>NC_070604.1:81161850-90491850 GCF_027172205.1 Podarcis raffonei
TGTTTCTGGATGCCCTCTGCTTCTCGCCGGGGTAAAGGATATTGTTTTACAGATACAGGGGTAGCCATAGGTTTTAGGGTTACTACAATTGGAGCTATATTCTTAGCCATTCCTGGTGGGCTATTTTCGGCCCATACTCCTGGTGGCACCTGTAGGGTTTGGAGGAGCTTGTTTAATTCTGTATCCAATGTGGGTTGGACTTGCAGGGCTGACATTAGGCGCCATGATTGTTCCTTAGGTACTGAGAGGGTAATTATTCCTGCTGCCTTTGATGGCAGTTTCATTTCTGGACCTTGAGGAGTGAAGGTGATTTGGGCCTGCAATTTGGACAGCATATCTCTACCTAAGAGAGGTATTGGACACTCAGGTATATACAAAAACTGATGGGTTAAACGATGTCCCCCAATCTGGCATTCCAAAGGTTGGAGGAAAGACCTCTTAGCTGACTGACCAGTGGCACTTTTAATGACTACACTTTTGGATGCCTTTTTCTGCAATAGTTCTGGGAGTACTGAGTATTCAGCCCCAGTATCAATCATAAAGTCTATTAAATGGCTCCCTAATTGAATCGTGACCGTGGGCTCCTGGAAGCCTAACTTTATGGAGTCCGGTCGTTCCTAGTCTTGGGTAAAAGTCCCCTCTGCCAGTCCAATAAAATTGTCTCTACTCTGTCCTTGTCCAGGTCTCTGATATCTTCCATTTCGGATCATTCCCCGTCCCCGTCCCTGGTTTCTTGGGCCGGAGCCTGGGCCTGGGCCTGGGCGTACTTCTTCCAACCTCAGGGGTTCAGGACACTCCCGCTTCCAATGACCCTCCTTCTTGCAATTCGCACATTGATTCCTTCCCAGTGGTGGATTCCTTCCCCGCCCTCTCCCTCCATTTAAGGGGCGGTAGTCTTGCTTCACTGCTGTGGCTAGCATCACCATCTTTTCCTTCTGCCACTTCTTCTTCTCTTGTTTCTCAGCCTCATCCCTATTCCGATAAACTCGGCGTGCAATGGCCATAATTTGGCTCATCAGCATCCCTTCCCATCCTTCTGATTTCTGAATTTTCTTACGAATATCAGAAGCACACTGGGCCACAAATGTAGCAGTAATCATTCTGCTGTTTTCAGGGGCTTCAGGGTCAAAAGGAGTCCATATACGATAGGCTTCCTGCAGCCTCTCTAAAAAGTCTCCCGGACTCTCATTTGGTTTCTGTTCTACTTCTGAGACTTTAGACATATTAGTGGGCTTCTGGCATGCCCTGCGGATACCTTGCACAAGCGTCTGGCGGTAGGTGGTAAGCCTGGCCAGGTGAATTGCATTGTTTGGATCCCAATTAGGATCTTCCAAAGGAAAGTTATCCTGGAGATGACGGTCAATATTAAAAATATTTCCCACTCTGGCCTGCTCACGCAAATATATCTGTGCCTTTTCAATTATGTCTCTTCTTTCCTCAGTGGTGAACAGAGTATTCAGGAGTTGGCGGCAATCTGTCCAAGTAGGACTATGAGTATTTACTATTGAAGTCACCAAGTCCATCATAGCCTGAGGTTTTTCTGCGAAAGATGGGGTGTGTGTTTTCCAATTCATCAGATCCGTAGTTGTGAATGGAATATACTGGAGGGTCGAAGTTCGAGGTGGCCGTGGTCCGGGTTGCCCGTTAACCAGCACAGGCTCCTCAAGTGCATCAAATACTCTTCTAAGAGGGGCTACTACGTGACCTTTCTCTTCGCTTTGCTCTAGGGGCCTCAAATCATAGGGGATGGTATCTGTCCCAAGGCGTTCTTTTAGCAGCTTTATACGCCTGGCTGTATTGCTTGCTGACCGATCAAGGTCTTCCTGTAACTTCTGTAATAGTTCTCTAGGATTTGGATGTACAGGGGTTTGGGGTGGGCAATTAGTTGGTCCACTAAAGGAGACTGTAGATGGAGTTCTACTGGGACTCACAGGTGGAATAACCACTTCTGCTTGGGCTTTATTATAGGACTCCAAGGCCTCCTGAAGATATTTATCATAATCTATCAAGGAATCAAGTTCTGTGACTCCACCCCCATTATTCGTTCCACTTTCTTGCCTTGGGGTTACAACTGGTGGAGTATTTGGATTAGGCTCCCTTCGATGTGGAGCATAGGGTGGAGGTGGAAGCACCTCTTCCTCTGGTCCCTCAAAAATGGGTTTGAGTTTATTTGGCAAGATTCCTTTCCTAGCTTCGGCTTTGACAGCCAATAATTTGCATCGTTGGACTTTGCATTCCCTTATCCATGGAGGATTTTTATTTAATGTGCTCAGCCAAGAATCTATATATGAAAATTGTTCTGGGCACCCTCCCGTTTCTTTGGCGATATTAGTCCAAAGTTTGCTTACTAAATTTATATCAAAGGTTCCCTGAGATGGCCATTCAGTATTTTGTTTCGGCCACTCTAATTCACATAACGTTCTCAAGCGCTCTGGCGTCATTTTGACTCCATATGCCCCTGAGAAGGCTTTCTTAAAATTATTTAACATACATTCAAGAGGTGTATTTTCCCCCTTTGAACCTCCAACTCCCATTGTATGGCCCTGTGAAGTATCCACTCAGTCACTCACACACTCGCTTCGTGGGGTTCCTTGCCCAGTGAAGTCGCCTTACTGGGAACCGAAGTACTACCCACTCCACACTCAGGTTGTACTTTCTCACACATACAATGCGCTGGATACTTCACCACACTCTACCTCCCAACCTTTCCCTTTTCCCTACACCAGATCACCATCTGATGTACCCAGCCATGTAGCGTACTCAGTTTCCCCTTACTGAGACGCAGAAGTTTGATCAAGACTTCTCTTCCTCCCAATTAATTGGAGGGCCAAAACCCCTTTGTGCACTTACCCTTAGCGGATCCCTCTTTATTTCTCTGGTTCCCCCCGGTCCGTCGCCGTCGGTGAGCAGGGTATCAGACAGACGAGACTTCTGCGTTCCCCTGGAAAAAATGTTCCAGTGCGCGCTGGGTAAGCAGTTAGTGGTCCTCCCTCTTGTACCCTGCCCAGTAAGGCGAAGGGGCTGCGTTCCAGCAGACCACTTATCCGAGTCACGGCACCATAAAATGTAGCACCCTGCTTGTGGTTAACGCTTAGCTGGAATGAAATATTCAACGCAGCAATAGAGAAATTAAAATAATAATTTATTTGTCAGACAAATAAATGAGAGGCACAGTGGTATATGGTTACCAAGCTCTGGCCTGCCTTCCTGCCCTTATGGCCAGCACTTATATTCCCTCAGCTCAGCCCCCTTGCTCCTCCTTTGGCTGCCTCTGTCCAATCAGCCTGGTTAAAATTCCTATTGGCTGTTTGCTAGAACCAATCATAAAAGATACACCCATTTCCTATTACCTTTTATGGGAGACAAAGAGCTATATTTCCTTCTATTTATAATTGGCAAATAAATAGCCATTAACCTCTACAAGGCACCTTAATTACCAAATAACCTTTTGCCCTAGACTAGGCGCCTTAACTAACATTTCATCTTTTGCCCTATTGCCCTATTCACTCCAAAACAGATGGTGGCTAATTTTATCTTTGGAGGTCATTAAGCAGAGGCTTGACAACCATATGTCAGGAGTGCTCCGATGGCGTCTCTCTGTCTGGCAGGGGTCCGGACTCAATGGCCCTCGTGGTCTTATTCCAACTCTTCTATGATTCTATAATTTCTTACTTTCTAAATCCTTTGCATAATTACATTTAAGCCAATATTTCATACATATATAGTTTTTTAGAAGAAAGGGAACTTAGTAAAAGCTAAGTTCTAAGTTTTCTAAATTCTCTGAAGCTTCAAAGATTCAAAGCAGTTTCAGAGAGAGAGAGAGAGAGGCCTCTTCCCTTGGCCAGCTGCTGTTTGTATTAGCTCTTGCCCTTTTAACCTTAGGAAGATGTGGCTCAAGTTTAATGGGAGGCACTATTTGTTTTTGCAACCTTGATTGTCTTCTATCATTTGTATGGTCAGTGTGACCTTTTGTTCCCAGCCTGTTTTATGACCGCAATAAACCAAAGGGGCCTCTGACAAAGACCTTGCCTGCTGGTGTCCTGTCTCGAAAGAAACATTTGCTCATTTTTGGAATACAGGAATCTGATCAAAATATAAGCCTTGATTAAAAATGCAGGCTATGATCAGATGCCTCACTCCTTCACTACTAACTTTTAGGGAAGACATGCTACATTATTTGTTAACCTGCCCCCTATACAGGGATCCAAGAGACTGATTTCTGAAACCTTTGCTCATACATGGAAACAGGTATACTACGGCAGAAATGGTTCAGTTTCTCTTGAGTGACACTAATAGCTACCATATATGACACATAAAGTAGTGCAAAGAAGATTAGAGAGACAGATAACATTGCTGCAAATTGTACAGGAGATTTGGAAATTTAACCCAAAGTTGAACTAGGTCTGAGCTAGCTGGCAGAAGCGCTTTTTCAGGGGGGACTCAGGGGGATGCATACCCCTAAACATTTTGTCAATTGAAGTTTGGCCTCAATGAGGGGCAGTATTTCAATATGATTAGGAAAATGAGAGTACCCCCTAAACATTTTTTTAAAAGAAAAAAAGGCACTGGCTGACAGTATTACCAATTTCTCTTTCTTCGTATTATTGCTATATGTTTTATATTGTTTGCAGACTGGCAAATTGTAATCCTTAGTTACAGAGTAGGAGTTTTAAACAACCTAAAAACAGTTTAAAACTCCTACTCTGTAACTAAGAATTACAAACTGTTTTTGGAAGTTTTAATTGTATTATTATCAATATGTTTGTTGCCCTGGGCTCCTTTGGAGGAGGATGCAGAATTTAAATCTAATAAATAAGAAGGAAGACGGTATATGACACAGGCAAAGAAATCATGTCAACTAATAAATCCCAAGTATGTGTGGAAACTGCGGAGCAAGGAGAGTTTATCCATCTAGCTCCTCCTTGCTCCCAGTAGACCAGGTGTGAGGAACCCTCGGCCCTCCAGTTGTTGCTGAACCACAATTTCCACCATCCCACAATTTCCACCATCTGGTGACCATGCTCACCAGAGCTGGTGGAGGTTGTCATTCAAAGACATCTGGAGGGTCAAATGTTCCCCACCCCTGCATTGACCCATCTTCCACTGTTCTGGCAGTGAGCTGCACTCGAGGCCCCGCTGCCCCAGAGCAGGCAGTCACACGTGCCAACAGCAGAAAATCCTTACAGTGCTTTCCATGAGTGTATTTGCAGAATTGGGGCAGCCGGGTGGATATTCCCTGGGAGCACCACTGTCCTCATTTGTGTAAAAGGGAAGCACTGAGGAAAGAGCTCCCTCTTGAATTGCTCTGTGACAGCACTATTTCTAAACGGTTTGCGGGATAACATGCAGGAACGGCAAACCAAAGTCGACACTCAAAGGCCTGGCACCTGGCACCCGGCCTACTTCTGTCTTCCCTTTGCTCTGCAATGCTCCAAAAGAACTCCAGAAGCTGACAGGGGAGACGGGCTTTCTCCAAGCCTGACAGGTAATTAAATCTTCACTCTTGTGCTTGGTGGAAACAGAGCTAGACATCGGCATCTTTGCCAAAGCATGTGAGAAGTATTTCTTAAGACTTCTTGGGGTCCCTGAATTCAGCTTCCTGCTTTTCACACATTAATTTAGCTTATTATTTCCAGAGTCCAATATCTGAACACCCTTCAGATTCCACTGGAATAGTCCTCATAAGAAATCCTTGCATTGACACCAGCTTCAGTTTGCCCTTCAGTTTAATCTACACACAAAAGGTACAATCCAAGTCCAGTTTTGCTATTGTCACTGTGGAATCATAGACTTGGAACAGATCTTCAAGGTCACTTAATCCAACTCACAGCAAACTGCAGGATCTTCAGTTTAGGATGCAACTACAGCATCTCTGGCAGGTGGCTGCCCAGCCTCTGCTCAAATACTTCCAGCAAAGGAGGATCCCACCACCTCCAAAGGAAGTCTGTTCTACTATCAAGCAGCTCTCAACGTTAGTCAGATCCATTGAAATCTACTTCCCTGTAGTTTCCAGCCATTGATTCTAGTCTTGCCTACTGCAGCAGCAGAAGACAAGTCTGCTGAATCGCCTGCATCACATAACTTCAGGTATTTCAAGGCCACTACCATGTCTTCCATTGATCTTCACTTTTCCATACCCAACTCCTCGTGGTATTGATTTCCAGACAGCAAACCATCCTAGTCATCCTGTTCTGGATGCATTCCAAAAGACGTGGATTTTCAGGCACACTGAAAATCAGCTAGAAGACAGCCATGAACAAAGCCACAGATTCTACTTCTGCTCCAGAAGTTTCCAGTGCTGAAGACATAAGCCACTGTTCAGTTTGTGCATGCTGAGATCCACCCTGGTCGAATTCTGAAGCACAGTGGCAGTAGGGAAACCAGATTCTAGCAGATCTGGTCCATGGTTCCACCTCCCAATTCTACAGGCTTCATCTTCTCTCTCTGATCTCTCTCCTCCTGGCATGATCTGTTCCCTTCTTTGTTGATGCAATTGTATACTGAAATAAATCAGTTAGTGTATAAAATACTAAAATATTATTTGCATACTGTCACTAGAAAGTGCATTTGTGCTATTTTGCAGCTCCTATATGTTCTCACTGGGCTTGGTTCCATAGAAGAACTTCCAGCGAATTATGCCATTTGTCTTTGTGTTTGTGTGCGTCTGCAACAGAACAGCTATTCTGCTAGAATGGGTACATTTTTATTATCAAGCTTTTGTCTTCATACTGCATTATTCAGTTGCACCGAAGGCATTATAATTAAACGTGTGTTAAAAACAGCAACGATCTGAAGATCAAGCAAGGTGGGGTTGGGGTTTTGGAAGGAAAGTAGATTGTCACTTTTCTCTTGCATAGTATTCAGTCCAACCTTGGAACTAACATCTGACAACATAATGCCATAGAATATTTACAGTTGCACCAAAAGTCGCTGGAGGGAGAGGGAAAGTGCTTTAAGATTGACAAGTCACACAGCAGCAGCATCTGTTCCATAGTGCTGCACCAGAGAGGAAACGAGCCAAAATCCTGGTGTGGGAATTCCAAAATCTCAAAATACTAAGCACAGCTCATCCACTGTGATTTACTAAAGTGTGAAAGAGTCACAAGGGGCATGTAAATGAAGAGTAACTATGGCATGGAATGGAGGGAAGTAGTGCAAGCACAGAAACAGCCAAAAAGAGATGGATGGAGCTATTCATTCTAATCAGTTCCGTTCATATGAAAGTGGAGCTTGTGAACCCAAGCGCTAGAGTAACAAAAGCATCCCAACATTAATCAACCCCCAGTTCTCAGAGTTCCCAAAATGAACAACACAAGCAAAATTTGTTGTACTGGCATTTATCTGTACTGTCTGCAAAAAGCTATAGTAGAAGATCCATATTTGCAGTCAGAGTTCCAGTATCTGGAACACTGGAAGTAGAAGCAAGAGATGCTATCGGTGCTTCATTTGTCACACAAGAAATATTGTGACTCCAGGATGCTCAGAAACTCGCACCCTCTGGCCCCAAACTGCTCTCTCTCAAGTCCTGGGTGTGTGTAGCAAAACCACTGTGCACAACGCACAAGCTGGGGAGGGGGTGGACCTGTCACCTTTCCAACCTGTTGTTGTTGTTTAGTCGTTTAGTCGTGTCCGACTCTTCATGACCCCATGGACCAGAGAACGCCAGGCACCTCTGTCCTCCACTGCCTCCCGCAGTTTGGTCAAACTCATGCTGGTAACCTCGAAAACACTATCCAACCATCTCGTCCTCTGTCGCCCCCTTCTCCTTGTGCCCTCCATCTTTCCCAACATCAGGGTCTTCTCCAGGGTCTTTCCAACCTACAAGTGCGCAAATTAATTTTTTTTGCATTCTCCAGTAACTTTTTGCATGAGCAACTTTACTCGTAAGTAACATTGTGTTCCATTGGCTGAACCCCAAGGGGAAGAGAATTCTGGACTTCCCACAAAGCATCCCATAGGCTGCCCAAATCCAAGGAATGCTTTCTTGGAAGGAAGTCCTACTTGAGTTTTAATGAGATTACCTCCTCCGTTAAGCAAATTAAGCATTAAATATGATGGGCCTAAGCACACTTAAATCTGCACTGAATTGAATTTTGGTCTTCGAACATGGAATGTGAAATCAATTATCCTCTAGCTGACATTCTAGATCAGAACACCGCCTTTCTGGTTTTACCTTAAATGCTGGGCAATCAATGCTCTGATTGAATTTTGGATCCTCTCTCGTTTTTATTACATTTGTAGAGCAATTATAGAATGACTGATTTGTTTTGTATAACTGATTTTCATGTATTCAAATGGTAGGGTGCCATGGCTGGTCTCCTCAATACGTTATCAGCAAACCACACAGAGAACTGAAGGAAACATTGTCACAAGCTTGCCGTACCCCAATTCCAGGAGTGCAAGCGCATCCGTGCAGGCTATTGCTTTCATTTGACTTGTTGTTGGCATCCATCTGTCTGGGGAGACAATGAAAGAGAGCACTTTTGGGGGTGAAGTCAAACTGTTGGAAGGTTGCAACGCCTGCATTGGCTTTAGAGACCGATATGGGAGAGAGATATTTTGTTGCAGCTGGGGCAGATGAAGGTGTCTGGTTTTGCTGCTGCAGATGCACCATGACGTTTCTTCTCTGTGTGTTCCTCCCAGTGGGCATTCCTCCTCAGGTCACTGCTGTGGATGCACACTGGAAACTTGAGGCACTTTATAATGCTTGCATTCATTGAGAATTATGTAAGTTGAGCAGAGGCAGGAAGTATTAACACCCTGACACACATTCCAGGTGGGTGGGCAAGGTATTGTACCCAAAAGATGCTTCCAGAGTGCTACCTATAAACACACACTCTCTCTCCTCAGGCCTGCCTGAACTTGTCTCCATGGGACTTAACGGCAGCCAACCAAACTGCTTTCTTTGTGCTCTTTCTACATTATTTCTCAGCTGTTAGAAAGAGCAAGGTTAGCCCCTTTCCAGAAACTTTCTGGCCATTTCCTTAATTGTGCAAAGGCCGGCTTCTTCAGGACCACCAGTGCATATGTCTGAACAACAATGAATGGACTAGGCCAGGGGTGGGGAACTATGACTCTTCGGATGTTACTGGTCTCCAAGTCCCATCAGCCTTTGCCAGCAGGGACAGTTGTTGGGGGTGATGGGAGCTGTATTCCAACATCTGCGAGAACCACAAGTTCTTCATCCTTCTGGTAGGCTAAACTTGCCTAGCCAGGTTTGATCATCTCTTTTTTCATTTTCTTTTTTTCTTTTAAAGACTAACTCATAGGATTTGCAGGTGGGGAAGTCTCTGACTTATCACCCCAGCTCTTTGCACTGTATTTAGAGTGAAACTGCTCCTGTTATCTGCAAATTATGACACAGTGATAATACCTCAGGCCCAATATGCCATCAAGCTCATACTGCAGTCCCATAAAGTGGCTCATTCATTAACAGGTGTAGTGATACAGAAAGCAGGGCATAAATTTTCTTTCAAAAAAAATCCAAAGAACATGAAAAAGGCACCAAAGTGGAGCCTTTTCACCATTCTTCATTCTGCCTTGGCTCTTTTTATTGGGTTTTTAAGTCAGTGTGTTTGAACTGCCATACACAGCAACTTTCTATTGAAAAAGGAGCTTTAAAGTGTTGAGGTGGTAAATTGCTTATAGTGAAATATTTGAACTTTGGAAAGTTCTTTATTACCACCAGCCAAGCCTCATTACTTGTTAGTAAAGGTCATATTAGTAAATGAAAGAAAATTCAATGGATACCTCTTTGCGGCAAAAAGCAATTTCCCCCTTTGAAATGTAGTGACCTTTCTTGTTTTCCAATAAATAGGCCCAGTTCTATCCCAAGATACCTGGAAAAATGATTTATTTATAACTTCTCCCTATATGCACACAGAAATATGAGTGTTCACTCTGGTACCACAATGCCTTCTTCCTCTTTTTAATAATCAGACCATAAAAATGATTTATTAACAGTGTTTCCTTACCTAAGCCAGGCTATATAACTTTTCTGAGTCTCTTGGGCTTGCCGATTGGAAGGTCGGCAGTTCGAATCCCTGCGATGGAGTAAGCTCTGTTGCTCTGTCCCAGCTCCTGCCAACCTAGCAGTTCGAAAGCACACCAGTGCAAGTAGATAAATAGGTACCACTGCGGCAGGAAGGTAAACAGCGTTTCTGTGCACTCTGGTTTCCGTCACAGTGTTCCATTGCGCCAAAAGCGGTTTAGTCATGCTGGCCACATGACTCAGAAAAGCTGTCAATGGACAAATGATGACTCCCTCAGCCTGAAGTGAGATGAGAGCCGCAACCCCAGAGTCACCTTTGACTGGACTTAACCATTCAGGGGTCTTTTACCTACATTTTTACCTTTTATATAGCCTTTCTAGAGGTCTGGCCATGACTCCCAAGAAGCACCTTGTTAGGTGCTCCAATAAACTTCCTCTGCACAGAAGTGGCCTATTTCTTTTGGTGGCGGCAATCTGATTGATTTGTAGATTAAGAAGCTCATCTGTACATTTTATATGAAAAATGAACTAAACCAGAATGCAGCAGCTAGACTGCTGACTGGGAGTGGCCGTCGAGACAATATAACACCGGTCCTGAAAGACCTACATTGGCTCCCAGTACGTTTCCAAGCACAATTCAAAGTGTTGGTATTGACCTTTAAAGCCCTAAACGGCCTCGGCCCAGTATACCTGAAGGAGCCTCTCCACCCCCATCATTCAGCCCAGACACTGACGTCCAGTTCCGAGGGCCTTCTGGCAGTTCCCTCCCTGCGAGAATTGAGATTACAGGAACCAGGCAGAGGGCCTTCTCAGTAGTGGCGCCCACCCTGTGGAACACCCTCCCATCAGATGTCAAGAAAATAAACAGCTATCTGGCTTTTAGAAGACATCTGAAGGCAGCCCAGTTTAAGGAAGTTTTAATGTCTGATGTTTTATCACATTATTATTATTATTATTATTATTATTATTATTATTATTATTATTCTGTTGGGAGTTGAGTCACCCAGAGTAGCTGGGGAAACCCAGCCAGATGGGTGGGATAAAACAAACAAATGTTGTTGTTGTTACAAACTCAGAACATAATATATTCTCTCAGCAGCTCAATAACAAACTGAGCATGATGACAGGTCCACTCGAAAGCAATCTCTGTTTTCTAAACAGCTCTATGAGAAGCAGATTATCCATGCTCCAGTCATGAAGTGACAGACAGATCATCCAGATAAAACTATTTAGCAGTGTCTGTTGGATAGAAATTATTTTTAATTGTGACTTATATTCCACCTGCTAGTGGCTACAAGGGTAGGGTGGGGCTCTTAGGGGAATAGTACCACCTCTGGTTGGGAATATGTTGTTCGTGCTCCTTCTGGAGTTGTTTGTCCACCTTTGGTTCCCCATCCTGCACTTACTTCTTACATGTGGCTCCTGAAAGCTGTCAGCATGCAACAGCGGACACACCGTGGGAAGGGCTTCGACTGGCCAGCTAAACCAGATGAGGGTAGCAGATGGGTCTCAAACTCTTGATGACTTAGGGCGGGGGCTGGCAAGGTTTGCCGGCCATGGGCTGGATCACTCCCACGGAGATCGTCCATGGGCCAGACTGGTGTAGCGCGACACCAGAAATCGTGTCTGTGTGTGTCTGCGGGGCCGGAAATTGCTTCTGCGCATGCCCAGACGCCGAAAATCGCGCCTGTGCAGAACCGACTTCTGTTGTCTAGACATGCGCAGCTGCGATTTTCAGTATCTGTACATGCACAGAAGCAATTTCCAGTACCGCTTGGTAAGTCCCCACGCCGCACCAGCTTAGCACAGTGCACGGGGGACTCACCAAGCGGGCGGCTCAGTTTGGGGGCGGCTCATGGGCCGGTAAAACGGTCTTCGTGGGCCGCATCTGGCCCATGGGCCACACGTTGCTGACCCCTGACTTAGGGACTTCCCCTGCAGATTGAGTGGATGAGGCCAACACTGGTTCTAACCTCCCAACATCTGAATCACTGCCGCTTACTGGGAGGGAGAGGTGGGCATGGTGCAAATCCAGTGCTCCAGCTGGTGTGTTTACACCATGTCAGATTCTCTACCTCCTTGCTGCTCCTCCTTTCCCTCCCAGTGAACAGGTGCTGGGAGGTCAAGTAAATGCTTCTGCCCTCTGTGCCATCCATTACTGCAATTATATAATTGCAGTACCATCCATCAGGAATTAGTATCATAAAGAAATCCCAACCAACAATTGAGAACCAATGACCCAAAATTATCCAAAACAGCAGCATACAAAATGCAGGGGTGCCTGGTTGGTTGGTTGGTTGGTTGGTTGGTTGGTTGGTTTCTAAGAGAAAAATGTTTATGTCTAATCAGTTGCAAAGAGGACAAACTGCCAGGTACTTCATTGCCCTTTGAAAACAATGTGATTATTAGAGTTGGAAAAAATTAATGGAGATTAAAGCAATGCATTGCAGTGAAACACCTAACCATATTTAAGTAAAGAAAAGTACATGAAACAGATATTGGAGAAAAGATCATGAAAGAGGAAGGAATAATAGAGAAAGAACAAAGTTAAGCACAAGGGAACTCATTAAATGAATGGTCTTAGCCGCACATTACTCTGTGCTGGATTATGTCAAGCAAAGGGGAAATGTCCAGGAAAGAGAAAGGATGGCTTAATCAGGATAGTCTTTATTTATTAATCCGAGTAAGTTATGGAGGAGACATTGTCAAGAATTTATTGCATTACGAGCGGAGCCAAGCTAACTGCCCTTGAGACAGATGTCTTCTCTCTAAAGACCAGAATAGGTAATGGAAGTGAACACTTCCCCATCCTTTCTCTCGCCCTTTAACTATGCTTCAGCACTTTTCTAATGTAAATGACAGCTGGGCTGAACAAAGGAGAACGTTTTTACGCAGGCACAGAAACTTATTGCCCCTTGGTCAGCAAGGGTGCCAAGCTGGATCACAAGTGATGGTGGCAGCAGTGGTTGCTCTTACTTGGTGGCCAATTAGAGACTAAGGACAATTCTAAGACCATAAGCACATGCAATCTCGGGTTATTGAAGAAAGCAAACAAATCCATTCAATGTTGTTGTTTTTAAAAGAACCATTGCAATAAGCACGAGTTCTTCTTTTCTCTTAATTTGGGTTGCACCAAATTAACCCATACCTAGGTCTTCTCAACTTATATTCCAAGGGCATATGATATATGCTCTGATACCTGCTGCAGAGGGACACAGGTGGCACTGTGGATTAAACCACAGAGCCTAGGACTTGCCGATCAGAAGGTCGGCGGTTCGAATCCTCATGACGGGGTGAGCTCCTGTTGCTCGGTCCCTGCTCCTGCCCACCTAGCAGTTCGAAAGCACATCAAAGTGCAAGTAGATCAATAGGTACTGCTCCGGTGGGAAGGTAAACTGCGTTTCCGTGCACTGCTCTGGTTCGCCAGACGCGGCTTAAGTCAGGCTGGCCACATGACCCGGAAACTGTACACCGGCTCCCTCAGCCAATAAAGCAAGATGAGCGCCGCAACCCCAGAGTCAGTCATGACTGGACCTAACAGTCATAGGTCCCTTTACCTTTACCTTTATCTGCTGCAGAACCTGGGCTTTCCCTTGAAATTTTCGTCTGGCTGTGGCATCAACAGGGAGGGCGCGTTGAGATTGGGTGGGTATTTGAGGGTGGGATTTGACAGTGTAGCAGCAAATCTAGGTTGCACAATTAAAGTGGATTTGGTGGTCTTGCACAACAAACTCACTTCCTTCCCCAAACCTGACGTTTTGCAGTAAGGAAAGTGGTGGGAAAATACACTGGAAAGTGAGGGGTAACAGTTGCCTCAGGCAATGTCAATCTAAACAATCAGGATGAATGCTCCATTAAAAAAGTCATCTGGAAATGACCGAAATTAAACTTTCTCCCCCTACCAACTCAAGGCTAACCAGGCATCTCTGTAGCTGTTATTTATATAATAAAAACCAGTTTTAATTCGTTTAAGTCTATCTATTCTATTGTGGTTTTAACTTTCTGTATGTTTTAAATAATGACATAAAACAATAAAATTATCACTAAAAGATTTATCTTTTTTGAAATAAATACAATAATTCATGTTAACATCATATCTAGTTTGGTCCTCACTTGAGCCGCTATGTCTGTGCAAAAAATGGAGATGTGGTTTTTCTGCATTCTTTAAAGGAATGGAATAATTTGCAGGAGGATAACTGACATTCTTCTGCAAAATATGCCTCAGTTGGTGTGGAATACTTATCCTCATTTAAAGGCATAAGATGCACTCCTATATAGCCAATGCATTCTATTTGGAGCGACATTAGGCAGGCCCATTAAGTCATGCCTCTTTATCCTTTACTTAAGAGTAAAAGTGCTGTAGAAAAAGTCTCTGCTGCATTGCTTTTGAAGAATGGGTTCGATTACCTTCTCTTAACAGGTCCTTGACATTTGCAAAAAACATCAGCCTACAAAATGCAGAGATGATTGCTGAATGTTAATAACCTCTGTAGCCCTTCAATGACCTCAAATTGGTTCCTTTGCCCTTCGCTCTTTACTTATTGCCTCTACCTGTGAAATTTTATGGGAAACTTATTTTATATTTTTGGCTATTTAAAATGTATTTGTTCTGCAATGTATGCATGCAATTTAAGACAAATGCAATTTGTATTTCATTGCGCTTCATTGATTCTCTAACTTTATACTAAATTACAGGATTTATTTGAGGATATTTATTATCATTTTAAAATGTTTGGGCAAAACAATGCTGTCTTATGGATGGTGTGGGGAAGGGGGAGATACTATGTCAGACTGGCATAGTGTTAGGCTGATTCTATGGGTGTGTGGGGACTCAGCTAGACTGGTAAAGAAAAAGCATTTTATATACACTGAATACGCGATATAACACAGTGACACCAGATGGCACTGTGGAGTCCCATCTTTCCCTACCGGATTTCCCTGTACGAGTTTACAACGTGTTTAACTGAATCACTTCTCCAGTTGAATCTCCGATTGAATCTCCAGTTTCCATCACCTCAGCTGGCATAACACTGCTAGTGGGACATGTTCTGTCTCCACTGTTTTGGGGAATGTTAAGTGGAAATAGTCCTGCTGTACTCTGGTCCTGCTTCCTGTAGGCATTTGAGAACAGGATGCTGTAACAGATGAGCCTTTGGCCTGGACCAGCAAGGCTGCTCTTATGTTTTTATGGCATCGATATTCTCAGAGTTTTCTGCTGCTCTAATGGGGAATCTGAGAGTGGGGGGGGGGAAGGGCTTGGGTGCAATCCTGTGACCCTTTGGAGGCTGGTTGTATATGACTGACATGTGTGCATATGACCAAACAAGATGCCTTCATTTGCCACTCCAGGATTTAACTTCAGAGACCCCAGGGAAGAAATTGAACCCTGAAAAACGATGCTAGCAACTAATATTTAACAAGGCAACCCCAAATAGCAGAACGGGGGGGGGGGGGGGAGGGAGAGTGATTTACTACAGAGTACAAGAAAATTTACAGAGAGTCGAAGCATATGAGACTGATGTATGACATCAAGACAGATAGCGTTTTAAGGTCTAACAAGAAGATTCATTTCTCTCTAGGGTGACGGGGGGTTGTGAGGATCAGACACTTAACATTAAATATTTCCACATTCTACATGCCCTCATTTGCACGCTGTTTTAATCTAAATAGTTTATTAGTTGTTCACCACCTGTCACCTTGGGGACAAGGACACAGTGAGCTCTTCATCTTTGCCCTTCCACTGCCTGCTCCTCCTTTGACTCCTTATAGCTCCTGCTCAACCCTCTATCCTTTTATCATACTCCTCATGTTCTGTGTACTGAATTAGTGCTGGGAGGAGAGAGCAATATTATTTTGCTGCTGCAGCAAAAGTGCTTCTGACAAAAGAAACTGTTCTAGGCAGCCACCTGGGGCCCGTCTCAAGATAGGGGTGCTGAATCAAATTTTAGGTATGAAACATATGCTAAAGGGACAGTGTCTGAAAGATGTCCTGTAAAAACATAGAAAGAAGGAGTGTTACAGTTTGCTCTGTGGAACTCTGATGCTCTGATATAAGTTACAGTCGTTTAAAAGACAAGATTGTATAGTTGCCTGAGTTTAGTAGGCCTTACTCCCAAGTAAGAGGGCAAGGGATTTCAATTTTAGGATTATACCGTAAATCTGTCAAGTTTAATGACTTCAGCTGCTTGATGTTTGACATGTTGTTGAAATGCCTTCTTGATTTCAATGACCTTAAGGAGGAGCAAAAGTATATTTTACATATTAAATCCCTATATGTTTGTTAATTTGATACTTGATTAAATTTTGAGCGCACAGTATTGTTTTTAAAACACAGACTTTCAAAAACCTGAAAGTGATCATTTCTGTTATTTTTAGAACCACACTGAGCATGGGGATTCATTACAACTATACGCATTATTCATCGTTCCTTATTGTTTTGTTAATCCCTCAGTTATTAATTTATGATTCCTCTGTCTCTTCCATTGCAAGCAGATGGCAACACTGGAAGCACAGGGGGACATTAAAATGCTATTGTTTTTAGGAATAAACTTCTCTAGCTCCACAGCTTTCAAGTTACCTCCTCATAGATTCTTTAGGATTTCCACCAAAATAGTACTGTAAATGATGAAGATACTATCAGAATACAAGGACACTGAAACATGCACTCACTTTCCTTACAGTAAACTATTTGCAGTAGCTGCGACAAATTTGGTTTCCTGCCAGTGGAAAGGTAGTTGGTGACAATCCTCACAGGATCCTTTCCTCTACTGCAGGAGAATGGAAACGAAACTGCAAGAGGGTTCACCTAGTGGGCAGGGCAACTCTTTTGCCAGCTCAATTTCCTGCCGGCTCCACTATAGGTCATTCTTGGTGGCAGCAAAAGAGAAAAAGCGGGAACGCCACTTTGGAAGAGATTTTCCTTGTTTGTGTATCATAGGTGCCTAGTACATAAGGTGAATTGTCTGACATTTACATGTTTAATAGTAGGCAGCTAGATGGTGTAAAATAATTTGTTCCTGAAACTGAAATTCTGAGGTGCAAACAGATTGCATACATTCCTTAAGATACTAAGATAAGTTGGTGATCATGATCCCGGCATGGGAGATTGAAAGCAAAAGCAAACTTTTGTCTGGGTAGTCAATGCAATTTAAAACACTCCTATTGAATTGTTAGAATGCATCTATCCACACCAACTTAGGACTTCCCATGTTTTGCACTCAAAATCTACCCTATTCCTTTACACAGAACTATTACAGTGGTACCTCTGGTTACAAACTTAATTTGTTCTTAAGTTGAAACCGTTCTTATCCTGAGGCGCACTTTCGCTAATGGCACCTCCTGCTGCGTGCGTGCCCCTGGCACGCGACTTCCACTCGCATCCCAGGGCAAAGTTTGCAGCTGGGAGCAACTACTTCCGGGTTAGTGGAGCCCGTAACCAGAAGTGTTCGTAACCAGAGGTACCACTGTATAAAGGTAGAGATAAGCAAAGAATACTCTTTTCTGTCACTCTAATGTGACTGATGAGGGACGCGGGTGGCGCTGTGGGTTAAACCACAGAGCCTAGGACTTGTCAATCGGAAGGTCAGCGGTTCAAATCCCCGTGACGGGGTGAGCTCCCGTTGCTCGGTCCCTGCTCCTGCCAACCTAGCAGTTCAAAAGCACGTCAAAGTGCAAGTAGATAAATAGATAGCGCTCCGGCGGGAAGGTAAACAGCATTTCCGTGCGCTCTCTGGTTCGCCAGAAGTGGCTTAGTCATGCTGGCCGCATGACCCGGAAGCTGTACACCGGCTCCCTCAGCTAATAAAGTGAGATGAGCGCCACAACCCCAGAGTCGGCCATGACTGGACCTAATGGTCAGGGGTCCCTTTACCTTTAATGTGACTGATGGGCTGCTTGCAAACTTTGCAGGTACTTTAGGGGGTTTATTTCTTTGTGAACATGATTGTGTGTATGTAGCTGGAGCAAAGTTAGATCACTGTTGCTTTTAGAATTGGCGTATGAACATTTTTAGTGCTTCTTGATGTTTATAATTCTTTTGGATCTTTTGTAATACCAAGCTTTTTTACATTGCAAGTCATCTTCAGACTTCTTTGATAATAGGTGTTGAACAGCTGAAATATATCACAAACTAACAATACAGAACTGTAATCAGATAGCATAATAGGAACTGTCTGAGTGAACAAATCAGGTCCAGTAAAACCAAATGTCTTTCAAAAGTAATGAGGCATTTCTTTTAAAACAGCATCACTGCAGAGCTGCGTTATATCAGAGGAAAATATCAGCAAACCAACAGCTCCGGCATACAATTATACTTGCTACATTAAACTTTCTAGTACTACGCAAATGCTTCCCTTGGCTGATGTCTCCAGAGTCCAAACTAAAATAAAAGTGGAAGCAGACAACCCAGAAACTCAGTACAAACATGATAGCAATTTAATGAATCCCAGCTGAGCAAAGATCTGAGCGTTCAAAAACGTTTCTTTGAAGGATGCCCAGAATACACCACGATAAGTAAGTGGGATCCATTCTACCCTGATTCATAGATCTTTACCAAGAGAGAGATCCCTATGTATTCAGCTGCTGGACTACCTGTTGGTTGGCATTTGGTGGTGGAGGGGCAGCCATGCACTGTCTGGAAAAAACTCATAAGGTTGGAAAAACCACGCCCTCGCTAGTTCCTAGAGACTGGCCTTTGCAGAAGAACGCAGGCATCAGGAGCTTTTGAACTTCAAATGAAGTATGGTGATGCCTTGCTAGGCCATTTCCAGGCAGAATGAGTAATTCCAATGCAATTTCTGTGAGTGTTACTTGGCACATTAGCTTCCACACATTCCTGTTATTTCAGGCTGCATGTATACGACCTGCCACAAAGTAGCTAGGTTGCTCTTTTTCAGATTCAACCTCGTGGGAGGGGGGATGCATTGAAACATAGTGTTTCTCTTGATGGGGTAACATTTCCTCTGAAGAAGCAGGTACATAGCTTGGTGGTCATTCTGGATCCATTGCTGTTGCTTGAGGCTCAGGTGGCCTCAGTGGCACAGAGTGCCTTCCATTAGCTTTGGCCGTTGGTCCAGCTGCACCCCTATCTGGACAGGAATAACCTAAGTTTTGTTGTCTATGCTCAGGTAACATCTCGGTTGGACTACTGCAGCACATTATACATAGGGCTGCCTCTGAAGATGGTTTCAAAACGTCAACTGGCACAGAGTTCAGTGGCCAAGTTGCTCACCAGGGCAAGATGGTTTGAGCACATGAATCTCGGATGAAGGGCAAGGTAGGTACAGTGGTACCTTGGGTTAAGAACTTAATTCATTCTGGAAGTCCATTCTTAACCTGAAACTGTTCCTAACCTGAAGCGCCACTTTAGCTAATGGGGCCTCCCACTGCCACCACATGATTTCTGTTCTCATCCTGAAGCAAAGTTCTTAACCCAAGATACTATTTCTGGGTTAGTGGAGTCTGTAACCTGAAGCGTCTGTAACCCAAGGTACCACTGTATTTTAAAAATACATAAGTAAGAGGGGGAAACCAGGATAGATACAGGGCAGTGTTAGATTTGTGGCTAATGTTGTGCATACAGTGCTTCCTAAACTTGCTTGGAACTGGGCATGAATACAGGAAGCGATGCTGTACCCTTTGTAACTCGAAAGTACGTTGTCTGCTCTGGAGCAGGGTAAGGGGAAATCCTCAAGGCACTTAGGGTGGCAAAACCAAACTTGTGCCATCCCTTCCTTTGTTCTGTGGTTGAATGTTTCTCTGCAAAGCTAAGTCTGCCTGTTGCAAGACATGATCATCCCCTTGCACAAACTCAAACCATCAGTCAGAGACAGGAGAGTTTCAATGGTGAGCTTCAGTGCAAGGATGCCAGAGTATCTCGGTGAGAACATTTTGCAGTATCTCACAGATCTAACGGGTCAGCAAACTTTTTCAGCAGGGGGCCGGTCCCCTGTCCCTCAGACCTTGTGGGGGGCCGGACTATATTTTGAAAAAAAATATATATGAATGAATTCCTATGCCCCACAAATAACCCAGAGATGTATTTTAAATAAAAGTACACATTCTACTCATGTAAAAACACGCTGATTCCCAGACCATCTGTGGGCCAGACTGAGAAGGTGATTGGGCCGGATCCGGCCCCCAGGCCTTAGTTTGCCTACCCATGAATTAAAACACTGACAGATTCACAACGATAGCTTTCATTTAGATTTTGCCGAAAGCTTGTGTACTATTGTTCCCGGGAGAATTTGTGCTAGACTTTATACCGAGAATGAGCAACACTTCTGCTGTTGGGGTGTAATCTTGGGTAGGGGGTTAGTGCGGGAGTCAAGCCCTCACCCCCCCAATCTGTTTTTCCTGCACATCTGAACTGATAGCTTGCAGAGGGCTTTTGAAATTAGACAGAAGGCAGAAGGCAGCCCAGGGCCACAGATTACCCACCCTTTACTTTATACCTCCACAGTCAGAGACAGCAATGAGTGTGCTCTTGTGCTCAAGTCCTGCTTAGGGGGTTTCCCACAGGCATCTGATTGGTCATTGTGAGAACAGGATGATGGATTAGATGGGCCACTGGCTTAGTCCAGCAAGCTCTTCTTGTGTCCTTATGGGAACCGTTTCCTGATTTCATTCATTATAGGGCCATAAATTCTGAAAAATTCAATTGATTTTAGGATGCTGGCTAGAAGGCTAAAATTCTAAGCATAGTTATAAATGGTCTTCTGCTTTCATGGTGACATGTATTCTTGCATACACACACAGCTGATAAAATGTCTACTCCAGTTGCTTCCCAGAAACTGTATTGATTTTCTTAGCAATCAGGGGATAAAACAATCCTTAATGACTTTGCTTAAGAACCATTCTTCTTCAGTGGACAAAAAAATAACCCTTTCCATCCCTCTTTGTTTGTATATCTAACAGATTGTTAGATATACATTGCTACAACAGAATCAAAAGAAAATGTCTAAATATACACATTATTCACCTGACTACTGTTCATAACCAAATACCATTCATGGTTCTTTTTAGAATATTTTTTTAAAAATATTATTTCTTAATTGTTTCACACTTGGTTGTAACAAAACCTCAAAGTAGTTTACAAAAGAAAAAGGAAAGTAAATCATAAGAAAAGGATATGTTGAAGCCCGTTCATTCTAACTTGGCAACAAACAAGTGATGATTATTTTCTCAATAGTCTTCTGAGTCTACATAACTCAAATAGACAACAACCCCCTTAACCCAACCATGACACCTCTTCATATACTTAACCATTAGGGAAGAGAACTATCCAAGGTCAGCAGTGGGGAATTAGTGGTCCATAAGATGTGGCTGGACTTCAATCCCCATCACCCCAGCCAGCATGGCCAATAGTCGGAGATTGTGGGTGTTGTGGGCCACAGGTTCCCCAGCACTGATGTAGATGTTTGTGGGGAACTCAGGACTCAAGGCACATGCACATCTATCCTGGAACAACCTCTGATAAATTCGCCATTTATAACTTGCCCTATCACAAGGCATCAAGGAAGTTTACAGCAATTTTTCATAAGCAAGATGGGGATCCCATAATACACTTTCAAATTATTTGATCAACAAACGTACGAAGGACTGGATTGCCATTGGCAGCAGGATGTGTTTGGGGAGATAAATATTTCACAATTTTAAGGGAGTGCATTCAGGCATTAGCCTCTGGGAAATCAATCATTATCCATGATTAATGGCTGCCTCGTAGTAAACAGCCCAGAGCAACAGCCAAAGATTAACATGACGTCCAAATGCCTATATTTTAAGTTTGGTTGAGCAGCTGTGTTTGTAAATCAGCTGTCATGTAAAATGCCACCAAATGCAAGTCATATTCTGAAGTTGTGATTTTGTTTAAATGAGGCTCAATAAATAATTGGAGCAGATTGCTTAACTTGCGGGGGCTTCTATGACACCATTTATCTGGCACATGGTGTTGAATAAAATCAGACTGCTAATAGACCATGTTCAGTGAACTGCATTTTTTCTTGCAAACTCAGTGATTTTAAGAACATTCCACAGAGACAATAATGAATCAAAATTCAACACTGGAGTTTTAATCCTTCAAGGATGAGACTTGTACTCAGTTTGCCTGACCGCTATTTGCATATTGAAATTAACACTTGATTCTCTTCCCATTGCATTGTACATGTTGACTTCTTGGTCTTGCGAATGTATCAATAGCAGTCCCAAATACGACCCATAAGAAGAGGGAGAAACCAACGTAAACTTACAATCAGCTTGACTTCCAAAGAGAATGAACACCAGAGCCAAACAGTTGCCTCAGAACAGTAAAAGAATCAACGCTTAGAAGCAAAACTATATATGTATAATATTCCATGTTCAACTCAACTGTCCATTGATTTTATTGGATGGCTATAGTCTGAGTATTATTATAGAGATAATCAATGTACATAAAAGCTGTTATACACATTAACCAAACATCATGAAGAATGTGCACATGTTAGACTGAATCTAGGATCATCTAATCCAACCCCCTGAAATGCAGAAATATGCAGCTGTGCCATATGGGGATTGAACCTGCAAACTGAGTGTTATCAGCACCACTCTCCAACCAACTGAGCTATCCAGGTAAAGGACCCCTGACAGTTAAGTCCAGTAGCAAACAACTCTGGGGTTGTGGCGCTCATCTCGCTTTACAGGTTGAGGGAGCCGGCATTTGTCCGCAGACAGTTTTTCCGGGTCATGTGGCCAGCATGACTAAGCTGCTTCTGGTGAACCAGAGCAGTGCACGGAAATGCCGTTTACCTTCCCACTGGAGCAGTACCTATTTATCTACTTGCACTTTGATGTACTTTCGAACTGCTAGGTTGGCAGGAGCTGGGACCGAGCAATGATCGCAGGGATTTGAACCTCTGACCTTCTGATTGGCAAGCCCTAGGCTCAATGGTTTAGATTGAGATATGGAACTACTACTGCACTCCGCTGGGATGTGGGTGGCGCTGTGGGTTAAACCACAGAGCCTAGGACTTGCCGATCAGAAGGTGGGTGGTTTGAATCCCCGCAACGGGGTGAGCTCCCGTTGCTCAGTCCCTGCTCCTGCCAACCTAACAGTTCAGAAGCACATCAAAGTGCAAGTAGTTAAATAGGTACCGCTCCGGCGGGAAGGTAAACGGTGTTTCCGTGCACTGCTCTGGTTTGCCAGAAGCGGCTTAGTCATGCTGGCCACATGACCCGGAAGCTGTATGCCGGCTCCCTCAGCCAATAAAGTGAGATAACTGCCACAACCCCAGAATCGTCCGTGACTGGACCTAATGGTCAGGGGTCCCTTTACCTTTACTGTACTCCAATTCAAAAGATTCAACTGCTTTGAGACCTGCCTGTACAGCGTGGTATACAAATTAAATAAATAATCAGTATCCTCTCTCATTATCATCTATTGCAACCAGCTTAGATCTCTGGATGATCTGCAGTAGATTAGCAAAGGATTCTGGTTCCCTATTGCTTAGTAAGAGGCACAACAACAAAACATTTCTCCCCCATCTAAATTAAGCTGCTGAAATGAAGGAGCGGAGTTTTGTGTATTCTGTTCTGGTAGGGAAAACAAATTCCTAGGTTCGGAATGTTTAATTTTCACTGCGTAACAAGGATGGGAAACCTGTGGCCTCCCAGATGTGGTGGGACTACAACTCCCATTGTCCCTGCCCCCGACTATGCTGACTGTGGCTTGATTTTTTAATCCCAACATCTGCAGTGCCACAAGTTTCCCACCCCAGTATATGTGGGGTTTTTTTTTTTACATCTTGCTCTGGTTGTGGTTGTGAGTAGAAAAAACACAGCAGATCTGAAAAGTCTGAAGTCTGCTCAACGCTGGAGTAGACAATGCTGGGTTAAGCAAATAAATCCAGTATAGCACAACTTTCTCACTTTATTCCCACTTGCCTGGGAATAAGCCCAGTGGGACCCAGTGGGATTTCTGAGCAGAAGAGTGTCAGATTACAGTACACTGTTATTCCTAACATCTCATACTTATCAGATATTTGCCATTGTTTTACAGCATAGCAGGAAATGCGTTAGAAAATGACTGTGCACAAATTCATCTCGATTTGGATCATATTTCTGAAAAGGTAGGCCAATGTGCCACCTAGTGTCTGCGAATGTTATCCAACGCATTAGAAACAAAGATATCAGGCAATTTTTACTGCAGATAACAGAAGCCTGAAGCCACCTCACAATTGGCGTACTGTGCATTGTAAAAGGACAAATACTCACTCCCCCAATCAAGTGCTTCTGCTTATTTATTTACCACCTCTGGGTTCTTAGGATGGCAGAAAGGAGGTGATCATCCTATTTTATCCTCCTGTAGGTTAATCTGAGACATGGTGACTGGCTCAAAGCCGGGAAATTGCTTTGTGCAGTTGGCAAAGTGGAACAGATGCATTAGGGATGCTCCACTGTACAGAGCAGTGTGTGTGTGTGTGTGTGTGTGTGTGTGTGTGGAGTTTGCAGCAGCTTTCATTCCCATGAGTTCATTTGTGTCATAGTTAATCAGGCCAGGGGAACTTTTGGCTCCTCAGATGTTGCTGAACTACATCTCCCAGCAGCCCCTGAAAGCATGGCACAAAGTCAAGGCTGATGGGAGTTGTAGTCCAACAACACCTGGTAGGACAATGGTTCCCTACCCCTATTATAAACACATGCACTGACAAAAGCAGCACTAACCCAAAGTAATCTTGATGCAATCATACTTCTAATTGCATTAAGTTGTTTTAAAGTGGTTGCATGCCCTGTTGTGTGCACTGATAAAACACTGAGGGGCAGGGCAGGAGCAGCTACAATCTGCTAATTTATATTTAGCTTCTCTTGTGGGTAAACAGAAAACTGACAATATGACTATCTGCCCCCTAGAGCAACAGAGGAAGCGGCAGGTCTTTGACTCCAAGAGTTTTTAATAAAATAACATGCTGCTTCTAAAATGAATAAGGTTCCATACATCTGCGATGCTACACCTTTTATAGTAGAGGTTCCTCATAAATTCATCACCTCATGTTAAATTTAAGTGCCACTAAATCTTATATTATAGAATGCCTCAGCTGAAAATAATGAGACCAGAACAGAGTCCAGTCCTTAGATTTCAGCTTGCTTTCATGACAAGCATTAATTGGTCTGACTCTGACCATATATTTACATTTCTTAAAGGGAAAAAGCATTATGTAAACATGCAATTTCTACTTTTCCCTGATAGTTTCTGTGGCATTCTAGAGCTACTCAGCCTGTGTTTTAAGCTCATGCTTCAATCACCTCTCTTTATAACCTAACCATGGCCTGGGCCTAAGCAGTGTGTCCCGAACCCCTGGCCTACCTGGCAGAAAGTCAGTATGCCAAGTCCAAAGGTCAAAGTCCAGTGGTCAATCCACACAAGCAAAGTCCAAAGGTCAGGAAACACAGCCCAGGGTCAATCCAAGTTGCCAAGTCTGAAGTCCAGCAGTTAGGTTACAGCCCAGAGTCAAACAGTCCCATAGAGGTTCAAGGGCAACCAGGTCAAGATCCACCATCATGGGCAGTTGAGCAGACACAGCACCTCAGCTCTGCTTCCCTTTTGTACTTGATTGCAGCATCTGGGCTTGATGAGGCAGCTGACTCTCATCTGTCCTGAGCCTAAGCCAGCTGAGGAATCACACCCCTCCTCCCAGAGCTAGCAAACCCCACCTGGCCAGCTAGGAAGCTGGGCTGTGGGCCCTTTTCTGCCTCAGTCTCCTGGAGCACCCCTCACACTGCTTGCTACGCCTCAGAGCCTGCTGTGTTTGGGGAGACAGGGCCCCCTCTGGCTTTGGTGATGGGTCCTGTTGTTCTGGCTCCTGTGCATTGATCCCTGTTCCCTCACCACCCTCTGTCAACCTGTGAGTACTTCCTTCTCCATTCCCTACTTTCCCTGGTGTGTCCTAGTCCCAGCTACACCTCTTGCCGGGATCCTCTTCTTCCTCTTCCTCCTCCCACCGTCCTGCCAGTTCATGACACAGTGGTTAGTTTGAAAAAGAGGTGATTCAAGCATGTCTAGAAGCAAATTACTGTAATATGCTCCCTGGCACATTGTACAAACTGAGCTATAATTCTTATAACGTGAGACATTCCAGGACCGAGCTCTGGCACCGAAAACAAATTCCAGAGCTGAGCCATTTGGTAGGATTTAAGACCTTGAGAAGATAATAACAGACTATGCAGTCCTGCTGTTTCTTTCTTTTCCACAACAGGATGGGCTTGTTGAAAATCAGCCAGTCTTGATTCACTTGAGTAAAAGAAGGGCCTTGTGGAGAAAAACTATAGCCACCATTCAGAGAAATGTGTAACTCGATGTGTGTGCTCATTGTGGTTTCTTCTTCCTCTCTAAACAGCATGACCTCATGGCAAGGCAATTGGGCAAAGCACTTTTGTGGTGATAGTGTGTTGATAATTTTGGCAGATGATCCACAAGTCCCTGAAAATGGTTCAAAAGCTATAACCAAGGAGACTTTTTGCAGATCAAATGCTTTCCCCTCCTCAAGAGAACACGTTAGAGTAACATTGTGCTTATGCCAGTTCTTTGACAGTGAAGTGATGCAGGCCAAATGAATGAATTACAGAGGCCTCTAATGCAGTATTGACACAGTAAGCAACAATGGCAGAGATGCCTTCCTTCTCTCTCTCTCTCTGCGCCACTCCTTTTCTCCCTCTCTTATCTAGAACCATAATCTATATTCAAAGCCACTGTTAGGCAGGGATAGGATGATCTCATGACCCATTGATTGGCATCAGCTCTACTCAGTGCTTTTTTTCTTTAAAAAAATGTTTAGGGGTACTCTCACTTTGACTCAAGAAAACCACCATTTTATAGTTCAAATTGGGAAAAATAAATACAGTAAATGGACAAAAGTACAAAGATTCACAAAATGCTTAGGGGTATGTGTCCCCTCAGAAAAAAAAGCACTGGCTCTACTGAAGGTGAATAAGTAAGAAGGCGGCATTTCTTTCAAGGATCTGTATCTCTCTCTCTCTCTCTCTCTCTCTCTCCGTCTCCTCCCTTGCTAGTGCCTGTAATGCTGCTACAACACAGTTGGTGGCACCAGCAGAAAACATGTCTGATCCACTCTTTTTTGCCGGCTCTGCACTCCATAGCCCATATTGTTATGGTGGGTTTCCCCAATCCTCTGGATGTTGGGGGGAGGTGCATGCAGCAGGAAGTGGGGAGTGGTAAAAATCTGGTGTGCCTGGCACTAGCACAAATCCATTAGTTTCTACAGTAAACTAGTGAGTGGAAGGGAAGGGAATTCTCATCCAGCTCTTATTTAAAAGTGATCAGGAGAAAAACTCTGGGTTCATAATGCTCACCTTTGGATTGAAAACATTATTAGTTGCTAAGATTCAATAGAAACTTTTATGGTATCATTACATTTGGTGAATACACTTTGAAACTGTGGACGTGAAGCCTGCCTCTTAGCAGTATTCAGAAGTTCAGCGCAGGGCCAATTAAGGCACAGTGTGGCTATTGTTCTGAATTTTGAGCCAAATTTTGATTAACAGATATATGAAAATACATAACTAAAATGTGGCACAACACACAGGAAGTCAGCCAATGTAACATGGTCATTTATGTGTAGTCCAAATACACATAGTGAAACCCAAGCCCCTGGGAAACTCCTTACTAGAGCATACTCTAGTTTTAAGGGCCATTCTCCACCTGCTATAACCTATAGCAGAAATAGGAATGGATTGTGTGATTTCTGGACATATGCCATAAAGTTAGCCAGTAATATTGTATCCAAAATATCAAAGAGAAGGATTGGTCAGATAGTCTAAGCACCATTGGGGATAACACTATCAGTTTGAACCATGTTGGCACGCAGTCTTTTTAATGCCCAAGATAAAGGTGTCAAGGCAAGCATTCGGGTGCTTACCCTGTCTATAGTGGTGTAGTTTGTCTTAATAGATGGTTTACTTCCTCACAAATGGTTACTCCAGGTACTGCCCCCGCTTGGCTCCAATATGAAAAACGAAGTCAGGAATGAGGCAGAAAATGCCTGGAACTGAGTACGAGAAGCTATGGTGCTGGTAGATAAAACTAAAGCACCCTCTCCGGTATGCTATATTTACTGTTAGGATATCCCCACCCCAACAAACTGGACAAATGAAAAGAAAGGCATTTGCAGGTAACTAAGATTTCCCCATCATAGGCTGTTTAAATAATATTTAGGATGGATACATGATCTCAACGATGCCTTTTGCAGTCTGTGTTATGCATATAGAGTCTATATGCAGGTTGCACCCTAAAGCCAGTGTAGCAGCTTCTAGGACTGAAAATATGAAGTAGGCTCAGTTATGGCAAACCCCAAAGTTCAGGGCTAGCTCAAAATGAGCTTGTCCATGGTGCTGGCCATTATTTATCATTGTTGCTGTTATTACTGTTATATTTGTATACCATCCACTACTTAAATCCTCTGGGTGGTTTACAGCATTATTAAAAGTACAAAATAATATAAATGAAAACCAATTCTAAACAATACAAATCAGCACACAAACATGCAAATGTCAGCACAAACACAGCAGCATAAAATCAATCTAGAACAATCATAACATCAGAAGGCGAAAAGACACCGGTGCAAGGAATTAAGAGACCAAAAATGCCCATCCGTTACAAATTTGGAGACCTGGGAGAAGAAAAAGGTCTTCTTCTGATGCCTAAAATGCCCCTTTTTGAATTGTAAGCATGAAATCAGGGACTGAATTATTTTTTTAGAGATCTCTAAGCTTCTGTGGGAGCCTTTTTTTTTATGGAGTAAGATGCAAATACTTTAAATAACTAAAAGAAAATAGAAATATGGTGAGCCTTTTGGGGGTGGGGCATTTCATACAGAGGGTGCCACCAGCAGCCATTTTCATTCCCCAAACTTACCCTTGTGAAAAGGAGGTTCTAAAAGCAGGGAAGGTGCATATCAATAGCCTCATAATTGGAACGGCCTGGATGTTCAAACAGAATGCCCATCATTTCCAAGAAGTCTGGCCAATGACATTCCCAGTTGTGCCTGGCTCAAAGGAATTAGTTAGGAGGTACTGAGAACTCCATTTCTCATACTCGCTTCAGAGAATCAATGCCATTTGAAGCATCCAGACCTTAAAAATGAGGTTGGTGCTTTAATCAGTCTCCAATAGTCCTCTATAAATCCCTCTTGGCAGCACATTCTGGGAGTAGGACAACCAATGGAGAGTTCCTGTCTCATTATTAAAAACTGCAAACAATCTGGATTTTTTTTCTGAGAATGCTCTATACTAATTACAAGCTGAGCCAGGAGCCTTTGCCCACCACTAGCACAGGAAACTTAAGATGTTTTCATCTAGATTTATGTAATAAAAACAAGCACAGAGGGATTACCAAGCTTTAATTAGCCATACTGCCATATTTCACTCGCACCCCCAACTCTACAGTGGGTACCCAGGAAACCATGAGCAGAACTCTGTTCACAGAAAGGGAGTTCCCATATTCTTGAATAGTGCAGGATATGCTACAGGGAGCTACAATTGTCAGGGTCTGCGGGAGGGGGAAAGACAACCAGAAGTACAGATGCCCCTACTCTGCACCTTTTGTTTATGTAATGAAATTTTCCCTGCAAAAGGAGTAAGGATTTGTCTATATGCAAGCTTGTATTGCTACATGTACATTGTTTTTAACTTCTACAGATCTCTGTATGAACACCTATTGTAGAATTAAAGTGGTTTTATTGTCCTTTGCACAAACATTGTCCAAAATTCAGCAAAATTAATTCTCAGACACAAAACACACAGTACATTTAGGAAAATATCCCTTCATAATTATTGAACTTGATTCAAAGCACATCATGAACATTTACTGGTTCACACAGTTAATCACACATGTATATCAAGTTATTGTATAAAGTTCCAGAAACACTTTATTTAAAAATGGAGCTGTAAATGCTTGTAACATATATAATAAATGTAACAAAAAAATAAATAAGGAGTATGCATTCATACAAAGAACATTATAAATGCAAACATTTATTACAGAACACAAAAGGTGTAAACCTCTGAAAAAATAAAAACAATTGTGTGAAGAGTGTAATTGTTTAATTTTTCCATATCTGTTTCCTATTTTCCCACATAGGTGTGTTTGTGGTTCTTCTCCCAAGCACTGAAATGAGAAATGATGATGGCCAAAACCTTGTAACTGCTCTCAATGTATTTTGTTGTACACCAGTTTAAATTTTGACAGCATCTGTAAACAAGTGTTTTCCTGATCTCTGTCAATAGTGAGTGGGACACAGAGTTTGACAAGAGGCAGTTTCCAATTTTAAAGCAAAAAAAAACAAAACTAAAGCCAATATACAACAGGGTTTTGGGGTTTTTTATTTTTATATCTCTACAAAAAATGTTTTCGTATATTTAGTTGGTCAAACTTTGCAATGACTTCCAAAATCCTGTACAGTTTAAAAATTGTACAGGAAAAAAGTAGTTTTAAACAAGTGACACATAAGATTATTGCTGAAATATTAAAGACTATTTCATAAAAGCTTCAAAATTGTATTTGTAACCTTAATATATAGACTGATGCAAAAACAGGAAACTTCCAGTTCTCAGTTGCATTTAACAGAAGATCTTGAAATTACAGTGTTCTGGAAATATAGGGTTATTTACTTTTGTTATTATTTCCGAAAGTTAAGTTACAGGGACAACTTTAAAGATAAATAGGCTTATATGAGATATTTTGTTAGCTTTGCTGTTAAGCATTATAAGCAAAAGGGCTACATTAGCAGTTTTCTTCCAGAAATTCTTATAACATATAAGACAGAGACTTACTAGAGAGTCTACAGGAAAAAACATGAACAATTTGGATGTCTGGAGTCAGTCTATTGACCAGATTATCACTATTCTATTTCCAAATCTTTTGAAGAAAATTTTACAACTCATGATCATCTCAAGGAGCACTTATAAATGCATTTTTATTTGACCTTGGTGACACAGCATGAGAAAGGATTTAAAGGAATAGACTTACAAAGCTATACATTTAAACTGGTTTCATAGTTCCAAAATGATGACATTTCATTCTCATCAACATCAAAAAGACATATTGAACAGGATCAGCAAGGGCCAAATCTAGACTTTTGGGAGGTGGATTTGCGCCATTGTCATGGTGTCATCTTTTTTAAAATAAGGACAGTTATGATCACTTTTCTATGTACATCCAAGTTATTAGCCCCTATTGATACTGATATGTTCACCTTCAACTCCCACCAAATTCTTAGTGCAAACATAATATTCATGTAAACCTCATGACAATTTACATAGCAATGAAGTTCTATAAATCACAATGGTTTGAAATCTTCAGTATGCAACAATGAATGCATTGTCAAGCCGGTCTCTCCTTATATTGTAACGTGTCATGGTATTAAGATGCAGGATATCCTAATTTAGATCCCCTTACTCAGAATCAAGTTTAAATGATCAATAATTTCATACAAATTTGAGTGAAGAGGTTTAATCACAAATCAGCTTGGCACAGGAGACTCAGAAATTTAATAATGCTGGACTTTCATCTGCTTGCATATCATTTTAACAGTCTGCTGAAACTAAGTAAACTATGGAGGGAAAGGTTCAAAATAAGTGCTTGCAAAGCCCATACAATTACCACAAACTGCGTTCTATGTCAATACCAATTTTACCTTAATGAGTCAGGAGGTGTGCGACATCCAAAGCATCACAGCTAAGTAGTTGGTATAACAAAGCAATGGCCCTTTTACCAAACTTTTTGTTACTTTTTGAACGATGATGCTAGGACTCTTTCATTGAATTCTGCACATTCAATACTAAAAGTTCTGACAGCATGTTGTCATTCACGCAAAGTTGGATCTTCCTCCTCTCCGTCTGGATTGAACCGATTGAAATGTATGCTGAAATCATGCTCAGATTCAACATTGCCAAGTTCAGTTGAGGCTGGGGCAATGGTGGTTCGAACAGCTCTTGCTTCTGGCTGGCAGTTTGGCTGGATCTGAGGATGGGCACCTTGAGAAACAGAGCTGGACTTCTGCTTAGGCTGAGCTGCTTGGACAGCGCTCGCCAATCCCAAATTGCTCATCGCTTCCAATGTCCCATCAGGATCAATCATTGAATTTATCACTGAATAAAGAAAGAGGGGGAGAGGTTGGTGAAAAATCACTATTAGGATTTTTTTCATTCAGCTCATCTCGTGGGATGGAGCCATTACAATAGCCACCCAAGCAGCAGTGTTGCTTTCATGTACCAGGAAGGGAGAGGCAAGGTGACAGGGAGGTTGTGAATGCACTGGTGTATCCAATCAGATGCTCTTGCCACTGTGTTCTTGCAGCCCCAACCTTGCCCCTCCTGATAAGTGGCATAGATACTGCTGCTGGGAGGCTGTGCACCCTGGTGATCAAGCCACTCCTGGTGCCAGAGTTTCTTATGACGGAGGGCAATATTTCAAGTTCTCTTAAGGATAAAACCTAATCAGCTTTATGCAAAGTTCTGCAGGGCCAGAAACATGAGGAAGGAGGGGCTTTGGATGGCAGGACAGGACCTGTGTCTGTGGTCATTGAAGAAGCAAGGATGGGTAGTGGTGCTCCCTGTAGTCATAGCAACGCACTCCTGTCAGTTGCCAGGGGAGGCAGCTGCAAACTGAACAGTCACCTGTGGAGTCGAGAAGACCTTTCCCACCCATATAACAATCTATTATTGTGAGATCCACTATTTGCCCAGTAGCACACTGACAGGCATTCCACTACTATGTCTATAGCAAAAACTAAGGTCTGGAGAACAGAAAGTAGTGACTCCGGCAGTGAGCAGTAGGGTCGAGTCACTATTGATTCTCACCTAGTAACTGAATAGATAACCTTAAAAGTGGGGTTATCTATTCTTTTCATCTATCATTCTTTTCATCCCCTTGTCTCTTTCAATATCCTCTATAACTTCTGTAGGATTGTAACTTTTTAAAAAAAATATCAAATCAAAAGCTTGACAAAACAAAATTATTTGTATTCTGGAAACCCTGATGTTCGCAACAACAGTATATAATATTAAATACCTTGTAGCTGCTTCTCAACTCTCTTCAGTTCTTGCAATATTGATGATATTTCCTGCATCAACACATAAAAAGCATTAGGTTTCATTAAGGGAAAAGCCACATTTTTTCACAATATGTACATTACATTAATGATTGTACATATGTTAGGGGGAATGTAAGTCGAGTAGTTTATGTGCATAGCAGCTGGCTATTGTGTACCTTAATCAGACTTCATGGAGAAGACACAAAGCCTAACACACACACACACACACACACACACACACACACCTATGTGTGTGGTTTGGCTGTATCTATATATCTGTCTGTATATTGTATTGTTTTGCTGTTTGCCACCCTGGGCTCCTTTGAGAGGAAGGGTGCGATATAAATTCAACTTATTAATTAAATAAAGACTTATAACAAGGTGAAGAACTTTTAAAGCAGCTATAGTCTCAGGTACATTAGAAGCTATCTTATAAAGAACTGGTCTATCTCATTTGTCTACACAAATTGGTATTGGCTTTTCAGGGTTTCAGGCAGGAGTCTTTCCTAGCATTACCTAGAAATGCAAGGGATTGAACCTTGGATCTTCCGTATGCAAGGAAGATGTTCGGCCACTCAGCTACAGCCACTCTTAGTGAAAAAGCATCCAAAATCGATCATCTTTAAACCTTCAGCAGCTGAGGACCGCTTCCCCTTTTCAACATTCTTACTTGAGAATGACAATTATTATTTCATCCTACCATGCTTGATGTTTTCACAATTGGGATTTCACTTTCAGCTCGTAGCTTCTTTTCAATGTCTTCCCAATTTCGGTCTTTGTCCTTAAACAAGACTCTGTAGCCAAAAAGCACAGAAGAGTGATTATAAGCCTTATGCTATAAAGACTTGCATGACTGCCTAACAATAAAAAAAATCACCACCTGCCTTAAAAATTCTAATTGAACGCAACTCAAAATAAGATGGGCATTTACAGTCTTGTGGCAAGCCTATATTGCTCTTGCTCTTACTTGCAGGGGAGCAATTAATTACGGAGCAATTAATTTTTACCCAGTTGTCATTTTCTCTTCAGAGTACGCACACAGACAAATCTAAACATTCCAAATGTTTTCCATATTTTGTAACAAACTACTTCGTAGTGGCTGCACTTCCAGCACTCTAGGAAACTGGAGGATGGAAGTACTGGCAAGGTGAAAAGAGGAATATCTCTTTTGACCTTGCTGGGACTGACACAGGACTTCATGGGTAGAGAGCTGGGAATGCACTCTCTAATAAAAATGGAGATAGGAACAGCGGGGGGCATTCCATAGGAGGAGGGAACAATTCCTTAGGGGATAAACTGATAGACTTTCATGATACATATATCCAAGGACTGGTGCCAATAGGAAATTTGACCATTAGAAAAACAGAGAGATAGGCTTGTGATGGGAGTGTACACTTCATGGTGACTAGCCCGCTTGATATAAAAGTTGTGGAGGTCATGCCTCATCTAGATAGAGTGGATGACAGTGCCTGGGAAGACTCAGCTGCCATGGTGCATGTCAGCACCAATGATGTGCTGTGGTCATATGCTCCAGGAAGCTAAGTTTGGTATGTGGTCATATGCTCCAGGAAGCTAAGTTTAGATTGCTAGGTAGGAAGTTGAAATTCGGGATAGTGTCCACCTGGGCATAGCAAAGAACGTTAGGTGAAAGGACCATCAAGTGCAGCATTTTCACTCACTCAGCAGACGACCAGTTACTCATGGGAATCCTGCAAACATATTCCGATTGCAAGATTCCTTTCCTCACCTGCAGTTCCCAGAAGCACCTATTCAGAGGCACACTGCCTCCAACAGTGGAGGTGGCAGAACTGCTATTTTTCTAGGAAAAGAGGTGCCAGAACTCACCATGAACGCCTCCCTTGTTCACTTAGAATGGCAATGGTGCCCACACCTGAGAGGTGCCGGAACAGAGTTCCAGCTGGAAAAAAAGTCCTGGCTAGTGTTCATTGACAAGGCTTTTAAATAATAATAATAATAATAATAATAATAATAATAATAATAATAATTTATACCCAGCCACTCTGGGCGGCTTCCAACAAAATATTAAAATACAATAGTCTATTAAACATGAATGTGTCTAGGCCCCCTTTAAAGCCAGCTTAATGGCCATCAATGCATCTCGTAATAGCAGATACTATGGAATGTGCTGTGAAGAACTTTCTTGTCTGTTCTGAATCTTCTAACATTAAGTTTCACTGCATGTCCCTGTGCACCAGTATTAAGAGACAGGATCCACTTTCTCCCACAACATACACAATCTTATATACCTCTGTCATGACCATCCCTTACTCACAAGAAAAAACCCGCCTCTTTGTCAAAAAGTAGTGCAAAATATCTTGAGAAACTCACATAACTCCAGGAATAAGTGCTAGGTCTGAATTAGGCAAGACTTACTTGACTGAAATTATATTTTGGCTATTCTGAGCAATCCAGGATAGTTGGTTTAAAATGCCATTCACAAGTTTCAATGAACAAAGCACATTTCAAACATTTTCATGAGATATAAAAATACTTTTAATAAACAAGTAGGAATTAGAGTATCAGAATAGTTTTTCAAGTTTCTGGCAAAGAGTTCATAGTTAGAGAATTAAAACTGAAAAGATGAACATTTATTTTAAAACTCGTGTAGTTAAACACGTTATACAGACAAGTACTACTTTTATTTTCGTAACACTGGTTCTGGATTTGAGCAAATGTGAAGGATCAACTCCCCTCTGTTCCATATAGAAGCAGTTTTCCTCCAGTGCTATTTTGACTAAAATTAGTAATGGGAATAAGAAGGCGATATTTTCTTGCTGTATTTTTTTTTGAAAATTTGAGGGAAATGTTTTAAGATCTCACACATACAGTACCTGAAAATGGTGTATATTTGCATACATGTGTCCTTACTTGGTCCTGCATTTGGCTCACTACTTTCTTCATAATCTATCATTTACAACCTTTCTACACTTAGTGTGGGGATTTCTTTTTCTAGGTCTTACATACCCTGCAAAGCATTAGCTGAGAAAATCATTTTGTTTTTGCAGCCTTCCCAGTAAGCCCTATCTGAAAAATCCCATTTGGTTCTTCTCCTTTCAATTATTTTGCACTTGGCATGGTCCTCTTAGATGTTCTCAATGTGACTTGATTATTAGATTTTGAGGAAAATGGGGGGGGGGGGACACACCACTTTTCCCACTGCAAAGTTCAGTGAAGCCAGCATATGCAGACAGCCCTGTTCAGGGAAGTTTTTAGTGTGTGATGTTGTATTGTGCTTTTATTGTTTTTTGTTGGGAGCCACAAAGGCAACCCAGCCAGATGGGAGGCATATAAATAAATAAAAATTATTATTATTATTATTATTATTATTATTATTATTAGCCAGTCACTGCACATTACAAGAATATTGTTTTAACACTATATGCCCCCCTTTCCCTGTGTAAATGAGTTCATTGTTAATAGCTCAATTTTTAAAATACCAGTACTACTGCTAACAATAATATTTTAAGAAGACAGGAAGGGCCAATTTCTTCCTATTAAACCAATGATTTTACATGGATTTTAATGGAACATGATCTGCAGTCAAAAGGACACAAACATTTTAATAATATTTTTTGCAAGAGAATTTTACTGATGAGGGCACAGATTACCTTATTTTGCCAGCTGTTTTATCTATAGACTGTCTAATCTTCCGGGAAAACTGGAAGACTGAGGACAACAGCAAGGTATCTCCCATAACCTGAAAGAGTTTCAAAAGACAATTGTTCATTTAAATAATACAGTTTCTAGATCACCTTCTAAAAATGTAAGTGACAATATCATGGCTTTTTCTTCCTAAACGATTATTCTCATGTCATATACTTCCAATTTACTTTAGTTGGAGCACAGAAGAATATTCAAATTTTTAAATCCATGCAACTTGTCAATATATGGAAATTGTCTTTAGCCATAAACATAGCTTTCATTGCAATATAAAAGCGCATTCATAAATGGAAAAATAACACTGACTTCAGCTGGCTAGATTCAATTCCCTGGTATTTGTTATCAGTATTTTATAAATTTACTGTTAGTATTAGTAAATGTTTGTAAAATAAGACAACTTCCAATAAACAAAACAATGTGCAGAAAAAGTTGAAATGTGAATTAAAAAGTATTGCAATTGAACAAGGGAAGAATCTGCTCTGTGAGCTACATAATGAAACATACAGTGGTACCTCTGGTTATGTACTTAATTCGTTCCGGAGGTCCGTTCTTAACCTGAAACTGTTCTTAACCTGAAGCACCACTTTAGCTAATGGGGCCTCCTGCTGCCGCCGCGCCGCTGGAGCACAATTTCTGTTCTCATCCTGAAGCAAAGTTCTTAACCCGAGGTACTATTTCTGGGTTAGTAGAGTCTGTAACCTGAAGCGTATGTAACCTGAAGCGTATGTAACCCGAGGTACCATTGTATTCAATCCAACTGTGAACTATCCAATGGCCAGCAGAAAATAAACACATACAAAACTCAATGAATCATGCTCTGGACCCCACTCACCAGGGGCTCTTCTTTGTGCCCTTCATGTAGAGATGTGGAGGGAGCAAGATAATATTCTGGGCCCACTTATGTAGCCAGTGTACAGTACTGCTAAACCCTCTGGGATTCGTACCTAGGACATCATTAGGAGGCCTGGCAAGACACTTTGGCATTGGCACTATGACTTGTTGCATCTATCTGTTTGGTGGTGAGCTCAGGTGCCTGGCTCTTGTAGTGCTCCCCACCGTGGGGTCCCCTTTAAAGGATCTTGTGGCGTCACTTGAAGGTCCTAGGCCGGGGTCAGCAAACTTTTTCAGCAGGGGGCCGGTCCACTGTCCCTCAGACCTCGGGGGGGGGGCGGGGACTATATTTTGAATTAAAACAAAAATGAACGAATTCCTATGCCCCACAAATAACCCAGAGATGCATTTTAAATAAAAGGACACATTCTGCTCATGTAAAAACATGCTGATTCCCGGACCGTCCACAGGCCGGATTTAGAAGGCATTTGGGCCGGATTCGGCCCCCGGGCCTTAGTTTGCCTACCCATGTCCTAGGCTGTCGTAGGAGCTGGCATGCTGGTCACACATCAGTGTCACAGAATGGACCACACTACTGCTTTATGTCATTATGTACCTAAGCTGGGTGGTGGTACTGGTTAGCATTACGGCTGCCTGATGACTGGAACTTTGCCCTATGCCTAAGCAAGCATGGTTGGCTATAATCAATAAAAGTTGTGGCCTTTTTCATTGTTGTCTCAAACACATTGACTTGGATATCAGACTTTGCCAATTTTGACACTGCTGCCACAGCTCCTCATACAACATTCTTCTGACGGACCCCTAATCCTCAAGTATGGCTTTTTAGGGGCACAGTGGGCAGCGGTGGGAAAGCTTCATTCTGCGAACTGGTCTCACGATATTGCCACTGGTCTCACAATATTATGATTTGATGCTAGCACACAGTTATTTCCCATTTCATGACATTTTGGTTCACAGTCTGGTCTTTTCCACTGTTTCTAAAGTATGTTTCCTGTTTTCACTGATGCTTACATTGGGCCACACTGAGCTTTTTCTTTGTGAGACTAGGGATAATCTTCCCAGTCTGTACTTTCATAATAAAACACAAACATCAAGAGCAGCAAAAAATAATACGCAAGACAGTGCTAGGCAGTTCTACACTTGAACCAAAGCAAGATGACAATTAAGAATAGCCAAATTTAGGCTCATAGGGGCTCAAATTCTCACTCTGCTGTGAAGCTCAAAATGCATCTTGGGTCAGTCACTATCTCTTAGCTAACCCCATTCACATAAATGTTCCAGGGATAATATGGAATAATCCCACCTAAACTACTTTGAGCTCCTAGGAAGAACAATGGAATATAAAATGATAAAATGAACAAAGTAAACCCAACACCTCACCCCAAATTTGTCTTCCTCCTCAGCCTTCTGCCTCACTAACTCCAAATCCCTGCCTCTGTCTCACTAGAAACTGCCTAAGGGGTGCAGGGGATGAGCAATGTCTCTTCCTTATAGAGGTAGTTCATGAGGTAGTTTATCATGTAGTGCTTTGGTACTTAATGTTCAAACAGGAAAGTTATTGGCTCCCTGGGCCTTTCACTCGGCTCTTTATGTAAAGGAATGGACAATACTTACTTCATCCCTACTCCAGGTTCGACGACGTGTAATTGTGGGGGGCTCAGGTAGGTCTGTTGTCTGTGGTTTGGAATCATTAGGTCGAGTGTTGCCATCTGGTGTTTTTGCATTTACCACTGGAGGAATCTTCCTGAAGTTCAGACTTTCATCAAATACACGGTCTACTAGCTGGAAAAAAATTTAAATATATATATAATTAGTGAGAAAGCTTCACTTTAAAACCAACCAGAGTGGTGCATTATGAGGCTCGTCAGTTTAGATGGGTTTGCCACTAAAGAACAGAAGAAATCAAAATAATAACTAGAGTGTTCGATTTACTTGTATATTAGAAAACAAAAACAAAAAAATCATTTAATTTTGCCAAAACATCAGCAATTATTTTTGTTATGAATGCACAGAAATAGATATTAGGTTACAAATGCAATAGTGGTGTATAACTGCAGAACAAAAGAGAAAGGGGACTCATATTTATTTAGTAAAGATGTAAGTTCACATTATCTAACTCAGAGAAAATGCATATTTACATTAGCAGAAGCTTAGTAGTATGGTTAGGAAACAATAAAAAGAAACCAACATGAACATAATAAAAATTACACCACTTACACACAAAACATACCCTGCTACTCACAAAAAGGCACATAGAACATAATGTTGTTAACCGAGGCTTATGTACAAGAAGTTGAAATAAATCAAGAGGAACAACACAACAGGTGAACAGAAAACATCCAGGGTTGGCACTGAATTTAGCATTTAAAGGGTTGTTTTTACTAGATTAAATCTTGGGATTTAGTGCTTACCACCAGCCATCCACTACCTGAGAAAAATAAAATAAACTCTACTCATACACCCTAAATGTTGTGTTCTAGAGGCATTTTCAAATTCCAGCCAGCTGATTATTCACTTGAATTTGTCAATGCTCAGTAATGGAAAAAAAACCTTAATAATAACACAAAACCTTGTTTCTCATTTCTCTCTTTTATCCCACATATATGCGTCAGACACAAATATGGATTCTCTCTCGTTGTTGTCTCTGCAAATATGTTATCTCGTCAGAATCTGCTCTTATAGCTGGTTCAGATAGTCAAATCACCAGCTCACGTGACCGGTCTACTCTTTGGGAACAGTGTTAAAATTGGAAAAGGCTTTCTCAGCAGCAGCTTCTATGAGTTGAGACTTCTACATTCCCAGCACTTACTGCTGGTGCAAGCTGCCACAGGACTTCCGAGTGTCTTTAGTTAACTTTACATTGTTTCCATTAGATCAGCGGTGTGAGTGATTCTGACCAAGCTGTAGGAGTGTTTTGTAAATGGTTCAACATGTATTTGACTACTCCGCAGCTGGTAGCTGGTAACTCTATTCTGTTTTTCCTTCGTTGTTCTGCCTACTGAAAAGTGACGCGGGTGTGCTAAGGCAACCGTTCCACCAGGGCAAGTATATTAGCTTGCCAGATGGAGCAATTTCCCTCTCCTTTCCCCTGTGCACTGTTCTGGGGGTTCTTGAAACACCCCCTCAGCCAATTTCAAGGGGGATGAGGAGGACAGGGGGCAAACCTCCATTGGGGAAATGGAAGTGCTTGCACAGGACTCCTGCTGACAGGACTAATTAGTTGTATCCTGCCTACATTTTCCATATCTGAGAATTCCAAATTACTGTTGAAACAAACCCTCACACTTAGAAGTTAAATGGAGGCAACTCTAACAAAGAACTTTTATCCAATTGCTAAATTTTTCTCAGTAGCTTTTTGTTACTATGGTGGTGTGTTACTGGATTGCTCCTTAAAATACAGCTTCCCAGGAAAGTGCCAACCCTGAAATCAAACCAAATAGTTAAAAAAAGACAAACAGTAATACTGTTAAAAAGAGTTGACTTTATATTTTAAAATACTCTCACTGGTGGTCACAATATTGACCTGAACATGCAGGTTTTGCATATAGAAACAGCATGTCAGAGAAATGTATGACAGCATGAAATCATGCTAATTTAAATGTTTATGACAATTGTTATAATTAGGAAGGATGGCTTATAAATTGAATTAATAATAATAATAATAATAATAATAATAATAATAATACAATAATATATTAGGGAGGGGAACTTCAACTCAGTGAGTGAATCATTTAAAAGATTGGTAACATTCAGGGCCATCTAAGACCAATGAAAATGCAAAGTACCTCACCTTACGCACAGTATTTTATAATCCCTGTATATAAACAAATCTCTAATGCTTTCTCTTTACTAGGGAGCATTGAGATACTACTCACTTGCATCTGAGGCTATGACAAAGAAACAAGCAAAAGGTCTTATGTTCAAAGTAAACAGAAAAACCGACCATGTATTCACAATATGACTGTTCTTGCATTGGCCATTTTAACCACTGGGATTAATTTTTTTTTTTAATAGGCAACAATCTTAAAATTAAAGGAAGGATATGCTGAGAATATGGAGATTCATGCACACACAGGTGGAAATAATTAAACTTATGTCAGAAGGATAAAGCAAAAGAAATAAAGAAAAGAAAGAACCTTATGCATTTCTCCATGAAGATCTCCTACCTCTTCTCTAGTGTCTATGGCAGAGCCAGGGGTGGTGGCAGCAGTGCTTACTGTGGTACTAGGAGCAGTGCCTGATGAAGTCACTGAATCTATCTCTCCTGCTACATCATTGATTTCACGTGCGATGAGAGCCAGGTCCTGACTGATCCTGTTAATAGTTAACACAGCATAATTTATCCCAAATAAAAAACCTCAGAGTTCAAAGTTGCTGTTCCTTACAATATGAAACATGCTACTGTTTTGAGTATTTTCTTCTAATCATAACTATCATAGGTAAGAGTGTTTAAAATAACTTCCAGCTTTGGTTGCTCTGGCAGATACCTAAGAAACACGGCTGCGCAAATTCATCATTCTTCTGCTATAATTGCACAAAATGCATCTCAACATTTTAAATACCTGCAAGCCAGGGCTGTACATCTTACCATGTGCAAATGGGTCATTACAGTATATAGTTTCAACCAGGGAGAACTGCAGTGGCTTATAACCTAATAATTAACCCAAACCTATGGATTCAAGTTACAAGAAAGGAGATTCCAACTAAACATCAGGAAGAACTTTCTGACAATAAGAGCTGTCCAACAGTGGAATGGGCTACCTTGGAAGGTGGTGGACTTGCCTCCATGGAGGTTTTTAAGCATTTGTCATGTGTGATTTGGGTGGCATTTGTCATGTATGATTTAGTTGAGATTCCTGTATTGCTGGTGGTTGGACTAGATGACCCTTGGGGTCCCTTCCAGCTATACAGTTCTATGATTCTATCACTTAATTAAAATTAATTAACGAAGTCCCAACATACTGGCACTAAGTTAATGTTAAATAGTAGCTACTTGTACACGTTTGTGAAACCCATTATGACAATTGGGGATTTAGGGCTGCATTTAGGAACACTATGATAGTATCTTTCACTGACAGTAAAGTAAGTTTATAGTGCTTCTGTGGTAAAGAAAATCAATTTTGTTTGAGTATAAACCCGGTTACAAAACAAAACACATTTCGTAATGGTCATTGATTTAACCGATAAGATGCTGTTTTTAAACCAAGTAATCATCCCTTGAAAGCCAACCTTGCTATTTCTTCTCGATGGGCAGTCCAATCTCGAATGTAGTCTTCCTGTTCCTTTATCCTATGCTTGAAGATATTGCTACTTTGCGTTGGTGTCCCTGTGCTCTGCAATCGAGTAGTTTTCAGGGCTGGAGAAGTACGTAGACGGGCATGTTTAGGAGAGTTACGGTTTGATCCAAATTCATCTTCCGAGGTGGAAGCATAATCAGTAGGAAAGCGCCTCCATCTTGAATTTACTAAATTAGTTTAATTATTAAAAAAGAATTATTATTGTATCTACTGCAAGGAATAAAATGAGTTTAGATTTTAGAAACATCATGACAACACAACAGTTGCTGAATTCCAAACCCAAAATACCTTATACAAAAGTGTTTGCTCACTATAGCATAAAAAGAAAGCTACTGAAATTGTGTTAAATAATAAATGCTAATTTACAAAAATGTGAAAAAGGAAGCTCTTTGTACAATGGTGAGTTAATAAGTTAGGAACGCTACTAGTCTTCTATCTAAGAGCATGATATATATATATCAGAACAAGGGCCCAATTCATTGTCACTTTCCAACACAGTGAGTGGTACTTTTTCTGCAAATTTTTCTCATTGTCAAAAAGCCTAACTTTCCATGAGATAATATAGGCATTGAGTGTAAATAACTGAAGTAGTGTAGTTGCCAGAGGGGGGTGGAAATATCAAGTCTATTGAATATGAAATTCAATTTTGAAACATTAGGTGACATCCAACAAACATTGTAAGAGCATAGTGGACTTGAAATAATAATCTAATGTTACTTTCCTGAGGAACAGGAGTAACAATAGCAGGAAAAATGCTCATTTTCAGTCAGATGTTGGGGGCTGCAGGAAGAAAACACTTTTCTTGTCCACCCCTCCTCTTCCCCCCCGAAAAGGCTGTCCAGACTAATATAAATACAAGTCCTTGGAAATGTAACAGTAACCAAACAACCTAAGGGAACTGAAGATTCAAAACACTAGCTTTGTAGGTCAGTTACCTTGAATTATGGATCAGTCAGATAGCATGAAAGAATGTGGTGTCAAAAAGCTTGAAGTCATTTTTGCCAAGATTTGTTAAGTGCACAAATGACACTTTTAGACAGTACAAGTATTACTGTTCAGAAATAATTTAAATAAAAATAATTTACAATACAGTGCAATGTAAATTATTTGCATGTGTTGCAATGTAAAAATAATTGCAATGTTTTCAGATCAGATTATAATACTAGCTTGTAAAGATACATTGTGAATTTAGAATATAGCATTATTCCAGTACAATTAATTGAAAAATGAAAATATTTCATTGCCAGATAATATGCAGATGCTAATGAATAAGTCAGGCTTTACTTATTTTAAATTATCTAAAGTAGTTTTACTCTACCCTGCAGATGAAAAAGGTTCCTAGTGTGGCTTTCACATATTAATAAGACACACTGGAATATAAACACTTTTGCAGTTTCTCATTCTTAGTTTAAAAAGCTTTTTTTAATAAGCAGAAAAAGCACTTATTTCTAAAAGCATGCAAAACAATCACTGAGGGTCAGAGAGTTGTCATGAGCTGGACCCGATTGTTGTTTTTGTTTTTTTGTAAAACATTGCAAATTGATTTGAATTTCCCTTTATTTCCCAGTTACTTCAATAGTCAGAGTATTTTTTTTAAGTTATAGTTTTATGAATTTGGAGCTAGTCCTGTAACCCAGCATTGTACAACATGAGAATTTAAAGTAATTGTTTTCCAAAAAACCAAATATTTAGGAGTGAAATCTTAGAAACAGAATATGATTTCTAGTACTCTACCACTGTAAGTTTCAACAGCAGGATCTGGGTCTGGGAGAAGACGGTATGCCTCTGTGTACAAAATATTTGTTTATCATATTAATGAAGATATACAGATTTAAAGCATTTGCTTGTATTAAGTAATTCCACTATTTTAAAAACACAGACGTGGAAAAAAATTGAACTGATTTTTGAGAATTCTGTTAAATACAAACTTAGACATCCAAACAACAGGCTACAACATAGCCAGGAAGAGACACAAACAGGAGTAACTTTCTTAATACTCATTTTAGTTCCATCAGTACCAAGAAGGCTAAAAAGCCTGCAAAAGAGTTGCTGCTCTGCTTTTTCTAACAGGAAACGTGAGCTTGCTGTTTCGCAGAGATCAATGAAGCAAGCTCCCATTTCTGCTTAGCAGAAATCTTTGTGAGCTGCAGAGAAGTGACTCTTGGGCTTCTTGGAACTTAAGAGATCACTTTTCCACTCTTTCCAAATGTCTCTTAAACAAGGAAGGACATAATAACCCGGGTGGCTGCAATGATATCAGAGGAGCTTCTGAGAATTTCTCAGTTGAACAGCATTTCCCAGTAGAACAGTAACTCTCTTGTGTCCCAAGAAGCTCTCTGGGTCAACAGACTAGAGCTACACGGATCCACAGGTAGGGCCCATTATGCATGTAACGAGCTCATGGAAAGGATGCATGAGGAATATATTGTCTGAATTTAGATGCAAACTGACCAGATCCACATCTTCATGACTAATGTGGAAATCAGAAGAGAATTGTTTTGTACCTCGATGAATTTGGCAGTGCAATACTCAACTCAAAAAAATATATTGAAATACATTAAAATGGGTAATTTAGGTTAAAAAAGATTGAGAAATGCATATACTGAAATAGAATACCTATTTCAATATGTATTTTGTGGTAAGTATGTACAGGTGGCAACCATTTTGAGTGGGGGTTCCATTCCTGGCCCCCTCGTGCATAGGCCAAGTGTGCATAATCTCGCCCCATTTTCAGGCCACTTCTGGGGTTGGCAGTGACCAGCATGTGCATGATTGCACATTAATTGGATGCATGTAAAACGGTCACTGCCTATAATTGAATGGCTTGCGACCCAAAAACCTGAAGGATCAGTTCTTCCCATTCCAGCCTGCCCATGCCTTAAGATCGTCTGTTGACACTCTACTTCAAGTCTTCTCTACTGGAAGATCATTATATAATTAAAATGGACAGGGCTTTGTCAGTGGTGGAACCCTAGGTCTGGAATGTACTCCCAAAACAAGGGTACCTGGCATCTACTTTACAATCCTTTTGGCAACAGGTTAAGCCTAAAAAAAAAATCAAAAAAATCTAGGCATTTTAATTTGAATAATAGCTTACTTAGTTTTCCTTGTCATTTTTATCTGCTGTCTTTTATTTAAGATTGTTAATGTCTTTATCTTATTGTACTAGGAATTTACTAATTCATTATTTATATCTGCTGCATACTGCTCTATAATTGAACTTGGTGAAGGGATTATTAAAAAAAGACAACAACTTCTAACCTGCTCTTGGTGTGATGCAGAATTAAGGAGATACAGTGGTACCTCGGGTTACAAACACCTCGGGTTACAGACTCTGCTAACCTGGAAGTAGTACTTCGGGTTAAGAACTTTACCTCAGGATGAGAACAGAAATCGCGTGCCGAGGGCGAGGCAGCAGTGAGAGGCCCCATTAGCTAAAGTAGTACCTCAGGTTAAGAACAGTTTCAAGTTAAGAGCGGACCTCTGGAACGGATTAAGTACGTAACCAGAGGTACCACTGTATTCAGTCTCCAACAGAAATTAAATTTCTCTTTGCAGTGGGGAAATTGAGAATTCAACTCTTTTTTACTTTCTTCTCAATAAGTAACGTCTGAACAAATGCAGTTACTCATCCTGTATAAGAAGCATTACATATCAGAGCTGTTTTACAGCATCTAACATTGCGACATTTGTTTTATTACTGTTTTTATTACCATATTATTACTATTGCCTATTTCTATATTCCTTCTTTTTTTTTCATTTTGTAACTTGGATGTACTCTTTGATTCTGAGCCATCACTCTCTGCATACATCTTTAAAGTTTTTTCAATGAGTTTTTTGGAATTGTAAAACTTATTTTATTCCTTTAAAATAACTCTAATCTAGTCAGGCAGGAGAGAAAAAACTGAGGGGACTGCGCCTGCCTCCCAGAATTCTTTGCTCTCCTGCCTCCGTCATGTGAAGAGAGTCATAACCCAACCCATTCGGGTCATCAGCAACCGCCTCAAATTATCTCTAGCCTACCCTTTACTGCAAGTGACCCCATTATAAATTATATGTTAGTTTATCAATTAAGAATGGGATTTCAGTTGTTGGGATACAATGATGGCAGGAAAAGGATCGTGCTTATTTTGTGCACCCAAGGAACTAGAGAGAGTGGGTAAAAATGGATGCCACCCAACAAGGTCTCAAAAACCCAAACCCTGATTTACAAATAGTTTAAAATGACAGTTGCAGAAGTCCTAATGTCTCCAACAGAATGAAATTGTATCTACAAATGCTTTTTACCTAGTTGCGTATCATTCTCAAAGATAGCTAATAGGCCTTCTATCCTGTAAACATGATTCATATAGCCTTGTGTACACACAATATTTTTTTTCTATCTGGCTGCAGCTGCTCATACTATGCCAGATGCTACTCTGGAGGTTTTCCCAAACCCTTGGGCACAGCTTTTAGGTATAGCTGAATGACTATGATGAAAGAAATGCCCTGGGAACTCCTAGTGCATGCTTGGCCGTTAAGATCTTGGCCTGAATGTTTCACAAGGTGATGGATATGCAAATAATATAACCCCCAGATGGAGGCAGACAAAAACTAGTTATGCATGAAGATAATCCATGTGTAGACTGCTGCATTTCAGTTGTTTCCACGTGCGCTATACCAAACTAATGACTAGGTTAACATGCCTTTTCAGAGGCCTGTTATGAAATCAGGTAGTAATTCTCAGTCAACTGGAGAACCAAAGCCAAGTGTGATTTCTTATCTTTTCTTGGTGTATCTTAGCTACTGTAGATGCAATAGATAATAATCACTCGCCTCTCATAATCCAAATCCAAGTTCAAAATGCTATGTACTACAACACTAGATCTGAAAAAGAATCCTGACATCCCAAACATTATTAGTCTTACATGTTCCAGTTTTATAGCAAAAAAGCATTAATTTGGTTAAAAAGCTTATGAATAAACCAGCCATTTAGCAGTGAATCAGATCCAGCCAATCCCTTACCAATTTTCATTAGATTCAGCAACTTTAAAGCTACACTTTATTATTAAAAATGCTCCATGTATCCATGTAACCCTATCAACTGAAAAGTGAACGTGCTGACAGGATAAATTATTGAATTAAGGTTGAAAAACTCTCGTACCTGCTGAAGAATTATGAGCTGATGACAGAGATTTGGATTTGGAGTCCGAAAGGCGAGATATGCTGTTTGCTCTCATTCTAGGAGAAACTTTAGTGCTGTCTGCTGGTGGTGTTATCCTAATGCCACTTCTAATTATGGCTTCTGGAGTACGAGATGATGTCGTGCTTCTAGACATTGTTGCTTCAGAGTCACTACGCGCTGATAAAGAACCAAGTCTATTTCTCCGTGGCTGAGCGAGCAGGTCAATTCTTGAGATATTTCTCCTTCCAGATGGGGGTTTGGAAGTAGAACTTGTAGTAGACACCTCAGAAGCAACGGATGCTTTATCCGCATCCGCCAGTTCGCTATCTGACACTTCACCAAGTCGCGCTCGACGTAAGAGAGAAGTCCTTGTGGGGCGAGGCCTTGGGAGAGTGGTTGATTTACTGGACTGCCCAGCTGATGCTGGAGAGGTCCTCAACTTGGCTGACTTGATACCTTCTGTTTTGGAATGTAAATGTTCATCTGCTGAGGTAAAAGATGTCCTTCCATGCGATTTGCCAGAGCATGTTTCCTGGTCAGAAGATAAGATATCAGAAATGGCAGAATGAGGTACGCTAGAAGTTTGGTCGTCATCTGTTAAATCTACAGAAGGCTGCCTTATTCTTCCACTGCTCTGCACAACCTTGCGTGCATCACCTCTCGAACCAGCATCTGAAGAGCGGCTTTTTGTTTTCTTCTCAATTTTGTCTCTAGCGCTTGTAGAAGATGACTTTGAAGCATCCTTTGAAGGTGAACCAGTGGAGCATCTGTCTTTGTACAGGGTACTAAAGCTTTTTCGTTTCTGAGATTGCTTTCTTTCACTGTCTCCAGTAACAAGGCTAATTGTACTAGCTGTATCCACATCTGATTCAGGCGAAATGGAATTATCTCTATTATAGCTGGGAGTATCAGGTCCTTCGTCGGTTTTGTTTTCTTCACGCAGCTTCGCTTCAAGAAAAGCCATTACAGCTTCAGTGTCCTTTAAGATAAGTGTTGTATCTAGACTAGAGTCTGTTTCCACGGAATCACTTTTCTCACTTATTCTACTAGTGGATGTTAAAGACAATGATGGCGGAGTAGCTCCTGTCTGTTTATTGATGTGAGGGATTAGTTCTATAGGTATATTTGTGCTTGGTTTATCTATGGTAAAGCTGCCTTGTCTCACCAACGGCTTTGATGATTCTTTTTTATCCCCACTAAACCCTTTTGGAGTTGGACATCTTGTTGCATCTTCCGCTTTCCTTCTTTTCCCTTCACTTTGCACCACTTTACTTTCTGCTTTGCCAGAACCACGCCCTGACGCTTTCTCTTTATTGTCTGCTTTATGAGAAGCAGGCGGCTCGTCTCTACTTCTTTCAGCTTGGTTTGGTGTTTTTGAAGAAGATAATTTAGTGGGGGTCCAATGTGTTGCCTCCTTTTGTTCCTGCTGCTTAATTTTAGCCAAAGCTTGTTTTACCACCGATGTTTCTCTGCCATTTTCACTTTTCTCTTTGTCAGAAGAAAAGGAACTGTTGGAGTGAAGCAGTGCCTTGTCTGCTTTAGGAGACAGGCCATTCATTGCCCTGCTGGCTTTAGTCACACTCCTGTCACTAATTTGCCCTATTTCTTTCTGGGTATGAGTTGGAGTTTCTTTCTCTTGAAGTTCAGTGTCTTGTTTTTCACCTATCTCCGATCGCTGGTGGGTTGTAACCTTTGTTCTTTGTCCTTCTGTGGCATTTTCCTCCTTCGGCAGCTGTGGAAGTGTTCGCCTCTTTCTATCTCCTTGGCTGGTCAAAGAGGCAGCAGAGGCAGCACTTCTAGCTGACAGGCCAGATTCACTGATGTCTGTATCTAAAACCAAATAAAACGTAGGAAAATGGGGAGAGGGAAAACATGTTAAGTAAAAGCACTTGTGTGGGATTCACCTGACAAGCCATGTCAGTGGAAGCCCTGGGCAAGGACTACCACTTCTGTAATAAGGAACACCCCCACAACAGCTCCATAGCTGTCAACCTTCCCTTTTTTGGTGAGAAATTCCCTCATTTCAGCACCGTTTCCCCACTGCTTCCCGCTGCTATCCTGGTTTGTTAGATATCCCATAGACTGTCTCTGGGACAGGTGAGGCTGAAATCATTACAGATGATTTCAATTAAAATTTAGAGGGAGCCTCATTTACTCTTTTTGTTTTGCTTCTCAAGGCTTTTAGCATCAAAATTCTTTACAAAGCACATGCTTTTAACAAACACTATTGCTTAAGTGGTTATGAGAAGATTAACAATTGAGCGATAAAGCGTGCTGCTAGTAGTTGCTATGAAAGATAAATATGTATAGTACCATTTTCTAGAGGAGCAGGAGCAAATGATTCCATCCGTACTTCACTTTCTTCATGTTTCGTATGATTAGCAGCCAGACTAGCCCACTGTGACACCCAGCGCTTGCTTCCAGATATACCAGTGCTTTCCTATTAACAGATTTCAACACAAATCATGCTTACATTGATTTAGTCATTTTAAAGAAAAAAATGGAAAAACATTCAGAAAATTAAGATCTTGGAGAACAAGTCTGCGTGCGTATGTGAATGTGCGCGTGCACACACACACACACACACACACACATTCAGATTAAGTGAAATCATGATTCAGTCATTACCATACATTGACTGATGCCTTTACTGCAAGACTAATTAGGAAGGAGTGTCATCTAGTAGTGAACTTGTGGTTAGAAATTGGCAGTGGGCAGTCATTTCTTGGCTTAACAAACAGACATATAAATATGTTTTATACACCTATACATGTAGCTGCTTTGATCCTCCCTACATGAGTGGGGAAAACAAACCAGGAAGCTACAATTTACCATAGCTGTCCATTACAACTGAACTGCAGAACTATGGCTGACTGCTTCTGAAACAAGCCAATTACCAGAGCTTCACAGTCTGGCTTGCTTAGAAGGCATCAACCACATTTTCCTAGTTTGAACTTAATAGTTAATGGCAGCTTTCTGACTTGTCACCTTGCTTGCATGAAGGAAGTAGCAAAACTGGCTGCAGGATGCATATCCACCTCTCAGCCAATTTGATAATCCAAACATAGCCAGGGGCATCTATCCATCAAAGTTGCTATATTAGCCCTCTTTTATGCAAGTTTAGCATGTACATCTGACTTTGCTGTTGATTAAGGCTATATTACACAGGCATTAGCACTGAAACACCATTATTCAGAGGCTACGAGTATACACGTGGAACATATATAACCACCCAACATAGTACCCTACAGGTTGGGATTTGATCACAGTGGGGTAGGAAAGCATAAAATAATGCCAATGCACTTCACATTTGGCAACCAATGTGCCCCTTTGGTTTCAGATAGTACAGGGGTAGATGAGTCTAAAAAGCCCGGGACACAAATTTCCACAGTTCTCTAGTGGCTATGGTGGCTCATTTGCTGGAAATAATGTATTTCGCGCTAACTCTGGAAGTGTATACTCAATTTTGACCAAACCACATGGGAAAATCTGGTGCAAGGCCAAGCTTTGCAGTGTTTGCCCTGCAGTCGAGATCACAGATCATGTATTGCGAGACTGTATTTAGCATAGCATGGAGAGGGAGCTTATTTTTAATTCTTATAATAAAGCTCCATAAGCTCAACATCAGTTTACTCTGTGAAAGTTATTTCAAATGGTGGGGAGAAGTGGGTCAAATTTAGGCTGGTCTTTGTAAGTATTTTTTGAGGCTTTGAGACTGAGTGAAAATATAAAGGACTCTGAAGCTGCAGTAAGTTCCTTGTCCAGTAGGTGGCTGTCAAAGCGCCTACTTAGGCTCTGCTGTGCCATCAAATTACAGCAGAAGCTGCTTTAGTTTTTTGAAGATTGTAATACATGTGTGCAAAATGTTAATTCACGTGAAAGGACTTTGTATTTCCTGCTCTTGCATGTGTCATATTTTCTCCCAGAAACCCATCTCTTCAGTGATGCATCTGCACAGCACTCACTATAAATCCCTTTAAAACATTATTCACATGTAAAATATGGACTGAAGCAAAATCAGTAATTAGAGGAACGGGTTGGCTTCAAAGTGCTGAGCAACTGTGTGGGAAATGATTATACCACAACCCTCTGTGATAGGCTGATGTGTGGAGATAAAGGCCCAAACTAAACATCAGACACAAACAGCAGCTGCTGGTGGGTGGTTGATATTTATCAGGATTGCAGCAGCCAGGGAGAAGAGATTCTTAACCCTTTCCCTCTCTATGGTCCCAATCTGAATCTGCTATTTGCACTGGAAGAAAATTACTCCATTAGCAGCCGCGAGTGCCATGTTTGGCCTAAGGATAACAAATACTTGGCTCTTATACAACAATATTCATGGTTCAGGGGAAAGAATTTAAAAGAAACTTCTCAACTTTATGAATCTGTACTATCCTCCAGATTAAATTTAGTCTGTGGATGGTCTCAAATTCATCTTTGTCACTGCAGGCCCAGGTAGCCTCTTTAGCAGTTTAGACCCTGCATGACAGAAAAAAGTTATCCTGTCCCTGGTAATGTCTAGAACTGACTATTGATAACATTTTGTAAATGGTCTGCCTTTGAAAACTGTTTGGAAAGGCCCCTGGTGCAGAATGCAGCTTCCAGGTTACTGTCACTGGTTGTTTTGAACATACCACACCAATACTTAAAGAACTTCAGTGGCTGCCAGTTCACTTCTTATTTTTTTAAAAATCATTTTTTTGTTAAGAGATTTTTTGTGTTTCTGAACCCAATTCAAAGATCTGGCGTTTGCTTTTAAAGTTCTATGTGGCTTGAGGTCCAGCTACCTGAAAAAACTCTTATTCCTCTGTCAACCAATCTGTGAATTGAGGAAACCTTCAGCGGCTCTCCTAGCAGAAGCCTCAACGTGAAAGGCAACTAGAGAGAGGTCCTTTAGGATTGTGACACTTGGTTCCTAGAACTCCCTCTCAAGAGACAAATATTATCATAATTTTGGTGCCAGGGAAATATGTCATTATTTATTCAGTCCTTTGCTTACACCGTTGCCTTAATATACTGTTATCTGAACCTTGTATTTTATTCAACTTCAGTAAACCACCCTGGAAACAACACCTAAGGATACAGTGGTGCCTCGCAAGACGAAAATAATCCGTTCCGCGAGTCTCTTTGTCTAGTGGGTTTTTCGTCTTGCGAAGCAACCCTATTAGCGGCTTAGCGGCTTAGCGGCTATTAAAGGCTTAGCGGCTAAGTGGCTAAAAGGCTATTAGCGGCTTAGCGGATTAGAAAAAGGGGTGGGAAAGCGAAAAAAATCGCAAGACTCGCAAGACGTTTTCGTCTTGCGAAGCAAGCCCATAGGGAAATTCGTCTTGTGAAGCGCATTGAAAAACGGAAAACCCTTTCGTCTAGTGGGTTTTTCGTCTTGCGAGGCATTCGTCTTGCGGGGCACCACTGTAGTATACAAATCTTTCACAAGTAAACAAACATAGCAGGTTGATTGTAGGTGACATTCTCAGGGTCAGCTAATAGATACATAATTGTCATAAAATTGACTTGCATGCATTCATATGGGAAGAAAATATGCATGAACTCAAAGCCCCTGAATTTCTGTTAACTAAAAAAAAGGTCAAAAGGGCTGTCTCAACTGTGATTGTGTTTAACCAGGTAGCTACCAATTCACAGACTAGTTTCTTCATGTGATCATAGCCAGTTTGTTAAATTCTGTGGCACAATTCATGTGGTATGTATAAGTAGCCTCCAATATATTGTTAATTTCTAAATAAAACTGACCCAAATTTCAGTGCACTTATTTCCTATACCAAAGTAATTACATCACCATAAAATGAGTATTGTCACGGACACAGAGATGTGAGATTCTGTAACATCTTATTTTATATTATAGGAATACTTTCCAATATAGTCTCCTTTGGAAAAAACAGAATTATCAAATATTCCCATCAGTCTCAATGGGACTACTCCAAGGTAAGCAGTTTAAGAATGATAAACTGACTGAATTTTGGATTCTATCCTTGTTTGTTCCCATAGCTGCTTATTCCACATTTATATTCCCACCCTTACAAGCCATGTTTTTCATTATACAGTTCTCAAAATGAAAGGGATAGGAAATGACAAAAATAAATGATTAAACAATAAGACAGGTGTTTTTAAAATATAAAATAATTCCTTGAAAGGATAATCATGCAAAATAGTTTTGCATCTTTGAAATATTAAAGGGGGGGGGGGAGAAAGAGTAATGAAACTTGAAAAGTCTGAGATTTCTCAGTATCTTAATGCAAAGGAAGCTTAATCAAAAACCACCAGTAAAGGATTAATTGTTACAACATACCGTTAGACAATGTCAGCAATAAAATAAAATACTTTAACTTCTCAGAAGTTTAATTCCACACATGATTGCCCTTATTCACCTTCTGAAGTTCTTCCAGGAGCCTAACCTAAAGCTCTCTCAATTGTTGGTAGTATTCAAATTATAGGACATATAGAATATGTATGCATTGGTTGCTATGGGTATGTTATGGCGTCACTTGCTACAGATTCTACAAGACAGGAACATTCTTTCTAAACCCTACTGAGAAAACTTCAAGACATGTTTTTATTTGGTATTCAAAACCATGGTACTTTTAAGTAATACCTCAATGGAATAGCTTGTCTCTGGAGGCAAAATTGAGGAATGGTAAAATATTCAGGTAATTTGATTTGCTGGGCCAAAATGGTAAAAGTTTCAGGGGTGATCAATATATTGCCCATGAACTGCACATAGGTCTTAAACCACCTTTAGAGCATTCCCAGTAACTCCAGCTTTCATTTCAACACAAAAAGCTTGTAGCTGTTCCTTGTTGCACTGATAAATTCTGGAATGTTGAAAACAGGATGTCCCAATATTAAGGGTTCAGAAACAATGAAACAAGCCCAAATAATTATAGAAAGTCTCTTTCAAGGCTTGACTCAGAGGAAACAGTTCCTGAATAGTAATACTTGTCATGGGCAAATGCATACTGGCATCTGCTATGTTCTTGGCAATGTTGCATAAATTTTACTATTCATAATCAAAATATGAATTTTTCTTATCCTCTCATGACATATTTGTGAGAAAGTTGCCTGCCTTAGAGTTAATATAATATAGATAGTATATCAACTTCTCAGGCCATCACCTCCATCACAACTCCTTTAGTTTTCTCTAAAACCCATATTCCAACTAAAACTCACAGAATATGGGTTGTTCTGTATAAAATGGCTACTTACCCAGCTCTGGGATGGGCAGCAGTTGTAGCCCATCATAGCTTCCCCTTTCCCCCCTGGGGAGTGAAAAGCCTCTTGTATTGGCCAGTCATTGAGTCCTGCCCTGGCAGGGCACTATGAATGGCGGGATAGCCCACCAATGCCAAATTTGAACTGCCCAGTGAGGGGCAGGCACAGGAGCAGAGCCTGGGTGCGGATTGGAGTGCAGAAATTCCTAGCCAGGAATAAAAGCCTCCTGAGCCGAGTCTTGCAGCTCAGTCAGCCAAAGAGCATAAAATATACTTTTGCTTCAGAATGCAAAGTAAGATGTTTAGAGACTTGCAGTAGAACATTTGCTTATTTTAAATTTTTCCATTCTATAACAATGAGATAACTTTATATAATGGTGTTCACTGTGTTCTTGAAAATGGATTTTAGTAAAACACCATGCGGGTCAAAATGTGATTTGGAAACAGTGGCATGATCAGACTTTTTCTACTTGGCATTGAGATTGCCCACTTAAGTGTATAGTACCATATTATAGTGTAATAATAAAAGTTTTGAATAGTGATGAATGGCATGGCTGAAAATTCTTTTCTGTGGTTCCTCCCTCTCAGCCCCCTCCCCTAAACAGCATACTTCAGATTAATAGTGCCACTTCAAGATACATTGTAAATCCCTCACTTTATTTTTGCTATCTGTCAATGAACTTGACTCACTTAATAACTATGGGGTTTTTTTAAGGAAAAAACCCCCCAAAATATTAAGATACTGCTTGGAGTTTTCAATATAAATCTTATACAATATATCATCTTATATAAATCATATAACACTGAATATGGGTATTAAGGTTGCATACTCACATTTAAAGCACATCCCCCCTCAAGAATCATTGGATCTGTTGTTTACCCCTCACAGCACTACAGATCCCAGGATTCTCTTTTTTTGGGAGGTGGGGATGTACTTTAAATGCATAATGCATAAACAGCCAAAGAAACAGAACAGATGCTGATTTACAACAGTTCTGGAAAAGAAAGTATTAGAAGGAAATTCAGCTCCATGTGTCAAAAATAACTGTGTATAAGAAAAGTAAAAATAAGGATTAGTAGAAGAGTATTGTAATTTCTTCCCATATTTAAGCTTATGGAACAATGTCATTATGCATAGCAAAATCAGGTTAACAGTTACACATTTTATCTTGGATGTTTTTATCACCCCTTTCCCTTCATGTTCAGTTGAAACATACAGATGCTTATTGCATTTGCTGCTCTCTGTAGTTCCATCTATGGTTGCAGGAGTCTTTTTTGGTGTAAGAAAGTTTGGCTTTACTGTCATTCCTTAGACCTCCTTTGTGAAACTCTAAAATATTACTAGATACTATCAAAAGTTGACACAGAGGTTTATTATAGACTTAAATGCTATGCTGATTCCTGGGCACGATGGCAATGCCTTTGCAAAAGCACTGATCCATGAACTTTCCATCTGCAAAGATCAACGTCTTTCCATCTGCACTCACAGTCTGCATGTCCTTTTCCTTGCATAATTGCAAATTATATCTGCACAGTGGCATACATAAATGAAGTGCTGCACAGAAGAGCATGCTATGTAGTATGCGCAAAGGTCGCAAGTGGCCATGGTTTTGCAGAGAAGAGATATAAGCTCTAACAAAGAAATCAGAGATACAATAATTTAAAAATTAGTTCATATTCTCTAAGGAAGCTTTGCTTGCTAGCTACTTAATACTGACTATATTAAGGTCCTCTCCTTTGTTGGTAGAGTAGAAAAAAGAAGATGACCCATCAAAAATTGAATTCTACCTCTGTGTCAAGAAATCCAGTTGTACTCAGTGGTCTTTTTTCTTCCAGCACTACTGTAGCAGAATTTATAGCCCAATCTTTTACTAAATCTTTCTGGCTCTCGTTGATAACAGGCCTATTATAATCCTGGCTGTCATCCACTCCAAAAACCTGAAAATAAAACAAATAATCACACACATTAACTGAAAGCCTTCCCAATTAAATTAAATTTGAATGTATGGGTGGTCCTCTAACAAATCAGTTAGCCAGTTAAAAAAAGAACAGAAACCTGAATAGCTTGTTGTGAAGTGTAAATCTTGCCAACAAGTTGCTATTAAAAATAGAGTTTTGCAAGCAGAACTGGTATGTTCCAGTTCTAGGGAAGGTTCAAGTAAGTTAACTATTCTTATTTTTCTAATGTTAGACTAATATGAAAAGAAGAGGGATGACCTAACTGTAAAAATAAAATAACTTCAAAATACTCTTTGAGGATTTTTCAAGCTTTTAATTTGTATATAAAGCTATGTTTATGCATTATTTGCTAGCATCATGTGGATTATAAAGATTTCATTGGGTTTAAGAAAAATGTAGTTACTCTTGAGATATCTCCTCAATGTGCACAGTTACATATCAGTTTACTTGTGTTCCCTTAAAACGTGGTTAAGTTTGTGCATGCCTGCCTGAATGCAGCAGGCGAAAACAGCCCACAGCAAGGAAGCTACCATCAAGAGAAAACAATTACGCAAAAATCAATGGTAATTGACAAGAAGGGGACATCAGTCTTACTAGTAAAGCGAGTATGAGGTGATGCTGAAGACAGCTGCAGATTCCTTCTGCACTATGAGGAAAGATGTTAAAATACTTAAATTCTTTAATTCTATTGCAGAAACCAAAATGTGCCATTAGCACCCATAGTAGGCAAACATTACTCCTTAACACAACCTCCAACTAATACCACATATTATTATATTAACTCTACTTTGTACTTATTAATAAAGTTCCCATCCTCTTCTCTTCCTTTTTTGCTGACTGATCTACAAAGGAGTTTACAACATCAGCTGAGTATACCATTTACCTATTTCTGTGTTTCTGTCATAGTACCAGCTTCCTTGTCCAACTTCCTCTACTCCACAGCGGGCTAGGGACAAAGGTAAGAGCTGTTTCCTAGTTCTGCTGGATCTCTCAGCGGCTTTTGATACAATCGACCATGACATCCTTCTGCACCGTCTAGAGGAGCTGGGGGCACTGTCATACAGTGGTTCTGCTCCTTCCTTCTGAGCTGGGCCCAGAAAGTGGTGGGGGGGATGAGGTTTCAGACCCCTGGGCCCTCACTTGTGGGGTGCCTCAGGGTTCCGTCCTCTCCCCCATGCTTTTTAACATCTACATGAAGCCGCTGGGATAGATCATCAGGGGGTTTGGGCTGGGTGTCTATCAATATGCGGATGATACCCAACTCTACCTCTCTTTTAAATCGGAACCAGTGAAGGCAGTGAAGGCCCTGTGTGAGTGCCTGGAGGTGGTTGGAGGATGGATGGTGGCTAATGGATTGAGGTTGAATCCTGACAAGACAGAAGTACTGTTCTTGGGGGACAGGGGGCAGGCTGGTGTGGAGGACTTCCTGGTCCCGAATGGGGTAATTGTGCCCCTGAAGGCCCAGGTGCGCAGCCTGGGAGTCATTTTCGACTCACAGCTGTCCATGGAGGCACAGGTGAATTCTGTGTCCAGGGCAGCTGTTTACCAGCTCCATCTGGTACACAGGCTGAGACCCTACCTGCCCACAGACTGTATCGTCAGAGTGGTGCATGCTCTAGTTATCTCCCGCTTGGACTACTGCAATGCGCTCTATGAGGGGCTACCTTTGAAGGTCACCCGGAAACTACAACTGTATTACAGTATTTTAATATTTTTTTGGAAGCCGCCCAGAGTGGCTGGGGAAGCCCAGCCAGATGGGCAGGGTATAAATAATAAATTATTATTATATACAACTAATACAGAATGTGGCAGCTAGACTGGTTACTGGGGGCGGCTGCCAAGACCATATAACACCGGTCCTGAAAGACCTACATTGGCTCCCAGTACGTTTCCGAGCACAATTCAAAGTGTTGGTGTTGACCTTTAAAGCCCTAAACGGCCTTGGCCCAGTATACCTGAAGTAGCATCTCCATCCCCATTATTCTGCCCAGACACTGAGGTCCAGCGCTGAAGGCCTTCTGGCGGTTCCCTCACTGTGAGAAGCAAAGCTACAGGGAATCAGGCAGAGGGCCTTCTTGGTAGTGGCGCCTGCCCTGTGTAACGCCCTGCCATCAGATGGCAAAGAGCTAAACAACTACCTGACATTTAGAAGACATCTGAAGGCAGCCCTGTTTAGGGAAGTTTTTAATGTGTGACATTTTAATGTATTTTTAATGTTTGTTGGAAGCTGCCCAGAGCGGCTGGGGAAACCCAGCCAGATGGGCGGGGTACAAATAAATAATAATAATAATTTCCAAATTCTACTTACCTTTAAAGCTCTATTCATATGCTATCCATGCATAGAAGATACACATACATAACAAACTAGGGCCATGCTTCCTGCTGGAGGCATGTGATGCTGGAAGGAGCATGCAACATGACCCGCCACACCCATGTATTGAATCCATGTCTGAGTAAGGCTCAATTGTCTCCATTAACTCATTCCTTCTTGTTAATGTTCTTCTTTCAGACAGTTTTTCTGGGTCATGTGGCCAGCATGACTAAATCGCTACTGGCGCACGGAGGACCGTGACGAGTGCCAGAGCGCACGGAAACGCCGTTTACCTTCCTGCCACAGCGGTACCTATTTATCTACTTGCACTGGCATGCTTTCCAACTGCTAGTTGGCAGGAGCTGGGACAGAGCAATGTGAGCTCACCCCGTCGCAGCAATTCAAACCGCTAACCTTCCAATCAGCAAGCCCAAGAGGCTAGAGCCAACACCCCAATATTAGATAATACTTTCTACAGAATGAAGTACAAATAACAAAATAACCTTTGTTATAATGGATTCAATGATTTCTTAAATAAGGATTTCAGGCTGTATCCACTGCTGTCCATGCACGAGCAGAAGAGATTTCCACTCATGCAGTGGGACTTCACAGTCATCTCTCTCCCCGCCTCCCTTTACATAATCTCAAAATTTGCTCTGCAGGGCCGAGGAGTTATCCAGGTTAGGAGGAGCAGATTAGGGTAGTGCATGCAGGAAGGAGAGGAAGGTGAAGTTCCATTTTGTGAACTGAGAAGGCCATATTATGAGTCCTAGTACTCCTGGAATTCTCTGGTGATGGCACAACATAAAGGGCCTCCCAGACAGATCGAGTCTTCAGCAGAAAAGTAGAGGGAGAAGCACTCTTTCATGATGATGCTAAAAATTAAAATGCATGGGATATATTCTATTCAACCTTTTCACACAAATGTTTGACAAACCTGAAGTAACAATGAAAATGTTATTTTCAATCTGTTTTACCTCTGAAAAAATCAGCACATCAACATGTCTAAGTATGATAAGAAGGAAAATTAACACTATGGTGTAGGCTTCCAATAGCTGCTTAAGCCAGTACAAGGAGCTTGGGTATCCCAGTGGATTTTCTTTTTATGGTTGTGTCACAGTGTTTTACTTTCTTGACAGCCAACTCCCTACCCCACCCCCAATATCACAGACTGCTTTTAGATCATATAGGTTTCAGAAGAAGCTCACCAGATGCTATGAGGCTCTCTGAGAAAAACCCTGCCCTAGGATTCATGAAACTTGTTACATTTGGATCCTGTCCACCATTTTAAAGTAATATTTAACATACTGAAATAAATTATTTGTCTACAGACAAGTGCCATTAAACATTTAAGAAAAAGCAAAAGGGTACATGTTATTGAAGACTATTTTGGGAAAGATTCCTGAATACGTTAAAAGTGAACACAAATTATCTACTCTCTGTTTTTATAATTGTATAGTCTACTGTTCTTACCTGCCTTGGGACCTTATGGCGAGGGACAAGCAAGAAATCTTATACATACATACATACATACTACAGTGCCCTAAGAAGTTGCATAAATTATTTTCTCTAAGGTATACTTTCTGAATTATAAAGTTATACATATATGGGTATACAGTTCTCAGAAAAGATCCAGGTAAGAACACCTTGCATACTGTGATCTGGTCCCAAGAAACTACACCAAAAGTCAAAAAGCCAAAGGGTGATTTAGATTTCAGGTTCAAAATATGTTTGCCATGTGACACAGGGGCAGGTATACTGTTCATGCAAAAGTGGCCACTGTAAAAAGCAGTTTGACATGGCATGGGGGATCAGTTATTTAAAACAAAAAAAGTCAAAATTTCTACTTTGTGAAGCCCTCTCTGAGCATTCCCAGAGTAGCTCCTTGAATTGCAGATTATGTTTTCTTTTCATTGTCTGGCAAAAGTAGTGGTAGTAAACTAGACTGAAACAAACCAAAACAATCAATTGCTCAGGCCACAATCCTACACACACTTACTAGGAAGTTATATTATTGAAATATAATATAATTCTGATATAAATTTAAGATTGGATTACCACTAATTCAAGTAGTTTGATACAGACCTGGCAGAAGTCCGTCATCAGCCAGATCAAATTGCCTCAGGACTCTCAGTTTAGCAAGCCTTTAGAAAATATGAAATTTCAACACTCACCTTCAGAACCTGCATGAGCCTTAGCATTGTAAACAAATGCACAACAGTGATGTTGCAGCATTCCTAACACTATTTCAAGAATTCCAACAGGTCTTCTAACCCCAAAACCTATAAATCATTGCAAATAGTCTGCTCTGTTCTTCCACCACTGGTCATTCATCCTCTGTTGCTCATGATTACTATTTCATGCCTCCACCTCAGCAATATTATTATGCTATGCCAGTTGAAAGTGGGCCGCCTAAGTCCTATTGTGAACAGGAGGTAATGGTAACTGTTGTGTGACTCACATATGTGTTGCTGCCTTTTAAGCCTTCTGGGGGGAAATTTGCTCCCTTCTGTTTATTTTTGTAGCTCATGCCTCAGTGTTCTCCTGGGCATGCCTGATTATCTGCTTTGAACAAACAAACAAACAAATTTCTTTCCAGTAGCACCTTAAAGACCAACTAAGTTAGTTCTTGGTATGAGCTTTCGTGTGCATGCACACTTCTTCAGATACACTTGTTCTTCAGTGTATCTGAAGAAGTGTGCATGCACACGAAAGCTCATACCAAGAACTAACTTAGTTGGTCTTTAAGGTGCTACTGGAAAGAAATTTGTTTGTTTGTTTGTTTTGAGTATGGCAGACCAACACGGCTACCTTTCTGTATCTGCTTTGAGTGTGGGTGGTCTGGTTTTGGCTCCAACCCAGTTGCTACAACTTAGTATCAGAAGGGGTGATACATAACATCTAGATCTTTTTATATTGTTTTAATTCAATTAGTGTTTAATTACCTTTTAATGAATATCCTTTCTACGCTTTAGCATTTTCTATTTTATCTGTGTCATTGTATTTTTATCTGTAACTCACCTTGCAAAAAAGGTGGGGTACAAATAAATATAGTAACAACAACAATAACATCTAGAAGCCAGTTTCAGAAGGCAAATGGCTGCACTACTGCAAGACCAGAGAATTTAAAAAGTTTTAAAATGTTAAGTTTTATTGTGGATTACTTCCTTTCTGTGACCAATGCAAGAATAAGCCCATGCACCCAGGGTTGCCACATGGGAAATGGAGCAAAGTTGTTTTCTCCCACTCTAGAAACTAGAACAAATGGATTCAATTTACAAGAAAGAAGATTCCAACAAAATGTAAGGAAGAACTTTCTGACAGTAAGAGCTGTTTCACATTCGAAGGGCTCCCTCAGGAAGTGGTGGGTTCTTTTTCCTTGGAGGTTTTTAAGCAGAGGTTGGATGGACATCTGTCATGTATGCTTAAGTTGAGGTTCCTGCATTGAAGGGAGTTGGGGCAGATGAACCTCAGGATCCCTTCCAACTCTACAATTCTATGATTTCATGATCTGGTGGCCTGCCACCGCATTGTGCAATCCTCTTCTAGTTTTGTTTGAGAGTAGGTCACACTCCTAAAAACACATCAAACTAACAAGTTATTTGGAGGGACCACAGCATGTGTACTTATGTTCTGTGAAGCAGGTGATAATGCCAAGGAAAGTGACCTAGAACTGCAGGATGAATTTAGGGTGAAAACCAGACAAGTGCAGTGAAGTCTGTGTTCTTTCAACCAGAAATCTCTCTCCAGCCAGCACAGTTTTCTTCACCTGCCATAAGCACAGCTAGACAAACCAATAGGAATCTGGTAAGTGAAACTTGTAGGGAGACTGTAAAACACAGCTGAATCTAGGCTTTCAGCTTGCCACTCTCCTACTTGCTTAAGACAGGCAATAACTGCCCCCAGGCAAGCAGCCAAGTGGAAAAGTGCACTTGCTTTTCTTTCCACCAGCAGAGCAGTTTTCTGCTGCAAAGGCAAATGCTGCACTTATATCTCTCTAATTCTTCTGCTCTCTGGATGCTGAATAGAGAAAACAGAGCCACAAATACATCCCACAGCATTACACTTAGTTTTCTTATCTGGGGAAATGCAACAGCACAGTGCCTGCACGCACCTCCTCACTGTTGGCATTAAAGACAACAGAGACAAAGAGAGTATAATGTTGTGTTGCTGCAGTTGGAGAAAAACATTGACTAAGTACCAACCACCAGTGGGAACTCTCTACTGCATTGTTCAACTCTTCTATTTCTGTCACCCACACACAGATGGTATCCCCATCATCTTAAAATGTACATTTTAACTTTAAATATTAATAAAGCAACACTGGTTTTTCTTTAAAAAAAATCTCAATGAGCTCTTAAAACAATCAAGTATAAACATTTCTACCCCATATTTTGTTTAATATCATTTCAAAAGTATTTCTGGGAACAATGCAAGGTCTTCACACCAGGGTCAACATTTGAAAATCAGTTATGTACTATGTTATGGGGATGGGTGATCACTTCTGTTTCAGATAGTAAGTTATAATAGTTGCTTGTTACTTTTCCTTTTCACTGAGGACACAAAACACACACTTCATATCAATTGAGAACTGCAAAGTACACACTTTCAACATGCCACATTTTGTTATTGTTAAAATAATCTATTATGATGATGGTGAATTCCCAGTGTTATTTCTCCTATGTAATAAACTCCTCAATTGAATGAAAATTACTTTAGAAGTGCACCTGACCCCACAATCTTGGGGCAGCAACTTGCTTTACGTTTTGTTGTTTGGTTCAAATACAATGCACGTTTCATTTATATATCAGTACCAGCTGAGCATGGTGCATTCATGATTCACAGTGTTGTGTACTGAATTACTGGTAACTTGAAAAGAATTGGGCTCCAACTTTATATGAAATTGTATCACAAACAGCAGAAATTTAAACTGCATATGCATCATTTTCTTGACCTTTAACATGCTATTTATTCATTATTTCAACTTTTATGCTGCCTTCTCATATAAATATATAAAAAGCAGTATGCAGTAAAGTAACATGTAATTAAGAATTACTCAGCTGATGAGAAATCATTAAAAATCACAAGTTCATACACTTTTACATAAAATAGCCAGGATACACAAATCTTTCAATCCAACACAATCAATTAAACCAATGTTTCCCATAAAGTGAAACATTCCTCTTGTATTTCCTGTTATCTGCAGTAGTAGGAATTCATTCAGTTTCTCCAAGAGTGAATAATGGATATTTTATTTGGCATGATTCATTCCTGAAGCAACTGGTTCAAGTTTTGATCCAAAATAGGATGCTGATGTGTTGAGTAATTTTAAAACAAAACAAAATATCTAGAGATCAAACGAAGTTCCTTTTCTATGAAACTAAAAGAGGAGTCAATTTTCCTAGTCCTAAATCTGCTCACTTTGAAAATGAAAGTAACATGGAAGTTACTTAATAAAAGTTAAGTAAATTGAACTACAGTGGTGACCTCGGGTTACAGACACTTCAGGTTATGCATTATCTGTTTGCGCACCGCGACGAACCCGGAAGTACCGTAACAGGTTACTTCCAGGTTTCGTCGCTTGCGCATGCGCAGAAGCACTAAATCGTGCTTTGCGCAGAAGTGCCAAATTGTGACCTGCGCGTGTGCGGACGCGGCGCTGCAGGTTGCGAATGCTGCAGGTTGCAAACATGCCTCCTGCACGGATCACGTTCGCACCCCAAGGTTCCACTGTACTGAATTAAAAAGATACAGAAAAAGCTACAATTTAAAAACAATAAAAGAAATTGGATGCTTATTTAAAATTTATTTGCCATCTGAAATTTCAGTTAGATTATGCATCTCTTAAATTAAGTAACCTGGTTTAAAAAGGAAATGTGAATCAAATGTCAACATTTTAATAATAACATTTTAACTATAGCTAAATTTGCCTGTCATACCAAGCCATAGTTTAGCAAAACATGCATGAACTGGAAGAAGCCTGAGCAAGCCTTAGGTTCATGTGTTCCCCTCTCCTTTACCATGTGGCTGGGAGCAGGAGTTCAGAAGCTTTTGCTTTTAATTAGCCATCGAACTATTACTAACATCATCTATAGCTGGTTTCAAACAACCCAATTTCAAACTGGTTTCTGAAGCTGGCTTGTTTAAATGAATTCTACAATTCATAATTGGTGTAAACCAACATTCTAGATCTGGCTGACACAGCAAGCTATGGTTAACCAAAAGTGGGACTGAAATGTTCTGGACTCCTCCTCCCAACTGTGAAGAAAGGAGGAAACACATTAACCAGAAGAGGGGTTGAGTTTGTTGCAGCTGTCATAATAAATTACAGTTTAGTATGACATACAAACATGACCCTTGCCTGCATTTTGATGTAAAATTCTGAACCAAAACGTATCTGATTTGAGGTCAAGCATCATACTGGGTGGGGAGCACAGGCGTAGGGACCGAATGCTGCTCTCCGGTCCTCTCCATCTGGCCCCTGGGACTCTCCCCATGTCATGTCTTGCCTCCTTTGTAGGCCACACAGACCCTCCTTGGGCAACACCCATTACTGGCCCTGATCCACATCTCCCATGCTGTTGCATGACTGGAATATGTCATTAACTGTGATGACGCCTCTTGCCTGCCTGGATGAAGGCTAAAGAGAGTATATGGAAAGGCGTGTGAAGAAACTTTTGACTTTTGCATGGCTGGGATTTAGTCCACTGTACATGATACTGAAAAACAACAACACTGCTATGACTAATAAGTTCCAACCCTGGCTTCCAAACATTCAAGGCTCTTAGGATTCAGGTAAATGATCCTGCTTAGTATCCTTACTATGTTCATAGAAAGCTAAACAGAAATCCTTCCCCATTTCTCCCCTAAGCAGATATATGGAAAGGACAAGCACCAGAAGGTTTGCTTTATGCTTTGGGGGCTAAGATAAAGTCTACTGAGTTGTAAGCCAACTCAATAAACAAGCCTAGAATGTAATAATGTAGGAACATAAGAAGCGCCTGCTAGATCAGGCCAATGGCCCATCTAGTCTAGCATACTGTTCTTACAGTGTCCAACCAGATGCCCAGGGGAGGCGTGGAAGCAGAAGCTAAGCTCAACCACTCTCTGCCCACCTTTAATTCTCAGCAACAGGTATTCAGAGGCTTAATGCCTCTGACAGTGGAGGTGGAACATGTTTACTGAGAATTAAGTCCTATTAGGATTAGAATTGCAGTCTAAATGGTTATAGGAATTATAGCATGCATGTTTAGGAAACTGTAACTAGCTCATTTTCTCACTAGATTATTTTTTATATATTCCTTGGGTTACATCTGAATTTGGGAACCATGGTGATCTGCTTTTGCCAAAGGAAGGGGAATGGTTTTGGGGTTTTTTGGCCGCTTCCTTCTTCTCCTTGCAGCCCCCTGTAAATCTACTGTGGGTGGTCAGGGACCCTTGGGAGCAGCACAAGTGGTGGCCCTGCCAATGGGTTGCAGAGGGTCAATATGGCCGACGCTCACAGCGCTAGTAGTCTCTTGTACCGTTGTTCATTGTGTATGTGAGGTCATCCATGGCTATCAAAAGGAGAGCTAGTCCAGTAAAGTTGCCAGGGCAAGAACATAACACCAGGAGAGAAACTTCTAGAGGATGGCAGACTTCCTATCTCTGCTTTAAATGGATATACTTGACCAAATTATTAAGGTTCTTTTTTTAAAGGGCGAGAGAAGAATCTTGCTAAATATTAATGCTGAACTTCAATAGTTGCTTAAAAGTTTGTTTTATTACAAACTTGATACAAGACAGGTGGAGAATTGGGCAACATAATCCTTGCTTCATTCTTTTCACTGTATAGCCGTCAACATGGTTGGAAAATAGAAAAATCTGTTTAACACATAGTTCGTATGTACTCAAGAAGTACATACTATTACTTTGATACTAGGGTATCAAAATACCCTATTGCTGCCTAGTACATAGCTTGCAATGAGGGATAAAAAACTAAGAGTTCAAAATGTGGCTTTAAAAATAATATATTTTTTAAAACACCCTGATTTATTAGAATAATTGTAGTTACTAGGACCCCACCATAAACACCATGGATTGGGGTTTTAACAATGGCACTCTTATTTAAATTTCTTACCTTATCAATCATCTTGCGAGCTTCTACTTCCTCAGCATTGGGGTTTTCCAGTTCAATAGTGTAAGTACCTTTATCACTTTGGTCATCCTCCTCCTTTTCAACGGCCACCGAAACGACCGGGCTTTTAATCTTTTTCTCCATGTCCTCAGTTGTACTTGGTCTATTTCCAAGACTTCCAGAACTTCTCAATAATGCAGTTTGTAAGAAAGGCAGTGCAGCAGAAGGCTCTTCTGACTTTTGCTTCAGAAGTTTTGCGTGTACTGCTCTTTGTTGGGCGGAGCTATTCTGTGAAGGTGGTAAACTTCCTTTGGAGTCGCCTGATGCAGGTCTCGCTTTTTCAGTTCTTGTAGGGGGAGCCGGAGAAGATGTTTCAGGGAGCAGAACTCCCACGTTTTGAGAAAAGGAATAAGATCTCCTCTTCCGGGAATGGCCTTCATCAAAAAACTCGATCATAAAAGCAGTCTGACTAACAGTTGGCTGGTCTGAATGTTTCTCTGTGTCCTGGGATTTTGTGTGCAATTTTTTCTGCTCAGCATAATGATGCCTTAACTGTTCTTCAAGTGCTGCCCGTCTACTGTAATGCCTGTGTGCTCCGGCATTTTCTGAATCGCTCTGTGTCCCATCATCATGTTTATTTCCTGCAAAGACAAAACAAAACATAGAAATCTAGCTCTACATGAGCAGCAGTAATGCGGAAAGAACCTCGGAAAGTTAAGTGAATACAGAGACAATATTTGCTTTTCTGTTAGAAGCTCAACTGTCTGTTAGTAACAAGCTCTGCAAGCTTCCCATAGCAACAACAGACACATTCAGACTTGCCATGCACAATGGAGTCTTTTGCCAGCTAATCAGTGAGGGAGATGCATTTGAATTGTCTTATTCAGAAAACGGTCAGTTCCCAATCATGCTTGATGATGAAATGTGAATGTGCTACAACAGCTATACCAAAATTAGCAGATCAGTATGCCTTCTAAACTGTATTAGTACCTAGCTACAAATAACTCAGGAGCCAGAAAACAAACCTTTGCTTCTAAACATATTCCATGAAGGGTAGAAAGTAAAACAGGAGGTAACAACTGTACAGTTGCCACTATCAGTGGAAAGCTTTTGGCAAAAGCTTAGGTTTGGAACATTAGAGTTGTTTTCCCAGAATAATTTTCCAGTTAGTTATCAGTGTGGTTTCCGGAATACAATTCTTTATTAGCAGCAATAAACAATTATGGTTTTTCCCCATATAACGAACGGAGACGGAGCAAAATAGGGCAGCTTTGGATTTTTAAAAGAACCCTTTTATGACTGCAGCCCTGTACCCACATCTGGGAATAAGTCCCTTTCAACTCAATGGGGCTTAATTCTAAGGAACCATTTAGGATTGTGAGATGCCTAGAGAAAACGTTCTAGGTGAACACTGAATATCTGAAAGTAAAGGAAGTTTCAATGTATACAAAATCAAACATTGTAAGAAAATATATATTTAAAGAGATTAACAAGGTCTTACTATAGTTATACAAACAACAGAATGTCTCAAGGTATGTCCAAATAATTTCTAGTCTGTGCAGTCCTGCACCAATTCCCGTCCCTGCTGGGCTACCTCAGCACACCTAAGGCATGCTTGGGATTTGGCTATTGCACAGCCTTCAGTCATAACCACTCCTAGCCAGAAAACACAAGCCCTTTGTAGCCTGCTTTTGACCAAGAACTGTTGTGTCAGGTTTGATCTGCTGCAAGCAGTCGTTACACAGCCTTTTGTCCATGCAATTAGTTATCTGGAAGCTCATGCTAGAGATGGTCGAAAATGGCTGTGGGTTGCACTGCTAATCTTCAGTATAGTTAACTGGTGCAATATATTTATGAGTGTAGCAGTTACAAACTGAGAAAATCAAAAAGCCCAGAATTGTAGTTAGATACAAAGATGCTCAATTTACAAAGTATGATAAGAAGGTAGTCCATCTTCAAAACATTGCGATCTTCCTGGGATATGGGCTCTTCAACCTGCTGTTCTAAATTTATATTTAGTAGTAGAATAAATGCTGATTATGGAAATTGCACTAAAATTGGCTTGAGAATTCATTAAAACATGCTAATGGTATCTTATGCAAATTTTGCTCCTAAAGAGCAACCTTCTTTTAATGCATAATATGCAGAATTACTTACAGGATACCATTTAAAGTTTTGAGTTAATTAGTTACAGTTCTGGAAGAATTTTCAAATAAGAGTTCTAACTTATATGAACTAGTTACAGCATTCTATTTTACATTGAGTGTTCCAGAGTAAGTTCCTTAATAGAAGAAATAAAAACACGTTTCAGCTGAAATAAGTTAAAATATATACTTATTTTTGAGTGAGTATACTATGTATTACCATTACCAATGTCTGATCATAAGATCAGACAAACCATCCTGAGAGATTTGTATGAAGTATAATAATATAACTGCCAGTCAGCAGGAAGACGTGGGTGAGCAATAAAGTGAAATAATGTTTTAAAAATATGAGTTGTAAAGGACTTTGCTTTAGTAAGGGTAATCTGAAAGGCAAACCAAAGGAAAGTTTTTCAGTCAAACTTAAATCACTGAGCTGATAAAAAGGAATCAGAAAATTAGAAAACAATTTAAACCTGTTAAAATTATTAAGTTGAAGTCTATGACCTATATTCACCAGCTTTATAAAGCTTGATGAAATGTTCATCTCCATTTTTCTTATGTCTGCCCAAAACCCATTTTAAGCAGCTTGAATCCCCCCCTTCAAACATTCACCACTTATTGAACATTAAACTTTATTGAAAAGTGATGCTTGAACATGGATGCATTTTTAATCTTTTTTTAACACAATATTAGCAAGTTTGCTTTGGTATTTGTGTTTTGTAAATGTACCAATGCTATAACATCACAGGCTTTGAATAAAAAGGTACAATTTGGGGGGTGGGGTGTCCTGGCAGAACTGGTTGTCACTTGATGCTTTGTCTAAAACATTCTGGTCTGTAAGAATTCTAACAGAGTGTAGTAAATGTGTACAGTTCCAGTTAGCATACTTACGGCTGAATATTCAAGACAAAGGAAATAAATACAGCTGAAATTATTTGTTTTACCTTTCAGTCTCTTCAAGTAGACTGGAACATCACTCTTAATACTTTTTGAATCTTCCTCTGTTGATTCCCAGATCATTGTTGGGGGATTGTTTTGTGCTAACCAGTTTGCCACTTTGCTCTCCGGGGCCATCATCACAGTTTGAAGCCCAGGAAGATCCTGGGCACCAGAAGGAGAAGGCTTCTTAGATTTGTGGCGCTGATCTGGAGTGAATTTTGTAACATGATCTTTGATGGTTACTTTTCCCGGGGTGCTGTCATCAAATTCAATAGTAAATGAAGCATGCCCTGCCCCTGCTATGTGTGTGTCTTTTGTTGGGATCTCATGAATAGTACCCTCAGGTATTTGGGAATGTTGATGGAATTCCTTTGTAGGGATTTCAAAATAACTTGGTTCCCTACAGAAAGGATAATTTTCTTCTTCGCTTGCAGCTGCAGATTGCTCCTCAGCTTGCTTGCCATCTGTGCTGCATCCTATTAAGAAAAACAAAGAAATTGAAATTCTCCAATATTGCAAAAGCCGAGGCTTCAAGGAATTTCAGAGTTCACATAAAAGCCAGGAGACAATTCTTGGGAAGGACATAAGAAGAGCCCTGCCAGAGCTGATCAAAGGCCTATTTAGTCCATCATCCTGCCTCCCAGTTGCCTGTGGGAAGCCCACGAGCAATGCAGAAAGACTGAAAAATATAGCTCCAGAATTGCAAGTCTTCTCTGTTGATAGTTCCATATTGAAGACAGGCATGAAAGTACGCACATCTAACCGAAAGAAAGCTCACTAAGAATGCCAAAGAAACAAGTTCATGGGTATCAAAAGATTACACAATTGAATAGAGCCATGGGGAGGGGTATCTTTGTCTTCTTCATCTGCATGAAGTCCTGAAGAGTAAATATGAACTTGGCTTTAATTCAGATTTGAATATATCCCTGCCAATGGAAGCAAATAAGCTAGATTGCAGCGACTCAAGACACTTCTGAAAATCCAATGCCGAAAGTACAGTGCAGGAAAGGAAGATAAAATTAAAATGGAATGTAACGTCTATAAGCAGTAAGAAACATGCAGAAGTTTGTAAATATCTTGCTTTTTGATGGATAAAGAAGCCGGAGAAGAGAGGAACAATGTACATTATGAATAAATGCTAAATCCAAGCTTTTGTGGAGCTGCTAGCAAAACATTATGCATTCAGCACAATAAGCTTGCTTGCCAAGTATTAGAGATTTGAATGCACCACAAGCAACTGCTGCTGAAGTGAATACTGGTAAGTCGATTCCAATGGCTGAATGGAGCAATATCATTTATTTTTCAAGATGCACATAAAGTAACAAAACAGATAACTTTAAAACACTAATACATTTTAAAGAAATCTACTAACATATTTACTCTGTGGATGAAAATGGTACAATGTCATGCAAAATGCATTTTAAAATGGGCAGCACAGCAAACAGAATATTCACAATGATTTTCAGGAGTCATGTCATTTAATTTTACTATTGTTTCTTTAGAAAGAAGAAGCTAAAAAGCTGGGGCTGTGTTTCATGTTAAAGTGTTAATAAATTCCAGCGCAACATACAGCTGAAGACACTGGGGAATGAATGTTATTGGCAAGGGATCAGAGAACTGGTACACAGTATCCTGTGATCTTCAGCCTCAACAGAAAAGCAGCCGATGAGGTTTACTTTGTTTTACCACAGTGTTAAAATATAAAATGCTTGTCCAATTTTAAAAGATTATTCCAATTAAGATTCGCAGTTTTATGCAACATCTCCTGCCAACACTAAACTAAGAACTAGGAAAATTGCTCTGGAATGCACATTTTTGCTCCACTTTCTGTGCGAAAAGATAGGTTTTTAAATTACTTTTAAACCGTCTATCTTTTCTACGGTAATTACCTTGGTAGAAACTGGTAAAGAGATTTCCTCCACCTCCCTTGCAATTAAGATCTATAATACATCCACTTAATTAAGCAACAAAAATTGCTCACACAAGAACGCATACATTGGCCCAGATCAAAAAGTGCTCATGTGCAACTTCTCATGCTGCTAGGTGCCTCCCTCCTGCTTCAGCCCACATTTCCATATCCCATATTATTCTGGAGGGTACTATAACCTTCAGGAACAGCTTTACAGGGGACTCAGGTGGAGAATGGGGTTGGAATCCCCTGTTGAACAAGTGACATTCTGCTTTTGTATCTTTGGCTTGAGGCCACTCTATAAAATGTCTTGGATTTTTTTAGTTATAGCACAAGAGACAAAAGCTACCAGTATACTAACTTTGGTGGGTTAAAAAGTCAACTTCCTCCAGTTAGGTTTTTGGACCCTGAATTGATGTTGCTGTTGCTTTGGGGAGCTGTGCTAAATCACTTCTTAAGAGGGAAGTTGTTAATAGATTTTAAATATCCTTACCTTTTCTAGTAAGCACTGTAGCATGCAAAGAGTTAACAGTTCAAAAATGAGTTCTCTGGCAGGATACTGTGTACTACAACAGTGATGGGAAACAAGACAGGCAAGTTGCTTAACTACCATGCAATGCAGAACTGGATGTACATGAAATGAATGGTATCTGTACAAGAATGACAAAATGTGAGCTTCTACGGATTTGAAATCAGGAAAGTAGCCGAGGCTTCTGGAGATGAAAAACAGCAAGGTTTTGCTTTCAATGGAAAACAGCACAGTGAAGGAAGCAAGAAATGCTCAGGGCAGAAAGCTGGTAGGGAACAGGAGGATAATAAGAGCAGGTGTTAACAGCAAAGCCAGGAACTAAGAGCGAAGCTGGGTAAAGTAGTTAAGGGGTGGCCTGCAGGGAAGTCCATGGAAGGAAGAACAAAGACAGAACAAGTCTGTTTTGATATGTGATGCTTTCGGAGAAGCAGTTAGGATGGATTCTGGATTGAAAGAAGTAAAAGTGCTTGTTTATATGAAGGAGACGGATTCTGCAGGAGTGGGAGCTAATAGACCAGAAGTGCAATGATACTTATCATCTCAACTGTTCTAGGAAGAATTCAATAGCTGGAGATTGAGATATTAGCACTGTGCTTTATCAAATACACTCTGTTACAATATATTGTTTGGCAGCCAAGTCATTTCCAACTCTGCTATCTTCTTGTAAACTCTTCACTATTAAACAGGCAGCTCAGTGCTCCCAATTTTGGGGTGTGTTCATAGTTAAAACCTGTTAAAAGTTTAAAGAATGACAGTGCAATTTACAGTTTAACATGTACAGTTTCATAGAATCTGACAATCATTAAGAATGCAAGTAACATGCAAGTTCTTTTTGGGTGGGGCCGGTTATAAAGGCATCATGACCTTAGTTCAATAATTGTTTCAAGGGTATTTCTTCCCTGTAACAGATTTTTAACTAGTCAGAATGTATAAATGGAGATTTGTTTCAGAGCTCTCTGGATAACCACGAGAAACGAGAAATATATAAATGGCACAGACATACAAGCATAATTAATGTTTTGCTGTTGGTTTTTGTTTTGTTTTGTTTTATTAACCATCAGTACTTCTAAGTTCAAAAGTACCCCTAAAGTGTGTTTGCAACTCCCCATACCCAAGTCAATTAGAAAATGTGTTTTGATAGAAAGTTAATAGCATAAGTGAACCTACAATAAAAAGATGCTATGTAGACTGCTCTCATTCAGGATTCCTGCCAACCAGTCATGCTCTCTCCTATGATATTACATGTGTTCCTCATTTCCCCGATAATCAGTCAGTATTTGACGCCCAATAAGCATATTCAATCCTCACTCCACTGTATGCAATTTTTCTCCAAAAGCAGGGTTGTGGTTTTAGATGAGCATTTTTATACATCTGCAGATCCTTGGATTACACTGAGCTGATACCTCTTCCTTGTGTATTGATGGTGCCATTTTGGCTACCTAAGGAATGGCACAATTATATATGATGAAATTTTACAAATGTGTGCTGGGGGTGTATTGTCACTGTTCCTCAAACATTTAAAGTGATGATATAAAGCTAGCAAATCTACTCAGTTAAAACATCATTAATCTATAATGTAGTACAGTGGTACCTCTGGTTACGAACTTAATTCGTTCCAGAGGTCCATTCTTAAGCTGAAACCGCGCTTATCCTGAGGTGCACTTTTGCTAACGGAGTTTCCCGCTGCACACATGCCTCTGGTATGTGATTTCTGTTCGCATCCTGGGGCAAAGTTTGCAACCAGGAGCAGCTACTTCCAGGTTAGCGGAGCTTGTAACCTGAAGCATTCATAGCCAGAAGTGTTTGTAACCAGAGGTACCACTGTATTTCTTCCATGGGGAAAATAGTAGTTTGATATCCGGGATATTCTTTCACAAAGAACAAAAAAGGATTATGCTATAAAGACAAGATATAAAGACTGAACATTTTAACAACTAGTAAAAATGGCTCAAGCAGGCATACAAGGGGAGACAATCAAATTTCAGATACACATTTAAATCTGGAAATCTTTGTTCACAATCCCTTATTTATGCTTACTATTAAAGAAGCTTGAGCCTTTCAGAAAAGTCTGATATTTATAAATAATGCGTTACAGATTTTAATCTAGCTCCAGTTTCAATGCACCAAAGTGAAGAACAGTATATTAGCCTCAAAGGTCACAGACTTTTGTTTGCAACTCTCCAAATAAGGTAAGTACAATTAAAAATGGATTGCTCAGTAGATTGATTTTGTTTCAAAACCACAGTCTAGTCAGCCATATTTGGAACTAGAAAAGACTTTTCCTTTGAATTAATACCCTAGATTGTATGCAATGATCATTTCATGGACAGCATGGAGGACTGCAGTAGGATCAGCATAAATGGGGTGCCACAGCTTGCACCAATGAAAGCACTTTTCATTAAGACAAAGCTACCATTGGATACAACCCACTGAATTTTCTCGTGTTGCTTATCATGCAGTGTCTGTTTTTCCCCTGCAAGAAAATCCAGTTACTATTATTCAATATTTATCCCAGTCTGAAACTAATATCAATCTGAAAAATGTGCTGTAGGCTTTGGAAGGAGAATCCATTCCAAGAAGTGACTAATGCAACAGATAACATATACCTCTTTCATATTCAGGACCATAAATCATATCAATATTCTTTTCTCATAGAAGGGAAGGCTTGAATCAGCACAATCCATTATAAACTTGAGTTTTGGGAATCAACAATAGACTTCAGCACTCTTGGGAGATCAGATCAGAGCACACCATATTGATGTTTATAGAGTACTATATTTAACTGCCAAAGATAATTGAAAGCTTATAGCCTTGAAATAAAGTATGTTACTAAAAAGCTAGAAACATTCAGCACACTGAGGTAGGCATTTATTTTTTTGTAAGGATTTATTAAAGTAAGATATAACAAGTAAGGTGGCAAATAAGAGTAGTAGGTAGTTTAAAATAGTACGTTGTATGTGTAATGTATGTGTATCTGCACTATCCTAAATCATGTTTTCTGGATCCATAGCAGAGAAAACAGATCAACATTACCAAATATACCAAAAGTAAAGTCTATAACACCTGATCTGAGCCCACTGAGGTTTGCTTGCTGGAACATTTTCCATTACAGGTTTCTACTAAGGCTGAAAAACAGTAATACCAAAATAATCTTATTAACTTAAGTCTATAAAGGCTAATTGTATCTAGTTGGCTTAGCAGAAACTAATCTCCTCTATCAATCTCCTCATTAAACCATGCCCCATCTGCTATATTATATACGTTCCCTTCAAAATAATACCAATTTTCAGAAGTGCAAAGTGGTGAAGCTGTTTTGGTAAATTGAGTATGCCAGTTCAGGCTTGTTTTAAGTTACTTACAAAAGTTATTAACAAACAACCAAGGCCTTAATTTATAAACTAGCTGCTATGAAGTAGACCAAAATCTCACATTGAATGCCATTAAATCTATGCCCAAGAAAATATATTTTCTTATCATATTTATATAGCAAACTGCATGCAAACTCCAATGTAACATTTATGTTTCATGAAGAAATGACAATGAAGGACCGATTACATGTGAAAAACATAACAGTGGAATAAAACTGAAAGTTGATTCTGAAGATATATTTGCATATAGATTTCTTACTATTTTTTTACATGGAGGAAAAAGACTATGATTGATTGACCGGGGTGACATGCACAGCCTCAACTGTCAACAAAAGCTTGTGCTCCTGTTGATGTCTTAAGCTTGTTATGGATTGAAAAGGAAAGCTACTGATGTGATTGCTCCTGAGTGCCTCTCCAATCTGTAGAAACGTGGTACTCAGATGAGCTCCATCCTATGTAATGGGTTGGACAATGGTTGGAGCGCAGGTGGCGCAAGTCACAGAGTGAATGGAACCAAACACTGATTGGTGATAACTGCACCTACCATGTGGCAGTGGCAGCAGCAGAGAATGTGCATTTCTCTGCCACCACTGCATTCTTGGTAAATCACCAGGCAGAGCAGTTTCAGAGGATAAATGGGCTTATTAGGTCCAGCCCAGTAATGAAAACATTGTATGGGGGCTCCAGCCCAATGACAGCATGCAAGTAACGTATATTTCTCTATCCACTTTCTTCACATCATATGTAATCTTATAAACTTCTATCATGTTGCCCCTTACTTGCCTTTTTTCTAAACGAAAAAGCTAAGTAGTATTAATTATTGTGTATTAATTTTTGGGATGTGGCAACTAAAACTGTGTACTGTATTCCAGATGTAGCTGCACAGACTTGTATTAAGGAATTACAATATTCAAGTTTTCATTTTTGGTCCTTTCAGTTGACATTTTTGTTTAATGATCCACAGTGACCTCAAGTTCTCTTTCCTGGTTAGTGTACTTTAATTCAGAATCCATCAATGTACATGTGGTTAGAATAATTTGCCCCACTGAACATCATTTTATGCTTCCATTGAACCTCATTTGACATTTTGTTGGACTTTTCACCTACTTTAGTAATATTTTACTCACTGTCCAGTTTGATACAGTCGGACATGACTAAATGACTAAACAACAATTTTCAATAATTATGGCAATAATTATGGCACAATCTGCAAACAGGGCCACCTCATTGCTTACCCTAACTCCAAAAGCAAAATTGAATATAAAGGCAATATTGAATATAAAGACTTTTGATATATACATGTCAGGTTTTTTCCCCTTGAAACATTGAATATAATATTAATACACAATTAGAAAATGTCAGAAGGCTGTAATAACTATGTGTTTCTATCTGACTAAATCATACTTGGAGTAGAACCATTATATTCAATGAACGTTAGTCATCACTAAATCAATTCTATTGATTTCAACAGGTCTAAGAATGACTTAGTTGAACATAACTGACAGGCCAACCTATTTTCAGGTGTAACAACAAGAATATGGGACACATTAGTGAGTTTAAGTGGAGTTGCTAACTTTTGTTTTTACTGAACTAACAGATAATTACAGCTTGTCAAATAGCCCTTACTAAGCCTAAACTAGACATTATGGAGAGATGTATAAGCACCACTAATAAGCATTTTGCAGATAACTTGTAGAAACATAATTATATCATTATTTCCCCATCCCACTTGCAAGGGGTAACCAATGAAACAGAGCAGTGGGCAAGGATATGCTAATATGGTATCGTTTTCCAGCTGCATGTTAACTGGACCCGCATGTATCCCCATAAGCTTGGGCTATGCCGGGGATGGGGAACACATGGCCCTCCAGATGAAATTGGACTCAACTCTAACTGCCCCAGTTGATATGGCCAAGAGTCCAGGATGAGCTCTGTAGTCCAATAACATTGAGGTGTGGGGAGTGTGGGTGGCACAGGCTCCGACTGCTAGGCTTTGCAGTACAATCCTGAATTTTTCTGCTCAACAGGACTTACTTCTAGGTAAGTGACTATATGATTACAGCCTCCCTAATTCACCAGAAAAGAACTCTATACCTATTTTTTATAGCACATGTATTTGAAATACTTAACATTATAGAAAAAAATTACAGTAACATGCGATAGAAACTGTAGACAGAAGCCATGCACAGCCAAAATCCCAAATAAAACTATTTTCAGAGAAACTGCTTTGTTTTCCCAAATATGTAACAAGAGACATGTCCTTCCAATGCATACATTTTATTCACATACACTTTTCATTGCATAGATTTAGTAGTCTATATCCATATCCATTTTCATTACTTAAATGTCTACTACCAAGTGGCTAATATTCTAAAATCAACTGGTTTGTAAAAAATGTTTGGATCACATCAAAAGTATACAAATGGAATTCGATTGAGCACTCTCTCAATTCACTGGAGTATCTGAAAGGTACAAAAGCCAATGGCTCAATTCCATCTTTGGTACATTAGTGCATGACAATATAATTCCTAGAGGAAACATTTCATATCTTTTAAGTTTTGTACAACACAAAAAATACACTGAATCAGAACAGCTCTTGGGAACAGACAAAACTTGTTTTCACTGAGAAACTGGCTTTATAGTTCCTAGTCCCCAATAATACACTTTTAGGTTGCAATCTTATACATTTTTTCCTGGGAGTAAATCAGTGGGGCTTACTTCTGAGCTGACATGCATTGTTAATTTCCCCTAGATAAGTGAATGGCTGTCATTAATTCCTATGGAGGGGAAAAAACAAATCTATGACATTTGATATGACTGGCACATTGTGACCAAAACCTGCCACCCAGCCATTGCCACTGACTGATCCAACCTCCACTGAAAGATGCCAATATGTACACAGACACAGGGCCCCACAGTTTAGTGATATTTTCTTCTCCCCCCCACACCAGAATGGCAAGTATTTAGTTAGTTTACATGAATTTTATGCCTGAATTTACTGTAGACATTGTTCTCTTACCATTATTTTCTTAGACATGTGGACTGACTTATAATATAACCAGGCCTACCAGATGTGAAATGGAGGTGGGGAAAAGCTACAAATGGATCTGTTTATAAATAACCTTACCTAAAACTCCAGTTTCTTGTATTTTCTCCTCAGGTTTACTATCAGGTTTGTAACCATTCTGTTCTTCAGCTTCATCTTCACCCCACCATGATGGTTGCCCATATAATGGTGTGCCCCGAGGCATGGCAGAAAGATCTATATAAACAAACAAAATAGATTAGTCATTTGGAGCGGCAAGAGTGACACTATGAGAAAATGGTAAAGAATAGAATATGGATTGTGGCTAATGTGTTTACACTACTTCCAAAACCAAGATACACAGTACATTGGAGCATGTAAACAGCCTAAGCTATCTACATTCTGGATAAAATATGCTAACGTATTGCTTGCCTAGCTGCTCACACACATTTAATTGAGCTGTGCTCGTTCCCTTGAGGGGCAGGTGGAACTCATCAACCTGGAATCCTTCTAGGAGAAGGACAATTCTGATCCTAAACCTCCACTTCCTTGTGGGATATTTTGTGGGATTATCTTAGGGAGTAAAACCTACACAAATCCGGAGTGGAGTCCGGTTGGATTGTGCCTTGTACGCCTGTTTCCAACAACTCCTGCAGCCAACTGGTGCCAAACATATTGCTCTGCTTTCCTTTGGGCCACATCAGTGAGGCTGAGAGGGAGGTCTTGTTGCCTGGCCAGCCCAGGACCTCCATACACACTGCTCAGGCTTGTGACCTCAGGAGGGTACTTGATGTTACGAAAAAGGAGCAATGCAGAAGCGAGCTCCAGGTGGCTGGAATGGTAAACAGGAAACTGATGTTATTGGAATGTACCGTGGGAACAAGAGACAGTGTACTGAGCACCGGATGTTAGCTCAGAGTGTCACATGACCCTGTACTGGAAGTACATGGGTGGAGTTATTTTCTCTCTGCAGTTGTGAATCAGAGGGTACAGACGTGTTTTCTCTGTACTGCTGGAAAGACAGGAATAAAGCATGTAGATATATTTCTGTCTGTCTCTTTCCCCCCCCCCCTGGATATGGGAGGGGGAGGAATGGTGTGTTCTTTTCACGTTGAAAAGGATCGCCGAAGAGACCTCGCCTTGATCCTGCTGGAGAATGCAGCCAGGGAGGTCAACAAGGATTCAAGCCGGGCACCTGGAGGGTGGCCAATTTTCCTCTGGGCATCGCTGGCTCTGCTGGCTTGAATCCGACACTTTGGTGCTACTATTGCAGAGGTTTGACTTAACGCTTAGATGAACACTCCATTGTGTCTCCAGACAGATGGATGCTAACAAAGAAGGCCCCTTTGCTTCACAATGAATAATTATTTTCCACTTTCCTTCTTTTAATTTTTTTTAATGTATCCAAATATGCTAGTTTGGCAAAGAAATACTTGTTTTAATAAAAGTAATAAAGCATTCACCGGACTTCAACAAAATTTCATTCACTTTAAAATGAAAACGCATACAATGTAATGTGTCAGATAGCAAAGCCAAGCTGATTTAAGAAATACAAGGGATCTGACAGTTAATTGTAGCTTTTTGTTTCTATTTACACCGTAACAGCCAGAAAAGCACACTGTTAAGAGGCAAGTGATACAGAATGAGGAGTTCTTTCCTATTAGGCCACTACACAGAATGGAAATTTCTTTGCAGAACTATAACAATTAGGTACTATAACAAAGTAAGAAACAAACCTGGCAATTTTTACAATGACATATGAGGCAATTAATGGCCCAACTCCTCTGTACCTTACCTAACTCAAAACATCTTACAGTGGCTTCTCAAAAGTTAATATATTTTAATAGCTAGAACTGACAGTACAAATTCATTTCTCTCACCTGTCACTTTCTCTTCAGATTTCAGTGTGTCTATAACTTTGTGGTGCACTTCAGCAATGGTGTCTTGTACCTTTGGCTGTGTAGCTTTGGCACTGGTTAGCTTTGATCCTTCTGCCTCCGAGGATTTTTGGGATAGCTGCAGTTGACTTGTAAACTTCTCATGCTGTATATTAGATAATTCCCCATCAAGCAAAGCAACAGAACATTAAGTATTCAACATTAAGTTTTAATAAACTACTATAAAATGAATCAATCAAGGTATTCAATATAAGTCATATTCAAACCAGACCCATTCAAATCAACAAACTTAAGTTACCTAGGTCCATTGTTTGTACTGGATCAACTTAAGTTGGGTATCACCCAATACATTGATTCTAAACCAATTGGTTGCATTTGCAGATAATACCAAGACACGGTTTGTGTTTCCTAGCTGTGATCTGTCTGAATATATGAACCTGGCCCAGGAAATTAACCATGGATTATTTACAGAAAACATACCATGGTTAGCTGTTAACTTATGAACTGCAGCTCACTTTAACTATGGCTTGTTGTTAAGTCAGAATCCAGGATCCTGACGTAATACTTGTTTGTGTTGACACCCCAGCCACTTCCTTGACAAGCAACTAGAAAAGAAGGCATGAGGCAAGGGTAGCTAGAAAATGACATTGTTCCCGGGGCTAAGAAACTGTGATTGGTGCATTTCTACAAGTAGCCTTCCCTCCTTTCCTGCTTGACAACAGACTCCTTTGCCTGCTCACCTTCTCTCTGCCAAGCCCTTCTTTTCAAACCAACTTCCCTAGCTTTGCTACTGCTTTACAAAAAAAGATACATTTAAAGGGACCTCCAAATTACTGACATCTATTCAGAACTTTATGGTCAAAACACAATTCACCTTAGGAGGTTAGCATAGTTGTTACACTTATGAAGGGAAACAGAAATAACTTTGAAAAGGAAACCAAATAAAACTAATATTTTCTATTTCACACTTTAGGGTCTCCCCACACATACACACACGTTGTTGGGAATTTTTTACTTCTGACTGTAATGTAACCCCAAACATTTCCAGCTCTATTTAACACAATAGGCAAAACAGCAGTTACTTTGGGGCTGGTTGGGTGAAGTGATAATGATTCATTTTTGCTTGCTAGGAAATGTTCAGGGAACAATTTGGTAAAAAGCCTCCCTACTATGGATTGGAGGTGCTGGTTGCTAATGTGGAGTAGATGTAGGGAGAATTTCCTTCAGGGCATGCAAAAGCGCCTACAGGGAGGCACTAGTTCATTCAAACTGCAAGCATAGCAGCAGCAATCAAACAGCAGTCATACAAGCTTCCCAAATGCTTGCATGGGGGCTGCTGCTTAGTGAGAATCAGGCTTCAGGAGTGCAGCAGTCTAACCTGAGAAACAATAAATACGGGCTATATATTTTTACCTTAAGCACTTATTATTTTTATTTTTTATTAATTTTTTATTGAGAATTTTCAACATAAAATACAATAAAAACCAAGCTAATCTAAAAAAGAGGTAAGAAACAAACCAAAAGAAAAATAAAGAAAGGAAGAAGAAAGAAAAACGAAACCTGCGTGTAATACCAAGCCCTCTATCACAATTATATATTAATCTTTATTTCACACACAGAAGAGTGCGCTCTCCCTGCTCTCACCTGGGAGCTTCCCCCACTTCCCTCAGCCTCACACCCTGAGGAAACACATCTGGTCTGCCTCTCATGGAGGTGCTTTTCTCTTCTGTCCACCACCTTCCTGTGTGTATCTTCATTTATGCCAACTATAAATCTTCAGAGAACCAAACATACATATAGATAGAATGAACAGAGAGCTATCAAGAGTTAAAAGTGACAGAAAATGCATACCTTAAGGGCTTCTTCAGGAACTCTCATCTCTCCTCTGACTACAGTAAAAAGATTAGTATGTACAATGCGATAAGGAAATTTAGTGATATTTGTCCAAGTCCATTAGAAACTTCAAATGTTATGATAAGTATAAGGTTTTGGGGAGCAAAATATTGCTTGCAGCCTCCAAGTTTTAGAATGACATTGTTCCTATTTATGAATTAAGGGGACTGCACTGATAAATATTCTATTATATTGTTCTTCGTTAATTTATGCTAGCAAATTTATTTAATGTGAATGTTTAGCATAAGCAAAATAATTCCAGTTACTGTCAACCAATGACTATGTATGCCCATAACAGCAAAATATAAGAGCATTTTAGGTATTTGCCTAATTTTGACATCAAACGGAACCTTAACTTGATTTGAGACATAAAACAGGTAAAGTTGAGAGTTGCTTGTTTGCTCCCCGCCCCCGGTCCCCTCAATATGAAACTTCATAAATTTAGTCCCATCTTTATTGTGCAGCAACTGCAAGGTAGAGGAGAGGGGGAAGTTCTGTTGCATGAGCAGAACCATAGTGTTGGCTACAACCTCAAAAATCTGTACAACTATGTGGAAGACTCTTCAAGTATACCTGGCTTCTGTCAGTAAAGTCTTAACATATTGCTACACTAACAACCATGACAATTCATTTTTAGTTATCTCAACATTTCAGAGATAAGATTTTTAATCCATTTCTTTCTGCCAGTTGGTTTGTGAATTCTGAAATGCACCTCTACTCTCTTATTATTGTTAGTCAGTATTTACATTTACACCCCACTCTTTTACAAGTACCCAGAACAGCTTACCCAAAAAATTAAATAGAATTGTTAATATGTAAATTCAGGAAGAAGAACTTTTTTTAAAGCCAAACATAGCACTAACTCCTTCTCTTAAAAAAGGATATCATATCCAAATCTCAATTTATCATCAAGTTTTAGAGTGATGTATGTCTGTTCTGGAATTCGAACATCATTCACAAATGTCTGGTGGAAAAAGAAGAAACATATTATACCTTCTACCATTAATGAACTTCTAAATGTGAATCTAATTCTTCTTGTAAAGTCATGATACCACAAGTCACTATTCAATTGCTGAAAATATTATAGAATCAACCTTACTTGCCCAATAAAAAATTCAGAAAGGATATGTGAATATATAGAGATCTGGCTTTATTTAATGCCAACATGCCCTGGGCCTATCATGAATTACTTACAATGAATCTGCTAATGAAATATGCTATAAACTTGCTGTGTTAACACAAGCTGTTCCCACAATAGCAAGATACCTTTCTCAAAAGATACATGACATTTATGATTTTGTTAGACTGGATCTAGGGTAGAACCCCATGAACTGGGTGCTTCTGTGAGTGGAATGTGGGTGGGGTGTTTTTTTTTGTGTGTGTGTTTTTTGCTGATTGCTGCCTCCATGTGGACGTCAAAGATCTGCTTAAAGTTTAAGCCCCGCCTTTCTAAAACTGTGGGGTGCTTCACACACAATTTGTAATATACCATAAGGGTATAGCGTTTAAAGTAATGATTCTTCATTTCTTTCAACTTAAGTCTCCATAACAAAGTAATCACAAATATTTGTTCAGAGCTCTCTAAATTGTTAAAGCTGAACTACATCCTGAAAACAGAACCGTCACGTTTATCTTACCCCATTCAGACTGCCTAAATCCTTTACCAAGTGTTCATCAGTAGAGGCATCATAGTTGACTACAGCATGTTGCTTGTCCACACTACGTGACTGAAATATTTAGAAGATAATATAACATTGTAATTTGTATTAATATAAATATGCATTAAAGTAAGGAATTAATAAAACCTAGTTGTTTCAAAGGACACCATGAAGCTACTAGGAAAAAGTTATGAGACTAATGTTGTGAAGGGCTTTTAAGGTTAGAGAAGTGAAATTTAACCTGATACAGGGGCTAAAAATAAAAGCCAATGGAATTGTTCAAAAACAGCTGACAGTGACAATTCCTAGAAAAGCTGTTTATTTTAAAGGCTGAGATTTGCATAATCTGCAGAGAGGTAGTGTGACTATCAGGAAGCTCAGCAAAACAGTGTAAATGGTCAGATCTGGAGGGAATACTATAGCTAGCTGTTCTTTTAAAACAGATAACTCAGTAGAAAATGGGAAATATTCGTTGTTTAGTAACTTTGAATAGTAATGGAAACAGGTTTGTGGGCAATAAATCATCTAACATAAAATCAAGAATACTCTCTAAATAGTGTTCTCATCAGTATAGCATGTAGTGAAAAGGGTAATGTGAACTTGCTTCCTCTATTCTCCCAGCTATGCAGATGAACTGAACATACTAAATTTTATTTAAAAAATAAATAAGTAATTGAACCAGAATTTTTACCCTGTTGGTGTTAATTTGGAGTACCATATTGGAACAAATTTGGAGACCTTGTCCAACATCCTTAACTGGAGTCTAACCTCCAAATTTTGAAGATTCCCATTACCTGAGATATGAACAAGCTTTTATCACATGTGCACAGCCCCTTTGTTTCTCTGCTCTTATGAGCCATGATTAACCAGGAAGCATATGATTAATCACAGCTTATCTCATCAAACTGTAAAACTTTGGTTACCAGCTTCAGACCAAGACAGGATATTAAATACTCCCAGTTTCCCAAATTGGATGAAAAAAGGAAAGTGAAGACTTCCTTGTTTGCTCATGCTGCAAAGGGGGAAACAAGGTGCACATGGAAAATGTTTGTTCATATCTTGGCTTATTAAGTTCATCTCATCTGAACTAGTTCTGTGTCAAATTACTTGTATGAAAACATCAGATAATGCTCAAAAAAGTAAAGGCTAAGAAGCTTGTTCATATTTCAGTGTATTAAACTGATCGTCTGAACCTGGCTGAGATTCCAACACAGAGAGTAATACATGGCAACTGTTCTGAGAAACAAACTTTGAATCTGCAATACCCTCAATGGAGATCTATCAGTCATGACTAAATTGCTTAGCACTAAGTGGCTGACTAGAGTACCATCCCTCTGATCTGGACATAGCTGAGTACCTCTATGAAGTGTAAATAATAATAATAATAATAATATCTCCCGCCCTCCCCAGCCGAAGCCGGGCTCAGAGCGGCCAACAACAGTAAAAATAACACAGTTTACATAAAATCACAATCAATTAATTGAAATACATTCTAAAATCAATTCATTCTAAAATCAATTAAGAGTCAAATTAATGGCAACCACTGGGCTAGAGTTCTTTGAGGATTACAGAAGGAGGGGGTCAGACTGTGCCTTGGCCAAAGGCCTGGTGGAACAGCTCTGTCTTGCAGGCCCTGCAGAAAGATATCAAGTTCCACAGGGCCCTAGTCTCTTGTGACAGAGCGTTCCACCAGATCGGGGCCACGGCCGAAAAAGCCCTGGCTCTGGTTGAGGCCAGCCTCACCTTCCTGTGGCCCGGGACCTCCAAGATGTTTTTATTTGAAGACCGTAAGGTCCTCCGTGGGACATACCAGGAGAGGCGGTCCCGTAGGCACGAGGGTCTATCAGTGATTCAATAATTTAGAGAAATTAGAAAACAGGATTCTTACTTTATAATTCTAAGACTGTAAGTGCCTACCTGAAAAGATGTGTTTAACTGGCAACAGCACAAATCTGCTTGAGTCAAATCTAGCCACCTATAGATCACACAGATTGATTGCTGCGAGTTACTCAGACTACACTGCGCTACACTGATGGTGGCTGCGTGTGCTCACTGAGTGCAGTACTACTAGACTTCCCAGTAGCCTACACAGTACACAGCTGCCTAGCCTAATTTTAACATTCCAGCAAAGACTGGTCGCTTAAGATTTTTACAGCTATTTATCCATATTAATAATTTATATTTCTTTGTTGAAGACACTCAGATGTAGGTAAATGCTTGCTATGGAACACTGCTTTTGATGCCTTACTTAGATGGTGATTCATAATTATAAAAGCTACAAAGATGCTTTTAGTACAGAGGTGATTTTAAAACAGAGTATGTTCTACTTTAAACATTTAAGTGGCAGCCAACTTCACTTCACAAAACATGTGAACTAAGATGTAAAAAGATTCAGTTTTGAAGTCATGGAAAAATGCTATTTTCCTATGCTTCCCTCAAAAAAATTTTTTTGGGGGGGGGAACATTTAAATAGTACTAGGAACATGAAGGGTGGGAGCCAGGGTTGTTGCTCCATGAATTGAAGAGTTGCACTTCTGGAACTACCATTAGCCTAGATCTCCTTGCAAAGCTTCCGGACGACAAGTTATTCCAATAATCCAATCAAACATTGAAGCCATGTCTATAGCACTACTAATTTGTTTTGAAATTTGGAACAAACAGATCTGCAGCAGTGTGTACTGGATATACAGTGGTACCTCGAGTTACAAATGCCTCAGGTTACAAACGCTTCAGGTTACTCCACTAACCTGGAAGAGTTACCTCGAGTTGAGAACTTTGCCCCAGGATGAGAACAGAAATCGTGTGCCAGTGGCACAGCAGCAGCAAGAGGCCCCATTAGTGAAAGCACACCTCTAGTTAAGAACAGTTTCAGGTTAAGACCTCTGGAACGAATTACGTTCGTAACTAAAGGTACCACTGTATAACAAAGAGCATTGCTGCATTTTACAGACAAACAGATGTGTAGCCTACAGTCTCTAGTTCAGGCATAAGCAAACTCAGCCCTCCAGGTGTTTTGGGACTACAACTCCCATCATCCCTAGCTAACAGGACCAGTGGTCAGGGATGATGGGAGTTGTAGTCCCAAAACTTCTGGAGGGCCGAGTTTGCCTATGCCTGAACTAGTTCAAAGGCTTTGAAAAGGGTTCTGTTCCACAAATGCTTAAGATACAATATATCCGCTAGTCTCCATATTGCTACAAAATTAATATATGTACTGTTCTGGAACTTGCTACTGTGTTAACAAAATTACTTTTTAGAGCAAAGTGTTTAATTATTTTAAAAAGTGTTTTCAGATTTCAATTTTTTCTATTTCAGGACTCGAGGAAATTAAAAAATGGGGGAAAGGGATTAATCCTGATTTTTTCTAGACCTTCACGTTTCTATGAGCCTCAAACTTTAATCAGGAATTAATTCACAACTATAATGTAACCCAAATATTCTCATATTGCTACCCAATTTCCTGCTTGTCTGAAGGCTAACTGTAGACAGAAAGAGAGGTTATGTTCTCACTTCATGATCAGAATGGTCCATAGGTCTATATGTTTATTACTCAGCCACATGTCAGACTCATGCCGTGTGCACAGGTTCACTAACTAAAGCAAATTAATACTATGCAGTCGCTATAATCCTGCTCCACAGTGTGGAAGAAAGATTAATTTATTAGAGGTTAAAGACTGGAGCAGCAAAACACTTAACATTTCAAAATATAATCCTCAAAAAGAAATATGTATCAAGGGTATAAAACCCCAACTTCCAGCATTTCACAGTTGGGAGAACTGACACAATTACCTGCAACATCAGCTCACAGTCATCTCTTCCCACAAAAATCATCTCTCGTGGCAGCCTATGACGGGTGCCTCCACTGCTCACCAAAAACCAAGATGTTAAGCTCATTTTCTGCTTAGCTGATAAATCCTCACAAGGCTACGTCATCCTGCAATAAGAAACAGATAAAGAGAGAAATATTTTATAGTTATTTTTATCTTCAGTTCTTGTTCCTAATAGGGTTTCTATATTTTCCAACACAGAGAAGCTGGACAACACAACTAACACATGATTTTCATATTTATATCAGCTATACGGATAGCTTCACAAACTACCTTTTCATACACAGATGCAAGGAAATAAACATGCACACCATCATATGTGAAGGACACCCATCTATTTTTCCATGTACCACACACTGGGAGTCTGCTGCTATCAATCACAGCGGCCCAATACATGTACATAAATATGGTACATGAAAAATGTACACATTCCCCCCCACACACTATTGCACTGTGACTAGAGATGGGAGGGCCTGGGGGGGAGCAGAAAAATTGGGGGGAGGGGGACCAGAAACCTGGGTTTCCCCCTCCCAATTTTTCTGTTTCGCCCCCCCCCAGACCTTCCCATCTCTAATTGTGAACATCATAGCTAGATCATAGCTCAAATTTCTTATTGTTGTGTGGGTGTAGGTGGCATGCATAAACATGAGACAGTTTCTCCTTATAGATTTATTCAATTTATAGGGATGAATGAAAAAAGTTCAGTAGCTTTACAAGGCTGTAAAAAAATTGATCATCGGTTTTCAGTAAGCAGAGGATGTTTTAACAACATATGGCAAAATTTATTTCAAGTAATGATTTCTGCTTCAAGACTTCTCATGCTCTTGAGGATACAATTAAAATGCTACCACTCACACACGAGAGAGGTATCGGTAAACTTGGGATAATCCCAAGGTTTGCCAAAACTCCAAAAATCTTTAGGGGAAAAAACCTAAGGAAGGAAACCCAAAAATAGCTCCCTACAAACTCAATGTCATAGAATGCTTAGTGATGAGAGAAAATTTTGGAATGTTGCCTTACTTGAGAAATTGACTAACAATGTTGTGACTACAAAGGCAAAGCCAAGCCAGAAAAAGATTATGGCACCCCTTTATTTTGTACACTATGAGTTCTGTTAGGGGAAATGGAACAAAGTGGCTAGAGAGGGAGGGAAGACACATCTAGATTTCAAGAGTTTAGAACTGCTTTAAAATTTTCAATGAAGTTTGTTTAAAAAAGAGAGAGCAAAGACTGATCTCTCTAATTATCAAGGTAGGTCATTTACAAATTGATGCAGAGACGGAAGAGAGTGCTGCCATAGACATCAATGAGAAAATTCAATGTTTTTATATAGGTAGGATTGGGTACAAGTACATCTACCCCACAGTATCCACCAAAATCATATACAAATCATTGAAACAGGCCCAAGAGAACCGATCAGGCTCAGTCAGCATGCAATGCTGAGTTTTGAATGGGGTAGGGAGGAAAGTTAGTATAGTAGGAATGATATGGAATGAAATGACATTAACCCTGAACTGAAGTGTGCCACATGCTACACTGTTGCTACAGGGGCCCAAGTGTTTTATTACCACCTAGCCTGATTTTGGGACTGCTCAAAATCTTGCTCGCTACTGTATGGCATTTTGGTTAATCTAATAAAGGTATTCTCCTACTAAGTATTTTGAAACAAATATTGTGCTTTGACTTAAAACAGAGCAGAATCTAAAAGATCTGGAAGAACACAAACAAGCAGACTATACTTTTAGCGATTGGCAAGATTACAAAACTACTGATAAAAATACAACTAGCAGTGAAACATATTAAATTTAAAAATGTAAATCCAAATAACATTATACATTGAGATTGAACAGGAAGGTTTTTAAAAATAAACAAACAAACAGAAACAACTAGGTCAGGACTGATTAATCAGAGCACTGAAGCAACTGTTGATGAACAGAATAAATTAAAACTCCTGAGAAGGGTTTGTATATTTTTTGTTTCTGGCAGTCACAGTAGCTTTAGGTAGCACTTGCAGAGATAAAAGGCTGACAGCAGACTTTAACTTTACTGCTACACCTAGCAATAAGCGAACTGGCAGAATAGTGACAGATTTGCAACCCAGATACATATTTTAAACATCTTCTTAGAACTCTTACCAACCTACTGTATAAAAGCTGGTTGAATGAGAAACCAAGAACACAATCCTATGCATATTTACGATTAAGTAGGTCACAGTGGTACTTGTGGTCCAATCCACACCTCTTCAGTAAGATTGAACCATAGAACAGGTGGGGAATGTCAGGTTCTGGGGCTGAATGCAGTTCAGTTGAACCCTCCCCAGACCACACCTAAGTTCCCCTAGGACACACTCCTCCCAGGTACTATGCCTTGTAGTTATTTTGCCTGGCTGGAATGTGTCCTGAAACTGTGCTCATTCTTCTAGCACATGCTTCTAGCACACATGGATGGGCATGTGTGTGTGCACTATGTGGGGATAGGTGCAGGAGTGTTGGATTGGCTCCACTACCATGCATATACCGCATCAACCTCCTCACCCAACAGCAACCCACTGTTGGCAAGCCAGGTTTGTTATATATAAAACCTTGTGACTGAAATGTAGTCTACTGTACAAAGGTAGGTGTCATATCCATTGTTCTGTCCACTTTTTTGTCCTTGGGCTGAAAAGGTTTCCCCAGTTCTGCCAAGTAGGTTTTAATGGAAGAGTCGAGTCCATTACCAATTATGAAGTGCAAACATGCATTGCAAGGAAAATGCTAGATGGACCACTGTTGTCACTCTACAGAAAATTGAAAATTCCTAAAAGAGCTGTATGTGGTTCCCTGATAGAAACAGTAACATAAAAATGAAGGTGACATCACACTGAATTTAAATACCTAACATCAATGCATGCACACTTTTAATGGAATGCACTAACCTAATAAAGTGTTATATTTTGGCAGGTACTGCAGTTTTCATTTGAAGGGAGTTGCACTGTTTTTACAGCTTTGGGAATTACATTCTTTAGCTGCTTTCTACATAAATTATTCTATTCAAAAGTGTGTCAAACAGATGATGCAACAGCTGCAAAGCTACCAATAGAATCCACATAATTCAGAACTTTAACTCCACATTCTGTGGGTGTAACCCAGTCTGGAAAGAACAGTTTCTCTGCCTGCCAATATTTGAGCTAAAATGTCACCTAATCAACTTTATGGCTATATGAAAATTTGAATTTGGGTCTCCATAATCCTAGTCCAGCACTCTATGCATTATAGGCAATGGCCCGAGTCACTGATGATTGCTTATGCTCTTGTCTGGAGATACGTACAATTATAGTCAGGAGAGTACCTTTGCTCATGACTGAGAAAAGCTAGCAAGCAAGCTGTCTTCACTCCTGCCCTAGGTAACAAATGGCAGAAGACAGCTTGTCTCTAGCCCTACAGCAGTCAGGGGCAAACATAAAAGCATGGCGATATCTAAATAAAAATAGGTTAATGGTTACCCACAGAGTATTCTGGGTATATTTGACTGCTTCTAATAATGAGCCATAAACTGACTACCCTTCAGTTTGACTGGTGTGCAGCCCTTGCTGGTAATGACTAGCTTCAACAAAACTTACACAATTGCAGATCTGTTCCAATTTGAATCACATGCCAGTACAACTATCTAGAAAGGCAGGAGTGAGGGAGAAACATGTTTATGAGTTTTTATTATATTAGGCAATATTTAGCTGATGCAAGTACTGAGTAAGAATGCATATTTCTTTTACGAAGTAGTTCAGAAAAAGACTCTTCTCAAGGCAAATTTTAACACTAGCCCATTTCTTGAATTGTAACGCACACCGAGAGCATATGAGAACACACCCGACATCTGTTTTGATGTATCTGGTTTTTTTCAATTATAGTTGACATCTCCTTTTGTTTACTGCTCTCATGACAAAGACTTCATCATTGACCAATTATTTAAATGTATCCCATTTCATCTCTTAAGACCAACTCAAAGCCTATTGCATTCTCAGCTCTGCCTAAATTATTCAAGACCTGTTTTTTAAAAGCCTTAATTGGTAGATCTGCATCTTGAGATAAATGAAAGTGAACATAAAAGGAAGAGGCACCTAAGACTTAGACCTGATACATGCATACACATTATTTGGGATTTAGGGACCAATAGGCCAAGGGATTGCAGTTAATCCCACTACCCAACCTGGTCAGCTAGTTGCTAATTCATGCACTGCCTTAATTCAGTTCTGTGGTATGCATGTGTGTTACTATTACCAAAACAAGTATACATAGAAAGGGGGAGACAGAAATGGTAAGGATGCATGATCTTGCAAACTCATTATAACTGCCTAAATTCATCATGCTTCTCTCGGGCCTTGATGTCAATTTTTTGAAATAAAGATCATGCTCAATTTGAAAACTAATTTTAGTTCATGGATAATCTCTGATCACTTCTTCAAAGCAGAATTTGGTACTTGCACAAGCAGATAGGAAACTTAAAATAATACTGTTCATAACTATGTAAATTCTAGTTATGCAACACAGATTTGTTACTTATTACTAGCTTGTTTGCCAAATAATTTATATCTATCTAAATAAAAAAAGTATCAATATTAATCACCAGCAAAATCTCACATACCGTTAGTTTGCCATTACGAATATTTTTCACCTTGTAGGCTGATATAAGTTCACAGTATATCCAACTTTCCCCGATTTACCTTACCTGAAATACTTATCTCAATAATACTGAAAACACCTTAGAATGGATATCACTTTCATCAGTAATACATCTGTATTTCCCTCCTCAAGTTCGTAAGGTCAAGATTATGTCTTTAATTCTTTTCATCCACTTATATGCTACTGCATCTAAAGGTAATCAGATTACTGCATGCACGTTGTGCCATGCAATGGCATAATAAGCTTTCTTCCAATTGCCCAAGGTACATTTCCACCTGATCTCTCATTGACAGGACTAGATTATGTTTCTTCTATCAAATTAAACAAATATACAGGGATTTTCATAACTTAATTTCTTTTGCACCAAATGCATGTATCCACTAATATTCCTCAGTAATATTGGAACAGTGTTTTTGAATTTATTTTGAGGTTCTTTTCTTTCATTTCCCTTCCAGTTTATCTGATATGCATTGGCCTCAATCCACCTGACACAGATTTATTTGGGTTTTTTAAATTTCCACAAAAAGTACCCTGGACAGTATGGACAAACAATCTATAATTGAATAATTGAGATGATGCACCAGCCACCCCATAGCACCTACTTCTACACTGCCTTGGTCTGAAGATGTGGCTCCTACATAACCCTTGAAGTCCTAACAATTATTATCTTGAAGCATCACCCACTCCTGCTCCACATTAATGCATGAGTGTGTAACTGAAGAATAGAATACGGGCGCTTAAGAAATTGCAAAGAGCTCTCACAGGGGAGGCAGAACCACGGGAAGATCTGCCAGTCTTATCAAGGCTTCAGATGATTCCAAGCCTTTGTTCAGACACCTTCTCAAGAACAGCCAGCAGGGCCCACTGGGAGCTGCCCAGGGTCCTGATTTACCTTACCTTATCCCAACTATGATTGGTATTCTTTACTTCTTTCTCTGAAGGCCCCAAGACCAAGAAGAATAGGATAATCAGGCATCAAAACCCTTCTCACGTTGTAGGTGTAGAACCCCAATGCTTAACTGAACCAGACACATCTGATACCCCATGTCATGTTTTCTTGGCTTTGGCCCAGATACAAGCTTCGAGAGCTTGTAATACTCACCTCAAGGAAGTGCTGAGCACTGCAGCCCTGCTCCCCAATAAATCTACTGTGGGGTTAACTCCTCCTCCACCAGCAGTTTTCTTTTGCAAGCACAGTCTACTTGCCCAAAATGCTTCACCTGGCCAAATATCTGTGAGGCTTGCAAATAATCTGTGACTGTTCAATGTGTGTGTCTAAGATCAAATTCTCAAAGCTCAGAAATCAGCCAAGACATCCCAATTTTGGAGAATATTACTCAGATTTCAAAGCTGATCTAATCTCAAATTTGAACACCTGAATTTAAAAAAAAAATGTGAGGAAGGTGTTTTACCAAGTGATATATCATTGTATTGTAGATGTTGTAGTCTGTTGGGTTGAGCAAAAGACAGCCCTTTTTTTCTATGTTCTGGTCATTGCTTCACCTACAAAGCATGGGATATGATTAATAAATAGGTTTCCTTTATGCCTACCAATAAGCCTTCTAGCTAGTATTCATAATAAACTAATTGAAGAAGGTACTGAAGCTTAAAGGGTCAGACCATTAAGCAGAAGCTTAAGCAACTATTTTACAGTCTGATATGAGCCAGAGACACAAAACTTCTTTATTGTCCCCCATACAAGACCACCAGAATTAGAAAGGAAGTCCAGACCACAATTACATCAACTCAAAAGCAGAAACTATGTTTAACTGCTGATGCCCCCTCTTCTTCTTTACAAACAAAAGACTGCTGCCCTCTTTGCCAACATCCCAGAACTTTCCCTAAACAGTGGCTGTTTCTGGAACCAGGACCCTAAATTCTGATATTTATCTGAAAGCATTTCTGACCACATAGGAATGGTGTGTTTCTTGGAGGTCCTCAAATGTAATAAAAATGATGTGAAACAAAATTAAAAATCAGTCCCACCAGTGATGCAGGACACAAAATTTCTCAAGCTGTTTTTAATATTCTTTTAATGCTGTAACCCACGCTGGGACCTTAGAGTGAAGGGCAGGTAATAAATAAATAAATTCCAGTACTTTCTTTTCACATGGAAATTTTTCTATTTCACAAATTCATTAACAGAGAACAGATGCCAACTGTGAATAGGATATTAGACGTCTGACTTTCAAACTTTTTAGGTTTGTTTACTAAATATAAGTAAAATGAAACATGCTAAGTGACGCACATAGAACAGTATACTTAAGAAATTAACCTCTGGTATTTCTGCTGAATTTTAAATGAAGGTAATGTATTTACTTGAATTTAAAATTTGCCTTATAACTAGCTTAAAGAAAATATTAATACAACACTAATGAATGAAATTACAATATGTCCATTTATAAACATAATTTTAAATTTGCTTTTTTCAAAATATCAAAATAATTGCAACCAGAGGCCTTTCTCCTGGGCATAGTTGGCCAATTGGTGCCAAAGAAGGATAGAACTTTCTTTATGTATGCTACAGCAGCAGCAAGAATACTCATTGCAAAGTATTGGAAGACACAAGATTTACCCACTCTGGAAGAATGGCAGATGCAAGTAATTGACTATATGGAAATGGCTGAGATGACTGGCAGAATTCGAGATCAGGGAGAAGAGTCGGTGGAAGAAGATTGGAAGAAATTTTAAAATTATCTACAGAAACATTGTAAAATGTATGAATGCTGATGACATTGAAATGAAATGAAGGGGTTCTAGTAAAAAGATAGATAAAAAATTTGAATTTATAAATTTGGGAGGTAAAATAATTAAGGATAAAATAATTGGATGAATTTGTTGAACCAACTTTTTAAGAGGGATACAAAAAAAGGAGGCGTGAGGAAGTCAAGAAAATAAGTTAACCAAACATGAGCAATTAGAAAAGAGGGATTTGTGTTTTTTCTTTTTTGTGTGTGTGTGCTTATTGACTTTTTTCTTTTTTTTGTTAGGTTAAATATTTGTATTTTTTTTGTAGTGTGAAATTTTTGTATTGTTGTTTTTATATTTTTCTCCGTGTCTTTATTGTTTTTTTGTTTGATTGTTGTGAATTTTCATTATTGTTAAACCTAATAAAATATTATTATAAAAAAAAACAAAAAACAAAATATCAAAATAATTGCAAACACAGCAATGGCACTCACATCATGGTTTTCCTTATACCCACTCTTTAAATGGTTAATTTGCAGGATGCCATAACACTATTTTCTAGTATCTAACCAAATGATACCATTCCGGTTGCAAAATAGCCATCAACAATGAAGAATGCATTTAACAGAAGGCATTATCTGTGCCTCAAGTTCTCTCTTCAAACTGTATAATCAATTTTTTGGCTAATACAAAAAAAAAATCAGAAATATTTTTGCAAATATATTTGCCCAAGGATAATCATTCTTCCTAGTAGGAGACAGTTCCTACTGAAAGACAGTTCTTACACTGAATGAAGTTTTTTTGGCAGCTAGACTATAAGTCTGAATTGATCACACTGCAAAATCAATATATGTAGCAGTTTATTGGAAAGAACAGATAAGGTTATATCAAAAGTTGTTAAGTCGGCAATGAATGGCCCATTAATGTAACACAGCTATAGAAGATGAAAATAATTGAAAGCATGTTGAATGCAATCATAAAACCATCCTAAGAAGGCCATCACCTGTGCACAAGACCTGAATCACAGGTTGTGCAACTGTTATGACAGGGAATATTTATCAACTACTTGATAACTACTGAGGGAGAAATGTAAATGATATATACTCCTAGAAGATAAATAGTGTGACTTGTGGGTAGATGAGAACATGAAGGCAACAGCTTTGAAAGAGAATATATTGTGTAATATCAGCATTTTTATGAAAAATAGCTCATAACTGGCTTCCTAAGTGGCAGGTTTCAGGGAGTGGCCTCTTTTTAGGGTCTATTTCTTTGTAATGAGAACAGGCTAAAAACTGATAGTGTCTTGGTTTGTTTGTTGAGAGATATATAACCAGCAAAGTTGAAGTAAGTAATCTATTAAGCAGGTAGTACAACCACTCATTATTTGGATTCCCAGTTGTCACACACATATATGGACATGGACACATACACACACGCAGAGGTTTAGCTAATTCTGGCAGTGAATTCTTTCTGCTCAAATTCAAGCTACAATAAACTTTCTCTGAACCTCTCATTATCCAAAGGGTATGATATTGCAAAGACTGGAAAGAGAAGATATGGTTAAGCTTGGATATATATTTCTAGCTATTACACTCTTTATTGTGTACAACATATGCAAAACCACAGTAATACAGTGGTACCTCAGGTTACATGCGCTTCAGGTTACATACGCTTCAGGTTACAGACTCCGCTAACCCAGAAATAGTGCTTCAGGTTAAGAACTTTGCTTCAGGATAAGAACAGAAATCGTGCTCCAGTGGCGCAGCGGCAGCAGGAGGCCCTATTTGCTAAAGTGATGCTTCAGGTTAAGAACAGTTTCAGGTCAAGAACGGACCTCCGGAACGAATTAAGTACTTAACCTGAGGTACCACTGTAGGTACATTCACAGTAAGACGAAATGTGTAACATGAAGAAAATGTAAAATATGGTAAGGGCGAATTCTGTGTTAGGGATTGTTAAGAAAGGGTTTGAAAACTACACTGCCAAAATTGTAATACAGAAAGGTCCCATTTTACAGTGCATTACCCGGAGATTGTTCATTGGTGGGTGTTGCATAAAACTACAGTAAAAAAGGGAAACCATGATGTGATCACCTGCTCCCTTATATTCCAGGCTGTTCACTGAGGTCTTTGTGTGAGTCACTGTTGGTGGTCCTCTATGGCTCATGCTCACCAGGAGCTGTGTGCTCAGTGATATGGGACCATTTCTATGGAACTCCCTCCTAGCTAAAATCAGATGAGACACCACTCATTTGAACTTTCAGTCCTTGGTGAAGATTTCAACAGGCACTTTAAGCATTTTTTCTGATTTCATGGTTAATTTTAATTGATTTTATCTTTATCATATAATCTGTAACATCACTGTACATCACTTAGAGACCTAGGGTGTTGGTATATAAATTGTTGAAATAAAATAAAACAAGTAACTCCAAACCATGGAATTAAGAGCTGCTTGTCTGTTCAGCATTCCCATCTCTGGCTACAGTGATCTCAAGAGGCAAAGCAATGACCATTACCATTTGTTTATCACAAATTATGCCTTGCTATAATATCTGGCCGAATAATAATAATAAAACCCTGGAAACAACTGCCTAGGCAGATGTGTTTCAGCAGGAGAAATTCTTCTTCTGAGGCTGTTTTTGACATGCAGGTCTGGACTAATTTTGATTTGATTTCTTCAAGCTCTCTAATTTTGTTGGAGTCTTGAAGTTTTATCAGAGTGCTGGTAACATTTATGAAGAGCTAATATAGCACAGTGATTGCAAGCATGAGCTATGACCTGGGAAGTCCCAGCTCAAATTTCAGCTCAACTATGAATTCACTGGGTAGGGGTGAGCATAACAGCAAGCCTTCTGGATCAAACCAAAAGACCCATAATCTGCAGTATCATGTTTTCCACAGAGGCCAAGCAGATGCTCCATGAAATACAGAAGAAATGCATGAAACAACAGCCACTCCCCCATTCTTGTTTCTTAGCATCTGGTATTCAGTGGCAAAATACATTTGAATATGGAAATCTTAAGAATAACACTCAAAATCAGATTGTACTATACTAATGTCAGTAGTATGTATACCTTACAGGATTGTAGCAAGCAGGGTGGGGGGTTTGCTTGTTTTAAAAAGACTTTAATATTTCAATTATTTTCAGTGGGTGAGATTCAACTAATGAGTCCCATCAGCGGAATCATCCACCTTCCTCGCTCCCTGAAACTGGCTCAAGTGGGATCTTGAGAACTCATGGAACAGCACACCGGGGGGGGGGGGGATTGGTCTGTCAGGCAAGCCAAAATGCTTGTCCTGACGGAATGAGAAGGTTAGAACAACACTGAATTCCTCCAGTATTTTCTTTTTAAAAAGAGAAGTTTAAAAGGGAATTAGTATTTAATACACATATATATCAAACAATAAACATAAAAGTGAATCATGAATCATAGCTATCTATTAAACACCATGTTAACAGTGAGAGAACCATTTGGGGATCTGACTTCTAAGATTATAAATGACACTATAATTAATGTATTATATTTATAACTGTAGGCTTCTTATAGGACTGAGAGACTAGAAAATCACCAGTGTCCAGGGTCCAAGAGACACCATCCTGTATCTTACTAAAACCACTGTTTGGGGATGATAATGGGCTAGATGAGGACCAATAAAGTGAAGCTGGATGCAAACAAGGCAGAGGTTCTGTTGGTGAGGAGCTGACAAGTTCCTCTGATTGGTAGACTGGCTGTTCTGGATGAGAATGCACTCCCCTTGAAACATCTGCATAGTCTGGGAGTATTTCTGGATCCATCTTTGTCACTGGGCGCTCAAGGGGCCAGATGGACCTCCAACAACAATGATTCTTGGACCGGGAAAGTCTTGCCACAGGGATTCATGCCCTGGTAAACTCATGCCTTTTAGTGTCATATATTACACCTATAATCTGTGATCTGCATGCCACTCATTCATTTTTGAGTCACATATAAGGTGCTGTGATTTACTTTTAAAACCCTAAATGGCTTGGAGGACAAATAGTTGTCAGAAGAGTTTTGTCTTTCCTGGCATTTGCCAGTCTTGCTATCTGAGGGTGATCTTAGGTTCTGCCAATGGGTAAAGTCTAAGGGTGGGTGATTTCTCAGCTGTAGTACCCTGCCTGTGGAATTCCCTGCCTTCGCAAGCCTCTTTTGCTTTCTATGACCCTCCAAGGTTTGAGCAACTCAGTTACTGGCAAACATATTTTCTAACCACCTCACCCCTCTATGACACTAGGAAAGCTTCAACAGCGGCTTCATCATCAACACTGCAAACAAACCTTTGGGTATAGTCTAAATTACTAATACACAGTACAGATTCTTAGTTTTAAGTACTTGTTCATTGAAAGGCAAATGTAAGATCTGTCACTCAAAACACATTAATACTCAAACACTGGGCCTTGATTTGAGCCAATCAGAAGCTACTTACAAGTATAAAATGCTATTTACTTAATATACGTATATTAAGAATAGTACAGTGGTACCTCGGGTTAAGTACTTAATTCGTTCCGGAGGTCCGTACTTAATCTGAAACTATTCTTAACCTGAAGCACCACTTTAGCTAATGGGGCCTCCTGCTGCCGCCGTGCCGCCAGAGCACGATTTCTGTTCTCATCCTGAAGCAAAGTTCTTAACCTGAAGCACTATTTTTGGGTTAGCGGAGTCTGTAACCTGAAGCGTATGTAACCCGAGGTACCACTGTAATAGTTGTGATAGTCATGAAGGTAGAATTTAAAAAAGGGATACAGATATCAGCCCTTTTAGTGTGGAGCTGCTCTCTACCATTCTCTCGAGACAAAAATGGGAATATGTAAAGTCACACAGGCATTTAAATAAAAGAAGTACAGCAGAGACAATGAGATAAGGTTAATATATAAAGTGGAAAGGAAAGGGAGGAAAGAAAATGACAACATTGTTTGTGCACATTGTAGGAAATTAGGGAGCTCCAGATCTCAAAACTGAACAAGAGCTTCAAAATCATTTAGCTAAAACAAAGATTTATGCTAATTACACTATCTTTACAGACATTCTCTCTACTCAAAAAACAGGAGACTTTATGAACTATGAGACCTTTTAAAGTTCCATGAAGATGAAGTATTCTAAAGTAAGAGACTACTAGTAAGAAAGTGAAGCAGCTGCTATTCTATCAGCACCCATGGTACAAATTATTCAACCACTGTTGAATTTTGTTGCTGGACCACATACACCAGTCTGGCCAGAGTGTCCAAAACAACAACCAAGTTGTTTAACAGATGTATATAAATAATCTTATGTTAAATATAATTCATTGCCCTAGAATACCCTTTTCAAGTGCAGAGTAGTACCAATGTGATACACCAGATCGGCACAATCCTAGTCATAGTTTAGGAACTTGAGTGCATTGCTTCAAATAAATATTTTATTAAGAATATCTTTTGCACTTAATGAATGTGAAAACAACTGAATCCAAGGGATTCCATTTTAGATAACACATTGTCTGGTTGCGCTGAAGTTCTGTTTTGTTTTTATCAGCATATTGTACTTGCTTTGGTTATACACAATATTGTTGGAAGCACTTGCTTAAAATTTGTTTAAAAGCTAACAAGTAGCTCAAATAGCAACTTATTTACAATGCAATGACTGCATGCAAGTATCATATTCTGAATAGTTACAGCCCATTTTTAATGTATTTAACAATTTCCTGATCAGAGGCTGAAGCAACATCATGCCTGATCCTGGAGAATAACTAGATTAAGTGAATCATAAATGCACCAGAACACAATTTTGAGCAGAAACACTCCTCTTCCCTTCCCCCATTTCTAGCATCAGGCTCCAAGCAATGAGTGGATGAGATCACAAAAGAAGGCTCATCTGTAGAGCTGTCATATGGTTTTCAGTCCAGTCAGCTTCCTCTTTCACAAAATACTGGATATTTGAAAACCAGGCTAAGATTTTTATTGCCTTTGTAACCAATCCATTTCACTTCCAAGAAAGCTGCTATGACTACACATATCTCACTCATGCACAAAATGAATGACTTGCAATGATGCCTTCCACAAAAGACTTTCCCGGTCTGTGTAGTTTTCGAGAAGCCATATGCATTTCCCTAGGGATCCTTTTCATACACAGAAGACCACAACGGAAACGAATTCACAAAACAATTATCAGAAGGAACATCAGCAGAAGGGAGGGGGAGAGAAAATGTGCATAGAAATGTAAATCCATGCCTCGTTTTAGATAAAGGCTGCTTACAATCAGAGCTGCATGCCAGGCTGAAAAACAGAAGCTTCAAATTATTATTATTATTATTACTAATAATTATTAGTATTAGTATTACTACTACTACTATTGCACACACACGCCTTTTCTATTTATCGGCCAGATGGTTTTTGTCGTTGTCATTTCCTAAACGAGGGCCCGTAAAACGAATCGGAAGCAAATGGACAGATGAGAATCCACAGTGGAAAGGGAGGAAGGGGGGAGAGAGAGAAAGAAGGAAACCGATCCCAGAAGAAAACGCACAAAGCAAAGAAGCTGCACTCACGCCCCTTCTAGACATGTTTTCCACGCAGAAGCGTATGCGAGCTGACGAGAGGAGAACGGGCTCGAAGCCTCCACCCCACTGGAGAGAGCGCCCGGGGGGAAGGTTTGTTATCTTGGAGGAGGAAGGGGAGGAAAGAGGAAACGGTGGTTTTAGCAGCTCCATCTGTATCCAATCTGGGCCATTGCAACCCCCACCCCTCGCCTCCGTGCAGCAGCAGCCGCAGCCTTCTCTGTGGAGTCCCAGAGGGACAATGCTCAGCGGGCAGGAATAGCAGAAAGCCCCCGACGGGAAACGTAGCATTGGAAGAAGCGCCAGTGTCACTGAGGGGCATGCGAGGCACCCGCCTCCCCTGGAGGAGGAGGGCGAGGGCAGCAGGCGGAGCGGGAGGCATACAATGCGCCGCATTTAGGGCTCCATCCCCGGCCGGGGGAAGGGAAGGCGCCGCGGCGCTGGGGCGGAGGGGTCCCCCCGCCCGCAGCATCACTCACCCCGCTTGGGAAAGGCAAAAGCGCTGGCTCACAGGCCCACCATCTTCTCCACAGAGAGGAGGACGAGGAGGGGAAGGGCGCTCGCAGACTCCCCGCCTCTCAGTGCCGCTCTGGCTGTGTAAGCAACCGCTCGAACGTTATTCCCAGCATATAGCGGCTAACGGCGCGGAACAGGGGGAAGCTATTGCGCAGGCGCCCTTCAGCTCGCCAGCGCGGGGAGAGAGCGAGGGAGAGGAGGGGGGAGGGGAAGTGAAAAGAATGGATTTGCATCGCCCCAGAACGGAACCACTGCGCATGCGCGATTCCGAGGGAGCAGGCTCGCACTGCGCAGGCGTCCTGTTCCAGACAATGGGGAGCAGAGGTGATAATAATAATAATTAATAATAATAGTCTCCTCTCCATTGAGAAATAGAAATGTAGAGTTTGGAAGACGAGACACATTATATTTTGTCCTATGTGATCGCTGCACACGCCTTGCTTCTGCGGTGGGCGTGAGCGAAGAGTAAAAAACGCGCCCGAGCGCGCGGTTGGCTTGCGGGGGGATGTATTGTGCGCGCGACCTCAAACGAGGATGAACGCACCTATTGTGGTACCGCTGGCAGCCGCAGACGTATTGTTCTACGTTGTTGTGGTACGAAACAACTACAACTCCCAGAAGCAACTGCGGCGAAGCCTTGTGGGCGTAACGCCATAGTAATGGCGCGTTGCATGCCGGGCAGGGGGGCCCTGGAACGCTTTCTGCCTCTTTAGCGCCGCGCGAGGCGGCGGGGCTTCCCGTCTGCCTCAGGGGGAGATGTCGTTGCCGCCTGTCGCCAGCTTCGTGGCCGGTCTGGGCAACGCCTCCTCGCCCTCCTCCTCCGTCACCAAGCGGGTCCTAGAAAAAGACCGTTGCTTGGTTGTCTAGCAACGAGCTTCCTCGTGAGAGGCGTCGGAAGCGCGCCGCTCCCCATCCTGGGAGTTGTAGTCCCTTCGCGGTCAGCGTTCCCATACTGTTGAGCGGTAGTAGGAGCAAGGCTGGACTACAGCGACCGAGAGCCCCCGGGGAAAGCCTAGAAAAAGGTTTACCTCACACGCCTCCTAATGCAGGAGTCTGTCGGGGCCACGGAAAGAGCGGCGGCTTGTAGCCCGAGACCCGCCTGGGGAAGCTCGCCGAGTTACTCTGCCTCCATGAGGGAGGCCGGAGGGGAGTCGGGCTTGGCGGAGTCTCTGGAGCGGTGTCAGCAAAGCCTGCACGGTGAGAGAGCGAGAGGCGGGAAGGCAGGTTGGGCTCGCGGGTCCTCCTTTCAGACCCCCCCCCCATGAATTCCTGTCGCCCCCCTCAGTGCTGCTCAGCACCCACAGATGCGCCTTGCAGCGCTTCGGGGATGCGTCTCTAGAAATGTGCACCAAGCCAAGCCCGTGGTGGCCCTCTGTGGGGCAGATTTCTGCAGGCGTGGTGGGGTGTGCCGCTTTCCACTTCACGCAGAACTGTGTGCATCAGGCTGAAAAGTAGCGGATTCTCCAAAACTGCAACTGCCAGCTGTCGGGTGTTTGGTCTGCCTTGGGTTCACTGGTGCATTTTGTTTTTTGTTTTGTTTTTAAATGCGGTGACACCTCTTCCCACTCTGTATACCCCATATCCTGACCCCTCTGCCCTTATGTGAGACTCTCCCGTGTCCTAAAGGCTCCTTAAAGGCTCTTCAGGGTCTCCCTTCTGATAAATGCCTTTTTATTGAGAAAGATGATTGAGCTGGTGGTTGCTGTGCAAGTTGCATCAACTCTTCAATGAAACTGATTTTCTTAATCCTTTTTTGGCCTGGCTTTGACACAGAAAGTTCAGTAGAACGTGTGTGACCTGCTGATTCTCCTGAACCTCTGTGCTGCTTTTGATACCACTGACAATGGTGGCCTATATAGGCTGACCAGATTGGGAATTGGGAGGCAACAAGTGGTGGTGGTTCCCTTCAGAAGTTTTGCTCCTGCTTGGATGATTTCAGTAGATGGACTGCAAGTGGAAGGCAACTGCTTGACTTCATTATATTAATGTTGTCGCCCCTCCCTGCCCCACACACTATTTAACATCTAAATTCAACCACTGAATGTGGTCATCTGTACCATCTGTACAGTATGACATCATCTCTGTTTGTTCTCTTTATCACACCCAAGTGATGCACGGGAAGTATTGAATGTTTGGAACCAAAAGCCAACCAGGAAGGTGGTGTTCAAGCTGTTTGGATAGTGTTGCACTTGCTCTAAAAGAGTGGTCCCAAACTGTTTCCCCCACGGACCACTTGAAAAACATCTGAAGGGTTTTCCCTGCATGTTATAGCAGTTGTAATGTCCTATGTTAGATACAGTAGGATTTTAAACCGTATTGTTGTATGCTACTCCAATTTATGAGCAGTATGAGATTCCAGGGTCCGTGTCTTTATGATATATGGTTTATTTACACACATAAACAACCTGAGCCTATGAAGCAGGGGTTCAGAGCACCCTAAAAGGGCTTTGCTTCTGTCATAGCTGTGGCTTTAGATTCAAACAGAAATCAAGAATTGTGTTTGGGAACCCTTGCTGTAAAAGAGCAGGTTTACTACTTAGGGTACCAGTAGATCCACTTTTTTAACTGGAGATGCCAATGGCATCTGTGGTACACCAACTTTGCTTGGTGCATCAGTTGTGATCCTTTCTTGTAACCTCTTCACTGAACTATCACAATGCAATTATGCAAGGCTAACTGGAACTGACTTTGAGGAACATACTGTGCTGATGCTTAAATAGCTGTGCTGGTAACTGGTCCCATTATTTAAAAGTTCATACTATTACCCATAAACTCTTAAATGGCTTGAAGGGCTGCCTTTTTTGACATGAGCTTGCCTTAATATTTTGTTCATTAGCAAAAACTTCCTGCCATCTAAAGTTAGGTGGATGATGACTGGCGGGGAGGATATGTTTTGTTGTGGTGACTTCTATTTGCAATGCTGTCCCTAGGGAAGCTCACCTAATACCATCTTTGATGTCTGTGATGATTTTTTTAAAAATCTGCCCAGGCCTTTTAGTATGTTGTAAAGTAAGTGTCAGTACTATCTTTATAGCACCATTGAATTTTATTGCTGTTTCTGTGCTTTCAATGTTTTTATGTGGAATTTTTGTTGTATTTATTGTTCTTAAATTGAATACCCCAACTGGAGTCTTGCACTGATAGGTAGTCTATAAATTAAGTTTTAAAAAGTGTTCAATGTTCACCCTTTGAGCACTTTCACCAGATCTGCTATGCTTCTGGGGTGACCGTTTTTCAAAAGATTTGGAAATGGCAGTTCATTCATTTTGTTTTTAGGCAAAAGTTCATCTAATTAAGCTACAGGAACATGAGGTTGTAAAAAAGTGATAACGCTAACTTAGAACGAGGTACTTGGCAAGGCCGCCTGCTATGTCCAATGCTGTTTGCACTCTTACTGGAATCCATAGCTAATCTCATATGAAATAATAATCACATATCTTAGTATCAAGTATGGCAATGAAGAGTTCAAAATTGCACTTTATGCTGATGACAGCAGTGATGGAATTTTCATTCACTGCCTTTGTGAGTGTTTTTAGCACCCTCAGTGAATCCAATTATAAGTAACCCCAACCGAAAAAAGCAAACATTTTCTTATACAAGCAGAAAACAAAGGCCATGCAGAGTAGACACTCAGAAGTACCTAAGACATACCACCAACAAGAAAATAAGTTTCTTTTTTTCGCAAGTGCACAGCACAACTGTTGGAGGCTGCTCCTCAGGTCTGGCACTGCGATTATTGATTTCCTGTTCCAATTCCCACTTGTTCCTGCAACACTGCTAATGACTTCCACAGTAGAGGAACCACTGGGGCTTGCAGATGAGATGGATGCAAGTCAAACAGGTGGGCAGTAGATTGGCTATATTATGCCAGTTTGGTATTATATAGGTTGGGTATCTAGCAAGCCACAGTTAGGGGGGCTAGCTGTCAGTTGAACTGTGTGATGTTGATGCAGATTTTATGAAGCAGCCAGCCACCCATATTCCTGAGTCCTTTGGAATATTGAGCTGCTGATTTTAAACTAGAGTGGCTCCCTAAGCATAATTTGGCTGTTGTTGCAGAGCCACGTAAGATGCATATATGACACTTTACACACATACCCAAAAAAGGGGGGAGGAGAATACCTTTAAAAAAATAACAAAGATTCATAGTTGCCACTGGTGCATTAGCAAACATCTTTGTGGACACCTACCTGTGCTGTAATCCTATATCTCCTTAGCAGAACTCAGTTGGAATTATTTCTGAGTAGACATTCTTAAAATTTGCATTGCATAAAATTCTGAAGTACTTTGAATTTTAATCCTCTGCACTAACCAAACTCAGTTGAACTCAGTGTTCCTTCAGCATATAGGCACAAAACTAGTTTTTATCATTAGAATATTTCTTCCCAACTCTATAGGGTTGCCATATTTCAAAAAGTACAAACCAGGACGTTGTTGAGCTTTTTCTAGGAAGACTCCCAAGGTGGGATTTCTCTGTTTACTTGCCGAAGATCCAGGACATACCATGTTTAGAGTAAGAGAAGGAAGGCAAGTTTATAACTGTTTTGTGGGGGAAATGAAGTATATTTATAATATACTTGTGTAATAAAATACAAAAAAAGTAAACCCACTTATTTTCCTAATCATATTATAAGCTATTTAAGCAATATATATTATCCTGTATAGTTGTATATTACTATTGGAAATAAGCTTTTTTTATTCTAATATTTTTCTCTTCCTTAGTTGTTGGTGTTGGTTTCTTCTGTGGTTGTTGTATTTAAGTATTAACTTTGCTAATTTCCTTAGGGTTCTAATGGTCAGTCTCATTACATATGTTAGAACATCAAGGAATGTCTATATAATTATGATTATAATGCTGCTGTTCACAGACCGCGCTACTAAAAGCTACGCTCAATTGAAGTATGCCTTCGGTGAAAAAGATCTGGCAATGGGAGAAGGTGCTCAGTTATTTTCTAATACAGATCCTAATGAGAGTGAGAATAAAGCTTGGGAGGAGCTACAGCACAACCATGCAGGTTTGAAACTTACATTTTTGGGTTTTGTTTCCATTTACAATGGCACGATTTATAATTTACCTTGCCGATTTTTTACAGTTAATCAACTTAAAGCTTTATTACGACAACAAGAAGAAAAAGAGACTGAAACATCCCCATCGAGGAGGAGGAGAATGTCACCCACAGTAAGCATTATCCTCTTTTTTCTTTTTAAGGAAACAAATAATTACATGCCTGATGGCAAAGTATCTATAGAAGTAGCATTTATGCTGTCACACTTGGTGAATCACATAGACATTCCACAAGGCATTAATGGGCTAGTTAAATGTGTTTATTAAAGATGTAAACTTTTATATTCATTGCTGTCTAGCTTTACTTCAGCCCCATAAATCTGGCCAAATGTATGCAACATGCGCAGAGCCCAGCAGCAGGAAATATATGGAAAGCAAGTGATCTGTATTTACTGTTATTATAATATGTGAATAGAACACCAACTAAAGTCTGATGGTGTTCAAGGCAGAGGTGATGGAGTTCTGAGCTGCTCATGAGAGCCTTTTCATGCAGTTAAAGATCTGAGAGCCCATTCTAGTGTGTGTGTGTAATTATTATATTATATTATATATTATATTATTTGCTCAGGGGGTAGAGGCTGTTTGTAAAATGTCGTTTGCAGGTTGTTTAGAAGAATACTTAGACCTAATTTTTGCTCCATTGGAGCAATACTCAGCCTATCAACAGCAAGTAGACCATGTTGTCCCAGAGCCAGAGGTATCTCAACAAGGATTGCTTCCATCTTGTCTGGATTCACTTGCAACATATTAACCTTTATCTATCACCTGAGAGAAGGAAGCCTGCTTGTATAAAAGTATTAATATCTGAGGAACAAAGGGCCAGGTAAAATGAAACTAAAGTCAACAAATGAACACTAGTGCTGGCATACTCTCTATTTTAAGAGCTTATCCTAAGAGTAAAGTATTTATGATCTTCTAAGCACTCTTAATGAGCACAGAAGAAAACCTGGCTTTGATTCACTAATCTTACTAGATATCAATTGCAGATAACACTTAATGTAAGTTATTTAATTTTAAAGCATTTGTTCAACATAAACATTGCTGGAGAGGGTCTTGCTTATAAATGCTTACTGTGCCTAACTGATTTATTTTCTGCAGAGAACATCTAATGCTACAGATCAAAATTTGCCTGCCCTTTGTGATCTCATTTCTATCATTAATGACCAGTCACAATACATTAACCACTTAGAAGCTGAAGTAAAGTTTTGTAAGGTATTGTACATTGTTCTTAACCTACTTATTACTTGTTCTGTCATGTGGATTACATTGTATACATTCAGAATTGAAACAAAACACAAGATAGATTATGCCATCTATTTCCTGTTGGTTAGAAGCAGACCTCAACCAAAAGATACAATTTATCTTCAATCAAACATATCTTAAATAGGAACTAAACACATAGAAAAAAGGACTGTGAGCATTATGTGACAAGATGCTGGTACATTTCTATTCTTCAGCCTCTTTAGTTGCATCCTTATCATGGTAATTGCATATCCAATTGCACACTTGCCCCACAGCACACATGTACTTGCAACCACATATTCCTCAGTTGCACACATGCCATATACATGCCTGTCACTATGTTCACATTTAACACTTGCAAACTCGCTGGCCTTCTCCAGATGACCCATGAGCATTTATCCTGATTTGCTTGCACAAATCTTATGTGGAGGTTAGACTACATCAAGCCTGTTTGTTTGTTTGTTTGTTTGCAGGGCAGTTATACAGCAAGGAGCATTCATCCTGCATTCATCCTGATTTGCTGGTGGGAAAATCATATGTTGAGCCCAAACTTTTCAGTGCATTCCCTGACACTTTCCAAGCCAAAAAAGTCTGTTTCTTTTTTTAAAGTGGATCTGTTACGTTTAGGCAACAGAGTGCTTTAATCCACATTAATTATTCTGGCCTAAATCTCTAGTATAAGGTTGAATCCCTGATGCAAAATACTGACAGTCTGGAGGTGGCCAGTGAGTCACTGAAGTAGACATGTTTTCTTTGCAGGTTGCACTTATTACTTCTTGATCTTTTGACTAAGATGAAGTTAGTGTAATTTGCGCTTGTGAGTCTTTGCCTCTTATTCTCTGCTCAGCCCTAAATAAGACATGCTTCTTCAGGTTATATTCATGACTTCTAAGGGTTTACTGATTTTGAGCTCTGGATACAGAAGGTTCTGTAAAGCTACCTAAGCACTGCCAGAGTAACTTCAGATAATAGAAATATGCATTTTACAGTTTTAAGGAATGCAAAGTATCTATGCCTGGGCTGTTCTTGCTTTCAACATACTTTTTTTTTTATTGTGCTGCAGTCTGGTAGTTGAGAATAATCCTTTATATTCCAGGTAATGCTCTTCTGGTGTAGAAACCTTCCATCCATGTTGGAATTAGCCTCATAAGTGACTGAAATGTCTGACATTTGATAAACAATGCTCTCCCCAAGCAAAAACATGTTTCTTCACTATGTATTTAATCAGATTTTATGCAAAAGTGGACATTAATCTTTTATGCTACAGTCAAGGGGACCTGAACAGATTTGAGAAGAGCATTTCATTGCCGCATTTAAAACAATTTCATTACCATCCTTTTTACAGTATACATATTTGACTTTATAGGAGGATTTATCTGAACTGAAGTCTCAAATATGTACAGTTGTGCTTGAAAATGAGAAACTCCATGATAAACTGGAAGTAACAGCAGAGCACACTTTGAGAGAACAAACCCTTCTGGATGCCTCAGTAAGTTTTCTGGAATTTATATATGTCAGTTTATATTGATTATATACAGCTGTACTTCAATAACAAATATTTAAAATATATGGAACTTGAAAATACAAAAAAAAAGTATAATATCCAATAGCCACACAGCTTATTTTACTACAGTCATACCTCGTGTTGCATTCCGCTCTTGTTACGGACTTTCAGCTTGCGAACGTGACAAACCCGGAAGTGTTTACTGTGCAGTTTAGTGTGCAGAAGAGGCACTCTAGTTGCGGACTTTTCAGGGTGCGAACGGCACCCCAAAACGGATTAAGTCTGCAACTAGAGGTACCACTGTATTTGTCATGATCTGGTATGCACAGTGTTTTTATTCTTTTTACATAGAAGTGATATGCACTGAAAATAAAAGTGACTTTTGCTAGCCATAGGTGAGTGCTAAATTAAACCCACCCACCCCAATCACCCTTTGTTCTTTCTAGCTATACTTTTTCCGACTTGGAAGCAGAAGCACATAATTTTCCTTCCAATCATTGCACAAGCTGGACGTAATTTCAATTGTTTGGCTTTTCTGCCCCATCTCCCCAATACAGTCCTGAACAATTTCTTCTGGAAATCACGCAACCTTTAAGAAAAGACATGGGATATGTTGCCAGGGTGGGTTGCAGTAGAAGAGGGCAGCTTGTGGAAGTGTACTACTTGCATAATATTTAGATGCAACACAACGCTATTAACATGCTCTTTGTGTAACTTCATAGGATATCCCATTTTCATATATTGCGTAATGTTTTTGTTTGATATATGTATAGATATGAAATGGGCACAGACACTGAAAAGCTATTGTTCCTGTTTCAGGGAAATACAAAAAATGCCGGTGGTGATGATTCTCATGTTTGTGAAACTGCCAAATCGTCTCATATCAACGAGCAGGCTACAGCAGCTACATTTCTGGTCGATAAATGGCAGCTAGAACTGGTCAGTGCCTATTAGAAACCCACCAAACTATTCATATGGCATTATTTTATTTACTCTTCTGGAATAGGAAATTACTTAAATGTCATCACAGAGAATTATGGATAAAACAAATACTTTTAAAGTGACCAACATAATACAGTTGGATCCACAGCTTGCAGAAGGGAGCTGGCAGAAGCTGATATTTCTGTCTCCTCCTTCCCCAAGCATCTCCCCAAAGCCTGAGGTTTGAAGACCCTGCTCACTTGGGTAGACGGTTGCTTGGAGGCTGAGGAGGAAAGTCAGAATGTCGGAATTCCAAAAATCTGTTGGAAGCTTGCAAACAGTGCCCAAGAGAACAGAGGGAGGGAAAGTTAGCTTCTGACAGTCACTTTCTTTGGACCTTTCTCTCAAACTAATCAATAACATGGAATGTAACTTTTGAGTTGGAGAGAACTCTTCCTCTGTATACAACTGGAGAGTTTCCTTTCTGGATCTGTTCAATGTCCTTCAAATTCAGCATTCTGGTCTCTGGCAGGGGCTGATCAGATGTGCCTGGAAACCTCACAGACATGATGCTTGTCCTCCATACTGAGTAACCAAGATACAGGGAGGAATTCAACATTGTGCATCTTCTGATCAGTCCATCAGTGCAAGCATTTTAAGTTAATTGATTTAATGAAAAGAAACTATTTGCCAACTGTTGCTTGATAGAATGTTTTAGCAAAGTAATAATAATAATAATAATTTTTATTTATACCCCACCCTCCCTAGCCAGGAGTGGGCTCAGGGCGGCTAACAACCAATAATAAAAACAAGTTGATTGAAATACAACTTAAAAAACAAAATTAAAATACAAGTAGTAGTATCTTTAATAAAATCAAAGATGTTAACACATGAAATTTATTTCCACATTAGTTCAGGCATGTTACATGGCCCCTTCTGACAGTGTCTCACCCCACCCCACAGTCTCCCCCCTTCTTTCTATTTTTTGTAGTGCCCAGGGCTACAAAACAATTGCATTGTTACTATTTTTGTGATATTTTTATTATGCTTGTTTTAAGATGATGATGATGATAATTATTATTATTATTATTATTATCATTATCATTATTATTATTATTATTATTATTATTATTTATTTATATCCCGTCCTCCCCAGCCGAAGCCGGGCTCAGGGCGGCTAACAACAATCAAATAATCCAACATTCTAAAAACATTTCATTATAAAAATTAATTAAAATCAAATTGATGGCAACCGTTAAGCAAAATTCTGTGCAGATTGCCAGAGGAGGGAGTCAGGCTGCACCCTGACCAAAGGCCTGGTGTAACAGCTCTGTCTTGCAGGCCCTGCGGAAAGATGTCGGGTCCCGCAGGGCCCTAGTCTCTTGTGACAGAGCGTTCCACCAGATTGGAGCCGCAGCCGAGAAAGCCCTGGCTCTAGTTGAGGCCAGCCTAACCTCTCTGAGGCCTGGGACCTTCAGGATGTTTTTATTTGCAGACCGTAAATTCCTCTGTGGGACATACCAGGAGAGGCGGTCCCATAAGTACGAGGGTCCTAGGCCGTATAGGGCTTTAAAGGTTAAAAGCAGCACCTTAAACCTGATCCTGTACTCCACCGGGAGCCAGTGCAGCTGGTATAGTACCGGATGAATGTGATCTCGCAGCGAAGACCCTATAAGGAGTCTCGCCGCGGCATTCTGCACCTGCTGGAGTTTCTGGGTCAGCTTCAAGGGCAGCCCCACGTAGAGCGAGTTACAATAATCCAGTCTGGAGGTGACCGTCACGTGGATCACTTGTTACTTACAACAAAGATCTGTTGTTACTGTAGCTTCCTCCAGTATTCCTTATTTATTACTATCATGGGTCTCCTCGGTTACTTTGGTTTTAATATGCCTTTTAGCAAATGGTTCATTTAGAGCCTATTTTTCTGTTTGTGTGATTGGTATGTCAGCTCCCACACATTCCATTATGACCCTCATGAATATTCATTGCTATACTGCAATTTGCTGCCCACACCCTTTTATAGGGCTGCATAGAATGTATGTGTTCTGTGTTGTTTTCTCCTTCCCATAGTCATTCCTCCCTACCATCTTTACCTTTTTCTATTGTGGGCATGCATGCATGCAGGAAATACTTGTGTGTGCACTTGACAGGAAGGGAGGTCATGCCGGGTAGAATGGACAGATCCATTTCTGTAGTGACCCCATGCTATTACTGTGTAAGCTCCTTACTATGATGCAATACAAACAAACTCCTCCTTGCTAGTTTTGGTAGGTGGGCTCTAAAAAATGTTTTTGCTATAGGGTCTAATAGGTTGTAGCCTCTGTTTTTAATCCTGTAGTGTTATGACTGCCTGTGATATATTGATTTGAAATGTTTTTACTAATATTCTGTTATTGTCCTTATGTTGTTTATATATGTTATATGGTCTTAAATGCTGTAGGTCATGGTAGGAAAATACTATATTTTGAATGGCTGTTAATGTATACAAAATTCATTATAATTTTATTAAATTTAAAAAATAGGTCTTTATTATTATGATCAGATTTCTTGACATGTCTCTTACTTGTAGTTAAACAAGCCACTGTATTTATTTTGTTTTAAAGGAAAATCTAAAATGTCTCTATCAAGAACAGACAGAAGCACTTGAAGCTCAGGTTCTTTCCCTAAGGTAAAAAAAAAATCTTTTCACTTCAGATTGGTATCTGCCACCTGAATGAATTTTGTTTTGTTTTGCCTCATTATAACTATCCAAAGTTTAGCATAATAAAACGATTTTTTTCCATCTCTGCCGTGCTAAGCAGCTGGTCCCTTACCTTTCTCTCCCTGATCTGGCCACTGTGATCCACGCGACAGTCACCTCCAGGCTTGATTGTTGTAATTTGCTCAACGCGGGGCTGCCCTTGAAACTGACCCAGAAACTCCAGCGGGCGCAGAATGCCACGGTGAGGCTCCTTATGGGGCTCTTGCCACGGGATGATATCCATCCAGTGCTATACCAGCTGCACTGTCTCCCGGTGGAGTACAGGGTCAGGTTTAAGGTGCTGGTTTTAACCTTTAAAGCCCTATGCAGCCTAGGACCCTCGTACTTATGGGACCGCCTCTCCTGGTATGCCCTATGGAGGACCTTACGGTCCACAAACAAAAACATCTTGGAGGCCCCGTGCCTCAAGGAGGTTAGACTGGCCTTGACTAGGGCCTTTTTGGCCCTGGCCCCGGCCTGGTGGAATGCTCTGTCGCAAGAGACCAGGGCCCTGCAGGATTTGACATCTTTCCACAGGGCCTGCAAGACAGAGCTGTTCCCCCAGGCCTTTGGTCGGGGCCCAGTCTGGACCCCCCCTTTTTTTTGTTATAAGACCCAGTATGTAAGTGGCCTACCTAACCCTTTGCACTGGCTCATGTAAGACCAGCACAAACAGTTGGGCCTGGTGAGCACTCAGATAAGGGGAACTCTGCTTCTGTCTTTCTGCCATATTGATGGTCTTTTATCCAGGCTTGTTTCTTGCTTATAGTGTTGTATGTCATTTCCTTTCTAGAAAAGAGTTATCAGAGTCTCAAAAAAAGTGTGAAGATCTGAGTGGAAGATTAAAGCATCAGCATTTGCTCAGTGCAGCAAGTAGTTCCATCAGAGTTGGTGGCCTTTGCCTACAATGTGCACAGCACGAAGCTGTTCTTTCCCAGACACATTCAAATGTCCACATGCAAACCATTGAAAGGCTAACAAAGTAAGTAGCGGGATAGTTAAATCCTAAATTAAAACAATTTATTGCAAGGTGATTTTTAACAGTGTTTAAGTCATGATTTGGGTGTCATTTGCTGTGAGGTTCTGCACAAACTCCATTAAGTGTAAAATCCATTTTCTCCAAGGTCACCTTCCTTTCCACCTCTCTCACAACAGTGTGCTTTAGTTGTTTGCTGAAGTCTCGGAGGAGACTTCATGAAGAGAAATTTAAAACTTTGGATAGAATATCGACAAAACACATTTCATGGGTGTTTCTCTTCCTTCTTAGCCCTCTACAAAACCATGTTCCTTGAAGCATAACATAATTGTGCTTTTATTTCTGTGTGGCCAGGTAACTTTTATAGCAAAAGCAGGAGAATTCACTTCAGTACTTTGTTTATGTTGTTTATTGCTTTGCATCTGACTTGAAACCCATTTCCAGGACTTCAAACCCCTGTTGTGCTTATCGGTCATAAAGCTAGTATGAAAAGGATTTTAGAAAGGTTGCTGGTGAGTTACTTCAGATATCTCTGCTCCACTCTGGGAATGCTGAGCCATTCAGGCTGCCAGGCTCTCTCCATCATATTTGTGCATCTAGGTTTTTATGGTCCCTAAGCTTATTTTTCTTACCTATGGTTCTTTTCTCTCCCTTGATGCAACAAGAAGTATTCATACAACATCTCTAGCGGGTAAGAACTTAATTTACATAAAAAGACCCAGTGTCCATCTGGACACCTAACAAGAAGATGGGAGAGGCATCCTAAATGCAAAGAATCCAAATTGTTAAATTTTTCTGTATACTTTGAGAATCACATTAACATAGGATTGCACCTTGAATGTAATAACTCTATGGTAACTCAAGAGAAAGTTCCATTGAAATAAGTGTGATTTTCCTGTAAACTTCAGTCTGTCAGTTACTGACTGACTTCAGGATCAGTCTGTCAGTTACTGACCAAGGGCTTGCATGAATAACCATTCACCATCTCTGACATGCATATCTAATAATCTAGGTCAGAATTGTACATTTGAAAATGTGCATGGTAGTATTGCTTTAATCATTGGCAACAAGCATTTTGCCTGCCTTGCATGTGTGGCTTATTCCTGTTCTTCCCTCCCCATTAAACATATGCTGTACATCACAGAGAATAGTTGATTCCTTAGTTTACATTCTGTATGCATTCCTTTTATATTACTCTCTTTTAAAGTCCTAAAACAGAAGTGATGAAGAATCCTAGACTTTTTGGTTCTGTGCTGCAGATTATACAGCCTAGTGAATCTGTTCTAGAGTTGAAGAGATTTTCAGTGCAGTTGCCCATATTCAATACTGTATCCTAATGTGGAATCCATTCTTTATCATTGCCATAATCACGATTCTATTTTGCTGGATGCATTGAACTTCATGTATTTATTTTTTCTTGACTGTGTGTGTTTGCTATATTGTGTTTTGGTGGGATGCTACCCAGTTTGCATAAATGGTGATGTGGTACCTGTTACTACTACTCAGCACATCGTGAGAACTCACATCATAATATAAGTTTCAAAACGTTGCTAAAATTAAACACTGATACTCATTTTAAGTGGATTTTATTTCCTTGGTTAATTTATATATTTATTTCCTTTTTTAAAAAAAAAACAGTGAAAGAGATGAGCTAATGGCAGCACTTTCTTCAGTCAGAGTAAACCTAAGTGAAATGCAGCAAAGGGAATCTAACGCTTATGAACAAGTGAAGCACGCTGTACACATGACGGAAGAAGCCAATTTGGAAAGAACTAAGGTAAAATAGCACTACTTTAGGCATGCCTAAGGATATACTTCTGATTATCACTTGCTTGGGCAAATAATAGAGAGACAGTTACCTTCAAGTCTACTGTACCGGAGATGTCTGGCTAGCTGCTTTACAAATCAGAATGCTGGATTAGATGGGTCTTTGGTCTGATGTGATACGGCTGCTCTTGCAGTTTTGTTGGGGTTGTGAGCCTTGTTAGATACTAAAGCAGTGACTGACTCTGCTTTCCAGATGTTTCATTATCCCTAACTAGTGCCTGTGCTGGCTGGGACTGATGGGTATTGGAGCCTAGCAACTTCTGGAGGCCCATGAGTTAGCAACCCTTCACACTATAGCAAATATTACCAAGAGAGAAATGCTACTAAATAAAAATTACTGTGCTGCTCTGGCATAAATCAAGTGATATTTCCTTTCTTGCCCATCCTTCAGTGAAGTGCCTGTGTTCTCTCCCCCCCCCCCACGCTCTCTATTGCATCTCTCACTCCCCAAATGTTGATTACTACGATACTTCCTTTATGTTTGTTTCCTTTCCTATCCAAATAACATTTTGATATGGAGGGGAAATGGGCATGGTGTATTATAAAAGTTGACTAATTGAACAACTAAGTTTCTTACACCCAACAGAATAGAACCAGTCTCAGAAATATATGTCTTGGTTTTCATTCATCTTGAGAATTAAGAAAGAGTGTGTGTTAAGTTGGTTTTGCCTCCCAATGCCATATTTCAGATAGTCTCCACTCATATTCCTTACAGGGCAAGTATTACAGTTTTCTTAGAAATGCTACTCCGTTAAGTCCTCTCTGTTCAAATCAGGTTTTATGAACTTTGCTTGCTATTGGTCAGGTTTCTAAGCTTTCAGAACTCATACAAGCAGTGAATAATTTTTATCATCTATTTTAGGGTGCATCGTGAATAATATTAAACAGCTTTAAAAACATTTATGGTAGTGAGTTGTCTTGATAATGAGTGCCATCTGCTGTGTAATTAGTGAATTACCTCTAATTGTGAGAGGTTTATAATCAAACATAACTTTCATGAGAGAGAAGATTATATTGTATAAACGGGAAATAATTTTCCCATACTATGATTTCAAATAAGTTCTGAAAAGAATACAAATGGCCTCAGTTTCAAGACTTGAGGTTTGATTGTTTAAAATATTTATAAATCATTCAATGTTTTTAAAATCTTTTAAGTGTTCTACATAAAAATAGTAAACAATAACTTTAAAACAAAAATGCAACATCGAACAGTATTATTGTTGGCATCTATCTGTCTCCAGAGACAATGGAGTGCACCTCTGGGGTGAAGTCAAACCACTGGAGAATCGCAGCACCTGCTGTGGCTGCAGAGACCAGTAACCCATAACTGCTGCCTCCCGCATTGTTTTTGCTGCGTTAGCAGCACTCAAATGACCTCTCCAGGGCACAAGCCTGGGCAGTGTGTTTGGAGGTTTTGGACTGCCCAGACAACAAGACCTCTCCCCTCTCAGCCTCGCTGATATGGTCCAAAGGAAAGTAGAGTAATATGTTTGGCACCAGCAGGAGTTGCCAGAATGATTGAACACTATCCAACTGTCTTAGGGAGTCCACTCTGGATTTGTTTAGGGTTTACTCTTAGTATTTTTGTTTCCCAAAAATGTCCTGCAAGGCGGATGCTAAAACAGTATAAAAGGATATAAAAACAGGAATTCATGCAAATAAAAACAGGATACGGCCTAGGACCCTCGTACCTACGGGACCGCCTCTCCTGGTATGCCCCACAGAGAAACTTACGGTCTTCAAATAAAAACATCTTGAAGGTCCCAGGCCACAGAGAAGTTAGGCTGGCCTCAACTAGAGCCAGGGCTTTTTCGGCTGTGGCTCCGACCTGGTGGAACACTCTGTCACAAGAGACTAGGGCCCTGTGGGACTTGACATCTTTCCGCAGGGCCTGCAAGACAGAGCTGTTCCGCCAGGCCTTTGGCCAGGGCACAGCCTGACTCCCTCCCTCGGCAGTCTTCGCGGAGCTCTGGCCCAATGGTGGCCAGTGGCTTGAATTTAATTAATTTTATAATGAATGATTTTAGAGTGTTGTTTGTGTTGTACTTTTGTATTGTTTTATTGTTGTTAGCCGCCCTGAGCCCGGCTTCGGCTGGGGAGGGCGGGATATAAATAAAAATTTATTATTATTATTATTATTATTGGTCAGGGAGAGCCTAGGCAAAAAGATATCTTTAGAAGACTTTGAAGCAACCAATAGTTGCTGCTTCATATACGGCTGCAGAAAGAGCGTTGAAGAGTAGAGGGGTCCATTTTCAGGTCAAAGTACTATGACATACTGGAACATGCAATACCATGAGTAGAAGTTCCCCAAGTGATCTAAGTAATCTTACATGTCTATACAGTGGCAGACGGTCTGTTAGGTAACCTCGTCCTGTTCAGGGCTTAATATGTTTACAGCAAGGCATTAAACATGGCCCAATGGCTGATTGAGGACTCTGTGCTTCATCAAGGGTTGTATCTAATGCTGCTGTGGCAGCAACATAAGACTTCTCACTCACACAATAGAGCTTCCCGTTGCTATCCTCCAGAGCAGATTTTAGGGGCACACAGGGGGCTACAAGGGGGACAAGATGAAGCCCTGTTTTGCAGTGTTCAGAACAACCCTGTGCTATTACTTTTATTTTTAAGGCCACATGTAGACAAACACAAAACTGCTGCAGGCAAAGCCCATCAAATTATGTAAACAGTGTTTGAGGATGCCATGTGCAGAGTAAGTTGCTTGAGGATTCCATGAAGCAGTACCAGCCAGTGACTCACTTACAGAATTGAATCTGCTTCTGTTCTACTCTGTCTTGGTTAGAATCACATTCTTCATTAAGTGGATCAGTGCCTGCAAAGGAACTCAGAGTTCCTTTATTTTGAACAGTTGTGTAGAAGAAGGTATTTTTAATTTTGCACAATAAACTGTAGCTACCAAAATTTCCTGTTGTGCATTGCTACTAAAAGGATATAGGAGCTCTATTGTCCTTTGCTTTAGGTTACGCTAAAGAGAAGCAAAAATGGGGATCCCCCAGTGGGCATTAGGAACCCCCTCCCAGTGGGTAATGTGTTATTCTTATTGCCTGAAGCAGGAAAAATGTTGTCGCGCCACAGGAAGCTCTGCAAATACCGCTCCCTTGAAGTTTCAATTCATTTCTCTTGCCTTGCTTATATAGTATTTGCCTAGTTCCTGTTCTAGCTTGCTATTTTTCTCTTCTTGCTCATTCTTGCTGTTTTTCCTCACGGTTTAAAAGAAGCTAAGAAATACCTGCCTTCCCATTTAATAATTACAGTCGTACCTTGGTTCTCAAACAGAATGCGTTTGAAAACCAAGACACGGCTTCCGACTGGCTGCAGGAGCAGCGTCCTGCAGCCATTCGGAAGCCACAGAAACCGCGCTGGATGTTTGGCTTCCAAAAATCATTCGAAAACCAAAACACTCACTTCCAGTTTTCGATCGTTCCAAGGTGTTTGGCAACCAAGGTATGACTGTATTTTAGAAATGCTTGTTTTTACGATAATGCTAGTGTCACAAAAGAAAATCGATTTGCTTGTCAAGACTACAACTTCACTAAACTTGCTCTGAGATTGTAACCAGGCTTATGCTCTTAAGAAAGCATTGGGTAAGAGTACAGCAATTATATTTATGCTCAGAAAGTAAGTTTCTGAGGCTGCAAACCTGTAAACATTTACCCAGATGTAAGTCTCATAAAAATTCAGTGGAACTTATACCTGAGTAGACTTGCGAGTCTAGTTTTCATTGCATGCTTTGAGTGAGATGTACAGTAGTTCCTCCGGTTATGTAAATCTCTCGTTACGTAAACTCCAGGATGCGAAAGCGGCAAACCCAGAAGTATTTGCCTGGGTTTTGCCGCACGTGCATGCGCAGAAGCGGTTCTCAGGTTGCAGAAATTACGGGATCCGACCGGACCTCCGGAACGGATCCCATCCGCAATCAGAGGTACCACTGTACTTTGAAATTCACAGTGAATATTAGCATGCTTGCAGCAAAATCCTGTTAAGCATATAGTCCATTACTGATCTAATTCTGTTTGGCAGTCACAGTGATTGGTTCTCTCTTATGGTCCAATTTTGAGCAACAAGTGGTTCTTGGGAAAGATTTACAAAAGTTATCTCTATTCTTCAAATATACTATGCATCTCTATATAGCCATATATTAACTTATTTAATAGAACAATGTTTAATCTAGAATTTTTGCTTGTCACTTCTACTTTTTCTGATTTAAATCTTGTTCTAGTTTAAAAAATGAGCTATTAATTTCAGTCTTTAAAATATGACCATTTCCACAGGCTCTAGTCCAATGTGAACAACTTAAAAAGGAGATGGAGAGAAAGAGAGAGCGTCTTGAAAGGGAATTAGCAATACAAATAGATAAGAGGGCTGAAGAGCGAGAAGCAGTTCGTGAAGAAATGAAGAAAGAAAAAGAGAACTTGTCATCGTTGGTATTTTAAACATTTTCTATATAAGCATTTTGGACTGGAAACAGTTATGCATTCTGCTCTGCTGAAAGGCAGCAAAGTTTTGGACCTTTTTTGCCTTGTTTCATCCCACCCCCCATTAAAACTTCATAGCTAGTTTTTAAAGGGTGGGGAATCAATATTGTGTGATCTCCACAATCGGGATCAGCAGAACATAGCTGAATTCTCGTGACAAGCATGTGGTTGTCTGGTGGAAGTGGGGAAGCAGCAGTCACTCTACACTTAATTTTCACACTAGTCCAAAAATATTAGTGACCCCGACGTGGACTATCTCTATATATCATGGTGTACATGTTTCCTCTATATTTCAGCAAATAAAATGTGTGTGAAGCAGCCTGGAAGTAACACATTTTCTGCATTTGCAAGAGTTTATGTATTGTTATTGTAAACTCTAGGTTTTGGGCTTCTTCTACCTTTTAAATAACAGTGCATTGACCTTCAGCAGTCTCTGAAAGCAGTGTATTTACCATTTGAAACATAACAGTTTTTAGCTTTGTGCTATCATTTTACTGGTTAATTAAGATTTTGTTTTGTTTCAGGTTATGTCTTTATCTCAGAATGTGGCTAGCTTGGAGGGTCAGGTTGACAGGATTACAAGAGAGAAGATCTCTTTAGCCAATCAGCTGGAAGAAGCTCAGAAACAAAATGCCTGTCATGATATTGAGATAAATAAGGTAGAAATGCTTTATGAAAACAAAGTAATCAACTGACATTGATATAAATAGAGAGTGGTTTGATGCCTTGTACATTATGCATGCTAATTGGGCACACTTTTATGATTTAACTGTTGCAGCACTCTTTGGATAGGTTGTTTGTTCACAAAATATGCATATGTATATTGATAAATCCTTTGTAGTACAGTCATACCTCGGGTTACAACGACCAGTTCTGTGCCAACCAAGAGTTGCTTGTATAAGGCAGCTTCCTTCTGTCCTATGTATAGCAGTCAACGTTTCCCTTTTTTTAAGGGAAATTCCCTTATTCCGAATAGGATTCCTCACAAGAAAAGGGAAAAGTTGACAGCTATGTTACAGACGCTTCGGGTTGCGCGATTTCAGGTTGCGCACTTCGCCGAACCCGGAAGTACCGGAAAGGGTTACTTCCGGGTTTCGGCACATGCGCAGAAGCACTGAATCATGACCCATGCGTGCGCAGACGCGGCGCTGCAGGTTGCGAACGTGCTTCCTGCGCGGATCACGTTCACAACCCAAGTGTCCACTGTGCTTTTTATTCCTTTATTAATTAGAAGACAGTCCCTCAAGTTCTGATCTAATTCCAGTGACAGCTTCCCATTTCTGCATGTGGGAATGGGAGACCTGAATGTTTTATTCTTTATGCCATAAGCTACTCACAGAATGTGTTAGAATCATATAATTGTAGAGGTGGAAGTGGCCCCAAATGTCATCTAGTCCACCCCCCTGCAATCCCGGAATCTATGACAGATGGCCATCTAACCTCTGCTCAAAAACCTCCAAGGAAGGAGAGTCCCCAACCTCCCAAGTGAGACTGTGTTGATAGGGAGCAATCAAATATGGTCAATAAATAAACTTTGCGGAGAATAGCTATTTCTTAATAGACTCCGTATTAATTACACGAATTGGTCCATGTACTATGTGACAGTAGATCATTGCTGTAAATGCAGAAGGCGGAAATAGTCTTGTTTATAAAGCTAAAATAAAGCTTTACGCTTGACCTATCAAGCAGCAGATCATTCTTACAGGGCAGGGGGGAGGAGTATGTGTGCTTGTATAATTTTTTAAAACTGGTGTCAGAGATACTGTATTGTTCATGCAGGCATAATTTACACAGACACTTTCCACGTGGCAATCATATTAGAAATAATGGGTGATATCCAGCCAAGTCATATGGGAATAGACTCACTGAAATCAATAGAATAATTACATTGATTTAAATTGGTCTATTCCAAGTATGATTTAGTTAGATATCACACAGTGGAACTAGTGGATGGGGAAATATTATTATTTCAGAAAAAATATGTTGATGTTAGAATACTTGTACAATGCAGTATTTTCCACAGTTAGGAGCAACTCAAATATAAAGCCTAAATGCAATTTTGAAAAATTAATTGTTTATGGCTATACTAACATGGAAGTGGGGAGGGTTGGGTTGCAACACTTGGGAGGTATTTGTGCCCCACGAAAAGTGCCCTGTTTCAATTATTTCAGAGAAGAGACTTCATGGACATGAATATATTGTAGCTTGTATTGAGGTGAGTGGGGAGGAAGTGTGTTCCTATTGCCAATTCTGCAGGGACAGCACTTGCTTTCTTGCTGTTCTGCACAGTAATGAAACTACCGCAGGACAGCAATGAAGAGATGTCATTTCTGTTGCCTCAGTAATGGAATGTGTGTCCCTCCCTTTCCCACTGACACCCACTAAAAAGGAGGAAATGCAGCTTTGTTGTGTCCAGCAATGCCACCACTTAGCTGAATATGATTGGCTATGTGATAGTGACAACATCACATCCAACATGTGATCCCCTATTTGCTGGGATCATCTGTATTGACAAAATACAGAAAGAAATTGGTTCAAAGCAGTAGCAAATAGGGGAAACAGTAGCTGCGAGCAGTTGTGAACAGCCAGGAAAAAGCATAGGATTAGGAGGCTTTTAACTATTTGGGCTTGTGAGTTTGCACCACTTTTACTTTGAAAATGTAAGTCTGACTTAGCCCTAAAATAAACTACTAAACAATAGATATTGAAGATAACCAGCAGAGGGCATCAAAAGCTCTCCTTGTAAATAAATATTGCTCTGTATCCTGAAACTACACACTGTTATCTATTCAATCTAACAGGTGTGTGGAGAAGTACGCTATCAGTTGAATCATGCCAAAATGAAGAAGGATGAGGCAGAAAAGGAACACAGAGAGTATAGAATAAAAACTGTAAGAGAACTTGAAATTAAAAACCAGGTAAGATACCATGATCAAGCTGTTGTTAGAAACTTGAATGTGTTTATCTTCCAGTAGTGATAACTAGTTGTTATAGGTTCTGAATGGCAAGAAACCAGCTATTCCTAATAAAGAAATTGTATTTTTTCCCAGAGAGTTTTTATCCTAAAAAAGTTGTAGGTATAAATAGCAATGCAGTACTTAAAATATTCCATTGTATGCCATGTGTAAACCAACATGCTCTGTGTATATATTATGTAATATCAATTTATATACATTTGTTTGTGGGCTATCAAAAGTTAAAACATAGTAACCACTGTGTTAACAACACTGTTTTTAAAAACACATGTTAAAATACATATTCTGTTCTGTCTTGCCTTTCTAAAAACTTATTTTTATTAATTAGAAAGTTATAAGAAATCCAAAAATAAGTTCCTGCTCATGTAATACAGTGGTACCTCGGGTTACATTTGCTTCAGGTTACATACGCTTCAGGTTACAGGCTCCACTAACGCAGAAATAGTACCTCGGGTTAAGAACTTTGCTTCAGGATGAGAACAGAAATCGTGCTTCGGCGGCGCGGCAGCAGCAGGAGGCCCCATTAGCTAAAGTGGTGCTTCAGGTTAAGAACAGTTTCAGGTTAAGAACGGACCTCTGGAACGAATTAAGTACTTAACCCGAGGTACCACTGTATTGGCAATTTGTAGGCTTACTACTTGGTTGTGTCTTTCAGACTAGGGAATTTAACACTGGGTACCTGTTATAATGCATTCCTTATTAGTAAGCATTTAATATTGGAATAAACCACTACTAAATTAGGAAATTAGACATGTTTATACTGAATCCTCTGAAATCCCTTGTTATACTTTGCCTTTCTGCCAGTTTCAATTTTCACTGGCAGCACTACAGAGCTTTGTATTAAATCCCTGTTCTCATTAAAATGCACATATATGTTATGGAACATGTAGTGCTATGAATTGAAACTGCTCTGTTGCCAATAAATAGCCATTAAAATATTATTCAATACAGGAATGGTGTGACAACATTTTTGTAGAGTTTGTGAAAGGAAACTAATCCAAAGATGGCAGCTCTCAACACTGTATCCAGTTCTGTTCTAGAGGGTCCTTCAACCTCCAATGTGTCGGTTCCCCTTTGTGTATGTGGAAGTGTTTTCTGTTAAGTCAAAGCCACCATTAGATACAGCTTCTTTAAATCATTTGGTTATCTCCTATCAGTACAGGTGCCTTCAAAGTCTTTTGTAACCTTTTTAAGGCCTACAGAGGCTTAAAACAATTTGATATTAACTTGGGAGATAGTGCAGCTATATGAATTTGTATACTAATGAATTGAGAAGTATGAGCAAGAGCAAGCCAAGGTTCATCAACATGGGCCGTTGAGCAGACACAGCACCTTAGCTGTGCTGCCCTTTTATACTTTGTCTGCTGATTTCAGCATCTGGTCTTGATGAGGCATGTGAGCCTCACCTGCTCCAAGCCGGCTCTGGTGATGGGTTCTGTTTTTCTACTCCAGCTCTGGTGATGGGTTCTGTTCACTGAGCTCCATCCCCTTGTCATCCTCCGTCACCATATGAGTACTTCATACACCAACCTCTCCTTCCCCATCCCCAGCTTGCCCCGGTATGTCCCAGCCCCAGCTACACTCCTCACTGGGATCCTCTTCCTCCTGTTCCTCTTCCCCATTGCCTACCAGTTCATGAGAACAGTTTACATGGAGAGGAATGTGCACAGGGGTGAGTTTCCCCATAGCCTCCCTCCCTTGCAGTGGGCCCCCCTCTGCTCCCAAGCCGCTAATTTTGGTGGCTGGTCACATGTAGGCCAGAGAAGAAGCAGCTATGGGATCATAAAATGGTGCAAATATGGAAGACTTTACTAAAAAGGAAAAAGGAAATATAGGTATAAGCAGCCAAACAAGTGTCAGGAACCTCCCTTTCCTGGAAGAAAAAGAAAGCCAAATGCCCTAACATTATTAAGTCTGTAGTGGAGAGCCCAAGCTACACAGAAAATGAAATGTTCTGCCACTTCTGGAACTTGCCGCTTCTGTGATCAGATTTGCATAGTAGAGACTGGCCTAGAGAATTCAGACACGTATTGCTGTAAGCAGTTGAAAGATAAGAAACTGAATGAGCTCCAGTTTGTGCATTGCCTGTTGTTGGTGTTGTAAATTAGCGCTAGAAAATAAATCAGAATTCATTGATAATTGTACTGGTTTTTTCCTGATAATTGTACTGGTTTTATGGAATACGGCGTAGAGAAGAGTAAATGCATATATAAAACAACTTGTAGGAGTTGTTGTTGTTGTTTAGTCATTTAGTCGTGTCCGACTCTTCGTGATCCCATGGACCAGAGCACGCCAGGCACTCCTGTCTTCCACTGCCTCCCACAGTTTGGTCAAACTCATGCTGGTAGCTTCGAGAACACTATCCAACCATCTCGTCCTCTGTAGTCCCCTTCTCCTTGTGCCCTCCATCTTTCCCAACATCAGGGTCTTTTCCAGGGAGTCTTCTCTTCTCATGAGGTGGCCAAAGTATTGGAGCCTCAGCTTCACAATCTGTCCTTCCAGGGAGCACTCAGGGCTGATTTCCTTAAGAATGGAGAGGTTTGATCTTCTTGCAATCCATGGGAGAGTGACATGTAATGTCATTTGCATGGAAACAGCAGCTACCAGTTTCAAGTAAAACAATGAATGAGAAGAAGTTACCAAATTAGCAGCAGCCAAGGGTGAGACCAGTTCAGATTCCAACAGGAAAAGCAGGGTTCAAAACCAGAAGGCAGGCAGGAGCTTGGAGATGACTCCTGGTTGTGATCAAAGAAAGCATTGTAAGAGGTGAGTGAATGGAAAAAATAACAAAAGGAAAGCAAACAGGCAGTTCCTGCCCATCTCCATTACCCCAAAGGAAGCCCCCCCACAACAATCCCCATCATGGTCCCAGACTCAAAGGGCCAAGGTTGGGAGCTCCATTACCTGTCAGTACCATTGCTTATTGGTGGTGGTGGTGATTGTTTTAATGTCCCCTTGTGCCCAGTGTAACCACTGCTGTGCACATGAGGTTGGGTGGGCAAGCAGGAACTGTTAGGTGGCTCTGTTACCTCTTGGAAGGAAAGAAAACAGAAGGAGTCATTGGTCCAGCGGAGGGGTTCCTCTCATCCTGCAAAAATATATTAAATTAATAAATTGATCTTTACATAAACATTGGTTTAACTTAGTGAATAAAAACTCATTTTCTGGGAAACTCCTTTCTGAACCAATTCCATTGAATGTAAGGTAACCTCTCCTCCAGCAGAAAAGATTCAGACACAGTGGAGAGAAGTGTCCCTAGTTACTTCAGCTAACATGCCGTCTGCTCGCCGTAATTTGTGTTTCAGAAGGGTTTACTCCCTGAACATGGAACTAGACTGCTGACTTGTATAGAGACACTTGTCCTAGGCAGACATTTTATCAGTGGCTACTAGTTATAATAGCTATATTACCCCCAGTATAAAAAAATGCATGGCTCTGGATACTACAGTCATACCTCGGGTTGAAGTAGCTTTCGGTTGAGCATTTTCGGGTTGCGCTCCATGGTAACCCAGAAGTAACGGAATGCGTTACTTCTGGGTTTCGCCGCATGCGCAGACGCTCAAAATGACGTCATGCGTGGAAGCAGTGAATCGCGACCCGTGCAGACGCGGGTTGCGTTCGCTTCAGGATGCGAACGGGGCTCCGGAATGGATCCCGTTCGCATCCAGAGGTACCACTGTAGCTGCTGCAGCTCATGTGCGGTTTGTGGCCTTCCTATGAGAATCTATTTGGCCACTGTGAGAACAGAATGTGTAATTGCACTTGCTCTTTGCCTTACCCCAGCTAGGGTGTCAAACAAACTTCTTTGAGACATCCCCACTTCTTCAGCTGTGGGGTGGGAACTAGACTGATAGCAATGAACTATCAAAACAGTGCTCCAAAGGTATGCATTTTACTTAGTTTTGAGATTCTATATTCCACCATTCAAATATTTTCCCCAGGGGGCTGGACAGTAATGATGACAACAAAAGTAATAAACTGGTTGGAACTGGGGCCACAAGACCAATACTGTGACAAAAGCACATAGTGATAAGGGCAGACAGTATCACAACAAAAAAGCATGTAATCTGCCAAGGCAGATCAAAAATATGAGCTCTTCAAGTGGAAGGAAAGACAACCTCAGCTCCCTTGTAGCGGAGTATGTCCGGGGACTCAATGACATATAAGCAAGACTGGCTGAGCCAAGAGACTCTGATGCCCATGGAATGGCAACTGTCATGGACTGGCAGGATGCAGAGGCATGGGGGGGCACCAGTTGGGGAACCCCCAGGGGAAGAAGGCTCAGATCCAGGTGATTGGTGGTGGGACAATGAATGGTCAGGGAGAAGAGGGAGCCTAACAGACTACACTATGGCAAAGTTTGGCCTTGTCATCAGTATTAGTCACCATTGCATCAGCAAGACTTGTAGCTGAACTTGGGCCACTTTCCATCACAAGGAACTTTTGAACTTTTTCACGGACAGAAATATTTAGCTGACCTTAAAAGCATCTGTCTGAACGTGCATGATACCTTCTCGTCATGCATAGGACTCAAAAGGTGTACAAGGCAAGAACTAAGCCTTTTTGCAAAACATAGAATCTGTGTTCACATAATTTCACTCTACTTCTATGGACCAAAAGGCATCAGTGACCATCATGGCCTGGTGGCTCACACCCCTTTATTTCATTAGTTTACACCTCCCTAAAAGTGGTCCTTCCTGAAGGCACAGTTGCCCATCTTATCTGGTCAGTGGTGGCTTGCACTGCAATTTTTACCAATATTCCTTTACAGATGGTATGCAGGACAGCAACTGGGACCCACCCAATCTCTTTCATTAAACACTATAGCATGAATTTACTGTATTTGCATGCTTGGAGGCAGCCTTTGGCAGGCACATACTCCAACAAGTGCTTCAGAGCAATTAGTCACCTATCTTCCACCCAGGAATTAACAAGGTTGGCTTTTGAACATCCCACTTGGTGATGTCCTTGTGCCCACTTGAGAAGGTTCTGAAAGGTGTTTCAGAAGGGACACTAGGACACTACCCAAGTCCATCCTATGCAGGCTATTATTTCTTCCCCAGTTAGTTGCTATAGATTCAGCTGCAGATAGCAGGAGTCTGTCGTGTCACTATACTGTTTCCCCTCATTTGGTTGTTTCCTTATCCTTTTCCTTATGCTCTCGGAATGTATGGAACCCCGTATTCCTTTCTGTGCTCCATCAGAAGGCAAATTGCCAATGAAAGGGAGGGGAGAATTGGAAATCCTCTTGGCGTAATGACGGTTTTTTCCAGCCTTCAAGCGATTGGTGGATGACAACCCACTTGGTGGTATCCCAGTTTCTTTCCCACCATGCCTTCATTCTTTAATTATCTGTTGCCTCCTTCAGTGGGTGGGATGTTTTAGTCCTGCCTTTTTTATAAAGATGAATGTGTTTTTAGCTTTTATTCAGTTTTAGTTCTATGTTGGTTTTAATGTCCATGCTATTTTTGGTAAGTCATTTTGAGTTGCTTTTTGTTAAAAAAAGCAACAAATTCAGTTAATAATAACAACATACTACAATACACTTAATTCAATAAATAATAACAACACTCCACTCTACAGGAAGCCTGGTAAGGCAGGTGCAGTTGATATAGCCTACAATTACTCCCTTCCCCACAACCCTCAAACCGATACTGGTACTGCACTTCATATGGATGCAACTGGTATAGATCAATTCCTTTTGCCTTGTCCTCTCAAGTCTTGGTTATACAGGTCAGCTTACCCCTGCCAGTTTGATCCTCACCTGCTGTATTGGTTACCACTGCCTCTACCCAAAGGAACAAACCCTTATAAGAATATAAGACAACAGACTTTGGATGCTGTGTGACTGTTATTATGTAGAAAAGAAAAAAAAACAACAGAATTTGTCCCGGCAAGATTTAACAAAAATGTATTGTGTGTGTAGAGCTTGTAAGCATGCATAGAATCAGGTTATTAAATTGAAAATTTCCATTTATTATTTAGATACATAGTGACTGAAAACATATTTAATTTGAAAATAGGTAAACACTTTATATGACATAGGAGGCTTTATATAACATAATGAATAAGTACATTATATAACATAATGAATAAGTACATAATTTTGTGACGTAAAATACATTGCTTATTTTACATCTTAATTCTCATAGTCTTGTTAAGCTGCATTAGAATTACACTAATATTCTTAGTGTTTTATACATATATCACAAGAATTGTATTTTTATTAAACTAAGGTTTCAATATATAATTTTTCTGCACTAATCAGATCCGACAAAAATATACAGTAAGCAACAGTTGATAGTAGTTGCTGGGAAAACCAGTGTTCTCAATGAACTGAAGTGTTCATGTTCTTCTATTGATAGAGCAATAAATATTTATAGTTTGAGTGGGGTTAAATGGGCTTAATTCTTTTCTGGGTTATGATCACTGTTAATAATAACCATACCTGATAACCACTTAGTGATGTGGGCTGCAAAAGGTGGTGAATTGTCTAACATTGCCTCCCTATCCATTCTACTGATAGAAACCCCTGCTCAATCAAAGAGTCTTCCAACAGGAGAAGAGCACCACTGGATGTAACCCACTTAATATTTCTACTATAAGAGGGGGCCACTCCACCAGGCTACAGCAAAGGGGGGAATGGAGGCAGGGCACTCCATCAACTCTGTTGAGAAATCAGTTTGTGCTTTCCCTCTCCATCAACTATCCTTCAGCACTGGCTACTCTATCAGGCTGCAATAGAGGAGACCAGCAATTTTTGGCTCCTCAAACTATTTTCATTTAAGTTAACTGAAAGAACTTGGTGGCTAAAAACTGCTGACTTGAGTTTGCTTCCCCACCCCAATCACTCCAGCTTCCTTTAGAGTATAAGCCTAGGAGTCTTGTTTGTTACTGATCTTATGTTATCAGCTCTGGAAACACTTATGGCCAAATAGAAGGGTGAAGATGCTTTAAATAAATAAATAAATTTGCCATAGTTATTCATGTATGTGAGTTGAATATAGAAATCATATTTCCATAGTAATCCAGATTTTTTTTAAAAAATATGAAAGTTTAGGATATGGAAAGAACATTAAGTTAGTGTTTTAAGTGTAACACACATTTCTTTGTTGTTTCTGGGTGAAATTCATTTAAAATCTTTATCTTGGGATCTTGGGCTCAAACTAAATGAGAAGCTGTTTGCTCTCTGTACACAACCAAGATTAGCAGGCATAGTATTGCCTTAAATCCCTAGGCTTAAACATCTGGCAGGTAGAGGGAGGCCATTTTCAGCAAAAGTCCTTTTATGTTGGAATATGCTTTTTTGTTGGTCCGACAGAACCTGAGCTGATTTATCTTGAGGGGATGGTATAAAGCCCATCTGTTCACTTTAAATATTTCCCTTGAGAAAATAATGAGAGCTTATATTTATGCCTATAGTGTAGAATTATGAGGTTGTCTTGGCTTTAGTTGACAGTTGTCAAATTATGTTTGTTTTTCGTTTTAAACAAATGCCTTTTCGGTGTGTGTGTGTGTGTGTGTGTGTGTGTGAATGGGTCAGAATGTCAAGGGGGAACTGGGGATGGGGACTTAGAGTGATCAACCTAATTTCTATAGCCATAAACTGTTAAAAAAGGAGTCCTTGATATACTTAATAGTTTCTTATTTAATTTAATTACCCTAATAAGAACATGGTAATTGTGGTGTTGGAATGTTAATAGGCTTATATTCTAAGCATGACTGCTGATACTGCTGCATTTATCTGCCTATTACAGGTAGTTATATAAGTTTGGGGGAGTTTATCTAAAGCTAGTAGCACTGAATAGTAAATAATGAAATTAGTAGCTCAGTCTTTCTCATTCTCATTTCAATTTCTGTTATAGGCAGGATTTTCTTTAAAGTGCCCTTTGATATATTTTTTGTTATAGAATGTATATATGTACAATGTTTGTGGTGTATATAACTTCCTTTATTGTTATAATTGAATTTGCTGTGCTCCTCTGTGTGTTTTTAAGGAAATAGAGAAATTGCAAGTGGAGCTCAATGAATATAAACTGCGTTTGGAGCAAGCACTGCAGGATACAGCAAGAGCTAAGGAAGAATGTCTGAAACAAACAGAATTGCTGGGTAAAGCTGAGCACCAACTGCACCTCGCCAGGTACCCCTTATCGTATATGGCCTTAGCACCAATTTCAATTTTATACTGCAAATTTTTGCCAGCAGCTTATCCACAGTTGTTAGAGATTGATTCAGTGCACAGCTTTCAGGCATATTAGCAGTGAAGATGTACTGAGCAAAACATTCAGATAAGATGAAGCGTGGCAGGGATTTAGTGATAACAAATCTATTCATCCAGAGCATTCTTTCTGTTCATCTAAAGTATTCTTCAAACAATCACGGTGTTAAATGTCATCTTAGAACAATTTGTAGTCAGTAAAAGTTATATACACCCAATTGTTCTTTCAAGGTTCTTTGATGCAGTTGCTTTGAGGAACAATTGAGATTATATAGCACATTGCTCTCCAGTTCCTTATTGATATGTAAAAGCTGAAAATAGCTATCACTTTCCTAGTTACTTGATTATATTTAAATGCGTGCATGGCCTTCAGAGAAAATTGATGATCATGCATAAAACAGTCAATTCTATGCCAAAAATGTTTGTGTGGTAGACAAGCAACTAACTACACACACAAAAACTTTCTGAAGTTTGTGCATTTTTCTCTTAACAGTAGCCCCATTACTCTTAACACCTGCCTGCTCCCACTGAGCTTGATTAATTTAACACTTCAAACTCATTACTGTTTCATTTTTTTATCTATAGCATGAACTGCTTTCTGGAATGAAAGTCAAGATTTAAAAGTATGCCAGAAAGCATTTAGATTTGGAGTATTAGTACATGTATTGTATGTGCATACAGACTCGCACAATGGATATGAATATGGGAGATTATAGTATGCTTCTTAAATGATCACACCATCCTCTTTTTTTTAAAGAAATGATGTAAATATAGATCATGGGCTAGTAGCAGATGGGAAGAAAAACACCCTTCTTACAGCCTGTATTTAGAGAACAAATATGCTAGAGGTTAATGAACTTGAAAAAAGTTTTGGGTAAGTTGTTAAGACAGCAAAAGTTTTGATTTTGCAGGACTTCTTTTATAATGATTTGTTGTGATAGTTAACCAAATGGTTTACCAATTTCCATCCGAAGGCTAATCATACAAGTTATGAAGCTGTGTGGTGTCTTGGAGAAAATCCAAATTGTAGATAGCTTTTCTGAAAAACTTCCACATTCTTAATAAGGTATACTAAGAGCTTAATTAAGTCAAGCATCCAAATAAGTGATTCACATTAATGATGAGACAATACTACTTCAGGGTTACATAAGCATGTAGTCTGCAGAAAATTGTTTTAGATGTTTGATTGCAGAAGATGGATGAGTTTCACAGTGATATTCGGCTTTGCTTTCTTATGGCTTAAGAATTGTTATTGTTGCTATCTTACAGCTTTCCAAAGTATAACTTGTCATGACAACATTTCTCCAAGTGATATTTTCCTCATATACCCTTATCGTTCTCATGTTGGTCTAACAACTAGACTTCCTTATTTGTGATAATGTGAAATGGGTGGGGAACTGCAAAATCCTGGTCTGATGAATCACTCATGACCACCAGTCTTTTGTCATTGTTTGCTTTCCTGCGCTGTGTTTTCTTATCAATTACTTTTGTTATGGTTTAGCATCATATGTCAGTGTTATAGTTTTAAATTGTGGTCTTATCCACCTTGAGTCATAAAACGAAGTACAGATTGCATTTGTCTCCCTTTGTGGAGCATTGCTGTTTTGAAAGAAGTACGTCATTTTTGTGGGTGGCTTTTCGTGTCTGCAGGTGTAGTTGAGTGGCCTATGTTTGGCCCTTCTAACACAGCTGAAGTTTTATTAAAGTTGGACCCATAAAGAAAGTGAGGCTGCTTCTTTCCTCAGGCAGACAATTCAATGGTTAATTTTAAAAACAAAAGGAAGTTTAGGAACATCAAAAGCAACCTTATACCAAGTCAAAACACTGATCCATCTAATTTAAAGGTTCAGTTTATTCCCACATAGTATAGTATTTCTGATTGTAAATAACTAAATAATTGCTGTTAGATGTCTTGTTAACATGCAGATATTGAAAAATAAAACAGTGTAGGGGAAAAAAGCACAAGCATGCATGGCATCTGAACTCAGTTATAGTATAGTGACTTGAAAGACTCACACATCCTGTCTTTGTGGTCCATCTGTCTCCATTCTCTTAACCTTTTATCCACCAGCATAACTAGAAACTTGCTTTAAAAAATAAGTGGCTGTCTTCGTGTTCAGAAACAGCTCAACTTCACACTAGGAATTGAGATACTGTATGATTATGATTTCTAGCCTTTTGTAAATACAAGCATGATATAAATTTCCAATAGAAAGAGGAATGAGTGTTGTAACTAAGTGCAAATATGTATTGTTATTCCTAATTATGACAATTTTTTACAAAAAAATCTGAAAAATCTGCCGCACTAAATTCTGTAACACCCCCCCCCATATATTGCAGGGGCATCTTCTCCCATATGAAATTCAGGTTTAAAACTGTCACCCGTCAACTTTTTATTCTCCAAAAATGACTTCTCAAAAATAGTGCTTCCCTCTACCCCAAAAAATAGTTTAGTTACCTGTAAAAAAATAATAATTGTTCGTATTTGGTCTTCATTCTGCTTTTTTTCACTAAATTTGCAGAAGCATGTTTTTTATCTATTTATATTTCATTTATGTTTGTGCTAGTTTTGATGGCAAAAATTAGGCTCGTGTTTCAGTGGCAGTAAATACGGATTATAATTTTATTCTGTTTTAGAGATGGTTGAGATGGTTAACAAAATAATAAATACTTAAAACTTCAATGCACTTTGTTTTTCCATAGAGTTTTAGTCTGCTCTGTTCCAAAAGTAGACTACTGTGTGTGATTCCTATGTTTCAGTCATGGGTCACTCTTATTTATTCTGTCACATTGGAATGACAGTCACTTGTGTGAAATGATGCAGTAAAAACATACATGGGAGTGTCATCCAGTTACACTGCTTCTAGGTGTGTATTTACAATTGCTGTCAGGCATGCAAGTGTCCTTCAAATGTTACAAAAATATTAGGCTAATCCATGGTGGAAACATAAATGCCTATAATATGTGTCGTGTCTTGCTGACCCAGACTGTGTGAGTCTTCTGTGGGTGGGAATTCCATATTACGGTTTCAGTGCCTACTAAAGATGTTTTTATTCAGACAGACCTTCCCAGAGGGGTGATTACAGCCATGCTGACTGTCAGTTTTATGAAATGGCAGAATATAATTTTATATTGTTTCTATATGTTCTTACTTTTGTTTTCATAGAACTCTTGTTGAACATCGCTTTGAATTTCCCCCCAATATGAAATGAATCATAACTTTATTAAATAAATAAAATAGATCACACCCCCACCCCCCAAAACTGGCTTTGTACATGCCCTTGCAGTCTTCGTTAGTTGTGCAGATGGTAAACTTGAAAGTGTGCTCTTGAGCAAGCCTGAAGGAGGCAGTGAGACATGGAGTGGAGGTGGACAGAGTTTGCTTGACAGAGCGCAACATTAAGGGCTGCATAGGTTACTTTACTGCTGCCTTGATTTCTGCTCAGAAGGCATTCTGTAGACCTGTATATTTAAAAATTCTTAATCATTTGATTCATCCTTGCATCTTTTATTCCTCAATCCAGTTAATATTTCTGTTGTGTAAACAGTTCAAAATATAATTGGTTGAGAGAAATCCATCAGTGCCATCCAACTGTTCTAATGAATTGGAAAAGTAAGATGGGTGATTGGCTGAACTGGTGCCAAATAGTGTTCGTTGGCTATTTATTTTTATTAAGAGTGAGTAAAATTCACCACTGTTCTACAGATCCTTTGGATTATTACTTGCTCTGATACTCCAGACAGCTTTTCCCCCCTCTTCAACTAACACTGAAGTGTAGGTGAAGTGCCTAGCTCAATGCTTTGGTCTTGCTTGCGGTCATCCATACTCTGGTTGCTTCTTACATAGATTACCATAACACCATCAGTTTAGAGCTGCTCTTGTAAATGGTTTGGAAGTAGTTTATCCCTGTTTTCTCTATGTCCTAGCAGGATAGGTTGCAGGAAGCAGTTAAAATAATTCTTTTTTAACCACACTGGGACCGATTCCAAGGTGTTGGTTATTATTTACAGAATCATAAATGTCCAAGTCCCTGTCTTTGCTCTCTTATTTTTTGGAAAGTGAAATCCTATAGTATTTGGTTAAGGCTTTCTCAGTTGTAGTGCCACAATTAATGGAATGCTTTGACCGGGGAAGCCTGCCTAGAAAGGCAATTAATTTTCAAAAATAACAATGTATATTAATTAGAACAACTTTTTCTTCTTTTTCCATGCACACAAGGAACTTCAGAACATGATGTCTAATGCTTCCTGTAGTCAGTTTATGGTCTATTCATATGTCTTTCTAGTTTGTGCCTAGGACAGAGGTTCAAATGCATACTGTTAGTCTTAATGGGCTTGAAAACCTATCTATTGATTTTTCAGACCATTTTGCAGCTTTTCACATTTCCTGAAATGGTGGGTACAAGGTATTGGGAACTCCTAATGAGAGTTTTACAAGCATATATTGATGGTTTTATACAACTCAGATTCATTTCTGCAGAGCTTGTGCCTAAGAAGCTCCATGAGGATTGTGCCCAGTTTGAACAGTTGAAGTGTCAAATTATTCCATATTATTTTGCCGGTAATAGTTCATAGGGTTTACATTTCAGCAGAAGAGCTCAACATTATTCCATGACTGAAAAGTAGAAAAATCATTTGAAAATTACATTTTTTCAAGACAATGGTTTTGAAGGACATACAAAAGCGATTAGCAACACCGCATCCATTTTAGCTTCAAATACCTACTGTTTATCAGTGCTTCTAGTAGCCTCTAGCACACTTTCAACAGCTTCATTGGCATTAATTGAAGTCCATGTATAATAAATAAGGCACATAAATTAAACCTGTCATTCTATTGCCCAGGTTCTTGCAACATAACTAAGTTTCTTAGGTTTTGCTTTTTTGGTTATAATGTTGGCAGCATGCTTTGCTAGAAGATTGAATGTATGTGTGTTCCTAATATGTACACACTACTGGTTTTCAAAAGAAATTTCTCACTGCCACTCATAAATATTCCAGGTACTTAATAACTACTGCTGTACTTCTAAATATTGTCTGCTACAGAGAAGCAGAATTTTATGGGGTTCTAAAAAAATATACTGGCATATGAGATGTTCACTCATATTTATATAATTGATGTGAAAAATTGTAACAGTCTAGATTGCATTACTGACAAAATATCAAATGAATACTCACCATTAAAACTAGAATCCATAATAGCACATATCAATGGGAAAATATACTTGGCACAAGAATGATTCTTAATTTTTTAAAATATGTAATTTCAAAAAGATTACCTGGAAACTTATAATTGAAAAGAAGTATAAAATCCTGAAATAAGATAACATGCTTAATAAACTCCTTAGTGTCTGTTTTATATGTTTATTTTTCATTAAATTTAGGATTGCTTGTAGTTCAGTCAACATTTATTCCTATCTGTTTTTCATATACAAAGGCATTGGGATGCCAGGAAATAAACTGTTAACGGAGAATTAACTTCTTTGGCATGCTTTCATACTTATCTTCCAAATTAAAGAAAATGAAATGGGCAGAAGCAGAGTGTAGATTACCTCCTTTTTGTCAAAAAATGGTGGGAATTTGAAAATTAATAATAAAAAAGGGAACAGATGCAGTAACATGCCAGAGGGAGATTAATGTGGAGAGTAAAATCTGTGAGCAACAAAACTGAAGCAAACTGAATCAGTGGGAGGTGGTTGTACAATCAAAATCAGGATAAAAGAGAAATTACAAACAACCCTGCACTTGTCAAAGTAGTAGTAATGAAATCCTGACTCTGCCAGCAGTGAGAACCTGTGTTAGCACTTTGGGGTAAGGATGGTAGCCGGGTGCCAGGTAGGAGGGCAGTGTTAGGTTGCTGGGCAGCAGCCATCTTGTGTAGAACAGATGGCACTGAAAGCTGGCAGGGGAGGGGCTCCTTAGCAGAACTAATCAGACAGTAACAGATAGGGCAGCTGGGAAGACTGACCACAGAGAGGGAAACTGCAGGATAGCTGCAGAGTTCCATGATGTTTACAGTGGTGTGCCCATTGGTCTGATAGAAGACCTTGCAATGCCTTTTTACTGCAGAAGGCACAGGAAAACTTTTGTTAACTGGGCAGTTTATCTGAAAATCTTGCAACATAGGGAATGCATAAAGCCAGTGATGAATTGAAGTTACGAATTCATGAAAGTGTTTGCTCTGTGTGTGTGTGTGTGTGTGTGTGTGTGTGTATATATATATGCACATACTTACATTCCTTTGGAGTTAGAAGCATATTGCAAGGCTTATATCCCATGATCAGTACGTTTTGCTCATTTTCATTTCAAAGTGTGTTCATTTGAAATAAAGTGAAAGCAATTTGTGTTAATTCAGATCACATCCTGGTGTCATCGATACATGCGGGACGCGTTAGGATTAGGAGCTATACTGAAATCAATACAGTTTGTAATATTTTTCTCAGTGCCTTTTAATAAGGGGGCACCAGATTTTGCCTTCTGTGCATAATAATCACTGTGTCTCAGGATGTTAACTTTTAATCATGATACATCTTTATGTTGCCCAGCCACCATTCAGCAGTAGTCAGGGCTGCTGGTTGACTTGTGGAAAAGAAATGTTGAAATAGTGAGACCAGAAAAGTGGGGGGGGGGAGAGAATTGTGTATTAAAATTGATTTAAATGCTACTGAATATATTGACCCGATACAAAGGATCCTTACCATAACTAAGTGACCCAGGATAAATGATGAAAACACTTTGAACAAAATTCAATAGATGTGCATTATAGATCTCTTTGTTGAACAAAGAAAATTGCGGCTCCTACTTCTGTTTTTCAACTTCTGTATTTTTCTCTTTGCAGAAGGTTTATGGCTTGGCTCAATTATTCATTTTGAGAGGGGAGGGGAAGAAACATTACAGGGATTTGAAATAGGTGGTATAACAGAGCCATATGCTATTTGTGCATCAGTTTCTGCAATATATCTAATTTGGGGCTGTCGGGAAAAATTAGACTTATTTGATATAGCAGCCTATTAGTAAATGACTCCGGTAGATTTGAAAGTTGCCATTTGTTCTCCTTAACTGAATCTTGCAAGCATTCTGTTTCCCAGAGCTATTCTGTGAAAATATCTTGGTTCTTTGTCCTGCAGCTGTACAAACCACAAATATTTCCACAACTGAAAAGAAGGTCTTGCTTCAGGTAATTTTATAAAAAGGGGGTGGAACAATTAATAATCCTCTATTGTTTTCAAACTGCGCAAATCTGGTTGGGAAACTTACCCATTCCCTTGACTGCCTAAAATAGTGTAACGTGTTAATTTAGTTATAGAGATGTAAATAAATTAGCTGCTCTGCATTATTATGGAAGGAGATATTTACCTGCCATCATTTAGCCCATACGTTGCTTTATGATGACAGAAATCAAATGATTTGGAATAAATCGGCTCTCTTGTTTTCTGGCAGTGCCTGTAGTAATCATTACTACGTTGTACTTTATAAACTGTCAGTTAGCTGCTACCTTGTTATCTTCTGTTTTATAATTATTGTTCTTTTAAAAAATATAATATTTGAAATCACAGTGTTTCCAAAGCCATTAATGAAGTATTAATTGGAGAAAGAAATATGCTTTAAATTCTAACAGCTAGCCATATTGTGACCATGTTGCTATATCTTTAGTTTTTTTATTACTTGAAGGGGGATAGGAGATTTTATAGCCTGATTCATTCCCCCCCTAAAATGAGAAGGATTTATAAATGCATCTGATGATATAGAGCAGTTCATTTGCAAAATTTATACTGATACTAGTCTGGTAAGGGAAAACTAATGCACATACCCATCGGTTGTTGAAAGATGCCTGTTATCTATATTTATTACAGTAAATATTTGTGAGTGACATCCTATTATTACCCCCCCCCATTTGTTCACATGGGAGAAAGTTACTCAACATTTTTAAATTATAAAATGCTTTTAAGAGCATGTCTATCAGATTTCAAAGTTTTGACATTTACAAAATATTTTATTTAGTCGTTGGGGCTTCTAGCATGTATTTTATGTTGCAGATATGTTTACAAAATATGGTGAAAAGGTAAATGCAACCTTGTGGTGCAAATTTAAAATACTATATATCTATTGTGCTGCATAAGAGCAACTGGTGCCACTATAATTAAAATACACATTTACATTCTTTCTATGCAAGGGTCATTAATTTCTTTCCTGGGGAACTGTAAACTACTAGCCTGAAAGAGATCGATTCTTCAAGACTTTAAATGAATGTTATTTATTTGAAAGCTGAATCACTGACATTGTTATAATCATGTTTTCTACATAAATAAATAAACCCTTTATAGTCTATATGCAAAAGAAATTTGTAAAAGAAAATGCTTTATTACTTTACCCTGGATCCAGCCCTAACATGGCATAGAAATAAAGATGAGGAGCAGAAAAACCTCAAATGAGCAGTTACTTATATCTTTCCCATCTGGTAACTCTCTTCCGTCCCTGGTCTATTTGATTATGACAGGGAGCAAACTTCTTCCCTGCTCAATAGATGCATTTTATCCATGGCAGCATGACTGCCACATCAACTGTCCCACTACTCTGAGTCCTGTCTGCCTCGTTCCTGCAGTCTGTGAGCATTTTGCAGCAGTGCAGCTGGTATATGGCTTCTTGTCCTGACTATGGCTATTCCATGTTGCCAGCAGAGCGTAACTTGTAAGAAGCTCTAAAAGCAATTAGGTGCATAGGTAAGAGGATAGGACGCTATACAGTAGACCTTTCTGGGAGAGGTTGAACCTTCTTATTCCCTTGGTCTTCTACTAGAGTAATTGAAAACCCAAGGGGCATATTATTGTAAAGACAAGAAGTATGCACGATACATTAAAAATCAGATCCCGAACTGAATGGCTATTTTTTTATATTTGTGTAAATAATGTTTAAAGCTTTTTGAGGATCCATTTATGGCATATTAAAAGATTATATTTTATTGTTGCTGTTCAGGGAAAGGCTGAGACTAGATATTTTGTTGATAGTGTTGGATAGCATTTTTTAAACAGTTAAAAAAGTGGAATGGTGTTTCTGCTAACTTTCTGACACATTTTTCTCCATGGTAAAGAAAGCTACCTTGTAATTTGGATAGCGCTCAAGACAACAGTTTGTAAGGTGTTTATTTTTCCAGATAAGTAAAACCGTTTAAGAGGCTGGTTAATAATTCAATAGTATGTGGCTATCGGAACCAATTTATGAAAAGCAGATGCATGCCTGAATAGCTCTGCATAATAGATCCTAGGAACAATATGAAATGTCTCAAAGTAGCTGCACGGCTCTTTCTGTTAACTTGCGGAAAGTACTTGAATAGCAATCTGGATACTCACGCGGACCAAATGAGTGACATTTTTTAAAAGAAAAATTATCACTGCTGTTTTTTAAAACGTGACCAGGTTAGTTACTAACCTAGCTATAGCTGTTATTTAGTTCTAATGTAATACTGTAACACAAAATATTATACACTAAGAATTTCTGTGTGAATGAGGACATTCCTCTGTTCTTTTTTAATCCTTAATTATGTAATTTTGTTCATAATTTTCCATCTCATTTTTGCCTTAACTTAAACAAGCTGTATTTTATTTCTGCTTTTCTGCACTCTTTTTGGTCATGATTTTCCCTTTTCTCTATTGCATAGTTGCTAAATAGGTAAAGTGCACTGTGCAAGGTTTTACAGAAAAGGGGAAATTATTATTATTATTTTGCAGGATTTTAAAATGGCCATTAAATTTCCTCTTATTTTACTTCTCTATTGTCTTCTCCACACTGAAAAAGTAATTTTCACAAATGGATAACTGTCCAGCTTTGTCTTTTGCTAGGGATTAAATCTATGCCGACAGTTCTTTTGACAATGACCTTGAGGGGCTTTGCATCTTGAAGAAGAAAGCAGAAGCTTGCGGTAAACAAAGTTCACTTCTGACAGATGGATTGAATGACAGAAAGGTTGCGAGTGCCAGAATAGCCCTGGCAGAGGAGGAAATGTTCAGTGGAATCCAACAGGAGAGGAGGTGTGAACAGGTGCAGGGTTGCTGACGGAAGGGGAACCAGATGGAAGGAGCCAGAGCCAGTTTATTTAAAGGAAAAGGCAGAAAACACTGAAAGGCTGCACAATCAGTGGCTAAAAGTGTGCATGGAAGAAGGTAAAAAGCAGACAGCAAAACTGCACAGTGGGATATCAAGCACTTAGCGTAATGACAGTAATTGTGAGTTTAGTTGGAAAGTTGCTATTAAAATCCATTCATCCATTGCTCTCAATAACATAAAGTGTTTAAAACACTTTTTAAATTGACAAGGATATTGCTTTGTCTGTCAATTTTTTGTAATGTTAACACACAAAAGTTATGATTAGGAAAATGTTGTAGTTCAGGCAAGCCAAATCAAGATGATAGCAAGATAAGACTTGAGTATTATCTACAGTGTAATCTCCAGATTTTTTTATCCCTTTTGTGAGAAAATACTACATTTTGAGAGAAAAAAGAGAAAAAACCACCCTACCTCCGAAAATCTTATCTTCTGTGAAATATTTGTAACTTATTGTGCATTTTTGCATCTGTTAATTGTTACTCAAGCCTTGTAGAAGGGCGCATTAATGTGTGAGATATGATGGAACCTCTAATTTTCTTATGACATTTGAGGTCAGCTTACACCTTTTTTAGTACTCTCCCGTTAGGATGAACATCTGAAGACCTGCTGTTTAACTCTTAAGACAAAGTCCAAAACTCCAATATCTAGCTAATTTGCTCAGTGTTACAACTATGTGCTGGATTGTGAACTGGTGTTCAGTTGAGCTGGGTTGTGTATCCACTTCTATTTCAATAACCATTTGTAAAAAGTCATAACTAACTTACATGTGTCTTCCTTAGGACTTTGATTTTTCTGCATCTATTCTGCCATAGATTAGTATAAATGCTTAGTTTTTAAAATAAAGAATTAAATACTTAGTAACAAAACATTTTCAGTATACATATAATTCCTAGAATAAATGTATTTTTTTCAAAAAATTATAAACAATAATTATTATTTTAAAAGAATCATCCATAGGAACATTAGCTTCTTTTAAAGCTTCATAATATACTACTGTTCTAAACTACCATGATTACATATGTATTCATCTGTACTTTTTATATGGCAATGGTTACCGCTGGCCAATGCATATCTGTTTTCTCCCACAAAATTATATAAATGAAGATCTTTGTTTTTTTTAAATTAGTGCTACTCATTGCTCTTCCTTTTGACATCCTTTATGACTAAAGATCTTTGACACATTTGTATGCTCCTATAGCATAGAGTGCCTCCGTTGTAAGTTTAGCGCAGAATTGCCATCCTTCATTCACTCACTTTTTATAAGACATCCACATGATCCACATGGCGTCATCATCTGTTCATTGCTGTATTTTCCCTGTGATTCTTCCATCTTTTCTCAGACTGTAGAAAGCCCATTTTTTCCAGAAGAGTAATACAATCCCCACAGGTGACCACTGTTCCACTAAAAAATAAATAAATAATGCTTTAGTTTCTTGCCCTATCATCGCTCAGCGCACATTCATAGGAAGCTGCCTTACATTAAGTCAGATCATTGGTCCATCTAGCCCAGTACCGTCTACACTTACTGTCTACGACTCTCTATGGTTTAGGCAGGGTTCTTTCCCAGCCCTGCCTGAAGATCACAGGGATTGAACCTAGAACCATCTGCATTCAAAGCAGATGTGCTATGGCCCTTCCCTGTTATAACATTTGTGGTGAGTGCTAATTTTATGACCCAATTTTTGTTTTTAAAATCTTTTAATTGCCCTAAAATGCCTTACTGGTTATAATTTTTTAATGAATTATAGCATCAAAGCACCACAATACCATAGCATTATGGCAGTATAACGCTAAATCCCTGTTCCATAAAGAAGAAGAAAAGGCTGGAAAAGTGATTTTAAAATAGGGTTATAAAATGTCAGTTACAATTTCACTTGTGCTACGAGTTCACCCATCTAAAAGCAGCCTTAGTAATGCAGCTATTAAACAGAGTGCTCTAGTTCTGGGCAGGACACTGGTTTTACCAGAATGTACCAGTCAAGTTGGGAAAAGCAGAGGTTGATAAGACTCTCCATGGAGTCTCTTTCTCTTCCATGGCCTTCTGCTGGAGGCATGCATGTGGAAGTGCTTGGATTATTGCCGGAGTGGCACTGTTACAGGTGCCACATAATACTCATTCCGCATTTGTAAGATATCAATCCTGCCCTTTGGAACTCCCTGCCTATTGTCATCACACAAGCGCATTCACTGTGCCTGCTAAAAACATTTTTGTTTAGCTACCCATACCCAGATATAGCAAATATATACATATGTTTTAATATGTGTTTAGCTTATAACTGATATAAATCAGAGTGGCTGGGAAGACCCAGACAGAAGGACGTGCTATAAATATTATCATCATCATTATCTTTGGCGATAACTCATAGCTGAGTAAAACTGTCTTCCATAAACACGGTTTTAACAATGAGTCCGTAAGTGACTGTGGAGGCCAATTCTGAATCCACACGTCCTTCCACAATGGGGACATTGGTTTCCGGGCGGGAGTTGATCATGGTGTAGATTTGCCAAGTGCGCCTTCCTGTTAGCACATTTCTCCCTTGCATCCTGAGTTTGAGTATCTTCAAAGCCCATAACACCTTTGGTAAAGGCTGTTCTCCAATTGGAGCGCTCACAGGCAATTATTAACAACAACAACAATTATTATTATAGCTGTTTTTAACTTTTTGCCGATAATCTTATTGTTTCACTCTTTTCGTAAACTGCTTTGAGGTGGTGATTGTTGTTTTACAATCAAGCGGTATATAAACTTTATGAAATAAAATATGTTGGCTCATTGCGTATTCCATATGTAGATCTTACCTGTGCCTCTCAAAGGTTATACCCACAGGCTGTCCATCTGTGGTCCATACCTGCATCGCTGGGAAGGAATGGAGCCACTGGTTCCACATTTGGGACTCCAAGAGCATGATGCAGTGAACATGCATCAGAACAAGGGTTGAGGAATGAGGAGAGACAGAAAATGGCTCAGTGGAGTTCTATAGGATGGAGGTTGGATTGTGCCGTTTTGGGCCTATGGGCACATTTGCAAACCAGAGGGGCTGTTGTGGACTACACTTCAACCAAGAACACACCACAACCTATTATAGTGGTTATAATAGAATACTTCTGTCAAGCCTAATTTCTGCAGGGAGAGGGAACCATATAGGTGCCTGTAAATGCTTTTGCAGCCACCTGTGTGCCCATGTGTGCCATGCTGGCAAGCTGTGCCTTAGTATATTATGAAAAATTCTGCAGCATCTTGAAATTTGGTAAAACACTTCTGTGATGAGCTTTTCTGATTACTGTTAAAAAAGCCTCGCTGATCCCGAATGCATCAAACTAAAAAGTAACTCCTCTATTACTGAATTTTTTAACAATGCATTTCAGCTAAGGAAACCAAGATGAGTCATCTTCAGATTCAACAAAGTGTTTACATAATTAGTGAGTTAAAAAATAGCCCAGTGTTCCAGACAGAGAGGTGTGGGGGTTTTTTGTCTTGCTGGTAGAAATGCAGTTCTAACGTTTGAATCTAGCACACAAAGTAAATCATCAAATATTTTCATATTACGAAAAGGTGGGAGACTACATGATTCCTGGGCATTTTGAGACATTTATTCATGGAAATTCTGGTGGCCTACCACCCATTTCCAGCTCCTGCCCTAGCTTCCTGTGTAAGAGACTGTGGCTAGTAGAGAGTGAAGCCTAATATTGGTACCCTTTGCCTGAGTTCTCCTCCCAGCACCCCACCTACAAATGCTTTATTGACATACTACAGAGGCTTCTGAGGTATTCCCTCATTATTATTTTTTGTAAAATGCTTATTTACAATGAAATAGTTTTCATGTAGTATGCTGCTTAGTGAAACACTGAGCTCACTTTCAATGAGGTGCCACGTTGAATCTGGGAAACACAGCACTTACAGTATCCAGCTTTCTTTTAGTTTGTTTGCTGTATCAAAAGCAGTATCTCATGTGGTGCTTTGCAGCAGTCAAGAGACCGCTTTTAATCCAGCAGGCATCCTGAAAAATGAGAGAATTTCCTCTCATTTCATCGTGATATGGGAGGTAAAAGCTGGGATTAAAGCTGCAGAGGCAAGAGGGCACATTCGTAGCAAATCCCAGCATTCATGTTGGTCAGGCAAATAGATTTCCTTTCCAGCTGTCTGAGATTCCTCAGCACTAGACGAGAGAACATCCATAGGCTTCTAAGCATGTTTTCCTGTAGGTTCTGGGGTATCTTCTCATGTAGCACTGGGCCAGGAAGTCACCTTGATATAGATCTTACACAGCATTTTTAACTCTTGAACTGTCTCCCAAGTATTTAGTACTTGTGTGTGTTGCATCAAGTAATAAGGATGTATAATTCTATAAACTGGCACTTTCCCCTAATGTACTAGTGTTAGATCCTTTCCTGCTTACCACGAATATTAACTTAAAGGAGGAGAGCAGCTATATATAGGCAGTGTTCTTTCTTTTTCAACACAGTATCTACATAGCTGTCAACTTTTCCCTTTTCTTGCGAGGAATCCTATTCAGAATAAGGGAATTTCCCTTTAAAAAAGGGAAACGTTGACAGCTATGGGTATCTATGTGTGTTTAAAATCTGATATAAAATATATAGAGTGATATCTCACAAAAGAGCTAACAGACTCAACCAATAGAATTTAAGCTAGCACTTATCAACTAAGAATTTGTTCTACAATGTATATACATCCCTCTCCAACTACAGTCCTTACTTTCACATCAAGAAATCCTCTCACAGGAAAAACTCGTGCACATTGATGACCATACTCATATTGCATTATACTACAGACTGTCCTCTCTTTTTATAGATCTGTTCTTGCTGCTCTCAACAGGGGTTGTATCCAATGTTAGTCTTACTCAGGGTAGAACCACTGAAATTAATCGGGCATGGTAACTTAGGTCTGCTCTTAGTAGGATCAGTACCTGCTCCAACCCCAGAGTTCTCAAATAACCACCAATCTCCCAATGTGGCAGAAGTCTGATACCAGGCCTGAGAACGCACACAACTTTTTCAGTCCCCCTAAATGGAGAAAGACAGGTCTGCACCAGTTTAGTCTCTTTGAAGCAGTAGTTATCTCTGCTTCCCTTTCCCTTGCCTCCGGCAGAAGAGGTCTACAATAACAACAGAATATTCATTATGCCATCCAAACCACTCCTCTCATGGATAGTCAGTTTTATGCTAAAGCCACTGCAACCTAGAAATAAGGCCTTTTCTGGGGCACATGAATATAAGTGATACATGATTGGCAGAAGATGAGGAATGAATATGCTTCCCTAGAAACCTCAAAAGGCAACTTATAGTAGGATCTTAAAATAAGTTCCATAAGAATTCAAAGTGTTCTCCTCCTCAGGGACAACTAATGTGAGGAAGTATTTCAGGCTAAAAAGTATGTTACATTTAGGGTATTGTATGACACAAACTGACAAATAAACATCCCACTTCCAGTTTTTGTTTCTCACCCAAAAGATGTGGTGAGGCAGCTTTCTCTTCCCACTGTCATCTAATCAGAAATAAGGCCTAGATTGCCAGAGTCTCCTTATAGTTTTGTTCATTTTCTTTCGCAATCAGGGCTTCTGTGAATCTTTCCTTATTTACATGCAGGCATGGATAAACTATGCTTGCAGATCAGGAATGTAACTGATTTTGTAGTTACAAATGCAATATTGATCATTTCCCCCTCCATTAACATTTACTTTGCTGAAATATTTCTTTAAGTTTTCAAACAGCTTCTGTAACCTTCAGATAGGCAGCCTCCGTGAGGAAGATCACCTGCATTGGACATGGGAATTAGGTCAGATCAGGCATAGGTAAATTCCAGTCCTTCAGATGTTTGGGACTACAATTCCAATCATCCCTGACCACTGGTCCTCTTAGCTAGGGATGATGGGAATTGTAGTCCCAAACATCTGGAGGGCTGGAGTTTGCCTATGCCTGGGTCAGATAGACACAATACACTCTTAATGAAAGAGCATGTACTTGACTCCCTGATCTACCTACCTTTATAATCTATTTTACCTGTAATGGATACCATCTTTAATAGATAACTTACCTGTGATAGATACTACAATCTCAAAGAATGGAGCAGCTTTCCCTATCAGTGGACAAAACACAGAAAGATGCAAGATTAGAGATGTAGAATTGGCTTATTCTTTGCCTGCCCTGTGTTTCCCGAAAGAGAGGAGGAGCTGCCCCACACCATATGCCTTTGGAGCAGCAGCACTGCACTGTTTCAAAGCAATAGTACCGCTCTTAGTTCATAGCTGTCAACCGTCCCTTATTTGGCGGGAAAGTCCCTTATCCCAGCGCCGTGTCCCGCTGCTGTCCCTTATTGATGATGTCCCTTAAATTTCCCGGGTTTCAAAGGTAGCAGCTCCTCTCCCTCCCTCCCTGCCGGCTAGGGAGGAGGGAGGCTCCAACTGTGTTGCTTGGCTGCATTGCTCACCCAATAAGGAGTCTAAGAACGACTGGGAAGTGAAGCTTGCATGCCTTGTGCCGATCAAATCGGCCGTGTTGCCTGGGGACTCGCCTTTGCTCGGCACTTCCCAGCGGAGAGGTGACGGTGGTTTTCCTTGCTGCATCCCCTTTGCCGGGTTGCTGCGCTGTGGGAACCACCGCTTGAGGCTTCGTTGGCTGCTGGCTGGGCTTTCTGCCTTTGGCTCGGAGGAGCTCAGAAGTTGAACATACCTGTGCTCTGAAAATCCCTTATTTTGGCAGCTGATCCCTTATTTTCGAGGCTGCTGGTCCCTTATTTTCAAATCTGTAAGTTGACAGCTATGTCTTAGTTGTCTTTGCCTTATAGTAATAGGAGAGAATTTTTTGCCAGAGTCTGTGGAGTGCTGCTCCAGAGCTGATCTGATGCATTGCAACTCCATTCTGCCTGTTTATGGGTGTGTGTGCACTCTGCATCTCACCCTTGCAAGAATCAGGTGCTTACACCTGATTAAGTACCAAATGTAATGGTAGCAAATGTAATGGTAGCAGTCAACTGCAGTTTAACATGGCGGAATCAACCTCAGCTTTCTCCAGGGCTTGCACCAACCCACCCACTTCTCCTCCTCTTCTGTAGCTGGTTGATGTGTAGCAGCTGCTGCTTTTTAGAAAAAGAAAGGCGTAACCTAATTCTGAATGCCTCACAATTTCCCTCTTTTCTTTGAAATTCCAAATGGGCAGAAGGGAGAGGAGAGCCGTGGATCAGATCCAAGCAATTTTGAAGGAAACTGATTTTCTAGATCCATTACATTTGGGGTTTAGGCAGTTTTGGCACAGAAACTGTTTTCGTTATCCTGTACGATGACCTCTGCTGGTCGGCAGGGGAAATGTGTCCCTGTGAATTCTCCTTGACCTCTCAGCCAGCAGCTTTCAATTCCATCAACCACGGTATCCTTCTGGAGCAGCTGTCCAAGTTAGGGGCGGGTGGCACCACTTTGCGATGGTTCCAGTCCTACTTGGATGGTTGTTTCCAGAGGCGGATGCTTGGGGGAGTGCTGTTCGGCCCTGTGGAGCCTTCAATATGGGGTTCCTCAGGGTTCAATTTTATCCTCTGTGCTGTTTAACGTAGAGGTCTGGAGGGTGGCAGCATGAGAATGGGCCTTTTTGTGGAATGCTTTCTATAGGAAGCCTTGCCTGCCACCTTCAATATGTATCTTTAGGTGCCAGGTGATAATGTTTCTCTTCAACCAGGCTTTGACTGATTAACATACTATGTCCTTTTAAATGTGTTTGTTGGAGGGGGTATTGTTTTTTGTTTTTATTTTGTATTTAGCCGGAATTTGACCATCAATAACACTGCCTAGGCAACTTTTGCGTCTGGACTTTCACTTTTTGAAATCTGGCAACCCTATCCAGAGCCACCCAGAATCTTAACATAAGACTGCTTATGACCTTGCAGTCTTTGCAAAATCTATTATTGGCAATTAATTTTTGTTTTTTTTATTATCCCTGTACATGACTACCTTGATACATGTCAAACTGATGAAAAGGTGTATGTTTCTTACCAAAGTTGATTTTTTTTTGGGGGGGGGCACAATTCATGACTGAAAAGTCATCTTTGGAAAGCAGAGCTGCTCTAATTTGTGACTTCGCCATATGAAACTTGATCAGAACATTCTCAGTAGGAAATTGGGGCTAGCAAATAGCAATCTGCCTCCATATATATGCAAACATGTGAAGCATGCAGCATTATTAGGGGGCCACTACCAGTCTACCAGTATTTTGAACATTTGCTCCTTACCCTCTGAGTTGCCGTTGATTTGACCTTTGCATTTGACCCCCTGATGCCTCCCAGTCCACCCCTTTCCTGCCTCTTCATTTCTTTAGGATAATGTCTTAATTGCTGCACATGCAATGGGATGATCGAAATGTAATATATTATTGCCTTTGTTTTGTTGCCTTTTAAAATGGTTGGCCTTGATGTTTTATTAATTTGTCATTTTATTATTTATTGCTTGGGGTATTAAACAGCACACAACATACAAATGAATGTAAATCATTCTTTGGCGTATAGACTTATCACTTATTTTTGTTTATAAATACGTTTGACATTTCTGCGTGCCCCCCACTTCTTCTTCGTCTTCTTCTTGTTGTTCTTCTTCTTTAATAGGTTAGAAAAAGAGAACATTCAGCACAGCTTTAGCAATGAGGCAAAGACCCGAGCCCTTCAGGCCCAGCAGAGAGAGCAGGAGCTGACACAGAAGATGCAGCAAATGGAGGCCCAGCATGATAAAACTGGTAGGTGGTAGGGAAAGATTAGAGCCTGGGCATTCACTCACAAGCCCGGCCCACGCCTTACTGTGAAATGACATCAGGAACACCTGTAACCTTTGGCTGGCCGAAGGGAGCAGATGCTAACTACACCGGAGATTCCGAATTACATATTAGTTAGCGTTTAAAAGAGAAAATGGAAAGTATTGCCCACTGTCTGTTGATTTCAGAGTGCTGCTCTCACATCTGTTGCACCATCTGGATTATGAGTTTATTTACCTGTGTTCAAGAAACGTAAAGCTGAGAGGGACCACAACAAAGTAGAAAAACAAAGGACTTGTTTTTGGCTGGATTTTCAGGCACACATGTTATATAAAGAAAATAGCATCAGAAGCTCTGCAGGAAATGCTCTGAGCTTACAGTTAAAGTCTCTTGAATAGCATTGAACAGTTCCCACAGTACACACATTATAGCTACTCTAAAAGCTTAATGAGTTTGCTTCAGAATCCAAACTGGAGAAAAGCTTTAGCCATTAATCGGTACTTAATTCACTGTCGCAGCTGGATGTAATTCACTGGCTCCAAATTAATATGTTCCTTTATTTAATCTTTGCAGGCTCACACATTTTTAGAATTTGTATTTTCTGTCCTCCTCAAATCTAGATGGATCTTTAATCCTTTGCAGCAGTGAGAGAGAACCTGAAGAATGCAGTTTAAATTGATAAATATAGGACATTGGTAACAGCTGGCAGCATGACTGGAACCTGATGTGCTTCAATATTTTGGCACAGCTGACCTGTAATTCTTTACCTTTTATAGTATGAAAGTAAAACGGATTTACAGAATTGTTGACAGTCAAAATATTATGTGTGTCCTTTTATATCGGGGGTGGACAAATTGCTTTTCAGGTCCACATCAGAACTATATCATGAGCTGTAGAACGGCAGCAAATTTGCATATTTAAGCTGTAAGTAGCATTGCTCACAGAAAATATGCATAAATTGCATATTTTAAAAACCTGAATTCTGAAACTACAGTTGGTGGATGTGTTGCTGTTGGCAATTCAGTGAGCCCCCAGTAATGCATTTAAATGTGTGTACAGACTATAAATGTTGCTAATCAGTTTAGTAAGACGGGGAATCATATTTGCGTATTTGCCTTTTTAGATCATATCCCAACCCTCCCATAATCTCTGTATCTGGCTTAACCAACTATTTATCATTTATTGAAAGAGAGGAAAAATAACAAATAGCTCCAGTTCCCACTGAAAAGTATATAAATTCCCCCAAAGTAGACAGTGACTTTGGGGGAGTTGCTCATGGCCTGGGTGTATGTTCTGCCTTGATCATGCCATCACTTGATCCCTTAGCCAGGGGAGAGGGGGAAGCTAGATCTCTGGTGGGACAGAGGACTGGCCAGATTGGAGGTAGCAGTCAGTTATCAGGGCATTCCATAAATTCAGGACTGATGTCAAGCATGGGGAGGCCGCCCAAAAGTGGGTATGGTCCAGTAAGCAGGGTCATAAGGCAAAGCCAAGGTCAAACACAATGGAGTATTCTAAAGCTGGGCAGCATTCCAAGAGCAAGGTATCAGCAGAGGCCAGGAACTCAGGGTTCGTTGGCATAAGGAAACAGGAGCAAATAGCTGGGCTGCACAAAACTAAGTGCCTGTGTTGTTCCAGCAACAAATAGGCTTCAACTGGGTGCTTATGCAACCTGGTCACCCAGACCTAGGTGCAGCTGGGAAGCCCAGCCTGCCAAGATTTCCTGTTTCCAGAGAGGTTCCTTATTCCTGAGGAGCCTAGTTCTTCTGGGCCTTCAAGTATGCACAATAGATGACTTCCTGTGCCTACATTTTCTGATGTGATGTTCCCTATGGATTTCTGAGCCCAATTCCAGGTATTAATGTTGCAGTATAAAACTTAGAACAGCTTGAGACCCAGATATCTAAAGGAGCACCTTTGCCTATAGGTGCCTACCTAAATCTGCAGTCCTTCCCATTGTCCCTTTGTCAAGTAAACTGCATAGTGTGATGGCATGGAATGAGGCCTCTGTGGTAGCACTCCATCTGTGAAATGATCTCTCCCTGGAGATGTGTCTGGTCCCAACATTGCTCACTTTTCAGGGCTTTTTAGAGTGCCCCTGGTGATGGTGGAATATGTGTGTGTGTGTGTGTGTGTGTGTGTGTGGTTATTTTAGTTTATTTTAGTCTTTTGATGCTGCATTGTGGTTATGTTAGCCACCTTTTGAGGGAATATGGTGCTGGTGGTTTTACAATTTATATGACTATTACTGTTTTATGCTGCTGGTTTTGTTTTAATATTATTGATAATTATAATATCATTTCATTGTTATAAGCTGCTTTGGTTTCTGTGATAGAGAGCAGGGTATTGAAATTTTAGATAAATATTGATTGAATGATTCAATCAATTTGTCCTTTCATTGTTCAGAGAAATTTCTTGTCCTGGCAATCACAGTTTCTGCTTAGGTACTCAACAATGACTAGCTGCATTGCCCTGGAGCACATGTGTGATCTTGTCTAGCTCCTGGGATGCTTCTCAGAGTATACCATTCTTAGAACAAGATTATCTTGCCTTTCTTAACACCCTTTGCTAGCCTGGATTGCTAGCTCAACACTGAACTGACAGCCATCTCAGTTTCAAACTGTGTTTTGTTTGAATTATGCAGCAGTGACACCAATCCTAGCAGGCCAATCTTTGCTAAAAATGAATGCAATTATTTGCTTTATGGCTTCATTCTACACAAGTGTATTAAGGGAAAGGGACTATTTGTGGCATCTCTCTGCATTCTATACAGCACTTCTGCGTATAAGCAGCTGTGACTTGGCATAGATGTTCAGAACAAGTTGTCATTTACTTTTTCCTTCCTTATCTGTAAGATCTCACTTAATTTGCTTGCTTTGGAGAATAGTATTTTGTGCCCATTGATATTTCTAATATGAATAACAAGAAAGGAAAAGTTAAGACATATTGAACTCAAATATCTCATCTCAAATGCAATTATATTAAATTGCTTCACAGAGGAAGGAACTAGAATTTTATCTGCTATTTAATTGAATACTCTGGTTTGTTTTGTTTTTCATATAGAGGTCTGATCATAGTGCTTGCCGTATTCCATATTTTCCCTTGACATTTCATTTGATGAATTAGTGAATTAAAATCTTCAATAATTTAAAACTGAAAAATTCAATATTTTTGCTATGTTGTGAGGTACAAAATTTCAAAGCTCAATTCTCTCCCCACCCCAACTTGTACCCATGGCCTTTTTCACATATGTTCTCTTCATTTCCAAGTGTTTCCCATGTCTACAGTAAATTGAAGCAGTTGGCTAACAACTTCAAGAAGCTGTTCAGTTAATCATTTCAGTTACATATAAAGAAAATATTATATTTGTACTTTCTGAAGATTGGTCAAGTTATGGTGTCTTCATACCAACTTTCTGTACCTTCGGTTTTCTCTTAATGATGTCTATATTGTGCTGTACAAGTCCTCCTTAACTGATGTTTCAAATATACTTCCACATATTCTGTGATCCATCCAGCAAACTAATATGACTCAAATGATAGCTTTTGTCTATCTCATGTGGAAGTTAGTTTGATTACATTAGCTGGTAGAACATGAAATATATTTTCTAAGGTCAGGTATTTAACATCTAGACCACTGTAGTTTGGTGCTATGCAGATGTTCTTCGCAAAGGACCATATAAAAGAATTTAGCAATCAAAAGAGGAATGTGTTTTGGTATCACTGGAATAATCTTTGTAGTACTATAGAACAGTATATAGTGACAGACCATAACATGAACATATTAATGATTATCTGCTGTGAAACTGCTCATTAGCTTCATGTGGAACTACAGAACACTTTGTCATTGTAATTTCTCCTAAATACCATTTAGGACTGCTGGAAAGTGTGTAATGTGTGACAATATATATGCATCCTGTTTCATACACAGAATTACTTTCCATGTAGGAATTTTATCAGTTTGAACTAGTGCTGATGGTAAATTTCTCCACGTTCACCGACCCTTTCACCAGGGATGGATTGGAACCGGGAATAAATTTTGGTTATTTTTCTAGAGCTCCAAAATGTTGGGTTGTTTTGTGGGGGGTTTTGTGGGGGGTTTGCAGAAACTTGCTCTGTATTTTTCCTTTGTTTAAAACAGTAGAAGCAGTGCATTGTCCTCACTAAGTCATTCCAGGGGTACTCTGGAAAGGCAGCGTGGTGGCCAGACCACCACTGGAAATTGAAATGGCATTCAACTGTGAGCAGACCCACTGAAATTGATGGACATGACTTAATTGGGCCTGTTAATTTTAATAGGTCTACTCTGAGTGAAATTGAATTCCATCCATCATGACCATAGCTACTGCCACCAAACCCTCAAAAAAAGGGGGGGAGCACAAACCATTTCAGCCCTCAAACTTTCCCCCCAAAATCACAGTCCCTAATCTTGGGATTTCAGGGTGGTTCACTACAGTTCAAGTTTGAAGCAACCTTAAAATGGGAAGGGGGAGACAAAAAAATTGGTAGGGGGCTTCTCTCACACAGATTTAGTCATGGGCAAGTAAGATCAAGATGCTCAGGAACAGGCTTGAGCATGTGGTTTTCTTACCACTTTTGAAGGGACTTTCCTTTTATGACTTTCCATAGAGATTCGGATGCCAATTTCTTTAATTGAAAACTAGGTTCCAGCGTTAATACAACACTTTAAAATGTTGCTTCTAAAATGTCCTGTATTACATTTCAAACTTTGTATACGTAGAATATAACATATGCACATTTTTTAATGTATGATTTCTAGTTAATGAACTGGATTCCTTGCTGAGTTCACAGAATGCACTCTTATCAAAATTAAAAGAAGAGTGCTGCACATTGGCAAAGAAGCTTGAAGATATGACAGAAAAAAACAGGTAGGCAACATTTTTACTCTTTGTACACAGAGCTACTTACAGGCTTACGAGTAGCTAACAGAAATTTGTGAATTGATAAGCCATTTTTACAGCACTTCCAGTACATAATTCAGTTTCAGTATTATGTTTCTAGTCTTCCCTATTCCTCAACATATACATTAAATGTGAACAAAATCACATATGCAACCAGGTCTGCCCCACTGTTGAGGTAAGGTGAGCACTGGCAGATGAAGGTAGGTGCAGTCTGCCCCGGGTGTCTTTCCTGAGGGGGGGGTGTGACATCGCCGCGACACCCCCTGGGACGCTGGCGGCACGCTTCATCCCTGCTGGCTGCTAGCCCTGCCCTCAGGTGCATGGCATGCTAGCTCCGCCTCTGAAGGTGAGGCATCTGCCTCGAATGGTGGAAGCCTAAGAGGCAGCACCTGCCTCACCTCCACCACCAGCAGCACTGGTTTCCAAGGAGATCTTGCCAAAATCTTAAAAGATCTCACAAGGTCTCGCAAGATTTTGGCAAAATCTGTCTGGAAGCTGGCACTGCTGCCCGTGCTTTGTGGATGCCACTGCACAATGCAGGCTCTCACAATGCAGGTTAGAGAGCCATGGTACCAGCGGTGAGGCAGCGGGAGGGGGGGAGTGAGGGAGGCAGCATGTTCCCATTTCTCCTCAAGCAACATGCTGCCTCTGTACACAACCAATGTGGACAGACTACTTTCTTTTTCCATTTCCATTTCTGTTCACTTAGGTCTTAGGATAACTTGATCTTTTAATGTAGTGTGAGCCACAGGAAAGCCCTCAGACAAATATCACATTCACACACCTGTCACATTAGAGCTACTTACCGCATGCCCAGCTTATACACAATTAGTGTTAATATACCCGTGGCACTAATGTGGCAACATGTATGTGGACAGGTGCATGTGGTAACTGTATTCAGATATGATAAATTCAGATATGATAAAGACTACATAGACTGCTGACACATCTTTAAATCAAATCTTATATAGTGGTGCCTTTGAGGTACATATCCCTTTCCTTTTTGCCCACTTATTGGTGAACATATAATCCCATCTTGCAAAAAGTAGGTGCTTATATCTGATAAATGCCAAATGTATTGGCTGCATTGAGGCATCACAATAAATTATGGCCTATCTTGACAAACAGAAGCCTAACCTCCTTCTGGGCTTGCGTTGTCCCACCTCTCCTCTCTGCCTCCAGCATAGCTGGCTTGGGATATGGCACCTCACCAACACTCCTAAGAAGTAAGAAGTAGACACAGCTTTGGGTCTGAAGCCAGACATTTGTTAATATGCTTCAGAATGTAGTAAAAGATGCCCTTCTCTTCAAGTAGTGTGTGTTGAGATCTGTCCCCAAACTCTGATTTGTATGGAAGACTCATGTGGTTATAATAGTGTGCTATTGCTGAAAGAGCATTTCACTTTCTAATTGAGAGACAATATGGTGAGTTTCATTGCTCCAGTTAAATGATATATATTGAATTGTAATTGTTTACACTTGCTCCTTAACCATCACAGTTTATTCTCTGATGCTGACTGGGTTTGTACCTATTTTGCTCTGTAGCTGTTGGCATTAGCACAACACTTTCTTCAAACTATACAGGGCACCCATGGACACCCAGAGCTTGGAGCAGGCCTAAGAGATGATGCTTAAATGCTTGCTAGTTTTTTTCAGCAATTGTGTAGCTTCTGCCAGGAAGTTTCAAAAAGAAAAGCCCTTTTCCAATTATTTGTAGTGTAGTACAGATAGATAGGTTTTGTGATTTCCCCTCCCCCCCAATCACAGGTCTCACCATTTTTCTGATTGAGCTTCACAAATTAATGCCTATTAAATACTCACTTACTTTGGGTAAGATTGCCTAGGATTGGAATTAAAGATGCATAAAACATTTTGAGGTCTTCTGTTGAATATACTTAGGTTGCCTGAAGATGAATTTACGTTATGGAAGTGGGTTGCAAACATGCTTTACTGTGTTTGGATATTACCTTAAGTAATGTATTAATAAAGCTAGCCTTCAGGCATAATTGGTGTGTAGAATCTATAATAATAAAAATTGTAATGAGCGAAAATTTCCCTACATATATGGGCGGATCTTGGAAGTGCTCGATTTACTCCCCTCAAGCTGCACAGTTGACACTGTGTACACATGCAAATGTAAAAATACAGTCCTACAGTGTTCTCTGTATAATTTTGCTTACTCTCTTTTTGGGTTGTCCCAAAGTTTGAGGCTTGTGGATTGATGCTTGACACTGCCCATTGTGTATTTGTGATTTGCGTTTTGTAATTAAGGGCAACAATGGGAGTCCATTGGGTCTCGTTATATATAATGGTTGGTTTAATTTGTTTCACTTCTATCTTGTTAATTGTAAATTGATCATTAAGATTTGAATTCTAATCTGTCACTAGGGCTGAGTGTATTGAAGCTAGAGAAATGATCCTGTTTTTAATCACTGATGATGAGAAACAAATTTTACCATTTCAGTGCATATTGCTGTCCATATATTTTAACACTATATTTTATGGTGTTATAAATATTGTTAAATGACTTTTAGTGTAGTTTTACTGTTTGACTATAATGGATAAATTATATTACCATTTTGGCAACAGTAGGCATCCAACTGTGTGAGTTTAATTGAAGTAAAGAACACGCACCCGGTTGAACTGTTTTTCTGCATGTTTGATTGGTGCTCTATTAGAAGACGGCAGTCATTACACTGAAGCACTGTGAGGAAAACATTTGCCCAAGGTAGAGAATCAGAATGCCAGACATTCTGAAAAAACCTACTACGGCAGTGATACTCAGCCCCTTTTCTGAATTATCGAGTTTTCAATTAAAATCAATAGAACCTACCTCACATTTAATTATAATACTATGAAATGGTCAGATTCGTGAGAAATGAAAAAACCATTCTAATGGACAAAGCATCTAGGTTGGAATTTCTATGCTGCCTACCAAAGGTTGGAGGAAGAAAGCTGGCCATGAGCCACCTTTGTACATATCCTAAATGTTGAATTGATTTAAAGGATAGTGCAGCTTTTTGACAGCATCAGATTTACGGGGGCTTCCTGATGTTTTATTTTGCAATACTACTGCAATCATACTATTTCCATCGCTCTGCTTAGAATTCAGACAAACTTGTTGGGCTAGTAGCAAAACCTAGAGCCCTAAGCTAGACTTCACCCAAGGAATCCCTTCTGCAATTAATCGTTTGGACTCAGCTCTGTCCCTGGGGGCCCAAGTAACCTCAGTGGCCAGAAGCCACTTTTACCAGTTCTGCCTGGTATGACAGCTATGACTGTTTCTGAACTGGGAAAACTTGGCCACAGTAGTTCAGGCGTTGGTGACTTCAAGATTGGATTACTGCAGTGCACTCTATGTGGGGTTTCCCTTGTCTTTGACCTGGAAACTGCTGCTAATGCAGATTGCTGCAGCATATAACAACTCTGCTGGTTCCTGAGGTGCTGGTTGAACCCAGGCCAAGTTCAAGGTGGTGGTGGTGTTGTTACATAAAACTCTTAATGGCTTGGGATCGCCTTGCCCAGCATGTGACCACTCAACTTCTTTCATCTGTGAAACTGGTACTATTACAGGTGCCACACAATACTTGTTCTGCCCTTCTGTGAAATCTTTCTTTTATTGTGAGAGTACCTACACTTTGGAACTCCCTGCCTATGGGCATCAGGTAGATACATCCACTGTGTTCTTTTTGGTTCCTGCTTAAAACGTTTTTGTTTTGGCAAGTATTTCTAGACATGTAGGTGCTGATGTGTTTTAATCTTTTTTTTGCTTACTGCTTATTTTAACTGTCTTTGTGGCTAATGTTAATATTTCTTAGAAACTGCTTAGAGGTTTTGTTACTCTCCAGCAGTATATAAATTTTGTTAGGTAAAACAAATGAGAAAAGAAAAAGAGATACTTTATGTTGAACAAATCTGTAGAAATTAATTTATTTTCCTGTACTGTTTTATTAACATTTGTATAAAGCCTTTTTGTAGTGTGGAACTTCTTGCAGTGTCCAGTCCATTTATTGTGCATTTATGGAGGTGTAAGTTCACTGAGTTCAGTGGAAATTATTTCCCATTAAATATTTAGGATTGCAGTTTTGCAAGAACTTTATAATATCCTCTTCTTGCCTGGTGGTTCATATCAAAGAACGTATAGTATTGTATAAGGTGAGTTTCATGCATTACTAATAGCCATCTTTCTTGTAACCCATCTGCCAAAAAAATATTCCATACAATTTTTAAGCCAACTGCTGCAATACTACTTATTTTAATTTTAAAAGTAAGTAAGATGCTTCCCATGCAGATGTATACTGGACTTTTGTTTTGGTGGTTGCACACTGCAGGATAAAATCTGGCAACATCCATCATCAGTGTGCTTAATTCTCCAGGTCTGAAGTCAGCCAGCTTACTCAGGAAAATGAATATGTCCATGACAGACTTGAGAAAATGCTGAAAAGGAATGATGAATTGGAGGAGCAGTGTATCCAACATGGAAGGATGCATGAGAAAATGAAGCAAAGGTAGGAGGATTTAGTAATTTATCCCTATGTGGGTCTACTATAACAAACCTTGTGGTTCCTTTGATGTGCATGTTCTTAAGGAACAAGACCAAACTACAGTGGTACCTCGGGTTACATATGCTTTAGGTTACATACGCTTCAGGTTAAAGACTCCGCTAACCCAGAAATAGTACCTCAGGTTAAGTACTTTGTTTCAGGATGAGAACAGAAACCATCTCCGGCAGCAAGGCAGCAGTGGGAGGCTCCATTAGCTAAAGTGGTGCTTCAGGTTAAGCACAGTTTCAGGTTAAGAACGGACCTCCGGAACGAATTAAGTACTTAACCCGAGGTACCACTGTATTTTAGACTATGGTTGCATTGTGTAAATATTCTAGGTGTTGTTTCAATACACATACACGGTATATTAAGCATGTATACATGCACCCTATATTAAACATGCACTTAAAAAACCCCCCAGTTAATTTCACACACGATTTCAGGCTGTTTATATTGTCTGTACTAACACTCATATGAATGGTCTAAATATATGTTATTCAAATAAGCTTGTGTCCTATTTAAGCAGCAAGTATATTTGTGTCCTAATCCTTCATTAATTGGCATATTTTTCACTGGCTTTTATTTTAAACCCTTTTTTACTTCCTTATCCGTAAAACTTGAAATCTCATTTAAATATCAACAGAACAGCAGTTACCTTTTAAATAAAATGTTTGAACATAGAATGTATTTTAGCTCCCTACCCAGTAGAGGCTAGCATTGATTTTGATTTTAGGTCTAGGGGCCACACTCTCCTTAGCAATAACGGAGTGGGGTCAAGTCTCCTTCGTTTCCCATGTTCCTCTTGCTGAGAGAGAGGTGGTAATTTTTATGGTTACATCTGACCCAATGAAATACTACAGAGCAGTCCTTGCTGAAAAGTTGTAGAGCACTTGAAATTTTTCTGATGGAGGCTATTCTCTCCCATCTCACGTGATTCCGCTTTGTATTCAGTTGCAAATCAAAGCTCTTGCTTGTTGCCTCAGAGGCAGCTGACCTTCTCTAACATGCCATCTGCAATCACCCCTACATCTGCTTAAGAAATGCCACTTCTCTGTTTTTTTCCTCTCGCTGAATTTCTAAATGTCTTACTTGCTGTTTATGAATCTTGTCGTTTATAATCCTTTGGCCCAATTTCCAGTCCCCTTGGTAATATTCATATCAGAATCTATTAAGTTGCATTTTAGGAGTCAAATGCTTTATAAATGGCAGCGTGTTTGCATTTGCTGATTTGGTAATTTTATCTACATTATGGACTGTTTCCTTATACATCCATTCTCTGCTAACTACCATTTTCTCAAAGGACTCAATTGGATGCCAAAGGACACTTTCCTGCTTTATTGTTTTCTTCATGTCATGTCCCACAGTTTCAATCTCAAAGGACCCTCAGAGTGGCTTTATCTCGGTTTCTGCTTGTCTCAGTGAGTTGATGTGGAATCTTGAGTGTCTGTCTTTTCTGTTCACAGAAAGAGAGATTCAGACCTTTCTCTTTCTTCAGGTTTGTTGAGGAGAAGGAGTAGGACTTTTTCCTACCCAGTGAATCCCCCACAGGCAGCTAGTGGAATAATTCAGAAGGTTATTACCATTTTTGAATGGAGAGAATTCTGTTGACAGCAATGCAGGGAGTTTTCATGGCTTGATCTAGGGTTCTGATTGAGGGAAATAATAGTACCGCTCTATTATGCCTTGGTCAGACCACACACAGAGAACTGTGTCCAGTACTAAGCACCGCAATTTAAGACGGATATTGACAAGCTGGAAGGTGTGTAGAGTAGGGCAGCCAAGATGATAAAGGGCCTGGAAACCAGCCTTATGAGCAACAATTGAGGAAGTTAGGTATGTTTAGCCTGGGAAAGAGGAGACAGCCATATTCAAATATCTAAAGGGCTGTCATATGGAAGATGGAAGAAGCTTGTTTTCTCCTACTCTGGAGGCTAGGACCTAAACCAATGAAGATTCCGACTAAGCATCAGCAAGGACTTTCTGAGAGTATGAGCTGTTTGACAGTGGAACAGTCTCCCTCGGGAAGTGGTGGACTCTCCTTCCTTGGAGGCTTTTAAGCAGAGGTTGGATGGCCATCTGTCATGGATGCTTTAGTTGAGATTCCTGCATTACAGGGGGTTGGTCTAGATGGCCCTTGGGGTCCCTTCCAACTCTAAGATTCTATGTCTTTAATGCCTACCTATGTATTCACATCAGAACCAGCCATGTTTGTGTATGTTGGGAGGCACTTTCAATCCCAAGCAGTACTCTTCAGGCTTTTGACGCCCCTGAATGACAGTTTCTGACAACTTCTTCACATTGTTAACACCACCAAATAGAACGCTTTGAAGTGCCAACCTATTGGTTAGAGCTTATCTAAATTTACCATGTGAATGAGAATCCCCCCCAGAGTGCAAGTTCTTCCAAACTGTTGACCTTGTATTTCTTTTATTTTTAGAGCAGAGTAACAACACTCTGCATGTTTCACCACTGTACTAAAATATATACTTGGCCACCGTATGAAACATCATTACCATGGCAGTGCCTTAGGGCAGAGAGAACAGCTCAGAAATATGATAGACAGACAGGGTTTTAAAATGCTAAGTCCTCTCTTGTTTCTTATCTCTGAATGAGGCATGCTCATGTATTTATAATTAACACAGAAAAGTTATATAGAACAAAAATACGGTTTAAAAACCATACCTTTTCATATAGAATAGCCACTCTTTGCTCAGTTACACTAGCTTGTCATCTTCCTGATACCTGTAACTCCAAAACACAGTTTTAGAGTCTATGTAGCTCCTTTCACTTGCTATATACATCTATGTGCATGATTAATATTTTTTAAAGGGTTTTTAACACATACTTGATCTCTTTCAAGTACCACAGTTCAAAGGAAAAGCCTAGAGGATTGGCAGTTTGGGGCAGATGTGTGTCTATTCCTCAGGCATCAGTGGCTGTATGTTAACAATTTTTTTAAAAAACGTTACAGCCATCTGTGTAACAAGACAGCAGAGATCTGCACTTGCCTGCTACTATAAATAAGAAGGAATCTTGTCTGGCTTCAGAGAAGTTGGATTTATAAAGACTTGATGTGTCAAATCCTAATTGTGTACCATGCTGCTGGGATGTGTTGGCAGCCAAGAACCTGAAGTGGTCTTCCCTTCAGACATTTTAGGGAAGCACAGCATTTCTGGAAGCTGTCTCTCTAACGTATGTGTGATTTGAAGGTTGTGGTTTTTTTAATGTGCACTTCACCCAACGGAATTGCCTGCTTTCCCCCTTCCTTCCTTCCTTCTTTCTCTCTTTCTCTCTCCCCTCTCCTCCCACATAGACAGTATATATGGCTAAACAACACTATTGTGAACTTTAAATCTTCAAGTGACCCATTTAATTCAATTGAGTGAAATCATGGTAAAAGGGTGAATGGTTGCAATTAACTTAGAGTTTCTACAAACTTTTTAGAAATCATGCAGTCAGATCTGTTTAGAAAATGTGCTGTGGATTAACAACCAGTTTGTTTTTACTTTTTAATTGGCTTTCATTTTTTTAAAACCCTAGGGTATGATCCAGACCACTATGTGTTCAGCTCCCACACAGATGATTCCCAAATGATCAATAAAATCTGGTTTGCTTCCTATTGTGCCCCTGTGTACACACAAATGGGCATGAAAACAATCAGCACAATAGGGTACTAGAATAAATGGGCAATTTGTGTACATCTCCCATATTTTCGTTCAACTCTCTTTCCCATCTTGACATAAGTTACTTGTACTCTGGGACCCATGCCTGGATGTAGACAGAAGGAAAGGGGTGTGTAAAAGAGTCTTCGTGTGAGGGTCTGGCACCTGTGGTTATCTGGATTACTTTACAAAACAGCTTGAATTATCTGTCATGTGCAGCAGGTTTAGTGTGGTTTCTGCACAAAGATGGATGCTATGTTTGTGAAAAGGTTCTGCCCAACACACAAAAGAAGAACACTTATACTTCTATCAGTTTTACGGCATTGCATAGATGGATATTGTTGTAAAAAAATGTTTTTCCTAAAGCACTAGTTTATACCTAGAAATAAATACGGCTATCTACCTATATGAACGTTTTGCAGCACATGAATTGCTAGACTGAATGGGTACATTATTGTCCTGAATTTCATCATACAGATTTTTTTAAAAAAGCTATTTACAACAATCTTTGGTGCAGTATGACCAACTATTTAGCAACTTACATTCAAAATAAGCAAATAATGTAATGATGTAGAAATACATTGCCTGCAATCTTCACATTTCTGAACGTTTAGAACAGGTAGCCAACATAGTACCCTCTAGATGTTGCTAGACTACAACTCCCATCATACCTGACCATAGATGATGCAACTGGAGTTGATGGGAGTTGGGAGTACAACAACATTTAGAGAGTACCACATGGACTACCTCTAGTCTACTATATGAAGAAAGCAATGATGCAAATCCATTTATCGGATTGTGTACAATAAGTATATAAGACTATTTAGGTCACACTTGAAAAAAAATATTTGGCAAACATTCTTGATCAGTTTCACACCATTGTTTTTCCAGCTGAAGCATGGCTGGGTCATATGATGCGTTTATTTATGCCCCACAATGTCACTCTGTGGAGTCAGCCACAAGTAGAAGAACTAAATGTCACAAGTAAATGAAATCCTTCATATTCTTAGGTACCTTTCAAACATTGGAGCTGCTAATAAGATGCTTGTGAAAATAGGATATTGTTGTGTTATGAGCACACACTCTCCTATTTTAAATTCTGCTTAAGCCATACATTTTTTCTTCTTAAAGTGTTTCTGCCGTGGCCGAGATTAGAATTTGGTACCAAAAAATCCTGTTTGCATGGCCCAAACTTTCAGTATGTTTTATCTTAAGGAAAGCTTCAAGCTGCTAATCTAAGATCAAAGGATTGAGTCAATGCAACATAATCCTAGCAGATTTATCAAAGAAAATTGTCTAAGTAATACTAGATAACAAGAACAGCATGATATATCCCATAACAGGCTTCTGTTTCAGAAGCTACTCAGGAAAATACCCATGGACAGAAGTTACCGCCACAGAAAACACCCTCCTTTTACTTTCAGATCCATATTGTGTAATAATTCTTAACCGGACTCTGCTTCTTCTAATAACATATTTCTAGTGGTGTGGTTTGCCTTTTAATGGTGTATATTTAAATTCCTGTCCAATTACATCTGTCTTACTTTTCTTCATTCCATATTATGGATGCATCTGTTTTTTAAAAAGCTTGGTTTCTGTGTAGAATTGCTGCAATATTTCAGAATGCACAGTACGGGGTTTTGCAACTACCAACCAGAGAAAGATCCCGCACAGCAGTTCAGCAGCAAATACCCACTTTGGGTATTGAATAATAATTGAGATCTTTGTACCGGCCTTACATGAACTCCAAATAGCAGTAAAATCTAATTACCAGCCCATTTGGTAAAGTACTTTAAGTGGTACCACATTTGCTTGAATTGCCATGCTCTCTGTGACTTAAGGTATTTGGAATTCTTTTTTTCAAAGAGAGAGAACTTAAAATAAGTACAGATGTGTATGCCATAAAGCATTGTTAAAGAAGTATTTCCAAAATTACATATTTGCAATTAATAGTTATGCTGGAGACTCAAATGGAAGTCATGTTGGGAAGCAACAGAAATTAATTTTACCTCTACCGCATGGGTAGGCAAACTAAGGCCCGGGAGCCAGCTACGGCCCAATCGCCTTCCAAATCCGCCCCGTGGACTGTTCGGGAATCAGCGTGTTTTTACACGAGTAGAATGTGTCCTTTTATTTAAAATGCATCTCTGGGTTATTTTGGGGGCATAGGAATTCGTTCATTTTTATATTTTTTCAAAATATAGTCTGGCCCCCCACAAGGTCTGAGGGACAGTGGACCAGCCCCTTGCTGAAAATGTTTGCTGACCCCTGCTCTACCTCATTTAATTCAGACAAAGGTATTTGTGCATTGTGGCTACTTAAAGCACTAGGTAGTGAGGAGAACACAGGAGGAAGGAGGTTTTCGTTCCAAAATGTGCATTTTATCAGGAAGCTTACCTGGAGATACTTTTGGCAACTAACAACATTTCATATCTACAAGAAGCCAACTTGCTTATAGTTGTAATCTTGTATTCATAGGAGCCAACTCCTAGGGCCCAAGATCTCTCCCCCCATAAAATGTTTGAGGGAGCCAGGCCAAGTCGATCGGCATCGCCATTCAAATGGTGTGTGTACACAGCATCTTGTGATTATGTGGGTTAGTGCTTACCTGCCCCCCATATTTTATTCAAAGTGGCACCCCTGCTTGTCTTTACTACTGCAACATGCATTCTGCTTTATTGTTTTGTGAATCATATTCTATGAAGCAATCTAATTCTCCGCACAGTTGTTTGGAGAGCATAGTATCAACATAGCTTTAAGTTTACCAAGTCTATAAATCATGATTGTGCACCCATTGGAGGGATATTTCTTTTATGCTGTTGAGGCAATTGTTAAGGAGACATGTATTTTTTTCTGTGACCGTTCATATCGCTTAGTTCTTGGGTGCATCTTTTATCTGGATCAGGATCTGTGTTGGGTTATGTGACTTACCACTTGCTGAGTTGCTGCTTCTGTCAAAGGCTGCATTATCAACTGGGCTTTTTGATGCTGAGCTTCATCATTTGCTTTGCTGTGTCCATTTGGTTTTATAATTTTTTACAATAAATTCCCTGAATTCCACCTTTGTGGAACTTAAATAACAGTGCAAGTTCATATGGTCCTGCTATCTGCTTCTTCCCCCAGAAAAAGAAAAAGAATGAAATGAATGATTTCTGTCAGCTAAGCATCATGTGTTATATTATTTCCGTTAACCGTTTTCTTTTCAGAAGGCTTAGGAGAGTTTGGCCTGACCAAGCTAAGATAAAGCACATCTGTGTATTGCAAAATTCACAGTTGGACAATACCCTTATTAGAACCAACCAAAATGACACACACTGTAAAAGCAGATGGTCTTGAGCATAGCTGAACAGCACTTTTTTTTCTGAAACAGCAAAAAGACAGAAAGATTTTGTGGTTGCATCTTTGGTTTCAGCAACTGCAGTGTAGGACAAAACTGAGTGCTAAAATACCTTTGGGATGAAATTAAATGTGGGCCTCCTCAAAGAAGGAATACTGTGTAGCCAAGGACTGTAGTATAGCTGGCACTGTGCACATGTTAAAACTTGAGCTTTGCTCAACAGAACAGTGCACACTTGTTTCACAGAGGAAGCAAACCTTGGCATGGACTGGCTGCCCATATTGTAAAGAGATCGCTTGCAGAGTCAGCCCAAGACATTTTGGCACCTGAGGCAAACCACAGGGTTTCCTACCAGGAAAGAAGGGGTGAGTGAAGATCTACATTAGGAACTAGGAGGGAATAAAGATCTACATCAGGATCTGCTGCCCCTGTGGATCCTGCTGCCCCTAAGGCAATCACCTCACCTTGCCTAATCAGGGTGGGCCGGCCCTGATTACTTGTATGCATGAGATTGAGAATTGTAAGAATTCCAAATGTAGGCTAATGCCTAATCATATAACCTATGCTATTTGCTAACTTCTAGCACACACACAAGCCTCTAGTCTTCTTTACCCCTGGCAAGAGCAAAAGTCTCCTTCCAAGTTTTACCTCCAGTTCTCACATGGAACATCTCAGTCACTCAAGTCCAAATATGATATGAACTTAAGTCAACTTTATTCTGATTGGCTTTTGTCCTGCATCTTTGCCCAAGGACTATCCAAACATTCTACGGTGGAAAACATATATTTATTCACTTGCAGTGATGTGGCAAATTCACCTGTTGGTTTGTCTTTTGTGTCCAGCCTCATCCTCAATCTAATGACCTTTTCTTTCAGGTAAGACCTCCTTGTAGGAAACCACATTTTAACTCTGTGTCACTAAGATACCATTTTGTCCTAATTTGGTGAGTTCTCTCTTCACATATGGCTGTATTCAGCTAAATTGTTGAGCTAGCGGAAGTTGGGAGCAAGGATTCCCCGGGGTGCAATAAGAATTACCCTTTCTCCTCCCTATGCGTGTCCTGTGACATCCTCAAATCTGCTCCGGAGTGTCGGGGGGACTTCCCCCCCAACAGATATAGGTAACGCAAAGCAGGAGGAGAGGGGGGAATTCTGTTGCACAAGGAAAATCCTTGTGCTGATGGAACCTTAGCTTTAACCCACAAGTTGATCAATGCTTTACGTCAGATGGTGCCTCCAAGGGAGTGAACTTCCCCAATCTCAGCTAGAAACTAGATCCCTTGCCTTTCCTTCTATACCTCATTCCCTTGCTTCATTTAAGGTTAGTTGGGAACTGTAAGAGGACATAAATTTTTGGAACTGCATTCAGTGAGTTCTAAAAAGCCCAAGATACTTGCTTAGAGATCGTTTGGTGTGGAGTTCAAGGCAGCCTATGAAGACCAGCATCCCTTTGGTCCCACACCATCATGGCCAGTGTCCGTGCTACACTTTTCAATATTTTCAGACTGTGGCATACATTCACAAGCTTGCTGCCTGGTTGCTCACAGAGCTCCAATATACAGCCACAACCCTAAACACTTGGGTCACAGTGAAATTTAGAAAACCTCCTTTCATTCTCTTCTCCTTGGACCAGCTAATTAATAACTTTGCTGTTTTTCATGATGACTGCCATTTTAATTATGTGAATAAACAACTCTTATACTTTTAAACCCTAAATTGGGATTTAGTTGTTTTTGCAAATTCCCCCAAGGGAAGACACAATGTAACATCCCCCATGATGTGCAACAATCTCCAGATTGAAGAACCCAAATATTTTATTGTTTCAGTTATTTAGAAAAATATATAAACTGGTTGAAAAGCACTTTAAAATAATATAAGCAATTTTCAATAAAGCAGAGGTAAACTCAGCAAAAGGTCAAAATCAGTATTTATTTCAGGGTTGTTGAAATAACATTATTAAGCAGGCATCTAAAACAGTGTACTGAGAGTGCCTGCCTACTATTACTGTCCTCCTTTGTTCACCCATATAACTTACATATTAGAGTAGCATATGATTAGGGACATGTTCAGGCATGATAACAATTGGGAAGACCATTAAGCTGAGAACACAAAGCTTTCTGACTGTCTTAGATCCTTAACTTTTTTTTTGAATCTATAAGTTATTGTAGCCTGTACCATATTTAGTATATACTGTGAAAATCCAGTGCACTGCATTCATTTTCAGCGTGCATCTTTGTTGAACATTACAGATAAGCAATTTAAAATGGTGAAATGAGGCATGTGTCAAAAGGTCTTTAGAAGACTGGATATGAGCAGAGTTGGCTGTCAGTCCCATGTCAACAAATCTACAGGATACGAAAGTGCCTAGCATCTTGTCCTCTTTGGAGTTCCATTTTTTTAAATAGCAGTGAGGCATTCCGGGAAGTGCATTTCTGGGGATTATTGCATTTCTCAGGTGGCTGAAATCACTTGCCCTTCAGCCTTATGCCTTGCAACACCACCCGAGGCAAGCAATAATCCCCAGTAAAGCAGTGCCTGCCTTGTCTTATTGCTTAATTATTATACCTATTTAATGCTACTTAGAACATTGTCAGCTGTTGAGAAAAGGTAATTATCACTAGTCAAATGACACACACTTTTTTGGCTGCCTTACGGATACACATTTTACTGGTACCTTGATACATAATGAAGCCTGATAGCAAAACTTTTGCTTGTCTCTTCTTCAAGCCCCAGCTGTTTCCCTGCTAAATTCATCCCATCTGTCTCCCCTTCCGTAAGGCTGTAGGCAGTATAGCATAAGTACAGAAGCAGTTCAGTGCTATTTTGGATAAACATAGCTGAAATTTGAATCCTTGCCATTTGCAATGCACACATTTTGTTTTACTGCTGTAAAGAGAGCTGTCAAAATAAAAACTACATGGATAATTCACTGAAATGCAGTCAAATGTAAGGAAGATTAAAATGGAATACACACAGAGACACACACTTAGGGTCAATTTTTATATAAGTTGACATGGAATTGATGACCTCTTAACAGCATTGAATCTTAAACACATGTCATTGTATGCAACAAGCACTCCAATCCAGTGACCAGTATAAGAGATCTTATCTCCAGAGTCCAATGATTTACAGTAATATATTACACATGGAACAAGTAATTTACAGGGTTTTCCTTGGGCTTTTCCTCAATCCATGGTTTGGGGTAATTGTAATCAATCCAAATCAAGAGTAGGATCCATATTTCCATATCTACATTGTTGTCTTGGGAACTGGAAAGTATTGCAACTACTGTTTATGCAACCACTTTCATTTCATTTCCCAGCAGCTGTTACATCACATTGTTTTTTGTGGAGTTAACTGGATGCCCCTGAAAGAGAATTAGCTTAATGACTGGGTAATATTATTAATACAGTGAGTAGTATTCTGTGTTTGGATATTTATTTTTAGTGAGAAAGAAGGCGACTCAATAGCCAATGAGATATGGTCTACATTCCTGGAAGCAGAGGTTCAAACCCAAATTTCTATTTCTTTCTAAACATGTAGATTCTGTGAAACTTAGGAACTCTTAGCAATATGGCTATCAACTCTCCATTTTTCATTTCTTCACATCACTGTCCATGAAGCAACCACAGTTTCTCTGCATATGAGTAAACTCATCATTTTTTTCCTACCAGGATATCTTGTCAATATGATGGCAAATTTTTATTTTTGAAGCTCATTGGTAATATTTTTTACTTTTCTCTGCTTGAATTGACTCTAATCAGGTACTACAATTTCCGTTTATCATCTGACCTTTTCATTCCTTTTCAGTATACATTTCTGGGCTTTTGAGGAGGATCAACGGATCCAGTTTACCCAAGATAATGACTTTTTGGCGAGCTGGGATTCCTGACCTTTCAATGCTAGTTTTACGGTGTTTAACTTGAGCGGGAGTTTCCAGGGGTATTCCTAAGATAACGGGAAAAGGAAGCATTGGTATACACAGTGCACTGACTATGATAAGCAAAAAGTTAAATAACGCTGCTTATACTTTCTCTGGATTCTACATAGCATTCTTCTCAGATTCTGTCCAGGCAATGATTGAGCCAAAATTAGCCCAGCACATTCATTCTTCTGCCTCAGGTGAGAATCTTCAAAATGTTGCAAATTAAAACTGCTACAAAGGAAGAAATGTCTCCTGGAAATGCAGATTTCTTTTTCAGCACAGAATTAGGGAATCCTAAGAAGGAAGATGACATTCCTAAGTGTAGACAGCTGAATAATAGGCGATGCAGAAAATTGTCTAGAATTATCACATTGTTTTGAAATGACATTAGACCTAGCATGAGGAACAGCGACTTTATATGAAGAGATTGCTCTTCTAAAACACATATGTGAACTAGAAATTCAGGCTGCTGCTGCATCCAATCACATATTGTAACATCATCATCTAGCCAGAAAACTCCAAATGTTCAGACATTGCTTTCAGATAAGAAATACTTCTACAGCCACAGTTTGACCAATTAATTGTGACTGTAATTTTTAGAGCAAATTTTAAGCTTTATTGTTTAAGAAAAAGCCTACCAACAATATGCAGTTTCTCATGCAGGTATTTTGTAAATATTTAAAAATACTAATAATATCTAAATGCAGGGTGGTTTCTAGAGTTGCTTAACATTAATTTGTATATATGGATAAATTTATGCATGAGAAAAATGCTTAATTTGTTGAATGGTATTTTCCACATATGGCTAAAATGGTCTCATGTTTAAACATATAAAAAGATGCATTAGCACTAGTAAAGTTATACCTGTAACACTGTTCAACATATTTAAAGGGATGAACAATATAGTAGAATGAGTAAATTCTCCATAATTTCTCATTTGAAAAATAGATTGTTAGTCGTTTAGCAGGGGGCAGGGAGTCAAAACTTTAAAATGATACTAGAATATGGGGTGGGGAGGAGAATATTTATAGGATATAAAATCCCCACAATGCCTCCTAGCCAGTTGTATTTGGTGTCACCCCCCCCTTTGTTTCTGCTCTATTTATTCTGCTTGTATCTCTCAGGGTGGCTAAAAACACACAAGTGAAATTTAGCAATAGCACATATATTCTGACAGTAGTGACTTTAAATTTCTGGTAAAGAAATGTATTCTGGATTAGTAAATTTTAATGTCTTAAGATCTGGTGTCTCCCAATGTATTCTCATGATCATTAATCTGATTTAGCGGTACTGAGCATTGTAAGTTTTGAATTAAGCATTGTAGGTTTTGAATTAAGGTTACCAGTCGTCCCCGTTTCCCGGGGAAAGTCCCCGGATTTACAAATCAGTCCCCTGACAAAATCCATTGAAGTTGAAAAGTGTCCCTGGATTCATTGAAAAAAATCTGGTAACCTTATGCTAAGAGGTCTGTGGTGGAAGAAATGCTGTGTGTGAAAACAGTTGCAAGCTATAGGTATTCCTCATAAGCGTATTTTTATTTTTTGTCAAATAGCAACTCGTCTGCGATACCTAAAGTAACCACTGATGGCAGCAGCCTGCTGAAATAGTGATTTTAATGTCCTATTTCCCCATCACCGCCATTAGCGCTTGTAGTGTAACAACTGGAAACTTGTGTTGAATTAAGGCACTCATTATTTTCATCCATGAATGTAGGAGCCTCCCATTTACTGTGGCCTAACCAAAAATGTCAGCACATAATTTTTAATGGTCTAAGAAGAAGCTAACAGGCAAAAGTTATTTCTAAAGCTGATTCAGATGCTGCGCACTGAAACCTGTCCAGGCTATTCTGCCTTTGCAGCTGGGGATCACCTGTACGGACACAACTGGCAGTGTGATCCTTCTCCAGCTGTAGGTGCAACCCAGCCTTGGAGAATTCATACACAGGTTAGGAGTCGTAGGTGAATGAAACTATCAACAGATAATCAGCCTAGCATGGCACAGAAGGTCCCACTGGAACAGGGGTACAGGGAGGCTCACAGGGCAAGGTAGAAAGCTGCACTGTTTTTCTAAGCTTCCATTCCAAAAATTGTGTGCATCACTTTGCGGATTGATTGCCACAAAAATGAGCGCATTGGGAATTATGAATGAAGGTGTTCTTAAGCATACAGCTAGTGAAAATCTAAAGGTACAGTGGTACCTCTGGTTATGTACTTAATTCGTTCCGGAGGTCTGTTCTTAACCTGAAACTGTTCTTAACCTGAAGCATCACTTTAGCTAATGGGGCCTCCTGCTGCTGCCACGCGGTGGCAGCACGATTTCTGTTCTGATCCTGAAGCAAAGTTCTTAACCCGAGGTAGTATTTCTGGGTTAGCGGAGTCTGTAACCTGAAGCACATGTAACCTGAAGCGTATGTAACCCGAGGTACTGTACTTGAATTTGTGATGCCAAAGTAGAAGTCGATTTTCACATGTTCCTAAACAGAGCATCTTAGAACTAGAATTCTGCTCTAGGCAACCTGGGCTTTGACTCATCTGAAACAAGAAAAGGTTTTGCATAGGAACAGCTAAGCAGTTTCCAAAGCTCCTTGAAATCTTTTTCATCCATAGCATTCTGCTGATTGACTAGCACACACTTACTCAAGCAACAGGACAGTGCCAAATGGCCCTGAAGGTAGAGCCCATGTACTGCCACTGCTAGATTCACCCTGGTGTAGTTTTTTAACAAAGCATTCATGCACTATATAGGTACTTTAAGTTGGTGAAGCAGTACCGATGTATGTTTATGCTGTGGGTGCATTTTCTGCCACTTGAAGAAAAGTGTGAGGTTTTATATTTGCAGTCCTGCTACGACCTTACAACACACTTGTCTGCACAGCAAGGCATCAGGTTGGTTCATTGAGGCTCTTTAGCTAGAAAAACCTAATTAAGGCTGAGCCATGGTTTGCCTCATTTTTGAGTACTCCGTACTTGTTGCTGTATTTTTAGTATGTGAACTTTGGTTTTTAAAAAAGTTGAAATAACAATTTCCCCCTTTACAAAAACAGCTAATGGGATTTTTCTACAACTTGCCAGAAATACTTATTTCCAGGCAGAGAGCAAGCATGGACAATTTCACACTTAACGTTGAACATTTCAGAAAGTTCTGAGTGCTGGAAAAGGAAGTGTTATACTGAAAATTACAGCTGGCACTATTCTCTATCAATCAATATTCATTTGAACAGTTAGCTGTTGATCTAAGGGAGTAAATGCCATCCTGTCAGGGGTGGGGGCTTCCTTCCTGACTTTTGAAAATAGAACGACTTCTTTGTGTGATGCATGTGTATAATTATTCTGCTTTGTGTTCAAGTGGGCTTTTAATACAATGGTTCTGTACCTTCACATGGACACAGAAGGCATGCTGAGCATGAAAATTCATTAAACATAATATGCATGACAGCGAGTGTTCGAGGGAGGGAAAGCATACTTTCACTTATGCTTGATGGTGCTCATTGTTCTCTACCACTCTCCCTTCAGACTTACAGTCAACTCTTTTCAAAGGGACTCTCCTACCCAACTGGTGTGTCTCTGTACGTGCCCTTGCTTGCATGCAGCGGACGCATACTCTGGACACAACTGCAAAGTCCTTTAGGTTTCCATAGATGTTGCACAAGTACCTTCATATAGTTCTGAGATCCCTCTGTGTGAGCGTAAATATCTCTGCTGGTGCTAGAAGCTAAAGGAGCATGCCAGAAAGTGAGGAAGCAGAAGGAAGCTGGCCCCCAGCCAGATCTTTTGACCATTTTTCTTAATTGTGTCAGGGTCAAGGGGGGGGGAGACTTTTAAGAACAATGGGCTGTAGAAGGATTGGACTGAAATCATAGAATGCTACGTGTGAGCAACCCAAAGGATTAATTTTTAAGTCAGACTCTTGTAACATTTTGCTGCACTAATGTTTCAACAAAGAGTTGATTCAGTACCGGATATACATTTTGCACCAGTCAAGTGTATAAATTGTAAATAATATGCAAACAGAAGCTTTATTGTTTTATTATAACATGTGAGGTTTTTTAAAAAAATGATAATGCTTTTAGCTCATAATTTATTTTTTTAGAAAAATCACTTAGAAAGAAGTCAAATAAATAATGCTAATGCAAATAACATTATGTACCTAGTAGGCAGCATTGCTTATTACTGTCTATGGCATTTGTAGCTGCATGACTTCCTTTTGAATCTAAACATCCTAATTTATCCTTAATGCATGCTGACATTTATCTCTCAGAGAATTTGTTTCTGTAGCCTACCTTGTCTGTAGCTCCAACTTTACCAGTTTTCTTTTGTGTTGGAAATTAGTTGTGTAAAACTTTACAAGATATTCAAAATTACAAACCACTAGAAAATACTGTGAGTAGAATTTAATTTTTGCAGCCTGTCTTGCTGGCGGCTGGATTCCAAAAAAAAGCAGGCTGGATGCATGCATGCCAGTGCAACCAGGATTTTAACAGTGTCAATAATCTTTGCTCATCATACTTCTCCACACACACCCAAAAATCTGTGTCTCTGTGTGTTCATACAGATTTACTCACATACAAACCTTCACTCTGCCGGTTAACAAAGCAATGCTTCATTTATTGTGTCTTTGATTCTTGTTTGGTTTACCCCGGACAAATGAAAACCTGTCCCTCTCTTCAGTGAATTAGCTGCTTGTAAATAAAATTTCTGAGGCTTTGGTGTCTGAAGTGGCAAGGATTAGAATAATGAAAAAGCACGTTCCCTTTGACTGTAGTTTTTCATTCACTGTTTTTTGTTTTTTTTACTTCTCTGCTTCTAATTGTTGCTTGGAGAATTTACTTACTGTAACAATGATTTATTTTTCTGCATACATACAGTACATATGTAAGATTAAATAATCCCTCTCCGTTAACTGCTCGCAATATTAAAATTACTTGATCCGTTGGTTGGGTTTTTGCTTTTTGTTTTGTTTTTTGAGAAGGGGGAGCCTTGGAGGGAAGAAGTAACGTACAAGCAGATGTGCTGCTAGATCTACAGGCTTCTGCCAACCATATGGCATCTTAAAGAAAGATGGTTGGAGCGTCTGGATTAGCAAAGAGTTGGGATGGAAAGCCATGTGTCGTGTTGGTACAGGCAGTTGTTTTAGCTCTCTGTAAAAGGCTTCAGGAGATTGTGTAATGGAACAAATGGTACTGCAAGCCTAGTAACAGCCTTACCGCTGCTGGAGAGGCAATTGGCCCCCAGGCGCCTACTGCTTCATCTTTTTTTCTCTCCCCCCCCCTTTCCTTTTTCTTTCTTTCTTTTTTCTTTTCTTTTTTGCAAATGTATTGGAAACTCCATGACTTGATTCTAAACTTTTTGCTTGCTTCTGCACAATACATTGCTGAGGCTTCACCTTAGCTGCCTCTCTCTCTATTCCTACACCCCCGGAGAGAACCTACAATCAGGTTTACTTTAAATGAAATACTGTGAATGAAATTGAAAGTATTTGGACATTTTGCTAGAGTTTTTGCAGTGTCTTATGGCAGGCTATGCTCTGCCGGCATGCCCTTTGTTTAATTGGGGTGGGGGGAGGAATAGCATTTTAAGCACACCAGTTTGGGATTGCTGTTTTATTTGCTGCATTTTTCTTTTTACTCCAGAGAAGTGCATCATCCCACCTGCGCTAATGGATTGAAGGCAGGTATCAGGACTATATTATCTGGATTTGTGTGCCTTACAGGAAACGTCTGTGATGTACTTCCTTGTCCTTGGAAATTGCTAGATTTTAGACAATGAATGTTCAGACATTCCTATCAGTTTTAACCACGCGTATTTAACAATTCATTGAAGAGTTATTAATAAGCTATTGGTTTGGAAAGGCACTGGTCTGAAATGGAAAGTAGGCCATAAACTGTCAATAACTCATTTTGGGAAAGTTGAGGGAGTTTGGGGACAAAGTTTGAATATTTATCAAAACTCATTAATGAAAATATGAAAAAAATCAGTAATAAAGATTCACACTGTGAAATGCAATTTTGTTTTTTTGTTTTTGTTTTTTGCTAAGCTACCATTATTTGTAAGTTGTTAATCAGGCTGAATATATCAATTAGAATTTCAGCTGTAATATTTAGAAGATTCTAAAAGGATTTGCATTATTTGTGAAACTTGTTAATATGGATTCTCTCAGAGCTCCTGTACCTGTAAGCACAAGTATGCCAGCTATCCCTACAGAAAACAAAATGAGCACTACAAATCTGGCAGGAGTCAGGACAATCTCGTGAATTGTCTGAAGCAGCGGTTCCCAAGTAGGGGTCTGGGGACCCCGGGGGGGGGGGTCTGCAAAACACACTGAGGGGTCTGTGGCCCCTTGCCTTGCCTCCTGACCAATGATTCATTTTTTTGTCATTTTTGCATGGCAATGTCACAAATTTTATGGTTGTTTTTTTTTTTTAGCATACCTAAAATCCTCTGCTTATTAGGGGCCACCCCACATTTTGTTCAAAAACTTGCTTTGCAGAGATAACTACCATAGAGTTATCAAAAGTTTCAAAAGTAGGGGGCCTGTGGCTTGGCTTTTGAAAAATAGAGGGTCCTCAGTAATTAGCTAATTGGGACCCACTGGTCTAAGGCACCATTTTGTAGAAATAATTTTGGTTGGGGCCTGATGAGATGGACAGTGTAAGTGCTGAGAACTGATCAGTCACATGTCTGCTTGCCCCTTCTTCACAGAAGACATCTGAAGGCAGCCCTGTTTAGAGAAACCTTTAATGTTTGATGCATTATTGTACTTTAATATTTTGTTGGAAGCCGCCCAGAGTGGCTGGGGAAGCCCAGCCAGATGGGTGGGGTATAAATTATTATTATTATTATTATTTTATTTAGCAGAGAGGAAAGGCAATACCTGGCTGCATCCAGGGCACCCCATAACACATACCTCCTTGTGAGAGGAAGTAGTTGTGAGGCCACTCCTGGAAAACTACGACCCCAGATCCAGAAGACTGCAGAAACTGCTGGGCAGTTGCAGGCATCCCTTTCTGAGATGAGGCTATTGAGAAGGTGGTCCCAAGGCAGCTCCAGGCATTCCTGGATGACACAGATTATTTTGTTCCTGTTGAATCTGCACTTAGGCCTGGGTTTGGTACTGGACTGCAGAAGAGGTGCTGTAACGGTGCTTGAAAGCAGTAATAAACTTGCACGAGGGTAGTTCAGTCCCAACAAGATGGAGCGTGGTTCATCTGTTCAGGGAGTTGGTGTTTAACCAGTTCCTGGAAGGGTCAGGAGGTGCTCATAGATCTATCATTGTCAGGGAAGACTCAAGTGGCCTCAGTGGTATACAGTGTCAGCTAAAGCTGGCATACCAGCTGCAGCCTCTCCTGGACAAAGATATTTTAGCCTCAGATAGCCTTACTCTGGTAATTTCCAAGTGCTGCAGTACATTCTGTGATGATGCTGCCTTTGAAAACTGTCCAGAAGCTACAATCAGTTCAAATCAGTTCAGCTAGAATGCTAAAAGGGACCAGGAAGTGGGATCCCATCACAGTTCCTTTGAGACAACGTCATTGGCTTCCTGTTTGTTCCTAGGCTCAATTCAGATGTTTAGCTTTTGAAGCCCTACCTAACTTAAGATCCAGGTATTTGGTGGGTTGTCTTTTCCTGTTTCCGTCTGCATGTTGAGATCTAGATGTGAAGCTTTTATTCTGGTAGCACAACCATCAGGAGTAAAGGAGAGATCCTTTTCCGTGGTGATACCTTGCCTGTGGAATGTTTTACCAGACAAATACCTTTCATTTCCCTATGCTGTTAAACATTGCTGAGTACAGTACTACGATTTTGTTTGTAGTTGTATTATTTCCCATTTGTTAGCTGCCTATGGTGTTTTGCAAACTGAAGGATGGAACAGAATGTGCATGTAAATACATAAGCAAAAAAAAAGTTGGATTCTATTTGGAATAGCACTATCAATTATATAGAAGACTTCACTTGGTATAGTACATTTGAACATTATGATAAGCATCTGAAAGCCAATACATTTGTGACTTGTTCTTGCACTTCTGGGTGCTGCTGAATTTGTTTATCTTACCGTGAGCAACATGTCCGGTGTGCCTTTTTCACTTGTCTACTAGAAAATCAGTAGATATACAAAATACTTTAAAGAGAGACTTCTTATCACCTGAAGCACCTTGTTCTTAAATTCTAATAATGAATTTTTTGCCTTGCATTTTTTCTTTATTCTACATGAATCTTCCTTCCCTGCCCTCCTAAAATCAATTGTTTTAAAAAGTTCGGCTCATTACAATGTGTCTGCATCAGAGGGCAGATTGTGCAGCTCATAAATGAATGGGTTGTTTTTGCCCATCACAGCAGTCCTTTCAGTCTTCATCTAGAATTTGGCATCTTAAGGCTTCAGGACTGGATCCAAAGGAGTGCTGTATTTTTGTTTTAAGTGCATACACGCACACATTAAAAATGAAGAATGATTGATATTTTTTTAATGGAGACAGTGACCAACAAACGAACAGAGTTAACAGAAGCTGATACATTTATCAACATTGTTTTCTAAATTTCTTGAAATGCCTGATGTCTCTTCAGGCCTCCCATACGCTCTGCACAAGCCATCAAAAACCGAGTAAAGAATTCTCTCTTCGTTCTGCGCAGCATGCTCAAACACCACATGCACTGTCTGCTATGTGTCACTTCTTATGAAGCTCATGCTGGGAGGTTCTTTTTAAAGGCAAAGTGTTTCTGAAGAAAGGAGTTTGGATTGGGCAGCTTGCTGCAGACGATCTTTCTGGCTCAGTACTGAATTAGCATAGTGGTGGTTGTGCTAGTTTCATGCTAGAAGGCAGCAAAAACTGGCACTTCGGAGCCATGGAGGAGGAAGATAAGGGCAATGGAAGTATGTGGCAAATGCAGATGAAAATCGGCCTGGAATTTGGACTTCAACCCCAAGGTTTCCTTTAATAAGCATGAAAAATGCTGCCAGAATGAAGGGGAAATGTCATTCCCACCTGTCAGAGTTGACCTGTGGGGAGTTGGGAAGAAAAGTCTTCCTGACCCACTCTATACCCACAGTGTAATAGTGGTGACTTTACCTTCAGTTCTTTGCCTGTAAACAACAACAACAATAATAATAGAGGTTTGTTTGTTTGTTTGTTTGTTTGTCCGAAGGGAGTTGTAAAGATGAAATAAAAAATTGTAAATTCTTCATGAAACTGCTGGGGAGGTTATCCAGAGATTAGAGCATGAGGCACCTCAGGTTGCCGAAACTACTTCTGGCTTTGGAATTGGACCACCAGTCACAGAATGATGGTAAGATGGAGGTGGTGTGGAATATACTCAGTTGGCAGTTACTGGCACCATATTGATGTGCAGAAATTGCAAATGGTTAAATTCTTTACTACAGCTATTTCCTTGTAGTAGGGAGTTCCACAGTTCAACTTCCCTTGAGTGAAGTGCAGACATTGGCTCTGGAGGCATTATAACTCAGTCTTCCTATTTAAAGGCCGAATTTGCTGATCCAAGTGGAGAAGGCTTTTTAATTTGTATTTTCCTTCTACCCACCCTCATGCCTCTCAAAGTATTTTTATTCCTCTCCTGACATGTCTTTTCCTGTACTTTCACGCTTAGCTTGTACCCTTTCCCATCACCCCAAACTGTCAGTTTCTTTCACCCCTCCTGCCTGCTTTTACATTTGCTTCTTCTTGCCACAACAGCTTCCCATTTTCACCCCAGTCCTCTCTGTTCCTTGTTGTTGTTGTTACTACAACTATTAAAATATTCACTTCAGTTCCTTGCAAGGAACTGAACTCTGACGCATTCCCCTCAAAGCAAGGGCACCTCCACCCCCTTATGTCTACATCTTCCAGACCTCTTTGTTCATTGCCAGCTTCTCTTCCACCCTCTCCCCACATGTGTGTATGCACACACAGGTTCTCTAGCTCCTAATGCCTGGTTTTTCTTCTGAGATGGAGGTAGCAGCTGTCACCTTGGCATGAGTCAGGAGACGCTTCCTGGATGACAAGAGAAGACTGGGGCGGGAGTGGCTGTGTGTGTTTGTGGAGGGCAATAAGTGCCTTCTACAAAACGTATTTTATATGCTGTTTTCTGTTAACAGTGGTACCTCGGGTTACATACGCTTCAGGTTACAGACTCCGCTAACCCAGAAATAGTGCTTCAGGTTAAGAACTTCGCTTCAGGATGAGAACAGAAATCGTGCTCCAGCGGCGCGGCAGCAGCAGGAGGTCCCATTAGCTAAAGTGGTGCTTCAGGTTAAGAACAGTTTCAGGTTAAGTACGAACCTCCAAAACGAATTAAGCACTTAACCTGAGGTACCACTGTATTATTCTATAAATTTCTATACCACCCTACAACCGAGGATCACAGGGCGGTTTACAATGTAAAAGCACAAAAATACATAACATACTGACAATTTTTTTTAAAAAAACCCTCCCAGTTTAATAGGCCGTAGATTGTTTCATTAGCTAAAGGCCTGGGAGAAGAGGAATGTTTTTGCGGTACCTAAAAATATGTCAAGAAGGTGCCAGGTGAGCCTCCCTGGAGAGAGCATTCTGCAAATGGGGAGCCACCACAGAAAAGACCTGTTTTTGTGCTGTCTTGCGGACCTCTCGCAGAGGAAGCACATGAAGAATTACTTTTAATAGTAATTCTTACTATTAATAGTATCCATCTCTTTTCCTTCCCCCAATATTCACTCCATATTTTTCTCCTCACAAATCTGTCCCATTCCTTCTCCAAAATTTCTGAGATGGGGATTAAATCAGCCACTATCAGTAGCCTCCCCTCTGGGGCAAGGGCTGAGTCTTGCCCAGCCTGTTGGGAACTGAGCTAGCTCCGGCCTACCTCTACTCAGCCCCAGCAGTGCGGTTTCATAGCCCTGTTATAATTACATTTTTTTGGGTGTGAAGAGCTCTTGGAAACTGATATTAATATCCACAGTGATGATAGATAAATATTAGTTTGTGAGGAAACCACAATGCAGAGAAATAGGTTGCCAGGAGACAGCAACATGACCAACCCTATTTGTGATGATGTTCAGGAAACTCCAGCATAGGTTAATAGAATGGGATTTCTTCTTCAGTTTTGAGTTGGGTCTTGTCAGTTTTTGTTTTGGCAATATCATCAGATTTTTATGCATTTTTCTAAGTACAAATAAAAGTAAAGATGTTGATGGAAAGAACTGTGTTTTGACTAAATACTCCTCTTCATATCTATGACGTGAGGGAGTTAGCAGAGAGGCTTACAAAATTAAATGGAGTAGTTAGAATTACTTATTCATGTTTCCTTAAAAGTGAGGTCACTATGTTTTATGGGGCTTATTCCCAGATATTTGTGCAAAGGATGCAGCCTTAGTTCTATTTCATTTAACAGTATTTAATCATTTGTCATAAATTTAAATATTGCATAGGACTGCTTCACACTGATATACATTGCTTGATGACCAGCAGCTGAAGTGAACTGATTCAGTTATGTCTCAAATGTGTGGGGTGATATTAAAGTTCTTTCTGTGGTTTTTTGACCCGTAATGGCTCATTCATACATAGAAGTCACCACAAAATGCTGTAGTTATCAAATGAAGATAAGGCATACGTACACACACACACACACACACACACACCCCTGGCATTTCAGTTAATTGCTGTGTTAACTTCACAGATTACCATTTTCTCACATAGAAACAATATTTTTGTAGTGTACTGTAAAGTGAAGCACAACTGTTTTTCCTACTCAGGTTGGATTGCTTCTGCATGCCTCTGTTGCCCATCCGTGAATTTGCAGTGCCAAAAACATGCTGTGCTTCACACATTCCAATAAACTCATATTTTTCTACACAAAGAGAACTCCAAGCAGGAGAAAAAAACACAGTAATGTGTGAAGCCCTAAATGGTGACACATCTCGGGTGATTTGGGAACTTCGGGAGTGTTAAAAGAATGAATGGAATACGCACTGCAAAGCTCTTTGCCTATTAAAGGGACTGAATTATTTAGTGTTTAGCTTGAGTATTCAGAGGTCAAGAGGGCTGGCGTCTTCCTGGAACTGAAATCAGTCAGCAGAGAGCACTGTCATTTCCCCACATTATTCCCAACGCAGCCACCACAGTAATAAGGTTTTATGATATGGAAAGATTTTGTGGGGGGTGGGCACTGCAGGTTTTCTGGAAGGTGGAGCAAGCTTGTTTTCTCCTGCTTGGCTAGGACCCAAACCGATGGCTTCAAGTTACAGTGGTACCTCGGGATAAGAACTTAATTCGTTCCGGAGGTCCGTTCTTAACCTGAGGTACCACTTTAGCTAATGGGGCCTGCTGCTGCGCGATTTCTGTTCTCATCCTGAAGCAAAGTTCTTAACCCGAGGTAATATTTCTGGGTTAGCAGAGTCTGTAACCTGAAGCGTATGTAACCCAAGGTACCACTGTACAAGAAAGGAAATGCTGACTAAACACCAGGAAGAACATTCTGCTGTTTCGAGCAGCTTAACGGTAGAATGGTCTCCCTCAGGAGGTGGTGGACTCTCCTTCCTTGGAGGTTTTAAAGCAGAGGTTGAATGGCCATCTGTCATGGATGCTTGAGCTGAGATTCCACAATTGCAGGGACTTGAACTAGATGACCCTCAGGGTCCCTTCCAATTCTATTATTCTAAACACTACATAAAAACAGTCTACTGCGTCAGGTCTATGGCCCATCTAGTCCAGCATCCTGTTCTCACAGTGACCAACAGGATGCCTGTGGGAAACCAGCATGCAGGATCCAAGCACAGCAGCCCTCTCCCCTCCTGCGCTTTCCAGCAACTGGTATTCAGAAGCATTACTGCCTCCCAACATGGAGGCAGAGCATAGCCATCGTGGCTAGTAGCCATTGGTACCTTTATCATCTGTGAATTTTTCTAATCCTCTTTTAAACCCTTCCTAGTTGGTGGCCTTCACTGCCTCCTGTGGCAACGAAGTCAATACTTTTAAGTACCCACTGCATGAAGAAAACCTGGGAAGACCAGTTTACCACAGATGAGTGTGCAAGGAATTCTCAGAAGATTCCTTCTTCCCGCTTTCAAATCCCTTAAACTCTCTGGGGTGGAGGGGGAGCTATTTTCCCCAGCGTTTGACTTCACCTGCAAAGTCACGCAGCTGCGTTATCCCTCCAAGATCTAATATTGAAATGTGGGCTCTCTTTTCCTAAGTGGTTTATTGCCTTTTTGCAGAATTCCTTTGGCTGCCGACTTTCTTCTGAGTCTTTCTGTTCAGCTCAATTGGTTTCTTTCAGTTACCGTGGTAACCAGCAGATGGGGTTCTTTGACAAGGGTCAGTAGGGAGGCTGCCACCATATACGGGAAGAGTGGCTAAATAACAAAGCTTTCAGTGCTGACAGTTCAGCAATAGCCAGCCAGGAGTAGTTATCAGATTACTTATATTAAAACCTAATTAAGATGTGTGCCAGTAAGTGCAGCGTGGATATTGGATTTGGTGATTTAGCTGCTGCCAGTTGCTGTAATTCAATCTCACTGCTATGGCACCTACAGCTTTGCAGAGTACAGTAGAAATCGGTTGCATGCATAATCCGATGGTACTGGAATGATGCATAATGTAATCGTTTGGTCTCTTCCGGCTTAGCACCTCAATCCTGGCCTCATTATATATATTTATAGCAAACTGGAGAGCGAAGGGATCTCTTCACATATTATGAACTCTCCCTGCCAGGTGAGCTTTTGCAGCCAATGCTGTGACGTGTCATATATTTACCAATTTTACAATATGGCGGTCAGTTATGGAAGATGACTAGTTTTACTTTGGGCTGGTGGAATAGGAAGAGAACATTGCAGAAGTAAAAACTGGAAAGCACTTTTTTTGGGGGGGGAACACATTTAAAAAGCCTTCTGATAGCATGCTTCAGAGCGCAGGATTCCAAGCACTCTTTCCCCTTCTCCTTGATTTCATTCCTCTATCTCTCTTTCCTTGCCCTGCCATTCATCAGTATCCTTTTTGTTGGAGTGTGTGTGTGTGTGTGCGCACACCTGTGTCCAATCCCAGCTACATTAAGTTATTTGATTGTTCTCCATTGATGCTCATGGGCATCAATTTAAAATAGCTTCTCAGTATAGACCAGGAAGTGGCCCTTTCAGACAATAAGATAGTTATTTCTCACTTTTATACGTTATGCTTCTCTGTTCTAGCCACTCTAGTCCATCACTACCTGCCTTCCACCAAGTTGCTACTCTCATGTATTCGACATCCCATGCCATTGAGTTATTATGGGACTGTTTGAGGGGTGGGGCTTTTTGTTTTGGTTTTTGCCCCCATAGACTTTTTCCTCACTTAAGATTTTGGAGCATCTGTAAAGCTTGCCAATACTTTTCTCTTGTGTGTGATGCTTTCTACATGGTAGTAGCATGGAAAGACCCAAATCTATTATCATATATACTAGTACAGTCTAGACCAGGCATAGGCAAACTCGGCCCTCCAGATGTTTTGGGACTACAACTCCCATGATCCCTAGCTAACAGGACCAGTGGTCAGGGATGATGGGAATGGTAGTCCCAAAACATCTGGAGGGCTGAGTTTGCCTATGCCTGATCTAGACCCTAGCTTATACCCCAGTTATCTTCCTGCTCCAGCTGTGTAAATAAAGATTGGGGGCAGGGGGGCAGATTTTCCCAGCTGTGTCAAGTGCCCGTGTCAAATGGATGTGATACAAGTACTTGGATGGGAGAGGAAGGCAAGTTGTTGCATTTGTGACTCAGCAGAATGCATTTGTGCATTTGTGACTCAGCAGTGCCATTCCCAGGTTCTGCTGCTATTTGCTCAGGAAAGTGCTGAACCGGAAGGGGGTCAGGCTATGTGGCTGCAACTTTCTAGGTCTAAATTTACTTTTTAGTGTGACTGAGAGAGAAGGGGGATAGGTGAATATATGCTGATAGGTATGTCTGTAGACATATTTTATGACTCTTTATGCTGAGTACTTAATGCATAACGGAGGTCTGTAAACTCAGTAAATCACACTTAAACGGGACATGCTTTGCTGACCTTACACATTCTGCAAATTGTGTAATCTGTGGACACAGTTGGGAATTCTTGTTTGGCGTCAATTGAATGACAATATGGGGGGGGGGGAGAGAGAATGTAAATAAGCTGGTGTCTGGTAATTTATTGGTGAAACCTATGAAGCTATGAGACACGGTATTAGTAATTTCTGAGGTATCTTTCATGCCCCTGAGTAGAACTATGCATACACTTTATATTATGAGGTGGTTTTCTACCAATGATCAGGGCTGGGTTAACCATTAATCAAATTAAGCACATGCTTGGTGCATCAAGGGAAGGGGGGCACCACAGAAATTTTCCATTGTCATATTTACCATGGATAATATGGTGCAGCTGAACCAGGTTCCACAAAAAAGGCTCCTACAATAAATGAATTTAGTACTAAAAAATAGTAATAATAGAGATTAATGATATACATTAATCTTGGAAATACAACAGAAATAAACTCTGGTAACTTGAGCCCCCTGAGCTCACATGATCATTCTTATCTTGGTCATGTCGGCTCTCCCGTTCAGTCGTCCACTGAGAGTGAGTTTTTTTTGGGGGGGGTCTCCAAATTTGGAGGTTTTTAAAGGCCTTGGTGCAAATTTTGGAGGTAATTATTTGGGGGGAGGGTAGGGAGCAAAATATTAACCACATCAATTTTGGAAGCATTTGTTGTGTCAACCCACAATGAAATCACCCTAGAGTTTCATTTTATTTGTGACCGATTCTAAGGCAATATGTAAAAAGTGAGTGACAAATGACTGTCATGTATATAATAGTGTGATTAACAATAAACATTATTTTCCATGTTACTGTAGGTTTTGTTTCATTTCAAAAAATAAAAAAATATTTTGCAGTTTGAATTATATATGGGGACACCAAAATATTAAGTGCTTGGGGCCTCTAAATGGCTTAATATGGCCCTGCCAGTGATACATATTGGTAAAGGTAATTTTGTGAATTCTTCCAGATAAGATTTCTAATTTAAAAATAAAAATATTTGACAATGTGTCTGTGCAGGGGAAGAATGTATACCTAAAGGACAGCTTCTACCATGCGCTTCACTTCCGGAGAAGCTTGGGTCATTCCCTCCTATAACTGCCCCATCAGAGCAACCTCTTTTTATCTGTTTTTCCCCCCAGGTTACAGCAGCTTGACAAGCATTGCCAGACTACTGCCCAGCAGCTAGTGGAGTTGCTGAACAAGCAGAATGAGCTATACAAGGAGAGGCAGATGCTTACTGAGGAGGTGGAGTTCCTGAGGATTCAGGTACCACTCAGAACCAGGAAAAAATGAATAAAAGCTAGAGAAAAACACTTGACCATCAGTGACTAAAACAAAAGAACCGGTCCAATACAGTTTCAACATCTGAATCCTGTGAATGCAAATTCAAATCATCACCTTCATACAGTTGTTGATCCGGACAATCTAAGCTTCCCTCTACTTCCCCAGTTTTTGCCCTTTCTCCTTCCCTAGAAGAGGAGCTCATTTGAAGGCTCAGCAGCCACATTTGGACATTACATTTCCAGTAAGGACTGGAAAGAGTGCTGTAGGTGCCAGTTACAAAAAGGCACTGGGGCATTTAAGAACAGAACACAAAATGGCCGCCGCTGTGAAAATAGCATGCATCCCAACTAGACCCGCACCCATGGAGAAAAAGGCACAACATGTTGCATTTGTTCAGAGAGGTGCGCTATTTGCACAGAAGGGAGGGGCAGTGGGTGTCCAGTCCCTGTGAAATCGGGGCATGTTTTAGGGGGCAGGCTCAGTGCAGGAGAAACAAACTATCTCATATGTTGTGGATTTTGGAGGGGATAATTGCTGCGATTTTTTGCAGCTGCCATAAGAAGTACTGGTGGGTGCACTTGGCACTATAGCTGAACATGATATGATCCAGTTGCAGAGGGTCTTGAGGTTGTGTGCTCTCTCTTCCTTTGAGGAGTTCAGAAGCTGTCACATGTGCTTTGGTCCTCTGAACCAAGAAACTATGGGTTGTTTAAAATTATTGTGCATGACTAACAAAGCGTGCTTTCCTTATATGGGGCAAATACCAGAAACCTTGTGCTATCTATTCTGAAGTCTGACTAGATATGGAATATATGCAACCTTCTTTTTATAAAAGAGCTGCTTCCTATAAAAATCATAAAATTACTACTCGAGTTGGTAAAAATTAAGGTGCTGGCATACACACGTGTGTTGATAAATGGTAAAATGTCTCTTCCACCCCTCCCCTCTTCCTGCAACCCTGTCTCCCTTCTCTATTGAATTTGAGATGGGTTTTAAGTATATATTTTATTCATATATTTCAAATAAAAAATATTTAAGCTCCTTCTTTTGAAACTGCACACATATATTAAAATCGCCGTTAACAATATGGTCAGTTGTCATAAACAAAATCAACTACTGCATGTTGTGTCCTTCTTACCAAATGACAAGGGAGCGGGTGGCGCTGTGGTCTAAACCACAGAGCCTCTTGGGCTTTCCGACCAGAAGGTTCCAGTTCTGCCATCATTCACCACCAGAGGTCACTATTAGAGGATCAATTATGATTGAGCATAATCACCAATTTATTTCCTAGTCCTTACTCGTTGTACAGAAATGCCAAAACGGAGCTGGGAAAATGTTTCCAGCTTCAGGGTCACATGCCTGGAAAGGTTACCCATGTGGGGAAGTCACTGGTGGGTCAGCCAAAGCCACATATAAACCCCATATGAACATCATTCCCCCCCCTTCATGCACTATAAATGACAATGTATGAATGGTAGTGGGATTAGGGATGTAAAGCAGCTTCCTCTTGATACAGCGGCCCATCCCTTGTAATCTGATTAAATTCACAGTAAACTGTATTTTTGCAGAAACCTGCCATCTCTATTTAAGAAAATAAGAGGCAGGGAACCAAATGTGCCTTAAAAGCAAGGGCTCTGTTATTTTCTACTAAACACGAACAGTGTTTAGAACTCATTGAAACCTTGATTTTCCAGAATGAAGCATTGCCATGACAGATGTTTTTTGCCTCTCAGTGGTCGGCTTATGCATGTTACACGCCTTTGAAAAAAATTTTGTTACACAACAGTGCCATGTTCTCCACAATTGACCAACCTTTGAGACCTTAACTACAGGAAGAAAGCAATATAAATAAACACTTGGTGCTCTTGCAAGTGACAGAAGTCAGTCTTTGGTTTTTCTCTTTTAGTTACCCAGTGCGCTACAGCTGCGATACTGAGCGGCTGAAGCTAACTTGGAAAACAGCCTTCGTTAGATGAAAATACTGTATCCAATTTCAGCTTGTTGACCTGAAGCTCTTAAATAAATCTTTGCAAACTTATCTTGTTGCTCTGGAAAGAAGTCGTCCCTGTCTGCAGATTTTGTGAAGTGGTTCGGTCTTTTTGAGCATTCAAGGCTGCTTGTTCTTCCTCACCCAAGAAAATACATCTGAATCTATTTCTGGGAAGTTGCCCATAAATTCCATTGCAGGGGACGTGACACCATCACCTTCCCCTGCTTTGGGTGAGAACTTGGAAGCATACAGTGAGGAAGCACAAGTCACTTTCTCTTGCACTTACTTTGAATGCTTACCGCTACCCTAATTTAAAATAGTTTGCACCCCCACTTATTATTGCCCCCACTCACCTTATTTTTTTTTTAACTTCCAACATTTATTGCTTGCCCCATATCAAATTCTAGATAAGGAGAAGGGCTACAATTTCTCCAGGGTTGCAGAGCAACTTCCTTAGCAAGGTTAGAAACTGGTCTGGTTTTACAACTTTTGAGAGAAGGTACAAAGCATCCGTCTTTTGAGAAGCAGATGGCAGGGAGGGGAAAGAGCATTGTTGGCTCATTTCTGTGGTATATTGTTTTTATTGCTACTTCTGGTTTTTTTGCTGGAAGTTGCCTCATGGCTTGGAGAGGTGATATTTAATTGTTCTAAATAGGTATGTCATAACATACATCTCTTTGTCAACCTTTAAGCAAGGCACACAAGTGTATCTTCCACAGATAACATGTTATTTATTTAGAACATGGGTAGGCAAACTAAGGCCCGGGGGCCGGATCCAGCCCAATCGCCTTCTAAGTCCAGCCCACGGATGGTCCGGGAATCAATGTGGTTTTTTCCTTTTATTTAAAATGCATCTCTGGGTTATTTGTGCGGCATAGGAATTCATTCATCCCCCCCCAAAATAAAATATAGTCTGCCCCCCCAAGATCTGAGGGGCAGTGGACTGCCCTCCTGCTGAAAGTTTGCTGACCCCTGATTTAGAAGCTTGTGTCATTTAATAATTTACTAAGCTCCTGAAACATAGCCTTTGTGTATTAGAACTATATTTATTTTATGATCCATTTGTGATTTTGAAACTTTTTCCAAAAATAAGAACAAGATGTTTTTCAAAATCAAATTTTATTATGGTTCAGAGACAGGAAACTTTTAAAGGTGTATATACTGATCCCATGACCTCAGCTGCAGGATTTTGCTACAGTAAGACAACCATGTTGCAAAGTTGTTGAGAACTTCAGTAAGCAAAATCATTTAAACAATGCTACTGAGCAAATGAAATACTGGTAGTGATCTTTCTCATGGATTTATAAATGGTCCCACTGCAGTTAACATTCCTTTCCCACAAATAACATCAATCATCCTGAACTGAATAATTTTTCCTGCTAAATATACTTACATGGAAGTGTTCTTCACTTTTATACCTCAGGACTCTTTGGTTTAAGACTGGTACCTCCTTAGTGCTGGTTCATAGTGTCGTGGGGCCCAAAAGCATAATGGTCACAATCTTTGTTGCTGCCACTCACCTCCAAAGCAGGAGGGTAGGGGTTCAATTTAAAGAACAAATAGGGCATTCGAGTGCCAACTTCACTTCCCAGCTTGTGGCTTACCTCTCTGCAGTCCAACCAGGGCTGGTATTGGTGCTGAAGCTTGTAAATACCTGTCTCAGAAGGTGACCTGTTTGTAATTTTCTTGTTGCACCGGAAAGACATTCTGTAAAATCTGTTAGTTGTCTGGGAGAGTGTTGCCGAGTAGAAAGCGACCTCCTTTTACTCTTTAAATTAGATCTCCACCTCCCCACTTTGTACATGCTCGGTACAGACCAGCATTTAAAGAAATGGGTCTGCTGCAGTGCATCTAAGTTTGGTCCTTAGAAGGGACCTTGCAAACTTCTGCATCCCTGTGGCATCCATCAACCACAGCAAGCACATGCTGATGTCCCTCCATCTACCTCTTCCTTATCTGATGAATTAATAACAGAGGTTGCTTAAGAAGGAACCACCATTGACCATGGCTGCTGAATATTGCTACGGCCTTGTCTTTTCTTGACAGATTTGAGCTGTGCTAGGGAGGTGAAGAAGAAGCTGTAAGACTACTTTCATAGTTTCTCTGGTGTCAGCTGTTTTTCTTCTGTTATTCTCCTTCACAACTTCAGGCAAAAACAGCCGTTCCTCCTGTCTACTGGAAAAATCAAAGGTGCTGCAACAGTGATTCTTGGGCAACCTAAGTAGCAGCTTTCTCCTTGCAAGAAGCATAACTAGAAGAAGGCTTCTCCTATAGATGCCTGTAGTAGCTGTCCGAGCCATCAGCATGTTTGCGCACCAAAACTTCTTTCTTTATACATGGTGTTGCATAAACACTAGGCGCAAACAATCTCTTGTCTTGGTTAAGATATCAGAAGAGCTCTTCAAGATTACATACTCCTTTTGCTTCTTTCTTATGTGCTCCTACTTCTATCCCACTAGATTACGTCTGCACCGATTTCATCACTAATCGTAGTTAAATCAGAATTTGAAATCAGCTTCCAAACTTAACATCAAAATCTGGTTTAAGGCTAGCGGTAGTTAATTGTTAGCTTAGTGCAGACATGATGCTACGCAGTCAGCACTGAACAAGGACAGGGGGAGTCAAAGGGAGATGAGGAACAGTATGTGAGCTCATGGAAGGAGGAGAGTGGACAGTCCCAGTCTCTTAAATATATTCAATCTGTACCAAACCGAATAGGCTGACATAGGAACATTCATCCAGTGGCAAAGCAGCAAGTTCTGGGTTGCATGTCATTTTTAATAAGCTAATTTTTTACCCCTAATAAATATTAAAATGAAAGTTATTAATTTCCCCAAGTAATATTTTTATCTCCAATAACTAATTGTAAGAATCCTGCAAAGAATATTTATCAATAGGTGTTATTGATGGACACTAAACCGTGTTCAGAATCAAAGTCTTTGATCCTCAATGTTTTAAAGATATTTTGGTAACAAACCTAAAGACTGACAACATGTTTGCTTTGAATATTGATTACCAAGGCAATAATTTCATTTCAACCTTATAAATACATAATAAATATTTATTAAATACATGTTTTAAAATGTTTCTTAATGTTATCCACCCTGAGCTTTCAGCAAGCAACAGGGTGGGTTTAAGAAAAACAAGCCAAATAAATAAAGGTGTACATGCTTGACAGAAGTAAACAGAAGACGTGTAAGCTATGTCATTTTACAAAAATAAAAAATAAAAATGGCTAAAGCAAACAGCTATGCAATTATTAGAATTCTCTCGAGTATTAACTCAAAACAAATTCTAGAGCTCAATTTCAATCTACATGTTTAATAGGACGAGTTCCACACTATTTCTGCCTCCTGTCATCAAAAAGGACTTAATAGAGAACAATATAGAGAGAACACATATAACTAAGGCACAATCCAGACAAAGTTTAAGGTGTGTAGTCCCATTGATTTCAATGGGAAGTTCAGCACATGCATAACCACCTGTCTTCCTCCTGGAACACAACTCTTATCACTGTGCTCCTCTCAACAATTTGTCCCATCTCATCTAATCTCGCTATCTGCCCTCTCATCCTTATCCCCCTCTCTTTTAAACTAACTAGCTTTCTAGCTCTTGTCAATCATCTTTCCAATGACTTGACATTACTTACACATAATGTAGCAGGCGTGGAAGTTTCTGCACAGACTCCTCTTTTTCCACTGGTATCAACTAACTTCCTATAAATTCAGTGAACATTGTAGCCTTTGACTCTCTCTCTCTCTCTTTCTCTTGGTCTTCTAAAGCAGTGTTCCCCAACCATGGGCCTCCAGCTGGTTTTGGACTACAATTCCCATCATCCTTGACCACTGGTCTTGCTAGCGAGGGATGATGGGAGTTGTAGTCCAAAAACAGCTGGAGGCCCAAGGTTGGGGCACACTGTTCTAAAGCATTCTACTGCTAAACTTCCTATTCTTCCATTTTGCCACCCTGCTAGATGTCTGCCTTACATAACCAACTGCATATGCTGCAGTCATTGACTGTTGAACATGCTGTCAAGTGATGCCGTCTGTTCACCACCATGACATCACAGCTCAACCACCTCACACAGATGTCAATCAAATACAATGCATATCAATGGAGACAATCCACACATTCAGCTTAAGAGTAATAACCTGATGAGATCAATTGTTGAACAAGAATGTATGAGCCAGTCAAAAGGCCTGTTTATGCCTTAGTTACTTCTCACTTTGACTAGTGTAGACTCTACTTGTCTTCCCCCTCCCCAATCCTGATTGCTTTCATTCTGACCAAAACTCGGTCAGAATTATCAATGACTAGTTACAGGCAGCCCATCCAATTACATTTCTGGTTCTTCCATTGGCTACCCTTCATCCTTAGGAATGGTTTCTCTTTCTAGCCAGTGCTAGATCGTTTACTACATCAGCATCATACATACCAGTTTTAGTTAATTTCAAATGTGGAGCCATCTTGTAAATTGGGCATTCCAACATGGTGTGGGGGTATGTTTGAGGTTGGCTTGAACATTAAAATTTTTGTTGGAATATTTTATTATTAGTGTTTTAATGTTCTTATTTCCATTTCAGGTGGGCTAGTTGATGTTGTAACTGTCTAAAACTGAAAGTGATAATGATAATACCAGAGACAAAAATACTGTAAAATTGTCAATGAATCAATTCAAAGGGTGTGTGGCATTGAGATATAAGCTACACTACTTTTAAGAGTGGTAACTGTCCATCGCCGGTCAAGCCTGGAATTTTTAGTTACTGTGTTGGCTATCAGATAGCGATAGTAAGGCAACACAAAATGTAGGTTATGCTACAGATGCACAAATCTCAGACAGTTAGAAAAAATATGGATAGTCAATTATGTGATGGCTAGATTTTGTTAAGATGTTTACATGTTCTACATTATGAGTGGATGAAGTGCCCGCAACATTCAAAATGGAATTGCTGACTGAAATGTACTGTGCTCAGGTTCCTGTTGATTTTGTTTCTTCACATGTGGGAAGGTTGGTATCATTTTACATAATTTTTATATTGTTACTGTTTTGCTGTTTTTTATCTAATTCTACTGTAAGACCTCTTGATTCTAAAGGAAAAGTGTAAGAGAAATTTAATTAATCGAATTTAACATAGCAAAATTATTTACTACAGTCTCAATATTTTAATAACTTGATACATTGTATCACTTATCTATTTTACTATATCTGTAGAAATATAACCTGTTACATTGAAATAATTATGTAAATATCAGTAAACTTTGAAATGAATTCTAAAGATCACAAATGATTTCTGGACCTCACAGACCAAACACATGATAGATACCATGTGTATTCTCAAATGGTATGGAAGCAACAAAATGTTTAGTTTTTACACTTCTGCCTTATTGGAATTGATGCATTTCTCAAGATGGTTCCACATCTTCAACTAAACTTATAACTGTTTTCTACAGTCTTGGAAAAGCAAGCATTGTCAGAATTACCAGCTTTCGTACAATAATTTCATTTGTCACCCCACTTATTCTTCTTCTGGTCTTTTATGCTCTCCATAACCTTACTTTCTCATTCTTCTCCAAGTTCCCATCCATAGCCTTTGCCTAGAATCTTTCATTTTGCACTTGCTCTATCCTTTTACACCTTGAATGTTTTCCTAAAATAAACTCTTACAAATTCTTTTTCTCCCTTAATAGCCGTTCTACTTGTTATCGTCATCCTCATTACGTCTATCTACAAACTTTATAATAAACCATGCATCTTTTTGTGTACTCTTCCAATTCTTTATTATTTCCCCCCATATTACCTGGACTGTGGGGTTTTTTTTGGACAGTGAGTATCTTGCGCATCACTAGCACTTGGTGTATGATTTTAGTTATGGAATTTTCAACTGTTTGAAAAGAAAAAACCTCCATAAAGGAAGGCAGCAAGTTATAGTAAATTTCCAATAAACATAAAAAATTGAAATCAGCTAACAATGCACATAGCATTATCTGTCAATTATCACAGATATGATGAGAATGTACACACATCAGAATAAAATTTTAGAATTGCTTTTAGATGGGCTGCATATTACGATATATACTTTTCTAAAGTATACCACAGCACTCAAGATATCTGCAGTAATTTGCAATTGCAAAGATATTGCTTTTTAAAACCATTTTCATGAAATAAAGTTGCTCTCAAGTCATAGATAAAACTAAAAACTCTTTTGTTGCAACCTTTATACATGTTTGCACCTCAAAAACAAAAGCAACAACAATAAACACATAAGTAGCAGATTGACATAGTGCTTTATTTAAGCTGTCTTTACGAAGGAAAATAATGTGCATCCCTATCATATATGTGTAAAAATACTAAGGATGTACAGTGTACAAAAACGGCTGTTGTTATTTCACATCCTTGTGGGTCATATGCTTAAGGAAATAAACAGTTTAAGTATGACCAACAGTAATACGGTTTCTTGGATTTTTTAGTGTCTGCTTAATGTCCTTAACCATAGGACTAGATCTGTCATGGGTCTAATGAAAGAACTAGCAAGGTCAAGAAATTTCACAAACTCTAAAGCTACAGGGAGGTAATTCAATTACCATTTTTGAGTTTTTATTTAAATAAATACTTTACATTTCATGCTTGCCTGTAATGCACTATACCAGGAGCAAGATAAGGAAATTCTACTGTAGACGGTACAAACAGTAGCAGCAAAGTGTGTACATTGAGGTGTAATATAGAGACCCTGCAGTTAGTAAGGAAAAACCTTACGTTTGTACTCTAGGAAAAAGCACATGGCCTGTGCAAGAACTGCCAGCTTCAAGAAGCAAACAAACAAAAACAATTTGAAAGTTTTATAAAACAATACTGGAATAGAGGCTCTGCGATTAGCAAAGATGTTTTGGAAGAATTGTTAGTGTGGAAAGCAAACTTTGTGTGCAAAACTGCCAAAACATAAATAGAAATGACCTATTTTCTCAAAGGTGGCTGCAGTACAAGAGGGCACACACGATGTCTTGGAAGCCAGTACAAGCTGGAGTCAACAAGTCTGAAATGTACTATGTTTTTTTCAAACTCCTGTCAAAGTCTAGCCAAACTCAAGAGGAAGCTGTGATGAAGCAGAAGAGAGGTTTCAAGAGTGTATTTTAGCTGCAGCTTTGATTGATTTATGTATTCTTATGAGTATGGATTGAAGTTTTCTCTCAACCTCCAAAGGGTCATTCCATGTAGGAACATGAACTCAAATATAATTTTTGCTTTCTTTTCCCTCCCCACATTAAATGTAACTTAAAGGTACAAAGTTCTATATGCAAACAATACAGTAAATGCAGACACCTTTAATTGTTCTGCTCATCAGGCCAACAACATGGGTTACAGTGGGCTGTAGCCAACCTTATGCAAGCGGAAGTTCACTGCTGCCACAGTTCAGTTCTTGCCACATCCGAGCCCAAGGCAGAGGAAAGCTCAATTCAGACTTCCACTTGCACAATGTGGAATACAACAACAATGACCTGATCTGACAGGTGACCCTATTAAAATATTTGTGATGCTATTTGGAGCCTTCTTGAATTGACAAAAATAGTCAGAACAAGACTATTACTTGACATGCCAAAACTTATGCCTTGTATAGTCTAGGAACATATGTAATTCTGTGGGCTAATTTGTCATAAATTAGAGAAATGTGACTAGATAGAAATTTCTATGGCATTCTCCTCTGTAGTATTGTGAGGAGGAGGTGTCCCTGCACCTTCCTCTTCCTCACATCTAGATCCTCCCGTCAATTAATGAGACAGCAGGGAAAACTGAGCCAGGTGAGGAATCCAAAGCAGCGTCTTCTTAGTACGTAGTACAGAGGAAGAGTGACGGTGGCAGGGACTATGGAACAAGCTGAAGAGACTATTGTTTCCTAGTCTCCAGTTAGTGGCTAGATTTCAGCCTGCTGTTGATCTCTTTGCAACTTTGGATAAACCTAAGTTCTCCATATCATGACCTATGCTGAATTGTGACAGAGGTGTGCCCACATGACAGCCAAAATGGTAACTCTGCAAATCTTCCATGGTTTTCCTAAGCTTGCACCCCACCAAACATTCAGGACAGCAGTCATATAGATATGTATAATCTCCTGACAAATAATAAACTATTTGCCGCTGTCAAAACCTGTCCCAAACCTTCCATTGCTAGCTACCCCTGCTCTGAAGATGCCAGGAACAGCTGGACTGCTTTTTTGTGATGCCATAAATGCACTGGAGAAGAGGTTATTTGAAGATCAACATTATGATACTTGCCAAACTTCACCGATGGGAGCTTTTATAAAAAATAAATGGAGAATGAGTACCCCTAAAGGATGCATATATACTTGTGAGCAAATGCATGTAAAGGAATGCCTCTGGAATGGTACTTCTACTTTAGAAGGATGGTCTGATTATATCCATTTATGAAATACAATGGGTGACGCCCAACATAGCGTGAGCAGACTTCCCTTTCCTCCACCATCCCATCCTCCTGAAATCTGCTGTATATGACCTCCCAACCCTCTAGAGCAATTTCAGGGGCTGCAGGAAAGGGTTATCTGATACACCAATGGTATCCATGCTGCTGGCAGATGGTCGCTGTTGGATTGCACCCTGTGTATTCCCTAGCCAATCCTACGACTGAGCTGATCCAGCTATCCAGCACCTTAGAAATCTACACAAGGCAAGCTACGGGGCATACAACAAAACAAGTGCAATGCATGCAAAAATCAGTGGCATGTGTCTTGGAAGAGGAGTCCAATGTGGCAATGAAAGCAAATATTATTTTGATGAGTAAACACTTTCAGTCTTGTGTCAAGGCTAACTTCAACTGAATTAACCAACATCACTGCTGGTTTACACAAGGAATCCATCTTTGTGTGTGTTTTATCTATTTCAGATTCCATCTCCAATTCAATGACTAAACAGAGCAGCCAGGCCTGCGAATTGAAACCCTTATTAGAAAGCTACCATTACCTTTCTACCAGCCCACAGAATAAGAGCTTGCTTATGTTCCCAGACCAACAGGCTGCCATTTCTGAAATCTATCAGATATATTGCTAAGGCAAAAACACTAATTTTTAAATGGTCATTAGAATAAGAATTTGAACGATTTGGACAATTCTGTTGTGTTTTTCAAATTGTGGAAGTGGGACAACATGGAATGACTCCTACACCGCTTAACCTATTGCATGGATTTCAATAGCTTCTATAAATAATATTCTAACACTGAGATATAGCAGCTTGATAATTTTGTTATATCTAAAAGAATATTTATATGGATTAGGAAATATTTAAGCCATGGAAAGGCATACTTGTTCCTATCCATCAGGGCGGTTCCGTGTGCAGATCCCATGCTTACCTAAGAAAGGGTCCTGCGCAGGGAAATGATTCCACATCTAACCCCAGAGCTGTGCATGTGGTGCCCCTTACAAGATTAGGCTGGTACAGACCTGACACACAGATAACAAGTGGTGTTAATGCTTTGATAGGGCTGCTCATTTGATTGGAGGCAAAGGTTAAAGAGCTCTTCTCTCCCCTTTTCTGCGCTAAATGGTGAGGAGAACTTCACAACTGACTGCACTGTCCATCTGGCCAGCAGAGAAATTCCTGCATATAAGAAACACAGGATTGGGACCACCATAAATATTATCAAGTGATCACATTTGGTATACACTGGTCATAAAACAAACGTTCTGTCTAGCCACTGAGTCATTCTGATTGTTTGTTACTACTTCAGTGTCACAACCTCTAACACCAAGTGTAGACGTAGTTATATTCTGCACTCCATCCACTCAAGAGGTGTCCATTAATCATGACCTACTGTGGTGCAAAGATACAATAAAATCTACTTTGCTTATGGAAAGTATGTGTTTGTCTTAGCTGCCTTCATAAGATGCCTACATGCCTCTTGATAGCCCCGGCATGTCCCACTGCCTGCAGTGGTTTTCATTCCAGGGCATTGAAATTCTCAGCATCAAGAGGCTAAGACGTCTGCATGTAAATATTATTTTCTTCTCAGAAGTCATGTACACATTCATACACAGCAATCGTAATACTAAGCTAAATCACAGTTTGTTACAGGAGTTGAAAACATAATGAAGCCAAGATACTTTGATGATAAACCCCATGGAGTGGCATTTGGGGATGTCATTACCACTGGCATGCAATGTTTTTACATTTAGTGGCTCATTTGGAAAATCCCAACTCCCAGCCCCAAAGGCTGTATTAGAGATTGCCTTCCCTCAACAGGTTTACATCTTAAAAGAACAAAATAATGGATTCAAATATCCTAGTCAATAAATATGATGAGAAAGGTAATTCAGTACGCTGACAATGTTATGTCTGTTGTGGCCAGATATCAAACATCACTTTTAAATGGCTGTTCCCGTCAATCTAATATATTGTTTGAAACGTTATAGCACAGGGGGGTTTGTTGTAATCATTGTGGGCTTCGTATCACTGAAAAGTTCAAGTGACTATCAGACTCCTATACCACATGGAGTAGAGAGTGCATGGCGCTAGGATTTTCTCTTGACAATAATGAAATGTTTCCACTACAGAAACCTGATTCAAAGTACAGGGTACACTTTCAGAGTCTTGTTAACATCTTCACATGGGAGAAAAAAGTGCATTATTTTGTTCAGCTTGTACAGTCCTTCCATACTTTACAAAATAAATTTTAAGCCTCTTCTAGGATATAGCAGCATTTGCAAACATGATACATACAATCGTCACTAAAAATAAATACTATTGAAGTGTAACAAAAATAATTCCGTTAAAACACCTGAAGAAAAAAGCTAATTCACAAACTCAAAAGTAAAAACATGTAAGGCAAACTCCAGTTTACCTTAGTGTACAAATTTTGGTGAAAAGCGATGTTGTTATGCCTGTCTACATTCTTCAGCCTCCAAAGGTGATGTATATCGACAAAGAAAAAGAAAAGTATGAGAGAGATGCAAATCATAAGACCTTTAAACAACTTCAGTTGCTGCTTTTATGTCTTAAATTCTTGCATTTTAAAAGTTCAATTCTCCATAATTGCACGTGAATCTGGAAGTCTAAGTGGAGGCTAGGTGATCCCAGCCTTTTGCTTCTTGTGTAGTATCCAACAGTAATTAAAAAATAATATATATATATATTTATATATATATATATTTATATATATTAACAATTATAAGTCCTTCTCCGGAATGTTTTCATCCAGATGTTAATGGCAAGTCTGATTCAAGTGATGATATGCCTACCAAAAGCTTTGCATATATACACCACCACCTTCTACAATTCCTTGTTCTGTCCAGCTCAAAGAGATGTAAGAAATCATCACAAACCATCCTATTTTTTTCTAGAATTTGATTTGTCTTCTAGAAGTGAGGAATACGTCTCAGATCAACGTGTCTTTTAGCCTTTGCTCTGAGAAGACAAGAGAATGATAACCAGCTGTGCACAAAATGCACCATTGAGAATTTGTCATCTAACACCACAACATTTTTGGATTGCTTCTTACTGTTACTTTCATGCTGAGACAGTGGACAGCAGTAACAGCAGGGGACCTTAGACCAATATAAAATGTCATGCAGATAAATCAAAGAGGCTGATTGGTCAGGAAGGGAACTTGTTCAATTTGGAATGATCTCTGAAAGTGCTCTGCTATCCTAAATAATAGCAAGTACTGGTGGTGATGTCAGGAATCATTTTCAGTGATAAATCTAATATGACCGTGAAGCAGTAGAACAAAACAACAAGCTATTCCCGTCCACTTGCAGAGTAAGAAAACTGGGGGAAATGTGGTCGTCTTTCGTTGTCCATGCAGTCCATACCATCTTCATCATCTGTGGAAGGGAAGTTTAAAGGTAGTCTCAGAAAAATGCTTTTCTCACACAGTTAGTTTTTAAAAATAGTTTTTACTTGGATATAAGGTATTTTGCATATATTGAAATATAGGCATATATTGTAAGGGGGGGGGGACCCACTGTATTAATGGAGCTGTGTGTGCTGAACAGGGTCTTAGTATTGGAACCTACAAGATTTGTGTCCTCTGGTTTAACAAATACAGAAACAATACAAGGAATCACTTTGCAGATTTCAAGTTTCTTTTTTCAAAGAATTTTGGTACCATTCATTCTAATAGCCGTCTGAGTTTTCCCATACTTGTGCTTATGTAGCTAAAAGCATAACAAACACCCAGGCACTAAAGAGAGTACAAAAACATCTTCTGGGAAGGGAACATAAGAAGGGGAACCTACAAGAACTCCAGCAGAGCGACTGGGGGGACGGGACTCAAAACTGGGAGACAGAATGGTGACTGGAGAAGATAAAGAGATTTTTAAAAAGTAAAGAAAGGACCATCTAACTTCCTGAGTAAGTCACTTCCTTGTTCACTCTAAAAAGCTATCTTTAAATGTCCCAAGGGATGTGAGAGCTACCCACAGAAATCTATTGAGAAAACTCAAGATTTCTCTGTTGAAGGCTAGTGTTTCAACCCCACTCCTACCCTCCAATCCAACAAACTAAACACACAGCAGCAAATGCTTAGTTCTTATTCAATGTGTTGTTTTTTTAAAAAAAAGCCAGCTGATACAAATTCCAAAGCGGTTTACTCTTCATATTGCAAGCTAGAAGGGGCTGCAGCTGGGAGAGAGCTGCTTATGACAGCTCTGCGGTGTAATTCACTACAGGGCAGGCTTTCAATGGTTTGCCACAACACTGAAGGGGGGTCAGAATCCTACTGCAGCTGGGCTGAAGTTGGGAGAAAACAACAACCCTGCAGTGCTATCCACTCTTTTTATCTCAACGTTGTAGGTTGGGCTGCGAGAGTAGGGCACAACAATGCCATCATATAGCTCACTCTTATAGCAAGTTAGAGGACTGCGCTGAGAGAAAAAGTACCGTAGCTCGTGACAGCTATAGAATTTCTTGTTAATCTTGCAGGTCAGAAGTGGGGTTCAGGTTGGATACCCAGTCAAAAATTCCCCATGCCTCTCAAGTTGCACCAAAGGTCAATCCAGTTACCGTATTTTTCGCCCTATAGGGCGCACTGGCCCATAGGGCGCACCTCGGGGGGTTTTTTGGGGGGGATAAATAAATAAAAAATATTTCCCCCCCCCCCAGCCCCCAGAACAGGCTGCTATCCACAAGCCTTGTGAGCCCGGCGGCAACTCCCGCCGGGCTCACAAGGCTTGCGGACATCTGCGCGAAGCACGGCGCACCCTCTGGAGCACGCCCTGTGCTTCGGGGTGCAGGCTGCTGCCAGCAAGCCTTGCGAGCCCGCAGGAACTCCTGCCGGGCTTGCAAGGCTTGCGGATAGCTTCCTGAAGCCTGGAGAGCAAGAGGGGTCGGTGCGCACTGACGCCTCTCACTCTCCAGGCTTCAGCGAAAGCCTGCATTCGCCCCATAGGACGCACACACATTTTCCCTTCATTTTTGGAGGGGGAAAAGTGTGTCCTATAGGGTGAAAAATACAGTGAATTTCTCCCAGGCCAAGTCAAGCAAACCAATTTTCCAGAAGGCTCGTGTTCCCCATGCACACTGGTTGTGCTTTTAAATATTCAAAAAGTAAACAAATATACATATTGCACATGAAGTGAGACAAAGTGACACTTGTCTTAAATTATAGCTTTTGCTTCTTTCAAGCCCCTCAGCCGCAGGTTCAGGTTACATGCAGGGACTCACAACAGGGATACGCTCCCAACATTTTGGGATGCCACTGAAATTCATAAAACAATTGACAGGAAAACTTAAAGATAATATATTCTACTAAAGTTTCTGCAATATCCTATAATAAAGGTAAAGGCTATTTAAGCAAATGTTTATTAATTAGACCTTTAAGCAGAATAAACTAAAGCATTATGTTTAACATACAACACAAATGTTGAGAGGTCCTATCAGTATAGTTCTGTAACATGCTAATAAAACAATGCCAAATGAATACCATGTATCAAACAGTTACTCATGTTAAATACGCTGTAGCACTGCTCATTCCATGGATATTTCTGAGAGTTTCCTCATTCATTTTTATTAGAGTTGGGATAGGAACCCAAGAAAAAAGTTTGAGGAGACAGAAAGTGAACTCAGGCTCTATCATGGAGTGCCAGTGTGTCCTTAATCCTGAAGTGTGCATTCTTCCGTTACAAGAACATCATTTAGGAGAGACGCTGTAACCACACACCTCAAGGATGTGATGCTGTTTCTTTGCTGGCAGAAAATGGGTACGTACTTTTGTAAACCAAAAAAACTTTAATAAAAATACATTTTTAAAAAAGAAAATGGGTACGGCATGTAATTTTCATTTTTCATAAAAAAACTCTCTAAATCCACGGAGACCCTTAAAATGCTATAAACATTTCTGAGATACTTACATTTTTCAGGTGGCGTTATTGTAATAGTCTGAGCAGTAAACTCTTCATCAAAATATCTGGTGTCTGTCTCAGACGTCACTTGAGGTTTAAAAGGAGGGACAAGCTGAAAGAACAGGGAAGAAAAAATGCATTAAGGAATACGAACACAATAAAGCTAAAAACAGGAGTATATAAAAGAGTACATGAAGCTCTTCTGGCCCAGTAGCTAGAACAAAGAGCTGGTACAACAATGATCCTGGATTGAAAGTCTACCTAAAAACCAGTTTGTGGCAAGCCATTAGGCCACAGTTTTTGCTATTCTAGGTCTTGAAACTGCAAAATGAAAAAGCTGCTGGTCTGCTTCATGTTTATTTTCCTTGTGGTTGTATATGGATATTTGACTATTTTGTTGCCCACTGTCCTGATCAGAGCTGCTTCAAAGTTTGAGCATCCTCTTCCTACTCTGACAATGTCTATGAGCCACCAGTTCAGTTTCCCAGCATGCCCTGGAGTTTCTGACATAGTATCACTCCAGGGCACGTCGGGAAAGTGGCAGCCCACAGACCCAGCTCGCTGGCACGAAGGACAGCACCCATCTTGTGAGAAGTAAGAAGAGAGCAAGGAGGCCAGGTGAAGGCAACATCAGGACCTGCTCCAATCAAACTATCTCCTTCCCAGTTCTACAATAATAGACGCAATCTGCCTTGTGAGAAGGAAGAAGGGCAGGAAGTTCCTCAGTTAATTCTTATGATACAGTGTCAACACACATTCACACAGACATTTCATTTTTTGCCTTCTGGACAACAGGAATGTGTGGCTGCTACGAGTATCTCCCTTCATTGGGGAATAGAACATTGTCTGCAAAATATGGCAGCACTCATGAACACATGTTTAAAGGACTAAGTGATTTAATTCTGTTAAAATAACTTTTTAGGACTTGGATATTGCTAGAATTCAGATGTTATGTCAAAATAATATATAATGTGTTGAAGCATTTTCATAGGGCGGGATTCAACAAATGAGTCATGTCAGTGGAAGCCATATGCAAGGACTTCTGCTTGTGCAATGGGGCTTTCCCCCTTCTTCTCCCCCTGCACGCCCCCCTTAATTGGCTCGGGGGAGGGGTATAGGGAGAACATGGGGGGAGGAGAGGGGGATCATTTCGTTGGGCAAGCCAAAATGCTCACCCTGGTTGAACTCTTGCCTTAGCGCAATGTTGAATTCTTCCCATAGTAATATTGCTCCAATTAGTTGATTTGTAACTTATATCCATGATAAACATGCAACTATAAAGGCCAATACCAGAACCACTTCTGATACCACAAAGAATTTCATTCAATGCAGAGGGGAAAATGTTACTCTACATCACCACAACCCAAAGTTTTTGAAACAAAAAACTGAAATATTCAATTGTATGTTAAAGAAAATAAGAACACTATGCATATTTGTACTATAGTCTTATTCTAAATATTAACAGAATTCTACAGTTATGCACAATTATTTACATTATTCTCCTAGTGGGTGAAATCTATTAGTGCTGTTCCATGCACAGAATGGATTTTGATCCACTAACTTAAAAGAGGAAAGCAAGCCATTTTCTTTCCCCTGCCACTGCGGCCCCATACCCTCCCTGAAAATTGGTTCCAGGGTTTTTGGGGCCCTCCTGAGCAGTGTGGAAAGTGGCATGGGTAGGTGCAGAGACGGGGGGATCACCTCCACGCCCTCTTACCCTAGCAGAAATTCCTGGAACAATTGAATTTCATACACTGTACCTTGTATGTTGCATCATTCATTACTACTAGTGGCAGCATTTTAAGACATGTTTGAAGTGCCCACCACAAGGTATCTCTCCTCCCGCCCCCCGTGCTGCTCCTGTTGCATTTTACAAGCAAGAACTTTGTAATAAAAAGCAATGGATAGGTAGCTCAACCTATGACTCAAACAAACATGTTTAATCGCATCTTGAATAACAACTCACTGCAGTTACAAAAAAAGTTTATTATTATTATCAGAATATAAAATTCCTAGTTACACCAGTGTGCACCACTATATAACAACATTCAATGTGTTTCAATTAACTGGGTAAAACTGTAATATTTCAAACATTTTAGTGGCAAACAAGCTGCTTTTGACTTTCACTGTGTTTTGGTATGAATACAACACTTAGCAGTACCAGCATTTTATTATTTGTACCCCACCCATGTGATTGGGTTGTCCCGGCAACCCTGGGCGGCTCCCAGCATATACAATATAAAAAGAAAAGGTAGATATATAGGGCAACATTGGGAAGATCCCATAAAGATACAAAGTGCAATGGAGGAGCCAGATGCTAATGAGGTTTCTACAAAGTAAAAGCCTGAGAGAAAGGTGTAAAAAAAATTGAGATATGGAGACATGAGCCACCCCCTTCAAGCGCTGTTCTGTCCAACCCTTGGGGAAGGATGGAGGCCTTTAACTTCCCATAATCTAGGTACACTGCAACATGCTCAGCCATATTATATAATGGAAGGACCACACACATTTAAAATATGAGGATGCAGTGCCTCCACTGCTGACCAATATCACGTAAGTAACATGTGTGCAATACCCTGACTAATAGGAAGGAAGGATCATTCTACGAAAAGCTTTCACACAACCTTCCCATTTTACATAAACAGTGGCTAATCTTAATTATGATTTGTTGAAGCAAGCCAGCTTCACTTTAAAGTTGGCTTGCTTTAAACAGACTGCTGAAGCCATTCCAGAGCAGGAAAAAGGGAAGGTGGGACCTTGTGAACCTGGTAGAAGGCTACACTCATTCCTGTTCTAATAAACCATGGTTTACTGTGATGTCCAAGCACAGTGATTATGTACATTAAGATTCATTTCTCAACTGTGCATAGCAGCTTATAAATCCATCTGTTTTTATTAATTACATTTTTCTATACTACTCTTCTTCACGGAGCTCAGGGGAGATAGTGAGCCTCACAACTAAATGGGGGTTTGAACCACAGTCTTCAAACAGAGAAAACACAGGAAGCTGCCTTATACTTAGACAACTGGATCATCTAGCTCAGTATTGGCTAGACTAAAATAAGTCAAAATTACATACCGATGATTAGACTACACATTATATGCAATGGCCCTGATCCAACTATGCAAACACACAGCTAATGGGTCTATGCATGTATAAAGTAAAAAAGGTAAAGGACCCCTGGACAGTTAAGTCCAGTCAAAAGCGACTATGGGGTGTGGTGCTCATCTCGCTTCAGGACGAGGGAGCTGGTGTTCATCCACAGACAGCTTTCCGGGTCATGTGTCCAGCAGGACTAAAGTGCTTCTGGTGCAATGGAACACTGTGACAGAAGCCAGAGTGCACAGAAACACCATTTACCTTCCCGTCACAGTAGTACCTATTTATCTGCTTGCACTTGTGTGCTTTCAAAAGTGCTGGGTTGGCAGAAGCTGGGAAAGAGCAATGGGAGCTCACTCTGTTGTGCAGATTCAAACTGCCAACCCTTCAATCAGCAAGCTCAAGAGGCTCAGTGGTTTAGACCACAGCGCCACCCACATCCCACCTCTATGCACATGTAGTCCTCTTTAAAAAGCAGTTTAGCAGAGAGAAGGTTGACTAAATCTAACCCTTCAACTGCATCTCTTCCTTCTCATAAAACTGATAGCCACCATTACTCTTTTTAAAAATAGCTCAGCCATGGTAGCTGAATCAGGGAGATGTGCAACAATCATTTGCGAATGTGGTTTGTCATCCAACTACACTTGAGCAAATGCATTTTATGTTCTCAAAGTAGCAAATAAAAGTTCAGAGCTGATAAGTAAGTCAGTATTACATAACCTCACCCACATTTCCATGATTAATTCCTGAAATGAAAAGCAACACCCTGCATTGCTTCAAAGTTTCTTAATACAGTCGTACCTTGGTTGTCGAACACCCTTGAACTCAGACGTTTTGGCTCCCGAACGATCAAAACCCGGAAGTGACTGTTTCGAACGTTCTTTGGGAAGCCAAATGTCCAGCAGGGCTTCCTGCAGCCAATCAGAAGCTGCAATTTGTAAGTCGAACACTTTGGAAGTAGAACTTCCTCCTGGGCTGTGTTCAGAAAGTGGTGGTGGGGGATGAGTGTTCAGACCCCTGGGCTCCCACTTGTGGGGTGCCTCAGCGTTCTGTCCTCTCCCCCATGCTTTTCAACATCTACATGCAGCTGCTGGGAGAGATCATCAGGGGGTTTGGGCTGGGTGTTCATCAATATGCGGATGATACCCAGCTCTACCTCTCTTTCAAATCAGAACCAGTGAAGGTGGTGAAGGTCCTGTGTGAGTGTCTGGAGGTGGTTGGAGGATGGATGGCAGCTAACAGATTGAGGTTGAATCCTGACAAGACAGAAGCACTGTTCTTGGGGAACAGGGGGCGGGCAGGTGTGAAGGACTCCCTGGTCCTGAATGGGGTAACTGTGCCCCTGAAGGACCAGGTGCGCAGCCTGGGAGTCATTTTGGACTCACAGCTGTCCATGGAGGCACAGGTCAATTCTGTGTCCAGGGCAGCTGTTTACCAGCTCCATCTGGTACGCAGGCTCTGTCCACGGACTGTCTCACCAAAGTGGTGCATGCTCTGGTTATCTCTCGCTTGGACTACTGCAATGTGCTCTGTGTGGGGCTACCTTTGAAGGTGACCCGGAAACTACAACTAATCCAGAATGCGGCAGATAAGACTGGTGACTGGGAGCGGCTGCCAACACCGGTCTTGAAAGACCTACATTGGCTTCCAGTACATTTCCAGGCACAATTCAAAGTGTTGGTGCTGACCTTTAAAACCCTAAGCAGCCTCAGTCCAGTATACCTGAAGGAGCACCTCCACCCCCATCGTTCTGCCCAGACACTGAGGTCCAGCACCGAGTGCCTTGTGGTGGTTCCCTCACTGTGAGAAGCCAAGTTACAGGGAACCAGGCAGAGAGCCTTCTTGGTAGTGGCACCCGCCCTGTGGAACACCCACCAGATGTCAAAGAGAACAACAACTACCAGACTTTTAGAGACATCTTAAGGCAGCCCTGTTTAGGGAAGCTTTTAATGTTTGACAGACTACTGTATTTTATTTTTTTCTTGGAAGCTGCCCAGAGTGGCTGGGGAAACCCAGCCAGATGGGCAGGGTATAAATAATATATTATTATTATTATTATTCCGTTCGACTTCCAAGGTATGAGTGTTGTTCACATTTCCAGGGTATATAGGCATATAAAATATAATGGAGCAACACACTAGAAGTGTAAGAACATAAACATGAGTGCCACAATATGTCAGGCACACATCCACTGAGCCAAGCAAAATATTTCTATTCCAACACACCATTCCTGCTTTAACTGCTGTACCACTTTCAGCAGACTTCCTGGTTTGGTAAACCAGATTTCCATGATGTCTAAATAATTAAGCAGTCTCCATAAATTAGGTTTGTAAACCAGGATTCTGTTCTTTAAACTTTGGTTTGTTAAGGATCACTTAAACCAGGAAAACCTTGCAAGGGAAAGAGAAGAGGGAGTGCTCCAGCAAGCCCACAATATACACTGGATCATAAATGTTACTGATCCACTGTGTTGATTGCAAAGGGTACTCAGAACATGAAAAAATCTTCGATCCAAGCCATAGTCCTACTAAAGATGTTGCTACAATTGTTCACGTTTAACTCAAATCTTATTTGATTCAGACGCTCAGACGCTTGCCTAGGAGAGTTGTGCAGATCCAACTGTAGACTTCTAACGTAGCAAGGATAGTGCGATGCTGATTGCGCCTGCACAAGGGCGCTATTCATGGAGTTGCCAACATGCCTGCCGCATCAGGACCACCAAGCAAATCCAGGCCACAGTCTCATCAAAGCCACTGTGGCTTGGTCACTTCCTTTCATTTGAACTTGGATTAAGTTTGCTTTCAAGCATACTCGGAGGAAAAGTAGTGCAAAAGCTCTCCCACTCTATTGCTGCAGTTATATGACAGTTCCCTTCTAATTCCTCTTGCATATTATGCACATTGAAATCTAGACCTTTAGTCAAGTTTAAGCCCTACTAGTCAACAGAGTTCATTCCTAACATCCCATATGACACTGGAGGTGAAACAATCCACAGATATGGCCATTGTTGCCCTCCCTCCCTACCCAGTGAACTGACATGTTTTAGTTGAGACTTTACTAACTCCACTGCTTAATAAGTTGCACATTTGTGTGTCATGAAGAAAACAGCACAAAAGGCACAAGCAGATACCACAGAGCTTGAGTCAGGTCTCAGAGTTCTGTTTTTACTGAGCCCTCCATGCCATACCCCACACTGTTCTAGAAGGTTCCCCCAACCCTCAGAAGCAGTTTGGCAGGGGGCTACGGCAGGTAAGGGAGATCGGTAAAAATTGACAGCCCCACTTACACAAACAGAAGTGTTCTCTACCAGCATAAAGCAACCATCAGACAAAAGTATAAGCATGTTAATATTATCAGCAATATTCATTATTGAGAAGACTGCCTGATCTGGACAGAGTTGCATTTCCCCTAAAGGAGAAAGTTTGTAGCTTAGGGCCGCTCTTATAGTCATCAGTCTCCCTAGGCCGGGCATCCCCTAACTCAGCCCTCCAGCTGTTTTGGGACTACAATTCCCATCATGCCTGACCACTGGTCCTTTAGCTAGGGATGGTGGGAGTTGTAGTCCCAAAACAGCTGGAGGGCCAAGTTTGGGGATGCCTGCCTTAGGCCCAGGCAGCTGGTTTACCAGCTACAACTTCTGCTCTGCCAAGATACTACATGCTCTGGTAACCAATGCCCTCTCTACAGGGAACTGCCCTTGAAGATGATCTAAAAGTTGGATCTACTGCAGAATGTGGCGGCCAAGTTACTGACCAGTGCCATAAAGTGGATTCATGTAACAGCTGTAATTAAGGATTGGCACTGACTGCCTGTTTGCTACAGGGCCAAATTTAAGATGCTGACTGTGTCTCTAAAGCTCTATATGGCCTACGGCACAAGTATCAGAAGGACTGCGTCCCTTCTTACCTGCCATCCCATTACTTAAGATTTGTGGGAGAGGCCCTGCTCACAATTCCGTGAGCATCCATAACTCGTTATGTGACAATGTGGAACACTACCTTCTCAAACTCTCTCTCCATCAAGATCCATCTCTACACTCTTATGCATTAGATTTAGATGCATTTATTTCCCCAAGTTTATAAATATAGCTGATGTAAAGGATAGATTGCTGTGGGACTGTCTAATTTTCCGATTTCTTGATATGTTTTTTTCACTCCGAGACCTATTTTGTATTGTAGGTTTTATTGTTCTTGTGTATTTTTAATATATTGTTATGGGGGCCCTTGGGTTAAAGGCCTAATACAAATTTAATAAATGAAAATATAATCTCAGTGAAATAATCCTGAGGAAAAGAAGAAAAACCAAAATTAAAAAAAACCCAACCTATAGGCTCCTGTCAGATTCAAAACTAAGATTATGCAAAAACCATTCATTTCATAAATCTAAATGGTATTTTTGACCCTCAAAATATACCTTAGCAATTTACTAGCAGAAAATAAAATTTAAAAAAAACCCAACTTAGTTTAATGCTGCAAAACCTATTAAAAGTTATGTGAATGCAAGTCTCAATAAACAAAATGAGACTTACTTCTGACTACATATGGGATTGGGCTCTTACATTAAGCACTTTTAAAATAATGTCTAAAGAGTGACCAAGACTGTATCTGTTCATAGGTCACAAAATTTTACTTCCATTTCCACCATTCCAGCTATCACAATGTTTCTTTCTCCTTCCTCACAAACTCCTGGCATAACTTATTATCCTCTGCCCCCCTCCTGAAATACCTTGGTTGTCTGTGCTGCTGGTTCCGTCTCATAGATCTTTTGCTCCCAGTGTACAGTAGGGTAAGGGAGCGGCACAAGCACTTTCCAATTGAACTCTTGGGATATTTATACTCTAAGTCTAATGTTATTTATTGTTAAAAATAACTGTACACATTACATCCTACAAAATATTCCTTTGGTAACAGAAGTTTATGGAAACTGTCAAAACAAATCACCCAATTTTAGAGGGAAACCCTCTAAAAAACATTACCAGCTTCTGAAGAACTCTTGTCAAGAAATGAGGAACCAGCACATGGAACTTCAACACCACCTCCAGAAGAAAATAAGAGAAATGCAGTAAGAAACCCCTTCCTAACAATATTCCTTCCATAGTGGCATCATGAAAAATATAATAAAAAATATACGTTAAGGAAGTGATGAACATCTAGAGTTGAGTTGGGTAAGCACACAATGCCTGGTGTTTAACTTTTTTTAAAAAATGAATAAACAGATGTTCTTCCTTTGTTTCTAGATTCTCTAATGAGAACTGTAACAACTGCACCTTAAAAAAGGTTGCTAGAAAATTTAGGAAGTGCTCTAAAACTGTGCAAAAAATAAAAATAGTATATTTGATTGTATGCCCACTATAGGTTATGTGTAGAGAACAATTTTACACAAATAGCATTGGAGATGACTTAGTTCCTACAGCAACAACTCACACTTGTCAGTGTCAATTTTTCATGCGGATGATGAAACAAATAGACTGTAACACTGCAAATCTTTCAGGATTTCAGGACTTTTGGGGTGCCATGTGGCAATCATAAGGATGGCTAGGATCCAGAGAAGAGCAAGCAAAGTTCTGCTTGCACAATGGGACATTATTTCAAGTGCAGTGTGTTGTGCAAAGACCACTCCTAAGGCCAAAGGGACACTTCAGGGTGATGTGGAATGTGGTATGGGGCTACAGGTAGAGGAGCTGTGAAAACAGGGGTTCCTTTGATCCAAGCTTACTATTTTACAGTAAATGAATTGGTTGAGAAACCTACCCTTGATCTAAAGCAACTGCTGTCTGCATCTACTGCACTATAAGAACACAACACTGTCTTAATATCCCTTTTCTGGGCTTTATGGATTAAAACCCAAAACAGTAGTGGTCAGTGTGACAGGGCAGCGCTGGCCTTGTGGCAGTAGTGTCACTTACCAAGATGAGGTGGGATGGGACAAGGTGGTAGCAAGACTGGGGTGGCACAGGTGCACAACGAAGCCAATCTGGTGCTTCCGTTGCCCTGGCCTTGCCATTATCTTGCCCCTGCACTTGGACAACAGCAGCGACACCACTAACAGGAAGCCAGCTCCATGGCATTGCCATGCCAGCTGACCCTGCCCTAAAGTACACTGAATAGGAAGCTATGGTTGGCTCTTCAGCACTCCTGGTGACCCATCTGTTAAGCCATTAAGCTAGCATCTGCAACCAACCTAGCACCGCTTCAAGTTCCAAATTGCCTTCAGGAATAGAGTGTGCTGGAAAAGTATGAACAATGGTTGCCATGTCTAAGTATGGAAATGGTCATTAGCCTACTCACCAAATGTAGTTAAAGGAAAGCATTACTGGCCATGTCACAGCGATGGCCAGAAAATCTATGCAGCAACAGATTCAGAAGCATCACAAGACTGCAACCTAAGTGAGCAGAAGAAGCTGAAACACCATTAATTACTTGTGTCCTCAAGACTCCTAGATGAAGCAGCTTTCTATCAATAATTATTTGGGTTGGGTTCCCCCCCCCCTCCATGGATACAGCTTCAGTTGGTTCAGCTACAACCACACCCCAATCACAGACAGACACTATGGAAGCATGGAAGCTTTGTGATAGACACACCATCATGTCCTCTTTTATCTATCAGTAAAGAGAACAAACATAGCTTTCTCTGTATTAACACATTGAGCAGGCGACACCCACTTTCATCCCAGATTCTGGTATAGGAATGAACTACATGGAATCAAAATGAGGGAACAACCAAAAGCAAAGAAAAAACAAAACAAACAAAAAACCCTATCAGTTTAAAATAGTAGTGCCCACAGCACCATTACTGAAACCACAGCAGAGGATGTACGCAATCCAGACTAATAATTTTTCTTAGCTTGAATGTGTTGCATACAGACTGGACTAATAATGCAATTACCACTAAAGCCTTTTGGATATAGTCGGCTGTAACTTAAATCTAAATATATCTTTACTATTTGAATCCGTGCTATATTTAATAATAAATACTAAAAGAATAATTTATATACCTGACCCCAAACTGTGATGTACAGTGGTACTTCGGTTTAAGAACAGTCCGGTTTAAGAACGATTCAGTTTACAAACTCCGCAAAACCGGAAATAGTGTCCCGGTTTGAGAACTTTATCTTGGTCTAAGAACAGAATCCTAACAGTGGAAGGGCACTGGCGGTGGGAGGCCTCATTCGGGAAAGCACGTCTCAGTTTAAGAATGGTTTTGGTTTAAGAACGGACTTCTGGAATGGATTAAGTTCGTAAACCCACGTACCACTGCACTTAGATCACAGAAAGGTAGACCATCAAGTTCAGTGTCATGCATACAGGCTGTATTCAAAATTAGTCATATTCCAAGTAGACCTGCTGAAATTAAAAGGACATTAGCTCCATTAATTTCAGTAGGTCTACTCTACTGAAAGTATTGGAGCCTCAGCTTCACGATCTGTCCTTCCAGTGAGCACTCAGGGCTGATTTCCATTCTTAAGTGCTCACTGGAAGGACAGATTGTGAAGCTGAGGCCCCAATACTTTGGCCACCTCATGAGAAGAGAAGACTCCCTGGAAAAGACCCTGATGTTGGGAAAGATGGAGGGCACAAGGAGAAGGGGACGACAGAGGATGAGATGGTTGGATAGTGTTCTCGAAGCTCCCACATGAGTTTGACCAAACTGCAGGAGGCAGTGGAAGACAGGAGTGCCTGGCGTGCTCTGGTCCATTGGGTCACGAAGAGTCGGACACGACTAAATGACTAAACAACAACAACAGGTCTACTCTGAGTAGAATTTAGCTGAACGCAACCTTAATAGTTTAAGGAGCTCAGGTATCTCATGTGAAAGCACCTAAGGTGGAAGAAACACCACTCTCACTTTTTAATTGAATGTGAACAGCTACAAGTTCTAAAACTGAAATTAGAAACAAGGTTTATGAGCTGGGATGAGGATTATGGAAATTATAAACTGCCATCACCACCAACTTTTGACAATGCACCACCACCACACACACCACTGGCATGCGCCCCCTAAGGCTGTCTCTGGGGGAATGTGACCCTTGGAATGAAAGCTTTCCCACCCGTAAATTAAATACATTTGCCACATCCCAGGAAAAGGCTAACATAATTTCAGCAAGCAGCTTAACATCTATGATAATGTGTAAACCAGAACTAAACAACAAATAAAATGTGAATTTTCAAGAATTCATGATACCAAATCAAACATTTTATTTTTTTAACGGACCTTACTAAGATTTCTTCACAACCTGTGTCAGTCCAGAATCAAAGGTTTGCCATGCTCTGGCCTCATATGCGCAAACTGCCTCTGCCCAGTTTTAGTCCATCTTCTCTCCCCAAGCGGCACCGCTTGTTCTGCCCCACACCATTCTGAAGAGTCCCTCAACCTTCATAAACAACCTTTCGGGGATGCAGGAAGCTGTGGTGCAAAAAAAGTGGGGAAGTCCCCTTCCACTCATGGTTCTCAGGTTCCAACCCATTGAGGTTTTCTGAATAATTCCTCACCTGCTGGCTCTTGCTACATGTTCCATGGGTCTCTTAGTGCAGATTGAATCACTCTGCCAGAAATTTACACCAATGCACCGTACTATCTGGTTACATTCAATCAGGGTTGGGAAGCCTTTCCTGGCCAGTGGAGGACCAAATCTGACAGATAGGTGCTATCAGTGATGCTGAGCTAACCTCAACTGTCGGGGCTTCAAAGTGCAGCATGGTGCTGCTTGAGAGACCTTTTGCAAGTGAGTGAGCTCTTTGCAAAGGGGCTTTCAAACATCCCCACACCTATTTTGGCTACGTGTGCCTGTTACTAGCAGGGCAAGTGCACCCCTCACTCACTAATGGACAAGCGGAAAGTTCAATCCTGCTGGCTGCAAGGGCCTACTTCACCAGGGCATTCCCCATGGAGTTGAAACCACAGGATTGACTCCCCAGCAGGACTGAACCTTCCACTACCTGCTGATGAGCAAAGGGTTCAATCTTGCCAGCTGCAGGAGTCTGCTTTGCCAGCACATTCCCTACCGCTAATGCACGGACTCCAGCAGGACTGAACCCTGTCCTCCTAACAACTTGATGGACAGAGAAATGGCTTGCAAGCCGACTTGGACCCTTGGTGGGCCAGGATCGACTTGGCCAGTGGTTCCCCCTGCTTGCATTAAATGATTTAAAAATAATAATTTTTTTAAAAGGAATCTACTAAATAAAGTACAAATTTGACTTACTTTATTATTCTTTCATTTGGGCCTCGGTCAAAACAGTATTTAGTATGTGTTGAATTGCATTTATTTTTATAAACTTTACTACTTTAATTTTTGGAAAAGTTCAGCACTTGTGGATGGGGAAAATGTTACATGAACAAATCAGTCTGATACAAAGATTGACCTAAAACACAATTTTTCACCTTAACAGCGAGGCTAGCCAAGGCAGAATAAGACAGAAAAAATTCCTCCAAGGCTCAAACATGAATTGAAGGTTCTAGAGAAGGGATGTTTGCCCGAGAGGCTAAAGAATATTTAAAACCCTTTAAGAAACTAGAATCAATTTTATACAAATACATTTTTGAAATAAAAATAATTTGTCAAGTCATGATGAATTACACTAGCATGCCCTTCAAAGGTAATGAGACAAGATTCAGCAAACAGCATAAAAAGAATATTTCTGTAATACAAATATCCTAGCCAGATTTCCCTTTTGACTATCACACATATATTTAAAACATACCACAGTTATCATTTGCAAAAGAGAAACAAATAAAAAATGTATTACATTTGTACACAGAGATGCTGCCTAATAGTTCTCTTGCAATGATTTGAACAGAAAGCAAGCAAAAAGAATTGTTACGTTCAAAAATATATTTTTATGACAGAACAAAGTTTTTGGGGGATGGGGTAATTTATATTTAGCAAGAATGATCTCAACCTAATTGGGGTAGGGAGAAAGACACTGACATTTCATAATTAGGAATGGATTAATAGCCATATAATTTCTGACTGAGAATACCCAACCCAAATTAATGCAGATGTGTAGCTCCTCTTAGATATTCCCAATTTGTAGCTTCGTAGAAAAAACCAAATTCACCCCCTGGTCCCTATTCTGGATAGCTAGTAGTTTGGGCTGTAGATTGGCACACACAGAAGTGACTTGAAAACAGAATTCCACATCCACTTCTAGCTGTCATAGGGTACTTCTAGGTTTCTAACATTTCCAAGTCATATTAAGTTCAGTAGTAGAGAAATGCATACTTAAAGATCCCATTGAAACCAAAGGGACTTATAAGAGCTTAATTTTGGTCTATGGTTTCACTAGGTTAAAGGTAAAGGTACCCCTGCCCATCAGGGCCAGTCGTGACCGACTCTAGGGTTGCGCGCTCATCTTGCTCAAAAGGCCAGGGGCCAGCGCTGTCCGAAGACACTTCTGGGTCACGTGGCCAGCGTGACAAAGCTTCTCTGGCGAGCCAGCACCAGCGCAGCACACGGAAACGTCGTTTACCTTCCTGCTAGAAAGCGGTCCCTATTTATCTACTTGCACTTAAGGGTGCTTTCGAACTGCTAGGTAGGCAGGAGCTGGGACCGAATGATGGGAGCTCACCCCGCCGCGGGGATTCGAACCGCCGCAGGGATTCGAACCACCACGGGGATTCAAACTGCCACCCGCGTCCCTAGGTTATGGAACTATAAAAATTGCTGTTTTCCAGCTGTTTACCTTTTTAAAAAATATAACTGAAATCTAGATGTGCAATATCTTAAGCATTCAGTGCCATCCTATACAAACCTACCTTTTTATCATATACATCTTGCCAGTTCACTCCAGTAAAGAAACTGTGTCGCATAATTTCTTTAGCATCATCTGGTCCTCCACCAAGACTATTTGGGAAAGTATAAATTACATATGTCTTATTAGCAAAAAACAAAGCAAAGCAGGATGCTCTTTTTACCTACGAAGTTTAGTTTCACCAAAAATTAAAAGCATTCTATGAACAGCATAACATTTGACAAATATGTTACTTACCTGTTTGATGTGTATTCATGCTGGAGGTTAATGGATTCATTTTTTCAAAATTAAGAATGCACACATCTAGTATTAATACCCTCAAGAGCAAAGCTTGGAGTTCATGTATTCCCACCCACACTAGCTACAACCTGCAATTCAGTTGAGCAGGTCTGGGAATGCAGGGAGTGCTCATGTGGAGAGATTTTTTTAAAAAATCATTTCTATTGCAAATATGTATTTCACACAAGACGATACACAAGATGCATGAAGTACTTGCATTTCCTGTTCTGTTTTGAGTCATCACATCACCTAAGTTGTTCTAACATTAAAAAGCAGTTTTTCATATGGGGTGTACTATAAATAGGCCTCAAGACTCTTGAACTACAAAGACTTCTAGTAACCTGAGCACAGATTTTGAAACACAGCAGATAAGGACCTTTCCCATCCCCTACAGTACATCTACATCTGATGTACATTTTTATTTTATTGCCTGCCATGCCTTGGAATTCATCCCAAATGTGACACTTCCATGTTGAATTTCAATGCCTGCTTTCACCTCTCAAAATAATTTTGCTTCTACTACTGTTTAGGTTCTCATCTCCCTGCTTGCTGTAAAAGATAACTTTGCCATTAATCAACATCTTTTTCACACTCCTTCCACCTTCTCTCCTTTAGTATAATTAGGCTATCTTACATTACCATTGTAAACATTAGGCCATGGGTAGGGGACCATCTTATAAACAAACCTTTGGCTTGATTTTGAATTGGTAGTAGAGGGCAACTAGCTTGTTCATCACACCACTCAAGAGCTCCACATCTTTTAATTCATATATGCAGAGCTGCTGCTTTTAGTTTATTTCTAATAATTGTGTTATGGCATTTTTAGTCATTTATTGAAACCACTGGGAAGATGTATTTGAAAGACAGGATGAAAATCTAAATGTGTATTAATAATTCTGACACAGCATGTTCTTTCCAAACCTCCATCTCTATGGAACATTAATCAGGAATGTGATTTCGGAAGATTATGAGCCCTAAGACATATTTTAGCCAGCCCTCGAGGTTGCTTCTGTACTACCCACTTAATCCCGGGTTATCATCAGGCTGGTCAGTTGGAGAACAGAGCATACAAGCAAAGGTTAACTCCTCCTGGAAGCAGAGTCAAAAGGTGCCTTTAAAAAGGAAACTTCCTGTGGTCCGCTGGAATGGGAGGTAACCTTTCCTCAACTTCAAGTTCATGATAATCCCCAACTGGTGAGTGACCCCTTTGAGGAACCTCTTTGACTTTAGATTGTTTTCTCACACAGCAGTGGTCTACGAGGGGGAGGACACTGCCTAGGGCCAATACCTATCTCCTGAGGGTGTCTAGAGCCAGGCCTTGTTCTTGGTCTGTCTTAAGAAAATCAAGGATGACACCAGTGCCTGAAGAATGAACAAAATGCACAAAAATCCCTAGAAGGGCCTGCTGCTCTAGGGGCAATATTTGACCTGAAAACATTCAACCCTCCCTTCAATCAATCTTTATTGTGGTCAAAGACCAGGCAGCAACATTCAACCCTTTAAGCAACATTTAAAGAATGCTGTGCAGAAAAGAATTTGCACAAGGATTCTGGCAGACCCCAGAACTAGTCATCTATGTGTGCTACAAACCTTTGATGTATTTTTGGATGAAAATACCTACTTGTGCTTAACTGGCATTCTGTCACACTTACCGTTTATTTGGATCTTTTATCAGGAGACCTGAAAGTAGTGATTTTGCATCGGATGACAATGTTCGGGGAAATTTTATATCCTCCATTAGTATTAGTTCAAAAAGTTTTTCATGATCTTGGTTGTAGAATGGCAACCTGCCACACATCATTTCATACATAACAACTCCAAGGCCCCACCAATCCACTGCACGGCCATAGTCATTGTCTTCCAAAACCTAAAACAGGAACAGGAAGGTACTGGAATTTACACTAGTCATTACATTAAAGGGTGTGTGTCCATTTTATAGTGTAGGTAGCCTGACCACTATTAAACTTTTTGTTTTATTTCATGTCGTATTACATGACTCCATCCTTTTTAAACCGGGTGCAGTACTTGTAAAGTAAGGAAGTCTCCCTCACTTTCATCACCCTCTGCTTCCACTATGAGAAGACAGGTGTGGCTGCCACCAGGTCAAGGGGGATCCCCTCACATCCTCTTCCAGATGTCTGTCTTTGAACAATACAAACTAACCATGCTATAGGGCATGAATAATTTGCATCGTGCAGAGTTGGAAGGCTGGGTGGGGATGTGGGAAGAACTTAAATACTTCCTTTGTAATAAACATGCACCAGTAAAATACCTTTGGAAGCAAGGAGCACTGGAAATCATCCATATGCAAGGGCTGAAGCTACACTAGACCCAGTCAAGCCCCCCAACTGCTAAGTAGATGAGGTAATGTGAAAATTCAGTAGAAGCACCTGTGGAGAGCCAGCACTAGCCTCCTGACACTGGTGTAGCTTACCTGGATAGTGCCGGGAAAGGGCAAAACATAGGTAAGTGGTTTGCAGATGCGCCAGCACTTTCCAGTTAAGCTGTAGAAATGCCAGTGTCAGAAGGGTGGCTCTGTCCCACCCACCAGCTGCTACAATGCAAATATCTTAGGCTTAGGTGTATGTCAAGTATTTACAAAAATGCTTTACTTAAATTAAAACAAAATATTAGGGCTTTTAACCATAACGATGTTTTAGTAAGTTATTGATTCTTTGGACTAGGTGCCTTTCATTGCAGTACTGCTTGTGTGGTAAAATATTTCATTTTTCAATACTGTATTAGGAAAATATGATACTTGCTTGTTACTGAAGAATGGAACAAGTTATCTTGACTGTTAAGCACAGTAAAAAGCAATACAACTACCCCCCTTTTTTCTGCAACTAAATTTTATTACTCTAATGTTCTCATTCCACAGATGTTTACTCTAGTAAGTTTTACAGTACTGACTTCAATGGGACTTACTTCCAAGAACATGTGCGTCATTTTTTTTTATTCATTGTAAAATATACAAAAATAAGCTACGATACAATCATCATAATAAGACATTTTATAAGGATTATTGTAAAATAATTTTGTCATATACGATCAAGGTTTCATCCCGAGTTCTTGTTTTGTTATCTGTAACTTGGCAATCAAATAAATTTTTATTTTTACACTATTACAGAAGTGCATTTTTCTGGGTTTCCAAAGCCACCTTATTCAACCTTCCCCATCTGTCACCATCTGCTTCCTTTTAGCATGCACTTTTTGTGTGATCACATAAGCATGTGAAAAATAAGTAACATTCAGATGATTATCCACTCGTACATTTGAGGACTGGGCATAATAAAAGTCAACTGCCAAAAATGTACTTAGCACTTAATTTTGTTGGGTCTTGCATGTGAGCTACATTGGATTTTTTAAACTGTTTTACAATTGAGGGATTGAACAGGTATTGCTAACTCAACAGAAAAGCTGGAAGCTCAAATAATTGTTTAGCTTCTGATTGTGTTGCCTTCTACAGATGGATTTTCCTAATGTATTTGCATTTTTTTAAAAAAATTGTTGGTAAGGTCTTCTGATAGATGTAAACTGTTTAAGAGATTTTTTTCTAAAATTAAATAAGTAAATGAACAGAATAATAGTTTCCTATTTTTCTCAAAGAACATAAGCATTGAAACATCTCTCCAATTAAACAGGAAAATTAAAATATACTGTATTCTGAGCCATTCTTTGAAGGATGGGTGTTAAAGAACTGTAAAGAACTGAACAACTAAATTGACAGGTTTAATTTGATTCGAATACTGACAACTGTGCAAGACCTCTTGTTTGCTATCCACCTAGTACTTATTCTGTTTTTATGAGGCTTCCAGTGGTCTGTCATCTGAGGGACCTACAAATTCTACACCTGTTTAGCTTCAGTAACAGTGAAGCATCAGACAATTCCAGCCAGGGCGCACATCACACCCTGCAGGATGGGTATATAAAGGAAGCACAGTTACAATGCAGAAGTTGTGCAACATTTCTACAAGAGGTTCCTGTTTAGAATTTGTTGAGTTTGCATATTACTGTTACTTGTACAGTAACTACCAAGAGCACCAACTTTCACACACTTGCAGCCTATATTTGCCATAAAAGTGAGAGCAGAGCTTTCCAAACTTTTCATGTTGGTGACACACTTTTTAGACATGAATCATTTCACAAAACAGTAATTCAGTTTTACTAACAAACCAGAGGTTAAACTAACCCCTTTCCAGTGACACACCTACACATCACAGCTGACACACTAATGTGTCACGACACACAGTTTGGAAAGCTCTGGGTTAGAGCCCAACAAATGCGGATGCTAAGGTTCTGGGTCAGGTACAGACCCTATACAGCATGATACAAGTGAAGTGAAGTACATAGATAATGTACAAAATAAACCAGCTGCTTTATCTAAACATAGATCTAAATGCAACCAAATATCAGACCACTTAGGATCTTGATTTCAATCGTTATTACAACAAAAGGACCCAGTTATCTACTGCTTCAACTGAAAGAAAGACAGGACTCAACTATCACCTAGAACAGTGTTTCCCAACCTTGGGCCTCCAGCTGTTTTTGAACTACAATTCCCATCATCCCTGACCACTGGTCTTGCTAGCTAGGGATGATGGGAGTTGTAGTCCAAAAACAGCTGGAGGCCCAAGGTTGGGAAACACTGACCTAGAAGCTTCCTTATCACACTAAATAGGACTAGGATGTTTTCTGGCACATGGCTCAGTTCATTTATATAAATGGAAACAACAGTTGTCCTATTAGTACCACACGAAGGCAAAACAGCTATGCCAGTTGGTATATGATTCTACTGTATCTCCATCACCACAGGAATCTGTTACACTGGTTGCATCATCCTTTGATAGATGCAAACTGAGCTGGTCTTTCTCATGCTAAGTCAAACCAGGGTTTAGTGGGAATGTGTGGCTGCTGGAGAGCAGGTTGCTTTGCTCCGCAAAAGTCTCTGCACTCTTAACTGGAAAAGGGGGCATTCTAAACCTTCTTGACCCTGAGAAATAAAACCCACTCTTAAAGTTGGTGAAGAAATTAACTTAGATAAATATTAATGAAAACTTGGCAAAACTTAACTGGAGCTATATCTCAAAGCAAAATATTTTCTAGGATATTAAATTGCTCAGATTAAGCCAGGGCTGCCTTCAGGTACAGGTACTTTAGCAGTGTTCCTTGAACTTCCTCCAGTCATTCCTTAGAACTAAAATTCCCATCCCATTATTTTCAACCATGTAATCTGTGTCTTTCTCTTTTTATGCCCTATATTTAGATAGCTGAGTGAGAATACTAAAGAAGCATGCTCATTATTTTTAAGAAAAAGCTTCACTTACAACTAAATGTACATAGGAATTGATCTATAGAAAGAAAAATATTTTAACAGTTCTGCTGTAAAAATTACTAGCTTGAAAATAAATATTTGTAACAAAATTAAAAAATTCCTTCCAGTAGCACCTTAGAGACCAACTAAGTTTGTTATTGGTATGAGCTTTCGGGTGCATGAACACTTCTTCAGATACACATAAATATTTGTGCTAATGTTTAAACAACATTTAAACATCCTCCTGATAAAAGGCTATAAAAAGTATTAGCCCTTGTAACAATATTTTCCAGTTTTCAAATATACCAATTACTATTGACAAGTACGTTGTAATTAAGTGAAATATTACATATTTCAAATGTACAAAGTAAAATGCTGACATACCTCTGGAGCCAAGTACTCTGGGGTGCCACAGAACGTTTTCATAGTAGCTGCATCTGTGATCCCTTCTTTGCAAAGTCCAAAATCTGTAATTTTTATGTGTCCATCTTTATCCAACATTAGATTCTCTAACTGTATATTACAAATAACACAAAATTGGTTTTTCAACATTTAAAGGGAAATCACTGTTTAACAACCAACAAAAAAACACCCAGCAACTTTGTAGTCATTGTTACAATTTTTACTATTATTAAGAGCCAAACCAGATGAGGCACTGGAAATTAGTGATCAATTCTCCAATGTTTCGAACTTCTATTATAAGCATTTGCTGGGTCCCCAGTTTTAATCGGAGCCCACAGTGCTGGGTCAATAATGTTTAACCCTTTCCCCCTGTTACATTTTCTTAATCCTATTCCCACACATACACAATACTTTTTGCCAAAGAGTCAAATAATAGTTTCCAGTGGCAAATTAGATGCTTCCCACAGCTACTTTAAAGGGAGGGGGAAATAGAAACAGCAGGAAATTTGATCACAGATCCTTTGTGTCTTGTCTAGTTTGGTCCCATAGTTTGGTCTTGTAAGCGTCATTTACAGCATCACAGGATGATTGCCATTCTGATGATAGTTTTTTATAATATAATAATTTATATTCCTAGTTCAGATAACCAGATCTAAACTCACTTTGCATACTATTTGCAGTTGTAATTAGAGAATCAAATATGAAATGAGCTCTAGAAGCAAAGGGGGGAGAGAGAGACACTGAAAGTAGTGGCCTATGAACTTTTCATTCCATCAAGGGTGATCAGCAGGACCTTGTGAACCACTTCATTTGCTGCAAGGCAAAAGTGAGACAACACAGTTAAATTTAATGCCAGCTGCTCATTTTGGTGGGCCAAATTGTAAGACAACTGCTGCTGCTTGCTTGCCTGTTTGCGATTCCTCAAGAGCACTCCACAAGCATTCAGAGACATCAGCGTAAGCCTGGATGGGAGTGTGAATATGCGAAGACCACAAGTGATACATATAACTCTTATATGTATCAACTGTTTACTTTGACATGTACAGATTAAAAAAAAAATCCTATTTGCTCCTCTATACAGCTACATATAAGTAGCTCTCATTGAACTCAAAATGACCTACTTCTGAGTAGAAATGCACTATATGATGTTTATCTATGCTGATCTGGCAATCTGATCCAATTTGCCCATTACAGTGATAGAAAATACGGACAAAATAATAGCCAAATAATAGTATTCTGAACTGTGCAGAAATCATATATAATTATGGAAGGATATGTGATCACATCATGCTAGTAGCATAAAACGAAATCTATAAACCTGCTAGATTCTAGAACAGGAATGGGAACTGGATCTGGCCAGCAGATCAGACTCTTACCTGCCTCACCCCTGGCAGGCCAAGCTTTTCAGGTGGGTGCAGTCATCCACCTGCCAATCGCCCAATGTCACCAAGTGATCTCCCAGCACCGAGGACTCTTCAGAAGCCCCTTTTAAAGTACTATGCTGCCCAGGACATTGCCCAGGGATTTGCAGGCACCACCAATGAGCTGTTCCTGCAAACCCCCTTTTGGCTGAGCCAGGTTTTTTGACGTCATATATCACATTATTATTAAAACAAAATTATATACTGTTTAACTACAATAGTCTCTAGACAATGTACTGCAGATGTTGGGAAAGTGGGTATGGTTTGGCATGTCAGAGATGACATTGTGGGCCAAATGGGGAAGCCTGATGGGCCTAATTAGGCCCACAGGGTGGAGGCTTCCTACCTCTTGCCGGTTCTAGAAAACACGTTTGCTTACTGTGTGACCTTTTGCTCCCAGTGGAAAATGGAAGGCAGTCCTATTCCTTGGAATGGTTCCTCCTTCTGGATCCAGAATCCTCAACCACCAGGCCAACTGGCAGGGTGAGAAGGACCCTCTACCTGCTATGAAACACCCCACTATAGGATAAACATCAACTGTAAACAATGGGAGTCAAAAGCATCAATTCTGTAATGCTCAGCAAAAGTGTAGAGAGACACCCATATAGTCACCCTACATATCTCTGAGATAGAGAACAGAGCGCAAGCCATCAAAATGAATTTCAATAGGAACAAATGTAAGGTTCTGCACTCAGGCAGCAAGAACCAGATGCACAAATATAGGATGGGGGACAGCTAGCTTACTAGCAGTACATGTGAAAAGGATCTAGGAGTCTTGGTGGACCACCAGCTTAACATGAGTCAACAGTGTGATGCAGCAGCAAAAAAAGGCAAATGCTATTCTAGATTGCATCAACAGAAGTATAGTGTCTAGATCAAGGGAAGTAATAGTATCACTCTATTCTGCCTTGTTCAGACCAAACCTGGAATAATGTGTCCAATTCTGGGTGCCAAAATTTAAGGATGTTGACAAGCTAGAACATATGCAGAGGAGGGCAACTAGGATGATCAAGGGTCTAGAAGCCAAGCCTTATGAGGAGCACTTGAAGGAGCTGGGTATGTTTAGCCTGGACAAGAGGAGACTGAGAGGAGATATGATAGCAATCTTCAAATATCTAAAGGGCTGTCACATGAAAGATGGAGCAAGCTTGTTTTCTCCTGCTCTGGAAGGTAGGACTTGAACCAATGGCTTCAAGTTACAAGAAAGGACATTCCAACTAAACATCAGGAAAAACCTTCTGACAGTAAGAGCTGTTTGACAGTGGAATGGTCTCCCTTGGGAGGTTGTGAACTCTCCTTTCTTGGAGATTTTTAAACAGAGGCTGGATGGCAACCTGTTATGGATGCTTTAGCTGAGTTCCTACACTGCAGGGGGTTGGACCCTTGGAGTCCCTTCCAACTCTACAATTCTATGATTCTGTGCCCTTATAGACAGCTGACATAGAGAATGAGCTGCTACCTCCTTCTCCATGTGATTTCCCCACAGCCCAATATGAGTGGACATTAGCCTCTTTTATTCAATAGGAAATGGTGAACGTGGTCACCTGGTTACCCAATGAACCCCCACTAAACATCACAAAGAGAGCTCATACACATGGCTGTGTTCTGAATGCAATGCTCCACTCATGGCTGTGGAGCCCGCAAATTGATACCATCCATGTGATGGGAGAGGGGATTGCTTGGTGCAGCTGGAGCTTTGGACACCATTGCAGGCCTTCTGCTGCATGAAGGTCAGCTGCCCTTCCACTGCTTTAAGAAAAGGTATGCTAAAGCACTAAGAAGGACCCATCACTGCTCCATGCCCCCACATGCCTTCCTGGCAGCTGCTCTGTAATCATTTCTGCAAGGGGGCACTGAAGCACCAAGTGAAGAAGCAGCCACCTTTCCTCTTTCCAAAAGCTTTGTCCGCCACCACCCGCCTGCAGCCATTCCACACCACACATGAGTAAGGGGTGGGTGGGTGGTACCCCCACACTACCTGCAGCTAGTTGGTAGGGCTTCTAGGTGGGTAGAAGGGAAACAGGGGAGAGGGGAGCAGTAGGGAAGTAGGGAATTGGAGTTTAGGAACCAAAAAAAGAGAGAGGCTGGAGGTAGGAAGAAGGGGTACAGAAAAGAAAGAAAGAAAGAAAGAAAGAAAGAAAGAAAGAAAGAAAGAACCCCCGATATTACTAGGTCTTAAGGACACAGCCAATCAAAGCAACAGGCAGGACCAATCTGGTGAATTGGATGGTCCATTCCCCTGGGTGAGAAGGAAATAAGATTCTGGATCCTGCTTGCCACAGCAAGAAAGAGGGACCATCCCAAGGCACGGGACTGCCCTCCATGTACCAGTGAGAAAATTAACTTATTCCTTATTCATTCAATGTCATGTGAAACCTACCAAAACCTTTCACAGGCTATTTTTAAAAAGGCATAAAAATAAAATGAAAACTAGAGCACAGACTACCAGATTCACATTCTTACAAAATATCCTACAAAACGGGAAGAGGGACAATGGTATATGTCATTCTCCAAACACCAGTTGTGATGATGAACCTCTTCCTGGTACACTCATATCACTCAGGGTAAGTACTTGAAAGATTCAGAGTCCTTATAACTAAGATTGTGTTATAAATTTAAAGGAAAAAATGAAGTCTGGTTATATGAAATAACTATATTCATTGTGATGCAAAACTCTTTGCTGTATTATGAACAGTAGGGGAGAAATGAGATCTGCCAATTAACGAGATTACAGATGTCATTGCTCTTGCCAATCTGTGAATAAGGATTCTTGTGATGCTCTGCCAAACAAGATCTACTACACTACAATATTTGGAAATGAATATTAGCATAGAAGGATGGGCAAACTCATAAAAGAATTTCATGGAAGTATCAGCATACCCAAACTAGAGTTCCAGATATTCAGATACTTCCTTCTGTGGGTTCAGAAATCCACCTAATCTTAGCAGTGGCAGACTGTAGTGCCAACATGGATCAGTAATATTGTTACCCCTTGCCAGAACTTAAGATTTGGAGCACATCTAATATACATATAGTTAGTTACCTACTGGAAGCACTTCAACAAGAGCCTATGAAGTCAGTACCCCCTTGGTCTACAGATGCTGGCCACATCCACACCATATATTTAAAACATATGGCTTCCCCCAAAGAATCCTAGGAACTGTAGTTTGTTAAGAGTGCTTGGAATTGTAGCTCTATGAGGGGTAGAATACAGTTCTCAGGATCCTTTGGAGAAAGTTAAGTGCTTTAAATGTATGGTGTAGATGTCACTCTTGTGTTACTCTCCTTTGGCTCAGTGATTATACTCATCACTACCCCACTGGAGTGAAAGTTTGTTGAAGACTGGGGCCCTTTACATGAAGAGCCTCCTCTCAGTGAAGACAGAACCAGTTTCTGAAACAGAGCTCCAGTTCCTATATAACAGGCAACATCTAAGCTTAGCCCTCATGCACTACTCAGCCTAAGTCCTGCATAGAATTCCCCTTATTTTGCTTCTCTGCTGAGGTCAGTGCTTGCATGAAAATACTTCAGCAAGAATCTGGTCTATTGAGCCCCTTCTCCTCAGTTTCTGCCAACGCACAGCAGAACACACTCAAAGTGGTGCACCAGTGTGTTTGACACACCAGCCAGGATTGCTCATATCTTGGGTCTAGGATCTAATAGCTGTTGGTGGGACCACTCTAATATGGACACTTACTGGCATATGTTTGGGACTGTCATTTTGATTCTGGTTTCTGGGATCAAGGGTTGAGGAACATTACATCCATAATTGGTAAACAGGCAACTAAAGACCCAGTTACACCCTACTGTTCAATTCTTTAATTATATTCCTCCTACTCACAAGACTACCTATCTATAACCGAAGGTTGAAGGATGCATTGAATATTACACTGGACATGTGGAATAAAAAGACTGTATATTGTTTTCTCGGAGAAGCTAACTCACGAACATAAGGCACCAAAGGTTCTGCTGCACCACAAGATGTTGTGGCTGTATGGGGGCCTTTTTTACTTATATGAACACTCACATGATGAATCACCTCATTCCAGCCAAGTACGCAACATACATATTCATCTTCATTCATATAACAAGGACCAACCTTCCATATCAATTGCTTAAATAAATAACAGAATACAGATATTATAGATTGAAATTGGGTGTTGGGTATTTTGCTGAACTTCAATCTACAGTGCACTTTTTTTCCTCGGCTAGTTACTTTTCTCAAAACAGTGTAACTTTATAATTACTTTGTGTTTGTCCCAATAGTCTTTTCAAAAACAACATTCTCATTACTTCTCTTTTTTTACCTTGAGATCACGGTACACAATCTTTCCAGAATGCAGATAGTCCAAAGCAGAAACAATTTCTGCACCATAGAAGCGTGTGCGATCCTCAGAGAACACCCGCTCTCTCGACAAATGGAAAAACAGCTGCAGGGTAAACAGCAGGGACAGGATTGCAATAATTACTGATTTAGTGGGGGAAATTAACAGAAACATAAAACACCTCTCATCACCATATTGTGATGATAGATAGTGTACTCTCAGTGGACACTCAGCACTCTTAGACAGCAGCTGGCTTATCTTTTCCAGGTTTCCAAGGGGAAAAAACGAGCTGTTAAATCAGCATTTTAATCAATATACCAATCTTGTTTAAGGCATTCTGCTTGCTACCCATTTAACCTTCAGTTACCAGAGGAAAAAAGTGCATCATCATCATTCTCTATTTTTTTTCTTCCCCTGTCCCCTCCCTCCATTTTTTATTTTTATTTTTTAGCAATGAAGTCATTGGGACTGTTTACGATTCATACACACAACTGCAAGGTACTACAGTACAGAGCTTTCCAAACTGTGCGTCATGACATGTTAGTGTGTTGGCTGCAGTGTGTAGGTGCGTCACACAAATTTAACCTCCAGTTTGCTAGTAAAACTGAATTACTATGTCGCAAAATGATGCATGTTCAAAAAGTGTGTCACCAACTTGAAAAGTCTGGAAAGCTCTGCTATGGTATATTGCAGGTACAGTAAATTATTTCTTAAGCATGGCTATAAAAGTTCCCAGGAACACTCAGAAACTATTTTCATCAGCCTAATCATGAGAAGTTAATATTTTCTTTCAGACAATGCAAATCCGGTATAGCATTGTATCTGCACCAACACTAGCCTTAGTTTACAATACCTAGGGTTAGCAAAACCAACTTCACTATATTCTATTGTAGAGCATTGAAGGGAGTGATGGGTATGGAAGTAAGAGCCAGACACTGAAGACTGAAACTTGCAAGTTTCCTCCAGATGAAATTTCACGTTCTGACAGTTGATTCCTGTTTGCAAGTAGACTATTTTTAGTACAAACAACTAACAATCACTCTCCCTCACACAGAGACAAAATATTTACTTTAAGAGAAGCATCTACGCCTAAAGTGGTGGCAGAACTGTCTGACAAAATTGAGGAAAATCAAAAGTAAAGTATGAAAAGAAGCAAAGTGATGTTTTATTATTTCCAAAAGCAATCTTCAGAAGCTCAATATTTTTTTAGACTTGGCCAATGAGATGCAAGAAAGAAAAGTTTGTAACAACTTTTTTTTTTTGCCATTTAGCAATAATTCAAGACACTATTTATTTATGAAAAACTCTGGCATAAGGAGAAGTGCACTTGGCCAGGGAGGGGCCTGGATCCCCACTTTAAACTTCTAATGAACTAAGAGCACAAGAAGAGCCCTGCTGAATCACACCGAAGGTTCACCTAGCATTCTGTTCTTGTGGTGGCCTATGAGAAGATAATAAACAGGACACTGAGCAGAAACATGATCTCCAGCAACTGACATTCAGAGGTATACTGCCTCTGATACTGGATATAAAACAGCCATCATGCCTAGCAGCTAAAACTAATGTTTTCGTGGTTTTAACAAAGGAATACATGAACAAAGGAAAAAATGAAGATCCGTAATTCAAGGGTGTGTGTGGATCAGAACAGCACCACAAATCACATTGTCTGACTTACCTCTCCTCCATTGACGTATTCCATCACAAAACACAAACGGTCCTTTGTCTGGAATGAGTATTTCAAAGACTTAAAGAAAAAACAAACAAAAAATGCAGTTATCAATAGCTTTCATAACATTTTTTATTTAATTAACGTGCAGCACAACTGGATACCTTTCTGCTAAGAAGTAAGCCACACTGTGATCAAGGACTTATTCCAACTAAGATGTTCAATGATGTCAGTGGAATGAACTTTCACAAGCACAATGGGACTTGCCGTTCCTCCCCCCCCCCCCAAGTACTCCAGAGTGTTGGAGGGCTCTCTGAAGCAAATTGTGGTGGGGGCTGCAGCGGGGGAGGGGAAAGGCATGTCTGCTTATATGGTGGTGGGTATCAACCTCAATAAGCACAGGATTGTTGAAATAAGGTGCATAAAAGCATAATCTCTTTTGGCAAGAAAGAGTATTCAACTGAAAGCAAGTTCAATCAGTATGCAAACCAATTAAATCCTTGAAAACTCAAGAGTTATACCACATGCTGACAAATACCTATATACGATGTGAGCAGTTCTGACTGCAAATCCAAGAATTGGGACAAAATATATTTTTAAATGGTCATAGAATTAATGAAAGATTCCAAACATTTGCATCTGAATATCAATATCTAACCAAGTCTGTATATTTATTCTTTTATTTTGATACATTTATATCCTGCTTTTCTTTTATTTCTATCAAAAGAGGCTACAATCAGGTTAAAAATAATAAAACAAACACATGTCCTATCTCCCTCCACAAATCTATTAAAACAATCTTACAGTTAAAACTACCACCACAACAGGTTCAAAAGCAGCATTCATCCAATACAACATCCACTGAAACCCAAAGATCTGTTGAAAACATATGGGTGTTTTCCTAAACACTCATCCTAAAACACCAGAAGTGACCGAGTGGGAAGAGTTCCACAAATTAGAAGCCACTACAGAAGAATTGGGGGGGGGGTTTGTAACATGAAAATTTCTCAAGTACAAAGACAGTATTAATAGTTTTTGCACCACAGACTCCCTTACAGCTTAGGATAAGTTAGATGAATGAGTTGGGAACAAAGGAAAAAAGGTAACACAACTGATTATCCTTTGAAACATTTAAAGAATGATGGGGGAAATGTAATTTGTAATTTGTACATTCTAAATCCTATCTCATAATTTATAGTTCTTGTGACTACTGCAACCCAAACATATATCAGGATGTAAAGGAGGGTCCCATTACTGCTTCGATTTCCTTTTTAAATAAACATGTCACAGTTTATGAAGTTGATAAGAGCTGATGTCCTCCATCTGTTTAGTCCAGCACCATCATGTGGACATTAACACCGGTAATTGGCAAATCTTCAAAACATAGCTGGTGATGCAAATACTTCAAGACCAAAAATGTCTTGGGTCCTGGCAATGGATGGGTTTACCAAAGGAACTGACATCAACATGGCAAATCATCAGGCTCCAGAGTACATTCTGGCTCCATTTATCAGGGTTCTGTATATGTCCTGTTTACATAGATCTTTTAGAATACTGGCTGGCATTAACTGGTGGCCATTATTTGTTACTTAGAAAAAGACTTTCTAGATAGAATAGAGTCACTACCTATACAAGCCTGGAAATTCTTCAGAACGGAATTAATTTTTAAATGATATGAATATTTTAACAGTTTCTATATTTACCAATACTGAAGATAAACTTGTGAAAAATTAGGTAGTGAAAACACCAGCTAGCACTGAAAAGAGGAATTCATCTGACACAAATATGAGAAACATCATCTTTGAAAAAACTCTTCTCTTATACTGTAAGTACAAGAGGCTCACAAACCTGGTGGACAGTAAAACAGAAAGATGGGTCTGAATATATCACCTTCTACCCCTAAGAATCAAAACAAAAGTCAAATAGGAAGTTGGCAGAGAAGACAAGGTTCTGTTCTACAATATTTACTCGTTCCTCCCAGTGGTATGAAGACTGATTTCAAATCTGACATAAGGTGAACTGCAACACAAATGTTGCTTTTACTGGCTCTGAAACAGCAAGTTTAAGAGATGAACCATGTTCCAATATCTCATTCAAAAGTCAAACATGACCCCAAAGAAGGGACTGAAACAGTACTATACTGATGACAGGCACCTGTAACTTTTCCCTCCCGTTATATAGCTTTACACATAAAATCATAATTTATACTCACCGTCAAAAAAGGATGTCTAGTGTTTTTCAGTACTCTGCTTTCTGTAAGTGTGTGAGCCACTTCATCCTAAAGGGTAAAAAAAAATATGTAATTGTAGTAATGAATATTTGAAACAAATATATTTGTACAACTACAATACTTAAGTGCCCTCAGTATCTTTGCAAGGTAGGAGGATGGGGGGGAAACCAGAACGGGCGAAGGCCACACAACTTTTTTCCTATTAGAAGACACAACTGTGACAGTAGGAATGCTTTTAAGTTTAGTTAGGTGCTAAGTATTTGTCCTCAATATCTATGCAACCTCTCTAACCCCCAAGGTACCCCCCCCCCAGATATGAAGTCCATCAGCCACCATCACTTCTTAAGCACAACAGCTTCTGCAAATCACTTAACTGTACCCACAATGTTAAGCTTTTCAGGGTGCTTCATATGCTAACTAATGGTTTGGTCACTCCTAAAAAACATGGATGCAGCATCATGTGGGCAACCTGGACTGGTGAAAATTGCTGCAAACTATTAACAAATCATGATTGCTTCAACCACTTGTTAATTTGTTCTAAGTAATTCTACTGCTATGTCAGCAGGCAGACAACTTTCAAGATTTGCCTTATAGATGAGGTCTATACAAACAAGATTTGTAGCAGAGGAAGGGAAAAAACGGAGTAAAAACTGAGTAAAAGAAATCAAACACAACAGGAAAGTGAAAGAGGAATAGGAGGGAACTGGAAAACATCAGAAAAATAATGAATATTTGAAAGTAGAAGAACTTAGCTGAAAGGAAGATCAGTGAGAGCCGGGAGAAAACGATCGGATCTGTCAGACAGGAGAGAAAAAACTGAGGGGACTGCTCCTGCCTCCCTGAGTTCTTTGCCTCCATCACACAAAGAGTGAGGTTACCCAACCCACTTGGGTCATCACCAACAGTCTCAAATTAAGCTATTTTCAGCACACAGGTATATTTATAAGTAATAGTGTATTAAATATAGAAGTGTACCTTTGCAATAATAACTTCCTTTTTCAAAATCTTCATAGCATAATATTTTCCACTTGCCTTCTCTCGAACCAGAATAACTTTGCCAAACGTGCCTTTGCCAAGTAGTTTTAAGTAATCAAAATCATTCATTGTCTGTATGGAGCACAAGACTAGGAATTAATAGGATTTACACCTTGCAGATGTTGTATTCATTAAAATGCTGCTGTCCTGCCATGAAACACCACAATTACCAAGAAAAAGGCACAAGTGTATAGACCACATGGATGAAGTTCCAAACAGAAAAAAACCTCTGTTGTAAGGTCACATTTTTAGCTCCTTTGTTTGTTTCAAAAACAACCGATATGTATGGACAGTTGTTTGCACCCGGGAGATGTGCCCATGTATAAAATGTCAGTGATCCTATATTCCATAAGTGACTATACATTACACATAAGAATAATTATTAGCTTTGACTGATTGTTGTTGATGCCAGTTCAAAAATGATTATGAACTGCAGAGGAGCCAAGGGACGCAGAAATACAACAGCTCACTAAGCTTTCTTTAACACCATAATGCTGCTGGCTCTGAAGCTCCACATGGGCAGATTTTCTGAATGTACATGGTCTGCTGATCATATACCATGCCAGTCACAGACTGCAGCATAATGCCAACAATCAGCTTGTTTATTTTGAGTACAGAGTTTGCAAATTGTTTATCTGTTATAAGAGAACAAAAATAAAATTTCAGCAATCTAAACAAGGCCTTAGAAAATCAAAACATCAGTACACAAACCTTGTCTGCTATAAGAAGTTTCACAACAGAAAGAGGGATTTTATTATGGAATAATCTCATTGAAGAAAAAGCTTCAAAAAAAGGAAGGAGGACAGCTTTGGCAACTAAGGATTGATTAAAATATGTTTCCTTGTTGAGCTTCCGGGTTGGCGCCAACGGATCATGGCTGCGCCCCTCGGACTCTCCGAGGGACGAGCTCCGCGAGTTCGGGTCCTGACCGCTACGGCGAAGCGGGGACCGTTTTAAAACACAGGCGGGAGAAGCCTGTGACGTGGTGACTCGGCTGGCACCTTCAGCGCCCCCTCCCTCCGTAAGGAAACCCCCCTTTTTGGGAGGTTTTTCGGAGCGGAGAGGAGAGAGCAGCGCGGTGCTGCGAGGTGATCGCTTCCTCACGGAGTGAAGCCGCATAGCCGTGACCGGAGAGCGCCAACTTTTTTCCTGTAACCAATTGGATTAGCAACAATTACCTGTGAGTAGAACAACTTGAAAGACAATTAAGAACCTGTTAAAGACTATCTAACTCTGGGAAATTACATCCATTCAAATTCTAATTTGGAGCTACAGCGGGAAGGTCTAAACAGGAAGTCCGCCTTCCGCTTTGTAAATAAAGCAAAGAGACTACAGGCTAAAATCTTTGAAACTTTGATCTGAAGATCTAAATATCCACTGTTTTGAAGAAACTACCCCCCTTTTTTTTCCGAAGAAGAAGGGGGAGACTTTGAACTTGATAAAGTTTTGAGATCGGGAACCTTACAGCTCAAACCTGGGAATGAGCTGCTTGATGTTAAGGAATTATTCTTAAAAAATTTTGACAGGTGGACTTTTGACAATTAATGGAAATATACTTAATTCCCTTTACCCTTCTGATTTAAAAATGGCGAATGCAACTATGTTATGTCTTCATATTTAGAAGCTGAGAAGTTTCCTAGATTGTTACTGTTGAAAAACTGTATCCCTCTAGGGGGGAATTTGAAACTGTGGCATGAACAATTGCTAGTTGCAGATAAACAAGTCTGGAATTTACAGTTTGACCTTCAAATACTTAAAATGCAGATCTCAGAAGCAATGCTGAATGCATTGTTAAGAACAAACTTTTTGTTGGAGGAGCTCCACAGGAAAGTGGAATTCCAGGAATTGATTTTGTCATCAGAACCGGTGTCAAAAGAAAAGCTGGAAGAAGAAGAAGAAGAATTGGAGCTGGAGGAAAAGTCGGGGCAAGAAGAAGAGGGAAATTTTAACTCAACTGAGGACTATAAATCAAATTTGTTTGTGGACCATAAGTTAAGACCATATACGATGGACTGTGGTACAGGCCAGACTGTAATGGTTGGCCCTCAGTTTGAACTGAAAGGATGGAAGGATGTCATTATGCAGGGATCTTTGGATTGTTGGAAGATGGATATGTGTTTGGAAATGTATGAAGGGGTTGGGCCTAGCAGATTTAGATGCACTGGGAAATACTTTTGGAAAGATCTCTTAAAATACAAATTTGAAAATTGGGCTGAAGGGCTCAAATGCTGCAGCTATTGCGTGAGAATGGGACCCCACAAAGATGGGTTCCTGAAAATTAAAGAGGATGAACAAAACCGCCGGAAAGGGTTTAGGGGAGACCTAAGAGCTTCTGACATTAAGTTTCCGGATTAATGAGCCTGAAGCCATTGATGGAAAGGATTGGCATTTTTTTTTTCTTTTTTGAGTCCAGGGGAGGAGTTGTGGGGAGAGGTATGGAAAATTAAAATTTTTATTGAAATGTGCTACAAAGTTATAAAGTGTTATAAAGTTTAAAGACCATTTTAAAGTAAAATAGGTTGTAAGAGAATTTGGATAATGGTGGATAGTTATCCACAGGTTTAAGCAGAAGTTTGTGAAAAAGTTATGTACCTATAAGTTAAGAATTTAAAGTCAGTAAGGTTAAGGAAAGTATGTTATACATATGTAAAAATTTTGGAAAGATGGAAAGGATTTGCTAAAATATCAATTGAAGCAGAATACAAAAAAGGGAGGTGAGAGGAAGTCAAAGAACTAAGTTAAAGAAAGATACATTAATGAAGTGTATTTTATTTTTATGTAATGTTTTGTCTTTTTTCTTTTCTCTTTTGTGTTTGTTGTTTTTGTGTGATTGTTTACTTTTGTTATATTGTTGAAAATTTAATAAACATTTTTTAAAAAAAATAAAATATGTTTCCTTGTTGGTGGCTAGGCGGGAAAGAGAACAGTGTTACTGAATCTTTAATATTTGTAATGAAGAGGGAATTTCAGCAAGTTGTAGCTTGTCGTGAGCTCAAATCACCTTTTCTTCAAAACCAAGTTGTAGGAGCCTGTCCTTTTTTGCACCTGACCATCTTGGGTGGAACTTGGGAAATTTTAGTTATAGGTTGGGCATAAATGATAGCTTTCCAAATATTTGAAAGTTAACTATTGTTTGTAACCTTAGAAACTGGAATGCCAGGTGTAACAAACTCTTTTGATCTGCTATAGTGCAACAGTGCCACCTAGAGTGTCAGGAATTTTGTATGCCCACAAAGAACCCTAAACAGACAGCTATCCACTATTTCGTTTCCGAATATATATCCTCAAGTTTAATTGACTTTTTTTCTTTAAAGAGAAATATCTTACTAAAACACACATTAAGAACGCATACTAGTTAAAGCTACCCCTTGTATTCTATGGATGCTTCGTAGGGTTTTGTTAAGTTCTGTCCCTGTGGGCTTTTGGAAAGTAAATCCAAAGTTCATCTCTTTGTTTATTTTTCCTGCAGCTAAAGAGCTCTCATCAGTAGGGCTCAGAAATTTTCCAAGCAGCTGAACAGCCTAGGGCAAGGGAACCCAAGATGGTGCCCTACAGAAGTTATTGGACTGCAACTTCTATCATCATTTATCACTACCATGTAATTGATTTCTCAATAACATGGGTCTCACTAAGCTATACTCAGGGTGAAAGGTAAAGGTGCCCCTGACCATTAGGTCCAGTCGTGGATGATTCTGGGGTTGCGCGCTCATCTTTCGCTATAGGCTGAGGGAGCTGGCGTTTGTCCGCAGACAGCTTCTGGGTCATGTGGCCAGCATGACTAAGCCGCTTCCGGTGAACCAGAGCAGGACACGGAAACGCCGTTTACCTTCCCGCCGGAGCGGTACCTATTTATCTACTTGCACTTTTGAACTGCTAGGTGGGCAGGAGCTGGGACCGAACAACAGGAGCTCACCCTGTCGCGGGGATTTGAACCACCGACTTTCTGAACGGCAAGCCCTAGGCTCAGTGATTTAGACCACAGCGCCACCCGCGTCCATACTCAGGGTAGACCCACTGAAATCAATGGACTTGAGTTAGTAATAATGCCCACTGAAATACAGCACCCTGTCTACATGCCTCCATTGTACCAAAATTATAATGCAAATGCAAACACAATAGAACCAACAGCTGTTGGTGGACTCACACATGGTTCAGGGGTGGCTTGTCTCTTTGCTCCAATGCCACAAGCATGGCAGAACCACCTGATCTCCTATGCACTATTTGATGCCACAATAGGCAAAAGAATCAGGGGGGGGGAATTCTTGATACTTAAAAACGCGTTTTAAAGGAAAAGCTTTGAAGTAAAATCAGATTAATGATGATAAAAATTTTTTTTATTTAAGTTAAATAAATACTTTGTTTCCTGTACAGATTTATTCCTTGGAACAGAGCACTTGTCTTTCTTTGTTTCATAATCTGATTATGTTCTTCACATAAGAGTACCATCTGCTACAAAAATCACTGGTCTTAGACATAGAAATATGTGACAAAGCTAATGTATAACATTAACTATGTACAACAATCAATGATATTAAGATATTAAAATGGATGGGAGAATAGATGTTCAAGCCTGGTATCCAACAAAATATAGGCACATTTAAGGGGGTATGCTCAATGGAGAGGCTGAGTCAGTGCAAACAGGAACTGAACAGGAAAAGCTAACAGTCTTGCAGAATTGTGGGGTTTTGAGGGGATATTTATCAACACCTTTTGCAAGTGCCATAGGAGGTACTGGTGGGCACACCACACTGGAAACCCCTAAATATACTATGATATAGTATGAACAACTAAAATCACTTTAGTCAAGTTGTCCAGCGTATCAATTAATAATAATAATAAAAGTGTTACCAGTAAATGTTTGCTTTCATGTTATCCTGTGAATTGCCCTGAGACCTGTGGGTATAGGGCGGTATATAGATTTAATAAATAAGAAATAATAATAAAGGGGTTTGGGAGGTTAAAAAGTCAAAGAAAATACAGTGGTGCCCCGCAAGACGAAATTAATACGTTTTGCGGGTGTCTTCGTCTTGCAGGGATTTTCGTCTTGCGGAGCACCGCTATCAGCGGATCAGCTGATAAGCGGTAATTGACAGATAAGCGGCTTAGCGGCTTTTAGCGGCTTAGCGGATAAGCGGCAATTTGCAGATAAGCGGCTTAGCGGCTTTCAGAAAAGGGGGAAAAAATGGAAGACCCCGAAAAATTTTTCGTTTTGCAAGACAACCCCATAGAAAAATTCATCTTGCGAAGTGGAAAAAATATCGGAAAGCCCTTTCGTCTTGCGCGTTTCGTCTAGCGGGGTACCACTGTACAAGCAATATTATTCTTTAATATAATACAGACCTGAATTAACTCTGAATAATTCCTCGTCTTGACAGATACAATCAGCCCCTTCCTTACTATCATTAAGGAAGGCACTAAAATGTTTTTACTCATTACTGATTTTAGTAAAGGTGCCTAAGAGGCAGAATTTTTATTAGGATGGAAATGAATTAAAAGATTTGAAAGGTTTCACCACTGCTATTATTACTAGCATATAGTTTGAGATTTAATATGGTTTTAAATTGTTTTTACATAGTATAAGCTGGATGGGAAGATATTTTGAATGGTGACATAAAATCATATGATTTTAAAAATTTCTTTGTTGTCTACTATTAATACCTGCTGAATATTAAGACAACCTACATTAAAGGCTTTGTGTTAGTAACACCTGAAACAGTATTTATTGGTCTTAAAAGAAGTATATTTGACACTGATTACATTCTGGCTTCTGAAAATTGTTTTCCATCTGCAGTTTGTATTGTTTGGCAAGTTTTCAGCTAGCTGTCACATTTCAACATCTGTAGCAAAACATTTCATATCAGCTCTAAATATAATATTGCACTTGCAGTATGATACAATTTACGAACACCCCACAGTCAAGACCCTACAGTTACAGCAAAGTCCAAAATATGCCAAGTGTAGTCTATGGAAATGATCCACAAATGTTACAGTGCTGCACTGATGAGACTGTCCTTAGCACAGGCAGCTGTGCCCAAGATAGCTCAGGGATGCCATGTGACCATTGCCAAACAGCTAAGAGCTCTCAACTAGCCAGGAAACCATGGGCTTGTGGCCTTTTGTGGGGAAACACTGAAACTGACTACAGCAGTCTTGGAGGCTCCTTGGTCACAGGGTCGGAAGGTGAGGGTCAATCCACTGAAATGGCAATCCTTTTCAGAATCAATACAATATATTTTAACAGTACAGTTCTCTGTTTGAAGAAGTAATAATTTATGCAAAGATAGCGTATTTTTAGTTGCCAGACATACAGATCTTTAAATTTATTTTAACAGTTACAATAACAAGAATGACAATATCATGAACAAAGCATCATTTGTCATTGTGTCTGATATGGAATGGCAATTTAGAAGGAGTTAAGCACAATGCTGCCATTAGAATTTCTGGAATTTGAGCATTCCAAATTTATTATAATGAAATTCACAAAATTACTGGTGAACTGAGCTCACCATAAATTACAAGCTGAAATATGCCAATGCAGTAAGATCACACTTTTAAAATGTAGGAAGGAATCTCCAATTACCTTCCTTTTATGGTGGGTTGTGGAAGCATCCATCTCCTCCTCTCCTATATTATCAATCTGTGAGGTTGGACTACAGTTCATTCTTTCTTCTTCTTGCCTCTGAAGCCTGTCTGCTACTGCTTGGATGGCTTCTGTCCATTCTTCCCTATCAAAAATAAGTCAGTTTTATTAATAAATACATTTCATAAATATACAACTAAAGGGGACATGAGGCAATACATACATATAGAAAATATAGAAAAAATGGAGGGCAATCAAATCACCTACTGCATTTGCCTTTCCAGTATACATTGCACCCTGTGCTCAGGTATTTCCTTTTGTGCTGACTTTCCATAGGCAGATTTCCCATGATCAGAAAGCTGTGCCCATGAGAGAGCTACATGCTTAACAGCAGATGTAAGGAATCAACTGGACCAAATACCACATATTCAAAGATCTACAGCAAAAGACTATTTCATAAGAATTGAATGGTATTGCAAATGTCTGTGTATCCTGTCCAATCTTTTAAGCTATGTTGGAGCTTTGTGCTCAGGACAAATGATCTACAATATCCTTTAAAGGCATGCTCTTTACCCAAAAGCTTTCCTGAAATTAAAAAACCAGACCTAAAATATCCTGATACTATATAGTTTATATAAAAATTATTAGTATTGATTAAATTTCTATACTGCCCCTCATCTGAAGATCACAGTGTGGTTTATAATATAAAACCACAGAAACACATACCATAACAAACAAAAACAATAATACACCCAAAAACAGCTTTATTCCCTCCTCCTTAAGATACCCCTGCTCAGTAGCTGGTAGAGAGGGGTGGGATCAATGCTTCTTCCCCACTCTGGGCATAGAGCATTGGATAAGTTTTCATAGGCACACGCCATAATACCCTTCCACAGCACTCTTGCTGAGGAAATCACTGGCTGATACTGTAAGGTAGTAGCATAGTACAAAAAACATAGGTTTTTCATGCTTTGTCAAGCTGGGTCAGCTATTTCCTAGTGAATACTACTGAAGCGAATCACCCTGTTTCATGCTTGGACAGGCAACTATATTCACTTAACAGAGGAAGTGAAATAACTAGGAGAATCAGTATTTGCTCTAAGTAGTACAGGGACCTTGGAAAGTGTGTCAATTAATTGATGGTACTGGAATTTTTCTTCTGACTAATATATTTAGAATCAAGGTATAAGAACAATTAGAATACATTAAATTTATGAATACACCGATAAAGTTAGGGATAAAGTTAAATGTAGAGAATAATGAAAGGAAACACAAATCAATATGCAATTTAGCAACCAGTGGTTACCAGAACCCAATTGACAATGCAAAATACAGCAGAACTCAACATTAATAATTACAATACATTATTACAATAAATTGCAAACTTGCAATCAACTACTATTTCTTCCTGTATGTTGATACTTTATACTTATAGGGTAAAACACACCTTTTTAATTAAATAAACTAACTATGTATTAATAATACACAAGACTGAAATATTATAAAGCCAACTAAAATGTTATAAAAACATTAAAGTTGCTATCCGTGAATTAGAAATATTTTGTGTATACTTATTCACATCTTTTGAAAGAAAGGCACACAAAGTCTGAAAGTGTCACACAAAACTAGGAGTTGCAGCAAATCTTTTCCTTATAGAAGTTTGCCTATATAACAAGAAACACTTTCATTCATTTCTTACCGTTCTTCTGGTGTATCTACATGAAATGTCCTTTCTATCACAGTGGTCCATTGAAGACATCGGATAATAAATGTGTTTGGTTTTGGTCTCTCTGTTTTCATTAGCTGGCATTCTGTGGAGGGGGGTGGAGAAACATTTTTAAGATGCTGCTTTTTATAATATGGGGATATGAACTAGTTTGGGGATATGGGGATATGTTCCAAGTGCATATACTTTTTCTATCAATCCAACACATTATTACACATTAGTACTTAAGGCTGCATTACTAGAATTAATGATGCAAGGAGGGAGCTGCAGCCCATGCTAGGAAAAGCGGTAGTAAGGGAACTTTAAATTAATTCAAATCTACAGGGCCTGGTGAGCTGTAGCCAAGGGATGTAATCTCTTGCAGATGTAAACTCATAGCCTCTGACTATAAACATCTTGGAAAACAGGTGAGGTCCCTGCTAGGTTGGTTGTAGTGAAACAACTTTAATGATGCCGGTGAATTTCAGAGCTCAATTCAAAATGCTACTCTTAACCTCTGAAATTCTACATGGCTTAGGACCCAGATACCTGTTGCACTTCCTTCTTCAATCTGCTCATCCATTTAGATCATCCCAAGTCTTTCTCTGCATGTCCCTACAGCGTGGAAGGTAGCAACTGGAGAGTCTTTTCTGTGGTGGCTCATAACCTTTGGAATGCCCTTTCCAAGGATGCCCACCTAGAGATCTCATTACTGTCATTTATGTACCAGACAAAAACATTTGTGTTGTTCCAGGCTTCTAAGCACTGCTATCATAAGCATTATTTAACTTAGAACAGTTTGAGTTTATCAGCTGTTGCTGTTTTAATTTGCTGTATTAGTTTGATTTTACCAGCTGTTGCTGTTTTAATTTGCTGTATTAGTTTGAGTTTACCAGCTGTTGCTGTTTTAATTTGCTGCATTAGTTTGTATGCATTGTTGTTGTTTTTTTAAATGTACATTTTGTTTCTCACTACTCTGTTAGCCACCCATGGAGCATAAATCTATGTTGAAGGTGACATGTATCAAATAAATAAATAAATAAATAAAACCACTCCATTACTTTGTATTGCTCTACGGATAAATAGAATGATCAAATTTTCACATACATGCATGTTAAAACTCACAAAGTTTATCATCTTAAGCCCTTCTCCTGATGTCCCCTATCAGAGAGCTTTGGAGAGTAGCAATAAGGGAAAGGGCATTTTTCAGTAGAGGCCCTTCATCTATGGGATACTCTTCCCAGCAACAGCTGTCTTGCGCTGACATTAGCATATTTTCAGCACCAAGTTAAGATGTATCTCTTCTCCCAAGCTTTTGATTATGATAATCATGCTTAATAATGTTTGAACCCGAACTCTTATGCATCCAAAGCATGGGGCTCCATCTTTGAGCTAGATGTCTTCCCCTTAAATAAACAAAGCTATGATGGACTATTATAATATTCTTTATAAACAAATGAAATCTGTATGGACCTATAGAAAAAGAATGTTGGAAAATAATGAAATGTACAAAATGTATTAATCTGGCGATCGGTACTGGCTCAGAATGTTCAAGCCATTGCTGGGTCACTACCAAGTGAACACTGCAATCATCTCCTCTTCAAGTTTGCTGCTATACATAAACAAATGTAAATAAAAAGATGAATCTCAATTAAAAAACAGTTGGAACTCTAGAGTATCACTGAAAAAGATGAGCAAGCCAATAAAAACAGGAAGGCCCAGCATGATAGTTATCTACAACCAAGAAATGTGGATCATTATTTTACAGCTTTCATACTAAGCATTATTCAAGACAATTGCAGTCATAAGAGTTTTAAGAATTTAATAACTGGAGTGATCAAACACTGTCACAATAATAAATAGGAATATGATATTAGCAAAATATTCCAAGTGTGAAAAAGTTTCCCCTTTTTCTGTTCCATGGCCAGGATGGTGAACATTATTTTGAAGGTTTTCTGAACCACTGGGATCATTTCTATAACATGAAACAACTGTTTTGTCTTAGATGTAACATTAAACCATAATTTAGCACCAAAAAAATGAGGTTTATGCTTGTGTGCTCCCATCTCCCATCTTGCTATGGCATATCTCCACCCACACTTTAGAACTAAAAACACAAGTTTGAGCCTGGCCTGGCTAAATTATACTTTAAAATATCCAGAGTTTCCTAAATTTGGACACAAAAAGGGCTCTGGACAGTTTTAAAGCAAAAGCTTCTAATCTATTGTGACCATGCCAAAGGAGGAGAGGCTCATGCATGTAGCACTAAACCATGGTTTAGAATTATGTGTAAAAATGCCAGTGATTTTCCTTACCACATCCCTAAAATGTCTGGCACACTCAAAAATATTGTAATATTGCAACTATTGGCTTGAAACAAAAACTGCACTAGTCTCTAAATGACACGGTTATGTTAAACTCTCCTGAACAGCTCTTAACTACAAGCTGTATATCAAAACATTTTGTTTATCTTACACCATTCTGAACCACAGATGACAAAGTTTGCTTGAAGCTGTAATTACTCTGTAAAGCTGGGAAGCCAATTAGACGGCCTAAAACCTGCCAGTTCCAAAAAAAAGCTACCAAAAAAACATATCATCTGTTCAGAAATTATTAAAAGTTTAAAGTTTGAATTGTTAAATGTTTAACTATTTAACCTCCAGCATAGTTTTTCCCATTAAGGACATTTAATGTCCTCCATTAAGGACATTTAATAATTTAAAGAGTTTTTTATTAACATTTCTCAACATGGTTAAGAACAGTCCATTTCAAGAACCAACATATATACAATATGATGCTCTCCTGAGGCCAAAACTACACATTACATTTGTCAGCTTCTGCCAAAAGGCTACCGTATGGTAAATTACCTTCACTCCCTCTGTAATTATGAAGGTAACTTACCTAGGTCTTGACATCATGGAAATGCTCATTTCCCTGACAGCAGCAGCCAAGAATGTTCAGTGGGATCAAAGAAGCACACCTCAAGATGCTATGGAGGGGGAAATTAAACATGTGGTTGCTGCATTTGGCAGCTACCACACATTTCATGTAATGTGTAGCTCTGGCCTAAGTGAAGCTTACTAAATGCATACGTCCAGTTCAACAATTTTAGGCATTCTATGTGGATGTCAATCCATGATAAATATTTGAAGTAATCTTCATCTTAATGAGCAATTCTACAGAGCAGCTTAAGTCCCAGAAGTATTGTCTACAACTGCAAGGGAAGTGCAACTTGTATGCTTGCTCAACCCAAAGAACCTTTGCTTGCACTCATTTTCCAAGGCCCCCTCCTGCTGATTCCTTGGACATTTTTAACAAGTCATTTATACACTGCATTTCTGCTCTCAGAAGAAAACCCAGGGTGTTTACAACAATAAAACACTTAAATACACAAGCAGGTGAGTATTTTTAGAAAATTCTAAATCCTGTCAGAATCCTTCTAAGCTCTTTAGGAGGAGACACAATATATGCACTAGCTTCTAAAGTTTCCACAGATAAAAAAGGGCAGAATTATATAGTTTTGTAGCTGAGGAAGTGTCAGCAAACACAGCTATATTGGTATATGATTTGCTATAGGTTTTAAACTACAAAACATACTGTATTAACATGCTAACACACGTTAAATAGAAGCAATAAAAATAAATAATAATAGCAATATAGTTATGCTTCCTCATGGCTCACTGGAAGCTATTATTTCCACTATTAGGTATTGTGACTGGCCTAGTACATATATATTGTTTTATTTTGCAATATAGGTTACGAATTATAGTGAGTTTCAAATTAGGTAAAGGTAAAGGTAAAGGGACCTCTGACCATTAGGTCCAGTTGTGACCGACTCTGGGGTTGCGGCGCTCATCTCGCTTTATTGGCTGAGGGAGCTGGCGTACGGCTTCCGGGTCATGTGGCCAGCATGACTAAGCCGCTTCTGGAAAACCAGAACAGCGTACGGAAACGTCGTTTACCTTCCCGCTGGAGTGGTACCTATTTATCTACTTGCACTTTGACGTGCATTTGAACTGCTAGGTTGGCAGGAGCAGGGACCGAGCAACAGGCGCTCACCCCGTCGCGGGAATTCAAACTGCCAACCTTCTGATCAGCAAGTCCTAGGCTCTGTGGTTTAACCCACAGCGCCACCTGCGTCCCTTTCAAATTAAGAGCAGCACATATAAAAATTCTCATTTGCAAAATCTACTAAGTTTCTGAAACATTACTGCATGATTAATGGGGACTGATATGACCATATTCTTTCAGTTTTGTGTGCATGGAATATTAACATTATTTTTACTGACGTTATGTTCTGTGTGGATTCTTTTGAGAAAAGTGCATGGGTGTGGAAATTTTTTGATTTTATAAAGTTCATGGGTGTGACTTTTTTATCTTGTCATTTTGGAGGTTTACTTGACTTGTAATCAAAATAAATAAAATGAGAGGTGTGTGACATTCCCCAAATATTGCCTTTGAACTGGAAGCTTAAGAATATGCCAAACTATACACTTAGAAGAGTGTTCCCTACATGATGGCATGAAATTGCATCCACCCCCCAAGGACTGAGGGTACAGCAGCCCACAACAAACAGGGTCATCACAAATCATACTTGTAGGAGTTCAAAAAGATCCACCACCCACTACAAGGTGGTGTCCGAAAATTCGGGATTCAGTACAACATCATAACATCTTGATCATCCAGCACCACAATCCATTCTACTCAGGATTAAGTGCTTATGCATCAAAGGATGTAGCTTTTTAAGTAATGTGTTGTCTAGATCCATATCTACCATATACTAGACAACTTTGCCAAAAAGAGCTCCACTGTTTGAAATATGGCAACCCTACCATTCACTATTCATTCATTCATTCATTCATTCATTCATTCATTCATAACACTCAATGCCACCACATCCAATCAAGATTTTAGGGCACTGAAACTGCTGATAAATTGCAATTGTAAAGTAGCATTTCTGATATACTAAACTATTGATGTTCTTTCCCCCCAGAAAACTTTTCTATTATGAGCCTTCAAACAGATTAAAATAATTTCACTGTTAAAATTACTATGATTAATGACTTAACATCAACATTTTCCTAGGAAACAGAATGAATGGATCCTTATTTTTGGTAAACCAAGAAATATTAATGTGAATTGCAACACTGTGATGCAAACATTACACCATCTTAGCAAAGCAACTTATGTATTTCATCTTTTTTTAGATTTGCTTGGAACATCATATTGCATTTCTATTAAAAACTTATTTTTAAATCTGGAGAAGGCTCCACTTAACTTCCTTATGTAGATATGTATGTGAGTTTTGCAGTTTTCCCTGTTTAGGGAAGTTTTTAATATTTAATGCTGTACTGTTTTTAATATTTGATTGGGAGCCACCCAGAGTGGCTGGGGATACTCAGCCAGATGGGTGGGGAATATATTATTATTATTATTATTATTATTATTATTATTATTATTATTATACATAGCAATCCTATATAAAATATACAGGTTTCAGCAGATGTTTCCAGTTACCAGAGTTAGGGGATCTAATAACTATTTTGTGTATGAAACTTCATACAGGAGCTGGACTGGGGGGGGGGGAATATTTCAAATTTCTATCCAAACCAAAAGGATATTTAAAAGACAACACTAAAACCTATGCCTTTCCAAAGTTTTTCAATGTACTGTGAGTTTGGTGATCCATTAAAATAAAATTTGAGTGGTTACTGAAGATACTCACTTGCTACTGAAAAGTTGTTAAGAGGATATGGTAGATCCACATCTTGCGGCTTTTCCTTATAGCCTATGAAAGAGCCATCTGTCTTCAATAGGAAGTATCTTGGCCTCCAGTTTTTTATATATTCACCTATATAAGAAAAGATTAATTCAAGGATTAATATGAACGTATATCTTGAAATATTCATTGTAGCGTTGCCAAATGATCAGAAAAAAACTGGATGGGTCTCATCCTGTTTGCTTAACAATAGTTAGATTTACAGACATTAGTAAGTGAAACCTTTTCAAGAATGTACCTAAACATCCTCTTCTGTGAATCCCTGCAGATCTAACTGTTGTTAAGTGCACAGTAGCACAGGTTGATAAAAAGCTTGCAAACCTAGCTTGTTTAATTCTACTTTTAAGTTTTTTTAAAAAAAAATACTGTTTGGATATTCATTCATTCAAACGGGATTCATTCATTCAAACAGAATAGGCAGAAGACAGCTTTTCATTTACTTGTAGTTCACTGGATGAGTCAGAGTAGATTGACAGCAGTTTCTGACTCCCAATAGCCACAATAATTCTTTCTCCCTCCTCAAAATTAGCCTGTTAGAAACAGTGACCTTTACTATCTTATATGCAGAGTCTTCCCAGTATATACAGGTCATGGTGTATAGCAATTGACTTACCCAGTCCTAGAAGTAGAAGGAAAAAAATGAAGTGGAGTCGTTTCATTTGGATGGGGCAGGGGAGGAAGTGGGATGTTTTTGCTTCAAATTAGGCCAGATTCAATTATGACCCCAAAAAAGAAGCAGACTGTTGTTAGGTCCACCTGAAAGGAAGGTGGATGGTGTGCCACTGTATGTTGAGCACTAGCTCTGCCCATGAACCACCATTTTGAATCTAACTTCTCTACCACCCTGGCTCCTATTTTGAACAATTTTGATGTACCTCATAGTTACGGTAAAAAGAAAATAGACATTGAAAGCATGACATTTGTCCCTGCTTGAATTAAAAAATGTTTCTCTGGCAACAGCTTATTTGATTCAACTGTGCTTTTGTGTTGGGTCTTTTGATAATATGTTCATGTGTGCATTCCTTTGACTGGACATTCACAAATGTCTAGGAGAGAGTGTTTGCCTTCAGGCAAGGAGAATGCCCAACACCATTTCCCACAAAGGTTTGTTGGTGCTGCAGCTTGAAGAAGATTAAAAACAGCTGGAATCTGTCCTGGTTTTTCCCCAAACCTCGGTACAGTTGAGATAAGACTGCTTCACTCCCAGAGGGTTTAAAATAGGCAGGGTTTTCTCAGGGCCAACTAGATGATACATTCAATGCAAGAACATGTCTACACTATCTTCTGTGTGACAGCTGCTAAGATATTTGAAGACTGTTATCATGCTTTCCCTTAATTTTCACCTCTTCAGGATAAACATACCTAGATCTTTCAACTATCTGTTGCAAGTATTGCTTTATACATGCTTCACCATCCTGGTCACCCTCATCTATACATGCTTCAATTTGTCAATGTCCTTAAAATGTGCTGCCCAGAACAGGACACTGTATTCTGAAGTGGCCGAACCAGTTCAGAATAAAGGGAAGTATTACAACTAGCAGAGACATCACCTTGCCAACAAAGGTCCGTATAGCTAAAGCTATGGTTTTCCCAGTAGTGATGTATGGAAGTGAGAGCTGGACCATAAAGAAGGCTGATCACCGAAGAATTGATGCTTTTGAATTATGGTGCTGGAGGAGACTCCTGAGAGTCCCATGGACTGCAAGAAGATCAAACCTATCCATTCTTAAGGAAATCAGCCCTGAGTGCTCACTGGAAGGACAGATCCTGAAGCTGAGACTCCAATACTTTGGCCACCTCATGAGAAGAGAAGACTCCCTGGAAAAGACCCTGATGTTGGGAAAGATTGAGGGCACAAGGAGAAGGGGGCGACAGAGGACGAGATGGCTGGATAGTGTTCTCAAAACTACCAGCATGAGTTTGACTAAACTGCGGGAGGCAGTGGAAGACAGGAGTGCCTGACATGCTCTCATCCATGGGGTCACGAAGAGTCGGACACGACTAAACGACTAAACAACAACAACATTACAACTAGCAATCGTGACTCTGTGCTTCAGTTATTAGAGCTTATGATTAGCAAGTGCACTGCATTGCTGGTTTATATTCATGTTGTCATCAGCTAAGAGTTTTAGATCCTGTCAAACAGATCTCTTTAATCCTGTATGTATCCTTTGATTTTTTTGAACCTAAATATAGGAATTTAATTTATCTTGTTTTCAACCAAGTAACCAACCTGTTAAGATAGTTTTCAATCTTGATTTTGTCATCTATTCAGTTTACTAGTCCTCTGAGTTTTGTGTTATCTGCAGATTTGATAAGCATCCCCTCTATATCCTCATTGAATCCATTTGTTCAAATAGTTGTGGACAGACATGGTAGTAGTGTAATTCAGCCCACATTTACTATTTCATCAGCAAGGATATTGTGAGAGACTTTTTTGAGTGTCTGTTGCAATCTGACTTACCAAACTAAGAACTCTATCAATTAATAAATGAGATAATTAATAAATGAGGTAAGTCTGAATTTTGCTAAATGCTCTCTGCAACAATTTTAGTTCTTATAATATTAAGATGTGTTTACCTTTGGTTTCATATGAAAGACAAGAGTGATAGAAATAACCACATATGTAAGGTGACATTTCCACACCCTAGTATATAACACAAAAGGCAAGGTCAAATATTCACATTTGAAAAGCTAAATTGAGTGGATCAGTAATCCATAGAGTAAAACAGAGGGAAACACTTTGTGATAATTTAATCAAGTGCAACTCTGGAGTAGTTAAGATAGCAGTAGTTTTGCTTTAGAGTATTATTTTCTATCCAACTTCCTGCTGTGTTAAATGTAAGCTAAATTATTATTTTGCTTACATTTACGCCTTTTCGGTTTCAGAAACATACTCCTTATAATTAAGGAAGAGGTCTCTAATTTTGTACACTGCACTGGAGAAAACTGAGTAATTCACATCATTTATATATCGGTCAAGCTATTTAAAGCTACTACAGAGCATTGCTTAAAATAGGATTAAACTAATTCATGTTGTATCACAGACATTTCAACTTATTCTTCTTAGAAATTATAGCACAGGAAGGTCCAAACAAGGCTGCAGCTGTGGATTCAGGAGAAACTTCAAAATTCATTTGTTTCCATTTTTTTCCCAGTGGAAGGGTTAAGTACATGCTTAACTGATGCTCTTTCTCTCTTTCATAATGTTAAATTAAATTGGGAAAAAATAGGTCATTAAGTTTAACGTCTGAGTACATCTGGCCAAAGCTATGGATCTTTCAACCCCATTTATTTCAGGGGGCAAGAATGACTTTAAAATGAAAACATAAGAGGTAAAGGTAAAGGTACCCCTGACCATTAGGTCCAGTCATGCCTGACTCTGGGGTTGCGGCGCTCATCTCGCTTTATTGGCCGAGGGAACTTCCGGGTCATGAGGCCAGCATGACTAAGCCACTTCTGGCGAACCAGAGCAGTGCATGGAAACGCCACTTACCTTCCCGCCAGAGCAGTACCTATTTATCTACTTGCACTTTGACGTGCTTTCGAACTGCTAGGTTCGCAGGAGCAGGGACCGAGCAACGGGAGCTCACCCCGTCGCAGGATTCGAACTGCAACCTTCTGATCGGCAAGTCCTAGGCTCTGTGGTTTAACCCACAGTGCCATCCCCAAATGAAAACATAGATTACTATAAAAAGAATGCTGCTGTGCTAAGTGGATAATTTGTTGTTTCATTTTTGCTCATTTAAGGTGAAATCTAACAAGGCTTCCATTTCCACTCCTCCCCTCCTGTAGTCACCCACGCAACCACAAAATTTGCTACAGAAGATCGTCAGAGATTCTGGGGGCACACAGGGGCTGAAAAGAGGCAAACAGCCAGATGCCTCAGAAGCATGCTATGGTTGATGGTACTGAGTTGCTGAAAGGTCCAACAGAACGAAATGAGTAAAATATGACAAAGGCAGTTTCACCCTCGAAACTAGGACCAAGATAGGAACGTATATTAATCAAGCTGATCCAACGCACAGCCCAATGGCCATATACGGCACTCAGTGCCTTTTGAGCAGTCCTCAACATTTGATCCCACCCCCACAGCCCTTGTGTTGCCCTCCCAAAGCCAGGTAAGCGAGGTGCTGGGCTTTGGGAAGGAAACATGAGGGCTCAGACATGAGGTGGGGAGCTCTAGGACCCTGCCAGAGCCTTGCAGCTCCTTCCCAAATCCCAGCCCCTCACTTAGTTGATTTTGGGAAGGTAGCACAAGGGATGGGGGAGTCAAATTCTGCCCCCCCATGCCACACAACAAAGCATTGTTTCATGCCAAAGTACTCTTGCAGCCCACTTGGTATGAAATGTTGGGCTGTGCTGATCTAAATAGTGTCAACCAAGAAAGCCTGGAGCTGTCACCACTTGCTTCAACATCTTATTCTAAAAGAGTAAGTTACACTAGCCAAGAATTATCAAGGGTGGTTGGCTTGAAGGAGGCTTTTTATAGTTAAGTTCTTACAACTTATTTTCTTCAATGAAGCTGGAAACAGTGATGTAAAAATTTCAAGAAATCTTGAAGCCATGGGGAAAACTGTTTTTCCCTTGAGGGGGTGGTTTTATAAAAATAAGAAATCTGGGGGAAGGGAATGGGAAAATATATAACCATTTACAGATTGAAGGTCATTTTATTATTTTTGGAACATAAAATGTATCATGGATAACTTGGTTTGCCATAAAAACTATGTTGTATACTTAAAATGCAGTTTATTCAGAAAATAATTGCAAAATGAATTTTCTTTAAGAAACATTTCACAAATGGAGCTACAAGCTACTGAATGGTAAGGGACCTCTTTGGCCAATTTATGAGGAGCAGGCAAAAAAACAATAAAAACAGAAGAAACAATCAACATTAGAAAAATCAAGAAAAATCAAGTGTCAAGCAGACATACAGCACTTATTTCCCTAAAATGAACTGAGAAAAAGAACTGGGGAAATCAATGAATATACGTGAAATTTAATCAGCCTTATTTTCTGAGCTAGTGGTATCAGTTTCAGTTCCTGATTCTCCTCCTTCCTAGATTGAAACAAATTTCTCTACCCTTTCAAAAGCAAAGAAGGTGTTGATCCCTTCTTCTTTCTCGTGTGATAATAACAGGTAGAAATACAGCTTGCTCTTGCATTTGAGAAGTTTTTCAGCTTACAATTCAAGGATTGCTTGTCCTCAGTATACAGGAATTGCAATTATCTATACTGTCTTACTTATAAGTCATCTGTTTCATAGTTTTTAGACATCATAGGGGTGTCTTTAACATTTTAACCGCCGGGGCAGGAACAGACTTGGAGGAAATATTTATACCTAATCCCTGGGTTTCACATCTCTAGTTGGAATACAGCTCTCAACCAGGGAAACATGCACATTTTCCATCACCCGCATGCCCAGTCCCCTTCTAGTGTTCTTAAACAGTCATAATGGATATTGGTCTGGAACACAGTCTTCCAAGCAACTTGTCCATATTCTCAGGCTGAACAAGCAGTACAATACATAAAAATAGGACAAACACACACTGGAGCCACAGTCATAGATGCTGCTCTTATATACAGAGTCTAAGCTAGAATGGATACACATGGTTTTATCATCAAAGTGTTATGGCAAACTGGTCGCTGCTGAGGGATTCTCCTAACTATCTTTGGGGCTATTATAATAAATAATAATAAATGTTATGTAACAATCCTCTCAGCAAGCAGAATATTCCAAATGGTAAAACTGTGTCAATGCAACAGTGGCAGAGAAGTGTAATTTCTTCACCGTCATTACCACAGAGGACGCCCTAAAATGAGGTCTACCTCATTTTTAGTCAGGTTGGTCTTTAATTTTCATTCTCTGTTGATAGAAGTGTCTACCCAATCAATTTGTTTCCCCTTCAGAAAACCAAGGAGCCTAAGTTCTGCCAAAAGAAAGTGCATCTGCCCCTATCATTTCTCCAATTCAGAGGTCAACTAGGGTGTTAACAGAAACACAAGCCCTGGTAGCAGGAAATCCCCCCCCCCAGTGAATTAACATCTGGAGGGTCACAGGTTCCCATCCCTGGCCCCAGGGGTGCCAACTTCAATAAAATATTGGGGGTCAGGTAAGACCTGCCCCACATAATCGATCATATGATGCAGTGCGCACACACCATTTGAATGGCAAAGCCCATCAATTTTGGGGGGCCCAGCCCCCTCAAATATTTTATTGGGAGGGCTGGAGACCCCTCAGACCCAGGAATTGGCTCCTATGCCTGGCCTAGATCATTTAAGAAAAGCTGTTGGCGTCTGCCTGTCTCAAGAGTCAATAAGTGCACCTCTGGAGCTGAAGTCAAACCGCTGTAATAGCAGCACTAAAGTTACCTCCTTGAGGCACAAGCCTGGGCAGCGTTGTTTAACCTGGAAAATATATGTCCCTGAATATAACACTTCTAGTAAGAAGATGTGTTCACATGTTTCAACTAAATTAGGATAGCATAACTGGAAGGAGAACTTTTACCCATATGGATAACAGTAGAGGAAAAGTCATCCTAACAGAAAAATCACACACGAAAAATATACCTAATTCACATGTAGAGTTAATACACTAGAATTCTGCATTAGACTTCCTAAAAGGGAGCAACAGCTGCTGAATAGACAAACGTGAGATTTCTCTCTCCTCTCTCTCTCTCATATATACACACAATGCCCCTCCCCCCCAAAAAAAACTGTTTGAAATGCTTTATCAATTTACTAAGCAGCCCGTGTTGGGGAGAAACCAAGTAGACAGGATTGCTTAATTTCAAACTAGGTTATGCCTTTATAAGCCAAGTATAAATACACAGATGCCCTTTAGAACCAGACATAAAAGAATACAGCAAAATAGAGGAAATAAAACAAATGAAAACTACATGAAAGATATATAACAAATATAAGATGAATAAACAAACAGGATTTCAAATGAATCAACTTTAAAAGGAGTTCCCCAGCCAAAAAATATTTGTTATAAAAACTGAATTTACTTACCTTGGCCCTCTGAGGGCAGTGTTACCTAAGATTAGACATTAGAATATTCTTTTTACCCAGAATGACAACTGTCAGTGCCTCAAAGAAAGGTTGTTAGAAAGTTTGGATTCTTGTGCATTGTATTTTCAATTTTTAAAACTAAGTAAGCCTTAATTATTTTTAGAATCATATAGTATTCCAAATAAAGAAAAACAAATGTCTGTGATTTGGCTAAACAGGAAATATTCAGCCATTTACTTCAAAATATTTTAAACAACTGCCAATACACTTTAAAAATCAGAATTAAGAGACCAACAACTAGGGGTGGGTGGGTGGGTGTGGGCGTGTATAAAATCTCACACAAGAACTGCAACTTACATAGTAGCTGTCAAAGTTAAATAAATGCAAAACTAACTAGAGTTGAAGCTCAAATATTGTCCCAGGCTAGCAATTATTAAGAAATAGGGGGGAAATGCTAAAAATAACTATTCAGTTAGACAAAACTAGTATTACCATTTCCTGTCCTTAATGTGAAATCATAACAAACTTTTAGACTTTTGGAAACAAATTTAGGCAAAACACTGGTTTTCAGAAAGACACAAAGAAGCCAGTATTTTCCTCTCTTACCAATACCATTTAAAACTACAGTTATAGGAGAAACCCCCTCTTTTCCCAAAGTACTGTCCCTAAAGTCCATTAATGAGGTTTGGACATCTGATAAATTAATTAGTTGGTAGAAACACCACACTTCTTAAACTTAAATTGTCACAATCCTTTTTTTTCAAATAAATTAATTATAATGTTTAAAAACCACAGGCAGATGAGGTTGTAAACCGCCCTGTGTTCTTCAGATGAAAGGTGGTTCAGAAATTTAGTAAATAATAAAATAATGAATAAAGTCAAGAATAGCACAATAAAGTCAGGTCTTTGGTAAAATTAGTTTCACTTAAATCAAATGGTGATTGAAGAGCTCTCTACAGTATGCATGATAGAGGGGTGTCCAAATGAGCATGTTTGACTTTCACTTCTCCAGAAAAAGAAGAGAAGCTCCTACTTCACTTCTGTAATTTCAGAATAGAGCTGTGTTTGCAGCTGGGGTCCATATTAGTCCTTTGTACACATAAGGAGTCCTTTGTACACATAAGGAGTGTACACATAAGGAGTCTCTGCATTGGGTAAATGTATTAAGGATTGCAGTGCCATCTAGAATTGTGAATCACTGACTATTAAAGACAACACTTTCCCTTTTAAATTTGCTGCAGAATTAGGATTTATGTAATTGCAACCCCATTTATTAGGGAGTAAATACCACTGCAGCGACTTAGAATTACTTCTGAGTAAACATGTATAAGCTCAACATAACTAGAACCATCCTCCTACAGCGAACACAAAAATTATGGTCACTTTTCACAAGTGTTTTTAAAAAATAACTTTTACCATGGAAATCTAGTACTGGCACATATAATGTACTAGCTTAATGGGTAGATCTTAAAACTTCTCTATTCCCAAATACATCAAAGAATTGCATCTCGAGTCACAACAATTCTGCAAATTATTAATTGCTCATTATTTAAATGATCCTTACAAAAAAACTGAAAACTGAAAAAATGATTATGAAATATACAATGAAAGATGTACATTTCATTACTGAAATGAAAATCTGGTGCTTAATCCAAGAATTCTGGAAAACTTTCAATTTTTAAAAATTAATTTGCTCTGAACTTAATACTTAATACTTGGGGGGGTGATCCATCGTACCACCACATCCTCCCTACCCGACTGCCATGTACACTGCTCTGCAGTGCCCTATCACTGAGCCCTCTGCCCATGTCACCAGCCCTTCTGATGCATGGAAGGGCTGGATTAAGGCATAGGTGTGTAAATGCACTAGTTATTAAATGAAAGTACAAACATGCTTCCAGAATCCTTGACACATACTATCAATGGCTCTGGAAACTGTGCTCTCTCACAACTAATCAAATTAATCAAGAAGGAAATTATGCTAATCCCACATTGTGACTGAGTCAACTGTGTAACAAATAACGACACTGGAATTAGTAACTCCTGTATGCTTTCCAGAAAACCTGATACCTTAACCAAGAGATTATCAGCATTCTTATTATTATGTGAATTTCAAGGTAAAAGTCCTATGCATGATACAGAATAGTTTATTTCACCAATAGAAGTTTTGTGTAAATGTAATTGTACTAGATAAAAATGGGATTATATTTTCTAATTCTACTGTAATACAATTATGGTAAAATACGTAAGATGTCGTAAATTACATTCTTTCCATCTCTAACAAAAATTATGGACAAAATACATTTCAGAATTCTAAACTGGTATGTTTTAGATTTGACTGAATTATACCAGGATGCTAAACATAAAACTAATCAGGATTCAGAGTTGTCGTCTATCTGTTGCCTCTCTCTTTGGCAGTTAAAAATATTTCAGGACAATCATGTGTTAACAACATGGATTAGAAGATTATGTTCATTGTTTTCGCCTCTGACATGGGTACGCCCAACGCATATATGTTCTTGAATTTGCAACCAATTCGTATAAATCAGTCCTGAGTACTTATTTAACCATATGAGTTAGACATATTTCAAAGCTTTGCACATATGGTCGAAGTGATCTACAGCCCTAATATTCATTAATTATTCATTATATCCTTCTACAGTGTTTGACCAGCACTGTCGGGGGGAGGGGGGATGCTTTTCAGTAACTAGAAAAGCAAAAGTTTCAACATGTTTTAACTCTAGCAAGTCTGATGGGTTTCTTGGAAGATAACTACATTGTCAAATAACCCCAGAATCTGTTTTGTTCTGACACTATATTATATCTTAATATTTTAAACAACTTGATGTTATAGGAAACATGCATTATCATCTGAGGATGGCTATCAGTGCAAAGATGCATATAATGTCTTGAAATCATCTGGAGTAAAAAAAAACAGGTCTCAAAAACAGACACATGTTCAGACTTAAATATTAAAGCTGCACAGAGCAAGTGATACACAGTACAATCTTATATATGTCTGCTCAGAACTAGGTTTGACTGAGTTCACTTGAAGCTTACATCCACGCAAGTGGATAGAAGACTGCAGCCACAATCTCACTTATTTCAGAATGCAAATTTTTGATTTTGAGAGATTTCTTCTCCAGTCTATGTTTGCAAAAGAAATTGTTTACAAACCTGCATGTTTCTCTGTTACAGTATTTTTATGTACCTCCCAATGTGGAATAAAAATGTACGGATTTTAAGAAAAGCTGAGTAACCACCATGGGCTGGCGCAGAAGGAGGCATTTCTCACTCCAACTTCTCATTAAACAGCCAACTAGAGGAAACATTTTGTGCAATTCAACTTTTATATTACTTTCACCGGTTTCCAAAATAGCAATTTCGTTCTTCCCTAGGAGAGAAGTGCCTAATATTTATCTGTATACTACAACAATGTATATACAGTCGTACCTTGGTTGAGAAACGGAATCTGTTCCAGAAGTCCGTTCAACTTCCGAAAACGTTTAAAAACAAAGGCACAGCTTCCAATTGGCTGCAGGAGCTCCCTGCACTCAATCGGAAGCCGCATCAGACGTTCAGGTTCCAAAGAACGTTTGCAAACCGGAACACTCACTTCCGGGTTTGCGGTGTTCTGGAGCCAAAACATTCAAATAGCAAGGCGTTCCACCATCAGCTCCGCTGAGAAAGCAGGTTCCTCCTTCCATCTACCATCATACGGCATCAACCAGTCCATCAGGCATTAACAGAGGGGGAAGAGAAGGGCAGCAGAGCCACTAAATGAGAATAAGCCGAGATACAAGCTCCTGAAATAGCTTCCATCCCAGCTTTCTAGCACAGGATTTGGGCTTTGTGGACGGCTCCACCACACAGGTTGTTGAGCTGAGGAGGTGTAAAATTAATAAGTTTTATAACTGAGAAGATCCACTTGGAGGCACAGGGTGTCATATTATGAAAGATTACCAAAGTCCACCCCTTGGCTTTCCCAGGAGTTTTCTCACTTCTCCTATAAGCATGAGCAGCATGGACTGATTTATTTTTTATCTATTAATTTTGTATACAACCCTTCATGTGAAGATTTTTTTAAAAAAAAATTGAATGTTTTATTGGTTTTAAAACTGTGTAACAGAAATAATCAATAGATGTTAAAGACAAAATAAAAATAAACAATCATTCATTCCTTAATTGATACTTGTTTTGTACATCATTTTGTAATTAAATTTAACGTGACCTCTGATCTTCCCATTATGTTCCCAAATTGGATTCCTTGAATACACACTTAACTTTATTTTCTCCACATTGTATAACTTACTTTAAATTTTATAAAGTTATCCATTACACACAGAAGATCATGTGAAGATAACTGGGCAGTTCACAACATGGTTTTTTATTATTCATCTGCAAACTATAAATAAATAACAGGCCATCAAAATAAGGCATTATTCCAGGGGAAGGGAATCTGCGTCTTTCCACATGTTGTTGGACTCCCATCAATCCCAGCCAAAAGCGCCAATTGTCATGATACTTGTATCATTTGGCCTCTATGGTGTTTTTGTGTGTAAAACTAGTGCTGTATTACCTCCACTGGATCATGAAGGGATTAACTTCTATTTAGGATTTTCAGCTGAGGGAAGCTATGTCTGAGATAAACTCCACAGCTGTGTAAGTTTGAAGACCAGGCAGGAAAGTTGTTTATATATATCAGCTAAGCCAAAAAGGCAGCAAGTGTATACAGCTAAGCTTCTTTGAAATTATCTTTTTGGTAATGACAGAGGCTAGAATGAGGAGCTGAGTGGTCTTACATTGGTTTTGTTATAGAATGAGGCTTGTAAGAAAAGGCAATGCCCTTGCATACATTTCTTTTAAAGTTCTATATTTACATCTGTGTGTTCCCCCTCGCTTTTTGTGTAGGATTTAAACATTCTGTATATTGACGAGACTTGCCCTTCCTATAGAAATGAAGGGTTATATTCATCCCATCCGATCAGCGTAAGGATTTCCACTTGTGCAAAGGGACTTTCCCCATCTCCTCCCACCATGCACCTCTTCCACCATTCCCAAATCTGCCCCAGAGGGTTGAGTAAACCCCTAGAACAGATTTAGGGACACGTGGGGGGGAAAGAGGATTTCACCAGGTGGAATTTTTCTTTAAGTCAAAGTCTAAGGGTGAGAAGAATAAAAGATTTTGAAACTATATAGATACTTCTTATTTGGAGGTACTAGCTATAATTTTCTGTGCTCCTTTTAATTATTTTCCAGAATCATTTGGTCCTCATTTTGACCACTAATAGGGCTGGGTGATGTATTGATACATCGTCCAGGACGGGTATGAGGATCAGACTGTGATGCCGATTTCTTGATTTTTGTGCTAGGAGGTATATTGCGGGTGGGGATTGCCTGCCTGCCTGCACCTTCACGTCATTCTCCGGTCAAAGAAGATAGCTGCTTCCTCCCTTCCTTCCTCCTCACACGGGGCCACAGAGGCATCTCCATGTCCTGCAGTGCCAGCTTCTCTTCATCACCTCCACATGCTGTGGGGTGGGTGGTGCACTCCAGTGCTTTGCATGGGTGTGGGTTGGTGCTCTGGTGGGTGGTTCCCAGTGGTGATGCAAGCACCAAGGGATAGTCTTTCATGTGGGCTGGCGACTCAGGGGGCACCGCCCCTGGGAGGCCAACAGTGCCCTGGGATTCCTTGTTCGGGTGCGTAGATCTTGCCTCTCTGAGCAGCCCAGGGCAGGGCACGATCACGTGGATGGGCGCCGTGGGGAGTCACAACTAAGCCATGTGACTTGGCGCAGCTGCCTCTTGAACAAAGGAAGGGCAGATACAGCAAGGTAAGGAGTAGCAGAGCCTGCACATGGTTTCGCTGGTCCTCTGTGTGGCTGGCTGCAGAGGACTGGTTGCCTGCTGAGGGGTGCTGGGAACCTGCACTGGAGAGTCAGGGACAAGGTTGTGTACGGTGGGGCTGCCTGGCTACTGTAGGGCCACTACTGAAAGTCTGGACAATGTATCTCGGCTGCTTCTTCCTCCCCACCTTATTTTCTCCTTACTCCTTATTTCAGTCATTGTGATATATCAGTATATCGCAATGTTTAGCTGCTGATATATTATGATATGGAAAACCAGATCTCGCCGAGCCCTAACCACTAATGAAGAGTTAGAAGACACTGTTCAGCTTTGACATGATGGGTCACTCTTGCAAGAAAAAAAGGAAGTGGATCTGGTACTCAGTCCCCTTCCAACAATGGAACTCAGTGCCATAAAACTGATCACACTGTCCACCTGTTTAGTAGATTCCTGCACATACCTCATGAAGCAATGACAGGTACATGCACAGCCGCAGGGTTTCTATAAAATGTTGAGCACATTTCACCCAGTCTAGAAGGTAATCTCTTCAGGATAGATTCATCAGATTAGGATTGTTATTCCTAGCACTTCAGGCAGCAGTTAATTATAATATCATTCTACGTTAAACAACAGACGAGAGCATTGTCATAAAGTCAAGAGTAGAAGGCAAACCACTTAGTCTTCGCCTAAGGCATATCCAAAAATCTAAAGTAGCCAAAGCCAAGTTTAACAAATCTGTCATAACAACTATTTCTTGTTCTAGCCAAAGTGGATGAACTGAGCTATTTCTGTCTCTTTTCTTTCAGAGATTTTCAAATATTTGAAGGCAACACTTGATCCCTGCCTGTCTTTTCTCTGGTAACTATGCTCAGCTGGCTTCATCTGTTTCTAAGATTCTTTTTTCTAGACCCTTTGCAACAATCTTCTGAAGCCTTCCCAGTGTGCCAACATCCTTCATGAACTGTGGTGCTCATAACACAGTGGTCCACATGTGATCTGTCTCATACTTTGTCTAGAAATACTTATGAATGAAAACAAGAGATGATGTACTTGGTACATCAGCAGTTTCAAAAGGAAAGTTCTTACTAGACACAGTCTAATCTGTTTTACTTTCCAAATGTTTTTCTCAAAGAAAATCTAAGTAAAATGATGCTTCATCAGAGGTTCATGGCAATGGTAATTTTCATGCCATCATTAGCATTTATCATATTATGAGCAGTATCTTTATCTTAAGGAAAGCAAAAAACCATATTTTGTTTCCTAAAATAAAGGACATACAAATATAATACATAAATATACCTTTGTATCTCTCAAACAAACTCTCATAACAAACTCCAGCAATTTGAATATCTATTCATCTTTCATTTTCATTTCCCAAAATCCATTTGTTTACATCTGAAAGCTATTCAATCTTTTATTGTAAGATAACTAAAATCAAGATGACTAAAATGTATGAGTAAGCATTCCTTCTGCAACAGTAATTGCTCTTTTTTACATCTGCTCTTAAAGGTAAAGGGACCCCTGACCATTAGGTCCAGTCGCAGACGACTCTGGGGTTGTGGCGCTCATCTCACTTTACTGGCCGAGGGAGCTGGCATACAGCTTCCGGGTCATGTGGCCAGCATGACTAAGCCGCTTCTGGCGAACCAGAGCAGTGCACGGAAATGCCATTTACTTTCCCACCAGTGCGGTACCTATTTATCTACTTGCACTTTGATGTGCTTTCGAACTGCTAGGTTGGCAGGAGCAGGGACCGAGCAACGGGAGCTCATCCCATTGCGGGGATCCGAACCACCGACCTTCTGATCAGCAAGCCCTAGGCTCTGTGGTTTAACCCACAGCGCCACCCGCATCTGCTCTTAGCACCACACTATTTTGTAATTATCCCTTCTCAGAATCAGTTTTGACCACCTTCTGTTATATAGTACTTTAATATGCAATGTTATCTAATTATCCTTATCTTTCTTATCCTTCTAGCTACCTTATAAGGACTACTACTACTATTCTGAAAAGCTCTGTGTAAGGGGTATGAGTTACTCGTGCGTAAATTGCTGCCTCCCTAGGCTAAATTGCCTTGTTAAACCGTTCTGAGTGCCCAGCCCCTCTCCTCGTGGCTGTCTCAGTCGCTAGCAGAATCTGTCTGTGGGCGTTTCTTAAACCTCTTCCAGCATAGAAGCTGTTTGACACCCAGTCTCCTCCTCCTCTCACTGCGCAGGAGTCTTCTGCGCAGTGAGGGCGTAGGTAGTGGAGGACCTGTGCTCTCCTCACTAATGTCCAGTGAAGAGTCCCGGAGCTCTCTCTCCGCTTCCCCCTTCTGCCCCACTCTATCCCTGGTGTTGCGCTGATTTCCTTCCCCCTCTACCAGGTTGCTTCTCCTCCTGGTGCTGGGTCCTTCGTCAGCAGAGTCTGAGAGCCTCCCCTTCGCCTCTCGCTCTGATGTCAGTTCCCTGACACTCTGCTTTGTAACTTTATTTAAGGGATCCATCACTGAGACATAGAGCAGAGAAGACAGTGATTGGATAGTGAATATCAGAGAAGGAAGATATTGTGACATGTTACTGAATAAGAAAACTGGGTGTCTTCCAAAATGACCATAACAATCATTTGTAAGTATTTTTTTATCTAGAAATTATCTAGAAAGGCTGTGTGTGTGAAGCAGCATCACTTCGTATGGTGAACTCTAGTGAACATTGTAACAGTAAAAATTCCATGCAATTCACAACTACAAATACTAGAGAAATGAAGCTATTTAATCATGCAAATGCCATTCTAAACTGCAAATATTTTGCACTCATTGATTTGTATCTAAATGCATAAAGTATTATCAGAAGCCCTAATTCACAAGGAAGAACTATTCTAAATTACTGCCTGCAAAGCTGGAATGGAATACCTATTTGGAGTATAATCAATTATGTTTACATAGAAATAAAGCTTCAGTTCCTAAAATATACTTGTGGGACTGTAGTAACATATTTGTATTAGTATTTAATCATCAAATTTAAACATACTTACTGATACCAAACAACGTAACTTGGGACAGGGGAGGGGAGGGGGGAGGGAGAAAGAAAGAAAGAAAAGTAGGAAAGATGTGACTGCAGTTGGGTTAATATAGCTAACACAGTTAAGCTAATACATAGAATAACATGGGAAGAAAGAAATACTATTCTCATAGGTACTGATCCATCCAACCTTTCCAGAATAATTTGAAATAAGAGTAAGGTAAGTGAATATTAGTTTCTGAAGTCAACTAAGTGATGATCTGCATATAAAAAAATGAGTTTTCATGATTAGCATTCTCTGTATACAAATGCAAAGTGATGACAGGGATGTTTAACATTTCACTTTTAAGATACGCATCCAGAATTACTTGAGAGAACATATAAAGTACCTGTTTATACTGTGGCTGCTATCAAGATAATTGCATTAGTCCTTCTCTTTCACGAAGTCACACATTTATCAAACTTAAAAACTATGAAGCAAAGTTGGTTTAACTATTTGAAAGGTTTCTTTCAGCTATAAATGATAAAGGGCGGGAAAATATTCAACTCCTGAACTAATTATTGGGACGAAAGGAGGTGGGGAGGAACAAGGATAATTAGTGTGCATCCTTCCCCCCCCCCCGCAACCAGCCCCCCACATACATTTATTCTGTATATGCACACACAGCAGCAGCATCATAAACCGTCTCAAGTTCTTGCCATTATTCAGTTCGACATCTGCACATGTTTATGCGTCTCTCCAAACAACCTCTTGAACACCCTGCTGGAGCTGTCATTTTTTTTTCTTCTCCCTATCTGGCAGATGGCAAGTCAACAATCGGCATCAACAGCAGCCGAATATCTCTCCCCTCCATTCTACCCCCCCAAACAGACACAATAATAACTTCTTTGTGCTTTGCCACAATGCAGCTGCTTAAACCATTTCGCTACAAGGCTGCTTTGCTTTAATAAAAAAAATCCCTTCTGTCAAGTCTAAAAAGCAGCATAATGTTAAGCAAGCTAAAGCCACAGCACAGCTGCAAACGGGCAGACACATTGACAGCTCCTCCCTTAACAAAGCCCTGTGAATTGAAGGGGGTTCATCTGAGGCTCACACAGTAATTAGTATAAAAAGTCCGACAGCCTCTATTATGCTAGGAAAAAAACTGGACAGAACTGGGCTGCTGTTTTGCGTCAAGAGTTCTGCTGCAGAGTAGATAAATCATGTTGGGTTTTTCCCCTCTCCTTTTAAAGACAGTAATAAGGAGGATGAGAGAAGCTAATTTGAAAACTTGGACACAGTAATTGTACCATATGGTGAGCATTTATCCCTTCTGAAATACACGCAAACAGTCACTTACATGCACAGTGCTTTGTTTTACAGTTGTTATTCTCTCTACCACATTCATAAAGATGGATCTGAATATCTGATGCTCCAGGGAAGTTAAGCATAATTAGCAACCAAAATGCCTGGGCATAGTGCGTTAGCCTTGAACATAAATCTAACAAATTCTAAACAATCCTAACACCCCTCAAATAATAGTTCATTTTTATTGGAGGGGGGTCACAATATAAATAGTTGAATAATGGCATTTCTTAATACAAAATACTAATTATAGTCTTTTCTGCAAAGCACATATGAACAGGCCATTATGCAAAATACAGAAGTTCATATGAGAAAAGTCACAGCCGCACAACATAAAAATACAAGATGTCAAAACATCTGTAAACATTTGTTTAGAATTAAATATCAACTATGTTGTACTGAACAGCTGAAGAATAAATGCCTTGGTCAAAAACATGGACACTATAGTTCTAAGTATATTTCATAAACTAAAAGTTTGCATGAGACTTATCCCTCTGTAAGGGAAGAGTGTCTATGTCTCTTATTTAAATTTTTAGTTGACTCCATCACAAACCAACAAGAAAACAAAAAATGGAACATAAGATATCCATTAAAATATACTAAATGTCCTGCTCTTTACCTGCTGGCTGAGCTCCAGTCACTGAAACTCAACCAAACTGGAAAAGTTTTTACATACTGCATACCACAAAACCAACCACAAAACCAGAAGCAGCACTACTGACAGGCAAATCAGAGCAAAAAAAAATGTCCCAGTTTATTTCCAGGTCCAACACATTTTGTGCGGGAAGGGAGATCCTTCTTTTATTTCGTTTGAGAATATGATAATGTATTTTATTTTATTTTGTACTCAGAAGCCCATTCCCTTTTTATGTTGTTCAGATATTTGTAGTGACCCCAAGGAAATATCATTTTTTGAAATTTCCACACCTAGAATGAACCATATTTCTACAACCTGGAGATTTCCTCTCCTTTTTTAACAGTACATATAATGACTGAAAGCAATAAATGCATATACCTGTGCATTTATAGCAATACTGGTTCAAGAGCCAGCTTGCCTATAACCAAAGTCTTAAGAGCAATCAATTCCTACTTAAGGTCAATCTTACATTAATGAAATGACAAGAAGGCAGTGGTTCCCAAAATTCTCTCCCCACCCCTCCGGATTGCATGGAAACTGCTGTGGGTCTTCAAAGACCACTTAATGATTTTTCTGCCTATTATGCCATCTGCAATGCACTGTGCTAGATTTTACAGACATGCCATGGATCATCTGCGTGAAGCTCTCGGACCACAGCCTGGGAACCCCTGGTTTTAGGCAACCAACTGACAAATTGTCAGAATATAAAACACACACAAAAATCTTGTTCTCTGCTGCACTTTTCTTGTGATCAAACGAAGCTTTTTGTTGCGTGTGTATCTCACTGCTGAAGAGTTGGTGTGGCTCAGAATATGAGCTATAAGCAAAGATGTATAAACATCACCTTTAAACAAATTGTATCAAATAGTTGTGCAAGCAAAGGGTAGCTTGTGCAACCAATATTTCTCTTCCCCTCCATCTCCCTGTAGCTCCACACCATCCCTCCATCTGCAAAAGCTATCCAGAGGGTCAAGGGTCCTGGGTAGTGGAAACTGTATGATACAGGTCTGCGGTGGAAGGGTAGAATTGCCCAAAACTGAGTGGAGAGCTATTGATGTACATGCAATTTCTGCACTTGAAATTATCTAGATAATAGGTTATTACATTTTACAAGATTGGATTTTCATAAACTGATGATCAGTAATGGTTATTCCCTAGGAACATTGATCTTAAGAGATTCCACAAAAGATTATGTAGTTACAATTTCACATTTCCTTCCTTCCTTCCTTCCTTCCTTCCTTCCTTCCTTCCTTCCTTCCTTCCTATCTATCTATTGCTATCTATTGCTATTTATTGCATTTATATCCCACCTTTTCTCCAAAGAGCTTGAGGTGGTGTATATGGTTCTCTACTTCTTCATCTGATCCCCATGACAACCCTGTGAGATAAGTTAGCCTAAGAGGCAGTGACTGCCCCAAGGTCACCCAGTGAGCTTCACAGCTGAGTAGGGATTTGAATCAGAGTCTCCCATGTACTAGTCTGACACTCTAACCACTACACCACACTTGGTTTCACTTTTTCACTGTCATTTGTCTTTTGGTGCAGCAACAAGTATCAGTTCAAGCATAGTTGAGAGCAGTCATACTTTAAACTATGTTGACTGCCAAAAAAACTGAGATTTTACAGCAGTACAATACTCGGTGAAAACAAAGTGTCTGCGCCTAGATCAGATCTTCTCAATGAAAAACTCCTTGAGTGCTCCAAGTGATGTACAATATCTGTGCTTAGTAAATTCATCATCTATTATCTTACATGAGAAAGCAAACATTCCTAAATGCCTCCAGCTAACTTACATTCTATTTACTAATCCATGTCACAGACTCAGGAGGAAGCACGTGCTGGAAGAAGAGTGCTGTGATATCCTGATATATAACGTACTCATTGTATTCTAAAGTTTTCCTGACTTATGGTTAACAAGAAAATCCTTAGATTGATGACAGTGATCTATACATGCCTTTTAAAGCTGATAATCACTTTCTAAAATATGGTGCACTGGATTCAACACAAACCTAGTACTTCACCCATTTATGTTGAGAAAATTATAATCTCAACATGTTTGGCTATTTAAACTTATGCCACAAAAGGTCAAACTGCTAGAATTTTAAGAAGATGTAAGCTTTCCAAGGGGACGCGGGTGGCGCTGTGGGTTAAACCACAGAGCCTAGGACTTGCTTATCAGAAGGTCGGCGGTTCAAATCCCCATGACGGGGTGAGCTCCCATTGCTCGCTCCCCCCTCCTGCCAACCTAGCAGTTAGAAAGCATGTCAAAGTGCAAGTAGATAAATAGGTACCGCTCTGGCGGGAAGGTAAACGGCGTTTCCGTGCGCTGCTCTGGTTCGCCAGAAGAGGCTTAGTCATGCTGGCCACATGACCCGGAAGCTGTACGCCGGCTCCCTCGGCCAATAAAGCGAGATGAGCGCCGCAACCCCAGAGTTGGCCACAACTGGACCTAATGGTCAGGGGTCCCTTTACCTTTACCTTTAAGCTTTCCAAAAGAGCAGTGTGGTAGAGGTATATGAGGAGATTATCATAATAATCTTTCTACGTTTGCAATGAGCTATCCCCTCCCCAGACAACTTGGGAACAATCCTTGCTTTGAGACAGGCAAGAGGAAACAGTGATGATACTAATGATGCCTCTGCTCTGGGGTTCCAGTCCCCCACAAAAAAGCCACCTTAGTTAGAAACAGGGGGAAAGCTGCTCATCATTATCACCATCATCTTGATGCCTCTGCACTGGGCTCCCCCCGCCCCCACACTACCAGACAACTTTGGAACAATCCCTGCTTTACTGCATGTAGTAGGAACAATGAAGGGTTGCCATATATTCATACACACATCATATTCAACTAAGGCCCTCTCAAGCAGCTCAATAGGAGGATTCATACATGTTTTCCCCCCCACCACATTTTCAAAATGCTTCTCAAGCAGCTACCTGCCAACTGTTCCACGTGGCCAGCAGGCAGCAAAACAAGTGAATCGTGCACATTTTCCCCTACTGCAACACATATTTTTAAAGGCCTCTCAAGTACTGCCTGCTGACTGCTCCATGTGGATGGCTGGCTGGCAGGAAGTAAAACAAAACAGAGCAACCAAAGATCCAAGAACTAGAAAATCAGACAGAAGAAGGCGGGGGGGGGGGGAGAGCAACCCTTTAGGACCCCAGGGTGTTTATTGCCTGGTGTCCAAACAACTCACTTATCTACCACAGTTCTGACACCACTCATAGGCTAAAAATACTGACAAGGAGTACACTTCACAGAAATTGCTAGAAAGGTACCTACATATTTTACTTCATGATTTTGTTTAGAAGGGGTGGAGACTTAATTTATGTTTTAATGAAAGCTCAGAGCATGAGGCCCCTGCCTGAGCATATAAATTACCAAGGAAAAATATCTGGGGTGTATGTAATGTTTTTAGAAAATGCTCCTCTAAAAAGTATCCAAAAAGTCTGGAGGTTGTTGTTGTTGTGTCCAGATCTTCGTGACCCCATGGACCAAAGCACGCCAGGCACTCCTGCCTTGCACTGCCTCCTGCAGTTTCATCAAATTCATGTTGATAGTTTCGAGAACATTGTCCAACCATCTCATCCTCTGTCATCCCCTTCTTCTTGTGCCCACAATCTTTCCCAACATCAGGGTCTTTTCCAGGGAGTCTTCTCTTCTCATGAGGTGGCCAAAGTATTGGAGCCTCAGCTTCAGGATCTGTCCTTCCAGTGAGCACTCAGGGATGATTTCCTTAAGAATGGATACGTTTGATCTTCTTGCAATCCATGGGACTCTCAAGAGTCTCCTCCAGCACCATAATTCAAAAGCATCCATTCTTCGGCGATCAGCCTTCTTTATACAGATTTTTGTCGGCAAGGTGATGTCTCTGCTTTTTAAGATGCTGTCTAGGTTTGTCATTGCTTTTCTCCCAAGAAGCAGGCGTCTTTTAATTTTGTGACTGCTGTCACCATCTGCAGTGATCATGGAGCCCAAGAAAGTAAAATCTCTCACTGCCTCCATTTCCTCCCCTTCTATTTGCCAGGAGGTGATGGGACCAGTGGTCACAATCTTCGTTTTTTTCATGTTGTGCTTCAGACCATATTTGCACTCTCCTCTTTCACCCTCATTAAGAGGTTCTTTAATTCCTCCTTACTTTCTGTCATCAAAGTTGTGCCATCTGTGTATCTGAGGTTGTTGATATTTCTTTCGGCAATCTTAATTCCGGCTTGGGATTCATCCAGTCCAGCCTTTCACATGATGTATTCTGCATATGTTAAATAAGCATGGAGACAATATACAGCCTTGTCGTACGCCTTTCCCAATTTTGAACCAATCAGTTGTTCCATATCCAGTTCTAACTGTCGCTTCTTGCCCCACATAGAGATTTCTCAAGAGACAGATAAGGTGATCAGGCACTCCCATTTCTTTAAGAACCCCCTCATAGTTTGCTGTAGTCCACACAGTCAAAGGCTTTTGCGTAGTCAATGAAGCAGAAGTAGATGTTTTTCTAGAACTCTCTTGCTTTCTCCATAATCCAGCACATGTTTGCGATTTGGTTGCTGGTTCCTCTGCCCCTTCGAAATCCAGCATGCACTTATGGGAGTTCTCGGTCCACATACTACTTAAGCCTGCCTTGTAGAATTTTGAGCATAACCTTGCTAGCATGTGAAATGAGCGCAATTGTGCAGTAGTTGGAGCATTCTTTGGCACTGCCCTTCTTTGGGATTGGGATGTAGACTGATCTACTCCAATCCTCTGGCCACTGCTGAGTTTTCCAAACTTGCTGGCATATTGAGTGTAGCACCTTAACAGCACCATCTTTTAAGATTTTAAATAGTTCAGCTGGAATGTCATCACTTCCAATGGCCTTGTTATTAGCAGTGCTTTCTAAGGCCCATTTGACTTCACTTTCCAGGATGTCTGGCTCAAGGTCAGCAACCACACTGTCTGGGACATCCCTATCTTTCTGCTATAATTCCTCTGTGTATTCTTGCCACCTCTTCTTGATGTCTTCTGTTTCTGCTAGGTCCTTACCACATTTGTCCTTTATCATGGTAATCTTTGTACAAAATGTTCCTTTCATATCTCCAATTTTCTTGAACAGATCTCTGGTTTCCCCCCATTCTATTGTTTTCCTCTATTTCTTTGCACTGCTCGTTTAAGAAGGTCCACTTGTCTCTCCTTGTTATTCTTTGGAAGTCTGCATTCAATTTCCTGTATCTTTCACTATCTTTCACTTGCATTTTGCTTGCCTTCTCTCCCCTGATATTTGTAAGGCCTCGTTGGCCTTGGAGATCAAATGAAGCAGGGCAAAGGCTAATAGAGTTCTTTCAAAAGAACAAGCTGGTCATCACAAACACTTTTTTTTTTTTATTAAATATTTATTAGCATTTTCCAATAACACACTACAAACAAAAACAAAAAATAAACGAAACAAAAACACAAAAATACATAACATTCAAAACTAAACAAAAAAAAATAGAAAAAACACATAAAGTTTCTAATACTTATTATTCTTAACCTTATTTCTCAGACTTCCTCACACCTCCCCTTCTTGTATTCCAATTTAAATTGTCAGTTCAGCAAGTCCTTAACTTATTTCTTTACCTTAGCTTAAACATTTGTTCCAACATACTATTGCTTTACTTTACTTCTTTTTTCCATTTCTTCAATTTATTTTTAACAGCCTTATTTTCAATTAATTTAGAAAGAAAAGAAACCAATTTTACCTTATTAAAATTACACATCAATACTTATACCTCATTGATTATTCTTAAACCTTTTTCCTAAAGTCGACCAAAATTTCCCTTCCACGATTTACCCAATTTCCTTACCACTAACAAAAAATATAAAAAGCAAATTATCCTTATGTACCCTTTGGATTCCCAACCTCCACCCACCCTTTTCCCGGTTCCAGTCCCCAACCAATATCCATCAGTCTTTATATTATTATTTTTTTAGCCTGGAGATCTCACATCCGAGGCCCTTATATCTCTCTCAGTTCCTTTCTGCCGGTCTCTTTGATAGTCCTTGATGTTAAACCCCAAGTCTCGGAGGGGCTCCGGCCCAACAGAATCCATGTCGCTTCCAGCCAGTCCTCCATACTTAAAGGCAAAGCCTATGGGGTGCTCCAACTCTTGTTTCAAATTTCTTTCAAATCCAGATGTCCCCAAAGCTCCAGCTTTCACCAACAAATTTGTAATCCTCAGGTCTTCAGATCTCCTCCAAAAGGGATCTCTCCATTTTCCAGACTCCCATTCAGACCAGGCTTTCCACATCCACTTTTTATTATCCTTTTTTATCATCATGTCAGGCCTCATATTGTAACTCTCCTTTGACTCCTGCAAATCTCCTGCTCCTCCTTCATTTTCTTCAAAAACAACATATTGCTCCATCGTATCTACACTTTCAGTTTCATTTATTTGTTCAGTTGAATGGGCTTCCTGTTTCAAGTCCTTATCAGGCTCAAAACTGTTGTTTACTGTCCAGTGTAGTAGTGATACCTTTGTAGACAAAGCATTGTACTCATCTTGCAAGTTTCCCAAGAGAACGAGTGCTCTGTCCAATTCTGCTTGGATTTTACATACTCCAGCCATTTTTGTGATGTAATGTCCCTATTACCCCTCTAGGGGGATTTTAGTTCCTTGTTGTTCCTTTCAGCTCAAAACCAAAAGTCCAGTTATTTTGTATCAGCCCTCCTTATTTTCAACAAGTTATACCAAGTAAACCAGCAAAAACAGCAGAAACAATGTTCTCTTTTTCCAGCTGACAGCTAGCTGACTAGCAGCTCACTTGACAGCTGTCAAAATCTTCAATGCAACAGGCTTTCTCATAGGACGTTCCCGGGTCTCGGGGGGGGTGTGAAATTTCAGCTCCCAAAATTCTTTTTATCCTCCAGTAGATCTTCTTATAGTATCAAAACCGTGAAGTCAGGATCTTTCATTAAAAAACAAAAAACAGATTCTCTCGACCTTAGCTGCCCAGTCCTTTGCTTTAGATTGTTTACAAAGAGGGGGGGGGTGAACTTCCTTTTTAGCCCCTTCCCGCTCGTTCCAAATCCAAAATTACAAATTTTTAAAGTTCCAATCTCCGTATTACTCACGGGTTTATATTTTAGAGTCCAATCGGTCTTGGAAGAAGTTGGCGCTCTCTGTCAATGGCTTGCGGCTTCACTCCGTAGGCGAGGGAGTACTCTCAGCACCACGCCTCACCCTGCCTCCGTTCCGAAGCCTTTAAAAAGGCTCCGTCGCGGATTGGGGGGGCGCAAATGGTGCCCGCCGAGTCTCTGTGTTCACAGGCATCCGCGCCTGTGATTTTAAGGGTCCCGGCTTCGCCGCAGCGGCCAGACCCAGACGCTACGGAGCCGATTCCCTCCGGAGCTCGGAGGGAATCCGCCATTAAACAATGGCGCCAACCCGGAAGTTACAAACACTCTTTTCCAACAACACAAGAGACGACTCTACACATGGACATCACCAAATGGGCAGCACCAAAATCAGATTGATTATATTCTCTGCAGCCAAAGATGGAGAAGCTCTATACAGTCAGCAAAAACAAGACCTGGAGCTGACTGTGGCTCAGATCATCAGCTTCTTATAGCAAAATTGAAGCTTAAACTGAAGAAAGTAGAAAAACCACTGGGCCAGTAAGATACAATCTAAATCAAATCCCTTATGAATACACAGTGGAAGTGAGGAACAGGTTTAAGGATTTAGATTTGGTGGACAGAGTGCCTGAACAACTATGAATGGAGGCTCATAACATTATACAGGAGGCCACAACAAAAACCATCCCAAGGAAAAGGAAATGCAAGAAAGCAAAGTGGTTGTCCAATGAGGCCTTACAAATAGAGGGGGAGAGAAGTTTGGAGGTAGTAGATGACAAAGTGCCACTACATAAAAAGCAGGAAGATTTGGCAAATTCTAACCAACATTACAAATAAGGAAAGAGGCTCAGAGATTACAGAGACGATATAATTGAAGAATTAATTAGGTATTTTAAAACTTTGTATAAATTTCAAATGCCAAAAGTAAAAGAGATTGTTGTTGGCTGTGCCCACCACTTCCCCACAGGAAACTGGAGGTCACATCACATGACTAAAAAATGGGTGGCTCCACCCACCTGTCAAAGTTGCTCATTGGAGATGGGGAGATTAAAAAATCTGGTAACATTAATTTAATGACGTCACAGGAACAGTAAACGGGCAAGATAACTGTAATTCAAGAGGGAAAGATAAAGATGCAACATCATTCAGATTCCATAACTGCAAAATTTTAACACTGCTATTTGCTTTTGTTGTTGTTTAGTCGTTTAGTAGTGTCCGACTCTTCGTGACCCCATGGACCAGAGCACGCCAGGCATTCCAATCCCCTATAATGAGAAGAACATCCTTCTTTGGTGTCATTTCTATAAGGTGTTGTAAGTCTTCATAGAATTGGTCAATTTCAGTTTCTTCAGCACCAGTGGTTGGTGCATAAACTTGGATTACCGTGACGTTAAAAGGTCTGCCTTGGATTCGTATCGAGATCATTCTATCATTTTTGAGATTGCATCCCAGTACAGCTTTTGCCACTCTTTTGTTGACTATGAGGGCCACTCCATTTCTTTTACGGGATTCTTGCCCGCAGTAGTAGATATGATGGTCATCCGAACTGAATTCGCCCATTCCCGTCCATTTTAGTTCACTGATGCCCAGGATGTCAATATTTATTCTTGCCATCTCATTTTTGACCACATCCAACTTACCAAGGTTCATGGTTCTTACATTCCAGGTTCCTATGCAATATTTTTCTTTACAGCATTGGACTTTCCTTTCGCTTCCAGGCATATCCGCAACTGAGCGTCCTTTCGGCTTTTGGCCCAGCCACTTCATCAGCTCTGAATCTACTTGTACTTGTCCTCCGCTCTTCCTCAGTAGCATGTTGGACACCTTCCAACCTGAGGGGCTCATCTTCCAGCGTCATAACTTTTATATGCCTGTTGTCTTTGTCCATGGAGTTTTCTTGGCAGGGATACTAGAGTGGTTTGCCGGTTCCTGCTCCAGGTGGATCAGGTTTGTCAAAACTCTCCACTATGACCTGTCCATCTTGGGTGGCCCTGCACGGCATAGCTCATAGCTTCTCTGAGTTATTCAAGCCCCTTCGCCACGGCAAGGCAGTGATCCATGAAGGGGATCACTGTAGTAATAGCTATTTGCTACTAGAATAAATGAAATCATCACCACATACATTAAGATCTTTAACAATAAGTACATGAAGAACATTACATATTATAGGCCACATAAATAAAAGTCAAACTCCGGCTGCATATGTATTGTTGGGCACTAAAAAGGCTTATGACAGGCTAGAATGGTTGTTGTTAAGGAAATGTATGGAATTTATGAAGGGTTTTGGATTAAGGGGAAACTTTTGCAAATGTATAAACACATTCATCTGGGAGATCGTGACCAGGACATTTGCGAAGGCATTTTGAGGGGGAGGCCCAGAGTATTGTCCAATGGTGTATGTAGGACCAAGAGACATGGATGGTAAGAGAGCTGAAGCAGTGACCTGCAAGACCTGTACCATGTTTGCCTTCCTGTCTGAGAATGTACAAAACTACATCTGCAGCAAGTGAAACCTGCTTGCTTTTCTGGAAGAGAAGGTAAAACAACTTGAAGCCTGCCTATTCAAACTTTCAGCTACTGGTCAAGATGAGGAATTTCTCAACAGAGCAGAATGAACTATCCTGGAACAGCAACGCAGGTAGGGAGCCCCAGGAAGGAAGATCACCCATTGCAGGAGACGAACCCCTGGAGGAATGTGACACACAGAAGCAGAACTGTCAGGAGCCACACTGTGTCTGCAAAATAGATTCCATGCCCTCACCTCAGACATAAATTATGGGCCAGAGGCGCAAGGACAGCAGTTGCAGACGTTAGAACACACCAAGATAGCTGTGGAAGATATAGTGCACAGAATGATTTCTGCCACTCCCTAGAGGAGAAAGAGACCTGTTGTTGACAGGCATGGAATGTCCAGTGAGGAATTAACTCTTTACTGTCAAAAGTAAACTTGCAAGTTAGGGAAAGGGAAGGAAGCCCATCAGTCCTATGTCTCTCAGCTATTCCTAGGTATGCAATTACTGAGGCAGTTGCCGCAACAGAGAGGCCCGCACACAAGCAGACGAAGACTCCACCTGCATTTAACCTTTTAGTCCTCTGCTTCAATCCTCTTCTGGTCCTGGGAGACAGTGGAGCAGGAGAAGCATGTGTGGAAGCCCTTGATTCTATAGCAGCCTGATCTATCTCTCCCTCCTCCTGACCCTGTTCTTCTCGCTCCAATTCTGCAGCTTCTCCTGCCTCTGCCTCTTGTCTTCCGGTTGTTACAGGTTCCTGCAATTCACTGATCCCTTCTTCCGAGTGAGTCTCCAACCCCTCTTCTCCCAGAGCCCACTCATCAGAATCCATCCACCACTCCTCAGTGTTCAGCCAGTCCTTGACACTTATGGTGGTGGTAGGTGATTCCCTACTGAGTGAGAGAGAGGAAGCAGTGTCCGGAGGTAACAGGATGTCCCGGGAGGTGTGCTGTCTTCCAAGTGCAAAGATTCACAATGTGACAGAGAAGTTTCCAAATCTTATAAAGTCCAGTAACCACAACGCCTTCCTTCTGATTCTTGTGTGTACAAACAGTAATGCCAGACACAGCCTTTGATGTATAGCAAGGGACTAAGAGACTCTGGGAAGGAAGCTGAAGCGCCTTGGGGCATAGGTTGTTTTTTCATTATTTGTTCCTGTTGAAGGTCATGGCCCAGGAAGAAGAGAGAATACTGGAAGTAAAACACTGTCTGCACAGGTGGTGTTCTCAGGAAAAGTTTGTTTTCTTAGACCATGGTTTCTGTGAGCTGTACCTCACAGTGGTTGGCAATAATGTGTTTGCTAAGCGTCTCGTGAACTTGATCAGGAAAGCTTTAAACGAAATCCTGAGGGTGAGGGAGACAATATTACACATGTCAGGGGAACACCTGGTACTGGGGATAATAGCTTCATTGATGCACAGGAAACTGAAGTGGTGCTACAGAAACCAGCTAAAGGCCAGTAAACTACAAGAAGGAAGCAGCTGGAAGGAATGACTCATGGTTACAGTTGCCTCCATACTAATGCACAGAGTATGGAAAACAAGCAAGACAAACTGGAGCTCTTAATACGGGGTGGCAAATATGACTTAATGAGCATTACTGAAACCTGGTGGGATGACTCATGATGGGAATGGAGAAATTAAGGCGTATAACCTGTTCAAAAGTAATAGACAAAACAAGAAGGGAGGAGGAGGAGCATTATATGTACACTTGTTAAGAGATCCATTACCTGGAAGGCCGATAGAGTATATGAGTAAAAATTGTAGGAGAGGGAAACAACAGTGACCTTACTGTGGGTATCTGCTGTAAACCTTCAAGCCAGACTGAAGATTTGGATGATGCCTTCCTAGAGCAGATTACCAAACATTCAAAAAGGAGTTATAATAGTCATAGGAGACTTCAACTACCCTAATATCTGTTGGAACTTAAACTCTTCAAAGAATGTAAGGTCCAACAAATTGCTCAATTGCCTCACTGACCATTTCATTTCCCAGAAGGTGGAAGAAGCAACAAGAGAATCATCTATCATGGACCTGGTCCTCACCAACAGGGAGTAAGTGATTGATAAAGTGGAAGTACAAGGAACCTTGGGAAGAAGTTATCATGTCCTCTTGGGTTTCATGATACAGAGGCAAGGGAAAGCTGAGTATAGTCGGACATGCACTCAGGACTTTAAGAAGGCTAGTCTCAAGAAGCTTAAGGAACTACTGGGTGGGAGTCCATGTTCAGAAATATTCAAAGAGAGTCCAAGATGAATGGGAGTTTCTTAAAGATGAAATATTGGAGGCACAAATGCAAACAATTCCAGCAGGAAAGAAGATTGGGAAGCATCCAAAGAAACCAGTGTGGCTACCTAAGGAGCTTATAGATGAGCTGAGATTTAAGAAGTGCATTTATAAGAAATGGAAGAAAGGGGAATTCACGAAACAGGAATATACACAAGTAGCCAACAGTTGCAGGAGAAGATCAGGTAGCTGTTTAACATCTACATGAAACCACTAAGTGGGGTTATTGAGAGGTTTGGAGTAACTTGCCAGCAATATGTTGATAACACACAGCTCTTCTTCTCCTTTACATCTATAGGTGTGGCAGTGGATGTGCTGGACCATTGGCTTGCCTCAATAATGGATTGGATGTGACCAAACAAACTAAAGCTCAATCCAGATCAGATTGAGGCACTGTTGGTGGGTGGTTCCCTAGACCAGATGGATGGGAGTTCACCATGGTTATACTGCTTCTGAAGGAGCAGGTACACAAGTTGGGGGTTCTTCTGGATCCCTTGCTGTCACTTGAAGCTCAGGTGGCCTCAGTGGCACAGAGTGCCTTCCATCAGCTTTGGCTGGTGGCCCAGCTACACCCCCTGTAGTCCATTGAGACCCGCAGAAATTTCAGGTTGTATGTGGAGATAAAACTTTCTCACTGATTCAGGTATTCAACACACAAGTAAGTATGATATCAAATATGATTGTGTGATGGGTTCTACCAACATAATAAAGACTGGGGGAGGAATGTGTATTGTTAGTTCCCCCCACAAAAAAATGTTGGACCCCCCCCCAATAAATTCAATTTAGGATCATGGTGGAAGGAGAACCTGGGTCATTTGGCTCAGCTGTGCTGCTAACTCAAAGCAAACTATAAGAAACTAGAGCAGTGGCACAGTTAACTCAAAAAACCTACTGTGAATCAAACAGAAAGGTAAAGATACCTTCAAAACAGCCAGCAGGCAACATCTTGCCACAACTATTGTTATCTACTGCTGCCAATCAGCATTGTTCTGGTTATACAAAGACTCCAGTGCACCAGACTGTTGCTAATTATGTATATGCAAGTGATTAGCAAGCACTTGTTGCCTCGTTCACACCACCCTCCAAACAGCAGCCTTTGAGAGGAGAATAGACTGCAAATTTATTGAGAGAACACTGTTAATCCTTTGGGGAGAATGTAAATGTAAACAGGACTACTCTACATCAAGGTGCTTTGACAACAACAATCATCTGCATAAACACATGCTCAACAACAAACAGGTGTTCTATTTCACAACTAGCGCCCATTTGATGCTTTCAAGTAAGCATTATGCACAAACTGTTAGAAGTACTTTGAAACCAGCTGCAATTACTATAATTAGCTGTTTTCCTGCACTTTCCCCCCTCCTACCTGTCCAATAGTGCTAGTTGCAAACCATAAACTAAATAAAAAGATTTTGTTTCTTAAAAAATTACAGTCCAACAAAGGAGATACTTGTTAACAAAGGAGTTTATCTCACTAAAAGAGCAAAGGTCTATCAACAACCAACACTTTCAGCACAAATCTTATGGGAGTGAAAGAGGTGAGCAGTGAAGCATATAAACCTGAAAAAAAGATCATGTTTGCATTCTGAGTTACTGTTGCCTTTTTAAGACTGCATTCAAACAGAGCTTCCTCCATAGCAGCAGCTCCAAACATGAAGTGGAAGAGAAGGTTTCTCACAAAAGAGGAACCAATCCCCATGTGCTACAACTGCTATTTTTGTGCTACCATTTGTTGCACCAGTTCCCTGTGATCTCACTAGTCTGTTTGGCCTAACAGAAATTGGTACAAAAATTCACAATGTGTCATTGTAAGTTAACTGAAACAACTAGTAGCAAACAGCAATAAAATGGATTACTATCGGTCATTTCAAGCTGATCATCTACCAAATTATTGTATAGAAACACTTACATTATTCCTTCAAAAAAAGTCTCCTTATTGGACTTCTCACTCCTTTTCTCAACCTTTAATTCCGTCTACACAATAAAATTCACTAAGCCAAGTGAAAATTCAGCTTTCATCAAAGGCCTTTCTGTTTTCGCACTGATTTCACACAGGGGGTGAGGCACACTAATTACAATATGGCAAAAACATTAGTAGACAACCTCTTCCATTATGAGCAGGCTGAATTTTGTCAGCACTTAACTGAATTACCAGTTATTTGCAATTATTGTTCTGTGAAGGGGGAAACTATTGAACAAATTTCTATAACTGGTTTATTTTTCCTCTTTTTGTACAGTAGTTTTTCTTCCTTTTGAGAGGATGATCAACTCCTGATGCACTGCAGTGAAAATTATTTGTTTATTTATTACTATATTTTTAACTGCCCTTCAGCACAACTGTCAAAGGGTAGTATGTAATGTAATGAAATTTAATAAAATCATTAAAACCAGTTCACGTAAAATATCTACATAAGTAATATAGCAACAAAGTCATACTGAAACCAGACATCGCCCCTCTCCACTTCTGAAAGCCCAATGAGAGAGGTGTGCCTTCACCTGTTGTCAAAATGAATAGTTTAGAGGCAAGCCACACCTCAGTGGGAAGATCATTTCACAGCCATGTGACGCAGCCATCACCACAGAGGCTCTTCCACAGCCCCCACACTACACTTCATTCAGAGCTGGGATCATCACTAAGACAACCTCACTTGCTGAATGTATTGAACAGGCAAGTTGGTACTGGAGAAGAAGACACACTCTTAGATATTTGGGCCCCAGGTCATTCAGGACTTTAAAGGTCAACATAAGAACCTTGAATTGGGCATGGAAGACAATAGGCAACCAGTATAGCTGTTTAAGAATGGGCGTAATATGTAACATGCCAGCTGCTTCCACCAATTTTTAAAAATACTTTCAAAATCAATTCACAGCATAACTTTATTCCATAAATGCATTCATGTAGAAATTTCAAAAAGTCAGTCAATAGCAGAAAAGTGACAGTTTACACTGGAATTGTTTTTGAGATGCACTATTGGTTTGTCACATTCATTTGACGAACACAGAACGGAGTTGTCCTCAATATATCCTGTTTCAAAAACAAAGACAATGCAGGAAATGGGTTTTAAAGGATGGAATGATTGGTGATGATGTCACCCTAATGGAACATATGAACAAACAGAACCAGCAAACATCAACTAATAACCACAATCTGCAGAGGCAACAATGCTATCCCAAAATCAAAAACAAAAAGGATTGCTAGCACATTTATAGAACTATCTGGACTTTTAGAGATTAATAAAAACTTACCAGATCAAAACAACAGCAAAGATGAGTAAGAGAATTAAATGAGTAAAAGCAAAGATTATAATTTGAAGTAGTACTTCTCTTACGGCTGGACTTTGGGGCCCATTTACAGGGTCCCACAGCCGGAGTGGGGGAATGACCACTAGAGGAGGTGTCAGCAGCAGATGCTGGGGAGATGGTGCAAAACAGACAGCACCCAGCATGAGTAGCCATATATACACACCAGTTACTGCTGCAGCATGACCAACCACTGGTACTGCTTGTCACAAGATCCCCTTTTGTCTCTCTTTTTTACGTTGGGGGCACTACACAATAAAGTGCCTGCTTCCAAGGTACCAACTGTAATTTCATTTCCCAATTGTTTCTAAGTCCCATTAGGGGAACTGAGGACAGCATGGTGCAGCTGGAACCACATCAGCAGGCACTCCTCAACACTGCCTGGTAAGCTGGGGTAGAAAACAGTATAACCAGGGCAGCATGGAGAGAGAGTAGGTAATGGCACATCCAAGTTGGCTAGACCTGAAGAGGAGAAAGTAGGGCAGCAGTAGCAGAAGTCAGGTGCTGTCCATGGGGGTGGGAACAGTGGCCAAGGTGACAGCAACTCCCAGATGGTGTGCTCCCCAAGGGAAAATGTTTGTTTTCTTGGAGTAAATACACTTTATATTTATAAAAATAAAAAGCAGCATGTATTCAGTCTCTCCATTATGTAACAGTTCGTTAAGAAAACACCAGCTACTCTGACAACTAGGCTGCTTTGCCAAAGTGACTCTGTCTAAATCCTAAAGCAGTATTTGGCTATGCACTGAGCCTAGTAGCTGCCTGTGATCTGAATGCCAATCAACTGTGATCTCCCTGTTGACCGTGTCGTCTGACAAGCCAGAGACTAAAAGGTCTATTTGAGGTCAAACAACTGTCTGGACTACTTTCATAAGCCTACAAAACTGGAAACAAAGCCAACACTGCTTCCTTTTTTCTTGAGAAGATGACAATAAAAACAACAACACTGGCTATATCAGTCTTCCTAAATGTTATTTATGCTGAAAAAATACTGTAGGATTCCTCTGCTTCTATTTGTGACTCTTATGGCCCTTCCAAATGATTTTTAGAAGTCCAGATTTTATGCACTTGTGTGATAGCCTTGCTGTGAAGCTTATTTTAAAAATTACTAAAAATTCCTGAAATACTGGAATTTTAAATCTTTTTATATATTTTTTCAGGAAGTGTATGTAACAATGCAGGCTTCTGGCTATTTGACCACTTTGGTTTATTTATTTATTAAAAATCTGCATCCCATATATACATTTGGAAAAAAACTTACAGCCACAACAATAAAACAGAAATAGGCACACAATTAGCTTTTATTGTTAGGCCAACCCACATCATCCCTATGAGCTTAATCCAGGTTCCCAGATGAGGGTAACCCACCCCGAGGACCACCTGCCCCACCTTGGATCCAGTTCTGAATTAAATAGCCAAGAGGGGCAAGGGGTATTAAGATATTGTTCTGCTTTCCTCTCCATCCCCTACCAAGAGCAGCAGGTGTTACTTCTGCGGGTGCTCCTTTGCAAGCGGCTTCTCTGCAGATAAGTTTTCTTGAGAGTAAGAGGGTAATATTAAATAACTGCTATCATTTATTATTTATTGATTTTTTTCCTGTTACTACATTAAATGTCTCAAAGTGGCATACAAAACTGCATGCTGAATCTAGACACATCAAAAAAGCGTTCCTGGAAAATGCGTTGTAAAATTCATAATGGGAAATCACATTGGCGAAAGATGGGACTCCACAGCACCATCTGGTGTCACAGTTTAAAACACTTTTTCTTTACTAATGTAGGACTTTTATGCATGAGCCTACAAAGCAGGCTGGCTGGGTGATGATCAATCATATAAAAAAATCTTGCTTTATATACTGAGCTGTATAACAGCTTCTGAGGAATATGGTGCTTCATTCACTGTATGGTCAAGCACATAGGTCTGCAAACTAAGGCCCATGGGCCGGATCAGGCCCAATTGCCTTCTAGATCTGGCCCACGGACGTTCTGGGAATCGCCATGTGGATCGCCAGCGCGAGCGTTCTTTCCCTCTCCCTCACATGGTGGTGCTTTTCTCCTCAGGGACGGAGCAATCTTGTCCCACAGTGGGCACCGTCAAGAGTCAGCTCGCCTGCCTGCCCGCCTCAGCAGGGTGGCGCTGTGAAGGGGCGCTGTGACGCCGGCTGCTGGCTCCTCCTCCCTCTCCCTCAGTCCACCTTTCCTTCTTTCTCCGCACCCCTTTTAAGCGCTGCTTCCTCACGCACTTTCTTCATCGCCGCTTGCCTCTGTCCCTCCTTCATTCCTCCCATGGCGTTCAGGTAGGTCATTGCGGTGGCCACGGCCACCGTTTATGGGTGGCTCTGTCTTCTTCTCCGCAGTGCCTCTCAGGAAGCAGCAGCAGCAGGTAGTGGGTAAAAGCTCCGGCGACGCCCCAGTTCCCCTACCTTCACCCGCGGCTCCTCCGCCGGGGATGCTGCTTCTGTCTTCGCCAACCAATGCAGCCTCCTACCCCGCCATGGCGCCTGGCTGGCTGGAGAAACCCAACAGCGGCTATTGGGACAACAACTGGGACAGGTAAAGTGGAGCATCTTCAGGCCTCTTTGCGGGCGGAAGAAAATCGTTCATATTTTTTTCCAAAATATAGTCAGGCCCCCCCACAAGGTCTGAGGGACAGTGGACTGGCCCCATGCTGAAAAAGTTTGCTGACTCCTGGTCAAGCATTAGAAGCTGGACAAATTCTTTGATAGGAATGTAGAACGGGTAAGGACAAGCAAGTGAGTGGATATATTGAGGCTTACTTCATCCTAAAAGCCTAGAGGCTATGATCAGTTTGAGGAATAGAGCCACAATAACGAATGGGACAGTGAGGAACAAGAAAAACACAAGATTAGGAAAGTAGTTCAATAGGGCTGGGCAATATATCATCCAAAGCCAGTTTAAAACCCGTATCGTGATATCAGTTTCTAATTTTTGACCTGGTAATATATTGTGGATCATGGTGTGGGGGGTGTGGGGGGGGGTGTTATGCAAAAATCACAATAGGGGAAAAACCATGAAGCCAGTCAATGCCTCTGCATAGATCCATCCTTATTTCAGACATTGCGATACTTCAGTATATCATGATGCTTAGCTGATGATATATCACAATGTTGAAAAACAGATATTGCCAAACCCTAGTACTCAAAATCCTCTAGGCCTTGCTCTACCACATCCAGCAAACTTAGCTAGTAGTAGTAATAATAATAGTACTTTTAGACTGCCCTTCATTTCACAGAATCTCAGTGTAGTATACAAAATATAATCAATCTAATAGAACTAAAACAGTATATTTTAAAATCACAAAAAGAACCATAAAAAGGTTCTTCAGTGGTTGTAAAATACAAGTAACAGAACTTCAATTCTGTCCCCTCCAAAAACCTGAGTAAATATATTTATCCTCAACTGACACCAGAAAGTCAGGAAAGAGGAAAATAGCCATACTTTCAATGGGAGGGAATTCCACAAACAAAGTTCCCACGCAAAGAACACCCTATCCTATGTTACCACACAACAGGCTTCAATCGTTGGCCGATTCACAAGAAAGGCCTCCCTTGAAGAATTCAGTGCCCAAGTCGGCAGATACAGGGAGAGTATAAGGTAAATGGTCCAGGTTTTTCGGGGCTTTTGAGAGGAAGTCTTCTCTTTGAAATCTCTATGCAAAAACCAAAAGACCTATCTAGGTTCAGGACTGAGCATTATATAGACAGTTGACAGACCACAAGAAGTAGTATATTCCAAGTATGATTTCATAATTCCACTACAAATATGAAGTAGTAAAGTTAACTTACAATGAAACTAAACCTAGTTAAATACAATACTGTATACCAAAGACCTTTTATAAGTCATACTGAAAAAATGAAAATTCTATTTTTAATTTGCTGCTCAGGCATTAGAAAGGTGCCTCATAACGACCATATGTTACTCAAATATGTTATCACACCTACTATTTCATCATATGTCTCCCAAGAAATTAATTAGCTCTAACTTCTTCAACTTTGACAAAAATGTCTTCAGTAAGTGATATTACTAGCTGTTGTAAATACTTCAAAATTCAAAGCTTTTCTAGTTTTTATTTAACCTTTTAAGTATTATCATTTAGCAGCATTTAAAAAGCAGATGTTCTTTTGCTTATCAATTTCTTAAACATTATATTTACACTTCCTCAAAATAAAAAAACACAACATTTTGGTTACACATTTTAAAAATATTTCATTTTTGTTTGTAACAGCATACATCTTACCAGGAACTCTTAACTGTACAAATGTAAATAATGTAGAAGAAGAAGGCTATCTCAAAAGGTGCACATCATAACAACCCTTTTTGCTAATGCATGTTTTTTATGTGAATTATTTTGCATGGAGAAAACCTCATTCAGGTGGTTTCCCACCTGCAACTCTTAAGTTGTAATGTGGAAACAGGTTTAGTGCCTCATCTGCTCTTTGAAAGAACTGTACAGTCTTTCTCTACACATGACAACAGGTGTATACCCTCATCTTGTTGAGCAATTTTAGAAGCAACATGTCTTTGAATATAAGTTGGGGAGCAACAAAGGCAAGAGCAGGCTACTGCAGTCATGCCCTGTTTGTCTGACTTCACAAATACAGCAGAGCTCTTTTTACGTTCTTACCCATTTTTCTGTTTTGCTACCTACAGAACTCTCTGCGGGTGCACCTCTTCCTTCACTTTCTCCATGTATCCTACCTCATTCTATGAATGTACCTTGAGCCAGTCAGCTCTCCTTAAAACATAAGCTGGGGGCTACAGATAAGTGAGAGGTGAAATGGAGCTTACTGGCAGTCATGAGTCAAATGCTGAATGCTGAACATGTGGTCACTGAGATAAATGAATAGATGAGATCTGGAATTCTCTTACAAGGCTGAAAAGCCCAAGATTTTCTCCATTTGCCTGGTAACTCCTGAGATCCTCATCCTCTGCTACTAATTCAGAGGAGACTGTTACATGTGGCAGTGGAAGAAAGGAGTGCCTGGCGTGCTCTGGTCCATGGGGTCATGAAGAGTCGGACACGACTAAATGACTAAACAACAACAACAAAGCCAGACTCACTATGATATATATTACATTGCTTTATTTTAAAAAAAATTAAGTATCTACTGCACATCATTCTAAATTCTGAAAATTTGTGACTTCATAAAGATATTTGAAGCAAATTAATCTTATATATTTCATAAAAATTAATATAGTTAGAAAAAACAACAAGCAATATTCATTTTTTAAAACTGCTTTTAATATATGGATATATTTTATGTGAAGACCTTTGAGTAACTGCTAATAAGAGAGTGGAGATTGGGTCAACATATCCCTATAGCTTTTTACTGAGTGGTAAAAATATTCTTTCTTTCTTTCTTTATTTAAGAAACTGTTCTTAACCTGAAGCACCACTTTAGCTAATGGGGCCTCCTGCTGCTGCCGCGCCACGGGAGCACGATTTCTGTTCTCATCCTGAAGCAAAGTTCTTAACCTGAAGCACTATTTCTGGGTTAGCGGAGTCTGTAACCTGAAGTGTATGTAACCTGAAGCGTATGTAACCCGAGGTACCACTGTAAACAGTAACAGAAAACAAATGCAAACTGTGGCTAGTATTCATAAAAATTAATGAACTCAACTATCATGTTAACTAATCTCAATGGGACTATTATCAGTAAAACATAGTTGAATACCACCCTGTATCTTTAAATTTTAGGCACTTCTGTATCAGAGACTTTTTATACCATATTATCAAAGGTTGCCTTTCTTAGTGACTAGAACAGTTTTTCTTCTTAAAAAATATGTGAGACCACTGAGCCAAGTTCTAAAAGGGGGTCCAGCAAACTGTGGGAAATTGCAGTCAAATATAACTAGCAAGCTTATGGTTAATTAATGCATGAAGGGATTAAGACCACAGAATTGAATCCCTAGGTTCAGTTAGGCCCTGCCCCCTCAACTCTGATGAAGGAGGAAGTGAAGCTTCTTACTTCATTCTCTTCCACCATATGAAGCTGACCAGGCAACACATCTGGGTTCAAGCCCAGACCACATGCTCAGAAATATTTCTCTGTATTTTGTAAACCTAATATTTCTACCTGTGTTCTTCTTGCTGCTGCATGGAATAGCACATTAATCTAACCTTTGGAGTCAGTAAAGCATTAAAGCTTACATATGGGGTGGTCTGTTAATTGTGAGAGGGATAGAAGGGAAAACTCTTCAACTGATAGAACATCGCATATCAGTTGGCAAGAATGCTATCACTTGAAAAGCACTGCTAAACACTTTTAAGAGCACTGTCTCAGTGCTGGACATTGGGAAGCAAGAAGGTTAGGCAGCAGGACTCAAAGAAACATCTGGAATACAGTGGTACCTCAGGTTACATACACTTCAGGTTACAGACTCCGCTAACCCAGAAATAGTGCTTCAGGTTAAGAACTTTGCTTCAGGATAAGAACAGAAATCGTGCTCCGGTGGCGCAGCGGCAGCAGGAGGCCCCATTAGCTAAAGTGGTGCTTCAGGTTAATAACAGTTTCAGGTTAAGAACGGACCTCCGGAACGAATTAAGTACTTAAACCGAGGTACCAGTGTACTAAGATACACCGTAGATTGGGCAGATCTTATAGAACAAGGAAATTTCTACTCAAACAGGAAATCTTTTATACTTCTTTCTGCTCATAAGGAATGGTCACCTTGAGTGGAGTAAGTTCAAAGAGTTCTTCACTAGGAAGTTGTGTCATCATGGCTAACCACATGGGGCCTGACTAAGCAGTTTCTGACATTGTACCCCACATAAAGCTAAAAAAAGTTACTAGGGAAAAGAAATAGTAAGATTAGAAGAGTTTTTCTTCTGATCCTTGTAAGGATTTTAAGATGTGTCAGAAGAACACTTGCAAGCTTAAAGTATCATAGACTTATTGGGTGATGGCAGTGTCAAAGGATACACACCATCAGACCCAAACCTTGCAACACTAACCCCTCCCCCCAAGTCAAGACTGCAAACTTTCAAGTTTTCAGGCTTTCAAAAACTAAACAAGGCCTAAGAACATTAAATTAAAATAGCAAAAGAAGAGCTTTTCTGGATCTACTTCTGGGATGGGTTGGAACACAGAGATTATATGTTTCTATGTACGTACTGTATGTATTAAATGTATCACTGTATGTATTTAATGTATCACAGCTATACTTCCAAATATAAATATGGAGAGGGGAGAGAGGAAAGGACTGGTTTTTCTAGTATACTGAGAGGACTCAAAAACTTCCTAAGGCTACTCAAATTAAATCCTTTTCAAACAATCAGAGCTTGTGATTTTTCTTTCTAAAAAACAGAAAGCACACTGGTATAATTTGCACACTAAGTGCACAATCAACTTTGTTTTTAAATCTATTTTTCTTTTATTTTCCATTGTTCTCTTCCATAAATTACATCACAAAGCAGCAAAAATAAATAACTGCATGGTAAAAACTAGCATACACCTTTAAACTTCCTGTTTTCCTATTCCAAAAAGATAACACACCAGTTAATTAAGATTTGTATACATAATAGGAGATGTACCGTATTTTTCACCCTATAGGACGCACCGGCCCATAGGACGCACCTAGATTTGGGGGGGGGGGGAATAAAGGGGGGAAAAATTTCCTCCCAGGCACGGGGCTGGGGTGGGGAAAGTCCGAGCTTCCCCCACCCCAGCCCCCACAACAGGCAGCTCTCCGCAAGCCGTTGGAGGCCAGCGCGAAGTCCTGCTGGGCTCCAGCAGCTTCACCATCGCTCTGGGAGCTTGCGGGGCTGGGGAAGCCCGAGCTTCCCCCGCCCCCAGAACGGGTCCCAGAGCGATCCCGAAGCTGCGCACAGCTTCGCCATCGCTCTGGGAGCTTGCGGGGCTGGCGGCGGGGAGAAGCGGGCTTCTCCCCACCGCCAGTCTCCAAACCAATTCGGGAGACAGCGGGATGGCGCGCTGCACCTCCCCGCTGTCCCCCGAGCTTGTGGGGCTGGCGGTGTGGCTCTCCTGAAGCCTGGAGAGCAAGAGGGGTCAGTGCGCACCGACCCCTCTCGCTCTCCAGGCTTCAGCGAAAGCCTGCATTCGCCCCATAGGACGCACACACATTTCCCTTTCATTTTTGGAGGGGGAAAAGTGCGTCCTATAGGGCGAAAAATACGGTAATTGAATGGGAGATGTGCTGATAATATTTTATTATTGTATTCTGAAATTATTTACTCTTGACCCTGAAATTTAAAGACCACAAAATTGATGAGGTCAATCCTACACATGCTTACAAGGTATAAGCCCCATTAATTACAGTGAAATTTATTTATGAGCAGATATGCAGATGATTGTATGGTTAGAATTAAGTAATTCACAATACCAATCTAAGTAAGTTCAGGGCTGCAGAAATCGCAGGTGCCTAATGCAGGCTCCCAAGGATATTATTTTTTCCAGCCTGCCACCCAAAAGTGAGTTGTTTCTTACAGCATTTGGAGGCTGACAAAATATTGGAATGCTGTAATTAATCCCACTTATTACAAATGTCATTTATTAAAAAGAATCATCAATGGCAAGATTCTGGGACCTCTGACTGTCAAAGTTCAAGGCCTTGTACTGATACTGTTGTTTTACTCCTGTTAAGCAGTAGCCTTGTGGTGACAGGTTATGAGAGGAAAGGGAAAGAGCATTGCTTTGAGCATTTATTGGGCAGAGCCTAGATCAGGTAAATTCATTATGATTGGTCTGGGTGACAACAGGCTCTGCTGGCTGGAGGTTCTAGTAGTCAGTTGAGATTTTTGTGAGTTGAGGAGTTGGGAAAGAAAGGAGTTTGATGAAGAAGATGTGAGGAAAAGCTGGGGAGGAAGCTGAGGCTTGGATGTATTAATGTAGGGTGTTATTAACGTATGTCTGGTGAAGATGAAAAGGCAGCTGGTGGCTGTGTTAGTCTGAGAGGATGCCCTATGTAAAGGTTTTACCAAAGTAAAGTAACACAAGCTTAGTTAAAGTGTCTAAGCAATCAGAAATACAGGCTTCCCAAACTATGGTCTGTGGATCTGCATTTAAATATCTCAGGCAGCACATCCATCACATTAAATATTCATATTGATTTTTATTAGTTCTTTTATTTCTTATATTGTATAAGGAATACAGGAAGCAATAAAATCATACAGCAGCTACAGCAGGAAGAAAAATAATTAAGTAGTCCAACATTCTCCTTAGCAAGTTTCAAGTGGGGGGGATTTGAAACCACTGCCTAAGAAAAAAGCCATTTAGAGGCTGATATCAGCAACAGTGTCTCTTAAGACATCAGAAACTGTCACCAGGCATCTTGACTACCTCAGTGTAAATATACCAGTGGTTTTCAACCCATTTGCCGTGGCGCCCTGGGGTGCCTTGAATGATGGTCAGGGGTGCCGTGGGCAACACTGGCCTCTGTTCATCTTTCCTTCCCTCTCTCCTCTGATGCCCTCTCACATCTCTGCCTCTCAAAGGTTTGCACAGCTGTTTGATGCAGCAGCCCTGGTTAACAACAACAACAACCATTACTAGGAAGTTCCAATTAACACAGGAACATACATACACATTGCAGGAAGGAAGATTAAGGCTTCTTTCTGAAATGCTATATTTTGTATACAAAGCGTGTGTTGTTGTTTCCTTTAATTTCCTGTAAGAATCCCAATTGACCAATCAGGAAGTAGCACCTTTCAGCTCCTGATGAAAGATGGGGGTGGGGGCAGAAATCTCTAAAAACCTGCACAGCAAAATGTAGCACAAAAATAGCACTCAGACACCCTTCAAATCAGGTTTAGCCACAATTGCAACCCACCTCCCAAACCCAATTTGTTTTCAGCATCATCCTATGCATTGAGTTCAGTGGGGCTTACTTTGCTCCCAGGTAAGCAGAGATGATGAATTAGCAAGTTCCACAGAAGGGGCCCAAAATAGCAAAAACCAACATTTCCTGATCATGACATAACTGGATCCCTTCCCACCCAAACAGAGAGCAGTGCCTAACTACAAAGCCAGTCTAGAGCTTCTGATGTTTAGAACTTTTACTAAGAAAAAGAATGCACTTGCATGTCTGCATGAAAGAGCATACCTGTGCCTTACTATGTAATTCAGCCTTTGCCTCTGTGCACACATGAAAGCGTGAATACATACATGCTTTCCAGAATGTGGACCACTGTCCAGTTTGAAGTTGTAACACTACCCTACCCTCAAACAAGTTTTAAAAATAGCGGCAAGCAACAGATAAAACAGAAAACAAAAAAAGTATGTTAAAACAAAATGCACAGAACTCACCATTTTATATCAATATGCATGAATATGCATATGATGCCTTCCTGTGTAGAGTTTTTATTAAATTGGGTAATATCCAATTGTTGCATCCTGCTTGTGTAAGAACTTCTGCTTGTGGAAATGGGTTTTCTTTCTTCTACTTCTCTCCCTCTGCAGCCCCCCATTCCAAATTTGCTCCTGAATGTTGGGAGACACTCCAGAACCAGTGGCCCAAGGGGTGCACAGCAAGGGGATCTTACCCATAAATTGTTCAACTTCTAGATTCAATATAATGGATTTTAACTTTTTCAACACTAAGAACAATTTAAACTCACTGAGCTACTTAAACCATTTTACCGTTAGAACATTGGTCTGAGCACAATGTTCTCTGATAGTATTTGGATAAGAGTTACGGAACACTATGTTGCTAAAGCAATGTCACACAGTGATCCAAAACAGTTTCTTAAGATTCATATATATTTAGAAATGAGAAAGATAAAGGCTGCAATCAATGAACTCTTAGTTTGCAGGAAGTACCTCTGAACTCAGTGAGACTTCTTAGTAATTCATGTGTGTGATCAAAGCAATATGTTAAAACTGCCTTCAGATTAAAGTGCTGCTACCTGTAATGGGCCTGTCCCAACCACCTGGGCCTCATGCTGTTTTAGGAAGAGAGATCTGGACACAACAGAATGTACCCCTCTGATTGCACCCACCCTTCCACTGTTTGTGATACTTGCTGCCACCAGGTAAGAGATTCTGGACTCAGCTACATTCGTAAAGATAAAGCACTTTATATGCGTTATAACACTGACACCAGATGGCACTGTGGAGTCGTGTCTTTTGCCAACAGGATTTCCCACTTAACTGAATCGCTTCTTTGATGCATCTAGATCCAGCCTACGTCTTTGTTAGGCTGCCCCTTTTCAAACTGCCTCCAAAGGTTTTCCAGGGTCTCCCTATTGCTTCCATGAGTAGCACATTATTGTTATAGACATGAAGTTAGGACTCAACAAGACAAACAAGTGAAACATACATTACCATAGTATACAAAAGCATATACACCAGGAAAAATATGCACTCGCATATAAGATACAGGCAGTTCAGGGCAGTAAAACCCATTCCTCACATTACCCATTAACACCTGTTATTAAAAGCATAAATATACTACTATGAATGGGTCGGGTGGGAGAGAATTTCAGAACAGCTATTATCCATCAATCCCCTTAGTATATAATTTACAAAGATCAGGTAGTCCTAGGAAACACTGTTCTAGATCATCTGGGCTGCTGTTGCAGTTACAGTGGTACCCCAAGTTATAGATGCTTCAGGTTACACACTCCGCTAACCCAGAAATAGTACCTCAGGTTAAGAACTTTGCTTCAGGATGAGAATAGAGATTGTGCGGGGTGGCGCAGCAGCAGCGGAAGGACCCATTAGCTAAAGTGGTAATTCGGGTTAAGAACAGTTTCAGGTTAAGAACGTACCTCCAGAACGAATTAAGTTCTTAACCCGAAGTACCACTGTACATGTTTATTTTGCTGGGCTAAGGGAGCAGGGTTTGCATTCATAAACTGCTCATGTGCACTGGACAGCTCCTAGTTCACATGGATGATTATGGAGAACTGCCCTCTCCTCACTCACTCAGAGCAGTTGATCTACTGCTGCATTTACCAAGGGAGAAGTTAAACCACTAGCGGGACCCTGGTATGGCCTTCTGTCCTCGTCCTCCCCCACTACCTCCAGGGTCTCCCCACTTCCTTTTGAATCACACCTCAGGTTCCCCGTTAAAAACCCTGATTCATGTTGTCCTTTGGTTGTCTCCTAAGGATTTTGGCCCACTTGTTCCCCTTTCCTCCTCTTTCTATCTTCCCAGCCATCTCCTCTCCACTGTCCTTTCTTCTTAGTTGCTCTTCTTCACCCTATCTCCCTTTTTACCACCAACTGCTGTTTAAATACAGCCATGCTGGTTTCCAAACCAGCTCCTTGCCAGCCACCTGATGGAGGCTGGGCCTCACCTTCGATTCCCAATTCTCTTGCAAGCCCCTAGCAGCTGCAACACAGATGCTTTGCAGCAGCTGTAGCTTGAAGCCTGGTAAAGGTGCACACATCGCTGCCTCCCCACACCACAGACCAACAACTACTAAATGAAGGGGAGGAAATACAGCCACTATCCATGAACAATTCTTACAGGATAGTATATTATTTAATTCAACACTTACCCCTTTTCTGAACCCAACCTTCTTTCACAATTGTAACATCGCTCATGATAGCTCCACAATGAGCCTTCAATTCAGAGAAATATTGTTTTGCAGTATCGCTTTGAGTTTCAAGTCTCTTCTGACTTTTCTGTTTCCTAAATCAACCTGTAAGTATAAAGGGAAAAAATTAACTTGATGTGTACTGTTGCTTGACACCCAATCCGCTCAAACAGCTCTTTTTCAAATGGTTACTATTTAGGAACTTTATAGGCCACCTTCCCCCTAAAACTAACTTACAAAAATTCAGATCAATTACATAAATATCATCTAAAAACAGCATTGGGGGGGGGCGGAATCACAGTGTTAAAAGCATAGATGAACAGAATAGCCTTTACCTGGCACCTAGAGGATAGCAATGATACTACCAGGCAAATATGCCTGGGAAAACAAAAACAGTGCTTTAGCTATGTCACTGATTTCAAGAACAAGCTCACTGCTAAACATTCTTGTCAATATCCAAAAAAGTTGTTTTGCTAGATGTTGATCCTTGCTGACTCAGAAAAACCAAACCATTTGTAAAAGTCAGGGCTGTGAACTTTAGCTGGCCAATCATTTAGATCAATCTGTTAAACCCCTTTTGAATGATTCAAAATAGCCTTCTCCAACCTGCTGCCCTCCAGAATTTGTTGCATTACAAGTCCCATCAGCCTATACAATTGGCCATGCTGGCTGGGGCTGATAAAGTTCAAGTTAAACAATGTCTAGACAGCAGCACCATGATGGAGAAAGCTGGTTGAATGGATGTCCCTAATTAATCAAGTAACAAACTTTTTTTAGGGAATTCTTTTAAATACAAACATTTACAAAACTGTGGAGGGTGAAATGCCATTTTGGAAGAGCCCTTACCCCTTCTTTCCCACACCAAAGGGAAGGCCCCTTCTAAGAAGGTTCACACACTGATATCTAAAGACATCATTTAAAAACAAAAGCAATTGCTTATTCTTATAAAAATATATCAGTGTTCAAAATTAGCCTGGCACCAGGCGCATTTTACACCTGACTATTGACCACTTGCAACCAAGTGAAGGTGCCTGGGCACCAGAATGGTGCCTGACATCTCCACCATCTGGGGATCATTGAATCTGGACTATTTTCACACACTAATGTGACATCCTGTAGAATTCTATCAGTTAGATTTTATCTGCACAATCAGAATGAATTTCAGGAACCAAAATGTTTTTTCTGTGTATCCTAAGCAAAAGCCGTGAAAAACATAGTTAATTGTTGCTGCTTATCTTCACTTACCCCACCCCACTGCCCTGCTCAAAATTGTGAAGAATATCTCTATGTTAGGAATGGCCCATGTCACCATTATGAAAAAGAGATAGGATTGTCCCTGTAAAAAGTGACTTTAGAGCCATCTTGCCCTAAAATGGCAGCTAGACATTCTGTTTTGGTGACTGTAATTTTGGTTTAAGGAGCCATTTGGTGCCTAGTTTATATATCTGAGTTTCTAACACTAAAATATATACAGATCACAAATCTGCTTCATTATGTTTATTTATTTATAAGAGTTCTTGCCCGCCCTTTGCCATAAAGTCCCAGGGCAGGTTATAAGAATAAAATATACAATGATAAAAACAGAAAAACTGCTACTATTATAAAAAAGTAAAACCATTTCAAATGCAGCAAAACAACTTCAAAAAGAGAGGTGGATACCATAAAACATTGACAACACTATCTCTGTCCAAGAGACACCATAGCCAGCAAACTAACCAGTGCTGGAAATAGACACTCCTAGCTACCGAGGCTACCTGAGTGATAGTGCTGGATCCAGGAGAATCACCCAGGCTGCAGACCTGCTCCTTCCAGGTGATGGCAACCCCGTCCAGAATGGGCCATCTTCCCACCTCCCAAACTTGAGCACTTGGAACACAGAACACCTGCCTTTTCAGGATTCAGCTTCAATTTATTGTCCCAAAGGCTGACCTTCACCACCTCCAAGTAATACGCCTAGTACTTCAACCTCCTCCAATACAGCTGGGTGTCATCAACATATTGGCAACACCTCATTACAAAACTCCAGATGACGGCTCTCAGCAATTTCAGGCAGGTGCTAAAACAACCTGGATAACAATACAATTATCATGACACTGAACAATGGCCATGAATAACTACATTCTGGAAATAGCTATTAAAGGTAGGATCAGAACCACTGAAGTATAGTGCCCCCCAACCTAGGGATGGAGGAAAAATGCAATTAAGTTTGTATTTAAAGCTACCACATACTGAACAAATGAAACACAGCCATCCTATGAAATTCACACTTATCTGAATTTTGTAATGCATTTATCCAGCAATGTGTACAAAAATACATACATCCTGGCAATGTGTGCATAAAAATCCATATATTAGTGAAAATAACATATGAAACTGCAATATATTATTAAAACTGCTTTGGGGGATGAAGTACAACTAGTAGGGATAATGCAAGTTTGGTATTCCTCCATACCATGTGCACAACTGAACAGATATCTGCAACATTAGAAAAATGAATCCAGGTATCCCCTTTCACTCTCATCTCTCTTCAGTAGAAGAATATGAAATGAGCTGTGCAAGACAATAATTGGAACAGGGATATGAATGCCTGTAGTGCTGCTACCCCTTATATCACAGTGGACAACAGCAGCAATGGATGCTTTGGTGAAAATGCATAGAAATCCTTCATTTCAGTTGCCCACAGAATTCCTATAAAAATGATAGCACTACAGTTAGAAATTCTAAACCTGTTCATAAGGTATTCCCTCTTCATCAAAATGATATGTTACTGTACAGTACTTTTAAGAACATATACTCTGAAAATTCTGATACCATGAGCTCCTAATGCAGAAGTGGGGGAGCTGTGGCCCTCCAGATGTTGCCAGACTAAAACTCTCATAATCCCTGACCTTTGGCCAGGATAACTGGGAATGATGGGAGTTGGAGTCTTGGTGTCTTAACATCCGGAGATCTTCATGTTCCCCACTCCACCTAATAAAGTGCTAAGAATCACATATTTTAGTATCTAAAAGCAGAAATTGGCCAGTAATTCCCAGTTCCATATTGACATGAAAGTTTGAAAACCAGATCAATTACTAAACTTAAGAGAGAACTAAAGTTTATATGTTCCTGCACTCCAAAATAAACCTTGGTAAAATCCACACCATATAGCTCCATGATGGATCATGTCAGTGGTCCATTTAGTCCAGCATCCTGTTCTCACAATGACCAACCTATGCCTATCAGCGGTGTTAGAAATTCAGATATATAAGCTAGGCACCAAGTGACTCCTTAAACCAGGGTTACAGTTGCCAAAATGGAACGGCTAGTTGCCATCTTTGAGCCAGACAGCTTGAAAGTTATATTTTTCAATACAACTTTTTGGTTCCTGAAATTCATTCTGACTGATAGAAATCTAACTGATAGAATTCTACAGGATGTCGCATTAGTGTGTGAAAACAGTCAAGAACCAATGATCCCCAGGCATGCACTTCCTGATGATAGAGACGTCAGGTGCCATCCTGGCACCAAGGCATCTTTACTTGGTCACAAGTGGCCGATATCCAGGTGCAAAATGCACCAGGCGCCTGGCTAATTTCAAACACTGCCTATAGGAAGCCTACAAGCAGCATCTGCCCATCTGTGATTCCCAGCAACTGGGATTGAGGAATACTGCCTCTGACAGTGGAGGTGGAAGATGGCCATAGTGGCTAGGAGTCTTTGACAGACTTATCCCCCAATTTGGCTAATCCTTTTAAAGCCATCCAAGTTGGTAGCCACCACTGCCTCCTGTGGGAGCAAGTTCCATAGTTTAGCTATGCAGTGTGTAAAGAAGTACTTTCTTTTATCTGTCCTGAATCTTCCAACATTCAGCTTCATTGGAAGATAATGAGTGTCATGAGTGAGAAAAACTTTCCTCTATCCACTTTCTCCATGCCATGCAGAATTCTGTAAACTTCTATCACGTCACTTCTTACTCACTTTTTCTCTAAACTAAAAATTCCCAAAGGCTGCAACCATTCCTCATAGGGGAGCCCTCTGATAATTTTGGTTGCTCCTTTCCACCTCTATACTATCCTTTTTGAGCTGAGAAAACCAGAACTGTATACAGTATTTCAAATATGATCACACCATAGATTTGTATGATATTGGAAGTTTTATTTCACTTCCTTTCCTAATGATCCCTTTTTCACAGCTGCCACACACTTGATCAACAACTTCTCTGAGCTATCCACTACAACCCCAATGTCTTGTTCCAGGTCTTCCACCAGTTTAGACCCCATGAACATATATGTGAAATTAAGATGCTTTTGCCCTGACATGCATCACTTTACCCTTGTTTACACTGAGTGGCATATGCCATTTTACAGCCCAGACACTCAGTCTGGATAGGTCCTTTTGGAGCTCTTCGCAATTTATTTTTGTTTTAACCACCTATACTTCCCCAAATCTGCCTAAATCTGACAAAGTATTGACAGTCTGGCCAAAATATAAAGCAATTTAGTCTCAAAATGTTAGAGAGATCAAGAAAAGAACACTATGAAATCCACAAGAACCTTTGAGTTCAAGAAGTACCTCAGAGACTTATCAGAGAATTACATATAAGACAAACTGCTGTTTCTGGCATAAAATAGTCTTACTTAAGCTGTAGATAGGAAGATACCAGTTTGGAACCTAACTTGCTTTTTGTAAATGAAAAAGTATTCCATCAATGGAGAAGCACCTTAGGATACAGGTGGATACAGTTATGCACCACCATCTCTTTCTATATATTTCAATGTTTAATTGTTTATATTTAAATAGTATAGTCATGTCCAAGATTGCAAACATGAGCTTCTCTATTACATGAGAGATAAATATGCTTTCTTTCTCTTGTGCTAACTCAACTTTTGAGAAAATAATTATTATGAGAATTCAGTTATCTCTCAAAATTTGGATAATACAGCATTTATTTCATGGCTGTTAACTTTAAGATAAAGCTTTTTGTATTTATTCACTGAAGGCCTGAAACAGTATCTAGTCAAGTCAGTGGAAAGAATAAAACACATATATTATTAATGTCAGCTAAGGTAGATCTTTTCCTAAAGCATCAATTTCTTTCAAGATCATGGCACACAAGTAACTTTATACATGTGAGTAAAAAGCACAATAGCAATTCTACAGGATGTCTCTTAACAAGCTCCTGTACTGAGGCAGTAACTGAGCATCAACATTCAGCTTCAAAAGCCCCATAGTGGGGACTCTGCTCTAGTCCTGAAGATAGATTTCTGAACTCTCTATTAGACTTCCAAGAATGACATTTCTACTGGATTTCTAAACACAGCTCAAACCATTAGAATGTCATTATCCAAGCTGTATTCATGTGAATAAATGTGTTACTCCTATAAGGGTTCTTCAGGAGTACATGTCTAATTTCTATAGCATTTATATGATCTTCATGAACATATGGTCCCCCCACCATTTCTCATAAAGAGAATAATGTTAATGCAAGTAAAGTCACCTATTTGCATCTATTTACTTCAATAAACCATTTTTTAAAAGTGTCAAATGTTCAAAAAATTATTCTTCATGCAGTCGCCAAGTTTCAAATTCACAGCAATACTGTCTCAACGCAGTTAACTGTAAATAATAATAATGTTGAGTAAATCTTCAACTGAGTAGGTGTTTCTTCCAAGCAAATATGCATAGACTATAACTCCTGGTTATAGTTTTTGTGTGATCCCAATGATGATGAAATATATCTGTTTTAGAACATGTCAAAGACTTAGAAAATCCAACAGATTTAGGTTTTCATACATGGCAAAAAAAAAAAAACCCCAAAGCAGTAAAAAACCTTACACTTTCTGCAAAATAGCCACAATAAAAGCATGTGTTGCCATAACAGGAATCTAAACATATTCTAATGATTACTTCCTAATTTCCTGTTAAAGATCTATCTAGATTATGAACTCACAAACATACTAAAAAACTTTTTTGTTTCATATAGAATAATCCTATCCATGTTTACCCAGAACCAAGTCCCACTGTGTTCAATTGGGTTTCCTTCTTGGTAAGTGTGCATAAAGTTATGGCCTAAGGAACTTGCTCCTGTAGTATGTATTTTAAACCTACACCCTTACAAACCAGTTCTAATCCCACTTACTTCGAAGTAAATCCCACTTAACATCAATAGGACATGAACTCTCAAGGCAAATAAATTGAGGATTTTAGCCTAAATGCTCAACTTGTTGCTCAAGTGTATTAATGTTTTAATACTCAATGTATTTGATTTTTAATATTATATCTTGTTGTTCCCATCTTTACAGAGGTGCTCAAAGCATAAGGAATAATCTGTCAGTTAATTATGTTATAGATGAAACAACTTAATGAAGTATTCAAAGTATAATTCTGCACACAATTTAAGTTCCCATTTGTCAAGAAAGCTTTGAAAAATGTATGTCATTATTTGCATACAGGCAATATTTTCAATTTAGACAACAATATATCATATGCTAAAGCTGCAAATATATGTACATAGAATCATAGAACTGTAAAGGTGGAAGGAACCATGAGGGCCATCTAGTCCACCCCCCTGCAATGTAGGAATCTTTCACCCACCGTGGGGCTTGAATCCACAACCCTTAAATTAAGTCTCTTGCTCTGCTGACAGAGCTATCTACTGGGGGAGGGACCTTCTTTGAACTCAGTGGAAATTACTTCTAAACAAACATAACTAGAATGAGTTGCTAGTTTAAAAAAAGAACAGGTAGTACTTTTAAATGGCATTGCTTACATTTAAATCAGATAAACCAAAGCAATAGGTTTTGTTTCCATGCATATTTTCTTAGGAGTAAATCCCACTGTACTCAGTGACACTTCCTTCCAAGGAAACATGCAGAAGACCATACCGCCTATCTGTTTCACTGTCAGCTATTTTTGAAATTTTTGATAACAAATAGCGATAAACACAGTACACTTTAATTGTACTTTGCAATTTAGTTTTTAAAAGTTAAAATATAATAAAAGAAACAAACATTAAAACATTTCCCTTGTCATAGGAAAAGAGAAAGCTGAAATCTCTAGATAGAAAATGACTTCTTCTGTGAGTTTGTTAGCTAAATATACATATACAGAACTTCTGACAGTGGATATAATTGTGTGTACTATACTCTTCTTCTGAACCATTCATCTGGACATCCATGTTTGCCTCATCCAATCAAGGCATACATACATTATAATTAGCAGTCCAATCCAATTAAAGATATTGGGGTCAATTTAAAACTCTTCACAGGAAAACAAACAGAACCACAAACAAAATCTGCTTAACGAACACTCTTAATGATGTCAAAACAAAATAGTTTTTAAGTACTGTACATTTTTTTGTCTTGTAACTACTCTTGAATTGCATATACTTTCTACAAACAGGCAAAACAGAATACATTTGAAAAAATAAAAATAAAATTACGCATAGTGTATTAGAGCTTCCTTTTAATTTCATAGCATTTTAATGTCTGTATGTCCTAGCAAGGTTGGCAAGATACCCAACCCCAATATTAGAGTTTCTCAGATGTACCCCAAAAACAGCTATCTCTAAGCTCTCTGAAGCATGATTGCAAATAATCTACCAGCTACTAAAATATATTGTTTGCAAATTAAATTCAATCTTCAGATTTACTTTGTTAAAAACGATCCAGTGTGTACTAATAATACATGTTAGATTTGCCAAATTTTGAGAATACTAGATTACCCAACCTTCAGTACAGTAATCTACTTCAGTTTAAAGTCCAGTCTAAAAGAACTTCTTTGAATTAAGACATAGACAATAAAAAAACACATCAAACTATTTCATTTATTCCCATCTGCCAGCATTATGACAGACCATCACATATACGTTTATAAGTAATTATAATAAAACTTCAATGAAAACATGCCAAATTATTTGAATACCATGAAAAAGAAATTTTCAGTGCTCTTATATCTAAATTTCTTGTGCCACATTGTGCTTTTTAAAGTAGTGCTTTAAGTTTTGTTTACAAATAACTGATTAACTTCTAAGGATGATCCTATTTACTAACAGGCCTTTTTTTCAAACTGTAACATGTGTCACTCTATTCAATCTCCTCAGATCATGGTCTGTACAAGTAGGAGGTGGGTAAGAAGCAGTGTCTGTCGAGTATTCATGTACTGTACATCAACTCCTCTATGTGCAAAGCAGCCATCATAATGGCTGTTCCAGCAAGATTGATGCGCAGAAAGAGGTTGGTTTGTTTACTTGCAGCCACAGCTGCCAGCAGCACCAGCAGCAGCTCCAGAGCAATACACTACTATGAACAGAACAGACCATCCTCTCCTATTTCTATTCTTATCACACAGACACGTTCTAAAGAGACGAGGAAACGTTTTTTACTCATTAAACTAAGGCCATTCGCTTATATACATTTACCTCTGAACCACGACAAACAGAGGGTGGGGGAAGGAAATATGTGGACGTGTGAGGAGTCACAGTGACCGCGAAGGTGTGTGCGTCGGGGGGAGGAGGAGTAGCTGAATGTGGGGGCTGAATATTATCAGGAGAGACCAGGTGCGCAAGGAACGCTCTGCGCCCTCCTCCTCCTCCCCGAGCATCCCCTTCAGATGAAAAGGAAGCCACATTCCATATAAATAACTGCGCCCGTGCGTGCGCGCGCGCGCCGCTGTATGTTGTGCCTCGTGGCCAAGCACACATCTCTCTCCCTTTCCTCCCCCCCCTCCCTGCGCGTCTTTAATGTTATATAACCTCTTGTGTCTCTACAGGAGCCTGTCAGGCCCCGCCAAACACACACACACAGAAACACACGCACTAGTAGTCTAGGGGACTTGTTATATTTTCTATGCTGTGAGTGATGGCTGGCGAAGGAGGAGCTGGGGAACTGCTGCCGCCGCCGCCGCCGCCTCCCTCTGTCAGCACAAGGATACTGACGGGGATCATCACAACTAGGCCCTAAATGTGTCGTCCCCCCTTCAGGGTGGGAAGCGGAGAGGAGGGGGGCGGGGACACACCAGAAATTGGGGGAGCCGCCGCCGCCTGTGCGCCAAGCCGCAGCCGAGGAGGCATCCCCACCCTCCGCCGCTCCTCCCGCCCTCACCTCACCTCACGTGCCCCGAGAGCAGCCAGCGCCCAGCCAGCCAGCCAGCATCCCCCGCCGCCCATCCTCTCCCTCCCTCCCGCCCGCCATCCCAGCTCCACGCTCGTTTACCTGAGGCGGAGGCGAGGGCGGCGGATGCTCGGCCGTTGGTGTGGAAGTGGCGGGAAGGCGGAGGCGGTTCCGGGCAGGGGGGCCCCCCGCGCTCCCTCCTCCCTCGCCTCCCCCACAGCACCGCCGGGCTCGGCCCTTCGTTTCCCCTCAGCGCTGTGGGGAAGGGTCCAGGCCCCGGCCGGCGAGGGAGACGCAGGGGCGGCGGCGGCTACATAAGACAGCGGCTTCTCCTCCCCGCCCGCTATTCACGGCGGCGCCCGCCTGGGCAGCTCGGCCGCAGCATCCGCGGACGTCAGGGCGGCGGCTCCCGCTCCCGGCTCAGGGTGCCCGGAGCCGCCTGGGGCCCAGCCTTCGGTCCGGCTGCCGCTACAGCCGCCGCCGCCGCCGCCGTTGTTTCGGCCGCCTCCGCCAGGCTCGTTATTGACTTTCAGGAAAACTCCCGACGTCACTGGCTCCCCCCCGAGTGTCTTCCCCTCCAAGGCGGCGGCGGCAGCAGCAGCGGCAGCATCGGCATCCCCCAGCTCTCGCGAGAAGCGCCGATGTGCGGAGCGGGGGGCTGCCAGACAGAGCAGGGAGGGAAAAGGCGGGGGGAGCCAGACAGAGCGGAGGGAGAGAGGGAGGGAGGCGGAGGTGAAGAGGATGAATGGGAGGGAGGGAGAGGCACGCAGGAAGGAGCCGGCGGGGCTGACCAACCGACAGGCGAGGGTGGGGGCGGGGAAGGAGGGCTGAGGTGAAAAAGAGACGGGGCGGGATAAAGGGGAGGCAGGAACCAGACAGGCCGCCAGACGCGGGAAAGCTGAGGGAAAGGAGGGTGGGCGGGAGCAAGCGAGGATGAGGGGAAAGCGGGGAGGAAGAGGCGCCTCAGAAAAGGCCGCTGCTGGGAGGAGCAGGAAGGCGGCGAGGGTGGCTCTGAAGGCGCCCCCACCGAGGGAAGAAGAAACCAGAGCAAGGCCGGAGCCAAAATCCTCCGTCCGGCCAGATTTTGAGTGGTGTGTCCCTTTCCCATGCACGAAGGGGAAACAGCGCCCAGAGCATAGCTGTCAACTTTTCCCTTTTCTTGCGAGGAATCCTATCGGAATAAGGGAATTTCCCTTAAAAAAGGGAAACTGACCGCTATGGCCAAGAGATTGCCATCATCATAGTGCTGCTGTTGTGTCCAGACCAACAATGAAAGGCGTCACATTATTATTATTATTATTATTATTATTATTATTATTATTATCATCATCATCATCATCATCTTTATCGGCTGTGCCTTTCTTCCCTATCACAAAAGTTTTCAGGTTGCAGCTTAACAACAACAAGCACCTTGTATTTCTCCACCCACCCACCCATCCATGACAAATCCCCACTGAAGTGTTTGAAAGTTGGCGCTTCAACAGGGCACTCTCAAGCCTGCCCTTTTTTCACATGCGGAGAATGCACGTGCATTCGCAAACAAGTGAAGTGCATATTTCTATTCCGATGTTTATCGTTCTTTAAAAATAAAAATTGATTTCCCATTTTGCAGAGCAACTGCTGTCGGTGTCGAAGAGTTCTGAAGAACTCGGAAGCTTGCTTGCTGTTTGTGAAAAATTTGGTTGGTTGTAAGGTATTGCCTTGCTGTGGATTTGGGTATTCCATAGCTATATTTTACACCCAAATAGTGTTAGCTGTGGAAAATGAACCTTTGGTTTAACTTGGGTGGGAAGCTAGTATTCCTCCAGATACTGCTAAATTACATCTCCCATCATCCCTGACCATTGGCCATGCTGGCTGAGGCTGTTGGGAGTTGGTACAGCACATAGAGGGCTACAGGTTTCCCATTTGTGACATGGTAACTTGAATACTGAAATGTCACAGTGACCTTTTTTAATGCACAATCAGCACACAATTCTACATTTCAAGTTCAAACATGTACTTCAGACTACAGCTGTTTTCAAAGGAAAGAAAATGCAGAATGCATATAGCATTGAGATAAAATGAATTTTTGTGTACATTCAAGGAACAATTTGTTTGATGTTATTAGCAACACTTAGTATTCTGGACCTATCACTGTAATCCACCTATAAATCTGGGTTTGTTATTATTGTGTATTACTTTGAGAGCCGTTGTGATTGACAAATATTGGAAAAGAAATAACCAAACCGCAATCCTATGCATATCTACTCAGAAGAAAGCCCCATTAAGTTTAGTTGAACTCACTTCCAGGATTGCATCCTAAATAAATATTTCAATCCTATGATGTATAGGATTGCATCCTAAATAAATATTTCAATCCTATGATGTATAGGATTGCATCCTAAATAAATATTTCAATTTAAATACCACCACTTTCACACCCATTTTTAAGGGAGGCAGTCAATGAGGTACAAAACACAACTGATGTGGTATAATCCCTGAAGAAGATTGAGAGATCAGAATGAAAGTAGTTGTGTTTTCATGTTGTAACATACCCTGGGACCTTAGGGTGAAGGGTGGGTAATAAATAATAAAAATAATATTATTCAGAAAATAATTATCCAGTTCAAACCGTACCCCCATTTTGAAGGGGGACACAACACTCCATATTCCAAAGAAATCTTTGAGTGGCTTACAACACAACATGATCTCTCCTATAAAGATTTTAGAGATAATTGCCACCTATTACCATTTACAAATGGAGTTGTGTGTGCTCAGCCACCATACTCATTTACAAAGGGAGGTGTGCAAAATAATTATATTATTTACAATACCCTTCAAATAATGTAGTTTGCTAGTAATTATGGTTAAGCAGCCACTTACAACTTGAACTTGTATTTAATATAGTTGTATTATCAGTGGGAATAATTAGTGCAGTCTGATGATCTCTGCATGTTTATTAAGAAGTAAATCTTAATGAGCTAAATGTGCCTTACTTCCAATAACTGCATAGGATTGCAGCCTTAAATTAATAATAATATAGGAAAAGCTAGCTATATATTAAAACTTCCAAGAAGAGAAATGCAATGTTTTGGAACAATCCAAAACATTGTTGTTTGATTTTTTTTAAAGTCTCTCAAGTAACAATTTGTTTTCTAAAGTTCAGAGGCCTAGGAAGCCCACATACTAGCATGTTTATCCCAGGGGAGGACCAGTAGCTTCAGTGGGAACATAAATTTCTCATAGATTATTATAAGAGTTGCATCACCTGAATAGTTCAAGTATTTATTTATTTATTTATTTATTTAATTTATTACTAAAACTTCAAAACTTACAATTAAAACTTAAGCAATGCAATAAAACAACAAAGTTTCACATTGTCTCAGTGATCCTTAATATAGTCCAGTAAAGTGATAAGACAGCATTATGTCCACATAGGAGATGCAGGGTTAGGGCAGAGAGAGGAACAGAAGCATGGCTTCCCTGAGGTTATTTATAATAATGAAATTAGAACTACAGTTCAGTTCTGTAGAAATACACATTTTATTTTTAATTAGTAGTGACTTTTAGATGGATATTGTAAAATTCTAAACAGGAAAAGAGTATTTTCACAACATTACAGTGTCAATTGTTGTCTGTAAATATGGCAATATGAACCCATATCCATTTAGATTTTATTATTGCTTTTAAAATACTACACACTAATTTCACAAGATTACTTGTGAAAACTTGTAATTTGAAGGCACATTTAATTACCAATAAAACAATCTGTTGCTTTAAGGAAAAAAACAACACTTATCTGTTATTAATAAACAGATTTCCTAGAAAAAGTTTGGGCAATTTGTATGTTTAGTATTACTTTGTTGCTCTATTCCTAGAATAATCAGCATCCTGTTTTCTCAGTACAGTAGTTCTTTACTCATTTGAATGGTTTGCATTTTCAGGAAGTGTTTTGCAGAGGTACACAACTCATTTTATTGTTTGGTACTATATTTTAGTAGGAGCACTCCATACTGAACAACACAGAACTTTCAGTCTTTGCAGCACAGAACAAGTATTTTAAGAAGTGAAACCACTGTTAGGAAGATGAAAACATATTAGCATAAAAGGGGACCATTTTAAGTCAGTGTCAGATAAAATGAAAAAAGATTGTTTTAAAACAATTCACAAGTGGCACTACACACCCAAGAAATACCAGGTTAAGTTCTTGTTAAAGTCCTTTATGTTGCAGAGGGTGTAAACAGCTAGATTCTTATTTCCATATATGGTGGAAATGCAAACTTATTTGATTATTTTGGAAAAATTGTCTTTGAATAAGTTTGTTTTCTCAGGGGACAAGTCACAAGTGATACAACCTGATCCAAGGCTGCTTTTATTAAATCTGCTTATAGATTACCATAAACATTTACTGTTTAAGGAGCTTCTAAGCTTCTTCATGTCCATAGCTAGAACTCTATTAACACATTATTGGGAAACCGCTTCTAACCCAACTTGCGGGATGGTGGGTTTGACTATGGTACATAGCTCTTACGAAGAAATTAATGAAGTATCTTAGAGCACTAAGGAATATGTATTCCCAACTACCGGTATATGCATAGGATCACAGCCTCATCTGGCTCAATATGTTCACCCGAAGTTCAAATACACTTACTTGCTGAGTGATCCTAGTTAAAATGTGCTGTCACACAAGTTTGTAAAAGATTTCAACAAAATTAGGATTTCTGCCATCGATACTGCTACTGTCATAATTAAAGAACAAATAACTGAACTAGGAAGGTGTATGTATGAAAACTTGCTTCTTATTTGTTGTTGTTGTTTAGTCGTTTAGTCGTGTCCAACTCTTCATGATCCCATGGACCAGAGCACGCCAGGCACTCCTGTCTTCCACTGCCTCCTGCAGTTCGGTCAAACTCATGTTAGTAGCTTCAAGAACATTGTCCTCTGTTGTCCCCTTCTCCTTGTGCCCTCAATATTTCCCAACATCAGGGTCTTTTCCAGGGAGTCTTCTCTTCTCATGAGGTGGCCAAAGTATTGGAGCCTCAGCTTCAGGATCTGTCCTTCCAGTGAGCACTCAGGGCTGATTTCCTTCAGAATGGATAGGTTTGATCTTGCAGTGCATGGGACTCTCATTCTAAGAAAATGAGGGAGGTGTTCATGGTGAGTTGCGGCACCTCTTTTTCTAAAAAAAAACAGCACTCATAGGAAGGCACTGAATCAAATCCAGCCCAGCACTTTCTTTGGGTGCAAGATGCTGTCAAATACGATATAGTCAAAATATATAGAAATGAAAAAGGACCTGGAGATGTACACTATAAATTATACACAGACACATCCAGATGAGTGTCCTCTATGAATCACATCTGGCCCACTGCTTTCTTAGGGTGCAAGGCACTGTCAAATATGTCACCTTTACACCAATAATAGTCAAAATGTGTATAAATGAATATGTAGCCAGTAGTGTACATCACAAATCATACACCCACCTATCTGGGGCAGTGTCCTTTATACAATGGTGCTGAATTGCACCATGCCAAAAACTTTCCTTAGGTGCAAAATACTGTCAAGTGCGTGAACATATGCTAATAATAGTCAAAATGAACAAGGAACTGGTGGACCTCACAAAATATGTTTTGTGCCATCATATATCATTATATGAGATGGCATTGAATGTAGGTTTTTAGGAGATTGGTCAAGAAAATCAACTGTTAATCAGCTATTTATATCTCTTGATGCTATTTTTAATTATCCTTTAAATATTTATTTACATTTGTTGTTTTTAATGGTTGTTAGCTACCTGGAGGCTTTTTAAAAATGTGGCAGAATAAAAACAGAAGAAGTATATTTGCTGAACATTGTCAGATGAAGCGGACAGAGATAGATTACTGAGCTCATTCATTGGTAGGAAAAAGTATTCACGACCAATAATCTTTTATAGTCAGATTTTAATAACAATAAGATTCCATCAGCAAGTTTTAAGTGGCATGATAGATTTCAGTGAAGGCTTAAGCTGCTGTGTGCTGCTTAGGCCAGTTAAGTGAGATTTATAGCAGATTTATAGTGTCACCCAGGCAACTCGTAGCCAGTAGAACGTATATAACTAGTGATATTGACACATCCATGTATATGTACAACTATCTGTATGTCTACATATACATACAGTATGTAGTAATCTGGTGCACAATATGTGAGTTATATTTAATGTTAAATCTTCTGCCAACATGCATCAGTATCCTTGGCACAAACTTTGGCATGACAGCAGAAGCTGGATCAGTTATTAACCTTTTAAATATTTTTCCTCCATAGTTTAAAATAAAGGAGTTCTCAGCAAGGAATAGGAACTTGCAACTAGTAATAAGAAGCAAACGTATTCACCCATCTCCTAGTAATGCCAAGATTTGAGTAGGGTGCTCCTGAACAGATGGTTTAACAGACTAAAGCATTAGTTTGCTGATCCTCTGTGCTTGCTAATTAATTCTTCAGTTTACTAGGATTTAAGATTATTGTTAAAAACAAGGCCCCTCTTAAAATAAATTTAGGTAAATCAAATTGTATTAGTAGAAAAAGCTTTTGTACATAACCTCTAGAAATCATACACATGATTTAAATTGTTTAATAAGTTCACAAGTTATCTTGTGTTTCACAGGTAGTAAATTCCCTAACTTTAAGTAGCAAAACATACCCAAATAAGGAAAACAGAGTTTAGTAGTTGTACAGGAAAGAAAGAAAAATAGCAGCTGATTGTTGGAAATTCCCTAACTTTATCTTTCCTGCTATCCTTGCATAAAGTAGGAACTACCTACAAATGCATCAATAGAAAGAGAATTTATTGAAGCCCATGATTTCTACCTCATTTCCTATCCCAAAATTTCTTGAATATTTTAACTTCATTTATTTATTTAAAATCACTTCTATTCCATTTTTTGATTTAAAAGGTGGTTACAATAAAATGGTCCTAACAAGACTAACCAAACATAACATAAATAAAAGGTGCTGCAGAGTGGCCATTTGCCGAGGTTACGTATGCCTTTAAAGTTAACCATGTGCTTCCTATTTGCTTTTGGAAAACTCCGTGGAATGAGCAGTTTTGGAATGAGGAGGGTGAGAGAGCAACAAATGATGTCTTGGGGTACGGATGAATCAGACTTGAGTGAGTCTATTTATCCACACAGTAGTCATTCTGGCTATATCATTGCAGAGCTGTGATTTTACTAACCCTTATCTTTTAACGGCTCAGAGGCAAGGATTAAACATTGCAACACAGCCCCTAGGAAACAGCCAAGACCTACCGTGTTTCTTCTGTCTGCTGTTCTCTCTGTGGAGAGGAAGTCTTGTGTTTTGGTTCTACTGCTGCTCACTTTTCCCCCCATTAAAAACAATTGTCGCTTGCAGGACTCTCGAAGCATTTCTGTGATCGATAGGGATTCCATCTATTTATTCAGGGTCCCTGTCCAGCTGAGTTACAATTTTTAGGGTGGTTTTTTTTTTTTTTTGTACTTGGGCAAGCAGAGCAGAATGGAGATTCTGGAACAGTACTAATCACCCTGCTGCCCAACTGACTGCCCAACCTGTCCTGTTACATTGATGTACTGAGACAGCCCCATGATTATCAAGGATGCCATGTAATCCTGAGCTGGCACCCTGGCAGCAGCCTTGGCATAGATGTTGAAGTCCCCACACCACCTCTGAGACCAGCAGCAGCTGAGACACAGAGACTTTGGAGCAGCAGAATAGGTGGTACACCAACAATAACAAACCCTCAGATCCTATCACAAGGCCGATAGGCTTTTGTAAGAGGATGGTGGAACATTTACGAATGATGGCAACACGGCCCTCCCCACCCCTTCAGTCTGGACTGAGTATCCTTACAGGCAAAGCTGGACTGCCCAGCTCACATACTCAGGTCTCCATAAAATAAGTGAAAAGAACAATGTTTTGCTATGCTCTGTGACTAGTCTCTTTGGGCCCTAGGCTCGTGACTGTGCTCTGAATTTTTGCTTAAATTGCTAACGTGTCCCAATGTACATACTCTGTGTGTGTGTGTGTGTGTGTGTGTGTGAGAGAGAGAGAGAGAGAGAGAGAGAGAGAGAGAATATGGCTTAGAAGTACAACAATTTTATCTAAATTGTTCCTGTTTTCTAGAAATAATAGTTTTTTGGACAGTTTACAATCTCTCATTCAGTCAACTAAACAACAGGGTTGGATTGAAATTTCCTCTAGCAAATTAAAAGTGTGTTTTTCATAGTGTTCCAAATTTGCCTTAGTTTTGGAAGACCGAATTACAATTTTTAAAAGATGTTTCAGTAAAGAATTTACCTTCACCATAAAAGGGGGAAATGACAAAACAGGGGCATCCATTAGCCAATTTCAAAGAAGGCAAAATGTGTTCACTTCCAAAGCAAAAGGAAAGATCCTTTGTTAGAGTAGATAGGTACTAATTTGTTTTGAGATATTTCCACATTTACTTTTATATACCCATCAATTTGTTTTGTTTTGCTTTTGCTTTTGATCTATTTTAGCATATAAAGGAATCATGTAAAGGAAAGAATGCAATATCTAGTTTCTCATTTGTTTTAGAAGGACAGTAGTTATGCTTTTGATGGAACACATACTGTCTTTGTCATCTGATTATAATAGATGTCTTGATTGCACTTTGGCCTGATTATACTTAATTTCATGATGAACTCATGTGTTTTCCAGGCCAGAAATATGTCTTTCCACTTTGTTAGCTGCTCCTGATGATGAAGCACCCAGATAATTTCTTGTTGATTAAATTCATCCTTCCTCTCCAGTTTTCTGACCAGGTGTCCAAAACTGTAATTAAATTGGAGAAAACTTCTAAATTTGAGTTTTTAGCAACACTGTTTGTTCTGAGCTCACCAGCTGTACATTTATTTCCTTTGGTAAAATCTCTGTCATTGTATTGTTTCTTTGACACTTTATAATCATTTGAACTTACAATTTGTCACTTGAAGAATGCCCAATTATTTTAGGACAGTGCTCTATCCAAGTATGGGCCATAGGGCTACTGAAAAAAGGACTACATTCATTTCAGGTCTGTTTTTTCTCACTTTAATTCTGATTTAATTAGTTTGGTGTACACTAATATAAGCATGAAAAGAATCCTCTCTAAAAGAGATATCATTTAATGGGATCTGCCTTCTTTACATAATAGGAACATTATGGTTGATTGCGGCAATGCAAATTGTTCTTGGTGCTGCTGCTGCATAAGTATGTATCCATCCCGAAATATTCCATGGCAGTAACGGATAGCAGTCATCTATTAGCTGTGCATGGAAACCAGTGGAACAAGTGTGACTTACTTAAGTCCCACTGATATAAATAGGATTCATGACTGACTTTAGCTGGATCATGGACTTCTGCTTCTACTTCTGCCAGAATGATTTACATTACCGAAGAAACCACCTCATTATAAGCTCCACCCAGCCAAAGTATGATCATTTGCATTTTATCGCAACATAATTGTTGTGTGACTATTTACCACATGATCAAAAGCTACCTTCTGGAAGATCTTGAGATCCAGCACACTCAAATATGGAAGATATTTGGAGTACAGTGGTATCTCGGGTTAAGTACTTAATTCGTTCTGGAGGTCCGTTCTCAACCTGAAACTATTCTTAACCTGAAGCACCACTTTAGCTAATGGGGCCTCCAGCTGCCGCCGTGCCGCTGGAGCACGATTTCTGTTCTCATCCTGAAGCAAAGTTCTTAACCCGAGGTAATATTTCTGGGTTAGCGGAGTCTGTAACCTGAAGCGTATGTAACCTGAAGCGTATGTAACCTGAGGTACCACTGTACTTGGAAAAAGTCATAGCACTAGGCTTGTCTTCTATGTGGTTGCTGCTAAAACACACACAACGCACACACATTATGCTACAGCAGCTCCATAATGTAAATACTCATTGAAGTCAGTACCATATGAATACTTTCCTGTGAACAAGTCCCATGGAACACAGTGGAACATAGTTTTGAGCAAAGGTTTGTAGGATTACTCTAGTAGACTCAAATTCTAAACAGCTTTTTGAAGCAGCAGACCTTTCTGAACATGGTAAGTATATATGCATTTGAGTAAAAACGATTAGCATTGTATTGTTATTCTGTGATATTGGGAACATAACAAATTTCTTTTTAATATACTATTCTGAATTATCTCTCATTTCTCTGAGATTCTTCTTGATTCTGAATGGTTCTTATGTCATATTTCAAAGGGGTATGCTACTTGTACCTTAACAGCTATATATACTTAGGAGTTTCTATTTAGTACTGTCCAATTGTACAGTGGTGCCTCGCAAGACGAAATTAATTCGTTCCGCAAGTTTTTTCTTCTTGCGAGTTTTTCGTCTTGCAAAGCACGGTTTCCCATAGGAATGCATTGAAAATCAATCAATGCGTTCCTATGGAAACCGCCTTCAGACCAGGTCTGGGGACAGTCTGTCCCCCGACCTCTTCTGAAGGCTGGGGGGGGGGACAAGGGCTTTTCTTCCCACCGCCAGCCTTCAGAAGGCTGTTCTGAAGGCTGGCGGTGGGAAGAAAAGCCCTTCTCCGCACCTCCCACCCCGCAAGCTCCGGGGACAGGAGGGCTTTCCTCCCGACTGCCAGCATTTTAAAAGCCCCCAGGACAGCTGTCCTGGGGGCTTTTAAAATGCTGGCGGGCGGCAGCGAAGCGTTCGCTGCCGCCCGCCAGCATTTTCAGATCGCCTGGGACAGCGGAGAAGTCTCCGCTGTCCCGGGAAGGCAGGCGGGGGGAGCAAAGACTTTTGCCCCCCGCCGGCCTTCAGAAGAGGTCCAGGACCTCTTCGGAAGGCTGGCAGTGGGCCAAAGTCTTTGCTCCCCCCCCGCCTGCCTTCAAAAGCCGTCGGGATAGCGGAGAAACGCGCTGCGCTTCTCCGCTATCCCGGGAAGGCAGGCGGGGGGGGAGCAAAGACTTTTGCCCCCCGCCAGCCTTCAGAAGAGGTCCAGGACCTCTTCTGAAGGCCGGCGGAGATTTCCCTATGGGCTTTCTTCTTGCGAAGCAAGCCCATAGGGAAATTCGTTTTGCGAAGCACCTCCAAAACGGAAAACTCTTTCGTCTTGTGAGTTTTTCGTTTTGCGAGGCGTTCGTCTTGCGAGGCACCACTGTATTTCCTCCACACAAGCTGACCCAAAGGTTGTTGTTGTTTAGTCGTTTAGTCGTGTCCGACTCTTTGTGACCCCATGGACCAGAACACGCCAGGCACTCCTGTCTTCCACTGCCTCCCGCAGTTTGGTCAGACTCATGTTTGTAGCTTCGAGAACACTATCCAACCATCTCGTCCTCTGTCGTCCCCTTCTCCTTGTGCCCTCAATCTTTCCCAACATCAGGGTCTTTTCCAGGGAGTCTTCTCTTCTCATGAGGTGGCCAAAGTATTGGAGCCTCAGCTTCACAATCTGTCCTTCCAGTGAGCACTCAGGGCTGATTTCCTTCAGAATGGAAGCGTTTGATCTTCTTGCAGTCCACGGGACTCTCAAGAGTCTCCTCCAGCACCATAATTCAAAAGCATCCTGTAGCATTTATTTATTTATTTATTTATTTATTTATTATTTATATAAATTTTTATTGGTTTTCCAACATAAATTAAACACATTACAATTCACAATACATAAACAAACAAACAAACAAACAAACATATAAACACGTATAATTTCATAACCTCTTTTTCATAAACCTTATTTCATCAACTTCCCCATGCCTCCCTTTTCTGCATCCCTATTTTAAAATTTTCTTCAGCAACCCCTCACTTCAATTAACTTATAACTCACTTTCTTTAATCCTTCTTCTCTTACCCAGTCATTTACAGCTGTAATTCTGTTTTTTTTTCATTACCCTTGACATCTTAGCACTCATTAATTTTATAACAGTTCTTAAGGTAAACTTTGTATTTCTTCCAATCTTCTTCCACCGTCTCTTATATTTTATTTATTTATACAATACCTCAAGGACCACCTCTCCCCATATTAATGGACCTGGACACTGAGATAATCTTCTGAGGCCCTTTTTGTATGTGCCTCCTCCATGAAAGGTCTGGAGGGTGGCAACATGAGAACAGGTCTTTTCTGCAGTGGCTCCACTTGTGGAATGCTCTCTCCAGGAATGCTCACTTGGGACTTTCATTGCATATCTTTAGGCACCAGGCAAAAACATTCCTCTTTTCTCAGGCCTTCGGCTAATTAAAAATTCTATCACCTTTTAAACTGGGGTGTGCGCGCTACTATTCTTTATATTATTCTGTTTCTATATTGTAAACTGCCCTGTGATCCTCACATAAAGGGTGGTATAGAAATAATAATAATTATTATTATTAAAAAGTTAATCACCTTCAACGTTGCCATTGAGCGTTGAAGAAAATTGTTTTTTGAAACTTGAATTTTTCCATAAGAATTGTATTGAATTCTGTATTGTGCCACCATCATGAAGAGCTCCTTCAAGCGTGATTAAACTGAAAATGGTAGTATGCGACTTTAATACTAAATAAATAACAGGTTCCTAATTCAGACAGTTTCAGTACCTTGGAGAGCATTTCCTTCCATTCCAGTTTCAACTCAGATAAGTCTCTGCAATAATTTGTCACTGGTGTTGCTTTTACAAAAGTAAGGAAAAGTTTGGAACTGATTCTGAATTTTATTATATGCTACTGAAAACTTAGGAAGCAGACAGGAGAGAGCCGATGGTAGCCTGAGCATGGGATACAGGCAAGGTACAAAGTTAGCAAACAAGCAAATAGGCCGCAAGTTAAAACAATAAGTGTCAGGTTGTGGGGGTTTTTTGTATTTATTTTTTTTACAAGTTATTCCCAAAGAAACTAAAACTTCAACAATGTACTTGAGGCAATTGTTTTCTAGGCTATATGAGCCTTTTTGGTGCATGTCTTTCACCTGCAGTATCTTCATGGAAGGCAGAGTTATAAAATGTATTTGCAATGGAGAATTTCCATGCATGCATTTACAGTGATACCTCAGGTTAAGTACTTAATTCATTCCAGAGGTCCGTACTTAACCTGAAACTGTTCTTAACCTCAAGCACCACTTTAGCTAATGGGGCCTGCTGCTGCCGCCACACCGCCGGAGCCCGATTTCTGTTCTCATCGTGAAGCAAATTTCTTAACCTGAAGCACTATTTCTGGGTTAGCAGAGTCTGTAACCTGAAGTGTATGTAACCTGAGGTACCACTGTAAAGGATTTTTGTTTTAAATCAGAGCTTTCTAAACTATGTGTTGTGACACGTTAGCGTGTTGGCTGCAGTGTGTAGGTGTTTCACACGAATGCTCCCTGTGCTTCTCCCGGGGCTGGAAATGTGTTAGTTTAACCTCCGGTTTGCTAGTAAAACTGAGTTACTGTGTCACAAAATGATGCATGTCTAAAAAGTGTGTCGCCAACACAAAAAGTTTGAAAGCTCTGTTTTTAATGGGAAAAAGGTTGTTAGTCTGCTGATAATGCAACACAATAACTGCTAATTATTGTCACACCCAGGAGCAGCCACAGGGTTTCCACACCTGCTGCTTGCTAATTCTCTCAATGATCAGCAAGGTTGAGTGGCAGGCTTTTCCCTTGCTCCACCACTCTCCAGATGTGCACCAAGTACTTTCATTTTAGCCATTTAAAACAGTATTTAAACCAACAGCAGAGGCAGAGGAAGGTGAGAAGTGCAGGACGTGAAGACACAGACAGTGGCATTTGTTCCCCTCACCACCACTGAAGCAGACCTGGTAAGTTGTCTGCTTCCACCCACTAAAGAAGCCCACCATGCCACCAGAACTCAGGAAGAGAGAAGGTTGTGGAAAGGCAATTGTTTTTTTGTTTGTTTCCAAAACAAACGGAAAAGGGTAGAGGGCCTTTGCAAGAGCCTGGGTTCACAGGTTAAAAGTGTGGATTTCTTGTCATTCTGAATTGTGTCACTGTAGAGTGAGCATTATAGCGGTACCTCAGGTTAAGTACTTAATTCGTTCCGGAGGTCCGTTCTTAACCTGAAATTATTCTTAACCTGAAGCACCACTTTAGCTAATGGGGCCTCCCACTGCCACCACACCGCCGGAGCCCGATTTCTGTTCTCATACTGAAGCAAAGTTCTTAACCCGAGGTACTATTTCTGGGTTAGTGGAGTCTGTAACCTGAAGCGTCTGTAACCTGAAGTGTATGTAACCCGAGGTACCACTGTATAATAATGCATACTCCAGTTTTGGTGGTGTGGTGGGCTTCTTTAGTGGGTGGAGATAGACAAATTACCAGGTCTGCTTCAATGGTGGTGAGGGGAACAAATGCCACTGTCTGTGTCTGCACGTCCTGCACCTGCCACCTTTGATGGCAGAAAGTGAAGAGGAAATAAATAATCTCTTAATGAGGGTGAAAGAGGAGAGTGCAAAATATGGGAGGCAGTGGAAGACAGGAATGGCTGGCATGCTCTGGTCCACGGGGTCACAAAGAGTCGGACATGACTAAACGACTAAACAACAACAACAACAACAGATATACTTTAGGTTTATGTAACTTGTATATTAAAACTTGTGCATTTTTTAATATATATAACAAGTATATTAATTCTATACTAGAGGTATGGCTTTTCCTATGTACCAGTTCTGGTGTGCTACTGCAAAATACTGACTGTACTGATTCTTGACATACTTTCACAGAAACAAACAGGAAATCAGTTCCTTTGGCAGTTTCTTTGAAGCATGCTTATTTACTGCATCAGCCTTTTATCTTTACATATCGCAGGTCACTTGTTACAGAACTTGACACCCCATAGGAGTCAGGCATTCAGAAAGAATTCCCTTTGACTGTTCTGTTAGTTTGGTTGAGTGACTGAGGGCAAATGTATGACCTGGCTGACATGACCAACACCCAAATCAATGACAGCTGATTTCTGGGTTGCGGTGAGATTTCAGTGCATGGCTTGGCTATAGGCTCAGAACTCTTATGAGCACGTTATGAGTCATACACACATAAAAAATCACATGTCTTATTACATACCCACCTAGAATCTGGGTACATGGCTGAAACAGTTGGATAACTGGTTCATTGTATTACAGAGACTCATCATGCCTATACTGCACACCAACCCTTTCTGTGGGGTTCTTTGAAGTAGCCCTGAAGGTGTGCTTGCCCTCACTGATTGTCATGTAACGAGCCACCAGATAATAGTTTCTCAGGTTGTCATCACTTTCCAGCTTGGTCAGTTAAACTTCAGTGTTTATAATAGTCCACTGGTAGTCATAGCTGACCCAATATATTTTTCTGCCCAAGAAGAACAATGTACATGCAAAGCAATGTAAAATGTATATGCAGAGCAATCCTTCAACAGATAACTCTCCTAATTCTGATTGAACTGAGGATGGTATACTAGGGCTGGCATATGACCTATCTGGGATTCGTCTGCCAAAACTAAGAAATAGCTCCAAAACTTAATTTTTGTATCCTGATTTTCACTTTTTGAAAGATGGCGACCCAATGGTATACTTGCAAGCCATACACTCCACTCTGGGCTTCTGTGAAATCCATCATAATCACTACCATCCATTGTGCTAGGCACTGTATAGCATTTGAAAAATAGCATCTACTTCAGATGGCTTAATTTAAATACCAGTAAGACATAACAGGTGGCTGTAACATATGACAGTAGGAGGGGAAGGGAGGAGAAGGCATGTGCAACAGTAATAAGAACATAAGATTATGTAGATGTGTTGTGTGCATAATAGACAGAGTTACTTTTAAAATTAATGATTCATGGGTGTTTTGTTAGACTAGCTGGAATAGATCTTGATTAGAGGGCTGTCTGCCTCATTGTCAATTTTTAAAACCATTATCTAGGATATTTACATAAAAGATTGCTCCTATATTTCATTTATGCTGCTTTATTCCCATCCCAGAAAGATCAAGAACAGATATTCTGGATCCAAGAGCTTTTCTAATTAAGGAGCTCAATTAATTGCTCATAAAATATGAAGTGGAGGGGAGGATCTGCAGACAGCAAGAGAATGATATTGAATATATCTGTCTGCAAAGTTTCATCACTTAAACAGGGCTTACCCTTCCACAAGACACACTTTAGGTGGAATATACAAAGTTGCCTTCTGCCAGATCAGTATATTGATTCATCTGGTGCAGTATTTTCTACACTATGGCTATACATGGATCCCATGATCTGCCCAGGGCCCTGATATGGGACCCCAATTGGGCTGAGTCACCCTGTCCCATTACCTGCCCCACTCTGGACCACCCCTGAAGCAAATCAGTGTGGTTTTAAAATCCTTTAAAAATATGGTAGGGAGGCGGTAGCTACAGGTCTGGATCCTCCTGCCTAACATCTGTTAAACTGGTGGATCTGATAATAACAATTTAATAATTATTATTATTTATACCCCTCCCATCTGGCAACTCTGGGCAACTCCAATAATAATAATAATAATAATAATAATAATAATAATAATAATAATGCAATAAAATATCAAACATTAAAAACTTCCCTAAACAGGGTTGCCTTCAGATGTCGTCTAAAAGTTGTTTATTTCCTTGACATCTGGGGGGGGGGGGCGTTCCACAGGGCGGGCGCCACTACCGAGAAGGCCCTCTGCCTGGTTCCCTGTAACTTGGATTCTCGCAGTGAGGGAACTGCCAGAAGGCCCTTGGCTCTGGACCTCTGGCTGACCGTTGGGGGTGAAGACGCTTCTTCATGTATACTGGGCCAAGGCTGTTTAAGGCTTTAAAGGTCAGCACCAACACTTTTAATTGTGCTCGGAAATGTACTGGGAGCCTATGTAGGTCTTTCAGGACCGGCGTTATATGGTATCGGCAGCCACTCCCAGTCACCACTCTAGCTGCTGCATTCTGGATTAGTTGTAGTTTCTGAGTCACCTTCAAAGGGAGCCCCACGTAGAGCATGTTTCAGTAGTCCAAGCGGACCACGGATGCTGTGTGGAGCTGCTCCTGCTAATGGAAGGATCCAATCTGTGTGGTGCTGCTTCAGGGGCCACAAAGGAGGACAGGCCTGATGTGAAAGACTCCCACAACTTCTCCAGTGAAGATGCAGCACCCAGTGATTCCTCCTTTTGTAGTTTTTCCTTATTCTATCCCCCACCTGCCTCCATCCTGCCTGATGCCTTGCCTTGCCCTCTGACACCCCAGATGGCTCTGGGCCGCTTAACCCAATCTGCAGTGATCTGCGGCTACTTCAGCCTGACTCAAACAAGGTCTGGATCCCTCCGAATAGTTCTAAGTTGGGCTTGAAATTTGGGCCTCAGCTGAATCCAGTGAACAGCCTTCCTCTATACAATACCAGAGTAGCTAAAATGGCTTGCTGGAGATGTTGCTGGACTACAGCTCCCATCCTCCCTGACTATTGACTATGCTGGCTGTGTTTTTCTGGAAATGCTGAGGATTGACCCAGGCAGAGGCGGAGCAACCTGCTCTGGTACCCGGAGCGGTGCATGATGCACATCCAAGGGGGTGTGGTGCGCGTCCTGGGGGTGTGGCACACATCCCGGGGGGGTACATGGCGAGCGGTGCACGCTCCAGGAGATGCTGCCAGTCAGGGGCCGGCATTTTGTCACCCCCCCTTGGAATGGCACCTGGGGCAGCCCCCGCCTCAGAACACCCCTGGACCCAGGCACCTGATTGTGAAGCATATGCTCTACCAGCCCCTCCCAGGTGACAGCGTTCAGGAGAGATTGCTAGGAAAGGGTGAAGGACAAAGGAGCCCATTGGAGCAAAAAGCTGAAAGGATGAGATTAATGTTCCTGGCTCCCACTTGCTGATGAGCACCGACTCACATGATGGCTTTTCCCAAACGTTGTAATGATGCATATGCAAAACCACTATTCAACAGCAGGCAAAGCCCACAACTGCTCAAAGGCACAGATCTGCAAAGGCACAGCACGCAATATGGCTACCCAAGCAAAGACGTTGACCCAACAAGGCCATACCCCCTGCAATCCTGTTTTAAAGAATGGGGTGGGCACAACTTGGTTCAGCAAGCAGTTCTACTTCTTAGCAAGCAGTCTAGCACTCTGGCTTCAAGGCTGGACTTACTCCACCTTGTCACACCACTGTTGGTGTCTCTGGGACCTAGGTGACAGGGGGAGGTGTCCCTGCATCCTGCGAGGTGGAGGGGCAGGGGCAGAGTTCCTCTCTGGAAGGGGCAGGGCTAGACCAGTGGGGGATTTAGAGGACTTTGACTGGTTTGGTTGCACTGGGTGCATAGCCTCAGGGGCATCGCTGGGGATGCCACAACAATGATTTAGAATGGAATGCGAAAGGCGGAGGGGTGTCGAATTTTGGTGTTGCACAGGGCGCCACTGAAATTTGAGACTCCAAGGTCCACCACTGGCTAGACTTGATGTCTGACACCTATGGAGGTGGAGTGAGCACAGTGGAAGCATCAGAGATGGACTATGACAGCTTTGGAGAGGACGGTGGGACTTGCAGTTCTCGCTGCAGTGGCTGATAGGGTGTGAGAGCAGGTCGAGGGGAACACACACACACCCCTGGATCTTCAGCATTGGGCTTTCCTGAAACAGACAGCAACCTCCCACACCCCCGGGGTCCTCTGCAAACCATCCCTTGGGATTAATCTTGGGAGGTACAGTAGGTAAGTATGAGTTAATGGAGAAGAAAAGTGACCCTGCTCAAGTACCAAAAAAGAATAGAGTAGAATGCTTTAAATGTTTAATTGTTTTATTGAATTGTTGGGGTTTTTTTAATGGTGCTGTCTTTCTCAAGATGATGTCCTTAGAAAATGGGCTTTGCATTTTTCAAAAAACCAGGGCATGACTTTGAGGCTACTTTCTAATTTTCTGTGTTCAAACATCCCGTTTCCTTTATTAGCTCTCAGAAATCTCTCCTCAGTTAACTCCCCCCATCCACCCACACTTTGTTCTCTTTCATTTGTACTCTTCTTGGATGATGAGTTGTCAGTTCTATTGATTCAAACTGGTCAGAGACAGTTGCAGCTTGAATTTATGCAAGCCATTTGTTCATTCGCCACACAATATTATGTCTCTACGGTGACATGCTGTTTGTCTGCATGGCAATGTGGAACTCGGATAAAAACACAGGCTTAACCTCCAGTATAATTGCTCCAATATTAAAAGCTGTTGAGTAGGAAGGGGACACAAAGTTTCTCAATGCCTTTGCAAATTATTGTATCTTCACATATGTATTCCCTCTGTTGCCACCATATCACGTTCCCAGCACTCAAACTACTATAGGACGTTTCTGGGAAAATGCAATTTCCTATCAGCAAATATGAGTCATTGCTAATATTACCAGTATGTGGAAAGTGTTTGTGTGAGACATGAAGGCAGCTATTAGATGGTGGCTGTGAAGTGCACAACTTGTGGCACAAGTTATCTCCACAATTTACTTGCCCACACCCTCTTCGGGCTTTTGTTTGTTTGTTTTAGTATGCTGGATGTGGTACATTTTTAGTAATTGAGCAATACATCCTTGTTTTCTACAATTCAAGTGTCTTTAGCACATTATTAGATCACCCTTCCTCTAAGGAGCTTTATTTTATCCTCACACCAATCCCATGAAATTGGTTCAGTTGAGAGATAATTCTTTGCCCAAGACCACCTAGTGAACTTCACAGCTGATTGTAGACTTGAAACCAGACTTTTCCAGTCCAGATCCAGCTGTACCATGATAGTTGTCTAAGTGGGCCTCTGACACACACACACACGCTCACACACACCAAATCCAGGAGCTCCACTGTCTCCACAAAGAATACATATCCAAGTTTTGCTCATTGATCACCCAGCCAGCTAAATTATACTGGTCCTTTATATTGCCTATGGAAGACAGGATCATGGAAAGTAGGTATGTAGACATGTTTTCTTGTCACTGAAGGAGAAGAAACCGGACAAATAGATTGGAGGAGGTAAAAGAGAGACAACCGAAAGCAAGCACATTATCGCGCCAAATTGGTGAATGGGCTTGAAATTGACAGGTGCTCTAGCCTGCTTACCACCATCCCCAGTGCTACTGCAACCACTGCTCACCCGGAATTACTACAATCTCTTCTTGCAAGCGGGTTTTTCTTCCTAGAGAATGTGGATATTTGCATTTCAGTTATTTGTTGGATGGTGCTTTCCCACTTCGTAACGCAAGCAAAAGAGAACTTATACTTTCCTGCATTATGTGCTGCTGTCCAGGCATGAGGTTCTTACTGACACTTCATGTGCCTCCCCTTCCCAATGCTGCTCTCTCCCCTTGTTAAAGTAAGTGGCAAACAGCAGCATAGCTAAGCCCACCATTCCAAGAAAATCCATATGAGTATAGGAAGCGGCCTTAGTCTGAGTTCATCTAGGTCAGAACTGACTACATTGACTGTTGATAGCCCTCCAGGGTTCCAGACAGGAGTCTTTCCCCAGCCCTACCTAGAGATGCCTGGGATTGAACCTGAGACCTTCTGCATGAAAAGCAGGTGTTATTCCAGAGCTATGGCACTACAACAGATTGGCTAATGTGTGGGCTTGCTATTGTACACATAGAGAACTTAGTAAGTTGCCTTTTACCAAGTCACATTATCTGTCCTCTGTTTACCTCAGTGTTGTCTACTTTGACAATACAGTGGTACCTCGGGTTAAGAACTTAATTTGTTCTGGAGGTCCGTTCTTAACCTGAAACTGTTCTTAACCTGAAGCACCACTTTAGCTGAAGGGGTCTCCCGCTGCCGCTGCTGCGCAGCCGTGCAATTTCTGTTCTCATCCTGAGGTAAAGTTCTTAACCTGAGGTACTATTTCTGGGTTAGCGGAGTCTGTAACCTGAAGCGTCTGTAACCTGAAGCATCTGTAATCCAAGGTACCACTGTACTCTTGAGCAGGGTCCCCCAGAGTCTCAGGCAGATATCTTTCACTTTCTCACCTGCCATCGGACCTTTTAAAGCAGAGGCAACAGACAATAAACCCAGGACTTCCTGTATGCAAATCGGGTGCTATGCTACTGAGCTACAAGTGACAGGGGCATTGCTCTAAGGCCAGTAGATATACAAAAAGGTTAGAGGATACCTTCAATGGCTGTCTTAATTAGCCCTCAGTTAGGACTCATGGGTCTGTGGCCAGTTTTCGATAGGTACCTGATTGCCCCACTTACGGCCTTCCTTTTATCCTGGTTTTGTCAGAGTTGTCCACTGTGGATCTGGTGGTGTTTTTCTGGATGACTCTGACAAAACCAGGATAAAAGGAAGGCTGTAAGTGGGACAATCAGGTACCTATCAAACATCCTTCCCCTCTGTAAAATACCCAGTCATTTCCCTGAAGAAGCAGGAAGCCATTTTGAAGCATTGGTGGAGAGCATCACTTATCCACCCTCAGCCTTGGTCTTTGTCTCTTAACAATATATAGCAGTGTGCTTTTTCCACACTGCACATTATAGCAAGAAGGATGGCAGCTTTAGAAGACAGAGTTCTTGCCTGAGCTTTCTGAGGGGCAAGTTCATGTCTCTTCATAGCAGATCGTTTTTCTCTCCTGTAGCTTCTGTTACACTTCACCACACTCCTCAAACAACAGTGTAACATTTTTGTCTGTATGCCTTTTTGCCCATTCCTCACCCCCACCCTGCCCTGCTCTCTAGCTTGTGGGCTGCCTAGCCATACATCTCTTGATTATCTTTACATGCCTAATGCGTATTAGGCCCTATATAAATAAATAATCCCTGCTTACAAATTCCCCAGCTTGAGGAAGTGATTAATTTCTGCTTTGCCCTCGTAACCCATTTATAAACTAGGGATAGTGCTTTCCTACCTCCCAAAGACTGTGTTAAAAATTGATAAATGGTTCAAAAATGCCCAGGTACTATGCAGCAGGGATCCAATTGCCATCTGTCTGATGGTCAGCAACTGACCTGGTCAGCTGCAGTCATAAAAAGAGAACTGTGATGAGCCTGGCTTGGTATATACGGCTCACCCCAATTCTGACAGGAATGAGCTGCTTCTCAGTCAGCCTGGCATCTTTTTCAAAGACCTATTTGCAAATACATTGTTTCTGTTTACATTTTTACAGTAAGAATTCATTCAGATGACCATCAGCTCACTGGATTTGGCTGCTGAACAGTGAGAGAAAATTCAGTCAGTGAGATTAAACCTGGTATTTATTTATTCATTTTAAATTTGCTTTATGGGGCATTGTTGTATATAGATCTGGGTTCCTCTGCTAGTTCTAGTAGCACCTAAGCTTGTTGACTTTGAGACTTCAATTTCCTTGTCCCAAGACACATGTCATGTTTTAACCCTTAAAGGTTGTACCAAGAATGATTGTCTTTACCCCTAGGCAGTTGCAAGCCTATCTCAAACAGCCGAACTAGACACAGTGTTAAATGTGTCTTTGCATTTAACATGCAGCATTTTGGGTTTTCTCCTTTTATTTTACTTGAGGAAAGATTTCCTCCGAATGAAAATACTATCCTCAAAGGAAGGATTTTCCTCAAGACCACAGCAGCAAATGGAAGCAGGGTCATGGTAAATTCTGAAGTGCAGGCGCTCCTCATGACTACTCCCATAGCTATGCCCCTTCTAAGACTGACAAAAATTATTTTTTGATCAATGCAGACATCATAGTTTCAATATTAAGCCAGGTTTTTTCCTGATTCCCTTTCTCCTGCCACCCTGCCCTGCTGAAGAGTTTTGATAGACTCTGCTGGTTTGTGACATTTTGGTTTGTCAAAAGAGATATTATTATTATTATTATTATTATTATTATTATTATTATTATTATTATGTGGCAGTTTAACCATGCATACTAATGGAACCTACCTCTTCCTTTCAATAGGCATTACAATTCTCACTTTACTCATAAGCAAGTGTTAAAGGAAGGTTTATTATTTTAAGGATGCAGTCCTCTGTACTGACAGTAAGGCTTACAGCTGAGTAAACATGTAGATGGTTGGTGCTATGTGTGGTCTTGAGGATCCATTTTTAGAGACTTCCAATTCCCTCCCATATTCTTCCATTATTCCAAGGGTATAGAGAGAACTTGGAATAACAGTTAAACTGGTCTAATACCAGTTGCACTTGCAGACACAGCTTTGCAAATGTCTAAAAACAATTCATGACAACAAAGCACAACTCTGCCAGGTCAGAGGTATTAAAAAAACCTATATGTAAGTACGGTGAGAAGGCAGGCAGTTGCTACCTTAGTTTAAATACCACAAAAACAGCAGGTGAAAACATGTGAGGTAGAACTCCAGACATAGGCAGTTGCTAAGGGAGATACTTTCCTCTTGACACTGAGTTCCAATGCAACAATTGGACGGACTAGAAAACAGAGTTTCAGTCTGGATTTCTCCCTATTAATTCAATGGGGAGTAGCATTAGGTACTATGGACTTAGGTACTTGTGTTCCTGTGAGGGTTGGGTGGGTTCCAGAGAGTGAGAGCTGCTAACCAGCTGCCTTTTGTTTTGTTTAAGTTGCACTGAGGATGGCCCTGATTTAGTAAGGCTGCCTGGCAAACTTTGAGGCTGTTTTACATAATATGTGAACCATGGGTATTCAAGGTTTCCAGCAGAAATTAAGCAGCACAGCCCAACTGGCTTCAGTGAAGACAGTCCTGATTTCAATTGATGTTTTATCTCGGAATTATTCTGCAGCTTTGAAAGCAATTCTGTATATTGGGGCTGGTGAAATGGTCGTCATAACCATTAATGCAGTTTGCAGGCTGCATTCCATAGCTTTATTTCTTATAGGGTTTCTCCCCACCCCCACCCCCAAACTACACAAGTCTTTAGGAAAGGAAAAACATTGTCCAACTTGCAGTCGTCACACATGATTTAATACGATGAGGGTAATGCTAACAGACTGCACAGTGACAAAGTTGTGTTTACAGATAGATGGCTAAATAGATGTTAAGCAGTTGTAGTTGTGATTTAGTAATGATTCTGTCTTTTAAAAAAAGTGAAATAGAATCTACCAGCTAAAACTAATGAGCACAAAACTACATTGATTTGGCCCAGGGTGGACAAATAGAACATCTGGCATATTTGGCACCAATGACACAGCTGGCATTGTTGGAACCGTTTCTACAGAAGGTACAGATGCAGAAATGGGAGAATTGGTACAAACAGTGCAGATGGAACAGTTGGAACAGATGACAGTGGGCAGAGCTGGCGATGCTGGCACAGGTGTCATAACCTCAACAGCTGGCACAAGTTGTGACAATCCTGGGATTTCTTAGTGCAAGGCACATGTTCATTTTGGCTTTGGCTGCAGAGAGATAAGAGCATTTTATAATTAGTAAATGTGCCATTTAAAAAGGAACTTTCTCCCCACTATCCTTAAGGACATCCACCTCCAACTGTTAAAGCTTGGAATGCAGAGCATTTTTGCAAATTATAATTTCCCAGAGAAAGCTGCAATTGATAAATACAGATTTAATAGAAGGCAATTAAACACTTTTTTTAAAAAAAGGAAAAATCTCATATAGATAATAATCATGAATAGGATTTCTTCATCAGAGATTTGTTGAAAAACATGTTCAGATCTATATCCTGATTATGGAGATTAAAGCAAGCTTTGTCTTAAAGCCAATGCTTGTTTACCATCAAATTGGTGGGCTATATTCTCTTCTATTCTCCTGAAGTGCAGTGCTTCACAATGAAATGGAGGATGATAAACAGCAATGTGCCTAGAGCAGGATTGGGTTACTCCTGCCAAATATGTGTTACCTGTTTGCTTTTTTAGGAATCGTGTACAAAGCTTAAAAACAAAGAAAATGTTCATTCCTTGTTCCGGAAAGCCTGATAATCCAGAAATAGATTTTAAAATACACATATTCAAAAAGGCTTATAGTTTGCGAGTAGCTCTCACAATTGGATTTTTAGGCCAGGCTAAAGAGATAAGTGAGATTATGATGCGCCTGTCAGTAAAAGGCAATTCTCAAAGTCCCACTGAAGTCCAGCATGATGAGCTACACAATCCTAAGCATGCCTGTTCAGAAGCAAATCCCGTGATGTTCAGCAGGCGTTGTTCCCTTGTGCTCAGGGTTGTGGTCTAAGAACCCAGGATGAAGCTGTGCAGATAAGGAGGAAAGGCCGTGCCAATAGAAGCAGGCTTATTCTCAAAGGCTGGTGTCACCAAGGGCAGACTTAGCCCTCAGCTCAAGGATTGGCACCACCACCAACATTTGGGTGCCACATATTCCTGTAGGGAAAAGTAAAGCACTCCATTGGAGACACTCTATCCATAAGGGTGAAACCTACTATCCACCTTGGAGTGTGCAATATGTCTCTCTACCCCAACACACACATGCTGCAGCCATGCTAACTATCAAGGCAGTGGTAATACTATACAAGTCCTTCCTCCCTTCAGACCCTGATAACTAGCTCAGGTGGCACCAGAGCCTGACTCTGGGGAATCACTTCAGAAGGGGGCTTAGCCCCCACCTCTATAGCTCCTCTACTCAGAGGGACCCAGCAAGGGCTGATTTGTCCGTGTGTACAGAGAGCACAGCCGCACAGTGTTACTCTGTGATATACCCTCCGATATACCTGCACTCTGTTCCGATTGGTCATCATGATGGGCATTTGACTAGGCACCTCCGATACGTGTGTGGCCATGCGCATTGTGCCGAAACGAGAAGTGACCCAACAACATCACAAAAAGGGGCAGAACAGGGCAGGGGGGTGGCGGCCTTACACAGGCCCTGCCAATGTGCGCAGGGGTCCAAAACGTAACCCCCCTGCAAAATCGGTCACTGCTTGTAATTAATGATAGTATTTTATTTACACATACATACCAGTGGTGGGCGGGGCAAAACAGGCCAGAACAGGGGTAGCCTGTAGAGAGTACCTAGTGCTTGATAGTGATGTCTGAAGGGCCATTTTCTACTCCCAGGCCGGAGGTTCAAACACTTTCATTTTAATACAACAGATTGGGAAACTCAGGGTTCAAGAAAGTGACTTTCCCAAGGGCCTGCAGTTTATCAATGGCAGAGGCGCCCCTTGAGCCTAAACATGTCAGATCCAGGTCCCACTTGCTGCACCACAGGAAAGACTCTCCATCAGCTTTTCGTCAAACATTTATTCTGAACTGTTTAACTGTTATTTTCTAATGAAGCTGGAATTTGGGGAAGGGCCTTAGTATAGCATACAATTTGCATGCAGAAGGGCCCAGGTTCTATTCCTGGCATAGCAGCCAACTCCTGGGGGCTGAGGTCCCTTCACACACCCCCACAATAAAATATTTGAGGGACCTGCCCCCCTCCAAGTTGATGGGCATTGTCATTCTAATGGTGTGCATGCATCGCATCATGTGATTGGTTATGTGGGGCAGGGTTTACCTGCCCCTCCCCATTTTATTCAAGTTGGCACCTCTGGTGTCTCCAGGTAGGGTTGGGAAAGACCTCTGCCTGAAACCCTGGAGAGCTGTGGCCAATCAGGGTAGCCAATACTGAACCACGTGGACCAGTGGTATGACTCGGTATTAGGCAGCTGCCCATGTTCCTAGTTTGGGTTCAGACAAGTCTTCAGGTAATGCACTATCCTCTATCTCTCTTTTTTTCATGGTTCTGCCAGACTTTGGTTTTGTGTTATTCAGTTCTGTCTTGCCTCCAGGCTTATGGCCAAAGGCTGTGAGTCACTGCATCATCAAATGAGTGATCAGGATGCACAGCAGATTACCAGGCTAGAGTAATGTCAGGTATCGCAATCAGATTCAGGATGTCATGACAGTACAGCATAGCTTCTTGGGTCAGAACTACTGGCACATAAGAGCACATTTTGAGAAGGGAGAGCCCATCTCTCTCTCTCCCCCCTCCCTCTCACACTTAATCTTCACTGTGTTAAGCCAATAAAAGTGAACCTGGCTTTGCTTTGGCAAACAGGCAGCTGAAGCCGACTTCTCATTTTCCCAGAGTGAGGGATGAAATATTTCCCCAATAAGCTATGGCGGTCAAGTTCCAAGCCCCAGTGCTCTGGGTACCCATATTCTTATGATGGTTCCGAATGGAGGAGCTCTGTGAATCACCTTGTCTCTCTGGCAGGGCTGGCTCAAGACATATAGGCACCTGCGGTGAACCACAAAACGGCCAGGGGAGAAGGGGTGAGTGAAGATCTACATCAGGAACAAGGGGGTGGGAAGAAAGATCTACATCGGGATTTGCTGCCTCTATGGACCCTGAGGTGGTGGCTTCAGCTTGCCTCATGGGTGGGCTGGCCCTACTCTGGTATCCATCCCTTAGCCCCTCCTCATTGACAAAGGGCAACTGGGTCCCAATCTTGCAGTGTCCTTGTTTCTTTGGATTACTACCACCTGGTGGCAAAACGGCATTGTTGTTGTTTAGTCATCTTAGTCGTGTTCGACTTTCTGTGACCCCATGAACCAGAGCATGCCTTGGGGACTCTTACTTTCTTCTCAAAGCTTTTCCTTTTTTATGTCCATGGAGTTTTCTTGGCAAAATACTGGAGTGCTTTGCCAGTTCCTTCTCCAGGTGGATCACACTTAGTCTAAACTCTTGGCCATGACCTGTCTGTCTTGGGTGGCCCTGCATGGCATAACTCATAGCTTCTTGGAGTTAATCAAGCCCCTTCATCACAACAAGACAATATCTGGCTCTAAACGTAGTTGGGGAAGTCATATTGTTCAGAAACAGCAAAGCCCGATTGGGCATTTACGCGCAAACCCTGTCAAAACTGCTCTTCTGTGAACAACAAACATTGTCGTCCAAAATGCGCAGCACAGAAATGGGTGGAGATTATTCATCTCCACATGACGGTTTGGGCCACGCACCTTGGTGTTTGGGGCAGAATTGCAAGTGACCCAATATACAGCAGTGTGGACGAGTCCCACTTTTCTCATGCAAGATGCTGCAGTAGTTTCATCAGCATGCAATCATACGCAATGGGCCTCAGTTGATTATACGTGGCCCTAATCTTCCAGCTGTATACAGAGATACTAGATGATGGTACTAGGATGGACGTAGATGGGCAGCTAGCTAAGAGTTGCAAAGATGCTGCCCCAATTTCAGTGGTGGTGGGCAGAGGAATAAATAGTCAGGATGGAGGGGCTGACTACCACCTGGGGTGGTCCTTGTCCCCTGTTTCAGCCCTCCCACTCCTCCAGAACTTCATGGGAGCTTATCTGTTGGGCCCTGGTGGTGCTGTTAGTGAACGTCAGGTCAGTCCATAATAAGCCTTAGTAATACATGCCAAGTCAGCCCCTCCAACCTGTGTCAGCACAATGAGCCAACTGCCAATTGCCTGCCCCAGACATGGTTGCACTCCTCCTGAAGGAGCAGGTATGCAGTCTGGAGATGCATCTGGGTGCAGCTCTGTAGCCTCAGGGCCTAGAAGCATCCTTCTCCAGCTGCGCCTGGTATGATAGCAGTATCGTTTCTGCACCAGGAGAGCTTGACCACAGTCAACATTGGATTACCACAATGCACTCTGTGTGGAGCTTCCCTTTTCAGTGGTACCTCGGGTTACAAACACCTTGGGTTACAAACACTTTGGGTTACAGACTCCGCTAACCCAGAAATAGTACCTCGGGTTAAGAACTTTACCTCAGGATGAGAACAGAAAACGTGTGCCGGCGGCATGGCGGCAGCGGGAGGCCCAATTAGCTAAAGTGGTACCTCAGGTTAAGAATGGTTTCAGGTTAAGAACAGACCTCCGGAACGAATTAAGTTCATAACTAGAGGTACCATTGTACTTGATCCAGAAAATGCAGCTAGTGCAGAATGTTGCAGCATGATTGTGAACAGAAGTGAGATCTGTCTGCATATAACACCGCACCTCAGAGATCTATACTGGTTGCCAGTTTGTTACCAGGCTAAATTCGAGGTGTTAGCATGGTTACATAAAGCCCTTTACAGCTTAAGGCCAGATTGCTTGCAAGATTACCGTACTTCATATGTGCTTCCCTGACTCCTCTGATCTGCGGAACCAGAACCTACTCCTACTCTATTGACATCACACAGGCACCTTCGCTGTATTCTTTTTGGCGCCAGATTAAACCAGTTTTGTTATGGCAAATCCATCCAGACATATTGACATGTTTACTGCTGATTTTAATTATTTTAAATATTTCAACTACTTGCTTTTAACAGTTGTACTGATCAGTTTAATATTGTAAACCACTTAGAGGTTTTGTTACAATCAAGTGGTATATGAATTTTGTTAAACAAATAAGGAATAAAATATATAAACATTTCATTTATTTTAGTTGGTGCTAGACTTTATTTCTCTTATGTAATATTTATCTGTGAACATAGGGCTCTTTATGATGGGCAACTATTCTTTATAAAGTCTTAGCACCTCTGCTTTGCAGTATTTTTAAATTCAATATTCCAAACATCGGCTGACATTCCAGCTAGCAATCATTCCCTGCAATGTCCCTGCATGTTGAAGGGACTAAAGAACAAGGCAAGGCTCTCTAAGTGATCCTTCAAACATGACAGTTCCCAACAGAAAACATAAAATCTATGTAGGAAAAATATGTACAAAGCATACATGAAGAACACGCAAGCGACAATTTTGCCCTGAGTATATTTGTTGGGAAGTCAGCTGGGAAATTTATTTTGTTTTTGAAATACATCCAAATTTTCAATCTGTACCTTCAAAAGGTTATCTGAGAATAATGCTGGGCAAAAAAGCCATATGTGGCAAAATGCATTTGTAAAGAGATCATAAACAAATGTGACATTTTAAAGCAGCAATGGCCAATCTGATGCCCTCCCATAAACTTCCCATAAACCCCCAGGAAGCCTGGCCAGTGGTCAGGGGTGGTAGCAGCTACAGTCCAGTTTGGGCTGAATGTGGCTCCTCCATCCTGCAGGGGGGGGTTGCCCATTGAGAGGGTCTGCTTGTGAAGATTTATGGAATTCAATGAATTCTTTAATGCTTTGGTGGATTTTCTGGCTGACCTGGGTGGTGTTTCTGCCAAGCCTCTCATCACACTGGAATAGTGAGATGTGTGGAGTCATTTTCACAAACACCCCTGAGAGCCATCGCTGTATGGGTCGAGCATATTGTAATGCAATGCAGATGAGGATGCCCTTGAAGACGACTTGGAAACTTTAGCTGGTCCAGAATGCAGTGGCCAGATTACTGGAGTAATCCATTTAGCATTCACCTAACCCCTGTGGCGGGTGGTGCTGTGGGTTAAACCACTGAGCCTAGCACTTGCCAATCAGAAGGTCAGCGGTTCAAATCCCCGCGATGTGGTGAGCTCCCATTGCTCAGTCCCTGCTCCTGCCAACCTAGCAGTTCAAAAGCACGTCAAAGTACAAGTAGATAAATAGGTACCGCTCCGGCGGGAAGGTAAACAGCGTTTCCGTGCGCTGCTCCGGTTCACCAGAAGCGGCTTAGTCATGCTGGCCACAAGACCCGGAAGCTGTATGCCGGCTCCCTCAGCCAATAAAGCGAGATGAGCACCGCAACCCCAGAGTCGGCCATGACTGGACCTAATGGTCAGGGGTCCCTTTACCTTTAACCCCTGTTTTAACACAGCCACACTAGATTGCCCAGTGCTTCTGGGCCCCATTCAAAGCACTCACATTAGTGTTCAAAGCTCTAAGTGACGTAGGCCCCATATATCTGAAAGACCGTTTCTATCCCAGCCAACCTGCTCAGGTGTTAAGATCTGCAAAGGGGGCTCTCTTGGTCATTTTGCAACCCTCAGAGGTGCAGGGAATAGCAGCCGGAAGAGAGCTTTCTCTGTGACAGCCTCTAAATTGTGTAGAGCATTCAGAGGGCAGCCAGGTGCTAGAGGCCAGAATTGCCAGTGAAGATCTTGGGTTGTTCTTTTTACAGTGGAAGTTTCTTGAGAAAGTTACTGGTCTACCTAAAAATGCCATATTTACACCTACTCAGCTGTTTTGAGAGTCCATCCCTATCACTAAGGTTGGGGTTCATACATATTTACAAAAGGGAACATCAGTGAAACTTTGGGAGCATGTTTGACCAATTGCCTTCTACCCATTCTGCTATTATCTTCCCTAACAACCCTGCTTGCCCAAATTTTTTGATCCCTGATATGCTGTGAGGCAAATGTGACCCACCTTTGCTTCCGGAGTCAACTCAGCTTGAGGTCATGAACATCAACATCACAAAGGATAGCTTCACAAAAGTAAAAGAAACACTGAAGCCTGTCAGGGAGAAACACTTGGGATTTAATGTATTTATGTCTGACTGTAGCCTCATTGCTACTGTAATCTACTTACTATGTTGGCTTTCCCTCAAAATGGATAAGGACTGGTGGGTCTGTGCAGCTACCACTTAACATTTTTTACCCTGTCTCTATCCATCTGCTACAGCACACCATGCAGGAACATTGCACGGAGGCAAACTGTACACTATAAATATATTGTTTCTGCTGGCAGACTCTACAGTACCCTTTTCCAATCTGGTTTGCTCCAGATGTTTTGGACCCCAAGCCCCAGCAGGTCCAGCCAGCATAGCTGTGCTGACCAGGGCTGATGGGAGTTGTAGTCCAAAATATATGGAAGGCACCAGGTCAGGGAAGGCTGCCCTACAACTTCTATTGAAGGCAACAGCCCCTATAGCTTGAACAAGGACACAGTCTTTGGTCTCACCTGAATACTCCATTTTCCAAATTATTTTTATCTGTACAATAGGGGGTGGGTGCACAAACAGGTGACATTATTTCAATGATTGTGATCTATGATGTTTCAGAGCCAGAATAAAAGGAGAGGAGAAGGGTACAATGGGAAAGCAGAAGCATGTGAGATGTAAGAAATTGTGGGGGAGGTGTCAAGGAGGGTACCATGCAGATCCTTAAGAAAAGATCCTATGAGTATATTTAGCCATCTAGCAAGTTATTTTAGAAATACTTAAAAAAACCATCATTTGAGGTCTAAGTGAAGATGAGACTGGTAGGACTGGTTTGCTTGGTTAAACATTTCTATCATATGACAAGTAATTCTGGCACGATGAAACATAGTTCATCCTGTTTTTGTGGTACACATTAATTTGGATAATATGCCCCAAATTTGGATGTTGATATGATATTCCTCCATAGCAGAATTCTGGACAAAATAATCTATAGATGCATTCTAGTCCTATGATTCTGTAACAGGGAAGTCTTCTAATCATCTGGTATAAGAAATGTGCTGATCACCTTCCGACCCTGACTTGAATTTTGTTGTCATATTCTACTCCATAGAATAAGAAAATCCCTTTGAGTCAGTAAGAAACTCCATGAAACACTACCTTTAGTTTTCCTGCTGATCTTGTGCCACTGAAAAGCAGTGCATGGTTTTCTTGGGCGTCGGTGGAGTAACAGAGCTGAAGCCGGTACATTTGCTTTCTTCTCGCTCAGTGGAAGACATCCAGTATTTAACAGGATCAAGGTCAGGAGCAGAAGCCTGGAGAAAATTCTCAAAGGCATTCAGAGAAAACAGCTGTCCCAGATAGTGATCGCTAGGCAGAGAAGTTTCAAGAAGGGACAGAAACACCAGCAGCTGGCTCAGGAAGATCCTCCTAATCCCATTCAGCAACTGCTCCCTGTGCTGCCTCTTCTCCAACAGCCTTTCAAGAAGAAATGCAAAAAGGAGCTATAGTCTTCTATAAGGTTGAGCTTACTGGCATTGAAACACAGGGATGTGAGGGAAGCTCTTATGGTCAGAGTATTTAAATCACTCTCACAAACATATTTGTACTTTATGCAAGTCAAGTACTTCTTGGGAAAGAGGTTAGGCAGGATCCCATCTTTTAGCAACTGTGCACATGTGAACTCCCTCACCACCCCCGCCCCTTCCCTCCCTCCCTCTCACGCATACACACACAAAATGGCAGCAGGTGAGTCTTGTGCAGCTGCTGCTGCTGCATAGCTCAGGTCATAGGAAGTCATGCCTTTAGTTTCAGACCAACCAGCTGAATTTTTCTGAGGGGATGTGAGACAGGCAAAACAAATGCATATACACTGGGAAGTAAATGTGTCAGCGTGGGGTAGTATTTAGAGTGTTTGACTAGGACTGGGGAGGCCAGGGTTTTGCCCCAGTCCTAGTCAAATACTCTAAATACTACCCCACGTTGACACATTTACTTCCCAGTGTATATGCATTTGTTTTGCACCCATGAAGCTCACTGGGTGACCTTGGCGGGCAGTCACAGTCTCTCAAGTTCCTAACCTGCCTCACAGGGTTGTTGTGGTGACAAAGTGGAGAAGGTGAGAAGCATGTAAGCTCCCTTGAGCTCCTTGGGGGGAAAGATGAGCTATGCATGTAAATAATAGGGCCTAGTCAAAGGCTGCAGTCCTAAACCCACCTACTTGAGAGTAAAGGTAAAGGGACCCCTGAACATTAGGTCCAGTCATGACTGACTCTGGGGTTGTGGCGCTCATCTCGCTTTATTGGCCAAGGGAGCTGGTGTACAGCTTCCAGGTCATGTGGTCAGCATGACTAAGCCGCTTCTGGTGAACCAGGGCAGCGCACAGAAATGCCGTTTACCTTCCCACCAGAGCAGTACCTATTTATCTACTTGCACTTTGACGTGCTTTTGAACTGCTAGGTTGGCAGGAGCAGGGACCGAGCAACTTGGAGCTCACCCCGTCGCGGGGATTCAAACCACCGACCTTCTGATCGGCAGGTCCTAGGCTCTGTGGTTTAACCCACAGTGCCACCCGCGTCCCTACTTGAGAGTAAGGCCCAGTTAATTAAATAGGACTTACCTCACAGAGATATTAAGGGTTGTGTTGTTAGTCTCTTAAGCACCCGAAATCATTGTTTTGTGTTAGCTACTAGCTCCGTCTCCATTCTTGGATTTCTTAGGCAAGGAGATCCTGTCTTGATGTGTAAAATGAGAAGGCACCAACAGTGCATAGTGGGTTCAAGAAGGGTAAATTAATTAATTAAAGACAAAAACAGAAACCGGCATTGGGGATTTTCCAGCTACATATCTTTGTGGCAACAACGTATCACAGGTGCGTAGCGCAGCATAATCTCTGAAAGCCCTTCATTCTCCTGGTGTCTCCTTTGCCACCAGTTGGAACAAAACACAATCCTCTTGCATCCTGTCAGCTGTATCTATGGTAACAGCCAAGCATCAGGTCTTATTCTAAAAACATGTCCTACAATATTCAAGTGCGGTGTTGTGGACCACTGCTATGAAAATATGATGATAACAAGTCAAAAAACAATTGTGCTAAGGAAGGAAATGGTCAAGGTGGAGGGGATGCCTGCAATTATAATGGCTGAAAATAATGGAACTGCACAAAGTACTAGTCTGAAGAACACAAAGAGATGCTTTCTAGGGGCAAAGCAGAAGAGGGAGGAAAGCAGAAAAGACTTTAGGCAGCCTTTGCCAACATGGCACCCTCCAGATGTTTTGAACTACAATTGCCATCAGACCCAGCCAACAGCTGAACAGGAGACACAAGCCAAACATCAGAAAAGATCTGAGTAAACAATTGGACTTTGAATAGATATTTAAAGATTCCAGTGATTGGGGATTTCCAAATTGTGTTTGGGAGGGAATACCAGAGGTGCTATACCTTAAAAAAGCCAGTTTCTGCAAGATTTGCAGATGATCTGCGGGTTTAGGGCTGTATACAAATTTAAAATAATAATAATGACAACCCACTGGGCTCAAGAGCAGACCAGCCTAGTTCCTTAGCCACTGACATTCACCATTCCATGCATAGAGAACCTGAGTGAAACAAGCACTCCCCTTTCGGAACAGGTGGCAGGTGAGGGAATTAGCTCCTGTGTATTTGTATAAATATGTGCCAAACTGGTTTTAATCTTATTAGTTTTGGACATTTATTACACTGGACATGTTGCTATAGAATAGTGTGGTTATACTTAGGAACCATGCCTTATCTGGTGTTTGGGGCATTTACCAAATGTTGGGTGTTTTCTTGAGGGCTTCTCAGAGGCACTAGGTTGCCGCTCTAGGAAATGGGATGTTGGGCTAGACAGGCCTTTGTTCCAGCAAAACTTTCCTTATGTTCTTCTCAGCAAACACTTACCGGTATCTTAATCTCACTCTTCTTGTGAGTCTTCTCTGCACCTTTGAGGCCTCCTCCCTTTCCTTCCCACTCACAACTGAAGACAAACACCAGACTAAGGCTTGTTGTAATCCAGCAAATCCCACAATTAGGTTTGTGGTAGAAAGGTTTAGAATGAATTTTGTTATTTTTGCATCTTGTGTGGCGTACGCTAACAAACAAGACTCCCCTCTTCCAGTGAAACAGCCACAGCAGCTAAGGCAGGCAGCAATAAGCTAAACGTTTATATTCTGAAGTGTTTTTTTAAAAAAATAAAATAAAATAAAATATTCTGCAATAATCATTTTAGACGTGACAAGCTGCCTGGCAATAATTCTGGTGGAGCTGCTCCCCTCACAGACGTCTCTCCGCCCCCCTTTCCTGGAGCTTGTAAAGGAACAGAAGTTCTGTCCATTCCGAGTTTTTAAAAGGGGAGGGAAGGGTATAGATGACAGAACAGAGCAAATAAATAAAGCAAGCAAGATTTCAGCCTTCAAAGCATATCACTTAAAAAGTTGCCAGCCACTCCATGGTTTATGCAGCAAAACAAAGAAGTCTTTGTGGGGGTGGTGAGCAGCACACATTTCCCCTTGCAGCTGGCACTGGAGGTAAAATAGCTCTTCTGCCAGTTGTGGCCTACTTCACAGATGTCCCTTTGTTCCCCTTTCACAGTAGCCACAATTTTTGCTTAAAGTTTTTATCCCTTTTCTCTTTCCTAATGTAGTCAAATGAATGCCAAAAACCAAAACTTGATATCAGCCAGAGCAAATTTGTTGGTATTGGGTGTTGAAGAAAGGTGAAGATGAGGAAGCAGAATTGCCCACCCCCCAAAGTAAATAATTTTATGATTAAAACTACTCGGTTATAGTACATAAAGTGGGGGGGAGCTGATGCATGGAAGCTGCTTCATTTCTGTCCAACACCAACACCACCCTGATTTACTAAAAAATGTGCAATAGAAAGCTTTTCTAAGAGTCCTTAAAGCAAAATCAAATATATAGCCATGTCATAAACATTGGTTTGAAGCTTCAGTCATGTTAATATATAAACTAATTGCTTGCATACATCTTACATAAAAATAATGTCTCATTAGAAATCTCCATTTACACCATATTGCCCCCTATGACAATGGCAACATCTGTAGCCATGGCACTGCCTCTACGATGTGATGCCATGTGGATTTGTTTAGTTAGTTCTGCCATGGATGTAGGATTGTCTTAGTGTGCAGGTAGTTTCAGTGCACCTGGAAAATGCCCTTAGTTATGAGATGAGCCACAAAGTACATCTGATGTTCTAAGAATTCTATGAACTGACTATATATGGCTAACAAGTACAGGGTGAGTCTTTTAAAAGAGGCCCTGTGGAACATGTGTGCTCTGTATCCACGGGGCCTCTTTTAAAGGACTCACCCTGTATAATAAAAATTAAAGTATATTATATACTAAAGCCTGTCTCCACTATATATATGGCTGACAAGTATTTCAATTTAGCATTGTAGAGTTTTTCCCCCTCCTGCTGACATAACTCTCTTCTTTTTCAATGTTATTTTCAGGAGAGGAAATCAACTTTCAGAACTGCCAAATATACCAGACAATGTCTACAGATGGGTTGTTCTGCAGCTGGAGGCTTTAACTTTGTAGTATTTATTTGAAATATCAAAGCCAGCCCACCAAGGCTAAAACACAGTGGGCAAAATTCGCAATGTTTTGGCTCCTAAGCAAATAGCATTTGAACTTGGGGCTTTTTTCCCCCTGCTGAAATGTAATTTTATGCAGATGAGCTTTGCACAAAATTCATTAAACAATTACATCCTGGTGCAGTTTTCATATTTTTGTAAGGGATCTGCATAAGCACTAATTAGGTCTAAAACAATGTTGCTGTGCAAATTGCAGTGCTGATTGTTCGAGCCGTCTTGCATTCCGCATCTGCTTTGCCATAATGATTATATAGGTGCATGCAGTACAAATGCCAGCTTGCCACATTTTCATAGTATAGTGCTAGTTTATTTAAAACAGCACTCAACTTGACAATACTGCTATTTAAATATTGCAGGGACTTCCGTAGGTAAAAATCTCAAAGTGAAAATAAGTGACATGATAATAAGGTTCAAAAAGTAATGGGCATTCCATTAACAAGAAGCAGGCATCAAAAAAACTAAGTCCAGCCACTTATTGTAAAAGAAGTGACACTCACAAGACTGCTTGTTCAAAGAGAAAAAGTGCAACTCTGAAAAATGACATTAGAAAACTAGCCACAGACTCCATTCCTTTGTTTGCAAGTTCCCAATATTAGATAAGATTGCTTGCAATATTCCCTATTTTCATGTGTCTAAAAGGAATGTTGTGGTTCTGATCTGCAACCCTCCCATTACTGAAAACTCTGAAAACAACAGTTAAGAGGTCAAATTTTTCTTCCAGATACAGTATTTTGAAACCTGCTAACTTCAATGAAGATTATGAGAGACAATGAAATTGACCTGGGTACTCATCTCTTACTACAAATAAGGCTCTCACCCTGTGAACGCTTAGGCAAAAACCCCATTGAACTCAATGGAAATTACTTCTGTGTAAAATCTTATCCAGGGTACTTTTGGACTGGAGGTGTTCTTATTCTATGCAACCTTCCCCCCTCCAAGAATTTTCTGTACATAACAAATAGCATTTCTGCCATTTCCAAACAAAGAAACCTTGTTTGTTAGCAAAATGAATATTTCACTTTAAAAACCAGTCTTCTCTTTAAAAACAAGTTTGTGGCACATTAAAGATTAACAGATTTATTACAGCGTAAGCTTTCGTGGAAATCTGTTAGCCTTTAAGGTGCCACAAGGCTCTTTGTTGTCTTTGCTATGGCAGACTAACAAGGCTACCTCTCTGGAGACTGTCCCTTTGGATCTCGCTGTTCTTGATGCAGTACGATAGGTGATATTTGAAACATTTATCTGACAAGGACATTTGTATCTGTTTTCCACTTCAGTGAGAATCGAGTCAATCAGCAATTATGTGTTTCAGCGGCACTCAGGTCTCCACAAATGGTGAGTTCCTTTAAGACTGAAATATACTGCAGTGAAATAGTTCAGATAGAATTTGCAGTGTGGTCTTGTGCTTTTGATCATACCAAAGTATAAATGCATGCAAATCCTAAGGAAACGAACCCCATTAATTCAAAGCATTATTTATCAACTTATTTCTTAATAAGCCTGTCATGCCATGGTTCAAAGCATATACCACTTTCCATACAATAAAAAAAATTAAACCATATAAAATATTAAAGTAATACAGCAGTGAAAACAGCAGCAATAAAGCATTTCACTTTGGATACAATTCCATCAGCTGGCTGTTCCAATAAAAGCAAGAGGTGTTACATACTCACTAAAAGCAATCATGACCTTAAACTGTAGGATTGTTAATCAGATTGAACCTAGGAGCACAGGAAATTGCCCATCTAGATCGCTACTGACTACACTGGATCAGTTGAGTTGTTCCTAGCTCTACCTGCAGATACAAAGGATTGAACCTTGTAAATGCAAAGCAAGTACTCTTGCACTGAGCTCTGTTCCTTTCCGAATTTAACCGCTCCCATCCATATGATTATGGGACATGGGTGGCGTTGTGGTCTAAATCACTGAGCCTCTTGGGCTTGCCGACCAGAAGGTTGGTGGTTTGAATCCCCACGATGGGATGAGCTCCTGTTGCTCTGTCCCAGCCCCGGCCACCCTAGCAATTCGAAAGCATATGAGTGCAAGTAAGATAAATAGGTACCACTGTGGCAGAAAGGTAAACAGCATTTCCGTGCACTCTGGTTTCTGTCACGGTGTTCCGTTGTGCCAGAAGTGGTTTAGTCATGCTGGCGACATGACCCAGAAAGCTGTCTGTGGACAAATGTCTGTGGAGATGAGCTCTGCAACCCCATAGTCGCCTTTGACTGGACTTAACCATCCAGGGGTCCTTTACCTTACCTTTTTTTTAAACCTTTAGGTAGTTCTTTTTAAAGTTGCCCAACTTGAAGCAACATTTTCCTCCTCCACCACCATCGTGTGCATCTTGGGTTAGATCCAGACGTCATACTTGGAGCAGAGTCATTAAAATCAATGGGATGCAAGTTAGTCCTAACTCACTTAAATTCCCATGGATTTCATTCGGTTTACTGTAGGGATGGAATGGCTATGGAAGTGCCCATCAAGTTGCTAGGTAGACCCCATTTATGAATCTGGCAGCTTTGGTCCTTTAGGTACTAGGCTAGAGTGTTAGACTAGGATCTGGGAGACCAGGGTTCATATCCCCACTCAGCCATGAAGCTCATTGGGTGACCTTGGGCCAGTTACCATCTCTCAGCCCACCATTTCAACATTGTGAGGATGAAATGGGGAGGAAGGGGAACCATGTATACCACCTTGAGCTCCTTGAGAAAAAAGGTGATATATAAATGTAAGAAATAAATAAAAATAACTCTTACATTGCTCTCTCTTTCCTCATGTTCTCCTGACTTTGGAAGACCATGGTGAGGTTATTACAACAACAAAAAACATTATTCACTTGTCAAATCCGGCACTCTTATCAGACACCATTCTGGGTGGGCAAAATGATAATGACAAACCAATTGCTAGGAACCCCACTTCAAACTGAGAACATTGCTGATTTACCTGAAGTATCAGAGTGATATTCTTGTATGTTTCGAAATGTGGGCTGATGCCATAGCAAGCGTGATCCACCCTAAGCACTACTTTTCTGGCACAGCAATAATTGGGACTGGCATCAGAGTGACCTAGATAGTTATAACAGGAATCTGGTTTCCATGCATACTTTTTTTAAAAAATCCATGAGGTCACATTAACTTATTTGGAAGATATAATCCTCAGGAGACAACATATATCCTAAACGAAATCCACTAGGGGGTGTAGAAGATGCAGTAGCTGGAACAGAATGTTTATTGAAGGAACCAAAAAATATGGTGGTGTTTAAATAAAATTTAATATATGGACCACGGAAATACAAAGAATATAAAAATTCAGTTCAATTCCAATCCTTCCCTGTGTTTGTGGCTTAACATGTGTCAGTTGGCACATTAACAGTAGCATATGGGTTGATCTGATGTGAGTTACTGCATACAGTATGTTATGTTCAGACCTAAAGTGTGTAATTCTTTTGGATTAGTGTTGGCAGATCTCAGTGTTTCAGGGAGCCTACAATGTTCATAAATGTTGTGTATCCATAGGATTTTCTGTTGTACTTCAGAGCATATTATCTGAGCATATCTGATGATTACAAACGCTAATAAATTCTTATAATATCCAAACTTCACATGGCACATCAGAAATCGTTGCTCCAATATTTAGGCACCAAGCGATGGTGTAACCCGTTTAAATTGAGAAAGGAGAAAGCACAGATGCAGAAGAAAGTGCTTTAGAGTGACCCAGATCTTGTAGCTCAGCCCAGCACTGTCTGTGCTAACCAGCAGTGGTTTTCAGACTAAAGCAGGGACATGTATTCTGCATGGAAACCACAATCTCTATGACTGAGCAACAGCCCCCCCCCCTTTTACAAATTGAAAAGTAGGTGGAACATTCTAGAATGCGAAATGGAACCTTTTGGACCACTACAGCACAGTCATAGTCCCTAGAGCTGAAAGCAACAAGCCAAAGGAAATCCAAGGTGCCAAGGAGATGCCTAGTGTTTGAAACAGTGCCATGACCTGCTTAACACACATTAGTGTCCATCATGGCAGAATCTGAAGGCTGATAGAGTCCAGAGATATTTCTGTCAAGAGAACCTAATCAGCCCCTGCCAGCACAACCAAAGGTTGATGTAGCACAGCAACATCTGGAAAGCCACAGTTTCGCCATCCCTACTGTCATCTAGGCAACTCCCTGCTTCATTTCAAATCAGTGTGCACCCTGTAACTTCTTGCTGAAATTCTTTATAGCACAAATGTTCTAGCTTATTTGTGTCCTGCTTTTGTTGTGCTATAGCCCATCCAAAGAGCATTGGAGAAACATCACAGATTGTGTTGAGAGCATGTTGCTGAAAACACCAGCAGCAAAACACCAGTCTGGAGAGACCCTTATCTGCACACTTCTTTACAGTATTCCATTTCTCCATGGTCCCTTAGGATGAAATACAAATGAGAGCTGTTGACAACATGATCTTTATGTCAATCACTGATGATTTATGAATGGCAGATCCTACACATTCTTAGTAGAAACAACAGCCAAAGAAAGAACCTATCCCAGCTAGTATTCAGAGAAGGCTTCCTAGAACTAATTGTTAATACTATTTTTGGCACACAGTTAATACAAAAAAACTTCCTTCAATCTCCCTTGAACAGTCACAATAAGCATATGGCAAAGGGGTGGAGAGAGTAACTAGAGAACAAATGCATGTGGACGACATGCTAACAAGGAAATGTATGAATGAGCATGAATTGCCGTTAAAGAATAAGTATACTTTCAATGCAAAGCAGTTTTCAGCAAAGGGAAATGTGAAAATATGGGTGTAATGATCTAATGCCAGTCTTGAAACACTGCTAGACAGTTGGAACTGCATACGAGGTTAATGGGCACCACAAAATGTGGAGACCCATTCAGGAAGTATACTGAATAAAGATACTGAGCACCAGCAAATGTCTGTGAACTTGGCTTATCCATTGGCTCATGTACAGAGTGCCTGACAAAGCCCAATTTGTTTCAACTTTAATTTTTTATTCATCATTATATCAATCCCAACCTTCCTCCCAATGGAGCTCAAGGTAACGAACAAGAGACAAAATTTTAAAAACATCATAAAAACAATCACAGTACAGATGCAGCCTGAGAAAGATCTCATCTTAAAATACTGCCGTAAGCTTCAATGAGCACCAAAAAGACAACGGAGATGGCACATGCCTAATATTCAAAGGGAGGGAATCCCAATGGGTAGATGCCACAAAACTAAAGGCCTGATTCCTACTTTGTGCAGGCGGGCCTCACCTGCCAAGGGCAGGGATCAATTGGGTGTGCAAGGGGTGTATTTTCTGTGGAGGAATCATGTCTCACACATGTCATGTTCACAGCTGAAATCATGTTTAGCATAAAGGGTGGGAATGCCTAAATGTGCATGCCACTCTGTGACTGAAGGTTTAATCTCCCATTGTATGTCAGTCCACACCTTGATTGTTTAAAACTCTCTTTATCAAACCAATGATTAAAGATGTTCCCCATCTTGTGAAAAGATTGAAACAGAAGGGCTTCTCGATGTGCCAGGAGGCACTTCTCTTGACCTAGACTGGGAGGGTGAGTTGATCACACAGATTAATATCAGTCATTGACCTGGATCAAATATCTGCAAATTAAAGAAAGGCTTCCACTTTACCCAGAAGCATGATAGGTTAGATGTGTTACCATTTGTATGTCATGTAAAATATGATTTCTTTAAATAAATTCACCTTGACCTTTTTGTGATAAGTAAGTGCCTGTGGTTCATTTATATTTGCCCTCCTATGCCTACTTGCCCAACTATACGACTACAAGGTTTGAAGGACTTTCTGAAGTGTTTTGGACTCCTCATAATTGCTGGGAAGCTTTTTTTAATAACAAATTTTTCAATGTGGATTTCATCAGGGACCAAGTCAAAGTCAGATGTGGTGTCAGCTTTTAAAGGTGTGATAAAGTTTCAGAGTCCCTGCTTCCCACCTTGATCTGGATCCTCTAAGCATGAAGCAATTCGAAGCAGGCAGCACATTCCAGAAAGTTCAGATTCATTTGATTCATGAATTGGTTGTCAAAAAAATGAGTTGTGGAGCTGACAAACAACATACAATGAAACAAATACACTAGAAGTGTTCAACCAGCTCCAATCACTTTCTGTATAAAAGAGTCCAAAGTCTGCAAGAAGAGTGCTGTGGTCTAAACCACTGAGGCTCTTGGGCTTGCCGATCAGAATCGGTTCGAATCCCTGCAACAGGGTGAGCGCCCGTTGCTCTGTCCCAGCTCCTGCCAACCTAGCAGTTCAAAAGCACACCAGTTCAAGTAGATAAATAGGTACCACTGCTGCAGGAAGATAAACGGTGTTTCCATGCGCACTGGTTTCTGTCACAGTGTTCCGTTGCTCCAGAAGCTTTTTAGTCCTCCTGGCCACATGACCTGGAAAGCTGTCTGTGGCGAAACGCCGGCTCCCTTGGACTGAAAGCAAGATGAGCGCCACAACCCCATTGTCACCTTTGACTGGACTTAACCATCCAGGTGTCCTTTACCTCACCTTTACCTTTTTACATAGTTAAATTATGGGACTCAGCTCTGACAGGAGGCAATGGTGGCCATCAACTTGGATGGCTTTAAAAGAGGATTAGGCAGATTCATGGAGGACAAGACTGCCAGTGGCTATTAGCCATGATGGCTATGCTCTGCCTCCAGAGTTGAAGGCAGAATGCTGGGTATCAGTTGCTGGGAACTGTAGCAAGGCAGAGTGTTCTTGTGATCATGTCCTGGTTGTAGGCTTCCCACGGGCATCTGGTTGGCCACCGGAGAACAGGATGCTAGACTTAGAAGGACCATTGGCCTGATCCAGCAGGCTCTTACATTGGACTTTTACTCTAGGCAGAAAATGTCTAAAACCAGCACTGCTGCCCCACCTCAAGTTTTACCTGTTTAGACCCAGCCCCCATGACATCACCAATGCCCTTCTAATGCCCGCGGTCATCTTTGGATATCAGTGTTAATGGCTGGCTAATCCCCCTGCCAGCTGAAATGCTTCCTGTACCAGCATTGTACAAAATGACGATAAGGCTGAAAATCTACGCTGCCGAAATCAGTTCAATTTTTTTAAAAAGTGAGCAAAGAACCGATAAAATTTTAATCACTGTGTTTGTCATTTTTCTGCTCTTCACAGAGTGGCATAAAAATCGCCTCCATATTCCTCTCCCACATGCTGTCCTAAATTTCTCTCCCAAAGTTTTACTTTTTCTTGGAATGTCTCTATGTACCAGATGACAGTGAGTTGCTGTGTTAATTGCTTGATTCTTTGAAAGGGACATTTATTGTACAAAACTCCTACCATATGTATGTGTAAATTTAAGTTTTTGCCGTATACCACAACTGCCACCTTTTCCACGGCCTTTTATATGACTCCATTCAATATGCATTACTTTAAAAAAAAATAAGGTGACCTTTGATTCGTGCAGGGTTTCTTTGTCGTTGGTTTTTTGAGTGACAGGTATAATATATGGCAAATAAAATTATTACATACAGAGAAAGAAAAACTAGGAAATGGTTGTAAAGATGTGCATTCTTCACTTGGGAGCAAGTCTCACTGAGACCTACGTGTTGCATTTTATTGCAGTTGCACTCTATCTATTTAAAAGCACCTCACCAACACCTCACCAAGTGGAACTTACCTCATGTCCAAACTAGATAGGATGTTGTTCACACAATTGGCAATTGTAAGAATAACTTTGTAAAAAGTCAATGTCAGGTGTGGGACCCCTGAACCAGACTGGGACCTGGTCATTGGGGGTTCGGGGGCTAGTGTTCTCCATTTCATGAGATCAGGTCTTAAAGTCCCTTACCTCATCTTTCAATCCATATCAGAGGGCTCATGCCTGCAATTTACTTTTTAAAAAGCCATTGATGAAATTGCTAATTGCATGAATGGCACATCACCTGGTTTGGTCCTGAGTCGGCATGGTTCAAACTGGCTTGCATGTTGCCTAGTCGATGTGAACCACACTTTCCTGTACAGTGAAGAATTGTGGAACATCGTGCCGCAGTCCATTTCTGCCCAGGAGCAGAGTGCTGCTCAGATACAGAAACCTACTTGATTTAGGTTAATAACGAGCTGCGTGCAGTGATAAAGAATGGTGATGCTGGAGACAGAAAGGTCAACCTGCTGCTCTTCATGATTTGCCCAGAGAAGAAATGATAATTTTGGATATACTTTGTTCACTTGCAATAGCAAAAACAAAATGATGCTGCAGAAGAAAACCATCTTGTTACACCCCCTCCATCTGTCCCCTGCTGTGCACCCACATATCCCGTCATTCTACAAATTAATCTTTCACACATTTTTTAACAAGGAAATGTGTTAATGTTATAGAAGAGAAAATAAGGAAAACAGAGAACAGTGTAATGATACATTAAAATTACAATATATTGGCAGCCACAGATATGGATTGAGGAATCTGAACATGAGTCTGAACGGTCCCATCAATTCCATGCCAATGGAAGGTAGATTAAGAGTTATGACAGAGCAACCATTCTAGATGTTTTATCTTTTTCTTTTGCAGCTAAATGCCACTTTAATTATCTTTCCTGTAGTTGTATCCAAAGTGTTAGACCCTACAGGTGGAGCTGGCAGCAAAATAATTAAGTGTGTGATGGTTTTCTGGGTTCCATTCTCTGCCTCCTTGCCCTGAACAGTCACTCCATGGCCAATGACTACACCCAGTCCTTACTGGGCTGTTTCAGTTTTCCCCGAATGCTAAATATTGTTTGCACTATTACAAAACCTTGGATTTCCCCCAAGCAATCCTGTTCCTGCCACCCTCTTAGGCATGGCGATGCTGCTTTGGTTACATAGGAACAGAAGATGAGCTCTGCTGGTTCAGACAACAGGTTCATCTAGCCCAGCCAGGCTGTTCTCATAGTGTCCAACCAGATGCCTATGGAAAGCCCACAAGCAGAACCTGAGCCCAAGAGTGAACTCCCCACTTATGACTCCCAGCCACTGGTATTCAGTGCGCAGGTGGCGCCATGATCTAAACCACTGAGCCTCTTGGGCTTGCTGATCAGAAAGTCAGCGGTTCAAATCCCTGCAACGGGGTGAGCTCCCGTTGCTCTGTCTCAGCTTCTGCCAACCAGTGCAAGTAGATAAATAGGTATCGCTGTGGAGGGAAGGTAAATGGCGTTTCCGTGAGCTCTGGCTTCCGTTACAGTGTTACTGTTGTGCCAGAAGTGGTTTTGTCATGCTGGCCACATGACCCAGAAAGCTGTCTGTGGTCAAACGCCGGCTCCCTTGGCCTGAAACCGAGATGGGCTCTGCAACCCCATAGTCGCCTTTGACTGGACTTTATCGACCATGGGTCCTTTACCTTTTCAGAGCCATACTATCTTCAACAGGGAAGGTAGAATATAGCTATTGTGGCTAGTAGCCATTGATGTATTTCACAATGAGTTTGTCAACTACTCTTTCAAAGTCATCCATGCTGGGTGGCTTCTCTTGTGGGAGTGAATTCCATAGTTGCCTATGCACTGTGTGAAGAAATACTTTTCTTTGTCTATGCTGATTCTCCCAACATTCAGCTTCATTCGATGGCCCCGAGGAAGTGAGGAATTTTCAGCCCCAAAATGCACCATTTTGCTGACATTGAATTGCATTTGCCATTTTACTACCCATTCATTCATGCAGTCTGGAGAGATCCTTCCAGAGCTCTTCACGATGTCTTAACCACCCTGAACAATTTTATATCACCTGGGCAAGAACAAGGGTCATAGAAAGCTGGGCTTTATCCAAACAAGAATATTTAAGAACCCACCAAAAATGTACACTGAAAATAGCTGGATCCAAACAAAACACTGGAATACACAAATTAATAGCAAACACAGCACAAAGGTATTTCAGTAAATTAACTGATTTTATTGAATCAGTTCCTTGAAACACTGGTAGCCTTCAGTATGGGAATCTGTTAAAATGGGGTTTGTTTTACAATCCCCTTTTGTTTTACAAAATGGGGTTTGTTTTGCAATCCCCCAAAAGACACAAATGGACAACATTTCTTATTAAGAAGGAGAGAGCCAGAAACAGTCAGAACTCCTTTTCACACAAAAAATAAAACAACTCCAAATATTCATTTTAAAAATATATTGACAAAATAATTCTATATCCACCTAAAATAGAGAGACATATATTAGACTTGCAGCCCAAATTTATACAATAAGTATATTTTTAATACTTCTTGTGGAATAGTGCCCCATTTAAAAACAAAGCAAAAACCTAATACATCCATTAGCTGTTGATACAGTATTAACCATGAGGAAGGAGCACAGAAACATGTTTAATACAGGAGTTATTACTATATTTTGGTTCCAGGCATCTTTTAAATGTGTTGCATATGCTTTCTTTTAGGATTGATAGGTGGAAGACATGGCATGGAAGGAGAGACTGTCCAAGAGTTGAGAGAAACATAGCATGGGATATGAATGGCCTAGGTGAATTGTACCTCATAAAAGAGCCTGAATGCAGTTACCAGTGTACAGTAAACAAACACTTCTCAGTATTGCTGCAAAAAGAAAAGTATCTGATTCAGGTGCCTGAAAATACACTAGAAGCCTCCTTATGGACCTCACAGTTTAATGCTCATTTAAGCAATAATACAGGCATCCAGGTTGAAGATGAATTATGAAAGGCCATCAGCTGTAGCTATTGCCTTGTGCCGTTTAAAAAAGGAGCTGCTAGTTTCACTTTGTTTTATGAGCTTAGTGTAGCCTGTTGTTATTGGATCTGTCACATAAAAGCCAGCAAACCATGCAAATGAAGATATAATCTTTTATGCTTTCACAGTTTCTGGATAAATTGTTTTGTGCCATTCCAAAGTGTTTCCCCAACAACTAAGTTGGAGACTCTGATTCACGTACTGATCTATCCATACAAATCCAATTGACTTTAGAAAGCTTGGACAAGTTTAATTGCTTGAGAGGTAGAAGCAAAAGTTCTGGATCTAAATCTAAGTATATTGTCACCTGAAGAGATAGCTTATCTAGTGAGAACTGTGGGGAATTACAGTCAAACGTAACTAGCAAGCTTAGGGCTAGTTCATGCATGAAGGGGTTAAGACCACATAATTGTATTCCTAGACTCAGCTAGGTCACGCCCCTCACCTGAAAGGAAGTTATGTTTCCTCCTTTCTTCATTCTCTCTTTCACCATGTGAATTCACCAATAGAGGATGTACCTGAGCTTGCTCACTACGAGCTCAAACCACATGCTTAGAGTTCTTTCACTATATTTTGTAGCCCACAATCTGATGCCTTTCAGTTGTTGGACTCCAATTCCCATCAGCCCCTGCATAGCCAATGGTAAGGGATGATGGGAGTTGTAGTCCAGCAACATCTGGAAAGCACCAGGTTGAGCAACCTTTGAAGCTTGGGAGTTTGAAACCCCCCAATATACAACATGTAGCCCTCACACCTGGTTGCAGTTGATGCGATAAATAGGCTCAGTTTCTTCCTGTTGGAAGAGCTATGCCTTGTTTTGTTGGTCACTGGAAGGAAGAGAGAGAATAGAAAAGCTTCCTAGTTAACAACAGAAGGGCAAACTGATGCCCTTGCTGCACACACTGGCAGGAAGCATTATACAGAATGGAACAAGTTCTCAGATTAATCACTGTTCTTCTAAACTTGCATCTTCTCTTCTTAGCAAACGATGCCTAGTCTGAACAGATGACACTACCTGTCTTTACACACCTTGCTGACAACTTCCATTAAATTAAATTGGTTTTATCTAGGATTCGGTTCCCTTGGATACCTTCTGTTTCTTTTTTCCTTTTTGCTGTTGTCCTTGTCTTCCTGCAATTTGGCCACTTTCAAATTATAGTTAGCTGTTCCCTGAAGAATTCAGGCAAGATTATTCGACTGCATGCATTTTTTCCCCCTTAGCGGTAGCTGCACTGTCAAGTTCTGGCACTTTTGTGCATATTTGTGCATGCCCTCTCCTTCCCCATACCTTTTACCATAAGATAATAACATATGGCATCATGCAATTAGATGAGTTGGTGAATGAACTGAGCAACACAGACAGACTGATTGGAAGAAGACAGCTTCTGTCTCTGTAATCAGCTATAACAGGAAGTGAAATGCAGAATAAGCATTAGGCAGTTTCGGGGACTTTGGAATTGGACAGATTTTTTAAAAATAGACTTAAATTAATAATAATGCAGCAGATCAGTAAAACGGACCAAATTCACAGGGCAATCCTACTCTCGGGCTGCACCAGATGGGTGAGGATAGGATTGCAACTAAATCCCCATCCTTCTGTAACTACCAGATTATGACAACATAGTGATGTCGTTATGCTATCATAATCTTAAATCAGTGTAAATCCTATGCTAGTATAACTACAATGGCATAAGGGAGGGGAAATAGAGGATTTGGGGGCACAGCGTGCAAGGATCAGAGAACTGACCAGTTCAGGTTGGATTCTATCCAAACCCAGTGCAACGTCCTACCTTTCTACTGATTCAATAGCCAAAAAATAAATAAAACAGCAGTATGACCAATAATAATAATAATAATAATAATAATCCAGCAAATAAGAAAAGTCCTCAACCATCAAATGCCTGGGCTTATCAACTGAGAAAATAATGTTAGGGAAATATATTGAAAGATCTTAGCACTGAGCCATTGTTCCTGTATGTTCTAGGAAGTTAGAAGCTTTCGCTTTGAATGGGCCCAAACACAACTGTGTGTATTTGTCCTGTAGAAGCACAGCACTGAGCATGAGGCATCAAGCATCAGGGTTAGTGTTGCTTGGGGGTTATAAACTGAAGCTGGCACATTTAAAGGTGGAAGAGTTTTTCTAGATTCACTGTAATATGTCCTCCCTTGAGACTTTTTGTTTTTTGTTTAGGGGGAGAAGGGGATGAACGGGATTAAATTGTTTTAGTCAATGAGAAACATTCTTGTTCTCTCTGGCTCATGAAAACTCATCACTTAAAATTTTGCTTGTTTTGTGTATTACCTAGGGATGCCTGACATGAAAGGTGTTTTATAAATGTATGTAGAGGCCAGATGTATTGCCAGATGTTGTACAGGAAAAAAATGCACTCCAGCAAAACAGCTCCTGTTTGTATTTAATTTTTCTCTCACAGAGTCTTAGGGCCAGAGACGATATGACAGCAGCAGACTCATGCAGAATTTGGTTTGCCACCAGATCCCTATAAAATGGTGTGTGTGAGAGAGAGTGTGCAATTTAAATGGTAACATATGCAGGCAAGGAGCATAAAAGTCTCACTGATCCAGCACCAATGTTTCCTTCCAAGAGCACTTTTTAATTTTTTTAACTGGTGATGGCATGGGGCTGGTTCTGTTCTTCCCTGTGTTGCATTTTAAACCACCGTCCCATCAATCCAGCTTGAATCTGAATTCCATCACACCTAGTTGCAAGACCTATGAAATCTCCTTTGTCTGTATATGCCCACTCAATCACTTGTTCCACATTTATAACAAGTCACTCTTTTAATGTAGCAGCACTCGCTTTAGAACTACCAGCCTATTGACATCAGGCAGACATCTTCACTGTATGCTTTTTGGAGCTATATCTATTTGTTTAAGCAAGCCTACCATATCAGCAAATTTACAAATTTTCATTCGTAATGTGTAATTCCCAAAGGCAGAAATTCCATTTCTTTTTCAGAACTCTCTATAATGAAACAAATAATAACATCTCAAGATGTGTAGTAAGATTTTGAAATTTCCATTGAAGGAACTTCAGTTGCATTTTAATTTCTCTTCTAACCTAATATCTACACTTCTTTTCAATTAGAAATTTTCTTAAATACTTTCACAATGAAGCTGGTGGGAACAAAGAAGTCAAAATCCTCCCCTAATGCAAGCAACAGCAACAAACCACACCATCCATGGCTTAACAATCGTTGAGACGGCTAGAGCGCCGGTGGCGGAAAACTCATTCTGAATCAGACCAGACACGGGTTAGAGCTCAACGTCGAGCCTACCAAGTGGCAATGGCGACGGCGAAGAGGGCCTTCTTCGCCGCCTCCATTGCATCTGCAGAAAACAGCAGCAGGAGACTTTTTCAGGTGGTTCGCAATCTATCGGAACCACCTGTACCACCGGGGTCTGGTAGGGACCCCAAGATCTCCTGCAATGCTTTTGCAAAGTTTTTTGCAGATAAAATCGCTCAGATTCAGAAGGAGGTAGACTCCACCGTGGGAGCAGGGCCAGGGCGGGAGAGTGCTAGAGTTCTGTCTGGTCCTGTTACATGGGATCAATTCCAATCTGTTACCTCCGAGGATGTGGACAGGCTGCTTGGACAAGTGAAACCGACCACCTGTCTCCTTGATCCTTGCCCATCCTGGCTGATAAAAGCGAGCCGGGAAGGGCTGGGCGATGGGCTCTGCGGGGTGGTGAATGCTTCCCTCTGTGAGGGAGCCTTCCCAGACCCGCTGAAAGAGGCGGTAATTAAACCGCTTCTTAAAAAAACATCTTTAGACCCGGCCAATTTGGCCAACTATCGCCCAGTCTCAAATCTGCCATTCTTGGGCAAGGTGATTGAGCGGGTGGTTGCTGAACAACTCCAAGCACGCCTGGAGGAAACGGACCATTTGGATCCCTTCCAATCGGGATTCAGGCCTCACCATGGGACTGAAACTGCCTTGGTTGCGCTGGTTGATGATCTCCGACGGGCTAGGGACAAAGGTGAGAGCTGTTTCCTAGTTCTGCTGGATCTCTCAGCGGCCTTTGACACCATCGACCATAACATCCTTCTGGACCGTCTAGAGGGGCTGGGAGCTGGGGGCACTGTCATACAGTGGTTCCGCTCCTTCCTCCTGGGCCGTGTCCAGAAAGTGGTGGTGGGGGATGAGTGTTCAGACCCCTGGGCTCTCACTTGTGGGGTGCCTCAGGGTTCTGTCCTCTCCCCCATGCTTTTTAATATCTATATGAAGCCGCTGGGAGAGATCATCAGGGGGTTTGGATTGGGTGTTCATCAGTATGCAGATGACACCCAGCTCTACCTCTCCTTTAAATCAGAACCAGTGAAGGCGGTGAAGGTCCTGTGTGAGTGCCTGGAGGCGGTTGGAGGATGGATGGCGGCTAACAGATTGAGGTTGAATCCTGACAAGACAGAAGTACTGTTTTTGGGGGACAGGGAGCGGGTTGGTGTGGGGGATTCCCTGGTCTTGAATGGGGTAACTGTGCCCCTGAAGGACCAGGTGCGCAGCCTGGGAGTCATTTTGGACTCACAGCTGTCCATGGAGGCGCAGGTTAACTCTGTGTCCAGGGCAGCTGTCTACCAGCTCCACCTGGTACGCAGGCTAAGACCCTACCTGCCCGCGAACTGTCTCGCCAGAGTGGTGCATGCTCTAGTTATCTCACGCTTGGACTACTGCAACGCGCTCTACGTGGGGCTACCTTTGAAGGTGACCCGGAAACTGCAATTAATCCAGAATGTGGCAGCTAGACTGGTGACTGGGAGTGGCCGCCGGGACCACATAACACCGGTCCTGAGAGATCTGCATTGGCTCCCAGTACGTTTCCGAGCACAATTCAAAGTGTTGGTGCTGACCTTTAAAGCCCTAAACGGCCTCGGTCCTGTATACCTGAAGGAGCGTCTCCACCCCCATCGTTCAGCCCGGACACTGAGATCCAGCGCCGAGGGCCTTCTGGCGGTTCCCTCATTGCGAGAAGTGAGGCTACAGGGAACCAGACAGAGGGCCTTCTCGGTAGTGGCGCCCGCCCTGTGGAACGCCCTCCCATCAGATGTCAAAGAGATAAATAATTACCTGACATTCAGAAGACATCTTAAGGCAGCCCTGTTCAGGGAAGTTTTTAATATGTAACGCTGTACTGTTTTTAACACTGATTGGGAGCCGCCCAGAGTGGCTGGGAAAACTCAGCCAGATGGGCGGGGTATAAATAATAAATTATTATTATTATTATTATTATTATTATTATTATTATTATTATTATGCTGCAGGCACAAAATACATTTACAGTGGTACCTCGGGTTACATACGCTTCAGGTTACATACGCTTCAGGTTACAGACTCCGCTAACCCAGAAATAGTGCTTCAGGTTAAGAACTTTGCTTCAGGATGAGAACAGAAATCATGCTCTGGCGGCGCAGCGGCAGCAGGAGGCCCCATTAGCTAAAGTGGTGCTTCAGGTTAAGAACAGTTTCAGGTTAAGTACAGACCTCAGAACGAATTAAGTACTTAACCCGAGGTACCACTGTAATGCACTTTTATATCCCATGGCTTCCCCCAAAGCATGCTGGGAACTGTAGTTTGTTAAGGGTGTTGGTAATTGCAACTCAGTGAGAGGTCTCCTAACTGGTCTTAGCACCCCTAACAAACTGCAGTTCCCAGGATTCTTTTGGGGAAGGAATGTGCCTTAAAAGTTTGTCATGTACAGAGCCTTAGCACTATGTTCAAATGGAGGGTCGTGACTTACACAGCCCCCAGTTCAGATGTTAACATTAAACCAGTGATCAGATCATGTTTTGTTGTTCTTGCGTGGGCTAAGGGAGGAGGGAAGCAGGGGAAAGATCTCTGTACAGTGGTACCTCGGGTTACAGATGCTTCAGGTTATAGACTCCGCTAACCCAGAAATAGTACCTCGGGTTAAGAACTTTGCTTTTGTCGGCCAATTGGTGCCAAAGAAGGACAGAACTTTTTTTATGTACGCTACAACAGCAGCAAGAATACTTATTGCAAAGTATTGGAAGACACAAGATCTACCCACTTTGGAAGAATGGCAGATGAAGGTGATGGACTATATGGGATTGGCAGAAATGACTGGCAGAATCCGAGACCAGGGAGAAGAGTCGGTGGAAGAAGATTGGAAGAAATTTAAAGACTATCTACAGAAATATTATAAAATTAATGAATGCTAGAATGATGTTGGATTGAAATTAAGTGGTTTCCAGCTGTAATGCTTTAAGAGAATATGAAAAAAGGATTATAAATAGGTAATAATATAATGGTAAGGATTTGCTGAACCAACAATTTTTGGTGGAATACAAAAAAGGGAGGTATGAGGAGGTCCGGGAAACAAGTTAAAAGAAAATAAGCAATGGAAAATTTGTGTGTTTTTAATTATTTTTATTTTGTATTTTTGTTATTTATTTTTTTTCACTTTATTGTAATACCTTAAAAAATCTTAATAAATATCTTATAAAAAAAAAAGAACTTTGCTTCAGGATGAGAACAGAAATCGCGTGGTGGCGCTGCGGCGACAGCAGGAGGCCCCATTAGCTAAAGTTGTACCTCAGGTTAAGAACAGTTTCAGCTTAAGAACGGGCCTCCAGAATGAATTAAGTTCTTAACCCGAGGTGCCACTGTATTCACAATATGGCACAATGGTTAGAGTGTTGGACTAGGACTTAGGAGATCAGGGTTCAAATCTCCACTCAGCCATAAAGCTCACTGGGTGACCTTGGGCCAGTCACCATCTCTTAGCCTAACCTACATCACAGAGTTGTTGTGAGGAGGAAATGGGGAGGAGAACCAAGTACACCACTTTGAGATCCTTGGAAGGTAAAGGTTGTATATAAATGTAATAAAAAGTAATAATAATTTCATATTTTACCAGTATGCTGCTATAGCATCTAGACCAGTGAGCATTTTGTAGTTAAGAAAAAATAATCCTGCCTCCGTAAGCATAGCTAGGAAAACAAAAAGGAAAGGAGAAGGAAGCTCCCCTGGCATATGAATAAATATATGCAAAAAGTGGAGAATTTTATTGACCTATGATCCTAAGAAAGGGATAGCTGCTAGCTTTGGACAATCCAAAGAGGAATGTCGCACTTGCCTGTCTCCCAATATTCTTCTCACAGTAATTTGCAAACACAAGAAAATCAAAGTTGCTATTTTAATATCTGCAGTAATTCAATTTGTATTCTTAAAATAATTTCCAGAGTGGTAGATGTGTTAAAAATTTTGTAGCAAAACCAGAGTCTTATGACACCTTAAAAGCTAGCACATTTATTATGGCATAAGCTTTTTTTTTCTGGTAAAGTCTAAATCAAAGAAGCTAGAGTTTGTTTCATCCGATTCTCTACATTACATATTTCATAAACCTTCAATTCTGTCATTTGTAATAAAATTTAAAAAACCCTCACTTCTTGCTCCGAGTTTACCATCGATAGCCACCATCTTACAAACAAGTGTTAATTTCAAGGTTTCAAAAAATTGCCTACATGAGTAAATTTATGTATGTATTCATGTTTACTGAGGGGACACCTAATTATGCACTAACTAAAGGAAGATATAAGAAGTAATGATTGACAAATTTATTCAGTTTATGGAGTTTGACAATAGTAAATTTTGTGTATTTCACACATTGTACAGAGAATCAAATAACATTTTTGCTACACCAACATACAAAAGTTTTCTAGTAGTAAAAAAATAACAAGTACTGACATAAGCGGTTCAAATGAATGTTGTATAATTTATGTTACCTTACCAATGTGCATGTTACTGCAGCATATGCTCTTTCAATGCCACTCTGGTAATGTCAGACGAGCTAGGCAACAATGGCGGCAGGTGCCTATGGGAACTGGCAGAGTGGAAGGTGGGGAGACCAACAGTAAGTGGAGCCAGAGCCAATAGCCAGCAGAGCCAACTTTTGTCCCTGTCACCTTCCCTGCTCAATTCTATTAGGACAACACTGAGACTAAGAAGGAGGAAGCTGGCCAGAAGTGGCACACCTTAGATTGACTGCAACTAAGATAGGTTGCAAGTAACTGGGTTGGTTACAAGAAAGAAGGCACACAGGTGGAGGCAGACTGAGTTTGGTCCCCATTGGCACTAATGTGCAGACCTCCACTGCAGGCCAGCCTGACCCAACCAGTCATCCTCCAGTTTTTTGGTCTATAACTGCAATTAGCCCCAACCAGTAGTAGACCAAAACAAATGGAGCGCACTGAGGTGTGTGTGTGTGTGTGTGTGTGTGTGTGTGTTTTTTGGGCGGGGGGCAATCTAGGACATATGCTGAGTTCTTGATGCAGTTACTTAGTACACCAGCCTCTCCCCACTTAGGGATTATTCACACTTACTATTTGCCCCACACTTCGAGGCACAGGCTCACGATTTCAAGCACCACATCCAAGCACTTTCCCCACCACCACCTTTCTCCAGAAAACCTGATCTTTGCTTTGATTCACTGGTAAAGAGAAGGTTTTTGCAACGGGGGGGGGGGGGCATTCAGACATGGAGCTTTAAGGAATGGACCTGTACCTAGAAACCTGGCACAAAAGGAAATCAGGATGAGCCATTTTGTCTACAAGAGTAGTGTGCTGTTCCTAGGTCACTGGTTCTAAACGCTCATTATGATCATTGATAGTGTTTTGGGTTTTATTTGTTTTCCACTGTAGCAACAACTATCTAGAGTCTTTTTCAAATCAATTATTTATGATCCCTGCTTGTGATTCTTATATGTTATAAGATTCGGATTACTATTTCAAACTCTCACACTCTCGTGACTTAAAATGTAGGTACTTCTCCCCATTTGGCTTGGTTTGCTCGCCTATGGTAAAATTGTGTTGTAATGCTTGTTTTCAGTCACTTGGTGTTGGTTTAGTGCCGTTTGCTTCAACATCTGTGAAGATATAGCACACAACACAGTAGTGACACCTAGTGATAGAAAAAGAGTATTAACATTCTTAAGACTAAAGAGACTGCTGTTGACTGCAGGGGAGCCTGGAAACAGACATGCTTTGAACTATGGAAGAACAAAAAGTAACTCCCGAGTTCTGTATACTGTACATTGAACAAAGCCATTTAGCGGGAACTAGGAAAGCTCAACTACATAACACTATTTTTAAAGAAAACAATACTGCTCTGTGGTGGTTTTTCTCTCTCATTTGAGTTTTAATATAAACCAATCTGTACTATGACAGAAGGAAAACAAGCCCAAGTTGGGCAAACTGTTGTTAGGACATACCCCAAAGTATTACTTTTCGAACCTAACAGTCCTGACTGACCTTGGGGCACAAGTGCAATGCTATTTTATTATTTACTGAATTTATATCTTGCCCTTCCTCCCCAAGGAGCCCAGGATGTTGTCCTTTCCTTTACTCATGTTGGTGATCTAGTAGTTCACCAAGCAGCAGTCATGGCTTCCTATTTTCATCCTCAGTGCATAGTTTCTAAAAGGAGAACTACAAGGGCCTTTTGATCAGGAAGCCCATCCCCACAATCCCATCTGGAGTGCATGTGTGGCCAGGTTGTGAATTCTTTTAGCAGACTTTCTGAAACGAAGGAAGGCTTCGTGGTAAGAGAAAAGAGATCTTGCCCCTTTAAGATCCCTGGCAGAGGCCAGCTCTCCCTTCTTCGCGGAGAAAACTGCACCTGTGCAACTTCGGCCTCCCGCGGAAAAGACGAGAGGAAGTGGCTACGAAAAGCCAAGGGAGGTTGTGCGCGCAGAAGGGGCAGCCGGAGAAGATCCTGGTCCTTTTCAAAATAAGAAAGGACGCCCCCAGAAAGTTCTCCACGCCGCCCTCCTGCAAACATAGCGAGCAGCGGGGAGTTGGGAGCCATTAAAAGGTAAGCAGAAGTTAAAAACAGATGAGGAACCGCTGCTGAGAGCCACTCAGGCAGCAGAGGAACTTGCTGCGAGAAGTTTCCCCTCAGCTCCCTGCGGAAATGACTGGACGGGCATCCAGCGCAGAGCCATTAGTACAGCCGCAGAGAGGGCCGCATCCCCAGCAGGTCTCTGGTCCCGGGCAACCCTTCAGGCAGGCCTCGCCTCCCCCTGCCTATCCCATCCGAGACCGAGGGCCATTATTCCCCACCATGCTTTGCGCCCAGAGAGTGTGGGGTTGAGCGGGGGGCGGGAGAGGAGCACCCGCACAGCTGCTTGGGTCTCTCTCCGCTCCCTCCCGAGACCGCAGAGGAGCAGCAGCAGCAGCAGGGCGCGCGCGGACTGACCCGGGACCGCGAGTGCCCGCCCCTTTCCCAGCACCTTCCCTGCCCAGCCTGGTGGCGCCGGAGCCCCGCCCCGCAGCGCTCCGATTAGCCGCAGCCCCGAGTTTCCTCAGCTTCCTTGGCCGGCCATTGGGCGGGCCGGGGCTGTCGATTAGCGGCGCCCTCGCGCTCCGATTGGACGAAGCTGCGCCGTGGGCCGGCTGCGCTGTCAGTCAGGGGAACTGGTTCGGGCAAAGGAAGGAAGGAAGGAAGGAAGGAGGGGAGCCGAGGAAACATCTGGCTGCCGCAGCCCGGGCCCGTCTGTGCCGCCGCCGCCGCCGCCGCCGTGCGTGCTCTTGCGCTGCGTGCGCCGGGCTCCCCGCCCCTCCCTCCTCCTTCCCGCTCTGCCGGCCCGGGATCCTCCGGGGCGCTGCTGCTGCTGCTGCTGCCATGGGGAGCCGCTGAGGCAGCGCGGGGGCCGCTTCGCTCCCACCTTCCCCCCCCGCCTTCTTCCTCCCCCCGCCCCACTCTCGCTGCCCCGCGGGGCGGCCCCTCACTCTCTCGCTGCCTCGGAGGCGGGGAGCGGGCGGGACGCCGGCGGGGGGCGCGGGGAGCCCGGAGCGGCGGAGGGGGGCAACGGCGGCCGGAGGAGGAAGAAGAGGAAGAGGAAGCGGCGGCGGCGGCGGCGGCTCAGGGAGACTTGGGGGCCGCTCCAGAGTGTGAGTCCCGACCGTGACCCCCCGATGGGACTGGGCGGGCGGAGGGGGGCTGGGCTGAAGCGACCCCTTGCCGGGGAGAAGGGGAGGCGAGCAGCAGGTTGTTGTCGCGGGGGGAGGTAGTTGTGGGGCAGCTGAGAAGCTCCGGGGCGGTTAAGGAAACTTAAGTGTGCGGGGTAGGAAGTTTTGGGGGCAACGGGAGGGCCCTCGGAGGGTTTGACTGGTGCGGAGGCAACTGGTGAACTGGTTAAAGTGAACTGGGTGGTGGGGAGGGGGCTCTGCGAGGGGAAATCTCCCCCTCCAAAGCAGGAAGCCAGAGGGTCTTGTGGGGGTGTGGGGAGTTGGTTGGGGTTAGGAGCAGATGAGGCGTGGCGTGTGGGTCAGTGGGTCAGGGTGGAAAGTGAACATTCCTGAATGGTAAGGGTGGGGGTGGGGGGTGGAAGCAGGTGTGTTTCTTGGGGCGGCTTGTACAGCGCCAGGGGCAGCTACGTGTGGACTGGAGATGTGGGGCAAAGCAGGTCCAGCCCCTGAGCAAGAGGTTCGCAGCTTCCCATGCAGGGTGGGAGAGTGAGGAGGTTTTGCAGGGGGAGGGGGGGCTGGGCTGAGCTAAGGAACAGATGGGGGGAACAGAGATGAAGTCCTTTGTGTGTGGCAGAGGCAGTGTGTATGTGTTTTGTTTTGCAGCTCAGGAGGTCAAGGGGGGTGGGTGATCTGGGGAGCAATGCAGCTGTGGAGACAAGGCGGGGTGGCTGAGGAGAGAGCTCTGCTCCCTCCAGGACTCTTGTGCTCAGTTCTTCCAGCCACTTTCCTTTTGTTGTTGCTCTGGTTACTGTGACCTGGTCTGTTCTTGCATTTGTCTGCTTTCTTCTGTCCTGTTGGTGCTTCTTTTCCTCACCCACCTCCCCCTTCTGTGCATTTGCTTTGCTTTTTGGTTTCTCTGCACTCTTTACAGAGTGTCAGAGGGCTGGATTAAGTTATAGTTGGTTTAATCGCCAACTTTGTTTCTCCATGAAGAGTGAAAGTGTGGGTGTGGGTGTTAATCTGCCCCATATTCACCCAGTTTCTTTTTCAAATTTTTGGTATTCTGATAAGAATGGTGGCAACTAAGGCAGGGCTTGGATTAGATGATGGCTACTGCTATAGGTGTGCATAGTTATGAATAAATGGTGCGAAGAAGTTAGTTCATTGAGCGTAAAGTTAGTTGATGGCCTGGGAAAGTCAGTCAGGGAGACTCATTCTGTTGTGTTGTTCATTCTGCTTTGTTGAACAGCTCATTTCATTTTAGTTTATTGCTCCTTTATACATGATACTATCCTGTCAAGTAAAAAGAGATCAAAACAATTTTTCCCATGCTCAGTAAAAAAAGTTACATGTTTTAGTGTAGGTGGTAGTACTGCTGCCCCCATTCATTAAAATCAACACATTATTCAATATTTCACACCAATATTTGACAACCCTCATTTGAGCAAAAATGCCATATTTTGCAGTGCAGAGGACAAAATATTTAAAGGAGAAGTGTTCTTATTTTTCTATGTCTTGTTTTTTCAAGTGCAAAATGCAGTACAACTTGAATTTGGACTCCCTATTTATTTTATATTAAGTGTTCTGAAAGAACATTGGGTTTCATTACTATATACAAATTCCTAAGCACTCTGTTTTTTACGCGAGTAAAATACTCTGACAGAGTATGGTATTTGTACAGTCTTTAAAAAAATAAAACAAAGAACCCCTTCGATGTACAAAGAAGGGGTTCATTGAGTTAAAACAGTTGGAGGAAAGTCATCTGCTAAAACGAACCTCTGGGTTCAGTTAAAATGGTTTGGTATGGCTTGAGTAAGTTCTCAGTGTATGAAAGACTCTGCAAAGTTGTGACAGAAGGGTTGCTATACTGTATATGCAGTGGAGCCCCATATGTTTAAGGGTTTTCCCCCCTACTTTTCTGTGTTAGAAAGTTTTGAAAAAAGAGACTTTGAAGTATTTTGTTTATACTAACAGACAAGAAAAGTTCTCCTAAGAAAAAGCTGGTGGCAGGAGTGTAGAGGAGTAGCATATGGCATTAAAAGGAGCACAGCTGGAGGTAGCATTTCCATCTGAACATGATGTCAGAGCAGCTGACAGCCTGCCATCCCTCAGCCTTTTATTCTAACACACAGACAGAGAGTGAGTGTGTTTGCAGATCTGTGTGTAGGGAAGGTATCTCATTCCTCTCTAACATCATCTCCACTTTGCATCTGTCTCTCTCTTAGTCTGCTTTTTTTCCACCGATCTAACAGACCTGGAGCCAGCAAGACTCGGACAAAAGGACTTAATCAGGTTTATGTGTGCTAAAGGTAGGAACAGCAGTAGGCTAGCTACAGTGTATTTCTCTCTTGGTGTTTGCTTATCTAATTTCAGAATAAGAATCCCATTACTTGTTTAATGAGGTTTAGGAAGAACAAGTACAATTCAGTGAAAAGGGGATAAGAGTTTGTATTGTAATTAAGCTTGGAATATGTATTGACCTGTTTGTTCTTGTGCAGTTGTATCAAAAGTAACTCTTAAATGATGTAGTTCTCCTATTTTTATTTTCTCGGTCAGTAAGACAGCAATTCATACTGCAGGGGATAAATGTTATGGCCATACAGTAATTAAATATTCTGATGCCGCTGCTACTTAAGGATAAAAAAGAAGGGTTTGAAATAACATGCAAGATAGAAACCAAAGTACATATGAATTCCTTGTGTGTGGTGATTTTCACTATTCAACTTTATTCTTAAAGCCGCTGAGAACTCCAGAAATCCACAGCCTTGCTCTTTCTGAAAAAAATTGGAAATCATTTGTGGGTTAAACTTTAGAACCCCCCTCCTTCCCCGGAGAATAACTTCGCTAGTCTCTTCTTTTTCTTCCTTCCTTGGGTATATATTAAGGAAGTTCATTTCAATGCAACAATAATTGTTTGAGGGGAGGTTTTTGTGTTCACGACTAATTTAGAACTTGTAGATTTGAGCTGCCTGAATTGGCCAGACAGCTGTAATCGCACTCCTCTATTCTTAATCTCTTTATCTGGGCAGCAGCTGCCATATGGCCACAGTCAGCTGGATCAGATGTTTATAAGCTTCCTTCTTCGTCCCTCTCTGTCCTTTCAGCCTCCTAATTTGATCACAGCTACCTTGTGAGCTGCCCTCCAATCTTTATTTTTAGCCCTCTTAAGGATTAGGATGGATGTTGGCTGTGGGGCACTTAAAGTGATTGTATTGTAAATCTTCTTGCTTTATTCCAGCAGTAGTATTTTATAGAATATACTTGGGACAGGATTATAACTTTTAAGAATATATCTCTTTGCCCAAAGATGCAGCTACTGTATATAACTGCTTTAGCAAAACTTGGATTGCAAGTCACAGAAATGAGGAAAATACTTAAAGCCTTAAAGTAGAAACTTCCAGTGCTTGTTTCAAAAATCTTCTCTTCTAAAGAGGAATCACACAGACAAAACTACCAGAATAATGCTTGAAAGAGAGGGAAAGCAAAATTATTCAATCTTTTTTTGAAACATTTTTCTTATTATAGCATATTGGTCAAAGTATTCTCCAGAAATGAGATTAATAGAGGGGCAACCTCTTCTGTATAACTTTCACTTGTTTACATTTTAGTGTGCTCTTTTGAAGTTTTTGCCTATGAATTGGGGTTCCTTTTCAAGAGAGAGGGAGAGACAGAATACTGAAAAGAGTAGCATTCCCAGATGAGGCCAAAATTTTATCTCTGCCAAAGCAATTTAGAAGAGCAGCCATTGTCATCTTGATCAGTTAAATATTATCTTCTATCCCTTCGGTGTAGAATTATGCATGCCACATTTCAAGTTTTTGCTTCTGCCCTCACATTGTAAGATTTGTTGTAACATTTAACTTCATCAAGCTTAATACTTGACCCCCCCCCACTCATCTGATTGTAAAATAAGCTGCTAATATATCTCTGGAAGATGGAGAAAGAAGATAGTTGAACAGAAAGAAGCTATGAAAAGTTGACTAATTTATCCATGTGATTTGTTGCATGCTGTTGGAAATACGGCTCGTTAATAACTTCATATCTTGCAGAAATTGTAAATGGGTGGGCACATAACTGATTACTTCCAATGCTTAACTAAGTCTTTTTTCCTCCTAGGTTATGAAGACAGCATGGAGTTTCCTGACCATAGTAGGCATTTACTACAGTGTCTGAGTGAGCAGAGACATCAGGGTTTTCTTTGTGACTGTACTGTTCTGGTAGGAGATGCCCAATTCCGAGCACACAGAGCTGTACTGGCTTCGTGCAGCATGTATTTCCACCTATTTTACAAGGACCAGCTGGACAAAAGAGACATTGTTCATCTGAACAGCGACATTGTTACAGCCCCAGCTTTCGCTCTCTTGCTTGAATTCATGTATGAAGGGAAACTCCAGTTCAAAGACTTGCCCATTGAAGATGTGCTAGCAGCTGCCAGTTATCTCCACATGTATGACATTGTCAAAGTCTGCAAAAAGAAGCTAAAAGAAAAAGCCACCACGGAGGCAGACAGTACGAAAAAGGAAGAAGATGCCTCGAGTTGTTCCGACAAAGTGGAGAGCCTCTCTGATGGCAGCAGCCACATGGCAGGAGATATACCCAGTGATGAAGATGAAGGAGAAGATGAGAAATTGAGCATCCTGCCTAGCAAAAGAGACTTGGCGGTCGAGCCTGGGAACATGTGGATGAGATTGCCCTCGGACTCGGCAGGCATTCCCCAGAGTGGCGGAGAGGCAGAGACACACACAACAGCAGCTGGAAAAACAGTAGCCAGCCCCTGCAGCTCAACAGAGTCTTTGTCCCAGAGGTCTGTCACCTCCATGAGGGATTCGGCAGATGTTGACTGTGTCCTGGACTTGTCTGTCAAGTCCAGCCTTTCCGGAGTTGAGAATTTGAACAGTTCTTATTTCTCTTCGCAGGACATGATGAGAAACAACCTGGTGCAGGTGAAGGTGGAGAAAGAGGCTTCCTGTGATGAGAGTGATGTTGGCACTAATGACTATGACATGGAACATAGCACTGTGAAAGAAAGTGTGAGCACTAATAACAGGGTACCGTATGAGCCAGCCCACCTGGCTCCTATGAGGGAAGATTCTGTTCTGAGAGAGCTAGATAGAGAGGACAAAGCAAGTGATGATGAAATGATAACTCCAGAGAATGAGAGAGTTCAGGTGGAAGGGAATATGGACAGCAGTCTGCTCCCTTATGTCTCCAACATACTTAACCCTGCAGGCCAAATTTTCATGTGTCCCCTCTGCAACAAGGTCTTTCCCAGCCCCCACATTCTGCAGATTCACTTAAGTACGCACTTTCGAGAGCAGGACGGGATCCGCAGCAAGCCTGCCACTGATGTCAATGTCCCGACCTGCTCCTTGTGTGGTAAGACTTTTTCTTGCATGTACACCTTGAAACGTCACGAGAGGACTCATTCAGGCGAAAAGCCGTACACTTGCACCCAGTGTGGAAAGAGCTTCCAGTACTCCCACAATCTGAGTCGCCATGCCGTAGTTCACACACGGGAGAAGCCACACGCATGCAAGTGGTGTGAACGCAGGTTCACACAGTCCGGAGACCTTTACAGACATATTCGCAAGTTTCACTGTGAGTTGGTGAACTCATTGTCTGTCAAAAGTGAAGCACTGAGCTTACCTACTGTCAGAGACTGGACATTAGAAGATAGCTCGCAAGAACTTTGGAAATAGAATTTTTATATATATAATTAATATATATATATATAAATCTATATAGTTGTGGTACAGTCTAAAAGCAGTCTTGTTTCCTTGAACTGAAAGTTTGGCCATTAGCTTGTTTTATGCACTTTAAGGCGGCATGAACATTTCATTACTTAGTGCTCTGATAATATGAACTATAGAAATGAGACTAATAGACTTCATAAATGTTTCCCCATCAAGTACTTCTTTTAAACAAAACTGCAAATGAAAATAATGTGATTTTTTAGGTTCTATTTAACCTTCCATGCAACACTGCATCATTTCAAACTCCATTTAAAACAAAAAGCAAACAGAAATCCCCTCCAGTGTTTTATCAATTTGTTTAAATTTTTTAAAAAACTGCATGCATCTTTTCTAGCTGTGGGAAACCTGAATGCTTTTAGACCCAAACGATAAATTTCCGAAATGCTGGAGTATCTATTTTTAAACAACCGGTTGAGATATTGTAATTTGTGGATTACAACAGTTCCCAATTAAAAAACAAAAACCACCAGATTTTTGAAAATACACTGGAATTGCTGGGACTGTGTGAAGGTTTGCTTGGGATAAAAAAGGACGTTGCAGCTTCAGCAGTTGCGAACTGTGCATTTAAAAATGTGAATTACTGTTGTATACTGTAATTGATTAAATGGGCTGGGGGGTGTCAAGGAAATTGACAAGTTGTATTAATGCTCTCAGTTGAGTCTTGAAAAGTAAATATTAACGCTACGGAAATGCATGCGTTTCAGTATATTTTTGTCTTTGTTTGCATTGTATAACTTTAATGAGTGAGTTTTAAAACTTATTTAATTTTTTGTAGGAAAAAAAACACCACTGGAAAAATTGGTGTTAATGAAGAACATAAATGCACTGTTTTTTATTTTATATAATTTAAATTAATTGCCCACTGTCTTTAAGTTGAACAAAAGCTACATGATGATTTTAGCTATGTAAAGGAAGATAGTAATGTTTACAAACAGGCTTAGAGATTTGCATGTGCAGTGTACATTTATCAAAAAATCTGATTGCACAAAACTCATGCCAGCTCTAACTTTAGATGCATACATTACCCATATGAGCATTTTTAGAATTCCTGCTGCACAAATTAACAATAGGTCATTCATTTTTCGCCCCTTGAAAAGATTCTATGGAGTGAAAAAGCCCCAGGCTGAAAGGACTAGAAAACCTTGATTGACATGGGGTGGAATAGGGTGGGGTGGGGGAACGGCAGGAGAAAAGTTGGGGGAGGGTTTGTGAACTGTGTATCCAAGCAGCAAAGTCTGCAGCCTGACGTGTGGTTTTAATGATCAACACACGGGGCAAAAGCATTTTGCACAGTGTTTGTTTTCCTGTCTTGCACTTACAAATAAGGTCTATGGGAGTAGCATGGAAAATTGTTTTTTCTTCTTTCCGCTTTTGTTTAGAATTTGATCGCCTTAACTACTGTAAACATAGGCTATTTTTGTGCTTAAGAAAAACTGAATGGAAAACTCCATTGTGTTTTGCTGGACTGTTTTGGAAATATTTTGGTCAAATGTATGTTAATTTGGCTGTAATGGCATTTAAAACAAAAAAAAGCTGTGAAAATGGCCTTGGAGCATTATTTTTAGTTACTTGAATAGTCTAGGTTTTAAAAATACATTCTTTTTATTAATTTAGAAAAGACAATCAGTGTCTGAGAAAAATGGACTACTTTTGGAATTTTTTTGTGGACGTGAGTGATTGTTTTTTCGGGGGGAGGGGGGTTGGCTTTTAGTTTCACATTCTTCTTTGGTTCTAAAAATTAGACTGACATCTAGCTTTGACAATCATAGTATGTTTTATTTTCCTGAGGGGGAGGGGGAATAACTTATAATGCTGTTTAGTTTTGTACTATTGGTGTGTTGGTGAATTTTTAAACTGTGTGCTAACTGCAATAAATTATACATACTGAGAAATCAATTAGTTGTCTTCGCCCCTTTTTAAACACTTAAACTCTAGACAATTTTCTATAATGTACTATATATGTCACCTTTTGTCCAGATTCCTCTTGGTGACTTTGATTCTAAAAAGTAAGACTATTTCACAATCTGTAACAAAAATGATTTATGACAGGCAAATGTAACATTTTAAAACGCAGCGTTAAAAAAAATTCTCTGTTCTACAATGAGAAAGAATAGTTACTTTGCTATTCAATAAGTAAGACTGTTCTAAGTTTACGAAGGTGTTAAACTCTAAAATCTGTCAAAACTTATTTATGTTACATATGTGGACAGTGTGAATTGGGATGGGTAAGAGAGAAAAAGTAACAATTTGATGAAATTATTAGTTAACAGCTGGAACCCACAAAACCGAAACAGTGGCTGTCCCAAATAGTTTGCATTCAAGTTACCTGAATTTGCCCTAACCACTTTTCATTATGTAAGAATAAAGAGCCTGTCTCTCAAATTCATCAGTGAATTTATCATATTTTGGTAGACAAGATTTCCTAAAAATGTCTAGGCAAAACATTGAAATGGAACTCCTTTACTAATTGTGTGGTGAAAAGATATCTCCTCATTATAGAAGAAGCTGGGGTTATGATCCTAATCAGGATCTAGCTACTTTTGAAGCATATACTATGGCGCACAAAAAATATTGAGAGTATTATGTACTAAAGGAAAGCTATACTGTATTGCCATTTAGTTAGGTACAATTTTCACAGTACTTAGTGCACTTCATCCCAGTTTTTCAAACAATTGTTGTATGTAACCTCAACATACATTTAGAACTTTTTAAAAAGAAATTTTGTTACATGAATTTATTTAAATCTTGCACTTATTTAAAAAAATGCTTTCTCCTAGAAGTCTATAACAACACTTGGTTTAGACTTCATTTTTGTGAACTGTAAGATCACTTATGGACAGTAAAATTCAGATTGCAACTCTAAGTATAAGATGCAAAGTCTAAAGAGGCTTGTTTCTCCGAGATGAGAATTTTCAAATAACGTAGAGAAAATCTGAGATAACTAAGCGTCTCTATGAAGGAATTTAGCATCCACTTGTGGACATAGTGTCGATTTCTTCAAACTAGCCTCTTCTTCCACCCAAAGCTCTTGGAAGTCTGGAAGAAGTTGTGATTAAAATAAAGTTCCGCAATGCTTCATTTAAAGGTATGTTTGGGAAACGAACCGAACAGGTACCTGTAATCTAAGAGCAAATGCTCAGGCTCACTTCTGTATATGTGGAGTGCGTATTATTGCCACAGATAAACTGTTTTAATTTCCAAGTCGTTCGTTTTTCCATATGAAAATGAAACGGTCCTTCCATGGGCTATGCCACTATCTTAAGTGTTTGTGATGCTCTAGCTTGTAATAACATTGTGTGGCACAATCCTCCTGGGGTGCGGGATGGTAGTAAAACACCTGGGTATAAACAGGAACAAAGCTTTTCTATCACCCTTGTCAGCAGAGCTGGCATTTGTAGGTCAGCTGGAAAAGGGGTTTTTTTAAAGGGGGGTGAAGCAGTGACAGAAAATGACTCAGAATTGTACAATGCTGTAATCCTAAACATCACAAGGATTATTACACTTGGAACTGAACTCCGTGAATTTGATTGGTCTTGCAACAGTTAAAAGACTGCAGTTAAAAGCTGGAGACTTGTTCTTGTGTATCACACAACTTACCGAGCAACAAGGACATAACTTTTGCTAGTAATTGTTAAAATGCAGTATTTCACACTTTATTATGGAATGTCACAAGTGTGTATATGCTCATTCACAGCACAGGGGAGGAGAAAGGCAAGATTTTTCTTTTTTAAAAAGACCCTGCAATGCAATGATGCAAGATAATATAGTGTTCAAAATAAAACTATTATACAGTTGAAAATAAAACCTGCTATTTACATTGCTGTTTGCTTTTCTTACTAGCAGCTGCATTTGTTCACCTGTTCAGGAAGTATGCTGAGGTTCACTTTTCCTGCTGAATTAAAATATTTGCTTTGCTGCAAAAGCAGTGTTTGAGAAATGTAGTGTCATATCCAAAGTTATGCGCCTTTGAACATGATCATGGGCATTTTGCTTCTTTTCAGTTGCCTCAGACCTTTGGTACAAAATCCTGTTTGGAATAAATTTCACATACTTTGAATGCTTCTTTATGTACAATGCAAATACTTGGTTGATAGAAAATTTTGCTTAACAGCTATAGTTCTTCCAGTTCAAATTTAAAGTGAGCACATTAAATTCAAATGAGAATTTGGAACTATGCATGTATTTTCAACATTAAAGCACGCATGAGTTATCTCGATAAGCATAGAATATGGTTAAACCGCTGATCCAGCTATGATAACTTGTCTTTATTTAAAGAGTTCAAGGATGGTTGGTATAAAAACACTTCTATAATAATTGAAGATGTGGAGAATAAGAGGGTTCAGTTTAGCATAAGAAAAATTGAGTTGTCTGTTGTCAATTTTGTAAATTTTTGTAAAATTGTTAATTTTATCAGCTGCACTCAGTTGATATTTGTGTTGAACGCATTTGGATGATTTAGCGCACTGATATTACAATTTTTATCCCTAACCAGAACAGCCTTTAGAACCCCCACCCACCCACAACTCTTTAGCGAAAAGTTAGGATTGTATTATCCTCTGTCACTACATTACAACAGCAAATGCAAAAAGAATGCTTCATGGTTAAAGCCTAGAGCAATAAGCTCATTCTAGTGTAATAAAATCCAACTAAACCTGTTAGCAGCTCTTACTGATGACAGATTGTGCATTTTTGCCAATATTTAGGGGGCAAAAGCACTGCTTTTTACCAATTTTAACTATCCTGTTAAATGCTGTTTTCACCTCACTTTAAGGTGCAATCTGTACCTGCTTTAGAGGGAAAGTAGTCATGAGTTAAACGTCATTTGTAGTTACTGTTTGTAATTGATCTTCTAAATGCTGTCTCAAGCAAGAGGGGTGAGTATCCAGTAAAATCTTGGTGTGTTTTCTCTCTCCTGTTCTGCTAGTTTATATGGGTCATCTTAATCTTTACAGATTAGCGCATGAAACCCATCTTCGAATTGGGACAAAAGTTACCTAGAAACTGGGAAATTAATGTTAAAAATGAAGCGCTTGCACCTACTAAAAGCACATTTTACCATTTTTATTCATTTTAAATTTCCTTGCTCCCTGCTTTTTGTAGCCGAGCATGAAATGTTGTATTATTTTATTTTATTTTTAAAAAAATGGGTTTGGGTTTTAAAAAAAAGTTTCTGGATGGATATTACATTTACAGAGGCAAATTGCTTACATGAATATATTGGAAAGACATTTCTGAAGCACTGAATACACATTGCCACTGAACGTGTAGACAAAGGGAGCAATCCATTAGGTATCTTCTGTAAGCTCCATTGAATGGAATGGATGCTACTCAAGAAAAAGAACATGAGCTGCTCTTGTTCAGCTTCCATTAATTTCAATGGGACTTGAGTATGAGACGTGATGAGTAATTGTGTGATTTACTTTTCTCTAAGTTGATAAATGGATTAGACATAGCATATCCTGTCCGTCTTAATTCCATATTGATGAGCAGTACATGAAGGGAAAGTCTATTGCACTGTAAATAGTTAACATGCAGAATGGAGGTGACTTAGCCAGAACAGAATACAAAATACTTAATAGCAGAAATAAACTTGTTAAATGACTATACTTGCCTTTTAATGTTTTTATTGCAGTGTTACTAATAAATATTGGGCTAATATACATCTTGTTGCTAAAAATGAAAAATGTGACTGGAGAGTGTTTTGTACTGCCGATTTAAGTGTCGCAACTGTCACTTCTCAGTAGCAAAAGTGAGAAGACATTTCTAGGGTCCCTCCCCCTGACAAAATAATCACATTTGCAAATGGATTAACTGCCTGCTTTATCTATGGCGTTTGCTGTTGCTTTGTGCTCTTAAAAAGAAAGAAAGCAAAGTTTGTGATCACTTACAGCTCCCAATACTTGATGAAGTAACCTCTCTAAAGTATAATGTAAATTCAAGGTAAATTAATAATTTTAATAATGTCCCTTTAAAATGTATAGCATATAATTAATACTTTGCATAAATTCTATATTTCCTCATAAGCAGTGCTTTTTTTCTGGGGGGACGCAGGGGTACATTTTGGCCTCAATATGAGTAGGAAAATAAGACTACACCTAAACATTTTTATTTTATTTTTAGAAAAAAGAACTGCTCGTAAGTATTTCTTTGACATGGATAATTTAAAGTAGAATATTTATGGGAATGCATTTAAGTGATAATAGATAACTTCAGCAGCGCAGGAATTTCCTCCCAAGCAAAGTATTGTACTATCGCAAAACTGCTTAGCAAAAGTGACTGGAACGTGACAGCGTCAGCTGTTTAAAGCATTCTGTAATGATGAAGCTGGGATGAAGTTCAAAGCAGAAATAAAGGAGCTCCCTTTATAATAACTCTTTCAAATGAATGAACAAGTCTCCTAGTTCCTTGCCCTCTTAACATAATCTATACGTTCTCAGCCCCTTCACATGATTTTTAGTAACTACAAAGAAATAAAACATACCTGTGAGGACCCCTGTGTCTGAAGCCGGCTAGTTCTGTGGGATAGAGAACATGTACCTTTCCCCTCACAATTTCCTCTCAAGAATGGGTTTGGGTTATTAGGAGAAATCTGCTTGAATATTTATTCCTGTGTGTTTGAGTTCTGAAGTTAGAAAGCAGTCAAATTAGAAATGGAGATAATTCCCTTCTAAAATAAGAGAAGTTGAAGCAGCAAGACTAAGAGACTCCATAAGCCAATGTGCTAGGTGGAGAAATGGGTGAAGACCAAGCCACATTATTTGCAAACAGGTGAAAGTAGCCTCAAGGCGCTTCTTGAGATGTCCCCATCCGAGGAGTCAATGTGGGGTGGGGAAGGGTGCTGAACCCTTACCCCACCTGGCATTCCTTTGCACCAAATCTTCCTGTCCATTTTTTTTACTTGAAACGCAAAATATTGTTTTGGGTCGAGTGATATATCGACAGCATCCCTGTTGTAAATGCTCTCTTATCTGCCCACTCCATTGCCTTGGGCAGGCTTTCATCAGCCCAGTAAAGCATCTGACCTGAGCCCAAATCCTAAAGCAGTATCATGAGACAGTGCCTTATCCATTTGTCACTATCTGAGACAAGATTCCTTTTCTTCTATAGAGCGTTCCTATGTAGTAGACATGCAAGCCACTACCTGTGCACCTTAAATTGGACAGCAAACCACAGTAGGCTGCCGTTTCAGAGCTGAACCCTTAAAGAGCATACCTTCACCACTGACACACATAGAGTTAGGGCAGCCAAATTTGAGCTTGGAGTAATACAGTTATGGAACAATCTCTGACAGCATTTAATGGTGCCGACTCTGCTTCTCTTAGGCTCCTTATAAAATGTCAGGTCAAAAAATACTGGTCCTTCTCATCACATAGTGGCATGATTTGGAACACATATTGAATAAATAATTGAATTAATAATATGTTGTAACCTTGCTGACGATACAAGGAGCCTTTTATCAGGAAAAGTATCACCTTCCCCACACTGTGTACAATGGTACCTTGGGTTAAGAACTTAATTCATTCTGGAGGTCTGTTCTTAACCTGAAACTGTTACATGAGTAACTTTGTTCAGCATCCGAACAATGGTTTGTTAACTGCCAACAGACCTCAGTCTGAGACCATGTTATGTTGTTGGCCTACGAATTTTGGATTGTGTTAACTGTGTCTTGGCTTCATATGTGAACCCAGCACCCTACCTTAACCACGGTTTGTTTGACTAGCCCACCTCAGACCCTCACCAGGCTACAAACGCACAAGGCAAGAGTAGCTGGAAAACAACCCCAACTTTGAAGAAGAAAGCCAATTTTTGATTGTCTGCAGAACAGCTGTTAAACCATGGCCCACTGTTATGTGCAAGCTATAGTCTTATCAACGTGATAAAGTCACACATCCCTTTCATTTTAAAAAAATATTTATTTGTCATCTTAATATTTCCTTGATATAAAGGGCGCCTGCCTGGACCTGCACTGATGACATTGCTATAGTTCAGGTATTTAAAATAATAATGACACATGCTCTCCCATCTACTGCTTTTTGCAACTTACACTTTAACGGATCCAAGCGTGGTTCTTCAGATATTGCTGAATGACACAATCCCCTCCTAGAATTTGACAATAATGCCCCTGATAGCATGCAGAGCACAATGGCTGTGCTCTTTAGATTGTGGCCATTTCCAATGCAGGATTTGTTGAGAAAAGGACTGTCTGGTGGACTGTGTGCCCTGGGCAGAGATGAAATGGATGGGTGAGCAGCTGATATGCAACACCTCCAGAAAACGTTTCAGGACAGAGCTCTTGTATGTCTAGTAATCAAATCAAAAAAAATTTTTCCTTCCAGTAGCACCTTAAAGACCAACTAAGTTAGTTCTTGGTATGAGCTTTCGTGTGCATGCACACTTCTTCAGATACACACTGAAGAAGATACACACTGTGTATCTGAAGAAGTGTGCATGCACACGAAAGCTCATACCAAGAACTAACTTAGTTGGTCTTTAAGGTGCTACTGGAAGGAAAAAAAAATTTTGTTTTGACTATGGCAGACCAACACGGCTACCTATCTGTAACTAGTAATCAAATGTCAGACAGTTTCTTCTGAATCACTACAACAGGATGGCAAGTTTCTTCCAGTTTTACATGTGGAGTCAAACTATGGGTTACATTTACCACAACAAGGCCGCTGCCAATAGGCTTTTATTGCTAGAGCAGTTTATTGTTGTCCTTGGAGTGCCAATACGCATGTGCCGGTAGCCCAGAGACTCTGCATGGGGGCCATAATTTACAACAGTAAGCTGCACTAGAACTCCCATCTGCAGCAAGGGGGCACTAGTCCCATTGAGCCGATGTCAAAATTAATATGTAGAGCAGCTTTTAAGGTGGAACGAAATATTGTAAGTAAACAGAAGGTTATGAACCTCACCTGTGCCAAGTCAAGGTGGAGACAGAGGGAGAATCTGCAGACACAGCATAGGGGTGTACATTTGTTTCAGAACAACTAAAAAATTAAACTGAATGTAGCCCATTTGCTTCAACTTTCATTTCTCCAAAATATATGCTGTGAGCAACAGGAAGGAGGGTTCATTTCATTTCATCCTCCTCATCGTCCCTCATTTGGGGAACGGCAGCTGAATTGATGCTTTTGAATTATGGTGCTGGAGGAGACTCTTGAGAGTCCCATGGACTGCAAGAAGATCAAACCGATCCATTCTGAAGGAAATCAGCCCTGAGTGCTCACTGGAAGGACAGATTGTGAAGCTGAGGCTCCAATACTTTGGCCACCTCATGAGAAGAGAAGACTCCCTGGAAAAGACCCTGATGCTGGGAAAGATGGAGGGCACAAGGAAAAGGGGACGAATTTTGTTTTTCATTGAATACCCTGCATGTTGCCTAGTTCCAGACATTCTGGGAATTTGGTTCTGGTGGCAGCGATATATCAAACTTAGCTTGGTTTGATATATGACCGTTGTATTTTGTGTTTTTATGTTATGAACCACCGTGAGAACTACAGGCGAAGGGTGGTATACAAATTTAATATAAATAAATAAATTAGATTGGCTTTTGTTTTGGCCAAGCTGAAGTTTCATTTGAAGCTACGTGTAATCTGTGGCCTTTGCCTTCATAATTTCACTCCATCTTTATATTTGTATGGTATGCTTGTTTTTAGTTGTATATGGTTCTAAAGTTTTAAATTGTGAGGTGCGTGAGCAGTAGAAAGGGTTGATATGAATCTCGAAATAACTAGATGTGCTGCAGGCAAATGAATTGTGGAACAAATGATATTTTTTAATAACAAAAGTGAATTGAATAAAAAAATGCGAATTTATTGTGCACCCCAAGCAAAAATACGTGCTTATTTTTCCCTGTGTTCCCTCAGTATCATGGATATAAATGTGTACAAGCTCAAACAAATTCCTTAAAAAAAAAAATGAGTCAGGATCTGAGACAGAGACAAGTCTTACTGAGGGAGGAGCAAACAGAGGTGGGAATATTTGCATTAGAGGATGGATGGATGTGGCAATAGCTGAGTAACTCCTCTCCCGTCAATTCCTTCAAGTGCACCACCTCAACCCTTCATTTGCATTAACTGACACATTTCTAAAGTACAACAGTAGTTCCTTACTTGTTAACGGCAAAAAGAGAAGAAGAAAAAGATATGACTAATACATGGTGATATGCTCATTCCATTCCCTTCATTTTTTTTGTTATAACCTGACCTACTAAAATCACGTTTGAAATATCTATTAGGATCGCAACAATAAGCACCTGTCGTTAAGCCTGCGCAGTTGTCTTTCATCCTGTTGTTTGCAATATTGCTTTTTCTTATCTTAAAGATATTGGATAAAAACCTGCTCATGCTACAGAAGTCAAAGGTCTTGAATAGCTTTCTGAGAGCCAGGGCCATAGGCTGTTTCCCACAAATTACATTTCAATTGTGTTGAGTTGGTGGTGGTTTGGGAAGTGGGGTTGTACTTCCTGTGTCTGTTAATGAAAAAGAATAAAAGCACATCAACAAAAATGTACTTGGTTTTAAGAAAATTTGGTTCTACTCTCTATGTTGCTTTCACATGTGATGCATTTCAGAATGAAAGGGATTCTTAACATTGCCTGGTAAATTTTCCTAAGATGCGGTTAGATCTGGCGCGTCCCTTTTGTGAATGGATGAGCTCCTGCTGGAAGAACAACAGGGAGGAAATTTTCACCGATTCCCTTTTTTGCTCTCCCCAGTGCCACCTCCCAAGCGGCTCTGGAGGGTTCCAGAGCAGCTTTCTGGAGGGCTCTTGAGTCTGCAGGGGGGAGGACAAGCTGGGGAAAATAGTTTCCCCACCTTCCTCCAGAAAAGCCACAGAAAAGTCACAAGAATTCTGAATCCAATCCGTGGTCTTCAGCCACTGCAGTCTTTGCACTTTGTATGAATGTTGCCCGTTACACTTAATAAAACGATTGTCACTAACAAATTTAGGGTCTTGCCATTTATGGTATCTGTGTATCTCTTTCATACGTCTGAGGAAGCCAGCTCCAACATCGCATATCAGATCCAGAATGCATTTCATCTCCTTTGCTTCATGGGTGACTCAACCTCCTTTTGTGTCTGGATGGATTTAATTTGTAGCTTTTAGGATTCTGGTAGTTCCCTATGTTTATTTTTGGTTAAATATTCGTATTTGTTGAATATTTAATTGTTTGTTTGGGTGAAGATTTCACTCTTAAACGGAGAGAAAAAGCAGCTTGATGCCATTGCCTGAGTCCAAAAGAAATTAACTGCTCCATTGCACAGATTGGAGTTGGGGGGTTTTTTCACTGAGAATTTGGTACTGCTAATACACTGTTAATTTAATAAGAGGTCTGAGGATTCTCAGTGATGAGATTCTGCATTCACATTAAACGATCACATATATAAGAGAGGTGCTACTTCTGTTTGTGGAAAGGCTTGATGTTTTTCATTTATTTTAAAATCTAAAATTACTGGGTGCATCATCCTCTCTTGCTTTTAACAGAGGGAAGCGGAATGGGATAGTAATTAAGGGCCTTTGTTTAACGGGACAATGGTTAAGGTAAATGGACTTTCAGACCTGGGCCTGTGATGCCCATGATGTAGTACTTGAAGATTATGCAGGTGAATATCAAGGGGGGATGCCACGTTTTCCAACACAGGTGACAACTTTGCTTGGCTGGCATGGCTAACAGTCCTGAACAAAGGATATGTAAACTGGCATGGCTTAACCTGCAATTATTAAACCAGAATAAAGGAAGGTTTTTTGGGTTTTTTTTTAAAATCACTCTAAAATATAATTTTGATTTTCTAAAGATGAACCGGAAAATGCTGATTTTGATTCATCTTCAGTTTGATTCACACATAATGTACAGGAAAGTATGCCGCACTGTAGCACCATCCAAACTCTGTGAATGGGGCAATGGGACATCCAGCACGATCTTATGCATGTATACTCAGAAGTAAGTCTCATTGTGTCCAATAGAGCTTGCTTCCTGGTAAAAAGCATGTTTAAAATTGCAGCCTTGGTTTCTTTTTCTTTCTTTTTTAAAAGGCAGTATTATCTGTATGACTGTGTCTGGACAAAAGCAGGATTTTTTTTTTTACATGTAAAAAAAAATACATCTTGGCACAGTAGATATGCAAATGCCAGAATACACTAAAACCACATTTAATTGGACCCACTTGCCAACTTCTTGAACACAGCTTGGATTATTTCACTGGAGGCTGCTTCTGTTAAAAGCTGGGGGAGGAGGAAGTGGCATGCTGTCAAAACTTCAGATTCCCCCCCCCCACTAGAAGTACACTTGTACCAGGAGCCAAGTTTGGAGGTATTTTACTATATTTAATGATTATTATTGCAGATATTGTAAACATATGCATTGAAGTAGATTGCAAGTTTAGTAAAATCACATTGCAACGTAGCGTTGGCTTTATTTTCACTTTTCCTTCTCCAGCTTATCTGTCATTCACAATGACTTTGACTGAAGACATCCATGCTGCTATGTAATTTAGGCTGCATGAGATGACACTTGAGGGTTAAATGAGCTGACAGGCGTTTATTCTTCTTGGCTTTCAGAGACTGTCTTCTGTCTGATGGCCAATAAAAACAAACCACATAATGGGATTAAAACGATTTCTTTTAGGGTGGCTCCTACAAAGTCAGAAATAGAGGGGGAAATTAAGATTTTGAGAGGTTCCATATAACCGTTTTGTGTCTGCTCACCACACCACAAAAATTGGCTGCTTGCCGTATTAGATAGCTACATGCTTAACATGGTAAGTTACCATTTGATAAATGGTCATCTATAGCCATTCAGTGTTTACTGCAGCAGGTATTTCAATTAGGCTTGAAAGAAGCATTCTATTGTAGCCAATGAAATAGGCTGCAGTGTGTGTGTGTGTGTTAAAATCTTCTCTAGTGTGCCAATGTGCCCATAGCGCTGAAAGGTTGGCAGTACCCACATTAAAAATAACCCCACCTCATTTCCACTTATTTTGCATATTTTTTCCACATCTGCTTGCAGTCATTGTTTTAATCTGCTGCCACCTCTGCACTAATTTCTGCTTGAAAAGAATTCTTGAGTGCGTGGTCCTAGGCAAGTGGCGATCACATAGCGAACTTGCTGATGTCACAGTACTGTACAGCCTATCACGCTTGGCTATCCAATGACATTGCTGAGGTCCAGTGAGGTTCTTCCATTGCTCTCATCATGAAAGTGGAAGTGGGGATGCGTTATTTTCCAGGAAACTGGGTCGGTGCTTGAGGTCTTGCCATGTCAAAGTGCTGACTTTGATTTACAAGCCTTGAGTTGAACCCTTCAGATCTTAAGGAACCGACTCCTCTCTGCACCCACCCTGTTCTGTTGATCTCTAAGCGATCAGCATCAGACAATCTTATCAGTGTGCAAAGTCCATAAGATGAGGGCACATAAAATGTCCTCACAGGCTGTTCCACAACCACACATGACCTTTCCTTGGTGGACCATCAAACCTGAACATCATGTGGAAGAATCTTATTTGGGCCAAGATTGAAACAACAGGAAATCAGCTAGAAATAAGGATATACAATGATTTGCATTTCTGTGTGTTACTATCATAACTTACGCATTTTAGTCTTGATGTTGCTTTCTGCTTGACAAAATTAACTAACCTATTCTATTCTCTTGTGTTCTGTTGTTTTCAGCAGTTTTCAAAAGTGAAACTAAGATGTAATTTTACTGTTATAGGTTTGTGGGAGCTAGGCACTTCTAAATTCCTGGAACCAGTAAGCGTTAGAATTTAATCAAAGGCTGCAAATTCTGGAAAAATGCCAGCCTCGTGTGTATTAAAACAGTGTGCAAGACCTGTATGTATTGAGCTGCATGCTAGACACGTCTAATCCTTTGGAATCAACAGGTGTTAAAGGCTAATTAAGCCAGGCTTGTCTTCTGGGTCAGGTGATAGCCTATGGGGATGAGCCATTAAGACTACAAAGAATCAAAGGAACTTGGGGCCTCTTCCTCAACTCAATTAGTTAGAAGCTAAAGCCAGAGCTTAGAGAGGAGGTTAGTGTTAGGAGGGATGTGATTGAGAAGCAAAGCAGCAGGCAAAGCACAATGGCCGATATCTGTTTGAACCCAGGGCTGCAGCTATGGGAGAAGCCAGAACCTCTTAATGCTGTGAGCCCCTGCATTGTAGGCTCAGGCTGCATATATGCCTAAATAAACCATATATCATAAAGACACCGCAGTCTCTGCTGTGCCTCATTTCTAAAAGGAAACACAACCCCCCCGGAATCTGGCACCCCTCAGAGATTGGGGTGGTGTGCAACACAATGCAACTGCTCAGGCCCCAAAGGTTGTTGATGCCTTTCAATGCTGTCTGAGAAGCACCTTTTACCAGCTGCGCCTGGTTCAACAGCTATGACACTTCCTGGACCACAGCTGTTCAGGCATTGCTGACTTCAAGACTACGTTAATGCAATGCACTCCGTGTGGGGCTTCCCTTATGCTAGATCTGGCAAGTGCAGCAACTAGAGAATGCTACAGCACAGTTGCTGACAGGAGAAAGGTCTGGTCAGCATATAACACCTCTGTTCAAAGATCTGCACTAGTTGCTGATTTGTTACCAGGCTAGGTTCAAGGTGTTACTATTGTTATATAAATACAGTGGTACCTCAAGTTACATACGCTTCAGGTTACAGACTCCACTAACCCAGAAATAGTGTTTCAGGTTAAGAACTTTGCTTCAGCTTGAGAACAGAAATCATGCTCCGGCAGTGTGGCGGCAGCAGGAGGCCCCAGTGGCTAAAGTGGTGCTTCAGGTTAAGAACAGTTTCAGGTTAAGAACGGACCTCAGGAAGGAATTAAGTACTTAACCTGAGGTATCACTGTACCTTAACAGTTTGGGACCAGTTTACTTGTGAAATTGCTTCACCTGATAAGTGCCCATTCGACTGCTTCAATCTGTAGAACGGGCACCATTACAGGTGCCACATAATATTCATTCCATACTTACAATAAATTGGTATTTTGGTGTGGCAGCACCCACACTTTGGAACTGCCTGTTGACACCAGGCAGGCGCTTTTCCCATACTCTTTTTGGCATCTGCTGAAAATATTTTTCTTTAGGCATGTACAGTGGTACCTCGGGTTACAGTCACTTCAGGTTACAGACTCTGCTAACCCAGAAATAGTACCTCAGGTTAAGAACTTTGCTTCAGGATGAGAACAGAAATTGCACAGCGGCGGTGCTGCATCAGTGGGAGGCCCCATTAGCTAAAGTGGTACCTCAGGTTAAGAACAGTTTCAGGTTAAGTACGGACCTCCAGAATGAATTAAGTTCTTAACCAGAGGTACCACTGTAATGGCTTTTATTATTAATACTTCTTGCAAATTGCTTTGAGATTTCACAACGATCATATGGTATATACATTTTGTCAACAAAACAAAATAAAACCTAATCTTTTTCACCTTCCAGACTGCTCTCCGCTGAAGAGTTTTCGGAGTTTGCTGTGTCTCACTAGGGAAGTTGAAGAGAGTTAAAAGCAAAGCAAGGAAGAAAGTATTTCATTGGTGGCAAAACAGGACTGCTCTCTTTCTGTACAATGTTGAGCATTACCTCTGTTTGTGATCATGCCCCCTCTTGTATTGGTGATCTGTTGCCTCTCATTAGAAATGTGCTGCTGGGTAAGGCAAAGGTTGTTCAAGGACACCAACACAGCATTTCTTGGCACAAAAAGACTGCCACTATTGGGAGAATTCCATCCCATCAGGCCAAACACAGTTCAACTTTATTCTCTTTGTCGGTTTAGGTAAAGCTAACATCTAAACTATCCCTTTCTCCAAGACACACAGATGAGAGATTATCCTGAGTAGCAAGCAGCGCAGTTTTGATGAATTGCAAAACCATAAGAATATATCTGATTGCTTTTAACACATTTTTGCCCAATATCCTGTAATCTTGTTATTAGGATTGAAAGCATTTGTTCATCACATTTTAAAAGTGGATTTCTCTTCCTTCTTCTACTTTATGTTGTTTCCCCCATGAGCAAAATGTAGACCATAAGCTCATTAGGTCAAGAACTCTGAAGTGCTCCATAATCAAGGGCACAATATAAATAATATTTAACGAAAATGAAAAGTTTTGCACTTTTATACAGCCTGCGTGAGCCTATCTTGAGTTCTGACTTTTTCACTTACACTGCAACAGCTGCCCACTGTATCCTGTGCTTGATAAATGGGACATTGCTGCCCTCCCTCCTCCTGAAAGCCAGAAGGCACTCCCTTGATACAAGTTCCAGCAATGGCAAGATGGTGTTGGAGCATTGTGTAGGTCTGAGAAAGGAGAGAGTAAACTAATACTCTGGGGAGAACACTAGAAGGCCAGAGTGTGATCCTCAGATTTACAGCAGAGAAATATCAGGCTGTTTGAAGAAATGGTTGAAAGCAAATGCTTGATTGCTTATTTGTTTGTTTGATGTGTGTGTGTAGATACCTTTGAAATATCGCTTAGACAGGGACACTGTAGTGATGAATTTAGGAAGCGGGTGAATTAACTTCTGTAAGTGCCATCAGTTGCAATGGAAGAAATAAAGATAGGGACAAATCTCCCAAGAAAATCAAGACGCCTTAATCTAACCACAATCAAGCACTTTTATGTCTAAGCTATTGAGTTAAGAAATGAGTTAAATTCCAAAGTGAACTTTTAGAGGGCATGCACATGACACATTTGGGCTATCAGAACTGGACAAAAAAGCCCCCACTCCTTTATTGTCAATTAAAATATGTTGCATTTGAAATGTGTTGATTATTATATATAGGTGGTAAGGGCAGGTGGGGCTTGTCAACCTGGGAAGGTAGCCCATCCAGGAGAAGGAAAGCTCTGGTCCTAAACCTCTGCTGTCTTGTGGGATATCTTCAGGAGATGCCTACCCAAATCAGGAGTGGAGTCCCTAAGACGATAGGATGGCGTCTTGTATGCCTCCTTCCAACAACTCCTGCAGCCCAGCTGGTGCCAAACATATTGCTCTGCTTTCCTTTGGACCACAGAGGGGAATCTTGTTGTATGGGCAGCCCAGGACCTCCATACACACTGCCCAGGCTTGCATCCTGGGGAGGTCCCTTTAGTTCTGCTAACACAGTGGTTTGACTTCACCCCCCAGAGGTGCTCTCCATTGTCTCTCATGGCAGACAGATACCATCAATATAAGTGGTTATAAGCAGGCACATGTGAGCACCACAGTGCCTCCAAATAACCCCTTGGTGTCCACCAAAGCCCTCTGATATATATATATATATATATATATATATATATATATATATATATATATATTGCTTCCCACTCCACCCCTCCTTTTGGTTGTTTGGTCAGGGGATGAATTTCTTGTTTTTGGCTTGTCTTTTATTTGTTTGGGGGTCAACTGATGTTTAGCCTGTTGGGAGGCGGTTCTGAGTAGTGCCAGTTTGTCTTCTGCGAAATGTGTATTTTGTGGTGCACGTGACAGTTTTTTAGACTTTCAAATGTACCCATAGATCCAAAACGGTTGAGACCCCTCTACTCTAAAGAGTCTGGATATTTAGAATTGTGCTGCACGGTTTTCAGTTACTTTCTGAGAAACCTTTAACGTTATTTGTAAGGTTGAAAATATCTTGAAGGCATCATTTCATTTCTATAAATATCTCGTTTAATATAAGATAGGGGCTGGGGAATAAATCTGCAGATTCCTAAAGGGTGTTAACCAGCCAGATGGAGATGGGATGTGGAGTGGCGTAGTGAGAATTAACTAGAAGTATTGGGAAGTCTGGTTATAAGGTTGTTTTTACATCTTTACCCAGTTCACACAACAACAGTTCTCTAATCAGAAGCACGGCGAAACCCAGAGGATGAACTCCTGAAAGTAGGTTCTAGGCTCAAATTCTAGTTTAGTCTTAGACTCTTTGGTTAATCGCCATGATTTTTTTAAAAAAATAAAAATAGAATAGGAGTATTGACCTACTGTGCAGTGCAGGAAAAAAACAGATAATGCAATTTTTGTGAAGCTTAAGTCCAGTGTCAAATGGAAGTAGCTACTCAGGGCTCTGGGCTTTTCTTTTGAAGATCTGAAATGTTAGTGCATGTGCTGTTGGAAATAAATCTGTGTTAATAGGAGAACAGGCTGCTATGGTTTCTCAGCTTGAGGTGATGAGTAGTACAGACTGTGGTGACTTGTGCTTGCTGTTTGGAAGACAGATCAGGGGATTCCAATATGTTCGCAACAGTGTTTTTGTACCACTATGTCAGAACATTGACCTCACAGATAACGTTCCATGTTCTCAGCCATAATAGGTTCCCTGTCTTTTATATGAGTGGTTATTCTACAAATGGCACGATACACTTTTGAAAAGTAGGGAATGGATTGGTTTTAAAGGGCTTTGTAGAATTCTGTTCGAGGCAGCGTTTGGCAACGCAACACTCCAAAACGGCATCACAAGGGAGAAGCACTGCTTTTCTGCAGCCTGGTTTAAAGCAGAGATTTTAAAAGGCCAATGGTTAGGAATGATGGGAGTTGTAGTTTAGCAATGTCTGGAGGGCCCCAAGTCTGTCCACCCCTGTCCCCCATTTAAACTGTTCATAAGAGCAGCTCACTGATCTACCATTGGCTAGTCTGACAGTTACTATAGGCAGAACTGAGCATGTCTGATGTTTTTTATTATTTAAATGAGACATTTACCCCTTCTCTGCAGTTCCCACAACGGATATCAGTACAATATCTGAGCCGTCCATGCTGCTCTCACGCACAAGGAGTAATTTTCCAGACACAGAGCTGCAGATGCAGAAAAATGAGAAAGTTGGATCTAGTTTTGCTGCAAGGGATATTAAGATGGCTCCAGCTGATATTTTGCAGACCGAAAAGTTGTTCCTCCTTTATCCAAGGAGCAACGAGAGTTCAAAAATCTGGTGCAAAGGTGCCTGGAAAAGAATTAATGTGTTGAAGCATTTCAAACAGATACGCTCTTCTTCAGTGGATGTAGCCTAGCTATCGAAAGCCTGGCTCAGGTCCAGAGATTCTGCTGCAGGAACAGAAAGCACTTCTACTGTTCAGGGACAGTTGCCAATGCCAGCTTCTCTGTCTCTGCAGTCCCACACCCCAGTGTCCCCAGAAAGCCACTCTGGGGGGCCCTTGACCCTCCAGAGCTGACAGTGTTTGGGCACAGAGTGATTACAGGAGATCTCTCTCTCTCTCTCTCTCTCTCTCTCTCTCTCTCTGTGTGTGTGTGTGTGTGTGTGTGTGTGAGAGAGAGAGAGAGAGAGAGAGAGAGAGAGAGAGAGAGAGAGAGACGGAAACACATTTTCTACTATGAGAAAGTAAAATTAGGGAAGAGCTACAGTTCAGCAGCAGAGCACATGGTTTGCATGCCAAAAGTCCTAGGTTCAATCTAAGTCATCTGGCAGGGTTGAGAATGACTTCTGACTGAAACCCTGCAGAGCCCTTGCCAGTTAGTGTAGACACAGCTGAGAGAGATAATCTGGTTGTAAATCAGATATGATATAAGGCAGATTCTTCCATTCTTATTATAACATTTGCCTCTCTATCCCCGACAAGAAGCACAGTTGTTGGAAGTGAATAGCTTTTCAAATCACTTATTCATCATTATTTGAACTTTTGTTCTTGCTCTTTAAAAAATGTATTGACTTTCACTTTTAGTGCCTTCTCCGAGGGCCTTTCACCCACTACTTTTTAGCTGTACACCTTAGACTTTCTCACTTGCATTTTTAGAGCTACACATGGTAATGTGACAAACAGGTATTTGAAAGTGTTTGATGGACAGCTGTGATGGGCTACAGTTCCCTGCTTTGGTGTGCACTGGGTAGCAGGCCTGGTTGCTGTGTCATGTGTGAAACAAACCTCATTGGCTTATCGTGATTTTGACTTTCGGTTTCTTTAAGCTTTGAGAGGGGTCTGTCACTGCGTCTTCAAGCTCAAGGTGTAACAATGCCTTGGAGGACCGTTTCACTTATCCCACTTACATCTTGTGGGCATAGCTACGCTAATACTGCAAGGCAACACAATGTCACAATAAGCCATCTAAAGGTTCCGTTCATGTAGACTGCAATGTGGAATTTATGAACCTGTCAGTTTCCGTTTTTCTCCATTTATTGTCTTTCCAACTTGAAGTTCAGTTCACCACATTTTTGCATCAGTTTATTTATCAGCATTTTTAGTGTGCCTTTCTCCTACTAAAGACATTTTTGGGTGCAGATTTGCCTGATGTGCTGCATCTTGTATGTTTCCTGACAGATGCATTGCTATGCACACTTTCCCCCGATAAATGCATTTTTGTATATGTTACTTGATCAGAGAACCACATTGCAAATGATGGAGAAATGTGGATTCCCAAGGGAGGCTGCATTGTAGTTTGTGGGTTGTTTCAGGAAGTATGAATTAGGTGACTCTGAATTAAAATGCAAATGGAACCAAATTTATCCCTATTCCAAATGACAATGGCCTGACTCCTAAGATCTATTCCGCTTTTGCCCTGGTTATGAGAGGTCCACAAACTATCTCTCCTACTAAGGTGCTTCTTGCTTAAATGTGATGCTTGTTTGGACGAATAATAATAATAATAATAATAATAATAATAATAATAATAATAATTTATTTATACCCTGCCCATCTGGCTGGGTTTCCCCCAGCCACTCTGGGCTGCTCTGAATAAAATATTAAAAACATGATAAATACATCAGACATTAAAAACTTCCCTAAACAGGGCTGCCTTCAGATGAAGACTTGCCTCTTCTGCCTGGCTTTTGGAGATGAAGGGGTATAATAAATCAGATATTGTTTTTGTCATGTATCCTCTGCTATTTTATGTTTCTGTTTTCATTTAAATTGCATTTATTTTGCACTGATGCTTTAATGGGTTTTTAGAAAACCACACTGATGAGGAACACCAACCTGTGATGTATGGCTGTATGGTGAAAGGCAATATTGGGACACTTAAACAAATAAACCCTGCCTCTTATAAGGTTTGAATCACACATTTAGTCTGGGGAAGTAAAATGATAGTTGAGGTTGGAGAGAATGCTGAAAAACGGCAAATCTTAGTGGGCCAGTGATTAACGTATACCAGTGTGTTGAATGCCTAGGCTCATACAAATGCAGGCACATTTTGAAATGAACTGTCATGCCCTGGAGGGTAAATCTGCTGAGACTCTAAAGGAGAACTCTGCAAATATTGTGCCAATTATAGAGCTGCCTGAGGTTGGCATTTATTGCAAAAGACAATGGATTGTCTATTTTGTGTCACACTTAATGGTTTCCTTCTTTAGCTCCCTGATGAGCGCCACCTGTCTAACCACACCCATGCAGTGCCACATTTTTGTGCAGGCCGCTTAGCAGCCAAGATGGCAGGGGGACACACCTGTGGCTCATGTGAGTGGGCAGGGAGAGCCCAGAAGTAGAGGGGAAGGATGGGGTGGGAAGAAGTCAAGGCTGAGATGGAAGAATAAAGGAGAAGCCCACTGCAAGCACTCAGTTCAGACCTCTGGGGAAAAGAGGGGGAAGTGGTAAGGGAGAGACAAAAAGCCAAAATGGATGGAGAGATGGCATGGGAATGGGGAGAAAGAAAGATAAGTACGGATGAGCTCTGGCCATTTGTGGTTCTGGCCCCACCCACCACTGGATTTGTCCCTGCCCATCTTATGGCCCTAGCAGATTCCCCTTGAGGGAAGGCAGCCCTTGGCCAAAAAAGAGATTTCCCCTCCCCTATTTTAGGACAGGCTGAAATGACAGGAGCTATTGTTCTTTAGGGAAAGGTGTCCAAAGATCAGTGGTAACACTACCTAAAAGTGAGGGCACATCCACACCATACATGTAATCACGTGACTTCCCCCAAAAGAATCAAGCGAGATGTAGTTTACTCCTCACAGGGCTACAGTTCCCAACATCAACAACAAACTACAATTCCCAGGATTCTTTGGGTGAAGCAATGTGTTTTAAATGTATGGTGTGGGTGGGACTTGAGTGAAAATATGTTCCTGTAGGTTGCTTCCTCAGTTACTGCTGTGCTGGGGAGAGAATCACTTTTTATATGGCAAGAGTCACTTTTTGTATGGCAAGGGTGAGGAACAGTGATTTTTACAACAGTAACTGTGCTCTGCTGTATCCCCCCCACCCCCCAAAGCACCCAAGTATCTTATTTGGGAGTAAAACCAGTGGGGCTTAATGTCTGGGGCGGCCTGCATGGGATTGGGATTGAGATGGGTGTTCTGTAGCAAAGAGACAGTCATGGTAGGAATTGAAGCGGTGCAGTCTTTACAGTGGTATCTTGGTTTAAGAACAGTCCAGTTTAAGAACAATTCAGTTTACAAACTCTGCAAAACTGGAAATAGTGTCCCGGTTTGAGAACTTTACCGTGGTCTAAGAATGGAATCCGAAAGGTGGAAGGGCACTAGCAACAGGAGGCCTCATTAGGGAAAGCGCATCTCAGTTTAAGAACGGTTTTGGTTTAAGAATGGACTTCCGGAACAGATTAAGTTCGTAAACCGAGGTACTACTGTATTCTGGATTATTTAACCCAGAATTATGGGAATGTTCAGGGATGCAGGAGAAGATATATTGTTTGATTATATCCTTTCCAACTTGTGTTAACAAGTTCTACAATTTAACATTCCCCTTTTTAAACTTGCACAGCAGATGAGTTTGCTCAGGCTCACTAAAGCCTCTAAAATAAGTTATCTGGTAATTTCCCCTTTAGTCCCTCATAAAAGAAATAGACACGACACAGTCCTCTATAAAAGTATAAAAACAGTTTACTTACTCACTCAGTCTGTTCACGGATGGATCCCAGAAGGCAGACTTAAGTTTCAAAAGTAATATACCTAGAATCTATCCCATAAAGAGATAGTCTCTTTGTCCTCTCTTGGCTGGAAGCGAGCATCTTAGGCTAAGCCGATGTTGCTTCTTAGACAAATATAGTCAGAGAGAGAGAGATGGCGGCCAGTCCTATGCTTTTGTTACCTGCACAGGTGAGGCCATGCCCACCTCTGGTCACATGTAGAGGAAGTCTGTCCCAGCCTAGGAGGAAACAGGAAGTTCCGACTGGCTGGTCCAGACGTCCCCTTTTTATGTCTACTCTAGGGATGTTGTATTTGACTGCTCTGTGTTTCACATCCCACAAGAATGCTATTGACTCCAGCCCTGTCTGCTCTTGGCATGTGGCCCCTGGAAGATAAGGGAAGGCAGCAGGTTCAGGCTGAACATGGTCCCCCACTTGTGATGTATGAGAATGACAAATAGATAAGCAATAACTTTTTACAGTATTTCTTAATATCTTAGACTGTAAAACACGAATAAGATGGGAATGTTAAAAAGTCTTCTGAATGAAAGCAGCATCAGACGTTTCAGGGAGGACACCCAAATGAAAACACATCACACATCTGGCCAGCAGGACTTTCCTTCGAAACTGCTTTGAAGATAAATTAGACCTTTCCGTTGCTCAAAGCTATAGTTTCTTTTTCACTGAACTTGGCGTAGCTGTTGCTTTTGCCTAGCTGGCCAGCACTAGGGTCAGCCCTCCAAAAGTTCCAAAGTTTTTGTTGCCAACCCCATGGGAGGTGCAATTGAAACTTGTAGCTCAGCTAATATTTGGGGGTAAGTTTTAGAGCATTGTTTGAACCTTCCTTGACTCTTTTGGACAGGGTTTGATAAGAAAAGAAAAAGGCAAAAATCTAACTTCAAAAGTGCCCACATTGTCATTCAGTTTCTGTTCCTCTCCATTCTAAACTTAAATCTGGTGAAAGCCTGTTGAAGAAAAATCATGGTTAGATTTTCCCTCATGATTTAAACTGAAATGGTGTAACTAGTCTCATAGGCAGAGCCCTCTAATGCAGTTTTGGTGTTGGATAGGGATGGGTGATAAATTTGATTCAGTGCACATTTAAAACTGTCAAATCTGTCAAACTGGCACTTTCTAAAATGATATGTGAACCAAAACATAGCCATCCTTCAAAATTCGCATATATCTGAATTTTGTGATGCAGTTCACCAGTGAACAACATTTACAAAAATGCATATTTGGAGGGGAAGTATCTGCATGAAAGTGCCAATATTAGTCAAAATAATGTGCAAAAATGCATTACAAAAATGTGCACGTTAGTCAAAACTGCATATAAAATGGAGCTTGTTAGGAGAAATTTGCACTAAAATGCTGGTGAATTTTCATGAGGGTTTAAAAATAATGATTTGCAACTGAGTTCAAGATTGGGGAAATCATGAAACAGAGACAAACAAAAGGGACGGGTTGTTATTATTTATTGGATTTATATTCTGCCCTATACCCGGAGCTCTCAGGGCAGTTCACAGACCCCTAGTGTCAGAGATGGGTTGCTAGTCTGCTTCGAATACCCTGCACTGACCAGAATCTTCTGGCAGTCGTGGTCTGTCTTACAGGAAATGCCTCTGCTGAATACTTGTGTAACTGTTCAAAAAAAGAAACCCGGCTAATTAAGCAAAGCTGCTGGTGAGGGGAAGTAGGGAGGTGGTTTGCTTTTTGCAAATTCTGTAATGGGGGAAAGGGAAAGTGGTACTTGGAAAGAAACAGACAACCGCTGGCAACCTTGGTTGCTTTTGGACGGCTATTTGGAACACAAAAGGATATCTCCCCCCCTCGTTCCTTCTTGTGCCTTCTGTCTAAGTGCAGCTGCTGAAAAAGTCCATTTTGCAGGCCTTGTATTGATTATGCTATTTGTCCAAAAACAGATGTAGTGAGGGAGGAGGAGGGGTAGTAATGGGAACGCTCCGTTTAACCTTCCCTCCCAAGCAGCAGCCTCCAAAGTAGCACCACACAGTTATCTTTACAGTATGCTATGGGGGAGGAGGAAGGAAGGAAGGAAGGACTCTGGCCCTGTCTGCTTGTGTTAATTGATGGCTTCTGCTGCAGCTCTTCACACTTTAAAAAAAAATGGAACAAATGTTTTTATTTATAAGTGTAAAAAGAAGAGAAAAAAAGCCAAAGCAAATTAACAGCTTCATTAGAGTGTCAAACTAAAGCTTGAAAAGAAAAAGGAAAAAAGAATGAAAAGAAACTATATTCAAAACGCTTTGGAGTCAAAAGGCCTGGATGCATTTACAGGAAAGCAAAAAGGTGCAGGAGAAACTTTTCAAAGGAAGAAAAGCAGGGAAACAAACTGTAAAAAAGGCCAAACTTCGGGGGTTTTTTAGTTCAGCTGCCTACATGGAGACTTGGTACGCACACTCAAATTTAAGATTGTTTTAAGACTGTGTTTTATTTGGATTTGTTATTGGGATTGAGTCTTCTCCAACTGAGCGGAAGGCAAGTTAGTGCAAGGGATAACTGTTCCCTTCCTGTCCTCTCTGCTGGAATGCCCAAAAGTTGCTTCAGAAATTTGGTGGAGCCTACCAACCATTGTGGATTGGGTTGTCCGGGGCTGAAGTGGGCGGGGACATTGCCTGAAATCAGATGGAGGAATTGAATGTTGTGCTCCACTGGTACAAGATTCTCCCCCTCAATTTCGGGCAGTCCTCTCTTGCAGATCCAGGTCACATAGCCCACAAAGCTTGCTTGTTCCTCCCAGCCTTTTGGGGAGGCTTTTTGAGGGGTTCAGGGGAGCTGCAGGGGAGAGGAAGTGCCATTGTGTGAGCTGTTTTCTGCTCATGCACCAAATGGATGCATCCCATTTATTTCCTCTAATCCGAATGGCAGCATATTATTTTCAGATACAAGCAATCAATAAATAACTCAAATAGCCAGTGTGTGCTCTTATTTTGTTGGTTTTGTGCAAGTGTGTTTGCCTGCTGCATTGGGTTGTACTACTCATCCTGGAATTAGATCGGATGATGAGGGCTTCAATCTTATGCATCGTATTGCAGCTACTTGTCGTTTGTCTTTTGTCTTTATGCCTTACACAAGAAGTGAGGCTGTGTGTAAATGATAATTTACATATTGCAATATTTCCTGCACTCTATGTCCTTAGGTGCCTCCCAACTCCCAACCCCCATTTCCCCTACCTTGCAAACTTGTTCTTCAGAAATTCTTAGTACTTCAGAGAATTGCTGGGGAAAGGCAAAATTAGTTCCCAAAGCTTGGTGTCTATGATAAGTAACACCCTCTTTTACCCAGCCTGTGGTAAGATTTGAAATGGATATTATCTTCTCCTTGAATTGACATGAGCATTCACAGAAATAGAGTTCAGGGCTGTTCAGTCACCTATGGTATTCACAAATGTTAATCCACCATGCTAATTCTTTCAGAATTGACTGTACCCGAAGCTAAGCAACATGGAACTAGGAGTAAAAGGTACGCCCAATGCTAGATCAGGCTTATTGCCACAGTTGCACTGGAGTGACTATTGTTCTCCACAGAAATTACCTCAGAAATTACCTCAGAACATATTCAGAGGCTTGTTAGTGATGCTATTTCCTTTCCCACCATTCGTATCGCAGTGCCTTTGACTGTGATGAACTCCTTGGCCAGAAGGAGTTATTACTGCTTACTATACTCTTTTACCAATTATATATTTCTCTTTTTCTGAGACTAACATGTATGTCTCTGAGATGAAGCCAGGCATAAGCCAGGCTTATGCTGACAAAGTTATAGTTAGCTGAGGCTCTCAGGTTTTAAATCTGTATGTGGTTTTTATTGTGCCTGTGTATACTTGTTGGAAACCATTTTGGTATTTTTATGGAAGTGTTTTTATTAATAAATAAACAAGCAACGAGCTGGACAGTCCAAGGCTGTTATGACCACTCTTTTGAATGAACTTTTCTCTACATCAGGGAAGGCTAATTGGTGGTGCAAAGGCCACATGGCAATTCTGCCTGACACCCAGTAGCCATGTCATATTTTAAATTGCATCGTGCCAAGGAAAAATCGCCTGCAGCACTCACTTGTGGGACCTTTACAAAAGTTGTGTGAGAGAAATAATTCACATATTGACGTTACATCTCTCTTTGAGTGTGATATGAAATATTTTGGTTGGTAGCTACCTACAGAAAGTGTGCCAATGCATGGCATTTCGTGTACACGCTTTTGCATGATTAGGCATGCTCCAGAAAGGCAAAGAGCCATTGCCAGTCAGCTTCCTGAGCAGTCTTTTGGGAGGAACCATTTTCCTCAGTTTTCCCTCACTGATGACTTCACCCAAGCGCATATGTTTCATAAATTTGATAACTTGGTATGAAACAGTGCCAACTATAATGCAGAGCTTGATGGCTCCTGATGCAGGAACTCATGTGACAGGCTGTCCCTCTCCCACACCACTTTCTGGACAAGAAAGTGGCCTCCCCTTATACAGGTGTTGACTGTTGCTGTTCTAAGAAGGGCTGCTATGTGGAGAGAGGAATCTTGGCCCATTCATTAGCCAGCTCTATCCACAGCTTTTATAGATAATATTTACATTTTCCTCCACAGTTGTGAAATATATGGAAGTATGATGTCAAGATCTGAGAGTGCCTCTTTCATATGACAAGATGCAATCAATAAACCATGTGCCACGTGTGGTTATTGTGCATGTCAACTCATATTTCCCATGTTGCTCTGACTGCAAGTGTTTGTGTTGTACCTTTCCACCTCCAAAGCGTTGATTCTAGAGTTGTTATTTTGGGCTCAGAGTAACTGCAAGAAAAATCACATTCCAAATGTTTCTGTCAAAAGGAGGAAATGTAACGAGCAAGTCAACAGAAAATTCCACTTGTCAAACATCACTTGCCTGTATCTATGGCTTTTGTTATGCAACCTTGTGTTCGGGTGAGTTGTGTGAAGTAAACAGAAAATTGACTTCCTAGTAACAGATCCTTTGTACCCGCTATAGAATTTTGGTCATGTGGATTGAAGCCCTCAGCTGAATTACATTTCCCTCCGCCCTCCCATGCAAAACCATTTTTTTTCTCACTTGAAAGCATTTGGATCCCTACCCCCACCCCTCCTTATTGTTGGAAACCACCAGATTGAGGTTTTGTGGTTTTTTCTCTCTCCAATGGACAGCCAGGCAGATAAGAGACTGTATCCATAAAGAAGAGTTTGACATTAAAAAAATTCACACACTTTTGAAATTGACTGTCAAATCACTTCACATCTGTACCTAAAGCAAACAGACATAATGCTAACAGCTTGCTAGAACTCAAAAATGCCACCCACTAATCAGTCCACCTGTGGAATTCTCAGTCCATCTTGCAAACCGTGGAGTTGACTGCCAAGACGCTTGACAAGAAAATGTATATTAGACTGTTGAGGAAGAAGGGAAATGGAGTGCAGTGTGCGATGGCATGAACAAAATGCACTTGGCGCGCAGCAAGCAAATGGATTTGTTGAAGTTGACTTGTAATTTGTTAACCTGGCTTCAGGCTGTGTTGTGTGTGAATATAGGTGGTATCACCTAAAGCCAGCGCTTCTTAAATCACCAGATCAGACCCTCGAAGTGTCCTTTTTTTCCAGGGACAATCTGGATTTACAAAAGCCGTCCCGGTTTCTGATTTGATCTCAGGATGTCCCTATTTTCAATGGAGAAATGTTAGAGGGTATGGACTTATCCGACCCCTGAGCCATCTGAAGGCAGCCCTGTATAGGGAAGTTTCTAAATGTTTAATGTTTTGTTATGTTTTTATATATGTTGGAAGCCACCCAGTGTGGAGCAACCCAGTCAGATGGGCAGGATATAAATAGTAAAATTATTATTATAGTGTTGCATTGGCCATGTTCCAATGCAACACTTCAGGCACAAAGAATAATATTAGAAGACTGGAACATGGCCAATTAAACATGTTACACATTTCAGTTAGGTCAGCAAATTTCACATGTGAACTCTTTTAAGAATTCTTGGATGGATACCTTTGACCCATACGACTTTCCTTTTCAAATTTTTTTTTTTTACCAATCCTCTCATCTTTGACAAATTTCCTCTTTTGAAATGTCTCTGTGCTGGACTTCCTGGGCAATTGTCCACCTACATATACTGTATGTTGAATTTGCACTGAGGTCACTGTTCCTAATCAATTCAGCAATGGCTACATCTCCCACCAGGATTGCTTCCCTTTTTTGTCAATTCAAGGACCAACTGGTCTAGAACACAGTCATTTAAGGTATCCATAAATTTTCCTTTTTTGTCATGATCTAAACATGTATTTATTTGTCCATTCTTCAGCAAGACATGTTCCACTATATCCATACAGCATATGTTCAAATTTATGATAATAATTTGTCGGGAATTTAGAATGCTTCTTGTCCAGGGCAAGTTATAATTCCCACATGAAAATCCTTCACAGCCAAGGACCCAACATACTATAATGAGTTTGACTGCCTAGGTAGGCATGAATGGAGTTTATCCCATTATTTTGCTTGACAAACTTGATGGGTGACCCAGAGATATAACAAAAGGAGCTGGATCATCCTCGATGTCTTTCAGTCTTTCTCTAATCTTGGAAATGTGAAGTCCATCAGAATTTGGCAGAGGGAAAGAGAGAGAACTAGAAGCAGTTGCTGCTTGAGTTTGGTTAGAAAGAGAGCCAGACAAGGGAACTGTGAGTTGACTGAAGATGAAGGACCCTAGGTCAGTTAGGAATCTCATGCAGATTCAGTGGTTGTGCTGCCTGTATTAGTAATCTATTTGATCCCATTATGCTCTGCATGGATATTTGTAAATAGACAGATATAACAAAAACACTATGTGTCTAGCATGCTCTGTCATCCAAAGGAAGCAAAACCCAGTAGCCCTGTCTCTGAGTTTCTTGCCACTCAGGGAAATGGGGAGCATGCAACTCTGAGACCACCTGCTCCTGTATTTGCCCCAGGGGCTCCTGTGTTTTATGAAGGGTAAAACCAGGGGCAGGCAACCTAAGGCCCGTGGGCTGTATGCGGCCCAATCGCCTTCTCAATCCAGCCCTCGGACCACCCAGGAATCAGCATGTTTTTACATGAGTACAATGTGTCCTTTTATTTTAAAATGCATCTCTGGGTTATTTGTGGGGCATAGGAATTTGTTCATTTCCCGCCCCCCCCCCAAATATAGTGCAGCCCACAACATGGTCTGAGGGACGGTGGACTGGCCCATGGCTGCAAAAGGTTGCTGACCCCTGGGTAAAACCATCAGCCTCAAGGAGTAGAGCCTTTATTGCAATTGCCCCCAAAGCTTTGGACTAACCTCCCTGAGAACAGAAACTGTTCCATCCTCAATAGGTCAGTTGGTTAGAGTGTGGTGCTGATAATGCCAAGGTCACAGATTCGATCCCTGTATAGGACAACTGCACATTCCTGCGTAGCAGGGAGTTGGGCTAGATCAGTGGTTCCCAACCATTTTTTGACCATGCCCCACCTAAGCATCTCTAAAATCCTGACACACACACCCCGGTGACATATAATTCTTATTATTCACAAAGTGGAGGATGCCTAAAAGGCCATTAATTGTTAATAACTCATTCTTGAATTGCCCCCTTAAAAATCAAATTGCCTCCCTGTGGGGCGTGTGCCCCATGTTGGGAACCACAGGACTAGATGATCCTTAGGGTCCCTGCCAACTCTACAATTCTATGATTTCTTCCCTCGTGGCCTTTTTGATAGATTGTAAAACCTATGGGGTGCTGAGACAATTTGAAGGCTGCTCAGATTTTATTTGATGGCTGTTGAGAGTCGATTTGTGAAAGGCATGTTATGTTTAATTGCTGCTTTCAAAATGTTTGTTGATATTTAATTAAATTGCATTGAGCATAGGAAAACTGGTCTGCAAATTATTTTGAACAAATAATATTTCCATGTAATTCAGGAATCCTGTGTAGCATATTGGCAAAACTTCGCTATCTGACGGGCAACTCAAATGGCACTGCAAAGGATTGGAGGGGTCAAGGAAGGTATTAACAGGTAGCTCCTCTTCGTGGATAACATTCTGCTATGAGTCTCTTTGATGAAAAGTGCTCACTGCCTTAATGTAATCCTACACGTGACTTTTCTTGCGATCTGCACGATGGTTGTTGTTTTTTTACATCTGTTTTCCCCCTCTTCCCGACTTAAGATTTCTCACTCCTTTTGCTAAAGGTTTCTCTCTATTAATTACTTCTTCGCACCTGGATATAATTACCATTCACAAGAGTCTGCCTCTTTTCAGGCTTAACTCTCAACAAGGTTTTCCAAGAAAGCATCCTTCACGACTAAAGACTGCCTCCTGAAGGATGGGACAAAGAGGTAATGTTTTATTTTATAATTATAATTATGACTATAATAATAGTAATGAGACCGATATACAAATCTAACAGCATCTGATAACTATCTAAAGTAACATTCTTCTTGTCCTTCCAGACTGAAGATAAAATGCAAAGATCTATTGGGGGGGACAGACAGATGGGGGGAGAGGATTGTAGCATGTGATGTGCAGAATAATTTGCATCTCCCGTTCAGGATAGGAAGGTCACACAATCTGTAGTGCAACAGCAAAGGGCAAGCAATGCCTTACTTCTTTAGAGGTTATTTTCTATATGGTATTCCAAGCCTACAAGTTCACACAGAAGTCCCCCCCCCCCTTCATTTAAAAAAAACCCCTTGCATTTGTGCGAATCCGAATGTTATTTTAACATCTGTTCTTTTAAGGCAGTTAGCTCTGGGAAGGCAGTGTTCTTTGCCATAAATTTAGGTCATTAATTTGTATCTGTTCTTTGTTTATTTAAGAAACAGGACAAAAGGGCAGCTGCTGAAACATTTGGCTGTGCCGAGGGGTAGTGGGCTGAACATGTCGGAGTTCTGCGTACGACCAGCTTGAGTTTGTATCCACAGCTATAGGACAGAACTTTATGGAGTCCTTTTGCCAAGCCATGTGGTGCCTTCCACTCTGTGGTTTTGCTCTAAATACCTGGAGGTTTTTGGAAGGAAGGCATGACAGGGAAGATCTGGAAAGTGGGGGGTAGCAACTGCAAATATATATGCAGGCTGCCCCCTTTTTTGGAGGTGGGGGGAGAAAGAGGGTATTCAAATAGCCATTATTTTTGCTGCATTGGCTTAAGTGCTGCAATTGGCTAGCAAAAGTCACACTCCACACAGCAAAAATGACCTAGTTTAATTAGACATTTATAAACAGAAGTGGAATAATACCTGCTAAATTGATTGTTAACTACATTTAATGTTCTTAAATTGACCATTAAATGTGGAATAATTTCTAGTGAACTCTTGATACCATAAAAAGGGGGGGAAATGTTACAGAGGTTTTATTTGTTTTCATAAACCTAATGGTCTCGAGGGAAATTATGTACATTTGCAGGGGTTGCTTCTTCTGTGTTGACTCTCTGTGACTTCCAATCAGTGGCATCTGGACTGCTAGAAAACAGCATGCTCTCAAATGGGGTGGCTTTAACCTCCTTGAAGAAGCACAGCCATGCAGTTTGAGCTGTGAACATTGTTATCCATAGGTGACCCCAGTAATTATATAGCTCCAATGATTTTTGTCACTTTTTGCTCATGAAATAGCCCACTTTCTGTGGCACAAGAGGGAGGCAAAACATTGCAGTACACTACCCAATCCACTCAGCCAGTCTCTTATAAAGACTTTTCAGCATAGAGGGGAGAATTCAGCCCGAGACAAATCTCCCTCTCTCACACACTTTGGAATAAGCAAAGGAATGCAGGGTGACAAGCAACAAGTGATCAAATAAATAGATTAAAAACAACTCCAATGCAGATTGTAGATGCAGGTTGGGAAAGATCTCTACTTAACTACGTTGTTGGAAGAGGAAGGTCTTCAGCAGGTGTCAAAAAAGAGCTAGTGCCTAATATTTAAGGGGAGGAGATTCCAAGGGGCAGGTGCCACAGCCCTGAAGGTCTGATTCCTACATTGTGCAGAGCAGACCTCCTAATAAGGTAGCGTCTGCAGGAGATCTTTAGCTGTAGCACATACTGATCAGTTGGGTATATAAGGGGTGAGTCAGATAGGGCTTTATATAGGGACGTGGGTGGCAGGGTGGTCTAAACCCCTGAGCCTAGGGCTTGCCGATCAGAAGGTCGGCAGTTTGAATCTCTGTGATGGGGTGAGCTCCCATTGCTCTGTCCCAGCTCCTGACAACCTAGCAGTTCAAAAGCATGCCAGTGCAAGTAGATAAATAGGTACTGCTGTGGCGGGAAGGTAAACAGCGTTTCCATGCACTCTGGTTTCCGTCACGGTGTTCCGTTGTGCCAGAAGCGGTTTAGTCATGCTGGCCACATGACCTGGTAAGCTGACTGTGGACAAACACTGACTCCCTCGGCTTGAAAGCATGATGAGTGCTGCAACACCATAGTCACCTTTGACTGGACTTAACCATCCAGGAGTTCTTTACCTTTTTACCTTTTACCTATGTACCAATATAAAAGTCCATCCCCCTGAACCTCACCTGGTAGCTAACTGAAAGTCAATGCAGTTCTTTCAACAGTAGGGTAACATGTTGGCCAATTCCTGCCACAGTGAGGGTCAATTCACTGCATTTTGCACCAAGTGCAGCTTCCAGAACAACTTCAAGGGCAGCCTCACATAGAATGTATAAGTGTACTGTGGTCAATGATATCACAAGCCACTGAGAGATCAAGGAGGGATATGGCCCCACTCCCCCTGTTCTTCTGATGAAGGTCACTCATCAGGGTGACCAAATTCAATTCAGTTCCATAACCAAGCATCAACCCAGGTTGAAATGAGTCAAGATAATAATAATAATAATAATAATAATAATAATAATAATAATAATATAATAATAATAATAATAATAATAATAATACCCCACCCATCTGGCTGGGTTGCCCCAGCCACTCTAGGCAGCTTTCAACACATACGAAAACATAATAAAACATCAAACATTAATAATAACAATGTGATCCAAGATAAAAAGTCACAATAACTTTTAAAAAAACAACCTATATCAAATAAAGCAATATTCAATAGTCCATTAGAATCTAATAGTAAACATTAAAATGAAGCATCAGCAAATTGTAATTAAAGAGTTATTACAATAAAGAATTACTAATCTATAATCAATAAAAATGCATGAAATGTTTGGGCATAAAATACCACAAAATGTAGAAAACCACATAAAAGGATCAAATTGAGAAAAAAGGACACACAACTTATAAAATTACTTTAAGAAATATCCCTGAGCTCCTCTTCTCTCTTCCAAGCTGCTTCTTCTGTTCTCCAAGTCATGATCTGGGAAAGGCTCCCAGGGCTGGAGGGTGAGGCAAGGCGGGTGGGAAAGCCATTGCCTGATGAAGAACAAAAAGTTTCTCTCCCCTCACAGTTCTTCCTCGGGAGCAGCTCTCCCACGAAGTACTCCCCATCCAAGAGTACTTGCAATGGTTGCACCCTCCCTGGTGAGCTTGCCTGACAGCAGAAGCAGCGAGAGTGGACAGCAGTGCTCCAGTCAATGCCAGGTATCTGGGTCTGGTAGTTGCCATTTTTATTTCCACAATGTCCCTAACATAGCATTATTCCAAAGCATTGTTGAGAGGGAGGTTCATCACACATGAACATTGTTGAGAGGGAGGTTCATCACACATGCGTAAAGACTGTGGTAAAAAAGTCATTATATAGAGAGAGAGCAGGGGAAAGGATTACCACCTTGGGAAGGCGCTGAGTGGTTCTGCCTCCCCCCCCATCAACAACTTAATATGTTTTAAAAATAAAATAATAGGAGAAGAAACCTAGTTCACGGCAGAGCCTCTGCAGAGTGTATTAGCCCCCAGGATGGGAACTGATGTCATTCTTCTAGTCCTTCAATGCAAAGATGCAAAGTTCTATTGGGAGGAAGATGGAGGGAGGTGAGGATTGTAGCATGTGATTTGCTAGGATGGCAACTGATGCAATACAGTCGTACTGTAGTAATCACCATCCTGTGACTATATGAAGCTGCCTTATTCAGTTAGATGATTATTCCATCTAATCAAATATTGTCTGTTGGGCAGTGATCTTCCCTAGGACTTATATCTGATTTATTTTTATTTTTTAAAAAAGCTTATGATGCCAAATACTGAACCTGGAACCTTCAGTATGGAAAAGATGGGCTCTCCTACTGAGCTACAAATCCCTGAAGGTGGGAAATAATTGTAAGAATAGTAATAAATGCTTCTGTAAGAAAATGTAAAAGATTAATTAGGAGGGATCGAGAAAGCCAGTTGTAACACATCCATCTGCTGATTGGATCAGGAACAGATCTGGAATGCTGGTTATACTTAAACCAGAAGGAAAGTACTTTAAAATAATGATTCATTCTTCCAGTGGTTGATCAATCATGTGGTGTCAAGCTATCTTCAGAGCTTGATACTACATCTAGTATTTGGAAAATCCCATTGCCTAGAGATTCATTGCTCCATTTTGAAAGTACTATATCAACCAGAAGGTTCTATTCCATTTGGAAAGTACTATGTCATTTACTGAGCTCCAGAGGACATGACTTGTTTTGTAACATCAACATCACACTAGTTTCACGGCAAAACAAGTCAGTATGTCATCCTGTGATGTCACCCGTTCAGTCCCAGTAGCTCTTCAGGTGTCATCTTAAATCTGACTGTTACATAGAGGTGGGTTCACTCCTTGGGTACTTATACAGGGAAGTACAACTGGCTTAACACATAAGTTTATGGATGGCATTAGAGTGATTGGGAAATGGCTTTCATGAAAAGACATTCCATTAGTACATCGTAAACCATCCCTGTACCCAAAGGACGAGGGTGGTTAACGGCATGTAGGAAGCCTGGCTTTAGTGGTCCTGGAAAGGAAATCAAAGTAAAAAAAGTAAAAGGTTTAAAGAAGTGATCCTGGGGGGTGGTACATGCCAGGAAATGAATGTTTGGCTTGTGGTACAGACATGGCTGTTCCATCAGGAACTGTGGAACTGCACCTATTGTGCAGGTTCCTCTTGGACAATACAGCTCATGAGGTCCTTTGTAGATATGCATGCAGCTATCTGTTTACTTGCCAAAACACCAAACACTCTTGTCCCTGGAATTCCACAACAAACTTCCTCCAAAGCAAGTGTTTGTTTCACACTGGGCAAAATGGAAGGTTTTCTCCACCCTCGTGGTCCCTTCCAACTCTACAATTCTGTCATTCTAGTATCAACTTTTGTCAGGGTAAATGTTAAGCCTACATTTTTTAGTAGAGGCTCTGGAATTCTGTAGTCATAGTCCCAATTGCTGTGGGATTGCTTTCATTTTCAATATTATGAAAGCAAATTAATATATGGAAGACTGTGTGTGATTTTGTGCACCATACTCCGATTTTTAAAATCTCCTCCCCAAATAGATGGTTGTCATAAACACTGGCAGACAATCTGCTCATTCTCCGGGAATCCATGACTAACTCTTCATCCTGTAATGAGTCAGCCAGTTTCTTGTTTATTTTTCCTGAGGTACAATGCAAATAATTTCCAGATCCCCCCCCCCACTTCTTTGTTCCACCTGCTACTTTGGGCCTTCATGCATTGCTGTGGTCCCTTCTTTGGTTAATCTGGGTGCTCTACATCTTCCTGAAATTGGGTGGAGGCTCTGTGAAGCAACTACTTTTATAGTCATCAAGTACTATTTTTCCTGGTCCCCAATATACCCTTCCAATTCTCATAATTACCAACAGAGGTCTTTTTTTCCTTTCCATAATGTACAAAATGATCTGCCCTTTTATGATTGCCTTGAGAATATCCCACAAAGCCAACGGTGAGGGAGCAGATGCCTCATTCAATTCCAAATAGAAGGAAATCTGTTGTCTCAAATAATCCCTAAATTCAGACACTTTCAGCCAGCTATTACCAAGAGACCACATTTTAAGAGCAGATGTGTTATTAAGGCTGAGAAATGTTATGAGAACTTCGTGATCTGACAAATAAATGCATTTCTATCAAGCATTCCAACATTTGGTTTTTTGGGGGGTGGGGGGAGTACATTTAAAAAATAGATCCTATTGCTGATGAGAGATGAAATCTTTCTTCAAAAACCACACTGTATTTTAGCCATTGCCTAAATATTATTGGATAACACTGGCAGGCATTCATTTGATCATACACTTTTCTTACAGAATACATTTTCTCTAGGAAGCATGAGCAGAATGTGATGTTGTGTCCATGTTTGTAGGGCATGTTCCCATGTTTCTAGGAGAAATTGGCGGGACAAGAGGAAGTGTGGAAGAACCCTCAGGATTGTTTATGCTGAGTTGCAGCAACTACCCGGCCCGGGGTTTCCGACTGAGGCTGTTCCAAGCCAGACCTGGAGCTACTGTTAAACCCTGAATCTTTTGAATCTTGAATCTTTTGCATGCAATGCAGGTAGATTCAGGTAGGTAGCCATGTTGGTCTGATGCAGTCGAAATAATAAAAAAAAAATGTCCAGTAGTACCTTAGAGACCAACTAAGTTTGTTCTGGGTATAAACTTTCGTGTGCGTGCACACGAAAGCTTACACCCAGAACAAACTTAGTTGGTCTCTAAAGTGCTATTAGACATTTTTTAATGCAATGCAGGTGTTTTACTACTACGCGATGGTCCTTCCTCTCAGTGGATAAGAGGGAACAGTTTATTGAAAGGGATAAAAAGCCCTTCTTTATTGCCAGCTCTTTTGAATTCTTTCATGGTATGGTCTCTCAGGCCAGGGCTTCCCAAGCTGTGGAATGGTCCATGGCCTTCATTCAGGTGGTCTGTGCTACGTCTGTAGAAATACAATTTAAAACTAATGCAGCATCTATCACAGCACATTATGATTGCTACAACAGGCAAGTGGTCCGTCTAATCCCCCAGCAATTTTCAAGTGGTCCATGGGAGTTGGGGAGGTCCTAGACAAATCCAATAAATGAAAGGATTAAATGACAGCTACTCCTGAAAAACAGTTTTCTAGCACTTTTTAAGATGCAGAAGTTTTTTTCTCTACTGCTGCTTTTAGTGCCACATCCGTTTTTTGTTTTAATTATTATGTATTGCCTATAAGGTCCTTTTAAATCCCATATGTGGACTTCTTCTGAAGTTACTTTGGCCCAGTTTGCTCATACTGATAAGCCAAACTATGGCTTAGTGTGAATGAAAAGAAGTGTGAGTTCCTACACCAGGCACCCCCAACCTTCAGCCTTCCAGATGTTTTGGACTACAATTCCCATCATCCCTGACCACTGGTCCTGTTAGCTAGGGATCATGGGAGTTGTAGGCCAAAACATCTGGAGGGCTGCAGGTTGGGGTGCCTGTCCTAGACCACAGATCATGGGTACATTGTTCCTCCCCTGATCTTTCTGATGCCCTGCTAATTGAGACTAAGCCATGGTTTACTGAGCATCATTGAGAATGATCGTGATGGATAGGTAGTTAGCATCATATATGGGCCTCATTTACATAAATAGCAGGGCTGTTCCTGAGCGTCCCACATCTTCAATGAGGAAATGAGCATGCAACATAAGAATAATCCATTTCTCAGCCAACCATGTGGCTGGACATGAGTTGCACATCCCACAATGCAGTCAAGGGTGCAAAGTTCCAATGTTTGAGATTCTGCTTTGACATTCAGTGTAAGACCTCTGCCTGTCCTGACTGAGCAATGCTAAATTTGTGCCCAAGTTGTACCATTTCAGAGTATAGATGGGGCATCATATGACTGAATGCTTCTCCATAAAAAACAAAATCTCTCCTCACATGGCAAACTAGCATGTCAGGGGGAAAGGTGTTAAGCCTTCTTTCTGTCATGTTAGTTTTCTGTGGGTAAGTAGAGGCTATCTCAGTCATACTTAATCTGCAAATTAAGCAAATTTGCATAAGTGTGGCCACTAAACACATTTTGCCTTGATAATTGAAATCAATTCTTCTAAATTAAATCATTAAAATCACATTCAGAAATGCTATCAACTGTTTTAACAGTTGTCTTGAGCAATGATTTAGTTATTATTTAAATTAAATCCTATCAAGAAAATTGCATAATGTGATCACCTTTGGCATTTATCAGCAGGCCTGGCATCAGCACATGACATCCTTGAAAAGTCCCAACGCCCTGGCAGGACCCACCATTAATGCTTGCCCTGGGTCTCATTTAAAAATTCAGCTGTGTCCAAGAGCCACCATTTTAATTCCCAACAATACCCTGGAGCAACACTATGACAGAGGCATTCTGGGTAATTGAAATAGCACTTCCTGTATCTAGCCACTAAGGGGTGGTAGTGGTGGGGCTACTTATTACTGCCACTGGGGTAAGTTGGATGGGCCCACAACATAGGAAAGGCCCAACAGAGGGCTCTTCCCCAAAGTTCCCCTCAAACTTGGATCTGGTCCTGTCAGAGTTCTGTACTATATATTCCCAAGTGTCTTATTCTGCATGTTTTGCATAAACAAGAAATCATAAGGCATGGGAGGAAGAAACACGCTTGCGACCCACTCTGCAAAGCTCAGCGTCCAGGAAAGCCCCATAATAGTAAATGGGATTTGGCCTGGCAGAGCATTCTGAAGAATGCAGTCTAAATCTGCTAATTAAATCACAATAAATAACAGGGATTGATGGTTGGTTTTACCATTTCCTTTATTGTCTTCGACCCATCCTCTTGCGTTGACAAATGGATCTCCTTAACCTCTGGTGGCAGCATTCATTTGAGCCTCTTTAGACAAAGATGAATGAGATGAAATCCTGGCAGTTATTCCCACACTCTTAAAAAATCAGTCATAAATCTAAGAATGCATAGGATTCTGTTTCCTGCAGATATATCCTTGCCTTTCTGCTAAGGCTGCCCCTAAAATATATGATATATGTATTCTGTTTGTTCTATTCTTGTCAGCTATAAATGTGACTTTATTCCAATTTTGTCTTCAAAGGTTTGTTGAGAGGTTCCTCTGTTTGCTAGATGCATCTCTATTCTCTCTTTCTGTACACTGATTCTCACTATTCCGGCACAACTTCTAGACTGTTTCCTTTTGGCTATGCAGCTGCATATTACAGAAGAAGCCTGGCGGTATGAACAAACGACCGTTCAGGTTAGCAGTCCACCGCTATTGATTAACCCCAATAAACTTGTGAGAAACCACATTTTATGCTAGGGATTTTATCATATACATCATAGCTTGTTTCCTGCCCCAAATACACGAGTCTGGGAATGGGTGTGGCTAGCTCTACCTTCCCAGTGCCACTGCTTGCGCTAACATTGTTCCAAATCTAGAGTAAGATTTGCTGAGTTTGAAGGGGGCCACCTTCATCCCACAAAGGGTTTCCAGCACAGGGGCAGCCCTTGTGATTGAAATGATTGGCATGCTTCAGGTGGTTCCCTTCAGTCTCAGCCAATCACAGGCTGGCTTGCGGTTGCTGGCGCATGTATTATCAATGGAGGGGCAGACCTAGGCTCAAGCATTCTCAAAGGCCCCTTTTGCATGTTCAGCAGCAAATGTCATAAGTGTCTGCTTATGAATTTGCTACAGAAAATAAGGAGCTCTGCAGCATTATTGGTGTGTGTGGTGGGGGAGAATATCTGGGATTTAATGACAGCTAAAGTGAATGGTGGTTGCACACTGCAATAGGATGGGATGAATTGTTCTCTGCTTCTTCTAATCCTGTCTTTTATTTATTTATTAAAAAAATACTTATATACAGCTATTTCATATGATATATTTTTCTAACTAAGGAAGCTGACCTCAAGAAATTAGACCTGTTGAAAACTACTAGAATGCAGTTTAGTACATATAATGCAAAGTTAAATAGTACAAAAAATATGAAGCATTCGTCAGAATATTTTCCTTAGTTACCAAGACTGAAACTGATGGTATCCACAAAGAAGTACAAGGACACTCTGTGCTATAAACTAGGACAATGGGAAGGTGTGTTTTTCTTTACCCAGTTCAGGAAATCCTGTGCGTCTTGCAAGGGAAAGTAACATTTTCCTTCTCTGACCTACAGCCTAATTTCAGTCAGAATTTCACTGCTACGAACATCCCAGGCCAGGTGGGGAAAGGCCTGCAAGGCAAGGACCAGTTATCCCAGGACTCATAGCCTAGATACAGTGAAGGACAAAATTCCTTAAAAGCAGCAGAGTGAATTTCAACAGGTGCGGCATTTCTAGACCTTTGCCCTTTCCAAAGTTGTATTTTCTTCACACTTGTTAAGAGCGCAGGAACTTTGTCATATTTTGCATATAGTCCTCCTTGAGAGAGAAGGACACAAAGGAACACCAGTTTCTGGAAAGCACAGGAAGAGAGAGTGCTGTTGTGCTTGTGGGTTTCCCACAGGTATCTGCTTGGCCGCTGTGAGAACAGGATGCTGGACTAGATGGGCCATTGGGCTGATTCAGCCAGCTCTTCTTATGTTCTTAATCTGTTGCAGAGGCCTGAGTAGCATGAGGAGTGGGTGAAGGGGGTGGAAGCTGAGAAAACTGCCTCTTCCACTTCTGTGAGTACTTGCCTCCATTGAATACAAACCCCTTCCATGAACAGAAGGGTGCCTTTGCATGGGCCGCTGATCAAGCAGGCATTTCTTATGTTCTTATATTTAAGGATGCAGGTAAACATAAAACGTCTTCAAACAGATGATAAGTGGGTCCTGTCTTTCAGCTGAGGGTTAAATGCAGATTCCTCGATTTGAAAAGGGCAACCGCAACTGTTCCAGAGCAGAGGGCAGCCCTGCAAAAGAAAAAGGAAAAACCATAAGCAGCATTTGGCAAACATTATCTTCAGCTGAAGTATCATTGTTTAGAATTTCCCGACGCTTGGGAAATAACTGGTGAGCAGAACAGAGGACTGCGAAAGTCATGGGAGATGCCTAAAGCACTCCTGGGCCGCTTACATTTCTTACTTTTAGACGAGCCTCAACGAAAGCACCTGGCTATGGCTTCAATATACCGCTATGATGATCTGTTCATACATGTATATGAAAGGGGGGAAATCTGCCAGATACACTCATGCAAAAAAAGGGTTATGTTGCATGAATGCCTCTGAATGACATTTTTGTGCCCCAGTGGAAATTACAATGATAATTTAAACACAGCTGTCCTGCTGTGCATTTGTATCTGTGGCCCTGGAGGATGGTGACATGTCTTAATAGCAATGGCTGTCCCAGAACAAAAATAATGAGAGAAACATCTGTCTCTCTGTTACTCTTCCTCCTCCCCCCTCCCCGCAGACAAATGGCATTTCTGATTCAGATTTGATATTTGTACTGGGCTGTCAGAAAACAAAACGAAACCTGCCTCGCTTTTATTTTCCCAGAGTCTTTGTTAAGAGCATAGCGATGGTTCCCACTTAACATTGCCATTTCTATTATATATATTTAATATTCATTAATTTGGAAAAGATCATTATTTCCTGCCTGTGGCTAGAAAGAACAGCTGAAACGTGGGAGTCCAGACTGCAGCTGGGTGAAGAGAAGTTCTGAAAAAGATTCGGCAAGTGAAAGCTGCTGAGTCACTTTTGCTGATATTTGCGACCTCTTTTATTAGTGAACTTCTGGAGTTTTGTGTTGAAGAATGTTAATGAAAGGAAAAGCAAAATAGCACAAGCCCACCATGTTCTCTCAAGATGTGTATGCATTGAGTTATCCTTTCACATTGCTGATTGCTTTGCGTTCTCTCACATTTTCTCCACTTTAGTCAAACTTTTAGCTGTACTATTATCACCTTCCTTCATTTCCTGTCACTTGCAGCTTGTATAGTTGCATGCTGGATACCAGCCCAAACGAGGCTGACGCATAAATGCTCAAAATATAGTGTGTGCTCATGCAAAGTGTGTAATTCTTTCTATGTATGGAAAACACTCATCCCTTCTATTAGCTACATTTATATGCTGTATTTATTTATTTCATTACGTTTTTATCCTGCTCTGTCTAGGGATGGGTGAATCTGCCAGCTTTGGTTTCCTCTTAGTTTCTCATATTTCCAGCTCTTTACATTTTCACAGCAGTTTGTGATTTTCTAAAATAATGTCCTCATGAAAATTTATCAACATTTTATTGCAAATTTATCCTAATGTTCACATATTTATATGCAGTTTTGCCTAATATGATTGTTGTGAGGTGGTTCCCCTAATAAAATGCATTTCTGTATGCTATTTGCAGTAATATATGCATTTTTAATGCACATTTTATCTTAGGAGAGTGAGAAAAGTTCTCAGGGATGACTCACACCCCAGCCATCACACCCAGCCAGTGTGGTGTAGTGGTTAAGAGTGGTAGACTCGTAATCTGGGGAACCGGGTTCGATTCCCCGCTCCTCCACATGCAGCTGCTGGGTGACCTTGGGCCAGTCACACTTCTCTGAAGTCTCTCAGCCCCACTCACTTCACAGAGTGTTTGTTGTGGGGGAGGAAGGGAAAAGGAGAATGTTAGCCACTTTGAGACTCCTTCGGGTAGTGATAAAGCGGGATATCAAATCCAAACTCCTCGTCTTCGTCGTCTTCTTCTTCTTCTTCTTCTTCTTCTTCTTCTTCTTCTTGTCTTCTACCCTGATCATTTATCTTTCCCCTCCTAAGAGGTTATTGCTATATTATTTCCCCTGAGTGCTGTTTTCCCATTTGGAAAACCAAATAACATGACATGTTCATAGCAAAAACACCTCTGGTTTTAGATAATTAATATGAATTAAAACACACCCACACCAATAAAATAACCTAGCACAGAGAACTATGTTGTGTGACGGCTTTCCTCCAAGTCCTGAAAACTTCCCATGGACCCTTAACCTTTGCCCCTTTTCTATCTAATCTGTCATCTCCCCCTCTTTTTATATACTTTCCCCCTGTCTTGGAGATGAAATAAACTGTAGGAAGATAACACTTCAATCACAGATGGTACAACTGTAAAAAAAGGGGGGAACCTTTGCATTTTAGACAAATATAAATTAAGTCCATGTAATATGTATGTGTGGTGACATTTATATTCACACTCTTAACAGCCTTCTAAACTCTGAAGTACACTGACAAAAAAAAACCTGTGATATTTTTCATGGTTTTTGTTTTTTTTAAGTTAACTTGGATTTCAAAGAAGGGACAGGAAAAGAAACCACATAAACATCCAGGTTTATACTTGGCTTGCTGAATGTAGGTCTGAGTCACATTTTTGTGTCAGCCACAAGACCCTTCCTTGGGAGGAAGAGTTGCTTGTTAAGTACATCTGAGGAAACAGGATTTGGGAGGCTTAGTTTCAAGTCTTAGAACATTGGGGAAATTCCTCTTGTCAGATTTCCTGTGTGAAGTGACATTCCTCTGATGGAGCTATGGAGTGGACGGACTCAGGAACTAAGGCAATGGCATTGCCTCTTGCAGAGCTTCTGAGGGCAGACCTTATTCTTCCTCTCAGGTCTTAAGGAGTAGAGTCCTTTGGGAACAGTGAGGAAATTTTCCCAGCCACATGAGACACAACTAGTTTGCACGAATCTAGTTTCCTCTCCTTTCCTAGTTTTGTTCAATCCACCAGGTAATAACATAAGCAAGCAGCTTAATGCATCAGGCCATCCTTTTAAAAATTAAGGAAACAAGAGTTCCTTTAGAACTTCCCTGAAAAAGTCCTCTGGTGAAATGAATTACAGTGGTACCTTGGGTGAGGAACTTAATTCTTTCCAGAGGTCCATTCTTAACCTGAAACTGTTCTTAACCTGATGTACCATTTTAGCTAATGGAACCTCCCGCTGCCGTCAAGCTGCCGCCGCACGATTTCTGTTCTCATTCTGAAGCAAAGTTCTTAACCTGAGGTACTATTTCTGGGTTAGCGGAGTCTGTAGCCAGAAGCGTCTGTAACCCGAGGTACCACTGTATATGGATTTTACAGAATCATGGGAACAGTAATTCAGCTTCCCTAAGAATCCTCTCCAAACTCAATGTCTAGAACACTGGTGGGTTCAAGGTCTGCATTACCCCAGTAGACAACTGTTGGGAGTCTGCACTCCAGTAGTTGTGGGGCTAGACCCACACAGAACCATGAATGAGAATATATATATATATATATATATATATATATATATATATATATACACACACAAAATCTATATACCACTTGATTGTAAGAAAACCTCTAAGCAGTTTACAAAAATATAAAATTAAACATTAAATGCAAGGCTGAACTGCGAGTCCTACCTTACAGGCTCAAACTATGAAATTCAGCTGCATCCCAAATATTGCATACATACAATTGCAAAATTCTTGAACACTTTTCTCTGTATTTGCAAGGAACACAAATCTATCTCTCTGCTGAGCCACCCAGCCCACCCACTTTGAACTTCTTGCAGATAACTGTGCCGCAATTGCACACTTTGCATAATACCGAAGGCTTTTTCTCTGTCAGCTGCTCCCTGGGTGTGAGGGAGGGAATCCAGACGACCAAATGAAATATGGCTCTAGTGGCATCTGGCTCATAGACTAAGGGTTCCCCACCCCTGTATAGAATAATGGCAGAGCATGTGAAGGTAGAAAGCTTGTTGAGAGGCAGCAACCTTGAAGGATAGAATGAGAGAGGAAAGAGAGCAGCAAAGTTCAGATTTTAGAAAAGTGAAGGCTAAAGCAGAACAAGGTTTTGAAAGCGCTAGGGAAAAAATAAGTGGCATGAAAAACAAAGAAATGCATTGGCTTGTTTTTTTGACTGATATCCTAACAGAAAAGAAACCTCAGCTAAGAACCAGAGTTATTCTTATAACAAACAAGAGCAGAACTTCTACCATACTTCATCCAGATATTGCCGGGTGGCGGTATAGCAATGTAACTTCAGGCACTGGGTTGCAAGTTGGTATAATTCCAGAAATTCAGGAAAGGTTAGGAAATCCATTGTGTGTGGATGCCCTCACAAAAATGAAAACTGAATCCTTTCTGTTCCTTTATACAATGAAGATGCCACAAGATCTACTTAGTTATTTCTGCTGTTTCAAATTATCTTGAAAGCGGATGGAGTTGTTTTAAAAAGCCAGGAAAGAAAAGCAGCACAGCTGACACATTTAGGTGGGATTCATACTTTATTTAGGGAGGAAAGGAATTCATGATTTGGAAAGAAATGCAACATACTGTTTGTCCTTTAATGCTCATTACTTAAGCATAAAGGCGCATTATGAAACCGGATAAGGTGGCTCCCCATTGTGAATAGGTATTAGAGGACATATGCTAGGCATTCCTCTTAATGGCACTTTTTCGCTCTTGTGGGCTTATACTTAGCTTGCTATACCTTAAAGATAATAGTCACTGGTATCTCAGTGGGACTGTTATATGTATAAAAAAATTACAGGCAATGATTCCTCCTAAGTCTCTGAATAGCTGGCTAGAAAGTCACTTTGTAAAGGACAGCAGTTTTGCTATGAAAGGGATTTTCCCTTCCCAAAATCATTTTAGCGCATGTGATTCTGCTGGGCAGGAGCAGAGAGACATAAAAGTGAGGTGGAAAAATCTAGGGTTTTAGGAAGGCCCGGCATGGGACTTCGGGGTGGGGGAGATATTTGATTCAGCTCACATTTAAAGGTGGATCTACCTAATTTGCATTTTCCAAAACAAAATCTGTGAACCGAAACACAGCCAGTATTCAAGATTCACACTTGAAATTTTTCAGTGCTGTTCTCCGGGCAAGTAATGTGTACAAGAAAATGCATATATTGGGATAAAGTATGCCTATAAATGCATATAATATATTGGTGTAAGTAACAGATAAAAACACATTATTTTAGGGGAAACTGCTTTGCAGCAATGTGTACATTAGTCAAAATGTGCATTTTGGGAGAAATCCGTACTAAAATGCTTCTTTTTTTAAGCATTCTTTTTTAAAGGCTTCTTTTTTAAAAAAAAAAAGTTGTAAACTGATGTGAAAGTGCAGAGAAGTGAATTTAAGATAGCAAAAGTGAGATAAAGCACAGTGTGCATGAGCCAAAGCAGCCAGCTTTGTAGAATCTGGGCAGCAGTTCTCCCAGCCAAGGGAAGAAACAAACTATGGAGCTGAGCAAAAGATAAGCAGTTGTAAGGTGCAAATAGAGGGGCCACATCCAGATAAAGGAGAAAGCTAAGTGGAAGGACTGTGAAGCAGGGCCTGCCCAAGACATGTGAAGGACAAGATAACACCTCCAGTTCCACAGAAAAAGCTAACCAGATTGTTAGTTATCCCCCCCCCATACTAACAATAGGACAGTATCCTTCATCACATCAGAGGGCAGCAGGTTAGCTTTAAGGGTTGCAAGGCAGGTTGTGTAATGACAAGCACAGATCTTTTCCCAAACACCTTGCTGCCACTCCCTGCTTTCCATTGTCTGCCATTTGAGGCGATCACGTCACCCTGCCAAGTATTAGGACTGACCTTATTGGAAAATGCAAGGAAGATGAGGAAACAGGTGCCATTTAAGAACAGGTGTTTGAGGGCATCCATGGAGATGAGGTTGTAAGAACCTTTGGATATGAGATCCTTGTTGTTGTGGACTAGAATACCCCGACCCTATTTTCCTAGGCTCAGGTATCATGCATCAATGGAGGCTGAGGAAATTGATGACACGCCAGAGCTCGGTGCGAGCCTGGTCAGATCCAGTGTGTGGTGGTGAAGAGTCATGTTCCATACTCTTTCCATGACTAGAGAAGATTCTGGAAATTTATCCAGGAGCCCTCCTCAAAATGTGCTAGATTTCATGTATCTGCAGAATCCGGCAGTATGTAACTCCAGATCTCATTTCAAAACAATCCCATGTAATCTCTTCTAGACAATTAGCAAATCTTTACTAATGAATCCAATCAGATGGCTGTGGATCTCTAGAGGGAAATCAGGATTTATTAAAGTTTCACCACCAATTAAATTGCAACTGAAGGCAGACATTTTACCTTTGGTTGCATCAGTACAATCCTAATTAAACGCAGCCAAAGCACAAGTTGATTTATGTTCTTGCAAATAATCTACAAATATTTCAGTATACTTGTTAAGACAGAGCACTTTGATGTCAAGCTAAAATATTTCCATTTCAATCTATGCAGCTGATGCATCAACCTTACTTGCCTCAAATTTTGTTAGCAGGACAGATCATTTGCATGTGTTTGCACCAACATTTTCTTTCCTGAAACTTTTGTATCCAGCTCTACTCCTGGCACATTTTTCATCAGTAGCCATTTTACTTCTGTTTCACTCAAACTAGGAGTATTCATTTCTAGACAGTTCGAAGCCATGGGGGAAAGTGTGATTTTTTTCATGGGAGAAGTGAACTTTATTGAGGATATTGAAATATTGAAACTTTATTGAGGATATTGAAAACAATACCTGCTTTCATATCAAACCAAAACTTATTTTACTGCTTTAAAAACTTAAAATGCACATAAAATTATATTTTCTGGCATGCTTATCACATTTACGAAACAATCCTATGTATGTTCACAAGGATGTAAGCCCCACACTGCTTAGCAGTGCTTACTCCTAAGTAGGCATGCATATAGAATTGCAGCCTCAAAAGTATAAATGCACCACTGTGCAATTCTATACAATTTCCACAGAGTTCTGTTGGAATTTAATCACAGATAACTGCATATAGGATTGCAGGGTTCCACTATTCAGGAATTTAATTCTCTAATGCTGTAGATTGCCTAACGTTAAAAAAATATATTCATACTACATATTTTGAGTAAAACCTCATTTTGAAAGAGAATGTATTTCTTACAAGTTTCCTCTTCTTTTCAGTGCTCCCCAAATATCATATGAAAAATTAGGAAAAGGTCTGGCGCGGGGACTCTGCCTTCTCCGGATTGCCTGTCTTTTTCCTGGATTTTATCATCTCTAAATTACTCTCAAGCCCTGTGTGTGTGGCTGACAGACAGTACATTGATAAGGATTCTGCAGTTAACGGGTGACACTGGCAGATTTGTGGTGGCTCCTTGTCAGGTACCTTCTTGCAGGGGGGAGACACCTTGCCCCCCCTACTTTGACCCCATCAGCAGCCTGGTTTTTTCTGTACCTTTGTTGGGAGTTGGGGCTGATCTACTCCCACCTACTGCCAGTCACCTCCCCCCAATCTCCCCCTGTTGCTACCACCATGATTTTGGGCCTAGGATGATGGCCGGCTAATGGATGTGGGCAAGTTATGCTGCAAGGCCACCTTCTGCTGCTCAGGGCCAGCAGATTCCTGCCGCCATTTTACATTACGGAACTCCTTGGTGCATGGTGGTGGTGGGGACAATGACTTATGCCCCCAAATCTGGGGCTAATGGTGCCATTGTAGTGAATACTTTCAATTCAAGAGGCAGAGAAAGTTGGTCCAAATCTTCACTCAACCTAGACTAAAGTTATTTCTATAGAATACATGGGACAGTGGTTAGATTTTTGAGTGATTAACTGGGAATCTATGCTAACCCTGTAGAGTCAAACAAGTTCTTCATGTTGTGATCCTAAATGTCCTTACTTAGGAAAAGAACAACCAGAGGCAATGGGGGTTGTACCAGTTTGTATACATGCCATCATTTAGCAGGGACAGATCTTATTCCATATTGGGATATTATACTGAAAGAAAACAGGGAAGAATGGAGTTCCAGTCTAACTTGCTCCTATCCCACCTTCAGTCTTTACCTGTCCTTGCTATGTCAAGGTAGAATGGACCTTTTGGGAATGAAGGGAGGGGTGGAATAGTGTTCAAGGGATGGGAAGAGCTTACCAAAGTGCTTCTGTCCAGTATGAAGCCTAAGAGACCATCTTGAGCTGTTCTATATCTAGGTTACGTTGCAAATTTAGAAGACCTCAGAAATCTGTTTCATCATTTTCAGATGCTTTTGTAGCCACCCACCCAAATCCACTAACAGTTTTGAACATTGTATGGCTCTCCTATCATCAAGGCCTCTCTTTCTTAAAAGCGCCATATGGAGTCATGAGACAGCCTGTCTCTCCAGAACTGGGGAGTGGGGAGAGAGCAGATTGGCACTATTTAGCCCCACATGGCAAGTATTTCTTAATTACCAATGGTATGATCGGTACCATATCAAATACAGAGGTTAAGGGCTTGTTCCACATCTTGCCTGGTTGGGAATTGTATTCTGTGATGGTTCTCTGCCAACTTTGGTGGGGCAAATGGTCTGTCTCCTTCTTCTTTCCAACCTATGCCCACATCCCCACGAAGATGTAACAGAAGACTGAGAATTATGTCAGGATTTTCCACTAAAATTTTATTCAGTTATCAAATTTTCAGTATGCCAAAAAAAAACCGCTTGCATTTTTCAGCTTGGCTATTCCATACTAAAGTAGTATGCTAGAAGAATAGCTAGGAACACAAAAGGACACCTGTGCAGTCAGCAGAGCACATGGCATCAGAGGAAAGCATCTCTCTTTGGGTTATGGCAAACATGTGTCACCCTCCTTCCCTCATTGTAATCATGTATCTCATTAGCAATTTTCAGAGATACAGCACGTTTAAAAGCACAAAGCTAACGCTGCCTAAAATCTCCTCTCTTTCTTCCAGTCCTCTATATTTTGATAATCTATGTTTTTTAAAAAGAGTAAGGCTCTACTGATGGGGGCAGGGGCTAAGCTTAAGGCTTCCAACCAGAGTCAAACAACTTGAGGCCTTGCAGGAGAAAATTGGAGCATGAAATTCTGAATAGCAATAAAGGACAGAGCATGGGATAGACTTGGTGCTTTTTTTCAATGGCACGTAGTACCAGCACTCCCCTCCGCAAACAAATCTTGCAATAAGGTAAATATAGAGTGGGGTCAACAGGTTGCACTGTTCCCCCTTGGCTGCCCCCAAATGCACTCTCTCCTGCTGGATGCGCTGCCATGCCACTGCCTCGATGCGCCATGAGTGGCTAGGCGAGCATGAGCACAGCTTCCCTTTCATCTCTGCTGACTCTTTCGATGTCTGCTCAGCAGGGGAAGGGGAGGGGAGGGAGAGAGAGAGAGAGAAGGGAAGGAGGCAGCAGCCTCTGTTGCTAGCACCGCTGTCCTCCACTCTGTGACTGGGGCAAACCCTAGAGGCAAGCACAGACTGGTAGCTGGGAGGAGGGGAAGGGAGGAGAATATTTTGTGATAACTCAGATATTGTCCAGCTGTTTGTTGGATGTTGACTATCTGTAATGGGTACTCCAAAAGGCATTGGATTTCAGTATTGGTAAGTTAACAGCTGATATTTTGCATTATTTGATAAACATGCAATTATTATTATTATTATTATTATTATTATTATTATTATTATTATATATTTGTACCCCACCCATCTGACTGGGTTCCTCCAGCCACTCTGGGCGGCTTCCAACAAAGATTAAAAATACATTAAAATGTCACACATTAAAAACTTCCCTGAACAGGGCTGCCTTCAGATGTCTTCTAAATGTCAGGTAGTTGTTTATCTCTTTGACATCTGATGGGAGGGCGTTCCACAGGGCGTGCGCCACTACTGAGAAGGCTCTCTGCCTGGTTCCCTGTAGCTTTGCTTCTCGCAGTGAGGGAACCGCCAGAAGGCCCTCGGCGCTGGACCTCAGTGTCCGGGCAGAATGGGTGCAGACGCTCCTTCAGGTATACTGGGCAGATAGCACTGACAGCTGGCATCCAGGCATATATCCCATTGGTATTCAAACTTTTGACCTTCATGGAACACCTTCTGCATCAACCTCTCTCAAATTTCTTTGTGTCTGCCATAGAATATGCAGAATTGGATTCTGGGGCATGTTCTAAGTTCACAGTACACAGAGATGTTGTGAGAACTCACAATTCCAAGCTATGAATTGAGACTGTCCTAGAATGGAGGCAGGCAGAAGAAAGATTGGGCTCTACTATAGTATATCAACAGGTGATTTAGAGTAGATCATCAAGGATTTCTAATAGTTTGATAATATTTTCAACAAAAACATTTAATAAAGAGTTGAGGTAACCCTGGAAGGAATTATTACATGAAAGATTGGCGAGCACAGTTTTGGTACTGGAAACAAATTACTGGCCTGAGCATGTGCTCAGAGGCACCCAGTTCCTTACTTTTAAATGTACGTTCACCACCTTGAAGCACTATTTTGCGCCTGGCTCTGGGTGATAGACCTCAGGTTTCTAGTGAAAAATGAATGTTTGCACATTACAGAGGAAAATCACTTGTGGGGGCCAACATGTTGAGAGCCTTCTGAGAAACTTTCGGAGAGCTTCGGGTACCTCAGAAAACTGACTGAAAACCACCAAAGTATCAGAATTAACTGCTATTTTAAGACTGGCGTTCAATGATATTGACAGGTGACATTTAACAGCTTTTAAAAATCATATGCATTTGACAGATAACATACTTCAGTATTTAGTACCTGACAGCATTTAATAAATAGCAAGCAATGATCATTAGTATTTGATGACTGTTTGTAAGACTCCATATCTGAGGCCTGCTGCAAGTTAAAACAATCAAGCGTTGCTGACATCTACAGCGTTCAATTTTCATATTTTGAATGTGAATTTTGAAATGTAACATTGACCATTGCCTCCGAATAGTTTATTCCAAATTGGGAATTGCTGGTGAATTTTGAATATTTGCAAACATTTGTTTCAGCTCCAGCCTATGCAAATCAGAGAAATTCTGTTGGATGGCCCTCTGAAAAGTGGCGGGAGTCAAATATTGTCTTTCTTTTAGCAAGTTAAATGTATGCAGGCATCAACAGACGGTGATTATGAGAAATCCTGCTTGAACAAAGTAACAGTATTCCCTTCCCTCCTACCTACTGCCAATGGCACAAGAGTGGGTGGGGAGCTGCCCATAAATAGTCTGGCTGCTGTTTGTCAGAAACAACAGTTGAAACATCCTTTTAGAATTGCTACTTCAGCATGTGCTAAAAATGACAAAGCCGTCCAGATTAAATGGGTCCGCTGAGAGCCTTCATTCCAAGGCACGGCTATAAAACTATTGGTGGGTGGCCGACATCGCTGGCCCCCCTCATTATAATTTCATTGTGTTTATATGGCCTACTGCACCATGGAAGTCCCCAGTTTTTTAATGTATTTCATTGACTGGGGCAGTTTGACATTCATATTTATACATCCTTGTGGCATTGCAATGCACTCTTCTGTTCTTGGTGTCCAAAGCATTTCGTAAAATGGTGTGAGGAAGATGAACGTTCAAACCTTGGCCCCATGAACTGTGTTATATTGTCATGAGGTAACTGAAAATTGTGCTGGTTTGCAGCGTACTTATTATAACCCCACCTATTGTTTTCAAATTAAACCAGAAGTAAACATAATATAAACATGTTAGTACCTTAATATTAGTACCAAATTAACAACCCATCGGCAAAAATACAAAGACTTATAAAGTTATAGTTAGCAAATGTGCCTTTCTCTTTTTCTTTGCAGAACTTTTATTTCAAGTTATTTCTTGTCATGAATGTGGAGCAGTTACCACCTTTGGTAGGACTGCCAGGTTGGGGCAATGTTGTAGGAAGAGGTTTTTATAGTAATAAGCCAAATCACTAAGTGAGACCTTTTGTTAATCCCCACATTAGCTCTCCTCAGTATTTGGGAACAACAGAGAGATATTTAATGTTTTGCTTAGGACGAACATTACCCAGCAGGAGTGGCAACTTGAATGAAATATTGCGGGGGCCCAGGTAAGCCCCACCCTGCATAATCGGTCACATGACACAGTGCACACACACCATTTGAATGGCAATGGCCATCAACTTTGCAGGGGCTTGGCCCCCTCAAATATTTCATTGTGGGGGCTGAAGCCCCCACAGACCCTTGGAGTTAGCTCCTGTGTTACTCCTATATCAGTTGGTCTGTTTGTTTATGAAAACAGAAAAGCAAGTATACTTGATTTCAGGATAATGTGTTTGCAAGCGCATGGAACTGTTAGCTGACAGGGGTGCATTCCCCAAATATCGGTATCAGTAGACCCTGGGAAAGGAATCAAGCAGGTTAAAGCTATGGTGTTTTAATGTTTTTTACCTTGGCAATGCCATAAATAATCTTATTATTATTATTTGGCTTTTTATTCCTATTACCAATACATATAACTGTCTGTACTTTATTTCTGTATAAATACAATACAATAACAAATAACTAAGATGATGAGGTTGAATCCTGACAAGACAGAAGTACTGTTTGGGGGGGACAGGGGGCAGGCAGGTGTGGGGTACTCCCTGGTCCTGAATGGGGCAACTGTGCCCCTGAAGGACCAGGTGCGCAGTCTGGGAATCATTTTGGACTCACAGCTGTCCAAATTCTGTGTCCAGGGCAGCTGTCTACCAGCTCCATCTGGTACGCAGGCTGAGACCCTACCTTCCTGCGGACTGTCTCACCAGAGTGGTGCATGCTCTAGTTATCTCCCACTTGAACTACTGCAACACGCTCTACGTGGGGCTTACCTTTGAAGGTGACCCGGAAACTACAACTAATCCAGAATGCAGCAGCTAGACTGGCGACTGGGAGCAGCCACCGAAACCACATACGGTCTTGAAAGATCTACATTGGCTCCCAGATGTCAAAGAAATAAACAACTATCTGACATTTAGAAGACATCTGAAGGCAGCCCTGTTTAGGGAGGTTTTTAATGACTGATGTTTATGTTTATTATGTGGAATAATGAACTGAAGAGCAGAAGAGCATAGATGACATCACAGGGAGAGAGGCCACCTTTAGGTTACTATGACAAGGAGTCTAGGTGTGTTTATCCCTTTCGGACCTTCGTACACAATGCAAGAAGGTTGGCTTCAAGCTGATACAGGTGGGGGCATGGTGTGGGGAAGCAACAACATGCCTAATCCTGCTTCTCCCTATGTGAGTTCAGGAAATAACACCTGACCCTAGCTGATTCAGCTTACGAAAGGTAAATTCACCCAACAGAGTATTCTTACAGTAATACAAATGTGCAGAAAATGATTTTCCAGATCTTTGGCATAAGGCTGGAGTGAAATGGAACCAGTAGTGGAATTCTAATCCAAAAAGGTTGTTCCTGGCCCTCACAGATGATACAGGGTTGCACTGTACAACCACCATAATCCACACCACTACAATGTGCCGCACACGCTCAAGAGCGAGAATGATGTGCAGAACCAGAAACTCAAGCACACGATCTCATCCACAGACTACACATCAACTAACGTGCATCTATGAAATGCATCACCAGGGAATTGAACATTCATAAAATTGATCCATTTTAAAAATCTGTCTTAGAGGGCAGGTCAGAGAAACTTACCTTACAGATGGAGTATAGTAAAGAGTTCCAAGAGCAGCTGGTGAATCCTTGACAAAAAAAAGGGTTAGGAAAAGTGAACCAAGAAATCACAAGCTGCTCACCAACTTCATACACACATCAGACTGCTTAAATTGTTGCCTGGCCTGGCCAAGCACTCAGCTGCACCAGAAGCTTCATGTTCCATTGATCGGCCTGTGCATTTGTTGCACTTTCCAATATTCTAAAACTAACTAACGGAGGGCTCGTCCGTATTGCTGTTTCATGTGGATTGTAAGCTCCAAATCACTGCCTTTCCACACTTTCTGCTCCCACTGTTCAGATGTTTTCATACCCTCTCCCATGCTCAATAGTTGCTGAATGAACTTCCTTTAAGAGGTTGTGGGTCGTGGTTTAAAACAACTACTCTTTGTTTTAAAAATGAGAGATCCTTTATACAGTAATGAAAGAAAGCCAAACCTCAAAAATGTACCAGATAGCCAGCACTTTGGGCTAAATATCATTAATGTGCAGTGTGCATTCTTGATTCCTCCAGTGTCCTGATGTGACGTCAGGACATCACGCCGAAGGTCAGCCTCCCTCCAATCTCCTTCACAAGTTGGCGCCTCTGCTGTAAGGGAAGGCAGATGAGATTCTGACAATGAAATAAATATTGTGCTTTCTTCTCAGTAACGGATGCTTAAGTGGTATATGGATAGAGGTGAGAAAGCCAAAGTCCAGCAGGGGAAGAACTATGGCTTTTCCTATTCTTTGTCACCAACATATTGATAATTCTAATTTTCTAGGGAATGGCACACACGTGATCTTAACTGGGTTTCCACATCTCTTAACACAGCAGGAATATCTATTTCCACTTAGAGCTGCCAAACTGTCTCATCTCTAAGCTTAAGCACACCAGGCAGCAACTCCTGATCTGAAAAGGCGGCAGGGGAGGACTGCATATATTAATACTGTAAACATAACATTTTATTTCATCAATAAAATATTGAGGGTGATATCCAATGTTAGTCATCCTTAGAGGAGACCCACTGAAATCAAAGGCCTGCAAAAAAATACTTAAGTTTATTGATTTCAACAGTGCTTTTGTTGTTGTTAAAAAGGAGGTGCTTGTTCTCCTATCTTGATTGTGAAATGCCTCTCCCATCCCCTCTCCTCTTCTTGTGCCCCCTCCTCCCTTCCCTATAATTGATAATAACAATTATAAAATACGCTGATTTTAACCTTGCATTCTTCTGATTGTTCCATCAGCACAAACATTTTGTCTTGCCAGATGGAATGATCCCTCCCTTCTCCTCCCTGCTCTATGCTGCTCCGTGGGTTCTCCTGACCCCTCTCCAGCCAACTGGGGAGGAGGGGAAGACCACCCACAGGGCTTCTGCTAATAGGATTCTCAAAATATCTAATCATTTATGGACAATGTTGATTACTTCCAATGATAAAGAATTAAACACCAATGGTCACATTGCAGTGTGTAGCAGAGCACACACTGTTTGCCATGGGTGTGTGGAATAGTTCAAAATTAAAGAGAGGAGGGTTCTTGATGCTCACCTCATGCCTAACAAGGGAAGCCAGTGCTATGTCCTGCTGGTCCTTGTTTGTAGCAATCAAACAATATTGATTTTTCTACACACACGCAAAAGCACAAGTGTGGATGCTGTTGTTGCCTAATACCAAAAGAAGCATTCCCAGGTACCAGGGGAAAGAAACAAGGTGCACACTATCTCTTGCACACACACTATCTCTTGCACACACACACTCTCTCTCACACACACACCATATACATGCATTCACCATACACATACAGGCCACAAACATGCATTTCCCTGTCTCTGTCTCTCACTTACTCTCATGCCACCTAGATCTCTCCCTCTGTCCAAGTGCACCTCTTCCACCGTCAGAGACCTCACATATGTACTTCCTTATCTCTCACATGCACACAGATAACATCCAGATCTCTCCCTTCCTCCATCCCACATGCACACCCCACAAATACATCTCTACCTATCTTGTGCAAATCACACATACATACCTTGCTCAATCGTACACATGCTACATGAGCACTCCACCCACAATTCAGAAAAGTTCTTCCCTGGGGCAAAGGAAGTACCTGCTATGCAAGGATACCGCCCCCCTGCCTTCCCTCTTCAACCATTGGTTTCATAGGACAAATTTCTCACGGTGATGAATATTGTGTCCATTTATCTTCTAAGGTCCCCGTGCATATATACTACATCAGCACAAAACATTTCATTTTCACCAACAATAGACTTCACAGCTAGCTTTGTAATACAAAGATCCGCATATTTTGTCCTGGCTATCCCCTGTCTTCTGTTGTTCTTAAACCTGGCCTTATATATTTTACTTCTATTTCAGTCTCACCAACTTCCAAGTATGGCACAACTTCTAAGCATATAGTAGAAAATAACTCTCATTGAACTAAATGCTGAAATAAAGGAAGGACAAGAAGCATATTAGAGTGTGGGTAATATTGGAACTTTAGCTCAAAAGAAGCAGCCTTTCAGTCCAATTTTATTGCCATAATAGAACTAAGGAAACCAAGCCTGTTAACTTTCTGACCCACTGATGGCACATTCTGAAATATCTACAATTGGTCTTCCAGTGCATTGCTGTCTAATATTTAACTTCTGTGCAAGAACAATGCCACTTAGTTTTAAATCTGTGAAAAATCAATGGTTCTAACAAATCTCTGCTACTTGACTATTTTGTTGTATTCCTTTGACCAGAGGAATAGCAGTCTCTTCATCCCCTCCAGCCAGCCCCAGTTCTGAATAGCAGGATCGGTTTCATGAGACATTTGGATAGGCCTATATTCACAAATGAATAAAAATGAGTAAAGTCTTCTGAATCAAAGGTAAGCCAAAACTGGAACCCAGAAGCACAAGGCAACCCAGAGAGCCCATCTGCAGCCAAACCATGCAGCAGACCCAGACACAGCTTAAAGGCTGGCAACAAGACTGCCTGCAAAATCTGCCAAGGAGCCAGATGCTGTTGCTTCCAAAGCTTGGCATGAGGGTCCCCGATTGCCATCCAACAGAGAGGGAAAAAGAGGAATGATATAATGTGGTGGGATACAACACATCCCACCTCAACCTATTTCATTGCTCATCAAAAAAAATGTGGAAGATGGTATTGGAAACATATCATTGTTTTTGGAAATACATACATTAGCCACAACAGAACACATGCCAGTTTGGAAATGGAGTACTTGCTTAAATGTATGTGTGACTTTTTTAAAAAATAAAAGATTGGTGTGTGCGTTAGATTTGGGTATATCTATATGTAAGGTGCACCCTTGTGCATTTCCTTACTATCACAGTGGTTATTGTCAAAACAAACGCATGCATATATCACAGAAACAATGCTGCCTTCTTGTGATAACATTTCAAAATTCTCTACCTTACTACAGCTGCCCTTGTTCAATTTATCTTTGGGACAAGCAGAAGCAAGCTGATGATTTTAAAGTGTTCAAAAAGAAGAAAAACAATTGCCATCTGAGATTCAGTGCAGGGAATGTTGTTGTTTAGTCGTTTAGTCGTGTCCGACTCTTCGTGACCCCATGGACCAGAGAACGCCAGGCACCCCTGTCCTCCACTACCTCCTGCAGTTTGGTCAAACTCATGCTGGTAACCTCGAAAACACTATCCAACCATCTCATCCTCTGTCGCCCCCTTCTCCTTGTGCCCTCCATCTTTCCCAGCATCAGTGTCTTCTCCAGGGAGTCTTCTCTTCTCATGAGGTGGCCAAAGTACTGGAGCCTCAGCTTCACGATCTGTCCTTCCAGTGAGCACTCAGGGCTGATTTCATTAAGAATGGATGCGTTTGATCTTCTTGCAGTCCATGGGACTCTCAAGAGTCTTCTCCAGCACCATAATTCAAAAGCATCAATTCTTCGGCGATCAGCCTTCTTTATGGTCCAGCTCTCACTTCCATACATCACTACTGGGAAAACCATGGCTTTAACTATACGGACCTTTGTTGGCAAGGTGACGTCTCTACTTCTCAAGATGCTGTCTAGGCCTGTCATTGCCCTTCTCCCAAGAAGCAGGCGTCTTTTAATAGGGAATAGCATTTATTAATGCTTTTGCCTTGCTAGCCTTTCCAATGCATCATTGAAATGCAAACCTATTAGGTCATTTTAAAAAATACATATTGTTTTTACAAGAAGGTACCAGCAAAAAAGTCTCAAGGCTGTTGTATTTGTTGCTTTGAAAAATTATAAACAGCAACCAATTTCCCACTAATATATCCGCCTATTGTTTTTCTTAATATATTCTCAGAGGATTTCTATAGCATAGTGTGAGACATGGAACAAATATTGTACATAGGAGCATGTCAACGAAGGAGGCAAATTAGGCAACCTGCTGGAGCAGAACCATCTAGGTGGGTGCCCATTATTACTTTGAGAGTCCAAATGTTGGTACCGCTTCCAGCATAGCTGGTTCCCTGTGTGAACTGCTTGCCCAAGAATTCTCTGCAATCTTGAAGGAGTTATGAGGGGCACACTCAGACTTTTTCAGGTTACCTTGCCTAGCTTGTTGGTGCACCCTTCCTGCATGCACTGGAGCTGGTACGCATGTTGTCATAAGCTTGTATGTGAAATGGGAGCTGTTCGACTAGGAACAAATACTAGTGCAGGCATCTAGGTCACAACTGCTGAAACGGGAATGAAAGTCTATATAGCTGGAGTGCTTAATATGGCACCATAGGTGCTTATATAAGCACAAACCAGGCAGCTAACTGGTGTTACTTATATTAGGCCCTTCAGCCCCACCCTTGCTGGTCCATCATCAGGAGCAGAGCTTGGCAAATATGTCTCTAGGTGAGTGGTCCACCATAGAATGTCTGGCAGTCTCCTTGCTCTTGAAGGCCAGGAGGTGATTGTGGGTGTTCCAAGAGGAGCCCAGGAAAATAGCAAGGGGATCTAAGGGTGGAATCTAAGGATGGGGAAAGGGCAAATTGTCCTGGTCTTAGGAAGTACTGTAGCCTGCAGGCACCTCCCCTTCCACCAAGGTTGCAGTCCTAACCCCCCTTTCCTGAAAATAAGCCTTACTGAATTCAACAGGACTTACTTTTGAGTAGACTTGCTTAGGATTCTGCTGTTAGTTGACATTTTCATCCACTATGAGCCCAAAATCTTAATCCTGGTTAGGTAAAGGTAAAGGGACCCCTGACTGTTAGGTCCAGTTGCAGACAACTCTGGGATTGCAGCGCTCATCTCGCTTTATTGGCTGAGGGAGCCGGCATACAGCTTCCGGGTCATGTGGCCAGCATGACTAAGCCGCTTCTGGCGAACCAGAGCAGTGCATGGAAACATCGTTTACCTTCCCGCCAGAGCGGTACCTATTTATCTACTTAAACTTGATGTGCTTTTGAACTGCTAGGTTGGCAGGAGCAGGGACTGAGCAATGGGAGCTCACCCCATCGCGGGGATTTGAACCACTGACCTTCTAATCGGCAAGCCCTAGGCCCTAGGTCATTACCAATTCAAGCGTTTGAATCCAGCATTTGAAGTTAAGATTTTTGCCTCAATGTACTTAATGTAGAATCTGTTTTGCCATTTTGTTGCCCATCCACCAAGATTGGAGAGATCTCTTAGGAGCACTTTGCCAGCCCTCTGTGTTTTTACCATTTCTAAATAATTTGTTATAAACTGCAAACTTGGCACTTCACTGCCATATCATTTATGAAAACTTAAATAGCACTGGCTTTGGTACATATCCTTGGGGGAGCCCACTGCCCTCCATAATGAGAGCTGCCGTTTTACATCTAACCTCTTCTTCTTGCACAGTTGTGTGAACTAATATGTAATAGGAATACAAAAACAGTATTAAATCAAACTGTCATTATAAAACATCATGGTCCAGCGTCTCCTTGTGAGATGGATTTCTGAATTCACCACAGCTGATTGATCAGTGGGAGGGCTGACATGCTTTCAGCTTCCATTGGCATCAGTAGGTGTTTTGTCTGAGTAAAGGGTTAATAAGGATTTCAGGATTTATCACAGTAGGAGATAGATAACCTGGGCTTATAACATGATAAAATGGATGAAACCTGTCCTTAGTTGAACTCCTTTAATAGCTACTTAAGAAAGCAAATGTATTCTCTTTTTTTATCACAATAAACTGATTGCCAAGTGTGCATTTACACTGACAATGAAAGCATATGCACTTTATTAGTTTACCTATTGTTTAAATATAAGGAAGAACTAAGGCCCCTTAAAAATATAATCTTGTACTGACACCTTCCCTGAATCTCTGAAATGTTTTGAAGACAAATAGGGGGCAAGTTAAAATCAAAGTAGGCAGAAACATGAACCTCCTATTTTCCAGAGCAGGACTGATATAGCTGCAACTCATTGGATTAGCTCAGCTCCAACCCAAAGAGCTTACTCTTCTCTTTGTTCACAGCTTGAACGTGGGCTTGTTGTGTCGGAATAGGTCTACTGAACCCAAACAGATGAGCATACTCCAGTGCTTAGGAGAACATTTTATACTCATTATGCATGCAACAGAATGCCAAAATGTGTCCCCTGGGATCAGAATATAAGGTAAAGAGGACATGCTGTAGTCAGAGGCCTGTAAATTTATGAAACCCAAACCCTATGCAGAGAAAGCTTTAAAACTCACCAGAATATGCTATCCATAAACACACACACACACATCTGGCTGAAGATATTGCATTTGCTTATTATGGGACATGGCGTGTTCCTGGCAGATATTAAAGTGGCATTTGGGAGGTCTGTGAATCTGGAGTTGATAAATGCTAGGGAAGGAATGTGATGGTGTCTGATAGAGCCCTGACACTACCAGCATCATTATTTTCTGCGGGAATTTTGACACGCTTGTCATACTAATTGGCACTTGACACGTTCTGTGTCAATCCCTGTGACCACAGAATTTCAGAATCCAAAGGTCCCTGATTCCTGTAGAGATGGTGGCAAAGCAAGGAGATACTGAGCTAATGATAAACTGAGCAGATACTGACTAAATAAGTACTGTAAATCAGACCTCCAAGTTGACTCCTCCAGGCGTGGTGTTGCTAAGAACATTCAGAGAAGGACTTTCTGACATGGTAAACAAAGTGGTAGTGGGTGTGTGCTTTCTTGTGTAAGGCCAGCCATATTTTAAAAAATAGATGGAAGCAAAACATCAGCTAAACATCCCAAAATGTTATGATCTAAGCGCCAAATTCATCTCTGCCACAACTAAGGGACCATACATTATGGAATGTCATGAGCTATCCATGATTTGTGTCATTGCAGAGGATGATAAATCACTGCTAAGGACATAACAACCAGCCTCATCACCACAACATAATAGATCATGATGTATCAGGATCTTCTCTGAAATATTATTTACAGTTAGCAGGGGGTTGGAATGTCAATGTAGAAACTGATATTAATCTTCCCTGTACTGTGCCAATGTGTACAGCCAGGTCCCTGCCTTAAGAAGAGCAGGGGCCATGATTTTCAGCTGCAATAAGGCATCTGAATGGAATTTAATGTTAATATCTGTGGGGAAAGTGGAGCAAGCTAAAAATAATCTCGCTAGTTATAGCTTCTTAACTTTTATTGGTATGCCATGATATAATTCTCTGTCTCATCTGAGGTATATATAACAGACTATACATGCTGAGAAAATCTTTCTTTTTCAAGCATCACTGTGGAAGTGAAGGAGTGAAAATGCTAACCAAAATATAACCTCACAGAGGGTATTACTGCAGCACTCTTAAGTCATGGAGTCATGTTTCCCTGTGTGACAGATTTGGGAAGCATACCTATAACAATGTTTATCAGAGGTGCCAATGTGGTGCCCTCCAGCCACTGTGGACTACAACTCCTATCATCTGGGGGCAAACATCTGGAGGGCGCTACATTGGGGAAGGCTGGTGTATACCAACTACACTTTTCCCCTTCTTTTCCTTTCAGCTTAATCAAAACTGTCTTATCAGGAACTTATGTGGGTCAATATCTGTGGCTACACTGACTTTCCATTCATGGCTCCCTTGATGTACAAGGGATGTATGAATTCATTGTTACAAAGATACTTCATGAACTCTTTCAACAGTTTTCCCACCAAGGACACTGATTTACTATAAAGGAGATCTGACTTTTGTCTGACTGACCACATTCATGGTCACTCTTCCTACAGGTAACCTTTACCAGTTTTAAGAAGGATCTAGATGAATCTATAAATATGTTCCCATTCTAAGTATGGCACTCTGACCCATAACATTTAACTTTTCTGTTTCATCGTAGCTGGAGTCTCTGTGTCATGTTTCTCTTCTTATATAACTGAATTTATGCTGTGTTTTCCTGAAGAAAATTTTAGTTTTGTTTAACAGTACCGTACTTAGTTTTCCTCTGGGATCTTAAAAGATTTTGTCTTGCGCAAAGTCTGTTTAATACACAATCAAACCACATTACAGATATGCAGAGAACAAATTGCTCAATAGGTTAAAAAGCCCTCTCTTGAAAACTGAGGTACACTGCAGCCCTGGCTCTCCAGTCTCTCCCATTGACCAGTCAATGACTAGTCAAGATGACGTGACTCTGCCTCTAGCACCAGAATTTATGCTTGTTGGCTGGATGTCAGTGTCACACCTTCTCCTCTTTAAGGAGGGAAGTGCAGAAAAGGGACTGTCCTGCATAGCTTTGTCTACTGTGAACTTATTCTCATGTGCACACCAATGTGTAACTTCAGAGGGGATGGGCACATCTCAAATGCTGCTATTAGAAAGAAGGGTGGAGCCATGACTCTACTGAGGTAATTTTTTTAAGTGGGGCAGGTGATGAAGAGAATACTAACTACATTCCTAACTGTGAATTCCTGGGCCCCGTAATCCACCTGGATATAAAAACAGGTGTAGCAACAGCAGCAAATGGAGTTTGCCTCCAGTTGAATACTTAAATTTACCCCAGAGTAGTTTTGAGAATGAGCATGGAGGCCTCAGAATACCCTCTCATAACTTTGCTGCTGTTTATTTGTTTGGGAAAGACCTAAGCACATGTTAATCTTTCCATTGACAGGAATGCTTTCGGGGCTGGACACCAAGGTATAAATATTTGCAGATAAATAAGTTAAAGCTGCAGCCCTATGCACAATCATTTGGGGGTAAGCCCCACTATGTTCAATTAGTTTTACTTACAAGTAAACACATATATAGGGCTGTACTGTAAACATACTTACCTTTTAATTAGTTCATTGCCACTGCGTTCTGCATAGATCTCATAATTAAAATATGGATTATTATGTATATCTCAGTCCACAATCTGTCAAATTCACGCACTGGCAAAGTAGTCTGGGATTTAGGCAGATGTACCTGTTTGTAGGATTACAGCCTTAATCCATACTGTCATCATATAGGAATTGAACCCTTATTGTGCAAATGTTCAGGGGGTTTTCAGACCTTTGATATAAATCTCTTTTCAGAGCGAGAAACAAACACTGTCAAAATGTGAAGAGCAAAAAGAAACTGTTTGGTCTAATAGTATTTCAAATACTCCTGTCACCTACATTTCAAAAAACATTTTTGCTGTTCAGATGCTTATCCAGAGATTTCAGATGGGAAAACACACAAGCATTCTCCAGAATTTCCATCCTTGTTTTCTAATTGGATAGTATTCCTCATTAATGATGCTGCTTGAGCCTGGACAGTGCTAATTGTCTATGGTTCCTCACTTGTTTTCCTCTAAATGATCAGTCTTTTGTTCAAGCTCACAAAGGTTAATTTTTGTTCTCCTCACTGGAGTGTGGCGCACATCCAACTTTTGTTTCATTTCACAAAGAGCTGAGTACAGAAAACCTGGTGTCACGTCCCAAGACCAAATTTAAGTTGAAGAACCAAAATGCCCAACCTGTATTCAAAGTTGGCTATTCTACAGTTGCTGACATCTCTTTCAAATGTTCAATTTGCCAAAGAATTGATGGTTCCACCTAGGCCTTCCAGCAGTCGATGTTTCTTTGAAGCACTCAAGTAGCCACTCTGAGGCAATCAAAACTAGTCTGAAGTAAATGGTGGAATGCAGCCTTGCAAATCTAGCATCCCAAACAAATACAAACTAAGTGAGATTCTAGGATTGAACAACCTATCCAAATTCTTCACCAAACTGTACATCTTCCCTGTCACTTGATTGGATTAATTCTCATCAGTTTACAAATTTGCTTAGGTACATTAATGAACATTTGATTACTAGTCACTACCTTGGTAGGATATTTGTAGTTTGTTTGTTTGTTTGTTTGTTTTAAAAAATATAATCTGTAATATATTCACGTACATATGAGACAGTAGTTGTCCTCATCACTGGGGATTTGACTGGCTATTTCATGATTATTTTTTAATCTACTTGTTTCTTTTAGTAGCCGTCATGAACTTGGGATGGTCAAGAATCTCAGCCTCTAAAAAAGAGAGCAAATATTTAAAAAGTGTAATGCACACACGCCACTTTTCAACATAGTACAAACTTCTGATACGGAATAATGGCTAAGGCTGCAATCAAGAGAGTTCATCCTATTGAACTTCTTTGGACTTTTCTGAGTAAACATGTATAGGCTTGCATGGTACAATTGTGAGCAAAAAGCCTTCAATTCACATCTAATCTCAGCCACATTATCTCTAGGAGGCCTTAGGCAAGCTACCCTTCTCTCATCCTCAAGCCCCTATCTGAAAAATGGGGATAATAATTAATGGCAGCCAAAAAAGGGAGGCAATGCCCCCAAACTAATGCTTTAAATGAAGATGTTCAAAATGAATCACATTATCTGCACCCTCGGGTGAATTACCTCCAACTCATCTATGCGGCCATGATATCAAAGACAAAGAGGTCTACCAGCTAAACAATGTGGCATCCAAGTTGGAACGGACACAAAATATTACACACTATTTTACATGATAGTATGAAACCTCCCAACTGTCATGGCCCCGGACCAGGAATCCTCAGAGGCAAAGTCTTCCAATGATGGCAACCCCGTAAAACAGATGGATCCACTCCCTTGATTGTCCCATTGGAGGTGCAGACCATGGAGCCTGCATCTCCTCCTCTAAACCCTAAGGATATCCCTATAAACCCTCAACTTGAAACTCCAGGGCAAAGGAGTAGCCAATAGCTGTCCAGATGCAGCATTCAAAGAATGGGGCAACTAGTCAATGAATACTTACCCCAGGCTATAATGATGGTGTGTATTCTGCCTTTGCTACAGGATCATCAACTAAAATTCACGCTCTAATCCCTCTCCAAGGTGCTGATCTTGGCTTTCCCAGAGTGCTGGAAGGAAAATGTGCTGTATTTGAACTGTTGATTTCATAGGAAGCCACTTTATCCCACGTCAGACCATATGTCTGCATTATCCATTACAATTAGAAGAAACTTTCTAGAGCCTCAGAAAGAGGTCTTTCACATCACCTCCTACCTGATGTTTTAAAGTGGAAAGCCCATGGGTGGAACTTGGGATCTTCTGCCTGCAAAGATGTACTCTGCTCCTAAGCTATGATTCTCCTTTGTGGTAGTCATCTGAAGGTAGGAAAATGCATCTTTCCAAACAGACTCCACTGGATGACCAAGAAACACACCAAGATGACTCCAGACCAATTGTTGAAGCAAAAAGCCATAGCTGGCAAGTTGCATCATTGCTGGTTGAACAGGAACTAACATTATAGGAAACTACATTCCAGCCCATTCCTCACCAAATTGGTACTGTAGTGGCACAGGCTAAAAAATAGGTACCCAACCACAAGTCCCAATAAAGCCATTAATTCTTTAATAACCTGTTGGAGCTGGGTGTGAGCTCTATGATGCAGACATTTATCACGGCAAATGGGCCATGATTCCCTATCTCTTCTAGTAGTTTGAAAATGCTGGTGCAAGATTCCATCAGTTTTACTATAAACCAACTGCTTTGGTTTTATTATAAAATTGTTGTCCTTCGAGGCAGGGTTATCCTCAAAAACATGACAGAAATAAAGAGCATTAGCCTTTTTAACATGCAGCCTTCTTGTTGGTTTTTCTTGTGTGCTGTATTTTTATGGCTAGTTAATCTCCCTCATTATATTGGCTTAATAGGTCACCATGCCTTTCAGTCAGAAGAGAACCACACAGGGATTTGTGTTGTTTAATGCTATACCACAAAAATATAACTGCCCCCTGCAAAATTATCTCTTACTCTTCTGTCAGAAGAAACAAGGCTGGAATGGCTGGAAACATATTTCTTTGACAGGTCACTATTCTCCAGTTTCCTAAATCTGCAGCTTTGTACTGTATATTAGTCCTGCCAGTTATGTAGACTAACTGAGCTTGCATTTAGTTTTCCAAACATTATCTTTGCTCCATTGCTAGAAGGCTATATTTGGAGGCCTACAGTGTCTTGACTGGTTATTATCCAGTCACAATCACATTTACTCATAGTAAGTCCCAGCAGTCACCAGCACAGCCAAACCTGGCAGATTAGTCTGAAGCTGGCTGGCTTGATGAGAGTTGTAGTCTAAAACATCTGGAGGGCATGAGGTTTGGGAAGATTGCTCTAGAATGCCCTTGGGCAAGAGAAGTCTTGGGTAGAGAAGATGTGGTCACCTCAAGAGAACTGGGCCAGGGCAGGAAAAAATAGTAGTGGCGGTTACAAAAACTGTGGATAGTAATCAACAAAGTTTTACTCAGAGGAGATCCACTGAAATAAATGAACATGATTAAGATAGATCCATCGGGTGGGATTCAACAAATGAGTCCCATCAGCAGAAGCCTACACAAGGACTTCTGCTTACACAGTGGGGTTTCCCTGACATTTACTCCTCCAACACCCCTCAAAATTGGATTTGGGGGTTCAGGAGAATCCTGGAACAGTGCACAGGCGGAGCAGAGGGGAGGATCAATGCTTCTGGCATGCTGAACTGCTTGCCCTGACAGAATGATAAACACAGCACAACACTGAATTCCTCCCAATCTATCAGGTTCTCATTTTGCCAATGTTAAGTTTAGTTCTCCACATTACAATATCTGTGTGCCTATTTCTCCTAATATACACATTTTTCTATGCAATTTTGTCTAATGTACATATTTTTTTGCAAAGCAATTTTTGCAAAGCAGTTTCTCCCAATCCAATGCTTTTTCGTATTTTTTCTTCACTTATATGCATCTTTATGGATACTTTGCCCTTGTATATGCATTTTTTTGTATGCATCCCTTGACTTACATGGCTGGAGAACTGCGTTGGCTGTGCTTTGATTCGCATGCTGTTGCAGAAAGTGCAAATTAGGTAGGTCTGCCTTGAAGTGTGAATGGAATTTCTCCCTGCACCACTAACTCCAGCTGAAGACCCAGGTGAAGTAACTGGGGTCCAGAAGACTGGTGTTGCAAATAACTTCTAGATGCCTGAAAGGAAAGGAATACTTACCTGCACCTGCTGTAAGGATAGTTGGTGATAAGAGAGTGAGATGCATTCCTCTAAACTGGAAGCCCCAGGGTCTGTCTCAAGTACAGGAAATTGCTTGGATTGTAACCTTGAAATCCAATCCTATATGTACGCTTACTTGGAAGCAAGTCTTATTCAGCTCAATGAGACTCGCTCCAAAGTGTGCACAGGACCACATTGGCTTAACATTAAAGCTGAATTTTGAATCATCTCACTTTGAGCATGTGCCCTTCATCGCGTTCCAAAAATAAGTCCAAAAATATGGTCATAAGCAATGTGTGATGTCTGTTTTCCTCTTTTTCTTTTAGAAAGAGAAATCACTTGGTTAAGAAGTATTGGGTCTATGGATGTCTGAAAGCCAGGAGTAGCAGACCTGTGTGCATCCTATTGGTTCAGCTGCCAATGTATAAAGTGGCAACTCTGTTAAATTTTTTCCAGTGGTTCAACTTGGAATGGTGTGAGCTAAAGCCTAATAATAATAATACTGCACTGAAGCTGATAGCAGGAAAAGAAACTGGGTTTTTCCCCATCCCCACTCTTCTTGTAATACTCTCACATTTCTTTTTCATTTCATTTAGCGACAAGAGCTGTGTGTGAATGTTGTTGAGACTGGTCAATCTACTGCCCATGTGGTGAAATATGGGTGTGCTCTTCATAAACAATGGTGTAAGCTTTTGTCCATGCACCCCCCCCCAATGATATATATATGTGTGTGTGTGTGTGTGTGTGTGTGTGTGTGTGTGTGTGGTTGGTTAAATCATATTTTTGCATTTTAACCCAAACCTGGTCCTTTTTTTATGGGTGGTAGTTGCAGTTTGAGAAAACTCAAGTGCTAATGAAAATCAGACTTCTTTTTTCCATCTAGAGAATTGGTCAAGCTTTGCATGATAAATATTTATTCAAGTAAAGCAGAATAGGCTGGCTATTATTCCAACAGAATTCTGAATCACTTTCATTGTCAGTTAAGCGCGGGCTCCAAAATCTAACATGGAATTTCAATTATCTAGAACTACCCAAAAATTATAACCTGTCCAAGCAGAACTCTAGTGTACAAGCTGTGAACTCAGCAAGACAATGACCTGGAATGTGTTGATTTATTTTAATCTTTCTCCACAGCGTGAATGCCCCAAAATGTAATTTAATTGTTCTTTAGCAAGAAGACTGAATAAGCAGAGAATGGAAACCACCTGAAAAGGGTTTTCCTTTCAACTAGTAGATGGGTGGTTTGGGCTAAAATCCCTGTGGAAGCAAATATGTAAGAATAATAGTTCCCCATGTAGCAAACCTTAGCTACTCTGGGTCTGTTGTCCTGTGGAGAAAGGACATCATGACTCTGCTTTTATTATCTAGCTGTGCTCCATGCTGTCTGTTCCTCTATTAATCTCTATGAATATACAGTATTTATAACTAACAAATCTTTCCCTGTGAGCCAGTGGTTGACATCATTTCACCAAAGGCAGCCCATAGCTCTGTGTGAGCTGACAACCTAAACTAAATTAAAATCCAAGAAAACAAATCAGAAATGTCACTGGGAAATATAAAATCAGTGCATACGTTTACGGCATTTTATCATAGGATAGTGCCACTTCTCCAGAGAGGTGAAGATGCTTGTCTTTTTCGCCATCACCTTTGCTTTTCTCTCCTGAAAACCACACAGAACCAGTCCTTGAGAATGGATAATTGTCAAAACAGGGTGGGTGTTCTTTTGAAAGGGTTCGCTGTGTATATAACATAATTGTTTGGCATTTCATATTATGAGATAGCAGCCATGGCCCCGAACTCTCAAGCAGCAACCTTTCCGGAACTTTTATGTGAAAATCACATAAAAGTGAGTGTCTGAACAATCCCATTGACGCATCATGTGCATGGGCAACAGACTCAAGCAGCATCAAGCTATATGTTTCATGCTGCTTGGAAACCAAGCCTGGTCACTGACTCATATGCAAACGTCAGAATAGAGCCTTGTTATTGGAGCTATGTGCGAGGAACACATAATGCCTGACCACACCAGGCAGTGTTATCACTCATTCTTTTCCATATGCCTAGGGAGAATTTAGATAAAAATAAATTAAACACATATGTACATTATGCAAAGAGTGTTCTTGAGCCTTGCTATATTTGGTTCCTGTGATGTGTGTCAAGTTTTGTAGGCCAAGGATGACACACAGCGATGTGAAGGATGGAAGGAAGCAAAGTAACAGTGACATGGGGTAGGCTTTAATGCAATTGCAGCTTTAAAAGCACAAGGAGCTACCGACGGGATGCTGGGTGGCATGCAAATGAGAGGACTAGGTAGAGGGTCTGACTGACCACCATATTTGGAACCAACATCTTAGCTAGCAATATGGGGCAGTGGCAGAGAAGAGTGTGTCTAAGGCTGCAACCATAAACACACTTACCTGGGAGTGAGCTCCACTGAAAACAAGAGGTCCCGCTTCTTAGAAATGTAAAGGTTTGCACTGTACATGTATTTAGGTAAAGGGACCCCTGACCATTAGATTCAGTCGTGGCCGAGTCTGGGGTTGCGGCACTCATCTCGCTTTATTGGCCAAGGGAGCCGGCATACAGCTTCCGGGTCATGTGGCCAGCATGACTAAGCCGCTTCTGGCGAACCAGAGCAGCGCACGGAAACGCCGTTTACCTTCCCGCCAGAGCAGTACCTATTTATCTACTTGCACTTTGACATGCTTTCGAACTGCTAGGTGGGCAGGAACTGGGACCGAGCGACGGGAGATCACCCCGTTGCGGGGATTCAAACCGCCGACCTTCTGATCGGCAAGTCCTAGGCTCTGTGGTTTAACCCACAGCGCCACCCGCGTCCCTCGTACATGTATTTACTGCAGTGTAATTATTCTTCACTTGTGGCATACTTCATTCTACACTGTAAGGTTCACCGGAGGGGGAAGTTGTACAAGATGACCTTTTGATTACTTCCTGTTCCATCGTTCCATGAATTTTCTAATGATCCATTTAAAAAGGAAGGTTACTTATTTAAGCCCCAGCTGCACGATACATTTAAAGCAGCATCATACCACTTTAAACAGTCTTAGCTTCCCTCCAAAGAATAATTGAAAATGTGGTTTGTTAAGGCCGCTGAGAGTTGTTAGGAAACTCCTATTCCTCTACAATTCCCAGAGCTCCGGGGGAAGAGGGACCAAGTGTTAAACCACTCTGGGAAGGGGTTAATCTAGGGAGGGAGAACACATGGCCCTTGAGATGTTGTTGGCCTCCAACTTCCATCACCCCCGGCAAGCATGGCCAACAGGGAGCAATGACTGGAGTTGTCACGCACCAACATCTGGAAGATTACAGGTTAATCACCCCTGGGCTGCAGCATATTCAACTGAGTGCTGTAGCATATTCCCAAATCAGGGGTACTCTGCCTTTTATCCTGTGACCTATCTACATGGCGGTAACACCCTCATATGCCTTGTCCCAATTCCCCAACCAGGCCAATCCTAGACCCAAGGAATTATGGCCTGTGTATAGACAGCATAAGCCAATTGCCCCTGCAATATGCATTGCCCACATGTAGATATAGTCATTTGCTTGGGCATTTTTATACTACCCAACATACAATATACCTATCTCAGGGCAGTTTACAATACAAATGTCAGTCAAGAACAGTAATAAATCTACACTAACACCCTAGAACATGGTATGCTTAATTTGCCTAGTTTTATGTCTAGACTTTCCAAGAGCCTAGCATGAACAATACATTGTGCACATTTAATTCATGCCCTATAATGATTGCCTGCTCCATTGAAAAGGTATCTTAAATGTTCCTCATTGTGAAGTTCACCTTGCTTTTTTGAAAAAAGCTGCCCCTTATATTTGCAGCATTCCACCTGCTCCCAGAGAGTTTCTGGGCTGTTGGATTTTCCATCCATGAGTTGTTCCTCTTTCAGATGGCCATTTATCTGCATTTTAGATCCTGGAGGTTGAGAGGTATGGCTGAAACTGTGGGGACAAGAATGGCTCAAGTGCCAAAGAGTGGGTGCCATAAATATGAGTTCCTCTCTGCCAAGTTCCACTAACTCCCTCCTGTGACTCTTTCCAAAATGGAAGCTCCACCTCATTCCCATTTAGTTAGAGCTGGATCTAGCCCTGAATGCTGTGTGGAGATTTGGCAGCCGGTGGATGTTCATTGTTGTAAATTGCCATCCAGACACAGATGCCAAGAATCAAACTGCGGCCCACAAATCTGTGCTCAAAAGGCCCTGTCTCTGGCTCTTCTAACTCACTTGGAGCATGAGAAGAGCCTCCCAGGGAAGACCTGTTGAAGCTGCACTTGTCAATGTGAACAAATGACCCTCTTGAGCTGGTCAGAAATTAATAACAAATGAAAAGACAGAAGGTTCAGGCTTGCTTTCCTGTGACTTGTACACTAATCTCATTACCAAAATATTAACATTCATATCTAATAGTGGTAGGCGACGGTGACAGCTCCATTTTGGGAAGGTATGCTGATCATAATCAGTTGAATTATGTGGTTCCGGTTTCACTGAAATGCATTTAAACTTATTTAATGCATATTCTGTTTCACAGTTATCTTCACTACCTCAATATATCGCTTGATTTTGACACTTAAACACCTTTCCTTTTTCTTTTTGGAAGGGTGGAGATCTTGCTGTATGCAAAAGACAAGTGAAATGTGTCCCTTTTTTTGTTTAACCTGATACCCTATGATAGTCTGTCATGCTATTCAGTTTTAGAGCTTTTTTGTATGAGGCTCCTCACATAATCAGTTTTTAAAACCTCCATTATGTTGTTCACTGAGCTGTAAAAGCACATTTGTGGATGAAACTAGTCAACAGACAAAATGCACTGTATCCAAACCAGCCCAACAGAGTGTAGTGAGTGAGCCTGTGGGTTGCTAGTTCTTACTGAGGCCTAATCACTCACCCAGGTCTGACAGAGAACAAGAACTACTACACAAAATTCTACTGCTGATTTGAGAATGTACTCTTTATATCAAAGATGAGGAGGGTACTTTGAGTATGGATACCATTTGCCTTTGCCACATCAACACCAATGCTCTATGTTTCTCCAGACCCACAGATATTATTCTCAAACCAATTCAAACAATTTTGCATCATTACCAAGTATATTGATGATATCTACAATTAAATTGTATTAACCATCAGTATATTTAAATTTTATGTACTGGACATGGGAGCCAACTCCTAGGAATCAAGGTCCCTTCACACACACACCCCAAATATAATATTTGAGGGGGCTGGAGGGGGCCCAAAGTTGATGGACATTGCCATTCAAAGTGTGTGTGTGTGTGCCATGTCTTGTGTTTGATTATGTGGGACAGGCTTACCTGGGCCTCCCCAATATTTTATTCAAGTTAGCACCCCTGGTACTGGATGCTTTTGTATCATTTCATAAATTGTGTGTCATCCCCACCCCACCAGTCTAAAAGAAGGTAGGTCTGTGTTGTCGTCTTCATCTTATGTATGAAAGCAACTTCAGACCTGAGTAAAATGCTGAGACCGAACCTTCACATGTTCATGAAGACATTGAGCAGTTTTCAGTGTTTTACCTTTTTTTCCTAGAGAAGTGTGAAGAGTTTGCTCCCAACCCTTCTCTTGGCCACAAATTCTCTGGCTGCTGCTTGGCAGCTGGCAGGCACACAATCAAACACCTGTGTGCCAGATATGTACAGCTGTATGGGTGACACATGATCCATCTGCAATCTATATCAAATGCCATTGCCAGTTGCTTTATTCTGGGCGGGTTGAGGGGTGTGTGTGTGGAAGACCACGGCCTCGCTCTGGGAAAAAAAATCACATTTTCCCTTATAATTGATTTCTTCCTCTCTTTTCATCTCATCATGCTTCTTTGTTCACATTTTGTTTATAAAGTGGCAATTGTGGCCGTGATAAATGTGCTAGTTATATAAAAGCTTGCTCCACATTATGCCAGCCAGGGTTTGTCTGCTTAGAATGAGTAATGACTATCTTGCAGAACTATTGCTATATGGCTGGTCCGTTGAGTTAGGCTACCTCACTGGATTTTTACAGTCAAGCAGTGCGGAATATGGTAGCTGCCTAAAGAGTCTGCCCAAACCTGTGTTTTAGTTACAATTCATTTCAGTTTGACCCCCGATGTCCTGTAACAGTTTCCCCACCCCCATGTTTGGAATGCATATGTGCTTCAACTCTCAGACTTGTGTCCCTGCTTTTCGTTATCTTAATAAAGAATTTATGCAATTGACCAAATATCCCCCCCTCACCTTTATTTCTTTTTTATACAGGGGTACCTCAGGTTACATACACTTGAGATTACAGACGCTTCAGGTTACAGACTCCACTAACCCAGAAATAGTACCTCGGGTTAAGAACTTTGCTTCAGGATAAGAACAGAAATCGTGCTCCGGCGGCGCGGCGGCAGTGGGAGGCCCCATTAGCTAAAGTGGTGCTTCAGGTTAAGAACAGTTTCAGGTTAAGTACAGACCTCCAGAATGAATTAAGTTCTTAACCCGAGGTACCACTGTATAGGAAAACATATATAATTATGCTTACATGCCATTTATATATGTAATCAGGGAGACCAACAATCCATGCCTCATACCTCCTAAGGGACAGATGCCAATTATACCTCCAAGTCAACGTCTATATCCTCGTAGAATAAAAGGTGGGATGCATTTATTTTTTACTACTACTACTACTACTATTACTACTACTGACTTCTTCTTCTTTTTTACTAAACGTTCTATCCAACACAGGCATATCCCCAGTGTTAGAAACTGAGATATGAAACCTGGGAGCTAAATGGAACCTAGGTTATGGGCAAAACAACAGAATGTCTAGGCACACTTTTTAATAACAAGAATACAAAGCTGAAAATGAATGAACTGCAGTTAAAATCTTGTGTTCATTTTTCACATGGTCTAGTCCCCATCTGAAGACTTCAAAACAGAAAGCCGTTTCACCTGCCCGCTCCCCCTAATAGTCTTAAGAGGTTCCCTGGGTGGCTGGAAATGGGGAGGCAGAAAAAGGTCCTCCTTTCCTTCCACTCTGCAGACAAGCCCTGAATTCTCCCTACACCCCCTTTCCTTCATATAAATATATCATTTTGGCACCACAATTAACACATATTAGTGGCCTATACAGCTGATGACAGAGACACCCCCCTTGAGTGTCCAGTTCGCAAGCTTAAGGGTCTTTCAATAATTTGTTTTAATTTTCAAAATTTGTTTTGATTTTAAGCATCACTGTGAGAGTCTAGGGTAGATAACACTTTAACATGCACTACTTAAACCATCATAACTAGTATATTTCAAATTAAAAGCACATCACACATTAAAAGTACATTAAACAAGGCAACTAAAATCTAAACAAAACATGCTGGGTTGAAAATAAAATAAAATAAAATTTTCAGGTCCCCAATCCATGCACGTTTTTCTTGGGAGGAAGCCCCATTGAACTTAGTTGGGATTTACTTCTAAGTAAGAGTGGCAATTTTGATCTGAAATCTTAGGCGCACCCAGAGCTCAGAAACTGCTCACGTTTATGAAATTCCCTGTCGCAAAACGCGCCTAGAACAATGGGAGTTATGAACGCTGCATATCACTACACCCAAAAATGTGTGGCCCAATACAAATCGGTTTTCCTAATTTATATCTTGGATCAGGAAAACAAAAACACTCTGCATGTCTTATGATGGCACCTTTTAGTCTGCATGATTCATATGGGAATATAATGTGGTGTTGGGCTTTGAAGGAAACAGGAATATAATTTGGTCCTCTCTTAATCAAGATGATCTTCTGGTATTCAATTTTAATGGGAATAGATTGTGATTGAAGTAGCAAACACTATGTTACATTTTGGGAAGCTTATAATTAAGAGGACCTTGTTATCCCCATGAATAATTACATTTGCTCCCAAAATCTCCAAATATTACTCATGCACTATAAGTTGAAAGAAGTAATAATCATTCTTTTCCTTAGGATGTTTTTTCAACTCCTGCCTCTGGCCCCGAAACAATTTTTTTCTTGTGGTATTAAATAGCTTGTTAAAGTTTCTAGTCGGCCACCCAAGAGTATATTATACTTTATTTTTAAGTATTTTCTCCATTGTCTAGTGGGTCTTGAACATCGTCCTTACAGCAGCCATCTTAGCACCTGAAGCTTTGTTGGATGTTGTCACGCAGAGTGTAATTTACACCTGGTATTGGAAAATCAATATTAAGAGGTTTTAATTCCAAAGATTTGGGTTTTCTAATATAAAAGTGTAAATGAATCTCGGCATGATTGCACCAAAAATGTTGCAACAGAGCTGGTCACATGGAGGAAGAGAGGGACATGGGGAAGAGGTAAGGAGAGAGTCGACACATGATGCGCTCTCGTGTCAAAAGGGCTATCTAGTTAAAAGGAATGGAGTGGCAATTAACTAACATTTTATAGGCTCGTTACAGCGTTCAAGAAAGCAATCTAGTCCAAATGCTGGTGTAAGGGAGGTTCCTTATCATATCAACCAATACAGTTCACATCATGACAGCCAACTGTATCGCTGAGTTTATATTTGTTGATACTGAGCAGCATCAGCTGGGAAATTCTCCTGCGTGAGCATCAATGAAATAAATGAGAACCGCAAATGAGTTCTTGCGGTGCAGCTCCCTGTCATTTCTTCTTATTTTTCTCTACTTTTCGCCAATTGTTATGTTAACAACATATGGAACATATTATTATTATTACATATTATTCAAATGATTATTACACAATAATATTACAGCATTAGAGAAAAAAATCCATGCTTTGCATATTTCTATCATATTTCAGATTCAGCAAACACAGAGAGAGAGAGAGAGAGAGAGAGAGGGAGAGAGAGAGAGAGAGAGAGAGAGAGGATACTGAGATAGACCATTGGTCCACCTAGCTCAATGTTGTCTACAGCCCATTGATTTGCTGTGGCTCTTCAGAATTTCAGATGAGTATTTCCCAGCTCTACCTGCCAGGTCTGAATCTGAGATCTTATAGATGTGAAACAGATGCTGTACCACAGAGCTACAGCCCTACACACACATAAAAGATGGATGCAACACATCTACCATTGACTGTCTCTTTTTTCTTCCTTGGCACATATAAACCTAACAGGGTGCATCTGCAGATCCCTGGGGCAAAATTTCTACCCATTGAAGGGGAGAAAGCGTGAATTTGCTGGTATGCAATTGAATCCCACCCACAAAATAGCAACAGTGTGAAAGCAGCCCAGAGACACCATCATAAAATGGCAGAAATGGAGCCATACCCCCATGGAGTGTGTCGGCATGGTTTCTACTGCATAACTGCTGTCAGCAGAAGTGTCCCACTAGACAGGCTGGTGTGTAGAGTGGTACCTCAGGTTACATACGCTTCAGGTTACATACGCTTCAGGTTACAGACTCTGCTAACCCAGAAATAGTACCTTGGGTTAAGAACTTTGCTTCAGGATGAGAACAGAAATCGTGCTCCGGCGGCATGGCAGCAGCAGGAGGCCCCATTAGTTAAAGTGGTACCTCAGGTTAAGAACAGTTTCAGGTTAAGAACGGACCCCCGGAATGAATTAAGTACTTAACCCAAGGTACCACTGTACTCTGAACCTGGCTTGCCTGGGGGTGGGGGTGGGGGAATTGTTCTTCTCAGAGAATGTAATATGAAGCCTGACTCTGATCTGAAACAAAAGACTGAATCCAAGTAGAATACAGAATGGCAGTGATGCAGCTTGCATGCTCTAGTCCCCCACGCCCAAATCAGGGTCCCTGCTAAGAAGATCCTGCTGGATTAGACCAATGGCCCATCTAGTCTAGCACTCTGTTCTCACTGCAGCCAATCAGGTGCCTGTGGGAAACCTTCAATGAGGTTCTGAGCACACAAGTATTCTTTCTTCCTGTGGTCTCCAGCAACTGGCATTTGGAAGCATTTCTGCCTCTACCTGTGGAGGCAGATCATAGCCACCATGGCTAGTAGCCATCATTTGCCCACCATTAATATGTCCAGCCCTCTTTTAAAGCCATCGCTGCCTCCTGTGGGAGTGAGTTCCAAAGTTTAACCATGTGCTGTATGAAGAAGTACTTGCTTTTATATATCCTGGTGAGCTTCCTTCCTTCCTCAAGTGATCTGCTCTTCAGTTGGGGCCTTTTCTTTTCTCTCTCCCCTTGTAGCTGGGCTCTCTATCCAAAGTGGGCTTTTTTCTTCTCTCCTTCCCCACCCTGCCTAGTCAGAGTCTCTGTTTAACTGCTGAACTTCCCAACAGCTGAATCTACCTAACCTGCAGGTATGTCTTCCACCTGTTTTCACAGCACAGATCTCTCCACAATGTGCATGCCACCAGGGAACCAAGAACCTGTGTCTGTTCATCGGCTGGTGTGGTTGTGGGCCACCCGGATGATACAGCTGTGAAATAGGCAGCAGTTTCCTTGAGGGGGCCTTCCTCATCTGTGTTGCCGGGCTCACCTACCCCTCCTGGGCATGCTGAGCCAATAGGAGCAGCTGTGTGTGTGTCAATGGGGTGCCTGAGGATGACAGTTCAAGAGGAGGAGGAAGTTGAGTCCAGTTTCTCCATCACGGATACAGACATGACAAGAGGGTTAAATTGGGAGTTAGGTTCCCAATTGCCCTGCTGCTATCTACTTGGTGAGGGTCAGATGCAGCCAAATTAGGGGAGGGACCATTGCTAAATACCAGGTACAGTGGTACCTCGGGTTAAGAACTTTTCGTTCTGGAGGTCCATTCTTAACCTGAAATTGTTCTTAACCTGAAGCACTACTTTAGCTAATGGGGCCTCCCGCTGCTGCTGCTGCTGCGCTGCCGGAGCACGATTTCTGTTCTCATCTTGAAGCAAAGTTCTTGACCCGAGGTACTATTTCTGGGTTAGTGGAGTCTGTAACCTGAAGCATCTGTAACCTGAAGCATCTGTAACCCGAGGTACCACTTTACTACTGAATTGGAAGCGGGTGGGTAGAAGCAGAGCCCCTGATGGCTCTGGAGCATTCAGTCGGACAGGATAATGCTGATGTTTGCAAGTGCGGTCAGGCCACATTCTGGAGATAACTTGTTGATGACATCAGCACTCTCAGCTTTTGGGCTAGGAAGACACAGGAATCCAAGCATTAAGTGCTGTGACTTATGGAAACAGCAACACATTGCAGCGGAGGCCACTCCCTGCCAGAGACCAGCCTGTCCTCACATGATTTTAGGATTGCCCAAGTGCCCCAGATGTCAGCACGCTTTTTGCTCTCCTAGTCCCTGAGCTGTTGCCTGGCAGCAGCCCATTCTCTCAGGCTGCAGCAGACAAAGGGTTGGGAAGTAGGACTCCCCCACGTGCTCTGCTGACAGCCCAACTCTGCTAGGCTCCCAGTCTCCTTGAACTGTTTCCATTCAAGCTGGTCATTATAAGAAACATGAACCTTTAAGAGCTGGTGCCTGAGTCTATTTGTTTTCCTTTTCCCTCCTCTTCCTCTTGTCCTTTTCTGCCATGTCATTTAGATTTTAAGCAGGAAGACAGGGACTGCCGTCTTTGTTACTGATCTTATGTAAGCAGGTCTGGGGCCCTTTTTGGTTGAAGAGCGGGGTAAAAATGCTTTTAACCAAAGAAATAAAACTCCCTCTGGTGTGTCTCGCACAAAGTTGAGAATAGGAACTGCACCAAGATTATGGACTAGTTGGCCACTTTCTCACCCCTTTGTCCTGCAGTTGAATAGCAATTCAATAAATGTTGGATGCTCATATAGCGCACTGATTTTAATTCTTAGATCAGGGAGGAACAGATTAAAAATCATCCGTAAAAGTGCCCTATACAACAGAAGACCAACCATAACACACCAATTCCTCACCTACAGCTGTCTTAATTCTTCCCACCCCAATGCCACTCCATCGTGCCCAAGTTAAAATGTTAATATTTGCTTCTGAAAGATGCAGAGGTTCATCCTTAGGCAAGGCTCCAAAGACACCGAGTTGAATAGATGGAACATCATATTGTCAGCTTACATCAGCTTTCTCTTTAGACTGGGATGATTATATGGTATCCAAAAATCATTTTTGTGTTTGTCCTTTTAAACTGTTGATACTATTTACATTTAATCCTTATACCCTGTAGCTGTGACTGAATCAGTTTATATCTTGTAGGTTCTATCAGCAGCAGCCTTAAAAACATGTGGGTTTTGTTTTGTTTTTGTTTTGTTTTTTACAAAGCAGTCAGGCGGAATATTTTCCTTCTTTTATAACATCTCAGTGGTTTATCACATGTCACAAGCCAACTTAGATCCAAAGTTCAATGGTTCAAATCAAAATGCACAGGTCTATAGAAACCAGAGTTACAAGCCAACAAGAAGCAGATCTAGCCTATTAATAGACTTCCTGGTGTGTCAAACCAAGACAATCTCAAGAAATACACCAAAAGAGAGCGCAGCAAAATAAAACCCTTATTTGGCAGCACCTTTTATGGTGTCGTCTAAGTTTTACTTGTATCATCTCTTAATGGGCAATCTGATTTCAATGGCAATATAATACAGAAATTGTTCTTCTCTTAAAGGTAAAGGTAAAGGGACCCCTGACAATTAAGTCCAGTCGCGAATGACTCTGGAGTTGTGGTGCTCATCTCGCTTTACAAACCAAGAGAGCCAGTGTTTGTCTGCTTCTGCAGACAGTTTTTCCGGGTCATGTGGCCAGCATGACTAAGCCGCTTCTGGCGAAACCAGAGCAGCGCACTGAAATGCCGTTTACCTTCCCGCCAGAGCAGTACCTATTTATCTACTTGCACTGGCATGCTTTCAAACTGCTAGGTGGGCAGGAGCTGGGACCAAGCAATGGGAGTTCACCGCATCGCGGGGATTTGAACCGCCAACCTTTTGATTGGCAAGCCCAAGCAGCACAGTGGTTTAACCCACAGTGCCACCCATGTCCAGGAATGAAAAAGCTAATGGGAAAAGCCAGAGAATCCATAATTTATTTGCTGAACACCCCCAATCCACCCCATTTTAGATATTGAAATCTCTTCCTCTTTTCCAGTTCATTACAATGGGCTATTCCACCCAAGCAGTAATAAGGATAAACTATTTCTAGGAAATCTAAATAAACCCAAACTCTTAATGACTCATGCTGGCTGGGGTTCATGGATATGGGAGTCCAACATCATCTGGAAGACCATAGGTTCCCTACTTCTGGTGTAACATATTCTGACTTTTCTAAAGATTGTATATCTGGATATATTTGTACTGTATTCTACAAATTTCTGGTATAGTCAGTCCATTCTGTTTTAGTTTCCATTCTGTAATTCACTCATTTGTGTTGGATTTTCAGGACAATTCCTCACTTCCATGAATTTGGAAGGTTCATGGTCAATGTCTCCAAACAACTCAACAATGCTTACATCTTACACCAGATCTTAGATTCCACTTGGAGTGAAAATGCCAGCCCAGAAGCATCCATGAATGCTCATAACAGCTGCGATGCAAGTGCTCAAGCAGAGGTCTGATTCAGTCCCTAGTGTTTCAGCACCTGTTGCGTACAGCACCAGCAGAGGAATATTTAAATCAGATCCTGTGTACTTCAGATGCAGAACACTGAGTCATAGGATCAGACTGTCAGGAATATACAATGAATACTCAGAATCCCTGAGAGACAGATGGGCCCAATTGTTCAAGCAGTGACTCCAGCAACTATGGGTCATGTGTCACGAGGGTCAGCCGGCTGCATGCTGTGCTTCACCACTGTATGGAGAAGCCATCACCTTCCATACAACAATAGATGAATGATTTGCATGCCCTTTCCTTCTTTGAGCTGGCAATGGGTCAACCTGAGTACAAAGAACAGAAATATGAGAGCATTTGGTCAGTTTTCCTTGACACTTTTACATCATAGCCGACAGTCCAATACATTCATTTGTCCCGTTTACGTGGCCAAGATGCCTTAAACCATGTCCTCCTTTTCTATATTAACTCTCCCTTTTTATTTATTTTTGTTTGAATTTTAATTTATTTGCATGGTGCACAAAATGGCAATTAAACATCCTCGAGGGTTTTTGTTATTTTAATTCTATTTTATTGCTGTTGTTAAAAGCAGTGACCCTAGTGGTGGCTTAGTAAATTTTAACACGTGGTGAAAAGCAGATGAACAAGAGATCTCTACAAAATGTGGTCATGCACAAAAAGTGAATTTGTACAACTCCTCCGTGAGGAGATGGCATGCCTGAGTTTCCCTTTCAGACATACATTTCCTGGCTACAGGGAGATGAACAAGTTTCTACAAGGCAACATGAAGTTAAAAGTCATTGTGATACTGTAGTTGTGCCAGATCTTTAATTAGGAGACCTACCACACAGGGTTATTGGGGGGATAACATGGTAGAAGCCCCATGTGAGCAACCCCTGAAGGAAGCATGGGATGCAAATGTTATTAATTAAAAGCCCAACTTCACTCACAAATCTGCCTCTTGCCAATTTGCAATGTGTGAACACACTCCGATTCATGTCCATGCAAAAATTTGTCGCTCAGATTCAGAGGCAAGCTTGTCTCCCTTTTGCTTCTATTGTATGACACAGAAAAACAACCACTCATTTACATCTTTTGTCTTTGCCAAGCTTTACAGATTTATCTTAAGCTCCTCGATCATGACTCTCCATGACGGGAAGTAACACTTTGACAGTTGATGTGATCGGCTGTCAGATCAGAACTGAACACACTGTGCTGCCTCTTGGGCCAATGAGAACTGAATGAAATGCTTCTGTCTGCCTACGTTCAAATGCCAACATGGCTTAGATCTGGAAACCTACCAGAAAAAACATGGAACAAAAGTTCTCTATGACAGTAGTACTCCATGCTCCAAACTATGTTTTGATGTTTATTGGCAAACAGAGCCAAACCAAACAATAACTACACTGTTTTCAGTCTTCTGAAGCAACTTCATTTATTTGCATTTGCTCCAGCCAGGGTGGAGCTGGACAAATTAGACAGAGTTGGGTTTGATTCATTGAACTTAGCAATGTCAAGATTTGTGGGTTCTTGTTTTTTTAAAAGCAACGAAAAAGCATAAAAGCATCTACTTTAAAAAGTACTTTAAAAACAATTGACTACAGCCCTCTAGCGCTACCAAAACAAGACTGCGTTCCATCTTTGAAGCAACGACACCATCTGGTGGTCAAACAAATGCCTATTTTCTTTTCGTTGGCATGTTAAAGTCGCCAAACATTTCTTCTGTGCCCCTTCAGCACTGCTTTCCAAGTTATTTCCCGCAAACACTGAGGTTCCTCAGTCAATGTTATCAGGTGTCTTCACGGAGAAGATCCATAATGGACGTGGACATGCTTCCCTGAAAGATAATGTGAAATAGGCAGTTTTCCCATACAGTTCTCACCCATGGTGGAAACTTGGGTGTGGCTTGCAGTGGGACAAGGCCCAACAAGCCTGGAAAGAAACTCCTTTGAACCAACTGGACAATTTAGAATGCTTCCCAGAATCCTCTGCCATATACATAAGTTCCAGGACAGAGACAAAGAGATTCCTTGAATGGCAAGCTGGCACAGAAAGGGTCCTCTTTAAAGTATAAAAACATTACCTTTCCTCCACAACGACCCTGTTTTCCGATATAGAACCTTACTAGTCTCATTTCTATAACATTTATTTATGTGTAAAAAATTATGTCACCCAATATAATAAAAAATATATCTAAGTGGCTTACATAAAAACAAGTTCAAAACAGAACAAAACAGATAAAACTGGGCAGTACACAGAAACAGAGAATTAAAAATTAAGAATCAGAGTCAGTGCTTTTTTCCAAAAAAAATGTTTAGGGGTACTCTCATTTTGACTCAAGGAAACCACCATTTTATAGTTCAAATCAGGAAAAATAAATACAGTAAATAGACAAAAGTACAAAGATTCACAAAATGTTTAGGGGTATGTGTCCCCCTACATCCCCACAGGGTGAAAAAGCACTGGTCAGAGTCCGGGAAAGGTTGGGTGAGCATGCAAGTCTTTAAGAGGTGCTTAAATGCTTTTATTGTCTGTGCCTCAGGAATTACCCAAGGGTGAACATTCCAGTGAGGAGTTGCTATCACTGAGAAGGTCCACTTCCATATGTCACCAAGTGACCATCTGCTGGCTTGGTCTGTACTGGTACAGGTACTGGTAACCTGCTCCCAAGTTGTTTGGGACTTTCAGTGTCATCAACAAAACTGAACTTTGTAGCTAATAGGCAACTAGCAGATCTATCAACACTGCAGCAATATGTGCATAAACCTGGATGTCCCACAAAGCACCCTAGCAACTGCTTTCTGCACTAGCTGCAGCTTCTGAACCAGGCAGAAGGGTAGGCCCACATATAGCACATTACAGTAGCCTAATTCTCAGGTCACCAGTTCATAGGCTACTGTAGGAAGGCTATCCCTGTCCAGGAATGGTTCCCTCCCTAACAAAAATTGGTAATGGGCATTCCTAGCCACTAGTGACAGTGATGGATGTAAGAACACCACCAAAAGATACTCCTTCAGAGGGAGCACAACCACATCCTGGGCGGGTGCCCAAGCTAGTTCAGAAATCTTGGAGCCACGCATCCATAGAGTCACCCTCTTGTCAGAATACAGTCAATTTATCAGGTCTCATCCAGCCCATGACTGCATCCTGACACCACTCTAGTTTTAGGGCATTCATGGCCTCCCCTGGTACAGCTGTTACAGAGAAATAGAGATGAACATGCTAAATGACTTGAGCCTGACATGCCCCAAAGCTCACTTCCTCCCTTACATTCCATCACAATCACTGAGTTTAACTAAAGAAGGAGCAATTCACATAATATATGCCATTGCGGTTGTGGGGAGCTCACTAAGGAGCTTGCAGGCTGAGTGGGTGTTGAAAAACGCGTTTTCTTACTAACCTTCACTTGTGTTCAACCCCAGTTACCTAAAACATTCAGCAATCACCAAACTGGATAGCAAGCACTACCACCACTCTAACTGGATACTTAATAAATCATTATAAAAAAAAACCACAACCATCCTAGCTGTCCTGTAGGCAAATCCCAAAAGCTATCTGGCTTCCAGAAATAGATACACAAGCAAGTACCTAAGTATGGATAGGCATAGACTATGGTATAAAACTCTGAGGCACAGTAAAACAGAAAAGCTTCAATTTTAGGAACTCAGCTTTCATGCCAATTTCTCCTAATAAAACACATTTTTGTATGCAGTTTTGCCTTAACATTTTGCAACCGATTTCCCCTGATTTGATGCATTTTTTAATTTTATTTTCGCCAATATTTTCATTTTTATGCACACTTTTACTTAATACGTGCAGTTTCGTAAACATTGTTTGGTTGGAGAGATCCACTTACCTTTAATGGTCAGGTGACATTGTGGCCTGGCCACAGCCACATTCATGATCTGGCTGGGGAACATTGCAGGCCTACCTGCAGATTGGCCAATAGCAGCCAGGCCTGGATGTGGGCATTTCCCAGGAGGCAGTCCTGGCCAGCCAATGGGCATGCTCAGGTCCACCTCAGGGGGAGGGGGAGAAATTGTGGCCTACCCAGGACACCTCTTCAGTTTTTCATCTTGGCGAGTTGCATTGCAAAATTCAGGTAAGTGCACATTTCAAAGGATGACTATGTTTTGATTCTTATATTGTTGAAGAAGAAGAAGAAGAAGAAGAAGAAGAAGGAGAAGAAGAAGAAGAAGAAGAATTATTATTTAGTATTTATACCCCACCCATCTGGCTGGGTTTCCCCAGCCACTCTGGGTGGCTCCCAAAAGAATATTAAAAACACGCTAAAACATTAAACATTTAAAACTTCCCTAAACAGGGTTGCCTTCAGATGTCTTCTAAAAGTCAGATAGTTGTTTATTTCCTTGACATCTGATGGGAAGGCGTTCCACAGGGCAGGCACCACTACCCAGAAGACCCTCTGCCTGGTTCCCTGTAACCTCACTTCTCGCAGTGAGGGAACTGTGAGAAGGCCCTCTCAGGAGGACCTCGGAGAACGATGGGGGTGGAGATGCTCCTTCTGGTATACTGGGCCAAGGCCTTTTAGGGCTTTAAAGTAAGGTTACCAGACATCCCCATTTCCCAGGGACAGTCCCCGGATTTACAAATCAGTTCCCTGACAAAATCCATCTATTTAGTAGGAAGTTGAAAAGTGTCCCCGGATTCATTGAAAAAAATCTGGCAACCTTACTTTAAAGGTCAGCACCAACACTTTAAATTGTGCTCGGAAACGTACTGGGAGCCAATGTAGGTCTTTCAGGACGAGTGTTATATGGTCCCGGCAGCCACCTCCAGTCACCAGTCTAGCTGCTGCATTCTTGATTAGTTGTAGTTTCCGGGTCACCTTCAAAGGGAGCCCCACGTAGAGCGCATTGCAGTAGTCCAAGCGGGAGATAATCAGAGCATGCACCACTCTGGTGAGACAGTCTATGGGCAGGTAAGGTCTCACCCTGTGTACCAGATGGAGCTGGTAGACAGCTGTATGGATTTGATAGATTTACCTTCAATGTGTCAAAAAGTAAGCAGAGCACTCCTGTCAGCGGGTTTCATCTGGACAGTGCACCATTCAGCATTTTGTTTCCTTACAAAATCAAGAAAAGCTTTGGGCATTATCGAATATTTCTTTCCTTCTGATCTCCATATTTTATTTTGTTTGTGGTAATAGGAAGGGATTACTCTAGAAGAAGAAGAGGAGGAGGAGGAGTTTGGATTTGATATCCCACTTTATCACTACCCTAAGGAGTCTCAAAGCGGCTAACAATTTCCTTTCCCTTCCTCCCCCACAATAGACACCCTGTGAGATGGGTGGGGCTGAGAGACTTCAGAGAAGTGTGAATGGCCCAAGGTCACCCAGCAGCTGCATGTGGAGGAGCGGAGACGCAAACCCGGTTCACCAGATTACGAGTCTACCGCTCCTAACCACTACACCACACTGGCTCTAGCATGGCCAGGGATTATGGGAGTTGTAATTCAACAACTCTTGGAGGTTGAGGCATTTAGAGCCACTTCTTTGTGTACTCTCCTATTTTGACTTCAAGTTTTGTTACATTTTGATCCAAGCCTTGGCTGCTCACAAAAGCCCTGTGCAGTAAGGTGAGGCTGAGAGAGACTGACAGGCCCAAGGCCACCTAATAGGTAGGGATGGGCAATTTGACTCACTGTTCATTTAAAGGTGACCTGCCCTAAGCCAGACTTTCTGAAACAATGGACAAACTGAAACACAGTCATCCTTTGACATCTGCACTTCTCTAAGTTTTGCAGCACAGTTCTACAGCCAACAGATGTGTACAAAATGCTTACACTGGGGCAAAGTGTGTATAAAAATACATATATTATTGAAAACAGCATACAAAATTCATTATATTACAGGAAATTTCTTGCCAAAATACTTATATCAGGCAAAATTGCATGAAAATGTGCATATTAAGAGAAATTTGTGCTAAACACTAATGAATTTTGATGAGGACTTTTTTTAAAAAGATCCTCAAACTGATGTGGAAATGAAGGCAAACTGAACTTAAGAGAAATGAGAAACTGAGAGAGAGAAACCAAAACCGATTTGCCCACCCTTACCCAGCAGTCCAATGTTTTATCCACTATGCTACACAATTTTTATTTCTATGCAGGCAGGTCTGGCTGCATTACTTAAATTTGACCAAAAGAGGCCACTGTCCTCTCTCCCACCATTCTGGTTTTTAGGCACTACTGCTCTGATTAAGCATCTCTTGCTCTCTCTTTGTACAGTGGTACCTCAGTTTTCGAGCGTCTCCGTTGACGAACATTTCAATTTTCGAACGCCGTAAACTCAGAAGTAAATGCTTTGGTTTTCAAAAACGCCTCGGAAGTCAAACATGCCACACGGCTTCCGCTGAGTGCAAGATCCTGAGGCCTAGCTGTCGGCGATTGAGTTTTTAGTTTTCAAACATTTCAGAACTCAAATGGTCTTCCGGAATGGATTACATTCGAAAACCGAAGTACCACTGTATCTTTAAAACTGTTTAAATGCCAACAAACCTTAATGAAGTAACTTATTTGTGTGATCTTTTGTACATGCCCTAGATATCCTGCCCCCGATCCTTGAAGTCTCACCTGGATCTTTCAGTCTCTGAAGGCTTCCAGATATCTTTGCATGCAATCCTTTTTATTTTCAGGTTCACTTAAGAGGGTGACCAAGGATAACCAAGTACTGGCTTATGGAACCAGGTGAGCAGATGTTCCAAAATAATTTTCGCAGTTTTGAAACCTGCTTTTTACAGAGTGTACTAACCCTTTGCCTCCTCCAGATTTGGGTATATCTAGCCTTTCAAGTGAGGTATTTGGATGTTTTGTTATAAATAGTTCATTAAAGTCCCACACGTTCCAACAAATTGTAACAGTTGCCCTGCCAGTTGCCCTTTCCAAAGCACCTACCCGCACCCCAGCACTAACCCATTTCACAACTGCAATTCAGTAACAAATTCCAGTTTCAGATAGAGAAAAGTCATTGCTAAATAAATAGCTACCGGTAATTCATCTTTGTCACAAATGTGTAGGTCACCATGTGTACAGATTAGCCTATGAAGCTAATTCGAGTCAGCATCAGAACACCTAATTATCGCTACCATTATTGCCAGAACTGTGTTAACCCTAATTTCATGTTTAAGGAGTCTTTGTATAGAAAGATGCTAGTAAGAGTATTTTAAACTTGAGTGGGTGGTTTTAACTGATCTGAAGATAGATGTAGGTGGAATTACTATTAAGAAGGTGACATAATAATGTGTACAGTACAGTGGTACCTCGAGTTAAGAACTTAATTCGTTCTGGAGGTCTGTTCTTAATCTGAAACTGTTCTTAACCTGAGGTACCACTTTAGCTGCCGCCGCGCGATTTCTGTTCCCATCCTGAAGCAAAGTTCTTAACCTGAGGTACTATTTCTGGGTTAGCGGAGTCTGTAACCTGAAGCGTCTGTAACCTGAGGTACCACTGTACTAGAATTTCCTGTTATTAGTAATTTGATTATGTAATAATCCAGTATGTACACAATTCTGCTAAGACCCACTCTGTTGATATATTCAGTTCATAGTTTGTGAGCACTGCTCTTTGTGGATGGATTAAGAAAATCAATATTCAATACTTATTGGGGAGGGGACAGCCGTCCCATTCACACACTTACCCAGAGTGCAGCAGCCATATCCCAAGGCTATAATTTTATGTTACTTATAAAATCATAGAATCATAAAATTGTAGAGTTGGGAGGGACCCCAAGGGCCATCTAGTCCAACCCCCTGCCATGCAGGAATCTCAGCTAAAGCATCCATGACAGATAGCCATCCAACCTCTGCTTAAAAATCTCCAAGGAAGGAGAGTCCACATGATGAGCATTTTACCAGGACAAGGGGTGACAGCTCAAGCAAATCAAGAACAAAAAACACCCCACCATGTGATTTGAAATATTGCCACATATTCCTGAGCCAGTGTGGTGTAGTGGTTAGGGTGTTGGGTTGGGACCTAAGAGACCAGAGTTCAAATCCCCACTCAGCCATGAAGCTTGCTAGGTGACCTTGAGCCAGTCACAATCTCTCAGCATGCCCTCCCTCACAGGGTTGTTGTGAGGTAAAATGAGGAAGGAGGAAAACCATGTATGCCACCTTGAGCTCCTTGGAGAAAAGGCAGGATATAAATGTAATAATAAATACAGCGGTACCTTGGGTTACATATGCTTCAGGTTACATACCCTTCAGGTTACAGACTCCACTAAGCCAGAAATAGTACCTCGGGTTAAGAACTTTGCTTCAGGATGAGAACAGAAATCAGGCTCCGGCGGCGCGGCGGCAGCAGGAGGCCCCATTAGCTAAAGTGGTGCTTCAGGTTAAGAACAGTTTCAGGTTAAGAACAGACCTCCAGAACGAATTAAGTACTTAACCCGAGGTACCACTGTAAATACAAATAAACAGCAGTATAGGATTAGTTCAAAGGGAAGGTGGTCCTCTTCACAAAGGCCAGGAAACTCCAAAAGCAAGCCAGACCAGTACAATGTAATAGTTGTGTCTTCATAAAGCTGGTCAATTTTCATCACTACAAAAATGCAACATATTCAGGTCTAATGAAATAGATATGTATCCAGAACTCCCAGTACAGGATTTCTTTTCATCTTAATTCATGTTCATAATCACGGCTAATGCACTGCTACTAGATTCTGATTTATGCTGTAAGCCGTTTAAAGTTCTGTCGCATCAATTTGGCAGCAAGCTATGTTATGTATAGGTGAAAGCAACTGTGAAAAATGGGCCTACAATGTTTTATCCTTGAAATCTAACCTTTAGGTTTTATCATTGTTGAGTGCCCCTAATGTACTGTGTAAGCTTCAGCGTGTAATTTAACGGGTGAATGGGATTTGCCCATCACTGAAATTGGTGAAATTCCACCAATGCGTTTGAGACTGCATCACTGCTAGTCATCTGTGAATCGCTCTTTTACAGCTTTGCCCTAAAATTTGTTGTGCCAGCAAAAATGTGCTTAGAAGAACAAGGCAAACCAACTGTTGTGTCAGCACATCACTGGCCATAATATTGTGATGCTATTGGCAGATGTTCAAGTATAATTGTTGGTGGATAGACACACACACACACACACACACAAATAGTTAGCATTGACATCTAAATGTGAGCTGGTGCTTCACCATCCATCAAATGAAAACTTTTGATTCCATCTATTTTGGGCCCTCTCAATGAAACATGGCACTGAGGGAATCCTTTGACAGGTACAGTATGTGGATGAGGCAAGCAAAAGAAGAGCACATCTGTCCTCACTTGGTTAAAATCCTGAAAGGCTTGCTAGCAGTAGGTGGGATAAAAAGGGCCAAAGCAAGCACTGCAAGGAGGGGACTGAAGCCTTTTCCTGACTCTACATTTTGGTATTCGCCCAAGCCAGAAATGAGCTATGGCTCGCAAGCTTGCTTTGGAGAGCAAGTAGTTTTGATGGAATTGCAAAACAGCACTTGTGCTATATGAATTAGAGTGAACTAAGGGGGAAAGTGTGTGTGTACATAGCTCATTCATGCAGTAGCAAACCACGGTTTAGTTTATGCCTGAACTAAACCAGAGTAGGTAAATGGTGGCAGTGGTCTTTTCAAAGCTATGAAATCTCAATTAAATTGTTTTCATACGTGGCCTGCAGTTGGCACTTTCAGCCCCAGGCTACACATGAAAACAAAAAATAAGCTTCTCTACACACTGGTTTTTAAATTTTGCTGATTTTTGCCTATATTTTGCTGATTTTGCCTGTATATTATCGATACAGTGGTACCTCAGGTTAAGTACTTAATTTGTTCCAGAGGTCTGTACTTAACCTGAAACTGTTCTTAACCATTAGCTAAAGCACCACTTTAGCTAATGGGGCCTCCTGCTGCTGCCGCACTGCTGGAGCACGATTTCTGTTCTCATCCTGAAGCAAAGTTCTTAACCTGAAGCACTATTTCTGGGTTAGCGGAGTCTGTAACCTGAAGCGTATGTAACCTGAGTTTTTTTCTTTATTTTTGTGTGCATGAAACCGTTGACAATTATTCTCATTTAGTCCTAACCCTTTAAGCCAGTGGTGAGGAGCTCATGGCCCTCCAGCTGGGCTCCATCTCCCATCAGCCCAAGCCTGCACGGCCAATGATGATGGGGATTTTCCTACCCTTACAATATACTATTCACTATGTCATACTGATCCCAGCTTTAGCTGTTCCTAACATGAAGGTTTCTGAATAAATTGCAGCTGTGCGTGACTCTGGATTCTTCCCAGCACTTCCCAACTGATTGTATCTACTGCATCACAATAGCACTTGCATCACAATGCTACACAGACCTTGAGTTCATGGCCTCAAGCAAGGATGCAATTTTCTTTCATCATCCTGCAGAGGTGGGTGGTTTACACCAGCGTTTTCGTTTGGACTCACATCTTTCCGCTTCAGGCGTGTTCAAGTGACCCACAGTTAAAAATTCATTTCCAAAACTATAGGGCAGAGAGGTAAGAGAGTCTACCTATCCATACACAACCTTGTAGAATGAGGAAACATCACTTGTGTCCTGCAACTAGACATATTATTAAATTGTATGAACTTTAGTGCTTAAGAAAAATAAAGCGATGCCAGGCTCCCAAGTCAGTCTGGAAACAGCGCTTTCTGATCTAGAGGTCCTTTAGTTGCTGATGTGCCGGGATTCTGCACTTCCTCAGTGGTCATATAAATGTGCTCAGCTTATTCAAGGGCATTTTTTTTCCTTTTCATGTATCTCATGATTAAGCCCTGGCTTTGAAAACAAGGTGTCAGGGCTGAGCCCCAGTACAAATTTAATACAGATTGCCTTCATGAAAAACTTAATCCCCTCCCACAAACTAAGTTGGAGAAGCTACGTCTGTATTTGTTCTTTCCAGCGGTTGCACATTAGAAGCGAATGCTGCATCAGCAAGGACTGTTATTCTGGGACAAATGGTTTTGTATCGCAGAGCCAACCTGAATTAGTTGGTTTGTGACATCCTCTTAAATTGCTTCTCTCCACACTGCAAATTCTGCCAAGAAGTGCAGCAGTGGTGCAATTTCCTTCATCTTTCATAAGTGAAACGACACAACGTTCCTGTTCTTCCGTCACAAGAGACTTGTCCGAGTGGAACAAAATTCTGCCCTGTACTCTCCCCCCCCCCATGAACCTTTAAAATCAGTGTGGGGAGAAGTGCAGCTGCACTAGAACTCTGCGCTAGATACAACTTGATGTGATCAACTCCCCCCTCCCTGTATTTTATTCAAGTTGGCACCTGTGCTTGCACGTAAGCCAAGGTCTGTTTCTGCTCTGGAAAGGTAGGGATGGTCACATGAGGGTGGTTGTGGGGCTGCTCTGGCTATACATGATTTTGGAGGACCACCGGAATGCAGCCTCAATATCACCCGAGATATTTTGTCCCATGCATTTTTTTTATTGCAATAGCTTGAAATTTGAACCTTCTTTTCAAGCCAAAACTTTTTAAAATTATAGTAACAAGATACAATGATCTCAAGGTATCATTGAAGACTATGGGCACTGGTGGTCATTACTGATATCCCAAATCAGCACTGGAAAAGGAAGCAAAAGGAAATGCAGACCATTACAAATGGATTGTTTGGTGAGCAGAGCATCAACCCAAGGTTCTGCTGATGCACACTGCAAAATCCAGAGATCTATCAAATGCTGCTTTTGAATTCAAGCAAGCTGACTACTATGTGCAATATTTTGCCTGTGCCCTTACAAAATAGCTCACTCCAATGACCATGAGTCATAATTGAGTCTGGCAGATAAGTGTGGTAAAAATAACTTCATTATGGAACTAATCCAAAAAAAAAAAAATCCAAAGAAGCAGAAGACTCTGGCTGTGATAGTGAACAGAACTTTATTTAGATCAAAAGGTTAATTGGGGGGCTTATAAGAAAAGATGGCAAGCCAGTGACACAGTTCTGTGACCCCATATAATCCATTCCACCTCTATAGCAATATATAATGGGTTGAATATCTAGCGAGAGAAATATAATTTCTGTGAAACCTGCCCTAATTTTTAAAAAATTGTATCTAGTGCTGTCCTTACATGAGCAGAATAGTCTACTGCTTCCACCTCCCAGAGGATTGGGAGACCTTCAGAGAAGGGTGCTTTCTTGGGGGGGGGGGTTCGCAGAGGGTTGAAAGGGGAGGTGAACACTGGGTTACATTAAAATAGGCATAAACAAACATTTCCTTGTGGCTTACAAGAACATATTGAAAACAATGTAATAATTCAAAACCAACAATAAGACAGCAAAAATCCCACTCATTACACTCACAAACACACACACACACACAGAGAAGGGGGGGCACAAATTATTTCTCATAAGTTTGCAGACAATGCTCCTAAGAGTTATATATATGTAAGTTATATATAAGCAGCTATCTTCTTTTTAAAAGACATCTGAAGGCAGCCCTGTTTAAGGAAGTTTTTAATATTTAATGCTGTATTGTTTTTAACACTTGATTGGAAGCCGCCCAGAGTGGCTGGGGAAACTCAGCCAGATGGGCGGGGTATAAAAAATAAATTATTATTATTATTATTATTATTATTATTATTATTATTATTTACTCCTAAATGATGGAATGCACTAGTTTTAAAAAAGGAGTATGTTGACCAAGCAAGTGGACATCATTTCAAGATTTTATGAAGTGCACCAAAAGCTTTTGGGTAAAACCTGAAAAGGTTCCAATCCATCATTTGTGTATAAATACCCACATATGACTTTTATGATCTCTTAATTTGTATAGCATGACATTTACTTGTACACAATCATTATCGGTGCATAGAAGTGTCACACTGAAAATGACACTTGACTAGAGAGCATGTAAATCAACAAGTTCTTCCAGAATTTACAGGAAAGGGGTAAAAGCTAAATCAGAAAATGTTGACGTGTGGCATGAAAGGGAAATGAAAGCTCTCATGGCATCGCTGACAATTATGAAGGCAACTGTTGAGCATAACTGGCTGTCAGGAACATGAAAATGTTGGTAAATATAACAGCAGATCTCAACAGCTCACACTGTGTGTGTGTGTTTGATTGGAGTTGTCACTTTTAAACACCATCCTGCTACATGTTCCAAGGATGACTGAAATAACAAAACTTGAAAATATTTTGTAGACTATGGGTTGGATTCAGACCTGCTGTTCCACAAATGGAAGGGCTCCTTCTGTTCGTGGAAGTATGTTGGATCCAGTGGAGGTTTCTACTCCATGGGTGGAAAGAGGAGAAGCCCATTTTTGCCAATACCGCACTACACCGCTGCCCCATTGTCACTTCCCATTAGGGCCACCAACCTTCAAATGCTGGTTTTTGGGAGGCATGGGGAGGGAGAACCAACAAAATAACTTCCTCACTCTTCCATGCATCCAGTTTGAGATGTTCCACTCTGACCAATGACTACACTCCACACAACAGTTAAGGTGCATATTAAGAACCAAAATGTCACATTATTTAGTTTTCAACTGGGACTGTGTTTGTGAAAGACGGAACAGCAATATTGTGTCATCTGTTATTTAGAGCCAACATAGGAAGAGCTTTTATTTACTTAGGACAGAGACCTAGAATTTTCTACAGCTTGGCCTCTGATTCATCCAAGACACAGAGCTTTAAACATTTGTCTGTCTGGAGTCTGCCGTGGTGTGGCCAAAACATAATTTGCTGGTGCAGTTGACAGACAGCATAATCTATAATATTTTCCAAATGCTAGTGAGTCAACATTTGTACAAGCCAGCCATGACTCATTCTTCCAAGTGAAAGCTTGTTACTGATACGTTAAGATATAAAGTAAATGGTTCTAGTAATTCATCCAATTCCAACGTCTATAAACTCCAGATCTTTTTAGAAACATATAAGGCAGCTGGTCATATCTTAAAATAATGGCTGGGATCCAAAAAATCTGGCCTTGAAACAGATCAGAGGATTTCCCCCTCTTGTACTAAGATACAGCACCTAGCATAGAATAACAGTGGCATGTTTCAAATGTTCCTACAGGAAGAAAGTGGTCAGGGCTTGGATACTGGCAGAAATGTCAAAACCAGCCAAATGCGTACCAATGAAACAGACGGCAATTTGAAACTTGGGCAAAATGTAGTCTCTTTCTACTTGTTTTTATAAAGAATAGGTACAACTTAGAGATGAATGTTAATCAAAAATTATCTTCAGTCTTCACACGTGGGTACAAAACATGTGAAGGGGCTTCTGAGAAAATACCAGACTAACTTCATGCTCTAAATAAGGAATAGTCAATGTGTTGCCTAGCAGATGCTGTTGGACTACAGCTCCCATCATTCCAGTTCATTGGTAATGTGAGCTGGGGATGATGGGAGTTGTAGACTGATAACATATTGAAGTCACGTGCTGGCTATCCTTGCCCCACATGCAACAGCTGATATGTCATTGGCACCAGACTAAAGGGACCCTATGGATTTTATGGGTACAGGCTCCCCTCATGTCAATCATGTGTCACTCAGAGGACATGGACAAAATATGTGTTACTGTCTAGGGGGCAGAGCTAGTTGCAGGAGTGTTATTCAAAGCCCCTTCATGAGGTCAGTGTCCGTCCGTCCCCCAGTGCTAAGCAACTGAAATGGGTAAAGCTATTCTGTACTTTTAAAAACTGGTGGTGAACTGGTGAAGTGTGATGTCAATGGATCATATATTGCATTTATGCTTATTTATGCATTTATTTCTAGGTTTATGAAATAAGAACACTATCTAACCTACCTCCACAAAAGAGCTTTCTGTAAAAGTACCATTTTAAAAGGTGAGTTTCTGGAAAAGATGTTGATTTTCACTCAGAATATTAATTTACCTAACCCAAATAGTTCTTCCAACAGATTTCCAAGTATACTTGTAACTGTGACTTTACATTTTGAATAAATACTGAGTTAGTAACAAGAGACCTTAACGTTCTCTACTCTTTTTTCCAGGGGTTGTAATGGCAGGTACAGCAATAAGACTGCGACAATTTGTAGATACATCACCACAGATGCCTCCAGGGTAAAGTATCAAAAACAAAGCCCAGTTCCTTCAGAAACAGGTTCAGGATTTCACAAAACATTGCACTAACCAAGCAAGTTCAAGCCTGTCTGACAAATCCTTATTATAAAGGCTCAAGAACAGTATTTGAGAACATCTAAACTTTAAAATTTGCATTTCATGTACTTTGATAATCTCTACTATCACCTGGCAATCTGAAGAAAGTTTTAATAAAAAAAACCCCAGGCCTAATTAATTAATGTAAAAAAAATGAAAGCTCAAGACAGCAAATGCAAGTTGTGTGACATATTTAAACAGTTCACTAATAATTATTTGTAGAGATTTATAGTTTCAGACAGGAAATCTCAGCACAGAATTTGAATACTGAATCCCAATAATGATTTTTCCTTGCTTTTTCTAGGTATATTCTACATCAGGGAAAGGATGTTGTTGGTTACTATCCAGGGCAAACGGCAAGGGTTCATTATGAATATCCTCCTGAAAGTGAGAGAAGGTATGAAATGTATTTTGAACAGCTGCTCGCCCCTTAGGAGGTGTTCTAATTAATTAAGGTATGAGAAGTTGGCAGCAATTGCACACCGAGACAGTTCTGCATATGGCCCTTTACTGCCTTAACATTAGAAATTTATTGTGACAGGTAGGACACACACAAAAGCTTTTCCCCGGGCCTGTCTTGCACTCTTCCCATTTATCAGACGTTGAAAAGGTCAACATTGATAGAGCCTTTGTTACTCCCACCATTCGGCTCTCAGGTGACTGGAATGCCTTATTAAAATACTCAAGAACCCCATTATTACCTGGGGGTGTCATGCATGTGCACACCATAGAATGGTGATGTGGATGGAAATAGCTTGCCAGCACAACCACTAGATCAAGATGATGCAAGCAACAGTCCAACATTTAGAGGGACCATGTTGGCTGCCTGGTTATTATTTCAATTTCATTGTTCTGTATGGGACAATGAGAATAAAGATATTGTATTGTATTGTATTGTATTGTATTGTATTGTATTGTATTGTATTGTATTGTATTATTATTATTATTATTATTATTATTATTATTATTATTATTTATTGACCAGTGACAATCTTTTCAGCAGTGGTTTTCCCACTTGCTGAAAGCCCTCCCTAGTGAAGTGCACCTGCTTCCATCATCATAAACTTTCAGGAAGAATTCGAAAACAGTCTCTCTTTATCCAGGCATTAGGTGGCTGAAGAATACCATTCCTGGCAATTGCTAGATGGAGTAACGTTTTCAACTATGGCTGCTTTTAGAATGTTTTCTAACCCATACTAGAATGTTTTGTTTCTAAATTGTGTATCTGTTTGTGGCCCTGGGCTTTCTTTGGGAGGGAGGTTAGGTTATAAATTCAATAACATAATAATAATGCCTTTGCTTTTCACACAAAGAGAAAGTGTGTTTGAAGTAAGTACTCGGAAGTCCTAAGCCATTAATTTGGCATAAAGAGTCACTTCACACATCTGAATGCAAATTCCTCAAAAGTGCTCACAGAATACTTGGAATTAGTTAGCATCACCTGAATGCGGATTTGACACTTCTGGTGTTGAGGAACAGACAGACCCACAAAAGAAATTTAATGCACACACATACAAACTACCAAAGTGCTAAAGAAGGGGAGGTGAAAGTTTGGGGATGTTTAAAATGGATTGTAAAGCTTGGTCTATTTGATTCATCTAGCCAATTTGTCACCCTATTTTAAAAAGAAAAATGAATCCCCAAAGAGAGGAAATGTGGACTAGTGGTTAAAGCATAGGGTTTCCCCCTCCCAACCAGATCAATCTTGGTTTGAATGTGCATTAGCCCTACATTACTCTCCATTAGAAACTTTGAGTATAAATGTGGGCCTTTTGTACTCTCATGTAATTCTTAATACATAAGTAAAGGTTTCTCATGAGGATACTTAATTTTAAAAAAACCCTCCAGCTAGTATTGAAAGCTATTTATTATATGTTACAGTAAGCTTCCACAACAGAATAAAATCAATGCAGTTTACTCTGCTGCAAGTGCACAGCCTCATTTGCACTACCTCAAGAACCCGATACTCAGTTGGCACAAACAATAGCTTATTATGAGTCTGGCTGTAAGCTGCCATGCTGCTAATGCCTATTAGACTATAGCTGGATTATAACTGAATGGTCCATTTCAATAGGATATTAGAATAAGTATTTAGATATTTGGCTACTCTTACAGGCAGCTCATGTTTTACCAAGCCGGGTGTCAACACAAGATTACTGAATTGTTTTATCTTTTTCATAAAGCCTTTATAGAAAAATGCAGACAGTCCCAGTAAAACGTGAAACTGTACTTCAGCATGACTATGACTATATAGTTCTGAAGCAATATATTCACTACCAGAGGACCAAGAAGAAAGTCAGTGACTGGTGTACAACAACAACAACATACAGAGAAGCATTTACATTACCATTTTACAAATCAGGTGGGTAAATTCTTAGCCAGATAACATACACAACCTACGTTTAGGTTAGGAAAGCTCTTCAATCTTATAAAAAAATAACTTTATGTATTGATTTGCACATTCACTTTCATATCCTTTTTTTTTTTTGCAATAAAAAGGCCAACAGAAGCTTTTGACCTTACACAGAAGCAAAGCACAGTAGTATCTTCCTTTTTAAGAAATAAATGTGGAAGGTAGCCATTAGGCTGGCTTTAAAAAAAAATCCTTCACTGTTAAATATATTTATATAAATGTTGATGTGCATTACATGCCTTCATCACAGCTTGGAAGGGAGCTAATCGTACTGTTCCCCACCTAGAGCGGAAGAGAGTAAATGCAAAAATATAGCGAGAGGTTAGCCCAACAGTTTTCATGAAAATCAACAATTGCATTAAACATTAACAAGCATTTAACCAGCGATTTGGAGGGCTTTATTTCTTAAAATGAAAAAAAACCAGTTTTGATATTTTAAAAATACATACGCAATTGAAATCAGTGCAAAAAAGAAGACGAACTTCAATCCTGCAAGCTCTGCGTATCAGGTAAAGCTATTAGCTCATGGATTAGCAGTCTAGTATGAGATAATCCCAACGCTGGAATTTTGGCAGAAAGCCCTTCTGCCCAACAATTGCCTACAGATTAAAATATCCTTCTTCGCCCTTTCCAGAAGAATAAACTTCTCTGAAGTATGCGATGCTTGGCATCCTCTGAGAATATACAGGTCTGAATTCAAAGAACTGTAATGCTTCTGTGAACCCATGGGAGTTTTGGACTTGCTTCTCACAGGGTAAATCTCTTCAAACAAAGGACCAAGTCTAATATGGCACCAGGGCTGGGGGCAGATGCCACACAAAGGGGAAAAGTCACACCAAAGTTCTTTTTTAGAGGTCCGCATGAGCTCTGCAGAGGTGTTCCAAGAAATCATGTGGCTTTATAGTTGAACTGTTGGGCAACTAAATTCATTTTCTGCAACAGTGCTTGATACAACTGTTACTGTTTCAATGTCTCTAGGTTAAGATCAACAATGGTTTAATAGTCTAAGCTTTGTAGTTCTTCTTCCACCATTGGGCTGAGATTATTCTGAACTGATTAATCATTATTTAACCAGTCAAGTGGATGTGGAGGAGGAAGAGCTAATACACAGTTCGGATGGGTCAAAAGCTAGAATGAGAAATAAAAATGCAACAGCCATAGCAGGGCACCTTGGTTTTTTGTTTAATGTGATCTACAGAGCCTTCAGGAAAAGGCACATTGCTGAGGAATAGTTACATGAAGCATCTGGTATATGCTTTTTTATGTGACTGGGGTGTGCGGGATGGAAGTGTTAGAAGCTGCCAGTCAATTATCAACAGGTTTTGAATTCATTAATTCCTTCTGAATTCAAGCAGCAAGGCCAATAATGATTTTATGTTTAAATTATAGACATTGCTGAGGATTATCATCCAAAAACTGATGCTGAATCGCAGTCTGTTTGGAAAAGTTTTTCTGCAAAGAAGAAAGACAAAACTAAACCTTCATTTATGGGAGTTGGATAAATCCTTTCAGCCAAGCTGTGTGGGGTTTTTTTGAAACACACACACACATCGAAAAACAAGATGGAATAACCTTTCAAGACTGCCGCCCACTAAAGTACTAAAGACGACTTCTTATACTATATGGATAGTGTTGCAATTTTAAATATGTTCTGAACTGCTTTGAACACTTCTGAAACTTGATTTTAGAGATGGAAAAGCTTGAAGGTAATAGGTATCAAAAGGGGGGGGGATACATATCTTTTTTTAGGGAGGTAGCCTTTCAGAGCTGCAACTGCAGACCACAGGCAGAAGTTAATCAGTGTTACAAAAGGCCTCTTTTCTTCTCTCCACGCGCCCCCCGGGCAAAAAAATTGACCATGGCTTCTTTGTCCCAGAAAGGCAGGAGTAAAAAGCAATGGGAGGTGTACTTAGATCTTACTTAGATCACTTCTGTCCCCTATGCATATTTCCAGGGAACTTACAAGAACTATATTCACTTCTGAGTGCCCCCGCCCCTGCTCCGCAGTAGTGCACAATGCAGGGCAAAATAAATCATACTAGGACTTAAATGGGGAAAGGAATAGGATTCCATCCCCTCTTCCACCCCATTAGAGCAATACTGCTCTTCTTTCACCTTGCTCTGGAGATGTGGAAGCAACCAGGATGGCCAAGCTAGAGAGACCAGAAGCTTGAATGAGATTACTGTTTTGTAAAACTCTGCAAACTGCTTCCTCTTTACCCATACTAGAATGTTTAACACTGGAAAGACGTGAGATGTAGGGTATCATATATAGACCTATCCCAATTTTTGCAATATAGGAACACCCACAGGTCACTGGAAGAAGCTGTAAGGAAAAGGTGAGGGATTGATACAATGTTGTTTTAGGGCTGCTGCCTCCCTTCCTCCATGTGTAACTCGGGATAACCTTTAATGAATGATGGAGTGTTGTCTACGAAAGGTCATGCTATAATATATGTCTTGTCATTTAAGGTGTATAAGACTTTGCTGCTGCAAAAACACCAAACAGTACCTACCCCCTGGGAATTTTAAAAGATTAGTTCGCAGACATGACAGTTATTTGTGATTTCAAAGGGGTTCTATCAGAGCATGCTGAATATTTTTCCTGTGTGCAGAAGCATGTGTGTTGCTAAGGGGTGTGTGGAAAGAATCACTTTATTTTTTAGTTAACACAGAACTATGCACCAGTGCATAGGTAGTTAGAAAAACATCCCTAGCAAACTGGAAATAGCAAATTGAGCAGATTTATTATGTGTTATCCCTGCTACCAGAACAAGTAATTGTGAATAAAAAGTTAAAAGGCAGAGACAAAAGCAAGCAGACAAGAGAGGGGGGGAAATGTGAATTCTATGGGCTGGATCCTAAATTAGTTTTCTGTAATAGGAAGCCTCCCATTGGTGGAAGGAGACTGTTTTTGCAGATTCCTTCCTTCTCCTCTCCTGGAGCGCCCCCTCCCAAACACTCCAGAGCAGACTTTCAAAGGAGCTGCAGAGGAAGGCAAAAATCAGTGAAATTCACTTCTCATCCCTCACTTTTGCCAGAAGAATCAATGCCCTGTAAATTTTGAAAATTCAGAACATATCACTGCTAATCGAGTAAGAAGGCCAGTTTTAAAGATAGAGCCCAAAATTTGAGAGAAATATTTGGATAGGGAGAATTTTAAAAGTATCCATAACCAAAGCCTTCTCCAGAATCTAAACACAATAATGCTATTCCTGGCTTCAATGACGGTTTCTTCTAAAAAGTTTCCGTACTCCAAAAATAATCTTGGCATTAACAAAAAATAGCTGTCTGCAAGAAAACAAAACAAAACAGAAAACAGCAGCATACTGTTCTGATAAAAGGAAGTCAATCCACACATCAAAAAGAGAGAAAGACTAATGTTGTTTTATTCTGGTGGAAAAGCATCTTGATAGATGTGGTTGCAGTCAAAAAGATTAAAGGGAAAGTGAACACTTACTATCTCTGGAGAAGCAATTTGAAAAAGAGGCTTGGGGGTCCAAGGAGCTGAAATGAGGAGGGAAGACAAGAAGACCTGTTGTGTGAATGGACTGCTACTTACGCAGCTCTGGATCCATCCCACTCTCTTTTCTTAACAGAAAATGCTTATTTTGGATTACCTACCGCCGGATTTCTGAATAAAGGTCTTCTTAACCAATTGCACACACCTGCAAAGTGGTGTATAGCATAATGTACCTCACAAGCAACAGTGGATGTGAAAGCCCATGCTTATGTACAAACATACTCAGCAAGTGCATCAAAAATATTCAGTTTTTTAAAAGCTATTATGGCACCATGGTTTGTTTACCTGCTATATGGAAGCCCAAGCTTCCAATCATATTTGTCCTGATTATGATTCAGCGTACACATTCAAACTCATTCAACAGTTAATGAGATTCTCCTTAGGCTATTTGACTTTTACTGTCCCACAGGCTTAGTGAAGCTACACTAAAGCCTGTAATCCGTTTCCTTTCCCTTTAGTGATCTGGTTGCATTGTATTTTTGTTGTCTGTATGATTTCAAAATAAAATTCCTTTAAAGGCGGGGGGCGGGCGTTGTAATTAGTGCTAGCATGTCAGCACCAACTAGCAACTGTTATCTCATACAAAATGCCAGTTAATAAAAACGTAAATGCAGCTCACATATTTAGTAGAGTTATACACCAGAGCTGGCTGAATTCTGAATTGGATTGGACCAATTCAGGCTGATTTGTGCCCTATCCAGATCAGGCTGAAGCAGCTACAAATCCCTACAGAGAGGGCTGGGTTGTCCCAAACAGATTTGTATTGATCTGTTGCTGAACTGTTGCTCGAAACAGTCTCAGAAAAACTGATAAGACTGTGAGAAAACACAGTTACAGCCATTCGGCCCTGTATACCTGAAGGAGCGTCTCCACCCCCATCGTTCTGCCCGGACGCTGAGGTCCAGCACCGAGGGCCTTCTGGCAGTTCCCTCATTGCGAGAAGCAAAGCTACAGGGAACCAGGCAGAGGGCCTTCTCGGTAGTGGCGCCCGCCCTGTGGAACGCCCTCCCATCAGATGTCAAAGCGATAAATAACTACCTGACATTCAGAAGACATCTTAAGGCAGCCCTGTTCAGGGAAGTTTTTAATCTGTGATATTTTAGTGTATTTTTGGTTTCTATGGAAGCCGCCCAGAGTGGCTGGGGAAACCCAGCCAGATGGGCGGGGTACAAATAATAAATTATTATTATTATTATTATTATTATTATTATTATTATTATTATTATTTTGGTTTCACAATTCAAGCCAATGGGATTTCCAGATATTTGTAATTTCTGCATTGCTATCTGGATTTCTAAATCTGCCCCCACAAATCAGACGGGGGGAGTCCCTAAAAATTTAGTTCTGTGTACTGTTTCGGCTTACCTCTCTTACAGTAACTCTTAAAATATCAATGAAAGGAAGAAAGCTATGGAAGAATTTCAGCATAAAAGTTAGAAAGCCACCATTGTTCACCTTATAAAGCTGATGAATGATGTTGAGAATGTTACAGCATATAATAGAGATTGAAAATACTTACACATCTATAACACCGATAACTGTGGGATAAAATGACTGACATAGCAGGTATGCAATGGAATCAAAAGAAAAGGCTTCTGCAAAATCAAAACAAAAGCCACAAAATACAAAGCAACAAACATGATTTGTACATCCTGTTATCTTAGGGTATTTGCCAAGTTGATTTTTAAAAAATCTATTTACAGTAAAGTATTGGCTTCAGTCTTTATTTACCTAGGTAGCCCAATGTGTCCCTAACAGGACTGCCAGTAGCTCCTGTGTCTGCATTCAAGGACCCGACTATGCATCCAGTTTCCGACAATCCTCTAAATATTTGAAATTGGATGGATTTGACACTAGGCTAATGAACTGATGGATCACTGGGCAGAAGGAAGAAAAGCTGAAACGCAGAAGTATCATAACAGCTAAAAATGTATTAATGAACTCCTTTCAGTAGTGAGTATAATAGACCTACAATATGTTTTCTGTATCTTACTTTATAATTTAAGTTGTTGCACTGTTTACATATTAAACATCCCTTCCAAGCTATCATTTCATAATAGTTTTAATAAAAACCTGTAACAAAAAAGAGTTTTCTTCATCATTATAAAATCATCCCTCTCTTTAATCACACACTACTACAGCAGCCATACAGGTAACAACAGCTTTAGGAGTACAAATGAGGATGTAAAACTCTGTGCAAAACTGCATTAATTATTTTAAGCATCTAAAATTTCAGGAAGTAACACCACCAAAAGCAGAGACAATAAAGACATATGGTCATGAAAGTAATGTACAACCTTTGATTTAGAAAGGTAGTGTTGGGAGAAACATCTGAAGGAGAAAAAAATCTGGTGGCACCTTGACAAATGGTGGCAATAGTGACAAATGCCCTGGAATTTGTGAAGTGATACTGATAGTTGCCAAAGTCTTTTACAGCAGTAACAATTATTTGTCCAGACCATCTTTAGCTCTTAAATACAATGTCCAACTTCCAAAAATCATTGCTGCTTAGGTTAAGAATATAATAGATATAATAGAATTGACAGTCTCTTTGTGGAGTGTGCTTTCTTTTCTTCCATTTATCTAGTATCTTTAGAAGAGCTGAATCATCGACTCCCTGGATTTTCCTACTCCAATCCACTTAACTGCAGAAAGAAAAATATATTTTGCATGACACTTTGCAGGAACAGATGACTTAGGATACTAGTGCAAATCCTACACCTGTCTACTCAAAAGAGTCTTACTCCCAAGGTAAGTGCATACAGAACTGTATTCTACGGATACTTTCAAAGACTTACCAAAATAATTGTTTTTCAATAGTCATGCAGCTACTTAAAGCTAACTGTGTGATATCCTGCTCTTTAATGTTATTTACCTGATGTCAGTAGTTCTGTTCCCCTAAGGCAAAAGCTTTTCAAGCAATTTTGAAAAGCATTACAGAATTGGTTACTGATTTCACTCAAATCAGTAATTGGCATTTCCCCCCCCCCCCCAAGATATAATGCACAAAATCTCGGTATATTTCACTAAAACATTCCCTTTTTAATATTATTTCTATTTTTTCAGTTTTAACAATGACATCTAACCAGAATCAGGATACAAAATATCAGAATTATCACAAGTAAAAACTTAGCAAAGCTAGGAGCGTAATCTAACACATACAACTAGAAAATACTACTTTGATTAGAGAACAACAGCAATTACAGAATTTTATTCTCTAGTTACTCAAGGTGATTCAAAAGGCTCTTCCAAATCTATTTAAATTAACGTCTCAAGTTTAAACAATTTCATTTTCAGGACTCAAGACCATGAAGTGATCTGGAAACAAGCGAACAGGTTTACAATGAAACAGAAATGTTATCCACTATGTTAGTCACTAGCTTGAAAGCCAAGACTTCAGATTCCTTGATTTATCTCTTTCACTGAGTGTGACTCTCAGGAATGACTAGTTCTAGAAATAGCTACCTACACAAATTATGAATGACTGTGAAACAGTATGCAGACCCTCATAGCAACTTTACCAATTATGATGTTTCACATTTCAAGTCTACAAACCGGCAGTTACATAGTGATGAGTAATACTCTCAATGACAAAGCATTTCCTTAGAAGTACTTCTGCTTCTAATAGATCCCTGAAAACATTTTTTAAAAACTGCTTTGCTTACCAGGAATTCCTAGTTCCATTTCTATAAATTGAACATAGTTTTGTGCATTTACAGGCAGTTCATCAAAAGTCCTTGCATTTGATATGTCTGTGTTCCATCCTGGGAGGGTCTCATACTGAACCTCTACTTTATTTAAGACTTCTTGGTTTGCTTTATTAAAAAAAAAAAGAAGCAGTGTAACAGATAATTTTACTGTTGACAATAATATCAGACTTGTTTAATCATTCAGATAAGCAAATTTTACAACCTCAAGTCACCCAAAGCAATAAAAGATGAAGAAACAAAAGAATGGCTGTGCAAAACAGCTCAGTAACCAACTTAACAGCCATCCCAAAATCCTTTGCATAGGTGAAATATAGGGAAAGGAAGTTAACTACTGTGATGGAAATGACAGATTCCCTATAAAGCAGGGATGACGAACCTTTTGGGTCCAGAGGCCAGATCTTAATCTCCACCACCACGCATGAAAGGTTGGTGAACCTGTCAAAGTTGGTCCATGGGGAGGGAAACTCCCATGAAGTTCAGCAGGGCTGAACTCCTCACGCAAAATTTTAATCCTGCTTTATCCAGGTATCAGCTGTACAAGTAGGCAACACAGCTGTATCTCTGTCTTAACACCCGATACCACATATGATGTCAGGTGTAGGTCCGGTGGGTTTGATTTTTTTTTTAAAATAGCCTCAGGAGCCAAATAGAGGTTTGGCAGTCAAAATCTAAGCTTGGAGGTCAGATGTTCCCCACTCTGCTATGGAGGAATTAAGGGCAACTAACTATAGAGTGCTCTTCCCAAAGAGCCTCCCTTAGTACTTATATTAACATATTTTAGGAACTAGGCAAAGTATTCTCCTGGACATTTAATTGCTAATACCTCAGGTGCTCTTGTTAGAGCATTTTTTTCCATTAGTTAATTTTATGGTTATCATGCTCATTTTGTTTGGGGTCAGTGGAGTTTTGGGGATTCATCTAACAAGCTCCATCAGTGGAAGCCTTGTACCATGATTTCAGCTTGTCCAACATGGTTTCTCTTCCGCACTCCCCAAAATTGGCTCGGGGTGTGTGTGTCAGAAGATCCCACAGAAGAGGGGAGTGGGGAGAGAGAAAGACGATTGTTCCATTTGGCAATCTGCCATACTTGCACAGACAGAACGACTGAAAGAGTGCAATGTTGAATTCCACTCTGACTATTCTGAGCAGTAATGTATGATCAGTTGGTACAGCATGAGACACTTAATCTCAGTTTCATGGGTTCCAGCCCCACATTGGGCAAAGGACCCCTGCACTGCAGGGGTTTGGACTAGATAACCCTCAAGGTCCATTCCAACTCTACAATTTTATGATTCTGTTATTTTAAGTATTATTTACTGTGTAAATAATATTTCACGTAATTTTGTACGAATCAAATTTTACATACTGCAATTTGCCTTATGGCTTTTATATCAGCTGATGAATAAATTACAACAGAAGCAACAATAAAAAACAACAGTAGTGAACCTACACTATAGTGAGGGGATACATCTAGCATTAAATATACCACTGGAAAAGTTATAGTATGGACACACACATGATCATACGCACTCACCTGGAAAATGAGGTATGATTTTATCATTTATTCTGTAAGCAACACCAACTTTAATTTCTGGAAATACATCCAAAATATCCAATTTGGTAAGAGCCAATCTGTTTTAAAATAAAATATTGATGTGTTAGTTAGGTATAGACAAATATAAACTATAATCTTAGGAAGTAAATTTGTTTATTTTTAAAGAAAGATATAAATATAAAGAAAGATATCGCAGGAGCCTCTTTAGCCGCGCGCCACCTCTCCAGCCGGGAGAGCGCGCACGGGGCTAAAGAAGCCCCGCTTACCCTCTCCCAGCTGGAGAGGTGACACATGGCTATGGCAGGAGCCCCTTTAGCCGCGCGCCACCTCTCCAGCTGGGAGAGCGCTTGCGGGGCTAAAGAAGCCATAGAAACTTTCCGCTGCTCCCCGACCTGCTCTTTGGGGCTGGTGGTGGGCTTCCCCCCACCAGCCCCAAAGAGCAGGTCGAAAGGAACCTGAAACTTGGACAGCGAGAGGGTAGCCGCCTTGTTTTAGAGGGGGAAAACAAGAGGGGGGAAATTCTCCCCCTCTCTGCACAGCGCCTCCTGCCGCTTCACTAAAGGGGCGCTGGGCAGAGAGGGGGAGAATTTTTTTTTCTTGTTCTCCCCCCTCTAAAACAAGGTGCATCCTATTGTCCGGTGCGTCCTATGGTGCAAAAAGTACGGTAACTTTCTTCCAGAAGGGGTATCATAGTTATTAGCATGGCAGCTGGCAAGTCTTACATCAGTACTGTGACTTTAAAAACCATTTTGTCTTCCACAGTGAGGCTTCAAAACATTGTTCTTTACTTGAAGGGTGTTAGTTTCATTCCCATTACTTCGTATTGTTTCTACAAAGTATTATACTCTATTACAGTGCACTTGCTACCACTACAAACTACTCACGCAGTAAATCCATTGATCATGTGAGCGTATCTAAGCAACACAAGATCCAGCCAGCCACATCTTCTTTTCCGACCTGTGGTCACACCAACCTCTTTCCCACGTGTCTGCAGTAATTCTCCAATTTTCTAAGAAACAGAATATTGTCATGTTATACACTGGAGTAATATTGTTCATTTCTATGTAAACACAATTTACTGACAACAGAAAACAAAATATACTTTACATTTCCAACCCCACATAGTGCACAAAACTTTTAACAAGGATGAAGATACAAGTACAGGAGCCACCTTTAATGCCAGGTATCAATGTGAAAATACCATTGAGCAGGCCATTTTCTCAACACTCCATGTTGATTCCATTGTATAATGCCTACCTGCTACCTCACAGGAGTGTTGTAGCTCAGTTATTGTTTGTGAAGCTCTGAAATCCTTGGCAATCTTAAATTGCTAGTCCTGTTAATTCAGCTTGGAATCAAAAAGGCAAACTGGTTCACGTGCATCGTCACTAGTAATAAAGATTCTGCAACTGGAACTTAGTTAACAATTCTGCTGCTGATTCATGAGCAAGAACAGAATTCAGCTTGCTCTCCGACAGAAATATAGGCTCTGCAGGACTGAGGAATAAGCAGTAGTTAAAAACTTTTTTAAAGCACATATAAACACCCAGGCAGCAGATCTGTGGACTGAGAAACTCACATTTCAGACAGAAAGCAGCAGCACTTTAAAGTATGTGGTATACAGAATCTGATGCCTGGGAGAGTACAGCCATGCATACCTTAAATCACTGGTCTTCAACTGATGGGTCAGGAGTCACTACAGGGTCACAACCTGTTCTGAGGTGGGTCGTAACAAAAGCACTACCACCATACAAATAAATGGTTTTTAAAAAAAAAGGATATGGGTCCCCAAATGCATATTGGATTAAAGGTAGGTCCCAGGTGTGAAAGGGTTGGAAGACCACTGTGTTAAATAATATTTCTGAGAACTGTACATTCATTTACTTTGTTCCAATAACTCACATTAATGTTAATTGCTATACTTACATTGTCTTGTTCTGTGGGAAAGGCACCAATTCCAACTCTAGTTGTGTATGCTTTCACAACTCCATATACTTCACCAACGTTCTGTGGTGGCATACCCAAGCCAGTGCAAACACCTCCCACGGTACAATTTGATGAGGTCACGAAAGGATAAGTTCCTGTTTCAGAAGGGCAAGGAAAAGAAGATAGGAATGAACTAAGAGTAGCACAATTATATAAAATATTATCATTGCATCTTTCTACTGAAAGGTAACTGAATAGCAAGTAACACTGGTTGTTATTTAAAATGACAACACACCCTTAAAAATAGTGGTATAGCTTCAATGCCAAGATGTACAATGAACATTCAATGTACAAGAACGACTATAATGCAACCAGTCTTAAACAGCTGTATTCTGCACAGTCCTTCAAATATACATGTGACAAGTGACAAGTACCTCACACATTGAGACTATGATAAAAAAAGACTTTATACATACCAAAATCAATGTCCAGTAGTGCTGCATTTGCACCCTCTACTAAAATTTTCTTTGGTGGGCCGTGTAAAGCTTCATACATAAAGTATACACCATCTCGCACCATTGGTTTGAGCCTTTCAGTGTAACCCTAAGACAAACATGTCCTAGAGATTAGAATGTAGTAAACTACAATCTTCAAAACACACTGTAGACACTTTACTAAATAGGCAGGCAAATAATTATTCTGTCTTATAATACAATAAAAGTGTCATTTGCTATTTGTTAGCCATGTCAACCATAAGCTATTCTTTGTGTCAAGGAGAATGTGCATAAGAACAAAGCATACAGATGTCATTTATTAGTTCTTTCTCAAGTTAAAATTATTAAGAGTCCTGCTGGATCAGACCAAGAGTCTAACAACTAATCCACTATCTTGTTTTTAACACTTGCCAAATATCTGCAGAAAGCTCACAAAGAGAGCAAGAAGAAAAAGTCTTCCCCTCTTTGTCCCCCCTGCAAGCACTATTTAGGGATACACTATTTGTGAATTTTGAGCGTCCATTTAGCTACCACAGCTAATAGCATTGGTAGACCTATGCTCCACAAAATTTGTCTACCACTGTCACTGCCACATCTTGTGACAGCAGAATCCTCAACTGAGCTATGCACTTTAGAGGATTATCGGAAGAACTACCTTTTCATGAACGAGAGTCAGTAGAGCAAGGTGGATGCTCCTGAGGAAGACACCCGATAAAGGCAGAAGTTGCATGACCTTGGATAGTTCCAAGCAACGCTGTTACAAATCCACTTCAGTCAGTGTACCTCTCATGCAGTAAGAGCAAGAGTAGAAATGAATGTGCTAGTCAGTTCACTGTGTTGGTCACTACTATTACCCTCCTCCGCCTGGAGTGCAGACATCTGCAGTGGGGCACCTGTGGAACCTAGTAGGCCCCTTGTGAAATTGAGAGCCCTGCATAAGCAGAATTCTAAATCTCACAGGTATAAGTATGGCAGCCTCCCTACTGCAATGACTGGAAAATAGCAAGGGCAGGCATCATGGGTCAACAAAGGTAACAGGTAGCACACCTGTCCCGTTTTTTCTCATGTGATTCTACCTGTGTCAGGGAAACTAACAATTGAATATGACTAAAGTATGCCTTTTATCCATTTCCCTTGGGCCAGACTATCCCTCCTAAGTTCTGCCTACTTTTTGAAGAGCAGAAAGCTTTACAGGTCTAGTCCTCTGGCATGAAGTTTAGCACTCCATTACATCTCAATCAGCTTCTGCTTTATGAATTGTCTGTATTGCTGAACAGGCATAGGTTACTGTGATGTTCAGGGTTGGGGTCATGTCAAGGTTCACTGGGTGACCCTGAGTTCCAATACTATAAGAGAGAGAAAATGTGTTTTGATCCATATATTTTCCCAATACCAAGAATGACTGTATGCAAAAAAGGCTTTAACCAATGATTTTCTGATGTAGGGCACAAACCTTTACCAAGCTATACACTAGCTCTCAGGAGAATTGTCACATCAATGTAGAATATGAGCTTCTAAAAGATAAAAAGACCACAGGATTCCTTTTCTACATGAAATCTAAGATTCAGCAAACAGGTTTAATTCAGTAAATAACTGACCACTGTGATAAAGCTACTGGGCCATTTGTTTCTGACTTATGATAACCCTAATGCAGGCAATTTGCTAGTTAAAGCGATAAGTTAACTGACTGCTGCTTGTGTGCCAGAAGCAGTGTTTCTTTATCATTTTATCAGAAGAAACATACAAAAATAAATCCATCTGTGTGTGTGTGTATATATATATATATATATATATATATATATATATATATATCAATTATGTCAAATAATTCCACAACTCCTCTATAGTTTACCTTCAGTCTTTTCAATTCTCCTTCAATGTCTATCTCTAAGGTAGGGTAAACAGACTTGTACTGGTTGGCCAACACTTTGAATCTAAAAAGTAAAATAAGTACAAATAAATTATGCTTGCAACATTTTTTTAAAAAGCCTTGATAAAAATTTTAACTTAACACATGTGAAAACAAAAACAGACTCACAAATGAGAGATCCAGTAAGGGATTTTTTAGAATATGAAAATCAGAATATACAAGCCCTAGTAATAAATTTATTTGAAATATTTACATTACTCTAGAGAAGTGGTTACCTTTCTGAAAATTCATTGAAGTCAGAAACTAGATCACACATTCTGAGCCCACTTCGAGCTGCTTTAGAAGAATACACTGGACCAATTCCCTTTTTTGTAGTTCCCAAGCTTTAAAACACAAAAATAAAAAACATACACATACTACACAATCTGTGACTATCAATTCAACTAGGTTGTTGTTAAGTTTCTAAAAATAAAATTACTCTGGAAGTATGTTGTACATACTTGGTAGTTTAAAATTATCATTCACTGAGGTCAAACATTTGCCCCAGTGGGCACCCGGGAGAAGAGGGAAGATTAAGAAGAAACAGAATCCTGGCAGGTGGTGCAAAACATCCTCAGAAGTGTTAGTTGTAATGCTGATATACAAAATACTTAAAAAGGTACAGTCTAAACATTATTTAGTATTTACCTTAAAGGATGAACGAACATATCACATTGTTTATATGTATTTCATATGCATTTCTTCTGTGCAAATCTCAATGAATTTTCTTAACAGAGACTGTAGTGGTGTGAATCTTAGCATGCTAAGAGTGAAGAGCTTACTTAAAAGTAAAGCAACATACAGGGTATATCTCAAACGTGGTGGAACACAGCTGAGAACTGAGACTAAACAAAAACAACACTATTATTCAATGTGGTCAGAATAGTTTATGCTTTTAGACTACGGTTATATGTAGTAAGGAGCTCATTATTTCCTGTTATATGACCTGCACTATACTTTTCTTCTCAGCATGGCTACTGCACATGATAAGCCATTTGCCTATCTCCACCCAAAGGCTATGAAACTGCTCTGTGCCATAGAAAGCCCATAGAATTGAGGAAACCTATTCCTGGTCAAATTATGAATCAAGGATCTTGGATGCCTAACTGTAAAGTCTGTCTTAGAACTGTGTTGCCTGAACCAAGGCTAATTGGTCCTTCTGTCATAGCAAGAGGTCTTAAGACAACTCCAATAATTGGTTTAACAAACTACAGTACAAGTTGTCCCACAGATGTTCAAACCAACCATGGAATGTTTCCCAAATTTTTGTTTTGTTTTCCAGCTGCTTTTGCCTCAAGCCTTTAGTAGTCTGGTGAAAATCTAGGGTGGGATGAGCAAATACACCATTGTTAAGAAGGGTTCTGGGTTCATATGTAACAGCAAGCCATAATTTAAATCAAGGTTCATAAGCCATCAATAAACCATGATTATAGATCGTGATTTGATGGCAGTGAACAAACCGTAGCTAAGCTATTGGGGAGGTTCACACAACACTAAGTTAAGGTTTAATCAACAATGGTTAGGTATTGTTTGCAAAACAGGCCAATGGCATCAATCAAGGACAGGTTGAGATTTGCAAACAAATCACAGATGAAAAGGGGAGTGGAGAAGAATGTAAACACAGCCTGTTATGAGTCTCATACAATGACCCAGTCAGATTTTGTTTTGTCTGTATCACATTTTGTGATACTAGCAAAACTTCAGATATGCAAATTTACAATACAGACAGGCCAAGTTCTGGAAAATGGAAAATGTTAACAACACAACCAACTTTTTCTCAAAAGGAGAAAAATTTCCTTAAAAGAGCCATTATCATTAATGCAGCAAGTCCATTACCTGTCAAAGTACAGCAACAACCTAGACTTCTAGAGTCCATTCGCTATACTATTCCTAAGTATCAACGACAACCACAGAACTCTTGAGTCAGGTTTGTATTATTTTGATTTATTTTAAGAATACATGATCAATAGTTCAATACTTCCCTATTCCATCCATATTTGCAAAAGGAAATATGTCAAGTTTGATTCTTGCCTTTTTAAAAACAATCAGCTGTGCAATTTAAAAAATACTAACTGCATGGATGGAAATGAAATCAACATCTTTATGTTGTACTAGTGCCTAGGAATATATCAAGAAGGGAGGGGATACACTTAGATCTACTGATTTTGCACCGTCACCATGATTGAGGAAGGATACATAATCCAACAAAATAACATGCAAATAAACAAGTCCCACCCCAGGACAGGCTGACAGGATCCTGGCCAAGAATATTTCCTCTTTTGCCCATGACCAATCTAATTCTGAATGTACAAAGGAATTAAATGTGCTAAAACCCAGATATGACTTTTCAATTTTCACAAAGGGTGTGAAGGTTTCCCAATCATTCAATATCATACCACTATCATTTCAGTGGATCAGTGTGGGGTGGAAAAATAGAAAGCACACACACTAGTATTTTCCTAGTTCTGACCTTAATTCATTCATCATAACCTTATCACATGACATCACCATTACGCACATTAGGTAACAGAGCTTAAGAGCCTTGAATCTCTGGAAGACACCCAAAATGTTCTGTACTCATTATGCTGTAACGTGATCCAGAGATTCAGATACATTTCCCATTCCTGCTGAAGAACAAGATTCACATCAGTGATAAAGAGCAACAGTTTTACGGGTTTGCTACTTGGAATTTAACATATGCTCTGCAAAAAATATATCCAAGTGAACTGCAAAGGTATTGAGGCTTACAATTTAAGAACAAAACTGTTGTGCAAAAACTAACATCTTAAGTGTATTCTAAAGCTGAAGAGAATTTTGTTGTGCCCTTCAGGTTGAAAACAAACTAATTTTGAATCCTTGAATCACATGTCTTAAAGTACATACAAATAAGTGGGAATGTACAGGTGTCCCAGATTTTCTTGCAAAAACATTAAGAAAGAATCTTACTGCAAAGCACCCTTAACAGCACACTCTATTGAATAGATTCTGGAAGTGTACTGGCTGAAAAGCCCTCCCTGTCACTCACAATTTCTTCCAGTATTTACAATTAAAACATTTGACAACACATAACATACTTCTTTCCTGCTTGCTCTTGTCTTTGTTGCTCCTGGATGCCATCAGCAGCTTGATGGAAGTCAAATACTAGGAATTTGAAGGGTACAAAATGAACTCTGTTGTATTAATACCTGCATTAAGTACCAAACTAAAGTAAGCTATTATTTCTCATTAATGTATGCCAAAGTATTTTGGAAATCATCATTTGCACTAGACATATAAACTTTAAGTAACAAGCACCTGGAGAAAATACAGCTGTTTAGTAAAATAATATTTTAGAAAAAGCACTTCAATTTGGGAAGACTAAAGTCAAGGCAAACAAAGTATGCAAACAAAGCACTACAGTATACTACAACTCAAGAGGTGTCAGTCAAACCTTTTCTGTTCAAAAACATTTGCATTTCTCCAGGGCTACTGACATTCCAAGCATCTTAAAATTCTCTTATATTGCAGAAGTTATAGAGGCTGAATAGAATACATAGAATGCATCTTGTTATCCCAATAACTGGGGGGGTTTACACTAATCAGCAACGATATTCTAAGACTGACAAAGGCAGCAAAGAAATACACCAAAAGGGTGGACTTGCTTTGTCAATGGCCGCATGTGTTGAAAGGGGCCATAAACACACAATAATCTGAAGTGGAAACACATTTCGAACATTAAAGTGAAAAGGCTGGTTTTAACATACCCTGCTTCTTATCAATATTAGGTAACTTTATTACACTGCTTAACAATCTTTGTTTAAATTGGTTAATCTCTGTGATACAACAGCAGTTGCTAGTGTTTTAAGGCAGGGAGGGGGAATTGTTCCTGAGAAACTACTTAAGAACCATGCTATTCATTGGTGTTTTGCAGCAAAGGAGGGGACAATCCAAGGGTAACACGATGCTTTCTTGTCTCCTGATCAGCTTAACTGGATAGATTGGGGAAATGTCCACCATCTTCATCTGTTATGAGTTTGCTAGACCTTTGATGCTTGCAGTAGAAATCATTTTATGTGCAGAAGAGAAAGCCAAGATACTTCCTCCCTTGCATTTCTTGTTTGATGGGACACCAAAAAGGTAGACGGATAAAGACACGCTTCAGGCTAGCTGTTGCTCATGTTGCCATTTGGTCACCCCTGGTATAAATTGCATTAGTATGCAGTATAGAAGACATAAAGGTAAAGGTAAAGGGACCCCTGAACATTAGGTCCAGTCGCGAACGACTCTGGGGTTGTAGCGCTCATCTCGCTTTGTTGGCCGAGGGAGTCAGTGTACAGCTTCCAGGTCATGTGGCCAGCATGACTAAGCCGCTTTCTGGTGAACCAGAGCAGCACACGGAAACACCATTTACCTTCCCGCTGGAGCAGTACCTATTTATCTACTTGCACTTTGGCGTGCTTTCGAACTGCACATTTATTTATACATAAGGCAATAAATAAGATGATCCTCCAAACATTCATCTTGACGAATTCTTGACATAAACATTCATTTGTGGAAGAACACATTTACTATAAAACAATTACCAGTTTAGATAGAAAACACCTCTTGTTTAAGTGTTTGATTTCCACTTTGATAGCCAATGCAGTATTTGATACCAGAAAGCTAGCTTTAGAACCCTGTCTACTGTGTTGGGAGGCTGTTCTCTCAATAGCTGTTGTTGAATAATGTAGGGGGAAGTCTACATTTGAAGTGGGCACAACAAAAGGCCCCACTATGTGCATGGAACATTCCCCACAGGCCTTTGTATTCTAACCTATATTACTGCTAGATATTTACAAATGAAAAACAAATCAGAGCTACAGATTAAAAAATACTTTGAATCATTTAATATATTTCAATATTTTTTACTTACCAATATGAGCTCTGTCAGATATAATTAATCTTTTTTCCCAACCTTCCAATCCTTTGAAAAGCAACAAAAGAAATATTGGGGGGGGGGCACATTTAGAAATCAGTTACTTTTAATGGCCAAAATTCTATGCATTTTTAAAGAGGAAAAAATTCCACTGTCTTTGGTGGTACTTACTCCCAAGTAAGTGTGCAAAGGATTACAGCCTAATTTGATCAGTTGAATGAAGAGACAGTTTAGAAAATATCACAAAACTAACTCAATGTAGCTTGGAAAAACCAAACAAATTTCAGTCATTGCTATTTGTCTCAAACATACAATATATTGAAAATGGATCTATATAAAACACTGGCTTATGAACACTCTAACTCGCAATAAAAACCCTAGATATTTATTTAATATTACTTCCATTTAAATTCTATTTCATCATGTGGCTTTAAAAAAAAGTGGTGCGTTTAGATAATCTGAACACTAATCCAACATTCTTGGCCACTGAAAATTTTAAAATTATATACAGCGTGTATTTGTATTTTAAAGTGTTGTATGTCATATACCACTTACTTTAAGGTGTTAAATAGAATTATATGGGGGGGGGGGGAATTCTGAACAAAAGAAACAAATCTTTGAGAATTGGTTACTTTTTCCCTTAATGCACCAAGTGGATACTATCAGGCAACTCAGGAGCAAAAACACATTGGTAATTACCAAGTTCTGCTATATACCAATGCGAGAGAATCCTCACCATCTCCCTACGATACCTTAGAAAGCTGTTCTTACCTTTTCCTTTTTTAACATTTTTCTCTGCCTCTTCAAACAATCCTGGCAAGTGAATTACCACACCATTTCCTGGGGAAAGCATGAAAAGGGAGTGATCAATGAGGAATACAAGAAGGTTAAAAGTCTCAAAAACCCCAGTTTTGACTTTGAAAAAAGGAAAAGCATTTAAATACTAAAATATATCTTATATTACTTACTTTTCAGTTAAAGTCTAGGGCATTGGTAGGCAAACTAAGGCCTGGGGGCTGGATCTGGCCCAATCGCCTTCTAAATCCGGCCCGCAGACGGTCCGGGAATCAGCGTGTTTTTACATGAGTAGAATTTGTCCTTTTATTTAAAATGCATCTCTGGGTTATTTGTGGGGCATAGGAATTCGTTCATTTATTTTATTTTTACAAAATATAGTCTGGCCCCCCACAAGGTCTGAGGGACAGTGGACCGGCCCCCTGCTGAAAAAGTTTGCTGACCCCTGGTCTAAGGCTTCAATCCAATGGTGACTTTGTACAGTGGTACCTCAGGTTACAGACACTTTGGGTTACAGATGCTTTGGGTTACAAACTCCGCTAACCAGGAAGGCAAGGTTGAAGTGGTACTTACTTGCACAGGAGCCAACTACTAGGGGACAAGGTTCCTTTGTGCGCCCCCCCAATAAAATATTTGAGAGGGCTGCCCTCCAAAGTTGACACCCTTGCCCTCCTTCCAGTATTTTATTCAAGTTGACATCCCTGCTTACTTGGAAGGGCAGGGTCACATCCAGATGATTGTAGTCTGATAATCTAGTAGTCCAGGGATAGTCAACCTTTTTATACCATCTTTCTTGATGGTAAAATTTCCTTACCGCTCACCAGCACTCAATGGAAGGAGGATTAAGCTTGTGCCGCAGAACCCCCGACCAGCCACCTAGAATCCTGAAATGCCCACTATGGGCGGTAGGGACCAGTTGACAACCCCTGATATAGAGGTTAACAACTGGACAACAAACATGGATTTTACGCATTCTAATGGTACCCAAGAGGCTGATATTGATAAACTGGAAGAATAAAGACATGATCTCCTTTAATCAGTGGATTGATAATATGATAAGACTTGCAACCTATGAACGGACTGCTTACAGACTCTGCTTGGATAAATACAAGAATATTTGGAACAAATTTATACAAAATGTAGTAGACTATTAATATTTACATTAGTATTAAGATAATAATATCAAATTTATAAAATAATGTCTGGGTTAGGGTATTTTTATATATATTCATATGTGTTTTTTCCCTTTTACACAGTTGTGTGTTTTGTTTTTTCCTCTTTATGTATCACTTACTGCGTTATATTTGAAAAATTATCAATAAAATAACATTTACAAAAAAAAGACTTCAAACTGTAGAGGTACAGTATATTCTGAAAAATACTACTTACCAATAAAAGCCGTAACTTTTGGATTGATGATACCACTGGGTAAGAGATGGAAATCATATTCCACAGAATCTACTACGACAGTATGCCCAGCATTGTTGCCTCCCTGCAGGTAAGATAGGATTTATTATTCTTCATTTTTTCTTAAAATATTTATTAAAAGCTCACATTAGAACTATCAACCCTTTCATACATGTTGTTCCTGTCTGTTACTTGGAAGAAAAACAAATCAAGCTACTTTTTGCTTAACTTGGCAACATAAACAACAAATCTCAAACCTGTTACTAACCGTCTTGAATGTATTGACAATTGACTGGTCACTGATTTAAACTTGCTTCCAAGATGTATTTTCATTTACAAATACACCCACAACTTTTCAATCAAATTCACAATGCAAAAACTATTTCTAAATAAATAAATGCAAAAACTAAGCTTCACTGTGTGTCATGTGCAGTCAGTTGTTTTGACCAATGAAAGACCTCATTACTCCTAAAGCATTCATATTTTAATAAACTGTCATAGTTTAAACACTGGTTCAGAACCAGTGTGTTATGCTAACTATATTTTTAATATATTTATATCTCATAAAATTTATATACTGCTTGATTGTAAAAAAAACCCCAAAAACTCAAAGCGCCAAGAAAATTAAAATGAATCCACTTCAGTTGACAAAACTGCCACAAAGAAAACTCACAACTTACTTCTGTAGTGTGATGTTTGATTTTGGAAGTTATTCCTTGTAAAAATTATGAGAACCCACCCCACACCTTGGATCCATGTTTTGTGGCATGGCAGCAGGTTTCTTATTTTTTTGTTCAGTCAACCAAGAAACAAATGTCACATTTTCAGGAGGATCCATTTTACTGGCTCCAACCTGTGTGTGCATGCATGTGCCAAAGACAGTGCACGCTGGTTTTCATATTCTACTTTCTCCTTTCCTCTCTCTTACTCCAGCCTCTCTTCCCCAACTCCTATGTCACCCAACTTCCAGCCCCCTCCTGCTTCCTGCTTCCCTCACCCAGATAGTTATCCTTTCTCCCAGTTTTCTGTTCATTTGCTCAAGTGTTGTTCTGAGGTTCAAAAACCATACAGAGATGAAAGAGGAAATGAAGAACAACACTTTCCCTACTTCCTCTTCCACTGTTGTGTTGATCTGAGGCACACTTGGTGCTTAAGTAGGAAAGTGTGTCACTCTTCACCACTTCTTTCAGCATTATGTATTTTTCAAAGAAAAAGCACAAGCACTATCGCCACCTCATGAAGGAGGGGGCTGCAGATATTTTACAGGTGGTAGCTGAAGTCTTCAAAGGAGTCATTACTGAATTGGTAATTCCAGTAAAAAGCAACCAAGCTTTACCATTTTGTAACCTATTCTAATGCATAGGTAAACCAGTACAAGGATGATTATTTTAACACAGAAATACTAATAATTTGTAGCAAATAATTGGACAACCCTATGTGTGCTTCCTAAGTCCTGGTGCTTTCAATGGGGTTTATTCACAGGTAAGTGAGCACAGAACAATAGTCACAAGCATTCTTGTTTAGAAGGAAATAGTCACAAGCATTCTTGTTTAGAAGGAAATTCATTGTGTTCAATGGAATGCTAGAGCACATAGTCCTCTTTTGTTAATTAGATAATACAGTACAATCCTTAACTCACTCAGAGTTTAGGATTGTACTCTATTATCTAATTAACAAAAGAGGACAATGCTTTTTTAAAAAATTAGGCCAGTTTAACTGTGCTGTGTAAGAAACACACAGAATGTTCAGTGACTTTCGTGGTTGAATAGCTAGTAAAATATGCAAACACAGCATTCCAGTTATGTGAACATACTGGGCATATTTTTTCTGACAAGATTTACCTTGCAGTAGTCCACAGTGCCAATATTTATAGAGGTCTAGCATGCCATTTCTGCCATGTCTTAAACGTTCAAGAGATTCATAAAGCATTTCATTGGCAGACTAAACCGTTAATTCATTTGCCTTGCCTATCTTATCTTTTTCATACATCTAGAAATTTAGAATCACCTTTTTGATCACCTCATGAGAATTAGAAAGGGGTTCTATACATGAGTTCAGAAAAGAAGGATGGTGTTCTCTACAAACTTTTATAATCCCATCCTATGTTACTTCATATTCTTAAATAAAGTCAAAAGAATAGTACATAAATTTCAATGAGTTGTATCCATTGAAGTTGTCACACTCTTGCAAGGGTTTCTGTTCGTGCAGTAATACTTCCACTGGCATATGGATGAGGGGAGGGGGGAGCACACCACACCGGGTACCATTTGGGGAAAGGGTGCCATCGCAACCGCACTCCCAGGATGCGCACCACACGGAGGTCCGTTCTTAACCTGAAACTGTTCTTAACCTGAAGCACCGCTTTAGCTAATGGAGCCTTCCGCTGCCACCGCATGATTTTTGTTCTTATCCTGAAGCAAAGTTCTTAACCCGAGGTACTATTTCTTGCTTAGCGGAGTCTGTAACCTGAAGTGTATGTAACCCGAGGTACCACTGTATAGTGAAATCTGACTTCTAATAAGTTCTGTTACCTTTAAAACAATTTAGGTTTTATTTGATCTGGAAGAACTCTGAAGTTTAAGAAATGTATACAGACCAAAGCCTTCAGCAAAACATATGATTCAAAATTAGAAAACTATATTTGGCCTGAGTGCGTTGGTATGTTATCTCTGCAACCATGTTATCTCTGCAACCATAAGGACTAAATGATAAGAACAGCGTCCAAAGCTCATCATGCAGCTCTCCTGCCTATGCTGTTCTTGTAAGACATGATGCCGTCTTGCCCCAAAATGGCAACTAGACACTCCATTTTGGCAACTGTAACCTTGGTTTAAGGAGCTATTTGGTGCCCAGCTTATATATCTGAGTTTCTAATGCTGGACATAGAAATGATCTCAAATTTCAAACAGCAGAGTAAAGAGGTACATCTGCAGCATACAATGAAAACCATATTGTAAACAGCCCTGTGACCCTTGGCTGAAAGGCAGCATAGAAATCTAATTAATAATAATAATAACCGTAAATGAAAGTAACAGCCACACTTCTGTGGGGAGGGAATTCCACAAGCATCCCTTTCTTAAGGAAATTAGAGATCAGGAAACCCTTATATCAGTGCCTATAAATCAATATCAATGTTATTTTCAGGCATCTCAAAAAGACTAACTTTGGATTCCAAGTTTAAATAACATTGATCTGAAGAGGTAATGCTATCATTTGATCCCATAGTATCTTTTAAAATTGAAAACATTTTATACAAATAAGAAATGTTCTATTTCCTACATTCAAGAATAAGAAATGTTTCTCAAGTCTCTCTAGAGCTGCTCATCCAAAAGAGCTACAAAGCTCATGTCCTTACTTGAACTTCTTTCCTAGCAGTAACCTAATATGCGAGTTTCTCTTGCTGATGAATAGTTGTGAGCTACTTGAAACTGTGCAGGCATTTCATACATTCAACTTCTGGGGTAGAGGGGTGGGGAATCAGTCTCCAGTATTACTCTCCCTTTAGTAAAGTGGATCTCCGGCATCGAACCACACTGGGCACATGCAGCAAGAAGAAAGCCAGAATGGGTTCCTGGGAAACAAGGATCTCTTTAAAAATCTTACATTTGGGGAAGGGAATCTGCCTGCCTTCCCCACTCCAAATATTAGCTTAAATAAGAGTTGGCATGTGTGCACTTGCTTCTGTCACAGCAGTGTTTCACAGATGCTGTGTTGTGCTGCCTTGAAAGTACTTGTTAGAAAAAGAGGTATAAATTACAGAAACAAATTCATTCAGAAATTACTTTCTCTGAGCAGTTGCATGGGGCCAAAATCCCTGCCTCAATTACCATGTGCGGGCAAATGGAAGCAGAACCTTTCTACTCCTCTAAAGTGGTTGTTTGGGATATGGATTTCCCTCAAGAATTTTGCAAGCCAACATGCTTGTACTTCCTATTAATAGTTATTTGTTTAATGAATTTTTATCCTGCCCTTCCTTCTTGGGGCTCAGAGCAGCATTAAAATAAGCTAGTGCATGCTGCTGAAATTATGGAATTTTTATTCCTTCTCCCAGAGGAGGATTTAGGGCAGTGTGACCGATTCCGCCACACTGGCCACTGAGCATAGTGGCCGCTGCAGAGCACTGCAACTATGACATAGTGAATTGAGCAGAACAGAAGGTGAGATGCATGGGGTGCCAAATTTTGGCCTTGCAGAGGGTGCCACTAAAATTTGAAAGATCAAAGTTTGCCCCTGCTCCTCCATTCCAACTGCTGCCATGTCAGGGAGGAAACAACTCTGAGTCTGTCTTGTTGTCATATGTGAATGTGGGTTTCCCCAAGCAAACAAGACTGTGGGTACTTTCCTCCCTGACACTGGTGCCTGAAATTTCAGCAATGGGCAGAAGCACACTGATTCTTCACATTAAATCATAGCTTATTTTAACTGTGGTTTAATGTGGAATGCAAACTGGGCCAATGAGCTACACTTAGATAAAACACTACTTTCAATATAACAATGCATGCCAGGCCTAAAGATATTAAAGAGAATGAAATCTCCACTTAGACTGCACAATTGACATCCACCTGTACAATGACACTTCTTTCTTCTTCTCCTCCATGCAGTTCCACATGTGCCCCCAAAATCTGCTAACACTCCAAGCAGATTTTGGGGGTGCACACAGTAGAGGAGAGGAAGGGGAAAGACAAGTCCGCCACCAATGTCACCCACCAACCGCTGCTCAAACTATGCTACCAGACAAATAAGTATGCTAGCCATATGGAAAACAATCACACAGCATCAAAACTAGCAGACTCTTAGGCAACATTCTAAAATCCTTTCAGTCCCCAGGTCTCTACATTCCCATATAAGCAGACTAATATAGTAATATAGAAGAGGAGTAGAAATGACAGGCTGCATAACGTATCAAATCCAGAGGAGGAATATAACTATTCTAGTATGAGCTGCACCGCAACTTCAACTATGCATATCTATAAATCACATTAGCTACGCTTACTATGGATATACTGCGTATCAAGTGTTCTGAGGGCTACAGCTGAAAGGACACATGTGAAATCTTAGCCAAGCCTGTGGATTGCAACTACACTCTTAGTAAATTTCTGCTGAAAAGGTTAACAGTATTTTCCATGAAATGGAACAGGATCAGACTACAGAACAAGCTTGAAATCCAGATTTTCCCAAGCAGCCAAATTCTAAATCCTATCACAGAATGATTAGTAACCCATTTATTTATTTATTTATTTATTTATTTATTTATTTATTTATTTATTTTACTTGTAGTGCTTATGCCATAACCTCTTAAGGCAACGCAACATTAAAAAATAATTAAAACACTATGAAATAGATAAAAGTTACTAAGATTGGTCAAATATGTAAATATGTTTCCCCATCTCTTCCATGTTCCAACTTGCACTCACTTCTGAAACCTGCTGAGTCAACTAGATGTTACATCCCTCAAAGCTGCCGCTTCTTCACTGGGCTGCTGCTAACGCCCCTCATAGCCTCTGTTGGCAGATGAAGGAGGCACCAGAAGAAGCAAAAGTCTAGATACTGTGGGGTTCAATATATCCCCTATCACAAGTATTCCATCACACCATTTGCAGAAAACAGTGAAGTTTTATACACAAAATAGACTGCAGTTGTGGAATGAATATTTTTTTTAAAAAGAATTGCCAATTGCTCAGATCATGTTTCAGACATGAATGCAATCCCTGACCACAAGCTGATAATCCTAAAGTATCTTAACTGCTATGCATGTTGACTAGTTAAGTAAACATATGTCAAAGGAAAAATGAGATAATATTTTAACAAATTAACACTTTACTGCAAGAAATCCGGTTGATTTCTGGCATGGTACATTACAAAGATTAATTTACCACTACTGTACACTGTTGTTTGCATTGTATATGATCAAATAATCTGACAGCTAGAAAGACAGGCTTATTTTAAAACTGCAGATGTAATCACTGGGACTCTTAAAAGAAAAAATCTACACATTAGAAGCCCTTAGGATACCTACATGTAAACTACCTAAGAAAACAAGTTTGTTTGCTTATTTGTTTGTTTACACAAAAGTGTTTAGAATTAAAATCATTTCTATTTTTAAACAAAAGATAGTGATATCCTATCCAGCTGAGCAGTGGAAAGTCTGATCCCTCCAAATCTGTGATATTTGTATCAGTTTTGAAGGAACCCTGAGCCACATAGCTCATACTAGGAGAATGTGATTAGCAAATGGATTAATGCAAGCTTTTGGTTCTGTTTCACGCCCAAAGAACTGCATAACGCTACCAGTGATGACAGGTGGAAATAATTCCATTGGGCTTTTCTCATTTCCTAAGTTCATTAGCAAAAACAAATGGATGTTAATTGCACATAAAAATTAGGCAAGCCTGGCAGTTGTGAAATTGTTACTTTTGTTTATTAGATACAAGGAAAATAAGCATGATAAATTAGATCACTCTAGGGCATCAGACCATTTCCCAATGAAAAATGAAAATTACTTTTCACAAGTTTGATAATTTTCCTATGCAAATTAAGGTAATTTCCCCAAAAGAGCAACACCAATGGAAACTATAGTTGAGGCTCACAATTTAACAATCTGAGAAAGTTAAAATGGTGCATGAAGATGGCAACTGATTTCACTTAAGAACATATAACCACATTGGCTCAGTGCAGCAGAAAACCATGCACCAGTTCTGCACACTGTTGGAGGCATACTTCAAATCAAATTAACATCCTTTAAAAAAAAAGAATTTATTTTAAAAAGAAACCTCAGTTTCCCATGCTCATTTGCTAATTTGAAAGCAACTGGACTTCAAAGCCAGTTCCTTTGATGATGTCACACCTTAACAAGAGTTTCAAGGTATCACTTAATCACTCAACTCATCATGGATGGTAAGCACTGCTGCTTACCAAACCAAGCCATTATCTAACAATGTGAACTCAGCAAAGGGATTGCTATCAGTTATACAGCAGTAATTGCTTTAAAAAACCAATCTATCATTACTCTTACAGCAGATTTATACCAAGGATGTCAATCTTTTTTAGAGATTTGTAAAATGCTGTAGATTAAAAATTCTCTAAATAAAAAAATGAGGAAGTTATAAGCAAATGGTGCACTGCTTTACCAATGAAAACTATGACCAGCATTCAGCATACTTTGAACTACCAAACCATCTATGCTATTGTTTTTGTGAGCAATAAAAGGCATTAAAAACATGCAAGATCCTTAACTAAAAGCACACAACCATTAAAAAGAATATTTAAACATGTAGATGAAGTGATAAGAAGCACTGCACCTCTGCAGAGTTTTAAGAAATAAAGCATGCTTACTTATGAAGCAGTCTGCCCAATTCACTAAGTCTTTGGCACCTGATAATTTTTGTCCACTTCCCTCCCCTCTACATTAGATGAACAACATAGGCAAGTGTTTGCATAAATTATGTCCACCTGACTTTTGGTAATTCCCTATCATAACGTAGCCCCCGCTGTTTAGAAGAATTTCTTGGCCCTTCAGATATGTTTTTCAGGGGATACATAGGAAGGAAGGAAGGAAGGAAGGAAGGAAGGAAGGGGAAAGGTGTGTTGCCTAAGGAGGCTCCCACTTGCACAACTTTGGATCCTACACAATATATGGGCCCACTCTTGAAGCAGCAGCAACAACAACAACACCATAGCCACCTAACCTTCACCAGAAAGTCCCAGGGCAGGATGCAACTATGTAAAATACATTAAAAACAGTTTAACAGAAATTACAGTCACAACTAGAATGGGTCCAGATAGATAGATAGATATAGATAGATACATAGATAGATGATAGATAGATATACAGAGACAGACAGAAAGTCAAAGATCAGGTTAAGCTCATGATGAAAGCTGCATAATGAAGGTGCCACAAACCCCCCTGTGGGTGTCTGCCACAGAGAATGCTTTCTCTCAGGGTGTCCCGCAACCTCAGCTTTTGAGGGCAGAAGAACTACCAAGAAGGCTCCAGTGTTCTGAGCTTAACACCAGAGTGTGTCTGTTGAGAAGGTGGCAACTGTTCAGATATTTGGGGCTTAAGTCATTTAAGGCTTTAGACACTAGTGTGAGCACCCTAAATGACATATAAAAATGAACAGGCAACCAATGAAGCTGTTTTAAAATAGGAATTATATGTGTTATAAATGGAACCCCAACAAGTGATTTGGCCCTTGCATTTTGGACCAGTTGATGTTTCTTGAAGGGCATGGGGGATAAGATGAAACCCTGCAGGACACCACAGAACAACTCTTTTTGAAATTGTTCCTGGAGGTAAGAGCAGACCTACTGAAGAACAATGCCCTCAACTCTGACCTGCCTGAGAAGCTCCAGAAGAATACCATGGTCAACAGTATCAAGGCCACTGAGATCAGGAAGAACAAGAAGGGTTGCACTTCCCACATCTCTGCTGCCAAATTTCATCAACCAGGGCGACCAAGGTAGTTTCAGTGCTATGACTGGGCCTGAAGCCAGACTGGAATGGATCCAAGCAATCACTTTCTCCCAAACATATCTGAAGCTGTGCCACAACACGCTCAAAGAGGGGATATTTGTTACTGGGCAATAGTTGTCCAACACATCTGACTGCAGGGAGGTCTATTTAAAGACCACTTTTTAATGCACCACTTCAAGGCGGGTACTTTCTCTCCTCCAGGGAAGCATTAATCCTCAGACACACCCAATCAACCCCCTACAGCTAAGTCCAAGAAGCCAAGACAGGCAAAGGTGAAAGGGACAGGTGGTTAGTTGCATATTTCCAATCAGCTTGCCACATCCTCAGACCACAGTAATTGAAACCAAGCCAGTACAGAAGGATCAAACAGCGCTCCATTGGACTTGCTCTGTGGCATCCAACTCTGCCCAAATTACAATTTGCCCAGTCTATACACAAATGTAACAGCTATCATTTCCTTCCAATGATGGCTGCAAACAAGCAAAGCATAATATGAAGAGATGCTCAGGGTTAGAGATGTGATGGGGGGGGGCAGATTTTTTAAAAAACCTACCGCTTCCCTGCAATTTTTCCAGTACTTTCCCCAGGCCTTCACATCTCTACTCAGGGTGTATTATACTTGTTCCTAATGCTAATAACCCATCATAGTCTAAGGTGCAGCGATTCTATAAAGAGGAATAAGGGAAAAATATGCTTATGAAGTAATACTGCCGATGACTTGGTAGTATGTGATCTTTGTAAGAAAACGCAGAATGTTGCTCAATGAGAAACTGATGTGTGGTTCTTGTTCCCTACTTCAACAGTTAAACAGACTTCAAGGTTTAGCCATTAATTGCACTTCAGTAGAAATCAGACTCACCACACTGATTTTTAGACACACTTTATGACCAGATTATCAAATGTACACAATATTTTTACAAGCTACATTTATACATTTTCATTTAAATGCAAACAAGAAAACAACATGCAGCATATGCTGTACTGTATTGTAACACTGGTGATATGTTATCACTTCAGCAAATAATCTAATTTGCTTTCTCCTTATCTGAAAGTTGTTCCATCAAAAGCAGGCATTGGAAAGCACCATTTTAATAGAACAAACTGGGATGAGATTGTGTGTGTTAAAAATCTCACTTCTAAGAATTGTGAAGGTTTCAGATTTCTGTGAATAGGACTATTATTTAAGTCAGAGGTGGGGACTTGTGGCCTTCCAATGTTGTTGCAAAACAGAGTGCTGTGAGAACAGAATACTTGGACTAGATGGGCCTTTGCTCTGATTCAGGCTTTTCTTGTGTTCTTAACGTCCAACATGAAGAAGTGTTCTACAAAGTTTGCCAACCATTTTGACACTTTTTGGTTGTCCTAACAAAAGTGTATTAGCCTTTCAATATTTTCCCTTCTTTCTCGTGATCAATTTACTTGAAAATTTTATTTTTCTAGTATTTTTCTTTGCAAAACCATGGGTTATTTCTCAAACCTTATTTATCTTGCAAGTTCACACCAGACAGATAAAAAGCCAGGATCTTAACTGTTTTTGCCCCATAGTAAAAAACACAGTGCAGCTTTTTAGACATGTTAAGACTTGCTGAAAATTTTCAGCTTCTGCCAGTCACTGACAGTTTGCAAAAGATATGTAGGACTATCTTTATGAGGGCTGCCCTTGAAGAAAACTCAGAAACTTCAACGGGTTCAAAATGCAGCAGGCAGATTAATGTCTGTGTTACCTTCAGAACTCATATAATCCATGTTCTAGAACAGCTGTATTGGGCTACCAGTTTGTTTGTTTTCATGCTAGATTAACACTCCAAATGACTTATACTTCAAATATGTGAAGGACTGTCTCCTCTACAGGCCCCCTTCCCCTTGTGAAAATCTGCAGAGGGGCTTCTTGGTAGTTCTTCTTCCCTCATAAGTTGCGGATGAGAAAAGGCATGTTCTGTGGCAGCCCTTAAGTGATGGAATTCTCTCCCCCAGATGTGCATCTGGTTTCTTATACAGCTTTCAGCAAATGTTGAAGATGTACCTCTTTATCCTGGCCTTTAACACCCAAGATATGTGTTTTCAGTACTGGACCTATTCTGTAATTGGTTCCAAATGTTTATAATTCTGAATTTTAAATTGCTGTAACTCTGCTGGTGAAGGGTAAGTAATACATTTAATAATACTAATGACATTTAACTGAACCGTAGCATATTAAGTGGACATTTATTCACATATATTTGGGACCCATTAATCCTACCAGAAACACTGGCTTTCACTGTCCTTGGAATCAATGTCAGAAATTATTATGGTGCTTTGTCTCTCCCACCAATCAACACACAAGGAACTCTAGGACTGGTAGTTCTCAAGAATCACACAGAAAGATTGGTGCTTCCCTGTCTCCCCAACTCTTAAGTCCTAGTTAAACTACACAAACAGATTATCTTTTAGAGAAGAGCATGGTTCAGCAACTCACTTTTCAAAATGTTGCTTCATCTGCCTTAATGTAGCTTCTTATTGGCTTCAACAGATCTTGTAAGATCTGGTCCACAAGTACATAAACACAGGGAAATAAATATAGTCAGGCAATTTACTGTATATTTACTGTAGTAAATTTACAATTTACTGTAGTCCCATTTCCTCATTTAGAGAGTAAAGGGATTGCTGCCTAAGCTGTCACTCCTTCAGATTTTCAGGCCATAGTAAATTAGGGTGAATGTACATTACTTACATTAATAACCCAGGATAGTCAGGCGATATATTTCTACCTGAAAAGAAGGGCCATAGTTCAGTGGTAGAGCCAGAGCTGGCTTCATGCTGGGTGCCCTGCCACCTCTACCAGCAGCAGAGAAGCGCCCCTGGGTATAGCATATGCATGCCAGATATCCTTGGTATCTTCAAAGCTAGGCTGAGGAAGGCTTCTGTCAGAAACCTTGAAAACACCTTACAGTACATGTATTAGCCAGTGTCAACAATACTAAGTTAGATAAATCAGTGGTCAGACTTGGTACAAAGTAGCTTTCTATCTCACCCATCTACCCACCCTACAGCTAGGGATAATGCAATCTAGGAGAATGCATATCTGGGAAAGGGAACAAAGCGGACAGCTCTATAATTTTCAAGTAAGACACAGAGCTGAGATTTGGAGATCTGTTAGTTCAGGCAGAGAAAGCATTCTTGAGAACTGCCTGTCTTTGGAGATTTTATATGACACTGTATATATGTAATTAAAAGTAAAATAATTCAAAATTCTATAAATCTCTGCTGAAATGGAAGGAAATCCAGATAAACACTATGTCCCTGGAACTTCTCACAGCTCAGGAAAGTGAGACAGAGCATAACAGTGTATTACTAATTTCAACACAACCAACTATGATATGAACAGGTGCTTACATTTGGAGCAGATAAAAAAGTAAAGTGTGTATAAACTTTTGTAGCTTCTAAATATGGGGTGGTATTCAAAGTGAGTCCTGCTCAGAGTAAACAGCCATGACTAATTTAGGTTCATTAACATCAAGTTGATCTACTTTTGAGCAGGACTTAACTGAATACAACCCATCGTTATTTGTGGCAAATATATGTACACAGGATTACGCACATACTTTCTTATATATCTGTATAAGAGAAGTGTCATGTGCAAAAACAGTTGGATCAGATTCTTAAAAACAACAACATGGCAGCCTTAGTTTTTTCTAAGTAGTCTAGGTATGGCAGGTCTTTTGATTTTTTCAACTCCTAAGCACAGAATTCCTACTTCATTGTTTAAGGCTGAGAAAGCACTTCCAACCTGCGCATGTTCTGAAATACACAGGCTACAATTTAGAAACAAAGTACCCAAAGAATTGTGTATGAACTTCTATGGATTCAACAGGGCACTTTGCATCACCACCTCTTGAGCTTCCTGCTCTTTCTCCACCCCTCCCCTGCCCTTCTGAAGACTGGAGAATCCTAAGGCTGTGTAAGAGGCTGCATTAGTAAGATGAAAACAACCCATGTTTTGTGTATGCAAAGCAGAATTTTAGGCATGCACATGGTGCACTTTGGATCCTAGGTAGTCCTGGTTGCAATTCTGATAGAGACTGCAGGGCCATTACCTGTTCTTTGGATTATCCGTTTCCATCAAAATCACTTAATGAAAGATAATAGACGTTTTGATAAGGATTTTTCAATTGAATTTAGGATCTTAACATTACCTGTATTATTTAAACAGCATTATCCACGTACTTGGAAGAAATTAGCTATACCAGATTGGCCATAAGAAGAGGGAGAAAAAGAGAGAAGCCTGGGTCTAGGATCTCTTTCTTTAGACATCAGGTATCACACAGAAGAAAACAGGAGGACGCTTGTTTCTTATTTTGGGCAGGCAACACAACAGGAGCGGTACACCTGAGATGAACCTCTCCTCCCGCCAGTGAACTCATGATGGAGCCTCAAGGAAGACAACAGCCTCCTGGCGAAGGGGCTGGCCAAGGCCTTGCCAGCAGCTCCTTCAGCCGCCTCTTTTCCGCCGCTGCATTTCGTTCGCCTGGGCGAAGAGCTGCCGCTGCTGCACTGCAGGGCTGCCCGAGGAGAAAAAGAAGCGGACGGCGGGAAATGGCCGTAACCGTCAGAGTAGAGAGAGATAAAAGAAACACGGGGGGGGGGGAAGGAACAGGTCGCTGCCGTCCTTCCCCACCGCCGTCCGTCACAAAGCAGCGTAGTCGGCCGGGGTGGGGAGGCGGCTCGGCGGCTCCAGGCGCTCGCAAGGAAGCAGCAGCCCAGCTCAGTCGCAACAATGGAGGAAGCGGGAAGAGACGGCTATGGGGGAAACGAAGGGGAGAGACTCGCCCTGAGGGCCAGCTGGTTAGACCTAGGCGGCGGGTAAAAAGCGCGGCGCCCGGCCTGAGCGCGGCAGTTACTATAGAAACCGAGGCGGCGGCGGCGGGAAGAGCCGCGGGGGGTCCGCTCTCGTTCTCTCTCTGCGGCCCGTCGCCTCCCCGCGCGCGCCTTCGGGAGAGTTCAAGGTGACTCGGCCCGCCCAGCTCCTCACCTGGCACCTGCAGACGATGTCCGCATCCTGCGCCAGCAAGTCCACCACTTTCCCTTTGCCCTCGTCGCCCCATTGTGCCCCCAGCACCACGGCCACTTTATTGCCGGGGTGCCGTGAGGCGGCCCCGCCGTTGGGGATGGTAGCGGCGGCGGCGGGCGTGGAGCCGCTTTCAGACATGGCTCCCGCAGGCGAAGGTTTCCGTATTGCTCTTAAGGCACATGCGAGGAGCAGAGGAGGAAGCGGCGCGCCCGACTCCGCCGGCGACGGCTACCTCATCCCCGCCTTCCCTCACAGTTGCCGCATCCCGCTCCGGCTCCTGCTGCCGCCTACAGGCCTCCCTTTGACATCCCGCTCCTGCGCGTGTCAGGAGGCCCGCCCCTTCATCTGCATAATATGTTAAATGCCGGCGCTTCGTGCCCATATATAGAAGGAACTACGCTGCCCATAGTGTCGCGCGGCTAACTTCCCAGTCTCGCCGTGAAATGGCCGCGGGTCATGCTGGGAAACGCAGTCGCCCCGGATCTCGCCTCAGCTGGCGGGACCGCGCGCTGCTCGCTAGCCCCACTGTGGCCATCCGCGCTGTTCTTCGTAGACGCAGAGCGAGCGCGAGGCAGCGTCGGTTGCTAACGGCGGTTTGGGGGCCGTTCTTTCGGCAGCGCTGATGGCGCGCTTTTTATCCCCGCTTGTGTGGGCCAAGCCCCTGCTGCTCTGCCTCTGGTTGAAGGGATGCTGGGCAGTGTGGAGGTGCGGGAGAGACGGATGGCCCGGGGGGCTGAACGGGTTGGGAAGGGGATGTCAGAGAGGCAGGTTTAAGGGTGCGAGAGGGGAAACGAGGAAGTGGGGGTGTCCATGGCTCAGGGTAGCGAGCGGCCCTCATGGTGAGTGCAGGTTGCATCTTGTGAAGAGAAAGGTAACAGATATGAGGCAGAGCACTCCCCTAGCCGGCCACCCAGGGGCCGTTACAGTGGTACTTCGGGTTAAGTACTTAATTCGTTCCGGAGGTCCGTTCTTAACCTGAAACTGTTCTTAACCTGAAGCACCACTTTAGCTAATGGGGCCTCCCGCGCCGCTGGAGCACAATTTCTGTTCTCATCCTGAAGCAAAGTTCTTAACCTGAGGTAATATTTATGGGTTAGCGGAGTCTGTAACCTGAAGCATATGTAACCTGAAGCGTATGTAACCCGAGGTACCACTGTACTTCGGTTTGCTCACTCTTCTCAGTCCGAGAGCCGCATTTGGAATCCCCTCCGAGGCTTGCATGCCAGTGGTGGGCATAGTGAAAGTGAGCACAGCCAGTGCGCCCACTCTCCGACATGGAAGGCGGCTGACAAATTAGGCGAAGGGAAGGTCGTCTGGCAAACACATTCGCACTGCACCTTACTAAGATACATTATTTGTCTATAGTGAATAGGTTTATTAAACAGAACCATGTTACCATGTTGGCAGAGACGAACTGAAAGCAAGCAAACCATCTTATCCAGTTCTCTGCCATATTTGTGCTGGTATGGCAGAAGTGAGGACAGAGTGGCATTTTCCCTCCTGCGGCTATTTCTGGTTTTTATTTTTGCAGCCAATTTCCCTCTCGTTATTTCCAGTGGAAGAGAAACTGCATGTACACAGGGCTGGCATATATTTTCCCCATTTCAGAAGCATGTCAGGGGGCGGAGAATGCTATGGATCCATTCATTGGCAACATGCCATCACCAGACTGCCCTCAGCATGCACCCTCTTTGCGTCTACAAACACTGGAGCTTGTAGTGTTGGAAGGCAAGGACTAGAATTTTCCATGACAGCAGTGTGGGAACTCTCACAACAGACCTCTCACTTTACCCTCAGAGAAGGATCAGTGGTCTCTGGGATGTCCTCCCAGGACATCCCTGGACTGTTTTATCCTGTGAGATCAGCAGAGAGACCTTCAAATATTTTCTGCTTCTCTTGGTTTATTCAATTCATACCTGAGCAGGGGAAACAGGCCAAAAAATCCAACAGATACCAACAGATAAAGCAGACAGCTGGATACAGTAATTCTTTAAGGAAGCAATGAATATATACCGGTAATTGATCAGACCAGGGTTCCTCAAGGAAGCCAAGATATTTAAATCACAAACTGCATGTATAGTATAGAGGTGTGCGTGTGCTCATTAACATCGAAAGACTATGAAGAGTTTTGCCTTTGTTAATGAGCACCTTGTTTTTTACTGTCTTTTCAGATATGAAACTTCAGTAGGGCATTATATTCTATTTACTGCAAGAACTGGTGTAAGTACTTCATGTTTAAGACTACTGTCCATACATAGGCTAAGATCTAATTTGGCAAGTAGAACTGGGTCAAACCTTGAACCACCTTGTTACTGTAACTTTACTCATTCCCACCCCGAAAGTCAAGTGACTTTTGCCTGCCCCAATTTTCTCCCTTACGAGGGGCAGGGAGGTCTGGTGGGGGCAGTGGGAAACCATGACCCATCCCTAGTAACAAGGAACATCCCAGAAATTGGTCGTTCCACTGTCATAGCTTTCAAAAATTTACAAAAGTAGGCTGGAGAATTCACTGCTGAATTCCAATTCATGCAGAAATCCAACACAATAATTTGTGCCAGGATTCCCAATATTTGATTAAAGTCATTTTGGCAGCTTTGGGCTTGAGTGATTCCAAGTTATCTTTTCTTTGTCTAGATACATTTAGTGTATGAAGGGTCTTCATTTGTTGAATGGGAATTTTCCATATTATGTACTATTGATGATAAAAGGTAAGGAATGCAAAAATGTGTAACACAGATGTGGGGCTGTCCTGGGGGAGTGGAATAGTGAATGCCCTGTGTTCTATGTGCTCCATGGGGAGTATGCTCAAACATGAGCCCCAGTTGAAGACAATACATGCTATATTGTCTACGCTGGGATTAGCTCAGTTGGTAGAGCATGAGACTGTTGATCTCAGGGTTGTGGGTTCAAGCCCCACATTAGGCAAAATATTGCTGCATTCCAGGGGGTTGGATTAGATGAGCCTTGTGGTCCCTTCCAACTCTACATTCTATGATTCTAACTCCAGCTTTATTGGGCTTTCACCCACAGTATAGACTCAGGCCCCTAATCTCACACTCCCTTCTTCAGGCAATACAGTCCCTTTAGTGATCAGACTGGTCCTACTAAGCTTGCTTACTCAGTGAAAAGGTTTCCCCACTTTATGGTGGCTACAGGACAACAATATCCCCCTTTGAAAATTTATGAGACTTGGGCAGTGATAAATTCAATGATCTTCTTATTAGCCCCTTCTGCAAACAGCCTAGGGTTACACATAGTTAGAAAACATTCTGTCAGAGGCAGTCTGAGAGGGATATGCAGGGGGGGAAATATGGGAGTATGGAGAAGGAAAGAAGAAAATGGAATTTGCTACTACTGAAATCCATGTTTTTTTGTTAACAAGGAGAACAGATAATTTTTCTGGACCCATAGAGCAGGTGGATTATTGATTTTAAAAAGATTTGTCACCTAGGGCTTGCCAATCAGAAGGTTGGCAGTTCGAATCCCCGCAACGGGGTGAGCTCCCGTTGCTCGGTCCCTGCTCCTGCCAACCTAGCAGTTCGAAAGCACGTCAAAGTGCAAGTAGATAAATAGGTACCGCTCCAGCGGGAAGGTAAACGGGTTCCTTGCACTGCTCTGGTTCACCAGAAGCGGCTTACATGCTGGCCACATGACCCGGAATCTGTATGCCGGCTCCCTTGGCCAATAAAGCGAGATGAGCACCACAACCCCAGAGTTGTCCGCTACTGGACCTAATGGTCAGGGGTCCCTTTACCTTTACACACAGAAGACAAACTGCCACCTGGAAACATGAGGAATGTTAAAATGTTTATATGTTCACACAAATTGTCCTTTAAATAATCATGGTTTGGATAATAGACTTTTGTCATAGAGTCTCCTAGCACGGCTTTATTATTTCTACCCTGTTACCTCACAGTTGTGTGATAAAAATTAGACTAGGTCTGTGATGAAGAAAAGTCCTTTTGCAGGAGGTTATTGGTATTACAGTTCTTCCACAGTGACTTGCAGATGGAAAGAAGGCTTTTTCAGGAGGCTCCAATTAGGCTTTCTCCCAGTTGAGATCAAACACCCTGGAATCTCCATCTCCTGACTGCCAGTGGCTGGTGAAAGTCTCTTGGAAAGGCATTGAGGGTTGGAAAGAAACTGAACATAGGTAGTTGCCTCCATTCTCCTAGTGAAAATGGCAAAGATGTTTAGGAAAGAAAATAACAGATGCTGGAGATATAAGGAAAAGAAGGAACATTTTATCGTATGTAGTGGAAATGCAAATGCATTAAAAATACTGGGAAATGATATATAATGAATTGAAAATTTTTTTCAAAATGAACTTTATTAAACACCCTGAAGCCTTTTTGTTGGGTATCTCAAACCAAGAGCTGCCAAAAGAATAATGGATACTATTTATGTATGCTACAACAGCGGCAAGAATCTTGATTGGATAATATTGGAAGATGGAAGAAATACCATCAAAGGAACAATGGCAAGAAAAATTGATGAACTATGCAGAATTAGCTAAGCTAACAGAAACTACAAGAGGACAAAAAGATCTTCAAAAGAGTCTGGGAACCATTTACAGTCGATTTGCAGAAACAACAAAATGGACTGGATTCACTGGCAGGGTTCGAAAAAAACGTTCACAACTTTATTTCAGTAACATATATCTTAGAGAAATGATAAGGGAACTTTTATATAAGAAAAGCAGGATACAATAAATAAAGCTAAATAACTCAGCAGAGGGGGAGTTGAGGGAAGTCCAGAGGAGGGGAGGGAGAACAGTGGTATATAACATGATGATTGAGATCTATATCTTTATTTGTTATAAAATTCAATAAATATTCATAAATAAATGTCACCTTAAACCTAGGTTATGGGTGCAACAATAGGTAGTTGCCTCCATTCTCAAATGACATACAAGGGCTTAGTTGTTCCCACTTTCTTTTCCTGATCCTAAAAAGAATGTTTGGAAAGGGCTCAACTCCCTGATGGTGAGGACATGGCAGGGCAGCATGAGAAGGCTGCAATAGCCACACTTCATCTGATCCCAGCCAACCCTGCACCGCTTTGTGAAGCTGGGATCTAATCTGAATGATTCGCTCTGTGACAGGATTTTATGTCAGGCCTGCTAATAGGTCAGAGTTAGAAATCTGAGTGGAAAAAATGAGTCAAAAGTACTGGGAACATCTCTTATAGAATCGGATTTGGCAGGTGCAGGTGTTTCCTGTGGTAGGCAGACCAGGTTGATCATTACTGCTCCAGTACTGAGACCTGACTGATTGGTGGAATAATCAATATATTGGTCCCCTTCTAAGAGTGGGGTTGTCATTTTTATTTTTAGAGGGAAATATGTCCAGGGTCTCATCAGAGTTATTATATTTATTATTGGTCAAATTAATATTGCCAGTTCCAAACCTTTTAAGGGGTGTTGCAATATCCATCAATTCCCTTTGGCAGTTTAACTGAGGTCCCATCTGCTGGACTTTGCTGTGATTTCCTGTATTGGTTATAGTCCGGGGGCTTCTTGAGTATCTTTTCTGTTTATTCCCCCCCCCCTTGAGCTGCACTCAGTGTCATCCATGTAGATAATGATTTTCTTCCTTCATCTAAGAGCATTCTAATTGGGCATATAGAAAGGGAAGCAATAAGCCTCTTCATTCTGAGCTGCATACTGGGTGTGATGGAACTTTCGAAGGTTAGCAGCACTGTCCAAGTTTGCTTAGTACCAGAGAGTTTGTCATACTGTTCAAGGTCTACAGAATGTGGATCAATGCATGGTAGATAGTTTAATGAATGAATAATCATGCTTTTATTTCCCCATCTTCCTTGGCTTAGAGGCAGTAGTGCCTTACTGGTCCCAGCCTTCTGGGCTGCTGGGCAGAGGCTGGGGGGCAGGAGGACGATCTTTGCCTTCGCTCGTCCCTGTCCCCGTCCAACTCCTGGGCGGGGGCACACAGAGCATGTCAGCCCCCTCAATATACAGGTGATGAGCACTCACCCGGTGGTGGGGGTGGCAGCCCCCTCAGTATTGAGGTGGGCTGATCCCCCTGCCCCAAAATATTGAGGGTCTGAAGCCCCTTCTGCCCCCTATACCCAGCACCCCTGTTTAGAGGGATATTTGCAATTTGCAGCATTACTCTGTTACTTTGTAATATTAAAATGCTAGGAATTATCTGAGTGGAGGTTTGTCAATGCAAATATGGAAATATGATGCTAAAGCTGTTGATTATAAAATGCATAAAACATATAAGAGGATCAAATTACAATTGAATGGATCAATATATTTTTCTATAACTAATACATATATTTAGGGCTATAATATAGTGTCAGTGCTAAGTAACTTCACACTAGACATGTTACTTACCGGTATTTTTTATTACGCTAGTTCACGTACCCCAGAATTGAATTGTCCAGTTGCTGGAACTCATATGGTTAAACCGAAGATTGTGGGGTCTCTGGTAAGTTGTGAATAGTTTCTGTTTAGTTCCTGAATTACTACTGTGGTACAGTGGTACCTCGGGTTAAGAACTTAATTTGTTCCGGAGGTCTGTTCTTAACCTGAAACTGTTCTTAACCTGAGGTACCACTTTAGCTAATGGGGCCTCCCACTGCTGCTGCACCGCCAGAGCACGATTTCTGTTCTCATCCTGAAGCAAAGTTCTTAACCCAAGGTACTATTTCTGGGTTAGTGGAGTCTGTAACCTGAAGCGTCTGTAACAGTGATTGAGTTAGTTAGTAGTAGCTCCCTATTCAAAATTAACCTACAGTTTTTCTTGCTCAAGTAGTAGGGTGAAATGAGTTGTGGCGTATATATATATATATATATATGTTATATATATGCATATGCGTGCACACACATTCCCTTAGGCTTTTTTTAGACTTTTTATGTATAATCCACTTTTAATATGTATCTTCAAAAAGTAATTGTGACCCAGAACCAACAATTTACTTCCATCTTATTCAAACATAAGTTGGAACTTAACTTTTGAGCAAGCACGTAAAGAGAGTATATTCTGGATATTGAAAAGGTTTTTAAAAATGTATTTAAATGTTTTCTGCTCATCTTAAACATCTGAGATTTGAATTACAGTAAAAAAGGCAAAAATAAAATAATAGGACAACATAAGAAATACTCAAGACCATCGAAGGAAACTATCAACTAAAGGGATAACAAGTTCTTAGTTGATGTCTTAGAGATGTACCTCTAGGACTTGATCAAATGTTCTTGGCATATACCACTTACTTATACCACTCAAGTATTACACTCTTCCATTTGGAACTGACTCAGTCCATTAATTGCTTTGTTATTCAGATAGAAAGATAGATCACTGGTGGTTTTTCATCTTAGAGAGGGGGAAATTTGATTAAGCTCGTACAGTGACTTGACAGCCAGCGTTAGAACACATTATGAGATTTGATGGCAGAACAGATACCAGGCCACATGTTCTGTTATCTTAAGGGTATAGTCCTCAACGATCATTCATTGACCCTTCTCCTTGCATCTTCTGATGTAGTACAAGCAACTCCCGATTTGCACAGGGGGCTGTGTTTCAGGTCACTACGTGCATCAGCAGTCACACATAAGCCTGTTCCACCCCCTTCCAGGGCCGAAAATTGTCATTCTCTGTAAAGAGAAAAAGAAATGTAGACAACAAAATATGACATAAGACAAAAGTATTATTGGAGGACAGGCAAAAAAGGCAATTGTATCCTTCTTGGGATTGTGTACAAATTTAATAAATAATTGACCAAGTCATACTATAAGCTGACCCAGTGAAATGAGTTGGGAATGGGCCGTAGCTCAGCGAGTCAAGCATATACTTTGCTTTCAGGTTCAGTCCTCTATATTGCCAGGTCTGGAAAGATTCCTGCCTGAAACCCTGGAGAGCTGCTACCAGTTATAGTAGATGGTGAAGGTAAAGGACCCCTGGACGGTTAAGTCCAGTCAAAGATGACTATGGGGTGCGGCGCTCATCTCGCTTCAGGCTAAGGGAGCCAGCATTTGTCTGCAGACAGCTTTCCGGGTCATGTGGCCAGCGTGACTGAACAGCTTCTGGTGTAACGGAGCACCGTGATGGAAGCTAGAGCACACGGAAACGCCATTTACATAAACACCATTTACATAGACAGTTCTTAGCTACTTAGTTAGTGGTCTGACAAGCAGCTTTGTATGTTTCTATCTTAAGTCCATTGATTTCTGTGGGTCTACTCTGACTATGAGTGACTTGATTAGATAAAATTTGTAGACAAAACAGAATTGTAACATGCTACAGTATGTGAAATGCAAGATTACTGACACCAGTGGATTTCAAACTCCTTATACTGTAAAGCAAAATTATTTTATTTGCAACAGAATAAAATATCTAACTTCCTTTCCTTTCCCTTTTAGACATTTCAGGATAGGGAACGCTACTTGACTATAAATGCTGATTTAGATTGTTTCTTATGGTATGTGTATACTTCCTTCACAAGGTAAGATTAAACATACTTTTCAACATAATATATTCAATCGCATACAGTTGCATTTTTTCTTTGAGAACATTTCCTCATTATACACACTAAACATGATAATGTATATGTGTATGTGTATCAATAATGGAGGTGTATTAAGCAGATGTATTAAGCTGAATTAACAACATTCATTTGCTATAAGCATTCCTAAATTATCTTTGTTTTGACCATTTTTTGAAGTGTTTTTATGCTCACTAAATATTCAATTTTTTTACTTCTAGATCATCATTACATAGCGATCATGTGGTAAGAACTCTGAGATATGTATGTGTCTTATTGCTTTATGTTGTGATTCTAAATACATGCCCCAATCTCAAATATGTTTGCAAAATTGCATAACCATCAGTTCTGTTGTATGCCCAGTACCAGTTAGTGGTTCTTTGCAACCATCAGCAGCACATCCCCACATCTAGCTAGGAGATTTTACTACTTCTCAGAAATTTAGAATCAAACTCTTGGGAAACAAGACTCATTTGTTTTAATGCAGGGATGGCTACCCTGCGATTCTCCTGATATTGGTGAACTGCAGCTTTCACCATCTCTATCCAACATGGTCAATGTTCAGCGATGTTGGGAGTTTTAGTTTAGCAATATCTGGAGGGTGAAATGTTAGCCACCTCTGTTTTAAAGGAATTTGTTTTTTAGAAACACGCATTTAGGATTGAACTAGAGTTCGGAATATATGTATAGTGACAATTAATATTGATGATTGAGGAGAGAGGCTCAGAACTCACAGGGTTAATAGGTTCTGAGTGACGTCTCACATTTTGAGGCGGGGTTTTAGAACACCGAAGGGAGTGTTTTACTGCGTCTCTCAGTCTGTGTGTGTGTTTGCTCCGTGGAGAGAGCAGCAAGATGTGCGCTCTGTCGCCAGGAGATTTATAGCTGTTGTGTTTTGCTAAGGAATAAAGACTTTAAAGATAAGGAGACTGCTGCGTTTCAGCCTGAATTATTACCACACGACAGAACGTTCCTGCTTCTGTTCCGCTGTGTTTACTTGCTGCTGGAGTCAAAGGTCTTTGGGGAAGGTCAGAGTCGCGCAGAGAAGTGTGCCGGACCCCCGGACGTCATTAGGCTCCATGGGTTATGGGTGATCAGCAATTAAGATAAGCAACGTTCGTGCGTGTGAGAAGACAGCAGCCAAAGGCCAGCTAAGGAGTAGCTGGAGCCAGCCAGGAGTTCGCTGGGAGGAGCTGAGATCTGCCGGACCGGGAGGCACTACCGCTACCTGTAAGTAGGCCGGGCCCCGGGGAGAGATGGCAGACAGCCAGAAATCGTCAATCCCTTTTGATAAGGTGGACGGGAGCAAGCCCTGGGGAGAGTGGCAGGCACTGAAGAAGACAGTGGGAGCCAGGCCAGAGGGGGCTGAGAATTGCTCTGAGGAAGCACCAAGCCCAGGAGGGGCTGAGAGCTACACAAAGGAGGCACCAAGCCCAGAGGGGGCTGGAAGCCCAAGAGGGGCTGAGGGACGCCCAGAAAGCCCAGAGGGGGCTGGGACTGTGTTGGGAGGCTGCCGGAATGCCCCAACACATGAGCTGCGTGCTAGAGAAGAGCTGAGAGATGCACCTGAGATTGGGGGTGCAGGCCATTCTAAGGGTCTTGAGAGTGCCCAGGCTGTTTGGCAGGAGCTGGAGGGGGTTTGCAGAGAAACCACAGCAGAAGCCAAAGGCCATTTTCCCAACAGCAGAAAAGCCTCAAGGAGTGCTGCTGGAAAGGTTGGGGGGGCAGAGAAGACCAAAGGCAAGTTTGCAAAGTTTTCCACTCGGCGATGTTTTGTTTGTGCTTCTTCGGAACACCTGCGTCGCAGCTGCCCACAGAGAGCGAGGGAGACAGGGCAGGATGTTTCCAAGGTTGCTTCCCATGGGAACCAGCCGGGTTTCCATGGCAACCAGACCAGAAGCAGAGGCAGGCGTGGGAAAGCGCTTACGCTACGAGCTCCAGAGAAGGGAGGAAACGCTTATCAGCTGACTGCGTCAATGGCAGTTTTGGACAACAACACCTGCAGCGAAAGCCCCAAGGTCGGGGGCAGCAGGAAGTCGGTTGCTAAGGCAACAAAGAAAGTCAACTCCAGAAGGGGGAGAGTCCTACGTTGGGTTGTGGACTCGGCTGCTAATGGCCATCTGGTAACAGCGCCACCTGATGGACAAATGTGGAACTGCAAGGCTGTTTCAACTGGGAAAACAGTTAAATTTGCTACAGGTTCACAGGGACATGTGACCCATTTTGCTAACGTGTTTGTCTCTTTCTTGCAGGCTGAATTGAAGGTCTATTTCGTGCCTGAGATAAAACATTGCCTGTTATCTGTACCTTGCCTTTTACAGGAGGGATATTCAGTGAGTTTTGAGAAAAATGTTTGTACAATTTCCAGAGGTGGGAAGAAACTAATAAGTGTTGAAAAGGATCAGAACAACCTCTTTGTTCTGGAAACACCTCTGGAGGGTGAGGGGAATACTGGGAAAGCCACTGATCACACTCATGTGTCGTGTGCTTGCGTGTGGCACAAGAGAATGTCACATGGGTCCTGTGAGGACGTTCAGATGTTATCAGAGTGCACCAAAGGGTGCCGGGTAAAAGAATGTGGTCAACCTTTGAATTGCAGAGCTTGCAGGAAAGCCAGAAACAAGGGATTTAATCATCCCAGGGTGGAGAGAGTAACCACAAAGCCTTTTGAGCTTGTGCATGCAGACCTTTTTGGTATGCCACAGCCAAGTCTGGGCAAGGCCAAGTGGCTGATGGTGCTGACAGATGATTATACGCAGAACGCATGGGCGTACACGCTGAAAACTAAGGAGGAGGCAACACAACTTATCAAAGATTGGGTTGCAGAGGTGGAACTAAGGTTCTCCACCAAGGTGCAGGGGTTCAAGTGTGACCGAGGTTCAGAGGTCACTGGGTCTGCGCTAAAGGGTTTATTTTGCCAGAGGGGGATACGTCACAAGGTGACTTCTCCTCAGGACAGTGGCGTGGCAGAGCTTAGGAGTAAAGCTCTGGTTCAAGCATCAGAGATTCTACTGGATGACTCTGGTTTGCCTCAAAGTTTTTGGGGGGAGGCGGTAAAGACAGCCAATTTCACGATGAACAGGTGCTACAATGCAGTGGTAGGTGACACCCCGTATTTCCTGCTTCATCGGCAGAAGCCGCTTGTGCATTTCTTTCGCACTTTTGGTAGCAGAGCCATGGTGCCTGTACCAAAGTTTATGCAGCAGGAGGGTGGCCCAAGGTACCAGGAAATGATCTTCTGTGGATATGAGCCTGCGACAAAAGGGTGGAGATTCGCATACCCAGAAGGTGATCAGACCAAGCTTCTGGTCAGTAAACAGGCTGAGTTCTTTGAGCAGGATGGTTGGGCAAGGCGCAAAGCGAGCTCTGACGTTCACTCAGATTGTCTGTCTGACTCTGAGGAGGAAGGAGAGCCAGAGCCTGAACCTGCTGGTGGAGACCAGGACCCTGAACAGAGTAGGGCGTCTCCACAGGTTGTTAAGAGAGTGTCCAAGAGTGAGCCCTCATCTCCTGTGCGCATAATGGAGAAAGCTCACAGACGTGTCAAGTCAGAGGGGGAGTCTTCTGATGAGGAAGATGCACATGCTGGCCCCAGTGGGTCAAAAGGAGCACCCCAGTTTGTGCCCAGGCGGTCATCGCGGGCTACAAAGGGAATTCCACCTGAGAGGTTTCAGGTCACAAATGCGTGGGTTGGTTTCGCACAGTGCGAACCTAAGGTTTGTGAGGTTCAACAGGTGCCTAACAACGATGCCAGGAAGGGGCGGAAGGCAATGGGGAAGGTGTTGAACACTCAGAAGTCCTCTCAGAACGTGATTCGAGAGGGGGTGAGGAGAGAGGCTCAGAACTCACAGGGTTAATAGGTTCTGAGTGACGTCTCACATTTTGAGGCGGGGTTTTAGAACACCGAAGGGAGTGTTTTACTGCGTCTCTCAGTCTGTGTGTGTGTTTGCTCCGTGGAGAGAGCAGCAAGATGTGCGCTCTGTCGCCAGGAGATTTATAGCTGTTGTGTTTTGCTAAGGAATAAAGACTTTAAAGATAAGGAGACTGCTGCGTTTCAGCCTGAATTATTACCACACGACAGAACGTTCCTGCTTCTGTTCCGCTGTGTTTACTTGCTGCTGGAGTCAAAGGTCTTTGGGGAAGGTCAGAGTCGCGCAGAGAAGTGTGCCGGACCCCCGGACGTCATTAGGCTCCATAATGATATGAATGCATTAGAAAGATAATGCATTTATCCCAGTAATGTTGAGCTAATGAATTATTCTATTATCTTTTGGCTAGGTGGCAATTCAGTGCACATTTGTTCAATAGATTTCTCAGCACACTTCTGCCATGACTGGATCATGTAACATTTTGAATCTTTAACTTTGAAGTCCCAATTTTAGGGACTTACAGCACTGTTTGAAAAACTTTTGCTATTTGCAAAGGGCTTTCAGACAGTCTTCTCTGGAGGCTCAAATGTGGCAGGGATGGTCTGTCTCAAAGCCCATTGAAAAGACAGCTGTTTATTCTTCTCACATCACCTGATCAGGAGGGAAGAAAAAAATGTGTCTTTTTGAATGATTGGCTGCAGAAATCCTGCATTCAACTGATCCTTCCAAAAGGGTCTGCTTTGTGTGGCTGTGCATGCCTTTTTCCTCCTGTTTGCAGACAGCCCTTTGCAAACTGCCCCATGCTGCTCCTTCCAGAAAAGGATGAGCCCTTCTTACATACCCTCTCACCTTTCCACCTATGAAGATTAATTTCCTATCTTTATTAATTTTTTATGCTAAACCTAGCAAATCTATTGGTTAAATTATGGCTCCATACTCAAAATGGCAATATATTGTTTTAATAGAGATTTTCATCACTACATCCTGTTTTCTGTGACTTTACTAAACCATAGAATTACCTGATGTCTTTTTCTTAAAAACATAATGTTATCTCAGTTACTCTTTTCACCTGTTTTCAGCCATGAAATGCACTCTCAGTACTTTTGCACTTGGATATCTTTGTTATAGGAAAATCATATTTACCTGAATGCTTATAAAACTTTAAACTTTAAAACAGGGACTATTAATTTGCTTTTAAATAGTCAGCTTACATACATGGTTAATATAGTTCTATAACACAAAATGGCCTATAATTCACAGGAAGAAACAGTATTGTTCAAATTCATCAAAAATTGCAAAATTTTTCATTTTTTATTTTCCAGACTCTGGTTGTATGGATTTATGACCCAGAAAATGCTGATAGTAAAGAAATGAGCCATACTGCAAAAGGACCACCAGAAGTATGTTATCCTCCCTTCATAAACTAACTTGAAATGGGAAGTAATGAAATATCCAAATTCCTATGGAAACAAAGGGCTATATATTCAACTAAATAATTGCACCAGTATATAATTGTATTAATTAAACTTTAAAATACGTTGTTTATGTATTGGTTGTATTTTTTCATTTTTTCATAAACTGTCCTGGAAGCTCTGCCAAAGGATGGTAAGGAAATATTTTAGATAAATAAATAATCATACCTTCTCTTTAAAGCAACTTTTAGTATAATTTGTTTGCCCAGTTTATTAAAGTATTAAGGTCACAAATTGCTTTCACTAGCAGGCCATTGATTTACATCACTGAAGCTAAAATTTCCTCTGGTCCAAGATAGCTATCCCAGTCTCTTCCAACCCAATCGATTGATTGTTGACGTAGAATTATTATCTGAAAGGAATGTCAATATCATATTTATTTAATATTAATACTTCAGGTTTGAGCCTGGTCCTGGGAAGTACCTATTTCAAAGATAGCATTTTAGATATGAAAAGACTTTAAATATATATAAGCAAATTTTGAAAATATACAACTCATTCCATTTTCTAAACAGCATTCTAAGACACTTTCCAGACAGTTCTTGAATTTGGGACAAACACCTTCAGTTAAGATGTTTCACCTCAGTAAAGACAGCAGCGAATCGGAAGAATCAGAATATGCAGATGACGGGTATTGCTCATTTACATTTTTCTGAATTTGTCTTTTTAAACAATCGTTTTAATTAAATATTTTCTTGAATTACAAAAGTACATACAGTGTCTCAGTTTTCCGTTCATAGCATTTTTTCAACAGATCAGTTATATTCGATGTGAGGCACTAACATTATAGTTACAGGTAGGTAGCCATGTTGGTCTGCCGTAGTCCAAACAAAATAAAAAAAATTCCTTCCAGTAGCACCTTAGAGATCAACTAAGTTTGTTATTGATATGAGCTTTTGTGTGCATGCTTCTTCTGAAGAAGTGCGCATGCACACGGAAGCTCATACCAATAACTAATGTTATAGGCAGTATAAGTTTCGGGAAGTTCACATCCTCAGATCCCCACTGTGGGTTGCAGTGAGAGCATCATCCTTCCGAAGATCCGCTTTGGGGCGGGGTCAGTTTACGTCTCTTTCCTAGGCACCACCCTTTATTTATTTATTTATTTTTCAGATGGGTGGGGGTGAGACACAGAATGAGAGGGGTATCTCCTACCCTTTTCACAGGGCTAGCTCTGGGCCAGTGTGCAGCTGAGCCTCTTCTGTGCTTTGCGGTCCCTCCTCTTGCCTCTCTCCTTTTCCCTTCCTTCGAGGGTTAGATCAGCCTTCTCCCGTTTTGTACCCTTGGGTCCTGGGGTTCATCAGGCGATCTGGGAGAGATTCTGAGGGTGCTCTCCTTAGTTCGCCATCTTGGTGGAAGCCTTTCATTGTCTTTTATTTAAAAAAATATGTTGTATATAATCTTACTATACAAAGAAGACTGCTGATTTTCATATATTGTGGGTATAGGTAAAGGTAAAGGGACCCCTGACCATTAGGTCCAATCGTGACCGACTCTGGGGTTGCAGTGCTCAATTTGCTTTATTGGCTAAGAGAGCCAGCGTACAGCTTCTGGGTCATGTGGCCAGCATGATTAAGCCGCTTCTGGTGAACCAGAGCAGAGCACGGAAATGCCATTTACCTTCCCGCCGCAGCGGTACGTATTTATCTACTTGCACTTTGGTGTGCTTTCAAACTGCTAGTTTGGCAGGAGCAGGGACCGAGCAACGGGAGCTCACCCCGTCGCGGGGATTCAAACTGCCAACCTTCTCATCGGCAAGTCCTAGACTCTGTGGTTTAACCCACAGCACCACCCGTGTCCCTTATTGTGGATATAATGTGTATTTATTTCTTAAATTTCTATACTGCTGTTCATCTGAGGATTACAGGGCAGTTTACAATATAAAAACAAAAATATATGATGGTTGCAGGGTCCAGGTCAGTTTATATGGGGAGAGGCAGTTCTTAAGGTATTGCAGTCCTCAGCCATTTAAGGATTTTTAGGTCAAAAGTAGCACTTTGCATTAGGAAACTAATTGGGAGCCAGTTCAGTCAGGCCAGGATTGGATTTATACACTCAAGGCAGCCTCACATAGAACTTGTTGCAGTAATCTAACCTAGAGGTATACGTGGCCCAGTATAGCAAGGGAAATCCATATAGACATATCTGATGCACCTCCTAATGAGAATGTATATTGTAATGCATATGTATTCTTAACATGAGGAAAAGTCACTTGAGTGATGATGTGGAAGAAGATTAAATCTTCTTCTCCTGATTGCACTCCTAAAAGCAGTTTCTCCTGATTTTAGTTATCAAGCTAAGCATTACCTGCATTTCTGTGGAACAAATATTTGGGCCTCATGCACATTCCCATCAAGGGCTATTAGTTCCAGGAAGCAAAACATGCCTAGAGCCTTGATGATGGCCTTAATCTTATAAGCACTTTCAAAAATCTTTTTTAAAGAGGTATATATAAAAAATACATAAATTGCAATCCAAACTCTGACTCCACCAGGCTGGAGGAAGGTGAGAATTTAGCACAACCCCTTAGTCCCCCAAAGAAGGGGAAGCCAAGGTGAGAGAAGTCCATCTTCCACCAGCAAGCAGCTTGGTGGGCAGAACTCACATGCACTGCTGATCCTCCTGGCGTAACAGTAAAAAGGAGGGTGTGCTATGGAGCAGTTTCCTAGGCACCATTTCCAACCCAATTCAGACAGCAGCCATGCCTTCACAGCCAGGTGGACTGCTCTTGAGATGAGCCCAATTATCAGTATGCACAACACAGGCCAGATATAAACCCTGCATGAGCCACCCACGATTATATGGCACCTCTTATGGTGTGGGACAAAACAATATGTGAACTGAAACACAGTCACCCTTCAAAATTCACACTTACTGTACAGTTTTTGAAATTTGGTATGCAGATCTCCAACAAAACAGTGTTTACAAAATGCATATATTAGGAGAAAGTGGACATAAAAATGAATATAGTTATGAAAATGAAATACAAAAATGCATTGTATTAGGATAAATTGCAACAATGTGTGTATTAGTCAAAACTGCACACAAAAATGTGTTTAGTAGGAGAAATTAAAACTAAAATGCCATGAATTTTCATGATTATTTTGAAAAAGAAAATTCACAAATTGCTGCAGAAATATGGAGCACCTAAGACTGGAAAAATGAGAATCTGAAAGAACTGAAATTGACAGTTCTTTCATTCCTAGTTTTGAGCTTGCTAAGACTGTTTTCAGCATTCCTAAAGAGCTCGTTGTTGCGTACAGGACTATTTTTTATTATTTTATGAGTGGAGTTTCAGATTCTGCCTGCCATCTGCATGAATTATGTCATTCGCTCAATACACAGATTTTTGAGCAAATGAGATAGCTCAAGAAATGGAGTCTCCTTCCAAACTCTAGTATAATATCATCTGTCAATGTTTGTAGCTTGGTGCATATGAATAGTTTCACAATAGCTGTATTCTACATGCATTGATAATACAAATTTTTGAACTGCTGCTTTTCTAATAGTGACATGCACTGCAATCCTATAAGATAACGTGGAATTATGTTACATAGATCCTAATAGAAATTTCCATTTAACATGCTTGGATTTAGGGTAATAAAGTGTAATCATATGATGCTTTTTTCTATTTTTAGATACTGGGAAATTGACGTGCCTAGCATTTCAAATTACATCATTGGAGTAGTCAGTGGAAAACCAGTTACTTTTCAGGGTTGTTTTGTTGCCCGGACTCCTTTTATCATGGCAAAATCAGAAATTCCTCCAGTCGACGTACATGATGTCTCTGTCTCGACTCCAGCTGGTAGTGAGCTCATGATAGCATGGTCTGCATGTCATACAACTAAAGCAGTTGTGGTGACAAATTATGGAGCTTTCCTAACACATGACGAGTTCAGACATACAAAAAGAATCACATTTCCCTCCACTGTATTAGATCCAGCTGTAGCTCAGAAAGTAAATGATGTAGCCATAGTACAGGTACACATTGTATTTTTAATAGACAATTCTGCTTATTTTATAAACGATGACAAGATGTTCAGAGTTGGAAAACAACATAAACTTCCAGAAAGCGGAATTCTTGGGATAAAAGAAAGAATCTGGTGTCTAAGGAACTATCCAGTTCAAGTGAGTTATTCAAAATATTTTATATTTTAGAGGGTTCATATGGACTTATTTTTTATTCATACCACCACAACTTAAAAAACATTGCAGCCTGTTGCTGCCCAGAGCTTCCGGGATGCGGTAGTTTAGCACTGTAAAGCATATCCTCTTGGTTGACAGGTAGCACAGTCAGAAAGCACTGGCTGCAAGGGGAAGGGCTTTCCTTCAGTTCCCAGACTCGATCTGTCTGGTTAGTAGGTTAGCAGCCACAGAATAGCATTCAACAGCAACTGAACTTAATGAATGTCAAGAAAAGGGGAATAATGTGACCAGGAGCCAAGTGGCAGCAGTCCGCTGAAGCCATTCAAGTATGACCTTCCTCCTCCTGACCAAGAGCTGAGGCACATAGCTGAGACAGGCCAAACAGCTTTAGGGAAATGACTTGGGACAGTTTATGTGCAAAGTTTTCCCTGCAGTTTCAAAAGGTTTCCTCTCCTTCAGGATTTTTGAGAAAACTCCTCATTATGGGATTTTTTATATGCCTACCACTTGCCAAGTTTGTGCAGCATCACCCTACTTCCCTACAAATGGCCATTCTCATCAAGCACAAACACCATTCTCATGGTGATGCAAGAAGCATCCAAAATGCAACTTTTCTATAACGTAGAACCAGTTGTAGTCAGGTTCTGCCAAAAAAACAATATCCAGAAGAATTTTTAACAGGTGCAATGTTTAAGGCTAGTAGAATAAAGTGAAAGGAAGATTCTAAACCCCTACCTCAAAGGAGCAAACGGAGATCTGTGATCAGATCAGATTTCCTTACATTTTGGCAAACAGGAAAAATGTACGTGTATAGGCATACATTTTTCCTAATATGGCAAATAACAGTTGGGGGTGGGGGAAATACTATTTATATTGGGACTGACTCTTATCTGCATGCAACTCCATGCACTCAGTGTTTAAGTGCAAATGTGTTATATCTCAAACTGTTTTTACCTTATTTTTTCGTGTGTTAGACGAGGTTTTTTGACTCAAAAATTGTGTCAAAAAACTGGGGTCATCCAATACACAGGTAGTGGCATGGTGAGGGAGAAGCAGCGCGCCCGCCAGCCAGCCAGCCGGTTGGAGGGACTGCAACTTCCCCCGATGCTGCAGCGAACAGGAAATGATCTGGGGAGTGTTTCCTGCCCGCAGCTGCATGCGGGGGGAGAAGCTGTGTGCTGCCAGCCAGCTGGTTGGCGGGAGCGCAACTTCCCCCAATGCGGCTGCGTGCGGGAAACACTTCCTAGATCGTTTCCCGTGTGCAGCGACATCGGGGGAAGTTGTGCTTCCGCCAACCGGTTGGCCAACGGGAGCGCAACTTCCCCTGATGCCATTGCACGCGGGAAACAAACTAGGGAGTGTTTCCTGCCCACAGCTGGGGGGGGGGAAGAAGCTCAACAACTTTGGCCCATCTCCCCTCATTTGCTTAAAATTGAGTCCCCCAAAATAGGGGGGAGGATCTTGTACATGGGGGCATCTTATAGACGGGAAAATATGGTACTTTTCAGTGAATGTTTTGATATTGTTTATGATAAATTTAAGATGGAGCTTTAAGCAATACCTACAGTGTCTGAATTTTATTATTTGTCTCTCCCACCGCTTCTCTCTCTATCTCATCCGACGCCCAAGGTGCTGGAATCAGATTTAAGTGAAGCAGTCCTGTGGACAAAAACAGAAATATTCCTCATGTACCCATCAAGAAGTATAACTGATATGTTTGCTCTAGTCATGGAAGTAGATGTCTTAAGGAGTGTGCTAGGATTCAAAGACCACGTTACTTTAGCTGTAATAAGTGCTTGCTATGATTCAATCCCTTCTGAAATTTCAATCTTACTGGCTTGTACTGGATGCAGAACCTCCACACAATTATATGTGGCAGGATTTAATGAAGACGAGGCCCACTGGTTCTTGAGAGATCTTTCCATGCCTGCACCTACAAGTGACCCTCTGCACATGGAAGTTATGTTTGGAGCATCATCATCTATGCTGCTGTGGTACAGTGACAAGATTATTTATTCTTACAAAGGAAGCAAATTCACCGGATATATTAAAGACGCTGAGACAGGCACGGAATTATCAGCAACAGCATTAGGAACAGTTATTCATCAAGTTGTTATGGGTATAGTATATTTTGATATAAATTACTAATGGAAATTGTTGTTATTTTAGTTGATTTTAGCAATTATAGTGTGTAACCTAAGCCATAAATGCATAGTGTTTGAAAGTACAACAGGTGACTCCCCATTTACACAGGGGTTATGTTCAGAACCCCTGCGCATGTCTGTGAAATTGCATAAAATTGAGAGTTGCCTGTCAACTCAACATAGCCCCTCTGACTCGCAGGGAAGAAGTGTTCCCATGTCTGCTGAGCCTGTCAATGAGGACCTGCTGCCCCTCCAGCTCTCGGGAGCCAAAGAGACAGTGGGTCTTGCACAGCTGATGCACAAGGAAGCTTCTTTCCCGCACATCAGTTGAGCTGGTCAATCAAGCCCTGCTGCCCTGAAGCACAGCTAGGCTTTCCAGCTAACAGCTGATGCATGGGAAAGCACACTAGCACCAGGCACTTTCCTGCATTACAGCTGTTAGTTGGGAGCCTCAGCAAAGCCCCACTGCACCTCCAGCTCATGAGGAGTCCCTCCCCGAAGCCCAAAGAGGGTGTCAGAGGCTCAGTGGGGCTTTGCTGAAGCTCATCAGGTCTCCCTCCCCAGTATCTGGGTTTCCAGGGCCGCACGTATGCACAGTCATGTGTTAATTGAACATGTGTAAATGGTGGGGGGGGGGATCTGTATGTCCCTAGATATGCAGGTGTTGTTATAGTAAAAAGCTTCTCAGGAGAATGGCACAGCTATGGGAGTTGGATACATCCTGTTCATTCCCTAGGGGCTGATGCTATAATTTTCAGATTACTACTTTTTGAGTCCATTGTAAACAAAGTTCTAATGTGTGAGTAGTCATATAAATTAAGCCAATAATGGCTTGAATCCATTAAATTTACTATACGTATCAGTGGCAGACCACTGGGGCTCTTCCTATAATGTGTATCAGAGATTATGGCTATTAAAGCTATAAACAAGATTCTGAATACAGTGCAATTGGGGGGCCCTCAGAGGAGGGGTGCTTAAGGCAATATACCTCCGTCTGTTCACCAGTGGTTCACCTGGTGGGTGGAAGCCACAACTGCCACTAATCTACCTGGCATAATAATAATAGTAGGAGTAGGAGTAGTAAAAAGCTGTGTTGGGGTAGATACTCAACTGCTGCATCCAAACCCTGCTCAAAGCACCCTCACAACTTGGAGTTAGAGGAGTTCAGCAGAATTCCTGATCTTTATCTCATGTAGAACTGGATTTTCTCCACCACAAGAAGGAGTTTCAAAGCTTTACTATAGAACAGTAGAACAGTCTTAAATACTAGTTACAATAAGATAAATGTTACAAGACAAGAAAATAACGCATTGTAAACAAGCAATGAGGTTTAGTTCTTTGTCTCTCTGGTCCAAGAGGAAGGTCTTAGCTTGCTCATCATTGCAAAGCTTATCTGTAGCTGCTGTTGCTACAACCTATCTCCAAAAAGCACATTCTGGCTTTTCAAGTTTCAGCTTCTTGCTGTGAGAGCTCTGCAGCGCATGTTTCTGGTGATGAGTCATAGAATCATAGAATTGTAGAACTGGAAGGGATGCAAGCTCCTCAAGTGCTTTCACGTGGCTGTAATGTATCTTTGAACTCTGATAATGCTCCCTGGCTGAATGGAAAGTGGGAGTTGTGTGAAAAAGGCTGTGCGTCTTTTGCATGTCTGGGGCAAGTTTGTGTACTCCTGCTCTTGATGGTAGGACCTGAACCAATGGATTCAAGTTACAAGAAGGGAGATTCCAACGGAATATCAGAAAGAACTTTCTGACAGCAAGAGCTATCCCTTGGAAGGTGGTGGACTCTCCTTTATTGGAAGTTTTAAAGCAGAGGTTGGATGAATATCTGTCAGCAGATTCGTTAGTTGAGATTCTTGCATTGCTGGGGGTTGGACTAGATGACCCTCAGGGTCATCCAAAAAATACGATTGATCTTCCCCTTCTGTCACACAAGGCACAGTTAATCTCTCTCTCTCTCTCTCTCTCTCTCTCTCTTTCTCTCTCCCTCTCTCCCCCCCTCTCTCTTTTGTCAGGGTACACATACTGATGCATAACTCCCACCTTCAGTAGGAGGCCTGTTTACACATTACACTAGTGAGAAGAGGCCTAATATTGTATTGTATCAAGCTATATGGTCAGGGTTCAGAAAAGAGCTCAACTGTGCTGTATCATTGTTTCATGTTTGGTGGGTGAGGGGACACAAGTTTCTAGATTTCAGGAAGCCAAATAACAATTACAAAAAGAAAAGGTGAATGTTAAATCCTAAACACAGATGTATTCTTTGCAGATCATTTTTTCTTTGGAGTAGCATTTGTTTGAAATTATGAATTGTAAAACATTTATTACTATTATTATTCATAATAAGATAGTATAACTGTTAAATTATAAGAAAGTATCACAAACATTAGTGGAAGGCAGTTCAAACTTGAGAGAAAGAACATACTACAGTGGTACCTCGGGTTAAGAACTTAATTCGTTCCGGAGGTCCGTTCTTAACCTGAATCTGTTCTTAACCTGAGGTATCACTTTAGCTAATAGGGCCTCCCGCTGCTGTTGTGCCGCCGCCATGTGATTTCCGTTCTCATCCTGAGGTAAAGTTCTCAACCCGAAGTACTACTTCCGGGTTAGCGAAGTCTGTAACCTGAAGTGTCTGTAACCCAAGGAACCACTGTAATCAATTGCACATCTGCATGCACATAATTAACATTTGGTATATCATCTTAGTGTTGACATACATTCCAAGATCTCTCCCCACCTAGCACTTCATACAGGAGGAGTGATCCTAGCTAACTTCACTTCATATACCAACTTCTGGACTGTGTACCTCAATTCTTTCCAAAATTCTGCCAGGGTCACTAGTATGTTTTCAGGAGTTTGTATACCTGAAATAATAATAATAATAATAATAATAATAATAATAATAATAATAATAATAATAATATCTTTATTGTCATTGCCCCCTCTCAGGGACAACGAAATTACTTGACTGCTCCATAAAAACACTAATTAAAACAATACAGTATAGTACAGCAAGGAAGATTAGATGACTTTCAAAGTCCAGGCTTCCCATTCAGGGCTGAGATCGCTCTGGAGAAGAAGCTGTTCTTAAGACGGCTCGTTCTTGTCTTCATCGTCCTGTATCTCCGTCCCGACGGCAGGAGCTCGAAGAGACAGTGACCAGGATGCGATGGATCTTTTACTATGTCCAGTGCCTTCCTATGGCACCTTGTGGCATAAATCTGCTCTAAGGTGGAGAGTGGGCAGCCAACAATGCTCTCTGCTGCCTTAACAACTCTGCACAACCCCATCCTGTCCTGGGTAGTACAGCTTCCGTACCACACACATAAGCCATACGTGAGCACGCTCTCAATGGCACAGTGATAGAAGGCAAGCAGCAGTTTCTGCGGAAGATGGTTTTTCCTTAGAATTCTCAAAAAGTACAGTCTCTGCTGCGCCTTCTTCACAAGCCCCCTTGTGTTGACACTCCAGGACAGATCCTCTTGTAATTCAATGCCCAAAAATCTGAACGTTGTTACCCTCTCCACACAGACCCCATCAATCAAAAGTGGCTGGATATTGCTCTTCTGTCTCCTGAAGTCCACCACAAGCTCCTTTGTCTTCCTTGTATTTATGAGCAAGTTGTTAGCTCTGCACCACTCTGTCAGCCGCTCCACCTCATCTCTATAGTGCGTTTCACCCTCCCTTTCAGGGATGAGCCCAATCACGGTTGTGTCATCTGCAAATTTGACAACCCTATTACTAGGGTGAGCAGCGACACAATCGTACGTGTAGAGAATATAAAGGAGCGGACTGAGTACGCATCCCTGTGGTGTTCCTATGTTAGTCTTAAGCATTTTAGAGGTATAAGGGCCCAACCGAACCCTCTGGGAGTATATACCGGTAAATACAAGGTGTGGTGATGTGTGCCTTGCAAAATTTAGCTACCAGATGTATGTAATGACATTATCCTAAGTAAGGGAATAACAATACCCCAGGTTTCTCTGGCAGAGGCTGCAATATAGCTGAGTTACAGGAGACTCACATTCATCCCTGAACCCTAGTTTGGCTGCATGCTGGGAGGGTGGCTGCCAGGAAGTAGCATTAATTGGCCATCCTGCAGTTGAACAGGATGTTTGCACATTGTTGTTGGATATGAGAGAAGAAAATGTGGCCTTCTGAAAGGAAGAATGATGTGTGTTCCCAATTTTAATTTAAAACAATGTGCCCCAGAAATCACCTTGGAAATGAAAGACACTATACAAATAATTTTAAGAAATAATGAATGTTCAGAATCACAAGCATACGTTTTCTATAGATAATTTTTGCCACAATTCAAGGCAAATTTGTACCAAGGACAAATGTTTGTTAAAACAATCAACCACTGTAACTGAAAAGATAAGAAAGAATTGTACTTTTATTGATAATAGTAATATAATTATATACATAAACCAGATGTTATATTAAGCTCTATCTATTTTTTTCTCTCCTTTTTATAGGCAGTGCTGGAAACACTGTGATCAAAATGAAAAACAATGCCATGTTTTTCTTAAAGTTTAATATGAAAGATGTTCTAAGGCTCAGTGCTTGGGAAACTGACGCCAGAGACTTTGCCATATATGTGAATGGGCATGGTGACTTCTTTTTGCTCATAAACAATGGTACTCATATATATTACAAGGCTTATCCACTGAAAACTGAAGTACTTAGTGCCACAAATCCTTTAGGAGAGGTCTGTCCGTATATATCATTTCAGCACAATATGGAAGCAGATACTTACTATCTGGATATGGGAACAAATATGACCTTTTGGGCCCAGATTGTCTTTCTGGAAAATGTGGGATTGTCCACAGAAGTTACAATCTACAGGTCACACTTGCTGAAGCAAAATAACTCTATTCAATATGAAATAGCACGTGGAATTTGTACTAAGAATCAGGTAGGTGAAGCTTGCATTTTTCTTCCTGTTTGTTTCTTTCTTGGGTCAGGCTGTCTGGTTCAGACATGTTACTGGCTACAGACACATGCAAGGCTACTAGCATGTTTCTGGTTCAATGGGAATTTCATGGATGAACCAGATTTATGAACTTACACTGCTACATGAAGCCTATAGATAATGGGTGCAATGATTTCCTCAGTCATGATAGCTCGGAAAGGGGCTATTATAATACAGTGGTACCTCAGTTTATGAACTTAATCTGTTCCAGAAGTCCGTTCTTAAACCAAAACTCTTCTTAAACCTAGGCGTGCTTTCCCTAATGAGGCCTCCCGCCACCGGTGCCCTTCCACCATTCGCATTCCGTTCTTAGACTGAGGTAAAGTTCTCAAACCAAGATACTATTTCCAGTTTTGCTGAGTTTGTAAACCAAATCGCTTTTAAACTGGACTGTTCTTAAACCGAGGTACCACTGTAATATTTTAAATAACTAACTAAATAAGAACTAATATAATCAAGTTTTATGATTCACTAAATACATACAAAGTTGTACATGAATATTCTGTTGTTGTTGTTTAGTCCTGTCTGACTCTTCGTGACCCCATGGACCAGAGCACCCCAGGCACTCCTGTCTTCCACTGCCTCCCACAGTTTGGTCAGACTCATGCTGGTAGCTTTGAGAACACTGTCCAACCATCTCGTCCTCTGTCGTCCCCTTCTCCTTGTGCCCTCCATCTTTCCCAACATCAGGGTCTTTTCCAGGGAGTCTTCTCTTCTCACGAGGTGGCCAAAGTATTGGAGCCTCAGCTTCAGGATCTGTTTGTTTTTTTGGCTCAAGGTCAGCAGCCACACTACCTGGGGTGTACGAGCCTTCCATATCTTTCTGGTATAATTCCTCTGTGTATTCTTGCCACCTCTTCTTGATGTCTTCTGCTTCTGTTAGGTCCTTACCACTTTTATTATGGTAATCTTTGTACGAAATGTTCCTTTCATGTCTCCAATTTTCTTGAACAGGTTCTGGTTCTGCCCATTCTGTTGTTTTCCTCTATTTCTTTGCATTGCTCGTTTAAGAAGGCCTTCTTGTCTCTCCTTGCTCTTTTTTGGAAATCTGCATTCAATTTCCTGTATCTTTCACTATCTCCCTCGCATTTTGCTTGCCTTCTCTCCCCCGCTATTTGTAAGGCCTCATTGGACAGCGACTTTGCTTTCTTGCATTTCCTTTTCATTGGGATGGTTTTCGTTGCTGCCTCCTGTATAATGTTGCGAGCCTCCATCCATAGTTCTTCAGGCACTCTGTCCAGCAAATCTAAATCCTTAAACCTGTTCCTCACTTCCACTGTGTATTCATAAGGGATTTGATTTAGATTGTATCTTACCGGCCCAGTGGTTTTTCCTACTTTCTTCAGTTTAAGCTTAAATTTTGCTATAAGAAGCTGATGATCTGAGCCACAGTCAGCTCCAGGTCTTGTTTTTGCTGACTGTATAGAGCTTCTCCATCTTTGGCTGCAGAGAATATAATCAATCTGATTTCGATGCTGCCCATCTGGTGATGTCCACGTGTAGAGTCGTCTCTTGTGTTGTTGGAAAAGCATGTTTGTGATGACCAGCTTGTTCTCTTGACAGAACTCTATTAGCCTTTGTCCTGCTTCGTTTTGATCTCCAAGGCCAAACTTGCCAGTTGTTCCTTTTATCTCTTGATTCCCTATTTTAGCATTCCAATCCCCTATAATGAGAAGAACATCCTTCTTTGGTGTCACTTCTATAAGGTGTTGTAAGTCTTCATAGAATTGGTCAATTTCAGTTTCTTCAGCACCAGTGGTTGGTGCATAAACTTGGATTACTGTTAAAAGGTCTGCCTTGGATTCGTATCGAGATCATTCTATCATTTTTGAGATTGCATCCCAGTACAGCTCTCGCCACTCTTTTGTTGACTATGAGGGCCACTCCATTTCTTTTACAGGATTCTTGCCCACAGTAGTAGATATGATGGTCATCCGAACTGAATTCCCATCCATTTTAGTTCACTGATGCCCAGGATGTCAATATTTATTCTTACCATCTCATTTTTTAGCACATCCAACTTACCAAAGTTCATGGTTCTTACATTCCAGGTTCCTATGCAATATTTTTCTTTACAGCATTGGACTTTCCTTTCACTTCCAGGCATATCCGCAACTGAGCGTCCTTTCAGCTTTAGCTCAGCCGCTTCATCAGCTCTGAATCTACTTGCACTTGTCCTCCGCTCTTCCCCAGTAGCATGTTGGACGCCTTCCGACCTGAGGGGCTCATCTTCCAGCGTCATAACTTTTATATGCCTTTTGTCTTTGTCCATGGAGTTTTCTTGGCAGGGATAATAATAATAATAATAATAATAATAATAATAATAATAATAAATTTTATTTATATCCCGCCCTCCCCAGCCGAAGCTGGGCTCAGGGCGGCTAACAACAATAAAACAATACAAAAGTACAACACAAACAACACTCTAAAATCATTCATTATAAAATTAATTAAATTCAAGCCACTGGCCACTATTGGGCCAGAGCTCCGCGAAGATTGCCGAGGGAGGGAGTCAGGCTGTGCCCTGGCCAAAGGCCTGGCGGAACAGCTCTGTCTTGCAGGCCCTGCGGAAAGATGTCAAGTCCTGCAGGGCCCTAGTCTCTTGTGACAGAGTGTTCCACCAGGTCGGAGCCACAGCCGAAAAAGCCCTGGCTCTAGTTGAGGCCAGCCTAACTTCTCTGTGGCCTGGGACCTTCAAGATATTTTTATTTGAAGACCGTAAGTTTCTCTGTGGGGCATACCAGGAGAGGCGGTCCCGTAGGTACGAGGGTCCAAGGCCGTATAGGGCTTTAAAGGTTAAAACCAGCACCTTAAACCTGATCCTGTACTCCACCGGGAGCCAGTGCAGTTGATATAGCACCGGATGAATGTGATCTCGCAGCGAAGACCCCGTGGAGTGGCTTGCCGGTTCCTCCTCCAGGTGGATCACATTTGGTCAAAACTCTCCACTATGACCTGTCCATCTTGGGTGCCCTGCTTGGCATAGTTCATAGCTTCTCTGAGTTATTCAAGCCCCTTCGCCAAGGCAAGGCAATGATCCATGAAGGGGGATTCAAATGTCTAGGATAAAGTGGAGTTTATATTTTATATAATTTGAAGTTCTTTTAACTTTTAGTAACCTGTTTTATTCTGATATAATGCCTGCAGCCCTTAAATATATGGTATTTTAAGACTAACTATTCATTATTGTTGTTTATTATATCTTAAAGACTGTAACACTTTATCATGACTATGATTATTCAACAGAGGGAGAGTATGAAGATGCAATGTAAGTATAATGATAGTTAAAATATGAAAATGGTTAACAATTTATTGGTTACATTTACATTTCAGAAGAGTCAATAGCATAAGCACACTGAAGGCTTATTGGAACTAGCTCAGGGCTGGGGAACTTCTTTTTAATTCCAAAGACCACGTTCCATCTTGGGAAGCCTTCTGGGAGCTGTTAATTTGGGGGTCCTATCTATCCTTGGTTTTACAAGTGAGGCCATGGGTTTAGTCCAAGTCCCCTTCTGAGATGGACCACCATTTTTCTTTAAGATCTTCTTTTTTTACTATGATGAGAGCTTTGGCATTGTTTAACTACATCTTGCATTTTCAAATCATCAGTCAATACTCTCAAATGAGGTAAATCAAGCGCAATATCTTTTTTCATTGTATCTATTTCAACAATGGATGGTTCAAATTACACATATCAAAATATCAATATGGGTTACAGACCCAGCCTCCCAGTGAAATTTATTATTTTGCCAGCCATATAAGTAGCAGTTCCCACAAATTCATTTAAAGGTTTTTGGTTAACCACAATAATATTCACAAGCTGTTCTCTGAGTAAAGTACATTCAGCAGCTGAATCCTAAGGTGTCCTTTGCAGCTCAGTTCCTAACTAACCCCTCTGGTCCACAAGGACTTTAAATATGATGTGGTTGTAATGCTGCTATTATAGTCCAATTCTGACAGGGGCCACTGAAGTTTAGGCCTCCCTTTCATCTGCTCAGAACATGACCATAAGAAGAACCTGCTGGATCAGGCCAACAGCCCATCTAATCCACCATCCTGTTGTCACAATGGCCAGACAAATGCCTGTGGGAAACCAGTAAGCAGGATTCAAGCATAAGAGCACGCTACCTTCCTGTGGCTTTTCAGCAACTGGTGTTCTGCTGCCTCTGACTGTAGAGGCAAAGCATAGCCATCATGGCCAATAGCCATCAATAGCCCTCTCTTCCATCAGCTCGTCTAATCCTCTTGTAAAGTCATCCAAGCTGATGGCCATGACTGCTTCCTGTGGAAACAAGTTCCATAAATTAACTATGTGGTGTGTGAAGAAGTACACTGGTACCTCATGTTAAGTACTTAATTCGTTCCGGAGGTCCGTACTTAACCTGAAACTGTTCTTAACCTGAAGCACCACTTTAACTAATGGGGCCTCCTGCTGCTGCCGCACCGCCGGAGCACGATTTCTGTTCTCATCCTGATGCAAAGTACTTAACCTGAGGTACTATTTCTGGGTTAGCGGACTCTGTAACCTGAAGCGTATGTAACATGAGGTACCACTGTACTTTATTTTATCCCTCCTGAATCTTCCAGCATTCAGCTTCAGTGGATGCCCACAAGTTGTAGTGTAATGGAGATGAAGAAAAACTTTTCCCTATCCACTTTACCATGCCATGCATCGTTTTAAAAACTTCCATCGTGTCACCTATAACTTGCGTCTTCTCTAAACTAAAAAGTCCCAAACGTTGCAACCTTTCTTCAAAGGGGCGTTGCTCGTCAAGAAGCAACCAGAACTGTACACAGTAACACAAATGCTTTACAATATAGATTCATATAATGCTATTTTGATACTGGCAGCTTTATTTTTAATTCCTTTCCCAGTGATCCCTAGCATAGAACCACAATGTTCCAATGCAAACCAAAGATCTTGTGCTGGGGATTAATGCACAGGCATTTTTCTATTCTGAGCTGCAGGCTGAAACCAAGAGCCTTGCTGTGGCTCAGTACATAATAGAGGAAGAGCAACAGTTCTCTGAATGGAAAGAAGTAGAAAGTGGAGTCCCCCCAAGGATTAGTATTGGCACCTGTGCTTTTTAACTTGTTCATAAATGAACTAAAGTTAGAACTAAGCAGTGAGGTGGCTCAGACTGATGATGATACAAAATTATTCTGAGTCATGAAAACAAAAAGAGCTTGCGGAGAGCTCTGAAAGCATCTCTCCAAACTCAGTGAATTTCACATAATATGCTCATGGGGTCTGGAACTGGAGGTGACTGATCAGGAATGAGGCATTGAGGTCATGATAAATAGTTCAATGAAGATGTCAACCCATTGTGTGGTGGCTGTGAAAACAGCAGATTCTTTACAACAGTGAAGTACTCTAGAAGCAATTTATCAGTCTTTTTTTATATAATGGAACTGCATCAAGATGTTTTATCTGACACCCAGCTTTCAATAGGAGATGCCAGCCTTGACGCCTAATATCTAATCCACTTCATCTTCTAGCAAATGTCCCCCACAGTCCAGCATATCTATTTATCTATTTTCACCAGCAAGCCCATTACAATTTCTCTGTTGCTGTTTATCCTATCTCCCCTGTAATCTTTTATTGTCAACACACCCTGTACTGTTAAAATATGTGAATGAATATCCTTGCTATCACACTTGTTTCCACTCTTCTTCCCACATATCATCATCATTATCCAAATAAGCTCCAACAATTCAACAAATTGGCTTCTGAGCATGGAGCTGCTCCTTCAACAGCCCTCCAAATTTCTATTAGCAACCTGTTGCTTTTTTAAGTTGCTGTGTAAGAACTTTCACAGGTCCTTGCAAATCTGCTTTTTCTCCTTCATGTCCTCCAACTGGCATTGTAAATAAATGTTCATTACAACTCTCCTGTTCTCCCTACTCCTCAGACGACCTCATATTTTCAGCAGCTGGTCCCAAACTCTGTGCAATTACTTGGTTTTCTTCTCTTTCAAAATTATCACCATGCATTCACATATTTTTATATTCCTGTTCCTTAGTGGCTAAAGCTAGTTCGGTCTTTGCAACAATCTACCCTTCAGTAAGCTAAGCCCATTAGATCTAGTCCTATCTTCTACAGCAGCAGGGAAGTGTTTGTCATATTCTATGTGACATCTCTTCCAGTATTTGAAGAGTGCTATCAGATCTTTCTCAGTATTCTGTTCTGCATGCTAAATATACCCAATTCCTTCAGCCTTCTCTCATAGGACTTGTTTTCTATACTAACTAACGTCTTCATCACCCCATTCTCATTTGTCTATATTATTGCATGCCTTCCTAATTTCTGAGCAGTGCAAGATTCCAGGCTTACCCAGGATTCAGTTTCCTTTGGAATGAGGGACACTGGAGACTGTGGTATCTTTATGATATATGGTTTATTTACACATATATACAACATGAGCTTGATGGACACCACATTAACACCTCAAGAAGGTGTTGCTTCCCCAATAGCCACAGCCTTGGATTCAAGTAGAAATCAGGGATGGCTCCTTCTCCCAGCTTCCCAGCCTGCAGCCTTGCTTCTAGCTTCTAGCTCGCATAACTCAGACCTTCAACTCTGGCTTTTGTCTTTCTAACTACTAGCGAGTTGAAGTAAGGGGGCTCATCTATTTGTCATCTGGCACAGAGCCACTTTGTTGCCTTAATGGTTCATACTTAGAGGAACACTACCCCACCAGGAAGCTAGCCTGGCTATCTCAGGAATTGAATCTGTGCTGGATCCAGGAATTAGAAAAGGGCTCAAGCATACAGCCTCCCATCTCCCGCAGCAAACCATATCACTCTTAAAGTATGGTGTGCAGAACTTGACACAATACTCCCATGTGATGTCTAACTAGTATAGAATAAAGTGGAACTACCACTTCTCATTACTGGGACGTTATGATTTGATTGAAGCAGCCTAAAATCACATTAGCCCCCTCGCAGCTGGATCACTTTGCTGACTCACATTCAGCTTGTGTTTTATTACAATCCCAAGAACTTTGTACTACTGCCAAGCCATGTTTCCTGCCATCCTTTACCTGAAAATTTTAAAATGTATTGCAAAAATGCAGATATTTGCATATGTCTCTTGAGTTTCATTTTGCTATTTTTGACCCAGCTTTCCATTCTATCAAGGTCATTCTGAGATGTTAGGTTGCAATTCTGAGTTTTGTGCCTTTGGCAAATTTCATGATTCACTCCTCCCTTTCATCTATATAACTACTAAAAATGTTGAAGAAAACCAGGCCCAGACTAGAGCCCTTTAGCAGCACATTCAAAGTCTCTCTCTGGGTTGATGAGCACTTGTCCACACTTAACCAGTTTAGTAACCAAAATAATATGTAGAACTTTGTCAAATGTGTTTCTGAAAGTAAGAGAAATAAAAATCACAGCATTTCCAAAATCCATAATCTAGTAACCTAATTTTTAAAAATGAGTTTATTAGTCTGGCAGGATTTATTCTTGACAGTTCATGTTGGCTTCTATTAATCACTGCAATTGTTATCAAGATGCTTACAGATTGATTTCTTTATAATCTTTTCTAGTATCTGCCCATAAATTTGAGTTCAACTATTCTTTTTCCTTTTTGTGAAGATTAGTACATTTGCCTGTATGCATGCACCCTAAAGCAAGAGGCTTGCACTAATGCAAGATTTATTTATTTTTAATAAAACTAAACCCTTTGAACAGCTTGCTTCTTCCATGACACATCACAGCCTGTTTTTTAAAATTTGTCTCAGTTTGAAACACAATCTGCCACATGGCACAGGGAGCTGATATAAAGTCTGCCTAGGCTCCAAGAACTAGTTTCACATTTTTTGGATCCAAGCCATAGTTTACAATGTGAAAACTCTGGGGAAATTGCATACCAGAATTATGTAACTTATTAAGGCAGAATTTTGTTTTTCCTTGGCACCATACGTAATTTAAAAGTTTTTCCTCCAGGACACCAATTTAAAACCATTTCTATTTGGGCAAACTGGGCTCTAGCATAAGATCCAAAGCCTAAAACTATTTGCATTTCCAACTTTGGAAATCTAATATTTGAGGAAGCTTTAGACAAACTTAGATGCATTTTTTAAAAAAAAGTTTACCAATCAGTTTCTCTGGTGTACAAACAAGAGAAGGAAAAAGGTACTCAATGAATGGTGTTGTCCTTGCCACATAAACATTGTTGTTGTTTAGTCGTTTAGTCGTGTCCGACTCTTCGTGACCCCATGGACCAGAGCACGCCAGGCACTCCTGCCTTCCACATAAACATAGATTGTATTTTAAAAAAAAACAAAAACTTTTGTCCATTTACTTTTGTCTATAATGATTTACCCCAAACATATTGCTCAGACAACGTTCAAGAAATTCCAAATTAATTGTATCTCAGCTAGGGCACACATCTCTGAATAGTTAATCTCCAGCTGATGCCACTATGTAAAGATTATAGGGTTCACTGTCCAACCAAATTCCCCAAATTGTATGCTGCCACCACTCCTGTTAAGAGTCCTTTCCTTCAGGCCCAGGAGACACCTGTAGCTCTGTGGGATCCCCGTGAGGTTCCAGGGAGCAAGAGCTAAGTCACCATGGTTTGCTGTCTGAAGCCTCCAGCAAAAACAACCATTTGTATGGTAGCTAAGTATAATAATAATAATAATAATAATAATAATAATAATAATAATAATAATAATAATTTATTATTTATACCCCGCCCATCTGGCTGAGTTTCCCCAGCCACTCTGGGCGGCTCCCAATCAAGTATGATCAAAGAGATCTAAGGCACTGGTTTACGCCAAGGCAGTTTTCCAAATAACCACAGTAAAATGTAGAACATATATGTTTAAGAATAATAAAATAATACCGTGGTAAGAACCCTGTTACTAAATAGGAAGAAAATATTTTAGGAGGTCAATTAAGAAATTAGACACATAATGGAAAATACACTAAAAAAAACCAAAAAATCGGACAGCCTAAGCCTAAGATACTTCATCATCACGCTCTGACTTTGCAAAGAGATGTGGCTTGACAAGTCAGTTCAACAACCAAAACCCAGAATACAAGATGGGGATAAACAGGAGGCTAGCAGAGGGGCTAGTTTGGGGCAAGGAATACTACAAGGTAGATTGCTTTTATATATTTTTGCCTGTTATCCCACTTCTCAGCCAATCACAAGGCTACTTAGGTGCAAATTTCCAGAACCTAGGTTGGATGATAGAGCCTTATGACAGCACAGTGGAAAAATGTAACTTTAGTTAGTAAATGACAATTTCTGTCCTTGGGATACTGGTACAAAATAAGCAGATGCAGTATATCTTGGGCCTGCTAGCTAAGGGTCAGAAACTGCTATCTCTTGCTTGAAGGCCTCACCCATAAGTCTGAAGTTCTTAAATGAACCAAGTTTTACCCACAAAGAACCAAAATTTGACACACAGATTCCCAAGTTGGGCACAAACCTGGCATGGGATCTAAAAATCTTGGTATCCTCATCCTGTTGCTTAGCACTGGATCCCTTTTGGGATGTTACTATAAAAGCTTGAGGTCATTATTTCAGATAGGAAATCAATATGTAGAAACAACAATTCTGATGCAAAGGAGTTTTTAGTTCAAAGGTCAAATGAATGATGAATACAAGTTACCACACTGACAGCAAACACCATCGCCAGATTTGTTTGGGCCCTTAGCATACCCCCAGCCGTGTCTGTGCACCATGTTGCAATGGATAGCCATGCTTCCACTCTCATTTTCATCATCTCTATCCTGTTTTGGCTGCTTTGCCAGTGTATCTTTGCTTGCGGAACAGTTCTACTGACAGAGTGCTCTGTTGGCAGATTGTGGGAGTTCCACTGGCACATCGGTCATGCCAGCAATATATGTTAAATTCTGACAGTATTGCGGTGCTTCCACCAGACCCTGAATCCCCCAGCCAGAATCTCAAGTATAAGACTGAACTCTTAAAAACTTAAGTTTGTGGATTTGAATTTTGGGAACAGATAATAAAGTAAATATCAATTGTGAAGGCAACACATAAGTATTATATTAAGGATTAATTTTAAGTGTCTTAAATATACCTGTTTTATGGCTGATACTTCCTTGTAGAATTAGTTCAACGGGTATTATGACAATTGAAGTGGAACCTTCCCTCACTGGAAGAACATGTATGACTCCCAACAAGGTAAGTTTTTAGCATGAGATGCTAATCTTTCTTTTTAAAAAAGGATGAAAACAACTGAATACCATAGTACCTTAAGCACTAACAAATACACTGTTGCAAAAACTTTCATTTTTTAAAAAAATACCTGATAGAAATCTTTAATGTCTGACTTTATATCAAATGAAGATAAAGTTGGCTTGGAGGTCCACATGGTGTGCAGAAGGGGAAAAAACAACATTAGAGGGGAAGTCCTAAGGGGAACCCTGCCCCCCAAAAAACCCCAATAAGGACAGAGCCGCATACTACTGCTTGAAGTGTGTAGGAGGATTACAGACATTCCCAGTGAGAGGAGGGATGGAATAAAATATTGTGAGGTACAGGATGGCTGATTGAACAGAACACAGGTTCATTCCACACATTTTGTTAAAGATTCTTGTTATTCCCCACCCCTGGGCAGCCCATCCTGTTTCACTGCCTGAGTTTAAATGGGAATTGCTCACACACACACTACTTCTGCCATCATGGTGCCCCATCTCTTGCCGAACTTGACAGGAGCCAGGGTGGTGTGGCCCCTTTTGAAGCGGCCCTTCCTGAAACCAGAGGTTTTAGAAAACTACCACCTAGTCATACAATAATAGCTAATAAATGTTGCTGACCGCCTGGTCCCCATTTTTCAGTACAGTGGTACCTCGGGTTACATATGCTTCAGGTTACATACGCTTCAGGTTACATACACTTCAGGTTACAGACTCCGCTAACCCAGAAATAGTGCTTCAGGTTAAGAACTTCAGGATGAGAACAGAAATTGGGCTCCAGCAGGAGGCCCCATTAGCTAAAGTGGTGCTTCAGGTTAAGAACTGTTTCAGGTTAAGAACGGACCTCTGGAACAAATTAAGTACTTAACCTGAGGTACCACTGTATACAGTTCTGCCATTCATATTGGGTGGAAGGACAGAGGTTAGATCAGATAGAAAAATCTGGCCACAACCTGGATCGTCAGGAGCAGCTGTACACTAAGCAGCATTTGGCTGCATACATACTCTATCAAGGGAAATGCCTGTCAGTGGCAAGGGCTCCAGCCTCCTTGGATCCTCTATCAACATCAGCTCCATTTTATCCAGGTTCAGTTTTATTCTCCTTATCCAGCAGACCGTAGCCTTTAGACACCAATGAGTTCAGGACCAAGGATGCTCTGGTTAATGGATGATAAAGAGAAAGAATGAAGCAGAAAGTTAGGCAACATCATGATATTAATCATATCAAACTCTTAAATTCCACATTCTCTCTCCCAGCAGTTTTGCATAAATATTAAATGACAAACATTACCAAATAAAAAGAGCCTCACAAGACACAGTTCTGTCTCCACTATCTGGGTACATATTGAGAGGTAAAATTAAAACCATCTCAAGTGTTTGTCTTGGATAGTCACTAGCAGTATAATATCTGATAATATCTGATACTTCAACGATATCAGGAACAAAAGCCGCTGAGAAGTCCAATAAAATCAAGATGTTGCTGTGACTTTCAGAAATTGTCCACCAAAACAATCAAAATACTCACAGTTTTCAGGTAGTTGTTTACTGAGCTTACTGAGTTTATCCTGATTTTTCACACTTTTTGTGGTTGTGACATTATATGTCATTGCCATCTAGTGGTTGTTAGCATACACTCACCAGTGCAATTTTTGTTAACTTTCCCCTTTCTGACTTTTGATGGTAAGATGATGGTAAGTGATGAAAAATTACACAAGATACCAACTACTAAATGGCAGTGTCATATAGCCTCTTCACAAATTATGTGTAAAAAAAATCAAGACGAATGCTCAATAAACTGCCCATCTGGAATTACTGTCAGTCTAAAAATATTGCCATCATATGATAAAGGGTTGAGGAGGACTCTCATCAACGAATGTGTTTGTTTGCTTGTTTGCTTGCTTGCTTGTTTGTTTGTTTGTTGGAACATTTTTATACAGCCTTTTGCTCAAAGGCTTCGGAATAACATACAGCATAACAAACATACATTCATAACATAATGTAACAATCATAAAATATAAAAGATAAGCATAGCTGTCAACCGTCCCTTATTTGGCGGGAAAGTCCCTTATCCCAGCGCCGTGTCCCACTGCTGTCCCTTATTGATGATGTCCCTTAAATTTCCCGGATTTCAAAGGAAGCAGCTTCTTTCCCTCCCTCCCTGCTGGCCAGGGAGGAGGGAGGCTCCAACTGTGTTGCTTGGCTGCGTTGCTCACCCAATAAGGAGTCTAAGAACGATTGGAGGGTGGAGCTTGCATGCCTTGTGCCGATCAAATCGGCCGCGTTGCCTAGGGACTCGTCTTTGCTCAGCGCTTCCCAGCGGGGAGGTGACAGTGGTTTTCCTTGCTGCACCCCCTTTGCTGGGTTGCTACGCTGTGGGAACCACCGCTTGAGGCTTCGTTTGGCTACTGGCTGGGCTTTCTGCCTTTGGCTCGGAGGGGCTCAGAAGTCAAACATCCCTGTGCCCTGAAAATCCCTTATTTTGGCTGCTGGTCCCTTATTTTCAAATCTGTAAGTTGACAGGTATGATAAGAAGAGTTATGTCAATACTATTCATAATAAATGTCAAGTTATTCATAAATTATTTCAGTCATGGATATCTGAAATGGCACCACAGTCACCTGTTCAATAAAATTTCCCCCAACAGAGAAGTTGGAGCCTGGCCTAAAGTTAGAATGGCTATTCAAGCACAGAGATTTAGTTAGGGTGAATTTACTCTTTCAAGCACTTCCTTGAGCAGCGATGACACCACATAATTTTGTCAGCAATACATTAATGAGCCCTTACAAAAATTGATTCAATCTCTTATCACTTGATTTGATCACCCTCATTCAGTTCAGTTTTTGAATTAGAAATCTGTAAGAGATATAGCCTGCTATTGTAGGTTTAAGATGTTTCAGTTTTCCAGGCTCAGTCTTATATTTAACTTTAACTCAGTGTAGACCCATTGAAATGAATAGCTATAACTAATTTAGGTCCATTAACTGCAATATAAGTTAGAAAAATTAAAGACAAGCCTAACCCCATATACTTGGAAATGAAGTGATCAGTGAGACTTAATCCAAAGTAATTATACTAAGGGTTGCAGCCAGAGTACCGTATTTTATGAATTTGCTTTCTACCAAGAGTAAGTAGTTTCAGGGAGAGTGAACTGCTTGACACCTCCAAATGAGGCACAATTTAGCCAAAGTTGTACAATGATTTATTTAGGAGATAATAATAATAAGTAATAATAAAATTTTATTTATATCCCACCCTCCCCAGCCAAAGCCGGGCTCAGAGCGGCTAACAACATTAAAATGATACAACATTCCAAAATCATTTCATTATAAAATCAATTCAAATCAGATGAATGGCAATAGTTAAGTATGTGATCAGTGGGACTTCTCTAGCCATGTTGTGCATTGGAATGCACATTAAAAAATGCATTATTTTATTTGTTACATATATTTTAATACTGTACTGCATGCATGTAAATCACAAAAATTGGCTTTCAAATGTCAGCTTTTAAACCTAGATCTGTGCTGTCTCTCTCCCCTCTCTCCCCCCACCCCCAACAGAGTGCCATTACAGTGGTGTGAGTTTGAACAGAAACTATTTTTCCCCACTGATATTTTGGCCATTGTGTGTGATGGCAGAAACTGTCAGCTTACTAGAATGTGCTTCTTTTTAGGTAGCGCACATAAATGTTGGTTGTCCTATATTTCGAGACCTGGCTATTGAAAAGCAAGTAACAATGCTATTTTTTCCTTCTTCCTCCATTGCAAAAAATAACTAAAATGTAGATACTATAGTCAGATTGGGTGCTGTTGGGTTTTCTTTGACGTTGACTGTATTGTATAACTGGTCTTATCTTGTTTATTAATTGCGGTTTACTATGAGTTTTAGCCACCTCAGAAACCCTGTTTTGAGGGCAGATGAGTGAGATAAATTAACCTGTCTGTGAACGCAAGGAACACTTATGTACCAGGACCAACAAAGTCTATCTAACCGCAGCATCCTGCTCCCAGAAATCCAAAGTGAGGCATGAAAGCAATAGTATTCCCTCTGAGAAGGCTGTTCAGTGGCACCATTCTTCCAGTCTTGGGGGTTCAAGTTACCTCTCTCAGCTCATAGCTGTTGATTGACTTATCTTTCATAAACTTGTCTTGTCCCTTTAAAAGTCATCTAAGCCAGTGACTGTCACCTCACCACAGCTTGTGACAGTGAGATCTATTAATTATGCCTGCTGTGAAGTAATACTAACTTTTAGCAAATTCAGATAACTTAAAGTTCCTTCATATTAATCCTAGGCCTTTTGAGCTGCATTTTCCTGCTGTTGGGACAGTTTTTAAGCCCTTCACCTTGCTTATTGGGGTCTGGGAAAGTCATGCAAGGCCTCTGGAAGGCAGTGGGAGGCTCCCAAGATTTTGGACAGCCCTGCAAGATTTCATTGGAGGCTCCCACAGCCTTCCAGAGGTCTCCCACATGCTTCCCAGAGCCCAGTAAGCAGTGCCTGGTGTGGGGGCATGTCCTGCAATCAGGGGCGGGGCGATCTGCGCCCATGGGTGCGGGACGAGCCTTTCCAACGCTTGGAGCCTCTCCACTACCTCCCCCTCAGCTGTAGGGCAGCTGAGGGAGAGGTTGTAGGCAGGCACAAGTCCCACGCTGCCGTTTGAGGCAGCGTGGAGCCTGCAGGTACCTAATAATAATAATAATAAATTTTATTTATATCCCGCCCTCCCCAGCCGAAGCCGGACTCAGGGCGGCTAACAACAATAAAATAGTACAACATTCTAAAAACATTTCATTATAAAAATTAATTAAAATCAAATTAATGGCAACCATTAAGCTAAAGTTCTGTAGAGATTGCCAAAGGAGGGAGTCAGGCTGCGCCCTGACCAAAGGCCTGGTGGAACAGCTCTGTCTTGCAGGCCCTGCGGAAAGATGTCAAGTCCTGCAGGGCCCTAGACTCTTGTGACAGAGCGTTCCACCAGATTGGAGCCGCAGCCGAAAATGACCTGGCTCTAGTTGAGGCCAGCCTAACCTCTCTGTGGCCTGGGACCTTCAGGATGTTTTATTTGAAGATCGTAAGTTCCTCTGTGGGACATACCAGGAGAGGCGGTCCCGTAGGTACGAGGGTCCTAGGCCGTATAGGGCTTTAAAGGTTAAAAGCAGCACCTTAAACCTGATCCTGTACTCCACCAGGAGCCAGTGCAGCTGGTATAGCACCGGGTAAATGTGATCTCGCAGTGAAGACCCCGTAAGGAGTCTCGCCGCGGCATTCTGCACCCGCTGGAGTTTCTGGGTCAGTCTCAGGGCAGCCCCACGTAGAGCGAGTTACAATAATCCAGTCTGGAAGTGACCGTCACGTGGATCACAGTGGCTAGGTCAGGGCGAGAGAGGTAAGGAGCCAACTGCTTAGCTTGGCGGAGGTGAAAAAATGCCGCCTTTGTTATAGCTGTAATCTGCACCTCCATGGAAAGGGAGGTGTCAAAGATTACACCCAAACTCTTAACGGACGGTGCTGGCACTAATTGCACCCCCGCAAGAGATGGGAGTTGCGCCCTCAATCCCTTATCGTCCCGTCCCAGCCAGAGGACCTCTGTCTTCGAAGGATTTAACTTCAACCGGCTCCCACCTAACCATCCAGCCACAGCCACCACGTCCCTCCTAAAAAGTTTTGTGAGCCCAGTTTTTTTAAACAACTCATTTTGTCAACCCGCCCCCCCCCCCGGTGATGAAACCCAGGGTGGACCACACACCCCGCACCCCTCTTCCTCCACCACTTCCTGTAAGATAGGGATAGTCATGTGGTGGCAGTTTCAGGGGTCTTCCTGCCTTTGCATGCAAACCCTTGGAATGTTGCCTCTGTGTAAGTTGCAGGCCAACTGTACACTCCTTACTGAAATGCAAGAAATTGCATTTGTACTGATATTCTTCCAGCTTTAGAAGATGCTTCTGTCTATGTAGGCATTCTCTTGAACTCTTCACCAGAGACCTCTGTTTAAATTGCTGTGTTATTTTCATTAGATTGTTTTATTGTGTATTTTAATTATGGATGTTTATATTTTAATATAATTGGTTTTATACCTCGTAAACCTTTTAGAACCCTATTTTGGCATTCAGTTATATATAAATGAAATAATAAGAATATTAATAATATATAAAATGTAGAAGGACCATAATAAATTCTGTGCTATATTTTCAAACTATCATTTAATCATAAATATCTTTATATAATTGTATTTCTCTTTTTTGTGTCCACAGACCCACAAATTGTAGCAATCAAACTTTTACATTCAAAATACCCGCGTAAGAAACTTCATATAAAATATGGATAGAAATAGATTGTTTTTGACTGCTTTTCCAATTTATTAAAGTGTTCTGTAGGTGGTAGAGTACAGGCATCATTTTTTTGTTTTTTTAATGCTGTCATTCATCAGAGCTGCCAACTCTGATAGTGCTGATCATTTCTGAGACTGACATAGTGAATCCAGATACAAAATTCCTCCCTCCAAAAGTTCATCCAAGCAGCAGTATTTTAACTTTGCTGGCAAACCCATTTAGTCTGTCCCAAAACACAATAGTGAGCTTGCTACTAAGTCTTTTGCTAAATTTATACTCCACCATATCCTTTTGCTATATGGAAAGTGTAAATAAGATAAATATGTTATTTTTATTTTATAGGATGCCTGTTCTCAGCCATGTTCCATAGCCTGTTTGTTTGTAGGATTTTTTAAATTATTCTCCAGTGAAAAAAGGCTTCCAGGGCGGTTTACAAAGATCAGTCATGAAATACCCTGCTCTTGGGTTTATAATCTAAAGGCCATGACACAAAAGGGAAAGGAATTGGGATGAAGGAGTGTGGAGAAGCAAAATCAGAAACTAGTAGTTCTTAGTTCCAAAACTCTTTATAATGAGCAGCTGAAATTGAGCGGGGGGGACAAGAAGAGGAGCTGGAAGTTGCTGGTTTGTCAGCTAAGCGAAAGTGGCTCCGTTTCCCTTCTCATCCTCAATCTGCTAAATATTTTCTCCTAATTTTCTCGTTTCACTTTTTCCTTTTGAGGACTGAGCATTCGGGAATTGCAATGGAGTGCACAGCTATTTAGTAGTGAAAAATGAGGAGGCAAATGGAGGAGCAGTTGTGACTTTAAAATTTAAAGTGTGAGACCTAATCACACATTATAGGCAATAACATCTATATTAAGCTGCTGGGAGAGATTATCAGGGGGTTTGGGCTGGGTGTTCATCAGTATGCGGATAGTACCCAGCTTGACCTCTCCTTCAAATCTGAACCAATGAAGGCAGTTAAGGTCCTGTGTGAGTGTCTGGAAGCAGTTGGAGGATGTATGGTGGCTATCGTATTAAGGTTGAATCCTGACAAGATGGACGTACTGTTTTGGGGGACAGGAGGCAGGCAGGGGGGGGGCTCCCTGGTCCTGAATGGGGTAACTGTGCCCCTGAAGGACCAGGTGCGCAGGCTGGGACTCATAGCTGTCCATGGGGACGCAGGTCAATTCTGTGTCCAGGGCAGCTGTTTACCAGCTCCACCTGATACGCCGGCTGAGACCCTACCTGCCTGCACACTGTCTCACCAGAGTGGTACATGCTCTGATTATCTCCCGCTTGGACTGCTGCTATGCTTTGAAGGTGACCCAGAAACTACAATTAATCCAGAATGTGGCAGCTAGACTGGTGATTGGGAGTGGCCGCCAGGACCATATAGCACCAGTCCTAAAGGATCTTCATTGGCTTCCAGCGTGCTTCCGAGCACAATTCAAAGTGTTGGTGCTGATCTTTAAAGCCCTAAATGGCCTTGGTCTAGTATACCTGAAGGAGCATTTCCTTCCCTCGTTGTTCAGCCCAGACACTGAGGTCCTCCTCCAAGGGTCTTCTGCTGGTTCCTTCACTGCAAGAAGCGAGGATACAGAGAACCAGGCAGAGGGCTTTCTCGGCAGTGGCACCCTCCCTGTGGAACACCCTCCCTTCAGATGTCAAGGAAATAAAACACTATCTGACTTTTAGAAGACATCTGAAGGCAGCCCTGTATCCGGAAGATTTTAATGTTTGATGTTTTATTATGTTCTAAAATATGCTATGGGCCACCCAGAGTGTCTGGGTAAACCCAGGCAGATGGGTGGGGGTATAATAATAATAATAATAATAATAATAATAATAATAATAATAAATTAATAGATAGATAGATAGATAGATAGATAAATAAATAAATAAAACATTGTCCTTACCATTGACAAACTTTATTTTTTTCCTCACATTAGGAAATATCGATGGGTCAAAACACAGGGAGAATACTGGGTAAGAACTACACATTTAATTTTCAGTTAGAGCTCCCACTAGTGGAACACTTTCCCTAACCAGGTCCTGCTTTTGGCACGAGGTAAAAACATACCTACAGAGCATTTGAGAGATTATGATGGTTTTGCTATTACAGTAATACCTTGGAAGTTGAATGGAATCTGTTCCGGAAGTCCGTTCAACTTCCAAAACATTTGGAAACCAAAGTTCAGCTTCTGATTGGCTGCAGGAAGGTCCTGCAGCCAATGAGAAGCCGCAGAAGCCCCGTCGGACATTCGGCTTCCAAAAATAGTTTGCGAACTGCAACAGTCACTTCCAGGTTTGCAGCGTTTGGGAGCCAAAACGTCCGAGTACGAAGGCATTTGAAAACCAAGGTACAACTGTAATGGCATTTTTCTGTTGAAGGTTTTTCTGCTGTTTTGTGGCATTTGCATAGCTTTTATTGTAATACAATGTACTTCTTTTTGATTCTCTGCCATGCTTTATGCTTTTAAGTTTTGTAAGTCACTTGGAGATTCCTTAAGTGCCAAGCAACTAATAAAGTGAATAAATAAATATGTTAAGTATACTATTGATGCAAATAGAAGGCAAGGAGAGATTTATGTTAACCTACCTTTCTCCTAGGTGCAAGAGTACAATTTTGCGCTATTTGGTTGCCCAATAGAGGTCCATTACGCACGTCCATTTCGTCCTACTGTTCTCTTGTAAGCAGCTTTTAAACACTATAAACCCATGGAAAATATGTATTTATATATATTTATTCGTTAAGCCCTTTCTTTGACCATCCCAATCAGATGAAAGATAAAAGAGTGATAATGCAGCTATTATCTTCATTACCACAATTCCCCACGAGTTCCATATTTTTAAAAATTGCCTTATTGGCAAGAACTCTGGCCTACAGTAGTGTATACCCTTAGTATGCTTTTGTTGTTGTTGTTTTTGGTCTTTTTTTGTCCTTTACAGAGACATGACACTGTATTTCTGGTCTTTCTAGATATGAGCGTGAAAACATGATTGGGACTGTTGAGGCAAATTATATATTGTGGGAGATGAATGGCAGGAATGACTACCATTATAACACAACAGTACAACAGGTGAGCAGACATTTGTACACTAACCTTTCAGGTTAATCAAGAAGAAGAGACCACCTGCCCCATTTTAGACCTTAAGATCATTTAGATCAACTGGGGGGGAATTCTCATGGCACCACACACCCCATAAAATGTCTTGGGGCAATGACTTCAAAATCAGCATTTTCTGCTGTTGCTCCTCAACTGTGAAATGCCCTTCCATCTGCCATTCATGAAACAGCAACCACCAGTTGCTTCAGATAGATGTATTGTGAAGACATATTTTTGCTCAGGCTTTCCCCGACATCTAAGATTGAACCTTTTTTACATGTTTGAATCTTACAAATTTCTGCTTTATTCACTTTTGAATGCTTTTATATTGCTATTTAACTGGTTTGAGGTTGTGTTTTTATTTTAGTGATATACCGTATTTTTCGCTCCATAGGGCGCACCGGACCATAGGGCACACCTAGTTTTTAGGGGGGGAAATAAAGAAAAAATTGCCACCACTCCCAGAGCTTGCGGGCTGGGGGAGCGCTCCGAAGGTTTGCGGATAGCTGCCTGAAGCCCGGGCAGCGTTGCGCTCCCTGGGCTTCAGGCTGCAGGTTGCTATCCGCAAGCCTTCGGAGCCCAGTGGGAGCTCCCACCGGGCTCCAAAGGCTTGCAGATAGCTTCCTGAAGCCTGGAGAGCGAGAGGGGTCGGTGCGCACCGACCCCTCTCGCTCTCCAGGCTTCATCGAAAGCCTGCATTCACTCCATAGGATGCACACACATTTCCCCTTCATTTTTGGAGGGGGGAAAGTGTGTCCTATAGAGCGAAAAATACGATAACATCTTTGAAATAGTAAGTGGTATATAAATGCTTTTAATAAATATGAATTTTTGTTTACAATAGGGTTTTTTAATGGATGTTGTTTGAATCAGTCTTTTACACAGCTCTTGACAGTGCTAAAGTAAAGGTAAAGGGACCCCTGACTATTAGGTCCAGTCATGACCGACTCTTTGGGGTTGCGGCACTCATCTCACTTTATTGGCCGAAGCAGCCGGCGTACAGCTTCCGGGTCATGTGGCCAACATGACTAAGCCGCTTCTGGCGAACCAGAGCAGCACACGGAAACGCCGTTTACCTTCCCACCGGAGCGGTACCTATTTATCTACTTGCACTTTGACGTGCTTTCGAACTGCTAGGTTGGCAGGAGCAGGGACTGAGCAACGGGAGCTCACCCCATCGTGGGGATTCGAACCGCGACCTTCTGATCGGCAAGTCCTAGGCTCTGTGGTTTAACCCACAGCACCACCCGCGTCCCTCTTGACAGTGCTAAATTGATTTAAAAGCAAATTCTTCAAAACTTTAGAAGCAACATGTTTAATAGACAAGACACAAGTACTGAAATAACTGAATCATAGAATTGCAGAGTTGGAAGGGACCCTGAGGATCATCTAATCCAACCCCCTGCAATGCAGGAATAGGCAGCTGTTCCATATGGGGATTGAACCTGCAACCTTGGCATTATCAGCACCACGCTTTAACCAACTGAACTTGCCAAATGCATTAAATTCCTTTTTGTGTAGTATGGTGAACTACACACAACAATTTATTCAATACATGGTTTTTAATAATGGAACAGTTGTGTACAGCCCAACAGATACAAACTATAAGCTGCCTGCCCAGAAATTGGTTGGTTCATTCCAATTAGTATGTGAAACTTAGCTGCCATTCAGAGTTATCCTCCTGCTTCTTGACTTCACTTCCCCCTTAAAAGTTATCTGTAGTGAGTATAAATGCTAAACTGAGGGCCAAAACCTATGTGCTATTGCATTTAACACGACATATGTAATATTTACATCTGCTCTGTCCAAATTTGAGAAAACACCAAATACGAGAATTCTAAGGATCTATGAGATTGCCACACTCCAATTGACCCTTCTAACCTCTAGACCAGACACCTTATCAACACTACATTTTTAAAATTACCATGGGAGGAAATATCAGAATCTTCAGAATTTTTAAGGGGCACAAAGTCCACCACAGATTCCTAGCTTGAGCCAGTGCCTTAATTGTTGCCCCAAGGTTTTGGAGGCAGTGTCCATTGCATCCGGCAGACATAGGTCCAAACAGACAGTGGAATGCAAGGAATACCTCTGTGTGTCCACGCACACACACTACCAGAGAAGCAAGTAGATGTGGTGGTGGCTTCTGGCAAGCTCTTGTGAGAGCCTCCACGAGACCATATAAGGCTTCCGAATGCTGCACATGACCTTACCTGAGATCCCAGTAAGGTTGACAAAGTGTCAGGAGGCAAAACAGGATGGACTGAAATCTATGAACGGTTGTATTTGTGTTACAATGCTTTAAACTTTTATATTTACCAGTTTCATCAGTATCAAGCTTAAGAGATTGATAAAATTTAAATATGCTGTACAGCTGAGACTTTGACTGAGACTGTGCATGTGATTTCTGTTTTACTTTGTGCATTTATATTCTTTGAACAGGTACGCTGTTTGAGCAATGCACAAAATATGTCTTCGATGGTTCCTCAGGATCTAGAAAGCATTACTGCATATACTATAGATCGCTATTGGGGGAGACAGGTAAGAAAATGTATATAATAAGGAAATTAATAATATGAATTCTGAAGCTCTCATGGTATTTTGCCTATGAATATTGATCAGGACGCACAAATTAATATTCAAGAGGCAATGCAATAATACTTAGGGCACAATCCTGTGGTCACTAGCAGTGCATCTCTAGAGCTATATGATGTTTTGGATCTCCTTCTCCAAAGGCAGCAGGTGGTGCCGTACCTTGAAACAGGAAATCTGACCTTGTAAGGCACCTACCAGCCCTGTAAAAACATATGTAGCCCTTATCTTACAGATACCAGTAGAGGTAAAAAGGGGACATGAATCCAAAGCCTTCCCCTTCTTCTTACACACGCCAAACAGAACAAAATATACCCCATGGAAACAATAGGTGAGAAATTGTAATGTTACCCCCACCCTCTCAAAAACGGCCAGAAAGGGAGTTCCATCCTTCTATCCACCCTGTTTGTGTGTCCCAAGCAGAGCTTTAGATATTTTGGATCTTCCTCCTATCCACCAGCTTTGCTGATGTTCTGGATTGCATGATTTGCCAATTGTTTGAAAACTATTTGTCTTAAGCTATACCTAATTATTTTTTTGCAACCCAACTACGGAATCAGCTACTTATTTATTATGCAAACACTTTAGGACATAAAACAGGTATATTATTTGTACTTACCATATTCCTCACGTATTATGGATGTGTGTCTTATGGTAAATTAATTACATTTCCCCACCCAGAATTACGTATCCTGTTTTATGAGTGGTGGTGCTGGACTTCTAGGGACACTAGATAATCAATATGAACTCATGAACCATTCTGGCATCAACTCTATCATTTGGCCTCAGGACTATGCTGGCATTTTCCTGTTCAGATTGAAGATAATGGATCCAAACTACAGGTTAGCTTTAACATAATTAGCAGCTGTATGGTTAAGTATCTTCTTTCTTCTTCTTTGGTGATCACTCATTGCCAAGTAAGATTGTCTTCCATAAACACGGTTTTAACAATGAGTCCGTAAGTGACTGTGGAGGCCAATTCTGGATCCACACGTCCTTCCACAGTGGGGACATTGGTTTCCAGGCAGGAGTTGATCACGGTGTGGATTTGCCAAGTATGCCTTCCTCTTAACACGTTTCTCCTTGCATCTTGAGTTCGAGTGTCTTCAAAGCCCATGACACATTTGGTAAAGGCTGTTCTCCAGTTGGAGCACTCGCAGTCCAGTGTTTCCCATTTGTTGGTGTTTATACTACATTTTTTTAGATTTGCCTTGAGACAGTCTTTACATCTCTTTTGTTGAATATAATTATACCTGAATGGAACATGTTTATAAATTTGTAATTAAGTTAATTCCTAAGTGTTTGGGACGATACTCAACTTGTATTCAAAGTAGATCCATTGAAATCAGTAGTCTTAAGTTACTTAAATAGTTCAATAGTTTCAATTAAATAGTTAAATAGTTTCAACGGATCTTCTTTGAGTATATAGACCTAATACTGAGTGTCATATATGGTGTACATTATACAATAGGTCAATAGCAGAGATGACATCTAGCTGTTACTTAGGAACACAATAACATAGCAGATTTTCAGTTCAGTGTGCTGAATATCACCCAGAAAACTTTAGTTATTGGATGACAAATACAGTAAAACAATTTAAATAAAATAAGGTACACAGAACTCTGAATCTCACCCATTTTGTGTTATGGGAGGGTCCTGGCATAACGCCTCTGCACATGTGCTAAACTGATGGTATCCAAGGAGGAAGACAAAGTTCAGTCAATCTGCAAGTCTAGTTTGTTACCAGTTCTGCTTTCTTTTACACACAATATTTGCTTAGAGTAGAAAAACCTCACACACCCATGCAGAGAGTGTGTTCATCTAATTTAATCTCTGTACAAACATCAGCAATTACAGCTTCTTATGTACATATGGAAAAACACTTACATAACCAATCTCATAAATGAGGGTGCTGGGGGGTGGGGCACTGTGGTAGCACTTTTTCTTATACTCATGCAGAGAACACATGCTGATATGGAAGGAGAATAGTTCTGTTCATGTTGGTTAAGGCTATCAAGGACTACTAGTATCAGTAGCCCCGTCTCTGAAGGGCCCAAATGTATCTGTCACCACTCCTCTCACAGCATCATCACTGTCATGAATCTTACACTTGATTTTTCTGAAGCAGTAATCGACTAAAATTTGACCCTTTCGGGGTTCCCCTCTAATGTTATGAAAAATAATGTTTAGTCTCTCATTTTTTATTCCAGTTTTTGTCCTTATGAAGCTTATTTTGCAGTTCGGACACATGGCATCATTGAAAGGTAGGCATTAGTACTCTTGAGTTGTTGGCATGAGATCAAACATTAGTTCCCATTCCTGCACAAAAGTTTGGTAAAAATCCTGATACAAAGTTTAGTATAAATCCATTGAACAAACTCCGTGTTCTGAAATCTGGGAAGATGTATTTACTTTCTACATTCTTAAAAAGCCTAGAGGCTTTCAGATTTTTTTCTAGTTCAATGGAAGATTGATAATATGAATGTTAACATTCTCTGTGTGTAAAAAAGTGACTCCGAAAATTAGATCATGAGCTAGGGGATTGAGTATGGCATGCGTAGTGAGTGCCACAGCAGTGTCAAGTTTAGGTGAGAGGGGCACAGCCTGCTATAACACACCCCAGCTCTGTGTAGGTGTTCCAATAACATTCTACGTGTATTGGAAGCTAAACAAATAATTACATTCCATTCAGTGGAGCTTGTGACAATAATGCATTTTATTGTTTTTTAAATATTTTGTTGGAAGCCGCCCAGAGTGGCTGGGGAAACCCAGCCAGCTGGGTGGGGTATAAATAAAAAAATATTATTATTATTATTATTATTATTATTATTAGCCAGCATCTCATTGAATGAACACACACACACTTATGTTCCATTTTGTTTGTATTTTAGCCTAAACATGCTTAAGATTGCCGGTTGGGCTTGCCTGATAGTTGTTTTCTTTTGGGGAGTCCTTGCCTTCAGCTACTATCGGTATGTGAAATTATTTCGGGCACTCCATTTTGTGGACCCAGTGGTGTCATTTAATTCAGAGATTACTTCAGCGGTTTCTTCAGATGAAGCGAAGAAATATGAGTAACCCAGTTACAAATTATTACTTGTACTTATTAAACTGTATATGAACATACAATACTGTAATGTTTTACACAAATGCTGTAATGTTTTAAACAAATGCTGTAATGTTTCAAACTAAGATTAATACAAGTATACTTTTAAACACAATTTTCTAACATTCTCTAAAACCCTCAAAAGCTGATCATCTTATATTTTTCAAAATCCCAATCCCAAATTGGTCCATTCCTTCTGTGCAATAATTTTTTAACAAGAAAATAAAATATTTATTCAGGAATGGTTCTGTGATGTTAACAATGACCTCTGGATACTCAAGAACTGAATCGTTAGCACTGGTTGTTATTTTAAATTTTGTTTTTATTGAAGATTCTATTGTGCTACAAAATAAACAGACAATGGAAAGAACATATAGTGTCTCCACTTTCAATTTATAGAGTTTTTCACAGTGAGTGAATGTTCAGAGTGAGACACTAATCCTTAGCACTGTTCATAGTACTATTCATAATGGTGGTAGATAAGTGACAAGCTTGGGTGTTAGGACAAATGTCTGTGTACAAATATTTATAGCAAGCAATAAACGTGTTCTCAAACGCTCTACCTTCCATTCCAATTTGATATAGCTTAAAATTACTGAGACCCACCAGTCACAAAATTGTAGCAGAGGGAGGCAGACTTTGGCGTAATCAGCTAACAATTACTGGCATCATTTTCTACTGATACCTAATCCCTCTTTGAAATTTCTCAAGTTTTTTGCTTCAGAGATTTTCTTGTGACAAGGAGTTCCATAGCTCAGTTTCATTCATGCTAAGAGCATACATTGGCTGTAAGGCTGTTGAAACTCGGCCTCTCCATTTTAGCCAGAAATTTGCTAATTTGGAGTAGAGAAAGATTTTGCTTTTTATTTCCTCCTCTCTTTCATGTTTCCCCAAGTATTTTTATCCCTTGTCATACTTGTGCCTTATTCTTCTGCAAACTGCCTGTTTGCTTCAACCCTCCTCCCTGTTCCTTTAGCATTGATTTCTTCCATCTATAACAACTTTTCTATTACCAGTTTATTGTTATTCTTTTTTAAAAAAATTAACCCTGTATCTCTTTCTCATTTCTTTCAGCATCTTTCCCCTGCCCTCAGATGAGGGACACCACATTCCCCTCCCCCTCTGAACTTCTTTGTCTCCCAGCCACCTTTACCTAGCATATGGGGAGCTGTTGGTGTGGGTTTCAGTCCAATCAGAAGTCAATGGCACAATCAGGGGCAGGGGGAAGGAAGAGGCACTGGGCAAGCTGTGACACTGAAGTTCCCCGTTGGTCCTTGATAAATCATTTAATAAACACGGGGTACGGCAAAATGTGGTTTAACATGAGGATGGACCATTTAGCGTTTGTGTTCCCCCAAGTGTTACTGAACTCCTGGCAGCTCCATAGGAAGGTGCCTTATACCAAGTCAGATCATTGGTCCAACCAGCTTAGTACTGTCTACACTGACTGGCAGCTGTTCTGAAGGATTTCAAGCAGGGGTCTCTCCCAACCATACCTTGAAATGCTGTGGATTGAACCTGGGACCTTTTCCACACAAAATATATGCTCTATCATTGAGCTGTGGTCCCCAACTAACATGGCCAATGGTTAGGGATTATGGGAGCTGTGATGCAGCAGCATCTGGAGGGCAACCGTTTCTCCCTAGTTTAATATTTTTTTAAGAGAGCAGTTTGTTGTTCCTTACATTAATCTGCTCAGAAAGATATACTGTATCCTAAACAAGAATTCGCCACCACTAAACAAACTCTCCCCCACCACTTTTGACATTCTTCTGAATCAAATTTTATATGTTTTTTTTAAAAAAAACCATCTGAAAATAGCACATTGCAAGCTTCAAATCAATATAAAATAAATTCATTTCCTACACCATTCAAACTCTGCTGTGGAAAAAATAAAGTTATTTCGTCATATGTGTATACAGTATATCAAAACTCCGTATTAGAACACGGGGGCTGAATGGAATTGGGAGCTGAAAGGGAACCTAGTAATGATCAGTGTAACAACCCATTGAAAGTGATTTACTGAAAATGAAAAAAAACAGTGTGAGAAATGCAGCATTCTTGTACAGCTCATTGGTCTTTCAGCCTTGATTTTATAACTATACTGTCTTTTCTTTGGCTCCCAAATGCTATGTACAAAACAGGAAAGGAGATAGGGCACCAAAGGGCCACTCCAAGGTTTACTTATTATTCTTATGGCCCCATCCCTTTATTTGCATATAATGAGCACATATATCTAGAAGGAATTATGTTTTCCAAGGTGCAGTGAAATGGCTGTGGGTCATCCTGGGAAATAAATTCTCACTTCAACCTGTGGGAGTGAGCAGCCTGCTCACTCAAGTACAGTACAGCAATCAGGTGCTCTGTTTCTGCACCACCATTGGTTGATAGAGAGATCACGAGGCAGCTTTGGTTGCTACAATGGTAATTTGGGGACGTTAATTGGGCAGCACTGACAAATGGCTGCTGGGCAGTCTGGGAGCAAAGGATGGTACTAGGGGACTAAGCAATTGGGAAGAGGATGTTAGGGGAGTGTTGTGCCAGGGGACAGCAGACCTTTCTCATGGCGATTACAGCTTGTGCCCACATAAAGAATGAAAAAGGAACAGATAGGAAGCAGAACACGACCATAGCCATATTTCACACCTGAAATGTTAACTGCATCCTTATGCAGATAACACGGATGTGGTGATCACCATCTATTTGTTCACAGGTTTAAAACACTGCTACTGTAATGAATTTATAGTCCTGTTCAAATTATAATCTCATTATGGTGAAATTGACTATGAATTAGGCATAGCAACTGTCAGCGTCATGTGCTTTCCCTACTTCTGTTCTTTGTAGATGAGAAGAAAGAGCTGCTGCTTTCACTTTGCAAGAAATCACAGTTCTCTCCAACGTACAAACTTGCAACTGTCGTTTGATAGCCTGGTTTGCCAATTTCTTTGCTTAAACCGAGTTTCCCCAGGTTGCACATAATGGGAGTCTGTGATCTGTTATAAAAAGAACCTCCCTTTGCACATGAAGGAGAGGAGGCCAGCGATTGATGATGTTAAGCGCCGCTTGCGAGGCGAGGGGAAGCAGAAGCACTGCAAAGGGGCTTCCAGATGGGATCGGGCGCTGCACACGCCCGCTCCTGATCCCCCTCTCCTCCTCCATCCTATTCCAGCGGGCGCATAAGGCCACAAAGAAGCAAAAGGGCTCGAATCCTGCGTGCGCCCTGGCAGCTCCTCCGCCACAGAAGTGCTTCTGAGCCCCTCAGTCAGCTGAGGGCAGCGGCGGCTCCTTCACATACCCACCGGGCCCCGCACCCGTCTCCCTGGCGGCAGCGAGGGCGCTCAGCCAGCTGCCCCCGCCTCGGGTCACACGAGGCGAACTTTCGCGCGGACATTCGGAAGGCCGTTGGTCGAGGAACCCTCGCGCATTCTAGCAGCCAGAAGAAGGCAGAACTGGGGAAAAGACTCCCGCTTCTTCCCTCTGGGCTGCCGGGAAACATGCTTCCTTCCGCGCTGCATGCTGGGGGTTGTAGTTTGGGCGCCTCACCTCCCCGGCGCTGAAGATGTGGGCAAGCTGGAAGGGCTCCTTCGCGAAAGCCGTTGGCCGAGAGGGGAGGAAGGGGCGCGCGGGCGGCGCAACAGCCGCTCCTCAGGGAAGGTCACTTTTGCGCGTCCCCCGCGGCCCGTAGGGGCGGGCGGCGGCAGCAGCCCGGAGACAAACAAGAGAGGCGGAGCTGCGCTGGGCCCCACCCGGGTGTCGGTGGCGGCTCTCGGCTCGCGTCTGCCGAGCGCGGGGCAAGGAGGCTTCGTGGGGACGCGGCCCCGGCTCCCCTCTTTCCCTCAGCGGAGGCGGCTCCATGCTGCCGGCGGCTCCGTCGCGCCCCTCAGCCAGAGGCCGGACGAGGAGGCGGCGGCCGCCCGGGGGGCCTCCCGAGAGCGCCCCGAGGCCGCCGCCCGAGGCCTGAGAGGGACCCCTGCCTGGAGTCGCGCGAGGGGAGAATGGCGAACCAGCTGGTGATCCTCAACGTCTACGACATGGTGAGTGGACGACGGAGCCGGCCGTCGGGGGCCTGCCTGCGTTTGTCCCCGCAACTCCCCGCCAGGTTCAACTCTCTCACATTTCCTGGGCGCTCTCTCTCTCTCTCTCATCTTTCGCCCTGGGCTGCTGCTGCTCTGCCTCCATAGCTCCTTCCTTTCCCAAACGCCACAGGAGTATCCTTCTGCGGTTCCTCGGCGCTCACATGTTTCTTTCCCCTCCTCCTCCTTCCATACATTGCTGCAACAGCAGGATGCTGGTTTAGATGCTCCTTTCATTATCCCCTTTTTGCCCTGGAAAGGTACAATAACAATTTGGAAGCGAGGGAATTATTAAGGGCTCTAAAGTTATCGCAACAGGTGTGTGAATTTTCAGTTGCCTCTCTTTGGGTGTTGGATTCATGCCCATCTCCATCTTTGGTACTTTGAGTTGATCTTTGTGATGCCATGCATACAAAGAAAGAACGATAGTGTTTTAATAAGGATCTATCAGAGTTGGCCAGAACACAATCCTCAAGTTTCTTACCCTCTGAATTGCCTTGAGGACTAGAGCCTTACACCACCATTTTTGCATGTACAAAGAACCTAAGCTGGTTGCGGGGTGTGTGTGTGTGACTACTTAAAAGATCAAATGATAATTCCTGGACACAAGCAGAAACATAATATCTTTTCAAACAGGTTAGCACTCGTGTAGTCAGGTGGCCTTAAAGTCTAAATTATAGTACTGTACTGTACTGGTTTATCATGTGGGGGAAACATTGGAGATATTTAACTCCCTGTTGCTTTTGGCTAAAGTGTTGCAATCTTTGACTTTGCCAGCTCATAAATGACACACACCATTCCTATCTAGTTATCTGACTTCTTCAGCATTGCACAACAGCTTCTTAAGAATTGCAGAAAGCCAGTGTGAATTGAGTGAATTGACTGTCAGAACAGAAGTGAGGAGACCTAGGTTCAAATGCTTACCCAGCCATGAAGGCTGGGTTCACTATCTCTCTGCCTAAACTACCTCACATAAGTGTTGTGGAGATAAAAGAGGGATTGCAGAGAAATATGTATACCCCCTTGAGCTTCTTGAAAGAATGATGGGATATAAGTGTATTTTGAAAAATAACTTGAAAAAATACAGATAGGACAACTTTGATGTTGTTGTCAAAGTTTTTTGAATGAGTGAATGTTTTTATTAGCTGCAAATTTCTACAGCTCAAAGAGTAAATTTTCCGTATTGTTTAAGTTCAAATAAGTTAGTTTAGCCAGAATGGCATTCGATAATAGGTGCACAGTCTATTGACATGCTATTCACCTGGTCCTAATGTTTTATGCCTTGGCTAACAAGCAGCTGAAGCATGGGTTGCCCCATCAAGTAAAACAGTAGAAATACTTAATCACATCAGTTCACCCCCCCCCCAAAGTCCTGTTCCTCCCAAGCAAAGTCCTGTGCCCCCTAACAAAAATCCTGGCTACACCCATGAGCTGAAGTAAAATAGCTAGAAAACAGGGTAGTTAGTTGAAAGTAGAAGAAAATTGTGGCATCAGAAACTTAAAGGGCTGGAACATTTAAAGTGAGCTGGAACACTGAGAAAGTGCTAAAGTGCACAGAAGGGCACTGCAGCAGAAGCCAGGAGGAGACCAAATGAGACTCAGAAGCTGAACCGAGAGTGCAAGTTGATAAGTAGTGGCTTGGATAGGGAAACAATCCAGAAGACAAAGGGCTGGGAGCATTTGTCGCTGCTGCTGTTTGTTTGTTAGCTCTGATATGTAGTTACTTAAATTGTAAAGTTAGGGCTGGATTCAACTTGTGCTAGCAGGAGGCAGCACAACGAGTCCTGCTGGCACAATGGGGCTTGTACTGATGGAGCAATCTTAATAGTGTAACATTGAATTCCACCCTTAGTTTTAATGAAAACTGTTCAACTTGTATTACTAAATCCTTAAGCATAGTTGCTGTAGGGGGGAAATCAGTTTGAGGTCTTGATACTCACCACATGCTTAAGTGCCATGTTACTCCTACCAATATTAGGAAAATGTTGAGCTAGTTAAAATTCATAAGGTTAAAGGGCTATTTAGTGGAGGCAACCAGAGAAAAATAAAATGGCCACTTGGTAGTAGTGGCAAAGATAAGAAGCAGTGGGGTGGGGTGGTTTGTCTGGTTTGCTTTCCGCTTTTCCTTCTCCCAGTGCAGGCTATAACCCAGGCCATTCATGGAGATTAAGACTGCTAGTCATTATGGCTTTTTTACCTCCAGGGTTGGAGGGAGTGCAACTCTAAATATCAGTTGCTGGGGATCACAAGCAAGGAGTGTCCTTGTGCTCATGTCCTTGTTTGTGGGCTTCCCAAGGACAAAACAAAATGCAGGATCAGATGGGCCTTGAGGTCTGATTTACGTCATGAAAGTTTGCTATCTCTCCAGCTATCTCAGGCATCACCAACGTTTTTGGGCCTAAGGGAACATATGCAAATCTAAGAAACTGTTATGGGCACAACACAAACACACACACACATTCACAGAATAAAAAGAGCTAGAACACCTAAACACCCCCCCAAAAAACAAATAAAACAGAAATGAAAAGCACATTAGTTGCACTCATACAAGCAGCCCCTGCAACCAAAAAAGAAGCCCCAAACCTTGATTTTTTAAAACAACAAATTGGGACAGGGAGTCTTGGCAGCAGCTGGAGAGGTATCTCAGGGTGCCATGGTGCCCATGGGCATCACATTGGTGTCTACAGAACTAACTTATCCTCTTTTGAGGATGAAAGGAAGAAACCCCTGCATTCCTCTTAGAAGTGAAATGTACTCAATAAACAAATACAATTCCCTCCCCTTTGCTTAATCTCATTTGTAGGTGCCAACTCCTGGAAGCTGAGAAGACTTTGCCCCCCCCTCTAAAATATTTGAGGGGGCTGGGTCCGCTCAAGTTGATGGGTATTGCCAGTCAAATGGTGTGCATGCACTGCGACATATGATCGATTGTGCAGGGCTTAACTGCCCACCCCTCATATATTTTATTCAAGTTGGCACCCCGATCCTATTGCTTTTTATCCCCCCCTACACTATTTTAGGAGTTTTGTGTATTGCTACCAGAATATTTCCTCTTTACCTTCTTAAACTGCTGCCGAGTTCAGCTTCTCTCTCCTGTTCCATCCCTCTACCTGGTACTGTGTTGTCTTCTGCATGACACACATGGATACACCCTTATTGCACCAGACTTGGAATGCAAGAGGGTGGATAAAAAAAAACCCCATCTTCCTGTGGGGAGCCTTGCAAATCTATTATTTTTACATTCTTCAGAGTAATTGTGATCCAAATGTAGTAGTGGTGTATATATTGGATTTTTGTGCATGCTTCCAGAAGCTGTCTACTTCCCTGAGCATGCTATCAGAGTGAACAAATTCACTGCCATGGTTGCTTCCATGTTACAGAATGCACATTATTTTTTTGTTTGCATGTTCAAAAACAATGGGAATTATTTTTCAGAAGCAAGAAAACCTTGCTGCTCTTGTAATCTTTTTCCTGTTGTGTTTTGCTTAATTCCATCCATTTTTCTTCCTCCTTTCCTGGAGGGCTGTTTGTATGATTATAAAGTGATTTAATTGCCTTCTATAATGCAACATTTGCCTAGTTCACAAGAAATTAGATGCAATGGACATCTAAGTTCTCTTCATGTCCCAATCTTTCCAAAATGGCTATTCTGACTAATTAGTAATCTGAACAATAATCTACAATTAGGTAATAGTGCAGCCTTGTGGGTTAGCCCCAGAAAGGAACTAGCCTAGCTAGATGGTGAACCGAGATGTGTTTTGTGAAATTCATTGTGTGAGGTATAACTTTCAGTGCATGGCATTTGGGAGACAAAAGCAAGAAGTGCTCTGATCCCTTGTTGCTGGCAAATTACTATCCACTATTTTTTGTTATCCTGTAAGTAGTTAAATGTATATTCGAACTGAGAATCCTAAAGCTATTACATAAAGACTGCATGAAGAGAATGCTCTGTAAAAGTCCCAATATGTGAAAGTCCCCGGAGTGTAAACTAACACCTAATGTATTCCCTAACTTTGAACAGTGTATCCTGGATCAGCAGAACCTCCCAAGTAACCTTTGGGTACAACTGTGACATATTGACTGATTATGGGGAGACTTGCAAAGCTAGAGTGAGGGTGTATTGCTTTGTAGCAAACAAAAAAAGGCACACGTCTACTAACTTGTTTATTTTTCAGTTTGTAGTATGACTGGTTTGGGAAGGTTTTCAAAGATCACCTAATGCAATCTCTTATGTCTAATATGCTCAAAACATATCAGGGTTTTTTTCTATCCCTTGTTGAACCTTTTGGAAATTTATTTTCTATCCAACTCAAGCTGGTGACCATTTTTTCTGTAAGCACTTTATTACCAGAAATAGTTCCCTTTTACAAATTAAGTCCATGGCAGAGGACGTAATTTTCCTTGTTTGTAGGATAGTCTGAGGGAACTACTAGACCTAACAGGACTAATGCAAGGGTGGTGTCATTTGCAGAAGGTCTGGACTCTGGGCAAGAGCTGTGGGGTGCATTTCTATTCACAATTCTCTGCTGCCCCTGCATTTCCCATGCAGCTGAGTTTCTTCTAGTCTCAATTGTACTTTATATTTGCTGCATGATACTCACTTTTGCAATCTTCATACATTTAAAGACATCTTTTCAGGGACTTAGTTTTGGTCCATACCATCAACAAGGCTCAGCTTTTGATTCCAGGTACAGAAGGTAATTATTTGTAATCATCATGCCAGGGCAGGGGGGAACTAATCCCCTCTCAGTGAAGTTCTTATAATTCTTCTAGTAGATTGGCTGCAGATTCAGTGGAACACAAATTCCATGGGTTTTTCAGAACGGATTACAGTTGTACTTATTGTTTTATTGCTCAGTATGTGCGGTTTCTGTAACCTTGCAAACAAACACAATGCATTATGTCAGTGTTATTTATCAGTCACAGGTATTTTTAAGGAGAGGCTTCTTAACACAGTTTTGACACCTTGCGCACCATACAGTACTGCCGAGACAGGATCCCCTCCCTGTTTTTGTGTCCAGCCGCCTGCGTTTTGTGTAGCGATGTTAATAATGAGACAAACACTTGTAGACGTAAAGGTTTAATCAAACAGCTAAGCATTGCCACTGAGGTGAACCAGAAATGAACTTAATATTTAATGGTCCAGCTCTGCTATTAACTGATATTTCCAGTGGTACATGAAGCCATCACCTTGTTGAACCTAAGTAGGTACAGGTCTTATCAGTGCCTTGATGGGAGGCTGCTTGGAAATCACATATTCAGCAACTTGGGTTATGTGAAGGAAAATGGGATATAAATATAATAAAAATAAATAAATAGTTTTCTGTCAAATGCAATCCAGTCCTGCCCTTTTGTACCCTGAAGGTTCTTTCAGTTCAGAGCTGTGGTCCTGTTGAGGCTCCCACTCATTAAAGGGGCAGGGGAGGTATTTTTTGCCAATTCAACCTCACCACTGTAGCCTCATGTAGCATCTTCTGCTCCAGCTCTGCTCAGGCAAATACAAGAGGCTGCAAGAGGAATCTGCAAAAATTCTCTCCCCTCTTTCCATGTACAGGGCTGACCTCGTGAATTAGAAAACCGTAATCACAATCAGTTAAGTTTCCCATTTTCCTTTTTAGTACTGGATGAATGAATACACTTCCTCTCTCGGAATTGGAGTATTCCATTCAGGAATAGAGATATATGGCAGAGGTATGTATCACGCTTTAATCTCACATTGGTGCAAAGAAGCAGCTAATGTACATAGGACATGTAGTGGGTGGGTGGGAGGGAGGAAGGGAGGAAAATAGCAGTGTCTCACTCCCTACATTTCACCATCTTATTTCTGCAACAAATATTCTGACTGTTTATTCATGGTGTAGATCAGTATTGGGGAACCTGTGGCTCTGCAGATGTTGTTGAACTCAAACTTCCATCAGCCTCAGGCAGCATGGCCAATGATCAGATCATGCCTCTCCCATGGTTTCTGCATATACTGGCCTCAGCGTAATTGTTATGGGAATTTAAATCAGTGTTCTCCAAATGTAACATAAACTTTTATATAAATGTATAAAGCACTGACATTTGTACATATAAACTACTTTGTAGCAGTACTTCAGTTTTAACCTACAGCTGATCAAAGCATGTCTATAAAATCACCAGAAGTGAAAGTCCTACTTACAATGAGTTGTGCATAAAATCCTGATTTTGTATTTCAGAATTTGCTTATGGTGGACATCCATACCCTTTTTCTGGAATATTTGAAATTTCTCCAGGAAATGCATCTGACTTGGGAGAAACATTTAAATTCAAGTAAGAAGTTTTTTCATTTATTGGTGTAACCCAAAATATGTTTGGGTGATTTAGATTCAGACGTCTGTTGACTACAACCTGCTAATTTTGAATAGTACGTTTTGAGCAACCAAAAAGTATCTACCCACTGCCTCTTAATTTGAGATACGGAACTTAATGTAATTATTTGAGTGTTGGACTATGGCCTGGGAGACCGGGATTCGAATCCTCACTTTGGGCCAGTCACCATCTCTCAGCCTAACCTACCTCACAGGGTTGTAGAATGAGGAGCAGAACCATGTACACCACCTTGAGCTCCTTGGAGGAAAAGATGATACATATAGTAATAAAAAAGTGATATGCAGTATAAAGCACTAATAATTTTAACGGGCCTGTGACTGCATAATAAATGATTGATTATACATTTGTATGTACACAAATCTGGATTTACAGAGAGATTTCTTGGATAAGAGCAAGGAAGTGGTAGTGTAAAAGTAATGAGGGCTTGTGGCATGAAGTTCAAAAACAACCAGAGGACAAAAGCAGTGAGGTTCTATTTTTAACACGATAATTTTTGGAGGTGTGTGCATGCTGTCAAGAGCAAACGGGGAATAAAAACATATCCAGTCTGATTTGCAACAACTTTCTCTCTCTGCAACTGCCTCCACCCTCTTTTATTTTAGAGAAGCTGTTGTTCTTGGAAGTACTGACTTCATGGAGGAGGATATAGAAAAAATTATAGAAGAACTTGGAAAAGACTTTAAAGGAAATGCCTATCACTTAATGCACAAAAACTGCAATCACTTTTCTTCAGCTTTTTCAGAGGCAAGTATTATTTGTTCAGCCTGGGCCATTACTTTCATAAACACTTTAGTACTTGTAGGCTACATAGGTTACATATGTAATATTAATGTGTTTTCCATCAAGGACTTGCTGGAAATAAAATGGTAGCAGCAACACTTTTCACTGCCACCTCCAGAGAGGAAGCTCTGTGGGTTTTTAACCCAGCTGGCCAAGTTATGAAAAAGAGTGACCTTGTAGGAGTAATCAGCCATTCTTTCTCAAAAGCAATTGGAAACCTTAACTTTCCCCCCAGTTGTTTACATTCATATAACTGGAAAGAATGTACAAAACTGCATTTTATAAAGCTATACCTTACACATAAATGACTCATACAGAAAACTGATAATTGTAATTTTCATTTGATAATTTGAACTTTTGAAACAGCATTAATGAGTCACTAAATTATTTGTCATACACTTACTCTTTATCTTACCTGGGAGTTAGGCCCTTTGAACTGAAATAGAACTTTTGAAATGGCATGGCTAGGATTGCACTGTTGGGGTAAAAAAGGTCATTCAAAAATATGTTCAGTTTTGGATGCCCAGCTTACTGCTATTTTCAGAATGGACTGCGTTGGCTCAGAATTAGATTTAGTATTCGTTTTGCCTGTCTCACAGGTAACATCAGGAAGGGTTCATATTCACTGTACTATAATTGACAGGCATTTCAGTTCAGTGATCTGTATTTCAAGTATAGAAACTGACATGTACTTAAAAAAGCACTGGATAACTTGTGGCATTTCATATAGATTCTCTGTGGAAAAGAAATTCCTCGTTGGGTGAATCGCCTTGCCTATTTCAGTTCCTGTATCCCCTTTCTCCAAAGTTGCCTACCAAAAGAATGGCTTACACCTGCAGCTCTTCAGTCAAGTGTAAGCCAAGAGCTTCAGGAAGAACTGGAAGAAGCAGAAGATGCAGCAGCCTCAGCTTCCTTGCCAAAGTCAGCGTCAGGGGCAAGAACTGGACATCATGCTAAAATATAGGTTTAGTCCAAAGTTCCATTACACTGAAGCCTTTGGAAGCCTTGTCAGTAACTGACTTCATTACAGAACTTCAGAGAGTGGCCATTTTAATGTCTTTGGTATGCAATTGATTCTCCAGCTCAAGATGATGGTGCTCCACTCAGGATTTTATATGTAGTGGGGAAAATGTTTATGGGGGAAATGGGAAGAACTTAAGGTGGAGCTGCTGTCTTGATTTTCCTCTAATCAGCAAGCCTGGACTAACTGAGCAGAAGTTAAACTGTTTACAGTATTGTGTGCTGCTGTTTACAAGTCCCACAGGGACACCTGCCATTGAAAGATAAATTTTAATCAGCTCAATTAGGCCTGCATGACTTCATCAGCCTCAGTGGATGAATGAGCAGCTTTGTTTGTTGCTACCTTGGAATTGGGCAGGACAAAATATTTCACTTCCAACTGTTGCTGATAATGAAGCAGGGAAGAATGAATACTATGTGTAAACAGGGTACATAATTGTCAATACAAAGAAATCTGCCCTAGTAACCAAGGAGGTTACCTTAGTATGTATCTGAGAATATCTGTTCCTAAAATTGTGACTTCTCTGTCAGTTTTTATCCACTCATGCTGAGTGAATTAATATTTTACTACAAAGCTGAGTGTGTTCTCTCTGGTGTCAGATTTCAACCTCCTTTTTGCCTCATGTTTTTGTCTGACTTAGAGATGCAAAACGTCATTCTGAACATCAACAGTTTCCCCCCATTAAGATCAAATAACAGTGCTGTTTCACATTACCTAGAACTATAGGAGGAATACAGATGAATCATGCAATTAGACATTAACATTAGATAACATAACATGGTAACATTTGGTTCATGACTGAACTCACTTTAGCAGTGTGAGTTTTGCAGCTAATTTAACCAGATGTAAGCTACTGCTTAAGAGAAGAGTCTCTTAATAGAAACATGAAGAGAAATGGAAAGTGCTTTGTTTAGTTTGCCATCAGCAACATTCAACAATTACAGGGAATGCAAAGGTTTTCTCCAGCTTCTGTGTTCACAACAGAACCAATGACAGATATAGGTGAGTTACCCAGATGTTTCTTTTAGTGACACATTTTTCTTAACCGTTAGTCTAATAGCAACTATCAAAGACAAATTGCATTCATCAAGATAACAGAGGAATTCATTCTATTTGGTATCTTTCCCCAATGTTAGCATGTCTTCTTCAGGAAGAAGGATACAGTAGAATTAATAGCAAATTGGAATAGGTTTTAGATTTTTATTATACATGCTGCCTTAAGGATCTTGCATTTAACTGGGAAGAGGCCAACTGGAAATTATGTATAAACAAAGGTCTGGTGAAGAATATGTAAATAACTCTTACATGTGGTATTACATTGCTGGGTTTGTTGAATAAACTCTTCAGAGTAGATGACACAGTCAGCTAAATTGGGAGCAATTTTGTTGCTGCACATATTGGACAACCTGAAGAAAAGAGGGCTGGTTAATTTGTTCATAAATTTACATTATGTTATGGCATATTATTTTACAAATACAATCCCACTGAAGGTATAAAAATGGTATTGTTTCCAATTAAAAGGGCATTAGATATTTTTCTAACCACTTCAAGTTTTTACATAGACTCATTTGAGGGAGACTTTGTGGTAAACAATACTCAGGTATACAACATTATCCTGTTAAAAGTCAAACAATAATAATTCTCAAAAATGTGAAATAATGAGCATGTTCCATATTTTAACCAACCTTTTTTAGTAAGAAACTAAATTATCTTTAACAGTGCCATTATGATTGCATTTTAACCATTCTTGTTTTATCAGTAGCCAGCACAATCTGCTTAAGCTGCTGGATTTTTTTGATGCCACATGTTTAACCCTACACTCTTTGTTCTTTAATTTAGACTTTTTGATTAGGATTCTGAGAATTGTACCCTTATGATTGACAATCTACTCACGATTGCCAAATTATATAAAGCATTTCTTAGTAGAATGACAATGGGATAGACGACAGGATTTCTTTGAACTGCAGGTGAAGTGGAAATGGAATTTTCCATCTTGGATCTGAAGCTGTTAATGAAGCTCAAATGTTAACAAGATGAGCTCTGATCCAGAGCCGTCTGTGTGCTGAAATGCACACAGGATTCCTCCATTTGAAAACCTCCCAACTTATTTCAGTGGAAGGAGCAATTTGGTGAACATATTTATTGACACTTAAGGAATTATCACCTATGTTGAGGCCCTTGTGAGGACTTATGAAGCAGTTGTGCCTACATAGGATTGCTGGATTTTGGTAATTCTGTAGCTTGTCATAGTTGTTTGGACAAACATTAGGAACTAGATTAATCTCCATCAAATTTTTATCAAAAAAATTGGCCTTGTTCTGCTCATATTCACAGCACTGTATATGATACACACATACTTTCATACACATTGATAGCATGCAAGCAATGCAAAGATATACATGACACAGTAAGTACAGTCATTTTTTAATAAATAATTTGGTGGTTCATTTTGAATACGAGTTCCCTGTTAAGCCATTTAGTAATGATCATAGCCCCATGAACAAACTTACCATTTGAACCTTGAATTTGGTACATCTTATGAAGTGGTGGTAGTCTTATATCTTACCACATGTGCTATGCTCGGTCTCCACTTGATTCTTTAAAACAAACAACCCTGCCAAAGGCTGTTCTCAAAGCAATAGTTCAAGTTACCTTTCACCAGCATTACTACTCAGCAGGGAGTACACTGTCTGCCAGTGGCCAAAGTGTGCATTTAAAAACCATAACACTATTCTCAGCTAAGAGAATACTGGATATCTGTGGGGGTTTTCCAACAAAAACAAACGGGTAGTAGAAATACATTCAGGGTTCTCTGATCTGTCAAATTCCTAATACTTGATTATTTTTCTTTAAGATAGATTACTGTTGTTTGGTGTTCTGTCTTACTAAAGCCATTTTTATTAAAATGTCACCCTTTATTCAGGAAGCCAAAAATAAAATGCTACATTTTGTCAGTTTGCATCAGTAAACTGTATAATAGTTTGATTATAACAATGCAGTGGGTTTCCAACATGCAATAGAATTGTAATCACAATTGATAAGAAAAATTTCACTTTTAGACAGTTAGATACTGAATTTTCACTGACACTTTTTGTAACTTAAGATAAGTTTACTGTAATGCATAGTATTTGTATGAAATAGTCAGAGAATTTGACTTTTGTTACTTTGACATGTCAAACTATTATAAACTTGAATCCATCCATTTATTAAAGAGAAGTTTTTTATAGAACAATTTGCATGTGTTCTGTTCTTGTCAATTTAAATATTATATTTCAATTCCACTTCTTTATATACTATTGCATTATTAAATCTATTTTTATATTTTGGGTTAAAAGTATTAACATGCAAGAGTGAACAAAGGCTTTCCACATGACAATATTCTTTTTAACGGGTTTTTATTAAACAGAAGCAATACATAACTATATAAACTATATAAGGTCTTTCAAAACAATCCATATCCAGTGCCATACCATGATGAAGGGGTGATCACTGGAGAGTTTCAAATTAAACTATTTCAAGAGAGACAACAGAGCAATGGGAACTGATGGTGGGGTACAAGGATGGCTAATGTACAAAAAAAGAGAAACATAACATTTATCAGAAGGTTCACAATATTTATTCTTATCTAGATATCAAAGAAAAAAAGGAAAGAACAAGAATTTCTTAGACAAACAGCTTGCTTTAAGATGTTTTTGTGGGAAAATACTAGAAAAGCCAAAAATTTATTGCATCCTGGTACAGTACTGACATTCATCAAAAGCACCTGGCCTCTTCAGCATTCTACAGTGGTACCTCAGGTTACATACTTAATTCGTTCCAGAGGTCCGTTCTTAACCTGAAGCACCACTTTAGCTAATAGGGCCTTCTACTGCTGCCGCGCTGCCACCGCCCGATTTCTGTTCTCATCCTGAAGCAAATTTCTTAACCCAAGGTACTATTTCTGGGTTAGCGGAGTCTGTAACCTGAAGCGTATGTAACCTGAAGTGTACGTAACCCAAGGTACCACTGTACTTTGAGATGGAGGGAGAGACACAACATTTTCATGATGGTATTGGGCAACTATCAACTCCCAACTGAAACACAACAGACCCATATGCAACGTATCAAAAGGAATCTAGGCTAACATACAGCTCCAAGATACAGTGGCAGGTCTCTGGCAAAAAAGGATGGACCTTTCCCATTCCTTTCCTGAAAGGTTAAAAGCAAAAAGCAAGTCAGAAGGAACCAAGAGGAAAATGAGAACAAGAGTAGAAATGTGGAGGACAGGATGCAGAATGCAAGAGAAACGGGGGTGGGGAGGGAAAGTTGTAAGTGACAGTTGGAGAGAGTGAAAGGAGCAAGATGATTAGAAAAGAGCAGCACATGGTAAAATAGAGGGCATAAAAAGATCCTCCAGTTCATACACAGAAAAGGAGGATGGGAATAGAAATAGAAACAAATCAACCCCTGCCTTTAAACAGAGAGGCAGCTCTGTTTAAACATATGATGCATCAGATGCCAGGAAGATGTGAGGGTAGGGGGGGGGAGTGGCAGATGAAGCCAGATCATCTGAAATGGGCGAGGGTCCTTGCCTCCCAAGTGCACAAGGCCTTGCACATTCCAGTTGCCTTTTGTCATCCTATCTTCTGATCTCACCACAGAATGGAACTACCAACTTTTGAACCAGATGGAACAGTTACTTGTCTCCTGAAGCAGAAGGTACATGCACAGCACATTTTAGCATCTTTGAGCTGGCCTTTCATTTACTGTGAAGTCACTAAAGCAATAGTGATGTCATCAGCTTTCATAGAAACAGAATACTAATAATTCTTGGATAAAAAGTTGCATTTCACTGCCAGATATATATTGTCCTGATCCATGGAAATCTATCAGTTTAAAAGACAAAACAGTGTTATGAGGTTAGTAAAAAAAAATTAATAGATGCCTAATGATTAAAGTTTTGACTTAATCTACAATTAATAAGATTTTCCTGTCCGTAGACTTTGAAAGGAAAACACCAACTTCAAGCAGAAAGGCCTTCTGAAGAATAATGGAATTTATTAATATGAGTGTGCTAGAACTGTCAGAAAAACTACCTCAGCTAAGAAAAAATGTCAAGAAACTGAATGGCAGATTCATGGCTTTGCTAAACATCAACCCAAAAATGCAAAAAGCAAAAGCAGGGACTAAAGCGTACATCAGCAGTGATAACTACAGGTACTTTAAGCTATTTTTTAGAAAAAACCAACAACTTAAGCAGTACAAGGAATTGAAAAACAGGTTTGAAAATAAAAAAGACAAGAAAGATTGGAGCAAAGGGAAATTTGCTGCTTTGCGGAGACTGTTTAAGAGGCTAAGCACCTGGGGAACCCAACATAAAGAAGAAATAGATGAAGATCAGGAACTGATTCCACTAGATTTATTTGATGTTTCCTGTGACACAACATAGGTTATATGAATTTTCCTTACTCTTCTCCCCCCCCCACCCACTTCTATGCCTAAAAAAATAAAAAACCCATTGAAAAGAACAAACTGTCCAGCTTTTCAATGTTATTAATTTACAGGACCTATTTACTGGGAAAGTGATGATGATCTGGGCTGGCTTTAAAATAAGTTTGAGAGAAATGCTATGAAACACGTGATTAGTGCACAAAAGCTTGGGAGCTTATTTAGTTCAGCAAAGTAACAGGAAGCATGCCCTTTGAAAATACTATCAAGACTGATCACGTAACAGATATTTGCATAGAAGTCAGCTTTGCCACCAACACAAAAGGCTGTTTGTGGAAAAAACCTCTGCATCCAGCATCTATGCTGCACACACTGCCTGAGGTGTGACCAGGGCTGCTAGTTTGAGTAGCACAATCACTTGGGGGGCTCCATTCACATATTCCTGCCTTCCTGAGAAGCTGTCAGCTTGGATGGCACTGATCACGTCAGAAGAGGGAGCTAGTTCAGAGACCGCAGGAGCAGTCACTCAGCCTCCTGTTACATTTACAGTTTCATAGTTTGTCATTTGCCAGCTTCCATTATACTTAATACATTCCTACCACATGTAAACCTTCTATTCAGACTCAGTGTTGCCCTGAGGAAGGGCAGCTTTATGAACATTAGTTGACACTGCCTGTCATTGGCTCTTTCCACCTCCTGTTGGCCTCTCTGACATCCACCCCACTTGTCCCAATGGGCACCAGCGACCACTGACAACGTATATGCTTGCCACCCAGAATGGCTGGGGCAACCCAGTCAGATGGACGGGGTACAAATATAACAACAACAACAAATGTACATTTTTACCTTTTTAAACTTTAAGTTATTATGTGTCCAAATATTATCCAACCAGTGATGCAAACCATGATTACATAATTGTTTGGAACTTTGAAATTATTTTTAAAACAACAGAGATTTGAAACATTGCAGGTGTCAAAGCATAACTAAGCAGTATTATGGCAGCAAAAGGAAAAACAAGCTTCCTCTCAGTTCAACGTAGATAAAAAGACCATACTTCCACCCCAAGTAGATGAATGTGGGTCCACAGCAGGCTCACCTCTAAAATTATGTCATCAGGATGCACCCTGAGACGATCTACTTTTTTTTTAAAGCTACAGCATCTTCACAGACAACCACCAGATGGCATATGGAACTAACTTTTCATTCATTGCAGATACAGTATGTACTTGAAATCTGTATCTTTCAAATGTCAGAAATCTTTTCAGTCAAATAACTTAGGCAGTCCCCTGTAAATATGCGCTTTTCCCCTAAACCTCTGGGCAGTGCTGCACCAGCAAGTGAGGAAGTCATTGTAAACTTCTTCTCTCCTCATTCCATTGATTTTCTGTCAGCTGTCAATCACGCTCATGTAAACAAATTTACCTTGCTTTTCCAAATTATTCAAAATAGAAAGTATGATACAATAAAATAACCTCTTTACATTTTCTTGTAAAAAGCCTAATAGTCTGTTTAATATATCTTATATAACTGCTAAGAAAAGTCATCAATGTATTTTTAAATGAAAGGAAAAATGTATTTATTTTTTGGTTACACTTCTGTGTCTAACCCAGTGCTTTTTTTCTGCAGGTATGCAGGGGGACGCATACCCCTAAGCATTTTGTGAATCTTTGTACTTTTGTCCATTTACTGTATTTATTTTTCTCAATTTGAACTATAAAATGGTGAATTTCTTGAATAAAAATGAGAGTACTCCTAAACATTTTTTAAGAATAAAAGCACTGGTCTAACCCATAGTATACCAATCCATAATCCAAGCATAAATAATTCTGTTTATATTAAAATTATGTAAAGCCCCATGTATTTTTCAGTTGAACAATCTATAACTGCGTGATATAAAATAAAAGATTATCTACCTAGTCCTCGGTACAGCTCCAATGCTGCTTTACCATCACCCTGTTTCCTTCTATTTCATACTATGCCACAGAATAACTACAGACAAAAGCAAATAAAATAAAATTTCAGTATCACTTTTCAGTGCTTGCAGTTCTTTTTCTCATAAACCACAACACATCAGTGAAAGTAATAATACAGAACTAATGAAATTATTACTGCCGCTGGCATGCAACCTACTAGCTATTTATGTGAGATAAAGAATAAGCACTATTTTAGTTATAATAACCTAACTTGTATTTTGATTACTGAAATAAGCCTTAGGATTTGTTTATTTTGATTACTGAAATGAGCCTTAGGATTTGTTTCCTGTGGTGAAAGGCGGGGGGGGGGGGAATGTAAGCCTAGAAAAAACAATCTATCATAATTCTTAAGTAGAACTATTTCCATACGCAAATACAAAGAATTAAAACTATTTTAACTATTGGGATAATTTTTATGCATATTGGATTTTGACACTGTAGATTCCTTTTTATCAGTCACTAATCTATGCAGTTTTTAAATACGAAACGCAGCAAGAATCAATTATATCCCTTTGCAGCACTCCCAAGTGACCGCAAAGTGCAGGGAAAGAGGCTTTGTGCTGGCCAACAGGCAACGGCTTTTTCCATCTGCCTTCAGCCCTAGGAGCCTTCCTAAATTGAAGGGTAGCTTCTCTCTAGCCAATAGATAACGCTACTCGACTTATATCCTCTTGGCTTTTTTTACCTCGTACTCCATAGAATTACAACATGGTAGAGTTGGAAGGGGTCCTCAAGAGTCATCCAGTCCAACCTCCTGCAGTGAAGTAAATTTTGTTGCCTTGCTAGTAGAAAAACAACCACCGCCTGCTGTGTTTCTCTGTAGTTGTGGTCTCACAAGGATTTTGTGTGTTTTTCACTTATGTCTGGAGGCAGATGTGGGTAACTGATGTGTTTTATAGAGGCCAGGGCGAGATGGTTGGACAGTGTTGTCGAATCTACCAGCATGAGTTTGACCAAACTGCGGGAGGCAGTGGAAGACAGGAGTGCCTGGCGTGCTCTGGTCCATGGGGTCACGAAGTGTCGGACACGACTAAACGACAACAGGTCCAGAAATTACCGTATAGCATATATTCAACACAAAAAACAGCAACAATTTGTTGTGGACAGCTGGCCATATAAAGGGTCCCATTACCTTCATAAGCTTAGGGCTTCATCAAACCTAAATCCGGCCCTGGGCCTGGACGTATGTCATACTAAGTGTTACTGTGCTATAGGAGATCAGGGGAGCTTTGCTCTGACCTTGGTGGTGGTTCTGCTGCTGCTAAGCCATGGTTTGCTTTAGGATCCAAACTTGGGCTCTTCGGGGGTTGTCATTTACAACTGCGAGGGAGGGGAGGCTGAGAGAAATCCCTATGAGGCCCTTACAGCTGGGTCGTCCTAGTCCACCCCTCGAGTCACTACACCACGCCCATGTTTCGCGCTTTCGTTTCGGAACTTTTCAAATTCACATGCCCGCCTTTCCGCAGACGGGAATAAAAGCCCATATAACATGAAGATTTCTTCCAGAAGAAGCAGCAGCCATGGCGGCTTACTTGCGAGAACGTCCCTCAATTTTCAGGCCAGCCTTATTATGAAACACTTGCGGCAGCCTTGCCGCCGGGAACGTGGCTGGCCCGCCAACCGCCCTCGTTAGTCTTTAATTGCTGCTGGTTTATCCTGAGGCGCTCCTCCCCCCGCCTCGCCCCGCCCCGCCCGCCATTAGGCGCCATCAAACACCCTGACGCGACGACGTTCGCGGCGGGAGCAGGACGCGGGAGCGCGCGCGCGCGCAAGGCTGCTGGTTGGGGAGGGTGGGGGAGGCTGAGAGCGGAGGGAAGCGGCGCGGTCCCGCGCAGGCGCGCGCCCTGCTCCGTGACCCATCTCACTGAACAAAGGATTCCTTACTCGAAATCTCCTCTCCAGACCTAAAATGGCGCCGGCCCGCTCTCTCTCCGAGCACCATAGAGATAGAGGAGGGGCCATACAGGGGAAAGGAGGGGGAGGGAGGAAAAACCCCGGGCGGACGGCAGAGACGGATGGGTAGAGCGGCCGCCTTCGTCTGCTCGAGAGGCCTCTCTGCGCAACTCAGGCTTTAGGGCTCTGTGGTTTAGTTGCGGCGGTTGGTCGGCCGGGAGAAGCCTGGCAAGCGGGGTTGTTATGGCGGGCGAGGAAGAGGTCGGGGACGCGGAGAAGGTAAATGAGCTGGGAGCGGAGGCAAGGCGCCGTCGGCGAGCTCCTTAGGGCCTCCCTAGTGTTCGTTGGCTGTGTGGACGGAGGAAGGGGCTGCGGGTTCTGTGCCGTCAGAGCAGCGCGCAAACCGCCTCGACGTGACGAGGCTAGCAGGGCTCGTGGAGCCAAGTGTTGCCTCCCGAACAGCGGACTCCCGGTAGCCGGGTAGCCTTTTTTCTGTTGGCCCTCCCCTTCTAGCAGGTACACTGCCCCTGAGCGTGGAAGCTCTATTCAACCGTCGCGCCTTATCGCCCTGATAGACCGCTCCTTCCCTAGGAAACTGAGCCTCGCTTCAAACCACTTAATGCCCGATATATTTCTGAGTCCACATAACGCGTCGCACGGCCATAAGTGGACCATAATACTCGTTTTGTTTACTCAGGTTCCTTTGTCACAATCGCTGGCATTTCTTTTCTTTTTTAAAATACTAATAATTTAAAATTGTTTTTAATCCTGCCTTCATCTTCGAGGAAACCAGAGGGGTATACCGAAGACATGACAGCTGTAGCTCCAAAGAAATTTTGATCCATTGTTTTATGCCCTGACCCTGAATGTTTGGGCAGACAAGTGAGGCTTTTCTAGCTGCAATCCAATGCACACTTACATGGAAGGAAGCCTCATTGCACTCAGTGGGTTTACTTCTGTGTAGACGTGAATAGGATTGTGTTATAAATGTAACCTTTGCTATTGGAAGAAAATGTTTTCCTTTAGAGCAGATGCATCTATAGACCTGCCAGCTTGCTGCAGCCAGAGTTGGAAAGTGGGGGAAAGAATTCTTCCTTCCATTGTTCCGGTTCAGACCAATTTTGTGAGCATGTTGGGTGGAGGTGGGCAAAGCAGTCTATGGAAGCTTCAGATCCATGACTCCCAATACAACCCCAAAATGCCATGTTTAGACCTGCATTGCTTGTGAGACATCTGCACTTTCCATTTTCCACAGACATACCAAGGGGCCTCAACAGCTTAATGTTGTTTCACTTGGAAACTTCTCTCCAGCTGTACAACAGCACTCACAGTTTCCTATTGCCGCCACCCCCACCCCAGCAGGCCTTCAACTGGTTGTAGGATTGCAGCATAAACTTCTTTCCCCCCCCCCAAATACAGTGGTACCTCTACTTACGTTCACCTCCAGTTACGTATCCCTTACTAAATGCAAGTAAAATAAAAATGCCAAATTTAGAGCACGCTTGTATTTTTAAAAGAATGGTGATGCAAAGTGGAAATTTGTATAGGATTTTCTTCCAATGCATCATATGGTGCTGAGAATTCAATAGAATCAGCATGCTCATACTCCTGTCAAAACTCCAGGAAAGATAGGAACCACTGCAATGTGGAGCCTTCCAACCCAGAAGGATGGCTCAGTGTCACTGATCAGTGCGTCAAATCCTGAGAAATTCAACAGGATCAATATGGTCATGCGGCACTATCTAAACTCAAGTATCCCAAAGTATGGTCTGAAGGTATATGAGGCCACCATGAAGAAAGAGAGGTGGGATATCAGATGTAAAAAAATATACAAAAATCAAGCATAGCCTTTTATATACCACATTGGGAATGATTTTGCCTTCAGGTGGATGGTAGCTGCAAAAGATCAAGGTGATTTGATGCATGCTTTGTCCATTGGTATGAGAATGACAATGAGAATAACAGAGTAGCTTTTCAACAACTTCACCCCACCCCTTTAAAAAGCTACTGGAGAATAATGATAGTAAGATAAATTACTTTCAGTAGTTGTGTCCTTTTCTTGTCCTTTTGGCCCAGTGGGAAAACCACATGCTCTTTTCTTTTTGCTTTACATCACTATTAGTGATCTACTGTACTAAATGCAGCACTTCAGAGGGTTCTGTACATAACCAATGCATTGTTTAATGTGATATATGTCATTTCTTTCAAGTCTTTTAAGCTACTGGGAATACTTGACGTCAGAAATGTCCCTTGTGCTCGAGAATCAGTGCTCTATGGCTCATTGGGTGGTCTAACTTTGGGTCTTGGACACTTTTTGGCAACTAGTAAGTAAAGGTTAATCTGCAGATATTTCTTTTTATATGTAATATTTTCTTTGTTTCCATTCTCTCTTTGTTTCCATTCTCTCTTCTGGTAATACTTTGCTCCATGCAGCAATTAATACATCGCAACAACTGACATAAAGTGTTGCTTGCTTCCTCTCTAAAACCCTTCCCGGCAAAGGTGTACATACAGCACAATCAGTCTCCAAAACATTGCATACCAATTGTTCTTTAAACTTCTTAGCAGTTGGGGTATTCATAAGCATACCTCAGCTGCTGAGGATAATTAAGAGGGTTCCTTTCTCTTTTTTAATAATAGTTTTTATTATTTTCAATTAAAGGTAAAGGTAAACAATAATAGCCTCATTATAACAATACCGATTTATAAGAGGGTTCCTTTCTTTTGCAGCCAGTAGTTCTAGAATCTAGTCTTTGTCTTGTTCAACAGGCTGCATTTCCTCCTTTATTCACCTTTTGTCAAATTTTATGAGGTTAGTACATATGTCAAATTATCCCAAATTTTCTGTAGTTCATTCTGTTTAATGTGTTGTCTCATTGGTTTGTGCAACCATGGTATCATAAAGATTATGCAAAGCCAACTGTATCTTCAGAAATAGTTGGCTAAATACTTCTAAAATAAGTTTCCTACGTTGTTTTTCTGTTAGTTCCTTTTCTTCTTGTCCAATTGTTATGTTGTCTACATAACTTACAAACAAACAAACTTCTTTTCTGCCTAGGCAGAGTGAGACGATCCTGTGACTTTGGAGTGGGAGGTTTTATCCTGACAACATTAGGATGTTGGTATGTATGTTTCTGAAATTCTCAGACTTGTGTTGAAGATGTGAGCGGATAGGCTTTGGGTGGATTCTTCCTACAACCCTGGGAGCCAACTCCTAGGAAGCTATGTCCCTTTGCGCATCCCCTAAAATATTTGAGGGAACCAGGTCCCCCAAAGTTGATGGGCATTGCCATTCAAATGGTGTGTGCCACGCCTTATGAATAATTATGCAGCATGGGGCTTACCTGAGCCCACCCAATATTTTACTCAAGTTGACACCCCTGCCTACAACTCAGCACATGTAATCACACTAGCGTACCAGGCTATTCCTGGAAATATATGACTTATTTGCACCTTCTGCACCCTACTCCAGCTGTCCATTGCTTGGGAGGGGTGTTTAAATAATATGGTAGTACAGTATAACAATCCAAATTCACATCCAATATCTTCACTGATGCAACTGAGAGATGGCAGACTCCAGTGTTGCATGAGTAGACTTGTTTCTGCAATGGAACATTGCCTTCATCTACTTTCTGCAGACTCTACATATCTCCCCCAAGTGCCTTCTCTCCCAAGCAGATTTTGTGGCCATTGTTATTTTATTAAAGTTGTATACTGCCCTTCATCCACAGATCTCAGGGTGGTTCACAACATAAAACGTTTTTTAAAAACCCAAAATAATAATGAGCAAAAAGACCAACCACCAATAAATCTCCCTCCCATAAGCACTTTTAAAAGGGTATAAGATGTTCATCAGCCAAAGGCCTGGTTGAAGAGGAATGTGTTCACCTGTTGCTAAAGGTGCATAATGAAGGTGCATATAGTGGATTGAGAGGACGTGAGGAAGGTGAAGTCCTATTGTGCAGGCAGAAGTCTGTTCCCTTTGTACAAAGCTTTCTTTAACTTTTCCCTATGTGCACATCTATTCCATATTTTTGTTTGCAGAATAGTTACTTAAAAAAAAGTTGTGTAAAGCATTTCTATCTTCAAAGTACAGGCTGGTTCAATACTATACCATTTGAATAAATACTGGGAGTTCTTATTCTCTAAAATAGGATGGGTATCATTCATTATTTTGTTGCCTTTTCTTTATTGAGGGTCTATTGTAGATACAATAATGCAAAACTAAGGATCCAGCAACGAATGGTTCAAGAAGGGATGAGAAAGAAAATTTTATATGAAAGCACCCAGTTTGATCCAGAGAAAAAGAAAAGTGAAGAAAGCCGTTCTTGAAACAGCACTTGGTTGTGAACATTTCTAAGCACAATACGAGACATGGCTCATTTGCCGAGCATTAGGAAACAGTTCAGTCGACTGCCCTGAAGCTCCGAATTGTTTTTTTCATTTATTCTCACTTTCAAATCAAGGGTGAAGCATATGTAATCTGATTTACTTTCCTTGGGGAAGGGGCAGTAGATGACACTTGATGTTTAACCCAGGATTCTAGAGCAGCACAAGGTAACCGTGATGCTTGTAACTTCTTCAGAATGTCTTAAACTAGTGTTGAGCTGGAAGCAATTTAAGTTTGCAAGGTTGCTCAATAATGTTACAACTAATCTAAAGCTGCATACAAGCATCCTTTTCCTCAATAAAATATATCACTTGAATCAAGTTCTTTCATTAGAATACTGTCTGCGTTAAATTAAGCTAAAGGGAATCGTTCTAGGAAAGTACTCATTACCCTCTTTCTACTCCAGAGAAAAAGTTATGCAAGCTTTCTGCACTGAAATCATGTAAAAAAAACCTTTCCCCCCCCCCCCGAAGCCTTTACCCAATTGTATATATGGTAATTATAATAGCAAGCAATTCTGTTTGGTCTGTTTGATAATAGTGGTGGCTACTGTTTTCCAGACCTTTGACCGCTTACCAGTTTTGTGTGCTGCTTGTACAATAATAAAAGCAATCCTTAATTACATTTGGCACCTGTATTTCTGTTTAGCATTGCAAGTGCTCTTTGCAATATTGTGTAGAATTAATAAAAATAAATTTAAGAGCTAGGTGGGCGAGTAGAAATATACTTAAGAGCATTGTGCAATGTTTTTACTGTTAACCATTCTTTGTGCTGTAGAGGTCTACTCTTCAGGGGTGGGGTTTGTAAAAAGTAGTTTGCCTCTGTTGCTTTTGAGAATCCCTGCAGCAAAATTATTTGTACGGATTGTCATCTAGGCCTAGCTTTCAAAGATAGCCCATTATGCTTTAAGAGTTTGTAAACGTATCCTGTTTTAGCAGTTCAACAAGTGATCTGGGTAATTACTTGTATAGGTTGAGTTTCATATTCATTAAGTGAACTTTAAAAAAGAATAAAGTTCAGTAGAAATGATTGTAAATAAATCCAAGCGATCATTTTATATCCCTTGCTACTGTAATGGTGATGTAGCAAGATGTTGTGGTACTTTGCTCCTGAATGAAAATGCAGAACCCTAGCTGGATGAATGGGTATCTAATGCTAACTTACTGCCTAAAGTGGGGTTTACAGAACCCTGTGCCATTGCTAATAAGGCTTGCACAAAACAATTATACAGGTAACAGCATGCATAACAATTGAAAGTGAACTTGATATGCTTACAAGTCTAACCAGGGGCGCTGCATAGACCTAATGCAGAAGAGCGATCTCTACATTAACAAGCAAAAAGCACACGCTCTTTTCCATGGCCCATTTTCATTTTGTAGAGACTTCTAACCAAAGTTACAACCAAGTCATGACTCTAGGAGTGTGGCTTTGAAAGCATGGAGGCATTCATTCTGCACATGGTTTGCTTTTACACCATTTTTCCTAGAATTAGACGCATCTGTGCAAGTTACAATCTTCCCATATTGGTTAACAGTATTATCTGTATAGAGCAGTGCACTAGTTTCTTCTAGCCAGACACTAAAATCTTAGCATCTTAGGAATGGTGAAAGTAAAAATATTACATGGCAAGAGCCATTTAGACTAGCAGTCCCCAAGTACAGATGCAAGTCCAAGTCATTACACTGGCTTAGCTGTATTTTAATGAGGCAGAGGACATGTAATACCTTACCTTAGTGACACTTCTACAAAACTAACTTCTGAAACTTTCTGAAAGCCTTAAAGGTTACCACTGCACATTTTAGATTCCCTGAAAGCACATTAGTGGCGCACTATATGGATGGAACCAACAAGGGTTCAGAAACATTAGTCTGGCAATAAGCTACCAATTCTGTGACTGTTCTAAAATGCATAATCTAGACTGGTGATTTTACTTCCAGGTAAATGAGATTCGGATTCCACTCTTACTCCCAAACAGATCTAGCTGAAAACCCCAATAAATCTTCCCACATAAACTCAAACCCTATATACAATCCTGGAGTAGGGGGAACATAGAAAGACACTCAAGGCACACACTCCCCACTAGTTTACTCATCAAATTCAACTGGGAATCTAACCCCTTTCCTACCCAACATTTCTATTCAAGTGAACTGAAACTAGTCTAGTGAGTAAACACATTTCAAGGCTTGGTCTCTAAATGGGAGACCTAATCCATTCCTGTTGTGATTGAGCAAGCACCACCAACTCCAACCCTTAGCCCTCCTATCACAACCTGTTTCCATGTCAGGTAGTGTGTTCCCAAGAGGGGGGGTGGCAGGCTGCAGAAAAGATGGGAGAAAGCGGGGAGAAACTAAAAATAAAAAGCTAGAAACACCAGACATCACAGCAGCTTGAAGACTATGATCTAGATAATCCTTCCTAGCAAATTACATTTAGCATCAGTTTACTAAACACTTAACATTTTAAACCTGTTCTTTCATAAGCTTAGTACAAGTACTCTAAAAAGTAGAAGCCAGTGATAAACCTTGAAACAACTACACACTCCTGCAGATGCACCATTAGCTCACTTGGTGAAGCGGCGTATTCACTAGTAACTCCATTATACCAAACTAATCCTGCCAAGTGTAGCTGTAAAAGTAGCTATCTAACCATGACATATATAACCACCTATATTCTCTCTAGAAGACGCCCAAACTAATTTGCCATTTTACACCAAATAGTCATTAGCTCTGGCTATGAGTGGGTGGCACTGTGGTCTAATCCACAGAGCCTAGGGCTTGCCAATCAGAAGGTCAGCGGTTCGAATCCCCACAACGGGGTTGGCTCCCGTTGCTCGGTCCCTGCTCCTGCCAACCTAGCAGTTCAAAAACACGTTGTCAAAGTGCAAGTAGATAAATAGGTACCACTCTGGCGGGAAGGTAAACAGCGTTTCCGTATGCTGCTCTGGTTCGCCAGAAGCGGCTTAAGTCATGCTGACCACATGACCCGGAAGCTGTACGCCGGCTCCCTCAGCTAGTAAAGTGAAATGAGCGCCACAACCCGAGTCATCCGTGACTAGACCTAGTGGTCAGCGGTCCCTTTACCTTTATGAGCTTCAGCTGCCACCACCACTGAGAGTTCTGTTAGCCTAAGCACCAACCCTGCAATATACAAATACTACTGGCTATTCTTTGCAAAACTAAAACATTTGTGTGCTGGTATATTACCATCCATTTCATGAAATTCAGAAACTCCTTCCAACAAGGGACTACCGGATTCCTGATTCCAGAAGTCTTGTCAAATGTTTTAAAGTTGCTTAAGCAACTGGTTCTCTTTATTATGTGAAAGCATGCATGTGGTGCATATACATCTCACTATATTTGCGTATCCTGCCCCTCAAAGTCATTAAAGGGATTTTAGACCAATGTGGTGAGAATCCCAGAACAAGAGTAAAATGATTTTATTTTATTGCAAACAAACGGCTAAAGTTAATTTCTCCACCCACTTTCTTTAGATAAGTAAATCAGCAGGCTAAGGAGACACACCCATCTGAGAACTAACATGATTAAAAATTAGATATAAAATGGGTGAATCACAATTTCATTTACAAAATGGTGGAGTTACTACTACAAGCACACTAAATACACAGTATTTGTGGGAAAAAGGTTACAGACACACAGCTAACTTCATATAGATCCCATTAGACAACTGGATTTACAACAAGTTTGTTTAATAAGAAATGGGCAGAGCCAGCTTTTTTCAGAATCAAAATGCATAACAAATGGAAAAAAGTTGATGGTGTGTACCTTCACAAGTTGAGCCTCCACAGACAAAAGCAACCAGGTTTTACATGCACTCCACCTTCACTATTTAATCTTTAGGTTTGCTTTGCAACCCCACCCTCAACCCTTTGCCAAATTAAAAAACAAAAATACAACCTAGCTTATTGCCAAAAGACCATTCTTATTTCTCTTCCCCCTCTTCCATACCTAGAAACTGCATAGAGAGGATGGAGTGGAAGATGGAGTGTAATGAGCATTATTTACATAGTATTAGTATTCATGGGGCCACAACAAGCCTGGTTGCTAACTTTTCTGTTTTGATGACTCTCGACTGTTTCTTAGAATTTTTTTTAAGGGGGGGGGAGAAGAGAAAAGAAAATCTTTAATAAGAGGACACCAGATACAAAGCAACATTTTACTTTTGTTGTGGTAAAAAAAAAGTCACATTTTACAGATAAAATGCAGAACCCTGAAATACTGACACATTCTCTTATCGTGCACAATGCTGAGGTTCTCTTAAGATTCACTTTAAAACTGCAATTAAAAATGTACAAAAAAAAATCAAACCCACAAAGCTTCTAAAAAAGGAACCTGCAGGCACTTCCTCTTGTGGAATGTTTAAAAAGTTAGCCTACTAAAGAAAACAGTCGACTTCTTGTGAAGGTTTTGAAGAAATATGGATCAGTTCATTTTATTTGGGAATTCAATAGTATCCTTGGTGATAATGCTGACTCCATGGCTTCTGACCCCAGAATTGCTGCAAAAACCAAGATAAACACTGTTAACCATTGTCAAATATCAGCAAATTTTATTTCTACGTTCCGTAGGTGTGTATGAAAAACATCTGAAGCATGCAATTGGGAGTGAAGTGTGGACACTTCCTAATACTTTAATCCCACTCCTATGATTGTTTACACATACAATGGTACCTCTGGTTACAAACGCTTCGGGTTACGTGTTTTCAGGCTGCGGACCACGGGAAACCCGGAAGCACCGGAAAGGGTTACTTCCGGGTTTCGCCTCACGCATGTGCAGAAGCGCCAAATCGCATCATACGTGTGCGCAGATGCTGCGCTGCAGGTTGCGGGCGTGCCTCCGTCACAGATTACGTCTGCAACCCGAGGTTCCACTGTATGAAGTACAAATTACGAACAAACTACATCTTGTACTAACGTTACTCTTAAGCTATTTATATTCTCATAAAGGTTGTTAAAACATACACTTAACGTTACTTCTTATTTTGCTGCAGATTGAGAAAGTTTACTTACACCCTGCTGCCACTGGTTGTAGCCCTGAGATTGATTTTTGTAGCCACGATTGTTTCCCCTTCCTCTGAAGTTCTGTAACGAAAGTCCAAGAAATTGATTTGTAGTTAATTAAACATTTCACCATTCAATGGCCAAAACCACACCCAGGCGGCTATCTGTAGTAAACTTCAAAAATGTTTCAGTTAATAAACTTTCAGATAAAAAGACTTCAGTTGCTGTTGATTCCTAACTATCAAGGCAACATTCTGGCAAGAGACATTTATTCCAAATTCTTCTTGCTAGTCAGTATTTACCCATATGCCAGTAAAGTACTGCTCCTGAACACATGCAAGTTGGGGAATCAGGCTAAACCAGCAAATAACAAATGTGGTGCTGATCTTGCTATACGTACAAATTACATGGTCAGTGGTCTTATGATCATCGTCTGGATGAAATGCTACCTAGCAGAGGGATGGTGCAGAGGCTTGTGAGATTACTTGTGTGTTTTTTTACTAAAATCTTGAGGTTTAGATTAATTTTAAACCCAGGAATTTCACACAGGTACAGGCTCAATCCTTTCAAACAAACAAATCATGGTAATGTCACTCAAATCTATTTTAAATACTAATGTTTATGGGGTGGGGTAATTCTGCTACAACTACTATGAGCCAGAGATTCTTACAGGTCTCTGGGTGGTTCAGAGTGAATAAACCAATAGATTCCAATCTACCTTCTGCCCATTCCATTATCTATCCACGGAGGAATATGCTTGATTAGAAAACAGGACTTCATACAAAAAGCACAGCTGCACTGTTGCATAAATTATATATGGGATCTCTGTAAAACCCTATGTTTCCAATACAGTGGTACCTCAAGGTTACGAACAACCTAGCCAACAGCCTAGTTACGAACACTTCAAAACCGGAAATGAGTGTTCTTGTTTGCATATTTTTTTGGGGAGTGTGAACGTACTCCATTCGGGGTGCACTCCCGTTTTGAGTGCCACACTTCTGGCAGCAGAGAAGGGGGTCATCACGGCGTTTCCCTCAGCCACAAGGGAGGGAAGCTGCGACCGCTAGTCATATGGTTGGCTGGCTCACAACTCTCCCCCATGACTGTGGAAATGGATAAAAGCCCCACATCCAAACAATGACTATCATCAGTGCACGTAATTTTTTTAATTTTAATCATCTACAATACTGTTTTATTTATTTTATAGTACAGTACACATTGATTACTGCTTTCATTTTATGGATCAATAGTCTTGTAAAGATAGTAAAATTCATGTTAAATTGCTGATTTAGGGGTTTGTTTTCAGAAGTCTGGAATGGATTAATCCATTTTGCATTACTTTCTATGCCAAAGCGCACCTTGGTTTAAGAACGCTTTGGTTTAAGAATGGATTAAGTTCATAAACCAAGGTACCACTGTATGTCTTTCAGCTCCTATATATTGGCCTTGAGAGCACCTAATGCAGGACAATGAGCATAGACCTCATCGGTTCCTTTAGACAGAAACTACTGGAACAGCGTAAGACAAAAGTACAATTTTAAAAACTTAGGTTTCAGCACTACAGGATTGCACGTGTTATAAAACTTTGAAAAAACATTGTACATCATATACTTCAGGAACAGTATTGTTATTTATTAGGATCACACTTTTAAACATACTTTATGTATTGGTTGCTAAAGAGAGCACAAAAAGATTCAGCCAAAAATGCCATCTTCCTGACTACAGCAAATTACCTGGTTATAGTTCCCTCTGTTGGGCATTCCACCTCTGTTATAGTTTCCTCTGTTTGAGTAACCACCTCCTCCGCCACCGCCACCTCTGGCCGGAAAGACAGGACCACGGGGGTATGGGTAGCCTATTGCCCCACCACTGCCACCGCCTCCTCCACCTCCACGTTGGGGCATGTTACCGCCTCTCCTGTTGTATCCTCCACGATTTCCAGGGACTGCGAAAAATGTTAGAATATTAATATTGACCCAATGGCATACTTTAATTTGACCCAGGGGGTTGGGGAAGAGAAGAGAAGTACAAGACTATTTAGTAATAGACATTAATTTCAGCCTGTGCACAAGTTAGTTTTTTCTAGTAAAGGAGCTTTGAACTTGGAAGACAAAATTGAAATTCCATGGGGCAAGGCATTTGAAAACTGTTATAGAGTCCAAACTGAGGTTGCTTTAAGAACAGTTATGGGGAAAGATAGTGACAGCCCTCTCCCAAACCACCGAAAACTTATTCAGCCCAAGCACTGGTGATTTCATGAGGTTCTGTCCATAAACGTACACCTAGCTGCTTCTTTAAAAAAATTAAGCTTTAGGATGCTGAATTACATTTTTTTTTCCTGCTAAATCAAAGCCATGCCTGGGCCTCTCCAGCTGTATTTTTTTTTTTCAGAAATGAAGACATTGTCTCCATCCACATTGATCTATTCTCAAAGCTCTGCTCTTCTTTAGGGCAAGCAACTAAAACCTCGGGTATAAAAAATAAAATATTTAAGAGGCAGTTTTAGGAGCACAGGATACCTCCTCCTCTGAAGTTGCCACGCATGTTAAATCCACCGCGTCCTCTCTGTCCACCTCTGTTAAACTGGTTTTTACCACTCTTTTTGTTACTTTTCTTTGAACCAGTGTTCTGTTTTTTCTCTGGAGGAAGGGCCTTCTTGCTTTCTTCTTTGTACTGTTCCAGAAGCTTCTGGGCTTCTTCTTTTTGCAACTCTACGTAGATTATTTCATCAAAACATTCTGACACCTCTGGCAGAGTAAAATTTCCTACAAGATATAGAGTCCTGAATATTCAGTATTTATTTCTGAAGCCATTAGAAAAAGCCAAAGTTCCCCTCCTATATAAAAGGAATACAAGACAAGTAATCATCACTTCAAGCTAGGAGCAAGATTCCTGAAAACTTGACACATTCTCCCTATTAAGTTGAACTGGGAACACACGTCTGCTATAACACGTTTAGCTTCGTTTTCTAGGGCACTTTATGCCAAGACAGCTTTGTGCATCTGCATGAAGCATATCATGACTTAAGTAGTATTAAGGGCTGCAGCAGAGGGAACACAATATAGTGTTGTCTTACAAAGTTACAGAAGTCTTCCAGTTTTTTTTAAAGAGGCATAACTGTTTTAAGGCAAGAAATTTTGAATCTTTAGGTTTTTACATTATTCCTTTAAACAGATACTCAACATCCTAGAACACAGTATAGATTATGTTCCATGCCTTTCATTTTGAGCACTGCATGCTCTGGAAGATCTTTTCCCTCCACCTCTGCCTTCTTTTGTGTTCTTTGCTTGTAGTCTTCATCTTTTGGGCAAACAACAACTGCTTTGCGCTGGAAGCCTGCAAACAGGCACATTTTTCTCCTCTGCGCAGCTGCAGACACATTTGTCTGAAAAAAATGCAGTAACTTACTACACGTAGCTGTCATTGTTAGAGCTAAGTTAAATTAGTGTGCTTAGATTTCACCTCCACATGTATAAATGCAAAGAAGTTTACAAGTAGAAGGAAGTTATGTACATGTTAGGCCGTAGAGGCTAGGATAACCATTCTCCCCCTGATTTCATGTATATTACAAACCTAAGTACAACTGCTAATATTCTAACTTTATTTCCTCAATATATATATTGTATCTCCCATTGAAGTTTAGAATCTACACCCCCCCTTAAACAAATGGCAGCTTAACTGAATTTTGTAAAACAATGAACTTTTGCCCCCATACCTGATCCAGAATAAAGTTCCGTTTCTTACGCGCAGCAATCTCAATAAACTTGCCAAGACACTGTGGTGCTCTCTGCAACAGTGTGTTGAGTTTTCCAGTATCAGCCATTTGCCGCTTAAAACCTGCAACCTATGGAAACAGAAGTTGCCCAGCATTCACTGCCATTAATGTTCTTTTCATTGGGTATTTTTAATAGCAAGAAATTGTCTGTAACTGCTAATACTAGAAACATTTTAGGCAATGGTTTTGCAATACATGACTTGTTCTAAATGCTCATGAGATCAATCCTAAGAATTAAACAGGCCAACCCAATTTATCCCATCATCCAGTGCCTTGCAATGTTTAATTCCAACACTTTACTATTAATATACCATGCAAATCTCAAAACAAATGTGTCACGTAACGGCCTATAGCTAAACCAAGTTGGACTTATTTTTATCTGGAGTTCCAGTATTTCAAGCAGGATGTGTATACTTTTAGGGGAGTAACAGCTTCTTCTAAGTTTCCAAATGAACAATCTAGAAAATACCCACTCCATAGAAATAAAGCTTTTCAGTGGGCCATCAACTGCTAAAGCAGTACCCTTAAATGAGTTAAAGACATCTAAGCTTTATTACAATAGATGCATGATGGCTACAAGTTTCCAAATGAGTTACCTTGAAGTTGCAATCCTAAAAATTATGGTAGGGAATAAGTCCCACTGAACATAGTGGGATGAACTACCCATAGAATTATGCTAAATTTGTGCAGGAGTTGGAACTTACCATCATTTTGTCCATAATAGTATTTGTTCCAAGGATATTGTACTTCCCAGGGTTCTCTGCTGCATGTTTGGTAACCCATGTAGTCTTCCCAGCACCAGGCAAGCCAATCATCATTACCACCTAGTGAGTTTAGGCATAAAAAATGAAAGCTCTTATTTTATACCCCAATTGCCCTACAGACAAGGCTTGTCATTTGTGGTACCCATATCAACTGCCTCAAGACAAATACTCAAGCTGGCATGCTTCAATGATTTCAAAATGGACCGTTACTTACTTCACATTCTTTCTTGTGCTCTGGTCCCTTGGGTCCTCTAACTCTATCTTCCAAGGGAACATTCTGGATGAAGGTGTACCCCTCTGGTATGGGGAAGTACGGCTCATCCTTCTGGCCAAAGTTAAATTCAACAGCACAGTTATGGCAGAGAACATGGGGGAAAATGGGCTTTTCAGAAAGAACTTCCTTGCTGATTTTGAAAGCAACGCCAAGTTCCTGTCCATTCTTTGAGTAAGAAAGTTCCACTTCATCACCATCAAAATTCTGTTGTACAAAAAAAAGTGTTAGCATAAATGAACTTAGGCAGGTTCATTAATTAGAAATAAATCTAGTAAGGCTTGAGTGGATATTTAAAGGAAAATCTAAACACTTGAAAATTAAGCAAAGGTGCAATACCTAATTAAGGAAATGAAGTTGTGCATTTTGAGCAAATGGAAACTGACGTTCCAAGTAAGGAAATACTTACAGCAAAACATCCGATCACATCATTTTCATCAAATTTCTCACCAAAGTCTTCAATCTCACAATTACATGTCTTTATTCCTTTCAAGGAGTATCCGTAAGAAAACTCTTCCTCGCCTGATAAATTTGAACAGTTGCAGTTGAGGCTTTCAAGTTCTGAATTACTGTATTTGTAACCCAACATTCAACCTCAAGCTTTTCTATAAAAGCTGCACCATACAGATAACCCCCACCCACTGCAGAATCCTAGCACTGTGGTACACTGCAAAGTGAGAATGGCTCATGTGAGAGCTCAGAAAGTAACTTTAGTTTAGAGCACAGGTCTGGTGGGAAAGTCCCATTATTTTCTTTCCAATCCAAGGAAATTAGCTGCGTAGGATGTTACTTCAGCTTCTCACCCAACTACTCACTACGGGCAAGCACACAACAAATTAGCCCCCGATTCCTTCTGTACCAGGCTCCTCAGGGGGACAGAGACATGAAATAGGCACAAAAGTGAAGAGTGCTGTTGCTAAAGGGATTTGATTCAAAGCACTATTCTTTGCCCAATATAAAAATAGAGGATGTCAGGTATGCTGGCACTTCACTATATTCCTTTTGTCGAAGTGCTGAGTTTTCTGGAACAGATTCCATAGTTCAAATGTAACTTCTAACTACCATTACTAACAAAAATAGTGGTTGTAGTTACTCTTTTTTCAAAATTAAGTTTTACCACGCATTTTCTGTCTACAGTGATTCATCATCTCCCTCTTTTAAGCACTCAGAAAAGTACTACACCCATTCCTACAAAAAGACGAATCACCATGACAATCCATGTTTTAAGGGAAAAGCTTACCAAGCAGCATCCCACTTGTGTTCAGTGACCAGCCAACTCTCACTTCATGTATGTCAATATCTTTTGTATACAGGTGCTTGACAGGGATCTTTTCAGTTACCTATTTTTGTAATAAAAAGAACTGCTATTAATTACAGTTATAATAAAAGTGTAGCTTAGCTAGCCTTGTCAATCAGACTCCAAAATTACCAGTCTTTCATACACTTTTTTTAAAAAAAGTTTTCAGCTCCTCTTATGAGCAAATTGCAGGCTAGTAAAATACCTCAGGTTAAGTACTTTATTCGTTCCGGAGGTCCGTTCTTAACTTGAAGCTGTTCTTAACCTGAAGCACCACTTTAGCCAATGGGGCCTCCCGCTGCCACGGGAGCACAATTTCTGTTCTCATCCTGAAGCAAAGTTCTTAACCCGAGGCAATATTTGTGGGTTAGAGGAGTATGTAACCTGAAGCGTATGTAACCCGAGGTACCACTGTATATTGCAAGCCAGTAACAAGTGCTCTTTGCCCTGGTCTACACCCAGCACAGAGACACAGACTGTTTCAAGAGGGATCAATCATTCCATCCCTCTACTGGCAACTCACTCCCTTACTTGGGTGAACTCCCGAGATGCCGATCGTGACCAGGTAAGCACATTATGTTGAATGATGGTAATAAGCATACGTGTAGGATCTGCTGCAAAATGCTATTATTATTGAAGAAACCATTCTGGTTTTTGTATGAAAGGTTAATTGGATAATTGCTTTATTGTGTTAAATAGCACTTTACTGCTAAATTTTCCAGGTATTGATAAAATACCTGTTATGTTCTTGGCTATTTTTATTCTGAGTTGCGTAATACTCATACTTAAATGATTCTGAGTGTGCATGCCTGTGCAGCGAAGACAACACCTTTCATGCTAATGAGGGGCAGTATTGACGGGTGGGGGTGGGGAATTGGCACACACCCCAGAAAAATACCCCCAGCTCTTTTAAAGGCTGAACTTGCCCACAAAATGCTGACTCTGTTAGGGAGCATATAGGTGGGAATAGACTGGGAGTATCTTGGAAATGGGCATGACTGCCCAGTTGAAATCAAGAATACGTATTTTCCATAATAAAATGTAGTTTCTCCTCTCCTCATTTAGCTTGATTTCAGATGAAACTATAAGCATTCAGAAGCAATGTTGAACTGTCTTCAATACTGATCTGGCTTACCTTCATCTCAAAACAGACTTTTCCTTTAGAAACTCCATAGGATGCTCTCCCTCCAGCCCAAAGAAAGGCAAAACTTTCCATTGTCAATGAGGAAGCACTAAAACGATCTCTTGAAATTTTGAAGTGTAGATCACAGTTATCTGTCAATAAAAGAAAATCAAACGGTTGAAATCTGTTCAACTACAGTCGAACAAAAAAAGTGGAGAACACCCTGTAAGAATCAAGTTACATCAGTTTGATTTAGTGCTATTCTTTGTCACAACAGGTAACTCTTGAATTAGTCAAAATTTAACTCAGTCCCCCTTTTACTTAAGGGTTCTCAAGCAAAGTGATGACGTTTGCTCAAGACCGAAGCTTATCATCTTATTTCACTCTGGAATCAGGATTATCTATGTTTAGCTTAGCTATGATGTATTTTCACACATACCCTATGAAGTACCGTATTTTTCGCCCTATAGGACGCAATTTTCCCCCTCCAAAAATGAAGGGGAAATGTGTGTGCATCCTATGGGGCGAATGCAGGCTTCAGGAAGCTATCTGCAAGCCGTGGGAGAGCTGCCTGCACCCAGAAGCCGGGGGCGCGCTGAGCTCAGCACGCCCCATGATTCGGGGTTTGCGCAGCTCTCTGCAAGCCGTGGGAGAGCTGCGCGAAATCGTGCAGTTCTCCCACGGCCTGCGGATAGCAGCCTGTTCTGGGGGCTGGGGGAAATAATTTTTTTTAATTTCCCCTCCAAAAAACTAGGTGCGCCCTATGGGGTGAAAAATACGGTAATCATCATTTGTCTTTGGCTAGCTTTGTGTGCAGACACTTAAAATGGATGGTATGTAACTAAGTTTTACCCAAAGTAAACCCACTGAAATTAATTGACCTGACTTTGTAATGTTCATTAATTTCAATGGGTCTAATCAGAGTAAAACTTATTTTGATACCACTTTCCATGAATAAGCTGTAGACTGAGAAAGGATTTCAAGATGACAATGTTCAGCCAAACACAAGTTGTCCTATAATACAAATGTCTCAACACCTCAAGAGATTATTGCTTTTTATAGAGCCATTGAGTCAGACACTATTCAAACAGAGATAGAAACATTTCTATAAATACTCTCAATTGTTCTATCAAACAATACTTTCATATTATGTAAGTGAAATAGAAAGTGTAGGCCTCACTTCCAAGGGTGCAGAGGACTGCGGTTTAAGATGCAATTCTAGACATATCCAATACAGTAGTAAGCTTGAACTGGACTCGGTAGAATTTACTTAAGTAAACATGCACATGATAAAGTTGTTTACTATTTTTTATCTTGTGCTGCAGCATATGAATTTGAAATTTTCTAAAACACCAACCATCAGCAGCTTCACTGCCCAGTACTATCACTTTTCAAACCAAGGATTAGTATCACATAGCCACTTTGTCTTCTGGAAATACCTCCATAATCCCTCTATAAACTTGTCTGTGCAACAGTTCACTACTTTTCCATGAGCAAATGTGCCAAAGTAACTGTAGACTGTCCCAGAATAACTTCTCAGAACTTTTTAAAGTTTCATTGTTCTTAATGAAGTCATTTTGAATGTGCATGAAGCTCTAAAGTGAAAGCTTACGAATAATACCTACAACCTCAAACAATGGCTTATCATCTTGTTAGAATACACATGCCCTTAAATTATCATTTGGTAACACTTTTTAAACATATTCCTTATCAGTTTCCATGATTTTACCAATAAAACTCCAGATTGACTTGGGACTCCAAATATACCCCCCCCCAGTCCAGATGGGAGGCAGCAAGATTGCAGCTGCCAACCAACATCTGCAGACATACTAAGCAATACAAGGTGGAAAATTCCACCACTTTCCAAAAGTAGTGTTACACAATATTAGTAAAGTACTTGCTACCATTATACAGTATCTGTTCAAATTGAGCAGTTTCAAACTTGCAATTATTTCCAATGAAAATAATTCTTAACATTGAACAAAATTCTTGATGTACTCTTAATTGGACTTTCCCTGTTAATGAAGCATCTTAGTGCAGTTAGTTTTATCTACTGAGGTATTTATGCAGGTATAAAGTAGGAGGGGGTCCTTTGACTGCCTACATCAATTAGCATACTGTACATCAATTAGCATATCCCATATCTCCGTTTTTTCAAATAATGCTTCCCCTTTCAAAGCATCCGTTTCTCCCTTTGTGCCTCACTTTTTGCACAGAACAACACTTTACACTTTTGTGTTGTCCTGATTAAATTCAAAGCTAATGCATTGAAAAACTAAATTTTCAGAGCAGAGCAGAAATTCTACCTCAGGTACACAAATGGCTCCTAAAATTTTTTTTAAAGAATCAACAGACTGTCTTAGAAGTTTGTTTTAAACGACAAGTGTGTTTTTATACTTACAAGTATCAAGACAAACCATTGTGTCATCAAAGTGTTCATCCTCCTCTTCAACAGGTGGCTGAGGAGACTTTGCCCTGGCCAACAAAAAAAGGTCAGTCACTTGAGTTCAACAAATTGAAATTATTAAAATCTTTCATGAAAAACTTTAACATGCCAAAGTGATTTACCTGCTGTATTTGTTTTCTTCAATATACTCAAAATACCCTCGCCCATGGTCTTCACGTGGCCGCTTAACTCCCCTTTTTTTCTCCCCAGGTTTTTGCTCAGTTTTAGCTTCTTCGTTTTTTTTGAAGAGGGAAATAAGATACGTTAGAAACGATAAAATACAGCATACTTTTTTTACTCTTATTAGGAAAGCATCTACTCTCGCGGCGCATTTGTAACAATGCTTCCCGTAAATCTTATAACTTCAAGTGCACAGAAAACTAAAGGTCTGCCTCCTCTGACGTTTGCCGCTGTCGATTTGACCTTCCAGAGTTAGCAGGGAAAGTCTTCGCTCGGATCTACGATCGCGCCTAAGCAGCGGCTCTCAAAAGGCCCACCTCTTCCTCATCCTTCCCCTCCCCCCGCCACGGCCTGATTTCGGCAGGCGCGCGCGGCCTAGGCTTTGCGAAAGGGATTCCTCCGCCTCCATTGTACTCAGCGTTTGAACTCGAGCCCACAGCGCCCCACGGACGGATGTGACGCAGAACAGCACAAAACGTTCCCTCGCACGTTCCACAGCGCGCCCCAGCGGCTCCTGCGAGTCGCCCCTCCCCCCGCCTCGCGCGCCCCTTCCTCACCACGCTCGCGAAATGGCGCAAAGCTCCCCCCCCCGCAGAGACACGCGGCGGGCCTGGCCTGGAAATCCCCAAAGGCAGGCGCGCGGGGAGGGCCTTCCCCACTTCCACCGACAGCGGTGGGGGGAAAGGCGCGGTGGCCGTGGAGATGGGGGGGGAAGCGAAAGAGAAAGATGGCGGCGGACCCTGACCTCGCTGCTGAGCTCCCAACCGCCGCCCATCCGGGTCCCACGCAGTACTCACCCCCAGGACGAGCAGGCCCGCCGGGCTTCTGCTGCTGGGCGGGTGACAGCTGCTTCGCGCCGGGCTGGGCCGAGGAGGCCGGAGTCGAGGCCGAGGCCTCCGAGGCGGCAGCGCCTTTCCCGGCCGCCTCCTTGGCCGCGGCGCCGTGCTGCTGCTGCTGCTGGGCGCCGTGGCCGTTGGCGTTGCCGCCGCCGCTGCTGCTAGTGGTGGCTGCGGCGGCGGCGGCGGCCTCTTCCTCCTCATCCTCCCCTTCCTGGAAGCCCTGGTCGTCGCCGTTCTCGTCGTCCTCCAGGTCTTCGGCCGCCTCGTCTCCGGCCGCCACCCCTTCGCCGTTCTCCTCGCCCAGCTCCATGCCCTCCTCCTCCTCCTCTTCCCCGGGGCAGACGCCGAACTCGGCCTCCTCATCGTCGTCGCAGGCTGCGGCCTGGTCGGAGCCTCCTCCTCCGCCTCCCAGGGCCAGGTCCTCCTCTTGGGCTCCGCCGCTGCCCGGAGCGGCCTCGCCCATCTCCTCCGCGTTGCCGTTGCCGGGCTCTCCGCCGGCCAGGCCTCCCCCGCCGGCCTCCTCCTGGTCGAGCGCGGTCTGGAGCCGCTCCATGAGCTCGGCCTTGAGGCCCCTGTCGGAGAGGCGCCGCTTCTTCAGCTCCTCCTTCAGCTCCGACACCTTCAGCTTCTTCACGTTCACCGGGGAGCAGCTCATGGCGGCGGCTGCACGGACTCGATGCGGTCTGGGCGGAGGTGGCTGGCTCGGGTGGCTGCGGCAGCTGCAGAAGAGAGACCCGCCTGGCGCCAAATCCTTTCACCGAGGCTCGCGAGGCAGGGACGGTGAGCGCGCCTCGCGGGCTCGAGCACGCAGGCGCTGTACTCACCCCGCCCCCGCCGCGCGCCCAATATATCCTCGCCCCTCCCTCGCTACCGTAACTATCAAATTTCGCGCAGCTCTTACCGTGAGCGGCCACGGCGCAAGTAACCCGAGGATAAAGTGGTAATATAGTTCAGTAATATTCGCGCGGCAGAACCAGTGGCGCCCCAAAGGCTGCGAAACTGCACACTTAAACATTCAAATACAGTGCTAGATTGTATTTATTTTTCAAGAATGCAGTTTTAGAATTGGGCTGCAGGTTGGATATCAAAATGTTAACGTTTTGTGCTCTGCTCCTGGCGCATTTATTAAGTATTTTGTATTGGGCAATAGCCTCCTCTGCCTTCTGCAGAGCTAAGCCCAAGGCGGCTTCCTCCCAGGTAAGTTTCCACAGGCATACAGCTCTGAATATGCTTTTAACTGAAATTGGAAATAAAAATCATCATCATAAACTTTCTTGCACTAGCCAAAGGCCATTGAATCATCCAAAAACATGAACAATCGCTACATATACAATAAAGCCTCTGTTAAATCTGCTTAAATTCTTTGTTACATAGGATAAGAGGTAATTCTCATACAAAATACAGTGGTACCTCAGGTTAATAACTTAATTCGTTCTGGAGGTCTTTTCTTAACCTGAAACTGTTCTTAACCTGAAGCACCACTTTATCTAATGGGGCCTCCTGCTGCCGCTGCACCACTGCTGCACAATTTCTGTTTTCACCCTGAAGCAAAGTTCTTAACCCGAGGTACTATTTCTGGGTTAGCGAAGTCTGTAACCTGAAGTGTATGTAACCCGAGGTACCACTGTATACAAATTAAATCTCTAGGTCCCCTTTGCTAGTTTATCAAATTATTTTGCCATAATCTTCCTAGCTGCCAACTTCCAGGGCATAAAGGTAAAGGTACCCCTGCCCGTACGGGCCAGTCGTGTCCGACTCTGGGGTTGCGCGCCCATCTCGCTTAAGAGGCCGGGGGCCAGCGCTGTCCGGAGACACTTCCGGGTCACGTGGCCAGCGTGACAAGCTGCATCTGGCGAGCCAGCGCAGCACACGGAAACGCCGTTTACCTTCCCGCTAGTAAGCGGTCCCTATTTATCTACTTGCACCCGGGGGTGCTTTCGAACTGCTAGATTGGCAGGCGCTGGGACCGAGCAACGGGAGCGCACCCCGCCGCGGGGATTCGAACCGCCGACCTGACGATCGGCAAGTCCTAGGCGCTGAGGTTTTACCCACAGCGCCACCCGCGTCCCAGGGCATAGGGAGCTACTTTCTAAATTAGAGAGTTATCAGCGTCACTCAGCAGCCATTTCACCCTCTCTGCCCTGGTTAAATTAATGTCCTTCGCAAACACAGGTTTTATAAATCAGTCCCTTGGGTCCATGGGCATAACCGGGGGGGGGGGCAGCTGCCACCCCCAAGCAAGTAAGTCAATAAAAATACTTAACTAACTGAGGTTCTGCACACACCCACACCCATAAATCCTGGCTATGCCCATGCTTGGGTTTGTGTGGGCATCGCAATAAGTAATGGCATAATGGCATAATTATATGTCCTCCATGCGTGGTTGCCCCCAAGGAGTCTTTCCTCGCAGCATATTTTACTGTACTGTCCATTCAGAAGCACTGAAGGCATCGACTGGAAGCGCAGCTCTGTAAAGGTGATTCTTTACAGGGCAGACAAAAGATTTTTTAAATAACTAGCTCGAAAGTTCACACATTTAATAAGTGGAAACCATGGTGAGCACTTAGAGAAAGTAATAAAAGTCAGGCCTCTTTCTGCCTCAGACCCAAAGAGCCAATCCCTCAAATGTCTCCCATCCATGTTCTCCTGTAGATGGTATTGGGTCAGGCAGTGTTGGATACTCATTTGGGAATAAAAATAGGCCCCTGAAAATTAGAAATCCATGGGAAGTTTTTCAACATCAAAAGAGATAGACCTAAGTATCATTTAAGTGCAAAGAGTTATGTGCATAACAGCATAATACGTAAACCGTGAGAACCTTTCATTACTTAATCTAAACTTGATATGCCCACATTATGCAGATCAGTGGCAGTTTACCTGGTGCCCTCTAAAAGTTGCTGGCCTACAACTCCCATGATCTCTGAACATTGAGTATGCTGGCTGGGGCTGATGGGAATTGTAATCCTGCAACATCTGGAGGCAGTCACATTGACTACTGTGATACAGGTTAACTAAGCTTTCTTTTTACTCATAAAAATATACTGTAAGAAAGAGTGAAAGAGCAAGAGTTTTAGCTTTTGGATATTCCAGATATAAACTTATTATGGAGGCCCTAGGGTTCTAGAACCTGCTTTCTTAAAATTAATGCAATACAAATGATAGAAACAGGTTTCATGAGATTATTTTGAAAAGACTATTCTCAGTTCAATTCATTGATGAATGCAAACATTAAGTAGAAATATAAATAAGTTTCCTAATAGAGATGCATTAAGAGAATCACTTTCATCATGAGAACATGGTTTAATTTTCATTGAAATCTTTCATGCAACTTCAGCAGACCATAGTGCCATTATATATAATAAAGTAATTAATACAGAATCATAGAATTAGAGTTGGAAGGGACCCCAAGGGCCATCTAGTCCAACCCCTTGCAATGAAAGAATCCAGCCCACAGCTGTCCCTGGGTGAGCTCAAACCACCAACCTTCTGGTTAAGAGCTAGACACAATGACCCATTGTCTTCTGAAGGCTCTTTTATTTACTTTTTTGTCTTTGTACCCAATAAAAGGAGCACATATAAATTGAAAATCTGGTAAGAACCTTTTCAGAAATGGCATAAAAACTTTGTAAGACAGACACATACACACTTTTCATTGCATAACTAGGATTCTATAGAGCACGCTTGGCAAACTCGCCCCTCCAGATGTTTGGGACTACAACTCCCATCATCCCTCGCTAACAGGACCAGTGGTCAGGGATGATGGGAGTTGTAGTCCCAAAACATCTGGAGGGCCGAGTTTGCCTATCTATGCCTGCTATAGAGGCGGACCAGGTAACTTTTTCAGCTATATGAAAGAACAATTGTAGATAAACCACTTCTGTCATTGTACACATGCTTATGTATGTGTCAGGTACCATCTTTGGTCAAACCAGTTTTGCAAGCTTTAAAAAGCAACATGTGCTCTCGGAAAGGCAAAACTACAAAGAATATAGTGCCTGCTTTTTTGTTAAACAGAAAATGTCATGTAACCCTGCACCCTTATTACTGGAAGTCCTACCTACCTACCTACCTACCTACCTACCTTCCTTCCTTCCTATCTACTATCTACCTATCTATTGATATAAAATTAATACAAATTGTATATAACTGGGGAGTTTGTTTTAGGGTAACATTTGACCATTTTATATGGCTGTCTCATTGCTCCTGATCTGTCAGAGAAGATTTTGAGTTTCCCCCAACCTAAGATGTAGTCTGGGCTAGAGTTTGAAATTCTGCAGTGTATCTATTCATTTTGAGGTGGCTCACCCCTTCGCCCTACCAATAAGAATAAAGGATGTGACTGACTCACTACCCACACCCAAAAAGAGCAGGCCCTTGTCATGGCGTGGCGGGTTCATTCTGCTCACATGTCCATGATGTACTTTTCTCCACCTACTAGTCCCGTGTGACAGCTTGACCAATAGCAGCACATATTTTAATTTAGTTTGTAGAAGTACACTTATGGGACAATGCTATACATGTCATGGATAAGAACCCAAATAATAAGAAGTGCATGCTTCCACTTTAAACTGCCATGTGTACACAGCCTGATTTAGGAATGTGGCTTGCCTGGGTTTTTCAGATACGTAGATGGAAACTCTCCACAGCAGTATGAAGACAGTATGCTGTGAAGACCACAGTTATGTCCAATATTATGCAGGAGTGGCAGGTGATGAAAACAGAGGAAAAGCAAGTTATTTTCTTTCTAGTTTCCAATCCTTACTTAACAGTAAGCCATCACCATGACTACCACAGAGACCCTGGGGTCACAGTCAAAACACTGCATGCCACTCAATTCTATCCACACTTACTCAAATCTCATTGATCTCAACAGGGCCTAAAGGTAAAGGTAAAGGGACCCCTGACTGTTAGGTCCAGTCACGGATGACTCGGGGGTTGCGGCACTCATCTAGCTTTACGGGCCGAGGGAGCCAATGTACAGCTTCCAGGTCATGTGGCCAGCATGACAAAGCCGCTTCTGGCTAACCAGAATAGCGCACAGAAATGCCATTTCCCGCCGGAGTAGTACTTATTTATCTATTTGCACTTTGATGTGCGTTTAAACTGCTAGGTGGGCAGGAGCAGGGACCAAGCAATGGGAGCTCACCCCGTTGCGGGGATTCAAACCACTGACGTGCTGATCAGCAAGCCCTAGGCTCTGTGGTTTAGACCACAGCACCACCAGCTCCCTAGTAAATCTGCATAGGACCGTGGTGCTGGGTAGTAAATTATGGGAAGGATTGAAAGTTTAAAAGGTACTAGAATTCAGGGATGTCCACTTGAATTGAATAGTGACAGGTTGATGTGAACCAAAATAAGTTTTTATCTTCAAACAATGCATGATTGTTTTTAAAAAAATAACATTGACTTTTGAGTAAACATGCATGGGATTGGAGTGCACATCAAAACCATTAGCCATGATGCCTAAATGGAATTTCCATCTTTATAGGAATATGTGTCTAAAAATTATTGATTTAGATCAACAATTGATTTTCAGCATCAACCAATCATATGTCTCTGTAGTTTGCATGCAGAACATGAAGAGGATGCCATTCCCAGTTACTTGTTCCTAGCATTTGGTAAATAAACTGCATTCTGTTAAATTCTGGTGTTCCTTGGAAACTGATCAAGTGTTCCTTTATTCCTGCATTCCAGGGGGTTGGACTAGATGACCCTCAGGATTACTTTCAACTCTACACTTCTATGCTTCTATGAGAAGATCTGTAGTGGACAGTTTGTTTACACACCACTACTGATCTAAAATCTGGATTTGTAGGGAGTGTTGAGTGTGTTTTAGGGTAAGATTACCAGATTTTTTAAAATGAATCCGGGGACACTTTTCAACTTCAATGGATTTTGTATGGGGACTGATTTGTAAATCCGGGGACTGTCCCCGGGAAACAGGGACATCTGGTAACCTTATTTTAGGGTGCACTTTCAATGAAAAATTGGGAGATTTTGTAAGTCACAGGATTCATTGGAAAATCAGTCAAAGTCTGCTGTGTTTAGATTGTGAAGTATTGTACAGTGGTACAGTACCTCGGGTTACATATGCTTCAGGTTACATACGTTTCAGGTTACAAACTCCGCTAACCCAGAAATAGTGCTTCAGGTTAAGAACTTTGCTTCAGGATGAGAACAGAAATCGTGCTCCGGCAGCGCGGCGGCAGCAGGAGGCCCCATTAGCTAAAGTGGTGCTTCAGGTTAAGAACAGTTTCAGGTTAAGTACGGACCTCTGGAACGAATTAAGTACTTAACCCGAGGTGAAGATGCACTCCTTTTAGCAGAAGCACAGAAACAGTAGCCCTCCAGAGGTTGGAGTCAGCATAGCAAACAGACAAGGATGATGCAGTAAAGTGATATGTAGAGGGTCACAGGTTCCCCAATCACATTTTATATACTCGCCTATGTGTACCCACGAAAGATAAAGTACAGGTGAAATACAAATGTGGAAGCCCATGCTGGAAGGAAATGATTTGAAAGGGAACCATCCACAAGCAGGAGCAATGTTTGCAGAGAAATCCTTTGTAGGCTTCTTGGTCTCATTTGAACCAACACAGCCCAATGTTAGAAAGCCACTTCCAGGCCTGCCCCAGGAGGTGGGGTTGCGGGCATCACGCCCTCCCCACGTGAGCGGGGGGGCTGGTTTCAGCCCCCGCGAGAACAGGGGAATCCCGACCGTCCACGCCTCCCAGCCAGCCAATCGGCTGGCTGGGGGGGGCGTGGCTTGCCCTATTTAGGGCCGGACCGGATGCAGAGCTGCTGCCTCAGCCGTTCCCGGAACATCTGTGGAGTCTCGGGGACCAGAGGCGTGGGGACCAGAGTCCTGGGAGCCAGAAGTGATTCAGGGAGTAATGGCCTCATTGGCACCTTCCACTTTGAGATCGTATAAGAAGGCTTGGTCGGATTTTTTAAAATTCCGCAACAAAACCCGCGCCATCAGAAGCAATGCCCCTCCCGTCAAGCCAGAGGTGCTATCTTACCTAGTTTACCTGAGACGCTTGGGCCGCGCCCCTAGGACCCTCAACCTTCAAGCCGCAGCTATTTCATTCTTTTGCAAGGCGGTATTTTCCACAGATCCTTGTGACGATTTTGTTATACGAAGGACGTTAGAGGGTTGGTGCAGGCTACAGCCCCCAAACTGCGATATGAGAAGGCCAATATCATTCGACATCCTTTCCCAAATCCATAAAAAATTGCGAACAGTATGCTGGTCAAAGTATGAGGCGCGCTTATTTTCAGCGGCTTACTCCATTGCCTTTTTTGGAGCTCTGCGCATGGGTGAGGTAGTTTATGAAGTGGGTTGGCACGGTTTCTCCCGGGGCTTGCTTTTAAGCGATGTTACCCTGTCACGGGAGGACCTGGTAATATGGATACGCAGCTCTAAAACAGACCAGTACGGGAGGGGGGCTCTTGTTCAGCTTATGGCCACCGATAGTCCTGGCCCATGTCCAGTTAAAGACACAAGGTGCTTCTTATCCATGAGGGCCAACTCGGCAGGGCCTCTATTGATCCACGCAGATGGTTTACCTTTGACGCGTCACCAGTTCACTCGGGTCATGCGCTTAGCACTGGCAGCATGCGGCATCCCCGCAGCAGATTTTGCATCACACTCTTTCAGGATAGGAGCAGCCAGCACGGCAATGCACCTGGGTCTTACGACTGAAAGGATTAGGGACTTAGGTCGCTGGAAATCTGACGCGTACAAGCGCTATTTGAGAAAGAATTTGTGACGGTGACTGACCATGGCCTATTCTTTCAATTTCCTACAGGTGATATGGGGGTGCGCGTCTGGATTATCGGGCACAGTATTGTGCATTGGGCCAGGGTCCGCGCCATCAATTCCGGTCTCGGGCCGCGCCTGGGCTTACCACCTGACATACCATTTCCTGGGTCTCCCGGAGGGGAATGCGCTGGGCCGAGATGCTGCCCGCAATTAAGACCAGAGCAGCAGCGGAGGGCCCCCCAGACGCTTTACTGATACAATTGGGGGGAAACGACCTAGCCTACAGGAAGGCAGTTGATTTGCAGTGGCACATTTTTAGCAACTTCGAGGAGCTGAAGGCCGCTTACCCGAATGTCACAATTATTTGGGTCTCGCTGCTGGAGAGGCGGGTTTGGAGAGATTGCAGGTGCCCGATAGCTATGAATAAGGCTAGGACAGCCTTGGATCGGGCGGTGGTGCGTAGAGTGGCAGCCCTGGGTGGGAGGGTCATTGGCCACCCGGGCATTCATTTCAACCTTGAGGCCCTCTACCGGTATGATGGCGTGCATCTTTCGGATGCTGGTAACGATGTTTGGCTGATGGATATTGCAAAGTGGATAGGGGATTAGATTCAGGCATGAGAGTATTGGCGACGAGTGACTGCTCGGTGGCGGTAGGCATTGGTAAGAAGGGGTTAAGAGGATGTGGGGGGGGGGAGGAACGCCATCATCTCCCCCCAGTGAACGAAGGGTGGTCCATTAAAGGACTCCGGGGGGCGTGGCCCTGTCCGAAGCCTATGGAGGTGTGGGCCAAAGGCACGCCCCAGAGCGGTGACCCGGGGGAGCTCCTAGTCAACGTGCCTCGGCGGGAGACTCCCCTGATTAGTGTTAACCCTTCCCCGTGTCTCCAGCAAATGGGCTGGAGCCGGATAGTCGATAGGACCAATGCCTAAGCCAATGCCTCTCATTCCTGAATTCAATAAAGTTGTGGCCTAATTCACCCAATTAACCTTAATTATGGTGTCTCGTGTGTTTATTTATCTTGGGGGGGGGGCGGGAACTCGCCACGCAATGTTGGACCACGACAAAGAGGACTAAAAGTTCAAATCACCACTCAGCCATGAATCCTAGTGAGTTGTCATGGGCCATTTACATAAAACGGAGGAGGGGGGCATGTGCATCACCTTGAAGAAAAAGCAGGATGTGAATGTAATTAGAGCAACAGAGAGGGAGAGGTCTTCCAGTGGCAGCAAACAGGAAGCCCACAGCTTACAGGAGAAAAATAGACAGAGGAATCCAACTCTTAGGATTTGAAGTCTTTACCAGTATAAGTACCTAGGATGATGGACAGAAATGAGGGTTATACCGAAAAGCTTTGCTAATCTAATAGGATATACCCTCAGATGTGACCAGCCTTACAACCACAGTTTGGACCATAGTGCTAGGCAGATACTGTTCCAATAAATGAGCAGCAAAAAAAAGAATGAAAGAATGAATGAAAGAAAGAAAGAGAGAGAGAGAAAAAAGAAAGAATGAGAATTTGATCAGAATGTCCATTTGATATTCATGGGAAATGTTTCTCCAGACCCTTTGCTAAGCAGCAGGAATCTCTACAGACCTGGGGTTTTACTCAGCTTTGGGACAAAGAGAAGCACAGCTCAAGAGGGATTAAATTTTATGATTATTTAGGAAAGATAATAAATTTCTTCTAAAAGGTTCTATCTGCTATAGTCTTCTATTTATTTAGGTGGGTTACTGGAAGAGATGAATGTTACAAAGCAGAATTGTCTCAAGCATGCCAAATCATCTAAAATGTGGAGGAGGGAGCTGGGTGGGGGCGGTGGCAGCTTGTATAAAGTTGTATAAAGAACAACTTTATAACTTGTTTGTGAGGACTATGAAGCTGCAAGCCTGAAAGGAATGTTCTCTTCATGCAAAACAGCATGTACCTGGGTAAAGAGGCAAGCATCACCTTTTGTCCTGCTAATATTGAAAGTCTGACTGAAGGGAAACCATTTATTGGTGATGAGGAAATACCTTTGTAATACGTGGATTACTTACCCAGTGAATGCTCTTGTGTGTTTCATTCTTAAATCTTTAATTGTAAATCTTTTTAGGAGTCTTTTCCTTAGGAAAATTGGAGCCAGTCATTTTGGCTATCATAGCAACTTATTTCAGCATAGTTGCAAATGTTTTCTGTGAGGGCAAACTGCTGTGAATTTGACTGGCCTGATCACTGAATAGCCAGCATCTTTAACAAAAGAGTCCTAATGTTTCTTAATGACTGTGGATATTTCCTGAATGGGCAATTCATCTGAATGAATGAGGCACAGACCTGTGCCCTGGAGAGAAGGGTATGAGAAACAGCAGTTTTGCATTTGAAATGGGCAAAGAAAGAAAGTGAGCTGAGATCTAGATGAAAAATAAGCTCTCTAGTAACACAAGGGGTGCAGCATTCCCCATCCCTGTTTTGAGTCTGGGCACAATCTTACCACCTGTTTACAATGGAAGATCTTAATAATAATTATCTATTTACAGTGTGCATGTTCCTCAGTCTGAAGAACTATAGCAGACTCCATATATATATGAGATTAGACAGTATGGCATCCAAAGTATGTAGCTTCCAGACTGATTTGAGCAGCATCAACACTCAGGATTCTGCCATGGACATCAGAGTTCAGGCTTCCAGGATCTACTATTTTATTTTTATTTTTACTAAAACCATGAGAGGCACCATCCAGAATTTGGTACAAAAGTCAATATACTAACAGTGCCATTCTAGCCATGTCTACTCACAAGTAACTCCTATTGAATTCAATGTGGCTTAATCCCAGGTTAAGTGGGGCTAGGACTGTAGCAATAGAATTAAAAAACTGAGCACAGGAATTTTAGTACCAGAACTGCATAGAGCTCACAACTCTTTCACATAAAAATCCACCCCTGCTTACCCCAAGCTTCATTTCAGCAATAAAAAGATGGAAGGGGGAGTCATTCATTTGCTTGTTGTTGTTGTTGTTTAGTCGTGTCCGACTCTTCGTGACCCCATGGACCAGAGCACGCCAGACACTCCTGTCTTCCACTGTCTCCCGCAGTTTGGTCAAACTCATTTTGGTAGCTTTGAGAACACTGTCCAACCATCTCGTCCTCTGTCATCCCCTTCTCCTTGTGCCCTCCATCTTTCCCAGCACCAGGGTCATTTCCAGGGAGTCTTCTCTTCGCATGATGTGGCCAAAATATTGGAGCCTCAGCTTCAGGATCTGTCCTTCCAGTGAACACTCAGGGCTGATTTCCTTCAGAATGGATAGGTTTGATCTTCTTGCAGTCCATGGGACTCGCAAGAGTCTCCTCCAGCACCATAATTCAAAAGCACTAATTCTTCGGCAATCAGCCTTCTTTATGGTCCAGCTCTCACTTCCATACATCACTCCTGGGAAAACCATAGCTTTAACAATATGGACCTTTGTTGGCAAGGTGATGTCTCTGCTTTTTAAGATGCTCTCTAGGTTTGTCATTGCTTTTCTCCCAAGAAGCAGGTGTCTTTTAATTTTGTGACTGCTGTGATCATGGAACCCAAGAAAGTAAAATCTCTCACTGCCTCCATTTCTTCCCCTTCTATTTGCCAGGAGGTGATGGGGCCCGTGGCCATGATCTTAGTTTTTTGCTACTGTTTTTTGCTACATTTGCTACTGTTGCTAAATAACTGGGAGTCAGAAATCCTCACGGATCAACTGGAAATCACCCAGAAATCTGTCAGTAAATACAAATCTACTTTCTGCCCATCCCTGCTATATACACTTACCTGGTGGTAAGTCCAATTGACCTTAACAACACTTACTTCTATGTCTAGGAGTGCAACCAAGATTGAATTTCTGTGTGTTCATCAGCTATAAAAGACCCAGAGCTTTTGACTGAGAAAAAGATAGTATGCCGAGTTAGGGAGAAAATTTATATTATTGTTATTTGGGCACATGCTTCTGAATTAAATCATACTTCAAACAGCTTGTCGATGCTGCCAAGGAGGTTTCCGCCAGCAAAGAACCAGAACATCCCTCCTCTGCAGCTGGTCAAGTCAGTGTGCATGGGGCTCAGTGTTGGTGGGGTTTTTTCCCTTCTCCTGCAAAATGACAACTTACGTAAAGTGGGGTTTGGTTTTGTTTTTTCTTACAGCACACTTATGCTAAGGTGATTAGAAAAAAGTCTCTAAAAATGCCCTTCTCCCCCTTCTGCTAGACCTTCTTGCCCTCCCTTCTAGCAAACCCGTACCTTGGGCCTGAGAGCATAAAGTGTGCGTGTGAGAAAGTGCGCGCGCGCATATTGCTTTGGAACTGGAGAGCACTTTACGCAAGCAGTGCAATGTAATGCAGCCGCTATGTGTACGATATACATAGGAACAAGAAACACAGCGCATTTCAAACTGCTCCCCGTGCATTTGTTTCCTGATATTTCCCCATGCCCGCTTTCTTAAGCACCCTCTCCTACGAGAGCACCGCAATGCAAGAACACGTAGGAACGGACCGACACACAGGAATCCGCCTGTGCGCGTTGCCACCACGGAGGCGCTGGAGAGGGAGAAGGCCTGTGAAGCTCCAGTGTCTCCATGGCAACCGCTAAGGAAACAGCATGGCGACTGAGGACAAGGAAGCCGCTGCAGCGGGTAAGGGCAAAGCCTCCGGGAGGCTGAGGAAAAGCAGCTGGCTGATTCTCTCGGCCTTTATCCCCTGTGCTATCCTTAGGCTTTGTCTTGCGGAGTAGTAGTGAAGCCCAGAAAACACAGGCTGGGCGGGCGGGTCGGAGCCCCGCTGGGTCTACGCGCACGCCTGCCTCCCTTCCACCCTGCAAGATGGCACGTTCATCTCCAACATGGCAGAAGAATTCAGCAGGATGCCTTTTGAGAGCAGCCCCAAAATGTGGGTGTTGCAGAACTGCCTAAATGCGAAACTTGCTTCACATCCCGCGCTGGAAATATTGGTCCGCTGCCTTCACACTGTCACACGCAATTTCTTCAGCTCTTTAACTGCTTGACGCACACATTTCCCATATTTCCCAGAATCGTAAGAGTTTGAAGGGACCTCCCCACAATATCATCTTATCCAGCCCATGGCAACCCAGGAATCTTTTCCCCAACACGGGCACAACTGTGAGATTAAGAGTCTCATTCCCTCCCAACTGAGCTATCCCATATAGTTTTATTTTGCTTAACAAAATCATCAGCATTAAAAATATAATGTGCTTTTTATAAGCAGGGCACAATTCAGTTTGCTGGGGAAACCCAGTCAGACGGGGTGGGGCATAAATAATAAATATTATTACTTATGTCAGAGGCGTTTCACATTAATTCACATTTATCTGTACAGCCATACTTCGGGATAAATGTGCTTCAATACTTAAGTATTTTTGGGTTGCGCTCTGTGGTGACTCGGAAGTAACGGAGAGCATTTCGTCGTGCGCGCATGCGCAGACGGTCAAAATGACATCACACACATGCGTGGAAGCGGTGAAACGCGGCCCGCGTTTGCTTCAGGATGCGAATGGGGCTCCGGAATGGATCCCGTTCGCATCCCGAGGTACCACTGTATGCAATAAATAGATGCCCTTTTTGGACAGTCGTGTCACATATTACATTTCTCCAGGGCTGAAAGTAGCTACATGTTTTGCCCAGCATAACAACAGTGTATTCCCATCCGCCCCAGCTGCAACAAAACATGTCTCCCCCATATCAGTCCCTACAGCCACAGGAGGTGCTGTAACTCTCCAGTGGTTTGACTTCACCCTCAAAGGTGCACTCTTCCATTTTCTCCTGAGACAGATACCTACCGAAATCTACATTAGCATGTGTGATTTGGTGGGCTATAAATTCTTTTTTGTCGGTTAGTAGGTTTAGTGGGCATATTTGTATAGCAAAAATAAAATACACTGGGTTAGGCTATGGGCGTAGCCAGGCTGAATGTTGCGGAGGGAAGCGCAGGACCTCAGTTAAGTATTTTTACTGATTTACTTGATTGGGGGGGAGCTGCCCCCTGCCCCCCCCCTTGGCCAAGCCTAACTTGGGTTAGGCTCAAGTTGTAAATCCCATTGATTTATATAAGATTTAAATTTAAGTGTTTAATTGCCACTTATTTAAAAGGTGTATAAACATGCATACATAATCTTCTCTAAATTCCCTATCTAAAATAGGTGCCCTATACAGCTGATTAACAGAGTGTGTGCATGGTAGTGATTCACCTTGTTTGGTGTTATAACTTCTTAGCTGAAAACTTTAAATATTAGGAAGATGGGAAATTTCCACACTTCTCCCCAGCAATTATTTAATATTTCAGAAGACTTCAGGAATGATCTAGTCTTCTGTTGGATATTGCCAATAAAAAAGCTGAACACAAGAAAGATAAAAGCTTTTTTTATAAATTGATTTGATGACTGGTTCTCAGAAATGTGGTAAACAGCATTTCCCTAAAAGCTCACTTTCAGAATTATATGATACACAAGTCTTGGTCCTACTTTTTATTCTGTGAACCGATGCTCCGGTATAAATTAGAAATTTCAGTAGATGTTCTTTGTCTCTCTCTGAGCAATAACAGTCACAGTATTGACTAATAATTAATCTTCAGGGTATTGTCATGCACAGTTTCCAAGAGCTTTCAAGGTTAAAGCATCTCTTGAGTCTTATTACCTTGAAATATTCTTTGTATGTCATTTTGATCAAGGTTTTGATATACAAAACATTTTGTCTACAATAATCTTGAACTCAGTGAGACTGCTGATAAGTTAGTACTCTTTTAATTGTGGAGATATTCTCATAGACATATGATGAATGGCTCAACCATGAGCCATTTCATCAGTTGTCATGTTTATTATGCTCTCAGTTGCAATGTTTAAGGCAATGACTATTATTAGGCATATATCATACTTTTTTTTTATTTCAGAAAGGTAAAATGGCTTTTGTGACATGTAAAGTAAGGTTTCTCTAACTAGGGTTGCCATATTCTGAAGAGCAAAAAAGAGGACACATTTGCAGACTTCTACTTTTAACAATGGATCGCTATGACGACTCTCATTTTACATACCCATGAAAAAGAGGACATGTCCTGGAAAAAGAGGACATATGGTGACTTGCCCCTGTTGATAGTGCACAAGTATCAGTCCATGGTGTAGAATCTTGAATTGGGTCACAAATTTGTCTTGTGAACATTGCCAGGCATGGCTATATCCTTACATCCAATACTGCATTTATTTGCCTTGTTGGTTACTGGCAGAAATACCCAAACGTACATATATTTGCTCCCATGGGCGGTCCATTTCGATCAAATGAAATTGCATTTGCAAGTAAAAGTAGTGCAAGTTTTTTGCAGTTCATACATTTTTGTTAGTTTGGACTGAAATCATGTATTCCTAACTATTCTCATGTTAGCTCTGCTGAGTTTAGTAGCAGTTCCTTCACTGTAAGTGCTTATGAATGCTTTAGGATCACTGCTTTGCCTCAAGAGCCCAGTGCACCATGGAAACAGGAGTTGCTCCACCTCAAGAGGTTGCTGTGCTGTGAAGACAGGAGTAAACTAAGAAATCTGAGTCCTGAGCTGTTGGGAATGCTGTTCCACAGAACAGAGGCAACCACACTAAAAGCCCTACTCTGAGTTACTGCAGAGCGGTTTCTGAGATGTATGAAACTTGCAGGAGAAACTCTCCCAAGGATTGCAGTGATCTGCTGAGGTTATAACGCCATCTCTCAAGTAACCTGATCCTGAGCTGTATAGGGCCTTATAGGCTAGTGCCAACACCTTGAACTTGGACCAGTAGCAAATTGGCAGCCATTGCAAATCCTACAAGCAGAGTGTAGTTTGTGCCCGAATGAACCTACTGTAGCCACTGCTGCAGCCTCTGGACCAACACCAAGAGTCGGCCCACATAGAGTGAATTTATTATGCTATGAGCACCCTGTGATCCCTGAAAGCATATGCTACAATGCATTTGCTAAATTTGAAAGCTGCCACAAGATTCTTTGTTGGTTTTGCTGCAACAGATGGACATGGCTACCATTCTGGAAGTCCTTATTCTGAAAATTAACATGGAAAAAGAATACAACATGGTCTGTCACATTTCAGAGTTAAGTTAGATTCCCCCCCCCCATCAGCTGTCTGGTTTATTCTCTTTACCAGTTGGGGTACTGTCATTATTATTATCCAAGCTAAACAATGTTTCCATGCACTCTGGCACTCGTCATGGTGTCCCATTGCGCCAGAAGCAGTTTAGTCATGCTGGCCACATGACCTGGAAAACTAACTGTAAACACTGGCACCCTCAGCCTGAAGCGTCCAGGGGTCTTTTACCTTATGCAAGGGAATAGCATAAAACTACTGGGTACTGCTGAGAACAGTCAGAAAAGCTGATCTGAAAATTCCTGCCTTCCCTATTCTCAAAGAGATGGAACCAATATAACTTACTAAGAGTCACCTAAAATTTCCCAAATATCTGGGACCACTGCTGATAATATTTTATTAGGGTTGCAACCTATGTGAATTAATGCAATTTGCATAGTTTATACCATGACAAATAATCATGTTAAATTAAAACTCATTATAAAGCTACCATTTAATTATCAAGTTTAAAATGCTGTGAATAAAAGGTCTATAGTTCTGGAAGTAAGTATGAATAATTTCACCGCTTACTATCAAGCTAAAAAACCACACACATCGTAGCCAAAAAATAAATAAATTAAGAAAAATGTATATAGAATATACAATGTTCTTTATTGCAAGGAAATGAACAAATAATAAATGTATAAACACTACTATTAAATTCTTAGGCCAGTTCTAATATGCTGTGTTACAGTATTAGCCAAATGCAGTATTAGCCAAATGCATCTTAATCAGTATTCCAGTGTATTCTCAAAAACACAACTGTTCAACAGGCTTTGACTTCTAGCATATAACCACTTAAAGAAAATGGACAAAACACTCCAAACCTTCCTTGTACAAAGATGTCCTCAATCAGCAGTAAGGGTGCAATCCTAACCCCACTTACCTGAATTCAAGTTCCACTGAATTCAACAAGACCTGCTTCTGAGTAGACATCATTAGCATGGTGCTGTAAATTATCCTTCACTGTAACTTGCAATAGAGTAGCTAGTGCTAGTACTACTCCGAACAGATCCATTAACATTAATAGACATGGCTAACTTAGGTTCGTTAATTTCACCGGGTCTCTTCTGAGTAGAACTTAGTTGGGTACAATCCAGTGTCAACCTATCCTGGTTAATTAGTATATTCAGCACCCTTGTCATGAAAATGTATTTATATCAAAATCTTCAGTAAGTATGCATGCAGATCTTTTATGCCTTTAGACCTAAAATGCATTTTAATAAATGAATAAATAGCTGGTGTGTAGGTAACTGGATGTGGTCTGTGGTGTGACAGACACCAGTTGCCATGGTTTGATCTGAATCAGCTATGGGGATGTGCTATTTTCCACTGTGAGGAAGGCTCCCATTACTACCAACAGGAGCTTGCCTTCCACTGCAAATAGCTGATGGAGCAGGGGACGGACTCTGGTTCTGCTTGGGACTGTGGCGGGGCAAATGTTTAAAACCCCCAAACATCAATGCCCAGATTTTTGATTTTTAAAAAAATCATGCTTTCCAGGGTTAGAGATGTGAAAATGCATTTAGTTTAGCCCTAAGATGACTAGGATGAGGGAGGCAACATCTTTCCGAAATGTCATTACCAATTGGAGTTTTTCAGAAATGATTAAAGGGACAGATTCAAAGAAAGCGGATTGAGAAATTTCAATTACATTTCACCGACTATCTGTTTTACTTGATATACTGCCTTCACACAAAGGAAATTGTTTTCAGAGCAGCTCACAACACACAAAGTAAACAAACAAAACTTATAAATAATATGTTTTGCTAAATGCCTTATCTGATAAAGAATTACAGAGAACTCAGAAGATTCCTCACTGTTTTATGACACTTTGGTTGGTTATAAGAAAGATCTTGTCATACTGTGGACAAGAGAAATTATATATAACACATTCATTATTGTTTCATTTTGCAGAGTCTGCAATAACTGAAATCCATAAGAAGATCACCGAGGCCTTTGAGGTGTTTGACCATGAGTGTAATAAAACTGTGGATGTCAGGTCTGGAAGATCTTCTTTCAGAACTATTACAATGTAACAGTGTTTTAGAGTGCAAGAAACCAGAGTTGGTGTATATTGGTATACAGTGGAACCTCAGGTTAAGAACTTAATTCATTCTGGAGGTCCGTTCTTAAGCTGAAACTGTTCTTAACCTGAGGTACCACTTTAGCTAATGGGGCCTCCCGCTGTCTCCGCGCCGCCGCTGCGCGATTTCTGTTCTTATCCTGAAGCAAAGTTCTTAATCCGAGGTACTATTTTTGGATTAGCGGAGTCTGTAACCTGAAGCATCTGTAAACTGAAGCGCCTGAGGTACCACTGTACATTTGCCCTAGGGCTTGTGAATTAGCCTCACTCCTTTTGAGGCAGCAGCAGCTGCCATTGACACTGCCTTGCCAGCACTCTGGGGAAGCTCCCGAACTATACAGTGGCTTTTTGGGGGCAATGAGTGGATGGAGGTGGGGACTAGGCAGCTGGTAGTTTCCCTTTGCCTTATCTGAAGTACTCTTGGAATACTTCTGGCATCAGCACAAACTTAAAGGCATTTGTAAAGTGTTTCGGAGGCAAGGATGACGGAACTGTATAGGATGCCTTTTTAGCTATTTCAGTTTCTAGAAAGGTTAGCCACAGCAAAAGCTACAGCATTAGAGTCTTGTGGTACCTTAAAGATGAAAATAATATTTATTATGGCATTATAATAAATAGTTCATAAATTGACAAAAGACTCTTAGACTGTTTTATAGCGGTTGTCTCCTACAACAGGAACTTAATTGGGTTATAGCATCATCCTGTAGAATTGTTTTGTTTCCATACAGACATGCAAAGGAAAAAAAAAAGGATTGCTGTATCTTCTTTACTTTTCTTTGAAGGATACACATGCCCAAAATCTTGCAACACTTTCTCAATAAGCACAGTTCCTTGATTTCATCTTTATTTTTTTTACTAAAGAGAGCTGCTGGTACATGTTTAATTAGCCACTAGGCTTGTATCTCTGGTCTCAAGAGCACCGACTAAATTTGAAGTAATTTTAGGTATCTAGTCACTGTAGGATGGGAGGTATTTGTTTGTTACTATGTTATGTATGTCTGTGCTTTTATGTTGTAAACCACCCTGGGATCATTGGATGAAGGGTGGTATAGAAATTTAATAAACAAAGAATAAATAGACAAACAAACAGACAAACAAACAAATAAAATATGCAAGGGAAGTTTCCTGTTCTCTTCTTCCCCCTGCAGCTGTCTGTGCCCCCTAAAAATCCTCTCTGGAGGATCAGGAGTCAGAACCTGTCATGAACTGGTTGGACACAGAAGAATGGTGGGAGGAACCAGCTGGGAAACCACCAAGGGAAGAAGGCTCAGAGCCCAGGGAGTGGTGGTGGGATAACAATGAGTGATTAGAGGGAAAAGAGAAGGTGTCAGAAGCTGAAGAGGTAACAGGTCTTAGTGAGCTGGGAGAAACTGTGGCAGAGAGAAGTCCAGAATCAGAGGCAGAAGCTAAAGCAGGTGAGTGGGATGAGGGAGGTCAAGAAACAGAGATGAGTCAGGCTGGTGATGAGTCACTGGTGTCTCTTCTGTTGAGACCAACTCCCCTTCCCACTGACTCCTAGAGCCAGAAAAGGCATGAAGCAGGAGGAGCAGATGCAGACAAGGAGGTGCAGTCTCTGATTGCTTGGAAAAAGCCTGGAGAAAAGGGGACATAGATGGCTGAGGGGAGGGGGGGGGACCTTTAGTCTAGACAACTGATTTCATGGGGTAAGGCCTACGACCTGCTGCACTCATTAGGCCTGACACAAATCCAAGTCTGTAAAGATCATGTTTTTGCTAATAAAGCGTTAACTCCAATGTTGAATGGTATGATATTCTGGCCAGCTTCTAAGCAATGTAAGTAGGGTATGTTTAGGTAGGCTATGGGGAGCTGCTGGGTAAAAGAGGAATTGCCCACAACTGTAGCTGCTAAAGATTTGTTTTGCACTGTAGATTTATTAACAAATACATTCTTTCTTTTAGGGAGATTGGTACAATCATTAGGTCATTAGGATGCTGCCCAAGTGAAGGGGATCTACATGATATGATTGCAGAGGTACTTTATGTGTTTTTTAAGTTCTGTCATTTTATACAGGAAATCTGATCTCTCTAAATTAACAAAAGTTAGAAATACCATATGGAGGAACTGCCTTTATACCCATACCTAAAGTGCATCATTTGTGCACAGTTCAGAGCCCTCCATGAGTGTGAGAGCAAAAAGACTGAAGCAGGGAACCTTATCTGTGGTGGAAACCCTTGTGAGAATTAAATTAAAATTAAAATTCTCACAAGGGCTGTGCACCCTCACTCTCCTTGCACCTTTGTTTATACCTGACAAGACCAAATGCCCAGATAGGGCTAATGACTTTAACCTCAGGACTGTCTAATCAAATTGCTCCTGTGTAGTAAATACCAGTTTTCAGGAAATACTCAACTGTGAAATTGATGAAGTAAAATAATGGCTTGGTAATGCTACAGGCTACTGTATCAATAATGAATGCAGTCAATAGGTCTTAGAAGTATAACTTTACTTTTGTGGATAAAGCACTTCTGTAACAATTCCTTAACTAGAGGTCTATTCTACACATTGTCACTAGACTTCCTCTGTTCTTTTCTGATCTTGACTATGAATGGTATCCTGTTCTTCATGGATGGTTTCCTTCTTCCAAGAGAAATAACTGCTTCAGTGTAAACAATTTCATATAATAACATTTTATTCTTTCAAAAATTCTGTTTTGAAGGAGCAGTGTTTTGCACAAATGTACTGTTACCACTAGAGGACAATGTTGAGTTACTGAAAATGCCCACTGTTGCTTGTCTCCTGTAGTCTTGGGAGTATTATGATAATGAACAAATTGGATGTCAACAAACAATATGTTTAAAACAACAAGCTTTAACCTATATAATTGTTAGAATCATCTTAGTATCCTTGTTAGAATCTTAATTTTCATCATCATCATCACTTTTAATTTGTATACCATATTTCTATTTTACAATACCCAAAGTGATTTACAAGCTGAAGAAACAAAGAATGTACACCTTATAACAATCTAATCCAATACAAAAATGTGATAATAAAACATAACTTTAAAATAAGCAACTTATATCAAATAAAGTAATATTCAACAATCCATTAGAATAGTATAGAATAATATTAAATATCAGCATATAAAAATTAAACAGAAATCCGCTCTTAACAATTGTAAGAAAAAGATTCTAAACTATAATCAATAAAACAACGGCAAGTCACAGTGCATAAAATAATACAATACAAATTGAGAAGCAGAGACTGGATGGTGGGGCAAGGCAGGTGGAAGAAGGCCAGGCAGTAATAAGAACACATCCTATTAATGCTCAGTGATTCTCCCAGCATGTTTTCAAACTGAGATAGGATTGTCTGCCAATACAAAGTGTATTTAGCGTATTTTATTTAGTGTATTTTATTGAGTCATTATATTTTGCTATATAAAATTTCTATTTAAGAGTCTGCTCTGGTATAATGTGGAGACCAATCTCCCATGACTTTCCTAACATAGAAAAGCAAAGTGGCATCAGATAGCTTTCTGCACTGTAATATATCACTGGTGTCAGCTGACCCAGGTATTAGGTAAGTGAAATCTATCTATAACTGGCCTCTCATAGTATAATTTGTGCTAACGTGTAGGCTGCCTGCTAATGGTTGCAAATCTAGCGGGAGTTGAAATACTGTATCGAGGAACTGCAAGCACTATTCCTAAGTTATTTGGGGACCAGGTTGTAATTCAATTGCAGAGTGCATGCTTTGCATACAAAAGATTCAGAGTTCAAGACCTGCCAGGTATAGCTAAGAAAGACTGCATTCTGAAACTCTGGGGAGTTGCTTCCAATCAGCGTAGATAAACCAACAGTCTGACTCTGTGTAAATTAGCTTCCTTTGTTCCTATGCTGACATCAGAGAAACCCCAAACTCCTTTTTTTAATATTGGTGCAAGGTAGTTTAAAGGGGACGTGTTCGTGGTACATTCTGCAGGCATTCTGCTCCTCCTGTTTTGAGCATCCACTGATTCAGACTTTCACCATACACTCCCACCCTGATTATGCCCATGCAGATGCATACTCTGTGGTCCCATGTCTGAGCACTCTGCTTTGTGTGAAGGCCATCTGTATGTGGCCAGTGTCACTGATCAGCGAGGAAGGAGAGGATTGGGACTGGTCTGCTCTCCACATCTGACTGCCCTCTGCTACAGATGTCCTATTCTCAGCACCAGTCCATGGATTCAATACATCCATGTGAGGGATAAGATATTTGCCTTTCTTTTATTATTATGTTTGCAAATATCTGCTAGCTTAAACTTGAGAAAACTTGTTTTCTTTTCAGTTTGTCTGTATTTCATCTTGCTTATGTATTCTTATTTTTAGGTAGAAGAAGAAGAACCAACTGGGTTTATTCGTTTGGAAAAATTTCTTCCCATGATGACTAGAGTATTGACGGAAAGAAGGTGATTTAGAAAAGGACCTGTTTATATAACTTGAGTCATGCATATATTTATATAGGGTGGGCTATTGGGTTGTTGTTTTTATTTTTATTATGTATTTTGTGGTTTTATATCTTGATTTTACTCTGTGAACCACCCTGAGGCCCCCGGGTGTAGGGCGGTATATAAATTCGAATAATAATAATAATCACACACACACACCCCTAATTTTATTCAAGGTTCTTTTATAAGCTGTACAGACAAAATCAGTTTTAAAGTATAAGCTTCACTGTGAAAAAAATATAATAGATTTGTTTTTAAAACTGGGCATGTCGATTCTACTATTCTTCCACTGTATTGACTTCATTGTGTATGTCTTTCTAGAGACTTTCTCTTAAATAAAATGGTAGCAAATTCCATGGCAAGATATGCTAAGAACAAAAATTGGCATGGATAATGACTTTACCTAATTAGCAGTACAAAGTAAGCATCATCATAAGTAATTCATAGACCTCTGCTTAGAGGTCTTTCTCAGAGCCCAGATTGCAAAAACAAATGATACTCTTCTTAAAAGAGAAGAGCAGGGCAATGGTGCTGCTTCAGCAAAGAGACTGGGGCACAACTGAGATACATAACACCACTAAGTATTTTTTTAATTGAATCATTTCAGGTACCGCCCAATTCCAGAAGATATTCTTTTACGTGCATTTGAGGTCTGTATCAATTAAATTTCACTTATGGAGGAAAATACTACTTAAACCAAGAGAAGGAAGAGTAACACTTTATATTCTATTCTTTTTAGGTTTTAGACCAGAATAAATGTGGACATCTTACTAAAGATGAGCTGGTCAAGTACATGACTGAAGAAGGTATATTGACAAGATGCTTTTGCTGTTCTTAAGTGCAGACTCCACAGCTATATGTGGTCAGCTCCCACCTCTGCCTCTGATAGTGCAGGAACCCAGAAAAGGGCCTCTGAGAAGGGCCCAGGTTTGGAGGGGACCCCAATTTTGGGGGTTCGTAGTTAATTTTCCTTTCTGAGAATGATCTTAATAATCAGGCAGGTTCATGTGGGGGAAGGTGGCCCTAAAGACACTTGAATCGCTAGCCATTAAAAGTGAAAACCAGCACTTTGAATTGTGCTAAGAAGTCACCAAGTTCATCTGTTATATGATTATGTGTGTATGGAATGAAAGAAAAAGTACCCAGGTCTGTGCTTCATTCTTGGTGTGATTGAAAAAACTTAAATAGCAAGAATGCTTGAGAAGGTTGAGCAGTAATAAATAAATAAAGATAGCCATTTGCAAATATTCCTGTTTTTGCTGCAGGTGAGCCTTTCACTCAAGAAGAAATGGAGGAAATGTTGTCTGCTGCTGTGGATCCAGAAACAAATAATGTTCGCTACAAAGACTACATCTCAATGATGGTTGTAGATGAAAACTAAGCACTTCTTGTGTAACTCATATAGGTCTGAACCTTTTGCTTGGTGCTTGTTGATTAACATCATTGGAGTTGTTCTGTATTTGCCATGAGATTGCAGCAAAGGCTTATGTTGAAATAATTTATCTATGAAAATATTATCCCTTTATATACTTAGGAAAATACAGAAGTTGTAAAAAGATAGTTTTCAAATGTTGATCGGTTTGGATAAGAAAATAAGAAAACTTCAGATTATGCAGAGGAAGCATGAACCACTGGGTCCAGCAGAATTTATTCCCAGGTAACTAAGTATAGGATCCCAGCCAAAAACTACAGTATGAAGTATTAACATTATTATTTATTGAATTTATATACTGCCCTATACCTGGAGGTGTCAGGGCGGTTCACAGAAAACACAAACTAGGGAGGAAGTCCCATGAAACATAGCAAAACTCACTTCCAAGTAAACATGCATAGGTTATAGAACAAAACAATGAGGGGCAACATATTATGATTATTAATTGCATTATTAGTCTTTTAAAAACGAAAAATAGAAATAATTTCACGAATAAATTCAGATGTAAACAAAACTAGGAAGAGTTGTGCTTCAAGTAAATAAGTTGTGATATAGCTAACATTTTGAAGGCAAAACTATTAGAGATCAGTTCATATTTAACATTGATCCTTATATTTTGGTCTGCACAGATGCGAACCTACCAAATGTTTTGATTTATAGCAAAATTCTCTAAAACTATATGACTTTGATCTGACTTCATTAAGGAAGTTATGCAAACCAGTCAAACAGTCTAGTTGTTTGTTGAGACTTGAAATCTGTAGAGGAGCTGTTATTGAAAGGATTTTCTGTAACTAAAAGCAGAGCACTGGTGAAGGCTCTTGACTTGGGAACACTCTTTCCCCATTGTTCCTAGAAAATAAGTTTGTTGACTTCCAGGTATGCTGTAATGCTTCTCTGTTTATTCAAGGTATTACTTCCCCCTCCATCCTAGGGGTTCTAGTTTGCATTTAAGAAGATTCTGCTGACTAAATTGTGTTTGTGGTGGTGAAACTCTCTTCAGAGGTTTGCAGCATCACAATTTCTTGTTGATTCTCCTTAATAGCTATCTTGGAGTAGGCCACGGAGGCCTGGTTAGGAGTAAGGCGGCAGTGTGCTTAAACCTTTTTACAAACACACTTGGAGATCTAGCCCTGCCCCAGAGAGAGCAAATAAAAGACAAAGCAGGGGATAAGATGTGCATGATCACAAGGCCTCTCTGTAGGATGGATTTACAGGAAGTAGATGTGAAAAACTTAAGAGCAAGTGAGACCTTGGGCCAACCTATGTGAAAAACACTGGAATCATGAAATTATGAGTTACTTAGAAAGTTCCTACCACAAAAGCAAATGCAGGTTCTGAATATTTTTAGAAGAAATATTGTCTGTTAATTCACATTTACTTGTATTATCATGGTAAAAATAACTTGGAGGCAAGATGGAACTGCTCTTCTCCGCTAGGAGCGCAGAGAGAAGAATGTCACGGTACACATGTAGCAATGATAACCAGATGCCTTCACCTGCCCCACCTACAACAAAACATGTCTCTCCTGCGTTGGTCTCTACAGCCACAGCAGGTGCTGTGACTCTCCAAAGTCTTGACTTTACCCCCAAAGGCACACTCTTCCATTGTCTCCCGAGTTAGAAAGATGCCAACAACAACCAGATGGAACCCTTTTGGAATGACACAGCTGCCAGTTGTCCAAGATACAATAGCCCAATGACATTTTATGGAACCATCCTTTTACGTAGGAGCCAAACCACTGCAACCTAGTGACTCCTACTCCTGCAGAGTTTATCCTCAGGATACTACCAATCAATGGTATCCAAAGTCACAGGTTGAGAATAAGCAACAGGGCCACACTCTCCCTGCCTTCTCCTAATAAAAGCCATGCATCAAGGTGACCAAGGGCAACTTGGTCCCACAGCCAGGCCTGAACCCAGACTAGAATGTGTTCAGATAATCCGTTTCCTCCAAAAGTACTTGCAGATGAACAGCTACCATCCTGCTGAGCACATTCCCCCACCCTGGGGATATTTTGCAGCAAGCCTCCAGAGCTGGCTTTTAAAGGCACAGTTTCACTACTGCTTCTATATGGGAAATAAGTAGAACCTCTTGATGTAAAGATGCGTTCATCACATCAGTCTCCTCCAGCTCACTTGAATTAACTGACAAGCAAGCACTAAGAAGGGAGGCAGTTGCCTAGTCAGCCACAAGCACCTTGAGTCCTCAGGACTCAAAAGCTGAAACAGATCCCATAACACCAGACATGCTGGACATCTCAGGTGCATCTGTCTCAACTATGGTGTTTAAATTTACACAGAAGCAAGCAACTTTATCCTCAAAATGCCTGACAAATTTTTCTTAGCAGGCACCCAAGAAGAAGAAGAGGAGGAGGAGGAGGAGTTTGGATTTGATATCCCACCTTTCACTCCCTTTAAGGAGTCTCAAAGCGGCTAACATTCTCCTTTCCCTTCCTCCCCCACAACAAATCCTCTGTGAGGTGAGTGAGGCTGAGAGACTTCAGAGAAGTGTGACTGGCCCAAGGTCACCCAGCAGCTGCATGTGGAGAAGTGGGGAAGCGAACTCGGTTCACCAGATTACGAGTCCACTGCTCTTAACCACTACACCATGCTGGCTCCGGACTCCCCATTCAGAGGGGCAGATATTAATAAACCCCACACCACTTGGAAAAGCACTGCTGTGCAGTTAATTGAGGATGTAATGGAGGTGAAAAAGAACAATTTAGTTGCTGCCCTCAATACCATACAGTAGGCACAGTCATGCACTCTAAAGTCAGCTTGGTCACCTTCCCCACAAATTTTGTGCCATATTGCTACAGTTGTCATCTAGCCTGTTTCATCATCTAGAGTACCGCAGGGAAACCAAGGAGCAGCATGGGCATCGGCGTTGCTGAGGACTCCTAGGAGGAATCATGTTGATTGCCCTCTGCATCTCACCATTGCATAGTGAGCCTGGGGCTTCAACAGAATTGCCAGTTCTGTTCACCAGAATTTTGCCAGCTATGACTTATAATGTCTCTGCGGCACTGGGACCTGGCAACAATTGCCAAGAAGCAGCGAGGGTCCTGAATTTTACAAATTGACTTTAACTAACCAGCTAATTCTTTGCAAACTGGGTTCTACTTCTGTATGTATTCACATATTTAACTAATTTGTTTCTAATTACACATATTTTACCCACGTGTCTAGCATGAGATAATATTATTAGCCTTTTATAAAAGCATTATAATAACTACATTTCATTCTTAGGCTGTAGTGGCTGACTATAGAAAGAAGTCCAAAGTTAATTATTTACATTTTTTCTAAAGCCTGGGTGAATAATACTACCTAATCCTGGTATCTGTTACTGCTTAAACTACTCTGAAATCTCTTCTAGGGACCCTTATCTCAAGACAGTAAATCAGATTTCTCACACTATGCAAATAATTCAGTTGCAATATAGGGCAATCCAATATATTGTGGAGCCTTCATAACCTCTGTTTGTTCTCAAAGAGTGGAATCAAGGTTGTGTAATAGCCAAGACAGGTGTATGGTGCCCAAATTTTGAACAGTGGCCTCTTAATTTTATTTACAAAATGCTGTTCCTTTACACAGATCTTGAGAACATTAACTTGCCATTTGCATCTAAGACTATGAATGAACCATTCTCAGAGACTAGTTTTATAGACTTGTTTCTTCTAGAACCTCTAATTAAGGCATGTGAAATAATTAAGATTGTTGCCTTCTGTATCAGTAATTTCTTCTACAATTAAATTTTCACTTATGTTTTTAATAACTTCCTTCCCTGCTTACAATGCTAATGACTAATTAGCCCCAGATTCGTTTCGTTTCAGTGCAATAAACAAGTAATGCCACAGTTTATTATTTTTTTCTAATAAAGAGCAGAAGTGGAGCACCCCTGAATGCAATGAGTAAATGCAAATAAAGTCTGAATAGCCTAAAATGTAATGAGAAAAACTGATTTTGACTTGTCTTTTGATTTGCAAATACTCTGCTTCTGAGAGTGGGTTTAGCTTAGCAGTTAGAGGAACATGTAGGAGCCAGGAAGTTAAAATCTCAGTTCAGCATGAGCAAACTGGGTGGCCTTAGGCCAGCAAGTTTGCCATCCCAAGCCCTGTCCCCATGTTCACTCTCTAATCGGGATAATACAGACCAATTTTACAGGGAGGACCCTGGGCCCAACTAGATGATCTGATGGTGGCGGCCTCTTCTCTTACACGATTGGGTCGGCACTAATTCCCTATTAAGTAAAACACAGAAGATTTAAAAGGCTGTTAACGGAGAAATCTGAGGGCTCCCTTGGACAAAAAAACAAGGACACCAGCCAGGAATGCCAGAGCAAAACAACAGCTAGTAGGCTTGGTCTTTATTGAAAACTGTTGCAACAGGACTCCCACCTGCCACCAGGTGAAACAAGATGGAAGCCCAGAACAAAAGAAGACCCCAACTTTTATTAGCTACTAATCCCCCAAACCACACCCCTAAAACTACATCACAACTACATCATTGATACATCACAAAAAGGAGGGGTTGAGGGAGGAGTTGTGGAGGTAACCTGAGTATTCTGCCACCTGGCTGGTTCCTCCTTTCCCCCTCCCCATGAATACTTTCCAGAGGACAAAGGGGAGTTTGCAGTTTCTTGTCCCCAGAGGGAAGAGCTGATCACTGTCCTTTGTTTCAGTCCATGCTGAATCCACTCCTATATGCAGGTTCTTTGTGAGCGTGGTGGTCTTCTGTCTAGGACCATCAAGGTTGGCATGCCAACTGGGTAGGGCTCCTGCAGACGTGTTGGTACATTCAAGGAAGTTTCATTAAATGAAGCATTGCGTATGTCATGTGTGAGTGTGTGTGTGTGTCGTGTTTGTACAAACTGAATGATTGGGGGGTTCCTGCAACAAGGCCACATAGGCTGAAACCTCCTCCCACTGTACTCTCACATTCAGAAGCATTTCCTCCCAGCCATTTTTCTCCCTGTGAGGCAACATAACAACTGCTGGGAGTTGGGTAGATGGGAAGCATGGGCAAAGGAAGGGTTCTGTTCTTCGCTTCATCGGGTCACGCTAGGTAAATGTAAAGGTACCCCTGACCGTTAGGTCCAGTCGTGGACGACTCTGGGGGCTGCACGCTCATCTCGCTCTATAGGCCAAGGGAGCCAGCGTTTGTCTGCAGACAGCTTCCGGGTCATGTGGCCAGCATGACTAAGCCACTTCTGGCGAACCAGAGCAGCTCACGGAAACGCCGTTTACCTTCCCGCCAGAGCAGTACCTATTTATCTACTTGCACTTAGACGTGCTTTCGAACTGCTAGGTGAGCAGGAGCTGGGACCGAACAATGGGAGCTCACTGCATTGTGGGGATTCGAACTGCCAATCTTCCAATCAGCAAGCCCTATGCTCTGTGGTTTAGACCACAATTTCTTTCCCCTTAGAATCATAGAACTCCTCTTAGTCTCCTCTTTAACAGGCTGAACAGACCCAATTCCCCAAAAGGCTTGGTTTCCAAACCCTTTATTGCCTTGGCCACCCTCCTCTGCACACATTCCAGATTGTCAATATCCTTACAGTGTGGCACCCAGAACTGCGACACAGTGCTCCAGGTGCAGTCTGACCAAGGCAGAATAGGGTGGTACTATTACTTCTCTTGACCTAGACATTATCCTTCTGTGGATGCAGCCGAGTATGGCATTAGCTTTTTTTTGCTGCTGCATCACACTGTTGACTCATGTTAAGCTTGTGGTCTACTAAGAGCCCTAGATCCTTTTCACATACACTACTGACAACCCAGGTGCACTCCATCTTCCTGCCTAAATGTAGCACCTTATATTTGTTCCTATTGAAATTCATTTCATTAGTTTGTAATTTAATTCTATATGCATTTTAATTTAAGGTTAAAAAGAGCAATTATTATTATGATTTTACTATTTGAATTTATAAACAGAAGGAAATGGTAGACCTGTCAATATAGTGCATCCAAATGCATGAAATTATTGTAGACTGTAAAATCTATGCTTGTATGCCTTCATAGTTAAATGAATGTGTAAAACATTACTTTTTATTGCTCAGAAAACATGTATCAATATGATATTAATAAGTATGCATTGATTTTTGCTGAGGAGAGCACAAGATTTATGAAAGCAAGTACTATTGCATGGCAAAAAATTAGAAGAGGGCTTTGCGTCCAATCAATAAAATATTATTCCTTCGAGATCCAGAGACAACTTCCCCTAACCAATGAAATGCTCCCACCTGGAAAAACAAATTGGCCTCTGTATGAATTGAAATACTGTACGCATTTATTAGGGCATTGGAATAGTTGCTTTGCAGTGAAATTAGAATCATTGGCATGTCAGATATCCTTTTAGGAGGAAAAATCTCAAACACGAGAGCTTGGGTACTTAAGACTTTCCCCACCTGCCATTTTTCCACTGGAACTCCTTGCTCCACCTTCTTTCCCCCTTTTCAGCCACCTCTCTGAATTTCCAGGGTTAGGCTTGCATGGATGAGCCCATGGTTTGAATGGGGGAAGGGGGAGAAATGGGAACGGGAGGAGTCGAATATTACCTGCAACATTCAATTTCCTTGAATGAAACATGCACCATCTTGAAACAGCTTTTATGGATCAAAAAAGCCACTGGAGTTTTAGGATGTATTAGGTAAAGGTAAGGGTACCCCTGCCCGTACGGGCCAGTCGTGTCTGACTCTAGGGTTGTGCGCTCATCTCACTTAAGAGGCCAGGAGCCAGCGCTGTCCGAAGACACTTCCGGGTCACGTGGCCAGCGTGACGAAGCTGCTCTGGCGAGCCAGCACCAGCGCAGCACACGGAAACGCCGTTTACCTTCCCGCTATAAAGCGGTACCTATTTATCTACTTGCACTTAGGGGTGCTTTTGAACTGCTAGGTGGGCAGGAGCTGGGACCGAAAGACGGGAGCTCACCCTGCCGCGGGGATTCGAACCGCCAACCATACGATCGGCAAGTCCTAGGCACTGAGGTTTTACCCACAGCGCCACCTGCGTCCCAAGGATGTATTAGAAGCTGCCTTATACCAGCACAGAACTTTGGTCCATCTAATTCAGTATCCAGTGCTATGATTCTAGGACTCTGGCTGGTGGAGGTTGTCCATAGAATTGCAGGCAGAACGCTTTCTCACCCCTAGCTGGAGACACCAGGGATTGTACCTGGGACATTTTGTGTGCAGAGCATGTGCTCTGCCATTGAGCTGTATGTTGGGATTCTGACTATGTGCAATCTGATGCAGCTTCCCACAGAAGCAATTAAGGAGTTGGCCCAAGGCCAAGAAGCCTGAGCAGAGGGAGTTGTTCTTCCTAGACATATGGGACCTTGGATACAACTCTGCTATTGTCCGAGGTCTCCACATAGGCATGATGACTCATGACCTTCCTGGATGGTTGGTCAGTATGTGGTTTGAGAGTTCGTTGGAGTTTGTTCTGTGAGAGAGTTAAGATCTGTGTCTGTATCCTGTATATAGTAACTTGTGAGTCTGCTGTAAATAATAAACCTATAAGTAACCAATTTACTGGTAGCAGTGTCTTGTTCCTGCTTCATCCTGCCTGCAACTGACTGCTTCTGGACAGTCTGCATATGCTCTGCTATATTCAACAGGTTCTGGCTAAGATCCTGCAACATTGTAGACCTTCCCCTAAAGCAGGGGTGGAAAACTTCAGGTGAGGGGGACAAATATGGCCTTTCAGCCATTTCCAGCTTAGCTATGCTATCCTCTTCCTCTTCCTCTTCCTCCTAGGCCACACCCCTCACCAGACCTGCTCTCCTGAAGTGCTTGTGTCCTTGAACAATGCAACGTACTATACAAAGCGAAGAGTCACATCTGTTTCTCTGAATATTTTTGCCTCTGGCCACACCAAGCGCTGGCATGCAGCCTTCGGAAGGATGTCCACAAGGAAACACAGCCCTCAATTTGAACAAGATTCCCCATTGCTGCCCTAAAGTGGTGAGCCCCCTTACATGCATTTGCATATCAATGTCATTTAGACCTGTAGTGGGGAGAGAAAGTGAGTTAGGATACCACATCCCTAGTTGGAGATAGTTCATCCAAACTGATTGTACTGCAGATTTAATGCCATTATGTTTGCTTGACATACCATTAGATATGATTCTTTTTCGTTGTTGCAAAGATATTCTCCTAGATGCCACGTATGTGGTTTTGGAACCAAGCACCCCTAATTAGCAGAGACCATGAGAATGTATTTCTGGTGGCTGCTGACTAGCTCCTCATATATTTTACAATTAGTTCTCATTAAACATTCATTGGATTTTTCTTGTTAGTTCTCTTTCTTCTTGTTTGTATGCAGCCTTCCTCAACACAACGGAGCTGTCTTTTCTCTTGGGTCTCCCAAAAAGGGCTTTTAGCATTTTTATGAGACTAACTGCTAAGGTTTATTAGTATCAGTTCCCAGACTGCATCCTTCGATGTGAAGTGTTGTTGCCTCTTCAGAATAAAGCTGCTGCCATCTTATTTAGCTTGAAAGATTTGTTTGAAATGTTCATCCCACGCAGCATGTACCTGATGTGGTCAACATTTTTTTTTTTTTAGTACTAAACACTATTTAGAGACTCGAGCCAAAATAAGGAATTACAGAATGGAAAGACTTGAGTGACGGAACAAAGTGAAGAGCTGGTCCAAGACATTTAGGAATCCTCGCCACCGCCCTTAACTCCTAATGGGTCAAGTGTGGACACATGATTGCCACCACCCCTATAAGAAATCCAGGACCAACCAAAGAAAGTAGTTCCTCGCTTAAGCGGTATAAAGGCAATATATTCAGAACAGAGAGCAAAATTAATTGTGAACAATGTTATAACAGAAGATATTGCCATAACGAAGGGTACAAGACAAGGATGTCCGTTATCTCCGCTGTTATTCATCTCGGTCCTGGAGGTTTTCCTAAGAACTATAAGAAACAACGAAAATATAAAAGGTGTAACAGTGGGTGGTAATCAATATAAGGTTAAAGCCTTTGCCGATGACTTGGTTATAACCATAGAAGATCCTATACGGAGTGTTAAAGAGGTGTTAGAAGAAATTGAACATTTTGGTCAGGTGTCGGGCTTTAAATTAAATAGGAAAAAAACCAAAATAATGGTTAAAAATTTAGACCAAGAAGTTATAGAAGAAATACAGCAACAAACAGAAATGAACGTGGTAAAAAAAGTAAAATATTTAGGAATTACGTTAACTCCTAGAAATATTGACTTGTTTCAAAATAATTATGTACCAACTTGGAATAAGATTAAACGTGACTTAGATGTATGGGCAAGAATGAGATTATCGTTATGGGGAAGAATTGCAACGATAAAAATGAGTGTGCTACCGAAAATGTTATTTTTGTTTCAAACAATACCAATAATTAAAGGTGTGACAATATTTAAAGAATGGCAAAGAACAATGTCAAGATATATCTGGCAGGGCAAAAAGCCGAGAATTAAATTTAAGATATTAACAGATGCAAAAGAAAGAGGAGGCTTTGCCCTGCCAGATTTGAAGTTATATTATGAGGCTTCGTGTCTTTGCTGGTTGAAGGAATGGATAAAACTAGAGAACACAGAATTGTTGGATTTAGAAGGATATGATAACAGATTTGGGTGGCACGCGTATCTATGGTGTGATAAAAACAGAATGCATAAAGGTTTTGAAAGCCATATTTTTAGAGGAACGTTAATTGAAGTATGGAATAGGTATAAAAACCTATTAGAGCCTAAAACTCCAATGTGGTTATCGCCACTGGAGATAATGAGTACGAAAAAAGTCAATATGACAGGAGATTGGATCACATATGAAAATTTAATAATTAAAGAAGGAGATAAGTTGAATTTGAAACCATATGAAGAGGTTAAAGAAAAGCTGTATGATTGGCTGCATTATTTCCAATTGAATGCAATGTTTAAAAAAGAGATGCGAGAGAAAGGTTTTCTAGGAAAAAAACAAGGTTTCATCAAGAAATTTTGAATAGTGATGTAAAAATATTGTCAAAAATGTATAAATTATTACTTGAATGGCATACAAAGGATGAGGAAGTAAAAACGGTAATGATTCAATGGGCCAAAGACTTTGGTTATAATATACAATTAGAGGAGTGGATAAAATTATGGAAAGAGGGAATGAAATTCACCGCATGTATTACGATAAAAGAAAATGTGATGAAAATGCTATATAGATGGTATATAACTCCAGTGAAACTTGGAAAGATGTTTAAAGTTAGTAATAAATGTTGGAAATGTCAAGAGAAAGAAGGAACATTTTATCACATGTGGTGGGAATGTAAGAAAGTGAAAAGCTTTTGGGAAATGATTTCTAACGAGATGAAAAAAATGCTGAGATATACTTTTGTTAAGAAACCAGAAGCATTGTTACTAGGCATATTAGGTAATGATGTTGAAAAGAAAGATGTGAAGTTATTTAGATATGCAGTTACAGCAGCCAGAATCTTGATGGCCCAAAAATGGAAACAGGAGGAAATGCCAACGAGGGAAGAATGGAGAATGAAATTGATGGAATATGCAGAAATGGACAAATTAACGTGTAAAATTCGAAACCAACGCGATCAGAGATTCACCGAGGACTGGAACAAATTTACAGAGTATATCAAAACTGTGTGTGATCAGGAAATAACGCTTGTTGGATTTCAGGAAGCTCTGTGAAAAGAATAGATAGGAATGTCGCTTAAAGGAAAAGATAAAATAAGGATTGTTAAAGTGCAACATAAATTTAAGGAATGTGAAAAGTTGTGATAAATATGGAAATTGTCAGATAGGCTGATGGAAGTCTACAAGATGTATAAGTTAAACTGGATGTTAAATTGTAATTGGAATGGTTATTGGAAATTTGAATAAAAATTAATTATAAAAAAAAAAAGAAAGTAGTTCCTCGCATGATGAAGCAATGGAATTTGTTCCCACAAGATATGGTAATAGCCGGAGTGTCTTAAAAGGGGGATTAGACAGGGGAACAATGCTACCCATAGCCACCAGCCATTATGACTATGTTCTGGCTCCAGTGCTGGAGGAAGTATGTCTCTATACTAGTTGTGGGGATGGAGCTATTGTGGTCAAATCCTGCTTGCAGGCTTCTCATAGGCATCTGGTTGGCCACTGTGAGAACAGACTGCTGGATTAGATGGGACCACTAAAGAGCAAGCTCTTCTTATGCTGTAATCCACATTATCCTGTTCGCCAGTCGTCTATCCATACACATTCCTGCAGCATGTTGAGTTGAAACATTGCTTGCCATTTCCCCCCAAACCTGTGAAATTTCTAAATAACATGAAGACAACAGTAGGTCAGATGGATTTTATTTGTGTCAAATCAACACTTACCTAAAACATACACTGCTTATCTAGGTCCAGGATATTGATTTGGCCTTCAACCTTTCTTTGTTTATCTTTTTTTATGAAGAGGCCAATTCAGCCACCTCTAGTCATGCTGTGTCATAAACCCTATTATGTTGAACCTGGGTTTAAATGACCCGTTTAGCAGCTCCCTTGTACAGCAATCAAGTACAATAGAAACTGCCCTTCTGGACTAACCAAAGAAGAAATGGTCACAAAAACATTCAGTCCTGCTAGGTCTCTCTTTTTGCAACTATCTGCTGAGTAAATTCTTTTGTATTTTCCTTTGCATCGCATTTCCAGGCAGTAAAGTGAGCTCTTATAATAATTCCCTTCCTATCCCACCTCCAGGTCACATAACAATGTCTGAGAGATGAGGATGCTTGTTAATTTTTATTAATTTTTTAAAAATTCAAATGCAAGTATGGGATAACAGGTTGGAGGTGTATAAAATGACGCAGAGTGTGAAGAAAGTGAACAGAAATGTCCCCCCCCCCATAATGCTAGAATCTGAGATCATTCAAGGAAGCTGAATGACACGAGATTTAGCATGCACCACACTCAGGTTTGGACTAAATCAAATACTTGAGAAAGTTCTTGATGTTGCAGAATACAATGTAAGCTTCATAGCCAAAGCCAAAGAGTCCTGCAGCTATGCCTTGCTCAATAACTAAGCACTTTAAAAGTTGCTTGGCAAGTCTCCAGAAGGTCGTATCTTCAGCAGGACTCCGGTAGATCTTATATATGCACTGCATGCATAGCTATTTAGACCCCCACATGGACAGCGGAGGCTGCTTTAATTATCTTTCTGGAAGAGCACAGCACCCCCTGGCACAGGCCCACTCTTCGCTCCACATGCACACCGTTGCTAAAATTATCATGGAAATTAGATTTGAACCTACAAAGCCATCTGAGCAAAATACAAATTAACATTACTGTGGCGAGAGGTGCTATCCATTCAATTTTGCATCACATTGCAATCTTCTCATAGTCATTGTGCTCATTTAGCAATTGCATTCTAAGCCCAGTTGCATATAAAATTTCATCTTCTCCGTTTCCACTTTTCCAGCACTCAGAGCCAAAGTACACATGTTTTGTGAGATAGGAATCAAGAAATGCAAACAAGCTAGTCAACTAAACCCAACTCATTTGTTCACGAAGTTACAGCCGAGAATGTGATATAGCGGTAAGAGGAAGGCGCTAGGCAAATCCATACCATGATCAACTCCGGCCTGGAAACCTATGTCCCCACTGTGGAAGGACGTGTGGATCCAGAACTGGCCTCTACAGTCATTTACGGATTCATCGTTAAAACTGTGTTTATGGAAGACAATCTTACTCGGCTACGAGTGATCGCCAAAGGAGAATGAGAAGAGAAGGAAGAGGAGGAGGAAGAGGAGGAGGAGCAGCAGCAGCAGCAGCAGAAGAAGATAGTGGTAACCACCAAAGCCAGAGACTCATTGTCTTATCTGAGGAAGGCTTTAGAGAAAATACTGTTTAGAAGTGCTGCATCTTGTGGGATGCTAGGATGTGCATGGTTCTTCTGGAAAATTCCAGGATTTGTGAATAAGTTAGACAAAAATGTAATGGAAATATAATAACAGCCTTGCTGGATCTTGTCAAACACCCATCTAATCTAGCATCCTGTTCTCACTGTGACCAACTCATATCTAGTTGGCCACTGTGAGAACAGGATGCAGGACTAGATGGGATTTGGCCTGATCCCACAGGGGTCTTATCAGGAAGGTTTTTGAGAGAAATGGTGGAACTGTTTTGGTACGTAGCTTAGGGATCTATCAAAAGAGAATGCCCAATGTTGTCCTTCTTCTGAAGTGTTGATACAAATGCCAAGTTTGCTTTTAAAAACCGGAGCATGAATTCTCTGACATGTTAGTGCAAAATTTCCCTAGGCAATGCAATGCAAATAAGCAAAGCTTTTAGGTGTCACTCCACCTGGCGCTGTGGGTTAAACCACAGAGCCTAGGGCTTGCCGATCAGAAGGTCGGCGGTTCGAATCCCCATGGCGGGGTGAGCTCCCGTTGCTCAGTCCCTGCTCCTGCCAACCTAGCAGTTCGAAAGCACATCAAAGTGCAAGTAGATAAATAGGTACTGCTCCGGCGGGAAGGTAAACGGTGTTTCCGTGCGCTGCTCTGGTTTGCCAGAAGCGGCTTAGTCATGCTGGCCACATGACCCGGAAGCTGTACACCGGCTCCCTCGGCCAATAAAGCGAGTTGAGCAAAGCAACCCCAGTGTTGGTCATGACTGGGCCTAATGGTCAGGGGTCCCTTTACCTTACCACCTGATGCTATGCATGGTTGCTCTGAAGTGAGGACCACTATGTCCCAGGAAAATGTGCATAGGATTGTAGCTGAAATTCTATTATCATTTCCATATATCTTTTCTGCTGATAAATTCACTGGGCTGGTGTGATAGTGTCTTAGATATTCTACCAAGGTAGATAAGAGTGCCCCTCTCTGTCAAGGGAGGTGCATAGCAATATGCATTTTGCATTATGCATTCCACTAAAAATGAATGCTACGATTCTGCAAAGAGAAACTCAGAGGCTGTACAGAAAGGGTTGTTTTTAGCTTGCTTAAAGTGGCTTGTCCCTATGAAGATTCTGTACAAAGAAAATCAAAGTAGAGACGGTTTGCATTGATCTTACAAGTGGCTGCCCCCCACCCTTGGCAGTATTTGCAGACTTGAAATGTCTGCTGCGAGTTCTATACAGTGGGCCTAAACAGCTACAAGGTAAGACGGTCTGCATTTCTCAGAGCAACCTGTCCTTGCTATACCAACTTGAATATACAGTACATGAACAAAGTTAATTGTTTTAGTTGTTCATTTGAATGAAGAACTTCATCTGTCTTTCACTAAGAACTGGTGTGAGGTCTGACACATTGCTAAAATGTTAATGCAGTTATTTTAATTAAATAATAATTCCTTTTATTATTATTTTTTATTAGACACACACATTAGCAGACCATTGACAACTGCATTAATTGGACCACTATTGTAAGTTGCTTTAGTGTGTCTACGCTATTTATAGGAAGAGTAATTTCCAAGCCAGTAGATCAATTCAATCATTACCTAGTGGTAAGATTGTTGATCTGTGTTTTAAAATGTTGCTTAGAGTGCAACATTTTACATGCCTGTATCCTGCTGTATCCTTTCTATATTTGGGAAATCATGTATCGATAATGAATTGCCATATTTCTAAATGTACTGCATACCGTTACCAGTAGAGGGCGCTCATATCCCACAAAATCTCTCCATGGAGGGTTTTTTTTTAATCATTTCAATCATGTGACAAATGGGCAACATTTTTTTTTTAGATTTGCCACGCCACTTTTTAGGCTCACTCATGCTGCAACCAGGCAAATAGCACCACGTGGCCGATAACAGCGCTTGTTAATTCAGAAATACCTTTGGAAGGGGAGCCAAAGACTTTGGAAAAGGTGCTAACAGTGTCCATATGCTTCTGCAGTTCCTCCGGGATTAGCTCTGAGCCAGCCTAGAGAACAGACGGGAGCCTGGCATTTTAACCACCTTCAGATGGAGACAATAATCACTTATTGCAGGATATTGGCATATATGCACCAAGTGCCACACTTTCCCATTCCAGTGCAAATCTCCTTCTCAGATGCTTTCCTATGGTGTGATGCCAGGGCCCCAGGCAGCATGTGAATGTAGCAACTGCTCCGTGACTGAGTGGAGAAAGCCCATTTGCTTAGCCCTGTCCACCTGCTCGCTACATTCACACACGCCACAGTGCAGTGTTCAAGGGCAAACCGGAGAAGCAGAACTGTGAGTGCACATGAAGGTATCTCAGGGAGATCATGAGAAAATAAGACCCGCCTAACTGGGTAAATGGGGGACGCGAGTGGCGCTGTGGGTTAAACCACACAGCTTAGCACTTGCCGATCAGAAGGTTGGCGGTTCGAATCCCTGCAACGGGGTCCCTGCTCCTGCCAACCTAGCAGTTTGAAAGCACATCAAAGTGCAAGTAGATAAATAGGCACCACTCCGGTGGGAAGGTAAACGGCATTTCCGTGCGCTGCTCTGGTTCACCAGAAGCGGCTTAGTCATGCTGCCCACGTGACCCGGAAGCTGTACCCCAGCTCCCTTGGCCAATAAAGCGAGATGAGCACCACAACCCCAGAGTTGGCCACGACTGGACCTAATGGTCAGGGGTCCCTTGACCTTTACCTTTAACTGGGTAAATCGGTAAGTTATCTTCCTTAGTTCTGAGTGGGGGGACCATAGAACTGTATACCCGTGCAAATAATTTGGGGATTTCTGCACAGATCCTTTATTGACACAATTCTGTTTTAGAGAGTATGAAAACAGTCGGCCGTAGGGTGCTTCCTGCCCTCCAGCTGCTGCCCTCTGAATTCAACAAACCTAAATAATGAATCAAGGTGTTGAATTCCGATCCTTAATGACAGAGTCTTGGTCATTGCTTTAATGATTCTCTGCGCTCGCATTCATTTTATGAATTATTCATTGTTCCTTACATTAAACTGCCTTGAAACTGATTTTTATAGGAACGGTGAGATAAATGCTTATTAAATAACTGTGCTTGCACATTCTTAATGGCAGAAAGCCATAGCTGAATTATCCCCAGATTAGAATGTCTGAGCCACTGCTACCGCTTCCACTACTAGTAGGGCTACTCTGCACCTTGAGTTTATCACGAAACGGCCTCCTGAAACAGCTCCAGGTGGCGCCTTCTGTGCATCGCTGCCAAAATGTGTTATAACATGTCATCGGGTGGACCGTTTTCATTTTGTGGCTGGTGCTGCCACAACAGCACTCTACCCAATGAGCTCTGTGACAGGTTACAACTGTAGTGGGGAGAAGACACCACCCAGAGGCAGTGCTGGGGGCACTGTCATACAGTGGTTCCGCTCCTTCCTCCTGGGCCGTGCCCAGAAAGTGGTGGTGGGGGATGAGTGTTCAGACCCCTGGGCCCTCACATGTGGGCCCTCACCTCAGGGTTCTGTCCTCTCCCCCATGCTTTTTAACATCTACATGAAGCCGCTGGGAGAGATCATCAGGGGGTTTGGGCTGGGTGTTCATCAGTATGCGGATGATACCCAGCTCTACCTCTCTTTCAAATCAGAACCAGTGAAGGTAGTGAATGTCCTGTGTGAGTGCCTGGAGGTGGTTGGAGGATGGATGGCGACAAACAGATTGAGGTTGAATCCTGACAAGACAGAAGTACTGTTCTTGGGGGACAGGGGGTGGGTGGCTCACCAGTCCTGAATGGGGTAACTGTGCCCCTGAAGGAACAGGTGCGCAGCCTGGGAGTCATTTTGGACTCACAGCTGTCCATGGAGGTGCAGGTCAATTCTGTGCTCAGGGCAGCTGTCTACCAGCTCCATCTGGTACGCAGGCTGAGACCCTACCTGCCCGTGGACTGTCTTGTCAGAGTGGTGCATGCTCTAGTTATTTCCTGCTTGGGCTACTGCAATATGCTCTACATGGGGCTACCTTTGAAGGCGACTTGGAAACTACAACTAATCCAGAATGCAGCAGCTAGACTGGTGACTGGGAGTGGCTGCTGGGACCATATAACACCAGTCCTAAAGGATCTTCACTGGTTCTTGGTATGTTTCTGAGCACAATTCAGTGTTGATGCTGACCTTTAAAGCCCTAAATGGCCTTGGCCCAGTATACCTGAAGGAGTGTTTCCACCCCCATTGCTCAGCCCGGACACTGAGGTCCCCTCACTGCGATAAGCAAAGTTACAGGGAACCAGGCAGAGGGCCTTCTCGGTGGTGGCGCTCGCCCTGTGGAACACACTCCCTTCAGATGTCAATAAACATCTAGATCTGGAGACACTTGAAGACAGCCCTGTTTAGGGAAGTTTCTAAGGATTGATGTTTTATTATGTTTTTAGTTATAAGCCGCCCAGATGGACAGGGTATAAATAAAATAATGATGATCATAATAATTTAGCAGCTGCCGTATTATGATAAGGGTCTGGCTTGCCCTAAATGAAGGCACTAGCAGAATAAATGGAACCCCTGGAGTTGACTGAACTGCCTTGGGGCCTCCCCTGGTGAGCTTCAGGTGATCCTGGTCCCCCCCCCAGTCAGACAAACTCCTGTGCACCATGTCCTCTAACCTCCCTCCATGATTCCTGGTGATATCTAATAGGTGTAGGTGGCTATTAATACACATATTTGAAGGGCAGTCTTTCCTCTTTTCTTTTTTGTAGATGCTGCCATTTCCCTGAAGCATTCCGCCCCCCCCCCCATGGTGGAAACCACCTGATATTTAAATAGTCTTTTGCGCTTCCTGCTCCGCCAGTCAGCTGTAAAACACTGCCTCTTTGACCATGTTTGAATGGGTGTCAGGCAGACTTACTGTTCCTTGTCGGCAAACTTTCGAGGGTAACAGCCACCAAGATGTTGCCGTTCCTGTGCTTCCTGGTGTGTGACAAGGCGGTAGCCTGCAAATTGGAATTTACAAGCAAGCTGGCCAATCTGCTGCCCCCAGCCCCAGCCCGCTTTGATCCTCATATGCCTGCAATCTCCCGTGGTAGGCATACCGTTGCACACAATCTGATGATCCCCAGCGCAGCAGATGCAGTTCGGCAGGGACATCTAACAGTGTGTTAATTAAAGGGCTGATGAAGAACAAAGCAAACCTGCCTGCTCATCATGAGAAGTGCTGATTCTAGCAAATTGAAAGTTATATTCCGTGGCCTATGAAGCAAACGCTCACAGTGGCCATGCTGGAACACAAGCCAGACAACACAGCATTAATAGTGCTTTATCTTTCATGCCTTAATATCCCAACGGTCCTCTTTGCAAGAGGGAAAATACAGTGTTTGCAGATCAAAATACGCTTGGAAACTAAACAAAGGAGCCTGAAGAGAAGGATGGTAGATAGATCAGACCAAAGGTCCATCTATTGCAGCTTCCTGAATGCCATGATCAACCAGGTGCCTCTGGGAAACCAAGGAGATAGGTCTTCTCCTGCTGTTGCTCCACAGCAACTGGTTCCCTGCCTGTGACCATGGAAGTTCTATGTAGCCTCCATGACTTTTCCTCTAACAGTGCAGCATACCTGTGCAAATGCTAAATATTTGCCTATTTTAAATAGGTAATGCTTTTAATACCGGGCCCTCTGACCTAGAGAGGGTCAAAGAACTGTCAGCCAACTGTACCTTTATCACAACCAGGTATATACACATGATCAGAGGATAATTTCACATGGCTGTTGTGCAACACCCATGGTTTTCCAAGTGAGCAAGCAACAGCCATGGACCTATGCAACTCATCAAGCCAGCTTCCTCCTGGTGGTGTGCAGTGAATATGTGTGTGCTGCAAGTCGGCTTTACACTGGTCACTTCCGGATCATGGCACAATCGACCAGCACCATCTGCATTGTCGACTGGTGCAGTCACTACTCTAGTGTGTCGGCTGCCAGAAGCGACCATGAGACACTCCTGCTTTCTACTCCTGTTGAAGAAACACCATCATCTGCACCTGTGTTGTGATACTATGTGCTGTAAGAATTGCCTCGCTGGGTGAGACCAGCAAGCACACTTGGTCCAGCATCGTGTTCCAAGCAGGCAAGCCAGAGGTCTCGGGGAAACTCACAAGGAAGGTGTGGGGACTATGACCATCTCATCATTTATTTGTCTCCAGAAGACAAGACAGTATGCTGCCACTGAACAAGGCGGCGATTGATAAGGCATGTGCTCTATATTCTAATCTCACCTTTTTAAAAAATGACCTGGTAATGAGTGTCATAAGTTAATTCAGTGTTATGCGACCACATCAACCATTATTTTATTTTATTTTGTTTTATTTTATTGCATTTATTTCCCACCTTTTCCTGCAAGGAGCTCAATGTAGCATACATAGTTCCTCCCTTCTGTAATTAAATCCCCACAACAACCTTGTGAGGTAGGTTAGGTTGAGAGGCAGTGACTGGCTCAAGGTCACTCAAGGAGCTTTCTGGCTAAGTAGGGATTTGAACCCTGGTCTCCCAAGTTTTAGTCTTGACACTCTAACCATTACACTACACTGTCTCTTTGTAAAAGCCTCTCTTTGCAAGGAAGCTGCTCCAACCTCTTCATCATGCAGTTGTCCCTTCTACATACTTTGCCCAGCTCTAGGATATTCTCTTTGGGATCAGGCAACCAAAACGTTACATACGTTGGAATTAACACTGGGGACCGTTTTGTACATCACGTTGAAGTCTCTGTAGAAAGCTCAATGTGGTATCTGCCACCCTGTGGGGAGCCATATGTGTGTGAACTGGCTCATTGTGTAGCAGCAAGGATCATTTCGGCGCCGGTTCAAAAGCACAAAAAAGAAAAGTTCTTTTTTAACTAGCATGGAGAAAACCGGCCCATGTGATGGAGCATTCCACACAAATGACTAACCACCAAAATGGCCCAGTGGCTAAGAGACGGAGCTGTGAATCAGGAACTTATCAGTTCAGAGTTAATCTCTGCTGGGAAACTTACTGGGTAGCCAGCCACTCTCTCTCACCTTCAACCCCCCTATTCTCAAGGTGGGGATAATAATCCTGGCCTGTCCTACAGGGTTGCTGTAACAATTGCTAAGCTAATGAGTATGAAGTGTTTTGAACACTAAAGTGGTATAAACGCTAAGTATTAATATGATAACAGGTGCCAGATGGAGTGATTTTAAATCGTTTCCATGTGGTAACTGCAATGTGCAGACAGGCCCGAAGGCTTTGATTATGTAGAGGAAATAAATGCACCATGCATTACATAGCACTGACATGAGAGGGGTTGGGCTGGAAGCCAAGATCCCATTATAGCCAGGGCTATTAGTATGGCATACAGATTTGGTGTGGGACAGGACTTCAGTTTCTTGAGAATCTCAGCCTCTGTGTTGCTGCAGGAAACCACACACAGGTATATAAACATAATTGTATGCATGCATGTGCACCCACCCACAACATCTCACTTTCTCCCTGTTGTGCAGATTATTTACCATTCATCTCACTGGGGTGTGGGTTTCAGTCCAGGTCTACAAAAGGCTACCTAGGGTTGAGAAGGCAGAAAGGCTGGGTGCTGCAGAGCCACCGATTCTTCCCCACCAACACAATGAATATGCAAAATATATTGATTTCTAACATTTTAAAATCTCCTGGTAGGCAATGCAGATTTGGGATACAGGTGTCATGAGCGTAGCTGGGGTGTGGGTGTGTGCAGCTCTCCCCCTAAAATCAATAAAAATACTTAACTAACTGACCAATTGCATTGCAGATAACTAGGTTCTCCCCCCCCAATAAATTCTAGCTACACCCATGACAGGTGAAACAAGCCCCTCTGCACATCTTCAAAGGGATGGATCTTGTCCTAAGTTTAGCAGCTGATTTATGTCCTGCCAGCTGTTTGGGGATAAACCTTGTAGAAATATTAGGGTTGTCTTTTGCACTTTGGGATAACCTGTGCGCACATTCCTTCCTGAAGCAGAAGTGTTTAAAATACAAAAACAAAACCCTGGTGTTGAGATCTTATGTTTGCTATTCTTAACCACTTGGTATCCAGAGATCCTTTTGTCTATGCATATGGGCATGAGGCCCTGTATGGAGGAAGGTAGGTTGGGTGGGGTGTCAGGCATGGCTTCCGACTCCTCTCCAGCACCCATCCAAACCACTTGCAAAACCCAAACTGACTAGTGCCTTTGAATGCCAACCATGAGCAACCAGCTCCTATGGTGCAGGCAAGCCCATTCCTCCCCTTTCTCTTAGGAGGGAGGGATTTGAGAGAGAGAGAAAAAAAATCACAAATGTCAGTCAAGAAATACTGCAGCGAAAATGGACCCTCCACAGTCAGTCAACAGCCGGCCGCCTGTAGTTAAGCCCCGGCAGCGTTTTTGCAGCTTTCAGAGGTGGCTGTTGGCAGTGTCGCTTTTGCAGCAGCAGCGGCGGCAGCGGCTCCAGGAGCGCTGAGCTTTTCCTCTTTGCAAGAAACTGCTTGGCCAAAATGGGGAGAAAGATATTGGCTGCAAGCCTCGCGGAGGCTCCTCCCCGAGCCAGGATCCTGAGGTTTTTGGAGGATTTCTTTTAACTCCGTGGCGAACCTTGGCGAAGGAAACAAGTTGCCACACACCACCACCAAGTAGCAACGGGGAGAAAACGCTGCCTCTCCAGCAACACCCAGCCAGTCCTCCGCTTCTCTCCCTCTCTCTCCTTTTGCTAAAAATCTACCTTGGATGCGATTGTTCCTTTTTAGTTGTGCAGGGAAACTGGCGCTGTCTGCTTAGACTGGGGAACGCCGATCCCTTGGATTTCTGCACACACACAAACGCACAGAGTGGGAATAAACGAGAGAGAGAAGACAATGAGGGCAAACATGATCTGACGGGGGGGGGCGGAAAGATACAATCTCACCCTCTCTTGGGGCTCCGGCAGCGGTTTTTTTCTTTTCTTTCTGGGACCGGGGATCTATTTTTATTGGTGGTATTTTCTTTGGAAAGGCAGAGGGAGGGGGAAACCGACTTCAAGTGCGGAGCTGCTTCCAGCTGGTGCGTGAACCTTGCAGGATTGGGGGAGAAAATCCCCCCTTGGATACAAATTTGCAGGAAATCCTGCCGCGGGCGCCGAGATCATCACCTCACCATGAATTCCGTGGCTGGGAATAAGGAGAGGATCGCGGTCAGCACCCGAAACAGGAAATATGGGGTAAGTTGCCCTTAAGTAAAGGGGAATGAGGGATGCTTGCAAAAATAATAATAATACAAATCTACAGCGCTGGGCTTTCACACAAAAGGGCTGCGAGCGGACACGGATCCCCGCCCCCCGATCAAGCCGGTCGCCTTCTGAAGAAGCGGCAGGGTGCCCCAAGCCAAAGGGGCAGCCGGGGTGCCTTAACCAGTTCCGCCCCTGGGACGCGGAACGCCGAGCACTTGGGCAGCAGCAGCAGCCGCCTATGGACTCTGCACTCCTTTAACTTTTGCAGCCTGGGGTTCCGCCTAGACAGGCGGCTCTGCGGGGCGAAACGTGCTTCGTGGATCTCTCCTCTCCTCCGCTGTATATAGAATACAGTAACCTGACTTCCGAGGGGCTTTGGCTCACGTACGAGAGGGGCGCGCGGGGGGGATCGCCAGGGAGGGAGAGAGAGAACGCTCCTTGGAGGGGGCTTGGATTGGAAAAACGTGCGCGCACACACCCACCAATTCTGCAGGGAAAATCGATCTCAGGTGGTGACTTTTTTTTTTAACCCAGCTTCTTGGAGATCAGAGGGGGCGGGTGTGCCTGGAGGTCAAAGGTGCCAACTTGAATAAAATATGGGGGGGGGGGCAGGTGAGCCCCGCCCTGCATAATTGATCACACGATGTGGGGCATGCACATCGTTTGAATGGAAATGCACATCAACTTGGGGGCTCAGATATTTTATGGAGGGGGAGGGCGAAGGGACCTCGGCTCCTAGGAGTGTTTTAGGGTGTTTTAGCTGACTTGGCGTGATTGTTACATCTAACATCTCCAGGAGCTACTTGGTTCTTATCAATGCAACTTTCGCTGCCCTCCTTCCACGCCCCCCACTGATCTGCTTCCCTTCTCCACTCAGGTGAATGACCCCTGCTCCCCGACCAAACCCGCAGCTCCCTTCTCGCCCGAAAGCTGGTACCGGAAAGCTTACGAGGAATCCCGGGCCGGCAGCCGCCCAGCCCCGGAAGGAGCCGGCTCCATCCTGGGCTCGTCCGGCACCCCTTCCCCGGGATCGGGCACGTCGTCGCCGGGCTCCTTCACCGGGTCGCCGGGCCCCGCTTCCCCGGGGATCGGCAACAGCTCTCCCGGGTCGCTGGGGGGCTCGCCGGGCTTCGGCACGGGGTCTCCGGGCTCCGGCAGCGGAGGGGGCTCCTCCCCGGGCTCCGACCGCGGCGTCTGGTGCGAGAACTGCAACGCCCGCTTGGTGGAGCTGAAGAGGCAAGCGCTCAAGCTGCTCCTGCCGGGGCCCTTCGGCAGCAAGGTGAGCCATTGAGCGAGTCGGTGGCCCGAGGGCCAGCAGGGCTTGAGTCTCCCACACACGCCCGCGCGAACACGAGTGGAGAAAGCGTGCATTAACAAAGGAAGGCAGGAAGGAAGGAATCTCAGAGCAAGGAGACAGGGCATTCGGGGAAAGGAAAGTGAGGGAGCAAGGAAAACAGGGGGGGTCTTGAAATCAGGGGGTCAAACTCCACCCCCATTATTTGGGAGAAAGAGGTGATCTTCTTTAACCTGTGGCTGGGTAGTGAGACTCCCTTTCCGCATCCAGCGCAGCTCTGTGGCTGAGCCCCCCCTCCCCATCTCCAGACAAAAGACGTTTTTGACACGCTCAGCACAAAGTGAGAGGAAGCACCAACGGTGTAATCTTCTGTTTGTGTTGTACTGGTTTGTAATGACGGCATGCCTGCCTACACGGCTTAAGGAGAGTTCGGTCTGAGTCAATAAATGCCTCTGACTAGTCAAATAATTAGTTCTGCAATATGCCATTAATATGGTTCCCAAGGTTTGAAAGGAACCAGTGTTCGGGTCAAACTTCTGTTTTCTTTCTCTTCTTGTCCATTTCCTTTTAAAGAAAATACCCAGCTCTTTATTAAATCTCATATGTGCAGCTGCAAAAAAACATATTTCACATTTTGTTGTTTTTGTGATTGCTCAAAAATGTGTCAAGCCACATGTTAAGGGTAAACCCTGGCAATCTCTCATGGGTGCACATCTTGTGATGCGATGGGCAATCCTCTGGAGGGAAATGGGTGGCCTTCTCCAAGGAGACCTGGCAATGAAAAATAAAATGATCTAAAGCATAGGCATGCAAGCTTGCTCTTTCTGTCCTCAGTGTTGAGAGGAGAGCCTCAGATTGTAATCTTCTAGGTGTGTGCAGTTTCCTTGGAGGAAACCTTGGTTAATGGTGCCTACTCCCAGATTACATAAGAATAGCCAGTGGCCCATCTAGTCCAGCATTCTGTTCTCCAGGGGCCAATCAGATACATCCGTGTGGGAAACCCTCAAGCACAACACTCTCCACCTGAGGTTTCCAGCAGCTGGTATTCAGAAGCATTGCTGCCTCTGATCATGGAGGCAACACATAGCCATCATGGCTACCAGTCATTGATAGGCTTATCCTCCATGAATTAGGTTAGCTTGCCTCGGATTGCAGCCTGTCTTGGGGGATAAGTCCCATAGAACTCAGTGGTGCTGAATGAACATGGATAGTAACTTCAGTGATGTCCAGTGGATAAAGAACTGGTCTGAGCTCGCAGTGGTCAACTCAGATTCTCATAATCTCCTCTGTATACAGCAGCTGTGTTTATGCTGACTCCCAGCCTGTAGCTGCTGGTGTGGTGCCAGTGTCATGGCAGCTTACCTGGACAGATCAAGGCTCTGCAGATTCACCAGCAGAAGCACTGGATTGGTGCCACAAGTGCACCTCTGTATCCCTGACTTTGCTGCCACCTTGCCCAGCACTATTCAGGTACCTTGTAGGACGTTGGAGGAAGAACATGAGACTATCAGGAGCGTCTGTGGAATCAGATGGTCTGTGTGGTCCAGCATCACAATGGCCAACTAGATGCCTGTGGGAAGCCTGCAGGCAGTATGTGAATACAACAGCGCTCTGTCCACCTGTGATTATCAGCAAATTGTATTTGGAGGCACACGGCTTCTGACAGTGGAGATTGAACAAAGCCATTGTGGCTAGTAGCAATGGCTAGTCTGGAGGGCATTCCCACAGTTCTGTCCCACCAATACTGGCTGCTACTGCCTTCCAGCCACAGCTGCTGCACACTAAAGCCACCACATCAGCACTGGCCCTACCATTGGGCAATGTGAGACAGTACTCTTAGATGACAGCTGCTGAGGGGCGAGGAGCAGGCAGAGAGCTGTGTGTGCCACATGCTCTGCTCTGCACCCTCTAAGTTAGCCTGCTGCCCTCAAGGGCAGTGGAGGATAATGCCCTTATTGCCTGTGTACAGGCAAGATTCGGGTACCTGTCAGTTTGGCATTTGTCTGTGGAATGCGGAGGCACTATACCTTCCCCTTTGCTCAGGCAGCAAAATGTTTTGGGATGGCCCTGCTCATGAGGAACCCTGGCCCCAGACTCTGCAATGGATTCTGAGATGCAAATGAAACACCAAGAGTTGCACCTAAAATTGCCATTTCAAACAAATGTTTTGGGTTCTTTGGTGTGTGGTGTGGACATTCACCATGAGTGAGCTAAGGGGAATAAACATAGACATTTCCATTGAGATTGGCGGTGGGAGCTCCTCCCATTATTGAATGCTGATCTAGTTAAAAAAAGAATTCTTCCATTCCAAATGAAAGAAGGGTTCTTACATAGCCTTCTGCCTGACATGCTAGTTTTCTAAATGCAGTACAGTGTTTTATTGTATGAACGTTCTGTTGTATGAAGGAATAGCCATTTCTGTAAGCTCACCCCTCCAGTCATAGTGGTAGAGTCTAAACACAGGTTTACCATCTGCATGAGAACTGAGCCTTAGTTTGCCACCTATCAGATCACAGATGGGAATTCCAATCTTCTTGTCTTCATGGTATAATTGCGTAAGAACAATAGAGAGTGTGGAACACTTCATAAATTAAATGTGAAATAAGTGTCAAAAAGCCATTTAATTTGATACCATTTTTGAGGTTTTGAAATTGCTGGATAAAATCATGCATTGAAAGGATATAATGTATTCTGTGCACACACTCCATGTTCATGCAGTTGAATTAAAATGCCTTATTCTCTCATTTTGTGTATTTTACACATCTGTGAGGTGTCCTCTGGTTTCATTTTACTACCGGCATCTGGCAGTTGAAAAGGCTACTGTGCTCACTACTCATAGCAGAATTTGCTCAGTCTGGCATTTTCTTCAGTTTTTGCCTTTTAAATTACCCTACATTTACTTGGTACTCCCATCCCCTCCCTCATCTAAATCAAAGATTGGCTCCATAGCTCCTTCCTTTTAGTGCGCCTCCTCCATCATTTTGCTTCTCCTGTGTCCATGGGTATATGACATCATCTCTCCCCACTATTTCCATTGCAGTCGCACAGCAGACCGCTGGCAGGTCTCTGTAGTTCTACCGAGAAGCATGCACATTAAAGTGCCACTGGATGATCAAAGTTGCTCACATGCTATTTCATGTTTGTAGGAAGGAAAATGTGCCAGAAGAAAGCCTTGCCTTCCATTGTCAGCTCTGCAATATAGTGGCAGGAACTTCTGCAAAAAGTATGGTTGGTGATCTGGGATGTGGAAGAGGAATGGAAGTGTACAAAAAGTGTGAAACTAACCAAAGGGTCAAGGCACATCCATGGTTTATGGTGTAACCTGTAATATCTTATGCCGAGGGCATCACTGTTGTGAACAAATCTGCATTTGTAACTTGGTTGAAGGGGTGTAACTCTATACTACATAGTCTTTATCTGAAGAAGTGCCACAAATGATGATGTCTTCTAGGAGTGACAGCTTCCATGACACACTTGGGTTTGTTCACAAGTTACGTTTCTGTTCTAATTTATTTCCTACAGTGCTTCCACATTGACACATCTTGGTTCTCCTCCCTGAATGGTTATGACCATGGAAATTCCTTGGCTTTAACGGTTGCTGAGCTATAGTGAATACTTCACTGACCTGGCTTGCACTCTTAAGCTAAACCATGGCTTAGCATGAGCACGTGTGCTGCTTTCTGCCAGTACTGTAGCTATGGGGGAGGAGAGTCGGGCTAGCTGGGTTTTTTTTGCCCTGGGTGAAGCCTCTAGAGGGGCTCCATTGAGGCTCCCAGCCTGTGCACATGGGTGTGTGTTTGTGTCAAACTGGGTTTTTAACCCGGGTGAAATAAAGCCTAGTTTTGTCCCTGTTTTTGCTTATGCATCCTGTGTCATCCAAACCTGGTCTCTTGGTTAAAATCTCTCCAGACTCTCCATGATCTGTAACCCAGAACAAACTTTGGTTACAACTTGTGGTTGGTCTGGAGAAAGCTTAACCATGAGCCTGGGTGTAGATTACATTGAAAGCCAAACCTTGGCTTTACTGCATTCTTAACAAACTACAGTTCCAGGATTCTTTGGGGGAAAGTTACAAGCACTAATAGTGCTTTAAATGTGTGGTACGAATGTGGCCTAAGGCAGAAAATGCCATTCAGTATATAAAGAGGACCTTCCTCTCTCCACTGAATAGCCACTGCCAGGCCTCCTCTTCAGTGGCTGTGAGGCATACATTCCAGATCCGAAGTTATGATTTTAAGTGGGGAATGAGTCCTGGCACCTCTCTTCTTAGAAATTAAACACAGTGGGAAACGGTTTCTGCAGCTTGGCCATATCGTCAGAATGGCTTTGCATGATTTATGTCACCTTTTTAATGCTGAGTTCTTTATTTGGATTGGATATCAAGATGTTTTGAGGTGAAATCTGGCAAAATCCTACAGCGGTTGAGCCACTCTTTGAAAGCAGTGTGGGAAGATTACCACATATATTGCATAAAAAAGTTAACAGTCCCGAAAGCTCTGTCAGAGGCTTTTGAGCTGACGAAGTGTTAAAAGAATTGTAAGCGTCTCTCTCTTCCATGGTAACCCTGTGGATGTTGGAGAGCCAGTGGGTTGCATGAATGTGACACAATGCCATTCAATTTGCACTGTCAGGCCCAAGTGTTATCAAATGGTAATATTTACTCTTCTACTTCAAAGAGGGCTTGGTTTTCTTCTTCTGTGGTTTGGATCAAGAGGTATCAAGTGAAAACACTGATTGCTGTTGAAGGGTCTCTAGCACCGGTTTGCTGAATTGCATTTATCACTATTTATTTATGGTGCTCTTTGAATTAAAATATGGATGGTCCTAAAGGACTGACTGAGTTGAATCCTCCGTTTGCATAGCATATGTGATTATATGAATTGCTTGCTGCTAAAACAGTTATTCCAAGTGCGCAAAAAGTAAATTAAAAGGCTGAATCATAAATAAATGGTTCCACAAATCACTTGTTTTTGATAGCAGTAGTAAGTTTGTGATTTTACAATCATTGGTAACTTTTTAAAAATTCTGTCCCAGAACTGGTGACATATCCCACTGGGTGTTGCAAGTGGAGTGCAAGAGTTAAGCTGAATGGTGGAAGATTTGGGACAGATAAACAGATGTACTTCTTCATGCAGCAGTTAAACTATAGAACTTGCTCCCACAGGAAGCAGTGATGGCTAATGACTGGGATGGCGTTAAAAAAGGACTGGACAAATTCATGGAGGAGAGAGGACAATGGCTACTAGCTATTACTGTATATATATGCTCTGTCTCCATTAGAGAAGGCAGTTTTGCTTGCTGGAAACCACAGAGGAGGAGAGTGCTTGTGCACTCAGGTCCTGTTTGCTAATTTCCCCGCAGGTATCTGGTTGGCCACTGTGAGGACAGGATGATGGACAAGATGGGCCATTGGCCTGATCCAGCAGGCTTTTGTTACGTTATTAGCAGTGGCTGAGTTGAAGCAGGTCGCTTCCCTATTGGTAGCAGCTGCTGGTGAAAATCCTCCCAAGTGTCTGAAGATATTGAACACATTATGTGGAAATAATATGATATAGCAGAACCGGCCTGATGTACAGAAGCTGGTGAATAACATGGACACCTAGAAGGAATCATCAGAAAAAAATATTGCAATAGAGGCCTTTGAAGATCTTCATTGTACAGTCTCCAACTGAATATTAAAAATGCCTGAGGTATTCCTTAGTTTTGGAACTTCTTGACATTATATTTGTTGGGCATTGCTGAAAACAAAGGAAATGGAAAATACATTGCCCGAGGGCAATATGCAATAGATTGTTAAAGCTGCTTGCAGGTAATTTGGCTAGACCAGCCTGAGTTCTCACACAAATGGTGCTGGATTTTCCTAACTGCTAAGTTATGTGACAGGCAGGTTTCTGAACTGCATTGTGGTGGTAATCAATCATTTTATTTGTATGCCACGTTTCCAAAGCTACAGCATAGTAGCTTAAGGCAGCTTACAACATAGTAAAAACTACACATGTCCAAACACAACAAAAGTCGCCACAAACAAAAAGCATCAAAAAGTACACAACCAAATAGAACAATTTCCAGATAAATCATAAGATCCAAAATAGAGACGCAAAACCTTAAAGCAGCAACGGCAACAAACTTCCCAGCCCAAGATTGTGTTCAGCAGCCTCAGCTTTTGTTTTTGAAACCAGTCAGGGCTCCATCCTCCCAGGCCAGGTGGAAAAAAAGCTTGCAAGGCAGGGGAGCAGGTCTTCCAGGACTCATAGCCAATATGGTCTGCCCTCTTCTCGACTCCATGAAGTGGTGTTTGTGAGGAATCTGTCACTGATAAAAACACCAGGACTTATCATATGAGCTGGAACTAGCTGCTGCAGTGCAAGAGGGAAGCAAAAAGATGCTTCAGTGAAAGGCGCTTTTTACATGTACAGTCAAAACAACAGTCCAACAGCAGTGCCTCATAGTGCCATAGGTCTTGAAATGACTCGAATATTGAAGACCTTGGTCTTCTCACCAAAGGACCCCCCCCCAATATTGTACACCATCCCTCCTCCAAAATTAATCAACATATTCCAGAGCCTATAGCAATGGGTCTCCAGCTTTGGTTCATGAGGAACTGCGTCTTTTTTCTTTGTTGCTCTCCTTTTGCGCTGAACTTAGGCCAGGCATAGGCAAACTCGGCCCTCCAGATGTTTTAGGACTACAACTCCTATCATCCCTAGCTAACAGGACCAGTGGTCAGGGATGATGGGAGTTGTAGTTCCAAAACAACTGTAGGGCTGAGTTTGCCTATGCCTGACTTAGGCATTGACTAATGTTGCTGTCAGTGCCCACCCAACTCCATATTTCCTGCAAAACGGGGATGCCTCTCTGTTAGGGATGCCCACAAGATCCCATATAAGCTCTCCTTTTTCTGGACCAAGAAAATGGCTGGACTGGTGCTTCAGTAGCAGAAATTCAGAGAGGAGGGTTGGTTTTGGGTGTGTGTGCACACAATAGGTATACAGAATATAGCTGTAGGCCTTATTTTTAAATGCAGTAACTGAAACTCATGTCTTACTAAAAGGTAAAGGTACCCCTCACCATTAAGTCCAGTCGCAGACGACTCTGGGGTTGCAGTGCTCATCTCTATAAGCCGAGGGAGCTGGCGTTTGTCCGCAGACAGCTTCTGGGTCATGTGGCCAGCATGACTAAGCCACTTCTGGTGAACCAGAGCAGCGCACAGAAATGCTGTTTACCTTCCCGCTGGAGCGGTACCTATTTATCTACTTGCACTTGACGTGCTTTTGAACTGCTAGGTGGGCAGGAGCTGGGACCGAACAACGGGAGCTCACCCTGTCGTGGGGATTCGAACCGCCGACCTTCTGATCGGCAAGCCCTAGGCTCAGTGGTTTAGACCACAGCGCCATCAGTGTCCCATTATGCCTTGCTACTGAATTCCAAATTGGTAAGATCAGCCTGATTTGTGTAAACCAAGGATGAGGAACCTTTTTCTTCTCAAGGAACCATATTCCCTCAGGGAAAAGTGTGCATACCAGCAGCAAGTGGGGCCAGATACAAAAGTGGGTAGTGCCAACCTACACCTTGTTCTCACACACCACAATCACACATACCTAGTACACAAACACAGTCTTATGCATGTGTGCACACACAACCCCTCTTGATTCAGGCACACATTTAAAATACACAGCACACAGTCTTCCTTGTTCAGTCCTGCTCCCTCAATTGATATTTTTACTGTAAACCTCTATGGCAGAAGTTGCTGGTAGTTAACAACTGTAAGTGTAGCCTATAGGAAGAATAATCAAACGTGTGTTCTAATTCTTGCCCATTTATCATTTATGAATCCAGCTGACTTGCAAGGTTTTTTGGGGGGGTGGGGAAGGGACTCCTGCTGATAACATCCTGGAAATTTCATTAGCTCTCATAACCGTTGTCAGCAAAAGAGCTTTATAATCAGTCAGCAATATATATTTTACATTTTTGCACTTATTCCTTCCTTAAAATGCATAAACATTGGCTAGTTAAGGCATGGCAACTCTTAATATAACAATCCATTATATGTTTTCACAGAAATAGTAGGTTGTTGATACTGATTGAATGGGAACCTTTTAAAAATCGAATCATGTACTTTGAAATGTTTGAATGTATATACAAAAAACCCTATTCGGTTGTAGCTGACTTAAGTCATATTCAGAGTAGACTCACTGAAAAAAATGTATTTAAATTAGTCCGGGTTCTATTCGGAGTATGATTTAGTCAGATACATCGCGTAATAGTTTGCTGTTGTCATTGCGTGACCTGACTGATCTTTATGTATGAAACCATTTGTAGCCATACATTACATTTGCCGCAGCAAAATGAACGCTTAACCTAGAACAAGGGTACCTTTGACTACCTCATAGCTATCACGGAAGTGTGGAACGTTAACTATAACAAGAAACATTCACTCACAGTATGTCAACAGGAGGAAAGCTGAGGGGCTTCGGTTTTGGTTATGTTGACAAAGCTTAGCTTTTAATTACAGAAGCACAAACCTTAATTTAACCATTTCGGTGCTTGCTTTAGAAGAAGGGAACACACACTATTAAACATACAGTGGTACCTCGGGTTACAGACGCTTCAGGTTACAGACTCTGCTAACCCAGAAATAGTACCTCAGGTTAAGAACTTTGCTTCAGGATGAGAACAGCGCGGCGGCAGCAGAAGGCACCATTAGCTAAAGTGGTGCTTCAGGTTAAGAACAGTTTCAGGTTAAGTACTTAACCTGAGGTAGCACGGTATATGAAAAAATATTTTAAAATGTCAAATATATTGTCATTTGTTAAGCGAATAAATGTGTCCTCGATGAAAAGCTAAGGCATAATTCATAATTTCTCCATTTATCTGATGTATCTCTTCATGTCCTGGGGCACAGAACACATAGAACCTGCTACCACCGAGCTATGAGCTCTCCCCACAGAGTCCCATGGGTGCATATTGGAGGACATATGGGCATGGCTTTATTATATTTCCCTTTCTGTTAGAACCTGTGCTTAATCCACTTTCTGTACCTTTCTATCATTTCTGCCCACATGCTCTTGATTTAGCCTTTCCACTTCAGAGATGTTTGGTGGCCGAAGACTAATAATATTAATAATGAAAGAATCCCTGCAGCTGATATAATGGGAAATGGGTTCCTGTTAGCTCGTGCCTACTTTAGGGAGACATTTCTAGCAGAGACAGGACAGTAATGAACCCTTCCTGAAAGCTTAGCAAGTAGCAGAATAATGGAATTTCATTTCTGTTCAGACTTTTAATATATGAAAAAGCACAGCCGGACTGTATGGGGGACTTAATTTTGTAGTGCAAAAATCTCAGTCACCTAATCATTTCATCCCAAGTCAGTGTAATTCAAATAGGATTATTGCATTAGAAATGTGATTTTAAATGGCCTGGAGCAGTAATTTGTCAGCATTTGGGAGGATTAAGTCCATTAAAGTTTAGGCAGCCTAAACAGCTTGTATTGCATCATAGGTCACAATACCAAACACTGAGCATAACCTGTCAAAAGCACATTTTGCAATTGCAGGTCTCCTGGCAGGGAGAGCACCTACCATTTGCCTGTGCCCTTACATTACAGCACCTAGAATTACTCCAATTGTGGAAGCAAACCAGAGAAATAAAGAATAGTTCTTAGATTTGTTGACGCTTCTCATCTTTATTATTATGAAAATCAGAGGTTTAGGCCTTACTTTAAAAACAGAGTGATTCAAATAATGAATCTTGATTTTTTCTTTTTGTCCAGGGAGATACTTGACCTGTGATTTTTAACATTTGCTGTGAGAAATAATACACACAGGTCTTGCTTTCCGAACACAATGCATTCTCAGGAAATTGTTAGGTGAGCATTCACATAACGAGTGGATCATTTCCATTGATTCCTATGGGGAAATTTCTAATGCATTCCCGGCAACAAAATTTTGATCCCAGAATGGAAAAACCCAGGAAAACCCTCTGAAATCTTGCAAAAGTCAAACAAGGAAGGAAAAAATATTATTAATTAGCCAACCCCCCCACACTTCCCACTATGGTTTCTGGAGAAACGGCTATCATAGACCAGCAAAATCTTGTTTAAGGCTACTTATTTGTTTATAGTACTACATGCAGGTCTGGTTGTTTGGATATCTCAACCTGCACTGCTTATAACAAGGATCGGATCCTAATTCATCATGTTTGGATAAGTGAATTTTTGTGTAACGAGTATTCAGATAGCAGGACTTGTGCGTTCTGTCAAATTATACTCATTTATGTGCTTGTTCCTCTATTATAAAAATGATTGGGGTGAAAAAGCACTCATCATAACTTTGGCTGAGTCATACCCTAGATTTGTTACCTAGGTTTGCTGTGTATCAGTTGCTGAAGTATACCAAATACAGTGGTACCTTGGTTTACAAACTTAATCCGTTCTGGAAGTCCATTCTTAAACCAAAACATTCTTAAACCAAGGCATGCTTTCCCATATCAGCGGGGGACTCAATTTACAAATGGAACACACTCAATAGGAAGCAGAACATGTTCTGCTTCCAAGGCAAAGTTCACAAACCAAAACACCTTCTGGGTTTGCATCGTTCTTAATCCAAATTGTTCATAAACTAAGTTGTTCTTAAACCAAGGTACCACTGTATCTCACAAATGTAATAGGACCATTTCCCCTAAATGTACCTTTTTGCTGGTAGAATATCTGCTTTCTGCTTTTGATACATATTCCAATAACTTTGCTAGTATATATTGAATCCTGAAGTTTTAGAAATTGTATCATTTGGGCACCAGATTTATGTACATAGGATGCTTGCTTTCCAGATGGCAGGGTAATGAACCTTTTGAAACTGAGATGGCTCAGCTTTGTAGTTCATTTGGTTTGATTGTTCAGTTTTTAAAGTATAATTTTACTCTGATAGAAGTTAGAAAGTACGTAATCATAGTATCATAGAATTGTAGAGTTGGAAGGGAGCACAAGTGTCATCTAGTCCAAGCCCCTGCAAGGCAGGAATCTTTTGCCCAACGTGGTGCTTGAACCCAGGACTCTGAGATTAAGAGTCTCACATGATTCTATGCTCTACTGACTGAGCTATAATTTATTGTATATGACTACTTTTGTCATGTTTGTAGTTATGTAAGTTGTGTATTATGTTGTAAGCTGCCCTGAGCATGGTTTTAACTTTGGAAAGGTGGCATACAAATGACTGACTGACCACAATGCAGACACACAGCCTGCATATCACATAACTTAACAGATACAGAAATCCAACACAAGCCAAATTACTTGTAAGCAGCTTTTAACAATGTCTTGCAGATTGGTCCTGGACAACGTATGTATTTTCCATTTCCTTTGCTTTCAGTAACGCCCAACAATTATAATGAAGCATTTATCCACTGTCAAGAAGTTCCAAAAGTGAAGAATACCTCAGTTATTTTTAATAGCCAGTAGGAGACTATGCAACGAACAGCTTCAAAGGCCTCTATTGCAATATTTTTCTGATGACTCTTTATAGGTGTCCATTATGGATGTTATTCACCAGCTTTTGTACATCAGGCTGGTTTGCACAATCCAGGAAGCCAAATTATGGCCTGCTGGGATTGTGCAAACATGCCTCCCCACCCCCCAGAGCTCAAAATCAGTTTTCTGTTTCCTGGTCTTGTGCTAATCCAAGGTTTGGTTGGGCATGCCATCTGAACCTGAGCTTGTGGTTAAACTTTCTCCTTGCTAAATAATCAGCTTGTAGCTAACGTTTTTCCTCATGCCAGAGTGAAAACGCCTGGGAAAGAGTAATGCAGCTGTGAGCTCCTCTCCTGGAGCCCACATGTCCACACAGTCCCATTATGCCACAACTTAGTAGCCAGTGTGTTTGGGGGTGGCTGGAGGAAGACATAATTGGGAGATGAGGCTGATACTCATCCATATTCAATATTCTCACTATGCTAAGAGCTAAGGTGCATTTTTAACTGCTTCTAAAGAACCATTCTTGAAAATATATTGGTGGAAGTATATTACACCCATTTACCTCAGGGAGGAGATTTGTGCAGGGCAAGACTCTGGAGTGTGCTGTAGGGTTCATGTATCCTACTTGGGAAAGGAGACTCCTTCATTACAGTTCTTTAATCACATTTTTTCCCTCCACAAACATTATGTTGTGGATCTGGTTGGCTGCAGCTGTTGTGTGCATGTTTTTCAAAATGCCTAGCCCATGTTCAGTTACGAGGTTCTCTTTGGGAATGTTTGAGAATTCTGGGTGCTTAGTCCAGATCTCAAAGAACCTAATATTGCTTCTTCATATAGTGTTACTGTTTTAGGGTACAACTTTCAGATCTCCTTAGGGAGAAAAAGTGGGATAAAACTGGTTTTAAATAAATATATTTCTTAAATAACCACATTTTGCTTCACAAAAAAGAGAATTTGTGGTGTTTGCCTTGTGGGTTAAGGAGAGAGTTTTATATGTGTGTTGAAGAACTATTCCATAACGATTTCTCCTCTATTAAAAAAAATAAAAGATCATCCATCCTAAATATGGGTCAGCACATTGTACTGGGCAGGCTGCCCAAATCAGCGGATTGTTAGAGCCAGAGTAGCTTTGTGTACAGAGGAAAGAAAACCGTTCACACAGACTCAGCCGCATCAGCAGTCTAATACCCTGGATTATTTTTGGAACATCAGATAATTGGGATAGTTCCAAACACAAAACTGAACAGCTTGTCGTGGTTTTCTATGCAGAGCCCTAGACTACTGTATGTCCTGCATTTTTATTCAGGCCTGGTTTCAGCAATTTGTAATGTGTGACTGTCACAAATGTCAGAAGTGTATGACCTGTCATATATAATGTGCTGGTATGAAATCTGTTAGCTTTTAGAACTAGGAATCTTCCCCACCTCTGTATTACAGAGCTATGCACTGACATATTCTGTGATCAGATGCCACAGGATAAACAGAAATGGATTGTTTATTCTTTGTACAGAACTCCACCACATGTATCTCCCCCTTCTTCCTTATTAGAAAGCACATTTCTTTGGGTGAAGGTTTGCAATATGCTGGTCATCTAATGTTGGCTCTGATAGACTCATCAACACCAATCTATACATTTAGAAATAGCATACTGTACTTGGGACCACGCCACTTTTAAATGTAAACAAGGAGTTTGTTTGAATGCTTTTCCATATCAACCCCCCCTCCTTGTACACAGAGAAATAAACATGTCAGAGAAGGATTGGTTGGATGGATATGTTTGCTTATTTATGTTAGATCATTTAATTATGAGATTCCCCCCATTCTGAAGTAGCAGTCATAGGAGAAATGTCTGTTTTTTAACACCTGAATCAGTCCCATACTATTTGCTTGTACCATGTTTGACAATATTAAAGATACAGTGGTACCTTGGGTTACAGACGCTTCAGGTTACGGACTCCACTAACCCAGAAATAGTACCTTGGGTTAAGAACTTTGCTTCAGGATGAGAACAGAATTCATGTGGCGGCAGCGGGAGGCCCCATTAACTAAAGTGGTACCTCAGGTTAAGAACAATTTCAGGTTAAGAACGGACCTTCAGAACGAATTAAGTTCTTAACCCGAGGTACCACTGTACTCAGTTTCCCCTTTTCAGTGCTTTGTTACCTTAAAGTGACAGCAGCTAATATCATCCGCCAGCTTTAGCTAAACCAAACCATTTTTTCCAACCAGATTTCAGAGGTTGACTCAAAAGCCCATTTCTCCCCCATCCATCACAGAGGATGCCTCACCCCTGCAGCCCCAATATGTACTGGTGCTGTAGAGCCACCCCACCTCTTAGATGCTATATTGCCAGAACAAAAGCTATTGCTCTTCATTTGTCTGCTCATCTCTCTGCTTGCTTAACAGTGGCTGGCAAGAAGAAACAATAAAAGCCCATTCTGCAGCAAATTGGAAGTCATGACTCATGCGTTTCTCATTCTCTAATGAATGTTATTAACAGTTAACAAGTTCTCTAAATCAGGTTAATATTGGTGGTATCACTCACAGTTGTCCCACTGGAAGAATTAGCACTCTCTTTCAACATTGCAGAGTGAACATTAGAGTCTTAAGAGGGGAGGTGGTGGGGTTATCCAAACTTTGGCACTATTTAAGGCAAAATGTACCAATAAAACTAGGGGTAATTTTAGTATACTTCTCTGCCCCCGCTTCCCTTTCTCAAGCTTTTTCATGCTGTGATTTCAAAAAGGAATCCTTCCCATTAGTCAAAGGCTGTTTCTGAAGAACTGCTGCTAGTTCAGTTTATAGATGTTAGGTTACTAACTGGGAAAGCAGCTTTCTCCTGATTGAAGCACAGAGTGTCTGAGGACTGGGACATTTACAGGGAAACCAAAATGCTTATTTACAAAGCTATTGTACTATCAATTTTACTGTATGCTTGTGAAACATGGACCACTTATAAACGCTATCTCCAACTCCTAGAAAGATTCCATCAACTGTACCTCCGAAAAATGTTACACATCACTTGGGAAGACAGGCGAACTAATGTCAGTGTACTGGAAGAAGCAAAGATCACCAGGGTCAAGGCAATGATTCTTCAACATCAACTTTGTTGGACTGGTCATGTTGTGTGGGTGCCTGATTATCATCTTCCAAAGCAACTATTCTATTCCCAACTTAAGAATGGAAAGCGAAATACTGGTGGACAACAATAGAGATTTAAAGACTCTCTCAAGGCAAATCTTAAAAAAATGTAGTATAAGTACTGATAACTGGGAAACACTGGTCTGCGAGTGCTGCAACTGGAGAACAGTCTTTCCCAAAGGTGTCATAGACTTTGAAGAAGCACGAACTCAGGGTGAAAAGGAGAAACGTGGTAAGAGGATGGCACGTTTGACAAACCCTCACCATGATCAACTCCAGTTTGGAAACTTATGTCTCCACTATGGGAGGACATGTGGATCCAGAAGTGGTCTCCACAATCACTTACAGACTCACTGTTAAGACCATGTTTATGGAAAGACAATTTTACTTGGCTATGAGTGATTGCCAAAGAAGAAGAAAAGAAGAAAGCTAACTGGGATTGGCTGTTGGAAGCATATTTTTAGGTTGTGAAATGTACCGAGATCTCACAGATATAGTTTGGTATACAAATTATTACCATTATTATTATTATTATTATTATTATTATTATTATTATTAGCGCCTGTGTGGTAGGAGATGGGTCACAGAAGTGTGATATTGACTCTTGGGTCACCCAGCCCTAGACTTATCCCTCCTTCACTGAACCATCCCATCTCCCCCAACCCTTTGGCTGGGTGATGGCTACGCCTAGGGGTTGGACTGGTTAGAGCAAACTAGGCCTATTACCCCACCAAAAAGTTCTGTGGGAAGGAATGGTTCAGGACTGGCTAGTGTTTTCTAAAGGAAAGGCTTCTTTCCTCTGCTCTGCTCCTGGGCCATAAAAGAGGGCCTATGGCTGGGGTCAAACTTGTTGTTTTTGCTGCCTTGCTTCAGTAAAAAGTTGAGGAAGACTTCACAGAATAGGGTGATTGGAAGATGGCTGTGCTGGATGGAATGGCAGTGGCTTTTCAATAAACACTAAAAAGCTGAGTCCTGCCTTCAGACATGGCAACCTTGTGGAGCTGAGTTCCAATGCTTTCAGGTGAGGATTGGTCAATTGTTGGGGTTGAGCCAAGATGGGAGCTGGGTTAAATGTGGGTAGGGAACAACTGCCAGAAAAATGGCAGCGTTTTGGACTTTTTGGTTTAGAGAAATGGTGAGTAAGAGGTGACATGTTAGAAGTTTGTAAACTTACCCCTCTCTCATAACATTAGAACTCATGAACATACGATGAAGTTGAATGCTGGAAGATTCAGGACAGACAAAAGAAAGCACATCTTCATGGAGTCGAGCTAAACAATGGAACTCGCTCTCACATGAAACAGGGATGGCCACCAACTTGAATGGCTTTAGAAGAGGACTGGATGAAGGCTATCTGCGGTGACCAGCCATGATGGCTGTGTTCCACCTCCACTGACAGAGGCAGCTTGCCCGTTGCTGGAAACCGCAGGCGGGCAGAATGCTGTTGTGTTCATGCCCAGCTTACAGGCCACCCACAGGCATCTAGCTAGCCATCTTGTGAGAATAAGATGCTGGGCTAGATCCAGGAGGATCTTCTCATGCTCTTATGTCTTGGTGGGAGGAGTCCTGGGATACTGGCAGTGGGGGAGCCATGTGCTCTTTGTCTAGGGCAATGCAGACCACCATCTTCGAATGCAACCTAAAATGGCAGTAGCCTGTTATGCCTCACCTTATTGACTCATGTTCCATTTCCTGCCCTTATAATTGCCCAAGTCCTCTTGTGTTCTGAATATTTAAACAAAACTGAGTGATGAATTGGAGGGAGTGGCTGGACTGAGGGAAAGACAGTCCCTGCAGCATCTTGCAAGGTAGCAGTATTGTTTTTCTTTTTAAAGACTGTGTGCCTATATGCAAGAAGTTTCTGTCGGTGAGTAAACACATTAAGCCAGCTAATGCATACTTGTGATTGTAATATATTTAAGGTTCTTAACCATAATACGCTTATTAAAATATGGCTATAATTTTGCTAATAGAAAGCAGCAACATGATTTATGAGTAATGACAAAATTCATTCCCATCCTCCAACATATTTAATATTTATGTGAAAAATTCTGTATTCAATTACATCTAAATTTCTAGCATTTTAACAGTGGCCTATTCCGTGGAAGGTATGCATAATACATTTTGTACAGAGTAACGTTCAAAAATAAGCTTTATGCAAAGGGTCTTTTACAGTGCGACACTATGTAGATTTAGGAAGATGAAACACCCACCATACTAAATGGAGCTTACATCCTGGTAGATCATAATAATTATTTCTGAATTTGCATCTCTACGTGGCAGATGCAAGTCACTCCTCTTTTGCACTTTTTGGGGGTGATGCATTTCCTCTCCCTCTTTTTTCTTCTTTTTTGGCAATTTGTAAGTGGCCAGGATTTAAGTGGATCTTAAAATTTGACTTACCCTGTTTGTACCACTGCCATGAGTAAAGGGTTGCCTGTAGCCTGCATGTAGGTGTCTAATCCAGCCCCAACATTGAATGTACTGGGAAAAACTTTGGGTGTATTGTATTTCATAATGTCTGTGAATGCATCAGCATTTGTGGTCATTATAACTATGTTTTATCTACTTATTTTGATAGTTCTACCCCACCTTTTGGCCCCTTTCCCATGTTGAAATGCAGATTCTCCTATTCAGTCGTCTGACAAGCTGCTTCTGAACGTCAGGGACAGTGCTTAGAGAGTATTAGGGTTGCCATATTTCAAAAAGTAAAATTCCTGATACCCGCAAAGTTGCTGAGCTTTTTGGAGGAAACCTAACCCAAAAATAGTGATTTTAAGCTTCTTGAGCTGTTTCTGCTGCATCTGGGTTTCCCCTGACATTTTGCTAATTGGGCAAAAATCCCCCAAAGCCTTTTTTACACCTGAAAACCAGGACATGTCAGGAATTTTCCTGATGTATGGCAAGTCTAGGGAATGTCATCTGATGTAGTGCAAGGAGCTATCATTGGAAACAAATGTCCCGTTGTACATGCAGAAAAGGATGAAAGAGCACAAACCAGTATTTGGATTCAGCCCTATTGTCATAGATTTAGACTGGTGCTGGTGCACTTTTTCCAAACGCATTACCCTTTATATTCCTTGAATCTTTGCAAAATTCTTGGGGATAGTAATTGACAGCACAGTATCATTTAGAAAGGAACAAACTGGTGTAAGTGGAGAGCAACTTCACTGGGAGACATTACAGCACATGGCAATATCACGTAGGTGATTGTGTTATTATATCAGACCTTAGAACTTATGCACGGCTTGGCTGTTTTTGTTGATGAACTTATTCAGAGCTTTTTTTAGCTGGAACTCGTCGGAACTCAGTTCTGGCACCTCTCAGGTGGACACCATTATCATTCTAAGAGAACGAGGGAGGCATTCATGGTGCGTTCCGGCACCTCTTTTTCTAGAAAAATAGCACTGAATTTATTATTGTTTTTCGCTTTTGGAATATGGAGGCCGAGAGAGCCAGCCCTGATGTGTTTTATGTATGGATAAAGAGGGGGCCTTGAAAACCTTGTAGTTCAAGGAGATAAGAAAGATGAAGCAAGAGAATAATAGTGGGCAGAAAATGACATGCCCAAGTTCAGATATCAGGTCACGCCAGGTGGGATTGGTTCCTTATGCGTCCAACTCCCTGATACATGACCCAACCACTGGGCTGGATTGTCTGATATTAACAGCTTTGTCTGCTGCTGATGCAGCAGTTAAATAATGGATGTTGGTGCTTGAGTGCTCCCCTGTAGCTCTGTGTCGCTGTGTATTGCCTGTTTAATATTCCATTTCAGTTTAACCAAAGATGAAGCATCTAAAATGCCTATATCTTTCAGGAGTCATTTGCACTGAGCTGAATTCTTGTGATGGTTCTTTTTAAAACAGTGAATTGTACATCAGTACAAAGGGAATATAAAGAAGAAGGGACAAGGATGTGTGCATATGAGAGAGAGAGGGAGAGGGTTGGGGTGGGAGTCTGTGGGTGGGGAAAAGAGATTAAAAAACACACCATAGTCTGTATTTTTGGGGGTCCCTTTTTATCAGCACAACAACAAAGTGTCTACTCTTCCTTCTACCGTGCACTGAATCACAGTAGTTTGGATCACTGCAGTAGGCATGTAGCAGGGAAGCCAAGATAAGGGCTCTTTTTTGTGGCTGAATTTCAAGGGCTGGAGAGGATTGTGTGGGAAGCCAGGGCAGAAGCAGTGCTGTTGAGGAACTAGTGTATAGTAATGCAAGTGGATGACACTGATAAATTGCTCCCCTAAGCCAGCATCTGCAGCAAATTGTCAGACTGAGATGAGTTCCCGGCATACCCTATTCCTCTGTGTGAATGAAATCTCAGTTGAACCATTATTTACCCATCTACCTGTGAAATGTGGGAGGATAGGATTCATTGCCCTATTGCAGGTTTGATTTGATTTTGCTTTAATACGCTCTGTGTGTGTGTGTGTTGTGCATCTGTTCCTATCTATATCTATATATCTTTGTGTGTGTGTGTATGTTGCCTTCTCCAGTGATGGATAGTGACTAGCCTGTTTCTGATTAGCAACATAGCTCTTTGGGAAAAGAAAAAAGGCTAAGTGGTTTTCTGAGTAAAGTACTGACTTTCCAAGGTCTGGAATCCTGTTTCCACTAAATGAAATGAATTTAATAGTCTTGACTTTGTTCTTTGTAGCTGAAGGAATGCACAGTTAAGCAACTACTTAGTATACTTTCAAGGCTCCCCCTTCCCCACCTCCCCAGCATACCAAGAACTGAAAAAAGATATATATATAGAGAGAGAGAGAGAGAGAGAGAGAGAGAGAGAGACGCGTGTGTGTGTGTGCGCGCGCACACACACACACACACACACAGAGTTTTCGCTGTAAGGGCTCATCCAAACTTCTGCTTGTCCCATGCCTAGGACAGTCTGAGCAATTTTCACCCTTGTCCTGCTCTTTTCCCAAGGAAAACCCACTCTTTAGTACTAAATGGAGCAAACGTCAATCCAATGTGCTGTTTGCTCCAATTCAGTGCTAAAGAGCAGGTTTTCCCCGGGGTTGCGGAAAGCAGTGGGACAAGAGAAAGCATAGATAAGCCCCCCCAGTATCCTTCATTAACTGGAAATGTGTAAAAAATACAATTTTTTTCTGAAAAGCTGCATTTTCTTTACTAGTCTTCTCATTGATTAACAATGAGCATTTGCACAGGAAAAATCCCTACAGTCACAAGACTGATCACTCACCCTCGGTTAAAAAAAAGTACAGCTGGAGTCTTAAAGTTTTGCTATATCCTAGTGTGCCATAGCCACTTTGAAATAGATTTAAATCCAGTTCTTCTACAAAGGAACCAAAACATCAAACCCAAACTCCATGCAATTGCTGCAGCATTTTTTTTCATTTTAAAAAATCTGCTAAAAATAACTAATGGATGATGACTTAACCAGTATTAAAAATTAGATCTTGTAAAATGTCAGAAAGATGCTTAGGCTCAGACTTTGTTGGATACACATGAGAAGAGAGTTCTCCAACACATATGTAAATCCTCTGATAGGTTATTTTTGTGATATATTTTCTACACAAATAGTTCCAGCTGATCCAACAAGCAATCTATATAAGGAATAATGCTGCGACTCAGGAGTGGTGTTCTCAAGGTGTTCTCAACCCCCAAGGGCTCACTTGAAATGGCTAAAAATTTACTGAGGCTCAACAGTCAGAAAATGATGGTGCAGGGGCAGAGCCAGTCACAAAATGGTGGCAGAGCCTGGGATAAGCAATTGCTGACATCATTTACTACTGATTTCTAATCTATCTTTGAAAATTGGCAAATCCTTTGCCATAGCATTTTCATGGTGGCAAGGAGTTCCACAGCTCTGCTTCCTGAAGCTAAGTCCAAACATTTGCTCTGATTCAGCCTCTCCATTTTAGGCAGAATTTGCTGATTTGGAAGCTCTAAAGGGAGAAGATTTTTTTCTTGTATAGTTTCCCTTCCCACCTTTGTATCCTATCAAAGTATTTTTCTTTTCTTTTACCCATCTCCTGTAATTTCTTCTTTTCTCCTTTCACATTCTTCTTGTGCCACAATACCCCCCAAAAACTACTGTTTTCTTTTATCCCTTCTGCTTGATCCGTTAACACTCACTTTTTGCGTATATAACAGCTTTCTTACCCTTTCCTTTCTGTTTCCGCTGTATTTATTTATTTGTTCATAAATATTAATTTTGCCTCACTTTCTAATTTCCCTCAGCAACTCATTTGCCGCTTTCCCCTGAGAGGAGAAAGATCTTCCCTCTCCCCTGAACTCCTCTGTCTCCTGGACACCTTTCCTCAGCGTGTAAGGAGTTACTGCTGTCAGCACTGGTCCAACCAAACGACACTGGCATGGCTAAGGGGGCAAGGCAGATCAGTGGGGAGGCAGTGGGCTGTCTGTGGCACTGAGTGCCGCCTGAAAGTGGCTCTTGCTAGATTTCTCCTGGCCAGGACACCTGGGTGGTTCTTGGCCCACTGCTTGAGAAACACTGTTGGAGAGCAAAGCCCAGCAGCAAATGAGTAGCCTGAGGGGAAGAAAGCAATCAGCTGACAAATATTACTGCTTGGGGAAGGAATGGAATGAGGAAAGAGAGTGGAAGTTAATTTGATAGGAGGAAATAGCCATTTTACCAATGCAGTCTAGCATTGATCTCTTGATAGGTCTCCTCTGACTTGCATCATAGTGCTCCGTCCTGAGTCAGTTGTGGCCTGGATGAATCCTTGCTTGTTAAATGCACCTTAATATTTCCTGTTGTACTAAATAATACAGCAGTGGGTATTCTGGGCTCCTACTCTCGTCGTTACTTATTATTTTACAGCCAGCCTGTATCTCATCTAAGATCAAAGGGCTAAGGCTACGCTTGACATCATATAAATGCTAATAATTTGTATTGCGAAGAGTAGTAAGGGGAGCTTTGTCCCCTTCTGATGAATAGTTTCTTCAAGTATTGTCTAGTTATCTATCATGGTTGTTCACACTGTAGCCTCTTTTGTAGAAGATGGATTAAAATTCTTCATAGTTTTATTGAGTGCTATCTATGGCAACTGGTGTCTAATGTATGTTGTTTAGCTGATCAAGTCTTCTTTTATCCCCTTTGCTTCATAGTTTGGCTCCTGATTTTTTAAATGAATTTTTAAATTCAGGGAGGAGGATGTTGGTGATGTGGCAATTACAGTGAGAACTTCCCATTTTGTTTTCTTATGCTTATATGGCCTTTAGCAAAATATTGGGGACAGAGAGTATGTGTACTTCAAAGCGAAAGGGGCGGAAATCAAACTCCATGCAAGTCCAGTCCTCATTTATCCAACTAAAGGGAAAAAAGGGCAGCGGCAGTGAATGTTGAGAGTGCAGTCATATGTGAAGGACATCTGTATATTGGCTGATGTCAGGAGGAAGCCCAGGCATCCCTTTATCACAGCATGGTGATGGGTCCTGTCAGGATGGCTCAGGCATGTTAGAGCAATCAAAACATGAGAGGCCCTAATTTGCTACAACCCTCCTACTTTCTGTACATACTGCAGTTTCTTTTCCTCAAAACATGTGCACTAAAAACTTTAAACCTCTTTTCTTTTGTCTGCTAACTAATAGCTCACCTGGATAGGATTGCCCCTGGCTCTGTGAATGTAGCAATTAAGTCTAACCCCTAAGACAGCAGCCTGCTGTGTTGCCTGGCAGCCTGCATTTATAGGAGCTGATAAAACAGAGAACAGCCCAGGGTTGTCTTGCTTTTGAGCTTGCCATACAGATGTGAAGGACAAATGCTCATCTGCTCTTGAGGTGACGAAACAACTCTGAGATGTAGGAATCAAATTTCTAGTTTTGCTGTGAGTGGTGAAAACTCGAATGGATGTTCAGCCTGTTCAGGGTTCTTTGTGTGGCTGTTCCTGTAGTTCCACTTTTTTTGTTTTAAAAAAAGGGTGAATGGTAATTTGTTACGGTCTTTTCTGTGTTGTCTGTTATTAAAAAAACCTGAACGGTGCATATTTTATCTGCACAGTGAAGGACTTCCAGAGCATTTAGATAACCAGATGTTCCAGCAAACAAAAGGAATCTCTACAGGGGCTACATTTGAGAGCATGCATGCATATATAAGCCCCACTGATTTAATCATCAAACAGTTAATTGACATGGGGCATGCACTGAATTCAGAAAAGCAGACTTCTCAGATAACTGAAATAGTTCTGTACTATGATGTATCACCCAGTTTGCACCCAGCACCTGAAAATAAGTGGTGTAGTTGCCACAATTTACCCTGCGTTAGGTGTAATTAGCTCCATTGATTTCAATAACATCTTAATTAAGGATATCTGACCATGTACAGGTAACTCACATCTTTTGATTATTACACTTACCATCTTGACTGTGAGTCCTGGAAGTCCTGCTCCCTGCCTTGCAGGCCTTTCCCACCTGGCCTAGGATGGTGGGGCCTTCACTGACTGTAGCTACAAAAGCTGAGGCTGCTGGAGAGACTCTTGGGTTGGGGTCTTGCTTAGAGGTTTTGTGGGGGGGGGTTGTGGTTGTGGTTGCTTTTATTGATTTTTTTTTTTTGTATCTTTTAGCTCTTACTATGATTTGTGTGGAAATTGCAATTTGGTTGTGTACTTCTTGATGTTTTATGTATTGTTTATGAGGACTTTTGTTATGTTTGTAATTATGGGCAACTCATGTGACCGATGCAAGATTGTGGCCCCAGAAAAAGCACTTTTTTTCAGGGTGAAATTGTGGGGCCCAAAACGAACATCATTCGCTCATGTGAAAAAATGGGATGTCGCAGTTTTCCCAGGACAGTTGAGAGCTATGCTCTTAGCCACCACAATTTAAAAGCTCATGCACTAAGAATTTTTTTTGGGGGGGAGGGGGAGTTCTCTTTATTCATGTGTGTTTGTTTTGCGTGTTTTCTGTCCCAATAATTTGTGATTAAAAGTCAATATATGTGAAGGTATGTACTTTAAAAAAGATAACTTATAGAATCATAGAATTGTAGAGTTGGAAGGGACCCAAGGATCATGTAGTCCAAGCCTTCAATGCAGGAATCTCAGCTAAAGCATCCATGACAGATGGCCGTCCAACTTGTATTGCTTATATTGAATAGGCTTGTGCAGCACATTCCAAAACCAAAATCTCTCAGCACTTTAGAACTCCCAGCCGGAGCCAGCAGGAAGGATCAAAGGTGTGAAATAAGGGTTTCCGCGTTTCATCCTGAACACATTGCACTGGCGAAGATGAGGCAGGTTTTTTTCTTAGTCAATCTCTGTAGAGAACAAAAATGGGTCTTGGGCCTTTATTGGATTGCACATACTCTTATTAACTCAGGATAATGATAGTTTCTCTGAAAACTGAATAATCACGAGAGGTGATGCATTGCTAGTACACATGTAGTTCCCAGGAGAAATGGGCAGAAGCTTTGGGGTTGTGTAATGTCCTTACACAATGGGGACGCGGGTGGCGCTGTGGGTAAAACCTCAGTGCCTAGGGCTTGCCGATCGTTTTTTTTATTTTTTAAAATAATTTTTATTAACCGACCAATCAAATCAAATCAAATCACATCACATAAATTCCGAATTACAAAGCCGAATTTTAAATTTTGTTGAGGGGACCCATATTTCAAGATCTGAAGGGGGATTCTGATCATCTTCTTGCTACTGCGTTAATGTCCGAATCAGTCCAAACAAAGTTCATAATTATATCCAGTCTTATCTTGCTGTTTCCGCATCTCATCTTGTTCGTATATTTTCTCTTTTTTCTTTATGATCTCTTCTGATAATCTCCTTAAGCCGATAAACACCAATAATAATCCTGTGTGAATTTTCCGTTCATCCAATTCTCAAATCAAGATGGTTTCCATATATCATCGCATTCATAGATAACATCGCTCTTTCCATCATTAATCACAGAACTGTCGTTCTTAAGTCCCTCTGAGAAGTTTCACCCACAATATAAAAACAGCTCTATTTCTCTATTTCTCCTCCCAGACTTAAGTCCTCCGACAGAACTTCCCAATATGGCGACGGTATTTTTAACTGCGTCATTCCAAAGCCCTTATACATTCCACGCTCTTCTTAAAGCATGCTTTGGTTAGAAAGTTTATCTCCACACAGACATAAATCCACAGCTTAAGTCCTTCAAATGACATTTCTGACTTGTGGGGGGGGGGGATTCTTGTTTAATCACATAGAGGAAAGAAAGGAAAGTTTTTTCCCCCTCCCCCAGCCAGTCCTTTTGCCATACCGAGTCTTGGTGTGTCTTCATCTGGTTAATTCTTGTTCTTCCGATTCAGTGCCTAGGGCTTGCTGATCGTATGGTCGGCGGTTCGAATCCCCGCGGCGGGGTGAGCTCCCGTCGTTCGGTCCCAGCTCCTGCCCACCTAGCAGTTCGAAAGCACCCCTAAGTGCAAGTAGATAAATAGGTACCGCTTTATAGCGGGAAGGTAAACGGCGTTTCTGTGTGCTGCGCTGGTGCTGGCTCGCCAGAGCAGCTTTGTCACGCTGGCCACGTGACCAGGGAAGTGTCTCCGGACAGCGCTGGCCCCCGGCCTCTTAAGTGAGATGGGCGCACAACTCTAGAGTCGGACACGACTGGCCTGTACGGGCAGGGGTACCTTTACCTTTACTGTCCTTACACAGGCCTCTTTAATGCCTTTGTTTATGGCTGCGTATCTCTAGTAACAAATTTAAGGGAAATAAGAGCAGAGTCTCAGGGCTGTCCTTAGATACTTTACTGCCTGAGGCAAAGGACAAGAGGGTGCCCCATTCCATGTACAGTTCCATGAAGCTGAATTTTACTTCAGCACTGATGATAGGACAGCATCGGCACTGCAGGCTGGCTCAGGGGGCACAGGACAGGTTGTGTTGCACAGACATCTCTAACTGAGGAGAATGGTTGGGGCTCAGAAGGAACAACCAAGGGGCTGCCATTTCTGTGCTGTCAGCATCTGCTGCCAAAGGCAGTTACCTCACTCTTGTCTCATTGTAGGGCTGGCCATGCATATTATTTTAATGATGAAGAGCCCATGGAAGAAGTGTGTCTGATATCTCTGAATGCAGAAACACTCTGATGTGCCATGAGAGCCAGTGTGGTGTAATGGTTAGAGTCTGACCCAGATTGAAGGATCACTGCAGTTATACCCCAAGTTGTAGCTGGGGGGCAGAGAAGAAGGGCTTTTGTTTTTTGCTTTTGTTTTTAGAAAGGAATGTTAGGTTGCGAGTCTTTTTTACCCGTGAAGATAGAAAGAAAACTGTAGAAGCAGAATTCTAAATGCGACTCTGCTCAATAAAAAACAAATCTCTTCCTGTCCTACAGTTTTTTGGCCAGTGACTACAAAGACACTGGGATGTATTGGACTGCATTTCTGGCTTGCAGATAAATTCCTTTGGTTTTGTTGCTTTTCTTCCCAGCAGGCCATACATATGGGTTCCAGTATACCCTTAGGCCTCCTCACCACAAAATTTCCAACAGAATGTTCGACCAGCATGTTGGAAGATTCAGCTGCCAGTCATCCAATATGCCATTTTTAAAAAAATGGTTAGAAACTTTGCCTTTGATATAGTGTGTGATTAAGTCCTGATTGTGCATTTGTCTGTAAGAGAGCAATGCTCCTTTCCTTGGCTATTGTAACAAATACTTACAATGATTGTGATTAGTATAAAGAAAAGGAATCTACTTGGACATTTACTGTACCCTAATAGTACCTATTATTCAGGACCTATGTAGGGACATATAGCACTATATATAGGGTGCTGTAAAATTTGCATGACTCTGATTGGACTTTGCATTTACACTCTTTCATGGAATCTAATAAGATGCACAGATTTTTCAGGTTTCCACTTTTATTTTTAAGTGTCAGTTTTTAGCCCTTAAACATAGTTTTCTTTTAGAACCACTGAACTTTGCATAACATTTAAACCTTGTCTGTGATTTATTACAAAATAATGCTATTTTCATAGCCAAGGGGTTGCATCTGACTAATGTCATACTTGTCCCAAACTCTTCTCCCCCTAGACCACTTGAAAACTGGAGTGTCTTGGTGGGCCACTTAAGGATTTTTCTGCCTGCTGCAGCAATTGCAATGTGCTGTGCTAGATGTTGTATAATTTTAAATTAATTTTTTTAAGACAAGTTGTGGATTGCTAGTGGTCTGCAAACCACGGTTTGGGAACTTATGGACTAGACCCATTGAAATAAATGGGTTTAAAGTAGTCATGACTAACTTGTCCATTGATTTCCATGGGTCTACTGAGTATGGCTTAGGCAGATACAGCACAAGAATTTCTATATTTCTAAGATGACTTTAAACACATGGGTAGTATTCATAGCTAGTCCTATACAGGGTAGACCCATTGAAGCTAATGACTACGATTAATGTAGCTTCATTGATTTCAGTGGGTCTACTCTGAATAGGACTTAGTTGAATTCAATCAATCTACTATTAACGTCATCGTATACAGACTTTTAAAAATCACCTCTTTGTTTAATAAAGCAAGGCTGACTTACTTTAATGGTGAGGGTGGAGGGTGAATTCTTTGACTCCTCTCTCTCTCTCCTTGTCTTCCTTTTAACAGCTGCTGTTATGAACACTGGTAAACTTTAGCCTTAAAGGGCTATTTGCCACCTGGATAATTATAACTTTATAGCTGTTTTAGGACATTTCCCCCAAGGGCAAAGAGAGATAACTTAGGTAAATGACCTATAATTTTCGGCCTTAGATCTTTCACCTTGGCACATGTTCAGGATATTCCTCCAGAAACCCAGGGTGCGAGGGAGAGCATTGCTCTGAAAAATGAAAGCAGCTATTTCCACAGGTAGTTTTGCAATTTTCCAAGTACTGTTTGAATGGTGACATTCCAGTGCTACCTTTGAGCAGTAGTAATGGGCAGTTTTCTGTAGCTTACCCTTTCCCCTGGAAATAGTTATATATTTGTATGCGTCTACGTGATTGGAAGCAGAAATGGCCACAACTTGAATACACTTTCATCCTACGGTAAAAACCAATTTGCTTCCCTAAGCTCTTTGGAGGTTAAATCATATTGTGCCTGCTTGGATCTCTTCTTGTATTGCTGATAAATGGAATGAAACCGCTATTATTTGTTAAGAATATTCCAATAGTGTGTTATGATGTTTTATTGATTTTGCTATTAATGATTACTTTTTTTAGAGAAATCACTTGGAGGTTATGTTTGACAAAAAGTGGTATTTTGAAAACTTTAAAGAACATTTGTCTATAAATACATGTATCCTATCTTGGGTTGTCAGCTTTTATTCTTTAATTTCATTAATGTTACTGTGTCTGCTCTGACTAAGCCTGGCTGTAACCCACTGATATTTACCTTGCAGTGTGTTGCATCTTTCCTTTTTTTATTCTATGCTACAAGTATATAATATGTAAGTGTATTTTTAGCTATCTGCTCTATAATTGTGATCTTTTTACTCATTTGGGAGCCTAGACACTCATGAAAGGGTCTGTTTGTACAGTAGAATTCCCTTCTGGTCCCCAGTGGACCCATTTTCTTGCTGGCCCCAAGGATACAGAAATGGCCATCTCTGACTTGCTTTTTAAAAATGGCAGTGAGATATTATCCTGCATCTGAGATTGTGAATTTGTGTCTGGACTGGCAGGACCCTGACAAGTGTGTGGCAGAGGTAAGGGGGCTGGAGATTGACCCAGAAGAGGGGGCCAGCAATTTATAGGGTTTAGTGCCATCTGCAAAACAGGGGAAGGGGAAGAGCAGTCAGAGATGAAGATGGGGGTACAGGATGTTTTGGAAGAGGAGGAAGAGGCTGTTCAGACGACAGGCTGGCCAGTCACATTCATGCCATCCCCTGCCCCATTGTCCCCTAGAACCAGGAGGGGCTTGAAAAGGGAAGAGCAGTGGCAACTTCCATGCTGGAGAAGTCTCAGGTTGCATGCATGCACTCCATCAGACAAGGGTACATAAGCCCAGGGATGCGTGGTCCCACTGTTGCATCAGCTGCTCCACAAGACACAAACCTGGAAAAGTTAAGGCCAGCTAAGTGGGTGCTTGAAAGCGTGTGTGTTTGATATTTCAGTTATTATTGTAATAACTGGTTTGTGTAGCATGAGTAATTCAGGCACCACCCATTTCTCAACCAAGCCTTCCCATGTCTGAAGAGGCAGCGTTTGGGTACGCCAGCTCAGGATCTCTGTGGAGTCCTCCTCTAAAGATCTCCCACCATGAGCAACATACAAGAGGTTGGCATCCAGCTCTGAAGCAATGTGGCCGACTGAATGATTCAGAGCTCTGAAAACGTGCTTCAGTCCTGTAGCTCAAATTCTACTTCAGGTCAGCACAGGTCCGCAGTGATAAAAACTAATTACATTCTAATGGATGTTTAATGACTTGTGTGAAATGAGCTGATGGTTATCAGCAAGCTCCCTTTGACTGGGATTAGGCTTGCCACCTGGCTGGTTTAAAACTTGTCCAACCTTTGTTTTTATTTATTTTGCTTCCCAGGTGCTAGTTTTTTTTATCTTGGCCACGATGCTAATTAATAGTATAATATATTAAAGCCATGTACATGCTCCAGGTTCCCTGCCCCTCATTCGTAGGATGGAGAGAGGGGTTAGTAAAGCTATCTAGCTTTTGGCAGCTCAACTAGTAGCTTTCATTGCTACCAGCAACATTCTGCACCTGGCGAGTGAGGTGAAGTTGTCCACCTATCTTTCTCCCCAACCTTTCTGGCAAGCTTTCACCTGACAGAAATCCCAGACCCTATTTATCACACACCTGTTGGCAATCTTTTTCAATCTGCTTTCCCACAGAATACTTCAACGATATAATTTATTTATTTTTTGGAGCAATATATTGCTTTAGCTTTCCATTGAAGATTGCATTTGTCAGGGCCGAAGAGGTGAGCTTCTCAGATGCTTCCCATATATGTACAGCGAACTAATTCCCTGAGTGCTAGTCCCCCTGTGCCAAAACACAAGAGGAAGGTACTGGCAGGCCCGGAGGCGGCAAAACCCCCACATTTCCAAAAGCACACCAAAACCTTAGACCCACCAAACAGCCCAAACTACACATGCTCCATGGCCTCAAAATGCTCTCTGTCTGTTGGGGAAGGGGAATGACAGAAAATGAGAGAATGACAGAAAATGAGAGCCAGTGTGGTGTAGTGGTTAAGAGCAGTAGATTCGTAATCTGGTGAACCGGGTTCGTGTCTCCGCTCCTCCACATGCAGCTGCTGGGTGACCTTGGGCTAGTCACACTTCTCTGAAGTCTCTCAGCCCCACTCACCTCACAGAGTGTTTGTTGTGGGGGAGGAAGGGAAAGGAGATTGTGAGCCGCTTTGAGGCTCCTTCAGGTAGTGATAAAGCGGGATATCAAATCTAAAACTGGGAAAGGAGTGCCAGATTAAATCCTATGAAGGCCCCTAAGGCAGTCGAAATCTTGGAGGGGCCCTCACAAAGGATCTCCTAATGCATTTTTTATTTTACCAACAAGATCAAGATCAACTCTGTTGTCGCAGGGCCGCTAAAAGGTGTGGGGCCCACAGGCCGGTACCTCCTCTGCCTATTTGGTAATCCAGCACTGAATGGAAAGAAGTATTCTAGAAAAGAGTTTGGCTGGCTGGCTGGCTGGAACCCACATAATAGCATTTGGTTGGGTTCAGCTTACTAAACTGCTGAGGAACAGAAAGCAGATAATTGCAAGTTTTGTTTGAAGGTCCTTGTTTAGCAATTACCTAGAGGACATGGACGAGGTCCTTTCCAAAGGCAAAGCTGTGTAAGGCTGTCCTTAATCCTTTTTTTTCTTATTTGCAGAAGAAAACAATCATTTCTCCCCTTATGTCCTAACTTCTCCTTTAACCTTTTCTAACCTTGTCTAACCTATTTTCTCACATCTCAATTTAAAAGTCAATTATTTTATAGCAATGGCTTAGCGAAACTCCCCTTTAATTGCTTTATTAGTTTTTCTGGGAATAGGAAAAGGCAGTTCCCGTCACGTTACTAAGCCTCCTTATTGATTGGCAATCAAAAGGCTTGCTTGGACTGTCCTGCGTACGGGAATTTTCAGCCTTCTCTCAACATGATTTAGATCTTTGCTTTATTCTTTGTGCATTGATCTCATTTTGAGATTGCTGTTTCTCAGCTTTCGCTTAGCTCTTTGGTTGTGCCTCCTTTTCTTACTGGGAAAAGCCTTCAGATATATCCATGATACTTTGGTCTCTCATTAGGGGAGGATGTTGTGGCTATTTTAACAGTTACAATATATAGTGTTGACTAGCACCCAGGTAGACTGGCCAGAACTATCCTCCTATTACGTTATCACCCTTAGGTTTTTGCTCCTGCTATATTTATGCCAAGTCTGGTTTGTATTAGTAATGATGAATTTATTTGTTAGTTTCTAAACCGCTATGGAGTTCTTTGATTCATAGCTCTCTATAGCTATTTAAAAATAAAGAAAGAAAACAGACTCCATCTACAGTGGTACATTGGTTCTCAAATTTAATGTGTTGTGGGAGTCCGTTCGACTCCCAAAACAGTGCGAAAACCAAGGCATGGCTTCCGATTGACTCTGCAGGAGCTTCCTGCACTCAATCAGAAGCCTTGGAAGCCATGTCAGACGTTCGGTTTCCGAAAAACATTCGCAAACTGGAACACTCATTTCTGGGTTTTCGGCGTTCAGGAGGTGATTTGTTTGGGAGCCAAGCCGTTCGAGTACCAAGGTACCACTGTATTGATTTGCTCAGGTAATGGCATAGGCTATGGTCGCCATATCTGCAAGAAGAAAAAAGAGCCCGAGCTGATTCCAGTCTCTTTCCCTGGCTCTGGCTGAGAGCAGCTGTGGCATGAAGAACAGCCAAAACCACATGAGCCCAAGCAACCCTCCCATAAATAAATGAATAAATAACCCCCCAACCCCCCCCCAGACATTTCATTTAAAATATAAACATCCCCCTGGTTGAGCATGTTGGCCCCACGAAAGAGGACATGTCCTGGATTTCCCAGACACATGGGAAGCCTTGCATAGGCAGGAAACAGCCTTCCTCTGTTCAACAACTGAAAGCCACTAAGGCTAAGGGCTGGACTTGCTTGGAAACCCAAGGTTCAAATAATACCTATGTCACGGGTGCTCACAAAACCCATGAGATGCAGAAGGCGGGAGGCAGGAACAGGAATCAGACGAGCCTGGTTTCCTATGTGTAGAAAGGCACATGGCAAAGCAGAGGAGGTTCTTTGGATCCTGTTAACATCCAAGAACCCCTTTTGTCAGTCCCTTGGCCCACAGGTGATGGAAACAAGCCCAACACCTAAAGTGTGCTGAGGAGGAGAAGCCTCAGGACATTTGTTTGGCTCAACAAATGCTATGGACCAGCTATTACTGTAACTGTTTGCCTACCTGTAAAAAAAAATTAAATTCACAGATTTGCTATTCCATGACTGAACAATACACTGCAGATATAAAGTGCCACAGGTTGTATTTTTATTATGAATGTGATAAGATTAAAATAGAATACTTACCGTGCAGTGGATTGTCATTAATTATTCTTTAAATCCTCTTAAGTCACATTTCATTTTTGATCAGTAATGTTGGGTTTACGCATTAAAATGCATGAAATGTTTTTTTGGGAAGCTAATAAAGTAGTTAACTTTTTGAAGCAACTAAATTTCCCTGGGGATAGTCAAAAGCCTGAAGCAAGATGTTTAATACCTGATAGGATAACTACTTTGCAAAGAGATAATAATGACGTTTGACAAGTGAACGAATGATTATATTAACATTTAACACAGAACTCATGTAATGGAGCAAAGTGTTTAAAAAAGCCAAAGTTGTGAGGCAACAACAAGAGGGGGCAACACCCTAATAGGACAAGTAGCAACAAACTCCTGTAAGTGAACAAAGATTTAGTGAAGCTGCTGTAGAACTTCCAAATTCTCTAGAAGAGTAGCTTAAAATGAGCAAACATTGCAGTAAAAATATTGATGTTTGGAATATATCTATATCTATATATCTCTCTCTCTATATTTATCTGACTGTATATTTTGAATAATTAGTTTCACTGAATACACCCTGTAAAAATGTGAAAAAAACCATAATGATCAAACCATGCGTTTTATGTTAAATTTCCTCTAAAAGGCTCTACCTCAGTCCAGTTCTTTTAAACAATTGTGAATTATCTCAGGTTGTGATGCATAAACTAATTAAGCTGGAGTGTTTGGCAGTCAAATCCAATACCCAGTTTAGTTAAAGTATGTGGAATCAAGCCAGCTTGTGGCACTGAGCCTTCACTGCTTTTACAGACAATTAAAAAGCCCACTTTTATTTTAGTGCGGTACTTGTGCTAGTGCTGATCAAGCACCCGTAATTTAATATCCTGCTGTCAAATACGCCTATCTCTTAGAAGTGATTTGCGCATTGTTTCACTCCTGACCTGGTGCTCACTGCATTTGTGGTAAAAGTGGTCATCAGAATGCAGTGGCTTGGACACTTGTTTCTGAGTGAGTTTTCGAGGTTTTTTTTAATCAGTCTGTGTTAGCTGTTAAATGCCATCCTGGTTCAGACATTCTGATCTGTAACCAACAACTCATAGTTTGTTGGGCTGAGAACCATGCTCCCTTCTTGTCTCTCTTTTTCCTTCCTTCTCCTCTCACAGATTAGATCCTGGTGCCATGTCTTCAAATACAAGCAGCGATTAAACCATGGTTTCCCGATTTAGAGGTTACAAGAAACTGTTTTACTAAGCCATGATACGAGCACCAAGTGAAGGATGTTGCCTCTTCTTCCACTGTTGGTTCCATCAGTATTATTTATGTGCACAAGAAAAAACCATAATAGAAGCAGTTCAGGTTCTATAGCCATGGGCAAACTTCTTAAAGAGGTAATACAGGGGATAGCAAAAACTCTGGTGGGAAAACTGTAGTATGCTTATACTTGTACATCAATCATTGAGAATTGGTTGCTGCTGGAAAATTTGCCCCAAATTTATTTGTCTCATAAGAGGCGAGCCAATTCTCTCTCCCCCAGGGCTTTTGTACCAACAAATCAGTTAACCAATACGAAGGCTCAGGTCATTTGATGATGAATTAAATATAAACATTAAAGTTGATTTAATTTTCTTTCTTTGCTGGATAAAACCCAAGTACTGAAATTTAGCATATAGATTAGAAAGACAGCTGTTGTTTATTTACTGTATTCTTTGTATTTTGAACTGAGGGGTTATATATTTAAAAAAGAGAGATGAGAGAGGCAGGAAGACTGGAAAATGCAATTTGCAAAGGACCTGCCTAGAAATAGTTCTGAGAAAACACGCTTTCCTCTCAGCAGCACTTTACTAATGTCAATATCCTCTTGGTCTTCAAACCAAAGTGAATTTCATGGAAGGCTGGAACAGCGGAAATGGCCTTCGTAGCGCACAGTAGGGATGGACAGGCAGTTATGGGAAGTAGAAGTGGGTCACTGCTATCTGGGTGGGCCATATGCTTAGCAGAGGGTGTGGCGGTGCTTGTTGATTCAGAAGTTGGCGCTGGGAAGTAGTATCTCAATCTCTGAACAAAGGTTAGGAAAAATAATGTAGAGACTCATTCTTGCAGCAGGTTCTTCGCATGATGAAATTTATTTCTGTCTCTCTCTCTCTCTTTAGCTGATGTGTTTTTCTGTGTCAGTGGGATACTTCTCCATGTCTTCCGTTCAGACAGGGTGATTTTCTTGGCAATCTGAGATTATAATTATGTGTTTGAAGCCTACAGTGAGGGATGATTCTTGGCCAGTGATAACATGACAATGATTGCACGTAATTGCTGAAAACAACTTGTGAGTTTTATTAATGAGATGCTGCAAACATCGTATTGTCGATTATTGTGTCATTTAACAGCTAATTCAGAAAAGTTAAGTGTCCCGTAATTTACATTTATTCTTTCCAGTTTATACTACAGAGGCAGTTACTGTCCACAATTGCCAATGTTCCAGATACAAAATTGCCATTTTAATGAGTGTTTGGTTTGCGTTTTTTTAAGCAAGAAAGCAAGCAAGCAAGCAAGCAAGCAAGAAAGAAAGATAAAGATAAAACCTGTGAGTCTCTCATTATTGATTAATGTTGTCCAGGATATGAGAGGGTTGCTTTAAGGAGCTAGCTGTTATATATGGTTAAATCATACCCCTTTGGCCAGCATAGCCCAGCCTCGCATACCCCCAGACAGGGCATTTTTCTCAGCTGGAACTCGCCGGAACTCAGTTCCGGCACTTCTCAGGTGGCTGCCATTGCCATTATAAGAGAACAAGGGAGTTCATGGTGACTTCCAGCACCGCTTTTTCTAGAAAAACAGCACTGCAATGTTTTAGGCTTCAATTCCCATCATCCCAGATCATACTGGTAAGGGCTGATGGGAGCTGGAGTTCAAAGATCCCCAGACTGGGGGAAGACTGGGTTGTGATGAATAAAATATTTTAAAACTACAGCCGAAGCTTAGCAGGCCTGAAAGCAGCCTGAACAGGAGATTGCTACACCTTTTGCATTAAGAGTTGGTCTTTAAATGTTGAGTGTTTTGCCCCAGAGGCCTTATTTGTTATCCATAAAACTGACCGGAATGGCTGGGTTGTTGTTTCCTTAATAAATAGCGGTGCATGGCTGCAACCCAAAACATACGATCTATTTAAGATTTTCATAGATTTTCAAGGTTTGATTTTGCCCTGCTTTGAAAGCTGGCACCTTTGTTTTCAGTCTCCGCATGCCCTGCGCAGATGTTACCATTGATGTGGGTATGAATGTGTGTGGGTGGTATTGGACATGTCCCTGCTTCCCTATTCCACACCAAAGGTAAGGAACATTTTCCAGCCCAAGGACTGTGTTTCTTCTAGGGAACTTTCTGCAGGCAACTTGCCTGTGGTGGGTGGGGCTAGAAGGAAAAAGTGGGCGGAGGAATGAATGCAAATTTTGCCCTTGTACCAGTAGGCTGGTCTCTACACACAATCACCCATCCCCTTGTATCCTTCATTCAAACAAGCAAGAGGCATTCAAGGACACATTCCAGCCAGGCAAAAATATTTAAGGTGCAAAACAGGGCCAGTCAGGGGCGTGGCCAGGTGAGAGTTCCAAGGGCCAGGCTGAGAGACCTGGAGGGCTGCATTTGGCCCCCAGGCCTGAAGTTTCCCACCTCTGCTTCAATGCTAAGTTGAATGTCTGCAGAAAGCCTGCGCACATATGGAATGTTACTCCACTCCTTCCTTTTATGCATTGATCATAATATCTGCATGGTGAATGTAGTGTACAAATGGAGGATTCACTTCATTTGTTTATGTAAGTATGTGTGTTGGTGTGTAAAATCGGGAATAACAGCCATAGACAATACTAATACTTACAAATGTTTATGGGAGGAGCAGGATTTTTGTGAAATTGCATTGCACTTCAGCTGCATGCAGCAGATAGGAGTATTTAGGAGGAACACCATAGAACTGTTTATGTTGTGTTATTTGATTCTTCCATAATCAGCAGAAGCTCTGTGGCACTGGCTACAGGACCTATGGAAGGAATTTGTTTCAAAACAACAACAACAAAATAATAATTTTCATCTATAACGATCCCCATCTCCATTCAGGTAGGTAGCCGTGTTAGTCTGACGCAGTCAAAATAAATTAAAAAATTTAAAAATTGTCCAGTAGCACCTTAGAGACCAAGTAAGTTTGTTCTGGGTATAAGCTTTCGTGTGCATGCACACTTCTTCAGATATTTATTTCAGTCCCCATCTCCATTTTGCTTTAAAGCGAAGTACAGCGCAGAAGCACAAAGCGTCGTTTCCTCGGTATCCAGTCAAGTGAGGAAGTGCAAGGTTTGTTTGCACAATGGACCATAACAGCAGTGATCAGTTGAGGTGGGGCATAGGCATGCTAACATGTGGATCTTCATCAACATACTGCTCAAATCTATGGACTTGCAGGGACACAAGGGACCACTATGCAAATGCGTATACCTGCTTGCTCTTGTTGCTTCTCTTTGGCCAGGCAGTTCTTTGGTGAGCCAGAGATGGACCAACTTAAATATTTTCCTGCCCTTTGCAAGTGGAGCATTTCTGGCCCTGAACTACAGAATATACTACCGAGATGCTGCCTAGTGTGATTAAATATGAGAGATAAAGTTTCTCTTTGTTTCCTTTGCTTTCAAGGTGCAAGGCTTACCTTTGTGCTGCCTTCTACAAGACTTAATACGAATTTCAAATTCGGGAACCGTTCTCCCAAAGGCTTCTGTGTGACAGTTGCATCTTTGAAGCATGAGATAAAAAGCTTTGGCATTTTTAGCCTGTGCCAGAATACATGATTTGCTAATGAATGTCTTAACTTTATCTTCCAACAACAGCGTAAAAGGAGACTGAAAGGACAAGCCTTGATTAACTACAGAAAGGGCAAGAGGAATGTTAAAACAGAACCGAACGCACCGTAGGCTGAAAACAAGAATGGGGAACTTGCAGCCCTTTAGATGTTGGAATACAGCTTCCATCAGCTATGAACAGCATGGCCAATGGTCAGGGCTAGAGATGAGAACCATAGTCCCACAACACCTGGAGGGCATCTGTGGCTTAAAAGCCTATGGGACAGTAATGGTTTAGAACAGGAAAAGTAGCTTCGACTATTTGTAGGACTTTATTGAAGTATTCACACTTTTTGAATATCATTACACAACCCTTGATTTCTGCTACAGCCAATGCACATGGTAATAAGGTCTCCTGGTATGTTGACCCTGACTCCTTATAACAATACCATTTATTTAGTGTCTGATTAGATTTTTTTAAATAAAAAAATAAAGAGGCTGTATAATTAAAGACAGGCTATATTCAATCAGACTTGTAATTAGCAATCATGGATTAAGAGAAAACAGCCATTGCAGGTTCTATGGGACCTAAAGGAGTGACCTCAGTTTGTAGTCTTGATGAACATAAATGCTTTAACGAATGGTGCTGATTTGAAGGAAGGCCTCTTATAACCTTGAGCCCTTCATTTTGAGTATGTACCCCCAAAACATTTCCGTGTTTAGTATTTTAGTCTATGAAGTATCCCCATTGTCTGCAAAACAAAACATCTTCTTGTAAATTCATTTTCAGCGGTACTAAAATTCTTCAGTGTAAATGTTTGTGAAACTAATTTAAAAAGTAACGATTATCCTGGTTTTTGGAAAACAACCTTTCTGCCAGACGTATTTGTCCTTATTATAGTGAAAGAACTCGAGGTTTTTAGACTTCGCCCATTTTTGCACCTGTAGAAAACTATAATGTGGAAAGTTTCATCTCCTCTCTATTCATCCATCTTATTCATGCACCGGGCATGACTGTCATGGTTTGTAAACACACAATCTGCCCGAACCACAAAACATATATTGGAGCTGTGTGGAAGCAACCACAAATACACCAGTGACAACCGCTGACATGAAGCACTGGAATTGGCAAAAAGCAATCCATTCATAGCCTGAAAGCCACAAAATTATACTGGACCAGGAGATCCTGCAGATACACTTTGTGAACGGAACAGTTAAATATCACAGGAGGCGTAGTTCTCATGGCACTGAGCTGCCAGTGCCTCAGGGTAAGAGTGTGTCCTACTTTAGATAAGCCAGAACTTTACTTGAAGGTCTGTCCAACCCAAGTCTGGTTTAAAGATAAAGAAACTTAAGAGGGGAGAGTAGATGTCTCGAAATTACTCATCAACCTGGACGGTCAGTGGAGCAAGCACACAGGTCATCTGATCACAGTTTCCCCCACTATCACAAGATAAAACTTATTTGCGTTCAAATTGTTGTTATTGGCATTTCCTTGTTGATGCTGGGCATTTTGGGAACTACACTGTCCGCAATGTTGCCTTGTGCATGCTTGGGAATGTCCAGGGCCTCAGACTGTCCCAGGCTTAAATGAATCTTACCCAGATTTGTTTTACTATACAGTCATACCTTGTTGCGTTTGCTTCACGTTGTGGCTTTTCGGGTTGCAAATGCGGCAAACCCGGAAGTGTATACCTCCGGGTTTTGCAGCATGCGCAGAAGGGTTATGCACACTTTGCGCATGTGCAGAAGCGCTCTATTGTGCTCCGCACTTGCGCAGAAGTGCTGCTCTAGTTGCGGACTTTTCGAGGTTTGAACAGCACCCCTGAACGGATCGTGCCCGCAACTAGAGGTACCACTGTATCTTAAAACACAGAGAAAGGCGAAGTTCAGTCTGAATTCATATTGTTTGTCATTAGTGCTTATTTATTAATACTGGTTTAAAGCTGACACCAGTTAATGTATAACTTGTTTCCATTTTACACATGCCTTTTCACTTAAAAATAACATTTCCCACCCAGCAATGTCTTATCAGTACAAAGCTAGTTCTGTCCATTTACATAATACTCCCAGAATGATTTCTTGTTGTTTTTACAGTAGTATGACATACAGTAGTATGACATATGGTCCAGAAACTTTGCAAAAAGAAGTGTTTTTCTTTTGCAAAAGAAGCCTTTCCTTCCAGAAGATATGCTTGTTTTTTTGTTTTGTTTCTCCTTGTGTTGTAACAGTGTTACAGAAATTGTTTTGCTTTTCAAACTGTTTCATTTAATAAAAAATTAGTCTTTTCCGTTCTTCCACCAAATCGTTTTCAAGATGTTCCAGAAGACAAAAGAGAAGTCACATTAGCAGAGTTTACATTATGACATCGTAACTACAAAAGATTTGAAATAAAACCATTCCTCAAGGCAGAACATTTAATTTATTTTCTTTTGAATGAGTTACTTGTTTATGAAGATTAACTAAATGTCTAAAGCTAGACCGCTGCAGCCAAGAAAAATTGATTTAGTGTAGCCTGTTTGTGTTTTCATTTTGTATTCTGTGGAATTATGTTGGTTTTAATTTATTTAGATGGGATCAAGGCTTTTTTTCTATCCGGAACTCAGTTCTAGCTCTTCTTAGGTGGACACCATTGCCATTATAAGAGAACAAGGGAGGAGTTCATGGTGATTTCTGGCACCTTTCTTTCTAGAAAAATAGCACTGGATGGGTTCCTCCCCCACTCTAAAAACTTGACTGTGCTTGGGAAATATAATTCAAAAATTAGTATTTTACACTCGCAATGTTATTTTCCAAAGAGGTTTCTATGATATATTGTCCTTTGATAGTTGCCTGAGAGAGTTGGTGTATGTGAGCCATGTGTGAGTGTGTGAACACACACAGACATGCTCACGCACTCTTCACTTATGTACAAAACCATTTTGTTCCAATGAAAAGGCATTGGTTCTGTGCCAGTCGAGGGAAACAGTACGCTTCAAGATAAAGACCATGTTTAAAACCTTAGCTATGGTAAACTGAGAGAGTGATTTATAACTGTGTTTCATGAACGTTGTATTTGAGCACATGTGATTATGTGGAGTTGGACACAACAGTCCTAGTTGGAAGCTACCTGATTTTTAATGATGTATTGCATAAGGGGGCTAGTGAGGAGCAGTTAAACGAAACATTCCTGGACATGTACCTGGAGACATAACTACTAACAGGGATATGAATGATGAAGCGGGTATAGAGGGAAGGCAATATGAAGAGTAAGAACATCACAATTGCCTTCCTCTCATTCAGCGCTCTAATTCAAACATGGCCTGCTGGATAGAACTCTCTCTAAGCAGAGTTTATAGCCAACCGTGCAATTAGCCATGATAATATCCTAGAGCAATAAATTATTGCTAGGTTACAAATATATTGAATCATTCATTCATTATTCATATAAAGAAGTTCTGTAAAAAAAGTAAAAGGGTAAAGTACCCCTGGATGGTTAAGTCCAGTCAAAGGTGACTATGGGGTGCGGCTCTCATCTCACTTTTCAGGCCAAGGGAGCTGGCGTTTGTCTACAGACAGCTTTCTGGGTCATGTGGCCAGCATGACTAGACCTTTTGGCACAACAGGACACTGTGACGAGTGGCAGAGCACATGGAAATGCCATTTACCTTCCCACTGTAGCAGTACCTATTTATCTACTTGCACTGGTGTGCTTTCAAACTGCTAGGTTGGCAGAAGCTGGGACAGAGCAATGGGAATTTACCCCATTGCGGGGAATCGAACTGCCAACCTTCTGATCAGCAAGCCCAAGTAGTTTAGACCACCAATCAGTAATTTTCCCACTATTCATTCTCTTCTCACATTTCAAAATATAGTGGTTAAAATATTGGCATGAGATAAAGGAGACTGGGTTGATAACTGCACTGTGCAATGATGCTCGCTAGTTTTTAGACTAGTCAGTCTCCTAGCTGAACCAAGCTCACAAGGTTGTGTGGATGAAAATGAGTAGGAAGAACATGTACACTACCCTGAGCTCCTTGAGGAAAGGGTGGCATATACTGACATACATTTAAAAATGTTACAAACCTCTTATCATGTCTTCCCTTAGTTGCCTTTACAAAATACAAAAATAAAAGCAGGCTTCTTAATTCTTTATTCCTAGGGATGATACTGTATCTCTGTATCTCCAACTTAAAAATGTTATTTTTAAAAAGATGTTGCAATCAGAATTGTGCATTGTACCACAAAAGTGCATACACCATCATTGGTATATCTAATAGATTATGGCACTTGCTGTTTCCTTTTCATTCCTATTCCTGATCATGCCTAACACTAAAATGGATTTTTTCACTGTAGTGGCATGCTGAGCAGCTGTTTTCAGTGAGCCTTCTATTATAACCTAAAGATCTCGTTCCCTAAGTGGTTACACCCATTTTGAATCTATGGGTTATGATTTTTCCCCCTCGAGTAGCATGGCACAACACTGTGCACTCAGGCTGATTCTCACCTGTCTTTTTATATTCCAGTTACTCAGTATGGGGAGACCTTTGTGGTGTAACCCTAAGCACATTTCCTAAGAAATGTCTTGCCCTGAGTTCAGTGGTATTTCCTCTCTAGTATGTGTAGGACTCTACCTCACTGGAGGTCAACAATCAGACTCGACAGCCGTCTGTTGAAAATGCTCCAGTTTCTTGCAGAGTTTGGACCAGATGGCTGAACCCTCCAGTTCTAGGATGAGAAACATTGATTTACAGGATTTGAAAGTAAGGTTCAAGCAACAGAAGGGCTAACATAAAATGAGAACTGTTTCACTGTCATTCCAGTTAACAGAACTCTCACCAGTGCGTCTTATTAAGAATTGCAGTAGGCCAAAGTGCTGGGCAGCATTATTGATGAAGGTAGCAAATAGAAAATGTATATGTACTCGGTTATGTTCTGCTGAGTCTCAGCTTGTTGTTTTGATTCCAAATAGTATACAATACTGTATCTATAAATAAGTTTGGTTTTTAACTTCTGGTTTAGATGAATCTGATTGTTTAAAACGCATGGCTTTTGGTACAAGATGCCAAATAATTAAAACAGGTGTTCCCAGAGTGTTTCTTTTTATCTCAGCATGCAGGCGACCCACGTAGGTCCAGTTGACCTTGCTGTAACCTGACTAGTTGCTTATTCTGGAGCTGTTCCGACAGGGGTCTTGTAACACATCAGCATGCTGTTTTAAATGGCCCCAGATGACCAGGTCAGTTCTGGGTTGACCGGAAGACAATGTGATTCTGATCTTGTTCCCTTCTGGTTGACCTGAGAGAGGTCTAGGTCAGCTGGACCTCTTGCTCTGTTGAATCCCCCACCCCACCCCATTAATTCACAAAAGGACACAATTAATCCTGAGTGCAAACTGATTTAGCCTTGATTCTGGAGCCATTGCCTCATTAGATCTGTCTTGGATCACTTCCAGCCATTTGGTACAGGGGGTTGCCAGAGAAAAGAGATGGGTGGGGTTAGGCACACATTTATTTAGTGGTTAATTCATCAGGTTCGCTGGTAGGGATGAATGGTAACTAGCCAGCTCAGCAGGGGAGCCTCTTTGCTATGTCTTGTGATACCTGCCTGCTTAAGTGTTTATAGCAGAATAAAGGCATGTTGTGTTACAACACTGTGTGTTTTCTAACCAGCAGTGTGCCTCCTAGCCAGTCTTAATTGGTGTCTTATGCCCAGACAGATGAAGTCTGTGTTGCCTTTCTTTCCAATGACTATGTTTGTGTGATTGTGTGTGTCCTAAATTAAACTTGTGTACGTTTTCAGAAAACACTTGAAAAGTTAAATTCATACAGAAGCCCTTTCTTCCAATTTTAAATGAAGTGGGCTATTGTGAAGGCTCTCTCCTGGGGCCACTTCAGTAACAAATTAATATTTGTATACTGTGCAAGCAGGCAAGATTACGTTGAGAAGGGGGGTGGGGTCGAGAAAACAAAGCACAAGTTCCAGTTAAGAGGAGGACTAATTGCCTACCCAAGATGTTAATAAAGCCTCTCAAAAGTGACCTTTTTTAATGGCTCCTCCTTTGATCAGAGTCCTTGCATGGTCCTCATCAATGAAACATCTGAGCATCTGGCAATCATTAGTCTACTCTTATCTCCTCCCCCCCATGCACCTTCCCCATATCCCTGTGAGGTATGGAAGCACAGTTATGTCATTTTACAGACAACGATCTGAAGCAAAGATTATGTTAAGTGATTTGCCCAAGGCCATGTTGCAATTCTATATTTGAGCCAGCAGTAGATAGCAGAGGTGGATGTTTCATATGTTCACAAGCAAACTTGTTTCTTTCTGGAAACGGGCATCTCTTGTGCAACGCTGTCCACCAATTAAAACATTTTTAGTTGATTACTCACCTCTCCCTTTAAACCAATTAGCCAGCCACTAAATCAGTAGCGTTTGGATACATTTGTATATGACAAGGGTGAGCTGGGGAGTCCGGAGTCCAAATGGCAACTGAGCCACAAACTTACCAAGCCTCTGACCCCCTTTTGCAATTAGGGAAGCCACACTTTACAGAGGACAATTCTCTGTTTGAAGAGCTCTCTGTTCTAAGTCCAGTTTAAAGGCAAAGAACCATGAGAAAGGAGAGCAGCTGCCCATTGGCAAGAGCACCTGGGCACCAGACTAAGCAGGTACCCAGGACATCTGGTCATATGCTCCCCTGATACGGTGAGATGTATTTATAATCAAATTATAGTAGCTATTTCTAAATTTGCACCTATACATATAAATTAGCACATGGCAATATAATATAAATCTAGGACCTTTTTATGTCCTGTTTTTTGATGTATGTGATGCAGTTCTTCGTTTTGAATGTAGAATCAGTGGTCACCCTATTTGTAACAAGAAAATAAAAATTCTAGCTTACCATACAGGACTCTTGTAAGGACTACTGAAAAAATGCACTTGAAGTGTTCTAAGCGTTTGAAATGAGCTATATTTGTGCGGAGAGACTCCAGGCTAGTTGGATCTCCTGTTTTCTTTTTCTAGAAACCCAAAGATCTACCAAAGGGCTGCATGCAAAATGTATACAGTTGGAATTAAAGAACAGGGTGTCTCTGTGTGTCATTCTGAAAGTAGGAATTCCGTTCCAGAGCTGAAATGCTTTCACAGTCATTTCTCATACTTATACAACATAATTTTATTTGTATGATGCCTTTTCGTCGTTAAAGCAAAGCTCAAGGTAGCTTACAACATAAAAGAAACATAATTATAAACGTCATCATAAACAATAAAGGTAAAGTAAAGGACTCCTGGACGGTTAAGTCCAGTCAAAGGCAACTGTGGGGCTGCGGTGCTCATCTTGCTTTCAGGCTGAGGGAGCCGGCGTTTGTCCAAAGACAGCTTTCTGGGTCATGTGGCCAGCATGACTAAACTGCTTCTGGTGCAGTGGAACACCATGACAGAAACCAGAGTGCTGTTTCCCTTCCTGTCAGAGTGGTACCTATTTATCTACTTGCACTGGCATGTTTTCAAACTGCTAGGTTGGCAGGAGCTGGGACAGGGCAATGGGAGCTCATCCCATTGCGGGGATTCGAACCGCCGACCTTCTGATCAGCAAGCCCAAGAGGCTCAGTGGTTTACACCACAGCACCACCATCCAAAAGCAAACAACCAACAATTTTCACATGAACAAAATCCACAACAGCATATAAAATAAAGATACAAAAAAGAAAAATTTAATTAACAGCAATAACCTCCCAATTGTGTCCAATTTGGCCCTAAGAATGTTGGTCCAAAAACACTGATATGTGAAAATGTTGAAATTTGCTTTTACATAAAGGATATGGCGATCCCAGTCTAATATATTATTTCCTCTTCATACCCTGCTCTCTAGAGTAGCAAATGAGTCACTCGAAGGACAGGCCAAAAGGGGTCACTTACTACATGGTGCTTTTGTGGGATTCACTTGTTGCCCTGCGAGTAACTGGAGAAACCGCTTAATGTCTGTGCATGCCTCAGCCATAGTTTGAGGGTCTCCTTCTTGAGTAGACTTTTGAGAGCCTGCCTAGGTGGGATTCCAAAGTTTTTTAAAGTGAGTTTAACACACACTAGAACAGTTTCTATTTCCATGTTCATTTCTCCATTTAGGTTTGCTTCTTTTACTGTAGAATTGCAGAGGTTTTTCATTCTCTCCACAACACCCTTCATCGTATTCAGCACTGGTAAATAAATGCCGATGTCATGTCTGTCACACTTGACCAGACACTACTTGCATGAATTTAGGGGCACCTGGAGATACTGCCAGACAAAATGCCCCACCATCTTAACAATGCTCTTTAAAAACTAGCTGGGAAAAGGTGTGTGGTTGTTGTTAAACAAATGGAAATAAGAAACCCTTGATGATCCACGGTAAATAACCCAGAGATCTACTAGTAGATCCCAATCCACTGTCTCCCCCTCCCTAAGCTATATACTCTGCTATTATTATGTTATTCAGTAACGCTTCCTTTAAACTCTTTAATAGACTGCTTTGATTTCCCTTTATTTGTATATTCCTTTAAACCCATAAGTCACACATGAGCAACAAACTAGCAGCTAAAACTCCTAGGAATAAGTAGACAGATGTCTAAAATATGACACAGGTAAGCTTTGATTTGAATAATGCCACGGCTTAGTCATTTTGGATGGATGCCAGAAACGTTTCTGTCTTTAAACACTTTCAGTACTCTTTAGTCTGAACAGTTTTTGGCACTGTCCACAGTGACTTCCATGAGGTTAGCAAATAATGGCAAATGTGGTGGAGTATAGTAGGTTTATTACTATGACAACCATAATGATCACCATGACTATGCCTGCCACTCTCTCGTGTGGTGGCGTGAAATGAGTGCAGACTTAAATCTCAGGTCAGAGAACTTTGAGTGCCTTCTTCTGCAGAGTTTTTCCACACTAGGCATTTAGTGTGTAATTTCCATGCTTTGTTCCCTTACATTTTTCAGAGCATCCATACAATACTGCCATCCTGCATTTTCCCTGTAGTTCTGTCTTTTCACAGACCATAGAAAAGCCCACTTTTCTTCTTCTTTATATGATCAGCACAATCTCCACAATTACAGATGCTTTTAGCACTGCTCATCTATCTTTTTAAAGGAATGGGGGTTCAACATGTACAAGGAAGTATCAAAGAGGTGAATCTACCACAGCTCAGCACACATTCATTATAACCCTTTTCCATTGTGATCTTTTATCACTTTATTCATTTTAATTATCTTTTAAGGGCTGCTAAAAACCTATTTGGGATATATCTATATCAATTAAGTTGAAGAATGTTATAGCGCTATCCAGCAGAGAGTAGTCCATTAGGGTGAATGCCCCACCATCCTCAGTCTGTCAGCCAGCCCTCATCTGCCTGCCTTCCAGGGGGGATGGCACTGGCTGCCAGCTTCCTCTTCCTTAATCTGAGTTGCTGTTAAAGAATTCAGCAGGTTAGGAGGATGGGGGCAAACCTAGAATCAGGTGGCTCCACCTGTAATTGGTTCTCACTCCACACATGTATTACACTACATTGGTACCTCGGGTTACATATGCTTCAGGTTACATACGCTTCAGGTTACAGACTCCGCTAACCCAGAAATACTACCTCGGGTTAAGAACTTTGCTTCAGGATGAGAACAGAAATCGTGCGGCGGTGGCAGCGGGAGGCCCCATTAGCTAAAGTGGTCCTTCAGGTTAAGAACAGTTTCAGGTTAAGAATGGACCTCCGGAACAAATTAAGTTCTTAACCAGAGGTTCCACTGTATAACGCTATTTAAAAAAGAAAAGTGGAAAAGCTCATTTCTGATCACCACCATTTTTAGCATCACCACTAATAGCAGTGTCAGCGACTGAGAAGGTTTTTTTTTCCAACTTTCTTTTAAAAATTTTGTTAGGAATCTTGGGAAACCAATTAATATTAGTGCTATAAGTCACTAATAAGGAGGCAGCCCAGGGTATTATTCCTCCACACACTCCTCTGCTGTGGGAGTAACCAAACCTGGCATACAGACTGATTGCCTCTTAAAGCAGAAGTCCGATTTTTCCAGTAATGCTTCTTTTCTTCTGTAATCCTGGTCTAAGGACTCATCTTGACCATGCTGGTGAGTTTTGCACTGTTGAAGCACTGTAGTGTTAATTTCAACACATAACAAGTTTTGGGTCGCCTTATGATGCATGCAAACATACAGAACAGGAGAAGTGTTGGCTTTCCCTAAGCTCTTTTCATATGAAGCAATTGCCTTTCCCTTGAGACCTGGGCTAAGTGAACATTTCATATAATTAAAGGGGGGGAAATGATGTTTCAATACAGCTTTACAAACAGCAGGCAGTGAGTCTGCTTTCCCCTTTATCTGCAGCATTGGAAATGCCTCTTACAAGTCACTCGTGCCAATCATCCCCCTGCACTTCTTAACCTCTGGAGAGGCTATTACTAAGACTTCTATTGAAGAGAATGGGAATGAATGTTTACCTGAAAGAAAGAAAGAAAAAGAAACCCCAGCATTTCTGAGCCAGAAGAGCCTCAGGTGTAAACTGCACAGCTTGTGAAGTATGCAGCTAGTGTCTGAAAAAAAAAATCAAAATCCAGATCAAGGTTTAACAAATTGTACGCTGCCATACTGTATGTAAACAATCGTGTTTGGGTTGGAATGTGATCAAAGTGCTCGCACTCTGAAATGCCTGAAAAATGAGCAGGTCAATGCCTGGAAAACGTAAAACGCCTGAATGAAAATTTTGTTTTGGAGAGTGATTAGCAGCTGGCCCTCTCCCAAGCCCCACCTGCTCGGCTGCGTTTCTGACTGAAATGTCAGGCAAGAAATGGGACCACCGCCAATAAGTAGCAGTCTGTGTTTTCGAAACTCAACAATACTAACATTTACACAAGGAGGGAGGATTCTGATTTAAAATAATTAAGAGCCCAGATACAAAAGTTACTGTCAATCTTTACTCCAACTCTTTTATGATGGGCACTTTTTGATGTGACATATTATTGTGTTCCTTTACTTTTGCTGTTGGCAAAATTTTGCAAAAAAAAACCCCAAACCCAAACCAACCCCACTATATCCCCTCCTCAAAAAAAAAAAAGTTGTATTCTACTGCACACTTCAAAAAACCTCACGGCTTCAAAAAGCTGGCTTTTTAATGAACATATTCAGTGTGATGGCACCTTAAAGAACACACCACATGGTAGCTCTAACTCTACAAACCATGGAAAATCTGAGCTAGTCTTCCAGATTCTGTGGCAACAGTCGCCATCTTCTAAACCACAGCAGGCCTCATTGTTAACTAATCCTTCGTTAATGCAGTTTTGTGATTACATCTGTGGTGAACCTTTTGGCTTTTCTGCTGGATGCTAATAAACAGTCTTCTTGTTTGCAGCCATTATTCTGATAGCTAATGAAATTCAGTGATTAGAATCACTCATCCCACATCTATGTTAGAAACAGTAAATTATGTGCCAAAGAAACCTCTTCCTCAATGCTCTTACTGCTCTTACTGCAGCATATTCTCCATAGCCTAAACAAGAAGTTTCTAGGAAATGCTTATGCTTGTATTTTAGCAATGTCCAATGGGAAGAAGTTTCACAGAAGTGCAACAGATCCTGCAAGACATTTTCACACATTACAGAAACAAAAGGGGTCTTGAATTTCCACTGCAGGTTACCCTTGTCTTTTTTGTAATGCTGGAAAGACATCAATGTGTCTTCAGGGAAGGCTGGTCTATTAGGGCAAGTGCCCCACCAACCCCATTTGGCACTCCACCAGCCCCCACCTGCCTGTTTTCTTACAACCTACCCAGGGGTTAGCTATGTGTGTGTCAGATTCCTCCTCCTTAGCCTCTCTGTAGAACTGAGCAGGGAGGAAGATGGGGGCAACACTAGAATTAGTTGGCTTTGCCTGTCATTGGTTCAGACTCCACCTCTGATTGGCCTCTGTCTTCTGGACCACCAGTCCCAAGAGGCACCAGACAGCACTGTCTGTCTGATATCATCACAGTGAATATATGACCAGGAATCACTGCCTCTGAATGCAAGCCAAAAGGGAACAACAGCCATGCAATTAAAAATATTGTTTCACAGGGTCATATTAAAATATTTGGCTTTCTATAATGGATATTTCCATCTATATTTATGATCAGAGGAGAATTGAAATGGAAAACATATATTTGAGCCAGTACAATTGTCTGTCTGTCTATTGTGTGATTTCAAATAAAGTGCATGATTTAGACCTGGGATACATTACATGGTAGGTATGTTTCAATATCAACTCTCCACAAATTCAGGCTTCAGTCCATGTTGTAAGCAGTGGAAAAATGTGTAAAATTGTTCAGTGTACCCTAGGTAGACAAATGTCCAAACTGGCAAGATAATGATAACTCGAGAGGAAATCCTGTTAAGCTCCTGTTAAGTTCTCCTTTGGCTGGAGAACACAATGGAGCCATGACCATGATCAACTAGTATTTCCATGAATCTGTTTCTAACCTTATCTGGAATAACTTCATCTGGTTAGAAACAATAAATCTTTGGAAGTACATTCAAATATAATCACGTGTGCAGTGCTTTTTTCTAAAAAAAAAATGTTTAGAGGTACTCTCATTTTCTTACTCATATTGAAATACTGCCTCTCAATGAGGCCACACTTAGATTCACGAAATGTTTAAGGGTATGTGTATCCCTGCATCCCCCCAGAAAACACTGCACGTGTGAGATAATAATGTACTGGAAATTTTTTAATGAAAGTTAGGAATATGATATATACAATGTGGTGTCTGCACGATACAGATGTGTGTTAAAACCAGTTTGGAGTTTTCTCTCTATCCTACACACTCCCACACACAAACTGTGCAATGCTGTTTCTTTTGTCTAGATTTCTTGTGTGAAACTTTAGGTAAGTCAGCTGCATATTTTTCAGTAGATCTAACCTTGAACACTATTTCAGAAAGTGCAATACTAACATACAACTGGAGGAGACTTTAGCAGCCTCTATCTTAACTCAGCTGTCAAAAAGATAAATTTTCCTCATTCCAAAATCTCTTTTATCATTTATCACTTCGATATTCTCAGCTCACGTTACCTACAAACAGAACTATGTATGATAAGAGTATATTTGTTGAATTGCTATTGGGGATATTTCTAGAGAAAAATAACTGAATGTTGCCAATATTCATTTATCTTTAAAATACCATTTAAGAGAGAGAGAGAAATGCAAGAAATCTTAGGATAGGGAAAGCCACAGAGAACTTGGTGAAGTTCATCCCCTGTGGTGAATATCCAGAGGGGACAGTTGGGCTAGTCTGCTGTGAAAACACCAAAGCGTCATAAAGACTAAGAAATTGTGTAATAAGCTATTGTGGACTTGAGTCCACTTTTTCAGTGTCATCCACAGTTGGTTTAAATATGGGTGTTAACTTTTACCTTAGTTTTGTGGCAACTTTGATTGATTTGCAGAAAAGGGTGCTAACAGTCTCTGCTCTCTATTCTTATGGCCTTTTATCCTAAATCTTGTTTGGACCAAACTGTCCTTCAGGTAGAGGTCACCTTCAAATACAGCACTGTCTCCGTCTATAACGGAGAACACATGGCCCCTACATAAAACAATCTTCAACCTGTGGGCTCTTTGTGGTCACAGCAGGGATTAGTGAATTATACTTAATACTAATTCATGCACAAGACCAGATGAAGGTCAAGATAGTCCTGCTTTGCAGAAGAGGGGTTGGAAATTTTATAATATCAAAAGGGCACAATTCTGTCCCCAGTTCCTGACATTTCTGAGTTGTAATCAAAGGTTATAGGCTAAAAAATACCGGTGTGCCAAAGGTATAAACATTGTACAGTGACACTATGGCCAAGACCCAGAAAAAGCAGTTGGTATATGGAAATGATCCCTCTCTCCCCAAATCTGTTTTGGAAGCCCCAGAACAAGCCATAGCTCATTATTTTAGACACCATAAAGTAATCAAATACTTTAACCTCCTTACAACCTAACCCATAACATCAGATTTTGGTCTTCTGTGCCAAACATTCATGTTATGTTTAGCGCTGGTGCGGAAGCTGCTGCCTCATTCCTTCCCACATTGCTTAGAAAATCTCTGAGGTGATGTAGTAGAAATCTGTCATTCCTTCCCACAACAGCTTCACACCTAATGGGAAGGAGCCATGATGTGAGCTCTACCACATGACCTATATCTGGGGATGTTACTTAGCTGTGTGGTAAGGACAGCTCTGCAACAGCTCCCAAGCTAATATCAGGAAGGGCCAAAGTTTTGGAAATGTAGAATGTGTTTTGGGACTCTGTGAAGTAAAGGTCTTCTGCAGTTGTGGAAATATCATCCCAGGGGTCCTTGTTTGCTTGAACTTGACATACAGAATAAAGAATTCTTACTAGTGAATTATTCCAGGGCATGAGGAGGAGGCAGTTTATTAGGTATGTTACCTTCTTGAGGTTCAAAAGATCTCATGCATCCATGCTTCTTTTGTAGACCGCTCTAGAGGACTGTTATTCCTTCTAGTATTATCTGATGCACAGGTGAGCTTTGCCACTGGGCTCCCTTTAAAGCAAATGGCATAAAATTCACACTGCATATGGACTATTGCTTTGTTCTTAGTCAACTAGAAAAAGTTTTTCTAAACCTCTTATATGTCTTGGCAACTCAGTTTTGTACAGACCTTTAAATGGTTGGGGGTATTTTGGTGGCCAGTGTTTTAATGAATGGACTTGATTGCACCAACTTTTATAGTACTGTAGTGCTGTGGGTTAAACCACTGAGCCTAGGACTTGCCGATCAGAAGGTCGGCGGTTCGAATCCCCACGACAGGGTGAGCTCCTGTTGCTCGGTCCCTGCTCCTGCCAACCTAGCAGTTCGAAAGCACATCAAAGTGCAAGTAGATAAATAGGTACTGCTCCGGTGGGAAGGTAAACGGCGCTTCCGTGCGCTGCTCTGGTTCGCCAGAAGCGGCTTAGTCATGCTGACCACATGACCCGGAAGCTGTATTGGCTCCCTCGGCCAATAAAGCGAGATGAGCGTCGCAACCCCAGAGTCGGTCACAACTGGACCTAATGGTCAGGGGTTCCTTTACCTTAAGAATCAATGACGTTAGGAAAGTTAAGTTGAGAAAATAAAATGTGCATGTACTTCCAAAGCGGGAGTATTTAAAACTTTGTTCAGAGCTGCATAGTTTTGGCAGGCTGCCTGAATTAACCGTAAGAGCTTCTTTTGAAGCCTCAGAACAGAAGCTCAGAAACAACTCCATAGAAAGAATGGCTGAATTTAATGTAACATGGAGAGGCAAGCTCAAAACAGAAAGAATCAGCACCTTTACATTTCTGTCAAAAAAAGAAGTGACAAAGAGAGAAAAAAGTCTGAATTAAAGTGTTGTAATTTCACAATTTACTGCCGCAGAAATTGCATTTTTTAGTCCCTGCCAATCACAGATCTGAGGGGAACAATTTGTCTGTATTGTTCATTTCATGTCATCAGTCCCCTTTTCTGTATCACACATCAATCAACATGTCCTTTCATTTCCATCATATGGTATCATTCAGTGTTCGTTTCTTCCTATTTTCTGCCAAGTAATTTTACTGTGCTATAGCTCACAGCAGAAGATGAGGAGCAACTCATTTTGGTGCATACGTCTTTACACTAGAAAACTCACAGATACTATTAAAACTTCCATGCATAAATGGAACCTTAGTACAGTAAGCACTCATTTACTTTTGGTATAGGGGGGTGGCCCCTTCATGGATCACTGCCTTGCCGTGGCGAAGGGGCTTGAAGAACTCAGAGAAGCTATGAACTATGCCGAGCAGGGCACCCAAGATGAACAGGTCATAGTGGAGAGTTTTGACCAAACGTGATCCACCTGGAGGAGGAACCGGCAAGCCACTCCAGTATCCCTGCCAAGAAAACTCCATGGACAAAGACAACAGGCATATAAAAGTTATGATGCTGGAAGATGAGCCCCTCAGGTCGGAAGGCATCCAACATGCTACTGGGGAAGAGTGGAGGACAAGTACAAGTAGATCCAGAGCTGATGAAGCGGCTGGGCCAAAGCCGAAAGGACGCTCAGTTGCGGATATGCCTGGAAGCGAAAGGAAAGTCCAATGCTGTAAAGAAAAATATTGCATAGGAACCTGGAATGTAAGAACCATGAACCTGGGTAAGTTGGATGTGGTCAAAAGTGAGATGGCAAGAATAAATATTGACATCCTGGGCATCAGTGAACTAAAATGGACGGGAATGGGCAAATTCAGTTCGGATGACCATCATATCTACTACTGTGGGCAAGAAACCCGTAAAAGAAATGGAGTGGCCCTCATAGTCAACAAAAGAGTGGCGAAAGCTGTACTGGGATGCAATCTCAAAAATGATAGAATGATCTCGATACGAATCCAAGGCAGACCTTTTAACATAACAGTAACCCAAGTTTATGCACCAACTACTGGTGCTGAAGAAACTGAAATTGACCAATTCTATGAAGACTTACAACACCTTATAGAAGTGACACCAAAGAAGGATGTTCTTCTCATTATAGGGGATTGGAATGCTAAAGTAGGGAATCAAGAGATAAAAGGAACAACTGGCAAGTTTGGCCTTGGAGAGCAAAATGAAGCAGGGCAAAGGCTAATAGAGTTCTGTCAAGAGAACAAGCTGGTCATCACAAACACGCTTTTCCAACAACACAAGAGACGACTCTACACGCGGACATCACCAGATGGGCAGCATCGAAATCAGATTGATTATATTCTCTATAGCCAAAGATGGAGAAGCTCTATACAGTCAGCAAAAACAAGACCTGGAGCTGACTGTGGCTCAGATCATCAGCTTCTTATAGCAAAATTCAAGCTTAAACTGAAGAAAGTAGGAAAAACCACTGGGCCGGTAAGATACAATCTAAATCAAATCCCTTATGAATACACAGTGGAAGTGAGGAACAGGTTTAAGGATTTAGATTTGCTGGACAGAGTGCCTGAAGAACTATGGATGGAGGCTCGCAACATTATACAGGAGGCAGCAACTAAAATCATCCCAATGAAAAGGAAATGCAAGAAAGCAAAGTGGCTGTCCAATGAGGCCTTACAAATAGCGGGGGAAAGAAGGCAAGCAAAATGCAAGGGAGATAGAGAAAGATACAGGAAATTGAATGCAGATTTCCAAAAAATAGCAAGGAGAGACAAGAAGGCCTTCTTAAACGAGCAATGCAAAGAAATAGAGGAAAACAACAGAATGGGCAGAACCAGAGATCTGTTCAAGAAAATTGGAGATATGAAAGGGACATTTCGTACAAAGATTACTATAATAAAGGACAAAAGTGGTAAGGACCTAACAGAAGCAGAAGACATCAAGAAGAGGTGGCAAGAATACACAGAGGAATTATACCAGAAAGATATGGATGTCTCGTACACCCCAGGTAGTGTAGTTGCTGACCTTGAGCCAGACATCCTGGAGAGTGAAGTCAAATGGGCCTTAGAAAGCACTGCAAATAACAAGGCCAGTGGAAGTGATGGTATTCCAGCTGAACTATTTAAAATTTTAAAAGATGACGCTGTTAAGGTGCTACACTCAATATGCCAGCAAGTTTGGAAAACTCAGCAGTGGCCAGAGGACTGGAGAAGATCAATCTACATCCCAATCCCAAAGAAGGGCAGTGCTAAAGAATGCTCCAACTACCGCACAATTGCACTCATTTCACATGCTAGCAAGGTTATGCTTAAAATTCTACAAGGAAGGCTCAAGCAGTATGTGGACCGAGAACTCCCAGAAGTGCAAGCTGGATTTCGAAGAGGCAGAGGAACCAGAGACCAAATTGCAAACATGCGCTGGATTATGCAGAAAGCTAGAGAGTTCCAGAAAGACATCTACTTCTGCTTCATTGACTATGCAAAAGCCTTTGACTGTGTAGACCACAGCAAACTATGGCAAGTTCTTAAAGAAATGGGAGTGCCTGATCACCTCATCTGTCTCCTGAGAAATCTCTATGTGGGACAAGAAGCTACAGTTAGAACTGGATATGAAACAACGGATTGGTTCAAAATTGGGAAAGGAGTACGACAAGGCTGTATTTTGTCTCCCTGTTTATTTAACTTATATGCAGAATTCATCATGTGAAAGGCTGGGCTGGATGAATCCCTAGCCAGAATTAAGATTGCTGGAAGAAATATCAACAACCTCAGATATGCAGATGACACAACCTTGATGGCAGAAAGTGAGGAGGAATTAAAGAACCTTTTATTGAGGGTGAAAGAGGAGAGCGCAAAATATGGTCTGAAGCTCAACATCAAAAAAAACGAAGATCATGGCCACTGGTCCCATCACCTCCTGGCAAATAGAAGGGGAAGAAATGGAGGCAGTGAGAGATTTTACTTTCTTGGGCTCCATGATCACTGCAGATGGTGACAGCAGCCACGAAATTAAGAGACGTCTGCTTCTTGGGAGGAAAGCAATGACAAACCTAGACAGCATCTTAAAAAGTAGAGACATCACCTTGCCAACAAAGGTCCGTATAGTAAAAGCTATGGTTTTCCCAGTAGTGATGTATGGAAGTGAGAGCTGGACCATAAAGAAGGCTGATCGCCGAAGAATGGATGCTTTTGAATTATGGTGCTGGAGGAGACTCCTGAGAGTCCCATGGACTGCAAGAAGATCAAACCTATCCATTCTTAAGGAAATCAGCCCTGAGTGCTCACTGGAAGGACAGATCATGAAGCTGAGACTCCAATACTTTGGCCACCTCATGAGAAGAGAAGACTGCCTGGAAAAGACCCTGATGTTGGGAAAGATGGAGGGCACAAGGAGAAGGGGGCGACAGAGGACGAGATGGTTGGATAGTGTCTTCGAACCTACAAACATGAGTCTGACCAAACTGCGGGAGGCAGTGGAAGACAGAAGTGCCTGGCGTGCTCTGGTCCATGGGGTCACGAAGAGTCGGACACGACTAAATGACTAAACAACAACAACAACATAGGGGGGTGGAAAGACATCTAAATTTTGTGTGTGTGTGTGTGTGTGTGTGTGTGTGTGTGTGTGTGTGTGTAGCTTTATGGAGAAGCACACTTATTCTTTGTTCCATAATATTGTGGAATTTATTTTTCCTAGACCCCTCAGATCCACCAACCATAACAAAGTACAAGAGAAATACATTTGAAAAATAAAGAACTCTGAGCTGAGTATGCCAACTTGCCCCCGCAATTGAGCAGCCCGGGGTTGTGTGTCATAAGCATGCCATGCTCCCCAGTCAGGTCTTTTTTTCCAATCCCGAGGCGCTTGTGAGGTAGGGCTGCCATATGTCTGGAATTTCCTGGATATAGCCGGATTTTGGCTGTTATAAACAGTGTCTAGGCCGAAATAGCTTAAATGTCCGGGAAAATCCAGATGTATGGCAACCAATGTCGGCGCTCTAGATTTTGGTGAATTTTCTTTTACAATAGCTCAAAAACTTCAATTATTTTTGAGTTTTGCAAGAAAAAGCTCAACAACATTGGGCAAAACTCAGTAACTTTTGTGTCTGGATTTACACTTTTTGAAATATGGCAACCCTATGTGAGGACATATCCAAGGGCACAGGATTTTGTGGACCTGGCTCTCCCAGAGGCCTTTTTTTCACCCCCAGAGGCCTTTTTTTGTGACTAAGGAGACCTCTGCAGCTTTTCTTGCTCTGCCATCAGTGCTCCAATGGTGGAAGAGGGGAAAAACAAGTGTGTGCATGGCATGTTGGGGGCAGATTGAGAGAAGTCAAAGTTGTCCTGTTTTCTGTGACTCCTCTGAAATTAGGCCCACTCTGGAGCTGGTGTACTGCCATGGGTTGTCCCTTACCTGCCTGCGTTGGACTGCCCTGTCTCAGAAGTGAGTTAATAGCATTTTCTAGAACAGCAAAATCCTCCCCATTACTTGGTATTATGATCATGTCATTATGCTGTATGTAAGCTATTTTGTACCTGCAGGAACAGCGCATTGTCAGGAGCATCTTGAAGAGCACATGGTGCCTCTGAATTGATGCAGACATCACCATCAGTGCCAATTTCCCAAGTCTAGACAAGCCCTCAGGTTGTTTCAATGCACTGCAATTTCTCTGTGGAAAATCTCCCTTCACTGTCAGACACCCATTGTACAGGAGACATTCAGTCTGCAAATTATCTGTTTCCCCTCGAAACCATTGCACCGCAAAACAGTGTGACAACAACCAGATAGCCTGACAGGGTTTTGCTCTCTGTGTTCGTTAACTGATGGAGGTTGTGTTTGGTAGGATGCTGTTTATTGTCACTGGATTGCTCTGGCTATGTGAACGGAAGGTTACAGGCTGTATTTTATGAGGCCCAGCATGGGTTGTGTTGCATGCATGTATGTGTGCAATACAGAATATATCTTCTTTCTTTCTTTTTTCCTAGTAAAACTTGGGTTTGCTGTTTCCTAAGGAAGCATTTTGCCATTGAAAAATTCCCTTTAAAACAATGTTTACAACCACTCCTTTGCCCTGTTTCAATAGTCATGAAATGAACACAGTCAATATTTTTTCCAAAACAAAACAAAACACCAGACTTTCGTTTAATCAAGATGATTCATTAACAGGTGGTTGTGAAGTGGGATCAGGTGTGCATTAAGACCTGAAGGGTAGCAAATTTCCAAACAATACAAAGGCTAAGATCCATAGAGCACTCACACTAGGATGGTCCTGCTGAATTTAATGGAACTATTTCACAAGTGGCTGCCTCAATCATTAATTAAAAGCTTAGGGGCCACATAGCTAGCACAGTTGCTGCTATTGTTTTCTAGAGCATCATCTATGTGTTGCTTTAAGGTAACATCAACAAAAAAGCGAGATCCACCCTGAGTGATTTGCAAACTAATTCTGATGGCAAGTGAACAAATGAAGGAATGGAATGGAAAGGAAGGGGGGGGAAGGGAGTGGTACAGTTAGAATGGGATGGGTATTTGCAAATTAGTTCAAAGATAACTCACAAATAGATCCCTATTTAGATATAAAAATGAACTGTTTGGAGCAGATTTCCTGCAAACAAGAGAACCTGGAAAGCTTCAGTATTGTAAGGTTTCAAGATATTTTTATATGCTGCAGTGAAAACCCCAGGCTTAGTGTGTTGTACACATAAGGATATTCTGCTCACCTGCTCCTGCTTCCTTCGGTTCTGCTTATGAAATTCAAAGAGTTCTCTAAAGTACTGATAGGGATATCAATCACATTCCATATTAGGTTACTAGCAAAAGAGAGCCATTAGCTTTAATATGTAATAACTGTGCCATGAAGATAATAACATAAAATCCAAGAAATGCAATTTAGAAAGGCTTTCTGCTCCAGCCTTGTGACTTCAGAAAATCTTTTATAATCCTATCCCCCGAGTCACAGAAAATCTTGTTTGCGGTATTCTTTCAACTTTGTTGGGGGCGTCTTACTGCATCTCAGGCTCATCATCTGTCTCAATCTTTCCCCATATAGGCCTGCTAAAGCAGATAGTACTTAAATATATATTTAATTTAATTTATTTACTATGTGTGTGTGTGTGTGTGTGTGTGTATATATATATATATATATATATATATATATATATATATATATATGTGAAGCCACCCCATAACATTTGTTCTCTGGGTGCCTGTGAGCATGAAATGATTAAAAAATACAATTAAAAGCACAATATCACAAAATAGAAATTTGTGGCGGAAAAAAATCCAGTGTACAGAACGATGAAAGCAGGTAACTCTCAGATACAGGGGTCACATAACAGTGGTTCAGAACACTAACAACACAGGTTCTTAGGGCACATCACACCCAAGAGGCTACCACTAAGAAGGTCCTCTCCCTGGTGGCCAGTCATTTCACTTCACGTAATGGGGGCACATAGAGTGGGGCCTCTGAAGAGGATCTCACATGGTACAATAATGTTACCTTGCCCATATTTTTAATGGGACTCTCTCCCACTGATGTATTTCTATATCTTGGATTATGTCTGTGACTCTCTCCATGTCATCATCATAACTGCACTGTTGAGTTTCACATGCTTCTCATTTTGCAATGGGCTGTCAGACGCAGAAAACATTTTGTGTTCTAATCCACCCTCTGTATGCTTAAGTGGGAATTTAGCCAAAGCAACAATAAGTTGCTGTTAAAGGTAGGCTTTTATGTATCACATTTTTTTTTTAATCCATGCAGATTAAATTTGATCATGCATCTAACATAACGTCTAGCTTGGCTCATAGAAGCTGTAAGTGCTTATCACTACAGTAGTACAGTAGTAATTTTTAAAAATTGAATTACAGAATTGTAGCTTCAGAATCTTAACTGGACTTTATTCCACAGTTGCTCTTTCATAGCCTGTAACTATTATCTGGGGAATTTGTTGCACTAACAGTTACTCCAGCTCTGTTTTTAATCAGCTGGAATGAAATATTGATGTAACCATTTAAGATCTGAAATCATTAACTGCAAACAATGGGATCCTTCTGCTCTCAGCTATATCAGCTATAGTAGTTTAAATATGGAGTAAGTTTACTGTAGCCACTAAAGTACTTAACTACTGATGCGTGATGCAATTTTGGGCCTTAGTTTCCATCTGTGGTGACGTTTTTGTCCACCTAGAATGAATAGCTATTGCTTAACATCAAAGATAACAACAAGAAGAAAAATAAACATGAGCATGCACACTTGGACGAATTAAAAACTAGGTGGCAGCTGTTCAAGTGGTTGGGGAACTTGGTCTAAGATGATTCCACACTTCAGGATAATACAGTGGTACCTCTGGTTACAAACTTAATTCGTTCCAGAGGTCCGTTCTTAACCTGAAACCGTTCTTAACCTGAGGTTCCACTTTAGCTAATGGGGCCTCTCACTGCCACCACGCTGCTGGCGCACGATTTCTGTTCTCATCATGAGGTAAAGTTCTTAACCTGAGGTACTACTTCCGGGTTAGCAGAGTCTGTAACCCAAAGTGTTTGTAACCCGAGGTACCACTGTAGATAGTTTTTGATGACCACAATACAGTGATTACCTGTGGACTGAACAGATAGAATAAGAACTGCAATATCACACAAAGGACCAGGATTCTGCTTTTCACAGTGGTCAACGAAATGCCTCTTAGCCATGCATGAAAAAAATTCTTTGTACGCAGTTTATGGATTTCTGACAAATGTTGCCTATATGCATGGAAGTTCCATTTCGTTATCCAGACTTTGGCTGCAATCCTCACCCAACTTTTCTGGAAGTAAACTCAGTTGAATTCAGGTAGTCCTGACTAGGATTGCAGTTAAGTTGTTTTTTTGGCCTATCCTTTTAGAAAGCCCTCTCATGGCTAAACTACACATTACACTTAATTGTAGTGTGCTGCTACGTGTCTAGTTTTTCTTTAATTACAGACATATTGAGACTGCAGGACACAGGGGGCTGAATTTAGGCAAAACCTGTGCAGCTGTAAGGCTTCAAAAGGAAGCTCCCATTGGCAGCACCTTGTCTTTTCCCTTACATGCTTGGGTTTGGGTTTCTTTGATTTACATGTGCGGAAAAATATCAGGGTAGCAAATAGAAAATATAGATCCTACTCTAGGAATTATGCCATTGTAAAGATTCACTGTGGCCCAATCCCATCACTGACCCATGAATTCTGAAGTATGTGTGTATATATTCAATGGATAGTTAGATATAGTTGAGCAAATAATTGGTTTTTGTCAAAATCTAGAAACGGTAGATGGTAAAAGGCAAATGACTTTTGTTTTTTGTTCAGATGTGACCTGTAATTCAAATAAGTATAATCCAGTGTATCCCTGTGTGTGCGTTGTTGTTGTTTACTGCACCAAAGAATATGGTTTTGCAGTGTAATAGAAAAAGAGAAAATCAATACCTACCTTAAATGGGTCCAACAGTCCACTCCTGTACAGATTTAGGTGCATCGAATTCTGCAGTTTGATCAGGTTGCATTTTTTCTAGTGAGCATAGATGGTTGTATCCCATTTTCTTCCCCTATCTCACACACTTCCTGCGTAGGTTATGTGCATACAGATTGTGTGAACAGTTCCTTTGGAGCATAGATATGCCTACTTTAATATTCACTTGTTTGCTAACATAAAGGGGGAAATACATAGAAAACATGAAATAATATACTTTGCAGGGCAGGTGATTCTGATTTTCCACGTAAGTTTCCACATGCATCTTAGACAGCAAGAACAAACTGACTTGACCTTCACAGCCTTTTTGTTCAATTATTTTAAAATCTCAGTGTGTTTCTATTGCAAAAGGGGAACCATTCTGTGGTTAATTTATCACCTGTGGTTTTCCATAACTGTTTCTCAAAGCCTCCTGGAGTAACTGTTTGTTTCACATATCAAAGGAAGTGAGATAAAATCTTGTTATGGTTTTATGTTTGTATTAAAATTTCTATTAACTCTCTTCCACAAGTGCAGCTTTAGATTAATTAGTTCTTCAAAGACCTTGAAAAGGTATTAATAAAAAAAATGGCTGGAGGAGAAAGGAGGTGTATTTCTCTAGATTTTATACTTTTCTTTTTCTTAAAGAAAAAATGCAATAGAAAATTAAGTATTTGAGGGGAATAGTAGCCACTGCCTGTTGTATTCTGTGTCTTTATGCAAATGAGGGGACTGTTACCTAGATCAAGAGTGAAGTGCAGTTCCAAATACTACCTAGCTCAGAATCTGAGGAATTTTCTACTAAAGCATTAGGAAATCTCTGTTTTTTATTTATTTAGGCTGTAATCCTACACCTAGTTTCCTAAGCACTATAGGATTTACTTCAGAGTAGACATGGATATAATTGCACTCCCACCAAACAGGCTCCTACGAAACTAACTTACAGGCAAGATAGTAAGTTACAATAAAAATGCAACATCATAAAAATGAAAGCATAAAGTATCATAAAAATAACTCGTGTGGCCTCAGGATAATTTCTGATCCCTTCAGCTGTGCCTGCAAATGAAGATACCGGTTTGCATATGGCACAAATTGTATTCTCTTTTGCAAGTGAGGCAGAAGGCGGATGCACATATAGCATGCCAGAAAGTCTTGCTGGCATCCCTGCATGTACTTTATGAGAAAAGTGTTAGAGATGGGGGGAAATGCAGCAGTTGTGTTTCCTTGATGGTAATTCAAAATGGAAACAAAGGTTCACATGAATGCAGCATTCTTTACATCCTGTATGTGAGACAGGGCTGTATTTATCTATAAAAATATTTATATACTGCCAGCTCATATAAAATAACAAGGTAAGGTAAAGGTAAAGGTAAAGGTACCCCTGACCATTAGGTCCAGCCGTGACCAACTCTGGGGTTGTGGCGCTCATCTCGCTTTATTGGCCGAGGGAGCCGGCGTACAGCTTCCGGGTCATGTGGCCAGCATGACTAAGCCGCTTCTGGCGAACCAGAGCAGCGCAAGGAAACGCCGTTTACCTTCCTGCTGGAGCGGTACCTATTTATCTACTTGCACTTTGACGTGCTTTCGAACTGCTAGGTTGGCAGGAGCAGGGACCGAGCAATGGGAGCTCACCCCGTCGTGGGGATTCGAACTGCCTACCTTCTGATCGGCAACTCCTAGGCTCTGCGGTTTAACCCACAGCGCCACCCGCGTCCCAGCAAAATAACAAGGTGGTATACAGCAATAGATACAAGTACAATAAAACATTATAAAGATAGTACAAAGTAATTATTCAGAGGATCTGTACTTAAGGGTGCTAAGAGTTAGAAAGGCCCTGTTGCCCTCATAGAGCTACAAGTCTCCACGGTAGATTATTTGGAACTGCATTTAAGGAAATAATTGGAATCAAATGACAATATAACACACGTGTGCAAAAAACTATCTACCATCTCCCTGCAAAGGGTGATGGAAAAGTGATTGGCAACCTATCCTCCCAAAGTAGTATGACCTTTGGCAGGAAACTTTATCTGACTTAGCCAACAATGTAAATTAGACAGAAGTGAAATAAAAAGCGATTACGGCAGGCAGCGGCGGAGGAAGCTGCTTGGGCACCTGGGGCAGGGCGAGCTACCCATAGGGGCAGGGCGCACCATAGGGCTTCCGGAATCTGCCTGCCTTCTCCCACTATAGCTGGGAGGGAGGCAGTGGGTGGACCATTTGGGCAGTGCATTTTGTCACGCTCCCTCAGTGGTGACACTCGGGGCGGCCCACACCCACTGCACTCCTCTTCCTCCGCCCCTGATGACAGAGACTTTTCCTTCTTACATTCTAGTCTGGGAGAACCCAGACCACCTCTCATCTATCCTTTTGGTGAGTTCCCACAGTGTGTGCTTGCTCTCCCATTTTACTGTTTATTCATATGTATGTCTTAATGATGAAAATTTAAGCCTTATTTATTAGATGTGTATGCGTTTCTGCTGCTGCAGCTCTCATTCCAGACAGGAGAAGTTTCTTTTGTTTTGTTCTCTCTCTCTCTCTCTCTCTCTCTCTCTCTCTCTGAAGGGTTCTCAGTATACTCTTCTATGAGTTTATGCTATATACCTGTTGGCTTATATGTTGTTCTGGTTTTATTGTACTTTTATTTTGAAATAAAACACAAAGCGCTAGGGGGAGGAAAGAACAGGACAAGGCTTCCATCTTTCACTTCTCAGGTTTTGATTTTGCATTACCTTATGTTCAGGTTTCAAGGAAATTGGGTGTTTTCTCCTGTGAGCTACTCTGAATTGGAGTGAATTTGATTGTATGTAATAGCTCCATTACTTGGGCAGCATACGACAAACCAATCAAGACAACCCCCTTGGTGGTCTGCAGTTTCTCCCAGCTCACTACAAAGATATATATATTTTTTAAAAAAATCAGGTGAAAGGTCTTTCTCCACAGAAACATGTACACTCCCACCCATATGAAATATATCCTGTGCTTATCTGGGCAGAAATGGTCATGAAATTAACCTTTAATCATACTGTTTGGAGGCCATTGTGCATTGTGACAAAGGTGTAGCATAATTTTTGATAGTGTTAGGGTCCTTTATTACAATTGTGAGCTATTTCAGGGTGCTGAGAAAAGTCCATTACTATATGGATTGAAATAAAGGCTTTTAGTTTTAAGTGGAAAACACCTGCTGATATCAATATTAGACTCTAATTGCAGACTACAGTTACATCTTATGGGAAAGAGTTTTAACACCTCTTAGCTCTGTAAATGCTCTCTTCTTCCGATCCATTCTGTGATCAGATTTGCAGTGATATCTAGAACACACACTAGTAATTAGGTTCAGGTATATGTGTTATTATCTCTCACATAGTCATATGATAGATACATTCCTGAAGTCTTTTTGCAAGTAGTTTAGTTCCTGAATAACATGTTAGTTAGACTCGTGTGTGACATACGCTTTTTAAATGATATATCTGAAATAACTTGCCTTGATTTGGTTATTGGATTGCATTGTCCAGTCTTGCAAAACTAGAAATGGGATCTCATTGCCTTGGATTCTAAGAAAAATTTACTTTAGGAAGTTCACAGAAGGCATTTATTTATTTATTTAATAAATATTATATGCAACTTGATTGTAGGAAAAATATCAAAGCAGTTTACAAAAAACAAAACAAAAACCCAATAAAATTTTCACTAAAAAAAGTAATTACAACCATAATTTAAAATGTACAGAAAGATAGAACCAAAATACAATATACTAAAAAAGATTAAAACTCATGCAAACTTTCTAAACATCTGGGTAATGTATTTGGCAGGCACCAAAATACAGTGAAGGCACCTGTCTGTAGGCAGGGAGTTCTAGAAATTGCTGCCTCCTTGCATCCCCAACCACAATATGCAAATATTTTGCAATCTGTGTAGTTGCTGTGGTCCATGAAGCCCAAGGAGAAGCCTTGCCCAAGTCACTGTCTCTCTGCCTATTTCACCACATAGGCATGTTGTGAGTTGAAAGCACTGCACTAAACACTTTGGGAAAAGAGCAAGATATAAAAATAATACATGTCCTCTTAAGTACAGAACTTTAGTTTGAGAGTGGTAATCCTGGTTACTCTAATCTTCTGCCTAGTGCATGAAGCTTCCATGTTTAGACAAACACTTCAAATATGTGACTGCTTTGGCCATATACTCCAACTTCCTTCATAAGTCCAGAGCACATTCACTGCTATTTTTCCTTCGTCTCATGCTGCTGCTATTACATTGAACGCAGGGCCCTTCTGTCCTTACATGCAGTTCAGATTGTGGAAGAATAATGACCGAAAATATCTACCAAGCCAAAATGGAAAAAAACAACAACCAAAAATATAAGTGTAGGCCGACTTCTGAAACTGGCGATATTTCTGCCTCTCTTAGCAGTGTTGTGATGGGGTCTTGCAGATTGGCTTTCAGAAGCACAGATGTCTCACTCCAGACAAATTGCACTTTGTGTGGCCTAGACAAATTGTGTATGTGACATAAATGTGATAGTTTCCCATCCATTTTGTCATATAAGTAGTATACAGTGGTACCTCAGGTTACATACGCTTCAGGTTACAGGCTCCGCTAACCCAGAAATAGTGCTTCAGGTTAAGAACTTTGCTTCAGGATGAGAACAGAAATTGTGCTCCAGCAGCGTGGCGGCAGCAGGAGGCCCCATTAGCTAAGTGGTCCTTCAGGTTAAGAACAGTTTCGGGTTAAGAACGAACCTCCTGAACGAATTAAGTACTTAACCTGAGGTAACACTGTATATCACGATATGATTTAATTTTTTTGAATTTTAAATTGTTGTAACCTGCTAGTGAAGGTCGTGTAATAACTTGAATCAAACCAACCAACCAACCAACCAACCAACCAACCAACAACAATAATCTAAAAATGATTGTAGGTCCTTCCCTGGTTCACCTAAGACATTGTTTGTTTGATGCTGCTAGATGTCAGGTGATTTCAGAGTATGGGTAGCAACAAAGACCTATCTTAATAATCTTCCAAATTGTAGCCAATTTATCTAGAACTAACACCCCACCCCCCACAATGATGGGAGCAATCCTATGCACAAGATGCTGGCATTTAGGAAAGCCAGCAAAAAGTTAGACCAGATCCAACCCACATTCAGCAGTGGGGTGGCTGCTGCTTTGCCTAAGCCTGGCAAACAAGCCTTCAAAGTAGTATTTTATACTGGGTTGCCAGGTCACGTGACTTGAGCTGAATAGGCTTAGAATCCAGCCTAAGTCCCCCACTCTCTAGTCCTGCGACTGCCATGCTCTCAGAACACCTACTTTTGGAGACTTACACCAGCCTTGGTTTAGCAAGCTTCAGCTCAGCTGAATGAGCAAGTTGGGCATATCTTTGGCTGAGGCAGGGTTAGGGACTTAATGCTAGTTGAGCCTAGTTGAGCTGGGAATCCGGCAGCTAAACTGGAGGTCCACTACACCCATACTGCTCATCCCAGCGGATCTTACCATAGGATTGCCCCCTAAAACGGTTATGTCTGCTTTTTGAAGCATAGATAATTTTCTATATATCTGAAACCCGGAATGTCAACAGTGCTGGGATAATGCCAGATGGATTTTAATTTCTGAATCACTTGATTGATTAAAAGCAAGAAAGTTAATTGTCCCCATGGGAGAACAATGGGGAAACCTTAAGTAAGCTATTGAAGGAAATTGCAGACAAGCAGGGATGTAATCCTAATGCTATTTTAGTAAAGGGAAACTCAGTCTTTTAAAACGAAATCTAAGGTTTGGTTCTAAGTCTTTCAAACAATGGGGTCATTTTAACATCATCTAGACTTTCACTTCTGCCATCTGACTTCAGTGTAAACTGTTTGTGGTTGGAGGCAAAAATAGCAGATCCTTTCAGAGTTCCTGAAAGATTAGTTATTTGGGGGCTCACATTTTACAGATGATGGCTAATGTGGTTGGATGTTTATAGTGTTTGAAAGACCGTTGCATGTTTATGGTGAAATTTAATAAAAAAAAAATGGGGGGGGGGAGATAGTTAATGTGCTTTAGATTAGTATAACTTGAGGTTTTGGCTTGGGGTATGCTTATAAACCTAATCACTTGCAGAAATCCTTAATTTAATACTGGGACATATTTTTTTCCATCAACAAATATGAGATACAGCATTGTCTTATTTTTAGCAGACTTCATCTATTCTTCATTGGGAGTTGCACAAATTCTGCCAATGAAAGTCCATGAGCCAGAAGCACTTTCGAAAAGGAATGTGAAAGGCTAGTTGAACTGGACTTCCGCATCATTATTTGTTTGATTGAAGGAACCAGTAGGCATTTAGGTCAGAAGTATGGCTAGTGTGAGTTATCCTTTTGCAGGTGCATGGACTTATGTGCTGATGAATATCACACTCACTCTCATGTGCTATTATTTTTATTATTTATTAAATCTGTACACTGCCCTTCATCCGAAGATACCAGGGTGGTTCACAACAGAAAAATACAAAATGAGAATGGTACCTCGGGTTACATATGCTTCAGGTTACAGACTCCGCTAACCCAGAAATAGTACCTTGGGTTAAGAACTTTGCTTCAGGATGAGAACAGAAATCGTGCTCCGGTGGCGCAGCAGCAGCAGGAGGCCCCATTAGCTAAAGTGGTGTTTCAGGTTAAGAACAGTTTCAGGTTAAGAACGGACCTCTGGAACGAATTAAGTACTTAACCCGAGGTTCCACTGTACATAAAACGAAAGCAAATTAATAACCCCACTCCACAAACACATTGAGAAAGCTGTAGAATGTTAGCCAAATGTCTGGTTGAAGAGAGACAATTTTCTCTTTGAACATTTTTGCCTGGCACCTAAAGATATGTAGTGAAGGTGCCAGGCGAGCCTCCCGAGGGAGAGCATTCGATAAATGGGGAGCCACTGCAGAAAAGGCCCGTTCTTGTGTTGCCACCCTCTGGACCTCTCACAGAGGAGACACACAAAGAAGGGCCTCACGTGAAGATTGCAGAGAACCCATGTGCAAGTACAGAGAACCCATGTGCAAGTATTTCTGTGTGCCTGCAGCCTATTCCCTGCTGCTGCCTGCAGCCTATTCCCTGTTGTTGACTGTAATAATCTAGGGGAGGGGTTCTTGGGAGCCTTAGGAAGGGGCTAATTTTTTTTGAGATCCACAAAAAACAGAATGGTTGTGCAGGAACAGCGCTAGTAACAACATGGTAGTGGATAGAAGTGGAGATTGGCTTTATCTGCTGGCAGTTATGGACACAATTATCTGTTTATATTTAATTCATCTCTGGAAATCACTCGTTTCTTTGCAGTTTCCCTTTGGCAAGGAGTTCCATAATTCAGCTTTCCACAAGCTATGTACAGAAATAGGCTCTGAGAGTGTTGTTGATTCAGTCTTCTCATTCTAGGCAGAATTTAAGTATATGTAGATACTGCCCTTAATTTTTATGAAGAACACCAAACTAAGGGTAATTATACAATTAAAGATTCCAGAATCCCTCTTGACCAGCTTTGGAATGTGTGCAATTTATAGACTCAGGATAAACCTGGGAGTAGGGGCATGTGCTTTGTGGTTATAGGGGGGCAGTGTCATGTAGTAACGAAGAGGCCCCAGTCCTGTGGTTATCCAGTATTTCTTGTAAAAGAAACATTTCAGCCTGGGGGTGCAGAGTGCCATACTGTACATGTTTGGGGCTGATCTGCCCTGTGCATAAATATTTCTTCTCTCAACTTGTAGGATTATGTTAACATAAGTAAGTGCTACAAGGGAAGATATTAATCCAAAAATCTGAGAGGCTAGAACGGCCTGTAGCTTTTGCTTGGCAGGCAAACAATATTCAGAATATGCTGCTAACACAATTACCATTCAGAATGGAGTTTAGTCCACAATGGAGTATTAAAACTTACAATGAAAACATAACAGAAAAAAAATTTCAGACCCTCTCTAGGAAATGATGCAATGTGAATGTTCCATCTGTGCACATTTAATCACAATTTAAAACAACAGCCTGGAGGTTTCAATATGTAGTTTAAAATACACACACTTCTACAACGCTACATAGAAACACACGTTTTTATTTCAGAATTTTATTTGCCCTCAATTTCGGATAATGAATACAAAATCATTTACTTTCCCTAACCATGAATTTTGAGATCATGATCTGGTAAAAATATTGCTGTGGTGTTAGCTTCCAAAGCAAACATGGCAACCCCACTCCCCAACTTCCAGGGGCAGTTCTGAGATTTGGCCAGTTGGTTCTCCGGGAACAGTAATACCTGTGAGTCATTGCAAAATGCTTAGAGAGGGTGATGAGTTGGAGAGCTAAAGGGTCTAGAAAACTTGTGGTAATGACCAGAATCACTAAAACTTAACATTTAGTTGTACGCTATGTTATTCATAGCCCCCATCCAACAGTCATCAACCACCTGGAAGCATCTCTGGAGCATAGTGAGAGTGCCAAGGTCTATATGACTATAAAGCCTGTTTAAATTGGTAGTGTATATATTAACTGAGAATATCCTCTGCCATTGCTTACAGCCCAAGCCAGCCTATACACAGGAGTGCAAATACAGATGCGAGTCCATCTATCATCAATATACATAAAATAGGAAGTGATTTTTCTTGGCCAAGATCACAAAGATTGCACATGATCAGTCTATCTATCTATCTATCTATCTATCTATCTATCTATCATCTATCTATCATCTATCTATCTATCTATCTATGGTCTCACAAGACACCTGGCTCTTGTGATTATTTTTAGCCACAAAATCTACCTTCATTTCAGGAGATTTTGCGAGTGAGGATGCTGGGTGCCAAGTTTGATTTGAGTACTGTCAAGGGAAGTCAGCTGAGATAACCTGCTGCCACTTGAATTTAAAGAGGACTGCTTTCCTCAGAATGCTAGATTAATTGCAGAGAAGCTCAGGGGAAAAAGAAAGTGTTTGCAGGTCTAATCAATGAGATTAATAAATGGGGATATAGCAGTGCCCAAGGCTACCCGGAGCACGGAGAGCACTTTTCTTTCAGGTGCCAGCCCACCACCCTCCGTTTAATCCTTGACTCTTGGGTACATAGCCAGCACTGTAATGCTGAATTGTGATGGGAGATTTTGATCTTTACAAATAGTTGGGAGTCTATTCTCTGAGCCCCCGTTCCTACTCCTCTTCCTCCCCCTGCCCTTACTTGATTAGAGAACTTTCCAGCTGACTCTGTAACCCAAGTAGGAGTGTATTTTGATTTGAGGCCTAGGTGGGTAAGATTACCAGCTATACTGAAAGCTTTTCTTCTTGTTCTCCCCCCCCTCCCCAATTGTCAGGAGCAGGGAGTGGGGGCACTTGGGGAATATTTTGGAAGAGATTTGTAATCTTAGTCTTCCTTGGACCACACAAGTCAAGAAGCCGTTCCTCCATTCAGACTTGTCAGCAGTTGACTTAATCAGAGTCGAGCTGGGGCTGGAGTGACGGTATGTTTTCAGCCCACACTTGAAGATAAGCAGCACAGGGCCAGTGAGAGTGTGTTGTTTTGTAACAGGAGCTCATTCTGGGTCTCTCCCCTGTGCTCTGCCTTAAGGATCTGGTGTGTGTGATGTGTTTTGTGTGAGTGGGAGGGAAGTGGTAAAGGCTCTCGGCTCTGAATGGGCTCTTTCAGTCCTGTCAGGCTTACCAGTTACGAGCATTCATGCCCTGAATTAGTCAAATAGGCTAAGGAATAATTTTTATGAGGCAGCAAATGGATCGGATACTTTGGCCATCACTAGTTATCAGGGGCAAATGCTGTGAGAGGCATTTGAGTGCATAAGCATCTCTTTCAGACTTTCTCTTGAAAGAAAGAACAACCCTGATATTCTGCAAAGAGGGCCTAATCATGGCACAAATTTCACAGCAAAGAAATAAAAGGGTGGTCTTGCTGTGCTGTAGCAGAGGATCATTAAAGACTGGGGAAAGACCAGGTGGAACAGAAGAGATGGCTTCTGTACCAGTCACTAGCTTGTCAAGGCACAGAAAATTTCCTCTAACCCACCGTGTTAGGCTGCCATTTGTCTGTCTCAGGAGACCATGGAAGCGTGCGCCTTCAGGGGTGGTCAAAATGTTGGAGAGTTACAGCAACTGCTGTGACTGTAGAGACCGATACGGGATAGACATGTTTTGTTGCAGCTGGGGCAGATGAAGGTGTCCAGTTCTCCTGATGCAGGTGTACCATAGTGTTTCTTCTTCTCCACTCCTCCAAGAGGTTATTCCTCTTCCAGTCACTGATGTGGACACAAGACCTGACTGTCCGTCTCCAAGTCTGACCATCTGCAAGGGATTCCCACATGTCAGGGTTGCCAACCTTCGGGTCATGTTTGCAGACATCTCATAATGCAGAGTTGGTATGCCAGCAGGCATGGTACTGAAAACCAGCTTCCCACAGAGCACATCCTTGAGGGTCCTGCCACATTCCATTCTGTGGACATGACCCAGCCAACGTAGACGTCACTGAGACAGGAGTGCAAACATGCTGGGAATGTGAGCTTAGGAGAGGACATTTTTTATGCCCAAAATCTTTCTGATGCAGCTCATATGGAAGGCATTAAGGTGTTTCTCCTGGCAATTATAAGTTGCCCACATCTGACTACCATAAAGCAGTGTGCTTTAGCCATTAACATCACAGTCTCCCATACCCTCTTAGAGATGCGACCTACTGCTGTAACTGCCTTGTCAATACGCTTGTCCAACTCAGCATCAAAGGAAAGCTTGCTGATTATGGTGGAGCCCAGTTGGACAAAATGATCTACCACCTTAATCATGTGGTCACCAGTGCAGATGCGTGCATCTGGTCTATTGCATCTGGTCCACTGGTAAGCCATTGGAAGGCACATCAGATGAATTTTCCTTGGTGAGGTTTGTCACATAATGCTTTTACTAGCAGACCAGGGTGTCAATAATGTAATAACTTATATGTTTGTATAGCATTGTTTTGAGTAGTATTACTACTGGAATCTGGGCATCTATTTCTGGCATCTACAGCAGTGGGTGGGCAGAAGCTGATCAGGATCTATTCATAGATCTTTGGGGGAATTCCAATAGACCAGCAAAGGTTTCTGATTCCCGGTTGTTTAACAACAGGACTCCCCTCCTAATTAGAGCACTGTTGAAATAAAGTAAGTTTGGAGTAGTTACAAATGCATTTTGGGTTACGAGGATTGTGAACGAAGCTCAAAACAAATTTCAGTACTCAACAGCTGTTCAGAGGCACCATGTTCTTAATTCTAATTGCAGCTGACTCTTAACTGGTAGATCTTGGGGTTTATGTAGAACATAAAACAGACCCGACAAACTTGAAGTCTGCTGTTCTCTGATATACAGAATCACCCCCCCCCCATTATTCAATGTCGATCTCTCTATGTCTTGGCTCCCACTGTCAGGCTTGGAACTCGAAGTCTCACCACAGTTGTTATGTTTAAACATTTTACTAAAAAATCAGTACAGCATCCCAACAGGTTACAAGTTTTTAAGGCATTGACAATGCTCTACAATACATGGCTAGGCATATGTTAAGTTATTGTTCTAACAATTGACGCACCCTTGTGTTCTGCTTTTGAAGAATGGGGCAACCACAGCTATTTGCGTGTTTGGATTTGCCATTGTTGAAATAACACCAACAATGTGGCTAGCTATGAGGAAATGTAAAATATTTCAAGAGATGTTAAAATCTCATTTGCACTCTTGTTCAATCACAACACCTCTTTGAGTTGCATTGATTTTTTTTAATCGATGCATCAGGACCCATTCATGCATCTAAGATGTTCAGTGCATATACTTATACATGTAAGCTGTGAAACAAATCTTTGCAATATGTGTTTTATACAAGTACATTTGTCAAGGAGTTGGGGCAGTCTCTGACTCCTTGAAGCCCAAGTGTGCTGCCATGTAATTATTACAATCAGATATTTGGCTGTACAGGCATGAAATTTGGCTTGTGAGCTCTCCCTTCCCATCTCTTCTAGCATGGCTGTGAGGTGAGATCAGAAGCATTTGTTTCCATTTTCAACTAACTGCTGTTACTCATTATGTACAAACCCAGACAAACTGTGGTTCATGTTAACTATGTTTTAGCCAATGTGATAACCTCCAGATGTTGTTGGATTCCATCTCCCATCAGCGTGAGCCGGCATGACTAATGGTCTGGGATGATAGAATATAGAATTCAAAAGTATCTGGAGGGCATGATGTTTGCTATCCCTAGTTTAAGGGGGGGGAAACCTTAAACTATGGTTGATGAACCTGACTTGTTTTGCTGGCCAAAACATAGTTTGGTGTTACATGCAAACCATTCCAATGTATGAAATGTCCTAGACTAGAGAATTGTTATTGCTTATTACTTCCCCTTAAAATATTTACAGCATACTGCAATGCAGTGCAATATATCAGCGCGCGCGCACACACACACACACAAGAATTACATAATTTCACATTTAAATTCCTTTGGCCAGCACTATCATTAAAGTTATAATTATAGTTCCTATTACAAATTGAGTTAATGATAGCGTGAAAAATGTTAGATGCTTGATTAGATATATACAAGTGTAGCACTAGAATGCTAAATGAAAAGGAGCCAAGTGATTAGATGAAAATAATATGGTTTCTACTGAAAAGTGCTATGGCACTAATCCTTCATCAAGAATAGTATAAGGTGTTAACTTAATTGGCTCAAGCAGACTAATTCTCTTCACCACCATCTATTCTTTCTTTCTTTCTTTCTTTCTTTCTTTCTTTCTTCCTTCCTTCCTTCCTTCCTTCCTTCCTTCCTTCCTTCCTTCCTTTCTTCCTTTCTTTCTTTTTCTTTCTAAAAACCGACTCTCTAAATGTTATGTGAACCAGCTGTCAACATATCCTGCATATCCACAGAGTCATTGAGCTAGGGTCGTACTTTGGCTGGTTTTGGATATATAGTTAAAAGCCCCTTTCTTTTGAGTTGCAAATAAACTTCTTTGTCCTCCTAGTATGCAGAAACCATTGCCTTATTTTTGGGTGGTTCCAGGTTTCTTCCAAACATAGGTGCTGGACCACACTAGTTTGGTATTAGATGGAGTTATGATAGTGGCATTAGATTATAGTTATGGATTCTTCTCAGTCTTGTTTATTCTCCATGGGTAGAAATCTTTTCCTGAATTTCTATGTGGTAGCCTTCTCAAGCTCCATTTGCCTAAAAATTCCCACCAGGTTTTCTTTTTTGAGTTTAACTTTGGAAGTTGGGTTCTGGCTGAATTTATAATAAAAGAATGCTCAGTAGGAAAGCATGAGATAACTTTGCAGAAAGCAGTGAGATGTTTTAGTCTGTACAAGGTCTGTGGGATTATTAAAAAAGGAAAGAAAAAAGTAATAGGCCAACAGCTATAGCTAAGAACATAAGAAGAGCCTTCTAAATCAGGCCAGTGGCCCAAAACTGGTCCAGCATCCTGTTCCCAAGGTGGCCAGTCAGATGTCTGGGAGAAGCATGCAAACAGGATCAAAATGCAACAGTACTCTGCCCACCTGTGATTCCCAGCAACTGCTGTTCAGAGGCATAATATCTCTGACAGTGGAGGTTAAACCTGACCAGGCATGGCTAGTAGCTGTGGATAGCCTGATCCTCCATGTTGAATCCTCTTTTACAGGCATCCAAGTTGGTGGGCATCACTGCCTCCTGTGGAGCAAACTGCTTCTCCATAGTATAAGAAGAGTGGGACAGTTGGGTTAATGCCGAAGATGCAGTTGTAACTTTTCGAAGGGCCCATCATTTCCTAATATTTCTTCCTTCTGGATGCCGTGTCTATATGACTATAATGGATTCAGGCCATTGTCAAAGAAAGACATCATTATTGCCTACATTTTTTTATCACCTCCACATTTTGACACCTGCTGGTCGTTAACAATGACACTATTCCATTTTCTTAGAAAATAAACATCAGCCCAGATTGGGTATGAGATTCCAGAAGTTACAGCTGCCTGCTGTGTCACTGTTGTATTATCTGAATAGAATAAGTCATAGAACTTTACATTGTGATCTAAAACACAACTGACAAAAAGATGTTTATTTTATAACTTTAGCTTTTTGTTGATGGCGAGCCACAAAAAGGACAGATAATTAATTAAAGGATCTTGGTCTGAAATTTTGCGGTGTCAGATTTTTGTGAGGTTAGATATTTTTCTTATATTAAAGTTACTGTTTGGGGAGCTAATTAACACCTGTAATAGGCTAAAAAAAAAACCTGTTATCTGAATTCAGGCCTCAAATGACAACATTTGCCTCTTGATGTATTTCAGCTGCTTTGTGCTGGAGTCTCCCTTGGAGACTTCTTTGTTCAAAAATGGCTATTTTTAAGGTTAGCAGCAGAGAGTGTCCTGCAAGATTGAACTGTTCTCTCAGCGGCTTCTGAATATTGCCCTTTCTGGTGTCAGATTTGTATTCGTTTATTCTTTTGCCTAGAGAATGGCCTGTCTTGGCTTATGTAGAACACAGAAGGGCATTGCTGACAGATGGTAACATCTATCACGTTGGATGATGAACAGGTGAATGAATCTCTTATGTTGTGACTGAGTTTATTACGTCCTGTAACAGTGTTGGCTCTGTAGAGATGGGGCAGAGTTGGCATCTGTGTTCATTGCAGCATCTGGTCCTTGTATGGCCTGTTGTTGGTGGTACATAACCGTTTTGATTTAGGGGACTCTCTGTAAGCAAGGATTGGCCTACCACCCAAGGCCTGTAAGAGGGAAGTATCATTGTTCAAGATGAGCTGTAGATCACTGATGATAGCGGGGAGTTAGTAGGTGGCAACAAAGTGTGTTTGTCAGTTTCTCATCAAGATCTGTTCCGTAGTAGATTATTCTTGAGAACTAGCCTGTCTCTCTTGACCTGTTATTCATTTCACTGGGTGGATATTGTAGTCAAAGAAGTGCCTGATGAAAATCTACGCATCTTGAGTCTCCGTCCATACAAATGTGTTTGCATTGCAGTGCTTGGTTGTAGAAAGTGGTGTTGTTGTTTTTTGGAGTGTTCTCAGTTGAAACTCAAAGCACATCAGTATGTGAAGCAATCAGTACGTTTCTGACATAAAATAATGCTTATATGTCTATTATTGCACAATGGTATCCAGGAAGTGGACCTGCTGTGTGGATTGGTCTAGAGGTCCTAGTAGAATTTCTCAAGTGCTTCCTGCTCATGGGTTCAGATGATAATGTATCTCAGGCAGAGGGGAGATTTTGGAGGCAAGAGCTAAGAACATTGTTCTAAGTCAGCCACGAAAACATTGGCACATGGAACTATGCAAACACCAATTACAGTGCTATTGATCTTTCCAAACTGGAAGTAATTGAGAGTAAATACAGAGTGGCAGAGGTTGGTAACTAGATGTGCAGTGTGAGATTATCTACAGAAATATTGTAAAATTAATGAGTGTTAGAATGATGTTGGATTGAAATTAAGTGGTTTCCAGCTGTAATGCTTTAAGAGATATGGGGAAAAAAAGGATTATAAATAGGTAATAATATAATGGTAAGGATTTGCTGAACTAACAATTTGGGGTGGAATACAAAAAAGGGAGGTATGAGGAGGTCCGGGAAACAAGTTAAAAGAAAATAAGTAATTGAAAATGTATGTGTGTTTTTCTTTTCTTAAAAAGTTTCTTTATTCTGTATTTTTGTTATTCTGTTTTTTCTTTTTTATTTTATTGTAATATTATAAAAAAACTTAATAAATATCTTATAAAAAAAATAGATGTGCAGTGTGTATCACCAGGGATGATATTTCTGGTAGCTTGTAGTCCATGTTAGTTGAATATACAGGTTTAAAGGGCCTCCACATCCATGATAGCTAAAATTTTATTCTCTGGGTGATCTTGAGAGGTTAGGCTGAGAGAGAGAGAGTTATTTGCCCAAGGTCACTCACTGATTTTCATGAGCAAGGGGAATTTGGGAAGTTTTGGCTTCCATGTAAGGACCATACCCAACACTGCTGTTCTGCTTGTGCAAGAGATCTTCACTTGCACAGTGGGACTTCTCCCTCCTCTCCTTCTTTTTGTAACCCCCTTGTGCACCCTCAGAATGTTTTACAGAGGGTGGAGAAGAGATGTTGATGATAAATGGAGGAGGAGAGGAGAGGAGGGGGTAGTCCCATTGTGTGCGTGGCAGTCTGCTCCAGTAGTAGTAGTCGTAGTAATTTCTTTATACATACATACATACATACATACATACATACATACACATACATACATACCCATCTGGCTGGGTTTCCCCAGCCACTCTGGGTGACTTCCAACAAAATACATTAAAACATCAGTCATTAAAAACTTCCCTAAAGAGGTGTTGGCTATATTTCAGAGTCCTCTATCCAGTGAATCTCATGGACTCTCTATCAGAATATGGGCATGAGATATAACTGTATGACTGTACTCCATGCTTCTTCCTTGACAACCTTTTATTTCCCCCCAGCTCAGTTAGAAATCTAGCTACAGTTAGATTTCACTTTTGAAACAATAATGCAAACACCTGGGGGCCAGATGTGTGCAGTTGTCACATCCTTAGAACAAGCCTTAAGCAAGCAAGAAACCTAATTTATTTTCTCCTCAATGCACTGCATTTAATATTCTAACTATAATGAGAATATGTCAATTACCCTGTGGTGTACCACAAAGTTTAATTATATCACCCTTGCTATTTAACATCTAGATGGAATTCTGGGTAGTATCATCAGTTTATTAATGACACCAAACTCAACCTTCTCTTCTGATCTGGGGGCTGAGTGGGGTTCTAAATCAGCAAAATAGGTGAAAGTGAATCAATTGGAGATGAATCCAAGGCAAATGTGATAGTAGTTTATGCTATTTGAAACTCAGATAAGGGAAGACCATTTAAAAAACAGACCATTTAAAAAACAAAACAGAACTTTCTCCCCTTTCCTGTTGCAAGATGGGGGGGGGGGGAGAGATTTGTATAACCAGATTATGTGACAAGCTCAAGGTAAGCAGACTTTCTTCCTAATAGATACTGCTTGAATTTGATGAAAAATGGCCCTGTCTATTGGACATTCCACATATTACTTTTTACATCTAAGAATGTAATGTTTGAATGTGACAAAATGCATATTTTCAATACACACGTATCATGAAGAGGCACTTGTGAGGAGCTGTGATTGGCTTCAGCCCCGTTCTGAGGTTTCACTCGTTAGCAAAAACAGATCTGAAATTGTATGTAAGAGAATAGCTGCCACATGACACAAATTTTAAGCAAGCAAGATATTTATTATATGATAGCTGCAATGATCCTGTTTGTGTGAGTTTGGTGGTGCCCTGTAAGACAAAAGGTATCATGACATCAGTGTAGCTTTTTGTGTTGGGTGAAGCAAACCCGAACTGCAAAATTTGAGAATATTTAGTCACCTTTCCAGCTTTTTGCTTGGGAAGAAAGGTAATTTGTAACTGTTGCTGGTAGCAGTTTTGCTCATTTGTATTCACCGCGTTAAAACCACAGGCTCTGTTTGCTCAGGACTCCCACAGATTTCAGTTTATTCGAGCATTCTGTTATTTCAACAGAAACGGTGTCAGTTTAACAGTTGGGAGCACCAGTTTTTTCAGCAGTCAGAGCCAAAGACTTGCAAAGGTGGCAAGTCTCCGTGGCAGTTAATCTAGTTTTAGAGAAGAGTGTGTGTCCTTAGGTTAAGAAACAACATCATCTGGAAGTTGGCCCAGATGTATGGAATGTACGTGCACTCAGAATACACACGGTTTCCACCACCACAATCAAGAAATAAAGCTGTTAATTTTTCTACCCTGTCCTCTGAAAATATGGCAAAGGCATTGCTTAAACAAAGTAGCTTCTGTGCTAGCAAGCTAGAGGCACAAAACAAAATTCCTTAGAATGGTAAAAAGAAAACGGCCCTTGTGGCTTCTATCAGAGAAACTGCATCAGTTCCCATCAGTGTTTCTTAATTAGTTTTCTTACCCCCTGCTGCAAGTGAAGGTCTGGAAGTTACATTTCTGTCAGGGCAAAGATGTGAAGCCCTTGATCTCTGTTCTTCTTCCACCTTTCCCATCGCTTGGTATGACTGATTGATCACCTAACACAGGTCCTTGCTACCTTCTCTGTTGAAGGAGATGAGCCCCTACCCAGCACGACTCCAAGTGGGAGTTAATTTCCATGGCTCAGCTATGCTTGAAAATATATAGCATCTATGGTCTTACTTTTCACTTATTCAGTTGCCCACCAGTATATTGTATTTACTTACTTATTTCTTTATTTACATACATATGTCTTTCTAGGCCACTTTTCCATTCAAAGGTTTCAAAGCAGAAAGCAGATTTAAAAAAAACAACCCATCACTATAAAACACTTAAAACATAAAATAAAATACAGGAAGCAGTGAAACATATTGAATAAACCATCAGTAAAAGCCAACAATGCAAAGCCAGGACAGTGACTACATTGAAGATCAATAGTCTAGCAAATTATGGCTTGACAATTTGCCAGGGGCATATTAATCTATAGGGCAGGAGGAGACAAAGTGGTATTCTCCAGATGTTGGGAGTATAACTTCTTGCCTACCCTGACTATTGGCCACGCTGTCTTGGGCTGATGAGAGTTGCATTCCCTCTGGGGGACACCCCATTGGTTGCCCCTGCTTGGGCACCCTAACTCTCCTTGCCACTCCCACTGTTTATTCTGTGCAGCTTCCTAGAGGTATGTTGGAAGCCCAACGGGTTGAAGCTGCAGCAATAGCCTCCTGGCAGCAGCACGGCTGCAACTCACCTGAAGGAGGAAGCAGTTGCATAGCGTGAGTTGCTGGTGCCTGGGGCGGGGCAAGTGTTGTGCCCCTGGTGGATGGGGCAGCTGGGGTGGCACTGCACGTGGAGGGAAGGGCGAGCCAGCTCAAACTCATCGGCCGGCCCAGGGGCAGGGCACGGGCGGGCGTCACTTCGCTTGGTTGCTCTCTGCTCAGAATTTTGTGCCCGGGGCCACCACCCCTCTGCCCCCCCATGCTACGCCATTAGGAGGAAGGGGAGAAGCAAGGTGGAGGCAAGGTGGTGAGGTCAGGGCTGTCTGGGTGCACCGGTGGGAGCAGCAGATTGGCTCTGCTGGTGCCAGCGTGCAACCCTGACCTCACCACCCCTTTGCCTCTCCCCCTCCCACTTTGGTTGAGTGACAGCCGTGCTGCTGCTGCTGAGAAGCTATTGCTGCAGCTTAGACCTGTTGGGTGAACTGCTCCACGGTTCAGCCCAGCATATTGTTAGTATACTGCAGTCACAGTGGCAAGGAGAGTTAGGGTGGTCTACAATGTAGACTCTACATACTGAAAGAATGCCTAAAATTACAGTGGCCATTTGTACTATGTCACAGAGGTCGGTCCTCTCTCTGGAGGGTTATCAGGGGATAGCTCTGTATTTGAAGGACTGTCTGTTTCAAGTCTGGCTTAAAGGTCAGGAAGCATAAGAAGAAATTTCAGGGGCCTTTCAAGTGCCCATCAATGTTTAGCACCTGGACGGCAAACTGTGCAGGCAATGTTCATTTGATCACATTCTTCCCCACTGTGAAATGCATTGATTTCTTTTAAATTATAGTAATTCTAAATTTGGATCTCTAGATTATCAGATGCAGATATTATATACATGTGTTTTATCCCCCCTTTCATGGATGCATTTCTTAATTTTAGTTACTGTAAAAGAGGACACCCTACCTAAAACCCCTGGCAAGGATCAGCTCTCCATTTTACTATATGCTGGGCAAAATGAATGGAAAAGGGCTTCAGTCTCATTCAGTGATAAGATGCAGCAGGTGGATGACACAAGCAAATGGGGTAAGGAAAAGAAGAAGAAGGCAGCAGTAGGGCTGGCATGTTTCACATATCCTAGCTGTATGGACAATATATAGCTCACCACCTGCTTAACCCTTTTTAACTTAGACATTTGCGGTACAATTGTTTTTGCGACTCCTATTCATTCTGGAATTCCTTCTTTTTCTTATGGTTCTAGCTTATACTCATGATTCTGAGCTTATGTTGCACTGAATGGTTAAATTCACTTTCAGTCGCTTCCTTCTCAACTTTTTGTTTGAAACTGAATCAAATCTCCTTTTGTTTGAAAGAAGCATATGGTTATAACCTTGAATAATTATCTCGGTTTTGAGCTCCTCTCCCCAGCTGGCACTTTGGAAATGGATGCCAAAATGCCGTGGACTTTTCAAGTCGACATGAAGTCTCACAAGCAGACCTATTTCTGTTACATTTCCTGCTGAGTTTTAAAGCCTAAGAAGCTCAAATAGTGTGCATAACTTAGCATCCTCCTGTTGCGTATGCTATGGAACCCAAACTGTACATAGCTTGAAGTCCTTATGCCTGTTTTATACACACCTGTGGGACTAATAACTTGCTGCTCATTAAGCCCACCAACATGCCCCCTGGAACTCATACAGAAAGTGTACTGATGCCAAAACATAGCAGTTATGCTATTCCAGCAATCTGTTTCTGGAGCTTTGATGCACATAATAGTGATCTAACTTCCTCCATACCGTCTGTAATATATGATGCCCATTCCAGTTTCAGTAACTTTTCCTGGCATGATCTCTTAACATTTCTGCCAAGGATAAAGTTTGAGTTTTCTTATACACTAATTTTTCCGCTTCTGTCCACTCCCAGAAGCCATGTTTTCAGGAGACCCTTGTATGCTATCCCATTCTGATTAATGTTCACCGTATCTCATTTGTAGCCTGAGTTTTGTTTCTTTGAAAACTGTTTTTTATCAGTAATGGTCAGGCTAACTTGAAGCTGGTTTTGTAATGTTCATGAAGGGAACTCTTGTTTCCTCAACAAGACGCAGATCACTCATTACATTTTGAAAACTTCAAATGGGGAGTACAGGAAACTCCCCATTTCTGTGCGTTCAAGGCATGCACAACTGCACATGCTCGAATCACCGTGAACCCAGAAGTGGCACCAAAAGGGGACAAAACAGCCCTAAAAGAGCACAAAACAGCAAAAATGGTGCAAAAACAACGTCTAGCAAACCCATGAGCCTTTGCAAGTACAATCCTAGGAGCTCTTGCGCTGACCTTTGAGACCTGTGGAGATTTGGACTTTGAGCAAGGAGATTTGGAGGGAGCAATTGTGGTGTTTGCAGGTTTATTCAATGGTGTTCCCAATATACGCCATTTCACTTAAATGCACAGTGCCTCATAACGTAACCACCACGTAAATGGGGAGTTTGACAACTGGTGATCCAGATCATGGGATCGCTTTAGATACATTTATGAAGCTGGGCCTATACTCTCCCTGCTGTTCTCTTCCTGAAGGGTGGTTTTTCATATGACTTCACTGCTTATCTTTCAAGAGTGGCAGGAGACTTACGTAACTTATGCCCATGATTAGTGAAATGAGGGCTTGAGAAGATCTATATGCACATATTGTGTTGGAAATGTGTGTGGAGGTCTGTCAGGCTCCTTGACTGTATCTGGGGCAGCTGCTATCCACTGCTGGTGGTGCCAACTATAATTGCATTGTCAGGATGCATTAGATGTTATGCACTTGCCTGGCTTGGTGTTGCAGAATGTAAGGCTCCTTGTACCCTCTGGAGGTCATCTACCAAGATATGTGCTGCTAGATGACATCTGAGAAGGAAATGAAGTTCTTTTCAATATTGATACACAGCTAAGGTTGCTAGTGCGCAGCCCTTGCCGAAACTGCTACAGTTCGTAGATGGTGGGCATGCTTCAGAAAAAGCTTTCCTTTCCTAAGATTTATTTATAATAGTGTCTGGGATCTTTCATGCTGAACCGTGTTTGGAGATGAATATAAGATGTACCTACTCCCAAGTGAAGCCCTTTGCCAGAGAGCGGTTAAGTTTCAAAGAACAACACCGGGCCTGTTGTATTCAGGAGCTGAAGCAGGAGAACTGGCAGAGGTTTGACAGCCCTGACCAATCAAGCAGGTAGAAAACAAATTATACAGAAGGCAGGGTCTTAGTCTTACTGCAATGCTAGGCAACCTCCTTGGGGTGCTGTGGAGAAAAGCTCAGAGCTCCTCTGTGTCTTTCTGAGCATGTGTATGAATGGACTGAGAACATGATGTACCTCTTATTTATACTGGGAACCAGCAGTGGCTGGTGCACACTGGAACTGGTAGGGCGGAACCCTTATCTGTATTGTGTACCAAGGATGTTAAGGAATGTAGTTCCATTAGTGAGGAAAAAGCTGATTCCCGAGATGCTGAATCTGGTGATTTCCTTATCAGTGTTACTGGACAGATTAGGTATGTAACTCTGAAGTAGTAGTAATAGTAATAAGAAAGCGTAGTTGTTTATATGTTTGACATCTGCTGAGAAGGCATTTCAAAGGTTGGGTGCCACTATCGAAAAGGCCCTCTTCCTGGTTCTCTGTAACTTCACTTCTCACAGTGAGGGAACCACCAGAAGGCCCTCAGAGCTGGACCTCCACATCTGGGCTGAATGATGGGAGTGGATATGCTCTTTCAGGCAGTGCAAGTAGATAAATAGGTACTGCTGAGGTGGGAAGCTAACCGGCATTTCCGTCCCATTGTGCCAGAAGCGGTTTAGTCCTGGTGGCCACATGACCTGGAAAGCTGTCTGTGGACAAACGCCGGCTCCCTCGGCCTGAAGCAAGATGAGTGCCACACTCCAAGTCGCCTTTGACTGGACTTAACTGTCAAGGGGTCCTTTACCTTTACCTTTACAGGGTATATTATCAGTTCTGCATCAATACAGATGTTTCAGATCCTTGTGCCTGTGCATGAATGAGCTTGTTCACCTGTGCTATATAGTTTTATTGGAGGCTACCCGTAGGTTGGACTGTGATATTTCTTTGAAGCGATGCATGATGGTGTTGAACAGTAGGCTGCTGAGGCATTTTCTGAACTGAATTAGCCAGCCTGTGACTTGATGTGTTTAAGTCCCCACCAGTGCTTCCCCCATCATTTCCTAGGGATGCCCCTCTTGGGCATCTGTTGACAGAACTTCACTTCAGCCACTTTGCATAAAGAGGTATCATGATTTATTAATCAATTAATCACAGCATGCTGAGTAGCTGTTCACGGTATTTAAACAGTGAAAATAAAAATGGTTTAGCATATAATAGAGATGTAGTGTAATTAATACCGCCTCCCAACAGTGAATCCTCCTTTCCCCCTCCTTCCTAAGACCCGCTGCACATTTTCCTCCCAGCAAACAAGCATTAGCATTGTGGAATCTGTTTGCTTTGGCTGTTGGTTCAGGGTCCTGTCTCTTCTTTCCTCTAAGAAAATCATATTTATCAAAAATATAGAGGTTTCCTGGGAGAACTACAGGAAGTGGCCACCACTGTCATGCCTTATTCAGAAGTTTCCAGAAGCATCTGTCTGGTTGTTGTTGAAAACACAATACTGCACTGGATTGGTTGTGGTCTCATTCAACAAACAAGCTGATATTCTTAAAAGACAAACATTTTCTTAAGTGTCTTAAAGCAACAGCCAAAGGGCATAAGCTCTTCTTGAGATGGTGTAGAGATACGTAGCTTTCATGGAAATGTGATAGCAACCTTCCCCAACCTGGTGCCTTCTGCATTTTTTGGACTAAAACACCCATCAGCCCCAGCCAGCACTTGACTATGGTTTGTTTGAAACAAGCCAATTTCAAACTATGTTTAGTGAAGCTGACTTCTTTCAATAAACCATCATTAAGATGAGCCACATACTAGCTCCATCACTGCCTCTGGGTCTAGGAGTCTTCAGAACCTCAGCAGGTCTTTTGTACTCATAGCTCTTCATGGTGGAGAACATACTCAAAACGTTCCATTGCCCACTTTCATCACAGGACTCCACTCTGATTTGTTTTATATGCATAGAGTTCTCTGCTGAGGCAGCCCAAATTCTTTTGGTAGCTCTCCTCTTTTCCTTCCATCTCCTCGTGTTGTAGATCTCTCTCTCCTTGGTCTCTAATCCATCTTTGACCTCTTGTCTGCACTTCTCCTCAGTTGCTCCTGCCCACCCCCTCCGTCTCCTGCCTACTGAGACCCAGAGAGAATGCTCTTAGATGCTGCAAACACTTTAGCTTTCAACCCTCAACTGTTTTGTCAGCTTAGCTGCTGAGTCATCAGAGAATGCAAGCATTTGTCAGAATCCTTTCACATCACAGTTTAGGGTTTTGGTGTAATGCTAAACTGTGATTTACTGACTCCAGAAACCTAAGCTTCTGCTCTCCTCACTGACAAGATGGAGGAGGGACGGGGTGGGAAGAAGCATGTGAGCCCAAGGTTCACCTAGTCTCATTGTTATCACACTAAACTATGGGTAAGCATGATGTCAGAATGCAGCCTTTGTCTCACTATATCGTGTCTTGATTTGTACTTGTACTGGTAGTTCTTGCATTCCTGCTCTGTTTGTCACATATTTATCTGGTAGAGTTAATTGTGTGTGCAGGACCCTGTGTGATGGGGTTCATTGTGTGAAGTATACAAGGTTTCATGTATGCAAAATCCTACTGTAGAGCAGGTGGTGGACTAGATATTTTGAAAGCTAAGATTTGGGTCTCCTTTAGGATGGTCACTCACATAGCTTCCAAAAAGAAAAATGGGCCATGAGATGAAAGCCAGTTTTTTGTTTGTTTTTTGGCTAGTCTAGCTAGACTGCCCTATCCAAGGGCACTCTTGATTATCTAGTATTACCAGCAATACAGTGGTACCACGGGTTAAGAACTTAATTCATTCTGGAGGTCCGTTCTTAACCTGAAACTTTTCTTAACCTGAGGTAACACTTTAGCTAATGGGGCCTCCTGCTGCTGCTGTGCTGCTGCCTCTCAATTTCTGTTCTCATCCTGAAGCAAAGTTCTTAACCCGAGGTACTATTTCTGGGTTAGCGGAGGCTGTAACCTGAAGCGTCTGTAACCCGAGGTACCACTGTTCTTGATTATTTTGGTGGTAGAAAATGGATTTCTTAAAAAGGTAAATAATGGATAATTTGACTGACTGATTGATTGATTGATTGATTGATTGATTGATACCCTTCTTTCTGAAGAAGCCCATTAAGTTTGCACTATATTATGAAATTCAATATTAAAAGACTTTTAATGGGTAGCATTGTATGCTTGGTTTGATCAGTGGACACAACTAATGATCAAAGTACCTCTCCAGTTGTTGTTGGAAGCCAGCCAACTTGACCAATGGTTAGGGATGATATGAACTGAAGCCCAATAACATCTGGAGGGCCTCCGGTTCCCAATCCCTGCTCAGAATAAATAATTTCTTTTTTGTGTGTGAAGTTGAAGTAATCTTATGGGTAATTTTAGCGCAGTTTGAAAATGCAAATGGGAAAGATCTTCATGAGTCAACTCCCAAATGAACGTCTCAGTGGTATTCAAAAATACGACTGCTAATTAAGATCCGGCAGAAGCATGGGGATTTTTATATCCTAATTCTTTTTCACTTGTTAATAAAATGAATTAATAACAACCAGTGGTAGAATTTGGATTTAATTTTTCCCCTATCATCCAATTTTAATTGTCTACTTCTCTCCTCATTCTCTCTTATTGTTAGGACCCGGCTTTCTCTTCTGCAATTCACGACAAGCTGCAGGTGCCCAACACCACCCGGAAGGCATGGAATGAAAGAGACAACCGGTGCGACGTGTGTGCCACTCACTTGAACCAGCTGAAGCAGGAAGCGATTCAGATGGTGCTGACCCTCGAACAGGCTGCCAACACTGAACATTGCGATGCTTCTCCTGGCTCCCCTCCTCCTCCTCTCCCCAACATCCCCACCTTGGTGGGCTCGCGACATATGGGCAGCCTGCAGCCCAGGGACTGGGCCTACATGTCTGCTCCTTATGCTACATCCAATTATGCTGGCTTTCTGCCTAACAAACTCAGCGGGAAACAGAACAACATAGGGATCGTTAATGGGATAGAGAAGAAAAATGGTTCCTTGGGACATCAGGCAAAGGTCAGTGTACAGATGGCCACCAGCCCCAGCAATGGTAACATCCTGAATTCTGTGGCTATCCAGGCTCATCAGTACCTAGACGGCACCTGGTCCTTGTCGAGAACAAATGGCGTTACTCTGTATCCCTATCAAGTAAGTAGCGTTAGAAAGGACACCCCCCCAATAATATCTCTAGAATACTTTGTGGATTTGAGTAATACATATTAAGAAGTTGTATCAACACAATCATATTATTGAACAAGCCGTAATTTACCTCATTTGTAAAAACAGGAAGTCAGCCCCCTCCTCCCCAATCACTCATAACATACAGCCGTATTTCTACAGCCTTTATCTCTGATAACCATCCTGTGGTTCAGAAAATTAACACTGCAAATCATGCCAAAGGACCATGTGCTTCAACAGGCCTACTTGTCCTGAAAAAGCCAGAACAGGGTATTGCTTTATGGCTGGAAGGTTAATAAACATGGACTGTTGAGACTCATTAATAATAGTATAGAAGTCGAAAGTTCAGAGGCGCTCTTCCGTATTAGAAATCCTGGTTGTAGCAGTAGTAATAATGAAGAGAAATCCTGGTTGTAATAATTATGTTGATGCAAATTGGAGGAACATGATAGTAGAAAAAGGCTCATGTAAATAAGCAGAGTAGGGGTTTCCAAGATAAATACCTTGGCATTTGCATGGTTGATAATGAAGTATAATCCCGCATGAGAAACGTGGGCAATTTTATTGTGAGAAGATTCATGAACTGCTGATGTCTTATTGGCAGTAAAAAAAAAAGATGGGTCACACTGTTCAAAATATCTGCAGAATCCACTAATTAGTGTCTAGATATGTTTGTTATGTATCTTTTGGAGAGCATGGTATAATTATAGGATCTATTATGTTGGGAAGGGAATGAAATTGCTGAAGCTATAAAGTAGATGTATTAATATGACGTAATAGTTAAACATCCTCACCCTAAAGGTGTTCAGTGGTACAAAGTGCCAGGTAAATATGGATAGGTTTGCAGGCTCGCATGGTGGTATGCTTACCCCCTCCCCTCGGGCAGAACTCTTTGACAGGAAGAAATGTAACATCCCTGCCGTGGAAAGCTGTAGTTGTGAAATTTCAGCATGCCATGAAGCTGTTAAAAGCATGTTAGGAACTAAGCTGCCCCCAAAGGTGTTGATCCTATGCACATGTAATAATTTTTGTTCACTTTTTCTCCATTCAAATGGTAACATTGTGTCTGGGTAACTTTCAAGTTCCATAGCGTAACACTGGGGAACCTTAGCTATCCCCTCCCTGGCCACTGTCAACAACAGGAGCTTTTCCCCTAATGATAATTGTTGTGGTGGTAGGGATTTTTGTGGAGATCATGGCTGACCGTCCTAATTAACCCCCCTCTCAGTATTAGCTTCCCCCATAAAGAAGAATGCTGATGTGCATTTAACAAAACATCACTAAGCCTAACCTGAGGCTTTTGTACCATTGTTGTTGTTATTGTTTGTTGTTGTTGGTACTGTTACTACTACTACTACTACTACTATTATGCCACCCTGAATCCAAAGATCACAGGGCAATTTACAGTATAAAACCACAAAATACATTTGCTATACAAAATCATGCTACAGGCTACATCTGAGAAATGCTGAGCTAACGGGACCAGGAATAAAAAATAATCTCATTGGATAAAGAGCATTGCAGTTCCAGGAGTGGGTTCATTGCCTTCTGCATCATCGTTTGTCAGGCTGATGCCCAGGAACAAGAGCTGTAGCCCTGGCTAGACTTAATGGCTCCCCGACGTGGGCATCTCCCCTTTGTAAATTAGCTTTCAGTTAGATAGTCTAGACAGCCTGCCAGAAATGGTTGACTGCTTTGAAGCCTGATCTTATTTTTCCTTCTGATTCTCTGCCTCTCGGATAAGAGGAAACCTTGGCATCATAATGGGATGCTGAACTTGGAGGCAGGCTTGCATATTGAGAAGGACACTTCTTGTCAGCAAGATGCAAAGGGTGTAGTTCAAGTTCATGGTAAATAGTTCCCAGCTGCCTATTTTTGAAGTGGCCCCTGTGGATGTGCCGTTAGCAGCAGCTTCATCTGTATCAGTTAGCAGGTGATAAAATTCTGGTCCTGCCATTTGGTACGGTGTAGGACAGTATATGTTTGAAGAGGAAAGGATTGGCTGAGTAAACCCAGCCAGATGGGTGGGGTAGAAATACATCATTATTATTATTATTATTATTATTATTATTATTATTATTATTATTATTATTTTATTTATTTATTTGCTTGCTTGCTTGCTTGCTTGCTTGCTTGCTTGCTTGCACGCACAGCTGTCCCACTCTGGTCTGCATGCAACCAGTGGTGACTCCACATCAGGGATAGTCAACTTGGTGCCCTCCATAAGTCGTTGGACTACAAGTCCATTAAACCTTGATCATTAGCTGAAAGTTGTTAGACTACAGTTTCTTTCACCTCTGACCCATTGGCCATGCCAGCTGGGTCTGATGTGTTCTTAGTTCGAGTGTGTTGATGATAGCATCAGGTTGCAGGTTCAATCCCCATATGGGACAGCTGCATATAGGGAGTTGGACAAGATGATCCTTAGGGTCCCTTCTAACTCTATAATTCTATGATAGTCAAAAAGTCTTGGGGCACCATTTTGATTTTACCCTGCTCTACATGTCTGTCAGCATACTCACAGTCGGGACCCCTGCTTCATGCAGGGTTCTCAGTTATGTAGAAGACAAATGTGGTATGCAGGCACATCTATACACTTTCTAGTCACACCTGTGACAGGGGTGTCACTATTTTTCAGCTTTAGTTATTTATCTGCAACTTGGAAATAACTGTAATCAAATATGATCAAGAAGACAAAGATGCTAAAGGAATTTGCAGTTTTAGGATGCAGTACATATAAATTAAAAACTTCATTCACTTTTATGTATTTGTCACTGAATTTACTGACAACCGTTCGTGCTAGAAAAACAAAGATCCTTTATATTGTCTCTTTAATATTCCTTTAATGTAATACACATATTGTTGCTCTTTCTAACATACTTAAACGGTAACTCCCAGTTTTTAATGCACCGTTTCCAGGAAAACAAAGGCTTATTGAAGTCAGTGGAAAAAATCTTTTTACAGCCCTAGATCCCTGGAGTGTAAGGATGTGTTGCTAAACCCACACACCCAGTTCCCCCCTCCCCTGTTTCTTTTTGCAAACAAGTAGGAGGAACATCAGCAAAGGAATCATCATGAAAGTTCTTTGCCACCCTAATATACTCAGTGCATGCAGAAATTTCCAGGACTTGCTATGTGTTTGTGAAGCAAAGTAGATTTATCGTAACAGCCTACTGGGGCCATTGTTGTACTTCAAATACAGCTTGCAGAGGTAGGATTATAAAAAAAGGAATAAAACAAAAACTGATGGCAGCTTCTTGCATGTATATTTAGGTACAGACACCCAAGCACAAAATACACATGTACTGTTGCATCAGTTGTGAAGGGCACGTGTGGGTATTTGCAGTCCACAAGAAAGAGATGGACACTGGGTCTTTGCTACAACATTTATTTGAGGACCAATGCACAATTGGTAATTCAACAATTAGCATGGCAGGGAAGTAGAATCATAGAATCATAGAGTTGGAAGAGACCACAAGGGCCATCGAGTCCAACCCCCTGCCAAGTAACGAGACCCCCTCGGCTGGATTCCATTAACCCTCTGTGCTTGCAGAACCAGCACAGGGATTTTGACTGGTGCAGTGGGGCTCCCTCCTCTGTGCTCCCTGTGCCTCACCCCAAATAGTCTAGACAGGGAGGACAGGGAGGGTGGGGCGGGATGAGAGGGGAGGTCTTTCTATCTGTCAAGCAGAAATGTTTGCACTGAGGGAATGATCAGAAGAGTGTGGCACTGAGTGTTTTTTGTCTTACTCCCACAAGGGACTCGCTTAGTTTTGCTGCCCTTCAGAGAGTCCACTCACATGCTCCTGCAGCCTATGGTGAAGATTGTGGAAAAGCGGAAATCCTCACAGTGGTTTCCTCCTAGGGCTGCTAGGAGTGTCAACGGCATATGATTGTAAATCGCTTTGTAACTTAAGATGACTGGAAGTTAAAAATAGTAATATATAGCTACATTCTTCTGTTGATTGCCAGAATTTCATAAACCATTTCATTATCTCCCCCCCCCCAGGCTCTTTAGCGACTGCTGTTCTTCTTAAGAAATTGTTCATATTTCTGAAGCAAGTAAGGAGTGTGTGTGTCCGTCCCCCCCAACAACCATTTATAGAGGCACTGACCAAAATATAGTTTTGAGTGGTTAGAGTTTATTTTTGTTTTTTGTAAATCATATATTAAAATTAGCTATAATGGTTTAAATAACATCTGTTGTGAACCTCGACAGTCTGACCACCATCACCCATGTGCTGGTAACCTCCAGGCTACTTCGGTGTGATGGTGCCCATGAGGTTGGTTCAGAAGCTGCAGCTGGTGCAAAATGCAGTAGCTTGACTGCACAGTGGGGCAGGAGATTGCTAACACATTGCCCCACTGTTGTAACAACCGCACTGGCTGCCAAATAGCTACCAGCATAAGTTCAAGGTACTGGTTTTGGTGTCTAAAATCCTGTACTGTATGGGACCAGGACACCTGAAAGATCATCTTGCCCCCTATATACTCAAATGTTTGCTGTGCTCTGAAGGTGAAACCCTCTTTTAGGTACCATCTTATCCAGTGGTGCATTCCACACAATGTAGGAATCGGGCTTTTAGGATGCCCTTTAGTATTAGATGGATGCTGTCTCTTGCTATTTCAGCAACTACTGAAGACCTGCTTCAACAAGTCTCTTGATATCTTTCCCAGTCTGTATCTGTCTTGGAATTGTTTTTTCAGATGTTTTTCAGACATTTTCATTATTTTATCACTTGTTGCTTGCTGCCCTGGGCTCCTTTGGGAGGAAGTGAGGGATATTAATAAGTAAATAAATAAATAGCTCCTCCAATCAAATAAATTGGGGGCGGGGTGGTGGAATTTCTGCCGATTCCTCCTTCCACTTTCAGTCTCCACACCCTATGCCATACCATCCCCAAAGGTTTGCCGGTCTCAAGGAACAGGTTTTTAAGGAAAGTACAGAGGTTTGCAAGAAAGTGTTCTTCATGAATGTAATCCTATTCTGTCCACAGGCAGAAGTTATGGATTTTTGAAAAAGGTATCTGGCCATACTTGTCAGCTGTCAGCCATCAGGTCACTAAGCAGTGGTGGAAATGCATGTGCAAACCAGCTTTTAGTCAAAGAATATTGACTAAGAATATCTGTTGGTTAATTTTTCCACAGATTGACAAAAAGGAAAATAATAATAAAGCATAGCTCCTAGTCTGACTTTCTTGCACTCACTTATTGTTTGGGGGGGAAAATACCTCTTGGCAGACTACTAGTCTTTTTTAAAATAAAACATAAAATAAGTAATGAATAGCTTTGGTGGGGTCATCAGTCATCAGCTGACCTTCTTACCATGAAGTCATCAATTGAGCTTGTGTATTACAGTAATTGGCTAATTATATCTGACTTTCAAACTAATAGTCCGGTTGTGTCCTTTTTTCTTTCTTTATACTAGGAGGGGAAGTTGGATTCCATACTAATTGTATTATTTTATTTTTTTACAATCACTCTGGAGTGATTTGATCTCACATGACATTTTTATGCATGGCTTCATGACCCTGAAATCATTCGTTTTCCCTTCACTATACCAGACCAAACAAGGAAGTGAGGGGAAAAGAGTATCCCAGCAACTGAAAAGAGCTAAGGAGGCTTATCCTTTGAGTATGAGAGCCCCATGACTCTGCTGTGATGGGAAGAAGCAATCTGTGAGCTCTTTAAAAAAAAAGTGAGATAATCCTTTAATATAAGTGCATGACATGAGATCACAATTAGTAAGGATTTGGATTCTTGACTTTACCCAGTCTAGTTTATTCTATAATATGAAACCGTCTCCTTCCTGTGAGACTATCTAGAATAATTTGGGCCAGGGAAAGCTGTTGCCAAGGGCAAGCAACACTTAAAATTTAGCGAAGCCATGTAGCTCTCCTGATGGAAAGTGGCCACCACATCATCCTGTAAAGAGCAATTCATTTTTTAAAGAACTTACCACAAGATGTTTGAAGCAGTCCCATTGCTACAGCTTTGGATATATGCAGTACAGTTCACTTCATAAGTGGTTACAGAACTTTTGGTTAACTTTTCCCTCTTAATTAAATTATTTAATTCAAGTCTCTCAGAATGAAAAGGGAGATAAATGGGCCCTCAATAATTGAGGTATTTCCCCCTCATCTTTGTTTTCCTCTTGAGACAAGGACATATTGTTTAGGGATACACACACAAAGTGTTTCCAGAATGACCCAACTTACTGAGTAAAGAAAGAGAGCAAGAATACCTGAGGTGCTCTGACCATGCAGGCAAATGTGAAGACCTGCCAACTTCCACTTAAAATAACATTTGAGCATTGATTTCCCCGCATTGCATTTGTTGTGCTCAGTTTCAGCTTCCTTTCAGCTTCACTTATCTGATGAAATAGACCCCTGTCCACAAAAGCTTATGGCATAATTAATGTGTAAGTCTTTTAACAGAAGAAAGTGGTTAACAACAACAATCCAAATTATTTTGCTTTTTATTATACATTTAGGAATATCTGAATAAATGCAAAAATTAAAATACCACTGTGGTTTTATTTATTTTAGTTTAACTAAGGGGATGTTATAGTTTGACTACTACTGCTCAGTCTCGAACACCCCTTTCTTGAGTGAAGTGCTGGAGAAGGTGATGGTGTTTCAGCAGCAGACACTTTTTGGGGAAAGTAATTACCTGGGATCACACCTGTGTTTAGCATGGACAGAAGCTCTGTTGAATGAGAGCTGTCCAAAAGAATGTCCTTAGTAGGTTGTGTCCTGAATATCTCTCTTGATTTAAATATTGTACTTTTGTATTGTTTTATTGTTGTTAGCCGCCCTGAGCCCGGCTTCGGCTTCGACTGGGGAGAGCGGGATATAAATAAAAATTATTATTATTATTATTATTATTATTATTATTATTATTATTAAGTTGATAGACATCTGTGCTTATTCATTTATTAACACTTTCTATCTTGTCATTCAACAATAAAGGCCTCAAAGGTGGCTCCCAACTATAACTAAAATACAGAATCCCTATAGCGAGCTAATATGTAGCATAGTGAGTGATCTATGAAGTCTCTGGCTCACATTTTGCCTTTGCCACAAACTTATTCAGTAGCCTTGGGCAAGCGACTCTTTATAACCTCAGTGCTATATTATTTATTTCCATCCTTTTAGAAGGCAGGTTTGTAGTCTCTTCAGTGGCAGCCTCATTAAGAAGCTATCTTTGATTTTATCAAAATATAATTTCTTACATAATTTGTTTATACCTCTTCATAAACAATCATCAGACCACTTATAGACCCCTTATCTTCAGCACTGACCATCATTTTGTATTGGGCAATATACAATAATGTAATGTGTGAAACATCCTTTAGTCTGAGTAGGTCTAGTTCAGGGTTTCTGCCATAAACTGACTTTATGGAAGGTATGAATGACATGAATGAAGAATGCCATTTGACCAGCTGCTTCTAAACTTTATACCCGCACTGATTGTATTTTCCCAAAGAGCATATAGAGGTTACACATGGCCAGAGGTGATGAAGAATCACTCCAGGATAATGGAACGACATTAAATGCAACTATCTGCTATAAGACAGAATGAGATGGTGCTTCACCTTTCACAGCCATCTCACGTAGCTGGTTATCCCCAGAAGAGTTCAAAGATTCAAGAACAGAGGCTAATGACCTGTCACCTTTGAAAGTGTTAGACTGCCGGTCATGCTTAAGGTCACTAGGAGTTCTCGGCTGAACATCTGTAACCTTGATTCATAAAGAGAAAGGGAGAGAGAGAGAGACAGGAAGAGAGAAAAGAAGAAGAAACCTCTGTTTTAATCATTCAAGTCTCCTCATGTAGATAAGCCTGCACTTTTAATAAATATTTTAAAAGAATACTAGGTGATCTACATTTGAAAGGAAAATAATAATCAAAAGAGTGACCTTTTCTAATGCAGGAAATACTGAATTTCTGAATATGCTCTAGCAAATTAAAGCTCTAGTATTCATGTAAATGTTTTATATTGAACAGCTTATCCTATTCTTTTGCGCATACTGCATTCTGAATGCTTAATATTCAAAATTAATATATGAAGAGACTGAACTGTAGCAGACAGAATTTGTCTGCCAGATAGCCGGAGGTAACCAATATTTATGACTTCTAGAATATATATATATGCATACACACACACACACACACACACACACACACACACACACACAGAAGGTAAGTGTAGGCCGGTTGACAAATTAAAGGGAAAAATAACCACCTTGCTTTTGATTGATTAAATTCATATTTTAGTACCTCAGTATATGAGGCAGCACAAGATAAATAATGAATTACTAGACTAGACTTGATAAGACTAGGCAAGAAAACACCAAAACCTTTATCATTTGGAAACCTTACTCATTTATCCTAGTACAGAAATCTGCTAATGTTTCAGCTCAGAGGTGCCAATGTGGGCCCCAGACTGTGGGTGCCCAGCGGCATGTGTGTGCAACTCAGTCTCCAGCTTCCACTGCCACTGCTCTTTGCCACCACTGCGGCTGGGCCAGGGCCTCTGCCATGGGGTCTCTGCAGCTGTGGACACAACGGGGGCAGATATGGATATGGTACTCTGCCACCCCACCCCTGCCACAGCTACCAGGCCAAGACCTCGGCTACGAGGCCTCCACTGAGGCCCGCCACAGCTGCAGGTGCACCCTGGAAGCACATCCATGACAGGCCCAAACAGAGGACCTGGAGCAGAGGTGGAGGCCCTGGCCCAGTCACCACTGTGGTGCCAGAAAGCCAGCAAAGGTAAGGCAGCTGACGCCGGGCGAGGCTGAGCAGTGTGCGCATGATGTGACGGCCAGACACCCACAGTAGAAATCTTGTGGGTGCCCAGGGCCCCCAAAGATGGCGCCAGTGCTTTAGCTGATTTCCACTGACCAGGTAGCATGAATAATAAGAGGCTGGTGCTATTGTAAGGTCCTTTACTCCAACACCTGTAAACCTCTGGCAGGGATAGCCCTTTCATTGGGGGGAGAGAGACAGACAGCTCAGGTAGCTGCTGCTGGAGAATGCCAGTGAGATGTTGGAGGACAGGGTTTTGTGGACTCTCAGGCAAGCCTCCTGTCCTCGTGTACCAAGGATGACATTGCCTTGTCTCTAGTGTTGCAGTATGAATTATCTGCCAGTCCATTCAGGCTCTGTAAATAGATTTATTTATTTTTGCTGAGGGGATGGGATCTTTTTCTTTCCTGAGGTGGCCCTGACATCTGAGAAACTATGGAGGTTTAAACAAACTTCTGTCCCATTTATGGCTAGGTGACTCCCGGTACAATAATGTGGTGTTACCGTGCGCTCTGCCTTCTATCATGGTATTCTGTTGCACCTGTAGCGGTTTAGTCCTGCTGGCCACATGACCCGGAAAGCTGTCTGTGCACAATTGCTGGCTCCCTTGGCCTGAAAGCAAGATGAGGGCCCCAACCCCATAGTCGCCTTTGACTGGACTTAACCGTCCAGGGGTCCTTTACCTTTACCTAATGTGCTAGACAGACTTAATCTAAAGCCAAACCAATGTCTTCAGTCATGGCAACCCCCACCCCCCAAAAAAAACCTTATTTAAAATAAAACTTGAATGCAGGTCATAGAGTTCAAAGAAAGCACTTTCCCTATATTATGGACATCCAAATAACGCTATAGAAAACTGCATAAACATATTTCAGAATCTGCTGTAGTAGGCGATGGAATGAATTCATTCTGTTTGGTCCTATTCAGAGCATGTCATGAAAATATTATTGGTAACATTCCTACAGTAGTGTATCTTAACCAAGACCGTGCTGCAGCATATTTGCCAGATTCAAATTTCAGAAAAAAACTGCAGGCACAAAATAGAATTATGATATTTAAGAAGTGATACCAGTCGCCTTTTAAATTACCTATGCGCCCCCTAGGCTTGTGCATTTTGGGGAGATAAGGAGGTAAGGTAAGGCAGCCCTGTTTAGGGAAGCTTTTAATGTTTAATAGATTATTGTATTTTAATGTTGAAAGCCGCCCAGAGTGGCTGGGGAGACCCAGCCAGATGGGCAGGGTATAAATAATAAATTATTACATTATTATATAAAGGTAAGATGCAGCTGTCCTTATCCATGAACCCCTTCCCATGAATAGTAGTAGGCTTTATATGTGAATGGGATGAATGTGTAACGCGGCTCCTTCTCTCATATCTGTTTGACCCTAGTCATTAACCAGAGAAGAAGCAACTGCATGAGTTTGCTTTCTCTCCCTGTTGGAAAGGATTCTGCTCTAACCACTCATTGCTATTGGGTTATGGAAGCAAAAGGGAAGAACACCCTGGCACCTCCACCAGCAAAGCAGGGGAATTGTACTCTGTAGTTGTGCTGCTTTTCTGTATCCTCCCCTCCATTTGTCCACCTTGGCTTTTTTGCTTGTTTGTCTATAAGCCCAAGTCTCTCTCTGTGTGTTTTAAACTGATGTGAGTTTGAAAAGTGAGATAAAATATATTAAGCTGAAATTAATAGATTGGAAGTGCTGGATTAAGATCTGTTTCAGTTTTCTGATAAATCAAGAGGATTTTCATTCAGCTATATACCTAGGAAGCCATTCAGACCAACAAAGCTATTTGCCTTGGCTGAGCAGCATGGCCAGTTAAAAGCCTACAGCTTAAAATGCAGCTTTCCATATCCAGACTTCTTCCTCTGAATGTCACTGATGAACATTTGAAAGGGCTATGGTTTATTTGCTTAATCCAATGATGATTTTGGGGTGGGATTAGATGTTAAACCAGGAGATTAAGTTGTTGTTCTCATATAAAGAAGGTCTCTGGGATTTTTTTTCAAGGTGGGGAAAGGGCCTTTGTTACCTGCTGTCTTACCTGGTGACCTTGTCAGTTACCACAGGTGCCTACACCCTGGGTAATAATAATCCTAAATGCCTTGAAGCAATGTTAGCGGCTGAGGCTTAACTGAAGCACTTGATTATCTCCCGAGAATTGTATTGCACTTCGGAGGCTGCTTTAAACATTGGCAGAGACCAGCTCATCTGTATCAAGTTTGTACTGGAAAGAAAAGTCAGCAGCAGGAGACACCTGGCCAGATAGTGGATAGTAATTAGGGTATCAGAGAAAGGAGAGCGTAAAAAAAAGGCTTGGTGAAGTGGTAGATTTAGCGATGAATAAAACTCTCAGCAGAGAAACAAAAACCTATGACCTTAATACTACCCACTACTAATACCAGCTAATGTGGAATGTGTCCATAGCTTTTATAGCCCAAAGAAGAGTTTCTATTTATTTAAAAAGGACGAGCTTACTCCTATAGTGCTGTGTATTTCTGTCTCAATTCATGTGTTGACTCAAACGAAGGTACATTCATTCCCCCAGTGATACAAACAGGTATGTACCTCTGGTTTCACAAACTCAGCCATTACCCTTCTATGTTCTGGCTGATTTTTGACTATAGAATGCCCTCCCTATGGAGGCTTGCCTGCCACCTGCTCTGGTGTCATCTAGGCTACCTGGTAACTTTTGATTTTACCAGGCCTTTTAATTGGGTCTGTTTGTAGAGTTTAGATTTGCTGCTTTCTTTAGATTTGCTGCATTTGGTATGTGGTTTGTATGCCTTTTAATTTATTTGGTACTTCTGTTGTTGTTGTTGGTGGTGGTGGTGGTAAGCCACTCTTGGAATCTGTTTGAAGAATAAGGTATAAATCCCCATAAAAGATAAGTATATAAAAATGAATAATGTTCCCATATACTTTTTCATCTCATACTCATGTCCAGTGCTTCACATGGGATGTATTCTGAATGTGTTTGCCCTTGGCTATAATAAACACACTTGACAAATTTAAGTGATGGTAACCTTTCCCATTTTGTTTCACCATCTGTGGCAAACTAATTTGTATTTTGTCAATGTGTGTGCCTTTTACTATATGTTCCTGAGGTTTTTGGATTTCTCTATTCTTATCTAGACCAAGGAGGATATTCCCTGATTGTCCACACATTATTTTGCTGTTCTGAATCTGCTAGTTGAAGTACAGTCGTACCTTGGAAGTCAAACGGAATCCGTTCCGAAAGTCCGTTTGACTTCCAAAATGTTTGGAAACCAATCACGGCTTCTGATTGGCTGCAGGAAGCTCCTGCAGCCAATCAGAAGCCACGGAAGCCCCATCAGACGTTCGGGTTCCAAAAGAATGTTCGCAAACCGGAACAATCACTTTGGGGTTTGCGGTGTCCAGGAGCCAAACTGTCTGAGTTCCAGGGTGTTCAGGATCCAAGGTACGACTGTACCCTCAACAAAAAACAGGTATTTCTAATGCAATCTGCATTCCTACAATTAGAATATAGCCCACAATATACAATTTGCACTGAACTAGCTTTCATGCTCATCAAGAAATTTACTGTGCAAGTAAACAAACATTTCATAGGCACTTAAATTAAATCGTTGCAGGAATGAACTAAAGTTGAAGACAGTGCCACTTCTGCAATTAATACGAATTAGATCCGATTAGTAGAATTTAGTCATTGCCTCTGATAACACGTTTCTTTGCCATCAAATCTAGATTGTGCTGGAATGTTTTTAATTACATCTATTGTAAATCTGTTCCATATTCCCAGTTGGCCAATTAATTTAATCTTCTTGTTTGTTCATGGAAATATATAAGAGTATCAGTTCAGGAGAAATACATGGGTATGACAAGACTCTTAGAACAGCTTTCAAACACTGCTTTTCTTAGGAACAGACATAATGCAAATTACTGCCCTCCAGATTTAGTAGTTTATACAGTGACTTGCAGCACTCCAGTGACTGGAAACAAAATGCATGAAGTGTAATGGTCGATGATGTTACTTGTGTGTAAGCAATTAACATGTATGTTTTAAAAATATAAATAGCTGCAGGGAAGCAGAATCATGCCCAGGGAGTGAGGGACATCCCAAGATCTGTGTGCATGCTCAGATGCACATGTAGCGAGCTTGGTTCATTTCAGTGGTAGAAGGTGGGCCATTGTGGATGGAAGAGCTCAATGTGGCCCCTGCTCTGCATTGCTGAATTGCAGTGACTTAAGTTTAAGAATAGCAGCAAAACATAACCCTGTGGAAATTGCCTTCTGGATATTCTCACAGAACTGAATGGGTTATATTCTCATGGTTAGATTACTGCAGTTACTCTGTGTGGGGCTACCCTTGGGGTTGTTCCAGAGGTTGCAGCTGGCGCAGAATGTGGCAGCTAGGTCGCTTGTGGGGGCAAACTACCACCAGCGTAAAGCACCTTGTTTGCAGGATTTGCAGTGGATGCCAGTTTGCTACTGGGCCAAGTTCAAGGTGTTGGTACTAAGTCCCAATACAGCTAGAGACCAAGTTACTTGAGATACAGCCTTATTCCTTATCTTCTTCTCAGCAGTCTGCAGGGAGAGTCTCTCTTGCAAGTTCCAAAGATCTCAGAAGCTTTCTCTGCAGTAGCTCGGAGCAGGAGTTTTAGTGTGGCTGCCCCTGTTCTGTGGAATAGCATTCCTATCACTCTCTACACTTCCCAGAAACAGTTGAATACATTTTTGTTCTGGCAGCTGGACAAATGGGTCTTTACCACAAGTGTCAACTTGTTTGGGTTTTAGCCTTGTTTGAAATGTATTGGTTGTTTTTGTATTTTCAATGGTTTTATGTATAAATTGCATTGAGATTGAGAAGGTGATTAATAAATTAATTCATTGTAATAATAGTGGTGAATATATCAGAGTCACTTTTCTCCAGAACCCAAGCCCATGTGAACTGCCACTATGGCAGTCGGAAAGGAAAAGCACCTTCCTAAGACTGGTGAGTTAATCTTTCAGTCTGGATTTCTTTGCCCTTTTCTTGGTTTGGAAATATATGTGACTTACTACAAACACCTCCTTGCAAGTGTACTCCTAAATTAGTTTTTCATACGCATTTACCGTATTTTTCCCTCTATTACACGCAGATTTTTTCTCCTAAAAAGTAAGGGGAAATGTCTGTGCGTGTTATTGAGCGAATGTGTGGTCCCTGGAGCTGACAAGCGCGAGTGAAGGCAAAAATCAGGCAAATATCAAATCGTCCGGAGAAGGGAAGCCTTGAAAGGAGGAAGCTCTGCCTCAGGGTCTTACTGCCCACCTGCTTCTGTTTCCTTACTGTGTTTGCTCAAACGGAACAAAGAGCAGAGAAAACCCCTCCCCTCCAGGCAAGCAGAGTGGAAAGCAGAGCTCCTGCCTTCTAGTTCCTCTCCGTGCGTCTGGGACTCGCAGGCAACATGCAGGTTGGGGGGGGGGAGAGAGAGAGAGCTGGCTGGCTTGTGGGGGGGGGGGACTTTTGCCTTCCTTTCCTCCCTCTGGTAAAACCCCTCTCCTGCATTCTTAGCCAGCTGCCTCTCTGCACACCCCTCTCCTTGTCGCTTCTATGTTTTTCCTTCCCTCCCTACTTAAAACGTGGTTCCAATCACGGATCCACATGGATCCTCAGGATCTTTGCATTGAGTCACCCCAAATTCACCATCAGATCACATAGCAATGATCTGATGCAAAAACAGGGCTGCAATGGTACAAAAACGTGGTTACAAAGCATGGATCCACATGGATCCTCAGGATCTTTGCATTGGGTCACCCCAAATTCACCATCAGATCACATAGCATGTCCATGGCTACAGCCTGCACCAAAAAAATCACGCACCCACTGTTGCCTGGGGCTGCAATGGTACAAAAACGTGGTTACAAAGCATGGATCCACATGGATCCTCAGGATCTTTGCATTGGGTCACCCCAAATTCACCATCAGATCACATAGCAATGATCTGATGCAAAAACAGGGCTGCAATGGTGCAAAAACGTGGTTACAAAGCATGGATCCACATGGATCCTCAGGATCTTTGCATTGGGTCACCCCAAATTCACCATCAGATCACATAGCATGTCCATGGCTACAGCCTGCACCAAAAAAATCACGCACCCACTGTTGCCTGGGGCTGCAATGGTACAAAAACGTGGTTACAAAGCATGGATCCACATGGATCCTCAGGATCTTTGCATTGGGCTACCCCAAACTCACCGTCAAATCACATGTCTGTGGCCGCAGCATGAAGCACAAAAATGATACATCCACTGTTTCATTCAGAATTTTTTTTTCTTGTTTTCCTCCTCTAAAAACTATGTGCGTGTTATGGTCAGGTGCGTGTTATCGAGCGAAAAATACGGTAACTTTGGAGTTTTACATCTGTAGACACTTAGAAGAATCTTGGGCTAGGGGTGAAATTATCCAAAATACTTAATTTGCTTTTTCAAAGGAGAAACCAAACTAGCCAGCTCTAGGATTGTTCCCCCTGCCTGCTTCTGATTGCTGCTACTGAAGTGGTATACTGACTGATGTGCCCCAGGGCAACATCACAAAACATGACAATATGCTGGCACTGCAGGTGGATGTGTGCCAGCAACAAATGTTCAGAATTGGATTGCTAAAGCATCTCAATTTCACCTAAAGTCGGTGCAATGTTGGCTCCTGCTGGAGTGCTTTGAGTATTGAACTGTAAATCACTTAAACATTTCCCCTTTTTGCATCTTCTTCTTGTGCTGGCTATTGAGGACTCCTTTGCTTTGAGTCTTTTAATCAGTGAACAATAAATTCCAGTTGAGAGAATCGAGTCAGTCTCCTTAATGTTCCCAGCAGGCCCAGTGCCCTAAGGGAGAAAGCAGGAATGCAACATGTCTGGCATTCAGATGTTTTAGTGAAGATAGATTATGATGGTCTGTGCAGATATAAACAGGAAAGCTTGCACACAGTGCAATAAGACCATGTTCTCCATTTAAATTAAAGGCAGTATCAGTTTCAGCTAATCTAGTGTTTGGTCGCCACAGTGCTATTACAATTTTCCTGGATGTGTGCATAGACAAATTATTTACTGGAATTAGAGGTGCCTGTTTTTTGTTCCTGCTCGGTCAGTGCTGCTGCCTTCTGAGCCCAGCCCATAATAACTCTGGAGTACTAAATGGCCTCGACACAACATATCTAAGAAACTGCCTCTACTTGTGGCTCATTGTGAACTGTAATGTCATAGTCTGTCTCAAGTCTAACATCTGTGTTGCAAATTGGGATGGAAGGAACATGCAGATAAAATGTTTGGTGGCTACTTCTAATGCTGGTGCTGGTTGTCAGTTCAGATTGGTTGACCCAGATGTGTAAGTACTTTCTTAAAAGGGAACACTCTGGAGCAAGGCCATAACTACAGCTGAGTGATATATTGATATATCACCCAAAACCGGTTTGAAGTCCCTATTGTGATATCGGTTTCATGTTTAACCTGGTAATATATTACGAATCATGATGTGTGTGTGTGCTGTGCAAAAACCACAACACAGGAAAAACCATGAAGCCAGACAATGCCTCTACACAGCTACATACTTAATCCATGCATCATGATATATCAGTATATCACGATGTTTAGCTGGTGATGTATCACAATGTTGAAAACCTTCTACTGCTGCAAGCAGTGACAGCTACCAGTTAGATCATGAAATTACCTGCGCCCTATGAGACACATAAAGGTTTGGTTTCTGAGAAATTTGTGAAAGCTGTGGGCCAGATTGAAGATATTGTGTCCCATTCTGGCCTTTCAGGCATCACATTGGAGCTGTCCAACAGTATCAGCAGTCAGTAGGCCTAGTGTTGAACAGTATACAAGCTGTCCAGAAAGTAGCTAGACTAGGAGCAGGTATATGGAGGTTATTGCATCAGTTTTCCAGGCAGCAAATAAGGATGTAAATGCACACCCTGACTTCCCCGCTCTGGTATAATCGTGGGGTTCTAATCCTGACTATACTTAGGGTTATAATTCCTTGTAATAAGTAGGACTCATACATGGGGTTGGACTAGATGACTCTATGATTCTATGGGATTCTTTGTGCTGCCAAGTGAGCTTTGTGCCATTGGGACTGAGCTTTTCTTCAGGCTCAGTGTCATCTCCATTCTAGATGACTCAGTGGTGATTGTAGGACATTGAGATTCAGAGTGCCTCCATTTGAGGCATATTGGGTATCCCACTCCTTCTGCTTTCTTGGGTTTCACTGTCTGAAGGTTTGCTCCACAGAAGCCCCAATGGTAATAGTAATTTCCCCCACTGTAAAAAAAAAAAGTCCTGCATTCTGAGTCATATGGTATGTAAAGGCACAATGTATGTATAACTGGGATTCTGACACCCCCAATTCTTCACATTTCTTTTGTCTGCACTTCCAGGAATATATTGCTTGTAGACATCATTTTTTGGTGGGGGGGGATTATCCTGTCCATTGGTCTTAATGAGGGGAAACATAACAAAAGTACCCTGAGGTTTAAGTGGATTTGAGATATTAAATAAGTGCCTTTGGCATTGGAAATGTTAGTAGAAGAGAAAACTAAGTTTGCTGACCTGCAGAGCAACATCTGGCGGAGGGAGGGGGAACACGTGTGGAATAGCAATGCAATCCTATGCATGTTTACTCAGAAGTAAATTCAGTGGTTTCTAATAGGGCTTACTCCCTTGTAAGTGCCTTTAGGATTGCAGCCAAAAGTACTAATTAAAACCGAGCAGGTACCTGAAACTTGGCAGTTTTCCTCAGGAAAGCAATATGTGCCTAATGACTTCATTTTTGTGTGTAAGATATGATGAATATCCAACTCTGGGAAAGGTGAAGATGGAGCTCTTTTCTGCTCAATGGAGTTAATACAGGAAAAAAATTAGGGAATAAACCTTCACTGTTTTCTGCAGTAAGCTGCTATCTTTTTCACAAGGCTGTTTTGAACCCAGAGAACAGCAATTTTCTTCCTGCCACTCTTGCTGTGGCAGAAGTTTGTCATATATCTTTTAAATAAAGACTAATGATGCAGTTTAAAATGTTGCCTGTATGAAGAGACGCTAGTTCTTTATATTGCTTACTATCTTACTGGAGATTAGAAGGAAGCTGTTCCCTGGCTCAGTCGTGCCATTTAAGCAGAGGCTACACACTGACACACTTGGGTAGCTCTTGGTGCCATTCCTGTCAGCAGGGAAGCGAAAGGTCAATGGCTTACAGATTGCTTCTTGTGATGTGGCAGCAGTTACAGTAAGATCTCAACTTCTTACAATGCCCTGATGCTACTAGCTGACAGCTTACGTGCAGATAAGTGAAATACCTAATTATATATTAAAATACTTTAGACAAAAGTTGTGCAAGTCAGTGTGACTGTTCTGAAGGCATTTCATATTGAACAGCATCAGTGGTTGTTCAGAATTGCTGCCTCTAAAGAGAAGGGTGGTGGTGGAGGTGACATAGAAGCTGTAAGCTGTAAGTATATCTTATTTAATGGTTTGCTTTTTAAATCTGCCCTATCCCCAAATGAAGGTCCATTAGAGGGCATTTAAAACAGTTAATCATGAATTTATTTTTTAAATGTACAATGCATATAAAAATTGCACTGACTTGCTTTTCTGGAAGCTCAAAATAATGAACAACTGAATAACTAAAAAAACACACAATAAAACAGAGCAATATAAAAACAGTGACAAATATTTTCTCCATATCCAGCCTTGATTACTAAGTAAAAAATAAAAGCTTTGGAAAGTTTGTCAAGCTATGGTAATGCTAGGGATATGATAATGGCAATCAACTTTTGGGGGTGTATAATTAAACCGTAGAAGTGTACATCTAAAAATAGAAAGCATAAATGCAGTAAGCTAATGTTTGCAAATATGTGTATCATACAGGTACAGTTGTTGAGGAACAAGGGATAACTGAAGTTGTCAGCTGAGTGTAGTCAGTGGGTTTACTGACATGTAATGTGTGAAACAGCTTTACATCTCTAGGGGAGAGCAGCTCCACAATTGTGGAGAGACTCATACTGATTCACACCCTTGATTTAGACTAAGTTTGTCCCTGCCCACCTATCAGGGTCTGAAGAAACTTTCCACTTTCCAATATCTATCATTCTATTTGGCAAACGCTAATGACCATATGTTTGCCTTCTTAGCACCCCCATGCTAGATAGCAGGTCTAGTGTTGCTAACTGCATAATGAGGACAACTGAGAAATGTTAGAGAGCGGTGGTGGCTTACCTTTGGCCCTCCAGAGATTGACGGACTACAACTCCCATCACCTCTGACTGGCTAGGGCTGATGGCAGCTGACAACATCCGGAGGGCCACAGGTTAGCTACCCTCATTAGAGGATCAAACAAACAGTAACCCCTCATCAAGACGGTTTAAAAGCAACTGCGTACAACTCTAAAAGAATGATATTTTGTTCATGGTTTGAGCATTGTAACTCATGCACATTCTGCATCATTTCAGCTCTTAGCATGATCATCATCACCATTACAGAGCATATGGTGTCCTGATTAGAAAAAACTCACACATCTGTATTGTTCATCACTTCCAGGGAAAGTTATTTCTGCTTTAAATTCTTGTTATTTATTTTATTGAATTCTGGAGCAGAGGGACAAGGGATTAAGGGTTCATGGGATATGCTTACTTAAAGAAGTGTCACTGGTACTATTTGTGTACTGACATTTTGCTTACTATTCTTCCGAAAATCCAATAGACTTTTAATAAAAGCACAAGAAAGTCACCGAGACAACAAAGGCCAAAAATTTAATCAGTGGTTTTGAAAGTATGGAATCCTTATTGATCTGGCAGACACAAAGCCGTTAGCTACATCAGATATTCTGAGCAGGGACAGAACGAGCTGTGGAGAGGGATTTGATATGCAGTAGCAAGCCTTGTATTTGACCCCTACATGTTGATTAACTTGGTCCAAAATAAAGGGCCCTGTACAGTGGTACCTTGGGTTACATACGCTTCAGGTTACAGACTCAGCTAACCCAGAAAGAGTACCTCAGGTTAAGAACTTTGCTTCAGGATGAGAACAGAAATCGTGTGGCGGCGGCAGTGGCAGGCCCCATTAGCTAAAGTGGTGCTTCAGGTTAAGAACAGTTTCAGGTTAAGAACGGACCTCTGGAACGAATTAAGTTCTTAACCCGAGGTACCACTGTATACAGGGCCAACCTGTGTGTAAATGTGTAACTCTCTTCACACAGCTGATCAATGCATAGGAAGCCAGAACACTGCCATCAGGTACAAACCTGATTCTTCCCTCAAGTGTAGATTCTAGCCCTATTCAGAGTGTTTAACGTGCATATGTGTTAGGAAATCATAGTTTCTTTACAAAAATGTAATTTCTATAGCTATACATCTTAAATAGGTAATTGTGAGAATGAAGAAATTGCATTTATAGAACTGATGAAAAGCAATTTGTTTATAGAGTCTAGGTTAAAACTCTGCAGAGTCAGAGCTATTTTATTATTAAGGCATGCTGCTGAAGCCCCACAGTGTTCTTCTTTCAAAAGGTGTTAGAAAATAATTCATCCAATTCCTGTCCAATTTGAACCTCTGCTAGTGAGGGAAGGCGGGGGGGAGTCTGAGCCCAGGAAAGCAGCCTCAAAATGATAACAACCGGAGGCTTTTTCACACCATCTATGTAAATAGAATAGGGAAAGGGGGAATCTGGTTGATTTTTAAGTGAGCCTACCTAATTTACACTTCTCAAGCAAATACGTGAACTGAAACACAGCTATTCTAGGAAATTCGCACATCTCTGAATTTTTGGGATGCAGTTCTCCAGTTTAATAAAATGTACACAAATGTGAGAAGAAGTACTGCAGCTTTGTGTCCCCTGCATTCCTGCTCCCCTATAGGACCGCTTGCACTTTCACATTAATAACCTGGACCATTAGTCTGGGTTCTTCCTCTGTGGGTTGTAGAACTCACAAAACCAATTGCAAATGGAAAAACTTGTGTGACAGGTAAGGATGGAATGGTCATGTCAATTCTGGTTCCCTCATTTTCTCATTTTCCCAATCTTAAATTACGTTCTCCACATTTTGCAGCCAATTGCAGCATGAAAATTGCAGTGAATATTTTAACTGCAGTTTTGACTAATATAGCATTTTTTGCAAATGCCAAATTCTGTAAATTGCAAATTCTGCTTTCCCTAACAGAATGCATTTTTGTATGTTATTTTTGCCAGTGTCTATTTGTTTTTGTGCACACTCCCCCCTAATTTATTCATTTGTGTAAACATTGGTTGGAGAACTGCATTGCAAAATACAGATACGTGTGTATTTCAAATGATAGCTGTGTTTTGGTTTGCATATTGTTTCTGAAAAAGCAAAATTGATAGGTTCTCCTTTAAATGTGTACTGAATTGAATTTCTCCTCCATCCCTAGCTACAGGAGAAGTTGAAATACTTTTATGGCCATGTGAGTAACAGTCTGAAGATGGTGGGAACGAATAAATCACGAGTGTTTAATCCACCCGCTTACATTGATCAAATTCTACTTGTCTTCTGTGAGGTAGCTAACCATTAGAAGAAACCTGTGTGCATTAAAGATTTAGTTATTTCTGGAGTGGGGTGCAAAGTAAGTGGAGAGAAAAGGTTTTTCTTACTGAATTATTTTGAAGAATGGAAGGTTCAAAAGAAACTATTATCATTTATTTGCTCATCTTTATTCCAAGTGGTGCACATGGATTTTGCAAGATGTACTAGCCAGACCTAGGCGTGATATAATTTCCAAGAGAAAACTATATTGTTTTCAGGCTTTCGCATCCCCTGTGACATTACACAGCCTTCTGGAAGGGAAAGTGGGGGGGGGGCAGCTCCACTTGCACTTCATGTGCTTGTATGAAGCTAGGACTGGCATATCTCCATGCAGAGGTATGCAATCTCTGGATTGAATGGAGAATAAGGGGAACTTACACATGTTGCTGCTGTTGTTTATTAATTGCCTTCCACATGGGACAAGATGATGTACAACATATAGGAGCTAAAAACAGTTACAAAACAGCAAAAACGTTAACAAAAATATGGGTTTAATAACTGATCTTACAACTCAGTTCTTCAAAAACATCGGTTTAGTCCAAAACTTCTATGAAAAGTGAGGTTTAATTCTCATATTGAAAATAGTAGCTTCATGTCAAAACGCATAGTGAGGAGAAACAAGTAATTTCCTAGGATAGTTCAACTTGGTGCCCATTTGAGGGCATCTGCTTGAGCTGATGAAAGGCAATAATCCGAAATGATTTCCTGAGGTGGCTTTATGTCAAATACGCAGGTGTGAGGTGATAGTTTCAGTCACTAAGTGGGCAACATAACATTTGAATTCAACCTGCTATGCTGAGGAGAGAATTATACTTTTCAGCCCATTTCTCCCTAAAATGTGCATTTTTAAAAACCGAAACTACACCACAAAATTCAAAGAAGGGTGTAATCAGAATGATAGCTCCATTCCAATTTGCATGTAAATCTGAGACCAACGGATTAGGTTGGTTTGCTTTAAATTTTGCAACAAAGTTCTTCTCTCCTTTGCTTCCCATCACATGGACAGAGTCACTCAGGCATACAGCTCACTGCACTCAGTTCTGAGTGAGGTTACTGATTTCATGTTGCAGTCACACGGATTGACTATACTGTCAGGTGTGTGGGTGTGCGCCTTCCCCAGGGATCAAACCTAAGATGTCTCATTTCCTAAATCTGTACTGACCTGTGGCTCTGTGTGAATCCTCTTTAGTCCTCTTCCATATGGCTGGGTCTGTGAGGAGAAAGGGAAGGAAAAAGAGGGTGTAAAAGGGGGCATGGCTCTAAGAGACACAAAAGCCCCTTTGTGGATCTTTTTTCTCTCTGGTCTTATGGGTGTGTGTTTGTTTTTCCCATCCCCACCCTTTCTAGTCACAATTCTTGTTCCTGTAAGGATTCCCCACCACCATCAAAGGCATGCATTCACTTGTAGAGACCACATTCACATCTCCTTTGGTGGGACTCAGACCAGCATCTCCTGTATCCCATTGCATCTATCATTCTTCCTCATTCATGTGGACACCTTCCTTTTCCCTTGCAAAAAGTTGGCTTGTTCCCCTCCGCTTGACTCCAATATATGTGCATTGCATTCACTATCATTAGCTATGTGCATGTGGTCATTGACATCCCAGCAGGACTCAAAAACACTTCTTCTGAGAAACCACTGTTGTCTCCATGCGTATCTCTTGACTGCTGGGCCACGGGATGCCTCTGTCAGTAGCATTGCTGTGGTTTCTACCTGAGAGCCCACTGGTGTTTTTTTTTTTGTGTGTGAAAAGATTGTATGTGTACTTTAGGGTGGAGAACCTCAGGCACAGGTGCCAATCAAGATCTTCCAGCCTTCTCCATCTGACCTCTAGGACTCTGTCCAGGCCAGGTTTACTAGGCCACACCCCTCACAGGCTCCCCTTCACTGATTTTACATCAACAGAATGCATCCTTGAAGTGTGAACATACTTCTTGCTTGTCTTCTTTGGACAGTACCATGTTCTTAGCCACACATTCCACTACCGCATCCACCACTTGTATGTGACACCCACCCCAGAAGGTTGCCCATGGGAGAATCTGGCCCTCAGGCTGCAAAGTTGCTCCCTTCACCAGAGTACTGCGTGGAGTGATGTTCTTGTGCTGTTTCTGCCGTTGGTGCTTCCCAGTTTGTGGCTAGACATCATTGGTGCAAAACATTGCAATTGGTGTGTGGTAGTAGAGTTGCCAGGGATACCATGCGAGTGGCTGCTGGCATTGCCACATTATCTCTTGTCTCTATTGCTACTTCTTTGCTCTTTTCTTTGCTACGGTGTGTGCATAGAATTAATTGCAAGTACATTATACCAGCATTAGCCTTGGATTTAGCTGCTGACAGCATAGCCTCGCTGTTGAGTTGCATTTCAGTACTGTATGTCTTCCATTGGAAATGTGTGTGTGTGTTTAAAAAAACATGTTAAGATATTTCCCCCTAGATTTTAATATTTGATGAAGCTACTAGTTTATTCTGGAAGATAGTAGGGCTTGGTCAATAAAGTTAGATGTTCATTTGTGTGAGAGTTTTCTATTATCACTTTCTTGGAAAACAATTAATATCTTTTAGTGGCTAGGAAGGGATCTGTTTCTGAATACACTATCAGTTGCATCTGAGAATTTTTAGTACAGGCTCCTGTTCAGTTATACACAATGATAGAACAATTTCCTCATTGCTTCTCTTCATTGATGAGCTGCTGAAACTGATCAGACTGACCATTACATCCCAAATGTTTTTCATCCATGCAAAGGAACTTTTCATCCATTATGAAATAGTAGGAATGTACTGTAGTGCTCAGCAATTAAATGTGATCCAAATACTAGGATTTAAAAAACCAAAAACAATTTGTCATAACAGGCTTTTTGGTATTTTGTTTTCTTTTTGCAAAATCGACAAACTCATTTTTAGAGATGGAAACACATGGGAAATGGTTGCAGTCCAGGATAGCTAATGTATCCTTCATCACCATCTTCAAGTTATAAGATGGGGGACCAGCATTTCTAGCTGGAAGAGCCACAAAATAATTAAGTTAAATTATATTTGAAAAATTAACAAAGAAGATGATTGTGCTTCTGAATGTTGCATTAACTCATACATGTTGAAAGATAGCTGACAATATAGGTTTTGAAATGGTTTTAGATGGGTTTAAATTGTTTTTAAATGTTTAAAATACGTTTCATTTTATTTTTATTGTTTATTTATATATATTTTGATTGCCCTGGGCTCCATTGGCAGACTGGCCAAGATAAAAACATAAATAATAATCATAAGCTTAAAGATCCTTTTTCAAATTTAGCTAAGCCATGAACTATTTCGCTTACCTTAGGCAAACTACTGTCAGTCTCCACCTCTTGTCAGTAGTAGTATGCTGATAATACTGGCCGACCTTATAGGATGATTGTAAGGATCACTGCATATTAAGTGCTCTGAACGCAAAGAAAAAGTACTATACCATTACTTAGAGAGTCAGTATGGTATAGTGTTTACACTGTTGGACTGAAACTTGGAAGACCAGGATTCAAATCCCTACTCAGCCATGGGTGACCTTAGACTAGTCACCACCTCTCACTTTAACCTTGTTATGAAGATAAAGTGAGGAGGGACAGTACTATGTTTGCTGTCCTGAAGTCCTTGGAGGAAAGGTGGAATATAAATAGAATAATGGAACAACCAGTTGCCCTAAATGGGGAAAAGATTATGTTCAAGTTGTTAGCTATAACCCCGTAAATAGCAGCTTTAATTATTTCAAATACAGTTTCTAGACCTCACTGTTGCAGAGAAAAATCTCAAAAACATGACGGTGCTGTATATCCCAAGAAAGCTTTCCAAAGTACCAAGTACCTAAATGTAGCCACTTGGGGGTGCTATGATGGTGACTGTTCTAGGCCTCTGTTACTGCAAGGTCAAACTGCTTTAGATGAGGGACAGAGTCACCTATTTTATGTCAGGAGAGGTAGGATATGACAGAGGTCAAGTTGAGCCAAATGCTGGGAACAAATAATGCAAAGTTATTCTCAAAAAAGCATTGAGATTTCTTGTTTCACATATTACTTATTTTGCCACCGTGGTTGTGACCTGTTGTTAATACATTGCTGCTTACTAATGATACCTGTCATCAAATTATATTATAAAAACCCCAGCGACTATTTATTTATTTTTTTGTAGATCTGTTTAGCAGTGTCTGCCTGCTTCAAAAAAATTCACTGTACCCAGTCATCCCACAGGATCTTAAAAGAAACCAATGTTCAATGACTGCTATTGTCAAGCTGGAAGGGAATAGGTGGAGAAAGGGCATGTGGTTTTTATACTTCACACAAGACAGAACAAGGAATGTGAATTTGGGAAGAACATATGTGTTGTCCACATGCACTTAGAAGTGTTTGTTATTATTATTATACAGCATGAAAGAATTGCATTCTGTTATGTTTTGTCTATTGTTGCTGATCTAGGCAGTGATGTGCTGCCAATACATTAACAAAGGCCCCACTCAAAACTTATCCCATTAACCTATTCTAAATCTTTGCACACAAAGAATGAGCTTGCTGGCGGAACACACGGGCGAGGGAATAGAGAAACTATTTGTCTGATTTCCTTTTTGAACTGCAGCATGCTTTCAGAACGATATCAGAAGACTGAGCAACTCTTTTATGAAAAGTCTCTGTGTGTGTATTTTGCTGTTCTATTTTCCACAGAGCGAGAGGAGAATATGGGCACACTTTTCTCTTGGTTTGGACTGACTCTTGGGCACTGAAGTATAATGCAGTATAATGTTTTCAAGCTAATTTGCAGAAATTATGGACTATTCCTTCTGGGGAAAATTTGCAATCCAGTGCCTGGTTCTCTAATTGCTAATATTAAGCACGCGCGCGCGCACACACACACACACACACACACACACCTTATTTCCTGTGGCATCCATAAATGTCACTTAAGTCAACCTGACATGCATTTGTCTCACTGTGGATAAAGCTTGTTTCCGTGTGCTGCACAAGGCCAAATAGCAAAGTCCACACTTGTGGCTAAATAGTTCCTAATTGTAATCCTCCTTTGTGGTATCCCAATAAGAGTTGAGTAATATTGCTTAGCTCATCTGTGGGAATTGCTGTTGAGAGTATGTCATGCGGCACTTCAGCTTGCAATAGTGATAAGTCAGCTTGTTTGCAGCTTGACTTATCTGTTCCATTGTTCAATGGGAAGATATGTCAGTTCTTGATCTTTTGTGTGAACAGATTCATTTTTTAACGGTGACCTCAGTTGAATTAGATGAGAGGAAGAATGCAGGATATGTACCATGGCCAATCAGTCCTAGTAACCTCTTTCCCTTCCTCAGAGGAGGAAATATTTTTTCATTCTGTTTAGTAGTTCCCACTGTGGACTGATTGCTGCAGCAATAGTAATAGGTCTTTGAACCCCATGAGCCTGGACCACTAGACCACTGGTCTAAAACAACAACAACACAAAAGTACTGGGTATCAGGACAGAAAGGCGCGTTCAGTGTACGGTTGGTTTGAGGTTCAAAGCAGATTTACTTGGAAATGCAATCCACGGAAAGCAAGGCAACTGTTTTCTATGTAAATATATACAGGCAGCCCACCTCCCTACCCCCCGTATATGGGGGGTTACATTCCAAGGCACTGTGTGCATTGGTGAAATCACTTATAATTGAAACCCATTGAAAAAGCCTGAAACACCCCTTCTCCACTCCAGTTTCGCCCTTTTAGTGGCATTTCAGTGACCTCTTTATGACATTTCCAGGTCACTTCCAGGTATACAGTGCAATACATGTATACACGGTTGTGCGCATATTGAATGCACATAAATGGGAGGCTACCTGTACTGTAAACCACCTTGTGATCATTGGATGATGGGTGGTATATCACTTCAATAAATAATAAGTAAGTAAGTAAGTAAGGACGCGGGTGGTGCTGTGGGTTAAACCACAGAGCCTAGGACTTGCCAATCAGAAGGTCGGCGGTTCGAATCCCCGTGACGAGGTGAGCTCCTGCTGCTCGGCCCCTGCTCCTGCCAACCTAGCAGTTCAAACCACGTCAAAGTGCAAGTAGATAAATAGGTACCGCTCTGGCGGGAAGGTAAAACGGCGTTTCTGTGCGCTGCTCTGGTTCGCCAGAAGCGGTTTAGTCCTGCTGGCCACATTACCCGGAAGCTGTACGCTGGCTCCCTTGGCCAATAAAGCGAGATGAGCGCTGTAACCCCAGAGTTGGCCACGACTGGACCTAATGGTCAGGGGTCCCTTGACCTTTACCTTAAGTAAGTGTAGGATGAAGGTACAAGTAGGTCATGGTAGTAGTAAAAGGAGGGTGCTGATAATAAGAGTGCCTCCCCCCCAAAAAGTGGACCTGATAAGAAACAGAAAGTATTTTGGCATATAGATGAGAATATACTTCTAATATACTAGCCTGCTTTGCCAGGGCTCTGGTCACCTGTCAGGTTTAAGATATTCAGGATGTCAGATTGCCTGAATCAGTGAGAGGATGCCAAACCTTTTACTAAACAGGCACATGAGGTTCATCAAATGGGTAACACCTGGCCTTGTAAGAAAATATATTGTCTATTAAGCATCTGGTGCACAACTACATAACAAATCAACCAGGAAATAAATGCTACCATAGACCTGGCCAAGTACGGGAAGTGCTTTTTATTTTTTTAACCTTGCATTCTGGTCTGAAAAGCTAGTCACTTTTTACGTAGCATAAATATAAATTGCAGGCAATTTTGGTTTTGAGGGGGGAAATTGGGGGTGGTGCTGGGGAGAAAGAGGTGCAAATGGGACAGATGCTGACAATGCCATTTGACATGTATGAGAAAGATTTATGTTAACCAGCATTTTACAGGACTGTATGGTGTTTTTTTTAGAGTCAATTACTTTTGATTATTTTTTTTATCCCATAAGAAATTGCAGGCAGTAATATGAAAAATACACATTAACATCTTGCTTGAGTCAGAGTCACATCTCTTAAATGCTTGGAATACATGGAGATGCCTGGTACATCTGATTCTCAAGAACCTATTTTGACTTGCATTATGCACAGCTACGTTGCCACACTGGCGAATGTTTGTACAGATTTCCTTTAATAAGTAGGCTTTGACTAATGCCTCAGAGTTCCCCACTGTGCTCAAATGAAGCAAGGATAATGGTTTACACTTTCTCCTCCAAACAGAAGGAACTCCAGAGCCATAAAGGAAACTTACAATGTCAGGGGGTTATTTTATCTCATTACTTTTAATGGAAATGAGGTAAAGTCTTAGCCAAAGTGCCACAGAACTGGATTGCAGAGCCAATAAATGCATTTAAAAGGTCACAGAAGTGTGCTGAATGCGATACTCTTCTCCCTCCCTTCCAAAACATGTAGTGGTCAGGTGAAATAGCACCCAATGAGCCTGTGCCTTTTCCCCCCTTTAGATTTCCCAGTTGATGACCGAGACTGGCCGAGAGGGATTGACTGAAGCTGCACTGAACCGCTACAATGCCGATAAACCCTCCTTGTACAGCTTACCTGCTTCCCAAAGCACCTGTGTTGCCAGTGACACGTCAACAGGCACCTCAGTGGCAGCTTCCTTTTTTGCCAGGTAAGATGGAAAGTTTGCTTGTTCTCTGCAGCTCTGCATGAAGCACCTGGCCAGGAACTTTATGCCAAAGACTCGGGACATGAGTATCCTCAGCCCAGATTTGCCACTGCCTCTGCTCTGCTACACTTCATGGGTGGTAGTCAATGACGTTACACTCAGAGTAGTGAAAAGGGGTGCCAGTACTGCTTATCCTTGAGTACCCCCTGAAAAAAGCACTGAACATGACTTAAGTTAGATCCAACAATGTCAATGGGTCCACTCAGTTGAATACCACCCAACTGGAAGATGTTTGCAGGGCAGGAAATGACGTCACATCTACTAATCATTTCCGAGGAGACTGGAGGAGATTTGGGGCTGCCATTCATTGTTGAACACATAGTTCTGGCATCTGGTGAAGAGACTTGAGATTCTCTTTCAAAGAATCTGAAAGACAGTGAATCATCAAACAAATAAACAAACAAACACTGAAGCACACACACAATTGTTTACAACTGAGGGTTATATGGATGCTAGTCAAGTACAGAGCTGGCTGGTCTTGGGTTAGTTAAAATGAGGGAGGCTGGGGTAAGAGATGAGTCTATACAATGAAGATACTATACTATTTATTCCCCATGTTACGGAGGCTAAACTGGGCTCCACTAGAAGTTGGGCATTTAGTACCACCAGTCCCATACTGTGGAACACTCTTCCAGCAGAGAGTTGGCAGGCATCCTTTTGACTTTCAAATGTCTCTTGAAGGCCTTTTTATGCTAACAAGGCATACACATATGTTAACATTGATTAACTGGGCACTTTAATTATATATATTTATTGTTTTAAATTGTGTTTTATGTTTTATAGCAGCACACCGCCATGATATTTTATGATATGGCGGCATAGAAATACATAAATAAATAAACCTATCGGTATTTTGCTAAGAGGCTGAATGTGCACATTGAACAGTAGGAGGGACAAGATGGCTCGGCTAAATAAGGCTTAGGCAAATCTTTTGGTTTCTTGCTGTCCAAAGAATGCAAATCCTAACAGTATTTCATTGAAAAAACTACATCCAATGGCAAAATTGTGGGATGACTTGTCAAACTTACATTAAGAAATAGGGGTAATTTTTGGACTCCCCTCACTTTCTCTCTCTCTTAATGAACTACATTTAAATTTGCAATATATGACATAATAAGATGGGGGGGGATCCATTGGAATGTGTGGGGGAGTAAATTAACAACTCCTGTATAACACTCTGCTATTTCTAAAGCCCATTTCAGGGCTAGCAGACAGAGTGCCTTTTGTCAGCCTGAAAGATGTCTGTTTTCAGGCTTTTCAGAGTAAAAATGGTAGGTTTGAAAAGGCTTTTCAGAGTAAAAATGGTAGGTTAAACTGACCTCTAGCAGTTGAATGTGGCTTTAATTTTAATTATAGCATTGGGCATTCAGCAGTTTTTAAAAAGGGAAACTGTATTACACCAAATTAGAGACTTATGTTGTACATTAAAGCCTTTTGTGGAATTCATCCTTTTATTGGAGAAAGGACTAGAGAAATAAACAGTTATTGTCTCCTAATTTTCTTGACTAGATTGAATCAAACCTCTCAATAACTGCAGTTAACCCACCATCAAGTAATGTTAACTAAAAAAAGAAAAATGCTTCATAAGTGTTGGTTAGTGCTTTAGCGTTGATATTTACTTAGGCGTGAGCCAAGTCATGTAAATAAGCCTTCTGATCCTTCAGGGCAAGCAGAGACAATGTGCATTGGCAACAAGCAACTTGAAATTGTTTACAGGTCTTTAAGCTTAGATTTTGCATTTTGCATGTTAGACAAGATGTTGGACAACATGCAGGGAAATTTCTGAACTTAATGAATACTGAATCTTATCCCTTTGTATTCAGCCTAAAATTATTGAAATGACTGCCAAGCCATTGTACTCATTCTGCTAAGTGCTTACACTGGAGTAGTTCCATTGATTTCCTGGAACTGAATTCTTGAAAACATACCTTCAGTGCTTTTTTTCCTATAAAAAATTGTTTAGGGGTACTCTCATTTTCCTACTCGTATTGAACTACTGCTCCTCAATGAGGCCAAACTTAGATTCACAAAATGTTTAGGGGTATGCGTACCCCTGCATTCCCCCAGAAAAAAGCACTGCATACCTCAATATGTTTAGGGCACAATGCATGCCCTAGTCCAGCTCCCTCCCTTTAAGTCTGGGGTAGGCAACCGTTGGCCTAATATTATGCAACCCTGGGCCAACTTTCATAAGCCTTCTACAATAATGATCTGTTTTTCCATGGCAGCCTGCTAGGTATAGAAGAAGAGAAGTGAGGGGTGTCAAAAACAAAGAGAAGTTAGTAGAAAGAGAAAGAAAATGAGGTGGCCCTGCCCACGTTTGGCTCTGTCCCTCCCACTACTGCTGGCTTTGGCCTTGCCCACAACTGGCATGTGGCCCTTCTGTATTCTGAAGAAATACAGAAAAACAGGTCAGCCCCACCTGCTTTAACTGATAAGCATCTCTGGGCTTAAGCAGAACCGTGATATTATTGTGACAACAACTTATCTAGAATAATACTCAGAAATAAAATTAGCTTCTCATGAACAATTTTCCAGCCACCAAGAGCAGAATTCTTTCAACTGATCAATTCACATGTTATTTGGGTGTGGGCATTAAAATACGCCATTCCTGCTTTTGAAAGATGCTGGAGTGGCTGCTGTTCATGATTTTGCTCCAGTTGCTCCACCTGGCCTGATGATTCTCAGTTACAAAGTGGACAGCAGGGTGAGTACAATGCCCTGGGAACTTCTGCTCTGCATATACTGCTGAGTATACCAGCCAAGTGATTCCTTCCTACCAATGTCGCCAACCTGCTGAAATGAATGGATGCTACACAAGAGGGTGCTTGTTCACAAAAGGCTCCTGGAGGATAACAAATTTAAAAGGAATGCTGAAAAGTTTTCAGGCGATTTCACATGAGTCTGTGAAAAAGGGAGTCTGTTTTTTATTAAGCACTGAAACTCTACCACATGGTCACTTTCTCTTGAACACGAGTGGCCACAGCTTATCCTCAGCCATGCATGTTCCAGTATCTGCATGGAGAAACTAGACTATGCAGGAAGAGATAACACAGCCTAGCAGCTGGGAGCAATTTCTGCATTTCTGGCTGTGCTGTTTTCAGCAGCCATAATAGGTGGAATTGTTATGACTGTATCCATGTCATATTTCAATTTCTCACAATTATCAGTAGGATCTACTTATATGAGTGTAGAATAAATAACCTTGCTTTGTCAAGCTAGGCATACTAGTCCTAATAACATCAAGTTCTGGATTGTACAGGACAAATTTTAAAGTGACTAGAGAGGGTTTTTTTTAAAAAAAATCCCCAAGTCTGCTGGTATGGTTGATAGGCTAATGCAATAAACACTATTCTAGTCTATTTCCCCAATTCTACAAATACATCTGTAGAAGATGCTTGTCTGCAAAATTGAAGACTCCCGAGTCACCTGCTAATCATGGATCTTTGGTGTTAAATGTTACCTCTCAGGATTGTAAAAATGAAAATTAAGAGCATTAATCTGATTCTTTGTACAGTCATGGCTCAGTTAATTATACAAATCACCTCTGACCACATTGATATTTGCATACTAAAAATTAAGCAAATGATACATAGACGGTTTTATATGCTGATATGTTGACCATATAAAATATATTGATGCTTTTGTGTATCTGCATTGATAAAGACATCTGGAGTTGTCTCTGTTTTGTCCACCACTAGGCAGTCACAGATTCAAAAGCTCATGTGGGTCCAGTGTAAAAAGTACTAAACCTTACAGTTTACACCTGTAAAATCTGAATTGTAATCCTTTCATCTGAGAATGCCTTTCCCATTTTGAAAATTACGGAATAAGACAGTTGTTAAAGCACAGCTGTAGAGTCTTTCTTTCTTTCTTTTTCTAAATTCCAGCCAAGATCTGCCATGTCGGCTGAGTACTGTTACAAGACTGCTAAAAGAACTAGTGTTTTCTTAAGACAGCAATTCATTCAGACAACTTCCCCCCAGCAATTAGTGGGTAAACATAAACACTGATGGCCACTTGAAACTGTAAAGGAACCTCTGTGTAACTTCGAGAAATTTAACATATGTCTAGTTGCTTTCAGTTTGGCTCAAGGGTATATGTCTATCCAGTATGGTTTTGCTTTATAACAAGACCACAGTATGCTGAGGGAATGGTAAAATGGCCATGCTGTTTGAATACATAGCTGGCTTTGCAACATACCACAGTTTATGGGATAATAAGTCTTTGTATCTATTGACTTGTGATGCTCATTTTGTAAAGGAAATCACTGGACTCTAAATCCAGTCAAATAGTTCTCCAGAAGGCATTGCTTCCTGGAACAATAAAATTTCAGTGAGACAAGAGACTGATGTTATTGACTGTTCATCTTCATAATCAGTGAAAATGAACTGACTGATTGGAAATACAAAAGAGAAAGACAAAAATCCTATACAAACATTTAAGTGACGGCTGGCGCTTCCATCGGGCAAATTTGCCTTAGGTGTCAGATGTAGCGGGTGGCAGATTAGCAACCTTGAGCTCCGGCTCACTGATCTTGCCAGTTGGCTCACCCATTCAGGTCCTGCTGTCACCCATGTCACCCTGGTGGGGCTCTTCAAAGTGCCTGTCATTCCTCCATGTAAGGCAGAGAGGAGTCAGAGACAGAAAGACTGCCGACATCACCATCAAATTAGCAGCAGCATTTATTTTTTTATAGCAAGCAGGGGGGCAGGAGAAAGAGGAGAGGATGGGGGAACAGTGGTAGAGTTGCTTATACTGGATAGTGGGAGGGGATGTTTGAGGAACCACAGTGGTGATTACAGGCCCCGCACCTTCTACTTCCTCAGCCTTCCACATTAGAAGATGCACATCATGGCTACATGCGTAGAAACAACTTGACTGAATGGTACTCTGAATGGGCAGTAGTGACTGGGCACACATTCAGAGAAATATATGAATGGGTGTGGGCTAATATATGGAAGATAGCAGGGACCAGTGGCATGATTACAACCCTACCTTCCACAGGAAGCAGCAGAAGAGAAGAGTTTGGATTTGATATCCCACTTTATCATTACCTGAAGGAGTCTCAAAGCGGCTAACATTCTCCTTTCCCTTCCTCCCCCACAACAAACACTCTGTGAGGTGAGTGGGGCTGAGAGACTTCAAAGAAGTGTGACTAGCCCAAGGTCACCCAGCAGCTGCATGTGGAAGAGCGGAGATGCGAACCCAGTTCACCAGATTACAAGTCTACCGCTCTTAACCACTACACCACACTGGCTCTCAGGACAGGACAAGAAGATATCCGTATATAGTCATACCATGTAGAACAAGGGCTATGGAAATTATGAAGCTGCATCAATTTCCCATTTAAACGAAGCTCAGAAGTGGCTGGACAGAGTAAAAAATGGCAGTCTTGTGGCACCTTTAAGACTAACAAATTTGTTACAGCACAGTCTACTTCAGTCCACTTCATCAGATGCATCAAACTATCTCCTGAATGCAATTGGGGACAACCACAGAGTTGTCCTCCTAACATAACCTAGTTGGGGATGGAGCATTAATGAGGTAGTGGGTGCTCTGGCATGCTAGCAGAGCCAATCTGGCACCCTTGCTGGTGTTGCTGTGCAGCCCAAAATCTCACAGCCACCTTCCACACCCACCCTAGATCCGTGTGAGCAGCAGCAATACTGGTGTCAGAATATTAGTTTTGAAAATCTGTCCCTCATTTGAGCCACTACTGGTACCAAGTAACTTATCTGTTGCTTAATCTTCCCCACCAAGGGTAGGGGGAAAAAAATCTAACCCTATTTATGATGCCCTATGAGGAAATATATGATATAAATAAGCAAATAAGCAACTTGATGTGGAGAGGAAGAGTTGAGGCATGGGCAGCAGTTAGATATTTGTCTTGGCTAGTAGATATTTATCTTGGCTAGCATGCTAAGAGCCACTTGGTATGGAGTGTACTGCAGTGAGTGCCCCAAAATGCTTATGTGCATATGTTTATCAACAACTTTTTTTCTAGCAGGCAATAAAGTATGAGCATCTATCAGTCTAGGTTATCATCTGCAAAACATGCTGTCAGCTCCAGAGTAACCTTACTGCTATAAGGGAAACACCAAATTGCTAGTTTATATAGCTGCAATGCAAGACTTCACACACATGTGTTTGTTTGTTTGAGGATGGGCAAAAACAGAATTGACAAAGCTCAGTCAACATAAATGATGGGAATCTGGGGGCAAAGGCCTCCACTAAAATTTGCTTTGTTCACCTGTGAGAAGAGCTAACTGATAAGATGACCCCACCTGAGTCAATAGGATTAAGCCATTCCATGTGGTCTAAGTCTAGTTTGTTTGAGAGGTGTCTAGGGCAGAAAGTATCAGATTTTCAGATAAGCTGAGAACAGTTGCTGTTTCACATAATAGTTAAACAGCAGTTGGATTAGTGATCTGCTTACATATAAAGCTCATTTTGAAAGGCTTCTAAAATGCTTGAGGAAAGGGTATTCCATTCCACCCTGGTTTTTTGGCATATAATGTCTAACTCATTTTCTCAAATTAAATTTAACTTAGTTAAAAGTAGTATTTTATATTTTTCCCCTCCTGCGTCCTGTTCCACTCTGCCTCTCCCTCATTCATTTCATTGCTTGTTGCTGGACTTTCTTCTTTCCTCATCTTCTTGTGCTAGACATTTGGTTTGCTTTTTGATTCTTCCCTTTCTGTTTCATCTCCTAATTTCTTCCATTGCTGAGGTCTGTTTCTTTCAGTTTCTTAATCTTTAGATGCCTCCTTTGCTTTTAGCTGCCAGTTTGTGCTTTGATTTTCATCTCTGTTGGATTATTCTAATTATTTCCTTGTTTTGCTTTGCCCTTGTCTCATTGTAGGTGTTTTAATTCTGTCTTTCACTATGGCCGTTGTTGCTTTTTGGTTCATAAATGCAATCAGTTTTTCTTTTGTGAGTTTCCTGGTTTGTTATCAGTGATAAGTAAGTAAGTAAATGTTGTTAAATGTGTTTACTTTTAATCCTTAACTTTTTTCAATTTTTTGATGGGATTTGTATTTGATCATTTATATTTAATTCATCTTAACACATGAGATTAGTGAGAATTGTGTCCAAAAATGTACCTCTTGCAGCCTTCATGTTATTCAAGTGGCCAAATCAAACATAACACTGATGGATCCTTGGAGCATGCAGGCCTAGGTTTAATGGAGACACTGAACATGTATGAACAGGGGAGCTATCCCCACAGCAGCAGTCATAATGACTTAAAAAATGTATATCATGCTTGTAAAAGACGTATCAGTTTCTGTGTAAAGCTCCTATCTGAAGGTGCCAGTTCATAGGAATAGCTTCCATGCAGTGCTGGTTGGGCTGCAAACTTATAAGCAACTCTACCTTGTGTGTTGAGCACAATGTATGGTCATTTGTTTGTTCCCAGATTGCCCATGGGACAATCAGAACTTGGAAACATAGAAGTGTTAATTTCACGTGTGCTTCCTAGTGATATTGTTCATGAATAAGATCTGGAACAAAAGCATGCAGACCAGATCTATAGCCTGATCATGCGAGAGGACTGATAGAAGAGATCCAAATTTCAAGCACAAGCCTCTTCACTGAAGTCATACTATATCTCTCTGTTTTGTGTCTTATACGGATCAGAGCACAAAATTATTTTAATTCTATAGTAGTTGGAAATGAGAAGTCACAATTCTGCCATGAATCTAGAGATCAATTTACCCTGCTTTGTACCTTGGGCTTCTACGATGGAAGATTTGAAGATGTCACGAACATCTGACTTAATAGTTTAGGAGAAAGTAGATATTCTGGAATGGATTCATCTTTTAGATTGATGTACCTCTAAAATCCAATGTATAAAGATTTCTTTTAAAAAACTTCTATACTACAATCCCCATCTACACACAGAAAATTGTATTATTTAATATAATACCTCAGCTCCGAGGAAGGAACAATATTCTAAATGGAAACAGATCTCTTCCTTTCTCCTTGTGCCAGCTCTTTGTTTAAGCAGTGAGGAGGTTGCTTACATTCATCCCAGATGTTCATGGAAACAATTCCTCTCTTAATTTACAGCAGAATCTAGCTTTTCCCCTTTGCCTCTTTGTATTTGTTATAACACTTACAAACATGTAAAGATCTTGTAGTGCTGTGATGCTATGGTATGTTTTGTCAAAAAGCAGACATTTAAATATTGTGGTAAATTCATAAAGCCCTTCTTCAATTATATATGTGATTTTTCAGGGACCAGGCTTTCTTCACATGTTTTACATAAGATCAAGCAGTAATAAGATGGAATGGAAAAGTTTGCAGTACTAGAACCATTGACACACATTTAATTCTTCATGTTGAGAATGCAGACTGAGTGGACGGGGAAAATAGTAGCAATTGCCTGATTTCTGTTTGGGAGTAGCACTTTTAACACAATTGTAGAAGCTCTTGGGGAGAGCCTAAAGGACAGTGGGAGAAAACAGGCATTGAATTCATAAACTATTGAGTTCAATCTCTCCAATGCAAGAGAACTAGGAAAGACTTCTGCTGCAAACCTGGATAACTTTGCCCGCCAGGTTCAAACCACACATTACATTTCATGTGTGAGGTGCAGCCTTCTTTGTCTCTTAAATTACAGCTGTGAGAGTGTTCAGGATCTCTAGTGCAGAGGCAATGGAGAACTCTCCCTCTTGTCCTTAGTCACAGCCTACCCCCCCATCACCTCTCCACACATATAAGTATGAGACTTAGGGGGGAAGTTTCTGTTGGCACCAATGGGAACTTTTCTAAGCTTTGTAGCTATGCAGATGCCCTGGTTTTGGTGGGAAAGGTGGAGGCTGGAGAAAATAACCTCAGTTATTCTGTTTGTTTTGTGGCTGCAATTGAGAATCTGATATGATCCCAGAAAGCAGCTGTCCTTAGCATTTGATGTATTATGTTTCCATCACCACTGGATCACATACAGCACAGCATCTTGCCATCTAGCAACCTCTGTGAGTACATCAGTAAAAGCAACAAACATATTTCAGTAAGTTGCACACTGAGATAATGGGTACTAAGGCCATGTAGACACAGAGAAACCTGCTAAAACAGAACATAAGAGATGCTCAGTATTAGTAATGATGGCTTAAGAGGAAGACGGGTTGACAAATAGTCCATGGATGCAGAATATTGTAGACTTCATAAAATACAATTTTCTTAAATAAATAAATAAATAGCAGTGGCGTTGAATCAGAGCAAGCTCCACATTCAAATAACCTGAAATACGACAAGTGATGCTTGCAAGCATTAGATCTGAAACTGAATTTTCCTTCCTGGACCCTTTAGAATAGGGGAAACTAATGAATTTTCAGGTGGAGGAAGGCAGTGGAATGGCACAAAGCCTTATGCACAATCTGTAATTGTCTTTCAACCTGTTGTTCAGTATGTCTACATAGAAGTAATTTCTACTCAGTTCAGTGGGACTTTCTTTTTACAAAGTGTACTTAGAGTTGCAATACTAGTGATGATGTAGAACCATTGTCATGGTCAGCAGACATTTCAACCTTCAAGAGCTGGACTCTAAATCAAACTATCCTATCTTGGTTGCCAATCTTAAACTGGTGAGCTGATTTCCAATGTTCACTTCTCTGATAACAGCAGTTTCAGCCTTTTTGTCCAGTATTCCATTTATTAGACAGCTCATTAGATTTCAATCGGAAGTGAAGAGTTAATTTGGCTTGACATGTGAGTGTTGGGGAGCTAGTAGTATCTCCATCTTGATTTCATGACTGAGATTTATTTAGCCCATGTACCAGTCCTCTATTTTGCTTTTGATTTTTGTGGAATGCCCCTCAATGTCCACTTGACTTCGTCCTTGTTCTCCCCTGCCCTCCGCCAAGGGGTCATGTGTCATGTTGTTCAGCACAAATACAAGCCAGTGAGCTCACACGCCTCAACGGCAAATGCTAATTGTGGCTTACATTGAACGTTTCCTTTTTGTGCCTTTGTTTGCAAACAGCCAATTATGTGCACACTGCATGGCTGGAGAAACACAAAGATGACACTGAAGTCTGAAAATCACTGCATGCTGCCAAATCATTTGAGTTTCTTTTCTATTCTTCTTTCTATGCTGGCGCCAGATCTGATCTAGAAACTTGCCTGCACAATTGCAATATGTTGTTTGTCTAACTGGATCCATCCAGCCTCACCCACATCCAGCCTATGTTTTGCTGGTGGCATGTACAGGGGAAGAAGAAGAAGAACAGTTTGGATTTGATATCCCGCTTTATCACTACCCGAAGGAGTCTCAAAGCGGCTAACATTCTCCTTTCCCTTACTCCCCCACAAGAAACACTCTGTGAGGTGAGTGGGGCTGAGAGACTTCAGAGAAGTGTGACTAGCCCAAGGTCACCCAGCAGCTGCATGTGGAGGAGCGGAGATGCGAACCCGGTTCACCAAATTATGAGTCTACCCTCTTAACCACTACACCACACTAGGAAGTGAATGCAGAGCAGGCCAATCAGTGTTTACCAGCCTCTGAGGAATGGCATTGTAACAGATACATAGTCTTCAGTTTAGGAATTGCACTCCAGCTGTTTACAACAAGTTGCTTGGATTGTTCTATACTTGGCCAACAGCATTGCTCTCTTCCTCCTTCTTGATTACTTTTCCTCAAAAAGGATTGTCAGATCCCAGTCCAAAGAAATCAGATTTAACTTTAATAAATCAATGAGAGGTTCAGGAGATCAAGGTTCCTTGCAGCACTATGATAATGCCTGCTCAGTTAGTACACAGATGTTGAAAAACTTCCAGGATTTCAGTCCTCCAGATTCCTTTATATCCCTGTGCTGGAATTAAAGGGAGCTATCAAATATAGGTCCCTGGCACAAAGCATTGAGGTTAGCCCTATGTGGGACTTCAGGTTTTCTATTTTGATTGCCAGAAGATTGGATTTCTTTCCCCCTTTGCTAAACCCCAACGGATATAAAGCTCTGCCACCTTTGATATATCAGTACTATCTGAAAGCCTGTTCTTAACAGCAAGGGATCAAATTAGTATTGCAAATGACATTGATTATATTTTAAGTTGCAGTAGAATGAATATCCAGAAGTCTGATTTCCTGCATGGATTAGCAAGCCAAGAAGATGGCAATTATGTGTTTCGGAACAAAGAAAAAGACTTAAACCCAGTCTCAAATACAGTGGTACCTTGGGTTAAGTACTTAATTCGTTCTGGAGGTCCGTTCTTAACCTGAATCTCTTCTTAACCTGAAGCACCACTTTAGCTAATGGGGCCTCCCGCTGCTGCTGCGCCACTGGAGCACAACTTCTGTTCTCATCCTGAAGCAAAGTTCTTAACCCAAGGTAATATTTTTGGGTTAGCGGAGTCTGTAACCTGAAGCGTATGTAACCCGAGGTACCACTGTATGGACTGTTGGGATACTGCCAGGGAGATAAAGGCCATCATGCCTCTACGTCATCTGAGGACGATCCATTGATCTCCTGTAGAAACAGCATCAGTCAATTAGCGACACAAGCCTCAGACTCATTCCAGGACTCGTGCACGCCCTTGCAGCAGACTTCGCAACAGAAGATGCACCCAGAAGAGCATATTTACAACTTTATTCAGCGTTGGTCAGAACAAAGGAAAAACATGACTGCCTGCCTTCGTGTCGAGGCAACAGACAGAAAACAAAAGCTATATACAAAACAGAAACTTCCTGTGAGCAGGAAGTACGCAGGCTTGTGACACACAACAGCCTGCTCCCTTTTTTAGGAGGAACGGAAATATCCTAACATGGACTTCTTCAATCAATATGGGTGGCATTTAGCTAAATTTACTCAGAGTAGACCCTCTGAAATGAATGAATATTACTAAGTTAGGGCCATTAATGTAAATGACTCTAGCCAGCACAAAGTTCAATTGGATATTACCCTGTTCATTAGCCCTTTCCCCACCAAAGTTGGTTCCACATAAGCTTGTCTCTGACCTAGACATTCATTTGTTTTGGAATAGTTTCACATTCCCTGATAATGAAGATGGTTGTGGTCACTTGTAACATGGGCTGTAACACTGTAGTGGATATTTTATATTTCAGGATGACATCCTGTCCCGTTATGCATGCTTTGTGGTTGGGTTAAATCTTTTGGAGCAATATACTTACAGGCTTCTCAATGTTTGTTTACATCTAGTGCCCATTTTTATCCTTTGAACAATTGTGCCCCCTCCCCTCAGGCAGCACCAGCAGCTGCTTTTTGAACAATGGTGCAGCAGGTGGGAGCTTCTATTTGAGAAACAACCATTTAAAAATGAGTTGCATGATTCTTTGAGGCTTACTACATCAGTCATTAATTTTCTTCTATCATGTATTTTGCAATAGATGACATAAACAATAGAAGGAGGGATCAGGATAATTTTTCTGTAAATAAATAAGAACTTCTAGCTTATTTTCCAAGCTAGCAACTGTTAAGTGTTTCCACATACAGTCTCCAAGAAATGTTGATTTCTTTCTTTCTTGCACATAAGAGAACTAGAGAGGAAGATCCTTTCCCAGGCTGAAACTTAATATTCAAGTTCCCTTGAGAACCATTTAGGATTGATCTCTGTAGGATGTTGGGATTAGAGCACATGTATTGACTAAATGTATAGCACATAGCTGTGCTCTGCAAAGCAAATATGTTCATCTTGTTTTGGCAGCTCTGTCTTATAAAGTGCAGTTGTATGTATTGGTTCTCAACGGACAGAAAATATATTGGGTGTTTTAGCAATACTCAGCATATGATGGTGAGCGGATGCTATTTCCTCAGTTGTGGAAAAGAGGGACTGTTTATGAGCTGCACTTTCTACAACACTGCCGCTTGACCAGCTTTTGACACATGAACAGTTGTTGTTGTTATTATTATTGTTGTTATTATTATTATTACCCCTGCCCATCTGGCTGAGTTTCCCTAGCCACTCTGGGTGGCTCCCAATTGAATACCAAAAAACAACATAGCATTAAACATCAAAAGCTTCCCTAAACAGATGCCTTTTAAAAGTAGAATAGTTGCTTATTTCCTTGACATCTGATGGGAGGGCATTCCACAGGGCAGGCGCCACTACCGAAAAGGCCCTCTGCCTGGTTCCCTGTAACCTCACTTCCCGCAGGGAGGGAACCGCCAGAAGGCCCTTGGCACTGGACCTCAGTGTCAGGGCTGAACAATGGGGGTGGAGATGCTCCTTCAGGTATACAGGACCAAGGCCGTTTAGGGCTTTTTAGTTCTTTTAGCCTATTTACTCCAGCCCCTCCATCGTTCTCCATGGTAGAGAAATTAAAGCAATGAAACTTTTTTCAAAGATTTGTTGGCAAACGGTTCGATCGGTACCAAATTTATACATTCCACCACCATATTCAGTATTTTTTAGTTTCTTGTACTCCATTTGGATATGGAGCAAGGAACTGGAAACCTGGGGAGTCTCTTGAGATTTTGTGGGGAGGCCCTCTTTGGGTACCCCAAGTTAGGAGGGTGTTGACCAAGGGTTGGACCTGCTCTGTTCTTGAATGTCCTCCCCCAGAACATGTGCCCGGTACAAAAAAGCTCTTATGAGCTCTAGGGTGCTTCTAATCAGGTGTTTACAGTGGGATCAGTGCTTCTCATACAAGCTTACATGAGCGCCTACAGAGTGCTATTGTCATCAAAATGCCAATTCCCTCTTTTTTTGGGGGGGGACCACTGTTTAAAACACGCACACCACCCTAAACCCTGTTGCCAGAATTTATTTGTGGTACCTCAATGACCCATTTGCGTATTAAACCTTTGTCTGGAAGCACCAAGCAAAAGCAGTTTTATGCAGCCAAACATTTTAATACAGGAAAATTTGTAGTTTTGCATGCCTGCTTCTTTTGATGTTCATTTTAATTTATTGCTTTATGTTATTACAATACGCTTAAGATCTTTAATTCCTTTAAATAGTTTATGGAAAAGGCAGGATAAAAGCAAATACATAAAGTTCTTACTAATGTTGTGATTCTGGTGCCTACTGCATACTCTCAATTTTCCAGTGAGTCCCAAAAGGCACAGTCAGTTTTCAAGTGAACCTAGTGTGAAACTTAGCTTAGAACAAGATCCAAAATAATCTACAATGCACAGAGTGTTTACAGGAGACACCTGGAAATTCCTTAACAGATTAATCACTTCGGGGAGGGGCAGGGTATTGATCTACTGAAAGAAACAAATATTCAGACTACCGTCACCAACATTAATATCCTGATTAGCCTATAATATGATTTGATTCTGTCCCCCTGCCCGTTCAGGTGACGTATGTTTACTTAAACCTTTGACCTGAAACCTATCGCTTTGGACCTCAAATACCTGACCACTAGCTGAATGCAAGACCGAGCAGCTGAGATAATTGTACTGGAAGCACACTTACTCATTATCTGCACATTCTCATTATAACATACATTGGCACTGCTTTTTATTATGAATTTTGAAAAGTGCTATGAGCCACTGAGCAGCTATTTGAGTGTAGGTTGTCCTGAATAAGCGATAGTGAACAGCATTAACTCTGCTTCTTTCTGCAGATACTTTTAATTAAACTTCAATTGACCCAACCAAAGGAGGAGGAGGAGAAAGCTAATTATAGTTATCAAGAGGTATTTGTGCTGATGGTAGTCTGTGACGGGATTATGATGCGGTGTGGAGAGGAAATCAATCTACTGTGCTTCATGGTGTATTCTTTATACACCACAACTGTGCACAGGGTTTTTCCTGAGTGAACTTTATACACAATTGGAAAGACTGTGAGGAACTGGCAACTTGATATCTTCCAATATCAGGGGTGCAACACAAAAATAAGTTTTTTCACAGTGCAATCATATGCATGTTTACTCAGAAGTAAATACCAGTGAGCTCCCAGATTAAAATGTATATGATTGTAGTCTATAAGTCTCATTGAAGTAAATAGCTTTTAAGGGCTTAAGTAGTATTGGTTTCTATGTATTATCTAGGGATGGCTAAATTTGTCAGTTTTGGTTTTTCTTTATTTCTCATTTTTCCAATAGCATTTTCCACTATGCATGTGAAAAATTTCCAGTCATGGAACTGGTTTAAACACTTCAAGGACACCATTTACATGATACAATGAACCGTAGCTAACAGTTTGCTGTGAACACACCTATCTTGGCCATTTTGTTCAAGGGAAATAAACCACAGAGCAGCCAACAAATCTGTAGCCATTGTTTTTGGCATACTGACTCTGGTTTGTTTGTGTGAAACCATCCATGATCCGTAGAGGGGGTATAATACTAAGACAAGAATCATGGTGTGTTTCCCATATACCCCTCAACTGTTGCGGTACAACCCATTTTTTCACACAAGAACACAGCACACATTTGAGCACCTCAATCTTGCCCCAAAAAGCACTTTTTCAGGGCTGTGATCTCACGGGCATCCTGGTTTTTTGCCTCAACGTGTTGGAGGGTATGCTGGTGGGGAGAAGCCAAGCAATCCTGATCCTTAAATGGTTAAATGGTTTGCCATGACATGCAAACTGACCACTGACTCTTAAGGAGTGATCTAACTAATTTGGTTTGGAACCCAAGGAAGGAACCCATGTAATAGAACAAGGAAGATCAGCCACAGTTCTCTGACATAAATAACCCCGCCACCAATGGACCAGAATGTGGTCTAAATCTCCCTTTAAATCTATATTAGCGAAAAGAAAAGAACTTACTCTGAAATTCACTGACAGATGGTACCTAACACCACGGAAATATGCCCAGGAACCTCACCAAAATGCTGCAAAGGATGCACCTCCACAAGCACATACCTCCATATGTGATGGGAATGTCCCAAAATCCACAATAGCCAGACACTGGAGAGACCTGTCAAGAGTAAGCATGGACCAATGGTATCAAATAATATGGGAAACAGCCTATCTAACCAATAAACTGAAACTGACACGGGGGCAAATAGAAGAAGACGCCTTCACCCTGATATGGTTCCCCTTTCGCAGCCCAACAAGACAACAAGAAGAATCTGCTGACAGCCTACAAATCAATCTAGCTAACCTGATACACACACACACACGAGTCTCACTACAGCCAACCAAAGGCAACCAACCACACCCTAAGCCACCCCCAACCTCTCTCACCACCAAGGAAATACAAGCGAATAGTAAGAGAACCCACACAAGTGATGCTGACACAAACCCCCACACATACACTAAGTAAAATAGAAGCATTGCCACCTGACCCCACCCCACTCACCACCCACCCTCCCCCTTTCCCTCTCTTTCCTTCCTAACCTAACACTGCATGCAACACTAATGTCTCACAACAAATGAAACTGATCTGTAGAAAACACAACTTGAAAAAAGAGACAATGCACGCATTTTTGTAAATGAAGAAATCTCTAATATAAACAAACAAACTACACCAGCAGGAGTTGCTCTTAGCCACAACCTTGTTATGCCTGTATGTTTTCCACTCTGTTGCTTGTGGGGGGAGGCAGATTTGTATCAGGGGATCTCTACCCCATCCCCGCTCATTAAAACGTCATGTGTAATTGGGCTCTTTTCCTGTCTTCATTCACAACTCCTTTTCTGATTATGTGGTTGGCATACTGTCACCTTTCCCAACAAATGTACTGCAAGTGTGTGTGTTTGTGTGTGTAGAGGCAAGGGGCTAAGAACATTAAAGACTCTTTCATTGTCCTTTTATTTGCTTCAAGTAAATATCCCTCACCTAGTGGCCATGGTAACTAGTCAACTTGCAGTAAAAAGATCTCCTCCAACAATGCCTTTCCAGTAAGGTAACAACATTTACTTCTTTTAATTTTTTCTTCTCATTTCGTTCAGTTTCCAGGAACTCTAGTCTCTGTAGATGTGTTTGATGCGCTAAGAGATTTTGTGATTAGGCCCAAACCATCAGCTCAAACTGCCTAAACATATTTGCATTAGTAAATAGCCCATAAAGCAGAGGGGATTGTGGTGTTGATTATTTGCGAGGTAATTATCTATGTACAAGTTTTCAGAATTCTCATATTGACGTTTACAGGTGTATGTCAGCCATTGCCTGTAACAAGTATCACTTGAAAGAAGCTTATTGCCAATGAATGAATTCCAGAATGAACACAATTTTCTGTCTGCCTGATTCTTTTTGAAAGATAAAAGGCTGTGCTCTAATTAAGTTGGCATTTTATTTGTTCTGTGGTAATTGAAATGCAATAAACAGTGACCTTGTACCGCCATTTTAGAAGGTGTTCAGAGTACAAGAGTACTTAAAAGGGTTGGAGTGTATCAGGCTGAATGGAAAGAAAAGACAATAATATTTTTTAATGCTTTTTATCATGGATTGTCATCACTGGGGCACAATTTATGTTCTCTTTATGAAGTATGTGCCTTTATAAAGTGATTAAGGCTGCAGTCCTATATGCATTTACCCAGGATTAAATCTCATTGACTGTAAATCCCATTTACATGTGTGCTTTAGGTTAGGTTTATTTAATTTTAACATTGCTTATCACTAAAAAAATAATAATTCTGAGGCAATTTACAAGCAAGTAAAGAATATAATAATAATATTACATAACACATTCAAAGCAGATAATATATTATATTGTTCAGTCATTGGTGCTGCCCAAGTGCCTAGGGCGGGGCAACTATATTTGCAATGTAAAAGTTGGCAACAAACAGGCTTCCTTTAGGGAGAGCTACTACAAATAAGATTTGGCTGTGGTCAGTTGTGCCAAATTCTCTTGCGTTTGTGGTGATGTAATGATCTCAGGCAGGCAAGCGATCTCTGATAAGAATTAATGAGTCTCTGGCAGTTTTATGTATGTTTACTTACAATTTACATCCAGAGAGCGGCTCCAAGCCTGCTGCCATTGCTACGTGTTGGTCACTCTGAGTCTCCGCCCCTTTCACAGCACAAAGGGTGCCAGAGTCCAGTCTTTCCTCTCTTGTACTTCCATTGCATTTCAACCCTTTCAGCATTCTAGTTTGGGGAGAAGGTGGGTTAACTGCTGCCTTTCTCCTGGTTGCATAGCAACCCCCTCAATGCCATCTATCTCCTCCCCTCCCTCTGTTTCCAAGCTTTCCTCGTCTGGGAACTCTAGATGAAGGGGGGCTAGGCTAACTCACTCCTGCTCATATCCAGAGTTGGACTCTGTCTTCCTCTGTACTGGCATTCCTTCATCTCCAGAGTCTGGCTCTTCGCAGGCGTTCAATTCAGCCATGTCCCTGACAGGTGATCACTATTGATTTAAATGGAGGGGGACAATCTGAATTTGTAAAAGAATGCACTTGGGAATTGACTTCCCCCAGTGAAATGAATGGGAAGACATCGTGGTTGCCTGGAAAAGGTCATAGTGCACCAGGGTGCAAATGAATACAGATTACCTCAAAGCATGTTATAATTCTCTAAATTATTTTTATCTTTTTTATCTATTAAATTTATATCCCATCCTTCACCCCAAGATCACAGGGTGATTTACAATCCTATTTTTCAAGTCCTGGGCTGCATTCTCTGAAATAAAGGCCACCACAAGCCATTCCTATAATGTGAAAAATATTAATAGCAGGTTAACTTTTAATATTAAATTAACATGGTAGTGCAAAACAATATAATAAATTTATTTTGGCCATGTCATTAAGCTGCTAGGAATAAGTAGAATTCCAAGTCCACAGATGAACATGTTTCTGGCAGTCTGGTTGAAAGCTGAATGTATTTCTTTCACATAGATACCGTATTTTTCGCACCATAGGACGCACTTTTCCCCCACCAAAAATGAAGGGGAAATGTGTGTGCGTCCTATGGTGCGAATGCAGGCTTTCGCTGAAGCCTGGAGAGCGAGAGGCATCGGTGCACACCGACCCCTCTCGCTCTCCAGGCTTCAGGAAGCTATCCGCAAGCCTTGCAAGCCCGGCGGGAGTTCCCGCGGGCTCACAAGGCTTGCGGGCAGCAGCCTGCAGCCCCGGCGAGTGTCCGCAAGCCTTGTGCGCCCGGCGGGAGCACACGAGGCTTGGCGCGGCAACCTGTCGCCCGAAGCACGGGGAGCCCTCCGGAGGGCTCCCCGTGCTTTGGGCGAGTGTCCGCAAGCCTTGCGCGCCCGGCGGGAGGTCCCGCCGAGCGCGCGAGGCTTGGGGCGGCAGCCTGTCGCCCGAAGCACGCGGAGCCCTCCGGAGGGCTCCCCGTGCTTCGGGCGAGTGTCTGCAAGCCTTGCGCGCCCAGCGGGAGGTCCCGCCGAGCGCGTGAGGCTTGGGGCGGCAGCCTGTCACCCGAAGCATGGGGAGCCCTCCGGAGGGTGCCCCGTGCTTCGGGCAGGTGTGCGCAAGGCTTGGGGCGGCAGCCGCGGCTGGGGGGGGAATAATTTTTTTTTTATTCATTCCCCCTCAAAAAAAGAGGTGCGTCCTATGGGCCGGTGCTCCCTATAGAACGAAAAATACGGTATTTGGAGAAGCCTGCCGGCACATGAATTAGCTGCTTTGATTATATATCACCAAGTGTGGTAAACCTGGAACTGTGCTTTCCAGTGCAGAAAGAAAAATAACTTCTGAAGTCCTTGGGGTTTAATTCTGTCTCCATAATGAACAAAGAGAAGTGTGCAATTAATCGTCTAAAATTTGGTAACCTTGCTTAGACTGAAGGTAAAGACTGATCCATAGTTTAGATCACATTTATAAATATTTATGTTGCCATTTTCACTATGTGTATAGTCATTGTTTCTGGTGTTCAGAATATAAGACAAGAAGAAGAAGAAGAAGAAGAAGAAGAAGAAGAAGAAGAAGAAGAAGATCCCTGTTGGATCATACCAAAAAGTTAATCTAATCTAATCTGATCTAGGATCCTATTTCCAACAGTGGTTAGTCAGATGTTTTCAGGGAATCCAAAACAGGGTATGAAATGTACAATAGCCTTCTCCCACTGTTTGTTATTTGGTATTCTGGAATGCTGTTTCACATCCAAGAAGTGACACATGCAGCCATCATGAGTAGTAGCCATGGATTGCCTTATCCTCCATATATTTGTCTAAGAGTGTTCCAGAAAGTGCTAATTACATAAGTTTGCCTTTAAATGCAAACTGAACAGAATTTTTCCCTGCCCCACCCTCCTACCTAGTCGCATCCTGTGGCAATTAATATTATTATTATTATTATTATTATTAATAATAATAATAATAATAATAATTTATTATTTGTACCCCGCCCATCTGGCTGGGCATCCCCAGTCACTCTGGGCGGCTTCCATAGAAACCAAAAATACACTAAAATATCACAGATTAAAAACTTCCCTGAACAGGGCTGCCTTAAGATGTCTTCTGAATGTCAGGTAGTTGTTTATCGCTTTGACATCTGATGGGAGGGCGTTCCACAGGGCAGGCGCCACTACCGAGAAGGCCCTCTGCCTGGTTCCCTGTAGCTTTGCTTCTCGCAATGAGGGAACCGCCAGAAGGCCCTCGGCGCTGGACCTCAGCGTCCGGGCAGAATGATGGGGGTGGAGATGCTCCTTCAGGTATACTGGGCCGAGGCCGTTTAGGGCTTTAAAGGTCAACACCAGCACTTTGAATTGTGCTCAGAAACGTACTGGGAGCCAATGTAGGTCTTTCAAGACCGGTGTTATGTGGTCTCGGCGGCCGCCCCCAGTCACCAGTCTAGCTGCCGCATTCTGGATTAGTTGTAGTTTCCGAGTCACCTTCAAAGGTAGCCCCACAAAGAGCGCATTGCAGTAGTCTAAGCGGGAGATAACCAGAGCATGCACCACTCTGGCGAGACAGTCCGTGCAGTGGCGTAGCGTGGGGGGTGCCAGGGGTGCCGGCCGCACCGGGCGCAACATCTGGGGGGGGCGCAAGTCCAGAGGGCCCAGCCGCGTCGTGCCCTCGGCCCGCCCCTATTGTCAGAGCGGCCAGCCAGCCTCCGCCTGCTCCTACCTTGCCCACCCGAGGACTGCGGCAGCGCCCGCCCCCGTGGCCACCTACCCCGCCTCGCCCATTGGCTCGCCTCCCTCGGCCCCGCCTCTCTCCGATGGCCGCGGGGGGGGCCTGCTCGGCGCCGGCGCCTTTTTTCAGGAGGTAGGGAGGCTGGACGGGGAGGTGGGGTCGGAAGCGGGCAGAGAAGGAGGGGAGCTCGTAGCCGAAAGGGCTGTGCTGGCCGGCAAAGGGCTGGGGAAAGTTTGGAGAGGAGAAACGCACCGTCATGATTTCCTGGTGGAAGCGGCAGGATTAGGGATGGCGAAGCGTAATTACGCACGAATTTCGCTGGGTGAGAGCTTTGGGGATCGATCGGCGGAAATGGGAATCAATTGGAATATGAGAAAGAGAGAGAGAGAGGGACCATCATTCATAGGCATATATTTGTAGGGTTAGGGGGCGCAAATCCACGGGTTAGGGGGCGCAAATTACTTGCCTTGCCCCGGGTGCTGACAACCCACGCTACGCCACTGAGTCCGTGGGCAGGTAGGGTCTCAGCCTGCGTACCAGGTGGAGTTGGTAGACAGCTGCCCTGGATACAGAATTGACCTGCGCCTCCATGGACAGCTGTGAGTCCAAAATGACTCCCAGGCTGCGCACCTGGTCCTTCAGGGGCACAGTTACTCTATTCAGGACCAGGGAGTCCTCCACACCAGCCCGCCTCCTGTCCCCCAAAAACAGTACTTCTGTCTTGTCAGGATTCAACCTCAATCCATTAGCCGCCATCCATCCTCCAACCGCCTCCAGGCACTCACACAGGACCTTCACCGCCTTCACTGGTTCTGATTTGAAAGAGAGGTAGAGCTGGGTATCATCTGCATATTGATGGACACCCAGTCCAAACCCCCTGGTGATCTCTCCCAGCGGCTTCATATAGATGTTAAAAAGCATGGGGGAGAGGACGGATCATATGTTTGATCTGCCATCAAAGTACCTTCTTTTGTCCGTCCTGAGTCTCCTTCCCATTAAATTCATTGAGTGATCCTGAGTTCTAATACTATAAGATAAATTTCTCTCCACTTTCACCACACATGCATAATTTTATACACCTCTTTCATTGTTCCTTTTGTTGTTGTTGTTTGGCTTTTTTCCACAGTGAAAATACTTGAATCTCTTTTTCATTAATCTGTAACCTTTGACTTGCGTCGTTTGACATGTAAAACCAGAAAAAAAATATCCAATACATTTTACTGATGCTCAGGCCAAGCTTTTTTCTGGGGGTGGAGGGGGGAGAGTAGGCTATGTGCCAGTATCCTACTATGAGTTCCCTGCCCCACAGATACGAAACTGATCAGAGATGTGTAGGCCCATTTAAAAAATGGAAAACGGGGGAGGGGATCTACCCCCCCATTTTTACCCTCGTTTTCATGCCTATAGGACTGCTACACTTTGAGTAGGGTTAATAGCCAGCAGGCATGTGACTGGGACAGCAAGCCCATGCCCCTTTACCTGTGAGTAAGCCCTATTCAATCAATGTGATGCCTCTTTTGAAATATTAAGTTTAAGGTTGCACTCTTGTGTAGCTTCCACAGGCGCCACTGCTGACACAAGGTCCTGATAAATAGCAGAAGACCTTCGAGCTTAGGTTAGGATGAAAAATATTCTCGGCTAGCTGCCCAGAGTAGGTTACAGTTGCATCCTGAATAAAATGACATACCGGTAGTTCCATAAAGGTATATGAATTTTCATTGGCACTTTTATGGATTACTTCATCTTGGAATTTGACCTGTGAGAACTGATGTCTTAGAAGGAATTTATTTATTTCCATATGCAAGAAATGATTTATTTTTTTTGTAACATGATTGATATATAAAGCCACATGTTTTCCTGTAAAAGAGATACAACGGTGTTCGAAAACTATTCTGGAATGTGAAAAAAGAATTACAAAAGCTCAAGCTTTTTGCCTTGAATGCAGAATGGCTTTCTGGAGGTTCGCATTCACGCCGGTCCAATGCACAGTGCATTCTCTGTATGCCAGAAATCCATAGCTGCTGGATATATGCAAGTAATATGGTCTCGTTTTTAAAAACTGGCAATAAAGGGAAATACTTGTAAGACAAGAAATTCTAAATAGGAACTTTAACTGGTTGTTTGAAATGATTTAACAAGATAGCTGAAGGTGGTGAATAAGTGGTCTGCTAGGTGTAGCTGCAATATGTGTTACATCAGTAGTTCTAGAATTATTCCTCCCCCATGCCCCCATCTTATTCATCTGTTAATTGAAATAAGCCTATAACTTTTAGGCTAGACAGATTCAAAGCTTGTTTTCTCATTGTGTTTCCAGGAAAAGATGAATTTGATTAGCTCTCCCATTGGATTCCACCCCAATGTATGGGATGGATTTACAAATGGTACCTGCTGCGACAGCAGAATATTATAGAGTGTTGATCTTACTTTTTTATCTTCCCGTCAATAGCTAAATGGGTCACAATGAACTGTGGATCTCTGTTTTTTATTTATCTAACAAAATCAACATGCCACTTTCAAGAAAATCTCCCATCCAGGCAGAACTGGGTCTGATTGGGTCTGATTAGCTGCAGCAGGGTGGCTGCCACCATATGCCCTTAAATCACACCCTTATGGCATTATTATGCTTATGGCATTACTTACAGTCTGTCATGTGGCAGGACCACATGATTTACCACATGCATGTTTTCTTTGTCTCACTTTTCAGTGCACCCAAAATTTGCTGTGATTCTCTTCATGGTTGTTGCCTTAAATGAAATAGTTTTTATGTGTATTTGTATGACAAATACTACTACTTCTTACTAGGCAGCTGAACAGAGCGAATGAGACAATATTGCTTCATGCCATAATCTGGTACTTCCTGTATACGTTAGCAGAATCAGACCTAAAACATGAGCTCCTTGCATTAATAGCGTAAGCTGCGATTAATATTGACACATAGTAGCAGCACATTATGGACTCCACATTGTGGCCACATCAAGTGACATGTGATGTTACAGAAATGCAGTATGTATGTGATAGTTGGATTGTTTCAAAAGAAATATAGAAGGAAAATATGCTAATGTTATTGTTGCCATCCATCTGTCTCAAGAGACAATGGAGTGCGCCTCCAGGGGTGAAGTCAAACTGCTGCATTAGCAGGTATCTGAAGAAGCAGGTATCTGAAGAAGTGTGCATGCACACGAAAGCTCATACCAAGAACTAACTTAGTTGGTCTTTAAGGTGCTACTGGAAGGAAAAAATTTTTTTGTTGCTGCATTAGCAGCACCATGTGACCTCCCTGGGGTACAAACCTGGGTAGTGGGTATGGAGGACATGAGCTGCCCAGACCACCAGACCCCCCTCTCAGCCTTACTGATGTGGTCCAAAGGAAAGAAGGGCAATATGTTTGGTTACAGGAGTTGCTGGAAGGAGGCATATACAAGGTACCACCCAACTGTCTTAGGGACTCAGTTTTCAAGGGATCAAATACATGCAAAAATCTACATATTAGTCCAAGAAGTGAAAATCAGATCAGTTTGCTTAAAAATGCTAACGGAATTCTTCAGCTTCCCTATCTAGCGAAGTCTCCATGTTATCTGAGACTCCAAATTGTTCAACAGGACACAATAGATCTGAAAGAAAGACCCCCTAATACCATGTCCACATTCTCGGAGGTCACAAATAGTTTTGTAGGGTACAACACAATAAGCCTATTCATCCAACTTGATTCGTTAGTTGAATCCAAACATGAGCACCAGGAAGCAGGCTGTACCACCTAGACCCACCACCTGGTATCCACATATTATACAGAGCATAGGGTAGTTTTCACTATGCTTTGCTCAGAATAGATCCACTGATATTAATGTACATGAGGAAATTAGGTCTATTCATTTCAGTGAGTCTATTCTGAGTAAAACTTAGTTGAATACCACCCTGAATGTCTGTAGGGAAGGGGCTCCTAATCTTCATGTATACACAGTTTCCACGGTGGGGCTAATTTGGGGTATTCAGTGTATTAATTTGGGCACCTGATTGAGGTGTAGATTTGGGGGGGGAGGGATTACAGTCATTTTCTTAACATCTGTACAACACAACTCATTTGTAGCCATTAAAGATCTGGAAAATTGAACAGGCTATACATGTGCTTGTCATTACCTGTTGATAACACTTCTTTTTTAAAAAAAACCAACTATTTTAAAATCATTTGAAACAGGAAAAAGATGATACATGCACTCCTCCTGGCTTCTGTCAGATTGACTCAGCGCTTCCCCCTCCCAAAAAATAAGGAAAGAGATTGATTTAATTTGGGGACAATATAAATTTACAGATTTGTCCTCCTCTCCCTTCCCAATGGGAGCCAATGTGGTGGCAATCCAGTGGCCAGCTTCAGGAAATGGAGAGAGGGAAGGGAGATTCTTTCCTTCCATGCCAAAAGGAGAGTCTTTTTGGTGGTGGCTTCTCTTCTGTGGAACACTCTGACCAAGCAGGCTTGACTGATACCTGCCTTTTTATTGTAGTGCCAGTCAAAGCATCTTTAAAGATTCCCAGGTTTTAAAATCCCAGCTGTTGCCTATTTTTAGTTTGATTAGACTCCTCCTTCTCCTCCTTTGCTGTGCTGCTGTATTATTGCTAGAGTTTTTGAAGCTGCTTCTTGTAATCCTGCACTTAATTCATTTTGCAAGCTGCCCTGTAAGCACATAGAAAGTGTGGGGTATAAATATTTGAGACAAATAAATAAATAAATAAATAACAGACACAGTCACATTTCAAATAGCAAGCAGGTCATACATTCTTCTGGGGAAAGACAGAAGCAGAAAGCTATGCTGTTCTGCTTCAGTACGATGCACACCAGGAGCATGCTCTTGTTATTTTCCTTCCCGCCCACTGCCAGGATTATTTTTCTGTGCTGTGCTGAAGACTGATGTCTATGTTATCTTTGGCCAATGATGCGTGTGAGTTAATATAACTTTGCAGATTAAAACTGCTGAACGTAAGCTACGTTGACTTCACAAGGAATTGTGAAATGAGCATGCATAGGATAAATAATAAGCAGTAGTATGATCCCACCTGTCACTTTCCTTGATTTCTGCCCTCAGTGCTTATTCTACTGGTGTGCCTGCCCATTCTAAGGTAGCTCTTTGATCCCCAGCCTCCAGCCCATTTCTGGTCCTCTTGCCAGCATATGTAGCCTTCCTCCAGTGGTACTAAGGCTCTGTTGGGACCTCCTGGCCATAGTGATACTTTTGGACTGAGATTGGCTGAGTGGTGCAGAGAACAGATGGGCCAGAGAACGGGAGACTGACAGAAATGCTCAAATGGATTGTGGAAGAATATGTGTGGGGCTGGAAAGAGTGTGGCTTCGAGATTTTTGAGAGAACCTTTTCTAAAAATTGGAGTTCCACTTGGTAGAGCTAAGCCCTGGTTGCTGTAATACACCAGCCTCTACTGACTTTAATCAGGAAGTACAATGGTACCTTGGGTTACGAACTTAATTCATTCCAGAGGTCCGTTCTTAACCTGAAACTGTTCTTAACCTGAAATATACTCAGAGTCGAGTGTGGATTTCATGCTCTTTATTCAGCTCATAGTAGTGAGGAACGAAAGTTCCCCTAAAATATCTGCTTTATATACATTATTTAAACAATGGGCCGCATGTGATTGGCTAATTCTGGGATTCTCCTGTAGCCCAATCAGGTTGCAGATTCACTTCCTCCTGGAGCTGGATTGGGTGGCTCCTGCGGACCAATCATACTGCTGCATTGCTCTAGGACCAATCAGACTGCTGCATTCTGGACCCTATTGTTCTAGGACCAATCAGACTGCTGCCTTTTGGATCCTATTCAACTCAGTACATAACATAACCCGAGGCGCGCTTTCGCTAATGGGGCCTCCCACTGACGCCCTGAGATTTCTGTTCTCATCTTAGGGCAAAATTCTAAACACGAGGTACTACTTCTGGGTTAGCGGTGTTTGTAACCCGAGGTGTTTGTAACCTGAGGTACAACTGTAGCAGAAATGAGGAGAGGAAGCAATGCAGCAAACTACAGTGGTACCTCGGGTTAAGTACTTCATTCGTTCCAGAGGTCCGTTCTTAACCTGAAACTGTTCTTAACCTGAAGCACCACTTTAGCTAATGGGGCCTCCTGCTGCTGCCGTGCCACCAGAGCACGATTTCTGTTCTCATCCTGAGGTAAAGTTCTTAACCCGAGGTACTATTTCTGGGTTAGCGGAGTCTGTAACCTGAAGCATCTGTAACCTGAAGTGTATGTAACCCAAGGTACCACTGTACAGTACTAAGATTCAGCCTTGGCAATTCATTGTTTGTTTTCCCTTTTCAAAGGTATTCTCAATGTATACTCATAAATCAGGGGAACCTTTGCTATGTTGGTATTCAGATACACTTTTTTTCTTTTTAGGTTCAGTTTTGTCATTTTGAACCACTATATCTGCAATATCCTTTAACATACCTGAGACTAAAACACATTAGCAGTATTTTGTCTTCATTCTCTCTCCTTCTTTCTCTTTTAGGAGTAATAAGTTAGAATAGCTCCACATTTCTCATTTGCTTCCATTTCTCTATTCCTTTTTCAGGTGTTTGCTCTTGAATGCAGAGATGTTAAAATCACATCTATATTTTGTGAACTGTAGAAGTGAAACAATCTGTGCTGAGTTGAAAACCCACAGTGCATATAAAGCAGTTTTATTTGTCCCTGTTTTTGCAATTTTTCTTTGTATATCTGCTTCAGTAGGTTTTGGAAAAGCCAGCAAGCACTCTAAATGGATAATGCATTTTTTGTTGTTGTTGTTCTTTCCGATAACATAAACTGCAGTTGTGGATGTAAATGCCAACGAAGAATTCTAGCATGGATCACTTGCAAGTCAATAAGAAGGCAATTCCTACACAAAGACTGTCCAAAGGAAAGATGGTGGGGAGAGTCTTAATGCTGGAAATAGTTATGCTGCTCAGCACAAACAATGAATTTTTTTATTTTCCCTCCTTTATCAATGCATTTTTGTCTCAGCTCAACCTGGTGAAAACCCTGTAAAAGGCTGAAGTTCTTCAGAACTTTTAATGTTTTGTTCCTAAGAACTTTTTAATGTTGTGACTTAGATGCAACCTGTATTTGTACCACCACTGTGGGAGGGTAGCTTTATATGTGTCCCTCCCTCCAGCCCCATAAAGATTTGACTGCTGCCACCTGTGGCTGAACTCGGGTACTGCAGCAAAACTAAGGAAGCACACTTTGCTGCGGTGTTTGCATTTCCACCCTTAATTGCTCTTGTGTGATCAGAGGAGCTGGAAATTGAATTGGAAACCTCAAGAGCTTCCAGAGCGATAAGACAGTCAGGGATGTGTAGGTTATCATTGTCAGCTCTGCATGCTTAATTAGAAGTTGAGGAGAAGATTATCTCTTACTCCACCAGAGTGTCAAAAACCATCATTGGAAATGAAATTGATCACAAAGAGCATGCAGAAAACAGGGGTTGTGAACCATAACTAAAACCTGTTTATCTGGAGCAACCACTGGAAAGGGAAAGGAAGGGAAAAGCCATGGCTGGCACTTCTCAAGCAGAACTTTGCAATAAGCGGTGAAATAATTAGTTATAAGCCACTACCTTGCATAAAAGCCTGTAAACTGCATCTAACCAGCAAAGGGGGGTTTGCCCCATTTTAATTTTTAACTGATCTTGCTTATTTCCTTCCCCAGTCTTTATTATCAGGATGACATGAGGAGAGGGTTTGGTTCTGAATGGCTAGTTTATAACAGTTCTAAGCCACATGCCCAGTCTAGAGATATGCATAAAGAAACACTACCCTGATATTTTATGAGAGGGTGGTAACAACAAACTTTTATAAAATAAATAAATATTTGGACCTTTACAGGCATCTCCTTTTGGAAGTGCAAATTCTGTTCTACGTAAAGCACTCTTTTTCAGTCTTGTGCTCTCTTGATTCTATTGGACTCTTAACTCCCATAAGCCCCAGTCAAAATGGCTAATGGCCAGGGATAATACGAGCTGTACTTACTGCACTACAAAGTTGGGGAAGGCTGTCATAGAGGATTATCAAGAACACGAACAGTTCGTAGCTGCTAAGTTGTGCGCATAACTGTAGCCAGGACTGCATATGTCATTAGGAAGTAACTCCAAATTGACCCGTTTCTATTAGGACGGCTGGTGGATTATAATACTGGTGAGTTGGAAGAAAGGAAACAAACAAACCATTCCTATCCTTCTGCTCTGGCTATTCCAATTTAGACTGGTCTACTAGAGCATTCCCAACTTCATTATAAACTGCTTAAAATGTCCTGAATTGAACAGCCTGCATGAGTGTGGCAGAGGCAAATATTAAATCATCAGCTGAAGTTTGTACATGATTAAAGGAGTGTCCCCTAAGCTCCAGCAAGGATCTTATCCTGCTGTATAAACTCAAGCTTGCAGATGCTTCTGGTTATGTTAGTTTTGATAATGAACCCATTTGCAATTTCACCCCCCAGCTGTTGATTTAGTCCAGTAGCTTTGCATCAGATAACTTACTGAAATGGAGCTAAGTGACAGGCGGGGGTGACGGTGGCGGGAAGGCGGGAAGCAAATTGAAATGTTTATGATATGAATGGGAGAGAATTGTGGGTTGGGTGGCTTACGAAAAGCATATCTAATTAAAGCCATTAATGTGCAGGATGCTAGAACGGAATTGCCCAAGGAATTTTTATTGAAATTTTAGTACAACTTTTATCTATGGCAGATCTGTGTTCACTGCTATAGCATCTGCAGGGAATTCATATTTTACTGAAGTTCAGTAGCATGATTTAAACATAGGAAAACTTCCTTGTAGTAAACTTCCTTGCTGTTCAGTGTGATATCTAAATAGTTACCAGTTCCATTCCTAACGTTACTGATTTGTGTTGATTGGCTGATGACCTTGTTTCCCCCTTTTAAAAATGTTACTGTAGATCAGATCAAATATTATTTTGAAAACAAAAGTTTGATGACGTTAAAAGCTGCTTTTGGCCTTTGTTGTCAATCCCATATCCTTTACATTTTCATATGGTTTTCTATATAGATTAATTTACATGACTCCTAACTGTTAGAAAAGACTACAGCAAAAATCTTTCCCAAGGTCTTTTCACTTTCTCTTAGTCAGTGATGAGAGTTACTTTCTCTGCCCCTTTTGAGATGCAAGAAGAGGATTCCTCCCTTGCCTTTGTTCAGCTGGAAATCCTGAAGTGTTAATAATTTTGGTCTTAAATCAACATGAAAGTCTAAGTGATATCATTTCCCCCCAGATGATTTACTCTCCCCTTTTGGATACATGCCTCCATGTTCTGTGGAAATGCTACTGCTTCCTGAACTAAATACCTAACCCAGCATAGGTCACATAATGGGATGAGAAATGATTTTGAGGTAAGCAGCATTAATGGCATCTGCTTTAATAGCTGTTGGCATACTGGATGCCTTGACTTTGAACGTGTTGGCAGCATTTTTCATTATTTATGCCAATAATTCATCAGAAATGTTCTGGTTTCTCTCAGGACTGTGTTGTATCTTATGTAGCCCTACCATCCGTTGTGGGCAGCGCAGCGTACTACCTGGTTACTAGGATTTAAGCTGATCTCGTTCATTAACCTTAGCAGGGCTAAATTGGCTTCAGTACAAATATTTTGGTTTTAACTGGTCTGAGGATTGGGCTGGGCTGTAAGAAATTTGGCTGCTATCCAGTGTGGGGATAAACATGGATTAGTAAAGCCAACATATTATATATTCCGTTATTGATGAACTCATACAGGCATCCTGATCCCCTTCCTACCCTTCATCAGAGTTCAGTTAATTACTTTGTGTGCAGTTGAACAAATTGCTGTAGATGTAAGATACTTTGCCAATTTATGTAATTTTAAACTATGTGACACAGTGCATTGTTTAGTATACAAAGTTGGGGGTACTACTTTTATCCGTGAGTTGATTAGAAAACTTAAATTGTCTAGTGAGATTGTGTTGCTTTTTTGTAAGCAAGGGTGTAGAATGAATGAATGAATGACTGTGACTTGGAAGAATGACATATTTTCTAAAAATAAATTCTGCATGCCAGGGTATATATGTGTGTGTGTTTATGTTTGCTGCCAAATATTAAACAGTTAAACACATTGATTGTGACTATTTACATAGTGCAGAACATGGGCTGCAGTTTTGTCCCCACTTATACTGGTTTGCAACACAGTTTTATGCACACTTATTTGCCAGTGAGACCGATTGAACTCAGTGAGACTGATATTTGTTGTAAGTCATGAGACTGGAGTTTACACATGTTTACTGAAGTTCACGAGTCATGCCAGGCAAATACTAAAACAATTGACATTAGATTATAGCTTAAAATAAAAGTGGAATGTTCTTGTCTTTCCTTTCAAATCTGCCTTGGCATTCTTTGAAATGTCAAGTGATAGACTACAGAAAGCGGGAAGTAAAAGGTAAGTTTTATATGAGGGCATACTAAATTTTCTTTGTTAGCTTTTACTTGTTCTCTATAGAAACAGTAAAAGGGTGACTAAATATGATCATGTGTAATAACTCTGTTGTCCAAGTTAGGGGTGGGTGACACCGCTTTGTGATGGTTCCGGTCCAACTTAGATGGTCATTTCCAGAGGGTGATGCTTGGGGATTGTTCTTTGACCCATGGAGCCTTCCATGTGGGGTTCCTTGGGGTTCAGTTTTATCCCCTGTGCTTTGTAAGAGATACACAAAACTGCTGAGTGGAATTTTGGAGTACATGGTCAGCAATATGCTGTTGACACACACCTCTACTTTACATCTGCAGGTGCGGCAATGGATGTGCTGGACTGTTTTCTTGCCTCAGTAATGGACTGGATGAGAGCCCACAAACTCAAGCTCAATCCAGATAAGACTGAGGCCCTGTTAGTGGGTGGTTCCCTAGACCAGATGGCTGAGAGGTTACACTCCCTCTGAAGGAGCAGGTGCACAGCTGGAGAGTGCTACTGGATCAGTTGCTGTCACTTGAGGCTCAATTGGCCTCAGTGGCACAGCTTTGGCCACTTGAGCCTCAAGGGAAAGCAACTGATCCAGAACCTTTGACCTTCTATCAGCTTTGGCTGGTGGCCCATCTGTGCCCCTGTCTGGGTAGGGACAGCCTAACTACTGTTGTCTATGCTCTGGTAACCTCTAGTTTTTGTTGTTTAGTCGTTTAGTCGTGTCCGACTCTTCATGACCCCATGGACCAGAGCACACCAGGCCCTCCTGTCTTCCACTGCCTCCCTTGGTCAAACTCATGCTGGTAGCTTCGACAACACTGTCCAACCATCTTGTCCTCTGTCGTCCCCTTCTCCTTGTGCCCTCCATCTTTCCCAACATCAGGGTCTTTCCCAGGGAGTCTTCTCTTCTCATGAGGTGGCCAAAGTATTGGAGCCTCAGCTTCACGATCTGTCCTTCCAGTGAGCACTCAGGACTGATTTCCTTAACAATGGCGAGGTTTGATCTTCTTGCAGTCCATGGGACTCTCAAGAGTCTCCTCCAGCACCATAATTCAAAAGTATCAATTCTTCGGCGATCAGCCTTCTTTATGGTCCAGCTTTCACTTCTATACATCACTACTGGGAAAACCATAGCTTTAACTATACGGACCTTTGTTGGCAAGGTGATGTCTCTACTTTTTAGGATGCTGTGTAGGTTTGAACCTCTAGGTTAGATTTCTGCAATGCAGTATATGTAGGGCTGTCTCTGAACATAGTTCAGAAGATTCAGCTACTGCACAATTTGGCAACCAGGTTGCTCACCAGGGCATATTACATGTTTGAGCATATTACACCAGTCTTGGCCTGACTGCTCTGGCTGCCAGTTAGTTTCCAGGTCCAGTTCAAAGTGCTGGTTTTGACCTATAAAGCCTTAAATGGCCCAGGACCACTATACTTTAAGGACCACCTCTCTGCATATGAAGCAGCTCAAACCTTGTGATAATCATCTAAGGTGCTTCTTCATTTCCTGCTCCACGAGAGGTCTGGAAGGTGGTAACACAAGAAAAGGTATTTTCTGTGGTGGCTCCCTATTTCTAGAATGCTCTCCCCAGGAAGGCTTGCCTGCTGCCTTCATTGCATATCTTTAGGTGCCAAGCAAAACTTTTCTCTTTAATCAGGTCTTTGGCTGATCAACAACTCCATGTCTCTTTGAATGTATTTGTGGGAGGAGGGTTATTGGTTTGGGGGTTATTAGTTTGTTTTTCTTCTTTTGTTTTTATTATGTATTTTGTGTTCTCATTTTGTATTTTTATGTTGTGCACTGCCCTGTGGTGTTTGGATAAAGGATGGTATACAAATTCAACAAAATAAATAAATTAAGTAAGTAAGTAAGTAAGTAAGTAAATAAATAAGTAAGTAAGTAAATGCGGGGCAGGCATTGGGAGGGGAAAAAGAAGGACCAGATGTAAAAATAAAATGAGATGTAAAGTGTTTGTTGCAGCTAGAGCTCTGCTTTGCTTTCTCTAATATCACAATACCCTTCTCAGTCTGATTCTAAAAATCTCTGCTTTATAAAACCAAGAGGGGAAAAATATAAGTATTTTAATGGAATGTGAAGGCTTTCTTACTTGACACAGTGCTCAAGTGAAGGTTGCAGAGTGCATTTTTATTGGCCATAGGAGGAAGGTGGCTGGCTTTGCTTACAGACAAAGGCTTGCTTTGGAAAAGCCATAAAAGCAGTAGCAGCAGTGCAGAAAATATATTTTGTGAGCAGTGATGTTGAAATTCTAGTTCAACTTTTTAAAGGGACCCTTCAGAACAGCATGGGACTTAGCATCAGGGACTGCAGGGGGCTAGCTAACCAGAAAGGTCAAAATTAGTAGAGGACCTCCCCTGTTCCTGTCCCATAGTATTCTGTGATAACTTCATGAAGCAGTTTAGATTACAACTTAGCCAGTACCACTGGAGAAGTGCTGACGATTAACAGCACACATTCATTGACTGTGTTCTGTCATTCTCCTTGGATTCTGATTCAGAAAATATTTAGTGAAAGGCTTATTAAGAGGAATCAATGTATCTCACCACGTTTTAGATGTCAACTCTTATTTTTTCATGAAAGATTTCCAGAGTCCAAAAAAAAATAATGATTACAATAAATGATGTCTAACTAAAGCAGCTTTTTCCACAAGCAGTGTTCCATTTACAGTGGATTTTGAACTGAAAATGTTTTGTGACAGTGGACTGTCATGGGGATGAATGTAATATATTTCAGCAGCCTCAGCATATAAATCATCTGGTGCAAGAAAGTCATGACAGTCTCAGTGTGCATCTTTGTGTTCAATAGTGAATTAAGTTTTGACATGATTCTGTGTTCCTACCTGAGTTCTCCCTCATATAGCTTTCCTTTGCTGCCTCTGTCTTGAGCGATGATAAGCCAGGACTTTGACTGTGCATGTTGTGTTGTATCATGTTCTCCCCCTGCCCCCCAGTTAAATTAGTTTCTTTATGTGGAAGTCAGCAAAGCAGGTCTTTTCTTCTACAGACCACTGTTTAGCAGACCCTAACTGACATTTTCCTTCCCATCCAACTTTCCCATTGCTTCTTCTTTGGGGACATCCAAAGAACAGTTTCCCTTCTATCGTCCCTTCCTCCTAATCTGCATATTATTGAAATAAAGAATGTTTTCATCGATGCAAAACTTAAGTACCAGCAACTGGAGATGCAATAGTTTCATTCCAAATATCTGAAGCATTTTTGAGAAGACACTCAAAAAGTGTACATAATTTATTTAAATATTTATAAAATTGAATCACAGAATTGTAGGGTTGGAAGGGCCTCTGAGGGTCATTGAGTTCAACCCCCTCCTATACAGAAATCTCAACAAAGAAGCAGAGAATTGTATATTTATAGACTTAATGGCCTTTGCAATATAAAATCAATTTGTTTGCACGCTTGCTGACTTGTCGTCCTAGACTAATTTTTGATGCAGTCAGTCCCTTGAGTATTTCTTACAATACTGAAAAGATCTGTTGAACTGGCAGTTAAATTTGGGCCTGGGTTTATCCTTAGGCATTGCATCATTGTCTCGAGCCTTGCAACTTGCTATTATTTGAGAGGCAGCAGACTCCTCTGAACTAAATATTCTTGTAGCTGATACTGTCCTGAGGCTTTCCTTGAAGAGTTAGCTACATTGCAACTAAATATTTTTGGAAGTCCTTTTAAAATTGGTACGTGAAATGCAACATGCCTCTCTGTTAGGGTGAGACTCTGTCTAGTCCAAAAATAAGTGTGTACTAGGTGGAGCGTCTCTAGTCTCTGCCACGGCTGATCTCCTTAGTGAAGGGATAGTGTGGACCCCGAAAAGGATGAGGAACAAATGAGTTGCAGTTTTCTCTTTTTTATTTTACATTTTCTCAGGCAAACTATTTTTTAAATTAAAAAAAATACTCGAAATAAATAATGCGCACACATAGAGCGATTACATGTTCCAATTCTTTTGCGAGTGTTGCTTTTTCAATTTCCTTTTCGGAAAAACATGATAGATTGACAGCAGAACAACAAAAAAGCACACTAAGCTTCTATTGTACAGTAATATCTCATATTTCTTGAGCAACAGCTGAATGAGTATCCAGCTCTGTTAAAACTGTAAAGCTATACCCTGTAATGTTCTATTTTAAAAGTCTGCCTAAGTGTCATCCCCTCTGACCACAGACAATCACCCTGTAAAGAATGTGCACATTTTCACTATTTCATCTGGTAGATTCCTTTAGAAGCAGCTCAGGGTGTGTCCAAGGAATAGAGTGTTAACCACAGACTGATTCGCATACTACATTTTCAGAAGCCATCCTGTCTTACAGGGGTATCTTGTCTCGTTTTTCTCCCAGAGTTCTGGGGGGGGGGGAAGGAACTACTACCTTTCTGCTATAACTCAAGCACTGCAAATGAGCTCTATTTTCTCCCAAATTATCCTGAGTTGCTGTGTCATAAATGGTTAAAGTGCGACTGGGATGTGAGGGTGGCGGGTGGGAGAGCAGCCACATAGGAAAGTCTTATGAAGCTTACTAATTGCATCTCAAATGAGTTTACATCGTTAAGCGGGTCTGCCCACTGCTGCCACATCTTCCTTTCCCCCATCTTACCATGCTCCCATTCAACAGCGTGTTGGTGACCAAGAGATGCCAGGCACTCTCATTTGTTTCTCTCTTCATACCTTTCAGTTATGTTTATCTAAAGGTAAAGGTAAAGGACTGACAGTTAAGTCCAGTCGTGAATGACTCTGGGGTTGCAGCGCTCATCTCGCTTTACTGGCTGAGGGAGCTGGCGTTTGTCCGCAGACAGTTTTTCCGGGTCATGTGGCCAGCATGACTAAGCCACTTCTGGTGAACCAGAGCAGCACACGGAAACACTGTTTACCTTCCCGCCGGAGTGGTACCTATTTATCTACTTGCACTTTGATGTGCTTTTGAACTGCTAGGTGGGCAGGAGCAGGGACCGAGCAACGGGAGCTTGCCCGTCCCAGGGATTTGAACAGCCAATCTTTCGCTCGGCAAGCCCTAGGCTCTGTGGTTTAGACCACAGCACCACCCACGTCCCTTTATGTTTAGCTACCATATAGTTAATGCTTTGTTTAGTTCATTGACGTCCCATCTTTCTTCCATCATGCAACTCAAGGTGGCATACAGATGGTTACCAGGTGGGCTCCCATCCAATCACTGATAGACCCAGAACTCCTTACCTTCTTCTTGCTCAACACAGCTTCCCCCCTTTCCCACCTTGTGACCTGCAAAAAAACTACTCTGGAGGGTTAGTGAAAACCCCAGACTCTTTTAGCCAGTATCAAGTATACCTATTAGCACTGCTAGGCCCCTTAGATTCTACATTTCTGGCTTCCAACAGCATGCTTATTTATTTACTTGTCAGATTTTAGGACCACCTGTCAGCGGGATGGTTTTCTTGACAAAATAGATGCCAATTTAAAATAAATAAAGAAACAAGGCATTAAAATAATAAATGAAAGCACAAGCAGCAACCAAAACAAAGAGGCTCAATCCCCCAAAGCCAGGAAGATCAGGAATGTTTATGCCTCTCTCTAATCTGGCCAGCTCCAGATTTTGCTGAAGTCTGGGCAGGTTTCCCTTGGTGGTCCACCATCACAGACGAGCACCCGACTTGCAGCAGTGCAAGCATTGCCTTTCCCCTTGCTCTTGCTTGAGTTTACATAGCCTGCTTCCCAGGGGCAATCTTGGGGAGAAAGTGTTGTGGCAACATCTGCTCCATCCTGATATTGCATCATTCCAAGAGGTGCAAGAGCAAAGAAAGAAAGTAGGGGAACCTTGACCACCTTGTATTTGCAGATAAGCTCCACCTCCAAAGTCATAGAATTCACCCAATTTCAAAAGATTAATCCAATCCTTGGGCATTCCTTCCAAATCCTGTGAAAATCACTGGCCAAATGTTTTAATCCAGCACTCAAGATTCATTCCCAGATATCTCCAGGTGGGGTTGGGGAAGACCTTGTCTGAAACTCGAAAGCACAGCTGCCCATCAGTGCAGACAGTGCTGATCTGGATGGACAAATAACCTGACTCTGTATAAGGCAGTCTCATCTGACTATGCAGTTGGATAGTTTGCTCCCCCGCCACAGCAATTGTTTTGCAAGAGAACTGCTAGGCTCTTGTATAGTAATGGGAGACCTAGCAAGGTGTTTCTTCCTTTTTGCCTCTCTCTTGTGCGCGTACACACACACACAGCCAATCTTAACCCGCCCCCCTGTACACACTTATACACAGGCATGCACATGCATTCTTTCTCTCTCAGTCACACACACTTCTCCGATCACAGGGAAGAGAGAGACTGGTGCTGTTTTTCTTCCAACTGCAGAGAGATCAGGTTGCAACATGTTAACGGGATCTGCAGTAGATGCGGAAATTTGGTGATGGATAAGGTGCTGTATGAAATAAGAAGTAACAGTTGGTTAAAAGCCTGAGGCAGTATCTTGAGACTTGAGGCAGCCTAGGAGGACTAGAATTCCCTAGCACTCAGGATTCCTGGGTTCCTCCTTAGAATACTCCACCCCCTGTGGATTTTAATGTTTTTTTCTTCCTTTACTTGTCATACTGTTGCACTTCCTGGCAACATGACTGCGGATCTGCGAGCAACATTTGAGCAAGCCTTCATTTTAACTGGACTGAAGAAAAGGATTGCACATTTTTTTATTCAGGTTATAATGTAAAAGTGCAGATGATGGACTGGAGACCCATGTAAGTGGATATGATTTTGTTTACTCAGTCAGTGAATCAAAGGGTTTGGTTCCTCCTTTTAGCTCCGCCAACATCTCTCAGCATATACCTTTTACAGATATGATTAAAATGTTCTTGGTTTTGCTCTTCGCTTGACACTGGCATGTTAGGAGTGCTAAAACTGTGCAGCCTTGTTATTGAATGGCTGGCTGAATAATGCATGCAAGTGACAAGCTTGAATCTATACTGTTCCTTATCTTTTTAGTACAGAATCTGCAATATGCTTGGATGGATCAAAAGCAGCCAGATGTAATACTCAGATTTATTGTAAATGATTGTTAAAATTATTGTTGTTTATCTGATGTAGCTAATTTTTAATAGTTTCCTCTTCAACTGACATAAGACACTTTTGCAGACAGAGAATGTCTCGGTTCTCCTAGATAAGCAGGCACCTTTAAAAACTGAGACAGGTTTCTGTTTTATATTTGCTGTATGACTGTGGTACAAACCAGCATAAAGTAAAAGGGTTTCCTCTTTTTCCTAGCAAAAGACCTGGCTAGATCCAGGTTATTGTGTCATATAACTGAGATTATTGACACAATGCATATTGAAACTAACCTGTTCAGAGGGAAGAAGGTTTTGGGAGTCTCTGTACACTTTTATACTAAACCTTTCTTTCAAGCATGGCCCTGATTGCAGTCAACTTGCATTTGCTCTTCGTTGCTTGGGAATAACTTCATACACCCAGAAGCAGCCATTATGCCGTCTACTACAGGATTCCCTCAGGACCAGTTTTCAGCCATGAATTGGGACGGAAGTTTAGTGCTAGATGGGTGGAGGTGATTATTCTGTGCAAATCTGAAGTAGGGAAAATATGACTCTTTTCATGTTTTGAGTCGCAAGGTGAATAAAAAATACCTGAATCAAGGACCCCAGAGTTTTCAACGGCCATAGTCTAGGAACATAGGAAGCCAAACCATTGGTTCATCTAGCTTAAGCACTGTCAACACTGACTGGCAGTGGTACTGCAGGGTTTCAGGGATCGAAATGAGATACTCTACCACTGAGCTATGGCCAATGTCTAGGACTCTTAGTGGCTTGGCAGGGGAAGAGAGTCTCATAATTTAATCTTGCAACCAAGAGCAGCACACATGTTCTTTGCCTGTACAGAAGGAAGAGGGGCGCCCTCCCATTGTTTTGCCTGCTAGAATGTCCTGTGCCAGACATGAGGGGGAAGAGGTGCAACTGTGTTTATGCTTAAATGGCATGCAGCAATTTCTCGTGTGAGGCATTCTTCACAGGGTTGGCCCAAACATATTTTTCAAGTCATAGTTAGGAAGCAGAGGTTTTTGAAGTCCATGGTAGGCCATTATTTATGTGGCACTTTCTTCTTGATGGGTCACAGGTTGTTCAGCTCTTCCCCAGGTTAAACACTCCCAGTTCCTTCATCCTGTCCTCATATGATCCCCATGCTAGACTGTTTTATCATTGTAGCTTTTGTGAGGGGTAGGGATGGACCAAACTGTCAATTCCAGTACTCTCAGTTTCTCATTTTTCCAATTGTAAATCCAGTTCCTCACATTTCTGCGGCAATTTGTGACACCCCCCCAAAAAAATCTCATTAAAATTAATCAGCATTTTAGTTTGATTCCCCCGCCCCCGGTAAACACATTTTTGTATGCAGTTTTGACTAATGTACATATTTCTGTGAGCTATTTAACTGAATATGATGACAATACTGCATTTTTAAAAAAGTTATTTTCACCAATATATTTATTTTATGTACACTTTCCTCGAATACATGCATTTTTATAAACATGGTCTGTCTGGAGAACTGCACCACAAAATTCAGTAAGTGTGAATTTTGAAGAAACCCTTTGTTGTGATTCACATATTGGTTTGAGAAATGTGAATTAGGTAGTTCTTCATTAAAATAACCTTCCCCCATCTCTAATGAGGGGTATGTCCTTGCTAAATCAGTGCCCAGAATTGGACAAGGTTGGTGATTTTTGGTCTGTTTTTTCACTAAAGCATTTCAAAATGTGAATCTAGACAAATAGTTCTTCCCAATGTATAACAGTTTCCGTTTCCACATGTTTAATGTTCTTTCTTTGTGCTCAGTTTTCTAGGACTGTATTGATGTCATTTAAATATTTAGCCTATCACCCAGAGAAGCATCTTCAACCTAAGATCCCCAGATGTTGTTGGGCTTCAACTCCTATCAGCCCCTGCAAGTCTAGCCAAAGGACAGAAATGATGGGGTTGTGGTTCAACAACATCAGGCAATCCAAGGTTGAAGAAGACTGCTCTAGATTGTTTGCCACTCCTCTCAGTATTTTGTCAACTGCAACATTCAGATCATTGCTGAAAATATTGGGCATCTCCAAAACTAACACTAATTAATGTGAGAAGTTGTTTTACAATGTAAAATTTACAGCATCCTTAGGGGGCACATCATGATGTTTTAGGATCTGTTTTGGCTGTGTATAACAACTTTTCCCCACATCGCATTTTGGTGCATCCAACTAACCATGCCACCACTGCCCTTCTCCCTTGTTCAGACTCCCCCCCCCCAATGTGGACTTTCTTTCATTCTCTTGTCTCTCTTTCCCGCTGATGTATTTATGTTGTTGCCACTGCTGCTAAATTTATCGTGCAAAAGATTACTGCACTCAATATAATTAGAGACTAATTAAAAATAATGTTCTCCAAATGGCCAGGCATACTAGTTTCATAGGGCAATCTTTGAGTCTGCACTTACACTTTTGAAATAACTTGGCTGGGTTTCAGCTTCACAACATGACTTAAAATAGCTTGGGCTCTCGCTGACCCCCCCCCTTTTACACACTTAAAATATCTGAGTATTAGCACAGTGAAATGCAATACAGTTTGCCTATACTGTAGTTTCAGCTGGCATTTCAGTTTGGCTTGGGGAAAAACACTGTTTAGTACATGCTTATCTAATTCTGCTTTTTCTTAAAATATCAGGTCCGGGGCCATGACAGAGCTGGGCATGCTGTGTCCAGTGAACATCTCATTAGAAGGCACTCAAGTCCATTTATTGTAAAGATCCCCTTTGTATCACACATTGCTACTGAGACAAGAACCCGGCCTTCATGGCTTTATTAAATTAGGCAAGACACTTAAACATCTATTTGTCTGTGTGGTTGAGGTGGTCCATGTTGAAACCCTCACTAAGGAAAAAATAGAAAAGAAAACACAGAATCTGGCTTTACAAAAGTTCAGTCCAGAGTTAACACAATAGTTCAATACCCTGGTCATAAGACCAAGGAACTGGTGATCAGTGCCTGGTAGGGTTTACTTTTCCAGTAAAAGGTTTGTTTGTGCAAGGGAGCGTATATGGTATCAGTTTTCATGTGATCTTGGCTAGATTTACTGGCATGACTCCTCTCATTATTGAGTAAAATTAAGCATAATCAGAGTTAGATCTCCATGTCATGGCAAAGGCATGAAACCTAGTAAAAGTCTGATCTTGTGGTCAACTCATATTATGTTATCAGAAAGTTCCAATGCCATTTACTTTTATACATCTTTAGTGGTTCTGAATAAGGAACAGAATGTTGCATCAACATATTTCAGTCTGACATCTCCACGTAGGCCTGGAAGAGCCTCCTGTCTGAAAGGCTGAAAACATACTGTCAGTTGGTATAGACACCAGTGAGTTTGATGAGCAAATGTCCTATTCAACAACAACAACAAAACATCAACAACAACAAGAGTTATACCCTGCCCCTCTGACTTCATACAAATAAATAATGCCAAAACAATATAATTTCTTTCTTCATCAGCTAAGGTAGCTGGACATATGTGCCATGTCAATAATGACATCCAGTCATTATTATTATTTTGTTCATCTGGTGCATTAGCACTGGTTTTCAATTCTTTAATTCCTTCTAGCCCCCAGCCTGATAATTTATTATTATTCATTTTACCGTTAGCATTTGAATAAATCTGCTTAGTGTTTGCGTTCTATTACAAAAAATATGAACAGACAAGTGAGAAATAGGGAGACCGACCACAATAACTTAAGATCCCAAATAGCAGGCTGCTATCTCTTCAGATCTGTTCTGTGCCATCTATAAATGGCCCCTAATGCTTCCTATTAAACTTCCAGGAAGCCTATTACATTTGCTATTAAAAGTAAAATGATTAGCTGCCAAGGGCACTGTTTCTGAGAGAGTGCGGAGCAATTTTTCTTAGCGAGCAGGAGTTTAGATACGTTGCTATTTTCAAAGTGTCTTTCAGAAAAGCACTGATTGAAATCAGCAAAAGTGCCAAACGGTAAAATGGTAGAGTCAAGGTGAGAGGATAGGGAAAGAAAAAAATCTGCAGTTTCCTCTAAAGAGTTTCGCATGTGGTGCTGTTCAGGTTCCAGAAGCTCTGAACTGATAAAAGCAGCCAGCAAGATAAGTCTCAGACTGATCAATACCTTGCAGATAGGATGAAGCTTTCGTTTTGATCTAAGGGTGTTTTTTTAAAAAAGATAAATAAGAAGAGTTATTTAATTTTGCTTGGCTCCTCCTGATACGCTCGGTTGCTTATGCTTTCATGGTCCCCCTTTTCTTCACACATTCTCGATCATTTCTACACCAGATGAAGTGGAACATACGAGAATATCCAGCAAAAAATACAACCGCCAAATATTAATTTCCCTGGATAAATGTACAGAAGTGGAAGGCTAGCAGGACTTGTTAGATCATCAAGTCTCCTTCAGTGCTTGCAATCTTGGTTGTTGGGCAACCATAAATATTGTGTGGAAACAATATTATTTCACCCAACGTGCCAGAGTGTTTGAGACTGGCCTTAGTGGAGAGAAGGCACGCTGGCACAGACTTGTCGTGTCCCAGCTGAGAAACAAAACCAAAACCCCAGGAGAAATTTCCAGAAGTTCCATAGAAACTTTTGGGGCAAGCTAAGGCCATAGATCACGAGGAGTCTCACGAGTCCATTCCTCCAGGTATGCACTTTGGGGATATTTCCTTCAAGGGCCTATACGTACTGGTGTGCAGTTCTGGGATTTCTTGTTTTCCTGTGATAAGTTCTCAGTGGAGTATTTATTATTGTTTATTTGATTTCTCACCCACACTTCAGCAAATGGTCCCAGGGTAGATTAGAGCAATACTAAAATACAAAATTAAAAGCTGATAAAACAATTTACAATCACAGGACTGGGATGGGTCCTAAACAGGTATATTTATTGTGTCAAAGGCTAGGATAAAGAGGTGACCTCCAACAATTCCACAGCTGAGGGGTTTTCCTGGGTTGCCACCCCCAAACCTTTGATGGCAGTGGAACTACCAAGAGGGCCCCAAGAGGTTCTGCAGGGAAGGAGGCAGTTTTCCAGATATTTGGGGCCCAAGATGTTTGAAAGCTGGGAAGATGATGTCCACACAGTATTGATGTTGCCTCTGATTACATCTGTGATTGCGAGCATGAAGGCAGAGCTTCATTTGTGTCTACATAATGGTGCTCCTCTCTTTTAATTAGACATTTACTTGTAAGACCTTCTCTCCCATTACAAAAAGCTTTATTTCAATTTATAAACCAAACAGCTGTTACTTCGGAAACAAAACTAAATGTCAAAATTTTGCTTAATTATCCAGCAGGCATCAAATCAATGGGTAGTATCCCCCATAATTGAAATTAATTAGCTTTTTACTAAAAGACCGAAAGGTAATGAGGGAAGAGTTGCAAATTATAAAAAGCTATGCAAATTCTGCCTGTTGGTATCTTTCACACCTCCATACAATTTACTGCTTTCGAGCAATGAATTACTCTTTTGAGCACAGCGTATTTAATTTCATGTCATTTTTCATTTCACTTGATTGAAAATAGAAGAGTGAGAGAAAAGGGTTTATTTAAATGATAGCACTAAAAGCTAACAACATCAATGTATTACAGACTCATAATCTCTCCCCCCACCCCCCAGTAATTTAGTTTGTGGCACGTTTAAGAAGGAAAAGAGGTGATGTTCCTAAATACACTAAACTAGTGGTCTCCAGATTTTGAAGACCCAGTGCTATGTTTGATAAACTTAGAAAACATGGGCACTAGCACAACACCCATTTTATAGCAAGGAAAACTGATGATGCTCAGAGAAATGCTCACATACTCCAAAACAGGAAAAACACAACACCACAACATAAAAACCCAAAACCAAAACCCACCCAAACAAACAAAAACATAGATTTAAAAAGATGGGAGTGGCAGGTGGCACAGGGGTGCCAAGAAAGTGTCTGTGGTGCTTTGGGGTCTACAGGTACCACATTAGGGACCCCTGCCCTTATTGTTTAAACAGTTGATCATGAAACCAAGTAGAGGGAAGGCAAATCTGTACTTAATTCAAAATGGTGTCCTTGAACTGATTGGAAACAGTGATCATACTGCTATCAAATTCAAAATACATTTAAGTGAGTAATGGTGAAGGTTGTTCAAAACAGTCACGTTTTAATTCAAATAAGGACATTTTACATCATAGTTTACTTCAAAATAATGAGGGGACTGGTGAAAATGTCCTTATTTGAAGTAAAATGTGACTGTGTTGGACAACCTTCACTTGTGTTGGAGAAAGGGAAGGAGGAATCGTTTGACCAGGAATTAATTTAAGGGAAAACGGTAGTGAGCTACTGGGAAGTTACAATCTTTGTTTCTCCCTAACCCTCCTGACTTTCGCTTTCCACTTCAGTCCCTTAAGATTAAGATTTTGGGTGTACCAGTTATGGGGAGAGAAATTAGACCAGGATCAGGTCGAGAAAAAAGGATCACTTTATGTTGCATCTTTAGCAGTCCCTTGAATTGTCCAGACATTACTTGAACTAATTCTTATGTAGGCTCAAGAGCCCATAGCTCGGTGACCTCAGTATTTGATATTCTGCCTTTTAAGAATATAAGAAAAGCTCTGCTGATATTAGACCAAAGGTCTATCTACTCCTGTTTCTCTCAGTGGCCAGCCAGATGCGTATAGAAGTGGTATTTAGTTGGTATTCAGAATCACGCTGCCTCTGATCCTGGTGGTGGTATACAGCCATTGTAACTAGTAGTAACTGATAGTCACCTTTGAGCTGTTTGGTTCAGTTATGCATGCCTTGATATGATATGACTCCTGAAAGACAGGATTCCAGTTTCTTCTTTATAGGAATATAAAATGCTGGCTTATACTGAGTTAGGGCATCTGGGACAGTATTGTCTAGACTTGCATACCTTCAAACATAGGAATGTCCTATTTATAAATAAATAAATAAATAAATAAAATTATAATTCTACCCCATCCATCTGACTGGGTTTCCCCAGCCACTCTGGGCAGCTTCCAACACATATAAAAACATAATTAAACATTAATCATTTAAAAACTTCCCTAGAAGGATTCCTTCAGATGTCTTGTAAAGGTTGTGTAGTTATTTATCTCCTTGGTTTAGGGGTTGCCTAACTCCATGCCTTCCAACATTTCTCCACTGAAAATAGGGACATCCTAAGGAAAAGCAGGATATTCTGGAAGCAAATCAGAAACCAGGAAGGCTTCTGTAAATCTGGGACTGTCCCTGGAAAATAGGGTCACTTGGAGGAGCTGCACTTGACTGGCAGCACTTCTCTAAGATTTCAGACTAAATTTTCTCCCAGCCCTAACTAAAGACACTGGGGAGTGAAACCGGGACCTGGTGATGGACATTCAACGCCAGTTATTTTAAGGGCAAATGAAAGGCACAGGAATATTTTATTCTGCTTGAAAAGAATGTGACAACAATCTGAATAGGGTCAGTGTAAACCAGAAGAGAGAGCGTGAGGCCACCCAGACTTTGCTGGACTGCAGCTCATATCATCCCTGCCCATTGACCATTCTGCCTGGGGCTGATGGGAGTTGGAGTCCAACAGCACCTGGAAAGCCAAAAGTTCCCCATCCCTTGTTTTAAATGTTTTATATAATACAGTAATTGCAACACATTGTTATTAAGAAATACTAGTAACTGCATAGTGTGGGGTCTGTAAGATATAACTATATTAAGCTGCTAAAAAAATTGGACAGAGTTTTAAATTGTAATTCAACGCAGAAGTCTGGCTTGCAGTGGTGGTCTTAAGTGCATTTTTAATGTGTGTAAATTAATGAAAGCCTCTTTCAAAATAAAGTGGCTCTCACAATTTGATTGGCTAAAATGCAGAGATATATATCTACTGTGCCTCGTTCCAGTTCCATGTAGTTTTTCTTTCGACAAGAACATTAAAGTATAAGAATTAGAGATGTAGCGTTGGGTCTGATTGTGCTCTTTTTTTGTTTCAGAGATCATGAGTTAGGTTAGAGGGATAAAGCAAAATCTTCCATGTGTGTGGCCAAGCTTTCTCATGGGAGGTAGTGGGAAAGCGCAATCAATCAATAAATCATTTTATTTGTGTGCCGCCTTTTCAAAGCTAAAACCATGCTCAAGGTAAGGTAAAGGTAAAGGGACCCCTGACCATTAGGTCCAGTCGTGGCCGACTCTGGGGTTGCGGCGCTCATCTCGCTTTACTGGCCGAGGGAGCCAGCGTACAGCTTCCGGGTCATGTGGCCAGCATGACTAAGCCGCTTCTGGTGAACCAGAGCAGCGCATGGAAACACTGTTTACCTTCCCGCCAGAGTGGTACCTATTTATCTACTTGCACTTTGATGTGCTTTCGAACTGCTAGATTGGCAGGAGCAGGGACCGAGCAACAGGAACTCACCCCATCGTGGGGATTCGAACCGCCGACCTTCTGATCAGCAAGTCCTAGGCTCAGTGGTGTAGACCACAGCGCCACCCGCGTCCCTATGCTCAAGGTACTTTTTGATGTTTTGCTTATTATTTTGTTATGTTTGCGTTATATAATTTTTTTATATGCTGCATGCTCAAGGTAGCTTGCAGCATATTAAAAAATTACATAACTGCAAACATAACAAAATAATAAGCAAAACATCAAAAAGTACATAACCAAATTGAGCAATTTCCACATAAGTCATGAGAGCTAAAATAAAGATACCAAAAATTAACAGCAACAACAGGAACAATTCCCCCCGTCAAAACATTCCAGCCCAATATTTTGTTCGGCAGACTCTGCTTTTGTAGCTGGAGTCAGTCAGGGTGAGACCAGGTGGGAAAAGGCCTGCAAGGCAGAGATCAAGTCTTCCAGAAGTTAAATACTTCATGAAGTCAAAACTGGGTGACTTTAAAACACGGGCTTCATGAGGGGGTTTCTTTTCTATTATTTCATTTCTGGCTTTTTATTGAGGACCAATAAGACTAATCATAAATGTGGACCCTGCAATCCATTCACTTAATATGACACTTTCCGTATCTCTGTGTTTTAAATACTGATATAATCGTTGTTATTCTAGAGAATGCATTTTAAAAGTAATTCTGTGTTCTGATGCAGAGTGTCCATAATCTGAAATCATGGAAGAATAGACTGAATTTCCACCTTTAATTTTAAATATCATAATTTTTTTGACAGCCCATAACTGTTGATAATGTCTGTTAATGTAGAGTGCTAACAGTGTTTATTAATTTCAGAGGTAATGGAATATAGCACTTTGCTGAATCCCCCCCCCCAAATGACAGGGGAGTATTTTACGAAGAAATCAGTATTTTTCAACATAAATTTAATTTATTTAATTAGCTTTGATTTGTTACTTAAATAAGTGCATTGCCACATCTCATGCTGTATTAACCATAACTATCTAGTTTTATTTTACTGAAAAGTAATAGTATTGCTTGATTCAAGCAGGGTATGACTGATAGATGTTTTGCTTTCAAAACCTATTTCATCAAGCTGTTTGATCTCAAAAGCATTTTTCAAATACAAGCTAGTAGGTGAGATCTGTGCTGGTGGAAAATCTTATGGATAAGACTGTCAATGTTTCATAAGAGGATCATCTATAATATGAAAGCTGCTTTCCATCATGTTGAATTTCAATGCGTGGGACTCAGATAGAACTATGTAAATAGGAATAGGCTTTATTCTTAAAATCTAGGAATTCTAGAAGTAGGAAGAAGTTTTGATAGGCTACTTTCTACCATAAAAATGAATGGTTACCATTGTGCACTTGGAGGCACTGCTACAGTGAGGTGGAATCCTGTCACCCCCCTCTGGCAATGAGTGGTCTACACTTCCCTGAAAGGAATCCAAATGAACAGGCACAACTAAAACACAAGGGTTTCCTCAAACTATATAAGTTCTCTTTTTACACAAATTCAGAAGCTTCAAGTTAGTTATATGAATGGACATTACCCTAGGCTAGTATAGTATAGCTTAATACAGGGTTATTCAGCCTTGGATCCCCACACGTTGTCAGACTACAACTCTCATCAACAAAGGATGATGGGAGTTGTAGTCCAACAATATTTGGGGATCCAAGGCTGAAGAACACTGATCTAGTATAGTACCAGTAGATCTCATCTTACGTGGGGTTAAGTGCCTGGCTATCATGCGTATAAACAACATTATGTAAAGCCAGAACACCCTATAAAACCTCAGCAAATCCCTCCAACCTCCTTCTGTGACTCTCCTACCTCCTCCGCAACTCTCTCTGGCATCTTCGGATCTCTCTCCAACCACCTCTAAAACTCTCTACAGCCTCCTCTGCTTTCTCTCCATACTTCATGCCTCTTCAGCCACACCCAAATGTTCCTCCAATGCCTGATGGCATTGCCAGTCATCCCCCCCGCTCTTGTTTAAAAGCAAGGATGCAAGTAGTTTCTTGATTTTATTTAGGACTCTAAAAACAAATCCTACAACCCACAATTTTCCATTAAAATGGTCATGTGAATGATGCTCCAAATCAACAGATTCACAGCAAGTCTGACATTTGTGTCTCAAATTAGAGGAACAACCCCACTGATTTCAGTATGTGCTTGTTTTGCAAAGCAGCCTCAACGTTTTTGAGATGGGGTCATAAGGCTCTATAACAGGACTATGAATTTGGCCTTGGCTTGGTGTACTAATTATGTAACAAGCATGGCGATGAATTGCTGAGCAATTTCAGTACCTCCAGCCGACTTAGGTTAGCAGGTACTGTTGGAGGCCAAAAGGCGAATGAGTTAAACCACCCAAGACGTAAAATAGAAATAGCTCTGAAAGGCACAGCTTGGATAGCTTTATTGTTGCTATGAAATTGAATACATGCATTAAAAAAAGAAGAACAACAAATGTCAAGTGTTTACTGGGCTTTTAGGAGACATATTTATAGATCCTCACAGACGCACCATGATGTATGCAGAAACTAAAATTATATCCAGATATGCTCAAGTCTGCTTTGGAATCATTAAATGCAAGCAATTCAGGGCTTGAAGAAATTTAGAGACTGAGGTGATTTTCATCTGAAGATTTGCTAGTCATTCATGATTCATAACTAGGGTTAACACAATACATAGAATCCTGAAGCTTCCCTTTCCTTGTTTGCTTAGATGGCCATCCTAAATTTACTTACTAGAGAGTAAACTTCATTGAACTCAACAGGGCTTATTTCTGTGTAGAGCTGCACAAGATACAACACTGAACCTGGAAGTGACCCAAAAACCTCACTAAATGCCTTATTAAAAGGCCAGAACAGGGATGGAATTGGGGTGGGGCAGGGCTTAATGTGCTGGGGTGTGTTTTTACATGCTCCGCTGACATGCTTAGGGGCCAGGAACCCATGAGCAAAATGGTTGTCGACTGTATACAAAGCAAATGGCAGGTTTTCATAAATACTATAGAGATATAAATATCAACCACTTTGTAGAAATCTTCTACTATGATACATCTGAAATTGGAGAGTAACATCTTTCTGAACCTCTTTGCCAAAAGTGGGAAGTGTGTAGCTGTCATTTTGCTACCTCCCTTTCTTGGTTTCTTACTTCAGAGAGAGAGAAAGAGAGAGAGAGAAATGTAGGACATACAGTTTACATTAATTTTCCAATTATTGGCCAATATGAATCCAGGTTCTTCTGTTTTAATGCCATCCCAAAGGTTAGCACTGTCAAAAAAGCATATCATTCTATAGTTTTGAAAAGGCCAGTTATCTTCCAACAATGTTTCTTTTTCACTAAGGAAAAATGTCAGCTATGGACCTTTTGGTTCAATAAATGCTTTAGGAAGATTAAATCACTAGTTAAGGAAGCTAAGCAACATAGGGCTAGAGTTTTCGACTGAAGTAACACGAGAGAAGGGATGGATCAAACAGCTTACTGAGTATATTACAATAGTAGTATATTGGCCTTGAATGTAGGTATGAATATGTGTTAATACTAGAATTTGACCGAGGTAAACAGAACTGCTGTCATTCCTGGAAAGTAATTGACAAACGAACATGATACAGTATAAAGGAAATGGTTTCAAATTCCTATGGGGACCTGTGTTTCATTTTACTGAACACCGCCCTTCCCCCCTTTAAGTAACTAAATTTAGGTCAAAATAGGAAATCAGAGAGCAGTACATTGAAAAATGGACAACTGAAATAATGTTTAGATAAAAGACATAAACAATGGAAGGTGGTAGTCAAGGATTAGGGATTCACTTGGAACACACAGAGTCAGATAAGCAAAGTGCCCAACTTTTGTTGTGTCCTTTGTCAAACTACCTAGTCTCTATATGAAGGCAGGTTGGCCAAAGATGGAGAAAATAGGTCAGGCAGCTGCCAGGCGCAATGCAAGCTTTTCTCTTATCCATCTTCTAGTCCAACTTCAGTGAATATGTTGAATATGCTGGAAAATGATAATAGGGACATCCTAAGGAAAAGCAGGACTTTCTGGGATCAAATCAGAAACCAGGATGGCATCTGTAAATCCGGGACGTCCCTGGATAATAGGGACACTTGGAGGACTTGCACTTGGCTGGCAGCATATGGTAGGATGTCCCTGTTTTCATTGGAGAAATGCTGGAGGGTATTGAGTTATCCGAACCCCAAGCCGTCAGAAGGCAATCCTGTATAGCTAAGTTGGTTTTATTTATTTTTTAAAAAAATAATTTTTATTAACAGGCCAATCACATCACATTATCCAAATCACATTAGTTCCAAATTATACAGCCAAATTTTAAATTTTGTTGGGGGTACCCATACATCAAGCTCCGAACGGGTCCAAACATCACTTATATTGCTGCTTTAATTAAACAGTTCTATCCAGTTCAATCCAGATAGTCCTTTATTACTTTCTTCTTCATCTTGTTGTTATCATATATTCCTTTCTTTGCGATGTCTGATAATCTTCACAAGTGGATTAGAGACAGACATCCTCTGTGTGGGTTTTGCACTCTCCAAAGATCATATCACTTAGGGACAGCCGCCATTCCACGCTTCCATAAAAAATTTATCTTCGGTCTGTCCTTTAATTTTCTCAGGCTTGCCAAGTATATCAGGAGGGCTCTGTCAGGTTAAGATCACATTCCAATCATCATTCACATTCCAATGATCCTGATTCTCCTCCCCCTTTCTTTCTTTCTCAGGCAAGCCTGTCTTAGTGAGACGCCATTTTAAGCTGCGTCATAAAATTTTCCTCCGTTCTTGTTGTTTACCAGTCATCTCTTTAACTATAATCCACTCCACACAGTTCTTGCATTCCTGCTTGTGTTTAGTAAAACGCAACGATCTTCTTTCTGGGGTGGAGGGTTAGTAATATCACATAATGCAAAGGAAAGAAAAGTTTTTTCCTCCACCCCCCCCTTCTTTTACATTCCAAACATACCAGTCTCTTAATGGTGGTTCATCACTTGATTTATTTATCCATCCGTCTCTCCGGTCACAGAGATCCATTAATCAGCAGACTTATCTCCCGAACGTTGCTTGATGTATGTGCTTTAGCTTCTTTCCAATCATATGTTTCCAATTATAATTCCAAGCTAAAGCGAACCAGCACGCGCTGATTGGAACCGGCGTCAGGAAGAGCCGACCTCATCGAGGGCTCGTGCCAAGTGACCGGCACCCCCTTCTCTCGAATCCGGGGGTGCGTTGTGGACACCGCTGGCAAGGCAGCCCCCCCATCTCCTTGGGGGAGTAGGAAGACTGCATACTTTCCATAGCAGCCTCTTAATTACCTCGTATGGGTCGGAGAGATGTTATTGTCGGCCATCTTCCAATGTACCACCTGGTGGCCCCCTAGCTAAGTTGGTTTTAATGTTTTATTATGTTTTTATATATGTTGGAAGCTGCCCAGAGTGGCTGGAGCAAGCCCATAAAATGTGTGGGGTATAAATAATAAAATTATCATTATGGAATGGGATGTCCCTATTTTCATCGGAGAAATGTCGGAAGGTATGGTTTCTGTGTTGTGAATGTTGCCAACCGGCTAACCTTATTTTGCATCATTTAGTTACCCTTGAAACAATTTGAACAGCATCTTCATGTATGTTTTTCATGGAACCATAGAATTGTAGTATGCCAACTCATGTCAGCCCTTCTTCTTGTATGAGAAGGGCTTCATGCCAGCCAGCCAACCAGGTGGTGGTGGTTTCTTCTATTTCTGACACACAGAATTCAGGCTGGTGAGAGGTCTGAGGACTGGGCCCTTTGAAGAATCCAAGGGCACTGCCATAGCCCACAAGGCCTTGTTTCAGGGCTTTCTGCTGGTTACAACTTCTCTCCAGTGGAATGTGAAGGGGGGGGGGACTGTGTGCCATCCCAATCTTCCCATTCATCCATCAACTTTGGGGGTTAAGATTGCTTTAATAGACAACAATGTATGCAGCTCATAGGGTAAAATGTATACAGCTTGTAGCATGAAATTATCAGGGTACTCATTTACTATTTTGTGATTAATTTTCTATAGCGCTTTTATAATTTATTTTGACTAAGATAACACTTTTTGAATAGTTTAGCAAGAATCTCAATTGATGTATATTCTGTAATTAGTGGTTAATGATATTGTAAGACAACCATTTATTATTAGTGTGGTGATATAATAGGAAGTGCACTATGTGAAAATGTTTAATATAAAGCTGACTTCATTTGGGATATCCAGATAATAATATCACTATAGAAAATGTGAGTATGGGGACAAGAAATTCTGTGGGATATTTAATATTTTTTCAATGATAAGTTCATTATAAAATGCTGCACATTGTATATAAAAATTGCAGCTTAATATTTCTACAGTTGGACTGCAGAAAACGTCTCTTTTTTAAATAGAAAGTGTGGCAAACCTTAGCTCTCAGTACCAAAACCAAAGTATAATTTATTTAACCTACCAAATTGCTAGTTTGTATGATTCTCCAACAGCTTTGCAAATAGCACCAAGGTGTTTGGGTCCCACATGTCAGGAAGTAGGCTGGATTTTTTATGAGGTGTTGGAAGTTTAAAATAGCTAGTGCTAGGCTTCTTATATGTTTGTTAATTTCACTTGGGCATTTAATAATGAGTATTAACATAATTATGATTGGCTGCTTACACCAAAATGCTCCACAGGTAATCACACTGCACCCAAAGACTTAGGAACGACAAACAGTTCTTTGTGAGCCAAAAGTGAATTTATGAAACTGAATTGTTTAACACAAATAGCTCTTTGTGAACCTTGTTAATTTGCTGATAGACTACAACATGACTTGTGTTCTAAACAGAAGAACTGTATGGAAAAAGAGGATTGTATGTAACATGGACCTTGCTTAACTATTTGCTGGTTTATACAAATAAATCTATTTGGATTATTCCCACTTCCATTCAAAACAACAGGGGAAGCGCCTCTTACGGGCAAAGTGAGACATTGCCCTACCAAAAGTCTGAACCCCCAGAAATCTTCAAAGCCTCTTCTTTTATGTAACTATTTGGTAAAATATTGATTTCCCTTTGGATTTCTTTCCTCTCCAGAGCTGCTCAGAAGTTGAACTTGTCATCCAAAAAAAAGAAACACCGGCCTTCTGCGTCTTCTGTTTCTGAATCTCACCTATTTGCTACCAAATTCAGCACCATTCTACAGACTTCCCCTCCACCTGCTCCACCATGTTTGCTGAGGGCAGTCAACAAAGTAAAAGACACTCCAGGACTGGGCAAGGTAAGGATTAACCCACAGCCAACATCTATTTTATTTTTCTTGTAATGGGAGAAAGCATATGTGCAAGCATATTTGTTGCAGCTACACCAATGTTTATTGTAACCAGAGCTTCTTTCTCTGACAGTCATTGCTGGTATGGAGTTCCAGCGCTACTTCTTCTTTTCCTGCCTATGTCAGCCATTTTGTGATCACACCCAGGACACTTTTATCAATATATACTTAAAAAAACAAAAAACAAAAAACACTGATTGTAACAAACATTTACAGTGCATACCACGTTCAACTGCTTACAAATAAGCAGTGCTTTTTTTCTGGGGGGACGCAGGGGTATGCATACCCCTAAACATTTTGTGAATTTTGTACTTTTGTCCATTTACTGTATTTATTTTTCCTGATTTGAACTATAAAATGGTGATTTTCTTGAGTCAAAATGACAGTACCCCTAAACATATTTTTAGGGGGGGGAAGCACTGCAAATAAGTCTCAGTGGAACATACTCCCAAGTATGTGTTCATAGGGTTGTAGCCTAAAGTTATGAAGAGAAAATGTTCATGTTTGTGTACAGTGCCCATACACACAAAACTGGGGGCCTTTGATTTATATATTTGTTTAGAAAATTTATAATTCGATTGATCAGTTTTCCAGACAACGTACAGATCAATTTATGTACAAACATGGCTAAAGTCCATAAACCAGTTAAAAGGAAATATACATAGAAGCATTATCATTAGGAACAAATATATAAGTCAATAACACTTTAAAACAAATTAAATTGTGTGTTTGAATAGGCTTGCTGAAACAGGAAAGTGTTCAGTTAGCATTTAGAAGAATATAGTTACACACCTGTCTAATGTCAAGAGACAGGAAAGGAACAACTCCTTACAAATGTGGAATTGTGTGGCACTTGTAAAAGTGCAAACTCCAAAAATTGCAGGGATTGAATAGGCATGTATGAAGGTGATTCCTTAAGTAAACCTGTGCCAAGCCATTAAGGGTATATTAAAAGGTTATACTGATTGTTAGAGTTGTTCAGCGGAGTCCTTAATCTGGCCCTTGTGTAGAAATGAATTATTTCTACTGCAAGAATGCACTTCAGAGCTTTACTGCGGAACAGGTACTAGTTACAATAAGATAGGTGTTACAAAATAACAAAGCAACACATTGCAAACAAGCAACGACGCTCAGTTATTTATACAGTTCAGTAAACTTTCCTCTCTCTGGTCCCAGAGGGAGATCCTAAGCTTGTTCATCATTGCAGAATTTCTCTGCAACCGCTGCGGCTGCGGCTACTAGTCATCTCCAACAAGCACACACTGGCCTCTCAAGTTTCAGCTTCCTGCTGCTACAGCTCTGCAGCTGGTGTTTCCATGTTTCCAGAGATGAGTCATCAGGTAGCTTATCTCATTCTAATGGAAAAAATACCAGCATTCTCTGACGCTTTTGCCAGAGTGGAACCTTTTTGCCTAAGGCAAACTTGCCATTACAGCATTTTACATACAGTGCATTCAAACACAGCATTTTATGTACGTTAAACTTATAACTTTAACAATGGTTTCCCTGTAACATGTATGCTGATAATATATAAGCACTGCTATTTACGTTTGGTATGCTTACTACAGAAAATGCCAGATAACAGTGATATAGCCTCAGGCAAACAAGCCTGCTGCATAAAGTGAGAAGCAGCTCTAGAGAGGGTGTTTTGGCACATTTCTTCATGTGTACTGGGACACCATGCACTTTTACAGACAAATCTAATTTAATACATTCCAAAATACTTTAATTCAATTGCTTAGTATATGAATTTGAATTAATAATATACTAGATAGTCTGTAAACTAACCTGTATTTTCAGCTAATCATAATTCAAAGTCTGAGTGTAAGTTGGTAATTTAATTTCCTCTTAGAACAGAAAAAGGTAAATGTAATCTCTTTATCTGAGCTGGTCTAGCCTGTGTCTGAGCAGTCAAGCTCTTTGAGAACTTCTACAGGGTTATGATGCCATCCTGCTCTCCTTTCTTTTAAATAATATTTATTAATAATTTCAGGATTACAAAGAAAAAGAAAAAGCATAGAGAACAACTACAGTACATGAAAAGAAAAAAGAAAAAAGAGAAAAACACAAAAACATAAAAACCAATACAACAATGCGACAAAAAAGAAAATAAAACAAAAAACACAAATCCCAGATTACATATCTCCAACTTCCATTTGCTTGTTTCGTTGACCTCCTCACACCTCCCTTTTTGTATTCTAGTTTACTTAATTATTTCAGCAAATTCTTTCCATCTTTCTCAATTTTTGTTAAATAATTTATCTTATCAATTTAACCTATTAATTGACTCAACAGATCCTTTCCAACTTTCTCCATATTCTGTTATTCAAGTTACCTTAGTTTATTTAACTTTGTCTTACCATAAAATGCCTTAAAGCTTAAAACTTAATGCTCAGTTATCCATAACTCCTGATATTATATTCTGCTAGAGTTATATAGTTTCCTTCCAACATTTTCCCTAATATTCATTCATTTTAGGCTAATTCCCCCAATAAAAAGTTTTCTTTATAAACTTTCTTCCAATCTTCATCCAGCATCTCTTCTTCCTGGTCCCGGGTCGTGTCAGTCCATACTGTCCATTCCATCTAGTCCATCAACCTGGAAGTCTTATGTCCGAGGCTCTTAAGTCTCTTCCATGCCCCTTCTGCAAATCTTCTTCTTTTTGTTTATACTTGCCCTTTTCCTTGTCTTTTGTTGGTCTCTTTCTTAATTTCTTCCCTTTCTCATTGGGGAGTAGATCTCTGGGGGATTCCAATCCAAAATTATCTCCATCTCCCTTCATCAAAGCCGCCCATTCCCCACAGTTCCACTCCCCACAGTCATCTGTGTACTCCAAAAGATATTTAAAAGCATATTTCAAAGTCTCTCCAAAGTTAAGAACCTCCTCAGCTCCAGACTCCCCCTGGCCCACTCCAACTTCAATCTTCAATGACAGCGACTTATACTCCTGTAGGGCCTCGGGTCTCTCTGTTTGTATTGTTTGAGATGCGACCTCATCCTCCTCCATTATCTTCTGCACTTGCCCAGTCAATACAAGTTCATAGGTTGGTCCTTGCACAAAAGCAAGCACCCAAACTTCCTTCCAGCTCATGCTTAGTCAAGGTCAAACAAGTCTGGTCCCACGATCTTAATCTGACATCTGTTGAGTCCTCAAATAGACTGTAGGAACAATTTAACAGGCTCCCTCTAGAGGAGACAATTTCTATTTGTATCCATTTCTTTAAGGCAAGTCCAGCAAAGGAAAATTACTTTCATTTTTCAGATATTTTGTTTCATTAGAATGCAAAAGGCGACATAGGAATCAGTTTATTTCTCTTCTTTAGTTATCTGTCAAAATATTCCATTCACAGTCAATGAACCTCTCCGACTCTTTCTGTCTCTGACACCCCGTTCCCAGGTTAGAGACGGTGGAAACTTATCTTTCTTCACAACCTCTCCTGCAGGGGTTAAACAAAGTCCCCCCCCCTTTCTCCTGCTTCCAAGGGGGTTTCGGTAATTATAAATGAAGGAAATTAAAACTTTTTTAACGACTTTCCTGGCTTTAGCTTACACGGTTTTTGCTTTAGTCTATATACAAAAAGTGGAAGGCAGACTTCCTGTTTGAGCCTTCCCGCTTCGAAGCCAAATTAAGATATTTCTTGATCCAATTTTCCGTTTCTACTCATGGGTACTTGTTTTAAATCCAATTGTCCACAGGAAAAAGTCAGCGCTCTCCGGCAATGGCTGTGCGGCTTCACTCCGTGAAAGTAGCAATCAGTTCGCAGCACCGCGCCACTCACCCTACTTGGCTCCGGCGCCCCAAAAATGGGTTCCCGGTGAGTAGGGGGGGCGCTCCTGGTGCCCTGCCGAACCCCACGTTTCCGGGCTTCCTCTGCCTGGGATTTCTAGCGGGTCCCCGCCTTCGCCGCGGCGGGAAGACCCAGTTTTCACGGAGCTAGTTCCTCCGGTCGGAGGAACTCCGCCATTCGCCGATGGCGCTAACCCGGAAGTCCCTGCTCTCCTTGCTTTCTATCAGGGATGTTTCTGCAACTTGTTCTAAGTTAGAATAAAATTAGGTCTTTGTGCAAGGCTGATAGGGTGAGTATATCAGGACTAGTAGCTGTTTAGGATGGCAATAGATAGCTCAGAGGCTGGCTGTGCTGGAGAAAGGGATAACCAGTAAATAGAACTAGGAAGAAAGAGGAACTGCCCCATTAAGAGACAGAAGGTTGATTTCCTCCCTGATGTACCTCTGAAAAATATTAAGTGTATCTACCAAAATATAAACAAACTCTTCCTCCCTAGCATGCCACTCAAGAGCCTTTATATGTTACATTTGAAAGATGTTCAGATGCTTTAGGTAGAAATCCTGAGGAAAGTTTCTAGAGGTAGGGAGCAGTGACTGAGAATGCCTTTTCCCAGTCTTTCTTTTCCTTTGTATAGTCAAGGACAGGGGCCAGCGAGCTTTCTCAGCCGTGGGCCGGTCCACCGCCCCTCAGACCATGTGGTGGGCCAGACTATATTTTGTGGGGGGGGGATGAACGAATTCCTATGCCCCACAAATAACCCAGAGATGCATTTTAAATAAAAGCACACATTCTATTCATGTAAAACCACGCTGATTCCCAGACCATCCGCAGGCTAGATTGAGAAGGCGATTGGGCCGCATCTGGCCCATGGGCCTTAGGTTGCCTACCCCTGGTCAGGGAGAAATATCAAGAGACTAATCTTTGGTTGACAATAGTGTAAAGGTGAAATCTAACTTTATATTTCCCTATTTTCATTTCTTGAAATGGAGAGGGCAGAAAATGCTCCACACAATTTAGTAATTCCGAGGATGAGATGCATGAACCATGGACAACTCCACGATACCTTAAAAACCTTAAGTGTGTTAAATGTGTTTTCAATCTAAAGAACTGTGAAAGCAAATGAAATTGTCTTTGGAACTTTCTGTCATTAGCTGCTCACACTGATGGAGAGGCAAGCTTCTCTTGTCAATGGTGAGAGCAGCTGCAGTGCCCTTCTCCCCACAAAAAATCCTTTGGGTTTGTACTTGCATTTCCTAACATGTATGCGGTTCTGTCCAGCCATTCCATCATTACAGAAAGAACAGCATGCTGACTTTGTATGTCTATATCTCTAAAAGCATTGTTATATATGAGTAAATATATGTATCATAAGAAATGGCCATAAAACATATAGCTAAACAACTAAAATATATACTGCATATATGAAATATATACGGCATATATAAAATATATACTGCAGGATTATCTGGATTTAAGAGAATGTAGTGTGTATCTAGGGGATGAAGATATTGGGTAGACTGTTTCAGAATAATTAACAGATGGTAAGTACCAAACTACATTAATGTAACAACTTACTGTTTTAATTGGTGGTTAATTGTTGACACAGCTAGCCCTACCTGCTTGATATATATTTGCAATACAAATAAAGATTTGGCTATCATCCAAGTTTTCAGAGACGCTAAAGGTTCTTTTTATTTCAAAAGAGGGAGACACAATAGAAAAGTATGTATTGACTCACACGTTACCACTGGGTAACATCTTCCATGCTGTGACTATCTCTTCACAAAGTATATTGAAATTTGGTTGGGATCCCAAAGCAGTATTGGTTTACTGTTATTTTACCTTAATTTCACTTCCTCTGCCTTCTAATGCCATCCCTCTGTTGCTTTTTAATGACGTTCCACCAGTGTCAAAGGCATTGCTGCAGCTGGGACTCAAAATCTTAATGAGGAGCAACGAGAGAAGAAAATTGCATGTCATGGGTCTTCTCTGACCCTTCTCTCTCTTCTGGATCAATTCCCAACCAAATCCAATTAAAGTAAGAGGTGTATGCTGCAATGAGCTGTGTAGTGCAAATTGGTTTGCCATCTCACACAATGACACTCATTTCTGCATACTCATCTTGTCCAGAGGTGTTTCAATTTGTATCTGCAGGCCACGCTTGCAGGCTTGTAGCCAGATGTTTGTAAGGGATTCCCACAGAATTTAATTTTCTTTTATCGTCAAGTGCCTCCTCTTCCATAACAAAAAGCTTGTGCTTTTTCATTCACATCTTTTCTGCATTTCAGTCACTATGCTATTCTTTGGCCTGTTCTGTATGTGACTGGGTGACAGAATGTACAGTTTGGATTTTGGATGTGAAGAAAGCTATTCTATCAGAAAGTGCAGAAATTAGAGCTGATTTTGAATTCTTGTCTATAATGAAAAAAAAAACATTTCAACACCATTTTAGATAACACTAGATGCTGTGTTTATATTATTTTAATGGTGTGCATACTTGCAGAGAGAATTTACCATCCATCTACAACAGGAGAGAGGAAAGGCCAGGAACTGGCAGGGAATCACAGAATGTTCTCTTATTTCAATTTTTGGTTCAGAAGCATTACTTTCAGGGAGATGTTAGTTCACTTTTCCAGATTTTTGGTTGTTGTGGGGGAGATTAGGCTCTAGCAGAAGGGTTTGTGGATCTGGGAGCTTTTTTATTCTTTTTGGCCACAAATATCTTTCACAGTGTATTAAGCTTTTCTGAAACCTATGTCCAGCTTCTGAAACATGTGCTGCTAATATTCATCTTGAGAACCTTAAAAAGGAAGCAAGAGGGAGAGCTATCTTTCCTTCTGAAGCTTCAGCTTTGGGACACATAGTAAGTCAAAAGTTAATTGCTGTAGGACAAATGAGAGGTTCAACCATTATCCCTTGGAAACAATTTCTGAGAGGAAGAACAAAAACTGTTTCTCCTCAGAGTTACCATGGTTACTGATGTAGGAAAAAGAAGGAATACCCCATGAGGCATTTTAAGAAGACATGTGCGTTCATCATTGTAGTCAAACCGATTGTTCTATAAATTAAACAGTTAGTTCCACTTGGAATGAAAGCCAGGTGGCCTTTAGCCCTCAAGTCAGAGTGGCCCCGTAACAGAGATATTCGTCAGGAAACAGGTTTGATGTATCTGACTGAGGCCTTTGTTGGCTAAGTTCAGTGTGCACTTTCAGGAAAATGTTTAATACCTTTCCCTACACACTTTTTTAAAAACACACACACACATATACACACACAAAACTTTATTTCTTCTAAATAAAGGAAAAGAGACATGAACATGATTTAATCTCTGACTTCACCTTCCTCATTAGTTTCCCCAAACTTTCAACGTAAACTTTTTCTTTCTAAATAAAAGCCTCTGTCAATGTCCACCCTAATAGTGTGGGCTAGGTTGTGTTTCTACCTGGCTGCACTAGGAGTTGTGTGTGTGTGAGGGTATGGCAGAAAAGCCCCAGTTTGAGGCCAAGTTATAATTTCAAAAACAATGAAAAAAATGATTTAGAATAAAAATTTAACATGTTTTTTCATGACTTATAAGATAACATATATAAGACGGGATTGTGGCATGAGTGGGGGAGAGGGCATTTATGGCAAATTGGCATTGAGGCCCACCAAATGATGTTTGGGCCCTGCTGGACATGCATGTTTGTGTTCTGTCTTACAAATGTGGTAGCCATATGGCATTTCCTTTTAGGCGGAGTGGGGAACCTCAGTCTTCGGGGCTGGATGCGACCGTCCAGGCTACTCTGCCTAGCCTTCAGGACTCTCTCCAGGTGACTCCCCACATTTTAGGATACATTTCTCACTGGCCCTGCTACTTCAGTGCTTTTACCTAGCTGGAATGTGCCCTGAAACAGGGACATTCTTGCCATGATGGAGAGCGGACGAGAGCATGTTTGTGTGTAAAAAAATAAATTTAAAAAAATCTCTGGCTTTTGCATGGCTGGAATGAGGCCTATTGGTCAAAGGTTAAAAAAAAATCACATCTATTGCTGTGGCCACTTTTTGCCTCTCACCTAGCCTATTGCTGGCACGCATTCTCCAGAAGATTGCCTGCAAAGCCCCAAGCTCACCCTTGTTTTAAAGTTCCAGATTTTCTCTTTAAATAGTGGAAGAGTACAGACTACAATGGAGTCGAACATAGCAAACTGCTACCTTAAATTAAAACCTTTGGAATGTTGTTACATATTCCAGCTCTTATCTATAACTATTATTTTTTTAAAATAAACCACACAACACTATTATTTTTCTGTTTCTTAGATCACAATTTCTACATTCTATGTTTCATAATATATCTGCTTTTTTCTTTGCACTAGCCTACTTAATCAGTTCTCTCATTTGCTGTGCAGCTTTTGGAGCTGCATTTTGAACTCAGTTCTAATTATTTGCTGAGATCTAAATCCCTGTGGAGAAGGTTATTACAAATTAGGAAAGTCATGATCAAATAGACTTAAAGTGAAAAGGTCATTCTAGTATGATGGTGGGTATAGATTTTAAACTTGGTTTCCTCCACACCTGGGATCTTGCAAAATAGACAAGCATGTGCAGTATCTATAGTAAGTGTTTAAATAAAGGCTTGAATATGCATCTGCAGCCTTTCTCCTCCCCAAGACCTCAGAACTTTCCTTTTGTTATATGATTCCTCTCTGCATGTGCCCATGAGCTTTGCTCTGTGGAAAGTGGCAGGATGGTAAAACTGTTGGAAGCTTCGCTATAGCAGTGCTGTAATAACAGAGACTAATGATCCAACAGAGTCTATTGATTCAGCCACAAGGTCACTCGGCTTTGCACTTCCTTAAAGACATCCTGACTAAATGTATGGCTGGTGGTGCATTGAAGAAGATCTGGAGATATACCTAAATACTAGGGAGGAAATGTGGCACTTTACTTTTAATTTGACTGAGAGGGGTTTATGCCTGCATGCTTGAGAGGATGGCTAGATATAGGCCTCCTTCAAATGCACACGGCCAGCTTTTGATGGTGCAACTCCAGATGGCTCAGGTATGTATATGACTTCTGCTATTACAATGTGTAATGCCAGTGATGCGAGGCTTTCCTCCTGATGGTTGCAATGGTAGCCATTGGGCAAGATATACTCTGGGAAAGTGGTTCCTTAGTGCGTGCAAAGAGAGAATTTATATTCTGAGGAAGTGTGTGCAAAAAAGGACTACAGTAACTCCCAGAAGAGGATGGAACCTGTAAAAATTGCCTTCCTGTAATTACCTTCCTTTTCATATCCTGACATGTGGATACATCTGGAAATTTGGTTTTAAATATTCCCTTCCTTGTTTTATTTCCTACTAGGTTTGTTGTTTTTATTTGCTGTTTGATAGTTTTTTTTAAAAAAATTGATTCTAATGTTGTTGAGATGGGTTTACTATTTACTGCTTTAAAAACTGAGCGAAGCAGTGGTATAAAAATCGAATAAATTAGTCGCCAACTATTTGTCCACTCACTTGCCCACACTCCTGTACTCTTCATGTGCTCTTCCTCGTCTTTTGACCCCATTCTGCTGATTGGTCATCTCATAATACTATTACCACAATAGTTGTGGAGTCCAACTATTTTTTTCAAAATCATGGCTTTCATGTAGAACTCACTAGTGGTGGGTATAAATAATATGTGACGCAGGACACCTTTTGAAGAGTGTGTGGCTTTCTCCTTTGCTTCCCTGGGTGAAAAGCATTTTGGGTAATTCCCAGACCTTTTATTTAGATATTTGTTCTTCGCTGTGGCTTCCATTAGTGGTAATGATTATTTACAAAGTAGCCATGCAAGTACAATAACTATAAGAAAGAGCTAGATGAACTTTTTTTCCAGGATATAAATAAATATATAGCTAAAGTTGTGTGGTTTTTTGTAGTACTGTATATTGTAATTATTCAGTAGATGCCACTTGGTGTGTGAGGATTTTGTGAAGCTGCTGTATTAAATTGTAGTTCATCAAATCCTCTGGGGACTTTAATTGACTATATTGTAGCATTCTGAATTGATTTCCCTTGGGAACTTTCCATTCTGGGGAAATGTTGCCATTTATTTCTACATTGACCCTTGGATATAGCTTTTCATTTAAATAAGCAGAATACCTTTTAAAGTTCACAGAAAAGTTTGTTCTAACTGGCTTCTTCTAAAATATTAACTCCTTGCCTCTCTCTTCATCCTTTCTCAGCCCACCCACAGCATGTTAAAATGATCTTCCTAAAGGACACCCATGTGTTTACTTTTTCTGTTGTCAGCTGACATCTCTTCAGCAGTTAGACGCACTAAATGTTAACACCTATTGCCAAGTGCTAGTTAACACATTCAATTAGTTTATATAATGCTGATGATTAAATATCAGGAAGAACAAAGTGTAAGTTAGGAACCTCAGAAATATTATTGTCAGTACATCTTTTTTAGTTAGTTTTTAAATATGAAAACAAATATTGTAATCAGCTGAATGATGCATGTACATTGTTTTAAAAAGTTTAATGCCATCTCCATCATATCTCCAGGCTGATGTAGGCAATATATGTATACTTGTTTCTATTACCAGAGAGCAATATTCCAAATATGTAGAGATGGCCCAGCACAGACTTGTAAATTCTGTCCTGGTTTCTCCCACAGGAAAATGCAACATGCCTATTAAAATAGTGTGAAGCTGTGTTTTCCGGCTCTGTGCCTAGATGGCTTTAGCCCAGGTACAAAAGATTAAGAATAAAATTCTGTTGTTGGCTACCGTAAGTCAGCCCGCAAACCTTAATCCCACTCTCTGGCATTTGCCCTTCTCCAAAAGCTTTTGCCACGCATGCAAATAATTTAAACATTGGGTTTTGCCTTTAAATTACTGTCATCTCTTAGGAGCGTGCTGAACTATGTGTTGGCACTAGATCTGACAGCGGCACTAGGGATGTGTGTGCTTGTCTGGCCACACAGAAGGTGGAGGCATGCACACTGATTGATAACAGCATGTGCAGATGTGATAAACATAAGGAGGCCCACACTCCTTTTGGGAAAGTTGAACAGCAACCCAAACGAGGAAGCTGAGCTCCCCAGGAGACTCATACTCAGTGTGCAGTGGGTATCGTGAATCTTTTCAGATTGCAGGGAACAATTTATCATGACGACTATTATGCGGTGCGAGGCATTGCTGAAATTGAACTCCACCAAGCTATTTCCCAGCTTATCATGGCATATTAATAATGCAGTGATAATAATAGAAGTACAAATTAAAAATAACTAGATAGGGAAGATAAACAGCAGGTTTGAGACTCAGGGGAACTGAGATTGCTTTCAATGAAACAGGACAGGACAATTAGTGTAGGAGGGGAAAAAATATGTTCCACTTCCCTTACTCAGTTCTTTACGTTTGGTAAAGAATTTCTCTCTAAGCATTACTTACTGGTATTTCCTTTTGGATAAAAAATATATTTGTTTAGGCTTAGGATTAGGTATCTGCTGTATTAGGTAGACACGTTTGGTTTAACCAGCTCTCCATAGTCTCATCCTCTAGGTCAGAGGTGGATAATCTTTTTCAGCTGGAGGGCTTCATTCCACCCTGAACAACTTTCTGGGGGCTACATGCCAATACTGGTTGGCACAAGATGCCAAATGTGAATAGAGCAAGGTCAGAGGCACACACACACACACACACACACACACCCTTTCTATATAGGCAAGGCATTATCATAGCTTGCCCACCCCAATCCTAGCAGCCTTGCACTTCATTGTGCACTTCATTTTGTCTGTAGACTAAGGAGCCACCCATTACCCAGTATCTCTCTCCTTTGTGTAGTTGCAAGCAGGTATATTGGAGCAGGAGGGTGGAAGAGAGCATTCATGGTTCATCCCCTAACTTTTCACCACATTGCTTTATTGTGTTCTGATGTGATCAACTTCAGAGAATCCCACAATACCCTTAAATAAGAATATAAATAGGATACAACATCCCAAGCACTCCCATGTTCCCTTTATGTGTGATTATATATATATGCTGCCTCTGATTAAAATAAGACCAACATGATGCCAACCTAGCAGTTCGAAAGCACGTCAAAGTGCAAGCAGATAAATAGGTAACTCTCCGGCGGGAAGGTAAACGGCGCTTCCGTGCGCTGCTCTGGTTCACCAGAAGCGGCTTAGTCATGCTGGCCACATGACCCAGAAGCTGTACGCCGGCTCCCCCGACCAATAAAGTGAGATGAGCGCCGCTACCCCAGAGTCCTTTGCGACTGGACCTAACGGTCAGGGGTCCCTTTACCTTTATATATATATGCTGCCTCTGATTAAAATAAGATCAACATGATGCACAACAGTACTACTCAAAATGGTGGTCCACAGACCTGCTCCGGCCCTTGAGCCATTGGCTGCTAGTCTGCAGTGACTCCACCACAGCCCAGGTTGGGTGGGGCACTTCAGGGACCAAATATGGGACCAGTCTCTGGCACATTAAGGGGACAGGAATTGCTCATCCACCACATCAGAGAGTTTGAGAAGCACGGATGTATAATAAAAGGATTCAGTACAATACAACATTAAAAAACAAGTTCATGTACAATAAAGGCAAACCACATGAAGGGAGTTCTGCTCAGGCCAGTGCAGCTGGTCTTTGCCCTTCTGTTGCATATCAGTATCAAAGCATTGATCATAGATTTCTGTAGGGAGGTAGCCTGTGAGCATAGACCCATATGCAAACGGAAGCTCTGCTTATTTAAAAAGAAGTGACATCCTATTCATCTTTTAAGTAGACAGAAGACTCTGCTGGAACAGAGTGACAGAGCGACTCCTCAGGAAATTGGAAGCACTTTACTCACCTCCCTATCTGTATGCAGCCCTATCTGAGTTACACTGACTTTCTTAGAGAGAAGTTGATTGGTTTCAATGTTTAATACAAAAATGCAGCTAAAGATGAAAAGAAAAGAATCGGCATATAGGCTGAGCAAGCACCTCCTCCGTTTGTGAGGCTGCAGGTATAGGGGTTCAGAATTAGTCTGTCAGCCATAGTCTCCCTCTAGCATGCTCAGCAGCCGAAAGAGCTTTCCCCTTGTTCCTTTAAAGGCATAATTTACTTTGCAAAATAATACATTGTGATCATCCCAGTGCTACAGAAATACTCTTTGTACGAACCATTTTAAAGCCTCAAGGTCTATATCAGACACTCAGTAGGTTAAATGGGTGGAGGAAGCAAATACTAATTTAGTCTGCAGAGCAATAGAAGACATTGCAAAAAAGAAAAAGGGAGATAAATTTAATAGCTTAAATCCTTCTCCAAGCGTGAACAGCTGAACTATGTGTGGGGATTTTCTCTGTGTTGGAAAGGATAGGATTTTCCTGGAAGGGGGTGTGACACCAGGGCTGCATTGCAACCTTATTCTCCACCAGCTTCTGTGGGCCTTACAGCATACACATACAGCTAATCATGTGATTAGCAACCATATTATTTATTGCCACATCATGACAGCATTTTTGGATTTGTTATGTTTTGTCCTGAGACTGCAGTTGGGGAGGGAAGGCCTAAACCTCCCCTCCCTGTGCATTGTGGTGCTGATGACTATTACCCACTTCTAGTATTTACTTGTTCATCATGTTGTAAGCATTGCATACAATTAGTCTTTCGTCTATGCAGTTCCTAGGCCAATGAAGTGCCCACTTTATTCGTGTCTCTAATGCAGGGTTTTTCAACCAGTGTGCCGTGGCACCCTGGGCTGCCTTGAATGATGGTCAGGGGTGCCGAGAGCAACACTGTCTTATCCCGCTTCCTTCTCTCTCGCCTCTGATGCCCCCTTGTGCCTCTGCCTCCCAAAGGCTTGCACAGCAGTTTGTTGCAGCAGCCCTGGCTACAAGCTCCCCAGGCGAATGCTGCCTCAGGGGCTGGCCAGGGGGTGCTGGTTGCCAGGAGCTGAAGTGGCCTCAGACTAAGTAAGCAAGCAAGCAAGTGGGTGGGTGGGTGAGCCAAGCCAGCCAGTCCATCAGCCCTTGCTTTTGGGAATGGACGGACTAGTGGGAGGCCAGGCAGGCCAGCCCCATGCTGGCCTTTCTTGTGTTTGCTGTGTGCCTAGGAGCTTAGTGCCCGGCACCAAAGGGGAGCCTTTCCACCATACAGGCCTGGTTTAAGCTAAGAGGTTCGTTTTCTGACACAAACTGTTAAAGGAGCGTTCCCTTTCAAGTCAATAATATAGGAAATTGTGTTGGTTTTTCTCTGATTGGAGCAATTTAAGAATGGCAAGGAGCATCCAAATTCTGATTTGAATTTTTAATTTTATGATTTTGTTCTGGAAGTTTTAAAAAGAGGTACAAAATGTAACTTGATTGCACAAAGGTAACTTCCTTTTTTCAATGAATCGTTGGGTTTATTAAAAATATTTAGATTGTGTCACCAGAATAGGTGGTAAGAAGCACAGCTTTTTCTTTCATGAGAGGTCTGGAGGGTGGCAACACAAGAACGGGCCTTCTCTGCAGTGGCTCTCCATCTGTGGAATGCTCTCCCCAGGGAGGTCCGCCTGGCGCCTTCATTATACACCTTTAGGCACCAGGCAGAAACGTTCCTCTTTAACCAGGCCTTGATTTGATTGACATTGTTTATTGGGTTGTTCTTGTTTTTATTTTGATTATGTACTTTGTGGTTTTATATTCTGATTTTATCCTGTGAACCACCCTGAGATGCTAATAATGATGATTATGATGATGATGATGATGATGCATACTCGTGCAGTTTTTTAAACAGAGATTAAGGCTCCCAAAAACTGAGAATTTACAGCTCCATCCTGGCTATGTTACCTTAGGGAAAAAACAAACCCAAATCTACTATCTAGAGTTATTGTAAAAAGATAATCTTCTGATAATTCTATTACTTGCCTGTGTTTGCTGGCCACATTTTATTTCATCCTTAAAGCCAGATGCAGCAGATACCCTTTTGCTAAATAGCAGTTGAATACGATGGCAGCAGAAGATTTGTAATCCTGCCCTTGCTGTGCACCAAACAGTTGCTGCAGCTGAGCAGGGAATGAGGAGGCCTGGCAAGCTACATCAGCCTGCGGCTGCACATTGCGCCGACGCCAGGAAGGGGATAGGGCTGAAGTGTGGACTGTCTGAGCCCTGACCCCTGTCCCTCTGGGTTTTTGTTTTTTTTAATGATGTCCACATGTACTCGGTTGCCTGGTGCAATTACCACCAGAACTCACCATATAATTCAAGTTTCAAGGAACGTAGTGCGATCCTTACAGATTGTAGTTGTGGTCTGTAGTCATAGTAGTCTTTGGCCATGGGTGATTTCTTTGGAGGACTGATTCTTCTTTAGTGGAAATCTAGGCGTGTTTACTCAGTTGTAAATGTGATTGTGTTTAATGGGGCATACTTCCTTGTAAGCATCTTTTATGATTACAGCCTTTGTTTTTATAATATTTATTAATTGGTACATTTGCTAAGCAGAACAGGGAAAAGCTAAGTAGCAAATGGAGACTGATATTTTATTTACTGCATTCTAGGGCTACAACATCAGTCTTTTAAACATTTCCCTCACTGTTGCCTGTCCCTTATATTCTATTTCCAATTTCACGTTTGGCAACATAACATCTCAGAAACGTGATATAGATGTGAATGTTAATTTGATTGTCATTGTGTTGGTGCTGGTGCTCTGGAAAGGCATTCGTTGCATGCTCCTTTAAGCAGCACACACTTGTATGCCTTTGACAGATTGGGTGGGGGGAAGCATCTTCCGATGAGAAATTAGGTACTTCTGAAAACCAGTGTCTGCAGTCAAAAAGGCTAATCGTACAAATGACAGATACACGTGCTGGGCTTTCCTCTTTGTCCAGCCTTGATTGAGACAAGATGAGCCTGCTGCTGGCCTTTTGCAGTGGGTAATTTTGCTAGAACAATATCCTCCAGAAAAGGCTTTTATACTCCAGGGATGACAAGTGTAGCAAATTGCTTACAAGGCCCAGTCCTGCAGGCCTCTCTTTCTACATGATGCCAAGCCTTAATACAAGAGAACCACAAAGCTGGAATATAGAGGCTTCTGTTGCTTCTGGTAAGCAACATTCTTTTGTATAGCCATGCTGAGTTTCCAATCGGATTTTGTGTGCATTAGGGGGATGATGTCTTCATAACAGAAAGAGAACTTTATCTTTTCCTAAGCAACGTTTGCTTATTATTCGTGTTAGAGAATATTGGGTGTGTGTCTTGGAAATGCATATCTATTTAATGTAATTGATGGAAGCACAATAATTCTTCCAACATTTCCAGTTGCTACAGATATGCAGGATGTGTGGAGGTTCCCTGCTAGTTATTTTTATCTCAGTTGCAGCCAATGCTAGTCCTACTCAAAGTATACCCATTGCAAATAATAGACATGACTAACTTAAGTATATCAATTTCAATGGATCTACTCAGTGAAATCTTAGTTGCTACAACCCTCAGTCTCTATCCAAGGGGTTAGTGTGGCAATTTGCTGTTGTTTTTAGTTTGATTATGTACTTTGTGGTTTTTTGGCCAAGGGTCTCTCCCGGTTGTGTGCTAAAGTTTGGAGCATGGAAGAACGCTAATATTTTATGATAAACTTTGTGTATAGTTTAAGCATTGTAGCACCCATCATATTTATTTCACTGCTTTATGTATTGATGAATTAGGGGTATTTTCAATAAAAGCATCGTAACAAATTATGAATTACATGTAACTAATGTATTGTTACATTACACGTAATAGAAATCTTAACCTTAATACAGAAGTGCAGAACCTGTGGCACTCCCATTTGTCAGGGATGATGAGAGCTTTTGTCTAGCCACAGGTTCCCCACGCCTTCCTTTAACAGCAAACTCTATGCCCCTCTTCCCCACTTCTACCTGACAAAGAAAAAAAATGGTGTTAGATGTATTGCATCTTTCTTTTCAAGCAAAGCATCTTATGATTAGAACTAAAGCAGCCTCAGTGATCAAATCTGTTGATGCACAGCTGGGACAGATTCCATTGGCCCAGGTGCATATTGATATAATGAGGACTTTCCAGGCATATTTTTGAGATGCTGTTCTTTTACAGTATTATGTTTTGCACTTTGACGTAAGCATATGTGTGCATTATCTGTACCCTGGAATTATGTTTCTCTCTTCCCTGCTTTTCATTCAGCCATGTCTGCTCCATGTTTTTCTCACCTATGTACTCTTTTTCTGCCTTACAATTCTTCTGAAATGTTACTAATTCGTTCCCCCCCTATGAAGTTGTCAGTATCTCTTTTCACAAATGAACTTTATGAATTTCATGCCTAATCAAAACATATCAGCATGATCCATCTATTTTTTAAACATGGTGTATATGCTGAATGATGGATTGCCTTAATAATAAAAAGGCAGGGTATGCTGCTGTATGTAAACTGGTCCCTTATGGTATAATACACTTCTCAGCCTTGTATCAACAGAGTGTTCAACAAGGCTCTCATTCAGAGTAGAAGGGGGGGGGTGGACTCACCTAGCCTGAAGACCAGTATTTGTCTTCATTAAATTGATGGTTAGTTGGTAAAATATACAATGTTTTCTTTGTCCAAATAGTGTGCCAAGTAGAAAAAGGCCAGGAGTTAAATATGGGCATTTTAGGATGGAGAATCACATTTCATGACACTGAACAGTTCATTGGAGGGCATGCACTGAACAGGCTCAAGCCTAAAGCCTAAAGAAAGAGCTGCCCATTCTCTATTCTTTTGGTTTGACAGATTGGGAAAATAGCTAGGAGTGTGGGAGAATCACTTGGAAAAAAAGATCTGCTTATTCATTTCAATGAAAGAAATTATGTATGCAAACAAACAAAAAATAAGCATGCAAATATGCTTCCTCCATTGAGATGAATGGGTATGCTATTATAGATGAGAGAGCTTTGTACGTGTGCCAGAGGAATAGTGGTGACCGTACATTGCTTGATTTTTGGTAATGCCTACTTCCATTTCTGGAAATGATTTGTGATATGAGTTGAAAGCTCCTGGGCAACAACAAAAACTTAATTCCACAGAACTGTGCAGTGGTCAGTTGACAACTGCACTTGTTGCTGAAAGAAATACAGAAGGTGACATTTGAGAAACATTATTCAAATCATCAGTCAATCGGGAAGCTCACTGCATGATCAGGGGCATTGGCCACTGTCTCTCTACTTGAACCTACCTCATTGGGTTGTTTGGAAGATAAAATGGGGTGAGAGTGCTGTTTATGCTGGCTTAAGCTCATTGGAACTAAAGGATGTGTATAAGCATGATAAACTTATGAAAAATTGCACGTTCTTCTTTAAAACATGCACTATAGATGACATATTTCTATTTCTATTTATTATTCTAGATGATCAGTCTTCAATGTTCTGTGTCTTTGTTGGTGGCTGATATAGATAAGATAGGCAGGTGATAGAAAAAATGCAAAATGTTTAGCCACTGCTATGAGCAGTAGGAAATATATATACACAGTATCAGATAGTTACTGTGGGGTGTGCAGGTGTAGCAAAAGTAATAGTGTGCATATATCACAAATTGAGTTGTGTTCTATTTGTCCCCCAAATCGGATTGTTTCACTGGTTTACTTGTCTGGTTAGAAGTTTTGTAAACTGTAATAAAGGTGATTAACTGCTTATTGCTGAACATTAGGGATCAACAGCATTATGCTCAGATTTCCAATTTCCATTTGCTATGTAACTAACGCTGCAGTTCTACCTGGGAACTCTATTGGACTCTGAGGTGGCATGTATAGGAATGTGCTGTAAGTCACTTGCTTAAAAGGTTTTACAGCAGAGAGAAACTGCAACAATTTGTAGTCTATTTATAATCTTAGGGAAGATTCCTGTTTTTCAGAAAGTGATGGTGCTAGGTTTGCTTTCATGAAATGAGAAGCTGTTATAACTGCCTTAAATAAAGTTGACTGCGAAAATAATATTGGCCAAATGTGCAAATCTACCAAGAACAGAATAATTCATGTATCAAAAGTCCTTTCATAAAGAAAGTTCTTTAATTAATATGTTATGGTTTCTGTTCTTCCTACTGTATATTGTCAAGCTTTGTAAAAACCACCTTTTCCACAAATAGTATCCATTGCTAAGTGAAGTTTAAAATCAATGAATTATCCACTTCGAAAGTATAAGAAAGGTTCCCTGTTATGAATCCTAGGTGTGAACTTCTAAATGTTTTGGAACACTGGCGGAGGAAGGCAGGTGTGGGGGGTGCGCTTTGCACTAGGTGTCAGCCGTGAGGGCAGGTGACATCGCTGCGCCACCCCACCCCCCCATACACTCGCTGCACGGGCTGCGCCCCCAGACGCTCGCTGTGAGGGCAGCGGGCCACTAGGAATAATGCTGCCTCAGGCGGCTAGTGGTGCCCCGCGACGCTCGCCCCACGGGCGGCAGTCAGCTAGGGATGTTCGAAGTGTGGGTAGCTAGTGGTGGCTCTCCGTGTGAGTGGTGGGTGGCTAGGGACGCTCACCGTGTGGGCAGCTAGGCCCGCCCCTGCGTTGCCCCGGCTGCTGGGGAAGAAAGCTCTGCCCCTGCTTTGGAAACCATTAAATTCATTGCCATCAGACAAATCACATTTTTGAAAGTTTCAAGTACATACAGTAAGATGCACCTGACAAACCTTTTGCCCTACTTCAATCACAGAGCTACTTGACTTCCACCATATCCAAGAAGTCTATCCTCTACACCAAATATGGACAGCAGTGTATATCTGAATTTACTGGCAGATTGCTTATTTGTTTCCAGATGACATAAAGCCCTGGTGGAGACTGGGGGTAGGGGTGTTCACCTTTTAGTATCTTTTCCTGCTCAGAATGATGGGGCTTGAGCGTGGCCGGTTCTAGGTCCGAGGGAGTCCATTGGTAGACCCTGTAGGGCTTGCCTGGAGGGCAGTAGAGGACATTAACAGGCACTAGCAGCATTCGGAGCTGTGCTAGGTGGCTGTTGAATCTGCCATTTAAGTATCACACACTATATGAAATTAAAATGTTGACCCTGCACAGTTGAGGGTGGAGGGGTTCTGTGGCCCTGGCAGTTGCTCAAGGATGCCAGGTGTTGGCACTTTCTCTGGGTTAGACTACAGGATTTCTGCTAGACGAGAGACTTGTCATCTGCTACCTATTTCTTGCAGGGTTTGCAGGGGTGACAAGGGGAGCATGCTGAATTATGACTTGAATTGGCCATGATTCTGCTAGCTATAATTTGAGCATCCCTGAGATGAATACACAGCTCCATTCCTAAATGAAACTCTAAAAATGTTATTGAGTAGGATATGTGATATATTAATATTGTATGGGAGGGTTGAGGGTCTTGGTTCCCAGGGCCCTCACTTGGGGTGGCTTTCAATTAAATTTTATTCAGAGTAGAACCACTGAAATTAATGATCATGGCAGGGTAGGGCCATTAATTTCATTGTGCCTACTCTGGATGACATCACCTTGTCAACAAAGGTCTGTATAGTTAAAGCTATGGTTTTCCCAGTAGTGATGTATGGAAGTGAGAGCTGGACCATAAAGAAGGCTGATCGCCAAAGAATTGATGCTTTTGAATTATGGTGCTGGAGGAGACTCTTGAGAGTCCCATGGACTGCAAGAAGATCAAACGCATCCATTCTTAAGGAAATCAGCCCTGAGTGCTCACTGGAAGGACAGATTGTGAAGCTGAGGCTCCAATACTTTGGCCACCTCATGAGAAGAGAAGACTCCCTGGAAAAGACCCTGATGTTGGGAAAGATGGAGGGCACAAGGAGAAGGGGACGACAGAGGATGAGATGGTTGGATAGTGTTCTCGAAGCTACCAGCATGAGTTTGACCAAACTGCGGGAGGCAGTGGAAGACAGGAGTGCTCTGGTCCATGGGGTCACGAAGAGTCGGACACGACTAAACGGCTAAACAACAACTCTGGATGAAGCTTAGCTGAATGCAACCTTTGGTATCACCAGCATATTAAGCTGCATGTTGGGAACTGGGAGGCAGTAGGAAGGGTCATTTGAATGCCTAGAGGCCTCCTATATCCTCCAGCCAGTGCACAGTCCCAAGGTAAGGAGGCCCCTATCTCATTTGTGATGAAAGCCCCTTTCCTTTGAGTCTCTGATTGGGCAATGCAACTTGTCAGTGAAGAGTGTGTACGTTGTTGCTCCTCCTGGCTACCAGTGTTCCTGTGCTGACATGGACACTATACCCTTCACACACGACTTGGGTGGGCTTTGTTGTGTCCTGTGCATGGATCTCTCTCTCTGTGTAAACTACAGCAAAATGGTGGCACTAAAATTCTTTGCGCCCTCTTGAGAGCATTTGTGTGCAGCTCCTGCATTTTATGAGTTTATGAATGCCCTCCCTTGCTCTCAAACCCATACAACCCCACCCCTAAATCATTAAAATGCACAAAACCAAACCAAACCGTAAAAGTCTGCATAATTAGATTAGCATTTTGAATGGCACAGACTTCATAAAGTTTGGTTAATAAAACAGAAAGAGCACTAATAAAATAAAATGGAGTTCTGTTTTTTCAAAAGGTCACAGCAATGGAATTCACTGGATACATTTACTTGTCAGTTGGCGGCAAAACTCATGTTATGCTAGAAACATTCAGTAAACAGTTTGTCTTTATATTTCTTTAAGGGATCATATTAAAAAGTCTGTGCTCTCAGATGGGAATGATTATTCTTTCCCTCTTGCCCTGGAAGACCTGATTCTCATTGACAATGTTTTCGCTATTTCAGAGTTAACAAATTCCAGAATGCTGCTCAAAGGGGCTTATATGTACAGGTTGAGAATGTGTGTCTCTCTGTGTGATATGTATATGTGTGTATAGTGTAATGTTTGACATGGAGTAATTTTAGACCAGTAAAAGAGTAGTATAGCACAACGTACATGAGGCTTTAAAAGTGCCCTGCATTTATTTCTGCTTTCAGTGAAGTAAAGTGGGGGATTTATCAATGGCAAAAAGTCAAACAACTTTACAGCCTAAGCCAAATGCTTCCATTGCCAGCTGTTACAGAGAAAGTTAGGAAAGAACATATTGTGTATTTTACATCTGTATGACAATGAAAATTAGATACAAGGGAAAATGCAATAGCTCTCTGGTAGGTTCTCCATCTATGTACAACCCATATGTACAACTGTATATACTTTGTACCAAGAAATGCTAAATTCATTGGTTATCATAAAATGCACATTTGCATGTATTTGGCTGTTCTGTTCACAGGGAAAGCACAATGAAGGGCATGGGAGACCCACTATCTGACCTGAAAATCCTGTTTATTTCTTGTGTGGCTTAACAAGTTTATATAGATTTCCAGGCTTGCAGCTATACATTGCAATGGATACGGAGGAAACAGCTGCTCTGTGACAATTTCTCCCTCCAATCTTTGTAACATGTAGTTCAGTTTTCTCCACGCCTTGATGCCATTATGATTTGGGTTTCACCACCCCTGCTACAGTGAACTGTAATGACATGGGGTAAATTGAACTGGATATTAGAAGGGTCACAGGAAATTCAACAAGGGGCTGCCACCCATCACAGTGGCTCCATCCTCTTTGTAACATACACTTTTGTACTGAAGTTCTAAAATCTGGCAAGTGAACCTGTAAACAGTGGGCATCTTTGTGAATGGAAGAGACAGGAAGACGGTGGTCTAAATTGGGCATCCCCAACCTGTGGGCCTCCAGATGTTTTGGCCTACAACTCCCATGTTCCCTAGCTAACAGGACCAGTGGTCAGGGATGATGGGAATTGTAGTCCAAAACATCTGGAGGGCTGAAGGTTGGGGATGCCTGGTCTAAAATCAAGAAATGGATCTCAATGCTTTTTGTCCATAAATTTAGGGTTACTGAATAGAGGGACTGGGGGGAATTAGGCCTCAAACTCCACCACATGGGTTGCAAATTATTTGTTCTGGAGTTTTGTGTGGGTGGATTAATAATTATTTTCTGCTGTTCCTTTTATATGCATGCTATTTCATCAGTCCTTGTATGTCTTTCCAATCATACTTTTAACTACAGCAAGCCCACAACTTATGTGGGGGTTACATTCCAGACATCATGTATGTCCAAAACACATTGGGTTCAATGGTGGGAGGGATTGCCAAAGTCCCGCCCCCCATGCCCACTCACTTTCCATTTATTTTTATTTTTATTTGCCAGGCACGTAAAGCAAGTTAAATGCACATCTAACTTTCTAGACCAGATATCATGTGTTGAAAATTAGCAATTGCTTTCAGTTCTTTTTCTAGCCCTGCCGGTAACTATTTCTGGAGTGCTGTTGAATGGAGGCGTGTATAAGCGTATGTGTGTATGTTTGATCCCTCAGATTTGCACAAAACCAGAAAACTGCAAAAGTATTACAATCACCTGAATGTGCACTTTTGCACACTTTCTGGGCAGGTTTTTTTTTTAAGGTTCCCCCCCCCCAAAAGCACAGCTATCTTTGTTCATGTCCTGTCAATACTTAATCAGCATAATGGAATCAACAAATTATAAAGTGAGGACAAATGCAAAAGGGACCTCTTACTGGTATAAACAGGAAAGACCAAAGCTGCTTTTCCTGTACAAATTTAAATATGTGCTGGTGTGGACTACTCTGGTCTACTTTGTGTAGGGGGAAAAGTAAGTAACAGTTAAATAATGCTCAAATGCAGACATGTCCCTGTTCAAAGTTTAAGTTTCTGATTACACCTGAAAGTCAGGTGTAATGTTTAGAAAATTATATATTTCTTAAATTACACTCACTGTACAGGATGGAACCAACCTGGGTTGGTGATGAATAACACAGTGTTGGGGGAGGGGGGAGTTCAATGACAAATGTAGCAATGACAAAATTTCCCTGAAATATAGTATGTTGAGGTTGTAGCAGTAACCATTGTATAACCCTGGCAGCTGAAATCTGAACAGACAGCCTTGAGATTTCATGTATCAGATGTAAATTAAACAGAAATCTAAATCCCAGATGAGCTACTAGGAGAGATTCCAAGTTTTTCATAACGGGAAGTTGCTTTTCCGTAAATCACACTTTCTTCCCCTTGGCTAAGTCCGTCTGGTCAGTTGCAATTACACATAAATTTCAGAAGAAGCTTTAGCCTGTGGATGTATATTCTCCAAGAGAACTATTAAATACATTTGCCTTACTGTACATACCAGGGAGTGGTAACAAAAGAACCACAACCTTCTAAAATCTGAATCATATACCAGAACATTTCTGAAGAATAATTACAGTCTGTAGGGAAAAAAGTGATTTGCATTTAAGTACTGCATTATGAATTGTCTAAAACGAGAGCCTCTCATATTGTATCTAATGTTAATGCTTTCAGGTCTGCGCTCTTCCTTGATATAATGAGTTTGTGCCTCTTCAAACAGAGAATAATGATCAATGCCAAGGAAAGGAGAAGTACTGAAAGCTCAATGTTACTGGAAATGTTATGTACAATGATGTTATGTAAGCTTAATCTGTACAGCCCCCACTTTTTTCTTACTGTGATGCATAATTTAAGTAAAAGAAACAGGGTTCCCAACTGACCAAAATAAAGTCAACCTGAGCTGCTCTAGTGCCTTCAACAGCAGCTTGATCGGGTGAAATCATTCTGTGAAACTTTTCATGACATGGAGATTTAACATTATTACCCACTAAAGTCATGCAGCTCAAGCTGTTACAAGGAACTAGGGTCAGGCAAATAATTAAAAAGTTGACAAAACTTAATAAAAATGGAATTATCATAGGGGTGTTGTTTATACAGCACCTAAGCAATTAACACTAAGGATCTTCTGCCTCAAGTACGAGGCACATGTGACGACAACTGGCTGCACAATAATTGCGTAATTACTGCTGATAAAGGACATCATGATTGCTGATAAATCTCTTCCCCCTCAAAAAATACATCTCTTTGCTTTGATTATCACTGAATCACAAACTTCCCAGGATCCCCCCATGCTTTGCTTCCAGTGGTGGCTGGTGACCATTAGGACTGGTGGTGTGGAAGGCAAAGAGGTCAACAGTAGGTGGAGCCAGAACCAATGACCAGCCGAGTCAACTGATTCCAGTTTTGTTCCCACCTTAAAGGTAAAGGTACCCCTGACCATTAGGTCCAGTCGTGGACGACTCTGGGGTTGCGGCGCTCATCTCGTTCTATAGGCCGAGGGAGCCGGCGTTTATCCGCAGACAGCTTCCGGTTCATGTGACCAGCATGACTAAGCTGCTTCTGGCGAACCAGTGCAGCACACGGAAATGCCATTTACCTTCCCACCAGAGTGGTACCTATTTATCTACTTGCACTTTGACATGCTTTCGAACTGCTAGGTTGGCAGGAGCAGGGACCGAGCAACAGGTGCTCACCCCGTCGCAGGGATTTGAACCGCCAACCTTCTGATTGGCAAGCCCTAGGCTCTGTGGTTTAACCCACAGCACCACCCGCCTCTGAATTCTAAAAGGACAACACTGAGACTGAGGAGGAGGAAGCTGATAGGCAGGGCCGCCCCCTGGACTGGTTTTCAGTAAGTAGTCAGGTGGGTGGAAGTTGGCTGATATTGCAGGGCTCCATTTGCCCTGATGGACCAGCCCCCCTGTACTCTTCAGCTGACTTACATCAGTGGTAGAGATGATTCTTTGCTATCTCAAAACCTTCTTCTACTTTCTGCTGGGATTGAAGTGCATGACTTAAAAAAAACAATTAGTTTCTGCCATTCTGCTTGATGTGAAAGTGTAGCTTTCTTTGAGGCAATTAAGACCTGGTTGAGCCTGCATTCTTCAGCTGTATGCCTGGACGTCAGGAGAGCCAAAGTATTATTTGCCATTTGTTTGGCTTGTGCTGTTCACTCAATTGACTTGTTAATCTATGGCTTTAAAATCCCAATGTAAAGGCAGTTTGCAAACTGATTTGGATTAAACAGCTCAGACTGTATAGAGTTACAAAGAGGATTGCTTTAAAGCGCACCTGGAAATCAAGATAAAGTAACTCTGTGTAAGAAGCAGCCTGAAAACAAAGTGCCATTATGGCAGAATGTCCTTCTAATAAAGCCCTGATAATCACCATCACACGCGTTCTCAATCAGACTTTCTCTTGCGTTTTTGTCATGGAGGAAAGCTAATTATGTGCGACACAAAAACACATTTGTGGTACTCAGCAAAGTTAGATTTTAGAGTCTTTGTGGACAGCAGCTGCAGGGCATCAATCTGGATCTGTGATAAATGATTCTGACATTTTCTACAGGCAGAACTCACATGGAAGGCCTTTTTATTTATTCTCAGATGTCAGGTTCTGCATTATTGATCAGGTGCCATTCATTAAAGGTTGCTACATACTAGGAAGGGGGGTAGGGAACCCCTGACACAGCCCCTGAGCTACACATAACGTAATGAATTATTCCATGTAGAAGAGCTACCCTGAGATCATATTAAGGTTGCATGATGAGAACCTTGTGTCATCTGCTCATACCAAATTATTAAAATGGGGAGGGGAGAGACAATGATACAGTTTGCCAGACAGTGTTTATACAGTGAATGCTAACAAGCCATACATCCCATTCTGTGGCAATTAGTTTTCTGTGTCATTCACAGCAACCCTGTAACTTATTATAGCACTTAACAAGGCACTAAGCAGTGCTGGAGATTATTTACTCCAGTTCTGGCTAGAAAGACTGGATCCATTGTTTAGGTTTCCACCGTACTGGGCTGCTGCAGTCATCAGGATTAAGAGCCAGTTCACTGTGATCTCATTCAAGAATACAGGTTGGCAGCACGCAGCCAAGTAAAGCTCGTTTTGTTTTCAAACTTATCTTTTTGCACTTAAATTTAACCTTCCTTAATCTGACAATCCCGTGCTTCTGGCGGTGGAAAGGTCAAATTGTAATCTACACTATGGTAAATCCTCTGGTCTGTAAAGAGTGAATTACTCATTTTATGCAGCTCAAACATAAATAAATATTTAAACTGAAATGTTTCAGTAATTTTTGTGACAACCATATCAAACTTAGATTTAAACTGTTCAGTTCTTCAATATTCAAAGATGTTCTTAGGAACCAGATTCCATAACCATGCATTAGTTAGATGAATGAATTGTATCAGATTATCTGATGATTTTAAAACAACTAAACATGTGTTTTCTTTTGTTGGTTGCAAAATCTGGAGACTTGAATAAGTATCCCAGTTGTACAATATAATAAAAAAACTGTTGGGACAGTGTCTCCCCTCCTTAATTTCTTTTTTCAGCATCATTTTATAGTACATAAGAGAGGGGAATCTTTTAACCTGCTGGCACACATTTCTCCAAAGACAGTCTCTCCTCTGGGATATTTCTTTCTAAGATTACTTATCCACTCTTACTTACCTACTGTAAATTCCCGGGACATTGTTGGCATCTGTCTGCCTCGCGAGACAATGGAGTGTGCCTCCAGGAATGAAGCCAAACCACTGGAGAATCACAGCGCCTGCTGTGGCTGCAGCAACCAGTAACTTGTAACTGCTGCTGTGTTTGCAGCACTGAGGTGACCTCTCCAGAATGTAAGCCTGGGCAGTGTGTATGGAGGTCCACCTGGATGCTGCTTCTGACTGCAGTATTCTGGATATGTCCGGGAAATTCTGGGTGTATGGTAACCCTAGCGTATGGAGGTCCCCAGATGATAAGACCCTCTTCTCAGCCTTGCTGATGTGGCTGAAAGGAAAGCAGAGCAATACATTTGGCACCAGCTTGGCTGCAGGAGTTGTTGGAAGGAGACATACAAGGTGCCATCCAACTGTCTTAAGGACTCCACTCGGGATTTGTGTAGGGTTTAGTCCTTACCCTTTTCTTTTCCTGGAGATGTCCCACAGAGCAGCAGGTACAATTTTTTTTCCTGGGGGTTTAGTCCTGAGGCCTTTCTCATAAGGCAGCAGAGCTTTCATTCTCCTAGCTGGGCTACCTTCTCAGGTTGACAAGCCCATCTGTCCCACACTTTTCACTACAGCCCATGCAGTAACCGCCATCTTGACCATTGAACCCACACTAGATCTCATCCGCTCAATCCACCAGAGCCTGTCTTCACACGCAGGGGAAGTCCCTAACAGTTCGCTTGGTGCCTGTTTTGGTCTAGCAAGCTGATTGTCAGAACTGTTTTATTTTGCAACTGTTTTAATGGACTTGTTTTATTTGCAACTTAGGACTTTTCCAGATTTACCTTTCCTGTGCTCTTTCCAGGTGCTTTAAAGCTTTGTGTCCGAGGTGGTTTCTTTTTGCTCTGGAGCTTTCCCTACAAAAATCCCACCCTTTGAACCTCAGTTGGAGCAAATGTCAATCTGCAGAAAACCTGAATTGACGTTTGCTCCGTTTCAGCTTTAAAGAGTGGGTTTTTGCAGGGAAAGCTCAGGGTAAAAAAACATACCCTACACTTGGAAAGAGTGGAGCAAAAGGCAAGTGTGGTTAAGCTTAATATCTATATTTGAGCCTTGTTCTGAAATAAATACAGAATTGCTTTTCCTTATGGGAAAAAATCCCAATCCAGGCATTGTTTTTTTTAAAATCTCATTGCTCTTTACTGAACATCATTTTAAGATTGTTTGTTCCACTTCAAGAGCCACAATCCTGTATATATACGTGTCTGCTACCTTTATGGTAATGCCACCCCTTTGGATTTATATTGAAACCCAACAGCAGTTCTGTCCTCCTGCCTGTGTTCTTCTTGACAGATGTTTATTGGTCTAGACAACAGATTTGCTTTCCATCTAGCGAACTCCTACACCTCCCCCCCACTCAATCCCCCGAATCAGCCTCCTTTTATTGAGTGAATATGATTACCATCCTTCGTTCTTCAGCTTGGAACATACTCTTACAAATCTGTCTGTCTTAAATTGTAATTTGCCACCTCATTCCATTTTAGTTTTAAAGAATCCTTATCTGATTGCATCGCTACTCATTGTTTCCTTTGCTGCATAGACTATCATATGCAGACCTGGAAGCCTTCTTTTGCATGTAATCATGGAAACTATATGGGTGTAAATAACAACACTGAGTAGGATACTCTGCTCCTTATGCAGAGCCTCAATATCCTTTGCCTTCCTCATGCTGCAGTGGAATAGCTGAGTAGAGATTTATCATTGTTTCTTCCACCCACCCAAATTAAAATTCTCATTCAACCAGACTGATTTTAATATACAGCTCCTTCACAGTGCTATTTTTAAAACATTTTGAAATAGGATTTGGAGGTTTGGAAGCATCAAGAAAAAATTTAAATGCTGTTTTGTTGTTGTTTGGTTGGCTACCAGTTCACAACAGCCAACTCTGCAGCCATATCAGTTCTGTGTATGCAGGCAAGATAGTCTTGAGAATAGTCTTTTGGGCTTTTCTGGCCCTTTGCACTGGAGCCTACAGTCTGTGGGGTGAAATGAATTCCACAGACCTTTCAGTTCAAAATATTTCAAATGGGTGAAGAAGTGCAGGATATAGAAAGGGGGAGCGCACTAAAACTTGCCAGTATACAGTCCCTAATATGTTTTAGTCTACACAATGAAGAAAATGTGCAGTAGAATGGACTGTACAACTTCAGGCTACAAGTGGGAAATGTTTCATTTGAATGCTCACCTCCATTAAAATCAACTCCTGATTTTGGCAGTTTTCCACTTGCAGGTGGGTGTTTCCTTTCCCCCACTTTTAGAGAAGGGATTGGGAACCCTTGACCCAACAGACATTGCTGGACTGTAATTTCCATCATCCCCAACAACAACTGGCTACATTTTCCCCATTGCTGCTTTAGAGGGAGATGAGCACTCAAAAATATGCTTTCCCTCACTTGCGCTCTAAGGACTCTAATACTTCATTCCCAGCTCAGTTGAGTGCATGTGTAGCTAATTCTAACTATTGCACCTAGTTCTCTTCAGATAAATTTTGAGTCCAGGATTTCTTTGCCTCTGACCAGAAGAGGTTAATTTTTGGGTTTCTTTTAATTCTGCGAATGTGAGCCAATCAAGGTCTAAATTAAGACCCTACTCTACAGCTAACAGCTCAACAAAAAGCCTAAGAGTTGCAGTAACTGTAGAGTAGGGTCTTAATTTAGGCTTTGATTGGCTCACATCCACAGAGCGAAAAGCCAAAGGCCTTCCTTTGAGAGCATTTTCTCTACAACAGGGGTGGGGAACCTCAGGCCTGGGGAGCAAATGTGGCTCGCAAGACCTCTATTTTCTGGACCTTTGAACTAGACCATAACGTGTCTCCAGGCCACACCCATCAACAATCATACTCCTTCTCCTCCTTGAGCGTTTAACTGTGACAATGCCTGTTCCTTGCCAGAATGTAGGATGGAGTGGCATTTGTGTGTGTATAGAAACCTCTGACTTTCCTATGTCTTGAACACATCCTACCATACAAAGGCAAGAGTCAAATCTGTTAATCTGCCCACTTTTGCCTTTGGCCCTGCCCAACCTAGCATGCTTGAGAGGAAGAGGTATCCCATGTGTTAATTTCCCCCCGCCATTCTCCTGATAGTTAAACATTCATTATTTTTATTCAGCATGTCCCAGTTTCAGTCTCTCATACCCTCCAACATGTTGAGTCCTAAAACTGGGATGGACGTCTTCCCCTCCATGCTCCCACACGAGTCACGTGACCTGCATGAGATCATGGGGGGAAATGCATGAGATCACCGCATTCAAAATGGCTGCCATGCTCTCGCAGAAAAAAACCACAGGATGTCCTGGCTTTCCTGGGACATTTACAGGCTGTGGTCTCTGGCAGCTGTAGTAAATAGCAGCCAACCCACTGTCACATGGCACAGCACTGGAACAGATGACTCAGTCAGTGGTCAGACTCAGTATAAAGCTGGTAACTTGATCTCTGCCACACCAGAGGGGATGAAGCTCTGTTGGCTGTGTATGTGGTGCCATTCTCATAGGATCATTCAAACGCAGGCACTTCTGGTGATGAAAATGCTCTCTTAACTCCTTCACACACTGCCACCCACGTCACACTACTGTAGTTGTTTGCCAGGTGAACACCCTAAGAAGAATTTAATAGTACTGGTGTAAAAAATATTGTGTTTTCTATGAGACCAGGCAGAGCTATATACATTGTGGTGATCATTTGGTTTCATGCCAGGGGATAGGCTATGCAAACATTATAATAGTAGGGAAATCCCTCGGTGAATTTTAATACTCTTGTATATTTTGTGTCAATTGCCTAGGGCTCAGGGCAGAATTTAATGGAACTAATTTGACACTTGCCAGATGTAAGAGAGGAACTAATTATATCAGTCTTTCTTTCTTTTTTTTTACTCAAAGATTTTTGATACCTTTCCACGTTCCTGGTGGTCAGAGTTAAGGTGTAGCTGATTTTTAAAAACTTGTGTGAGGACCATGTGCCTTATGTGTTAAAAGGAATATTGTGTTAATACATATTTTTGTCGCAGCCCCTACTCTTGTAATCTGGCTGCTACTGGAACTCGTGACACTGCAGTTCATGGGTTTCTTTTTTTACACAACTTGTGATTATTTTATGATTTCATTTTCATTATTTTCAAGTGTTCTAAAAGACTATTATCTGAAGAAGCATGATAAATTTTGTTCGTGATAAGTAGCAATGGAATTCAAGCAGATGAAGTTGCAAGAGCGAATATCTTAGTGTTTGAATGTGTTTACATCTGTTTTCTCCTTCCAATGTATTTTGAAATGCTTTAAGGCCATGAACTTTTTATGAAAAGCAAGAAAGAGAATGATGCATTAAAGCACCCAGTGAATAATAATTGTAAAAGAATTACAGCATAATTACCTTTTCTGAAATGTTTTGAAGGTATTACAAAGACCCAAGGGTCACCGACCTTTCAAAAGGGCGACGAGTTTTTATTTCCAATTTTATAGAAAAGAGAAGTGAAAGAAAAACAACAACCCATCAACACACTCTCTGGGTGTACCTACTTCATAGTACTGTACCAATTTTATCACTGTCGCTTCAGAACATGGAGACAGGCTTTAGACAGATGCTGCTTTTGCATGTAATCATGAATGTGTGAAAGCATTTTGTGGGTTGAGGAGAGGATATGGTTGCCAACTGACGTTTAAAAAGGTCGTAGCCTGTTGCTACTTCTTTAACAGCAGCTTGATATGCAGGAATCGACACCTTCCACACCATGGAGATTGGAACTATCACTTGGCCCTCTGTTGCTGCATCTGACCCCAGATATGGGTCCTAACACCTTTGATCCTGCCCTCTGATTTCCCTTTTCAAAACTCAACCAACTTCTGGGTTGTTGCTGCTGCTGCTGCTTTTAAACGAAGAACTTCACCTTGAGCATGTGAAGAAAGCTGTTGCTCTAGAACAGGCTGATCACTTTGAAGGTGTAGGCTTTGTGATGAAGAAGAGTTGAAACAAAGGGAGGATATGCACCAGGTGCATCTTCTACAACCAAGGGCTACAGCTCAGTAGTCTGCTTGGCATGCAGAGGGTTCCAAAATGCAGTCTAAAAAAATGAACACTCACATTTTCCCATATGTTCATCCTAATTGTGTTGGCAAAATTATGGATACCTTGAACTCTACCAATTGAATGACATCAAAGTGAAGATAAAGAAATAAGATTCCAGTATGTACCGGTATTTGTTTATGATGTTCATTTCCCACTCCTTTGCAACAAGCTTCTTTTGTGTGAAAATGTATGTAAGTCATAAGAAGATATAGATTTTATTGCACCATTCAATTTTGCGGCTGCTCTCAGCACAAATTTATGCTCCTTTCTGTTATTTAAAGCAGTGGCAATGAGGAATTACAAAGTCTACTCTTCATTAACCTCCAATAAGTCTGTTCCTATAGTCAGCAATTGCCATTACATTGATGGACTGCTAATATAGCTTGATAGCTCTGCTCTGCCTCTGTCTCCATGGACAGTGGACTCCTGCCAGCCCCCTCCCCATGCAATGCATGTCCAATAAAATGTGCCAAAATGACTGATGGGACAAGTAGTTCACAAAGACACACTGCTCAAAATGAAAGTGCTCCAGCCTTATGTATCACATAAGCAACTATATAATCCCAAAATGAAATTTTGCAGTGTGGGTTAGAGCTGCAAATACTGCTGACCGAGATCACTGAAGCCTCCATTTCTGATATGCTTAATATATTCCTACACCAAGACAGTAGCCTAAGTGGACTGCGAGTGGACTTCAAAATTCTTGACGGAGCTTGAGGACTGAAAAGATCAGAAATAATAAGAATTATAGATTGAGTTCTGCTTTGTGGTATAACCCAGGTGTAACTCTGCTGGGATCAATAACAAGAAACATAAAACATTTAAAGACATCTCATAAAATTCAATGAGCCTTACGCAAACCGGTGCCAAGAGAAAGCTTCCCATGTGGCAGTGTGGGATTTTGTTGGCTTCATATATGAAGAAGAAACAAAAAACAAAAACCCCCAGAGAATATACTGCATGGATTTCTTTTAAACAACCCTCTTGGTGTGACCTGTCTTCTAATGTATTAATAAATCCCAGCAAGAGGGATATATTTTGATCCCACATGGTAGTGAACCAAAGAGATTAAGAGGAGCTATTCAATCTTATTTTCTACAGCATTTGTTGCAGAAGGTACACCTATCGAAAAAGAGTTTGGGGTATTTTTCCCTCGCTTGATGCAAAACAAATGCAACACAAGCTGATAGGGCCATTTACTGGAAATAACGCTTGCATTGAATATTCCCCAGTTTCCATTTTTGGTTGAAAATGACTATTTAAGAGTGGTACAAATTTGTCTTAACAGTTCAACCCTATACACTGAGTTCAAAGGAACTTACTCTCTAGTAAGTGAGTATAGGATTGCATTCTTTGAAAAAGCATTGAGTGTATGAAAATTCAGCTTTTTTAAAATAAAAATTCCTGTTCAGTACAGTTTTTCTTCCTGTCTGTTACTTCTTTCTCCATGGATGTCACCTGGCAATCTCAGCCAATTTGGAACCTCATTATGAATGACATCACAGTGGTACATTGCGAATCAAATTGGTTATTTGATGCATCACTGAGGGCGCATGAAGGAAACTGAGCATGAGGGCAGTGCTTCACTCATTAGATACACTGGTGATCTCACTGGAGTGAGTGCAATGCGTGATATCACAAGAAACATTCAGTTAACAGAATTTTGTTCCAAACTAGCCTGCATCCAAAACTTTGTATTTTATCACTTTCATACAAAGTACTCAAGAGTCTAATTATAGTTGTCTGCTGATATATGTATATATAGCCTAATGAAATGTGTGGGATTTCTCCTTCCCTGCCCCTACCCTTTGTTTGCTTATAGGTGAAGGTCATGGTCCGCATTTGTTCTACCTTGGCCAGGGACTCCTCTGAATCCAGCTCCTTCTTAAAGGTTGATCCTCGTAAGAAGCAAATTACTCTGTATGACCCATTGTCCTGCGGAGGCCAGAATGCCTTCCAAAAAAGGAGCAGTCAAGTGCCACCCAAGATGTTTGCGTTTGATGCCGTTTTCCCTCAAGACGCATCTCAGGTAGGCAAACTGTGCTGGGGATAATGTTCAAAGAATTGCATTACTGTTATTCAGAAGCTTCATTATATATTAATATCAGGTCGAGAATGAATTTCTTTTGTAACGTATATAGTAAATGTTAAAACCTTACCCAATTCAAAATGTCTAGTCTGACTTATTCCAAAACAAGTGTGTGGGAATGTGTGTGTACGGAGCAAAACAGATCAATACCGGTAAGGTCCTATCAGTATGTAAAATTTAACCGCTTCAGGTTTCAGCCTACCTGCTAGGTTTTGTGGTTCATAGCTGCCAAAACTTTCCTTGTGTCCTCAAAGGAAAGTGTCCATTGATATCAGCATGACAGGATCCTTTCTGTCCGTAGACAACCTTCTTTCTCCTTTGCTATCTGTTTGAGTATGTACCTCAAGCATCCCTCAGTTTTGCAGTCTTATAATGCTTCCTAATTTATCAGTTCACATTAGTATAGTCATAATGAGAAGGCTATGATATTTTCTGTAAAACGCCTGCCCCAAACTGTAATGTAGTATCTAAAAAATCTGCACCAGAAAAATGAGGTAGGAGATAGGACAATATCCTGTTGCTGATAAAAAAAATTTTTGGGGGGGAGGATTTAGCAGAAACCAGCCATCTCCTGGTTTGAAGCTGTTTTAACCCTCATCATATTTTTCCTATAGATTTTGTAAACTATTATAACAAAAATTGTTTCAAGTATATAGATAAAAAGAGCATTAAAACATATAAACTGTTATTAATAACAACAAATCTAACCTAGTTTTCTTTAAGCAAAATATTGATAATGCCATTTATATTCACATTTCCTTGTGAATATATAATCTTCTTCCCATTATAACAGGCCGAAGTATGTGCAGGAACAGTAGCTGAAGTGATCCAGTCTGTGGTGAACGGTGCTGATGGATGTGTATTTTGCTTTGGACACACCAAACTAGGTTAGTAAGTTTCATATTCAAAGGACAATGTAGAAGGAATTTGTCAGCTATAACATCCTGTATCTTGTTTCCTTCAATATATCAGTCACTCTTGTACTTCCTGTAATTTTGATGTATTCCCTGAATACTTAACAGTGACCAGGGTGGGGGGATGTGTCATTCTCCACCTCACTTGCTCCTCACCATTGTTTTAGAATAATGGTTTAAAATCATGATGATTAGATGAAGGGGTGCTTATGGTTGAACACTAGTGGCCAGTATTGTTGTTGTTGTTGTTTAGTCGTTTAGTCATGTCCGACTCTTCGTGACCCAATGGACCAGAGCACGCCAGTATTAGTTTGAGAAAATGGTATCCATTCAAGATCATGAATGTTTATAATAATAAAAACTTACAGATCAATCGGCTTAAAACAATATTATTTCAAAACCTTCTCATTGTCATGGTTGACAGCATCCAAAGGTCTACCACTTGAATGGATATACTATTCTGAAATTTTATCTCTAGTATTATTTAACTTAAGATTGTAAATTTTATGTGGATGGACTCTGTATGCTGGTTCATATTTCCTATACATGAAAATGAAAGCAGTGAGCCTTACTTGCAGCTTTACAATTTAAAGTAGGTTGTATCACACCCAGTTTTACCAACAGAAGACTGAGGTACAAAAATGAAATCAAAAAGTTAATAGAATATCCATTCAATAGCTACAACTACTTTTCAAGTGTATTCCAAATCAAAGGGCGGAATCCAACATAGTGCTAAGTCTCTTGTTCAATCAGTGCAAGGGTTTCTCCTTCTTCAATATAAAGTTCTGCGCCTTCCTTCCCCTGCATGTACCCTATATCTGTTCTAGGTGGTCCCCCAACCCTTAGGAGCAGATTTGGAGAGGGCATGAACATGCATGGGGGGAGGAGAGGGGAGAAGTGATGTTGGGCAACCATTGACTGGACACAGTTGTGAATACGACTGAACAACACATTATTGCAGATCAGGATGTGCAATATTTTAAGATCACTCATAGGGTTCCTTTCTTCATATTTTCTGTTTGCAGTCATTATATTATCTTCCTTTTCTCTACTCCATTCCAAACAGGAAAATCCTACACGATGATTGGAAAGGATGATTCCATGCAGAACCTTGGCATAATCCCTTGTGCCATATCCTGGCTGTTTAAGTTGATTAATGAACGGAAGGAGAAGACAGGAGCCCGGTTCTCTGTCCGAATCTCAGCAGTGGAAGTGTGGGGAAAAGAAGAAAACCTGAGAGACTTGCTGTCAGAGGTGGCAACAGGCAGCTTACAAGACGGCCAGTCTCCTGGGGTCTACCTTTGTGAGGACCCAATTTGTGGCATGCAGGTGAATACAAAACTCTTTTAAGTTATGACATATACCAAGTGGTGTCATGTTTTTACTACAATGGGTTCAATTAAAAAAACCACCCAACAACCCTAAGCACAAACTTTTTCTGACTTGGAAGTGTTTACTCTCAGGCACACAAGAAACTTTATGACCTGCAGCTGCAGGGGCCATCTGCTCTCCTGGCCTAAATATTTGCGCCTTTGGCATAACTTGATGTTGAGCAGAGACCTCTGTTTGCTATAAAATGTGAAAGGATTCAGATCAAACAAAATTTGTCTCCTTCCTATAATAATTTCTCCAATGTATAACAACACACTAAAATATTTACAATATTGCACAAATAGCTGGAGGCCAATAATATGGCTGTTTATATCTTCACAAACTACATTATTTATAGTACTAGGCTTAGTAATGTTGTAGGAAGTATTAATAGCTACTTATTAATTGCTGCCAAGCTGTGAATGGGAGCCCTGGCCAAGCCAAGAACAACTCCCAGGGTTCTTCGGATAGGAACACCCAACTGGTTTAAAAACAACAACACAACACTTCCTGGCCATGTTGAAAGATACATGAGCTGCAGTAGCCGTTTGACTCCCTACCCCTCCTTTAAATTATGGCTAAATCCTCTAGGCACCCTTGCTGGCAGGAGTTCCTTGTAGACCTCACATCTGAAACAAAATACCTACTGTTCTGCACATACAGTGACTACTGCCCTTATGGTGTGGGATTTTACCTTGCACTGAATGTGTTGGAGAGATTTCCAGCAAAAGAGGAAGAGAGAAAGTAAACATTAATTATACTCAGAAATCCTGAAAACACAAAGGGCCACACAGACTTCATTCGGGGTTTCAGTTAACTTGTGCAGTCCGTACAGAATCATGCCAAAAAATTGTTCAAAGCTTTATTCAGTGCCTGCAGAAAATCTAAAGTTGCCCCTTTTACTACACCTCAGTTTATTGGCAAGCATGTTTGATAACTAAGCAGTCTTGTTTGAAACACACCAAGGTTAGGAGTCAAGTTAGAATTCTGATTGGGGATGGAGATGATCTTGAGCATGGCCAATGGTCACGGGTGTTGGGAGTTGTAGTCTAGCAACATCTGAAAAGCCACAGGTTTTGCACTTCTGTTCTAACAGAACATACACATGTCCTGACATTATGATGCTCCATGTTTCCCCACTCTCATAAGGGGCAGCAAATGATGTGCAGCAGGGATAGGGGAAAGCAGGATTGATTGATCTCAGGGGAAATAGAAATTATAGCTGTCATTTTAAGTAGGAACCATGTGTTTACTATCACACCTAGTTTGGACTTGGCAGAAGGTTTTGAGAAAGCAGATCTGCAAAGCAACTGTTAAGGGTCGGGGGAGTCTTACATTGTCCATTACAAGACATCCAGCCTCTCAACACATTTACTGGAAAGAACAGGGAAGTGTGGAGGTAGGCTTGCATGATGGTTACCTTGAAGGCAGATGGAAGCTAAAGTGTCAGTGACCAAAACCTGCCTAACTGGGTCTGAGAAACAGAAACCAGATCCAAAGGAGGACACCAGATTCAGCATCACAGATCTAGAGTGAAACACCTTGCTTCTTCGTTTTTGGGGTTTTGTTCATGTGAAGGCATTTCACTATGGGGATTCTCTTTTGCCAGAGACTTTCCGCAAAGCAGGATGTTCCCTAATCTTGAGCATTCTGTATTTTGGTGATGCTAACAGAAAGTACCTTGCCAGTACTGGATCTCAATAAGCACATTTTATGTGGTTTGTATCCTGTCGGTTGCCTTGCAGCTGCAGAATCAAAGTGAACTCCGAGCTCCTACTGCAGAGAAAGCTGCCTTCTTCCTCGATGCAGCCATTGCCTCGCGTCGTAGCAGCCAGCAAGATTGCCGGGAGGAAGATCACAAGAATTCTCATATGCTCTTCACTCTGCACATCTACCAGTACCGCATGGAGAAGAGTGGGAAAGGGGGAAGTAAGTCCCACTGTTTCCCTATCTTTTTCTAAGATATGCATATACTGTTGTTGTTTTAATGACTATGCATCTCCAGTGGCACGCTTGTAAATGTCCACGTATGCATATGCAAGGCAGTTCCATAAAACTGGGTGCACAATGCTGAATGCACAGCTCCTGGTGAATACGAGCTATGCACCTGAGCCATGCAGCAGGGCACTGGTACTGACTCCTGCAAAGATGTCAGTGATCATCCAGGGCTATAAGGGATCAATTAATACAATATCCTTGAACCTGGTCTTGTGGTGTAAGCTTTCGAGTACCAGAGTTATGGGCTGGTGACAGTCCGCCCCCATCAGCAGTCTAGCTGCAGTGTTTCAAATACATGAACCATTGTGGCCACACTATGTCATGAAATGTCTGTTCAGACGTGTCACTTTACCCTATAAATCTCCAAACTCTGCATTGGCTCATAAGGCTAAGTAACTCTTCTCCAACTGAAAAACTTTTCTCCCTGCCCTGCAACTGCCTCCCCTTTCCTCTGTTTACTTGTTTGCGACCTGCTGCCTGTCTCCCAGATGACTACTTGACTGCGCCAAAACTAAAAGCACAACCAAAGACATCTCTCTACTGGCAGCATTAAAATAGGGGCATTAATTTAGTAGATCTAATAAATGAAATCCTCTCTCTTACCACCAAGGGTGGCTCCCTTATTCGCTCGGGAACTTGAAAAGCTACTATTTCCTTTATGGGTATCATTAAATGATTGAACCATTTAATCCCAAAGGTTAGCAATTTTTGTATTATGTCAGTTTGAATTGCTATGTCTGATGCCTTCTAATAGGAGTTTGAATGAATATTTTTGTTGTTAATAGTTCTTTGGATTGTTTTTGATTCAGAAAATTATCCAGTACAAATACATACATGTATGGGTGATAGCCAGCATTAGTCATACACAGGGTAGACCTGCTGATTTTTATAAATCAGTTGAATAACACCCACCATAAATATAAACACAGTATCATAGTACACATACAATGTACATGAATCAAAGTGTCCAAACATATCATACAACTGAAATCTTTTTTTGTATGTATTATAGTAATAGAATTGCCAGACAGAACTTAACTCACATTGGGTTTATTGATCTTCCCCCCTTCAGGGAAAAGGAGGACTATGGATGCGAAATCTTTTAGGAATGAGAATGGCCCGTTTTAAGGAGATTGCCATTAAAGTCATGCAATTTTCTATGTTTTTTATGTGTGTGTGCGCACACACACTTTGTAATTACTTTCTAATGCAATTAAATGAAGAAATCCTATCATTTTCTCAAAGCTTGATAAATTATATCAAAGAAACGTCCCCCTGGGTTGCATTCATATTCCACCTCTGGGAGACCTATTGAGCTGGCTAGAGCCCGAGATAAGCTCTGATCTAGTCTAAAGTTAGTTGTGATTAGGCCCCCTTAATTTCTTTTTAAAATGCTGCTCAGTAACATTTTTTAGTATTAAAATTGAAATATTTAAATAAATAGAATGTTGTAGAATGGCTGGAAGCAGAATCTTACCTATCTAACAATCGATAAATAGGTGCCAGTTCTTCAAAAATTTTAGTGGGTGATATCCAATTTAAGTCATACTCAAAGCAGACCTACTGAAAATAATGGACTTAATTAATGGACTCAGACTAAGAATAACCTTGGGTTATTTTTCTGACTTCCATTTCTTAGTGTAACATGTTCACTTAATTGCAACATTTGTACTACATGCCATGCTCTCAAAAACAATTAGTTCATTGAGAATCTAGTAGTCTGAGGGAAGGGCTGGATGTTACAAAATTGACCACTAAAATTATAAGCAAAGCCTAATCTCCCAGCCAATGTTCTGTAATCTGCAATCCAAGGAAACAACTCTTTATATTCAAGATAGCATACCAATACTGGTGTATAAAACCTTGAACTTACAGTCCGTATGCTACCAAATCAAGGTCAAGGTTCTTTGTATAAATCTACAAGGCACTTGGCAACTTCAGTCCAGGATACACTAAGAACCACCTGATTCCTTATATCCCTGCCCAGTTATTGAGGTCTTTGGGGGAGTCACTATTAGTGGCCACTCCCATGACTCAGACACATGGCTCATATGTATTCAGTATAGTAGGCCCAATTTTGTGGTACTCATTCCTGACTGAGATCAGTCAGGTCCCCTCCTGGTTGAACTTTGGGGAGACCTTTTTCATTTCAGCAAGCATTTTAAGCAAGTTTTCAGATTTTGTGGTTAATTTAAATTGATTTTATCTTTATTTTATCTTTTGTAAACTTCCTGTATCCCACTTAGAGGCTATGATGTTAAGCAGTGTATAAATTGTTAAAATTAATAAATAAAACATCATGCTTCAGTGAACCTAACATCTACCTTTTTTTCTTTTGTACTTTGGAGTAACTATGGGTAGCAAAATATAGTTTATCAGCTACATTAATTTTCTAAGTATTTCTCAAATGCTTTTTGTGTGTATACGGAGCACAAATAATGACATTTATAATCATGAAAATTTGTTGAATAATGCCCTTTCACACTCACATTAGATGGCACTCTATTTCTGAGCATATAACACGTTGAAGACTGGCCTCTTTAAGTAGTGTGTCAGCATTTCCAACAATACTTTTATGAAATATTCAGAAGCCAGACATTTTTGAAGTGAGGAATATCAAGTGGTAATGGTCTTGAGCTTTTTAAGAAGTGAAAATTAAAAACTGCCTGTCTTATCAGGTAGTGTCTCTTGCGTTATTTTTTTTAAGCATATGTGGAATTCAAGCACATATATTAAAAGAGGCAATAACAGAGGAAAATGAAGTACTGCATAAAAACAACAGGCAATTTTTACTTGGCTACATATGGAGGAGTTGGGATTAGTCACAAGAAAGGGTTGAGAGGAATGAGTTTAACTCTCATGTTTGTTATTGCTTTAATGCTGGCTTCTTTGTTTTTGCTGTCTCTGCTCAGTAGGTTATAAAGATCATTAATTTCTCTCTCTCTCTCTCTCTCTCTCTCTCTCTCTCTCTCTCTCTGTGTGTGTGTGTGTGTGTGTGTGTATCTCCAGTCTTAAAACCCATTGGTTTCAAGGGACCTTATTCCCAGGAAACCACATATCGTATTCCAGAGTTTATATATTCCAACACCATACTTACATTAACCCATGAGAATCAGAATTCTGGCTCTTAATATCCCTCTCTCTCATTTCTTCTCTAACAGTGTCAGGAGGCCGTAGCCGCTTACACCTCATCGACCTGGGCAGCTGTGTTAAACCCCTCAGCAAAAATCGTGAAGGAGGCTCTGGACTTTGTCTTTCATTGTCTGCACTGGGCAATGTGATCCTAGCCCTAGTCAATGGCAGCAAGCACATTCCATACAAGTAAGTGATCTCTCACTGTGTCAGCTCTCTCTCTGTGTATTGTTGGCATCCGTCGGTCTCAAGAGACAATGGAAGAGTGTGCCATTGGGGGTAAAGTCAAACTGTTGGAGTGTTACAGCATCTGCTGAGGCTGTAGAGGCCATTAGAGGGGAGAGCAGTGTATCATTCCAAAATATATTCATTAATATCCTCAGCTCTGTTCAAGAAGTGGCAGGGAAAATAATTATAAAAATCAGTAGGGCAGTACGTGGTTGCATATTATCTGTCAACTATTCTAAGCAGCAGAGAAGATTCATTTTGGAGACTTGCCTTTCCAGTACCAAGAGAGATCTACTTAGTCTCATACAACAATCTTTTGGGTGCTTGCCCATAAGTAGTAAGGATCACCTTCAGGTGATTAGGTATAGAAGCTTTTTATAATTCGGAAGAGAGCTGAGTCTCCTTTCTTTCAAGTGTGAAATGACAAACACAGGTATGTGTGAGGCAGTGGGATACAAATTTTTCATAAATGTTGTTGGCTTATTTGCAGGGCCTAGATGTGCTTCATCTTGTTTGTCAGCCAGAGCTGCTACAGAAATTTGATCTTTTTGCTTATGATGCTGATGAAACTTTTATGATACAAAGCTATAAACAACAAACAGCTCATACAGAATAATAACATTGAATATTGAACAGAAGACCCTTTTCTAGTCCCATATTGCTAATTTATTTACTTGTTTATTTATTTCATAAAGTTTATACACCATTTGACTGTAATGAAACCCTCAAAACAGTAATAACAAGAACTGAACCCCACAAGTACCAAATTATATGTTAACATTTATCATAATTTCTATTCATGATCTTGCCCACTATTAATTTTCCAAATTGAACATACTTTTTGGGATAAATGGGGTCTCATTGTATTATTTTTGTAGCATAAGAAATAAAATCATTCCACACAACAAAATGTTGTGGTTTCACTAGCCCTTTGAAGTTTAAAACAATACCTCTAGATTAGGCTTTTGATAATATCAGTTGAAACATCTCTGTAATATCTGCATGTTTTTCCCCCTTTGAGCCTGAAAAAAGGCAGGCTGAAGAAAATGTGTGTGTGTGAGGGGGGTGGCGTACACCATTAGGCTAAACCTATAAGAAAATTGATGTTGTTTAAGTTGTAAACAGCTGTTTTTCTGGACAGGGAGAAAAGCACCACCCAAAATGTCTTCCACTCCCCATGCTGGCATATCTCTTGTTGCTGTGATTCACAGCTGTTATTCTACGCTTCTTCTGGGTTTCTGCAGACATACAGGTGCCAGAACACTTGTTCATGTTTGCATCTATCTCATGAAAAGAAACACAAAGCTTTCTCTCAGTGAGCTGTTACAGAATCTATTCCCAAAAGAAACATTTGGCCTGCTCATATCGCTTGCTAGCCATCATATAGAAGCAGTCCCAAGGATATACTTTAGAGCACACAGAGCTTGAGATACAGTGCCCAGTGTTGACTTCACTGAAGTGGTGGGAAACCTGCACAGCACTTTACATTAACTGGAGCCTATACACTCTTTGCACTGGTTCCCCGATTGCACTTGTAGCCCCATGGAAATGTTGCAAACATTTGTGTCACCTTTTCTTTCTCCAAACCTTTATTGGGCATTACAGATACAGACCATCTTAAAACATCCATATACAATACACACACACACACAGAGAGAGAGAGAGAGAGAGAGAGAGAGAGAGAGAGAGAGAAATATAGTATCAGAAATTTTCATTGGAGTGTCTTCCCGCTAAACCAAGGGTAGGCAACATAAGGCCCATGCGCCGGATGCGGCCCTATCACCTTCTCAATCCAGCCCGCGGATGGTCTGGGAATCAGCTTGTTTTTACATGAGTAGAATGTAGTATGGGGAATATGGCCACTGGTCCCATCACCTCCTGGCAAATAGAAGGGGAAGAAATGGAGGCAGTGAGAGATTTTACTTTCTTGGGCTCCATGATCACTCCCACTTCTTGGGAGAAAAGCAATGACAAACCTAGAGAGCATCTTAAAAAGCAGAGACATCACCTTGCCAACAAAGGTCCGTATAGTTAAAACTATGGTTTTCCCAGTAGTGATGTATGGAAGTGAGAGTTGGACCATAAAGAAGGCTGATCGCCAAAGAATTGATGCTTTTGAATTATGAATTGCAGTCCCATGGACTGCAAGAAGATCAAACCTCTCCATTCTTAAGGAAATCAACCCTGAGTGCTCACTGGAAGCACAGATCGTGAAGCTGAGGCTCCAATACTTTGGCTACCTCATGAGAAGAGAAGACTCTCTGGAAAAGACCCTGATGTTGGGAAAGATTGAGGGCACAAGGAGAAGGGGACGACAGAGGACGAGATGGTCGGACAGTGTTCTCGAAGCTACCAGCATGAGTTTGACCAAACTGCGGGAGGCAGTGGAGGACAGAGGTGCCTGGCGTTCTCTGGTCCATGGGGTCATGAAGAGTCGGGCACGACTAAATGACTAAACAACAACAACAGCGAGAGAGAGAGAGAGAGAGAGAGAGAGAGAGAGAGAGAGAGAGAGAGAGTTGTTGCTTTTTCATGTCAGCTCCTAAGATGGCGCCAAGGTAGTATGTGCTTATGAGAGCTTTGCAAAATTCCTTTTAATTACAAGATGAGGGGGGGTTGCCTTGCTGCCCCCCTTCTTGTTCCCTTTTTATTCTTTTGATGAAAGCAATGTTATTTTATGTGTTCTATCTGTTCTGGCAACCCCAGCGTCGTAAATTAGTTTTAAGGAAACCCAACTGTCTTGTAGCCACCACCCGGGTTTCCTGTCGGCTATATCTCCACACTGCTAGAACTTATTTTAAGGACTTTTAACCTACACAACCTTTTAATCTTTTAAAGCCCTTTTAAACTCCTCTGATCCCCCTAAACCTTTCAAATATTTTAAACAAACCGAGGGAGAGGAAGAATTGCCATTGCTGAAGAGACTACATCAAAGGAAAATTATGCTTGGTTTGGGGTTTTTTAATCTCTTTAGCCTCCTTTCTATCTCCTTGCCACCCACAAGTTAGCTGTAGACGTATCTGTACTGGAACTCCACCATTTGACCCAAAAGTAAGGCCCTGTTGATATACGAAGAATCCCAGAAATGAGAAGAGCAAAAAGACCCAGGTGTCCCGATATGGACAATGATACAGGGTCTTTTACACTCAAGCAGAGTAACTTGGACGATAAGTTTTGCCCCACAAAGAGCCTATATCTCTTCTAAAAAATCGCTCTAACTCTCTGCACAGAAACAACTGAGGAGACACTCCCTGGACTTAACGAGAAGGATAAGGCCATTACTCGCCTAATTGTGGCACAAAGGCTTATTTGTGTCACCACTGAGGGTCGTTGGGAATAGTGGGAGATTGCATTGCACACTCTTCCCACTGCTAGTGGTCAGGTTTGGGGCAGAGAAAAGTAGGACATCTATGCATCCTCCTTCACAGAGGACAGCCTTCTGTCTGAAGAAATCCTCTATTTGAAAACTGCCCAGTCCAAGACTAATTTATGGATCAAGAATCAAGGGCCTGGAAGTTGGCCACCAATAGTTTAGCATCTGGACGTCAAGCTGATGAGGTACACAGGTCACCTCGTCACAGTCCTCTGCACTATGGTGAGATGCACTGTATTTATGTTTCATTATAACCATTATTTCAAAAATCATATCTGTCCCTATGAATTAACATATGCAAACTTTATGCAAATCTGCGGCCAGTTTTTTGCAGTGTGTGAGGTGTAAGTGGCCACTGTGAGGAAAAGGAGGCGAAGAGGGGGCAGGAAGGGCTCATGGGTGGTTAAGAGTTGAGCTTGGGCCCCCAAGGAGTGAGTCTGGGCGTGATTTGGAACCTAGAGGTTCAAATTCAGAGGATTCACTTTTCCTGCACACATTTCAAATCAGTACAGAGCCTCATTTATTGACATGAACGAGGAAGCCTGCTCTAGGAATAAGCAATATAAACATTTACATCATGAAGCTTTATCAATAAAGGGTCCATTGTTTCTACACCAAGTTCTAAAAAAATCCCCACTAACTTCAAGAGAAGATTTTAAAAAAATGCAGTCTGTCATAACTAAGCTTTACAGAACTTAGTTAAGGCAGTAATGAGAAGATTTTTACTAAGATATGTATGGAAATGGTTGCTGCTGCTTTGTTTCTCTAAATGTGTTATATTATCTGTGTCTGATTTCTAAGATGAATGTGTCTCTGCGGTCCTCAAATGAATACACATTTGCACAAATTTCAGATACTAGTTTATACAGCTTAGTGTTAAAAAAAAGAAAAGAAAAGATGCTCGTTGCTAGGCAGCAATGGTGATAATTCATGGTAATGCTGTTTTGGAAATAATCATTTTATACAACATAATGACTTTTGGAATGCAAGAGATGCGTTTAGAAAAGTGTAAGAATTTATGAATCCTTTACTAAATAGCATCAGTTTAAATTTATTCTAGTGCATGAATCTTTGTTCTGGAGATGCATTTGAATCCTTTTGCATTTTTTACCCCTAGTAGTACCTATCAACATGGTTTGGGACTACATTGGGGTGCATTTCTATAAGTAAACTATAGAGGAACGGCATGTATTTTTCATCTTGTGGTGCAATACTCTGTAAAAATGGATTGCAGCACAGAAGAGGTGGTGGACCTCAGGCCCAGGGGCCAGGTGCAGGCTCTCCCTCTATGTGAGGTACCTTCTCTTCCTGTTCAAGCCAAGTGGTTCAGGCTTAGAAAGTGGATGGATTTGCTTGCAGGCTCTTGGTTGGAACATTATTACACATAGGAAGGTGCATAGAGAATCCATTCCAACAGGATACATAGGAAGAATTGTATGTCTAGTGGCATTTTGTTTGAGTAACATTTGATCCTATGATGCTTTGAAGTTCTGCCGAGTTAAAAATGATGTCAGGCAGGAGATGTAGTTAAGGAAAAGAAATGAAAAGAGGGGAAACTGCTTTACTACTCTTGTGCTATCGCTTGTGTGCTTGGAAAGAGGTTTGTCAGGTCACAGAATATGTGATGTTGTACCTGTCAGTGCACTAGAAGCACTTGGCTCTCCTCACAGCTGCCCATATGATGAGCCACAGAACTGCAGTTTTGAGCATCTCCCTAGACCAGCAGTTCTCAACCTGTGGGTCCCCAGATGTTGTTGGACTACAACTCCCATCATCCCTGAGCTCTGGCCTTGCTAGCTAGGGATGATGGGAGTTGTAGTTCAACAACACCTGGCGACCCACAGGCTGAGAAAGGCTGCCCTAGACAGTGTAGGGTTCTCAGGCTTTTGAACGGCCCCACCTATCCGCACCGACTATTGAGCCCTTCCAGGAAGACACAGAAAATGCTTCTAACTTGGGCTGAGATTTTGTTAAACAAGTATTCTCCCTGGCTCTAGGACCTTTTGGTGCATACTTTGGTTTTCTCTTTCTTCTTCTGTGACTCCTAATGTTGCTCCTCTGCTCTGACACTTGGCTTCAGTGGGGGAGGAAGTGGGGTGCAGCGGGTGTGGTCTGGTCTGGGTGTCATCACTGGGGGGGTGACAAAATGAGAAAAATATGAGTTTAAAAAATAAAAATTGGGCTCATGAAACTTTTTAGTTCAGTCAACAAACACAATGAAATGTGACTGGCACTGGGTGCCACACCGTGGGGGCCGGCACTTACCGTGGGGCCCGCAGCATGCCTGAGCCACGCGTCTCTCCTGGGAGTGATGTGGTGGCTTGAGCGCCTGCAGGCTCGGCGCTGCCTGAAACGGCAGCGTGGAGCTTGTGTCTGCCTGCTGCCTCTCCCTCAGCCACCCTACAGCTGAGGGGGAGGCTGCGGAGAGGCTCCACACAGTGTGCCCCACCCCTATGGGTGGCTTGCCCCGCCCCCAGCTGCAGGACGTGTGTGCCACACCAGCACCCGAGCGGCTAGCTAGGCCGCTGCTTGGCTTGATCCCTTGACTCTGACCCCCTGACATGGCACCTAACTCTTGAGACCTGGCGCCCTCCTCTCTGACTGCTTCCAAAAGCTCAGCCATGTGGCAAACAAGCTAGAGAATACATTGTGCCTTGCAAGATTACTTTTCAACTCTCCAAACTCTGCATTTGATATTCTTGGTAATGCTGAAATATCCGAACCAAACCTTCAGTTTATTTGTGTGAAGCAGCCATTTTTCTCTTTTCAGAGCCAGGAGAACGTTTCTAAAATATCGTGTTCCCTTCTGGGTATGTCTGAATAGGAATGATGTTGACAAATTGGAAAGGATTCAAAGGAGAGAAATAAGCATGATTAAAGGTCTGAGGGGATTGATTGATTTATGAGCAATGAGTACAAGAACTAAAGCTTCCTTGCTTTGGAAAAAAAAAGAATGACTAAAGAAGATATGTGAACAGTTTACAAGATTTTCAAGGGTAGCAACACAGAGGACAGGGAATCATTATTTGTATGTCTGCAAGTGGAATCCATTTGGGATGAAGGAACAGAAACAAATAAAGCAAAGGGAAATAAACTGTCAACAGAGAATGATTGCACCTGAAGGTCAGCTTTAGAGATGCAGGATTTTCCATGTTATAGCCACAACAAATTATTCAATGCCCTATTTCTAAATTTAGTCTCTTTTAATAGTGTATGCTGACCTAAAGGCGAGTTGAGGTTGATTAAATATACCTCAGATCTTACCTCAGAAGGTGCTAGACTCTCCTTCATTGGGTTTTTAAAAACAGATGTTGGCTGGCCCTTGGTCAGGTATTCTGTAGCTTTGATTCCTTCATTGCAGCGAGTTGGAGGAGATGACCCTTGGGGTGCCTTCCAACGGTACAATTACCTGAGTCTGTGAAATGTCTGTAAATCTCATTGGTGGTATATTTTGAATAGGGACAGGTTTTACTACAACCTACTGAGTTGCTGCAAACAGAAACCAAGAGTTAATCCTTTGATTGTTATTTTAAATGAAGCAATCTGCAGGGTGTGCCAGCTTTCCAACCCTGCCAGTCCATCCTCTGCTTGCTCTTCCCATTACTTCTGTCCATTCTCCTGGCACAAAAAGTATGTTTAAAGGAATGGACCTATTTTTCACTTGTCTATAGGTTGTTTGGATTATTTTTCGTGGCTGTTTCTTACTGAATTGGTTTATAGCCAATTTCTTAGAACATTCCATGATATAGTAGCCAAATCAAACCCATTAAACTGGAAACATTCCCACTCCCTTAATTTGCCCCCAGTGAGAGATTTATACCACTGGGGATGTTTATATGGTGATTAACAGTGCTATAAGAAAGAAACTTCATTTGAAACTTGGCAAAGCTGCCTTTTATAATGCCTTATATGAGTCTCCTATGTAACCACTTTAGTCAAATCCTACGTTTATATTTCCCATCTGAAATAATTTCCCTACATGCTACATAATTCTTCAGTTGGGCAGGCATAATGATTACAGAACTCAAAAACTGTTCTTTTGAAAACAGGTATGATGTCTTAGGCATTTTAGTCATGTGCAGGAAACCCAATGGGCAGGCAACTACCTGTTTTCTGTGAAGTTTAAGTTTCAGCACAAATGTCAGTATGTAAAAGGGAATGACGTTCCTGCCAAACTACAAGCAACCTCCTGTCAAGAATCACTTTTCATGACAAACAACAATGGCTCCTTGTAAGTATGGTTGGTCATCTTGTTTGGCACTACAATTCCTTTTGTGTTCCATGTTTTTCAGTTGTATGTTTTATCACAATAGTGATAAGCAAAAACATGCTTTACATTTTTTTCCCCCATTCAGGAGCTGCGTTAAGCATGTGGGCACAGAAACTTTCTGACCCCAAGACACCTTTGGGGCCAACCTGAAGGCAGGTCTCAAGACAACTTTCCAGGTGCCTAAGGGTGCCACCAAACCTTATCTACCTCATAACTTCCTGCACCTATCTGCCAATGGGGCCAATTAACCTATTTAATGACTACCACCCACTATATACAGCCATCACACATCAGCATAGAGTAGGTGAAAACTTCTGACAGCAAAGCCAATCAGCTGACAAACAAAACATTCCTACTCTGTCCACTAAATGCTAATCAGCCACTGCCTGCACTGCTAGTAGGGTCGGAAGTGGCGGTAGCCCAATGAATGAAGAGGTCAGGGGCTGAAAGGGCTTAAGTAGCCCACATTGGTCCTACCCTCTCTCTTGCATTGGTGCAGCATGTGACAGTGCACTGAAGCCTTTTGTCAGACCTCCCTCATTCCCTTGTGTGGCTGCAAAAGCCACTTGCCACCACAGCCGCTTCTAGAGCAGCAAGCATAGGAAAGTGATAGCTTGCATAGGTGAATGTGCCATTACATAACAGGCAGATGTTTTCTATCGACACAAATCATCTGCATGGCAGTTTTTAATGAAGTGTCCAGTCAAGTGTAGAGGAATCAAATTACGGAGACACGTTTGTGTGAACCTGCTCTCTCTGTGTTGCTTAATGACATAACATGCTAAATTATTTACTTGTATTGGTTTTTAAATTTTCTGTGGCATTTTTCTTTCCAAGGAAATTCAAAACAGCTAGAAGGACAGACAGTTGAAAATATGATCAAAAAATACTAACAAAAAGACCAGCACATTTTGTGTTCTGCATTTTATCAGCTGCATGAGTTGCATTGTCTTGATTTAATGTCACCTATCCATGCTCCTTGATTTGTACTAATTCGTCATAATTTTTCTTCCCAATTGACACAATTAGGAGCTACTGTTCTTTGTGCCATTTACTTACAAAGGCTGTGTTAAGGGAGCACTACTTCAATTTAACATACTTCTCTCTTCACAACTCTGTTAGACAAGGAACATGGCCATTTTCTTGGCATCTCCCATATCCAGAGTCCCAATGGTTTTTAACATTGCTCAATCTCTTCTACCACATGACATAAATCAAAGTAGTCTGCTAATCAGTTAGCCTTTTCACAGGAGGGCAGGGCACAAACGGCAAAAGTTAGACTTAATCTGACTGTCAGTGGTTACTGTAAAGACACTAGACCTTCTTGTTGTGTATTTGTTTAAAGCATAATTTGCTTATTTTATTTTTAAAGTGATGCTGCCAAATTTGCTGTGGTTCAAGATTTGTTTGGCATGTGAATTTGTAATGCTTAGCCTTATCCCAAATTGAGTGCCATTTCCCCCTAAATTATTTTCTGGCAGGATTTAGCATAATCTAGGCCTAAAAAAGCCTCCTCCCTGGCTCTTCTTTTGTACCCTTTCTAGTTACCTGGTGGCTGCCTCAATAGCAGTAGTGGATAGAGAGTTCTAGAGATACTTAGAAACATTCTGGGATATGCTTGCCCCAGGAATTCTGGGAGATGAAATAGTTTTCCATGGTCCCGTCACCTAGGATGCTAACATTCCAGGCACCGGAGGAGGAGAAGTACGGGGCTTCTCAAGCTTTAAATCTCTTATGCTGTAGACACTGCCATGCCTGGGAAGTGGTCAGTGATGTCATCTGGAGTGCAATTGGGTTTCCAAATATGGAACTGGGTTCCAGAACAACCAGTTCCCCCCCCCTAACCTTGAGGAAGGTCTGCACGTCACTATCATTTTAAATTATATTGATTTAAATTCGTATTTTAGTCTGTTAATCATTGCCCAGCATAGGAGACATTCCTGGCTGTTTGGCCGGATCTAAATTCTGGAAATAAATGAATGAAACCTAGTTCCTGCAACCAACCACACTTCTTCAGGTCCTGTCCATGTATTCCCATTAAGTTTGTTTTCAAACATGGCTTTGAAGGCTTTTTAAAAGGAAATAAAATCTCTCCCTTATCAGTCTCTACAGCCACAGCAGGCACTGTAACTCTCCAATGGTTTGGCTTTACCCCTGAAGGATCACTGTTCCATTGTCTCCCAAGACGGAGGCCAAGAAGTTGCAGAATTAATTTATACGTTACCTTTCAGAACATGGATAAACCCAGTCCAGAAGATCTACTAATTAATAAGTGACAAATTCATGAAACCTCAAGAATGCTCTTTAATTTAGCTTTAATACCGTGCTTTCCTACTCTTGTTCTTAAAGTAGTTAACATCTAATAGGAAAGAAATGGAGAGGGAATACTGCTGAAGCAGCAGTCTCTTGAGAACATTGTTTTCAGTATATGAAGCTCTTTGTGACTTATATAGTTCTACAATACAAGGGTGAATCATGTATTGGAACCACATTTTGAAATGATCTTAATTAAGGCTTTGTCTGGGATGTAATATTCTTTGATGTAGTAGTTCTTTGAAATTCTGCTTGTAGCAAGTTTCATTTTTTGCTTTGTGCTTTTAGGTTTTCTTTTCTTTTCAGGGAGTCAGAGGGCACTTTGGATCCAGTAATTTGGCGGACTTGTTAGAAAGAAAATACTCCTGTCAAAGAGCTAACTAAATTCAAAAAATGTGACTAAGAGAATCAATCACTCATCATAACTCTGCAACCCATCCATTGGTCTTGCTTGTGGCAACTGTTGACATCAGTTGAGGACTACAGTAACACCCACCTCAAAGACTACTTTGTCTAGACACGTTGACAAACTTGGGAAAATGAAGATCATGGCTGCTTTTGGTTCATCTTTCTTTTCCTTTGTTTTCAATGTAGCTAGAGACATTACTGGATTTCACACTAGTGAGGCAGTAGGATGGCTACTGCATAACCACTTAAGTGAGAAATGTCCAGGTGTGTCATCGTACTATGGTTCCAGAGAGAAAAGTTGTATCTAGCTATTTCTTGCTGTCACGAGAGCCTTCACGTGCCAGTTTTATTATTAGAGTGGTTCAAGAAAAGAGCACAATGGGTAGGGGAAGCAACTGTCCCAACTTCTCAATTAATCTTAGAGCTCTACAAATAGGCAGAGTGAAATGGCCACCTCAGCAGTGGATGCTTGGGCTGGGTGGCAATGACTAGGTGTTGGAAAATAGTAAAATGATCTATGCTTGCTGTCTTCAGGTGTAGGTGTGATTGGGGATGCTATTGCAATACCACTGTGGTCAGCTGATCCTCAGCTGTATGTAAGATTAAGGAAGCCCATTTGTCCTTTACCCCAGGCAGCAGAAGGTGATGGGCAACCCCTGATAGAATTGTAGAGCTGCAATGCAGGAATCTCAGCTAAAGCATCCATGACAGATGACTATCCTTCCTTGGAGGTTTTTAAGCAGAGGATAGAGAGTCTTCAACCTCCCAAGGGAGTCCACCCCACTGTTGAATAGAGACTCCCAAGGGAGTCCACCCCACTTACTGGCAGAATTTTCTTCTCGATGTTTAGTCGGAATCTCCTTTCTTGTAACTTTTCATTGGATTGAGTCCTATCTTCCAGGGCAGGAGAAAACAAGCTTGCTCCATCTTCCATAAGACAGCCCTTTAGATATTTGAAGATGGCTATCACATCTCCTCTCAGATTCCTCTCTAGAAAGCTAAACATACCCAACTCCCTCAACCGTTCCTCATAAGGCTTGGTTTCCAGACCCTTGATCATCTTGGTCACCCTCCTCTGCATACATTCCAGCTTGTCAATATCCTTCCTAAATTGTGGCACCCAGAACTGGGTACAGTATTCCTGGTGTGGTCTGACCAAGGCAGAATAGAATGGTACTATTACTTCCCTTGATCTGGACACTATACTTCTTCCACGTTTTGGTGAAATATGGCTATCATATGCCTCTTCCTCCTCTGGAGAGTGGCAGGAATAGTTCTGTACACTGTACCTGCTAAAGCCACCTCAGAGTGTTCTAAGGTCTGCAACTGCTGTTGTTGCTCCTCTGGCCCTGAATTGGAAAATAGATTGCTGGCAGAGTAGAAGATTTGGGCCTCTAATCTGGGCATATTTCTTCAAGCATCTGCATTCGTAGATGGTACCCAAATACTTCCCCTTTGTTAGAGCATAAAGTAGATAAAAGGTCTCGGCCTGGAAAGGGGAGGATGTTTTTCATTTGACAGTCTTAAGCTCTAAGCACCATTACATAAATAAAACTAGCAGAACTCTACATTTTTATAACTCAGCCTTGCTGTGGGAGAGTTTCTCTCGCAAGTTCCAAAGATCACAGAAGCCCTCTCTACAGTAACTTGAAGCACAGCTTTTAGCATGGCTGCCCCAGTTATGTGAATAGGATTCCTGTCAAGATACAATAAGTGCCTGGTATCTACACTTCTGGAAACAATTGAAGACAGGATTGTTCTGACAGGCTTTCCCAGCTGGAAAAATGGGTCTTTACCACAAGTGTTTTTAGCTTTGTTTAAAATCTACTTGCTGTTTTTGTATTCCTAAACTGGTTTTAATTATATTTGTTGTACATTGCCTTGCAACAGTCGTTTAGAATGCAGCTAATAAATCATTGATGGTGATGATGATAGTTTACAGAAGGGGTGAGTGATGACCTCATCACTATCAACATTCAAAAGAATAAAACCATCACCGACAGCAGTGAAGCCAGAATGGCACTCCTTTGGGGATGTTCCTTCCATGTGACTTTGGCATGATATAAAGAGACCTTACCCGCCATGTGCTTCCACTAGTTTCTATGAGGTTACAAAGGATAAAAATCAGGGGATTAAATTGTTTCTCTTGTGTGTGATCATAAACCCACTTAAAGTGATTAAGTAGATGCTGTCAAAAGGAGCTGTTGTTGTACACTGTTGCAAGAGGCATGCATCACATGGGAAAAATAAGTAAACCTGAACTATTGGAAGATGTTAGCAAAGCCATCATGTATTATACTCTCCAAACAGTCATTTAGTTATTGATTTTATTTATTTAGTGTTCATTGGAGAACTTGCTATCTTTCAGAATTAATTGGATATAAAGCTAAAGGAATGCTGAGCCTACCAGCACAATTGGCCTGCACAACAGTCTCAGGAAATCAGTGTACAACTTAACACACCTGTTACGACTTGTCAGTGGTGAGATGTAATTATGTGGAGGTAATGATTCCCCTGTAACTTATCGCTAAACAGACATCTATACAGCAGTTCACTTGATCTCATTCTCTGATCATCAGGGATAGACCTGCCTAGTGCACCTACCTTTCTGTAAATATATATAGATATCCCTGAAGCTCTTACATGACTTGAATAGTAGAATTAGTGCAAGAATAGAATCTTAATGTTTGGTATACTTTGGATTCTCAGTTGCTGGAGACAAAGAACAGGACACAGTACCTCCTCTTTTCCCCATGCATGCCCTGCTACTGCCTCACAGGTAGAGAGGGCGAGTGGCATTGGCTGCTCCAAGCTTCCCCTCCCCACCTGCTCACCCAATTGTGTTGGGTGGCCTAGTGATTGCATCAGCAGAAAGAGCAGTGATAATCACTCATCTGTCCTCTTCTGGCTGGCATTGACAGCTGTGCTTTCTGCTGCTACAGATTGCATGCCCTCTTGCTCGCTGAACTGGTAGAGTGGGAAGAGTGCCAGAAATTTGTCCTGTGTTTCTTTTTAAAAAAACACCCAAAAACTATTTCCCATCAATTAATGAGAAAAGAAATACCAAAATTATCAAAAAGAGAAGAGTTCAGTGAAATTATCATGGTTGGATGCTTACCTTACTTTACCTTACTTGAGACAACAGGCATTCTCAAGTGTCCTTTGTATTATTCTGCCAATCAGCCCTTTGGTGGGCTGCACTCTGCAGCCTTCCCAGGTGCTTTCCTTTCCAGAAAACCCTATGGCATCCACAAGTGGGCTTTCCTGTGAGCACAAAAAATCAGGGAGGATGCTAACTGTGCACCTGCAAGCTGGTCATTGTTGGTTTTTAAGTGAAGTCTTTTTATTTTAACAGGCATCAGTGTTCAAAGGTTTCCCTCCATAAGGCTCAAGGAAGGACTCCTCTTAAAAACAAATCCAGAGAGAGTGTCAGTCTCAGACATTTGGTAGCCAGCCTCCCTGCCTTCCCATGACTCAATTAAAGCTGTGGAGAAGGCACTGTGAGGTAACTCTTTGTGTCCTGAACCCCAACGTACCTGTAGACCCATCCAGCTGGTGTATACAGTTCCAAGGGCAAATGCTAGCAAGTAGTACAGCAATATGACAGGTCAGGAAACACAGTCCAGGTTCAATACAGCAAGCCAAGTCCATAGTCCAACAGTCAAGCCAGGTTCCCACCTCTGCAGCCTATCCAGGGTCAGGGAATCTGGAGTTCAGTCCTGAAAAGCACAATTCACATCCTATGCCCTTTAAAAATGTGTTTGGGGTGTTATTGGGTTGTTTTCATTATGTACTTCACAGTTTTATATTCTGATTTTATCCTGTGAACTGCCCTGAGACTTGCAGGCACAGGGTAGTACAGTGGTACCTCGGGTTACATACACTTCAGGTTACAGATTCCGCTAACCCGGAAATATTACCTCGGGTTAAGAACTTTGCTTCAGGGTGAGAACAGAAATCATGCAGCGGCAGCAGGAGGCCCTATTAGCTAAAGTGGTGCTTCAGGTTAAGAACAGTTTCAGGTTAAGAACAGACCTCCAGAACGAATTAAATTCTTAACCCGAGGTACCACTGTATATAAATTCAATAAATAAATAAAATAAATAAATTCTGGTACTCGCAGGATACCCAAGCCACAGTCCCTCAACATGGGAAGTTGAGCAGATGCAGCACCTCAACTCTGCTTCCCTTTTATCCATTGAATCTTGATTGCAGCATCTGGGCTTGATGAGGCATGTGACCCTCACCTGTCCTGAGCCTAAGCCAGCTGAGGAATCACACTCCTCCTCCCAGAGCTAGTGAGCTCCACCTGGCCAGCTAGGAAGCTGGGCTATGGGCCCTTGCCTGCCTCAGCCTCCTAGAGTGTACCTCCCTCTGTTCCCCATGCCTCAAAGCCTGCCATGTTCATGGAGACGGGGGCTCTTCTGGCTCTGGTAATGGACCCTGCTCCTCCGGTTCCTGTGCACTGACTCCCATCCCCTCACCATCTTCTGTTGCCCTGTGAGTACTTTCTGTGCCCCCAACCTCTCCTCCTCCATTCCCAGCTTGCCCTGAGGTGTACCAGTCATGGCTACACCCTTCTTTGGGATCCTCTTCTTCCTCCCCGTCGTCTTCTCGGGGCACTTCTGAAGAAATTCAAAAGTGCCCTGAGAAGAAGGCAGAAAAATAGAAGCCCATTTTGCAGGGGAAGTAAACTTCTGAGAAGCTAGAGGATAGGCTTCAGTATGGCACTAGCACAAACCTCCCAGGACAGTACTGTTGAGTGAATATTGGCTGTTGCTCTGACCCACACTTGTTGCTCGTTCTTTGCTTGCCCACTTGAGCAGGTGATCAATCAGTGGCAGAAGCAACTAATTCAATTGACTGTGTTCTGTGCAGACAGGCAGGCAGGAAGGGGACCCAATCCTAGAGAGAGAGGACAGGTAGTGGTGGCACCTGCTGTCCCCCTCCCCCCAAGAGGACCAAATAATATATTCTTAAGGTACACAATACAGTTCAACTGCTGAAGCTAAAGGGATCAGTTTTTGAGAAACGTCCGGATAAGAGACAAACTAAGAACCATATGTAAGCTACCATGTTTTTCTTGGAGGAGGAATGGTGTATAAATGTGACAAATATACCTTTTATTTCATGTAAAAATGAACATTCAAAAAAACAAGTATACTTCTCTGTTGATGGTGGCTTTCACCAACTTGCTGAGCGTATAAGCTTTCTTGGGCATCTACCAGGCCGCAGCTGGAAACAGATGAACTTTTGATCTGAACAGCAAGGCATGTTTTAATACTTTCTAATCCACTCTTGATATAATCTTTTGCAATCTGTTGACTCTGCACTCCTGGAACATTAGATTCACAATAAGCTTCTTGAACTCTTATGGCTTGCTCAGGTAAAAATTTAAGAGAGTGGCAATCTTGCCAAATGCTTTTTGGGAATTCCTTCTCCTAGTTTTCAAAAGTTAGAGTAATCTTTGGAACTTCAATGCCACACATCTTATGAAAGTATCATAGTAAGTGAAGAAAAATTACTTGCTTTTTAAGGAGAATGAAATTCTGAAAACATGTAAAATCGACACACAGTATTTCTATACTTAAATTGTTTCACAAAGATGAAGGTAAACGTAGTTGGAACTACTCAAAAGCAGGATACTAAGAGCTTCATGGCAAATGTTATATATGTGTTGTAAATTAGTTTTAGAATCGAGGGATGACTACAGATGGTAGAAGTAGATCTTTATTCACACCAGTTTCATTAAAGTGAACAGCAGAAACGGACCTAACTAAAAAGAAATAAGGATTCACAGTTCCAGGATTATTATTATTTTTTTAAAAAAAACAACAACAAAAATATTCTGCCATAAAGAGTATGTGGTTACCTTGTGCCTTGTACGCTTCATAACCAGCCTGTGCCTCTCACTGGTTTGCTGAAAAAAATTGATAGCCCCACATATGCTGCTCCAAACTCTTTAGAGAACAGATGGAATACAAATGTGATAACTAAATAAACAAATAATTGAAGGATTTTGATATGTCTAGCCAAGTTCTAATGGCCAGTGGGTATGAAGACTGTCCATTAGAAGCTGCCTTAATTTGCTTGACATGTTGCCTGCCATTGGTACACAGAGAGAATTTTCTTGACACTGAGGCAAATTTTTAAAAAATAAAATTAAGACTAAAAATGACATAGGAAACTTCCTGATTTGTGTGCTGAGCCACAGCACATGAAAGGCTCACTACATGCCGACAGTTGCCATGGAGAGTGATTTCAAGCAGTCTTCATGTGGCAGCCATTTTGTGTGTGGTGGCTCAGGGTATATACAAAGCCTGTTCCAGGTGAAAATAATAGAAGTTCATTAAGTTTCCAGGTATATACTTAACCTATATATTCCTGGTAAGTTTCCTAATTATCAAATGAAACTCTTCTGCTTTTCAGATTCCACCCTCCACCCCCAAGAATGGGAATGTTTCAGACAGGAATCCCTACATTATTTACTTCTATTCAGATGAGGTTATTTTTTATGAACAATCTGGTTTTCTGAGAAAGTTGAATGACTTCAGTTTTTGTAATGATCTCTAGAAACAGATACTTGAGGGTGTTGCTTGATCTGAATTCTTAAGCAAGCCAACCTGATTTGTACTTCCCAGACAAGGATCAGTAATTATTTTTGCACTTAGTAGTGAATTTTGCAGTGCAGTTCTTTGATCAGAACTGCATATGACAATGTACCTTGCACATTAAAATGCATACAGAAATTCCTTGTAGGATAAATTGCATTTTTGTATGCACTTTCTTCTTTTAAAAAGTGCAAAAATACATTTGAAAATAATGTAAATAAATGTTCATGTTTGTATTTTTAATTACTCATTGATGCAGACACAAAACTGAATTACATTATGAGTGAACATGTGCAAAACTGACACTGACCAGAAACAGACTGATCTGTCTAACCCTAGATTTCCCCTAAAGTTTTAAGTTTAGTGATGTTTTGTGGTTAATGGAGGCGAGAGACCGTTTGGACTTGACCCCCTTGGTGCTGTCTTCCATGTGACATACAGAGCTATGGGTCACCACAGATCAAAAAGCTTTGGAATATGTTTTCCCTCCTCTTCCATTTTTCTGTAAAAGACTACACTTGCCAGTTGTGATGTTAAGGATTGATTAATTGTATTTATGAGATAATTAGGGATAACAGAAATTTTTTTAGGGCTTCCTGTTAGTGACTTCGATATTCTTACTGCATATAATGTTTTGGGGCTATCGTAAAAGCATGCTTTTATTTGAAGGAATAAGCTGTATGAACTGAGGCACATGTATAGGCAAGAAAAATGTTTAATTCGTAGCACAGAAATAGTTCTGCTTTTCCTTTCTGCTGTGCTACAGTCTGAAAGCACCAGGAGGCTGGCAAACAAAGGTTTTCTCCGGCAGATGCCAACAATCCTACTGAGTGACCTCCCCAGCTTCCTGGAGAGTTGCTCTATTTATACTGGTTGCAATTCCAATCTGAGTGGTTTGTGAAATTGAACAGCAGTCAATTTATTTTCAGGTACACTCCATTTGGAATTGCAATTAGGATAACAAGATCAGTTCTCTAGTGCAGGAAATTGGGAAGGTCACGCTACAAGATGGTTGGCGTCTTGATGGGGGGCCCCTACTACTTCAGATCAAGGGAATCTCACCCAACTGATCTAATTATGAAACCTTCTCAAAAGTTCATGAATATGCATGACACAATCACCAATATTTGACGTTAATTTCACTTGAGGAAATAACAACCCTGATATTCCACGTCTGAGTTGTAATGATTCACAGCAGGGGAGTCCCAGGGGGAAAAAAGTTGTATTCTCCTGAACAGAGACACTAGACAGTATTGTGAGACATGTTGTCCAGTATGTGCTGTGTCATTAAGGTCATAAGATATTGGCAGCATTTTCACTGTCAGATTTGAGGCCACCTGGAGAATTTCCATGGGCTGCATTCACACAGCGCTTTTGTCTATTTCCCCTACATTTCCCTAACTTAATCCCAGCGCTATATTGGAGCTTGTACATAGTGTAAAAGCCACTTCCAGAAATCTAATGGAATAAAAGCCATTTTTAGTGCTCATTTCCATGTTATCTGATTCCAGAAAAAAAATCTACTTGCAGTCTCCTTAACCCAGAAAATTGTGAGAGTAAAGTGATGAAATTTGGGTTGGCATACCAGCATACAGTTCTTTCCTGTTTTCGTGGAGGAATCATTGGGGGGTGGGGTGGGAGGCAGAAGCATGCATGTGCGAAATGGTAAGAGAGGAGTGATGGTGTCCAATGGCACCTGTTGTTGAGCAACACACCCACTGGTGTGAATGAAGTTTAGCATTAACCTTTCCCTTTTCTCCTGCCGTTTCTGTCTAATGAAAATTGGGCAGAGACTATGAATTGTTTTGGACAATATGAAGGAGAGTTGGCAGAGGAAGTCACACATCCTTTGTGCACTTTCTGTGTAACATTTGAAGTTTCACTTTGGGGAGAAATATGATCAGTAGCTCTGTGTGTGGGAGCTAACATATCTCATCAAGGAGATGAATGGGTACCCTCTTTGGATAATATACAGGAAGCATCAATATACAAATAAAGACACACAAGTCACTTGGACTTTCTTTGTGTTTCATTGTTAGCATGTGAAGTTGCTCTGTGCTTCATCTGTGAATACAGCTGGTACCAAATAAATGTTCCAGTGGCTTACAACCAGCCATTTATTGCCAATGAATTTTAACAAGCATTACCAAGTAATGTCAAGACTGATTGAGTTTGGAAGAGGTTACTGTCCTACCTTGCCTCCTAAAGAATGCTATAGTGATTCCAGCTCCTTTTGGTAATCAGATCACAATTAATAACAGGGAAGGACATTTATTTGTGATGACAATATATTATGTTTATACATGCATTCATCGATTCTGGAGACAATGCCAGGATCAGAGCCTTTCTTCAATATAAAGGCAAGAAATCTTTAAAAAATTAAGAGCCTAGCCTTTGTGTGTGTGCCATGAGTTGTTGGCTGTATTTAATGATGAAAGGAACTGCTATTCACATATGTATACACATATTTAAGAAGGGGTGAAAATTTGACTTTCTAAGAATTCCTGATTTTGCTACTATGCAAATTTATTTAAATGTAATCAGTCAGAAAGGTACACTCACAAACGTATGCTCATCAGTAATTCACTTGACCAGCTGAAGTAATAACTATCGTATAGCAAGAGTATCACCTGATGTCTAACTCTTTATAGATACATTAGAAATTCCAAACATAGCAGCTGCTCTATGATAGCCTGACTACATGAAAGCTATCATGTGATTACCATAAGTCCGAGGAAATTTGCCTTCCAGTTGCATTAATATGACATGGCAACTGTGCTTCATTGCTCTTAGAAGCAATCTCTAACGTTCTTGTTCCAAACATGGTCAGGCATCAGGTGGAGAAAAGGAAACTTTCATTTTCCTCCTGGAGTTTTCTTTTTTGTAATTGCCCAGTGCCTGTGCTACCCTGTTTGCACAGTAGCTGATGTTTGTGCCATGAATGAAAGATGCAAGGAAGGGCAGCTGTTAAAATGTCTCCATGGTTGACCTGCTAGAGGTTTGCGGGTGCCTCTTACTCCTGTTTGTGGAAACGCAAGTACTTCCATTTATTTTGGCCACTCATGCGCTGGACAGTGTCCCCACTCACCCACCCCTAAAAACTGTTTGGTTCCTCTAACTCCTGCCATAGTGCTTCTGTATAGAGCTGTGACATGGGATTTATAGTGAAGGGAGAATCTAAATTCCTGGGGAATCTCCACATAGGACCTACCAACTCAGCAAGTTCAGGAAGTTGCTCCTAAGGAGATACCAGCTTATGTAGGAGGCCACGTTCTGCCTTGCAGACTGTGCAGCTGCACTGACCCTGCACTGTGTCTGAAATGTGGCTTTTACTTTCTAAATGCTTGTCCTAGCAATTCAGTTTGCAAGCCACTGAAACACTGGCAGGCCATAGTACAGGCCTGGTCCTTTCTGCCTGTTGTTACTCTGCCTCTAATTCCCTATCAGGAGATTACCTTTATTAATAGATTGTTGATTGCGAGTATATTCTGATACTTATGAGTCCAAAATGACTCATGTATGCCATTTATTTGTGAATATTGCAGTGCCTGGTGTGCAAACACAATTACTCTAGTCATTTGTTGTCTGTAGTGTATAACATCAGCACTATTTTAAAGACCCACCCACAGTCAGCAGTATTTTAGCAGTCTGACTCTTTTCTCTGACATAAGCATATGGATCCTAATTAGTTTTCAGTTTAACTGAGATTTCTTCTGTTATGATAAAATTTATTACAAGCTGCCCTCAATATAGAGATGAAGGCACGTGTACAATATAATCTGTTTCTTTGCGTTTTATCCTGATTTTTTGTTGTTTTCTGGTAGGTGCCTGTGAGATGGTTAAACAAGTAGAACATACAGGATCCACCTACTGGTGGACTGGATGATTAAGTGATAGAACATAAGTAGCTTTTTAAATTTTTATTTTAGCAATGATGTTCACAGATAGAGAAACTCTGCTAATCCTTCCAATGATGTGCCAAAGGCACAAGTTAGTTTCAAAGGACAGACAAAATGGTAGATGAAGAGATTCATTGTTATCTGCTCTGAGGACTCATGTTACAATCAGAGCTGGTGGGGGGGGAATCATTTTTGTTAAACAATAAGTTTCAGTGATAAATTCAGAGCTGAGTTGTAAAAATTATAAAGAACAGTTGAGCCCATAGCATAATAAAAAGTAAAATTATGCAAATTATAAAGTACCTAGCCATAGGCTAATCTTACATAATGAAATGTTGAACAAGCAAAGCAGGGAACCCCTTTTTTGGTGGGATAGGAATAAAATCATTACTGGAGGCTTGCTGGTGCTTTGTAATATTTGTGTTTGTTTAGAAGCATAAAGGTTGAGCATAGGTGGAATTACAGTATTAAATACTCCAATGGCTTTCGTAGGTTCAGTACTCCCACATCAGTTTCTCAATGAAGGTGCATGAAGAAATGCATGCCCCCTTTCCCAAAATGTCTCTCTTCTCCCAGAATACTTACGTCATCATTTAAATGAAGGTCTACCAGTTATTCCCTATGGCTGGTGTAGTAACCTTTGACCCCCCAGGTGTTGGAGAATGATAACTTCCATGCTTACTAGGGCTGATGGAAATTATAGTTCATCAACATCTGGAGGGCCAAAAAATCTCCACTCCTGCCCTATGGCAACCGATCACCTTAGTTTACCTTAGACTATGCCCAGCTAGACCTGTTCAACCAGGGTGGTTTTTACCTTACAGTTTTTATTTTTACAATCACAAGCACACAGCGTTGGAAGAGACCCCGAGAGATCACCAGTTAGTTCAACACCAAACCAGTAACAATGTATTTGCTAAGAAGCAAAAATTGTATTTCTTCTGATGCTTTTTTTTGTCATTTGGGCCATAAACGTGTTTCCGTTATTTAAGAACTGGGAGTAATATTTTCAATTGTAGAGAGAAATCATTAGTAAGATTATTTTGTTTCTATTTTAAAAATCACCCTTCTCAACTCTGATGTCCACTGTTGTTTAGCCCCAAATTCTGCTCACACTGTTTTTCTCTTGAATTTAGCTGCTGGGGCTACACACACACCACTCTCTTCAAAAAGAAGAAATTACTTGTTATGAAGATGAGGAAATGTGGAGGGCTATTAAATTTAGCCCTCTTTTAACCCTGAATAGATTCAGAGACACTATTATTGCTTATTGAAAAGGGCTCCACCCACATAGCCCTTGCAGGTGGGTCAAGGAGAGAAATGGCCATTGTACATAACACCCATTTGAATGTTCTGTTACTTTTCCAGTTCAGGGTACATCCACAATTACATCTCTGACTCCTAGCTTGATCAGGAGAAAATATTTTGCTATAAGGCTCTGGCATTTATATGCAATGTTCAACACTCTTTTCTGAATTCTAAGAGAGTTATGTTTTGTGCCACAAGTGGTTAATGACCTAGCCCTTTGGATTCTTTCTAAAACTCTTTGATTCTACCACCACCACCCCAGCTTGGAGAAAAGAGAGTTACAGTGGTGCCCCGCAAGACGAAATTAATTCGTTCCACGAGTTTTTTCTTCTTGCGAGTTTTTTGTCTTGTGAAGCACGGTTTCCCATAGGAATGCATTGAAAATCAATTAATGCGTTCCTATGGAGACCGCCTTCAGACCAGGTCCGGGGACAGTCTGTCCCCGGACCTCTTCTGAAGGCAGGCCGGGGGAGAACGGCAAGCTCCGGGGACAGAGGTGAAGGGGCAGCGCTCCTTCGCCTCTTTCCTCGAACCTCTTCTGTAGGCAGGCGGGGGGAGAAGGGCTTTTCTTCCCACCGCCAGCCTTCAGAAGGCTGTTCTGAAGGCTGGCGGTGGGAAGAAAAGCCCTTCTCCCCCCACCGGACTTCAAAAGAGCTTTGGGAAGTCCGGCGGGGGTCCAAGGGATTCCCTCCCAGCCGCCCGCGTCTAAAAGCACTCTGGGGAAAGCAACAAAGCGCGCCGCGCTTTGCTGCTTTCCCCGGAGTGCTTTTAAACGCAAGCGGCTGGGAGGGAATCCCTTGGACCCCCGCCAGACTTCCCAAAGCTCTTTTGAAGTCCGGCGGGGGTCCAAGGGATTCCCTCCCAGCCCGCCCCGCTCCGCTGAAGTTTAGAGGGAGCCTGTGGGGAAAAACTAAAAAAAAATTCCATTTTGCCAGAAAGGCCCATAGGAAAATTTGTCTTGCGAAGTGGCTAAAAAATCAGAAAACCCTTTCGTCTTGCGCGTTTTTCGTTTAGCGAGGCATTCGTCTTGCGGGGTACCACTGTATTATAGAGTGAGTTATTGCTTTTGAATAGGATCTTGTATATTCAAGTTAAAAGGAAAAGCACTGAGAACCTCTGTGCTTAACCTCTCTCCTCCTGCTATGAATTGCTTTCTGTATTTCTGGAGAGAAATTGCACATAATATAAATGTGGCATTATAACACATGTATTTAACTGCCAGAAATAAAGTTCACAGATGAACAACTCCACTAAGCTTGTCTCCTGTTTCAGTGGTTTGCCCAGGGCACAAGTCAATTTCAAAGGACAGACAAGAAGAAAGACCAAGGAGCTCATTGGTGGCCATTCTTCTGAGGACTCAGTAAAGCTTGTAGGAGCTCAGCAAGAAAATGGGAGCTGAGTTGTGCAAATTACACAATTGAGCCTTTAGTATAGTCAGTCAAAATGCCAGGATTCCAGTGAATTATTTACACTTTCTGGCTGTTCTTCCCATTTCAGGAGACCTGTGGGAAGTATCACTGGTAACTGTCAGGAATTGCCACAATCTATTTGTAATCCATCTAAAAAGATCTGAGAAAAATTCATTATTATTTTCATGGACAATTGGTAAGCGAAAATTTACCAAATCATGTTGTTATATTTTCAACATGAGTCTTTTCCAGAAAACACGTCTGTTCTCTATGATTTTTTTTTAAAGATATGGTGCAAAAATGAGTATATAATAAATAATAAGATTCCATTGATAATGTTAAACATAGGCCAATATTTACATAATGACAGGCAAAATTGCTTCCAAAGTTCTAGTCATCATAAGCATCAGTCATCCTGATGATTGTTCATCTGTTGTGTACTGGCTGTTGTGTAGTAACGTGATGTTTAACCTGTCCCTCCTATTGAAGAGTATTGACAACTGCACTACAAGGAGTAGGGCTGGGTTCCAACCATGAAGTTTCACAATTTAGAGAAGACTTAGCACACCACACCAATCAAATGCTGCTATGCTATACCAAATTATACTTTTTCTTATTATTTGACTAATACAGACAGAAGCAGGTGCAGGCATAATGTTTATATTTACTGACTACATGAAATATATTTGCATTTGCTCACTTTCTGCCAATAAATTACTGTATGACAGCAGGCTCAAGGGCGTACAATGCCTTATCATGCAATAATCACACACCTAGGTGGTTAATAGCATTTGCCATTGGCCTGCTGCCTAGCAAGAAACCATGATATGTGATTTGTATGAGTAGGGACACATGGCATGGCATGTTATATGGCTTAATAAAAAAAATAAGGTTCTGTTTTCAGCTTTAATTTTGCTGTCACCAATGTTTGCATTCCTGTTTTTTTATTGGTTAGAGTCCTAAGAGAAATGGAAAGGAGGAATGAGAGGGGGAAGGAAAGATAAAATATTTATGACTTAATATGTTTTAGACCTGGAATAAATACATAAAATTGTCTAAATAATCTCCTAGGGACAGGGGAATCTTGAGCCAATGTTTTTAACTTGGTTCCCATTCTTTTGTATATTTCCTTTTCGTTTAGAAATGAAATCGGTGCTGTTCATCTTCTTTTTTTAATAATCACCTTGACAATCACAAAGACAGAACACTCCTTTCTGATCATTCACATTCAGCTCAAGGTGCGAGGAGGTACATCTGAATGCAAGGGAAGCATACTGAATCCTAGTTCTCAATGAGGTAGCAGCTTTGTGTTTGGGCTTCTGATTGCAGCACTTCAGGCTTGCCGATAAGGGTTCCCAGGATAAGATGGCTCCCTGACTGTAAAAGGATTCCTGCACATAGAGGAACTAACATGCCAAGGAGAAGGCTGGACTATAATATTTCTAATAATTATTAGAATGTATTTATGGAGGCCCAGTACCCACCTGCAACCCAAAATGGTATAGCCGAGGCAGTTTTATTATTCCAATGTCAATTACATATTTTCATTTTTTTAAAGTATCCTTGAGTGCCATGCGAAGTCTCAAACCCATCAGCTGACTGGCAATTCTGTTCTTCTACAGCTTACTGGGGCCTGGTCTCCATCAGTCCTGTTCCTTTCAAGGCTCCACTTCCAGCAAAATAAAATATACGTATCAGAACTAATTGTTCTGACCTGTCCATACCAGATTCCCACAGCAGCAAGGCAGGACAGTGGCTGAAGCACCATGGATAGATTCAAGTGAGCAATTTGCTGTGACAGAGGCAGAAGGTGAACCAAGGCCTTGCTTCCTCTGGTCCACCTTCCCCAAGGTCCACCCCACTTGGACTAAAGAAGATGGCTCTTAAAGGGCCACATATTCCTAGTGTGCAAAGGAGTACTTGTTCACTTGTCCCATCTGGCATGGTCCCAGCACCATTTGTCAGGTTGTTAGCAATGGAAGCCCTTGATTCCTTTGAGGGGCCTGGCTCAAGGGGCAGTATCCCTTGTACAACTTGAGCAGTCTCACAACTGCCAGAAAGTCAATATCTGTGATCAACAATATTGAAGAGTCTTCCCTAGAAAGGGTAGTTTGGCTATAGTCAATAACTGGCTGAATAATGAACAACAACATTAGATGGTGGGCAGGGACCAGGTGATTACAGGGCTTGAGATTGTTGAGCCTGTACTGTGCCTAAATGGCAGCATTTACCAACTAAATCCAGGTTCTTCCATTTGTCACCCATATGCCCCAAATAGTCCCATCATCTAATGATTAGGAAGGGTGCCTGGCGACAGCAGGCATAATTCTCATAACTGCAATACGTCAAGAACCACCTCTCCCTATATGAGCCAACCTGGACCTAGCAATTATCATCTGATGCCCTTCTTTGTGTGCCCTGTCCACGATATGGCTGGAGGATAGCAACATGAGAACTGGCCTTTTCTGCAGTGGCTCCCCGTTTGTGGAATGCTCCCCCCAGGGAGGCTTGCCTGTCACCTTCATTGTACGTCTTTAGGTGCCAGGCGAAAATGTTTCTCTTCAGCCAGGCCTTTGGTTGATTAACATTCTGTGCCCTTTTAAATATTGGGGGGGGCATGCTATTGGTTTGTTTTGCTTTCGTTCTTATATTTATTGTGTATTATGTGTTTTTATTTTATATTTTTATGCTGTGAACCACCCTGAGATTTTTGACTGAAGGTGGTGTACTAATTAATTAATTAATTAATTAATAACTATATTCCTCATAACACAGAATTCTAACTGCATCTTTGGGAACAGAGCTACTGAACTGCTGTCACACATGGGTAATTTAGGACAGGGGATTTGTGCCATCTTGAAAGGCCATCTTCAGAATGTTTTGATCTATATTTTTGTATGCTATTTTTATTAAAGTTGAAGTCAGCAGAAATATCTTTTGATATAAAATGTTTTGTGGGGTATTTTTACATAACAATTATCCTTTATCAAAGTACCTTTGATTATCCTACTAGAAATAACCTAGCTTCTGAAGAATATTGGCTTATTTTCCTTAATGAAATAAAGCACCCATCTTCCTTTATTCTGACAGAGGGATAGAATCAGCTTTCAAAAAAATACAGATGCCCTGTGCATTTGTATACCTATTTGTAGGGTACCGGTATATTTTGAAATATAATAGGTGTGATTAAAAAGAAAAAAGAATCCAGAGATTTAAACTGCTTCAAGATCAAAGGAACAGAGCCAGCAATTACTAGGTGGCTTGTGTCTGATGGCATTTTTTATGTCTGTGTGTGGGTTTTTAAAAAAATCATTAGCATATCTTATTGAAAGAGATAATTGAACCATTGAATTGGGAGGTCCAGATCTTGAATATAAAATGCAAAATATTTGCAAATTGCATGATTAGTAACCTTTCCTTTGTAGTTTTCTTTTGGGAAGCTGTTAAGCTAGTTCTAAGAAAGGAGGCAGCTAACTTTAGCCTACAGCAAAGGGAAGATTATCAAGATAATGCTAGACTTTTTTTGAGTCAAATATGAAACATTGCTGGTTTTTAAAATCATCTGTTGTTATTTAGAAGCATAATCTCAATAGATGTAGCACAGGAATGTGCGTAATATCATCTCTCTTCCAACAGCAAGAATGCACTTCAGCGTAATTCAGGGTTCAGGTGACCTACACACATCCATCATTTATAAGTCTTAAGGAAGACCACACCAGTTTGCTGATGGTGGCTGCATGACTTAGTTATTCTCATGAGACCTAGATATAGTCTGTTGCCCTTTTGCACTGTCATTCCATGTTGTGCTTTGATGGACGCATGAGTAAATGAAAGGCTTGGTATCGATTTCCATACAGATGTTAATAATTTCTCTGTACATCATCCATGGAATAGTGGTTACTCTTGCACAGAATTTGATATTGCAGTATTCCTTGATGAAGAGATGATGCACGAAGCTTGCACAACAGCCTTTTATCTCTTGGTCTGTGTGGATTCGAAGCTGAATCAGAGAAATGAATGCATTTTTCCTTGCTGTCATCTTAATGGACTTTTGTTTACATCACATGCCATCAAATACTGTAGAGGGATTGACTAGCTCTGCTCACAGGAAGCTGAGAACCAGCAGATTCTGTACAAAACAGAAGGTTGCACTTGAACTTTCTGGGGAAACTTTGAGACTTTCTGGTGGATGCTTTGTTTATAGACATGATGAAATGGAGCTATTTGCTGCTGAATGGATCTATTTAGGATAGCAATATGTCTTGCAGCCAGTGTCTTTAGACACTCTCTCTTAAGAAAAATAATCAGGAAGCAATTTGCTTAACTTGTACTTTATCTGCAAATACACATGCATGCACACACACACACACACACACACACAATCACAATAGAGCTACTATATCTGCACATAGTAACTCTATTGTGTGTGTGTTTGTATCCCACTCCCTCACAGCAAGCAGTTCCAGCAAATTACCCCTTGTGGCAGCAGGGGGAAGTACCAGTAGAGGCTGGTGCTCACTGGTTCTGATAGGGCAGGGGAGCCAATGTTAGGTGGCGCCAGAACCAATCACACCAGGTGGGTGCAGGCCCCAGTAGACCCCAGAGGGCAGCCTTTGCTATTTCCTCCCTAAGGGTGTGAGGATACCAGCAGAGCCTACTATTTGCCAAGAGGCAGCTATAGAGGCAGCATTGGGTGGGCATTGCTGAGGAGGAGGCAGATCTGACCTCCAAAGAGTGTGCCACAGCCACTGCTGCCACTGCTGCAGCAACCTCAGGCAGTGCATTCATTGGAGGCCGGATTTGCTGCCCCTGTGGATCCTGACACCCGGTTGCCTTACTTTGCCTCATGAGTGGGCTGGCCTTGGAGCCAACTAATTTTAGTTTTGTCCATATCCTCCTCCCTGCTGAGTTCTGCAGGGAACTAAGGATGGTGGGGTATAAATAATAAAATTATTATTATTATTATTATTATTATTATTATTATTATTGAGGAGGGAGCATAATTCCCATCCATTCCCATAGGGCTCTCAAAGGACAAGTGCCTGGTGAATTGTACCCTTGTTAAATGCATTAATAGAATGAATGGTTCCCACTATCATCACATAACACAGTGACTGTTTTACTCCTGAATTGTCTTGTGCACTGCTGACAAGAGGCAGGGTTTTGTTTTGTTTTGTTGCTTTTTAAAAGAAAAATCATTCTAAATAAGTTTTTGTTGTTGAATTTTTGATGGCACGCCACCACCTGCAGTAATAATTGGGGTTGCATTAATGGATAATGTTAGCAGAGTTTCTTCAGTGCCAAAGCAATTGCCATGCAATACCATTCGCAGGTCTCATTACAATCGTTGGAAGTGATAGAGAGGCGGAGGTTGCAAGGTCTTCTAAAAATGAGTCCGTTCAGTGACTCAGTGTGTGACAGGGAGAAAATGGGACAAACTCATTCCATCTTCAGTCATCAAAAAGCATGAGCAGAGGTGAAACTTGTGGTGTGTTTTAAGGCCTGATCCTTCTGTGCCTTTAAATACAGCTAGGGTTTCTTTTAAAACTAGTTAGCCCAGAATAGGTTCCTGGTGATGAGGCGGCTTCCAGTGCTAAAATACTGCTGAAATGTGCTAGGAAAACAGGACAGGCAGAAAACCCTTGAAAGATAAGAGCCTCTCCATTTCAATGCAGGGATTTTCCAGCTTGTTCAGAGGCAGATGTAGTGCACTAGAATCCCGAAGAACAATGCTAATTAGTATTCCATTAAAAAGGAAGAAATCTTGCTGAGACCTGGAGTCACATCCCGACAGTCAAAGTGAAACATGGCTCACTAATGTAGCCTTAATTCTTTTTATTTTGCAGAGACAGCAAGCTGACCATGTTGCTCCGGGAGTCCCTTGGGAACATGAACTGCCGTACTACCATGATAGCTCACATTTCGGCAGCTGCAGGGAACTATGCTGAAACACTTTCCACCATCCAGATTGCATCCAGGGTTTTAAGAATGAAGAAAAAGAAAACAAAGGTAAGGACAAGGGGGGAACTCTTTTGTTGCCGTGCTCTGGAAAGAGCATGACAAACTAGGGATCCGAAAGAAATGGGAGAGGCCTTGAAAGTGAAGCTTCTAACAAAAATCAATATTCTTAATTTCTGATGGTATGGCAGTACATCCGAGTGCATGAGGGAAATCATATGTTCATTGTTAGATGAATGATTGGTTATAATAGGCACAGAAATGGCAGAGTTCAAACTCTCATGTTGCTTTCTTGAAGTCTATGTAGCATGGAATCCTGGTTAAAAGTCAAGCTGGAATAATTTATTAACATCATTCACATTAGCAGCCTAAGGATTGTTAAATGTGAGCTGAGATCAATTAACAGATTCTACAAAATATCACTGCACAACAATCTCTTCCCAGAAGAGATCTCTGCAACAGAGCATGCTGTAGTGTGTGACACCAATGTTAATTTTGATAGCATTTCCCTCATTAACCTTACAATGAGCACAAACTTTAAAAAAAAAAAAAGACTAGCTGATGTGGTCTGGGTGGTACTAATTCAGCCAGTGCATTTGAAGCATGATATTTTATCTTGAGAGTGAAAATTGAGAAGCTTGGTGTTCTGATCTGAATTCTATATAGTTCTTTTAGAGAAGACTGCATATACCAATGCTCAGTTCTGATAAAAATCAGAAGCTAACATGTATTTACAGCAAGAAAAGCTTGATCCAGCACACATTATTTTGTATCTCTTCTTCTCTACCCACTATCTAAATAAAACTGAACATTAATTAAAATTTGCAACAACAAAGTAAAACTGTGAAAGTTAGTTGCCTAGGACTTTAGTATGGAGAGTATGTTCCCTCACAGTCACTGAGACTTTTTACTTCTTTTTGAAGTTAGACATGTGCGATCAGGACTTGGTAGAAGTGCCTCTCTAAGGAGACTTGCCTTGTTCCTACTCTGGACAATTTCTGCCAGCAGATAACGGCTTTTTAATTTTGGAAACTTCCTTCTCTTAAGCAAGCAATCAGCTTTTATTGCAGCTTAAGGCTGCAATCCAATACTTACCTCAATAGGACTTCCTTCTGTGCCAACATGTATTATGCTGCTAGCTGCTTATATTTCATTGCTGGGAGTGGTTTAATTGTTATTTCATTTGATATTGGCTTCAGTAGTTTGTGGAAATCACTTTGAAAGGAGGCTCATAAAATGTATAAAGAAATAAAATGAAAGTCCCACTGTGTTAAAGTGTGTATCAGGAAACACATATTAACTATAATTTAAAAAATTAATAACTTGGACAGAGAAGTAGTGGAATCCTTTCTTAGAGATTTTTCAGGAAGTTACTGAGCGCATCTATTTGGCATTATTAAAATCTAGGAAATTTTAGTATTACTTGAGCTTTTGTTGCTGGAAACTAGAGGATCAATGTGTTCGCCTCCAACCTGAAATGCAGAGGTGAACCTTCTTTTATATAGTTAATGGAAGAAAGACGTGGGAGGCATGGTTTGTTTTTTTCCCATTCCTCCTTTTCTGCTTTCATCTCTACCGCTGTAATCACAGAAGTAAGCCCCCTTGATTCTAGTGAAATACACTTCCAAGTGTGCTTATCCCAGCCACCTAATTAAGTGATGGGTGTTGCTTACTAAATGCTCATCCACTTTCAACTATATGTTTCAGCTCAACATCATTAGCCTTTGGTTTTAGCTGTAGACTTCAGTCATCCATCTAAAGTAACTCCACTGTGATCAGTGAATGAATTTCAGAGTAAATAATTGCAAGAATGCCATGGCAGGCTTTTTAATGAATTTGTTTTAACAACTGTCAAAAGGAACACTGGGATCAAAGTGGCATGCAGCCCAATCTTACACATATTTAGTTGGTAGAGCAACTCACTGAGTTCAGCAGAAGAATTGCAGCATCAGGCATTTCTCCTCAATATGATTGCACAACAACATACTCCAGTAAGTGACATTGCTGTCTGACTGCATAGGTTATTTATAAACAGGCATGATGACCATACTATTGACAGTGCATGAGTTGGAGCTCTCCATGATAAGGAATTGGTCCATGTTATCTTGGTCAGATCACTACTGTCCAACCTCAGTTTTTCATATGAAAAATGGGCATAATATTGACAAAACTCACAACAAAGGAATGAAAGAGAACCTTATAAATGTAACATGTTTGAAATAAATTGGTTTTCATTTCACTTTAGAACTTGATTTTACTCTCTGTGATTCTGCTAAAGCCCAGTGTGCATGAACAGAGGAGCCGTGAGTGAGGATGGAAGTCAGCTTGCACCTGTGGTCCAGAGTCACTGCAGCTTCCCAGTAAGGAAAAGGGCAAGGCCCTGGGGAGTCCAGTGCTGTGCAGATGCACCTGCGGAGCCAATCTGCCCCTCCTGTTGGTGCATCCACGCCATGCCCAGCTCCCCACTTCCTCACCCTTCTCCCTCCCAGTAAGCAAGTCCCCTCCCCACCAACTGCTCCTGTATGAACAAATAGAGCAATATGACAGCTGCTTAAATCCAAGCACGTGGAGCTGTTTGAAATGCTAAACCATTTTGGTACAGCAAGCTGCCACGTGGACTTGGTGGCTTTATCCCTGATGCCAGAAGCCACCAGCTTCACAAAGCACTCTACTGCATATTGAATGAGGCAGTCTCCATGCCCAGTGGCCTTTGCAGTAGCCTCTGCATGCATGAAGGCTTATATGAGAGCATGGGGTGTGGATTTCAGCTCCATGGAAGGGGGTTCTTCGAAATGCTAACCTTTCCCCTATCTTCCTACCCAACAGTACACGTCAAGCTCTTCTGGAGGAGAAAGTTCTTGTGAAGAAGGGAGGATGCGGAGGCCAACCCAGCTGAGGCCCTTCCATTCTCGGAACGTTGTTGATCCAGACTTCCCCATTCTTCACTTGTCAAGTGACCCAGATTATTCTTCTAGCAGTGAACAGTCATGCGACACCGTCATTTATGTTGGCCCCAACGGCACAGCCCTTTCGGACAAGGAACTGACTGACAACGAAGGTCCCCCGGATTTTGTCCCCATAGTTCCTGCCCTTCAGAAGACCAAAACTGAAGGCAAGCTGGAGGACATGAGTGAGACAGCCCCCAGCACTTCTGAGAGAGACTGCTTGAAGTGCAATACATTTGCGGAACTCCAGGAGAGGTTAGACTGCATTGACGGCAGTGAGGAGACTGACACGTTTCCTTTTGAAGAACTGCCTGTTCAGTTCAGCTCCGACCAAGTGACTAAGTGCCCTGTGTCAGGTCAAGCAGCAGAGCTCACTAGTACATCAGAAGAAGGCCTGGCAGGCTGCCAAGAACCTGATAAAGATTTCAAGGAAAACCTGAATGCAACAGCCAACAAAATTCAGGGAAGCCATTCCCCTCTTCACACCGGGGTGCTTAATGAGGCACCCACCCCTCCATCACCTAGGAGTGTTACAGGCAGTCCAAGTAGCCACACAAACTGTTCCCAGCAATCCCACAGCACGGATCTGCAGAGCAGCCGAGAAAGCCTGAACACTTGCGGCTTTGTAGAAAGCAAGCCTCGGCCCATGGGTTCCCCGCGGCTTGGCATTGCAAGCCTTTCCAAGACATCCGAGTACAAGCCGCCCACTTCTCCTTCTCAGAGGTGCAAGGTTTACACCCAGAAAGGGGTGCTGCCCAACCCTGCACCACCACCGTCATCCTTAAGCAAGGACTCCGGGATGGTGTCCAGTGAGTCTCTGATGCAGCCAGAGATCCGCACTCCTCCCATTGGCATGAGCCCACAGCTCATGAAAAAGTCCGTGTCTTCCAGCAGTGCTGATTATGGGGAGCCCATTGACAACGAGGAGCAGCAGGAGCAGCAGCAAGAGCCACCTCTTTCTCCTGAGTCAAAGAAGGAGATTTTGAGCACCACCATGGTCACGGTGCAGCAGCCCTTAGAGCTGAATGGAGAAGATGAGCTGGTATTCACCCTGGTTGAAGAACTGACCATTAGTGGGGTTCTGGAGAATGGACGTCCAACAAGTATCATCAGCTTTAACAGTGATTGTTCTGTGCAAGCTCTGGCCTCCGGGTCTAGGCCAGTTAGCATTATCAGCAGCATCAGTGAAGATCTTGAATGCTATGCCAGTACAGCTCCTGTGTCTGAGGTCAGTATCACCCAGTTTATGCCTCTTCCAAAAATGGGACTGGATTACAAAGCCGAAGAGGCTGAAAGCAGACGTTCCTCTATCAGCTCGTGGTTGAGTGAAATGAGCACCGGAAGTGATGGCGAACAGTCATGCCACAGCTTCATAGCCCAAGCATGCTATGGGCATGGGGAAGCACTGGCAGATGCGCCCATTCCTGAACTGGCAAGAGGCGTACAGAACAGCAGTGTGGTTTGTATAAATGACAAGCAAAAGCCAGTCACTGAGGAAATATTTGTACTGCCAGAGGTTACCGATGAAAGTATTAATAAAATGTCACCTATCAAAGGTTGTAAAATATCAGCCCTGGGAAAGACTATGGTCACCATATCAAACACCACAAGCCTAAGCAGTTGTGAAGGTTTCATTCCAATGAAGACCAACATTACTGTGTATCCATGTATTGCTGTTAATCCCTTTAAGGCACAAGAGCCGCCTGAGACCATATCTGCAGTGTCGTCACCAGCAAAAGTTCCCCAGCCTCAAGAGGTGAAGGAATCCAGTGTAAGAAAAGAGATAAAATTTGATGATCCTTGGCTAAAGAGGGAAGACAGTGTGAAAAAAGAAAGCTGTGGCCCCAAGGCTGAAGCCATCACTCAACAAAATAAGAAGCAGAAGTCAGCAGACAGGTTTAGCAGCAGTAGCGGAGAGACTTCCAGCTCCCCGGGAACGGAAAACCTGAAGAGGGTTGTAGATGGGTGTGAAATGGGACTTCCCAGTTCCGCAGCCCACAGCCCAGCACACACTACGGAGAGCTTTAAAAATGGCAGCCTCACGAGAGGCATTCAGAAGGCCAGCAAGCTGGAGGAATTGGATGCTGTTTCCTATCATTACATTGAGGAGAACAGTGCCATTAGCTGTTCTGTCGGGTCCCAGACTTCCAGAGCTAGCTTGGAAAGAAGGATTGCGTCCCCCAAACACTGCGTTCTCACACGTCCAAAAGGAACTCCGCCGTTGCCTCCCGTGAGGAAATCTAGCCTGGATCAGAAAAATAGGGCCAGCCCTCAGCACAGCACTTGTAGTAGCAGCACCAGCAGCCCTTTGAACCAACCAGCACCTTTCCTGGCTAGTTTTCCCGATGAGCTGAATGGGAAACAAAAGGGTTCCAGTATGGAGAGCGGTAACAATAGCAGCAGTAAATTGTTTAGTGCCAAACTTGAACAGCTGGCCAGCAGAACCAATTCCTTGGGAAGGTCCAGTGGGAGCCATTATGAGTGTCTGTCTTTGGAAAGGGCAGAGAGTCTGTCCTCTGTCAGCTCCAAGATGGGTCCTGGGAAAGACACCACAATGCCCAGAGCTGGGAGAAGTTTCAACCGCAGTGCAATGTCCTCACCCACAAACTCAGGCCTTTCTCAGTCTGCAGGGGCCTCGCCAAAGGCCAGTCAATCAAAGATCTCTGCAGTGAGCAAGCTCCTCTTGGCAAGTCCTAAGGCTCGAAGCCTAGCTGCCTCAACCACCAAAACACTTAGCTTTTCTACCAAGTCCCTCCCTCAGTCTGTGGGACAGAGTTCAGGCTTGCCTCCGAATGGAAAGAATATGTCCTGGTCTACTCAGTCTCTCAGCAGGAACAGGGGCTCTGGGCTCTCCTCAAAACTGCCCCTCAGAGCCGTCAATGGGAGGATCTCAGAACTTCTGCAAGGAAGCACAGGCACCAGAGGGCTGCAGTTGCGTAGGAACTCGGACACAGATGATCGCAGCACCGTCCACGGAGAAGAGAAGCCAACTGTTCACCTGCTGCCTTCACCTTACAGCAAGATCACTCCTCCTCGGAAGCCTCACCGCTGTAGCAGTGGCCACGGAAGTGACAACAGCAGTGTCCTGAGTGGGGAGCTGCCACCTGCCATGGGGAAAACAGCCTTGTTCTACCACAGTGGAGGAAGCAGCGGGTATGAAAGCATGATGAGAGACAGTGAAGCAACGGGAAGTGCTTCCTCAGCACAAGACTCTATGAGCGAGAACAGCAGCTCCCTCAGTGGGAGGTGCCGAAGTCTCAAAAATCCAAAGAAGCGTTCGAATACAGGTATGTCCTTAGACTTGTACATTGAGAAATAGCACAGAGACCTGCTGAGTAGGTTTCAGAGTTACTTACCTTATTGGGGGGAATGCTAAAAACTTTTCCATTAGAAATTAAGGCATTTTAAGGTGATTAACTCAGGAGGAATTGGGCAGAAGGGGATGAACGGTCCTTGGAGACCAAGACATGTGCCCAAATTGTGAACTAGAATAGTATGTGACACTGTAGATCATCTTCACTGCTTGCATGGCATGGAAGTTCAGCTGGGGGAAATTTAACAGAGAATTTCTGTGCTTTTTGTTAGGTGAGTAAATATGTGACTATGCCAGTTCTTCTGTTAAACCAACCTTCTCCAACCTGGTGCTGCCCTCTAGATGACTTGGTCTCCAGCTTCCATCAGCCCCAATCAGCATAGCCATTGGTTAGGAATGATGGGAACTGTAAACCAAAACAACTGGTGGGCACCAACTTGACTTGGCTATCTTCAGACTTCCCCTTCTCCTTCTCCTTCTCCTTCTCCTTCTCCTTCTCCTCTGGAAGGGCATTTTTCAGGGTCCATTCTTCATTTGTCTAGACTTTGCTTCACCTGTACAGATGGAAATTACTGCAAAGACTCAAAGCATTTCGAACTAGAGCATGAGAATATTATTCTTTCAAGACTACTGTCAAGAATAATTCTCAAAAAGACATAATTATTTCCAATTTCCATCACTAGCCTATCTTAGGGCTTTGTTTTGTTTTTTTGTCATTTTTGCCTAATATTCAACAACATAGCCCAGTGTCCTTTTTTGAATGGCAATCTTCCTGTTTGTTCTTACCAATGAATGTGTTTTAATGAGAAAAGCAGGTTCTGTAGAGGACATTTTCTTACCTACTGTCCTATTTGTTATATTTATCACATGTTTATCCTCTTCCTCAGGGAATAAACAGCTTAGGACAGTATGTGGGAGATGAGCCATTTTATCTTCATAACAACCTTATGTTCACCCAAAACTTCCATGGCAGGAATTCAACCTATGGCTCTAGTCCCAAGTCATAGAAACCCCTCTGTAGTATAATGGAAAATGTCCAACTCTCTCTCCATTATACCATACTGACTCTTCCAATAGTACTGACTACAAAGATCTGGGGTGGGGGTTATGTGACATTCTAGATGTTGCTGAGAGCCCAGCCATGGGAAGATATGCTACATGTCCCTGTTCAATGGACAGCCTGAAACTCAACTTTGCTCTTTTCCTTCCCTCCAATCCCAATTGGCTACACACTCTTCTCAGCTATTTGTGGGTTTTGCTAGTGATCCAGCCCCACCTTTCAGCATTCCCTGTGGATGGATTGACAAGAAATAAAGCAGATATTCCACTAGAAGGGCTGCATAGGTGGAAAGGCCATCCAGTCCTTTTCCTCTGAACCACTGATCCAACAAGGCAAAAGAGAGACCACATTCCAGCAGTGGACTATTGGTCAATTTCTTGTAGACCACCTAGATTCTTATAATGAATGCTGGACTAGATGGGCCTCAGGCTGATCCAGCAATTACTCCTTAGTTTGTAATTACAGGTTCAGAATACGTATTTCTAATGCTCAGGTGCATTATGAATCAATCATTTGCCATAGACATTCTTCTGCCACTTTGAGTGTAAAATAATATCCCTCAAATGTGCCAGCTGAGACCCATTCATTAATCAATGAAGCAAAAGTGGATCACACAAGACAGAAGCCACCCCACCCTTCACCCCTTGCTCCCAGTGTGCTGACAATCCTAGAATACAAAGCTAGCACCCATACTAATGACCAAAGTATAGCAGGCTGAGTAGCAAGGAGAATTTTAACCTACATCAGATCGAGCTGATTTTTGCCTGACCTTGTGAAATGGCTTCATGGGTGAGGGGAATATATACTTTCCATTTCTAGCTCACTTCATGGGAGGCCCTAGTTTCCTATAATTGCAGATGAACTCTATTGGCCATGGCTGGTCTAAAAGGTATGTGGCCTATCCAAAAAGGATTTGTTTACTATTGCCAAGATGGTAGAGTCATGTTTGTTTCTCAAATCCTTCCTCAAGAAAGGGAAGAGACTTGCTCTACTACAAGGCTGGCACACTCTGGTTATATATTTGATCCTTGGCACACTTTAGTCACATTTTTCCTGTTATGGTACAGGATCCACCTCTTTTTCAGAAGAGGCTTAATAAGCATCTGTCAGGGATGGTTTAGATCTAGAAAATCTTGGCATAATGCAGGTGTTGGGACAGCTTGACCCTTGAGCTCCCTTCCTGCACTCAGACACACTCGGTGGGAATGACTTGCTCTGTTACCCTGATAGATCTTGAATCCATTGACCTTCAGCACAAAGTGTGCAGCTCATCTATATTAAACCGTGCAAAGCAGGGAATGTGTAATGGAAGAGGGAGGGGTTAAAGATTAATTTTGAGCTTGGATGCATCTATTTTTATCAGACCACCATTTTTAATGAATTGTACCCATTTCTAATTAAGCCTGGAAGTAACAGGTCATATTTAAACACCTTGTCATTCCTTAAAAAAAAGAAAAAAGATAGTCAATGCAGATATCTTTTTTCCCTCATTAAACATTTGTCAATAAATAAAGCCTTCCACTTTTCATAGCATGTTTTCTCATTGAATTCCCACCCCCCAGCAATAAAGTCATAATTCTGTATTGGATGGAAGCACAATCTTACATGTCAATAGATTTATGAGGACATAAACATAAGATTATGACTGCAGCAGTGGGCCAGGCTCAAACTGGAGTGGAATGGGGAAATCTGCTGGCATTAATTTATGGTCAAGAATAGTCTTGCTTCAGTTTTTCCCCCTCTTAAAGGCAGATCTCCTTCCCTTAATCCTTGTCCATGTTTAAAAGATTGCCATTGCGATTTAAATATACATATCTATCTCAAAGAACCCAAGGCATTTCCTATTATTTTAAACTATGGTGTCAAGAGCACTGGACCCTTCCTGATTTGCTGTCATGGATACACACTGCTATAATGGATATGGTGCTGTAGATATGCTCATTTCAGGTCAGGTGACCTTGTCTGGTTTATTTATGATTATTATTAACGGAAATGCTAGCTGTCAGGCGTGATCAACATGAATCAACAGAAAACCCCTTTTAGAGAGGCCACAAAGACTTTTAAGAAAATCGCCAGCAGTCTTGTGAGGTTTCACGATTGCTTTTGAAGTTCTCACACACTGAAGAGACAGATTCCTCTCTTCTCCTTCCCTCCTGGAGATTGAGATCTTGTTTTCTTTTGGTTTTCCTTAAGTGCATTACTATATACTTAAGTAACGGTTTTAGAACCTGAGCATCAAAGGGTATGCAACAGGTTTTGAAAGACAAGAGCAATTTACCTTTCAGTTTTAGTCCTGCTTAAATTTCAGGTTCTAAATTTCATAAGCACAGGAAACTGCTTGCAGCTACCTGATCGTTACATAGCCTAAACAAACACATAGTGTTTAATCATACATACAGGCAAATACAAACACATCCTCCTGTTAGTCACCAACTTCCACCTACCATAACTATGTGTTGACTTTTCTTAGTGCTTTATTAACATTGGGTCTAAACCTTCCATTATTTGCTGCTGAACCCTGGTATTATCCACTCACTGTGCTGGAAGAATGAAAGGACAATTCATGGCAGGTCCAGGATTCAGATGCAGTAAATAACGTTTAACCCTTGTTAAACGTTTTTCATTTTGTATGGGCTTCAGACTTGTTTGGCATCTAATTCCTCCTTCTGTGCAATATTACTGCTTCATTGCGGAAGACAGAAAGTGAGCAGAGATAGAGGGAACTCTAATCTCCATTGAGCTCCACAGGACTTCCATCTGCATAAACATTACTAGGACTGGGCTGAAAGGAAATTAAGAGTCAAGCTCACAATTAGATTTCAGCTGTTCCTGGTTGTTTGGCCTTGGACTCTGTTAACTGGACCACACATATCCTAATGCCATTGCCATTTTAGAGCAGCCTAGTGCCTTTTTATAATTGTCCTTTTGTGACAGATCTTTCCTCCCTCACTACCTCCTAGCATCTGTGCAGCTATTTATTCTCTGGTTTCCTCCTCCCTCCTGTTAACCTCTGCCCTCTAACAGTGAATGGGCACCATGGCCACTTTTTGTCCAAATAAGAAGGTGTGATTAAATAGCAACAAGATAGCTTAACCAAGGAGGCAAGACAAACACATATATTAGGCTGGTCACAAACCGTTCATTGGAAACAATTACATTTATCCTGACTTAAAAGTGTGAGCCCTTGTAAAGAAGCCCCAGTATGGCCTGTGCAACAATGCTGGCCTCTGCAAGCTATAAGGCTCTTGTCTCACCAGCCTTCACCAACCTGGTGCCCTCCAGATACTTTGGATTATAACCCATCAGCCCCAGTCAGTGCTGGCTGAGGCTGATGGGAGTTGTAGTAAAAAATATGTGGAAGGCACCAGGTTGAAAAAGGTTGGTGTACACCAGGTTTAACATAGCAGATGGTGGGAAAGGCAATGAATGTACTAATTGTGGACACAGCCCAGGCAGTTGAAGACATTCATGTCCCACTGATTTCAGTTTGAGTCGTTGTTGTTGTTGCTTTTGTTGTTAATTGAGTTTATATACTGCTCTGTACCTAGAGGGGGATGCCGGTGGTGCTGTGGGTTAAACCACAGAGCCTAGGACTTGCCGATCAGAAGGTCGGCAGTTTGAATCCCCGCGACGGGGTAATCTCCCGTTGCTCGGTCCCTGCTCCTGCCAACCTAGCAGTTCAAAAGTACGTCAAAGTGCAAGTAGATAAATAGGTACCGCTCTGACGGGAAGGTAAACGGCGTTTCCGTGTGCTGCTCTGGTTCGCCAGAAGCGGCTTAGTCATGCTGGCCACATGACCTGGAAGCTGTCTGTGGACAAACGCCGGCTCCCTCGGCCAATAAAGCGAGATGAGCGCTGCAACCCCAGAGTCGGTCACGACTGGACCTAATGGTCAGGGGTCCCGTATTTACCTTTATACCTAGAGGTCTCAGGGCGGTTCACAGAATAAAATCAAAATATAAAATCACAAAATACATAATCAAAATAAAAACAACAACCCAATAGCCCTCCCCCAAAATAGGTTGTATATGTTTCTCTCACTCACTCTTTGTCCTTGAAAACAGTACAGAACTCAGAAGGTCTTTACTTTGGCTAGATCATGCTTTGCCATTTTAAAATTAGGGATGCTATGCTGAAGGATAATCCAGTGCTATCACTTTTCTGGAAACTAGGTCTGTGCCAGAATCATGCTTTTTCCAATAATGAGGTCAGGCTGTGGTCTAGATACCATGGCTTATTTTTATTTTATTTGAGGCATATGCCACTTTCTACCATATTTTTTTAAAGGTGACTTCTAATAATAACCACATTTATACAAATGTAATTCATAACCAATTGAAAATGGATAGCACACTGAGAGTGATCGTCCACACTCAGATTATTCCATCAGGGTGGGGCTAAGGGGCACTTAGGCGTCTGAGGGTCTGATTCCCTCACTTCAGAACTGTTTCTGCTGCTGCCAAGATGAAGGCAGCCCTCTCTCACACACCATCTCTTTTTTAAAAAATGACATGATAGCTAAATATGTTAAGATTATGTGCTGTTAGGTAATTGTATTAAATACAATTGGCAGTTAGGTAATTGTATTAAATATCGTGTTCATTTTTAAATCATAGTCAACCCAAACGGGCATGAGAATGAGCTGCAGTGGACTCTCGGGATACAAATAAAATTCGTTCCGGGGGTCCGTACTTAACCTGAAAAGTCCGTAACTGGAGGCGCCGCTTCTTTGCATGCGTGCAGTGCACAGAGCGCTTCTGCACATGCACGTGCGGCAAAACTTCCGGGTTTGCCACGTTCACAACCCAAAAGTTACGTATCCAGAGCGGTACATAACTCGAGGGTCCAATGTATTACAATGCTCTTTCAGAGGTGAATTTGACTCTCTTGCAATGCAATTCTGTTCATCGCTCTTCAAAAGTTCAGTGTGACTAAGACCTGGGGAGTGTACATAGGATTGTAGCCTTAGTCTGAATATCCATTTTTCCCCAGGTGCAATGCTATGAGCTCATGAGTCTTTGGAAGCTAAAGAATATAAGGCCACAGAAGGCAAACCTGTGATTAGATTTACATTATACAACAGGCTCTCAGACATACACTTAAGCTCTCAAACAATCTTCACAGATGCATTGGCTTTTTCATACATGCTATTTATCGGCTTCCAGTTCTTGTCCCCCTGTGGCGTTTCTAATCCATAGCAAGCCCTCGAGCACAGACTGGGTATCATTTGCAACAGGATGAGGTTTTCTAAGGAAGATCTTCCTTAGGCGACTCCCCTCCCTGCAACTTTATTTGGTTTGTATAAAACAGGCTCATGTCCCTTTTTATATATAGTTAGCTAGATCAAAGGGTTCTTGGGTCTGCCTGAAACTATGACTAATTATTGACTGTAATACTGGTTCAAGGGAGAATCCATTTCCCTTCATTAGGAGCATGTGGCTGCATAGGTTTGAAAATTGCCTGTGCGCACTTTCATTTTTAAGGCTTTTGCTTTTCAGTAAAGCAACAAGGTAGGAACTGAAAATGTGCAAAGTACACAAGACAGAGCTCAATACAGCAGAATCAGCATGGCTTGGGTATTTTTCCTTTTTTTCTTTTTAAAGAATGGGGCTTCATGGTCAATCTTTTAGAGAGCAGCTTGTTACCAATGGACAAAGGGCCCCAATGTAATTTGCTCCTGGCTGCCTGCCTGCTGGCAAGGACTGGGCTAGAGCACTTGGAAGGGAGATCAAGCACAGGGATATTGGAGCATATAATAGCTTATATGGTTGGCTGCTTTGGGAGAGAAAATCTAGCTATTGGTTCCTGAGATTTGGTTAGTAGGGCTTAACGTGGCCTCAGCTGATCTTGCATGTCACATAGCAGCAAAGACCACATTCTTAGAAAGAGAGACCTGTTCAATTCCATGTGGCTCGTAGAAAGCAGAAGAGGGCTCAGGAAATGAAATTAAACCAGACAAGTGGAACCTTCAACAAAGTGTTGGAGTGTATCCGCCCTCCTAAAAGGGAGGCTTCTGTACAGAATTCCGGCCAGCCATTTCCTCCAAGCAGGGCATTTCAGGCTCCTCCTTCCTCTTCCCCTTCCTCTTTCTTTTCCAACGATTGCTCCACATTCTGCAGCTCCTTAGTGCATGCACAGTCTTCATTGGCCAGACTTACCTCTCTTGACAATGCCAGCTCCTCCCTATGTGGTGCCCAAAGGGGAGCGTGTTGGGTGTGGCTGAAATACCAGATGTTTGATACGACAGCTGGAGAGAGGCCTGTTACACTCATGTTCCACTTATGGCTTCCCGCAGGCATCTGGTTGGTCACTATGAGAACAGGATGGGCCACTGGCCTGATCCAGAAAGCTGTTCTTATGTTCTTAAAGAATCCTAAACCCTCCCGGTCCTCTTGCCCATCCCTAAAAGAAAAAATCAGAAGAAAAATTAGAGACATTTTTGCCTTGCCTTGCCTCGTTGGGTCCCTTCCAATTTTACTCTTCTATGAGTGTCTAAACCTCTCCCTCCCCTTTGCCTTCTGTTGTTTTCAGTGGAAATAGGATGGAGGTAAATTGAGACCAGAAATGTACAGAACACCACCCTTAGTTCTGCCTTACCAGTAGGGAGGGGCAAATATGTTAATTTTTGTTTCTCTCTGTATCTAATTTTTCCAGTCATAGTTCTGCACATTTCTACATCAGTTTTTTTTTAAATCACATCACATACGGTTTCAGAAAGTGTAGAATTGGTAAGTTAGCCTTTAAATGCAATCTGAATTGATTTTTCCCCACCCTTGCCTGGCAGTGAGAGCTCAGCACACAGCACCTTTATAATCTCTCCCCCTCCCGCTTCCCACAGTTCAGGGATTGTAGCTTTAGGCTTTTAAAACCATTTTTGTACTTACGTTGTACGTCTGTTGTGACTACAATTCTGATAGTGCTCATCACTTATGTTCACTATTGGAATAAGTGCTAAGCAACATTTCCTAATATTTAATAATGCAGGTGTAGGGCCCATGGTGCTCATATCTGTTGCCTGACAGTGTTGAGTGTTTTAGGACAGTGTCAGAGACTTTTCTTTTTCACTTTGCTTTACATAGGAACCTTTATGATTCCTTCCACGTTAAAACATTTTATGAATGGTGTAGCTTTTTTAAATATTGCAATTCATACTGAGTTTCCTTAGCAAGGCAATTGCTGAATGTCACAAGAGAAAAAGACTAAAAGTGCCAATAGTTAGATTGTTTGTCTCCACCTCCATCTTGGTTTTAAGCTCTTCTAATTAATGGTGTCATTTGAAACAACAGAGGATTCAAATTCAAAAATGGATATTTGAAAATAAGTTGTAATACCAATCCGGGTTTATTTGAGAATGAATGTAGGGGGAGATACTGCATCTTGTGAGAAAGCTGGAATCTATCAATATCAGGGTCACTGGAAGCAACAAAATAATTTCTAAAATAGTTATGCATAGAACGTGGAGATAGTTATAATAACAAATGTGTTTTGTTGCTGTTGTCTTTAAGTGTTGCCATCCAATGCTTGCACAACACGGTGATCTGACTGTGATCTGGATTGCATGACCGGTGCAGCTGAAACACAGACTATTCAGCCTTGCAATGAAGTGTGGAAAGGGGAAGGTAGGCAGGGTTGGACCAAGAGGCCTTTTGATTCCTTCCAATTTCACCTCCCTGCTTTCTGCATTTTAATAATTGAATATCAAATACACACATACTTATACAGATGTAAATATAAAATCAAAATGAAAAACTCAAAGCAGTTCCACACATTGCACAGGAAAAACTTTCTCCTCCAACATTATCTGAACAGAAACTGTGAAACACTAAAGACCTTTAGTTCTAATGCCAAAAAATATGCCGTAAGAAAACATGCTGTCAAAAATGAAGAAACAAACAAGCAGATCATTTCTCTTTGCATCCAAAAGTGCCAGAATTCACTCCCAGTTTCAGATGAGCTGCAAGGCACCAGAGATTGAAGTGTGGCTACACACACCAAATTCTTGTGTTGGATTGCAGTTGCAGTGTTTGGTTCAAAAGAAACTTAGTCGCATTTCAAAGTAGCATCTCACATACTTGCTTTGATGATGGCAACAGTGATGGCAATTCATACATAAAAGTTATTTCTTAATCTTATTGGTGATGTTTACAGTAGCAAGAGGAGCTGCTGTGTGTGTGTGTTTGGTGACCCTTTTAAACACTTAACTGCTGACTGGAAAGCAGAGATGGTGAAATGGGCCCCAATCACAATTTTTTTTGTTCATTAAAAACAACAGCATTGATTTTCCTAGGTCACAGCCAGGCCATTTCATGCAGCAAATCTGTGTTGAAAGGGATCCGAGTAATCATTTTTTACACGCTTGACTACCACGTGCTGGCACTGAGCTTTCGACCGCATGAATATAGGAATGATTTAATAGAGGAAGTAGCAGTGGGCTATTGTGCATGTTGAAGGCTCTGTGGAACATGCATGATTGAGTTGGACACCATTAGACTACTTGTAAATAAAACCTGCTAACTTGGCTGGCTAGGAATTCGCTTACAGGAACACAATTGCCACTAGCTTGTCTGGACCCTACCCCTTCTCTTTCAGGAAAGCTGGGAAAGGGACTGAGCTAATTCATTTTTTTAAAGGCATGCCTTGGACAATAACCAGCTCAGAATCATCTCCATACACAATAGCATTAGACAACTGGCATAGCAACAGTGTGTTGAAATCCAGCCCCAGTGAAGATAAGCATGGGGGTGAGGAGGCGTGTTGCTATTCAGTGGCTGGCTAGAGATGTGTGGCTGCTGTGACCTACATCTTCTCTGGGACTTCTCCCAAATTACTTGTCAATCTGCCATGCTCAATGAGGGACTGCCTCCTGACATTGCACCAGCAGTGCTCATTTACAGACTCTAAATGATCTGCCTCAAAACTATTGACGCTAGACCAGGGAACACAGGGCAGTTGTGGGAGAGGTTGGGGTGATGGCAGAAAGCATTGCTTGGTACAGTTAAACAACTGATAAAATAATGGCAGATAAAAATGAGGGTTTTGATGGAGATTTTACTCAGTTTCCCCCATGTGAATGATGTTCAGTGCTGCCTCCCTAGTCTCAAATAATGCATTTATGTTGTACTGAATACATGAACAATAAAATAATTGTCCACATTATTGGTCAGTCTAGAGAAAATAGTCATATTGTATAAGTTTTATTTCATGAGATACTCCAGCCATCCCCAGCAGGTGCAAACCTGGAGTTCTTTGGAGTCTGATAACAGAATAGAGAGCAAGTAAAAAATAACAGAAAATGGTCAACACATACAAATACTTTCCACACTCTTATATCTATCTGATCATAGCATTTTATCCTCTTTCTTTGTCTCCATCCCACTTTGGGTGTCTCTTTCCAATTGCCGCTCCAGATCTTTGCTGTTTAGTGATAAACTCACACCCAGTTACTTGTCTTCCTGTTCCATTCTGATCAGCAAATCTGGACCCCTAATACAGTACACTGTGTCCCACCCTTAGATTCCTCATTTAGACATTTGCCACACTGTTCTTACAAAAAGCAAAACAACCACCCTTCTGTGCATTAACTTTCTATTTAAAACTCTTGCCCAAGCTTGTTCCTATATGCCCTGGTTTGCTCCTCATGTTGTAAATTCTTATCTGCTTTTAGCTATCATATGCTGTTTGTCTCACGATTCCGTATCTTGAGTCCCCTTGATTAATTAGAAAATGATATGCTATCCATATAAGTATATGTATGGGAATATGGCCATGTTATTCTAATCTTACACTTTTCACCAATTCCTTATGATTATCACATTTATTCATTGGCTGTTGCTATCCTGTCTGCACCTACAAGGACTTCAACTATCAGCCATGTTACCAAGCTCAAATCAAGGTCAGCACTCAGATATTCTTACTCATGTAGCAGGGCTTTAAAAGCTGTACCATAACCTGTTGCAATATGATTCTGACTCTTTCAGGGTAGAGGCAAATTACTCCACTCCCCCTTTATGAGGGAATGTTTGGAACCAATTCATGACTACAGTTGTTGACAGTTACCTTCGCCCATAGAAAAAGGCATCAGGATGGGTCATAAGGTAGAAATACTAGGAAATGGAATCAAAGATGGATTCGAGTTGTTGTTGTTTTTTAATGAGACACATAAGAAGAGCCTGCTGGATCAGGCCAATGGCCCATCTAGTTCAGCATCCTGTTCAGATGCCTATGGGAATCCTACAAGTAGAACTTGGGTGCAACAGCGCTCTCCCCTCTTGTCATTCCTAGCAACTGGAATTCAAAGGCACACTGCCTCTAGCAGTGGATTGGAACCATTGATAGTCCTGTTCACCATTAATATGCCTAATCTTTTTTAAAAGAAGTACTTCCTTTTGTGTGTCCTTAGTAGTTCAGTGTTGGATGACTCCAAGTATTATAAGAAAGGGAGAAAAAACTTCTACAGTGGTACCTCTGGTTACAAACTTAATTCACTCCGGAGGTCTGTTCTTAACCTGAAACCATTCTTAACCTGAGGTACCTCTTTAGCTAATGGGGCCTCCCGCTGCTACCGCGCCACCACTGCACGAATTCTGTTCTCATCCTGAGGTAAAGTTCTTAACCCAAGGTACTACTTCCAGGTTAGTGGAGTCTGTAACCTGAAGTGTTTGTAACCCGAGGTACCACTGTATCTGCTTTCAACTTACCATGCATAATCTTATACAACGTGGTTGCATATCCAACCCCTTCCTTGTCTTTTTATTGTAACTTTTTATTGTGGTCATGTAGTTTGCACCCTATAGCTGAGCCATAGCTGTGGCATTACCCCATGTGGTGTAACTGAATATTATCGCATATTGTCCATTGTTGTTTTAAAGTTGCCCAGGTTTCTTGTCTTGCTAGACTTTTCACAACCAAAGCATCTGAACCTTAAAAAATAAATTACTTGATCCTCTCAGAAACAGGTGCAATGCATGCTGTTCTTAACAGCATGATAAAATAAAATTGTCCTTCTGAGATTGGCAGTTGATTCAGTTAGACTGTATAAAGAGGGATTCACTCATTTTTAGTTCGCAAAAGAAATAGAGATATAAGGGTGAGTTTTGCTGGGAAGCACATATGTGTATAGATAGACAGACAGATGGACAATAACCTTGCCAAAACTCCCATTGCTCTCTGCTTGCTGTAGAGCAGATGTCCACTGTGTGTTTTATATAGATATAGAAGTATATTTGGTTCATGCTCAGCACTATAGAGTATGTGCATTTGCTGTTTGAACCAGTTAAGTCTTTCCTTTCTGTGGTATCATGAAACCTTGGTGGCACTCACCATAAAACACTACTGTATAGATATATTTTCTTACACAACCCATCTCAAGTGAAATCAGATAAACCACAGAGATTAAATAGAGGGACTCTGGGACAGCAGGAATTCCTCTTAAGTCACCCTATACCTTCTGTATCCAGACTAATAACCAGCTCATTAATCAATGCCTATTTAAAGTAGATTAAGTTTCAAATCACCTTCTCTGCAAGTAAGAGAGAATTGTTTCTCTGCTTGTTGTTCTACAGGTAGGAGAGGAATGCTTTTTCTCATTTCCCCTCACACTGTTGTTCTTTGTTTACAGCAACACGAATGAGCAGTTGCAAATGTAGTTCAAAATGTGAGGATCCAAATAACACAAACACAGGATTCTGGTCAGTCAAGCTGACAGAGGCAAAATACTGGATCTTTAGCAGGAGGTGAAATATGAATCTGTTTCAAGAAGAGGAGATAATAGAAATGGGTGGATCTTTTGTGAGGAGAAGTGGGTTGGACCTGTCCCCCTCCACCAGTCTTAGCTAGCCATCTTCCTATTCTTCCCTTCCTGAGAAAAACCTTCATGTCATTCTAAGGCTAGCAGTTCCTGAGTGTATTGGACAAAATGATCAATAGGAAAAACAAAAGCCCCCTGATACGTGCAGAAACATTTAAAAAGCAGTAGCAAAGTGAATTCTGGCCTTAACTGCAGGTGGAATCATGTGGAGATTTGTATGGTGGACAATATTGTGAAAGGGTGTTCTCTTGTTTGGTAAATGCAGTGAAAAATGCTACTTTTTTAAAAAAAGGAACAATCTGTCAAAAGATTATAGTTCTATTTCTGCTAGTGGTTTATGACTGTAAGTCAATCTGAGATGCCACAAGAGTAGTTCTAGTGCACCATGAGTGGTGCTACATTAAACATGTTTAGGTCTGTATGGGTTTATCAAAGCATTGAGTGTGGAGGGAGAGATGGGGTCTGCACCTGCTAGGTTTGCTTCCCTTTCAGCTCTGCCCACCCATGATTGGCTCAAGACATTTTGCTACCTGAGGCAGTTCCTCACCTCCCTTCTGTCCCATTGTGTCTCTTTGTGAGAATCATGTATACTCTGAAGATTTCTTCACTCTTAATTATCAGACCCAGTTCTTGAGCTGTTGAGAGTGGGGCAAGGTAAAGGCAAGCAGCTCATTGCTCAGACCAGAGAAGGATCCCGACTGGATGCTAAGTGATATTATGCTGTGCTAAACAACACTAGAATTTTGCAAGAAACAAATTTAGTGATACATTACAGATACGTCAGCACTTGTGGACTGCAGCATTATTGTATATTTGATGGTAATGTTCAGAGCTAAGAGGCAGATTTCCTCAGTCTTGTTTCCTTGCATGTTGTAAACTCTTGTTTGAAGAGAAGAATGAGAGTTTTGTCCTTTGATAACAAAACCTTATAACTGTGACCTTGATTAGGTTCTCAGAGACGGAGACTCATCCCAGCTTTATCGCTTGACACAACATCTCCTATAAGGAAACCTACCAGCCCAGCAGTACGCTGGGTAGATGGACCTCTGAGAAGTTCCCAGAGAGGAATGGGGGAGCCCTTTGAGATCAAAGTCTATGAGATTGATGATGTGGAGCGGCTCCAACGACGGCGCATGGGGGACAACAATGTGAGGCATTCCTAATTTATTTCTGATCTTTAACTCTGAAGATGTTGATTCAATCTTACTATAACTTGTTCATCATATATGTGGGTTTCTGTCCAGCAATTCCCTTGGGGCGGGGTTGGGGGTGGTTGAAGCAAATGAATAAACCCAACAGAATAGACAGAAATGTAATTCTCACAGAGATGGAATACCTGGCCAAATTCACACCTCCAAAAGAGAATCTATACAATAATCCAATAATTCTGGCATTCGCACAGCAACTACAATCCTAGATGAAATTTGAGGTCCCCAAACCACATATCCATGTCTACTTCTGCACACAGAGAGCTTCCTCATGCTCCAGTTCTCTTCATCAGAGCAAATAGCCCCATGTGCAGATTCATATATGCACAGAGTTGTGACTCCCACTGAAGAGAATTGAATAGCTTTGCAGCGAGGAGAGATCTGCACAAGGTATGCATGAGAAGTCTCTGGTCTGAGAACTGTGAATGTCCCAGGCAATTCAAACCATTGAAGAGGTGGCCAGCTGTGTAGGCAAAAGGCTGAGTTGCTGGGTTTCCAATCTTTAGAGCCAGGAGTGTCAAAGCGCACACATGGCCTGAACTCTACTCCAAGGGTGGCCAGCAATAACACCCTCTGAATCCAATGTTCATCAGCCCCCAAATAGCATGGCCATTGGCCAAGGATGATGGAACTGAGTACAGGAACATCTGGAGGGCACCACATTGGCTATTCCTGCTCTACAGGCAGTTTATATATATATAAAAATGTGGGTCTTGCAGCAAGATCTCTTACCTTGTAGTACAGCATTTACTCAACAGGTGCATTCTGAAGTAAAAGGTTTCACAGCATGAGTAAACATTTTGTTGACTCATGGATGGTCCCAACCCCACATCTAAGATAATAGGATTATGAGAGCAGATACTTACAAGGAGGATTGGTCAGCAGGAGGAAAAGGTACATGAGGCATCTCTATTGTTTCCTTGCATAAACACCCCCACCCCTCCCTGGGCTGTTTTCTCCCCGATTAGTTCATTTCTGATTTTAAATACCAGCCATGACAAAACACTGATCAGGTGGTATGTTTGCATGGAAGAAGAGGTGATGTTTGATTGGCTGAGTACATTTGTCATACCCACTGAATATTTCTAAAAATGCCTATATTACTTCTGTGAAAGAAATAAGGAGTTAGGAAAGTCTAACTTCTAGCTCACCCCCTCTGAGTTGTAGCCTCAAAGTTGAGTTTTTCCACTTTTCCTAAAGCAATCATCTTTTTGCAGTGACATAACAACCAGAGCATCTAATGAAATGTATTGCGGAGTACAATGTATTTGAATAATATATTTTTACAAGTCATCTGCCGTTGAAAAGACCACAATAACCAATGAACCCTTCATTGTCAAAGGCCTATTTCTTTAATTTTTTGCTTCATTTCCTGAGTTTCTGGGATTGTTGCTACCAAATCAAGGTTAATTTGGCTGGGGAAGATCTAATCTGGCCTTTATTTCACACACCCCTCCCTTGACTCTCCCCTTCATTTTTCTTATTGAGCAGGAAGTGATTTGCTTCAATGCTAAACTGAAAATCTTGGAACACCGGCAGCAGCGAATTGCAGAGGTCAAGGCCAAGTACGAGTGGTTAATGAGGGAGCTGGAAGTGACCAAACAGTACCTGATGCTGGATCCTAATAAATGGCTCAGTGAATGTAAGGTTTTACTGCCTATAGTTGGTTTATTTTATTGACACAAAACTTTAGTGGTGCTGTAGCTAAGTCATGAACTACTATGTTTATAAGCAAAGCCTGTGCTGATGTTTGACCTGGAGCAGATTTGGATGGACTGCATTTCTAAAACTGTTCCTGCATAATTCCTATTAAACTGTGACATTGGAGCCAAGTGGGCCTATTTGCTCAAGAGTCAAAGCCAGGAATTATGCAGCATTCTAGTGAGGAATATTGCCATCACTAGATTAACGCTTATGCGTCTCACTCCAGAGCTTCTGAAAATGAGATTTCCCTCCCCCTCCCCTTTGCCCTCAGATCACTCAGACATACGAATTATATTTTAAATCTGCTCTCCTGCTGTGAAATAATACTTTCAGGCAAATTTGGTTGAAATGGCTTATGTAAGACATTAATTTGTTTTTTTCCCCCTTTTACATATAGCTAGAAAAGGATAGAGTTCATATAGCTCATTCATAAAGAGATTAAAGAATCCCATATTCAAATTAGGAAGGTTTCTTCTAAAGAAGCAAACAAAACGTATAAAAGATACAGCCCAAGCTGGCTAAATTAATAGGTGAGGGTACCTCAGCTATAAAGGAAAAGCATTTTGCTGCAAGCTACTTAGAGCAGAGAATAACACTAAGGATAGGACTTTGGGCACCTGAAAAAAGAGGGCTCTAATCCACAAAAGCACGTGTTGCAGCCAACCTATTACTGCGCAATCCTAAAGTGGTGGTGAGCTCCCACGGTTGGGAAAATGCTATTTGACATCAGTGGGAAGGAAAATCTCTATGCCAGCTCCAGGGCTGGTGTAGTTTCTGCCCTTTGGGGTGAGGGTCAATGTGCCCTACCACTAACAATGCACCACTGACAGTACAGCGCTTCCTGTGGATGTACCAGGCACTCTACCATCCCACTGATGGAGGCCCTCTTTGCCACATCTCTTATGATGTGGCTTTAGGATTGTGGCCTTAAGTCTTTTATGTGCTATGAAATACTTACTCTTTATCATGTGGTGCAGGGAATTTCATATTACCTGTTATGAGCACTTTCAACGGAGCCTGTTCATAAGTTCACTTGCCTTTCTGCATGCAGATGGTGACTTCTGAACTCAGGAGCATTGTATGAGGACAGCTAAAACAAATCTAACAATGTTCTTCCACTGAGGCCTGCTATAGAACCTACCTGTCATAGCATTGCCCATTTCTTGCACAAACTCTTTCCTTTCACAGTTCTTTGAATCCAGTCCCTTGAGTAATACACACACCTGTGTGAATGAGCCCTTAAAGATAATAGCAATGTAGGGCTTGTGCTACCAATTTGGGTAATGTGCTGGGCCTTTTGCTTCCTTCCCCACAGTTGATCTGGAGCAAGTATTTGACTTGGATTCCCTGGAGTACTTGGAGGCTCTCGAGTGCGTGACTGAGCGACTAGAGAACCGTGTCAACTATTGCAAGGCCCACCTCATGATGATCACCTGCTTTGACATCACTTCTGGGCGTCGGTGAAGAATTAACCTCAAGAACATTTTGGACTACTGCCACTCCCCTTTCTCCCTTTTGAACAGCACCCCAAAGACCTAGAATGAGGATGAAGGTTGGTGTCATGTTTTGACTGTGTGTGGAAGAGATTTCCCCCCTCTTATTATGCTGAAGAGTGGTGCATACATTGACTAGATGATGATGATGATGATGAAAAGCAAAGATGCTGAGAAATAAGGATGTGGAATCTCCTAGCCTGAAAGAGCACTTTGAGAAATCTTTAAGGACATGTTTGTAAATAGGAACTGCTGGCAGAAGTGACTTTACCCCTCAACAATAGCTGTAGAGGGAGGAAGAGCAGATGTAGGACCGACTGCTGCTGAGAGCACCATTGAAGTAAAAATACACAGGAAGACTGTCTTAAGTGCCTTGCAAATCTTTATTATCCAAACATTTATGTTCATACTTTCTTGTGTACAGATGGTGCTAGTCAAGAAAAAGAAAAAGACAAAAAATCAAAACACATTTTCTGAAATGTATTTACAGCCTGTTTTCCCCTCCCTTGGTGTTTTATCCTATTCCTGACTTGCTGTTTCTACGTAACTTGTGTTTGTAGAGATATTTCTTAACCGATACAGCATATAAATAAATGTTAACTGTCATTTATTGTTACACATGAGAGTAAGGCCACTCAAAGAGAAAAAAGATATTAAACCGTGTACATGAAACCCAAAATATTTGAAAGTAATGGAAGAGGAAAAAAACATAAATGTGGATTTTCTGGCAAAATAACAAGACTTCAGTTGACATCACTAGGAAAGCAGAAGTCTTCACTGCTTTTTTTTGTTGGCTGTTACTTTTTGTACTCAGATTGTGGTATTTACACCACCAGTTTTCATGGATGCTCAAATGAAGATAATTACTATTTCTCTTCGTTTATGTTGACCAGGTATCTTCATTCTGTTCAGACCCAGGATCCACTTTTAATCCAAACGTGAATTTGGGGACCAATTTCTTAATCTTTTACCTTGTAATTTGCATGGTGGTGGTGCTCCTGTTAACCCACCAGCACATCTCAACATCACTGGTCTTCAACTGGTGGACTGATTGACCGCTGCCTCTTTTTTTCCTGAGGTATGTCTAGGTTTGTCCTAGAGCTGCCTTCATTTGGTTACAGAGATACTGCAAATGATTCGCTACCTGTTATGGCTCTGGGTCTATGAACACTGGAATGGTTATGGTAGATCAGACCAGCATCCTTCTAGTTTGTGGAATTTACAGCAATCAGGTGTGGTGGTGGTCTCTAGTTAGGATGGATTTAAAAGGGATTAGGCAAATTCATGGAGGGTAGTCAAGATTGCTATAGGGAACCTTTTGGTTGAAGAGGTCAGTAGGCACTGAATACCAGGTGCTGAAGCCACAACAAGGCAAGTCTTCATGTCCTGCTTCTCAGAGACATCCAGTTGAGCACCATGAGAAACAGGATGCTACTAGATGGACCATTTGTATGATCGAAGAGGACATGTATTATATTTAGATGCACATCAATACACATCACAGCACCAGCCAAACAGCCCTTTTAACAAGCTGCAAAACCTGTTCAGTAGAAAAAGCAGATCTGCAAAAATTGAATCCAGATCCCTTTCTCCTTTCTGATCTGTGAGATACATTTTTAAAGAATTGAACAGCATATGTACTGCTCCATCTGCTGGATTGGGTAGGAGACACGGTTTTTTTGCCATATTTGATTCTCTATCAGGCTAGGGATAGGGACAAGGAGGACTGCTTCTGTATACATGTACATTTATTATAGATCAGTGCATAATACTTCAAAGGGGGAGAGTTAAATGAGCAACACCTGATTGCATCTCTGCTTGATAAACATCTTCCATCAACAAACTCCAAAATTTGCCAATTTTATTTTTAGTAGTCATGCCAAGATGAGAAGCCACTTGATCCAGCTTTTCTCTTTTTCGGTAACTTATTGTGAGACACAAAACAAGGCATTCAGAAATATTAAACAACTAGTATCACAATTTACCTTCCCAACTGCATTATTAAAAGTTCATCAGATTATTCACGAGTCATTAGAGGAATCTACAGTACAACATCAATGGCACAAATGTCTCACATCAGCTCTGTGTCCAGTGCAGACAGACAAAGACTTCCGAAAGCCTGGCCCTAAAAACATGTGGTCTTCCCTACCTGATCCAAGTGCATGAACAAAGTCTTTTTTAACAACGGTAAAATTCTGATCTTCCTCTGAAATATGTTCTCACCTCACTTTCTTCTGATCCACCTTCATAGTCCTTGAAATTTCCTGCAAAATAAATATTTGCAAGTAAGGTAATTTCCCAAGACCCAAGGGTACAACATTTGCAAAGCTACTTCATGGCCTCTTGGTGCCTGGTAAGAACACATGTGCCGTTTAAGATAAGTTCGCTAGATCAAACCAAGAAGGCATCATGTGCAAGTGTCACTTGCTGAATTACAGGCATAACTTGGAAGCACAAAATCCTAGGGTCAAATGAGATGTGATGATGGAGGATTGGGCAGTGTCTTAGAAGGCTAAAGGTGGTTGGGTGCCCCAATGCTTCCTCTTTGGGAATTGGGGAATGTAACACTTTCCCCCAAGATAGAGGAGGGTGGTGGAAATACCATTCATATGTACACATCATATGCAATGTTGTAGATTAGGATGGTATTTTTTTGTTTGCTGTCCATGTCAAACAAACCCTCCCTCCAATTTTCCTTATTTGCATTCCTAAACACTGACATTAGAAAACAAATAACAGCCATAGCACACACATATTCTCACTTTCCTGAGTTAAAAACAATAAGGTTAAGAGGGTGCATAGATAAACCGATGGAAATCTGTGTGGTGGTACAGCTATGTTTTATGTGTTTGAGTTAGGGCAGCTACTTACAAGCAGCAAAGCATAACTTATGGCGCTCATTGCAAAACTCTGTCCATAAAACCTTTACAGCCCCCACTCACCAGCAGGCTGGCCATTTATGCCACTGTATTTTATAGAAACTATATTTTAAAACGAGGGCTGTGTTATTATCTATGCATGTTCTCCTGCCTATAAAGCTGTGTGGCTGTATTTGCCTCGTATAAACCTTTGAAAAATGGTTTAAACATTTATAAAAATAAATAGAAAAATGAATTTAGGTGTCAATAATTTAAGGTCAGGTGCACTCTAGACCTCTAGGATTAACTCTGCCACTATAAGTATAATATAAACAGATAATGTGTGATCAAAATGGGGAGTGACTATTTGCTCCTTATAAAATGAAACAACACCCCTGTGCCTTTTGAGCCCCCATGCAGGCCTTCTCTAATTGGCAGAGGACTGAAGGAAAGCAGGTGAGCTAAATTAGCTCACAAAATATTTCCCTGATCTATGTTGAGGGAAAGAGCTGTACCACAGACATTTTGGCATCAAGGCATGGAACAGTGATGTGCCTATGGCAAATGGCATATATGATGAAAGACACATGCAAGCAACATCTAAAATGGTTATTGTTGATCATAAGCAACATGTAAAACATTAAGCAAACTCTCATTAAATGGTAACTCGCTACCACAGATGTCAGCGGGCAAAGCAGTGGCCCATATGCTCTGGTGACTGCACTTGGCGATCATACGCTACAGAGCCCAGAGAAGCCTTGGCTGTGATTCTTTGGCTCATTCAACAATTTCCTCACTAATTTTTAGCTAATAACTTCCACCTTGCATGAAGGTTGGAAAATAATAGCTGAGCACCCATGATGCTTCATAGAATTTTTCCTCTGCTCTAGCTAATAGTCAAGAAATGAGAGCAACCAATTTTTTTCTAAACTATTTCCAGATGAAAGTTTTTAGTTTATTTTATTGGAGCATCTGCCTCTGGCCAACTAAGCAGATGTGGCATGTTTCTCAAATTTCTGTTGTCAGACTATCCAAACTTGGCCACAAATTTGCCAGTGGAGTTGATATGAACTTCTTTTACATACCATCTTGAGAATACCTTTTGCTACTGAATTCCTGGTACTCAGATTCAAGCATTAACTTCCAGCCGGCTTGATCAAGGTGGTCCAAGATGTTCCTGTTGCAGGAAAAATCCATGGTAGGTTATTTGAGCCCAAGTAACACCCATTCAAACTGACCTTTCAACATCTCCCAAGGATGGAGGAGAGGATGCATTTTGTAAAACTTTGAGTGGCCCTACTCAACTCTGGAGCATACTTTATAATAAAATGATGGTAATAAAAGTGGTGCTTAAAGCAGTTTCAGCTATATCTATATGACATATACTCTCTATATGAATTTAGCCACCTTATATATTGTATAATATGCGTGTGAATGGGTATCTGAATAAAACACTCACTCGCCTAAAGATTTTATGTACACATAGATACTACTTTTTCTAAATTTCAGCTCCTTCCCCAATTTCCCTAGCTGAAACTGCTATCTGACATCCATCACCTATTTGACGTATGAAGGACATAATTTATTTGTAAACTCAGGATGTTCTTGCTTTATAGAATTGCTTGTACTTTATAATTTATTTAACCATCATGATTGGAAATGCTTATCTAAGTGCTATGCATTGAAGTGTACATTTGCTGAATCCATTTCATTCTGTCTGTGGCTATGTCCTTTTCCATAGTAACCGTGGTATAATAAAGTCACGTAAGGTTGGAGAGAGACCCCTGCTAGGGGGAATCACTTCTACTGAGTCAGTCACAAGAAGTTCCACAAGAAGACAGATCTACACACTAATCGTCTGCTATATCACCTAGGCTCCATTACAGGGGTGGGGGACTTCTTCCAGACCCAGAGACACATTCCCATCTGGGCAACCTTCCAGGGGGTCAGCCACATGCCAGCAATGGGTGGGGCCAGAGACAAAAGTGGCCAAAGAGACAAATGTAAATGTTACCTTTGTACATGCTAGCTTCCATGCAAATGTACCCACCATTCCTTGATCCAGGCAACCAAGAGGCATTGTCGAGGTTCAAAGACCCATTCCAGTCAAGCAAGATCACTCAAGGAGGGCTGGCAAGGGTTGGCCTAGAGAGAGGGGATGTGGCCTGAGAAGAGTCCTGGCAGCCAGACAGAGTGGTCTGGGGGGCAGCACTTGACCCCAGAGCCTCTGAGGTTCCTCACCTCCGCTTTGCTGGAAAAAGAACCAACAGGGGGGGGGGTGGACCCAGACAGCAGTAGGACAAGAATGGAAAAGTAACCGAGAAACACACACAAAATGGAAACTGATTGAATGAATATGTCAAGCCTTTTGCCATTAAAATGTAAAGTTCACTGTTTGCTGGTTTAAAAAAAGAATCTCTTACCTTTTGTGGTATATGAGGTGTGAAACATATTGTCAAAGATATGATGTTTAAAAGATATCAAAATATAGTGGCATTAAATGTTTACTTTTATCTTACCAATTCTTGTGCTTCCCTGGAAGTCTTCCTTCAGTGAAAACACTTGGTTCCTTCCCACAGGTTTCTGGAGCAGGTTTTTGCCGGCGAATAATGCAGTATTACAAAGTTACTTTAGGAAATGTGCACATGAGAGCCAGCACTGCCTTAAATATCCAATAGAAATTGGATTCTTGCTGATTCCACCACAGGCTGGCTAATTAAATGATTCCCCAAGGAAGTAAGAGTCAAGTAATAGACATTTTAAGGGATTAAAAGATTTTACCAGTAAGGTTACTATTTACTACAAGATCACAGGTTGATACCACTGTGGGGATCTAAACAAAAGATTGCTGGGAAGGACTAAGATGATGACCAAATCTACATTTCCTCCCATCCTCAGCTATGTATATTGGTAAGGCCAAAACACTCAGATTTGGCCTCATAAAAAGCAATCCAGTCACCTGGTGTTCCACAAGCAAAGCCGCATCAAGAAACACTCTCTCTGCTTTTAACATTGTGCTACTGGACCACAGCTTCACACATCCACCAATCAGTCTCCTGCCAAAAAAATGAGGGAAGGAGAAAAGTGATCACATCAGTTCTAGAAAACTCATTTCCAGTAGTGCCTCAATTAGCACTTCATCTCCCAACTTTTCATTAATGAAAACAGGCACACCCTCGGGTGTTTATAGCACCCCCAGAAACACAAGGATCACTGCCTGCAAGCCTTGCCATGTACAGTATTAAACATTGCTCACATTATATACTCAAATACATCCAGACTTCCAGCCTGCTCAATACATGGTAGTGATGGAGTTGAACACTTAATTTCCCTTCCACTGCAATTCCAGCTGCAGAATGGGAGACCCATGATTAAGACTGCTAACTCAACAGGCTAACACCTGAGCAAGAAAACATTTAATCCCAAGCACACAATGTTTTAATACATACGTTTAAAACTGCATGTTGACTAGCACTGATGCTAAAGTCTGAAAAATGAGGAACAATGTCAAGGGTAGGAGGAGAGAGAGAAGAGACAAAAACAATTCTCAACAGCCTGGTGACAGCTGTAGTCAATCAATCAATTTCTTACAGTCAATGACCAGTATTAACAGCTGTAGCCACTTTTCCTGTTTCATTGGCTAAGATTATATACTTTGGAAAATAGCACAACCAGGAAAATAGCAAAGCAGAATAGCAACAGTATTTCTGTACTGGCTATCCCACCACCCTGTCACCAAATGTTTTTGTTTTTTTTTCAAGATCAGATCAGCAGCAAACACCCCTAACAGGTAATAATTTATTATTTATTAAATGTGTATACTGCCCTTCATTCAAAGATCACAGGGAAGTGCACAACGTAAAAATACAAAATGAGAACACAAAACACATTGGAAAAAACAAAAACAAACCAATAACCCTCCACTCCTAATAAAGAACAAGTGTATGCCATGCCTTGTGTTGGGCGACTTTTGCTGCCCTAAGAGAGGACAGCTTGGATTGAGGCCAAGGCTGCATCTTTGGGCCTCAGCAGCCTAAGCCGCTTGCCTTCCAAAGGTTATCTGTGAAGCCACCAGCTAAATAAAAATTAAAATTCTGGCGTTTGCAGTGAAATTTGTTGGAAGGCACCTAATCCTTGGAATTTTCAGTGCTCATTTGATCTCTGTTTAGGGCTGTGAGCGGAAACAATAACAACCCCCAAAAGGCAGTGGCTAATCCCATTCTGTTTGCAATTCAAAACACTTTCCAGTGTGATTTATTTACAATGAAATATGCACCAATGTGAGTGGGACCAATGTGATTTACAGAACATGTTCAGTAACAAAATCTATCAAAGATTAAATTAAAATCCCAGCCTAGCAAGCAAGTCTTTTGCCTCTAGGCCTAGAGTAATGTACATAGGCAAAATATTGATTTTGCATAGAGCTTTATTTTGACTGATGCAACTCGGAATTGTTATTGCCATACGGAAAAGAGTTGATGAGGTTTTTTTCCAGCCAAGTTCAGTTGGGCCACAACAGCATTCATGCTCCTGTATCACCAGCACTTCCAGACACAGCGAACACAAGGACATTTGTCAGTGCTGGGAATGGGCTAAGAGACACTCTGAAAAGTTGTAGATGCCTATCTTGTTAGTACAGTTTCTTTGTGTGGCAGGTAAAGAAGCAAGAATGTCTCATCTTCCCTACCTGGTGATGCCACTTACAACTCTCATACTTCTGTGGTTAATAAAGATGATTAAAAATATGTGCTTTTAATCATCCTTATTAAGAATGCTTTTAATACTCCTCTGCCCTGTTAAAAGCATAACACCTAATTAATACATCGATGGATTTTTATGTTCCATTTTTACAGCTGTATTTCTGACTCTCGGTAATCCTATGTTCAGCTTCAGATCTCTTTCTTTCCGATTCCTACTTCATCTGATGCTTGTTATTATTCAAGTGGCAGACTTTGTACTTCATACTATTAAAATAACATTTCAGATGCCTGCACAAGCACAGCTGTCTATCCACTTCCTAATCCCAAACTGTGATAAGCAGAAAGAGTAAGGGGGAGAGGAAAAGAAGATTCACATTCCTGATCAGCCATTAAGTCTGCTGGGTGACCTTTGGGCCAGTGACAATCTCTCAGCCTAACCTACCTCATTGTATTTTTGATAGGATAATATGGGAGAAAACCCTGCACATTGTCCTAACATTTTTGGAGGAGGTACAAAAAAGTAGTAAGCAGAACTAGCATTTGTAGCCATCACCACTTGGGAGGACCGTAAAAATATGATGAATCTCATTGTAAGTAAGTCTCTCTACTGCACAACATGGTGTTTGCTGCCACAAAAGAATCCTGTTGTTTTGGTTGGGTTTCTGTTTTGTAAATGGGGACAGAGATTTCACTCTATCTACAGCTAATAAGAAGTTATAGGAGTTCCACCCGCCCAGATGTGAGATGTGTAGTGATTGTTGAAAAGACTAAGGCCTCAAAAATCTGGATGCTTCAAAAATTTGTGATGCTGTTGATTTAACGAGGCTCTTTGCAGGTGTGATGAAACATGGACAATTAGTAGCTAACATCGGGATCTTCTATGAAGCTGTCCTGGCTTACAGAGAATCATATCATCAGGTGTTCTCGTCACTGATTGACTTGGCTTCATTTTAAGCTCACATGTGAAATCCTGGGTGTGGTACTTTTTTATTTTTTAAACTATCTTAAAGTATTAGAATGCCTCAAAAGAGATGACGTTAAGGACCATTTCTCAATTCACTCCCCTCCATGTTCTTGAGTTGCAGACTTGCCATAAAGGGCAAAACGAATAAATATTCATAATAAGTGCAAAATGGTATGAAAGGCAATTTTAGATTGTCTCTACATTTTGCCATAAATTCTTGACTAATTCTCACATAAAAGGCTTTAGAAAAAAAGGGGGAAGGGGACAATCACATTCTATCTCTTCTTTAGAATGACCTTTTAAATATTATTATTTATTGGTTCTTTTTGCCACTGATTATTCAGAAATGAATCTTCCGGCTTTCCAATGGCGAGGCATGATGAATTACTTGCTCTGGCAGTTGTTAACAGAACAGTATTAATCCTCCAGGAATGCCAATTTTCTATCATGCTGTTTTTTTCTTATAGCTATAGAAAATACGTACAGAATGGGCTTTTGCAGTACCTCATTTTAACATCTGTAAAAGGAGATAAAGGAGGGCACACAGGCATGAGGTATATCAGCAAATCTAGCTCTGTGATAATTCACTCATTTATTATTACATTTACTTTCTCTCCAAATAGCCCAAGTTGGAATGTTTTCCTCCTGCTCCTTTTATCCTCACAACAACCCTGTGAGGTAGGTGTGGCTAGGAAAATGATTGCTCCAATGATACCCAGAGAGCTCTTAAATGGGGCGATCACCCATGCCACCTCAAAACAATGGCAACAGTGAGCAGGGGGCAGCAAAGGACGCTCTCAAGGGTGCCACTGCACACACAAGAGCTACACTGGCAACCCCAACTCTATGTATATGTACATTTAAGAAGTCTCAATCTCATTAAGAGCTACTGGGAATTGGTTAGGTGGTCTAGATACATAGGATTGTGCAGAGTCTAATTCCCAAGACTGAATTCTTCATTTTCTTTGGAGAACGAATCTCTACGGTCCCTATTTAAAACCTCTCAAAATAATTATAGGTAAAGAATTATAGCGTCCAGGGCCATTGCAAAAACAAATATGTTGATTTTGTTCTAAGAAGCGACCAGTAGGCAAATATTAAGGTTGTGTGACATGATATTATATAGGTCCCAGCTGGGCTCACTCATTCAGAGACACAATTTGTGAACCAGCATCTCCCTGTGGACAGTTCAGCAGTCATTAGCTTGGTTCCTGTGATTCTTGCAGCACTTTGCCAAGGCGATGGCACAGAAGTCGTCTCATCTCTGAACTTCTGATAATCAGGAAAATCAGGAAATTCAATTCAGTTCACATTTAAAAGCAAACTTTTTTTTTCATTTTCCAAAGCCATTTGTGAACACAGCTATCCTTTGAAATTCACTTATTCAAACTTTGCAATGCAGTTCTTCAGCCGATCACCGTGCACAAAAATGCACATACTAGTGATAAGCGTGCATATAAATGCATATACTACTGAAAATAACACACTAAAATACATTATATGTTTTGCATCAATGTGTACAATATGCAAAATTGCACACAAAAATGGGTAGTAGGAGAAATTTGCACATTTTATGAGATTTTTTTAAAAAAGCAAACAAACCAGAAACTGATGTAGAAATGTGGAAATGTGGAAAACTGAACTGAACACTGGGAAAATGAGACACTGCAGGAACGGAAAGTGACATATTCACCCATCCTACTGAGAACAGAACTTATTTTTCCTTTGCCAAAAAAGCGGGGGGGCGGACCACTCATGTTTTGATCCTAATATACAGGGCAAAACCTGGAGGCCCTTAGAAGTTTACCCAACCCCACTAAAATTGATTAGGTTTTAGTGTGTTTATTTATTTATTGCCTGACCACCTTATGGAACACAGTTGCCCCTCCCTCCGAGGCAATATGCACAATTTAATAAAAAGACAACAAACCACAATAATTATACAATCAAAAGTACATTACAACCCATTCAACAGTAGGAATTAACACATCAAACAGGAAAAGTGGGGGAATGAATGTCTTTTTTTTTTTCATTTTCCCATCTTGAAATCTTCAGAAAACTTGAAGACACTCATATTTCATGGGGGACAGCATTCCAGAAGTGTGGACCCAGAAGTAATGTCTTTGGTGTAGCAGTCAACATAATATCTTGCATTGATAGAGCAGAGAACAGGATCTCAGTGGCACATTCACTAAAGAGCAGAATGTGCTAGCAGCTTCAAAGATTTACAACTCTGAATGATTTGAACTGAAGGGCATGTGAATTTCCCTGGTTCTGTGGCTTTCCATGGCTTTCCCTACCTTTTGCCTTTTAAGAAGAAATAAAGATGCAGCAGTCACTGAGAGAGTGAATGTGATCTTATTTTATGAGCACAGATGACCCACCCGTGGACATTCTACTGTGGTAAAGGAAGCAACATAAATGATATTATACAACAAAGTCAGAAAATCGCCTCTTGTTAGATGGTCTTACTCCTGACAAGCAGCAGCAGAGCCTCCTGCCCGCAGTCTAGGCTGCCACTCTCCAATCTTCCAACAAATCAATTTTGCTGACTTTTTTACTCCCTCGGCTGCCACTGATATCGTCTGTGATGAATTTAAGGGAAGCTGTCAGATCAAATGCAACAGAAAATGTAGTTTCTGTGAAACTTCGGTGTGAGGAGCAAAAAAAGTGTTACCGTTTTAAACAGAGACGGATCCTTCAGCAAATTGTGTATCATGTGAGAAGACAGAAATTGGCCTGTAGGTAGAATTAGCATTATCATACATTGCACTGAATTTGGTTCTGTTGTAATGTAGAAATTATACTGAACTGAAATTTCAGGTTTTATCATTTATATCTCTGGGCTGCATGTTATGAATTTGATTTATTATCCCAAGCACAATATATGCATTTTTATTTATAATTCTAACTCTAATAATAATAATATTAATAATAATAGTAGTAATAATAATAATAATAATAATTACTAATAGAAGTTATTGAGGTGGCTTGTGACACATTGCAAATACAGTAAAACAGATAAGAGTACAAATTGCTATTTAACTAGTCAACACAAAGTTACTATTTAAATCTCATTGAGCTTTATAACTGGCTGGTTTTGTTTTTCCAGCATCACCCACACTGTGTGTAAAGAACAGTGAGAGAAACAAAGTCCCCTCTGCCTTTGCTGCTCTCTGTCTCTCTTCAACATTTACCCTGCAGAAATTAAATTGTCCAACAAATAACTCTCAAACTAAAATAAATGTCTGTTTCATTTATTGCTCCTGCCGAGAGGAAACACAAATAATGAAATAAACTGTAATCAATGAAAGGGAGTACTTTCCATTTCTATACAAAAGATGTGAAACTTTGACAGCCTCCACGTCAAATGTTAAGTGTACATCCTGGGAGTACCAATGTTTGTTTAGTCTGTTTGCGAAATGGACAAATGTATCCTTTTCCTCACCAGGTCTAGTGGTTTAGCAGTTGGCCTCCATGTAACAAATAATTGTGTCCCTCATTAAACTGAATATCTCCAAAATGCATGGTATATCTCAATCCAGCATCTTCCCCTTTGGATTATTTGGGAACCAGATTCAAAATTAAAATTTGTTGTGCATTCATTTAGTCACCATACTTTCTCTCTAAGAATAAGAACTCTGGAATGACAACGTAGAAGGTTTAATATATTTAATGTGCTACATTACTGAGGCAGGCATTCCAGATTTATTCATCAAAAACTGCAATCCTTTATCTACTCAGAGGGGCTTATTTCTGAGTACACTTATTGAGGATTGCACAGTAAGAGATTTACAGCCCAAGTTAGGAAATTTTTGAAGAAATGTAATTAGCAGTACAGTCGTACCTTGGCTCCCGAACACCTTGCAAGTTGAACATTTTGGCTCCTGAAGACCGCAACCCCAGAAGTGAGTGTTCCGGTTTGCAAACGTTCTTTGGAACCTGAATGTCCGACGGGGCTTCCATGGCTTCCAGTTGGCTGCAGGAGCTTCCTGCAGCCAATCAGAAGCCGTGCTTTGGTTTCCAAACATTTTGGAAATCGAAAGGACTTCTGGAATGGATTCCGTTCAACTTCCAAGGTACGACTGTACTTTTGGTGAAGCTCCCACTCAGAAGGTTTCCAGAAAATAATTATCAAAGGGTTTACCTTTGTTATATGTGAGCACCTTACGCACACAGTGGGTGTGGGTGTAAAAAAGATGAGGTGATGGTAGTTCCATATTGATTAATGTGCTGTGACTACCAGCAAAAGATGGCTGCCTTCAGTAGAGGGGAAAAAGAGGTTAAAGAGTTGCCAGTACTCCACTCTGGTAAGGACTACAGTGGTGCCTCGCAAGACGAAATTAATTCGTTCCGCGAGTCTTTTCGTCTTGCGATGTTTTTCGTCTTGCGAAGCACAGTCAGTTGCAACTGCACCTCTTCAAGCGGTTTTAAGAAAAAGGAAACAAACTTGCAAGACGTTTTCGTCTTGCGAAGCAAGCCCATAGGGGAAATCGTCTTGCGAAGCAACTCAAAAAACGAAAAACTCTTTCGTCTTGCGAGTTTTTCGTCTTCCGAGGCATTCGTCTTGCGAGGTACCACTGTATCACAATAAAGGCACTGCTTACACATATAGCGTACTAGATCTCCAAAAATTTCAGGTACATATGTGCCCACCAGAGGTAGGAATTATAGCATGCCTTTGGGATATTCGTATAGTGATTTTCAGGCTTATCCTTTCAGCAGGGAGTCACACCTACTATCTGGAGACAGCAGCACCACTAAATGGTAGAATGAGCTGCCCATCTCTTTAAAACTTTGCAACAGCAGTAACACTGCTAAGAGCCAAACTAGAAATGCCACTGTGTGGATACAATTAACATGGCGCCACAAAAAAATGAAAATAGCAGCTGTGAGGGCAGAAGCAGGACCATGGGGACAGGTTTAACAGAGGCTTCCCACCACTGCAAATAGCAGCTGCTGGGACAATTTTTGTTTAGACTATGGTGAAAAGAAACTCCCTTTACTGGACTTCCGGTTGGCGCCAGCGATTAATGGCGGGTTCCCTCTGAGCTCCGGAGGGAACTGGCTCCGCGAAGCTTGGGTCTGGCCGCTGCGGCGAAGCGGACACCCAAAGAAATCACAGGCGGTGAAGCCTGTGAACACGGAGACTCGGCGGGCTCCATTTGCGCCCCCCCGACTGCAAAGGAGCCTTTTTAAAGGCTTCTGAACGGAGCGGGGGTGAGTGGCGCGGAGCTGAGAGTCGTCTACCCTCTTCGCGGGGTGAAGCCGCAAGCCATTATCGGAGAGCGCCGATTCCTTTCTGGACAATTGGAACTGAAAGCAACTACCCGTGAGTAGGAGCAAGAAGCCAATTTTTTTAAAAAAAGACTTAAATTTGGTACCGAAACGGGAGAAGTATAAACAGGAAGTCTGCTTCTCCCGGCTTGTAGATAGAGTAAAGCAAAGAGATTGTAAAGCAGTAACTTTGAAAGATACTTTTTTAAAGATTTTAAATCCATCACCAAAAAAGGAGTATCCCCCTCCTCTTAGCAGGCGTGGAGGGGCGAGTTTGGAGCATTAATTTCCTGCAAAGACAGTGTGAAGTAAAGTTTTATCTGCTGCCTCTAAAATCTGGGAACGGACTGCGTTTGACAGCTGTCAAAGTGCTAATGGCAAAGAATATTGATACTCTGTGAAAGGATACAATTGCTTCTAGAACGGATTTGGACTTAAAAGTAACTTTTGGTTGAAATTGTGTATATTTATAGGGACAAAATGGACTGTTTCAAGAAGTGGCAGAAAGACATTTCTAAATTTGTCTGGCAGGGCAAGAAGCCTAGAATAAAATTTAAGATATTAACTGATGTAAAGGAAAGAGGTGGATTTGCCCTGCCAGACTTCAAACTTTATTATGAATCAGCAGCATTCTGCTGGCTGAAAGACTGGCTGCTTCTTGAGAATACAGACATTTTGGATCTAGAAGGTTTTAACAATGTATTTGGGTGGCATGCATATTTGTGGTACGACAAGGTTAAAGCACACAAAGCTTTCAAAAACCATACTGTCAGGAGAGCACTGTTTAATGTTTGGATTAGATATAAGGATTTATTGGAAAATAAAACTCCAAGGTGGTTGTCACCAATGGAGGCTAAGGCTCAGAAAAAACTTAACATGGAAGCCAAATGGCCAAAATACTGGGAAATTTTGGAACAAGAAGGGGACAGACTGAAATTGCAGAGTTTTGAGAAACTGAAAGATAAAGTGCGAGATTGGCTTCATTATTATCAGATAATGGAGGCTTATAATTCGGATAAGAAAGTTGGTTTCCAGGTGGAAAAATCTAAATTGGAAACAGAATTGTTAGAATCCAAAACTAAGACTTTGTCAAAAATGTATAACTTGCTGCTGAAATGGAATACCCAGGATGAGACGGTGAAATCTGTAATGATTAAATGGGCACAAGACGTTGGACACAATATTATGTTTGCTGACTGGGAACAGTTGTGGACCACCGGGATTAAATTTACGGCATGTAATGCCTTAAGAGAGATTATGAAAATGATATACAGGTGGTACATGACCCCAGTCAAGCTTGCAAAAATCTATCATTTGCCCGATAATAAATGTTGGAAATGTAAGGAAAATGAAGGTACATTCTTTCACCTTTGGTGGACGTGCCCTAGGATTAAGGCTTTCTGGGAAATGATATATAATGAATTGAAAAAGGTATTTAAATATACCTTCTTGAAGAAACCAGAGGCCTTTCTCTTGGGTATGGCCGGCCAAGTGGTGCCAAAGAAGGACAGAACTTTTTTCATGTATGCTACAACAGCAGCAAGAATACTCATCGCAAAGTATTGGAAGACGCAAGATTTACCCACTCTGGAAGAATGGCAGATGAAACTGATTGACTGTATGGGATTGGCAGAAAAGACGAGCAGAATCCGTGACCAGGGAGAAGAGTCGGCAGAAGAAGATTGGAAAAAATTTAAGGACTACTTACAGAAATATTGTAAAATTAAGGAATGCTGAATGATGTTGGATTGAAATTGAGTGGTTTCTAGCTGTAATGATATAAAGGAACATGGATGAAAAAAAGGGTTTGGATAGAAAATAAGGTGATATTATAAGCTGTAATGCTTTAAGCTAAGGATTTGCTGAACAAATAATCTGAAATGGAATACAAGAAGGGGAGGTATGAGGAGGTCAGAGAAATTTGTTATTGAAAAGTATGGTTTATGAACTATATGTTTGTTTTTAATCTCTTTGTTTGTTTTTTGTTTGTATAAAAAATTGGAAATTTTAATAAATATCTTTTTTTTAAAAAAAAAAAAGAAACTCCCTTTACTGGCTCACACATGGTCCTAAGCCTATTAAGTGTCCCCCCCGCCCACATATTTTACGAACACTTGTTTGATCCTTAATGCCTGGATCTGGCCTCCCCCCTGAACATTTTCCCTTTCTTAACCAGCCATTAAAACAACAACATCATCATCAACAACAACAACAGTAGTTCTCCTTGGATTATTGCACTACTTGGGTGGCTGACATGACTCAACCTTTCCCGAAATTTCAATTTGTCAAGTGCACAATGCTACACTCACCATAACTTGCTCAAAACACTTGAGGGGAGATGAGTCTCCAGCGTTTGCATTCATGAGATGAGGCTGTAAAGCATGCCTGGAGTGTTCATTTTCTCAGAAATGTATTCTCGCCAAATGGTGTCAAGTTATTGTTGTGAAGAAGCTGACTAGAGATTAATAAAATGACAGTCATGGATGGGAAGGAAGCAGTAAACTGTCCTGGTGGAGGAGGGGAACAGGGACAAGCGCTAAAGGAAGCCCTGTATAAGGAAGTTTTAAAAGTTTGATGTTTTATTGTGTTTTTAATATTCTGTTGGGAGCAGCCCAGGGTGACTGGGGCAACCCAGTCAGATGGTTGGCATATAAATACTATTATTATTATTATTATTATTATTATTATTATTATTATTATTAGGTGAAGCTTTCAAAACATGTAAATGGTTTCTGTTTAAATTTCTCATAGAAATATTTGGCTTTGTTAACATCCACTTAAGGCTTAAAAAATTAAGGGCAACTGTACTGGCTAAAATGTCTTGCTCAGTGGCAATTTCTTACTCTTCCAATGCATTATTGTTGGTAACATAGAAAGCGGCCTATGCTAAGTCAGACCATTGGTCCACCTCGCTCAGCATTGCTCACACCATCTGGCTGCAGCTCTCCAGGGCTTCAGACAGGGATTTCTCCCAGCCCTACTTGGAGATGCCAGGATTTGAACCTGGCACCTTCTGCATGCAAAGCAGATGCTCTGCTGCTGAGCTATAGCCCTTCCTCATACGAAATATGAGGGGAAGCTGAAAGACTTTCCCAAGAACGTAGCAAACTGGGGTAACAAATACAGTGGTACCTCAGGTTACATACGCTTCAGCTTACATACGCTTCAGGTTACAGACTCCGCTAACCCAGAAATAATACCTTGGGTTAAGAACTTTGTTTCAGGATGAGAACAGAAATTGGGCTCCGGCGGCACAGTGGCAGCAGGAGGCCCCATTAGCTAAAGTGGTGCTTCAGGTTAAGAACAGTTTCAGGTTAAGAACAGACCTCTGGAACAAATTAAGTACTTAACCCGAGGTACCACTGTAGCTGCTATCAGAAACAACATGCTGTATTTATATTATTTAGCCCAACACCCAGGAGACCTACTGCCAGTCAGATTGCTAGATTGACTAACAGTCTGAATTGGAATAAGGCATTTCCTTGTTTCTTGGTTGCAAAGGAAGATATGAATGCATGCAGATTAAAAAAAATAAAATGGTAAGAACTGGTAACCACTTTTCCAAATGCTGGGTACATGAAATCACATTCCTGGGCATCAGTACAAGGCTAAGCACAGTGTTTGAATGACAAAAAGGCTGGCATTTTAATCCTATGCATGTTAAGACAGAAGAAAATCTAATTATGTTCAGTTGAGTTTACTCACTAGTAATCAGTGTGTATATGATTTCCTTCCTTCCTATGAAACCTACCTCATCCCTCTTGAACCCAACAAAGGTAGAGAACTACCCCAAGACATGCACCAATCAAGCTCAGATGATATTAAGTCTGTATAACTCAAAGGAATCAGTATGGAGGAGCTGAATCGATTTACAGCTTTAGAAGAACAGATTCAACATGCATAAGCAAATTCCACAGTTAACAAATTAATGGTACTTAATGGTGGATATTCTAGGCAAACTAAAACTGGAAAGGATGTAAAACAAATTCATCCACAGGATCATTCCATGTCTCAGAATGACAGCATGTGAAAGGAAAAAAAGTGATTCAATGCAGGAGAGAAAGCAGCAATAAAAATGGAATTCAAATACTTTGGATATAAGATTTTATTTTTGTTTAATATTGGTTACCATGACATATAAAGAGTACCTTAGCTACCATGATAAATGAAGAAAATCATTTCCATAAATTATGATTTTCTACGTCATTAATAGTATATTATACTTTTACCAAGAACTGTCCAAGTTTCTTTGTCAACACGTTGTTTTGCAGACAGCATACTTCTGGTGGAAATATCAAGAAACTGGTGTGAAAGGTCCCTTGAAGAATTAGCAGAAGAAACAATATACAGGTTACACACCAAAACAACTGGAACCTTTTCCTAACTGTTCTCTGATTAATGAGATCTTGACAGCTACATAGGTTGTGTAGGGAGATATTTTCTTTCTCCCATGTCTGCTCTCCATTCCCCTTCTGCACAGTAGTGAGTTACAGGTCTTCTTCATTCTAATGGCAGGCCAGCCTCACAGTCTTCCTTGAGCATCATCAAGTCTTGCACTAGGCTGTGTTCTGTCCCATGGGTCACTTTCATGATATCATAAGCCTGAAAAGACAGACAGGTAATCCATCATTCTTTATTGCATGCCTCTCAACTGCTCTGGCTGGAAAGTTCTGCTTTTTCTTTTAATTTTTCTTTTCTTTTGCGCATTTGCAACACTCTTCATCTGCAGATGTCCAAAAAGGAATACAGACACAGGTGGCCACACTAGAGGAGATTTGCCACGTTATCAGCAGCTACTCAGTGCAGGATGACAGGATGACACCAACAGGCCTTTAGAGCGGAGTCATGAAGATTTAGGAGCTGTGGAGAACATGGCCTTGGCACCTTCCATAAGCAGGTCCTGCTTCCAGAGAAGCTCATTTGCGAAGACAGCAGGGGCACCACAAAGTGCAAAGGAACTGAAGGAAAACAAAAATCTAAACCGATAGCAAGAGTAGCCCAAATCATGCGCTGATCTGCATGCAATGCTGCCCAAGGAACTGACTGCGGGAGCTGGAGCTATGCACCTGGTTTGGGCTATGTGTATGGGTTGATCAGAAAATGCATGCACACTAACCATGCAATCCTAACCATGTCTACTCAGAAGTAAGTCATATTGAATTTAGTGGGGCTTACTCCCAGGAAAAAGGAGTTTGGATTGCAGCCTAAGCTAAATATTACAATGTGTGCATACAGAAGTCATTACACAAAAGCTGTTTCCTCCACAGGATAAAACAATCATAGCGACTGTTGAGCACCGTAGGACCAGTGGCTTCTCTCATGATTTAAGGAATTGGTTTTATTATTATTATTATTATTTATTACTATTCTGTGCACACAAATACGAGACAGGCCACGGTATCAGAAGCCACACAGTTGTCTTACCCAAGAATATAAAGCCTCATTAGATAATTGGTATGAATGTGTCTCTGAATGCAAATAAAAGCCCAGCACATTCATTTGTGTCTAATTTGCATTGGGATTGGACAGGGTACCTAACATCAGCGTATGTAACAGTATGCAAATATGCTGCCGCACCGCTCAGTCATGATGAAAGGAGGAAGCAAACTCCATCATGCTGATGCTCTACAAAGCAAAAGGACAGAGTATTGAGGAAATCATTTCTGTTTCTCCTTTGTCCCTTGATTAAAATGAATGCCTGTTAGAGGCAGCAAAGGAAGGACAAACGCCTAGAAAGCCATACTCATTTTACTTTAATCACACATGCAGTTAATAATGCACAGGGCAAGCTGGAAAGAACCAGTTCAAATGACATATAGTCAGAAAGAGTTCAGCATCACTCTGGAGCAGAAGGGCTTTTTGCTCATGTTCCTTTGAGCTTTTCCCAGCAGGGGATTGATACAGATGGAATATATATTTCGGCTGACAAGTTGATATATTATTATAATCACTCAGAACCAACCTTCCTGTATCACGGGGTATAGTGGCAGCAGACTAGATCCCTTTCCATGTGCAGGGAGGTTATATGCGACTGCAGTCTCTGACATCTCCCAGCTGCAGTCTGAAACAGTGCAGCTCAGGAAGGACTATGCCATTTCTCTTGTGCACTATTTAAATAACGAGCCGGTTTCAATTAACTGGACCCGGAAGTCGAAGCCTATGCAAGGAAGTCTGCTAGCGCAATGGGGGTTCCCCACTCCCCCCCCCCGAAAATGGCTTGGGAGAGGGTCGGGAGAATCTCCAAAACAGTGCAAGGAGGGAGGAGAGGCCTGGTCAGTGCCTAGATAAGAGGTGACCTGCAACTCTGTAAGGACACGGTCTTGAGTTCAACTGGATCAGTGATGTAGTACAGAACTGAACACCATAAAATCCAACAACAATTCAAGTTCTAACCATTATCATGCATAAGTATTGCACCGGTTCAACTGAATTTCAGAATCCTCATTTGATCTAAGTCCTTAGCGAAGAAAGTCACACTAGTACTTAGGATACATTTACAAGTTTAAAAAGGTACAATTAGTGAAGTACAGTAAGCAAGGCAACTGTCAGAATGCTATACTGTGTATTCACAAATATGTGCTATGTACCTTATGGTTACCAGATTTTTTTCAATGAATCCAGGGACACTTTTTTTTTTTTTGAAGCTGAGTAGCAACAAGGTGGAGATGGTGAGGCAAAAGACCCTGGGCCCAAGCACGCATGTATAAAGGTGCAAAGCCCTTCTTTCACACCTTGTGAAACATAAATGCGCAGAGTTTTTTTAAAAACTGGGCAATGGCGCGCCACGCGCCCGTGACTCCCGAGCCTTCCCTGATCTCCTTCCCCCTTCCCCCTTTGTTCTGACAGATCAGGGGAGGCTCGGGAGTCACGGGTGGGCGGCCATTGCCCAGGAGGGGCCAGCCTGTTAGCGCAGTTGGCTCTGGCTGGCTTCAGGAGAAGCTCCTGAAGCCAGCCAGAGCCAACTGCGCTAGCAGGCTGGCTCCGGGCTGCTGAGGCTGCCGCTGCCACGTTTCCCAGGGACAGATTTGCAAATCTGGGGACTGTCCCCGGGAACCGGGGATGTCTGGTAACACTTTGTGACTTGCACTTTGTGACTCTATCACAAGCTCATGACGAGAAACTCCAAATAAGGCAGCTGCTGGCTGAATTAAGCATAGGAATAGCAAGCAATTGAGCTCATGTGGAATAGCACACTATTACCGTAACAGAATGTGTGGAGGGTGTGTGTGTGTGTGTGTGTGTGTGTGTGTGTGTGTGTAAAGCTGTAATATTTTCCCCTAGGTGCTGTAAATATTCTTATTTGGGCTACCTTTAAAGCTCAGGATTAAGGTGATAATTTTAATTCACTATATTGTATTAATATATAGGAAGGTATTTTGTTCAATGGGGATAACAGAGTGTTGCTACTTCTTAGAATGAGGTGGGTCACAGATTTAACAAATATGAAGTGATCACAATGCAAGAATGCACATACCATGTCCACAAAGCAGAAGTACTAAATGTTCCACTCCAAATATAATGAACATTTGTGCATTTGAGACAGATTTTCATCCTGAATCAGCCAGCAAACTATTAACAATTCTAAAAGGAAGTCTGTTAAGGTTTCTTCTTACTTTTTAAAAAATCAAATATCATAACATCCCCCACTAAAAAAAAAAATTATCCTAAAATCCATTTTGCACTTGATTCAATTAGAATCCCTCTGGCAAATTGACAATATAAAATGCAGTACAGCCACCGCTGTCTTCCACTCACAGTGACTTTTAAAAGACATTGTTAATTAAAAACTTGCAGAATTCACGGGGCATTTGCTTTCCAACTCAGACTGCCAGCTGAAAATCAGGTGTTATTGTCAATGGCAGCATTTGAACATGATGTTTGTCAAAAATCAAATTTTAGACGTGAACTGCTACTGACACCAGCCTACGAATTTAAGATTTTGGTCCCCCTCTGCCGTTTTTATGTTAAAATCCTAATCTAAAAGTTTCAGATCGATATAGTACCCCTTCCTTGTCTAGGATTACCGACACATAGATGTGTTTTCACCTACTCCTTAGTCTGTATTCCCCACGCAGCTAGGCAGAACATAATCAATATTTTAAAGGGAGCATGAGAAGCAGACTAAGGCACTGAAATACTCTTTCATTCGTCCATCTTAATAGCTGCTTGCCACTCAAGGTTAGGGGTGATTAATGATACCCCCCAGCTACTGAACAGTAATTACCAATAACTGATATTAAAGGAAGTCACCCCTGGAAACTAGGTAAGTAGCAATGACCCATCACCTCACTGCGCAGCTATTGCCTACGGTACCAGTGTGGATAAAAGGAAATGCGGAGGTGGGGTGGGTGGAAAACGACTGGTGGTTAATATTTCAGCAGCGGGGGTGAGCTGGGAGGGTGAGGAAAATGGCAGCAGTTAGAGAGCGAAGGAAAGAGGAAAGGGTAGAAGCAGAGCGAGCAAAACTAACCTCCTTCAAGGTTTCCAGGGCCTGAGGAAACAAGTCGTGACTGCACTGGAGTTTGGCCACTCTCATCATCTGGACGGCCCTCAAAGGATGGAAGCCAGAATAATAAACCCTAGAAGCATGGAAGGGAGAAAAATCATCATAGCATCTTTGTCAGCTCTCACCTTCACAGTTCCTGCCTCAGTGGAGAGCTATTAGGGTGGGCCTGCAAAGCCATTGTGAATGTTAATAAGGTATTCAGAGAAAATTAGCTACACGGCGAAGAAGTGTGGAATACTGAGGGGAATTAACAAATTATTATTTTTCCTGTCCCTGCAGAATGACTTTTACATTATCCTGTTAGAAAGTGACAGGGGTGGGAGCAATTTGCACACCTCAGTTCGGCAGCACAATAGCTCTCTCTATGCTTCGTGTTAAACAAAGAGGCTTTCTATCACAGCAGTGCTGAGACAGTTTCAATTCCATGGGAGGTTTTTCAATGTGGAGACAGGGTCTGTATTCCGAATCTTCACAGAGCCTGGGGGAAGAGTCCATGTGGGACAGCAGGATGCAGAATACACAACAGTGAAACGTATTCACAACGTCAATTCTGAGGGCTTCCATTTCCCTAGCCACACAATAAAATACAATATGTGTCTGCAAAAATGGCCAAGGGGCTTGCAATACCTAAAATGCCCAGCACAAGCAAATTGATCCTCAAAAACATAGTGGCTAAGAATGTCAGGTCAAATCCTTCCTCAGCCACAAACTCAGTAATTGGCTCCAGAAAATATACTATTTCTTGGGGGCATTAATACCGGCCAACCTTACAGGAGCATTGTGAGGATTCCTGAAATAATGAACACTGTAAAGATAATAGACATCTAGTCAACAATTGTAGTAGCAGCTACAGTGTTGGTGTGAAATAGCCACCTTTATTCATTTTCTGGATACTTCTCAACACATGTTTAGAAAGCAGCAACTGAAAAAGCCATTTTATATAGACCTACATGCCTGTCAGAATCTCTTGACTATGGAATTTCATTCTACGGCAACGTTCCAAAACAAACCTGAGCACCTTTTGCTTTACTAGCATACAGGATGGATCTATCCTGAAAACAGTTTATGCTTTCTTTCCCACTAATCTGATGGGACCGGTACTCCCTATTAACTGCACTGCCATTATTCCTGATTTACATTCACACACAGAGATGAAGACAGAGTTAGGCTGCTTGTTTGTAGCACAAGGAACACATGTAATGCCCTGGTGTCACTAATTACTTGCAATATTATGTACTGGAAATGTCAGTGTTTTAAAGGCAATCACTCTGCAGCTGCAAGATTTATACAGTGGTGTAAACTATTCAGGATCAGGGTCGTTCAGCAAAGGAAAACAACCCATTTGATCAAACATTTATCAATTCTTGCTGGCAGTTCTTCATGCTATTTACAAAAATAATCTTGTAGTGTGGCTACGGCAGCAGGAAGAAACTTAGATACAAACCCCAAATGGCGCAAGGGCTTTTCTTTCTTTTTTTTCCTTTGGGGGTGTGCTAATTTTGAAAATTATATATCTCAAAGAAACAAACACATAACGTAATACAAAACAAAAATAACATAGGATCAGCACAGCCATCTGCATATTATTTATTTATTGAAATTATGCACCAGCCTTCTTCCCCAAGGAGCCCATGATAGCAAAAAGTTGAATAAGCAAGAGGATATGTTGGAAAATATAGGGAGGTGAGCTGGGTTAGATAGTTAAAGGGGAAACTATCATTTTGCTTTGTAAGAGATCAGCATGTTGTTGGCTTGAAAGCAGCTGCTTTTTCCACTGGCTCCTAAAAGAAGAAACAGGTGTATTGGTCTGGCACCTGTATGCATGCATCATTGTTATCAATAAACAAAATAAAATCTTGCCAGTTTGTGCAGAATGAGTCTGTAGTTTTATTATCTCTCAGAGTTCTTAGATAGCATGTTAATTTTTACATTATGGCAAAGCTCCAGAACTTTTCATACCATAGTTAGATGAATAGTCCAGCTGTGTCTTTCCAGCACAGGGTGATAATAAACTATGGTCCAACCAGAATGTGCCATATTAAGTCACTGGAGGGAGCACCCCATTTCCCCACAAGAAACCGCACCAACCTTTTTCTATGAAACTAAATAGTAACCATTTGCAAATGGCCCAGGGGTTGATCTACCTTTTCGTTTAAGTACTCACCATGAGGTGGTTTCCCCTCTATATTTACTAGTAAAAATGCTCCAATGAGTGAAACACGTGCAACATGGTAAGATCATGTCAACAGCTTTTTCAGAGATCCTTGCTTTCTAGCTTTTGCATGGTGTGATACTTGGCAATTTTATCATACGGGAGACCTCTTGGCACTTTGGGCTGGTCTGCACATGTGTGGCCATCACTTGGCAACTGCAACATTAAGTACTGACTTGCATGTGCCAGTGACCCACCATAGAGCAATCACTGCATACACAAATTGTATACCATCTTGTGGGCCCACTGGATGGAAAGGTAGGGGGGGTGGTTAATGAACGAACAAAATTACTCTGCAGTAGATTCAGTTCACATATTCAGTCACAAATCCTAAAGTGTTGAGGAACCAAGTAATAACACATCAAGAAATTTAAAGAGATAAAGTATCTGCTTTGCATACAGAAGGTTCCAGGTTCAATCACTGGCATTGCCAGGTAGAACTGGGAAAGAACCCAGTCTAGAATCTTGTAGCCGGTCAGTGGAGGCAACACTGACTTAGATGGACCAATGGTCTGACTCAGTGTATGGCAGCTTCCTATGTTTCTAAATGTATATGAACTAGCCTTTTATACTGAGGTGCAAAGCAGACTGTCCTGTCACTGCGCCACGTGTTCACTGACTGTGAACAGGACTGTACCCTGCCTGCCCTTCGCTCCAGCTTCCATCAGCCACAGCCAACATGGCCAGTTGTCATGGATAATAAGATGTGGTCCAACAAGGCCCGGAGGTCCCCCATTTCTGTACACCCCCATTCAATATCTCAATTCCATTAGCATTCCAATGCCTCAAAGAAACAGAAAGGCTGACTGAGTGAACTGCCCTCCAGCTGCCTGAGCAAAAAGGCACCAGAGCTAAAGGGGCTGTTGGAAGAAATGTGGGGAAGAGGAAGAAATCAGCACAGAACTGTGGACTCTTTCACTAGCAGTGGGGATTGGCCCTTTGCCCACTTTTGCCTGGCCACTACCTCCAATGGGTTACTACCACCGAGGCAGTAAATTCACCCTGTAGAGTCCCCTTTTACTCCCACAAGGGTTCCATTTAGACTTAATGGAATAACTGCATCCAATTCCTAAGGTAATCAGAGTTTGTGAAGATTTAGGATTATGGTACATGATACCAGAGGAAGCAGTAAGTAATTAAGCAATGCCAGGCAGACAACCAAAACCACTCACAGCCATAAACTAAAGAGAGAGGAAATTTAAGAGGTGGAGGTAAAGGAAGCGAGCGTGAAACTGAGAGCACTGAGTGCATAAATATTTACAAAGCTATTTTATTGGGCTGATTTATGTACTGGTCTTATGCATGTGTTTAGTTGCTTTTCACAAGCTTTAAAGCTGACATATAAAATAGCTGTTTAGTATCATTTTCTGTAATAAATCTGTTAAATTATTGGAGCATCTTCTGTGTAAGCACATTTGCCGGACCACCTTCCTGAGGAAAAGTGTACAATGTAAATATTTTGGAAGATATTTGAGGGGAAATGTGCTAAGGTTTGGTTCCGTTTAACTTCATGTCTCCTATTGGAAACAGCAAACAAACCAGAAAATACTTTTAGCACCTCAATTAAGTCAACATACTAAATGAGTTACCAAGATAAGCTCCAGGAAGGCTAGAACCTCAATCCAGGAGGTGATTAAACCATTTAGAGGAGCACAAGCATGACTAGCGCCCGAGGACAATTGAGTAAGGAACCAATTCTATTAAGGGTTCCTGTCACCAACCAAAGTCCAACCACCATCCTGGTTCTCACTTGGCACAGGGCCTAGCTAGGCTGCCATCTCTAATTCTTTGGATCTCATGCCAAGGGAAAATGTACCCATAACCTTACCAACTTGTGACTATACAAGGTTCTTTACATTTGTAGACATGTCGGTTCAGAAGCTGCATGCACTAGGCTTGAACCTTAAGCAAGGTAAGAACGCCATGTGGATATGTAAAAAGGTAAATACGCTGCTCGTCAGTTAAGTAACTTCCTTCTCATTGATGCTACCCAGAACCATATCCTGTGCAAAATAAAACCATTCAATGCGAGCAAATATTTGGTGGATCAGATAGGGTGGGGTCATTTATGTTAATGTTATTTAAATTTCTTTTACATTCTTCCTATGTCCATCTGAGCTCAGACATTATTGTTGTAGTTTACTATTGAGGTGGTAAGATGGGAAGATTCAGCCATTGCATTTTATGTGTCCTTCCATACCCATTCTGGTTTAATTTGAAATTAATCTTTACAGCCCTGATGTCTCCAGGCCTGAACTGTTTGCCAAGGGTTCGAGGCATCAGGCTCTTCCATGGCATCAGGTTAGTGAAATGAGCCCACAGCCCTGGAAACAGATGCACATGATGACAGCACCATCCAAGAATGCTGAGAATCATGGGGAATGTAGTTCCCATTGTTCTCAGTATTCCAGGGTGCTGCTGAGAATTGCAGTATTCTGGCAGGAGTTTTAAGAGAAAGCAGTTGCTATGTTTGACTTCCCCAACATTCGGCCTTCTGCTATCATTCGTAGTGCAATTTTCTTTTGAGCTAGGAAACCCAGTAAGCCCAGTTTAGCATTGTCTACATTGAGGCCAGTAACTCAACATATCGCAGAAAAATACATTTCACAGGCACTGGAGGGGGAAAGAATCTATATTTCCAAATTTTGTGGACATTATCATTTCTTTTTAAATGAAGAAACTGGATTGCATATTTGCCTTGATAATCTCTTGTGACAATCAAAATTACTAGCTGGTTTATTGCTCTGGGAAGAAACGGTTCATTTACTTGGTTTGAAATGCACCTGTCAATTTCATTTCCTTGGGCATCCTGTGTGTTTTCACATTATAAAAGGGTATAAAAATGAGAGGACTGGTGCTTTCTAGATATGTAACACAAGCTTTTAAAATCATACATCTGAGAGAACTTCTCTTTTCTTTGCTTTCCAAGTTTAGAGCTTTTTTATCCTCTCATGAGCTTAGATTAAAAGCTTAGTACAGAGCAAAGAAAATGACAAACATTTCCAATTCCTCACAATTTAAAATAGGTTAATTGATGTATGCTATTCTCCGTAAACCCATTTGCAAAGCAACATTTGTGCCTCCACCTTCAGCCTGATGGAATTTCAAACACACACGACTTGTAAGCCTTGTGAGTTTATAATGGAAGAAAATGCTTGTTAGAAGATTCCAGAGTCACCGAAGCTGCGAAGGTTTTGATACAGTCCATAATACTACACCTCACTAAAAGTTAAGAATACACAAAAGAAGTACGGTACACAGCAGGGTATTTCCTCACCCCCCATGCCCCCCATTATGGTGAAGAGTACCAGACTTCTGGAATAATTTTGAGTGGATGGAGTATAATAATGCCAAAATCAATTTAGAAAGAAGTAGATTCTGCTCCAGTTAATGGGATTATTCTTGGGAAATGATGTGGCAATTTTGTTCCTATTATCAATTTGTGTTCCACCCTAGAATAACATTCTTTCTCCTCTGACTGAGCCCTTGAGTCAGCTCATGGAATCTTCCTACCTGCTCTGTTTCAAACGTAGTTGATTGCACACACACCACCCCTCACAAACATAATGTTTTATCTGTCAATTTATCGGAAGCTGTTTGAAAAAATGACAAGTAAATTACATTAAGGTGAGGCACAAAGTAAGTAAGGGCAAGATGCCCATAGTTGCTGAATTACATGAAGGTCATGGTGGGTGGTTTTTTTTGATGATTTGTGTAACTAACCTTCTTGAAGGCTGCAGTAGCTATAGGGTTTCCAATTCCAAGTGCTGGTTTTAATCTATAAAGCCTTAAACTGCTCAGTGCCGCAATACCTCAAGGATCACCTCTTCCCATATGAGCTCTGTGATCATCACCATTTGCATATTTCCTCCAGAAGAGGTCTGGAGGGTGGCAACACAGACTTTTCTGCAGTGACTCCCTGTTTGTGAATGTTCTCCCCAGAGAGGTTCATCTGGCACCTTCATTATACTTCTTCACGCACCAGGCAAAAATGTTCTTCTTCAACTGGGTCTTTGGCTGATTAACGGTCTGTGTACAGTGGTACCTCAGGTTAAGTACTTACAGTGGTGCCTCACAAGACGAAAAAAATCCGTTCCGCGAGTCTCTTCGTCTAGCGGTTTTTTTGTCTTGCGAAGCAACCCTATTAGCGGCTTAGCGGATTAGCGCTATTAGCGGTTTAGCGGCTATTAAAGGCTTAGCGGCTTAGCGGCTAAAAGGCTATTAGTGGCTTAGAAAAAGGGGGTGTGTGAAAAAAATCGCAAGACTCGCAAGACGTTTTCGTCTTGCGAAGCAACCCCATAGGGAAATTCGTCTTGCGAAGCGCATCGAAAAACGGAAAACCCTTTCGTCTAGCGGGTTTTTCGTCTTGCGAGGCATTCGTCTTGCGGGGCACCACTGTAATTCGTTCCAGAGGTCCGTACTTAACCTGAAACTGTTCTTAACCTGAAGCACCACTTTAGCTAATGGGGCCTCCTGCTGCTGCCACGCCGCCGGAGCCCAATTTCTGTTCTCATCCTGAAGCAAAGTTCTTAATCTGAAGCACTATTTCTAGCTTAGTGGAGTGTGCAACCTGAAGCGTATGTAACCTGAAGCGTATGTAACCTGAGGTACCACTGTACTTTAACACGTGTTTGTGAAAGGAGGGGTTATTGGTTTATTTTGTTTTTGTTCTTGTCTTTATTAAGTACTTTGTTGTTTTATTCTGTATTTTATGCTGTGAACTGCCCTGAGATCTTCAGTTGAAGCGCAGTATACAAATTTAATAAAGCATCATAATCACCATGCAGGTCAAGGGATAGAGCCATGTTAAACTCATATATACTGCTTCAACACATTCTTATTAGAATACCAGATATAGCACATATTGCCATAAATATTATTGCCATTCTGGTTTCATAGGCTTAGGGAGAGTTCAACACAACAACTAATATTACAAGAGCAGATGGACACCAAGATGCGGACAGAAACTGTGGAATCTTACATGGTGGCAGACCAGGTCACACTACTGCCATGCTAGATCTACTTAAATAAGTCCACCAAACTCAATTACTTATGAGTAAACTTCTAGATTGGAGAATGCCAGTTTAAAATAGCATCTGATCCAGAGGGAAAGGCAAATTAAAAACAAAATAAAATAAAACAAGGAAGAAGTAAAGGTGAAAAAGATGTATGCTAGCTTACAGTGTGATTTTGTGACAATAACCTTGGCCTTCATTATCTTCTGACAGCAAATCAATGACCGGCTGCTGCTACAAGACGCCCATGTTGAACTCTTAAGTGGTTTGTATTCCTTCAAAGTGCAATTACAAGGCCAGCATTAGGCATAGACAGGGCGGACCCTTCTGAGCATGGTCCATGCACATAACCTTGGAAGGAAGCTTCTATGTAGCATTTCCCTTTGTTTCTTAAATGAGTGATTGACACAGCTAGACCCAAGATGCTGTGATCTGAGACACATACTGTCAGACACTAAATACAGACGGGATGGCAAGAGACTTTATCCCTCTGAACATAGTCTACAATGCAAAGCAAAAAGTGGATAAAATCAGCTGCAAAGGTACTTGAACTAGGATCAATTTGTACAGATTAGATTAAAACAACACACTGAACACTGGGGCACAATAGTTACCATTCCTAAATTCTTAGTGGTAGGAATGAGTTGTAGATACGGTTGCATTTCTCTTGTACATTCCAAAATAAAGCTATTGAGTCTGAATTCCTGCAGAATCATGGGTACAATGAAGCCAAAATATTACCCTGTGTTTGTTCTCTGCCAATTAACTCTGGAATACTTCTTATCTCTAGATCTTGAATGGACACTGAAATTTTATTTAAAAGGCAATTCCCATGCGCAGAGCAAATAATTTCCTTTCCAATAGAATTCTTCCTTGTTTGATCAGTCTGATAACCACAAATTTATTCATTAATCTTATTTTGAGTTTCATTAAACAATTCTGTAATCTCATAAATACTAAAAATGGTACATTTCTCTTCTTGAGCTAGTCTTTCTGAGCCATATATAATAGGTTTAGCTCAGTTACATTATTAGCTCATTCCCGTAGCACATAAACTACAGGTCACAATTCTTTCTATACCTGGTCTATTCTTGTCCCAAAGTGACGCAGCAGTCCTAGCGCCATTTACGGTAACTGAGAATAAGAACCACTGAATTTAGTAGCACTTAGCAGTATCTATGGGTGATTTGTCTTTAAATCAGATTTTTAGGCTATTTCCACTATGGTGCATTGCATATTTGCAACAGGTCAGGTCCCAATATTCAAATTGGGGAGGGGGAGGGAAGGATATTTACCCTCTCTCAGTGGAAAGTTTTTTGAATCATACCAGTACTGGTTTATCACTAAAACTGTGTTCTGTTTTTATTTCACATTTGGTGAGCTACATACTTCTGCCTACATTACAGGAACAAATATAATTTATAGGTGTGTCGTGTCATTGAAATAGATGGTCATAGGCAGACTCTAAGAGGACCTATTGGGATATATTAATTATAACAAAGTCTTAAGTAGACTGTAATCTCTTTGGCCTGAGAAGCCCATCAAGTTGCAAAATATTTTGCACGGTACAGCTGCTGACAGTTCTGATTCTATCAAAAATTCATTGCATGCCCTATCAGGAAAGAAGAGGAAAAAACATTTACTCCTTTCCATTTTGCACAAAAATCAAACAAAATTGAAAAATATTAAATTACCTCTCTTCTCCAAATCAAGTCACAGTATAGCAGTAAGGGAGCAGAGGTTGTCTATGCAGACGTTTTGATGTTCAGCCAAGCTGAAGCTATAATATAATTTGCTTGAAAGGAAAAGTCAGGAAAATTGCTTTTTGTCTACTGTTGTGCTGTTTTTGCAATCTGCTGTTCTATATTCATTACTTTACATGCTTGCCAGGCTGTGCAGCTTGGCTGACTTGTCATTTGTGGGCATCTCTGTGCTCATCCCTTTGACTCTGAATGCTTAACACAGAAGAGAAAGTGCTATTACAGTTAAATTTGTGAACAAGATGAAAACTGTACATCTTGATTCCTGAATAAGTTAACATTGCTTGTAGGATGAAGCTTCTTTAGGCACCATCACCCAACCAGAATCAGTCAACTGTCCACCTCGCCTCCCTGTTGCTGTTGTTTTTTTACACATTTTCTACAGAGGTGAACATAAATACATCAACGCAGAGTTCTTAAAGACCGGGAAATATATTGTAGTGTCAGCTTTTGAAGACTAGAATCTGCTTTATTAGGTGTAGCAGGCTTAAATCTGATGAAGGGAGATTTTGCCTATGAAAGCTCATAAATAAACTAGTCTTTAAGTCGTTGCAGAATTCTTTGTCATTTTTGCTGCAACAGACTTAGGTAGCTACTTTTCTGATGATCAAACAGAAAGAGAGTTTTGTGCTCCTGAACCAAATAGAATCCTGCATAGCAGCCTATACAGTACATCTGGCCAACTGAAGAGGAGAACAGTATCAGAGTTGCAAAAGAATAAAGAGTGTAATGGTCAAAATTACATCATCATCATTATTATTATTTGCATTTATACCCCAGCTATTCCTCCAAGGAGCTCCGCATTTAACACCCACAAATAACCCTTTGAGGTGGGCTGGGGTGAGAGACAGTGACTGTCCAAGTTCACCCAGTGAGCTTCATGGCTGAGCTAGGCCTAATATGCGTCTGAAATGTTGTACTTTGTACTGGATTTTAGGCAAGTCAATCTCAAACTTGCTTTTTTGGTGTTTTTGTAAAAGAAAGCTCAACAATTTTGGGGGTTTCCTAAAAAAAAAAAGCTCAATTTTGGGGTGTCCTGCTGGTTTTTACTTTTTGAAATATGGCAACCTAGGCTGAGCACCGACTTGAACCCGGGTCTCCCAGGTCCTAGTCCAACACTCTATCCACTACACCAAGCTGGCATTACTTCAGAGAGGGAGTGCTATCAGATCTTGAAATCAGTCTGAGAATATTTTGCACCATTCGTTTGTGTCAATATTTTAAATTGTAAACCACCATTGGTGCTTCAGTATAAAGGTAGTACAGTGGTACCTCGGGTTAAGAACTTAATTCGTTCTGGAGGTCCGTTCTTAACATGAAACTGTTCTTAACCTGAGGTACCACTTTAGCTAATGGGGCCTCCCACTGCCGCTGCCACGCCATCGCTGCGCGATTTCTGTTCTCATCCTGAAGCAAAGTTCTTAACCCAAGGTACTATTTCTGGGTTAGTGGAGTCTGTAACCTGGAGCGTCTGTAACCCGAGGTACCACTGTCTATAAATGCAACAAACAGTATCATAAAGCCATTTCTGGATTATTTGAATAAAACTGGTTTTCAAAACTAAATTTTGCCCCCACCATAACTCGAAGTAAGGAGAAGAATAAAGTGTTGCCTTGCAAGTTAAGAGCAACCAGGTCACTGTTCTAGTGGCCAGTGCTGGATCTGGCTTTAGCTGTAGAAGCACAAGCTCCTTTGAGTGTTCCTGTAATTACCGTAAATATAGGACACCTCCATTGTCTACTTCAGTATTTGACAGTAGACTTCTTCCTCCCCTTGCTTTCACCTAGATACACATAATGCCATACTTTTCACTATGGAACTGGCTGGGAAAAAACCCTCCTTATTAGTGCTCTAATTCCCTTTTCTTCTGCCTTCTCTCTTTTATTCTGGGAATTATCTGGAATCTAATTGCTTTTTATAGTCTCTGGGCCCTGCCAGTTGTCTGAATATAGTCTACATTTCTAGAGAAATCAGTATACTTGCTTAGGCTGTAACCATGGTCAAAGCAACTGGTACCACAGTTTGTTTGTTTTTTACTATGTGTGTGTCCAATGGAAAATTGAAACATATTTTCAGTATAAACAAGAAATTACTGATCTACTGTAAAAGAAGGTGATAGTTAAAAACAGCCTAATATCATGACCAGATACCAACTTACATTTTTATCTTTATTCTAATAGTTATGGCACATTTTTCACCTTCATTTCTATAAGTATTTATTGCTAATGCTACAATAAATGAAAAATCTACTAATACGAAACAAACAAATCTGTCAAGAATACCACCATCCTAAAAAGATGTTTTGCTGGCTCAAGCACCCACAGGAGGGATCAGGCAGCAACTGTCAAAAAGGTGGCACATGCACAATGTGTGGATCACATGTTGCTTCACCACAGCCTCAAGATACACTAACAAGAGTCCTGTGGCACTTTAATGATCAACAGATTTATTGTAGCATGTGCAGCTGTGGGCTAGAAACATCTGGCCAAGGGGGCTCCAGTCAAAAATGTACGTTACAACCAATCTGTAACTCACTATATTGACTGCCCCACTGGAATCTGACTGAAAACATTCCTGGCCCAAGAAACTCTTTGAGTCGTTTGCACAGTCAGGCCAACCTTGGTTTTCAATGGATTCATTTAGCTTCCAACTTTCTGCCTGCAGTGTGAAGATTGACATCATGCGTATACACCAGAGCTATCTGTTTGTTTTTCACATTTGTCGTTAGCCATTCCTCCAAGGAGTTCAGCACAGACAATACGGGGCTCTCTCCTTCAAACCTCACAGAAACCTTGTGGGTTCAGTTCAGCTGAGATGCAGGAACTTGCCCAAGACCACCCTGTAAGCTTCATAATCAAGGGGGGGGGTGGATTTGCTGTGTGGTCCTCAACACTGAAACCCTAGACTCTTCCTGCTGAGCTGTACTGGCTCTGTTATGTTTCTGCATGGCATGCGAAAACTTTGCAATAATTCAAAAGGCGAGAAAACATAGCACAGTTACAGTTATTTACGGGGAAACCTATGTCTCAGCTGAGCATGTGTATATTGGCTAACAAATATTTTGGTCCGTTAATGGATAGGTGGCAAACAACTTCCAATCAAGATGTCTGTAACTGTAAGGCCTAACTGTTTATGAGATCGACTGCTGATATTCGTATTACCGTGCTATATAATGATCTCTTTTATTTTCAACACTACCTTTAAACAACCTTTACAAAAAAGCAGCACTGATATTAATTTATGCACCCGCAATGAACTGTATGGCACAGGGCTCTTTTAGCACTCTCATATTCTCATCCCAGAGCTGTTTTAGACTCATTTAGGTGGCTCCAGTTTTGAGGATTTGCCAGTCCCTCAAGGTACATATGCTCTGATTCTCTACCAGTCCAAGGAGTTGAAATGGATCATTGCAGGGAAAACACAGATTGTTGAGACCTCATGGTGTGCTTCCATAGGTGAGGATGGAGGTGTACTATAGGAGGAAAGATACTGTCTTTTATCTGGGAAAATTCCTGTGTTCTTTGTTGTCTGCTGCTATACAAACTGGGATCGCATGTAGCTGGTTAATTTTAACCATGCCAGCCTCCCAAATTTCTTGGCATTCCAGCTTTTGCCACTTGTGAGCTGCTGATATCTGGCCTTCCCTCCCTCCCTCCCTCCCTCTGCCTCTCCTATTATCTCTACTGAGGGTATATTTTGCTCTCACTCCCCCATATAAAGCTCCCTTTTCCTTTATATCCTCGCCCTCCCTATTATCCTTGTTGCTTCCAGCATATCCTTTGCCTCCTTTACTGCATCCCCCCTGCTGTTCAGCATGTGCAGCTTGACAGAGTGAGGCTGGAAAAATGTTCAGTTTCTGATCAGAGATTTTTCTCCAATTTAATCTTGAACCTCACACACAAACAGCACAGGGCAGCAAAGCAGAAAAACGGTATGCTCATGCATACCATACTGATCCCCTTCAGCCACTGCTGTAGGGATGCTTGTCACTAGAATGGCTGCAAGAGTTAAAAGATTTGAATGAAAACCAGGACAGCAGATGATGCATGCCTCCGTGCTGGAAGGTTCCTGGAAAGTGTTCAGCCATCTGATTGATATCAGCAATCTAACCACGATGCCTTGGCTCACAATCCTAACCCTGATATTAGCAGCCACTTTTTATGCATATCCTTGCATTGTAGAATGCATGAGAGAGAAAGCATTTTTTTAAAAAAAAATGTACTATCTGATTTATTCATCTAAACAGATTTTACTGCTTGCTCCTTAAGCAGTTTTAAAGAAGAGTAATAGAGACTGTGAAGCATACAGGTATCACAAGATAAAGATTGAAACAGCTGGTGGATGCAAAAAAGTATGTGTTTTTCTAAAAAGGCTTAATCAGTTGCCATTCCAACACATAGATGGCTTGTTCAAAAATGCAAAGGTTTTATGGCATTCAGCACATGCAACTCCTACTTCATGCATCATATAAGGAATCTCAGATTAAGCTTCTTATCTGCTAAGTATGTAAAATTACAAGGATACCTAGAACAATTAAAAAGAAGCAAATATAGCAATTGGAATGGTGGGCAGGCAGCAAAGCTTATATTTTGCTTTCCTATCACATGACAAAAGGAGTAAAAAATGAGTTACTGGTCTTTTGCATATACTTGCACTGTCAATTTTAACATCTTGTGTGAACCAACTTTTAGCATCATTAATACCAGTAGCTAATTGTAGCTGGTGTCTCTCAAAGAAGAAGGCAGGTTATCCAAGCTTCAGTCTAGATTTTTTCAAGCCAGACTATGAAGCTTTGGTAATCGCAACAATTCAGTACTGAGACAACTTGCTCCTTCCTGCTCTAAGCAACAAAACTGCTGCCCATGGTCCTGAAACCCTTCTTCTTGTACTCTGCCCCAGAACCCAATCCTTTCCAGGTTCTGCTTCAGCACAAACCTGGCTTCGGCAGTCCTATTCCTTCTCTCATCATTTTGTTTTGTCTGTTGTCTCTTTGTGTCAACAGTTGTATGATTCAGATAGTGACATCACATGCTTTGCATTACATAGTTTTAGGGGATGACGACAACAGAAATGTGTGTGTGTGTGATGTTTTCAAAGGGAAAACAAAGATATCCCGTGTCTAATTCCAGCCTTGAGTTGTTTAGGAATCAAGAAAAGCCAACTAGTGCCTGAAATCTGCTTTAAAAAGTTCCCTTGATGATCCTTCTAACAGTCACTGCTTCTTTGAAATAATAGAGCATTACTCAGCTGTTTCTGCCTTTTGTAGCCCTAGAACAGAGGTAGGAAATCTCCAGCTCGCAGGCCAGTGGTAGTTCTACTTTGGTCTGTGGGGCCATTTTTGTTAAACTACATCCACCTGTCAATCAGATGACATCACACTGATAGGTGGGTTCAATGGGTGCAGCTGATCCTTACAAAAAAGCAGGACTGAACCTCCTGCCCCCGCAGTTGATAAGTGGGGAGTTCAGTCCTGGTTAGTCTCTATTTCCCACCACAACTGTTGGTCAACATTGACAGAAGAAGAAGAAGAAGAGTTTGGATTTGATATCCCGCCTTTCACTCCCCTTCAGGAGTCTCAAAGCGGCTCACATTCTCCTTTCCCTTCCTCCCCCACAACAAACACTCTGTGAGGTGAGTGGGGCTGAGAGACTTCAAAGAAGTGTGACTGGCCCAAGGTCACCCAGCAGCTGCATGTGGAGGAGCGGAGACGCGAACCCGGTTCACCAGATTACGAGTCCACCGCTCTTAACCACTACACCACACTGGCTCTCTGATATCACCTGATATCATTATGACTTCAGATGACTGATAGATTGATTGGCCACACTCAGCTGTCACAGATGGCCCATGGGGGTGGGGAATAAAGATCTAGCCTATTGGGCCAAAAGTATTCCTTACCCCTACACAAGAGATTGAATAGCTGCAGCATTTGGTGCAGGTCTTCAACTGAATAGTACAATGTTTGTTCATCCCCCCAAAAACCTGTCCAGTCACCCTGCTGGAAATGCTACACCCACAGTTGTATGTTCTTAAACAGTACGGACATACAAAAAGCCACTTTGTTTTCAGATACCATTAATCAGTGCATTTAATGAAAGCTGTAGCAATAAACATCTCTGTCTTAGCAGCCTAACTCTCAGGGAGCTGCAGCTTCTAATGGCTTTGAAAAACAGTCATAATCTACACCATGAAAAATTTAATTGTTCTTTAATTACCAGTTAGCTGAATAGCATGAGATATGCATGCCTTCAGTTTTTAATAGCTTCTGCCTTTTCCAGCAAATTGTGGAAAGTAATAATGGATGCCTTGAGTATGTTTTACCTTCTGCTTGTACTCAAATTAAAAAGGGTGGAGGGGTAGAAGTCTAGAAAATCCAAAATCTTATGAAAAAGGTTGCAAGTTCAGAGACACATTAACAATCGCAATGCTGAATTCTCAGGTTCAGTTACAGTGCTCAGGTAAGAAGCAAACACATCCTGCAAGGTTAGTGCATAAAGAAATATGCTGCAAGGTTAGTGGATTTCCTGCTTAAGTGACTCAGGCTTGTTCTCTGGTTTGTTTTTCTGGGATATAATCATTGCAGTGTCATTCTGTGCTAGTTTCCCAGCTGTTCCTTTTTGGAAAACTAAATGAATAGTAGCTGTATCCATACATGGATAGTTTTAAACATTACTCTTTGTTGGAATAATTTTTGCAAACAAATGCACCATTAGAATAACAAGATATTAGATTGGAATAATTGTGCAGATATGTTTTCTCTATCTCACTAAGGAAGCAGGATGCTAACAATCCTACAATGCTCTGTATTTCGCATGGTGAAATTACTTCAGTCATTGGCACTTAAAACAAGCTCTTCAGTGTTTTTCAGTGTCAGAAACAAAAGATATTCTAATGTCACGGATTAGCTGGATGCAGAGTAATGATGGGAGGAACCAACTGAGGACCCACCAAGGGAAGAAGGCTCCGAGTCTGGGGAGGGGTGGTGGGATGATGATGAGCAGTCAGAGGGAGAAGACTGTGAAGCTGAAGGGGTAACAGGGCTTAGTGAGCTGGGAGAGTCTGTGGAAGAGAGAAATAAAGAATCAGAAGTTGAAAATGGCAGGTGGGAGGACGGTCAAGCGGCAGAGATGAGTCATGCTAGTGAAGAGTCAGTGATGTCTCCCCCTCCTGCTGTGACCAGCTCCCCTACCCCTCTGCCTCCCAGAACCAGAAGAGGGCTGAAACAGGTGGAGCAGTAATGGGCTGCATGCAGGCACAGTCACCAAATGCTTGAAAAAAGCCCTGGAGAGCTGTGGGGAGGTGGGGACTTTCAGTCTCGGCACCTGATTTCATGGAGGAAGACCACTGGGAATGAGCTGCTTTGCTCATTAGGCCTGGTATTCTGCCAAGTCTGCGAAGATCATTGTTGTTGTTGTTGTTGTTGTTTAGTCGTGTCCCACTCTTTGTGACCCCATGGACCAGAGCACGCCAGGCACTTCTGTCTTTCACTGCCTCCTGCAGTTTGGTCAAACTCATGCTGGTAGCTTCGAGAACACTGTCCAACCATCTCGTCCTCTGTCGTCCCCTTCTCCTTGTGCCCTCCATCTTTCCCAACATCAGGGTCTTTTCCAGGGAGTCTTCCCTTCTCATGAGGTGGCCAAAGTATTGGAGCCTCAGCTTCAGGATCTGTCCTTCCATTGAGCACTCAGGGCTGATTTCCTTAAGAATGGATGCGTTTGATCTTCTTGCAGTCCATGGGACTCTCAAGAGTCTCCTCCAGCACCATAATTCAAAAGCATCAATTCTTCGGCGATCAGCCTTCTTTATGGTCCAGCTCTCACTTCCATACATCACTACTGGGAAAACCCATGGCTTTAACTATACAGACCTTTGTTGGCAAGATCATATTTTTGCTAATAAAGAGTTAATTCCAACCCTGAACAGTATGATTACTGACCAGCATTCTCTGTGACATCTAAGCATCTCATAGTGACAGGCTCTAAAAGGAGGAGCATACTGCTTGAATTGATCCTTAATTTCATTTCCGATTCTTGCAGACACTCCTAATAAAAGGGATGAGTCCTTTTTGTTTTGCTATGCACAAATGTGAATCCAAAGGGTTAAGGTATGCATGGCGTACCAGATAATACAAGCAAGTATGTCTGTGCAAAATGGTTCTTGTGCTGGTAAAAATAATGAATGATACTATTGGTGACTACAAAATGTGAAAAAGTAGGGTATTTAAAGGCAATATATGAAGGAGGGCTGGTGGTCTTCTCAGTGAGTTATGCCGTGTGCTGAATATGGGAAATCATAACGCCCCAGGGCATAAAGCCCAGCCATGGTATTACTTGCCTTCAGTTTCATGAGAGATGGCTCTGTGTTACCAAGCATTATGGGCCATTAAGGAAAGCGCAGAGCTGAAGCGAGCATTGCATTTTAAGCCCTATGGCCTGATATATATATATTTTAGGTGCTACTGTTCGCAAAAGTCCCCATATGGTACAAATTTGTGGCCAATGTTTGCATATGCTGGAATGGTTATGGATGATACTTTTGGGAACCCCGTGGCTTACAAAAGGCAAAATTAAATGTAAAGAAGAGAAACTGGTCTCCTGGGAGCATATTGCTAGCTGCTTAGATTCAAGCAGGGGGGAAACTTGTTTGGCAGAGTATGTTAAATAGCACGTTTAAAACAATTTTGGGAAAGGATCTGCTCAAAAGAAGACAAGGGGAAAGAGGGAAATACCTGCCAAAAAGTCACCTAGACAAATGCAGGAGTGCCCATGGAACCATGTGCAGCCACATGCTTGGGACAATGTCTGCACATTATGAGAAAACTCATCAACCAAAGAGACTACCACCGGGATGAAATTTACGGCATGCAATGCCTTAAGAGAGAATATTATGAAAATGATCTATAGGTGGTACATAACCCCAGTCAAGCTTGCAAAGATTTACCATTTGCCTGACAATAAATGTTGGAAATGTAAGGAAAAGGAAGGTACATTCTTTCACCTCTGGTGGACGTGCCCGAAGATTAAGGCATTCTGGGAAATGATCTATAATGAACTGAAAAAGGTATTTAAATATACTTTCCCCAAGAAACCAGAGGCCTTTCTCTTGGGTATTGTCGGCCAGGGGGTGCTAAAGACAGATATAACTTTCTTTATGTACGCTACAACAGCAGCTAGAATACTTATTGCAAAGTACTGGAAGACACAGGATCTACCCACACTGGAAGAATGGCAGATGAAGGTGATGGACTACATGGGCTTGGCAGAAATGACGAGCAGAATCCGAAACCAGGGAAAAGAAACGGCGGAAGAAGAATGGAAAAAGTTTAAGGACTATTTAAAGAAATATTACAAAATTAATGACAGCTAGAATGATGTTGGACTAAAGTAAATGGTTACTATTAGTAATGGTTAAGACAAGGAGAATAAGGATGATTAGCTTAAATTTATAGCAAAATAAGGGAAGATTTGCTGAACAATTGATTAGAATTTGGAATACAGAAACGGGAGGCACGAGGAAGTCGAAGAAGAAAGGTTTAAGAAATTAGGACATGAAAGGGTACTTGTTTCTTGTTTTGTTTTTCTTTTTGTCTTCTGTTTGTTTATGTATGTTTTGTTTGTATGAATATAAAAATTGTTTAATAAAAAGGATTCTGAAAAAAAAAAAAAAGAGAGACTGTCTACCAGACCTGTTCACAGGTGATGGCTTAAGATGAGGCAGGTTTCCTGGAATGATACAGGGAAGGTGCTAGCCAAACACACTTGTGCCATCACTGAAGCGCTCTTTATGGTGTGCCTTGGCCTAATTTACTGCCTTGTTTATGTATCGGAAACCGACAAAAATATGATATATCAGACTTCCAAGGACTGCCATTTGTCAGAGGATTTTAAGTTCTGAAAGCCTCCTAGAGTGCACAGAGTGCCTTTGAAGAGGAGAAAAATACTGTGTTTGGGCAGTCATAAAAGAGGCTTAATTATTCCTGCATTCTCATTTCACACAACCACATGTTTTCTGCACTTTTGCCAGGCTTTGCAGGTAAGGAAAGATATTTACAAATTCTATTTTTTCCCTTATCCCTAGGACATGTTCCTGATAGAAGGATGCTTCACAATCATGATCAGAGCAGTAAATAGTTGACTTGGAGGAAAAGGCCCCATTGTTAACACTGACTCAACAATTTAAGTGTCAAAGTAATACTACAGATCAGTGATAGGGTACATTGCTGAACTTATGCTGGAGGATGATATGACAAACCTGTCTACTGAGGCTCTCCTGCTTTTACAGAATTTCATTTCATTGGAGTTTTTAGTTTTAATTTGTGTAATTTCACTTCATCGCATTAGCACCATGAAAAACAAACACGTTAAAAAGGGGTGCTTAATTCAGCAAGCTAAATTTCCAGAGACACATTTTCCACATTAACAGCCATAAAGAGTCAAGGCCTAAGTTTCACAATAATCATTTTGGAGGGATATATTAATGTAATATTACTTACGTTACGACAACACTGATTATTTATGTGACTGTGCTGAGAAAGTTTGGTGTAATGATTAATGAGTGCTGGACCTGGGAGACCAGGGTTTGAAAAGCCAATGAACCACAAAGCTCACTGGTTAACCTTGGATCAGTCGCTGCCACTCAGCCTAACCTATCTGTTGCAAGAGTAAAATGGGGAGGAGAGAATCATGCACACCGCCTTGAGCTCATTAGAGGACAAGGTGGGATATAAATGCAAACTTGGAACCAATGAGTCTTACTGTTCATTTTGAGATTCAATGACAGCAGGAGCAGATTGGGCAAGGTGTGCATGATCATCTCAAACATACATGAACTCACCAGTCAAAAGTGAACTGGGATTGGGGGCAGGAGAAGAATGCTGAGACAATAATAATGTTTATGAAAGACTGAGGCCCTGCGTTGTCCTACTTCTGCTGGAAAACTCAACTCTTTGGCTTCTTTTACTTCCATAATTGAGATAGTATAAATTCTTATTTTTAATACAGGCACATTAGCAGCAATTAAAAATTGTGTGTGTGTGCTTTTACAAGAAAGCCCATGATTCTTAAAAAAAAAAAAAGTAAGGAAAATGAAGGAGCACTGAGATAAAAAGGTGTGGTGACAGGGCTCAACCTCCCCAAATCTCACTGAATGTGTCAACACCCCACATCTTCAGAAAGAGAGAAGAGCAGCACAAGGGCCATCTGCGTCTTATAAGAAAGTGCTATGGTCAATGCTTCTAAAAAAGGTGGAATTTTGGATGTCTGAGAAAAGGTGAAAGAAATAACAAAAAAAGGCACAAGGGAAAATGTTTGATGGTGAGATCATGAGACTGCCCTGCAAAAATGTGGAAGAACCCCAGGTCAGAAATAGCGTTTCATGAAAAGTCTATGCTTCATACAGGTTTTCTATATCCAGGAAATAATAACATACCCTAAAAGGGGGAACCAGGCAGAGGACCTTCTCGGTAGTGGCGCCCGCCCTGTGGAACGCCCTTCCAGCAGATGTCAAAGCGATAATCAACTACCTGACATTCAGAAGACATCTTAAGGCAGCCCTGTTCAGGGAAGTTTTTAACGTGTGATATTTTACTGTATTTTTGGTTTCTATGGAAGCTGCCCAGAGTGGCTGGGGAGGCCCAGCTAGATGGGCGGGGTATAAATAATAAATTATTATTATTATTATTATAACATGTGTTTAAATGTATATTTAATGTTTTTCTAAAACTGTAACAACTTTGGCTTTTTTGGATGGGGGGGGTGAGATCCACAATCATAAGTCCCATGTTTATGTCAAGATGCAGCTAATGAAAGAGATGTATGCTAAGCACTTTCATGAATCAGTCTGCCTTACAGCTCCCATCTGCTCTTAATTGCTTCCCAGCAAACATACACTGTGTCACCCTTTTGCATATTTCCATTGCCCTATCCTAAACACACTTAGGCCGCTGACAGATTAATGCTTAGTTCACTTGAGGTATACATTCTTTGGTTCTTACACATGTTCTTATAAGGAAATGGAACTCGGTAAGCACTTAATCACAAGTCCGGGTAATGTTATTGTACTGAAAACAATGCCTCAGCTTTGCTTCAGTATCAGACTAAGGTATCTCTGTATAAGCCATAGCTGTCACCAGGGCCACCATGATCCCAGGAAGCTAAGTAGCTTTTGTAAATCTTGCTTAAACACGGCCCACTGATATTTTGCCAAAGGATGACTAATGGGTCTAAAAATACAATGATAGGAGAAACATGGAGGTCACCAAATACATTGTTTGCGTCCTAATTAATTTTGATCCAAAGAATCTGTTTTAAAAGTATGACACTCAACTGTGCAGTGGATAGAAATACTGGGAGATTTAGAGTCTTTTTCCTCTTTTTTTACAATGAATGTACTGTGGGCTCATATATTCTACACTAACTGCAGCTTCTGAACAGTCTTCATGAGCAGACAAATGCAGAGCATATTATAGATGCCCTGAGGTTACCAATGATGGCAGCAGACCCCTGTCCAGCAGAAAGGACGGCGGCTGGTAGGAACATGGGAGGTTGCCTAATACCAAGTCAGGCCATTGGTCCACCAAGTGTCCCCCTACCTGGAGATGCTGGGGATTGTGCCTGGGACCTTCTCCTGCAAAGCAAATGTTCTACCACTGGACTAGTGTATTAAGATGTACCAGACAGAAACCAACTTGCTCCCTAGTTATCACTGGATCGGTGATCTCTCTCCTACAGGGTTTATCACATATCACTTAAGAATTTCTAACTCCAATGAGTAGTCACACATTGGTCAGTAAATAAAAGGAAATGAACAAGCATGCCAAGCAGAACGAATTTCCTATAGGTTGTACCCTTTTTTGTAATGTGCCATGGAGTTTTTAGAAACACCGTCCAATTTAAGCCAATATTAAAAGCACACTGGGGCAGATGTTTGTCCTAAGCTCTGTCTGCTGGTATATGAAAGTGAGGATGGGGACAAAGAGAGAGAGCCTATTGGCTTGTGCAATAAGCTCACAGTTTTAAAAACTGCTATTCCCCACTTGATATTTGTCCAAAGTGAGAGTGCTACCTAGAAGGCAGGCATGGCAGAGAGACAATCTGCAGACTAGTTGCGTCCAGACAGAAAGCAAGAGATAAGTAGGTATGTAGGCAGCATATTATCTTCCTATGGGGTATCACATGCTTTCCATTCTAAAATGCCAAATTGGTAGTACTGGCTTAGGCTTTTAAAACTATTTTGAACAAAGCAGAGGCTTCTAGATAAATATAGTGGGCAACTATAAAACGAGTTCCCTGTGATAACCTATCTCTGTTTCTTGACATGAGCCAGCTACTCATACATTGAATATACCTATGTTAGTCAGCCATGCCCCTGACTTTGTGACCTTTCATGAAATCTCCTGGGAAATGGCATGAAAGTTGGAAGGTTTCAGGGTTTAGATAACAGGCACAGCACAGCGCAGCGCAGCACAGTAGTATTTCACAGTCATAGTGTGACCAAACATGAAAAATAAGTCTTTAAAAACAAACCAATTATTTTTTTTCCATTGGAACTGATAGATTTGAAATTAAACATATTTCAGAATAATTTAAAATGCTGTGTAATGCATTATTTTTGTTGTATTCATTTTTATTATTACTTTAGATGGTCTCTAAAATCATTGATTATACACATGAATCCATAAAGTTTTGATACAGAATAATCCTATTGAAAATCTTGGAATCACAAAATTGGAAGGTGCCTCAAAGGTAATCTAACCCAACCACCCAGTGAAGCCCAAAATTCACAACTTTGGTATCCCTTTTTGTATACAAAAAAAAATACATGTAACAAACAATCCCCATATACACTACAATTTCCCAAAGCAGCCTATTCCACTGTTAAACACATCAGGCCATTCTTTCCCATGTTTAATCTACAACCCTATTCTTATTTTTATTCATAAGTTCTCAAGCAACCTTCCATGTTCAGATTAATGGATTTCCGCGGTTGGGTGCACATCCTTTAGATATAATGTTATTCCTCCTCCCCTCAATCCAGATTTCAGTAATGCCTATCAAATCATATTTGCCTTACTGTATTAAGATTTCAAGTTCGTCCTGCTAATTTTCTATACTCTTACGTACTGAGATAGAAAGTTTGGAAACCATGCTTCTTTCCTGGTTTTTCTCGCATCTTAGCAATGTTTCTGTACAACCCTAGAATTGATTGCACAACTCCAAAGACACTGAATGGTTCTTGATGATCTCACTTCTGTATGTGACATTCTTCTATATGTCTGGTTTTCTCTTCCCCCCGCCCCAGGAATTGTGATTTCCTGTTCGCTCCAGAAGCTATTCATCTTCCCTGATAGGCCAAAGCTTGGTAGATGTTCCTTAAACCCTTGCACCTTCTCTTCCAGCAAGAATACCAGATTGCGCTTGCTGCAGGGTGTACTTTCATAGATCCTCAGGAAGGAAAACAAACATAGCACTAACCTTGTGGGGCACCTTTTCGACATATAAATGTTCTTTAGAAATGTGTAAGTTGAACTAAATCAAGTGCTTTGCTATGATCTCTCGTTTCTATCCATTTACAGCAGACGTCTGAAATGCCAGCCAATTTTAAAGTACACTAAGCACATGTTGTGTATCACTTTCAGGGACACCTTTAAGTTACTACTGAAAGGTATTCATGACACGACTGGTGGCAATATTGAGTTTTCATTTATTATTCTTTAATTTTCCCCCAATCTAAGGCAGCCAGCTGCCAAGTCCTTCAAAATGTGTACAACACAGCTGGGGAAAGCTGATACTGCTCTTTAGCAAGTGTTTTCAGTCGTAGCAGTGTTTAGGGTAGAACCTTTATATATAAATTATTATTTAGCATTTTGTAATGAGAGAGCACACTCCTTTCTTTAAGTAATTGAAAGTCTAAATCTAGACTGCAATTGAACAGGAATCAACCACAAAAGAAACAAAGATGTGTGGGCTTTCAAAAGCTATGAATGGATGCAGTTGTGTGCTTAGGTAGCTTAGAGCCTATTAACCATTTTTTACATAGTGAGATATAGCTTACTAGACAAACAACGGATGCTGAATCTGATATGAAACAATCCCAATTATATGGTCATGAATCACAACCTTCTTAAAGTACACTGGGAGTTGGAGAATGGCCCCTGGCCTGAAACCTGCTGCCAGCTTCCTATATACCTATTTCTTTATTAGATTTCTCACCCGCCCTTCACAGGTCCCAGGACAGCTTACAAGAGTATGATATATAATTATAATTACAGATGAAAGAAGTTACAGCTGTAAAACAAATAAAACTGTTCCCAATGGAGCACAACAGTATAAATTCAGCAAAAGAGTTGGGTCCCACAAAACAAAGTACCTTAACTGTCAAAGGTGAGGGTAAAGAGGTGTGTATTCAGCATTTGGTGAAAGCTGTTCAGTGAACATGCTGTATGCACCTCTGCGAAGGAAACTGCCAGCTTTAGGGACTTGCCACAGAGAAAGCCCCCTCCTGGTCCACTATTCCCTGCACTTCGGAAGGTGATAGAACTACCAAGAGAGTCTCCTGTGCAGAATTAAATGCCTGAGAAGCTATGTAGGGATGGAGATGCTCCTTCAGATATATGAGGCCTAAGTTGTTTAGAGCAGGAGTTGGCAACCTAAGGCCCATGGGCGGCCATGAGGGTCGTTTAACCCGCCCATGAACTGCCCCTGAACCAAGCTGCCTGCTTGGAGAGTCCCTGCGCGCTGTGCTAAACTGTCACAGCATGACACGGAGACTCGCTTCCGTGGTACCAGAAATCGCGTCTGCGCAGGCTCAGACGCCGAAAATCACGGCCATGCGCACTCACGCGCATGTGCAATCTGGCCCACAAGGGATCTCTGCTGGAGTGAACCGGCCCAGGCAAGGTAAACCTTGCCAACCCCTGGTTTAGAGCTTTGAACACTAATGACTTTGGCTTGGAAACAAACTGGCAACCACTCCAGCTGTTTTCAAACAGGGTTATGTAAGCTCCAAATGGAACCTTGGCCAGTAATCTGGCCACTGCATTTTGGACCAGTTGAAGTTTCAGAATCATCTTCAAAGGCAGCGGCAGCAGCACCACCCCATTATAATACAACATAAATCTATAATAACTATAGCAAATAAATTTAAAGACTAAAGCAAAACACAATTTAAACCCCAATCGAAAATTTAGAGGTCCAAACTACAGTAAGACCTTCTTAATTATTTCATTATTTGTTTGACATTTTACGAGAGGTATTTCTATGAAACCTTTTGCCAGGAGGAAGGAATCAGATTACGTCTATTCACTTAAAACACACACTTGTGCCCATAATGGTGTTGTTGGTGGTGATAAACTAGACTGACATTGCAGGAGTTATTCCTAAATTGCATGTGAGGTTCAGGTTGTGGCTTCATTCCAAAATGGTAGACGGGACAAAGGGGAGGAAAAGACCATCAAAACATAGATTGCAAGCCAATTTTCATTCGCATATGAACATATGAAGCTGCCATCTAGCCAGGTATTATCCATTCTGACTGGCAGCAAATCTGCCTGACAGAGGTTTTCCCCAGCCCTGTGAACCAAAATCCTTATAAACAGAGATACCAGGGATTGAAATTGGGATTTTAAGCATGCTAAGCATGTGCCCTTCCACTGAGCTGAGGAACTGGCAGGATCTATCCCCAGCCTCAAAGAGATCAGCACCTTCAGGGACAGCAAGACATAAATTTTGCATTCACCTGGGTTCTGAATCTGTTTCGGCAGAATCAAAGTGCGTTCTCTCAGAAGCAGCATTTTTTACTTTTATTTTTCACTGCAATAAATTGTGAGCTCCTACAGCTTTCTTCCTCTTTCTCTCACTGCTGATGGCCCAGCACTCAGCCTCACGTTTAATGACAGGTGGGTGCTCCCTGCAGACTATAAATAAGAAAGCCGTCCTGCAAACCCTCAAATAGGAGATATTTTCCTACCTCTTCTCTATCTCTTTCATGATTTGCTTGAAACGACTTCCTTTGCTTATTATTTCTTTGTCACTGCACGAATGTACAGGATAAAGATTGATGTTTGATGTGGATGTTTTCCACAAGGCCAATATCCTGAGTTTGTTTACTAAATGGCCCTCAAAAAGGTCCACAGTTCTAGTCACAATTACTCCTGGGTAAATATTAAGAATTTTTGTCTTACCTTTCAATAACACAAGAAATGACAAAGGCATACCTTCCGATATTTCTCCATTGAAAACAGGGACATCTTATTCCATAACAATAATTTTAATATTTTTACTCAGCTCATCTGATTGTGTTGCCCCAGCCACTCTGTGTGGCTTCCAACGTACATAAAAAACATAATAAAACATTAAACATTTACAAAACTTTCCTATATAGGGCTGCCTTCAGATGGCTCGGGGGGCAGATAACTCCTTCAACATTTCTCCGATGAAAATAGGGACATCCTACCATACCCGCCAACATTTCTCTGATGGAAATGAAGACGTCCTAAGGAAAAGTAGGACATTCTGGGATCAAATAAGAAACCAGAATGGCTTCTGTAAATCTGGGGCTGTCCCTGGAAAATAGAGAAACTTGGAGGATCTGCCAGGGGATTTCTCTCTCTCTCTTTTAGCAACAACAACAACAACAAAGTCTTGTTACTGCTTCAGGAGAAAGCTTAGCTGCTTTAAACAGCCTAACCACATTCCTGAAATAGGAATGACACTGCATCGTGATATAGTGCAAGGATGAGGAACCAGGGGCCAATGTGGCCCTCCATTCTGCTCTGCCTTATCCTTGAGACTCTCTCCAGGCCACACACCCTTCCCCAGGCCACACCACTCACCAGCCCTGCTCCACACCCTTCTTACACTGTTTTGCATTGAACCGTAGTAATACTGTTTGCTTGCCTGGATGGAGGGTGGAAAGAGGTATGTTTGTAGAAGCTTCTGACTTTCGCAAGGCAGCAATAAAGTCTACTATACAAACCTAAGAGTCACAGCAATGCTCCACCTACTTTGGCTTATCACTCCATCCTTATCACTGAAGCTCCCGCCCCCCCCCCCCCCCGGCTGAAAACAGTTCACCATCCCTTCCATAATGTCATTCCCAAGGTAATTCTTGGGCAAATGGGTGCAGCTGTCTCCCCCCACCAAAAGAATTCCCTTGGGAAGGTTATCTAATGAATCATTTCATTAGATAAGCATACCAACATTTCTAAAATATAAAAATCCCACTTAATCTGGATGTTCAACTGCAACCGCATAAATTGTTTAAAGTCAGTTCTAAAGAAAGAAGGGCACATTTTTAGTGAACTCTACAAACCTGCACAAGGAGATGTTCTTATCTCTATTCGTAGCTTTATCAGTAATTTCTGTTAATACCCCAATTTGAACAGTCTAGCAAAAATCCACTTGTCCATTGGCTCACAATAACATCAAAACACTAGCAGCCTCTAGTGGTGATATACACCGCTTCTATTTTCTTCGTTGTAATGTTTGTTTGTTTGTTTGTTTGTTGTTTGAAATGAGGGGGAAATCCTCACAAATCAGATAAAGTGTGCACAGCATTGACAGTACAGTGGTACCTCGGGTTACAAACACCTTGAGTTACAAACACATTGGGTTACAGACTCCGCTAACCCGGAAATAGTTGCTCCGGGTTGCGAACTTTGCCCCAGGATGAGAACAGAAATCGCGTGCCGGGGGCAGCGGGAGGCCCCATTAGCTAAAGCGGTACCTCAGGTTAAGAATGGTTTCAGATTTATTCAACAGAAAATAATATTCAGAGTCCACTGGACTCCAGCAAAACTATACCAGAAGAAAATAACAAGTGCAGACAACTGCTGGAGATGTGGGAGTAAAAATGCGAACTTAGTACATATGTTGATTAACTGCCCGATGATAAGAGTGCGAGGTGAGGATATAGTAGGAGTAATAAAAAGAAATTGTTATTTAGGGGAACTGAATTTAATTCTAAATTATATTCTGGAAACGTGGGAGATTTCAAGGGGTAAAAAAAAATGGATGTACCGTGCTATATTAGAAGCAAAAAAACTTGTTTTGATGAATTGGAAGAGCCGCAAAAAGATTCCATTGAGCACATGGATTGATAATATGGACAGATTAGCTACATACAAACGAATTGCATGTCAACACAAAATAAGAATGGATAAATATGAAGAAATCTGGAATGAATATTTAAGCGATAAGGCGGATAGTGGTAGGAAGTAGGGGGCGGAGAGAGAGGTGGGAAAATATTGTTTAAAAAGGTGTAGTCATAGATATATCAGTGTATTCAAACCTGAATTGTCAAATTGTATTATTATTGTTATTATGGTTTTTGTTGTCTTTTGTGGTTGATGTTTGTATCAAAAAAATGATTAAATCAATTTTTAAAAAAGAAAAAAGAATGGTTTCAGATTAAGAACGGACCTCCAGAACAAATTAAGTCCGTAACCAGAGGTACCACTGTATTTGGGTCAGGGGCAGGGACAGAGAAAGGTAAAAATAAATCCATGGAAGGGGGAGCCGACTACTCTCACACACAAAATGAAAAAAGAAGAAGAATGGTGTCTGCACATTTTGTCTCATATCTCAGGTTCTACAAAGGCAAGCTTTTTTTTTTTTAAAGGAAGCTGGATAGCTGGGAATAATGGGTCATCTCAGGGAGAACTACTGGCATTGGCGGTCCCTCAGTGAACAACCATAAAGGTGTGCCTCAAATTTATTCCATATTTATTTGTTGAACTAATGGGCCATGGATACACTCACTCACCACACTTGCAGACTGCACACATATACTCATTGCACATGAACACTTACCACAAATATAGCACACACAGGCACACAGCCCTACAGAGTCAACATTCTTAAACACGTCAGCATATAAGACGACTTCTTGAGAAACCAAGAGACACAAAGGTTCTTCTCACTTCATTCAGCTTCAACTACTCATATGCTGGCCAATCCAATTAAGGTGGCCAAGTGACAGACTTTAGTGAGGACCAGTGTGGAATCATAGAATCAAGGAATTGTAGAGTTGGAAGGGACCCCAGGGGTCATTTAGTCCAACCCACTGAAAAACTTCATTTCTTGTGGTCTTCTGGACTCTAATGCCTTCTTTAAACCTGCTCCAAGCTCCTTTTAAAGTTGAATCCTGGTTGTTTTTAATCACTAAAAAGAACCTTCGTTTTGGAGGTCAAAAAATATTTAGCATCAGTTAATTAGTTCACTACAGTGTGAACCTATAGCATAAGAGAAGCCATTAAATATGTTTGCCGGATATCTAAACATGTCACTTCAATAAATACTCAGACTGGTTTCACATGATGGTCAAATGAAAACATGTGATCAAATACTGCACTTAGCACACAGCAGTAGATGTCAACCCTGCTGATCGCATAATGGAAACATACACAGCAAATACAGTCCTTGAAGTTAAAATGGTTTTAGAACAGTTCCTTTTAAAGGTGGACATACCACCTCCTATTTGTATGGATGGCTTGTTTTTCAGGTGATTCCCTGCAGATAAGAATATGAATATTTTTTTGCCCCAGAGTTGAGGAAAGGAAAATAGATAGCTGTAATGGAACTGCAGGAGCAGTCAAGCAGTAGATTGATTCAACTGGAGAAATTCAATGCACCCCAACAGATTTGCTCAGATTTGATATCCTGCTGCTTCAGGCACAACTCCTTGTAATGAGAAACTGAAGATTTTTTGTCAGGTGCGTCAAAGCTTGTAGTGATGGCTTGAAGGTAAAAAAAGAACTCGGGCTGAAAATGTCTCTTCTTGGGAAATGCTTTTGCACCTGGTGAGACTAAGAGCAACTGTCTTCAAGGTACATGAGAGGCCAGCAGCTTTACCAGGCCAGCAACATTTCATCAAATACATTTTAACAGAACATGTCGTTTGTTTGTGTGTGTTTGTGTGTTTCTCTGTCTATGTGTATAAGGGTAGTGGTGGATGGAAGGTGAGGCGGCAGCGGCAGAATCAACTTGGCTGTAATAAGTAGCTCAGAAACTATGTCACACACCACTAAGCAAACAGGGAAAGAGATATTCGAATGATTGATAAAATTATAATTGTTTTCTACTGCAATCTTTTCCCTGGAAAAGACATGTAGCTTTGTTGGTCTGAAGCACCACATTGACAGGTTAAAGGGTAAAAGAAGCATAGCTGAATAGAAGCAGTAAATAAAAAAATGCAAATTAAAAAGGGAAGCCATTTTGAAAAGAAATAAAGGAAGGAAGGAAGGAAGGAAGGAAGGAAGGAAGGAAGGAAGGAAGGAAGGAAGGAAGGAAGGAAAGAGCAGTAGGCAAAATCCTCTTCTCTCACTGACAAGTCTCTTTCACTGAAATTACTATAAAGGCCAATATAATCTGATATTTTGCCATTGTGGCAATAACTAATTTCATGGCTAATTCACATGTTTTGATTTTGTTTGCACTTTTTATGTTTTCTCCTTCATTCCAGGAGGAGAAACTTACAGAAGACTGGTCATCATGAGAAAAGTCCCTTCTCAAAAATGGCCACAGGCGGCAAACCTAAAAGCAACCAAAGGAAACAGCTACACTAGCATTTGTTTTTAAGTTCACTGTCTCAAAATTCAGTATTCAGGCAAAGGTGCCTTAGTAACCTTCTACCCTGTAATGCAATCAAAATGAAAATGGAGGTGCTCCAACCTTACAAGCACTTTAAATTATTAACCTCTGCTGCAGTCCTGCTATTTGAATAAACTTATTCCTAGCAACATAGCAAAACTCCATTGAAGTGGCTGCCTTTCCTTGAGAAAATAAGGGAAAACGGCTATGATGCTAGTGGTGGTAATTGAAGATACCAAATCTAAGGTTGCCCACCATCATTATTTCCTTTTTTAAAAAATGCATTTGGATGAACAAAAGAAATGAAACGCGGAGGAAAAGAGTACAAAGCTGTATTTTCCCCTTTGATCATCCCGGTCACATTGCTATACTATACAGTTACTACCTGTTTCAAAGGAGAAAGCTTTTCTTTTGATCAAACCATATCAATCGAAACTAATTAGACACCAGGCTAAAACCAGAAAGTACCATAAGGAGTTAAGGAAGAACACGGTGCTAAAGCACTGCCAAAAATATTGTCTCTAAAAATGTACCTGGGAATATAGAGGTTTGTGAAAAGTACACGGGGATCTGAAGCAAAACACTCCAGAATCCTCCAGGAACGTTTGTGTCATAAACACAATGATCAAATGCAGCAGTACATCTCAAACAATCTGCAATTCTGCATCACCAAGGGCAGAAAAAGTAAACCTTTTTTTTTCCTCAAAATGGTTCAGGTGAGGAACAATGGGTTGTAATGTTCCCCTTTTCTGAAGAACAGCTGACATGTTTGATCAGTGCACAAGTTTGAGTTGAGCTGACTACTCCTCACCCCTAATTAGGGTTGCCATTATTTCAAAAAGTAAAAACCAGAACACCCTGGAAAACCCCAATGCTTTTGAGCTCCCCCCCCCCAATTGCCAAAAAACCACGGTTTCTCAATTGACTTGCCTAAGATCCAGAGCAAAGTGCCACCTTTCAGAAATCCCCCCCCACCTTTGAAATCCTGGCAATGTCCGGACGTATGGCAGCCCTACCCCTAATGCTACCACATAGAATAATTAACAAATAGTAACATTGATGCAGCCACATTCTTGGTTCATACCCTCTTTCCTGGGCTGAAAGCTAATCTTGCAATAAATGACTGCATTTTTATCTTTTACCTGTAGGGCTCCAAAGTCCTGTGACCATAAAGCAAGGCTTCTTCCAAAAGGCCAAGATTTATGCAGGCGTCCATGGCAAAGTCAAGTACTTTCAGCTGGTAAATGTTTGTGTCTGGGAGGTGAGTGGCATTGTTCTTTAGTATCATCTGGCATGTCACAAGAGCCTGCTCCCATTCTGACGTTTATTTGGATTAAGGATTAATCAACATCGTGCCATTCAAAGCTCATGAAAAATTACTGTCCAAGTTGGTGTCCCCTACTACATTTCCTGCTAACAAATTCAACTGTTTCGATTCCGCTATGTGTGAAGAAGTCTCCCCTTGTCTGTCACAAATCTCCCTGTACTTAGTTTCAGGGGATAATCCCTGGTTGCAGTATTTTCTCCTTCTCTCATAATTCTAGAACCAGGAGTCATCCCATGAAGCAGAATGTTGAGAGATTCAACACAGACAAAAGGAAGTTTGGTGTCTATCATCTTCTGGCTTGTAGTGCAAACAAAAGCAAAACAGAAGGAAATGGTCTTTGCTACAACTGTTTACACGTTTTTTACTAGATACTGAAAGACAGAAAGACATAGAGCCTTTGGTGGGGAACCTTCAGCCCATGGACCTAAACAGAGTAGCTTCCAACATTTCTCCAATGAAAATAGGGACGTCCCATTCTGTAAATGTAATTTTACTATTTATACCCTACACATCTTACTGGGTTGTCCCAGCACTCTAGGCAGCTCCCAACATATATGAAACCATAATAAAACTTTACACATTAAAAAAAACTTCCCTATACAGGATTGCCTTCGAATGGCTTGGGGGGTTGGATAACTCTATACCCTCCAATATTTCTACAATGAAAATAGGGACATCCTAAGGAAAAGCAGGACATTCTGGGATCAAATCAGAAACCGGGATGACTTCTCTAAATCAGGGACGTCCTAATAGGGACACTTGGAGGGTCTGAAATAGGCCTGTCAGACCTAGGAAGTGGAACAGGCTGCCTGTTTACATCTACTTTCCCAGGCCTGACATCAAATACGGCATCAAGTGCAGAAGCTGCAGCTGAAGGAATGAGAATTATTTAACTGCAGGCAAAATACTTGGGTTTTTTTATTATTATTCTAAAAGGTGTCAAATTTTAAAAGTGCCTAGTTTTGCCTGCAAAGTGCACTTGAGAATACTCCCTATTTTTCCTGGACCAAATCCATGCTGCAAATACAAAGGAATTTGTGGAGGTACAGAGGAGCAATCTTTCTTTGCAGCCCCAGCTTGAAATTTCAATGGTCTGATGTTATAAGAGTCCAAGTGATTGACAAGTGGGTGGCTCCACCCACCTGTTAAGAGTTGAATCTGACACCCCAGCCAAATCCAATTGCCCACTCTAACACAGGCACTGAGGGCAATCTTTAAGGAACGAAGCATTTCCATATTCTAGAAATAGCAAGGAAGAAGACAGCTTTTATATGTCCTTGCCTCAAAAGGAAACCCATCTGCTGTTGGCCAGGACTTTGGCATTGAAAGGATACCTTCTTGTGACTTTGGAGCTCCCATTTTATTTATAGCTTCTTTGGCTTCTTTCCAGGCCTGCTCATCACCTGCCAACATGTCAGCATCCTGCTTTGGACAGAAACAAAAGCATGAGACAAAAGCATTTAATTAAAAGAGAAGCAAACAATGCCATCTTGCACCATGCAAATCTGAATGGGGGGGGGGGGATTCCACTCAGCATGAAGTTGGAAAGCAGAGGATTCAATTGTCTTATCCAAGATAATTTGAAGTCTGTATTCGATTGAAGCCAATGGCAAAACTGTCATGCAACTTCACACATCTGGAATGCACACATTAAACAAAGAGTTGGGGGCTTGCTGGACCTGTGTTCATGCCACTCTTTGTGAATAATTTCTATAGATTTTCTAACAAATGAGCCTATGATCACAATGGCCCATCTAGTCCAGCATTCTGGTCTCACAGTGGCCAAGAGGAAGATGTGGAAAACCTTCAAGCAGGACCTAAGCACAAGAGCATTCTCCCCCCTGTGTTTTCCAGCAACTGGTATTCAAGTATTACCACCTCCAACCATGTAGGTGGAGTATAGCCGTAATGGCTAGTTGGCATTGATAGCCTTATTTTCCATGAATTTGTCTTAATGGTCATTTTTGTGAAGATAAGTATATTTTATGAATATTAATATTTAAGAAGTATGTCAGTCAACTTTGAATGCACAGAAGATTTACACAAGAAATCACAAATTGGGGAACATCACTTAAATAAGACTGGTCTTCGAATGTACATAAAACAATTATTTATCCTCAGGTGAAGAACTAATTTTTTTTAATGTCATGTCATCGGCAAGAAACCAACTTTAACAAAGTAAATATGGCATTGTGCTCTCATTACGGTTCAGAATAGTGTTATTCCTTGATATGTGCTAATACTTAGGTAGCTGTGATTAAATACCACACACTCTAGCCTTTATCATTTACTGACACCAGAAGTTTCCTGGCCACTCATGAAGGTATCTGTGATCAATGTTATATCTTAGTAAAATAAAGTATCACACGAATGAAGCATTCATTGAAAACTCAAAAGTATACTATAACAATATTTACTTGGTTGTATGTGGCTTTGTGGGTTAAACCAGAGAGCCTAGGACTTGCTGATCAGAAGGTCGGTGGTTCAAATCCCTGCGACGGGGTGAGCTCCCGTTGCTCGGTCCCTGCTCCTGCCCACCTAGCAGTTCGAAAGCACGTCAAAGTGCAAGTAGATAAATAGATACCGCTCCGGCGGGAAGGTAAACGGCGTTTCTGTGTGCTGCCCTGGTTTGCCAGAAGCGGCTTAGTCATGCTGGCCACATGACCCGGAAGCTGTCTGCGAACAAATGCCGGCTCCCTCAGCCTATAGAGTAAGATGAGCACCGCAACCCCAGAGTCGGCCACAACTGGACCTAATGGTCAGGGGTCCCTTTACCTTTACTTTATGTTTGATTTTATATATATATATATATATATATATATATTAAAAATATATATATATATTAAATATATATATATATATATATATATATATATATATATATATATATATCACACTTTTGAAAAAAGCCAAAGGTATCCGTGTTGGCCTATAAGAAAAAGGATCATATTAAGCCAATACTTTTATTAGACTAATCAAAATCACATAAGAACTTCCAAGTACTTTGAAGTGTCACAGCTGGAAATTTCTTATCTCCTCCTACACTCCACCTTAAAACTTAGCAGAGGCAGGCTTAAATATCTTGACAAACATGAATAGACTCCGCCCCCCTGTGAGGGGAATAGAGGTCTTCTAATAATTCTAAACACCCTAAACAGATTACATCTCCCAGATTCATGTGGGGAAGCCACGACTGCTTAACGTGATATTATAGTGCTTTAAATGTGACTGTGGCCTTAGCTGAATACCACGAACGATGTTAAAAATCAAATAATAATCTTAATAATTTCATGGGATTGTTTTAATGTTGACATTGCAACATTTGAAAAGCAAAATTTTGAGGCATTTCATTGTAGTGTCTAGAGCAGAAGACTGAACATTGCATCTTAAACCACTTTTTTCCCAATGCATGATGGATTTTTGTGGTTATCTAGAGGTTGGATTTTAGCCTATTGTCACCGTGATCTGCGCCCACACCTATGTATCTTCATTCATGCACAACATCTGTAAGAGGCTACTGTTAGCCATTATCAAAGTGGAGGTGGAGGCAGAAGCAAACTGCATATTAAACCCAGTGTGAAAATAAAGCAAACATATTCTCTGCTATATCAGTCTAGCTATGCCTGCATAAGGAGGGACTTTTAACTTGCTCTGCTTGTCATAGGGGGGAAAAAATCATACTCAATGAATGCATATCACGTGAGGGATATAGTAGATAAAATGGGGGGGGGCGGACCCCTTCCACTAATATCACAAAAATATTTATACAAAAGGAGCTTAGGGATACTAATGCAATTTATATATCAATTATCATCCCAAGAGCACAGAAGTTAAGAGGTTTTAATCTGCATTTCTCACACAGAGGAGGAAAATTAATTACTGTGTGTTCCAAATAATAGAAAATATGTACCCACAGCCCATATTAATTTCATGTGTAGCTTTGCAGCAACATCTTCCCATTCATGTCCAAAGGGAAGAAATAGGAGGTGAACTCTTGTACTACCCCAAGAGATGATTGTATCAAAATGGCCTTGGCTGCCTTGGGATTCTATGACATTCCACATAAGGAAATTACAAAGAAAGCAGTGTTTCCCTTGCAATTCGCAAATGTACTTACCATAAAATCAGCTATCTGATCACAATAAGCTCACCTGGAAATAATTTGGTACAGAATGAAAGCTGCCACGGATAAAAGGTCAGCAGTAGGACAAAAAAGATCATGTTGCAGTAGCTATGTCAGTTATGTTAATTGTAAAGATCCAGACACGTTAAGCTTTGCATATAAAGCGAATGAGCTAAGTTTTGCCTCTGTCTAATTCAAAGGGCACAGCATCAATTACAAAGGAGCTGACTTGATGTATGTTAATATAACTGAAAGCAGAAATGTGACCCATAAAAAGTAATTACATCAGTGCAACATCATGGGTATTTGTTTATTTCCAGTATTTATATGCCGCTTTTCAGGGCACAGCCCTCCAAAAGTGGCTCACAATAAATATCTAAAACGATAAAATATAACTAACACAATCTCAGCACAATCGAGAAAATTGAAAACCAGCAGTCTATAAAACACTATGCAGCTCAGGACAGCAATGCAGATAGAACAGCCTTTGCCAACCTGGTGCCTCCAGGTATTTTGGATTACAACTCCCATCAGCCCAAGCCAATGCAGACACGGCTGAGATAAACATTTTAAAAAGCCAGGAAATTCACCCACCTGTCCAAATTCAAAACTGATTTAGACAACTAAATGTGGAGTTGAATGTACACAAATGTGGTTTCTAATGCTAAAGGAAGGTGGCCGAGTGCAGCAAGGTAAGTTTTTGATCAACAGCAAAACGGATTCATTTGGGGCCAAGAACAAAGAGGTGTATCATACTTAGGTAAAGGTAAAGGTACCCCTGCCCGTACGGGCCAGTCGTGTCCGACTCTAGGGTTGTGCGCCCATCTCACTTAAGAGGCCGGGGGCCAGCGCTGTCCGGAGACACTTCCGGGTCACGTGGCCAGCGTGACAAAGCTGCATCTGGCGAGGCAGCGCAGCGCACGGAAACGCTGTTTACCTTCCCGCCAGTAAGCGGTCCCTATTTATCTACTTGCACCCGGGGGTGCTTTCAAACTGCTAGGTTGGCAGGCGCTGGGACCGAAAGACGGGAGTGCACCCCGCCGCGGGGATTCGAACCGCCGACCTTTCGATTGGCAAGTCCTAGGCACTGAGGCTTTTACCCACAGCGCCACCCGCGTCCCGCCACCCGCGTATCATACTTAGAGTAGACCTATTGACATTACTGAATGCATAACGGCTATTTTAATCACATCTATTTCAATGGGTGTGTTGAGTACGATGTAGTTGGGATACAACTGCCAGGACCTTGAGTCAGGTATAGGTCAGCAATTAAAAAACACCAGTGCCAGTGCAGTTAACTCCTGATTCAAATAAATCAAATCAGTGCAGGCCTAGTGATCCCAGCAAGTCTTCGCAGTAGATCTTGCCACAATTAGGGTATTGTGAAGTCTGAAGGTTCCCACCTTTCCACAGCTGCCTAAGTCCTCTCCCCTCCAGGGTTTTTTGACAAGCAATCGGAGACTGTGTCTGCATGCAACCAACCTCTCCTCTGCTCTTTTTCGTTCTGTGTGTGTTCTGTGTGACTGGTGGTAGAGAGGGGAGGGGAGGGGAGGGGAGGAGGTTGCAGCAGGAGGGGGAAACTTCCTGGCTTCTTCAGAAGCCTGCCTCACCTCTTTCTCCTGGCCCCCCTCCTCTCCAGCCTCTGAATCAGGACTGCTCTCTGCCCTGACTTCTTCCTGCTCACTAAACTCTGTTTCCTCTTCTGTCACACCTCCTCCTCCAAGTCTGCTCCCTCTTCTCCCTCTGACCTCTCCTCGGTGTCCTACCACCAATTCCTGGCTCCTGGGCCTTCTTCTCCTGGGGTTCCCTTGGGGATTCCCTAGCTGGTGCCTCCCATCACTGCTGCATCCAACTAGCGCATGACAACAACACATTAGCAGAGCAATTCTGTTTCTTTATCAGCAATGTGAGTTTTGCCACTTATTTCAGTGTGCCATGTACTTTGCTAATACCGATTAAGAACGGAATTAACTCTAAGAGGCTGAATTATCTTTAATTGTATCCAAGTGCAACTTTCCACATTACACTGGGCTGCATTCAATGTAGTGCTGAGGCAGGTTCTCCATCAGCACAAGTATTTCTCCTTGCTCAATGGAAATTATCCCTCTCTCCCCCCCTTCCTCTGCACATCCCCTAAATCCATTCTAGGCGTTCCCCCAATCCTCCTGAGCAGATTGGGGGCGCTAGCAGAATTGTTTAGTTAAATACTTCCCATTGCCTTAATCCCAAACTACATGCCATACCCAAAACATCTAAGTGTAAGCCAACAGCACATTGTGATTGAGTGTGGAAAAGAGCTTACCCAACTCTTTCGCTGTCCATGTTCCTCCAGGAACTTTTCCCTTTATGTGTTTTTGGAACCAACCAATTACACATTGGAAATATTGTGGGAGAGGAGGGTGGGGTGGGGTAGCTACTGAAGCAGGGGCACAGCAGGTGGGAAAGGATTAAACACCCTCTCCCAGCAGCACCTCACTTTCAATTGTGCCCTCCAGAAGCTGCATTTAAAAATTTAAAAGATACATAAAAAGAGACGACCAAGGCAGGGAGCCTTGTTTCATGCAATCCTCACTATTCCAGCTTGCCAAGAAAAAATGTCTCTGCCTTTTGCAGAGATATCAAAAGCCAGTGATGTTATAGGCACTGTCATACAGTAGAAAATCATGCCTCTAGCATGACAGCAACCCTCTTCTAGGGGAGAACAGTTCTTCTTAAATTTAGAATTAGTTGTTCTCTGCACCCAAACCAATTCCTTGTTTAAATAACCGGCATTTTGCTCATTTCGGAAAATTTATTTAAATTGAACAATGTAATCCAATTGCTCCGTCTGGAGCTTTGTAGACTGTGAAACATTTTGGAAAAGACTGGTGTGGTACAAAGCAAGAAAAATATGGGACAATGTACCTCTATAATATCTATCTCTGTAATCGTGTGTGGGGATCAGACCTTAGTGCCATGGCCTCCTTCCACTGTTGTTTGGCTCACACAGGTGTTTAACTCACCTGGCTGTTTTCTATTTTTTTGCTGCTGGAGCCGCAACACTCACTAATAGGGCTCCCTCCTGCTTACAGGGCTGGGTTCACTCAGGGCTTAATTGTTACTGGCAAGCTTTTCACATTTTTTCTTGTATGGAGGCAAGCTACAACAAGGGCATGTGAATCAGCTACTATGGACTGCAGAAGACCACAATTAGAGCTGATGATATTAGGTGATTAACAGCGAGTGGTGATGAAAAGGGATTGAACAATGGGGAGTGATGAAAGATTATGATCACGTCAGTCGGAGACCTTTGGGAGCGAAAAGGTCTGATTCACTTTAAGTATGGCTAAAGTGACATTTTTCCATGCCTGCAGGATAGGTTGCAAATGGATTGTAACCGGGTCTTTAAAACTGAGTGGAAAACTAGACATCTAGCAGAGGTTGGGATCTCAGGCCTGGAGGCCAAATGTTGACCTCTGTCTGGCCCATGGCACTCTCCACAAGCCACACCCCTCACCACACCCTTGTTGAGTGTTTAACTGTCTCTCAATTACCTAGATGGAAAGGTGTATGCATATGTAGAACCCTTTGGCATTTTCATGGCTGGAGTGCTGCCTACGATGCAAATTAAGAGCCACATCTATTTATTCTGTGTGCCTCTGACCACAGCCATCCCTAGTGTTTGGAAATGTTGGCTTTTTTGTTGTTGTTAATATTTTTGTCCACTTTTTGCTTTAGGGGGGGTGGAGTCTGAACATTAATAGCTTTTCTTCTGTGAAATGGGTGGTGTCTGTGATGGTTTCTTAGATTTCCAAATGTGCCCCGGGACCCCCCAAAAAACCATTATAACTGAATGGTGTAATTAAGACCATTCACAGAATCAACAATCATACAAATTTCATACAACGGTCAAGTCTTTCTAAAAAATATCTGTGTTGGTGTTGAGAAATGCTTTACTGAAGAATTAATGTTGCAACTTGAAAGAACCACCTATCAGTAAATATGACTGATTGTGTTCATCCAATCAGATGCCTGAACTTAGTCAGTTTGTTGGTTAAGGTTAAATCCCATACCACTGAATACCATATGTAAGTGCAAGTGGATTTCCGCCCCCCCATCTATAAGCAATTACTATATGTGTTGCTAGCAACAACAAAAAATACTTGTTAGTAGTTGTGAAGAAAGGCACTAAGACAGTCCTCAAAATTTTCAAGTAATAATAACATGGCTGAAATTAAATCATAAAATAATTTTGCTTATTTCAGCATAAAGCTGAGGCCAAAATCTTGTTAGAAACATTATAATTATACTGCATATGTTCTATAAGAATTTTGCCCAGATATGTGTTGATCTTAAGCCTTCTTTAACAGAAGCAATTGCAATGTGTTTCAAACAGGAGCATGTTTTATCACTGCCTTAAGGAACAAAGTAGTGGTGTTTTTTAAATGCAGCACACATGAAAATCTCTACAAGTATATAGATCACAAGTTAATGAGGAGACCATTATTTTGGTTTTGTAAAAACAAAAAAACAAAAACTAAAGTGAGCAATGTTCTATTTACATTCTAGAATTATAAGGCTATACATATGGGAAAATGCAGTACAGGAACTGCCAATGTAAACTGCTCCAATGGAGGGTAATGCTATGCAGCCCAATCCTATGCATATTAAGGGACAGAAAACACCAGCTCAGTTATAAGGGATCAGGGGAAAGATAATTCCCTTGCCCCCACCTTTTTTGCTCCCTTGATCTTATGCATGATCTTATGCAGTGATATCTTGACCAATACTGCCCAATCATTTGTATATGATATATGTTCACTTTTAGATAAGTAGACTTAATTTTGCCTACCTTTCTAAATATATTGTTTGGTTTATTATTATGTAATGTACTTTTTACTTTTATGTTGTAAACTGCCCCGTGATCCTCAAATAAGGGGCAGTTTATAACTTCAATAAATAATAAAAATAAAATACTCCTAGCCCAATCCTTAGCAGTTTTGACCAGCATCAAGTCCCCCTGAGTTCCTTATTACTTACTTTCAATGAACACTTACTTTCAATGACATGTGTTTAGGATTAGATTCTTGCAGTGTAATCCTATGCATGTCCACTCAGAAGTAAGTCCCACTGTATTCAATGATGCTTACTCAGAGGTACATACACACTTGTGGCTAGCCTGTGGCCCTCCAGATATTGCTGGAGTCCAAATCCCATCTGTCTCACCTAGCATGGCCAATAGCGAGGGGGTTGTATTCAACACAGTGCTAAGTAAATGTGTTCCACCAGGGCAAGGATTTCTCCCCCTCTCCTTCCCCCGCATGCCCACTACATCTGTTCCGGGGTTTCCCACAATCCCCCAAACATATTTTGGAATGGTGTGGGGCAAATACAAGGGGGGGGGAGCCTGTTGCACTTGCACTAACCCTTGTGCTTCTTCTAACACAAGGATTTCATTGACTGAAGAGTTGTAGTCCACCAACATCTGGAGACTACAAGTCAGCAACCCCTGTTGAATTATAGGGTTGGAAGGGACCCTGAGGATCATTTAGTCTAGGCATAGCCAAACTCGGCCCCACTGATGTTTTGAGACTACAATTCGCATCATCCCTGACCACTAGTCCTGTTAGCTAAGGGTGATGGGAGTTGTAGTCCCAAAACATCTGGAGGGCCGAGTTTGCCTATGCCTGATCTAGTCCAACCCCCTGCAATGCAGGAATATGGGGCTGTCCCAAATGGGGACTGAACCTGCAACATTGTCATTATCAGCACCACGCTCTAACCAGCTGAGCTATGATGTTCTATAGTATTGATTCATAAATGTATAGTTTAATTGCCCGGCTGTAAATCAGATTCTTTATTGACAATCTAAATGCAAAATAGCACAATAGCCTCTCAACTGTTACAGTAAATCAAGATAAAGTTATAAGATACCATTTTAATGAGAAAAGTGTAACGATAAATGCTGTTTCAGTAACTGGCTGTAACAGAGGACAGGGCTAGTCAACACAGACAGAATCTAACCCTGTTATATGAGCAATGCACTCAAAGATAATCATGACTTTATATGTAAACCTGTTGCCAGAGCATTCTTTGGGATGTGTAAAGAGACACATAAAGGAGGATTATATCTTTTGTATTAATTAAATCTCCAAAAGCTATATTTCTATAACACCGAATCATAAGGCAAATGTAACTTTTTGTTAACTGAATGAACCTTCACAGATTAAGACTGCGTCATGAATGTGCTTACTATACCCATTGAGTACAGTGAGATTTACTTCTGAGCAAACATGTCCTGCCATTGTTAATATGAAAGTAATCTCTTTTATACATATACGTTGTAATGAAATACTAAAATAATAATCTTATGGAGCAGCTCTCTTCTACACAGCAGTTTTAAGAGTATTAAGTTGCTAAATAGGGGAGATGTTATCTAATGAATGTGTTAGGATTAAAATAATACGGTGTATGATACACCAGACAAAAGCATCTTTTGTTCAGGCCTGGAAATCTTTAGAGGGAAAGGGAGACATTTTGCAGTATGTTTCCATAAAATTATGTAATTTGTGTTAGCTAGTTAATGAGATTCTTCACTACCTCAGGAATTATTTTTCACTTTTTCTTTCCTTTTTGATAAACAATACATAAATGTTTCAAATTTCCTTTTAGGAAAATGTAGTAAATACAATTTATCTTACATGGAAAAAGGGCTATTCTGAAATTAAGATTACATCTCATCTTATCTTCAAAGCTATGATATTACAACAGGTTCTTCTTGGAGCACAGGTGGGTTTTTTCATCACTCCTTCCTACTGAAGGTTGTGGCCCAGGAAGAGAGAGCAGAATACTGGAAGGAAACCAATGGCTGTGTAGATGGTGTTGCCGGGAAAGGTTTGGCTTTGAGGACCATGTTGTCCACTTCTTTGAGAAAGGACTGCTGAGTTGCACCTTACAGCGGTTGACAAGAATGTGTTTGCTAAGAGTATTGTGAACCCAATTAGGAGAGCTTTAAACTAAATCCTGAGGGGGAGGGAGACAATATTACAGATGACAGGGGAACACTTGGAACTGGGGATCATAGCTTCATTGATGCCCAGGAAAGTGAGGTGGTGCTCCAGAAACCTGCTAGAGGACAAGAAACTACAGCTGGAGGGAATGACTAATGTACAGAGTCTGGAAAATAATCAATATGAATTTGAGTTCTTAATACAGGATGGCAAATATTATGTAATAGGCTTTACTGAAACCTGGTGGGATAAGACTCATGCCTGGAATGTAGAAATTGAGGACTATAATCTATTCAAAAGGAACAGACCAAGCAGGAAGTGGGGGGAGGATGTGTACACTTGTGAAGAGATCAATGACCTGCAACATGGAAGGCAGGTGGATAGTATATGGGTAAAAACTGTAGGAGAAGGAAACAACAGTGACCTTACTGTGCATGTAGAAACCTCTTTTTTTATTATTGCCAGAATGTAACCTACTCTACAAGGGTAAGAGTTGCATCTATTGCCTTGGCCACTTTTGCCTTCTGCCCCAACCAGAACTAGCATGCTGGCCCTTGAAGCCTGCCCTTGAGAAAATGTAATCAGGCTGGAAAAAAAGTTTTTCCCCATCCCGAGGCTTTTTCATTTAGGGGGGAAGTTGTAAGTGGAGGCGTAACAGAAGTGCATAATGTTTATGCAGATAGATAACCTTTTCTCCCTTACTTAAAATATTAGTAGTTGGGGTCCCCCAATGAAATGGGTAGTAGATTCAGCACATACAAAATGAAGCAGATCTTTGTGCAGCAGACAATTAACAGTATGGAATGCATTCCCACAATATGTGGTGATGCCCACTATCTCACATAAGGGTGTTCCTGGAAGGAACATGGGTCTGTCAGTAGCTCATTAGCCACCATAGCTAAATGGAGCCTGCATGCTTCTGAATACCAGTTACTCGGATCTACACAAAAAGAGAAGACCATTGCCTTCATGATCTGCTTGCAGGCTTTCGAGACACACCCAGATTTTTATTTATTTATTATTAAATCCATATTAATGAACTCAGTTTCTCAAGTTCCTAATGACTGCTTTCTTCCTGATGCCTGCCTATACCTAGCCATAAAAAGCAGGGAGGGAGAACGCCGACCCCAGGCAATGCAAAGGATTTCACTGTCACTAAGAGCCTGGATATGCAGAGATGCTGAGATTGCTGGGCCACAAGCAATTTGGAGGTCTAAGTTCTGCTGATGCATTTAATAGAGCCAGTACAGCACTTTAATTACCATGAAGCACTCGGAGCTCAGAAAATCATTACATACTATTCTCTGCTGTAAATAATGACCACTGTTGGTAGATGTTCCTCCAGTCTTTAAATGACAGTGCCTAAAACAGTTTGCATGCAAATGAGTTCTTGAATCATCCAATTTCCTGAACCTTTCCATTTATTAATTATTAATCTGTTTCTACCATTATGACTGAACCTGCTGTCTAATGACAAGCTTGTTGCTCCTGAGGTATACTTGGGGCTTCAGAGCTCTTTACTACCCCTTGTACTGCCTGCTTTTGCACCCCCCTCCCTTTGCTCATCATAACTACCAAGACACCGATTCTATTATAGATATTACGGTAGGTCACTGGTATCTATATTTGGTTTTTACACCCTACCCCCTTTGACACACATTTTATAGTTAAAGGCTGGGAGCATCAAATCCCTTTCCCAACAGAGAGATGCACAGGCTAAATTTAAAGTGTCAAGTTCAATTCAAATTTAAGGAACTCAATTTTGCAAGCCGCATTATCAGCTGTTACCCACATTTCATAACCAGGGGACAGAATTTGAGAGGAATCGAAAACAAGCAGTGAAAAGTGTCCAAGGCAGAACAGTTAAGGAGTATGCACACTTTCAGAACATACTTTCACTCACACGCACTGCTAACCTGCAGAAGACGCGTCTGAACAAAGAAGAGTATACCTCTCATAAGCTGCAAGACATAACATCTACCACAAAATGAAGAAAATATTACAAAGGTGTAGGCCGTCTCAAGCACCTTGTGTAATTTGATGTATAAATGAAGGAAAATTTATAAGTTGCCTTTTTTTCAAAGTTTCACAGAGAGTCCTCTTTGAATCCTCACCCACGGGACCTGTGGCCATTTGAGACACAATGGACTGTAAACTTACCCCAGCTCTCCCACAATTTGTGTGACATACTTGATGCAAGATTGCAAAGCACATGATCTATTTAATAATGACGAATCAGATGGCAAACCCAGAGTATTTTAATTTTCTTCACTGTATCATTTAAAAGGCTACACTTAAACAGAATTTGTCTGCTGACTTCAGAATGTATCTTATTCTGCCACTGCACATGCACACACCAGTGCCCCTAATTTTAGTAAATTTGCACATACCCTATCCTTCTTCCTTAGCTTCCCTACAAATGGGAACAGATTACAAAACTGTAAAAATAAATTTATTGTTCATTGTTTTAATATTCATTTTTAAGCAACATTCACAGCAATCTGAGCAGACTATTGAGCTGTTCTATTGTGTAAGCTGTGTTCACCTAATCAGCCAAACCAGGAAAATGCTAACTATGTATTTCTCACTGTTCTAATAACCTTTATGTAATTGAGTCATATCTCAAGTCTGATACTTCTACCAAAATATTTACATAGCCAAATGGGTTGTATTTCATTCTGAACAGCACTGCAGCTCGACCACGCTTTGTTTCCCCTTTAGATTAAAGCTCATCATTTTCACACTACCTTCCATACATGACTTCCCATGTTAATTAGCTAAGTACATGGCGAGAGCTCAGCTTACTCATTTTTCTCCTCCAAATAAATAAGTGGTTGTTGATTCACATTGTTACAATAGAAGCTGAATCAGCAGGTGTCCTTCAGTCAGGATTTTAAACAAGTAAAAAGTCAGCATCATGTCATGATCTGGTCAAGGCATGAGTCACATTCATGTCTGGGTACGGGAGTGGAACATACAACACATAAAGTGATAACATTTGGATTTGACTTGACAAACCTGTTTCATGTGGAATTTGACTTCCTGTGTATGCAAACACAAGTGGACATCAGCCCAAAGATGCTGAGAGAAGCAGTTCTTGGAATGAACTCTTAGCTGTCCTACAGTGATGCTTGTGCTATGTGTTATGTACTGAAGTTCTCACCCTGGGCCAGCAGGGAGATACTGTAGATAGCTTTCACTCAGGTCCACATATGCAAATAAGGGATTGAAAGTGACGTTCAGTGATTGGATAGTTACAGAAAATAGTTACAGTTGCGTTGTAGAGGAGCTCTATATAAGCAGGCTGGCTGAACCCTTCAGTTCAGTTCTGTTCTGGCCTGTGAATAAACAAGAGCTGTTTGAAGAATCGCTGTGTCGTCTGATATGTTCACCCACAACTTAACACTATGACTATCACATTTCCCAAATACTTGCAAGTTCTCATTTATAAAATCACCATGGCCCAGGGTTTTAGTGAAAACTGAGACTACAACGTGCCTGAAATGTTAAATGAAAGAAGAATTCTGAAAGATCCAGGTTTTCTTCGTGTGTGTGTGTGTGTGTGTGTGTGTGTGTGTGTGTATTCTGAAGCTACCTGCTTGATCTCTTTGTGTCAGCATCTATAATTGCTAGGTGGTGAGAATAACCTTTTCCATTTCTAAACGAAGTGTTGCTACAAGCTATAAATACTAATCTGCTGCTGTATGTGGCATGACCAGATCATAGTATCTCTCTTCAATTTTGTATTCCTTCCAGAAATGGAAAACTGTGGACAAGGTCATAAAGAATTTTAAAGAACCTAACAAAGAGGGGTGGGGGATAGCCAGTTGCTGAGGACCTGCTTTCTTTTGGCTCCTAATTCCTTTTCCCATGAAACATCAATGTTTAGTGACCATGTGAAAGGAGAAATGTGTACCCTCTGGCTTCAGCACAAACCTAATTAATCAGAAGAAACAAATGGAACATATATATAAAAGGTGTGCATATGATAGGCTTTTGACAGCTATTTATGGTAGGATTAGCCATATTGACTACAGGATGTGTAGTCTGTTTTGTGGTTAAAATTATATTTTCTATGATAGAAATTTCTATGGTATATTATAGATTTTATGAAATAATTATAGTGCATTATTAATTTTTGTTCATGTTCAGGACGTGTAGAGTATCACAATACAGGATTTAAGTCTGCCATCAATCCTGTGCATGTGTTTCTGGGAGTTTGATTTCTCTGAAATCAATGAGGCTTACTTCTATGCCAACTTACACAGAGAAGCTGCTTTGTACAGAGGAAGACGATTCGTCCATCTAGCTCAGTACTGTCTCAGCACTGACAAATGGCTCTCCTGGGTTTCAGCTAGACGTCTTTCCCAGCCCTTTCCAGCCCTACCTGGATATTTCAAGAGATTGAACCTGAGGCCTTTTGCATGCAGTAGATGTACTTTACAACTGAACTACAGCCATTGCTGTAATTCCAGCATAATAAACTGTTGCTACATTTTGGCATAATGGACACCCCAAGCCAGCATATGATAAAGTGTTAGGGCTTGTTTCTACTGCCCAGCCACCAAATTCCAGTCAAGCCACTGGTCTGAGTCTCACAGGTACCTGAGGCCTGATGAAGGTATTTTGGCTGCTACATGGGACAATGGAGAATTTGTGCTTCTTTGAGACACTAATTTTGTGGAAATAGCTGATGCTATCTGATGTAGATTCGTATGCATTTATTCCCTTGCAAGGCTGTAGACAGAAAACAGAACAACAAAGCTGGAAAGTAATTGTGTGATGGAATTGGCCCCAAATAGTTAACATTTTGGCCTTCTCCTGGCAGAGAAAAAAAGTCTGCTTAAATTATCTACCAAAAGGTTTACGTTTCTTTCTAGGCTCCTGGCTTTGTGAGTAATGAGATTCTGTTCCTCTCAGATGACTACAAGGCTGGACTCTCAGGAGAGTGTTGTATTCCAATCCTGTTTCGGCAATTCAACATACTAAGCCTGCCAAATTGTCATGCCATATTAATGCCAGTTTCCCCTTCCAGTAGTCTCTGAATCTACATTTCTGGCAGACTTCTCAGAGTTCCCATTCATTTGTGTGAACTCTGCTTTATTTTCTGCGACCCCATGGCATCACAACCTACTCCAACATGTTCATAAATATTATGAACAGCTCCCTCAGAGAAAAGTGCCTTACAGCAACCAAGAGAGGTAAATAACCACTGGGGTCTCAGTCTCATTTGTCAAAGCCTGCCATTCGGTCTGCACTTGATGCTGACCAGGGTAAATCCTAGAAACCGGAAGCTGAAGGGGCAAGCTGGCCATTAAAACCAGAACTTAGACATGATTCCTGGGCTTTTAGTGACATTTCTGACTAAAATACAATATTGCATCTACCCTTGGCTACTCTGAAATACATACAAGACAATGAGGCTTCTTGAAATTTAACAACAAAACCAGCTTGTCTGTCCGCAACGGCCAAATGAATCCATGTCATCGCAGAATTACCGCCCCTGTTGAGATACAACAGCTGCCCACTACCTGTAATTTCTAGAAAGGATTGAAGACATTTCTGTTTTGATACGTTTTTACAGTTGGGTGGAAAGGTAGGTTAGGCCGAGAGGCCTCTACTGGCCCAGGGTCGTCTAGTGAGCTTCATGGCCAAGTGAGAATTTGAAATCTCGTCTCCTAGGTCCTGGTCTGACATGCTAACCTGGCTTTCACTCACAGCAGTGGCTCTCAATCAATCTCTCAGTCATAGGGCCTAAGATGGTTGATGATGGGGAATTACTCCCTTAGCTACTTGGATCCCAAACTGTTTAGGGCTTTGGACACCAGTACTAACACCCTGAATTGGGATCAGTAGCTCACTGGCAGCCAGTACAGAACTTTCAGGATGGGTGACACATGGTCCCATCAGACTTCCCCAGAAACCATCAAATTTCAAGAATATATATATATATATATTACTGTAATTCTAAAACAATGGAATTTAACAATACTTACTTCTGAGTAAACATGATTGGCTTTTGCTCTAAATCTGTGATTCCCAACATGGGGCACACCCCCACAGGGGGGCAATTCAACTTTTAAGGGGAGCAATTCAAGAATGAGTTATTAACAGTGAATGGCCTTTTAGGCTTCCTCCACGTAAATTGGTCACTTTTTTAATAATAATAATAATAATAATAATAATAATAATAATAATATGGCATGGGGAGTGGGGGGCACCAGGATTTTACAGATGCTTAGGTGGGGCATGGCCAAAAAATGGTTGGGAACCACTGTTCTAAATCTTCAGTGCCTTGACCAGCTTCTGAGCAGTCCCTGTTTAAAATATTTGCCACTCATATAATGTAATCTTAGCATTGCAAGTTAATGCACTAATTCAAGGTAGATCAATGCTAGGGTTTCAGCTTATGAGCATGCACTTTTTTCTACATCATAAAATATTACCTGTAGCAATGTATGTACCAAACAATACCACAAACCAAGGATACTACAGGAGCAAAAGCTGATTGCTAGCAAGTACACAGCTTCTGTTAGTTTTTCAGTTTTGAATACAGAAGTAATAACCTTAAAGATATGGCTGAAATGGGTGATACTAAAGCTGTAATCTATACATTTTCCACTAATAAAGGCTCTCAAAGAAGACCATGTGCAGAATTTTGCAGCGCTCACAGGAGACTACCGCGCTTTATTAATTTTGCACTCGTGAACTAGACCGCCAGACATTACAAAATGTGACAGGTCTTTTTTAAAAAAACCACACATATGAGTTTGTTGATATAGTGGCTCATTATCTCAAATAGGAATAGCAGATATTCAAGGGGTAGATTTCTAAATTGATGCTGATGACTTATACATTCTATGAAAGACGATACCATAATTTTCTCTGTGGAGGTAATGCTTGTAGAATGTAGGCATTTAATACTTACCTGAAGACAAAACAAAGTATTCCTTTGCCAGCTTAGCATTTGTAATTTTTCCTAATGCTATTTGTAAGGTACGTTGGTAGCGAGAGTTCTAGGGGAAAATAAACCTCTTGTAGAATTTCTCTTCAGTTGCAGTGCTACGAAGGCAAAATATGACAACCTACTATTTAACGTATGGGATTTTAGGAGGGGCACTGCTGGATGGACAAACTAATAATTACAAAAATATTTTTAAAACATTAGATTTAACCTGAAATTTCTGGGCTGGTAAAATGTAAACCAAGTAAACAAAGAACTTATCCAAAAACGTGGGAGGTGCTGTTAAATCTAGCATTTTAATTTTATGAGTATCATTGCAATGGTGTTGGTTTTGCTTTAATTTTACTATAAAGGGATAACTGATACAGAAATTCAGCAGCAATACTTTTTGGTAGGAGACATTCTCAAAATGCTAAGCAAATATATGAAAATTTCAGGGGGAGACTGTTTCAGAAAAGAAGGTCTGTTCTCACCTCACCCCACTGGCATAGGTTCCTGTGACCAGAATAGGCCATTGTGTTTGGTGTACCTATGTGACAACTACCGCCACTGAAAGTGAGTGACTCATGGGGTCCTTTGGATATAGATGGCAACAGCCACCTTCTGTTCCATCAGGGAAAGGGTGGGGTATAAATAAATACATAAAACAACAACAACAGCAGCAGCAGCAGCAGCATGGCTGTCCCATACAGTGATCAAACCTGCAACCTTGGCATTATCAGCACCACACTCTAACCAACTGAGATATCCACCTGAGTGGATATTCCACTATGCTGCATGCAGGGAGTTGGACGAGATGATTCTCAGGATCCCTTCCAATTCTACAATTCTATGAACAGTAGGCCCCAAGCAACAATTTGGGGCAAGTGGCACAGACTGAAGTACATTCCCTATAATCTGCACCATTCTGCTTGTTTTCAAACATCCCTATACAACAATGAGAACTGTGCAGTGCTTATTGGATCACACCACTTGCTTTCATCGGTAATTGTAAGGATGAACAGATCATCCTTTCTCCTGTCCATACTAGCTTCATATATCTTCATTCATAACTCTGTTCCCTCCCATTTTCACATGCATGAACCTTGTTTCCAGGGTCCCACAGTCTGCAGAGTATAGGGCAGCTGCTGCTTCCTTCAGAAACACAGGCTGCACACCTTTCCTGTCTTTCCATCAGACCAAGAAAGCCCTGCTCATCATGGGGGAAAGCACACAATGCAGCTTACAATTCCCCACCGGTTCCTTATCCTCCCTTGCTCTGCATCCTGCCCTTTCCATGACTCCTTGTGAGGTGAAGAGACTAGAAACTTGCAGCTTCTCGTCAGCCCATCCTTACCCATCTGGGCTGTTTCTTAGTTGGACTAGTTGTGGGAGCAGTCAGTGGGGCAGGGGTGCTTACCTGATCTCCCAACGCTGACAATGCCGTGACTTATTGAGAGGCAAAGGGACAAGACAGGAGTTATGTTGGATTCTTGGAGGTTTCTACACAGAGGCTGGATGGCCATCTGTCATGGATGCTTTAGCTGAGATTCCTGTATTGCAGAGGGCTGGACCAGATGACCCTTGGGTCCCTTCCAACTCTAAGATTCTGTGTTGCCATGACGCAAATATACTGCCACAGCTAATTTGATGTTCCTGCTGGGGCGTTTGCACTGCACTGACTGAGCCCCTCACCGTCTTAGTAAGCTCCAGTGTCACCAGTGATGGGACATTGGGTAAGCACTGCTGTCTCATCATCTCCTTGCTAGTCTCCATTGAAGGAGCGTCTCCACCTCCATCGTTCTGCCCAGACACTGAGGTCCAGCGCAGAGGGCCTTCTGGTGGTTCCCTCGCTGCGAGAAGCCAAGTTACAGGGAACAAGGCAGAGGGCCTTCTTGGTAGTGGCACCCGCCGTGTGGAACACCCTCCCACCAGATGTCAAAGAGAAAAATAACTACCAAACTTTTAGAAGACATCTGAAGGCAGCCCTGTTTAGGGAAGCTTTTAATGTTATTGTATTTTAGTGTTTTGTTGGAAGCCGCCCAGAGTGGCTGGGGAAACCCAGCCTGATGGGCGAGGTATAAATAATAAATAAATTATTGTTGTTGTTGTTGTTGTTGTTGTTAGCAAATAGCTGGTCTTGCATCTTCTCCCTATATCTGCTAATGGGATTTGACAATCCACATGAAACTCTAAACTTTCATTAGATCCTACTAGATTTTCAGACACAGCATATATGTCATGTGAAAGATCACATAAAACTTGGGTATTATCAGAGAAGGAACCATCATGAAAATTGAATAAAGTGCTGTCTGAGTGCAACCCTAGTGGGTCTTGCTAAGTGAGCATGCCTCAGATTGTGCTGCAAACACAGCTATAGCTAAATAAGCTATGGTGCTCTCAGGTTAATCACTTTGCGCAAATAATTATACCTTAAAATACTTAATCAAACAATACTGTACTTTAACACAGATTGCTTGCACAAAACTCTTCCAAAATATGCCTTGGATAGTAATTACATGTGAAACAAATAAAAAAGCACTAATCATCTTCTGATAATTATCAGAAAACAGCTGTGATAGGAAATTGGTTACAAACTGATTTTTCAATAGCCACAAGTGTGCACTCACTCATAAAATTATTCAGCACAAGGACTGGCCTGGAGCCAGTGAAGGACAAAAATAAATCTGATATCACTGTAAAGAAGAGAGTTCAGGCCCAACATATTGCATACTGAGAGAATAACTGACAGCTTTATGAAATCCGTGGCCTATGGAGTAACAGTTTGTAAAAAAGAAATCACTGTAATTGTATCAATACAGCTCAGTAGTTGCACACAGAGGGGAAAACAGAGATGAACACAAGGGAGTTAGGTCTGACCACAGATTTTAAAAGCCAGAAAAAAAACTGTAAAGGGATTCTGCCTGGTGAAAAAAAATATAGGTTATAGCGTTTTACCAGGAATTCCTGTATGCTGTCAATATTCTTTGGTTGGGTAAATTCATGTTATAGGAATAAATTCATGGAGATAATAAGGGTTGCCTCTAGGACGGATTACTGTAATGTGCTCTGGGTGGGGCAACCCTTGAAGCTAGTTAAAGAGCTTGCAGTGGGTGCAGAATGCAGTGGCCAGGCTGCCAAGTGGAGAGCCTGGCTATATGTACACAACACTTGTACTGACAGGTCTACACTGGCTGCCAGTTTGCTACCAAGTGACATTTAAGGTCTTGTTATTAATATATAAAGCCCCAAACAACTTGAGGTCAGGTTATCAGAAGGAACAACTTCTCCCATGTAGACCTGCTAGGTCACTAAGACCTTTTGAGGATGCCCTATTAATTGCGCAGCAAGCTGCTGCTTTGTCTTGCAACATTGCAGCCACTGGCCTCCTCAGTGGTGATGCCAACATTATGGAATGTCTTCTCCTCTGCTATATGACAGACACCAACAGTGCCATGGTTTTGCCAATGGTGGATGCACAGACATTTCTTGACCAGTGAGGTGTATTTCTATTGCCTCTGGATTATGCTGCTGATGTTTCAATATGCTATTTTACAGTGCTATTCTACCAAGAAGCATATGGCTGTTGGGTTGTGGGATTCTTTTTTTACAGTTGTATACAGCCTTGAGATTTTGCCTTGAAATGAAAAGCAGTCTAGGAATGATTTTGAAGTTTAAAAAACAGTTACCAAATGAAAAACAGAAGAACTTCAGATTAGAACTCGTCTGAGGGGCTCCACTAATGACAGTATTGGGCATGTGGCCCTTAATTTTCTCTTGATAAAGCAGCATTACCAAAGCCTGCAAGATAGCTTGCAAGGGAATTTATCACTAGACAAATTAAATTTTCTTCTGTAAAAAGAGAGAGAGAAAGAAGAAAAGCAACGAAAGTGGAACCGTAAGCCTTTTCTATAGGAAGAATTAGGGCACTGTTTACTTTTCATTAGTGGAAAATATACCTTGTGACAAGCCTTAATGAATGTAATGTGAGTAACTCCAAGGGCTGGGGTTCCAAATATGTGGATTTCTTTTCTTTATCTTTTTTCAAAATGCTTTTTATTAGATTTTTCATTGGTTATTCATATACATATTCAGTCCTTTCTTTTCTTTTTTTACATATACTGTGTACATATATAGACCAGACAATATCCGTATTTCTTCACAAGTGACTTCCCACCACATCATTGCGGCTTCATCTGTCTTCTTTCTATTTACAACTGCTTTGCTTTGCAGTCTCATTCTTTGGGTTTTTGGCTAGTTCTTTCTCATTTATACTTATCTCTTTTCTAATTTGCTCCATTTTATTCTCTCTAATTTTCTTCTGGATGGCATTTTGTTGGGTAGAGAAGCCTCGCATAAAAGCCTTGCTTGCGTCCCAAATCACCCTGATGTCCGTTTCCTGGTTTGTGTTTATTTCAAAAAATTCTTTTAAAGTCTTGTGCTTTTTAAAGTATTCTTCCATCATTCAAGATATTTTCCTTCATTCTCCATCTCCATCTCATTCTCCTGCTGTTTCTTAATTCTAGAGTAACTGGGTTATGGTCTGACATTAATGTTGGTCGTACTTCTGTGGTTTTTTTCTTTGTTTTTTCAATATTAAATTATTTGACAGCCACATTCTATCTATTCTCCCTGCTGATTGTTTTGCCTCTGAGAAGCGCATGGATTACTTCTCGTTCGAGTGTTTAAGTTTCCAAACATCGTTTAAATTCAGATTCTCCACCACCTGAAAGGAGGTCTGTGGTAGTCTTCTCTTTTTTATTCTTTCTCTCTCGCTGTTCTATCTAGTTCTAATGAGGTTACTCTATTGAAATCGCCTAGTAGTGCTATATTTTCATTACTACAATCCAATAATCTTTCCTCCAGTAATTTGTAAAATTCTACCTTTCTTTCAATTTGGGGTGTAGATTCCTATTACAATTATTTTCTCTCTTTCATATATTATTTGCACTCCTATAATTCTGCCTTCTTCATCCTTAAATAATAATTTCGGATCTAACTTTGGATTAGCATAAATTACAATTCCTCTTATATATATATATATATATGTTGGACGAAATAAAAATATGTTCATTTCTTTATTTTGTAAAGGCGATAAGAAATGCCAGCCCCTAAAAGTCAGCAGAAGAGTCCACCCATAGTCTCATCCTTTGAACTGATACTTATTTATTGCTATTCTTTCATTCACATGGGTATTTTTTCAGAATAAAAGCAGATACAAGGACAAAGGCCATTTGCAGTTAGACCCCAGGGCACCATCAGAAAGGCATGAAACTGTGTATCTATTGTTCTGCCCAGAAGTGGGCTCAAAGAACTCACCTTGCTTTGTGAATGGCACATAGGGCAGTCACATTCAAAACAATATTGGCGCTTCAGGTGCTGCTGACGATCCGGAGTAGGCATCATTGTTTCAATATAGCTGATGGTGAGCTGCAGACAACAAAGCAGGGGAAATTCTGTGGTAATTTGACAAAAGACTGCATATCATCCACTGCTAAAATAAAAGGGATCCTAAGTTTAAAGTATCATGCAATCATCTATGAATGACAACAGACACATCCATGAATGACAACCTAACCTACCACACAGGATCAGTTGTGAGAAGAAAATGGGAGGAATCCCACTGTTCCTCACCCTGCCCATAGAAGAAATGCTTGATGCAAATATCATGGATGAGCTCCATTTGGCTCTTACTCTGGCTCTGGCACATGGAAGAGGTACAGAGCTTTTACTTCTGCTTTCGAATAAACCCCAGTTTAGTGTTATGTCTGAACCTTAAACTCTGACTGAAACAAGCCAATTTGGTAGACTAAGTCCTGATGTTGGTTTGTTTCAATAGGCCATAGCTAAGACTAACCACAGGGGACGCGGGTGGCGTGGGTCTAAACCACTGAGCCTCTTGGGCTTGCCAATCAGAAGGTCAGCGGTTCGAATCCCCACAACGGGGTGAGCTCCCGTTGCTGGGTCCCAGCTCCTGCCAACCTAGCAGTTCAAAAGCACGCCAAAAAAAGAAAGAGTGCAAGAACAGTGGTACCTCGGGTTACAAACACTTCAGGTTACAAATGCTTCAGGTTACAAACTCCACTAACCCAGAAATAGTACCTGGGGTTAAGTGAAGTACCTGGGGCTTCAGGATGAGAACAGAAATTGCATGGTGGTGGCCCGGCAGCAGCAGGAGGCCCCATTAACTAAAGTGGTACCTCAGGTTAAGAACAGTTTCAGGTTAAGAATGGACCTCCAGAACGAATTAAGTTCTTAACCCGAGGTACCACTGTAGATAAATAGGTACCGCTCTGGCGGGAAGGTAAGCGGGATTTCCGTGCGCTGCTCTGGTTTCGCCAGAAGCAGCTTAGTCATGCTGGCCACATGACCCGGAAAAACTGTCTGTGGACAAATGCCAGCTCCCTCAGCCTGTAAAGCGAGATGAGCACTGCAACCCCAAAGTCGTCTGCGACTGGACTTAACTGTCAGGGGTCCTTTACCTTTTTTAAAGACTAACCACAGGTTGTCTGAGTTTGGATATACAGTGGACCCTCGGGTTACGTGACCTTCGGGTAACGTAACTTTCGGGTTGCAAACGCAGCAAACCCGGAAGTGTATTTTACCTGGTTTCGCCACACACGCATGCACAGAAGCACTCTATCACACCGCATGTGTATGCAGAAGCGGCGCCTCTACTTGCAAATTTTTTAATATTACATTCGTATCCAGAGGGTCCACTGTAATGCAAAACTGGGGTTAATTAACAAGAGAAGCAAAAGTTTCTGAGAGGGGGAGCGTATGAGCCTGGGGTTTATTCAAATGATAACCTAGTTTATCATTACATTCACAAAATGCTCGTTTACAAAGCTATTGTACTACCAACTTTACTGTACGCTTGTGAAACATGGACCACGTATAAACGCCATCTCCAACTCCTAGAAAGATTCCATCAACTGTGTCTCTGAAAAATTCAACACATCACTTGGGAAAATAGGTGTGATGGCCTGGGATTCCGATTCAGATGTTGAACCGGAGGAATCCCAGCCTGCACAGGAGTCCCCGCCTCCAGGGCCGGCTGAACTGGGGCAGGGCCTTGATTCTGAAGCGCCTGCACCTGTGCTGGATCCTCAGGAGCAGGCACCAGGTGAATCTACTCTGGCTCCGGAGGTGGTTGAGGACACAGTGCCTACAGGTGCGCCTCTCCCAGCCCTGTCAGGGGAAGGTGAGTCTCCCCCTGGGTCCAGTAACCCTCCAGCCTCTCCTGAGCTGCAGAGGCTCAGGGCAGAGAGGCGGAGGGAACTGGTTTCTCCCAGGAGGAGTGCTCGCCTTAAGGCCAGGAGAGGCGGGTCTCCTGGGGGCCGGGACCGCCCCTGGCCTCAGAGAAGATAAAGGCCAGTCAGCCCGGTCCCAGGTTGCGGGAGCAACGCCGTTGAAGAGCTGTTTTGGCCAGCACCCAGTCCTGTTCCTCCAGAGTTCCTGTCCTTGCCCAGCTCCTCGCTTTGGACCCCGCTTCGCCCGTGGAGGACTGTCTGCCGACCCTCGACTCAGGTCCCGGACCTCGCCCCACAGTAACCTCCCCCCGGGACCAGCACAATAGGCAAACTAATGCCAGTGTACTGGAAGAAGCAAAGATCACCAGTGTCAAAGCAATGATTCTTCCAACATCAACTTCGTTGGACAGGTCATGTTGTTTGGGTGCCTGGTTATCATCTTCCAAAACAACTACTCTATTCCCAACTTAAGAAAGGAAAGCGAAATACCAGTGACCAACAAAAGAGGTTTAAAGATGCTCTCAAGGCAAATCTAAAAAAATATAGTATAAGCGCTGATAACTGGGAAACACTGGCCTGCGAGCCCTCCAACTAGAGAACAGCCTTTACCAAAGGTGTCATGGACTTTGAAAAAGCAGAAACAGGGCAAAAAGGAGATATGAGCTAAGAGGAAGGCACGTTTGGCAAACCCTCATCATGATCAACTCCTGCCCAGAAACCTACTGTATGTTCCCACTATGTAAGGACATGTGGATCCAGAATTGTACTCCACAATCACTTATAGACTCACTATTAAGACCATTTGTCTTCCAGCGAGTCCGTAAGTGACTCTTACTCAGCTACGAGTGATGGCCAAAGAAGAAGAAAAGAAAGAAGTCTTCTGAATAGCAGCCATAGATTCTGCAGCTATAGATTCAAGGATGCTTAACAACTCCTTAACTGCTTTGAAGGGGGCACACTGTGCTTCATTCATCATTTTTATTCTTACTCAAAGCTTATTTTGGTGGGATTCTAACCTGTACAAGTTATTTTTTGGTAGCGATCAAAAGCATAAGAGGTATCCAATTATATTTTTGATGGTGTGGACATTAATGTGTTCAGGAAGCTGTATCATCCATAAAACATATTGGGATTCCTTAACACATTATTAATTTGTAAAGTATCATTCAGTGTGTTACCAAAAAGGGAATATCTATTCATAGAAAATACTGTTCTCCCAGTCCCAGCTGCAGGTTTTATTATTAAAAAAATACAAGCATTTTTTCTTGTTAGTGGAGGGTTAATCAAAGGTGGTTGGATGGTGAACTTACTCTGCAAGACTGTCTGTTCTGATAACTGAAGAAGAGTATTCATTTAAAGATATGAAATGTGACAAGCATTGGCTAATAGGCTTTAATTCAGTGCAGATAGGTTTGAAATACCTGCGCCTGGTGCTCTAGTTATTATATGAATACTATATGCTGAACATGAAGATTTATAGAGTGCATAGAATTAGATAGCCACCCCAAGGGAGCAGCAGAATTGGTTCGAGCAGAGCCAAGGCTGAATGCAATTCAAATGTAAGTGAAACATTGAGATTGCTTAACTCAGAGTTACGGAATCTTTAGAACAGGAGCCAACTAAATATTTGATTTCTTTTAAATGTAGCAAGAAGTTGAATTTATTCATGAATGAGTCACAATGGTCTGCAGGCAGACCATTAGGGCTTTCTGCTTTTTGTTTCCAACTTTGTATTTTTCCTTTTCTCTCTCTTTCCAAACACAGAAAGAGTTAAAACATTTGGAGACTGACATGGCAGAAAAATGAAAACTGGAGCTCCCACTCTAACAAGGTTGAGGTGTTATAATTGCTTCTGAGTGACTAGGATCAGATTTAAGACTCAACTAGCCTTGTAATTAGAAGCAGACAGACTGTCAAATAACTACAGCTGTTCTATAGTGGTTTCAGTCTTCCTTATATTAAACCCAGTTATATATGGGCCAGAAAGGGGTCCTATTGCTTCATCACAGAACAAGAATGTTAAGCCTGTCTTCTTATCCTTGCTGATTCTGCCTTTAGCAGTACTGTACTGCTGTGACTTCCAGGAGATTCCCTTTAACTAATTGTGTGATTGTAGGCATGTCTACTCAAGAGTTCAATGGGACTTATTCTCAGGTAAGCGGATAAAGGATTGCCGACTAAGAGGGCTGCATTGGATGGAACCACAAGAGAAAATAACTCAGAAAAAGGTCAATCTGGTTGTGAACTTGACCACAGAGATTTGGATAATTTTGCCTAGTCATTAAAGTCGATGGCATCTTCCAAAGACTGGATTTAGAGACTCTTAGCAAGTTTATAGATAAGGACAGAAAGGCAGAGTGTCATTGAGAGGTTTGGTTTCATGGACAATCTGCATGTGCCTTGGGACTATATGTCTAATTTGTATGTGTAATTTGTGTAATGTGTGATTGTCCTTCAGAATACAGGGCATTTAGCTGACTCCCTTTTTGAAAGGACTCTCCCTTCCCAATCCATACTCGTTCTGCCCGGACACTTAGGTCCAGCTCCGAGGGCCTTCTGGCGGTTCCCTCACTGCGAGAGGCCAAGTTACAGGGAACCAGGCAGAGGGCCTTCTCGGCAGTGGCGCCCGCCCTGTAGAACGCCCTCCCATCAGATGTCAAAGCGATAAACAACTACCTGACATTCAGAAGACATCTGAAGGCAGCCCTGTTCAGGGAAGTTTTTAATATGTGACATTTTAGTGTATTTTTCATCTTTGTTAGAAGCTGCCCAGAGTGGCTGGGGAAACCCAGCCAGATGGGCGGGGTACAAATAATAAATTATTATTATTATTATTATTATTATTATTATTATTATTATTAAGGCCCCACTGAACCTAGCTGTGACTTTTCATAATTTTAAAGAGTAATAGTCCTATCCTATGCTTAAAAATCCTATGTTCAATCTGTGCTAGTTTAATTTGGGCCCCACTGGAATTAATGTGAAAGGTTAATCCTGACTAAGTAGTGTCCCACTGATTTTAGTGGGAGCTATGTGCAGCTAATTTAGTCTGGCTCCAAGCTCATATGTTTGAGTATTTTTACTGCAACCTTAACACCAATGCTATTTATTCTTGTATCACTCCTACTGAGTGAGATGTTTTAATGTGCAACAACCAACAGCGGAGTTGGACTTTTGTTGGAATAAACAATTAAAATTGTGATTCAGATAGAAGGAGCTCCATATAAACTTTGCTGAGATCCAGCATTAGACAGCAAGCCCAAGAGATGAAGTCTGTGAACTCAACACCATATTATATTCAGGTAGATTGGTTCACATATCTGAAGAAGTGTGCATGCACACAAAAGCTTATACGCAGAACAAACTTAGTTGGTCTCTAAGGTGCTACTGGACAATTTTTAAATTTTATTTATTTATTTATTTCAACCATATTTTATTTTGCAAGTAGCAGTCTTCTGAGGGCATGCATTGGATATGCCCATATTTGAAAAAGAAAATGGTGTGAAACATTTCTCTGATAAGGAACACAAATCATTTGGGAAGGGCATTTCTCCAAGTCATTTTTAATAAAACCAACAAGGAAACGACCCCTGCCTTGTTACTTTTCTTGCCAATGAAAGGTTTACTGCTTCAGCATGGTTTCAATCTGACAAATGCTTATTGTTGTAATGATTTAGTGAATGCAGCATTCCACCCAGAAGTATCGTAAGTGTTTTTTATCAGGGTAAAGGCACTCAAATACAAACAAAATGAAGTGCCTAGAGGAGGAATGGAGGGAGAAGAATTCATCAAGACTGCCAGTGATTTATGAGAGGTAATGATTATGAGACCCAGACAGTGTGAAGAGAAGATTCCCTTTATCATCTTCTTCCTGATAGCTATGAGATAGGAAGAAGCATCAATATATCATCAAAGTGTTAAAGCTGGTGGCCCTGCAGTCTGGAAGTTATTTAAGGAGATGCAACCGCTGCAGGTGTCTGTGACGGAAGAGAGAACAAGCTAATTACCTCTTCACCCATCTCAATGTCCCGGATGCAGCGGAGGTGGAGCCGGGGACCCTCAAAGACGATCACGCAGTTGGGATCACAACTGTTGTTCAGCAAAGACATGCTAAGGAAGGAAAACAACATTGGTTTAATGGAAAAAAGGTTTCCAGGTGCAAATACGAAGTCTGAATAGAGAAGCCTCCACTCCTCATTCCCTCCCTGGTGTCTTGAATGCTGTGTCAGCAGGTTTTTAGGTCCAGTGCAAAGGGAGGCAAATGTAGTTTCCATGGCACCTGACATCCACATCAAGAACTCAGGTACATTGGAAAGTTACATTTCCCAGGTTCTCTTGTGCCTGGGCTGCTGCTGCTGCAGTAGTGCTGAAGACACCAAGAAGGAAGTGGGGTACTTGGTTTACACACTCTGCTGGGAGATATGGAATCTATTTAAAATGCAGCCAAATACTAAAAGCTAGGCAAGTTTTAATTCCAAGACAGATACTCATAAAGTTTAGTGTTGTCACCGCCTTTCCCCTGGCTTTTGACACTTGGGATGTATATTGTAGGACTCACCCTATTTTTGAGATTGTAAATTGTTTTGAACTGTTTTAAACGGCTATAACCCATTCTGGGACAACAAGGTAAAGGGCAGGCAATGAATTAAAATCATCATCATCATCATCACTTGTGGTCAATGGTCACTGATGGCATTTATGCCCCTTCCTACCATCACCCAATGCGAAAGAGGTGTTTGCTTCAAAGTACCCAGGTAACTTTCAAGCTGCGTGCTCATTAATTTAAGTTCCATCTAGTGGGAGAAAGAGTCTTCTTCAAATATACAATATTATGGGTTGTGTTCAACCAAGTTTTACATAGAGTAAAGGTAAAGGTCCAGTCGTGGCCGACTCTGGGGTTGTGGCGCTCATCTCGCTTTATTGGCCAAGGGAGCCGGTGTACAGCTTCTGGGTCATGTGGCCAGCAGGACTAAGCCGCTTCTGGCGAATCAGAGCAGCGCACGGAAATGCCATTTACCTTCCCGCTGGAGCGGTACCTATTTATCTACTTGCACTTTGACGTACTTTCAAACTGCTAGGCGGGCAGGAGCAGGGACTGAGCAACGGGAGCTCACCGTTTTGCAGGGATTTGAATCGCCGACCTTCTGATCGGCAAGTCCTAGGCTCTGTGGTTTAACCCACAGCGCCACCCGCTTCCCTCTTTACATAGAGTAGACCCACGGAAATTAATGGACTTGGGTTAGTTCTGTCTACTAATTCCAATAGGTCTACTCTGAGTATTATTAACATTGGATATAACCTTCTGTCTGATGCTCCCTTCCCAACTCTGAATGCTGGGAATTCAACAGGCTCCAGTGCCATGTGGCTCAATTATCCAAGGCAGGGGGGAAGGAATTGCAGCTGTGGAATTTTCCTGTGAATTGTTTTCATTTCTAAAATTTCTTGATTCATTACAGTACCTGTTTCTCCTCCCCCCCCCCCCGAAGCCTGGGACTGAGTGCATCTCTGTGCAATAGAACTAGAATCCTGGAGGTTTTGCCTATGAGTTAAGGAATGCCCACAGTACCTGGGATAAAGGCCAACACCAACATTCTGCATCTCTCCATTGCTAATGCTGAAACAGTTGCAGGTCACCTGTAAAAACAAGGTTATAATCCATGATTAGTATTACTAGAGCCATTGAGAAACTTTGTATCCGAGTGAAAGAAATGTTTAAAATACAAGGCAGCAACTGCTGGGTAATTAGAGTAGGGATATTCAAGTCCAGCACAGAGGTACCCTTTCATATTACAGCATTTAAATCTGGGACACAACCTCAAAAAAATAACGAAGCCAATTAGGTGCTGAAATGCCAGTGTCCTTTAAAAGGCTGCCAAAATACAAGTTTAGATATATGCTGAGACCCCATTTTCTAGTCCGCAAGAAAACACACAGACACACACAGTTTCATCCTATGGATGTTTGCAGTGTTACATTAATCAAAACTGAATCACCAAATCTGCCTACAGAGTAATTTCACATGTCTTGACAGGAAAGCTGATTTAAATGAATATACAAACAGTAATAAAATGCCTTAACCCTCCCCCACAAAACACCCCACATTAATTAGTCTGTTATTTAACCCATTCATACTTCCCAACCATTTACAAAAGTCATACATCTTAATTATGTTTCTCCTGCTGCTATTGGAAACATAATTCGAGACAACACTTGTGAGCTATGTTTAGTCCATTTCTTTTATAAAAGCAATTAAAGTGTTACAAAAATATTGACCTTGTTTTTCAGTACATAAAAAATTAGCAACTCTTTCCAGCTGGGAGAAAAATCGTCCCATTTCTCTGAAATACTTTTCCTAAGTGTCTTACAATAGAGTCCTATAGATCTATGTGGTTTCAGCATTACAGAATGATTCATGCCAAGAGTTACAAGGCTGGTTAAAGCAGCGAGGCAAATATGCCCTGGCCTATTGCTCATCGCCATGTGTTTGATGCCTAAGACCGCTGCTTTGGGAGGAAGAAATATGGAGAAGAGATATTCTGTACATGTGGTGAAAGAGAGTGGAGAAGCAACAGGCAGTGGAAGGGTTAATCAAAATCCCCTTCCCTTGATGTCTACTCTGCTCCACATCACACATCCCTTCCAGAGTTGCCTTTCCATTGTCAAAGCAGCTGTTGGGCTTTTGTTACATGCACATGCTGCCTTGAGGACTGGGCCAGGTTGTCCTCTCACAGGATGTTGTGACTCTAGGGAATCCTTCATTTAGTTATTACAAGCATTTATGGACCACCCTTCATCTCAGTAGATCCCAGAGTGGGATACAAATTAAAAACTGCACAGAAATACATAAAACCAATCCAAACAAAGAAAACAGTTAAAACAGCAAAGCAGACTAACTATCACAAATTAGTTCTTACAAAAGAAAAAAAATAGTGAAAATGCCTGAGCAAACAGTTGTAAGCAGTGGTGTAGTGTGGGGGGTGCTGGGGGGCCAGCCGCACCGGGCGCAACATCTGAGGGGGGGCGCGCTAATCTAGTGGAAGAGACTCGAGTGCTAAAATCCACAGGTTAGGGGGCGCAAATTACTTGCCTTGCCCCGGGTGCTGACAACCCACGCTACGCCACTGGTTGTAAGTCTTTCCCTCGATGCTGAAAGGGTAACAAGTGTGCTTGCGTGGCAAGGCCCCAAACCCTTCCCCTTTGCTGGAAGAAAGACACTTGACTTTATTTTAGGGTAATGGGCTAAGAAAGGCCACAACTTTATCGGTTACAGAATGTGAGTGGTATTGGCTTAGGCATTGGAACCGAACCGACTATATCTGACTCCTGCCCGCCTGCAGGAAGTCTCAGAAGTGTTAACCACCAGTAGGGGGAGCCCTGTTGATGTATATCAACTAGGAACTCCCCCAGGGTCACCAACAGGGGTTGTGCCATGGCCCTAGCCCCCACCAGGGCTTCAGATGGGGCCACACCCCCTGGATTCCTTTAACGGAATACCCTTGAAATAGGAGGTGCCAATTTTCCAAGCAGAAAATATTCCTACCAGGCCCCTTCAACAGGCGACCAACCGAGGTCCGTAGCAAGGTCAAAGGATTAAGAGCTTAATCTTAGGAAGGGATGGTGGGAGAACTGCGTGAGTAGGAACCAGAAAAAGAGGCGAGTTCCCGCTGGCGGACTGCTCACATAGAGCATGCCACGCCCCCTGGCCAACTGGATTGTTCCACCTAGGGCGTGATGCGGAAGGGACTCCCTATGACGCGGGGGCTAGCACACAGGGCGGGGTCATGTCCAGCCCGCAACTCCATTTGCCTGGGGAAGGGAAATGGCTTTCTCAGGGGAGGGTATTATACCAATGGGGCATCACTACAGAGAGAGGCCCTTTCTCATCTCAATGTATGAACACACTTCCCCAGGAATGGTTATGTGGAAAAGAACCTCCTCTGAAGGTCTTAAGACACAGGCAGGATGAGCTCTGAGGTCCTTGGAGTTTAGAGGTTTGCTGGGAGCAAAAACAAATAAAGGTATGCAGTGTTTCCCCCCAAAAAAAATGTTTAGGTAAAGGTAAAGGTACCCCTACCCGTACGGGCCAGTCTTGACAGACTCTAGGGTTGTGCGCCCATCTCACTCAAGAGGCCGGGGGCCAGCGCTGTCCGGAGACACTTCCGGGTCACGTGGCCAGCGTGACAAAGCTGCATCTGGCAAGCCAGCGCAGCACACGGAAACGCCGTTTACCTTCCCGCCAGTAAGCGGTCCCTATTTATCTACTTGCACCCGGAGGTGATTTCGAACTGCTAGGTTGGCAGGCGCTGGGACGGAGCAGCGGGAGCGCACCCCGCTACGGGGATTCGAACCGCAGACCTTTCGATCGGAAAGCCCTAGGCGCTGAGGCTTTTACCCACAGCGCCACCCGCGTCCCAAAAAAAATAAAAATGTTTAGGGGTACTCTTATTTTGACTCAAGAAAATCATCATTTTATAGTTCAAATCGGGGAAAATAAACACAGTAAATGGACAAAAGTACAAAGATTCACAAAATGTTTAAGGGTACACGTACCCCTGCGTCCGTCCAGAAAAAAAGGAGTGGCCCTTTTCTATCAAGTTTTACGTCAAGGAAGTGAATACTATACAAATAACACACACACAAAAAGAGCTTATGAAGATAAAGCCTTTTTCGACTAGTTTCAAGACACCTTCTGGTATAACTCCATTATGTGCACAAACAAAAAAGAACAAGGCAGGGGTCCATCAACAGCATATTTACAGATCTGGAATACATGAACAGTAAGCAGGGCCATACGAACTATAGATGCAAGCAAACCGTTGAAGTTGAGTAACCCTTTGACTGACCGAATTGAGATGTGAACTCTGTAACTCCAACTGGTATTGTAATGTCTCAGATACATGGAGGTAACTGAGAAAATGTAGATGTTCTTAAATGTTGTTGTCATAAATATGAAGTTCTCGGAGTTTCTATGCAACTGTTCTCCTCTCTGAATCCACAAAGCTTTGGAGTAGAGTGCGGGGAGCCACCTGATGAGAGATGCAGCTATAGAAAGGCTATTAGTGATTAACACCCACTGTGGATAAAGGGGAGGGGAACTCCACTAATTAGCAAGAAAGGCATTTCCCTTTGCAGCGTTCTTGATCTTGATATCTCCATACAACACACACACACTAATGATGGCACTGCTTTTTAAGCCTTTGCTATTTTTGTAGTCAGCCCCAGCCTTCTCAGGATGAGACACAGCCTCCATCTGCGGGATTCTTCTTTGTACCCACTAGGAGCTTTCCCCGCTTCCAATTTATCTAAGCGAAGCAATCCAGGGGTGCCAACAAACAGAAGTTGGCTGATTTCATTTTAATAAAAAATAAAATAAAATGTAAAAGATCCCCCCGCCCCCCACTATTTCATGGAATCTGCAGAAAGGGAGGAACTACAAAACAGAGAAATATAGTAGAGAAAATGAAGAAAGGATGTAGAAGCCTGGTGTTAGCTTATACATACATTCTTTTTTTAAAAAAGTAATATTTATTAAAATTTTAAAGGTTAAACAAAAACAGTACAATACATCATAATAAGGAAAAAGAAAAAAAATGAAAAAGAAAAAACAGAAAAATAGAAACAATTAAAAAACACAACGAACCTTCCCACAACTTATCTTTCATTTGCTTGTTTCCTTGACCTCCTCACACCTCCCTTTTTTGTATTCTAGTTCAGTTAGCTATTTCAGCAAATCCTTTCCCTCTTTTCCAATTTTTGTCCTGTAATTTATCTTAATATAATATAGCTTAACTTTCCCTCCTTTCACCAATTAACAGTCTGTTTTTTCCTAAAGCTTTATAACCTTTCTGCTAAAACCACATAGCTTCATTCCAACATCTTTCTAACATTCATTAATTTTACAATATTTCTGTAGATAGACTTTAAATTTCTTCCACTCTTCTTCCACCGACTCTTCTCCTTGGTCTCGGATTCTGCCAGTCATCTCAGCCAGTTCCATGTAGTCCATCACCTTCATCTGCCATTCTTCCTGGGTGGGTCTTCCAGTACTTTGCAATAAGTATTCTTGCTGCTGTTGTAGCATACATAAAGAAAGTTCTATCCTTCTTTGGCACCAATTGGCCGACCATGCCCAGGAGAAAGGGCTCTGGCTTCTTCAGAAAGGTATATTTAAATACCTTTTTCATTTCATTATAGATCATCTCCCAGAAAGCCTTAATCCTTGGGCCTGTCCACCAAAGGTGAAAGAATGTACCTTCCATACATTCTAAAGATATTTCTTCTGCCTAAGGGAAGTACTTTTAAAAAAAATTCCTAATATACTATCACCACTATTTCTGTATTATGAGATGATTCATGTTCTAAAGACAGAAATTACCCCATTATAAAAACTCCATGTTAAAATAGCAAGTACTTGGAAGAGAAATCAGACCACAAACAGCTCAGCAGAATTTTAGCTCAGTTGGTTAGAGCATGGTGCTGATAAGGCCCAGGATGCAGGTTTGATTCCCATATGGGACAGCTGCATATTCCTGCATTGCAAAGGGTTGGACTAGATGATTCCTTTCAACTCTACACTTCTATGATTCTATGTGCATACTAAGCACTGCCTGTTGGATAAGTCATTATCCTGTGGATTAAATTTCTATCTGCAAAAGGGGAATAATCACCATCCTATATCCCACAAGGTTTTTGTAAAAATTGTAAAGTCATTTTCATCCTAATATTACTGTGTATGCTTCTATTATAATACCACTTGAGATCACCTGTTTCAGAAGCAAATTGTCTCACTGCAGAAATGAAAGCTAAGTCACGCCTCTAACACTATACATGTTTTGTGAAAGAATACACAGGAGCAAAACATTAATATTAATATCTATAGCAACTACAGCATGATGGCAACAGCAGCCAGGAAAAGTGGGAGAGGCATGGCAGCATAAGATGGAACAGATGTGAAGGAGGTCTGATGCTGTAGTATTTGCTACGGAGGAGGACCAGGCACAATGTACAAGTTTGCTTTGTGCCTCTGGGAGTGTTCAAAACATTTTAATAGTTGTAAGTTCATACACATGGGTGCTGTATGCAAAAGCTAGAATTAAATGCAAGCACAAGGAATTTGCTGCCAAGGAGTGTGGCGGAGTCTCTTCTTTGGAGGTCTTTAAGCAGAGGCTTGACAACCATATGTCAGGAGTGCTCTGATGGTGTTTCCTGCTTGGCAGGGGGTTGGACTCGATGGCCCTTGTGGTCTCTTCCAACTCTATGATTCTATGAAAGACACAGAAAACTGTCTTATACTGAATCAGATCATTGAGCTCAGTCTACATTGACTGGCAGTGGTTCTCTAGGGTTCCAGTCTTCCTCTGCCCCACCTGGAAATGCCAGGGACTTAACCTGTGACCTTTTGCACACAGATCATGTGCCCTGCTACTTAGATAATGTCCTTCCCTTGAAAGAAAAACACAAAGAAATGAGACAAGTGTTGGTTGTGTTGGAGAGCGACCAGGATGATAAAGTGTCTGGAAACCAAGCCTTATGAGGAACAGTTGAGGGAAATGGGTATAGCCTGGTAAAGAGGAGACTGAGAGGAGATATGATAGCCATCGTCAAATATCTAAAAGGCTGTCACATGGAAAATGGAGCAAGCTTGTGTTCTCCTGCTCTGAAGGTTAGAACCCAAACCAGTTACAAGAAAGGAGATTTTGACTAAACATCAGGAAGAACTTTATGATAGGAAGAGACAGTGGGATGGTCCTCCATGAGAAGTGGTGAACTCTCCTTCATTGGAGGCTTTTAAACAGAGGTTGGATGGCTATCTGTCATATTTGATTTAGTTAAGATTCCTGCACTGCAGGGGGTTATATTAGATAACCCTCGGGGTCGCCTTCCAACACTACAATTCTATGATTCGATGGTGAGCCAAGTTCAGATAACAGGAAGCTCAAGGACTTAAGCTGGAAGATGACTGAATGGAGTAGAAATTCAGATTTGTCTTGCAATCTTTTGTTCATACAGATATTCTTACTGTTTTTGCTTGATGTAAACACTAATTTGGCAGTTCTGACAGATTCAAGAACTGAAGAAGTAGATTACATACAATAGCCAACTCATGGGCCTAATATTTATCATGCCCTTGAAGTCAATAATGAAGGTATTTTACATGTGTCTAAGACAAGACTTTGTATAGTGTTTTTATCTTCTATTTTCTTTCTTTCTTTCTTTCTTTCTAGATCATGATGCTGAATGACAGCCTCTTAAATTTCAAAAGGGCAATCCACATGTGACCATTGTTGAGGGTGGCCGAAATAGAAACCCCTGCTGGGCATGGAGTTCTAACCATCCAATTCACTGGCTTATGGCCCATATACTTGGTTATCATAGTCCACCAAATCCTTCTGCATTAATCAGATTTTTCTGTTTACCAGAACCAGTCTTTGGACTGGACTTACCAAAAGATTCATCTGGTTGTTGAGAAAACTGAACAAATGAGAAAAGGGACATTATGCTGTTATGAGGTGGTATCTCACATAGGTTTTTTCACATTTTTCCTCCATTAAACATCAAAACTTTGCAAGTCATTAAAGGCACTAACTTTTTTCTAGTTCTTCTTCCATCCATTAATCTGTAAGTGTCTGTGGTTAGACTGCTAGTCTGGGCTAATTTGTTATATTCTCAAATGAATCAGAATGATTTGCACTGATGCCATGGTGATGCATGATGCTGCATTACCTAAGAGCAATAACATGTTCATTTAAGAGTAATAAATGTGGGAACGCCAAGTACAGTACAGTCACATCGACAGCAGCACCTCAGTACTGAGCAATCGGGGACGACAACTCAGAAGCCTAATGTTCACTATGACTCAAGGCATTTCATCTCTGATGACCACAAATACAGCTTCTTATTAAATAAGGTCCCCCCCCCCCCGGTTCCATGCCCTTAGATAATTATAAAAAATTGCTTATAGTGGATAGTCCCTCTAGCCAGTTTCTAGAAATGTTGTTGTCTTCAAACAAGGTGAAACGAAGAGAGATAAATAGGCACATTTGTTTTCAGTTTTGTGAAGAAAATGCAGCCACGCATCTATCATATGCCCACACTATAACCCAGGTTTATTGTGTACAAATGTTCTATTTAGTATCTACAGAGATAAATAATAGAAATAAGGTCAGATTCACACTTCCACTGAGGATACACTGGGCAGTGAGTGGGATAGACATTGGGTTTGTGATGGGGATGCAGACCATATGGTGACTTGTCCACCTGGTGTGAAGGTTGTGGATGCCATGTGTTGTCCATAGCCTGATAAATAGGGTTAGGAAAGAGTCAGGGATGGTGGTGCATATTGATAACAATGAAGTGGGGAAATGTAGTCATGTGGTCCTGGAAGTAAATTTAGGTTGGGATGTAGAAGGTTGAAAACCAGGTCCTTCAAGATACCTTTTTTGAAATGCTATCCATTCCATGAACAGCACCAGACAGATAGGCAGAGCCGGAGAGTCTAAATGTATGAATGAGTATGAGTTTAGTTTTGGTAGGTACTGGGAATTTTGGGGGACAAGTCCAGACTGCACAAAAGAAATGGGCTACAACTGGAATGGAGATAAAAAGCTGCCAGAAGAGCTTTTTAACTGCCGTATTTTTCCATCTATAAGACGCCCCCCATGTATAAGACGCCCCCTATTTTTGGGGACTCAGATTTTAGAAAATGGGGGAGATGTATCTGTGTATAAGACGCCCCCTAATTTCTGACATTATTTTAAAGAAAAAAACCTAGTCTTATACACAGAAAAATATGGTAATTGCTGAGGTAAAGCAGACAGGAACTACAGGATGTTAAGTTTGGGCTAAATCGTATTTTAAGGATGAGGGTGAATGTTTGTGATAGTTCTGTTTTGCTTCCCTCTCCCACCCTCACTTCATGCAAATCCAGACCTGTAATGTAGCACTACTACCCTCCAATGTGAGCTGCAGGATGACAGCCTTATATTTTTATGCACATAGGAAGACAGCACACTCATCCTTGCCACTTTAAAATACATTTATTTGTGTTTAAAATGTAAGGGCGATTGACATCCAGCTAAGTCGTGATTTAGTTGGATACCACCCTCTAATTTTTCCACTTTAACAAGTAGCCAAAACATTGAGAAAAGCACAAAGGCCAATTAAAATAGACTAAAATCTTCAGAACAATATTAAAACTCTGTTTAAAACCAGCAGAAGCTGCCCAAGATCATAAACAGCACACATTTACCACATGGGCAAAGATTATGTATTCTGTACTTGGCTATTGTACCTCAGTATAAATGGCAACAACAAAACCCTCTTTCGAAGCAGCCCAAAGAGATTGCTCTGATTACGGAGAGCACACCTATGTCATTTGAAAACAGGAATTTATCATGGACTGTGAAAGACTGAGATTTGGCTTTACTAACAAGGCAAATTGTACCATACTATATATATCGTACAATTAAACCACAACCACTAATTTAATGCATTAGATATGGGAATAGAATCCGCCACTCCATAACGTCTTGTCCTTTTACCATCTGGAAATGCATCAACTTTAAGGAACAAACTGAGTATCTTAGTGTTATCATCATTGTTTTTCTGTTCACAATAACATGATGGGGAAATTATACAGCAAAACAGCTGCCCTGTTTGATGCTGCCCTGAAGACTGCTGCCATTACTGGCCACTAACATTAAATATTAATAGAAATTGAATATGGAGGCAGAATGTGGAGAAAAAGCAGCACACTGAGGAAAATCTACGGGGCCAGATGACATCTTTTAAGCCATAACTCAAAAGCCCCTTAGATAAGAGAAATTATTTCACAAAAATATTTTTGTTGTTGATGATAATGGTGGAGTGTTAAAAGATGTACTGGTTAGATAGAATGAAAACAAGCCATATCAAATGGTTTGCTCTTAATCACGGCATACCTTTTTTCTTTGCTACGCTAGAGAGTATTGGAAGCAAGACTTCACTGTCTACGTAGCTTTGGATTTGTTTTCTGGCACCCAGAGTGAATGTACTGCCTCTTAAACACATCCCTGCAATCCCTGTGGCCTTGCACAATCCATTTTCGTAAGTTCCTACATTGAGCTTTATTCAAAAGCCATCTCAACTGTGGACCAGGAGCTGTGTGCCAGTGTGCACAGCCAAAATACTGGGATGATCCAAAGTGAGATGGTGAAGAACACCCATTGGTCCCACTTCCTACCTCCACATGCTGATTGGCTTCCTAGAAATGAAGGTTATGTACATACCGTATGTAGTCCCTATTCATGCCCTGATTATACCCACATTTTGGTCATCTACACAAGGCCAATATGCTTTCTGGCCATGATTCTGCTTATGCATGGAAGCCTGTGAAATAAGTTAACTATCTTTTCCCTTTCAGTTCCTATGAAATTGCAAGGCTGGATGTGGCTTGTACAAAGCGATGGCATATTTCCAAAGATACATAGCTTGGAAATGTGATATAATTTCTCTTTCTTTGGTTGGAGATTTCATTTCTGACAATCCACTAATATATAATGCTCATTTACAGAAAACAAAAGAAAAAGGAATGTTCCATATTTATATGCATGTTTGTTTCACAAAACCCCATTATACCTTTCTCTTCACCCTCAGAGCACAAGCTATTAAATATTCAAAATCAAACCACATTAATTTTTAGCTCGACACTGCACGCTAATGACATTAAGTCAATACTGGGACTATTTTGGTATTTCTCCCGGAAATTCCCAGTTGAATTCTTTCATTGGAAGCAACACATTGAAGAGGCAGAAATGAATTCTGCCTCCATCCTTTCTTAGATAATTGGCAGACCTAACACCTGCCTGAAGCACGTCGTTTTACTTACAAACACAGCTAAACATTATATAAGTGTACAAGCTGTTCAGAAAAATGGATGTGGACTTTATAAACCAAGCTGTACTGGTCTTAAAACCTGCTCTTCACTCATAGGGGTCACTGTACACTTTCAGAAATGCCTTTGAATATACCTGTCAGGGGCTCAGGAGCAGAAGCACAGGGGAGAGAGGAAATGGAGAGCGAAGGAGAGGAATCCGAGGGGAGCGTAGGGGAGTATGACAGTGACCCGAGAGATTCCATGAGCTTCTCCAGCGAATCAGAAGATTCCCAGAAGGGGGTGCCGATGGTGAGGACAAGGGGGGTCCCAGGGGAGACGCACCAGAAGCAAGGGGCCAGCGGGGACTCCCAAGGCAGCAGCGGGGGATCAGGACCAGCTCCCCCACCAGAGCGCAGTGGGGGGGAAGAGTCACATGTGTCAGGACCAGCCTCTCCTCCAGCGGGGAGAGAAGATGAGTCAGGGCTGACCACGCCCCCATCGGAAAGTGGGGAAACGGAGGGGAGGTCAGGTCCAGCTAGCCTCCCCGAAGGAGGGAGCAGTGACAGCAGTGTAATGGTCAGAAGGAAAGTGGGAGGCTGGGCGCGCGCGCCAAGTTCAAATGTGCAGGCGCGCGGGACAGCAGAAAACCCGGATTGGGAGCCAGGTCCTAAAGCCCGACGGAGGGAGGGGGAAGAGTCAGGGGACTCAGCGTCAGAAGAGTCTAGGAAGGGCGAGACCCCGACGGGCAGGCGGACCCAGAGGAGGAAAGAACAAAGGAAGAGGTGGAGCAAGGGTAGAGTCTTAAACTGGTGTCAGGGGGGAGGAGATTCAGACGGAGCTTCGGCGGTCTAGAGTTTGAGATGTAGGGCTGCGCGCTGCGGCTGTGGAAGTGAAAATGAACTTCAATAAAGACTTTTATACTTAACAACGAAGCAGCGTTGGTCCTTTGTGAGCGGGGACCTAGGGCAGCTCTGACAATACCGTACTCTAAGTTGCTCATTGGACGCAGGGCTTAAGCAGTGCTTCTTAAACCACATCTGCACCATATATTTAAAGCACTATTCTACCACTAACAGTCATGTCTCCCTGCCAAAAAAAAAGAATACTGGGAACTGTAGTTTGTTAAGAGTGCTCAGAGAACTTTGAGAATTGTAGTTCCGTGCGAGGAAATAGGAGTCTCTGAACTACAGTTCCCAGAATTCTTTGGGGGGAAAGCCATGGCAGTTAAAGTGGTATGATAGTGCTTTAAATGTATGGTGCATATGTAGCCTTTTACTTTTTGAGCCTGGGATTTCCTCTATAAACTTCTGCTTTCTGCCACTCACACAACTTTGCACCAACCATCCATTTTGCATACAGTTGCAAATAATCCTTCACCCATTTTGCTACCCTATTTGCAGGCAGCACCAGCGAGGGAAATTATTGCTATTTTCACGGTGGCTGAGGTGAACACTGAGGGGGATATGAAACTGACTAGCATTGGTGTGGTTACAGATTTTGAAGTGTAGGCGCTTATTGTGATGGCTCCTAGAGCCACACCTCCAAGGAAAGCCCAAGGATGTAAACAGCTGTGTTAAGTCTCATATACACCCCCAAAGGGCAACAGTACATCACGTGGTATGCAATTTATTGGAAACATTTGGCAGTTACAAGATGTTTATAAAAGTAAACGCAACTTGTGAAACACATTGACCTTTAACAAAACAGCTCTAGTCATCTGAAAATAAACAATTAACTTTTAATTAGAAATGCAAACAATCAGGCAGAGTAATATCATCATTTAAACTGCTTGTGTGGAGTGAAATCCCATCAAAGAAAGGTGGGGAAAGGTATCCAAGACACTGCTTGATTATTTGCCTCATTTTCTTGACCTCCTTGGTGCTAATCAAGAAAAAAACTGACAGCCTCATTATCATCTCATCTCATCTCATTCACTTGCCAGAACAAGGAAGTTCTGTCCATTACCCCATACCATGTCATGCCATCGTTCTTCCATGGGAAAAACCTCCCAGAACTACATTTCACCATGTTCCACAACCGCTAAACCACTAATTACTAGTGCTCCTCCCAGCTCCATTCCATGGAGCAAAAATTTGAAATGGCGCCCCTACTGACCCAATGTTTGAATACAGCACACCAGAGGCGGATTTAGGGCAGTGCAAAAGTGGCCTGGGGCAGGCAAGGAAATGCCTTTCTCACTGCTTCCTTCCTTCAGTCAGGTGGGGGTCACCAAAATTTAGCCTCACACAGGGCACCATATTATCAAAGTCCTCCCATGAACACACTTTATGTTGCCAGATGTATTTTACAGACTCAAGAACATAGTGTCTTGCAAAGTTTAATTAGAACTATTAAAAAATCTGATATTTTTCCAGTTTCTGTTTTTATATAAAAACCCCCTCCAAACCCTGATTTAGTTACACTAGCAATGAAAAGGTTCAAGGTTGCTCAGAAAATGCAGAATATATTAATATGAAAAACTAAACCATAATGTATCACATTAAAGCAGTATAATCAGTGCCCAATTAATGAAAAACAATATCCCCCTTGCCAATGCATTTCCTCTTAAATCGCATAAGGTTTTAGCACTATTGGACTTTCATTTGTTTTCTTCAAAATAAGCCTTGCTATCAACTAATGGTGTGGCATCGGGGAACTCACTGTCTGTTGCATCTGTAAATTGGAAGAATAGTGTTCTGCTTCACATAGATTTTTCCAAAAGTATTTTATACCTGGAAATGGTAGGTTGAACGGAGTAAAGTGCCTGATCTGAAATGAGATATTCGTTTCCCCCATACCTTTACATTTCATTCTTCTTCCGAATCTTCGTGTCCCTTTGTAATTTTAAAATAGTGATTTCCCCCCCCCCTCATCTTCTTCAGTTGCCCCTTGGGTTTTAGAATCCCCCTCCCTCCTGAGAATTCCAACCCTTTCCAGAATTTAAGGAGCAGTTCAGAAATTTATTCCAGTTAGTGTTTGCTTGAATATTGCTAGGCTCTTCTGTCACTTATCTTTTTATTTTTATTTTCTTTCTCTCCTTTCATGTTTGCCTTGATCATTTCAATTGGTCTTTCCTAACCTGGTGCTCTCCAGATACTGCTGGACTACAACTCCTAGCATTCCTGACTACTAGAAACCCAGCCAGATGGGCAGGGTATAAATAATAAATTATTATCATTACTAGGCCAAGCTGGCCAGGGCCAATGCAAGCTGTGGTTCAGAACTTCAAGAGGATACCAAGGATGGGGAAAGCTAATTCAGATTGTAAGATTTTCAGCACTTTTTAATAATGTACTATGGTTTTCTGGGGGCTTTCCTGTTGTTATTCTGTCTCTCACAGCTACAATAAACCTACCATTGAAATTATGGACTGGTCATTTCTTCGTCAGAGAGCAAATGGGCAAATTTAGCAGGGGATCAAATACTTTCCCCCCTCACTGTATAATTATTATTGCAATCACACACGACACCTTTATGAAACTTTGGTCGAATATTCAATATTCCAAAGCTGGTAGGTAAGTTCAGATGACTTCAGGCTAGTTGCAGATAGACAGCAAATGGAGAGTTGAATCAAATCACCTCCTGGCAAATAGAAGTGGAAGAAATGGAGGCAGTGAGACATTTTACTTTCTTGGGCTCCATGATCACTGCAGAAGGTGACAGCAGCCACAAAATTAAAAGACGCCTGCTTCTTGGGAGAAAAGCAATGACAAACCTAGACAGCATCTTTAAAAGTAGAGACATCACCTTGCCGACAAAGGTGCGTATAGTTAAAGCTATAGTTTTCCCAGTAGTGATGTATGGAAGTGAGAGCTGGACCATAAAGAAGGCTGATCGCCAAAGAATTGATGCTTTTGAATTATGGTGCTGGAGGAGACTCTTGAGAGTCCCATGGACTGCAAGAAGAACAAACCTATCCATTCTGAAGGAAATCAGCCCTGAGTGCTCACTGGAAGGACAGATCGTGAAGCTGAGGCTCCAATACTTTGGCCACCTCATGAGAAGAGAAGACTCCCTGGAAAAGACCCTGATGTTGGGAAAGATGGAGGGCACAAGGAGAAGGGGACAACAGAGGATGAGATGGTTGGATAGTGTTCTCGAAGCTACCAGCATGAGTTTGACCAAACTGCGAGAGGCAGTGGAAGACAGGAGTGCCTGGCGTGCTCTGGTCCATGGGATCATGAAGAGTCGGACATGACTAAACGACTAAACAACAACAACAAAACTTCTTGGAAGTTGCAGCTTCTCTTTTAATCTTTGCTTTCCTCATCAATTATATAAAGAAATACAAGACTGAATTGAGTTCAGGGCTATTACATACATAAGCTCTTGGAATATGCAACTTTTACGTTTCAGACATATCTGATGTCAATAATTCAAAGTTCAGAAGAAATGGGAATATAATTACCACCCTAGATCAGTTCTCCAGGCTTCCCAGGAACTATTGTGAATTTACTCAACAGTTCAGTTCCCTGAATTGTAAGTGATCTTCAGCCTGTCAGACAATAGTTTAAACAAAGTTCACAGCTGAAAATCTATCATAGTGGACCTGTTTAGTCTCAAAGCAATCCAGGTCTGGTTCTCATATGATGATATACAGTCCACATATTTTTTATTTTGAGTCATGTGGCTATTGTAATGTGAGAAAGTTTCTGTACAAATAGAGAGCTTTGACAGTTGTGCGACTCCGCTCCATTAAACATAATGCAAGTCCCCACTATTTAGAAAGCTCATTTATTTCATATGTAATCCACAAGATATAAAAGGTGGGTGGGTCAAACTCATATTATGCTCTAAGATACTTTGTGAACACGGCACACTTTGGTCCTTTGAGGAACACCTATTTAATCAGAAGAATCAAGCTCAGCGTACCACTTTGTGCTACAGGTGGAGGGTTACCTTTTGAAACTTATCCCACAGAGAAAAGAATTCCATGCAAAATGAAAATAGCACGTGAGGGAGAAGACTAGTCTAATTTCTGACAGTCTAGCTTTCCATAAGCATGTTGTTTCTGACACAGTACCTCTGCCCACTAAACTGAAGTGATACACACATTTCTACAAGGGGGAAAAATACAACATGTTAACAGTTGCTCCTAGTATCTTTCCAAGCACAATTCAAAGTGTTGGTGCTGACCTTTAAAGCCCAAAACAGCCTCGGCTCAATATACCTGAAGGAGCGTCTCCACCACCATTGTCCGACCTGGACACTGAGGCCCAGCACCAAGGGCCTTCTGGCGGTTCCCTCACTGTGAGAAGTGAAGTTACAGGGAACCAGGCAGAGGGCCTTCTTGGTAGTGGCGCCCGCCCTGTGGAACACCCTCCCATCAGATATAAAGAAAATAAACAACTATCTGGCTTTTAGAAGACATCTGAAGGCAGCCCTGTTTAGGTAAGTTTTCAATGTTCAATGTTTTATTCTGTTTTTAATTTGTTAGAAGCCACCCAGAGTACTGGGGAAACCCAGCCAGATGGGCAAGGTATAAATAATAAATTATTATTATTATTATTATTATTATTATTATTATTATTATTATTATTGCTATATAACAGAAGATGAGATGATTGCATCTAGGGCAGGGGAAGGGAACATATTTCCTGTTGGGGGCCACATTCGGGGGAGGGGAAATCTGTCAGGGGCCACATGCTGGCAGTTGGCTCGGCTGAAAGCAGCAGCGGATGGGGTCATATAATTGGTGGCCCACTCCCTGTCTCTCTTTCCTTCTGCCACTATCTTTTCTTTCTCTCCTTCCCTCTCTTTCTGACACACACAGAGGTCTGAACTAATGGCTTCTCGCCTTCCACTTCCATTTCAGCTCCCCCCCTCACCAGATTTCCTCCCTTCTTGCCAGAGCTTTCTTGCACAGTGCTTTCCACCTTTTTTTCATTGCTCTGCAAGATTTGTTTTCCCCTTCCCCATTTTCTCTCCCCCTGCAGGCTTCCCTCACCTGCAATTAGCTTAAGGACTGCATGTGGCTCTCAGGCCACAGGTTGCCCACCCGAAACCTAGAGGCTCTCTAAGCAGACTTCCACTACATGAGCTAATCTGCTAGAAGTGTTTGACTTCGACAGATCCTCTCTCAGCACAGGATACTGGGCTAGTGGCTTTTCAGTCAAAAGATTCTGTCAAACACCGGTTGAAACTGCTTTTATTGTGGGGGTTTTTTGGTATTCTGATTTCTTTTCATAAGTCACATTAAAATTATTTTGTAAAGAAAAGTGGGACAGACAGATAGATATTGATATAAAGATTTTTTAAAAACTAGTGTTATTTCTTTTGACACGATTGGAGCTTGACCGCTTCACACTAGCTGAAGATTTGCTGTGTTCACCCAGCCTGTGTGTTGGCCTGGCAAGGTCCGGATAGATCTAAGAGGCAACAGCTTCACTGTTCGTTATGCATTTCCAAATGTGGAGCAATGCATTTCTTTCCCCTCAGGTTTTTCATTCTTTACCACCTGTCAATGCACATTTTGTGTTATTTTATCAATGCTGACTGAACCAGATGCTCTCATATATTGCACACTGTCTGTTTAAGTAATAATTCATTTTTGTCTCTTTTGGATACACATTTCTTGTTCATATGACTGTGAGCCTCATGGCCAAGCACTGGAAAGTTACTCCACCTGGACTGAAGTGTGATGTCTCACTCTGAATCCATGTCCACAAGCTACCTTTGCAGGTGAAAATATGATACCAATAAAGCTGTGCAGAAAGGAATAGTTAAATTCCCCTTTTTCCCCCTGCACCACTGACTTCTATGGAATTTCTAACCAGCTTTTTACCAGGTAAGGCTGTAAGGCTGCTTTCAAGTATAAGGTGAATATCAGGATAAGTAAGAACAACATCTTCTTGAGCGGGCATTGTCACTCAACTCATATTTAGCTAGATTCCCTCTACCAGGGCACTGCTGCCCCATGCTGACCTAAGGAAAAGGTAGAAATGTCATTTGCTAGCTGTTACATAGCACATTGTTATATAGCACATACTCCTGCTTCCATAGTGATAGGTTGGTGATGAACCCAGAATTAGAATCAGAACTTTTAAAAGTAATTACCAAAACAACGGAAATCTTATTCATCTCCTTGACCCTGTTGGATTGTCATGCTATGATTTTTTAAAAAAAATGTAAGCTATTACTCTTCTCTCTCTCTTATCAGCAATGTTTGATCAGTTCCAGCAAGGAAAGAAAACATATTTCATTGTAAAGTATTTCTACCAGATGTCTTGGAAGAATAACAAAAGATGACGTATAAATTAGACAAACACTATGTTAAGCTCACAGCTCAAACAATTGCGGGTAGACAACCAAAGTTCAGAGATCTGCATCTAATCACTGTCTAAAGGACCTTTTTAAAGTAAATAATTCTGCTTTGTTATCACTACAGATCTCACCCCAAACTTGCATATCACCAAACACACAAATGTCTTTACATACCTTTTCCCATTGTATATTATGAATAACTTCATCGTTACGAGGAATACTGTCTGATGATTATTCAGAAGCATGATTTTAGCAAAAAAAAATCCCATTAAATCCACACAATTTCCCCTTAGGATCATAGAGTTAGAAGGGACCCTGAGGATCATCTAGCTCACCCCTGCAATGCAGGAATATGCAGCTGTCACTTATGTGAATCGAACCTGCAGTCTTTGCATTAGCACCACACTCTAAGCAATTGGGCTATCCAGCTTCTTCTATCAGCTATATTTTCTCCAAATATCCTCAGCAAATTGGCCTCTAAAATATAGCTGCAATCAGAATGCTACTAGATAAACCACTAAAAACTGGAATTAAGGAACCTAATGGGCTGTGTTGAGTTGGAGATCCAGTAAAAGTTCACCTAAGGATTACTTCTATGCCCAGCATGCATAAGACAACATCTCACCAGTAACATGCTAATAAAATAAGCTTATCAGTGGCATGTCATTGCAGATAGACTATAAAACGAGACACAGGCAGCATACATTTAGATGTAGTGTGGCCGTTATTCACATCTGCATAGAGAAACTCAGAATCCTATCTGCTCATTCTCATAGATTTTCTCTCCCAGTGATCTGACGCTTTGATCCAGCAAGTCACACAACAACCAAGCATCTAAGACATTAGAAGCTGGCACGAGTGGGGATTTGGCGGGGGGGAGAGCTAATATAAAAATAGTTAGATATTTCAAATTTCACAACTGCATGCATGATGTGAAACCTGCCCAGAAGGTGATGAACCTGCCTAGAAGCTCCCATAGTAACCCATCCTTCACAAAAGCTCTCTAGCTTTGAATTTCATAAAACCTTTTGATGACAAAGTATTTAAGAGTGTTCGTGTCATTTGACATATGCCTCTGTTACCTTATTGATGTATGGCTCTTACTTCCAAAATGTCCTTCATGGAATCTATGTTATTATGATGCCTCCAAAGGTGTGCTGAACCTCCTGTGTCATAGGTCCTTTTGTGGAGGTTGGTTATAAAGGAAGGGGCCATTTTGGCAGTGGAATGCTCTCTCTGGAGAGGTTCACCTGGCATCTATTTAGTTTCTTTTCAGTGCCAGGCAAGTTCCTTTTTATTCTCCCAGGCCTTTTAAACACCTTGTGCTATCATTTGATATTATTCTATCATTTTTTAGTGGTAGGGTGTTGGACTAGGAGTGGGGATGCATTGACCCAGCCATGAAGCTTGCTGCGTAACCTTGAGCCAGTCACCAAATATAAACCTAACTTACTTCACATACTTACAGTGGTACCTCGGGTTAAGTACTTAATTCGTTCCGGAGGTCCGTTCTTAACCTGAAACTGTTCTTAACCTGAAGCACCACTTTAGCTAATGGGGCCTCCTGCTGCTGCTGTGCCGCCGGAGCACGATTTCTGTTCTCATCCTGAAGCAAAGTTCTTAACCTGAAACACTATTTCTGGGTTAGCGGAGTCTGTAACCCGAAGCGTATGTAACCTGAAGTGTATGTAACCCGAGGTACCACTGTACTGGGAAGATAAAAGGTGGAGGGGGGGAATGTCTCCCACCTTGAGCTCCTGAAAGGAAAGAGCAGATATCCAACAAGAAGTGCATACAAATGTCCTCTGTACAGCACTCACAGAAATGTGTTCTTAAAAACTATTTTCTGGAATATTTTATGATTAGGTGTTTTGTTTTGTTTTTAAATGCAGAGCAGAATAATCTTTTGTATAAAAATTGCTTTGACCCCAGTGCTGTGTAAAATTAAAATAGCTGATTCCTATTCGCCTTCCCCTCTGTCCACAAGTTTCCATAGAAGTGCAAATATTTCATGTAACTATCAGCAAATCTGTTATCTACCTCCTCAGTGCCTTTGACTTATGGTCCTACTTCTTCATACTGCACAAGCCTGATTTTAGTGATATACTCTGCACAGACACAATTAATAACATCAGCCCCAAACAGGACAAATAAAAGCTGTCTTAAGCAATCTGGTTCTCCTCTTCCCGTTTTTACTCAAAGGAATGAGGGAGAAGAATGTACACAGGCTAGTTTATCAACAAATCCTAAAGATAGGGCCCAGCCAAAGTGAATTAATATACAAGGCATTCAGATGTTTGAGACAGCATTATTTTCCTCCAGTGAAATAAGGTATGCTCCCACACAGACTACTGATGCATATATGAAGCTCTGATAACCAACCACTCTTTGACCGCCACCCCATGATTCAGGTAGGTGGCCACCGCACTCTGCCTAAAGATAGAACCAGCCCTGGGATCACCACTGAACCCACATACATCTAGCACCAATGAATTCCCAACATCGCCCACCTTAGCTCAAGAAAGCAAATGTGTGGGTTCCCAGACAGTAAACAGATGGTTTGCTTTAGCATGTTGTCCAAACCTAGGCTCATGGTTACCAAATGAAGCTGGCAACTCCATTTGACCGCTTTCAAATGCACCTCATTCGTTGCCTGGTCAAGATTATTTTGAAATGAGCATTATCAAATTTGCAAGCATTTAAACCAGGCTTCAACCTCGGCCCTCCAGATATTTTTGGCCTACAACTCCCATGATCCCTAGCTAGCAGGACCAGTGGTCAGGGATGATTGGAGTTTTGGTCTCAAAACATCTGGAGGGCCAAGGTTGAGAAAGCCTGATTTAAACTAACTTTCAAATAAACAAAAGTATTTTTTCCTTACAGCAAGCTTATTTTCAATGCGGTAATTCAGGCTACAGAATTAGAACTGCCATGCCGCTGAATCTAATCAAATTCAATAGCCAGGGTCTTCCCCCCCCCTTCATCTGGAGTGCACCTCTTAAGTGGCAAACACTATCGTGGGGCCGTTTCACGACACCACCAGTTGCCAGGGTGGGAAAAGAGAAGTGGATGGGAGGCTGAGGGTGGGGAGAGGTCATTGCAAGTTCAAACCTCCAGAATACCGACCCTTGAGCCAGGGGCAGAGGAGGGGGGTGGTTCGCCCCGGGTGTCAACACGGAGAGGGGTGACATTTAGCACGCCGCACGCCCATGACTCCCAAGCCTTCCCCCCTTCCCCCTTCGTTTTGAAAGCTCGAGGAAGGCTTGGGAGTCACAGGCGGGCAGTGCGCCGTTGCCCCCCTGCTCCTGGGCTGCTTCCTGGGGGGGGGGCTCCCTTGAGCTGTCAAAAGGAAGAGGGAAGAGAGGAAGGCTGCTGGCAAAGCAACGCAGCTCCCTCTTTTCCCACCCAGGAAGCAGCCTGGGTGGCTCGCTCCATCCCCATGGCCTCTCACCCCCTGGGACACTCCCTGCGGCACCCCCCTGGGATGCTTGCTGCGGGTGGTGCCCCCCTTGGACGCTCACCCCATCCCTGGGTGCATAGCATGTGTGCTGCTCTGGGTCTGGAGCAGCTAGCTCTGCCTTGAGCCCGGCTGCAGCTCCTCCTCCTCAGGAAGGCCATGTGACAGCCTGGCTGTGTGCATGTTGCCTTTGACCAGGAACAGGCCTCTGGTTTGGGCTCAGGTAGTGGCAGCAACACACATGTAGGTGCATGCTTTTCCATCTTCCTTCTTCATTCCCTCACAAAGGGAGATTCAGGGTCTGGCAGGGGACATGGAGAGAATTGGAGGCATGTGCGGGCAGGCCAGGGGACTCGACACAGCCAACCCCAGGGAGACACATTTGCCAGTATAGGTCGAGGCTACTAGCCACAACGGCTCAGTGGAACTTCCAGGGTCAGAGGGATCCTATCACTCATAATAAGAGGCACAGCTCCCTATAAGATGATGTAGCCCAGTATCTTGTAATGTGATTTTGGTTTCAAGATGGTGGCGGTGGCGTCTGAGTTGGAGAATGAGGCGGTGAGTTCCAGCACTCCCCCCCCCCCAGAAAAAAGCACTGCCTGTTGCCCTATTATGTTTTATAGGTGGGGCAGAAAGAGAGGCAGTAAAGACAGAAAGTTCCATTTCCTCCTCCCCCCCCCCTTACCATACACCTGAACCAAATGGCAATCTCTGTGATTTACTACACTGAAATAAATGAGAAACCAGCAATTCATATCCACCTGTACATATGCATAGTCCTACTCAAGAGTTTTGTTTCTTGGTCACGCCAGAGCATTATAGGATGCTGAGAATCATAGATAGATAGATAGATAGATAGATAGATAGATAGATAGATGATAGATAGATAGATAGATAGATAGATGATAGATAGATAGATAGATAGATGATAGATAGATAGATAGATAGATAGATAGATAGATAGATAGATAGATAGATGATAGATAGATGATAGATAGATGATAGATAGATAGATAGATAGATAGATAGATAGATAGATAGATGATAGATAGATAGATGATAGATAGATAGATGGTAGATAGATAATAGATGTTCATTCAATAGATAGTAGTAGCTTTAGGCTACTTGGTGACAAGTATCATCTTAAAAGGTGATTCATGGTTCAAAGTTGTATAAGCAAAATAACAAAGGAGAACATAAGCAGTTACTCAAATTCTGAGAATTTCCTTGAATATATTTCTAATGGCAAGTGTTGCATATAAAGCTGGTGAAACCAGAGGGCAAAATTGCTGAGAAAGTTTCTAACTTTGCTAATGTTATCATTTCCAAGCCACTGAACACTTTTGATCAATAGCAGTACTAGGGCAGCTCCTCACCACAGAGCAGTAAAGAAAGACTGTTGCTAAGCATCACATTTCACAATATCTAAAGAATGCTTTCGGGGGGGGATATACCACACACCATAATCCTAATCTCCTTTGGCAGGGTTTACATCTATGACTAATCATTCTGCTGGATGAACCTCTTGGAGTCTATACACTGAGATTTCTATTAACTGATAAGGTGTCAGCGAGGAATGGAGCACTCTTGTATCTTTTGCTGCTACAAATTTCAAACAACATGCAGCTACCACTTGGGACAGGATTTGAGAGCAGGCAGACCATTGGTTTGAGCACATATGGCTGGTCCTGTTTGTAAATCAATCTCCTTTACATCCCAGTTCCAAGCCTCTCCATCATATTGTGCCTGTCTAAACCGATGAGATACCACCTGGCTGTAACTGGCTGTTATAACAAGTACATGTCAGGTAAAAGAAATTACTGAACTGGCATAGATGGCTTCATGGTGGAAGACAAAAAATCATTAGAGTGGCTTGATTTTCCTCCCTTCCCCCAGCCATGCTCTATTACCAACTGTTGCTGCAGATTTTTTTTGCCACTTATTAGCCATGCCTAGCACTAAACTATGACAATTATTGTGCTGGTGGCTACCACAGTAACACAGTGACACTACTGTGTCAACTTGAAATATTATTTTCGGATTATGGTTGGCTTTGGAATACATTCAAGTAGAATCAGTCTTGAATCTTCAAATAAAATTTCTCAACTTAGAAATCATAAATAAAAAAAGGATGTGATACTGGTAGTATTGACTGCAACGTAAATACAAGATGCCTTCAAGCTTAAAATATGGCAGGTTTTTAAAATTCAAGATATATTCAGTCTGACAGTGTGTACTTTACTGCAACAGATATTTATGCATTATAGCAAACAGGGCTTGTTATTTAGCAATATGCCCTTTAGCATAAATGTTACCCAAGAAGCTACATATCTAGCAATTCAGGTATCCATAGTAACAGCCTGTATAGCAATTGAACTTTGATTTATCAGTTTTAAAATTATTCGCTAAATGAAACGAACAGCTACAGATTTGAATTAATCCATATCCGAGCCTGCTCATGTCCTTGATTTGAATGAATAAAAATGTTTATCCCAATTAACACTGAGCAAATGATTTGCTCTAAATAATTTAGCTGGCATAGTCAACTTTCCATTTCTGTTTGTAGGACATATGCAAGCAGGTTTAAGAATTCCTGAAGCTTATTCAAGAGCATTGTGTTGTTGTTTTTTAAAAATAATTCCAAGCAATTCAAACCTATTTGATATGAGAAAGTGCAGTTTCACAAATGACAGCTGGAGCCCCCAATCTGAGTTTTCAACTGATTAAAATTCATGTGCATAGACTTTTGTCAAATAAAACAGCATTCTCATTCTTTTAATTAAACAAACTTTTTTTAAAAAATCAACTCTTACACCTTAACGAAGTTCTGGGCTCTCTCAAGTTTTCCTTATTCTTACCTATACATAGGAAATTACATTCATGACATGGGGAATAAACACCCACAGAGCACTTCTTTCATTTACTTATTTAAAAGAGTAGTTGCTCTTCTACTGAAGATCTCGGAACAGCTTACAACAATAAGAAGCAACAAAATGGTTCACAGAAACTATAGTTAGTGCTAAATGTCACAGCAGAGCAGAATCAAATAACAATATTTTTTTAAATAAACAACAACAACAACCCAGTCTGGTTAGATAAAAATAAAATCCATCTAGTAATGACATGGAAGCAGTAACAAAACCAGAGAAAATTCTCTGGACAGAGAATTCCAGACCACAACTTGAAAGCATAGCTGTCAACGTTTCCCTTTTTTAAAGGGAAATTCCCTTATTCTGAATAGGATTCCTCGCAAGAAACGGGAAAAGTTGACAGCTATGACTTGAAAGGCCCTACTCTAGGAACTTACCTGTTTTATTTCACTTGGACCTCTGAAGACCCACAGCTGGGCCTCAGAGGAACATCTATAAACCAAGGCAGGTTCATGCAAGAGGGGGCCTCCCTTTAAGAACCCAGGTCCCAAGTGGTTCATTACTTTAAAAGCTCAAAAACAGTGTTAGGAGATTGCATTGCTTTTTGAGAACTGATGATGTATGTTTCATACTTCCAGCCCCAATTAATAAGCATCCTGTGGCATTCTGAGTTAACTTTCATTTCCGAACAGCCCTCAAAGACATCTCCAACGTCTAAATGATTGCACCAACAAAATATTTCAGGGGGGGCGGATCTCATATATGGATATGTCAAAAGTCCCCCCTAATTATTATTTTAAATTTGTTCTTGTAAAAACTAATAACAAATATTTCAATAAATAAATAAATAAATAATTGCACCAACCTGCTTATTGTTTGACTAGACAATTTACAAAATACATGGAATATTTCTTGGGTGTGGGTTATATGGGGATTGTTTACTATAAATATTTTCAGAAACTGAAAAATAAAGTTTAAAAAGATATCCCCCACTGTGACATAGTGCAATAACCTAATATGCTGTTACAAATGTGAGGATAACTATGGCCAGGTGATCTTCATCCAAGGACAAGTTGCAGTTTTCAGATCAGCTTAAGACATTAAAAGGTGTGCCAAGCCACAGAGATCACTTAGAACTTTAAATATATGGTCAGATAATCTAACAGATAAGGAAGCTGATTTTTTTAGGTACAATCTTGAACACCATTGCGCCAGTCCAACAAGCCACAAATCCACAGCACCCAGATTGCACTTTCTAACTTCACATTTTCATGCATCCAGAGTAATTTCTGAAAGAGTAAACACAACTTGTTTGTACATATATATGCAGCTGAATCCCTGGAGCATACAGCTTGCACACGTGTAGCCTTTTTTAGGAAGCTGAGTGTGTAAGGGGAAGGGTGAGAGACCGGAGGCATAATCCTGCTACAATTCTACATGCATTCTGTGAACACAAGTAGAAAATATGCACAGTCCCTTTTTGTGTGCTTAAGTCAGGCTTCTCGTCATTTCCTTAGTTGAATCAATTCTTAAATGGGTTGGTTACAAAACTCTGTTATGGCAACATCAATTATTACATGTGTGACGCATAAATCAAAGCAGAACTTAAAGACTGCTATCCTGACAGTATAGATTAAAATTGAACATTTCAGCATTTTGGGGCCTGTCATTCATTTACATTCGGAACACTTTCAAGGGGAGGGGGACATCCTGGACAGCATCCTTGCTTTCAGATGTATTCACAAACATCTAGATGCAAAACATCTGTCACTATGAAAGCATTTTCAAGACAAATGCTCAAAGCAGCTGAATCAAATACTTTTGGTTTTGAAACAAAACAAAAAGCTGCAATTAAAAAAAGAGCCAATCAGCACAAAGAATATATGTCAAAATGATATTTTTCAGATAATATTGAAACCATGTGTCATTTCTGGCTCTTCAAAAAGTGTTATTTGTGACTGAATTGAGAAAAAAGTGCCCCCCCCAACTTGGAAAATAATCACATTAAATCCTTAATGCACACAGGAAGAATTTGCTCCTTGTTTCTTTATGAATAAGCAATATGCAATCCATTTCATCGGCAGATGAATCTTCCACTGAAATTACTTATCTTCTTGCAACATTCGGTAAATGTTATGATTCATTCTGGTGGTGTTCTTCCCACACTGACCTGAACGCAGCTATTTGACGCTGCTTTGTTAACATACAGTAAAGTTCAGGGATGGATCAAGTCCAAACAAAAGTATTGTCAAAATGGAGATCCTTACAAAAGCTTTTGTGAGAAACTGTTTTTAAGAAGGCACCATAAAGGACAATGTAGAACACATAAAAGGACCATATAAGACAATGGGGATGATAATATGTGTAAATCATTATGGTACAGCTGGCACATACTCTCTAACATCCCGCAGAGGAAAATGGGACATACGTCTTTTGGAGCCATGCTCTTGTGGGAGTCAGGTGACTCAGGCATAAGCATAGCTCCCCAAAACGTGTGCCTTTGGGCATCACACTCTCAAGGGAGCCAAAATAGGACATCCCCGGATCCAATCAGACGCTGGGGTGGCTTCTGTAACTTTGGGATGTCCCATTTAAATTGGGACAGTTGACAGGTATGAAGTTACCAGTCTGTGGAATGTTGTGGAACATAACAGCTCATACTAGTTGAGGTTTCAGCCTATACTAGAATCTGTTTCTTTGACAAACTGACTCTCTCGCCACAGGGAACAGTTAAGATTAGTACAAATCAGTTTCTCTTTTTTTCTGATAAGACCTAAGGATAAAAATTAATTGCCCGTCCGTGATGGCACTTGATTAGTGTGAAGGCTTTTGCCAAAAGGCTGCCATTTGTCTGAGTCAGTGAAAGAATATTAAAAGTTTAGAAGAATATACTGTAACCTTTCAAGAAATGTACTTGACTTGATCAAAGAAGCACTGCAGACTACAAAGCACAGAAGCTCTTGACTTATTACCCCAAAAGGCCTTTAAAACCGTATTGCTTTCTTGCTTGACATGGTCCCCCCCCCCCCGTCGTGTAAGACTTTCTCTGCAGGTGTATTAATAAAATGAAACACCTGCGAATCCCTCAGCTTTTTCCAAATGATGTCTCTGTTTTTAAACTCTTACTCCAGGCTTCAGATTCGCACAGATTATTCATACGTGTTATTAGAAATTAGTAATTTGACACAATTTCTTTTGTTATTTATATTTTATATTTAACTGTTTTTATTTTAATGTCACAATATAACAAAATAGGAAAAGCAACACAGCATTAATATAAAATGTTATTTATTGCTTGATAGTTGCTTTTTTTGCTTTCATGCTGCATTTGTTAGATTGTTTTAATATTGTTTTTTATTTTATTGTTTTGGGAGAGGCTTTGAAAATTCTTAGAAATTATAAAAGGCAAGATCATTTCAAATAAATGTTGGCCTCTCACTAAATCAGAAAGGCATATATATAATTAGTTATGGTATAATTTCTCAACTACTATACTTTTAAAAAATGCCCAAGTGCTGTGTGCTACAAATTTTAAAATACTATACAAGAAAAGCAGCTTAATTGCACATCTGCATCTGCTGAGGTACGCGTTGACAAATCTGTTAAAATAGCTGTTGAATGGCCACAGAGCTTTTAAGGAGAATTCAATAAATGGTGTGGTTTCATTAAGTGGCCATTGACTTGAGTGAGATTATAGAAGTCTAAGTGGACACTGCTTCACTCTTCATGTCTGTTGGCCCACATAAATTACTAAACACTGAAGCCTAATTCATTCCATTCAAAAGGCAAAGCTATATAAATAAAGTAATTCTGTCACCACAGAACAGAAAATGGTGCTAATTTTCCAATTCAAAGACTATTCGACAGATCACTGCACTATGTCCATCTCTCCCCAAGTGTTGAAAAATGGCTTTCTCCGCAAACTCCACACATGGCAGTAAATATGCCCCAATATAGGCTTAAAGTCTATTCTCTTAGGACAGGAACTAAATACCTCAGCAGACTTAAAGCAAGTTTAACACCATGCTTTTCACATATCTGCATATTCATAAATGTAATTTACTCCATTTGTATTAACAGACACACAGATTATATATTTGCAGTATCGCTGACATGATGCTATATTTCAAAGCATTTTATAAACATTTCCATATATATATATATCTGTCACCATCCTTTGACTAGATACAACACAACCACCAAAGTCCTTTGTGAGTTAGTGCATTTCTAACACTGAGCTCCCTTCCTAATCAGATGTTGCTTCCAATTAGAAAATGGAAGAACCTTGTTTACTGTACATAGTTGCAGACAGGTTAACAACAGTCTGTCTGAGTGACAGACTAATTTCTATGATGGCTTCTACTTATTACTACTGTGAATGAAGTATTCATCAAAGAAAGATTGTTTCAACTTAATTATACCTACATTTGTAAGAAGGAAAAATAAGCAGCTTATTATCTGAATCACAATGATATGGCAAAGGTTGCCTGTACAGACACATGCATAAACTTTTGAAGATAAAGTCAACAAATTCTTGTTTGGTCCTCATTATCCGCTCTGCTGGGAAATGGTTGAAGATGACTAACCAAACCAAGGTTTCCCAAACTTGGGTCTCCAGCTGTTTCTGGATTAATAATAATAATAATAACAATGTATTTATACCCTACCCATCTGGCTGGGTTTCCCCAGGCACTCTAGGTGGCTTCCAGCAAAATTTTAAAATACAATAATTCATCAAATATTAAAAGCTTCCCAATTCAGGGCTGCCTTCAGATGTCTTCTAGAAGTCAGATAGTTGTTTATTTCTTTGACATCTAGTGGGAGGGCATTCCACAGACGGGCGCCACTACCGAGAAGGCCCTCTGTCTGGTTCCCTGTAACTACAATTCCCATAATCCCTGACCACTGTCTACAGCCATACTACCCTGAACACACCCGATCTCGTCTGATCATAATCCCTGACCACTGGTCATGCTAGCTAGGGATGATGGGAGTTGTGGTCCTGGAGACCCAAATTTGGGAAACCCTGAACCAAACTAAAATAAATAATGTTTATATCATTTCCTGATACTGCTACGTTATCTACTCAGAGAGTATTTTAGCCCCACAACCATCTTTTACCTTCATTTTCCAGTTCTGTTTCAGCTTATTCTGATATTTTAATACCTGGTGCTCTTGTAAGTTACGTAAAAGGTAATTCAAAAATATGTCTGATGCATTATTAAACAGAATTCTCAATGCCAGCACTGCAACAAAAGTTTCTTTAAAAAAAAATATCACATGGGAGTTCAACATATTTTTGGCTAAAAATGATTTCAGCACAATTTTGTACAGGACTATCAAATAATCTAATTATTTCTGTTAAGTAAAAGATATATTCTATTACTTTGCCCATTCATCACTTTGAACTTTACCCTAATAGACTGTCTACTGAAATGCCAGCTGCATTAGCGTGAACACTAGAAGTGGGAGGGAATCAGATCTTAAATGTTTCTAGTACACCTTTTAAGTATAATGAACAAAAAAGTACAGATCCCATCAGAATCCACATTACTTCCTTGTAAAATAAAGGAGCATAGTTCCCAAATGGCCAAAACCTGCTACCTGAATATGGCTAAGAGAACAGCTAATTTCATTTTGTTTTCCTTTATACTTTCTTCAGACAAAGGAATGTGAAAACGCCAGCTACGAATGTCAGGGGACTTTTAAAAAGAGACACTGATACGCTAATCGCTGTAGCAAGTGATAATCAGAAGCCAATTTCAGCCAGTCAGTATACTGCCATTTAGAATGGCATTTTGTGATGTTTCATTGTACAGCGTACTTTTTTAGTTTTGGTATATTATCCCCACTAGAATTACACAATCACTATTTCAATTTCTTTTCCTATCGTGACACTTCTGACATTCCACAGATACTGCATTCTACAAATGACTCCATCATTGTTCTTAACCTTTCCATCTCATATTCAGTCAATCCACTTCTTTTACTTCTTTCATACAATTCATACTCTTCACATCCCTTTCTCTAACAGGGTCTGGGGCTGCCATCTTTGCACCATGCCATGTGCACTACAAAATGCAGAACTGGAACTGCAGAATACACTGGCCCAACTGGATGTAACAAAATGCCCAACTCTGTAAATTTATGTTAGGGAAGCATCCAGTTATGTCCATCTGCTTGCATAATGGAAATTGGCTTGCACAATGGAACTAATTGTTTCTCTTCTCTTCCCCTCCCCACATCCAGTCCCCCACCCCCTGCGTGCTCCTCAGATCTGCTCTGGAGTGAACTATAACCTGGTTGTTTTAAAATCACTTCTTTTGGAATGCATGGTTATGGGTACATGGGGCTTATGGCTAGAGAGTACTGGCAGATATCCTTGGCGAATTCTATAGACTGGACTACGTAAACCTTACAATTAAAACACCAATACAAGCTCAAACATTTCATTTCTTCCCACCCCCAACTCTCTCTTCTATCACAGAAAGTAAAGTAGTAAACGCCAAGTAAATCTTTCACATAAAGATCTTATGGGCCCAATATGGGAGCCAACACAGCCATAATTGTATCTTTCTTAAGCTGGGAGACTTTAAGCAGCAAATCCTACTTAAGGGTGTCTGGTTTTTTAAACGCCATACCTTTCTATGGCTGGATGGTTCTGTTTTGCTGCCAAGCCTTTTATTTTTCTCATGTAGGAATGTTTTGATCTTCTCCCTTGAGCAGATTTCTCAGCCTTGACAACCTGGCTTCCCATCTTCAAGAATAATGAAACAGCTTCTTTCTGTTTTTTTTTTAATAATGCAATTTTATCATCGATACTATGTTTCCCACTATAAAGATTTCGAACCTACTGCCTTCACTTTGGATTTCATAAAAGAATATGGTTAACAAGCAAAACCATATAGCTGTAGCAACTCATATCATTATGAAGGCTGACCTGCAAACCTCTTTCGGGTGGGTGTTGGGTAAAAGTTGACATCCCAATCAGTATCAATTTGTAAAAATAATAATAATGAGAAAGTGCAACTCAAGGCCAGATTTCATAGCTTCCCACGTTGTCATCTCCTTGTCCTCCCCATTTTTTCTCATAATACACAGATGCTGGAATAGACTTTGGTATAGATACATACTATCTGATTCAGATTCTAAATATGCACAAAGAGTTTAATCCTATGTCTTAGGAATGCCAGTGAATCTTATACCTGCCCCTTATAACTATTTGTGTTGAAATTTTTGTCCACTGAAATTTGTTCTTTGCAAGAAAGAAAAATATACCAAAACTAAAAAAGACAAACCCATCTGCTATTTCTAGTAAAAAAAAAATTTAAAATGCGAAACAATCTTGAATAGCCAAGCTAGGAATGTGCATTACTAAATAATAATTTTTAGTTGAACCCAATGCCATTTGCAAAAATAACAATCCTTGCAACTATATCCCAGGGCCGTCATATTTCTCCAAGCCATGAATGCTGATAAAAGATAGGTGTGTTTTACAAGCCCTCTGGAATGGCACCGGGGATATGCAATTTTTAACCTCATTCTGAAAGTGATTCTAGAGCATTGGGCAATCACAGCAGGATTCACCTGCTGATGAATTCGCTTCCCGAGATGAGAGGGAAGTGAAGTGAAGCTTGATGTGATGACCACAGTTAGCTTGAAGGTTTGAACAAAGAGAGGCAGTTCAAAGTATGGTGGCCTAGGTCGTGAAGGGCCTTAAATGTAGGCACTAGGACCTTGAATTTGGGAGAGCCTTGAAGGCAGAGTTGTCACTGTGTAGCAGGCTCCAGCACGATTCTTTGCTGATAAAATTGTCCAGATCCAATCCTTCTTGGACACTAGGAGAATACCAGCTGCTGGGTTGCAACCATGTCTTCATGTCCTGATCAGCCACTGGGGGAAACAGGATGTAAACCAGATGGACCAAATGGTCTGATCCAACAGGGTCTTCATATGCTCTAGTGGACCAATGTTCTTGTTCCATGCTTTGTTTAAATTGGTTCTTTACTTAGATTGTTTATAGGATGGGAGCCACACCTTGAAGTTTTCTATGGAACTGAAAAGGTGAGATAGAAGTTCCCTAATAAGTAAGGTTCAAATATATAGATTTAATAGCCTCAGATGGTCGCCCCCCCCAAAAAAATCTATGCAAGGAAGAAGATTCTAATTCATTTATTTAATAAATATGCTTTCACTCTTCCCTGTACTGAAGACATTCACTTGCAAAATGAATCTTCCTTTGGAGACTTCACATCCAGATGGGTAATGTTCGCTTAAGCTGATAAGGTAGTGTTAATGAGTTGCTTTTTTTGATGGAAGAGTTGCAGTTCAAAGCCTAATGCTGCCTCAGGTGCAGAGTATGAAACTGACAATATGAATTCATGAATGCCTCCATGTTATTTGCATAATGCCAAGGATGTGCCCCTTGGGAAATAGGAGACATGGGTCTTTAAAATAAGAATACATCAGTTTCTGTCGCCTTTAAAGAGCATTCAGGCACACATGGCAAATGCAGCTCACCGTCATAATGTGGTCCATTGTGGGGAATGCAAAAACTGCAGGTATGCTTCTTAGTAGGACTGTAGAGTCAGGCAGGCTATTGTGTCTAAGTGCAAAGCACCTGCATCAGGACCAAAAACTCAGGTGTGGCCACCACCAACAGAGAGCTCTTCCCACAACCCACATTAACAATGGTGCAAGTTTAAATTGATTTTTTTAAATGCCAAAAACAGCCACAACCAGCAAACAATTGTTAATGTGCATCCAAGATTGTTTTTGTGTGGAGATTTAGTACCAGGCATGTGACTTTAAGTGCAATGATAAAACACAGCAAAAGAGCAAATTTGATTTACCTATGGTTGTATCCAGACCCCTTTTGTACGGTGTTTTCCAGGGTGCAGGAGTGCATGTGTGCATCAGTAACACACAAAAAGGACCCTGATAAATTGTCCATATGGCAACTGAATTTCTTTCTCTTATTCCCAGGGCTCCATGAACTCTTGATTTTCAGTTTAGCCACCTAAAGGTTGTTTCATTTCCCTATTTTGAAATCATTTCCACATAGGAAAAAGATGTTGAGTAGCCACATACACCATCATGTATAAAGTATCACGGCTTCCATTTTGTTGCATATACCTTTAGTGGAAGCGAACTGTGGGTATATCAGGGGACAGAAAAGGCCACATTAGAACAAAATCAGCTTCATGGATCTTCTTTTATTTGCCATGGGTATGAATCATTATGCATGCTAGAAGTCTGAGGGGAAAGCCTCTGTGCTCCATTCATCAGCAAATATGCAGATCAGCTTCTGTTCTTACACAAATATTGATTTATTTCCATTCTGGAAACTTAATAGCTTAAAGGCATGCAGGAAAACCAATTTGGTAGCATTGCTGTTGGTTTTCTATTAAGCAGTGAGAGACCACGACATACAATGAAGCACCCACATACCACAGCTAAGCTCACAGGCAGAGATGCAGTCAGATTAGGTGCAAATGTGGCCATAACAATTAGAGTTTTCATTATGCCTTCTAAATACAGGTTTCTTTTGAATAGATGGATCTCGAAACAAGAGAACAATAGCACTAGAAGAGCTGCTTTGTGCTCAGAATCCTGCAGGAATCAAGACTATTTTTCATATAATACATAAATAACAATCCCTGTTCCTGCAGAACTACACACTGTGCCTTTCCACAATACAACAGCCATGCTATCGATTTTGCATTCAGCATCTACAACAGACTTTTCTACAGATTAGCTGTGTATGCTGCTGCATTTCAGGCTCAGTGTGCTGCAATGTGTGCACTGATTTATATAATAGTCCAGAGAGCTTTTTTTATATGCCTGCAGAGGCTTGAATGCACACAGCACAGCTTTCCAAAGTTATTCCTGAACAGCAGCCTCTTTCCGTCTACATCCCCACCACCATTTAAAATTCAGGGGAATTTTAAGCGCTTGTTGCACTCCACTTTGGGGAGGTCTGTGCACTCTCAACTGGAGCCCATTCTAGATTAGCAAAACATATCATTTCCTTTCTTTTTTAAAGACTAATTAGAGCATTTTCACCCCACCCGGCACCTGAAAAGGCTCCAAGAGTACCTGATGTACAATCCATTAAAACAAAACAAGTTTTATTTTAAAGCTGAGAGATATTTTAATTTCAAAACACTCGGATATACCGCTTGAGTGTAATAAAACCTCAGTAGGGTTTACAAAACATGACATCAACATAGTGATGGTTACATTTAAGGCAACAACCCTATGCTTGCTCACCTTACATTTTTGTTGCCTTTGATAGAATGCCAACAGAGCAATCAGAAGGAAGTGGAGGAACCAAGGCAGACAAACGTTCTTTTCCTAATACCCTGCTTGGTTCATGCTGGCAGGTTAAAAACTGGGGGAATGCACTTCCTTCCTGTGTTCCAAGTCCCCTTCTGCTGCAGAAACACTTTCATTCCCTTTGGTTCCAATGGGAGAGGAATAAATCACACCAGCTCCAAGGCAGGTGTGGTTTGTGCCCTGCTCTGGGGGCATGCCTGGGGAGCAGGAGGACTGTGGATCTGTCTCTCCCGGGATGTCCCCAGAATGCTTGCTCTTTGCCTGCTCTGATGTCACAGCTTTGAAGTCAGAGAGGAACTAGCTGTGGACCTTTTACAGAGGAGGCATCCAATGTCAGATCTTCCTCTCCAAATGTGGAGGCTCTCTCTTGCACCCTTAGAGAGAAAGTTGGATCATATGCCCCCTGGGATGCTGTCCTCCCAAGGTCCATAAAATTGCATCCTAAAGATTTTTAAGCAGTTTTCTCAGCATTCCTACTTAGGAGTGGATTTGGTATTGTATTCATGGCCAAATTTGATGCAACAAGCACACTCCTTAAATCTCCAGCTGGCTTATTCAATAAAAGTAATATTTCATTCTCCCTGGTCTCCCAGAATACATTTTGAGATGAACTTTATAAAAATCATAAATGTTGGAAATGTGATGATCCACAAGCTACTTTGCTGCAAATGTTTTGGAAATGTCCTGCTATTGAATCTTCTTGGAAAGAGTTCACTTTCAGAATAAATTTAGTCTGGGCATTAAGTCTAGAACATTCATTCAACAACCTCATTCTGAGATACATTAATGGAATTTAATATGCCAAAATATGCCAGAGCTTTACTGGTATTATTTTGTGGTTTTCAAAATATTGTTCTGTGCTTGTAATTTAAAATTGGATTGGAGGCCTTTTTGACTTGTTTGTTAAAACACCAATTATGAAATTATAGGAGAGAAAAATGTGCACTATTTTCCTTATAAGAAATAATAAATGTACCCACTGCTCTGATTCATTACATCAGGAATGTATTTAGGAGTACTTACATATTGGGATTTAATCCCTTAAATTGCTATACACGGCATAGCATAGTAATTTAAACAGTGGTTTCTTTTTTCAACAGTTGAGATAATTGTTAGAGATCTAAGAGTACTCTTAACAACGCTCCACTTTCTTATGTGACAGATACTGTATTTACTGGAGAGTAACTGGAGCTTGTCACTTAGGAAAATATCATGCATAATGTGCCATGTATTATGCATGCCAGTGCAGCTCAGCATAGCCAAATATATCCAAACAATTAATAAAACAAACTATGAGTACAGAATCAAAATGCTAAATCCGAGGGCACAAAACTGAATTTTGACAAGTAAAAAATTGCTCATTTACCAGGAAAAAATATTCATTATAAAGTAATCAGAGTGCAGTCACTCAGCCAACCTACAGTCTTTTAAAAAATTAAGTATTGCGACTATAAATTGATTAGAGTTTTTAATAGAAATAAATCCGCATGAAATTAGCCAGCCTTCGCGATAGCTGTAGCATTAACCTTTCAAGGCAAGCAAACCAACTGCCAACTTACTTGAACGACTAATTGAAATGGGATCATTATTAATTATGTTTTACCACATACTGTATTCTTTGAGAAATTGTCCCAACTTCATCGGAAAGTGATACGCTACACTATGACAAAACTACTGCAACGTGCTCTACGTGGGGCTACCTCTGAAGGTGACTGGAAAACTCCAACTAATCCAGAATGTGGCAGCTAGACTGGTGACTGGGGGTGGCCGCCGAGACCACATAACAACAGTCCTGAAAAACCTACATTTGCTCCCAGAACATTTCTGAGCACAATTCAAAGTGTTGGTGCTGATCTTTCAAGCCCTAAACAGACTAGGCCCAGTATACCTGAAGGAGCATCCCCACGCCCATTGTTCTGCCCGGACACTGAGGTCCAGCACCGAGTGCCTTCTGGCAGTTCCCTCATTGTGAGAAGCCAAGTTACAGGGAACCAGGCAGAGGGCCTTCTCGGTAGTGGTACCTGCCCTGTGGAACGTCCTTCCATCAGATGTCAAGGAAATAAACAACTATCTGACTTTTAGAAGACATCTGAAGGCAGCCCTGAATTGGGAAATTTTTAATGTTTGAAGTTTTATTCTGTTTTTAGTGTTATGCTGGGAGCCGCCCAGTGTGGCTGGGGAAACCTAGCCAGATGGGCAGGGTATAAATAATAAAATTATTATTATTATTATTATTATTATTGCATTTTTTTAAAAAAACTATTTAAATGCGTAACGTAGCTTTCCCCAACCTGGTGCCCTCCAGATGTTTTGGACTACAACTCCTGATCATCCCTAACCATTGGTCACGCTGGCTGGGGCTCATTGGAGTTACAGTCCAGGTTAGGGAAGGCTGGCATAAAGATGCAGAATCTCAAATAATCACAAGAGTTTTCCATTTCTTGACAGGATTTGTTTTTCAGCCTCTTTCCACTTTTGCAAAGCAGAGACACTTAAGTTTACCAGCACAATCTGTATGAAAAATCTGCAAAACTGGTTATTTTCATTTACCTGTGCTCTGGAAGCCTCCTGTTGAGCTGACAGCTGTGTGGGAGAAATTAAAAGTGTAGGATGTGTGTTCAAGTAAAGGGGGCATGAGGGAGTGGAAAGTTCAGCAACGTCCGTGACTTTGTACATGTAACCTTAATAATAATAATAATAATAATAATAATAATAATAATAATAATAATAATAATATATTTATTTATACCCCACCCATCTGGCTGGGTTTCCCCAACCACTCTGGGCAGCTTCCAACAGAATATTAAAATACAAGGTATTTATGTAACATTTTTCAGTGTAATTCTAAGCATATTCACTCAAAAGTAGGCCCTAATGAGTGCGTTGGGACACAGGAGCATTGTCTTGTCAGTGAAGTTATAACTGCAACCACTGTGTGTTCAAAGAATTTCAGATACATAGGGTGGTAGTCAACTAAGCTTTACACACAGTAGACCTTATGAAATGAAAAAGCATGGCAAAGTTAGGTCCATTAATGTAAATGGATCTACTCTGAGTAACCCAAGCCCCAGAAGATAGGTTAGGATTATTCTCTCCATATTCCCCTTTATCCCCAGATAACTGAGTTCGTAAAAACTCAATCATTTAATGTGGCAGCAGTATTTTAATTTCTGTGTGCTTTAAAACATGGTGGTGAATCTCTCTTGATTTTATTGTTTTATCTTTTTGTAAACCTCTTTGCAGTTCCCCCCCAATCAAGCAGCTTATGGATTTTATGAAATAAATAAATATTGTAAAATGGCGGGGTTGGAGAGTTCGTGGCCAAATATAATTTTGGCCCATGGATTGACCCAACTCTCAGCTCATACTCTTAGATAACAGCCTACCCTAGGCCACAATGCTGGATTATATGTAGTGATTATACTGGTGTCTATACATTACTATAATCACACAACTCCTATGTGTCATCTTTAAAAATTACCACCACCACCACCATCATCAGAATTTAAGAAGTTCTACATTTCTTAAGAACAGTTTCCCTTCATGCTTTTGCACTGCAAACCTTACACTGAAAAGAGAACATGTCTGCCGACATCAGTAGCTACGAAGAGAGTGTTCTTCAGTGAGGATTGCAGAATCATCCCCATTACTTGCATTCTACAGCTGGACTTTGCTCAACAAAACACCTTTTTCCCCTTTTGGGTACAAAATGCTGTGGAATCACAAGGAGATTTAAAAAAAAATATCACTGTAAGCAGCACTATTTAAAATTGTCAAGTCAGCACCAACATCTTTTTAACACTGAGACTTGTCTCATCCTCAGAAACTAATGAGCAGACAATGTATCACTTCCAAAATGGCAAAATAGTTGTCCGTGTTCATTGTTCGTTTAAGCTATCTATGGCAATACATATTGCCTTAATTGTTCAACTTAATCAAACAAGAGACCTTTTAGAGAGAGGTGAAAGAGAATTGGAACAAATTATCTGCTCACTAGATGGCAAATGTAGCTGGATATTCTGGGCATTATCTTTTGTTCCTACAAAGTGTAATTTTAAAGATCTAACTAAAGTTCCTTTTTGCTCTCCACCTTGCAGGTATAAACTGAATACACACATTCCTCATGCAGTACAGATTGAAACACCAACCAAATAATGAGACTGAGAGGGGTCTGAAATTGATGCCCACCAATAATTCCCACAAAATACCTTATTCTAGAGTGGTTGTGTACCTTACTCTGCTTGAAGGCATCTTCTATATGAATTTGGCTTAAAGATAAAGAAGCATAACATAGATGGGCAGGGGCCCTGAAGTTGCTCACCAACAGTTAGTACCTGGACAGCACACAGGTCACCTGGCCACACCCTCCCTTGCTACATTATGTATTAATTTTCCTATTTAAATTACAGTAACTACAGAAAATTTGCATCTAAAGACATATACATTTACATATGCAATTTTTATATGGATCTGTGCCCTCTTTTGTCCTCTTTATGGTGATGTAGTTCCCTCTCTCTCTTTTTTTTGGCCACTCTACCACCTTCATTCTTATCAACACCATACATTTAAAGTCTATCCAGTGGACATTTAAAGTACATTACTTCTCCCATAGAATCCTGGGAAAAGTAGTTTCCCCTCACAGAGCTACAATTCCAAGCAGTCTTAGAAAACAACAAACAACAAAAGGGTTCAAGGAAAAAGCACGCTGTGAGATATAATCAGATAAACTAAAGTAGTATGCAGCTACTTTGAGCACATAAAGTGAATTCCCAGAGTAGTGGGGTAGGCCTGAGGTGAGAATTAATTGATGATATTCCTAAATGAGCAACTATTGCTGGTGCAGATCCCCCTGCTGTGCACAGCACCGTCATTTTCAAGTCAAGGAAGGCCAGATGAAATCAGAAAAAGATTGAAACAATATAGTATTTTTGTAGTTAATAAAACTACCATACAATTGTGCAAATTTCACACCCACTCATCCACAACTGAGGGAGCTTTGATAGCAGAGATGGAATTGCCATTCTCTTCTTTCCCCTTGACATGGATAAATGTTATTTTCCACAGCATTTGAGATAACAGTAAATGTGCATATTACACTCCTTGAAAAATAGACACTGCTCTCTCCTGAGAGGACATTATACATTCTTACGCTCTTACTAGAGAGCAAGCCCCATTGAACGCAGTGGAGCTTACGTCCAAAAACATATGGAAAGGATTGTACTGTAAGAAAACTAAATTCTCTGTCAGAAGCCTAGCTGGGAGAGTGAGGAGGAGCTGTCAACCACATTCTGAGCATCCTGGTTTTTTTAAGAGAGGCTGAAATGTTACCAGTGAAATAAAAACCTTTCAACAGATTGTAGGATTCAGTCTTCCTCCCATGCTGGATCACTCCTGAAATCTATTGGCAGAGCATAATTTGAAACATTATAAGATGAATAAATGGGAGATCATCATAACTTCTGTAGAACCTCATAATCCTATGAAATTCTAAATGACAAACAACCAAATGGGACTACCTTGCTACTCCCATTGCTAATCCAAAGACTGATCATTTTGTTTCTTTTGGGAGTAGACACTGAAATTTAATTAGGACCTGAGTATTTTTTAAATAATTCCTTTTTGTAAACAACTTGGTCATCCTGTGTGCACAAGACTGCATCATGATGGATAGTCCTCACCAGACTCTCATTTAGTTCCTTTAAATTTAACGAGGCCCTGATTTATTGCCTTGAATTACATGAGCTTCGCTGATGCCAGAACTAATACTGTAAGGTTGTTTTTGCACTCCAGTGATCAACAGATAGCAATTTGCTGGGCACATTCTCAAGTTCCTAGGTCTATATCCTGAATTTTGCGTGCACAGCGCGCATGCACACACACACACACACACACACACACACACACACACCTATAAAAATGAGGGAAACCATTAGATAGAAGGGAAATTGTGCATGTTCATCCACGTTCACAGCCAGTACCTTAAATGCATGACTTCAACAGACAACGTTTCACTTGTTTTGTCTACTGTGCGAATTATTTTTGATACTGCAGTTTGCAATGATACCATATGTGTTCAATGGCTGAAGGCCCTGCTGCCTTATCTTCTTTATTCATTTTTGCATGCGCTAAAAAAAACATAGTTCCTTTTATTTTCTTAAATGCATTTTTGATGGACAGCCTTTTGAACTTTCATTTTGTGAGTCCCAATTCAGGAAATTGCTTTGCTGAACCGCTGAGTTCTGATTTCTTTGGGAACTCCAATTTCTGTTCCTGGCCCCTTCTAATAACTTCAAGAGCAAAATTTCAGACAGCCCACTGATGTACGAGTTCTCAAATGTCTCCCCAAAAGTAATGATAGAGAGTAGTTCTAGAACCAAATGTACTATCTCCGTTTTCAAGTAAACTGACTGGGCCTGGCTTCCTGGAACTGCTCCACTTTAACAGAATGTCAAACTGAGTTCCATAGAGGCCTGCAATCCATAGAACCCTGGAACCCAAGTCCCAGTATATAAACAATTTGCTACTCCATCGTTTTTGGACAGAAGAGTTTGTTTTTGTGTTTGGTTTCTACACAACTGCTTATTTGTTCTTATATAACCTTTGAAATGATGCTGTTCAATTTATTGCAAATCTATTCTTCAAAAAATACCCTTATTATTTATATTACTTTTTTTAACTAAGTCCCCACCATAACCTTGACAATCAAGAAGTCGCTTTCCCTAAGCCCTGGAAGTGAACTGCTGGCAGAAAGAAAAGACAGCTTTGCAGGGAGAGGGATTCTTGATGCTGTTATTTCCTTTGGTGGCCATTTTTGCATCTCAGGCTGCCTAGCAGGCACCAAAACCTGATCTCACCTGCACCTCAAATCCAACTTTTATTGCCATGTTTGCAAAGTGTCAGGGAACTGCCATCGGAACTAGAGGAGGAGGCGAGGCCCCACAACGATGCTGGAGAGGGGCCAAGCAGGGAGAGAGGCAAGTCTCCTGTTGGGGAAGAAAATCAGCGCTACACCAGGGATAGAGGGGGGCCAATGGGGGAAGCAGAGAGCAGGCTCCGGGACTCTTCACTGGACACCAGCGGGGAGAGCACAGGTCCTCCGCTACCCACGCCCTCCCTGCGCAGAAGACTTCCGCGCAGGGAGAGTAGGAGGAGACTGGGCGTCAAACAACTTTTATGTTGGAAAAGGTTTAAGAAACGCCCACTGACGGATTCTGCCAGTGACTGAACAGCCACGGAGTGGATGGTTGTCCAGCGAGAAATGGTTTAACCAGCCAACCTAGCCCAGAGCGGCGGCAACTTACGCACAAGCAACCCCTAAAGCCATTACACAAAGGAAAAGAACAACAGCTTGCAAATGAGCACACATGTTCGTCCAGATTTAGTTCCTTTGTCCCATGATAACGAAGGCTGAAAATGCACATGCAGCAGTTAAGTGCCACACGGTGAACAGATCAGCTACCATCTTACATGCTGGTATACTGTGCTAGCTGGTACTAGCTATCACAGCAAACTTGGTTGGAAAGGCATTAAATGTCACAGCTGGTTCCCAGCACTTGCAGACTGCACAGCAGCTTCCTCACTGCAATGTACCTTATGCCAATCCACTGTACCAGGTGTTAGACTCTGGGAGCAGGATTCTGCTGGCTTGGAATAAAAATTCTGCACTTTTATGTCTGGCAGAGGTACCAAGTAATAAACCTGCACCAGCTTGTTTTAGCAAGCAGGATAGAAGTTTAGCACAAACAAGCCTAAGCAAACCTCAAGCTCATGCTCCTTCCTATTCTTCCTCTGCCATGGCTTTCACTTCCAGATTTGTTTAACTTCACCTTGTCGTTTCATGCAAACCCACTAAATGTGGTTAATGTTAACTAGAGTGAGCTTGAAGTGATCAACTTTACCAGTCTGTGTTTGAAACCAAAAGCTTCCAAGCACTTCTTGATGCCCCAGAGAGGGGAGGGAAGAAATAAAGTGTGACATCAAGCATTGCCCAGGCTCAATCATATCATCCTGAATTATGATTTTGCATTATTATTACCTGCCCTTCACCCGAGGGCCCCAGAGCTGGTTTGATATCCAAACACAGCCATATTGCACCCACAAAAGGTGGGGAAGATGGACAGGAATTTGAATCCATGAAACTGGATATGTAGAATATCAACTATTATAATCCAGCAGTCAGTGATTCCAAGACTGGAAAAAATGCTACGACAGGTATAACAAGAGCACCAGATAAATCACTTCCTTTACTTCTTTTTCCACCCTCCCCATTACCTCTTTGCTTTTCTCATACTGCCTGACTACAACCATGAAAACCAGGTTTTCCTTTTCCTTTTTTGTGGCTATAGTAAATAACCAATAGTATCAGAAATCAATGAGCCCCAGGGCGGGTTCCTGTGAGTGCCCAGGATCCCACTGACAGTTGATCAGCTACTACAGATTCCTGCAGAGATCTCTGCAGCCACTTTGCAACTTCTAAAGCCCTTTTCAGACATCTATTCACCTTGCAGCTTCAACTCATTTATTCCTTTCTCCAAAAGCCATAACTGGTAGTATGCTCACAGTATGCTTCTACAAGAGTGGGTTCAAAATGTGTCACTTCTCTGATAAAAGAATGACTAACAGCTGACCCAAAACAAAAGTTCAACTTTATTACTGCAGTGAAAAAGAGTTTCATATATTTGTGTGTATTTTGCATTCATAGTCCAAACAAGTGGCAGTCATCTATTTCACAAACAGTTTCTTGATTTCTTCCCCCCCCAAAAAAAAACCACACCCTAGGGCCAGGGCTGGGTATGGCAGTGCCATTGGCACACCTTTGACTGGGCTCCGTCCCTTGGGTGTGGTGCTCACACCTACCTACCTCCCTTCCCTCCCCTTACATTGACAGTGGTAGGCTGCTGCTGCTACAAAACATCTATTTAATTATTGTATTTATAAGAGACTTCATCAAATTAGTTCTCTATGCATTGTAAAAATTTATTCTAGCTGACAAGCGCTGCTGGCACCTGCCATTTTAATTCCCCACCATGCCCCTGGGATTCTGACAAAGGAAAACAGGATTGAATTGGCAGCAAGTTCAGCTGCGGAGGCCCTCTAAAGACTTGGGTCATTGGCAACTGCCTGACAGTGGCTAGCCCTGCATTTGTATGCCATCCTATCTAAAGAAGAAACAAAGGACTCAAAATAGCCCCACACCACTGCAATGCTTCCAACAGCCCAAATAGTTTGGCATAAGATATAGAGGATCTGAATTACTAGATGCTGAGAACACAACAACATTGGATCAGATGCATTCGATTGACCAGAGGCATTCAACTTTTAAAAGTTTCAGCAGCTGTGCATCTGCTCCAGGCAACACTTTTCTGGTGAGATGAATAGGAGCACCTTCATGGGTTTGCTGCTGCAGGGTCTGTGTCAAGACCCCCATATCCTCAGGCCAACAGGAATGCCAGGCGAGGTTGTCAACAGCTCGGAGAGCGCATCACCTCACATGAGCTGTCAGCCCTCTCTGAAGCAGTCGCATATGGCTAAATAACAAAAACTGTCAAACACCCTAATTGCCTGCTTGCAACTTTCAGAATGTGCTTTTCTGGCCCGGCACAATTTGACTTGGCAAGTCATTATTGAGAGGCTGTCAGTATTCTGACTTGAATCAGTTACAACTGATAGGTTGTCAGATTCACTTCTATAAAGTAAAAAAAAAACAACAACCCCAAAACAAAAAAACCCAGGATCCTTTTTATTTAAATGCTGCAGACAAACCATTATTAAAGGTCCAGTTTTTAAAATTTTCCTTAGATGTAAGCTAGATGTAACAAGGAAACCTTTGGGGTCATGTAAATACTTTGCTACTTGGAGGACACTGTGTAGAATCATAGCTATGGACTATCAGCAGCAGAATTTCAAGGCTACTAAAAAAAAATTCTTGTTTTGAACTCTTGTAAATCTTGGGTTACAAGAGGGATGAAGAACCTGTGGCCCTCCTGATATTGTTGGACTGCAGTTTCCATCTTTGCAAGAACTAATATTTATTTTCTTAATCTGTTTGGCAGTGCAACAGCAAAAGATTAAAAATAATAAAACCAATAAGCTTTATTATGTGACACTTGGAGAGTTTGACTGCTCTCAAGCAGTATTTCACATAACTTGCTCTTATCATTTAAACCCCCTCCCCAAAAGAATGTACCCAGAGCAACAGACCTGAAGCAATGGCACTAATCCCCCCCCCCAATTTATGAATGAGCATTCTCTACCTCAGGATGCCTGGTGCTTTAGTAAAGGAAGATATAGTCTATCTGGCTTCCTAGCACACACCACACTTAGCAAGTTATTTGGGAAAACATTTGGCACATAATACAACACTTTAAGAAGATCACTTGACTCTGCAGAACACATTTGCTCCTTATGTACAACTTGCAACTCAGACAAAATAATAAGGGCTGATTTAAATCAAGTAATTTAGGTAATTATCTTGTTAATGAAAAATGATCTCCTCTACCAGATTCATGACTAGCAGCAATGTCACCCCCATTTAGCATGTTTTGTATATAATTCCTCACTCAGATCAGATGCCTGAGGGGACCTAGTGAAGATAAATATCTCTTAATCTTTTTTTAATGGAACTTAGATGTCTTGTTTGGAAGCTAAAATGAAACTTTAAACATCGAGGCCTGGGATCAGGGTGGTTTGGCGAGAGCTCAGTAGCCCTATTCAGGCATCCACCCCTCTCACAAGTTTCCCATCACAAGGAGGAAGAGAGCGAGGGTTAACTTGCCAGACTTCCCCTTCCATCACATTCCTGATGGCCTGCCCTTCATAGGGTTGGACATCTGCAGCGGGAAACTGGCTGCACTCATGGGGGTTCCCCATGAAGTTAGGCTTCTACAATGGCAGACTTGTGAAGGGGTACACCTAAATTGGGGTACTGTTGTTGTCATGAATTTGGGCTATTGACAGAGAGACTAGAGATATTTAGTTCACTTCCACACCATATGTTTATCCCTAAAGGTTGCCAGGAAATATAGTTTGTTAAGGGTGATGGGAATTGTAGTTCTGTGATGAGTATGGTGTTGAAGTTACCTAAATGTCTTTAGTCTCTTTGTTACCAACCCTAATTCATATCAAGAACATGTATGGTGTGAATGTGACAGTAGATGCAGAACATGAAACCCAAGTGACGTTAAACCTTTTCTACGTATTTTCATTATAGCCAATGAAAGGACTCAGGGATTTAGCTATGAACCCCCTCTTTAGCAAGATTGCATAAAAAGAAAAAAATGTAGTATAAATACAGGACATCTCTAACATGAAACATAACCCTGCAGACCCATACTACATTCCTTCCTCTGCAAGAACTCTGGAATAATACTCCCTTGGGTATTTTGCATTTCTAACCAGCTGCGGTCTCTATAAGATGGTTAGACAAGAGGTGTTTTGAACATAGCTTCGCTGTGCCAAAATTGTGAGGGAAAGTGCTGCAAAAGCTGAGCTGTATCTTGAAGAATGCTACTACTATCAGATCCAGTTACTGGCAAGTAAACTGGGGTTATGTAGCATGGCAATGCCCAAAGAACAAGCCAAAGTTGAAAGACAAGGCAGAGGCAGAAACAAAGTGTGGCAGAGAGAAGTAGGGCTGTGTGCCCCTTTATTGCCCATAACAATGAAGAAAAGAACTGAAATTCTCTTTGAAGCTCTAACAGGGAACAGACCTGGTAGGTCTTCCTGAGTCCCATTCAGTTCCCATATCTATGGCCAGATGTCAATGTGATGTATATAGGATGAATGGATTCCCACATTATATTCTCAATGCCTCAGTTTAAATAACTGCTATGAATTCATATATGGTAATCCATGTTTTACTGATCCTAGATTCTGGCAAAGAATATGTGTGATGTGTCCTCATCTGTCTTTCTTAGCTTCCATGATGCACATACTCGTAACATGTTGGTGAGGATGATTCTGGTTGGTGTTAATTAGTATTACTGATCATATATATTTCCCACCTATCCTCCAAGGAGCTCAAGACAGTATACATGGCTCTCTCCTCCCATTTTATCCTCACAACAGCACTGTGATGTAGGTTAGGCTGAGACTTGGTCACTGGACCAAGGTCATCCATTGACTAGACAGCCAGAAGAGCAAACAGTGCTAGAAGAAGGCAGAAATGAAAATACTGGAGATATACGTTAGAGGTCCAGACTATGGGATGTCTGAAAAATTAATAATTAATAATTAGGATTGTAATTTAGCTGTGTTTTTTTTTGTTTCATTTTTAATTGGATTATAATTTGATGGATTTGTTAACTGGATGTTCCTATTGGAGAACTAATAAAAATGATTTATATATAAATCAAAAAGAACAGCAAATGGTGCTGAACAATTGTGATGGCAAGTTTAAACTTTTTTTATATCAGCCGAGCGGTTGGCAAACAGGATGAATGAATCACCTAGTAGCCAGCTAATCTGTGCTGACTAAAAACTACCCTTCAGTTTCCAGGCAGAAGTTCCACCTTTAGACAACTAGAGATCCTAGAAGTCAGGGTTGGGGAACATGTAGTGGTCCAGGTGTTGTTGGACTACTGTTTCCATCACCCCTGACCTCTGGCCATCCTGCTAAGGCTAACGGGACTTGGAGTCCAACAACATCTGGAGGGCTACAGGTTCCTGAGCCCTGCTTTAAGTGGGGAAAATGGAGTTGACATCCCTAAACATAGCCACTATTCTCCTGTAATACAATACAGAAAAGGCCACACTTTCTTATGCAAATAACCTACTATAGGGACAGAAAAGACTTATTCAGATGGTTATAGAAAATGTCTGTATAGATTCCATCTCTCCAGTTTTCCGGCTGATCTCTTTTCCCTGGAAATTTGTGGTATAACCTCTTATTAGAGAAAATGTTGGATCTGCTCTGCAATGAATCGTAATTTGCCTCATCTTCATTCATGTTTACTTGTCATTTCCACATCGCAAAGTAGAAAATGAGAGCTCTGCACTACCACAAGTCTCACTGGGGATCATTAGGATTCCCTACTGTTACTTAATCACAGATCATCCAATTGATACGTGAAGTCAATGGATATAGTTCTGTCTTTTATATCTTTTAAAATATCCTTTACTAAACACAAACGCTAAGTCTTGTATTACAACTTCTGAACATATTTTAAAGCAACTATTAATCTGTCAGAAGTTTTAGTTACAAAATATGAAGTTAGAAGGATGCTTAACTACAGGATAGGACCTTTCACTACTGTTGTCTACTATATCTGTGGCACTAATGAAGATAATAGCAGAAGGGCTGTAGTTCAATGGCAGAGCATACACTTTGTATGCAAAGGATCCCAGGTGCCGTTCCTGTGCTTAGAAAGACTCCTGCCTGAAACCTTGGAGAGCTGCTGTCAATCAATGTCAGCCATAATGAGGTAGATGGAACAATGCTCTGATTCTGTATAAGACAACTTCCTATGTCTTGATCAAATATTCCAGCCAAACAATTGTACCATTTTCACATTTTTTTTCCATGGGAAGAAAACCTATTCTTACATATTCTCAAAGATATAGCAGAAGAATTTGGGTATCCTTAAATGTATGAAGTGTTTTAAAAGGTAACTGAAATCATCTGTACATTCATTGGAAAAATCTTGCCCTAGATGCATCACAGTAGTAGCTTCATACCTGACACAGCTTGAGATTTCTAAGAAACCAAACCATCGGTGCAGTTTTAAACTCAGTGCAGTTTTAAATAATTCAGTCTGCCAACTTGATTCAGAGTGGTGTCCAGTTGTAACCAAGTAAGGAGGAAAACTTACTCCTTTATCTCAGGAACAATCACACAAAATTTGATTGCAATACCTGAAGGGGAGTCCAAATACACAGTGAACAAACAACTTTCCAAAATATATAGTAGAAGGAAGGAAGGAAGTTAGATCTTGGTAGTTGTCTATGGATAGTGAAGTTGGACTATCCAGTGGAAGGCAAGTTGGATTTTGATATGAGAGAACTGGATTCAAATCATACCCACATATCTGCTAGGGACTCGCTGAATGGCATTTGACAAGACAATTTTGGCCACATTTTTAAATAGGTGTAACAATAGCCTCAGTTCTTTACTTATAAAATGGGATAACAGAAACTCTTCTCACTGTTTTATCTACTATATATTTTGGAAAATGGGTTGTCCATTTTCCCTCTATGCATTCAGACATCACTTGGAATTTTGAATCAAAATGGTGGATCGAAACATGACTTTAGCATGACTTCAACTGATTTTTGGTGTGATGGGTCAAAACTCACAAATTACTGTATTTTTCCGTGTATAAGACTAGGTTCCCCCCCTAAAAATAATGTCAAAAATTAGGGGGTATCTTATACATGGGGCCATCTCCCCCCATTTTCTTAAATTTGAGTCCCCCAAAATAGGGGGTGTCTTATACATGGGGGCGTCTTATAGATGGAAAAATACGGTACGTTATCCATTTAAAAATTACATTCTTGTTTTGTTTCTAAACATCCCCAGGCAGTGCCGGGCGCTCCCTGCTGGCATAATGTAAAGTATAAGTAGTAGCAATGGTTGCTGATTTATATAGTATTCCACATTGTCCTTTTATTATGGCCCACTAGTCTGACTAGGCTAAACCAGAAAACTTAATTAAGCAATGCTGATGCTAGGCTGAAAATTTTAGCACACTTGAAACCAGTGAGACATAGCTCTAAGTAAATGTGGGTCAGATCAGGAGAGGTCAGGGACACTGCAGAACTTTCATTCCGGTGTGGCATTCAGAAGTTCTCTCCCATACTCTGGGGCACACCCGGGTGACTTCAGTCACAGAAGAACTCAAAATTGCCATTTATTAGTATGTAATGACAGCACAGCTGTTTTGAAGGTCAGCCACTGGTGCCTATTGCCCTTGCCAGCTTTTCTGTCCTAACATTCATATTTCCATCCATGTTGGCTATGCTCCCCTCATTAAGTCTGCCTCTTGGGCTGTTTATGAAGCATACTGTTAAAAGATAAATGGTCAGCAATAAAGAATGAGGCTGTGATTGATTATTTTTGTAAAAAAAATATAAAATCCCTCCCTCTTAGGTTGGCACATATCCTAGAAAATTGGAAGCAATTCTTTTCCTTGTGCTCTCACACAATCTCCATTAGCAGAGCTGCCATAACTATTTTTTAAAAAAATATTTCTCATTGGACTGTGAGTTTACAGTTACTTACAAATTTAAAAATGCATGGACAGAGTAAGTGAGCATGGTTAACTGTATGCAAACACAGCTGGGCTGTTTAAAACATTGGGTATGTATTTGTCATCCATAACTAGCCTAGATGCTCCAGAATGTGCTTCAGAGCACCTGCCAGGGTGCCCATATTATTATTTTCTATGCCTCTGGTGTGGCCTTCAGAAAAGATGTCTTTTATTTTGGGGGGAATAGATCCCTACCTTTTAGAAATTTTGATGTTTTATAACATATACCCAGTAGCTCACCAGGGATATAAAGTCAGATGTGAATGAATGGTACCAAGTGAGCTGTGGCTGGCTCTCAAGAGCTACTCTACTAATCTGTGGTGCTTTGTCTAACAGCTATGACCGGCATGGCCAATTTCATGAATTAGGCTAACATTGCGTTTAATTCAGCCAATTTCACAAATTTGGAAGAGGTGCTGTTTGATGGATTAGGTGACTGATAATTCCATGGATTAGTCTAAGACTGTTTCGTTGGATTTGCTTTATCTGTGAATGAAACAATAATTTATTTATCCTATGGCTGGAGGAGCTTTCCAAAATCATGCATGGCTTCTATTTTTTGGGCTTCTTTCCAACACTTTCTTTATATGAAATCTTTATATGAAATCTTTCTTTATATGAAATCTTTCATTATATGAAATCTGTATGGAAAGCCAGTGTTCCTCAAATATTATAAAATCAGTGCTCCTCATTCTAAATTCATTTGATTTTCTGTTACCCCACTAAGATCATATACCCCCACTGGTGTGTGTGTGTACACACACACACACACACACACACACACACACACACCACCCTTCATCCATTGAACCTAGAGCGGTCACAACTCAAAAATACAAGATAAAGAACACAAACACATAATTGAATAAATCCTAGCTAATGGTCTTAAGATCAGCGCAGAGAGTGAAGACTACAGAAGGCTATGAATCTTTTTATTCACTAACTTGTTCCAGAAAATAGTCCCCATTTCTGTTCCTTCCTTTTCTTTAGGACCTACATTGCTCCTGCTGCTAGTACCAAACACCCAGGTAGGAGTGTGAAAAAGACTTTGCACTGGCACAACTTTAATTTGTTATGAAGCAAGTAAGTAACAGAACAAAAGCCCCCTTCAAGCTCTTGTTGCCTGACAATAAACAAAAAATAGCTGGTTGTGTTTCCTAGCTTAAGCCAAGAACTTTGCAGACATCGTATTAGATTCAACATAAGAGGAGCTAAAGCTTTTCCACTTCTCTGCTCTGATTGTAAGTGTTCTGATGAGTGGGAAGAAGAGAGACTTCAAAGCTTCTATGTGTTGTCCATTTTCTACGTGACAGAAGACAGATTTAAAAGCATATGTGGGTGCCAGTTTTTGCAGTTACTCATCAGCCAGGACTAAGAAAACTAAATAGTGCTGAGACTATTCTATTTTTCATTACATTGAAGGATTGAGTTTAGAGATTAGTTAAAGCATCTCTCCACGGCACATACCCATACTTTAATACCAACAGAATCGGGGGAGGTGGTGGCAGAAATTCAGTGTTTTTCATTTTCTGTGACTGTGTAGAAAGGGGAAGAAAGAAGAAAGAAGAAACAGTAACTTATCTTTGGGAAGGAGGACATCAGAGGGCACCTTTAGCCCTGTTCAGGTGATTGGTACCCAAGTGCACTGAACATGTAACAGAGTTTCTGGGAATGCACCCAGCTAGCCCTAACCGCTAGATACCACTGTGTGTGCTGGACATGCCCCCAGCTGGCACACAATCTGTGTCTGCCCAAGTGGAGCGGGGAGGGTGTCCTATATGAATGCAAACGTATGGGAATACTTCGGAGATGAAGTATGGCTTATCAGGATTCTCATCCCCATGAACAGAGCCCTATGAACATACAACTGTTGTTGTTTGCTTTATATATGACTGTGTTTGATATTATAGAGATTGCAATGCTTGTTGCTCTTTAATGCTATTGTGATTATTGTGAGCAGCTTTGAGCTCAACATTTGTTGTTGGAAAAGCAGAATACAAATATTAAATCAAATTAAGTGTACAGTACCCTTCACACTGACACCTGTTGCATGGCTGTTGGCTATTGTCTAGCATGTGTTACTTTTCTCTAGCATAGGGTACTCTGAGGGCATAGGGTATAGCCACCTTGCTAAAGCTAAGGAGGCCTGGATCTAATTCAGTGTCTGGATAGAGGTTCCTTGCGAGAGCCAGTGTGGTGTAGTGGTTAAGAGCAAAAGATTTGTAATCTGGGGAACCGGGTTCGCGTCCCCGCTCCTCCACATGCAGCTGCTGGGTGACCTTGGGCTAGCCATACTTCTTTGAAGTCTCTCAGCCCCACTCACCTCACAGAGTGTTTGTTGTGGGGGAGGAAGGGAAAGGACAATCTTGGCCGCTTTGAGACTCCTTTGGGTAGTGATAAAGCGGGATATCAGATCCAAACTCCTCCTCCTCCTTATGGATGCCACTTTGACGTCTATGATGGAACTGTAAGTTGAGCTATAAGTGTATTAAGTAAATATTCTAAACTTGCTGGTTCTGGATCTCCTTGGTTCCATGCTTGCAAGACTGGGCCACTGGAATTTTGAGGGATGGTCTTTTGTTTAGTTGTACTATGATATAGCTGATATGAGGAAATTGTTCATGGTGTGTTGGATTGTTTCTCCCTGAGGAATTAAAATCCTTTGATTAAAAAAAATGAGGATAAGTACGGCTTAGGGAAGGTAAGAGACCTCTTGAATTGGGGGTGTTAAAGATAGCATCAGCTTGAGATAAGAAGCTCTGTTTCTAGCTTTGTTGACTGATCATGCTATTTCACCTTAGCTGATCATGAAAATAATTGCTTATTATAATGAAAACACTGGGGTAAAAAAACCTATATGTAAATATTTAAGGAAAATATGTACCTTATGTAAGGAAGTCCTGGAGAATTATCAGGCATTATTGTTAACCCAGGGATACAGTGAAGACATTTACCGTATCACATTTTTAAAGACTGAAACACAAACTGGGCTACAGCAAGAAGGGAAGCATTTAAACCTCTCCTGTCACTGTTTCTGAAACCTTACAGTCACAATATTTAGATAGGAGTTCTCATGAGCAACTGAAGTAAACACGTATTGAACCAATTTCATTAACGAATTTTATGTTTTTCAGGGATTGAGCAATGATTATGGATGAGTTCCTCCCTTCCCATTTGGTTGTTGCATTTCTGGTATGTTGAGTGCCCCAATAATCTGGGTGTGTTGTGTTCCTTCCTACTATCTTTAGTTCCCACCTTCACCCCTCGTGTACCTCAATCCATCACTATCTGCTCACTTAGTAAAATAGAATGCAGCTTATAAAAGCATATGTCACACTAAATCTCTAAGGGGCCACCACATTTTTCATTTGTCATTCCTGCAGATTAGTGTGGCTCTTCTCCTGGAAACTTCAACTCAATTTGCCTGCTTGCCTTTTGACATCTGAACATAGTAACTGTTATCTTGAGCATTCCATATTGTCTCATACTCAAAGAACAACAACTTTTAATATCAGTATGTTTTCAGTTCTTTTTCAATGGAAATGTTACATTTCATCATACAGGAAATGTAAGTCTTAAACCACTCTTCGACAGTAAAATATGACATACTTCCATAGCACATTGGCCCACACTGGCCTGAGAGTGCTCCAATTGGAGAACAGCCTCTACCAAAGTCATAGACTTTGAAGAAACATAAACTCAGGACAAAAGGGAGAAACACACTAAGAGGAAGGCACACTTGGCAAACCCTCACCGTGACCAACTCCCACCTGGAAACCTATGTTTCCACTGTGGAAGAATGTGCGGATCCAGAACTGGCCTCCACAGTCACAGACACACTGTTAAGACCATATTCATGGAAAACAATCATACTCGGTTACAAGTGATCGCCAAATAAGAAAGAATATAACAGAGCAAACAATAAACAAAATTAGATGCATTTATATTGTTGTAGGGTAAAAGAGAAACATACCAGTTATGAACGTCAGACTACGTTAGCCTTGTGCAGATTGTCTTCTGACATGCTAGCACATTCCACCTCTTCTACATGTCAGCCTCCACACATGACCAATAAATATATATTCCTACCATGAATTGGTATACCACAAAGAGAGAGGTTATTTCAATTGTGGAGAACATGTGCACACTATGTTTGAATACTATGTAGAGGCTGTGTGTATGGAGATGGTGGGACTTCCAATCAAAGTTGCCTATGGGTGAAAATAGAAGACTATCTACAGAGGACTAGCAAGGTGTTAGGTGAATGCAAGACAACTGTGTAATTCTAAGTGTCCTCACATTTGAAATGATCTTACAGGGAAAATACTTAACGTTGGAAAAAGTATGAAACATACATGAAAACTTCTGTGTGTGATTAATATCACACATGTGTATTTGCCATGCACACACACAGAAGCAGCAATTGACCCTGACTACCCAGTTTGCATATAATACATGTACACATCTAAATACTGACATTTATTGATGACCAAATGTATGCATGTTTCATGCCTTTTCCTGTACTGATATGCTTTCTGAGAAGTTGAATGTATGACAACTGGCCATCTACCTCTGAGAAGCTTGCAGAAGATGGGAATTAGATAGGTACGAGGCATGCTCTCCAGCATCCTCTATGAAAGTTGCATTGTGATGCATAAGCTCTGCATTTCTCTCAGTGGCTGTTATTCCCACAGTAATTTACAGAGGCCTGATGTGGTTGTTGTTGCTTGTGAAATGAAACACGTATGTAACAAAAGAAATACAAGGGATACGGCACAATCCTTATCGCCTGGTGGCTGGGGGGGGGGGAGGTTAGGATATAATGCAATCACCTCTCTCCACTGGCATCTTTCACTGTGTTGGAGAAAGCCCCAAAATGGATCATGTGAATTCTTCAAGACGCCCAGGGTTCTAGTCCCTCAGCTATGCAAGTTTCAAGCTGGGGCGGCAAAAGTAGGAGGAATGTCACCCTCCCCCTTCCACCCTGGCCAACAAGAGCTGGCAGGCCTTCAAATGTGACTGAGGATCCGCCATTGCATTCTGTACCACCCTGGCCTCTCATAAGGACCGCTCTGAAAGAAACCAATAAAATGAATAATATATAGCTTCAAAATGTTTGTTTGCTCTCTTTCCTATGAGAAAATTGCTTTATGATGGTGCTATTAGAAATGGGTTCAGCAACCTAAGATTACATCTGGGTATTCATGAGTGACCAAGGATTAGGTTCTTGGCTTGGGGTCTCTATAAAGGCAGCAGTCATAAAGTTCATATCTGATCCCAAGTCCCATTTCCATCCAAGGTTTCCTCGGAATTTTGTACTGTTGTTCCGTAGGCATTGCTGTTATCTTGCCAATAAGATAAACATATAGGAGGGGAACTGGTTTAGATCAAAAGCTAAATAAAACCCTTCAACCAGAAACAAAAACGAGGCTTGCTTATTTTATATTAGCTTCGTTGCATTTAAGGGCATTAAGTACTCTCAGTTTTTAGCCTGCACAGGAGAAGTGGAAACAACTTGACAACTTTAATCTTTATGTATTTTTCATCTTCATTTATAGACAAGAGGGACAATTACAAAACTCTCTCCCTCCAAAAAACACATACAAAAGAACTTTAGCTTTGCATGGTTTGGCCACTACTCCAAGAATCATCAGCATTCATCAAGGTTTAGCATCAATTATACACTGTAATCTGAAACTGATAGAAGTTCATTTTCATGAGCACACATTTAAACTAAAATTTTGCTGTATATTATCCATAATCTATCCAATAAACCAAAATAACAGAAGGGATACAAACAAACACAGCACGTACAAAAGAAAGAAAAGAACACCAAACAGATGTAACTTGTTTTCCCATATATACATGCTTTTGTAGACCCAAATTATAAACTAAAAGAATTGCACAGCATCCTTCTTTGTGAAAGCCATACAGCTACCCTCAAGCATCAGTTCTTCAGAAAGATTGTTTTATTTCTTTATATATTTATAGACAATTAACACTTCACTCACTCATAAAGGAAGCTGAATGAAACTGCATTAAACTAGTTTCCAAATGCTAAATATAAAGGTATGCATTAAATAAATAAATGAACCTGCCCCACATTGAAATATATCATATTGCTTTTGGTGTCAAGACACAGATTTTAGTGAATCTTCAGTGGGGGGGGGGGATCTAAAGATGAAAAGAATAGCTCCACCTTCAACCACACACCCTTCCCAATATTCATGCCTGGCGTATAGGGACACCAAAAGGCTGATTCACAAAATACTTACCCCAACATCAAGCAATCCTGAGCTTAGCTCACCAAAGCAAAAAACCAAATTTGAACCCAGAGGTTAACAGGCACAGCTATTCCTGCAACAGTAGAGCTTGGGGGATGCTGCTTTGACTCTGGAAATTGCTTCTCTCTGTTTCCACGTGAAGTTTACATTCAGTGTGCAATAATCTTGGATGCACACATGGTTGAGGATGGTTCAGGGCTGCTCTATGGGAAGAAATTACTGAGTGAACTGGTCCTAAGAGGATACTTTCAGGGAACCATAAAAAAACTGATGGGTCATAGTGGAGGAGGGGCTTCTATTTATCCAGCATAACTTCTATTCAAGATATCCAGCATAACTTCTAAAGTTTGATTTCCACAGGAAAACTGAGTAGATAAACTGAAGCGGGATAAAGAGAAATGATATTCTTGTGTTCTGTTCCTTAGCGGAAGCATTTTTCTAGGAACCAAGGGTGACAGAGACTAAAATTATTAACATCTACATTGCTTTACCTAACAGCTTTTAATGATAGAACAGAGCTATTCTATTCTATACAGTGCGCATTTCAAGATCCTAACTTAAATTATGCTGGAATAAAGATATTGAGATGTTATTCTCCATTATCAAACCAGGTACCATTATGCTCATTACTCCACAAGGGAAAGTAGTCTTTAGAAAAAAGAAAAAAGTTTTCCAGTTTTACAATTACACCTTTTTTCCATTCTTATACAGTAGTTCTGTTTGACTTCCCACCCAGCATTCCATGACAGTTCTTTTTACATATTGATTAGCTGCATATACATTAATTCCTTCACCTTGTTTTCCACACTCTTGTATCTTTAATACTGTCAACTGTTCCCCCTACCTGGAATTTATATTTGAGGTCAAATTTTTGTAAATATTCCCCCAAGTACTCCCACTCACTCCTCGTCTGTTTATCATCTTGATTTCTTATTTTAGATGTCATACTGGCTAGCTCTGCATATTCAATTAGTTTATATAGCCAGTGTTCTTTCCCTGGGGTCTCTTTTTGTTTCCAGTATCTTGCACATAATATCCTTGCTGCTGTAGTTGCATATAAAAATAAGCTGTGGGCTTTCTTTGGTAACTCATGCCCAGGTACACCTAGAAGAAATGCTTCCGGTTTCTTGGGGAAAGGAAATTTAAAGATTTTCTTTAACTCACTGTACACCATCTCCCAGAATTCCCTTGACCATTTTCATTTCCAGGTGGAAGGTAATCTTAGAGACTTCGCACAATCCATAATGTGCTTGCCCAAACATTACAAAATGGTAGGCAGCAGAACCAAACCACATTAACAGCTGCAAAGTTATGGGGCATTGTGCTCCAATTAAGTATATAGTTCAGGAATGTGTATATGTATGTATATACACACACAAAGACAAAAAAGCTAGTTTTCCATGCTGCAATTCCACACTACTGTGAAGTGTAGGCATACTGAAATTCTATGTGTTTGTTCTATCTGACCTGCATCATTTTATGGGGATGCCATTCAGGTGTGACAGACCACAGGTTTGGTCACACCTACACAGTTGCAATATTCATGCACATGTGCTGTGGAAAACCATTCCTATATTGCGTATGAATGTGCGATTGTGTGTGTACCCCTGATTCCCAGAAGTCAAAATCTCCTGAATGAAAAGATTCAGCCAATGCTACCAGCACGACACTAAGCTATCCACTGATTTTCATACAAGTTATATGAAAAACTCTATTCCATTTGACTAATACACAAGCTCTGGCAACAACAGTATTGTAATACGGATTCTACCATTTTGTACATATACGCAACAACAATTGAAAGGTGAACAGAAACACCCAATTGTTGCAAATGCTCCCTCGTTATTAAATAGGAACAAGAAATCTCCAATACCAATTCTACATAATGCATTCTTTAAACGATGCTTGGAAAAGGAGTTTTACTTCTAACCAAGATGCCTCTATTGTGAAGAGAGATTATGTGTGCTTATCAATGTAATAATATTATTAAAGCAAGATTTTAACCAATTGAATACTAGCCTACTGAAAGATTGGATATTGGGATTGCTTCTTAAATGATCTTGTGCCCTTTGAGACTATGCTAGAAATAAAGGGAGGAAACCACTATAAAGAACAACAGACAGCACCACAATACTTTGCAACACTTCAACAGCACTATTAAGGTGCTCTCCACCACTGGTCTCACACCACCAGTGAGGTCACCTCGTGAAATAATACTTTAACCCTAGACTTACACAACATGCTCTGCATCAGGGCAAAACGAGTCCAACAGCTATGGCTGGAGACACACCAGAATTTCAGTAAGGCTTCTAGTTTTGACACTTCTGCAGAACTGCAAAAACAGGGGCACCCTCAAGCACCTGATGTGCCATATGGCAACACATTAGGCCAGTGAGCTGCATTTTGGCTGGTAGGTCAAAGGTTGTCCAGGCTTACTTGTAAGACAAATGGAAACCTGATAAAAATTACCTAAGGTGTAATTACATTTTAGTCAAGTCATATAGCTTTGGGTCAAAAATCCATTCTCAGCTGCTTCTGAGTCTCCCAAGTCATAGGAATAAGAAGCTGGAAGTTGATTCTGCATGTAAATCAGGAGATTTAATACTAACCAAAAAGTGGTTGGTCCCTTGATTTATTTTTATTTTTGTTCCACAATAACAGCAAGTTAATTGGTGTTTTACTGTTAGCCACAAGATAAATCAATATAACAATCCATTTAACAATGGGACAATTATTGATCTGCATCAGAGTTATTGCTGAAGTATTCATTTAAATGGTCATTAGAAACGTCAAAGCTGTGACTAGTCCCTCTTCCCACCATTATTTCTGTAACTTGTTTACCTGTTCCACAACAAACTAGAAAGATAGTTATTATTTCATAAGTGGAAATCCATTGGAACTGGATGGTAGAATAATAACACAAAGAAAAAAACTGGTAAAATTACTTTGTTGACAATGTACACTTTTAAAAACTGCTATGAAATATTTTAATAGCTTTGTATGTAGAGAGTCACTGTGGTTTTTAATAAGAAATCATATAATTTATATTAATTACAGTTTAAGTGAATTCCAATTACAACATCAACAATTATAACAGTGATCATGTATATGATGAACAAGTCAAGAGTGCTTTTTGTGTGTGTGTGTGTGTGTGTGTATGTGTGTGTGTGTGTGTGTGTGTGTGTGTAGGATCCGGGTGGCACTGTGGTCTAAACCACTGAGCCTCTTGGGCTTGCTGATCGGAAGGTTGGCAGTTCGAATCCGTGTAAAAGTGTGAGCTCTCGTTGCTCTGTCCCAGCTTCTGCCAACCTAGCAATCCAAAAGCATACCAGTGCAAATAGATAAATAGGGACTGCTGTGGCTTCCGTCCTGGTGTTCCATTGCACTAGAAGCGGTTTAGTCATGCTTGCCACATGACCCAGGAAGCTGTCTGCGGACAAACGCAGGCTCCCTTGGCCTGAAAGCGAGATGAGTCACCTTTGACTGGACTTAACCGTCTAGGGGTCCTTTACCATATTGTGTGTGTGTGTGTGTGTGTGTGTGTGTGTGTAAGTGGAATTAACATTCAACTGGCACAAAAATGTGCCACAGCACCTTATCCAGAGGCAGATTTAGGGCAGCATGAGTTGTGTGGCCACACTGGGTGTGCATCCGAGGAGGGCGCCTTCTCAAAACCCTGTAAGTGCTTGCCCAGCTTCAGGAACGAGGTGTGAGGCTCCGACAGGGTCCTTGAGTCCTCCCACCTCATTCCCAAAGCCAGGCAAAGCCACGTTTGGGAAGGAGGTAGGAGGGCTCTAGGACCCTGCCAGAGCCTCATGCCTCCTCCCCAAAGCTTGATTTAAGCCAGCGCTGAAAGGGCCGCAGGGAGGGGGTCAAATGTTGTCCTTGCACAGAATGGAACATCCTATTCATGTGTTCAAAATTTCCCAGTGTTGATGCAAGGCTCCCCAATGCCCATACCTGCACAATACTCCACATTAGCCAAAATGGTCTGAAGTGGGCTTGTAAGTGCATTCAGCTGAATATGTGCTTACAAACCACCCCATATTCAGGAACTCTGCTTTACCATTAGATGGGAGTTTTCCTTTCAATGAAAAACTGCAGGTATAGGGGGGTGTTCTAAATCAAACAAGGGTTAAAGGTTAAAGCTCCCCCTCCATCCCAATTTGGTGCAGACTCTGTGCTGGGAATTTAGGGGGGGCCCACACCCTGCACTTAAGGGCACTACCTAGACTCTCGCCCAGACATGAATACCAGCCTATTTTCTTTTTCTGTAGCTGCATCTGCTATCTTTTATCTCCCTTGTTTCCAGGGCCTTTTCTCTCTCACACATTCAATATTTAATCTGCTCCATATACTTCTTCCTGTGTGAAGTTTTAATCCCAGTCAAACTGACTACTTTCCCTTCACTCACAGAAAGGTAACTGGGCTGCAAACGTTATGTTGATACTGACTGAGGAGTTAAGACTTTATGATGTCACAGTAGCTCAGACAATTGCTGCCAGAAACATCAAAATAAAATAAAATAAAATAAAATAAAATATAAAATAAAATGAGAAAATTGGGAATGGTGCGGATTTTCTTTTCAAGGCAACAGACTCTGGCCATTTTCAAAAACACATTCTTACACATATTGCAATCTCTTGTACTTGAGTCACCCAAATCACAGAAAAATCATATACACTTTAGATCAACATATTCAACCTGTTGGAATCTTTTAGTTCCATGTATTGTGCCAGGATGTAATTTCCTTTGGAAAGAGACAGCCACATGATTTGTGAGGCAGACAGGCAGTGAAATGACAGGGCTGAAATCATTCATTTATATTTGCTAAGGTCTCTCATAAGCTAAGCACACAGAAATATATTCCCTTAGCCCTGGCATATGCTCTGTTCATGAAATTATCAGGCTATGTATGTTTCGTAAACTCCCCTACTTGGACCCAAACTTACAGAAGCAATAAGAATGAAAAATAAAGTATGGAAGTTAGACACCCAACGCTGTCTTTCAAATAAAATCATTCAAAATAACCATGACTCCACCAGAATGCAAACAAGCACATCTTGAAAAATAATCAGAAAGCAGAGTTTTGCAAAATAATATGGCCTTATGTATGATAAAATGGTCCAGTTCAGACTACTGTGAACAAGTGTCATGGCTGAGCACTCTCCTCAGCCTGTTACATTGCAGTAAACCAGTGTTCCCTGTTACTTCCAAATTAGGGGGGTTAATGTCAGTAAATAAATGGGGAAGATAGTGGAATGTGATTCTGGCTTATTTCCATCATTACTTCTAACATTAAGTCAAAATCTGCCAATTTGGAAGTAGCAGGAAAAACTGGCTTAATATCAGGAGAACCTCCCCCCACCCCCCTAGATTAGACCACTTTCCTCTTCTTCAAAGTATTTGATGGAGCATAATCCAGCTGCATCAAGCTTTTGTATTAGGGTCGCCCCAACACTGGTTTTTGTTTTGTTTTGTGTGGAGGCTGGTATCATTTTACATTTTAAAAAACATTAAATTTTGATGCCCATTCCTAACAATTTTGTGTGCTTTTAAACCTGATGGTAAGTTGTCTAAAAGCTGGTGTGTTAGGCGACTCACAAATTACATTAATAAGAAATGAATATTTTTTAAAGGGCTGTAATAAAAACCATGGCACTCATTACAGAATTATAAGATTTTTCACTTGAATGTAATATTTAAGACAATTACCACATTGCATAGAAAGCCTTGAAAGAGCCTTAAAATTGTCCTTTTTTAATAGAAATAAATTTGGTAAACACTGGGTGTTTATGAAATTATCCAGAACTGGAAGGAGGAGGTGGTAGTAGATGAATTTCCTGCACACTGCTCTGATGAATACTTTGAAGGCATCTAAAGGAAAGAATATAGTGCTTGCAGCCCCCCCCCCCCCTTACTAAATTCATGCTGATAGGCTGTAAGAAAAGGCTGCAGAGAGGAAGAAAAGAAAAATTGCTCCTTGGGGCCTGGTTTTACACTTTCTTGTTTTTTATATTTGAAAGCTTATCCAGGATGAACAGTGAGTAAAGCTGCCTAGATTATTCCTTGCTGTTTTTAATTGTGATGGAACAACCAAGTTACCTTATGGCTGATTTTCAGTTTTGCAGAGGCTGGATCTCAACCATGAATTAAAATTAATCCACAGCATATTTCTAACTGTGGGCAAATATCCAGTCCCACATACTACATTGTTTCTGGATAAGCAGAAGATCAAGGGTCCACCTCCCCTCAGTAACTCAGTTCCAAAAGTAAATACCTGCATCCAAATCAGTTTCAATTTTTAATTTTTATTAGTTTCAATTCCTTATACCACATCAGACATTAAAACAACAAACGAGACATACAAGACACACACACACAAAATAAAAAAAAGAAAAAATACATACAAAAATAGTACAAAAGAAAAAAGAAACATTACATAACATGAGACACCAACAGATTAACTTACAGTAACTAAATAACTAAATCACACAACAATAATTGACTTCCCTTCAGCTCGGCTTCGGAATGTGTTATAAAGATTTTTTCTATCTGCAGTTTCATTTCCTTAAAGCTCTTTACGTCACAAGCGTTATATCGAGCCTACTGTGATTTTTAGATTTTTTACCTCTGTTTCAATGTATGCCATAAATTTGTTCCATTCATTATTGAACTTTATACATTTTTGGTTTCTTATTTTCTGTGTCATTTTTGCCAATTCTATATAATCAAATAATTTGGATTGCCACTCGTTTATAGTTGGGATTTTTGATGTCTTCCAATTTTGCGCTATTAGGATTCTAGCAGCCACCGTTGCATATAGGAAAAGTGTTTGATCTTCCTTTTTGATTTCTTCTCCAATTATCCCCAGAAGGAAGGCCTCGGTTTTTTTTGTGAAGGTATATTTGAACATTTTTTTTAGTTCATTGTAAATAGATTCCCAAAACTTTCTGATTACCTCACACGACCACCACATATGATAAAAATCGCCCTCCTTGATCCTACATTTCCAGCATGATTTATCTCCGGTTTTATACATTTTTTTTCCAATTTTACAGGCGTGATGTACCACCTGTACATCATTTTATACATATTCTCTCTGAGTGTTGTACATGCCGAGAATCTCATACCTTTATTCCATAGTGTCTTCCATTTATCAAACTCTATGTTGTATCCAACGTCCATTGCCCATCTCACCATTACCTCCTTTATTTCTTCATCTTTGGTGTCCCATTCAAGCAACTGGCTGTACATTTTCAATAGGAGTTTTGATTTGCTTTCTAATATTTCTATCTGGAATCTAGATTTTTTCTCATTCATCCCATTCTTTTTATCTTCAGTCCATATAGCATTAATTTGGTGAAATTGGATCCAACCTGCCAATTTGTTCTTTATCTCTTCATATGGCCTAATCCTCCATCTATTTTCTGTTTTTACTAGCAAATCTTCATAGGTCCATCTTTCTCCTTCAATGTTTGTTTTTTTTATTGTTAAAATATCGATTGGTGATAACCACCAAGGGGTATTTTTTTCCAATAATTTCTTGTTTCTCTCCCACACTTCTAACAATGGCCCTCTAATAATGTGATTAGAAAATCCTTTGTGGACCTTTCCCTTATTACGCCATAGATAAGCGTGCCAACCAAATCTTATATTGAATCCTTCTAAATCTAACAGATCTGTATTTTTGATGACAATCCAATCCTTAACCCAACAAAGGCACGAGGCTTCATAATACAGCTTCAAATTTGGAACCGCAAATCCTCCCCTATCTCTTTGATCTGTGAGTAATTTGAATCTAATTCTTGGCCTTTTTCCTTGCCAAATAAATTTAGAGAGTACTTTCTGCCAGTCTTTAAATACTGAGGTTCCCCTAATTATCGGTATATTTTGGAATAAGAACAGCAATTTTGGTAATAAACTCATCTTAACTGCCACCATTCTTCCCGACCAAGAGAGTTTTATTCTGTTCCAAGTATCCAAGTCCTTCCTTATTTCTTTCCATGTGGTTGTGTAGTTATCTTCCATTAAATTTATATTCTTCATCGTTAGCCAAATTCCAAGGTATTTTACTTTTTTAGTTACTTTAATTCCAGTCTGTAATTCGAGATGGTTTTTAACCTCTTCTTTCATATTTTTAATCATCATTTTAGTTTTTGTTCTATTTAATTTAAAGCCGGATAGCTTTCCGAATTCTTCTAGCAAACCTAACACTTTACCGACACTTTCTTTTGGATCCTCCAACGACAACATAAGGTCATCGGCATATGCTTTCAGTTTATATTCTTTCACTCCAATTCTTATTCCGCATATTTCTGAAGTTTTCCTTATCTTATTTGTAATTATTTCTAACATCATAATAAACAAAAGAGGTGACAGAGGGCACCCCTGTCTTGTACCCTTCGAAATTTCAAAGGATTCTGTTAAGTTATTATTGATAATTAATTTAGCACTTTGTTGTGAGTAAATTGCTTTTATTCCTTCCAGGAATGTGCCCTCTATCCCTGTCATTTCCAAACATTTTATTAGAAAACGCCAGGATACATTGTCAAAAGCCTTTTCGGCGTCAATGAACATTAATACCGCGGGAATTTCATTTTTGCATTCTAGGTATTCAATAATGTTTATTATATGTCTTATGTTGTCTTTTTTTTTTGCCTATTAGGTAAAAAACCAGCCTGATCATTATGGATAAGATTGACTAAGCACTTTTTAAGTCGACTCGCCATTACGTCTGCAAAGATCTTATTATCATTATTCAATAATGAAATCGGTCTGTAGTTCTTAATATTAAGGTTATCCGAGTCAGATTTCGGTATCAGCGTGATGTATGCCTCTTTCCAGGACGCTGGTATTCTTCCTCCTCTTAAAATCTCATTCATTACTTCACAAAGCACCGGTGTTAAAAGTTCTTCTAGGACTTTATAATACTTGGCCGATAAGCCATCTGGCCCCGGGGCTTTCCCCAGTTTCATCTTCTTTCAATGGCTATATTCAGACATCATAGCCACAAGCCTTGAGATCTTGTGCTCTTCCCTCACCCTCCCCTTCTCAGGTGCAGCTGCGACCAGATGGGGAATTTTTGTGCTTCTGTTTTAGATTACCTGCAGTTTGGCCGGTCATACAAACCATAAACTATGGCCAATATTAACCATGTTTTGTTGAAACAAACCAGTTCCATAAACTATGGTTTGAAATTATAGTTTGCTTCAATCAAACCACCATTAGTATTAACCAGTTTGTCAGGTTTAGAAAAAATATTGTACATCAACAATAGAGGAAAAAGCTTTTAAACTTTCTTTGTGGTCCACTAAAGAGGAAAGGGGGGAGTGTGCAAACTTAAGGCTCACTGCAGCTCATCCCATCACAATAAACCATGGTTTATTCTATCACAATGGTTTATTGTGATGTTTGAATGCCGCTAATGAAGCCAAATAACATGATCAAGTGAAAACTTCACAAGCACAGGTGACATTTACTTCACTGGGTCTGGCATAGGAACTGTTGCTGCCACATTTTTCTTCAAGGCACTAAATTAACTTAAATCCATCAACTTTGGCTTAACTTCATAGCGGAATGGGCTGTCAGAATTGTTTTGGAAGAAAATCGAAAGTAAAAATGAATTACCCAGGTTGTGTTTTCAAATCTCCTGGAAATCAATTCTTCACATCCTAGAGATGGGACTGATAAAAAAACCAGAACTCATATGTATACATATAATTGGAACAACACAGAGGCTGCAATCTGCAGTACAGAAAGTGGATTGTACACCATTCCATTTTTGTGTGTGTAATTATTTTTTAAATATGTAGGTGAGTTAAACAATGACTGTATTTGGAAGGGGGAGGGAGAAAGGAAACCTACTTCATACTATAGTGGAAGACATCTTACCAGTAAAGCTAGAATATCCTGCGTTTTTATGTAACTGTGAATTCAGGAGACCTGATGGCATGTTAGATTATTGGTCTCCCTGCATAATTTTATTTGGACCCATAGTACAGCAAAAGAGGAGGGAGAAAAAGTGTAGGTCCTTTATGCGAAAAGGGGTAATTTCAAGATTATCAGAAAAGGGTACAACCATTAGAAATCCTCAGCTTTGGAAGGTGGTTTACAGCTGGTGTTGGATGGTGTCGCAATCCCCCTGAAAGACCAAGTTTGTAGTTTGGGAGTGATCCTGGTGAAGATCTGAGTGCTTTTTATAGCTTTGGGTAGTACCCCAACTGTGTCCTTATCTGGATTTGTGCTCTGTGATCACTTCCAAACTAGACTACTGAAAAGTGCTGTGTGCGGGGGTGCCTTTAAAGGTGGTTCAGAAACATCACCTAGTCTAGAGCACAGCTGCCAGAGTCCTTTTAGGAGTGAGGCAGTCAGCATCTATAACTGCACTGGTTACCAGTTCAGCTGCTGGACCAGGTTGAAGACCACAGCTGCAAATATGAATGAAGCCTGAGAAGTGAAGGACCAAGGTGAAAACTGCAAAAAAAGGGGGAGCTGTCTGCTAACTGGGTAATCAGCAAGGGCTTGATTAGGAGATGGAACCACAACCTCATAAAAGGATCATAACCCTATTCCTTACACAATAAATTAAAAGCAAGTAAGTGAAACCAGAAACCTTATAAGTAATTCTTTAAACAAACATTATAGTCTGTTAATGGTGCTATATGTTGATGGGGGGGAACCCCCTAAACCCAATACATTAATAAATGGTAGAATTTTGATCATTTGTAATATGAAGGGGGAAATACAAGCTGCAGAGGAAATCCTGAGCTAGCCTATGCAAATTGACCTGGTCAAGCTAGGGTCATTAAGAAACAATACAGGGCCATTAAGGTCCATTGGCAATGCAAGAAAACTGACCTTCCCCCCAACCCTGAGAGGTGTCAACAGAGACTGGGGATTTGGAAGTTTGCCAGGGTTGCTGGTAATGAGGTGACAGGGAAAGAGTGTCTTTAGCAAGGCATGCTGGGAAGAAGGAGGAGGGAAAGAACAAAGACAGAGACTCATCTTGGGCAGGCTGGATGGAGGCAGGCTGGAAGAGATGCCTTTGACTCCAGTGCTGCACTGCTGTGGGGAACAAGCCATTCTTGAGACGACCATGCTATAAAATCTTGACTCCCTCCATCCAAACTCAGGTGTAAATATGTGAATAAATCATGATTCTTAAAGCTACCACAGTCTCCGCCGACTCTTCAATTCTCCAAAGGACCACAGAACCTGGCTGAAGGCCAAAACCCCTGGAATCCTATGCACACCTTGGCAGGGATTGCGGGTGGTCACATCAATCTAGTACTTTGGTCTGTTTTCTCCCACATTTATCCATAGCTACTGAAAAGTTAACAGCTATAGCAAAATACGATTATTATTTTTTAATTCTATGGTGGCAGCAGAGTCAAAGAGGCAATGGTTTGCTAAAGTGGATGGTAGCAGTAAACAGAAAAATACTCGTTTACATACACACTGCCCCTCCATTGCTGGATTCCTGTTTTTGCTGGAAAGTCGGGCATTTTTAACATATGAATTACAACTGAATTACATTGGGATTTACCTGAGTAAGAGAACATAGCACTGCAGTTTTATTCTAGAAAGTAAGAGGAACCTCTCTTAATAAGCAGAATTCAGTCAATATGTTTACTGAGGTTGTTGCTGCTTGGATAAGCCACAGGTGAAATAAATAACTCCCTATAGTTAATAAGCGGACAACAAAATTCCTCTGCAACACTCATCTATCTGCTTCTTACTGTTGATCTGTTGATTTGTATTCTGGAGGCATAAAGTGCAAAGCATTCTATTTAAAAATGGAATTAGCAATTATCACACCAAAAACATAATACAAGGATGCAATTACTGAAACAAATAGCAAAATCTTCGCTTGTCCCTTAGGTCTGCAGATAAAATCGTGACACTCATACACAATAAAAAAAATTCCTATTTCCACAGTTTGAACTCTCCTCCCCCCAATAACCATCTCTTATCTGCATCAATCACAGTAACCAGATTACAACAAAAGGCTTTAACAATTTTCAGATACTCCCAGCAGTTTAGATCTACTTATTTTTATTTGTCCTCAATAAAAATGTTTGGAACTGACAAACCAAAGAACTACAGAATGGCAAATTATAGCTTTATGAAGTCTACTTAATTGCTTTTTGCCATTTTAATTTATCTCTCATGTACTGTGACCACCATGTACTATGCATGTCCTTTAGCATGTCTTTCAAGGTCAGCCCACTTAGCCAAACACAACAGTGTGATGATACACATCATTAGACCCCCACAGGATAGTATAAAAAAAAAATATTGTAATAGGAGCATGGCAGGCAAATCCAGCAGATAAGCGAGTGAACACAATGGGATATTTTGCATCCCAAACAAACCTGTTGAGAACCTTGAAATTTATCATATGCTTTTGTATTTCAGAAGAATTTTGGGATTGGGGAATTATCCACTGACTAGCTAAAAGTATGGAGAGTAGAAAGGAATGTCTCCGCATGAGAAGAGCACCTAAGTGGTAATAAAATGGAATAGAGTGCCCTGATTCCTCCCCCCCCCCCACAGCCGCTTACTATCCCAAATTGCCTGCAGATGTCTTGGGTTTTTGGCTGGCTAATTTATGGAAAGCTGCTGTCATAGTGTTCTGGCAGGGGAACAATAATTAGAAATTTGAACAACAAATATTGCTTTGAAATTGTACCTACTAAGGAAGTCTACTTTGCAACATTATGTGCTCTACAGTCCACTCAGTCATGCTTGGTTGAGACTGTGGGAAACAGGATGTTGGGCTTGGTAGGCCTTTGGTATCGTACAACACTTTTCAGGTTTAGTAAAACTTTCTTTTAGGAGAATACATTTGACCTAGAAGATTAAGATTAAGACTGGTTACAGAAAATAGATCACACAAACAAGACAAATGGGTTGAAACACGTCCAGGTGTATACATTCTCCCAGCATCAACATCTCAGTGCAAAGACTGCTTCCTTTTGCCCTTCTAGCCTATTGACTTGGGAAGGAAATCAGGCAGCAACAATGAAAGCTTGGCTAGTGTAAACCAGCACAACAACCCAGACTCAAACTTGGGTCTCCAGCTGTTGTTGGACTACAACTCCCATCATCCCTGACCACTGGTCCTGCTAGCTAGGGATGATGGGAGTTGTAGTCGAACAACAGCTGGACACCCAAACCTTCATCAACGTGGGCTCCCCCCACTGAGGTTTTGGACTACAACTCCCATCAGTCCCAGCCAGCATGCACTTTGTCATCCGAAAACTGTAGTGCATCTGGAGGGCATCAGTTTGGCAAAGACTGCCCCCGAGCATTGAATGTTTGAATAGCAATGTGAAAGACCTGCATTCCAAAAACAGCAAGGTTCTTTGGGGGTTCACTTTGGCTGCACAGAACAATGAAGGGTATGAGCAGAGAGACAGGTAATACAAGTAGGCAAGGGAGTTGGACAGTATTGCTCAGAATGAAGAATAACAGCAGGCCTTGAGTTTTATATCTGGGGGGAGGGGACCCAGCAACTAACTCACTGGCTAAAGTTCAGCTTACTAGCTAGCAGTTACCCACCTCTGACCTTCTGCCATGGTGGTTCAGTGAGTGAACAACTGGCAACTGATGTCTAGGCACTTGGTCTAAACAACACAGCATCTAATACTGATGTTTATCTAACTTACTTCCATGCCTGTAATAACACTGCAAGCATCATTACAAGCGTATAAATGTTTGCTGAGGTAGCTATCTTTTGCCAGTCATCATTTATGAAGGTCAAAAAGAAACATAATTTATTTCTCTGACAGCAGAAAATGGCTGACTGAAATATTTTGTAAAATCAAGTGTAATTGGTTTGGAGATTAAAGTATCAAGATGTTACTGCTGTCTTATATAAGAGGCTTATCATATTGGGAGTGAATCATAAGCCATAAACTGTACTAAACACACACAAGAATCTGTAGGGGGGAGATGTGTGTATTAGGAATGTCGTAGAATTACAACAAAGAGGGAAACTGCCTATGTTTGCTTATTTATCCCATGTCCAGAAGGGAAATCAGTCTAGTGAATATGTTTGGTATTTTCTATTGTTGTTGTTTTCAGTCTGCAAATGTTACATAATTGACTATTGTTTTTTCTCTGTAATCTGCACTGTGTTGCACTGAAATGAAATGGATGAAATAGCATAATGACAATATAGCTTACATAATTAATTACATAAGGAATGTAAGCTATATGATTTCGCCACAGTAGACAGTGAGACAAATAACACCATTTTTGGTAGAATACGAATGGCAATGGAATGAAAATATGCATCCAACCAATATGGAATGGCATGGAAAATAATGCCTTTGTACATCCCATGTGTGTGTACATGCAGACCTACAACAGTAACTTTGCACTGGCAGAAGTGGTTCCCAAAAGCTTCTCCTAAAGACTGAAGGACCTTTTTGGAAGAGTATGAGATATGGCACAGATGGTTGCAGTTGGTGGTTTGGTGACTGTTATGGGTCTTTCCTTGCGTGTGTGGGAGTGCTTCCGCTGGCACAAATCCACCACTGGATACAAGCCATATAAAATTTATAGGAATTTGATAGAGAAATATATTAAAAGCTTTCATACTTACTATCCCATGGTAGTTTACAAAAAAATAATAACACAGTTGAACTGAAAATACAAAAATGTAAAAGCCCCAAAATCATAATCAAACAGTCAAGAGAATTAAAATTATCTTTCAAAAATTTGAGGGGGGGAAATATTTGTTTGATGCCAAAAGAAGTAGGCACCAGGTAAATCTCACATATCACAACTCGGAGGCCCACTGATAAGCCACCAGATGTCAAGGACACTCATCATCTTCAACAAAGATTTTAGTATACTGGTGTGGAGACAGACAGCCCTTCAAAAGATGTTGGAAATACAGATTAAGGTGGAGATCCATTATAGTCTTTGGAGAGAAGAACCTAACTAAAATATGAAACTCTGAATATAGTTATAGTGAATATTGGGGAAGTTTATTCAGTAGTATGTGCCACTGTGCTCAGTAAATTGCAGCCTTGATAACTCTCAGCATACCACTAAACAGCAAACATAGCATGTAATCAAAAGGCTGTTACACATGGTTTATAAATATGTCATTTTATGCTATTCCAAAATTTCATTGCTTATGACAAATGGTACTTTACAAAACTGCATTATGCTGTAAGCCAAAAATGTTATTTTCATCAGGATTTTATGTACTCCACATGTACCACCAGAATACCCATAGTAGGGCAATCTAAACAATGCTCTAACCCACCCAGATGGTCAAGCCAGGCATAGTGCCCAAGAAAACACCAAAGGTTGTGCCAGGCGATTACAGTGAGGATCCTATAATTCTTCTTTCTATGAAATATTGGAAGCAGTGTTTGTGACAGCAACAATTAATTTGTAAATGAGTTAATTAAAGAAACCATGGCTAAATGTCCATACAAGTCTTATGTAAACTAGACATAAGTGTGAAAATAGAATTACTCACCCGTACTTAACTGAAGATTAACAGCTCACACCAAGAGTATATTCCCTAGCTGCATCTTTAAAATATGCATGGGGAGAAAAACAGACCATGCAAGTCTCAAGTATGGTCTTATGTCAATCTGCTACAGTTATGAGAAAAGTCCTGCTGGATCGGACCAAAAGTCCATCTAGATCTGCATTTTCCCCTCAATAATGGACTAGAAGCTTCTAGAAATCCCACAAATAGGACATGAAGGCAAAAATCTTATAATACAGGCCAGAATTCCAGCATTAAGCAAGCCAAGCTGCAGGTAGGATGGAACGTAGGGCTGTGGGAGTTCCAATATCTCATCACACTCTTGAATCATCAGCTTTGCATTTGAGGGACAAAAACTTACAAGAACGTTTATCAACAGCTGACATTCTATATCAGTAGTTGGTAGTCTGTATCTGATACTACAATTTACACTGGAAGCTACCCTCAGCACATATAGTAGAGAGTAGAGCAGTGCAAATATTTCATTAAACAGAAACACACACAAAATAAAAATATTAATATCAGCTCTGGGCTTGGGATGGTAGAAGATTCTAGTTTTTTCTTCCTGAGCATCTGAAGAAACTTTTTTTTATCAATGCTTGACAGGAATTTTTATACCTCACTCTTGGCTTTGCATGAGCCATCTGAGGGAAGAACTGTGTGGCAGAAGGGGCCTTGCCCTCTTGGCCAGGACATAGCCATCTGCTGTGCTCCTAGACCTGATGTGAGAGGGAAATGCTTCCAATGATGGGTTGCTCTCCAAGTACAGATGGAGAATTCACCCCAATCAGATTCCAAAGCTAGCTCAGCTGATCTGATCCAGGTGAATTCAAATTGGAGCAACGGTTCCCTTCAGAATCCAGTGCTGTAGATTTCATTACGAAGCATTTCAAGGTTTACATGCTGTTTCCACCCCTCTCTTAGGTATTTTTAAAGTGTGAGTTTCCAGATGGATTCTTAATGATTTTTCACCTGGAGGCAGAAGGTGACAAACTTTGTCCATCCCTCTGTGAACTGGGATGCAGCAGACTTTCATCCCTATCTCCAAGAATCTGTGTAGTCAGAACTCTATAAATGTGTCCTAAGAACTGTAAAAAAACAACTTTTTCCCTCTCCCCACCCGTTTTAACTCAGGTCTTTTAGACTGTAAGCCTGAGGGGCTTACTGTCATATTGCTCACTTTTGTAACCTACTCTGGAAGCCTTTTTGGTAAAGAATGGGATCTAAATGGTTTAGATAAATAAATAAAATGTTTCACCATGCCCAGTGGAATTATTTTTTTCCTTTGTAAGATGCTGTTATGGTTATGTACTTAAAACATTGTTGAAATTGCAATATTGAATCCATCTGAAACTGGCCTGGACTTTGAGTTAATAGTTATCTAATTGGCTAGTTCTGCTCTATCCTGTAGATTAAGCACACTCTGAAGATCTATAGATACAAGTAAAAATCCCCACTCTTTTCTTTCCAGAAGCTCAGAGACACAAAATCAGTGTGAAGTCTGACACCAATAACCCCTTGATGCATTAGTCTACAAAATCTCTAGAAAAGAAGAACTCCAGCAGTTAAACATAGGCAAATAAGAGTCTTTTCACTGATTTCTTTTACTGTAGGAATGATTCTCTCACAACCCATCTAGGAGGCTCCCCAACGTAATCAAAGTTATTCTAACAGCCTTAGATTATTAAATGTGGTGCAAAAAATGGAAGGTCATTGGCTAATATGCTTTGCTGATCCTCGTCTTTGTTAAATATTGCCTTAAACATGACAATATTTGTATCCAGAGCTAAACTATGCAAAACTATCTTAAAAAATGAAGTCTGGAAATGATAAGAACTTCATCTTTAGAGAAAGGTCCAAACTTTCCTTAGCATTGCTATGGATTAGGGCTGGATATCCATGTACACCTTGTAAAATAGGTTAGAATGATGGACTAAAATCCAAATGGACCCTTGTAAATTTATTATGCCTAGATTAATCATTCCATATACAATAATAGAATTCAGTACCTGTAAGACAATGTAGGCTATTGATTGCTCCTTACCCCCTTGTGTAATAGGTTATAGTTCTGGATTGTTCACTCTGCTGTGACTTTAAAACACACTCTTTGACTACTCAACTCATTGTACATTAACAGGTGAAAATGGAGTGCAGCCCAGGTACATACAGAGTCAAGAGGATGACTCAAGTCTAAGGACCACTAGCTCAACCTAGCATTCATTTGAAGTACCTAACAGGTAATGAATACACCTGTGGCAGCCATACTTCAACCAGCCTTCTCTCTCTCTCTCTCTCTCTCTCTCTCTCTCTCTCTCTCACACACACACACACACACACCCCTCCCTTCCCAGAATTTAAGAAATCATTAAACTGCTCAATAAAAATCAACAGCAAAAGCAGAAGAAATAGATAAAAAATGGGGGGGCAACATCTTACACCTTTTATTTTTGTCAACAAAAGAAGTGGGAGGTAAGTATACATGTATACACACACATATACAAAAAAAAAAATTGCGGAGGGCCCTTCCAGCATTTATTTGTCATTCTACTGCCAACTCCTTTTAAAACTATGTGCAGCTAATCAAACTCTGTTTTTCCTTTCTCTTTGCTTTGGCTGCTTTCTTATCAAAACTTCACAAAACTTCCATTTCAGCCTCATGAGCCCTGCAGCTGTAAATTAATTGAATAAAATTTACAAACATTATGCACTGGTAGAGCACTTTAAAGGCTTTCCCCTGTTCAGTTGACTTAGCTTGTTGGCATGACAGTTTTGCTTGACACAAGTTCAGAGCCCCTGGAAACCTTCCTAATCCCACTCTCCAGGCCCGGTGCCTATTCATGAAACCATGTTAACCTAAATCCAGAAAATTAATAAACCTCAAATGGGTTTAAGCACTTGGAAATATCCCTTGACACTCTTTTCCACATTCATTATATTGCAAGCATCTTTTTTTGCACCAGGAAATTTGTGCTCCAAAGGGCTAAATAGAAACTGGCAGAGTCCCTTAAGATATTAGCAGGCAATAAAATATCACATTTAAGATTATTGTGAGCTGAATCACAAATGAAAAATATGTTTACTGCAGTCACTCTATCTGCTAACTGCCAACGTCCTTAATGTCAGATTTTAATTGGATTCCTCTCAATAGAGTCAACAGATAATGCTTTTTTCGTTATTGACTGTGAAAGAAAAGGCTAAAAATAATATATCGGCTATATATTTCTTAATGTTAAATCTTTCAGCTACATTTCCTTTTAGCTGAATTTTGCCTAATTCAGATAATTCCATCTGTCAGTCAAATACATTTACATAGCATGCTAAAATTCCTCAAAAGCTTACATAGACTGGGGTAGTGAAGAACCTTTTTCAACCTGAAGGGCCACAATGGCCAAGGCAAAAGTGGGAGGAGCAACAAATGTGGATTTTATCCGAATTCAAGGATACATTTCAGCCAGGCAAAAATTCAAGGAAAGTGCAAAGCAGGGCTGGTAAGATGGGTGGCTCAGGAGAGGGTGTGGCCCGGAGGGCAGCATTTGGGTTGCAGGACCGACTGCCAACACATAATTCATGAGGCCATCATTATCCTGTGATGTCAATAAGTATTCACAAAATTCTCTGAGCTGCTTTGCACATTAAGAGAATGTGGCAACAGAGGCGGGATAAGAAATCAATGGATCTCTTTCCACACTTCTCCTGGTGAGGATATAGCTCGTGTATCCCACCATGCTTATGTGTTGCTGCTGTTGTTTTCTTCACACAATACTCAGAAGCATAGGAAGAGAACGTGTGAATCAGTCAGGAATCCCTTAATGTTACTTCCACATAACACACAAAATGGCTCCCATGAACCAGGTATAAAGAGTCAGTCATGTTTACTGCAAGTGCTGCTGCTGTGATGGAAATATTAGAATAATAGAATTGTAGAGTTCTGTGTCATACAGAGCCAAGGAGTGATGTGGGTTGTTAGTCTTGGGAAGCAAATGGGCCATGTAACTATCAGATTACTTGGCTTTTTATGGTCAACAACTTTGGGGTTTGTCCTAAAAGAAGCTCAACAAACAATTTTGGGGGTTTCTTTAAAAAAGAAAAAGAAAAGAAGCTCAGCAACTTTTGGAGTGTTCTGGTTTCTACTTTTTGAAATACGGCAACCCTAGCTTACTAATATAGGCAGCTGAGGAACACCACAAAATTCAGTTGGGAAGGGAAGGCATGAGACTTGTTGGCCTGAGAATGAAGCCAACTTGGATAGGGGAAGCCATAAAGATAAATTTCTTCTTCTTCTTCAAGGTAAATGGCTGGAACTTTGGCTGCAAGTTCCTAGTTCAACAATAGCAGAACCTACTCAATTGAATCTGCTGAGTATCTAATCCACTCATTATTAACCTCGTATCAAGGATAACCAATGGAATATCGCCACCATGGAATGAAAACACATCATACAGCCATCTTGCTAAAGCTAGGGAGATTTGGCTGTAGCCAGTGCCTAGATTGGAGACCGCATGGAAACCCAATTTATGCCACCTTGAGTTTCACAATGGAAGAAAGACAGCATAGAAAAGTATTAAATAAATAAGCACACACACAAAACTGTAAAAAGATCTCTACTGAAATAATTTTTTTGCTGGGGTTCAAAGTTTCCATGCTGAGTTTTTTCATTATTCCACAAGCATGAGAAATATTTGTAAATTCCCCAAATATGAATAAAATCTTGACTGGCTTTGGGAAAGAGCATTTCGAGGAAAGAACAATCAGTGAGAATATCACCCGGGCTAGAGCAGTTCTTTACCTCCTTGCTTTGTATGGTATTTTGGAGACCTATGCAAAGAAGAATCATCTAGACATTATTACATGCAATGGAGGTGATTCAAAGCAACAGAAGCTATCGTTCTTTTAAACGAACAAAAGATTTGTGTAGACAATCAGGTGTTTAATAGAGATAGGGCCAGCTGTTCTAGACACCATCATTCCATAAGAAAATAGCATAAAACAACCATTACGCAAATAAAAAGCTGGGACTTTTCAGACAAAAAGCAGATGGAAAGAATACAAAGCAGTGCTAATGTGTTGGCAGTTTCATCATTCTTCTTAATATCATTTGCTTCAGCTCACTAAATCTATAGTTAAGATGATGCCATAGGGGTCCAAATGATATTGTAATGTATACTTAGCACTAGCCTATACATATGGAATGCAAAAATATAAATCTATTTAAGAAGTCACAATTTAATTTAGTAATGGCTAATATTTCATAACTTCAAAAACCATACTGAAAATAAATCTCACACTTTAATATGCTTTTAAGAACTGTCGTGTGTGTTTTTAGAAGCACTCTGCATTTCGTATTTGAAACCACTTTTTAAGAATTCACAGGTTTCTCTACTCCCATCATCTACTCATCAAAACAAACGCTGTTCTTTTTGTGTTCAGAATGAGAACTCATCAGTGCCTCTTATACTGGTTAATGTGCCTGATACAACTGAACATGCCTAACAAGGATTTGGTACAGGCAGTTGATGACTAGAGGATGGGGTTGCCAGATTGAAAGCTCCGAGACTCTTCTAGTTTTGAAAGCAATGTAGCCTGTGGCGCATGGTGCGGATTTGCTACTTAGCCTCTACCGTTGAGCAGCAACATCCTTAACAGTAGATATTGAATGACAGCATCACAGACGGTACTATGCAAACAAACTGGCTAGCCGTACCCTGTGAGGCCAGGAGCTGCTGAAATCAGTAGACTACGCAGGGTACTAAGCTTGAGTCAGCTCCTGTTTTTGTGATGGTCCTTGTAGCTTGATGGCCAATCTCGGGTTGAGAACTGCCTCCAACCCCCATGTCACTTGTTGTATCGACATCTTTCAAAGCAAAAAAAGACCTCTGGATTGCCAACATGTAAATCCTGCTAGGCTGTGGAAGATAGAAAATGAGTAAGAGGAAAGAGAAATCTGGCTTTTTGGACTTGGAGAAAGGGTGGGGAATAGAAACCTCCTTCTGGATTACTGATTCAGTTCATCAGTATTTGAGGTGTTGCCACCTTCCAGGGCAACTGCACAGGTTTTTTCTAGGCAGGCTCATCCCCACATGGGGCCAAGGGGGTGGACTACTTATTTTTAATATATATACTGCTTAACCACAGTCATATCTAAGCAGTATACAAGACATGAAATACAGAAAAGGTAAAAATCAGTTAAAACTATAAAATCAGACTTCAATTAAAATGCCTGCTGGATTCAGAAGGTGCCAGAGGTTCAACAGCCTGCCTGACCTCAACTAGAAGTTGGTCCATAATACCAACTGCATACTTCCTGCTTGGATACAAACTGCACTTCTGAGCTTATGTAGGGCATTGGTTTGCTTCCATTGCTAGTCTGTTTCCAGTTCCGAAAACTGCAGTTAGATCTTCACTACATCATAAAAAAGATAAAAATAAATTTAAAAGGGAGCACATTTTCAAACTGAGTTCATGAAGTTTTATGAACTTGCTTGCAATGACTTCATTTGGCTCTACATGCATCTCCGTATCTATTGATTCATTTGTTTATGGGCTGGGAATGAGCTTCTAAAATACCATCCCACACACAATACTGTGCACTTAAAACGCACAGCTGCTGCAAAATATTCAGATCACCTTTCTCAGCTGCCACCCAGCATATCAACACTTGGCAAGCTAATAGCCTTCTATTGAATTAGATTTATGTGTTTATACTATTTAACTTTTAATAAGTAAATAGACTTATTCCGATTTTATTTCATGAAAACACACCTGAAATTAATCTGTTCTGCTTGCTTTATATACATACACACACACATCTGATCTGGAAGCTAGCCAATTTTATTTCTATTCCATCTGTTTAAACAGAACATAAGAGCCAAAACATATAGGTGTCTGGCCCCACCCCAAATAAGGAAGGCACACGTCTAATAGTTAATTCTTTGTTGGCAAGAGAAACACTTAGAGAAGCTCTCACAGTCCTCTGGATACACATACACACATGCTTCTCGCCTCTAAGCAGCTGGCCACAGCTGGCCTATGGAGCAGTTGTAGCAACAGTGGAACCACACCTCCCCACTTATGCAGCCTCATCTGATGGGCCTTGCATGAGCAACCTGAGACGTCGCCTACATGGAAGCTGTTGCTGCTTTCCCCTCTTCAAGACCTTCCTGGTTCTAGGAGACAGCAGGTGCGGGGGGGATTCAACCGGCCCCGGTCCTCACCTGAACAGTCTCTTCCTCCACCTTTGGCACATCCTGTGCGCCTCCCTCCATTTCTTGACTTCTCAGACTCTTCCTCCTCCCCCTGCCCTGCTCCGGCCAAATCCCATAATAAATTATTATTATTATTATTATTATTATTATTATTATTATTATTATTATTTATATTCCGCCCTCCACAGCCGACTAGTCCCTTCTTCTGAGTCAATCCTCTGGCCTCCTGCCTCCACAACGCACTTGTCAGAGCCCTGCTTGTCCCCAACACCATCACTAAGCTACTCATGTTCCCAACATTGCAGAAAACCTACTGCTAAAATCTAAAAATTCCTTCTAAAATAAAGGTATCCTGCCAAACTTCTAATAGCTCCACCCACACAATTGTCTAGCTAGTAAATGTCAGTGTATTCTCCATAGGTTCTTTCCTGGATTGGGGTATCAATAAAAGGTGCTTTTTTCTGGGGGTGCGCAGGGGTACGCATACCCCTAAACATTTTGTGAATCTTCGTACTTTTGTCTATTTACTGTATTTATTTTTCCTGATTTTAACTGTAAAATGGTGGTTTTCTTGAGTCACAATGAGAGTACCCCTAAACATTTCTTTTTTGAAAAAGCACTGTCAATAAATAAGCATGAAGGAAGCCACACCATTGCCTGCTACAGTTCCGATAACAAGGATGCTGTCAAACCCCAGAACCAGCTCATGAACAACAGTTGTGATCTGCCTTAAAGACCTGTCCAAGGAGCTGCTGTGTTGATAAAGTTGCTAAAAGGATAAGGCTATAAACTGTGACTGAATTGTAATGTAAAGAAATAATTTAAAGGGAGTCATTAGGGTCGTGTAGAGAGTTCTAAAATTTAGCAAAGGGAGATTTATTCATGATATAGAGAGGAAGATCACACAAAACCCATGTATAGTTTAGCTTGCTTCACTCCAAAATACCAAATGTGTGTTTTGCAACTCACCAGTATTGAGAAAATGAAGCCAGAAGACAATTCATCTAAATATATTTAGCAATCTAAAATTTATGCCTTGAAGATTAGCGTACAACAGTCATAGAATATAAAATGGATTTCTCCACAAGAGAGAGTATTTATTCTTCATTTTATATCTAGTATGTTAACAGTGATTTGCATTATTGACAGTCCCTGACATATCTTGACACCTTCAATAACAGTTAATATGAGACTCTTCTCACTTGGGGATCAATAGTCACCCCTCCAAGGCACCAGCCTGAAGATTGAAAAGATGCATGAAATAGGAGACACCTCTTCTGGAATTTGTATCTGATAGAATTAATTATAAGGGATGAATAAGCAAGTATTGATTTAGCTCCCTTATACTGTCTGAGACCTTGTCAGAAGAGATAGTGACCCAAAAAGGGATATATATGTGCACTGATCATCATTAATAAAAGAGGATAAACTAAGTACAGCTTGCAAAATGTTTTTTCTTTCTTTTGTTTTTTATAATTGTGAAAATCCAATAAAAAACTATGTTAAAAATTGTGCGTGTGTGCACGTTCATGTTTGTTGAAAGATTTGTATCTGTAAATCTTATTCAAGAAAACTTCATATTGCCAACAAAATGCTTTTGAAATCCTTTATTTTTTAATCTCTCCTTTGTTTATTAGAACACATTATGTAGTTAATTTAATACATTTGGGCTACCTTTTTCCTGTATATTAGGACTAAACTGGTGTCAACCATATACATCATTAGGAAGATAATACCATTCTGCATTTGACTGAAAGCACTTTTCAAACATTATGGAACTGGCTCTTTTCCCAAACCAACTATATATTATGAGTTGTTCCCTTCACTGTATAAAATTCATTGATTGAATGAGAAGGGCCATGTGGGTATATTCATTTAGTTGTTCCTCTGAAAGAACCAGGATACTGCAGTAATCAGCATGCTATATCTGGAGATCTGATTGGCAGGTTCAAAAACTTGACAAGCCATGTAAATTCTCCATCTTTCATCAGGTTATTAGGCTGCATTTTTTAATCTTTTTGAACTTAAGCTTCCCTTTGGAATGTCTTCAGCTTTGTGAGCCCTCCAACCCACAAGAGAACAGAACAATAACATGGTACAGGTCAGCGTGTGGAAAAATTTCTCATGTAGAATTGCATGTAGTCTCCTGTTGCATACGCATTTTTGCGAAGGTGTGACTTTGTGTCCACAAGGACAGGCTCCCAGCTTTCCTTCTAGCTATTTGTGCAGGCTCTTTGACCTTCTTTCTCCAACCTTCTCTCTTTCTTTTTCATTATAAAATTACAGTGGTACCTTGGTTTAAGTACTTAATTCGTTCTGGAGGTCCGTTCTTAACCTGAAACTGTTCTTAACCTGAAGCACCACTTTAGCTAATGGGGCCTCCCGCTGCCGCCGCGTTGCAGGAGCATGATTTCTGTTCTCATCCTGAAGCAAAGTTCTTAACCCGAGGTACTATTTCTGGGTTAGCGGGGTCTGTAACCTGAAGTGTATGTAACCTGAAGTGTATGTAACCTGAAGCGTATGTAACCAGAGGTACCACTGTAACTATGTCAGCTGGTGGCTCCAGAATTGGAGGTGGTATGTGTCTAAATACCAGTTGCTGGAGAGAAGAACTGCAGAGAATGGTGTTGCGTTGATGTCTTGTTTGCCGGCTTCCCGTTGGCTGGCCACTATGAGAAATGGATGTTGCACTAGATGGACCTTTGGCCTGATCCGGCAAGTCTCTTCTGACATTTCTATTCTCATGATCTTCAAAGCATTCTGATCCATGTTCTTTCACAGCTGATTCTGAATAAATGGGAGATTGCATTGCCTGCCTACAAAGAATATTCTTTCAGGTTATAGATATGGTAGATGACCACACACAAATAAAATACTAGGTAGGGCTACACCTCCCCTGAAATATCACAGAATTAAAACCATCTTACTCTCATGGGACAAGGAGAGGAGAGAAGCAGACTAAAATGTAAATTGGCATATTGCTTTTGCATATTGAATATTTCTCTTTTGTCAGTAACAGCACAAGATAAAAACTACCCAAGGCATAAACAATTCTGATTCAGAAACAACAGGAAAGGGTGTTTATATCTGGAAAGACAAAATGAGTTTCTGGAGACAAGGAATGAAATGCGATTGGCGAGCATTCTTCTTTGGATGGATATATATCTTTCTATTTTCATGCATTGAGAATGGTTGCAAAGAAGCAACCTGCTGAGCAATTTGCATAGTTAACTTGGACTCAACAGGAATACTACTGAAATCTGAACTTCATTAAACAGGCATATCAAGAGCCCTGGAAACAAATATCCTAATACGTTAATGCCACTGGCCACAGATCAATGCCATGTATAACTCAATCATCAGCAGGGAACTAAAAGTTAATCATTTCTTCACAGCCTACTAGCCGTCCATCTCTTCATTTTGCTCTTATGAAGCTAAAGAAGGAGAAATAAACCCAAGAAAAATGGCCAATATAAAAGGACAGGCTAGAAGAGACCCAGGGGTACTATAGACCGATCTCTAGAAACATAGTGAGAATTTAAAACAGACATGTGTTACAGATCCTATGACTGACCATGAAGCATTAGATAACATCCATTGGATTATTTTGATCTATTCAGTTTCTCCAAATTGGAGTCAGGGAACCTGTGGCCCTCCAGATGTCCTTAGACTGCAGCTGTCATCATCCCTGCCCATTGCTTGTGGTGTCTGAGGCTGATGAGATAAAGACCAACAACACCTGGATGACACAGGTTCCCCACACCTTAGATATGCTAATTAACATTTGTGAAATATCTATTGTTATCATATATATTCCAGAGAATCGACATCCTGGGTCTGGTTCTGAAGTAGTTTCAACTTTAGGCTACTCAAGAAAATTCACATGGTGAGTCCCTTGCTTGTCCAGCGTGAGCACACCTTCAATACATTAACATTTTAAATATATATTTTAATATATTACATGTATGCGGATGCTGCTGAAAAAGCGCATTATTTCTTTGTCATTTGCATGAGATGAACACAGATTATCTAGTCATATGTAAGGCGAGTATTAATGAAGCCATTAAAATAAATGTAAAGGTAAAGGGACCCCTGACCATTAGGTCCAGTCGTGACTGACTCTGGGGTTGCGGCGCTCATCTCGCTTTAATGGCCGAGGGAGCTGGCGTACAGCTTCCAGGTCATGTGGCCAGCATGACTAAGCCACTTCTGGCGAACCAGAGCAGCGCATGGAAACACTGTTTACCTTCCCGCTGGAGCGGTACCTATTTATCTACTTGCACTTTGACATGCTTTCAAAGTGCTAGGTTGGCAGGAGCAGGGACCGAGCAACAGGAGCTCATCCCGTCATGGGGATTCGAACCGCTGACCTTCTGATCGGCAAGTCCTAGGCTCTGGGGCCACCCGAGTCCCTTAATAATGAGAAGTAGCCAAAATGCTGAGTTGCACAAAAGGCTTTATGCTATGAACCAGAAGTCCTAGTCACAAACTTATGGATCTGGAGATCAGAGGTATAGCCAGCAAGCCTCTTGTCCTGGTAGATGGACAAAAGGTTGCCATAAACATAGGAAATACTATTAGCCATATGAATGGCTATACATTTCCAAATTATGTTTTGACAGACAAATGTGAGTCTAAGAAAGGTCAGGACTAGAAATGGGGGAAAAATTTGGTTCAGTTCGCATTTAAAGGGGAACCTATGAAACCCACACTTTCTGAAATAAGCCGTGAACCAAAATACAGCCATTCTTCAAAATTGACACTTATCTCAATTTTGCAAGGGAGTTCTCATACCCAGAAATATGCACGAAAATGTATATACTAGGGTAAAGTATGCATAAAAATACAAACATCAGTGAAGATCACGTACAAAAACACTTTCTATTAGGTGAAAATGCTATGCAAAATTGTGCATATCAAACAAAATTGCATATAAAAATTTAGCATATTAAGAGAAATGTGCACTAAAATAGCCAGTGATTTTTGAATGAAGGGTATACAAATTTAATAAATAAATAATACTGATTAATTATCATGATAACATATATATATATATATCCCCCACTTATGTGGAAATCTGGAGACTGAATAATGAGAAGCTAAGACTATTCATGGGGAGAGGGGCGGAATAGTGTATTTGTACAAGTTAGTCAACTAGAACTTAGAAACTGTGTGTGTGTGTGTCCTGCTGCAATGAGATTTCACAAATAATAGAGCTAGAAACAGTAACATACCAAATGACTTCACTAAGAATGTTATTATAGCAATCAAGAAGTCTATGCATGTATTTTCCATTTCCGTAAACCTGATGAACAGCAATTACTTCACAGACAAACACCAGTTTTCAGTTTCTGGCTTTTAAAAATGACTGTGTAATGCAGAATAATGGCTATACTGCCATAGCATCCATCACCTCATGTGCAAGCTGAGAGCTAGATCTACTTGGTCATTTAGTTAATGGGTCGAATTAATGAGAGTTAAACAACAACAAAAACACGCTATAATAAATACACTAGATTAAAGGAGCTTTTCATGTTTCACCAGCTTTTTTGCCCTATTTTAAATTAGCATTTGCATATATAAAGGGCTTAATAAATGCATGTCTAGCTTTGGGCAACAGTGTAAGATAAACAATAGCTCACAAAGAGGAATGTGGGGAACACAAATGTAAATTCTTCCCCTCCCCCTTCTAGCTTATTTGGATTTCAGTTTGCATTGCTAAAATAGGCTGTGATCCTAAACCTCATTTAACTTGGAGTAAACCCCATTGCATTCACTAGGTCTTCCTTCTGAGTAGACATGCACTGTAAGACTTGACGTAACAAACTGGTATCCTGCCAAGTAAAGTATATTAATCTCTGTTTGACTTTATACATTAACTTTATGCCTTAACACTTGGCATTATCAAAAGAGATTGGGCAACCAATACAGTGAACTTTCCATTGGTCCATCCATGCAATCACCATTCATTTCAATCCCCTACTCATTATGGCTGTTAAAATTTAGGAGGAGGGGGATTAACTGGATGGGTTCAGGTTAATGTCTCACTACCGGAGGGAGTTATGCACCTTGAAAGATGCAGTGGTCTGGCCCCTCCTGAATAAGCCTTCCTGGATTCCAGAGGTTTTAGAAAACTCCCACCAATCTCCAATATTCCCTTCCTGGGAAAGGTGATCAAGAGGGTTGGTGGACAGGCAGCTGCAGGAATGCTTGGAGGAAGCACAGGTCCTGCTAGCTAGGGATGATGGGAGCTGTAGTCCAAAAACAGCTGGAAACCCAAGTTTGAAAATGCTGAGTCCCAGACCATTTTAGCCTGGCATTTGATGGTTGAAAGATACTGTTCCCAGTAACCTTGAAATGTTTAGTGGTTTTGAACTATTTTTAGATGTCTAAATTGTTTTAAAATGCTTTAAATAATATATATTTTGTTTTTACTTGTAACTGTTTTACTAGTGAGTTGTTTGCCTCCAGGGGCTCTATCGGTGGCAAGGTTGGGATAGAAATTTAATCAAATAAACAAAGTCTTAAGTGAAGCGTAGATAAGAAGAGCTGGCTCCCACCTCAGACCTTCCTCCCAACATACGTATGGTGGAGGAGGGATGCCACAAGAAGCCATCAAGCCTGACTCTGCTCTTCATCTCACCTAATGGTAGAAGGGAACATTGAATACATTGAAACAGGGCTGGGATAAGAAATGTATTCAAATTATTTAACTGGAGCAAGCTTTTCAGCCATTACCACACAGCGCATACCAAAGAAACTGCAAAATGGAACATCATTTCCAGCCATGAATATTAGTCGAGAATACAATTTGGCATAGTTGTTTTAATATGTCAGTTTGGAAATTGTGGCATTGTGGAAGCACTGTATAACTTTATATAGAACCCAGAGGAATTCTGGGTACCTGTTCTTCAATATCAATTAGATCTTATGGGGCTTAACTATCTCTCTATGCCATGAGAGATACTGTAATGTGGTATGGAAATCATAATAAGATTTCTGTCACATCTTTTCCATTAAACTCTCTTTGAATTTTGTCTGAATGTATTTCCCCCCTACTTTTTCTCCCTTTGTATAGTAGAGAGAGGTGGAAATGATCATCAGTTGTTCTGAAGCTGTTTTAAGTCTTCTGTTTAATATATTACCTGAGATATTGACAGGGAAAGAAAAGGCTTTATGAAGTCAATGAGTAATACTGTCCCTGAGGAACAATTAAAGAATTTTGCAGAGTGAGTATAAAAACCCAACTGCTGACTGTTGAGTGAAATGCTCTCCTATAATCTATGGTAGTCAGTCTGATGAATACTTTAGTATCAGTAGAAACAGCTGCATTTATCTGTCGGTCATGTTCCCATGCAGGACAAAGGAGTCAGCTCTCTGCACTTCTCTCTGAATCCTTAAATCTGAAGTGAACAACATGCATATTTTTGATAAAATTGATTGAGGTTCAGGCTGGATTCATTCTGGATTTATAAAACAAGATCGCTCTGGATTTATAAAACAAAGGAGGACTCGTGTTTACCTTACTATTGTATTAGTAGTTCAGGCAGTACAGATTAAGACTGTTAATCTGAGGGTCTTGGGCTTGAGTCCCATGTTGAGCATAAATATCCCTTCATGACCCTCATGGTCCCTTCCAACTCTACAATTCTATGATTCTAAGTGGAGAGCTGCAGTGTAAAATCAGCAAATAGTTCATCTCTTCTTCCCATGGGAGCATCCAGCTTGCAAAGAGGGAGACTGTGGATTCAAACACCTTTTTGCAACTGGAAGGAACTCTTCTATACCCAGAACCCCAGTCCCAAATGTTCTTTCTCCCTAGGTCCTGATTATTGTCCCTATAGTTACAAGTGTAGTAGGGTTGCCATATTTCAAAAAGGGCAATCCGGACATGAGAGTTGTTGAGTTTCTTTTTGCAAAATTGCAAAGAAATTGGACATTTTTGAGCTATTTCTGAGGGAAATCGGCAAAAAACGGCACTGCCGACATGGGTTGCTAAAGGTCCAAATTTTCCCTGTGGCTGCAGTATTCTGGATATGTTTGGGAAATTCCGGACGTATGGCAACCCTAAATTATACTGTGAAATAGCATAATCCTCTATAGTACACAGGGCAGGATAGTTCCCCAGCTGCCCAGAACACATTTTCAGGGGTATTAGGAACTGCAGGGTGCTGGGAAAGTGGTGAAAATTGCCCCCACCATCACTTTTCATTCAAAGGAGTATCCAATTTGCAGAGTTCTAGCCCAGACAACTCTGGAGCTGAGCCAACGAATCACAATGAGTACTGAAGTGTCATATATTGATCCCCATTAAAATCTGTCCTATAAGCCTCTAATTCAGGCCTACAGCCAGAAATGTTTTTGTGTCCCTAAGGGGACAGGTAATTGTTGCAGAACAGCCAGAACATAAAATACTGGTAGCCAAACAGACTTATTTTCAAAGGAGACTGGCTGAGGAATTATTTAGATCTAGCAAATGCTGCAGATGAGCCTGGAGGTCCAGCACCAACCAGGGGTGAGAGAAAACTTTATCATATTGACAAGGATAGGACTGCAGTTAAATGTCACTCACACATTTCCCCACTTCCCTACAAGACCTTTCACAATGCATGCAGGTCAGAACAGTTGCACTGGCCTGGGTACAATATTGCGCTAGTACAAGGATCCAGAGCACCTGACCTAAGTGCACTGTTGTACTACTATTCACTAAGTAACTAAGATCTTGCATCTGATTTTATCCAGAATTTTTGTTCTGCCTAGCACCTGATCACAGACACAAGCAGAAATTTTATTAATTTATTAATCTGAAAAAATAGCAACATAAATGTGGTTTTGTGTTTGGGTTGCAACCCTGATCATAGTTAGCTTGGTTAGGTCCCATTAATTGGACTGTAAACTGCCAATCCATGCACAGGAGCTCAGCTTGGTTCCCCCATGGTTAATTAGGTACATGTTCCATTTAGTTCTACAATCTCCCCCCTTCTAGAAAACTAAAATAATATGGTGTTTTTATAGTCTGATGCAAATTACAGCAAGTAGCAATTTGGGTAATTTGATGCAAACTGTGCTAGCAGCTTCTGAAGTCAATATTGATAAAACCCATCGTAAGTATCCACTGGATCATACTTGCAAATGATTTTTAACATTATGCCCCTCCTGGTCCAGAGCTCCTTGTGTGCTCTGATGTGCACATGGAACACGTTGCACAAATAGCTTCCTTGTTCATCTTGTGAAGGAAGAAACTTCTCTCAGCATATCCCCTGGCATATCACTGGATAAAGCACATAGCTATTTATAAACACACACAGAGAGAGAGAGAGAGAGAGAGACAGAGACAGACACACACACACACACACACACGAAAGCCTTTTTTAAAGACATGGTTATTCATCATACGATGTTGCTGACAGGATCTTCTGGGTCTGGGTATGCTATTTATATTCAGGCTTTTCTCCATGGAGGGTTATCCTATATCCATAGTCAGTCCACTTGTGTCCTCCACCCCTGTCTGTAGCCTGAAGTCTGTGGACTGAGTATCAGCTTAATGCTTCAATCTTTTCTCCTGGGTCTTGTGGAATTGATAAAGCAGACTTCGGAATCCTTGTTAGGTTGAAGCCTGCATGTGGATGCACAGCCAGCCACCTCACCTATATCTAAATAGGATAATGATTTAAGCAACATCATAGACTGGAGAAAAAAGTTACCAGTCTTGATATAGGAATGCACTGTTGACATACAACATGGCTGACCATGTAGATCAACCATTTTGTTAGGATCCTTCCCCCCCCCCCACATATGCTCATGGTTTTGACAGGCGGTTTGAACATTTACGTTCCACCATGTTGGTATATTAAATCTCATTGTAAGAGTGCCAAGCATCTCTTGTGGAAGACATATTGAAGGCTACAAAGACATAAGCCCAGTTTGCAAATCATGCCAAGCCCATGGGCATCTGCAGGGATTTTTCCAGGGTAGCAGAAGTGCTGGCAAAGTAAACAATTTGGCATAAAAAGTGATATAAAAATCAGAGAACAGGTTTAAGATTTCTGGTACACCTGATTACTGAGCAGTGGCAAGGGCTGAGTAGATCTGGCCTCTAAGAAAACTGAATTATAGGTCTATCCCTTGCTAAGTTCTCAATGGATAGACCAGCTGTCCATCTACAGGTGGACTTGGTATGCAGACCATGTCTTTCTGCTCACGTCTGAAACTATCAATTATTACCTGGCTCCCTGACCTGCTCTAGCCCTTAATTAATTGCACTGCTGCTACAAAGAACTTCACAGCCTTTACCTCACTGGATTTCCCTTAAACACACACACACGTGAACAACATTGGACTACACTCCTTCCTTCTTTCAGAAAAATAGGTATAACAATACCCATTTTAAAAATCTATAAAATACATTACAGGAAAGGGGTTAGGTTAGTAGGGATATTTTTTTAAGAAGTGAGAAAGGGTTGTGTCCTATCCTAGACCTACTCAGAGGAGGCCCATTGAAAATAGTGGCCTAACTAACTTGGGTTCATTGATTTCATTAGTTCTATTCTGAACAGGACTAACATGGGATACAACCCAGAGTCTGCTCATGGATGAGTCAAAAGAGAAGTCTTCCCCATCTTCAACTCTGCTACATGGCAGGAACAGAGGGAAAAATCTCTTCTCCCAAAACAGTTCTAACCACCAGACAGAATCTGGGCACAAATGAGCTGCACTGTGTTTGCTGAAGAAAACACAGCAGCATCTTAGTAAACCTATAATCCACTGTGACAACACTGACACCTAGCTGCTCGTGTATCCAAACTACTCCATACATTCTGCAGTGGTGTAATGTACTGATCACAAACTACACTACACTTTTGCAGTTATAGATGCATCCACGCCATCACAGGTGCTAAGTATTTCTCTGCTTTTAACTCTTCTCACCATCTTGCCACCAGCATAAAACCACCGCTTGAAAAAGCAGCATACTGCTTCCCAGAAGTGTTCGGATTAGCTGTTTGGCAAGCCTCTATCAAAATGCTGCTGCCAATGCTTTTGTAAATGTACGTGGGTGGGATTTTCCTTGCCTTAGCTACTCTCCCTCCAGCCCCAGAAGACTGCTTGTTATCCAATAGCAGAAACAACACACTGGATCTCCTCCCCCAATTCAAAATCTTGCAGCGCAGCACTTGCTACCAAGCCCAGGAGATTACAGAAATGGCAGCATATGAAGCAATTTGGCAAGAAGGATTTGGATTCAATTTCATCCAACCTATCGATGCAACAAGCCAACGAAATTAAACAATGTGTGCCCAGCGCCTGACTCACCTTTAGAAACAATCACAATTTGATTGACCCATTATTACTAAGAGAGGGTTGTTGTTTTCTAATGAAATGCTACTACTGTACATCATCATGATTTCAAAATATGCAGCTGCAAGTGATTAATTATACTCTGGAAGAACCTAACAACCAACCCTTCTATTTAAATTACATATGGCACCTATTAATTTATTTGCCCTAATTATCAAAGCAGGACTGCTGTACTGCACCCTCTATCACAGAGTCTGCTTCAAGAATTTGCTTGTTTCCCCCTCCCTTCCTTCCTATTATGTGGCTCCACTAATGGCAAGAGTGTATCATAACTTAATTAGTTAGCACTGATTTGTAATCTGCACACTTCCGCTTAATTGGCATTTTTCACGGCACCAGCCTTAATCGTATGTTTTGCATAACTAGCAACCTTTGAAAAAGGAAAGCCTTGGGGGAGGGGAAGCCATAGTTTTTTTGTGAAAAGTGTGCGTGCTGTGCCCTTGCTTCAGAGCCACACAGCCTCTGAAATCCATACAGAATGCATCATTTTCTGGGCATGAAAACTACATGGCTAGGCAGGGCAGATTAACAAAGAGTTTGTTCTCATGACACAGTATACCATAGAATAAACAGTCAATGAATTCACATTAGGAGCTGCTTATTCTGGAGTGATATGCTAGTTGACTTCAGAGTAAACTCTGGTAAAGCATGGCTTCTCTAGAGAGGGTGATGATTTCATAAGAAGCTAGAAAAGTCATATTGAGTCCGTCCCCCCCACCCCCAGCCACCCTAATTTCTGTTACTATTCTAATGGTGGAAATGAGGTTCTTGCTCCACCTCCAGGCTAATGACATTTGAGCACTTGTGACATTTGCACTAGTAATTGTTTGCAGCCATGACATTATTCACTATGCCAACATTTCCTGAAAAAACTGACTGCAATTTAACTGTTAGACATTACCTGTATGTAAAAATAATAGGTGTATAAACAAGCCCACAAATATCCAAATAGGTAGCTCGCATTAGAAATATGCTGAACACCACCCAGCTCTATTCTGCATCATCCAGGCTGCCTGTTCCTCCTAGATCTTCAGTCCTGGACGATGGTTATCTGCAGGGAAGAAGGCTCCACCATTAAGCAGAGTGAGCCTTCTGCCTCAGCCTACTGACTCTGGGTATCAGGAAAAGGCAAATTGTTAATAAATGTATTATATTATTGAATTTTGTTTTACTCCTAGGGAGTAAACAACATTGTTTTTATTTGCAGCACAGTCTGCCTCAGCCAGCAAAACACATCTGTCCAGCCTTGAATACTGTGCCCCTTGACTTTTGTAGGGAGCAACATTTATTGTTCCACATCAAGCGCCAAAATATATTGGGCCAGCCTGCTTTTTGCCTGGAGTTAAGACAGTCTTGCTCTAGTCTGTAACCTCAATTTATTGCCACCAAAGGTGGTGATAACCACTAGCTTAGTTGGCTTTCAAGGGGCCACTCCTTTTCTCTGTCCTAAATCTCCAAAGTATAATTGCCAGGTATACATTACAGCTGTCCTGCATGCCCACAAACTGCTTAAGACATATTTTAGAAAGTTTACTTACTTCAATGAAGAGTTTAAATCCAATAACCCAAAAGGAAAAAGTGTAGCTTAGTTCCTATGCATTTCATACTAGTCTCAGCTCTTTAAAAAGCTACTGGAGTCCAGAATTCAGGTCCAGGGTTTACAGCATCCAGGATCATTATAGGAGTTCTGTGAACCACAATAAGATGATGTGCCATGATTTACAATGTTGAAACATTTGCACTGTTTCGAAGTCTATTTTATCAAAGTTAGTTATTTTCCTTTGACAAGGGAAGAGACCTTACATTTCTTGGATTTTAGCATGATTCCAACTGTGTGTGTGTGTTTTTTTATAAAGAATGGCTCTGCTGGAATCTTGCATGATGCTCATTTACATTTATTTTGGTCACGAAAAATTGAGGATATTGTGCACTTTTCAGAAATACTATCTGTCAGCCTGAGGCAAATTTATTTGCTAGACACTGACAGGCAGACAAACAGAAGTTCAAAAAGTTGACTTCCTTAGCCAGTAAATATCAATCAGTGTTATTCAAATCAATAGCTTATGCTCTGGCATTATCTTCATCTCCTGCTGAATTTGCTGAGGCACATGTTGTGAAATGCATCACTAAGTGGTTGCATTATCTTATTACTTTTTGCGAGAAGATAATTTTTGCATTATCTATATTCTGCTGTAGCCTGTGGCTAATACAGAAATAAAACTGAGTGGAAATTAAACAAACACAATCTGAAGATGGGCCTTGAGCAGGGATTTGGAGTAACCTGTCATCAGTATGCTGATAACACTTAATTCTATCTCTCCATTCCATCTGAATTAGGAGAGGCATTTCAGATGCTTGACCATTGAATGAAGGCAGTAATGGGCTGCATGTGAACCAATGAAATGAAACTGAATCCAGACAAGGCGCTATGTACTGTGTGTTGCTGGTTCTCAAGTCTGAGAAGCAGGGAGAGGGCCAGTTCTTGGCAGGATTGCACTCCCCAGGAGGAAGAGATGTGTAGCTTGGAGGTACTTTTTGATCTATTTATGGTGCTAGAAGCACAGGTAACCTTAGTAAGCTATGAATGCCTATGGCTAGTTCAACAGCTACAAGTCTTCCAAAATAGGGATAGCTTGGCCACAGTGATGCCCATTCTGGTAACAACCAGACTGGACTATTGCAATATTCTTTATGTGGGTCTACCTATGAAATAGCTCAGAAGCTGCAATTAGTGTAGAATGCAGCAGCGAGGCTGTTGATGGTTATATTTGGACAGCTACATATTAACAGGTCGGATTTCCAATTTGCTACCAAACCCAAATTAAGCTGTTATGGCAGGTTGGGGAAATGGAACTTGAATGGGGAGGAACAGAATAGAATTCCCAGTGAAAGAATCAGCATTCCACTTATGGTCAGAGCAGTGAAGGCTGGAGAGAAAACTTAGCTAACAGAACAGTATTGGACAGGAAATAAGAAGCTGGGCTACAAGTCATGAAGCTCATTGTCTCATTTGTAATAAAAAAAATTAGGAAATTATTATGAGTAATTGGATGGTCTCATGGATGCCAACGTGAGCTCTTTGGATGAAGGGTGGTGGGATCTAATTGTACAAGAGTCTTCTGCAGATGGGCTGGTTAGATAAATGAGGGCTATTCCCACTATATGTCAGTCTATTTTGTTTGCTCTTCCAAATGGCTTTAGCATGGGAGAAACAAATACCACACTTTGCATATTCCAAGGCTGAGCAATGAAAATGCGGTCAAGTCTGAGCCTTGGTCTCACTATTGGACTGGATTGATCATACATTTTTAGAAAAGAGAACAAGCCAAAGCAGAATTTATTTATTTTTAAGGTGAAAATAAAGAACACAAAAGTATCATGTGGTTAAATGTTTACGGGGAAATAATGATTATTTCAGACATGCTTAAAATTACCCTGTGGCTGTTGAGGATCTCTTATGCTGTGCTTTGATGGGTGAAGCATAATAATGACAAGTAGTTCAGCAGACAGTCGTGCATGTTTTGCAGAATTATATTCCCCATCTTGTCTTTTTAATTTATATGCAAGGTACTTGCTAGTCCATGGAGAGAATCTTTTCAAGAATAACTACTCAGTATTTTTGTACTGCATTGATGAGATGCTTCCAAAATGTACAAAGCATCAAGGTAAAGTATCTGTAAAGCCTTTGCAAACCTAACAGCATATTTTAATATGCAGTGAATTCTCCAATTTGCTTCTACAAAGCACAATTATAATCTAAGCAATGCTGAATACTACAACTCTACTACTGTTTATCAGAAAGACACTGAGTGAAAAAAGGCCAGGAAAGTATGATTTACATGCAGGATATCAAAAAAAGATCTCTGTCTCAGTGCAAATTTTATAAATAGATTGAGGAGAACAATATTATGGTCTTCCTGGAAAATGCCTTTTAATACAGTACTGGGTTAATTTTCCATTCAGATATTTCAGCTCTGCTTCAGTTACACAAAAACTTTTCACACTACCTTTTAAAATAAAATTATGAAAATAATCATGTACCTAAATAAAAAGTGTTTTAGCAAAATGTTAAAAAATAATTTTAAAATTTGTTCCTTAAACATTTTTTTTCTCAGGCGAATGTTCTTTTCTCCACTCTCAGAACTATGTTCACAATGTGGATGGAACATAGTGAGACTTACGCACAAGGGATGCATTTTACAGTATATGTAACACCAAACCTTGGTTTACTGCTATGTGGACATGCTGCCATGAGCCCAATCAAAGCATCAGGCTTGCATCTCCTTCCCTACAAAGTAGTTGGGAAGAGGACTTCTTGGGAGATTAGTTTCACTTTCAAAGAATGTCACCTGGGTGAGTTGTACAAACTACAAATCTGGCTCACAAGAAACTGACAAATTTCAAAACGAGACAACTTTGCCACAAGATTCTTTGCTAGTTTTGATGCGTAAGACTACTTACCCCTCTGAAAATTCATTAATTTTGAATGGGAACACATAGGAAAGGTATTGATTTGTAAATCTGGATTATTGATAACTAAGATATGCATGTCTATTGTGCGCTACGTAAAATAATAATTTTCAGTTATGGGTATTTCCATATCAACGGATGCTGAAACAGAACACAGACTTGTGCAAAATAAACCAATTGCAGTGAAATGGAAAATACCAGACGAAAGTGCAAATGAGTATCATAATGCTTTAAGACATCTTTCTATATTTCTAGGAAGCACTAGGAACTGCCAGTCTGGGAGCATCCCTTTATAGCTTTCTTGAAATCACATGGAGCAGGACTGGAATTTGATGGCAGATAATAACGGAGCCCTGCTAAAGTGCAAAGCAAGTATCCAGGCAAGAGACTGTTTTTGACATAAAGTATTCTTTTAAGACTTTTCCAGTTATGTGATCAAACCTGCCACAAAGCATGTATGGTGCAGCATATTCTAGTACAATGATTTTATGAATGCTATTGTCATATTAGCTTTTCAAGGAAGACTGAATTCAGAAGGGAAGGGGTTACTAAGTCTGTGATGTGAGCAAAAATTATTAAAAGAGTGAAGGAAGCAAGGATAAGCTGGTTTTATTATTATTAATTTAATACTTTCATAATCTGCCTGATTTACTGAGGCAAGGCATGACTTAGCATGATATGATCCTATGTAATAAGTTTTATGGAATCATTCAGCTTGGGGGTTTTGCTGTTATAACTGCACACATCCCGGCTGCACCAAATAGATGATGAAATCAGGGACTTAGCTCTCTATGCCCATGTAGGAAACGGAGAGCCAGAACAAAGGCATACTTGTCACTCTTAAAACGGGTACGGAAAATCCCACGGAGCAAACATACATACATAGGGGAAAACTGGGGTTTTCTAAAATACAACATTAGGGGTGTATTATAAACAAAACAGTATGAGTCTTCATATGTAATGTGACTACAAGATGTTATCTTGACAAAAACAATACAGATGCAATGTACTGTTCTTCACACTGTTTTTTTAAAAAACAACACTAAGCTCCATTTTGTGTCATTTGAACTGATCTGTATTCTCTGTTAGAATTCTCAAGTTTACATGAGCTAAATTGCTAAGAGCACTAGCCTATTTTAGCCAGTCAGAAAGGCCACTGAAAAACAAGCAAGACTGCACTATAATAATACAGGAGGATATGACAGACCATGAAAGCTAATCCATATGAAAAGGAGGAGGAAAGATTTTTGACTCTCACTTCTAAGAGCTAAAACAGATGAGTAGAGGTCCCCGGCCATACCATTTCAGATAGCAGATGAGAAAACCAATGTTTGACTGCTGCTCTGTACGAAATGTTTCCAATACACATGAAGCTAGTACATAAGGAAGGTTCTAGTCTAAAGTGTTAGAGCTCAGATACATTTTTCTGAACATCTAGCTCTTTTAAGCTCTAAAAAAAACAGGGAAGCAGAAAGGGCCACAAGTGAGTGGTGCTTCCTCTTTCTCAATGGAAAATGAAGGCTACAAGATGAAATGGAAACCCATCCAGGTTAATATGCCGCCTCCAAGTCAGGATCTTACATTGTAGCATCCTCAGAGGTTAATCTACACAAGTCAAATCATGATATGCCTTATGGTTCCAACATAGCCTACTTCAGGTTGCTGCACATTCTGCAAAACATCTGGCATGTGACTGCTTGTAAACCAGGTTTGTTCACAATATACATATACTTTTCCTACGATTACAATATTACTATGCATATGCATATAAAAGCTAAGCTATGTGGCAGCATTTGAGACAAATCAACATGGAGTGCATGGGGTTGTGTAATGGGTTAAACATGCTATCAAATAAGCGCATACTACTGAACTGTTCAACAAACTCAAGGACAACACTGTTTCATTAATTCTTGGCATGTATAAAAATATGCAGATGCTATACAGGTAGTGAGCATAATTAAGCCTGTGACATTAATGTGCCTTTCATAATTAGCAATTGAGCAATAAAGTAATAGACATAAGTTAATGCTGATAAGGACAAAGTAATGCACACATGAAAAAATAATCCTAGCAGCAAATACACATTTTTGGTTACTCCGGGGTGGGACAGGCATGGAATATAATTACAAATGAGTTGAAAAGTCAGGAAAGATGTTATAATTTGGAAACTGAAAGAAAATACCATGCTGATAAATACTAATATAGAAAAAGTACGAAAGAAATTGTACTCTGATGCAAATAAAACGGGATGCTTAATTAAGTTGTGAGAACATGAGAAGAGAAGGAAGAGCGCCAGAAGAGAGTGATATGAACGTCTCAGCATGAACAGCAAACAAATTTTGGGGTGGAAGAATAAAGCATTCCTAGTACCACTGAAATCAATCCATCTTAATTTCTATTGACTTCAATCAAACGTAAGCACACTTAACTTTTTCCCACTGCGAACTCCTAAGGAAAAAATGAAGAACCTAGAGATGAAAAGAAAACAAAATCACATGTAAAATATATGCTCAGAGACTTTCTTTCACCTAACCATAAAAAATAGACTTCTTTCATTCTGCAATTACCGCTTGCCAAAAGCAAGGGTATGCCCATAATAATTAGAAAATTATTTCAAGTAAGGCTACATATTAAAATAGCAAGTGGCATTATATTTTCTCTAAGGGCCTCAAAAATGAAATGAAGTCAATGGTGGAAGAAATAATACTAATAGTAGTAGTAGTAGTTTGGATAGCCTCTCCAACGGAATGTGGAGAACCATGTTGTTGAGTCAATACAGTATGTCGAGAAAATCAGATATATTTGAGGGTCTTGCTATTCTGTCAACGTTCTGTGCGTAACCCACCAGATGCTGCTACCATGCAAGCCTCATTAAAATTAATGGGAGTCACTCAGGAGCAGCGCTCAGTGGATTTCTCCCTCCAACACTTCGTTATTGCTATTGCTATGATGCATATCACTGCTTTATGGCATTCTCTGTGAATTTAACGTTTTTAAAATAGAATCTCTATAAAAATTATCTAATATTTTCAATCCACGGCAAAGGAAGAACAAGGGCATAGTGAGTGAGAAAAAGGTGTGAGAGAAATAAAACTGCAGGTAATTAACAGTGATTCATGGCTTTACTCAGTCACAGGCTGTGTCAAAAATGGGAAGGAGATAAAGCCTGAAAACTACACAACCACTCCCAGAGTTGGGGGGGGCAGTGGATTAGTTATTCGGTCCAGCATCCTATTAATACTTCAGAGGTGTAGCATCTTAAGCTGAAATCAGGAGGGACTGAACAGTTTAGCACATCAGAAGTTATAAGATAAAAGAAGCAGTGTGGGGGCTATTTCACTTGTGCAAATGGTTTCCAAATGATCCTTCTCAGCCATCCCCAATACACATGCGCTTAGTGTGTACTGGTGCTCCACAAATATACTATCCATAGGATAGCATCTTGAACTGTTGTCAGCAAAACTAAAACTTTTTAAAAAATAACACTTCTAGGGTTTTCTTTCAATACATGTAACTTTGAACGAGGCTTGCCTTCTTTCAGTTATCCATAGGAAAATGCCCAGAAGTTCTCATGAAATTACTGTACATTGCAGAAAGACTGAGACAGGGAAGCAAATCTTGTTCTCCTTGAGAATAGTCAGTTTCTGCCTTTTATCTACAAGCGAGTTTTCCCTAATTATGTAGGTACTTCAAAAAACTATACCATAGAACTATTGGGGTATATTCTCAGTTAACTTGCAAAGTTGACTGGAAACTTTGACATAGTAAACTTACCACAACTGAGCCCCCAAAGGAGGAAACAGCTACTCACCTGTAAAGAATAAAACACCCATTAGATACATTACTCCCCACAAATGGAGTAAAAAGTAATGCTTTCTAAGGAGATGAGTTGGGGGGTGGTGAACAGCTTGAAATTAGTGACTACATTTCAGCATAGTGTTATGTTGATTTTTCCATTGAAATCAATGGAGTTAACTACAGATATCTATCAATGGTTTTAAGCACCCCAAATCTGGTGCTAGATTATGGCCATTATATCAATAGCACAGTCCTATGAACGGGTATGAATTGTCTTGGGAGACAATGGAGGAGTGTGCCTTTGGGGGTAAAGTAAAAACCACTGGAGAGCTACAGCACCTGCTGTGGCTGTAGAGACCAATACGGGAGATACATGTTTTGTTGCAGCTGGGGCAGATGAAGGCATCTGGTTGTGCAAGTCTTCTGCACCCATGGTAGCAACAAAAGAGCTTCATTTAGGCTGCTGAAATGAAGAAAGCTTGGAAAAGTGGGGGACAAGGATGTTGGTGTGGCCGAACTCTGAGCTCAGATCTCACCTGAGCATAAGATTCTTACGCTTAGCGTGTGCTCAAACACCTTCTTGTGCCCCACAAAGCACTATTTTTGCACCTCATAAGGCAATGGGTCTTGGGGTTCTATACTAAAAACCAAAGCAGATCCCCTGAACTATTGCTCATCACTGCTGTAAGTAACAAGGTACTTGACTTGGACATTCTCACCCATTATGTCAGCTCCTTCCTCCCACAGAGGCACATAAAGTAAACAGAACACATGACTTATGGGGAGCCATGGCAAAAATGGCTGGGTATTTCAGAGTTAAAGGCCCAGCAGGAAATCAGAATCTCTTATCTGGAGTAATTTAAAGAGACCCTTGGTTTCCTGCCTGTCTGGATCACATATGCTCTTTTATGGGGGGACAAGCTTTTAAAAAGAAGAGTCTCATTTCTTCTGAAGGATTAACATAGGGATCTTTTCAGGAGGCTGGAAAGCGAAGCCTTAGAGATATGAAAAATGTTTTTATAGACTATGCTTTGCTATATCCACTCTCCAGCTAACCAGAGACTCAACTCTTCCCCATCTCTCTTTAGAAAATTTTGCAAACAAACCTAAGTCCCCCAAGAGGGTTTCCTTTTCATAGTTTGAAATTTTTGCTGAATTTTCTACAGCTCTCTAGACTCCAGCCCTGCCTCAGGCAAATTCATTCTTCCTTGTGTGATGAATGGCATAAAGGATGTTTGCTTTCTCATTCACAAAAGTACCCTCTGCAATTGAAGTCTCATTGATTTGCCACGCACACACCTTTTACAAAATGCACCATTTTATGGGTGAAACAGATGCACATTTATCTGTAGAACATTTAAAAATAAATTCAAATATGAAGTTTGAAAGGTAAACACTTTTAAGGAATAGTTTTCAACTGGTTTCTTAAAAAGCTGCTTTTAAAATACAGACTAACTACAGAAAGAAGTTTAGCCATGCTTGCAAGGCACATGGCACATTAATGAAAGCTGCATTTACCCTGCTTTGGTTTTGATGGGCCTCATCGCACTCATAAATGTTCGCGGCTTTATGCAGACCTATTAAGCCTCTGTTGCTCAGCAAGCAAAGGGACTCAAATTGGACCATGACTAAGGTTGGCAAGGGGCAATCCTTGTGTAGACATGGCCAACATTACACCCATCTACCCATACCTTCTTGGTGGTTCACATTCACATGGATAGATCTGAAACAATCGAAGTTGCAATAATGTCTTGAACATTATAAATTGCTTTAATGTGGGGCCTAGCTATAGAGAAACAATGGCACTGAAATCTTTATATGATATTATTCTGAATTAAAAACTAGGCTGCAAATATAGTTTAAAGACAGGTTTAAAAAAGCATACTGGGCAATTACAACAAACAAAACATTTTTATAAAAAAAAGTCCAGTTGCTGTATTCCAAAAATTGAAAACAATCACGGATAAGGAGCAGCCAATTTGCAGAGTACGTAGGGTATTTTTAAGAAATGGTGTGAAGCAATATTGTTTGTATCTCTTGTTTTGATAAAATAATATTAGAACAACATACAGAGCAAATCCAACAATATCATATTGAATTTCAATGTTTTACCAGCACTCAAGAGAAAACACTGAATGAAAACATTGCTATAGAGAAGATTAAATCAATAACACCTTCTTTTAAAAATGGAAAACCACTTAGTCTTGGTGGTATACAATTGATTATTACAGAACATTTTCACTCAGCTCAGCTTTTTTTTTAACAAGTGCCCATCAGTTTGACAGGTAGTGTTTATGAGGTTAATTCAACCTGCCCCGCCCAAGTCAAGCTGCACTGGGGAAAGTAGGGTACCTCTTGAAAGCAAAGTTACCGTACTTCAACAGACCAGCTTGGCATATTGCATATAGAGGTGACACCTCGTCGAGCTTGCCTGGAATGACTCTTGCTTTCCCTGATCCAGATCACACTTTGCCTTCCAGCACCACTAGCAGTAGCAAATCTGCCTCTCGAACTGCAGAGAAGAGTTGAATAAAGCAAGGAAGAATAGCAGAGGGCAAAGTATATTCATTTCCAGGGACTGGGTGAAAACTATTGATAAAAAGATGCCTCTCTTGAGCTTGGCAAACAAGGAAATACACTCAAGTCTTAAATTAGTAATACAAGTCATTTCACTGTATGATTTTTTTAAAAAATGGGAATAACTTCAATGGAAGCAGGGGCAGAGTTCAATTTCAAGGTATCCCAGTGGAATCATTTTTAATGGGTTTCACCCAACAAGCACTGAACTAGAAACTGAGAGCCCAGGATCTCTCTTTTCTTGATATGTCCATGGGAGGGGTACTTCATACAAATTTACAAATCTTATATTTTGCAATTTGCCTGATCCAAAGCCATGAATCTAAAGATCTGTACACTGAATAATTTTATAAATCTCAGGAGAAGCAGTGCTAACTGCAGAGGTATGTGCTCAAAATATCTAACATTGTCTTCTATAAATCAGTAACAGGTAGGTAGCCGTGTTGGTCTGCCGTAGTCAAAACAAAATAAAAAATAAAAAAGATCCTTCCAGACCAACTAAGTTTGTTATTGGTAAAGAAGTGTGCATGCACACAAAAGCTTATACCAATATCAAACTTAGTTGGTTTCTAAGGTGCTACTGGAAGGAATTTTTAAATAAATCAGTAAAACACTGGAAATGCCAGTGTAATTAAAAACAGCATTATGTTAAACATGCATAGAAACAATATCCCTTCCACCATGATTAACAGTACAGGTATTCACTATGATTGCTATATGCAACCTCCTGGTACAAAGGCACTATGTCTCTGCATAATCAGTTGCTGGGGAGTAACAACAGGAGAGGGCTACTGCTCAAGTTTCAGCCCTGCTAGTGAGCTTCTGGTGTGTCCAGCTGGACACTGTAGGAAACGGTGCTTGAACTGCAGGTCAGAGGAGCCCTTAGGAGCACAGGAAGATTCCCTCTACCCAGTCAGACCATTGGTCCATCTAGCTCAGTATTGTTCACACAGTGACTGGCAGTGGCTCTCTAGGGTTTGAGGCAGGCGGTCTCCCAGCCCTACCTGAAGACACCAGGGATTGAACCTGGAACCTTTCAAGTGCAAAGCAGATACTCTACCACCCTCTCCATTTGTGCTGTTTTTAGAAGGCTGGGCAGGGCCCATACAATCTGGCAAGTCAGGGTAGTAAATAATGGGATTTCAGCAAGTGGCCCTTGTCTCCCTGGTTAGAGCGGTGCTGTAGGAGAGAGGCAGAAGGCAGTTTTGCTGAAGGCTGATATTCTGCTGGTACAGTGGAAATATCTTGTGATCTCCATCAGTGAAAAGTTGCCCAGACTGGGGGAAAGGCAGTAGATGTGGAAGACTTACCGTATTTATTGTAAGACTCACTTTTTCCCTCCTAAAAAGTAAGACAAAATGTGTGTGCTTCTTATGGAGCGAATGCAGGCTGCGCAGCTATCCCAGAAGCCAGAACAGCAAGAGGGATTGCTGCTTTCACTGTGCAGTGATCCCTCTTGCTGTTCTGGCTTCTGAGATTCAGGAATTTTTTTTCTTGTTTTTCTCCTCCAAAAACTAGGTGCGTCTTGTGGTCTGGTGTGTCTTATGGAGCGAAAAATACGGTAATATCAGACAATGGCACTGGTCTGATCCCCTAGTACAGGAATGGGAGAACCTGTGCACCTCCAGAAATTATTGGGCTATAATTCCCACCATCCTTGACAATCGGTCATGACAGTTGAAGCCGATGGGAACTGTAGTCCAGCTGCATCCAGAAGGCCCTGGTACCACATGACCTCCCAGGCCAGGAGGACTGTGCGACTGCATCAGCAGGAATGGCCCAGGCGAGTTCAGAAAGTCAGCAACTGATTTGCCGGACTCCAATTTGAGTTCCACAGAATCAGACAACCTGATGGAAGTTCAAAGATTTAATCTCCAAATACGTTTTCCTATTTAGTATGCTGGATACTTATGATATAAGAGTCTTGAAGCAGAGGGCTGTTTCCCAGATCCACTCATGCAACAACCCGGCCCTCTGTGATTAATCTGCCACTCATCCAGAAACTGTTATTTTAACTAATAAAGAGATCCAATCTTGAAGAGATTATCATTTCCGATGCCTGGCTATAGCTAAAAGAACTCCATGCATACATTTGCAAGATGAATAAACATGCTGGCGCTGGCTATCAAACAGCTAGAGCAACTAATAATGGTTGGCGATATGGATGCGGCAATTGATTGCATGGGTAAGGGTAGATGAACTTGATTTATTTTTCTTAGCAGTTGCGTTGCTAATCCAGGGGCTTGCTTCATGTTATCCCTCCTCCTTTTGTTATTTCCAATAGAATTAATTAATTATTTCAGCTTCCTGTTTATGCAGCAGCAATTCCAAAAAGAGAAGAGCCCAGAGATGACAGTTCTTGCTTGAAGACCTTCTCGAGAGAAGCACAGGAACAGTGAAGGTGTGACATACCTTACCATTCTGTTTGCTAGGAAGCTGACCCTCAAAATCAATTGCGATGTGCAGTGTAAGAGCACCCCAGAGACAAAATGAAAAATAGATGCAATGGGACTATATACAGACATATAGAACTCGATAAGTGAACCCACTGTACAACTGCACACGTCATGTTTTGTTCTGAGTGAGGGCAAAACCAGTATTCTTGCAGAACTGGCTATGCGTAACACTGATTGGTTGACACCCACTTGTCCCACTCCAAGCACTTTTTCAACATTATAAAACTGTATTCTGCTTTAAGAAGAGGTAGATATATCAGTAAATGTGCATTCAGTACTTTCAAAGGAAGACCAGAACGCAGCCCACTCAAGCATAGGTGGCCTTCTCCAGCACTGCACTCCCAGTTATGATTGCCCCCCACTGCAGGGGGAGGGCTAATATAAAGGCAATTCTATTTGGAAAGGGATAGAGCTGATTCCTAGAGAGACCACAGAAACTGCTAGAGAACAATCCAGCAAATTGTTGAGCAAATTATATAAATCATAATCTGGCCAGGATGGCAACAGGGTGGATCATCTACAACTGATGAAAGTGAGCAGTTATGTCATTTAATGGTGGTGTGTGTGTGTCAGATTTTCTGGGCTGGGGAAACATAAGCTGAATTTCAGGGAAATGAGATGGTGATGTTTTGCTATTGATGCTGTGTTAAAGCATGGCTGTTCCGCAGTAAGTGCCCAGTGTGGAGGCAGCCCAAGTCCAAATCAATTTATTATCCTTTCACATCCAGTCTGCTCCTAGCAAGAGTTCCTATTTTTACTCCTTTTTTTACTCCTTAGCATTCTCAAGTATAAACATACACAATGTATCAACCAATCTCCATTCAGTTTTGGTAAATTTTTATATTTTATGGAAGTAACAGGATATTTTCCCAGCTTGATTATTCCCAGTTATGCAAATATGAGTTCACCACACAAGAATTTTAGCATGTTTCCGAAAGAAAGAAGAAATTGCACCAATGTATATTCCCTTGTAAATTATGCTGTCAAAGCTCTGAAACTGTAGGTCTTGCAATTAAAAACATATTTCCCCTTTCTGAGCTATAATCCAAGATGATATCTTGTCAGACAGTCAGCTGGCAACCGTATTGCTTGTCTGTGTTTTACAGTTATTTCCACTTTCCAGATACTTGGAACCACTCCCAAACCTGTCATATAGAAAGTGTGGATATGTGCTTGGCATTTTGCATCCTTTCACAGCCGTTGTAACATACCGCTTGTTATCTTCCTCCTGTTCTGCCATTGAGGACTTAGTGGATCGTTCTTTGTCTAGCTCCTCCCCTTTGACTTTACCACCCTGGGTGACCCTGCTGGGAGTACAAAACTCCTGACAGCTTCGTTCACAAGGGTCATAGGAATGTGCAAGCCCACTCACCACAACAAGGTGATGATCCAGCGAGTGAGCTTTCAGACAACACTCACCTTGTAACTGTGCATTGCCACAGCGCAATCAGAAGCAAGTCTTAAGTTCACGTGTGCCACCTACCAACCAGCCACCACACTGATTATTAACATGATATATCCCATTATCAAGAATCCCATAGGATGTGGCAGCAGTGTCTTAAACTATACTAAGAAAGCTACGTACCTTTCAGGGAAGGATGGCTCTTTAAAAATCCCAAACCGTGTCAGACTTTATACATTCTACAGGCAACTCCCCATTTGTGTGTGATCAGCACCTGTGCGGCTGCCAACGTGTGCACTGTTTTCAGAACTGCAATGGGGCAGAGGTGGAATGGGGCGGGCTAACGCGTGTCCCACTGATGCACACAGTAAATGGGGAGTTGCCTATACGAAAAATGTTAAAATTCACTTAGGAAGAATTCACATCCTAGGACAGTACTATAAGATCCAATCATATATGTCACATTTCAGTTCTGCTGGGATGCTTGGCTGGTAGTTTCAACCTTAAGGGAAATCCCAGGTATCAAACATATAGCAGAAGGTCTTCTTGGCAATTGCACCTCATAATCCCTCTAGAAGTTAAGAGTGGCATTAACACTGTAAACCAGGAGTGGGGAACCTTTGGTCCACCAGATGTCGCTGAACTACAATACCCATCAGCTCTAGCAAGCACACCGATTATACAGCTTTTAGACACCTGCCATGTTTGGACAGGTCTTTCCAGGCTGCAATATTGGTGAGTGTGGTGGACCAATCAATGGACTATTGATATTATGTGGTGCATTATTAGTGTGTTTTATGTATTCGTTCGGTGTAATCTTACCCGAGGTCTTCTGATGACAGGTGTGAAATAGGTTTTTTTTTAAATAAATAACCAATTTCATTAAAGACAGGTAGACAACTGCAGGCATAGGTGTCCACAGATAATCCAACCTCTACATATTCAGCCATAGTGAGATCACTCGACATTCTTTTCATGCTAAAGTTGGCAGCTAATTGAATTCAGTCTGTATGTCTAGGGAAAGTTATTTTTAGTGTAAAACTCGTGGCGCGCAAAGGATCCTTAAAACAATGTCCCTGCGTATTGCAATGAGCTTTTTTTTTGGAGGGGGGGCGGTTAATAAATCAAAACTAAGGCTTTCAAGGTAGCACTTTAGATAGTTAGGTTCAGTTGCTGTTAAACTAACTGCCCATGTCTTATCTTCATTTACTAGCCACCTGTCTAAAACGAAACCACCTTAAGAACTGTAGCTTAATATATAGAATGAAATAAAAACATCAGTGGTATTGAACAGTGTCTAATATAAGTGTCCAGTGTGATTTATTTCTCTCCTCAGTGCCTAAGGGAGGGCAGTAGAGGTCAGGTAGTCTTTGATAATGGTCTGAAGAAGGCTGAGAATTACTTTCACAGTGCAAGAAAGTCAGCCTTGGTGTCTTTTGTGCCAGGAAGAAAAACCTCACTGCTTTTGCCGACATAGCAAGTCAAGGAAGATTACTTGAAAAAGTATATTGAAAAGACTTTGTGAAACTGACATTAGTTTGGTAATTCCTACCCATAGACAAGGATTATGCATGTGTATCAGATCTTAGGAGCACAAAACATGCTACACTTCCCATAACAAAGTAAGTTGCTTATTGACTTCCCCAAAGCTCATTATGGCCAAATGTTGTTAACGTTTTGCATGCATGCATATATGTTCTTATCAGGAATGGAAAATACAAGCATGCTTTGTAAGGCAAAGGCAAAATGAATGTTTGCACTACAGGAGCAGCCAGCCTAAGGGTGGATGTCAATGTAACGCTAAGTGGAATAAGAACAACATGGTATGCTCACACAACAGGACTTTCTCCCGTCCCCTCGCCTACCTGTCAGAAAGTGTATGCCAAGTCCAAAGTCCAGTGGTCAATCCACACAAGCATAGTCCAAAGCCAGGATACACAGTCCAGGGTCAATCCAAGTAGCCAAGTCTGAGGTCCAGCAGTTAGGTTACAGCCCAGAGTCAAGCCCAAAGCACAGTCCCATAGAGGTCCAAGGGCAACCAAGTCAAGATCCACCAACATGGGCAGTTGAGCAGACACAGCACCTCAGCTCTGCTTCCCTTTTGTACTTGATTGCAGCATCTGGGCTTGATGAGGCAGGTGACCCTCACTTGTCCTGAGCCTAATCCACTTGAGGAATCACATCCCTCCTCCCAGAGCTAGCAAGCCCCACCTGGCCGTTAGGGAGCTGGGCTGTGGGCCTATGAGGTGGGCAACAACCAAAGTCTATGGGCTAGGCAAATGTTCACATCCAAAGCAGTCTTTTGGCAAGCTTTTCCTTTATTTAAAATGTTCATATGTCACATTTAGTGGTTAAAACCCTTCCAGGGTGGCTCACTATAACATGTGTTAACAGACCATTCTGCCTGGAGCTTATGGTAGCCCAAGGCATCTGGAGGGCCTGAGGTTGGGGAAGACTACACCAAAGTAATCACTAACAGAACAAGCCATAATACTCAAAAACAAACAAAACAAACATTAAAAATTGAGCTCTGTAGAATAAATAACTTCCAATAAATAAATACAGATCAATTCAATTCAACAACACAGTAAAACCTATTTAAGCTACAGAACAAACACGTCTGTGGGTTCTCCTAAAGGCCTGAAGTGATGGTGCCTAATATCTCCCAGTTGGCAACACATTCCACAAACATACAGGGCTGCCAGAAAGCTGCAACCAAGCAAAATAAATGCACCCAATTCCTAATGAGGCATGAAGGCCACTGAGTGATATTGAGCAAATTGCTAGCTCTGTTTTCCTCCTTTCTATCCAAAACGCAACTCCAACTTCCAGTTGCCTCAGGAAGCAGAAGTGGAGGGAAGCACACTCCATGCCCAGGGACCAAGGGTCTCTGGGAGGACACACGCCATGCCTTCCAAGATGAATACCACAGCAGGTGTGTGGCACCAGCCATCAACCAGACAAGTAGCAGTTGCAGCCTGGAGCTTGTTCCCACTCCTTTCCAGAAAGAATGCTTTGCCACAAGTAACGGTGTGCATACTCTGTCAATGTTGAGATGAATGAGGGCTGATGGGTCGATTGCAGCATCTCTCTTGAAGCAAGGGAATATCAGCCTGGAGCCCTGGACCCAACTGGATACAGATCCCTACTTACAACTTACCTCTTCACCCTGGCATCATCAAACTAATTTTCCTCCTCTGCTTCTTCCCGCCATTCCTCCTTCACACTTGTGTGTCTTGTCTTTTTTAGATAAGCCTGAAGGCAGGGTGTGACCCATATATTAATAAGCATGGTGCTGTAGTGTCCAGTTCAAGGGCTGCTCTCCAGCAGAGATACAACAGAGCAGGACTCCATCCTGTTACATGGTGTGTAGCAAGCGCATGACAAAGAACAGCAGAAAGCAGTGAATCTTTGTTGCTTGCCCATTTGTGTTAGGAAAATATTTATTGTGAAGAAGTAAGGCTCTCAGTACTGATGTGACTGTTTGGGAAATATACACCATATTATATTCAGTCAGAGAAAGAGATTTTTCCAGGCAATTTTGGTTGTGTAAATGTGAACAGATGAATAGGCTGTCTATAGTGCTTTGTTTGCCGCATGCAGGAAGAAACCAAAACAAGGCTTTTGAGTTTTCTAGCTTTTCACAGCAAAGACAGACATAATCATAGTTATAGACAGCAATAAAATGGCACACAATGGGGGAAAGGAGCAAGTTCTGTAGTCCTAGATAATTTGACATATTCAAGTGTGGCCTGACTGGGGGGGAAGGGGCGAATGACCTTGAAGATAATTAAGCTGAATTGTAAGGCTGGGGCTCAGTCAAGTATGACAATACATTCACATCTTCATAACAATGCTAAGCAGCCATGAAACAGAGTGGAGTATTGATGCTTTCTTGCAGTCAATTTACATTTTAACCACATTTGGGTTTTATACTTTGTAGCTGCCCCATTTCCAAACCAGTGGTTTCTGCTTGAAAATGATTGGTGCAGAAAAGTTGAACTTCTATGAATTTCCCAGGAAATGTTGAGCCAGGATTCCTGTCTAGCCTGCCTAGCAAAAATCATGTCAAGAAGACATGTAGGAAGAAAGTACCCTATGTTTTCCCCCTGGTTTCTGAGGATAAGAAACACATACTAAAAATATATAGTAATGAAAGTTCAAACTTCTGAAGCTGCCAAAAATCAAGAGAATACTGACAGAATTGATCAAAACTTCCCCGTACTGAGTGGAATTAGCTCAATCTCATTTTGCAGTTTGATAGCTGGTAAACCTACTAAATAGTGCCTGTAGTGATGAATTGCACAGCCTGAAGAAACAACTGGATCTCTGTGGCAGAAGAACCTTCACTGTTTGAAGAAAGTAGGCAGAAGCTTCCATTTGACACTAACATACGACCAGTCATAAAGAAGCTCATAACTTTACAAAATCACCACTGAAGAGTTAAGAGGATGAGCTGGATTGCAAATGCAGTTCAACTTCTTCTTTAAAAGCTCACAGACAGACTCAGATTCATGTATAAAACCTGTCATAGGTGGTTGAAACTCATCATCACTTCCAAACTCAGTTTAACTTCTAATGCTAGTTATTAATTGTTGATTGAGCTTGCTCAACATGCGAGTGGGAAAAGGATCAGCTCCCTGCAACATGCTAAAAGTACGTGCATACACATTTTGTGCAATATGTGCTGCTTGTATTTCAGTATTAAACTTGATCACAAAAGTGTTTTTGAAGCAGCTCCAAAAATACAATACAAATGTCATTTGGATAACAACTTTCTTTGCTGAAGTGTTGCTATTTAGCAAACTACAGTATTTCGGATTTATTTTTTGTAATTACCCACTCATAAATCAACTTAATAAAACAGTCCAAGCATAAAGAAAATGTATCAAATATAGTATCCATCATACTATAAATCACACTAAGATGGGGAAGTTAATAGGCCGCCTCCAGGCTTTCTTTTACAACTGTAAAGCCAGCATAAATATGGAGCGTAAAGCTTTTTGGTTTGGCAGTATGCTTTATAGCAAACCACCCTTAGGATAAGTTGCCTATATGTTCTATAAATTCTTTTTCAGTAACAGAACTTTAGATTGATACTGAAGTGGTTTCAAAACTGCAATCTCTCTTTGACAATTTGAAATTGAGATTTTCTTTAAGGATCCAGTAAACCTAGAGTGACAAATTCTCCTACTGATTTTCAAATTCGCTTTCATTTTGTACGTACTACACTACTTCATGGATACATAAAATCCAAGGTCAAGATGGTATACCATCTATTCCAATCACCCACATATGATAGTAAGTGACAATACAGTCACACCTCGGGTTACAGATGCTTCAGGTTGCGCGTTTTTGGGATATGGACGCGCCAAAACCCGGAAGTACCAGAACAGGTTACTTCTGGGTTTCGGAGCTTCGCACATGTGCAGAAGCACCGAATCGCAACCCGCACGTGTGCAGACGCTGCACTGTGGGTTGTGGACACTGCAGGTTGCAAACGTGCCTCCCACACGGCTCATGTTCACAACCCGCACGTCCACTGTACACCCAGAATAGCTGGGGCAACCCAGCCAGATGAACGGAGTCATGAATGAATGAATGAATGAATGAATGAATGAATAAAGCACCCCATTAAGGTTGTCAGTGCAATAAAAGACATGGCTTTAAAACCTTACTAAAAGTTTTTACAAGTGCAGCTAACAAATCCTTATTGCAATAATATGTTAGGAGAAATGTACTACCCAAAATCTCCCATTCTGTGAAACAACCAATGACAAAGGAGACTTTTTACACAGTAAATCTGACACATGAAATCTGCAAGAGATAGAGGAGTTACTGCCAGGAACTTCACAGTCTGCAGCTGAAACCTAGACTGGTGCCGATCTTGGGAGAGGGTGTGACAGGGCCTTAGATCCCTCCCCCTGGTGAAGACTGGAACACACAACATAAATTTATGTGATTGGCAGTTGTCTGGAATGGCCAGCTCTCTTATAAATACTACAACTCCAACTTTTTTACTTTTGCCAAGACAACATCGTAGAATATTCCACTGGCTGCACTGCAATAAACTCCAGCAATAAACCTCAGAGGACACACACACACACACACACACACACACACACACACACAGGTCTTGGCAGACAGCAACTGGGAATATAATGTCTTCAACACTTGACTGCTGTAAGAGAAAAAAAGATTCCAGGGAAGCCACAATTGAGGGTGCAAAGCAGGATGGCTTAAGTTGGGGGGTAACACTGTTGTTCTCCCCCTAGAAGAGAGTTTTAGGATGCCTGCAGAAGGCTAGTTTCTTGAGTCACTGTAACAGCCTGCAACTCCTGCTGTCGTAACGCAATGCATGCATACACTGAATATTTTCTCTAGAGGTTACTGTCCACCTGAGCTGACTACATATTTGCATTAACAAGCAATCTTGCTCTTGCTCTATATATTGCTCAGAATCAGCTATATTACAATTCTGCCAGACAAAAATGTTACATTTTAATTTGAAAGGTTTTCAGATTCCATAGAGTTAACATCAAACCGTGTGCATCTGAAACCTACAGATACTGGTCTAGTTAAAGAGGCAACTTTTGTACCTCCCTGTTTCAAAATCCACATGGATTATGAGAATAACAAGCGTGGATGTTTAATGCTAGACCTTTTGTGGACTGCTGTGCTTCTTCGTTGCCCCACAAGTTAGGCTAATGATGAAGCATTCAAAAAACAAATACAGTACTTCCTTGGTAAAGAAGATTAGCTGCAAATTAGGATCACATTAAGCCTTTTAGTACACAATTCAGTAAAACAATCTGACCAAAATAAAGATTTACTGTGTACAGATTAGTCTTTAACACACACAAAGGGAGGGAATAATGTTTGGTTCACTAATTGCTGGGGAGGGGGGAGAGAAACAAAGCTATCTAAACAATGGCCTGGCTCAAACAACACAGTGAGCTAAACTATGGCTTATTGGGATTGTGTGGGCTCCCTAAAAGTAGCTCACAGCCACTTTGTTCACTCCCAGTCCTTTTTGCTTCTGCGCCGAACAAAGTCAAGAGCAAACCTTAGCTACAGCTCAGGGTTACTGAAGACAGAGCTTAACCATAAGTCCCCGTCTGGATGAAACACTAAGCCAAACTTAGCTCAGCTTGACAGTAAAGCGTGTTCTCCCTGAAATGAGAGCACGTGTTCAGGTAGGGTCTGCCGAACCATCCCTCTGTTGCCAGGCAGGGTTGAAAATGCTGACCTGGGGCAATGATTGGATGGCTGGGTTGCTGGGGCAAATTGCATGTTGCAATGTGGTGGGTGGGATTGAAGATTTTAAATACTGGGGCACTCAGCTTATTGCTTTCTCTTTCGCCGAGTGCATTGGATCACCCGCCCGCCCTGAGTTCAGGGTGTTTTGGTTGACCTTGCTATGCCTGTCATGGGGTCATCTGCCGTTGGGGCAGGGGCCTGGTAGGAATTTTGTCCATATGGCTGATTGGCTGAGCCATTTGGTTTTTGCCTACTACGTAGCAAATCGTCACAACTTGTAAGGTTTGCGGTTAGGCATTGGTTATAAATTGGTTGGAGGAGGGGTAAGGATAGGCTGGACCTGCCCCTCCAATGCTGGTGCGGAAGGGAATTCCGTTAAAGGAATCCAGGGGCTTGCCACGATTTCGTCCGAATCCCTGAAATGGGACTAGGGCTGGCAAGCCCTGGGGAGCATGTGGGTGAGCGGTGAGGGCCTGTGACTCAGCTTCATTGCTCCCCAATATTGTTTTCCCTTCACTGGCTTCTGAGGGAGTTTGGAAGTCAGTTCTGTCCCAGGCGGGGGGACAGATAGTCTTAACCAATGCCTAAGCAACCACTCACAGGTATGTATTTTAATGAACTTGTGGCCAAAATTATGCCAAAAACCTTAAACAAAAATTATATGTGAGTTGTGAGTTATTTTGAGGGGTGGCTTGGAGACCTCGACACGCAAAAAGGACTGGGGAGGAGAAAAGGTTCTGCAAGCCACTCTCCAGGAGCCTGCACATTCACATGGTCCCAGGAAGCCATAGTTCAACTTCCTGTGTTGTGTCAACCAGGCCAATGTGTAAGGCAACAATAATAACCTCTCTTATCTATATATGGCTTATCCACCAACAGGAACAATGAGAAAGACTATTAGTGCTCCCAAACACCACATAATGCAGCCGACCTGCTGAAGCTGTTTCCAAAACCTAGGTATCTCTTTGCCTATCACATTCATTCTTTTCTGCATTTCATAATTTCCACCATGATGATGACGCCTTGCAATTTTGAGCATTACACAAATTACTGTCATAACGCAATTGCTAATATCACTCCACTGCCAGGTGTATATGGGGAAGAGGAAAGTGAATCAGTTGCCTCTATATCTCATATTACAGTGCAACATTGTTTAAAACTCAGGCATAGGGATGCCTCAGTATTCCACAGCTTGGAGACTTTAAATGTGCCTCTTGCACAACAATGCATAAATGAAAACAAGTGAAAAATGTCAAAGAAGGGGGGAAATGGGAAAAGAGATTAACATGTAAAACTTGGCATGGATTTTCTGCTTAAAATGTATATGGGACTTGAAAACCAAGTTAGCAATCCACTTCTCTTATGGAGTTTGACCCATCCTTAGGCAGAGCTAAGTGGGACTCTGATGGCCACAAGTTTACCACAGGTTGCTGCTGCTGTTATTTAACAAATTTATAGACCACTTCATAGCGTAAAGTAATTCAAGTGGTGTACAAGTTAAAAACAGAATAAACCACAAAAGCACCTGTTCTAAAACAGTATGTGCAACACTAGTAAGGGGTGTACCATCTTTGTTCAAATGTCAAAAGCGTAAAAATTGGGCTATTTAGTCACCTAGAAATTTTGCATGGGAGTTTGCTATTGTACTGCATTTGAATTTTTGGTAGTTTTTTCTAGTAAAAACACTGTAGAGTAGCATAGAGGGGAATTGTTCTAGCCTATTCAAGTTAAGAAATTGAAGCAAACTAAATTCCTGACATCAGTCTGTAAAATCCTTTGTTGTATCCACCATCACCCCAATACCCGCTGCCCGGGTATGAAGATGTTTTTACCTTGATTTCTTATCCAACGATTATCTTACATGGTAGCAATCAGCAGTCAGCTCACTACTGGGGATGTATTTCTTTAAATGCAGCCCAAAGTGAATTGCACACTTTCGTAGAACTGGCATGAATTGCGTCCGAAACATAAGAAACCATAAAGGGGGTTTGACAGGGTCTAACAGCAGCTGAATACTACTACAGCACGAGAACACTACCTCCTATAGTCTGTACATCATGAGGGTTCTATTTGCTTCCTGGTGATAAAGTAGTGACTTAAGCTGTGAAAATTACTATCATCCATCTCACCCCATGCATTCCCATGCTTGGGAAGAAGAAATGAATGCGATAGTACGTGTTTTGCAAACAAAAAGCTTCTGCTAGCTTGAAAGGAAAATGCTTTTTATGTGCTGTGCCAAGAGTTATCAGACAGCAGGCAAAGGAACTGCAGGCACCCACGCGGCCGAATGGAACTGCCGTTGTGTTATGGTGCTTCAAAGAAACGGCATCTTTTTATGTGTTGGACCCAATTCAGTCCTGCTGTGATCTGGCACAGTTTCTCGGAAGTCAATGAAGTTGCAACAGCCCCCTCACTTCATCTAAAACCTCGGGTTTTTTTAAATTTTAATTTCTGAGCTTCCTGGGCAGGAAGTATTTCCTCTTAATAGCATGTTTACACATAAAATGAAGGGCTTAGGATTTTCTGCAGAAGGATTCCAAGTGCTCAGAATGCAGCAGGGAGTGCATCGTCCTACAGAGGATGTTGCCTTGACTTCAATTAAGGTGTGTTAAAGGGTAGAAATTATAAATTCATTATAAAAAAGAAATGTTTTTTTCTGGTTATATAAAGAAATTGAGACTCTAGAACATACATTCAGGCCCTCAAATATTGATTTGCAAGGATTTCCGGGGTGGAGTGGGGAATAAACACAAAAATTACCAGCCAACTGGAAGGGAAACGTTGACAACATACTAGACTCAAAAGAAAAAACAGGCGAGCATTTAGAAACACTCATTGAGGCCTCATAACTATTGCTATGATTAGAATAAAAATGGAATTGCCATTTCCCCCCCTGATGGAAGCATATATACCTATTTAGTAAGTTGAACCACATTAAGAAAACATAACTGAAGGATATGCATGAGGCTTTTGTAGCCTGCCAAGTTGTAATTCATAATACAGTATGCATACAGTTCTTGTGCCCGTTATTCAATAATACACTGGTTGCTATCCACAACCAAATTTAAAGGATTCCTTTAGAGTAGGGATCTCAACAGATAATTTCAAAGGAGAACCAAGATCACAGAATAATAGAATCACAGAGTTGTAGAGTTGGAAGGGACCCCGAGGGTCATCTAGTCCAAACCCCTGCAATTCTGGAATCTCAACTAGATTATACATGGCAGATGGTCATCCAACCTCTGCTTGAAAACCTCCAAGGAAGGTGAGTCCACCACCCCTTGTGGGAGTCTGTTCCACTGCCAAACAGCTCTTACTATCAGAAAGTTCTTCCTCATATTTAGGGACAGCCAATGAGGTACCATTCATATGTTACTAGACTACAACCCCCATCATTCCTGATCATTGGCCTTGCTGGTTGGGGCTGACGGAATCCAGTAGCATCTAGAGGACCCTACACTGGCTATCCCCACTGTATATAAAGGCCAAACTAGGCATAACAAGAGAGTCTTGTTTGATGATGTTCACACGTGTCTCCCTATTCACTCTTAAGGTGGTAGTGATAGCAGTCAGTTTTTAATTTCAAAAGTGGCACTGGGTGAGGGGAGCAAACCTTCCCCCTACCTTACCTCACTGGAGGGGCTGGAAGAAAAGTGCCCGGGCCAAAGCAGCCTATGCTCCGCTCTTCTACATATTCCTCTTCAGCTCTTGCCTTTCCTTTTGAAGTCAGTTCCCCATCCTTCCTTTATACATGATTTGGGCTGGCATGTGAGCAACAAACATGGCTGCCTCGTCACATCTAGTACGACCCCAAGGCATTTTTCAGTGTTGAGATTCAATGAGAGACTGTAAGCACTTGTTGCTCTTTAGGTAGGGGGAAGGCAGGTGGTAGAGGACATTTTATAAAGCAATATCTGAAATAACATGATAGCAGTATTACAAGGTCAAGCAAATTATACTCCCTGGAGATTCTAGAAGTCAAAATGTGCCTTCTTGTTTAGTACTTTTTACTGGAAAACATCAGAGGAAAATCAGGACAGAAAAATTGCATAGAAATTGCCACAAGTCACATGACATAGCCGGCAGGAAGCTTTACGATAACATTTTGAAACATTCAAGGACTAAACATCCCCATATAGGTTGAAAAGAGTATTTGGGAAAGCAGTAAATTACCAAATTATATGGAAGATTTTAGATTTTTTATGTGAATATTAGTTTTGAAAGCAACAGAATAAGGGGGGAGAATCTGTAGGAAATTACATAGCATGCATTGACCTCAAATAATTACATTCACGGATGCCCAGTTTATTATTCTTTGTCAATTTTACTGCACAACATCTTATACTCAGCAAAGCAACCCAAATTACTGTTGGGAGTCAGTAAAAATGAAGGCCCAATGGATCACAGCATATGAGTTAGAATAAACTAGTCCAAAAAGTTACTTTAACATCAGACAAAAGCAGGATAATTAAAAGAAATTAGGGAAACACTAAATTGTACAACCAAGGCCACAATCAGATACTCATTTAAAATACAGGATATTTGTGGACCACCCATGAATTAGGGAGAAAAGGAAGAGACAGGCAGTCAGAGGCTGGAAAAGAGGGGGCAAGGAGAAACCAGAGGCCTTTCTCCTGGGCATGGTCGGCCAATTGGTGCCAAAGAAGGATAGAACTTTCTTTATGTATGCAACAACAGCAGCAAGAATACTCATCGCAAAGTATTGGAAGACACAAGATTTACCCACCCGGGAAGAGTGGCAGATGAAGTTGATGGACTACATGGAACTGGCGGAAATGACTGGCAGAATCTGAGACCAGGGAGAAGAGTCGGTAGAAGAAGATTGGAAGAAATTTAAAGACTATCTACAGAAACACTGTAAAATTAAGGAATCTTAGAAGGATGCTGGAATGAAGTTATGTGGTTTTAGCAATAATCTTATAAAGTGGTATGTAAAAATGGATTGTTAACAGGTAAAAATGTAAAGTTACAATATATTAAGATAAAATATCAAGATAAAAGCAAAAATGGTAAGGACTTGCTGAAACAACTAATGAACTAGAATACAAAAAAGGGAGGTGTGAGGAGGTCAGGAAAACAAGCAAATGAAAGACAAGACATGGAAAGACTGATTTGTTTTTAATTGTTCTTATTTTTCTGTATCTTGTATTTTTTGTTTCCTTTTTTTCTTCTTTTCGTTTTTGTAACTTCTTTGAAACTTCAATAAATACTATTTTTTTAAAAAAAGGAAAAGAGGAGGCAAGGGAAGAATTGCAGGGAATCACAGAGATTGAAGAGACAGTCCCATAGAGAGCTCCGTCTCCACGGACAAGGAGGGGCTTAAAGCAGGCTTCCTCAACCTCGGCCCTCCAGATGTTTTTGGCTTACAACTCCCATGATCCCTAGCTAGCAGGACCAGTGGTCAGGGATGATGGGAATTGTAGTCTCAAAACATCTGGAGGGCCGAGGTTAAGGAAGCTTGGCTTAAAGCAACGGGAGTAGCTGGAGCTGCCGTTCAGGAAAAGTCACTGGTTGCTTGTGCATACTGCGTCAGTGTTAGGATCGTCCTACTCGCGTGTAGGACCTTGGCAAAGACATGAGCCCGACTGGTATGTTCTCTCCCTCCTGGTCGGTTGGGAGCTTCAAAAGCTTTCTCCAGCCCGAACATCACAGCGACTGATACCAAAAGGCATTAGCACGCTTAGGAACAGCAGAGTGTTCGCAGTTTGTGTAACAAATTCAGTAGCACAGCATTTTGGCTAATCTACTTTTTACATATAATACACTCAGAGCATTCTGACTCAGCTCCTTCTTCTTTCTCATCAGACAGCAAAGAGAAAGGACAAAGGACAATAGTCCCACATCATGGAACACAGTAAGAAAAACATCCTGTCTCCGTCACTTCCCACTATGTGGAATGAAAACATACACCGTCATGTGATAGAAAACAATCCCATGACTGCAAGCATGGAGCAGGAATCCTAACAGTCAGAAGAGGGGGTTTAAATGTTCTGATGGAGGCTGTTACTCCAACTGTCCAGGTCTGAAGAAGGAGATGCCTAGCCAGCTATTTAGCAAGTATGGTGCATGCAACTACTGCACTTTAGGAGCTGATGTAGTCAAGTGCTTTAGCAATAAAGAACTAAACTTCTAATCATGGGTCCTCATTGGGGACTCGTGTTCAGGACACACATTCATTTAAAGCCAAGTAGTAAATTTCAGATGTTACAAATATAAAGAAAAGAAAGTCTCCCATATTTACCAGTAGTGCTTTTTTCTGGGGGATGCAGGGGTACGTATACCCCTAAACATTTTGTGAATCTAATGGGAGAAGAAACTATTTTTTTTTAAAAAAATAGTTTATTCTCTAGCACGGTGAATTGTCAGTTCCATTGCTACCCCCAATGGCAGCCCCATTTCCTGTCATGGTGTTTCCTCAGATGGAATGAGAGTACCCCTAAACTTTTTTTTTTAAGGGCACTGTTTATCCGCATCTTGTTTTCAGAAAATTGACAATGACCAGCTATTACTTAGGAAATGGTTGTAGCTACCATAATTAGTTGTCATTAACTGTTTAATTCACATAATATGTATACAAGGCATTGTTGCTATAACCTTAGTAAACAACTCTGAAAAACAGTACAAAATAACTTGGACTCTGACAATCAATCAATCAATCAATCAATCAATCAACGCTGTACTCACTCAGGGATTTTACACTATGGTGAGCTTGCAAATTATCAGTTACTTATGGCAAGAATAAATTGCCCCAATCACCAGAGCTTACAAAAACTTTTACAGCTTAGGTTTTCCCAGGGCTGAATCCTAGTCATTTCAGCAGCGAGCAAAATTTCAGTATCTGAAGGAGAATGAACTGGTATTTTCACTTTTGTGCTTGAAGCTCATTGCTTTGTTTTACAAAGGTTGCCCCCAGCTGCCTTTATATTGTGTTTTGCACCTGATTAAGTTTCCATAATTGATTGAATCAGCTTGTTTGTATACACTGTAGGCCTATCTCCCTTTCCATTTACCACCTTCTACATGCACTGAAGCTAAATCATTTGGAAAGTCAGTTGTCATAGCCTTATTTGATCATTTCTAAACAATGTGTCTGGAAGGACAGCAGGTTCACACACGCTGGTCCTAGTTTCTATTCCCCTGGTTCAAGACTACTTTGAACTGGAGCATGGAGCCCTAAGAGAGTGGTTGCTCCAGCAATGAAACAACTTGGACTAGGAACTCTAAGGTTAGGAAGTTGCCTTGTACTGATTCTGACCATTGGTCTATCTAACTCAGTATGTGGGCTGTATGTGGCCCTTGAGGTGATGAGAGTGATCTGAAAGGTTGGTGAGGGAGCGATGTCTGGCACTAATGGCTCTGTGGGATCCCTGGCCACATGGAGACCTCTGGGCAGCCCTGCTTTCTCTAGGAGGAGAACCCAGGTTTCAGGTCTGTACAGGGGTAATTCTTGTCATGAAATTCTCCTCAATATTGATCCAGAGTAGAACTCCAACATATAGTTAGCAGAGTAAAAACTTTAAACACGTTGCAGGATTCCCAAAAAATAGACCAGAGGCAATTAATATTTCATCCAGCTGAAGGCAAATGAGCATAATGGTCACAAATCCAATACAATCAGGATGGGCAATGTCCATAAGAAATCCATAAGACTAAAACTTAACACTATAGCATACTATGTACAGAACACCACACCTGAAAGAAGAGAGATAGAAAGAGAAAATGAAACCCAGGCTCCTTCTGGCTTTACTTTTATAGTCAGCATGACCTTGACTGAAAGAGATAAGAGAGCCAGTTTAAGCCAGCTGTACTCCTCTGAAGGAATAATCGAAACATCATGAACCTTCTGCTTGATTCTTTCACACAGAGAAGCTTCCAGAACCCTCTTGAATTAAGTAGAATAGGAAAGATCTCTACACATCAGATGAATACGTACTTTCTGCACTAAGAAATGCAAAGTGACAACCCTGATACCTGCCCCCTCCCTAAAAGAAAACACTCAGAAACAGGAGAGGCAACAGATCAAATAGAACAATTGAGAGAATTGACTCAAATGGGAAGTTATTTACCCAGCGAAACACTGCTTAAGTAGGAACTTAATCATAGCTCACAGCTATCAACAGAAGAGTCATGAAGAGTAAGGGATTAAACATACTTGTCTTTTCAAGGCAGCTGGCTTTGGACACCTGATATTCTGAACACTGCCTTATATTGTGTCAAACTACTGGGTCTGTCTAGCTCAGTACAGTGGTACCTCGGGTTAAGAACTTAATTCGTTCTGGAGGTCTGTTCTTAACCTGAGGTACCACTTTAGCTAATGGGGCCTCCTGCTGCCGCGCCGCGACCGTGCGATTTCTGTTCTCAACCTGAAGCAAAGTTCTTAAGCCAAGGTACTATTTCTGGGTTAGTGGAGTCTGTAACTGTACTGTGCAAACTTTCCGGCAGCGGCTCATCAGGATTGCAGATAGGTAGCATGGAATCTGGTATGCCATGTGTAGAAATGAACATGCACAACTGCACCACTTTGCACTAGGGCAGCAAAAGATGAGGAGCATCTCTGCAGATCCATTTATTGAAGCATGTGTGGAAAAAGTTTCAATACATAAAGAACTCTTTTCAGGCAGGTAACAACTACCTGTCTTGTTCATGCCCCCCCCCCCAATTTAAATCCTCTTATTTTAGGAAGTACGTTTTAGAAAAGTGCATTTCTAAATATTTTTTCAGATAGTGCCATTTGCACAGGGTAGGGGGTCAACAAATCATGCTTGATGCCCCCCAAATGAGTAGCCATTGCTTCGTCTGCCCCCTCCCACCTAGAGAGCACCGGGGTCACATACATGGGGAGGGGGGTTCTGGTTCCCCTGCCCCCCAACTGCCTGGAAACAGAAAATACCTTCCCCTGTTTTCTACTGTCTATCTTGTTTCCAAATGCTTTGTATCCGTATATTTGTATTATATGATAAATGACAAAATAAAGATAGTAATATAATAGTCCCCCCCCAAAAAAGATTATCTCTATCAGTATTTTAAGCATGCGTTACACTAAGCATGCATGCCTTACCAAATTTGGTTTTGCCTGTCTAGAGATGCAATAATTATGCATGTTTAGGGCACTGACATTTTAAAAAGACCACCATTCTTGATCCTTGAACCCCCACATGACTATATTTTAAACGCAGGCTAGACAATTTGCTATTTTACTGCTGCAAACATTTCCATCACATGAAAACCTACAAAGATGCACATAATTCACTCCATCTGGTCATAAATATCACTAGATGGTGATGTTCTCTGGGGCATATAAGCCTTATAAAAGTCAAAACCATTTTCCTTCTGAAAGTACATAAAGCTCATTAATGTGTTTCTATTAAAAGATGACAAAAAGCATCTATTAAAAGATGACACCCCCCCCCAAAAAAGCCCCTAACGCAATAACGTTGAAGCGAAACTAGATAGTTTAAAAGCATGGAAAATGTATAACATAGATGGAACAGTAACATCTTATGTTGCATTAACAAACCTTTATAAAAGCAAAGCCTGTATAAGGGGAAGCCACCCAAGTTTTTACAACCAGAAACTAAGATTTTCAATCAAAAGAAAGAATAGCAATTTATTTTAAATCAGCCCTTTCAAATCTGTGGCCCTGAGCCATACATGACACACCAGCCCCATATTGAGACCTGTCTGGTGCCTGATAAACCATCTCTAGTTCAATGGCAGATCAGCTGACAGGCTGCAATATGGGCTGAGTGTGCTGTGTACAGTCTGGGGCTGCAATTCTGACATGTTTGGTTGTGGTTGTTGTTTAAATGCAATTTAAAGAACTGAGATCCAAAGAAAAAATAATATATAGTCATTCTGTTTAACTTCCTTAGAATGCCTCAATGCAGCACTTGGGAAGACAGTGTACTAGAAGAAGCAAAGATCACCAGTGTTGAAGCAATGATTCTTCCACATCAACTTCGTTGGACTGGTCATGTTGTTTGGATGCCTGATTATCGTCTTCCAAAGCAACTATTCTATTCTGAACTTAAAACAAACAAAAGAGGTTTAAAGACTGTCTCAAGGCAAATTTTAAAAAATGTAGTATAAACACCAACAATTGGGAAACACTTGCCTGCGAGCGCTCCAATTGGAGAACAGCCTTTACCAAAGGTGTCATGGGCTTTGAAGACACTCGAACTCAGGCTGAAAGGGAGAAACATGCTAAGAGGAAGGCACACTTGGCAAATCCACACTGTGATCAACTCCCGCTCAGAAATCAATGTCCCCACTGTGGAAGGATGTGTAGATCCAGAATTGGCCTCCATAGTCACTTACGGACTCACTGTTAAAACCGTGTTTATGGAAGACAATCTTACTCGGCTACAAGTGATCACCAAAGAAAAAGAAGAAACATATACATACATAGGGACTGAGAGCTATAAACCAGGAAATTTCAGTTTTGTTTGAATAGGTGTTGATGTTTTGCTTTATATGATAGCTTATGACATTCCAAGGAAAGATTCAAGTGCTACAACTTCCAACAAGTTTGAGCCAAGTTTCAATATTATGCAAACAGGTACTGTACGAATCAGGAACCAAGCCTGGTCAGAAAATCCAGAAAATTACAGCTGCATCAGAGCAAAGTACGGCCTTTTGGGAGGCAGTAGAAGACAGGAGCGCCTGGCGTGCTCTGGTCCATGGGGTCACAAAGAGTCGGACACGACTAAACAACAAGGGTGCTGTGGATTGCTGCTCCATAAGGACTAGGAACCAACTTCAACCTTCTGTAAGAAGGCAACTCATATAAGCTCAAAGCAAACTGTAAGATGAAAATTACAGGTAGGTAGCTGTGTTGGTCTGCCATAGTCAAAACAAAATAAAAAAATTCCTTCCAGTAGCACCTTAGAAACCAACTAAGTTTACCAATGACAAACTTAGTTGGTCTCTAAGGTGCTGGAAGGAATTTTTTATTTTGTAAGATGAAAGAAAGTCAGAACCCCATTATTTTTAAGCATCTTATTACTAGTTTCCACTTGCTCTTTTTTCTCTTTTCTTCTTTTAAGCAAAGGCTATTACCAACTTCAAATCTGAGTCAGTGTAAAAGCTAGTGCGTGTAATAAAAATAAATTCTGTGACAGAAGAAAGAATGATAATACGCTATGAAATTTTCAGGGCCAAAAAAGCGCTTTGATTTGAAAATGTCATTTTGACATGTGTAGATGCAGATGCTTTAAACTAGACGCACCCGTGTTAGGAATATGTTTTACAATATTTAAACTTCTGCATGCAAAATAGTGGCATTGTTGCTTGTAAATATGCTAACTACCTCCTGTAGCGTCTTGTAAATATGCTAAGCACCTCCTGTAGTTAGTCCCCTACTTCCATTATAAAGAAGAGCAAAACAACGAATGCCACGACTCTTATTCTATACTTGCTTTTCCCAGGTGTAAATCTACCCTGTTTGCTGCTACCAGGCAAACACAGTGACTGACAGGTTTTGCAATTTTACCATAATTGTGAGCTTTGCTTTCAATCATTGTGCTTTTGAAACAGCAGGGAGTGATGATGTATGTTCGGTTTTAAAACAGCAAAGGGCATCACAATGCCAGCACCTAATAAATCATAAAAGGACACATACTGCTGTGCTTGCGTTTTCTGCTCCCCCTCCTCTTCCAGCATGCTTTTTAAAAATAAAAAAAAAGCAATTCCAATTACTGCAACATTTTACCTACAGTCTTTGTACCAGCATAGTTCTATGCTGTTGTAGGGAATATTTGGCAGAGATTACATTTATGTTATAGAAATATATACCTCGATTTCCAGGAGTTATTTTTGATTACCAGGATTACATTTCAACGCTTATTTAAAGCACATGACTCCCCCCAAAGAATTCTGGGAAGTGTAGTATCCCAATGTCTTATTTCCATGGAAGTTCAAAACAAAGCTCAGTCAGTCAGCCTAACTGATGCCTCTATGTCCCTGCACCCCAAAATAGATTTGGCCTATTCCATATCATATATCTCCTTGACTGGGGTGCTGTCCTCTTTGGGATGCACAATAATTCTTTCCAATCAAAACCATTTTTATATATAAATGTACATTAATTTGTAATGTAATGATAACCAAGGATCACAATTATAAATAAGGAGCAAAGGGTGTACCTTGGACCACCCCAAATTATACACCCAGACCTCCAGGAGAGTGTTCACTATGAAATGGCTTAGAACCCTGTTGGATTCAAGACTTTATTTGGACGCAAGACATTGCCAAGCAAGTGGGCTCTCTCAATTAATAGCCACAATGCATGATCCCTAGTAAAGTCACAAAACATTTCGGTACGGGAACGATGCTTAGTTTTGCATTCAGATTTAAAGGATATTGTTACTGTGCCCCTTGAGATACTGAGACGTGTATTTCCTTATTTCCAGATGAAAAATCAACAGAGATGAGGGTAAGGAAGTTTTGGGGCATATCCATGGGAACAATATGCGGCATGCTATAATACATAACTTGCTTTTAGCTAGAGAGCCACAGATAATAATATGTTCATGAACAAATAAAGTAACAATTTTTTTATGCCTATGGTGACTACTCAGAAAATTGAGGTAATTTTAATCTGTTTTAGTATTTCAGCTTTTGTATGTTTTAAAGTATGGCTGTAATTTTTTTCTTGATTTTCTTGTTTGGTGGTACTGTTGCTAAATCGCATAGGGTACACGTGCTTTGCAATTTCAGTCAGCCCCCATCAAACCCCCAGAAATAAACAAACTTCCCTGGATGGGTCATTTTGAGTCTACAGCTTGTGTGATGATTCACAATCAGGAAACAATTCCTGGCATGCCTTTTCTTAGTATTTGGGTGACCAAGAGACTTGATACTACTAGCTCCATAGTTTCAGAAATCATAGGGATTTTCTTCAAGCAATAAATTTAAATCCAATGCTTCTAAAAAGTGCCCAGAGATCATGTGTTACTACTTTCAATGCAGAGTTTGTCTTAAAAGATGGATGCAACCAGGGGTGACACATCCTGTTTTGCCACCTGGGGCGAAATAGGAATAGCTGCCTCCTGCCAGGCTGGAGGTGATAGACTGCAGCATCACCTTAACTGAGGTAAAGCCTGGTCTCAGAGCTGCCCCACCCCCACCCCAAAGAGAGATGCCTCTGTTAAGTTGTGGGTGAACATAACAGACGACACAGCGATTCTTCAAACAGCTCTTGTTTATTCACAGGCCAGAACAGAACTGAACTCAAGGGGCCAGCCAGCCTGCTTATATAGAGCTCCACTAGAACGCAACAGTAACCATTTTCTGTAACTATCCAATCATTGAACATCACTTTCGATCCCTTATTTGCATATGGGGACCTGAACTATCTACAGTATCCCCCTGCTGGCCCAGGGTGAGAACTTCAGTACATAACAGCTTCCACACACAGGCGCCTGGGAAGCATCCCCTGGCCAGCCACAGAGACACCATTCATTTGGAGAGCTTGTAGCCAGGGCTGCTGCAACAAACAGCTTTGGGAGGCAGAGGCACAAGGGGGCACCAGAGGTGAGAGGGAAGGAAAGAGGGACAGAGGCTAGTGTTGCCTGCGGCACCCCTGACCATAATTCAAGGCACCCCATGGTGCCACGGCACATTGGTTGAAAACCATTGCCTTATTCTATATTTGCATTCTAAAACTGGTACCTCCACATGTGGGAAAAAATTAAATCAACCCTTGAAAGCTCTTGCTGCCTTTTCATGAATGTTAAAAAGCAATGAAATTGGACATTTATTCAGTTGCATTCTTGTTACCAATGCATCACATATTTAGGATCTGGAGGCCAGATTGCTAGATATTATGTATCTTTAAAACAGGTTAATTTCATTTATTTATTTCAGCTTTTTATAAATTCTGCCCTTTGTCAAAAGACTTCGTCAAAAGTTTTTAAAACACAAAAATCAAGACATAAAATCTACAATATCTGAATCGCTATAAATATGCTCATCAAAATAAATCCACTCACTTACAGGAATCCAATACAGTGGTACCTTGGGTTACATACGCTTCAGGTTACATACGCTTCAGGTTACAGACTCTGTTAACCCAGAAATAGTGCTTCAGGTTAAGCACTTTGTTTCAGGATGAGAACAGAAATCGTGCTCTGGCGGCGCGGCAGCAGCAGGAGGCCCCATTAGCTAAAGTGGTGCTTCAGGTTAAGAACAGTTTCAGGTTAACAACGGACCTCCGGAACTAATTAAGTACTTAACCTGAGGTACCACTGTATCTTACTGCCCATATGCCTGACTGAAGATAGCCAGTATTGGCACCAGCCAAACTTGGGTATGGGGGTGGCGCAGGGAAACCATTCCAAAGCTCAGAAAGCTCTCCTGAAAATCACAGAGGTATGTACCTCACTGAAACATGGTTCCATGAACAGGTCTTATCTAGCTGGCCTTGGAGCCCTAGCAGAACAGTACAAGGTGAGGGGTTTCTTCAGGTAGAAAGGACATAAGTTGTTTATTTGTTGCATGTTTACTTCGGTCTTATTGGGGAACCCATAATGGCTGTATAGTTTCAATCAGTCAAAAAGTTTATTGCACTAGCCATAGGCTATGTCAAATCCATAAAATCAGAAATGGTTTAAAATACAAAGCAAACAGCTAAGGTGTAAAGTACAAAAGAAAAGATAACAGGGATACCACCATAGCCAGGACTGACAAAATATCAGTTTAGACCTCCGGGTCCCGCATACAATTTACAGCTATTTTATCCAGTTCCTTCTACCTAATCTTTCTTGCGGCCAGAGTGAAAAGGGCCACTTTATGTGGCACAAAGGCACTGTTATCACTCAAAGGAAACTAAACCCACTCAGCCAAGGAGAATTTGGCTTTCTTGTGCGAGCAAGGGTTTCAGAACATGCTCCCTTGGCTCTGCTTATAAGGCACAAGATAACATATAAAGGGAAATATCTTCTACCTGATGTTGCCTACATATACAGAGTCTGTCTTCATGTGCGATCTTATAATAATGACCATCAAGAACTGCAGAGGGCATCAGTTGAAAACACAGCTTAGTAAAAGCAGTTGGAAATGAAGTTGGAAAGAGTTTAGTCAAGTAACTTGCTCTAAAAAGTTCTGTTTTTAAAAGTGGGTACCAAGGAGAAAAAAGAGATTTACTCTTTAGTTGGGGATCCCTTATGGATTCCATCCAGAAGAGCCAGTCCTTTAGTTGCTGCTTATCCAAGTTCATAGCAGAGTTTATTACTAGTGTACAACCAATCTCATAGTTTATGAAGAAGGTGTCAAGCCTAAAGATTGGAGGAGATGTCTAGTAGGCTAATTGGGTGATAATTTTGTGGGTCATTTAATAAATAATAATAATAATAATAATAATAATAATAATAATAATAAATTTTATTTATATCCCGCCCTCCCCAGCCGAAGCTGGGCTCAGGGCGGCTAACAACAATCAAAATAGTCCAACATTCTAAAAACATTCATTATAAAATTAATTAAAATCAAATTAAAATCAAATTAATGGCAACCATCAAGCAAAATTCTGTGCAGATTGCCAGAGGAGGGGGTCAGGTTGCGCCCTGACCAAAGGCCTGGTGGAACAGCTCTGTCTTGCAGGCCCTGCGGAAAGATGTCAAGTCCCGCAGGGCCCTAGTCTCTTGTGACAGAGCGTTCCACCAGATTGGAGCCGCGGCCGAGAAAGCCCTGGCTCTAGTTGAGGCCAGCCTAACCTCTCTGTGGCCTGGGATCTTTAGGATATTTTTATTTGCAGACCGTAAATTTCTCTGTGGGACATACCAGGAGAGGCGGTCCCGTAGGTACGAGGGTCCTAGGCCGTATAGGGCTTTAAAGGTTAAAACCAGCTCCTTAAACCTGATCCTGTACTCCACCGGGAGCCAGTGCAGCTGGTATAGTACCGGATGAATATGATCTCGCAGCGAAGACCCCATAAGGAGTCTCGCCGCGGCATTCTGCACCCGCTGGAGTTTCTGGGTCAGTCTCAAGGGCAGCCCCACGTAGAGCGAGTTACAGTAATCCAGTCTGGAGGTGACCGTCGCGTGGATCACAGTGGCTAGGGCAGGGCGAGAGAGATAAGGAGCCAACTGCTTAGCTTGGCGGAGATGAAAGAATGCCGCCTTTGTTATAGCTGTAATCTGCGCCTCCATAGAGAGGGAGGTATCGAAGATTACACCCAAACTCTTAACGGACGATGCTGGCACTAATTGCACCCCCGCAAGAGATGGGAGTTGCCCCCTCAATCCCATATCGCTCCGTCCCAGCCAGAGGACCTCTATCTTCGAAGGATTTAACTTCAACCGGCTCCCATGTAACCATCCAGCCACAGCTTCCAGACATCTGGTCAGTGTATCTGGGGCCGAGTCAGGATGGCCGTCCATCAACAGATAGAGTTGGGTGTCATCGGCATACTGATGGCAACCCAGCCCAAAACTCCGGACAAGCTGGGCGAGGGGGCGCATAAAGATGTTAAAAAGCATCGGGGAGAGAATCGCACCCTGAGGCACTCCACACACCAAGGAGTGGCGCGATGACAATTCCCCCCCAAGCGCCACCCTCTGTCCCCGACCAGAGAGAAACGAGCGCAGCCATTGAAGGACTGTGCCCTGGATCCCCACGTCGGCAAGGCGGTGGTCCAGGAGTTCGTGATCGACCATGTCGAAGGCTGCTGACAGGTCTAGAAGAATCAGCAGCCCCGACCCGCCTCGATCCAGCTGCCTGCGGAGATCATCTGTTAGGGCGACCAGAGCCGTCTCAGTCCCATGACCAGCGCGGAAGCCGGACTGGAATGGATCGAGAGCCGATGTTTCATACAGAAACCTACCAAGCTGTTCAGCAACCGCTCTCTCAATCACCTTACCCAGGAATGGAAGATTCAAAATCGGGCGGTAATTGGATAGATCTAAAGGATCTAATGATGTTTTCTTTAAGAGCGGACGCACCACTGCCTCCTTCAGTTCCCCTGGGAATATCCCGGTGCCAAGGGACAAATTGATGATATCACCCAAGGGGGCCCGCGCCTCGTCTGGACACGCTCTAATCAGCCAAGACGGGCACGGGTCAAGAGGACAGGTGGTGGGCTTTCCAGCTTGGAGGAGTCTGTCCACATCGGCTGGGGATATCCGGTCAAAGTGGTCCAATACTGGACCAGAGGACAGTCGAGGGGCCTCCAGTTCCTTTATTTCTATCCCTTCTTAAAAATTGGGGAAATGATACTCATTCCATCCAGGAAGAATTTGACCCATTTCATTTATGTAGGAGAATAAGATGGCCAAGATGGGTAGCTACCATTCCATGAGATCCTCAAAAGGCTTAGGAGGTGCATATCTTCACCAGGAGCTTTATTAGATTTCTGACCAACAGTAAGGGGCTTTATTTGATTATTAGAGACTGGTTGCCATTCAGGTAAATTTGACAGATCTTTACTCACTACTGATGCGTGAGATTGCCCTGATTGAACTCCAACTATGTTAGAGAAATATTTAACCCAACCTGAAGAGGGAATTGAGGCTTTAAAAGATTATCTCACTTCAGTCAAGCCCTGGGATACTAATTCCCAGACTTTATCTTCATTCTGCTCTGTCATGGCTGGACCCAGTTCCTGCCACTGCCAGCTTTCTTATCTTTAAGCAGCATATAGTTTTAAAGTCAAAACCAAAACCTTGAGGGGCTCGGGATAAATTAGATCAGATCTATTAAAGACTCTGAATTTTGCATGAGTTGTTGTCTCTGAACGGTCTTCAAGAACACCCCCATTTAGTGCAAATTGCAGTGTTCCAAACAAAAGGTTAATAGAGCATGGGTAACTATGCTATCTCCGTCCTGAAATGGCAATTGTTGACATCCATCTGTCTCAAGAGAGAAGTGTCTCCAGGGGTGAACCACTGGAGAATTTACAGCATCAGCTGTGGCTGCAGAGCCTGGTAACTTGTAACTGCTGCCTCACGCATTGTTTTTGCTGCATTAGCAGCACTGAAGTGAGCTCTCCAGGGCATGAGCCTGGGCAGGGTGTATGGAGGTCCTGGGCTGCTCAAACAACTAGACTCTCCTCTTGGCTTCACTGATGGGGTCCCAAAGGAAAGCAGAGCAATACATTTGGCACCAGCTTGGCTGCAGGAGTTGCTGGAAGGAGGCATACAAGACACCATCAAACTATCTTAGGGACTCCAGTAGACTGGCAATAGCTGAAACACTTAATGCAGAGCCTGCAAATGAGCTGGCCAGTTGCACGAAAGCATATCAGTGATAGACTTGCCATCTGGTCATTTTAAAAGGTGGTATGATGGGTTCCTTTGAATGCACTGGCCATTTGTCTGTAGGTTTCATTCTGTTGTTGTTGTGCTGAAGTGTACTGATGTAAAAGCATTTCAGCGGCTGGCTACTGCAGCAAGAATTATTGAATGAGGCAGGCGAGAGAGATGTGTTCAGTCCTTAAATAATTATTTGCAACAGATGTTAAAAATCTAGATTAATTATAAAATCAGCTCCTTGAATAGGAATATTCTATTTCAGGAAAGAGAAATACCTGTGTGCTTGCAACATATGGTACATTGCTAATGAATATGTTCCCCAAAGAATTTATTCCAAGAGAAAATTTCCTCCTGAAAATACTGTGCCATTTAGATAAATGCTGCAGCACCAGCTAGTAAATTCTTAAATGTTCTGTGTGCCATATGATAAGCCAAGGATAAAATGCTACACCTAAAGCCAATAAGCAGTCTATTGATTGTACCTCTCTAAAGTGCTCCTTCGGTCTATATATTTTGTTATCCAATGTTATTCTATATCCCTCAGCCTCCGCCCCTCAAAAAGTGCTGCTGCCCAGCCAGCTATCCAACATCATCTGCTTGTGCATTTGCCTCTTCCTTCCACAGTGTAACAGCTACATTTCTCTTTGCTGAATTGCATTATGTTGCTCTCTGGTTTGCTCTCCTGTTTATTAAAACCAAGCTACATTTTTCACCTGCCCTCCAGAGTATTTACAATCCCGCCTAGTTCTGCTTTGACTGATAAGAGTAACAGAGTACTGTAACCTATACCATACAGGGAGTCTGTGGCAGAGAGGAGGGGTTTTAAATGAGGTCTCTAGCAGAGGGTGTGTGTGTGTGTGTGTGTGTGTGTGTGTGTGTGTGTGTGTAAAAACAAGTCTCTTGCTCAGAACAGAGGAATGATTCTGATATAGCCTAAGGCCTATATCACATTTCACAAAGGGCTGTTTTTTATTCCTCCTCTCTATGCTATTGTGTCTGTCCTATACAGTGGTACCTCGGGTTACAAACACCTCAGGTTACAAACACTTTGGGTTCCGCAAACCCAGAAATAGTACCTCGGGTTAAGAACTTTACCTCAAGATGAGAACAGAAATCGTGTGGCAGCAGTGGGAGGCCCCATTAGCTAAAGTGGTACCTCAGGTTAAGAATGGTTTCAGGTTGAGAACGGAACAACCAGAGGTACCACTGTACATCCCTCATAACAAGAGATGGATAGGAGCATTCCATGTAGGGCTGGATTTCACCCAGTCTAAACAGTCACATGGTTATTCCGCTTAGAAACACATGGAATACATTCTTCCTTGTTGTAGCTATACTTTGGGATTAGGGCTGGCTGAGTGGTGCAGAGAAATCATTGGCCAGGGAACAGGAGACAATTCAAAAAGAAGTTTAAATTTGTGTGCCTTTGAGATTAAGAGGGGAACATTTTTAAAATTTGCTTGGCATTTTCATTGGGAGGGTATTGCGCCAGCCACCGCCCCCCCCCCCGTGGACTTGGCTCCACTGCCAATAGAAGCACCTAAAAAAATTCTAAAATGTGCTTGAATCATTTAAGACATTAACATCTCATTGCTTGTGGCAAGCTTTGCTCCAGACACTATATTTTAAAAAGACCTCTTGATTGTGGTCCTCAAAGGCACATATCTCTGAAAATGTAATATGCTGGACAAAATAAAGAATACTGATGGTTGGCAGAGCTCTTTACCACCATACGTAAGTTGTAGTAAAAGTCATCAGCTAGTTCATACATTTCTCAACAGAAGCAGAAAAATACTTTCCCTTGCCCTAAAAAAAATTACAGTATAGCACAAGGATTTATAAACTATAGCCCTATAAACACAAATGGAGCTAAAGCACAGAATCCTTTTGCTTTTAATACATTCTTACATATATGAGGATTACAATTAGAGGTTTTTTTTAAAAAAGAGAAGACGAAGCAGCAGAGAACACACAACAATCCCAGTAATCTGAGAGTTAAATCAAGCCATACAATTTGTGTGTTATGTGCTGACCTCAATAACATTGTGACTTTCAGGTTATCCATTGATTTCGGGGAATCAAAAATGCAATGCAAATTAGGCATTGCCAGTCAATTAGTTCTTATCACAGTCCAACAGTCTCTAGTAATGGGCTGACATGCCATTCTGCATCACAATAGGGGGAAAAACAAGCCTTTTACAGCCAGGTACCTGTCCTCAAAGCAAGATGTGTCCCTTTCCCAAGAACAGATGTAGCCAGTAATATGATTAATGCATTTGCACATGGTACATGTGCTGACACTAACAGCTGTCAGCAATTTCAGGTGGCAAGGGCTGAGATTCGGTTCTCGCCATATAGGCAGGATGCTCAGATCAAATGAACCTTCTGACGGAACTTGCTGTGCTCTCTTCGTGTTGCTATTTTTAAGGAAGCAGCAGTTGCAATCGCAGTTTATGACACTTAGCGTGGGAGCAGTTTTTAAAAACTGCCCATAGCCTACAATATGTTAATTTAAGCTTTACAGGACACTTAAAATCATTTTCTGTGATTTAATATCAGTGGGTGCTATAAAACTGAAAATTCATTATGGCCCCTTCAGCAGCTATTGCTGAACATCTAAACTACCCAAGTCATTAAAAGGCCTGTCATCATAGACCACCAGAACCTCTGGCTCTTGTAAATTATTGGGACTTAGACTGTGGCTGCAAGTGCTAATCTCATCATAAAACAGAAAAATAAATTACTGGTATCAATTATCTGCAGGAATAATTTCCATCAGTAAATTAAGTTTTTCTACAAGTTACACCATTACTGCATACTTACCTTTATTGAGTCATTCATAAAATCTTCCAGAGCTAACTGAAGAAGCAGAAAAGAATTTAAAAAAACTTTCTGGCTCTTGAAACGGCAACTAAGAGCATATACTGATATTGTTATTATACCCCAGTATTTTCAAATGATAAAACAATTGCCTGTTGTGCATTTTGTTTCCACTCAGTTCCTCAGTGTTCACATTATTTACCATGCAAAAATGGAAGAGGCATACACCAAAGTCCACTGAGAGCAGTACAAATATTTTCAGTGGGCTTTTAACATGTCCTGAGACAGAAAAGTAGAGAGGTTGCGAAGCCCCATTTTGTTGCTATGCTGCCTCTTCCTGTGGTAGCTGTCATTACTCACCACTATGCAGACTGCAATGCACACCTCGTAATCATAAATCCTGTGTGATCATCTCCTTTGCTCTCTTTGCACCTGCTGGAGAGTGTCCATAAAAGCTTACTATTTGCTAGATTGCAGGGAATTTAGAGCTACCATTACTGTTCTGGCAGAACAGTAGCTCTTTCTCTTGTGCCAGTACTGAGAGCCATGTGCACTAGCATTGATCAGCAGCAGGCATCCCGTACCTCCAATGTGCAGTGTGCAGGTGATTGGCACTGTGATTTAGAGCACTGAGAGCCCACTAACTAGTTCACTTGAAAGCAGCACGGGCCTATGCTGAAGAACTAGCTAAGGACATATATAAATGAGCAGGTGACATTCGTTCTTAATTTTGAATTGAGTACTGAATCCTGCCATATTTCTGCTTTCTACTTAGGATACTGTCATGATGAACTAAACAGATGGTATATGAACTGTATGTGAAACATTTAATTAGGCCAGCAAAATCAGTATAACAGCTGCCACCCTCTCCCTCCTTCCCTCCCTCTGGCTTCTCTCACTCTCTCTCTCTCTCTCTCTCTCTCTCTCTCTCTCTCTCTCTCTCTAGTCCAGGGACTCCAATAAGAGGTTCTCCTATTGCTTCTCTACCATCTGGGCAAATGGGTTTTAACATGGCTGTCTACTTGGTGGGGATTTAGTCTTGTTTTAAATGTGTTGTTTTTGTGTTTTTCACTGTTTTCAATAATGTGTAAATTGCCTTGAGATGGTTGTTAGAAGGTGACTAATAAACCAGTGATGATAATGAGAATAATAAATATGGCTGCCTCGAAAAGACTATCTGTGCAACCAGCTTGTGCAGCAAGTTGTCTCATGCTAATCAGCATCTGATATTTAATTAACACAAAGGGAGTGAAGTGATGAGTGTCTTCACCTCCAGCCTACCCTCACCTTCCTCCAGGTTGCCCATCTCAGATTTTCCTAGTCTCATTGCTTCCTCTTGCCTTGTATTTGCCATGTCTGTTCTGCTCTGCTTCCACATCATACTAAATACCCACACCTTTAGCTCTGTCTTTGGCTTATAGTTAGCGCTTTCTGTCTTTGACAACAGTCTGCCTACTTGGTGAAATGTAATGTTGATCCCAGTTCTAACAGCCCTACCAACCACCTGGCTCCATAAGAAAGACTGGTCAATATTTGATCCAAAATAGACTCCAATGTCCTCTTTCTTTCTTTCTTTCTTTCTTTCTTTCTTTCTTTCCCACTTCCTTATTTTGAGGTGGGCTTGTTTAACTTCTAAACTGATAGACACTCAACCACTTCAATTCAGTATTAGAGAAACTGATGGCTAAACAGTATTCAGAGGCAATACGCAGCTGAATCCTAGTTGCTGGACAGGAATACCAGGAAAGGACTACAGCCTTTGTGTCCCAGTTTTATGCTTCCTAGAGGCATTTGGTTTGCCACAAATGGAAACAGAATGCTGAACCTGAAGGATCTTTAATCAAGACTCTGAAAGAAATGATTCTTCTTTTGTAGTTACAGTATGTTCTTATGGAGATGCTATTTGCATTAACTTCAGCCTTCAGGTACCTGATGCATATGACTTCTCCAACTCTTACAATAGTGGCAGCATTTATTTTGAGGTGCTCAAATCACAATTGAACCAATCATATATTTCATTCAGTCTTAATACGATAGCATATGGCACAATCTGTATGAAACTAGAACAAATTACTCTTCTGGAAAGCTGCTATAAAATACAGAGCAAAAATGACTACTGAAAAGTCAGTCCCATTTCTAGATTTTTGCACTTCACAAAGGTAATTAGGATACAGCCTGCACCAATTCTCTACCTCAGCATTATCATAGACAAGTAGATTTGTCATTCTCACTGACAAATGGTGAACCTGCTGGCAAATCAGGAAAACTTTATATTTAGTTAGTTACCACCAAACAGAGAAAAAGATAAAGAAATAGGTAAGAGGAGACCAAAAGAACATAAGAGCCTGCTGGATCAGGCCAATGGACCATCTAATCCAGCTTTTCACTATACAGTGGTACCTCGAGTTAAGTACTTAATTCGTTCCAGAGGTCCGTACTTAACCTGAAACTGTTCTTAACCTGAAGCACCACTTTAGCTAATGGAGCCTCCTGCTGCTGCCGCGCCGCCAGAGCACAATTTCTGTTCTCATCCTGAAGCAAAGTTCTTAACCTGAAGCACTATTTCTGGGTTAGCGGAGTCTGTAACCTGAAGCGTATGTAACCTGAAGCGTATGTAACCCGAGGTACCACTGTACACTTTCTCAGTGTGGTGGATGCTGGGACACTGGGGCTAAGGAAGCACTGCCCCAACAAACTCCTATTTCCCATAGCCAGCCTTCACTTGCTTGCCTTCTTACAACCAATCCAGATTGTAGCACTGGGTTTGTGGCATTGCCCATCACTCTCCTCCTCCTTCGTCTCAACATTGCCCTTTTAAAACACAGCAGGGAATGGGGCAAAACTAGAATGAGTTGGCTCCTCCTGTCATTGTCTCTGGCTCTGTCTACTGTTGGTCTACCGGCCTGCTGCCCTACCAGTCTCAATGGCCATCAGCCACCACTGTCTCCATGCCACGCATAATTTTTATAAGCTATTGTGTCAGCTCCTGCTTGTCTTTTCACTAAACTAAAAAGTTGCACATGCTGCAGCCTTTCCTTTCTTTAGTGTCAGATATGTTGGATGCGGGTGGCGCTGTGGGTAAAACCTCAGCGCCTAGGACTTGCCGATCGCATGGTCGGCGGTTTGAATCCCCGCGGCGGGGTGAGCTCTCGTCGTTCGGTCCCAGCTCCTGCCCACCTAGCAGTTCGAAAGCACAATTAAGTGCAAGTAGATAAATAGGTACCGCTTTCTAGCGGGAAGGTAAACGGCATTCCGTGTGCTGCTCTGGTGCCGGTTCGCCGGAGCAGCTTCATCATGCTGGCCACGTGACCCAGAAGTGTCTGCGGACAGCGCTGGCTCCCGGCCTCTAGAGTGAGATGAGCACACAACCCTAGAGTCTGTCAAGACTGGCCCGTACGGGCAGGGGTACCTTTACCTTTTACCTTTATGTTGGATGCTAGGAATTAAAATCAGTCTGAGAGAAGGGTTGAATCAAAATATACTGATTCCCCTTTACAACTGGGGAAAACCATGTTGTGTTCATATACAATGGGTGGTATTCAACTAAGTTTTACTCAAAATAGATTCACTGAAATTAATGGGCCTAATTTAGACATGTTCATTCATTTCAATGGGTCTACCCTGAGTAAAACTTAGCTGAATGTTACCCAATGACTCAGACATTCCAAGTGTCCCTTTTTTCCAGGGACAGTCCTGATTCTACAAAAGCCATCCTGGTTTCTGATTCAATCCCAGGACGTCCTGCTTTCTCTTAGGACACCCCTGTTTTAATCAATGTCTTTGGGATGCAATGTCTTTGGAATGCGACAGTGGAGAGAAAAATCATTTGGAGAGCACATCCCTCAAACACGGCCTATTTCTGTCCTTCTTTTCTCAACTCTTGCTACCAACACCAGCAAAGCTGTTCCGAAAAAGGCCGCAGGAACCAGCAGACTTACCAAGTTGTAGGATATTATTATATAACATAGTTCAGCCCTATCATGCTGATAATTAACTGAAATAATTATGTGAAAAATGTACAAATATCTCCATTACAGAGTACACAGATTAATTGTTTGATTAGTACAAGCATTTAAAAACTTTAATGTGCTAGTGGCTTCACGCGCAGTCTAATCTCCATTACAATGCAAAATATATGGCTATGTCAAAGGAAGAATTAGAAAAAGGGTCAAGAGTTTTAGCTGTAGCAATAAATTAAAGGGCTTACTTAACTTTTTTTAATTGTATGAACTCTCTGCAAAGTCAATTCTACAAGTTGAATAAATGAATAATTATACTGTATAGGATGTTAATGATCAATGTGCACTCATTTGGATCATTAAAAACCTCATTATCCTTCTAGAAAGGAGGACTTTTGCTACATCCTCATCTATGGCTACCACAGTTAGCCCAAGGGCATAGTCTGAGGGCACATAAGGAAGCAACCTTGTTAATACTATGTCTGCCATATAAAGTTCTATTATTTGCATGCCAGTTTTTATAAAGCCCCACTTATTTCAGTAGTACATTTGTACAAAATTAAAAGGACCATGCCTATTTCATCCTATCACCATGAGTTTCAGGGTTACAGACTTTTATAATTAAAAGTTCAAGTTGCAATACATTTCAAATACGTCTGGCCCTAATACTGTCATACATTTGTTGGAATAGGCAATAGTGTTTAATTAATACCCAATGTACAGTATTCAGAAAAAGAAAACACAAAGGGGTCGATGTATCTGTGAACGGGGGCTGGTTGGCTTTCCTGAGTTATGAACTTAGCTTTTCCCTTCCCTTTCTGCTTTTCTTTAGAATACATAATGTGGGAGATTTTAAGTCAAACCTAACAATCTATATTTGCTGGTTGGTATATGAGGGGTTAATGAACACAGAGTTCTAATTTCTAGAGTAGACTCAGTGAGTTCACACCCCTCTTCTCCTGAGAGGGAGGAAGTAAAGTCTGTTTCCTGTACCTTTCTCTTTTCATGCGGCAACAAAATATGTCTGAGAATATTTTTACCTGCTTATCACCTTGAGTAAAAGTAACCTGTAGCTGTGTCTGCCTTCCTTGAAATAAGACAAAGAACTTAGTCTGCAACCAATTTAAATATAATGCCAGTGATTTATCTCACCTGCAGCATTTGCATGGTGGACCAAAAGATCCCTGGGCCAAAAATCCCTGGCATACTAACCCTGTATGCAGAGACAAGGTGACCAGCTTGAGACCTGACACTCTAACTCTCAAGTCTTTTTTGCACTGCTCATAGGAAAGAAATTCTGGTTTCTACATGCTTGGAATCAGTTGCTGCCAAGTACTACTCTATGGCTGCTGACTGTTCTCCTGAGACGTAACCACTTCAGTTTCATATTGCACTATGCAACTGCCGAAGTTGTGATCGCAAAGCATTTTACTGTATAGGCTTTGAGAAGCTTCATGAATAGATTGTCCACAGCTGAGCAAGTTTTTAAAAAAGATCAAAGATCTAGGCTTAGACATAAAAAACACTTCTGGACAATCCTATGACAATCCTAACAATTAGTCTGGCACAATTTGTATGGACTTGAAGCGTGAATATACAGACTCTCCTTGAATTTGGTTAATTCCAACCTTGATGAGTTGGTGTGAATACAATTGAAAGATGCTGGACTGCAGCTGTTTGGTTGTTTTCAGTTTTGTGCCACCACTGTACAATTTCTGTGCATCATTACAGCTTGGGAGGATGAGAGGCCTGTCACACTGTACATGATGCACAGCCAGAGCTGTTTCCACCAAAGTTCTCTACCACAACGATAGAGAAATCTATTCACATCGTAAAAGATTTATGGATGACAGGATAGAAAAATGGGCTACACAAAATGATACAAGGGCAGTAGCAAAAAATAGAGAAACTAGGTATCACCTTCACGACCATATTGGAGGCCACCATACTTGAAAGCATATATGTTACAAGAATCAAACAACAAGAAGAAATGCTAAATATTGTGCTGCAGTTCCTCACTGCCGCTGTGGCTAGTTTGCACGATCATTTTGAAAGCTTCAAGCAAGAAGTGCTTGAGATTAGTGATGTGGTACACAGAGTTTTCAAAAGCCAAAAAAACTAACCACTTCTGCAAACTCATGCCCGATGAAACACGATAGAATGCAGTCTTGGAAAGTTCTCTAAAGGAGAACCATGCTATCCAGTTATGGATATATTATCCACCTGCGTAGGTTCCCATCTTGATGCCTGCAAACTGCACCAGATAAGTTTTGATTCCTCGGCATTTTTACTGAGATGTCAAATGAACACACCTTCAGTTCTACTGAAAATTTATAAGGCTGTTACTCCAAACACCTTGATAAACCATTTCCTGAAGAATTTATTCAGTTCAAATGCTTTGAGAAACAGTCACTCCAATGCTTAAAAATTATACAAGGAGTCGTCCCCCCCAAATGTAGACATTGCCTTCCAAATTTACTTCTACTTGCCTGCCATCAGCTGCACTGCTGAAAGATTGTTTAAAATAATTGCTGTTTTATTAGTGGTTATTTTTAAAATCAGAATAGTACACCACTCAGTTAGGTGTTACAGTATACAAATGCATCCAATAAAATAAATGTTAATTCAATAAGGTGCTTTTTTTATTATTTCATGTGTACCTTTCTGGACTCCTGCCAACCTAGCAGTTTGAAAGCACATCAAAGTGCAAGTAGATAAATAGGTACCGCTCCGGCGGGAAGGTAAACGGCGTTTCCGTGCGCTGCTCTGGTTCGCCAGAAGCGGCTTAGTCATGCTGGCCACATGACCCGGAAGCTGTACACCGGCTCCCTTGGCCAATAAAGCAAGATGAGCGCTGCAACCCCAGAGTCGGCCACGACTGGACCTAATGGTCAGGGGTCCCTTCACCTTTTACCTTTACCTACCTTTCTGGAGGAACAGGGGCCTTTGGGGAGGTGTATCAGGGCTGACGGACGCGGGTGGCGCTGTGGGTAAAACCTCAGCGCCTAGGACTTTCCGATCACATGGTCGGCGGTTCGAATCCCCACAGCGGGGCGCGCTCCCGTCGTTCGGTCCCAGCGCCTGCCAACCTAGCAGTTCGAAAGCACCTCCGGGTGCAAGTAGATAAATAGGGACCGCTTACCAGCGGGAACATATACGGCGTTCCGTGTGCTGCGCTGGCTCACCAGATGCAGCTTGTCACGCTGGCCACGTGACCCGGAAGTGTCTGCGGACAGCGCTGGCTCCCGGCCTATAGAGTGAGATGAGTGCACAAACCTAGAGTCTGGCAAGACAGGCCCGTACGGGCAGGGGTACCTTTACCTTTTTTTTATCAGGGCTGACATATTCACAGTCTACTAACAGGAAACATAAATATTCAGGGACTCTAAATTTGGAGGCAGCAGCATACTTCTGTGGCCAGCAGTCCAGCCCAGAATGTCATTCTTACAATTGTCCTAACACGAAACGGGCCTCTCTCTGCTTGATGTGATCTGAAGAGAAGAATTCAGACTGGAAGCTTCCCTTCACATCTGAAACCCATCCACTCCGTTCACACACACACCCTGAAAGGAATAACTTGTCACATCCAGGTTGGCAAGGAATCAGCTTGGAACAAATTGTTTTTGGTACCTGATGGTTTCTGTTTTTGGCTGTTTTTTACCATGTTGTATGGTCCTTTTGTCTTTCACATGGCATGCGCCAAGGTACAAGTCCAGAAACCCGTCAGGTAGATGGAAGTATTCATTTATTCTGTTATATACTATTCTGTCTGATATTAGTCAAGATGATGAGGATATGCAAACACATTTATTTATCCATCCCTTGGGAAGTATCAGCAAAAAAATTAAATACTCTAAGCCTCTGTTTCTTTTTCTATGTGGTATTGATTTTCCTTGTTTGCCCAAAGCCTTCAGGTGTGGTCAGAGAAAGGGGAGCACAATATACCACACGTTGGGATGACTAATCCTCCCTATGTGTGTCCTCAATGGAATCCAGCTGTCATCCACATTAATAAGCTCAGGAGAAATGCGTTTCCTTTCTTACCTGTGTTTCAGTATAACTTCCTTCTGCTGCTTCTGCAGCCAGCATTTTATGTTGACAGAAGCCAGAAGTACTGGCATTAAACAATCAGGAGTCCTGTGTGCATCTGCTACGAAAAAAGGTTGCTAAGCAACAGCAAAGAGAATTTTTTTGCCCTCGCTATTCTACGGCAGATTAGGAGAAATCTCACCACAATATTCTTAAACCTTAAATTTCAATAGCCAAATGGATTTAAAATAAAGTAAAATAAAATAAAATATGGCTTGAAACTATTTCATATTTAGCGAAGAGAAGTGCCAGAGGAGGTCAGTGTATGAACCACAAATAGAGGGGAAAGAGTCTTCTTTGATGTAGAAAAATTCTTTTGACAGCTCATTGAGTTTATTTGCTACACCCTATTCTTCTGCCATTTCAGCATCTATTGCAGCAAGCCCACGGGAACTAGAAGCCATTAGTGAATTATCATTCGGAATGCAAAATTCACAAAGTAACATAAAAGATTCAAGGTTTTCAAACTCTCTAGTTCAGCCTTTCTCAACCTTGGGTCCCCAGATGTAGTTGGACTACAACTCCCATCATCCCTGACCACTAGTCCTGCTACCTAGGGATGATGAGAGTTGTGGTCTAACAACATCTGGGGACTCAAGATTCAGAAAGGCTGCTCTAGTTAGTCTTAGTGCATTTCCCCTGTCAAAGGTCAAATATGATTGCATTTTAGTGGCAGAATTTTCCCAACATATGTATTGGGAACATAGGATATATATTGGAAACATGGCATTTATGTGAAATGGTATTCATTAGCCAAAAGAATGAGATCACATGGCCAAACTGGTGGGTACATTCAACTGTCTGGTTATTCCCAAAATCCTATTTTATTGAAAATATTTTATCACTGAAAGTATTCACTAGGGATTGGAAGGGTGGGGCAATATTAATGTTAACCGTACTGCTACCTTACTGGTATTGGATAGGATCCAAAGAATCACAAAAGCAGCATGTGTTTTCTGAAACTGAGGCAATTTCAAATTGGGTATCAGCTGCTCAAAGAAAATAAGTCACATTTTCAATTGGGCTACCCTGGGTCTCTTGCATTAGCCAATCCAGGTCTTTGAATGCTCATTACGTACAGCTGTGATCCTGCCCTCAATTAAAAACACAAATTCCATTAATTTCACTTGCTACATTGCTAACGCGCATGTAATTGGCGCATGGCTAAAATGTATGCCTTGATAGGTAGACCAGCCATATTGAATGACAATGACCGCTCCCCGCTTAAAACGGGGGGGCCCTTTGCATGGACGCGTGCAGCCCCTAGATCTGGAGCGGCTCCATCAGCATAGGCTTGGCTTTGCCTTCCCTCAGGTGGGATACCTGGAGGTCTCCGCCTACCTCAGTCAGTTGTCCAATCCCACCTGGGGGAAGCGTTGCCAAGGAGACCAGGCCAGGTAGGGGAGGGATTACCTGCCCACACAATAGAGGGAGGATCTTACCTGGGAATCCTCACTTGGCTCCAGAGCTTCTCCCACCCTACCCACCCTCAGTTAATGTCTTATTTTGCAGGTTAACTTTTCTTCACAGGTTTTGCAGGTTAACTTTTCTTCACAGGTATGCAGGCGCTGCTACGTTAAGGTCGCTGTTAAAGGGCCGGAAAGGAATTTCCCTGCATTGGCAGGTTTCACCTTTCCCGTAGCAAAACGTCACAACTTTGGCGGTATCAGGCCTTGGGCGGAATCCTTTTGTCCATCTTCCTCTTTGCGGCAGCGATACCAGGGTTGCCCATTAAAGGGGTTTTCTGAAGGGAGGCTTTGACCGTACGCCGAAAGGTCGTCATTGCTCTCCCCTGTGGCGGCGGCGTTACGGGGGCGGCTATCTCTGCTTGAACATATGTTCTCCAGAGCCGGCCCATCCCCCCCACACACACTGGATAACCCTGATGCTCCCTAGGTCCCCGGCTGGGGACTGGGGAGGGAGAACGCCCAATGCCTGAGCCAAGGTCTACTCACATTTGAAATTTAATAAAGTTGTGGCCAATTTAATCCCATAGCACGTTGTCTTGAGTCGTTATTCCACATGACGGGGGGACCGCGCGGGATCTGGGGACTCCGCCTGTCCACGCAAACAATTTTGATTCAGAATGTGTTAGGGTTATGAAAGCTTAGAACTGAGACACAAATAAGGCATCAGCCAATGTTCTGCTTTCTCACTGAAAATCACCATCTAGTACATTGTGGGGTCTTCCACAGCTTGTGCTGTTACTGTTGTGCTGCCAATGTTAACGTTAGATGGGGGCTGGGTGTTGCTGTTTAATAAGCTAATGTTTATATGATTTTTTTTTCTTTCCTATTCTGTTTAATAATGCATTTATGTATATGTTATTCAATGCAAGTTGTTTGGAGACCTGTTTGGTACCAAGTGACTAATAAGTTTCATAAATAAATTTGAACTTCAGCTGGTTGTCGATTACAGCACATCCCGTTGAATAGGGTGGACAAATAATTGCAAATAATTATTACATTATAGAAAAGTGTTTGAAACAGTGCTGATCTACTCTGAACTGCCCTAGCTCCGAAAGGACACATTCTGACAGTGACTCAAAATAAAGGGTGCCTTATTTCTTTTTTTATTATTATTATTAAATATTTTATTTAGGATTTTCTTGTTTTACAGAAGTGTAATGCCTCGTATTTCCCCCCCCCCCATGTAACATTTTTACAAATCCGTTTCATTTGTTGAGGCATTAGGGGGAGAAGAAAAAAAAAAGGAAAAAGAAAGGGGGTGGAGGGAGGGAGGATGGATGGGGGTGGGGTCAGGTGGTGGTGTTTCTATTATGCTTAGTGTATGTAGAGTTTGGTGTCAGCGTTGCTTGTGTTGTTCACTTGTGTTCCTTTGGTGGTGAGAGAGTTTGGGGTTGGCCTAGGGTGTGATTGTTTGCTTGTGATTGGCTGTGGTGATCTTTGTTTTCGTGTGTGAGTGGGGTGGGTGGGTGTTTTGGATCAGGTTAGCCATATTGATTTGTATGCTGTTGGTGGATTATTGTCATTGTCTTGTTGGGCTGTGTATGTTATAAAGGGGAGCCATACCGGGGTGAAAGTGTCTTCTTCTGTTTGTCCCCGTGTCAGTTTCAGTTTATTGGTTAATTTTTCTAGTAGGGCTGTTTCCCATACTATTTGGTACCATTGGTCTATGCTTACTCCTGACAGGTCTCTCCAGTGTCTGGTTATGGTGTTTCTGGCTGCTGAAAGTAGGTGGGTTATGAGTTCTTTGTGGTGTAAATGGGCGTTGTTGTCTTGGAAGATGTGCCTTATTTCTTATAAAACTATCTCAGAGACAGTGAGGAAAGTAGCTTCCCTAAGCCCCCTGCTGCTGTATTATCCAGAGCTAAACCATGATTTGACTTGGAATTATGCCTCACTCCCGACAAACCATGAGCTGCACCCAAGATTTGCCCTTGGCTACTACTGGCTTATATGGGGCAGACAAATCACATAGCTAATTCTGGACCCATTTTATTATTTATTATTACACCTGCATCTCACCTTTCATCCAAGGAGCTCATGATAGCATACATAGTTCTCCTTTCCATGTTATCCTCATAACAACCCCGTGAGGTAGGTTAGACTGAGAGTGAGTGACTGGCCCATGGTCACCTAGTGGGCTTCATGGCTGAGTGGGGACTTGAACCCTGGTCTCCCCAGTCCTAGTCTGACACTCTATCCGCTACACCACACTGGCTTTCAATGCTATGGGGCAAAACATAGCTTAGCTCTGGGTAGCTCAAGAGGAAGACTAGAGCAGCAGCAAAGAGATCAGAATGTCTGCTGTGAGTACTTACCAGTCTTCTTCCTTAGTCTGAATTATGGAAATTCCGCCTGAAAACTATTTTGATGGTTTATTTCTTATATACTGTATTTTACTGCACAGTGCATTACTACCGATCGAACAGGCAGAAAAATCATTAAGTAGTTTCCCCCACTTTCCCCTCTAGTCTGTGTACTACTAGCAACTCTTAGTTCCTGGAGCACTGCTTCCTTGCCAGATCTCAATGGGCAGAAGGGCTCATATGGAAACTGATAGACCTATATGCCCTAAGCTAAGGTCAGCAACCTCCAGGCATTGCAAATCAAAACCTTACACACACTATTCATCTCAGGGGCTCAATAGCTCCTTGATTCTAGAGAAGTAGTCCTATTTAATAGCTACAACAGAGAGCGGAAAGGCACCATTGATCAATGGCACAGTGCATGTGTAGCATGCAGAAGGCCTCGGGCACAAATCTTGGCATCTTCAACGGAAGGGGTAGCAGGTGATGTGAAGACCTGTCCCTGAGACTCTGGAAATATGCTTCCAGTAAGACCAGACAATACTGAGACAGACAGACCAATACTCTGACCTGGTAGAAGGCACCTTCTTATAGTTCATCCATCTAGCATACAAAGTTCTTTCTTTAATTAGCAATTTGACATTGTTTGAAATGTCAAGGTATGGGAAAGTTCTAGTGTTCCAATAGCTGGATTTTTAGAACTATCTAGCAGAGTTACTGGGCGCTTTGCAACACAAAGATTTGATGAAATAACACAGAAATGTGCGTATTTTGTAAAACAAAACACCTACTTTACATAAACATACCTTCAGAATACAAATTTGGGCTCCCATGGAAATGTGAACCAAACAAGATATCCTACATAATTCTATGAACTGAACCAAAATAAGGCGCCAACCTCTTTTAGCCTCACCATATGCTTGTGTGCATATTTCTCCATATGAATTACGAGCTATGTAACTGTTAATTGAATATGATACTGGTGAGCAAACAAGTGGAAAAATTAACTTTAAAAAAAAGTTTCATGCATTTCCCTTTACAGTCAGCAGGTTACAGCCTGAAGGTGTGCTGTGTTCCTTCAAAAATACAAATTAAACAGGAGACACAGCAGCCTTGGTTCCATTCATTCACTTCTCTCTAGGAGACTTTGTGCCTGCTGCCTCTCCCAACTTGTTGACAGTCAGTGGCAGAGGGGCAAAAGACAGCGCTGGCAAAGGAGAAAATGCAGATGCTGTATCCCCATTTAAATCAGTTTTAAAAGGCCAGAGCTAAAGTCTGGGTTGCTGCCTGGCAATCCAACTTACATTCTAATGGTTAATCATAGCTCAGTGGTAGAGCACAAGCTCTGCATGCAAAAAGTACAAGGTTCCATTTGCGGTGTCTCCAGGTACGGCTGAGAAAAGTACTTCATTTCTGTGTTGACAATACTGAGGTAGAAGGACCAATTGTCTTACTCTAAGGCAGTCTCATATGTAACCATCTCCCCCATTTGGCAATATTTTCTGAAAGCAAAATGAAAGTCGGACTTTCCCCATTCCATAATTTCCCTGTTCATTTACTTGTGAGCAAGAACACTGAGAATTTTGCAGATCATAGGAAAAAGGGCTTGGAGTAAATTTCAAACAATATATTGTAAGAAAAGTACTGTCCCCCAAGACAGCACATTATAGGTACCCTGCTAGTGTTTCATTTTTCTTGCATTCAAAAATATATGCTACAGAACTTCTGCTGACAGGACTCATTGGTTAAGTCCCACCCATCATATTTTATTTTATTTTTACTTTACTGTAAGTTGTAAGTAGATAAATAAATACTTATAAAATCAACAAACCACTGTTCAAATGTTACTTCTGAAAGCACCAAACATACTTTGATTTTTACCTGGAGGTCAGGCTTCTTTCTATCTAGGGATGGTGTCATTTAACCATCACACTATTCCTTCAGAAGTTCTTCAGCAAAGTGTTTTTTTAAAAAAAAGACCCCAAAAGGTCACACTGTTCCCTTCACATCCCCATGAACATAAAAGACTTGAGGGGCAAAAGTCCACACAAACGGAATATGAAGCTTCTTAGCCTGAATTCTTTATCAGTAGTTGAGCTTTTGAGTGTTTTGTCCTATCAAAAGCATTATGCTTGCAGAAAACATTCTGGCTGCGTAGCATCTTACAAGCTGGGATGGGTCCAGAATTTGTGTGGTGTCTTAGTATTTGTGACTTTTCTGCAGCACATTGCCCCCCCCCCCCCATTTTCCATAGGAGGAAGCTTTTGTTTGTAATCTGGTAATTTGGAAACCTTTTGATGAGGAATCTGGAAATTGCAAATAGCATTCCAAAAGAGCAGTGAATGTTCCCTAAAGGGTTCAAAGCATCACGGAGTGGAGTGGCGAGACAGAAATACGCAAGAAAAACTCCCCTGAAGTATGCCATCAACCCTATGTATCCCAAAAGCATGATTTAGTGCTGAGGAGCACAGGGTATGCCTTATGTATGTGAAGAGCAAGCTAAATTCAAAAATATTGAAATAAATTAAAATGCATTACTTGAACATGGCAAAATGTGCAGCTTTGTATTTGACTGATTTAATAAATCGTGTTCTCAACATTTCTGAAACTTATAGCTGTGATAGTTGTAGGTAACAAATAGTGCTGGCCAGTGCTGTTTTTCTAGGAAAATGTGCTGGAATTCACCATGAATTGTGCTCTTAGAATGACAATGGTGCCCACCTAAGAGGTGCCAGAACTGAGTTCAGGCGAATTCCGGCTGGAAAAAAAAGCCCTGGCGCTGGCCTCTTAAATCACACTAAAGATATCACGTAAGCCAAAATATATTTCCTCCTGCCATCATCCCCAGAAGCCAACCAATTGCTTGAGTACAGGTGTTGCTTTTTCAGATTTATTATTATTACATTTTATTTTGCAGCTTGACACGATAGCCTCACCATGCCACATCAGAAACTACCCAAAGCCCTGCTGGGCACACAGATGTAGCTGAGCAATTCTTTATATTATGGCCAACAAGTTTAGCAGTGGGCTGTATATCAAGCAAGAAGAAAAGAGGAGCAATCTGACACTAAAAGTCAAATTGCCATAACAAACCATCATTAAATATGCCTGGAAACCCTAATTCTGCAGTGACTTACAACCCACATAAAGCCAGTATAGATAGTAAAGATCTGAACCCTAAAGCTTGCAATGCTTTTCTTAATGTTCCCATTTCCAAATACCTTGGTTACCTCAGTTTGCATGTGTGCACTGTACCATCCTGCAGGTAGTCTTGCCCACATTGCTATAGTCCAACCAGAGGGCATGGTGTGCTGCTGAAAAGGCCCACCACTGCCTCATCAGCTGTAGCCCCTCCACTGTGGCCTGGAGGACTGGAGGTAGTCCAGGGAAGCCCTGAGGTTCTGAAGGTAGTGGGGGAGAAATATGGAGGCCGAAGAGGAGCAGGTAGTGACCAATGCTGGTCCTGCTCTTCCCAGGCAGCAGCCATGAAAGACAAGCTCAGCAGGTGGCAAGTGGCACACTCCTCGGGGGCCCAGGCCTACCACCCCTCCCTTGCCTGCTGCCTGAGGTGACTGCCTCACTGAGGCCAATGGGTAAGCCAGCCCTACCACAAGGCGTGCTCCACTGGAGAGCCTAGTCTAAGTTTTCCTTACCTTTCCTTTATTTATTACTACATAATCTTCATTGGTTCTCCAAGAACATGCAACTTCAAAGAAAAAAAACCTATAATAACTTGATCTCATGATGCAATGGGACATTGTCCATGATGTAGCTTAATGTACAAAATTTCTTAGTCATTTGGTCAGTTATGAGCACAGTTATGTAAAACCTTCTATATCATATATTGCAATTTTCTGATCTAACATCCTTGCAACATGTGAATCCTTTATGAATCACTTCCCAGTGGATCCCCATTAAATAAACTCCTTGAATGACATTAAGGTGTTTTAAACTTCTATAAAATGGATTGTGACTTAACAGTGAGACCCAAGCCAGTGTGCTTCTTCCTTAACAGGATCTACTTTTGCTCCAGTCTGTCACCTAACTATAGCTTAGACTCCGTAGTTAAGATTACTGCCATTCTCAAATGTTCAAAATTTAAAAAGCAGGCCTTAACATACATGATCAGGGTTTGTGGTTTTCTCAGCTTCAGTGTTATCATTCTACTGGTAAAACTCCATGAAGAAATTTGGTCACAGGCCAGCTAAGCGAATGAATGGAGATCAGTGTAAGCAGCAGCAACATTTTTTCTTCTTTTTCCACCAGGCAGCAGCCCCTGGGGAATTTCAAACTCAGCTCGTGATGCAGCCTGGCAATTGGCAACTGAGGAGGTGCACTCAGGAGAAAACATATGTTTGCTGTGCATAAACCAATCCTTTGCACACATATAAAGGGGATCAATGGACTGCAGCTTTCACCCTCAAGGATCGTCTGGCACTGTGCATATAGGATGCCTCATTTTAAGAGATTCAAATGCAGGACTGTCCTGTCCACTTAGAGGAACAGGCTATCCTTTTATGAGCAGGCAGGTTCACTGTGCACAACAGATACCTGTGCACAGCCATAAGTTCCTGGAACTCTTTTTAAAGAAAGTTTATATGCTTTTCTCTGTTTCTGGATACTGGGGTTCAGAAAGCTTCTTATATTATCACATTCCAGAGGAGTAACTGCATTCATCTGCTGCAATAAAAACAGTCTTGTGGCACCTTACAGGCTAATAAACATGTTTGAGATTTAGGCTTTCAACACCTTTTCCTCCCTGCAGAGGTGGGGGACCTATTAAATTGGTCTGCCCTTGGAGGTTGATTAATCGATTTGGCTTCCAGGCAACTCTGGAGTATTTTCCAGCTGATATAACTGGTGCTCCTGTTGAAGCCCTGGCTGATTTTTTGCAATATGTGAATGGACAGCACAGTTAAAATGATTAGCCCTTAGCATCTTCTCCCACATTGTAGAGCCCACTTGGGTCCTTGATATACACCAGAGCTCAGGGCAATGAAACAAGCTGGGAGACAACTGGAACACAAGTGTAGAAAAACACCGGCCTAATGTGATCAAATACAGGTGAGTGCTCACTATTGAGCCTCCTCAGTGGCAGTGAAGGCAACAAGCAAGGCAAACTTTGCTGCTTCCAGTGCATCCCCACTGTACCATCCCACAGAGCTTTTCTAGCCCGTATGGGACCTTTCACTGTCAGGCCCAAAGGAGGTGGTAGGACCAGTGTTGTCCTGCTGTTTACAAAGCATTTCGAGGATAAAATGACTTGCACCAGGATCATGACTCTACTGTTACAGCAGATGAGTCCCAAGAGGTGTCCAGAGCACTGCTGAGTCCTCTTGCCATGAGAGTTTCGGTGAGTAAGGCTCAAAGACATGGAGAAGATGCTTCATCTGGTCCAGGTGACCACATATGCTCTTGCCCCTTGCCACACATGGCTGATAAAAATGAGCAGAGAGGGCATGGCAGGATGAGCCAGGGAAGTGATGAATGTCTCCTTGAGCTGCTTGAGTTGGGGGTGCATGAAACCTCCTTGTGGGAGTTACAGTCACACCTGGACAGTTGTTTTTGGAGGGTGGTGTTTAAGGAAATATGGTTTGGCCCCATGGAACCTTCAGTGTGCGGTTCCACGTGGTTCTATTTTACCACCCATTCTGTTCAACACCTACATGAAACCGGTGAGCAGGGGTCATCCAGAGATTTTGAGCATTTTAATGTAGCATACTGCCATTGTGTTGCTTTTCCCCCCTGTTCTTTCCAAGTATTCTCACATAATGTTGTATCATACTTCCTATTACATCACAGCCTGCTTTTTAAAATGTGGTTTTAAAAATTGGCTGACATTTAAACAGATGGGTAATTTTTTATTAGCTTGTGTCTTTGCCAATAATCTCAAGGGGCTAAACTAGTTCCCAAATTAAGCTCTCGCACAACCACAGAAAATCACAAAACAGGAATCAATATTGTATTAAGTCCCTTCTTTTAGACATTAGTGCTGGGAAAATGACAAATTCATCTGGCCATTTACGCCCTATTAACACTTTACACTCACATTGACAGGACATACAATACTCCTTTGCAGTTTCAAGGCAGTGGTAATCTCAGTGAAGAAGAGAGAGATAAAGGGAGGGGGAAAATTTTCACAGCTTGCAAAAAGCCGTGCTTAGAGCTCTGTAAAATCAAGGTCCTCAACAGGCTCATGCCAAAAAAGAGCAAAGCATTCAAACTTTGAGACGCACAATGAGCACATCTAATGAAAAGAATCATGCTCAACACAAACCCATCCCATTCCCGTATTGCTATGAAAGTCTGACTCTCCAATCTAACAAAACCATTCAATGTATGCTGCATGCACTGTCCTAAAAGCCTGCCTTTTCACCCACCTTCATACCAATTTATCTCACTATTAACTTTGTGATATGAATTAAACATGCAAGGGGAAATTATGGCACAGTCCTTTCTGAATTTACCACTTCAGCCTGGTATGTTTGAGGGATGTGTGTGCTTGTGTGTGTGTACAACTACACAGATGAATGCACTTTTATTTCATGTAAAAACATGGAAAGCCAGCATTTCAAGAGAAGAGTTTTATGTTAACTTTCTTCCTGATATGATAGCTGTATATGTGAAGGTTTTATACATGGGAAGCATTCAAATATATCATCCCCAAGCTTAATAATTTGACCTGTTTTACTGCTCATCTTTTAGTAGGGTGGATAGTTTATCCTCCGCTGGTAGATGAACATATTTAGTATTATGTATTTTTATGGCATCTTTGTATGACTTTTTATAAGACATTTTGAGACTCGGGTTTTTTAAAGTGAATAATAATTATAAAATTATTATTTGTACCCGGCCCAACCGACTGGGTTGCCCCAGCCACCCTGGGTGGCTTCCAACAAATATATAAGCATAATAAAACATCAAACATTAAAAACTTTTCTACTCAGAGCTGCCTTCAGATGTCTTCTAAAAGTTGTAGAGTTATTTATCTCCTTGACATCTGATGGGAGGACATTGCACAGGGTGGGTGCCACTACTGAGAAGGCCCTCTGCACGATTCCCTGTAACTTCACTTCTTGAAGTGAGGGAAGCACCAGAAGGTTATTGGAGCTCATTAAATGTATTTAGTTAACAATCACCATAAAAAGGTCACCCAGTGAGCTTCATGGCCAAGTGAAAACTTGAAGTCAGTTTTCCCATGCCCATTTCTAGCACTCTAACAATAGCAGCACATTAGTGAGCTTCTCAAACTTCACAATTCTGTTTCCCAACTGTTATTCCCAGGAAAATATACAAACTGGGTTCACCATCACCACCGCCATATATTGGGCTGAAGAGACTATTTCTGGCTACAGTCGTCTCAAGATCCTCTCAAAAGTCCTCTCCTCTTTAAAAAGAACTACTCTGACAAGCATAAATATCAAAGTTGTGCAGAAAGGCAAGTAAAACCTGGAGTCAGTATTAATACTTCCAGTTCATAGGAAGTCTGAGAGCAACCAATTAAGGACTTTATCTAAAGGAGACAACATTAATAAACATACTGATGTGTTTTAATCACCCAGTTATTATTGAAAACCTTAGTTGTACCAATATGATCTGAGTGCTAGATTATTTTATTTTTAGAATATCATTTCAATGAGCTAATTATCATCATACGCCTCTGTAGGAGATCTTACTTCAAAAAAGTAGCTCTGATTTTTCAGTGTGGCAAAATGAAAATATCCTTTGTGACAGCTGCAGAGATCTGTTATCGGAGAAGAGGAATGGAGTTAATAAACCCATTTAGTTGGTGGAGAGATCAAACTATAGAAATGTCTCCTTGTCCTCCTTTGAACTAGCTGCAAACTGAAACAAAAGGTCTCACACTCCTGATAGCCGTGCTAAAATATCCAGAAGGTGACTGGCTATTTTATATAACCAGCATTTCTTTTAAATGCAAACTCGTATGGCATGATCTAGAAATGTGCTACATCCAGAAGAACTTTGCCTTTGAGCTGTTCTACAGAATTTGATCAGGTTTCAAATTCCTAGTTTATGTTGGTTCATTTTTAAGTTCACTATGCAAAACTACTGGGCAACAGCCATATGATGTTGAGGAAAGCTCAGCTCAAACAGATAACAGTCCAGAACCATGAGCTTCAGCAAGATTATACAGTGGTACCTCAGGTTACATACGCTTCAGGTTACAGACTCCGCTAACCCATAAATAGTACCTCGGGTTAAGAACTTTGCTTCAGGATAAGTACAGAAATCATGCTCCGCCGGCGCAGTGGCAGGAGGCCCCATTAGCTAAAGTGGTGCTTCAGGTTAAGAACAGTTTCAGGTTAAGAGCGGACTTCTGGAACGAATTAAGTACTTAACCCGAGGTACCACTGTATATGTATAAAACAATAGTCACTTATCCAGTCTACTCATATTCTACTCTTCAAAGGCTCTCAGAGCAACTTACCTGAAAATGTTGAAAATCAGAAAGGTATATCTGTTTGATGAACAGGAAGACAGGCTTTAAAAAAATCAAAACAGATAAAAAATAGAGAACCTAAAAAGTCTGGACAAACAAAAAGATCTCCACTGACTGCCAAACTGAAATCAAATGATGCCAAGTGAGCCTTCCTGAAATGGTTTCAAAGGCAGGTGCAACATCTGAAAAGGGCAAATATAAAATGGTGAGAGGAAAAACTGAATTTTGCAGGTTGGATGAAACAGTGACTGAAGCAGAGCAAAGAGCTTGTTGAAGACACTTTGTAAGTGAAGGGCATCTCTCTTTCTCCCGGTATCTGATGTAGGTGTAGGGTAATGGATCTTGTGGCTTAGAAAAGCGCCTCTTTGTTCCACTTGCACTCTCCTTGTGTATTAAAAATAAGGCCAGTATTACAAAACACCTGAAGTTTCTACCACTCTCTCATCCAAGGAGACCAAACTCATATAGCTCCATCTCTAAAATTGCTTACTATTTTTGAGAAGCGCTTAACGATATTCTTACAGTTGCAAAGGTTTCTATTATTACAGAAAGCTTATCGTTTCTATGTTCGGCTTGCTTTGGTAAGGAAGGAACAACCTAGAACAAATTAAAAAGACCTCCTAGAGCTGTCAAATTCCAGATGCAGCTGCAGGACTTGCGATTGGATTTTGCTTTCCTCTCAAGGCCAACCTGTCATTAAAACAAAGGAGCTCAGCTTTCACGTAGGAAAAAATGTGCACCGCTTCAGAGTGAATATATCTATTTGTAGCATCAAATAAAAGTGTGGAAACCAGAAAACACACACAAATCCTCATCCAGAAATCCTGATATGCAGAAGACTAAAGACCTAATTTGACTATTGTTTAACAATGGGCCACAGTGCTTGAAAGTCCCCCAGTTCTCTCCTTCTCCTGGCCATGCCAGGAACAACAAACCACAAGCCTTGGTTTGCCATGTTGTCTGAACCTGGCCTTGGGGTTCATTTCTCCTAAACAAATCACAAAAGGCAAACCAACAACAAATGCTACCTACTGCTCGTGGTTTGTTTGGAGGGGAACAAACCACCAGAGCCGGCCCACTGATGGGGTGGGGTGAAGCACCCGCCTCAGGAAGCAAAGGCGCAATAGGTGGTGTCCCGCCCACCCCATCACTTCCACCTTAATGTCCCCCTCTCACCAGCAAGAGGGAGGCATTCCAGCGCAGGGCATTTCTGCTCATCTTCCTCACACCTAGGGCAGGGAAGAGGAATGGCAATGCCTTGTAAGATGCCTCAACTCTCGCAAGGGGGGGGGGCATTCCAGTGGCGGCAGAAGTGGGGGAGGGGGTCAGTAGTGGCACATTCCCATTTCACCTCAGGTTGTAAAACGGGACGGGCTGCTCCTGCAAGCCACAAATCTGGGTACAAAGGACAAAACAAAGCAAGGCTCGTACAGTGGTACCTCAAGTTAAGAACTTAATTTGTTCTGGAGGTCCGTTCTTAATCTGAAACTGTTCTTAACCTGAGGTACCACTTTAGCTAATGGGGCCTCCTGCTGCTGCCGCCGCCGCCGCACAATTTCTGTTCTCAACCTGAAGCAAAGTTCTTAACCCAAAGTACTATTTCTGGGTTAGCAGAGTCTGTAACCTGAAGCATCTGTAACCCGAGGTACCAATGTAGTTTAATGCTCAGTCCAGTGTGGCTAGTGGCAAGAGAGAAGTGGTGCGGGAATCTGAATGTTCACATTAAACCGTGGTTGAACATAGGTCCATAGTGCAGCCCTTGGGTGCCCAACCACCGACAATGATTTCTGTGAAGATCTCACCCAGAACCAGTTATATTTTGCCCCAAATCAGTGTCGATGTCAGTGCCAGTTCGCTGTCAGTGAGGCAGGAAGTAAGGTAGCCCCTGCCAGTTAGAGTAACACACATGCAAGGGACAATATCCCCAGACTGTTGGGAGAATTTTTGGTCAGTGGCATTGAAGGATGAGGCACTCAAGCAGATCAACATCATAACAAGTTAAAACAATTGTTAAATCACCAAAATTAAAGCTACTTTCACTGACTTGGGGTGGGGGTAGAACGCAGCAGCAAAGAACTTATGGTAATTAGATTCATGTTTGTCACTGCCAAACATGTAATAATGCAACTGGAAGAGCAATAGGACTCCTGCTATAGATCTCCAGTACAATACACTTTGGAAAATTGCCAGTGTGGAGACATTTTCACATCAAATGACAAGTAAAACAGGCCACCTTTTTGCAGAACTGAACAGTTCTATTTTTTAAATAAATAAATAGCACACTTCCAGCCCAATGTGCCACAATTTGGGGGGGGGTGTTTTATGTTTAAAGGTAAAGGGACCCCTGACCGTTGGGTCCAGTTGCGGATGACTCTGGGGTTGCAGCGCTCATCTCGCTTTACTGGCCGAGGGAGCAGGCGTACAGCTTCCGGGTCATGTGGCCAGCATGACTAAGCCGCGTCTGGCAAACCAGAGCAGCGCATGGAAACACCATTTACTTTCCCTGCCAGAAAGGTACCTATTTATCTACTTGCACTTTGACGTGCTTTCGAACTGCTAGGTTGGCAGGAGCTGGGACCGAGCAACAGGAACACACCCCGTCACGGGGATTCGAACCGCCGACCTTCTGATCGGCAAGCCCTAGGCTTTATGTTTATGGTGCCTTAAATCCTTCTGTCTGATGGATATGATAATGGTCCTAATTATAATATTTCTGGGGTTTACCATGAATGTGCCCTATCCATATACTGTCAGACAGGATATTACAGCTTTACTTCAGCTTCAGGTAAATTCCTCTAAATGAACTACACAGCTGCCAAACCAACCAATTGCAGAGGGGCAGGCAGGAACTTATTTTCAATAAAGATACTATGCTGCAAAGGACATTTTGTTTTCTTTTTTCACAGCTAAAAACCATAGGTCTCTTTACATCAATGGCTCGATTTTCACAGGTTTCATCAGAAACCCATTCAATATTTTTAAAGGCTTAAGATATGAATAGCCTTCATTTCCACTCTGTTTTGTCGGAATGAGTTATGAGAATAGCGTTTCCACAACTTGGCATTCAACTTCAATTTCCTCCTAAGAATTTGGTCTCACTCACATACCACAGATGAAAACTTCTGTTAGCATTAAGATTTAATACTGATGGCACAACGCTATTTTATAAGAGAAGCTAAATCCATCATCTCACCTTCATATGGGACTCCTGAGAATTCTTACATTTCTGGTGCATCTCTCCCCCCCCCCGCCTCCCCCAGCACACCAGCCAGTTATCTTTAGAACAGCTGCCTTTTGCATCAGTGAATGTGAGCTGTGATTCAGGTATCTCATGATTTATCTGTATTGTCCAGAGTTTTCATGTTGGAGATCTGCTTTTTCTCATTATTCAGCATCTCCCAGTGTAGATAATTTAGAAATGGTGCACCAGATTATTGTCTGTACAGAAGATAAACCTCTCTGACACCCTCCTTCTCCTTTTCCCCTTTCCACATATTTTTTTGTAGGTGTTGCAAGTTAAACTCAAGTCCACATTGCTGAAAGTGTATACTTGGGAACATCCAGCATTCTTTTTAGGCAAAAATCTAAAAACACCTTTCTTATTTGCTGTGACATCACATAATACAAATCTAAGGTGCCTGCTGCATTTAATAAATAATAATAATAATAATGTGCCAGTAACTCTAGGCCTAGTGAGAAACAGCTACTTTATTTCCTACTGGTTCTTATTCAGGATTTGTACTTGAGATTTAAGGGTCTGTAAAGCATTCAGCCAACCCAGCACTCCTCAAAATCAGACATGCTTGTAGCGAAGAAGAAGAAGAAGAAGAAGAAGAAGAAGAAGAAGAAGAAGAAACAATCACTTCTGCCCCAAACACCTTCCTAAGGAGGAAGATTTTAACCTTCCTACAGAAGGCCATTGCACGAAGGAGCAAACCAATACTCCTTCAGGGAGGAAATTCATGAGGCTGTGCACAGGCACTGAAAAGGCTCTCTGCTCTAGTTCTCAACTTCACCTCTCATGAAAACGTCTCCCAATACACCATTTCTCTTAATATTTTCCTTGCTCATTTTTGGCAGGTGGTTTAGGGTATAAAAGTCTGGAAACCTCTCCTATCTGGCAGGCCTTTTCTTTCCCCCACCTAAATGTCACCCTGCCTACTAGAATTGCTTTGTACTCCAATTCCTTTCAGTCTGAATGGCAACCACAGGGTGGACGAGAATGACTGCTCCCTCTGATTCAGCTCTAACACCCATACAGGCTCCTGAGTGAATTTCGCCCTTGATTTGCTCTAAAATGTTTAGGACCCTGATCTTTGGCTGAGATTCAGCATGGAGTAACATCCCTGAAAGGAAAGCTCCACCACCACCAAGTATGAATTTTGTTTGCCAGATCCTGTGAGATCTAGTGAAGTTGGAAGGACGCATGCAACAGCTACCTATAATATATCTGAATAGACTAGAAGTGGCAAAATCGAACCGTGCAGTAGCAAAATAATAAGGTAAATAACAGATGGCCATGGCTGTACTCAAGTCTGATTTTCCAAGTTCTGCTCACGGGTTATCATAAAGAAATTATTTAATCGTAGTCCAACACCCCCAGTCAATAGTCATCATGATAACTGCTTGTTGGTCAATACTATCCAGTCAATTTTATTTAGCCATTGTTCATGAACGGTTGTGTAAAAGTTAATTGGCATTTTGGGCAATGCTATAAATACAGAAGTTGCTCAGCTGAAGTGCAAGTCAGTAACATGAGTGAATAAAGTTGCACTTTTATCCTGCTACACAATTTCAGAAGATACTTATTATTAGCATGTTTTAATGAGGACATCTCCCATGTTGGAACAGAAGACATGCCATCAAAAAAAAAAGTCAGTCTGGATTCCCCCTTGGAATTGTATTATATTGTATTTTGCAAAGAAAATAGAAAGACCAGTCACAGAAGCCTCTGTGTAACAATAGGCCAGTGAAAATAAGATGTGGATTTCAACTCCTATAAAAGCTTGCAGGTCAGGCCTTTCTTCCTGCTCTGAACAATTAGAAGATGTGCTGAGTACATTGAGGACTCAGCTATACAGTTGCAAATAAAATGATTTAAATGTGTTGTAAAGTGCAATATACAAGTGTGACGTTAGATGGCAACAGTGAGCTATGCAAAATTCAATGTATTTTTCAAAAAAAATTGAAAAAGCATTTTCACAGCATTTTTTTATGTGTGTGTAGATTCCACCCGGGACACGGGTGGCGCTGTGGTCTAAACCACAGAGCCTAGGGCTTGCTGATCAGAAGGTCAGCGGTTCGAATCCCTGCAACGGGGTGAGCGCCTGTTGCTCGGTCCCTGCTCCTGCGAACCTAGCAAAAAAGCACGTCAAAGTGCAAGTAGATAAATAGGTACCGCTCTGGCGGTAAGGTAAACGGCATTTCCATGCGCTGCTCTGGTTCGCCAGAAGTGGCTTAGTCATGCTGGCCACATGACCCAGAAGCTGTACACCGGCTCCCTCGGCCAATAAAGCGAGATGAGTGTCGCAACCCCAGAGTCATCTACGACTGGACCTAATGGTCAGGAGTCCCTTGACCTTTACCTAGATTCCACCCCAGACTCTCATCTCACCCTCACGTGCCCAGGAGATAACATCTGATAACCTGAGTGGGGCCAAGGTAAGCAATGGATGTGACTGGCCACAGTGAGGGCGGTAGAATTCTAATATATTTAAAAGTTGGAAAATAAGCTATATTATCTCTTGTGTAGCTCATACTTCTGAAATTCCCATTATCCTTACAATATGAAGCCTAATAAGCCTCCAAGATGCTCAAACAAGGAACGCTCAACGAAGCTTAAATTTTAAGGAGTCAAAACAGCTTCTCCCCATTGAACTATGATAATAATAATAATAACTTTATTGTCAATGTACAACCTGTGTGCAATGAAATTAACCGAGCCTCCGTCGCCCCCGAACACTCAATCTCATTGCACTCTGTGTGCTTGTCACACAACACACCAACCCCGAAAGTCAGTTGCACTATATTATTTTCTGTTCAGCAGCCTAACAGTCCATGGACAGAAACTGTTTTTTAGCCTGTTGGTACGACTGATTATACTTCTATATCTCCTGCCTGAGGGTAGAAGATTAAAGAGGTGCTGGCCGGGGTGTGAATCGTCCCTATCTACAGTGAACCGGCCCCATTCAGTATTAACAATAATGCCCACTTCCCTTCTGTCTTCTTCAATAGGATATATTCTGTTTGATGCTTCCTCAAGTATTTTCAAAGTTATTTTACCTCTGCTGATGCACTCTCTTCTCTAGCTTTTGCCTCTGTAAGGCCTTCACCTAGAGACTTCCAGATTAGAATCTCACCAATTTTAAAATGCTAATAAACAACATTCTACATGTTAATTGGTTCCCACATTTACAGTGGGTGCATTGCAATTAACTCCTGGGTGCCGTTATGATAACTGAGGTCAGATAAAGGAGATACCCCCAAGGACTAATTTACATGCCCATGTCATGCAGACATAAAAGAGCCTTCCTCTTGGGAGTGTATGACTTCAGAATGCAAGCAAGGAATGGTAGGATTGACTGGACCTGTCAGCAAAAATGTTGTGTCTGTGGAAAGATAGACTCTCAGAAGAAGAGCACTAACCTACACTTCCCCTGGCATGCTAGCTGTCTGTATACAGGATCCCAGTCTGCTTTCTAAATGGGTACAGTCCCAGGGCTGCTGCATCATGTGCCTTTTTTCTGAAGCTGTAAATCAGCTCCGAGTGTCAGCTGCAGAAGCTACTGAAAATTGCAATACAGTAGCACGTCATAAGGTTGAGTCCCAAGACCAAGTAATGGCATGATCTCATTATAGCATCCCTGTCATCTCTTTAAGAAATCCTTCATTCCTCCCACCCCTCCTGGGGTGAGTAGCTGGGGTTTATGACTTACATTTCTCTTTGCTGAAAATGGTATCATTCTTGATCATATATAGTCTAAATAATGAGGATACTCACAGCATGGTTTAACTGCATGCCAACATAGGAGTCATTGCCTTAGACAATCAGGTGAGTGCTGTGACAGTTATTTCCATCGAGGGGTGCCACAATACTGCTTTTTTAAAAATCTGACCCATTTAACCAAAGATATTCTTATCATATATTTGGCAACACAAATGATCTGTAATTGGCATTCTATATGCCAAAGCTTAGCTTTTAATTGTACTCTTTCCAAAGATGAATGTTTCTACATAAAGAGAAGGGGAAGATGACAGGAATTATGCTAAAACAGTTTATTACCTTGGCTTAATTTGTCTCGGTGGTGCAGCTTGCATTTATTCAATACAATATAATTTTACTATGGCAACAGTTGCATTGCATCAGATCACTCTCTCTGGTATGCTAAAAGCGATTCTCCCTTCCTCCTCCATTTCCCAACCCGCTCGCCACCCCCAGCACTTTCATTTTATTGCAGCTTCCCTTTAAAACACCAGTTTTCCATATTTTTATTTCTGTGCTAACAATGCATATATGAGCCCTCCTTACAAATGCTAGGGCATTTCCCCCTAGTTATTTTTAATGTAGCAACACTATCTCCTTTACAAGCTCGGTTACAGTGCTAAACACACACACAAAGACACCCCTACCTCTCAGTGGTTATAGGGTTAATGAATGAAATGGATGACTGGGCTAAAAATAAAAATCTGTGTTTGGGGTGGGGGGTTGGGAGGCTACACCAGGAGTATTAGGCACAACATCATATTGTAACTACTGAGAATTCTCAACTGTAAAATAAAGCCTTGTACTCCCAGAGTTTTCATTAGTTTTCCAGTAGTGCCAGACGCAGTGTGAATTATAATGACCTAGAAAAGCAGTGGTTGCTCCCTTTAAAGAGCATGCACTGTATACAGAGAGAAGTCTCCCCTCCCCAACTACCCCTTTAGCTTTTAAGAATGTGTCAGTTACTGGATTGTATATACTGCTATGTACCTGTACAGGTTTTTTATATTTTATTAAGATTTTCCTCATTACTGAATGTTACATGCATCCTGCCAAGGCAATAAATGTCCCCCCTCCCAATGAGTCACATTGAACTTCAAATATCTGATTTACAAGATACAGAGCAACAGAAATAACCTAAAGCAGAATAATGCAGCATACTGTACACAAGAAGTATTGGAGACAGTAGACACTATTATGTATTAAACATAAGGCTGAAGACTACTAAGCAAAATGGAAGTCAATATGAACTCCTAACCTCCTGCTTCATCGTAATATACTTTTCTCCTTGCACAGACAAATAAAAATGATGGGGGGGACATACAATGTAACTAGTCAGCAAGTGAGGTATTGTGGTTAAGGGTGCGGTCAGACTAGGATTAAGTTCAAATCCTCTCTCAACCCTGAACCTCACTGAGTGTGCTTGTTTGCTCTCAATTTAACAGACCAGATACAAATGTGGAACATAAAGACAATAACAATGTTTCCAAGTGAACTACAACAGCATCTCTCTGAAGCAGCTAAAAAAATAAATAAGAGAACTCGGGTTTATATGCTTCACTTCTGGAAATCACATCTTCAAATACTCTTATTAACCCAAAGTCTGTAGCTCAATACAGGCGCTGCAACCTCACAAGAGTAGACTTGAATGATGGCAGCAACAAGGCCTCACTTGCTAGCTTTGCCCCCTCTGCCATGTCCTGGTCATTTGGCGGTGTCCCCACCATGTGCTGGGGGCAAGATCTGAAGCGCATGCTTGATGCAGCATGCAGGCACCCCACACAAATGGGAACTTTGCATAGTCAATTCTCCAATTGTACACAGGGATCCTACCTATGGAGAACAGGCTCCCTGCTTCAGACCTTCCCAAATGTGTAGAGCTGGCTGGTGAGGACATGGCAGTGGGAGAGAGACCAATGAACACAGACCTCCTCTTCTTCTTATGCAATTCTCATTGTGTGAGGTTCACACACCCAAATGGGGCTTAAATGGTTTCAATGCTGTTTGTCTAGTGTTGGCTCTGAGTTGGGGTAGAATTGGTGTCCCTTACAAGAAAGAGAGCTCTTGTCAGAAGGCTAGTGTAGCAGTGAGAAAGGAAATGTCAAAAGCAAAAGAACAGTCAAGCCTTCACCCAAAAGCTTGAGACTCCTGACCCGATTTCCTTATTGCTCAAGGACAGAAGCTACATCAGCTATACTGGGAAAGGGCCTCTTTGCACAATATGGACTTTCCCACTGTGGCACCCAGAAAGTGGAGCTCCATGCCTCAAGGTGTTCATTTGGCTCTTTCTTTGATGTCGCTCCCTCAACATCATAAGATTTTTCTTTTCCAACAGGATTTTATTGCTCACTAGAAATTTTCCATTTGATTATTAGCTGTCCTATTGCTGTCTTCTTTTGATTCTAAAAATCCTGCTGTTTGTGTATTATTCTGCAGCTCACAGAGTGTCATTTTTAAATTGTTTAATTGGTTTTTAGTTACGTAAATCACCTCGAGCATTTCCACTTCTGGAACTGAAAAAGGAGAGATACACATTTGCTAATTTATTTTTTGTAACTGTTGAGTGGATTTCTGTTTAACTTTTTTATGTTGATTTTATACTATGCTTACGATTGTTGAATGTTACTTTTGTGATGTTGGTTGCTTATGTTAAAGTTATGTTTTGTATTGTTTTTATGATGTTAGACGCTCTGAACCCAGCCTCGGCTGGGGAGAGCAGGATACAAATAAATAATAATAATAATAATAATAAAATAACTCCTGCTTCCTAAGGGCATAAGTGCAGCCTTGCTAGATTAGACTAAAAGCCTATTTATTTCCCTACCATGGTTACCAAGCAGATGCCTGTGAGAAGCCCACAAGAAAGAAATGAGGGCACCAGCCCTTTCCTTCTGTGGTTCCTCTGGCAAGTGGGGTGCAGAAGCACGTAGCCTCTGATCCAGGTGGCATAGAGCCATCATGGCCAACAGCTGTAACTGCAAATTATGCCAAGTGAATACTCATCCTGGGCTAAAGAAGTCACATGTTATGAAACTTGGGGGGCTTGTTGCATATCCCAAACATACAGGACCTTGTTCTAACACAGGGGTGAAGAAGCTGTTGGCTTCATGGCCCAGATCCTTATCAGGGTCGGTCTCACAGGCCAAATTTATCAGGTGGGCATGAGAACCTATATCTGTACACACCTACAGTATTCTTTAAGGGTTCTGCTGCAGTATTACTAGCAGAAGCTGATTAAAAAGGCAAGCCTCTAAAATCTAAAATCAGGCTTGACTCTTCCGCCACGGGAATTACTGCTGCAAAAGATTTCAGATAAAGTGTTGGCTCTTCACATGTTCCTCACATGTGCACATGCATATCTGATTTGGATTGTGGCCTATTTCTTTTGTTTATAGTATTAAAACAACAATAAAATACATTGTGGAAAAACTTTTAAATGTTTTTACATATTGTAAAAGATGCACAAAAGGGATATTAAGGTAATCGGTTATGAGTACTGATTATGTTTTGCCAGGTGTTTGGCATGATTGGAGTGCTCCCCATTTGCATAACTTTCTGATTACCTAGGCATGGAGAGAGAATAAGTATAAAGGAAACCTCATGATTTATCAAGTGCTTCTTCAGGAAGGAAGAGTGATTTTCTTACACATGCCATCTGCACAGCTTACTATATAAATAATTCGCTGGAAGCCAATCTCATTTTTTTTTTTTACTTGCAAGTTTAACATGTACAGAAGACTCCCACTTCCAATTCTGTTTCAGTACCTGAGGATTCATTAAAGTGGAATTATCAATTAGCACAACAGCTACACTAGGAGGTATGTATGAATGAAGGAGGCAAAAACACAATTAGATGGATTAAATTATTTCTCCCCCTTTATGGATAAACATTTGGGGGGGGGCTAAATGCTAAACAAAAGGTGTACTGTTTTTGCCATAATAGAAACTTCAGCTCAAAAGCTTACACCTTAAAATATGGCCACAAAAGTAATTGCATAGAATTGGCATCTTCTTAATAAATCTCTTGGGTTTTTTTCCCTATTTTGTTTATATGCATGGCATTCATCACTATACTGTCGGAGTATAAAAGCGACCAATCTGTTTTCCTGTGTGTATACAGATTTGTATCTGCCTACCTCAGGGAGAAAATAAGATTGTACAGCTATTTTTCCCTTTCTTATTCTCCCTTGCCCTGCAGAAACAGTATGTCTAATGGTGGGCAGGGGGAGGCAGCGGGAAGGAAAGCAAGTTTAAAAGCAAGTCTGATCCTAGCCTCCATTTTAGCTAACAGCTAAAGTGGCTTTTGACCCAAGGCAAGCAGACCAAAGCCGTGCAACCTGCCTCATGCATCCGCTGCAACTACCACTCCTGGCAAAAGGGACAGGTGTCTCCAGTTCAGTGCAGGATCTTCTCCACCCCTTCAATACAGAAGTGGCTGCAGGGAGAAGCTGCAACTCTGGTGCATGGGTCAGACTCCTTCCACCCACAGACCAAAGGGACAATGTAAACAGAAGAGAACATGCAGACATTCTTACAGGGAGCCAGTGTAGTGCAGTGGTTAGAGTGTTGGAGCAGGACCTAGGAGACCAGAGTTCAAATTACCACTTGGCCACTAAGCTCACTGGGTGACCTTGGGGGCCAATCGCTGCCTCTCAGCCTAACCAACCTCATAGGGTGTTGTGGGGCTTAAATGATGAGCAGGGGGAGAGCCATGTACACCACATGGATAGAGAGGGAAGAGAGGGTTGTGTACAGGTTTCGTGTGGCTTACAAGCACTAGGTAGGTTCATGCAGCATAAACACAGCAACCATGCAACTAATTGCTGGCATGCCTGGGGTAAATTATTGTCTTTCTTTACCTTGAGATAACCCAAGACAGGCTTTTCTGAGAAGATGAGAGAAAGTTTTGTTACTTGGCCTTAGCCCCAGGACCAACTCAATAGTGTGCTACATTTTCTCAGGATCCCAAGAGTGGCAAAGAGTCTAATCCTACAAAAGCACTTCCATTCCCACTTTGCACAGAAATTCAAGAAGCAGTATGACAGAGATATATGTTTGTATGCCCTAACTCTTCTGGTTTAAGATGGTCAATGGAGTGCATATTGATGACAGACATGGAGATGTCCAACCATCAAGTTATGATGGATTATAAGCCTAAATAAATATGTAATTATGTTGCTGGAGGAGTCTCTTGAGAGTCCCATGGACTGCAAGATGATCAAACCTACCCATTCTTAAGGAATTCAGCCCTGAGTGGAAGGACAGATCCTGAAGCTGAGGCTCCAATACTTTGGCCACCTCATGAGAAGAGAAGACTCCCTGGAAAAGACCCTGATGTTGGGAAACATTGAGGGCACAAGGAGAAGGGGACAACAGAGGACGAGATGTTCTCAAAGCTACTAACATGAGTTTGACCAAACTGTGGGAGGCAGTGGAAGACAGGAGTGCCTGGCGTGCTCTGGTTCATGGGGTCACGAAGAGTCGAATATGACTAAACAACAACAAATTATGTAAATAGGGGGAAATGTAGTTTAATTTTGTGATCCCAAGTTGGATTTGCAAGGATGCTAGATAGTAATACTGTGTTCTCAGCAAACGCAGCAGATACTTTCTACAACACTGCTCTTTAGCAGAGGTGAGGAACCTCCAGCGCGCAGGCAAATGTGGGCCTACCAAGGAGTCACATTTGGCCCATGAGGCCATTTTCCATCACTGGTTCTGTCTGCTGATGGGCAGGGCTTTCTTGGAAAGCCCACACTACACCAATCCCCTTCAACCTCCAAAAAGGACCAGCACTGGGGAAGCATTCCAAAAAGATGGATCTGCTTGCTTTTGCTGTAAGTGCTGTAAATGCAACCAGACCCAGTTTTTTTCTTCATCACTGCACAATGGAGCAGTCCCTGCCAGAGCCAATATTTGCTTTATGCAGACATCAGGGATAAAAGACATACCATAACATGTAGAAGTGGATTGTACTCAAGTTTTCCATCACTAAGAATGAAGAAGGTGGTAGGGGCTGAATAATCTGTAGTCACAGACCTTACTGGCCTTAAAGATGATGGGCGATGGAAACTGATAGCTTATCTGATCTTAATGCAAGTGGCCACACTATTGTTGGAGCGGCATTGGATTGTTTTGCACTACACCCCAGTGGAAATGCAATGAAAAATTAGCTGTTCCACATAACAAATTGCCTTGCGCTCAGCTACAGCAGGTAATGGCATTTCAAGGTGCATGTGTAACATGGGAGAGGGAAGGGTGCCAAGTCTGTGAGACTCGTATCGCCCTTGTTTTCCTTTAATTTCTAATACAATGCTTTACATAGAAGCGCTTGTGGTTGTTGCAATTTAACAGTATATACAATCAAGGGAAAGTGGAATACATCAGTGAGGTAGAGAGAAGTGATGCTTTAATCAGCTTCCCTTCTACATCATCTAAAGCAGATTTGCTTGGCAGATAGTCCCACTTAATTGTCTCAAAGTGGCAATAAAAAAACAACACTTTAGGGCATGTAACTCATTGTTCAAGGTAGACAATATTATATTCCCACTTGCTGTTACATGCTATCTGTACCAGAGTACAATGTAGTTCTACACGGCAGGTCTCCCATAAATTCTTATTTTCATACCAAAATGCACCAAAAGGACAGAAAGAATACACACAACACAAAACTAACATGCATCACAAGTTCTTGGAAGTATAAAAGCAATTGTAAAACTATCTGGACTGCTCAGAAAGAAAAATAACCCGATAAAATAGGCCCTGTCATAGCCCTATGCTACCAGCCATGGCAGGGAGAAGCCAGCCAACCAGCCGAGTCTCAGGGGGGTACTTGCCTGGAGGCAGAGTCTGAATACTAGGTTCAGTCCGGTCCTAAGGACAAGAATATCTCAGTTCACGTAAGAAGCAGCAAGGTCTGGCCAGGAACAATGAATGCTGTTTCCAGCAACTGACTGAGGCTGGAAACCCTGCTTAAGAAAGCTGGAGCCAGCTGGTTCTCGTCAGGAGCAAGAAGGCTGATCAGGAGCAGGTGGAGTCACTTCACCTTCTGCTCCTTCAGGTTGCTGGTCAGCAGGTGAAGCTGACTCCTGGCCCATGACACTATCCACCTGAACATTAAGCCTACTGAAACGGACCAAAAGAAAGCAGTTGAACAAAAGTTAAATAAAATTTAAAAATCCAATTTCTCTTTGCATCCTATTAGATCCAAATAATTCAGAACGCACAGAGGGAAAGAGTGAAGATTCAAAAGTTTAATGTATTGCACGATTTATGAGAAACTGGTGAAATGGCTTGTCATGTTTTATCTAGAGAAAAGATCAAGGGCTAACATGATTTCAGGGTTTAAACATAGAAACAGCTGCTTATAAAAACAGGGTGTGATTCAACTATTCTCTGGCCTGAACATGTTAAAGCTGCAGACCCAAATAGTAGAATGTGGGTCATACCACATAATAATAATAATAATAATAAATTTTATTTATATCCCGCCCTCCCCAGCCGAAGCCGGGCTCAGGGCGGCTAACAACAATCAAATAATCAAACAATCAAATAAACCAGCATTCTAAAAATATTTCATTATAAAAATTAATTAAAATCAAGTTAATGGCAACCATTAAGCAAAACTCTGTGCAGGTTGCCAGAGGAGGGAGTCAGGCTGCGCCCTGACCAAAGGCCTGGTGGAACAACTCTGTCTTGCAGGCCCTGCGGAAAGATGTCAAGTCCCGCAGGGCCCTAGTCTCTTGTGACAGAGCGTTCCACCAGATTGGAGCCGCAGCCGAGAAGGCCCTGGCTCTAGTTGAGGCCAGCCTAACCTCTCTGAGGCCTGGGACCTTCAGGATGTTTTTATTTGCAGACCGTAGGTTTCTTTGTGGGGCATACCAGGAGAGGCGGTCCCGTAGGTACGAGGGTCCTAGGCCGTATAGGGCTTTAAAGGTTAAAACCAGCACCTTAAACCTGATCCTGTACTCCACCGGGAGCCAGTGCAGCTGGTATAGCACCGGATGAATGTGGTCTCGCAGCGAAGACCCCATAAGGAGTCTCGCCGCGGCATTCTGCACCCGCTGGAGTTTCTGGGTCAGTCTCAAGGGCAGCCCCACGTAGAGCGAGTTACAATAATCCAGTCTGGAGGTGACCGTCGCATGGATCACAGTGGCTAGGTCAGGGCGAGAGAGATAAGGGGCCAACTGCTTAGCTTGGCGGAGATGAAAAAATGCCGCCTTTGTTATAGCTGTAATCTGCGCCTCCATAGAGAGGGAGGTATCGAAGATTACACCCAAACTCTTAACGGACGGTGCTGGCACTAACTGCACCCCCGCAAGGGATGGGAGTTGCCCCCTCAATCCCCTATCGTCCCGTCCCAGCCAGAGGACCTCTGTCTTCGAAGGATTTAACTTCAACCGGCTCCCACGTAACCATCCAGCCACAGCCTCCAGGCATCTGGTCAGTGTGTCTGGGGCCGAGTCAGGATGGCCATCCATCAACAGATAGAGTTGGGTGTCATCGGCATACTGATGGCAACCCAGCCCAAAACTCCGAACAAGCTGGGCGAGGGGGCGCATAAAGATGTTAAAAAGCATCGGGGAGAGAATCGCACCCTGAGGCACTCCACACACCAAGGAGTGGCGCGATGACAATTCCCCCCCAAGCGCCACCCTCTGTCCCCGACCAGAGAGAAACGAGCGCAGCCATTGGAGGACTGTGCCCTGGATCCCCACGTCGGCAAGGCGGTGGTCTAGGAGTTCGTGATCGACCATGTCGAAGGCTGCTGACAGGTCTAGAAGAATCAGCAGCCCTGACCCGCCTCGATCCAGCTGCCTGCGGAGATCATCTGTTAGGGCGACCAGAGCCGTCTCGGTCCCATGACCAGCGCGGAAGCCGGACTGGAATGGATCGAGAGCCGATGTTTCATCCAGAAACCTACCAAGCTGTTCAGCAACCGCTCTCTCAATCACCTTATCCAGGAATGGGAGATTCGAAACCGGGCGGTAATTGGACAGATCTAAGGGATCTAATGATGTTTTCTTTAAGAGCGGACGCACCACTGCCTCCTTCAGTTCCCCTGGGAATATCCCGGTGCCAAGGGACAAATTGATGATATCCCCCAGGGGGGCCCGCACCTCATCTGGACACGCTCTAATCAGCCATGACGGGCACGGGTCAAGAGGACAGGTGGTGGGCTTTCCAGCTTGGAGGAGTCTGTCCACATCGGCTGGAGATATCCGGTCAAAGTGGTCCAATACTGGACCCGAGGACAGTCGAGGGGCCTCCAGTTCATTTATTGTGTCCAAATTGGCAGGAAGGTCATGGCGGAGCAACAGGACCTTCTCCGCAAAAAAGCTCACAAATGCCTCACAGCTGTGTGTCAGATTGTTATTTAAATTTGGCTGTCCTTCAAGGGACGTTAAAGACCTAATTATACTAAATAATTGCGCCGGGCGAGAGCTAGCGGATGCAATGGAGGCCGAGAAGTAAGACTTCTTAGCGGCCTTCACTGCCATCTCATAGGTTTTCATAAAAACCCTATAAGATGTTCTTGAGGCTCCGTCACGAGCACCGCGCCATACTCGCTCTAGCCGTCTGAGATCCCGCTTCATTTTCCGAAGCTCCTCGGTAAACCAGGGAGCCCGGTTTCTGTGGGGTCGCAGAGGGCGCTTAGGTGCGATCTCATCGATGGCTGCCAGGAGCTGGGTATTCCAGCCCTCAACAAGCTCAGTCAATGAGTCGCCAGGGGGAGCAAGGTCCCGCAAGGCCTGACGGAATCTATCAGGGTCCATCAGCCTCTGCGGGCGAGCCCAAATCGGCTCGCCACCTAAGCAGGGTGGGGGTGGAAAGTCAATCCTGGCTTTCAGAGCGTAGTGATCAGACCATGGCACTTTCATCAAAGGAGACATGATCACATCTATACCGGCACCAAAGATCAAATCCAGCGTGTGGCCTGCTTGATGTGTGGGGCCCGAAACAAACTGGGAGAGCCCTAGTGTTGCCATGGAAGACACCAGGTCCAGAGCCTGTGAGGAGGGAGTGGCATCAGCATGGATGTTGAAGTCCCCCAATACCAATAGGTTAGGGAACTCCAAGGCCCAGCCAGCCACCGCCTCCAGCAGGCCTGACAGGGTGGCTGCTGGTGCGCTAGGTGGCCGGTACACCAGCCAGACAGCCAAGCTCACCTCAGAGCCCCACACTAGGCCAACACATTCAATGCCGGGGATCAGTGGCGATGGTAGAGCCCTGAAAGAACAATCTTCCCGGATTAATAATGCCACCCCTCCCCCCCAGCCCACAGTCCGTGACTGGTGGAGGACGGAGAAACCCGGGGGCGCCATCTCTCGTAAGGTAACAGTTTCCCCTTCGCGCACCCAGGTCTCCGTCACACAAGCCAGATCGACCCCCTGCGAGGTAAAGAAATCTCGCAGGGTGGCGGTTTTGTTGCCTATAGACCTGGCATTGCACAACACCAGTGACGGAGGTGAGTAATCCTTGCTCAGCCTACCCTCGTCCCTCGGGATGGGGCGCAGATTGGAAGGGGTACGAGCATATCTGTATCTCGATCCCCTTCGCCTATAACATCTGCCCCCACCGCCATACCTCCCTCGCCCCTCCACGGTAGCAATCCCAAGCCTCATACTTGCCTCCATTTACAGAATAAAAAAACAAAACAACCAAAAGCAATTATACCCAAACAAAACCAATCCCACCCCACTTAATATCCAACCCCAAACCAAAACAAAACGGAACAAAACAAAAATACATAGATAAAAACCACCATTCACGGTGGTACAACAAAATAAACAATAAAAACACCTTTAAAACATCTTAAAATATATAAAAACATCTTTAACATTTGCTGCAGCAGCACCAGTGTCCTTAAAGCTGTCACAGAGGTGAGTCTGGGCCCCGCCCCTAGGCCAGATGGGATTAGCCTGAGGAGGGAGCGGCCTTCCCCCACACTCACGGTGCAGCAGCAGCAATGTCCCAATGCCTCAATGAGGCCTCTTAAAGCCGTGGCGAAGGTGAGTCTGGGCCCCGCCCCCTAGGCCAGATGGAAATAGCCTAAGGAGGGAGCGGCCTTCCCCCACACTCACGGTGCAGCAGCAGCAATGTCCCAATGCCTCAATGAGGCCTCTTAAAGCCGTGGCGAAGGTGAGTCTGGGCCCCACCCCCTAGGCCAGATGGAAATAGCCTGAGGAGGGAGCGGCCTTCCCCCACACTCATGGTGCAGCAGCAGCAACATAGCTGCAACATGGTGGAGGGCAATTTCAATTAGAGACTTATGGTGACAAGAAGTGACAAATTCTTTCTCTACCCATTTCTTCTTCTTCTTAATTAAATTTATATACCGTCCTTCATCTGAGGGTCACAGGATGGTTTACAATATAAAAATACAAAAATACATAACATGGTAACAAACAAAAATAATTATCATCCCCCCCCCCCAATTTAAAAGGCCATAGATCAGGCTTCCTCAACCCTGGCCCTCCAGATGATTTGAGACTACAATTCCCATCATCCCTGACCACTGGTCCTGCTAGCTAGGGATCATGGGAGTTGTAGGCCAAAGACATCTGGAGGGCCGAGGTTGAGGAAGCCTGCCATAGATTGTTTAATTACTTCTACTCTATAATTCCTTTCCCCTATACCATTTTCCCTTTGCTGGGTTTATTTCTACTCTTGCAGCCCAAATATGAAAAAAGAGGAAGGGTTTGTAGAAGGATCGGTGTCACTGCTGTACAAAAGAGGTAAACATTTTGCAACACATACCATGTGCATTTATAAAGTAATACTGAAAGCATTACCTTATTCAACATTTAGACAGTAAGAGCTGTTTGACAGTGGAGTGGACTCCCTTGGAAGGTAGTGGACTCTCCTTCCTTGGAGATTTTTAAGCAGAGGTTGGATGGCTATCTGTCATGGATGCTTTAGTTGAGATTCCTGCATTGCAGGGGGTTGGACTAGATGACCCTCAGAGTCCCTTCCAACTCTACAATTCTATTATTCCTCCCAATACATTTTGCATTTGGATTGCACAAAAGAAAGTTTTTAGGGGAGGACAGAAGGGGACGAATTTGCTGCATTGCTTAGACTTGGACCAACATCTATAAGTGCTAAGAGTAAAAAGTAGGTGTGTAATTTGGTACCGAATTCATCAGAAGTCATCAATTAGCATTAATCTTGTTTGACTATTGTAAAACACATTAATCTTTATATTCCAGGTTCAATACAGCATTATAGTGCAGCAGAACAAAGGTTCCCAGCAGAGGCGACATTGCTTAGGTTTAAACACACAATTGACCTGAAAGTGTCCCAAGAGGGTGGGACAAGGGAGACTAAATGTTTTCAACCCACCTTTGAAAATGTTTGAACTCTGCTTAGTTATAATTTGCAAAGCCCATTCGTGGCTAAGAAAGGTCTTTTAAACGATTTGACTAGCCTTTGTTAAAACCCATATCAACCCACAAATGCACAATAGCCACAGCAGCATGAAAACAACAGTAAAGTTGTTCTGGTACATAGGCAACATACAAAAACATCATGTGTAAAAGCAGTTTGACTTGAGATTAAAAGTCATTCTGTGTGATAACAAAAAAACAAAACAGCATGACTTCTGGCATAATGGTAAGCAATGCATTTGTGTGGAATATTTCAGGACTATTTAAAAGGTTCTACCCTGGACTCTCTTATACTACTGGGTTTGTGCTTTTTTAACGTTTCATTTTGGGGAGAGCAATAACATTTATAATTCATTAAAACTCTGATTTAGCAGGCAGGAATTTCAAGCTATCATGAGTAAGAACAATTTTTTTAAGTACACTAATTAAAAGCATTCCTGCATGAAAGTTTTTCAGGGCCTGAAGGTGCCCATTTAGTTATATGGACCTTTTCAAGACATACATAGATCCTCTGTTTCTCTGCATGGCCAATTAAGGAACAAAGCTTTTAAAGCGTTTTCTTCTTCATGGAAAGCACGTGTTGCGGTGGGGTCTGCTGAGCCACCCCTCTGTTGCCAGGCAGGGTCTCTAAAGATGGCCTGGGGCAGGGATTGGTTCACTGGGTTGCTGGGGTAAAAGTTATGTTGCAATTTTGGTGGGAGGGGTAAAATGTTTAAATACTCTGCGTGCAGCCTGGAGCTTTCTCTTTGCTGCGTGCAACGGATCCCCCGCCCACCCACCCTTGAGTAAGGGGTTGTTGCATTGACCTTGCTATGCCTGTCATGGGGTCGTCTGCCGTTGGGACAGGGGCCTGGTAGGAATTTTGTCCATCTGGCTGATTGGCTGGGCCATTTGGTTTTTGCCTACTGCGTAGCAAATCATCACAACTTGTAAGCTTGCGGTTAGGCATTGGTTATAAATTGGTGGAGGAGGGGTTAAGATAGGCTGGGCCTGCCCCTCCATGGTTGCTGCGGAAAGGGAATTCCGTTAAAGGAATCCTGGGGCTTGCCATCTTTTCGTCCAATCCCTGGAATGGGACTAGGGCCGGCAAGCCTTCGGGGAGCATGCGGATGAGAATTGAGGGTCTGTGACTCAGCTCCATTTCTCCCCGACTTGCTTTCCCCCGCACTGTCTTTCGGTGGTGCCCGGAAGTCAGTTCTGTCCCCAGGTGGGGGGACAGATAGTCTTAACCAATGCCTAAACAACCACTCACGGTTTTGTATTTAAATAAAGTTGTGGCCAAAATTATGCCAAAAACCTTAAACAAAAATTAAGTGTGCGTTGTGAGTTATTTGGGGGGTGGCTTGGGGACCTCGACACGCAACACACTAGGCCAAGAAACAAAAAATGTTGTGTTGATCTGGCAGCTGGCAGGTTTGATACCTGACACTGCTTTCTCCCTGTTCTTGAAAACACAGCTCCTCATACTATATGCTAATGTGATGCTTAGCACATTTTAAAGACTGCTAATAAGCAGTAAATTAAGCAAGCAGTAAAGCTTGAGAGGGTAGGTTTTAAGTTGGTGTAAAAACTGCATGCCTTTATTATGTCACTTTGTCCTTAAGCCCTCTCTCCTGAATGAAGTGTTTTTGGCTGTCTTTTGGCAGCCTACAGTTATGCCACAGAAAGAAATGAAATCCCACATATCACAAACAAAGGCCTCTTCTGCACCTTACATTTAAAATCAGTATTATGCCACTTTAATCAGCCATGGCTTTCCCCAAAGTATCCTGGGAAATGTGTGTTGTTAAGGGAGTTAAGAGAGTCTGGAATTGTAGCTCTGGGGCAATATGGGGTGGGGTGGTAACAAAGCCAGGACTGTGCAGCAATCTGGGGGGAATTATCTGATTTGCCCTGCCATGGCAACAACAACACTGTTGATAGGAAGCTATTGCTTTGGTTCTGGGCAAATTGCTCCTGTCTTACACACATCACTTGTGTTCCTTCTTACTTGCCTTTCTTCTAAACTAAAAATCCCCAAATGTTGAAACCTTTCTTCATACCAAAATTGTTTCATTTTGGTTGCCCTTTTCCAAAGCTTTTCCTGAACTACAATATCCTTTTTGAGGTCAGGTGATCAGAATTACACATGGTATTCAAAATGTAGTCTCACCATGGATTTGTATAATGGCCTTATGATAACTGCATTTCAACCCATTTCCTGATTAGTCATAACATGGAATCCACCCTTGTCACCGCTGCCACACACTGGGTCAACATCTTCATTGAACTCTGCGCCACCTTCAAAGTCTTGTCTCACCAAGCCACAACCCATGGCTCAACAACTGGTGGCCTCGGTGCCAAACTTGCTTACTGAGGTACATCATATGGTCCTTTCAAGTGCATCAAGGACTCAAAGCTACCCACCTCCTCCTGTAGTTGTGTGAAAATGAAGAAAAAGCAAGGGTCAGGCTGTATGAAGTTGGAGTGCCCAACATTCCCACTTGGATGGGTTTGGGTATTGGGTATTCAGCTAAGTAAGAAACATCACAAAACTCTCTCATATTCTTCTCCTGGCCTGCTTGTTCCACAAAATTGTCATATTCAGGGCTATGTCAAGACTTTTTGCTGCCCACAGCAAAGCAGAAAACAATAGCATCGCACACCCACGCTCAAGTCAAGGTGCATAGTACCCAAGACAGGCCAAGTCATAGTTCATCACTAGAGACAGAAAATGCTGCAAGTGCCATTCTCTGAAAATAAGTCCAGAATAATAATAAAGTAAACAACTAACAATCTATGAAGGATTCAGGGTTGGCTGACTGACCAAAGTTTTCTTGGCACACATCTGAGATCTGAGATCTCTGTGATGCAGCACAGAGTGCTTATGTCCTCTAATAATCTGCCCTGCATTGAACAAAAATATTTTACAAAATTATCTCAAATTACCTAGATTGCACAGAATTTACTATTTACATTCTGTACGAGGAAAACCCTTGAGACACACGTCCATCACAGATCTTCTCTATCTTAAATGTAAGAATATCAAAACTGGCATGAAAAGGATTTGGGAATTTTCCGAAGTAGCAGAGGTAGGTAAATTAAAGTAGGCTGGGCTTAAGCAATCGTTCAGGGAACCTTCAAAATTTAATTAACAGCCATCTACAGAGAAAATTCATTCAAACTTTATTAAAACCTGCCTAGCACCATCCATGTCTATATTCAAAACTGTCTTTCAAATATGTCCTTGCAGATGCACCAATGGTTCTCCAGTATGGCTGCATTCTAAGCAGCTTCAGAATTAAGCTCTCTCCACTCCTGCAACCTTTTATGCAAGATATTTCTGATGCAAGAAAACAGATACTGGGCCAGAAACTACCTGGCCTTGGATGGGGGCAACAGCAAGAATGAAACACAAATCACTGAAGTGAAGTGTCTTTAAAATAACTAATGTTCAGATGCATTCTGGATGAAACATCGGCTCTCGATCCATTCCAGTCCGGCTTCCGCGCTGGTCATGGGACCGAGACGGCTCTGGTCGCCCTAACAGATGATCTCCGCAGGCAGCTGGATCGAGGCGGGTCAGGGCTGCTGATTCTTCTAGACCTGTCAGCAGCCTTCGACATGGTCGATCACGAACTCCTAGACCACCGCCTTGCCGACGTGGGGATCCAGGGCACAGTCCTCCAATGGCTGCGCTCGTTTCTCTCTGGTCGGGGACAGAGGGTGGCGCTTGGGGGGGAATTGTCATCGCGCCACTCCTTGGTGTGTGGAGTGCCTCAGGGTGCGATTCTCTCCCCGATGCTTTTTAACATCTTTATGCGCCCCCTCGCCCAGCTTGTTCGGAGTTTTGGGCTGGGTTGCCATCAGTATGCCGATGACACCCAACTCTATCTGTTGATGGATGGCCACCCTGACTCGGCCCCAGACACACTGACCAGATGCCTGGAGGCTGTGGCTGGATGGTTACGTGGGAGCCGGTTGAAGTTAAATCCTTCGAAGACAGAGGTCCTCTGGCTGGGACGGGACGATATGGGATTGAGGGGGCAACTCCCATCTCTTGCGGGGGTGCAGTTAGTGCCAGCACCGTCCGTTAAGAGTTTGGGTGTAATCTTCGATACCTCCCTCTCTATGGAGGCGCAGATTACAGCTATAACAAAGGCGGCATTTTTTCATCTCCGCCAAGCTAAGCAGTTGGCCCCTTATCTCTCTCGCCCTGACCTAGCCACTGTGATCCATGCGACGGTCACCTCCAGACTGGATTATTGTAACTCGCTCTACGTGGGGCTGCCCTTGAGACTGACCCAGAAACTCCAGCGGGTGCAGAATGCCGCGGCGAGACTCCTTATGGGGTCTTCGCTGCGAGACCACATTCATCCAGTGCTATATCAGCTGCACTGGCTCCCGGTGGAGTACAGGATCAGGTTTAAGGTGCTGGTTTTAACCTTTAAAGCCCTATACGGCCTAGGACCCTCGTACCTACAGGACCGCCTCTCCTGGTATGCCCCACAAAGAAACCTACGGTCTGCAAATAAAAACACCCTGAAGGTCCCAGGCCTCAGAGAGGTTAGGCTGGCCTCAACTAGAGCCAGGGCCTTCTCGGCTGCGGCTCCAATCTGGTGGAACGCTCTGTCACAAGAGACTAGGGCCCTGCGGGACCTGACATCTTTCCGCAGGGCCTGCAAGACAGAGTTGTTCCACCAGGCCTTTGGTCAGGGCACAGCCTGACTCCCTCCTCTGGCAACCTGCACAGAGTTTTGCTTAATGGTTGCCATCAACTTGATTTTAATTAATTTTTATAATGAAATATTTTTAGAATGTTGGTTTATTTGATTGTTTGATTATTTGATTGTTGTTAGCCGCCCTGAGCCCAGCTTCGGCTGGGGAGGGCGGGATATAAATAAAATTTATTATTATTATTATTATTATTATTATTATTATTATTCCTTTCCAAATGTTAAATGTACACTATTCAGAAATCTAATATAGGACAGGATCCAGAAGGGAAAGGTGTCAGGATAGAGATCTTATAAATATGCCACACTAGGCTGACCTCAGCGTATAATAGTACTTGAACAGTACTGTCCCGCCAGATGCTAGGCAACTGAGGGGCTAGGGAATGTACTGAACTCCTTGGAAGTCCACAGCACTTTTCATTACTCCCAAGACCATAAGCAGCCAAGAACATAGGAAGCTGCCTTATACAGTCAGAATATTGGTCTACCTAGCTCAGTATTGTCTACACTGACTGGCAGTCTCTCCAGGTCTGAGACAGGAGGCATTTCCACCCCTACCTGAGAATGCTTGGAAGTGAGCCTGGGATCTTCTGTATGCAACACAGATGCTCTACCACTAGGCCAGGGTTTCCCAAACTTGGGTCTCCAGCTGTTTTTGGACTACAACTCCCATCATCCCTAGCTAACAGGACCAGTAGTCAGAGATAATGGGAATTGTGGTCCAAAAACAGCTGGAAACACCCTGCACTAAACCATTGTCTTCTCTGCTATAAGAGGAAGATGAATCGGGAGTCCTCAGTGAAGAATGTTCACCTTCACAGCTATACTGAACCATGGAATTGGTAAACCCAAACCTCTTACGAGTATATTCTTTATCAGTCTACTGTTCCTTACTTGGTATTTCTCAGAGGTGAGAAAAGAAGGGGTAACATCAGCTGCTTGGACTCTGTGGAGCAGATTGAGTGGGAGGCAAGGACTGAAGTGAGAAGGAGACTATAAAAGAACACCACTGTATGAGCAGGAAAAAAATATCTGAGAAGAAATTAGCAGGCACACGCACAACAAAACATGGAGAATTTTGAAGATGAGAAACTACAAAAAAATGCATTAGCAAGGCTTGATGTGACCATACCAAGTGCAAATGTTCATATGGGACACATAATTTTTCACTATACATAGCACCAAAATGATCAAGCAATTAGCCAACATTACCTAGCCCAGTTTTACTATCCCAATAGTCCTATTTACAACTAGAGAGTCATTTCATATCATCTATCCCATCAATTATGTTAGAAATGCACTGTGTGAAATGCTAGACTAAACTAAATACATATTATTTAAGATTCAGTTGCTCCTACCCTGTGCTTATAATTAAATTGATGTTTACAATCACATTTTTTTAATTACTTTTTTTTAAGCTTAGTTACCCTAATTTTAAAATCTTTACTTTTTTCCCAGTAGTTCTCAACAAAATTGAGTGCTAGAATCTAATGAAAACAAAGAATGAAGGTTGGAACTTATTAAAAACCTCAACTATCATCAGAATCTCAATAGAAAACCCACTGCAGATGGAAATATTACCAATAGCAAGAAGAAGCAAGTGGTAGGCCCTCTGAGTAGAGAAGACAGAGAAGTAATAATACCACTCTATTCTGCCTTGGCCAGAACACACCTGGGATACTTGTCCAGTTCTGGCTGGCAAAAATAAGGAGGATATTGACAAGCTGGAACGTGTGCTATGGAAGGAAAACCAAGATGGTCAAAGGTCTGGAAATAAAGCCTTATAAGCAACAGCTGAGGGAACTGAGTATGTTTAGCCTGGAAAAGAGTAGACCAGGCATAGGCAAACTCAGCCCTCCAGATGTTTTGGGACTACAACTCCCATCATCCCTAGCTAACAGGACCAGTGGTCAGAGATGATTGGAGTTGTAATCCCAACACATCTGGAGGGCTGAGTTTGCCTATGCCTGGAGTAGACTGAAAGGAGATACCATAACTATCTTCAAATATCTAAGAGCTTTCAGATGGAAGATGGTACAAGCTTGTTTTCTCCTGCTCTGAAGGGTAAGACCCAAACCAATAGCTTTGGAAAGTGGTGGACTCTCCTCTTCCTTGGATGTTTTTAAGCAGAGGTTGGATGGCCCACTGCCACGGATGCAGGAGGTTGGACTAGATAACCCTGGGGGTCCCTTCCAACTCTACAAATCTGTGATTCTATGCTCTGTCTCATTTCCGCACTCAACGTGGAGACTGTGCCCAGAAAATTCCAGGAATAATCGAGAATGTGACATCACTACCCCACTGTGAAACAACTATCAGACTCCTGTATAACCGTCTACAGGAGTCACAATAGCTCCTGGTCAGGGGAACAGAATGTCATGTATCTGCAGAGCATCTGCTCCTACCAGTCATCAATCACCAACCAAAACAATTGCCAATTGTTTCATGACAGATAGGCCATGCTGTCTTGCAACCAGACACATGTATGGGGTTCAGGGCTAGCCTAAGACATTTTGCTGCTTGAAGCAGAGCCCAAAATTTCCCTCTCTCTCCAACTAAGGTCAACACAGTCTTGCTGCAGCATTCAGACACCAATTCTTGCCTTCGTTTTTCTCTCCTCAAGGTGTCGCTTCACCCTCCTGAATGGCAGAACCAGCCTCCCTGAGGTTTACCAGGGCTAAGCAAGGCAAAGAAGCATACTGCTCTACAGTGTCGCATGGCATAACAGAACTGAAGATCATACCCTCAGTTTCTTATTCTTGTTCAGACATTTGTTTATTGAAATAAAGTCAGTAGTACTTTTATTTGGCTGTCCCTCATTGTGGTAAATTGTTTTACCTAAGGTCAAAGCTGATTTAAATATGGCTAGGCAAAAGGCCTTACATCTGTGCTTAAATAACAATTTCTCATTATGTTAGAACTGCCTCCATCTTAACACCAGTAGTCAGCTACAGCAGCTTTATGGTATGATGATGATGATGATGACGATGATGATGATGATGATAACGATTGATTCATCTTAAACTGGCACCAGACTCTAAAACTATGGGGTGAGATTCCACCATTGCTGTTATTTCAGCATCAGGCAAAGATTATCCTCTTTTCAACAAACCTTTGAGTTTTTCTGCTTTGTGGGTAATTTTATGTTTTTATTCTTTATCTTCAAGGATTGTGATTTTCTTTTTGTTTCTTTAGCTCTGCTGTTTGTTTCTAATTTCTCTTACCTTTCTTTCTTTTTTTCTTTCTTTCTTACGTGCATGTTTCTTAATGGCCTGTAAGCTGTTTACAGGTTTTGGGGAACCCAAAGCAAGATGCTTAAAAAAACCCCAAACAACTAAACAGATTGCACTGGTATATACTGAAAACAAGAACATTTGAAGGAAATGAGTTCTACTTACGTGTTACTCTTTTTGTTCAACACAATCTTAGGCCATCGTTTCTGTTGCTGGTATTTATAAAACTTCCTTTGTCCAAGGATAATTTTTTAAAAGGTTATCATTTTGCTGTATCCTTGCAAAACCAGGATTTCAATTACCCTGTCCGAAATATTATCAATTTGCAAGAATCATACTGACTGCTACAATAAGCAATTCAGCAAGAAGGCTTTTCCTGCTAAGAAAAAAGCATTACTGAAAATGGCTTGCTTGCAACTTACACAATTATATTATTTCTGTAGGTGGGGTGGGGTTTTTTTTTTTTTTTTGCTTTATTTAATAGGGCACCTATTCACATAATAACGATCAGGCTTCCATGTATGAATTACCCTTTCTGATACAACCCCACACTGGGCAGAAAGAGTGACGAACAGATGGCCAGTGATAGAAGCTCTTGATAACAACAATCACTTGCTTGAAGGTCCGAGGGGGGAGACATTTCATCTTCCCCCACCCTGCCCTCTTCACCATCAAGTAATCAATCAGTGCTGTTAGAGATGGCAGTGCCAAACTTTGCATCACATTGGGAAGCAACAATTTAAGCACAAAAGATTGCTGCTGTTTTGCACACACTAATCACCCTACACTCAGAGTGGTATGTCTAATTGCAGAGAGGTAGCAGGTGTTTGTCTGGTGTAGGGCTGGGCGAAGCACCCCTTCCCACCTTTGACATTGGTGGCAAGCAGGGAAATCAGCTGCATCCATGGAGGTGAGAGAGAAAGTTGTTTAACTCTCAGGAAGAGAAGAAAGATGAGGTGGTGCTTTTGAATTATTTTCTTAATTATTTCCATTAACTTCCTTAAAGGTTGCAAATGATGCTATGCCATTTTTTTGCTTTCCCCCTACACAGCACCTGGAAATATAAACTAATCATGGTGCTTCAGTTCCAGAAGAAGAGAAAAGTTTGGATTTGATATCCCGCCTTTCACTCCCTTTAAGGAGTCTCAAAGCGGCTAACATTCTCCTTTCCCTTCCTCCCCCACAACAAACACTCTGTGAGGTGAGTGGGGCTGAGAGACTTCAGAGAAGTGTGACTGGCCCAAGGTCACCCAGCAGCTGCATGTGGAGGAGCAGAGACGCGAACCCGGTTCCCCAGATCACAAGACTACCGCTCTTAACCACTACACCACACTGGCTCTCAGGGATGTTCCAGGGACATTAAAACCCCAATTTTGAAAGGGCATAGCAGAAGCTGAACTTCTTACCCTCTTGGAGATTTAAAAAAACTTGTCCCAGTTTGTTAACATCTCCCCATGGTCCACCTGCCACCATCGAAACATTGCCCATTCCTTTAAACCTTCAGGAAGTGTCTCTCCCTATCCCACATCTCACGCCTAAATATCACCAGGCATGGCTAAATGTTTGGCTCATATCTACTCTGTTGTAAAAACCAAGAGAACCAGCAACAAAACCCTGCAGCACAATAGAGGCTAACAGATATATAGTGGCAAATTTTTTATTGTAGAGTATTTGCAACACACGAGCAAACGCCCTGTGAGGTTACCACTGCAATGAGCTTCAAAATGTGGGGGAATAGAAGAGGCCTTTAGTCTCCATTTTTCCTGAGGAGAAATATTGGAGAGCTGCCCCAACTATATATTGGAAGGAGAGAGAAAATATTTTGAAGTTTTGTTCATGGATGAGTTATACAGAATATCCATGAATCATGACTTGTAGCTGGAGCAATGGGACGATCCTAAGGGAATTCGCCTTTACAGAGAAACTATTCATATGTGGCAACAGGCTCAGTCTTATAACAAATGTCAGTTAACAAAATGCACTACATTTTCTGCCATATGTATCGTAAATTCAGAAATTTAGATTCCCTTTTCTAATTAAAAGTTGAAGTATTTGGCAATGAATACAGCGTTTTAATTGCATTTTTGTTTCCATCCAATTGTGCAGAAGACAGTGTGCTCTAAATAGGAAGCAGTCCCCTTTGGCATCTTTTTTGCCAACATCCAATTTTCACTCAAGCTGTCCCGCAGTTTAAAGTCATATTTCAAGTAAATATAGGTGAAGAGAGGATAGACCCCCAAGCTATTTTCTGAATGCTCTAAGGTTTAGATGGCAGGAACAATGTATTAAAAAATGAATATTAAGAGTATGAAGTTGCACAGACCTTAAAAATTAACAGTATTACTGTAATGCTGGTGAAAGCAACCAGCAACACTGCTTTTGATTTATCCAATGTATAATTAACAACCCTATTAGTAATATATAAATCATACCAAGATTATAGACTGGCTTAAAAGTAATACATAGCAAAACCATACAGAATTCAAGTGGAAGAAGACAACGGATTCATTAAGAACGGTGGAATGTTAACAAGTTATTTCCTTGAAACAAAGTGTGAAATTCCATCAGGTTTAGATATATGGAGACAAAATAGAGAGCCTTAACATCATCCTGTTAATGGTGACTGTCACACCACTCTACCTACATTTAAAGAGTGTATTTAAAGGAAGTGTGTGCACGTGTGGTGAATTTAACAGAGTTTTAATTGTTTCCAAACCAATTATATTACGGTTGCATTTAGTAAAGTAGGGAAGCATCTGGGAGTGCATGAATTTCACAGAAATTCATGGCTAAGACTATGAAAAAAGATAATAACCTTAGTTGTGTAATCTGAAGTGTAAAGAAGTTTTTGACTTTCCAAAACAGACACACCATCTGTACATCTTAATTAGATCTATGATGACTATCAAAAACCAGAAAGCAATTAAAGTTCAAGGATGCATCTGACAAATCAATTTTATTTTATTTGAAACTTAGATTTTCACAAACATTCCTAATTAATATCAAAGAGACGCCTACACACTTCTCTGCAGAGGTTAGCCAGAGTTCCTTGCAGATATCACTTCTGAATAAATATGGAAATTACACTTTTGGGTCCACACATTCAGCTGTGTGGTAAAATTGACAGGTTAATGTTTTCTCCATTCTACTACCTTCTCCAATTAAAAAAGAATAAAAATCAATATGAGTGTAATAGTTCAGAAAAAAGTAATTTGCACCAAACAGACAGAGGATGTGAAGATTGAACACGTTCTACTTCAAGAAAGGGACTGCTTTATTGTAATCAGGGAGTGAGTATAGTCTTCAGTCTTTTCCACGTGGAAACCATATAGCAGCCATTGGTTCTTGTGGTCTCAGATAATGTGCAAATAGCATATAGCTCCATTGCTGGCATCTGTCTGTTTCAGGAGACAATGGAAGAGTGCACCTCGGGGGGGGGGGCTGACTGACTCCAGCTACAAAAGATAGGTCCCCAAGTAGAAGTATATTGCAATAATCACCCATGCATTAGTATGAATTATTTGTGCATTGTTTAATATTAATGTACTAATATGAATGTTTCCACCTATTAATATTAGTATGGTTATTTAAATATTATTATGTTGTATAATTGTTAGTAAATTCTCTTGAAATGTTGCTATATTTTATTATGCCAATTTGTCACTCTAATGATGAGCTACCACGGAAGGCAGTATTCAAATAAACATGATTATGATGCAGACATCCCATCACTAACTTTGTCTAATAAATTATTGCTTTTCTTGTTGTTGTTGTTGTTGTTAAAACTTCTATACCGTCCATTGAGGTTCACTGGGTGGTTCAACAATATAAAAACACAAAGATATAAAACATAATAACATACAAAAACAATACCTCTCCCCCCGCCCCCACAATTTGAAAGGCCATAGATTGTTTAATTAGCCAAAGGCCTGGGAGAAGAGGAATATTTTTGCCTGACGCCTAAAGGTATGTAATGAAGGCGCTAGGCAAGCTTTCCATGGACGAGAAGTCTCTGCAGAAAAGGCCTGTTCTTGTGCTGCCGCCCTCCAGACCTCTTGTGGAGGAGACACATGAAGAATAGCCTCAGAAAATGATTGCAGGGTCTGGGTCGGTTTGTATGAGAAGTGATGCTTGTGGCATTGCAGTTGTGAGACATTTAAGGTTTTATAGGTCAAAACCAGCACTTTGATTTGGGCCCTGGAAGTAACTGGCAGCCAGTGCAGTTGGGCCAGGATTATTATAGTTCTCGTTGTCAGAAGCTCCATACAAAGTTAACCCAGCCCTTAAATGACACTCTTGCAGCGAGACTGACTTGCTGGACAATCTACTTTCAGCCAAGTTGATACAGAATACGGCGTATGTTAAAAAAGAACCAGAGGGAAGGCTCAGATTGTTGCCTCTGTCAACTTTTGGTCTATTTCTGACAACACAAAAATGAGGCTGACCAGCAGTGGCTCCTGAACAGCACTCATCAACTGAGAATGAGTGGCATGGTATAGGGACCAGGGATAGTGTCCATCTCTACCTCTTGTTACATCAGAAGTTGGATCCAAGTAGGAACTTTGCTGTTATCCATCTGAAAACTGGATCAGTGTTACCACAACACAACACAACACAGCTAGTAAAAATTCTCAAAGAAACAATAATGCCTTGCTATTCAGTTGCAAGTACTACAAAGTAATATTGTTTACCTAACTGTAAGACATGGCAGTATATCATGCGCAAAATTGGTACATCTATTTCCCTGGATCCCAAAGTACAGATGGAAAGTGCAGTGATTATTTCAGAAGCTTTCCTCATGTTATATATAGTTTATAAGCGCGTGCACACACACACACACACACTATATATATATATATATATATATATATATATATATATATATATATATGGATTTTTACTGGTATTAAAGCGCCCCCTACTGAGTATGAATTCTGATCCTTAAATTAAAACAGCCTGGCAAGTATCAGATTGCATTTGAGTAAAAACTAAGTATATCAGTGGCATCCAAAAGCATCTCAAAAATTGAAGGACTGACCAAATAGAACATAAAAATAAAGAGAAGAGATGGGAATTAGATTGTGTAAGCTTCGTGAAGTAACTGCACTGTGAACAATGTGGTATGTTCACACATCAGAGATGCGATAGTCATCACAGATAGCCTTAAGACAACCAAAAAGCAAAAGAATTCATTTAAATTCAGCAGAATTGCGCTGTTGTGTACAAATGACTTGAGTAACAAGAAAATTCCCAAAGCACCTCCAATTTACAGTATAAAAAGATGAGCAGTCACTATCTAAGCAGCAACACTTCTGCAACAGATTTGAGAGTTATAACAGTTAACAAGTCCAACCTGAGTCAACAATGTAATATTGTGATTCAAAAAGTCAATGACAGTTCATATTGCCTCAACAGCAGCACTGTTTCTAGACCCAAGAAATTACAGTACCATTCTTCTTCACACTATTGATAACTCATTTGGACTACTGGGGTCAGTTCAGAAAGGAATTTGGTTTGGAAGTGGACAGATCACTCTATTTCTACCCCATATCCCTTTTGCATGAGTTCATTCAATAGTCCATTCCCAACAAATTATGCACTAATCTGTGCTTTTTAAAATTCCATTGGAATCTGTATTTAAATACATTATTTCTTTCTTTAAAATATGCATTTCTAAATGTATTTTATTAAACACACACACATTTTAAAACTCATTTTTGAGCTGAGAACTGCAGCATAAAGTTCAAAGATGTGCAGGCTCTGAAGGATAACTACATTCCAATCCGTATTAGTCAAGGTCCGAATAGTTTTCCCAGTAGTGATGTATGGAAGTGAGAGCTGGACCATAAAGAAGGCTGATCGCCGAAGAATTGATGCTTTTGAATTATGGTGCTGGAGGAGACTCTTGAGAGTCCCATGGACTGCAAGAAGAACAAACCTATCCATTCTGAAGGAAATCAGCCCTGAGTGCTCACTGGAAGGACAGATCGTGAAGCTGAGGCTCCAATACTTTGGCCACCTCATGAGAAGAGAAGACTCCCTGGAGAAGACCCTGATGTTGGGAAAGATGGAGGGCACAAGGAGAAGGGGACGACAGAGGCCGAGATGGTTGGACAGTGTTTGACCAAACTGTGGGAGGCAGTGGAAGACAGGAGTGCTTGGCGTGCTCTGGTCCATGGGGTCACAAAGAATTGGACACAACTAAATGACTAAACAACAACATCATTTCTCAAACATCCCTAATTGGGGTAGCTTTGAATATATCCTCAAAACAGTGAGGCAGCCTCTTCCCCCATTTCTCCTTATTTTACCCCCTTGCAACCCCCATTGACCTTACTAATCTGCCCACCTGTCTCTCTGGTTTGTCCAAACCCCATCACCATGGGAAAGGTAAGCCAGAGTTCTTTTACAAGGCATTTTCCCAATGAAGGAGTGAAGCAGAATGACAGAATAGTAAAGGGTGCCTCCATTCCCAACACATTAAAAACAGAAGAAGCACTGACCCACACCAAAGACCCACCTAATACAGTATCCTGGTCTCATTTTGGCCAACCAGACAATCAAGCGAGGACCAAATCAGGACAAAAGCACAACAGCATTCTCCCTGCCTGCAAGTATAGTTTTTTTGTCTGAAACTTCCAACATTCAACTTTAGGGGATGACCCTAGTTCCTAGCATTGTGAGAAAACATATTCATATTCACTTTCCCCATTCCATGCATAATTTTATATAACTCCACCTTTTCTGTTTCTGAAGCTAAAATGTTGTAAATATTGTAATATTTATTCATAGGAGAATAAGTTGCAGCCTCAGGATCATTTGGTTGCCTGTTTCTGAACCTTGCCTAAAACCTTACGAGAAACTGCAATCTCCATATTCTATTTTAGGATGGTCCCAGGTTCCTGGAACCTCTGCTTAAAAATCATATCCAGTAACAGGACTGGAAATCTTAAGAGAACTGGGCTAAGTCAGACTAAATAAAATTTGGCTTATGGGACCGATGGTCTGGGCTCAGCACTGGGAAGCTTCACATGTACATATGTGATTTCTTGGATATGACTCACTGCTCATTTTAGAATTGGTATTATGGGCCCTGCAGAGATCCTCTGCCCCTGGATTAATGATTACTCTCCGGAATCCTGATAGTTCCAGTAAGATGCACAGCAATGCAATAACATTCCTGCCCTCGTGCAAATAGCTGACATGACAGAAAGATGCACATCAGATACCAGTAGGAAATCAGGGCATGCAGCAGGTTTTGAATTTTCCTTTGGGAAATTCTGAAATAAATCAGTAAGCAGCTGTATTTGTGTTTGCAAGATGCATAATAAAAAAGCAAAAGCATTTTGAATCTGACCATGACAAGCTATTTTCCTTTTCCACTTTGGTAAACCGAATCAGCTAGGCACATTCCCCATTAATGACAAAAAGATGCAAGGCGTTTTTTATTTCATTTTTAAGCTATATGTTTCCCCCCCCCCATCCCCAAGGAATAGGCATTATTGCCCAAAGTGATGAAACTTGCAAAAATTGTTGTCTGCTGTCAACCACCTAGTGGGGAGGTGGGGGGTGAGTATAATTCTAGCTGTGCATTACCAACAACCTCATTTCCAGATGGCAAATATTCTAAGCACCCAAGTGGAAAAGTTATTTTACAAGGAAATGAATTAAGACCACCATAAAATAAGCCTCTGTATTTTTAGGGAAGAAAAATAACACAACCTGTTTGAGTAAAGTCATGCAAGAGTGAATCTATTTCTCAAAAATAAATTTCCAGATTATATTCTTGTGTATGCAGTAGAGCAATCAGTAAATAGAACATCAGATGGCAGAGAGTCAAGAGATCAATGTTTTCTTCTCTGGCCGTTCTACTGGCTCAAGCTTTCTGGCACTGTGTGAATCAGTTACATTTGAATCCATATTCTACTTCCATTTTCCTTTCAACACTTGGCTCCGATTCAGTATTTTTGACCCACACTATTTCATCTCCTCAGTTAATTGCTTTTTGAGTTCTGCATATGTAGTTATCTTTCCTCATGAATTGGCCCATGGGGTTGGAGCCAGTAAGTTGTACTTAGGTCCCAGTGAAATGAATGAGATTAAGCAAGATCAATGTGGTCATTAGCTTTCACATTGATGTCAATGGAAAGAAAAGCATGATTAATTTGATCTGGATCCAACCCATGAGAAATACAGATGTCCTGTGCATTTGACATCAATAGGAATCTGCAATGAAGTATTAGGTTGCATTAGGTGAGGTCTGTGTTTCATATATACCTTGGGGTAAACTTGGAATTGACATTTCCAACATAGATTTCCAAAATTCACACAATTAGAAGTGTACTTTCTAGGGTACCAAATCCGCTCTGTTTAGAGCAGGCATGCATTAGTTTAGCCTTTCAAGAATGACATGTGGATTTCCTTTTTTTAAAAAATGTATAATTAGTACAAGACCAATTTTTAAAAGGAGAGCAATCACAGTTATGCTTCTCCATCTCACAGTACAACCTAAGAACCCTAATCCCAACATAATTTAAACTGCCTAACACCTTACCCAATTTATCTGAAGATTACTACACACTGAATCTGGGCTGCTTCTTCTTTATCCATACCCACCAATATTATCTCTCTCCCTCTCCCTCTCCCTCCTTCCACACACACCTTTTTATTTTGCTCAGCATGATGAAGGGTTTGGAAGAACTCAAAAATGTGATTGCTTCTTTGTTGTGATTTTCTTAAATTAATTTTCTAACAGACCAAGGTAGTTCCCTGCATATATATATTTTTTAATCTCTCCATATATCTGATATGAAATCCTCTCTCATTCAGGTCAAAATGATGTCATTTTGCCAGAATATCATTTGGCAGAATCTTCAAAGCTATCTGTTTCACAAAGCTAAAAGCAAGACACAAAACAGGAACAAGTTATGCATAACAAGGACAACCTTGAAAGAAAAGTTAAAGATGAAAGTCGGAATCCTGCTAGATTACACCAATCCCATGCTTATAGAGAAGTGTAAAAGAAACTGCATCCTGGACAAAAAGGAGGAAAAGGAGTGACAGGAGGAAAGAGAAGTTTAAAAGACTCTGGGTGTCAACTCTCCTGCAGCGTCTGTAAAACAAATCTGTGCTTCGCATATTGGCTTAGAAGTCATCAAGGAAGACACAACTGTGCTGATATCCTACTCCATCATAATCACATCTGTCCATTTAAGTGAGTAACCCGTTGAGCCTTGTCCTTCTTTAAAAAGACAAATACTGATATGAACTGTTAAGTGAGGCATTCCTCGGGTTGATTCCAATTCTTATTCACTTGTGTAAGAAAAGGATATATACTTAGCACATTATGATCTGGCAATGACACCATAGCTACTCCGGTAAATAAAATTCCAGGAAAGTTTAAAGAGCCCAGAATGGGAAAGCAAGAGCATACCAGGCCTTTTATATTGGAATTGAGCATATGCATTGAAATCAATATACCAGCATCAATTTATTTTCTCCCAAGGCAAGCTTCTAACACTTAATGGGTCAAAGATGTGTTCAAAGTACCTATGTCTGCAAAACTTCCAGATGTCTCTCATCTACGTTTCCAATAGTCACAAACCACTGCAGACACTGCAACCACTGCAGATCCCTCCAGACTAGTGTTACATTAGTCCAAATGGCTATAGAAAGTATTTGCATTCTGTGCTTGCCAAAGTTTCCAAACCAATCTGATCTGGAGGTTACCAAAGCATGGCTTACTGTGGCAAGGAACAACTGTAGCTGGCTCACCAGCTAGATTTAATAATAAGTAAAGGTAAAGGGACCCCTGACCATTAGGTCCAGTCACGGACGACTCTGGGGTTGCGGCGCTCATCTCGCATTATTGGCCGAGGGAGCCGGCGTACAGTTTCCGGGTCATGTGGCCAGCATGACTAAGCCGCTTCTGGCAAACCAGAGCAGCGCACACAAACACTGTTTACCTTCCCACTGGAGCGGTACCTACCGTATTTTTCGCCCCATAGGACGCACTTTTCCCCCTCCAAAAGTGAAGGGGAAATGTGTGTGCGTCCTATGGGGTGAATGCAGGCTTTCGCTGAAGTCTGGAGAGCGAGAGTGGTTGGTGCGCACCGACCCCTCTCGCTCTCCAGGCAGCAGGAGAGCCCCACCGCCAGCCCCACAAGCTCAGGGGACAGCGGGGAGGCGGAACGCCGCCATCCTGCTGTCCCCCGACTTTGTTAGAAGGCTGGCGGGGGGGGGAGAAGCCTGTTCCTCCCTGTCGCCAGCCCCGCAAACTCAGGGGACAGCGGGGAGGCGCAGCGGGGAGGCTTCCCCCAACCCCAGCACCGCAAGCTCCCAGAGCTGCCTGTTCTGGGGGCTGGGGTCGGCGGAAGCTCGGGCTTCCCCCGCCCCAGCCCCACGCCTGGGGGAGGAAATAATTTTTATTTCCTTTATTTCCCCCCCCCCAAAAAAATCTAGGTGCGTCCTATGGGCCGGTGCGTCCTATAAGGCGAAAAATACGGTATTTATCTACTTGCACTTTGAGGTGCTTTCGAACTGCTAGGTTGGCAGGAGCAGGGACCGAGCAACGGGAGCTCACCCCGTCGCGGGGATTCGAACCGCTGACCTTCTGATTGGCAAGTCCTAGGCTCTGTGGTTTAACCCACAGTGCCACCCGTGTCCGTTAATAATAAGTACTCCTGCCTATTGCCTTTTTGATATTTTCCCTTACCTTCCATTATTTATTCTTGTTCAATTAATCATGCAGAGCAGTCAGGAACTAGGGAGAACACTGCTGGGCTGTTCCACATGAGATCACACTTTTCAACTAGCAGGAATGTAATTTGGGGTGCTAGCTGCTCTTTCAAGGGGAATGTGACCCCTTCTAGAACTGGCGATCTAATCCCAAAGCATCTCCAATTTACAACATCTCCATCTTGTGAGGATTCAGATTCAGTCAGACCAGCCCCTGTGCTGCCGCACCTGATTCAGGTAATAAGGATAAACAGAGCTGGGTGTCATCTGCATATTGGTGACACTGTTGTACATACAAATCCCCTAATTTCCTCAAAGACTTCATATAGTTAAAACAGCATGAAAGACAGGATGAAACTCTTCGGGATCCTGTAGGTAACATTCAAGAGCAGTCCTGCAAAGCCACCCTCTGGAAATGGTCCCACAGGAGGGATGGAACCACTTTTAAATAATGTACCTCTCATGTAATTTCTCTAATGTACCCTCAGGAAATAACTGAAGGAAATAAATAGCATTTTTATATGAAATAATTTATTTACAGGTGGTGAAATGCTTAGAAAATGTGGATTTAAAACATGCAGCTGTTGTGCTGACAGAGTTGAAAAGGGCAATACTAGCATCGTCAACACAAATGTCCATATGTCTAGAGACCTTTGAGAAATGGCCGTAATTGCCACAAACAGAATGGGGAATCCATTTTATATTTTGAACTGAACAAAAGTGGAGCACATGGCCTCATTATTTCACATTATATAGTCCTTGCAGAGGGCGTACAGAAAGGCAGATGAGAACCAGAAGCCCATAGAGGATAACTGCTTTGTTTATTAGCCTTCAGAAAGCTTCCAGTCCAAGACCCCTCTGATCCTGAAAGACACTTACCGAGAGAAAGGTATCAATAGGCTATATAAAAAGGCTTCCTGTTTCCTGTGCGCAGGGGATGGATGCCTCTCCCAACACCGCGGAGAGAGACAGACAGACATGATCAGAAAATGATGGGGAAATTGGGTTTTTTTAATTGGAGTAAACTACAGGCGTGTGCTAGAGATGATGAGATAAGAAACTGCAAAAACTAACCCAGCTACAAGGATTTAAAAGGTTTGGATTGAGAGGAGATTTCATATTGGAAAATCAATAAACACATATTTTTTAAAAAACAAAAAACAATAGGCTATATTTTTTAAAAAGGCCAATGAGGACTGACTGCACTCAACAGCTATTGAATGGTGACTGGCAGGGGAGATGTGGAAAACCAGGAGGAAAGGGAGAAGAAAATGGAATGGAGAAGCCATGGGCATGGACAGGGTACTCTACAAGATCACGTTTCATTACAGGTCCCACATGTTTGCCATAGTTGTGACATTCAGGCTTCAAGAGCTATGGCTTATGAAGTATATGGAAGAGATGTTTCAGCAGGATTGGAAGAACCCAAAGGCTAACAGGGGTACAAAAATAATTGAGGGGGATCCTAATGGGAAGAAGCAATGAGGACTAAACATGCTGATTGGATGCAGAATGCTGACTGTCAGAAAAGCCGAGAATCAAGAGGAAAAAGAATGAAGCGGCTAGAATCGTGAACAGGGAGCCGTCCATTCCACTTATAGGTAAAAGGCCTACCCTCCATGTATTTGTTTAATCCCCCTTTAAAGTCAACTAAACTGATGACCATCACTACGACTTGTAGCGGTCATTCCATAGCTTAAATACATGTTGTATGTGAAGGAGTACTTTTTTGTAATATTTGTAGTGTCCAGCTACGGCAGCAATGTTTGGTTTTATAGGGGACATCCAACTTTCAACCCAACTCAAGCTCTGCTACTATTTACTCTTAGCAGAAAAGTCACTCAGGTATATATATTATTATTTTCTCCTTCTTATTTTGCTGATGCTTTCTTCAATTTTAAACCTGAAGCAATATACAAGCTTAACTCTTAGTAATCAGTAGAAAATCTTTAATGCCATAAACTTTTTATTTTAACAAGAAAATCCCAATATCAAACATGTCAGGTTGCCACAGTGAGGGGGGGAAATCAATTTTGAAATCATGATGTTTATAGGCTTCTGAGACAAAATACAGCCCAAGAATTCAATAAAAAAGCTGACAGACATAAGCCCAAGACACTGTCATTTTTAGACAACTGACAGCATTTAAATATACAGCAGCAGACTCAGAGGTTATGGTGCCAGCTCTACCTATAAAATTAAAAGATTTTGACCTTGACATCAATAGTGGATGAAATCACAAGGCCTACAGAGTAAGATTCAGTGAGCAGCAAAGATTAATCGTAAAACAATTGAGATGACAGCAAAAGCAAAGGTGATGTGAATTCGCAGAACCAGAACAAAGAGCGTGCTGAAAGGCAAGCACAGCGATTCTGCAGTACAGGACCCTCTGCATAAAATGAAGCAGAATGAAGCATGTTCCTGCCATCTCAGATTTGCTGTTCAGCTACAAGTCTTTCCGAGTTTCGAAGTAAATTTTATAAAACCCAGAAAGACCTTTCTGAGGAATAGAGGTATTTGAGTTCCAGCAGAAAGGGTTCCTAGACAGATTGCATATGCAGTAAGAATAGATTAAATATGCCACAGAGCAGCTGCAGAGCATTTTTCTCTGCACATACATGGAGTTCCACACATTACAAAATTAGGATGAAGAGACTCCTGGTCAGAAGGTGGCATTTATAATACACTTATGAATCTTAGCATTATATCCCTACAGATGGCAAGTCAGGCCTCTCTCTGTCTCAATTCCAACACTGCTTCTTCCAGAGAGCAAGTCCGACCTCTCTGTCTCTTTCAGCTAGTGGAGAAGGGAAAGAGATGCATGCCCTATTCTGCTTTTCTTGCCTGGGCTTCTTTGGACTGAAGGGTGGGATAAAAATGTAATAATAAAGAAATCTCCCAGAAGTGTTTTCAGGTACTTAGGTTTCTGTGGCAACTTAGCAAAGAAATTTCAGCAGTCTCCTATTCTCTAGAATTCAACCAGCTATTGGTTGATAGGTTGGAGAGAAATTCCATATTCTTTAGTCCAATCATTTCCTTACACACAGAAAGAAACATAGGAGAAACATATCCCATGCAATTTATGGTTCTTTTGTGATGTAACTATTTTTATACTATTTTAACTGATTTATTGTGTGTTTATTGTATATTTCTTCTGTGTTAATGTGCTGTTTGGGAGCCAAAAATCAGTATCTAAATAAACTACAACATTGCTTTTTTTTTTAAACAAAAGTTAAGTATTGGAGGTAACTAGTTGCACTGAGTAATGTTGTGGATAGCCAGCTGGGAAAAAGGGATATATGCTAAGCTTCCTGCTTGGAACATAAAAAGACGTGTGAATGAAATGATTTGCCTGCAGTTTGGGGATCAATTAACAGGTGATCACATGCCAAACATATTTAATATGTCATTCACTTAGGCTATGTAGATCATAATCTACATACCTTCCATTCTGTCCCTTTAGGATCACCCTAAGCCAGGGGTCGCCAAACTTTTTGGGATCAGCAGACACATTTCAAATTCTGAGAAAATGTTGTGGGTACAAGTCACAAAATGGCTGCTGTGGGTGCATGGCATAACACAAAATGGCTGCTGTGGGTACATGGCATAACACAAAATGGCGGGAATGGCACCACAAAAAATTATAAAGTTTAGTCATTGCTGCTCTTCCACCCTGCCCCCCAAATCCTCATATTTGCACTTGAAATTCACCTATGTCCTGCTATTCCTGATCAAGGAGATGACACAATATTGATTTCTCAACACACACTAAAAACATGATGCTACTGCCATCTAATAACAGAGAACATTCCCCCTTACAAGGGGAAATATACAAGATGGCCTCAACACACAACACACAGATACTGGTGTTGGGTTGGTGATCCCATACATAAGCACATGCAGCAGAGCTGCAAACCTCAGAAATACATTTGATCAACTGAACACTTCACATCTTTACTCATATTCACTTTTACCAAACTGGCGGCCCAGACAGAAAAAGGTGAGGAGGGAGAGAGCTCTTGGACCAGTCTGCCAATCATTCAGAGAAATACTGTATGATGGCATCAATCATACAGAATACAGAAAGGAATTATCTAAATCCAACAGAGAGCTACATGGCAAACTACTTGGGAAACAGAAAGGAGCTTCAAAAGTAGTTCGGATGAGGCTTGCAGAACAGCTGATCAATGAATTTAATAATAAAAATAAAAACACAACCTCTGCTGATTTGTGAAAGCTCTTTAGAATAAGCCTGACCACCACTTTGGATTTCAGCCATTTTTCCAGGCTAAATAGAAAATAGGCCCTTATAAAAGCACAATTAAATTACTGACTTTTTCAAGGATATTAACTAATTTGCTAAGCATAGAATTGTTTGTTTTGCTCTTTTCCAAAGAGTTTTGAAAGCAAAGCCAAAAATAGTGGCCCAATTCATTTTCTGTAATTAATCTTCTAGCATTAAATAAGTTTTAATGCTTAGTTTTTGTTCTCAAAAGAACAAAGGAAGTTACATTTCTGAATACTATTTCCATCAGATACCATGACAAAAAAGGTTCTCTCCCTTGCCATCTTTTAAATATAGAGTTTTCATTTATATTTTGGCTTTTAAACTCCGTAGGCCCATTATAATAATAATAATAATAATAAATTTTATTTATATCCCGCCCTCCCCAGCCGAAGCCGGGCTCAGGGCGGCTAACAACAATAAATAATCAAACAATCAAATAAACCAACATTCTAAAAATATTTCATTATAAAAATTAATTAAAATCAAGTTAATGGCAACCATTAAACAAAGCTCTGTGCAGGTTGCCAGAGGAGGGAGTCAGGCTGCGCCCTGACCAAAGGCCTGGTGGAACAACTCTGTCTTGCAGGCCCTGCGGAAAGATGTCAAGTCCCGCAGGGCCCTAGTCTCTTCTGACAGAGCGTTCCACCAGATTGGAGCCGCAGCCGAGAAGGCCCTGGCTCTAGTTGAGGCCAGCCTAACCTCTCTGAGGCCTGGGACCTTCAGGATGTTTTTATTTGCAGACCGTAGATTTCTTTGTGGGGCATACCAGGAGAGGCGGTCCCGTAGGTACGAGGGTCCTAGGCCGTATAGGGCTTTAAAGGTTAAAACCAGCACCTTAAACCTGATCCTGTACTCCACCGGGAGCCAGTGCAGCTGATATAGCACCGGATGAATGTGGTCTCGCAGCGAAGACCCCATAAGGAGTCTCGCCGCGGCATTCTGCACCCGCTGGAGTTTCTGGGTCAGTCTCAAGGGCAGCCCCACGTAGAGCGAGTTACAATAATCCAGTCTGGAGGTGACCGTCGCATGGATCACAGTGGCTAGGTCAGGGCGAGAGAGATAAGGGGCCAACTGCTTAGCTTGGCGGAGATGAAAAAATGCCGCCTTTGTTATAGCTGTAATCTGCGCCTCCATAGAGAGGGAGGTATCGAAGATTACACCCAAACTCCTAACGGACGGTGCTGGCACTAACTGCACCCCCGCAAGAGATGGGAGTTGCCCCCTCAATCCCATATCGTCCCGTCCCAGCCAGAGGACCTCTGTCTTCGAAGGATTTAACTTCAACCGGCTCCCACGTAACCATCCAGCCACAGCCTCCAGGCATCTGGTCAGTGTGTCTGGGGCCGAGTCAGGATGGCCATCCATCAACAGATAGAGTTGGGTGTCATCGGCATACTGATGGCAACCCAGCCCAAAACTCCGAACAAGCTGGGCGAGGGGGCGCATAAAGATGTTAAAAAGCATCGGGGAGAGAATCGCACCCTGAGGCACTCCACACACCAAGGAGTGGCGCGATGACAATTCCCCCCCAAGCGCCACCCTCTGTCCCCGACCAGAGAGAAACGAGCGCAGCCATTGGAGGACTGTGCCCTGGATCCCCACGTCGGCAAGGCGGTGGTCTAGGAGTTCGTGATCGACCATGTCGAAGGCTGCTGACAGGTCTAAAAGAATCAGCAGCCCTGACCCGCCTCGATCCAGCTGCCTGCGGAGATCATCTGTTAGGGCGACCAGAGCCGTCTCGGTCCCATGACCAGCGCGGAAGCCGGACTGGAATGGATCGAGAGCCGATGTTTCATCCAGAAACCTACCAAGCTGTTCAGCAACCGCTCTCTCAATCACCTTACCCAGGAATGGGAGATTTGAAACCGGGCGGTAATTGGACAGATCTAAGGGATCTAATGATGTTCTCTTTAAGAGCGGACGCACCACTGCCTCCTTCAGTTCCCCTGGGAATATCCCGGTGCCAAGGGACAAATTGATGATATCCCCCAGGGGGGCCCGCACCTCATCTGGACACGCTCTAATCAGCCATGACGGGCACGGGTCAAGAGGACAGGTGGTGGGCTTTCCAGCTTGGAGGAGTCTGTCCACATCGGCTGGAGATATCCGGTCAAAGTGGTCCAATACTGGACCCGAGGACAGTCGAGGGGCCTCCAGTTCATTTATTGTGTCCAAATTGGCAGGAAGGTCATGGCGGAGCAACAGGACCTTCTCCGCAAAAAAGCTCGCAAATGCCTCACAGCTGTGTGTCAGATTGTTATTTAAATTTGGCTGTCCTTCAAGGGACGTTAGAGACCTAATTATACTAAATAATTGCGCCGGGCGAGAGCTAGCGGATGCAATGGAGGCCGAGAAGTAAGACTTCTTAGCGGCCTTCACTGCCATCTCATAGGTTTTCATAAAAACCCTATAAGATGTTCTTGAGGCTCCGTCACGAGCACCCCGCCATACTCGCTCTAGCCGTCTGAGATCCCGCTTCATTTTCCGAAGCTCCTCGGTAAACCAGGGAGCCCAGTTTCTGTGGGGTCGCAGAGGGCGCTTAGGTGCGATCTCATCGATGGCTGCCAGGAGCTGGGTATTCCAGCCCTCAACAAGCTCAGTCAATGAGTCGCCAGGGGGGGGCAAGGTCCCGCAAGGCCTGACGGAATCTATCAGGGTCCATCAGCCTCTGCGGGCGAGCCCAAATCGGCTCGCCACCTAAGCAGGGTGGGGGTGGAAAGTCAATCCTGGCTTTCAGAGCATAGTGATCAGACCATGGCACTTTCATCAAAGGAGACATGATCACATCTATACCGGCACCAAAGATCAAGTCCAGCGTGTGGCCTGCTTGATGTGTGGGGCCCGAAACAAACTGGGAGAGCCCTAGTGTTGCCATGGAAGACACCAGGTCCAGAGCCTGTGAGGAGGGAGTGGCATCAGCATGGATGTTGAAGTCCCCCAATACCAATAGGTTAGGGAACTCCAAGGCCCAGCCAGCCACCGCCTCCAGCAGGCCTGACAGGGTGGCTGCTGGTGCGCTAGGTGGCCGGTACACCAGCCAGACAGCCAAGCTCACCTCAGAGCCCCACACTAGGCCAACACATTCAATGCCGGGGATCAGTGGCGATGGTAGAGCCCTGAAAGAACAATCTTCCCGGATTAATAATGCCACCCCTCCCCCCCGGCCCACAGTCCGTGACTGGTGGAGGACGGAGAAACCCGGGGGCGCCATCTCTCGTAAGGTAACAGTTTCCCCTTCGCGCACCCAGGTCTCCGTCACACAAGCCAGATCGACCCCCTGCGAGGTAAAGAAATCTCGCAGGGTGGCGGTTTTGTTGCCTATAGACCTGGCATTGCACAACACCAGTGACGGAGGTGAGTAATCCTTGCTCACCCTACCCTCGTCCCTCGGGATGGGGCGCAGATTGGAAGGGGTACGAGCATATCTGTATCTCGATCCCCTTCGCCTATAACATCTGCCCCCACCGCCATACCTCCCTCGCCCCTCCACGGTAGCAATCCCAAGCCTCATACTTGCCTCCATTTACAGAATAAAAAAACAAAACAACCAAAAGCAATTATACCCAAACAAAACCAATCCCACCCCACTTAATATCCAACCCCAAACCAAAACAAAACGGAACAAAACAAAAATACATAGATAAAAACCACCATTCACGGTGGTACAACAGAATAAACAATAAAAACACCTTTAAAACATCTTAAAATATATAAAAACATCTTTAACATTTGCTGCAGCAGCACCAGTGTCCTTAAAGCTGTCACAGAGGTGAGTCTGGGCCCCGCCCCTAGGCCAGATGGGATTAGCCTGAGGAGGGAGCGGCCTTCCCCCACACTCACGGTGCAGCAGCAGCAATGTCCCAATGCCTCAATGAGGCCTCTTAAAGCCGTGGCGAAGGTGAGTCTGGGCCCCGCCCCTAGGCCAGATGGAAATAGCCTGAGGAGGGAGCGGCCTTCCCCCACACTCACGGTGCAGCAGCAGTGATGTCCCAATGCCTCAATGAGGCCTCTTAAAGCCGTGGCGAAGGTGAGTCTGGGCCCCGCCCCTAGGCCAGATGGAAATAGCCTGAGGAGGGAGCGGCCTTCCCTCACACTCACGGTGCAGCAGCACCGTGTCAGACCATAGTGAGCTATCGTATCTCCCAAGGATTAATTACAGTTTTTAATTAAATTATAAGATTCTTCTTTACATGACCTCCGTATCAAGCCCAAATGTATGTCATCTCCCCTTAGACTTACTGCATCTCACAGGACAGTAGCTTCCAACATTTCAGAACAAGACAACTTTGCCATTCCTTGTATTTGCCAAAAACCAGTTTGAAATTTTATTTCCTAATTTATTCATGAATACAGTAAGTATTTCAGAACAAGACAACTTTGCCATTCCTTGTATTTGCCAAAAACCAGTTTGAAATTTTATTTCCTAATTTATTCATGAATACAGTAAGTGGGTGGGTTTTTCATGCAATGACTATTCAGTGTTATCAAGTCTTTACTGAGGTTTTATGGGGAAAGACGATAAAAGATGGGCTGATAAAAAACATATCACTATTTGGGGGGCTGTGGGATGTTGTTTCAAACCAAGTTACAATAGAGATTATACTGGAGGTTTTCTAAATTTGTTTTTGTTTTTGCTTTATTTTAATCTTGAATGCTCACTAATAATTATAACAACAACAACCATTTATTACTTATACTCCACGATCTGGGCAGCTTCCAACAGAATCTAAGAAACACGACAAAACATCAGACCATTAAAAACTTCCCGATACAGGGCTGCCTTCAGATGTCTTCAGAAAATTGTATAATTGTTTATGACTCTGACATCTGATGGCCGGGCGTTCCACATGGCGGATGCCACTACCAAGAAGGCCCTCTGCCTGGCCCCCTGTAACTTCACTTCTCACAGTGAGGGAACCCCCAGAAGGCCCTCGGAGCTGCAACTCAATGTCTGGGCTGAGCAATGGGGGTGGAAATACTCCAGGTATACAGGGCTTAGGCCATTTATGGTTCTTTATTTGAAAGCTAAGGTTTATGGAAGATAAGAACAACTACAGTGGTACCTCTGGTTATGAATGGGATCCGTTTCGGAGCCCCATTCCCAACATGAGCAGAACGCAACCCGCGTCTGCCCGTGCGCGGGAAGCGATTCACCGCTTCTGCGCATGACGTCATTTTGAGCGTCTGCTCATGCGCGAGCAGCGAAACCCGGAAGTAACCCTTTCGGGTACTTCCAGGTCTCCACGGGACGCAACCTGAAAAGATTTAACCTGAAGCAAACGTAACAAGAGGTATGACTGTAAACATAAAAATGAGTGGCATTTTATATAAAAGGAATGAATGAGAGTGGGGTTGTCTCCCAACCTCTCTCCAGCTGTTTTTCCTACTCTCACTGCTTTTGCTGTCTCCTCTTTCACCCCTATGTGTTAACATTCTCTTCCTTCTGCAGAAAAGGTGAACATAAAGCAGGTAGAACACTCCCCTGTGCCGCTTCAGCCAAAGAAGCACAGCAGGATGCCATAGCTGCTGCCAGCCTCCATAATCTCTACTATCACGATGTGCTATATCAACACCCATAAAACAGTACACTGTGTTGGGAAAGGGGAAAAGAGGACAGTGGATGGCTTTTAACTAGAAGGTCATATTGTACGTGGGAAGGAATCGCCCATCCTCTCTCACCATTATCTAGTTGAGATTCCTGCGTTACAGGGGATCAGACTACATGACCCTCTAGTTCCTTTTAACTCTACAATTCTATGATTCAATGAGTCGTCAGCCATGCCTACTGGAGCTGATGGAAAGTGTTGTCCACAACATGTGGAGGTCTGCCCCAGTCTGTCTTAAGGTTCACACAGACTGAGCCAAGTGAATAAAAGATGCACACATGAAAAGAGAGCATATGGAATATAAGCATTCATTCCACAGTAACCAAGAGTTCATTTCAGAGTCTAGGCAGACAATGTTATAATAAGTCATAACTTCCAAGAAGAGATGGTATATTACTTTTACATGGGAACAGATTTATCACTCTCCTAGTCTTGCACCAGAGTTAGTGGCAGGCAGAAGGTAGATCAGGAAATACTAATATCTGTCTATATTACACACAGTAATTCATTGTTGAACATTTGGACTAGCCTTCTCCAACCTGGAATCCTCCAGATATTTCTGATTCCAACGCCCAGCCAGCATGGCCAATTTTCAGTGATGATGCGGGCTGTCCAACCACATATTGTGGGCATCGTATTGGGCCATGTTGATAGAGAATGTAAACATAAGCTTCAAAATATCGTATAATTATTTTGCTCTTAAAACATATGGACTACCTACATTAACCCTGCCTGATATGTATGAGTTGAGCATTCATTTTTAGGAAATGCATCACTTAAGTATTGTTAAGTATCCACACCACTTACGTTACATGCAAGCCTCCCAGTTGTTTGGATTTATTTATTTTTAAATAATATTATTTTTAAATGTTACGCTAGCAACCGAGAAATCAAAACATAATACTACACATCTGCCTCTTACTGAAATAGCAAGAGAGAGAGAGAGAGAGAGAGAGAGAGAGAGAGAGAGAAATACAGAAAGCAAGTGCTACATAATAAAGAGAACTAAGGTAAACAGATACAGTCCAACCAGTCCTTCTCTCCCACATGTTCCACTAAAATGAATTTTGTACAAAAGATTTCGTTGTAGTGTGTATATATGAGGTATTACTAGCGGACAGTTCCTTGTGTACAATGAATTTCAAACACTGCTGCCTTTTTTTCTTTTTCTTTTGGCTGCATATGCACACTGTTGTTGTCTCTGCATTACAGCCAGAAATTACTAGCGCTTTGTAATGGCCAATGGAAAAAGAAACATTAGTGAATTTGAAAAATGAAGTCATAATCATGTTTATATGTTTCAGTCTTTTATGGAGAAATCTCACCCTGTCTCTTTTTATATTTTTAGAGCTCTTTTTTAACCTCTGCACACTTTCTCAGGTATTTTCTCACTGGGAAGTACAATGTTATAGGAATAAATGGGGACCACAAAAAGACAGCAGCCAAAACATGTATCCTAACACATTAGAAATTCTTGTAAAACTGAAAGAAAAATAAAACCCGTTCCTTCTTGTACTCTGAATAATATGGGCTACAAAGCTGTGTTTTGCATATTAAACTGGGGGCTGTGAGTTAGGTACAGTACTCATCTTCCAGTAAATGTTACAATGCTGCAACTTCATTTTCCACATTTACAAAAAAAGGCTCTGTTCATAGGAAGGAATATTATCTATGTTCATAGAAAGGTGCCACATAACAAGTCAGATCACTGGTTCGTCAAGCTCTGTTTTATCTACACTGTCTTCCAGCAACTCTCTCTGGCTTCAGACAGGAGCCATCCACAGTTCAGGTGCCAGGGATCAAACCTGGTCCATTTTGTATCCACATCATGTGCTTTGCCACCAGGTGATAGCTCAATGCCCAATTCATTCATTGCAAGCCACATGTACAACGTGTGCTGCAGCTTTTGAATACCATGTTCCATCTATGAATGTTTAAAATTTAACCTTTAGGATAAAAACAATGAAGGGGTTATTAAGCAATTTGTCCCATATAATGGAATATTCTTAGATATCAAAGAGGTAAAGTAGTCTGCCTATATAAATGCATGTTTATTTCTAAAGCAAATCTCATTTACAGGATAGAAGCTACCTTTTTTTAAAAAAACCCTCTTTTATGTATCACAAGATATAAAGACTGGGGAAACATATTTCCACTTGTTTGTGTGCTTGCAAAATTTCACCCAGAAGCACTGTTCAGCCATAACAAAGTCAAATGGCTGACATTCTCATTACACCCACAAAGTCACAGTTGATATATGAGTCAGTCACTCCAAGCACTAGCTTTGCAGTTTCCTTGATGTCTCTCGGCAGACCAGTTCCTTACAGAATCTACATTTTTATTTATCACAAAATCAAACTGCCAGGAGTTATTTAAAGCCCTTTCTTCATTTCAAATATTAAACAATATAAAGTAAGCTTTAGTTATCTGTCCAATTTCTATTTGTATTTAAAATAAATTAAGAGAAGAACAGGAAGGTGGGTGACACAGCTACATAAACCCTTCAATGCTGTCATAAAGTGGGGGTGGAAATACTGCAGACCTCTGATCATGAACAGGGATCAGAGTCACTCTGGGAGCCTTGCCTGTTCCTAAAATTGAACCATTCAATACATTTTTACTAGTACCCATGGCATATAAAGGTAAAGGTAAAGGGACCCCTGACCATTAGGTCCAGTTGTGGCTGACTCTGGAGTTGTGGCGCTCATCTCGTTTTACTGGCTGAGGGAGCCGGCGTACAGCTTCTGGGTCATGTGGCCAGCATGACAAAGCCACTTCTGGTGAACCAGAGCAGCACACGGAAACGCCGTTTACCTTCCCGCCGGAGTGGTACCTATTTATCTACTTGCACTTTGACGTGCTTTCGAACTGCTAGGTTGGCAGGAGCAGGGACCGAGCAACGGGAGCTCACCCTGTCGCGGGGATTTGAACTGCTGACTTTCTGATTGGCAAGTCCTAGGCTCTGTGGTTTAACCTACAGTGCCACCCACGTCCCCCCCATGGCATATAAGTTTTGAAAAATTAGAGAACAGGAGGTTTTGCCGCTCATGTTCGGCAAACACATGCTGGGACACAGAAACAAGCAGGCTAGCTCCACACAGATATATCCATTGCCCTCCGTAAGTTGTCTGATTCCTCGATTTTAGAAGCATTATGTCTGCCTTCCCACAGGTGAACGCAGTTGTTGCAGGTAGAGAGTGGAGTTGACTGAGCTCCATCGCCTTAGGGCAGTGATGGCCAAACTTGGCCCTCCAGCTGTTTTGGGACTACAATTCCCATCGTCCCTGACCACTGGTCCTGTTAGCTAGGGATGATGGGAGTTGTAATCCAAAAACAGCTGGAGGGCCAAGTTTGGTCATCACTGCCTTAGGGTCACCAAAAATGATCCTTTAAAAGGACAATTATATGAGAATCTGCAAAGACCAATTAAAAACAAAAGATCACAGCATCTATGAAATGCTATAACAATGTTTTCAGCTAGAGAAAACAAACATTGCTTGCTGATGAGCTGCAAACATGAAAACGTGAAAAATGTGCATTTCACCCAAAAAACTCTGCAACGTCTTATAAAATTTCACTGGTAAATTCCCATCACTTTAAAAGTGGGGTGGGCTGGAAGAGAAAGAGACATTCTGCAGATCTGAAAAATAACCATATAAGTAAATGATCAGTCAGTAAAGATTCCTCCTTGAAAGAAACCACACTGTAGTTGTATTCAGCCTAGAGACAGATTAAAGAAGCACTATCCCCATGGAGGGGGGGGACACAACTGCCACTTCAGCACATTTCCCAAATGTGTTTGTGCCTGTTACTCTTCATGAGTAGTGAGGTTTAATACACCGTGCCAAAAATTGGATATGCATTGCTAAGCAATTGTAGGGAGGCCACACAGGAAAAGCTGGCACTCTGTTTATTAGCATTCATTATCAAAATCAGTAGAATAGACAGGGCTTATGCCAATAAAGATTCCTAATACTTGTTATAATTATGGCTTATGTAAAAAATGCATAGAAATACGAATCACAGACAACCAGCAAAAAGAAAAGATGATCCTTTTGTGAAGGTAAGAAAAGAGACAGAAAGTTCTTCATCCTAGATCTTGTCACTGCAATTCAGCAGCAGCAGTAACCGCAGCATGCTGAACGCACTCAGAATCCTCTCTGCAATCATGAACCCAGATTGCATGGGGTTCTCAAAGGCACAGATTATTTGAAGCAAATTTAGCTGAACATGTTCAGAATCTTCGGAAGTAGAAGAAAAGGGGCAGCAGTATATGCAGGAATGGGACGCAGGTGGCACTGTGGTCTAAACCACATGCCTCTTGGGCTTACTGATCAGAAGGTCAGCAGTTCGAATCCCCGCGACAGGGTGAGCTCCCATTGCTCAGTCCCAGCTCCTGCCAGCCTAGCAGTTCAAAAGCACGCCAAAAAGTGCAAGTAGATAAATAAGTACAGCTCCGGCGGGAAACTAAACGGCATTTCCGTACGCTGCTCTGGTTTCGCCAGAAGCAGCTTAGTCATGCTGGCCACATGACCCGGAAAAACTGTCTACAGACAAACGCCGGCTCCCTAGGCCTGTAAAGTGAGATGAGCGCCACAACCCCAGAGTCGTCTGCAACTGGACTTAACTGTCAGGGAGTCCTTTACCTTTACCTTTACATGCAGGAACATTGCTGCAGGGCCAACATATATACTCCAGTGGCCCCTACACTTTTGACAGCTGTAATTGATCCTGACTTTCAACCCCCTATCAGAGTCAACAGGTCTCTGTGAGTTCCACTGAAGGACATATCATTTCCCTCCTCAATTTCCTCCGCAGCCCCCCTATGCCCATTGTGTTGTTCAACTTGACTGTCATGATTTGCCAGGCAGCCTACAGTGATGGGACTTACCAACGGCACTGTCATCATAACTTGAATCTAATCATATCAGGATAAGAGAATTTTCTTGCATTCCATTACTATGAAACTATGTATATAAAGATACGGAGCGTGCACATGGCTATAGTTAATGTGCACTCCTTCACCTACTCCACTTGCAAATAGTCAAAATATGTCATTTATTTTGAAACATTACACAATTCAAAAGTGTGCGGCCGCAAAGGGAGTTAAGGTATCAAGCTTGTTTACTGTGAACAAAGGACAAATGTCAAAAGTTAACAAGCAAGAATGCTAAATAGGGTAAAAATTTATTGGTCTAAAAATGTAACTGGCTTGACATGGATGAGGAATTTTGTTTTAACTTCAATGAATTTCGAACCAAATTCTAGAAGATTTAATGGTCTACATAAATAAAGCATCCTTGAATTGCAGGGGGTTGGGCTAGATGAGCCTTGAGGTACATTCCAACGCTACAATTCTATGCCTATGAAATTTTATTACAATCTTAAAATAAAGCAGAGACGTCACCTTGCCGACCAAGGTCCATATAGTTAAAGCTATGGTTTTCCCAGTAGTGATGTATGGAAGTGAGAGCTGGACCATAAAGAAGGCTGATCGCCGAAGAATTGATGCTTTTGAATTATGGTGCTGGAGGAGACTCTTGAGAGTCCCATAGGCTGCAAGAAGATCAAACCTATCCATTCTTAAGGAATTCAGCCCTGAGTGCTCACTGGAAGGACAGATCCTGAAGCTGAGTCTCCAATACTTTGGCCACCTCATGAGAAGGGAAGACTCCCTGGAAAAGACCCTGATGTTGGGAAAGATGGAGGGCACAAGGAGAAGGGGACGACAGAGGACAAGATGGTTGGACAGTGTTCTCGAAGCTACCAGCATGAGTTTGACCAAACTGCGGGAGGCAGTGGAAGACAGGAATGCCTGGCGTGCTCTGATCCATGGGGTCACGAAGAGTTGGACACGACTAAACGACTAAACAACAACAACAACAAAAATAAAGCAGTTCTTCAAATGACGATATTATTGTAGTCAAAGCAAGGATTGTACCCGAGGGCACATTCCTGTACATTCCTGAACAAGTAGCAAACAATTAATGGCCAGGGGCTTCTAAATACCAAGACTTCTATTATGGCTTTTCCTGGAAAGAACTGAAAATGTTTATCCTTTTCTTTTACTTCCCTGATGGGAACTGAGTACTTCTAAAATCTGTCTTAACTAACATAACATTCAGGGTATCTGAATTCCCAGAACAAGTGCATGTTCCGTGGGGTTGTTTTTCTCATGCAGAGATAACAGACCTGATTTGTTTGCTTTCTGTCCTCTTTAAAACCATGAGGAGATGCATTTATTTCAAGGAACAAGGAAGCGTTCAAGTTTAAGCTTGCGAGATCTGAAATAAACAAAACAGTCTTTCAAGCAATAATAACAGGAAGAAAGACGAGGGATAGCTGCCTTTCTAGCAAGCTATTAGCACAATTAAATCACAATATGCTGATCCAACTCAGCTTAGGTTACCCTTTTTAAGAGACTGTTACAGGTGCCAAGGCTCTGATGTAAATTAAACAGTCACCCCCCCCCTTCAGAAGCGGTCAGGTTGTTTGGAAATAGAACATTAATAAAACAAAGCCCTCTTTGACAAAGAAGATTCTGTTCAAATACTATTTATGTTATTCAGAGGAACTCACACTGGGCTGCAAAAAAACAGAAACCCAAACCCAACCTAAATTCATTTCTCTGGAACACAGGAGTCGTTTGCCTTTTAATCATGTCTGCATCACTGTCATCTCTTTGAAGAAAGCCTAAATGCCTGCCAACTCCTAACACACAAATGCACATAGAGCAGACGACAACGTCCACATCTGCAAAAGAAAATTAACACAGTCTCTGCAGCTCTCCAAGAATAACAGCAGAAGATATAGCCTTGCTCAAACTTGAAAGCCATGATGGCTTTGTGGACTGAGGGTTCCACTGGAAGCTGGAAGTCTTGCGTTCAGATCAGACCTGCTGAGATACATACCTTCACTGCATAACCTAGAGCAGTTCATTTCTCTCTCTCTCTGACCCTAACCTATATCCAAGGGTAAAATGGTCTCTCTCACATAAACACACATACAGGGACACACATCAGTGCCCTGAAATTCTTGGAAGTGGGGTCATTTACAAATAACTATTAATATATATGTAGATATTTGTTCACAATGTTTTGTGCACACCATTGGTCCAGTTTAAGGGAGACAAACTGCAGCATCTGACAAGGCAGAGTTGAGCCAACTATTACATAAACACCAGCTCCGTCCTGGGAATAATCTTAACATGGAAATTGTTGAGTCATGGATAGTACAACAATTCTGAGCACCTAAGCTAATGACAAGCGGCTGAGCACAAACAGCAGCAAGCTGTCATTCTTTGCAGACAGATTAATACATACAGGTGACATATTACAAGAGGAATCGCTCCTGTCCTCTCGAGACCCACGCACATCCTGCGTTCTTCCATATCAGTAATAATCAAATTCATAATACCAACAGGCTCTGTTCAAGTTGAACTTCTGTCTCAAAGTGCAGAGGGAGGAAGCCATGGAGAGTGGTGGCTCTGCAGTCTAAGCGTTAGAAGCTGAACCAAGCAGAGCCCTACCTGGGGGCATTGAACTGCAGTCTTCTGCTTTAATCATTACACACAGTACCCAAACAGAGATCCGAATTGCTTTTGAATGTTTGCAGACATTCTGAAGGTTCTTAAATGTTTCAAATGTTTTACAATGGATTTAAAATCTTTTAAATTTCATTTCAAGTTTTAACATTTTGATATTTGCTACCCCAGGACCCATTGGGAGGAACGGTGGGATAGAAATTTAATAAATAAAATAAAAATATACATATGATGGGGGAGTATTTGTTGTATTCATGTAATCGTTTTATAAGCTGCTTAATGGACAGAGTCCATTGAAGCAGTGTACAATTAATATAGGGAATTTTTCCACACACAAACACACCCAGTAACACGTTTGGATCTCATTGCTTTATGTCACAACAGGGTTAGTTAAACAAGCTCAGGATCGTGGTACATGGTTTCCCCCCTTCTCATCCACTTTATCCTCACAACAACCCTCTGAGGGAGAATAGGCTAGGAGATGTGGGCTGACCCAAGCAATACCGTTAAAATACCGTTTCTCACAAATGTGCTAGCAAGCTTCATAGCCCAGGTGTGATGTGAACCCTCGTTTTCCATTTGTAATTATGGCATCTTACGCACTGCCCCATATTTGCTTTCAGGCCTAGATTCTTAAGCATAATAAGGGTGATTCTAGGACTCTGCTTCTTAAGTGTGGCATTTCAGCACTGCATGGAAAACCGAAACTCAGTACTGACTGCATTGCTACATTACTGAGAGAAAACTCCACTACATTCCTTTATAAAAGTAGATGCCAGGTGTAGTAAGATTATGGGTAATAAGCCATTAAGGGAACAAAGGAAGCGGATCTGTGCCAGACTACAAAGGAGTGGGCCCCTTCCCTCCATTCACTCGTAGTTAGAAAGACAAAGACCAGTGTGGAGAGGAGAGTGGACTGATGTGAACTAGAAACTAGAAGTGGAAAAGCAGAGAGAAAGAGAGACAGGGGTTGGGGTGGGAAGAGATGCTTCACGTCTGTTTGAATCCAAGGCTGTGGCTATGAGGGAACAAGATCCTCTTGGGGTGTTAATGCTGTGAACCCATCCATTGTAGGCTCAGGTTGTATATATGTGCAAATGAATCATATATCACAAAGACAACACTGCTGTCCCAAACACAAACCTGTGTAAGTGCCTGGAATCCCTGGAAACTTGTACCACTCAAGAGATTGGGGTGGGGTGCAACCATAGGTACCAAGGGCACAAGGTGAGAGGGGTGCAGCCTTCATTCCCTCACCCCACTGCAACTGTCATGGAATTCTTAAGGGTATGAATGCCTCAGTTGCAATTCGGCAACCTCAAACAGTATTGATGTAGCAACCTACTATGCTGGCTGCCCTGTCAATCACTTGGAGACGGTCAACTCAAACTGCTTAGGGCTTTCAAAGGGTCAGAAGCAGGAATTTGATTTATTACGGAGTTCTGCTTAACCAAGGAGGGGGGGGGAGTCCCCTTTCTGAAAACCAGATTCAGCTTTTCTAATGTAAAAAAATAGCACAGAGACTACTTGCCTCTTCAGCTCCTCTACCATGCCTTCTTGGAATGCTGCTACCAGGGAAAGAAGGTGGAAAGACCCTTGGCCGAAAACGTGTCAGTGTAGATAGTACTAAGCCAGACGAACTATCGGGCGGGTGTGGCATGTTCCTCATATAGAGAGCTTTGCCAAAGTCACAGCCATCACAGAGCTGGTTCTCCCATCTGTCCAGACTTAACAAAACCTATGGGTCTGGCCCAGGTTATATGGCTCTGCTTTTTGCTTTTAAAATGGCATCCTAAGGAATTGCTTTAAAAAATGTACAAACCATTTAAAAAAGAATCAGAGGTAATCTCACATCAGGGCAACATTCCAAAATTGGACTCAGATTCTTCATTAGTACCTCATGGAGCTTCATCTCCTTGACAGTATCTATCAGTACAGAGACTCCTGGGTAGCAGGTCACGCGACGGCAGTCATTTTAAACAATTTAATCAAGGATAGATTTCTCTAGAGAGCACTAGATTTGTCTGCTACGTCTCACTTGAATTCCAAACACGTCTTACTCTAGGTACACAATAAAAAAAGTTGAAATGGTGAGGGAATCCACTGACATGGGAAAAGATGAAAGGCAAGGGGGGGTATACAGTGCATATTGTCAAGTCTTTCAACATTTTAAAGAACAGCAGGGCAGAGTCACGCTAAAGTATGATGATGATATGGAAATTTTGGTTTAAAAGGCTGCCCCGGCTAAAGTTCTAAGAAATATGAGAATGTTGCAAAGCACACCTTTCTCTGAAATTCAATTGCTAAGAATTAAATCCATAATATTTTCTCTAAAGGTGCGTGAAAAATAGTCTAGTATAGGTGTTGTAGGAGTTCCTGAGAGAAGGGAGTCAGGGCAAAGGAACCAAATGAAGAATAAAAGCTGACAAACACACCAAGAAGACCATTGTTTCTCAGGCAAAAATCTCAGTTCAAAATAGGCAAGACTATCTGGAGCCTGACAACACTTCACTGCACGGGAAGATGCTCCAGTGTGAAATTTTGGTGGCACTTCCCTATAGAACCAAAGGTTCTTTGTTATGGCTCAAGTCAGTCCCCCAGCAACAATGTCATCAGGTTCCACTATGGCTGGAAAGGGTCTGACCATTAAGAAAGCCCTCCTGACTTCCCGAGCGAATGTCCCAGAGGGAGAGGCCCAGGCAAAAAAGCAGCATGGTGCACCACTTCAGCAGCCACCCTCGCAGCATGAAATGGAAAAATGCCCCAAACATTTCTGCAACATCTTCCCGGGAACCTTGCCGTTTCATGCAGGGAAGGATGTTGCCTTCTCAAAAACAGTAATCAATTACCTTTTGTCCTTGGCAGTGCCACATCCCAAACTAGTTGTCTGAGAAGCAGTGTTACCCAGGCAAAAAGAAGAAGAAGAGTGTGACACTCCACTCCTGATCCTGTAAACGCCGCTCACAGCTGTGCTTAGGAAAAGACTGTAGGAGCAGATTGAAATAGCTGGCCAAGTTGGTTTTAGGCTGCAAGCTGACAGTGAGTCGTACCTGGCCTTCGGGGTAGAAAGCAAGGCTGTGCCTCGGAGGTCACAGCTGCAGACATAATTTTCCAGTCAACAGGCTACATTTCATTTCTTTGCTATAAAGTCAGAGGAACTGTGTTTCTTGTCTAGGATTTTATGGCCAACATATAGAGCTCCGGTTAACAATGATATGTTAGGACAGAGAATAATCGACCATCATGTCTTTGTCATTCTACATGTTTTGTTTGTGTGTTTGAAATGTTGCATCGTTACTGCATTGAATGATTGATTGATTGCATTCACGCATTGTCCCGATAGCTGACAACTAGGAGTAATATGCATTCCTAATATAAGAAGAGATTAAATGGATACTGGATTGTGTTCCAATCATTCACAGTCACAATCGATCAGAAATAACAGTGTAGTTCAATATACCAAACTGTATCCTATGGCAATTAAAGAGCCAAACAGCACTTATTTCCAGTGTCTCTGTTAGGACTGGACTTCATAACCCAAGTCCAGGAACCTGCAGTCCCCAAACAACCAGCAAGGGAAACAGCAGTGGCAGATGATGGGGCCAAGTGGAACAGGCGCCTTAGCAGCAGACACGTCATTGCACAACATGCCCACCTAAATGAAAAAAGGGCTGCAGTTGTTGGGAAACTGATATGGAGAGTGGATGAGAGCAACCAGGGAGGTTGTGACAGGAGGAGAGGGCAGTAGGGACCTGGGAAGAAAGAAAACATAGGGCAGCAGAGGGGCGGCCAGGACATGTGAAGGCAAGGGGAGCAGCCAAGAGGCCCTTTACCCCGAGTCCTGTCAAACCCAGCACTGCCACTGCTCATCTCCCCTTTCTTCTCAGCCTTCATTCCCATCCTACATTAGCAGTTCCATTGTTATGCAAAACGCTGACAATTCAGGGGTTATTACAATGTAAGATTATGGTGAAAAATTAATTAGTAACACTACAGTAATAGCAATGCTAATTAAAACGTTAAAAACCTTGCCCATAGCAATAATGTATGAATAATGGCATTGATGCTTGTGCCTCATATCAAAGATGTCCTCGTTCTAATTAAAAATGTTATGTTTTCCCAATCCCACAAACCAGCCAAATCAGCTACTTATTAGAAATCAGCCACTTGTAATTGTAATATTTACATTTCTAGACAGACATGACTTTAGTAAGCTTTCAAGAAATCTTCCTATGGAACAATGATCTCTACCTGGAAACTGTTTCCTACAGTGTTTTTTAATACTTTATTACATTTATATCCTGCCTTTCCTGCAAGGAGCTCAAAGTGGCATATATGGTTGTCTTCCCCTCACACACCCCTAATTTTATCCTTACAACAACCCTGTGAGGTAGGTTAGGCTGAGAAACAGTGACTGGCCCAACATTACCCAGTGAGTTTCATCATGTGAGTAGGAAGTTGAACCTGCACCCCCCCCACTAGACCACACTGATAAAGTAGAGGGTGAGCAGGTTTAAACCCAACTCATATATTGGCAAAATTTACTAACTTATTTACCCCTTCTTCTCCCACCCACAGGTGCATATACTCTCTTCCCAAAATCTCAGACCAAAGCAAAACACATTGCTTAACAGAGTTTCTGATGACCCAACTATTTCATTTTTAGCAATAAAGATTCTGGCAGGATTGTAAAACAGTCATGGGCAAGGGGAAATTGCCAAGAGACAACATAATGTTCATTGATACTAGAGATTAAGTTATGTACCTCTGAAAATGCTAGATCAGATATTCAAAATTGCTCCAAAATTTCACGGAGAAAAGCTAGTGGTATTAACTGGGCCATCCACATGAGAGGCAGGAGGGCTTCTCCATGATTGTAGCTAGCTGTATTTTCCACTGACCATCCTGGCCAGTAAGTGAATCGTACCTGCAGCCATCATATAATGATGTTCTGTGTTTAGTCCGGCAAACCCTATCACACTGCAGTACAGATGCCTCCTCTAAGATAATGCAAAGGCAGCCCCAAGATACGTTTGCTCCAGTTGTTCAATAGTTAATAAAACATTTGTTTTTAACTGGCCTTTAAGAAGCCAACATAATTCCACCGCAGGGAAGTGATTTATGAGTATTTTAATGTGGCTGTTTAATCTCTTTATTTACTTTGTTTCTTTGTTATAAAAGGAGTCCAAGGCACAGTATAAATGCTAGGCAGTAAAGAGAGGGAAAAGTATGCTTTGCTTGAAATCTATGTGCTGTGCCCTCCCCCGACCTGCTGTTATCATCATAAACAGTTGACTATCACAGGTAGTATCAGAGGCAAGCCCAATTTACATGTGGATGATCTTGAACCATTTGACGTAGGGAGTCTCATTAAAACAAAATTTCAAAATTTCTGCACTGCATGACACCAAACTAGGATTAAATTGATTCAGAGCAGACAAGCTGAAACAGTAAATTAAAATGTACTGCTACAAATGTGTTTGATGAAGGAAAGGACAATAGCAATTGTGATAGATGAAGGCAAAATGAACTGTGCAACCCTTGAGGATTCCTTCCCAAGATATTTTCATGAATTTTTCCAAACTAAGCTTGCTTTGAAATAATAAATTGACCAACTTTACCCCATTATCCTAAATCCCACCATTTATCATTGTGTGGATTTAATCAAAACCATTTGTTTACTTGCGTTAAGCCACCAGTTGCCCTCTCTCTTGAACTCTTTCCTGGTGAAGCTTGATCTTCAAAAGAATGGGAAAAAAGAGAATAGCCACTGATATATATGGATTGCTTCTTGCTTATCAAAAGATGAAATTAAGAGGTACCGTAATTATAGCCTGGGAAAGCTTCCTAGGCCACATAAATTCTGACAAAAGGAGATTGAAATATATGCTGCATTCATGGTCCAGGTCTAAAGGAGGGGTGGGGAATATCCAGTATTTTAAAAACTGTAGGCACTCACCAAGATGTGCTCTTAATATAAATTGCAATGATGTCAGTGCTTACAATCTGCAGAGGGCAAGTACCTTCTCTCATACCAAAGGGGAAATTTCCTTTGAAGTAAGGTAAAAATAAAGGACCCCTGGACAGTTAAGTCCAGTCAAAGGTGACTATGGGGTGTGGTGCTCATCTCGCTTTTCAGACGAGGGAGTTGGCGTTTGTCCATAGACAGCTTTCCAGGTCATGTGGCCAGCAGAACTAAATCGCTTCTAGCGCAACGGAGGACCATGATGGAAGCTAGAGTGCACAAAAATGCCATTCACCTTCTTACCACAGCAGTACCTATTTATCTACTTGCTTTTGGACTGCTAGGTTGGCAGAAGTTGGGACAGAGCAACGGGAGTACACCCCATCGCACGGCTTCGAACCACTGACCTTCTGATTGGCAACCCCAGGAGTCTCAGTGGTTTAGACCACAGCGCCACCCACATCTTTTACCTTTACCTGAAGTAGTACTTGCTGCAACACAAACAGAAACCTCCCTAAAAGAGCTGAAGGCTTGTAAATAAGTATTTTAAATAATCTAATAAATAATGCTGCATTCTTCAGAACTACCATATTGGCCCGAATATAAGCCGCACCTTTAAAATTCAAGGGGGTGAAGAAAAAAAGACAATACCTGAATATAAGCTGCTCACTTCAAATTCCGCAGACACTCACACCCGTTCCATTTTACCATATGTCTGTTTCAGCAGCGATATTGTAAAAGCCAATTTTTGTAAGGTCACAAATTTAAGCCGCGCTTTAACTTTTAACAATTGAAATTTGGAAAAAAGTGAGGCTTATATTCAAGCCAGTACGGTATTGCTTTATTCACATGCAAATATATGTGGATTTAATAAAATAATTCATCAACCAATTAGAGGATGGTTTCTTTAATGAAGTAATAGCTCTAAAATTGCATTTTCTGAGCATTTCAGGATGTGAGTACCTGGTACGGGGGCTCTACTGCTTTGCAATAAAAATTTCAGGAGATCTAAACATGAATCACTCACAGCACATGAGGCTTGGCCCTAGCATTCATACCAGAGAACTTTATTTCCACTCATCAACACATGCCAACCAGATAGATTGGGAAACAGCTGAACTAGTTTATTGAGCTTCTGCAACAGACTCGGAAGTTTATTCTTGCAGTTACAATTTCACAGTCAGATAGGTTTGAAATTATATCAGGAATAATTAGCAGAAGCTGCTCTGGACTGTGATAGCATAGCTGCTATATAAACAGGAAACCCACATAGCTCTACCTCACTAAGCACAATCCATATTTATCACTGACATGGACACAAATCTGCTACAGAAAAGCTAGACAGTATTACAGCAGAGATATTTCTCCTGAACTCAATTCCAGTTTCTGAATATAAACTCGTTTTCTTAAAAATACAATAATAATAATAATAATAATAAAGCATTGCTCACATCAACCATGAAAATGAAACTGAGAAAGTGGCAACAACTGCTCAAGCTCATTCTGAACTTGGGCCAAAATTCAGCTACATTCAGAATTCTGATATTTAAATCCCTGGATTTTAGGTTAAGTTAAAAAATGACAAAAAGCTAGGAGATAAAGGAGAGACGGATACAACAAGGGATTTAAGCTGAGAAAAGACACAGCTGTCACAATTCACTAGAGAGAATGTTTTCCAGGATTGCTGTCTCCGTTTGTTTCCAACAGAACTTCACAAGGCTTAATATAAATCTGGTTTTCAAAAGATGAAACAAAGCAAAATATAGCCCAGCATACAATGAGCAAGTATGGACTTAAGTAGGAGTTTTGTATATTTCTCAAACTTGATGACAAAAGAGGACATAGGTCATCATCATTTTTCCCGCAGAAATGAGAGCCTAAAATTGTACAAGGCATTTCTTCCATTTATATGTTACTATTTTTAAAAAAATGCCAACAATATGTTTAGTGATGCATGTAGCTCAGAAGTACTTTGTGCCCTGTACCAACTAGGTTTCATATATGCTACCTATTGATTTTTGCTGGGAGTGTCCATGATAACTGAGAGATTTGGGTGTTTGGGGAGGATCTAGAGAATTTGGGTGTATGGCAGAATTTTAGACTTCAGGTGTTTCTCCAAGTGGCCTGCAAAGCAGCCTCCTTCGGACTGAGCCTCAGCTCAGCTTGGAGCCTGTAGGATCTCTGAGGCAGCCTCCTGACTAACACACCTGTGTGGTTATTCTCAGCCTTTGGATCACTGCCCAAAGTATGTAGTAATTTTGAGGTGACAATGTTATTCCTACACAGGTGGTATAATAGTCTGAGAGTTTATCCATGAGCAGGGCCTATTATTGCTTCTGTTTAATCATAGCATTAGTGGTAAAAGTATGGCTTTGCTCAGTCATTCTAATAAACAGAAAAAGGTGCACTTTTGAAATCAATGGTTTTGAAAGGTTCAGTGTTGATTCAAAATGGCATCCAGTTGTATCCAAACATGGACAAAATCCTGCTCCTTGGTTTCAGGAACCAACATGCAAATTCTGGTTCAGATATCTTACATCTTGGTTAAAATCAATGCAGGTTCAATCCACCATCGTAATTCCAAATTATGTCCAATTGTATTGTGGCACTCAGACCTGGACATAGTACTCCAGGTGTGGTCTGACCAAGGCAGAATAGTGTGGTATTATTACTTTCTTTGATGGGACAGTATACCTCTGCTGGTGCAGCCTAGCATTAGCTTTATTATTATTATTATCATCCTTATTATTAAACCAAACAACAACAACAATTTAGTTCTGCTGCATCACACTGTTGACTCATGTTAAGCTTGTGGTCTACTAAGACCCCTAGATTCTTTTCACATGCAGTACTGGCAAGCCAAGTGTCCGACCACCTTATATTTGTGCAGTTGGCTATTCCTGTAGATACTTGTAGAGCTGTGCAGAGAAACACCTTTGCTCAGTACAACCCCCTGCAACAGCCTGGCATAATGGGGGGATTCCTCTGTAAGTCATACCAAGCGTAGACCCGCAAAAATAATGGACTTCACTAACTTAAGTCCGTTGATTTCAATGGGCATATACTCTGAGCATGATTTAATCAGATACAACCTAGAGACTGAAGAAAGCAAATCCTTCAATGGCAATATCACATACAATCATCAACCAATACAGGGTTGTAACTCTTGTGAAAACCGCAAAATATATGAATGTATTATCAAGGGAGTAACTGCAATGTTCAAATATTGCATACTGATATCCATGAAACAGAAGAGTATGTAGCAGTGAGAGATACAATGCACAACAAATGAAAAAAAGGAAACTCTTTTTTGTTGGCACAGCAAATTGATAAATGGGAAGGGACCTTGAGCCCAGAATTGAGTACTAATTCCATGCAAACTTCCATCTGTTTTCCTAAGCCTGGTTAAACAAGTTTTAGCTAACTCTTTATAGCTCATCTCTGTAAGTCTGCAAATTAAAAAAACAACAACAGAACTCTGTGTGCTAGGAATGGTAATGAAAAGAGAGCGGTCTTAAGATAATTAAGTCATTTTAAACTGTTGCTAAATGGAAATTTGATTGCATCTTTTATTAATTATTACAAGTTGACATTTTAAATAAAGATAAAAGCCTTTCAGAATATTGTGGACATTACAGAAGCTAAATAAGACAGAACAGAACTGATTGCGATCTCTTTTCGCCTGGCTTATACTGACACAGGAATATCTAAGCTACTATTTGCATAATGCATGGTTGCTACCACAGGTTTCTATGCATCACCGGCAACAATATTGAAAGCAATGGCCTAGATGTCTGTCAGTTCTTGCTTCAAGGAGAGCTTGACAAATACTTCTTGATGGACAGTTGACTCCTACCAGGACATTCTAACTATCTATAGATGTATGTCATGAACTAGAGACTGCTATGGATGACCCCACATGCTTGTAACTCCCTAAAACATTCTGATGTGAAGTTTTGATACCGTATTTTTCGCTCTATAGGACGCACCCGACCATAGGACGCACCTTATTTTAGAGGGGGAGAACAAGAAAAAAAATCTCCCCCTCTCTGCGAAGCGCCCCTTCAGCGAAGTGGCAGGAGAAACAGAGCCCCTTCCATTTCTCCCCCCGCTTCGCTGAAGGGGTGCTGCACAGCTCCCCCTCTCCCACATTGCCTTCGCCTTCAGTGAAGGCAACCCGAAGCCTCCGGAGTGCAGCGAGAGTTCCCGCTGCGCTCTGGAGGCTTCAGGCAGCTACCTTGGAAGCCTGGAGAGTGAGAGGGGTCGGTGCGCACTGACCCCTCTCACTCTCCAGGCTTCAGTGAAGGCAACCTGAAGCCTCCGGGTTGTGACCTGGCAACCTGGCATAGAGCACTATTTTAAAGGCTTGTTTTCCGTCTGCCACACTAAGCAGAGCAGCAGCAGCAGCAGCAGTCCTCTGATGAATAGGACTTACTTACACCAACTTATACCAGCTTGATTTACACCAGCTTCATGTGCCTAAGATTACTCCCTAAGAGCTCCCACATGCCAGCTGACTTACTTCAGCTACTAATTCCAAAGCCCAATATCTAAAATTGTAAACTATGAATGCAGAGGCTCATAGGCTTATATTTTTAAAAATGTCTAGAAATCATACAGAATGTCTGCCATCAATTGGCCAATTCCAATCAAACCTTCGGCGACATCTTATAACTTTGGGAAATAGTGGGAAACTGACATCCGCATCACAATCCAGATACACACATTCACAGACACAATAGTTAAAGCACTGACTTGGGACAGATCCACTCCACTTGGCAGATTCCACTCACATAGAACATTTCAGATGGTGAAATCATCACATGTTGGAACACAGTGATTTCTATGGGGTTGCATCCATACCACTAACACTCACATAGCTCCATGTAGGCGATCTCATGTAATATCATGTTTAAAGAATTGGACTGTACATACCTGGTTTAAGCACACCTTAATGTCATGTTGAAACTCTACAGCAAACATGGATTGTTGCCTATAGAAATAATACGGTACAAAGCTCACGGACTGGAGGGTGAACATTATCTTAATGATATATAAGAACAAATTGGATCCTAGTCATTATCACCCAAAAAGCCTGTAAGATATCGGGTCAAAATTAGGTACATGACTAGAAGAAGGGGTATCATCTTGTGGGAAAATAGATCAATGCTTTGTTCTTAATTACTAGCTGAGCAAATATGCTAAAAGACTACTTGGTGGCATTTGTCTACCTTACAGCAGCCTTCAATAGGATCAATCATGATAAATTGGTTGTGGAGCACAAGTATCAATTGACATTGATTTACTTTAAGGCCATCTGAAATAATTCCTACAACTAAAGGTGTGAGACTAGTCAGTTCCTTAACCCCTTTTTATTTCATTTGCACATGAATGATTTGGTTCTTGAATTACATCCATCTTTTAGTACAATTACTGGAGTCTGATTATCAGGGATGGGCAAATCTGTCAATTTCGGTTTCTAATTCATCCAAATCTTAATATTTTCAAATCCATTTGCAATTTTAAAAAATCATCATGAAAATTCATCAGGATTTGTGTGACTATACATGTTTGTATGCAAATTTGCCTAATACAGACATTTCCCTTAGTGCAACGCATTATTTTATGTTATTTTCACTAATAAATGCATTTTTATGTACACTTTACCCAAATTTGTGCATTTTAGTACACATTACTCGGCTGGAGAACTGCATTGCATTTTTTTGAGAAAAGTGAATTATGAAAGCTGTATTTCAGTTCACGTATTCTTTCTTAGTGAAGTTTGCCTTTAAATGTGAACTGAATCACTGATGATACAGCCCTATCACTAACTTCTGGCTATGTATCACAACTTCCCCTCAACTCATCAGAGAAGAATTTTTAGGGGGAGGGGGGCAATGCGCAGAGGCCAGGGAGGGAAATTCCCGTGTGCAAACAAAAATTGTTGTGCTGACCACCTATTCTTAATAAGGCTTTATTACTGTGGCCTGAAATCAGTTTATTTCTGAGCTCTGTGATGACCTGAGCTAGACTTGTAATAATTTAGGCTGTGGATAACAAGGGCACAAAGAAAAGAAAAGAAAGTACTATTAATTCATGCATGGTAAAGGTGAAAGCTCCAAGAAGCAACTTAGTGCTTGTGTTTTGGTTTTTTGTGTTCAATTGTGTGTTGTTGTTGTTTAGTCGTTTAGTCGTGTCCAACTCTTCGTGACCCCATGGACCAGAGCACGCCAGGCACTCCTGTCTTCCACTGCCTCCCGCAGTTTGGTCAGACTCATGCTGGCAGCTTCGAGAACACTATCCAACCATCTCGTCCTCTGTCGTCCCCTTCTCCTTGTGCCCTCCATCTTTCCCAACATCAGGGTCTTTTCCAGGGAGTCTTCTCTTTTCATGAGGTGGCCAAAATATTGGAGCCTCAGCTTCACGATCTGTCCTTCCAGCGAGCACTCAGGGCTGATTTCCTTCAGAATGGATAGGTTTGATCTTCTTGCAGTCCATGGGACTCTCAGGTGTCTCCTCCAGCACCATAATTCAAAAGCATCAATTCTTCGGCGATCAGCCTTCTTTATGGTCCAGCTCTCACTTCCATACATCACTACTGGGAAAACCATAGTTTTAACTATACGGACCTTTGTGGGCAAGGTGATGTCTCTACTTTTAAAAGTAGAGACATCAATTGTGTGTAGTGTATGTTAATTAATAATAAGGATGATTTTTAAAAGATTGCATATTCATATTCTGTTTTGCTTTTCCATTTAAACATTGTGTTTTATTTCACCTGCATACACTGCTCCTTGTATTTTCCCTTCCACAACATTCATTTGTGTACAATGTGCCTTTGCTTTCTCTTTGATATTCATAAACTGAAATGCATTCACTGACCTTCTGTGGATGTGTTTCAAATATATTTTCCAAAACTGATTTTAGCCTCTGGTCATATCTGATCAAAACTCTCTTGAGCACAGGGGCAAATTAAGGAGCCAATTTTTACTCTTTTTCAGCTAGTTTCATTAGAATCTCTTTCTAGAAAATGTCAGGAATTAGTCACCTCAGTGAAGGTCTGCTTGTTTTTCTATTTTGACTTCTTGTCTCTTCCTTCTTATTCTTGAAGTTACAGCATCAAACAGATTACGACTGACCTTCAACTGTAGCTTTCTACAATTTCTGATTGATCAGAAAGGAAAAAATGGAGGCTAGGCTTACAGCAAGCATCCAGTGAACTTGAAAAGAATGTGTTGCAAAGTCAGAAAAACAGTATTACAACAGGATATCACATACTGGTAGTACTAACTTCATAAAAAACCATGAGTCCATCTAGCACCATGTAAAACTCACAACACGTCTTTGAAATGCTACATGGGATTTCACTTCTCTCACAGTCTTCCTTGTTTTTGTTCATTCAAAAGTTAATTAATTGCTCTGTATGACATAATGAGCCTTAAACTTCCATGTCATTCATATAAAAAGCAGAAGGTCAGTATATTAAACATAGTATAGTGAATACACAGTACTGCAACAGCCTAAGTCTTCCTAACAGGACTGATGGTTCCTGTAAGCCTGACTTCTGTAACAAAGATTTCTTTTCCTTTGCTTACAACCAACTAAATTCTGCTTTTACAAGCTGAAAAAAAAGGAAGAAAAGAGCAGGAAAACCCAGTTGCCATCACTTTTGCCATCACTCAGAAAAAAGATGTCTCCATAGGCCTCTCCCTGGTCACTCCCAAGCTATTCCCCTTAAATGAACAGCATACAAGTTACAACATAGGAACAGCAAAAATAAAAATTCAAATAGTGGACACTGGACGCATAAATGAAAAAAATTTGCGAAGTATAGTAAGACCTGCACACTTGCACACTTCTTTTGAAAAGACTATCTTCATTGCATTTAGTTTTTCAGCAAAGCGGAAAAATGAAATTCATTAAGGTTGACTTCCATAGCTACACACAAATCATTTTTATCAGCATATTATGCCTAATAAAATTATATCAACTCAGTGTTTAAATAGCAAGAAGAAAACCTGGAAAATAGTTAAAACACAACAGATGCAGCTCAATAAGTGACAACCTAGACACATCAAATTAGAGTCAAACCTTGATTCCCAAACGGCTCAGTTGCAAAACAAATCAGCTCCCGAACGCTGCAAACCCAGAAGTAAGTGTTCCAGTTTACAGACATTTTTCGGAAGCCGAACGCCCAATGCAGCTTCCACTTCAGTGCAGGAAGCTCCTGCAATCAATCAGAAGCTGTGCCTTGGTTTTCGAATGGTTTCAGGAGTCGAACAGACTCTCAGAATTGATTAAGTTAAAGAACCAAGGTACCACTGTATATATAAAAGCTGTTTCCATCTTTCTTTTACATCCAGAAATTGAATTGAGGGTGGGGCTATGCAAATAGTTAGCACAGTTCTCAGTGGATCCCACTGAGTTCTAAAGTATACGGTAAACAGTAAGGGAGGAAATATTGGGAGTGGGGTTGGAGGGGAAAACTGACCATTTGTCACTAGGAGCAGTTTAAGCCAAACTCTAAAGGGACACACCTCTTTACATTTTCTCATTCATTCCAATGGGAAATAATAAAGTGATATACTTGGGCATAATGTTTCGCCCATACACTGCACCCCACAAAACAATGCCCCTGAAATACATAGGCCCTTCTTCCACATATATATATCTCCTGCTATAATGATGATGGGGGGGGAGGAGACTGTTTCATCTGACAAGCTGAAATGCTTGCACTGACGGTACATGGAACATAGCTGAATGTTGAATTCCTCCCACAACTTTTGTGGATGAAATATGACTCACACCTCATTCCATCAGTTTTATTATGATTATGTAACTACTAAATCCCAGGACATTAATATTTCAGGATTAAATAATACGTATCTACTTTGCACTCTCAAATAAAGACTGCAATATATAGACTGAAAAAACAAGAAGCCAGGAATATGTAATAGCAGTGTTACTAAACTCTGAGCCATCACTGAAATAGAATTTTCTTAAAACACTGAAAGAAATCTAATAAATTAGATGGCAGTGTTCCTATTTATTTCAACTTATCAGTAATGAGAATTATAAAATTAGCAGAAGTTTGAGAATTTGTTAGTAAAAGTTACTCTTTAAAAAACTCTTTAAAAGATTAACCAATTGCCCATTTTAGAGCATACTGTCAATTTTGATTTGACTATATCCAGTAACCAGATATAAATAGATACTCTGAAATAGATGCTCATCGCTCCCCAGGGGGGCTACGGTTGTAGACCCTCGCGCTCCTGCTTCAGTTTCTGCTGCCTGGCCACATTCACTTCCCAACAGCTGTGGGAAATTCCCCACAGGCCAGATCTCAGGAAATTTCCAGCCAAAGAAGGGCTATTCAAAAAGGCTAATCAGTAATGCTTTAAGAGGCCAATCACACCAGAAAACTTCTGCAGCGCAGTCGGCCCGAAGAACGAAAAATGAATGGCTATTATAAAAAAGATCCCCAAACTATTCTAGGAAGCCATCTCTTCAACTAAGGCCAAAAGTGGGCAACTGCAAGGATAGTAGTGTTTGCCTATAATAAATATAAGTGTCAGATGGTTTATCAAGGGGGGAAATGGCCAGATGTAGCTAATTCTGGAATTCACCGATATATTGTGGAACATAACATCATATATCAACATGAGAAAAAACACAAAATATAAATGTATCTGCCAAACAGATTTTATTCGGCAGAAATATACAGGTTTCAAAAGAAAAATGCAAAGCATAAACCGTAAGATCATTTTTCCAGAAAGCAACACCTTATGGTGGATAGAATTTGTCTCTAATCGTTCCAAGTCATTTTTCAATATCAGCGTTTTATGCTATCATCGTTCTCATTTTTAATATGCCCATTCTTTGCTGCTTAAATTAAAAACAAAGATATTATGGTTTTGCATGAAACACAAAAATTAAGGACATGGGAAATGACAGAACTGCCAGGAATCCAGTTTTAACACTTACTTTTGCGAAGGTCTGAAGAATATCTAGAGCAGGTGGCAGCTGAGAAGCTTCTGGGATCTCCACTTTCAGATACAACTGCAGAGTCCTTGCAAGGTGCCCAAGACCATCTTTCATTTCTTCACTTAACTTGTCAAAATCTTTAGAGGAGGCAACATAAAGCAAGGGGTGAACAGAAACTTCCACCAACATCTTTATGTCTGCCCAATGGCAGATTTGCAGTCTAGATCAGGGTTTCCCAAACTTGGGTCTCAAGCTGTTTTTGGACTACAACTCCCATCATCCCTAGCTAGCAGGACCAGTGGTCAGGAATAATGGGAATTATAGTCCAAAAACAGCTTAAGCCCCAAGTTTGGGAAACCCTGATGTAGATATTTCCAATCCCAAAGATACAAAATGTGAGGCATGTACCATTTTATTTGTTGATTGCTACCTCTCACCATCAGGTAGTTGTTGCTAAACTCTGCAAATGTAGTGTGAATGATAGCTCAAAAGCTTGGAACTAAAAGATGTCCGAAAATTTGTAAAATAGCAACGCAGGTGGCTGGATTGTCTGTTTTGTGTCACCCAGAAGCACAAGAAGATAACTTGGGTTGATTTCATTCTTCAAATCAGTTCTCAGAAAATACTATTTAAAACTACCTGTTTATAATATGCAATGGGGATAACACCTTAGAAGAGCTTAATAAAATTATGGAAGGCTGGAATTCAAAGCCTATAAAAATGCACATTAATGTAATAAGAATATATTGGATGTTTATCTCTAAATATGACAGGCAATATGGCGAGTATTAACAGAGAAACCACGGGCTGGATCCAGAGAAAAGCCCAAAGAATGGAACTACAGTGATACCTCGGGTTACATATGCTTCAGGTTACATACGCTTCAGGTTACACACTCCACTAACCCAGAAATAGTGCTTCAGGTTAAGAACTTTGCTTCAGGATAAGAACAGAAATCGTGCTCCGGTAGCACAGCGGCAGCAGGAGGCCCCATTAGCTAAAGTGGTGCTTCAGGTTAAAAACAGTTTCAGGTTAAGAACAGACCTCCAGAATGAATTAAGTACTTAACCTGAGGTACCACTGTAGTAGAAGCCCACTCTTCCCTTTAGGAACCTTTTCACCCATCAGCCAAAAACCTTTCACTGATGGTTAGAAGGTCACTGTGATGCAGGGGACTGAGGTGAAAGTGGGGGTTTCAAAAAATCAGACAGAGACATCTTCAATGAGCAGGAGCCCCATTAGGAAAAATTATCTCCCCCCTCAGCCCCAAGCCCACTGTATTGAGGAATGTCCCCCAACCCTAGACTGGCTGCCAGGGAAGTCAGGGCAGGAATCCAGCTCCTACTAGCCCCTTTGGCAGGTTTCTCTCTTGATCCAACCCCGTAAAAAATCCCCACTTTGCAAACTGAATCCCTGTAGCAGGAAATGATTTAAAAGAATCTGCAACCTTCTAAGCACATCTTAACTGACATGGTCCAAATCAAAAATATAATATCCATGCATAGTTTATTCATAGTGGTCCACATTTTATTGGAAACCGAGTTATTAGGCCAGGGGGGAAATGAAAGCTGATCCAATCAATTATTTACATGTTATGATTTCTGTGGTACCAAAACTGGAAACAAGAAACCAAGTGTCTTTGAGCCAAACTAGATATTACAGTAATTGTACATTAGTCCAAGGATGCTTTTAAAGTCAGAAAAGCATCACAGGGTTTCAAGTGTGTAGGAAACCACTTGGCAATCGAGCATAAACGTCTAGTGAAAAGAATTCTTTACCTTACTACTGAAAGAAATCTTTGTCATCTAAGGTATAAGAACATGTTTTTTTCTTCAGCTTCTTTACCACTCACAGCTAATAAAAAAGTAAACTGTAGCTCCTCTCAAATCTTATGAAGAAAGGTGCAAAATTATGTCCACCATTTAAAACACTACGGGGGTGACCAGCCATGGGAAAGGACCAACTAATTTACTTATGTACAGTTATACTAACTAATAACAGAGCTCCAGAATTGCTTCCAGATCTAATGACACAGAAAAATTAACACTGTGCATGATCCTGCACACATTATGTTTGCGCCTTATATATCCCCATTCAGCTCTCTCCCCACTGTTTGGTGCAAGTTACTCATGCACTGGCACTGATCAGAGGGGAAGGCTGGATGTGGATTGGGGAGAACGCCACAGACCTCCTGTTCCTCCTAACCAGCGGGATAGAGCTCTATTGAGTGTAAGGAATCTCAAGAGTGCTGCATTTAAATGGAGTGGGTCCACAATTTCCAAAGATCAGCCACCCTGGAGTATTATGCAAAAGGCATTCAAAATATCCAGAGGCACTGATGTTGTAGGCTGCTTTGTAAAAAGGTTAGGAAGGAAGGTTTCCAGTTACCCCACTTCACTGTCTATAGAAGGGGGAAGCCTTAAGAAAGTACACTGAAATATACACCCCCAGGGAAATGTAGTGCTACTACACTTGTGTGCTTGTATTACAGCTTTCCCCTGGAAATGGCCCCATGGTCCTCTTTCCTTCCGTTTTTACATTTTAAGAACAGGATATTATATTTTTTTAAAAAACCTATTCAGCCCAAAGGACCACAATGCACATTGCAGAATTTATTGATTTATTTCAGAGACAGGCAGACAGTATTAACTTCACCCATCGCTGAAGCAAAACCACCTCTGGGATGGAGAGTAGCAACCGTTTAAGAATGCAATGTGGGGGACATTTCAGTTCAGGACAGATGCAAACAAGAATAATATATCCGTCCAAAACTTTGGGGAGAATTTAGAGAATCAAAAAACAGAGGGCAATTATCCAGACTGGAATCTGGCCAAGATGTCAGAATTAAACATTGTCTGAGAAAAATTGTCCCATAAGAGTTTTCACAGCAAGTGATCAGGAGCTAACTTTCCCATCTCACACTGAAGACAAAGGAAGTAAAAAGTGAAATGATATTGAGTAAACAAATTGTTTTAATTTTCTGGGGTTTAGAAAATTAAAATTGTTCCATTTCCGGGAAGATGAAACGCTGCAAGAAGTATGGCTATGAATAGCGTATGCAGCCCCTTTTTTCACATGTTATACTAAAAGGACCACTGAGCCCCATTCCCACCATCTGTGCATATGATGGTGAATATTGCGGAAGCAGGATAGAAAGAAGAAGAAAACTTGCTTTTAAATAAAACGGACATTTCTAGGCAGATGCAGGAAAAAATTAAATGATTTAAATGCCACATGTGAGTACTACCTTTGTGGTGCAATTTTAAGCATGCTTATTTGGAAATAAGTTAAAATCAGGTCAATGATCTTTGGACTGTAGTAAGATGTTGCCATGGGGGCTCTTGTGGGCAGAAAGGTGGTAAAAAAACCCTACTACTGTTGTTAATACTAATAGTAATACAGTGGTACCTTGGGTTCTTGAATGGCTTAGTAGTCGAACAACTTGGAACCTGAACGCTGCAAACCCCGAAGTAAGTCTTCCAGTTTGCAAACCTTTTTTGGAAGCAGAACATGTTCCGTTTTGAGTGTTACGCTTCAGATTTGAGTGTCACGCTTCCGTTCTGAGAGCTACGCTGAGATCTGTCTGTTTTTGCTATTTATTTTGCGGTTTTGTTTTGGGGCTTTTTTTTTTTCATTTTTGTGACTGTGTGGAACCCTGTTCAGCTATTGATTGATTGACTGTGTGACTGCGCAAATGGATCAAAGCTGCAAAGTACAGTACATTGTTTATTGCTTTCATTTTATGGATCAATGGTCTCATTAGATAGTAAAATTCATGTTAAATTGCTGTTTTATGGGTTGTTTTTAAAAGTCTGGAACGGATTAATCCATTGTGCATTACTTTCTATAGGAAAGCACGCCTTGGTTTGGAACGCTTTGGTTTTGGAACGGACTTCCGGAATGGATTAAGTTTGAGAACCAAGGTACCACTGTAATAATGTGTATTGATTATATATTCCTAAAAATCCTTCATCAGCCCATCATTCAACAGTGGCTGAAAGTAGTATAGGGCATCCTTAAGAAGGTGATGCAACAAATTACCAAGAAGTTCGCAAAATATTAGAGTAATCTACGTATGAGCATTAGAGCAGTCCTGCTGGATCAGGCCAAAGGCACAGCTAGTCCATCATCCTGTTCTCACAGAGGGCAACCAGTTGCCAATGGCAGAGTGAATAAATGGATTCCAATACAGAAGAGCTGCTTATCCGCGATACCATAAACATTTGTTCTTTGATTTCCAATTGTCTGTATTTTTCTTCTAGATCACTTCTGAAATTAAATCCAAAAGCACTGTACAACCCAAAAATGAAAACATATTAGTTAGCATAAAAAACCAAAAACACAAACACAAAGCACAATCCTTCTAGCTCTTCTCTCAGGTGTTACTTAGTCGAGTCAAGATTTAAGTTCCAAGGGGAAGTTAAATCTCAGGATGCTACACAGTAAACATGGGAAGCATTTACAAAAAAGTAGGGCTAAAGTCTACTTACTTGACTGAAGATCAGAAAGAGAGTAGAGCTCTTCAGATGGACATGTTGATTGTCTTAACTGGTGAGCATAATAATAATGAATTAAAAGGATGGCAGACTAAATCATTAAATCCATTTTTAATCATTCTTTTAATCCTTTATGTATAGCACTAAAAGAGCAATCATTAGCATTACTCCGTTCTTGTTCATATTTGTGAAAACATTAGTAGCATTTTGTTGTAAGTTACAACTCATTTATTCTTATTCTCTTGATTTTCACACCTTGCTTTGCAGAACACATTTCACCCATATGCTCCACTGAGTTCCACACTGAGTCAAGCACAGCTGAGGTGGCTGTTACAAACCTTTTTGAATTCATTCACTGACACAAGGTATTTATTTTTCTGATATGCAACATTTGTGAACATGTGCAAAAGAAGCCCCCTTGAAACTGATGTCAGACGATGAGCCCCCCATAGAGATCTGAGCTGTGAAAATTTTGAAACGACATATGAGTAAACATACAACTTCTGGATTCATCTAAGATCAAGCTAAGGACTAAACTCTGAAGCCAGCACTAAGTACACAAATTCCAGCAATTATAATCTTTACAGCAAGTTTGATTCAGTCAGGACTTCAATGCTGCTTACTCATATTACTATTCTGGTGCAACTTGCTTGCATTTTATGACATGTATTACTTATGAATTTATTCTTCTGAAGTATAGTCTGTCCTTCTGCTTCTGCATTTCCATCCCAGTGCCTAAGGATACATTTGTAATAAATACAAAAGCGGTTCACACAAATGTGACCGTTTTCTGCCTTTTTGCATGCATGTATCTTAAAAGTCGAGTAAGTGATGGCACAATAGTTTCATCCCTGCTGCCAATTGCAGAGGATAATGCAACATGAACAGAAGCTAGCTACATCCACATAGGCAGCCAATTCAAGAAGTTCCACTCGAGGTCATTAATATGCCAGGCTCTCACTGGCAGGGAAGGAAATTTGCTTCGGCAAGGAGCATTGGGAAACTTGGGCGGCCAGTTCTTATTCTAGCCTCTCCCCAACAAGACCTATTATGAAGCTGTTAAGTTGTGGGTGAACATATCAGACGACACAGCGATTCTTCAAACAGCTCTTGTTTATTCACAGGCCAGAACAGAACTGAACTGAAGGGTTCAGCCAGCCTGCTTATATAGAGCTCCACTAGAACGCAACAGTAACCATTTTCTGTAACTATCCAATCACCAAACGTCATTTTCGATCCCTTATTTGCATATGTGGACCTAAACTATCTACAGTATCCCCCTGCTGGCCCAGGGTGAGAACTTCAGTACATAACAGAAGCAATAACAACTCTGTGAAATATAAGCCTCCTCAGCCACAGAGTCAGGGCAGACACTTTTTCAAGGATCAATCACAGGTAGAAAGTTTACTTACTAGTTTGAAAATGATCCTGCCGACAAGCCTCACTGAGTCTGGGGGGAAGTTGGGCTCAATGCTCTTAATACACTTGCATTCCCGTTTGTGGTCCTGCCAGGCTTCTTTCTACAAGTTGCGAGAAAACAGAAGTTATTTTGCCAGTAAACTTTTCAGATATTGAAATATAATAAATATGAATTATTACTGCAAGAGACCAGTGCACAGATAAAAGTGATTTTGCGCAAGCATAAGAATATTTGGATCCAAGCCACTGATTATGGTTGGACATATGGTTTTTGCAAGAAATGCTGTTGAAACACTCGGTCTATTTTTACAGTAAGGTATTAATTGTTATTAGAACTACCAACCATTTAAATGTTTTAGCTGATCAACCATCTGTCTTTTACATCTAAATAATTTTGCATATTACCCAAACCTCAGTGTAAGTGACTTTGTAGGATTCTGGAGACATATTAGAATTTAAGGAAAATTCTACCACTGTGTATTAAATGAAAATATTTTCCCTATTTCTGTAATATAAAAAGTGCCCTTCCATTTTAAGCTCTCTGCCAAAATTTCACCCCACTGACTAATTAACTGAAACTATGTGTGCAGAAAAAAACACAACCCACATACAGTACTAACAACTTCCCTATATAATTGTTACATTTCTTCTTTCAACTGTTTTATAGACCACACTAAGCTACTCTGCCAGGATACTGGGACCTACCAACACATGTGCTGAAACTGCACCTAGATAAAGGAATTCTGGACAAAAGTATTTTCTGAGATCTCACGCATAACCAGGCAAACAATTCATCCCCTCCCCTTTTTTGACTCTTTTGAATTTGTAAATTTGGGTCAAGATCTGAATAACAAGAAACTAATCTCACATCTTTCAACTGCAGCCTAGGCCAGAACTGCCAAGTTTGGGAAGACCTTTGATTTCAATAATCTGAACTATTAGACTATGTCAAGACTTGGTAAATCAGCGTTATTTAAAAAAAACCTCACATAAGCTAAAAAATTCCAGGTCCCAAAGTGCTCAAAATTGTTTCTTCACCCTTTGATTTAATTTTATTTCATATACAAACTGGAGTGTTATATCCCACAGGTCTATGTAAATGTCTGAATTTAGTTTATTGATACTTTTATCTTTTCAAAAATAGAAATTTGTAATTGTTTTGATTTAGAGACCTTGTAATCATAAACTATACCTCCTTTCCCCATATTTCCTTATCAGCAATTGTAACAACTTATTATTTTTAAACAAATTTTTCTTGCTTTATCCCCCCCTCCACAACCTGTCTGTTGTTATAATAAATAAATGAAAAAACTACAAACAAACTGGTCAATATTAACTATGATTAGCTTCAAACAAGCAAATTTCAAACCATTGTGTGTGAAGCTTGCTTGTTTGAAACAAACTGCTGGTAAAATTAACCACAATTTCAGATCTAGGTGAGACCTGTGAATAATCAATTAATGAAGCAGAAGCTTCCGTACTCCTCTTCCCAGCTGCATGGGAGGGAGGGAAGTGGTAGCTCATAAGCACAGGAGGAGGTTAAGCTTGTTTATGTAAAACTAAACTGTATGCCACGACACAATGGAGTGTTGTACTGTGTAGGTATGTTGCACAAATGCTCACCGTGCTCCTCCTGGGCCTGGAAAGGGGTTAGTTTAACCTCTAGGTTGCTAGTAAAACTGAATTACTGTGTCGCAAAATGATGCATGTCTAAAAGGTGCGCCACCAACATAAACGTTTGGAAAGCTCTGGTTCAGAGTAACATCTGAATCTAGCTGATATGTACCAATACAGTGGTTACGTAGGGTTACAGACGCTTCAGGTTACAGACTCCGCTAACCTGGAAGTAGTACCTCGGGTTAAGAACTTTGCTTTCGGATGAGAACAGAAATCGTGCTCCAGTGGCACGGTGGCAGTGGGAGGCCCCATTAGCTAAAGTGGTACCTCAGGTTAAGAACAGTTTCAGGTTAAGAACGGACCTCCGGAACCCAATATACCACTGTATCATCCAATTTCCTACATTCATAGGTGAGTGTGGATCCCTAAAGTAGACAAAACAGACCATTTAAGCAGAAAAGGAGGTATTTGGGGGGCATCTAAAATACCTCCTAAAGAGAGTGGGAACCCCAGAACTAGCCTGATGAAGACTGATCACATACATTACATTCAGTGGTCACAGAAAGCTGACTGACTCTTCGGAGGGGTACATAAAACAGGGTAGGAAGGGAATGGATTGTCCTGGAGACAGGGTTGACTAACTAGAACACTCAAACAGCAGTAGCCAGTCTACACTGCAATGTTTTGTTGCAGGTCCCCCTTATTTTTCTCTAAATCTGATCTCCTGCGGAAAAATGAATAGGAACAAATCTCTGCCTTTTGTAAGATGCCGTTCTTTCCAGTGGAGCTTTCTGCTTTGCAGCAACTCTGATCCTGGCCCAATGGAATCAGTAATCCTCTCCTCAGAATATTTATGTTCAGCCTCCAATTTTGACTGTCCCTTGATTTCTACCTCAAAAAGATTTTTCTGGGTTTTCGTTGTTGCTGCTGCTGCTATGCCAGAGAGGCTGGCAGGCAGACAACAGAAGCAAGAGGCATGACATGGGATTAAGGAGTGCCACTACACACAAATCTGCAAGAGCAGCTGAATGGACAAAAAGCATTTCTGTTTCTGGCACATGAAATAGTGGTTTAAAATTATACAGCTCATATTTTAATTTCACCCTTGCTCTCTTTGAACTAGGCCTGCACCAAATGGTCACAATATTTTCAGTGTGAAAGAAGTATTTTTAGAGAAGCCAAAATGGCCCCTAAATCAATCCTCAGTGTACACCTTCCAGAGTTGTTTGTACGTTGTTCACTACCCAACGGGTGAATCCTCGTGTACCATTATTTTTAAGGGGTGGTTTCTTTATTTTGCCAACACAATTCTGGCCACTCTGAGATCATGTAATCAATGTGAAGATGTCGCAACATCTTAAGTCAGAGGAAAGAGTCAGGGTTTCAGGTTCAGTCTGCAACATCTCCAGCTAAAAGGGCTGTTGATAAGAAGCTAGAAGCACCCCTGCCAGACTTTACTGGGCTAGATGGACCAAAGGTGTGACTCAGTATAAGGTATATTCCCATACTAGAAATATGTAAAATAACTAAGCAAGTATTAGACATCACCCCAGAATTGGCCCTACTAAACATCTTCCAAGACAACAATGCCCATTTACGCCACAAAGAACTCATAACCCACCTACTTTCAGCAGCCAGAAACACCATAACCAGACACTGGAGAGACCTGTCAGGAGTAAGCATGGACCAATGGTACCAAATAGTATGGGAAACAGCCCTACTAGAAAAATTAACCAATAAACTGAAACTGACATGGGGACAAACAGAAGAAGACATCTTTACCCTGGTATGGCTCCCCTTTATCACATACACAGCCCAACAAGACAATGACAATAATCCACCAACAGCATACAAATCAATATGGCTAACCTGATCCAAAACACCCACCCACCCCACTCACACACCAAAACAAAGATCACCACAGCCAATCACAAACAAACAACCACACCCTAGGCCAACTCCAACCTCTCTCACCACCAAAGAAACACAAATGAACAGCAGAGAACCTGCACGAGCAACGCTGACACCAAACCTTACATACATTAAGCAAAATAGAAACATCGCCACCCGACCCCACCCCCACCCATCTTCCCCCCCCACCCCTTTCCCCCCCAATGTCTCAACAAATGAAACTGATTTGTAAAAATGTTACATGGAAAAAATATGAGAGACATTACACATACTTCTGTAAAACAAGAAAATCTTTAATAAAAAAAGTATAAGGTATATTCGTATAATTCACATACCCAAACAGATTAGATTTCATGATGCTAGAAAGCCATTTCAAAGTGAAGGTATGCACAGAAGCTTAACCAGGCCATCTCTCAAAAACTGCTGAAAGGGCGGGTGGTGCATTTAGCTTATTGCGCAAGTTTTTGTGAAAAGTTCCCACTCTCAACTTGGTTTTATTCCCCCTCACAAATAATTGTTTTGGACTTCACTGAAAGTTCACCCTTCTAACTTATCTGCTGTTTCGCATGGACTACAAAGCGAGAGCTATCGGAATATAACTGTAACTCAAAGTATCTGGAAAACAAAGGTTATATGAATCCAGTTTCTTTCACCCTAAATAAACAGTCGTGTCTCTAATCATTAAGACATCATTCTGCATAACGTAGCTGTACTGGCATGTTCCTCCCGAGCCAACTAAAATTGTTCTTTGAAGCCAGCCTTTATCTGACATGCTTTGTTCCTAAAATAAATGCTGGGAAGGAGTTTAAAATATGCTAGAAGTGACACTGAGATGATCAACTGTTTATGCAGCCTTTAAAGGAGCAAGGAGATGAAGTATGCAACATCACACAAAATCGTGTGTCTCATTCTTCTAATCTTAGCAGTGCTTTTTAAAGTTAGAAAGACATTGAAATCACATCTTTATGATCACTGCCAATTTGAATCCATTCACATCGTGAATACGGACTGCTTACAAACAGGCATAGCCTTCCCTAGTTTAGGCACTGTCATGGCTGCACCTGCTGCTGCAAAAGAACCCAGTAACCTTGTGTGTATTTTGCATGAACAGTTTAACTTGGCGAAGTCCGGCCAACGTAACATAGTGCTTTACTTCTGGTTGCATTTTTAGGCAGGTGTTTGGTTTGGTTTTTGTTATGGCTAAGTATTATTTAGTTTTTTAGTACCAGTTAATTTGTATACCGCTTCATATTTCAATAGAACTGTCTAACCAGCTAACAAATCCTAGCAAAAAAGAACCAGTACATAAGAAATGCAAAGCAAATTCCACATTCAAAACCTAAGAATACTACTATTACTACTAATAATAATAATAATAATTCATTTTTAAGTAACATAATTCAATATATCAGTGTACATAAGTAAATTAACCAAGAACCACAAAAACAAAACAAATACAGAACATAAAAATATATAAAGTTACATCAAAATGCAACATAATGACACTGTACCATTAAAAAAAATCATTGTGCATGTGCATGCATGTATAATTTTTGCTGGCCATGACAACCAATTTCCTAGATCTTAAGAAGAGTTAATGGGGAAAATATCAAGGCTAAAAGGGTAACATATTTGCATTATTCATTTGCAGCTAATTATCAGAGTAATGATTACCTGGCAACGTACATCACAGTATCTTGCAACTTTGCACTGAGAACACCTAAGCAGTCGATCCTTCCTGTTGCAAAGGAAAGAAAGGGGGGGTGAAATACTTTGAATATTTAAGACAAATAACTTTCAGGTAAACTTTTAAAAAGTATGAAAAGCCTAATGCTAGAGTAGCAGTCCACAATCCAGGGAGCATTTTTAGAGCCAAGTTTCAAAGTTGGTTTTTGAAACGGTTTATAAGGCTGCTTAATGGAGTGAACTCACAAACCTGCACTTTTTAGCTTCCTAGGTTGTGGTTCTAGGAAACAGCATTCTTTGCTACTGACAACTAGGCAAGCTGTTTTGTGGTCTGGCTCTCCATCTGAAATAAAAACTGCAGAGAAACAACTTGTGTCCTTGTGGTTGTACACATCACCTTTGTATTGTGCCCAGCTGTGTTTCCTAAAGTCTCAATAAAAAGGAACTTGAGAATTCTAGGTCAAAAAAATGACCTAGAATATTTACAACTTGTATTTTTGTATGTTCAATGGGCATAAAGTTAATTATTTTAACTCTGTTTGATTATTAAACAATATACAAGATGGAAAGTCTCAAAAAAATAAAAAATAAACAAGATGGAAAGTCTCAAAATCCAATATTCATGCTCCGCTTGAACAATTTACAGCTTTTGCATCCTGTATGTAAATAATTCATAATATTTATAGGGGCTCTTCAAGCAATACCTGTTTGCTGTAAAATGAAATGCTACAATCCGGGTAGAATATATTTTACCTTTTATTGGGTGCAACAGTAAATAAAAGAAATAACCTTTTTATTTTATTGTTCTCTTCTCATACAGTCAACTATGTTTGTGTTAAACTATGTTTAACATAGGAGAAATCCCAAGCTGATTTGCAGTAAACAACACAGTGGGATATGGCTGGCCTTTTGAGGTCAAAAACGTGATATTCCATTGCAAGCTAAAATTCAGTAAATCTTAGTCCATATTTTATCTGCCTTAAGCAAAATTCTTGCTGTGAATCTGTAGGCGCATTGAGTTGCGGCATATATTTGTACTCTGAATTCCCCATCAATATAAAATAGCATTAAAGTTCTATCTAAATTGTTCCAGGGTCTGTAAGGCACTTGGGAAGGGGGCATACAATCAAAAGAGATGGGGAATTTAAACTAGAGGTGTATTTGTATACCATTATGACGCTTGGTAGAAATGCTTTTTTATATAATTCCTATTGTTTTCTAAGTAATAAAGACATGTAATTTAGTCCTTCAGTTAGCATGCTCAACAAAACACCCCAAAATATAAGTGAAGAAATAAATGACTAAAATATTATCAATTTTAAAAAAATCTTTCCAGTGTGTGCTTTTAACTGGAACACTTAAGTAGGGTTACAAAACTTTTAGTAGATTGATCAGTTAAATCAAAAGTAGCTCCAAACTCATATGGCAGCAGATTTTTTTCTGATTAATTAATTAAGTAATTAAAAGCCACATTCCGTACTGACAATCTGCCAGCTGAGGTCCATGGAGCTGTCAAAGGGCTCATATACAAAGAGAATGCAACAGCAGGTATACCACAGGAAGATCCCAGATATGCCATCAGAACAAAGTTGTTTGCCTCTGAAGATACACAGCGGGAGACAGGCTACAGCTGTGGGCAGAAGGCAGGTAGGATGGAGATGTCATATATCCTGTGCCCCTTCATCCCACAGTCATGCTCTCCAAATGATCTAACTTTACACCAGCCCCTCACATAGTGCAAATAAGGGGAGAAATTTTAAAAGCTGCCTCTGAATCAAAGACTGAGCCACACCCATGTCACCATGACAGAGTATAATATACAGTGTAACAAAGCACCAACACATAGCGCAGCGCCCGTATATGAACCCCAGACAGGGAGCTCATAACTCAGATCACAGGGCACACAAAGCGATGGCGGAAAAATTCAGTTTGCTAGGGTGCTAACTTGAATAAAATATTGGGGGGCAGTAAAGCCCGCCCTGCATTACTGATCACATGACACCGTACACGCACAGCATTTGAATGGCAATGCCCATCAACTTTGATGGACCCGGCCCCTTCAAATATTTTATTGGGGATCTGAAGACCCCTCGACCCCTAGGAGCTGACTCCCACGGTTCCACTTGGTAAGACATGGGGTGTGATGCAAGCATTGCTGAAGACACAAGGGAATGAATGAATGAAATTTATCACGGTCCCAGACCAGATTCACATTCCGTACTAAGCAAACATAAAACACAATAGAATTAAGACACAAGGGAAGTATACTTGTTAAGTTGTGGGTGAACATATCAGACGACACAGCGATTCTTCAAACAGCTCTTGTTTGTTCACAGGCCAGAACAGAACTGAACTGAAGGGTTCAGCCAGCCTGCTTATATAGAGCTCCACTAGAACGCAACAGTAACCATTTTCTGTAACTATCCAATCACTGAACGTCACTTTCAATCCCTTATTTGCATATGTGGACCTGAGTGAAAACTATCTACAGTATCCCCCTGCTGGCCCAGGGTGAGAACTTCAGTACATAACAATACTTATCTGCTAGGAGATGGAACAGGCACAACCCACCCTGGAGCAATCAGTTTTCTTTGGGTTCAGATTCAAGATGTCCACTGTACTAGTAACTACAGGGCTGGCTCAGTCATGAAGCAGGGTGAAGCAGTCACCTGAGGCAGCAGAAGCCCAAGAGGAAGTGCCCCTGCAGGCACTCCACCTGCGCTGCCGCCATGAACAGAGAAGCGAGATCTTGCCAGAACCTGCCAATTCACAGGCGCTGCCATACAACCCAGGTAAGAGAAGCTGCGGTGGCAGCACGTTCCTGTTTTGCCTCAACCATTATTATTTTTTTGCCATACTGCCAGCTCCCTACAGCATCTGAACAGTGTGACACCTTGCTAATACAGTACATCTCTCTAGCTAATGTGCAGACCCGATACACTTGATGGAAAGAAGATGGGTGCAAGTAATAGTCTGAACTGCAGGCTCGCGCTCCTCTCCCTCTCCCTACTTTCATCTTTGAGATTCATATCAGTTATTACTCTCACTATAGTAACAGGTGTGAAAATAAGCAGCAGCTGCATTTCACAGACCATTATTCAGGATCAGCACAAAATTCAGCTGTTTTGAAGTCAAAACATACTGATAGATCCAAACTCATAAAACCACAGAATTGTAGAATTGGAAGGGACCACAAGGGTCATCTAATCCAAGCCCCTGCAATGCACTCTGGAGCTCAAACCCATGACCCTGCTATTAAGAGTCTCATGCTGTACCAACTGAGCTATCCCAGCAGTCACATAATATTTCTGAAATAGTTGATATTAATGCCCTGTGCAGGATTTATAGATATTGATTTTCAAAAATGTAAACCCCAAAGTAATGACAATTAGCATATTAATTCAATCTGTTTTTCTTGGCTTTATGCCAATGGCACCTACACAGAATTCAGTGAAATCCATTCAAGTTAAAACAGAGGTATTTTGGTTTAAATGGATTATACATTGGGGTTTCTAGATCACCACAGGATTGTTAAAAATGTATTTGATAGCTTAACAGTAAAAATTAAGAAGATAGGTAAGGAGGGACATTGTAGAGATTTATATAACCGCAGTACAAAACAAGCAGATAGCAATAACCTTTTTCTCCTCTCGCAAGACTAAAACTCAGGGCGACCCAGGACAATGGATTCAGAACAGACACAAGAAGCAACTTCTTAACAGAAAGCAAAACTTAGGAAATTCACTGACACGGTATGTGGAGATGGGCAATAACGTTAGAAGGCTTTAAAAGGGAGTAAGAGAAACGCATGAAACCAAGAGCTATTAATGGCTGTCGTGGTGGCTAGGTTTGATGCTTTCAAGGCTTGTTGTGGAGAGGGGGCTTCCTGGAAGCATTTTGTTGGTCATGGTGGGAAACAGACTACTGCAATAGGCAAGACCTTTGGTCCGAGCCATAAAGCTATATCTATGTGGAACTCACCCAGTGGCCCACGACCTGCAATCCCCTGGCAGCTCAGGACTTGGCTCAGCCATAACTGTGGAGCTAGGCCTCCAGGCAGCTAGCTACAAGCATCAACAGCTTAGTAGAGCTTAGGTGCAAATGTCTGGGTCTTTTGTGGAGGGCCATGTCCTCTATTGTCCCATGTGTCAAATAAGCAACATGTTTTAGGTTAAGAATAATTATCTGGTTTTTATTTTATCCACTGTTTTCTTCTGCATCCTGTTTTGATGATATTAGAGAATAGCCAGGATCATTTGTGCAGTGGTCTGGCTAAGATGGTGAACAAGCAAATTTTCTTTCAGTGTAGTATAAGTGATCTTTCAAGGTCCTTTCCCCAGTTGTTGTTTTTTCAGTCTGCATGTTGTCACGTTGCTCCTTCAGATGTCCCACTGCTCTGCGTTATCAGTCATCACAAAAACATCAGCACATCCCTGTGTCTATTATGCTCACTGCTAGAGGCCAGGCTGGCCTTGGAAACTACCTACCTACGAGTCATTTTTCTCCTCTGTGCATGCCTAACCTTTCTTTTCACCGTAGTAACAGTTCAAGCACACAGCGAAGATAAAAGAACAACAGGAGTTTGAGGAGCTATTCAGGACTTTGAAATAAGTTGAGGTGTGTAAGAGTTCAGCAACAATGCATCAATACTGAAAAGAAGATGGATCACGGCATGAGTTACGATTCTGAGGGTCTAATCCAAAGTCCTGTTGAATCAATGGCATGCCTGCAGCATATTTCAATAGGTTTTGGTCCATGCACTCTGTGAACTGCAGTAATTATGTGAATGCAGTCTTTATAAAAACACAGGGCTCTCCATTTCCATACAAAGACGTTTTTCAACAATACAGTCGGAGCTTTACAACAACCTGGTTTGGATCAAGGCCCAACTAGCAGAGCTTTCCATTTTCAAAAAATGCCCCAATCAGATGTCTCTACAAGCTCACAAACAAGGCTATAAGGTGATGGTCATGTGAGCCATTTGCCCCCAGCATTGTGTGTGTGTTTAAAAAAAAAAGCTGATCTGTTTCTGAATCGCTCTGTAGCCTCTCAGCTGCAATCTGTGTTTCATGTTCTGAGCTGCTCCATATAAAACAAAGCTCTGTGTTCCCCCATTCACTATAAAGAGGAATCTAAAAACAGCTATAACGCCTTTTGACCAATATGGATGAAATGCACTTTCACTCCATAGCTCCTCCAGAATAGATTAAGCCTGCCAAATTGCGGTCAAATGGGTTCAGGGGCTTTTTGTGGGGGAAGTAATAGGGACTTTCTTTCTTTCACAATGCCTTGGAGCTGGGGTCTGTCTCTTTCTGACCTTAATTAAGAGGTGGTACGTATTTGTGTGTTTGTGTAATTTTGCAGCTTCACATCAGCCTTTCTATCTAGTGGTTAGTTGTGTCCTCCAACTGACCAATAGGCCTAACCATATGAGACTGCCTAGCCTGCTGCCTGCAGAGTTCTGAAGAGCTCAGGGTTGGTCTGTGGGTTTTGGATTTTCTTTTCTAAAAAGCAGAGCAATATAGGGTTTTAAAAAAAAAACTTAAATGAAAGTTTTAACTTTAAAAATAAAGCCTCCACAGCTGTGCTATAGAACTAAAAAGCAATATAGAGCTCTGCAGTGCTCTGCAGGCAACATTTTGGATATCCTTACTTCTTGAAAAGCCCAAAGTCTGAGAGGAACATAGTGAAATCACGGAAATACAGCACAGAAACAGAGCAAAGAAATGGCACAAAACTTTGTGCCAATGCACACCATTAGTATAGTGCCACTGTCATCAGGTTATATTTGTGCCAATGCACACCATTAGTATAGTGCCACTGTCATCAGGTTATATTTGTTTCCTAAGTTTCCCACCTTTCCTCCAAAGAAGCCAAGGCAGAATTTTGCATCACACCCCAAGAAGCCCAGAACACAACATCTGTACAGCTAGTTGTAACATCTGGATTAATTTACCTTTGGTCAGGGTAGCATAAGGTTTTGCAGTTCTTTAACCACTGTCCTACACTGGCTGCTGATAACAGGGGGAGTGAAACCAAGAACTCTGTAGTGTAACGACACCAGACAAATTCTACTAGATGTTATGGAGGGAGGGAGAGGAACTAGATCTGTGGCTGTCACTTACATTGGCAGCAATATGTTGATTGTGGCCCTGAAAGAGAGGGAGTTATTTGAGCAAGGCCACTCATTGACCTTCGTAGCTTAGTGGGAATTCAAAACCTGGAATGCTCTCACTTAGAAAAATCCGCATTGTAGCCTCTAGTTCATGCTATCTCTGCTGATTCATGATGCAGGGCTAAGGAAGACTGGGGCATTCAAGCAAATATTTAAACAGCTCTATGTTCTGATACAAGGCACCACCCTGATGTATCTAAAATCTTCTGTTAATGCAGAACTTTTCTGTTTATTTTACTTTACAATCCCTTTTGCAACACTTTCTGTTGGAAACAATTGTGTTACAATCAAGACTGACGTCACGAGACATGGTTGCTGAATCTGTACATGAACCAACATGCAATTATTCTTCTGCTCTTTGACTTGCAGAGGGTTAGATTCAAAGCAGGCATTCGGTGAAAACGTGACAAACCTTTTCTGTTTGCTGCCCCTGCCCCCACCCACCCATATCCTTCTAGTCAGGGTAAGTTCAAATAATTAATATCTCCTTATCTCTCCTCTTCACATGTAACCTTGGGATGATGGTATGCTGCTTTCAAAACCTTTGAGACTAAAAAAAAATCTGAGGATAAGTGACTTCTGTAAGTAAAACAAAGCCTTAGGCAAATTGGATAAATGCAGAGCAGACCACAGAGTTACTTTAAGAAAAAAAAGTATCATTTCTGTCAATTTACTTTTTAGGTTAGCCTTCACTTTGGGGAGGGGGGGGTTTGCTTCAAAGTCCCTTTCAAGGTTATATGGTCGCTGGCAAAATGTTCTTATGGCACCCATTCTACCTGATCAGGGATGGGAAACCTGTGGCCCTCCAGATATTGTTGGACTACAACTCCCATCATCCCAGGCCATTGCCCATGCTGGCTGGGGCTAATGAGAATTAGGAGTCCAATAATGTTTAGATGGCAACAGGTCCCCCAACCCAGTTCTAGGTAATTAAGCATTGCAGCATTTAATTATCTATTTGCTTACTTGTTTTATATCCCAAATTTTGCCTTTGTGTCCAGTTGAAGACCTGCAAGTAAAATCCCATTCTATTATTGTGCTGCAGGATTGCCAGAACGGCCAACCTAGAATCCTCTGATGCCAGACCCAGGTCCTATCCACTGAAGGAAGGAGAAAGGGCAAAGGCGTGCCTGCAGTAAATGAAGATATCCTTTTTAGTCAGATCAGCAAGGAAGCTACAGGTAAAAGCCTTAATGCAGTTCAAGATTTATTAGCTGACACACTGTAGCCTATTGGTGCAAGGAGTTTTCCTTGGCTAATCTCCTTAGTTTTCCCCTGTAGCCAGCATAAATTTCTGCCTAATCCCTGACTGCCATTCCTCAAGTCATCAGTTCAAGTGCTGCCTGGGAAGCAAGCCAATGTAAGTCTTGCCATCTTTGAACCCTTGTCCATTTCCGCTCTGCTTGCCTTCCTTGTACAGGTTATAATTACAGCGGTTGCAAAGCATTCATCTATTACAACTGAGTTAGGACAGCAAACCAGTTTTAGATTATGGACAAGGTCAAACTTCAGTTGCACCAACCAGAGAGGAAATCAAGCATAGATGCAAGAATAATCATAGGGTAAACAATCAAACAAACAAATCTATACTAAATAGAATACGGTATTACAGTGTACCTATCCTTATAATGTGGAGTAGGTTTTACACCACTACTGAAGCAGAGCATCAATAATTCCTGGAGTAGATGGTTGAAACAGTTCAATTTCCCATACTTTCAATACACATTCCTTTTTGTATGCAGCAATGCTAGCATTTGACTTCAAATGGAACTGTAATGTTGAAGCCTCTTTTTTTACATTTTATATATGGAAATCAACAGAAATCTCATGGCACTTATCCAGTAGCTCCCAATGAATCCCACGAATATATCCATGTTTACATTTACATTAATGAGAAGGAAGAAGCCAGTGATCAGTTGAGTAACAAAAATCAGTATCTGACAACTGATACTGGTTTGTCAGTTTTAACTAGTAACTAGAGAATATTTTGATCTATAAATTATGCATTTTTCAGGCTCCTGAATTATTGCTGTGGATAAAGCTTCTTATCGCACTTGGTCTACTATGCCTTGCCATCATGGGTATTCATTAGGAACCTGGAGGCTTTTTCCTTTTTCCTTATTTGAAAATCATACATATTTAAGGTTATTTCAGTTCAGACAGGATTTGGTGAGAACCTGGAATAAATTGTCTTCTTGATATGCCAATTTTAATGGGAATTAACCCAGTAACTGGGTGAAATGACTGCACACAGATTTTGATCTTTGTTTTGTTTTTATTATTTTCCTTGAATAAATATGGTTCCTGTGCTAGAAACCTGCCAGATGATAGTCAACACGATTAGGCAGAAGCATGACTGCAATACGGAAGCAGAAAAGCTGAAAGCAAGTCATGGGTGGCACAGGAAAGGAATATAGTTGCACTATATTGCACACCCCTTCCATCTGTGACCACACCCATCAACAGGGCACCTTCACACCAGTCCTACAGTAGATCTGGCTCATGCTATTTCCCTCCCATGGACTTCCGTAGGAGGGAAGAATAGAATATTAAGCAAGCTGCCCACCCACATTGCCATGAACTATGGAGAAAGGAGAGCACTTATGTTAGGATTCTTTTCCCGTGTTGCAGTCATGGGATTGTTTTTATCACATGACGGTGTATGTTTTCATTCCACACTGTGGGAAGTCATGGAGACAGGATGTTTGTATTACTGTGTTTCTGTGATGTAGGACGTTTGTCCTTTGTTCTTTCTCTTTGCTGTCTGATGCTGAAGAGGAAGGAGCTGAGTTACGATGCTTCAAATGTGTATATGTAAATGAATGTAGTTTAGCCAAATGCTGCGCTACTGATTCTGTATGCTGACTGCCTATACTCTGCTGATCCTGAAGTGTGCTGATGCCTCTAAGGTATCAGTCGCTGTGATGTTCAGGCTGGAGAAAGATTTTGAATCTCCCGAATGAACGACCAGGAGGGAGAGAACATGCCAGTCGGACATGTGTCTCCGCCAGACTCCTACTTGTGTGTAGGACCTCCTGGCAATTATACAAAGCAGCCTCCAGAACACAAACAGGAACCTCAACAGAATTCTAACGCTTCTGTGCCTATAGCAGGTAGCCCTGCCTCAGGACTCCAAACACAAAACAACACCCATCAGAGTTCAGCAGGACAACCCAGGATCCCAAGACACACATCTCCCCTCCATGGCTCCTCCTACCCTCCTTTACTACATGAGAATACTGTGTCTTGCCTGAACCACATTGTTCGACCTCTGGCAAGCTCCGTTAGAGATGCGTGAACTGACTCCATTAAAAAAATATTGCCTTTGACATGAGGCAAGATGAAATTAAAGTTCACTTTCCTTGCAGTGAGCCTTTCCCACATGGAAGTAATGGTTTGATAATGCAGTTAAGTGATGAATATACAGGCATAGCCAGCTAAGCGAGTCTTCATTGATGGCTCGGTGGATCCAGAAATCACATCGCTGGATGCAATCCAAAAGCAAGCAAGAGTTGAATCGAAAGCTTTCATCAACGTACATAGCACATTAACTTGTAACTGAACATGCCAAAACACCTTATCCACATTCATCTGCATTACATTACTTTACATATATACTGTCAGGGTACTGCTATTGGAACAGGGTAGGGAAGCAGAGGGGCAGTTGGGTTACAGGGAAGCTCCGAAAATCTTGAGAAGCAAGAAAATCTTCCTCTTCCTGTGGTGGGGAAAGCCACACCTCTAGTAGGGAAGAGGGGAAGGGACCAGAGGATGCTGCTGGGGAGCCTCAGCACCGCTCCTGGCCAAGCCGGCCAGAGGGAAGCACGTCTCTTCCGTTGCCCACCCTGCGCAGAGGTGTAAAACGCAAAGAAAGAAGGAAAAGGCTGGGGGTGACTAAGCTGTTATGTTGGGGGAGGACCCGGAAACGACCACTCCCAGATTCTGCTAGCGATTGAGGCAGACATGAACTTGTGGTTCTGCACTGTAAATAGTTTTGCACCAAACTAAAACCCGTAAAAGACAGGTCGGTGTCCTGACTGGTTACTTGACACATACATACCTCATTTTATTTGTATGCCACCTTTCCACAGTTCAAACCCTGCTCAAGGTGGCTTACAACATGGGAAAAAATACTTTAGATAAGACTAACATCAACAAAAACTCAATTATCACAAAAATGAAGGAGAAATGAATAAAAAATGTAACATACAATTATTCAACTTCCTATAGTGTTGAATTCCATCCCTACAATATGCATTCATGCTTTAATGAAGGGTTGTTTGCTTGTATTTTTAATGAGCAAGCTAAACAAATCCTTAAGATAGCAATTTAACATGTTCATCTCTATCTGCACTCTAGTGACATCCCATGGTAAAAATTATAAATTGACCATATACTTGCTGAATGTTTTTTTCACACTATCAAACATGTTTTTTAAAAAAACCCAAATCAACCCACCTAGCAGAACAAAGGTACACATATGCAACCACAATTAGAACCCTGTTGATGTTTTAACTACAGACCAACCGCACCTTTAGAATGAATAACTCAGGGAATTACTTGCCCTCGCATGCCACTTTTACTTAGCCAAGTAAGTATTGTCAACAAACAGCCTTTGTCTTCCTCCCATATGTGCTTCTTCACCATGTATTTTTTTAAAAATAATAATAATAAATGGCTTAAAACACAATAGTCTTTAGCAATCGCAAATGCTTTGTGTTGAAAAGCGTTTTTTCCACATATTTCTAATACTTTTTAACCCTCGCTATATCAGCTTTTTCCCTCTTTGACTCAAGAAAAGCCTCCCTTTCACTCTCTGCATTGATATCTGCTGTCCAGGTGCTGTCCAAACATCCTTTGGGAATGTGATTGGCTCACTTACCCAAGCATTCTACTTTTTTATGAACCATTCCTCAGGGCACCTAACATACCAACTTGTATTGCCTCCTCTTTTAGTTAGGCAATTTTCAATCCAACCCATTGTTTTTAACAGCTCTAGGAGACAGAAATTCAGCAGCTGAAATCTCCGATACAGTCATACCTCAGGTTACGTTTGCTTCATGTTACGTTCTTTCAGGTTACGTCCCACCGGAAGCACCGGAAAGGGTTACTTCCAGGTTTCGCCGCTCACGCATGTGCAGAAGCGCAAAATGACGTCACGCACATGCGCAGTAGCGGCGAATCGCAACCTGCACATGCACAGATGCGCTGCTGCGGGTTGCGCTCTTTTCATGTTGCGAATGGGCCTCCGGAATGGATCCCGTTCGCAACCAGAGGTACCACTGTATCACATGTTGCATTTTTGCCTGTTTTTACAGCTGTTAAAAGTAAAAATTTCCACCTGCAAAAAGCCCGACTTCTAGAAAGACTCATCTGCAAGGCTGGGAAGGTGGGCTTCTATGTAAACAGTAGCAGACGCAAAATATAACTGCCAGCTTGTCATACATATTTTTGGAAAGCTGGCTTATCTAGGCTGCTCCAATTAAAACAGAATCAAAACACATTGTCTTCCATCTTTTCTCTATAGCTGGGGATATGCCTGTCAATTGACAGCTTAGTTTGCTATAATTTTGCCTGTTGTTGATTTGTTCTATTGATTGCAGAGTTGTGATGTTGTCAAGACACTTGGAATTTTGTAGAAGAAATAAAGATTGCTGAATAACCACACAGAGAGAAGGCTTCCCACCTTTGCTCTCGATTCAGAAAAAAGGCTCACATTTTTGCAACATCTAAAGATTATACAAAACAAATAGAATCTTAAATTAGAATTTTAATTAACTCTGCAATACTTAAATATACTAGTTTGGATATATAGAACCCTTATTAAAATCAATGCAACTTATCTAAGAATAAACAACTTCAGGATCTGGACATTTATGTGAAATATAAAGATGTTTCAGTTTTACTAAATTTCTAATGTGTAAGAGCTTTTCTCTTCAGAATCTAATCTGGTTCCTCTTCTCATATTTTTCTTTCTTTTGCCATCCTCATATACTAAGGCTGAAAAGAATATTTTGCAACCATTAATCAACATTTCTGTTAAAGAAATAGATATTTATAATTTCTATTTTACAGATGAGATTTCCATATATGACCATATTTACAAGCTTGAAGGAAATTGATCAATAAATAACAGTGACTCAGAACAATTCAGATATGGCCTAAATCCAACACAGGTAACTGTTTAAGTCCACTGGAGGTCAATAGGCTTAACCATGCCTAACTGTTATGAATTTAGGCCTATATTTATTGATCGATTTGGATTCCAATGACTGAGAAGGATGACATTTCCTTGGTTTTATTGATTATCCCAGAATGTGAAGAATATGGAATACCTTCATAATGGAATAGAGATGGGATGGTGGACATTTTTCAGTCCAAATGTCACATTCCCCCATGAGCAACCTTCACGGGTTGCATGCTAGGAATGGGCAGCACCAGAAGCAAAAAATGTGCCTATCCAGTAATGGATGTGACATTCCAGGCCTGCCAAAGTCAGAGGTCTCTATACATAACATGCTCAACTCCATCCTGGCCCGCATGAAGCAGTCACAGTTAAGCACTCAAGGAGGTGGTAGAGCAAGCCTAGCTAGCATGGGATGAGGTTGAGGCCTAGAGAGACACCTAAAGCCTACGTAGGCTGGAGGGACACATTCTGCCCTGTGCCTGAGATTTCTCATTACTGGAATGTAAAACCATTACTAGTATTTCAATTTACAGCAGAAAACCAAGGATGGAAAAGAAGCAACTTCCGTAAGCCACTCAGCATGTCTATGGCCCAGTAAAGATCTAAAGGCAAGTCTCTCAGAACAAATGTTATTACTCTGTCAGCTGGACTGCCTAATGAAGTAAATGGAGCAACTCAGTTGGACGAGTTGTGCATGCATGTCTATTTTACTGGAGAGGTCAAACTTATTCCTACTAAATATGCAACCCATCCTGTACCACAATGCAAACCTCCTGCTCTGGCACCATATATTGCACTGTATTCAGCATACGGTACACAAAATGGTGTGACAATTGCAAGCCAAATGACATTGGGAAAGTTCTACTGAATGGCTAATAATCATCATTGACTGCAAAACCAATTTGCAGCATTTCTTCCAGCTTCTAAGCTTTGCCTCTCAGCCTCTCCTGCGCTGATGTCTCTGTCTCTCTCTATATACATCCTAAGAAGCGGAGTTACAGTGTCACTGTTATCTGTCACAAGAGGAGAGATTGTCAATAACTCTCCTGCTCAGTTGGTCCAATCACATCACATCAGTGAGCACATTTCCATTTCAAAAATTGCTGTTGGTGTTGAAGTTACTTCAAAAGAGAGACAGGCACTGCAGCACAGTATGAATTGGTATGAAAATGCCAACCTGACACGGTGTGTTTCTGGATGTTTGAGACAGATTTTTCCAGATACATTTAGTTAAAATTGTATTTTAGGTTTGAAAAATAACTACATGTTCATCACTGAGCCAAATTGCCTTTTGCCTTGAGCCCAGAAGACATGGGCCTTTAATCATCCTCCAGTAGTTTATAGAGTGGGTTTTCAGTGAAATAAGATTATTTGGTTTAGCTTGACAGCCACGGAATTACGCTCTGCACAATAAAGAGAAAAGATATTTTATTTTCTATTAACTATGGCAAGCTTTTGCTCACTGGTCAAGGATGAAGAACCAACCAGAGCTTTTCACTAACCCGTACCAACAATCCATTTTGCAAGAAAATGGTCTGAATCAAGAGCCATGCTGTGGTCCACGGAGTTAATGAAATACCAACATAGTATCACTTTTGGAAGCATTTAATTTCAAGAACGAACAACAGGTGAGCACAACTGGGTAAGAAAAAAGGAAATGGAAAAGATTCTCGGCCACTGAGCTATTACTGCTGTTGTTAAGGGAAAAGGATAGACACTGTCAAGGATGACAGTGTGCGTGTACATGTATTTATAGGACACTGTACTCTCATATGTACCGTACCATAAGAGCTGGGAAATCTGTGGCCCTCCAGATGTTGTTGGCCTCCACTGGTCATGGATGATGGGAGTTGTAGTCCAACAACATCCAGGTGGCATCAGGTTTCCTACCACTGCAGTACATAAATTGAAGTGAATAGAATAGAATAGAATACTTGCAATGTTTCCGAATACCAGTTGCTGGAAACCATGGGAGGGGAGAGTGCTCTTGTGCTCATATTCTGCTTCCTGATTTCCCATGGTCATCTGGTTGGCCACAAGTTTGCTGTTTCAGACATAATGGTAACCGAGCTGCTCAGTGGTTTGTTTCCCTGCTGGAGGAAGGGAGGAGGCAAAGCGGGCTATTTTTTAAAAAATATGGATATATAGCTTAGTTTTATGCCTGAACACGTGCAGCAAACAAGAAAGACAGGGACCTATAATTTAAATTTCAAGAAAGGTAGAAACAACAGATGGAGAGAAGAATGATAGAGGCAACGGCAACAAGAAAAGCATATGTATAAATTTCTTTGTAGGTACGGAAAGGAGAATTGTTTTGATAAGAGGAAAGCCTGTGGAAGAACAAAGAACAAAAAAAGTATTTCTGTGAAAGACTTGTTTTAGAAATTCATATAGTGACCTTACTTCCAAAGAGCAGAAATGCACACACCTTATATATTTAGCTATTTAATTCAATATCTTATGGACAGATGTACAAAACAGATTTTAATAATATTTGGCACAAAAAATCTTTGTGTCAGCATACCACCAAAAAAAATCAAACTAAGACCAATGGCTTCACTAATGTATATAAATGACTGCCTGAAGGTTGCACAGATGCTCCACTGTACATCTGCAATGACTTTGTGGTCATTCTGAATAGTTCCCTTTCACAATCTGTTACAGTGTGCTTGTTTCTGGTTCCCTGGCTTATGAAATAATCTTCATAACCAAATAACTTGCTGATAATTGCTTTGCTATCAGCTTGCTCTAAATAAAATGGATGATACTGCTTTGCCTTAAGAATTAGACCAGTCAGAGAACTGACAGTAGCATTTATGAAGATTATATACAAAGCAGATTAATGTATTTCTGAACTCTAATATAGATTCTGGCCTCCAGCAACAGCACATATATTTTCCCCTTCAACCTCGGTCAACCCCACTGCCTCAGACCACTAAATCATGGAGCAATAAATGGTACCCAAATCAAATATTAGTCGAACACTCCTTGGGAGCAGCGAGATCCACTAAATGTCAGAAACATTAATCTTAGATTTAAACCAAGGATTTCCTCAGCTTGTGTATTCACGTAACTATAAATAGGAATCATTCATGAAAAAATATTTCAAAAAGCTTTTAATTCATTTATATTTAGATAAGCTTCCCAGTCGATTACAGAATCAGTCGCTACCCTAACACAAGGTAACACAGGCATGCCATCGCCTACCTGGTAACAATTAATAATATTAAAGAAACAGAATTTGAGGGAATAGGGAGGGACCATGATATTTTGTTGCCTGAGACAAAGACAAGATGGCACCACTTCCCCTTTCCATATACAGAAAATAGCAGCTTAATCTCTTGTCAACACGGGCAATGAAGCAACATCTAGTGCAGCAGAGACCAGCAAGTTAGCTAAGGTGGTGCAGGACAGGCCATGTGGCACATACAGGTAAATCCTCCACCACCTTTAGAATTCAAGAGCCCTGAAGGATCAGACAAAAGTCCCATCTACAGTAGTCCCATCCTCAAAATGGCCTACCAGATGCCTGCTCAAACAAATGCTGCAATGAAGCAGCAGCAGCACCAGTCTGCAACATGCAAGTAGAGCAGTTCATGCACATTGGTAATGCCCACTACATAGTATGGCCTAGACTGGCCACCTGCATGCTTGGTTAATCAGGACCTTTCACAATGGCACTGCTTCTGATGCATTGGGAGAAGGCAAGTGGGAATGACAGTCAACCCAGGACAGCAGCAACAAGCATTCTGAGGAGGATGCAAATAGCCTGGAGAAATAGCCAGGGGGTTGCCACTCCACAGCAACTTAGTCGTGAGAAGCAAACCAGGAGCACCAGGAGCCTGGGTTTGGACGTAACACTACACCCAAAAGTGACTTAGCTCCCGGCAATATAGCAGAAATGCAGGAGCAGCGAAGTGCCCACAGTTCCAGTGGCATGCACCAACATGCTGCACTGTCACCTTTAAATCGTCATTAACTATGGTTTAAAGGAGGAATGAAGAACATGTAGCCATTCAGATGCTGTTGGGTGACATTCCCCATAGTCTCCTGACCATGGGGCATGCTGGCTGGGTCCAATGGAAGTTCCATAACACAGAGAAAGGCCATAGCTCAATAGTAGTGCATCTGTTTTGTATGAGAAGCTCCTAGATTTGATTTCTGGTTTCTCCAGGTAGGGCTCAGAAAGACTCCTGCCTGAAACCCTGCAGAGCTGCTCTCAATCAGCACAGACAATACTGAGCTACATGGACCAATGGTTTGACTCAGTATCAGACAGCTACCTGTGTCCACAACATCTGGAGGGCCGTAAGATCCCCATCCCTGGTTTAAAGTGGCGTGTGACCAAGGTCTTTGTCTGCAACTGGCATATACAAAATACCTGCTCAAAGAAGGTGGCTATCACTATGCAACATTCTCTTTTAATGAGAGATTTAGTACCCTTTCATGATGATGAGTTTGGCAGAAGTGCACCAACCTACCAAGATTGGATAGTGTTGAAATACAGTCATACCTTGGTTCACAAACGCCTTGCAACTCAAACGTTTTGGCTCCAGAATGCCGCAAACCTGGAAGTGAGTGTTCCGGTTTGCAAATGTTCTTTGGAACCCGAATGTCCGAGGCGGCTGACGCGGCTTTCAATTGAGTGCAGGAAGCTGCTGCAGCCAATTGGAAGCCACACCTTGGTTTTTGAACATTTTCAGAAGTCGAATGGACTTCCAGAATGGATTCCATTTGAGAACCAAGGTATGACTGTACCGCTTCAGAAAACAATTTTTTTTCTGATTTAAAAGGGAACAAATATCACTAAAAATAGTCTGCATGAGCAACATTTTACAAACCAATGCATTGCTTTGCAAAACAAATTCCACAGTTGTTATTTTGAAGAATTTATTATGAACTTAATATCACCTTGAAAATTAAAGACTTGGACAGATTCAACAAGCACTAGAAAAGTGCATAGAAACCGCTGTCAAATGAATCATGTCATCAGCAATCAATAAGTGAAAGGTGCTAGTTCAACAGAGCATAACAGAAACCTAAGTCATATATTTGACAACTGGCCAGTTAGATAATACAGCTCCAGGATGACCTCTGTGGAAATTTAATTATCTTTGTCTCTGCAAATTCTGTTACAACAGATTCCTGAATCAACACCCCCAATCACAAATATACATTCTGAATTTTTAAAGTGACCCTTTATTCTGTTATTCAAATAGTCGTTTGCTTGCTTGCTTGCTTGCTTGCTTGCTTGCTTGCTTGCTTGCTTGCTTGCTTGCCTGCCTGCCATCAATCTGCAGTGCATGAAGCTTTTATCTTAAAGTGTATTTGCCTTTAAAATATAGCAATGGGTGCCCTTTTAAGAGCGAATTATAATTTCTGATTTGCCTTTACTGCTAAGAATGATGGACATGTTTTAGTTATTATATTTCTAACTGGTCCTCCTTTAGAAAACTCAGAGCAGTTACAACTGAACACAGATGCACACAGAGTGCTCAAGCTGCTGCAGAACTACATCCTCATTTTTTATCAGACATATATGCTTCTTAGAAACAAACAAGTTCTGTGACGTTTCCGACAGAAGTGGCTATGCACATTGCTGAATGATTGGGGACTTGTGTCACCACATCTCGCTTTTCCCCTGAGCTGCTTTTCCATTAAAAAAAAGACAATGGTGTGTGTGTGGGGGGGAGAGAGCACACAAAGCACAAAAAATGGGAGTGGGTAAACTCATTAACAGTGATTCGGGCAGGGAGGGGAGTGAGCAATCCACCTGGAAGGGGATGAAGAAGCAAAGAGGAAGGGGATATCAGAATGTAGATAGTACATGTGTTATCTGAATGCAAATGTGGGGTGAACATGCATAAAAATAAAACATTCCTGGTCGTGTTTGCAAGTATGTCTGCATATGGTTTGATGGTCTCCCTTCTAGACACTCAGCTTCTACAACGGCGATGTCTCCCGGGTTATTCAAACCTCCCGTTATTTATTTCATTCCTTTACTGGCCAAATTTTAGATTTATCTTACACTGAACACGAAGTTGCATATTTTTTAAAACTAAAAATTCTGTATATTGAACATTATTATCTAGCATATTATTACCATATAACTCCATGTTATACACTTCTCAGGCTTTTTGATAAGATTAATAAATTCTGTACATGTTCACTTTGAGAAGAAATGTTATGGCTGTGTAGACAGCAAGCTATGTTGCACGTTAGCCCTAGACATTGTAAACTAGATGTTTAATGGAGAAATATATTTTAAATGTCAGCTGAAGACAAATAAAAATTTTGATCTATGGCTATGGCCACTTCCAAATTCCACTCAACATTAGAACTGAAGAGCAAATGAAGTGAGTTACATCACCCACTATAATGTTAACCAAGAATCTTTGTATTACTCTTAGCGAACAGTTTATAGAAGTCAAGCCATTCAGCTGTAAGATCCAAAGGCCACGATGATGTGAATCAGTATCTACACTTGATCACTTCTTTTTAATGGGCAGGGGAAAGGGGCAAATGTCAGCTAGGCCTTTAAAGCTCTAAATGGCCTCGGTCCAGTATATCTGAAGGAGCATCTCCACCCCCATCATTCTACCCGGAGACTGAGGTCCAGCGCCAAGGGCCTTCTGGCAGTTCCCTCACTGCGAGAAGCCAAATTACAGGGAACCAGGCAGAGGGCCTTCTCGGTAATGGCACCCGCCCTGTGGAACGCCCTCCCACCAGATGTCAAAGAGAACAACTACCAAGCTTTTAGAAGACATCTGAAGGCAGCCCTTTTTAGGGAAGCTTTTAATGTTTGATGTATTACTGTATTTTAATATTTGGTTGGAAGCCGCCCAGAGTGGCTGGGGAAGCCCAGCCAGATGGGCGGGGTTTAAATATTTATTTATTTATTTATTATTATTATTATTATTATTATTATTATTATTATTATTATCATCATCCTCATCATTATCTTCTTCATCATTATCAGCCTCTTCACCAGCGGTCCAGCATCCCCTCCACTTACGCATGTTCAAGTCATGCACGACTGCACATATGCACTGCGTGCCAGAAACCTGGAAGTGGGGGGAAATACCTACAGAGCCTCAACAAAGCCCTGCTGCACCTCCAGCCCAAGGAAGACATCTCCTTTGGACTCCAGGGAAGGTCTCCTTGCAAACTGGAGGAGCAGCAGGGTGCTCTCCATTTACACGCATTTCACTTCTGTGCGCAGGGAGCCAGAAAGTAACCGCTGCCTAAATGGGGAGTTGCCCATAGTGTGGCTCCTAAAAGCAGCACTATCAGACCACACCCCACCTGCTAAAGTGAAGGAGAAAAGGTACCAGGAGTTTATCAATTAATGAAGGTAGGAGGAGAATGCTTGGATTTATTCTAGAAAGAAGTTAATATATTCCTATGTGTATAGGACCATATAGGGTTCAAGATAATAATCAACACCTGATCTTAAGCCCAGAAACAATTTGGTAGCCAGTGCCACTTTACAGGAATTTCTAGAAACTATTTTTAATATAAATTAATATAATTTTTTATATAAATTTCCATCATTTAAAGCACCAAACAAACAAAATTGAAAGCATCCACTGCTAACTCAGGTAATGGAATTTTCCTGAGCAATTTCCAATGCTTACCAAATGCTAGCTTAAATAACATCACAAGTGTAGGCAGCACAAAGCTAATAAACCACAATTTATTTACATCTAGCATGTTTGTAAGATAACAGTTCAAAGTTCTATATGTGACTGAACTGTCAATCAGACAATTATGCAAAACAGCCTTTTCTTTACAACAAAGTGAATACAAATTAATGTTTTCCCCATAATGTTTATGTCACATTTTATGTGAATGCTTGCCCAAAACACTGAGATCAGAAGTAATCAGTGTACAGGGTTTTGTAGTCAAAGCTCATCAAATTGCAAATTGATTTCCAACACCCATTTTCAACCTTACATTATATTGGCACAAAACAATGGTGTATTTTCAGAGGCAATTTTTCAGCTACAGAACAACTACTTTTCAACAGGCCCACAGTAATAGACATAGACACACATAAATAAATATTTTTAAATACTTTTATCAAATGAAATATAAAATTCTGTGCTTATAATAACAAACCGGAGAAACCTGACTCTTTGAAGATGATTTTCAGGAAGCAACTACTTTTTTGAGAGTTGAACTATAAATGCCAATGGTAGCTAAAGCCTAGTACAGGCATGCTAAGCAAGTTGGTCTGCATAGCTTCATATTTTTGAGACCTACATCGTTACTCTGACACCAAACATTATGATTTTCACATAAATTGTTGCAATATGATTTGAGGCAAACCAAGTAATGGGCAAAACATTTTCTTCTAAATCCATTTGATTATTTTTCCTTATCAACCTTCCTTCCCAAAAACTTAGCATCACATGTAAATGGGGTGATATTGACTAACATTCACTGCTTTCCCCAAATCCATTGCTGGTTGCTGCAATGAAAAGCTGAAGTGGAAAGAGGATGGAAAGCATAAAGAGTTAGGGAATTGTTTTATTCAGTCTTGTATCTATGTGCTAATTAAAATATCATTTTAAAAAATGTCTTCTTTCACTGCATTGTTATGGTGGCGGTGCTTTAAGACTTCTTTTCTGGTTGCTGAAACAAAAGGGTTGGACAACCAGAAGTGGACTAGGAGAGATTCAATATATGCTTATACTGAAAGTGCATAGCTAGGCATGTTTCTAAGTATGTGAGGAGACACAAGATTGCAGATTCAGTGGTAAGGAAATGGTACTAAGTGCATGCTCAGAGGTACTTTTCATCCCATGTTCCAGGTCTCAACCCTGGTATTAGGCTGAGCTCCGGTTGACACAATTATTTAGGATGAGACAGGGATGGGGTGGGGGAATAAGCAAAAGCAGCTTGCCTGTAACAAGAATGGAAAGAGAGTTATGGAAAGAAAAATGGCGCTTTTTGTGAAGAGTTGCCAGAGGAAAATGAGGAGTGGATGGGGAGGGTGGTGAAATGTTTGTTAAAATTTAAGTCTAGTTTATTCATGTGCCACTTTCCCACAGTGAACTGTGACCAAAAGACACTGACATCATCAATGAATTATCAAAATACAAAACATCAGAAAAACAGTTTGCTTCAAAGCATATGAATCTAATATATAATCAATAGCAACAGCAATTCAGGAAACAAATGATAAGTTGAATATTACTTAATATATCACAGACACAGAGCAAAACATAAATGTTAATGGGTAAAAAAAATTAAAGGTATCCCACACTACTTGTTCCGGTCTTACTGAAGCCCAATGAGCTACGGCATGATTGAAATGCAGTACAGAAGAGATGGGTTTTTCTCACCAGGCTAGATGGTTCACAGCGGGCTCTCTCATCTCTCCTCCTAATAACTTCTGAAGTGAGAGGTTATGGGACTTTCATCTGTGCAGAAAATATGCCATTACTGTGCAAGTCCAGCTTCTTAATTCTAAGTGGCTGGAGAAAGGGGAGGCTGCAGTTGCTCAGTGGTTAGGGGGAAAGCACTCTGAATATCCCCAAAGGCACACTCTGTATTATTAACAGGGGGGGGTATGGGGTTGTATATTTAAAAGCTCCCTGATGAAAACAACTCGCTACACAGATGGACACAAAAATAACATTATTAGTGAGAGATCAAGCTGAATCTTTTCCTCTGAAATACATTAGGTTCATTTTCTCTTTGTAGGGGTAAGGTTATATTTCTGTAGAGGAGTATTCAAATGTGCAACTCCTTGCTTGTTAAATGTAGTGCACAATATAGGGAAAATGCTGTATCACTGACCCCCAAGCACAAAAGTTCAGATAAAACAAAGCAGAAGAAGTTGCACCTGCTGAAATCTTTCCAGAGTTCCAGAGGCCTATATAGCATAGCAGCTTGCTATTGCCTTTATTCTTTTGTTATATGCTAAACATGTGTCTTCTGACTACCCATCATAAGATCACTGAAGACAGACTCCAACTAAACTAATACCAGGAGTCCGCCCTGGCTCTACAGTGACTATCATAAGCCTCGGCTCCTAGTCTGATGTGGCTCCAGTCAAGGCAAGTTTCCATATCAATTACCATAAAAGAAGGTGCAAGAAAATAATTCATACCCCCGCTGAAAAGAGAGGGGGAGGAATTTAGTCTAGCATATTACTGAACATATTAAATCAAACTGTCTTAGAAGCAAATATTCTGAGAAATGATATCATGCATTAATTACAATTTGTGGCTACAATAAATTGATATCCATTTATCGAAGTGCGACTGCAACGGACAACTGGCAGGCTATTTCATGCCTCAAAGAATTTATAGCAAAAGGGACACAGGGACATACTCAGCACAAGCAATTCTGTATTATTATTTTTTAAGCTTTCGCACATTTGGAACAGAAAATAGACCAGTGCTTAAAATGCCTGAAAAAATCCCAATTTAAAAAACTGATACTAAATTGTAATTTACTTATGACTATGGAAAATGCTTACTATTGCAATTAAGAATGAATGTCTACCGCTCTCTAATGAAAACATACTACCAGTTATTTTTACAATTAAAAACTAAATGCATACATGCATGGCTGAATATTAAATAAACCTACTATCAGCACCCATATTTACATGAGCAATAAAGAGTGTGTACAGGCAGATATGATAATTATTAATTTATACGTGAAGGAAGGCAAAAAATAAAAAACGAGAAGTGAAATAATTAATTAGCCTGCAGGAGAGTTGTTCCACATGGACAAGCCTTGAAGCCCTTAATCTAACAAAAATAACTTACTAAGGGAATAAGGACACTAGAGAAGAACCGGGATATGTCTGTTAAAATATTGTTGAGCTAGCCAACTTTGTTGAGAAGCACAGATCAATTGCATAAGATAGTTGCACCCAGTACAGTTTTGTGTACACTCCGCCCCTGCAAATAATAGTGTCCCCAAGTTCATCTCCTTACTAGTCCTCATAGGAATGGATGGCAACCATCCACTTATGTAGGAGATAATGAGAGCGTGCAGTCTGGAACATCACTATGGTGTTGATTAGAATGTCCTTGGGTGATCCTAGTGGGTGGAATAAGAAGCATGTTTTAACCTCTTTCAACTCCCTTCCAGGTGACAGCCTCCTTAACTTTCTCCACACACTATCAAAGCACTGAAGAACTAAGTCAGCACGTACTTGCACAGTCCTGTTTTCTGGGTTCTGTTTCTCAGATGCACTAGATCAAGGTTGAGGAACTTGTGGCCCTCCAAATGTTGTGGAACAGCAACTGCTATCAACCCTGGCTGGGTTCCTTACAGGGGCAACAATATTTGGTGGCCACAAGCCTGTACACACACTCTCTCTCTCTGAGTGAGTAAGTGTGTGTGTGTGTGTGTGTGTGTGTGTGGAGCATGCTTCCCACCAGCTCAAGCTACATCCATTGACTATGTGCCCCTCCCCACATCTGCTAACACATATGGCCCTTGTAGGCAAAAAATATGACAAAACATTGGGAAGCAAATTTTATATAGATCTGAAAAACATTACATTAACAAGGACACTTACTAACTCCTGTGACGCTATAATTAATCTGAAGTGACAGCATTTCAACCTCTCCCAAAAGGTTCACGTGCATTTTTTTATAATTAATAATGATTTCAGCATTAAGTAAGCTCCAGATTCACCCCATGTTTAGATAGAAGAAATAATTGCTTATACAATAAGAAAACTTCAAAACTGAGTACAAGTTGACCAGCATTTACCAGATGAAAAGATATCAGGTAGACCATTTTATCTTCCCACTTCATTTTATCTTCCCACATCTAGTAACAGAGGTTTGTAGCATTCCCTAGTAGCTGTCCACTGCTGAACAGCTCTTACCATTAAGGATAATATTGTAAATGAAATCTACCTTCCTGTAATTTAACATCATTGTTTATTACCTATACTATGGAACAGTATATAGTGAATAACTATTCTCTCCCATATTTCTGAAATCATCATAAAATATTTGAGAATTAATATTTAAAGATTTCCCATTTTTAAATTATTTCCTTACATTCCAAGTCGGTATTTTAACAGCCAAAAGCTGTATATGTTACAATATTGCCTTGCTAGCACATTGTACCATTAAAAAATATTGCTCAAAAGAAATTACCAGCGAACTTATTAGTGTATCTAAAGCAAGGAGACTTCTGTGCAGTTCTTAAAACATCAGCAATCTTCTACATGTTTCATTAAAAATTTAATTTAAGCAGCATTGGCTTATCAAGACATAAAACAAGGGATTATCCACAGCAAATACTTAGGGTAATTCAATCAAAATGACTGCCAAGGAAATAAAACCTTTCATGGGAGCTCGCAAGCCATCTACTTGCAATATCCAAACTGTTTGAATGGACAGCTATTAGCCAAAAAGCTACATCATCAAACATTTGACAATCTGCCAGGCACCATTCCTTCACTGTGAGCTTAATTTGTCCTTCAGGAGTGAGCCAGTCTGGCTCTGACCTTTTCCTGTATTATCTGTGTTGTCTCCCTCCCAAATGCTTACCTGGCAATTCCAGGTGGAATACTAAGGGGATCAGGCAAAACACCAACACTAAGCTTGACTGAGGTCTTGATTTCTACCATAAAAATTATCTTCAACAGACAATTGAACTGACTGTCTTTTTGTCGCAGACAAAACGCTAGTTCTGGTTCTTTGGATATTCTCCCATTTTAGCAGCAATACCTGTTGCAGCTGGGAAATAGGTATTTTAATTTAAAGAAACAGCCAGTCTGCTTTCAGGACCACTGTTTCGCCCAACATACGGAATTGTGTAAATGCACATTGAAATATAGCAGGGGTAGCCAACATGGTGACCTTCAGCTATTTTAGACTACAGTTCCTGACCACTAGCTGATGGGAGTTGTAGTCCAACAACATCTGGAGGGCACCTCATTGGCCACCCCAACTTAGAGTTTATAAAATACTGTCTTTTCAAACATTTTACTTAGACCTGCAATAATACTGTGTCTAATTAATTTTCCACTAAACTGTGCCACTCTACAGATCAAAATAATTGACCATTTGTTTATTTAGGTACATAAGAACTGACAGCCTGCCTTCCTAACACACGTGTATTACACCAATTAAAATCAACAGATAAAAATATAAACAATACAAAAACAAAAACAACATATATCCATAACATATTAAAAGCAGATGCAGATCAGCATTATCAAACAAACTTGACAAGGTCAAGCACATCAGATAAAACATAGTTTCCCATTAAAACCAGATCAGCATGACAAATGAAAACGTGGCTGGAAAAGATAAAAATAAAAATTCTGAAGCTGGCGAAAGGCTGAATGAACCTCACGGGGCAAGGTTTTCCAGAGCAGCTGCTGCAATGAATGAGGTAGTGCTGTTTCTTCTCCAAATCAACCTTACTTTCACCTTAGGTAGGTAGGAGACAAGAAACTGGATGTCAGGAAGGAGAGCATTAACCTCAGCATGCCGCCTTTCTATATACACAGGGTTTGTCTTTTGAAAAATGAGTTCTTTGTCATAGAGACATGCATTAATTCATATGATCATCCTCCAGTATTTCAGATCTACATGCAACATCCATGGATACAGTGCAAGGGGGGCAGGAACCGCAAGCCCAGGAGCTGAATGCCTCCCTTCAGATCACTCTCTCTGGCCCTTGGCACTCTTCCCCAGGCCACACACTTACCAGCCCTGTCTCACATTCCTGGAGTGTTTTTGCCCTGCTAGAACGTGTCCTTGAACTTTGACAACTCCTCTTGTTCTCCAGGATGGAGGATAGAGAACTGAGAGAGTACTGTACAAAAGTAAAATTTACATTTGTTGCCCCACCCATTATTGCCTCTGTCTCTGCCCCTGGAAGATTGCCCAGGAGGAGATGAAGCCCTCAGGCTGAAAAATGTTTCCCACCTCTGATGTGGTGGATGTAGCTCAGGTACAGAGACTCCTTCCCAAAGTCTAGCTAGTGCTTTCCCAGCTTTGGGAAGAAGGTCAAAGAGCTCTAGGACCCTGCCAGAGCTTTGCACCTCCTTCCCAAAGCCAGGAGCCTCGCTTAACCAGCTTTGCGAAGGCAGCACAGGGCTGGAGAGATGTCAACTTTTGGTTTTGCCTCCCCCCCATCCCATGCCCACGACATGGTATTGTGCAGCTCATGGGTTCCATGTCAATGTACTCTTGTGGCCAGTTGGTATGAAAAGTTGGAGTGCCCTGCCATAACAGATAAGACTCAAAGCCACTTCTGAAAACACCTCCAGGCAGACCGTCAGGGAACAGAAGATTTCCCTCATGAAAGGCATCATCCAAATAGTGTAGTAAAATAAATTCCCTATTTCCATCAAGCGAACAAAGACTCTTAAGGGCAAACCAAGCTGGATGTAATGAATCCCCAACTGCCCCTTCTTCCTTTGCAAAGTGCCTTCAGGAGAGAGTGGTTTGTATCAGAGAAAGAATAGGAGGGATTTCTCTCAAAACATTCCTCTGGTATCCACTCACATTTCCTCTTTACAGTTCCAGGCCTGTGTTTGTAAGGTATGCTTGAGTGCAGAATGCTAACGTGGGTCAAAGAAGCTGGAGAGAAGATGTTTCAGTGGAAGAGAGACTGGCAAGGTTTTTATCCAGGAGTACATTGCAAGGAAAGGGACGCGGGTGGCGCTGTGGGTTAAACCACAGAGCCTAGGACTTGCCGATCAGAAGGTCAGTGGTTCAATTCCCCGCGATGGGGTGAGCTCCCGTTGCTCAGTCCCTGCTCCTGCTAACCTAGCAGTTTGAAAGCACATAAAAGTACAAGCAGATAAATAAGTAGCGCTCTGGCGGGAAGGTAAACGGCGTTTCTGTGCGCTGCTCTGGTTCGCCAGAAGCGTCTTAGTCATGCTGGCCACATGACCCGGAAGCTGTACACCGGCTCCCTCGGCCAATAAAGTCAGATGAGCACTGCAACCCCAGAGTCGGTCACAACTGGACCTAATGGTCAGGGGTCCCTTTACCTTTTTACATTGGAGCCAGCATGGTGTAGTGGTTAAGAACGGTAGTCTCGTAATCTGGGGAACCGGGTTCGCGTCTCCGCTCCTCCACATGCAGCTGCTGGGTGACCTTGGGCCAGTCACACTTCTCTGAAGTCTCTCAGCCCCACTCACCTCACAGAGTGTTTGTTGTGGGGGAGGAAGGGAAAGGAGAATGTTAGCCGCTTTGAGACTCCTGAAGGGAAGTGAAAGGCGGGATATCAAATCCAAACTCTTCTTCTTCTTCTTCTACACTGCAAGGGAGAATGGGCCACCAGGGTTTTATGAAGCATGCCCCAGCTTGAACTTGACACAAGTCTTGTGAAGGGAATACCAGTTACAGACCAATGTGTACTGTACACAGATGGCCTAGACTGCAGAACCATACAAAGGATGAGGCTTTAGCCACTGCAAAAGGGATCCACTTACCCAAGGCAAGGCAACTGTCAGCCACCCCCACTTCTAATCAAGGGGACAGCTCCATAACAAACCTAGGTCAGAAAGGTCTGAGTACTGCAAGGAGACACAAGACTGATTCTGAAAACCATTATTCAAAAGTCCAACCAAATTTATTGGAACCTCCTAGCAAAGGAGTTGCATCCAGTGATTCCCCTCACCTGCATTAGAGTAACAGCCACCTCTGCTTATAGCAGGAAATGGGAGCAAACCACATCTCATGCAATACCATCATATCCCCTGTTGACTTTCAATCATGGACCGATTTCCCATATCCTTATAACTTCTCTTAAAGGACTGTTAAAAGCTTAGCCTACTTATGGTAGAAGATTTTACACTCTATATAAACTGAAGTATAGCTCTGCCAGAACTGATTATACATATAGTAGAGATTAAGGAGTAAAGAGAAACCACTACTTGTTGACTTTAATGGAAAAAAATATTCCATCATGCTATGCGTAGGGAGGAAATTACACTTTAGTATAACTGGCTGTATTGATCCAAGGCTCACAACATATAAAAGAACCAATCTTGGAAGCTAGAGATAGCCTTGTTCTGTAATATAGAATGGAGCTATTACAGCGAGCTTTCGGCTATCTATCAGTCTGAGATATAACACGCTCTGGCTGTTTATGTGTATTTATAACTACAAAAGTGACTCAAACCTACCCTTATTAGCTATGGAATCTAAACTACAACAAGCTGTCATACTTGGGTCTATAAGCAAATCCTCTTCATTCAGGCATATCCCGAATAACAAATTGTAATATACACCAATTTTCAGAAAACTGTTGCGAAGAATATTTATACTCCAGGCAGATTATAAATCAAAACAAAGCATAAAGATATCCTATCCAAGATGTAAAGAGACTCTGAATAATGTAGGACTTTGAAAGCAAGGACATGATACAACTGGGTGTGTGATACAAACAAGAACAAAATTAATTGACAGCAGGAGAGGCATGGGTCACGATAAGAGGAAGAGAGATTATAAATAGGAACACATGTTTTGAAAAGGCCATTGTTAGCATTGAAATTGCTAAAGGACCGTTACTGAGGAGGTGTTTAAGCCATGGAAAATATATTTAAGGATAAAAATAAATACATCAAAACTATAATGAAAAGACTCCCCAACTGTGAAGATAAATGAAAATTCACAACAGAAGCAAATATGAAATCAGGTAATGTTAGACTCCAGACATTACAAAAAGTCTGCTCCTTACTACTACAACGTGCCACAAAACTAAAAGATAGGTGCTTAAGCTTCCATCTAAACAAATAGTGCTTTAATTGATCCACCAATTACTCCTGATATCCCAACTCAGAATGTTTGTTATATAAATTATTGCATTTGATTCCTTGATTTACCTTACATTTCATGTGTCCAGGAAATATATACCTAATATAATCTGCACCTGAAAACTACCCTTTCTTCCTAGCACAATCCTTGGTCTCTTCTACAATCAGACTAGATTAAGTTAGCACACAAAGGGACTCATGTATTACTTTCCCTATGCTTCTAGATACAGGTAGGTAGCCATGTTGGTCTGCCATAGTCAAAATAAATAAATAAATACCATTCATATCTAACTCACCGGGAAAGCTGACTACATTGAGAGTTCATACAACTCTGGGGAATGAGGTGGAGGGAAGATGCAAAAGGTCTACTTCAGATTAAGGCAGCAGCAAGGAGACAGGAAATGGATGGCATTTTGGCTTCCAGTCTGCTCCAAAATCTGAAACAATTCTCAGAAACATTCCAAACATTAGCCGGGATGCTACTTCATGTGAACCTACATTGGAATTATTAACATTTTTATTTAAATAGTACAAATTCAAATCATACCACAAGTGAGTTTGAAAATCCCCTGAAAAGATCTGAAGATGGAAACAAATGTGGAACTTCCATAATTATTTTGTCCTTTAAGCACACTTCCTTAAAGCTGAGACAGGTTTTCCATGCAAGATGTGTAGCATAATAAGTTAAACATTAGAGATAAATATTCAAAATAAGTAGAATATTTTTTTCTAGACCACAAAAACTAATATCATTTTTATATATGTACAGTTACAATAATGTAATATAATGCAAAACTTCCAGTGATCTTACATAAAATACCCCCCTTTTACCTTCAGAACAATAAATGGAAACTAATTTGCAACTGCATATTACATTAGCTATTATCCATATTTTAATATCTATTTTTCCCTCACAGCACTTACTTTCATTATGAATTTGAAAAAATAAAAATTTACCCTTAAAGAAAAATAAATGAAGCACTGAGTGTGTGCTAATTTGCTATGTTACTGCCATTTCCTCTTGTCTCCCACCCCCTTACATGTTGAGGATTTTCCTTTGGCACATATTAATATTTATCGAGTATAGAGATTCCACTTTTTTATTTTACATGAGAAAATGGCAAGCTCAGTTTATGTCTTTTAGGCTGTGAAACTCACCTTTATTCTGAAAACATTTCCTATGCAAATAGCAACATTGTTACATTGTCTTACATATCACTTGTTAGATTTTAAACTTTTTTTTTTAAGAAAGCCTATCTCCACTCAATAGTTAAGAGTAGCTCTAGAAACAAACATTTTACCCTTTTGTGATACTGAATCAGGCAATATTTGAAAGGAAATCATTTCACCACAATCACTAGGTGGCTATGAGCAAATGGTTAAGTATGAGTGCCCATCCCTTTCAATGTGGTGACAGAGAGCTTTATGCCCAGTCTTAATCTTCCCCTGCCCTTGCAGACCAACTAATCATACTGTAGTATGGTCAGGACATAGCATTCATTGTGACTATTCATGCAGTTAAAAACTAGAGGCTTAAGTCTTTTTTTATGTATTAACAAATAGACCTTTTGTGTTCATGTACTGCCACCTATTGGAGATTTGTTATAAGAAACAAAAACACAAAGCCACAAAAGTTTATGTCTAATGATGCTATTCCAAGTCTACAAAATCCTAGTGAATAATCTTATAGCCAAAATAATAAAACTTATGGATACATCAGTCTAACTCAATATCTGGCACCTTCTTAAATTCTAATGGTCCGTCATCTGGAACAACTGTGGTAAAGGTAAATAAATTTGAGTCTGACCTAAAAATTTGAGACCATTTAGCTTATTACAGCAAGAAAGACACAGTAAACAGCAGGGAAATAACAACAGGAAGAGAAGAGAATAATGCAAATGTGGAGAAATGAGGGCAGTGGGGAAATAACCAGTGAAACGATCTGAATGGCTGAAATATGAACAGAGATTTGAGTGACGAAAAAAATGCTTTTCAAATTATGAACTTGTAGTCAGTGACAATGCTGAAATAAACTAGCATGGCCCTTTTGGTGGTACTCCAATTGAAATTTTAGCTGATGAACAATCTTGTGGCATTTACCTCCACAACTTGCATATGTGCGGGTGAGCTTTTCCCCTCAGAATCTGCACTGCCCTTTCATTCCACCATTCCCAGCAGGTGTGAAAGACATTATTATTTAACATCTATGAAATGCCTAACTTCTTCTAAGCACTGTACAGCTATTAAGGGATTACAGACAGTCCCTTACCTGCAGGCTCGCTATGCAGTATGACTCAAAAGGAATAGAGAGGGAAGTGGAAGGCAAGCTTTGGAGAAGCTATGAAATCACTTCTTCAAAAATCATAGGATGAAACACTTGCATGTTTCAAGCCATAGCTTGCGTGTATAAACATGCCATCACAAATCTAACACCACACAAGAACACTTTCATATCACCTCACACTCTTTATCACTTGAGTCACTTCCAGCATCCTGCCACAAGCCATCAAGTGCTGAATAATCTTGTAAGGAGAGGCCCATTGTTTCATCATCACATCTTAAAAACAAGGGTGGTTACCCTTTGGCCTTTCATATTCTTGGGCTACAGTTCCCATAATCCCTGACCACTGGCTGTTCTGGGCCTAATGAGAGCTGGAGTCCAACTTGAAGGCCACATAGATTGGTCTTAAGTCTGTGCCTGTTTTAATGTTTTGATGGAAGCCGCTCAGGGTGGCTGGGGAAACCCAGCCAGATGGGTGGGGTATAAATAATAATAATAATAATAATAATAATAATAATAATAATAATTATTATTATTATTATTATTATTATTATTATTATTATTATTATTATTATTACCTGGCCAAAATGCAAACCCACCCCATGAGGAGGATGGCTATCTACTGCCTCAGTGGCTGTGGCAAGTTTCCAATACCAGGGGTCGGCCTCAGACCCCTATGCATGTGGCATAGACTGTTTCTTTTTAACCAGACCTTTGGTTGATTTGACTTACATCCTATGTGCCCTTTTAAAATGTGGTGGTTGTTTTTTATTTTATGTATTTTGTGGTTTTATATTTTGATCTTATTCTGTGAACTGCCCTGAGACCTCTAGGTACAGGGCGGTATATAAATTCTAATAGTAGTAGTAGTAGTAGCAGCAGTAGTAGTAGTAATAGAGCACCGGGTTCAAGTCCACCCAGAGACAGCAGCTACACTTCACCGCGTTGCCAGGACCACTTCCCGCCCCACCCACTTCCAGCCAATTCGCCTTTGCCTGCTGTATTGACGGGCAAGAGACTCCACAGCCGCAGCAAGGAAAGGCGGTGCTGGAAGGGAGCTGCGGCGCATGAATACCATGCCCCGCGCTGCGCAAATGGTCGCAGCACGGCAGCGCCGCCCAGCCAAAGAAGGCAGAGAGAGCGGGCGGGCGGCCGACCCGGCGAGGGACGCGGAGCGCGGGAAGCCCAGCCAATACCTGCGCAGGCAGCGCTCGCACACGCCTCCCAGGCGCTTCTTGCTGACGGTGTAAGCGAAGGGCTCCGCGCGGTACAGCAGCTCTCCCGGCTTCACCGCCTTCGAGGAGCGCAGGCCGTTGCCTTTGCCCGGGCTGGCAAACTTCTCCATCGCCGCTTGCACAGAGCGAAGAGAGGCTCCCGGGCCCACAGGGCCCTTCCCGCCTCTGGCCCCACGTGATGCCGCTCGTGTCGCCGCCGGAACCATCTTTGGTACGGGCAAGAGGCGCCCGGCTTCAGGGCGCCCCCACCTCGCGGCGTCAAGCTCGAGCAAGATGAGAAGCGCATGTGCACTCCTCCCCCCAAAAAACCGGGTTTAGACACTCGGGGATGTGGGCTTTAAATAAGAAAAAAATATATATCTTGCACCGTCTGTGGGAGGCTAGGCTCTTCCAGAAGCACATTAGGAAATAATTTCCCAATTTAGGGCTGCAACCCGAAACGCGCTTAACCTGGAGATAAACCTCAGCAAATCAATGGAGATTACTTCTGAGTAAACATATTCGGGATCGGGTTGCAAAATCAGATTTAAACTGCCCACTGCCTTAAGATATTGCCCACAGTTACTATGACAATCACCATTTACAGATCCGTGTCACCTCACAACCCTAACCAGCATCATCTCATAAGTAAGACATACTGAATTAATGTGGGGCTAGGACTGGAGCCTTAGCCTCAGGGTTGGCCCACTCATGAGGCAAGGTGAATTACTGCCTCGGGTGACAGAAGGCAGCACACCCAGCCTCCAAGAAATGCATCACCCGCTGCTGCCACCTCAGCTGAGGCATCTGATCATAGCCTGCATTTTTAATCAAGGCTTATATTTTGATCAGATTCCTGTATTCTAAAAATGAGCTTAAATTCACAAATGTTTCTTTCGAGACAGGACACCAGCAGGCAAGGTCTTTGTCAGAGGCCCCTTTGGTTTATTGCGGTCATAAAACAGGCTGGGAACAAAAGGTCACACTGACCATACAAATGATAGAATACAATCAAGGTTGCAAAAACAAATAGTGCCTCCCATTAAACTTGAGCCACATCTTCCTAAGGTTAAAAGGGCAAGAGCTAATACAAACAGCAGCTGGCCAAGGGAAGAGGCCTCTCTCTCTCTCTGAAACTGCTTTGAATCTTTAGAATTTAGCTTAGCTTTTACTAAGTTCCCTTTCTTCTAAAAAAACTATATATGTATGAAATATTGGCTTAAATGTAATTATGCAAAGGATTTAGAAAGTAAGAAATTATAGAATCATAGAAGAGTTGGAATAGACCACGAGGGCCATTGGGTCCGGACCCCTGCCAGACAGAGAGACGCCATCGGAGCACTCCTGACATATGGTTGTCAAGCCTCTGCTTAATGACCTCCAAAGATAAAATTAGCCACCATCTGTTTTGGAGTGAATAGGGCAATAGAGCAAAAGATGAAATGTTAGTTAAGGCGCCTAGTCTAGGGCAAAAGGTTATTTGGTAATTAAGGTGCCTTGTAGAGGTTAATGGCTATTTATTTGCCAATTATAAATAGAAGGAAATATAGCTCTTTGTCTCCCATAAAAGGTAATAGGAAATGGGTGTATCTTTTATGATTGGTTCTAGCAAACAGCCAATAGGAATTTTAACCAGGCTGATTGGACAGAGGCAGCCAAAGGAGGAGCAAGGGGGCTGAGCTGAGGGAATATAAGTGCTGGCCATAAGGGCAGGAAGGCAGGCCAGAGCTTGGTAACCATATACCACTGTGCCTCTCATTTATTTGTCTGACAAATAAATTATTATTTTAATTTCTCTATTGCTGCGTTGAATATTTCATTCCAGCTAAGCGTTAACCACAAGCAGGGTGCTACAAGCTGCTGCCACGTGCTTCTTGGAGACCAGATCTGCCACTTCCTTGGCAGCCCTCCCCAGTGCCACGTCTACAGTGGCCTATTAAGGAATAAGAGGAGCTGCTGGTCTCCCACCCTTCTTCCTGCCGTAGATCTTCATTCACCCCTTCTTCCCTGGTGGGTCCATTGCAGGAGGGGAGGGGGCAGGACAGAAAAGAGTCTTGCAACATAACAAATCATAAAAGAAAGACAGAAATAAAAAATTGAAACAGTAAAGTGTCACAGCCCTGGAAGGGCAGAAGTACAAAGATACAGATGAGCTCTAACAGGATAATAAATTATTAACTCATACAAAGATTCCCTTTACAAATAAGATTTTTTTTTTAAAAAGTACTGTATTCTTCACTAGTGAGTTCCATCATACTGAGAATAAAAGTTCTATAGTCTTAAATGGTCCAGACATTTGTATATAGTGATGGCATTGAGTTACCAAGTGTCATAGGTCAAAAAAGTGCCATAGGTCAAATTTGAGCTCTGCCCTTTAGATACGTATACGTAGGAGATATCTCTTCAAGAAGGGCAATTTGCCAACCCCTTTAATACCAGCAATCCAGATTATTAAGATTAAAAGTATTTTTAAAATACAAATAAATTACTATTATGTGTTTGGCTTACTTGCAATTTGAATGCTGTTTTCTGCTTCCTTGGGCCAAGATAACAGAGACTGAACCCAAAACTCCATGCATGCAAAACACGTGGTCTGCCACAGAACTGAGTCCCCCAATCCTGGGCTTGAGGAACTTGTGCATATCAAATATAATTTGGAAAAGAAGTATTTTGGAGACACATGAACACAGGTTTGAAGATACACATGAGAATGGTGTGAAGTGTGCCCTCAACTGAAACTCAGTGTGGTGCAGCAACTAGAATGTTAGATTTAGAACTTGGGCATACATTCAGCTCTTCACTCAGCCGCAAACTGCACTGAAAAGGCATCAAAGAATGAGTGACTTTAGGATTGTAACATCACAGCTTAGTTTACCTTATTGGTTGTTATGAGAATAAAATGTAGGAGCTCTGAGCTCCTGGGGTGGGACAATAGGATAAAAATAAAATAAAAGATTTTTTTTTAAAAAAATCATCTTACCATCTTTTGCTTACAAATGGAAAATGCAATGTTATATTGTTTTGGATTGTTGTGACCTACAGTTTGCATTTGTCCTGGAAACAGCACAACATGGCTAATGCTTACATTATTTTATTATTATTATTATATTATTATTTTATTTTTATCTTTACAGTCAAGCAATATATAAATTTTGTTAGATAGTGTCCTTTGCCTAGAAAGACTGTAAAGTAGCACACATTCCAAATGACAGGCAGGTGGCACAACAACACAATTTCTCAGATTCCTTTGCTATTTCCTGCTTTCACTTTGATTCAAATATTAATATGCAGAGTCAAACTAAAGAGATACTCTACAAAAGTGGATTTATTTAAAATAGTGTAAGGTGCTAAGATATGTTATTTGCTTTTTTTAATGAACACCTTAATTCATCTCTGGATTTTAATATAGTTGTTTAAACATCTACAGGTAAAACAATACAAATGTTTCAACAGCCTATTTCAAGACCTTTTTGTTATATAATTTCAGGCTCTGCATACTTGCATTAATAAAGCCCTCTGCCCAATGAAGATAATGTTTTAGATTATTATCTGACCTTCTAGGATAGTTGTATAATGTTGCTCCTGTACAGTGTTCTTTGTGACTTACTAGCATGACATTGTATCGTTGTCAAATGAGATCATGTTGCTAAGAATAGTGTTTGCTGCAGGTAACCGATTCTACTTTGCAATGCAATATGACTCCTTATTCTCAAAGGAAAAATTGTCCCTCCTTAAATAATGCAACAGTCAGACATCAAAAGTTTTCTGAGCACTTTTACCGGGTTGTTAAATTAAGATTAGATTTTTCCAACCATGTTGACTGGAAGAACTTGGTGTGTATTGTAATGGATAATTCTACCACCCTTCTGCCACCCCCAATCTTTCTCCTGATCTTAAAAAACAAGAAAATGGTTGTGGTATTACTAATGTGGGCCACTGAAAGTCAGGGTCCAACTCACAATTTAAAAGGCCAGTTATCTATGTCCCGTTTCTTGATGTTCAGCAGTAGTTTTCAAAATATTTTCAGCATGTTCCCTGTATTAGGGCTATAATTGTTTTTATCAGCACACCGCCTGCCTCTTCCTTCCTGCCCCCACCCCACGCAAATATGTTTCAATGTATTTTATTTCTGAAGCATTGATCTAGCATATTAGTTGTCCCACACATTAAGGATTGCTTTGCCTGTTAGTGGTTTACATAATGTTACTTATATAACGCTGTAAACTGGCTTGGGCACTTGGAAAAAGTTGGAAAGGAATTATTGGTAGGGTTCAGATTAATATCACAATCCTATATATGTGTACTTGCTGCATGAGCACTTTTAGATGTTTTAATTTTTTTGATATATTTTAATATTGGGGTTTTTCTAAAAATGTAAGTCGCTTTGAGACAAACATTTTGTACAATGCAACAAGTAAATAATAATCATAATACTCAAAAGGAATCCCATAGTTTTCAGTGTTGCTTATTCCCAAGTAAGAGCACAGAACTGCAGTCTTCATTAATTGCATCTCGATAAATGTGATAAGTTAGTAATGACTTAAGCTGCAATACTACCCCTACTTACTTGGGAGTAAGCTCCACTGACATTAGACTTACTTCAGAGCAGGTATAATTGGACTGTTGTTAATTCCCACTGAAATCAAATGAAACTTAAGTACAGCTAACTTACAATGCAGTTCTGTACATGTCTACTCAGAAGTAAGTCATCACTGAATTCAGGTAAGTACTTTGCAGAATTGCAGCTTTTCTCTGAATCCAACACATTTTAAAGAAACAAAACAGGAGTTCAACTACTTTTAAATTACTGTAACTCACCCTAGGATGTACTAGTGAATCTAATAATAATAAATTTCATCATCATCATCATCCTACATTCAATTCTTATGATTGCAGATTTTCTTGTGCAAGGAGTGATTACAGGTCCTTCCATTTTAATAATCTCTCCTCCCCCATTTCCCAACTGTCTTTGGCTTTATATACATCCTCAATAGCACAAACAGTATCCACAAAGAAGCTTGCAGTATCTTTCCCCCGCCCCTCTATGGTAGTCAAACAACAAACTAGTTCTTAGAACAAGGACTTCGGATGTACAAGTTCCCTTCCTCTTCCTCTGCCCCAGCCCTCTAGAGCAGATTTGGGGAGAATGAAGTGGAAAAAGGGAAGAGCGAGCAAGGGAAAAGTTTTGCTGTACAGATGGAAATTTCTGCACTATCAGAATTACTTAATTTGATTCGGGCAATTATATTTGAGAAATTTTCATACAGCTCTTCAACAGCAGTGTACAAGGGCCTGGGTAGACAGGACGAAACAGTTGCAAAAGGAAATCAGTCTCTTGACTAGAAACAAGTGTTTTATTGCATTTTTAAGGAAAATATTTACATTTTTATAAATTAGAAAAAGGTTTGTGATGAGACAAACCTCTTTTAGTTTACATAGTAGTTAACATCCTGGTCAGAAAACAGGATAACTGAAGTGCATTCACTATATACTATTTACATAAAGTTTATACAATATATATATATATATAAAGGCAGAGCAAGTTTTGCAAACATTTTTCCATGTGGGGGCCAGTTCTAGAGTAACTCAGGTATTTGAGCACAAGTCTTTAAACCAGAAATACACATTTTCTTGCTTCTTTTGGCAAATTTTTGGTTTACAGTACCTGGTGGTTTTTTTAAGTGTGCAAGTCTATGCATTTCAAGCTTTATATTTATTTTTGAGGCAAACTGCAGTGTATGCCATGTTTGCCTTATATTCCAAAAGTAGCTCTGCTGTAATACAAGGAACAATAACAGGACTGAAAACAGTTCACTATGTTTTGAACAACAAAGGATTTTGCCTTGCACCTTAGAAAATGCAATGACATGAAATTTCCCATGGAGGACAAATTGGGCATGTGTAAGATGTTGAATTTTTATGTGGTATTACCTTCATAATTTATCACCTGATAATTTATCAACTAAATTATCCTCACTGATAAAGAGGTTTCAAGCCACTATCATTTGCACCATAACAAGTTCCTATTCAAAATAAACCAGTTTCAGATTAAAAATTGATGCCCCTGCTATCCTCCAAAAAATCTTCATCATAGAGCCAGCTTTGGTCAAATTCATTAGCTTGTTCCATAATCTCAAAAAGGCTTTTGTACTGCTCTGGATATAGACTACCCGTTGTAATGTTTTCTGGTATCTCCAGCTGTCTCAACAATTCCTTCCCACCTTGGGAACTCCATAAACTGAAATAGAAGAAAGGCGGGGGGAGAGGGAATCGGTCACAATGGGACAGTTAAAGATAATGCTGATCAGTACCTTATTAAAACAAAACCAAATTTTAACATGGATCTCATCAGATTTCATTCCTTAAAACGTCATTATTTTCCATTAACAGTTAAGATTGTGAATATAACTCCAATGGCTAAACTAATTATGCAACCCAGGGTCTCTTGTCACCATCATGAAACCCCAAAACGCAAACAATGATTTCAGTGTTTAAGTTAATGCATCACAGCATGTTTCCAGGATGCTTTTGAGGATACATGTATACAAATGAAGACTGTAAAGGTGAAGAGGTAAAGTCGGTTATGATTAATTGGGCTAAAGACTTTGGGTACAATATACAACTGAATGATTGGGGGAAATTATGGAAAGAAGGTTTAAAATTTACTGCATGCAATGCCTTGAAAGAAAATGTGATGAAAATGTTTTATAGATGGTATATTACACCTGTTAAACTTGCAAAAATGTATAAGGTAAGCAGTAAATGTTGGAAATGTAAAGAAAAAGAAGGAACATTTTACCATATGTGGTGGGAATGTAAAAAGGTTAAAAACTTCTGGGAAATGATATACAATGAAATGAAGAAAATGTTGAAATATACATTTATTAAAAAACCAGAAGCATTTTTATTAGGCATTGTAGGAACTGATATAAATAGAAGTGATTGTAAGTTGTTTTTGTATGCAATGACGGCAGCACGAATTTTATTGGCACAAAAATGGAAGCAAGAAGAATTACCAACGAAAGAAGAATGGAGGATGAAATTGATGGACTATGCAGAACTGGAAAAATTAACGGGAAGAATCTGAAACCGGCGTGACCAGAGATTCACAGAAGATTGGCGTAAATTTACGGACTATATGAAAAGTAATTGTGATGATTCAATTACATTTGTAGGTTTGCAGGAAGTTTTGTAAGGGGAATAATTCGAATTATTGCCTTATTGAATGAAAGGGAAGATATCGGTTATGAGGTTAAAAGTAATATAAATTTAAGAAATGCAGGAGAAATCTTAAAGATGGGAGATCATCAGAGGAGCTGACGGAAGTCCAAAAGATTGTATAAGAGCTGGAAATTTGTAAAATGTATGACAATATAAATGTGTTTAAAACGAATAAAAAATTATATAAAAAAACAAAACAAATGAAGACTGTCTAAAACATAAAATGGCCAATATTGAAACCTCTGGTGGTGGTTGGAACTTAAGTTTATCAAGCAACAACCTCCCTTTTCTTATTGCTGCAATGATAGAAATTCCAGAAGCAGCTTTTGGTATGGCACTGTGACTCCTGTTCAGAGTAAACATTCTTACCATTGGCATGCCTAAAATAGATCTTTGTTCAGGATCCAAAAAACCAAGCAACTAGTTCTACATTCCCAAAGGGCTTTGGCCTTGTGTTTTCCATGCCAAATAACCAACCATGTTTAAATAAAAGCAGCTTTTAAACATAGTATTTGATATGGCAATGGGATGGAGGGCCTCTGCTGTTTTAAAAAATTCAAAAGTCAAACTGGCTCAGTAACCACTTGGCTGCCAGCCACTGTGCTCAGGTATCCAGCCACAAAGCCGACTAGTCTTCTCAAACGTTAGTCACACATCTAAAGATGCGCAGCTTTTTGAAACTTAAGCAAATTCTATATAATATTGTTCAGGTTTACGCCAAGTGCCATATCCGACTAAATTCTTTTCCACGCTGGATGTCAGCTAAAGAAATTGACTTTTACTTACTTTAATTTATCTATTAGTTTAGTCTTGCTTTTAGCAAGGCATTGCTTCACCATCACAACAAATATTCTTGAATTACTAGTTGTCAAGCTGTCTGTAAACAAATTCTTCCTTGGCGTCAGCCGTATTAAGCATAAGTGGTCATTCTGCAGCAGCTGCATATAACACAAAAAATTAAAAACATATTAATATAAGAATTTAATTCATGTGTCTTTTACCTGATATGTCTTCCAGAAAGGGCAAACCAACACTGCAAGTGTATCATAGGTTAGTGTGTGGGGAACCCCTCATACAGCAGGGGTCTCAGTTGCTCATTCCCTCCCCTGATGAATTATGGTAATTCTTAGTCCATGTTTTATGGGGATCTGCCCATATAAACAGTGAAATTGTTGGAAATGTTTATCCGATGGAAATACCCAACCCTCTGATCTTGTTGCTGACTGTTACAAAAGACATACCCAGTTTTTCTAGATTATTCTTTCTGCTTTTTGTGCTGCTATCTGGTTTGCCCACTCTAAGGACTGGATTTGGTCTACCACTCTATGTTTGACAACCATGAATTTTGATTGCTCTAATATGCTAGGAACTTAGAATTATTTCACAACTAGATGGGCTGGAGGGAGACAGGAGTTGTTACTTATTTAGATTGACTGCTTTGTCAATGCTGCTTTTTAAATCAATGACAAATGTTAACCCATATGCAAATCATACCCAATTACTAATCATTTAATCATATTTTATATAAATTTTTCCATTTCCTATATTACTGTATCATTTATAATTCTATTTCATATCATTTCCATTTTTCATTTCTTTCCAGATCAATAAATTGAATAACACATAGAATCATAGAATGGCAGACCAAGGGTCATCCAGTCCAACCCATGTAATGCAGGAATCACAACTAAAGAATCCCTGACAGATGGCCGTCCAGCTACTATTACAGTTACAATCGGTATTCTTTGCTCTTTCTCTCTCTTTGGATTTTTAAATGCTTTATTACTCATTTTCCGTATATATACAACATGTAGTTATCTTCATTTCAGTCAGTCCAATAAGGATATCTATGTTCACAAAGAAAATTACATATAATTTCAACTATGTGTTTTCTACACAAACGTAAGACCTCCCATTTTCTCCACGTTTCCCTTTGTAATAAACATATTACTTTAATTTGTCATTATTATTTTTAAAAATTCGCTTTTCTATTTTGATGTCATTTTCCTTTATATATATTATTTACAGAAATCATTCAAAGGCAACTACCATGCTTATATTACAACTATTTTTCAAGTACTTCTTGAAATTATCCCATTCTAGAATGAACTCCTGTCTGGGTTTGTCTCCGATTCTTTCAGAAAGAGAGGCTAATTCCGCATATTCTGTAATTTTGAGTAACCATTCATCTCTAGTAGGAAGTTTGTCATCTCTCTCTCTCTCTCTCTCTCTCTCTCTCTCTCTCTCTCTCTCCGTGTGTGTGTGTGTGTGTGTGTAAACTTTACTCCCTGTTCCACTGGGCTGCTACCAAGCAAAATCAAACCTTCACTGAGGTCCAATAAATGCTAGTTTGTTCACTAGTCAGGATTTTGCATAATGTGCACCAATTTTGTTTGGATCACCATATTAACAACCCCCAACCCCATTCAATGACAATGACGTGGCAATTATTGCAAAAGTATAGCAACAAAGATGTTTTGCAACCTGGATTTTCAATGAGTGCTGCTGACGCTAGCCCTACCAATATAGATTTGGCTTACGCGAAAAGCGTTTTGGAGACAGACAGCCGATTACTAAGTGCACAGCTGAATGAGCATGTGTCTCTCTCACTAAAACAGCAATCTGGACAATAGTTCAATGAATTTGAGAATGTCTGCATTCACACAGCATTTCCTTAAGCATTCAATTATATTTAGCTTACCACACTCTTTGGTATAGAAAGTCCACCATTTTTTGAATTCGTCAGAAATGAAGGCCAAGGCTCCTAGAAGGAAGGGAACAGTAATGCAACTTAGTATGAATATTCAATAAGGACTTGCCACAGGGCACTGGTGGTCCACAGGCCAGGTTCCCTCAACTTTCAGCAGTACCTATTCAGGGCAGCTCAAGGCTCCCCATCAGTGAAGCATGTGGTGTTCAGATCATACATGAGCACCACCTGCAGCTCTTTGGCTTCTGATTAAGAATGTAAGCATTTGTACAGCAATAAGTGCTAAGGAAATGACAAAATAACTGCTTGAGAAATTATGACAAAGATCTGGGAGAATGGGATCTAAAGTGCCATGGGTAATCTTCCTTTTACACACAAGGTATTTAAATATTTGCTTCCTGTTGCATGCCTGCAAAACAAAAAGCTGCTCTACAAGATCAAGGGACCCTTCTGAGTGGCATCCCTTGAAGGCATATCCTCACCTGTGGGCAGGTGGAAGCGCTTCCTGCTTACAAGCAGGTGGGTGGGAGTAGTTTCCAGCCAAGTGAATCCTGAAATATCACCTTACCATTAAGAGCCCTAAGAGCAGTATTATTGCATTGCTATTCATTGCATGTATTAAACACTCACCATACGCAGAAGCTGAATGTCACAGGCTGTTTGCCATAGTACACTTAGTGGTTGATAGATTCTTGTTTCCCCAGGCTTCGCAACAAGAGTCTGGCAAGGGGAAAAAACAGCATTTATATTTATGTAAAATTTCTGACTTTATCATGAACAATGGAAGAAAGACTTGATTAAAGCAGGAAGTTCCAAGTAGCATCTGAAAGTTGAATCAAGGTACAAGTCTCGCTTGTCCAAGGCTATATTAGAAGGACTGTTATGCCACAACAGAACTAGAGTACTATTTTCAGTCATGAGTCAAAATATGAAACTGTGCCAACTCAGTATCTGTACTACTGTTCCCGTTCTTCCAAAGCAGTTGCTATAGTTCTGAAGATCCAAAATGTATATATGAAGTACAATTATTGTATCATCTAATATTCTAGTTCCGACCTTCAAGGGGGAGTGCCTGTCCTTATACAACAAAAAAAGCAATATCCACTAACTCATTTTCTGGTTCTTAGAAGGTATTTTAAAATGTCATCAAGAACAGAAATCAATGCAGAATCCAGTATCTTAATGTACCTCAGATCGTGTACCAAGTTGTCAACCCCAATTCCATTACATAAGATACCCACAAGGTGATGGTAAAGAATAGAGTTCCTGCTCTTTCTAATTCAGTTCATATTTGAAATGTTGATGATTCAAAGCAAAACCAGTTCATTCACGTTAGAAGGGATTAAGGAGAAGACTGGTTTATGACAATCCTGGGGTTTATATGACAACAACGATTACAGTTCTGGGTAGTCTATGACAACTCTTCAGTACTGTATAAAAGTAGCTGGTTTGCAGGTTTGGCTAAAACAGAGTACAAAAAATGTACAGTGGTACCTCGGATTAAGTATTTAATTCGTTCTGGAGGTCTGTTCTTAACCTGAAACTGTTCTTAACCGGAGGTACCACTTTAGCTAATGGGGCCTCCCGCTGCGCCGCCAGAGCACGATTTCTGTTCTCATCCTGAAGCAAAGTTCTTAACCCAAGGTACTATTTCTGGGTTAGCAGAGTCTGTAACCTGAAGCATATGTAACCTGAAGCGTATGTAACCCGAGGTACCACTGTACCTCTGTACCTCAAGCTGGGCAGGGAAAGAACCCTGGGGTACAGTTCACTGTTATACCCTTATTGCAGGTTGGAGAGCTATGGGGAGCCAGAGGAGCTTATAGTAGCCCCGTAATGTAGTCCACCATTAATACTGCAGGTCAGAGGTAGGGCTGGGGCTCTTTTGGATTCCTCTTGGGGTGGAGCAAAGTTCAATTTATTTAAACTGCCCCCTCAGACCTCTCCCCAAGCCAAATCACGCCACTGCATTCAGAAGCCCCATGTCTTACTGATTTTGAACTTTCAAATGTTCAAAAAAACAAAACCACAACCTATCTCAGTAAGTTTTGCACATGAAGTAAGACCCAAGTTAGAGCACAAACACTCATTTTTGATTTTTAAAAAATTCACACACAAACCCCAGTCACCAGTTTTACATGCACACCAGGACTATACCAACATTTTCTTGCAGAGCTCCACCTTAATGTAATATTAGCTGAGCAGATGAGTAAACCATTCCTTTGGATGAGAGATGCCATGGATTAGTAAAAATTATTCCAGAGTTTTATGGCAAACAACACTTCCCATGCCTTATTGCAACTGATAGGCAGTAGTGAAAAGCAAATAGTAAAATAAAAAAGTTCTTAGTAACAGGAAAGTGGTATATGTGACCATAAGTGCAAAAAGTACTATATGCAGATGAAATCATTTACATATAAAATGTATCATTCTGGATTAACCCTATTGAAGAGGCAGGACTTGATTAGATTAAGTTTTTCAGTAATTCTTGTTTGTAATCAACAGTTGGGTTTTCCAGTTCCTTATCCTACACCACTACACTGAGTGCTTGTTGATCATTACTGTCATCTCCCAATACTTGCCAGAGCTTAATTATATTCTGTGAAATTAGTCCAGAGAACCTTAACTTAATACAAGGGCTTTGTTCCTCTGAATATTTGTCAAGTACATTTCCCCCCAAATGGGATAAAAAATTTCCTAACAAGCACAGAACCTCTGTTGAGAAATTGTCCACAGATATTTGGCCTACTGAAAGAGGAAGCCAAATCTTTTAGAACTGCAGCCTATATTTTTCCTACTTGCATCAAAACCAAGGTTATGTTTCATTATAAATTTAAAAAATCTGCACTTATCTATTCATTGACTGTGCAACACATAATTGCTACCCTACTTGCTGTCAATACGAATTATTAAAACTTTTTTTTGTTCATGGAACTGACAAGTACAGAAATGTTCTTTGCTTAAAAATTAAAATAATTATTACATCTATACACTGCATTAAAATAATTTTTACAAAGTATGTTTGATTATTTTAACACAACCACATAGCAGCTGGCGTATTATCAAGCTATCTTATACATAAATACCTTGTATTCTTTTTCACTGACAAAGAGGTTCAGTTCTGTTCTTCCGTATTTATATATAGAACTGCGTTCATATAAGGCATAGAGAAGCTTCCAAATCAGGTTCCTTTCCTTTCTTTGTGGCACAATTCCAATCACTTTTAGAGGAACATCTGTACAGAAAATCGACCAAAATGAATGAAAAAATGTATATGTTCACCACTACTAAATAAAATAACCACCAAATAAATAAATAGACAATAGCAGAATCATTACAAAAATAACTCCCACTTCATTAATGCCTTGAATATTGCTACCCTTCATATGAGACCTCTTAAATCCTCTAGTGAGGCTATGACATTCAAATATTAGATTGGCTACCCACAAGATACAGGGCTATCTCCACAGTAGCACCACAGTCATTTTTATATTTATACACAACTTTTGAATCATGATAGTTCCCAAAGCAGTTACGGAACACTCCCTTGGGAAGCAGTGGCTTTAGGCAAGCCATGAAAACTTTCTTCTTCCTAAAAAGCTTTGGAAAAACGTGTTTAGCAGGTGCCATTTTACAATGTATTTAACTGCTGTTGTTTCATCTGAAGATATCTGCCTCAAGCACACCAAATGGAAAAAGCCAAATACAAACAAATATTGATCTGCTAATTATCTACAGTTGATATGCACCAATTTTAAGCACCTGCTGTCCAAGGAACTGTTAAGATGCCCAAGTTCTCAAAAAGTCTTTCAGAATACATAAAAGGTGGCTTCAAGGATCCAATACCCATAGGGTCCAATCTGAAAAAGTCACAATGCACCACTTCTAGCTGGCCATCTGCTTTTTCCTTCAGAGACTAAACAGAAACAAATCATTAGAAGGTGAAATTAACATCTGAATTTGTTTTAACTGAGTCAGCCTATTAACCCATCTAGCCAAATACTGTATTGTCTACTCAGAGAGCAGCCTCTCTCCAACGTCTCATGCAGTGATTTTCCAGAGCCGCTGCTCAAGAGCTTGTAACAGGAGATGCTGGGATTTATCCTGTGCCTTTATCTTGGTTTTAAATAAAATAAAATAAAATCTTGTTTTTTAAAAAAAATACCATAAATTGAGTGATAGAGACATATTTGTAACCAAAAGAAAACAAAAAAGAATAAAAAAAGAAAAAGAACAATCAACGACTAACCTGTCAGGAAAACAATATACTTTGAGATAAATTAAATCTCTCATTTTTGTCCTTTTACAGATTTTTGTGAGGTCCAGTTTCTAAATCTAAACCATCAATCATCTCCTTATCTTTTTGTTTAGCCACAAATTTCAGTCCCCCGTGTACAAACCTACCTCTAAATCAGGAACAAATGACTTATTACTCTCCAGAGCTATAACATGGGCACCAGCATTGAGTAATGTTCGGGTTAAGACTCCAGGACCTAAAAAAAAAAAAAAAAATCCAGGGTTAAACACCGGCATTAAACACAGTTTTAGTTTAAAAGAATGACCAAGAAGAACCCAAAGGCCCTGTAAGTTAAGAAGAGAAAAATATAAATATGAATGTAAACATGCAAAACTTCTCAAGGGACTACACTGGATTATATCCCTTGCAACATATTATAGTAAAGGGACCCCTGACCTTTAGGTCCAGTCGTGACCAACTCTGGGGTTGCGGTGCTCATCTCGCTTTATTGGCCGAGGGAGCCGGCGTACAGCTTCCGGGTCATGCGGCCAGCATGACTAAGCCACTTCTGGTGAACCAGAGCAGCGCACGGAAACACCGTTTACCTTCCTGCCAGAGCGGTACCTATTTATCTACTTGCAGTTTGAGTGCTTTCGAACTGCTAGGTTGGCAACATATTATATACAAGCATAAAGAAGAAATAAAAATTGCAGGAAATGTGAATTTTAAAAAAAACTATTGAAGGGACAACTTTTCAATAGTATAACCTTCAGCTGAAGACAACTGGAGGAAAACAATGGCCAACTTGATATACTTTGGGGTTTCTGCCAGCATATTTCTCTCGACAGCCAGCAGTCACCAACAACAAATTTTATAAAATAAACTGTGGGACATTTATATTAAAAATGAAATATCTCAGGTGATATCAGACCAAGGCCCATTTAGACTAGTATCCTGTTCTCACAGTGGCCAACCAAAAGCCACAAAGGAGGACATGAGCGCAACAGTACTCTCCCTTGTACTCTCCAGATGCTGGCATTCAGTGGCATACTGCCTCAAATTCTGAAGGTAGTGAACAGCCATCATCACTAGTAGCTACCGATAAGATTCATTTTGCATGAAACCCCCTTAGAAGGTTGTCAAAGTTAGTGGCCATTACTACATCTTGGGCTAGCAGATTCCATGGTTAAACTATGCACAGTGTTAAGCAGTAGATGTCTGCTTGGAATCTTACAACATTCAGCTGCATTAGATGACCCCAGCTTCTAGTATTATGAATGGGGAAAATGTCTCTGTACTCACTTTCTCCATATCATGCATAATTTTATTTGCCTTTGCCATGTCTCACCATACTTGCCTTTTTTTCAGAACTAAGAAGTCCCATATGTTGCAATATGCATTCATTCGATCATGATTTTGAACGCTCTCTTTCACAGATCATTAATTAGAGATGCATAATTAATTGGCACCTGAAACTTCAAGAAATGTCTTGCACTGCATTCAACAGAGAGTTTTGAAGTTCACCTTGTAAGCTTAACGCTGTATGTAGGTTCTGTGGAAGATTTTGTTCATTAGTTTTACTGTTCCATTTGCCAGGAGAGCAAACGGGGTGTTTCACAAGAGAAAAAGGGGAAGGAACAATTGGGCCTTAGATGCTAATGGGAGCTTCCTTAGTACTGTCTAATCCAATAGCCTAACAGTCAAGGTACGGAATCACAAGACAGAAAAACATTTGGTTAAAATCTAGGCTCCGAAAGTAATTGAGATACTGTTGGCAAACACTCTGGAACACTGCCTATATATTGGGCATGGCCCGTCACACACAGGCAGAATGTATGCAGAAGATGCCATCTCCAGGTAGAACTGGGAGAGGCCCTGGTCTGAAATTGCAGGCAATCACTGCCAGCTAGTGTTGTTGATGATACAGAACTAGATCAACTAAAGGTGTGACTTGGTATAATACTTTTCTCCTAGGTTCCTACTTTGAAAACACCCTGTTTCTTTATTCTAAAAGAATTATTTGCAGGTGGCGCAATCGGTCAGTGCATCTGGCTGTTAACCAGAAGGTTGGTGGTTCGAGCCCAAACAGGGATGGTGGCGGGCAGGATTCCTGCATTACAAGACTAGACTAGGTGGCCCTTGGGGTCCCTTCCAACTCTTAGCAATAAGATCCCGGGGCACTGCTGGTGCAGCGAGTGATGCAGAAGTCGAAGTACAGTGGTACCTCGGGTTAAGTACTTAATTCGTTCCGGAGGTCCGTTCTTAACCTGAAACTATTCTTAACCTGAGGCACCACTTTAGCTAATGGGGCCTCCTGCTGCTGCGCTTCCGCAGCACGATTTCTGTTCTCACCCTGAAGCAAAGTTCTTAACCTGAAGCACTATTTCTGGGTTAGCGGAGTCTGTAACCTGAAGCGTATGTAACCTGAAGCTTATGTAACCCGAGGTTCCACTGTAACAGGTAAAGAGGACCAAGCGTCTCTAACCCTCACCTGGCTCGCATTCCAGCACCACCGTCTCCGGCCCCTCGGAGCCCCTCCCGCTTTGCAGACTGGAGGCCACGGCGCGCGCGAGGTCGGGGCAGGCGATGAACCTTCGCAGGGGCGGCGGGGCCCGCGCCTTCTCCGCCACCAAGCGGGTCGTTTCGGCCTCCTCGGGGATCCGCAGAGGAGGGAAGCGGGGCTTTGCCGGGCCGCGGCGCTGCTCGCTCTGACCCGCCGGGCCTCGCGAAGAGAGCCGCTTCCCAGGCGACAGGCTCAGAGCCGTCAGCAGCAACGGGCGCCCCGGCAGGCCCGACGGGGCCAAGGCCGCCACCGCCGAACGCAGCATCCCGCACGTGGGTGACCTTGCGGGGTACGAGGCCGACCAGCATGCGCGGCACCCGGACGACTTTAGCGGCCGGGCTCGGGCTCCCACTTCCGTTTCCGGCACCGCTGTTGCTGGGGCGACGCTCTAGTCTGCCTCTTCTCCGTGGTCAGGCTCCCTTCTAGGCGTTGCGGAGCTCTGTGGTGCTCACCTTCTCGCCGTCGCCGCCGGGCTGAGTCTCCGGAGTCCGCAGCCGGGTCACAGGTAGCTTCGTTCGATGTCCATTCTGAGCCCAGCTGTGCCGGCGCGAGGGGCTGGCCGGAAGCCTCGCGAGGCGGCCGCGACCTCAGGTGAGGGGAGAAGGAAGCCGAAGCTGCCATAGCGGCCGCTGGCGGGGTCCTCTTTCCTCCCGCCTCCCTTAGGGGAGCCTCCGCGGGGTTGCGTGTTTTGCTGCCTCCTGAAATGGAAACCCGGTTTTAAGGGCGAGAAGAGGGGCGAGCAAGTAATGGAGGGGCGGTGTGCGTGGGGCACCTGGGATTTTTTTTGGGGGGTGCGAATTAGGCTGGAATGACTCGGAGGGGGGGACGGCGGGAAAAACCCACCGCAGGTCTGCCCTACATGGGGAGAGAGTATCAGGCTCATCCTTAGGTCTGTGGGACGCCTGTCTTGCTCCCCACCCCATGAACGGCCACAGCTAGCCAGTCGCTGTGCTTGTTTCTTCGTTACCACGTCACTCTCTTGTGGATTCAATATCCTTGTTTTGAATTACGTGTGGGTTTTGCCTGCCAGCTGCTAAGTCTCTTCCGAACAGCGCCGTGCACGCTGTGCTCTCCCTTGCTTCGCCGCGCTTCACTCTCATCCTTCCTCTAAGGGAGCTCAGGGTGGGCAAGCTTTGGAGTTGTTGCCGTTTTTTAAGCTAACCGAGACCACTACGTTAGTGATCTGGTTCTTGCAAGGTTGCCTGGTCGACTTAAGAGCGGAGCGAGAATACTGGTTGGTATACAGCTTTGGTCCATCTGGCCCAGTGACCTGTCTCTAGAAAGCGCAGAGATCTAGTCGAAATGAACGTATTTGTAAGATGTACACACAAGCACAATCGTGTGTTTGTGTCTGAATGCAATTTTGCATGCTTTTCCCTAAATTGAGATGTTGCTGTGCACGTAATGTTTGGGGGGAAATGAACCGCATGAGGAATAATAACAGAGTGTTGTAATAATTACTTTTCCCTTATTTTAAAGATCTATTCTGTATTTAAAGATGCCTTCGGTTGGGCTTTGGTTCTGTTGCTATTCCCCTATTTATCAGATGAATGTAAGGGGTTTAAATAAAACTAGATAGGTCAGTGAGGTGCCGTGGTGACTAAGTGTTTACAATACGCAAGTAGTACATTCCTAAACATAGTCTACATTCCTGACCATTGTGTCCCTTCATGGTTGCCTGTGAGCTGCCCAGATCACTGTGTTTTATTACTCTAGCATCAGACTGACTAATGTTGCTGTAGGCTAATGGGCCAAAGGGTTCGGGTTTTTTTTAGAAGAGGCTTTAAAATCGGATCAAAAAAGGGGGAAAAATAGTTCCAAGGCTGGGAACGCTCTGTCAGATAAAAATATGAGAAGATGCATAGATGGTATTTGGAACTAAGTATACCTTCTTATCTAATCAATTTTTGGTGTTCTCAGTTGAGGATTTTCTTAAGAGCTATGGAGCTTGATAGTTGGACTGATACTTCATATAAATGGAAGATGGCTGATCGTTTGTTTCCTTTTTATTTGCTTTTTTCTCTTGAATGGAAAGCTTTGTTTTGATCTTTATTGCACAAAATGTACTCATTATATATCATTTTAAATTAGATCTCTTTGCAACAGGATATTGATAATGAAAGTTGTGCCAACCAGTTGCTCAACTGCATGAGTATAGTAGTCATACTTGATTTTGCGTTATGCAGAAGGTCTAGTAAGATTCGTATTTAATATCAATTGTCTGATTCATATTAGCAGCCTTCTAAATGCTGGCTAAATATTTGCTTTTCTGCCTCTCTCTTTCCTCCAAATAGTTGATTTATTCCTGTATTCATACAGTTGGCATAGTTTCCAAAAGAACTATCCCTTTTTTCCTTTGCCTGCTTGAAGTAGTAGCAGGCTGGGCTCCAAAGAATGCTGGCAGCTGATTTTCCATGCCCAATTAAGTTTTCAGACTTGTGTTTCTTAAAGAAAAGCATACTCTGCCATCATTGTCACACAGCAAGCCCCTTTCGAAACTGGGGAAACTTTTAAAGCTGTTTATGATGTGGCATGTATATTCTGATTCAGATTCAAAGTTCTCAAGTAAAAAAAGCAAAAAAAGCTATATTATCTATTTTCCTTTCTTAAACCAAGATAGACAAGTAATTCATATATTCCAAATAAGATCGGTCTAACTGTACTAATAAATGTTTAATTTGTAACATGCTTTGAGGAAATTGGTTTTAGATTAACTCTGTCCTATCTAGCAAGACAGCCTATCCCCTTGACTTGAATAAATTTCAAGCCTTACCATTTCTATAAAGGCCTATGCTCTGCACATTCTGATCATGACTCACAAAAACTCATTAAAATAAAACCCAACAGGGCTGTTGCTGTTAGTCAATGGAAGTTTTTAGGCTTTCTGTCAGTAATTGTGATGACTGAGTTTGTTTCTATGCAGCACTTGTTATATACAGTATTGTTTTTAGAAATGAATGCAAATTCTTTGTAAATGGACTGTTGTTCAGAGCCCATCTCTTCGATATCTAAAGGTCAGAAAATTCACCCAGATGTACTAAGAGGATGAATTATCTCCCTCCATATTACGGAATAAAAACTAATTAGTATTGTATTCTGGAAGTTCTACTTTTCATTTGGTTGGTTTTCAAGGCTGTCCCTTCTAGGTAGCACCCAAATGTACTAGCATTTCTTATAAGATATATTTTAATTTACATTATTTCCTCCCTCTTTTTTCTCTTTTGGCAGAATGAACAGATACCAGACAGCTCTGTATTAACTCTTTGTTGCCCAAAAGCATCTCCTTTCCCTTGCAATATCTTTAAGAACCATTTTGAAAAATGGTAAGTACTGTTCTCTGGTTTAGAAAGAACAAGACTCAAGGCAATGGTAAACATGTTTAGCATATTTTAAATAATAAAATTAGTTGAACATTTTTTCTTTTTCTTTTTTTGGAAAATATCATAATTGCACATATGAAATTAGAGAGATTAATAGTAATTTCTATGAAATTTATTCTGCTTTGTTGATTGGCAAAGGCATAGCACTTTATACTGACTTTTGCCAACAGCTAAAACTGTAGGAAGTAATTCAGGGGGGAAATCATTTTGATACTTAAGATTTATCTTATGTAAGTAAGGATTATTCAATTAATCTATCCTTATGTTTATACGTATGCAAAATATTAGTAATTGTAAAGTATGGAAGTTGTTAGAACTGTAAGCCCTGGAAACCCTTTAACTAGGAAGCTGCTGGTACTTAGGATCAAACATTCCTCCATGTCACCTCTTTGTTCAGGACTGGGGCTGGGCACTAGCCCTAAACATGCATTAGGGGACCATGTTCTTATTTTTATTTTATCATATATTTGCCTGGTGGTGCTGCTGCTGACCCCTTAGGTCACGTCATGGGCCACCTGTTGAATGCCAGTGCTCTAAGGCATGGGCCTCCTGGGTTTCAAGCACTTCCACCAGTAGTTTTGCCACTCAGTTGGTCATTCCTTTCCCTAATCCTCTGTACATTCTCCCTTCTTGCCGATAGACTTTAGCCATGCAGTGAAGCACTCATGGTTTAAAACTCATCAGTTCCATTCCTTGTCTTGTTTCCAGCTTCTCCATGGGCCTCTTAGATCGCTCTCTCTTTCTTTCTCTGCTTTAGCAGCTGTGCATGCTACGCCCTGCCCTGCCTATTGAGGCTGCATTCCTGGAACTGACCTCAACTTGACTTCTCAAGGAAAAATCCCTAAGTAAAGCATATTGGTATGTCTTTCTTACTTGGGATGATCTACCCAGGAAAGTAGCATATGCCCTGATTTTGCAGGGAGGGCACTGTTCTACCAACGTGACAGGAAGTGAAAGATATAAAATGTTTGTCACTGGAAAACTGTGCTACAGTTATTCATTCAAAACATTGGCATGTGTTACACGATGTATTTGTGGTGTTATGATACCTCATGGAGAGAATTTGTAACCGTGATAATCAAAATATTTGACATTGATTATGTCTAGGCCATGTGACTTTAGTTGCAAACCTTCCACCTGTTGTTGTTTGTTTACATATCCTTTTATCCAAGGAGCCTAATTTATATGCTAGCCCCATCCTGCACCTTAGTTTATAACAGGGGTAGGCAACCTAAGGCCCATGGGCCGGATGCGGTCCAATCGCCTTCTCAATAAGGCCCGTGGACGGTTTGGGAATCAGTGTGTTTTTACATGAGTAGAATGTGTCCTTTTATTTAAAATGCATCTCTGGGTTATTTGTGGGGCATAGGAATTCGTTCATTCCCCCCTCCCAAAAAAAAATAGCCCGGCCCACCACATGGTCTGAGGGACAGTGGACCGGCCCATGGCTGAAAAATGTTGCTGACCGCTGGTTTCTAACAACCCTGTGAGATTGCTTGAGTTAGAGATTAACCCAAGGTCACACACATTGAGCTTCATGGCTAAGTTGGAATTTGAACCTGGGTATCCCCAACCCAGGGACGCGGGTGGCGCTGTGGGTTAAACAACAGAGCCTAGGACTTGCCGATCAGAAGGTCGGCGGTTCGAATCCCCGCAACGGGGTGAGCTCCTGTTGCTCGGTCCCTGCTCCTGCCAACCTAGCAGTTCGAAAGCACATCAAAGTGCAAGTAGATAAATAGGTACCACTCTGGCGGGAAGGTAAACAGTGTTTCTGTGCGCTGCTCTGGTTCGCCAGAAGTGGCTTAGTCATGCTGGCCACATGACCCGGAAGCTGTCTGTGGACAAACGCCGGCTCCCTCGGCCAATAAAGCGAGATGAGCACCACAACCCCAGAGTCTGTCACGACTGGACCTCATGGTCAGGGGTCCTTTACCTTTACCTGTCCCCAGCCCTAGCTTGGCACTTAACTACCATACCATGCTGGTGGTGAAAATTGTCATTTGTTATCACCTGTGGAACATGGGACTTAATATTTGTGTGCATAGGAAGGCCTAAAGTCTGATCCTAAAGGCAGATCCTTAATTTTCTGAAAATCGGTGTCAAGAAGTTCTGTCATATAACATTTAATCTACAAAATGGTTCATCCCATCCCTGTATAGTAGTAGTAAATCTGTGCTTTTTGAAGTATGATGAAAATATAGACTTGGGTCCTAATTGTTCTTTCTGTGACTGGTAGGACTCCTCCCACTTAAAGGAGACTTTGCATGTAGTGGAGGGTCTCCCTGGCAGAAAAGAGGCGGCCATTTTTGGCTGTTTTTACTTCAAACTGGAAAATACTTTCAAGAGGGAAGGAGAAATGAGCACAGGAAGTCCCCCATTCTGTTGGTGAGAGTGTTTTGGGAGCAGAACTTGGATCACATCAGTGGAACGGAGTCCAAGATCTAAGCCATGGTATTTTAGAACCTTTGAAGGATGAGAAACATCCCACCCTTCTAAGATTCAGGTCTGTTGACATACATCAGATTGCTCTGTAATAGTGTGCTCAATAAGAATTTGTATATGTGTTCAGAAAAACAGATGGGCACTCTTTAGAAATGAAAATAAATTCTTACCCAGAAGGAAGGTCAGTATGTGCTGTTGCAAGCAAAACTTTGTTTTCTGAAACCATATGTCATGGCTTTTAAGAATGGTTAAATTAAAATCTAAACAAAACAGTAGGGAATCATTAATGGTTTCAATTGTGTATCAGTAGAATTTTAAATTATTTTTTTTAAATTGAAACTTAGATAAAATATATGATCCCCAGACAATAAAGGCAAAACTCTAGTCCCTGTAAGTGTAAAATTTTAATACTGAAAGAAAAGAAAATGGTATCTTTGAAGAAGATTGATTTTGGTATGCAGGTTCATGAACTATCAGAGCACCTTAGCAAACAAAATGAAAAAATACATCATTTCCCACTATATATGGAGCAAGTTTATATCCCAGTGCAAATATCATTGGTCATATAATTTAATAATAGGCTTGCTACTTCTTATATCAGACAACTGTACATTGTCCTTTACATTTAAAGTTGAAGGAGCAAAAAAGGCAGCAGCTGCTCTTCCACAGCCTTCTCCTTCATCCCTCATCTGCTTCACAGCCATTCTTTGTTACGAAGATGCTTAGTTCAGCTGGCACTTTGCATATGCCCTAAAACACCTTTAGCTTCACAGGTGACTGTGAAATGAGCAAGACTGAGAAATCTGGTTGTACATTGGCTATCCTCATTTATAGTTGATAAGTCTTTGGACTGGGATGAGCAAGAACTGCAAATGTATGCTAAAGCTTATCTATGCATCTGATCGGTGTGCTACTTGCTGATACAAGTCTCGGCCTCTATTTTGGACATTAATTAGCCCACATAAAACAGAAGTCTCCTTCCAACTGGCACAGCCCTACAGGTGACTTTAATTGGTGTAAATTATTGAGTTATGTTTCTCTGCCTCTTTGTTTTGCATGTGGGACAGCCTTGTCAAACAAGTTGAAATGTGGTATGGGCATGGAACTATGTGTTGTGATTGACACACGACATTCACCTTTGCCAAATCATACTGCTGTGGGAAGCATGTATTGTCCTACCACATGTTGTTGGCATAACACCTTTTATCTAAGCATCCTGTCTTTATCGCAGTCCAATCTTCCATCTCAGAAACAAAATTCTTTATTTCATTTAAAGATTACATTATTAAGTCTTTCTTTGTCCTCTCGTCACTTAAGCTGTTCCACATTTTGCTCTTTCCTTGCCTCTCTTCTATGTTTGCTATGTTCTTCGGGTTAGTCAGATCACACAGTGCAGGCCTCAAGAACAACAAATGAAAGTACCTTTGTTCCATCCCCCCAGATCATCACCAGTATTCTCGATGGCAGAAAGTTTGCCTTTCAGTAACTGTAGACTTGTGCTCTGACAACTTTCGTTTATGTCTATGATTCCAAACCCTTGGATCATGCTGAAATTCTGGAAACCTGTTTATCCCTCTCCCTCTCCTAACATGTAATTATTAGCATTTTGCTCCTTCCATTTCTGTGCCAATTTCTTAAATCTAACTATCTTTCGGCTCTCACATGGCCCAAGCCTGTGCCTTTTGCAATCAGGCATTCCCCAGGTGTGTCTAATGCCACTTCCTGTTTCCTGCAGCAGTAAGACTTCTCCACCCTATTTCTGTCTCTCTTTGTGAGAAGCAGTGCTAGCAGACAAAGGGTAACCATGGGCTGGGGTCCCTCAATATCAAAGGACGTCGCATGCGCAGACACCTCGCACCTTCTGGAGAAGCTGGTGCCTCTGTCGTCAGTAATTACTGAATTTGGGCGATTCAAGCTGCATTTCACTCTTTAAAACCAGGTTTTCTATCACGTGTTTCCCCATCTCTACCCCATGGTCCCACACAGGGCTTACATTATGCTGCCACTCTTGGTTAAATGATTGGGAGCAGACCATAGTATGACAATGCTCCTTCTTCATAAATTCTAATGTTCTTCCCTTGTTCGTTGTATAGCATTGTGTCTGCATCAGCGATAATATCTACATAAATGATCTGCAGAAGTTACACTTCTACAAGTTTCATGCAGTGTCTGTACTGCGTTCATTAGGCACCACACCTTACTTTGGAACTCCTAACTGACATTAGGCAGGTGCCACTGTTGTATTCTTTAGATGCTTGCTGAAAATATTTGTGTTTTGGCCGGCATGTTCAGACACACGATTAGTTGAATTCATTTATTTATGTGTTTATAAGTTGTATTTTGATTTTTTAAAAAAGTTTTGAATGGAGTATAACATGAAAATAAAATGTTTCACTGTGTTTGGTTGTTTTTAGATGTTTTTATTACTAAACGACTAAACAACAACAAAATTACAAATATATTTGCTGCCTTTGGGAGGGAAGGGTAGGATGTAAATTTGATAGATAGATAGATAGATAAGGATTATGTTTGAAGATCATATGATTTTCATAGATAAACAACTTACACGTTGCACAGTTAGTATAAAATGTATTGCTGCATATTTTCTACATTTTGAAGGGACCTCAGAATTTGTATGTTCAGTTCAAGCTCAGGAGAAGGGGAAGTGAAGAAATAAGGAGCTTACTTCCCAAAGAGCTTACAGAGCAGTATTTTTACTCTCAGCACATTATTTTGTGGAGAGAAAACATCCAGCTGACATAAACAGTCAAGAGGTTAGATTAAGGAGATTTTCTGATAGTGAGCATACTCACTAATGAGATTGTACATAACACAATCATCTCATTATGAGAGAAACTACTAATGAGGCCGCATTGTGGGGCAGTTGCACTGAGTGGCAATTATCTCTGTTGGAAAGTTGGGCTGGAAAAAGATTTTGCATCCTAAATAATTCTTCCTCTGTCTCTCCCCCGCAACCCTAATCAAAAACATCTGGAGTAATTCCCATTGAATGTCCCTGTCTTTATGATGATGATCTTGGTTTATTGATTGTTGAGAATTATTCTTAATTTACGAAGGTGGCATTGTGTGTTTTAAAATTATTATTATTATTATTAATTATTATTATTATTATTATTTTATTATTATTAAACCAGTGCAAATGTTGTATGCTTCATTTATGTAGTGCACTTCATTTTGTAGTGCACATGTTGTGCAATTTAGTATAAATGAGACATTATGGGTTACTTGTATTTCAGATTATTAGCCAGAATAATCTGAGAATTTCCTCCTGAATCTCTTAACCAGAAGTATTGGGCTAAGCAAATGATTTGTTAGTAGCCTGTTGACGATATATGGATTAACTTGTGTATATTTTTAGCTTAATTTTGTTATGTGTAAAATAGGGACAGCACTTGATTTTTGTGGTCTTTAATCCGCATATGAAGCAACAGGTGTCAAATGTTAGTCAAGCTTCAGCAGTTTTGCCATGCAGCTGAGAGACCAAGAGCCAGATGTTTATTTCACTCCCCATATACTCTCTTGTGGTTCCTTAGCATAATCTGGGTTCAGAATGCAAAATTTCCTTAAATCCTTTGTGCACTTTAATCCATAATCAAGCTATTCCCGTTCGTATAAAAGTGTTGAAAAGAGAGAAGGAGTTAAAGTATTTGTTTTAGTGGAACACCCTTAATTGCAGGCCTCCTCAGAATACAATATCACTATTTTTCTTCCATCATATGAATAGCCAGTAATGAAAAACCAACCCTGCCTCTTACAGAGCATTATAATGACTGATATTGTGGAGTTTAATTCTTCAGGGTGCAGTGAAGAACTGCTCGGTATAATTAGGCTAAAACAGAAAAAGGTTCATGCCACATTGCAACCAATTGAAATATCACAAAGTAATGAGATTGTCTTCAGATTAGATGTGAAGGGGAGGAACTGAGAGAGTACTGGTGGGTGAGATTTTTAAAAAGCCCAGTCTGCAAATCTGCAGCCATTTTAATATGGAATAGAGGTGCTCTGCAGACTGAATTAGGCTGGATCATTCCCGATGCAAAAAAAAGTCTTGGGTCGCAGCTACTTATTTTATTTATTTTATTATTAGATTTATATGGCCACACAACAACACATGTTACCTGGGCGGTTTTACAAATAATTAAATTAATATTTTAAAACCTACTAAATGCAGGGTGGAAATCTTTCTGGTACAGTACGAGTTACACATTAAAATGCAACTGATACAGTGAGATGTTTGTTTGAAATTGTTTAAAACCTCTGTGTGAATCAAAATCCCTTCCCCTGGCACCAGGGTCAGCCCTTTCATAAGCCACATTGAGCCATGTTCCATAGGTGGTGAACATGCCCTCTCATATATCGCCTGCAGGACCACCTACCACAATGGTTGTGGCACACTAGCCAGCAGTCAGGTGGGCTGGCTGCTGCTATTACTATTTCACTCCCCTCCCTCCCATTTCTCACATAATGTCTGTGCCACCACTATCTGCCATAAGATTTAAAGGTAGTGAAAACATGTAAGTGACCTAAAGCAAAACACAGTATACTCATACCACAACCCCTCTGCTGGGCACAACAGTGAAGAGGTGACAAGTTCTTAGGTGGCACATTCCCTGGTGCTGAAAATAAGACACGTCAGACCAATCTGATTTTTTTTTTCATGGAATCACAAACTTGGTGGATCAGGGAAATGCTGTGGGCATAGTGTATCTTGATTTCAGTAAGGCTTTTGACAAAATACCCCATGATATTATTGCAAGGAAGCTGGTAAAATGTGGGTTGAACGAGGTAACTGTTAGGTGGATTTGTAGTTGGGTGACTGACTGAACCCAAAAAGTACTTATTAGTGGTTCCTCATCATACTGGAACTGTCTGGCGTGCTCTGGTCCATGGGGTCACAAAGAGTCGGACACGACTAAACAACTAAACAACAACATCATACTGAAAAAAGTGACAAGTGGGGTGCCACAGGGTTCTGTCCTGGGCCCGTTATTGTTCGACGTCTTTATAAATGATGTCGATGAAGGAATTGAGGGGATGCTCATCACATTTGCAGGTGACACCAAACTGGGAGGGATAGCTAATGCCGCAGAAGATAGAATCAGAATTCAAAATGACCGTAACAGATTGGAGAACTGGGCGCAAGCTAACAAAATCAATTTCAGTAGGGACAATCGTAAAGTTCTGTACTTAGGCAGGAAGAACCAGATGCACAAATATAGGATGGGGGACAGCTAGCTTACTAGCAGTACATGTGAAAAAGATCCAGGGGTCTTGGTGGACCACAAGCTTAACATGAGTCAACAGGTTGATGCAGCAGCAAAAAAAAGCTAATGGCATTCTAGGCTGCATCAACAGAAGTATAGTGTCCAGATCAAGGGAAGTAATAGTACCACTCTATTCTGCCTTAGTCAGACCACACTTGGAATACTCTGTCCAATTCTGGGCACCACAATTTAAGAAGGATGTTAACAAGCTGAAACATCTGCAGAGGAGGACAACCAAGATGATCAAAGGTCTTGAAACTAAGCCTTATGAGGAGCGCTTGAAGGAGCTGGGTATGTTTAGCATGGAAAAGAGGAGACTGCGAGGAGATAGGATAGCCATCTTCAAATATCTTAAGAGCTGTCACATGGAAGAGGGAGCATGCTTGTTTTCTCCTGCTTTGGAGGGTAGGACTCGAACCAATGGCTTCAAGTTGCAAGAAAGGAGATTCTGACTAAACATTTGAAAAAACTTTCTGATAGTAAGAGCTGTTCAGGAGTGTAACGGACTCCCACGAGAGGTGGTGGACTCTCCTTCCTTGGAGGTTTTTAAGCAGAGGTTGGATGGCCATCTGTCATGGATGCTTTAGCTGAGATTCCTGCATTGCAGGGGGCTGGACTAGATGACTCTTGGGTCCTTTCCGACTCTATGGTTCTATATTAATGTTGCACCAGCTGCTTTAGTGAGCATGTTTGCTGGTATTTGCTCATGCTCAATCATCCTTGTTAATAAGCACAAGAAATTTACCAAACAACACCCAGGTAGAATAGCTTGAGCAAGTTTGCTTAGTAAGCAGCTAGTGGTTCAGCAGGAAATGTTAGTCTCCCTTAGCTAACTGGAAAGCTTTGCTGGAACACTACAAATATACTAGAGGAAGTAAATAGGAAGAGGGAGGTGAGTTAGATACAGTAAATCTAAAGGTACAATAGATAAAAGATACAAACTGGATCCTATCAGCTTCAGTTTAGAAGTCAGAATATAGGTTTTTAAGTAGTGTAAAATGTGAAATAATTTAACTGAATTAAAAACTACTTCTTAGATCCAGACTAAGCTCCCATTGGCAGGAGTGTCCCATATCTGCTCATATAGCTCCCTGCATGCTGGAGTAATGTGTTTTACAGCACTGCACTGGTTACAGGCAGTTTGTCCCATTCTGCTGTCTTGTTTCCTGAACTAACAAGCCTTGGGTGGATGGGTGAGTCAGCAAATAAATAAATAAATAAATAAATAAAGTTTTCTCGTTTATAGAATATATCCCACATTGATCATATTCAGAAAAGACCCACCAATATCTATTGCTTTCGGTAGGTTTGCTCTGAATATGACTTGGTTAAATATCACCCATTTGTATGTGAAGTGGCTGTTCAAAGATCACAGATGTTCATTTGTTTAAGTACAGTCTTGCCTGATTTCCTCTTTGTTAGGCAGTCATTTACCGTAAGTATTTCTGCTTCATTTTCCTCCATTGTAAAAAAAAAAAAAAAGGTGTGAAAGCCAATGCCTGCTTATGGTAGCAGTTGTGATGTTTAAGGTTTGCAAAGTGCATCACAAATGTGTAATTCATTTAATTGCTAAATGTTAGGGCTGGTAGGACAATTTTCTTAATTATATGGAGGCCCCTTTCTTTAGCTAGTCATTTTGTTGTTAAATAGCAGATTTTCAATTAGTGGGTGCATCTAGATTAGCCATTAGTGAATGGCTAATCTAGGTAATTTGTAGTTTTAACAAATATACATCTGCATATTTCTGAGTGTTGAAATTTACTACTCCACAAAGTACGGTGCTGGTATTTTACCACTGAATGCTACCCTTCTTGGATTAAATTGCCAGAATGATATGTACAGTAGAGGCGGATTTAGGGGAGCTCAACTGGTTCAGTTGTACTGGGCATGGAGCCTTAGAGACGCCACAACTATGATATAGAATGACAGGCAAGAGGTGGGGACACTGAATATTTTCGTCACACAGAGCCCCACTGAAATATGGAAGTCATAAAGTCTGCCAATGCACACAGTTTAGTTTACTCTCATAGAATCATAGAATTGTAGGGTTGGAAGGGGTCCCAAGGGTCATCTAGTCCAATCCCTTGAACCTCTTTGACTAGCCTTGTGGAAAAACAGAATCCACAAAAGTTAAAGGCCTGCAAAAAAAACATTGCTTGCCTCTGGAGGACAGTCAGCACCTGGTTTCCGTGGGCAACTGTCCTGTGCTGATGCCTGCCGTGTTCCCACTTTTATTCCCCCACAGCCTGGCGCTCTGAGCAGCACAAGACAAGCCCTTTTTATTTTCCACAATGTGCCATACAGTGTCACTCTGGGGCATTGTTGGGAATCAAAATGGTGTCAGTCCCCTCAGCTGCCTGGCCCTGCTGCCAGGTAAGCCCTTCAGGGCCCACTGACAGAGGAGGGAGCCCATCAGATATCACCCTTGCTGAGAGCTCTGTGCTGCTTGTCTGAGGAGTACTGGAGGAATGACAGAGCTCTTGTCAGTCCTTTGCCAACCTGTTCTCGTTGCCTGGGCGGAATTCCATGCACTCGCTTACATGCAGTTCCTGATTACCTATCCTATGGTAACCAGGCGAGTGCTTAAATACAAGGCTGGACTATATAATCTAATATAGCTAGGTAGTCAAAACATGACTTGGATTTTGATTATTATAAATCTCAATGCCTTTTTTTTCCTTTCTAGAGCTGAAGATCATTTGTGCTAAGTGGATATAAAGTTCACCCTAGGAACGCTCTAATGGATGACAGGGAATCTCCTACAAATGACCTGCAGTTAAGTTTACAAGGCTCACTTCGTACCGACACACTTGTGGAAAAGATCAAAGCTTGCTTAGCTTCTTCACCAGATGAAAATGAAAATCAGCTTAATGGAAGCAAGCACGATACTCTGAAAAGCAGTGGCGACACAATGGGAAAGGTTGAGCAGGACAGCATTAATAATAATGAGGACAGTGGAGACTACACGTCCTCCTGCCAAGAAGATGAAAGCGATAAGCCATCTAGAAGCTTCGCTGCAGATGAAATGCTCATTTTAGAAAAAGGTGACTCTGAAAAAAGGTGTTCAAGGAAAACAAAAAGTTCCAGCAGGAAAGGTACAACAACTTCCACAATATACATTTTGTTTGCTCATAGTACAGGCCTTTAACCTATAACGTGACTTGGGTGTATCTCCTTCTATGATTACTGTTCTCAAAAAGTGTGGTCTTTCTATATCTTCTCTACAAGGCCACTACCTTCCCAGCCAACTCTGCAAACCTGGCAGGTGAAGTATGCACCTAGAATGCATTCACCTAGAAGGCAAATGTTAGCAAGCCATTTTCTTACAAGAGAAAGTAGTGTTGTTTGAAGAGTAAAAGGTAAAGGGACCCCTGGACCATTAGGTCCAGTCACAGACGACTCTGGGGTTGCGGCGCTCATCTCACTTTATTGGCCGAGGGAGCCGGCGTACAGTTTCCGGGTCATGTGGCCAGCATGACTAAGCCGCTTCTGGCGAACCAGAGCAGTTCACGGAAACGCCGTTTACCTTCCCGCCGGAGCAGAACCTATTTATCTACTTGCACTTTAACGTGCTTTTGAACTGCTAGGTTGGCAGGAGCAGGGACCGAGCAACGGGAGCTCACCCTGTTGCGGGGATTCGAACCGCCGACCTTCTGATCGGCAAGCCCTAGGCTCTGTGGTTTAACCCACAGCGCCACCCAAGTATTTGAAGAGTAGATGCTATTAAAAACTAATTTTTGTTTTCAATTGATAAAAATAATAGGAAGGAATTTCAATGTCATACTGATTTAATTGCTCTGTCAGTGCAAGCATTTCTGCTTGCCAGGTAGAGTTATCTGCCGGGAATCTGAGCTGAGATGCCCATGTAGCAGAAGTTGCCCCCAGTTCTAGTTGCCACACAGAGGCAACTTAAGGTCCAAAATAGTTTATTTTATGGCCCAGTTCACACACCACACTCAGGTCCGTGGTTTGCTTCTCTCCCAACAAGCCACAACCAATATTCAAGCTTTGTTACTGGTTTACAACTTGTAGCTCGTTTTGGGGGGTGGGTAGGCAGTGAGCCTGGATTCAGACAAAATGACAGGCCAAACTCTGGCTTGCTTTGTTTATGGTGCAGTGGCAGCAACAACAGGGGAAGTGTGAGATGGGAACTCTTGAGCAGCATGCTCCAACACATTGTTCACCTTAAGCCATAGTTTGCTTTGAATGTGGTTTAATGTGACCTATAAAGCAGGCCATACAGCAAATATAATAAATGTAATGTGTCGAATACACCTAAACCTTTGATTTTGCCATCTGCAACTCCCTTTTACAATACTTCTTCCATGAAATCCGTCACACCCTCTTTCATAAGGTGTTAGTTAACCCTTTTTATTTTCTGCCTCTGTATGATTTTCTACACTGTATGAAATGCATTCTGTTGAACATATTTTTTTTATTTTTTTTTATATACTTTTTATTAAGAAATTTTTAAAACCACAAAAACATAACAATACAACACAATAAACACAACAAACAAACAAACAAACAAAAACAAGTACAATTTCAAATCTTATTTTCTTATACCTTTCTTCCCCAACTTCCTCATACCTCCCTTTTCTGTATTCCAATTTCTAATCAATTTTTCAACAAATCTTCCCTTATTTTAATTTAATTTACTCTTCCTTATTCTCCTTGTCTTATCCATTACTAATAGTAACCATTTATTTTCTAATCCAACATCATTCTAACTTTCATTGATTTTGTAATATTTCTTTAAATAGTCCTTGAATTTTTTCCATTCTTCTTCCGCTGCTTCTCTTCCCTGGTTTCGGATTCTGCTCGTCATTTCTGCTAAACCCATGTAATCAATCACCTTCATCTGCCATTCTTCCAGGGTGGGTAACTCTTGTGTCTTCCAGTACTTCGCAATGAGTATTCTTGCTGCTGTTGTAGCATACATAAAAAAAGTTATATCCGTCTTTAACACCCCTTGGCCGACAATACCCAAGAGAAAGGCCTCTGGTTTCTTAGGGAAGGTATATTTAAATACCTTTTTCAGTTCATTATAGATCATTTCCCAGAATGCCTTAATCTTCGGGCACGTCCACCAGAGGTGAAAGAATGTACCTTCCTTTTCCTTACATTTCCAACATTTATTATCAGGCAAATGGTAAATCTTTGCTAGCTTGACTGGGGTTATGTACCACCTATAGATCATCTTCATAATATTTTCTCTTAAGGCATTACATGCCGTAAATTTCATCCCGGTGGTCCACAACTTCTCCCAGTCAGCAAACATAATGTTATGACCAATGTCCTGAGCCCATTTAATCATGCTTGATTTGACCATTTCATCCTGTGTATTCCATTTCAGCAGCAAATTATACATTTTTGACAAATTTTTAGTGCTGGATTCTAACAGTTCAGTCTCCAATTTTGATTTTTCCACCTGGAAGCCAATTTTACTGTCCATTTTAAACACTTCATTTATTTGATGATAGTGCAGCCAATCTCTCACTTTCCCTTTTAATTTCTCAAAACTCTGCAATCTCAATCTGTCCCCTTCCTTTTCCAAAATTTCCCAATATCTTGGCCATTTAGACTCCATATTTAACTTTTTAACTGCCTTAGCTTCCATTGGCGACAACCACCTTGGGGTTTTGTTTTCCAACAAATCTTTATATCTAATCCAGACATTTAATAGTGCTTTTCTGACAATATGGTTTTTAAAACCTTTGTGTGCTTTAACCTTGTCATACCACAAATATGCATGCTACCCAAAGATATTATTAAAACCTTCTAAGTCCAAAATATCTGTATTTTCAAGAAGCAGCCAATCTCTTAACCAGCAGAAAGCTGCCGCTTCATAGTACAGTTTAAAGTCTGGCAGGGCAAATCCCCCTCTTTCCTTTGCATCCGTTAGTATCTTAAACTTTATTCTGGGCTTTTTGCCCTGCCAGACAAATTTAGATATATCTTTTTGCCACTTCTTGAAACAATCCATCTTATCCACTATTTGCAATGCTTGGAACAAAAACAACATTCTTGGCAATACATTCATTTTTATAACTGCAATACGACCTAACAAGGAAAGCTTCAGATTTGACCAGATCTCCAAGTCTTTTTTCACTTCTATCCAAGTTTTTTCATAATTATCTTTAAATAAATTCACATTCTTAGCTGTCATATTTACCCCCAAATATTTCACTTTTTTAACCACAGTCAACCCTGTCACATTCTGAAACCTTTCTTTTTCAAACTGTGTTAGATTTTTCTCCAATACCTTAGTCTTTAACTTATTCAATTTAAATCCTGCCACTTGACCAAACTCTTGAATTATTTCCAAAACTCTTTTCGTGCTAGCTTCTGGCTCTTGTAATGTAAGTACCAGGTCATCTGCAAATGCTCTCAATTTATATTGTTTAGCTCCGACCTGAACCCCTTTAACCAACTGGTCCTTCCTAATCATATTTAGCAAAACCTCCAGGACCGATATGAAAAGTAATGGGGAGATAGGGCACCCCTGATGTGTCCCTTTTTCAATCTTGAACTCTTCTGTAACCACATTATTTACAATTAATTTTGCTTTCTGTTCAGAATATATTGCACCTATACCATTTTCAAACCCTTGGCCTACCCCCATCCCCCAGAGGTTCTTCAACATAAAACTCCAAGATATATTGTCAAAGGCTTTCTCGGCATCCACAAATATCAAAACTGCCTTAGTGTTTATATTCACTTCCAACTTTTCCAAAATGTCAATTATATTCCTTACGTTGTCCGACAAGTGCCTTTTCGGGAGAAAGCCCGCTTGGTCCCCGTGAATCTCCTCCATCAAAACTCTTTTCAGTCTCTTTGCTAAAATATCAGCAAAGATTTTATAATCCACATTTAGTAAGGAGATGGGTCGGTAGTTCTTAAGTTGGGTCTTTTCAGTCTCTGTCTTTGGTATAAGTGTAATGTAGGCCTCCCTCCACGTGTCGGGTGCCCTTCTCCCCTCCATAATCTCATTGCAGACTTCCTTCAGGGGTTGTAATGATCCTTCCTTCAAAACTTTGTAATATTTGGAAGTCAGTCCGTCCGGTCCGGGAGATTTGCCCAGCGTCATACTTTGGATGGCACCTTCTATTTCTTGTGCTGATATTTCCTGATTCAAAATTGTCTTACTTTCCTGAGAAATCTTTTTCAGCCCATTTTTCTCGAGAAATTGTTGTATATCCATTTCTTTCTGCGGCCCTTGTGTATACAGTTGTCTAAAGTAGCTCTGAAAACAGTTCCTAATCTCCACTGGGTTAAATATGTTCTTTCCATCCACTTCTAAGTTTGTTACCGTGTTAAGTTTCTGTCTCTTCTTTATTTGCCAAGCCAATAACTTACCACACTTATCTGCAGATTCAAAAGTCTTTTGTCTCATTTGTTTAATTTTCCATTCTATTTCTTGATTCGTCAGTTCCATAAATTGTGTTTGATATAGTTTGATTTCTCTTAAAATCTCTTGCGATTTTGGTTTCGATCTTAATTTCCTTTCCCCTTCTTTTATCTTTTCCAAGATTTTCTCTTTCCTCTCATTTTGACTTCTTTTCTTTAGTGTATTTTGTTGTATCAAAAATCCTCTCATCACGGCTTTACTTGCGTCCCATATTATTCTTTTTTCTACTTTAGTCCTCAAGTTGATTTCAAAATAATCTTTCAAAGTTTTTTGGGCCCTCTTGCAGATCTCTTCATCTCCAAGTAAGGTGTCATTCATTCTCCATCTGAAGGAACCAGTTGTTGTTTGCTTCATCACCATCTTTACTGCGTTATGGTCGGAGAAGGTTTTTGGGCAGATTTCCACTTTCGAACATATTTTTTTTAATGGCAATCACTCATCTTCATCATCTGGTTAGATGGCATTATCATATTAAGAAGGACTGAACTGGCAAATACTTGGGGTGTATAGAAATGGGTGTATGATAAGTTCATGTTTCCATTTTGAATACTGTCTTGTGTACACCAAGTAGAAAGACAGCTAATAAACTGCTTAAAATAAGGCAATTTAGATTTGCATAGTTGAAGACTGAAAAGATACTTTTCATACAGTCTAAGCTCTACTACAGTGACAATTTAAATGTTAAATTTGTTTTTTTCTTGATTATTTTAAGGAGATACAAACATGGCAGAAACAAGATATCACAACGTAAGGATTTGTTGTGCAAGCTATTTCATGTAAAACAGAATCCAGCGTAGACCTTTTTTGCTTATAATGGATCAGAAGCTTAGGTTAGCACTTTGCCATCTTAGGTTCACACTTTCCTTCCTACCACATGGTTGGTAGAAGGACTCCACCAGCATTCAGTTTCCCTGTATTAGCTTGGCCGGTCATCTGAACTAGGAATCGTAGATTATAACAAATTCTGGTTAGTTTCAAAGCATGCCAACTTCAAACTGATATTTCTGAAGCTGGCTTCTTAGCCAACACAAAGGGTTTAGGTTTGCTCTAATTAATACATTCTTGTTCATTTGACCTGTCAATCTTCTTGTTCTGAGTTTGTTTTTCACATATCAGCTGTGGTTTCTGTGACCAGATAAAAATGAGATGTCACATTTATGCATGTAAAGGCAATGCAGGTTTGTTTTCAGGAATATAGAGATTTCAAGGGAGGGCAGTGTGTTTGCATAGTGTAATAAATAAGTCAAGGGTTGAGCTGAGCAACAATCTTTTGTAGTATCTTTTCCTAAGAAAGAATAATAGTGTTGTCTTACAGATCTATCTTAGGAACCTAATCGGTTCAGTTCCATTCTGAGAATTCACGTTCACTCTTAATTCTTCCTGTACCAAAAACAATTTTCAGCGCTGTTCAACAAATGCTGTATATTTATGTAAATGTTTATGATGTGGATAAAGAGAAACAGATATTTTAGTCTCCCAACAGGTAGAACAATCAAGTTAAAGATTAAGCTAGTGATTGCAAAGGGATTAGATGTAACAGAAACAAGAAAGGAGGGAACTTAACAGGTGCTAGGAAAGAGTTTGTAATGATGACATGCTTTCGTTCTCTGTATCAGAAAATGCCCAAACAATGAGGGCACATGTTCTTTTGTCTTGTGTTGTAGGTTTGTGTCTTCCAAGGGTAGGTATAGGTGCTTTTTGTATTCTGTTCTTTTTATCTGTGTTGGTAGTGGCTTTTATAACAGAATAATTGTAGTTTTATAATTACGTTGATGAGCCTAGCTTTCAGGGAGTGGTCCTGAGTAAGGGCCATAAAGGTGGTACTGCTGAATTTTTTCAGCCTGAACTATATTAATTCAAACAGGAGTGACTTTGGGGAAATGGTTGCAGAATTTAGTCAATATTTGCACAACAACACTGTGAAATCAATTTCCCATAAAGTTAATTTTTTTCCCTTCCATTTTAAGTTTGTTAGTTTGAATGCCACTTCCATCATTATGTGCAACACTCACAATTAGCTTTACAAATGTCTTTGGAATATCTGAAATATATCTGAAAGATATTCCAAAGCATGATAGCATTTTTAAACAAATGCTAATTTGGCATGACACAAACATAGTGAAGGTCACACGTTGCCATGAAAATAACCAGTTCTTTTGAAGGTAATCTTTTTATGCCATCTTTAATACAATATTTTATAGTTTATTGGAATAAATCCTGGCTCTTGTTGCTTTTGCTCCCAAAGGAGCATTGATCAAGTACTACTACTATTAAGCTATACCCATTTTGTAGCCAATGTGGCCTCTTTTGCTACAGCCCATTTCCCTTCCTAAAAGGCCCTTGACCCCCAGAGTGGCTTTCCATGGGCTCAGGGAGGAGAGATGGGAAGTCCCCCAGTGTGAGCTGATGTTTGCTCATTCAATTTTGAACAGAACCCTATATGTTGAAATGTTTCTGAGACTCCACAACTGTTCTTGTTGAACACTTCACAGCAGCCAAGCAAGAGAAGACTGGCATTACAGCAACGGGTTCTACATCAGATGAAGATGGAAACAAGACCAATGCAAACTTTCCCCAAAAGGATCCAACCCAGACTTTGCAGGCCCTCTTCTCTCTTCTTCGAGAAGAATTTGAGCAGATGGATTCAAGAGTCCTCCCCCTGTGCCTCCATGAGGTAGTAAAAAAAGACCTGCCTTGGTTTCTCTGTGGCCATACTATGAGAGATTTTATCAGCTGAAATAATGGAAAGCCACTGAGTTAGAGTGAGTTAGAGTTAGAGTGAGTTAGAGTCTGTCTCAGTGAAAGGCAGCACCTTATGTTCCTAGTCCCATTGATTTATGTGGGAGCTAATTTAGTCTGGATCCAACCCATTAGATTATTGAGGGAAGTCCATCATGCCATAAGCTTTTGTAGGTCAAAGACTGTGATGAAATGTGGACTGGACCATAAAAGTTTATGGCACAATATATTTGTTAGTATTTAAGATGCCATAGTAGTTAAATACCCCAAGTATTTGCTTTCCAGGTGTGTGGGTGTAGAAGGTTATAATCCTGAGGACTGTAGCAGAAGTTCTTGAAGATGAAGAGGCTGGAAAGTATATAAACTTTGTGGCTATAACTCTTACTTCTCTCTCTGTATATGTGTTGCTTTGATAAAATGAGTAGAAAATAAATTTAGTGCAATCATCTATACACGCTTACTCAAAAGTGTGGTCCACTGTGTTCACTGGAACTTAATCTCAGATCAGTGTGCCCAGGACTACAATCTTAATTTATTGCATATATGAAACATCCAAACATATATAATCTCGCTTCGCACAAATAGTGTATTCAGCCATGGTTCAGGGTACAACATTCATGTACGTTTTTGGCAGGATATAGATTCTGAGGTGGTTTCTGGAGGATGATATAAAGGGTGATAATGATATAATAAATATCTGAAAATGTTAGTTGCTTCTTTGCTTTCTGCTACAGATTGCTGAAACGTATTTTCAAGATGGAGAATGTATCCTTTTTAAAATCAAGATTGATTTCTATGCCATTGCCCTCAGCATATGGCTGAAGGTTTCCAGCAACAGGTCTGCTTAAAGTCAAAGTGGAAAAATTATGATTATTTAAGTACAGTTATTCAGATTTCTTAATTTCCAGGGGACACATCTATAAATATTAAATTGTTATCTCAAATGTGTAAAGAACAGTGTAAAACAGTGTCTGCAAGAACAGTGTAAAAAACAAAAAACAAACCACTAAGGTATTGTTCATAAGCTATGAGTGTACATGAGCTTGTTCAATCTAGCATAAGAACTTGAATCTAATATAGGAGGTGCTTGCATTTACTCAGGCTTTGCATAGATTCACTGTGGTATAGTGGTTTAAGTGCTGGACTAAGACCAAGGAGACCAGGGTTCAAATCCCCACTCAGCCATGTCACATAAGATGTTTATAGCTGCTTTGATTTTCCTCTTTTGCACTTGCAGTCTGAAGAGATTATGTTGGTGGTATTTGCTAGCTTTCGCCCCTTAATTCTAGATGTGCGATCAAAAACTGAGAAGCTTTTACCCTTGAAAGAGAAATTTATTTCATTTTTGAATTTGGTCATTTGAAGAAATAAGAGCTTCCAGGTGGTACTTGATTGTATTTTTTGCATTAAATTGAGTAACTTTAAATGTGAATGGCAAATTACTGCTGGAAACACTCATCCTAGAGAATTCATTGCCCCAAAAAGGAAAACTTTCTGACTACAGGGGGGAAAGATTATGAGAGTTGATTATGGGGTCCATGTAGCACGTGCATGCCAAGTTTTGAGCACAATTATACATTATATCTATGCTGTGCCTTTTTCTGGGGGGGGGGATGTACGCAGGGGTATGCATACCCCTAAACATTTTGTGAATCTAAGTTTGGCCTCATTGGGGGGCTGTATTTCAATATGAGTAGGAAAATGAGAGTACCCCTAAACATTTCTTTTAGAAAAAAGCACTGTCTGTTCTCGACTGTCATTCGGTGTCTGCATTTTCCTTTAGTTTTTCATTCAGACGAGAAGGCCATGAAATTTATTCAGCTTGAACGGTTATATCATGAGCAACTACTTGCAAATCTTTCTTCTATACAACAACAGTGGGGTAAGTGTGTCATATAGTTGGGAAATCTCTTGTTTTTATTATAATAGAATAAGTTTTGGGTTGCAAAATAAAAATAGCTGCATATTTCCCTAGTGGTGACTGTTGTGTGTAGGCACAGTGATCAGTGGTTGTTCTTTATTTTATCATGATATATTTTCCTTGAAAAGGAACATCATTATTTTCAGTTAGGCTTCTGGCTGTTAATGGACTATTGCAGTCATTCCGTGCTGTAATATTTGTTTTTCCATTATGTTGAATCCACTTTGTCTAGAGACTATTCAAAACATTTTGCTTTTGAAGACACTGAAATATTTGTAATATACAAAAATATAAAATGATTGTGTGTTGTTGCAGAAAAAAAATGGAAAGCAGCAGCATCTAACGAGGTTCCAGCTCTAAAACGTTCTGCTAAAGTCCTGAATAATGAAGAGTTAGACAAACTTGCTAAACTTTGCACATCACATCAGGAGTAAGTAATAAAAATAATACTGGTTCAATTAGTTCAATTCTCTTTTTGTGTGTGTTTAGGTGCAGTCAAGGATTGTGTGGCCCCAAAGAACACTTGTCTGTTTTCTTTGAAAAGCAGAATAAAGTGGTTGAAACTGTTCAGATTTTCAAAAGCCATTTGCCAACTTAGCATAAAGAGCTGATGCTCAAAGGGAGAAAATGTAAAAAAAAAAACCCAAAACAAAACACTAAGCAAGAATTCTACACTATGACTGGATTTTTAGATCAATTACTTTCCTTTGTTTGCTTGTAATACTTGTGCATTGTTGTATTTCTCGATAAGATAATTTAAAAATAAAATTATTAGAAGATGAAATTGCCAAAATCTTCATGGTCTCAATTCAAATATCGTGTTAGGAATCCTCCAAAACAATGGTTTGGAAGAATAAGGAATATACAATGGGCTCTCTTTTCTTTCCAAGGTTGCCTAACCATAGTTTTGCTGTGACAGATGAATAGTGCAAACTGTGTTTAACATTAACCATGGTTTCCACATGTTAACTGATTACTATGATTAGTGCTAACCAGAAAGGAGAAGATGAAATTGTCATGTGACACAGGAGGTTGGATCACATGGTTTGGAAGATCACTAACCGTTTACCCAAATTAACTGCTGAAGATAAATGTTTTAAATTCAAAGTTTGGTGCCTGAAGTATTTCAAAATTAATCAAACATGAAGGAGATTCCCACTTTCACAAAAGCATGCTTTCCTTCGCCATACGAGCATACTAATTTTATTTATTTTTATTTCATGTGTTCTTATACCACTTAAGACGGTCTCTGATGAGTTAACAAAATAGCAAATACGATATGAATATGTAAAAAACAATGAAACTGAGAAACTACAATATAATACAATGCACTGTAATACAACTACAATATAAAACAATAAGATGCTCACAAAATAAAATCATAGCAGCACATTTTGAAAGCATCTTTAGATCCAGGGATCCTTTTCCTCTTGTCAAAGGCACATTCTAGCTCAAAACATGCAATCCTCCCCCCACTAACGTATCACACCCAATTCTGACTCATACAGGTAACTTGCAACTTGCATACATTTAACTTGTGAGCATTACGATTTATATGCTTGGCAGAAAAAAAATGGAAAGGGTGTGTGTGTCTGGGGAAAATGACTTTGGCAATCCCACCCACCATTGAACTCAATGTGTTTTCACTATACATGATTTTGGCTTTACGCACTATCCCCAGAACACAACCCCCATGTATTTGAGAGTTGGCTGTATTTACAGAAATCATGTAATATATGTTGCTCATTCAATATCATTCTATTTACACACCTCACACAAATCTACCAGTACACATAAGTACAGTACAGTGGTACCTCTGGTTACGTACTTAATTTGTTCCGGAGGTCCATTCTTAACCTGAAACTGTTCTTAACCGGAAGCACCACTTTAGCTAATGGGGCCTGCTGCTGCTGCCCCGCCGCCGGAGCACGATTTCTGTTCTCATCCTGAAGCAAAGTTCTTAACCCGAGGTACTATTTCTGGGTTAGCGGAGTCTGTAACCTGAAGCGTATGTAACCTGAAGCGTATGCAAACTGAGGTACCACTATATACCATCTACCCAGTTTTAATCTCTGTTCAGTATGGTTCAGAGTCGGTTTCCCACTATTTCAGCTATAATTGTTCCTGTTTCTTCACTGTCTTCTAGCCCAAATGCTTGCACCCAGAGAGTAAGAACTCATTGGAAGCACTAAGTTTCCAGGCCAATCCTAGAGTGGAGCAGATGATATTTGCTCTGGGGGATGAGTTAGTCACTGGCACACAGTTCTTTTTACAGACAGCTGGCTTGAGGCAGTAGGAATGCTCACAGCCGCCAATGTCAGTAGTGATTCTTGCTGGCTGTGCCTGCCTGGTGGTCTTGGTAATGCACACCAGGTCACACTCAAATCCAAGATCAAAGTGTGGATTATATTTGCTTGATCAGGAATTAAACAGCTGCAGACTTCATGGGTGACTGACAGAACTTTTTGGGTACAGTGAATTGGATGGAAAGCCAGAAGAGGACACAGGCTCTAATTGTCTGCGCAGTCCCCTTCTTACAGGTACCATCCAACTCCATACTTATTACATATTGGATCATCTTACACCTTTTCTGAGTCAGTTACATTGGCTGCCTATTAATTTCCAGGCCTATTTCAAGGTGCTGGTTTTTGTCTTAAAAGAATAGTTTGGGACCACATTATCTGAAGGATTACCTACACCTGCATGGACTTACCCAAGCATTAAGATAATCATTGGAGGCTCTGCTCACTGGCCTACCAGCAAGAGCCATCCATGGTGGTCCCACATCTTTAGGTGTAATAATAATAAATTATTTTTTATACCCCGCCCATCTGGCTTGGTTTTCCCAGCCACTGTGGGCAGCTCACAACAGAATATTAAAAACACCATAAAACTTCAAACATTAAAAACTTCCCTAAACAGGGCTGCTTTCAGATGTCTTCTAAAAGTCAGATACTTGTTTATTTCCTTGATATCTGATGGGAGGGCGTTCCATAGGGCAGGCGCCACTACTGAGAAAACTCTCTGCCTGGTTCCCTGTAACCTCACTTCTCACAGTGAGGGAACCACCAGAACGCCCTTGGCACTGGACCTCAGGTATAAGGCAGCTTCACATATTTAACAATGCAGAAAGGGTCGAACACTAATACTGATTACCCCAATACCAGTGCTAGGAGCACACACCAAATTTGCTAAGGAGACTGGGCGGAGTGGAGGGTCAGTCAAATAGGCCAGGAGAGCTTATGACATTTGAGGAAGTAAGTATACAGGAATCTTACTTCCACAAAGGGGAAAGGTTGGTACAAAACCTTTTTCCCACCTTCCACGTTTCTGCTTGACAGGTTGCCTATCATGTCTCCTATATGCCACTTTGATTTTGTTTCCTTCTATTACTCTTTCTCACCTCCATCATGTCCCTGTTCTCCCCTTATTACCTGCCACTGTTCCAGCCTTCCAACATTCCTGTTAAATTACCTTTCTCTCCCCTAGTTCTTCGGTCCCCATACTTTACTCTTATTGCTGTATCCTTCACCGTGTCATTCATTTACTGGCTGAACTGTCCACTGCTGCCTTCCCTACTTCCCCACCCCCTGCTTTTCTACCATTATTAACACTGTCACACAAACCCCCAAGTAACTATTTAAACTCCAGCCCATGTTTAATGAGAATTGTATTTTTAGCTATTAGATTTCTGGCTGCCCCAGAAAACCTCATCTTCTCCAGTGTGAGGATTGTTAAAATGGGTTACGGGGGGCGCGGAATACCCTGTCTGGTTTTCTGAGTTCCATTCCCAATTGCATGAGCACTTCTCCCTCTTCCACTCACGTCCTGCCTTCCCCGTTGAAAGCTGTTCTGGAAAACTCATGCTGGCCAAAATTATGTCCTTGGCATGACTTGGCTTCTTTTGTGCTGCTGCTATGAGGTAGACTTTTTCCACTCTTCTTTCTGTGCACTACAGTACTCTAGCATAAAAGCCTAAGAGTGACGTAATATAAATATCACCCTGGCCAAAAATTCACTAGGCGGCTTTCAGACAAACCACTCCCAACCCCTGTCTGAAGTATGGGGATAATACTGGCCTACATTACAGGATTGTTGTAAAGTTTAATGAGATAGCATGTGTTTTGGGGAAATAAAAATATCCAGTTTTGAGCCTTCTGTAATAGTCAGTGTACTGGTCTTTAGCTTTCTCTGTGTTGTAATGTGGTGGGCTTAGAATGGGGAGATGCAGGTTTAAATCCCTGCTCTTTCTTGAAGCTCGCACACAGAGCAATCCAAACCCCTTTGTTCCAGGCAGGAATGGGGTAGATTGGTTAGAGATATGGCTTCATGCTGGCTGCAGAGTGATGCCAGTGTCATTCTGCTGATGAGGGGCTCCCCTTTCACCTGCCAAATGTGTGGGCTGGCAGATGTGCCACTGCCAGCATCCCCGCTGGTGGCAGGCAGCAGAAAGCCCCAAAACAGGACATTCCAAGGGTGAAGAGAAGGCAGGGCTGAGCTGGCTGGGGAACCACCTGATCCCAAACTGGCCCTCCTGCCATCACATGACAGCATAGAGTTCAATCGGGTTCTGATCGAAGGGCAATCTGCCTGCCCTTCCAATCACTATGCACAGCAGGGCTATGGATGCCGTGCTGGTCCCGGCACCCCCATTTAGCTCTGCTGGGAAGACGGGGTAGTTGGGATGGCTCCCTAAGTATCTTCCCCAAGCTCACCATCTCGTAAGTGAATCACTCTCACAATGCTGTAAGGATAAAATTGCTGGGGGAAAGAAGTTACGTATGCTGCTCTGAGCTCCTTGGAGCAAGGGTGAGATAGAGAATTAATAAATGAGTCAGTGTGGATGGGGCATTGTTTTTATGGATAATAAACTGTTATTCAGCTAGTTGCGCTAAGATCCAAGAGCATGGCTGTGTTTAATGTTATTCTACTTACCAGTCACAATACTTTAAAAGTAAGTGTTACAGGTCTATAGTTGCATTTATCACATCAGAGGCTCCAGTAACGAGAGGCTTCTTTGTCACATGCACCAAGAATTGCTTCCAGAACATTTAACTCCCCCACCTCCACCCCAAAAAATGAAATCTCTCTTCAGTGCATTTGAAGCCGCTTCCCACTGTTTCAGAATTTGCTTGTCAAGTGCCATATTGAGGGAGAGAATTCTTAGAGTGCCAGTGTGGAGTAGTGGCCAGAGAGCTGGATGTAATCCAGAGAGACCTGATCTTACATAACCTCTTGGCCATGAAACTTATTGGGGATCGTGATTGTTTGAGGACGCTGTTCTGAGCTGCTTGGTAGAAAGGCAATGTAAAAATGTGATATATAAGTGACAGTAAAATGAAGGTGCTTGGGTGTCAGAAGCACTGCTTTGCGTGCAGAACTCACCGTGCAGCTCTGGACTGCATTGTGGACAAATTGCTTCTTGTCAATGGTAAGAATTGTGTGCAGTTAACATTTTAATAATCACCTATGTTTGTCTTTAAGCTTTTATTTTTACTTTATAATTTGTTTTATTGGAAATAGGCTCTTGAAGTATAAAGCACAACTTTTAAAAGGTTGAGCTGCGCTGCCAGTTGTGATTTTTTGGTTTTCTTCCACTTTTGATATATGTTGCTATTTCTGTGGAAGACTAGAAGATTGAGCAAAATGGGGAAACTGAGTGTGCTGCCTATGTGCTGCAAAATATTAGGAGAGGCTAGTTTTTCACAGCTTCCCATCCACTCCTAAGTCTCTTGTGTCGCTAGAAACAGGAAGTAGTGCTATTCAGGTGGTACTTTCAGTGATCTAAAAAGCACTGTTAATTCCTCTGAGTGGTCGATTTCAATTCAGGACAATTTTTTGAAAGCTGATACATTTGTATAAACACATTCTATAAGAGCACTTCTTGTATTGATTTCACCACTTTTACTGCCTTATGGGCCATTAAGTAATAATTGGCAGTTTGTAATGGCGTTAGCATATGGTCTGGCTCTGTGCTTTAAAACTATGCTGGCACAGATAGTGTTTCAGTGTTGGAAACTTCTGTGCTAATATTAGAGCATGGAAAGAACTAATCTGATTTGTCGTCTAGTTTTGATGATGTTTTTTGTGAATAATATTTTGGTGGAAGCAGCTGTTTATTTTGTATTTTCTTTTTTGGTTGCAGGCCGCTGGTCTTCCGAAGCAAGGTAAACTGTGAAGTTTTTTCTTGGCATAGTTTTACAAGTAAATGTCTGGGTGTTCTATAATGTGCTAAATGTAATGTGTGGAGCTTACACTGCATAATAACCTGTACTGCATGAAATGAAGCAAAAACAAAATTCAGTAATAGGAATTCTGTTGTGTTTTTCAGCTAATAAGTAAAGAAAAATCCCTAAAACGTGAGAGTTTTGTAGGGTTAAGGATATCTGAAGATCTTAAGGAAAGAGGTGCTGCTGCATGTGATTCAGGTATCCCTCTTGTAAATCTTTTCACTTTTATTTTTAAAACATGTCAGTGTTTAGAAAGCTTTAATTTAGAATAGCACTAGCTAGGCAATTTTCTAACAAGAGTAATATAAGAAGGTGATTACGTTTTTGATGCCTTAGACTTCTCTTAGAAAACAGCAGAACATAGGAATGAGAGTAGCTCAATTGTTACAGCACGAAACTCTTGATATCAGGGTCATGGATGCAAGCCCCACATTGGGCAAAAGATTCCTGCATTGCAGGAAGTTGGACTAGATAATTCTCATGGTCCCTTCCAACTATACAATTTTATGCTTCTGTGTGAGCAGTGGCTTCAAATACTAGACCTCATTTCCCTAACATTAAACGCTGTCCAACTTCTGTACATCCACCACTGTTGCTAAAATTAGCATGGAAATAGAAAAAGAGGCTGAAGGTGGCTGTGGAGCAGTCGGCTGCAGAGATCTTGTCTGCCTGGATGTGTACCTGCCTGCTGCCTACAGATTTTAGCCTTCTCCTTGCTGTTGTGTGGCATGCTTGAGGGTTGAAAAGACTGTATAATCAAGGAATCCTATACCCAGTATAAGAGTCAGCCCCATTGCCGTCATTGGGATTTACTTCTGAGTACAGGACTGCATGGTAAATCAGTTGTGAATTCCAACCACAACGTGGGATCATTAGCAAACAATGGTTTTCTGCTTGTGAGTATAATTAACAAGGCTTTGGTAAAGGGACATGGCCAGTGTGCCTGTGATCTTGAGGTGGAAGTAAAACTGGAGCTTTTCCAGTTAGCCCAAGGAAGGCTCTGCTGATTCCAAAGTGCCCTAAAATCAAATACAGTGGTACCTTGGTTCTCGAATGGCTTGGCTCCCGAACAAATTGGCTCGCGAACGCCACAAACCCGGAAGTGAGTGTTCCAGTTTGCCAAAGTTTTTCGGAAGCCGAACATCCGACGCAGCTTCCGAATGAGTACACGAAGCTCCTGCAGCCAATCAGAAGCCGCGCCTTGGTTTTCGAACCGTTTCGGGTGTCAAACTGACTCCCAGAACGGATTAAGTTTGAGAACCAAGGTACCACTATAACCAGGGAGACTTTGAAGAATGCCTTGGTATCAACTTGTCTTCATCAACACAAGCAAGTTGTGTTAGATAATTCTTGTTTAGATGTGTCCCACTGCTAGCTTTTTCTCTGTGACTATTTTCAGCTCAGCTAGTATACAGAAATCTAAGCTGCTCCCTATGCTGTCCTCCAGTACTGAGGTCATCTAAACAAAATGGTGGTGCCAGCAAAGCAGTATATTTCAGCAGGACAATGTATGAATCCTAATCAGTCAATTCTCTAAAGATCAGGAACATGTCCTCTCGCTACGATCACATTTCATCTCAGGCAACCTCTTTGCCTCTTTGACCCCTTTAGTAATATCTTGTTTCGCTTCCTTGTGGTCTGTGTTCTGCAGGTCCTCTCTTCACGCCTCATATATGTGGCCCCCTGGTAATGTCATCGGCGGTTAAGTTACATATATTTGTCTCATCACATTAGCAGATGTTTGTTCCCAAGTGAGCTCTGATCTGCTGATTGCCACACTGTGCAGAAAAGGTTTTTGCTAGGCAGTGCATCCCCTTAGCATCCAGGCCTCCTGGGGCGACCTACAGTCCTACTAAGGAAGTTTCTTTTGTCAGTGCCTTTTGGTGCGCTGAAGGAATGACTACTTCACGCTATAGAGGCATGACCAATGATTTTGTTGTGCAGATTTTCAAGTTTCCACAACAAAGCTTCTAGTTGGAAAAGAGACTCTTCAAGTGCATTTTTATCTTTCTACATAGAAAATGTCAAAATATCTATTTGTTCTTATTAATAATTATGTTGTTCTGATAAATCTTAATGGTTCTGTCCTCACGTGACCTTATAGGAAGGTAGCCAAGTTTTTGTGCCTGCATTTCTATGTATCTGTTGCTCTAAAACTTATAAGCTTTATCTAAATATGGTATGGAAACTGAGCCTAGCATTTTATTCCCTAAGGTTTCTGGTTATGCTTTGCTGCTGAATTTTTTTTTCTCTACATGAGAGATCTTTTTGCTTTGGCGGTACTTTTCATTCTATGAAGGTTGTTGTTTTTTGTTTTTAAAAAAGTATTTAAAATAACCATGTGAGACAGGTTGCATCAATGACTAGGATTCTGAGCTGTTTATAGACCCCCTGGATGGCGTGTATCTCCATCATCTCCTCCTTGTTCTGTATCTGTCGATGCTACACAGGTATCCTGGTGTGATGTACTACGTCAGGAGCACTGCAAGCATTGGTTCAAAACATGAGATACTGTTATCACTTAAGATCATCCCCATCCACTCTATCAAAGTAAACTTTAAGGGAGCCATCCTATGGCTGATGGCCTAGTTGTAGCAGAAAGTTCCTCTGCCATTTCTCCTTCACTGCTGATGGCAGTAAGAAGTGAAAAGGAACATGTTGGGTAGACCAGAAGATGCCGCCCATTCCCTTGACACACATACCTAAACCAAATAACTAACCACAGAGCTGGCGTAGTTAATTTGTTTAGAGTCAATGGGAGGGAAATTTGGAAACATCTGTCAATAGCAGCAGGCTCCCACCTGCAAGCTGACAGGGCTTAGGAATCAGTGGCTTCTCTGCCAAGAAATTTCCTCCCCCCCCCCCCAACCTTTACTCTGCCCAATAACAACCCATTGCATAGTTAAATATATTTTTTTAATGGTACCTATGCATACTTAGTGGTGCATAGGGCTGCAGCAGTAAACATCATGGAGATTTTTTTAATCTTTCATATTAAGGTTTTTTAAAATTTCAGTAAACAGTATGGTTTGTACCTTTTTAATTATAGTTACTGAAGCTACCATTATATTTTTAGCAACCAATATTCATCACAGTTTCCCTTTCCTTTAAAATGTTTAAAGCAATTTGTAATTTCTGTATAAAATACTTAGTGAAATCAAGCCACTTAGTGCCAAAGCCAAAGGAAAACTTGCATATATGTAACTAATCACACCCTTGTTCAGCAGGGTATGTAGAGGTGTCTTTAAGTGCTCTAAAAGTCAATAGAAAACAAGTTAGCTGCTTCACTTTAACTATGATTTGTATTTTACACATGAAAATTAGTGGAGCAGAGCGATTGCTGCCAGACAGGAATTCAGTCAAAACATTAACGGGTAGTGCTATCAGGTTGCTGATTTTTCTTCTTCTTCCTACAATGGTGAAGTATTGAATCACTTCTAAATGCTTGAACTCTTTCCCTGTTGCATTAGATACTCAGACTTGGCCTGGCGCTGAACCAAAGAAAGAGAACAATCGCAAAGAGAGTGAGAGGTGTGAGAGCTTCCAACCCGAAAAGCGTCATAGGCTTGAAGAGAAGGCAAGTCTTCGACTCTCTGTGGGGAAGCAGCACATGGAGGAGGAGCGCTGCAATGATGAATCAACACTGGAGCCAGCCACCCAGCCCACAGAGACACTGGGCACGCCTCAGCCAGGCTGTTTATCTACAAAGGATGCTAGTGAAGATGACGGTCTGCAGCCAAGAGAAGAGCAGTTCTCTGAGGATGTAGCAAAAATAGAAGCAGCTGCTGAGGAGCCTGCAGCAGAGTGCTCTAGTGAGCCAATGGTAGACACATTGGTTTTGACAGATGCCGATTATATGCCTCCTGATCTAATTCCCTCAGATGAAACGGTTCAGTCTGAACAAAACTTACTCAGGTCAGCTGGCTCTATTGTGATTTCCAGTACTCAGTTGGGGAGCAACGTATTAAACAAGCACCAGCAACAGACAGCTTATGGAAGTGATAAGAAATCTGTGCAGGGCAGAACATCAGACATTACCGGGGATGTGCATACTGAAGGTAACATGCCTGAACTGGACAGTGTTCCATATGAAGGGATACAGGAGGAAGCAGCAGTACTGGAAGAGGAAGGTGAAAATGAAGAACCAGAAGACCTCTTTGATCGGTTTTTAAATGGTTGCATAACAGACAGAGAGGAGTCCCTTAAATGCCTAGCAAGCCAAGGGGACTCCGAAATTCTTCCACATATGCCTCCTGAACAAGCACTTTATAGTTCACCGGAAGGTTATTCACTGGATGAAAGCTTTTCTTCACTTGATGAACTTGCAAAACGAATAGAGATTGCAGAGGTAAACACTGGCAAAAATAACTTCCAACACTGTTGGCAGTATTCGTGGTTTATATTATTTGTGTTCTCTAGCATGAAAAAAGTAGTGGTTTTTTTTCCTGAAAAGAAGCCATGTTTAGGAGGATGTGTTGTTTATTTTTCCTTTCCAAGTTTATTGATTAAGTTTTAGGTAAGTAAAGTTTTCTTTATGAAAAATAAGAGGATAAAATAAATAAACTTATGCATCTTAAGAGGCCAAACAGTAGCAAAAGTAATCATGAGGAGGGGGCGCAGAATGAAAAAAGCTCTCTGGGGCATTTGTAAAAAAATACTTGAATATTTCAGACCTTTTTGCTTTACCTCAAACTGAGGTTAACAATAACATTTCAGTTATTCTAGTCATGGCTGGCTGATGAACAATCATGAGTGTATTTTATTCTCTTTATGAGAATATATTTGGTTCTACCATTGCTCTTTTAAGTTGAGCAGCAAGAAAATGGGCAGAATGACTTAGCAAAGGAGTTTTAAGCTATTCTGATTGATTTAGGTACCGTTGGTAAATGAAAGGCCTGAGGATATAATGGCTTATCCTTTTTACTGCTGTTCCAAAGCACATAGTGCCACCATCAGAAGTCAGAGATTGAGACAGAACACACCATACTTTTATAGCTGACTGACATATTTGAGGTCACAGTGTACTTCTGGGCATGCTAAATGAATCATCTAGAATATTGTTCACCAAAGGCTATCCATTATGCACTGCTCTGTAAAAGGTTGAAGGAAGAGAGCCCTCTGTTTAGTTTTGCCTCCCCCCCTCAAAACTCTTTTGAAGGCAAGATTGATCCCTAAGGCTAACTTTCAGAAGCAGAATAAATAGCTTGTCTTCAGTAGTCAGTCATTTCCATTTTCATCCAGTAGCAGTGGCACAGTTTGTTAACTGGAACAGCACAGCAAAGAGGTGTGTTTGAACAGAGTGTTTGTTTTTGAAGTTTATTAGCAATATTTTAAACATCCTTCTTATAAACCTTCAGTCTTAATGCCTAGTTTATGGGTAAGGATTACAATTGGATACATTTATTATCTTCTCTCATTTTTTACCATGTCTCAAGGGAGTATTGTATACAGCAAAAATCTGCTCCAAAATTGCATCAACTTCTATATTTCTAAATACTTAAGAGGAAATCCATCTTTTATGTTACACTTGCTAAACTTCAGTATCTGTAAACATAGTGAGCCCCGCACCCCGTGTTTATTTATTTTTTGCATTTCTAAGTACCATTTGAATGCCATTCGTTCCTACTTCCCCTCATCTTATGTTTACTGTAAGAAGGCAAAAGCTGATGATACAGTGTTCTTATGGGAAACATTATGTAATTCCTAACTTAGGTTTGCTGTTCTCTGCGCTCTGACTTCTTTGCAGGCAGACTTTGGTCTCTGAAGAGGGGACAGAGAGTACCTTGCATCATTCAATAGCAATCTCTCCAGGCCAAATATGGAGTAATATTGGCTCTCTCTAGAGGGAGTTTGTTCCCTAGGCTGTGTCAACTGGAGGCATGTGTTTCAGAGATACATAAATCAAGGAAAAGCAAGGGGGGTGTTGGAGCAGGGCTATATCTTGTACTATGTAAGACTCTGTAATGTTCTGACTTACCTGCCTTGGCTATGCATTTGCAGGGGAAGCAAGAGCAATCCAGTAGTTTTATTAGGTTTCCTGTTTTATTCTGATCAGATTTACAAGCATCAGGACTGGAGTTGGTGTAGTTGGGCACCCGCCTAGTTTCACATGACCCCCAAAGCCTTCGTCTCGCTTTTGCAGTCTGTTCACCTGCTCTCTCCAAGCATGTCAGCAGTGACGAGAGCAAAGATCAGGAGAAACCTCCACTTGCCTTGCTCTCTTTTTACAGGCAGTGGTGTGATTTGGGTACAGAGAGTGAGAGGGACAGCGACTGGGTAGGCCCATTTAGGAATGGGACCCCACTGAGGGAGCCTTAGCCAAGGACCCTCAAAGGCTGATAAGAATAATTGGTTGAAGCCTGTGAGTGATCAGCTGTTCAGTATTCATTGTTTTTAGAATTTGACCTTTGCTTTGTTTAGTTCATAAAGACAGGGGAATTTTCTTGACTGTAGCATTAAAAGTAATGTCAGTAAAGATTCTGTTGACATTTTAACACATAATTTGACCTTTGACCCACCCTCATGCTTGATCTGCATGTGTGTTCAGCATGAAGCATTGAAATATGCTGTATCAGGATAAGAAGAATGTGATGTACAATGACACCCCATTCAGCTAATCTATGGAAAATAATTATTGTCCACATGTAATGTTCAGAAAGCAAATCTTTGTGTGAAACAATTAGTGTGGGGGAAACCAAAAGCATGTCCATACATTAAAACAGTCTGCAAGATATACATGCACACCCCTTATTTGCTTGAAAGTAAGACCCATGATGTCCATGGAGGCTTACTCCAAGTTAGCAAGCCTTCATTATTTATATAAGTTATGGTTGTCTATTGTATCCATGCTCATGCACTGCACAATGCAATTCCAAAGTCAAGGCAGGGTAATAGCAAATTACTAGGAGCTGAAAGTTTATTTTCAGATAAATGATACATGTTCCAAGTTGCTTGGAATATGCAACATATTGTGAAACCTTTAATATTGCCAGTTGCCTCCATATCAACAGCTAATACTCAAGGTTGCAATCTTCCTGTTAGGGTTTATATTATTATATAATACAATCAAAAAAACAACGATCAATGTTTTGTTTCTAGCCTGACCACATAAAATTATAATAGCAGTAGCATGTGCGCAGCAGCGGCCTTGAATGTTGAATAATTCATAAAGTATTATTAATGGTTTTGCCAAAATAGCACAAATAACTTCTCCCTCTTCAGAGACAAGCTACTAACATCTCTGCTCTGCGTACTTGTGCTTTTAGAAGTTCGGCTTATTGATTTTCTCTTTTCAGATAGAACTAAAACTATTAATACCAGAAGTATGCATTAGAGACATTATAAAAATGTGCTTTGTAATTGTGCGTTTTGCTTTCAAGATTGCACCCATTCTAATGCTCTGTTACATTCCCAGCATCTGAGCAAGGGGGCACTTGTGTGGCAAAATAGCTTCCAACCTGTGCAGCAGTAGCCTGTATGCGTCACAGAAGAATCAAACTGTGACTGAATTTATCCACACAAGCAGCTGAAAGTGGGCCCTTCACTGGTCTCGCTCTTTCCTCAGTCTGCCTCACTATTCTCCTTTTATTGCTGGATGATATACTATCATAGCAGGGAATGACTCTCACCAACTATGTAGTCTCAAAATAAAGTGTCAGGAAGCTTTTGAGCACGCCCAAGACAGTGAGTCCATCTCAAGTCTCACTGCAAAATCACTGCTTTGCGGGTGGAAACTGAGAAGGGTTGTCTTCACACTTTATCATGAGACTAGTCACTTTCAACTCTTCTGTCAGCCATTTCTTTGCATAATGAGCTTTGGTGTTAGTCACAGTGTGGTAGGGGCAGATGTGATTGTATCATTCATGAGAAGTGATGTTGTTAGCATTTTCCAGTAAGGAATTGTAATACTCATGTGGTCATTTTCCAGACAGCGCAGAGTTACATTGTGATTTGAGAGCTGTAGTAAGTACAAGATCCCTTAAATCAGAAACCTATGCCCTCCTAATGCTAAAATTGCATGGAGATGTACGCTGAGCTGAGTGTCTAACTGTATGTGTAAGAGAAGGAAACCCCTTTAAATATATAAAGAGATTGTAATCAAATTGAATAAAGGCAACTTTTCAGCTAAGAAAAAGCATAAATATTTTTCATCATAAATAAATAAATATCATAAAGAAAAAATATGTCTATTCAGACTGTATATTACATTGTAATCACAGTATAGCACTACCGTTACAGTTTATGGTGATTTAGGGGAAAATTCCTTGCAAAATAATCCATGTTAATTATAAGCTCCAACAATAGCAAAGTTTAGAAGCAAATGTCATAGTTTAGTAATATAAATTATATAATGCTGCATAATTATTTGAATATATTGGTGCAATTATGTAGCCAATGAAATACAGTGTTACCTCTGGTTACGAACTTAATTCGTTCCGGAGGTCCATTCTTAACCTGAAACCATTCTTAACCTGAGGTACCACTTTAGCTAATGGGGCCTCCCGCTGCCGTCGCGTGATTTCTGTTCTTATCCTGAGGTAAAGTTCTTAACCCGAAGTACTACTTCTTGGTTAGTGGAGTCTGTAACCCGAAGTGTTTTGTAACCCAAGGTGTTTGTAACTCGATGTACCACTGTATATAAAGCCAAACATATTGGCCCAATTTGCACATCAAGGGGAATCCAAACCACAGTTTACCAGGACCACACAAACGTGCCAACTCCTAGAGAGAAATTCACATGTGCTTTGCTCCTCCCCAGTTCCTTTAGCACAGCTCAGTGTACAGCTAAGCAGCACCAGATTTAGGGTGGTACAGGCGGTTCTCCTGCATAGGGAACTGAGCTGAAGGGGTGCAAAATTGAAAAGATAAATAATTGAGAAGATCCATTGGGGGCGCCAAATTTGGGACTTTACAGGGCACCATATTATGAAAGATTACCAAAGTCCGCCCCTGAGCTAAACCAAGAATGAGGTTTCCTCATTGATCATGATTAGTAACCATAGGACAAAAACTTGCCTATTGGTCATAGGTAAGGAGGAGATCCCTTAACCAGACAAGATGCTGTTCTTAAAACGACCAAGGAGGAGCAAATAAGTATGAGCTCTTCTCTGGGAGCCATCAGTAAACCATAGTTTACTATATTGTGATGTGCAAGGCAGTCCAGTCACTTAATAGTCTGTCATTAAAAGCACCTATTTTATCTTTCCTGTTAGACTGTTCCTGCGGAGGGGCTTGTGTCAATATTAAAGAAGAGAGATGACAGTGATGCTCAGATCCAGCGGAGAGAGTCTAAAAGAAGAGTAAGATTCCTAGAAATGGAAGACACATTTGACCAAGGTACCCTGCTTTTGTTTATCACAACCCCCTGCCCCTGCCCCCCAAATTACACAATATGAGTTGCAGTCAACTAAGACATACTTGAAATCTATTGAACAAGGGATCGTCATGTCTCCTGCTTAAGGATGGACACAGACTAGTTCTTGTTTTCAGAAATGGAAAATTAGCCATTTTATGCTTCTCGTTCACAACAGGCACTGGTGCAAACTGCTACCCACATAGCCCTATATAGCATCCTTTGAATGTCTACTACCTCCTTCCCCATTTCATTGTAAGACTGGTACCAGATACAGATTCCATAGCTTCAGCCTTAGGCAAAATATTTTTGTCCCTCTCTTCTCTCCCCACTCCATAGTTGCTGTGTTTACCATCTAGCCTGATGAACAATTCTGTAGAACTAAAAAACTTACACTGTATTCAGTGATATTAGGCATTGCCCTACATTTTAGCTACTCGTGGCATAGATTATTATAAATTGTTCTCTTCCAATTTTTGTTTCTATATTCTATATTTTTATGGGGGGGGGGGACGACATACATAGTACATTCATTCCATTTCATTCAAGTTCAGTGTTTCCATTTCACACAAAGCCATGTTGACCCATAGTAAGGCAATGCCTTTGTTACACCAACCTACGTGTCACAAAATGGTAAGCAAGGTGCTTTTGAGTCCTCCAGAACTCATCATCAGGCTGGATGGTAAACGGAGGGGGTGGAGGGTCTTGTAGAAACAAGTGATAAAGCCATGCATCTTTTATCTTGTAAGAGTCGGAAAGTAGTTCGGTTGCCTGCGATTTCAACATCTGTGTGTTATGTATCTTATCTTTACAGAGGAAGTTGGAGGTGGCTCCTGTGTTCTGCTGATCTTATTGTGCGTAGCAACTGTATTCCTTAGTGTTGGAGGAACTGCGCTGTACTGCACGCTTGGTGACACAGAATCTCCTGTATGTACTGACTTTGCCGCCAATATGGACTTTTATTATACTCGAATAGTGCAGGGTGTAGAGGAACTTAAGCACTGGCTATCCTTCACATAGAAGAAATTGCTGACAGCTCACTGACAATTGTTGAAGAAAGAAAAATATTTCAAGCTGCTTGTACCATGGCACCTTCAGAAGAGTTACAGTGAATGACATAGGAAGTACCTCTGCTCAGGAGATACTTTCCTGTAATCAGGGGTGCATAAGTGGAATTCATGCTACTATATCATGAGGCAGCATGACGGACTGATAAACTGCCCTACTGTTACCTTTGTGTGATGCTTTCAACAGCAATCCACCAACCTTAGGAAATGAAGAAGAGAAAAAGTTTTATCACCTACCCTACAGTTTCCAGTCCCCACATAATTGTATGCAATCCATGTAAACTTAGAGCAGGACTATATTGTCTTTCTGGCTGATCATGCAAAGATGTTGTCTTCAACTATCATGCAATAAGTCCATATTTTATGGAAACGTACCTTATTTGGGTTTAATTACTGTTTGTCCTGATTTTTAATTGTCCTAGTGAGTTTTGTAATTTTATTGGAGTGGTGCAGCAGAAATCAGAGCCCTCAGCCTAGTTGTTAATTTGTCTTGCATTTCAGATTGTAGCAGCTGTAATGAGTGGATGCCTCCATTGCTTCATATACAGCTTTTTAGTTGTAGATTCCTTAAAAGTGGATTTTTAGAAAACGTTTGCCGCAACAATAAAAAATTGCATTTTAAATAATTTTTACGGCCAATAAATGGTACCATCTGCATCCCTTGTAAAGGGCTATGTCAGAAATTTCTTTTTTAGATATACAACTATTATGTTTTAAGTGTATATCTAAGAATGAAAACAACACTTTTGCAAACACCACTATCATGTCCAGGGAGCCATTATCAGCTACACTTCCCCACTGAGTCTATGCTCAGTGGCAAATATGGTTTCTTCTTTGTAGTGAGCAAAATAAGCCTCAGTATCAAAACTGCCTTAGCTTTAATAAAGCAATTGATTTCTCCTTGACCAAATTATGAAGGAAAAGGGAAAAAATAATTAAGAAAGCTCTGAAAAAGCTTGCATATCAGCTTAAAAGTTGAGTATCTGATATATATTCTCTCACCCATGAAAAAGATGAGCTTCAGTCTATCTTGTGGTGACAGTACATTCTTAGTTTTCCTTTTAGCTGAAAATTTTGTTACTTCCATAACTGAAAATGACAACAAACATCGGACTCATGACTGACACCTGCCAAAATCTGTTTGGAACTTGGTTCTTATTCAATGTCGGTATTTTTTTCTTTTTAAATATCCACTGCATGCTGATTCCTTCTAATCTGCATTTCTTAAGCTTTCTGATGATATGTGAGACTAGAGAAAAGTTGGATAAAATCCCCAATTCTCTCCCTACCAAGAAGAAATTGCTTATATAATAATCAGGCATAGGAGCCTGCTGGATTAGGCCAGTGGCCCATCTAGTCTAGCATCCTGTTCTCCTGGTGGCCAACCAGATGGCCGTGGGAAACCCCCTGCCATTTCTAGCAACTGGTATAAATATACATTTGTACTGTAAAACTGGAATATAATATCTATTTTTTTAAATTAATGGTATAATCTGTTAGTTGATAATGAAATTAAGGGCTTGATTGAAGCTCTCAGTCAACAGTTATGCTCGTATTGGAGGAAGCAGGTGGGAAGGCAATTTTTGCTAATCTCTCTCCCCCCTGCAGTCTTCTTTGTCCCCTGAAAACCTGTCCAGAGTGTTGTGGAATCCTCTGAAACAGGGTGGGAAGTAGCTTTGGGGGCAGAAGACAAAAGAGGGAATTGGCAAAAATCGCCACCACCCCTTCCTTCATGGCCATCCTCTGCTGGATCCCAGTTGCCCCTCTAAAAGGAAAGAGCCTTTCTGTTCACAGAGGGGCAAGTATGGATCCAACCTTATATCTTCAGAAACCAGTCTCCAGGGCTCTAGTGCATTAGTGCACTAAAGGTGTGTGCAGAATATGCTAGTGGTGTATGATGCAGAGTGTACCAATATTAAGGCCTTGGCTGTGCAGAAAACAAAAGTGCAATGGCGGTGAAAGTTAAATCGTGTAAACGATGTTCTGAATGTTAAACTTCACAAGGGAAGGCTTTGGGGCATTTGAAAGGATATCCATCTTAATGTGAATTGGCAAGAAAAAGATTCGTTTTTATATCACGCTTTTCTTTCAGAAGAATGACATGTTAACTACACTAGTGCTTCTTCTAGAGATGTCCCCTCTCTGCTACGTGGCCGGTGTTATACAGATAGAATTTCCCCCCCTGTCTCTATCTATGTGATGACAGAGAGAGAGAGAGAGAAGGAGAGAGTGAGAGTTCACACCTGGCACACCTGTTTAATTAGCAGGCTGGGTATGTATTTTGGATTGGATCTCCTCTTTCTTCCCAACCCTTCTTGAAGAAGACTCTTTTGCATTTTGACCTCTGGTGCAGCAATCCCATTTAGTTCCATTGGCTGGCCGGCCTGCAATGTTGGCAAAGCAGATAGTTGTAGAGTTATGCTGGCATAGCTGTTGGTCTACTCCAGCCCATGGTTAGGATCCAAAGAGCTCCTTAGCTGCCTGTGCACAGATCTTTCCACATTAGTGTTGTCCTCTCTACCCCTCACCCCCACCCCGGCTACAGTTTCTCACACCGCACCACCAGGGATTGCTCTTGCAGTTCTCCAGGGTATAGGAAGTCTTTTTGGTGGAGAGGAAACAGCTTTTGAAACTAAGGATTCAGAAGCACCCTCCCAACTATACTTGGATTTCTCGGCCTGAAGATTTATGTGCAGACAGAGCAAGTCTTACAATGGGGTAGTTAGCAATTTTACGTGTTTTGTGTCTAATGGGGGGGGGGACCTTTGTTATGTCTAAACACAGTTTTCCATGTGCACTCCAAAGGCCTTTTGTGTTCCACTATAGCAGTGCTTGAACCTTCTAAAAGGGAGGCATGAGTTTTAAACCTGATTACTGGCTGGTTCAGTACATCACTTTTGTCTGCTCTTATTAAGTTAGCTTGATCTGTAAAGGAATTTTCTTATTATTTTATTTTGTAATTTTATGATGGATTGTTGATGAGCATGCCTTCTGTAGCTATAATGTTGTATCTATAATTATGTAGTTACTATATATTTTGGGGTTTTGTAATTTTCAGTTTGATGTTCTGTTGAATATTAATGTTTCAAGCAACCACGAGTTTCACCTCTGTTTTAAATGTTTGTGCTCCTGATCACCAAAAACATTGAGAATGATAACTTGAATTTTCTTTTTAAAGTATGCCATCAAGAAGCCTTGTACTTAGGTTCATTTTGGCAGAAGTAATGTTAAAATTATTTTTATTGCACATTTAAAAGAGAAATACAACACAGATTTTAAGATATCTCACTTTGCACTAGGGTTGCCAGATGCCCCTTTAAAAAAAAAATAGTTGTTTGATTTTAGATCACAGCAGTACCATAGAACAGAACTGATCTCCTTTATTTTGTAACACCCTGCTCCACCAGACTCTGTATATTTTTGAATTTTTACTATGGCAATCCTATCATTATACCACCTTAAACTGACATACTCTGCAGCCACAGAGCCTAGGCCATAGCACCCATACTGCCCTTGTTTGAGGTGGAGGGCAACAGAATAGGCAGGTGTCCTGAGCTGGGTTTAGAGCAGTCTTATGGTTGATCTCATTTATTAGCACTATATACGGAAGCAGTCTCAAATTTTTGACCATGTTGCATGTGCTGCTTCATCTCTCTGCTGATCATGTGATCCTGACCTGTAGCTAGATATTCCAGTTGGTTCATATAAGAAATTAAAACATCAGTAAAACGTTGGTACTAATTCTTGTTTGGTATAATAGTTCACATGCTGTGTGGTGACCTTTCAGATGGTTGGCTGCGTAACAAAATTTGGTCTACCTGGCCTTTAAAATACGCTGAAGTTGCTCTCCATAGTATCTCAGGCTCTGATTCTGCAAACATTTTATGCAAATGTGACCGATTTGAAAGAGAAGGCTCTTGTATAAAGCTATGTTGGGTCTCAACCTCCATGTTGAAACCGCTCTAAATGAAAAGCGCATCTCCAAATTGCTGTGGAATTGAGAGGAACTAGAAGGTAGGAAACAGTTTTTCTCTTTCATTGTAATTCATGTATGCAAAAGGCCTTGAGCTATAACCCATTTCTCATGGTTGTTTCCTCCTAGTTGTGAATGGCTGGGTCTTGTAAATAAAGCTAAGTGTGAGAGAGAGAAGAAAGCTAGGACAATACAAATACAATTGTTCCAAATTATACTATAATACATGGGATGTGGAACTTTTATAAATTTATATATAAAAACAATTGGCTGAATATTAAGCTACATTTGTTTAAAAGAAAATTCTAATTGCTTCTACTTTAATAAGGCACATTTCGTCCAATCACTGCCTCCCAGCTTGCTAATCTTTATACAGTATATTGTACATGTGTGTGATTGTGCCTCAGTGGATGTGCAATCAGTTACTGCCAACAATGGGAATGCCTTAAGCTTTTTTTCAGTAAAACGCAAGTGAAAATCCTAAAGCCAAATTGGGTATCAAGTTGAATTTTGTTAGTCTAGCTAGCTCACATACTATTGAACTTCCAATAAAAGGGCTGTTACACTCGTAAGAATAAGAAAACATAGCAATTTAACTTCTGCTACTGTGTAAAGTCAAGGCAAATCAAAGTCAATAATAGGTGTGATAAATCAAACCTTAGCTACTAATAACATGGGAGGAAATTACTATTTGAAAGCATCAACCAAGCTTGTGATTTCTAAATATAACGAACAAAAATAAAGTGTCCCTGAGAAAATGCATTGAGTCTTTTGAGTGCTGTTATTAATAAAGGATGTAGACCTTAATAATGTGTTCTGGATAACTACTTGCCGTTGTTCTCAAAAAGCATTTTAGTAACTGTTATTTTACAGTGACTTAAAAGGAATTACAAGCAGACCTACAACCAGGCCTTGGAATGAACTTTTTCATTTGAACAAGGTTCACTGAACTACCCATGAGATTTGTTACCATAATTGCTAGGTGAATTAAAGGTGAATTAAATTTATTTTGGGATAACTCTGTGAATGATTTCTTGTTCATCTTCATGTTCTTTCCTTCCCCCACCTCCTAGCACTCTGCAGTGGGGAACTCTCAGACCCAAGCACTTACTCTTTAAAAATGAAAGTTAAGTTGTTTTTAACTATTTAATTCTATGGAATTGTGTGATTTCTCTGCCATTCCTAGCCCAGTTCTGCATATGCTTCAGCCCCATTCCCTGCTCCTATTGGAGTGCAACAAAGATTTTCCATACAATCACTTAAGAGCAAAGTTGTGATTTTGTTCTAATTAATCTATTTATCTAATCCGGAAGATCATATTTTGTCATGTTTTCCAATATGCTGCAGTTTGTGAGAATTATTATTATTTTATTTTATGAAAACATGTAAATACAAAAGTTGAACTGCAGCAGATAGTACTACTTCAACTTTTGTTTAAGATGCAACTCTGACAATGTGGGTGGAGTTCAGCTGAAATTGCAAAGGGAGTGTTACAAGAGTAAACTAGTGCTATGGAAATAATAATTGTTCCACCATATGCTTTAAATTTTCTGTTCCAGTATTTTCCCCCCTAGGCATGCACTTTGCAAAGCTTACAATCGATAAGCTAAAAAAATAAGGAGCATTACTGCCTGGAAATGGGAAATACAAAACCACACAAATGTTTTCTCGGTCTGCCCAGTGTTTTAACTGAAGCCTGTACTGATTGGCCTGGTTTGCATGTCTCATTAAACCATAGTGACAATAAACTATAGTTTATTGTGCCAGTGCCCACTCCTCAATAGCAGGCACTTCATGCCTCTCCTGTTCTTGCAGGGGCCACACCAGCAAGGAAATCGGCTATAGTCTGGCTTGTCATTATGTTTAAACTCAGGATCCGGGTTTGTTTCTCTCGAAATGAAACACAAGCAGTAGCCAAGAAGAAATCTTACCATTTATAAGACCTGGATTATAATGTATAATTATAGACCTGTGATTTGCAGCGTAAACCACATTCTATGTACAATAAGATGTATGTCTACTGCATCTGAAAACAGTAACATGGGGTATGTTGTGCAGGCACCTATAAATTAAACACTTTGTCATGAGCAGTCTACTTAGGGAATTGTCTTAGTGTAGTTTAGTGTAATATCATCCTTGTGTAAGGCCAACATACAGCCAACCCTGTGAATACCTTCTTGGAACTAAGAACCACTGATTTCAACTAGATGTTTTAAAACCAAGTAAATGTTCATAGGATTACATTTGGAAATGCACCTTCTTATAAATTAAGCCCACCTGGAAATTTAAGATCTAAACTAGCCCTGGTTAATCTAGTCCAGTACTAGATTGTTTTCTTCTATCTGACAATCCTTCCTGTATCTAAGGAGTGCTCCCATGTTTTCCCTCCTCTTCAGGTTAAATGTATCAGCTCCTTTCAACCTTTCCTCATAGGCCTCCCCCCCCCCACGACTGGCAAACTGTGTTGCCCTCCTCTGAGTCTGTTTAGATTTGTCCCTGTCAGGAATGGAGAACCTATGGCCCTCCAAATGTTTTACTCAAACTCCCATAAGGCCCAGCCACCATGGCCCAATGGTTTGGGATGATGGGAGTTGTAGTCCAGCAAGATCTGTAGTCCAGCAAGATCTGGAGGGTCACAGGTTCCCCATCCATGGTCTTAAACATCTCAGGACCATAGTACCTTTCATATAAACCAACCCGGGCTCTGCAATGATCATCTGAGGCCCTTTGTGTGGCTCCTCCACGAGAGGTCCAGAGGGTGGCAACATGAGAATGGGCTTTTTCTGCAGTGACTCCCTGTTTGTGGAATGCTCTCCCCAGGGAAAATTTTCGGGTGCCTTCACACCCTGGCGGCACTTTCTTGATCTCCTACCCTCAGGCAGAAGATACAGAAGCATGATTAGTTGCACCAACAGGGTATAAATAACAGCTTCTACCTGTGGGCTGTTAGGCTGCTGAATGAAAAGATAACAACAGGGCAACTGACTTTCGGGTTTGGTGGGTGTGCGTCAGCAAACGAGGGGAATTAAGACTAAGAGAGCTGAGTGGGGGGTGCTTGTGTAATCTCTCTGTATACAAGTTGTACAAGTGACAATAAAGTATTTCAATTTCATTCAATTCAATATATATATTTAGGCACCAGGTGAAACGGTTCCTCATCAAGCAGGCCCTTGGCTGTTTAATATTCTGCAGGCTTTTAAATGTGTTTGGGGGGTGTGTTTTTGCTTTGCTTTTGTTCTATTTATTTGTGCTTTTATTCTGTATTTTTATCTTGTGATCTTTGGGTGAAGGGTGATATATACATTTAATAAATAAAATAATAAAATAAAATAATATATCCCTCTTAACTATGATGTCCAGTACTGGACACAGATGTATTCTGACTCATGCAGAACAAAGTATAATTATTACCTCTCATTTACTTAGAAACAATGTTTCTATTAATACAGTCTAAGATCCCATTATCCTTTTTTTCAGCCAACATCACATTACTATTATGTTCAGCTTGTGATTGATTACCATTCCAAGATCCTTTTCACATGCACTCCATTCTAGAAGTCTACATTCAAGTTTTCATAATTATATTTTGCCTAAATGGAAAACTTCTACATTTTTCTCCACTGTATTTCATTCTGTCAGTTTTCAGACCAGATTATTTTTGGCTATATCTATAAATTAACCCCAGATACCATTATTATTATCTATTATTATTATTATTATTATTATTGAGAAGGTTCACTTATGCAAACAACTTACATCTATTTAAAACCGAACAAAAGATATTAGGAGAAACTGCTTAAAAATAACATCAGTGTCTTCAATCCAAGATGGAGGAACTGGAGTACCTTGTGTAAAAGAAAAACAACCACCACCCAAAACTTTGGAGGAGTCATTGCCTCTGAGTGGTGGACTTCCTCTTCTCCAACCACTTCAAATGTAGTGGCTTTTTTAAACAATGTTAAGTAACAATGTGAGGTTTGCCTTGAAAGCAGCATGTAAGTATCCTCAGTGAAAAATGAATGCATAACATTTGTTTTCAAACTATTTAATTTATTAATGTAATTGCAAAATAGCAGAGTGCTTTATTCCCTCATGTTCTCACTACCGGTTATCATCATATCTATTTTTCCCCCAACAGAATTTTGCCTTACCTAATTTTCTTCATATGATGGGAACCTTTGTACAACCTTTTCCTAGTTGCATAAGAGGACATACCTCATTGTATTTTAAAAAGCAGAACACCTGAGAGGGTCAGAGGAATACAGTCACATGGTACTATCAGCCTTAGACACGCACACTCTGCACAATAAGTGAAAACAATGCCATAGTGCCACCTAGTGACTTTAATTTACAAAGTCACTGTCCCATCTCCAGTCCAATCTATGGTCAATGTTCTTGTGGTATAGAATTTCAAAGACGGATATGTCCGAATTCATTTGCCACAATGTCCCAGAAAAAAGAAGAATGCTGTTTGCATTTTCCATATCTCATTACCTGTCCTGTTCAGAACCGTCTTAAGAACCCTCTGGATCAGATTGAAGGCCCATCTAGCTCAGCATTCTGTTCTCATAGGGGCCAACCAGATGTCTGTAGGAAGCCCACAACAATCATTTGTTTGTCTATTGGCTGTTCATTTAGAGGGGGGAAAGTAGTTTGTATAGTTCAGCTGATTGCGGGGGAGCAAAACTGCATGCAACTGTTCCTCACATTTTTAAGTTTTTTTGTGTGTTTAGCTTTTTGGCAATGGATGTGTAAGTGTAAACAATACATGAATTCAGACATTTGTCGTGTGTATGGCTTAATTTCTAAATAAGAGGTATGATGTCATTCTTTACATATATAAAATATTTTTATTGATTTGCAACAAAATTTGAACCAAACATTACGTTTTCTCCAGTTCCACCCCCCTGGAACAGAAGAGTAGTAATGTGTCAGATTTTACCATAAACCCAGTGGGTGCCAGTCTTCCAAATGTTCATTCAAATAGTAATAAAGGGGCACCGTATTTCAATAAAATCATCTGCATCAGGTGTGTTGTTCAAGGCATGCACCCTTTTTATCAATTTTTCAGTTATGGCAATAATCTATACATTCTGTCGCCATCATGTGATATGTAGGTGTTCAAGTGCTTTCCAGTTTCGTGCTATGAGTAACTTTGCTGCCACCAGGAGAAAAATGATGAGTTGCTTATGAAGTAAATTGAACTGATCTTCTTTAAATATTTTTAATAAATCCATGCTTGGATTGAATTGTACATGCTGATTTGTAACCACTTATTTCCACAAATAGGGACATGGGTGGCACTGTGGGTTAAACCACAGAGCCTAGGACTTGCTGATCAGAGGGTCAGCAGTTTGAATCCCCGCAATGGGGTGAGCTCCCATTGCTTGGTCCCAGCTCCTGCCAACCTAGCAGTTTGAAAGCATATCAAAGTGCAAGTAGATAAATAGGTACCGCTCCAGCGGGAAAGTAAACGGTGTTTCCGTGCGCTGCTCCGGTTCTCCAGAAGTGGCTTAATCATGCTGGCCACATGACCCGGAAGCTGTACGCCAGCTCCCTCGGCCAATAAAGCAAGATGAGGCCACAACCCCAGAATCGGTCACAACTGGACCTAATGGTCAGGGTCCCTTTACCTTTACTTATTTCCACAAATAGTCTTTCCCATAATGTCTGCACAAGTTCACATGACTGCGATCTATGGAAAGGCGTACCAACTGCCTTACAGCACATTGGTAGGTGTTTCGTCTATGTAACTATCTTAAAGGTGTAAATGTCATGTATAAATTAACTTAAAATAATTCTCCCTTTTGCGAATTAACACAGATCTTAAAGGGTTTTTGGCCCATAAATTGTTCCAGTCTGCCTCTTCGGTGCTGGCACCTAGGCCTGTTTCTCATAATTGTTTGGTTGCTGAGCATCATCCAATTTTTTTTAGAATGCTCAGTCGTATTCAAAATAAAAATTTCAAAGGGTGTCAATGCACAAAGGCCATGGAACTTAACTGCTGAGTTTGAAATAAGATGAGCAACTAGAAAGACAAGTAGCTATTTCACATTGCATCCTCCCATCGTTTCCATAATTTGGTTTTGCTGTGAAGTTATTTTCAGTAAAAAAATCATTTAGATTTCTTTCAGGTGTGTAGAAGAAGAAGAAGAAGAAGAAGAAGAAGAAGAGTTTGGATTTGATATCCCGCCTTTCACTCCCTTTAAGGAGTCTCAAAGCGGCTAACATTCTCCTTTCCCTTCCTCCCCCACAACAAACACTCTGTGGGGTGAGTGGGGCTGAGAGACTTCAGAGAAGTGTGACTGACCCAAGGTCACTCAGCAGCTGCATGTGGAGGAGCGGAGACGCGAACCCGGTTCCCCAGATTACAAGACTACCGCTCTTAACCACTACACCACACTGGCTCTCAGAAGGAAGGGTGCAATGTGAGTCATTCTTGTTTGAAAATCAAACCTGGGCCCTCTTACTTGGAAGCTCTTTCTCTGTCCATAGTTGTACAAGGAATAACCTTTTCAAGAAAGGGAGAGACAATAGCATTCTGCACAGTGGCAGAGCTTCATGCTCCGGCACCGGGGGCCGGAGAGCAAGCGGGGGCATGGCTGGTGCACGTCCTGGGGGTGTGGCGCACATCCTGGGGGTGTGGTGCCCAGCGCAGGCAGGGAGGCAGCCGCAATGGCACCCCACCAGGATCACACTGCCAGGGGCAGTACGCTCCCCTGCCCTCTTCCTCCGCCAGTGATTCTGCACATGTGTACAGGCATACTTTCCTAACTAAGTGCTTCACAAGCCCTTTTGTGATGAAGACAGCAAGGTTAAACACTGTAGCCCTACCAAGTCAAAATGTTACCAGCTGCCACTGCCTGCAACCCCCATCCCACAATGTTTGGGAGAGGGCACAAACCTTCCAGAGCACCCTTCCTCTGACAAAAGCATCCTCTGAGTTTTGTTCACAGGAATTCTGAACCCAGCCCTATAGAAATAACAGTAGTAAATCAGTCTGTAAGAATACAGGAATACCTGTAAGAGTGTTTTTGTATGCAATGTTTGGAAGGAAATAAGATGGCAAATAACAAACAACAAACTAAATATTGATGTATGTAATTTTTATTTCTTAATTATATTTAGTGGTAGTATGGCTGTATTGTTTTTTGTAACATAAAATCATTCAATAATTTATTTATTATTTAAAAAAGAATACAGGAATACCTGCAATAACCAGCAGAGGGTGTGGTTAGGCCTCCATAGATTTCACTGCTTATGTACCAGCTTTGATTATGTGTTTAGGATTTATGCTGCTTCAATTTTCAGGATTAACTGCATTTTTTTTTTTACCTTAATCTCTTCTTTCAACCTCTTCCACACATTCCTGTTCTTTATCAAAGTCTTCCCTGAACAACTCTAACCTCACCTCTCTGATCTCTCCTAAATTACTTCTTCATATTCCACTGTTCCTGTTCACTAATCCATGAAATCTCTGCCCTTCCCATACCAGTCTTTTCAGTCAGCCCTCTGGACCAGAACAGTATGTATTAATGAGCTGTGTTGATTTGTCCCTGTTGGTGATAAACATTTAGTAATAGTAATATAGCCAAACATGCAAAATGCTGTGTTATGGTTGAAATACTAAAGATATGTCAAATGCCTCTGGCTTCAGGTGTATCTTTTTCTCACGCTTTGATATGTAGGAGTGAGCAAAGTCAAAGAAGATATGGTGAATTAAAGGTGAAGTATTTTTAAAGTATTGTTACACACTACCCCAATATCCAAGCGGTGTGATATTCCAGGGATTGCAGGCATTCAACCCAGGATCTGTTTTCCCTTTGGGGCAAACAAATTTGATACTTAGTCAGTTCACAAACGGTATTGTACTAATGTTTTAAAGAATAACTCTGAACATTAGATGTTAAGTACCAGCTGTGCAAAATTTTAAGAACCTTTTCTGTGGTTGCTGCTGATATGGATTTGCATGGCACTTTTGTTCACAGTCTATCTCATGCCACCTCCTTAATTTCTAAATCTCAATTCAGCTCCCACCACCTTCTCAAATTTTGCTGAAGACAAAATCGAACCTGTCTAACAGATTTATACAAAGATGATATTAGTCATTTTGTTATATTTTCTTCTACTATTATTCTTTTAATATGTTGACAATTGTCTTGTGGCTTTGTTTTTAACCTGGGAATTTGTTTTAAAGGACCTTAACTGGTAGCCTAATAACCATGGTATCTGAATATTTCCCAATTGAATTTGCATCTCATTAGTGGTAAGCGGTTGTTCATCTTTGTAAAAATATTTCAAATAATACAACTGTTTTATTTCCACATATCTATAATTATAAGCTCTATATTTATTTTTGAAAACCGGGTAGCAGTGTTTTCCATTACATACACATTACATGGGGTGGGAGGCCTTGGACCATAACCTATTCTCATTTTGTCCAAATCTTGAAAGTTGAGTGTAAATGGATTTGTAAGCCAGTGTAAAGAGCAGAATTTATTTTATTTTTTTAAAAAAAGTTATTACTTTATATGGGCACCATCTATTTTCAAGTTCTCTGATGTGCTCCATTGAGTTCCCTTATTGCCAGACATTAGGTCTGTCATGTTGCTGGGTTGACATGCATTGTAATCAATGGTTGGGTAAAATAACAGCAAAAGTTATTTTAATGTGTGAGATGATGATGATGATGATGATGATGATAATAATAATAATAATAATAATAATAATAATAATAATAATTTATTTGTATCCCACCCATCTGGCTGGGCTTCCCCAGCCACTCTGGGCGGCTTCCAAAAAAAATATTAAAATACTCTAATACATCAAACATTAAAAGCTTCCCTAAACAGGGCTGCCTTCAGATGTCTTCTAAAAGTCTGGTAATTGTTGTTCTCTTTGACATCTGGTGGAAGGGCGTTCCACAGGGAGGGCGCCACTACCGAGAAGGCCCTCTGCCTGGTTCCCTGTAACTTGGCTTCTCACAGTGAGGGAACCGCCAGAAGGCCCTTGGTGCTGGACCTCAGTGTCCGGGTAGAACGATGGGGGTGGAGACGCTCCTTCAGGTATACAGAACCGAGGCCGTTTAGGGCTTTAAAGGTCAGCACCAATACTTTGAATTGTGCTCGGAAACGTACTGGGAGCCAATGTAGGTCTTTTAAGACCGGTGTTATGTGGTCTCGGCGGCTGCTCCCAGACACCAGTCTAGCTGCCGCGTTCTGGATTAGCTGTAGTTTCCGGGTCGCCTTCAAAGGTAGCCCCACGTAGAGCGCATTGCAGTAGTCCAAGTGGGAGATAACCAGAGCATGCACCACTCTGGCGAGGCAGTCCGCAGGCAGATAGGGTCTCAGCCTGTGTACCAGATGGAGCTGGTAAACAGCTGCCCTGGACACAGAATTGACCTGTTCCTCCATGGACAGCTATGAGTCCAGACTGACTCCCAGGCTGCGCACCTGGTCCTTCATGGGCACAGTTACCCCATTCAGGACCAGGGAATCCTCCACACCTGCCCGCCTCCTGTCCCCCAAGAACAGTACTTCTGTCTTGTCAGGATTCAACCTCAATCTGTTAGCCGCCATCCAACCTCCAACCGCCTCCAGGCACTCACACAGGACCTTCACCGCCTTCACTGGTTCTGATTTGAAAGAGAGGTAGAGCTGGGTATCATCCGCATACTGATGAACACCCAGCCCAAACCTCCTGATGATCTCTCCCAGCGGCTGCATATAGATATTGAAAAGCATGGGGGAGAGGACAGAACTCTGAGGCACCCCACAAGTGAGAGCCCAGGGGTCTGAACACTCATCCCCCCCACCACTTTCTGAACGCGGCCCAGGAGGAAGGAGCGGAACCACTGTATCCCAGCTCCCAGATGTCCCAGCTCCCAGATGTCTGATTAAACATGAATTTGTTAAGTTTTGTTTGCAATTTGGACATGGTCTGGTGGGAGCCAAACTGGTAATGTTTGAAATTAATACTTTTGGAACAAGTGTCATTTTAGTTTAGTTCCATAACAGAAAGTTTCATTTTGCTCCAGCATCGTATGCCCATATTTATTGTTTTCCATACTTTGCTATAATTTGTCTGATATGATTTGTTTAAATTATAAGTAATCTGAATACCTGAAACTTTTTCTAGCTATTGGTAAAATGTTGGGAGATTTCCTAAAGTTGCAGGGGAATATGAAAGAACATTACTTCCAATTTTTGAAAATTTTCCTTAAGTTGAGAGACATTCTATACCTTCTAGCATTAACTGGGTCTGATGTATATAAAACAATACTGTCAGCATAAAGTCCCAGAAAGTATTCCTTTCCATTGAAAGTTACACTCTTTCCTGGCAGAATATTGTGTAATCTTGTTGCTGGGGGTTCTATAATTAAAGCAAATAATACCCTTAAATCTTTCTAAATTGTCTGAAGGAACAGGCCATTCCAAAGTGAAACTTGGCAACTGATAGTTAACCTACTGACAGCTTTGTAATGTAAATCTTTACAGCAACCCACGCACTTCCCACATATCCATGGGCTGTAATTTGTTGCACCACCACCTTAATAAATATAGAGACGTTACCCCTAACATTGTAGTTAATTAGTCTTTTACATTTTGAAACTCATCCCAAGAACACTACTGTGAAACTTGCTTGGACTTTCAGAGCATGGTGGGGGCACTTACCCCTGAAATAATGTTTTGTTTACACTGAAGTAGAATTTGACTTCTTTGGCTCAAGATTTTAAAAGCACTTTAGAATGCAATTGCGTTTTTTCTTTTGGAAAAAATGAGTGCAAGGTTATAAGTCTGCAGTTTCTGTCATGCTTCTCTGCCCTTGAAATCTGCAGCAATACAAAGAATATCATATTGGGCAGGTTACTAATACTCTATCCTCCTCTCACTGAGAATATGATCACTGGACCATGGCTGTAGAGAGGATACTACTCCTGCAAAGTGGATACTCTCACATAGGAGTACAGTATTTTACTGTATTGTTGTGTTATTGAGGAAATTATTATAAACATGAGTAGCAGACACAGAACCCCCCAGATGTGTGATTTTGGGGGGGAAATCCTCTAGACCGGATTTTTGGAAATAATTGAATGGAAAAATTTCCTACACAAATGATTTGCAGATTTATAAACTACTTCACAAACACAAGCTACTGAAGCAGTGTGTAAGGTAAATTAGGCTAATGCTGTCTCTCCCAGCTTGTTACTGAGTAAGTTTGCTGTCCCCGTGTCAGTTAAGTAAGTGAGAGAGGTAGCACCCCTCCACCAAAGATGTTTTGGGCTATCCCAAGAATACACACCCCACTACTGGGAGGCTGAATCCCATGATATATCCTGGTATTGTATGTGGTCCAATGCTTCATTTTACAGAAGTCTTTATCTGGCCTGCTGCTTCGAACCCAATTACTGCCCACGTGGGCCTAATTCCAAGACACACTTGTAACATGGCTCTAGACATGACCCTTGGGCACACTTTCTGTACCATGCACCCAAGCATAGCTGCCTATTTGTGCATTAGCTTTTAGCCATAGCTGTCAACTTTTCCCTTTTCTTGCGAGGAATCCTATTTGGAATAAGGGAATTTCCCCTTAAAAAAAGGAAAACGTTGACAGTTTAAGCCCATATTTCCCGAGGTGTTTCCTGTAGAGGGTCCTGTAGAGCTGTTGTGAATGTACTGTATTATTATTGTTGTTATTGCCCTCAGGAAGCGCAGCTCTTGCTTCGAGCCCAACATGCAGCCCTTTTCCCTATCGTCCTCCATTTCGCGGCTATGCCTTCTGCTAGGCAGGGCTGGCGAGGATTTGCAACCGTGCGCCTCGGGCACGAGCACGCACGTCGCCAGAGCCTGCACGTCGCCTCCCAACGCGTGGAGAACGAGACTCTGCCAATCCATTCCCGTCTCCTGAAAACAGGCCTCACGGGGCGTGGCAGCGACGGGTGTGGAAAGAAACAGCCAGGACCAGCCGAGACTGGCGAAGGCCCTGCGCTGGAAACGTGCTGGGGGCGGAGGCCTCTCACGGCGGAGCCGCTGGTGGGCGGGGCGCTGGAAGCGAGTATTGGTCACGTGAGGCTGGTGCGAGAGGGGACCGTTGTCCGCGGCCCCGCCCCCTCCCCATCGGCAGTCGTGGGTTGCCAGCCGTTGCGCAGCGCCTCTCCGCTTCTTCGCCTCGCGCTGTCTGAGCGCGGCGCCTTCTTCGCGTCCCCATGGCGACCGGGCGGCCTTTCGAGGTGGTGGTGTTCGGGGCGTCGGGCTTCACGGGGCAGTACGTGGTCCAGGAGGTGGCGCGGGTGGCCGGTGAGGATGAGCTGCGAGGCTCGCTGCGCTGGGCCGTGGCCGGCAGGAACCGAGAGAAGCTGCAGGCGGCGGTGGATAAGGCGGCCGAGAAGCTGGGTAAGGGAGCGGGCGAGTGGGGGGTGGTTTTTTCTGCTTGGCCCAAGGGCTGCTGCTGCTTTCCCTCAAAATGAGAAGCGGAGTCAGGGGAGGCGTCGCTCCAGGTTGCCCTTCTCAGAGTCAAGCCCCGCCGCGTTCAAGCGAGAGAGAGAGAGAGAGAGCGCCCAGGATGGCGACGTGAGACATTAACTCAGCGACGTGGCCCCGGACCCTGAGCTTAGCCCGATTGCTTCTCTCCAGGGTGGTGGAAGGGAGCGAGCGATAAGGGTGTTCCTAGTGCAGGCGTGTCGAAAGTCCGTTTCGGGGGCCTAATCCGGTCCGCAGGTCGGTTTAATCCGGCCCCTGTGGCAGTTTATTTCTTGGGGTGAAATCCAGAAAAACCTTAACAACTCCAACCCTAAAAAAAGCTCAAGGACTTTGGGGTAAAATCATAAAAAAGCTCAGCAACTTCAATCCTAAAAAAAAAAACTTTGGTTGGCCCTTCACTTCATCAAATCTGGCCCTCTTTGAAAAAAGTGTGGACACCACTGGGGCTAGCTGCTCACTGCAAAACGGCCAGGTTGCCCATGTCAACAGCCTGTCAGGTGCCAGGAAGAGCCCTGCTAGACCAGACCGAAGGACCACCTAGTCTGGCTGCATCTTGTTTCTCTGCAGTGGCCGGACAGGTGACTGCAGAAGCCCACAGGCTTAGAGCCATGACATTCAGCTGTCAGGACCAGAACTGTAGCTAGGTGATCTTGCACCCCTGGCAGAACCATCCAGATTGCGCCCCCTAGCCATGGACAAATTAGCTCTTCTTTTCGCCTCTCCTCCAACCCCCCCCCCAATTCAATTCACTCTCTATTTAAAACCATTTCTTATGAGGCAATAATCAATATTTGCATTTATAGACATATTTTTAGCTGATTTTGTGCCCACCATCACCTGCGCCCCTGGCGGGGGCCCATCTCACCACCTCCTTGTTATGGCCCTGGTCATGACCAGTAGTTGCTGATAGACAGGATGGGCCCATGCAGGATAGGCCTAATTCTCTTTTGGAGCTATGTGAACGGGTGGTGGTTCCTCCCATCTTACTGATCCAGGGCAGGTGAGTGTGTAGGGAGCATATCACTGTGCAGCCGTTCTCTCCCGAGTTCAAGCAAGCAGGAGGATTTCCATCCCATTTAAGGGCAGGGGTGATGATAGCAGACTATTACAAATCTGATCTAGATAATAACCCTTCCAAGTCCAAAGGGCATTGCAGTTTTTGTTGTGCTTATTCTCACAGCAACTTTAGCTGGGAAGTTGCCATTGTTTGCAGAAGGGTATTGGCAGGGCGACCCTAACCCCCAACAAAGAGGCCTGTGTATCTCCTGTGTAAATTAAGCTGTTTCCTAACTGCTTCTAGCAGGGGTGTGGGCAGGGTAAGCCTTACTCTTAGATTTTTGTGGGGTGAATTAGTTGCACCTTTATTTTTGGTGCTGTAAGTTACACTGAGCTCAAGCTCCAAGCTCTATGAGCGAGACCAAATGAGTTAGGATGCTTTGCAATTTTCCACCCTTAACACACTCCTTTGTGCCTTCCACGCCAGCTTTCCTTACTCCAGCATAGCTTTCTCAGTCTATGTAAATTGTTACTCCAGGGTAAGCCCATCAGGCTATAGGAAAGGAAGAGATGGGACTGCACAGTGTTCTCATCAGCTCCTATATAAACAGCAACTTCCCTCCCCCAACTGTCTGTCAGGCTGAGAGAGAGGGGGAAATGTAACTGCAGATCCTCTCCATCAGCTCTGCTGAAAGAACAGCAACGTTTGACTCCTCGCCAAATTTTTCAATTCTTGCTGCTCATTGCAGAGTTTCTGTAACTAAGAATTATTGCCTGAGCTTGCTTTTTTCCTACTCCTTCCCAGCCCCTTTTCCTGTTGTGTCATGTCTCTTTCATTGTGAGCCTGAGGGCAAGGACTGACTTTTCTTTGCAAGCCACTCTGGCATCAAGAGAGTAGGATAAATATGCTTGATAATAATAATTTATGCTCATTTATGGCTGGCAACTGGGGTGATGGGACGGTGCACAATGTGCTAACCTCTCCCACCCATTTTACCTGGGGATTAGGCTTGCACTGTGAAACCAAGAATTTGTGATATGGCCATAGAAGAGGGGGATATTGAACCCAAGTTTGCCAAACCCAGGTGGATGGTGCTGTTTGTGATACATATTTTTCACTGCGAAGGGTTTTTTGTTTCCTTTTTTCCTGACTAACAACCGGAATGTTTCCATGACTTAAATTTGTAGCTTCAGGGAGCAATTCTAGCACCCATCTGGGAGCAGCAGGACTGGACTGGCTGCAAAGCCATTACCACTTCTGCAATTCTGCTACTTACGTTCGCAAGGGCAGAAGCAGCTTCATTACATGTTTTCCTTTGTCGTCTTTAGGCAGGCATTTCAGTTGGGCACAGGGAAGGTCTATTGACTGTAGCTGGACCAGTTTAAAATCTAGTGGATCATTGGCCAGCACAACCGGTCCTCTTTCCCACTCTAGAAAAGTTTGTTTCAGGGGTTTCTGCTTGTTGGTGCTAGCAGTGATTTCTGCCCAGCCATGGTTTTGATAAGGACCTCTGCAGTTGTGGAAGTCCCCCACCAATGGAGTCAGGCAGCGCTAAGTGGAGAGGCACCTCTGCTACATCCAAACATCCTCCGCAGTGTATTGGGGCCTTGTATCACCATGTTAGTTGCATACATGGGCCCATTTCTTGTTTAAAATGTCAGCTTTTTTGTGTTCTTTGTCATTTTGTGATAGTGTGAGTTCTTTAGTTCTTGCTGTTTCAGACATTGTGCTTCTCCAACTATTAATTGTTACTTTGTCCTGACTTGTATATGCTAGCCTTTTCTAGTTAGAGGTTCCCACGCTTGGTCGGTATAACTGAGTTGAGCATTGTTTCAGATTTCTTAGCCCACACAATTTTTATTGTGAAAATGCTTGTTGGTTTATTAATGTGTTTCAGTTGACACTTGTTGCATTCTTTTGCTTTATAGCCCAAGGCCTTCTAGAGCTGGGAAAATGTATTGGTTCTGATATTGCATGAATAAATGCAGTCTTGGAAAAAGGTTGTGTGGTGCTGAGGTTGCTAAGTTAAAACGTGCGTAAGGGGGGAAACCCTATTGAAACTTATCTTTAAAACCAGAGTTGTTGCTCATTCTAAGCCAATGACTAAAATAAAATGTCATAGTGATAATCTTGTGACACACACTTACATGGTTGACTTGCTGCATTGTATTTCTCTTAAATAGTTTTCAATAATTTCTTGAGATTTTTCTGGTCATATTTTGTGGCAAGAAGTCCCATCTTCCAATTTGCACAATTGTTTTAGACTGAAAAAGCATATTTGGGGGGTGGATGTTTGAATTTGTATCAGAACAAAGTAACCTATTTTGCAAATGTACTGTAGTTGAAAAAATAAAGGATTTTAAAATGACCTGGGTTTGATCCATTCATCTAATAATTCATAACTAAATAATGAAGATTAAGAAAAAGCAATGTGTATATTAGAGAGCAATTATTATACAGTGCCAGGCTGCTTTTATAACATTTCTCTTTTACATTTTCAGGAAAGACAGAGCTGAAGTCAGAAGTTGGCATAATACTGTGTGATGTCAGTGATCCATCCTCTCTTGCTAATATGGCTAAACAAGCTGCTATTGTTCTGAACTGTGTAGGCCCAGTAAGTATTTTCTTCTTTTGGAAAATGAATAAGTAAAAAATTCCCATGATACTAAAAGCTTTAAAAATGAAGATTCAATATATTGCAATATTTTTATTACCTTAGCAAACATTGAAAAAGAAATCTTTTCAAAGTATGTCAACCAAAATATTTTCTGAATGAATAAAAGTTAAAGGGGCAACTCTGCTGTTTGCCATTGTGAAACAAAGGCATATATTAATCCTATATTTTTACTTATTAATTTATAATGTTTGTATCACTCTTCTATAGTGGTGATCAGATATTAAAAATAATTATGAGGCAGTTGTTATCAGAAAGGGTTGTAATTTGACAGTGTTGTTTGGCATTTGAAGTACAGTAATCTCTCTGTTTACACAAGGGGTCAGTTCCAAGGGTTATATGTGCAGGCAAAAATTGTGTATAGTCAAACTCATGGAGCTGCCCCACAGCTAGCAGGTGAGAGGGAGGGAGAGCGCACCCCCAGTATTCCCAGAGTCTGCACACTGAGCAGGTCTTGCCCAGCAAGCAAGGCCAAGTGCTTAAAAGCTCTTTTCATGCCAGAGTGCTTGGGTTATTCAGTGTGAAAAGAGCTTTCAAACTCTCTGCCATGCTTGCTGGACAAGACCCGTTCTGTGTGCTGGCCCTGGAAGGGTAGTTCATGCAAGATTTTGCATCCTAGAGGCAGCCTGCACGCCCAGCAGGCCTTGCCCAGCAAGCCAGGCAGAGAGCTTAAAATCTCTTTCTGTGCTAGGTAACCCAAGTAAGCCTGATGTGAGAAAAGCTTTTAAGCTTTCTACTTTGCTTGGAACTTGACTTGCGTGATTTCACTCAGCCCACCTTCAGCTACAATGGTTGAAATTGTGCAAGTCAGATGTGCATAAAATGAGGGATTATTCTGGTTTGACCTTGTGAAATAGGCTTATGCCCAGCCCTCATTAGCAGATATTAAGACGGTGAAGTAACTTCATTAAATAGGTTCGAATGTGGGCAGAGTGATTCCTAGTTTCACCATTCCACGACTACATATTTGCAAGCTTAGAAATCAGCAATAAGGGCCTGGCAGTCCTTCGAGGCCATTGTAAAATGTACAAGACTGTATTAATAATAGCAGCTGAACCAGTTCAGTTTGTTTCTTGACTCTTAACCCAGTGTGTATAGTGAACATCTAAATAATTCTTGCCATAATTAATTTCTCTCTGTTTATACCAATTATACTTGCAGTTATTAAGTAAAGCAAATAGCTGATAAATTGCTGTATGTGGAAAATATGCTGCTGCTTTCCCCCAAAACAGTGCCTATTGCAGCTGTGTGTGGTGAGGCTGTGGGAAGGCAGATGAAGAGGAAGGGATTGTTGCTTCATTCTCAGTTGCAAAGTTCTGCCAGCTCATTAAATCTAGAGCAAAGGTTAATAACTGAAACGTGCATGCTGTAGTTGTGGTAGAGGAGGTAGGAAAGGATTGCATGCAGAGGGAGATGTTTCTTAAAATCTGAATGCGAATTAAATAGTTTTAATCATTGTGTTTATTGATTAAAATTTCATTAGAAATTAAAATTGCTTTACATAACCTTGTTCAAATATGTACACATAGTGAGATAACTTACTGTCTTTATTAAAGTAGCATAGTATAATTTATGAAAGTAGTAATTGTTTTATTTCTTCTTATAGTACAGGTTTTTTGGTGAGCCTGTGGTGAAAGCTTGTGTTGAGAATGGTACAAGCTGTATCGACATCAGTGGAGAGCCTCAGGTATGAGAAACTGAGAAAACAAGCTAGATTCGCAATTGTATTAAGACATTATTCATATTTGCACATCTTACCATCATGCAGGAATTTTTTTTTTGTGTCCAACTTTGTGATACTGCCCTTGAATAGCAGCTCCTGCACCATCCTAAGTATCAGCAGTCAGGGATGCTGAGTTTGCTTGTGGTGGGTCCCGCCCCCCCCCCCCGTCATCCATCTCAATAAATGTTTTGATAATAATATAATAACCTTACGTAATGTTGCAAAATGGAGCATCAGCCACTGAATATAGTGCCAGTGACACAGCTATGAAAGTTATCATCTTTGCTTGAACATTGAGAGAGAATATTATCTATTTTTCAGTACAATGTTGTTTCATTTCTTTCAGTTCCTGGAAGGAATGTATCTGAATTACAATGACAAAGCTGCAGAAAAGGGAGTGTATATTATTGGAAGCTGTGGCTTTGACTCTATCCCAGCAGATATGGGAGTATTGTACACCAGAAACTCTTTGAAAGGTGACTCTTAAACTTAATGACAATTTTAATATGTGGTGCAGAAATTATTTTCCTTGTGGAGGGTTAAAATGATATCTGAGTGGTTAGGAACAATAATATGCTCTGCATTCTGCTTCTTCTGTAATTCTTCACAAGGACTGATGTTGCTACAAAATATTTGTTATAGTTACCACAATCCTGCTGTATTAAGCTATGCAGTTATAAATATCTTCAGTTACCATCATCTTAAAATAATGTACATCAATCAGTCTTTGTGTTGCATTAGCAAAAAACAAAAACTTGGAGCTTATGCTCCTTAATGGAATGGAGTACGGAGCTAGAAAGGGATGTAGAAATAACACAGACCGCTCCATTTCTGTAGTGAGTTGCTGGCACACATCCCAAGTAAAAACAGGGCTTGTTATGGCCTATGGAGATTTTTCCCACGTCTAAAGTGTACTTGATTAGAAGTTGCATAATTCTGGAAATACTATCATTTAAATAGGTTGTATGTGACTTAAAACTAGGTGGCAGGTTCAGTACTGATAGAATCTCAAATGAAATGATGAGCAAGCTGTTGCTTCTCAGTACAGGATTTCCAATGTGTCCTGGTATCTTCATTTATCTGATGCCATGACAGCCTGAGTATAAACTGCTGTTTAATTCTTTGTTACAACCACACTTAATGATTAATTCTCTTCCCCCGCCCCAAGGTACATTAACTGCAGTTGAAAGTTTCCTGACTGTAAAATCTGGACCAGAGGTTGGTTGATTTCTTGATTAGCTAAGTTTATTGTAGGTACTTATCATATAGACAATATAAAAATAAATTATTACATTGGCTGTTGTATCGGTAGTGGTAGCCTACAAAACTGTCAGACAGAAGAACATCACTCTTTAATGCTTGTTCTGTTGTAGCACTTCTAGTACTCAAGTAATGCAATACCAGTTTGATAGCCTTACCTAAGCATATGCTTTCTGTTACGTGGTAAGAAATTGCTTTATTGCTGATATTGGGTAGATAGCTACTTAACATTTGTTAAAAATAAGTGATTGGGAAGGTGCAGACAATAACAATATTTTATAACACTGTTGGAGGAGGAGTAGATGCAATATTAAACTCAGCCCAGTCTAGTAAGACACATCCTTGAGCAGAAACAGGTTACTTTCTGTCTATGCAAACGGTTTTTGTGGGGTGAAAATCCTGCAGACATACATGCTGTGTTCTCATTAGTGCTTCACACAGCTAGCCAGATTAGTCTAGACATCACTAGAATGCACTCACACTCCTGCTTCCTACAGCAGACGATAAATGCCATAGGAGCAGACACACTAATCTTTGTGAGGGGACAGGAAAATGGTCATGCTTAGGATCAAGTATATAGCTTTCAGCTATACTTTTCAGCTATACTTTGATTTAGTCACTGAATCAGGTGTATAAGTAAGGTATGTTTTCATTATTGTGGCTAATGGTATAGATGTGTTGTGAGTATAGTATATTGAATTAACATAACATTTTAACAGGGTTCCTGCATTCATGATGGGACCTGGAAATCAGCTATACATGGCTTTGCAGATCAAGGCAGTCTGAAAAAAATTCGAAGGCAAATAGGACACAAACCCCTTCCAGTGACTGGAAGAAAGCTTAAGAGAAGGTATACTACTTTTGTGGATTAGAATTTATTGTTTACGTAGCTCAGAAGATGTTTCCAGAAGGAATGTAAGGTAAGGAAAATTGTAGGTGCCTTACATTTTCATGAAAGGAAGCATTCTGGTAGAATTTCTTTATACAGATTTATGTGCTTGAAAGGACAGGTAGATAGTGCCTTGTCTGAAACACACTTTGCCAAGCTTTGTTTTAATTGTCCTGACTTCTGTTTTTGCAGAGGTGCACTGTTTTACAGTAACGAACTTAAACAATATTCCATTCCGTTCATGGGATCAGATGTCTCTGTAGTAAAACGAACTCAGCACTATTTGCACACAGACCTGAAAGAAACACCTGTAAGTTTACTTAAACATCTATTTTAAAGAATGTCCTATCATCAGTGAAATCTTTGAATCTGATAATGTGAAACTTGCAATAATATGCATAGGTGCCTGAGGGGAAACCATATTGAATTCATGTGCCTAACACTGCAAAGATTGCATGCCTGTGCTACTTTATGAGCTTCTGGGAAATCTTATTACTGCTGAATGTCTGTCACCACTGCCACTTATGTGGGGAATATTCATGTAGCTCTCTGAAATGGGAAAAAGTGTCAAACAGCAAGGCTGTCATCACTCCTTCTGCAATGGTGCCACATGATAACGTATTTGTGTTACTGTAATTGTAGTACTAAAAGAAAATTGTATTTCTTTTAATGCCTCCAGCTGCTCTTACAATGCCCACAGTTAAAGCTAGCAATCATATCTAGCCTATTTCTGGATTTATTATTTGTCACCTAAGCAAGGCTTGGTTGTTTGTGAATTGTTGTTCTTTAAGATCTGTATTCTGGAACAGTTTATACATAAACTGGCAGGTTTTCATTGATAAAAAATTTCTCTTCTTTTCAGGTGCAGTATGCTGCTTACGCGACTGTGGGTGGTCTTGGAACTGTTATTAAGCTAATGTTTGCTGGCCTTTTATTTTTAATGCTTGTGAAATTCAACTTTGGAAGAAAGCTCCTGCTAAAAGTAGGTTTTGTTTTAAATACTTTGGAAGCTTGATCCCCCCCCCCATTATTCTGGAATTTATTATGGGTTGTCTTATTTCAGTATCCCGCATTTTTTTCTGGGGGACATTTCACAAAGGAAGGACCAACAGAAAAACAGGTAACTACTTTTGTTCTTAGGTGATTGTATTTCTGATGTGACCGTTTTCTACATAATTACAGTGTCACAGGACTAGCTTACTAATTGCAGCAATGGAAAATTCCTTAATTCTATGTGAGATTGTAGATTAAATACTGGGAAAATTGTGGAGGAGGAGGCATCTTGGGGTCTTTCAAGCGGAATGGGTAAAGGAAAGGGATAATGGGTAGTCTGATGTAGAGTATAATAAGCCCACAATTTACGCTGAGGTTACATTCCAAGGATTGCGCATGAAGCCAAAATAGTGTACAGTCAAAACCCATAGAGTTCAATGGTGGGTGGGATTGTCAAAGTCATTTTTTCCAATGCTGCACCCTTTTCATTTTTTAATAATTATTTTGCCAAGCGCATAAAGCTGAATATGCACAAGTTTAATGTGCTTACGTTGAGGGCTTACTGTTCTAATATTGGGACACTGTGAATATTGAAGTAAATGTTCAGCAGACATGTTTAACCCATGTATAGCAATAGGTTCTCAGGTGAGCACTAGGAGAACAAGTGAACAGTAGTCCTCCTGTTGCTTGAAGGCAGGAAAATGGCATCACTCCAACAGAATCTTTGACCCACCCTTTTCTTGGGGTGACAGTTTGTTTTCCTGCCTTGTTTGAAGTGGACCTATCTTGCTCGTGCTATTCTGGCCTTCCCTTGTTGTTCAACAGCTTGCGAAATTTTGTGGTGTGTATGTTGGGTGAGTGTGTGTGCGGTGAATCTTTCCTTGTGTTGGATCCAGTCCTTACAGTCTTCAATGAAAGTTGACTGGAAAAAAATCTCAGCTTAAATCTGAAACCCATATCTACTCTATTCAGACTATGAACCTTTTCTACCTACTTTTGCAGTTTCTTATTCAGAAACTAGCTTAAAAGCAGTATTTGAGACCAAACTTGTAGCAGGACCACTGAGATAATTTTAACTTTATGAAGGTTAAATGACAATATGAGAGTGCTGGATTGGATTATAGCAAAGACAGTCTGGAACCTCAAATTTATTTTATGGGTGGTAAATACCACACTTTTTGCAGAGCAAGTCACACTGTATTCAAATAACTGGCTTATTTTGCATAACATTTTACAGTGGGTTTTTTTGTACACAAACTACTCCCTCAACTTTGGTTGTAGTTCACTGTAGCTAAACTGGGCTGAAATTCAGTGGTATAAGCAGTAATGTGTTTTCAATAGAAACTGGCATAGCCTAGAGATTTGATGCTGTTTCTTTCTTGTCTTTTGAATTAGATGGAAGAGTCATCCTTTGAAATGACTTTTTTTGGTGAGGGATACAGAACACAAGATGATTTACAGCTGGGCAAACCAAATGTTAAAATCTGCACCCAAGTAAAGGGACCAGGTATAGCAAATTTTGTATAACGATATACCTTCACATATCATAGGTTTTGTACCAGATTTGCTCAGATGCCCTTCCTGTTTAGGGGCTTTTTGAGGAAGGTTTGGCTGCTTTATATGAAATGCTTTCAATTTAGCTGAGCACATAGTGGTGCTGTTTGATTCTGATTATACTGTGATTTGTGATTGAAAAAGGCAGATGATTGCTTTATGTACTGCTCATAAGGTTATTGGAAGATTTAGATTGTGTGTGTTACTGTTGCATGCTTATTTAGTTTATATACTTGCTGAAAATAAAGCAAATGGTACATACAGGTACAGCCCTGGGAGGGGAATGCTAGCTAGATGGTACTGGCCCAGTGTTTAGGGAGATGTTTAATCTTGAATCAAAGGTAATTCTAGAAATGATAGAAACTGAAGTAATTTTATTTGTATGCTGCCTTTCCACAGTTCAACCCCACACTCAAGGCAGTTTACAACATGAAAAAGTATGTAACTGCAACATAACAGAAGTAGTCATAAACAATAAATAAAAGGTCAAAAAATACACAGCCTTGCTGAACAATTTCCACCCTCCCCCCAAGAAAAACTCCCCAGCCCAAGAGTCAAAATGATGAGTGTAATTGAAGTGTTTTCCCCTCCCGCATATTTTTGTAGAGGCTGGCTACGTTGCTACACCCATTGCAATGGTTCAGGCAGCTGTGGCACTTCTGAAGGACAAGCCTTCTCTTCCTAAAAAGTAAGTCTTAATTTTCTTGATGTGAAATAGCTTACACTTTCAGGGTTCCTAGCAGCCTTTAAATTATTTGGCTGTAATAGTACTGTATCTGATTTCTTTCTTTAAAAAAAAATCTTTGTATTCTTACCATTTCATTCGTTTACCATTCCCGATTCTTTGGGAGGAAGGATGGGATACAATTGAATAAATAATATATTAGCATGAAAGTAAGCATCAAAGTGATTGAAAGCACTACACAGTTCTATGGTGTAGTAACTTCCTTTTCTCTCACTTTGTCAGCCAGCATTTGCATTAAAAGCATTAAACTTTCTCTCACGCTGAGTTATTGCAAACATGTGAAAAAGTGCTTGAGTGATAATGCCATTATATCTCCAAATGACCTTAATTCATGTTGTAAGGTGCAAGCTTTAGGTCATTTAATGGTTTGTAAATCACAATATTTATTAAGAAATAGTAAAATTTAATGTCAAGTTCAGTATTAAAAACTATAACCAAGTATTTCAATCAGTTACATTATTAAGCTTTTCTATGCATAGTTCATGAATTAACTTAAACATTTGTTGAAGGTTCACAGGGGGGAGTGGAACTTAACTATCCCATTTTCAGTAAGTATTTGTTCATAATAAGTGTTAAGCTTGCTCGCAGCTACATGTCACTAACCCCAGATGTGTGGCTGTTTTACAGGGGTGGTGTCTATTCTCCTGGGGCTGCATTCTCCAATACAAAACTTATTGACAGGCTCAAGCAGCATGGAATTGAGTTTTCTGTTATTAGCCAGCCTGAAGTCTGAAACAAGAAAAAACATCCTGAAGGCTGCATGACCAACAAATCTTTGAATGGTACTTGTATACCAAAAAGATCAGCTACAAATGGTTGCTAAATTTAATAAAATACTGACATAATCTTATGTAATGTGAAAACATGCTTCATATTGTTGCTCAAAATGGAAGTAAGACTGAACTTTTATTACTGGAAATGCGCACTGTAGCACAGCAATAGTTAAATGAAAAGAAAACTATATTAATAGTGCTAAATAATAGTGCTTTTTAGAATCAAGGGCTTGACTGAACTAGCTGTGGTAACTAAAAAAATCAGTAACAAATTACAACAGTATTTTTATTCAGAATTGTGAAAGTTGACTTTACTATAAAATCTGTGCCTTAACCAATTAATTCCCTATGAAGATCAGTAATGAGAAAGCAAACTGAAAAAGCAAAAGGGTGTCTTCAGTAAGTTTGAGTAAGTTGTGTGGGCATTCCTTCAGACAGGTTTCCCTAGCCTGCTATACCTTGTCACAATTAATACTGTAATCTACACTCATATAGACTGGGATCAAGTCCCCTTGACAAATGCAATTTCTGATTAAACATAGTTCTCGTCACTAATGGAACCAATTCATTATGCTTAAGTTAGGTCTCATGGTACTTAGCTAGACTCTGCCTGCAATGTTTTTTCAATATGAGCTTGGTGGAGGGGAGCGTAGTAATATTCTTGCTTAAATTGGTAGCTTCATTGCATACCTGATCAGTTAACATTCCTTTCCTGTGTACTGAGACATCCTCAAGGCAGGGGAAATATGTCATTGTGAAAGGAAGAAAGATTTCTAGCACTTATTAATTCCCTTTGTTCTCATTTTTCAGTGTAATAAAAGAGGGTTACAAATTTGCTTGGTTTCTGTTTAACTCAACACAGATCACTGTACTTAAAAGTCAACCATTTTAATTAGCATTATCTAATGTGCTTAGAATAAACTATGCCTTAAGCAATAATCCACTGTCAATTTAGTAGACCATGTAATGGAAGGAGAATACAAGTTAAGTCCCTCTTTTAAGCCCAAATTACAGGTAGGGTGCTAAGGGTATTGCATATAACAGCAAGGGCCCTTTTCTGTAAATGATTTTCTGCTTTTACCTTTTAGCTGCTCTAGCCTCCCCTCCACACATTGCTACCTTCAGGAGCATGGGGCTGTTTTAAGGAACATAAGAGGACATCCAGGTCGTGGTTTGTTGGAAATAAAACTGCACCATCCCAAATAATGTGACATGCTCCTTAAAAATAAAATTTTACTAAAACTGAAGCAGAGCATCACCCCTACCCCAATTACATTCCCAAGTGTTTTTCAATTAACTAGCAGGAAGTGCACAGGACTGCCCAGGTACTTTTAGAAACCAAAAAATACTGTGATTTTTAAATGGCTCATGCAATTTGTGAGTTTGGACTCGGGACACCAAAAATCAGGTGAAATCATATTATGGTCCAATGGTTAGAACAAAATTGTGCACAGCACCCAAACAGTGGCAGAGACAGCCATCCACACCTCAGGAACCCTTGTGCTTGAATTTTGTGACAACACCTCAAGAGGCAGAAAACCTAGACCAATAAATGTCACGCCAAAGTCACATTTCAGTCCGCCACCTTGATTCAAAATGGTACCTGGTGTCCAAATGGCGGTATAAACTACTACCTCCCCCCTCAAAAACCCTTGTGCCACGTTTGGCGCCCCTATATTGAGAAGTGTCCTAACATAGGGAACAAAGAAGTGGATAAATGACTTTTCCAAATATTGATCAGTATTCCAACACTGATTATTCTGAATAAGGCATTAGTGCACAGATTTGAAAAAAGTGTATAAACATTCCTGATGGAACAATTCCTCCTATGTCAGTGTTAGAAGAACAATACAATGGTCAATGGAACTGTCACTCTCCTACCACAGGCACAGTACAATGCCCGAAACTGTTCAGAACTGACCCATAGCTGTTTCCCATCCACTTCCTTCTCAGGAGTTACAGCAGGAGTAATTTACACACAGGGAGCTTAGGAACACTTTTGTAGAGGTATCAATGATACATAATGACCAGCACATACTAATGCTCTCATGCAGTGTTACTTATTTTCTTACATTTCTACCCCACCTTTCTTCCATCATGGGTCACCCACCCAGGCACTGACCAGATCCTGACCTGCTCAGCTTCAGCAAGGAGACTGCCTCAAGTGCCTTCAGATCATACCCTGGAACTAAATTATTCCCCTCTTACAGCTGTGTCCAGGGTGGGTCTGGTAAATACATAAGTTGTGCTCTTAATTTGTAGTGACACAAAACAACATATGCTTTAGCACAGTTACAATTATACTGAAACACTACTGTTTTATTTCGTACAATGACTTTATGGTTTGCTGCAACCTAGCCTCTCCCGTTTCTTTTTAACTATCAAAGCAACATCATTTTTCAGTTTACTTATACTTGACTCAAGTTGCTCTCCAAAGTCCTTTAACATGTGTGACTGTCTCTCAGCAAAATGTCGAAGTAGTTGCACATTATCTTCTTCCTAGAAATGAAATGAAATACAGAAGCTGCAGTGTGAAAAGGAAATAATAGCTTACACCAGCAAATGGGCAACTTAACTCAGCAAGGAAGAACACACCCGAGCAACAGTAAATCCTAACTGGGGGGTGAACTATGAAGGCAGTTCTGCAGCTTTATTCAAAAGCTCTTCTAGTCTTGACAATGGAAGTGAAAGCAGAGGTGCACTCTGCATTCCTATGTCCCAGTTTCAGCCTTTGTAAATAAATAAACCCTCTCATTGGACACAAGGTGCATGTGCCCTGCAATATAATACATTTACAAGTCTGGAAAACATTTAAGTACTTCATTATTTGGCTCCTAGGTGTGAGGAACACTTGGGCATTCTTAAGAGCTGTAGAATTAAAGAGAGCAGCAAAAGAGGAAAGTTACAGTCCTGGGAGGGTTTTCTACTGGTTCACTGTAGAAGTTTTCAAAAGGATTATACTGATTTTGCGGGGAAAATAAGTATAGATTCAGCCTTTCTTTTTAAGAATCAGTTAAGATATATATACCGGAGCTCTGCAGTGCTTTATTTTCAAAAACTGGCCTCTGATCACATTCATATTCTGGTAGAAGGCTTTGAGGGCTTTAGCAAATTCTGCATCGCAGCTCATCCGAGAATTGCAAACTGGGCGAGAATCTTTTGACGCTGATTGAGTTACCTTAGCAGCTTGGGGTTTTGTAGGAGATTTTGAGATCTTACCTAAAACAGGAAGAAAAGAGCCACTTACGGCCAGAATTTTGGTGTTCTTGCTGCCCCCCTCCAGCAATCTGTACAAAAAGGTATGCAGAAGCTAAATGCTCCATACTCAATGGTGCTGAGATTCCTGGCTTTTACTTGCAGCTCTATTCTCATCTTCACTTCCTCTTAAAACTTTTTTTAATTTGAAGTTACTAGCAGACTTTTGCAGACAGGGGCAAGGCCAACTTCCTGTCCTGAGTTTCACTCAATAGATGTAAAAAAGAATAATCCTGTTTTTGATCATTTATAATAACCAGCACATCTTGCACAACACATGTAATACATTTTTACATAGATACATCAATGCATATATTAATGCAAAATTTGTTTGAGACCTTGAGGTGGACCACTACTACAATAAATCAAGCATGATAATTTCACCTGAAACCTGCCAGCTGTCAGCTGTCCCAAAATGTATTAAAGTAAATATGAGCAGTTAATGCTCTACGGCTGCAATTCTATGGCCCTAGGAGGGAATGCAAGAGGACATAGTGTACACTGGTAGTCCCTTCTCCTACATAAGGGAGGGGAACCTCCCTTCCTGCCACCAAGGAAACCTTCAACACCCTGAGCCTACCAGCATTTGAGCTCTGACATCTGTAGGCCCAGTAGCGAGCATGTCACAGGGAGAGGAAGAACCAGATAAAGGCTTGAATTTGAAGGATCCAAAGCTGCCTCAGCAACCTGACATATCTCCAAACCAGAAAGACACTTAAACTAGCTTAGGAGCTGATGTAAATATCTCTCCCTTGTATTTCCTTCCTGTTAGAACTAAACTATAGTTTGGTTTATAGCTTATAGTTTAAAAACAAACTATAAAATTGTTGAGGGAATATTAGAATGCTCCTCCGTCCTCAGTTCGACCCAGTGGGTCTCAGGGTACGGAATTAAACAGCCTTCAGTTCCCCCTCCTCCCCCCCTCAGGATTGCAGCCGAAGAGGGTCAAATTCAACATAATTAAAGCAGAAGTAAAAGGGGTCGTGTGGCACTGTGGTCTAAACCACTGAGCCTAGGGCTTGCCGATCGAAAGGTTGGCGGTTCAAATCCCCATGACAGGGTGAGCTCCTGTTGCTTGGTCCCAGCTCCTGCCCACCTAGCAGTTCGAAAGCAGGTCAAAGTGCAAGTAGATAAATAAGTACCACTCCAGCGGGAAGGTAAACAGTGTTTCCATGCACTGCTCTGGTTTTGCCAGAAGTGGCTTAGTCATGCTAGCCACATAACCCGGAAAAACTGTCTGCGGACAAACGTCGGCTCCCTTGGCCAGTAAAGTGAGATGAGCGCCGCAACCCCAGAGTTGTTCGCGACTGGACTTAACTGTCAGGGGTCCTATACCTTTTTAAAAGGGGTCAGGTGCTTACTTTTATGGGTTTCAATCTCGCACGCTTTCAATTTATCCTTCAGAAGTACATTTTCTTCCCTTAGAGCTCTGTTAATATCTCTAAGCAGTTCAGTCTCTTGCTCTAGTTTTAACAGCTTTTGGTAAAGTTCAGCAATCTGGTTTTCTGTGTCCTAAAAATAGAAGAAATTCTTATCACAAATAAGTGTGTACATATGCAATAATTCATATGGAAATGGTATTGGTTTCATGGCATATTTGGCCATCATATGGCTGTATAGCCTCCAGCTGTCCCCATGTACAAGGAAAGTCCCTATTGCCTTGAATTTGTCCCTAGTAAATAGTTATCAGTTTTTTGTCCCTAAGTTTGTTTCTGGGGTTTTTTAGATCTTTTTCCATTCTCAACAGCAGCGGAAAAGCAATTCATGTTAGCAGCAAAAAAACACCTGCCATATAAGCTACATGAAATTGGGACACTGCTTGGTTATGATCTTTGACCACATGCAAGAATACCAAAAATACACTTACCAGACTGGTGTGTCTCAGAACCTCGGCTCTGGGATTATCAATGATAATAGAGCTCTCCCTTGTTAATGCCATGTCTTGCCGAGAGGAATCCAGTTGCGCACATCCTTCTGTATTATTGGGAAGATATTGCAATTATAGATTATATCCCCCACATTCTCATTCTATATCACTTTAAACATTGGTCACAAAGAACAACATGTTCCTAGAAAGAGCATCATCAGCCCCCCTTAATTACCCCTCTTTCCCCTAAAGCTACCTTATTCTGCTGCTTCAGGTGTCTGCTGCCACTCCACTCCTGTCTAACATGTGCCATTATGATACTGCACATGCAAGGTATCCTAGGGAAACAAGGGTGCTGGATACAGGCGCCAGCATCTCCTGGGAGAACAAGTGCACTAGACTAGTCATTGGTGCTAGGTGGAGTTAGAGTGTGGCTGCTGAGTAATGTAATGTTGTTGTTGTTTAGTCGTGTCCGACTCTTCGTGACCCCATGGACCAGAGCACGCCAGGCACTTCTGTCTTCCACTGCCTCCCGCAGTTTGCTCAGACTCATGTTGGTAGCTTCAAGAACACTGTCCAACCATCTCGTCCTCTGTCGTCCCCTTCTCCTTGTGCCCTCCATCTTTCCCAACATCAGGGTCTTTTCCAGGGAGTCTTCTCTTCTCATGAGGTGGCCAAAGTATTGGAGCCTCAGCTTCAGGATCTGTCCTTCCGGTGAGCATTCAGGGCTGATTTCCTTAAGAATGGATAGGTTTGTTCTTCTTGCAGTCCATGGGACTCTCAAGAATCTCCTCCAGCATCATAATTCAAAAGCATCAATTCTTCAGCGATCAGCCTTCTTTATGGTCCAGCTCTCACTTCCATACATCACTACTGGGAAAACCATAGCTTTTACTATACGGACCTTTGTTGGCAAGGTGATGTCTCTACTTTTTAAGATGCTGTCTAGGTTTGTCATTGCTTTCCTCCCAAGAAGCAGGCGTCTTTTAATTTCGTGGCTGCTGTCACCATCTGCAGTGATCATGGAGCCCAAGAAAGTAAAATCTCTCACTGCCTCCATTTCTTCCCCTTCTATTTGCCAGGAGGTGATGGGACCAGTGGTCATGATCTTAGGTTTTTTGATGCTGAGCTTCAGACCATAATGTAATGTAATAATTAACTTTAAATATAAGATAGGTCAAAGCCTTGTAGCTCTCGTGGTCTCACAATGAACAAGCAGAATCAGCCAGCAAGAGTTCAAAATGTTTTGTGTCAATAGTTCAAAGAAGAGCCAGGGGGATTTAAACTCAAGGTCTACCTAGCATCTCACATAACTGAGCACTCTTTATTCTATCATAAAGGGCCCAACCACAAAGAATCAAGGTACAGGGCTAAAAGTCAGCATGACCTTATTTGCAGCACCACAAAGCTGTCCAAACCTTCCATTCAGTTACAACACATACAAGAGATTAACATTAAAAGCAGGGGTGAACTGCAAATCACTTGATGTCAGATGATGTGGTGCTTTGAAGCCTTGATTGTCAGGACTTCAGAATGCAGCATGGGACCGTTTGAAAGCCCTTTTACAAACAGCCCCATACTGCTGTGTAAACATGCAAAAGCTGGAGGTTCAAGGAGAGGTGCAGGGCAGCTTGAAAGACCTTTTGCTTTCACCATGCCATAGTCTGCTGCTTGTAATGCAGAACAGCAACTAAGAGCACAGTGCCTGAGAGCTGAATCAGGCAGGTTTGGTCTGACAAGACAGGAGAGCCAATACACAAGAGGGTGATTGGTGAGTAGGGGAATAAAGCTGATAGATGTGGCAACGGAGTGGAGGAGAGGAATGGAATGGAAATAAATTCTATAAAGAACTTCATGGGGCAAGGAAAGGGAGTTGGCTGTTGATTACAGCTGATTAAAAACTTCAGGAACATTTCCACACACTGTCCAACAGGAATGGGAAAAAGGAAGTGCCATGAATTGGGCACCACAAAGATTTTTGGGATAGTAGGTAGAGAGACAGGAGATGGTGGAAATAGCCAGGGAGAGGAAATGACTCAAGGTATGATGGAATAAAGGTTTGCTTGATGGTTCATGGGGCAGCTTATGGCTTAATAAACTATTATTGCACTGTGGTTTAATGAGATGCCATACCACTACAAGCTGGAGTAAGCAAGCCTAGGCAAGAAGGACCAATAGTTTGACTTTGTACATGGCAGCTTTATGTTATCTTTCCAAACAAAAGCCATGCTTTTAGATACAAAGTACTGAATATAAAGGTGTATACATAGCGTTATCAAGATAAAAAGTCGAAAGCATACCTTGAAGCCCCCACAAGTCAACAATCAGAGCATTTTTCTGCAAATAGTTCAAAAAATCATGGGACATATTAAGGGTTGAAAATTTTACTAGCTCTTCTATCTTCGGGTTCACATTTTTCCAAACAGGCTTTGTGTATAATGAGCATGGGAGATCATAAAATTTATATCTAAAATAGTAAAACAAACGAAGACCCAATTAAAAACTAAAGTCTGTGTCCAAAGACATCAACTGCTTGAAATAACAGAAATGTGACAATCTTGAAGCAACATTTCAAGGTTAGATTTTCCTTCCTACTTATTAATTTTAAAAAATTGTCTTGCATGCCCAATAAATTTCATGAAATGGTTTCTTAATTTCTTTATGGCAGTCATTTTTAATACTGTTTTTGGGCCAAAAATGTCACAATTTCCAAAAATACATTTCCCTTGATTAGAACCCAGTTCTAATCTTGACTACTTGACCTAGCAGGCATTAGTGTCCACTGGACACAGTTTACTAGGAAGTTCTTCTGAACAAGCTTCATTGAAATCAGGGATGGGGAACCTGTGGCCCCTCCAGATAATGATGGACTCCAGCTCCCATCATTCCTGGCTACTGATGATGAGAACTAGAGCCCATTAACATCTGGAGCACATCCTATTGCTTACTCCTGGTTTACAGTGCTGTGCAATACTAGGAGTTGAAAAAAGCACAGGCTGACCCTGTAACAACCCATGGAGTTGCCGTGGAGATCATTATAATCTATTATTTATAAAGCTAAATTATTTACTAAATCAGCAACAACAGGAAAGAGACCAGCAAGTCAAGAATGGATTTAAGTGCATAACTGAAGAAATAAAGAAACCCAACATTATCTGAAAAAATTACTATCTTGGGTAAAGTTTTCATGCAAAAGAAAACTCAGTTGTGAAATTGTTATTCGCTCCAAAGAGCCAAACTGAGAATATTTCACAGGAAGCTTTAACTAACAATACCCAATCTGAATCCCTCTCTGTGCCACTTCTTTTATCCATTTGACTCCAAGGCATTGTAAAATGTGAATTTGGAAATCAATTCTTTTGCCCAGCAATTCCAAAGGATCAATGACCATATCGTCCTCTCCAAAGGCTCTATTAAAAAATAAAATGGGGAAAATGGGAATTAATATGCAAGATGGTAGTGACTTTGATCTTATTTGGATGTAACTCTAAACCAGCACTGCGCTCTGGGCTATAGAGCTAATTAGGTATAGCAAGGGTCTCAATCTAACTTGCAATACAGTTTCTCCCCAAACCATACCCATTTCTCCCACATCTGATGTCATACATGTCATCAGATGTGAGGCATGTAAAGATCATATTGGAACTTAAAGTATACCTTGAACTAATCAGCTGATTAGTGCTGCCCAAGCCCCACTGATATCAGTGATGCTACAGAGTTGCTGCACAGCCAATTGGGTTTGCTCTCAGCTTGTCAGCTGATCAAGTCCAAGGCTAGTTTATAGACCAACAAAGTCATAAGGTAAGAGATGGCAAACCTGTGGCCTTCCAGATGTTATTGGACCCTATCTCCCATCAGCCTTAGCCAGCATGGCTGATTGGCAGGGATTATGGGAGTTGCTCCAACAGCATTTTGAGGGCCATAGTTTCCCCATCCCTGGACAAGGTTAAAAATGATCTAAGTATGTCCCTGCTCTATGGCTTGGAGTTGAAAAAGGCAGAAATGTCAGAGGCAGGACATTGTTGGTGATGGTATTGTACTTGTGGGTCTCATTCCTTGTGGAAATCCATATGGCTCCATATTATTAAAGGTAAAGGTAAAGGGACCCCTGACCATTAGGCCCAGTCGTGACCGACTCTGGGGTTGCGGCGCTCATCTCGCTTTATTGGCCGAGGGAGCCGGCGTACAGCTTCCGGGTCATGTGGCCAGCATGACTAAGCCGCTTCTGGCGAACCAGAGCAGCGCACGGAAACGCTGTTTACCTTCTCGCCGGAGCAGTACCTATTTATCTACTTGCACTTTGACGTGCTTTCGAACTACTAGGTAGGCAGGAGCAGGGACTGAGCAACGGGAGCTCACCCCGTCGCGGGGATTCAAACTGCCGACCTTCTGATCGGCAAGTCCTAGGCTCTGTGGTTTAACCCACAGTGCCACCCGCGTCCCATTATTAGCTTTGTTTAAAATAGATTTTTTTTTCAATCTGCAACTTATTCATTGCCATTTTGGATCAATTTCTACAGTTTAATGGGTGAATGTTTTAAACAGATGGTTTTATTTCTTTTATTTCACAACTGTGCACCACTTTGTGAGGGCTATTATGCCCAGAATAGTGGTTTAGAAATATTTATAAACAAATGTATAATAAATTTATACCTAGTCAGACCTCAAATGTTCTCTGTCAGTTAGAATTTTTATCTGTAAGCTTCAGAAGAGGCAGTAAGAAACAGGGTTGACAAGTTTCTGCCTCCAAGTTGTTAAATGTACAGTGGTACCTCGGGTTAAGTACTTTATTCGTTCCGGAGGTCCGTTCTTAACCTGAAACTGTTCTTAACCTGAAGCACCACTTTAGCCAATGGGGCCTCCTGCTGCTGCCGCGCCGCCGGAGCACGATTTCTGTTCTTATCCTGAAGCAAAGTTCGTTACCTGAAGCACTATTTCTGGCTTAGCAGAGTCTGTAACCTGAAGCGTATGTAACCTGAGGTACCACTGTATAGGCGTGTTTCGTAGGTAGTAGGAAAGATACAGCCCCCCTTGTCTTCTGCCCATTGCTCCATCAGCCTCTGCCCATCCTAAAGTCGTGTCTGTTGTACAACAAATGGGAGAGGAAAGTAAGCAACGGAGCTGGCAAATCAGTGAGGGAAGGGGAAGGGACAGCAGCTGCATAATTTCCTGGTGCATCACAGCTTTTAAAGCAGGCGTGGCTGACCCATGCCCCTCCAAGTGTTACTGGACTCCATCAGACCATGGCCAATAGTAGAGGATGATGGGAGTTGTAGTCCAACAACGCCTAAAAACCCACAGGTTAGCAACCCCTGTTTTAAAGGTACAGGCATAAATCTTCAAGTCAAGCCCAAGTAGCCTTTCAAGAAAACCAACAGCAGGTGCTCACCTGCCATTTGGAGAGCATGGAATGATATTGGTAAGTATAATGGCTTCCTCCATTCCTTCAGAATTCAGGAGTTCTGTTTGTTCCTCAAGTTTCATGCAATAAGCAAGGGACTGGAGCCAGATGTGAGCAGATCCTAAATGGATTACTTCCACGGGATCCCAGAATGGATCGCTTTCTTTGTCAACCTGCACATCTTCTCCATCTAAGAAACGCTGATAGAGCTCTTCCATTAAAAACTTTCTGTTGATGAACTTGGGTTTTGACCAAACCCATATCTAGAGAAATGAGGTAACTTGAATTATTCTAATCATAAGGTTCAGAGTGTAAAAACTAAGTTGTATTTCCAAAAAGCTGACTTATGGGCTGCACATGTCTTGAACAAAGAATACAAAGAGAAGGGGACAACCTTGGGAGACCAGATCTGGGGCTTTGGCATCAGAACCAGCAGCCTCCCTTGTCAAACTGGAACCAGCCATTGAGACAGTAGCAGGGAGGACTTTGGACAGGCAGGGAAAGCCCAGCTAGTGTAAAATAGAGTAGCCTGTGAAGCGCGCACCAGTCTTTCTCAATACAACTTGCCATGACTAATGGTTGAGACTACTTTACCTGGTTTGTAACTTTGTGCGCCACTTTAACTATGATCTCCTTTTGCAGATCATAGCCTCTAGAGTCAGAGGAAGCCAAATTTTTCACTTTCAGTTCCAAAATTAGGTCCTGTTAAAAAAAAAGAAACCACACAGTATCAAAAATGTTTTTTCTGTAGCTGACTAGCTTTCAATTTAGAAAGGTAAAAGAGAGAAATGTCTCAAGAATCATTAAAATTGGGTATATATGCAAAACACTATAGTGCAAATTCCTTTTTAATGGTATGAGGTAGATGACATAAACAGTAGGGTGTTACTAGGTAAGATAGATAAATAGATAAGCTCTCTCAGTTTAAAGAATGGGACTAAATCACAGCAAAGGCAGTTATCTTGCAAAAAAGAAAAAAAGGGAGATGCCAAGTAGTTCTTGTGGTTGCCTTCTCCTGTCTAATAATGTAGTTTTATTTTCTAGGAGAGACAAAATCATAAATTGTGATATTTCAGATATTTCTGAAAATGGAGAAAAATTCCACCATCTTCCACCAGTGGACTTCCGCTATCTCCCCCTCAAAAAAAGAAAAGTAAGCCTCATCCTGCAACATAGTACAATGTAGTACATGCTGAACAATGCAGGCAATATAGCCCATCAAGGGAATGTAGCTATGCAGATAGCTGCAGCGCCAGCACAGGCTGGAGACCCAAACGAAGAGAGACAAAAATCATCAAAGGCACTGGACAAGTTAGTCCAACCCCTGAACACACTTTCAGGAACACATATTGTTAAATGCAGCCCCTCTCTATTGTAAGAGGCATTCACTTTATGTACTCCTTTTGTTTCACCATGCAGTACAGGGTTGAGAATTAGGCTTGCAAGCTTTATTCTCAGCCCTACAGGAGGAGCCTTTTCTGCTGAAGAAAATAAATTTGTTATTTCCCATCTCTGGCTTGGGCACACAGAATTACCCAACAGGTGTAATCAGTGACTATCAGGTCTATTGAACTAACAGGATGACTTTTGCCTGCAGTAAACAATGGCACACGCAACCTTACCTTCCTCAGCTCCACACTCATTTGATTGGCTTCAGCAACCAAAGGCATTAACTTAAGATAATCATGGAACACAGCAAGGACGCTGGGATCTGGCTTCCCATCCTTCCTGTTTGCAGCACCTTAGAAAAAAAAGCACCTTATCATCAAGTCTAGGCAGGAGCAGTTTTCATGGTTATGGCAGAGAACTAAATGACTAGGTAACTGAAATTTCAGCTGCTGTGCATTGTTGAAACATACAATATTCATGCTTGATTAAGATTGGTTGAAGTCTTGAAACTGTACTAATTGGCAGGGTTGGACTACCCAGAAAAATATGGACATTTATAACACAAAGATACATCACTCTGATTAAAGGAAATTTTATGCCTCCTCCTATATCTGCAGAACAGTCATGTGAGCTGGTGACCAACCCAAGTTAGGAAGTGAGCAAAAAACAATGGGAAGTTTAAAATACGAAACTGCATGTGCTTGAAGTGTTTTATTTTTTGCTAATTTTCTTAAGAGGTGTGTGTGTGTGTATGTGTGTGCGCGTGTGTGTCATCCACAAAATCTTATACAGTAATAAATGTGTTAGTCTTTAATATACTTCAAGATGTATTTTTGGATACTTTATTTCTTCCATTCCTTTTTTTGGGGCGGTAGGGGGTGCCTTCTTTTGGGAACTGCACTAGGGGCCCCAACCACCTTAATCCAGATTTGTTCATAGCATATTAATTTAGCACCATGTTTAATTTGTGTTAGGATTAACATGTGGACCATACCCTTCAATCAAGTTATTATGAAATATTAAGGTGTAATAAAATAACAAATAAGTCAGGAGCAACAAATCTAGAAAGGCAACAAAAAAACTAATATATTATAGTGCTTACCAAGTTTATCTACACTGAAACCTTCTGCTGCTGCCAACTCTGACTGAATGAAATCATAATCGTATCTGGTCAGGTCCTCGCTGGTGCGATCTGAAGGTGGTCCAATGTAGAGATAGGCACTATTTGACCCCAAAATAATACGGTCCTGAGGGATTGAGTATACAGGGCTTGCTGAAAGCCTTTCTACTGCACAATTGGTTGTTAAGCATTATATTTAATTATATTTTCAAAGCCTGAAAGCTGTCTTCAGAAACCTGGTCTTTACACAGCAAGAGTTAGTGTAATAACTAAGAAACTGACTATATACACAGTACACCAAAGCATGGGGAAATGGTTAACAAACAAAGAACTTACCAGATGCTGCAGTTTAGTTTTCACAGCAATGGGGACACCATTAACAATGACTTTACACTTATCCCGAGGTGTTATAGTAACTTTACCATCAGCATTTGTGAATGTTGCATGCTTATCCAAAATGCTGAAAGACAGTTGTAAAGCAAGCTATTCAAAATCGTGACAGACATCTTTCACTGCATCACCAGAGTAAAATTAGCATTGCTTCATTTCTAGTAAAAATAGGGAAGGAGAAGTAAGGCACCATTTGGAATAAGACGCAAGGAGAAGTGGGTGGGAAGGGTCTCAAGCTCAGAGTCCAGATGCTTTCCATGACACGGGTCCTAAGCTGGATCCTTCATTATCCCCAATTAAAAGATCTCAAGGTTCATTAAAAAATCTGCCTAAAACCTTGGAGAGCCCCTACTATATGGAACAAACAGATGGATTAGATAGACAAATGGTTATTAATATTATTATATATTTTAATGCTAAAGTAGGCATTAAATAGGTGCAAAACCCCAGTTACAATAAGCAGAGGAAATGAGCTCCCTTGTGTGTTTGAGGCTGCATTCAAGTTTGTTTGGCATTCCCACTTCTCAACCACGTAAACACAGGATTGATGTCCCGGTGCTCATATGACCCTCCTCACTTATAGAAAAGGCCAAATGATCCAAGACAAACTAAGAGAAAGCAATAAATTAAACCCACATCAAAATTTAGAATGAAATATCTTGCAATGTTAGATAGAGCCTTAGTTATAGAGATAGGTAATAACTTTAGTAAGCATCATCTAATACAGGGGTCAGCAACCTTTTTCAGCCATGGGCCAGTCCACCATCCCTCAGACCATGTGGTGGGCTGGACTATATTTTGAAGGAAAAAATAATGAATTCCTATGCCCCACAAATAACCCAGAGATGCATTTTAAATAAAAGGACACATTCAACTCATGTAAAAACACGCTGATTCCCGGACCGTTCATGGGCCGGATTGAGAAGGCGATTGGGCCGCATCTGGCCCATGGGCCTTAGGTTGCCTACCCCTGGTCTAGCAGCATATTTATTGTTTCTATTTCCCTCCCAACTAATTATAATCAAAACCAAAAAAAGTTACCACATTGTTGATGAAATTTCCTGCAAAAAAGGAATAAGCTCATTTACATACCCTAAACCTCGGAGAGTTATTGCATTTGAGGATGACTGACCAACATCTGAAGAACCTGAAATAAAACGTTTCTTGTGTAAACTTTGCTTTGGAAAACTGTGGTGAATGTCTTTTTTACGGTGTATATAAACACGATTCCCTGTGAAATGCTAAAGACAAGAACAATCTGGGTGGCTAGCAGTAAGCTTATTTGGGGGATATAATTGCAGTTCGTTATTTACAAAAAGAAAAAGCTTTATCAATATGCTAGACAATAAACTAGAATAAGGTATACATTTAAAAGCATGCGTAACTGAAATTGTACATATTAATCTCATTTTATTTTAAGCATTTGTATGCTGTTCCATAATACACTGCCCTATTGAATTACCCTTTCCGCCTTTCCATCTTGTCTCCCCAGTGGTAAAAGTTTTGTTTGCAACCTTCTTGGAAAAGGACTCACTTGTTTTGGTTACATTACTCAGATGTGTAATAATATAAAATGGATCACCCACCTGAGCAACACATATTTAGCACTTAAACAAAAGAATACCGTCTTGAATGAAATATTTGAGAACGCCCGAAAGCTGAGGGTCTTCATTGATATTCACAAGATAAGGACATGTCTCCATCATCCATCTTTCCTGTGGAATTAATTAAACCTTATTTCAGCACACTCTTCCCACTAAATGACAGCCAACAACATATGTGACACGTGGCTTCCAAATAACTAGTCTCTTCTTTCCAGAGACTGCACCTGCTGTCATAAACAAGGCTAGCAATTCTTCCTCTGATGAAAAATCTAGCTACTTTAATAAAAATGTTCAAGGTTAAATGTAAGAATAGGTAAGAATTCATACAGGACATATCATCTGTGTGGCTATCTGTAACCATAGGATGCAAGAGTTCCTGGACACCTAACCCCCCCCCCGGTCATTCTGTCACTATTATGTTTCTCAAGATTAGATAGTAATTGCATGGACTCCTTGTTCCTATATTTTTGGTTCCTGATAACTGATCACACTGCCCCATGACCAAATACATGTTTCTGCAGCTGTTAGCAGCATAGAGGCCTTTTTCGCAATTGCTCTTTCCCATACGCCTGCATGCATTTTTAATTTGTTGCTCCCAGTCCCCATATGAACTGACCTGGCCCCTGCAATCATCTCAGGCCCTTTTTCATGTGCCCTGTCCATGAGAGGTCTGGAGGGTGGCAACATGAAAAAGGACAAAATCAGGTGGTGACGACTTGTTGGTGGAATGCTCTTCCTAGGGAGGCTTGCCTGGAGACATCATTCTATATCTTTAGGTGCCAGGCAAAAGCTTTCCTCTATATCTAGGCCTTTGGCCTTTAACTATCCATGTTTTTAATGTATTACTTTTCCCTCTTAGTTTTAAAGTATGTGGAGTTTCTTATTTTTGTCTGTTTGTTTGTTTGTAAGTCACTTTGGATTGCCCTGGGCAAGATAGAGAGACTAACAAATTCAATTAATAATATTAATAATAATCATCCTTCAACACTAGTTCTACAGAACGATATTTTCTGAGCACACAAACTGCAACATTTTATACCAAATAAAATGTGACACATTCCAATATTTGCTGCTGTGGTGGCTGCTATAAGAAGCATAGCTCAAACTTATTAATATATCAGCCACTGCTCACCACAATCCAATAAGCTCTTCAAGTGGAAGGCACCAACCTGTATTGTAGTACCTTATTCCACCAGCAAGAGCTCTCTCACTCATTTCAATAGGAAAGGAAGTTTTGAGCAAGCGTCCTTTTCTGTATGGTGGGCTGCCCTCTCCCTTGAAATTAATGGGGAAGCCTACTTGCACAAGACTCCCAAGTACATGGTATATAGTCATGCTAATTAGGTACATATTGTTTTAACCACATTCAGAAGAGGATGGCCTTTCTGAACCACATCAAACGAACATTTTGGGCACAGCTTTCCAAACTGTGCATTGTGACACATTAGTGTGTCGGCTGCAGTGTGTTGCATAAACACTCCCCACGCTCCTCCCAGAGCTGAAAAGGGATTAGTTTAACCTCTGGTTTGCTAGTAAAAATGACTTACTGTGTCACGAAATGATGCATGTCTAAAAAGTGTGTCACCAACATGAAAAGTTTGGAAAGCTCTGGTTTGGGGTGTATGCACACCATACATTTAAAGTACATAGCTTCCATCAAAGAATCCTGGGAATTGTAATTTGCCTCTCAGAGCTATAGTTCCCAGCACCCTTAACAAATTACAGTTCTTGGGATTCTTTGGGAGGAAAAACAGAATTTAACTGTATGGTCCAGCACTTTGCTCCAACAATTGCTACTTTAAAAACACTGGAAATCTCTCAAGCTGAGGAATGATGAAGATGGACATCCAGCGTCCAAAGGTCTTGACCTGAGTTACTGCAGCATATTGCTGCTCCCATTCTTTCCGGGCTTCTTCCAGACGATATTCCCAGGTAGCCTGAATGGCTTGAATCCGCAGCTCATTTTCAGCTAGCAAACAGCGAAGCTCTTCTGGAAAGAATAAACAAAACAAAACTAATTAAAGATGCAATATGAAAACAACAGAAATAAAAATCTAATTTATAAACAGCGTTCACTCTTTCTCTCTCCAAATGAATTCTGTGGTACCTTCTTTAAGCCACCCTGAAATAGCAGGCTTGAAATACTCAGATATTTATGATTCTTATATATTCCGTAACTGAAACAAACAGTTCTTAAGCACTAGTGAAATATTTATAGCTAGGAACTTTAGCCATACGTTCCAGTGCTTCTATCCTACTAGAAAAACTGATGAAAGGTTTCTGGATCTATTTTACTACCCCTAATTTATGCATATTGGAGATCCTTGAAGTAACTTTGGCTCACATTACCTATGTCATGTGGTAGGCACTGCATTACAAATGTTGTCTACTTATAAGGTCAGGTATAGAGCATTTTATATAGTATTTCAAGGTCTTTACTGCTTGCAGAAGGAAGAATCCTTTTTAGACTGAGGCTCAAGCAGCACTGATCCTGCAAGGTTCAGCGTGTTTTGAGTTACTGGGGGTGGTGGTGAGGCCATTTGCTTCAAGCAGTGCATCTGACCGCCTACCCACCCCCACCACTGGGCTGCTGCCAGCCTCACTGGGGGTTTGGCCACGCCGCCAACCCAGTCCTGTTAGCCTCACAGCTGGCGCTGAGCCTTCACCGCCACTGTTGCGTTGTAGCAGCAGTGCAGGCACAGCGACAGGTGAGGGTACAATGTGTGGTTACGGAACTGGCACCAGCGCAGGCACAATCGCAGGGGCAGAAAGGGGGAGGGGACCTGGATCTGCAGGGGGGAATGGGAGGCGGCTACATTGAGGTCCACTCACAACCAAACACTACAGGGAGAGGTGGAATAGTTACCAGGCTCATGCTCACAAGCAAGCAGGCTTACTTGGTGTCAGTAGTGTTGTAACGGTGCATTACAGCACTGCTGCTGGGTAAAGCCCGTGAGTCAACCTGCGGGAGAAATGGGGGCGCTGGCAGCTGCAGGGGTGCTGCCACAAGGGGACAGGCAAGATGCCAATCCCAGTGGGCCCCAAATGCCTCAGCATTTAGCTCTTGCATGTGAGTGACCTGTTTCCAAGGCAGGTATAACATACCTAGCTCTGTTCGCCTTAAAACACTCCTGATAGGCTCCAGTGGGTTGGATTCCAAGGACCACTACAACCTTCTCCACCACCTCCCTGAAACCTGCTCCTGAGGGGCTAGGGGACCTCCTGAAACAGATGGTAGGTCCTCTGTGGGGCTGTAGTCGGAGGGCGGGGGGGGAGTGTGCTAAAGAGAGTATGCTTGAGCTAGATGCCTCAGAACCCAAGCCTCGCCACTTTGTATAAGTCTCTCAGAAAAGGAAAACAGGAGAAAAGACAGCAGAACGGTAACACGAGGTCTTCTAATACAATAAATGTTGTTTCTTCCTTGAGAATACTTACTTGTTTCATCTGCTACCGTTTTACCAGAGTTTCCAAGGCCTGACAATCTGGACAACAGATGACAATTTTCTGCCTTCAGCTCATTTATCAGTTTCGCAGTTGGACCTGCATTTATCACAGCTTTGTTCTTTATCTTTTTGGTTCTTTCAGATTTAAAAAAAAACCGGGGGTGGGGGGTGGGGGACAACGACTATTATTGTGCTGTATAGCAAAAGCAAATAACATAATCAAATGAAGCATACCCTCACGAAGCTTCAGTGGCAATTTGGAGGAAGCAAAAACAATAGTCATGGCAACATGATTTGCTGTGTGCTGTGCTGCAAGGCCCTTGTTTCCTCTTGTAAGATAATAAGCAGCCCAGCCCAGTTCTCTTTCTCCAGACAGTGAGAAAAAACACATCCCAGTCTCCCTTAAATTGCTTCCCCTCCTCAACACTCCCTTTTCCCTGGGCTGCAGCAAAGGATTGACATGAGATATAATTAAAACACAATAATGACTTAATTTCCAGAGGGGTTCCCATGTTACTTTTTGCTGCAAGACTAACACAAAGTCTTGTGGCAGCTTGAAGACTCACAAATTCATTATGACTTAAGCTTTACTGGAGTATAGTTCACCCCGTCGAATGCATGAAACATTATTATGAGTTGCAGATAAATATACACACAAAATTGAACAAATGCACTTAGAAATAAACAAAATGTAGAAAACTTCAGGTGGTAATAATTAAATTCTTAACAGTGGCCATTCACAAAAAAAGTAGTCAATCCCATATAAATCCCCTAAATGTGTTCTAGGTTAACTTGGTTTGGAAAAAGAAACAGGACCTCTAATTCAGGAGTATGCATTTAAAACTAACCACAGAGCCTAGGGCTTGCCGATCAGAAGGTCGGAGGTTCGAATCCCTGCGACTGGGTGAGCGCCCATTGTTCGGTCCCAGCTCCTGCCCACCTAGCAGTTCGAAAGCACATCTAAGTGCAAGTAGATAAATAGGAACTGCTCTGGCGGGAAGGTAAACGGCGTTTCCGTGAGCTGCTCTGGTTCGCCAGAAGCGGCTTAGTCATGCTGGCCACATGACCCGGAAGCTGTCTGTGGACAAATGCCGGCACCCTTGGCCTATAGAGTGAGATGAGCGTGCAACCCCAGAGTTGTCTGCGACTGGACCTAATGGTCAGGGGTACCTTTACCTAACATTTCTAGGGTGACAACAGTGGATCGGATCTTGGACAGGGTAGTATGTGCCCACACAAATAAATAGCAGCTAATGATTATTTAATTTCTTGCTCTCCTTTGAAATCCATTCCAATCACTTCTCTTACAAGATGTGAAAACAATATACCTCTCAGCATATCGCAAAGTTGACAGCGTCTCCTCATAACACATGTCTGCCGGACTAATAGCTGCAATCTGCAAATATGTTAAAGGACAAGTTTCTTTTCAGTTATTTGTTCTCTACTGCGACTACTACTAACAGAATGTGAATTGGTAACTGGCAGACCTCTTAGCCAAATAAACCCCTCTCAGATAAATGTTGATAACAAAATACTGTAAACAAAAACATAAACAGATAGCAAGCCATGCTGCTCCATTGTGGCGGTGCGTGGGTGGAGAACCTCCAAAATAAGAAGTAGAGAAGCATTTTTAGGAACAACCAAACTAGCAAACAAACTTTCTAAAGCAGAAAGACTTTGTGGATTTTATTTCACCTGCCCTGTTTTTCTTCACATTCAACTTAATACAGAGTTCTGAAAAACAGGAATGCTTAAGACATTTTTGTGTGACATATGGGCTGGTTGTAATTGCCTTACTGCATATTTTGGCGTTTGCATTAATGTTTCCACGCAGCACCTGTGTTCCAATAATGGCTTTGACGGCACATATACAGGAGAAAGCGGTTTCACGAATCACTAATGTAGCCTTCGGGAACCTGTTGCCTTCTAGTTGTTTTGTATTACAACTCCTATCCTCCCCAGCCAGTATGTGCTGTAGTCCAAAACATCTGGCGCTTTACAGGTTTCTGAAGGCAGCACTAACATGACAAGACACAGCAGCCTCTTTACTTCAGATGATATACCTGCCCAGATAATGGCTTAAGAGAATCTGGCTGTGAAATTCTAAATATCTCAGTGATTGAAATTGGGGATGGGGGAGGATAAGATATGCAAATGCAGTTCAGTAGTGTTACGGCTAAAATCTGGGTGCGGGGCTACTCTGCCACCCAGCTCGTCGGACTAAGTCCGCGGGTCCCTGCGGAAGAAAATGAGCTCAGCCGGGCACAGGAGCAAACTGCAGAAGATCCAAGTTTATTGCGCAACAGGTTCAAGACGAGATTGAACAGCGAGAAAGGGGTGACATGAACTTTTGAAACTTCCTCCATGTCCCAGAATACAGTGCAAAATACATCCCACTTACATCATGAATACATTAAGGAGAGGTTGGGTTACACCGGATTAACATATGGAGGAGGGAGGGGGGAATATGCAGAGCTGGAGATATGCACAGATAAGCGCTTCCTGAGTGCCGGTGATGGGAAGACAATGGTCCATGTATGCATAGTCTGCCACCTGGCATTGCCCGGAGGAAAGGCTTGGCAGAGTGATTTGACAGGATTAGGGTCTTGACACCTTACTTGAGGGATTATGGAGGACAGGGGAGGTGTCATGGAGTCCTAGAGAAATTGAGCAAATTGGCACGTTGATTTTCTATGGATTTTATAGATTTTAGTCCCTTTTGACATTGACAATTGGGAATAAATGGATATATTGTAGCGAAGAAGAAGGTGAAGAAGACATGCCCCCCCTTCCGTAACAGTAGCCAGAGCTGGGGAAATAGTTCTCATTCCTAGGTGATGTAATCAGCATCCAACTACCAAGCAGCCAGTGTCTCAGATTTTTTCCGTCCTTTTTACTGCACCCAAACAGCAAAGAACACAGAATAATGTACACCATCTCAAATGTGTTTACAGAACAAGAAACTACACATTTTCATCTTCTAGTGGGGAAAATTGCTGCAATTTACCAAATTTACCGGGGGGGGGGGGAAGCTTTACCATAATAGTTCTGCTGTTTCCTCCCAAAGCAGATTGCAAGAGTTTTGTAAGAACTGAATCTCTATAAGGGACGTGCAGTACTTTCTTCCCTACAGCAGCCTCAGCCAGGGCACTAGAAGAACAATAAATGATAGAAGGGAAAGAGAGCGAACAGGAGATTTATTTCTTTAAAATAAATCAATCATATATCTGAGTACCATATTCACTGAATATGTTGCAAAGCTAAAGAGCACAAGAGTTTCTATTTGTTACTGTTACATATGAGAATTAGTCATTTAAGGTCACTAGATGGGATGTGGGCTGATGTTCAGGAAATGCTAAAAAAAAGTGGCAGTACTTAAAAAGTTTAATATCCCAAATAATACATTAAAATATTTATTTGTTAAAAACATCCCTTAAAGGAAGTTAACAGAAAAGTGAGATTCTCTTATCTTTGAAATAAGGGCGTACTACTCAGGGAAGTTTCTAAGTTTGGATTTCTAAGACTGGAAGCTTTGTTTACTATAAGGATTTTTTTTTATAAAAAATCCTATGTACCTGGTACTTTAAAGACTAATGAGCAACAAGACAGGAGCCTGCCCTAAGATGCTTATCATCTAATTGAAAGTTACTATTCATGCAATACCCAAGGGATGGCTAGGTCACTTCACAAAATCTATTTTGTACCTGATAACATTTCCCAAGGTGGTCAAACTTAGATTTACACGTGACCCTTCCCTCAGCCTGTCTCCTTCAGATCCTGATGATTTTTGTCTTTCACTTCCAGCCAAGTCTACCAGATTTATAATGGATTGCTTAGTGATGTCTTCTCTAAGAAAAATCTACAAGAAGCAGCATTAGGGAAAGGAGAGAAGGGGAACTTCATCAGTGCAAGTCTTTTAAGTTCTCCTCTCAACCAGCATTTGCAGAGGAGACATTACTACTGGACTCAGCACATCCAACTACAGTACATGCTTCACAAGTTGATAGGGCTCTAACCAATCAAAGCAAAACTCTGTTGGCTCAAAACAAAATAAGTAGTACCCCAGATTTCAAAACATGCAAAACCAATTCTTGAAACTGCAAACCTAACACAAAAGATGTTGCAAATTGTTTAGTGGTTCTGGAATCCCTCTTCCCCCAAGTCATTTCCCCCTCTCCTGTCAACCATGGCAGGGGCCTGCTTAATGTTATTGTGCTTAACATCCAAGCCAATTATTTTGACAATGGTGCGCCACAATCCAAGTCCACAAAATACCGGATAGCAGCTCAACTCTCAGGTCTTGTCCACATGTGCATGTACCACTCTTGCCACAGGATCACTATGCACGACCTATTAAAGCAGTCCTTTGTTTTGATGGTCTACAATATATCCATGGAAATAGCACGAACCTTACAAGGAATCCAATGCTTTAAGATCTAACTCTCTACTTACATTTGGCCACACCTAAAGTGTTTTGTACATACCTGTTTGAACTGAATGGTGATGACCATGTGAGAGCGACTGCTGGTGGCATTCATGCTGGTTGAAGCAGTGGTTCTTATTTTGGTACCTTGTTCCATTAACCTCTCAATCTGTGCATAACTGTCGCAGGGCACCAGTTTCAAGCCATCCACATAGAAGCCTTGCTGTTGATCTTCCCGTAACTTGAGTCCACCCCGCTTCTTGATTTTAGAGAGCAAGTCTATAACCTTGGATTGCAAACAAAAGTGTCTTATTACAGCAATTTTTTATTGAAAATAAGGGGAGTTCCTAGCAAGATTTTATATATATACAATTGTGTATATAGTTGGGATTAATTGGCAAAAGAACAGTATATTTCAGAAGTATTTTTTAAAAATACTTGCAATAATGCCACAAAAACACATCAAATAATCTCATTCATGGACAAAAATAATTGCACCCTTGGTACATGTAGCTAGAACACAGGCCCATTTCATGGTTTATAAAACAATTGCAACTCTGTAGAACTGACAAGTTGGCAGGAAATATGGATACTCTCGAGGAGTCACATGATCTGAAGTAAACATGTGCATATACATGAGAAATAAATACAGTCATACCTCGGGTTGAAGTACAGTGGTGCCTCGCAAGACGAAAAGAATCCGTTCCGCGAGTCTCTTTGTCTTGCGGTTTTTTCGTCTTGCGAAGCAAGCCCATTAGCGGCTTAGCGGCTTAGCGCTATTAGCGGCTTAGCGAGCTTAGCGGATCAGCTGATAAGCGGCTTAGCGGATCAGCTGATAAGCGGCTTAGCGGCTTGGGGAAAAGGGGGGGGGAGGGAAAAAACCCCGCAGGAACTCGCAGGACATTTTCGTCTTGCGAAGCAAGCCCATAGGAAATTCGTTTTGCGAAGCACCTCCAAAACGGAAAACCCTTTCGTCTAGCGGGTTTTCCGTCTTGCGAGGCATTCGTCTTGCGGGGCACCACTGTAGCTTCAGGTTAAGCATTTTCGGGTTGCGCTCTGCGGCAACCCGGAAGTAACGGAGCGCGTCACGCGCATGCGCAGAAGCGGCGAATTGTGACCCACGGACGCGGGTTGCATTCGCTTCAGGATGCAAACGGGGCTCCAGAACGGATCCCGTTCGCATCCAAAGGTACCACTGTACAATGTTTGTGCATGTACACTGTGTACATATGATTCTCCCCACATGCTTCCCTACAGAACATTTACAATATACATATTTTTAATAATAACATTCCCAATAATAGCCATCACACTTGTAGGAACTCGAATATACTCAATACTTTTCAGCTAAATGCACATGACTGAGACTGCCAGTTTGCTATAAGGTCAATTCATTACTCAGCCAATACAAGGAGATGGACAGCCTACAATGTATCTGATACTAGCCTCAGAGGATGGAGCTTGTAGATTAAAGGGGGAAATATTTTGGTTACATATACAAGCCTGTGGAAGTAGCAATACTTGAAGAATGAGAATCCAGCAGTTTAGTATAGAAATGGTTTCTCACCTCTCACCCAAAGTGCTATTAGTGTGGCATTACTTCTCTAAATATGAGACTACAATAGTGTTGGCCCACACAACATTGAAGGTAGGCTACTTAATACAGGTGTTTTCCCTCCCCTCGCCCAAACCTGCTTCTGCAAGCAATGATGATGATGATGATGATGATGATTATTACCCCATCCAATCTTGAATATGCAAGATTGGTGCAGTGTCACATGACCTGGGTGTAAATGACTGGGTTTATTTTTGAAATGTTAACATCTTTCTGAACAAATTTCAAGTTCTCTACTATTAGAAAACATCCTTTCTTGTATAGGTTCTAGGGGAGAAACACTGAAAAATAAAAGAATGAAATAGTGTCATTTACTGCAATTACCTGTTCATTGTAAATTTCCAGCATGCTAAATGTAACCTGCAGATTGAACAGCAAAATACAAAAAAATCACCGTTTCTACTATGAACAGTTGAAAAATCAATTTAGCAAAATTCAGCAGTTTCATATGTCAATCTGCATTGAGTGCACTGAACCTACTCAGCTATAGTGGTTTTTTCAACTCCCTCCACACCCAGTTTCTCTCTTCCTTATTGCATTTTATTCACACTCTTGAAACTTCCAACAGCTTGAAAAGTTGCCTTTTAAACTGATTTTTTTTAAAGAAAGATCAACTCTCAACAACAAACTAATACAGCTTATAACTTTGTGATTTCATACAAAGGCAAATGGACCCCTGACCATTAGGTCCAGTCGTGGCCGACTCTGGGGTTGCGGATTTCATACACACACCTATAATAGAAATTATGATTTTTTTGTCACTAGAATCTTTATGTGATTAATCTCTATGGGTTTAGCTACTCAGAATCGCTCCTTTTAGGGCCTAATCTGTATCATCCTTCAGCACCATGGCAGAATATGTTTAGGTTTACATACATACACCCCTGAAACACAAAAACTGCAATTAATATTGCCCAAATATAGAATATGTTTTAGGCATCCAGCAATGCTAGCATTTACAAACTTTTATACAACTTGAACCAACCTGATATTGCTTGTTCTGCTCTTGGTTTTGAATTGTTTTAAAGAGCTCTTCACACACCACTGGGATTATGCCTCTGTTTGTACCATATCCAATCATGGAATAGCTCTTCCCTGAGCCAGTCTGACCATAAGCCAAGAGGGTAGCATTGTAACCTTGCCAAGCACTGTCTAGAACTCCCTGCCCAAGGTCACGGAAAACTTCCTTCTATAATGGGGTTTAAAAAATAAATAAATCTAAGTAAGATTTATAAGAACACACAAATAAGCTGTCTAGTGCACATATACATAGGATCTTACTTGCCTGCTCCAGTGCTGCCTTAATGTGAAGGCTCAGAAATGCAAAAAAAAGGGTGCAAGGTAACCAGTACGACTTTCCATGTGCATGTGAGTTAGTGCAACTATTTTGGGAGAGGTATTCACAGAAATAAGTAAAATCACAAACCAGAATATACTGTGTAATCCATGCCTAGGTTTATTAACAATCTTCAACATAACCTATACATACCTATACATACACAAAGAACTTATCACCTTTCTTCTGGTAGATGCAAAAAACTGGAAAGGACACAATGGAAACAGACAATTGTTTTATCTGAGAAACTACTGTAACTAATAGAGTACAAGCCCTGAATGACATATCTGATATGGGTTATTTAAAAGAAGGCACTCCTTTATAAAATATTCAAATGAACACCCTGATCGTTGGCACCCACCGAATGCACACATAGACTTAAGAGAACATTTGATGCATTAGTCTTCTGTTCTGGAGGGAGGGGAGGGGAGGGGAAGGCAGGGGAACAAATTATTTTGATAATGCTTATGCTTGTGTTTTCCTTGAAAATCAGTAAAATATTTGAAACAGAAATGTGAGGAAAATAGTCCTCAGCACCAGAATAGATGCCAATGTGTGTGTACAGTGTGCGCTATTGCACACACTTTTGTTGTTGTTGTTTAGTCGTTTAGTCGTGTCCGACTCGTGACCCCATAGACCAGAGCACACCAGGCACTCCTGTCTTCCACTGCCTCTCGCAGTTTGGTCAAACTCATGCTGGTAGCTTCGAGAACACTATCCAACCATCTTGTCCTCTGTCGTCCCCTTCTCTTTGTGCCCTCCACCTTTCCCAACATCAGGGTCTTTTCCAGGGAAGCTGAGGCTCCAATACATCGCACACACTAGGAAGGACATTTTACTTCTTTTGGCAGCAGCCCCTTGGATATCATGAAGCACTGCAGGTATGGATAGGTTGGTCTTGGTGCACTGACCATATCAGATACTCCAAAAAGTTCAACAATAAGGTTCTCTAACACTGTGCTCAGAGCAATGACAGTTGTAAACATGCAACCCAAGTGCAGATGTGAAAATCTAGGCAAAGGAACTGGGTTTTTAAATTCAGAACTTTAGTTTTCTTATTGAGTCCAACCTCTGCTTTACCACCCTGTGAACTGGTCCTAGCGCAGAATGAGTAGTTATGCTATTAGCATTGCATTGCGAAAGAATACATCACTGTATGAAATGCATTTTACCTGTCCCGCATATTTGCTGTTTGGCCCAGCTGAAATTAGCTTGCCATCTTGGTCCTTTAAAAATCCATTGTGTGACCAATACGCCAGGTCAAAGGTAAACGTTTTCACATGGCTTGGATTCCTGGGATCATGTATGCTTGTAGTGCTGCAATTCATAGAAATCACACATCTGCTGCCTGCATTCTTCTCTCTCTATTGAAATTTAAAAATTCACATTAATATTTAAAAATTAAAATTCACTCTCAAGAGTGGTTCAGCAATTAATCCCTATTTTCATTGAGCTGAGAATTGCAGCTTTGTGGGGAAAATAAGGGTCTCCTAACAACTCTCAGCGTTTTTAACTACTGTTCCCAGGATTGTCTGGGGGAAGCCGTGCTTGTTTGATGTGGCATGATACTGCTTTAAATGTATAGTACAGACAGGGCTTTATTCAACATTTCATCTATGCTGCACATTTCAAATGGCCATTTATAATGTATTACACACTACCAGAGTTCTTTGAAAGATATTCATATAACGCAGTACCTCCCATCACTATCCACATAAATACACCAAAGGGCCCTGCAACACTACAATCCAAAACCCAGTCGGGCAGCAATGGGGCTGCCATTGTACCTCTGCTGCTCACTCTGGTACGAAGGCAGTGGGGTTCCCAACCTGGAGCTAGCACAGCAGTTGGGCCTGATGACATCAAGTGATGACAATGGGCCCAACTCAGCCCCTCACCTCTGGAATGCCCGGTTTCAGAGCTCCCTGCTGGCATCATTTTTACCTGTGGACAGCATCAAGAGCTCTGTGCCGTCAGAATACTTTCACATCAAAGGCCAGCAGGGCAAGGCAGTGGGATGCCTCTGTCCAAACCTCCCATGATAATAGAATCACAGAATTACAGAGTTGGAAGGGACCAAGAGGGTTATCTAGTCCAATCCCCTGCAATGCCAGAATCTTTTGCCCAGTGTGGGGCTTGAACCTGCAAGCCTGAGTCTCAAGCGCTACCAACTGCACAGTTCTCAAAGAGGGGGTTTAGATGGTTTCCCAAAGAAGATTTGAGGGCAAAAAAATCTTCACATGCTAAAGCATCCAAAAATGAAACACATCACATTTATGTTCCAATCTTCAAACAAATTTACTTAGAAGTTAGCTATACTGACTGTAAATAACAAGGCCAGTGGAAGTGATGGTATTCCAGCTGAACTATTTAAAATTTTAAAAGATGATGCTGTTAAGGTGCTACACTCAATATGCCAGCAAATTTGGAAAACTCAGCAGTGGCCAGAAGATTGGAGAAGATCAGTCTACATCCCAATCCCAAAGAAGGGCAGTGCCAAAGAATGCTCCAACTACCGCACAATTGCACTCATTTCACACGCTAGCAAGGTTATGCTTAAAATTCTACAAGGAAGGCTCAAGCAGTATGTGGACCGAGAACTCCCAGAAGTGCAAGCTGGATTTAGAAGAGGCAGAGGAACCAGAGACCAAATTGCAAACATGCGCTGGATTATGGAGAAAGCTAGAGAGTTCCAGAAAGACATCTACTTCTGCTTCATTGACTATGCAAAAGCCTTTGACTGTGTCGACCACAGCAAACTATGGCAAGTTCTTAAAGAAATGGGAGTGCCTGATCACCTCATCTGTCTCCTGAGAAATCTCTATGTGGGACAAGAAGCTACAGTTAGAACTGGATATGGAACAACTGATTGGTTCAAAATTGGGAAAGGCGTACGACAAGGCTGTATTTTGTCTCCCTGCTTATTTAATTTATACGCAGAATACATCATGCGAAAGGCTGGGCTGGATGAATCCCAAGCTGGAATTAAGATTGCTGGAAGAAATATCAACAACCTCAGATATGCAGATGACACAACCCTGATGGCAGAAAGTGAGGAGGAATTAAAGAACCTTTTAATGAGGGTGAAAGAGGAGAGCGCAAAATATGGTCTGAGGCTCAACATCAAAAAAACGAAGATCATGGCCACTGGTCCCATCACCTCCTGGCAAATAGAAGGGGAAGAAATGGAGGCAGTGAGAGATTTTACTTTCTTGGGCTCCATGATCACTGCAGATGGTGACAGCAGCCATGAAATTAAAAGACTCCTGCTTCTTGGGAGAAAAGCAATGACAAACCTAGACAGCATCTTAAAAAGCAGAAACATCACCTTGCCAACAAAGGTCCGTATAGTTAAAGCCATGGTTTTCCCAGTAGTGATGTATGGAAGTGAGAGCTGGACCATAAAGAAGGCTGATCGCCGAAGAATTGATGCTTTTGAATTATGGTGCTGGAGAAGACTCCTGAGAGTCCCATGGACTGCAAGAAGATCAAACGCATCCATTCTTAATGAAATCAGCCCTGAGTGCTCACTGGAAGGACAGATCGTGAAGCTGAGGCTCCAGTACTTTGGCCACCTCATGAGAAGAGAAGACTCCCTGGAGAAGACACTGATGCTGGGAAAGATGGAGGGCACAAGGAGAAGGGGGCGACAGAGGATGAGATGGTTGGATAGTGTTCTCGAAGCCACAAACATGAGTCTGACCAAACTGCGGGAGGTAGTGGAGGACAGAGGTGCCTGGCGTGCTCTGGTCCATGGGGTCACGAAGAGTCGGACACGACTAAACGACTAAACAACAACAACAACAACATACTGACTGTAATAAGATCTATGCATGCTTGAAAATGCAAGCTTAAGCAGCAATTATGATTGTTTCTTATACTCACGATCTTTTAAGTGCTGCTAAAAAAATGAGCAATTTAGAGGAAGTTCAAGCTTAAAGCCTGCATTAAAATGTTGTGGGGTGGGGAGGGAAACACACACCATGACATCCATGAGAGACCTATTCAGGAGTTCAGAATAAGGCTTAAAACTTAAACGTAATCATGCCAGGAGAGTAGAAGCATGTATGAGCACAGGCTTGGAAGAAACAGTAAAGAATGGATTTTGGACATTCAGAGTTAAATATGAAATGCTTCGGTGACATCAGTAAGGACATTTCTGCCGGAGAAGACCTTGGGATCTTTGCCTCCCATGAAAAGCTGCTTCCAGATTTGGTTGCTGATGAGAATCAAGATTAATTGAAGCTGATGCAAAGCAGAGAAAGTAGAAGTGTTGCCCTGCAAGAGTGGCTAACATTTCTTGGATCAGAGGTCTGAATTCACTCTCGGACAAGCCTCTGGAGGCCACATGCTGACAGTCACTTTGAACAGATGGTGGGCAACGGGTAGGAATATAGAAGAGTTTGGATTTGATATCCTGCTTTATCACTACCCTAAGGAGTCTCAAAGCGGCTAACAATCTCCTTTCCCTTCCTCCCCCACAACAAACACTCTGTGAGGTGAGTGGGGCTGAGAGACTTCAGAGAAGTGTGACTAGCCCAAGGTCACCCAGCAGCTGCATGTGGAGGAGCAGGGAATCGAACCCAGTTCACCAGATTACGAGACTACCGCTCTTAACCACTACACCACACTGGCTCACAGGAAGTGATGTCTTACCATTGGGTCCATCTAAACGCAGCATTGTCTACACTGGCTAACAGCTGCCCAGGCTTTGTAGGGAAGGGCTAGTGTGCTCATGCATACCCTCTTGCCCCTCATATGCTTACTTAAGCCTTGATCAGAATGCCTCAAGACAGATTCATATTTGTATTCAGTCTGGAAGTATCTCCATTAGTGAGTCACATTTGTCTCCTCTTTTCAAACCTTTAGGAGACTGAATTGCTCTAGGAAACTGAAGAGGTTCAGTACTACGCATGCTATCAGCTGAAGTGAGGAAACCAACTGTGAGGGTTGTTTTGTTTAGGGATTATTGGCTTGGCAGCAGCAGAAACATCTCTTTCCAGCTTCCACCCGCCCCACCCCCAGGCAATATCCATGTTTGTTTACCTCACTCCAGACAGCTGAGACTGAGAGCAGGGGTCAGCAAACTTTTTCAGCAGGGGGCCAGTCCACTGTCCCTCAGACCTGGTGGGGGGCCGGACTATATGGGGGGGGAATGATCAAATTCCTATGGCCCACAAATAACCCAGAGATGCATTTTAAATAAAAGCACACATTCTACTCATGTAAAAACACTAGGCAGGCCCCACAACCCAGAGGTGCATTTTAAATAAAAGGGCATGTAAAAACACGCTGATTCCTGGACTGTCTGCGGGCCAGATTTAGAAAGCGATTAGAGCCTTAGTTTGCCTAGCCATGTTTTAGAAAGCCTGGCTTTGTACTGTTGAAAAGCTGCATGACTGACAGGTGCACAACAGGTGCAAATTGGGAAAAGCTGCAGCTGTTTACACACTTGCTTGTCATACACATTTAAGAAAGCACAGAAGCCCTGGCAGAATGAAGTGGACGACTATCAGGCCTAGGGCCAAATGGATCATTAACTGTGGCCCAAAAAGTCATGTTACTCCCCCACCCCAACCCAGTCCATGCAGTAACAGCAGCCTCTTGCAAATATTAAACTGGCTTTAAAACAAAACAAACACACAAAGGCAGAGAAGGAGAGTTCAGGGTCCTCAGGAAAACTTTGGAATCAAGGGACTACGCTACAAGAGTTTCCAAGACCAAGGGCGAATCTACACTGGTTAGTTTAACGTTAAAAATGCGTAATAAAAAATGTGACACCAGAAGGCACTGTAGAGCAGCAATCCGCCAGCAATGGGAAACTGCAAAGAGCTATACCACTTTTCTTTTTTACAGCATTTTTACATATCAGTGTAGATCCAGCCTACCTCTAAAAAGGTTCCTTCTCCTGTTACTGTTACAGTAAGAAAAGCAACCTCAGCCAGATTCTTACTTTTATAGGAAACCTTAAGGACCTATCAAGGCCTAACATGCATACGAAGAGACATTTTCACAAACCTGCCTGAACTAGCCAGACATGCCTACCACACCCAGAGAAAGGCATACCACGATCCAAGCCTGATTTGCTACATGAAAGACTTACAGTAATATGTATGAAGAAGAAGAGGAGGAGTTTGGATTTGATACCCCGCCTTTCACTCCCTTTAAGGAGTCTCAAAGCGGCTAACATTCTCCTTTCCCTTCCTCCCCCACAACTAACACTCTGTGAGGTGAGTGGGGCTGAGAGACTTCAGAGAAGTGTGACTGGCCCAAGGTCACCCAGCAGCTGCATGTGGAGGAGCGGAGACGCGAACCTGGTTCACTAGATTACGTGACTACCGCTCTTAACCACTACACCACACTGGCTCTCCAGTGTGAAGGACTGGCAGCAGGGCAGCTGTTCCAAGCATCGCTCTCCCCTCTCTTCACCCCCTCCATAGCAGATGTTTTGCCCTCTAAAAGGTGCCACCATTACCAGAAGGGCTCCTCCTTCACCTTACCAAGTCACACTTCCTCCTCTTTTCTGAAATATAGTCCCCAGCCTCTCCCATCACCAAGCACTCAGCTGCCCCATTGTGATCTTAGGCCTGATAGTTTCAGTGAAGACAAAATAAGCTACTAACCTTACTGAAAGGTCTTACGCGTACTGCCACTTTCACACTGTCCGAACCAGGCATGCTTCTGCCGCTTGAACTCTTCCAAGGAATTCAGAAAGAAAACAGAGTGCATCGCTCAAGTTTTCTCTTCAGGACCTTGTTTTGGAAAAAGAAAAGGGTAGAGTGGATCCCAATACAGCTGCTGCTGCTTTGTTCCTCAATTATTTATGTGTCCACTCATTACCTGAATGTTACCTGATACACTATTTCTAAGAGGAACTCCAGAAGGTCACATTTGCCTGCAGTGTGTACTGTTTCTAAAAGAGGCAACTGAATATTGGGCATCCTATGTAAAACTTCATTTAAAGTACTTGCCTCTTTCGGCTTCTCTCTCAATTTGAACCACAAATCTGATTCAACCTGACTCCACTTTCTCTGTGCTGCAGTGATATAGGTCAAACACTACAGGAGAATGTATATTTCCAGACCATTTTATTTTACCAAAATTGTGGTAGCATTTCTCTAGTAACCACAAAGTCTATAAAACATGCATCATTTCAAAATATCAAATTTGGGGGCAAATTTAAGGAGGTGAAATCCCTGAAAGTGTTGAGTCCCATGGTGAGTAAATGCGAACATATAAATATTTCTAATGTTAGAGACTCCTGCTGATGCAGCAAATTGAAAGAACAATGAAACATCTGAGGTGAGATTTTGTTTTATAAACTGAAGAGCAGCTTTCCCAAGTTAAGACAAATACAAAAAAATATTGCACAGCTTCAATACAATTGTTTACATTCCGACTTCAATAAGGTACATGTTCAACTAGGAGTAAGGAACTTGTATGCAATGGATAACCCCCTTTACCAATTCCCAAAAGGTCAAAACATTTTCTATAAATTCTAAAACTGCCAAATTTTAATTTTCAAAAACATTGCAAGATCAAACTGTTAAAAAAGAGTAGCCTCCCATTAGAGAAGCACCAACAGTGACAAGCCATCATTAAAATCCTCTTTAATTTCTTTGCACCACACACCTCTTTTATTCTTTCTTTCTCTCTCAAAAATCTAGTGGACAATAATCGCTGTTATGTATACATTTTTATTTAACATTCCTAAAATAAGATTATTTACATATTATATAAATGTATGAAGTCTTATAAAATAGAAAACCTGCATTGACTGAAGAAATCACACTCCATATGGAGTTACTTATTGAAGACCTTTAGTTTTCTGAAATTTTACAATAATTTATATAAATTATCTTCCAAATTAATGATTTTTTCTTAATATTCCACACAATGATGACTTTACAAGCATTGGTGTACAATACACATATTTAAAAACAGTTATAGCCTCTTCTTCTGAACAATTGGCTTTGGAAAGCTAGTTATTCTCTCGTTCCTATGAAGAGTCTTACGAACAGTCTTTTCTGCTTTATCCACAGACTCCTTCTGTTTGCTTTTTGCTCCATCTACTGGCGTGCCAAAAGGAGAAATGAATTGAATTTCCATGTGTGGCGTTGACCAACTGCTATCTTTCTCTAGGACTCTGCAAGGAAGAGGAATGAGAGGTTACACTGACAAGTTATGTTTCTGTTCAGATGAATGAAGACTGAATAATTAGCTGTAGGCTCAGTCGTAATTAATTAATACTTATATCCCGCACATCTGGCTGGGCCTCCCCAGCCACTCTGGGCGACTTCCAACAAGAATAATAGAGTATAGTTGTACCTCCTTTTGCGTCCGGGATCCGTTCCAGAGCCCCGGAAGCTCGACGAAAGGGATGCTTGACAAAGCACTGCTCTGCACATACACAAAGCGAGATTTAGCGCTTCTGCGCGTGCACAAGCAGCAAAACCGGAAGTAACCCGTTCTGGTACTTCCGGGTTTGCCACGGACGTTCGATGAAATGGACCCTAAACAGGGCAGACTCAAAACGAGATACAACTGTACATGCAAATGGTCCCATGTTCAATCCTGAGCATCTCCACATAAGGCTGGAAAAAATGTCCCGTTTGAAACCTAGATTGCTGCTACCAGTCAATATTGAACTAGATGAACTGATGGTCTGACTTGGTATAAAGTATTTCTTATGCTTTAGGGCATGGATGGGGAACAGAGGCACCTTTAGATGTTGCTGACCCCTACTCCACCTTTAGATGTTGCTGACCCCTACTCCAATCACCTCCAGCCAACATGGCCAAGATAATGGAAGTTGGGAGTCTGGCAAGATTTGAAAGGCCACAGAAGACCAAATTAATGTCTTTTTGTTATTATGATACCAAATGCCAAATGCATTACTGTGATAATTTCTGCACATGACTGCTTTTGAAATAACAAGTTATTTTTTTGGGGGGGGGTATATAGAATCATCCCATACTTGCTTGCTTTTTTTGCTTTTGACCTTGTAGCTCTGCTTCTCTTTACTTTCGGCTTCTCTGAAGTTTCTATTGCGACTGCATCCTTCTCCTCTTTAACTGGTAATTCCTAAAGGACAAATGTAGAGTGGTAAACCTGCACAAAGTGAAACTGTTTCTCTGACATCTCCTTTTTATTTACTTTTTAAATTTATTGCCCACATACGAACATGTAGGCACTAGTAATGACACTGCTAAACCAGTGCCATACAGTAGTAATTTAAAACATTCACACTCAAAATCTATTCCCATCTTTCTTGCCTCTCCCATCACTCATAAGCCAGCTTCCTTTCCTCTATGTATGGACCCTCCACACAGACAAGCTGGATAGAGACCATTGGTTCCATAATGATATATGGCTTCCAGTCTTAAATTGGATAATCCAATTTATCAATACAAACTCCTTGCTTTTCTACGTTATTTCTAATATTGACTAATAAAGATAAAAAAATAAGCAACACAACTGCCCTGTGTTGCTTGCTGTCAGCAGTTCTTCAAATGCTATACAATGAACCTGAAAGCTTGCTTTAAGTGTGTTAAATATTGCAAAAGCTGGCATCTTTTAATCTTTTAAACCATTTGTCATTTGCTGTATAGCAAAGGGGTGATGTGTATATTGTTTTCGCTTGTCATTTGAGTTGCCCTCTAGATGTTGTTGCACTGTTCCATCAGCCCAGCCAGCATGATCGTGGAGAACCACAGTTTCTCAATTACATTTTAAAACTGAAATAAAATTAAGCACTTTAAAAAACAGTAAAAACCAATAAAACCAATTAAGTGCCCTGGACACCCAAGAAGCAACAGCTCAAGCTGGTTCTAGCAAGCTGCAAAAGGTGTTGAAAAGGTCCACTGTAATTATAAACATGTGGAAAACAATCTCACATCATGTCAGAAGGGAGAATCTGGCTCTTTCACTAGAAATTTGCTGGCTTGTTCTCTTCAGATCTTTGGAGAAGGGGTCAAAGGTTTTACTTACCAACTCTTCCACAATCCTTGAAATACTGGACACTTTTTTCTTCCTAGATCTCAAAGCAGGGGGCGAGAAGACAAACTGAGAAGTCAAGTCTGCCTTGAAATCTTTGAGTTGCACAGGCGTCACTGCTTTCTCACCTAGAATCAGAAAGCATGCATTTATTTTTGAACTTGAAACTAAGCATTCCAGGCATGCAATTATATCTGCAATCCTGAATAAGCGGAAAGCAGGGTGCAGAGGAGCTTTCCATATACCCACAATTTAACTACTCTTTGTTTAAGCTTCTTAGAACACCTGGCGTGGCTTTGTTACACAAATACCCTTTGAACCTTGTATGCCATGGTAGCCAACATGTCATAAAGAACAGCTTTTTCTGAGAATAGCAGGGACATTAGGGGAGGTGGGAGCAGGTCTCCATTTAAAGAGGTGGGGTCTTCATTTAAAGCAGGTGTGGGAAACCTCTGGCCCATGGGCCATACTTGGCCCACCAGGCCATTTTGGGAAAGCCACGCCCAACCTCCCTTAACCAGCTGTCATACATAATGTCAGGCACACAACAGGTAAAGGAACAATCAGGAACTTAAAGTGAGCTCCAACTGTTTCTTTGCTAAGAAGGCATGCTTCCGCCATCCATCAGTTGCACCTTGCTCCTAGAGAGGGAAGTAGTTTTCATTGAACCTGCTTCTCTCTCTCAGCAATGCTTCTTGAACTTCTAAAAACTGGAGCAGTGATATTTGAAATTCCTTTGGCAAGCAGCCCCATGCTCCTCTTTGACCCTCCTGCTTCAAAGGATCACCTGGCAAAATAGTGACATCAGATGATTGACAGTCTCACCCACCTATCAAATTTGGTCTGGGACCAATGGGGAGATAAGGTTCTGGCCCTCCCTGATTTAAAGTGAATGGGCAGTTAAGCTGCAGTGCTGTCATTACAGCAATAGTGTAGCAGCTGACTGCAAACGGACAAGGCAAAGTAAAAACTAATGTCTTATGGAGGGCTGCTCCACACCCTATTGCACTAGTTGCGGTCTATTGCCTTGGAATGTTTTGTTGCAGAAAGTCAGCTCATTCAAAGGCTCTCTTCACATTTTACAGAACAGATGAATCCTAATGTCTCCCCTGCACTTGAACTGGGTCTTTTTGTAATGGATGAGGCAATACATATATGCAAAATGCTGAAAATGCACTCAGAAGTCTGGGTGAAACTTTTGGGTACACAATTCCTATATATGTGCCTATGTCAGGTTTGTGAGGGTTGATTAAAATGGCCTGGTGAGCCAAATAGGAAGGCCCAGCAGGCCTAATTAGGTCCATGGGGTAGAGGCTCCATACCCAGTAGATGGCATACTGATATCGTGCAGTAATGTGGGCAGGGTTATAGGCAGTCTTGCTTTAAGAAAAATCCCCAGTATTTATCCTGCTCTGGTTATGTTTTACCCTCAATGGAATTCATGCATAGTAGGCAATTTTAAATAAGCAAAAAAGCCTTACACAGCCGAAGGCAACATTTCAAGTACCTTTAGATTTTTCTGTCAGTTTTGTAAGAGGAGGAGAAAAACAGAATGTCTCATTTGTATCCAGGGTGGGACTCTGTTTCGTACTCTTTCTGCTGTATCTGGTCCTTTTCACAAGAGTACCACGATGTGCCAAAGTTTTCCCTGTTTCACTAAGCCTTTGTTTGGTCATTACTGTGGAATGCAATCCTACTGCAATCTCAGCTGCTTGTGGCAAGTGTTCCTCCTCCTCCGTAGCTTCCTCAGAAAGAGATGGTAACTGGCTTCTCTTTCTGATTGCCGTCATCTTGGACTGCCTCTTTTTAGAACTCCTTACTAAAGTCTCTGCCTCACTTGGTTGTACAGAATGTTCTTCTGCATCCATTTTCTCTATACTTGTATTTGTTTTTTCTATTTTCACGGATGCAATTCTTGCAGATTTCCTCTTTGTGGTGTCGACTGGAGTCTTTTCTTGAACAGATCCTCTCCTAGTATTTCTTCTAGGAGTGACAAAAGATTGACTAGGTGTTGGGGGAGGAGACAACAGAGACAACTCCAGTCCCAAATCTGCTGACACATTCAAAGGATTCTTTCTTGGTCTGCCTCTTCGTCGCACAGGCAACTGTTTAATAAGCCCAGTCTCTTGATCAGAAACAGTTTCTGATATACTTGTGCTTCGCGCCCTCTCCTGCTCAGTTGATACAGGTAGCTGTGGTTTACTTGGCTGTATGTCATGTTCAGAAATGGCTTCTGGTAGACTTGACTTTCTATGTCTGCCCCTTCTAACTGGTGAAGGTAATGGCAGCTTCACAGCTGCAGTTTCTGACTGCGCCATCACTTTCAGTTCACCATGCTTTCTTGGCCTTCCTCTTCTTGGTTTTGTACTCAGCTGCTCTTCACGAGGTTCTACCTCCTGATCTGAAATCACGTTCTCTGCCAGGTGGAAAGCAATGCTTTTCAGTTTTCTTGCACTTTTAGGATTTACCATCATCTGAATTGTATGGTCAATGATAAACTGACTACCTTCTTGATCCCCTACTAAACTTCTTGTGCTTCTAGGAGTCCTTCTGCGAGCAGAAGGTAGCTGTTCACTTGGATGCTTATGAAGCTCTGATGCAAGCTCTTTTGGTTTTCTAACCCCTCTTCTTGTAGCAATGGTTGCCTGAAACTCCTGTGTGATGGGATGCACATTTGTTGATATTTCTAAGTCACACTCCTTTGTCTCCTTAGTATCTAAGACTGGGAAAGCAGGAACCTGTGTTGTCTGTTTTTCTTGAGGTTCAGAACCAAGGGGAAGGCTTTCGGGAATGTTCAACGTTTCTTTTGCCCGCCTAGCACTTCTCCTTGGAGTTGGTGGTAGTAGCAGATCTGGTTTATCCATCTGTCCCAATGGCTGACCATCAGGTAATAAGTCATTTACATTTTGTGCCATCTGTTCCACAGTGCTGGTGCTAGACATCACTGAATCTTCAACTTGACTCAGTTTTACATCTTTACTTATTTCGGTAACATTTTGCAGAGGTGCCTGTGGTGAACTTAATACCTTCTTACTTATGCTTTCATGAAAAGACTGGTCCACAACCTCACTTGAAAATTCTTTACTTCTTGTGTCTTTGATTACATCCAATAGGTTCTCAGCAATAGCCATCTGAATAGGTTCAGGTACATAAGGCAACACCTCAGCAGTATTCTGTGATATCTGATCACTAGTTACAGTGGACACTGTATTTGTGATGAATTCTGGGTTGTTACTTCCAGCACTATTTTCACAGGCACTCTCTAACTCGCTGGCTGATTTAAGAGGGGAAGTATGCAATGCACTAGAATCTCCTATCTCAGCTTCTTCATCCCCTTCTAATAGTAACGTAAAATTGTTTTGGGACATCAGCAGATCTCCATCTCCTCCAGTAAAGTCAGATTCACCAGCATCTTTCTTGAGTAATTCACATGTGACTTGCTGCGCCATAGCATCACCGCTGTACTGATATTTCAGACTGCTTGAAGGACATAGCTCATTGTACGGAAGTGCCTCAACTACAGCTTCTGAGATGTGTACTTCACGTGTTCCATCACCAACAAGCTAAAAACAAAAAGTATATAAATTTAATTCCAATACACATATTTCAATAAATTTAATGAATGAAAAGAGTTCTTCCAATTTCAGAGGAATATTCAAATGGTTTAAAGTTAGCCATTGTACTCAGCTATTTGTACATTGCTCCACACAGTACAGCTCTAGGAACACGGCCACATGGAATTGGTTTTTCAGCAGTTGCATGCATAGAAATAAATGGTCACTGGGAAGCAGTATCTGCATCTGTGGGTGCTCTGGGACAAAAACTGTCTCCTCCTGCAGCTGCTTCCTTAAGCATTGCCCCACATGTGAAAGTTTACAAATATCCAAGGTATTTACACTGGCAAACCAATAATTCCAAACAGATTTCAAAGAAAGTTCCGAAGTGCTAAATGAAGCCCTTACATTTACTTCTTGACTTGCAGGTTCAATATTAAGTGGTGTTTTCTCATGCAGGACTGCTATATTTTCTTCGCTCTCAGCTTCTTTTGACCCATCTTCATCTAATGCTTCTCTTTCTTCAAGTTCATTTTTGGAATGAACACTGACAATGTCTTCACTATCAGGAATACTTATGACAGCTGAAAAAGGATTGTCATCTCATTACTTTTCTTATTTTATTGTTTCCACATTAAAACTTTTTAGTGATAGATATTATGATGAGACCAATAATATTTAAGGAAATGTCTAGATCTCTGCTCACTTCTGCTTTGCAGAATCAGAAAAACTGAGGTTTTTCTGAGCTACTGCGCCTCTCAGCCAGCAATACGAAGCTACCAGTGTACAACAGAAGTTTGCAGTTGGATAAATATTTGTTCTCCCATTAAATAAGCAATTAGTGCATTTAAAGTCAGTGAATACTTGTTAGCACAATTGTGCCTCCTAATCCAAAGGAAAAACGTGTCACCAGGTACAGCTTTTGCAATGTCTGAGATCATCCAGCATATCCCCATTTTTATAAAAAAAATATGTTAGTCTTTTGTGAAAACGTATGATATGCTAAAAGGTCATCCCAATCTGCAACTTTAATTGGCTTATAAGACAGTAGTGCTTTAGTCCGAAGTTAATTTAATAGCTTAGAATGACTCCTAAGTCCTTTTTAAATAAAATAAAAGCATACCCAGATTTCCAATTACAGCCTAATTTTAAGTTTGTACAGGATTTGGAGGCTTATCACTTCCCCCACTGTAGAGTATACCAAATTATACAGCAGCACTGCAGAATGTGAAGCACAGATCTTAATAAGTATAGGAAATGTTTTTGAGGTATATACTTATAATTAAACATTTTATTTAATAAAAAATGGTATCTTGAACAGTTCAGAAATTACTATTTTAACATAAAGTAAATATACCAGGCTAAGAAGATTTTAGCACACATGCATCAAAGGTACACAGTGAGAATCAAGTCACACAACTTCAAGCTTTTCAATATTATTTCCCTTGTCTATTTGATCATTTGAAAATTTGCTCGATTATTCAAATATACATACATTCAGCATCTGTTCCTAATGGCTCCAAAGCTTGCGGACTTGCTTCATCAAGGAGCTGGTTGTTTTCCAACAATGGCAGCATGCTGGACTCTAGGACATTTGTTTGACTTTATAAGAAGAAAGTAAGGGACAGTTTCACTTACAGTTTTTAAATAAAGTGAGTTTTATGAAAGCTACTAACACATTTTTGTCAACAAATACCTTAAACCATTCCGATTATTACTGAACTGTACTGCAAGAGATACTGCAAAGCCAGTTCTGTGGAAAAGTCTGGAATCTACCCCTTTGTTATATGCAAATTATACAGTTCTGACGATGTGGCTAACTAAAGTCATTGTTTTACTTTCCTGTTTGTTTGATTAACCATTCTCAGTATTAATGTGCATATTATCCTATGCATATTCCTCTGAGTACACTTCACTCAGGGCAGTTGCTATGCAAAATCGAAATGCACACTACTGTCTAAGAAAAAAAAAGTTTTCCTCTGTGTGGCAAATTGTCAATTCCTGCCTTAGAGTGGGACATGAAAAGAACTGACTAGCGTAGGGGTAGGAAACCTTTTTTACCCAGTAGGTCAGATCCTTATCTATTCCCACCATGCACAGGCAAACCTGGACACGTGGATAGGATAACTCACATATCAATCATCATAATTTCATAGTCTTATTAAGGTCAAAGACCCAATTGCCATTATGATGTCATATGATTGACAGGTGGGTGGGACAAAGGTCCTTGAACTTGCATTTATACTATTCTCTGTGTTTGGGAAGCTCTGTGCAGAGTTCTATGTAAACCCTCTGTCTAGTGCTTCCCATGTGCTGAACATATGGTAGAGAGAGAGAAAGCAAGCAAGCAAGCTGAACAATTGATACTGCAATTTGTCAATCTACTGAGATTATCAGGGGATCAAAACAGAAGCTTGCAACTATCAGCATGCTGTTTGGGAGATAGTTGGTCACAGAAAACAAACACTACAATCAAGGCTGTGAAATGGTGCTCCAGCTGTGTCCCTTTTTTCACTAATAAATATATCATAAATATATCATAATCACAGTACTCAAGAAACTGAATGCAAAAAAATGTAAAAGGTATGAAGCATGCTAAATCTGGGTTGTTGTTTTTTAAAGATGTACTTGACATGTTCACCTTTCATTAGATGGCATAGAAGAGACCGTAGTGTCAGGAATAGCATTTAAGTGATGCATCACAAATACTTCATCCTCAGGAAGTGAGCCATAGTCTTCACCTTCTCTTTCAGGTAGTCCTATGAATGGGAGAACCCATAAAGAAACAGACAGGTTGCATCCTTCATGCTAATTTCTAAAAACTAATAAAGTCTTGATTTTAGTAGCAAGAACTTACAATTTTGGCTTGGCTATCACCAACCACAATTTTTGCTGCCTCTATTTCCTCTTTGTAAGCTTAACTGCCACCAGTAATCTTTAATCTCATAGGTTCTTGTTTGGCAGTCCACACCCCCACCCTCTTCTTGTGATTCACAAACTGTTATACTTCTGCATACCTTGGATGGCCCCCAAATATATAAAGCCACTGTTTCTTTGCCAAATTGATGTGTCATCAGCCACCTGAGTTTGCTATTAGAGGGAATCATAGAAAATTTCTCCACACACACCCCTTTCCAGTATCTGCCAGATGTACTGTTTCCAAATATGGTGGCTGTGTTTTGGCTATCTCCATCATGCTCTATTTGGGAGTTTGAGGATCTATTTTAGCAGTGTTGGAGAACCAATGCTGGATTAGATAGATCTCTCCTATGTTACAGCATGCCCTTTTTCTTATTAATTCATTTGCATATCTGTAGATCACATACCAGCCGACTGTTCTCCATCTGTAGATGTTTGCTGTTCCATTTGCGAAGGATCCCTTGCTACTGCCTCACTGCTTTCTCTCTCAGCTGACCCTTGTATGTTTACAAGATCTTCAGGGGAGAAACCTGCTGGCTGAGAGATTCTGAAGGAATCACTGTTGTCACCTGGCGATTTTGCATCTTGATAATCTGAAGTAGTTTGATCTGACTTTACAGAACCATAACTAGTTTCTTTGGAAGGTTCAGCTTTATTCAAATCATTGCCTGGTACGCATTCTGATGACAAGCCCGCTTCTTCATAGTCTTCCTGAAGACTGCATATTGAAAAGGCAGGAGTTTCTCTAGTCTTAGACCACATATCTTCCATGTGAGCTTCAATAATGCATTCAGATGAAACTGTGTTGTGTTTTGTTTTACTATCTGTCATCTTAAAAAAAACAGTCCAAGTTAAAACAAGCAATACCATTTCCCCAGTGAGCAGAAAATTCTGACCATTCAATGCCTTGATCCAGAAGGCAAACCCTGAACTCTCTGATCCAAATAGTCGATGTTTTTACTTCTAAAGATGGAGACGTGCATTTTTGAACAAGCAGGCTCCAGCTACTAAAATTCATTGACCAATCCACACATACATACAAGGGCTTTGCATTTCTGGAATGGTAAAGGTAAAAGACTCCTGGACGGTTAAGTCCAGTCAATGGTGACTATGCGGTTGCGTCGCTCATCTCACTTTCAGGCCAAGGGAGCTGGCGTTTGTCCACAGACAGCCTTTTGGGTCATGTGACCAGCATGACTAAACCGCTTCTGGCACAATGGAACACCATGACGGAAACCAGAGCTCATGGAAATGCTGTTTACCTTCCCACCGTAATGGTACCTATTTATCTATTTGCAGTGGCATACTTTCGAACTGCTAGGTTGGCAGCAGCTAGGACAGAGCAACAGGAGCTCACCCCATCGCAGTGATTTGACCCACCAACCTTCTGATGGGCAAGCCCAAGAGGTTCAGTGGTTTAGACCACAGCGCCACCCACGAATCCCCGCAACAGGGTGAGCTCCCATTGCTCTATCCCAGCTCCTGCCAGTCTAGCAGTTTGAAAACATGCCATTGCAAGTCATGGTGTTCTGTTGTGCCAGAAGCAGTTTAGTCATGCTGGCCACATGGCCCAAAAAGCTGTCTGTGGACAAATGCCAGCTCCGTTGGCCTGAAAACGCAATGAGCGCCGCAATCCCATAGTCACCTTTGACTGGACTTAACCGTCTAGGGGTCCTTTACCTCATATCTGGAATGCAGATACAGCCATGAGAACATGATGTGGGCTTCCTGAATTAAAAATGTTAACTTAGAAAACATAGAAGACTGCAAAAGAGGCTATAGGCCTGGGAATTAGCATGCATCAAAGTACACAAAATGCAGTTTTAAAGCTCCAGGAAGAAATTCAGTAACAAATGGTATATTAAGGGACTCTTATGCCTGTATGAGTTGGCTCTACACATTTGGTCATCATTGGAATAGGACAGTAAATGCACGGGTGTCAGCTGACCTGGAAATGAACCCAATCACCCACATCATTATTATTATTATTGTTGCTGCTGTTTTATTATTTATACTTCATTCCAGAAAAGTTAAATTCAAAGTGACTTACAAAGATGAACCTAAAATGCACAATGTATGCATATATATAAACCAGATTTAACTAAAGCCCACCTTGCCAAAAGGTAAGCAGAAAATTAAGGTCCTTTGCACAACTATCAACTTGTCTGAATATGGCTCAAAACGTTCTACTTTCCAGCATCTGTTTCTTCCAACCTACCCCAGCAGTCCATCCTGAAGCTTTGCTTTCTTCCATAAATGATATTTTTGTTTCTTTTGCACGCAGAGGGGGTGTGATAGACCTTCCTGGAGATGCAGTTGGAGTAGCTAAAGGAGTAGTCCGAAGGCTGGATCTCAAAATAGATTGAGGAGTAAAACCAGGAAAGCCAGAGGAAGATGTAGATGTCAAAGCTTTAGCTCTCTAAGAAGAGGAGGAAACATGTCAAAATGGGAGGCAGAACCCAGTAATTACATGGCACTTCAGCCTCTGCATCAAACAAGTTCATGAAACCTTCACAATTCTACATACCCTAACAACCAGAGGAGTTTCTAGGAGCTTTAATTCAGGTGCTCTTCTACTGCTCTTGTATAGGGAGCATCGAGGGCTGGAATGCAATGGACTAGAAAGCATACAGGATGCAGAAGCTCTTGGCGACATGTGCAGATTGCTTCGAAGGGAAGGTGAATCAAGAGGAATAGGCTGGACCACCAAGTCAAGCAATCTGCAAACATTTCAAAACGTTTAAGAATTAAGTTGTATTAACAAACAGAATACAAATTTAAAATGGTGTTGCCATAAACAGGAGGATATTTTAGCCATCCCTGCCCTACCACTATGACTCATCTAGGCTTTTCTGATTTTAAAATCTGAAGTTGCTTTATGCTTTTATCAATAAATTATCACAGCTCACCTGTCATTTTAGTTTAGTAATTAAAAGAAAGAAGAAGCTTTTTTGAGCATGGACACTGTGAATATACTTCCATTTTAAAAAAGGCCCACATAAAAAATATATAATTCAAGGCAACTGTCAAAACAGATTTCCACTTGTTACAACTGATGTTTTCAACAGGACTGAAAAGCACCCAAAGGATACAAACACCTATTGAAAAATTTTACCTGGAGCATTTTCTTAAAGATTTAGTTGCTGGTGTCCCAACAAATGGATCTGGTATCTCTGTGTCAGTGCAAGAATCCACTGTAGGTGGTTGTTCTTCAGTTCTAGGATTTGAAAACACAAGAGTGACAAGCTCATGAAAACCACTATATGCACAAGTACTGTCTTCCGAAAGAGGAATAAATAAAGTACACAGTCAGTCAGAAGCCAGGTAATTATGTTCACGTTTGGGTGAGGAAGCAAAGGTTAAGCAATGAATTGCTGCCTTTTCAACTCTTTTGGCTCAACCTTATTTCCTTCTTTTCATACAAAACTATTATAAAAGAGCAGCACACTGCTTAGTATGTTACGTAATGGTGGGGCCCTGGTATCTGTCAAAGTTTCTACCCTAAAAATTAACACTTTTGTAATAGTATCAACACCAGGCTATTCATTATGGTCAATGGAAAGCAGGTGAAAAATATGAACAGCTGTGGTGAAACTCCTATTTTAGTACTGGGCAACTTAAGATGCAGTAATTTCCTATGACAACAAAATGAATACTTACATATCATTTTGAAATGACTTGTTTTTCTGTTCAGTTCCCACCCACACCTCTCCAATTTTGGACAATACATTATTGATTAAAGTTGCTTTTGTGATGACATTTCCTGCAGTAACATTCTTTGCAACTGTTGACAGTGGCTTTGGTCTTAAAACTTGAATGGAAAAAAAGGAAAAACAACATTAAATACTTAAAGCAAGTTTTGAAAGGTTTCACCACAACACACTGAAAATACTTACTTTCCCGCCGTAGTGAAGTTGGCAAGTGGTAAGGCTTGGCTCGCTCTACAGCAAGCTTCCTTTGTACTCTGGGTAGAACTTTCCCATACTGGTCTAATATGGAATTTCTGGCAACTGATCTCTCTCGCCAGCGGGGATCGCGATCATTCTGTTTAAGAAAGGAGTGATAAGAGGAATTTAAGTTAATATTTTACAGAAATACATGAAATAGTAAACCCAGGGTTTGGAGAGGCAGTTCCAGTGTCAAACTGTATAGAACTGCTTATTCATGGGCTCTTAAAGCTGGACAGGAAGATTTTTCTGACCAATATTAATAGATCAACAGTACACTATGCAAACTATATATAAAAAAGGTAAAGGACTCCTGACAGTTCAGTTGTAGACAACTCTGGGGTTGCACTGCTCATCTCACTTTACAGGTTGAGGGAGCTGGCATTTGTCTGCAGACAGTTTTTCCGGGTCATGTGGTCAGCATGACTAAGCCGCTTCTGGAGAAACCAGAGCAGCGCACGGAAACGCCATTCACCTTCCCACCAGAGCGGTACCTATTTATCTACTTTCGAATTGCTAGGTTGGCAGGAGTTGGGACCGAGCAACCGGAGCTCACCCAGTCGCAGAATTCAAACCGCCAACCTTCTGATCAGCAAGCCCAAGAGGCTCAGTGGTTTAGACCACAGTGCCACCTGCATCCCATGCAAACTATAATCATGGATAAACCTGGATGCTGAAAAGGTCTCCTTGTATTAAGACTAATACTGTACTAATACTACCCCACATACCCACAGTCTATTTTATACAAGCAGTTCTGCTTATCTTGAGCATTGAGGGTAAAACAACCTTTACAGTGTGTCCTAGAAGAATTCATTCTAGGACACATATCCACATTGATGCTGCCTTGTCTGGACCAGTCAAGGTGCTGCGTAACAACCATGGAGGTGTCTCAATACAGCATGTGCCCGACATACTTCAGGTCATGATCAAAATCTGTTTCTTGCTATAGTAGATATTAGAAAGAATATGGTGATCGGGGGTGGGGGCGAATATTGCCTTGTTATAATATACCGTCTTTTTCTGTGTATAAGATGCCCCCATGTATAAGACCCCATGTATTTTTGAGCCCAAAATTAAGAAATAAATATTTTCAACACCAAACAGAACAACTTTGATATTTTATTACATATTCAGTATACCAGTATATTTAGTACCGTATACTGAAACAACAAACAGAACAACTTTACCAATATATTTGGTATCGTAATTACGGTAGGTAATTTTTTTATTTTTTGGAGCTAGTCAGCATTATTATAATGTGGAGTATAAGAACTGGAGTGGCGGCAGCACTGGAGCAGAGCTTGGAAGCTGAGCTGGAACGAGAGCATGTCCCCGACGGCCGGGAACTGGTCAGCGCCACAATGCAAGAATCATAGGTAAAGAACTCTAAGAGGGAATTTGTATGCTGCAACTTGCTTTTTTCTGCTCCGCTCTCAAACACCCAGGGTAGCAAACTGCACTCTGCCCCTTTGGCCCAAACGGTCCGCCCGCTGCCTCCCCCCCCCCCCCAGCTGTAGGGTGGCTGAGTGGGAGGAGGCAGGCAGACTCCAGAGGCCCTGCGGTGCATCCCGCCCCAGGAGCCGGAGCGGATTCCTCCGCCACTGCGAGGAGCTGCGACTGCCAGATCTGCCTGAGTGAGTGTGCTTGGGGAATGGGGGGTCTGGGTAGCCAGGGAGCAACTGAGGGAACCAGGTGGAAAGCACAATGTGGGGGCTGCTGCAGGGGAGTACCAGACCAGGGTTTGTCATGAGGTCAACAGTGAGGGGAGGCTGGGGGAAAATAATATGGATGGCAGCATGTATTTATTTATATATTTAATTGCAACATTCCGTGTATAAGACGACCCCCAATTTTAAAATATGTTAATACAAACCCTGATGAGGTTTGTATTAACTGTGAATGACTCCCTCTGCAGGGGTGGGGGACCAGTTAGATCAGAGCTGTCATCTGTGGATTTGGAGACAACTCCATCTCTCCATTCCATCAGAACCAGGAGAGGCTGTGAAGGTGTTGGTCAGGTGTCTGGAAACATTGATGGAGTGAATGGGGACCAGTCCTGATGAGGAGGAAGTGTTGTGGGTGGGTGGTTCCCATGTCTGCGAGATATGTGTACATCCTGTGTTCTTGGATAAGTTGCTCCACTGAAGGATCAGGTTTGTAATTTGGATTCAAACTCCTCAATGGAGTCCCAAGTGCCTTCTGTGGCTAGTATGCCCAAGCTTAGGCTGGTCCACCAGCAACCAATATTCATGGACTGGGACAGCCTGGTCTCCGTTGTCTATGCTCTAGTAACCTCCTGATTGCACTACTGTAATGTACTCTTTGTGGGCCTGTCCTTGAAGACAATCTGGAGGATACAGCTAGTGCAGAATATAGCTGCAAGCAGGGCACTCTGAAGAGACCACTTAACACCAATCCCGAAAACACTGCACTGGAGATTAGTGAGCTACCAGAACAATTTTGAGGTGTTAGCACTAGCATATAAAGCCCTAAATGGCTTGGGACCCAAGTACCTATTAAAAATTTCAGGCCCCAAAAGTGGCAAGTGAGGCCTTGGTGGTAGTTGATGCTGACCTGACATGGCCTTTTCAGTGGTTGTAGAATGCCCTCTCTAGTTCAGTGTTTCCATCACTATTAACTTTAAATAAATGGGACCTGAAACAAAATGCTGTGGCATGGAGTGCTGTGGTTCAGAATTTCAGCCATTCCACACCACTCTTCAACCCACCTGAGATTTTAAGGGAAGCAATTCATAAATGGAATCAATTAAAAAATATTAAGGCTTACCATGAGATTAGCTTTCAGTGATTGATTCAGCTGTAGCGCAGGAACGTAGTTGGCACGCTGAAGATGATGAACTAAGAGGAACTCATGATTGTTAACACCAGCGCTTGTCCTCAAGAACTTCTCCAGACACTCCTAAGGGGAAAAAAGGATTTAGAATATTAAGCTTTGTTTTCTGGAGCAATAAGGGTCTAATTATGCAAACACACATGCACATAGTGTCAATGAGATTTCCAATCACTTTTTGGAGTAGAATTGTACTTTCAGAAGTTATTCATCCCCAAGATTACCTGTTCAGTTTCTGTGAATGGTAGCTTTAGCAAATCTTCCATCAGTCCCAGCCCCTGACAGGTTTCGTATACATGTTTAAGCATATCTTCTACATTTAACCGAGTAGAATGCTGCCGCAGCACACTCCAAGCTTCCACCATACAACTGCAATCAAGTTTTGAAAAGCAGATTAATGTTGTGACAGATATTTCTGCTACAGGAAAATTGCATTAAAAACCAGTATTACAGATGTGCCAAGGATGTAGGTGTTCATCCAGTACATGCCATCATGGCAATTATTTTATTTTATTTATTTAAAAAGCACGCCAATACCATAAAAATTAGTACCGTATTTTTCGTCCCATAGGACGCACCTACTTTTTTGGGGGGGAAATAAAGGAAAAAATTTTTCCCTTTATTTCCCCCCCAAAACCAGGTCGGGGAACAGTGGGATGGCGGCGCTGCGCCTCCCCGCTGTCCCCCGAGCTTGTGGGGCTGGCCGATGTCTGCTCGGCGCGCTCTGCTTCAGGGCGCCCCACGCGCCGGGCGGCAGGCTGCGGACACCTGCGCAAAGCACGGGACGTCCTCCGGAGGGCACCCCGTGCTCCGTACTGCAGGCTGCCGCCCACAAGCCTTGCGCTCCCGGGGGAGTTCCCCCGGGCGCGCAAGGCTTGCGGACACCTGCGCGAAGCACGGGACGTCCTCCGGAGGGCGCCCCGTGCTCCGCACTGCAGGCTGCCGTCTGCAAGCCGTGCGCTCCCGGGGGGAGATCCCCCGGGTGCGCAAGGCTTGCGGACACCTGCGCGAAGCACGGGACGTCCTCCGGAGGGCACCCCGTGCTCCGCGCTGCAGGCTACCACCTGCAAGCCTTGCACGCCCGGGGGAACTTCCCCCGGGCGCGCAAGGCTTGCGGATAGCTTCCTGGAGCCTGGAGAGCGAGAGGTGTCGGTGCGCACCGACGCCTCTCGCTCTCCAGGCTTCAGCGAAAGCCTGCATTCGCCCCATAGGACATTCACACATTTCCCCTTCATTTTTGGAGGGGAAAAAGTGCGTCCTATAGGGCGAAAAATACGGTATCTTATCAGCTGGGGAATATTTTTCTTCTTGAATACAGTGATATCCCAAAGAGTAAAAATAATAATAAACGCTGCACTTTTTTCACCTGTTAAACAGCAAGACAGTAAGGTGAAGTGTTACTTCACTGTTGCTCATCAATGATGGCTTCATTGTTTGTATGTATCGGAGGGCTCGCCTGTGCTCTCCTTGACACATCAAGAACTGAATTATCCTTATGTGCTGCCAAGGCAATTTGATTGTAGCTGGATGAAACAGATAGGTCAGAGAATTCTGCAAGAGTCCAAGATAATATTCAGAAACCTCCCGTGCACTTTCAATCTATTTTCTACCAAACAGTTTTCTACACTGAAATGAAATTATGGAATTCAACATATACACCAATTCTATCGGACAGCTAGATCTGTCCTATAGTGCCACCAGTTAGTTGTGCTCCCACTAAAGCAAGTGAAACAAGACATTGTAAGCAGGTCAGTTAGTGTTAGTGTTGGTATAGCTAGTGCAGTGATGCTGAGAACTGAAAGCTCAAAGCCAGATGATTTCTAATTCTTTCCCCATCTACACTGAAGGGACTGTTGCCAGGGTAATAGTCATGTCCCACACTGGTGAAGCCAATAAGCTACTGGCAGCATCAGCCCACTATGATCCTGAATAGAGAGCTAATGCAGAAACCATTGCTCTAAAAAGCATAATAATTTTATTCAATTAGTATGCCATTAAACTGAAGAAGGGCCATAGCTCAGTGTCAGACTATCTGCTTTGCATGCAAAAGTTCCCAGGTTCAATTCTCAACATCTCCAGTTAAGGCCGTGAGAGACCCCGTCTGAAATCCCGAACAGCCACTGCCACTGAGCTAGACAGACCAATGAATTATCACTTTATATACCCACCTCAAAGTCATTGTGATCCAAACACCAAAAACCTTGGATTAAGTTAACCAGACCTATAGGAATTGCAAATGCGGTTGGGAAGGAGCCCACTGAAGTATCAGCCTTGTTTGGACAGGAATGCATGATGTCCAATAGTAAATAAATTGTCTAATTATAAATATTAAGGGCAATCATTATTTGAGTTTGTTTTCTATGACGTGCTAGAACAGACACATTGTACAACATAAAACCATCTTTCCTGCAGCTTCTTCCTTTGGTTTTTTGTCTCCAATAATTAATATCTTATGTTGGTAATTTGCATGAGAACAACCAAAGTCCAAGTATATTCTTGTTTGCTCAACCACTTATTTGAGTTGAAGCATGCAAACTGCTAGGGAACCTGTTATAAAACTGCATGAGTTCCAGCGAAAGCCCTTGTGTAACAGCAGTAGCTGTTATTTTCATTTTGCTTACACTTCTTTTAACTATAACCTTATGCTTAAGTAAAGTAGATGTATTTGTAACAGACATACTGACTGAGAGAATACAGTGCTGCATAACAGGATTATTTAACGTATACAAATATCCCACTTTTTTTTTGGAATGCAGCAATTATTTAACAACAAGAACTTGCACTACAATGGAGAAAAATGCTAGAATTAAGTAGTGCTTGACATAGGTAGCTGACAAACCTTAACTTTGTGTATGAAGCAAAAAAATTAAGAGATATCTAAAGAATTAGGATGCTGCCTATAACAATGAGATTTACCAAATATTTAAATTTTATATACAGTGTCCAACTAGAGGTCCGTGCATTTTGCATCACCTTGATAGCCAAACAAAATTTATTGATGCAACCAAGCCAGGTCACTAAGCTTATTTATTGCCGATGACACTGTGCTGAGGATTAGCAGCCAAGTGAAACTACAAAGACTAACACTTGCACCTCCCCCCTAAACAAAGAACCGAGCCTCAGAAAGACTTAAAAGGAGCTACACTTGCAGCACAGCAAGATGTCGTGCTTGCTTTATAAATTCCTCTGTGGTTCAGACTGAGGTCTGGGAGATCTGAGGGTTTCTCACCAGAGTAAGAGAAAAGTGAGTAAAGTGTCCAACATAAAAAGCTGGGGGTGGGGTGGGGGAAGAGAATCAACTCAATGTTATTCCAAGAAGAATTGAATCAGTTTATGTAAAAAGGTTATATTTCAAGAAACAGATTATACTTATGGTTATGTGAAAATTATGAGGTCCCAAAAATAATATATACAATTAATTTATATGGGGGGAGTAGAAAAAGCTAAAACTGTAAAGCTTTTAAATAATGATTTAGTTTAGGAATTTGAGATCCTTGGTTATGGTGTGCAATACATGCACAGGTGATAGGACTGGCGGTTCTGTTCTTCACATTGTAGCACAGCCCTCAGGTTGCTATTCTCCAAGTCCATGAGATGGCAGATACTGCTCTTTTTTGCAATTCCTTGCTTTTGGACAACATAAGTTTTCTTCATCATACACCTTAAATTCTTCACATTCATGAATTGCCAATAAAAGGCTATTCTCTGTATGGTGTATTTTAAAGACAACATTATATTTAAGTCTTTGAAAGGATACAGTTGCATGCTTGTAGAGATCTTCAATATTTTCCAGTAAGTAGAGATCAAGTAGTGCCTATAATGCAGAACACACTGAGTCAAGTACAGTATTCCATTTGTTAAAATATTAGAAAATCTTCACCAATCATACTTACATGTAATGTAGGAGGAGGGTATTTTCCTGTTCCTCCATCATCTCTCTGCCACAACTTCACTACAGAATGGCCTAACTGGGAAATCAATCCATCAATCATCAAACAATCAGGGTTCCATTTGCCTCTACAAATAAAAAAAAAGTTTTTTTTTAAAAAAAACTTGTTTCCCAGATGTTGAAAGCATATTTACCATTTCTATTAAATGACTGTGCAATTTAGATTTCTCTCATAAAGAACGAGAAATCTGAAACAAAATTTGAAAACTTGAATGCATTGGTACAGGGATCTCTGTAGGAGACCTTTCAGCCTGACAGTGATATTCCCTTCTGTATAACCTTCTGGGAGCTGCATGCCAGTGGTGGGTGGGGCCAGAGGAAAAAGTGGGTGGGACAATGAATGCAAATTTTACCTTAGTAAAGTAGCCTAGTTTCTATGCACAAACACACACATACCCTATTCTTCCATCTAGGCAAGCAATAGGTATCCTCAGAGTTCAAGGACACGTTTCAGTCAAGGAGAACATTCAAGTGGCATTTGAATCAGGGTCAGGGAAGGGTATAGCCTGGGAGAGGGCATGTGGCTAGGAAGAGTCCCAAGTGTCATACACAGTGGAGGAATGTATTTGGTCCCCTGGCCTGAGGCTCCTCACTCTGACTGCAGACGTTCCTTCTGTAAAGCCATTAAAACCAATTTAAGCTTTCCTGAATATAGGAAGCAGCTGGATTTTATTAGGCATAGATTTTTATTACATGCTACAACAGATCCTGACAGAACAGCTTACAGTTCGACAATATAAGAGAAGGGAAGAACAAAAACTGCAGTTATAGGGCTTGTAGAAGTAATGTTTATATAAGTATTTTGCAAACAATGAGTGTCCATAGGCAAACGTTTTGCAATTTTTGAAATGAAAGCGAGTGCCTTAAGCAATCTTGCCTACACCTTGGTGCTTATCTCCCTGATAATGAAAACCCATAGGCTATGACGTAATTTGAAACTTTATTTACTAAGAGATTACCTTGATAAACGTTCCAGCTTCTGACGACACCCAGCATAAAAATGTTGTATATGTTGGTAATTATAGAATGGTTTTGACAACTGCATATCTTCATCTACCAACAAGAGAGAAATGCTCATTTTAAAAACATTGTTGAATGAAAACAACTAAAAACAGAACACAGAGAAATGATCATCTCTGCATTTTGAGAACAAACAGCCTCGGCCCAGTATACCTGAAGGAGCATCTCCACCCCCATCATTCAGCCCGGACACTGAGGTCCAGCGCTGATGGCCTTCTGGTGGTTCCCTCACCGCGAGAAGTGAGGTTACAGGGAACCAGGCAGAGGGCCTTCTCGGTAGCGGCACCCGCCCTGTGGGACGCCCTCCCATCAGATGTCAAGGAAATAAATGATTACCTAACTTTTAGAAGACATCTGAAAGCAGACCTGTTTAGGAAAGTTTTTAATGTTTGATTTTATTTTTCATATACTGTTGGGAGCCGTCCAGAGTGGCTGGGGAAACCCAGCCAGATGGGCAGGGTATAAATAATAAAATGTTGATGTTGTTAAAAACAGTTGAACTCTACTGAAGCAGAGAAACTATCAGCATTACAACATTTTAAAAAAAACTACCCTTGCAAGCCACTTGGCTACTCAAATCACTGAAAAATATAAATGCTGCATTAGTCAAATTTTAGCCAATGGGATTAGAATTAAAGACAGGCTTGTTCATGTTTCAGGTTATTTTGACGCAACTGAGTTGTGTCCAAGAACTGAAATACGATTTTTAAAGGCTTACCTAAACTTTCTGGAAGAAGGCTGGATCGACAGAACCAGATGACCACTTGCACATACAGTGAAAGGAGACTGGTTACAACCTGCTTATTTGTCAGATCTGTAATGCCTGAAAATAAAGCAACAAAGTTGTGTCAGCTTTTAAGCATAATGCATCCTTTTGAAAGCACTGACAGATCACAGCAGATCATTCACTGGTAAACTGTCACTATGACAAACTGTCATCATCTATCTACTTGGTAGATTAACAGTCTACTTGGGTATGCATTCCTTCTCGCATTTTGGTGAACAGAGTCGTCAATTCTGGCTCTACTTCCCTCCAGACTGATTTTAAAACATACTACTCCCATCCCAAATACAGCCATAAAAAGATACCAAGCCAACTGTATTAGAAGTTCAAGACCCAGAATTAAAAGTCTAGAAATTCTGAAAAAGCTTTCCTTTAATCTTTTTGGTATAAACATCCTATGATTTTGCAATCAGACACCAGTTATTATTATTAAAATAAAATTTAAAAATAGAGGCCCTCTCTCTTCACCAAGGAGATGAAATTTAAAACAGCTGTAAATACACATACATAAACTGACTTACAGGAGGGGGGGAATAACATTCCTATTCATTAGAAAGTTACATAAAATGTGCACCTTAGATTGGATCTCATTTACACACCTTTTTCTGTGAGTTCTTGTGCTTCCATTACAAAACAGCTCAAAACAGTGCTAAGGTTGCTAAGAAGTAACTCGCAGTGCTGCAAAGACTGTAGAGTTTGTGGACCAATAAAGTTAGATGACCCATCAAATAGTGGGACACCTTTTAAAACAAAGACAAAAATTATGACAATATTAGTTTAAGTGAGTTTAAACATGCTTTCCCTTATCACTAGATGAACAAGTAACCCAGGCCATTTACTAAATATGCTCAACAGAAACTTTCATACCACCAAATCATACTACTTACATAGTCGAACAAAGTCTTCCTTAGTGCTAACCACTTTATTCCATGTCCATTCAAGAACAAAGCGCAAATTAGGGGCAGAATCTGGTTGCTCTTAGAAAGAAAGAAAGAAAAAAGCAGAAGTTATGATAATAAGTTTTACGTGCTAGAGGAAATTTTAATCAAATTGTAAGGCTTTATTTACCTTCACCGGTCCACTGTTTGATGAAGCTAGTGAGAAGTCCTAAGGAACTAGTTTGGATAGCAGCTGACAATACAGCTTCAAATTGCTCTTCCTAAAACAAAATAATAATAAAAACTCATCAATCACTCCTAATGCTGATTCAAGTATTCTCATGCTTATAACAGGTACAGGTACAGATAAAGGTAAAGGACCCCTGGAATGGAGGAATGTGACTGGGAAAAGATGAAAAAGGCAGAAAAACAGATATCAAAAGGATCCTCAAAGTGTCTGGATAGGTCAGTTCTTGGTTTACACCGAAAAGCTATTTGAAAATGTGTCTCTAGCCCATAGATATGAATGGAGAAATCTGGAATCTGGAAAATAAGTCCTTCCCTCCATAACGTTTTGTGACAGGGCCCCATTTATAAAGTTTTTATGCAGATGTTAAAGTCATGAATACTATATAATACAGTGGTACCTTGGGTTACATACGCTTCAGGTTACAGTCTCCGCTAACCCAGAAATAGTACCTCGGGTTAAGAACTTTGCTTCAGGATGAGAACAGAAATCGTGCTCCGGCGGTGTGGCGGCAGCAGCGGGAGGCCCCATAAGCTAAAGTGGTGCTTCAGGTTAAGAACAGTTTCAGGTTAAGAACGGACCTCCAGAACAAATTAAGTACTTAACCCAAGGTACCACTGTACTGGTCAGACAAGGATGTGCATCACCAAATGATCCAGACAGTCAATTAAAATGAGTCCTGAGTGCACACATTTAAGCCTACTTTCATGCATGCCTAGATCAGGAACAGTATCTGAATTTAACTAGATTTGGGTGTTTAAAAAGAGAGGCATTGTGAAAACACGACATTTTCTTTTCCGTATTTGTCATGGACGCACCTGGCTCAGACTTGAAGGCTGTACATCAATAAATCTTGGAGAAAGCAAGCCAGCGACAAGACATCTGTTATAACTATCAGGAATGGCTTCATTTAAGGAACCACCAAATTTTTTTAAGAAATGCAATGTCTGTAAATAACAAAACACTATTTATTAAGACAGCAAAAATTAAGCTGTCAGCAGTAAACTGCAAAATACAAGTCATAAAAAATTAAGCACTCGCTGCCAAAACAAAGGCTGATGAGTAGTAGTTATACTCATCACTTTTTCCTATAACCATAAAGGGAAGATTTATAGAACTCATTGTTTTCTTTCTGTGGATAGGAAGGCTAGTAAGAATCTTGGAGCCAGGAACTTCTGTGGACTTTTTTGCAAGGCTGTGTTACTGCTCTTGAGTACCATTTTGGCAGCACTCCATAGAGATTCATGGACATTTAATTGGTCTGTACTCAGGGTGTTGCTCACTGTTGAGCCTATGTACTACTGTTGTTAGAGATATACTGGATACAACTAGAACTACCTGGGGACTGGAATCCAAAGAACCTTGTGCATGCATGGAAAGCACTCTGAGTACACATAGACACAGGGCACTTGTTTTCTATTCCACCTACAACTTACATAAACTTTCACAGTGGAGGGTCTCCTTGAATAGCCTTTCAAGGTTAGAGGGAAGGGTGCATCAGGAAAACCCTATTACGAAGCAGGACTGCTTGCCTCTTCTGCATAAAGCACTCTTATGCATTCTGTTATTCATCTACCCATCATCTTCCAGGGGCAGTGTGCAGAAGTATGAAAATTCACAAAACATATAAATACAGTACAGCATTTCTTTTTTTAAATTCAGGCTAAACGCATAAAGCTAAACAACAACAAAAGGCAGTTTCAACTAAAATTCTATTTAAAATGCCTGGGCAAACAGGTCAGTCTTAAGTCATGAGCAGGCTGGTATGGGAAGAGGCACTCCCCTCAGGTGTCTGGGTCCCTATTTAGGGTTTTGAAGGTAAGGACCAGCCTTTAAATTGGACCCAGAGCTGAATAGGCAACCACTAATTCTTTCACAACAGGTATAATATGGGCCACCCTAGCTGTACCAGCTGGATTTTTCCACTAACTGAAGCTTCTGGATCATGTTGAAGGACAGCCACACATATAATACATAACAGTAATCCCACTCAGAGGGTAACCAAAGTGTGAATCACCATGACAAAGCTATCCTGCTGCAAAAATAGTCAAGGTTGGCAAAAGCACTAAAACAGATAAAAGGTGCTCTAGGCAACCAAGGCCACCTGAGCCTCATGTGGTAATTATGGATCAACTAGTATCAACTGTGTATCTGGTCTTTAAGGGGAAGAAAAAAACCTGCCTGAATACCAGTTACCGAGAGATGAGAGCTACCTACATACACTGCCTTCTCAGGATTCAGTTTCAGTTCACTGATCTTCATTCCAAGTCATTATTAAGTGCAGAATTGAATGCTTCTGATAAAAGTGTATAGTACGATCAGGTAATCACAGTCTGACTTTTGATTGGGAAGGCCTTTGCTTGCTTTCGGTGAACATTCTCAGACACATTAGAATAAAACTGCCATGGTAGAACTTACTTCTACCAAATGTAATATGCTGATGACTGCTAAAATTTGTAAAAATGTGAACAGGAAAACATCATAATGAGAGCAACAGAGAATTAAAACTTACATCCTTTTGAAATCCTGTGCAAGTGACATGAACAACCCCAGTGTTCAGCAAACAAGTGGCATCTAAAGAATAGAGAATTTCATTAGATTATATTGCTGCCAGCAACATTAAATAGGTATAATGCTCAATGAGCTGAAAGGTAAGACAAGTTCCTTATTTGCTTCCTATTCTGACAACTTCCAAGCTTTTCTCTAGATACGATTTATGACACAAATTGTGCAAGAGACGCAGAGCAATACAGATTAACTATTTTGTAGAGAGATTTGTTAGAAACGTGCAGATGTGCTTGCAGCCTGCATGCTGGGTGAGAGACTGAAAGGGTGTCGAAGTTTGGAGCAGAAGTGTTCAACTACGTAAGGACCTCTGCTTATAATATGCTTAACAGAGGCAGGCACAGCTAATGTTCAGTAAGGCCCCTCCTTAAGTCTGATTGCATGTTCAGCTTTTCCCATTTGCCTACAGACTACATGAATGCCTTTTCTAAAATAGTGCAGGGAAAGGTATAAAATACTAGTGCAGTTCACAATATAAAAACACACAAAAAGTTATACAGCCACTATACAGAAGAGTTCACTTTTTCCACCAGTGATATTATTGGTAACAACCAATAAGTACCCTGTGACACAAAGACAACCAATTCCATATGAAAGTGCAGCAATGTGTTGTTAGCTGGGTAAAGAACTGGATTTTTCTACCTTAAAAATACCAAAAACAAAATGAAGAAAAAATGCTTTCCCCTCAAACTGACATTTGGACCACCTGCAATAGAGCAAGGGCTGTGCATTTTTTGCCTAACAAATCATTTAGACATTCCCTTCAATTAGTAGCAGTCCTAATTGCTAGAAATGATACACAGAATACAAATTTCATCTCTGAATGTATTCCTGAACATGTTCCTATAGAACGAATTGATGGTACACATACCAAAGTTGTAGGTGCTTGGGTTAAAAAATTGTTCAGGTGGAGGATACGAAGGAGGTACACCACGACTTAAGCTTCGCTCATGTACCAAGACATCCAGAATGTGATGTGGAGAAGTCATGCTCACTACAGCATCCAGGGACCATAATGCAAAATAGGGGCAATTGTGTAGAAATTCCCCAGGCCTTGAGAAAGCAGACCAAAAAAATAGTTAGACAAGCTGTTAACATACTAGATATTATTTCTGAAAATCTATGAAGAGAAGCTGCCATTTCTTACCTTAATGAATCTGGCATTTGAGCATGATACCAGCGATTTATGTCAAATATACCTAAATAGGTAGATGGATTGCCTTGACCATATGTGTTTACTTGCCAGCTGAAGATTGATACACTTGTATCAGGTGATATGACTAGGAGGAAGAAAGAGATGGCACTACTATAAAAGTGCTGGAAGCTACCAATTACACAAATACAGCAGTTCAGAGCAGCAGTTCAGAAACCTTTACTTTATCAATATTTTCAGTGCTGTATCAACAAATAATAACCAAAATGTTATTTATCACAAAATACTCAATGCAGAATTAGGAGGTTTTTACACAACATGTTCTCATTCTTAGTTCTAATGTTAAGTTTTTTAATACTTGCTGTACCAACCTTCATTAATACCATCTTCTCTGTCAACATGGCTTCGAAATTTCTCTACTGTTTGACAACCGATCAATTTGGTGTTGCTAGTCTGCCCTCTTAAAGAGAAAACTCCACCTGTGAGGTCTAGGCTGTACCTTTCTTCACAGTATTCTAAACCCTGAGGGGGAGGGAAGTAATCACATTAAGTCAATGTGCAGTCTACAGGTTAGTAAGATAGTAAGAAGTTCTGTTTTAATAAAAAAGGAATGCTTAAAATTAATATCCCAATTATGACACAGAAGAGTGAGATTAATACAAGGTAAAGTGCACAAAAAGGAGGGAAAGACTGATGCCAGTAGCAGTCTTTTTGCTTCGGTTATACATGTTGACAATTTTCACATTTTTTGAAAGGATATCAAAACTGGTTCCACCAAGCACAAGAAGCATATTTAATTATGAGAATAGCCTGCAGGAGCATTCCAACAATGAAAGAGTTCTCCAGGACAGCTATCCTATGTAGGTATTTTAAATAAAAAGTTGATGTTCAGAGTTGCTTTAGGGACAAAAATATCCTGTCTCAGAAAGTGGAGCTCTGATTGTATGAATTCTCATATCCTGTAAAACCTACCTGTTATAAAGGTACACACTGCAGCATTCCATGAAATATAAACAGTTTGTGACACCCAATATTAGTCACTCAGAATCCACCCACTGAAATAAATAGGGTCTATTCCTAGTATGACCTACACCAGATATCACTCAGTGAAATTTGCTATATATTCTTAGTAAGTCATAGACAGAATGATAAGACAAAATCCTGTTGGCATTAACCAACTGGATCAAGTAAACAGAACTAAAAACCGTCAAATAGAGTTAGAAGTACAGTAATTGCTATGAAATATGTGAACATACTTTTTCCTATATCTTGAAATGTTTCATCAAACAAACATTTAATTATCGCCAGAGAATGTAAAGTTAGCATAGCTCTGGAGATAAACAGGAGAAGGAACCTTTGCAACTCTTCAATATATAATGTGAAAGTCATTGAAGGAACCAGTATGAAAAACATGCAACGCAAATGGTAGCTGAAATATCAAAGTAATCTCAAATACAAATAAGACAGAGCAGGTGTCAAGTCTAAAGCAATACTTAATCAAAGTTAGGCCTTTCTGTGATGTTTCAACAGTCCATATGAATTCGTGCCAATTTGTTAGGCACACTGTGTTTGAGCTGTCTGAGTAATATATGAATATAACAGTATTATGTTTAAATTAAAGCAATATTAAAAGAGGCAAACCCAATAAAAAAATCACTTTATAATGACAGAATGTCGAAGTACATGACAAACTAGGAAGCATCTGAGGAATTAAGCCCGGGGGAAGAAATAAAACACAAGCATGAAAGTTCTTTTTAAACTAGTCAGAACGCTTGGGGCACTGTTAAAAAACAAAACCCAGATCTCATACAATCAGTGAGTGATAGGCAATAAAAATACCTGCTCAAAACACAAGTAGATAAATCCAGGAATTTGTTTTGGCTTTTTATGACAGTACCTGAGCCTCAAACAAACTAGAATAGAAGTAATGACTTTTGCATGCAGGACAAGTTGATCATTTATATGAAGCATTGTTACAGACAATTCAAATCAATATAAAGAGATCACTGAAACTGCTTCCACGTGTTTGTTCTTCACAGGTGCCTTAAGTTTGGAAGTTGTTCACCAAAAGAAAAGTCTTTGGCTAGTGCAACGAGTTCCATTTCATGCAGTCTAACTGACTACATACACTTTTGGGTAATATCCTAAGGATTATTTTTCACATATTTGGCTTCTTATATATTCAATGCCAGGAACACTGACAATGGGTGGCAGGAAAGAAAGCTAATTTACACCTATTTTTAAGCGACTGCATGATGTTACTGTGCATACAAGTTTCATTTTATCATTTCATTTTTTAAGAATGCAAACTCAGTAGTGCAAGCACACTCCAGATTTGTTAACTAGCTTAATAACGAGCAAATGTAGTGAACATTTAAGAATAAAATCTGAGGAAATGTCTTCAGAAAATGAGAGAGAGAGAGAGAGTTGAAACTAGACTCAAACTGATTACATCAATTTTATCAGTGCCATTAGGACATCTCTACATATTTGTACATCTGTAGCACAGTAATAAATACTATCTAATCTCTGAGATGAATGGAGTAAAATCTTAAAAACTAAAGTATTCCCTATTAGCAAGATTACGGGTGGACTACATATTTAGAACCCAGTTGTAGTTTTAGAGAACACCAGTTCAAGTAAAGCAGTATTGAATTTTAGTATATACAAATACTTTACCTCATACATGATTTGTCCTGATGCCAAACGCCTTCTGTCACTGAAAGCCAACTGCAGTAGATGTAAACTAACAATATCCCCTTCACTAGAAAGAAACAAGTTAAGAGTTTAGTATAAAACCTAGGCACCTTTGTTATTTGTCAGGTAATACTACTTAATATAGTTACTATAGAATATTTTAAAACACAGCTGCTATATAATAAATATTCTTAATGTTATGCTTTAAACCAGAAGAAATGCCAAGTCTCTGACCAGAAAAACTGCTGAAAAACTTTGTTATGCAACTGTAGCAAAGAGAACTCTGATTAGACAAATTTTAAAGTCCTCTAAAACAACCTGCAGTGTAAATGGAGTAGAGGTAATTGGATAGTGGTTTTGTACAAAGGTAGAAACAACAGCAAGTCTACAGACACCTCTTTAAAGCAACAGAACCATTTGTAAGCAGTTATTAAACTAAGTATTGTTATGTAACCAACTAAGTACTGTTATATAACCATAGCCAACCTGAAAATAAACCTATTATTTTTTATCACAGTAAACTTTAGTAAGCTTTAACAGAATTTGTTAACTTTCAAACCATAGCCTCCTAGTTTGCTCGTGACATGCCTATATTGGCATGGCCTCTGTGACATATGCATAGAAATAGTCCAGTCTAATCTGTACGGACATTTCGTTAATCACATAGATTCATTCCAATGAATTGATGGAAAACCCTTGCATGCAAGAGAGATCTGCAGGCACTTTTACATCCCCACAGCAATCAAGAATCAGGCATATTATCACTGGAACACTTAAAATCTAAAGTAGTGTCTAAAACATTCCGCAAAGACTGTAGTATTCCATTTGTAACAAATCCAACTTTCCTAGTATACAGGTTCTCAGTAACTATGATGAATCATTCATTATTAAATGATTCTAAATATTTTCTGCAAGATTCACAGATTTAGCTAAACATTTTGAATCCAGTTTCCAAAATAATTATTCCTTTCAATCACCATCAAATTATTTTATCATATTTCACAGGCAGAAGTCAAACACATGAATCTTACCATGGAAGTTCCCTAGCTTTTGTTACCAAGACCTTAATTCTGGACTTGTATTTCAATTTACTTCTGCTTTGAAAATAGTTATTACAGAACATGGGTGGGGAACAGAGACCTGTGGGGCTGGTTACAACCTCTGAAGCCATACAAATGTTTTTTCAAGCCTAATTGTGACGGGGGGGGTCTATCTCATAGCTAGGGGTGGATTTAACCCCTCTGTGTACTGTTACCACCTGGCAAAAACAGCCCCCAATACTGCAACTAACTTTGAAAACAGCTTTTTACTGGTGCAAATGGAAGGGTTAACTCTTCCCTTTCCTGCTGTAGTCTCCATAAAGATCATCCCACTTTTTAAAATCTTGGGGAAGGGAGCAATGAAAATCTGTACTGCGTGATAGCAGGAGAGTGAGATTATCACAACCACTCTTATTTTGGCCTCTGTTACTGTTGGCAAGCAGCCCCCCAGATGGTTGGGTCAAGAGACAATGCAGCTCTCAAGCATTAAAAGTTCCTTACGCTTGCTACAGAAGGCTTTGGTAAAGGATTTCATTCTGACCAGAAGATTAGGTACTAGAATGTAGAACAAGATTGACCGTGCAGGAATAAGCAAAGCGATGCAAGCAAAACAAGTTAAGACTTAACTTACATACAATTTATTATCTTGACAATAGCCAGCTACTATTTTCTAAATTTGTCAGAATGCCTATACCTACCTTTCTTGTGTCGACTGAACAGCCCACAAGTAACAACAATTGCGAGGATCATTTTCAGGTTCTTGAAAAGTAACAGTGTACACAGGAATTCTACCTCCTTCTAACTGGGAGTGGTATCTAAATGGGTAGAGGAGAAAGGTAGGTGGATAAAACTGTGTAAATCCGTTGATTGTTATGCATTTAGTAATTTAACCGCTTTTTGTTTTGTATTGAATATGCATCTAACTGATGTACCTTTATTCCATAATCCAATATTTTATGATCAGTACACAAACTATCAACACATCCATTCAGTTTATTTCATTAATGAAATACTGCACTTTTCAGATACATATACTCACTCTTTCTTCAAACTTTTCATATTCCACAGTGAGAGATATCCATCAGAAAACCCCACAACTAACTGGTTGCTCCTGTGTATGTATGAAAGAGTAGTCACAGGAGTTCCTGATGGGTTCAATAACTGGAAACAAAGATGGCGTCCTTTCCTTGTTATAGCTTCCCTTATTTGGGGGATTTCAGGAGGGATTCCAGTGATGACTTCTAGATCTGTATATGAAAGTATGCAACACAAACACACAATGCCATGCTTTAAAGTAGCTAGCCTTTAAAATGTTGGTTCAAAGTGTCAAGCAGCCACTACACAGTTAGTTCAATTGAGGAATGTACATGTAAAAAGTTCCCTATCCTATTAGTTTTCATTCATACTGTATTATTTTGTTTTTCATTTGTCAAAACTGTATTTATTCATTAGTTCATTTGCTTTTCCATATATTTCAAATTGAAGATCCAGCCATTATTATATATAGTCTAACTCTAGATGCATACCTCTACTTAGTTTTTCTTAATATACGGACAGTTTTTGATAATTTGTGCACATCAATACACTGTTTCCTACTCCAATATCTGAATAAGCACATACCACAAACTGAAGGTTCACAATATAACAATCCCAAAATAAACTTTTAGCTAGGTTCTTGAAAAAACAAGGAGGTCACTGTATTGTGCCCCCTAATTTTGGCATAGGTTTCAGCAGCAGCAAAAAGTGTTTGCTTAGTAAGCCAACCAAAATTTGTGGAAACTCCTCCCCATGAATGCAAAAGAAGACTCCCAGGTGCTTTCAGTGCCAACAAAGGTTATACATGCTTTAGATGAACTTCAAGTCAGTCGTAGTCTGACTTGACTATTCTACTGCAGACAAAACTGAAAGCCTAAATCCATTCACCCAAACATCCAGCCTAGAGAACTGATACAGTGAACCTACTGTTCTGCCCCACCATCCACGGCAAGTGCAGTGAAATTACCAAAACCTCAGGTTTTCTATAGCCCAAAAGGATATGCACTTTATAGGTTGACAGATCAAAGCCAGCCATCCTATTGTAGATCAGCAGAGACTGAACTCTAGCAATAGAGGCATACTGTACTTCCTAGCCCACTTATCACTGGAAGTTGTATTTACTAAAATATGTGAAATGGCACACACATTGCGATCAGATGTTAAGGCATGGTATGTTTTAACCATTATTTAAGCAATCCAAAAGTCATCTCATATATTAAAAAACTAGTCATGTATTGCTTCTCCAAAGCTTGGCTCCCCCCACCCCCAGTGTCCCTGCAGCTTGGCAAACATCTGGAGCAAGATCGCCAAACAAATGAAAGTTAAGCAAGATTGCTGGATCTGGAGATTATACAAAATTATGGTTTAAATAATTCATGGTTTGCAAGCCAACAACAAAACATAACTTAACATCACAATTTGGTGCCAGAAAACCAACTATATTTAGATTGATTGGCTGAATTTGGACATTCAAAGTAACTGCTTTGGCTGGACATACCATGGATTGTGTGAAAATCAGGTCACTATCTAGGAAACTTAACTCTTGTTTTTCAATAATCAAGCAATATTACAAGGAAAAATTAATTGAATTTACCAGATGCCTCTATTTCATTCTGGCTACATGATAAGTCATCCAGACATAGATCAATCAGGAGGACATGCCCAACATCTGTAACCACAGCAGCCACACCGAACAGCCACCTGAGACTCTGGTGCAAGTGCTGCGTTGTCAAGCTGGCTCCTCCATGGTTAATTATGGGTTCAATGGCAGTAACCTAGGAAAAAACTGAGTATTACTTAAGATATTTGACAAATTGCAAGGTAAGCAACATGAATTCCATTTAGTTTTTGTATTTAGTCCAGCTCTACCACCCAGCATTGAAATCCTAGGTATAAGGATTTGGTCATGGCTCCATTCATATTTGGCATTCCCAGAATTATTAACTTTATTCCCCCCCCCATTTTATTACATTTATATCCCCCCTTTCCTCCAAGGAGTTCAAGGCAGCAAACATGGTTCTTGCTCTCCCAATTTTATTCCCACAACCACCCTGTGCTGAGAGACAGTGACTGGTCGAAGGTCACCCAGTGAGCTTCATAACCAACCAGGGATCTGAAACCTGGCCTCCCAGGTCCTAGTCTAACACCCTAACCACTACACTACACTGGCTCTTTTTGTTATTCATACTAAGGATTTTTGCCCAGTAACTGGGTATTATTGAATGGTTCCATCTCTCATGTCAAGCAGAGGATGCAACTTCAGCCACAGATACATTAATAAGTCGTGGAAAACAATTTAAATAAGTTTTTTAGTTTTTCAATAAAAATGTGTTATTGGTCAGGTAAGTAGTTATATTAAGTACTAAATTTTTAAAAGCTTTTAACTCTGGCCAACTTTTAAAAGGTATTCATGCTATGAGACTTTATTACCATCCTAGGTTATTGTCTGAACTATTATATGCACCCTTTCAGTTAGCAGAAGAAAAGCTGTCTTCAAAGGAAATAAAGTTTTCCTGAGTTCCAAATAATTTTTGAAGCTAATGAGATTTGATGCACTGTTAAAACACAAGCCATTGTGCTACAGAGAACTCTTTTTGGACAGAACACAATTGCTCATTGAAATGCCTCACAAATTCAACACTATCTGGACTCTGCTTGTCTTTGAAGACCTGAATTAACCCCCCTCCCTTAAAAAATAAAAGCTTCCTGATGTTGGAGCACAGAACTCTGCATAAAAGCTTGGACATTTCTTCACAAAAACATTTCTATTTAAAAGCCTTTACATACAACTGCTGCTTTAAAAGATAAAACCAAGGAACATAAATGACCAGAATAAACATTTTTACACTTGTGAGAACTGTAGCCTTTATTCTATTTTATTAAGATTATTCAGAGGCCCTCAAAGTGGGATTAAGACCATGTCTCTGGCTCATTGTAGAAAAAGTGCAGAGATCTCACATTTGAAAGTGAGATCTCCATGTCCTTGCATGCAAGATCCCATCCCAACAAGACAAACTATTTGAGAATTACTTGGATTCAGGGGAGAACATTATACTGCCACAAAGAAAATGTATCCTCAAAGTAATACTGAGCTATTATTTAAGGTTATTCAGCAGAAAAGTACATTTCATACTCACTGGTGTTCTCCAGCATTTTAAAACCTGACAAATGCTGGAGATATGACAGATTTCAAGTGACAGCAGCAAGCACTAAAAATGGATTCTTTTAGGATACTGAGTAGATCAGGTCATTATAAAATATTGCAGCCCACTGAACCATGGATTAAGAGTATAATTAGAGTCACAGAATGATGACGACACAAATGCTTAGGATCAAGCAAAAAGTCTGAAAATTATTATTGACAAATATGGCTAAAATTCTGAGCGCTCGGGCCTAGAGATTGCCGCCAAGAGATATTTACTTCCATTCCACAAGGAGGTTAAAACAGATTACTGTAATCAATAAATTTACAAGTTTGCACTCTGACTTCTATTAATTCTTCCCGAGCCTCAAATCAAAAATATTTGGATGTGCCTGGAGATAAGAATTCACCCCATTTGACTATTTGGCTTCATATTTTTAAGACCTCTCTGAATACTCTTTATTAACACCTTCCCGGTCCTTAAATTTATACTGATCTCCTTGAACATACACTTGAATAATGAGCTTAAAAGAAATTTGGTCCAGAAAAATCTCCAAAGAACTATGATATGCCACTCAAAGTCTGGCTTGCAGTTCTGAGAATTAAGGAGAAATCACAAACAAAATTCATGTAATATCAAAATGAAGCACGGTACATTTTTGCAGGTTAGAGATACACAACCATGACTCTCTTGTAAGTGGCTGTGGAAATGGAAAATACCATGTGCCTGCAGATGTTTGCTTACTATCTGCAACAGGAACTTCCAGGCTCCAAGCCTTCAGCATCAACTCTATGGACACAACTGACCTAAATATATTTGTTCTAGAAGCTCAAGAGCCAAGAATGCCAAATATTTTAATGATCAGGTTTAATACAAATTTGGACTACAGATACACCAGAGAACAGCTCACCACTTGAATTTTGTTTTCCATTGCCATATGTTAATGCTTCTCTGCTCATAAATTTTTACTTTCGTCTCTGAACCCAAATATTATCTAAACTAAGTATATAGAAAACAGTGCATATAAGATATTTTACCTGTGGCATAAGTTAAGAGAACATTGTTTATGCAGGTAATCCCAAACCCAGGGCAATAGATAGCATTCTCATTTTGAACAGGCCATACAAATAAAGCAATGCAGTACCAAGGATATACTGGGTTGCATCCAACCTAGTACAACTATGAGGAAGTCTCATGCTCGGAAATTTTTCAATGCCTATCCACACCGCATAGCAGCGTCCCAAAGAACCTCTCCTTAGGGAAAGCATGAGAGTTGCTATGAACTTAGAAAGTTCCTTAACACAGAGTAAGGTCATCTATCCAAACAGTTTAGTATTGCCTATACTGACTGGAAGCAACACCACAGGGTTTCAGACAGGGTTATCTCCAGTCCTACCTGGAGATGTCAAGAGAATCAACCTGGGACCTTCTGCATCCAAAGCAGATGCTGTACCACAGAGCTACAGTTCTTCCTTTAAAAGATGGGAGAATCACCCCAATTCAAGTATAAGGCTGCATTCAATTCTGGGTGATTCTTTCCTCCTCCAGCAGGCCCCACAACCCATTCCATGTTTTTGCAGATAGTCCCCCTGCCCATCAGCACAGTCTTTTTAGGGTCTAAAAGGGAATGTAGCAGCAGCAATGGGAAATAATTCCCAAGTGTGACAGATTGCTGTGCTGACATCAGAATGGATGCAACTCACTATTCTGACAATACTACTGTTGACAGGCAAAAAAGAAGCAAGGAACACTCCAGATACCGGAAACAGAGTTTATCATATGCCCAATGCTTTTCAGAAAACTCCTTTAGGGACATGTTTTTAACATTTCTGACATCCAAGATATGTGATATAACTCTTGTTCACTGAGAATTGTTGTTAAAAATGTGACCACAAGGAAGGAATTTTCCAAAGTACAATGATCTTAAAATAAGCTACTGTTCTACTAACTTCTTCCTCTTTTTTGTGTTTATCAGTTGTGCCATCCCAGTTTTCAATATGCTTGATAGGCAATAGGAAAGTTAGGGCAGCAGAAAATAAACCCAAAACAAATCTGAACTCTTTCAAACTGACTGAAAAATAAGTCCAAGATGCCAAAGTGGCAAATGGTTGGCTTCACACACAAAAAAACACTTTTGTCTTCTGTGAAGATGAGAACATACAGCAGAGAATGCCCATCAATACAAATATCCCAGGAGTGTCCACACACCTTTTAACAACATTTTAGCCTCCCTACTTCTGCAAAGCATCTGCCTCCTCTTATTCCATCTGCCTCAAAACTATGTTCCACCAAGAGCTGCATTTCCAGTTTCACTAAGCGCTTGGCCTGCTTAATGCCCTCATCCTTGATACTACTACACTCATGCAATTGATTTCACAAATCCTATTAAAGGATCTTAAACTGCCTTTCACTTGCTGAGAAAAGGGGGAGTTTGTCTAATCACTATGAAGATAAGACCTGAATTTCAGTTTTAAAGGGTATCACTAATATGTAGGGGAGAATTTGGTTTGACTGATGCCAACAGCAAGAATCAAAATATAATATCTAAAGTATACAACAAAGCAAAAATCTTGATTTTTATATTTAAAGCCATGTATGTACCCTTCCAGGAAGAACAACTGCTTTGACGACTCTTGATATTCCAAGGTCATACAAACACAGAACACTTCCTTCTGCTTCTTCCAAGCCAATTAGTAGTCCAGTTCTTTTTTGCCAGGAAAACTCTTTCACTGCAAGGATAGTGGGAGGCTGTTCAGTCACTCCACTAAAATGGTATGCAGACAGCCGTTCTCCAGTGACTGGGTTTACTACCTCAAGCTGAGGCCCACAAGCCAAGCAGGCCAGTCCACTTCGTCCTAGAAAAAAACAGAAGAAATATACATAAGTAACAGGAAATATGTGGAGGCATTATTGTAAACCTAGGATCTGGAAAGAAGGGCTGAAGAAGGAAAGTATCTTTCCTAATAAACATACTCAAAAATAATGCATACATTGCATCTGCGGATGAAAAGTATATACAATTATTATTATTATTATTATTAAGCATCTTTGTATGGTAATTTTATTTATATATATATATATAGAGAGAGAGAGAGCTTTTCAAATGTTTTTTGATACATTAAAAAAACAAGTTCCTGAATAAACACAAGAAAGTGTAATACAAGCATACCTAGCCAGTTTCCATCTTACTACCTATGACAGCATTTCCAAAGAGTTGGGACACTCTGCAGAGAAACATCCATGCATATTTACAAAAATACATGCAACACTGCACACAAGCACAGTTGCTTCCCAGGGGACCACTGTACTAGCCCTGAAGTTAAAGAGGACAATGGGACTAAAAATAAGAAAGGGGCCAAATTACAAGCAAAAACTTAGAAACAAATGTCTTTTGCCTGGACACAAAAACTCAGTTCCAGGCTTATATTGACTCCGATATATGGGAAACACAATGCCAATGAATATTAAAGGGGAGAAAATGAGTTCTGATTCTAGATCTACTCCTGGCAAGTGCATACACTTTCAGTCAATGAAAACCCTTCATACTGAAAACTTCAGTGAACAGCCAAGCCTTCTTAACTACAGTTTATCTGTTCTGAGGTACAACATGGATTTTTCTGAAGATTATTGCATTTAACATCTCAGTCGGTAGAGCATGAGACTCGTGGGTTTGAGCCCCACATTGGGCAAAAGACTCCTGCATTGCAGGAAACTTGTCACCTTGAGTTAAGATGAACCAATGCAAATAATCCAGGATAGGAGTGATTTGTTCTCCTCTTCACATGAGTTTGGTTTGTTTGTTTGGTTGCTGCACTCTGTATTAGCTGAAGCTTCCAGTGTTCAACAGCAGGCCAAGACTGGACATTTTATAGAAACTAATGAGAAGTTACTGTCGCATGTGTTATATATGAAAGGAAATCAGCTGGTGTATCTACCCAAGCTAGTAAAAAAGTGTCCCTTAGCCCATTGCTACCACCTAGGAATCTAGCATCAGAGCAGGACAAAATTGCTGTTCCAAGCAGTGTATTTCTCTCTTCATGGGCATCATGACCCTGCTGTGAATGGGCAATATCTGACAACCATTACCAACTCCATCCTGCCAGAATTTAGCTTCAGTGTCTATGAAGATACAACTGCTGCAACATTAAATTCAGTTCCTGCATTTGGACTCACACAGATGACCAACTGCTCAATGTCTTCATTGTGGGTTCTGATAAACTGTTCCCTACGTGGACCCAATTTGTTTTCCCCAGTTAAGGGCATTCTTCTTTGCTCTAGTGATCATATTACTGACTATGCATTTATACATTAGAACATACATATAATGTTCCTAACAGATAAGAAATGAATTCTCAAAGTTTTACCTCCAGTGAATTTCCCATGAAGTACCGAATCTATCATTATTTCATCTTCCCCAAGAGCTTGTATAGTCACTTCTGGAAATTGCAGCAGGCTGCTGGTTACGTGAGCTGTTAGGTCTCGCATGCTTCACTGTAGAGACACAATAGGAAGTTTATTCAGCAAGCAGACTGTTCCAGTAAGTTATTACAGCTACTACAATACTCATGGTCTAAGGGAACTCAAATTCTGCAGTCAAAATAATTGCTTTTTCTGCGTAATTTACTCCTTTTCAATTATCCCTATCTGTAAATACCAGAATTTTCTAGCATAGCCTAGAGGAAGTAAAGGATATTAATCATAGGGGATAACCAATGTTACTCACACTCAGAGGACACCCACTGAAATCAAATGATTTAACTGACTTAGCATTAGATATCACCCTTAACTTTAGAAGATGGTAATCTGCAGGGATTACAGATAAGAGTCAATAGTAATGGATCTATACCTGGTTCCAAAGTATATCTTATGTAACAAACACATTTCCCACAAATTGTAAACTTTCATCGGTAGCCAAGAATCAAGTTTACTAATCACTAATATTACTAAGGTTCATTAAAATAAATGTCAACAGCTTCAATATGTCATTGCCTATGCCGAACACTGAATGTGTAAGACACACAGGTAGCACACACAACCTTAAAAAGTTAAAGGTAAAGGACCCCTGACAGTTAAGTTCAGTCGCAGACGACTCTGGAGTTGCGGCGCTCATCTCACTTTACAGGCCAAGGGAGCTGGTGTTTGTCCGCAGACAGTTTTTCCGGGTCATGTGGCCAACATGACTAAGCCACTACTGGCAAAACCAGAGCAGCACACGGAAACGCCGTTTACCTTCCTGCCGGAGCGGTACCTATTTACCTACTTGCACTTTTTGGTGTGCTTTCGAACTGCTAGGTTGACAGGAGCTGGGATTTAGCAACGGGAGCTCACCCCATCGTGGGGATTCAAACCGCCGACTTTCTCATCGGCAAGCCCAAAAGGCTCAGTGGTTTAGACCACAGCACAACCCGCGTCCCTTACTGATACTGATTTGGGAGAAGGGAAAAGATGGGGAAACTAGAGCAAGAACAACAATTAAGATGGTTTCCCACCTCTTTTTATAACCACAGGGGGTTTTTTAAATACCATATTGACTTGCAAAGTTACAGGAAGAAACAAAGTAAGCTGGGGGAGAGAGCGAAAAGATGGAAGGACATTTGCTATGATTTCTCATCACTTTAGTTCTCCTACAACAACTTTTTTTAAAAATATGTGCACATTGTATGTAAATACACATTGTTTAATATTCATTGGCATAGCATTACTGCTATCCTGACAGTGGCCTCGTTGCTTCACTTTTTTTCTAAAATATTGTTCATTGACTGTGTGGAAGCTGCATTCTTTAAATCATGTCTACTCAGAAGTAAATCCCATTGAATTCAATGGAGCTCTTCCTCTGATAAGTGGAGCTATGATTGCAGCCTTAATCTGCTTCCTACTGTGAATTTCAAAGACCAATAGAAGGAATAATTCATTATTGTTATTTTCACATGAAAAAGTGACCTCTTTTGTTAACTGCTGACTTTGTGCCTGTTCCTCAGTTGAAGTCTGAGGATACCAAGCTGTAAAACAAAGTCATGCTTACTGAGAACATTCTTAAACCATTAGTTTAGGCACTGTTTCTGTATAAAACGTGCATTTATGAAATAAAGAGCTGCATTACAAAAAAGGTTTATAAAAGGCGCGTTACACTGGTACTAGAGAGCCTGTTAAATGTTGAATATACCCAGAGGAATTCATATAACCTAAAAAAGAAAGAGCAAAATATCAACAGGGTACTAAACTATCACTCCCTGATATCTGGGTGAGGGATAGCCAGAACTAAATTCATGCCGAACTGTAAAATCAAGTTAGCAAGGCTGCAAGCCCGACCCCCGCTTTCCGGGGAGAATCCCCATTGAATTCAATTGGAATTACTGCCGAGCAGACATGGATAGGCTTGCTGCAATAGGTGGCTTTGTGATGGCCCATTAGCTACTTCATTCACTTTGTCTTTAAGCTGTCACAAGAGTTTGTTCTTGCTACAACTGATAAATAGGGATACCCCTCTGAAAAGTCATTAATTTTGAAGTCAAACAGATAGGGAAGGGAAGAGTTGTAAATATCTACAAATGCACATCCATCAAGCTCTGTGATATACATAAAAGATTATGTATACTTCTACATCAACAGACAACAAAATGAAATATACTTGTGTAAAATGAACCAATTGCAGCATAACAAAGGCAAGGTAAAAACTAAAGGACCCCTGGATGGCTAAGTCCAGTCAAAGGCAACTATGGGGTGTGGCGCTCATCTCGCTTTTCAGGCTGAAAGAGCCAGCGTTTGTCCAAAGACAGCTTTCTGGATCATGTGACCAGCTTGACTAAACTGCTTCTGGCGCAACTGAACACCATGACAGAAGCCAGAGCGCACGGAAACACTGTTTACTGTCCCATCACATCGGTACGTATTTATCTACTTGCATTTATATACTTTTGAACTGCTAGGTTGGCAGAAGCTGGGACAGAGCAACGGAAGCTCACCCCATCACATGGATTTGAATTGCCAACCCTTCCATAGGCAAGCCCAAGAGCAGGGGTTCTCAAACTAAGGTTCGCGGGCCGAATGCAGCCTGCCAGGGTCCTAAATCTGACACACCCAGCCACTGCAGAACCTGCTGCGAAGCCATTGAGGAGGAGACTCAACACGCTTTGGAGAGCTTGTGCCGCGGTGCCTTTAAGCAGAGCAGGCGGGAGGGAAAGAGGCAGGTCAGGATTTCCCCCTCCTGGCCCTGCCCTGCCTTGCCATCCGGCCTGTCCCTCCCCACGTGCGTCCGCCTCCCTCGATCCCCAGCCACCATGCTGTTTGCTTGCGCCCTGTGGTCCGCCGCCCTCTCCGCGGTGGCGCACTGCCTGATCCAGCCCCGGCCGCTGTTGTCCTTACAGCCCAGCTCAGCAGCCCCAGCTGCCACCTCCTCTGGCCAGGCTCGCCCTCCATGTCCTGCGCCTGTGGCAGCCTCCACACAGATAGTGAATTACGAGCAGAGGACAGGGGAAGGGGAAAGAAGGTCACTCACAAGGAACGCAGGGCTCTGGGGCTTGCTCTCAAGGAAGCCCCCCTTGGGGCCGCTGGGGATCGCATCCAAGGAAAAAGATGGCCGCCATCATCATAGGGAGTTTTTGTCCTGGGAAAAGTGCTTGGGGGCTGGGCTGCGATCCAAGGTGTGCTTGCTTGCCAGAATCCCCCTCGGCATCAGGTTGCTCGCAAGTAAACGTCTGCCTGCCATCCAAGAGGAGCCAACGTGGACACAGGCTTTGGTGGGGAAATGGGTATGGGTTCATCTGAATCCACCACACACACACACCCCGAAGCGGAACAGAACAGTTACTTAATTTCCATCCCACATTTTTTCTCCCAGAAGCTCAAGGTCTGTGGTTTTCACCATCCGCATTTATTCCCCACAACCCGCAATGGGACACATTTAAATCAAGCAGACTCACTAATTTCTATGCATCTCTCCCCTCCAAGACATATCTTAACCTCAGGAACCATGCACTCAAAATTGCAACCATCTTTGCAAGCACCTATGTCTGTGAACAGACATTTTCCCCGAATGAAACATCTGAAATCTCTAACAAGATCCAGACTAACTGGTGAACACTTGCATCACTTGCTATGACTAGCAGTGACAAATATGGAACCGGATATTGACCATCTCATTAGCCAACATCAGGCCCATACTTCCTATTGAAATACTTATAAGTTTATGTTGATTAAAATTGTTCTTCATTTTAAATATTGTATTGTTTTTCCTGTTTTTGTGCACTACAAACAAAATATGTACAGTGTGCTATAGGAATTTGTTCATATTTTTTTTCCAACTACAGTATAGTCTGGCCCCCAACAGTGTCTGAGGGACAGTGAACCAGCCCCGTTTAAAAAGTTTGAAGACCCCTGCAGAAGAGTATAAGTGGTTTAGACCACAGCACCACCCACGTCCCACACAACAAAGAACAGCTGATGAATGCATGAATGAGTACTGGAATGGATTAAGGCATATTCATACATCCCTACTAGTAGATCTAGGAATGACACAGAACTAGTTAACAGGCTGCTGCTGGTCTGTGATACAGTATTAAGTGTACTACTGTGGCTAGGAGTTCCTTCTACCTAGCTTTGTCTGTTCACTAGTTATGACCATTCCTGGACAGGGATAGTATGACCACTGTAGACCAGGTGCTGCTGATAATCTCAAAACTAAATTAATGTAATGCACTCTATGTGTGTTTGCGCTTGAGCCTGGTCTGGAACCTCCAGGCTGTGCAGAATGTGGCTGCTAGGCTATTGATAGGATCAGTTAGCCAACAACATGCAACTCCAATGTTAAAACATCTGAACTGGCTGATCTGCTGCCAAGCTAGGTTTAAGATTATTGTATTAATTAATAAGGAACATAAGTACAGAGGACTGCCTAGGCTGCGGATGTCTTCCTGAAGCCTGTAGAGAGAGAGGGGTCGGTGTGCACTGACCCCTCTTGCTCTCCAAGCTTCAGCGAAAGCCTGCATTCGCCCCATAGGACGCACCCAGATTTCCCCTTCATTTTTGGAGGGGGAAAAGTGCGTCCTATAGGGCGAAAAATACGGTACTCTCAAGCTGATGAAGAGTCTGATCTGTATTACATAGGTTCAAGATGTGGAAGTTAATAGCCCCTCTTTGTCCTGCCCTGGAAGCTGGCTAGATATCCCTTTTTGTTCCCCTGAAAGGTATTAAATCTGGATGCACACATATATATAGAGCAGCAGTACTTGGTTGCCAGAATCTATTAACTGCTTTTTCTGGCAATTAAAATATTCTTAGTCTATGAAAGCTCTGCAACTTTATTGTTTAGTATTTGTTCCACTTTAACTGCTTAATATATTGTTGCATGCTGCTTCTTCAAAAACAAAATGGGATTATGTTTCACAATTTCATTTCATCAAGCTCTTAATAAGCTTTTGGTCTGGAAGGTCACAAGTTGTGCAATAAGCAAGTTGAGCAAAACATGGAAACATAGCCCAAACATACAAAATGTGCATCATCACTCAACATTTGCAAAGCCAGGAACAGACCTGGTTAGCAGATAAGTTTCTTGGCACCTCAAACATTATAGCCAATTAGATCCTGAATGTGAGCACTAGCACTATCCAGCAACATAGGAACATTTCCTTTACAGAGAGTGAAAAGACTTATCACACTTATAACGGTGTGTGTGTATTATGTGTGAATATAACCTGCAATCTCAGTATTCTTTTTAAACTCAATTTAAGACTAGAGACTCATTAGATCTACAAGAGAATTATTTACACATGCCAAGTTTTGCAAGTGTTCCGGCACAGGTGCATAGCAGGATCTGATGTGCTCTAGTGAAAACAGACTGAATAGTTTCATTGAGCTCACCGTGACCGCTAATTTTACAGAATGTCCTCAACGGGCATTTGCCTTTACCAGATTAGACCCTGGGGTCTATGCCCTCAATTCTCCACCACCAAAGTTAAGGAGGACATTGTTGTAAGTTTCAGTGAGTGCCAAATCTGCATAGCCCAATTATTCCTCCTCCTTCCAAAAGTCAAGATACATTTCTTCTAAGTCTCTGTTTTCTAGTTAACATTATATTATCTGTAGGAGCAACATGCCATTTAGTTAAAAAAAATATGTGCCGTACAAATGGAGACATTCAATATCATTCAATGTGTCATAAATCAACAGGTCTATACATACTGTTTTGTAGTTTTTAAAGCAACAACAACTCAATATGGATAGCAAAGGCTTTTTTATTTTAAGCAAACTACTATTAATCTGAAGTTTACAAAAAGACTACCAGTGGAGAATATTAAAGCCCAAGGCCTGCCAAGCACCCTGCTGCTTTTGGAACACCTGGAATACCTTTGTACAACTAAAGGATATGATAATTAAAAATGTACCAAGATATTCAGAAACTAATTCAAAAACAAAACAATATTCTGAAAGTATGTTGCCAATGGCAAGGACAATAGGAAAGACAACATTACCAGTCACTTTTCCACTGTTTTGTATCCTTTTTCCACAGCATGTGAAGTGCATCAGTACAAGCATCAAACATGGCAAATGGAACAAGAATTGGATTTTTTAAAATAACTTTTCTTTACAATGTTTTCCTTAACAGGAAAGCACAAAAAGCTAATCTCTCAATTTTCTTTAAAAGCCATGTACACTCTGTCTACATCTGTGTTTACCAATCAAATGAGTTATCTAGATAGGTAGTTCTCCTTCTCAGCACATTAAGGGTACATTTTTGGTCTGTAGGGAAAGGGAAATGTTAGTAAAGTCACACCCACACCTTAAAGCACATGGCTTCCCCCAAAGAATCCTGGGATCTGTCGTTTATAAAGAGTACTACAAATTGTAGCTCTGTGAGTGGTAAACTAGAGTTTCCAGGCTTTTAGGGGAAAGCCATGTGTTTTCAATGTATGGTGTGGATGCAGCTGAAGGCTACAATTTTATCAGCGTTAGACACTCAGATATATAAGCTAGGCGCCAAATTGCTCCCTAAACTAGGGTTACTTGCCAAAACAGAATACCTAGTTGCCATTTCGGGGCCAGACAGCTCAAAAGCCGAATTTTTTAATATGACTTTTTGGTTCCTGAAATTCATTCTGATTGTGCAAAATATAACATAATTCTACAGGATGTGTTCCTAGTGTGTGAAAACAGTCAAGATCCAAGGATCCCCAGGCATGCACCTCCAAGTGGTGGAGACTTCAGGCACCATCCTTGCTCCTGGGCATCTTCACTTGGTCGCAAATGGCCTATACCCATCTACAAAATGCGCCTGGCAAATTTTGACCACTTAATTTTATATACATTTACTTGAGCATAAAGACTACTTAACTTTGCAGGACTTCCTTCTCAGTTACACAGGATCCCTAAATGACCAATGTTTAGAGGATCTCTACTTGGAAGGAATGTACATCTAATATAGATCTATTCCTCTCTAACTCTGCTTATCAGAGTTAACTCTGCAAATCAGGATTTCCCCTTCCATTTTTAGATTGACTTGCATTTGAACAGCTATTCATTGTTAAAGAGTAGGATTTTTATCCTGAAGACCACCATCCAGCAGACTGATGGATCACTCATTTGTGGCTTGCACAAATTTCTGACTTCAGGCTACCACCTTCTGAAACAGTTAAACGTTCACTATTTTTCTATTTTTACTTAAGGCATTTATATCTCACTCTTCAGTTCTGGATAAGTTGTTCTCCTTTGGCAGCTACTCAATTGTTTCAAAATATTTTAGAGTTGCAGTAGGGAGTTAAATTTGATGAATGCCCAGAAAAATCATGAAATCTGTGGCATTAGGGCTGCTTGCTTTTCTATTCACATTGCAATGGGGTCCATGAGGCATCTATAAATTAACTGTCCATTCTATTAAAATCAATTTTCTGCTTCCCCACCCCAAGATATTTTTACATCTATTTTGATTCTAATCACACTGTATGAAAGACTATTGCAGTGTACAGTGGTACCTCGGGTTACATATGCTTCAGATTACAGATGCTTCAGGTTACAGACTCCGCTAACCCAGAAATAGTACCTCGGGTTAAGAACTTTGCTTCAGGATGAGAACAGAAACCGTGCTCCGGTGGCGCGGCAGCAGTGGGAGGCCCCATTAGCTAAAGTGGTGCTTCAGGTTAAGAACGGACCTCCAGAATGAATTAAGTACTTAACCCAAGGTACCACTGTATTCTATGTGGGGCTGCCTTTAAAAATGGTACAGAAACTGAAGGTAGTTCAAATTACTGGGACTGGACATTTGATTATATTATGGAAGAGTTCTACCAATGCTGATTTTAATCCATAAAGCCCTAAACAGCTTCAGGCAAGGTCACTTGAGATATGCATATGCCTGCCTAAATCCCCTTCAGGCTCTGATGCAAGTGTACCCACCAAGTGAAGTGAGGTAAGTGGTTACCAGGCAGAGGGCAATGGTACCCTTTTACAGAATAGTCTCTCCAAAGTAGCTTGGCTGGGACATTCTCTATGGTCTTTTCAATGCAAGGTCAACACCTTTTTTTCAACCAAGCTTCTTAATTGCATTTTAAAATTGACTTCAAGCTGCTGTGGCTTATCATGGTTTTAATTTGAGTGGCATACCACTTACGCTGTCTCCTATAAAGGAAAGTATTTGCTATCTTATTGCTTTTTGTTGATTAAAATTAGTATTTTTAAAAATATTGTCATAATTGTAAACTACCCAGGGAATATTTACTGATACGGAGCCATATGTATTTAATAAATGATAAATAAAATAGAATATATTCCAATGCCAGCTAAGGGTAGAAATAGATGACTACCTTACAGGTTCCAAAATCACACCCCCAGTTTCACCCTTCAACTCCAATCCAGGAAGGTTCACCAGGTGCCTTCATTATACACCTTTAGGCACCAGGAAAAAATGCTCCTCCTTAATCAGGCCTTTGCCTGATTAACATTCAATGCCCTTGGGGGAGGGGAAGGGTTATTGGGTTGGTTTTGTTTTTATTTTGATTATGTATTTTGTGTTTTTATCTTGTGAACGATCCTAACACCCACAAGTATAGGGTGGTATACAAATTTAATTATAGTAATAATAATAATCTCCCTCGCTTTCTCCCGCAACCTATAATGAACACTAACTACCACAACGGAACAATGATGATTTCAAATAGTAAAAACTTCAAACTGGTAAGACATTTTCTGGCTTACAGACTTAAACTCTTCAGCTGCCATGCTTTCAAATATGTTTACTACAACATCTTCTAGGAGATAAGAAAGCTCAACTCAGGAATGCCTGACAATATAAATCATTTTTATTTGAAACTTTAAAAGAACAGGAGACCTAGTCATTAAAGATACCTTAGGTTCTTTTCCACTGGGTTATTACACTGAGTCATAAGCAGAGATCCAAGTGCTGGTACAGAAGAAAAACAAGCGGGATGAGGAACACATTTATACAGGAAGTTCATGTAGGGTGGTCATAGTGTTCACTCCATATTGAACTGATTCACAATTTCATCCAGCTAATGAGCAGGACAAGTATTGCAAGACAACGGGATTCTACATGTTGCGCACCTTCTAACTTAAAGGAAACATTTGACTGAAACACACAGTAAGCTGTTTCAGATTGATGCAGATGAAACATTTGAAGTTATGGACATATCTTTGTTGAAGTGAAATACTTATTTTACATTAAAATTGTAAGTGCGGAACTTGTGGCCCTCCAGACATTTTTATCCTCCAACTTCCATCAGTTCTAGTCAATGGTCTAATGGTCCAGGATGTTGGGAGTTGTAGTTCAGCAACATTTGGCAGGCCACAGGTTCGCCAGCCTTGATTAATAGGCTACTCTAAAAAATAAAAAGCCAGCCTTGATTAATAGGCTACTCTAAAAAATAAAAATGTTTCCAGGGCACCTAACAAGTTATATTTTACATAGTTGTATACATGCAATAAAGGTGCAGCAGATATGAGCAGAATAGTACAATTTTAAAAAGAAGCCTAGTAAAATAAAATAAAGAGTTTTATTTTATAAAACTACTGCCCAGTGTAGAAAAAAACCAAGTGGGCACTGAATCTACCAGGTCACACACAGGTTGTATCAGTTTATTTTGTTAGGACCAAGAATTAGTATTGTTCCCACTATATCAGCAAACATATCTAGAAGTATGCACAATAAGCCCAACCAAGGACCCAACAGTTACACCTGACCAGAGTTAAGTCTGAACTGAAACAATGAAAGCCGATTTTACAGTAAACTCAAGGATAGTAAACAATAAAATAAGGACCCAGTACGCTTATTATTTGGGGTATTATTTTACCCCAACCTCTCTATAGTCCTGCCAAATACAGCATGCATGTTTTTAAAACACACCAAGAGACAGGCACTAAAAAGTTACATGGATTTCATGGCAATATTGAACAACATCTACATTGTAGTCAAACATTCACAAGAGAAGACTGTTTATGAAGATGGCTGAAGTTCTCTGCGTAATGTATTCTGGTACTGTATGGTTCTTATCAAACACTGAATTCAAAGCAAGATACCAGTCACCTATACCCATCCACTGATACAATTTGGTTGTCTATGATCCATCAGCATCTGCCACTTCTCAAATCTAGATCTCATTCTATCATTCAACTCTAAAATGATCAACTTTTGCACACTAGCTAAGACTCAAGAAACAAAAGAACATAGAATGGTTTTCTCTAGTCCCCATTCATAAATGCCATCTCCAACCTACAGCCTTAAGAGACGATATCCACCCTGACTCAGGATTCTACCACACCATTCCAACCCAATAACATCATGATTCTATGATGCCGAGTTAGAACCAAGCCCGGGTTATTTCAATAGTACTTACTCCCAAGTAATTAGGGCCTGCAATGGCACGCACGCTTCCTTGCAATCAAGTCTTGCTTTGCACCCAGAATCGGGCTGCCCACGTGCCCTCACCTCAAATTAAAACCATCCAGCCTGCAGAACCAGGAATCGGAAAGCAAATTATAACTCTACGCAATGGCCCTCGAGGGGGGAAAAATGGCTGTTCTTCCACCGTTTCAGTTGTTTGTCACGAACTGTCACATGTTCGCCGTGTTGTAGTTTTAAGAGCGCAGGTTCAAAGCGACAGGACCGCGAGCGGAACACGAACCGGGGAGCCCCCTCGCCTCAGCGGGCAGGGGTCGGGCGGAAGAGCCCCTTCAGGCCGCCGCCCCCGTCCAGCCACGCTCGCTTAAGTCGCTCGACAGCAGCACGCCGCACCCCCCCCCCCGCCTGCAGTTGCCGCCTTGCTTGCCTTCCCCAGCCCGACGGGCCGCCTCGGCGTCCCCGCGCTCGGGAGGGCAAAGGGCGAAGGAGAGGCCTCGCCCCCGTCAGCCTCCGAGGCTGGGCGTGTGCGAGGGAGGCTTCCCCGGGGAAGGCAGGCGCCAGAAGAGCCCGGCAGAGCCATGTGCACCACCCGCAGACGCTTACATAAGCAGCCTGGGGGTGGCCCGCCTCAGGCCGCCCGGCCCAAAACAGGGCCTACCAGCCTGGTCCGCCGCCCGCCCGCCTACCCACCCGCCGGCCTCCCTCTTCGCGGGCGGTACCTGCTGCTCAGGCGGGTTTTGCCGCCTCCGCCGCTCGGCCTCCCGTCAGAAAGGCGACATCTCTCTCTCACACCCGCCGCAGCGGTTGGGGAAGGCCGGCGAACGTGCGCCCCTCCTCGGGCGGGCTCTCTGCGCCGGGCCTGCTCAGTCGCCGGCCGCCGCGCGCGCTCTCGCTCGGTATCTGTCTGCGCAGCAGCAGCCGCCTCGTCGTCGTCGTCGTCCTCTTCCTCCCCCCCACCCGCAATCACTCACCGGCAAGCAGGAGGAGAGCTGGGGGGTGTGGGAGGAGGAAGGCTGACCTCTCGCGAGAACAAATCACAGCAGCCGCGGGAATTTTCAAATTCTTGAGCTCTTGCTGTTGTTTCTTTTAATTGTTCGCCTTGCGAAGCCTGACGAAGCAGTAGGAGCGGAAAGCACCCGGGCGCTGCTTTCGCCAAACTACAAGGCCCAGCATGCACCGCTTCGAACGTAGCCGCGGAGGAGACAGTCTCGGGCGTCTTGAAGGCGGGGGTTTTCCTTGAAGGTTTAAAAGGCGGCCGTGGCCTTTCCGTTGGCCATGTGCTCACGTGGGCCACGATCTGACGCATCTTTACTTGGCAATAAGGGCAGCTGTGTACCATAGGAATTACTCTCCTTTTCTTTTAATTCTACTGTATTTCCTTTCTCCCGGCTTCTTTCTGTTTCTTTTTTCCTTTTTTGTAGCTGTTTTTAAAAATTATTATTTCCATTAGTTTTCTATATCTTACCGTATTATGATAAAACTTTAATAAAAATCTTAACATACGCAGGGCTTACTCCCAAGTCAGTCCTCCCAGGGCATTATTATATTTACATTAACTTTTGTCAGGTGAGCAGCTCCCAAGTCTCTTGTGAACCCAGCTGCCGTGAAATTTATTTGTTCACACATTCAAGGTAGCGTGAGTTGTATATTGCTGTCCTGTTACATAGGAAAGGCCTACTGTTAATTGCAGTTTTCAGTTGGATGACAAAAATGACATGATTTGGGATGAAAACAAATGCACAAAAAGATTACCAGTGATAGAATGGATGCCTATTGTACTATATTTTCTTAGTGTTCAACTGCAAACAGAATGCATCATAGTTGTGATTGTAAGATTGTAAGATTGTAATTTCCATCTGCTTACAATTACACATTTATTTTTGTTATTATTATTTTTTGGCTACTAATAACGTTGCAGCAGTGGCTATGTTTGTTAATAAACAATTTCCAAAAATCTTTTCCAACTTTACACAGCATTGTAGGGTTGGAAAGGATCCCGGGAGTCATCTAGTCCAACACTCTGCAATGCATAAATCCTGCCCACAGCTATCTCTGGGTGGGTTTGAATCATAAAAATGCATTGCTCTGGTGCTGCTGAAGGACTGCCAGAAGCCATTTGAAAATAGCAACCTGTACAGAATGTCTAGCCATTCCCCCACTCTCCAATTCAAAACCTATGTCTCATATGCTATGTAAGTGGAAATCTCCATTGGTAATAACTTTCCTACTGAAGTCTATTACAAGGGCAGCACTGGTAGGTGTGTGAATGTTTTTCTGTTCAGTTAGTCCATGATCACTCCAGAAGTGAAGATTGTAATTGGCATTAGTGCTGTTCTTAGGACCTGGAGTTTTTACCCAGCCCATACTGACTGCCTGTATTGAGTTGTATGCAGTTGCAGTCACATGAAAACCAGGAAGTGATGAGGTCCAAGCTACATATTACATTAACTGCATAATTTGCCTTTTTGTTTCTGATCTTTTCCTTTTACAAAAGAGCTCTGAAGGTGCAAGAACTGGGTTGGAGGAGCAACATGAATGCCTCTTGTGCTGCAGCCCCTATGAAAATTGCCCCTCAACCCCAGCTAGTATTTGATATTGTTGGGAAGCTATTACTGCAAGCTAGTACAGTGGTACCTCAGGTTACAGACGCTTCAGGTTACAGACTCCGATAACCCAGAAATCGTACCTCGGGTTAAGAACTTTGCTTCAGCATGAGAACAGAAATCGTGCTCTGGCAGCGCGACGGAAGTGGGAGGCCCCATTAGCTAAAGTGGTGCTTCAGGTTAAGAACAGTTTCAGATTAAGAACAGACCTCTGGAACGAATTAAGTACTTAACCCAAGGTACCACTGTATTTGGAGTTGCCATTCAATTTGTTTATCAAATCTTGCATGTGTACTGGGAAATAAGCTTAACTGAATTAAGTGAGATTTACTTTTGTGGGATATCCAGCTTTGTATAACCAAGATGCTTAAGTCTAATTCAGGGGTAGACAACCTAAGGCCTGGGGGCCGGATGCAGCCCAATTGCCTTCTCAATCTAGCCCGCGGATGGTCTGGGAATCAGCGTGTTTTTACATGAGTAGAATGTGTCCTTTTATTTAAAATGAATCTCTGGGTTATTTGTGGGGCATAGGAATTCATTCTTTTTTCCCCTTCTTTTTCTTTTTTCAAAATATAGACCGGCCCACCACATGGTCTGAGGGACGGTGGACCGGCCCACAGCTGGAAAAGGTTGCTGACCCCTGGTCTAATTAATGCACAAAAGGGTTAAAACCATAGTGTAAGCTGTCGTGCCAAGCTTAGCTCGCCTTGGGAAGGGACTAGGTAATCAAGACCTTGTTACCTGAGAAGCTCAACCTGTGAAGAAGCTAAGCTGGAGCATCCAGTTTAGTTGCATGGCTCTCACAAGCCATTCTTGTTTTCCTATAACCAATAATTTAGGAACTTCCACTGCTTTGAAACTAAGCCAAGTTTTACTGTCTGTGCAACTTTCTGAAGCACATGAATCTGACCTTTGAAGAGTTTGTAGGTAAACCATTTTAAACTTAACTAAACGGGTGGTAGGGGAAGAGGGAAATTTTAGAACTTACAAAGGCATATTTTAAAGGTCTAACAGTCTATATTTTCACGTCTTACTTTGCTGCATATTTTGTGATTTTAAATCTTTGCTGGGGTTCTCTCACCAAAGATTATTTGCCCCAAACTTAGATATTGGCCAGGAATTCTTCTTTTGTATAGCAATTTTTTCCTTGAACCAACAACTTTCAAGTAAGTGTGCATAAACAGACTTGCCTAAAGTGTAAACTCTAATGCAGCCACCACACTCATATGCTAATGTAACAGAATATTTTACAAACATAAGAATTACAGCACAGGCAGACATATACAACCTAACACATTCATCCATACATACCTAATTATACCTTGTTGATAGGTCAATGTTTTTCATGTATGAAAAACTTCTCCCTCTCTTTGTGTCAAGAAAGAATGCCACAAACCTCTATGCTTCTGTGGAGATATGAGCTAGTATTAATTGTGCGTGTGGCCTTGCCTGCCCCCCAAATGTTACAATCCACTTTCTTGATACAATATGTGCTTCCTGACAGCATTCATAACCTTTATGCTTTTCAGTAAAACAAAGAACACTTATTAGGCAGTGCACAGTGGAACAGAAAAGCTGCCTTTGCATTCTCTGGATAAAGTAAGTTTGACAGCCATGAATACATTATCTGGAAGCCTTTTGCCCCAGTGTTTTGCCTTATACTATTCCAGGATAACCATGTTATGTAACCAATTAGAACTTAAATATATACCATTATTTACTTCCTCGGGCAAAGGTAATGACCATTTTAATTTAATGCAGGTCTTGTCATAAAATGATATGTCATATTTAATTTAAACAAGTTTCTCTCCTGTGTTGTACTTTGGCATTTGGGAAGTCTATTTCTAGTGCTCATAAAACAGAAGTCAAAAGGAAAAAGGGGAGAAATACTGTTCCCTTGTTGAAATGCCTTCATAAGTAATGAGCACTTTTTATTATATAATAGTATTCCTCCACAGACCTCACTATATTGTATCAGCTTCTGACACAGATGAGACCACAACTGAGTACTCTGAGCTCCTTCAGTGGGACTTTAGTGTGCTTTTGTTGATTTGTGAGTTGTAAACCACCTTGAATGCCCACCAAGTAAAATGGTGATGCAGAAATGTAAAACAAAGAAACAAAATTATTAATGAGCATTATTAGACCCATGTCTACAAACTAGCCTCCGGTCTGTGTTTCAGATTTACAGATTGCTTTGGGAGTATTAGATACGATGAGTTGTATCCATTGCTGCCTTCAACTCATTCAAAGTCAGGCACAGTTTTTGCCAATCCCTGTTAAATATTGCAGCCCTCCAGACTATTGGAAAGATGCTAGCTAGCCACAAGAGCCTGAGAGACACTACTGCAGTATTGCCTATGTGATATAAAAACAGCTTCAGTTTGAACAAAATTTTTTTTTTCCTTCCAGTAGCACCTTAAAGACCAACTAAGTTAGTTCTTGGTATGAGCTTTCGTGTGCATGCACACTTCTTCAGATACCATCTGAAGAAGTGTGCATGCACACGAAAGCTCATACCAAGAACTAACTTAGTTGGTCTTTAAGGTGCTACTGGAAGGAAAAACATTTTTTGTTTTGACTATGGCAGACCAACACGGCTACCTATCTGTAACTGGAGCTTCAGTTTGGTTTACTTTGCAACAAAAGGAAGGAGGTTGATGGAGGAATATTGGCCAACTCAAGGGAGGTGATATCAGTCTTCTACATAGGACATATCCAATCAAATTATCATTACAATAGGCTGCCCCTCTGGGCCCATTGTTTGAATCCAAATCCATTCATTTCAGGGAGAGACTGACAACTAAAGAAACAAAAAAAAATCTAAAGAAACAAAGAATTAACTCTTTTAGTGTGGCAGCATCTACTGCTTTGGAACTCCCTGGAAGCGAGCGCCTTCTCTGTATTGTTTTTGGTGCCTGCTTATAACATTTTTGTTTAGGCAAGCCAATTCAGACATGTAGAAGTTATATATGCCTTATCTCTTTTTAGCTACTGTTGATTTTAATAATCTCTTGAAATCTTTTTAAATACCTGTTTTTAACTTTTATACTGAGAATGTTCTATTTTATATTTTTATGAACCGCTTAGGTTTTCTTATAATCATTCAGTATATAAATTTTGTTAACCAAATGAATAAGTGCCATCCTATCGAGGAGAGAACCCACCCCATCTTGCTATGAAATGCAGTCGTACTAGGTATGTTATAGCCTAGGGCTGTCCATGAATGACACCTCCTGTATCTAACAGTAGTAGTAGTAATAGTAGTACTGGGTTGCCCCAGCCATTCTGGGCGGCTTCAAACATATATACATTAAACATACACCTTTAAGTGCCTCTGCTACGGTAGCACAGCACTTAATGTCCGGAACCCATTTACAACAGGGATGTGAATCCTCAAGCTCTGGGGCCAAATGCAGTCCCCAGAATACACCATGCGTTGGCCCTGCTACACACCTTCCTCAAGTCCTTTTGCGTGGTTGGAAAGTCCCCTTGAATTGGGATAATGCCTCTTGTTTGCCTACATGAAGGGTGCCTTGCTTATCACGGTAGTTTTGTTTCATTTTTTAAAATCCTTAATTCAGCAAGATCCCGTACATGCTTGGCAACAATGGTTTAGAGTAAAACATGTAAAAAAGTAAGTAAAAAATTTTTTTAGAGTAAAAAATTTTTTTGTAAAAAATTAACAACGCTGCATAAGATTCTGTTTTACCGAGAATACACTAGCCTAAAAATGGAGACACATCTCAGCCTTCCTGGCAGGATTGTTAATTGCATGCTCACATGATATTTCTGTGTTGACTCTCCTTATTGGCAGCTATTCAACCTTGATGATCAATAATAGATGTGCTTTGCAATGTGTAATCAATGCATGTATGTTTTGTTTGAAAGCTGTGCTCATCTGCTGATTAAATGTTTAATCGGTGATAAATGGTTACTGACATCAAAACCAAAGTAATTACAGGCTCAATGAGCCAGAAACAGCATAATGGGAATTCTACTGTTCTCCAGTAGAGTAGGAATAATTTAATAGAAGAGGGCATTGCAAAACCTAGAAAAAAAGCAGACCTAATTGGTGGCAGAATGAGCTGCCTAGGAAAAGTGACTGAAGTCACTGAAAGCGGAACTTAGAGCATCGCTCCCAAGAGGCATTTTACTCCCTCGTACTCTGCATAATTAACTTATGGGATTTACTACCACAAGATCCAGTGATAGCCATTAGTGTCACAGTTTCAAGTAAAGCTTAGGCAAATTTATGGAAGAGAAGCCTATCAATGAAAATTAACCAGATACATTAATTGCACATCCCACCTTTCCTCCAAGGAGTTCAGGTTCGCATATTTGTAGCTAGTGATGAAAATAAGATCTTTTCGTAGGGTCTTCTCACCAGACTTCATATTCCCATTGGAAGCTTCCCCATAGGCATTTGGATGACCATGATGGGTAATAGGATGTTGGACTAGTTAGGCCTTTGGTCTGATCCTTTTAACTGGTATAGGCTGTTGTTTTGTCCCTGTGAAGTACATTTTCCTTGTGTTCTTGCCATTTAATATTAGGAGGAGGAGGAGGAGGACTACATATACCACCCTGACGACTTTGGTGAAAGGGAGTTATACTGCATATAAATATAACAAAAATAAAATGAACCTGAGTTAGGAACCCGTAAAGAGGCCTTTTAGGTTCTATCTCCCTCTCCAACATTCATAGAAATAGAAGTGGAAATGGGTACCATGAGATTGTTTGTCATCCATAAAACAGAGCAGGTATGCAATCAGTTGATTCTGTCTGTATAACTCCAAGTGTCATACAGACTAGCAGGGTAGTAACAGATGTATCTGGTCCCTTAATGATTTTGCAGCTCAACGGACCATTGGAACTGCAACAATATATTCAAATACAGATCCATGTCTGTGCAGGAATTCAAGTCTAGCAGGACTCTTGAGTCTATAGTTTCCTAGCAGCATCAACCTCACTCCATCTCTTCTCATTCTACTACACATTTGAGTGAAGACAGCTTGGCTGAGCCTGAAAGTTCAGCAAACTTGTTTGCTGAGTATACTTGCCTGTAAGGTGCAATTTCAAGTGATCTGAAAGAGAGGACTTACCTGATAGTTGCCTCCCTTATATTAAAAGTATTTTGGTACAGCTCCATTTATGTTACAAGCTCAAACACAAGTACAAAGAGCCTGTTGAGGAGTATGAAATGCATTCCATTGGAACAGACACATTTGACCTGGGGCATCTACAAATCTAAGCAGTCCTGCTGCCTGCTGGGCATTTGTATGAGAATCTTATGGAACTAATCACTACCGGGAAATAGGATTTTAATTTGTGGCATGCTGGTTCAGATATTGCTTCCTTCATGATGCTGCATTCACAGGACTGCTCTGTGCGGACAGTGTTTGAATCAACCTAAAATGTTATGGTCAGAAGACAGAATTGTCAACTCAAAGCTTTGTTTCAAACAAAGCAATACTTTAAAAAGCATCAGAAAGTGGTCTGAAAGCTGTGCTGAAGTTAAGCAGCTCTGCATCTAGTCAGGGCCTTAATGGAAACCTCTGTATGCTTCATAGGAGCAGAGGAAGACAACTGGGTCATCTAGCTCAGTAATGTCTGGCAGCAGCTATCTAAGGTTTCAGGCACAGGTTTCCCTGGACGGTTAAGTCCACTCAAAGATGACTTGGGGTGCGACGCTCATCTCGCTTTCAGGCCGAGGGAGCCAGCATTTGTCCACAGACAGCTTTCCGGGTCACGTGGCCAGCATGACTAAACCGCTTCTGGTGCAATGGAACACCATGATAGAAGGCAGAGCGCACGGAAACATTGTTTACCTGCACCTGGACCTTCTGCATACAAAACACATACTCTGCCACTAGGTGACAGGCCTCCCTAAAATTCTACCTTGAATTCTATGGAGGGGAGATAAGATATAAATGTAATGAAATACAAAACACAAGGAAAGAGTTTTACATTGTACAGTAATTGCTTGGTCCAACACCAATAATTGAACATCAATGTAGTGGGTCATAGCTCAATGGTAAAGTACATGCAGTTGATTCTCCTTTCTTCCTAATGTGTTTTAAAATATGTCTTATACTGTAAGCTTTCAGGCAGGACCTGATCTGAAATAGAGTGGTACCTCTGGTTACGACCTTAATTCGTTCCGGAGGTTCGTTCTTAACCTGAAACCGTTCTTAACCTGAGGTACCACTTTAGCTAATGGGGCTTCCTGCTGTCGCCGCGCGATTTCTGTTCTCATCCTGAGGTAAAGTTCTTAACCCGAGGTACTACTTCCAGGTTAGCGGCGTCTGTAACCCAAGTTACCACTATACTTGTTTCATTTATTATTTAAGTACATTATTTTTGCTGAGCATATTATTTTTCTTGTCTTAAGTGTAAGTAAAAGTGGATGCTTTAGCAGGGATGTCCAACATGTCAATCGCAATCTACTGGTTGACCCCTGCAAGGTTTTGGTAGATCGCGGTAGATGCATTTCCCTTCCCCCCAGAAAGCTCAACAACTTTGACCTGAACCCCTAAAAAACGGGGGTAGATCACCACCAGGTTTTGATTTTGAAAGTAGATTGCAGTCTCTCGGAAGTTGGCCACCCCTTTAAAGCAAAGAAATCTGCATGATCCGAAACAACCAGAAGATAACATTGAACAAGTTATGAATAAATCCATATATTGTATGATACAAGATGCTATGATACAAGTGCTCTGCTAGAACAGGCTACCTGGGCTATTCTTTTAGTAAAATGAAATGCTAAATTTGGAACAAAAATTTTATTTCTTATTCAGTTAACAAGCCATGTTTTACAAGGAAATGACACATTCACTTAAATTACATAACGGTTTTGGGAATACAGCAGCCCATTCTTGATCATAATCAGTCCACCTGGAGGGGGGAAAATATGAAATATTGTTCTCCATCAGCAAGAGGCCTTGGAACCAGGAATTACTTTTTCATAGACGACCTGTTGCTCTTTATAGGGAAGACCACAGGAGCAGAATAGAAAGATTACCAGTAAAAAAAAAAGCAGATATTTTCTTTCAGAGTCTTCAGTATAGCTACAGCAGTGACAACTACAGACAGGCCCAGATGAAACTTCAGTAATTCCTACTAACAAAAAACAGCATTGCTAGGGATAAAAGCACTGTGTGTGTGTGTGTGCAGACATTTTGAGTGGAATAATGGTGCACAATAAAAGCATTAGGCGCCTCTGCAAATCACTGACACTCTGCTTGACAAAACTTGTTTTTTTGTTGTTGTTTAAAAAATCAAAAACTGTGACGATGAATCACAGAACTGTGATTACTTGTTTCCATCCAGCAACAACACTCTGTATAACTGGCAACATAGCACTATTCAAGTTTCTTTCCCTTTGAAACTCACATCAGCATTTTACACATTAATAATAAACTTCATAATTAAAGTTATACAGTAAAATAACACACAAAATACACCCCGCTGCTCAAAAAGTCCAGACAATTGGCCTCTAGAATATGAATGGAATCAAGGCTTTTCTAGATCTTGGATAGCCAGTGAACCTCTTGTGATAGTACCTGAAAAGACAAAAGGGACACACAATGAAAACAAAAAATGGCCAAAATGATATAGACCTGCACATATTGCTTTAAGAAAGTAGAATCTCGTTTTTCAACATCTTATGCTGCTTGTGGCAAATATTTAAAATGTTTTGATGAGAGGGACTTGGAGTTTCCATTCAACTTTCAGATTTGAGCAATGGTGAACATAAGTATTGCAGTGACAGAAATTAGACATCAAACCAAACTATGGTTAAGGATGCTGTGATTTAGTGTGATGTTATATTGAAAAACCATAGTTTCTGACAGGCTAGCAAACTAAAATCAAACCATAGTTTCAACTGAATTATGGTTTGTTACAACCGTGGGTTGGTGTGACATACGAATTTACCAAGTATACTTACAGTCAATCCTCCTCCATAAGCTGCTACACCATGGAGATGGGAGTGAATTTATGAATCTATCAAGATGAGACCCAAGAAGACAGAAAACATCAGCAGACCGACAACTCTGAGCTATATGTGTGTTGTACATTTAGAACAAAGAGCAGTTCCATGCTTAAAAATCACGCCCTCTAAGCCATGTGACACCAACCGCCCTGTGTGAAGGTTATTGATGATGTTATATTATTTCATTGTATTTCAGAATACATTAGAAACAAACTCTGAATAAAAACAATTATCATCGCAGCAAATGCTTGCTGGAATTTAAAAAAAAATACTAGCTGGCAGAAGATAGTGAAAGAGGGTAAACTTGATGGGGCAAGGCGTTCCACACTTTGGATACAGCTACTGAGAGAACTCCAACTCTTGTCACAGCCAACTAGGCTTCCACAACAGGTGAGACATGTCTAAGGGTTCCTCCGTCAGATCTTAGGCAGCAGGCAGGCTGATACAGGAGGAGATGGCAGGTATCCAGGACCCAAGCTTTTCAGGGTTTCAAAGGAAATTATTTTGAATTGTGCAGTTGTTTGTCTGTATAGGGCTGCATACACACAGTGCAATTAAAGCGCATTTCAAGCACACACACACACACACACTCCAAAATAATACTGGGAGCTGCAGTTTGTTGAGAGTGCTGGAAACTGCAGCTCTGTTAGTTCCCAGGGTACTTGAGAGGGGGGTACTTTCAGTGTACGGTGTGTAAACTAGTGTTAATCTAGAGAAGCAGCCAGTGTGTTTTTGTGTGTGTGTGCGCGTGCTTTGTGTCTCACCCTGGCTTCTTTTCTTGTTTAACACTACAGTCCTATACATTGACCTGAGAATAAGGCCCACTGATCTCAATGGGACTTGCATCTGAGTAGGCATGTACCAGATTGCACTGTAAATCTCCCTCTCATGAAGCAGCTTTTCATGTATATATCAAGCACATGCATTGAATTATCTGCCTATTATAGGTCAACTGGACAACAAAAATGGATTCTACGTGCCCTAAGGTAAAGGGACCCCTGACCATTAGGTCCAGTTGTGACCGACTTTGGGGTTGCGGCGCTCATCTCACTTTATTGGCCGAGGGAGCTGGCGTACAGCTTCCGGGTCATGTGGCCAGCATGACTAAGCCGCTTCTGGCGAACCAGAGCAGCGCACGGAAATGCTGTTTACCTTCCCACCGGAGCAGTACCTATTTATCTACTTGCACTTTGATGTGCTTTCGAACTGCTAGGTTGGCAGGAGCAGGGAACAAGCAACAGGAGCTCACCCCATTGCAGGGATTCAAACTGCCAACCTTCTGATCGGCAAGCCCTAGGCTCAGTGGTTTAACCCACAGCGCCACCCGCGTCCCGTGTCTATGTGCCCTAACAATGGCCAAAAGACTGGTATTGATGAACTGGAAGAAGAAAAATATGCTCCCCTTTAATCAATTGACTGAAGACATAACAGCACTCAAAATGTAAGGACGGATTGCTTATAGATGCAGACTTTATTTGGATAAATATATCAATATTTGGAATGAGTTTATACAGAATTTAACAAGTTATTAATAATATCTGTATTAACATACATTACATATATATATAGTCAAAGGTGGCATTCATCTTGCTTTCAGGCTGAGGGAGCCAGCATTTGTCTGCAGACAGCTTTCTAGATCATGTGGCCATCATGACTAAACTGCTTCTGGTGCAACGGGACACCATGATGGAAGCCAGAGTGCACGGAAACACTTTTTACCTTCCCACCACAGCAGTACCTATTTATCTACTTGCACTGGCATACTTTCAAACTGCTAGGTTGGCAGAAGCTGGGACAGAGCAATGGGAGCTCACCCCGCTGCAGGGATTTGAACCGCCAACCTTCTGATTGGCAAGCTCAAGAGGCTCAGTGGTTTAGACCACAGTGCCCCCCGCTATATATATCTTCTTCTTTTTTCACTTTCTTTTGTATAATTAAATTTTCAAAAAAAATTACATAAAATAAGAATAAGGGACTTCCAGTGAGGCAAGATGGCGAACGCCATAGCCGTGCGGAGCTCTTGAGGACCACCAGTATTGGTAACAATACTGACAGCATTGCTTATAAACTTTACACCCAACACAAGCACTTGTCACTGTCTCACTGACCCACCCCTATTGCAAGCAAAAGGGGGGGTGGCCTGTTCTCAAACAAGGCCATCCATGCCAGCTGAGACACAGGACCAACTGGCTGGGAGCCAAATGGTCCAAGCTACCCCAAGCAAATACCTATATAACTACATATAGGCTACTCTCTACAACCTACTCTCTACAACCTACTCCCCAGTCTTCAGCCCAACACAGCACACTAGGTTCAATAATATAAGGTGAGAAACACAGGACAACCTAGACAGGTTGGCAGGGAATCATCCTATAAAATAGACATACAAAATGGCTAGCTTAAAAGCAATTACACTAATGTGAGGGGATTGGGAAACCCTATCAAAACAAAACACGTCACCTCGTATGTAAACACCATGAAACCACACATTGCCTTCCTACAGAAAATACACAACCCACCCAAAGGAAGCAAACTCCTGAGCAAACCCTGCTTCAGTCAACAATGGGTGGCACCTTGGTCAGGAAAGGCCCACGGAGTAGACATACTACTCAATAGAGACCAAAATTTTAAAGCCACAACAGTGGTAAAAGACAACAAAGGCAGATTCGTTTTTGCTAAAGAGGTACCAGATGGCAAAACTAAACTGACAACTGGCTCCATATAGTGTATGCCCCAAACACACACAAAAATAAATACTAGAGTTCATCTAGAAAGCACTAAACAAATTCATCTCCGAAGGGGAAGCAATCCTAGGAGGTGACCCCAACCTAAATATGAGAGGCACCTCCCAAAAAGACATCCATCCTACTACCCCCTGGGCAACCTTCCTCAGAGGGAAAACCCCAAACAATTAGAAATTCTTACAAATTACTAAAAATGCTAAAAAACCCGGAATCCTTTATGACATCTGGGGAGAAAAGAACCCAGGAGGCACCAGCCACACATTCCAGTCTGGATGCCATGGCACAATGTCCATACTGGACAGCTTTCTGCTCACATAAGGCCTGATCCCCCTGGTAGAAACAACAAACATTCGTAACATTAAAACCACAGACCACGCCCCAGTAGAAGCTACCTCAAAATAGGAGAGGAAGCACAAACTACGTACCCCATCGTGGTCCTTCAGTCCCATCCTAACCACAAGCCAAGTTGCTAGAGAGGATCTCTTGAAAACTCTCCAAAACTACTTTAAGGACAATGATGTGGGTGACATAACAACCCCTTCCTCTGGGATGCAATGAAAGCAGTCACCAGAGGAACCTGCATAAAGGAGAGGGCATCCCTTAAAAAACAAACCCCCTCAAAATGGTAAATTAGAACAATACATTAAGCCCCTCTCATCACATTACAAACAAACAGGAGCAAAAAAAAATAAGAATAAGAATATACAAACAGCATGCTTGATACCTGTGATGGTGATAAGCACGAGGCCCAATGACGCAGAGTGTGAAAAAGGCAAAGGCAAAAGCTGGCAGGCACCAGGTTGCTATAGCATAGCCAAACCATTCCAGTATCTCACCAAAGAAATTTGCTCCTGATACATATGCAAACAGTCCTCCTGCACGAAAGGGAATTAGTATGAGCACATTTGAACAGTGGAAAGTGAGCCTCATTTACACATCCTAAGGATGTTGCCACCAGGGCTGGCATTAACCCAACGGGGTTCCTGCTGCCATTACTGCAGCCATGGCGGTGGCCAGATGGTCTCAACACCCCCTAGCCATTATAGCTCCCAGGGCCCATAGCCAATTGTAAGCAATTGCAGAACAATGTTGTACAAAGTTCTTTTGCTAGTGTGGCAATGGCAAAAAGAAGTCCTGGGCGCAGAGTTTTGAGTTCAGTACTGCTGGTCAAGAGGATTTAAAGAAGGCCAGACTGGACTTGATGGGCCTGTCATCAATTGTTCCACTAGGCCTGAACTACCAGATGTAGGTTGGGGGTCTTGCACAGTCCAAGAAGCCCCCAAACAACTGGGAACATGTCCCAGCAGTAAACCACTGCATTTGTTGCACTGGCAGCTGAGGCTTTAGCTCCAGGGGAAGAGTGGCAGCGGGCTCAGCCAATCAGACACAAAACAGGGCCAATGTGGCAGTAAGGAGGGTGCTTAGCTTGTCCCCTTACTGTTCTGGCACTCTCATTGGCTCCAAAGGTAATAAATGATTGGTTGGCCTCACCAGGACCTTTACCTGTGGTCAGAAATGTTTTTGACTTTCTGCTCAGATAAATTATCCTAGAAAGCATTCTCAGCTTCCCACCACGATCCTATTACTTCAGGGGTGGTGAACATGTGGCCTTCCAAATGTTGTTGGACTCCATCATCCCCAGCTGGATGACCAATAGTCAGGCATGGTGGAAAGTGAAGTCTAGCAACATCTGGAGGGCCATAGGTTTCTCATTCCTACATTACTCTGCTTATTAGTGACCACTTCTGATGAATGACAGGTGACTAATAGTGTGGCCTGCTGGTGTCTTCCTCACCTACCCTCATGTTTCTCAAACCGTAGGGACGGGCTCCCCACAAGGAAATTGGGAAAAGAATGACATACCTTGTGGGATTTTGTAAGTGAGCTCCCCAGGTTTTCTTAGCTGGCGCAGAATGAGGTCACTGTGAATATTGACTCCCATGCCAAACAAGAACAACAAGAGACCTAAAAGCAGAGAATGGAGTATTTATTGGTTGGGTGACTAAAATATTTGATTTCAAGCCCTGTGCTCAAACAGCCAGCCTGTTTAACAAGCGCTGTTAATTGCCCCATACAGGCAAGCAAGGGAAGGGAGAATCCATATTATAATGAAACATGGCAGTTTGAGAGCTGGGAGACTGGGGTCTGCAGAAGAGGGAGACTGCTTAGTTTCTTTGTTAAGGAAATAGCCTTGGCCTGGTGTGTTCGGTATATTGTTTCGTAATGTAAACTTGGGATAGAGCATTGCCACAGAAACTAGATAACAGGAGAAACTTCTGGAAGGTGACTGTCATGACATTCTTTCTTTCTTCCCTATTTTGCCTGGCTATGGTGATGTCATCAAGGTGTGGGGGGTGTGGGGGTGTGCACATGCATGCAACTGGCAGTCTTGGAACTAGGTCTGGAATAGAGTTGCCACCTTTGTTCTGGCAAAATACAGGGCAAGGAGGGCGGTGATTTTTGGGGAGGGTGTTGCCCCTTTATAATTTATCACATGCACGTGTACACACATATGAATTTGGAAATCTGTCTGTGCTTGGCTACTCAGAGCTTAAATACATGATCTTTCACACACCCTTTAAAACACATGCATTTGGAGAGGATCCCTAACTTGGCAGAAAGAGAGAGAGACCTGAAATACAGGACAAAACTGTATTGATACAGGATGTAGCATTTTACAGTGGTACCTCAGGTTAAGTACTTAATTCGTTCCAGAGGTCCGTACTTAACCTGAAACTGTACTTAACCTGAAGCACCACTTTAGTTAATGGGGCCTCCTGCTGCTGCTGCGCCGCCAGAGCACAATTTCTGTTCTCATCCTGAAGCAAAGTTCTTAACCCGAGGTACTATTTCTGGGTTAGCAGAGTCTGTAACCTGAAGCATATGTAACCTGAAGCGTATGTAACCTGAGGTACCACTGTACATTGGAATGCTGGACAATCTTGTATTATAAAGGGCAGGTGGCAACCCTAATCTGGAAGAAGACATAAGAGGCTCTCTGTCTGTGAAGAGCAGTGGTGGTTGGTGCCCATTGAGATGAGTAGAGAGGAATGCAGGGAGCTCAGACAGTAGGTGAAGCCAGAGCCAATGTCAGAGCCAGATTTCCCTCCATTCATTTGCCTGCTGAATTCTACAAGGGCAACATTAAGACTGAGAAAAAGGAAGCTGGCTGGCAGCGTCACTCCCTGGGCCAGACCTAAGTAAAAGGACAGCCAGGTAGCAGCATGGAAAGTTGGTATTGGCTAACCAGTCCTCTCTCCCCCAAGAGTTTGGAACAGTGTCTGCACTGTGTAAGAATGCACCATGCAGAAGGAGTATTCCTAAATACCAGCACCTCTAGTGTAACCATGTTTACTGCTGGCCAACATCTTTTAGTTCCTTTTGCCTTTCAGGATCACAGCTTGGCCATATGGAGCAGAACACATGGCCACTGCACACAGGAGTGTTTACCGGGTAAGTAGAGGTAAGTATTACCTGTCTCACTCACTCTCCCAACAGGGGCAGGCAGGCTGGGCAAGGGGACTGGAAGAGCATCTGGGCAGCACTGCTTGTGTATCTAGCTCAGGAACAGGGTGCCTGCAGCCCTCCGGAGGTTGCTGGACTACAGCTCCCATCTTCCCTGGCCATTGGTCAAGTTGGCTGGGGCTGATGGGAGATGTAGTCCATCAAATGTATTGAGAGCCACATCCCTGATCTAGTTGAAGAAAGCACACACTGCAGTGGCTGAACTTTACTCTTCCCTTGGCCATGTCTCTCTTGGCTTTCCATGGTCAAACCTCCAACAGGAGCAGAGACAAGCAAATTCCTCCTCCAACTGCCAGGCAGACTCCAAGTGAGGCCTGCAGCAGTGATCAAATTGCAAAGTGATTTCCCCTATAGTGATGCATTTCTGTATGGTATTTTCACTAATATATGTATTTATCTGCACAGGGTTTATTTATTTACCCAGGGTTTCGTTTGAGCTACGGTTCAGCCCTAGAACTTAATTTGCATGGGGGAGGGGAACCAGAAAAAGTTTTTTTAAGTGGGTGGTGGGTGGGAGAGAAGACATGTAGAAGGAAAAGAACAGATAAAGCAAATACAGTGGTACCTCAGGTTACATACGCTTCAGGTTACGTACGCTTCAGGTTACAGACTCCGCTAACCCAGAAATAGTACCTCGGGTTAAGAACTTTGCTTCAGGATGAGAACAGAAATTGTGCTCCAGCAGCGCAGCAGCAGCAGGAGGCCCCATTAGCTAAATTGGTGCTTCAGGTTAAGAACAGTTTCAGGTTAAGAACGGACCTCCGGAACAAATTAAGTACTTAACCCAAGGTACCACTGTAGAGGATGACTAGCAAATGCCAATTGCGTAAGTCTGAAACATGCAAATTGCTCCCTCTAATGGCCTGTCTTTATGGTTACACAGCTTGTTCCCCATGTGTTTTCTCTTCCACAAGGGTAACTGTGTGGGCCTGTTGCAGCAACAGTAAGTCTTTTGGCACCTTGGGTTTTGCAAAGTGTTGAACCACTGCTGTTATTCATACTATTGTTTTCCTGCCTTGACATTGTGACAACATTGTCTATGATTTGACACTCTGTAAATTTGGCGGAGCTCATATTAACTAGATGGCCAGATGCTTGACTTCTTGCAACTATAATTACCTGATGTAAATCTGATGTCATTGTACCAGTCATCTGGGTATTCGGCACAGTAAATCAAGTAGTAACCCTGAAGGAAGCCATTAAAGATGCAGAACAGCACACCAAAAAACAGCTTCTCCAATGGGAAAGGCCTGCCTCTTCGGAGGAAGGAGTAAATGAATGTCCTGAAGTAGTAAAATAAAAAATAAAAAAAAGGTAGGGAGCGGAAATGGGGGAAAAGAAAAGTGTGGGAGAAGATACAGCATTACACAGTTGGAAATACAAACCAATGTACCATATATAACATGTCTGAGGTCGTCATCAATAGTCTCAGCATGCTAGGAGGTAACCCAAACTTTGCATGTTTTCATTATGAACCACAGAATAATCCCCTTGCAACTGCACTGTTGGTCACCTTGCTTCATATGCCATTGACATGAACTCAGTAGGCTCCAGATTCTAACCTACTTCAGTTTCAGTTCTGTCCACATGGCAAGCAGAAGTAGAGTTTGTGAAGCTCTTATCAGCACACATCATGTATCCAGGGGCGTTGTATGGGGGTGGCCCGTGCGTGTTTGTTGAACATTACGCATCCCTAGGTCTTTTGCACTGAACCGCAGATCTCCCTCTTTTTTAAAATTCAACTTCAAGAAACAAAACCCCTTGTTTACAGGGTGGCTTTCTCTCTGAAAACGACCTAAACATGCCCCATTTATGTTTGTGCAGTGGAACTCCTGCCCCCGTGTACACACTCTCCCCAAACCTTCTCAGGCTTCTTTTTCTTGGGCAGAGAACCCCTAGAACAGATTTAAGGGGTGCACAGGGGGAGGAGAGGGAAGAAGTTCCATTGCACATGCAGAAACCCTTGCACTGATGCTTGCTACACAGTCCCAAGGTAACCTTTATATTCATTGCTCCACCCACTTTTGCCTCTGGCCCCACCCACCACTGGCACGTGTGGCCCCCAGAAGGTTGCCCTGAAGGCAAGGTGGTCCTCAGGATGAAAAAGATGCCCCAGCTTTGGCTTAGAGAGAGATCCATGCCTAAGATTGCAGATAACCTCCGTGCAACCAGAAGGAGCTGTGGAGAATGCGTACCCACCCACTGACATTTGGGCTCTTGCCACAGACCCCTTCACTCCACTAGTGTTGTTTGTATTACTGCATATAATTAGAAAAATGCACAATAAATAGAGATGCTTCACACAGGAGAAACTGCTTGAGCACAGTTCACTGCTATATGGGGAAACTGTTGGTTCTGTCACGTGCAGTACATATAACTCTGCTTTCTATTTTGCTGTGTGTATCTTGCCTGACTTGCTTTCTTGGAGAGCTAGGGCTGCATATGCAAGACTGCCAGGTCATGGTGATGGCAAGATTCATTTAGCTCTTAATACTTCTGTAAAAGAAGTGAAGTGAGAAGTGCTTTGCGGCCATTAAGTGTAATCCCAAATAAACATTTTGCTTTTTAAGATGGGAAATCCAAAAGTAGGTCAGCAACCCGCGAAGGCACAGTAGAAATGGGATCTCTCAAGTGTGGCTCCATTAACCAATTCAAATATAGCACTCTTTTAGCACCAGACCAGTATTGGAATTTCAAAAGCTGCCGGATTAATAATTTATACTGCAGAGGAGCAGATTCAGCAAGGGAAACAACCTGGCAACTTTTCAAAGAGAAAATAAACCAGTTCCCAGACCAGAGGGAGAACATGGTCCCTGCCAGAATAACAGTGGTTGGGTTGCCTGCCAAGAAGACAACAAATTGATTAGCAGGAGAAAATGCCTGGATTATTGTTTTAGCAGAGATATTCAGCCTTCCATGATCGCAAGTTCGTATAGACCTCACCAGAATATTACATGAGAGACAGGAGGCATGGCCTTGTAAGGTAAGCAAAGTGGGCGTCCTTAGTTACAGCACCAGAAAGAGGGAGCAGCTTAACAGAATTCCTTCAGAGCCCTAAGTCTATTCAGTTTTGTATAGGAAACTTGGTGAGTCACTCATTCTTTTCCCAAGGAAGTCTGTGACTTTTCATCATAAGGTTCCTGTGAGGCTTAACTCTGCAGCTGTAATCACCAAATAAAGTTTCTATAGGCACTTTTCCACACACACCCAGGTATTGCCAGTGCTTGGAGCTCTGTAGTTCCCCCACTTAGGTAAAGGTAAAAGTACCCCTGCCCGTTCGGGCCAGTCTTGCCAGACTCTAGGGTTGTGCGCTCATCTCACTCTATAGGCCGGGAGCCAGCGTTGTCCGCAGACACTTCCGGGTCACGTGGCCAGCGTGACAAGCTGCATCTGGCGAGCCAGCGCAGCACACGGAACGCCGTTTACCTTCCCGCTAGTAAGCGGTCCCTATTTATCTACTTGCACCCGGAGGTGTTTTTGAACTGCTAAGTTGGCAGGCGCTGGGACTGAACGACGGGAGCGCACCCCGCCGCGGGGATTCGAACCACCGACCATGCGATCGGCAAGTCCTAGGCGCTGAGGTTTTACCCACAGCGCCACCCTCGTGTAAGTTCCCCCACTTACAGTCCTCTATTTTAGCTGTTCCCACTTTTATGTCTGTCTTTTCTCTGCTTTTGTTATGAACTGAGTTGAATAGGATCCAAACTGCAGCAGTCTGATTGGTCCTAGAACAATAGGATCCAAATTGCAGCAGTCTGATTGGTCCTAGAACAATAGGATTCAGAATGCAGCAGTTTGGATCCTATTCAACTCAGTACATAACAGCTTTCCTTGCTGCCTCTCAGGTTATGGCTGTCGGAATTCAAGCGAGCAGAGCCTCCAGCTCTTAGGAATTTGGCCACCCTCCAGGTGCCCGGCTTGAATCCTTGTTTACCTCCCCTGCCAGCGCCTGCCGGCAAGATCAAGGGAGGTCTCTTCGGCGATCCTTTTCAAACGTGAAAAGAACACACCACTCCTCCCCCAGGGAGGGGGGAAAGAGACAGACAGAAATATATCTACATGTCTTTATTTCTGTCTTACAGCAGTACAGAGAAACATGTCTGTACACTCTGATTCCCAACTGCAGAGAGAGAATAAACCCCACCCATGTACTTCCAGTACAGGGTCATGTGCTGCTCTGAGGTAACATCCGGCTCTCAGAGCACCTTACAAACTGTCCCTGGTTCCCACGGTATAATCCAATAACATCAGTTTCCTGTTTACCATTCCAGCCACCTGGTGCTTGCTTCTGCATTGCTCCTTTTTCGTAACAATGGCAAGGTTCCCTCACAAACTTCTGTTGGTTGTTGCTGCTGCTGTGTTTGTTGCTTTCGTTGCTTGCCTCTCTGCTTCACAGCCATCTCATCACCTTATACACAAGCAGAGGCAGAGTCCACATCCTCAGACGCCTCACTTCCATTCCGGCCATGTTTACTTCTGACTGCCTCAGATCTAGCATGGCACAGAGGCGAGGACTGTCCTCGGCTACCTCACAATCTCAGGAATAACTTTCAGCCAAGCTAGACAAATGTCAATGAAATCCCTTGCGCAGGCTTCGATGACAGCTTTTGAGGTTTAATTAATGTGGAATTTGCTAGCTTTAGCAGAGGCTGTCACATCATATCAAGGTTGGGCGGAGGGTGGCAGTCTGAGGTCAGCCAAGACCAATAGGACAAAGCTTGCAGGCAGACTGAAAAATAAATCAGAAACAAACCCAGAACCAGAGACCAACCAAACAGAACACCAGAGCTCCCAAGGACTCTGTTGCTTGAGAAAGGCTTAATGGGCATGGGAAGCCAGCTTACAGTAATAGGATCCCCCTGGGCAGGAAAGACCAGTTTGGGGTGGGAGGTGTAGAGTCAGTCCAGGGCCTGAGGGGGTACTAAATGGCATAGGCAGAAGCTGCAACTAGTAACTCACCTTGCAGAACATTATCAGCTCTCTCAGCCCTTCCCTCCACATTTAAGCACAGGCATCTCCTGACACATCACTACTTCAGGGTGGAGTGAGCATATCTGGAGTTGGTTTTAATAACATCCTGATAGCTAATTTGTGCCAGAACATGGTCTACTGAAACTGGAGAAAGGGCTGCTCTGTGCCCACATTCCACAGCCTCATTTGCTCAGTAGCCTCAACAATAGCTCCTCTCCCTATCATCTTTCACAGTTTGTAGGGGACCTTCGCCAACCTATACCCTGTGCAGTGTCCCACAAGGAACATTTAATATTGGGGAAATGGAGGCAATCTAGCCACCACCTTCCTTTCCTATTCCAGGAGAGGGATCTTTGTGTTCTCTGGAGTGTTACTGTACTGTAAGCAGAAATGAAAAAAAGATGATGATGATGATGATGATGATGATGATGATGATGATGAATGAATGCAGCATATATGGTGCTTTACAGGCTTTATAAACAAAACAAGTCTTTTTTATGATATGGATATGACCAATGAGAACAAACAAAACCACAGCACTTATCAAAACACACTGAGAAATTAGGGCTGCAACGTTTAAATATAACTGATTTTAAAAGTAATCTCAATTTATTGGGTAACACACATAAAATATAGCATATAATATAGTAGTAGTAGTAGTAGTAACAACAACAACAACAATAATAATAATAATAATAATTTATTATTTATACCCCGCCCATCTGGCTGAGTTTCCCCAGCCACTCTGGGCGGCTCCCAATCAAGTGTTAAAAACAGTACAGCGTTACATATTAAAAACTTCCCTGAACAGGGCTGCCTTATAGCACTTTTTGAAGACCTTTCTATGCTGCCAATTTGTGCTGGCAATTAAGAAATACTCTTCTGTAATAGGGACGTGGGTGGCACTGTGGGTAAAACCTCAGCGCCTAGGACTTGCCGATCGCATGGTCGGCGGTTCGAATCCCCGCGGCGGGGTGCGCTCCCGTCGTTCGGTCCCAGCGCCTGCCAACCTAGCAGTTCGAAAGCACCCCCGGGTGCAAGTAGATAAATAGGGACCGCTTACCAGCGGGAAGGTAAACGGCGTTCCGTGTGCTGCGCTGGCTCGCCAGATGCAGCTTGTCACGCTGGCCACGTGACCCGGAAGTGTCTGCGAACAGCGCTGGCTCCCGGCCTATAGAGTGAGGTGAGCGCACAATCCTAGAGTCTGGCAAGACTGGCCCGTACGGGCAGGGGTACCTTTACCTTTACCTTCTGTAATAGTTGATCTCTGATTTTAAAATTTTCATATGGTTTTATTGTATTGTGTTATGTATGATTGTTGTAAACCACTCTGACATTTTTTTTAATGAATAGTGATCTAGAAATATATGTATAAATAAAATAAATGAATAAATAAATATCACCCTTCTCTCTGCTGGCTGGGGCAGATGGAAGTTTTAGTCCTGCAACATATAGAGGGCATCAGGTTGGCAAAGGCTGATATATATGTTAAAACTAATAAAACACTTGAGATGGCAAGCACCATCTTAAGAGCCATTCTGACTTTCATCTCACATTGGGGGGATGCCTCTTTTAAGATGGTACCTTCTAGGACCCAGCTGCAAACTATCTAGAGACATCAAAGTATAGTTCTTGCTTTAAGAAATGCTGCAAAATTTAACCATCAGATTAAGTGCCAAAGGATGTAATCATACATCCATTTACCTGTGAAATCAATTGAACTTATTTCTAAGTAGACATGTGGCAGTACTATTTGAAGTCATGATTAATTTAACAAGGTTGCAATGCAAACCAATATCTACTTACTTGGGAATAAGCCCAAATGACCTCAGGGAGACATACTTCTCAGTAAGCATGCATAAAATTGCACAGTAAGATTTGTCTTTTAAATTAGGTTGCAACGCTCTACAAAAAAAAACCCTTGTTGTGAAAGAGGAAGTGGTTGCAATTTAATACTCCAGCTACTGTAGTGGCTAATAATAAACTGCTACTTAAAAATGTGCAGATCTGTACACATGCATATCAAATAATCCTATGACTCTTGGGCAAATGATATATAAAGCTAACTCATATTTTTTCAGAAGTTCAGTAAACTAATGCTTCCATAATGCAATGTCATTGTAATCTGAACATCTAATCAAGCACAGTCCAATTAAGGAAGCTGGTGCTTATCAGCATCCAATAAATGAGCACTTAAATTTGGAGACTCAACATCAGGTGTAGAGACCTATCAGCCTTTCAGATGTTGCTCAGCCACAACACTCATCACCCCTAGTAATTCGCTATGCTTGGTGGGACTGATGGGAGTTGTGGTTCAGCAACACCTGGATGGCCAAATGTTCTCTACCACTGCACTGCATAATAAAGGTAAAGGTAAAGGTACCCCTGCCCGTACGGGCCAGTCTTGACAGACTCTAGGGTTGTGCGCCCATCTCACTCAAGAGGTCGGGGGCCAGCGCCGTCCACAGACACTTCCGGGTCACGTGGCCAGCATGACATCGCTGCTCTGGCTCGCCAGAGCCGCACACGGAAACGCCGTTTACCTTCCCGCTAGTAAGCGGTCCCTATTTATCTACTTGCACCTGGGGGTTCTTTTGAACTGCTAGGTTGGCAGGCGCTGGGACCGAACAACAGGAGCGCACCCCGCTGCGGGGATTCGAACCGCCGACCTTTCGATCAGCAAGCCCTAGGCGCTGAGGCTTTTACCCACAGCGCCACCCGCGTCCCGTGCGCACTGCATAATAGAATGCATTTAAAAATGTCAGGAGTTTAAAATCCTCAACATGCTTCTCTATTTTGTGTTGACAAAGTGCCAGGAGATGAAAAGACCACAGACATCAGAAAACTATCTGAATTCCCCTGACAACCTCCAAAATAGGTCAGAACTGAATGGGGAGGGGTGGAGAATTCTATATGTTGTTGGAACTTTATTGCCTCTATTTACATTTCAACACAGGAAAGCTTTAAAGACAAGGTGGCATGTGACTTTATTCCCATGTCTTTGCTGCACAGACATACAGGTAAGCAGCCACTGGTCCATGAACACTTTCAAGCTGTTAGGGTAACTAGAAACTTGAATGCCTAATGACATATGGGTAAAAGAAAGGCAGATTGGCAAGGAAGGTTAAAAAGTATGTACTTGTATTGGCAATTTTGTTCCACCTGTCGTAGTTAAGCACAAGGCACATGTTTAAGGTTAGCACCGGAATCTTTACCATCTCCAAGACGTTCCATGTTGATGAAGAAAACATTTGATCTCGGAGATCCTACTGCTAAAACTGCTATTGAGCAGGTAATTTCAATCTGTTTTAGCATTTTAACTTGTATATGTTTTAAAGTACAGTTGTATTTTATTTTTTTACTTTATTGTTTTATCTTCTTTTAACTGGCTTTGAGGTTCTTCTTACAACCAAGTGGTGTACAGTAGTACCTCAGGTTACAGATGCTTCAGGTTACAGTCACTTCAGGTTACAGACTCCGCTAACCCAGAAATAGTACCTCGGGTTAAGAACTTTGCTTCAGGATGAGAACAGAAATCGTGCGGCAGCGTGAAGCCCCATTAGCTAAAGTGGTGCTTCAGGTTAAGAACAGTTTCAGGTTAAGAACGGACCTCCAGAACGAATTAAGAATTAAGTTCTTAACCCGAGGTACCACTGTGTGTGTGCGTGTGTGTGTGTGTGTATATTGAAACAAACAAACAAAGTCCATAGAACTGTCATCACACTGAGAGCCAAACTACACACTATGCTGATTGGACTTCCTTTTTATTTTTTGCTTTCAAGGTAATCATGGCGAGTTTCAACTTTGACCTGACAAGTGGTATTTGAGTGGAGGATTTCTAACCCTTTCTTCCACACAGCTTTCTGTGATCTAAATGCTGCCCACCTAGTTGCTGTTAGTGCTGAAGCAACAAAACCAAAACTTCCCAGCAGTGCTCTTCGTTTAAAAGCTAGAGCTCCCCACTCAGTGGGGCTAGTCCACAAGGACAAATGGAGCTCTGCTCCACCACCCTCAGTCTACCCTTGGCCAGCCCCCTCTTGTCTGCCTTCTTACTTGCAACCAGTCCAGGGTGTGGCATTCCCCATCAGCCAACTCCTCTTTAGTCTCACTGCTGCCCCTGTAGGGAGGATGGAGAGATAACTAGCATTCATTAGCTCTACTTGTCAATGGTTCTGGCTCAACCTTACTGTTGGTCTCCCTGCCTTCCGCCCTACCAGTTCCAATGGGCTCTAGCCTCCACTGCTGCTTCAAAGTAAGCATTTAAAATGTTGGGAGAGCCCAGCATAGGTCTCCCACCTAATGTGTAGTTTTCCTCTGACACTGGCAGCAGTGTGGAAAGAGCAGCAGAAGAACATGGTTCATGCAGGTTTGGGCTTTGTGTGAACAAGCCTGAAGTCTGGTCTTCTCTAGGAGGCTATGTGTGGCCAGTCTGTAATCTAGCCAAGGCTGTGACAGAAGGCAGCATCCATTGGTTGCCACCATTGCTCCACCTGGCCAGCTGGCCAGCTCCTTCTCAACCCTGCCAAACTAAGCCCTACACAAATGAAGCATGTTGCTTCTTGGAAAGCTTACATTCTTTAACAGATGGACAAATCTGCTATGGCGTGTATCTCTTCACTAAGGTTATGAGCTCTTCAGTTTTTTGTCCCGTTCACATCACCAACACCATATGGATCAGATTCTCACTTTACCAGCAAGGCTAAGGAGCTGTCCACCAGAATAAGAAGCAAGGCTTTCAGAATAGCAAGGGAGCTGTCCAGCTACAGAGCCACACTGAGCTGAATAACAGGAGATGTTGCATCAGCAAGTGCGAGGAACCAGCTGGGCAGCTTTATAGCCAGCTTTGCTGCTCCACTTCTTTTCTGAGCATCAAATTATGCTGGGGACCCGTGAGTGGATTTCCTTTTTATTTTTTGCTGTATTTTTTTGCAACCATGGAGAGTTGCAACTTTGTCAAAAGAGATGGAAGAATTGTGGTGATCAGTCGATGGTAGTGCCATCCGAGAGGTGGAAATGCATCTTGTTCTTGCATTTGAGAGCTGCATTCTCAGTCAACAGCTCAGGACTTGCTTCTCCTCAGTATATTGGAATTGTAAATATATGATATTGCACATAACCTCATGTAAAAGTATCCCTGTTACACACTGCGAGAAATATATGTATATAGAGAGAGGGGGGAGGGGATATATGAACACCTTAAAGATTTTGTTCATCATTCTAAAAGAAAATATTTAATAATGAAAAATCATTCTCCCCAATTTTTCATAAAGAAATGAAGAAAGAAAGAAAGCTTTCAGAGAAAATGAGGGGGGAGGAATCTTTCCCTACCCCCCAAATTTTTCAGTCCTCCACCAAGGCCTTCACATCTCTAACTCCAATGTGCTCCTCCTTCAGCCATCTGTCAGCACTTCCTTTCTGATGTCCCTCACAATTCAAACTGAAAATAATAAAACAGGAGTCACCAACATGTGTTTCACTCCCTGACCTAACTCGGGCGATATTTCAGGCAAACCCATTCTTACAGACTCAACTACAAGTCATAACAAGCCAAACTCATAACACCAACCTGTCCTAAAGGAAGCCAGTTAGATAAACAATCTCATTAAAACCTGCAAAGAGTTCATGCTGTGATGCCGCAAATGTAGCTTTTATCTTATTGTGCATATTAAGCAGTGAATCAACCAAGTACATGCTGTTTTCCTCCATTTATGAATTGGAGCTGAGAGCCAAGTCTCAGGCAATTATGAGAGAACTCCATGGGCAAAGGAAGCACCAAATGCTTCCAAAGATAACAGCAAAAACACCAATGTACCATTCCCCACCCCCGCCACTGAAGTACACCCAGGAGGCAGCATACGTAATACAAAATATGACTGCCAATTCAGTCCTACAGTACACAGAATATTTATGAGATGATAGCGATATGCACAACTTTCACTAGCAAATGAAAAATTATCTAATGACTATACTTAAGTTATTATTAAATGTGTATGTGATAAATTTACATTAGAAAGTCAACTGAGGGTATTCCCATTAAATTAGGTGAGGGGGGATCTCTGGTCATCCAGGTGCTGTTAAACTACAACTCCCATCATCCCTGGCCATTGTTGGGGTTGATCTGGAGAGCCATTAAATAAAGAGATTTTATCTAAGAATAAAAAATGGCAGTTCCCCAAGGACTGCCTCTCTCCATAGGAACCTGCTCCAACTCCTAGCTCTGTTGAGGGAGTAGAAAGGCTTATGGTGCCACCTAGTGTTTCTTATTCCTGCTCATTTTCCAGGCCATGAAAGAAAGATAGTAAACAAACAGATACGTACATACATGCATACAAACATAAAATGGTGATGCTTTTACTGGCCTTTTTTCAGTTAGTGTCACAAGCATGCAGACTCTTCTGTTAATACAGAACTTTACAGCCAGCAGAACACAAAGATTTATAATTTCGCTTTTAAGTCAGATAATACAATACTATTTATTAAACCAAATATCTTAAAGTTAGATTTTAACTGCCATGGCCCCTCTCATTCTGGCAATTGTCGAACATAACATGCTGACCCATTTGTCCTTTATTGCACAGTATGCCACATTGGAACATCCAAGCTGAGTCAAGCGGGGCTGGAAGTTACCACAGATCAGCTACAGAGAACTGCCAGAAAAGCAGAGCTTGAAGTCAGCACAGCAGCTGATCAGTGATACCTTCAAGCCCCACTTGACTGGGCTTGGGTTTTCCTTTCTGGCACAGTGTCCCCTGCTTCAAAGGGGTGGGTGGATCGGGTCACCTGACATCACTGTTCTGTCAAGTGATTGATAGATCGGTCAATCCAGCTGTTACAATTGTCTGCCGAGGGGGAGGAAACCCAGGGGTCAGTTCCGCACCCCTGTTCTAGGGCCTCAGAAAATGTTCCAATGCAAACTAGAAAAAGTGCAGATGCAAACTGCTCTATGCAAATTATTCTAACGGGCATAGGAAATTTCCACATAAATGATCCTTTGACCATCTTTCCAGGTACTTCCCTTTGCCTAACAAACCTCTTCAAGATGTTGTTGGTTTATGATTTAATAGTGCTTCAAATGGATGGTACATACTAAATGCAATGGATCTATGTTTCAACAAAACATCCCTTGCCATTCTTCTAGAAAATAGCCATTTGACATTTTATGAAGACAGATCAGTTTGTTCCTCTTGCTATACTGTTTGTCATATATCTGCCAAAATAATGAAAATGTGCCAGAATGACTTAACCAGACCACAAACTTCAAAAAGTTAGGTGCTTTAATGGGGCAGGAAGTTCCAAGATTTATTATGCAAGCTTAACTGTGGGAAGAACAAAAAGGGACTGTTTGCTGGGTTAAAAATGGAATATAAACGTCATTATTATATGCAAGTCAAGTTTAATCCTCCATGTAGCAAAAACGCGTAATTACTTTTTTGTAACAGGCCTGTGCATACATTAAATGAATAAGGGAAACACAAGGAATTTGGTGAACGTTTGTGGTTACCACCCCTAGATGCAAAAAAAGAAGAAGAAAAAAAGAAAAAAGAATGTGGGACTGAAATGGATTTTTAAAGAAGCAATGTAAAAAACTTTTTTTGATTAATTTGTCTCTTGGCTTCTGCTCCTATAAGTCAGTATATTACTGCGGTCACATTCCCATCCTCTCCTCTGCAGATAGGAGGGGAAATGACAGATTCTTGATTTCATTTTGCGTCTTGATAAAATCTTAAATCATGAGATGTTAAATAATTCTTTTTGGATATAAACTGTTGTTTCCATACTAGTTCCATCAAGCAAGAGTTTCTTTCCGAATCTTATTTAGTATCTGACTGAAATTTTGATCACAGGCAAGCTGTAAACAGTTGTGCTATGTGATATTTTTCACTTCTTACAGGCATTCAGAATACCAGTGGATGTTTGCTCTCAGTAAAGAAGATCCGATAGCCCTGAAATTACACTTTATACCAGCGTGCCATAGGAGATACTGTAGTGCAAATCTTAAATATATGCACAAGCAGTGTAAGTGAGCTTGCTCATGGTTCTCCACCACAGTTGCTGCTGCAAAACCACTTTTAATTTTTCCTGTTTTCAGGGCCTACAGTAGGACTCCTATGCACACTCAATGGGGAGCAGTAAGTGCACAGGAATCTGTCTTCCTGAGTAAACATGGGTAGGATCCGTTTTTGATCCTCAGCATGCCATGCTTAGTCCATGTTTGTGCTGCTCTCACTCTTCTGCTCTGAATGTGCAGGTTGTTTCAGGGCAATGCGCACTGTTGGAGACTTGTACCAACCTAGCATGGAGGCGCCAAACTGGGAGTGTGATGAGCTTCGATGCATAGGAAGTTTAATGAGACAGGATATGTACCACTCCCAGCAGAGTCAAAGCAAAGAAGCAGACGAGTGTCAGCTTGCTGACCTTCTAATCTACAGTGAACTTGGTTCACCCTGCTTCTGTTATAATGTTGTCTCTTCGTAATTGATGGCTTTCTTACCAAACCCAGACTTATAATTACAACAGCACTGAAACCCCTTCCCAAAAAAGGTAATTTACACAAAAGCACAGGAAATGGAAATCTCCAAATGCATATTGTAAGATTTCACTGCACCCAACTGGAACTGCTTAGGAAGGATTGTACCAACCACTTTCACAGCAGACATGCCAAAAAAATTGTGATGCCGTGGTTTTATCACATGCAGAGATGTTAGAGGAATGGTTTGTGAAGAAATCTGGCAGTGCTTGTATTAGCACGACGATTTAGTAACAGCAGCTCTAAAAGGACAAGAAAACCACCCATGTGCATTTGAACCAATGACCTCATAACCATGTATTCTTCTTTTTGGCCCACACCACAGGGTTCTCTTGCTTGTTGATGCTGCCTGCTTATACGTTTTTCTTCCACTGAGGACTGAAGGGAGGAGGCAAAATGTTTTGCTCAGAGGGGCGCTGAAAACCAGCTTTTAATAGACCTGTTTTAATACAGTGCCATGGGGAAACGTCTGTGGGCTTCGCACATCTTGCAGAACTCTGGAAAACCATGCAAGGAATGCAAGCACCCTCTAGTGGAAGCAGCAGAGTTGGAGTACTCATTCTTGCCCCCCTGCATTTGATTTTGACAGCTTCCTGAATGCCTGGAGAGAGTGACGGTTGTTCTGAAATCCCTTCCTTTGGCTTTATTTTTAATACTCAGTTGACCATGAGCAGCAGCTTTGAAGGCTTTGATGTTTGACGTATGTTTTGGGATGCGGCATCACACTTCCTAGACCACGTGACCATGCTCCCATGTGAAAAGGGATTGAAGTGTACACAAGGGGGATCCTAACCTAACACACATCATAATCAAAGCACATAGGCTAGGGGAGGAGCTTGTCATCACAATGCCACTGTTATGTACTGAAGTTCTCACCCTGGGCCAGCAGGGGGATACTGTAGATAGTTATGCAAATGAAGGATCGAAAGTGACATTCAGTGATTGGATAGTTTGTATGCAAATGAAGGATCGAAAGTGACGTTCAGTGATTGGATAGTTTTAGAAAGTTGCTACAGTTACGTTGTTCTGGAGTTTTATATAAGCAGGCTGACAGAGCTCCTCAGTTCAGTTCTGTTCTGGCCTTTGAATAAACAAGAGCTGTTTGAAGAATCGCTGTGTTGTCTGATATGTTCGCCCACAACTTAACAGCCACCCCTTCATCTTCTGTGACCCAAAGGCCATGTTTGCGCACAATGGAGCTACCCTTTGGCAATCACTCAAAAGCAGCCACCTGTCAAAGAAGCAGCCTGTTTAAAACCAGATCACGTTGCATCAGGTTTGTTACCAATACTGCCAAAAAACATATCAGTCCATTTCCCATTAGCATTTCCCATTTAAGGAACCAGGCAGAGGGCACAGTGGTGCCTACCCTGTAGAATGCCCTCCCATCAGATGTCAAGGAAATAAACAACTACCAGACTTTTAGAAAACATCTGAAGGCAGCCCTGTTTAGGGAAGTTTTTAATATTTGATGAATCATTGTATTTTAGTATTCTGCTAGAAGCCGCCCAAGGTGGCTGGGGAAACCCAGCCAGATGGGCGGGGTACAAATAATAAATATACTACTATTATTATAGGATTCCTTGGTGCTGTGTTAATAATTTTTTGTCTCTTTTTCACACTAGCCAATTTAAGTTTGTCTTCTACACAACTTTATTAATTTCACCCCACTTAAAGGATCTGCCAGACCTATCACTTTAATCTCAAGAAGCCAAACTCAAATGTCATATTATTACATAGCTTAATGTAATAAAAAGTCTAATTAGGAGTACACTTTCATTTTATCCTTGTCAACATTAAAGTGTTGATAACAAGATTAAAACCACCCTTAAATACTTTTTAATGAAATCACATTTAACATGACATTTAGAGAGTGCCTTTAACACACACATTAAAGGTTCTACTTTTGCTTGTTCTTTCAAAGCCAATCTTAACATGAATTGTAATGTCAGCTTTATTGGTGCATTCTAAGTCTTAAACACAATTGCCTGAAAGCAATCTCTATTAATCACAGCCGAAAGCTGCAATCCAATGCACAATTCCATGGGAGCAAGTCCCCTTGAAACACTGCTGGACTGATTGCATTTGGAGTCCAGTGTGGCTATTTAAAAAAATAAATAAATACAAATGTCAAGAGATCCAATCATGGCTCTCCCAAGCAGCATGTAGTTTGGTCCCAGGTTTAAACCTATTGCCTGCCAACAGGGATGTTGTATAGGGAATGTCCAGCATTTTGAGCCCCAATATCTTTTCTGCCAGGCTCTAGATCTTCTGCCCCTGCCATGATTAAAATGCATCTTGTAGCTATAAACATGGTTTCGGTAAGTTGGCAGCCCTAATAAGCAGAAGCACTAGGGCCAACTTGTGTGTTTGGCAACCTAGGAGACTACTGTTTGTTCGAGACATTTATGCATATGGTATATTCATGTGCAAGCTTTTTAAAAACTTGTATCAAACTTATTTATTCTACTCTATCCTTTTAAAAGTTAAGTACAGTTGTGTTTAACCCAGTTGGATTGAAAACATAAGTTGTGAGCTTTGTAGAGTGGAATTATCAACTTTGATTAAGAAATAGTTCGAGCTGTAGTGACCGCATAGCTAAGGTTGCCATATGTCCTCTTTTCCCAGGACACACACACTTTTTCAGGTCTGGTTGCAATATGGTCCTCCTTCGCCCAGGCAGATTTTTTAAATTTGGCAAAATGTCTGGAGGGTTTTGTGGTTTACAGTAATCCAAGAAAAATTGTCTAGTGCATTAGACTCAAAGCTAGTCTGCAGCATAGGATAACTGCAGAGCAGCATCTCAAACTAGCTACATACTGTATAAATTCCTTCTATTGGATCAAAGCATGCTGGCTAAGCTACAAGATTTCGGAGGAGTCTGGGAGGGCAAGAACTAACATGCCCCTGCCTTTAAGGCGAGTCCATATGTACCTGTTACGGTAAGTTAAACAGTTTAATAAATTGTTCACACTTATGTTCACAAAGATGTGAACATGAGCCCAAGTACTTTCATGTGGCAAGTGAGGGAGCAATCTGTATTATTATTATTATGTTGCAAGTTAAGAACATTGCTACTAGCAATATATCACAGCTTCTATAACCTCAGGTTGTGATCTGGGTACCCATCCTGGGATCTTTGCATTCCCTTTTGCAAAGAAAAATTCCCACACTGTATGAGACCCGATCAACTTGGCACACGCAGAAAAACAGTTTTAAAACGATTTGCAGCTGGCACTACATACTTGTGAAATCAAAGAATCATATAATTGTAGCGTTGGAAGGGACGTCCATGGAAGGAGGGTCCACCAGCTTCCAAGGTAGTGTATTCTCTTACCATCAGAAAGTCTGTCCTAATGTTTAGTGAGAATCTCCTTTCTTATAATTTGAATCCATTGGTTCAGGTCTTGCCCTCCGGAGCAGAAGAAGACAAGCTGGCTCTATCTTCCATGTGATAGTCCTTCAGCCCTTGAAGATAGCTATCATACCACCTCTCAGTCTTGTCTTATCTAGGCGAAACATGCCCAGCTCCTCTTCATAAGGCTTGGTTTCCCAACCTTTTACCACATTATTTGCATTTCTCCTCACATCTTCCAGCTTGTCAAATATCCTTCTTAAATTGCGGCACCCAGCACTGGACACAGTATTCCAGATATGATCTGACCATATTGTTGACTCATTTTAAGCTTGTGGTTTACTAAGATCCCTCAAGCCCTTTCACATGTACTGCTTTCATGCCAGGTGTCCCCATCTTATATTTGTGCGTCTTATTATTCCTACTTAAGTTTAGAACCTTACATTTGTCTGGATCAAAATTCACTTTGTTAGTTTTGGTACAGTTCTCCAAACTGTTAAAATAATCTTGCATCCTGATTCTATCTTCTGAGGTATTAGCTACCCTTCCAAGTTTGCCTTCAGCTGGAAATTTGATGTGCAGCACCTCAATTCCTTCATCCAAGTCACTTATAAAGATGTTGAACAACACCAGGTGCAGGGCATAACCCTGTGGCACCCCACTTGTCACTTTTTTCCAGGATGATAAGGAACCATTGGTGAGCAGTCTTGGGTTCAGTCAGTCAACCAGCTACAAATTCACCTAATAGTAACATCATCTAGCCCACATTTTACCAGCTTCTCCCAAGAATATAATGGGAGACTTTGTCAAAAGCCTGATTGAAACCAAGATACACTACATCCACAGCATGTAATTCTATCAAATAAAGAAATGAGATTTGTCTGGCATGACTTGGTACTGAGAAACCTGTGCTGGCTCTTAGTAATCACAGTATCCTTTTCTAAGTGCTCACAGAAAGATGGTTTAATTGTCTGTTATAGGACTGTTTGTCATAGTGATGATGTAAAGCCGACCAGTCTGTAGTTTCCTGGGTCTTCCTCTGCCATACTTTCTGAATATGTGAAAACATTTGCTCACCTCCATTCCACAGGGACTTCACCTGTTCTCTAATAATTCTCAAAGATTATAGACAGAGGCTCTGAGATTACACCTGCAAGTTCCTTTAGTATCCTTGGATGCTGTTCATCAGGCCCTAGAGATATGAATTAATTGAAAGCAACTAGGTATTCCCTTACAACCTCTTTTCTTATCTTGAGCTGCAGCTTCCTCTCTGATTTATTTATGCCCTAGATTAAGCTCTCATCCAAGTTCTTTAAATTAGAGAGGATGTCAACAGTTAGGTTCATAATTCCATGTGGTGGGAATGAAAATCTATACCATTATTTTAGAAAATTGTCTTTGAAGAATGTTCTTCTATTACAGGACAGGTGATACAGCCTGATCTGAGGTTAGCTTTATTAAATCTGTTTATAGATTACCACAAGAATTTACTGCTTAAGAACCTAATCTTTCTCATGTCTGCAAGTTAGAAATATATTACTACAACACTGTAAAACAGCTTATAACTTAACTCCAGAAGTATGGTGGGATGGATTATGGAATACAGCCCTTATGGAGAAACTAATGAAGCACCTTAGAGCACTCAGAAACACAAAGTCCAAAGACAATTTTGAAACTGTTTGGTACATGTTTATTCAGTACACTGGAAAGGACAGTGTTGCTCCCTCACCACCAGTTACCCACAACTCACTCTGGGACAATCTGTAAAGATGGGCAGTAAAGACACCTAACGGATGTAATCAGCTCTAAACTATTTACAAACCTGTTAAGTATTTGACTGTATTATTGACATTGTATATGCACAGAACGTTAATTGTGGGTGGGGATATACAAGGGTTGTTTGTTATATGCATTTTTAGAAACTGAAAAATTAAATTACGAAGATGATTCGGGGCGTAGGGAGAGGGAAACAAGGCTGTTGTTTAAAGTTCACTAACCAGTTTCATTCCCGGAATTGCTCATGACACTCCATCTGTTTTATTTTACTTTGCTTACAGGGTGGTTTGGCGTGCTACAAAATGCAGTGTCAATGAGAAAGCAGGCACTTGCCATCATAAATTTTCCCGGAAGCACTCTTGCACATTGACACAGATTTATGTCACAGAGTGTGTCCCAGTCCATTAAATACTTTGCACTGCCCTATCTAGCAAACCTGTCACACCCCTCCCAATAAACTCTGTCCATTTGTCCATGCTTATAATAAATATCTTTACATTCATTAGTATATATATTTGTGAAGCAGAATAAGACAAGCAGATATATGCAGTTGTGAAGGGTGAAAAATGAAAGGTTGTGGGGAATTATGTGTGTCAATTATCATCAACAGAAGATTGACAACAAAAACCCACACACTCTGGTGTCAGAGTGAAGCTGCGAAGCAAGTGGTTTTCATTCCAACTCCTCCCTGATCAGAAAGCCGGGACATCTTGTGCATGTTTGCTCAGACAGAAGTAAGCCAGACAGTGTCTTCCAGCGCAAGCCTATGTATGCCTACTCAACTCCCACTGAGTTTCAGGGGACTTTGTCAAAGGTAGTGTGTATCAGGGAGCAAGCTTCACTGAATACGATGGCACTTTGGACGGAATAGAATCACAGAACTGTAGAGTTCTGTGAGGCCACGGGGGTCATCTAGTCCAACCCCCTGCCACGCAAGAATCTTTTGCCCAACATGGGGCTTGAACCCACGACTCTGAGATTAAGAGTCTCGTGCTCTACCGGCTGAGCTACCAAGGGGGAATGCCCTGCCCTGCTCTGCCCCCGCAATAAGCGATTTACGATCCACCTTGCTTGCAAGCGGTCGAAATCCTAACGTTTACATTTGCACCATGGGTGGGATGGGACCACGGCTGCAATCCTGGCCCCACTTACCTGGGAATAAGAACGTTCCTTTGCTTCTGAGCAGGCACGGCTAGACCTGCGCTGTCATACCTCAGCCGTACTTACCGGGCAAAGCAAGCGCCCAGCGACGGGGACTTGGGACGGCTCGATGCCGGGCGCCCTCGAGACTGAACTAGACGGAAGCCGAAGGGGCGCGCTCGGCGTCGCGAGAGCCAATCAGAGCCCCGGGAAGCCGAGAGCCGCATTGGACCAGAGAGGCGCCTGGCGGCAGCGCGGACAACGGGGGGAAAGCGCCGCTGTGCCCTGGGCTCTCCGGCCGCCCCTCACCCCCTGAGTTACCTGTGGAAGTAGTGGCCGCAGAACATGCCGCCCAGGAGCCGGCAGCCCAGGGGCGCGAAGCGGGGCGGGCTGCGCAGCGCCAGCAGGAGCGCGGGCACCAGGAAGGCGGGCAGCTCCTGCAGGAACCAGGCGCAGCGAGCGGACAGGTGGGCGCGGCGCCTCGGCGGAGGCTTCTTCTCGCCCTTGTCCGGGGGCGCCGGCGGCGGCTCCTCTTCCTCCTCCTCGTGCTTGCCGTAGCGGGAGGGCGTGTGGCTATAGAGCCACAGGTGCAGCAGCCCCAAGGACAGCAGCACGGAGCTGAGGGACCTCACCAGGCTCGGCGAGCATTGCATGCTACTGGCGAGGGGGCGCTCGGCGCTGGCGGCCACGGCAGGGCAGCCCCGCCATTAATAGGGCCGCCCGGGCGCCCGCCTCCCCCTTCGCAAGGAGGGGTGGGGTGGGGTGGGGGCTGGCTTGCTCGCAGCTGAGGCGGGAGCCAGGGGAGGGGCGAGCGAGCGAGCAAGGGATGGCCAGAGCGCTTCCTCGAGGTGTGCTTTCTCCGTCCCCGAGAATAGACTTCTCGCTCTGCTCAGCCCCCTCGGAGAACCAGGAGTCTTCTCTCTAGCAGAGAGAAAAAGATCGAAGGGTCCGAGCCACCAAAGCCGCGCAGGACGAGTTTGCTCCACGCTCCTCTGTCCGATCCCAGAAGTGCCTCGTGTGGCCCCTCGCGCTTTTCTTCGTGGGGCCACGAGGTTGCTTGTTGTTGCCGTGCTCTCCCTAACAGACAGACGGTGCTGCCTTTCTGGGATCTTGTCAGCCCGGTGCTAAACCTGTGCTGCTGCTGTTGTTGTTTAAAGAGCGGTGGGCAAGGGCTGGCCTGCAGCATAAGAGCCAACTCCTAGGGGCAGAGGTCCCTTGCACCCCCCCCAATAAAATATTTGAGGGGACACACCCCAAAGTTGATGGGCATTGCTATTCAAATAGTGTAGATGTGCCCCATCATGTGATCGATGATGCAGTGCAGGCCTTAGTTGCTTCTCCCCCCCCCAATATTTCATTCAAGTTCGCACCCCTGGCCTGAGGCAAAATGGTTCCCCATTTCCATTCCATGACCAAACTGACAGCTGAATCTAACCTCCAAGCAGGGGTGAAACTAGGCTTTCTTTCACCCAGGTCAAAGAACCAGTTTGGCGTGCGCGCGCACACACACACTGGGAGCCTCAATGGCGCACCCCTGGAGGCTTCACCCGGGACAAAAAAAACCCTAGCTAGCTGTCCCCCCCCTTTACAGCTCTGCCTCCAGGGGACACTGTCCTATACCTGAATCTGAAGGCAGCTGGCTAGCTTAGGGTACCCAGGGCCCATTTCACACATACACCTTTGTACCTCAACACGTCACTGCCGCTTCTCTCCACCCTCACATTAGACTCTGCCTACTCTTGGGGATGGCCTTGGGGATGGAGAACCAGTGGCCCCCTAGGTGTTGCTTGACTTTGGCTCTCATCAGCCTAGTCTGCATGTCCAGTGGTCAGAGGTGTTGGGGACTGTAGTCTAACAACATCTGGATGCTCATAATTTCCTCAGCCCTGGCTGTTGTTTTCAGCCTTTCTAGGTTATTTAGGAGTGTAATAACACGCTGGACTTTGCGGCCTTATGGTTATTGAGGCACAAACCTTCATCCAGTACACCCTCCTTGCCTTCTGGAACCCTCTTATTGGGCAGGTCCTAGCAGCAGGATCAGATGAGAGGATACTGCAATGCCAAATAATGAAATGAAAGGCCCTGAGAGTTCAGCTCCGTCAATCTCACCAGAAAAAAAATCCCACAGAGAAATGTCATTAGCAAAGCTGGCCCAATACACACATGCTCCTTTGTCTATTTCACATACAGAATCCAATCAGAGTGGCACTTGAATCTTATTTCAGCACTGTCAACCAGACAGCATCCTTCACACCTGAGGGCATCAGGCTAGGTTAAGGGTGTAATGTGCTCTGTTTTCCCACCTGATCTGATAGGGTAGAAGGAGTGGGTAGAGTAGAACACTGCAGCTCCCTTCCCCTTCATCAGTACAGAGCTGAGTTGCCTCTTACAAGCAAGTGTCTGGTCTCCTAATTAAACACCCTCTCTCCCCCTGCTGCTTCCCTGTTCAAAACTGCTCCTTCCCATACCTGATCTTCTCAAATAGGGGGAAAAACACTATCAGGGTCTGTTATGTGTATTTGCGTATAATGTGTAGTTCCAACAGCTTATACAGTGGTACCTTGGTTTAAGAACAGCTTAGTTTATGAACAACTTGGATTAAGAACGCTGCAAACCCAGAAGTAGGTGTTTTGGTTTGTGAACTTTGCCTTGGAAGCAAAACATGTTCCGCTTCCTGTTAAGTGTGTTCCATTTGTAAATTGAGTCCCCCGCTGCTATGGGAAAGCACGCCTTGGTTTAAGAACGCTTTGGTTTTAGAATGGACTTCCGGAACGGATTAAGTTTGTAAACCAAGGTACCACTGTACAAATAAATGTCAGCCAGGAATTCTTTGGATCCATCTCCATGCACCATCCATTAGCTTAGGCCTCACAAAACATTTGGGGCCAGCGGGTTATGTGGGTACATTTTGAATTTTGAGAGTGTGCTGTAGGCACCAGTCACAAAATGGCTGCCATGGGAGCTTGATGTAAAGCAAAACTAGAGTACAGTCATGTTGACCTATTTGTAATTCCATAATCGAATAAAGACTCCTGTTCTAAAAGGGAAGGTTAAATGATGGGGGGGATACCAGAAATGCATGTGTAAGCAGTTTTATTGGTGGTGGTTAAGAAATGTTTTAGGGGCAGGCTCCCGTGAAAGGACCTTGAGAAAACTTGTAAGGAACTGCAGAGGATACATACACAGAAGAGCAGAGTCTGCAGATTTGCTGCTCTGCGTGTGGCAATGACCTTAAGAGCCATTAGTTTCCATTTCTCTTTGCACGCTGAGCACCAGCAGTAGAACCACAATATAATTGACTCTTTATGTGGAGGAAGTTGTGCCATTCATGATCAGTGATGGTGGCTCTAAAATCGGGGGGGGGGGGGATCCACTTTCCAAGCAACAATGTATTACAGCTTGATTTGTGATATTCCTGAACCAAAAGCAGTTTCCTCATGGAAGACATTTGAAAGCTACAACTAATGAACAACTGCAGTGACTGATCTTGTAAACAGATGGTGTCAACAGGTCCTAGAATTTTGTGGTCTTGGTGGTCATGATACTCTGTTAATCCCAGTTAGTCAACAGATTACATGCATGGAATGTATATTTAACATGACGAAAATGTTTGCTTTTATAATCCATCTTTACAGGTGAAATTAAGGTTTAGAGGCAATCAAGAAAACAAATCCTCTGCAATTTGGATTTTGAAATTTGACATCAACATAGAAACTTCAGCATCAAAAATTAACACACAATTTGACTGGTTTGTTTCCCTTCCACCATCTTTTAAAGAAGAAGGATGCCAAGTGTCAAATCCAAAGATGTGCTTGCAAAACTTGTAAAGGCGTATTCCACCTCCCTGGAAACTGTTGTGGGTCAAATTCATTTCAGCATTACCAATTTCCTTGTGTCCATTTGAGAGCCTGCTATTTCTTATTTCTGCCTAGTGGAGCACAACCCATAGGTCTGCATAGCCCCTTCGCCAAGAGAAGGAAGTTTTTTCAATAACAATACAGACATCTTTTGGTGTGTCTTGACAGTGTTACCATAAGAGAACAGACTCTGCCTCCACAGCTGTGGCCAAATCCCTTACCTAGCCACATAATGTGGTCTTTCAATGGACAGCAGATGCAGTCCACCACATTCTTTTTCATTAATCCAAAAGTTATATTAATCTCTAACTAGGCTCACTGCACAGATTGTCAAAAGAGAAGCTGTGAATTGTAGCAATAGTGAAGAATGTGATTTGGGAAACATTAACAGAACTACTGAATATTGTAAGAGTCACACAGAAAAGGGTCAAGTGGGGACAGAGTTCATATTTCCTGACTGAAATTGAGCACTATTGAAAAGACAAGTTCGTTTCTTCTGCTACTGGAATCTTACGTCCCATTGAACAATTTTTTTTTTAATTAGCCTAATAGTCTCATGTCTGCTGCTGCTCCATTACCAGATTGGCATGTATTTTATAATAGAACACAGCATACTTTCTAGTCTTCCTGCATTCTAAAAAAAATTGATGGAGTAGTTGCCTTTACAAGCTTCCAATTTGTTTGCTCCAGGCAATGTAACAAACTATGCAGGAATTATACATGTATAATGTAATCTTAGAGTACAGAGAGAGTTCTGTCTAGCAGTTGGGGGGGAAAGATATAATCATCCTATGGGCAAAAAGGGGCATGTACTGTACACTAACTTCAACCAAGGACAAGATAACACTATTTAGTACAATTAAGGGTGATTCCTGACTCACTATTTTGCGGGAAAGTTTCAAGCACATGCTGGAACTTTAGATTTCCACAGTTAAAGGGTATTAAAGCATTATGTCACCCTAGTGCAACAAACCCACTTTTTAAAAGAATCGGACTTCTTGCTTTTTGGAAAGTAAATCAGGATGAATGCTCAATGTACAGGTCAACTGGAGGAGCTCAAAGATCAGTTTTCTAAAGAGAAAAGGCCATATATAAAGGAAAATACTGTGCATGCATTGATACTTTTAAAATTATTATTATTATATTATGGAAATACGGTGAGCAAAATAATTATGCAAATGTGTATACATCTAAAAAATGATCAATTTGGCATACTTTTACTTCTTTTCCACACCGCAACATCCCAGTCCCTTAGTGTACAATAGGGCAGGGTCTATCTCCCAATAGAAAAGGGCCAGAAAGGGAAGCTGAGAGTGACAAGGACTGAGATGGCCCAAAAATGGAAACAAGAAGAACTACCGACTTTGGAAGAATGGAGAACAAAACTAACAGACTATGCAGAACTGGATAAACTAACTGGAAAAATCAGACTTCAAAGAGACCATAAGTTCCTAGAGGACTGGGGAAAATTCAGAGAATATTTGAAGACTGTATGTGAGGAACAAACAACGCTAGTGTGTTTTAAAGAAGCTTTGTGAAAGAATAAGGAATATTGCAAGAATGTAAATGAGGACAGAAAAATTTTACTTAAAGGCGATATTATAATTAAGGAATGTGAAGATAGAAATTTAACTACGGATGATTGTCAGAGGAGTTGAGGAGTATGATTGGAGATATTATGGAAAAATTTAATAAAAAGTCTATTAAAAAAAAAAGAGAGTGACAAGGACTGCAGAGATCCTGCCAAGCAATTGTTGGATGCTTCACCCAAAATATTTACTAGTCTCTTCATTTCTAACCAGGCATGGCCTATCTTCAGCTGGAAACATTTTCAAGTATTTTGGCATATAGTACATATGAAATTCAAAGTTGTAGCAGAAGTCTTAAGGATATTGTACGAGACATATGATGTAACTCCATATTCCACACTACCCCTCATTGCTATAAGGCAGGGATGAGGAACCTCAGGTCTGGGGGGCAGATAAAACTATCTGGCCCTTGGAACGCTCTCCAAGGGTACCCCCACACTAACCACACCCCCACTCCCAGGCCACGCTCCTCCTCACTGGCCCCACTTCACACTCATTGGCCATTTGTGTAAAACCTACTTTACTGTACAAAGGTAAAAATCACACCCATTGCTCTATTCTCCTCTGCCTCTGAACCTGCTTACCACTAGCATGTGCCCCCCTGAAAAGGTTGCCCAGAAGGAAATGCAGCCATTGGGCAGAAAAAGGTTAGTCACTTTGCCACCCCCACTATAAAGGAACATTACTGTCAACATTCCTGCCAACCTAGCAGTTCGAAAGCACATCAAAGTGCAAGTAGATAAATAGGTACCGCTCCGGCGGGAAGGTAAACGGCATTTCCCTGCGCTGCATTGGTTCTCCAGAAGCGGCTTAGTCATGCTGGCCACATGACTCGGAAGCTGTACGCCGGCTCCCTCAGCCTGTAAAGTGAGATGAGCACTGCAACCCCAGAGTCAGCCACGACTGGACCTAATGGTCAGGGGTCAGGGGTCCCTTTACCTTTACTTTACTGTCAATATTGTTTTCCTCATCAAAGATGGGCCAGGATCCAAAGAGCTTATCCTGGCAGGCCCAAAGGCTTGGATATGCCCCATAGGGTTTTTGACTTCCCCGTCTACTTTGAATAACAGACACCCATATGCTTTTAGAAATCCAACCAGGTTCAAAAAGAGTTTTCTAGTGACTTAAGCTACTGTTGGGGTTGGGGAAATCAAGCACAAAAAACCCTGGTTTGCAGCCAAGGTCCCTTCAGCCCTCCCAATAAAATATTTGAGGGTGCTGGGCCCCTCCGAAGTTGATGGGCATTGCCATTCAAATGGTGTCCATGTACAGCATCATGTGATTATGTGGGGCAGGGCTTATTCAAGTTCCCACTCCTGGTGTGCAGAAATAGTCAAGCTGTCCTCTGGACGCTGGCCAAGGAATAATCCCTATTACATGGCTTTAAAGAATAAACAGCATCAGCATCTATCTATGTTGTGACAGGTGCCTCATTTAAAAGATATGCTGATATTTATTGCAATTAAGTACTGCCTGTTTCACTCACATGCAACTGGAAGGTGTAGTAGTTACACTGGAAAAAGCAACTAGTTGCACTGAAAAGCAAAGAGTGTGTTAGATCTGGATACAAACTGGAAGAAACAGCTAACTTTTGTTTCTTTTTCATCAAGTTTTCAATACAGTGAGGCATAGGAGCCAACTCCTAGGGGCTGTGGGAGCTTCGGCCCCCCAATAAAGTATCTGAGGCAGCTGGGCCCTCCCAAAAAAGTTGGTGGACACTGCTATTCAGGTGGTGCGTGTGCACCATGTCATGTGATTGATTATGTGGGGTGGGGCTTACCTGGGCCCCACAATATTTTATTCAAGCTGGGACCCCTGCAGTGAGAGAGGAGACAGTTAATCTTTGCAGCCCGCAGGCACCAGGTCTTTCAAGAGTCTTAATGTTAGAAAGAAACCACATTTTAATCTACAAAGAGATCTTTGCCTACACTGGGGGGAAGGTCCCACTGCACTCCTGAATAGACATATATAAAATTACACTTAGTTGATCAAGCATGTTCATCTGGCAATTAACGCAGGGTTGGTGCGTGATAGTTCTGAACTGCAACTGGATCACATGCTAAAAAGTGGGTTCAGAAGTAGCCCTTGATCTGGAATAATTCTTGCTGCTGTCTAAATAAGATGGGGAGGGGATAGGGAACCAGCTCTCTCTGTTATGCTCCCCACTACCTGTGCTTATGCCTACAAGAAAAGCTTTTGCATTCAGAAGCAATAGAAAAGCAAGCCCTTATCCTCACACCCAAGCTCAGACTTTGAGTATATATACTGTGACTGCCATCTCAGCAGTATTGCAGAGACCAGATATTTACTGATAACCTACATAGACACTTCACTTAACATTTTGGCACAACCACCATGGATTTCAACCTGAATAGCAGGAAGACTTGTCCCCAGATCTGCTTGTCAGTGTGCCAAAAATGTCCTCACGCTTTCCCCATAATAAAGAATTGAACGTCAAAAGAACAAAATAACCTTTCCTACATGGTCTCAGAGTCTGGCAGCCATTCGCATCAAGGAACAACCCCCAAATTCCAACTGCAGTTAAGAATACTGACAAAACTCTTCTTCGGAGATGCCTCTGGGATTTCTGTGTAGGCTACCCAACCACAGTGCCTTGGGAGCTTGTGCTGGAGTGGAGACTACTGGTCTCTTTCTGGCATTGTTTGTGGAGATCTTGAGAGTATTGGGTTGAGTGATGACACACGGCCATTGCCATCACTGTATGTAGACTTTTCTGCATGGCTGATGTATGGGCATCTTTGGTGACCAACATCATGATTGGTGGATGTTAGAAGAGTTACCAGGATGCTATAGGAGTGTCTGCCAGTGTAGCCATTCACTTTTACTTCAACAGCAAGACAGGGATCAGATATTTAATCTGAGCCAGAGAGTTTGGGACTGGAAATACTTGCCATGTATTAGAGGCCAGTGCTACTAGTCCCCACTCCCACCTCCATTTGCATCTTGAAGACTGGAAGTGTGAAACAACAGCTAATACACATCTTGGCTGTTAGTCCTGGTAGACCTGCTCCTGCCTTGCAGGCCTTTTGCCAACTGGCCTGGGAAGGCAGGTCCTGATTGACTCCAGCTACAAAAGCTGAAGCTGCTGAAGAGGCCAGAAATCATCTTGGCTGTTTCTTAGTGCAGACTGTAATCATCGAGCTTGAGCTTCCACAGCTTCTGCCTGCCACGAACCACCATTGGCAGGATTGGCAGCAACAGGTATGTACTATGCTTATTATAATATTTCATTCTCTTGCTGTTTTAATATCTGACTTCCTTTAGAAATGCTTTCTTTTGAAATGTTAACACTTTTTTGTTGTTGTTTACTTTGCTGCGTTAAATGTGCATTCTGCAATTGACCTCCTTTGTGAAGTTAAGATAATATTTTAGTTTCCCATTTTAATTGCATTGCTTTTAATGTATACTTTATATTTGCTTTTCTTCTGTCATTGTTTTATTTGCGGGTTTCTTGTGTTACAAACAGTGCTTTCTTCAGCTGGAACCCACTGGAACTCAGTTCCAGCACATCTCAGGTAGGCACCATTGTCATTATAAGTTCTGACACCCATTTTTCTAGAAAAATTGCACTTTGAGGGGTTTTTTCCCCTTAAAAATATAAAGCGGTATGGAAATTAATAAATTAATAATGTGCTGCTTAAAGGATACATAGGCTCTCATCAACCACAAACTATCTGATGGGATTCCAAGTGCTTTCTTCCTCACAAATATCCAGGTGACGAAAGCATTGGGTCCATTAATACCTCAGTAGGTATTAATTCAGTAGGCATCTTTTGTGAGGCCCATTGCACACTATGCATAACAAACAAGTGCACTGATTGGCAAATATTCTATCAGGAAAAAGCTCTTCCCACGTTCAGAGCACAGCTTTGGCAATTCGGTTCTCTTGGGAATTTTCCCAAGTCTTGAAATCTGTAATTGTGGCTGCTTCTGTCCCCGGGATACTAGCCAATCTGTATTAGGACATTAGTTTCATCTGCATACTATCTTCAAAGGGAAAATGTTACACTTTTGGACTGACATCCAACACTAAATGTTTATGAAATTTCTCCTGGAGTACAACTAGTCCTGGTGACTAATTGCAGTGAGCTTGCTGATGCAGTGCATAGACGTACCTCGAGGCGGGCAAAATCAGCCCTCTTCCATCCCTAGTGTGAAGTGATTTTGTCCAGATTTCAAGCAAATTTTTCATTTCCTTCCTCTGCAACAGCCAGCATTCCATGCCCACTAAGCATGTTCAGTCTTCACCAGGTCAGCTTTTGGGAAGTTTCCACCCCTCCTCCTCATTTTTTATTCTAAATATATTATGCCCTTCTGCAGACTTCTGAGTCTTCCCTCACAAGCATACTGGAACTTCCCTGTTGTGTGTGTGTGGGCCTATTTTGGCAAAATAAAGAAGCCTTTCAGAGAATTGGGAGTACTCTATACATGACTAAGCTTTAATGTTCTTGGGAAGCTTGGAACTCGTTCATCAGTTCAGGTGCACATTAAAATATAAATTATTTGCTTTGACAACATATCACAATGATATGTGTAGGTGTGCAGATGGTGGAACATCACATGAAAGTTAAGGCAATCTGTCCTTTCCATACTATGATGCAACAAGATGGGGAGAAGAAAGCAATGGTGCTTGCTTATATGAACTGGGGCAGAAGGAAATTAACGCAAATGATTTGCCTTGGAATGGGTGCTGAATAGCGCAGCAAAACAGGGAGAGAAGCCATTATGGCCATTGCAGGGGCAGTCTGGGTGGATCCTTCTCGCACGCAGCATAGATGTCTTGCTTTGGGCAGGATTGTTTTAAGTCTATTAACATTCTTTGGAGCCTTCATTAGCAATGATGGGCTTTGCATTGCATTCCAGTTACATAACTGCAGCCCATTCCCCTTCTGGTTCATGGCTCATGCCATGAGTAATAGGTGTGTTCTTTGGCCATTCAGTGATGCAGCATTAAATGGAGGCAAAACTTCTGCTATCTGAGATAATGGCCTTTGGAAAAACACACACACACACACGCTCAGGCTGTACACTACCATCTGGATCTCTGCAAGCTACAAATAAGTTGGGGAAAGATTTGAAATGTTTTGTTTTACAAATGGCCTGGCCCAGCTTCTCATCTGAACAGCTGAATTCTAGGATAGTTAGCAAGTTAGCATTTTGTTTAGGCAGATATTCAGACCTAGATTATCGTGACCAAAGAAACTTTGTTGGCCGGAACATCCTGGCTCTTTTCTGTTTTCTGGGTAAAAGCTCAAAATAATCAGTTCCGTTCATCTCATCACATTGAGATAGTTGAAATGTTTTGAGTTTGGCTTTCTGATTATCTTCCCGGACATTTTTCAATCTCCAAGTACAGACACAGATTTTATACCAAACCATAAACATTGTATGTCTGTATTTTATCATCTGTCCTTTTTTTGCTGAAAAACCTCATCACTCACACTGGCCCTCATTTGTAAATTCTTCACAATCCGTACCTGAAATCATCGTTTGCCTACTTAAAGGATTTTTCTTTACCGTTCCCCAGGAATGCCAAACTAATTTGTTTTGCAAACCCTATAAAAACCTTGTGCGATAAAATTTGTTGCAATAAGTCATGTATACAGAAGATGAAATTGGATGGTAGGACTGGTGGGGGGGTACTTTATAAGACATCTTTTTCAGTATAACAAGGATGAGGAAACCTTTCTTAGCCCAAAGACCACATCCCCTTCTGGGCAACCAACCAGAGTCCTGCAGATGTCTCTTCCTGTCTCTTGCAACTCTTCCCAGACCACACTACCCACTGGTCTTTCTTCACATCCTCCTTGACTGATTTTGCCTGGCTAAAATATGTCCCTGGTCTTTGATAGTGACTTTTGCTTGCCTGGAGAGAGTGTGGGTAGAAATTTTCCTGTACCGTACAACATACCCTCCAACATTTCTCAATCTGTTGACCGCCCTACATCCTCCAACTGCCTCCTGACACCCACACAGGATGTTTGCTGCCTTCCCCCAAAGTTGTTTGCAACCTTTCTCTTTGGATCCAAGGCCCTCAGCGCAAAAACAAAGACTTGTTTAGATGATTTCCACAAATTAACCTCCTTTCGTTTAAGTGTTTTGCTGACTGGAGAATCTCCGCAGGCCTGTGCAACTGTGGTCAACAGCCACTTGACTCAGCCATCTCCCAAGCCCTTTTCCAAAAGCTATTGAAGGCTTGTTTATTTGCCAGATGCTCTCAGGGAATCAGCTGTGGGTTTTCCATTTCATACATTATCTCCTTCCTTTCTTCTTTGTAACATTTGTTTTAATGTTTGTATGTGAGGTTGCTTTTTACTGCCTTATGTAAGCACATTTTTATTATAGTATGCAGGCCATAAATTGCATTTTATGGCATTACGTAAAGTTCCAACTGTTGGAGTGGCCAATATGGAAATTAAATTATTTTCTGCATAAATTAGTCTAGCTCTAAAATACCAAATCCCCTGCCTCCCAGCACCACATTTTAAAAATGCACAGCTGCTCATTACAGGCAATGACCCAGGCAAGGCTCTTACAAGCTCAGGCAAACAAGCAAATAAACAACTTCACGTAACCTAGAAGTTCTCTTACTACTAATTAACTTTTCACGTGATCTGCTTTGGCCTGTCCCTGGTGTTTGGCTAGACCAGGGCCCTCTCAAATGTAGGAGAAATTTGTCAGTATGGAGCCTCACAACAAGCCCCAATTGGTCAGACTTTATTCAGTAATGGATTACAGGACAGAGTCCAAAGAGTCTGTAAGATCTTTCCATAAGAACATACTCTATATAGGACAAAGATGTCGTCTTAGTGGTTTCATCTTCTGACCAACCACCTTCTGCCACCCATATCTCTTCATCCAACCACAGTCCTTGAAATGCAACTTCACCCAAAACATTCTCTGTGCAGAACCCTCCTTGTATCTTATCTGGAGTGGTTTTTCACTCTGTCAGTGTTAGGTTCTTACCAGTTTTTTTTTTATCAGGCCTTACATATAATGGGTTTTACAGAATTTCTACCTCACCAGACTGGTGTATTCTGCAACATGCCATGGAAGCAAAAATACGGCATTAGTGGTGGGTTTAGTGACGCTTCCCCAATGCTACTACATTATTGCTGTCTGGAGGGGCTGTGGTACAACAAAAGCAGGATTAAAAAATAAACCAGAAGATTTGTGGCATTAAAAGCTACAAGATTTCATGAGGAAGTTACAGGATATGTACTGATTGGAAATGAAGCAGTGTGGCTGCCCCCCAACCTCTTCAGGCACAGACAGTATGGAAAGCAGGAATGTGTGTGATTGTCCCAATACCATTATGAGCCCAAATCATCAGAAATGCAAAATAAAAAAGACTTCCAGAGGAGTCCTTTGTTGCAATGACCTGCCATATTCCGGTTTCTTTCTCTAGAGAGCTCAGGAACATCAACATGCCACATGCAAAGTTATATAATCAAATATCAGCATTTTTGTTTAAATTCTATATTTGATTAGAAGATGTGACCTTTCTTCCTCTGTGCTTCAGCCCCATCTCTATGTAGCATTCCAAGAATCGCCCACATATTTTAATTTTTCACTCACTTTTATTCTAAATTCTCCACATTTCCACATCTGTTTGCATTTTTTTTAAAAAATCCTTATGAAAATTCATTAGCATTTAAATGTGAATTTCTCCTACTATGCACACCTTTTTGCAAAGCAATTTCCCCCAATGGTGTTTCCCCCCACTAATCTGTGTGTTTTTATGAACACTTTACTCTAGTATATCCATTTTTGTACACATTATTTGGATGGAGAACTGTACAGCAAAATTCAGAGTGCACATTTTGAAGGATGGCATACTCATTCCACCTTTAAAGCAGATTTGAAGCACATTCTTCCCCTCAAAGAATTCTGGACACTGTTGTTCATCCCCTCACAGAGTCACAATCCCCAGCGACTCTTAACAAACTATAGTGCCCATAAATCTTTGAGGGAAATAATGTGCTTTAAAGATATAGTATGTATGCAGCCTAGAACCCTCAAGCTCCACAACCTGGAGCCAGATGCAAAATGGCTCAAAGGGGGGTGACGTGCACTCATAATTAAAAAATAAAGTGCCTCTAAGTGCAAGCTTAGCCCAAGCATTTGTGATTAGTACCAGAACCAAGCTCATAGGTCCTTTCACATTGAAAATTTCACTCCTAGTTCGTCCTCCACTCAGGATTCTTTTTCAGCAACCTAATTTGGTAATTGTGGTGGTGTGGTGGACTTCATAACTGCTGCCATTCTTAGAAAACTGGAAGTCAGAAACCCCTTCTAAACTACTGCAAGTCTTCCAGGAATCTACAACAAGCTCCTTATCTGCCAGTTACTCACTCCTAATGTTTAAGGAAATCAATATAACATACCATTTTCTTGGAATAATATCCCTCTGCCTAATGTTCATGTGGCTCTTTTTAAATGTTCCTTCCAGAAAGTCAAACTGCTTCTGTCTATCCAGAACTCCCAAGGAACGAGGCACACAATTTATTACTTGCTGAAATCAGGGCCAGATTAAGACCCCTAGAGTCCCTAAGCACTGAAAAGATTATGGTGCCCCCTCCCATGTAAATCAACATAAAGATTACTTTTAAAAGGCAAATTACACAACACCCACTATTTTATATATACATATACCTATATATGTATAACTCAGAAGAATACATCTATAACAAAACATAGGTTTATTGGAACACCTGACAGGATCTGATTTCCTTGCATTATTTTGATCTATGTTAGTAGGACACCTCAGCCCAGCCCCATTTTGGTGGGGAAATGTAATAAAAAGAGAACAGAAAACTTGGGGGAGTGTGTGTATTGGAGCATAATGAAAACTAACCAAGTTATGCTTTTTCCATGATGTGTACGATGCTTTGTTTCGGAAATGTCAAATGTCAAATTCTTTCTTTTTTGGCCCTCTCCAGTGTGGGAGAAATGCACTCACTGGAACAATAAATTAGTCCAATGGCTAAAACCACTAATCCTTTTCATTATGGTATAATAAAGTAATAGCACGTTGTGGACTTGTCACACAGAGAAAGCCTTCCCAATAATTAGTATGGGAGTCTGTTGAATTTTATGAATTTAAAAAGAATTTTTCATGGTCCTGCCCAGTCAGCCAGACATGGTGTCTGCAAAGCAGGAGACATTGCGTACACACTTTGATGCAGAATCCATTGCCACCAACTACAAATACATGGCCATAGGGAACCTATGGAGTCTGGTCAAACCAGTGATTCAACCCAAAGGTGGATCTTAGCCCACCTGAGCATGGATGCAAAACCCCACAAAAGCTCACCTTATGAAGTGCCCCAGAAACTGTGATCACTCAGAGTTACTTGCATAACATAGCTGTGGAGGAAGCCGCTTGGGTGCCTGGGGCGATGTGCCCGGGGCGGGGCGAGCCACCCATAGGAGCGAGGTGAGCCACCCATAGGGGCAGAACGCACCATGGGGCATCCGGAGTCTGTCTGCCTTCTCCCAGGAGAGACACATTGCTTGGGCATGCTGCAGGCCCCATGGTGAGTGCTGCCCGGCATTTTGTCGCCCCCCTCAGTGGTGACACCTGGGGCTGCCCCACAGCCCCCTTCCTCTGCCCCTGGCATAACATAGCAAATATGTTTCAAGGACTCACCAAGCCCCACAGGTATGCAACTCTCAAGGCATAAGTCCGAAGGAGGCACTCTTTTACCTGGTAGGTGAGCAGAAGCTGGCTGGGTCTTCAAGAGGTATTATGTTACAAGAATGTGGACCTGGTCTCATGCAGCCAGCACTTGTGTATGTTCATATTCACACTGTTGAGAAGTTTAATATAAAGTGTGTGTGCAGAGCAAGTGTGGAGTTCTGGGGAGTGCTGGGTAAGTGCTGTCTTGTTAGAGCTAGAAGAGCTAATTAACCTTTTAATCTAATGGTTTTTGATACCTTTTTGCCAAGGCATACTAGAGGAGAGGGGAGGGCACTGTGAACTGAGTGATTACTACAATTTCCATAGTTCCTTCTGGAATTTCCTGCCTAATCCTCACCTCACCCATCTTAGTGAAAAATGGCTAAAGCTGGTCATCCTGTTTGCTGAATAAAAGGGTGAGCATTATCTGAACCTGTCGTCTGCTGTTGTTGTTTAGTTGCGTTCAACTCTTCGTGACGATATGATATCTTTATTGTCATTGTCCCTTGCGGAACAATGAAATTGAAAACTACATAAAACTACATTAAAACTACAGAAAACTACCAGAAAACTATATAAAACTACATAAAAGCTACATAAAACTGCTACAAAACTACATAAAACATTCAAAAACCCCTAAAAACTCTAAAACCCCATTTTAAAAAACACTATACTACAGAGACCCCTTATGCTGCGTTTAGAACCAGAATTGCATTAGCGTAGAAACTGTTTTTCAGGCGGCTAGTCCTGGCCTTTATAACCCTATACCTTCTTCCAGAAGGCAGAAGCTGAAAGAGATCATTTCCGGGGTGCGTACTATCATGTGCTATCTCTGCCGCTTTCTTATGGCACCTGGCAGCATAGATTTGATCTAAGGTGGGAAGAGTGCACCCAATAATTATCTCTGCAGTCTTTACAACCCTTAATAGCATTCTTTTTTCCCTGGCCGTGCAGCTCCCAAACCACACGCACAGACCATAAGTTAGTACGCTCTCCACAGTGCAATGGTAGAATGCCATCAACAGGTCCTTTGAGAGATTGTTTTTCCGGAGGATTCTCAGAAAATATAACCTCTGCTGTGCTCTCTTCACCAGGTCTTTGCTGTTCTCTCCCCAGGTTAGGTCGTCTCTCAACTCCATTCCCAGAAATCGAAACACTGAGACCTGTTCCACGCACTTCCCCTCAATAATAAGTGGCTGAATATTCAATTTACATTTCCTAAAGTTCACAATGATCTCTTTTGTTTTCTTTAAGTTAAGCAGTAAGTTGTTTTTTCTGACCCCATGGACTTGAGCACGCCAGGCACTCCTGTCTTCCACTGCCTCCCACAGTTTGGTCAAACTCATGCTGGTAGCTTCAAGAACACTGTCCAACCATCTCGTCCTCTGTCGTGTCCTTCTCCTTGTGCCCTCAATCTTTCCCAACATCAGGGCCTTTTCCAGGGAGTCTTCTCATGAGGTGGCCAGAGTATTGCAGCCCCAGCTTCAGGATCTGTCCTTCCAGTGAGCACTCAGGGCTGATTTCCTTAAGAATGGATAGGTTTGATCTTCTTGCAGTCCATGGGACTCTCAAGAGTCTCCTCCAGCACCATAATTCAAAAGCATCAATTCATGTCTGGTATCTGCCTTCAAATCACCTTACCATTGCATGGATGGATCCCAACTGATGAGTTGAGTATTCTGTACTTAACAAGTAAATTTGCATGTGTTGATCTTTAGGTTGGAGAGGGCTGCCATGTGTCCGGATTTTTCTGGATATTACCGGGATTTCAAAGGAGGACTTGACGTCCGGTGAAATTTCTGAAAGGCAGCATGCAACACTAGATTGCACTGGAGGGCAAAAAAAAAAAAAAAACTTTCCGATTTTACATAGCCCCCCCCCTTTTGTAATAACAATTTACTTTCTGACTTATTTTTTCCCCTCTGTGTGTAGATCTACCTCTGGTCTACACAGGCTGTAGAATGAGTTGGTGGCATTTTGAAAAATGATGACAAAACTAATTGGGAAGCTCAGAAATCAAGAAGACAAGAACTTTAAAAAAAACAGTGGGAAAACTTTATAATTTATTTACAAGACCACTTCAAGCAGGTCAGAACACTGGCAGGATTTTAACCACACTTGTAAAGTAATGGAAATTATGGAAAGGGAAAAAGAATATTCTTATATGCTGCAACAGCAGCTAGAATACTTGTTGCCAAAAAATGAAAGGTGAAATGATACCATCAAAAGAGGAGTGGCAGAAGAGACTGTTTGAATATCCTGAATTAGCTAAATTAACTGAGATAAGTAGCCAACCCAAAGGTACAAAAATGAATGAGGAATTTATAAAGAATATTTAATTAAACATTGTCCACAAGTGAAAACCTGGACATATTTTGACTCTGCAAGTCAACTCTGCAAGTTGCAAGTTAGATTAAGAATACATGAGACATAATAGAAAAAAGAAACTGAGATAAGGAATACGGAAACAGTGATAACAAAAAGGAAAAAAAGGATGAACCCTCAATGAGGAGGTTGGAAGCCATATGGAGGAATTAATAATTTGTCAATTAAGAAAAAGACTTAAACAATATACAGTGGAACCTTGTGTTACTTACCATCCTCCTTATGAACGCTTCGGGTTACAAGCTCCGCTAACCCGGAAGTAGATGCTCCTGGTTGCGAACTTTGCCCCGGGATGTGAGTGGAAGTTGCGTGCTGGCAGTGCGCCAGCGGCGTAGCGTGGGTTGTCAGCACCCGGGGCAAGGCAAGTAATTTGTGCCCCCTAACCCCTAACCTGCCGCCGCTGCCAGCTTCTTCTTGCTGCTGCCTGGGCTGGGGTATTTACGGTAAGGTAGCCACGGCGGCAGCGGTGGGTCAGTGTCAGGTGATCTGAGGCGAGTTGCCGCTGGCGCTTCCGCCCAAACGATGCTGCTTGCCCGGAGGAGGAGGGCAGAGAGGCAAGGAAAATGCAACATGGCCCAGCAGCTGCAGCAGCAGCGGCAGCAGGGGGGCTGTGAGGAGGGGCTGCCTGGTGCGCCCTCCGCGGCCCTGATGCGCGGGGACCGCGGCGAGCGCTGAGAGCCGCTGCCTGCCGGACGCCTTCAGCCCGGACGCGCACACAGCTCGTCGGTTCTGTGAGACATGGGGCTCTGCTACAGCCTGCGCCCGAGGCTCTTCGGCGACTCCGGAGGCGGCGAGCGCGCCCCCCAGATGTTGCGCCCGGCCCCCCCTGCACCCCCATGCTACGCCACTGCAGTGCGCCAGAAACAGGAGGCGCCATTAGCGAAAGCACGCCTCATATTCAGAACGGTTTTGGCTTAAGAACGGACCTCTGGAACGAATTAAGTTTGTAACCAGAGGTACCACTGTAAGTCTCCTTTAGGAATTTAAGAATTTGTATATATTGGTTTATTTGGGAAAAAAAAATTGTGTGTGTTTTACTTGAGTGTATAATTTTTGTCGGGTTGGAAAATAAAAAAGCAATTAAAAAAAGAAAGTATGGATAATTTAGAAGGACACACATTTGAATAACCATTGATATGCATCCTATTGATATTATCATTAGGACCCATGGAAGGGGTGGGGGGAGTCAGGAGATTCAGAGTAATCTCAACATTTGGATTTTGAATTGTTACCTGTTGTGTGTTTATACTTGTTAAAATCAAATTTAAAAAAAAACTACAAAAAAATAATTTTGAAAACATGCAGGTTTCTCTCCCCAAGGTGCACATATTTCTAAAATCGCTTTCAAGAGTTGTTCCCAGCAGCCAAATGGCTTGTGTGCTTTAACAGCAAATGCTGAACTATTTGTCTAAAGATGGCATTTCAGAAACGCTTAAGAAAAATGCCAGAAATGTGGTATTCATGAGCTGGCAACATCAGAACCGTAACATGTTTTTATATGTGACTAACCTTAGGTTTCATGCTGGCTGGCTGCTGCTTACTATAGCATTACACTTCTGTAAAAATTAAATGGAGAATTAGTTTCTGCTCTTTACAAAAGAGATTTTGGCTTTTGACCAAAGTCTTGCTCACCACAAACAGCTAGTGGCATAGGATGTGTTTCTAAGAAGTAACAAATGAATACATGAGAAACAAGTGTTCAAAAGTGCTTGAAAAGTGTTAGGAAACAGGGCAGTCTAAAGCAATAGATAATGCACATAGACTCATTCACATATAATCATACATAATGAGATTCAGGGTGGTATTAAACTGGTTAGCAAGTTTCCCCAATTTCCAGTTTCTGGAAACATGTGAGAAAATGCACACATGTAAGGACAACACATTCTAGAAATAAATGAAAAAATCCAGATGTCGTATCTGGATTATTTTGCTTCCAAATAGGGACAGAGCAGAAATTCAATTCAGTACAGATTTAAAACTGAATCTATCAAATTCATCTGAAACAATATGTGAAGCAAAACACAGCCTTTGAAATTTGCACCTCTCTGAATTTTGTGATTCAGTTCTCCAAACAAGCAATGTCTACAAAAATGCATATCACAGGGGAAAGTGTGCATAAAAATGGACACATCTGTGAAAACAGCATATAAAAATATGTTGCAGATAGTTTCTTGCAAAAAACGCAGACATCAGTCAAAACGGCATATAAAATATCTCTTTATTAGGGGAAATTCACACTTAAATGCTCATGAGCTTTCATGAGAAACCAAGACAATCAAAACTGACAGATCTTTCCATCCCTTCTCCCAGTGAAAATTGCTTTGAGTTTGCTGCGACAGGCTATTATGCAGAGATCATCTTGAGAGACAGGGCACCTGCAGGCTGTAGCCAGTTCAGAAGGAGAGGATCCCACTCCATGAGTTAAAGGGAATTCCAGTTGATAAAGCATCAAGGCAAGTTAAGAAGATGAACGTTGTTTGGCAGAAGAATGAGGATGCCAGGCTACACCCCTGCCTCTCCTTTCCTTGACCTAAAGAAAGCCCAAACTCAAAGGCTGGATCTAGACACATCCAAGAAGCTTCTCAGTTTAAAGGGTTGTCAATATAAACAGGGAAAGCAGGTAGAGAAAAACAGAACTCCACATCGCCATCTGGTGGCACAATGTCACATATAAATCACTTTTTCTTTACCAGTCTCGTTGAGTCCTAAGTAATGTAGCTTTACTGACATCACTTCAACCATCTCTTTACCTAGGCTTAGGGGAGAGGCCCTCAACTGGGGTGGAGGGTTATATCCTGTAGTTATGATACAGTCTGAGCCACCGCGTCACTCCCAGAAGAGACGTGTGGCTCGGGTGCACTGCAGGCCAGGGCCTGCGGTAAGTGCCCCCCCCCTGGAGTATGCCATTTTGTCACCCCCTCAGGGATGACACCCGGGGTGGACCGCACCCCCTGCACCCCACTTCCTACGTCCCTGCAGGGACCCACTTGCCAGGAAGCTAGCAGAGCGGCTCTGTCTTACCTGGCAAGCTGCTTCTGGAGCCAAGAGATCATTCTTGCTTTGGCGAGTGCAGCAGGCCTTGTAACTACAAGACAAAAATGGCACCTTACAAATCCTGCAGATAGGAATCGACATGATACTGCAGGAGCCTGTTCACAAGAGGAATCATCCCTTGCCCCCTGTGACTGGTCCTATATCAGTTACAGTGGGACATTCAGATAAGTGAAGGTCCACACATAAAGAATTGCATCAGGGTGGGGGAAATCCAGTCTTGTCTGTGTGTCATTATTCCCACCGGGAACATCCAACATAATGGAGAAAGAAACTGGCCGTGCTGTGCCTACAGCGCAAGACAGGACTTGAATCTATAGCCTGCCAAGCTCAATTCCCGAACCATACATGACATGCCCTCCGTATATTGTGAATGATCCCACTCAGGCCACAAATATGCAGAACACATGGTTATCTAGAACTTGGCAGGCTGAAGCACATCGTTGGTGCGCTATATACTGCATGAGAAAAGCATACAGGAGAGAGTTTGGTGGACCTATTCAGAAGATATCTGAAGGCAGCCCTGTATAGGGAAGGCTTTTAATGTGTACTGTTTTGTTATGTTTTTATATATGTTGGAAGGCTCCCAGAGTGGCTGGGGAAACCCAGTCAGATAGGAGGAGTACAAATAATAAAATTATTATTATTATTATTATTATTATTATTATTATTATTATTACCCTTAGACTTCTACCTCTCTCTCACTATCTGTATGTGTTTGTGTTTTGTTTCTCAAGGGACTTTGTGTTGACAGACTATGATCGTTAAAGGAAAACAGACGCTCTGGATATGTCTATTTAGATTGATGAAATGATAACAAGCCCCCATCGAAAAAGCTCTCTGTGCCCTGCCAAATACAAGCACCGTGAACAGTGTCACCCAACCACTAAGCAACAATGTCTCCCCCACCCGCAGTTGACCTATACTTCCTTCTGCCTAGAAACACCTGTATCAAAAGGACATCTGAGCCTTTCTAGATTTCTCTGTAAGGTCACTTTAGCACATATCCGGAGGTGGCTTTGTTTTTTTAAGGAACATTGCTTATGAAATATGCTTACCCTTTTATGGAGATGAGCAGAATAATCACGAGAGAGGCATTTGTGTGGCTGGGACAATGCCAGACAGCACATTAAGGCGGCAATCCAATGTGCAATGTGACTTACTTTGGAGTAAAACGTACACAGGACTTAGTTATCAGGTGAGTGGATTGAACATATTCAGGAGCAGAGCTCACTGAATCATTCCTAAGGAATTTGCCTTAGACATGAACAAAAAATTCCACTCTAAGCCTACATCTGCATGACAAAATCCAGGAAAATGACTTCCCAAAAGTTCAACAATCAAAAGGCTGATTTGTGATTGTACAGCCATGAGATAATCAGCAGCTGATCGGGATGGGAATGTGTCAGATATGGCTGAGTTCAGTCTCATTTTCATCAGCCCGTTTTATCTATACATCAACAGAAATTGTATTAGATGACTACACTTTGTTATTAAAATGTCAGCCTTCGCACTAAACTCTCTTTCGTTGGAGACAATTGTCTTCTCAATGAGCAAAAGAGCCAAGTAGTTTCCTAGGTATTGTTCACCTTTTGAATTAATGAATAAAATCCTAACAGAAACCATGTATAATACCAAGGGCTGAACTTCCCTTCCTCGTCTCAACTCTAGGAGACTTTCTTCAGAAGGTATTGTCTACCCCAGGGCTGGCTAACCTGTGGGCCCCCCCAGATGTTGTTAGACTCTTGCTCTCATCAACACCAGTCAGCATGGCAAATAGACAGGGATGTAGTCCAGTCACATCTGGAGGATCACAGGTTCCTCAAACCTTGCCTAGAAAATAGAGCAAAAAAAATGCTAACACAGCTACAACATGGCTTTAAGTGAAAGCTGTGGCATGAAAAACCAAATAGCCAAATATGTTTTGGCCACACCTTCTTCTGATGAGAGTTCAAGTTCAGGGTGTGGTGATCTAACCTTCTCCAGAGTTCATTCTAACTTCAGGCTTACAGGTAGTGAGATGTTTTGTGGAAGAGTCTGACCCTTTGGGGATTTCTAGCTTATTGGACTCTATGTGCTCTCCTTAACATACAGAGTGACATCACCTCCAGTGCACCCTTTCCTGTCCTTCCAATCGAGTTTACATCCAGACATAACCAAGTGCATGAAACCATTTGGGGGAAAGAATGGTAAGAAATGTTTTAAAGCAACGGAAAACAAGCATAACAAAATTTCTTCAGCATCAGATACAACAATATGAGCATGGTCCAACCAAAACACTTTTTAAGATTCTATTGGTTTCAATGGAAGAAAATAAACCATGCCATTAATTAACTAATGTGTTTTTTAAATTCTCGTTTGATGGTGCTTGGGATGACGCCCCAAATATATTGTGAAAAGGATTTCTGCAGGGAATAAAAACAAAACAAAAGTATGAATGGCAGCAAATGAAGTGCACATTAGAGGAACTGATTCACAAAACAAATGATTTACCGTATTTTTCGTCCTATAGGGCGCACCGGCCCATAGGACGCACCTCGTTTTTTTGGGGGGGGGAAATGAATAAAAAAAATTTATTCCCCCCCCCAGCCGCGGCTGCCGCCCCAAGCCTTGCGCACACCTGCCCGAAGCACGGGGCACCCTCCGGAGGGCTCCGCATGCTTCGGGCTGCAGGCTGCCGCCCCAAGTCTTGCGCGCTCGGCGGGACCTCCCGCCGGGTGCGCAAGGCTTGTGAACACTCGCCCGAAGCACGGGGAGCCCTCCGGAGGGCTCCCCATGCTTCGGGCGACAGGCTGCCGCCCCAAGCCTCACGCGCTCGGCGGGACCTCCCGCCGGGCTTGCAAGGCTTGCAGATAGCTTCCTGAAGCCTGGAGAGCGAGAGGGGTCGGTGCGCACCGATGCCTCTCGCTCTCCAGGCTTCAGCGAAAGCCTGCATTTGCCCCGTAGGACGCACACACATTTCCCCTTCATTTTTGGAGGGGAAAAAGTGCGTCCTATGGGGCGAAAAATATGGTAAATAACCCAGTTTAAGAACCACAGGGTAATTTTAACACAAAATCTAGGTTTCTCTGTAAGGTCGCTTTAGCACATATCCAGAGGTGTTTTGGTTTTTTAAGGAACATTGCTTATGAAATATGCCTACCCTTTTATGAAGATGAGCAGAATCATCATGAGAGAGGCATTTGTGTGGCTGGGACAATGCCAGCCAGCACACATTTGTGTAGGTTAAACAAAAATGCATTTACCACAAGTCCTTTCTTACAGGGAAGTCTGAGGAGATGATTCCTATTTCATTCCGCAAACCACTGCCCTGAAGGTGAAAGGTCAGATAGGTGTGACCCTGTTTGTCCACTACCCCTTAGCCCATGGGTAGGCAAACTAAGGCCCGGGGGCCAGATTTGGCTCAATCGCCTTCTCAATCCAGCCCACGGACGTTCTGGGAATCAGCATGTTTTTACATGAGTAGAATGTGTCTTTTTATTTAAAATGCATCTCTGGTTTATTTGTGGGGCCTGCCTGGTATTTTTACATGAGTAGAATGTGTGCTTTTATTTAAAATGCATCTCTGGATTATTTGTGGAGCATAGGAATTCGTTCATTCCCCTGCCCCAAAATATAGTCCGTCCCCCCACAAGTTCTGAGGGACAGTGGACCAGCACTCTGCTGAAAAAGTTTGCTGACCCCTGCCTTAGCCACATGAACGTTCATAACTTGGTACTTAAAGGAACCAGGGCACAGACTCATGACGCAAATCTACATGCAATTGCATATGCTAATTTATAGGTATCAGTGCTTCTAAGACATTAAGTTGGGAAGCGATTGGAGTCTCACCAGATCTATGTATTGCAGTGCACTCCACTGCCATAAGTAAAGTTATGGTTTTTTTAAAAAAGTTTGTTAAGCTTAAAAAGTAGAAAGGGAAGGAGACAGGAGATCATGAGCCTGCGGCTGCAAAAAAGTGAGACTCAATTCCATTTTGCTACTTTCTAACAATGACCCTAATTCAGTGACTCCTTAGGCTTTGCCAGTCGTCTACCTGCTAACAGGTTACTTGGAAGCAAGGAGGGAGAATAATTTTTTTAAGTGATGCCCCCATATAGATACTCTAGTCTATAGAGTAGAACTGATGGTGTCAGCAATTTTTTAAAAAAATACCTATTTCCTACATTTCCAGGTTTAGTACTACAGCTTTAAGCCTCCGTGAAGAGCTGGCATGCTGCTCTTAACAGGTTTAAAGCCATCCAGACTTTACATAACCCTCTTCTGGAGTTATGGAGGAGCCAAACTGAATCCAAGCTAATATGTAAGTTTTGACCAGCAACAGAAACAGCATCTTGCCATAAATAGACCTACATTATCAACTAGGAAATCTACATTTGCCCCCTTCCTTGTGGGAAGGGTGAATTACAAATGTGATGTGATAAATACTCTCTTCTGGTATACAGGTCTATATCATTAGTGAACAAAGGGATGGGTTAAACAACAAGGGAGAACACGAACTGCTGTGATCACCAAAGAGCAAAGGCCCATTAACATGCAATTTAGAACAGGTGCATCTCTAATAAACAATGGTCTGACCAGCAATGCCATCCCTTCAAAGTTTCATGCTAATCATGTAAAGATGTAATGACCACCTTTTGGGTGGGGTTGACATTTTGAAGCACCAAGAGCTCCCCCTCTTCGCACAATACATTGCTTAAACAGGTCTGGCTTTGTGTGCGTGTGTGTGTGTGTCTATCAGTCTACAATCTATGATCATAAGAGAGACCTATATATAGGGCAGAGCGACTTATTACTTGCTATTAATCAAGAGCAAAAATGACCAAAGGACCAGAGCATATCCCAAAACAATTTTACATGGCTGGCCATTACCACATTTGACTCAAGATTTGCTCAGTTTTACATGCAAGGAAATGTATTCAGTCTATCATCAAGAAATATATCATGTTATGTTTCCCTTTCTTATTTTAAATACAACATGTGACTGGATGCTTTCCTGTTATCACAGTGTCACAATTTTCAGGGTGCTACTATTATTTGCTTTGCCTAACTAACAGACATGTGCATGTAAAGGAGGTCCCTTCTCTCTCTCTCTCTCTCTCTCTCTCTCTATCTATCTCTCTATCTCTCTATCTCTATCTCTCTATCTCTCCCAACCCCCAGCTTGAACCTTCAGTTTCTCATCTATTGCCTCTGACCATAAATGATTTATGGATTCAGTATAGCAGCCTTTGCCAACCTGGCACTCTTCAAGTATTTGGGACTACAACTCCCAGCAGCCCCAGCCATCATGGGGCTTGTAGGCAAAAACATTTGCAGGGTGCCATGCTGGCAAAAGCTAGTATAAGGTAGACATAATGTAGGACACGCACCCCCAAACTTGGCCCTCTAGCTGTTTTGGCACTACAATTCCCATCATCCCTGACCACTGGTCCTGTTAGCGAAGGATGATGGGAGCTGTAGTCCCAAAACAGCTGGAGGGCCGAGTTTGAGGATGCCTGGTGTATGATTTCTCTGCTACTTCAGAGAGTTGATGATCCTTGGAAAAGCCTAGCCATGTCAACCAAATGGGACGTAGTAACCTTTGCATATTTTGGCTTTTATTCTCAGCATGAAGAAAACAACCTCATAAAAGGCAGAACTGCTGATTTTTGCTACAAAGCATGGAGTCTGGTCTCCAGCTGCGCTTTCCTTGTCTCCACTATCTTCCACTGTCAGCACTATAAGTCTTTGACTTTGATTTACAACTTGCCCTGATTCACCTCTCTCCTATTAGTCTTCAGTGCTATTATGTGTATTTTGCTTAAGAAGCGCTCTGGTTCTCAAGTCTTACTTAATGGGATTTATCTATTTTTGCATTGGTTTCCTCTTTCAAATGTACCATAAAAACAAACAAGAGAAATGTAGGCAACTGAAGAAATCTTCAAGCAAAAGCCTCCCAGAGAGTTCTTGGAAAGTCCAGTTCAACGTCTGGGTGGGCTGTCAAGCTCATGGCAGCTGGTAGCCACTTAATATTTACTAGATTTGTGGAGCAGCCTGTGGTTTTGTTTTTTGCCAAAATAGTTTATGTATATAATGCGATGTAGTTAGCTGGCTCAATTCATACGCAAAAACACTCACTCAAGTATTCCGTATGAAAGCGGTTTTGGCAGCTACATCACTTGAACTTGAGGGCAAGCCCTGCTGAAGTTCAAATAAAGGCAATAGTTCTATATCCAGCTGAACATACTAGGACACTTCCAAATAAGCAGCCATATGTGCAGGCTGTGACAGAAGCGGGCCTGATCCACCCAGAACATCTCATGTGCAAAAACCTCAAATTAAATTAATGAACTCTACTCAACATGTCTGGACGTCTGAGCAAATCCTTTTACTTTCTGTAATTCTTCTGTAGAAGGCCTCATCTTTCTTGATGTCCCTCATCCATCATCTGTAACAGAGGTGGAGGACCTTTCTTCTATCATGAGTCATTGGTGTTTTTTCTATCTCCTAAAATTCTAAAAGAACAAATCATTAGAATAATTTATGCCCATTTGAAAAGAGGGTTAGTAAACAGAAGGAAGTGCCTGTTCCAGAGGATGTTTCCTGGATTCCCACTTCATAGTTGGAAAAGATTAATAGGAAAACACAAAATGAGACACAGGAATCTAAGTGTGTTTCACCTTAGAGAAAGGGTAAAAGAGTACTGGGAAATGATCCATAATGAATTGAAAAAAACATTTAAAAGTACTTCCCCCCCCAAAAAAACGAGAGTCCTTTCTGTTGGGGATAATTCAGAATGAAATTCCCAGGTGTCAAAAAAGATTATTTATGTATGCTACTACTGCGGCCCATGTTTTGTTAGCCCCAAAATGGAAAATGAGTGAGGTCCTAACTAAAGAAGAATGGCAACTTAGGTTGACAGAATATGCACAACTCGCAGACTTAACATATAGAATAAGAGAACAAGAAGAACATAGGTTTAAAGAAGATTGGAAAACATTTATTGAATATATACAAAATAATTGTGTGCAGCTGAAAATGCTGGCAGCATTAAGAATTTTTTTTGTAAAATATGCAGGGATTTATTATATGTAAAATGAATCATGGAAAGAGAAGAAGGGAAGTCATAGATATCTTAAGGATGTAAAATAAGTATTTTAAATTGTAAAACAGAAAACTCAATAAGATTATATACAGTGTAACCTCGAGTTAAGAACTGAATTCGTTCTGGAGGTCCGTTCTTTTTTTTTTTTTTTTTCAAATGAATTTTTATTAGTTTACTTCAAATAGAGAAATAAAAAAGAATATATATATATAATAAAGTACAAACAAGGGAAAAAACCCCCACATTAAATACTTCACATCCAAGATTTTACATTGCTTTCTCTTTTGGGACTTCCTTCAGCTTATCCGAAAATCATTCGTAATTATAATTAAAATTACGCATTTCCTAGCTTATATTGACATTATATATCTCTCTTTCTTCTATTTCCTTTAGACAATAACTCTTAGTGCTTCACAATGCTTCTTTAAATCCCAATAACGTTGTTTGTCCCTCACTTACATGTTCCAGGTAATCTACATATTTCCCCCAATCCTTAATGAACTTTTGGTCTCTTAGATATCTGATCTTTCCTGTCAATTTATCCAACTCCGCGTAATCTAATAACTTCAATCTCCACTCGTCAACCGTTGGTATATCCTGCTGTTTCCATTTCTGGGCTAGTATCACCCTTGCTGCTGTAACCGCATAGTACACAAATTTACAATCCTTCTTTTTTATCTCATTCCCTAATATCCCTAGCAGGAAGATTTCTGGTTTTTTTATAAACGTATATTTTAAGATCTTCTTAAGTTCAATATATATTTTTTCCCAAAATTCTTTCACCTTCCTGCACTCCCACCACATGTGGTAAAAGGAGCCCTCCTGAGCTTTACATTTCCAGCATTTATTGCAAACCTTATACATTTTCGATAGTTTTAAAGGTGTTATATACCACCTATAAAACATCTTCATGACATTTTCCCTTATCGTCATAGATGCCGAAAAATTTATACCCTCTTTCCACAGTTTTTCCCAATCCTCAAATTGTATACTGTGTCCCACATCTCTAGCCCAGTGGATCATTACTGCCTTGACTTCCTCATCCCCTAAATTCCACTCTAACAGCATCTTGTACATTTTAGATAGTGTTCTCACATCGTTGTTTATAATTTCCATCTGAAAATTAGAATCTTTATCCGCGTATCCTCTTTCTTTACTGGAGGTCCGTTCTTAACCTGAAACTGTTCTTAACCTGAAGCACCACTTTAGCTAATGGGGCCTCCTGCTGCTGCCGCGCCACTGCTGCACGATTTCTGTTCTCATCCTGAAGCAAAGTTCTTAACCCGAGGTACTATTTCTGGGTTAGTGGAGTCTGTAACCTGAAGCTTATGTAACCTGAAGCGTATGTAACCCAAGGTACCACTGTACAAAAAAGAGAGAATCATTTCCTCACCATCTCAACAACAGTAAAAAAAAAATAAAAGCAGTTGTAGCTACAAGGGTACAATGTTAAATCTGAAAGGAAGTTTCCCACTCAGTCTCACTAGATTTTCAGGAGTTAGGAGAAGATGTGTCCATAGTCCTATTTCTTTCTTGCACTATCAGTGTGGAATTCAGGAAAGCATGGTAATGGGGTCACCTGGAGCTACTAGTCAGGATTAGCTAGTAATCTCCGTTGTTGAAGGTAGTATGCATCTGAACGCCAGCTGCTAGGAATCATAAGTGGGGTAAGTGCTGTTGTACTCTGGTCCAGCTTTTAGGCTTCCCAAAGGCATCTGGTTGGCCACTGGGAGAACAGGATGCTGAACTAGGTGGACCACTAGTCAGATCCAGCAGGTTCTCCTTATATTCTTCTCAGACAACATAAAAATCCCCTCAGTTTCAATCTCAGTGTTACACTTTATAACCAGACCCAATGCTGAATCAGCCCTAAGATATTATGCTTCCACAATATTCATTGCAGAAGGAGAGGAGAAACAGCATTTTCACCAGGTTTTCTTGGGATGCAAAAAGTCCCATGTTCAATTCCTGGCATCCCTTGGGAAAGACTGAAACCCTGGAAAGCTGCTGCCAGTCTGTGTCAACAATACAAAGTTATAAAGACCAATGGTAAATAATAGGTACCGCTCCGGCGGGAAGGTAAACGGCGTTTCCGTGTTCTGCTCTGGTTCGCCAGAAGCAGCTTAGTCATGCTGGCCACATGACCCGGAAGCTGTCTGCGGTCAAATGCCGGCTCCCTCAGCCTATAGAGTGAGATGAGCACCGCAACCCCAGAGTTGTCCGTGACTGGACCTAATGGTCAGGGGTACCTTTACCTTTAAGGCAGCTTCCTATGTAAGAATACAGACAATTAAATTGTGATCAAATCAAAAGATTGCACATTGTTTAACTACAGAAAGAGGGAACACCATTTTGTTTTTACAAAGTTAGCCTGCCTGAAAGATGAGCAAATTTCTGTCTGCTTACTTTTTCTCTTTTTTTAGACAATCTACTGTGCTGTTGATATTTGCATAGACCACCCGCCTCGCTATCCAATCCACATCCACCTCTTGCTGAGGAAGAGACCAATCGGTAGAGAGATGTGGCAATCTGATTCATGAGGTCACTAGCTATGACTCAGGAGGAGTCCCCAGATGTTTTGAGCCAGTGAACCCAAATGGAATTTTGAGAAAGCACTGTGGGCACCAGAGTGTGAAAAGATTCAGAATAAATCCTTAATATTTTTGTTGTGTGGCATATGTACAAGCACCATCCCACTTTGATGGGCATGGTTTTGGAGATGTGTGTTTCGTGCTGCTTCAATCTGACCAGTACGAGCTGTCAGTTTGTGAGCTATTCACTACAGAGAAGAGATATGGCAGATAGCAAAGGGCATTCAGCAATGTGCCATAGTTCAGACAGTCACACGTGGTTCCTATCATCTAACCTCTTCTAATCTCCTATACTCACACGATGTTAGAATTCTGGAATACTAGGTAATATATGTTGGTTCAAGGAGAATGTGTGTGTCTGAGAGAGAGAGAGAATTCCATGAATGCCAAGATCCAGGTTTGGGGCAAGTACTATCCAGTGAGAAAACCCCAGTAGAGATCTAAAATCACAAAATACGCATCAAAGCAAAGCATGGAAATATAGGCTGTTAGACTTTTAAAATATGCCCTTGTGAGTTCCAAAACTCCCCTCTTCCCTAGCATAGAAAAAGACCCTACGTTTGATAAGTTTAAAATGGGTTACTTACAAATTCTCCAAAGGTCAGATTCCTGGGCTTTTCCATGCAGCATTCAGAAAAGTTGCACAGCCAGTAAAACTTTGCTTAATTGCAAAGCAGTGAAAGTTCATAAATTATTGGTATAGGTGGCTTGTAAGAACCATGCAGTTGGAGAATGGAGCAACCAGCTCAGACCTCACAAACTGAGCTTCTCAAGTAGACGGAGGGAACAAGGCTTGATTACCTAGTCCCTCCCAAGGTGAGCTAAGTCTAGTAGGACAGCTTGCTCTATGGTTTAAATCCCTTCGTGCATTAATTAGACTTAAACACGTTGGTTATATGAGGCTGGTTATCCCTGTATATCCGTCTAGATCTAGATTGACAGATAAGCTGCAAAAGCACTATTCCACGTGTATGTTCAGAATTCTAACATTTACTGGTTAGAGGTACACCAGGGTATATAAGGGCTGTGACTACAACCTCTGATTTTTTTCAGTCCCCGTACAACCTGCCAGTAATGTGGAAAGGAAAACCCTGCCCTCACTCCCCAATAACAGGAACAATTAGCAAAGGTGCCAAAAATCAGCTCCAAATTCACTCTTTAAAATGTCAGATCCAACAACAAGCATGCCACTCTAAATTGTAAGTGTAGAAAGAACCCCCCCCCCAGGCTGTTGGCTAAAATAGAAAACACTTGAAATACGTGAGGGCATAATGCATGGTGGCTGTTCTGCATCCTAACATTTATGCAGCAGTCCAGAAATGGTTAAAATTCAGAAAGTGCACACCTACAAAAAGGCAGTTTCATGTTTGTGCATCATTTCTGATCTCCTGGCTTGATCTATAGCCTGATATTAACGCAGGTAGCTTCCTTGAAAGGAGCAACTGACAGAAACGCATTTTAAAAACCCAATGGCGACATCTGCTGTTTAAGCTGCACATTATGCATTTTATACTTCCTGAATATACCAACCAGTTGATGGTACTATAACAGATTCATCATTTGTAAAGCAGTTTTTAAATTTTGAATGGGACTGTATTACAGCAGTTTCATTATCACAAGTCCAACTAGGATTTTATAAGTTTGAATGATCTGCTCTGCATCTGCCTTTTAGATTGTGCTTCTGGATTTAATATTATATTATCTTCATCATCCTCATCAATATACAGTAATAAAGCATCACAATTACTAAGCACTGTACTAAGCATATTCAGAGGAGGAAAGAACTACAGTATATGCACAGGCTTCTGGCTTCACTATTTTGGAAGGCAACAAGCGTTTTAAAGCTACAAGGATGTGATGTTTACTCCATTGTGTTTCAAACATTAGCATATGTGAAGGCAAAGGAAAGGCAGCATACGACATCAACATCCATTTATCTTATATACAATTTCTGTTGCTTTAGAGTATCCCCTTGGCAAGACTTACTTATAGCACTACATATGTCACCCAGGAACAAGCCAGAAGAAACAAACATCATATGAGAAAATTCACAAGGAAAGCATTCATAATAGTTTGTTTGTTTTTTAATACAAAGACCGCAGCTAAATTTAAGAGACCTTTTCTAGGCCTCCTTGGATCTTGTTGCACTAAATATGGAACATTACAGCTGGCATATGCAAGAGAGTTGTGTTTTATTTATTGCATATATGAGACGCCCCATAAAATAAGTTCCCTAGATGTTGTACAAAGATTAAAAACAACGTAACAAACTTAAGAGGCAACCAGCAAAAAAACAACCACCACAAACTCAGCACAATAAAACAGTACATACAGCACAGAACTAAAACAGCCATCAAATGAAGACACAAAAGAGGTGTGGGAAACTTTTGGCCTTGAACTGCAACTCCCATCAGCTCTGGCAAGCAAGGCCAATAGCCGGGGATGACAAGAATTGTAGTTCGGAAGCATCTGGAGCCAGGGGGCCAACCTGAATAAAATATTGTGGGGGTCCAGGTAAGCCCCGCCCTATATAATTGATCACATGATGCAGTGCTCATGTGAGCACACACACACACACACACAAATATTTTATTGTGGGCAACGGCATAGCTAGCTGCTTGGGCTAGGGGGATGGGACAGGACAGGGCGCACCAGAATCCCAGTTCCTAAGTCCCATTCCACTCTGGTGCCCTGCAAGTCCATGTTGCTTTTTCAGGCAGCGTGGAGCCTGCAGGTGTCCGAGCCACTGCATCACTCCCAGGAGTGTGGCTTGGGTGCGGTAACTGCTGCCCCCCTGCCCCCCTTCTGATTGTGAGGGCAGAAGCCCCCATGGCCTCTAGGAGTTGGTTCCTATGATCTGGAGCAGGGGTCAGCAAAGTTTTTCAGCAGGGGGCCGGTCCACTGTCCCTCAGATCCTGTGGGTGCCGGACTTTATTTTGAAAAAAATAATGCACGAATTCCTATGACCCACAAATAACCCAGAGATGCATTTTAAATAAAAGCGCACATTCTACTCATGTAAAAACACGCTGATTCCTGGACTGCGGGCCGGATTTAGAAGGCGATTGAGCTGGATCCAGCCCCCGGGCCTTAGTTTGCCTACCCATGATCTGGAGGGACAAAGTTTCTCCACAGCTGCACTAAAACCAGAAACCATGTCACAGAGACTCAAAACCAGGCCTTAAACGTCCTGGGAAAGGAAGAAAAGTCTTAACCTGACACCGGAAAGAGAACTACCTCAAAATGGGATTATTGTTCTTCTGCGGGATGTTTGTTGATAGGAAGGAAACCCTGTCAGCATCTTCCATCGCTGTCCAAAGAGATGCGCTTGCTGACAATTGGTTACCAGGCCAAATTCAAGGTGTCAGTATGTAAAGCTCCCAACACCATGAAGCCAATTTACTTGAAGGATTGCCTCAACCCATCAAGCCCACTGGACTGCTTTGATCTGCAGAACTGGCACTTTTACAAGTGCTGCATAATGCTCCTTCCACACTTCCACTGAAGTGACCCTTGTGTGTGGCAGTACTCATGCTCTGAAGCTCCTTGTCTATCAATATTAGGCTGGTGCCTTTGTTGTGTGGCTTTCAGTGCCTGCTAAAAACTTCCTTACTTAAACCAGCCTACTCAGACATGTAATCTTATTGTATATATTTGCTTTAAGATTGCTGATTTTATCTAGATAAATTTTGTTTGCTTGATTTTTTAAAAAAGAAGTTTTAGAAGGTATTTTTATGTATATGCATGGGCATAGCCAGTGGGGGGGGGCAGGGGGTAGCTGCCCCCCCATAAACCAAGTAAATCAATAAAAATACTTAACTGAGGTTCTCCCCCACTCCACAACATATTTCCTGGCTACACCCATGTGTGTATGGTATGTTGTTTCATGTAAAGTGCTTAGATGCTGGTTAGACTGTTAAACGACATATAAATATTGCTCAGTAAAAACAATGCACTATATTTTACTTCAAAAATAAAGGCTAAAGCCTGAGGCAAGATGAGTCCTTGATCCTCTTCTAGCCATAGCTGTCAACTTTTCCCTTTTCTTGCGAGGAATCCTATTCGGAATAAGGGAATTTCCCTTTTAAAAAGGGGAAAGTTGACAGCTATGTTTATAGCACATCCATTCATCTCCAATATGAGATGCGACAATCAATTGAAACAACCTCTCCAGACCCACGAAAACATCTGGAGAGACTTATTGGACTAGAGTCTTTAATATGCATTATAAACTTGTTCTAAGCAGTGGTTCCAACTTTAAGCTGCTATTAAGCTTTTCCCACGAAATGACAAGACTAGCTGCTATTGTTGCTTTCTATGGTATTTTAAATTATGTGTGAAAAAGCAATGAAACATATTTTTAAAATAATAATAAAAGCTAAAGAAAACATTTTTTAAAATGGGTTCCACGATGCTTTGACCTATTATCTAATGTATTCAACTGGTATTCTACATTTTTCCAGTAGTGATACTCATATTGTATAACAGAATCAAAACTTTATTATTTAAAGGTAAGCTGTATATATAAAATACACTCCAAACTCTAGACTTTGATAGGGAAGTACAATTTGCATGTCTTCAAACGGGAGGACAAGGACTCCAATTTTCTCCGGGACCAGAGGAAAAGTTCCCTGTAGTTTCAGCCAAAATCTATTTCTATTAAGGTAAAGATTAGCTGCAAAATTTAAGACTAAGGATTTAAAGAAGCAAGGTGGCAGACAACCCTCTAGGCAGGATGTATTAGCATATACATATTAACACTAATACTACCTATGATACATGGAATATGGACAACAAGGCCCACTAAACATATAAATGAATTTATAATAGAGGGGACAAAAAACTCATTAGGATTAATATTGTTACTTAGGAGCTCAGCCGTGCTGCTATTTTAAAATATCTCCTTAAGTACCTTGACTGTAAAACTCTATTTGTCTGGAAAGATAGATAAGCTCATGTTGACAAAACAAAGGAATGCATAGTCTTGTCTTCCCCCTTCAAGCTTCTGCCAAAAGACCCTATATCACACAAGGCTAAAAGTATCTAGGCATATAATTATTATTTATTAAATTGCCATGCACCCAAATATCAGTGTTGTTGACAATATAAAATCACAAAAATACATAACAAAATACCGCAATCTCCGCCCCCCAATTTAAAAGGTCATAGTTTAATTTTTGCCTGGCTCCTAAATATAGATGAAGGTGCCAGGCGAGCCTCCTTGGGGAAAGCATTCCGCAAACGGGGAGCCTTCACAGAAAAGGTCTGTTCTCCTGTTGCTGCCCTCTGGATCTCTCACGGAGGAGGCACATGAAGAAGGGCCTCTGATGATGATCACAGGGTCCAGGTTGGTCCATATGGGGAGAGGCGGTCCTGGAGGTATTGCGGTCCTGAGTCATTTAAGGCTTTATAGGTTGAAACCAACACTTTGAATAGGACCCGGGGAACTAATTAGCAGCCAATGCAGTCAGGCCTGGCAATATAAGCACATACTGATTTGCCCCCTTCCTCCTTTAGATTTTCAGATCACTCATGCTGCCCCCCCCCCAGCAATGTGTAATTTATCCCATAGCATCTTTTGTCTGCTATATATTGCCCTTTTTCGTTTGAGAGCCTCTCCAGTTTTATCTTGCAGCTTAAGCACACAGCTCCTTCACAACTTATCTGTCCTGACCTCTGTTGTCTTCTATAGATTTGCTGGTCTAGCTTAAATACTCCTCTCTGTAAACATTCCTTTGTGCCTGTACAGTGGTACATTGGGTTAAGTACTTAATTCGTTCCGGAGGTCCGTATTTAACCTGAAACTGTTCTTAACCTGAAGCACCACTTTAGCTAATGGGGCCTCCTGCTGCTGCCGCGCCGCTGGAGCACAATTTCTGTTCTCAACCTGAAGCAAAGTTCTTAACCTGAAGCACTATTTCTGGGTTAGCGGAGTATGTAACCTGAAGCGTATGTAACCTGATGTACCACTGTAATAAACTGTCCATTTGATTAGCCCCAACACTGGCTCTCATCCTACCACTAATTGAAAGTTCCAGTTGTCCCCATGGTGAACCATGATTCTCGGCTCAAAGACCAACACATGCTCCTCCTGTACACATGAAGAACACACACTAACAATATGCACAAATGCAGTTAATTTCAACCGAGTTGAACCAGTAAGGACTTTAGGAGGATAGGCATCAAACTTCCAGGAGAAACAAGTATGTGGATTTGGCAGGGTAGAGATGTTGGATTTTTTTTATTATTCTGGAAGCCCTTCCTGCATGATACATTCTTGCAAGTCAAATGGCATTGTATGCTTCCAGTTATCATTTAATCCTATTCTCTGTTTACAATTCTAGGAGCTACAACACACCTCCAACTCAATATATATATATTTTTTGACGGGCCTAGCCTTTGTGAAAAAAGTTAAATACCTGGGAGTTAATTTGTTGAGGGAAAATTTGAACCTATATAAAGATAACTATGAGAAATTATGGAATGAAATTAAGAGGGATCTGGAGATTTGGTAGAATTTAAAATTTGTCATTAATGGGCCGGATTTTGGTGGTCAAGATGAATGTGTTGCCAAAGATGTTGTTTTTGTTTCAAGCCCTCCCAATTATTGACAATGTGAAATGTTTTAAAGAATGGCAGAAACTTTATCTAGATTTATCTGGCAGGGGAAGAAACCAAGAATTAAATATAAATTATTAACAGATTCTAAAGAGGGGGATTTTCCCTGCCAGATTTGAAGATCTACTTTGAAGCAGCAGCGCTTTGCTGGATTAAGGAATGGATACAATTAGAGGACCCCGATATTTTAGTTCCAACAGTGGAGGAATGGCAGGTGAAGATGATGGATTTTTCAGAGCTAGCCAACCTGACTGAAAGAGTCCGTGACCAGAAGGAGGAAGAATACCAGGAGGAATGGATGAAATTCAAAGACTATTTAGTTAAATATGCCAAGTTAATTTAATTGGAAAAGCTTGCAAATATTAGATAGGCTTAAGATTTAAATATGTAATGCTGGGAATTAATGTTTAATGCTAAAATAGAAAGATAGAAAGATGTTAAGTGATTAAGTTAATTTTATGAGAAAATTGGTTTTGGAAAACTGTTATAATGATATACACTGAAATTCAACTAGGGCAGGGGTCTGCAACCCGCGGCTCCAGAGCCGCATGTGGCTCTTTTACACCTTTGCCGCAGCTCCGTGGCGGATACTAGCGAGGGGAGGAGGCGCATTGTGCGCCCCGACACTTCCCACTGTGGCGGGCGCTGTACTGGCTGTGACGTCGCATGGGGGCGGTGTGTGCGTTAGTCACGCACCGTCCCGTCACCTTCCCGCCCGCCCGCTACATTGTAAGGGGCATGTACGCTGGTCACTGCATTGAAAGGGGGCATGTACGCTGGTCACTGTTTTGAAGGGGAGTGAAGAACACACACACACAAAAGGGTAACTTGTTAATTTAACGCTTATTTCTATGAGGAGGAGTAATTCTGAGGGGTCAAACAAAGAAATAAATTTAAAAAGTGACAAAAAAGTTATTTTTATAATGACGAGTTTTGCGGCTCCCAGGTTTTTTTTCTTCAGAAACGGGTCCAAGTGGCTCTTTTTGTCTTAAAGGTTGCAGACCCCTGAACTAGGGGGATACGAGGGAGTCACTTAATAATGTTACTAAGATTGGTTTAATATGATTGAGATTTGTTTGTGTGTTTGTTTAAAAAATCTTTTGGAAAATCAATTTAAAAAATTGCAAGAAAAAAACCACACAAAATATATTTACTTTTTACTGGATTAAGGAAGCAGACAGACCAAGAGTTTTTCCTACAGAAATTTTTAAAATTCTCAAACAGCCTGAAGAACAATCTGTACCAGCAGCACTAAATTTATAGATGAACAGAAGGGACATTTCATTGACAGGATAAGAAAAGCCTATGTGATGTATGCTCTGGAAAACAGAATTATTTTTAACTGTTGACTGAAAAGAGAGAGACCAAGTAGGATGGGTCACATGGGCATTTATTAGTAGCTGTTTTAGTTGTTTTTAAAGTTGCTTCCCTTAATAATCAAAGCTGGTTAGTAGTAGGTCAGAGAAATTGGAATTACAACTGCCCCGATTATGTAACACTACAGGAAAGTCACCTCCCTGCGCCATTTTTACCAGTACTAGAATTCTTCCAAGCCTATGTGAAGCATCAGTTTAGAGACCTTAGGGGGAAAGTAGCAAAACACCAGGTGGGTTGCAAAGAATGACAAAAGTGAACAAAGAAACACAAGACAGAAGTGATCCAAGTCATGGATGCAGCATAAAAAGCTACATTAGAGCTTAGATGTCATCAACACCAGGACCTGCACAGTAAAAAATTTTTACTGTTATCTAGTGTGGTACCTTGTAGTTACTCCTATCTGAGAAGATGGAATGATGCAGTGCCTTCCATCTTGACTCTAAATGTGTCTCCTCTGAATGAACTTGTACATAACGGTACTTAAATCATAATCTAATAATCAATCCAGTGAATGACATCTAAAATCTCAGAACTACACCTAGTAGTGCCCATAATTACTCAGTGAGCTAAGTGGATTAAGTTCATTCAGAAACTTTGAATGATTTCTAGTTCATCTTCACATTCATTCCCTTCCCTCTCCTCCACCCGGCCACAAAGCATGAGGGCGCAGACTCTTTGCTTCTTTTTTTAAAAAATGGGGGAAGCAAGTAAAGAAAGTTGGGAAGCAAACGGTCAACGCAACCTTCTAAGGCTTATTAGGCAAATATGGAGGCACTCATGTCGCTAGGGTTGTTTAGTCACTTAATCACTAAGAAATCAGAAGGAATGTGAGGCATTTCATGTATCTTCCTTGCTGAACAGATCTGCGGTCTTGCAAATGGGGCAGCTTGCAGCAGGAAGTACAGGAGCAAAGCAAACAATGCCTTGCACCTTGAACAGCTGTATGGCTGGCAGGCAAAGTCCTTGCATCAGCTCCTACACTTTTAAAAACTGTCATTCTGCACCATGTGCACAGGGAGAAAGGGATGCCAAGAGACTCCAGGAAGCACCATTGCCACCAGCTGCCTTCACATGCAACACTGTTCTTCCAAATCTGCATACCCTTCTCCTTGGCTACATACCTCTATTTTGGCATGCTGGGACCCTAGGGGGAAAATCAGTGCTGGGATTCTTGAAATTAAGGCACAGGAGGACCTCAGATAGACCTGAATGGCCTCACTTCGCAGAAGATTAGTGCCGCATGAGAAGGCCAAATGAGGTAGCAATAGGGCCCTACAGGAGCTGTTCTGCACCCTGTTGCTGATGGATGCAAGACTGACATTCTAACAGAACAGGGTTCATTGTACTTTAAAGCAAGGGTGAAGAGCCTATGACCCAGTGGCCAAATGCAGCCTTCCACGCCTCACTATTTGGCTCTTGGGATATTTCTCAGGCCACATCCCTCACCAGCCCTACTTCATATCCTCGAGTGTTTTTGCCTGGCTGAAATGTGTCCTTGAACTCTTGGTTGCATGAATGGAGAATAGATAGGGGTGTGTGAAGGAACTAGCCTCCTGTCAAAGGACATTTGCAGTACATGCCGTGACCATTTTAGGTGCCTCCAATTGATGTGCAATTGCCGACGTGCAGGTCCTTATGGATCCAGAAGAGGGCATAACAGGGCACGCTTATACATGCTCTGCTGAAGTGTGCCAGGGCCAGGAACAGAATCCCTGTGCAAAATGGTATTTATTTTCCTTTACCCACTTTTGCTTCTGACCTTGTCTACCACAGGCCTGAGGCTCCTGGAAGGTAGCTCAAATAGGAATAGGGCCTTTGGTCTGACAGCTTTGAAGAAATCACTCATGGGAATTTCTGGAGAGGAACAAGGAGAAAAGAAAACTTGCCTGTAGAAAAGAAACCACTCAAAGCAAATCACATCACACCAGGTTGGTTTGTGCAGCCCTTTATTAGCAACTAAAATAGAAGATATTTGTTGTACAACATGGGTAGTAATTGACTATACTGGAGTTTTATTATATTCTGATACAGGATCTTTTATAAATGCATTTTTTATTAAAAAGCTTCCACCCTCGTCTGTTTACAACTTGCAAAACTATTCTGAAAGCAGAGTACATGTGCACAGGTCTGCAGAGTGCAAATCTGGGATGTGGTAAATGCTTTTACATGTTGTACCTGCAAGGGGACCAGCGTCTGCCACCATCCCTTTATAGCCACTGGCTTTTAGAAGTCACAACATTTTGACACCAGCCTTCCTTCCCTTGTCCTAAACAAGAAAGCATTTTAAAATGAGTTGTAACTAAGGAAGGACTACACCTACTAGAAAAAGAAGAGTTCTATTAGTTTGAGGTTTCAGTATACCCAAAGACCAGGAACTGCATCTTTGTAAGGGCAAGGCTGGGACCCCACTGGGTGTGCAGGTGTCATCCCTGAGTAGTCAGAGGTTCAGTGGACCATGAGCGCTCCTGCTGCGTAACTCACTGAGCTGTCTTGCCAGTTTCGACACTGGCTTGACTGGGCATAATTCAAAAACGAGAAGCTCATGTTCATTCCATTCTTCTGGAGCTCTGTGATAGCCTAGGGGGAAGGAAAGCAAAAAGGTTCGCTGTTTTGGAAGTAAAGTTGACATTCCAAGAGAGGCAGCACTCCAGCGCCTTATTCATAATGGACTCTTGCAAACTTTGCAGGGGAGGACTGGTAGGTATCAATGCTCAGTCCCCACATTACTGAAGGGGAAATGCTACTGGAAATTCAGGGTTTCCCTCAAGAATTCAGTTCCACTCCAAACTCTGCTAAGAACACCACCCAGCTGAGTACGACAAAGCTAAACCACTCTGAACCAAACCAAAGCTTCAGCAGAATAGATCAGATCTGGGTCTTTAAGATTCTAACACCAAGAGTAACTAGAATTGAAATCCTCCCAAGAACCCTGTCAGATCATAATCCGCTATATATGGAATTAAAAGGAAAGGACCCTTCTACACATAGATGGAGAATGAATGAGAGCTTATTTAATGACCAGAGAGTAGTGGAAACTGCAAAAGAGACAATAACAGACTATTTTAAATGGAATCTAAACAAAGAAACACCAATTGAAACAGTCTGGGACGCGAGCAAAGCGGTGATAAGGGGTTTCCTGATTCAAAAAAACAGCTTCCAGAAAAGAGGGAGAGAGAAGAAGAAAGATAAAATGATTGAGGACCCGAAAGAAATTAGAAAAGTATTTCAGAGATTCTATAGAGATCTTTATAGGAAAGATAAAGAAGACAATAAGAGAATAGAAAAGTATATCCATGACCATAAACTACATCAAATCTCAGAAGAAGAAAAAAGAATGCTTAACCAGGAGATAACAGAACAAGAGGTCACGAAGGCAATAAAAAGAATGAAAATAGGGAAGGCCCCAGGACCGGACGGTATCTCAGCAAAGTATTATAAAACACTATCGCAATACCTGACACCTGTTCTAAGTGAAGTAATGAATAAAGTCTTAAGAGAAGGAAAGATGCCAAACACCTGGAAAGAAGCTTATATTACACTGATCCCGAAGAAAGAGGGGGATATATTAGATGTACAAAATTTTAGACCAATTTCGTTATTGAATAACGACTGTAAGTTATTTGCGGATATACTAGCGAATAGACTAAAAATGGTGTTAAATAAGGTGATACACAAGGACCAAACAGGCTTTCTGCCGGGGAGGCAACTAAGGGACAACGTAAGAAACCTGATAAATATAATTGAATATATTGAAGTCAGAAATGAGAAACAGGCAGTATTATTGTTCATAGACGCGGAAAAAGCGTTCGATAATGTTTCTTGGCATTTCATGAAAGAAAACTTAAAAGTACTAGGTATTGGCGAAAATTTTTTGAGAGGTGTTGACACGATTTATTCGGACCAAAAAGCAAAGTTAATAATTAATAACAACATATCAGATAACTTTGAGATAACTAAAGGTACTAGGCAGGGATGCCCTTGAATAAGAAGCTAAGAGAATCATCAGAAGTCAGAGGCATTAAGGTGGGACGAAAAGAATTTAAGTTAAGAGCCTTCGCAGATGATCTAGTCTTAACGTTGGAAGAACCAAGACAAAGTGTGAAAGAGGCAATAAAAAGAATGGAAGAGTTTGGGAAGGTATCAGGGTTTAAACTTAACAAAAACAAGACGAAAATGCTAGCAAAAAATTTGAAGAAAGAAGAGATGGAAGAATTACAAGTAGACTCAGGAATCGCGATAGCTAAAAAAATAAAATATTTAGGAATTTGGATGACAACAAAAAATATAAACCTGTACAAAGACAACTATGAGGTGGTATGGAAAGAAATTAAGAAAGATATGGATATATGGAGTAGACTAAAATTGTCATTATTAGGCAGAATCTCTGTGATAAAAATGAATATATTACCTAGACTGTTATTTTTATTTCAAGCAATACCAGTAGTAAAAGGGATAAGACAATTTAAGGATTGGCAAAAAAATTTAGCGAAGTTTGTCTGGCAGGGGAAAAGGCCAAGGATAAAAATGAAGATACTAGTAGATAAGAAAGAGAGAGGAGGTTTTGATTTACCAGACCTGACTTTATATTATGAAGCTTCGTGCTTGGTATGGTTAAAAGACTGGCTGACCTTAGAAAACACTGACCTATTAGATTTAGAGGGCCATGATAATAGATATGGTTGGCATTCGTACCTATGGTACAACAAAGTAAAGGTACATAAAGGTTTTCTAAACCATGTGATTAGGAAATCTTTATATGAAGTATGGGATCGGAATAAAAACCTCCTGGAAAGAAAGACACCGTGGTGGATATCACCAATTGAGGTGCTGACAACAAAAAAAGTAAACATGGAAGGGGAAAGAGTAACATATGAGGATATTACTAGGAAAACAGCCCAAGGGATAAAGCTCAAACCATACGACCAAATTGAAAAGATGTTAACAGGGTGGCTGCAATACCATCAGATCAGTGATTTATTAAAGGAAGACAAAAAGAGAAATGGGTTCGAAGATAAAAAATCGAAATTCCAAATCGAGTTAATAGACTGTAAAGATAAAACTTTATCAAGAATGTATAGCTTATTGCTAGAATGGTATACAAAAGATGAAGAAGTAAAGGAATCAATGATAAAATGGGCAATTGATATTGGGCATAACATTGAATTGGATGCGTGGAAAAGATTATGGAAGGAGGGTTTGAGATTTACAGGATGCATGGCTTTAAAGGAAAACTTGCTAAAAATGATGTATAGATGGCATTTGACGCCAGTAAAATTAGCTAAAATGTATAGGAAAAAAGAAAGGAAGTGTTGGAAATGTAAAAAGGCAGATGGGGACTATTTCCATATGTGGTGGACCTGCGATAAGGTAAAAAATTTTGGGGAAGCAATTTATAATGAACTCAAAAAAATATTTAGATATACTTTCCCCAAAAGACCGGAAGCGTGTCTATTAGGCTTAATAAGAACAGAAATTAAAATAGAAGATCAAAATTTGTTCATGTATGCTACAGCTGCCGCGAGGACCCTTCTGGCCCAAAGATGGAAAGTACAAGATATACCAACTATACAGGAGTGGCAGGCGAAGTTGACAGAATATGCAGAACTTGCCAAACTGTCAGGGAGGATCCGGGACCAGGGAGATCAAAGATACCAAAATAACTGGAGTAAATTTATTGAATATTTAAAGAAGAATTGTAAAGAGGTCAAGACACTAGCAGGATTGACATAATACCTCCAACGTATAATAGTACTAATTTGAGAATGATGTGTGTGATGGAAAGAGGATAAATATACCAGTTGTGGGGAGGGAGGGGGGTCGTGACTCGGCAGACCTACTGCTATTACAATTTGTTGGAAAAGAATATGTAAGGAAAACAATAAAAATTCACTTGGGGGAAAAAAAACAAAAGCTAAACCACAGAAGGTTTGGTCACCAAGGAGAGTGTATGATATTTTCTAATAATGGCATTTGCTGCTTTTGAACTCTGCTTAACAAACAGTACTTACATTTAGTAAAACCCCAATGGGATGTCTTCCACATATCGTATTATGGTATTTCTTCAAGTAATTGCTAAAGGACACAGGGTCAAGCTGCTCTATAATGCTCATACCCTAAGGAGAATATCAATATTATGATCAGCTATAATTTAGAGCTGCATTTATTCATAACCAACATTTATAGCATGCCAAGCATGTTACCCAAGAAATACAGATATCAAACACAGAAAGTCTTAACATGTAGGGAAATACCTAAGCTTTACAAACTTTTTTTGTAAAAAAGACAGTTATAATTGTATTACTGTGTATTATGAATACACAGAGCTTTCCACTCAATGTGATATGGTTGTCACATCACCTGGGGGGGGGGGGGAGACCGACACCAAATTGAGAAGCTATCAGTAAAGTGGAAGTTTTACATAACACATTAGGTCTTTTCCTCCCTGACCAGCATGATGAAGAGTTTTCCCCTTGAATTTTAGCTCCAAATCCAAAGAGTTCTGTGATAAACTGGGAAGGCCTAGGCCCAATACCTCCTCCCATTAGAGCTGGCATCCCCAACCTTCGGCCCTCGATGTTTTGGACTACAATTCCCATCATCCCTGACCACTGGTCCTGTTAGCTAGGGATCATAGGAATTGTAGGCCAAAACATCTGGAGGGCCACAGGTTGGGGATGCCTGCATTAGAGTCTACAACTGTCTCTTAGAACAACTGGTAGCATGCTCTTAATGCAAGGAGCCCCACTGAATCAGACCAAGGGTTGATCTACTCTAATCTTGTTTCTAGATGTCTCCATGGAAACATCTACAAGACAGGCATGAAGACAATAGCCATCCCATTCGGCAGCTAGTATTTAGATGCAAAAGTGCCTCGGAACATGGTGACACCATTTAGTTATCATCACTAACAGATGTTGACCTTTTAAAAGGCTGCAATCATCTCCTCACTTACCTGAATTCACTAGGACTTACGTGGTTATGATTGCACTGCAAGATAGCTATGAATTCTATAGCATAATTGTGCCTTGTGAAAAATTACTAAGTTCTCCCTGCTCCACCCTCCCCACCTGAACCTACTGATGATCCAACACCATTGGGAAATTCTGAATTCTAGCAATGAAGGAAGAAACAAGTAGCATTTCTGAAAAGCTTCCACAGGGATCCTGGACATCAAAACTCTATTTCCCAATGTTGTTGGTGGCCACATGTACTGCGGCTATGGATTCCCTCCTAGACTAGGGATAGATGAAATGGTCTTGATACAGTTTGCATCGCTTGTGTTGAAACAGAAATGGGAACGTGTTATTTGGAGCTCTGAAAAACTCCAGGAGCCCTCAAAAAACGCAGGATGAGCAGACAACAGAAATTATGAAATTTAACACTTACCATTTTATCTAGGTTTTCAATGGACCTATAGATCTCTCCTTGAGACTCATCATAGTAACTGTATCTGAACCGCTGACCTTAATTAATCAAATTAAAGAAAAAATGAGTAACTAGACATGTATTATGTGGTTATGATTTTTTTAAATGAAACAAAGTGGTATCTGAACAGGCAGCACAAATCTATGGTGTACTGCATCTTTAAAATACTCTCATTCAGTATACTGACTGCATTTGGATGATCAGCCATCAGTTTAATGATATATGATAATGTCTTCTGCCCATGCACAGAGTCTTTATGCCCATCCCTTTGTGTGAATAAGCTCACAAACCAGCAACTCTTTCATTAACTATTCTTTCCCTTTTCTTCCAGCACTGGTAACAGCTTTAAAACAAGCCATGGTGTTAAATCACAGTGTGCTTAAAGGCTCATTTGTATCTCAGGTTATTAAGGTATCTCAGGTTATTAAGGTAAAAAATGACTTTTTGAACTTTTCCATTATATTGCAATAAACCTAATCCCAACAAGACAGCAACCAATCAGATTAAAGTGTCCTTATAACGCAAACATGATTTCTATCAACATTTGGCACTAAGGAAATATAGTATGGTCATACATGAAATATTTATTATTTTAAAGTAAATTTAAACTTGTATCAATAGTTTAAAAATATATAAAGACATCATTTTGGTTTATGTTGCTTTATTTGCAAAATGCCAGAAGAGCTGTTGTTTTTAATTGCAGTGCTTTAAGAACACTGCCACTTGTCAGAAATGTTCTTCCTGCTTTGCCCCCATAGCAGAAGTGACAGAGATGCCTCCAGTAAAAGCTTGGGAAACTTTAAAATGACACAAAAGCCAGAAAAAACTAGTTCACAGCTGCCTTCTTTTGCTGGCTCTGCAATTCTAATTTGAGTAGAATGAAGCAAATATGAAAAAGAGTGATCAGATACTGGTTTGGAATGCAAATTATTAAAACTGCTGGTGAATCCTTGCCACCCTGACTCAACCATGGGAAGAGTTCTCATTTTTCATCACAAAAGAATGTGTCATATGAATTTCCTCTTTTAATAATAAATGTAACTCTTAAGACTGTGTGTATGTGTGCTTATCTCTGTGTATATGGTTGTGTGTGTAAAGTCAAGCTCATGCCTTAACTACGACTGTGTCTTTTGTTACCCCTGCCACACCATGAAGGTGCAACCAACAAACTTCAGCTTCAATTCGCTCTAACAGGTTTGTCAAACTAAAATGCATTTCAATGTAACATACACGTATTTTGTGTATATTTGCCAATGTATGCAATTGGAGTTCACAACTATTCACATGCCTCAACTTACCCCAATGACAGAAGTCAGAGGAAACCACAAAAAGATTACAAGGATCTGCTAAATATTTGCTGAAGAGTTTTCCAAATTCCTGTTCTTTTGTCTCACTCAGTGCTCCAACCAACACAGGAACAATGGTAAACTCATCCTTATGGCTTAAAGAAGAGAAAAATAAGTTTGCATTGTAGAGGGTCAAGACAAGATCGGTGCTGAATGCTTCCCTCACCCTCCTGAATGTGCTTCTCCCACATGCAACTTTCCCCCTCTTCTTGTAGGCCTGCCTCCCATGTGAAAAGCACTGAACATACCCCATGGCACATATTCTGAATCCATGATTCAGCTTTATTTCTTTAAAAAAAAGGAAATAATTCTTCTTAAAAATCGTTTTGATCTGTTGCCATATTTATCTAACTAGCACTTTCTAAAAGTTTGCACCTCATCAGCACACTCTGAATAGCACTTAAGCCTGACAAAAACAGCTTGCTGTAAAGCAGGCTTCCTCAACCTCGGCCCTCCAGATGTTTTTTGCCTGTAACTCCCACGATCCCTATGTAACAGGACCAGTGGTCAGGGATGATGGGAATTGTAGTCTCAAAACATGTGGAGGGTCAAGGTTGAGGAAGCCTGCTGTAAAGAAACACAGTGTGTTTCAGATGACCAAGCCAGACTCTCTCTGTATTTCAGAATCAGAAATAGGTACTCTGGTAGTGATAGCTTCATAAGGAAAACAAGCTGTGTGTTTTTTTCATTGTCTCATGCCCAAAGGGGCAGTGATTTTTCAAACACTGTTTTGTTAAATAGGTATGTTTTATAGTCACAACTGAAATGTGTAGTCAATAGCTTATGCTTAGACTTGTATTTTGAAGTGGCTGAGTTTATTGCTGAGTGAACCTTTGTAATTAATTTGACACTGTATTGCTTATATGTATTATCTACTATTATAAATTGTATTCATATAACTGTTTTGTTTGGATTTTAAATTATGTTACCATGTTTTAAACTGACCTGAAGCTATTTGATAAAGAGTGGTATATACATTTCTTAACAAACGTTTACAGGTAATTTCTTTATGGAAAGATGCTGCCGTTTTGTAGGATTTGGGTCTCCTATAATTGGAACAAGCTGCGCAAAGTGGGATAGTACACTTCCTTGATTTTTGCCAATTCTTCCAAGTCACATAAGGAAGGATGGAAGGAACATATAATAACAGATGTAGTAAGATGAGATAAAAGCCCTGACCGCCTGAACTCTACCCAACCCCTACTGATTTCTACTCTAAGAAATTATCCGTGTGTCTAAAAGTTACAGCCTACAGTTCTCTTACTCATTTTAATGAGCTTAAGACACTTGAGGATTCCAGCATACTGTATTCTACATTAGTGGAGTATGGGAGAAACCCATACATAGATTTATTAAAAGCAGGGATTCAATATGTACATTCTACATATGGTGCAGCTTCTTAAAAAGTAAATGTACCTTTCCATGGCTTTAGCAGTATAAGGCAAATGCATTTCAATACTGTGTTCATCTTCATCTGTTTGCAGAGACATGCGCTCAAACATTCCAGTCTTCCATAATTCTGCATAAACTGAGAAGTTTTGAATATATTAGTCTGACTAAAAAAATACTGAATGAGAAGCTGTCTTTCTGCTTTATCAACTTTCTGGTTATACTCAAACTAGGATGAAGTGTATCTCCTCAACCAAGTACTGTGATATAAAGTGCCAAGTTAAAACCTTTGCCTTCAGGCTGTATGGGAAAGCAGACAGTTTATGTATTAAGATTACCAGTAACCACTGGATAGAGGCAGAATCAAAAATAACCTATTGGGGAATATCTGTTTATAGAAAACAATGATTGTAGGTGTCTACAAATGTTTTCATGTGCTCAGAAAAGCTCTCTCCCGCCCAATCCTTCTGTTAACTCAGCTAAAGTATTTTAACACAGAAACTCTCCGACTAAGTTACTGGCATGTCAGTCTCTTTTATGCAAGACAAAGATCTTGTGTTCCTCCAGATGTTGTTGGACTACAGCTCTCATCAGCCTTGGCGGTGCTGTTGGGGTCCAATATCTGTAGAGCCAATGGTGCCTCCCCTCTGATGCAAGATTTGATATAAAGACTATCACAACTGAAATTAGAGCTAAATTTTATTCTGTAACCCATCTCACTTATCTCCCAATATTTATTTTAGTTACAAGCAGTGGCTTTGTATATTTTAGTGTACTGCATCAACTTTGTCAATGAAGGACAAGCAGTTACTGTAAGCAGGCAAAATCCCAACAGACTTTGTTCTACTAGGGAGGAAAATAAGATTCTAGGCTCCTGAAAGTGTTCAGTAGTATAACTGCACAAAGGCAGAACTATGGCTGCCACAGGAATCCTTGGACAAGTGTCCATTAGGTTCATTCATAAGACACCATTCTGTTAGTCCTGTTAGTTCCCAAGGTTTTAAGATACAAACCAACCAAACGTTTAAAAAATCAAAACATGAAGAAAACAAACAAATGAATGCCTTCTCCCAGATTCAAAGCTAAGGCCACAGAGTGCAAATAAAACAGCTGGGTTTGCAGAAAAGCTGGTGACAGTCAAACAAAACAGACTGAATTATTTCAATGAACTCCTTTATTACATGAATTCTAAACAGTGCTCTTCCTTAAATAATAACCCATGTTAGATTTACTTCCTGTGCCATACCCTATTTTTATTTTATGAGAATATTTAGAGGTAAGTCAAATAAAAGGAAAAGTCACAATGGATTAATAGTTTTCTAAGAATTAGTTTTGCTTGTGTACTGCAGTGGTTGTGTATTTTATATGCAATTACCCTTTTGATCAATTCGCAGATCATATAGTGGGGTTCTATATATATCCACACTGGAAAGTGCACACCGGGAGAGGGGCACGTGGTGGGAAGGCCCAAGGATGAAGATTCTCCGTCTGAGGGTGAACAGAAAAGATGCAATATTAGTGACTGTCTACTCAACAGAAAAACAATGGATTCCATGACTAGCTAAAGACAGGTGAACGGTTCCACTATCAACGTTTGCACTCCAGCACACATGGACATGCCTCCTGCTCCCTGGTTACATCCCATTACAGTTGTGTCCAACCAAAGGGTTTTCTACTTGAAGGAAAAAGACAAGGCTCCCATTTGGATGCCTTTATTACAGCTCTTTTTTATGTTATCACTGTAGCGTGGCAAGTGAGATGCTACATCATGTAGCATCTAATTTCAGAAAATGAGGACTGTATGGTCCTGATTGCATACAGTTCCAGGCAATTTTAAATACAACCCGAAAAATGGTGCTGTGGTCCAAACTGTCTCCACCCTATATAGAAATGTCTTCACATACGTGTGCTCATTGGTGCAATCTGGAGCCAAAGCAATTTGGCATCCTGATGGCAACCACGATGCCAAAGCTAACACAAGTATTGGGTGGGTAGGGTCAAGAAAAGGGGGCATTGACACTAGAACTTCACACAACATTTATCCATTCATTCTATGAAGTATACTGTCTCTCAGAGGCATTGTTCAATTTGCCCCAAGGATTGGGACAAAACAGCAAGTTATCTCCATTATGTGTCAGCCACTACGGTACAGGTATCCCTCTTTGCCACTACCTAAAATGACTTCTGTCTTAAAGTCAGCATGTATGCAAATCAAGTTCTGTTGTACACACTCTAAGAATCTTCTAAAGTGACTTACGTGACTGAAGGATCCACTTGTTTGTACGCATGAGCTGCACACGACCCACAGTAAGTATAGCCTGCATGCCTGCAAAAAACAGACACGTTGTACAAGATTAACAGTCAGCATATTGCTGGTCCATATAGGGGAGCTTGCTGATGTTATGGAGTTGACAAGCAGCATATATTCAACTGGCTCTTGAAAAATGCAACAGCATATATAAGCAGCATGCCCAGTTGGTACACTGACAATCAACAAGCAACTCAGCTTACTTACGTGACTCTCAGACAGCAGATATGTATATACCCTTATCAAGGTTATGTTTGCAAGACACAGCAGTGTCTTGCATGAATACGCCTATGACCTAAAATTGTGATAAGAGACGGCTGTAATTTGAAGCTATGAGCATTCTACTTCTTAAAGCAAAACCATGTTTAAGATTGAAATATATGAGTAGTAGTCTTCTGAGCAATTACAAACAATGCTGAAATGAAATAGCACACTACCTTTCATGAACACAAGAAGTGTTCTCTCCTCTGGTGCTAGGGACTCAAGCGAAGGAAAAAGTCCACACATTCAGAGTAAGGGGAATGCAAGATAAAGCACTCTCCTCCCTCTGAATTAGCATAGTTGATAGAAATAATCAAAACAAAATAGGACGAGGAAATCAGACTCTGAAAATGACACAAAAGAATCACCTGTATCAGGGCAGCTAACCAAAGTGACAGACATGAACTGGCCTATTTCTCTCACTCCAAAAGCACCACTTTTTGTTGCAAATATTGGAGTGTGACAATTTGTAACAGTTCTTTTAAAATGGTCTACATGTGAAAATAAAGAAAAAACTTACGGTGCAATAATAGCTCTAGCAGGCCTCTTTGTAGATTGTACTTGAGAAAGCCAACCTTCTAGTTGTGCACTCAGCTGAGGTCCTAGAAAAAGAGATAAGGCTTTAAAAACAACAACCACAGGAGAACCAAAGAGCCATCCTTAGAATAAGCAAAATGGCCCATAGCGGCAAACCATAGCTATAACTGTGCACAAGTAGCATTCTGGTGCATGCTGTTCAAATCATGCCTGTCCTGCTCCTCCCTTTGCCACGATGGGAGGAAACAACCATATCACTGGTTTAGCATTAGGTGTGAACCAATGTGCATGGTTTCTCTCTTCCCAACCAAACCACAGGAGGAAGCCAGAGAACAATACACCACTAGTTCTATTCAGCATGTGAACAGTGTCATTTTAATGCTTCCGGGTGGCTTCAAAGATGATACCTTGCTAAATTCATTTTTAATCAGTAATGTTTGATATTTCACAGGGAGTCATGACAGGAAATATACCTAATAACATTTTGAAGAATTTGAAAAACACTTAGACATTAACCGGTCTATTGACAAACAGCCGCCAGCTTGATTGTTGCTTTGTATTAAACTCACATTAGCAACTGACCTATTTCAACCCAAAGGAAAAACTGCATTCAAGTGTGACCCTTTCCAATATCTCTGCAACATCCCCTCTCAGCGCTGCATCTAGTTGTGCCAAGAGCTACTGCTGCCAAAAACGAATTCAGAAGAGGATTGCTTCATTAACACACCACTTGGAAGTTCTATAAATACATGCTTAAACAAACTACACAATAAGGATAATTTTAAAAAGCTAAAGAGGAGTGTGGTAAGAAGTGTCTGGCTCCAAGGCATCATTGAATATTAACAAGGAAGGGTAAATATGTGAATTCATGGAAGCTGTATTGTTTAATGATTCACTGTAGTTTGAACATTTACATAGGTTTTGGCATGGAACTGAGATGATTCTAGAACTGAAAGCACCTAATCACCTGATGCCATTGTTGCATCAGGTAAATGGCAGATGGGCAACCATCTGTCAAACTTGGTCTGAAAGACAAAATCCTGATAAAGATCTAGCCTACAGAGTCAAGGTTTCCCACCCATGCAATAGTTTGGGTGGGATTTTACTTTGGCACATCCAGTTTAGAAAACCCAATTGACATCCCATAGTTCAGAGCAGGGCCTTGACAGCAGGAGCTACAGTTTGTTCTTCCTCCTTTAAAAGTTGGCCTAAATTTGCATCTCTAGATATATATTATTAGATGCTAAATTGTGTTCCGGGCATGTGCCGCAAGTCTTTTAAGTAGCAGCTCTCCACACCATGTATGTGAGCATCCATTTGATTTGGTAGTTCTCATTTCTAGTCTGCAGCTCCGCTTTTTTTACTGCTATCATAAAACCTAGACCTGGCTAGTGGATGAACAGTTGCCACACAATGACTTTCCCCCCTCCCTGTATAGCTGTGACAGGCAGCTACCTCCCATAAAACATTTGATGCAAGAAGATGCTCTGCATCAAGGCTACCTATGAGACAACACAAGATGGAGGGGCTGCAGGGAGTTGGGCGGTGCCTACTATTAAACCATTTCACCACCTGCAGCCCTCACATCCTGATAAACAGGCTCATCACAGCAACCAGGGCTTGTAGCAAAAATGATGGAGTGTTCCTGTAGACACATCTTCACAATTTCTGAGGAAAATTAATTAAAATGAGGAAACGGTAATCTTTGCGTCTCCCTGGAATAACTGGATTTGAATTAGGACCCAAATAGGCCTCTGTTTTTAAATTTAAAAGGAAATGTTTTAACGGTATCCACTGAAGCAGTCCATACTGAATCAACAGCAAAATTTCAACCACGTGAACAAGTAAATTATTATACATGCTGAAATAATCTGCAGGGGTTTTTCTTTTTTGGGGTGAGAGGGAAGAATCTATCACTGGAGGCGGGGCCAGTTCTCCAAAAATTTGCTCAAGGTCACATTGCCTGTAAATGTGTGCTCTTTCTTTCTGCTATAGCATAAAATGTAAACCTTCAACGGTAGTTAAGAGTTCATTTTGAAGCTCAGGATCTCTTTTTCAAAGGTAGAGCGTCACTTGCCAAATTAAAAATACAACTATATACGATGTCCAATCATTGCAGGCTTTTCATGGGTTTTCTTTTGGGGGGGGGGACATTATCTCCTCTATGCAAGTAAATCCAGCAATTGCTTTGGTTACTTCCATTCACGTACTAGTAATTAGTTCACCTAGCATGTAAAACTTGGGAGGCTGCTGAATTTCTGAAAAACACAACATCTCATCCAAAATCAGCATGTGTGGAAAGTACTTTAATGTTCACAGTGCATTTTCTTTTTTTTTCTTTTTTTAAAAAAATCATTTCGTTTGTTCATTTAGCATGGAATGCCCCTTAATGGACTACAAACACCCAGTAACCTGAACTATATAAATTGCTAAAGTTCAAAAATCCGCAAATAGAAAACAAAAACACCTATGTGGAAAAGCTTGATGCTTCCATTGGTAAAATAAAACAGTATATGAAGATCCATTGGTCTACAATGGATCAAAGTTGCTTTCGTAAGTTATCTTTCATTTTTATAGATATACTTTTGAACACCACTTGAATGCAAGAGTGTAACATCATATCTTCCAATAACGAATTTTTCCATGACACAACCTTTTGTATGTGCAGATATCTAATAAGAGTACACACAGCTGCCTATGAAAACACATGCCACAGTATATGTTATGGTGGTAAAAACATACAAAGAACACAATTCAATGCATGTTTACTCAGATGCATGACCAGCTATATTCAATGGTATTTGTTGTTGTCGTTTAGTCGTGTCCGACTCTTCGTGACCCCATGGACCAGAGCACGCCAGGCACTCCTGTCTTCCACTGCCTCCTGCAGTTTGGTCAGACTCATGTTTGTAGCTTCGAGAACACTGTCCAACCATCTCGTCCTCTGTCGTCCCCTTCTCCTTGTGCCCTCCATCTTTCCCAACATCAGGGTCTTTTCCAGGGAGTCTTCTCTTCTCATGAGGTGGCCAAAGTATTGGAGCCTCAGCTTCATGATCTGTCCTTCCAGTGAGCACTCAGGGCTAATTTCCTTAAGAATGGATGCATTTGATCTTCTTGCAGTCCATGGGACTCTCAAGAGTCTCCTCCAACACCATAATTCAAAAGCATCAATTCTTCGGCGATCAGACTGCTTTATGGTCCAGCTCTCACTTCTATACATCACTACTGGGAAAACCATGGCTTTAACTATACGGACCTTTGTTGGCAAAGTGATGTCTCTTCAATGGTATTTACTCACTAGGAAATGGATGTAGGACTGCAGCTTATTTAAGATACATTTCAGTTGAACAACAGAAGCATTAACAGCCTCTGGAATACATTTTATTCACTATTTCTTTGGATCATAGTCCCCAAACTAAAGCCCGCGGACCGGATAAGGCCCGAGGGACTAGTTTATCCAGTCTGGGGCGACCCCCGCTGCCCGCTCTTACTGGTGCTGCATGGCTGCCCACTTCCGGGTCGGAGGAGCACCGGAAATAGCATGTGCGCAGGCGTATGGGCACACGCTCCCCCACCCTCTGGCCCGCCACGCCCGGCCCGAGGTGCACTAAGTTTGCGGTGGTAGCTCTCACTTGCATCCATGACAAAAACAGGATACAAAACTGTCCTGACATACTGTTTTTTCTGAATTTGTTTGCCTTGTAAATAAAATATAATTTGGAGTGGGTTGGCTTTCCTTCTTTCCTCCTCATCACAGGGTAATTTGCATCCGGAAATTTTCTGATGCCCCAGAGTGATCCAATTTAGCATTTCTATTTTACTTGTATTTAGCATACAAAGCTAAAAACTTTGGAACTGCCAAGCTTAGAATCATAGAGTTGGAAGAGACCACAAGGGCCATCGAGTCCAACCCCCTGCCAAGCAGGAAACAAGCTTGCCTAAACTCTGCAACTGGCATCTATTCAGTTACTAATGAACTTATCAAACAGGAAAAATATCCATAGAAAAATAAAGCACTGTAAAAATTTTCACCCTTCATCATCGTTGCTTGACATATCCCTTTGTGATGCAACAACCGTTGGCAACTTGTTGAGAATGGTCAAGGTGCTTATCTTGCATACATATAAGTTTTACAGAGCTGTCAAAGACTGACTTGTATTTCATGGCCTTCTGACACATCCTTTTACATATTTTTTCACACATACATACACCAAGTAAGAATAACACTTTGTGCATTTGATGACATGGGCTCTTTTCCATGAAATCTTGTGCCATAATAAATATGGTAGTCTTTAAGAGCCACAGGACTCTTTCTTCTTTAAATGAAATTTGTGTTTGCACATCACTTTGTGGTTTGGCAGTTAAGTATTTGCTGCAGCAAAATGGCCTGGCATATACAAGTTTCTCTTGTAACTGCTAAGCTCAGATTAGGTTTTTCTGTAGAGTAAGCAAGAGACCCCAGGAAACCTGTCTAGCCAGCCGGTTCAGTCTTCTTTGTCTTGCTGCCAGCTCCCAAGAGCAGAAAATGTGTTTATTCAGCAATGCATCCAGCAAGCTTGGACACTGCATGTGTATTACCAACCAGTTTTAAATCCATTGCTACACCTGCTAGAAGTTGTGAATTGACACTTTATCTCCTGCAGCAATAACATCCGCACCCTGATTTCAACCTGTCAAAGTTAGGAAGAGCATTGCATCATCCGCTTGCATGACTTGCCCTTGTTCCTCCATCCACACTGTATTTATTGATTTATTAAATTTATATGCTGCCCCTCATCTGAGGATCACAGGGTTGTTTACAATATCAAAATACAAAAATACATAACATAGTAAGAAACAAAAACAATACCCCCAGTTTAAAGGGTCATACCTTGTTTCATTAGCCAAAGGTCTGGGAGAAGAGAATGTTTTTGTCTAACTGCAAGGAGCAGTCAGACTTGTTTTGAGCTGCTTTGGGGGAGACCTGCTTTGCCTCATAACAAATCCCAAAGCATTCAGAAGCACCTTGCTTCAGTTCTGGATTCAGGCTTCCTCCAAATTAGGTGCACATTCATGGCATGTATTGCATCCCTAAACCTACACTTCCAGTTGGAAACAATCTTTCTTATGACAAGCAATTAGGAGTGACTTCTAAAGGTTAAGATACCTACTACAGTTGCTAACAAGCAGACATGCAGCTAGCAAGTTGCAAGTAGCCAGCTGCAATGTACATATGCTTGTCAAACCTGCTGCTACCTTCTCTCTCCACATCACATTTTTCAGGCAAGACTACAAACCATCAAGCCAGAGAAAATAAGTGTTTGTTTTGATTCAGTCCTGAAGGTTCTTTTGTTTCTTTGTAAGGCCAAATGAAATATCTGGTTGCTGCACTCAATGCATATAGGAAGAAAACTCATTCTGGAACATGTACGCCTTTCATCCTGCAGAGGGCAGTTCTGTGTGCAGCATTTCCTCAGGAGGGCCAGAAGAAAGAAAAGGGGGCAAAGACTGACAACACCACTGGTCCTATTTGCTCTTTTTAAATGGTATCAGAAATCCAGAAACACCAATTAAAAGCATTATCTCCCTCATATCTTCTGTGCCTGTTCACTTTAAAAACGCAGGTATGGGGAAACACAAAGACTTCCCTATAAACATACAGTCGTTAAGTCCTTTGTTCTTCTTAAGAGTAATGCCTCATTCTCTGGGGGTTTAATAAACTGTAATGGTTATTTTTTAAAAGGGAAAAAACAGTACACTAGACAGTACAAGATGCCGGACTTGACAAAATGCCTACTAGCTCGATTCAGAGACAACTGCTGCGTTCCCATAATCCATTTCTTTCCCCTCCCCCGTATTACCCTAAATGACCCCTTTTCATTCACACACTTCAGATCCTTGTCGGTTCCTTTAACTCGACACCGAACTACCAGGGGATTCTTCTCTTGGCTTCTTTTTCACAATCGCCTCTCCCGAAATGCGCTGTTTCCTCAGGGTATAATAAAGGGAATAGGAACCAGTACAGCTTCCTTACAATCCGCGGGGCGATCTCTGGGAATCACTTTTCTCCAGGCGCCGATCTCCCCACCCTTCTGGAGCTTGGCCGGGAATTCAGCCACGGCAGCTTATGGAGGGCAAAGGCAACCGGAGGTTCTAGAAAAGGGCCTCGAAATGCCCGGCGGAAAGTGCTGATTCAGTCAATGGCCCACCTGCCGGGGCGAAGGAGAGGGCGAAGCCTTGTTCCCGACACAATCAACGCAGGATTCCGCGCCGCGATCGTCGCCTGCTGCCATCCCAACCTCCCTTCAATTCAGCGCCATGTGTGTGTGTTGCAAAACGCTCCCTTCCTTCGCCCCATGTCTTTTTAACGCCAATTACACACGCACACACAAATGAGTCTCATGGCACCGTAGAGATTCACAGAATTACAGGGCAATCCTAAGGATGCCTACTCATCACAGGTCAGTCCTACCGAACCCCTCAACGGGGCTTACTCGCAGGTAAGTATGAACAGGGCTGCAACCTCATTGTGTGACAGCTTTCGAGGGTTACAGGCCGCTTCACCAGATCGCTGCATCCGATCTGGTAGACTCTGGGCCACAAAAAGGTTGCGGGCCCGTAAATCAACTTGCCTTTAATTGGCCACGAGATTCCTCGCACCCTGGAGTGAACACTCCGGGATTGATCACGGACAAGCGTCCGTGGGGCACCCATTATTTCCCCACTTTCGGATAAAAAAAATAGCCTAGCATTCCCGGCAAGAGGTTGAGTTCGGCCCACCTTTGCAACGACCGAGAAACCGCATCGTAGCGGCGCCGGGCGGCCAATTACTCGGGATTAAAAATCTCCAAGGGCTTTATTCGCCTCGGTCGTTTAGACACCGATCCCCCGCGTATAATAAATGGGCAAAGCGAGCTCACGGAGAGCAATCCCGCCGCCCGACGGAGCAGCCTAGCCCCTCGCCCCCACAGGCCCCGGAAACCCCCGCCGCCCCAGCGCGTACCTGAGGCCGTGTACCAGCTGCCGGCGTGGCTGGCCTCCCGGCAGAGCACTCGGTTGGACATCTTGGTGCCTGAGCCGCCTATGGTGTTGGGGGAGGCGGGGGTGAAGGGAGGCAGGGGGGCCTGGGGAAGAGTCCGGCCGCGGCGCTAATCCCCCTCCTCCGCCTCCTCCCCCAGCAGAGCCCAAGCCCCCGCGAGGGGGGGCGGCGCTGCCGGAGGCACGGCGAGTGGGGCCGGCGACGAGGCTGGGGAAGCGGCGAGCACGAGGAGCCAGAGGGCTGCGGGCTCTGCTGGAGGCTCCTCCTGGCCTGGCCCGGGTGGGGGAGGCTGAGGAGGCGGCGGCGGAGAGGAGAGCCCGAGAGGGACAAAGGCCAAGGCAGCGACCGCCGCCCGGGCGAAACCCACAGAGCAGGCGGCAGCCGCCGGGTTTGGCCTAACTCGGCTCCTGTGGCAGAAGGACTACACCAGCGCGGCTCCCCATTGGGCCAAGGGAAGCAAAAGCCCTTTGGCGATTGGGTCGCTCTTTGCCTAGTCCCTCGACGGGCGCAGCCGCGGCTTCCCATTGGGCGACGGTCCGAAAAGCGCCCTCTCTATTGGAGAAAGCAGGAAGCGTGGGGGGGACCGTTTAAGATTGGCCGAGTGGAGTTGCCGTGGCAATGGCTTCTGCCCTTCGCTGATTGGCGGGGCTGTGTCTCTGAGGTGAAGGGAAGATTAGAGGGGGAAGGTTGGCTGCTGAAAGGGCCTCCGGGCGGGGAGCGGGGTCGGAGGGGCGTGTGGAGCCGCCCGGCTGCTCGTCCTGACGGCCGGGAGAGAGGCTTGTGCGGGAGCCCCTGTGCCCCCCCCCGTCGCGGAATGGGCTCTACGTAAGAGTTGAAACGAGAAGTGCCGTTGGGCGCCGGAAGTAATGTGGTTGTTCTTTCAGCCTCCGCTTCTATTCCGACCCGTTCTCTTTCCACTATTCTTTAATATGGAGACAGGGTTCAGGGTGGAAGAAGCAGTGCGTAATCACATCCACCTTCTACATTTAAAGCACACGACTCGCTCCCCAAAGTTTCCTGGAAACTGTAGTTCGTTAAGGGTGCTGGGAATGGTAGCTCTTCAATTCTGTAAATAACAGTTCCCAGGATTCTTTGGGGAGAAGCCATGTGCTTAAGATGTGCTTTAATTGTATGGTGTGGATTAGAATAGAGCACACTGCACGCCTGAGATACTTTACGATGGCAGCCACAGCCTCCACTGTTCAGAACATAAAAGACTTCACTTTATTACAGTATTTTAAGACCAAAGGTCTCTCTGGCTCAGGTCTTTTCCTCCCAAATGAAGCAGCTCTTTGAAATCCAAGAGCAACCTAGTGTATTCTGCAACACTGCTGGGCATTATGCTTTGAAGCAGCTCAGAATGACAAAATGGACTGGGCTGGCCCTAAATCAAATTTGCCATAGGGACAGCTTTCTAAAATGGAGGGCTGGACCACAAGCTTTATCTTGCATCCTGGACAAAAAGGCAGGAAGGAATTGTGGCCAAGTCAGTGCAATCATTTCAGAAAGCAGCGTGAGTTTTGAGCTCAGGAGCGGCTGTGTGACAGAGTACTAACAAGTTCCAAATTTGCAGTCCTGCAAGCATGTAAACAAATGTTTAGGAGTTGAATAATCCAGTGACAGGAGGACTGAAGTGTAAAATGCACACCGTTTTTATAGTTGCATGCTTAGGTTCACTTTGAGGGAGATGAAACTGGATCATGGTGGGTTATACAAAGGCAGCCACTTAATCCACTTCAGCTCTTCACCCACCCAATTTGTCATCTGGTATATTATTGGACCGCTGCCATGGAGACACCAGCAACCCTCAAAGGCCTCTTCTTCCAAAATAGCTAATAAGACTGAACTGGGGAGGGGGAGTGAACATGGAACGTCATTAGATTGGAGAGAAGGAGTGAAAAGGAGGCAGAGCCCTGGAAGTCAGCAGAGGAAAAGCTGAGCAACAAAGCCAAAGGGGAGGGAGTCTCTGCTTTACTCTGGAATATCCCATCTATCAAAGCTGGGTCTGTGCAAGTACAAACATGCACCCACAGCTTCACAATACCCTTGATTTTTTTAAATGTTGGATGTAGTAACCCAATATGAACAACTAGTTCCAGTCAGCAAATAGGCTGATACTGTAATTCATGGGAAGTAGCAAATGTGGGTGGATTTGGGTAACCATGAAATAATCTAGTAGCACAATTCAGGGTTGAATATCCTTTAAAATTTAAAAACCTAAACACTGTGTTGCTAAACTTTAGGTTAATGTTAGTCAGGAAATACTGGAAACACTGGTTCAGATCCAGAAACCTTTGTGGCTTACCCAAAGGCTTAAGGTGGAGTAAGCAACAAGCATTGCACATTTTAAATGAATGGACTGGAGTGTTCAGTTTAAGGTAGCAATGCTGTGCAGACTTGTTTGGGAGCAAGAGCTTTTTGTTCTCCAGACTTTTAAAGTTTTGAGCCCTAGGCTGCAATTCTATACCTGAAAGGCCCATTGAATTCAGTGAGGCGTTTGAGTTTACATGCACATGATCACACTGTTAAGCAATTTAACTTGATGTTGAGCTTGGTGTAATTTATTTGTAAGTGTGCCATGCATAGGATCCATCTGGATTACATACAACTCTATTAATTTTAGGCAACTTGTTATGGGGGGGGCACTGTGAGGACTGGATATGTGAAATCAGCATATCAAGTATCCTGTGTAGTGATGCCTTTAGGTATTGCTTATTCTCTGTTTTCATGCAAGATTATTTTAGCAAATGGAGGAACATCTGGAGTACCAACAGGATTTTCTGAACCCAGAACTGTATATTGATTGGGCCCTTCACACAACCAGCATAGGGGAATAATAATACTGGCCTACCTTGCAGGGCTCTTGGGATTACAAAAATACTACGCATGAAATAATCTGAACATTTGAGATGTGCTATATAGATTAGTCAAATCTTTCACCAGTAACTGTTCAAACTAGATTCTGAATTGCTTTGTGACATAATTATATGTCCCTTGTGCTGGTAGTCATGGCATTGAACCTAAATCCCCAAACAATCCAATATATAAATACCTCATGCTGGGAGCATTAGTCACCAAACTGGTTATCCTTTCAAGAAAACTGATAATTAATGCAATCCCTTTTATTTAATGGAGAGACCCTTTATCACCACACATTTGCTCCTGTGTTGATTGCTGTTGAAATGTTTAGGATAATCAGACATGATAATAGAAGATGGATTGATGCTTTGCGATTCAGCAAAAATTCAGGTTTGGGCAGTTCAGCAAAAATCTGAAGAAGAACTGGTTTTTAAAGTGTTGTGCTCAACCTATTATTTATCTGTATTATTAGCTTTTTCTGACTTGTAGTTTTGTGGTTCTATTGGAACATGCTGCTTTGAGTTCAATGCTATGACTCCATTTCCCACACACTTATTTTGCAGAATCATTATTCACCATGGAAATACATGGTGTGTGCAAGCACATGCACGCACGCACGCACACAAATTCAGAATCCTGTTACACTATAAGCATTCTCTTTCCCACCCCACCCCCTCTGCAAAACATGCTTTCAATTAAAAAATATCATTAGGGGCCTGTGAATTGGAAGTAGGGAAGGTCACAAAGGCAGAGTGCTACAAATAGCAATTTTCACTTATGCCAGTTAAGGGTTGCTAAAACTCCCTGAGAAATTGAAGGCGCAAGCAGTTGTTATGAGAATCACATTCTTTGTCACTGGAATTGCTTGGCCAATTTTTCGATGGGATTCGATTGGGGTTGCCTGCAGAATGTCCCTGTTTTGCAAGAGGGATTTAATTGTGTACTGGAAATTTAGGTTTGTGCAACTAAATCACTCTGGATTAAAGCACTCTGTACAACAAATCCACTTTTAAAAAGGAGAGTATTGGGAAATGCACTGAAAATAATGACAGATTGACAGGTAGACCTATAACCTCTGTGAAAACTTATCCGGATGAAATTAGGGTGAATGCACATTGTTGCACTCTCCCCACAAACAGATTAGAATGAAGATAAAGAGCAGGCATAATATAACATCTGTGTCAACTTTATGGAAGCAAATCAGGATAAGTGGTTGATAAACAAGTTATCCTCCAAACTAAATAGTGTATTAAGTATCACTATTGCTATATAAGTGGGGAACATGAAAATTCCAGTACTGTACCTTATTCGACCACTTGTTTTCCCTTATGCCAGTCCTGCTACCTCTGGAACAACATAAAATAGCTTGTTTTGAACATGCTTTTATCTCCATCTTCATTTGGCCTGGGAAAGCTCAGCCTTAGCATGCCAAAAGATGCTTCATGTTCATATGAGAGTTACTGAAAATGATTTTAGGCTCCATATCAAGTGTAAGAATTATTTATATCAGACTGCTGATATTTTGCTTTGCTGCAATCTACTATTTCTTTCTCACTTTGACTCCTTAATAAATACTAAGTGCTTTGCAGACTTAGGATCATCTCACCAGAGTGTTTTAACTAGCTTGGGTCCAGACCAGAGATTTGTTAAAAGGTATTGGCAATTACTTGATTGATTCTGGCTCCAGAGGACAGGCAGATTTGAAGGATGTTCCTTCCCTGCTCTCAATAAACCCTATAGCTCTGAAGTGCCTTCTGCTTCAGAGCTAGAGAGATAATGCAGGTGGTTGTGATTTTTAAAGGGTCACGCTTTTCTTGGTGGCATTTCCCTTTTTGTTACACATCACAAATCTCCAGAGTTCTCGTCTATAGAAAACTACAGCCGGTAGTGCTGTCCTGCTAGGGCCCTTGGCTGGTTCTGCTATGTAGCAGGCTGAATTGACTCGCTTCTGGTGGCATGGGCAGAGGAAGATAGGGGACAGCAGGAATCAATGCCTGAATTATGCAGGGAGATTTTGTCAAGCATTAGCCCTAGCGAGGTTGGGGTGCCATTAGGCTTTGCTTTAGGTAGCGCAGCATCTTGGATCAGCACTGCTGGGCTTAGAGGATTTGCTGCATTTTCAAAAATGCAAAACAGATTGCACTATGCCTTGAAGACTTGAGACATCAGAGTGAAAGCTGGCAGGCCTACTGAGGACAAAATGCAAAGGATGGTTCCCCAGCACATGCACACGCACCCATTTTCAAGGACCAGGAACAAACTAGGGTCCTCAAACACTCTGCTTTATTGGTTCTATCAGGTGTTGCAAGAATTTTATCGTACATCCTAGCATTGTTAACCACAGCAGAAACAGAGCTGTGCTTTGTTGTGTTAGAAAAGCAAACCCCTTTCAGAGTCGCTCAAATTTCTTGTTTCCATGACAGTCAGAAATGTAGTTTCTTTTACGGCTTCATGTTTCCTGCAGAAGACCTACCTAACAAGCCCTTTTGCAATGTACAACTTTGATTTATGTTTTCTTCCATCTGTCCTTCCTGGATAACAGGTGACACATCATATACTAAAATATGTTGACATGAATGACAGCTGAATGATTGGAATGCTGATGGTGCCTGGCAGCTGAACTAAAGATTGGCAGGGATGTTAAGAAGATTGGTCTTTGAAATACCAGTTTGATCTCAAAAGCGCATGGCCTCTGAATTGTTTGGAAACTTCTCTGCAGAGTGCTTTTCAGGTCGAATTCAACAATTTATTCATGTGCCACAGATGATGTACCACCATCTAGTCTCAGTGTTTCATGAGATCAGAGGTGCCACCTTCACCAGAGGATTGAGGGGGCCTGTGCACAATGTCCTGATGCACTGACGTCGTGGGGGGGGGGGCTCTGAACATTGAGGGGGCCCAGCTGCTTTAAAAAAATAAAAATCAGGGGATCCCACAGTGCTTCAGCCCCTAGGAGCCGGCGCCACTGCATGGAATACAATGGTAAATTCCAGAGCTAAAGAAAGATGGAAGCCATTGCATTGTACTACTTGCTTCATTTATGGAAAAATAAATGTTATTACTCAAGTTAGTCTAGATTTACACTACCTGGAAATCCTTCTGAGATTAGGGAGTTTCTGTACTTACACCGGAGAGAGGGAAAAATGAACTATGCACTTGGCCAGGATACTTCCATGTATTCTTGCTTCAAATCTTCCTCTATCTAAACTGAAGTACACAGAGCTGAAGTACCTGGATTGTTCATTTGGTTAGAGTGTGGTGCTGATAACACCACGGTGGCAGGTTTGATCCCTGTATGGGGCAGCTGCATATTCCTGCATTGCAGGGGGTTGGACTAGATTATCCTCAGGGTCCCTTCCAACTCTAAAATCTAAGTAATTGTAATCTCCGAAGGCTCAACTCTGCCACCATCTTCCTCCCTTTCTGCTGATTCTTGTGTCTATTTTTAGATGCCCCCTTGAGGTAGCAAACTGAAAAAAAATATTCTTTGACTAGGTATATGGTGCTATGTTAAACCTATGCAGGTTGTATCCAATGATGGCTTTGCCTGGAAAGTGCTTCTGCTCATCTAAGTTGCCTGTGAAAGACATCTGACACTGAAAGCAGATTTCTTGGCTGTAGACCCAACCTGTCCCTTAGTCACAGATCCTTACAAACCAGCTCAGATGACAGTGATAAGAGGAAAGCACTCAGTGAAAAGGTACAGAGTAAGGCGGCTAGGTAAAAGAGAGGATAGGGCTCCTGCACTTTTAATAGTTGTTCAGAAGACCGGATTTCAGCAAGTGTGGCTTGCAGGACAAGACGGATCTGTTGAGATTCTTCTACACAACCATTCATGCTTCAGGTCCCCCCGTTTCCTTCTCTTGAAACACCCCAAATCAGCTGCTTAAAACAGCTGATCCATAATGTACAGTGTTAGGTGTTGCTGCTTTTAACCCTGTAAGCTGCTTTATTTTGCATTAAAAGTGGTATATCTGTGTACTGTTTGGTGATTTTTGAAATATTAAGTAATATATATGTCTGAGTGTGTGTGTGTGTGTGTGTGTGTGTGTGTGTGAGTGAGAGAGAGAGAGAGAGAGAGAGAGAGAGAGAGAACTTTTAAATAAAATAAATAGCATGGCACAACAGTGAGGCTTTTTAAAATATATATATGGGTTTTTCAGTTAGGACAGAAATAAACACCAGTAATCTTTCAACCCTAGTTCAGCATCATTTGTGTAAAATGGATTTAATCTTTTTCTCAAGGGGTCCCTCTCCTGGCTGCTGCTTTGCCTGCAGTACCCAGGAGCTTAATTAGAAACAAGGGCTGAACATACTGAAGCATAAAAATAAATATCTGTATTAGAAAACAGTTTAGCTGCTGGAGAAACATGAGAAAGGAACAAGCAGAGTTTTACAGTAAAATGATAACAGATGCTAGAAAAGTTCAGCATATGGGAGGCTACGTAATACTGAAAAGTATGAAACGTTATGGCTAAAATAATAAACCAAGTATTTGCAGAGAACATGGGTAACACTACAGTGGTGCCCCGCAAGACGAATGCCTCGCAAGACGGAAAACTCGCTAGACAAAAGAGTTTTCCGTTTTGGAGGTGCTTCGCAAAACGAATTTCCTATGGGCTTGCTTCGCAAGACGAAAATGTCTTGCGAGTTCCTGCGGGTTTTTTTCCCTCCCCCCCCCCTTTTCTAAGCCGCTAAGCCGCTTATCCTCTAAAAGCCGCTAATAGCGCTAATCCGTCAATGGGCTTGCTTCGCAAGACGAAGAAACCGCTAGACGAAGAGACTCGCAGAACGGATTCTTTTCGTCTTGCGAGGCACCACTGTATTCTTCAAAAGTCTGTGTTATCTTTCAGGGGTACAAGCTTATCAACTAATAGTTTATTTATCAGTGGAGTTTAAAGATAAGAGTACTGAGGCTATTTTGATTACAGTGTGTTATTGTTATAAATTATTTTTTAAATAAAAAATGCCCTTTAAAAATGAACAGAGATTTTTTTTAATGAGAGTTCTCTGTCATCTCCTCCAGTATCACCAAAGGGGACATGTAACAATAAGATTTATATAAATATAATAAATGGAGTTTTTTTAATTCATCGGACAAAAAAAAATCCAAAAGTTTATATTTAGCAATACTTTTACTTATTATATCATAAGTTAGATCAGCGTAGTCAAATATGTCTTACTGAGCAGTGCTGGTCTCCTGATTATGGAACTTCCTCCCTAAATGGGTGCATTTATTCCCTATGTCAGTGATTTTTAAGCAGACTTTGAAAACGCTTTCCTCAAAACTGACATTTTAACACTCTGCATTTAACTGCTGCTTTTAATGATTTATTCTTTGCTGCTTGGTTTTTGTATTTACACTAATGTTGTATTTTTACTGTCAACGATCATGTTTTAACTGCAGCTGTCATTATAACATTTTAATATTTGGGTTGTGATTTTGTGATTTTTTATAATGAGCTCTTATCTCATGACCCACCCCGGTTAACCCTGAGAGGTGGCCTATGAATACCCAAGTAAATGAATATGGCTTGTGTCCACTGCCATCTAGGCAATGAAGCCTGCACTTTCTTTTAATATGTAAGGTAGTTATTACTATATTTGTTTTTGTGCTGCAATCTTTATTCTTCAGCTTGAAATCATTACTGTTCCCATTTAAGTTAGATCCATCCACCAGACAATTGTTCTTTGGACCTGGTAACTGATGCACTGGTTTGTTTGTTTTAATAAAAACTATTTAATGGGCTGTACTTCTCTGGTTCGCCAGAAGCGGCTTAGCCATGCTGGCCACGTGACCCGGAAACTGTACGCCGGCTCTCTCAGCCAATAAAGCGAGATGAGCGCCGCAACCCAAGTCGGTCACGACAGGACCTAATGGTCAGGGGTCCCTTTACCTTTACCTTACACCACTAGTGTGGTTTGAGAACAAGGTAAACCATAAAAATCTGATGCCAACTCTGCCTTAGATCCTTTATAACAATAGCTTCGACATTTGCCATGTTGTATCTTCATTGCTAGGTTTCCCTTTCCTCTACACTGTATAGTCTAGCTTAGCTAGCCACAGGATAGGACTCGGGGAAATAGTAGGGAGCTTGATGGGCTATGGGACAGTCGACCCCCTGCTCATTCTTTGGACTGTGAAGGGGAGGCCTCTCAGACTGCACAAGTCAGAAGGTTCTGCTGATGACAATCAGTTGGTTGCAGGGGGTGGGGGTGGGAAGGAAGGAATGAGAAAGGAAGCAATGAGAGCCAGTGTGATGTAGTGGTTAAGAGTGGTGGACTCCTAATCTGGTGAACCGAGTATGGCTCTCTGTTTTGTCTCTGATGTGACTGCATAACAAAAGCTGTCTGGCTCCTGCTTTCAACCTCAAGCCGCCCAAGGCTGCTGTCATCAGCTTGTGTCTGCCCTTGTTGTACCTCCTGGCCCCTCCCACTGGCAAAAAACTTTTTATTTTCGCTGTGTTGTATACTTTCCCCTTTCTTCTAAGGCTGTGCATGTATAGGCTACAGTGTCGATTTTGCTGACACAGCAGTGGTGTTAGCTCCCCATGCCGCTGACATAACTCAAGAAAAGGCTAAAGAAATTGAGCAAAAGTGATATTTTTGTTGTTGTAGGATTTATACATCAGACAGTGATTCATGGTTATTTAGCATATATACTGATCAGTCAAATGGTCCTCTGAAGATGAAATTAATTTCGGTCCTCAAACTGTGCCTTATTTTTTAACAGGTATGCTGCAAGGAATTCAATGGGATTTGGTGGTCTGAAAATAAAAAGAGAATAGTGGTTTTGTACATACCTACCAATTCAAGAATTCTTTTAACCTCAATTAAATTATAAAAATTACCCCCATAAAAGTAGTTTTAGGAATGGAATCCACAGTATGTAGTAGATTTAAAAAGACTAAAAGTACTTGAGTATTGTTTGGGATCACAAAACATTTTACTTTAATACATTACGGCGGCAGTCCTAACCCTACTTATCTGGGAGTAAGCCCCATTGAATTAAACAGAACTTAACTGAGTAGACATGGGTTAGGATTCTGCCATAAGTAGCAGGCACGTGGTAAATGTAGAGTTGCAAGTGAAAACATTTTAATTTCTTATATCATTAGCATTTTTCTCTTAATTTCATCTGTGGTAGGCTAAATTCCAAAGTTTCAAAGAATGTCAGATTTTTACAGCTGTTCATTTGATCTGCTTTTTTATTTTAACTTGGGGCAAGTGTTAAATTCCTTAAAATGGAAATGAATTCCTTAACTCCTATACTGGACTGGCATGGCTTAAAGCTGTTGAACTATAATATTACATGGTTGTTATTGGGCCTGAAAAATGAGGGGGAAATGCTTAATTTATTTACTTTAGCCTTACTATCTATCCTAATCCCCTTCTGCTTGGGAAGGGAAATGAGAGAAAACTACTCTGTACCCCTCTAGACATATGGAAACAGGGATTAAAAATATGTAGATTTAGGAATGCTTGGCTCTAGGAGCTCCCACCATCTCATCCTACAGAAATAACAGGAGAGAAGTAGTGATCCAGTAGCAGTTCATCCCCTCCCCCCCAAAAAAAAACAGGATAATGAATGCTGTGGTCTCTCATCATAGCCATGTCAAGTCAGGTTGTATTCTATTTACTACAGGCCAGTCTTGATCTCCACCCTCGTTCTTTTTAGACCTCTTCCAATCCTAGCTTTGCTAACTCTAAAATGAAACTGGATACTGTACTCATCTGCATCATGCTGTTCATAGTGCTTATCAAATTATAAGGCTGATGACCAGAGCCAGCATAACTTCTTCCAGTTTGTGTAGAAATTTTCACACTTCACACAAATGCATTAAAGTCTCATTCCCAAACACAGCAAATGTGGTGGCAATAAGTGTCAGGACTATATCAGTTCAAAATACAAGTGTGGGCTCACATGAATGAATTATTCTTCATACAAAAATGCTTGAAAAACAGCATATCAAGGGGTAAGGTCTAATGATGCAAAATGCTACATTTATTATGTGCAAATGATTATTTAGCATGCAAAATTCATTCACCTGAGCTCCTATCCACTGTTGTAAAGCCCAGCCATATATTTCCCACCTCACTTGCTGTTTGTAAGAACTAGGCCTATATAATGACTGCAAGCAGAAGTTTGTGAACGTTGTTAAGAATGAAATCATGAAAGATAAATATGTTACCTTTCTTTTGCAAGTACTGCAAGACCTTGTAGTAAGATAGGCACAACTGTCTGGTCCAGATAGGCACGTGTAGGTAGTGACTGAAGATCTACTTTCTGCTTTGATGTTTTCTCTGCACTTGCTTTCTCATTTTCCACTATTCGCTTAAAATGTAAACAAACACTAGATGAAGACAGCAATCCAGTGTTTAAGTTGAAAATATAAAGTCATGCATTTCGGGACTATCTAAAAATTGACCAAAAATCCATATGTTTTACTTATTCAGTGAAATAAGTATGTTTTCTCCAAAAAACTCCCATGCAGAACCCCCATTAAAAATGTTTGTTTCCTTGAAAATTCTGTTTGCTTACTGTGGCTCCATGAGACAGCCATTGCTGTTTCATTGCCTGATTTTTACAGATTTACAGCAAAAATGTCTAGATGAGGTGAATGGTGGTGAAATCACCTGGATAGTGAAATAAAAATTGTTTTGCACAAAAAATGCACACAAATATGCAAATACATTCAATAGGTTAACATCAATCTGAGGATCTTCATATATGCAACAGTCTTTGTAATACTAATGCCAGGATGAAAGCTTTTAAAAACAGCAAAATAAATCTCTCTCATTCTTAGCTGCACAAGCTCAGGCACTTCTATAATAAATACCTGAGATTGTAAAGTTGTATTAGACAAGCTATTCTAACACACAAGCTATTCTAATTGAGTGAAGCCCCTATCCCTAGCTTCACTCAATTTTATGAATAAACAACTTTAGCAAATTCTACTCTTTAAGTGTGTCGAGATGAGACTATTATTAATTTATTACCCACCCTTCACTCAAAGTTCCCAGGATGGGCAACAACCATTTACAATACTGTTTAAAATCTTACAATTAAGAAATACAATCACAAAAAATGGAGCAGATCCCAATTTCAACAGGGAATAGTTAACTCTAATGATAAACTTAGTTACCTCTACGTTCTCTGTAAGACCATATTCCGCATGAGGATTTTCTGGAACCTGCAAAGCATCACACAATTATAAAATATCTCTTACACACACAATCTCACTAAAGCAGGTATTGTTGGGGGTTTTGGCATTACCTGTGGCTGGCTCTCCATAATCTGTTCTGTCTCCATGATGTGTGGAAGTTAAGCAAATACGAAGTAGTCTTTGGGGGGGGGGGAACAGAAGGTTATTGATTACACTGTGACCAGTTTTAGAAACCTCTCTCTTAAGTACAGCTGATAGTTCATACGTTACCAACAACTTCCAAGTGTCTTTTGGTATGACACATTTCATATCTTCCTGTTAAGGGATTTTTTAAAATTAAAAATAAAATATCTCTTAGCAACAAGATCAAGAGGTTTGAATGTCAGTTATTTTAAGCAGAAAAGTTAATTTCTATCCAAATGTTCTGAGGGGGGAGGGGAGGAAGAGCCAGAAAAATGGGAGTGGGGTGGGGGAAGCAGGATCAACTACATGTACTGCTGTAAAAAGCAATGATACGGGGGGGCCTTTGGCCCTCCAGATGCTGCTGACCTCCACCTCCACAACAAGCACAGAAAAGAGGTAGGGATGGCAGACCAAGAGCATTTGGAGGGCCACAGATTCCCCATCCCTGTTGTAATGGCTGCGTCTTGAACTTGCGCACGTTTACTCAGCTGTAAGTTCCCGTTATTCTAATGGGTCTTGCATTACTCCAGAGTAAGCGTGCCTGCAGTTGCAGCCTATGCGTCCGTAAGGAAAAGCTTCATTCGATCGAGGAGCAACCCGATCTGCCTGCCTGCCTGCTTTTCCTTTCTTTAAGGCAACCGACCCTCGTGGCCCCGAAGGACCCCCGGAGCCCGAGCCGCAGAAGCGCCAAGAGGGCAGCAGGCGGCCCGGGACATCCATTTCCCCGCTCCCCGGCCCCAAGGCTGCCTCAGCGGAGGATGGGCGCCGCACCTCGGTCCGCGGCTCGGCAGCCCGCGCTCACCTCCGCTTAGCCGAGCGGCTCTTGGGTTCGAGGATGAAAAGCCAGCAAGAAAAAAACCACCCGTCGCGGAGCAACGAGCGAAACAATCCGCGAGACGAGTCGTAAACAAGGAACTTCGGCTGTCGTATAGCGGCGCGCCGTAAAGGAGGGAGCCGGGAAATGTCGCGCTTCACAGGCGGTAAGCGATTCGGGCCTCTAGCGCGCCTGCGTAGTGGAGAGAGCTCTCCAAGGCAGAAGCGGCGGGGTGGGGGTTCGCTTGTTTGAGAAGCTAAGGACTCTCGGTCGCAGCTCCTTCTGTAAAGGATGGGCTTTAGCGTGGAGGCTGGCTCATCGCACAAACGCTGTCCTCAGTTTCTGGCATGTGAAAATCAGAATAAAAAAAGAAGACGAGTGGTCTTGTTCGCTTCTCTTCACCCCGATCAAATGAGTTTGAATTCTATTGTAGTATTTCTTCATTCTGTGTAATAATAAATAATCTTGTCTAGCAAATAGTACTCAAGTTTTGTGCAAAATGTAAAAAAATATGTAGGAAAGCAAGCAGTAAAACAGCTGGTGGTCATGGCAACCAGCATCCTTTAAAAGCTGGATCGAATTAAAAGAACATAAATTTCAAAGGGAACTGGGCCAGGGCTGTAATTCAAAATGTGCCTGTACAGAGAAGCCACTAATTTAGCTTGCTGTGTTGAATTGACAGAAAGAGCAAACTCTCTCATGAAGGGAGCAGGATATTCAGGTGGGATTGAGTAGTAAAGCAACTCTAGTAAGAAAGTCACTAGGTTCTAGTCTACTTTCTTCAACAGGTTTCTTTAATTCTAGTGTAACACAAGGAGGGCTGGTACATCCAACATGGCAACTTAATTTTAAATGCTGATGTTATTCGACCCACAGGACAGATAATTGCATCCTTTAACAATGGATCTGATTGCCTTTCCTTGGCAGCATAATTGTGATAGGTACAAATTATAACGTCTGCAAATCCAAACTGATGCTTTTCCACTGCTTTTCCACAACATGCTTATAATTATTATTTGTGACATGAAAATTGTATTCTAGGAATTAGCTTTCATATAAATGCATTACTGATCCTATACAGTTAGGTATTACATTGAAATCAGTAGGTTCAAAAGTGATTAATTCTGCATAGGATTGCATTCTATGTGTACTAGAAATTAGATAGGTTGTCTATATTTTATATGCCATCTTCCAATTATTTGATTTTTAAAAATTATTATTAATAACCTCATCACAGCCCTCAAAGCAGTACACAAGATAAAATGAGATAAAAACAACAAATAATAATACACACTCCAAAAACAATAAAACCATTTCTAAATATGAATAAGTAATATTCCATAAAAGGACTGAGTCACACTTCAGGGAAAGTCTTCGAAAACATCTTCAGTAGCCACCTAAACATCAAGACATTGAGCGCCTGTCTAATCTCAAGCAGTAATTAATTCCTGAGGGCTAGAGCTTCAACACTCAGAGCCTCGTTTCCAGTACAAACTAAGCACACCTCTGAGGCATACAGTATTCTCAGCAGTGCTCTTCTAGAGGTGTGCAGTTGCCAGGCAGGGCTATATGAGGCAAGATAGTCCCTTAGGAAACCTATTCCAACTTTTTTTAGGGCTTTGAATACTGAAAGTAAAACCTTTAATGGTGCCTGATAGCTTTTTGGCAACGAGTTCAGCTCCCACAGCAGAGGTGTTATATGGTGATGGTGAAAGAATATCCCAGCCAAAAACCTATCTGCTGCATTCTGCACCGCTGCAATTAAGTTCAAGGGTACATAGATCCCACATGGAGCACATCACAGTAATCTAGCCTTGAGGTTACAAATATCAAGACCACAGTGGCCAAGCATCTCTGCGTAGGAACAGCCAGAGCTGCCCTAACAAAGCTGGTAAAAGGCATGCTTGGCTACCAAGGTAATTTGCACACCAAGAGACAAGCATGGGTCCAGAGACGCACCCCCAGACTATATACCTGTTCCTTCAGAAAGAGTGCAACCCCATTCAGAACAGACAACTGGCCTACCCCCTGGACATGGGAAATTATATAGGAAGAGATAGTGACATTGTGATGAGCCATATGGTAAAATAATGTATTGGAATAGTGAATAGGGCTTCTAGACAATTCTTGTTTTAAATAGGTCCTTTATTCAAAAACATAACCAGCATCACATATGTCTCTTGATGCTTTGCTGCATCGTTCTGTAGAATGTAATTTTAAGTGTTTTATATTACTTCGAACACCCTCAGTTTAGTTTTTAATTGCGGGGATCTGTAGAAACCTTCCCTCCCTCCCTTCTTGACTTGACATTCTGTCAACAGGCTGAGGACAGAAGAAAGAAATCCTCACTCCCATTACGCATTGTATTCCCTTACTGACTACATTGCCCAGAGTGCACCGCTTCCACACAAAGCGGGAGCAATGTAGTGTGGAGGAAGAGGGGCATAAACCCTGCCTAGTACTGTATTGGCTTTTACGCCGACACTAAGAGACACACCAGGCAGCCAACCCGCTATCTCCGTTAATTACGTGAGAAGCATTGCGTGTGGCAGCCTTACGGGTTGACCCGCCTCCTTTCCCTACCGTCCGTAGTGCCGACCACGCCCCCTATTGTCGCTTATGCGGTACGCGCAGGCGCAAATTGACGAGAGCGTCCAGGCGGCCGGCGAAGGGCTGCTGTTACGGCGCTCCTTATTCAGGAAGCGTCGCTGCGCCGATTGCCTCGTGCGCGCGCTTGCGAGTGCCCCCTGTGCCTGATAGCGGGGCTGAGGGAAAGGGGCGTAGCCTGTGCCATGGCAGGCCCGCGCGGCTGGTTGTTGTCAGTCGCTGGCAGCGGGTTATGGCGACGGCGGTGGTGAATGAATTCTCCGGGCGGGAGAGGGAAGAAGAAGGGCTTAGCCGCCTCCAGCTCCCCGACTCGGGCCGCCGGGACTTCCTCTCCACCCGGGGCCGGGCCGGCTCCCTCCGTCCAGCCCCACCAGCAACAGGCAGCTGCGGCGACGGCGGCGGCTTCCCCTCACAAGCGCAACCTCTACTACTTCTCGTACCCGCTGTTCGCCGCCTTCGCCCTGCTCCGCTTCCTGGCCTTCCAGCTGGGGCTGCTGTTCGCCTGGCTCTGCGAGCGCCTCTCCCGCGGCGGCGTCCTCATGGCAGCCGCCAAAGGCACCGCCAGGGCCGGCGCCGGCGACGCTCCTGAGACGGTGCGAGCCTGCCACAAGCGCGCCTTCGAGTGCATCTCCACGGCGCTGCGCATCGACGAAGACGAGGCCGGTAAGGGAGGCCCCGGAGAGGCGAAATGGCTGCGGCAAAGGATGGGGGGGGGGAGAGCGGTTGTGTTGCGCGGCGAGGACGGTGCGGGTGGAGGGAAGGGGAAAGGGATGCCGCCCATGAGGACAGGGACGGGCGTGCGGCGGGGAGAAGCCCCCTTTCGCCGTCGCCTCACGCCCGTCGGATGGCTGCGCCCCCATCTTCGGTGCCCCCCAGTTCCGTCAACCTCCCCTTCCCGGCGCTGTGTCTCCATATGCTCCCGAGTTCGCTCTTGTCGCCCGTCTGCTCTCGCAGTCGAGGGGACTGAAGAGTGTTTTTTTAGGTCCTCGTAGTGTCGGCAGCGATGGTTCAGTCCGCGCGCAATTAGTTAGATAGGCAGGGGTTTAAAAGGCATGGGGCTTTGAAGAGTAGAATTGCTCCAGTGAAAAGCCTGTGGTGGTATATTCATCCCATAAGAGGCGGCGAATGTTAGGATGTATGGAGGGTGCTGACATGAAGGACTTGGTGGGTGGAGTCTGTGTAGCGGGAGGCTTTGCTGTGAATGTGAAAGAGACTTTGTGTTACCCGCTTAGTCTCTTTGTTCTCCGAGTTCAGCTTGTACTACTGTGGTTCATCATACACCATCACCAGCCGCTGCTTCTGTTAACTTGTTTGGGCTGCATATCAAATTCAAGTTTCTAAGGGGTTCAGACAAATTCTTGAGATGGCAATACTGAGGGGGGGGGTGTAGAATGGTGAGCTCTGGAGGCAAACTATTCAGAAAGGCCTTTTTTTGTTAGGGTTGATTGTACTGTAACTTAAACAGTAGCTGTTAGTCTTGTGAGAGAACATGAGAGTTCACATATTTTAAAGCTAAATCGTTTGCCATTTGTAACCTTCAATGCTTCCTGGTTTGACACTTTTGGTAAAAGATAAGCCATGGATAGAAGCTTTTAAAACACTGTGTGCAGAGACTTTCGAATCTTTTAAATGCCTTCCTCCACCAATCACTTATTGTGATTACAGCAACAATCATGCTGTAAATAAATAGGGACTGCAGTGAGGTTTGTTGTTGTAGATTTTACTTAATGTAATAGGTCAAGACCCACTCTTTCCATTTACTTATTGGGTTGTGATTTAGAATAACAGTGAAAAATAGCCTTTCTAATGCAGCAGTCACAAATATTTTTAAATACAGTAATGTGGATATATTGAAGCAGCCTTACACTGACTTAGACAACTGGTTGATTCTAACCTATCTCTGGGTCTCAAGCAGAGGTTATTCCCAACACTGCTACCTAAGATACTTTTAGCTAGAGATGCCAGGGATTGAACCTTTTACATCCAAAATGTGTTCCTTACCACAAGTTATGGTTCTGAACAAACAGCATTGGACTGCCAACATATGTAACAAAAGCAAGAATTAAGACTGACATTAAGAACATGATAAGAGCCTACTGGATCAGGCCAGTGGCTCATCCACTATCTTGTTTTCATAATGGCCACCCAGTTGCTTGTTGGAAGACCGCAAGCTAGACATGAGTGCAACATCACTCTACCCAACTGGTATTGAGAGGCATAATGCCTCTCACAGTTGAGATAGACCATTGCCAGCATGGCTAGTAGCTGTTTATAACCTTGTCCTGCATGGATTTTTAAAATCCTCTTTTAAAGCTGCCTAAGTTGGTGGCCATTGATGCCTCCTGTGGGAGTGAGTTCCATTGTTTAATTATGTGTTGCCTAAAGTACTTTCTTTTAGCTGCCCTCATTCTTCCAACATTCAGCTTCATTGGATGTCCATGAATTCTAGTGTTATGAGAGAGGGAGAAAAAACTTTTCTCTAACCACTGTCTCCATGCCATGCATTATTTCATAAACATCTATCATATCACCTCTTGCATTTTGTTATTTTTAGGAACTGATGGTGAATTTGAATGTGTCCAATCACTTTCAAAACATACGCTTGAATTGGGTATTTTTTTCAAGTTGCCCTTTTAGTTTCCCTAATTAGTGATTGTGGTACTACATGGCTTTCCTGGAAAGTGTAGAAATAAGCAATATCCGGGAGTAATATAGCTGATTGCCCATTGTTTTGTATGAGAGATTAAACAAATCTGAAACATTAAGATTAAACCTTTCTATCTCATTTGTTCAGCAGAATCAAGATAAGGAAGTAAGTGAATGAGCTCAAGACAGTTTGACAAGCCTATGAAAATAACTTTCCATTGCACTCTGGGTGTGCTGACCCCTGCGATTTCCCCAAATGTGGGAAGCTCGACTGCATAATTTGTGGTAGGTTTAGGATAGGTTAGGCTGAGAGAGTGCGGGAGCCGGGGTCACATAGTAAGCTTCATGACTGACTCCTAGTATAGCACGCTGATTCTTCACATGCAAAAAATTACGGCAAAACTTCATGGACTGTATTGCAAACTGTGTCAACATATTAATGTGGTTTGATCAGTTCAGGATCTGAACTGAAATAAATTCTCACATATTGAATGGGTAATTGCCCTGCTTGGCTGTGCTTTTCTCCCTCTAGGCATGTGGATTTGCTTGCTAATGTGAGCTGTCTGGAGCTCCTTGCTTTTAAGATGCTTTTTATAGTTCACCTAATATAACCATATCCTGTTGAGTTCCGGAGTGTATGGATTTACTTGTAGCAGCTGATGTGTGGATGATCCAGCATTCCTGTGTGGGATTGAATTGGGTAACTTTCAGACTTTGATAGTGTGCTCTCTTGGGTAATCTGATATTAAAAACAAGGCACTGTGAATTCATTGACTTCTCACATTCTCTTGTGATCCAGATTCTCATTTTTCTATCTAAATACTTTATTGACACTTTGTTTCTTTAAAACAAAAACAAAACAAAAAATGGAATGTGAAGGCAGTCAGAGTAGCATAATGTCAAGGTGAGTTCTGAACCTGAAAGTCTGAGGTCACCTGTCACTTCAGTCATGAACTTCCTAGATAGCGTTAGTCAGACCACTATCTGTATACCTTAGCTTTCCATCTGCATATGGGGATACTGTTGATTTACTTGTCGGGCTGCAAGCAATCAAAAGCACAATATGAACATTCTGTATTTCATCAATCCCATAACAACTCTTGATGTGTAACTGACTTTTCTGCACATATTGTTATTGGGTTGCTTTCTGAACAAGTTTTAATACTGGGTTGAGATCCAATGTAGTGTGGAGCAGTTACCCCCTGCGGGCCCCCACAAGCCTCAAAATCTGTTCCAGAGGGTTGAGCAGATTTGGGTTGTTGGGAGCTGGAGGATGGAGAAGAGAAAACAGAAGTCTGAATGTGCATACTGGTAGCCATCTTCAAATAACTTCCTTAGGCTCTATACAGTGTCTGTAGTTCTGACCATTCTTCATAACGGAAAGTATGCAACCAACTTTTTCTCAGCAGGACAAAAGGAACAAGCTGTTGAATGGTACAGAAAGGGGATTGAAGAACTGGAAAAAGGAATAGCTGTGCTAGTTACTGGTCAAGGTAGGCCAACCTTGTGTCTCTGAAACTGTGAGCTTATTTTGATCCTAAATTTAAATGAATAAACAGAAGGAGCAATTGAAATTGGTAAAGAAAACCTAGTAAATCATCTTCTTTTTTTGCAGAATTTTAAAAAAAAGTTTTTCATGGTTAATTTTTCCCCCTCTGACCTCGAGCCATATTACCATGGATTTTGGGTTTCCTTGAGGTTTATCACTAGTTGTTTGTTCCTGCTGCTGCTACACGGCCAGGAAACAAGCCATGGTCTAGTTTAGCATTATAGTTGGGGCTTATTTGGAGCAAAAACTACAGACTTTGTTTAAAATATGTTAGCCACCAGACCACAGCTTGTTTCCTTGCAATGCAGCAGGAGTGGTAGAGGAGTAGCGTTCATGTTAACTTTCAAATGTTTGCTGAAAATTTTTCTTTGCCGTAAGGCTTATGCAGACAATTAAGAAACATTTCCCATAGTAGTCAGCTGGTGATCTGTTTTAATTGTTTATGTGGTTTTTATTGTATTATAATTGTTGCAGATGTCTTTGGTATTTTTCACAAAAGTGAGGTAGACAAATATGTTTATAAAAAAACAACTAAACCTTAGTTTATGTTTGAATGTGATGTGTGAACAAGGCCAGAGTTGTTGAATGCAATACGCTTCCTTAATTGCTGACAGCTAATTGTACTTGAAATAAAATCTCTGTTTTGGAAATACTCAAACTGATACTCATTAAATTTTCTAAATAATAACCAAAAAAATCATCCTTGACCATTGGTCATAGCTGCGAGGCCTATGGGAGTTGGAGTCCAACAACATCTGGAGGGCGACATGTGTGATTTCGATCAGCACAATTGCAAACCTTTCCTTTAGAACCTTCAGGCCTAACCAACACAAATAGCAGCTTGCCTATAAGGAAACATGCTCAAAATACTGTGCATATATAAACTTTCATGTCAGAACTTAGAAATAAGTTTTATCATGACTTAAAGTCTGATGAAGGCATTCTGTGGTGCCCAGGTGCTTTTAACCCCTTTCCCCACCATGCCATCATCCTGTCTGTTGCCAGTTCTTCAAAAGAATGGAGTACGTACATAAATTTGACATAATGCAAGAATAAAAATCTTTCCAGCAGGAGTGCCACCTTTGCTCCATGACCATGGGTGCCATGCAGTGAGCATGGCCCTGGCACCGAAATTTGTGGGTGCCCAGACCCTTCGTGGGCAATTTTGTGGGTGCTCGGTTAGCCAGGGCCCCAGCAAGTTGGCACCTATGCCTTCCAGATAACTCTGAACCACCCTGAGACATGTGGGTATAGGATGGTATATAAATTCATAAATATAAATGGTATATAAATTCAAGAAATAATAGTAATAATAATAATGGGTTCACGTGCTAATGGTTCACTCTTTATTTGGATAGTTTATATTATCTACCACTTGTTTCTTAGTTGAACTTTTATTTTGAACAGATAACCTGGATTTTGCTTTTGTTTGTCGCAGTTGTGGTTCTACAAAGTATCTCTGCTGATGGTTCATGTTCTCTTTTCAGAGGGGCTGGGGATAAAATTCAGTCATATTTTTTGGCTCGTCAATCTTGCTACCTTGGCACTAACATTTTTGGTGTTGCTTTTAAAAGCAAGTTGAAAGCTTTAAATACATATTTAATTTTGATGTAAGAAGGCATCCTATCTGTTAATTGGCAAAACAAGTATACTAAAATTGGAATGTAAATGTGGCATGGGAAATAGTTAGCATTTATTAATATCTTAGAAGTTCTTGTTGTTGTTTAGAGATTCTTGGGGCTAAAATCAATCCAAAGGGTTGCGCTTCATGTTCCTTTAGAATGGTTTTTTCATCAGTTTAGAAATCTGACATACTACTTGTCAGAAAGAGACCTAATACTATTGCTAGCTCCATATCAGCATTTTGAAATAATGGCAGGGAATAGAAAATATGAACAGGGAGCAGGCTAATTGCACATGTAATGAGAAAATACAGCTAGTCTGAACACGTTCTTACTACTTTGTTCATTTGCATATTTTCCTCATTTGAGCAAATGTCCCTGAAGAGAGAAGAGCATGCATAGACTGGTTCTAATGTTAGATATCTATGCAGAGCATCGTTAGGTTTTTTTTGCTACGTCAGTTACTTCTAGATGTATGGATATTTTAAGTAAGTTGTAATTTTAATATTTACTTCTCTTTTTTGCTATAGTGTGGGACAACATTGCTGTTGTACTTATGCTTGAATCTGAATATTTAACTTTCTTTTTAAGGAGATCATTGTGATCGAGCTCGCCGTCTCCAGTCTAAAATGATGACAAATTTGGCAATGGCCAAGGACCGTTTGCAGCTGTTAGGTATTACTTAATATTTTTATTTTGGAAAACGGGAAATGATAGTTACATAATGCATATATTTAAGAAACATTTATTAATCTGGCTTTTTAATTTTTGAAAGGGGTATCTCGGTGTTGGATTTTAATTGCATACAACCTATATACCCACTGTGACACAGATACAGGAATATTGGCAGAGTCTGGGTCTTTTAGGGGGAGGGATTTAAAGGGGCTGTGAGAAAAACAGACACTACGAAGATGAAGAACTGGAGTTCTGGAGTTCAGTTGGCTCTCTGAAAAGATGATTTATTTGGTACACCCAGTGGAAGTAAATCCATGTTACACCTAAAATAAACATTTTAAAAGGTCTCTTTTAGTAAATCTGAGTGAATTCACAGTTTGTCATTCTTATATCGAGGAAAAAGAATAAAGAATCAAACTAGACAGTCTGTGTAAGAAACCAGCCTTAGGAGGATGCAAGTTTGTGTGGAACAATGGCATTGAAAGAGGCTGCTTAACCCTTACCCTTCAGACTGTTTTTCTATTTAAAACCCAACCACTCCTGCTGCAACTAACTATGGGCAGAAAAATGGATACATGCCATATGTTAAGCAGCCTACTCACCTCCTGGCATATCTCCACTCAAACCAGCAGCCTCCTGAGACTGCTCTTGGTGTAAGAGATGCATGCAACTTGCTGCATGTCACATACCTATATCGCAGTAATGAGTGTTGGATGTAGGAACTTAAGTAAAGCTTTAGAGCTGATGACTGAGTCACACTAAAAAAAATAAATCTAATCATATTCCCTGGCCATTCACAACATACAACTTTTTTTCAAGAGAGCATAGTAAAAACATAAAATTAACATCATATAGCTATAGTATGTGCTCTGTTAACACAAGCTTTTTAGGTATGAGGAGTCTGGCTTAAGTACCGTATTTTTCGCCCTATAGGACACACTTTTCCCCCTCCAAAAATGAAGGGGAAATGTGTGTGCATCCTATGGGGTGAATGCAGGCTTTCGCTGAAGCCTGGAGAGCGCGAGGGGTCGGTGCGCACCGACCCGTCTCGCTCTCCAGGCTTCAGGAAGCTATCCGCAAGCCTTGGGAGCCCGCGGGAGTTCCCACTGGGCTCCCTAGGCTTGCAAATAGCAGCCTGCATCCCGAAGCCTGGGGTGCACTAAGCAGCGCGCCCCGGGCTTCGGGCAGATATCCGCAAGCCTTGGGAGCCCGGCGGGAGTTCCCAAAAAAACTAGGTGCGCCCTATGGGCCGGTGCGCCCTATAAGGCGAAAAATACGGTAATAGTCTTTCTGAGCTATAACTGTACCTCTTGCCTCTCCCACCCATTCTTCCATTCTCTCCCCCTCATCAGTGTGTTTCTAGTCCTACTCAGAGTTTCAGTCACAGAAGGAAGGAGATCTTTCTTCCCCACAACATAGTTTAAATGTAACTCTGTTTTTTCTGGAACGCGCCAAATTAATCTTGCTGCTTTCTTCTTGAGATGAGGGCTTCGAGTAATTTATTGGTCCTGCTGATACAGAAGCAACTGAGTCCTTAAGGTGCCATAGGACACTGCTTTGTTTTGCTGCAGCAGGCTTAACATGGTCATCCCTTGCAGTAAGTGTTAGGCCAGATAGTAGCCCAATCTTATGCATATACTGTATATTCAGTAGAATCCCTCTATTTAATGGATAGGATTTAGATCACATGTTAGCGTGCATATGCCTGTAGCTTAAAAGTCAATCTTATAATTATTTGTTTTATTTATGTGCTGTTTTATGGAAAAAAACTATAATTTTAAAAGAATTTTTATTGTAGCATTTATTGTTAATAAGGCTTTAGGTGAGTTATTGCCATTGCATAGATAATTTTGACATAGAGTGTAATACTTAACATGCATTGTTTATAAGCAGCAGAAATCTGTTTGAAACTTCGTGCAATTATGGAAAGAAACCACATTTAGTTTGGAGGGCTGATAATGGCTTCATAGTGATTTTTTCATTTGTGGGGTAGCATAGGGCTCTGTATTGTTGTTCCATGTTTTTTAATATCTACATGAAACTTCTGGGGGAAGGTATCCAAAGGTGTGTCACCAGTATGCTGACAGCATGCAGCTGTGTGTTTTGTTGCCATCTTTTGATGTAATTGAGGCTGTTGAAACCCTAACCGGTGCTTGAAGGCATTTGTGGGACTGATGAACTGAGGTTAAATCCAGGCAAGACAGAGGTGCTGTTGGTTGGAGATTCCTGGCTTCAGAAGGAGGATTACAACTAGCACTGGACAGGGTAGCATTGTTCCCTGAAATGGGGTGGATCCCCCCCCAGCCCAAGGGTTGGATCAAGGACTAACTCACTTGAGTTATTTGGGGGGGGCAGGGAGGGACCACCTACTTTTAAAGTCACCTGATGTCATCAATTCAGGTGACAACAGAGGAGCTCACTTTCAGCATTGATCATCTGATTGGCACTGACAACAAGCCCTTTTGCAGATGTGATTTGAATTCAAACCACACATGTGAAAGGACAAATTCAAAGGGGCTCACTGAAAGTGTCAGTTGGTGCTGAGAATGGGTGCTGCTTGCCAAGGAACACTCAGGAGTGCATTTTAAGCTCCCCATTGTTCCTTTGCAGCTGTGTCTTTAGTTGCCTGGCATTGCAAATGCTATCAGGTGTGGGACAGGTAGGCATGGTTTGGCGGAAAATGCTTTGTGGGCCAAATAAAGCCCATGCAACAAAGGCTCCCCACTGTTGCTGTTAAAGGACCCAAGTTCTCCTGGCTTCAGTACTGACTGGGGGAGACCAGGTAACATTTGTATCCAGGAGTGTACTTTATTGACTTTGGCTGGTACGCTAAGTACAGCCCTTTCTGGAGCTGACAGACCTAGCCACAGATCTGATCCATGCTGTGGTCACATCTAGACTAGATTAATATTGTAATGTACTGTATGTGGGGCTATCTTTAAATATAGTCCAGAAACTTCAGCTGCTTCAAAGCATAACCACCAGAGTTCTGATGGGTGTATGGCAGTCAGCTTCAATAACACTTGTATTCATTAATGACACTGGCTGCTAATATGTCTCCAGGCCCAATTCGAAGTGCTGGTTTTAGCCTTGAAAGTTCCAAATGATTTGGGCCAAAGTTACTTAAAAGGCTACATGCACCATACCATCCTGCCCTCGCACAGATATCTCTGTTAGAGGACCCCTTGATGTATTCACCTCCTAGATCTTTTATGTGAATGACTAGGAGACAGAGAGGGAGTCTTTTGTGGCCTCACAGTTTGGACTTCTGTCCAAGTAGAGCTGTGGTGGTCAGCTTTTCATAATATTTCAGAATATTCATTTGTTTCAAATTGCCTTCCAGAGATAATTTTTTGTTCCACTCACTTAAGGAAGCTGGAATGTTTTTGTGTTACTAAAATTCTGAGTTTGTATTTATCTGTGATCTTTATTCTTGATTTTAATGCTTGTAGTTTTTATTGGTTGTAAATCTCTTTTGATAGTCTTTGCCTGGAAAAGCATCACACAAGCATTTTAAAATAAAAATAGTTTAGAGCATGCAGGTGAAATCTCTCAACATCTTCACCCTCCGTCAACAAGACATAGCCGTTTCCATAAGCCCTAGGTAAAGCGTAAAGGGACCCCTGACAGTTAAGTCCAGTTGTGAACGACTCTGGGGTTGTGGCCCTCATCTTGCTTTACAGGCCAAGGGAGCCAGCGTTTGTCCGCTCCACAGACAGTTTTTCCGGGTCACGTGGCCAGCATGACTAAGCCGCTCCTGGTGCAACAGAACACTGACACCAGAGCAGTGTATTGAAATGCCGTTTGCCTTCCTGCCGGAGCGGTACCTATTAATCTACTTGCACTTTTGGCGTGCTTTCGAACTGCTAGGTTGGCAGGAGCTGGGACTGAATAATGGGAGCTCACCCCGTCGAGGGGATTTGAACCAGTGACCTTTTGAACGGCAAGCCCAAGGCTCAGTGGTTTAGACCACAGCACCACCCGTGTCCCTATGTTGGAACAAAAACTCAAGGAGGCATGTAACTAAATTGACAAGTGTTAGAAATAACTGGCCTTATGTTTGGCTCTAGGCCTCTTATCGTGCCACTTTGTCTCTTGACGTATGATGAAATCATCAACGGGTCACCTTTTGATCTAAAGACAACTGGATAACAACACAAATACAGTACAGTGTACTTGGCCTGATCCAGCAGGCTCTTCATATGTAATTGAAGAATGCATTTTGTGAGCCAAAACTGCATTGAAAACGGTTGCTTTTTGACAGTGGCTGTTTTTCTTTTCTGTGTGGGTTGGATTCAAACTTGCATGCAATGGAGTTTTGATCATGTGAAACTCGGCTAGAGGAACAGAGAAGGGGAAGATTATTTTTGTCAGTTTCTCCTTTCTTGTGTTGCCCTCTGAAAAGCTGATATCAGTGGCTGCAGGCCCCTCTGCAACAATGGACAGTGGCACTGAGGGCTGCAGGGGGAAAGGGGGATAGTAGAAAATAGCCATCTTTATTCCAGGATAAGCTTCTACTAGATCAGAATCACTTCCTTCTGCAGAATGGCAACCCTGCACCCAACCTTTCTTTTGCTAAATAAAATGGGTGTTGACCAACCCCTCTTTCTAAAACCAATTAGTGTGAAGAACTCCAAATAAGTTAAGTGTGTGAATGCTGCAGGGTGTTATGATGAGTCAAGTTCAAGAGGCTGTTTAATACAAGAGAAACTATGTTACTTCAGATAGATGACAAATAATGATTGTCATAAGGGCTGGAGCGTTGGAATTGAAGCAGTATAATTTCTTGGAATATTTCTCAAGTACACATCATACTTTAGAAGTGGCAGAAAGACTTCATCAGTTTACCCCAAATCTGCTAAGTGTACAATAATCCTACACCCCTTTAAGAATCCATTTTCCCTTTAGGATATTTGATATTTAGTAATGTAGTGTTGAAGTTTGAAGATGCTAATTTGATCAGAAAAGATGATTCTTGCTCAACCTTATTATTAATTGAAGAATTGTTTGATGTAATGTAATCTGCTGAAGCAAGCATTAGCTGTTAAATATGAAGTGGTAATTATACACAAACATTTGCCAATAAAGCGTACTATAAAGATAAGATCTGGCTGCAACATGTACCAACTGGTTACAAGCTCTCTCACCTAAAACCTTCTTTTTCCCATGGATAGAGATACCTGTGCATACAGCATTGAAAAGTTTCCCATCAATCTTTTACATTGTGGTTTCTGACTAACTTGGTTATTGACTGTAATTCACAACCTTTTCATAATAGTATATCATCTTTTAGATGTTCTTGTAGCTTCATAATATAGCAAACATAAGACACATGCTTTCTAACTTTAATCCATTTCAAGTCAATCAAAGGCAAAGTCATTTTTTGTGTGATTTAGTGTACGTAACTACCATGGGTTCATTTTTTGTTTTTTATTTGTCCTTCCCCACCCTTCTGTTTTGTTGCATAGAGAAGATGCAGGCAGTTAAGCAAATTCCCAAGCTGCAAATGGAAATCTGTAGTGACAGTACTAACCTGGTATGCCGCAATGGACATCTCCAGTCAGGTGGGTTTGGTTTTACCAGCACCTAAATAATTAGGGGGATGTCTCAGTATATATTATGTAACAAAGAAAATAAGCAGTGCTAAATTGCCTGCTCCTAAACAATTTTTAAAATGCTTTTCTACTGAAAGGTTTCTGTAGTACATTCTGTCCTCAAAATTGTGTTAACATTGCGCTTGTTGAACTCATTTCCTTGTACTTTGAAGTTCACCACTTTTTAAATGAAATGGTTCCTAAGGCAAATCGTTAATTTTTAAAAATCACATGCTTTTAAAATGCAGTTTTAACAGTTTGAAAAAACCCCCTGCATTTTGTGAAATATCGTATCAGGAAAAAAAGCTGGGAAATTTTAGAGGCTGCTACAAAGTGATATAAGGCAAAACTATATAACTGGATTGTTTGGAATTCTATTTTATATTAACATCAACCAAAACAATATTTGAGTACACTTCCCGTTAGTTATATTCTACTTTTTATTATTGGTCATTTCTCTTTTGCTGCTTGATGTTAGAAAGTATTCCTAGAATTATTGTAAAAGGCTGCATATATGTGAAGGTTAATTGTGTTGTTAACTAGGAGAACTATATGTGAGAGTTGGTTGAAGTCATATATTTGGGGGAAGGAGTGTAACCTGACATTCTGGAAGTATGCACTAAAAAGGAAAAGTGAACTTAAAACAGCAGATTGCGAAATGTTCATTGTTAGTTTTGTAATTTTGTTAAGTGGGGTAGCCTCTCTGCATACTAGCTAATTGGTCATCTCAGTTATTTTCACTGTTTGTAGGACAAATGCTTTCAAATGAACAGATGCAAATACGGTTGAAAGCACAACTAAGCTAAAACATAAGCATGGTGGCTTAATATTTTTGCTTCAGAAATTTGGTATTTTAGATGAGAATCCCCACAGATTTGAGGTGGAAGGGGTTTCCTCAGTTATTTTTTAAAAACCTGCCTGTTACTTTTGGGCCATAAACACTCTCTTCATTCTTGTTAACCATTCTTAAATGAGGCTTTGAAATACTACCTGCCTTTCGTATACTTTTGCTTAGCTCATGTACACGGCTAGAGCTTCCATAGAATCATAGAACCTTAGAGTTGGAAGGGATCCCAAGGGTCATCTAGGCCAATCCCCTGCATGCAGGTTTCTCAGCTAAAGCATCCATGAAAGATGGCCATCCAGCCTCAGCTTAAAAATCTCCAAGAAAGGAGAGTCTGTTTTACTGCTGAACAGCTCTTATTGTCAGAAAGTTTTTCCGACTGTTTAGTCAGAATCTCCTTTCTTGCAACTTGAAGCCATTGGTTCGAGTTCTACCCTCCAGAGCAGGCATCCCCAAACTCGGCCCTCCAGCTGTTTTGGGACTACAATTCCCATCATCCCTGACCACTGGTCCTGTTAGCTAGGGATGATGGGAGTTGTAGTCCCAAAACAGCTGGATGGCCAAGTTTGGGGATGCCTGCTCCAGAGCATGAGAAAACAAGCACGCTCCCTCCTCCATGTGACAGCCCTTAAGATATTTGAAGATGGCTATCATATCTCCTTTCAGTCTCCTCTTTTCCAGGCTAAATATAGCCAGCTCCCTCAAGCGCTCCTCATAAGGCTTAGTTTCCAGACTCTTGATCTTGTCCTCCTCTGCACACATTCCAGCTTGTCAACATCCTTAAGTTGTGGTGCCCAGAACTGGACACAGTATTCCAAGTGTCGTCTGACTAAGGCATTGCCAGATATCAGATTAATTTTAATTAGTTTTTGAAGGAACAGTATACTTTGGTTCCATTTAATGCAAGTTGTTTTACTAAATAATTTGAATCTGTGCTGATGATTGAGAATCAGTAATATCTTCTTAATTGCAACATAAAGCTGTTAAAGTTTAGAATAAAATTGCTCTTCCCTAACCATATTTGGGAGGTACTCTCAAGTAAGGATTACTCCTAAGAAGTTTTGCTCACTTCACATAACCCAATCTGGTCTCTGGTTTACCAGTGAGTTACAGGCAATGAGGTGAAGCAGGAAAAATTTAGAACACATGTTAATCTCAAGTGTGAATCCAGTCAAACACAGGTAGTGACTTATCAAGTTGTCTTTGTGGCGGTGATTGTGATGAAGAGTTCTCTGCCATTTTTACATCCTAGATCCTTGGAAACATTCTGTGATATTGCTGTGTGCTTCCAGGACAAAGTTCTGTCCTGAGTTGGTATCCAACTAATTTTGCAGTTCGGTCTTCTTATGCTTAGAGTACCTTCTAGTCTAGTTTTGTGGTATGAGGATGTAGATAAGGGGGTTGGAGAGGTGCTGCCTACTGCAAGCCTGCTTAACTGGTTCCCTTCTTGGCTTATTGCATCTAGCCTATATACCTATTTACTAGAAGGAGTGATTCCAGCTGCTTTGAAATTAACAGTTATGAGGTTGCTTGTGAAGAAACTCTCCCTGCACCCCAAGAGCCATAAAAATTGTTGGTTAATCCCAACTCTCCTCCTTGGGCAGAATGCTTGATGGTTGGTTGCCAAGAAATTCCAGTTACTCTTGAATCAAACTCTCAGCAGTATTGGTACAATCAGCCTCCTTTTGGAAAGACTCCCTGATTTCAGAATTGAAATCACAGTAGTATAGTAGTAGTAGTAGTAGTAGTAGTAGTAATAATAATAATAATAATTAATAATTTATTTATACCCCGCCCATCTGGCTGGGCTTCCCCAGCCATTCTGGGTGGCTTCCAACAAATTATTAAAATACAGTAATGCACCAAACATTAAAAGCTTCCCTAAACAGGGCTGCCTTCAGATGTCTTCTAAAAGTCTGGTAGTTGTTCTCTTTGACATCTGGTGGGAGGGCTTTCTAGCTGAAGGGCCACTTCCAGGTACTACTGTTGGATCCCATAGGATATATGTTCGTTATGTGGTCCTACAGGGTTCTTTTTTCTCCCCTCTTCTGTTTCACATTTACTTGAAGCTGCTGGGTGAGGTCATCCAAGGTTTTGTAGTATGGTGTTTCCAGTGTATACACTCTTGTCTCTCCTTGACAATGGATTTAGTCAAGGTAGTGGAAGTGCAAAGTTGTCCATTGGAATCATGAATGGACCAAATGATTGCCAACAAACTGAAGCTCAGTCTTGTCAGGATTTATCTACTGTTAAAAGGTGTTTTGTCTAGGGAACCAGTAGTCAACCAGTTCTGAATGGGAGTGCACTCCACTCTGCAGATTTATTTATTTGGGTGGGAAATACTCATGGTTCTAGCTTTAATACTGTTCTTAGCAACCGTGAAATCAGTGGATGTAACAATATTTTTAATTATAACTGGTTTTGGACTATTTTAACCGTTTTAGAATGTTTTTGAAATGTGGGTATATTTGCAGCCTTGGGCTCCTGCAGTAGGTAGGACAGGATATATTTTCATTTAACAAAAGATACAATAGCCTGTCCACAGTTATCAGTGCTTTGGCGGCTTCCAGAATAGACAACTGCAATGCTTTGTATTGGGACTGCCTTCTGAAGTTCAGTTAGGTTACTAGCTGGGATCAGGAATATAATGCTAATACCTAAAAAGAACTTCATTGGCTTCTGATCTGTTTCCAAGCACAGTACAAAGCCCTGCATAGCTTGTGACTGTCTCCTTCCTTATCAATCTACTTAGGTGTTAATATGAATGTTTGAGGCCGTCCTTCAGATACCCTTGCCAGATAAGTTGAAGATGGTGGTGACAGGGGAGAATTTTATTTATTGTGGTGCCCAGTTTGTAAAATTCTCTCCTCAGAGATTCTTACTTGGTGCCTATTTTTCTAGGACTATAATGCACAAGACAAAGATTTGTTGGTTTTCCAGACTTAAAATTCTTTTTATCTTTTGACTTCTTAATGTTTGCTGCTGTTACTACTTCATTGTTCATTGTTTTATTTATTGTCCTTAATGTTTTGTGAAGTGCCCTAGAAATTTCAAACTGAAGTATGGTACAAAATTTTAAAATAAGTGGAGAGTGAGTCTGACATTCTAAGATTTACAATATGTTTTTACTTCTTCGCGCTTTCAACTTTTACACAGTACACTGAAGTGACAAAAATGTGATTTGGTAAAGATAAAGCATGCTGGATCATGTTGGTCAGGCCACGTAAAATAAATATGTTAGCTAAAGTGTAGTGGCATAGGTGGAATTATTTTTCAACTGAATTTCAGGATTATTTTCAGTTAAACATGCAGCAGTGTAACATACAGCAGTGTAGCAGTGTAACAATGTAAGAGATGAACTATAATCTTCATTCAGAATTTCCCTGTTGGGTCGGTTACTTGTGATATTGTTGGCATTGTGTTTCCCAGAAATGAATCATAGGGTGTATATTGGACTTGGCTGACATAAGCCATATCCAGCTAGAATTTTGGCTGCCTTTTCCTATTCTAAAAACTTAACACCATTCAGATGCTGCAGAGTTGATACTTTGCTTCATACAGGTATAATGTAGTGATTAAGAGACTCGGTCCCCAGTTCAGATATTGTCTCTGCTATGAATTCATGAGGTGGGTCAGTCTTGCCATCCTCTGTTGACAATATGTGGATAATAATACTAACCTACCTTACACTTTTCTATTTCTTATTAAGGATTGTAACACTGGTTTAGAGTTATGAATATTCTAGGTGCTACATAGATGCCTAGCAATTATGATTATTCTAGTGGTAATTACAGTTCATCTGTATCAAGTGAATGAATGTATTTGTAGGATTCTAAAGACCAGAAAACTTACTTGCTGTAGTAATAAATCTGATGGTTGACAGCTGCATGTCCAGTAGTGTTTAAACAACTAATAGTTAAATAGAATTTGATTGACTAATCTGAGTTTATGGTGGTCGAGGAGTGGTATTAATGTAGACTTACTGGAATCTTCTACCAAGCAAAAGCAATTTTTACATCACTAGTAAAACAAATATGAATATGACTCCTCCACTTTAGAAAATGCTATAAAGAGTACATTTGATCAAGATGTCACTCATTATTTTTAAACAGAGGATGGTGTGCAACTAGTTGTTTTGAGTATACCCTATATTTACATATTTGTGTCTTTCTTTTTGTAGAAAGTGGAGCTGTTCCAAAAAAGAAGGACCCATTGACTCAAACGAGTAACTCACTCCCTCGTTCAAAATCTGTGGCAAAAACCGGATCTGTGGGGCTTTCAGGGCACCAAAGGACACCTAGTTATAGTGGAATATCCAATTTTTCTGTACCTAGACAAGGAACTGTTCCCGCAGCTTCAACTCAGAAGGTAAGGCAGTAGGCTCCATGTACTGCTTGCTTGCCAGTTTGTCTTCATAACAGAAACGTTACTATTCAAAATTGAGGAAATACATGGTAACAGAGAGCTTAAGAGTCTTTAATTACAAAAAGAGTTTCTAAAGAAAAGTGCTACTTTTATTGTCCTATCTCTTTTTTGATTGAGACCATGTGTTAGAACTTGGCAACCAGTAGTGCTATGCCTGCTTGAAATCAGTTAACAAAATGGCTCCAAGGGTATGTAGGTGTGCAGTGGCTTCATTTGTGATTCAACTGCTTGCTAATAGGAAACTAAAACAGGTGTCCATACAGTTGACTGTCCTTGATCATCTTTCTGAAAAGATGGTTGGGTTTTCCTCAGTTTAAAGTGTGTCAGAAATCTGCACAATTTGTTTCATTAGAGGATGCTACAGGATAGTAAAATGTTGTGTCACTATCAAACCACTTCCTCTCCACCATTACTCTTAAAATCTTACACCTGTTGGTAGTCTATGTTCGTTTTTCTCCATGTACTTAAGGAGAATGCTTAAAATAACTGTCAAAATAGAATATCCTGGTAAGAATTTTCAAGAGTCCAAGACCTCCAAAATATTGTTGCATGAGCTAAAAATCCTAACATACTTGTTGATTGGTCTGAACTGGTGGTGAATAACCAGGAAACAGAGCTTGAGAATATGGTGGATAATCTATGCAAAAATCAACAGAATGTGTGGTAGTGATGATGAATGCAAATTTCTTACAAGGGTTGATTAGGAAAGGGACTGAAACCAACTCAGCCGGTATCATTCTGCTTTCATACAAATCTCTGGTGCAGATGCATTTGGAATATGTGTACAGTCCTGATTACTCCATCTCAAAGGATTTCAGAATGAAAAAGCCACCTGAATGATCAAGGGATTGGAGCATCTCTGCCAGGGGTCAGCAACCTTTTTCAGCAGGGGGCCGGTCCACTGTCCCTCAGACCTTGTGGGGGGCTGGACTATATTTAGAAAAAAAAATATGAACAAGTTCCTGTGCCCCACAAATAACCCAGAGATGCATTTTAAATAAAAGGACACATTCTACTCATGTAAAAACACTCTGATTCCTGGACCGTCCGTGGGCCGGATTGAGAAGGCGATTGGGCCGCATCCGGCCCCCAGGCCTTAGGTTGCCTACCCCTGATCTACAAAGGGATGCTAAAGTGTGTGAAGCTCTTCAGTTGTTGTTTTTTAAAGAACAACTAACATGAGGAAGGAACATGACAGAGGTTTCTACATTTTTTGCATGGAGTAAAGGAAATTCATTCATTTATTTATGGAAATCGGTATTAAAATATATGGTGATTGCCACTGACTTGAGATGGCTCTAAAAGGGGATTAAACAAATTCATGATGTGTAGCTCTGTCAGCCATAATAGCAGTGGAACCTCCAGATTTAAAGTCAATATTCCAAGGAACTGGGGGCTGTCCTTGTGTTTCCCCCCCAAACAATATTGAAATATTTTTTTTAAATTGTTTCTTCAGGCTACTCCAAAAAATAATAGAGCCAACAAGCCTTCTACTCCTACAACTGCTGTGCGAAAAAAGAAAGACATGAAGGTTTTTAGAAACGTGGATAGTAATCTTGCTAATCTTATTCTCAATGAAATAGTAGACAGGTAAGCAACATCAGTGGTTGTCTTTAATAAAGACAGGGTTATTTTTTTAGATTGCTATGTAAGAAAAGTGGGTTTCCCCCCCTAATAGGGCAATTAAGATAAAACATTAATTTTTCTTTATGAGTTGACAGCAGAATTTAGTTTTGGGGGTCTAAATAAAACATGCAGGTGTGGTTATAAGAAATAAAATTTTAATGGATTTCTTAAATGGCAGTAATGGTGTAAAACTAGCCAGCTGTACTCCAGAGCAATGAAATGTCTATTGTTGCACTAATTGGTATTCTGTATCTGTTAGTGGGCCATCTGTCAAATTTGATGATATTGCTGGGCAAGAGCTGGCTAAGCAGGCACTGCAAGAAATTGTTATTCTTCCTTCACTTAGACCTGAGGTAAGCAATATGTTTTCTATCAGTTTTTATATTGCACCTTAGAGCCTTCTGTTCTGTGTATAAATGATGTATGCTATTTATGTTAATGCTGCTCATTTACAGTTTGGGATTAATTCACATAATGTACCAAGAAAACGATCAAGATTGTTTCCAGAGAAACCTTGCTATATTTGCATCTCTTCCTTAAAAGTAGTAATAAAAATCATGATTCTTCATTGTAACCCAGTAGGGTTGTTAATAATTATGATTATTCAATGGAGTGAAACTTATCTAGTTGCATTGTAGTCCTCTTGTCCATAGTATCTATTTAAAATAATTTATAAACCGACTTTCTTAGATCTAATATGTGTTCTATATATAGCATTGCAATATGTATACTAAGTAGTAAAGGTAAAGGTAAAGGGACCCCTGACCATTAGGCCCAGTTGTGGCTGACTCTGGGGTTGCGGCGCTCATCTCGATTTATTGGCCGAGGGAGCTGGCGTACAGCTTCCAGGTCATGTGGCCAGCATGACTAAGCCGCTTCTGGCAAACCAGAGAAGTGCATGAAAATGCCGTTTACCTTCCCGCCGGAGCAGTACCTATTTATCTACTTGTACTTTGACGTGCTTTCGAACTGCTAGGTTGGCAGGACCAACGGGAGCTCACCCAGTCACGGGGATTCGAACCGCTGACCTTCTGATCGGCAAACCCTAGGTTTTGTGGTTTAGACCACAGCGCCACCCATGTCCCTAAATAATTATATAATCCAGTGGTCTGGATGACCTGTCTTTTTGAAAGTTACATCTTTTAAAGAAACATCAGTGTTAAATGTATGTGTAGATACTGCCTGTTTCCATATTATGCTTGTTTACAGTCACAAAACTGTGTATAACTAAGCTATTCTTTCAGCTGTTTACAGGGCTTAGGGCTCCTGCACGTGGATTGTTGTTGTTTGGCCCACCAGGAAATGGAAAGACGATGTTGGTGAGAAATCTGTTTTGCACTCTAGCATGTTGTTCAGCTCAGCTTTTTGAGAACTTTCCACATTTGCTTTCTCTTTTTATGAAAGAAAAGTGTTGAATAATCTATTTGAAATAAGAGAGTATTTTAATGTTGGGCTGTTTGCACTCTGCTTGGAAGAATCCTGAGAATTTTACAGTATCTTATGAGGCAAGTACAGATAACTTGCATCTTACACTTATTTTACTTAGGCTATCACAGCTTTGAGGGAGTAGGTGGGTAAATTAACTTATGCTTGGAGAGATGGCCCTAGATGGTTTAAGTGAATTTGGTGCTTGGTATTAACATGCAAATACTCTCTTCAAGTTAAGAGTAGGAATGAGCTGTATACCTTTATGGAAAAAACCAATGCTTTTCTTGGTCTACTTTCAGTAAATTGGCATTTCTTTTTTTCATTTCTTTTTTAAAAAAGCTTGTATAAGATGATGCATTGTGGTGCTTTAGTGTAGCACATTTGGTACATCGGGATTTGTAAAACTGTTTTGTTTATTTCCTAATACTTTATGAATAAAACAAAAAATGAAGTGGAAAATTTTGCTTCATAAACTCATGTTATCTCAAATCCAATAGAGGAAGTTGGTTCATATTCCAGTTTTAATAGTTTATATATGAATCTCACTGTGCAGTGGTTGACAGCCTCAGATTAGCTGCATACAGTTTTTATGAATAAATTTGAAGAGATAAAGCATTTGAAAATTCAGCTGACTACCTTGGCAGACATGTCACACTTTTAGGGAATGACATGCTATATATTGCTAAATGAATGATAGACTATTTGGATTTTCCATAACTGTACTGTACTATTATACATTTAGTAAGAATACTGTAAATCTTTTATGCAGTAGTCCTCACTTGGCATTTTCTCTTATTCAAGGCCAAAGCGGTGGCTGCAGAATCAAATTCAACTTTCTTTAACATAAGTGCTGCAAGTCTAACGTCAAAATATGTAAGTAGCAGTTGTATATTCTAGTTGTATACTTTTGAAAAATACCTGGGGTTCTTGATAATGTAGGTTTGGCTCAAAAAAATGTAACTGGCACCTGGGCTTTTTAGGAGCATTTGGCAATGAAAAGTTGCTATAAACACATATTTCTAAATAAATGTGAAGAGGCAATCACTTAAATTTCACTGCAACTTGTTAAAACCTATGACAAAGTTATTGGCTTGGATCCTAACTAAGTTCACAGAAAGAAAGTTTCTTACCTGCATTCCCCTGCAGCTACGTACACCCCCAGAAATCATCTTTGTAAGGTTGGGGGTGAAAGAGGAGAGTGCAAAATATGGTCTGAAGCACAACATCAAAAAACCTATGATCATGGCCACTGGTCCCATCACCTCCTGGCAAATAGTAGGAGAAGAAATGGAGGCAGTGAGAGATTTTATTTTCTTGGGCTCCATGATCACTGCAGATGGTGACAGCAGTCACGAAATTAAAAGACGCCTGCTTCTTGGGGTAAAAGTGATGACAAACCTAGACAGTGTCTTAAAAAGCAGAGACATCACCTTGCCAACAAAGGTCCGTATAGTTAAAGCTATGGTTTTCCCAGTAGTGATGTATGGAAGTGAGAGCTGGACCATAAAGAAAGCTGATCGCTGAAGAATTGATGCGTTTGAATTGGTGCTGGAGGAGACTCTTGATAGTCTCATGGACTGCAAGAAGATCAAACTATTCATTCTGAAGGAAATCAGCCCTGAGTGCTCACTGGAAGGACAGATTGTGAAGCTGAGGCTCCAATACTTTGGCCACCTCATGAGAAGAGAAGACTCCCTGGAAAAGACCTTGATGTTGGGAAAGATTGGGGGCACAAGGAGAAGGGGATGAGAGAGGACGAGATGGTTGGACAGTGTTCTCGAAGCTACTAATGTGAGTTTGACCAAAATGCGGGAGGCAGTGGAAGAAAGGAGCAACAAGAGTAAGACACTACTAAACGACTAAACAACAACAACAACAAAGGTTGGGGAAATCCTCTTGAACAATGTGAGATGTGGCAAGGGGGCCTGTTGGGGGGCATTGCCCCCAAAGTGAATGGACTTTTGTCCATTTTGGCACAAGATTTGAGTAATTTCCGCTTGCCAAGCAGATACCCCACCCACAAACTTCAGGAAGGCCTCCTGAGCTGCCAGAGAAGCTTTTTGAGGAATGCAAAAGCAGGAAAGGCCAGGTGTTTTCCTTCCATGCACTTCCTTTAATTGATTGTGTTGGGATCCAAACCATTGAGTTTAGGTTTTTATTCAGGAAGGCAGATAACATATATTGCAAGTACCAGCACAGAGTTGGTGTCAAAATTTGGTCTTGGTATTATTTTATATAAATGAAAAGGATGAGAATGAACCATATTAACAAACTGTTTTTCTGAAGTACATGCCTTATCTTCTTTTTAGGTTGGTGAAGGAGAGAAACTAGTGCGTGCTCTTTTTGCAGTAGCCAGAGAACTTCAACCTTCTATAATTTTTATAGGTAAAACTTTAGCATTTTGTATTTAAAAAAGTAAAGCAGCTTCAAACTTTAACTTGTAAAGCAACCTAATGTTGTGATCAGGAAAAGCTGCATCATAAGCTATTGTCCATTTATTGGATTTGTTTTATAATTTAAGTAAGTAGGATGTTTACAGAACTACCAATATTATATTGGAAGCTGCTCTGTGAATATATATTAAAAAGTCTGGTATTGATGTACTGAAGACAAAAAAAGACTTATGCATGCTCGTTCTCAAATACATTATTAAATTCATAGCTCTCAATAATAGATTTTGAATAAAATACAAGTTATTTTACTTACTTCAGTTATATTATTATAGGAAATGTTATAATGTTGCCACTTTCAATTTTTAGATGAAGTGGATAGTCTCTTATGTGAAAGAAGAGAAGGTGAACATGATGCTAGTAGACGTTTAAAAACGGAATTTTTAATAGAGTTTGATGGTGTAAGTATTAGCTTTGGTATGAAGCTACATCAATGCATACCGATTTGTTGTGTTTAAACTGTGGATTATCCCTTTTATACTTAGTTCTTTTTAATCCTGAAGAGCAAATAGAGAAGGGACAAGGAATATTTTATTGGGGAAAAGGGAACTGTTTTCTTTTCCTATTTTGCTGAACTCCAAGTGTTATCCAAAGTGGTGGCTGGTAAACTGGTGCAATATGAAGTCATGAAAACCAGTGAAGTTGTTTGCATTTTTATAATATGGAACACCAAGCAAAGTTATTGCTTAGCAAAAATTAAGAGTTTACCAATCTATAACATTAAGCTTTTTCAGGTAACTATTTTGTGGCAGTATTAATTTCCAATTTCTAAATATTTAAGCTTTGCTTTTTTGGAAAAAAATAGGTACAGTCTTCAGGAGAAGACCGAATACTTGTAATGGGAGCAACTAACAGGCCACAAGAGCTTGATGATGCTGTTCTCAGGTACTTTAAAACATGTGTTATTAACAGCTGTACATAGTGAGGGTTGGCATAGTAGGTATTCTTGATCATTCACTTGGTATGTGTTGGGTTCCAGTATTTCAAAGAATAATTTAGGGTGTGTTTGTGCACAGAATTATTGGAATCTGCACTGTAGATGTGGTATCATACAGGGGAATTATTGAAAATATTTCATAGCTGCTTGGAATGTTTTTAATAGGAATAAAACAATCTTACAATTTTCCTTTGAAAATGTATGAGACATAGGGTTAAATCTAAAGGTGCCTTTCCAATTACAGAAAGTCCTATTGCTTCTGCTAATGTATGGGAGGATGTGATTCTTTTTCTCCAAATCCCTCCTTTCCATGCCACATCCCATACTGTTTTCCGAATATTCTGCAGGGTCACCCCAGTCCTCTAGAGCAGGTTTGTGGATCTGTAGAAGGGCAATAAAATGGACAAAAATCTCCTGTTCTGGTAGCAGGTGCAGAAAGTGACCCTTCCATGAGCAAAACTCTTTGTTCATGTGATCATAGGATCCAACCTATGTGATTATTAAAATCTGTTTTGTATACCTTTGGGGCCCCTTTCTTGAATGCTAGCATTTAAATATTGGTGGCTGGGAATGATGCTACCTCATTAGCAACTTTCCTTGTGGACATGGGGCTGTTTTTCAGGGTGACTTAACACATCAAATGGCACAGCTGAGATAATGAGGGCCAGAAGGTGATGGGGATGAAGCTAGCTCTTTAGCAGAAGATATAGGCTGCTGTAGGTAGTACAAATTTACTGTTAGAAAATATTGAAACAATTTGAGCTGAATAATAATAAGGACTGGGAGATCTACAGGTCAGTCTTGACTGCCATCTGTACAGGGATTATGTATTGGATTTGCTTAAAACAACAATGTACAAATTATAAGCTTTCTAAAATAAGGGATTCCGCCCCCCCCCCCCTTACTGGCTGCTTCATTTAATAGACAGTTGCATTTTTCAGGCATCAGATGCTATTGAACACCTCTGTAATGTCATATGACATATTTTAGCCAAAAATATATCTGTGAAAACAGTTCATTTATTAAAATTATTCATGTGTAGTTGTAGTTTTAAGCTATTTTTAGTATCCTCTTACTACAGAAATTCTTCTTTCATACCCTCAGAGTGTGATGTTTGTGCTTCAATTGTGGCATGATATAGAAAATGGGCTTTTTACATACCATGCTTCCCTAATCATAGTTTCTGTATCAATATTTGTGTTTTCAGGCGATTCATCAAACGAGTGTATGTATCATTACCAAATGAAGAGGTATGTAGCTTGTGATTGCATTTTGTACACAAGACTGCCCCACTGCTTGTTTTTGGTGCAAATTTGTGATAGATTGAAATCTTTCGTATAATTGTTACAAACATGAATTTTCAGTGAGCATGGTTTATAAAAGAGTTTACAGCATAGAATACATCCTTCCAGCTCACAATCTGCTTGTCTTTTCACATTTTTGAAAATCTAAGCTTTCAGTAAAAAGGATTTCAAGTCATATGGAGGAAAAATCTTAATCAGATGTTGTCACCATATGTTCAAACTTTGAGAAAGGTCTGTGGTTAGGTGTTACTGCCCAAGCTGAACAATTCCTCTTTCATTTTTAGTTCCTTTTCTCCTGCAAACCTCTTAATAGCTAGTGCTTCCTTCTTTCTCTACTATTACCCCATTTTCTGCCTAAATTCCATCTGGCAGATAACCTTACAATCTGGATTGGTATATATGGGAGGAGGTAATTCTTCAGGTAGACTCATAGTACAGAGAGCTTTTACTGAGGCAAAACCAACACTTTGACTGGGCCCAGAAATGAGCTAGCACCCAGTGCAGAAAAGCACAGGTGTAATATAATCATATTGGCCAGTTTATGTCTTTGGCAGGCTGCTTGTTTTAAATATTTTTATAACATTAACTTACACAAGATTTCTTGTTTGTATAGTTATAAATAGTGAATATTGTGCCTTACAGACACGACTGCTTTTACTAAAAAATCTTTTGAGCAAGCAAGGAAATCCATTAACCCAAAAAGAGCTGGCACAGCTAGCTAGGTGAGTAACTTTATGTTTGTTGTTCATTACAGCTGGTGTATGTGTAGTAGGATTTGCAGCTGTTGCACATCAGCAGGGATTCTAAAAATAATTCTCTTGAGTATGCCATGCAGATGTCTTCCTTCCTTAGCTTTTTATGTAAATATCAATACTTGATGCATCCATCAAACATAACACCACTGACAGTTTGATACTAAAGCTAAACTTTCATTACAGAAACATTATACATTCAATGTAATACTAATTTTAAATTAACATTTTATTTAGGTTTTTTTAAAAAAAAACAACAACAACAGGCTACTTTTGCTACAAGCTAGTGACTTAAAATATTGTAAACTTGCTGAGTTTCTTTAATGCAGTTATCCACAGGAAAAAACTGAAATTATGTTCACTTTCTCTTTACAAAGAATGACAGAGGGATACTCAGGGAGTGACTTAACAGCATTAGCAAAAGACGCAGCACTAGGTCCTATACGAGGTAAGCTTGGTTACCTGTTAATGAAAAAAAATGAGATCATGAACCTTTTTCTGTTCTGTGCTGTGCTAGATAAAGCCTTGACTTCAAAGATTTTTTAAAATACAGCTGGATAGTATTAGACAAGGATTCTTATTGTGCCATTCACTATGAAGAGATTACATGATACAGGACACCATTTACCTTCCCGCTGCAGCAGTAAACCATTGAGCCTCTTGGGCTTGCTGATTGGAACGTTGGCACATGAGCTCGTTGCTCTGTCCCAGCTTATGCCAACCTAGCAGTTCGAAAGCATGCCAGTGTAAGTAGATAAATAGGTACTGCTGTGGTGGGAAGGTAAACGGTGTTACCATGTGCTCTGGTTTCCGTCATGGTGTTCCATTGTGCCAGAAGCAGTTTAGTCATGCTGGCTGCATGACCTGGAAAGCTGTCTGTGGACAAATGCCAGCTCCCTTGGCTGAAGCGAGATGAAAGCTGCAACCCCATAGTCGCCTTTGACTGGACTTAACTGTCCAGGGGTCTTTTACCTTTACACCTATTTATCTACTTGCACTGGTATGCTTTTGAATTGCTAGGTTGGCAGAAGCTAGGACAATGCAATGGGACCTTTATAAAAGTATAAATACTCTGTTATATATACATTCTAGAACTAACCATTTATTCCAAAGCATCCCTCAACAAAACTAAGCCTAGTATCCAGTTTTAAAATGCTTAAAAAATCAAAAATGGAATGAAGCTTTAAAATACAAATTCATTTTTCTTTATTTTAATACTGTCCTAGAAATAATAATTTTACAATATAACCTTAGTAATTTTTTTCAGATCGGGACTGAAAAAATAATGGAACCAGGTGATTGCTGTTGATGCCTTATCTCATTTGACTATTACTTAGTGTGTTTCATTTTCCAGTACTAAGATAGGGATGTTTCAGATATTGGGACTTCTGGTGGGATATATTTTTTTCAAAACACATTTGATAGTTATTTCTTTAATTTACAGAACTAAAACCAGAGCAAGTGAAGAACATGTCTGCCAGTGAGGTATGCTGTTTTAAGATTTGCTTTGCCAAACCAACTAGTTATTTTTGCTTGTTTTGTTTTTACAACTTCTATGAAATAGAATCACTCTCTTGTTTTCAGATCTTTCTGCCTTATATTTTCATAATGATTTTGTGATTTTTGTTATTGCTGCATTGGTTGTGTAAATGTGGTGTTCACTTTAGGTTTGGAGATATTCCTAAGAGCAGAGCACAGCTGTCTAGCTTTTAATACTTGCTGCTGCAGCAATTTACCTTTTAAAACGAGTTGTCTGATTTGTGTATCTAATCCACAAAAGACAACAAAACAGCCTGAAAATACTTCATGGGGAAGACGATCTCTAAGTAACATGGGATAGATCCAAATTTGCCCCTCAGGGAATGTAATGTCTTACTCCATTTGCACATGGAACCAGGATCCAGCAGAGGTTCTGCACCCCCACCCCCACCAAGATGAAGCAACTCTCAGAGCCCAAGCCCTTCAGATAGTCTTTCAAGGGGTCACAGGAGGCTGCAGATAGAAGGAGGAATTGGCAGGACCACTTCTCCTTGATTCAGCACAACTGAAACTCTGAGGAGCACAATTCTGGATCCAGCCTGATGTCTGTATACTAATTGAGGATTGATAACATAAACACATGCTAAAAGTGGTCCCATTCCCTTTTCATTTCAAATTTCATGACGTACTACTGTATCCCTCAGTCTGTCTCGCCAGCTTGTCCTAGCAAACACTGCCTGCCAATAATACAACCTCATTTATAGATGGAAATAATCCCTTAAAGGACAGTTTCTTATCGCCAGGCCTATTGCCAAGCACAACAGCACTAAGATTAAATAAGCCTTTTGCATGTTCCTTAAGTGTAAAGGCAGCATTTACACCCACCCCAGCACTGGAGTGGAGAGAAATTATGCCTCCCCCTGCCCTTACCCCTGAACTTAGCAGTATAGTGTTAGACACTCTGTGTGTGTGTGTGTGTGTGTGTGTGTGTGTGTGTGAGAGAGAGAGAGAGAGAGTGTGTGTGAGAGCGCGCGAGAGACAGAGAGAGCGTGCGCGCGAGAGAGAGAGACACAGAGAGAGCGCGCGCGCGCGAGAGAGAGAGCGCGAGAGAGAGAGAGAGAGAGAGAGAGAGACAGAGACAGAGAGAGAGAGAGAGAGAGAGAGAGAGAGTGCTGTTTGCCCACATGTCTGGGGGAGGTTTGTGACAAGCGGGGGGTCATAGAGGCCCTTATGTTTTCCTCTTTTGTGCTTTTTGCCCCATCAACTTTTGTCCTGCTCTCCATAGAAATGAGGCTCCTGGATGGTTGGTTATGTTGAAATCAAGTACTCGGGTTGAAAGCAGCTCTCCATCTTGACTTTAGGATTTATAGCCTCCTAGTCAGTACAGTGGTACCTCGGGTTACATACGCTTCAGGTTACAGACTCCGCTAACCTGGAAGGTAGTACCTCGGGTTAAGAACTTCGCTTCAGGATGAGAACAGAAATCGTGCGGTGGCGGCGCGGCGGCAGCGGGAGGCCCCATTAGCTAAAGTGGTGCTTCAGGTTAAGAACAGTTTCAGGTTAAGAATGGACTTCTGGAACGAATTAAGTATGTAACCAGAGGTACCACTGTTCTTAAACACCGCAGGCCAAAGATTCAAGTCCCAAAATGTACTGTACTGTTTAAAACACAGCCAAGACTATAAGACTGAAAGTTAAAAATGTTCATGCTAAGCAAATACTTTTTTAGTGACAGGAAATAATTCATGGCCTGTGATTTTGACTGAACTTCTGTTCTCATGTATTAACAACACCTGGAATTAAGGCAGGATTAATTTTATTCTGCCTGTTACTGATACTTTTCCCTATGATCCTGACTTTTGTAAGTTTAATAGCTAAATGAGCATATTTGATATTCTGATTCAGTTCAGTCCAAAATGCAACTTAGAAAGCAAGCATCACCAAGGTGGTTAATGTAAAAAACTTTCTTTGCTTCTAGATGAGAAATATCAAATTGTCAGACTTCACTGAGTCCTTGAAGAAAATAAAACGCAGTCTCAGCCCACAGACCCTGGAAGCTTATATTCGCTGGAACAAGGACTTTGGAGACACAACAGTTTAATATGCATCTTTGTCAAAGGAAGGGAAGAATGTTGCCAGCAAGGGACGGTTGATGCAAACTGCTGCTGGAATGTGACCAGAGTTTACAAGACTTTATAGAACTCTAAATATCTGCACTAAAGCAGGGAACTGACTTAAGGAAAAAACGAATAGAAATAGATTGATCAACATCTCATAAATCTTAACATCTGGATTTACAGAACCCAGGGCACTGTAAGATAGAGCACAGTAATATGACACAGGGGAAGAACTCTAGCAATTGAACAATGGTAGGAAATGTAATTTGTATATTTTGTTGATGAAGTATTCCAGTAGGATTCTCAGTTGGGAAAACCCTTTTTTAATTTGCTCATGACATTTGCTTTTGCTTTGTTCTTGTAAACTACTAATTGTAAGAGTATGATTCATTTTCTTTTTTCTTTTTTTTTACCTATGTATCAATAATGTGCCAAATAAAAACACTTCATATGCATCAGGAAGGACAACATTGTGAATACTGGGACACAAAGAAACTGGTCTGCTGCCCTTCATTCTCTTGGAGTTCTACAGTCATAAAACAGCTTAGAAAGCTTTCTTTCACAGAACAGCACTGACCATTTCAACCAAATGAAACTCTGAATGGATTAAAGTTACCAGTTTTACGACATTCACTTCCTGCAGTGTCTCTCTAATGTATTTATATAAACTTTCTGTGGTAGGATACTTGTTTCTATACTGTTGTCTCTTAGACCAAGAGTAAGGATAAAAGGACCGCAGTATTTCTCTTTGGTGTTAAATTTCATATTTACAGTGACAGAAACCCAAAGAAGGTTCTTCTTGGGTAATTTTATAATCTTCTGGTAATCGTGGTCTTGGTTACTTCTTTAATTGCATTAGACTTTTTATATCCTTCATGTGCTTGGTTTGTAGAGGCACAGCTGACTTTAAAAAGGACACTAAATGTAAGAAAAAAATTTCCATCTTTGATACATTGATGGAAGTTGTCAAGAGGATGGAAAATTAGAACAAAGAAAATTCTGTTGAGAATAAATGTATGCATATTTTCTCAATGTTTAAAATTATGCTTTCTAGTTCTAGGGAAGATTTAATTTGACCATATTGATTTGAAATGGGACTGTCAAAATTCTTTTGAAAAAATATAACTCTTTGCCATTGAAGTAAAAAACAAAACCGATTGATCTTGAACTGAGGGGCTTTGAGCACTTCTACATAGCCTTCTTTATCTATTGCAAGCTATCGGCGTTGATAGCATGCTAAAAGTGCAATGCCATGCTAGTTGCGCACATGAAAATCTAAATAGCTCTAAGACCTATAGTGGTTGCTAAAAACAAACAAGATTTGTTAAGGCACTGCAACTGGATATTTCACTATAATGGCTATTATCTATAATGGCTGGTATCTTCATTAGTATCCGAAGCTTCAGAGTAAACTAATTGTGAACAGCCTCTGGAAGCTGAAAAAAACTTGATATTTCCTCACACTTTGATGCCTTCAATGTCCTTCTAGTTTGTTTGTAATCTTTAAGTTTCTTTGCACTGAAAGTTCAATGTAGGTGGCATTACTTGCTGTTTGGGCTAAAATTTGTCATGCATATTTAGCGACCATTGAGTATCATCTCTTGATACATAACTAATCACAGATTTCCTTTCATGGTCAAGGCCACTTCCCTGTATCGTCTGAAGGTAGAAATATTGTGCAGTGCCCCTCATTGCATGAATGGTAAAGTAGGCCCTATGTGGTAGTACAAGTTGACTGCCTACATGGACAGAAAAGTCATTATTTTTGAATAGATAGATACCATGAGCTATTTATTAGACGATGGATAAATTTATGCGTGACATACACCATATTTTCATTGTGAGGAAACACTGATATGATTATGACATGATTTTGTGTAAAGTGATTCCAATTGTATTCTATCTTACGTATAGTAAGCTAATATAATAGTTTTAACTTTTTGGAAAGATCTTACTTGTATAAGTTGGATGACCCTGTCATGAATTCCCAATGTTTTCCTAGAACATTGAGCTTTTATATTTTGAATCACCTTCCTAACTGAATATTGTGGTTAGGAAACCTGGATAAGATAAACAAGTAGAAAAACTTTGTTAAAAGCTCAAAATAGTTCATGTCTTGAAAATGTATGTGGTGATCCTAGTCACTGATTAGTTATAACTTAAGGCTGAAATTGTTTGCTTTAAGCTTACTAACTACATGGGACTAAGAACCCCTAACTGAGTTCAGGCTTACATCCAGTCTAGCTAATTCTAGAGCAAGCAATTTTATGTAGGCCGGAGTGAAGGACTCGTTGCTGCTTGAGAAATTGCCCTCTAAAGGCAATATTCAGGAAATGTGTTGAAGAATTTTCCTGCTGTTTGAACCTAGCAATACTTAACGCTCTAGATGCATTAAATTCTGAATGAGTCAACTGAATGGGAAGACTTCAGCAACAGCTGCTTACTTGAACAAAATACAACTCTCTGTATCCTAGTGTTCCTTATGCCCTTTTGTGCTCTGTAATAGTTTTGACCGTTCTATGTATTTCCAGTTGTTCCACGGGAATTACAAATGTTTTAGTTTGGTTTTCTTGTGTTTTTTTTCCCATTGGTGGGAATGGCAAGCCTTTCACTCTTGTACTCAAGTTTGGTGTTGTTTTTTATTTAAAGATTATCCAGAGTTCAGTTAAACAAATTAACTCTTAACACATACCAAATTCAAAATGGGGCTGGGGAACACAACTGTGTGGTGCAACTAGTGGTTACCTAATGGTGTAGCTCTTACACTCCTAATTTTGTACTACCTTAAGACAAATGTGGACATGACTAATGCAGTTTCATTCACCTTATAGGGTGATAGCCAATGTTAACCAATACTTAGAGATCTATTAAAATAAATGAACTGAATTAAAGTCCACTGAGTTTAATGGGTCTACTCTATCACACATATTTCAGTAATATGATTTGGTCCTTTGCTTGTTGTCAGGTGTCTTAAGTAGTTGCTAAATTCATATGTATTATAGCATAGACCTTAAGCCATTAGAGAAAACCTGGTGATAACTTGAGTTGAGTCCAAGATAATGACTAGATTTGTCTATTGGTACATACTGCAATATTGTATGTGACCATTTGAGGTATCATTTGTTATAGTACTGGAGCCCTAGGCAGCTGAAAGGAAACTACAATAAAGTATTAGACTTTCCATCTAACTGATGCATTATGCTAGTCATAGCAAAGAACAACATTTGTATATGTATATGTAGACTACATTGACTTGTTCCCTGAAAATGCTATTAGGCAGCTGTAACCTTTTCTGTCATTGAGGGATTTTCTAAAGTAGCATCCTTTAAGAAGGACCATGAGATATAAATAGCTGTTTTGAATTTAAAACCAAAAGTCCTGTCAAAACCAGCAGCACTGTTCATACTGAGCAGTTTCAATGCTGTGGAAAGACTATGTTATGTTTCCTCAATGAGAATTCTCAGATGGCTTCTCCCCACCCCCAACTTCTTTTTCTGAATGTTGGACATAGTTATTCAGTATTAAGATATGAAACCTTAATGGGAAAATGTGTAAAAGCATGAAAAATGTTCACATTGGATTGAGAAGTTTGATTTTCTTGATAACATGTTGCAATTTGTCTTCATGTACAGTTTTAGTACTTTCCTAGGTCCAGATTCATGCCTTTCAGATCTGTTGCCTATGCTGTTAATATTTCTCATGTGAAAGAAGATCATGGAAAATTTTTGAAGATTATTTCCATTTGGTTTCTCTGAAACAGTACTAAAAATTAATGTAAGTTCTAATGAAATAAAATGTGTAAAACAACATTTTTAATTTTTATTACCTCAATTTGTTAAGATTCTAAATAAAAAAGTTAAAACAATAATTTGGGTGATTACTTTAATATTACAAATGCTGAAAGCATGTCACATGCAACATGTAGATAAATTTAAACTAATACCTTTGTTCTACCAGATGTGAAATGTAACACTCCTAAATATTTTCATCTAAGTATTTTATCAAACTAACCACGTTTTTCAGGTAACTTTTGCCATTATGAAGTTCCCCTACCATAATCTCTTGGTCAAGGGATGGGAAACATCCAGCCTATTGGCCTAATCAGCATCTTCCTCAGCCCATGTATCCAGACCAGGATGGGGATGAGAATTGCACCCTTTCTGTGGTGGAGTGGAGAGGGCCTTATTTTCATCTCCATCATGGCCTGAGTCGTTAGGGTGGGGAGGTTTAAAACTCCCTGCCCTAACCCCAGGAAGAACTCCCTCCCAGTGTCTGGATGGTAAAGAAAACTTGAACCTTCCCTGCCGCTCAGCAAAGGTGTGGGAGGGCACAATTTTCTTCCCACCCTAGTTGGAGGGGAGGGTTAAACCCAATTTGCACCCCATTGCTGTGCACTAGGCATTACTAATAGAAAGAAAACTGATACCACCTCTCAGTGGATCAACTGAGGAACAGTGTAGGTTTAGACCTCCCTGGAGAGAGTGCACCGCAATGGGATGTAAGGGTTTGCACAGCTCAGCGGAGAGTGGGAGCAATGCGTGGCCCCATTGAGTATTGGAATGATGTCCTTGGGCTAAAAGAGTTCCCAGCTCTACAGCAGAGAGCATAATCATAGCAAGAATCTAAATGTGCTTGTGGCACTTGTACCAGTAGATTTAACACTGACTTAGAACGCTGCGCTCTTCATTCCTTCTCTGCGGTCGTCTGCGAGGCGAGGTTAAAGGGGGATACAACAAGGGTACACATGATGCATATTGATGATGAATAAATAAACGAACACATTGGAAGAGAGAGAGACGGTGTGTAAAAGCCAGGGAAGGTTTCCCCCGTGATCCGTTTCCGACAGCGACCGGCTGCCTAAAAGCGCACAGCTCCTCCTCGGCTTGGGCGCCAACGACGCTGCGGCAACGCTACCGGCTTTACCAGACAGTTTCCCCGTTGCTTCACTCAGAGCTGGCGCATGCGCAGCTGCCTTCCGCCCTCTTCTCTTTCCCTCTCTCGCCCCGCCCTGCCTGCCACAACGCTAACTAAGGCACCGCGGCATCTTGAGGAGGCAGCGCCGGGGCGAAGGCCTCGCGTCAGTTCCTGCTCCTATGCTGGGCTCGGCCAATTACACGCCGCCTCCTTCGGCTCCCGCCTCGTCTCCATGGTGACAGGAGGAGCCAGCCTTTTCCGGCCCCTTTGGGGAGCCACTTGTTCCTCAACATGGTGAGTTGCCTTCTGTTTTCACCTCGAAGCGGGGCGCGCGGGTGGGGAGGAGGGACGAGGGACGACGGTTGAGGCCTCGGACTCAGCTGGCGCGGGGAGAGCCAACGCGCACGCGCAGCTCGGGGGTGCGGCGCGAGGACCTCTCAGAACCCCGGTTCTGGCTTGCCAGTTCTTAAGGCTTGCCTTCCTTTCATTGGGTAGCTGCGGAGACTGACGTCACTTTTCAGAGGTCAGGCTCTCTGCGCCTCGTCATGGCACCGTGACGTTGCTTCTTCACAGAGGCAACGCGGTGTAGTGGTTACGGAGCAAGGTATATGAGGTTGCCAGCTTTCGAACCGGGCCCTGCAGCTGTTCCCTTAGCAGCAGTTCGAAGTGCAACCATTAGCAAGTTGGTTTACAGGCCCATGCCCTGTAAAAAGGTTCTCCTCCTGTGGACTGACTTGATAAGTTGTTTGAAAAGCAGGGTATAAAAAATTAGCAACAGTTTAATGCAGTGGTTCCCAACCTTTTTTGGGTCATGCCCCACCTAAGCATCTCTAAAATCCTGATGCCCCCCCCTTGTGACATATAATTCTTATTATTCAAAAAGTGAACTCTTATTCACGTGGAGGAAGCCTAAAAGGCCATTAACTGTTAATAACTCATTCTCGAATTGCCCCCCTCTTAAAAATCAAATTGTACCCCACATTGGGAACCACGGGTTTAATGTGTATCAGATTTCTACAAAGAGACCCTAGTCTGGACTTGAGGGGACAATCTTGACATGGATGTCTGAGTTCAAACTCCTTTTCAGCCACAGAGTTCGGTGGTAGGCCCCTGAGCAACTAACCATCTGTTAAGCTAACCAAATTTATAGAGATATAGTGGAGATAAAACCACCTCAAAATTATTAGAGGCCAAATGGGTTAGAAATGTGATAAATGGAAAAAAAAACCCCAAACAAACACTTGGTGCAGGATGCTGTGATAATGAGAGCTTCATTTACTGAATTCCTGCCTGTTACATGGCTCTTAAGGGCACAGGAGCTTTTACAACCCGGGCTTGTCCCTGCTTGCCAGGGTTAACTGTATTTATTCTTATTTCCTAAGTAAGTGTTACTTTGCGACAGTGTGTAACATTAGTGAAACAACTTTCCTTATAATAAAGGGCAGTTTTCAGAAATCAAGTTCATTTTGGGGAATGTGACTGAAGAAATGGAATTTTCAGTAATTAAGAGATTGACAACGATTTTTGCTATTGCTTTTTTATTTGCAGGGGACAATATACTTATTTCGCAAATCACAGAGGTCTCTACTTGGCAAGTTAACACAGGAATTTAGATCAGTAGCTGCTGATCGAAGGGTAAAGTTTTCTTTTACAGTTCAGACACTAAAACTCTAGTTACATGTCTTCTCAGAGAAATATACCTCTTTGCTTGCTGTAATAGAAACTTGATTCCAATAAATATTTGTTTTTCATTAGAATATATGCCATTAATGAATGATTTTGGAAGAGGGACATACTGCCAGGTTGTTTCAGACAATGCATATGCTGCAATTGCCTGTCTTTATTTACTCCTGTTTGATTTTAATTTGTTGTGTGATTTTGTACTACTTTCTGAACTGGTGAGAGTCTCCTTGCTGTCTGTGATTTTATGAAGTTAGGGATGGACACACTGGCTGTATACTCCTCCTTCGCCCATCTCCTCCTCCTCTCCTGGTTTATTTTCATGGCTACCCCGAGTTCCCCAGTTTCGTAATTCTGTCTTAATGTAAGCTAGGATCTTTGCGCTGAAAGTGGCACAACAGAGGAGGGAGGAGCACACTTCAAAAATTGTTTTTGAGGCTTTGAATGACCATCTGAATGAAGTGTAGATACAGCTGTCTAGAACAGATGTGGGGAACTTTTAGCTCACCAGATGTTGCTGAATTACAGCTCCCATCAGCCCCAACAAGCATGGGCACTGGCCAAGGATAATAGGAGCTGTAGTTTAGCAACAACTGGAGGGCCAGACGTTCCTCACATGTGGTCTAGCCTAGCAGTGGTTCACAATTAGCTAAGCACTGTGGACCCCCTGTTTTTCAAAATCCAAGTCATGGAAACCCTACTTTTGAAAATTTTGATATCTCTATGGTACTTTTTGTTATGTGAATGGTGCCAAGGACTCCCTGGGTGGGTTACATAGATCCGGGTGTGTGTGTGTGTGTGTGTGTGTGTGTGTCCATGGACCACCAATTGGGAACCATTGGTCTAGAGTATGCTTAGCTGCTGTCTCTTGAGATCACCATGAGTGTTAAAGCTAATGGTGGCATAAAATGCTCATTCAAAATTGTGTGAGTGTGTTGCAGGATTGTAAGGTTTTTTATGACAAATAAGCTTTATTTCAATTCCCTTGTTAAGTAGTCACTTTATTGTCATTTACAGTCATGGAAGATCTTGTTGTTTGGTGCAATAAACATAGTATGTACTGGCTTCCTCCTTATGTGGTGCAGTTCAACAAACAGCATAGGTATGTTTATGTTATTGCATTTAAATGCTTCTGCATAGTAAACTGATAATAGTATTAATATAATGAAGCAGAATCCTCTATGTGTAACAGAATTATTATAACTAGAAGAGTTGTAGATCTGTGAGCATCTTGTGATATCTCACTGTTTCTATCTTGTACTTCTTCCAAAATGTATTTTAAATGGTCTGAGCATTCTTCTTGTTCCTCCCCTGGAGTATTCTTGAGGCAGGCCCTATTAAGAATAATCCTACAGTCTGTAAGCCTTTGTCTGGATTTGTAATTTATTGCCAGGTCTGTACCAGATGAATGCTCCTTGATCACACTGGCACTGTTAGTTCTTAAAGTACTTAGAAATCTGTGGAGCTAGCTACTTCTGTGCCTTTAATACTGTCCAGATTGAAGAGGGGCACATTTCCCCACATTGCAAATATGCATGCATCACGGATATAATGTCTGCTTCTTGTGAGTGGAGCTGATCATGACCCTGTGCACTTTTTTGCCTTGGTTGTCATTTTTATTATTGCTTAGGTTTTGCAAAAGCATGCCCTTCTTGGGTTATGTGGCTTGTGCAGTTATGTAGAGATTTTTTAATTTTATTTTTAAAGTTAAATCTTCGGCTCTGGTGAGTGGGTAAGATAATTCTGACATGTATGGTGCTCCTTTGCACCTAGTGCCTTCCTTGTTTCCTGGCAACCAGACCCCTCATCTTGCTCTAGGCCAGGGATGGGGAACCAGTGGCCTTTCAGATGTTGGTAGACTAAAACACTTGTGGGCCTGGGCCACGCTGTTTTGAGGCTGATGGGAGCTCAGTGATACAGCAGATACTTTGCATGCAAAAGGCTCCGGCTTCAAACAGAGAGACTCATGTCTGAAACCTTGGAGAGCTACTGCCCATCAGTGTAGACGGTACTAAGCTAGATGGACCAATGGTCTGACTTTGTATAAGGCAGCTTTATCCCTAACATGTGGAGGGCTAGAGGTTCCCTATCCATGCTCTAGGCATTGACTTGAAGGACAGGAGTGGAGTAGATCAGGCTTCCCTGAACTTTATGGGTCTAGGAGCACATCTGAAAATTTAAGAAACTGTTGTGGGCACTAGGGCTAGGTGATATATTCATATATGGTCCAAAACTGATTTGAAGTCCATATTGTGATATTGGTTTCATAATTTTTGACATGGCCTGCCAATATATTGTGAATCATGATGTGTGAATGTGCTGTGCAAAAATCACAATACTTCTCTCAATTCCTTCAGTCCCTGTTAACTCTGCCAGCGTAGCTCTTCCCTACTTCCTGCAGGGGGCAGCAGATCACAAGAGCAGACGCTGGCAGAAATCACGATGTGAGAAAAACCGTGAAGCCAGCCAATACCTCTAGATTGCTCCATCCTTATTCCAGACATTGTGATATATCAGTATATCACAGTGTTTAGCTGGTGATAGTGTTGAAAACCATATATCACCCAGCCCTAGTGGGCACCCCGATACAGCCATTTCATAGATGAAAAACTGGTGATGCTCAGAACATCCCTAAACATGCAGACTCTGAAAAAAGAACAGGCAAGAAGAAGAAGAAAAAAGAGGAACCCTGCCCAAATAGGTAGCCCCTCCCACCAAACAATCCCCACAAATTAAAATCAGACCAAAAAATGAGCAGTTTTTCTGAGGGCCCCATGATGCCCATGGGCTCTTCATTGAGACTCCAGGAGCAGCTGCTTACAGTTTTAGCTGCTGCTTGTCTTCCAGCTGCAGTGGAGCAGTCCCAGAATATTAGCACTTATAATTCCCTTGAGCTGTCTTGCAACCCACGGTTTGACTACTGAGCATATGAGCAAAAGCATAGGCAACCAGTAGTCGTGATGCAATATTTGGAGGGTCACAGTTTCCCCACCACTATTGTAAAATGTGTCTTGTATCTTTAGAAGACATGGGAGTACGTAGGTAATGGTATGAAGTGTTTAATCCTTGAAAGGAATATTTTGCAGGCAGGAGAACTTGAAGCTTCTTTACTGTGTATTCATTCTTTATTGTGTATTGATGTGTAAGTAAAGTATAAACCTTCTTTCCACAGCTTTAACTGCATATACCTACCTAACTATCTTTGATCTTTTCAGGTATGTTTTACTTTTAAAAAATCCTCATCTCATTTTGTAACACTTCCATATAATGTATGTGACATTTTCTTTATACTGTTATCTAAAACCAATGTTAGTCATACCCATGGTAGACCCATGGAAATTAATGGGCGTGACTGATCAGGTCCATCAATTTCAGTGGGTCTAATCCAAGTACAATGTACCAGGAACTAAGACCCATTGAACATAATGGAGCTTATTGCTCTGTCTTTCTGTATGCAGTTGCACTGCCAAAGCAACTTTATTTCAATAAATTAATGAATTATTGAAAACTGAGTTTTTATTAGCTAAATTTTGCTTATTTGAATTTCCATTGTTTTCTTTTAATATAGTTTAATAACATGCTTGATAAGTTATTGGGTAATGATGAAGAAGCCCAGCCCAGCTTATTCATTTGGGTAAGTGATATGCTGATATTTCATGTCTCCTGAAAGTATTTGTTCTAAAGTATGTGATAAACATGTAAGGGTTTTTTTAATTAAAAAAATTATCAAAGTCTGTCTATGAAAATGTGCAAAACTTGTACAATCAGCCATATTTATATAAAGAAGTTTGGAACTTGCATGCAAAAATGGTATTGTGTGTAAGATTTCATTCTAGCCTTGTTTTTGCCTGATACCAACATATATATTCGCTTCAGATGCGAGACCCTTAATGCAGGGATTGCCAACTTATGCACCTATAGGTCAGATCATCATCTGTCCCCTGCCCTGCACCATTTTATTTGGTCCCTGAAGGCCTTACACCATTTTAACCAATCTATGAGAAAATAGTTTCCTCACAGTTTATTGTACAGGACAAATAATTTAGCTTTGCAAGCAAGTCCCTCTGAATGTGCTGAGAGTTTTCTTCCTGATCAGAATACTTGTCTGCCCATATTGATTTTAAAATGTTTGACCTCTCAAATTTCAGGTTTGAGAGATTTGAAGTCCTAGCAGTATTTGCTTCCACGGTTCTAGCACAGCTTGGGGCGCTCTTTATACTCAAGGAAAGGTAGGAATATTGCTTGCACTTACGACTGATATGTAACAAGAGGAACTAAATAATGCTAGAAGTCAGTTTTAATTTTTGACACCATAGTCCTCATCTTGCTGCTTTGTGCTGGTGTACATACACATGATGTGTGGCTAAGGCTGTAATCCTTTGGTCCTTGGGATTTTGTGAATCTCCCTCTCCATAGGCAGAGAAAGAGGTGCATCTTTGGAGAGGGAGTTCCAACCATGGGGGCCTCCCTGCAGCAGCAAAATCCAATGACAGAGAGGGGTTCTTGGGACAGATTGGGGAAGGCATTGGATCTGCTCGGTCCAAAACCCTCCTAGTCCTCTAACCCTGTCCTGGAATGAGGCAAGGCAGGGGTTGGGGGGGGAAGTGAACAGGCCCTGGGGCTGGTATATGCATTTTTGTATGTGTGTTATTTAAAAGGAGAACCTCCAAAGGGAGGCAAAAAAGAAAGGTGGGCAATCCCTCATCTTCTACCCTGCTGGCATGAGCTCAGAGGGATTTGGATCCACTATGCCTCCTGTTCCACCAGTAGGATTGCTTTGTAACAGATGTCTTGAAAGAACAGTTAACTGTAAAACTATTATTATTGTGTCTTGTAGTGCTGAACGATTTCTGGAACAACCAGAGATTCACACGTAAGTGCTTTTAATATGCAAAAGTATTGAATTAAATATTACAGGGATAAAGGGGCGTGGCTAATACAGTATTAATTCTCCACATTACTACATTGTTAAACGCAGAACAATAAAGTTTACGCTGACATGATATTGAGGCCATTGGCAAAATTCCATTTGAATTTAATGTCTCTCAATTGTATTTGTAGTTATAAATTAACTCTCATAGTTGTGGGGCAAGATATTTTTAAAAAAGATTTTTATGTGTTTGCTGCTGAGGATGTAACACTCATAGATAAATATTGTAGAGCAGAACTGTAATTCTACTGTATACATTGGAATAAGATTAAAGAAATAAATTTTCTATTTCAATAAAAGCTGATTAAATGTAGCTAAATGAAGAAGAAAAATGGGATGATAAACAGGTTAGTAAATAAAAAAAACTGGCTAAGGTAACTAGTACTTGGTGGAATATTATGATAGTCAATGGCAATAAAATTGATTTCTTCTTTTTAGGGGTCGATTGTTGGTTGGTACCTTTGTGGCACTCTCCTTCAACCTGTTTACAATGCTTTCTATTAGGAATAAACCTTTTGCTTATGTATCTGAAGGTACGTAATGAATACATGTGTTAAAACTAAAGTGAGTGAATGTCCATGGTTTTGGAGATCTGACTTACTTAGGGGGGGGAAATTACTTTCTGGCTAGCCACTATTTTTGACTGCCACCAAGCCCCTCCTCTCCCTCAAATCTTCATGTATGCCTAGAGGGCCTGGGAGAAATAGGTGGTGTTTTCTCATTTGCAGTGGAGAAGAAACATGCTCTCCAAATTGTACTGCCAATGAGAACTCTTCGGTGAGTTATGCTACTTGCCAGAGAGCCTGGGGCAATTCTTCCTGACAAATGTACTTGTGGGTGCCTCTGAGTAACAGTTGTTCACATCTAGATGATGCTTTATCTAAAAAACAGTTATGGAAGGTGTGTAAATCTTAAGTTGATGAGGCTTGCTTATGCACATGTCACAGGCTGATTTAGGACAGAGCCCCCGCACAAGTCACAAGTCGCTGAGCCAAGGGGGCACCTTTCTGCCTCCTCAAAGCCTAGTAAGGACCTGGCTTGGGAAGGAAGTCTGAGGGCTCTGACAGGGTCCTAGAGTCCTCCCACCTCCTTCCCAAAGTCTAGTTAGCACTTGCCCAGCTTTGAGAAGGAGTCGTAAGGACTCTAGGACCCTTTCAGAGTCTTCGCGCCTCTTTCCCAAAGCCCAGCACCTCCCTTACCTGGCTTTGGGAAGGTCGCAGGAGGGCTGTGGGGGGGGGCAGCAAATTTTGGCCTGGCACATGGTGCCATATTATCAAGGTCTACACCTGCAAATGCCTTTTATCAAAACGTTTTAAATGTCAATAAGCTTAAGTGTTCAGTTTCATATATATACTTGTCAAGCTATAGTATTTTTGTCTGATCTTTTTATTCACTGGACTTTGGTTACTGTTGCTGGGGGAAATGTTTTATTGGATTTTCTCTTTTTGGGGGGGGTATAGGATGATTTTAACTTTTGCATTGCTCATTTTGTCATTTTGCATTTTTTATTTCTGTAAGGCATGTTGGATTTCCCAGAAAGGCTTAGAAATATTTTAAAATACTGTTTTAAGAAACACCTGCCACTGAACCCTGACTCACACCTGTGCAAACCAGTCTCGTATATTGTTCTTACAATATCAGAATACTATTATTAAAGTAATGATGCTAAAGAACACTGTAGCTATGCTGGCACAGTAAGTGAGTTGACCTGGAACAATAAAACATATATCCAGACCTATTATTTTCCTGCAGGCCTCACATAGAATTGCACTTGCAGTTTTCAAAAATATGTTTCTGTGTGTTTTAGTGACTGACATGCTATCATAAGTATTCTAATAATAATATTTGCTATGGTGGGGGGGTTTTTTGTAGCTGCAAGTACAAGTTGGCTTCAGGAACATGTTGCAGATCTCAGTAGGAGGTAAGTTAAAAGGATGATATGGTAACAGAATAATGGAGCCATAGAATTATACAGTTGGAAGGGATCCTGAGGATCATCTAGTCCAACTCCCTGCTGTGCAGGAATCTCAGCTAAAGCATCCATGACAGTTGGCCATCCGACCTCTGCTTAAAAACCTCCAAGGAAGGAGAGTCCACTACCTTCCAAGGGAGACTGTTCCACTGTCGAACAGCTGTTACTGTCAGAAAGTGCTTCCTAATGTTTAGTCAGAATCTCCTTTCTTGTAACTTGAATCCAGTGGTCGAAATCCAACCATCTAGAGCAGGAGAAAAGCCTCCTCCATCTTCCATGTAACAGCCCTTTAAATATTTGAAGATTGCTATCATATCTCATCTCAGTCTCTTCTTATCCAAGATAAACATACCCAACTCCCTCAACTGTTTCTCATAAGACTTGGTTTCCAGATTCTTGATCGTCTTGGTTTCCCTCCTTTGCACATGTTCCAGCTTGTCAATATCCCTCTTAAATTGTGGTGCCCAGAACTGGACACAGTACTCCATATGTGATCTGCCCAAGGCAGAATAGAGTGGTAGTTTTACTTTTCTTGATCTGGACACTATATTTCCGTTGATGCAGCCTAGAACAGCATTGCCTTTTTTCTTTTCTTTTTTTGCTGCTGGAAAAATAAGACATTACAGATCAGCAGCTGGCAGCCCTTGGACTAAATCTTCCCATGCCTGTTGCCAGTGAATGGCAAGGTTTATATAGAAGGAATAGTGAGTTTGGCCATGGGCCTTGCTGGTCATGCAGTTTGACAAGACCAAGGACTGCCTCTGACCTGCACCTTCTTCCCCCTACTAAAATGGCCTTACTGTAAGATGAGTTACTGAGCAGAGATAAAACAGAATTTAGAAGACAAGGTACATAGTTCCTACATTTTCCCAAAGCATTCAGTTGTGGTGGTCTGTGTTTGCTCTCATTTGGTGTAATGGTGTAGAAACCTGACATCATTGCTAAACCAACTGTCCTATGTTTCCATCTGGTCTTGGGAAAAGTGGATTTCTGGGAAATGTTTCTAGAAAATGTCACAGTAATATGGAAGTGTTTTGAATTTGCTAGGTTGATACTTGATGGCATCTGTCTCTGCTCTGGTTAACATCGTGAAACACCTCCCTCTTTATGAGTGAGAGTAGGATCAAGAAGAGTTTGAATTCCCCAATAACGCTTGTATCCTGTCCGTCATCAGATCATATGGTGGCTGGTGATGGCCTTCATGTTAAGTTTCTTAAAATACATATATGAAAAAGCAAGATGATTCCCCATGTCCACTTTTGCATAAAAAGCTGCCTTATAGTCAGACTATTATAAGTCAGACTATTTCTCTGCCTAATCCATTCTGTCAACACTTGATTAGCAGCCGCTTTCCAGGATTTCAGGCAGAATTCTGTTTCCCAGCATGTGCCACCTGATCCTCTTAACTGACGAATGATGCCAGGGATTGAATTGAGAACCATCTGAATGCAAAGTGTGTGCTTTGCCCTAAATAAATAAGTTATAGTTGGAGAGGCCCTCATGTCATTTCAGTAGCTAAAGCCTTTTATGAAACTGGGCACCATCAGTTAGAGCTGGGAGGAAATATCTGTAACTAAAATTGAAGAGCTTTTTCCTTGATTTTATTTTAGCATTTAGGTATGCTCCTGTCCCTTATATCATTTCCCTCAGCAATAAGGCTCACACCTGAGTCAAGTAGAGTTCCCTGTCTGCAGAGGGCTGCCATAAGAGCCATCACTGTACCTATAAATTGTGTGTGTTGCTGTTTAACTGGATGTTTCCACTATTGATCCATCTTATTGCTCGCTTTCTTTTAGTTTGTGTGGGATCATTCCTGGGCTGAGCAGCATCTTTCTTCCACGCATGAACCCTTTCATCTTGATCGACCTTGCCGGGGCTTTAGCTCTTTGCATTACATACATGCTAATCGAAATTAAGTAAGTACTCATGAATTTAAAGAAGACATTCATAGATACTGAAGGCTGAAAAACAGGTGTGCCTGCTAATGTTACCCTTGTTTCTTTCAGTAATTATTTTGCAGTAGATACTGCCTCTGCTCTAGCCATTGCCTTGATGACGTTTGGTACCATGTATCCCATGAGCGTCTACAGTGGGAAGGTATTGCTTCAGGTGAGCCAATGAGAGAAGTGACTTTGTGATAGCATCTTTCAGTGTAGCCAAGGTTGGCATCACCCATTTAATGTAAAGAAAAACACACACAGCCTCTCACTTTATGAAATGTTAAAAAATGTTCCATATTACACCTAATATGCGGGATTTGCAACAGCTGCCTATATGATACTGGACCCAATTTAAGATGCTGCTGTTGGTATATAAAGCCTAGAATGACTTGGAACGTGGATAATTGATGGAGCATCTCTCCCCATATCAACCAGCCTATACTTTGAGATAGTTGAGGGGGCCTCCTTCATGGTTCTAGTGCTGAGTGTGCTCTGTCATTCTGGGATGCAAGACAAGCACTTATTGGCCATTGTGCCACAACTCTAGAATTCCACCCCCCTGGGAGTGTGGCTGGCATAATCATTGGTGGCTTTTCACCATATGGTTAAAAACAGATCTTTTCTATGTCTTTAGAGGATCTGTTTAGTTGGTTCTGAATTTGAGTGCTCTACTGTTGTAAACTTTTATTTGTTTACTTGCCTTTTGTCTTCATGAATGTATTTTTTAAGACTGGGGGATAGTGTTATGGAACAATCTGATGGAAAGCAGTCTCCAAATTTTACAAATAAATAAATGTAAATTTTAAAATATTTCACTGAATTGTAATCAAAGGCCTACAGGGGCAGGAAAAGGCCTGGTGAGAACTGAGCATGCTCAAGCCCCCAACAACCACAGAATGATGCATGTCAGTCAGGAAAGAAAACCTGGAGGTGTGGGTGGGGAGGGTTACGGAATGGAGTATCCTGGGAGGAGAACACGGCTAGTTTGCTAGAACCTTGAGCAAGAACACGCCTATTAAGAGGTGAAAGCACAGTGTCACTTTTTAGAGTCCCACTTTAGTGTCCATAGTGCATTCTCAGCAGAAGCGGCTTCTGGGTGTAGGGGATCTGCTATGCTAACTTCCTGGCATGTGGGCTGCTATTCCTTAACAGAGTGGGATGTGGCGGGGAGGTCAGTGTGGCGCAAACACACTGGTGGAGCCAAATCTAGTGGTGTTCTTGGTGCATCTGCATTATGCCAACTTTCCTGCCCCCTCACCCCCTCCCTCCTGTTAAGCAACGGTAGCCATCTGCCAGGAAGCTGGCATAGCAGCTCCACTCCATGTAGTGAGCCCCTTTTATTGTCTTTAGATTGTTGAGTCATTTAAGAACTATTGGGGGGGGGAACCCTCTTTGGCAGTTTTTAAAAGTAATAGTATTTTTTGTTTTTTCAGACAACGCCACCTCATGTGATTGGACAGCTTGATAAACTTATAAGAGAAGTAAGTTAGTTTGAAATGTTACATTGGTATACAGTGGCCAGGGCCACCCTTGCCCCAGAGCATGCACAATATATATATTTTATGGGTTGTGTAGCCAAGGAAGAGGAGGCAGTATTTCCTTATTTTCTAATACTGGTGTTTCAGTTTTCAGTATCAATGAAATATGTGCTTTTTGTAGGAATTTGGTAAACAGCCTCTCCCATTAATTTTCCAATGATCCCTTTGTTCACATTTTTAGTTTGGATACTATAGAAGCTATAGATACACATTTTTTTTTTTAAAATAACATTGTTAATACTTTACTAATAAATTAAAATATAAATATAGAATGTTCAGATCAGTATTATGAGATGTATCTGATGCTGTCTTGTGTTCCACGTGAAGTAGCCTTTTGAAGAATGCAGTTGGAAGTATAAATAGGCTTACATCTTGATCTTCTGCATGTTTACATAGAAAACACATTGATTTCAAGGAGGCTGGACTCCAAGTGAGCTTTTCTATTAACACAACCCTTGGGGCTTTATGAATAAGCTGTCAGAAACATTAGCATTTTAATACTAATATTGTGATTCATTGTGTGTCTTCAATTAGGTTTCTACATTGGATGGTGTCTTAGAAGTACGAAACGAGCATTTTTGGACGTTGGGATTTGGTTCTCTGGTATGTATCCCCCCACCTGACTTTATTTTATTTTTTCAAAACAAAGCATGTCACTCTTTTTAATAACATCACTCGAAGATTGTTTCTCTCCTGCACAGTTTGTTTGCTTCAAGTGCAGGGGAGCGATGAGCTTATTCTTCTTTGCTTTCTAGGCTGGATCAGTACACGTGAGAATTCGAAGAGATGCTAATGAACAAATGGTACTTGCTCACGTGACCAATCGGTTGTATACGCTAGTGTCTACGTTGACTGTTCAGATTTTCAAAGATGACTGGATTAGGCCAACCTTGACCTCTGGAACTATTGCAAACAATATGCTGAATCTTTCAGATCATCACATCATTCCAATGCCACCTCTAAAAATGGCAGAAAACTCTAACGTAGCTACATCTACTCCAGCTAAAGCAAGTAGTCCTCCTCCAGAATTCTCCTTTAATACACCAGGCAAAAATATGAATCCAGTCATTCTCGTGAATACTCAGACAAGGCCCTACAGACTAGGCTTCAACCGTGGAACTGTACCTTACAGCAGTGTCTTCACACAAGGATTTGGAGTCCCAGGAATAGGGGCAACCCAGGGATTCAGGACTGGTTTAATAAATGCTCCCCATAGATATGGAACTGGCACTCAAGGTCAGCCCAGGCCCCAATAAACTATTTTCTATATTTATTGTTTGATTATTATTTTTATCTATTATATTGCTCACTTTTTTCTACAAGACTGTTCATATTTTTAAGATGGACCAGGATCAAATATTTCCAATCATGAAAATGTGTTTTTGTTGTTTCATTTACTATCTCTGACTGTAAAAGTTGCAGCTATGCAAGCGGTGAGCTTATTCATATTTTATTTTTGCTTTTGTAAGTGATTACAGTACAATATATCAAGGAACTTCAAAAGATAACAAATTTGGCCAGAAGTGAGGTTCTATATCGTTTTCTTGATGGTGATGAAGAGTGTTTCCAATTACCAAATTTCTCCAAAACTTCTTTGCCTATGATGTAATTATACAATCATTTTTAAAAGTTACATTTTCCTTAATTGGAAAGGTGTGTGTCATATATAAATGACCATTTGGAGGTCCAACAGACCCACTTGAAATCTTATTTGACATTAAGAGATGCTTAGCTAAATAAATACTTTATATTGCTGCCAGGTTCACAAGAGTTATCAACTCTCCTATGGTGTTAACTATCACAGATTCATTTTTCTTTCTGCCATCTGTGTTTGACAGTGTGCTGGGAAATCTTAGGGTGGTCCTTTTAAACTATTGTTAATCCTGTTTGAAGAGTTCAGAGTAGTGGCATGGTATGTGGAATGAATGCTTTGGTTAACCTAGTAGCATTTTTTATTTATGGAAACACTGATTTTAAAACTCTTTCCAGCTGCTTTTTAAAAAGTGATGGTACCTCTCTGCATGAAGGTAAACAAGGTGCTTAAATGGGAAGTATAGCAACAGGCCAGTCACTCTGTTTTTTGTTAGCAGTTTCAACTAGCATGGTCAGTAACTGATTTGAGTGCATATTTTAATGTTTTGCTAATAAGTATTGTGATATTTTTCCTTCATTCTGTTGCCAGTGAAAATTTGTATATCACCTGCCTACATTATATACTGTATCTAGTTTTCCTTCAGTGAGTCCTTACCTACAAGGGCACATGATTTAGATTAGTTGGTGACCAGCATCAACTTTACTTTTCTACCATGGAAAACCACAAAGTGTGGCTGCCTCTCTCCTCCACCCTGCTCTCCAAAACAGTCACACTAACAGCATGCATGGAACCAGGTTGCTGCAGCAGGCATGTGGACTCTTCCACCTTCTTCCTACCTCCAGGTTTCTCTCCACAACTAAAGGCAGCCATTTACATTCCTACCCTCTCCTGTTTGTGATTGAGAGGACCCTTCTGCAAGGAGGATGTGGGGGTGGTGATTTGATTTCAGGATTTGACTTTTCCACCTTCCCTTTCCCAAATGCCTTGCTGGACAAAGATACCTTTCTTTTTCTAGCTTGTCCTCTGCTGGGTGTCTGGTTATTTTGATTGTGAGATATATCCATTTAATGCTAAAAGGGCACATGATGTTCTTTGAGGCAGGACAACTGTACCAGAGCCATTTCAGGTTTTCCAAGTCACTCTCCTTGATGTGGAAGAAGTTTATATGCCCTCTTCCACCCAGCTCAAAGAGGCGTGTGTCATTGGGTGTGGGTAGAATTTAAAACAGGGCTGAATCCAATGTTGCTGCTCTACATGTGCAACCAATTTCCATGTGCCCAGTGGAACTTCCTCTCTAAGCCTCAAGATCAACTGCAAAGGGATAGGGGTCCCTCTGGAGCAGATTTGGGGGTGTTGGATTCTGGGGAGAGGAGAGGAAATGGAAGTTGTGTTGTATGAGTGGAACTCCCTTTGGTATAGCTCATACATTCCTTTGGGCTGTTTGTATTCTGCTAAGCCACAGAAATTGTCCAGTAAAATCAATTACCGCCATACCTCGGGTTGAATGTGCTTCAGGTTGAGCGCTTTTGGGTTGCGCTCCGCAGCAACTCGGAAGTAATGGAGCACATTAATTCCGGGTTTTGCCGCTCGCGCATGTGCAGACACTCAAAATGACGTCACGTGCATGCGCGGAAGCGGCAAAACGCGACCTGCGCACGTGCAGACGCGCTGTCGCGTCTTCCATTCCGCTCAGGATGCGAATGGGGCTCCGGAACGGATCCCATTCGCATCCCAAGGTACCACTGTATCTTACTCATTTTGTTTATCTTGGTCCTTCAGACCAACATAACTCTGGAGAACTAAGTGTGAGGGAGAAAATAGGCTCCAACAGACTTAACAAGTGTTTATTTTATTATACAGTGCCAATATACAAGACACTCGCTTATCCAAATGTAAACACAAAGAATGGTGCTCTGTTTTTAAAGACTACATCCAGGTCACTACATATTCAAGAATTAGATACAAATCAGGACTTTTATTTCAGAATAACTCAGTAGTGTAAATGTTAGATCACCTATCCAAAGTGGAAAATTTACCAACAGCCATAAGGTAATGCTGTTAATCCTGCATGCCTGGTACATGGTTGAAGGCTTAAACATTCTTTCTAACAAAAGCATTCCCAAGTTTGGGGTATAATGAAAGATAATGGTTATAGAGTCTTGGATTGTGACATGTGAGACTAGAGTTAAACTCAACAGTCAGCTGTAAAGCTCCCTGGGTGACCTTGGTCCAGTCATTGTCTCTTGACTTAACCTATCTCACCAGTTTGTTGTGAGGATAAAGTGTCTCATCTTGTTCTCCTTTGAGGGATACACGTGTACGCAATCAATTCCCACCACTACCATATACTAAAGCCCATAGTTACAACTATTTAGAAGGATATAATTCTACAGACCATGCTTGTGTAATTGAGGTATTGGAGCTCAAATGTATTTGCAGACATCCTGCCATAGCAACAAAGCTCACAAGTTGCAGCATTATGTTCCCACACAGGCCCAAACTCTGAAGGGAGGTGGTGGGGAATAAGCAAAGTGGAGGGAGGGAGGCAGTGAATCTTAGTGGTGGAAATGTTCTGTGGGTTCAGGGAAGAGGGACAGGAACTGGGAATTGACCAAGGCCATCAGAGGACGATGTTTTAGCTGTAGTGGCAAAACTGTTCTGGTACAATTAAAGCAGGGTTCTGAGATTGAACTGTACAATGAAATCTGCAGGATACTACCACTGATGTGCATTGTATGTGTTTTTAAAAGGATCTAAAAATGCAGTCTGAAAACATTCAGAGTCAGGGTGACTTGATATATTCAGTGTAATTTAGTTAGGCATCAAGCAGTTGCTTCATCTATGATTCACCTCTAAACTTGAATTTCACTGTTGAATAATTGCCTGTAGAGATAACACAGTAAGATGGAATGACCCACCACCTGATAAATGATTGTAGGGCTACACAATCAGGGGATTGCGTAGTAACATTATGATTTAAAAGAGACCTTTATCCCCCTCCCCACCTTGTACAAAATGGTAATCCAGGCATAGGGACTCCCTTTACCCAGTTAAACTACAAGTTATGGCACAGTAAATGAACATTTATTTTGGAGCCTCATACAGTGGACCACTTCATGAGATTCATCTGGACAGAAGAATATCAGAAGAAATAAGCTACAAGGATGGATTCCTCTCATCACCTATCTTCTGTTCACATTTAACTGCATACCAAGTATGCACTAAATTATTATCACTTGATGTTAAAGGAAATAGCACTTAATTTTCTGGAATGTTGCTGTAGCTAAAATCATGAAATACTGTACTGAATATCATCGTGTAGCATAATGAAACTAAGCCTTTTCATTTATTTCTTCTTCAGTGAAAGATGAACAGCTGTGTTTTTCCTTCTACTTGAATACAGTTTGGTATAAATGTTTATTTTCCCCACTGCCAGAATTTGGTTTACCCACAGTTGTGTGTACCACTAAACCTTAAAGAATTGCTGTTCTTTCCATTTTCCTCTAGGGGGCAAATATTAAAAACTAAGCTATGTTACTCCTATAGTCTCCAAAAGCTTGTTTTTGGAAGCAGCTAAAGAGGAACCAGTGGTAGCCTTAAAAACAGAGCAGGAGTTGTGTGGGAGCCAGCAGTGTGCCATCACAGATTGAGATATTCCAGCACAAATACTTGTAGAATCTTGTTGAGGTTGTCAGTGGTTGGCTTGTCAAGATTTTCTTCATTGTCTTCCATGGTGTGCCACACTCTAGGGAAAGGAGCTGGGATCAGATGTAGGATTGGAACCCCTGGAGGGAAGAAAACAAAAAAGATGATTCTGGAGATTACTGGACTTCTGGGCATGTACTTTACTTGGTTATATAAACACAATAGCACTGTGGTGTTACATTCTAGTTCAGTGATATTTCTTTAGTGAGTATTAGATCAGAAATAATTCCAGAGCTTACTGGTAAGAGGGTAAAGAAATTAGAAACGCAACCATATAAAAAAGAACTTTAAAAAAATGATTTCCACCTTTCAAGCCCTACAGAAAATGCAATAATATCACATCATTAGTTAATGCTGAACATGTTTATATTTTAATGTTAATACAGGTATGTATAAGGGCCTGCCTTATATCCCTTCTGCCATTGCCCCAAGTTCTCATCTTTCAGACTCTGCTGCCAAAAGTATAATGTATAAAAAGTTGTCATACCTCTTCTTAAAAATGGAACGTGGTCATCCTCTACTGGATGTCTTCGTAAGTCAGGCCGGAAATAGGGCCTTTCAGGAGAGTAATTGTTTAGCAAACCCAAAGCAACGAGGTTTTGTTCTGCAGGTTTTAAAAAAAAAATTTTAAAAAAAGTTTAAACAGTGTATGGCAATATTTTGTTAAAAAAGCCAAGACCCTAAATTTGAAATGTTTTAAACATTTTGACCATCCTTTCCTAACCCAAGGTCCCCAGATGCTAGCTAGAAATGATGGGGGTGTAATCTAACAACAAGTGGGGCTCGAAGGATAGGGAAGACTAACTTTGATGCACAAATGAGTAATACACACCCCATACACAATTTCACACAGTACAATGGCCTTGTGAATGATGCAGCCCGTGTCTTGTGGGGGATTAGCAGCCAAACAAAGCTACTAACACGAGTTTGACCAAACTGCGGGAGGCAGTGGAAGACAGGAGTACCTGGCGTGCTCTGGTCCATGGGGTCACAAAGAGTCGGACACGACTAAACAACAAAGCAGCCAAACAAATGCATATTCTTGCTAGCTAGCATGAGAGGGCACTAATACCACAGAGCTGTATTGTTGATAGGCAGACCATAGAAATACAAGTGGTAGAGAGCGCTCTGTGTGATCTCATTTCCCCTCCTTTTCCTGGAGAGGAAGGAACATAAAATACTTCCTGTTCCTCTTTTCCTTTGACCAGTGTTGGATGCAGACATGTCTCCACTTGCTCCAGCTCCAGGCACATGCTTGAAGCTGCTTATACTGTAAATATTTTGCCTGCATAGATTTGCTGCTGCCTTTGTTGTGATCCAATGCATAATTATAAAGTAAGTAAATCTTATTTTTAAACTTACTTTACCAGTTGTTGCCTGATTCTTAAGTGGGTTAAAAGGGGAAAAGCCAACTTATTTCATAGTTGGATTTGCTCAAAACAAGGTTTTACAGCCTAATTCCTATTAATTTTGCTGCCAAGGGTAGGATTTCGAAACTGTTCAACCCAGAATAAATTGCAATGAATATAACCTCTCCTACTTATTAAAACCCATCCCCACATGTACTACCTGTGGCCCTCCAGATGTTGGTGGACTCTCAACTTCCCACATCCTTGACCACTGGCCACAAGGGCTGGTGCTAAAGGGACTTGTAGGCCAATGATGCCCCATCCCTGATTTATGACATCTCAGGTTGAAAACAAACCAGTTTGGGCTTCTTATATGAAGTACAGTCATCCCTTGGTTTTTGAACAGCTTAGTTCTCGAATGTTTTGGCTCCCGAATGCCACAAACCTGGAAGTGAGTGTTCCAGTTTACGAACTATTTTTGGAATCCGAACATCCGACGTGGCTTTTGATTGGCTGCAGGAGCTTCCAGTAGCCAATCAGAAGCCGTGCTTTGGTTTCTGAACATTTTGGAAGTTGAATGGACTTCCGGAACAGATTCCATTCGACTTCCAAGGTACAACTGTACTGCCAAATGCTGGCCAGCTAGCAGCCCATGCTAGCCAACTCACTGGGTAATATCAGCATAGATTTTTATCTTACAGAGTTGAGTCTGGAAGCTTGAAAAAGAAAGGAAGAACTTGGCTATTGTCTCAGATGTTTATGAAATATGAACTCTGCTGCGAATCAGCTGTAGGCGGTTGTTTATTGTTTCAGCGCTTTTTTTTTTAGTGAATTAATTCATTGATTTTAAATGATTTGATCCTGTGAGGCTTATGAATATTTTAATAAAGAAAATGTGAGATGGGTTACAATATGATATGTGAGTACTATAGTCAGAAATTATTCTTCTCATTAAGATTCCACCCCAAGGCAAAAATAATTGCCATATGCAGAGCTGTAAAATTTGGAGAGTAATTTACAGCCAGAATTTAACTCCTACACACATGAAGCTAGAAGAGCTTAGAGTTCCTGTTATGGCAACCATTGTTTTTTAAGTCATTATATTTTGCATAATCTGATCTTACCGATTGCTTCAAGTCTCCCCAGCCACCGGGCTGTGTTCAGAAAGTAAAGGGGGAATGTTGGGTTCCGAGCACCGATTAAATCCAGTAGCACAAAAAGATCCTATGAGAAATTAATAAAGAAATAGGCCTTTTAAATGTCACTCACAGAACCCTATAAATATGTTGTACTGACTGGCCCAAATCAGGGAGTGTTGACAGACCCAGGGCTTATCCACACATACCTGTCCTGTTTTCCAAACCCAACCCACACTTTAAAGCTTTTTTTTTTTGCTCCAGATCTTTCCCCGCAAAAACCCCGCTCTTTAGAGCAGAATTGGAGCAAACTGCAATCTCTGGAAAACCCACATTGCCATTTGTTGCACTTAGACCTGGTTTTTCAGGGAAGTTCTGGGGCAAAAAAAGTAGTAGTGCTCAGACAAAGAGCTTTAAAATATGGGCCTATGGCTGGAAAAAGCGAGGCAAATAGTAATTGAGGATAAGCCCCAGAGACATTTTGTGACCCAGCCATTCACATGGTTGAACATTCACTGTGGACAGTGGCTCATACACGCCCAATGGCTGCATACTGCTATTTGAAACACGGAGATGATTTCTTCCACAATTCCAGTGAGAGAGTAAGTTACATGCCAAATTGCCTCCCTTTTAAAAATCAACAAGACTTCGGAGTGCTTAATTTTGGCTGGATTATGCCCAAGATGTCATGCAAAAAAAAGAAAGAAAATAAAATGCTCTGCATCCCATAGCTATACCCATCAAAAGATTGTAAAGCACTTTTCTGCCTCCATATACCCCATATCCTTCACCAAGCAGAGGCTTTTTCTGGTCCTGCTTCAAAACATTTCAGACAGTTGCACCAATGAGAAAAGAGAAATCTGAGAAATGTTGTGTGAATACACACACACACACACATTTCTCAGATTTGTTGTCTAGATCAGTTACTCTAGCGCATGCACCTCACCCCACTTCCTTCTCCATCCATAAAGTTCTCACTTACAATGCCCTGAATCTGAGTTGTATGTGCGGCGCCTGGAGGGTGTGGAGTCGATGCCATTTTTTGGGCCAAGTGCCGAGAGCCATATAAAGAATCTGAAGGGGACCATCGGACGAAAGCTTCTTCGCCGTCAAAGAAAATGAGCTGCAGGGAGAGATCTGACTTGCCATTTATGACGGCCTTCTGTGGGATGAAGGACGGAGGACAAAATGCAAGGTCAGTTGCCATGCTGTGGTTCATGGTTAATGCAGAAACAACTGCAGAAAAGAACAAAATACCTTCAGACAATGAAGCTGCGTGTCCAGGGAACGTGCCAATTCTAGCATCATAGCACAGGGCACCGCTGAGTCGGTGGCTCCGACAAACACTTTGCCGTCCGACTGTGGTGGGAAGTATTTTGAATCGTAATGGCAAGCAAGCACCAAGTGGCGCTTGGCAAGGGGATTGAGGGTGCTGATGATGTTTGAAAAGGTGCGGTATCCGTAAGGAGTATGGCTCTGAAACGTGTCTTCTTCAACTACCCAGCCAGCCTGTAGTCCTTGAAGACGATGCTTGATATGCTGAAATGTATACAGCCACAAGTCAAAGGAGGCAAACATTTATTATTTTCAAGCAAAGTTGTATTTAAAAAAACTGCCTAGAAAGGTGTGTCATTATCTACTGAAATTCAACACTGACAGGTTAAAGGTAAAGGAGCCCTGGATGGTTAAGTCCAGTCAAAGGCGACTATGGGGTTGTGCTTTGAGGCACATGGGTTTGCTTTGAGGCCGAGGGAGCCGGCGTTTCTCCACAGACAGCTTTCCGAGTCATGTGGCCAGTAGGACCACTTCTGATGCAACAGAACACTGTGATGGAAGCCAGAGCACACGGAAATGCTGTTTACCTTCCCGCCACAGTGGTACCTATGTATCTACTTGCACTGGTGTACTTTTGAACTGCTAGGTTGGCAGAAGCTGGGAATGAGCAACAGAAGCTCATTCCGTCGCAGGGATTTGAACCGCCGACCTTCCAATCAGCAAGCCCAAGAGACTAAGTGGTTTAAACCACAGCGCCACCCGCATTGTTAGCCATATGCAGAGTAGAACCGTGGAAATCAAGGGGCTTTAGTCTAGAAGGCCAGATTCAACGAAGCTGGAGTTTCCAAATCTGCTCTGGAGGATCAAGAGAGCATCTAGAACACAGTGGGAGGGGAGGGGGATCCTCTTGCCCAGCAAGCAGAAATCGGAAGAGCACAACGTTAAATTTGTCCCATGGCTGCCAATGTATCTACTCTGACCGTACCACCCTACCCATTATTGGGAGTAGAGGTGGTAAGTTGTTCTAAATTGTTTTTAACATTTTGTTTTGATTGTTGTAACTCACCCTGGGACCTGGGGGTAATGAACTGGAATTGAATTGAATTGTAATAGTTTGGGCCAGTTAAAGTCCAGAAGATTAAAGGTGGTTCAGTGGAGGCAGCCAGAGATAAACCTTGGTATCCACTTGCTGTCAGCGGTGAAGTTAAGATGACAGAGCAGTTGGTTTGCTTGCCTCCCTTTCCTCTCCTAATGCTGGCTACAGCCTGTACTGTCACAGAAGGCAACCAGGTTTGGGACCCTAGCTGCTGTCAGTTAATGACATTTAATTGCCCCTCATTGATGTTTCCTTAGCAACGTGTCTCATCTGCTTTAGAAATGGTCCCTGCGGCACATTTCATGTTATTGGAATAAAGGTTTAACAGGGCATCTTATATAACACTTCGATATGTATGCGTAAGAATCATGCTGTACAAATGAAGAGAGATGTGACTAAAGGATAGCTCTTGATTCACTTCCATGAAATCAAGCCAATGAACAGGAAATCCTGGATTCAGTGCTTATGAGAAGCAATATGAGAAGCAATAATTAAATAAGATGGACCAGCAGTAATGAAAACATGATGCTCAGTGGATCCTTCTGTGCATTATGAGGAAGGAAGCCCCAGTAAATTACATTTAAGCCCAAGGTCCGGAGAAGCTGATGCTCTGCCATCTGTAAAACTAAGCGAGTGAAGACCTCAACAGTTTTTGGGTGGGAAGTCAATAACCTTAGAGATTACTGAAGGAACAACAGAGTACTAATGAAACAAAAAAGCAAGAAAATGCACACAAGAATTCAGGACAATCGTTCACCTGTCCTGTGGTGGAGACTGATATCACACACACACACACACACACACACACACACCCGGGAGAAGGAGAGAGAGAGAGAGAGAATGAATGAGAATGAATATTGTCCACTCCAAGCAGATAGTGCTAACCTGCTATTTGACATTGGAAATCTATACCTAAAGGAGACATTCTGGTAAACCCAATTTCCATTCAATTGCATAATTTAATATTCTTTCTAGGAAGTTTTTACTTTGATATTGCTCTTCTCCCCTAGCAATACAGATTCTTGTCTGTACATGCCCGATGACTGCTGTGCCAGAGATGTCACTGTTTTCTATTTGTTTGGGCTCTCTGCCAGTAAATCTCCAAGGAAACTACAGCACTAAATGCAATAGATACTCTTTGAAACTGGCTACGCACCTCCCCCTCATCAACTGCAGATCATTAAACTCACCTGTCTTCAGGTTGCAACTGCAACAAGATGGCTCACAGCTGTTTGAGGGCCTTTCCAAGGGATAAATGCTCAGCTGTTACACATTCTGTGTTCACTTTGTGCAACTTCCCTCAAAGTTCTACTTCCACTGAAAATATTTTTGATATTTCCAATATGCAGTGTAGCTATTTTATTTCATTTCATTTTTTTTGCAACTGAGGAATACAATTCTTCCTCCAGCTAGCAAAGCTATGCCATCTGGTCCATTATATGAGAATGTGATATTATATTATTGGTGCTAGATCAGATATATTTATTATTATAACTATTATTTATTATATTTATATACCACCCTTCATCAAAAGATCTCAGGGCAGTTCACAAGACAAAAGGACAAATAAGTAATGAAAGCAACAACAAAGCAATACAATAGTTGGAAGTGGCTTCTTGCTATAGTATGGTAAAGGTAAAGGACCCCTGACAGTTAAGTCACGAACGACTCGGGGTTGCGGTGCTCATCTCGCTTTACTGGCTGAGGGAGCCGACGTTTGTCCACAGACAGTTTTCCCGGGTCATGTGGCCAGCATGACTGAGCCGCTTCTGGCGAAAAAAAAGCAGTGCACGGAAACGCCGTTTACCTTCCCGCCAGAGCTATTTATCTATTTATCTACTTGCACTTTGACGTGCTTTTGAATTGCTAGGTTGGCAGGACCTGGGACCAAACAATGGGAGCTCACCCCGTCATGGGGATTCGAACTGGCAACCTTCCGATTGGCAAGCCCTAGGCTCAGTGTTTTAGACCACAGTGCCACCCGCGTCCCTTCTTGCTATGGAGGCTATGTTCTGTTTCTACTGCCAGAGGCAGTATGCCTCTGCATCCCAGTTGCTAGAAATCACAAGTGGGGAGTGTGCTGTTGCCCTCTTGTGAGCTTCCCACGGACATCTGGTTGGCCACTGTGAGAACAGGATGTTGGGCAGCTGGGCTATTGGCCTGTATCTGCAGGGCTCTTGTGTTCTACATACAGAGTTGGGAGGGCCAAGCCACTGCTGTGAATGCAGAGATTCTTATGGCAAAATGTGACCTATAATCTGTCAGGTTGTTATAATAGACCATCGTGTGAGTAATTTACCGAGAACCAGTGCGAACCAGCGTACTTAGAACTGGTGGACAGTTAGAGGTATCCTGGAAACAGAAAGGGAAGGATTATTGCAGACATCAGTGTGAACTGCACGTTCAGCTCGTCAGACTCACCTGACGCACAGCATAACTGCCGGGTGATCCTGGATATCGCTCAATCAGTATCGGGTGCAAATCATTTTGCCACATTCGGTTGATATCTGTGTGAGCAGCAACTTGTTGGATGCTAGTTGCATTTAAAATGGTTGGACGGTGGGAGTACTGAGGAAGGAATTGGAGGCGAGATTATTTTAACGTAATAAATAATCATAATGAATGACTGGATGAATTTTGCTATAGTGTTTTGTATATGACAGTAGTGTAGGAAGTATTATTTAAAAGTAACCATTAGCAGTTTTCTGTTAAAATAATCATCCAAAGTGTCAAACAATGGAAGTATGTATACACATGCGTCCCACCCCCCAAAAAGAGAAAAACATAGAAACATATCAGCATAATAGTTGCTGCATATAACTGGTGGGATCCAGACTTTGCTCCGAACAATAGAGAGGCGGGTTGGGGACCCTCTAGAACAGGTATCCCTCAAGGGCCAATGGCAGAGGCCCAAATCCTGAAATGTTCTGTGATTGGACATCATGTATCGAATCAGAACACAGGAGCTCAGAATCCTTAGTCCAGACTCAAGCTCAGGCAAACACAGACCACTGAATACATAACAACAGTAATAGATAAAAAACATTTATTGAAGATTGCTGGCCCATCTGTTTTGGTGCTTGGTGACCGATACAACAATCTTAAAGAATAAACTCTCATAATAAAGATCTTATTGGTTATCTGTTACTTGCACAGACATCCATTTCAGGTTTTTCCATGCCACTGTGCCAGCAGTCATAACTAGCAGCCTGGGGCTGACTTCAAGAAGCTGGAGTATGTGCAGTAACTTCCTAATTCATCTGAAAGCAAAGTGGAACCTCAACATTAAGGGAAAGTCATGGGATAGAAAGGGTGGTGGGACTTCATAGCATATGGGGACTGTCAAGAAGGGTGGTAAAAAATAAAAGAAAGGCAAGGCTATGCAGATGAACATAGCTGAGGTAAATAAGCACGCACATATGTACATTTGTGTTTTGAAAGTGTGAGCACATCATTGTGTGTACTGATAAAAGCTGGGATGTGTATATGATGTGTATTCCTGTAATTACCATGTCTTTGCTCCTGCCTGTTACAAAGGTCAGCTTTCTAGGTATCTGGGGATATCTGGTGGGTCTACATTTTTGAAGTTATGTACAAATGCCTCATGTTCATGACTAAGTAGGTTTCAAATGCCACGTGTGCCAAATTTAGGGTCTGCCTCATGAGGAAGTAAATATACACTTCCACAAGAGGTGCGAGATTCCAGGGGTGCAGGCGCTTCTCCAGAGTATGTGTTTACAGTACTTGGGAAATGAGACATAGCAGAGACTGTGGTGTCTTTATGATATATGGTTTATTTACACATATCTACAACCTGAGCCTAAGATGGAGAGGTTCAAAGCATTACACTTCAAGAGGGTCCTGCCGCTCCCCTTGCTGCAACCTCCAGTTAAAACTGACAGCCCATATTGTGCTCTGACCCCTCCTCTCCAGCTTGCTATGTTTAACAGACTGAGACCTTTCCCCCTCAATCACACCACAGCCAAGTGAAATCATAAAACTTCCTCCTAACAAAAACTCTGTCATTGTCTTCTGACTAAGGATCTCAGAGCTCAGGAAAGGGCTCCACCCATTTATTGACTGGCACAGAGTCTTTGCTTTGCTGATAGCTTTCTTAATAGCTCTGCATCTTCCCTTTTGTCCTCTTTTAATGGTCAATCTTCCTGTTTGGCCTGTATTTTAACATGATAAATCTAGCATCTGGTAGCCCATTTTAAGACTCCAAGCATTAATTAAATTCTAACACTTACTAAACACTTACTAAATCCAGAAATTATGGGTACCTTGCACCCACAAACTCTGGACCCCAAACTCAAAACAGTATAATATAATTTGAGAGGTATGAAAATATGCAAATATCTTGGGAGAAAAGTCTCGAAGCTAAACAGAGAGGGTCTTTGCGGATTTTAATCTTCTTCTTTTCTTAATTTTTAGCATGCTCAGTTTACTGTGATTCTTAAATTATAGCTTTCTTTAAGTATGAATAGTGGAAAGCATTATGCATCTTAGCCAACAGGGCTCTTTGAACCACAGTGAGATTAGAATGATGTTAGCGGGGAGAAATGAGCACACTTAGCATGAAAATCAATAAAAGACACATACGACGGCAATCTTCCTGGCAGGACCAAACAAACATTTACTGTAGCCAGTGACTGCCATTATAAGACAAAATACAGTAATGCTGTAATCATGCTAATGCAGAAGAATATGTTTTCTTTGGAAGCACAAGAGATAAATGGAGAAATGGAATTGCTAGGTCTGATCACTGATTAAAGGAATTATAGTTTTGAAAAGTTGTAAGATGTCTCCCCTCCCTATTATTTCATGTTGTAAGCTGAGCTGGGTCTCCTTTTGAGTAGAAGGGCGGGGGGGGGTGTATATGTACATCCTCTCCCCCCCCAAAAAAAAATAATTAAGGAAATAAATGATTCACATTGTGATATGCATGACTTTCTTTACGGGTTTATTTAAAAAACAAACAAAAAAGAGCATTAATAGAAAACATAATGCACTTCCAGACAATTACCATTTTGGAGCGGGAATCAATCACATACAGTTATAATTGCTTGGGAAGTTTTCTGCAATAAATGCAGTATCAGTGTGGTGTAGTGGTTAAGAGTGGTAGTCTTGTAATCTGGGGAACAGGGTTCGCGTCTCCGCTCCTCCACATGCAGCTGCTGGGTGACCTTGGGCCAGTCACACTTCTTTGAAGTCTCTCAGCCCCACTCACCTCACAGAGTGTTTGTTGTGGGGGAGGAAGGGAAAGGAGAATGTTAGCTGCTTTGAGACTCCTGAAGGGGAGTGAAAGGCGGGATATCAAATCCAAACTCTTCTTCTTCTTCTTCTACCTTCAAATATCAGAGTTTTTGTGATAAGGAAAGCGATGGGAAGACACATTGGAAAGTGTTCAACATTGTCTAGCCTCCTCACAAACAAATTAGGATGAGTGCCCAATATACTGGTAATCTGAAAGCCCCCAAAGAACCAGGCTGTGATATATAGCCTGGGTTCTCTGACCACCCGTGCAAGGGCTGTTGTGTGAAAATACTGGTTGTGCATCCTGTGCAACAGCTGTGCAAATGGAAGTGTATTATGCAGCAGGAAATATAGGAGTTACAGCAATCTGTGGTACGACAGGTTTCAAATGTGCTTCAAAGATATAGTGTGTACACAGCTGCAGAAAGGGAGAAGAAGGTAGCACTGGATTTTGAGCTGACACATGGGTGAGCAGCAGTAAGTTAAAACAACGGCAGCAACTGAAATGCCATGTTTACTTGCCCTTAAGTGGATAAATTCTGCCGTTGTTTTTCTGCCTACTTTGGCATAAATCCTGGAATGCATCGGAGGCCCCATTGTATGTGCTTTAACATCATATGCACACAGACAGAGCCATTATTTTATAAGACACTTTGATGTCAGGAAATCATACGTTCTCTTAAAATGGATGACCCGCTAGATCAAAAGCAGCAGAAAACTAGACAGCGCTTAATGTTGGCCACAATTATCAGAGACTTCAGAACAAAGATATTACAAAAGTACAGCTTTAGGAACTCTCTTGTGAACAGGGGGGGGGGGAATCCATATTTAGGCTTGGCATATGATCTTGTAATAAGGAACTTACAGATGCTACCTTGCTTGCCCTAGCCTGAAATCTGGGATGGGGAACCTATGGTCCTCCAGACTACAATTTTCCTTGGTTATGCTAGGTGGAGCTGATGTAGGTTGGGGTCCAACAGTATCTGAGGAACCACAGGTTCCCCATCACTGCCCTAGATTACATCAAACCTGGGACAAAAGCAGCAAGGGAAGGAGTAAATAATTGCTTGTCCTTAAAAACATAAGGCTTAAAGACGCATGAGGGCTTTCTGTATTAAGCATATAGTCTACTGCGGTTAAAAATAACCCACATTTCCCCATTGCCTTCAAAAGGAATTGAATTGAACCCAGGAGGCCTGGTATCTCAGGGTCTAAGGGACTAATTTGCATTTACTTTATGCCAGCATAAGAGTGCTAACCAGGCAGTAAACATGTAGCATTATTGAATGTAATGCAATGCATTATTAATACAGTAGGACAGCACATAAGTGTCTGATGTTAGCATTTATAGGCAAGTTTGCATGAAGTTTCAAAACATGCTTCCTGAACTTACGCTATTTGGCCATACAGAGACCTTCCCCAAAACACAATGCAGTGCATGTTGATTGTTCAGCTTTGCACTTGCATCGGTGGCTGAGCCAAACCTTCTACAACCACAACCACGCTTAACAGCAGCACACTGTCTTATGAAAGTCTTGTCCAGTTCGGTTCAGAATGGTTATCATAGGGGAAAAGAAGTCTGCATTGTTAAATAAGGTTGAAATCTGATGTGCCTTGGAGTAGCAGGGCACACCTGACACCCCACTGCCCTCTCATTTTTTATTGTAGGGTTTGTTTTGTTTTGTTGGTAGGGGAGGGCTGCCTGAGTTTTAGGGGGGGTGTCCTGCTTTCTTCGGTCTGTTTATTTTGGGGTGAGTAGGTGCTGATTTGCAGAGAGGGGTTCTGAACATGCCCAGTTTTTCATTCAATGAAATGGGTATTTTTTGGTGCCCATAACCATTTCTTTAGATTTGAAAATGTTCCTCTGGGGCCAAGAAAGTTGGAGGCCCCTGCTATACCCACTTTGGAGAAAGCTTACTTAAACTCAGTAGGAGAAAGCTTAATTAAACTCAATATATAGGATTGTCCATTAAGTGTCTGTCTCCATCAACAAGCACCTTGATATATATAAAATGGTAATCAGATCCATGTAACCAGATCCATATAATCAGATCCATATATGGTTATAACCATATAACCTAAGTATGTAGCTCCAATCTAGTTACAAAGTTAGCCACCATTTTAGTTTCTGAGCAGATTTTGAGAAGCTTAATTTGAGATTCCTGGGGTACCAGCATATACCAATGTGTGCTCTAAGGTAACTCAAAATACAGTGCACCATTCTGGTTTACGATTAAGTCCAGTTGAACTCTTTGGGACTTCTGAGTGTATGCAGAGTTTGACTGTTGTACGTGCATTGTAGGTTGTATTGTAGGGTGCATTGTAGTTGTAGTTTGCCCTTTTACTTAGTGCATTTGCACCCTGCTTTTCTTCCATCATGGAACTCCACACACACACACACACACACACACACACACACAAGTCCGCCATCCAGGCACCAATCAGACCCAGAACTGCTTTTGAAAGACTGGCATATCATGTGCCTTCAGACCATGCCCTCTTTTGATTCACTGTGATTCACTCTCAGCCTGTATCTAGAGTGCATTTGCTTGTCTTTCCCTCCTGGTTTTTTGGGGTGCTCTGCATTGTGTCAAGATGATTGGGCTGAGTGGGTGGCATTTACTTGTACACCACCCTGCCAGATCGCCTATTTTTAACATACACAATCGCCCTACTAGATCATCTGCCTTAAGGCCCTTCTGAGAAATCCACATATAGAAACATACACAATTATATAATAAGTGGGAATATAAAAGACATAATAACTGCTGGAACACCACAGAGAGTTCATTCCTCCCACACACCCATATTATCATCTTAAAGGCGCACCTTGGCACCAGTGATTTGCCAGTAAGGATAGAGAAATCTGATGCCTGATAAACTATTTTAAATCCTGCAAAGCCATGGTGACTGAGAGGCCTGTGACCTTTGCCCACACCAAATCCCTTCATCCCTGTCATTCCCTCCCCCCACATGCTACACGTAACCCTCCCCACAGAAGCAAAATTACAAAAAGCCACCAGAGAGAGAGAGACCCCCAACATACCTTTTCCTGGGTCCAGTCCACTCGTCCACTCACGAGCTGAGGGAAAGAGGCCAGGGCCAGGGAGAGTGTCCAGGCCAGGCATAAGGATGCTGCAGCCTGGCTGCCTTTGCCTCCCCCAGCCATGCCTCTTCGGAAACGGCTTCTCCTGTTTATGTGGCAACACCCGAGGCTGCCCGTTCTCTCGCTGAGGAGGATCTCTCTGCGCAGACAAGAAGCAGCTTCGAAGTACTAGGCTGGAGGAGGAGGGAAAGGGGGCAGAGCTGGGAGAGCAGGGCAGCCTTTCAGCTGGGAGAGCAGGCATGAGATGTGCGCGGCTGCATGTGATTCACCCGGCAGCCTCTACCTTTGCATCTGCTCTCGTTAATTATGCACCTTTTCTGCTTCTTAACATGCTTCCTGCCTGCCTGCCCTACAGAAAATGGAGAGGGATGTTTATTCACACATCCAATCAATCCTTCGCCTATCATTTCCTCAGGGAAGTGAATTCTGTCCCTGGCACCACGTCAGCAGCATCAGGAGGAGGACATATGACTAATTCCTCAGACTTGGGCAACAGCCACAGCAGGATGGTCTCTCCCCTCCCTCATTTCCTCTCCTCTTCCCCCAGAGATACAGGGAGTGTAGCAGTGCTATGATACTGTTATGTACTGAGTTGAATAGGATCCAAACTGCAGCAGTCTGATTGGTCCTAGAACAATAGGATCCAAAAGGCAGCAGTCTGATTGGTCCTAGAACAATAGGATTCAGAATGCAGCAGTCTGATTGGTCCTAGAACAATGCAGCAGTATGATTGGTTGGCAGGAACTACCCAATCATGCTCCAGATAGAAGTGAATCCACAACCTGATTGGCTTACAGTAGAATTCCGGAATTAGCCAATCATGTGTAGCCCATTGTGTAAATAATGTATATAAAGCAGATACTTTGAGGGGACTCTCATTCATTCCTCCTCACCACTATGAGCTGAATAAAGAGCATGAAATCACCTTGCGACTCTGAGTATATTTCACTGGCGACGAAGGTGGGATCCCGCTGAGCTGACTGCCACACACAGCACCGCAGCACCGCCACTTGCCGCACCGCTGCCTCGCACCGTGTATCCAGGCTTCAGCTCCGGGACACAAGGAACTCAGAATGGCAACCGACAACAGCTTCTCGCCGTTCAACCCAGCATCGGGAGACTGGGAAGCGTACGCCTCCCGTTTCACCTTCCTCCTAGAAGCCAAAGGGGTCACCGACGAAGAAGACGCCAAGAAGAGGGCGATATTCTTCAGCGTCTGCGGAGAGGAGACGTTTGAAATCGCCCGGGCTCTCCTTGCGCCTGAAGACGTCGCTACTGTTCCATACAAAACAATAATGGAACAGCTGAAGGGGCACTTTTCGCCGCAGCCCTCAGTGGTGGCTCGTCGAAATGCCTTCTACGCAAAGCGGCAAGCCCCTGGGGAAACCATAACTGGGTTTGTGACCTCTCTCCGCCAAGCCGCCCGGTTCTGCAACTTCTCAGAGCTGGAGAACATGCTTCGTGACCGCCTCGTCGGTGGCCTGAAGGATGAGAAGCTGCAACGATGCCTCTACGCTAAGAAGGACCTAACGTTCCAGGTCGCTCTGGAGGAGGCCCTGGCAACGGAAGCTGCCGAGAGGTCGACGCAAGAGGCACGGCCGAGCCAGCTGTCCCAACCGAGGGTCCACCACGAAGACCTCACCGACGACTCAGGATCCGACAGGGAGGAGGTGCACCGAGTACAGCAGCGCACTCAAGCAGCCCACATACCACAGCTGCCTCGACGAGAAGGAGGGAGCTGCGCAAGCTGTGGAGAAAGTCACGAGAGGAGGACCTGCCGTTTCCGCAACGCAGAGTGCAGGCAGTGCAGAAAATTGGGACACATCGCCCGGGTGTGTCGGGCTCGGCCCACCCGACGCCAGGCATCAGATGACCAATCCAAGAGCCCCAGGTCCCGGGGCCCAACGCACCAAGGCAACTCGACAGAGCTCACGGACTTCCAGGTATACCAGTTGCCCCACCCCAACGTAGAGAAAATTTATGTTGACGTACAGATAGAGGGGGCCCCATGCCGCATGGAGCTTGACACGGGTTCAACTCTATCCATAATCTCGGCAAGGACCTTAAGGAAACTGTGTCCTACTGGGGGTCCCAAACTCAGGCCGGCCCCATTCACCCTCCGGGACTTCCAAAAACGTAAGGTCCCCACAATGGGGGTGGGGACCTTCAGGGTGCAATACCGAGGGCGGACGCGGCAACTGGACTTGCTTGTGGTCAAGGGCCCCTACATTAGCTTACTGGGATTGGCATGGTTTGGACCACTGGGGCTAGCCGTCACCGGGGTGAACCACACTAGCTTACAAGAGGACGTGGACGCCATATGCAAGGAATTTCCGGGGGTTTTCGATGGGAAATTGGGACAGTATACGGGCCCCCCCATTGCTCTACAGCTTGACCCCGCAGTACGACCAGTCAGGCTCAAGGCCCGCCGGGTCCCGTTCGCCCTGAAACCCCGTATAGACGAGGAATTGGACCGGCTCGTGGAGCAAGGAGTGCTGGAGCCGGTGCCTAATGCCCCCTGGGAAACCCCAATCGTCACGCCCGTCAAGCCTAATGGTTCAGTCCGCATCTGCGCAGACTACAAATGTACCATAAACAAGGCCCTCACGGCCCATGCATACCCAGTGCCAGTGGTCAGCCATGTTCTTGCCACCCTGGCTGGGTCGAAAATTTTTGGCAAGCTGGACTTGGCCCAAGCATATCAACAGCTGCCAGTAGATGAGGCCACAGCAGAGGCACAGACGATTGTGACGCACAGAGGAGCATTCAGGGTAAAGCGGCTGCAATTCGGTGTCAGCGTGGCACCAGGCATATTCCAGAATCTAATGGACTCTCTACTTAAAGGGATTCCTGGCGTCACCCCCTTCTTCGATGATGTGTTGATTGCCGGGCCCACACCAAAGGAGTTTGAGGACCGCCTCCGCACCGTTCTGCACCGTTTCCAGACGGCGGGTCTCAAGGTGAAGCGGGAAAAATGTCTACTAGGAGTGCCTCAGGTGGACTTTCTGGGATTTATGGTGGACGCAGAAGGGGTCCACCCGACTGGGGACAAGGTACGGGCCATTTGTGATGCCCCAGCGCCCAAGAACAAGACTGAACTTCAGGCCTTCTTGGGACTATTGAACTTTTACCATTCCTTCCTTCCCCACAAGGCGGCGGTAGCAGAGCCCCTACACAGACTCCTGGACAAGCGGGCCCCTTGGGTGTGGGGCCAGCGCCAGGAGGCCGCATTCCAGGCAGTCAAGGACTTGCTTGTCTCAAACTCGGTCTTGGCACACTTCGACGAGAGGCTGCCGGTGGTGCTAGCATGCGATGCCTCGCCCTATGGAATTGGCGCTGTCCTGGGACACCAACTCCCGGATGGAAGAGAGGTACCGGTGGCATACTTTTCCCAGACACTCAACGCAACCGAGCGGAACTACTCGCAAATCGACAAGGAGGGTCTGGCAATTGTGAAGGGAGTAAAAAAATTCCATGATTTCTTGTACGGGCGGCCCTTCACCGTGGTGACTGACCACAAGCCGTTGCTTGGCTTATTTGCCCCTGAAAAGCAGACCCCCCAAGTGCTGTCTCCTCGCGTCCTCAGGTGGTCAATTTTCCTTGCCAGCTACCAGTATGCACTGATTCACCGTCCGGGAAAGGCGATGGGCCATGCGGATGCCCTCAGCAGGCTACCACTACCGGAAACAGGCCCCGACCCAGCACCTGCACAAGAGGTTATGAGCCTGGAGCTGCTTCCCGACCGCCCCATTCAGGCACAAGAAGTTGCACACCATTCCAAGAAAGATAGGGTCATCTCCCGGGTCCTGGACTGGGTGTGGAGGGGATGGCCCAGCAGCAGCCCCGGGCCAGAATTCGCCGGCTACACAACCCGCAAACATGAACTGTCGGCCCACAAGGGGTGCCTGTTATGGGGAAGCAGGGTCGTTGTTCCCCAGCCCCTCCGCAAAAGGGTCCTCACAGCCCTACACGAGACACACCCAGGGGTAGTAAGAATGAAGGCCCTTGCCAGGAGTTATGTGTGGTGGCCGGGGATCGACGGAGAGATAGAGGCCTGGGTCAAACACTGCCAGGCCTGCCAAGAATCCCGCCCAGATCCCCCAAGGGCCCCAGTCCAGTCCTGGGAGTCCGCCCGAGCACCATGGTCACGCCTGCATGTGGACTTCGCTGGCCCCTTTCAGGGGAAAACATTCTTCATAGTGGTGGACTCCTACACCAAATGGCTGGAAGTCGCACTGGTACCGTCCACTTCTACGTCCGCAGCCATCCGGGTACTACGCAGGCTGTTTGCAACCCACGGGCTCCCTGACACTCTCGTCTCAGACAACGGGACTGCATTTACGTCAGGAGAATTCCAAACCTTCACAGCGCAGAACGCCATCCGCCACATCCGTTCGGCACCATTCCATCCTGCCACCAATGGCCAAGCAGAACGCATGGTGCGGACCACCAAGGACACCCTTCGCCGCATGACGCAAGGGGATTGGGAGTACCGCCTTGCCACATTCCTTCTAGCACAGCACAGCACCCCCAGCTCAACGACTGGCCGGAGCCCCGCTGAACTACTAATGGGTCGGCGCCTTGCAATCAGATTGGACCGCCTTCACCCCGATAGAGCTCAGGATGAGGTAGTGGTGGGGGAAGGCAGGAACCCCCGGACCTTCGAGGCCCAGGACCCAGTGTACGCAAAGAATTTTGGGGCAGGCCCAGCATGGGTACCCGCCACAGTCACCAGGGTCACTGGCCCCGTGTCGTATGAGGTGCTAACAGATGGGGGGCAATGCTGGCGCCGCCACTGCGACCAGATACGGCGACGATTCCCGGGAGAAAACCAGGAGGAGGAAAGGTCAGAGGAGTCCCAAGGGAACAGAGGGGCAGTGAGGCCCATAGAGCACGAGGGGCCAGCAGGAGAGGCAGAATCAGTAAATACAGAGAGGACCTGCGAGGCCGAAAGGACACCGGAACCAGAACCACGACTGAGCGAGCCGGTTGCGCCAGACCAAATAGCCCCATCACAGCCAGCATCCTTGGAACACGAGCCAGAACCTGAACCCCGGACCAGGGAACACCCCAGGCCGCAACGCACACGTAGGCCGCCAGCGTACCTCGAGGACTATGAATGCGACCTCCCGGGCAGGACTGGAACTTAGAGGGGAGGGGTGTTATGTACTGAGTTGAATAGGATCCAAACTGCAGCAGTCTGATTGGTCCTAGAACAATAGGATCCAAAAGGCAGCAGTCTGATTGGTCCTAGAACAATAGGATTCAGAATGCAGCAGTCTGATTGGTCCTAGAACAATGCAGCAGTATGATTGGTTGGCAGGAACTACCCAATCATGCTCCAGATAGAAGTGAATCCACAACCTGATTGGCTTACAGTAGAATTCCGGAATTAGCCAATCATGTGTAGCCCATTGTGTAAATAATGTATATAAAGCAGATACTTTGAGGGGACTCTCATTCATTCCTCCTCACCACTATGAGCTGAATAAAGAGCATGAAATCACCTTGCGACTCTGAGTATATTTCAGATACGGAGGAGGGTGGGTTATTTTTTTACAACTAAATACATAGTGAGGTGCACAAGATCCCCATGAAGTAGTATGGAATCAAACCACATTGTCTGTTTCTGTTGAGAGTGTGTCATTTCAGTGCATTCAACCCCAAGCGCCAACATAAATTCACAGGGTTTTTGGTTTTTTAAAGCCACTTATTTTAATCTCCTACAGAAAGCTTAAGAGCCTAACTATTAGGTCCTTTCAAAATAAATTGCACTATTGTTGTTAATCCTCTGTATGAGCCTTGTTAATACATCAGTCTAAGGCTGCAATTCTGTGCATCTTTATCTCGGAGTAGGCACCACTGAATATACTGCTATGCATTTGTGGGGTGCCTGGACTCCCCTTCTAATTCCTGGGTGCCAGACACTGGATTTAGCATGTTAACATACAAGTCAGGAGCCAGCCTGGTAATGGCCTGTTAAATATGATGGGGGGACAAAAGGAGTAGTTCGAGAGGGCAAATGGGAGGGGCCCCTCCCTCAACTCAGAATTAGTTAGAAAGACAAGAGCCTCTGAAGTAGTTTTAGAGTTGGAAGAAGAGCAGTTGTTTTAGGATTGCAGTTGACGATGATGTGGGCTGGAGGGGAAATAGTTGCAGTCTGTTAAACACGACAAGCTGAGCAGAGCGCCATGGATGATTTCTGCTGGCACCCAAGACTGTGGCCATGGGGGAAGCAAGAACCTCTTGGAATGTTAATGCTATGAACCCTTTAATGGTAGGCTTAGGTTGTATACATGTGTAAATAAACAATATATCATAAAGACACCACAGTCTTCACTGTGCCTCATTTTCAAAAGGAAACATGAACCCAGGGTAAGTGCCTGGAATCCCTGGAATCTCACACCAATTGGGGTGGCATGTAAGCAAGTTAGCATACATAGGATTGCATTGTAAGTCTTTGCAAAAAGATGGGTTTGCATTTGGGTCTCTGGTATTCCTTAAGCACCATCTCCAACTCCTTGAAAGATTCCATCAACAGTGTCTCCGATTTTTTCCCCACATCACTTGGGAAGACAGGTGAAGTAATGTCAGTATACAGGATGAAGCAAAGATCACCAGTGTTGAAGCAATGATTCTTCAACATCAACTTCGTTGGACTGGTCATGTTGTGCGGATGCCTGATGATCGTCTTCCAAAGCAACTACTCTATTCCGAACTTAAAAATGGAAAGCGTAATGCTGGTGGTCAACAAAAGAGGTTTAAAGACTGTCTCAAGGCAAATCTAAAAAAATGTAGTATAAATACAGACAACTGGGAAACACTGGCCTGCGAGCGCTCCAGTTGGAGAACAGCCTTTACAGAAGGTGTCATGGGCTTTGAAGACACTCAGACTCAGGATGCAGGGGAGAAACATGCTAAGAGGAAGGCACGCTTGGCAACTCCACACCGTGATCAACTCCCGCCCGGAAACCAATGTCTCCACTGTGGAAGGACGTGTGGATCCAGAATTGGCCTCCACAGTCACTTACGGACTCACTATTAAAACCGTGTTTATGGAAGACAATCTTACTCGGCTACGACTGATCGCCAAAGAAGAAGAAGAAAATTCCTTCCTTCCTTTCTTCCATCCTGTGAGCCACAGATCCAAGGTAGCACATCTGCTTTTTGTACAGAAGGTCCTTGGTTCTCTCCTTAGCATCTTCAGGTGGGGTGCATGAAATCCTGGGGAGTCACTGATACTCAGTGTTAATACTGAGCTGGATGCTCATACTTGAAATAAAACAGATTCCTAGGTTCCAATTATTTGGCAAACAAAGCTGGTAAGATGGTCCTGGTTGTGAAATGAAAGGCACATGGCTAAGAGGAAAGTTCTGTCTCATGTCACGTCACACAAGCTTCCCACTCTTTCCCTACTGCAAGCCAATTGGTCCCTTAGCAGTTGGCTTACCCTTTTATATGCAAATTCTGTATCATCTTTTGCCAGAGGAAGGCCCAGAAATTAATCAGGGGCCACACATAATAAGACGTCTGACAGATGGACTAGCGACAGGTGAAGATTTCCCCACAATTGTATTTCCATGCTGGAAAAAGCTCTTGACTGAAAAATTTCTGACTGCTACCCCTGCTCTGCTTTTCTCCAACGCCACTCTTGTTGTTGTTGTTTAGTCGTTTAGTCGTGTCCGACAATTCGTGACCCCATGGACCAGAGCACGCCAGGCACTCCTGTCTTCCACTGCCTCCCGGAGTTTGGTCAAACTCATGCTGGTATCTTCGAGAACACTATCCAACCATCTTGTCCTCTGTTGTCCCCTTCTCCTTGTGCCCTCCATCTTTCCCAACATCAGGGTCTTTTCCAGGTGGCCAAAGTATTGGAGCCTCAGCTTCAGGATCTGTCCTTCCAGTGAGCACTCAGGGCTGATTTCCTTAAGAATGGAGAGGTTTGATCTTCTTGCAGTCCATGGGACTCTCAAGAGTCTCCCCCAGCACCATGAATTGAAAAGCAGTTATTCAAAGCCTTATACATCTCCAGCCAAGATACCTGAGGAAGCACCTCCCTGCTTAATTACACCCCAACTGTTGGGGCTCAGCAATTAATCTCTGCTGTGAATGTCACCTCCTTTTGAGGCTAAATTGTCTCCCAACAATTTACAGAACATTCTGTCACAACCCCATGTTTACTGCTTGAGATCCACCCATTCCAAGTGCTTGCCTCAATTAGACAGCCTATTATGATTTCCTTTAACAGCAGGTTTTTCACCTCCAAGTTTTCTTTTAACAGTAGGCTTTTCACCTCCAAGTCTGATGGAGTATACTTGGGTTGCTGTTATTCTCCCTGCTGGAAAGATAATGCTGTTTACATTTTTTTCTTTGGGTTTTGGTTTCTATGGCAGTGTTCTCTGCTTTCAACCAGCTTTGTCAAGTCAGGCAAAGCTCCTGCTTACTAACAGATTACTTGTACTTCCTTAGAATGGGAAGAAAGAATGTGTGGTTCTTAATACATTGTTGGACTTCAACTGCCATCAGTCCCAGCCAGCATGGTTAATGGTCAGGGTTCTTGGGCTTTGGAGTCCAACCATGTTTGGAGATCCACAGGCTTCCCATCCTAACTGTACAATCCTTTAAAGTGAATGGAAGTCTGACATGGAACTTGACCCATTCAGCTGTTGCTGCCAGACGTAAAGTCCCACCTAAAGACATTTAACTTTATCTATAAATTACCTAGCAATTGATGGGCTGCAGAGGACTCATTCTATGCATAGGGAAAGGTAGAACTAAGCAGCTTAAGCATCCCCTGGAGCAGCTCTTTGAGACCGGGATCTGAAAAGCAATTACAGAGTAGGAAGGTTTGTTTTAATGCATCACCCTAGCATAGATTATAACTAAATTGCTGCACATGCAATCTAGCATTCCTGTAAACAAGCTACAGATTATTCCATCACATCTAGTAGCTGGTGTGGGAATTGGATGCTTTCCTTCTAGGCTGATAATTCTACTTAAAGTGGGAGAATTAGGCAATCACAAAGAAGGGAGGGCCCATAACTAGGCTGCAGCTAAACTGCCTGTTGTTTGTTCAGTTGTTCTGATTCAACATCCTGTTGTGGATTTGGCTGTTTTGATCCCCTTGAATGCATGTCAATGACCCAACAAAAGAATATACGAGTTTCTTAAGGACTGTGGATGTTTTATTGAATGGGTGATTCACCTGCCGGAGTGGAGTCTGAGATCAGTGTTGCCTGTAACCTACCTAAGTACCGTAATTAATTTAAACGCTCAGCTGAGTGGATAGCTCAGTTGGTTAGAGGGTGGTGCTAACACCAAGGTTGCAGGTTTGATCCCCGTAAGGGACAGCTGCATATTCCTGCATTACAGAGGGTTGGACTAGGTGATCCTTGGGTCCCTTCCAACTTTATAATTCTATGACCTGTCTCAAACAGGGTCATCCACCCATGAGGCAAGGTGAGGTGACCGCCTTGGAGGGCAGGATCCACAGGGTCAGCAGATCTGGCCTCCAAGGAATGAAACACCAGCTGCAACAGCTGCAGCCCAGTCATTGGACGTCAGATCTGCCTCCTCCTCAGCAGCCCTCCCCAGTGCAGCCTTTACAGTGGCCTCTGGACAAATGGGAGATGCTGCTAGTCTCCTCCCATCCTTATGTAGATTTTTATCCCTTCCTTGTTCTTGATGTAGATCTTCACACACACCCCTTCCCTGGTGAGGAGCAGGCATTTTGTGGTTCACCTCAGGTGCCAAAATATCTTGGGCTGGCCCTGGTATCAAATAACAAGAAGTCTGGGCTTTACATTTTATCCTCCCTGTAAAATGGTTTATTCTTATTTTTAGGGCTTTATGGGACAATGTAAAGGCATTGTATTCAAAGACTGGACAGTGCTCCCATGATGAATGTGCGTATATGCATTCTGCATTGCCCTCTGGCCCTGCAACTAGATGTGATGTGGAAGATCCTGTTACCGGGGTTACATGCAGTTTTTAAATATGAATAGTAGCTGCAGGCACTTCAACTTTGACTGAGACCAGAGTGCTGGGGAAGAGAGTTAGCTAATTCTCACTGCATTGTTTTCACTCACTTCACTCATTGACTGAAAACACAGAAAAGGGACCTGGAGCAGCCAGACTAGTTTACTTCACATAAATTGAGGTGGCAGCAACGGCTCACAGTTTGGTTTCTTAATTTTTTTCCTTCCTAGTGAAAAAATGAAAAATAAATGTCTGGGTCCAGTAAACCTGTACCCTTTCTACTCTTCTCTCAGAGGTCCTGGAGCCAAGTCAAATGTCTGACACAACATCTTATCCAATCTTGTGGGATTGGTTTCAGTTGAGGTGGCATTCACTACCGCAACTGCAACTTCTGTCAGCCACCTATACATAAACCACAAATAGCGTTCAACGACATTACAACCCACATACAAAGGTCGCTGCCAGGCATACATATAAGAGACACTCTTAATAGTCAAATCACTAATAGACTCATTCCCCACCTCCGCTGGACCATCCAAACTGGGTACTAATACTAATACTAAAAATATTTATACCCCACCCATCTGGCTGGGTTTCCCCAGCCATTCTAGCAAAATATAAAAAAATAATAAAATGTCAGACATTAAAAACTTCCTTAAGCAGGGCTGCCTTCAGATGTTTTTTAAAAGTTGTGTAATTCTTTATCTCCTTGACATCTGATGGGAGGGTGCCACTGCTGAGAAGGCCCTCTGCCTGGTTCCTTGTAACTTTACTTCTCATAGTGAGGGAACTGCCAGATGACCCTCAGAAGTGGACCTCAGTGTCCGGGCTGAAAGATGTGGGTAGAGACACTCCTTCAGGTATACTGTGCTGAAGCCATTTAGGGCCTTAGAGGTCAGTACCAACACTTTGAATTGTGCTTGGAAACGTACTGGGAGCCAGTGAAGATCCTTTAGGACTGGTATATTGTCTCAGCGGCCACTCCCAATCACCAGTCTAGCTGCCACATTTTGGACTAATTGTAGTTTCCAAGTCACCTTTAAAGGTAACCCCACATAGAGCGCATTGCAGTAATCCAAGTGGGATATAACCAGAGCATGTACCACTCTGGCGAGACAGTCTGAGGGCAGGTAGGGTCTCAGCCTGCATACCAGATGGAGCAGGTAGACAGCTGCCCTGGACACAGAATTAACCTGTGCCTCCACTGACAGATGTGAGTCCAAAATGACTCCCAGGCTTCACATCTGGTCCTTCAGGGGCACAGTTACCCCATTCAGGACCAGGGAGTCCCCCACCCCTGCCCACCCTGTACCCCTGTCTTGTCAGGATTCAGCCTCAATTTGTTAGCCACCATCCATCTTCCAGCTGCCTCCAGACACTCACACAGGACATTCACTGCCATCACTGGTTCCAATTTAAAGGAGAGGTAGAGCTGGGTATCATCCACATACTGATGAACACCCAGCCCAAACTCCCTGATGATCTCTTCCAGCAGCTTCATACAGATGTTAAAAAGCATGGAGGAGAGAACGGAGCCCTTAGGTGCCCCACAAGTGAGAGCCCAGGGGTCTGAACACTCAACCCTGTTGAGTGTGTTTCCTGCTTGGCAGGGGGTTGGACTCGATGGCCCTTGTGGTCTCTTCCAACTCTATGATTCTATGATTCTATGATTCTATGATTCAACCCCCAACACCACTTTCTGCACACGGCCCAGGAGGAAAGCGCAGAACCACTGTATAACAGTGCCTGCAGCTCCCAACTCCTCTAGGTGGTCCAGAAGGATGTCATGGTCAATGGTATCAAAGGCCGCTGAGAGTGACTAGTGGGGTGCCACAGGGTTCTGTCTTGGGCCCGGTCTTATTCAACATCTTTATCAACGACTTGGATGATGGACTCAAGGGCATCCTGATCAAATTTGCAGATGACACCAAACTGGGAGGGGTGGCTAACACCCCAGAGGACAGGATCACACTTCAAAACGACCTTGACAGATTAGAGAACTGGGCCAAAACAAACAAGATGAATTTTAACAGGGAGAAATGTAAAGTATTGCACTTGGGCAAAAAAAATGAGAGGCACAAATACAAGATGGGTGACACCTGGCTTGAGAGCACTACATGTGAAAAGGATCTAGGAGTCTTGGTTGACCACAAACTTGACATGAGCCAACAGTGTGATGCGGCAGCTAAAAAAGCCAATGCAATTCTGGGCTGCATCAATAGGAGTATAGCATCTAGATCAAGGGAAGTAATAGTGCCACTGTATTCTGCTCTGGTCAGACCTCACCTGGAGTACTGTGTCCAGTTCTGGGCACCACAGTTCAAGAAGGACATTGACAAACTGGAACGTGTCCAGAGGAGGGCAACCAAAATGGTCAAAGGCCTGGAAACGATGCCTTATGAGGAACGGCTAAGGGAGCTGGGCATGTTTAGCCTGGAGAAGAGGAGGTTAAGGGGTGATATGATAGCCATGTTCAAATATATAAAAGGATGTCACATAGAGGAGGGAGAAAGGTTGTTTTCTGCTGCTCCAGAGAAGCGGACACGGAGCAATGGATCCAAACTACAAGAAAGAAGATTCCACCTAAACATTAGGAAGAACTTCCTGACAGTAAGAGCTGTTCGACAGTGGAATTTGCTGCCAAGGAGTGTGGTGGAGTCTCCTTCTTTGGAGGTCTTTAAGCAGAGGCTTGACAACCATATGTCAGGAGTGCTCTGAGGGTGTTTCCTGCTTGGCAGGGGGTTGGACTCGATGGCCCTTGTGGTCTCTTCCAACTCTATGATTCTATGATTCTATGATTCTATGATTCTAGATCCAGCAGAATTCGGAAACAGCTTTCACCTTTGCCCCTAGCCTGCCAGAGATCAACAACCAGTGTAACCAAGGCAGTTTCAGTTCCAAGATGAGGCTTGAATCCTGACTGGAAGGGATCCAAGTGGTCCACATCCTCTAGACGTGCCTGGAGTTGTTCAGTGACCACCCGCTCAATCACCTTGCCCAAGAATGGAAGATTTGAGACTGGGCAATAGTTGGCCATATTGGCCGGGTCCAAAGATTTTTTTTTTAAGAAGTGGTTTAATAACCACCTCTTTCAGTGGGTCTGGGAAGGCTCCCTTACAGAGGTAAACATTCATCACCCTGCAGAGCCCATCGTCCAGCCCTTCCCGGCTCACTTTCATGAGCCAGGGTGGGCAAAGATCAAGAAGACAGGTGACCGATTTCACTCGTTTAAGCAGCCTTTCCACATCCTTGGAGGTAACAGATTGGAATAGATCCCACACAATTTGACTAGACAGGACTCTAGCACTCTCCCACCCTAGCCTTGCTCCCACCTCTTTCTGAATCTGAGCAAAATCATTGCAGGATATCTTGGGGTCCTCACCAGGCCCTGATGGCAACAGTGGTTCGGTTAAATTGTGAACCACCTGAAAGAGTCTCCTGCTGTTATTTTCTGCAGATGCAATAGAGGCGGTGAAGAAGGTCCTCTTCACAATCTCTGTTGCCACTTGGTAGGCTCGACGTTGATCTCTAACCCGTGTTCGGTCTTCAGAATGAGCCCCAGGGAGGCCATGCTTTCCATGAAGTCCTGAGTGGCCCCTTGTAAGGTTGTGTCAGCATGGATGTTAACATCCCCTAGGACAACCAAACTAGGTGTCTCCAGAAGAACATTGGAGCAGCAGGGAGGTCGGTACACCAAAAGGAATCCTGTACTGCCCCTATTGCCCAGCTTCCAGAACATGCACTCAGAAAACCAGGTCTTCCCAATAGGACACCTGGTGCAAACTAATGACTTCCTATAAATCACTGCAACCCTCCCTCTCCACCCACGTGTCCTGGCTTGCTGTGCATAAGAGAAACCTGGTGGACAAACAGCGGCAATGACAGGCCCATCTGCTTCATCCAACCAATTCTCTGTTACATATGCCAGGTCAATTCCACCATCCACGATCAAGTCATGGATGGCGGTGGTCTTGTGAATCATTGACCTGGCATTACACAGAAGCACCTTAAGGTCATGTGGGTCACCCTTGTTGATTCCAGTATCCTTCTGGTCAGGACCAGGCCTGGAGGCAGGGAGAGTCCTCAAACAATGACTAAACTTGCCTCCTCGGTAATGACATGGTCTGGTCCTAGCGTAACTCCTCCTCCTAACCGTGATCACCAAGATTTGGTGTCCTACCACATCCCCCCTAGTGGAACCTGCCCCAGCCATTCCGCTGGCTAGGGCCCACTCCTGGGCCAGCCCTGAACCTATTGCCTTAAAAACAAGTTTTCTTATACAAACTACAATCAAAACAATAAGCCAATAGAGAATAAAAAGAAACACAATTTGCAAGTACAAACAGATGATGGAAAATGATAACATTATTTTTAATTATTTTTAGTAGAAAACTAGCACAAAACATTATTGAGTTTTAAAAATACCTTGCTTGCTTGCTGTTCAATGTAATGTTACAGTGCCACCTAATGGATACTGAACAAAACAACTCTTACAACAAACATATTTTATATTCTTAGTTCTAAATACGTCGTTGTTTAGAATTTTCTATCATCCCTGTCTGTAGGTGTAGTCAAGATTTGCTGATAATATGAGTCCTGGAGGTTTCATCACACTGCTGTATGACACATAGCAAAGGGCAGACCTGCAGTTGAATATCACATGCAGGCTCAAAAATCAGTGAGATTGGTTGGCATCTGTCTGTCTCAGGAGACAATGGAAGAGTTGCCTTTGGGGGTGAAGTCAAACCATCGGAGAGTTACAGCACCTGCTGTGACTATAGAGACTGATATGGGAGTGAAATATTTATTACAGATGGGGCAGATGAAGGCATCTGATGCAGGTGTGCCAAGGCGTTTCTTCTTTCTGTGCTCTTCCCAGCTTCATTCCTCCTCTGGTCATTGCTGTGGATGCACATGGTATCTAAAATTAAACAGCATAATAAGTGCTTCGGCATCCCACTGATTTAAACGGGACACTTAAATGCATGCACTGATGGATTCCTAATTAAAATCAATGGGGCTCTTGACTGTACTGCTCTTTAAGTCTATTTTTTGCAAACACAGTTCATGCCATAGCTGTGAACTCTATGGGTAAGAAGATATAATTCATTCATTCACTTCTCTTTTCTTTCTATGAACTGAGACTAGGCAGAGATAACCTTTCAGTTTCAATAGACAAGTGCACTGCAGGAAACCTCAAACCACCTCCGTGTCTTATCAGGAAGTGATAATTTACATTGCCACAAGCACATACAACAGAAAATAAATTTTCATCTGGGGAACCAAATGATTGTTCTAAACTTGGATATCAAAACAATTATTGATGCTATAAAGTATTTAATTCACAGTGGCCTGAATCCTATGATAAGCTACCATAAGAAAATTTGCAGAAGGAAACTTTAAGCTACAGTCCTAACCTCACTTCCCAGGGAACAAGCCACATTGAATTAAATACAACATTTATGAGTGAGTAGATGTTTACGTTTGTGCTGTTACTGTCCTTTGCTGCCTGCAAGTTAGTGAGGCAAGACTTGCCCTTGCAGAAGACATGCTGGCTCTGCTTCAGCAAAGCTTGTTCTTCTATATGCTTGGTTATTTTATTTTAATGGTACTTTCCACCAGTTTTCCTGGGACAGATGTTAAGCTAGCCAGCCGGCAATTTCCAGAATCCCACCTGGATCCCTTTTTTAAAAATTGTGCTGCACTGGCCACTTTCCAGTCCTCAGGTATAGAGGCTGACCCGAAGGACAAGTTACAGATTTTTAAAGAAGATCAGTAATTTCACATTTAAGTTCATATCTGGTCTCAGTGATTTCTCAGTGTTTATTTTGTCTGTTAGGCCTAGACCTTCATCTCTTATCATCACTATCTGCTTCTGTTCTTCAGACTCCCTGCCTGCATAAACTAGTTAAGGCTCTGGGATCTGCCCCATATCTTCCTCTGTGAAGACAGAGGACAGGGCTGCACTGACAGCCACTTTTATGTAAAACTATGTTGCAAGCAGTTTATGCATAGTGCGACTTGAATTACACACAAAATAAAACCTAAGCAAATTAAACAGTTCAAAAGCAATGTAATTTAGGACCTGGGACAAAGGGAAAGACACTGTGGGATTGTTATAAGGAACAATGCTACACTAAGTTCCATGTGAGCTGACCATTTTAATTTCACTTCCATCTAATAGAGGAAGAACAACACGAAAGAGCCGAAGTGTGGGAGCTATCTCCAACCTATTTGTATCATAGCAACCGAGGGGGCTTCCAGATGTGGACAATTTAGCAGTAATTATTTCTGTTCTACTTTAAGCTGGAAGTGAAATAGCAGCTCTGCTTTCAGACTTCTTGCACCTTTTCTCCAGCACTGGATTATTTTGGGATATGTGACTTTCATTAGGATTTTTGTGTGTGTATATTTTGTTAAGTATTTGTTACTGAATTTCTGATAGTAATCCCTGCCTGCTGAAATTGGGGGGCAAAGGGAGAAATAGATGTAACGGTGCTGCTGTTTGGAAAGGGAAGGGATAAAGTCATAAAGCTGAGAGGCAGTCCATAAAGGAAATGACTAGCTAGAGCAATCTATGGAAGTCCAAATAAAAGCATGAAAGACCACCCACAACAGTAGAAAGTTTGCAGGTATTGCATTGAGTTTAAAAAGCTGGATTTTTCTTAACTCTTTTTGAGTCAGAGGAAGGAAGCTGAACAGAGAAAAAAGTAAGAAAGGTATGTTTTGTTCATGGCACTGTGTAGATGCCTTGTAAAAAGTGAACCAAGTGTAGGTATTTCCACAGTAAATGCCCACTGTGGAAGCAGCTCAATACAACTTGCACTACTGAAATGGGAAGAAGTTTGCCATGCTTCTCAAAGTAACTAAGGTGTGTAATAAAGGGAAGGCTCTCAGAAAGCCACTGTTGGTGATCTGTTCATGATGTATATGAGGAACAATTAAAGGGCCATTTGTCTTGCACAGGGAAACAAGAAACTGAAATGCATAATATGGGGAAAGGGTCAGTGGTGTGAGGGCAGTGCTAAGGGCCAGCCCTTGCCAACCCTGTTCCTTCCAGACATTTTGGACTCAATACCCATCAGCCCCAGTCAGGATAGTTGGGGCTGATGGGAATTGTAGTCCAAAACATCTCGGGGGCATCAGCTTGGCCAAGATAGCCTTAGGCTGTGATGTTCCCATGGCTACTCTCTTCTTTGTTGCTTGGCAGTTAGTGGAACCATTGTGTTGTGAAATACTGGGTTGTTTTTCAAGGGAAAGCAAGGGGTTGGTATTGTCAGAGTGTAGGGTAAAAGCAGTCTTGCCTGGCAGTGGTGATATCTGTGCACAAAGAGATGTTGCATCAGGAGACAGAAGTCTGTAAATATTTAAATAACTTTACATTATAATAGATTTTGCCTCTGGTTTCACTGTATTCAAGCAGTGTCTCCCTGAATAGCTTCATGATGGTTTCTAAAAACATTAATTTATTAAATTAATATGTAAAACTTTAAGAGGGTGGGAAAAGAGAGAAAAGGTCATTTCTACACACACAGAGGCAAGCTCGATCATATACTCAGAAACTGATAATGGTAAAGAATGCATAAAAAATAGAATATTGTAATGAGTTTTTTGAGGAGGGCTAGATCCCCCTAAATGTGTTATGATTTAAAATTAATCCAGGTTTGATTAAACTTTGCCAAACACAGAACCCCCCTGGATTTAGTTATGCTAAGGAACCAAGCCAGCTGGCAGAGCAAGCTGGATGGGCCATTAGCAGGGGGCAAAGGCTGATGGTCTGTCAAGACTGCCAGGCAAGGGGGATCTTCTGCAATAAATAATTGCTGAATATTCTCTACCAGCAAGGCTTTTCCTGCTCTGTTCCATTGCATGAGGATAGATGTGACTATAACGAGTAAAAAGCTAAGAGAAAACGATATTACCTTCACAAGAAAGGACCTTTGTCTGGAAAGGTCTTATCTTGCAAAGTAGCTCGGGCAGCAGCTTATCTTGCAAAGTAGCTTTCTGTATGTAGTCACACTGAAGCTGGGATGTTGCAACCTGGCAGGAGCTCTGTGGGTACCAGAGGCAACTGGGGATGGCAGACAAAGGTTCACCACAAGGACTGCTGAGACTGCAAAAAACAATGTGCTGCCAAAAAGGATTGGGATGACTTCAAACAGCAGGATGCAAAAATATAATTCTGTGGGGGGGGGGGCGGGAATGCCAAGGAACTTAAGAAAAACAAACAAGAAGACAGTAACTCTTCCATTTGAACAGACACGGATTGACTGATACTTCCTTGTACTGGCTCCAGCTTTCAGAGCAAGTTGCAGAGATGGCCATGCTTGCTTTTCTAAAGTGTTATCTCAGGTTTATTGTACATTACATTAATAGTATCATGGATCTCTTCTGGCTAGCACGTGCCACAGTAGAGTTGCAATAAGGATAGCAGAAAAGGATAACCTCTGCAGGGTTTTTAAGGGGAAGGAAGTGCAGTCGTACCATGGTTTTCAGACAGCCTAGTTCTCGAACATTTTGGCTCCTGAACGATCGAAACCCAGAAGTGAGTGTTCTGGTTTTCGAACGTTCTTTTGGAAGTTGAACATCTGACAGGGCTTCCACAGCTTATTGGCTGCAGGAGCTTCCTGCAACCAATCAGAAGCGGTGCTTTGGTTTCCGAAAGTTTTGGAAGTCGAATGGACTTCTGGAATGGATTCTGTTCGACTTCCAAGGTACAACTGTAGATTTGAAAGAAACCAGGGTAGACATTTGGAATCTTGGACATTTAGCAAATAATGGCCATTAGTGAAGTATTTTTCCAGTACAGTATGATACATACACACACATCCATGTTTGAATACAGGAAGGAATCTAGCTGTTGTACTCACAGTACTAGAACCTCCTTAACCAGGAAAGTGACATTGGCACTTTTTTCCACAATAGAAAGGGTGGTATAGTTTGATGGAGGGGTGTGGCAGAATATTATTTGATGACAAACCACTCACAGCAATATACTTAGTTATTACCAAGTCCTTTAGTAAGTGAGTGATGTTTTAGTAGAAAAATAATTGACCAAATAATTGTATTAGAACTTGCGGGGAGGCATTAAGGTTGCTTTTATGGTTTTTTAAACAAAAAATATGCAGCCACAAAAGGGAATGGTAGGTAAATGAGCAAGTATTATTGTGAAATAACCATTGTGATTTCACATCATTGAGGTTTATGTCAAACAAATAGGTTAATCATAACTCTGTGAAAATATAACACTGCTACCAAGTAAATTTGAAGTACTTGACAAGTCACTTCATAATGTTATTACAGAGTTGAGCAACTGTACATTTTCAAATATGGATGGAAATATTTGTTCCCAGTGTTAATGTTAATACTACCACATAGTGGTCAGGTTTAGCACGAAGTGTGCTTGACAAGAAATAATTCTAGGGAAGTTGGAAAGAATGGGAAGCCCTCACTAACCGCTCAGACTTTGCCAGCTCTGGAACAAAAATGCCCTAGTATTTGTAGTTCCAGTGATCAAATCATTAGTAGTTCCCCCCATAAAATCTTGTGACAATTTGGAGTTATGTTTATTTGATTCCTGAGTCTTTAGGATATTGGACTTTCTATTGTTTGCAACAAGGAGCTAAATCATACTTTTAACAGGCAAGGCTTGCAATCTTTTCACCTGTATGTGCTCTGTGTACATAATTATATTACATTTACTATTATAATTTGTTATGGCCTTTGACTGTACTCCTGCTGCTCTCCTGATCTCATTCATCCTTGTGTGACACAAAATTGCAAAGAGACAAAATACAAAACAATGCAAATGGATTGTCTGGGGGTGTTTGCTCACATCGACCTGGACTTCTAACATGTAGTCTATAGGACTCCAGATTCACTACCATTACCAATCGGGGGAAAGAATGTTAAATGGAGGAGTGTTGTGTCCCAACATCTTATGTGGTCAGTCCTGGACACTATTTCAATGGATGAAAAGGAATTCCTTGTTAAAAATGTGTTTTCCAACCTCATGGGGATGGGGTGGGGCCTGGAAACAGATAATGATTGCTGATTGGATGCATGTGTCTGCTGGCTTGTGGCAGATTGTCCGCCAGAGACAGCAGCAAGAATGAGTGATCTGATTGAAGATTATGTGTGCAAGAGGGTATGGAGAGTGAGCTTACCCAAAGATAAATTTCTTGCTACCCCACCAAAGAATTTAAATCATCAGTGTCCTAATAAGTAGCATGATTTCAGTTACATTGTACAGTATAAGCACATACATGAGCTCTGCATTTACAGTTACATATAAAGGTGATCAAAAGCTACAATGAGATTTAATAGTAAAAACAAAATGTCCCCTCTGGTTTAGTAATGCAGAATCAGAAAATAGCCAAACATCCCAAATGGATGTGTTATTTTACAGACTATTAATAATGATTTTACCTAATCCACTCTCAGTTCTAACCTATGAAAAAGCAGCTAGCATAGTTTAGAGGAACAAATTAAAGAAGCAGTGAATCTAGTGGATGTTATATAGCTAAGCTTTACAAAGAAGCTTAATTGCAGCCCCAAAATGGTTGCAGTAATACCCAATATCCATCTGTTATTATTCATAAACTGATATACATTTGGGAGTTGCTGGAAAATATGCTCTGTATACAAGAGAGCTTGCTTAAAATACTGAATCCAGCTTTTGCCTTTAAATCTGTTTATACAACCGACCCTGATGATGTTCCAAATGCTGGTGTGTGGGAGCCACACTCAGGGTGAAAAAAGAAACAAAGATTGCTCCGAACTATTTAGCATAGCACTTTAGCAGCAACAATAACATCTGTTCATTGAACATACATCATTAAAATGAGCCCAGAAGGCATTCACTTTTAAATGTACAAAGCAACATGCCTCTACAAATGTTATTTAAAATACATCGGGATTTCAACAGTGATAAATTCTAGGCAAATTATCTGGTTGTAGGGTTGCGACATAGCTTTGTAAATGATTTCTGACTGTGGAATGTAATGGAATAAAGTATTCTCCCCTCCAAGTTCCTTGGAATATAAAAAATCATAACTTTCTCCGTTCTTCTTCTTTGCTTACCTATGTGTGGCATATTTATGAGAAAAATGGTATAATGCTGATATTTTGGGGGTTCCTCCAGAAGTCTTTTTTAAAATTGTGCATTCACAATGCTTTGTGTTCATGATGGTACTGGGATGGCTAAACAAAACACTGCTCTCAATTTTGTTTGTTCCTGCAAACATTTTAGAGCACACATATTGCTTCATTTTCAATTGGTGCATGTCCTGTATCTTCCTGCTGAAATCCTGTAACCTTTTATACACAAATGTTCCAGTTTATTTTTGTCTGCTTTCATTGCACTATAGTGCAAGAGTGCCCCTTCAGATGGCAATAATCCAGTAACACTGGTGAAGCACCACTGGGGAAGCCCCACAGAACAACTAGTAAAGCTGAACAATGTGTGGATAGGTCAGTATAAATCCACCACTAATGCAATATTATTGAGCCAATGACATGTTGCAGAATGCACCCACAAGAAAAACCCAGTTGTATTTTGCAAATATGATTTTTGCCATTGAATTTAGACTTCTAGGAGAGCAAATACAGCCATAGGCATGAGGATGAACAAAGTTATATTTGCCTACTTTCATTTTCTGTAAGGTATTTCAACTGTTAATAATTGGGAGTTGGTTTGCAATTTGTATTTTAATGGATTAGATGTAAATAAATGGGCATATTATCAAAACATCAGAATGTATATGGGATAGTGAAGGAAAAGTTAAGATACCCTACAATGTATTAAACAAAGCCTCCAGTCTTTGGGGTAAAAAACCCAAACATCTTTAATATTGCTCATTCCTAATTACTGTTACCTTAAGAGAATAAAAAGCCTAAAAAAGAAAGGCTTGCAACCATGTTGGCTAAAGATTTCTCTCACCAATTAAATGTGGCCTGCAGCTATGGCCATGATCCAGAAAACCACCAAGCTAGTTCCATGATTCCAAGGTTGCTTTAGACTTGCCTTTCTTAAACAGCCCTCCGCCATATGACAAATTGCTTTTGAAGCTGAAAAGTGTTTCAAAGGCTGTTCGAAATTGTGTGATGGCATGGGGTCGGCTGTTCAAATAAAAAATACACTGGGCTAGTGCAGGCCCTTGGTGTGAGCCCAAGCAGCTCTTTAGGTCCACGGCTAACACTGTGGGATGATTAACCTGCCAATTAAATCTTGCCACCCTTGCTTTTCATCAGGTGAAAGAACAAAAGTCACAGTGTACAAAAGTAAAAATGCGCACAGAATCTGTGCAAACTTGTGAGGAAAAGTGAAAGAGTGAAACATATAGAAATGGATCCCATGACTAACACCGAGCCTTTTCTCATCATCCAACAATTCCTTCTATGGGCGGGTGCATGGAAGTGTTGTAATGGACATGTCTGGGCCATCTTATCTTAGTGTAAAACAACAAGATAGCAGTAAGCCTTGAGCCCTCTCATGCACTCCCTTCCTCCCTCGCCTGAGGCGGCCACCTCACTCTGCCTAATAGCAGGGCTGGCCCCGGCACAGTTCCGTGACCCTGGAGTGCAACAAGAGCTGGCTTATTGGAAAGCCTTTCCTATTGTGGCTGTGAAGTGAACTGCATCAATGTATTTTCATTGCTGCCAGGGCAAAGAGAGAGAGACCTTGTGGGACACTGATTGCAGGATAACCCACAAGGTCTCTCTCTCTTTGCCCTAGCGACCAGTGAATATCTGGGCAAGGGTTATTATTAAGGAGATTGCAGCTGACTGCTTTGGGGGTGCTCTTATTTAAGCATAATATCTTTTAATATATATTTTTAAATCTATATTAAATTTTACCCTTTTAATATGCTAAGTTCTATATAGGTTACATGTGATCAATGTAGTATTGTAAAGATGGTAGGTTTTACGTAGGATTCTTCCAGGCAGCAATGTGATTTTTATTGCAGTATTTTATACTGCTAGGTTATCTTATATGTGAAAGGTCTATGACCCAAGCATTAATAAATGACATAAATGTAAAATCGTTAGCAGGATTGAAATATCACTTGTAGTTTAAGGTTGAATTTTGGACATAATGGAAGAGGTAAAGGATTTGGATTATCATAAAAGATGCAGGAGGAAAGTATGAATAATAGGACCCGCAAAGGGGAGGATGGAAGTCTAGGGGATTCCTTGGAATCTTGTTTTTATTATTTATGTTTGATATAGCTCTGTAAAATTTTAATTTGAAAAACCAAAATTTTTTTTAAATTTAAAAAGGAACCAAAAAATAATAATATATAAAAATAAACGACACAAATGTGACGAGCTGTAAGCATCAAACCTCTGGGTTGTTTTCGTGTGTGTGGGGGGGGGACACTTTTTTTTTTAAGGATCTCGAATGACCACGGATTTAGCTTGTCCTCAACGCGGCAGTCCAGGGGAAGCGAAGGCACTTTGGTAGATGCTCGGAAGAGAAGGGGATGATCAAATGCGCTTGGAATTCGGGAAGGGAACGAGCCGGGCGCCGCTTTCTGGCTTCCTTCACCAGAGGAGCTTCTCCCGAGCAGCAATAACGTGACGGAGCCTTGGCGGGGCGCCTGCCAAAGTCCTGAACAAAATCAAAACTTTGCGGTTCCCCCTCGCACGTTTGGTCCACATTTCACCCCTCCTTTTTAAAAAATTGGTGCACCTCCAGCCCCCTTATCCCGCCCGTTTCCCTCTGCCGCTCATTACTTTTCTCCTCCGCCTCTTCCAGCGACTCCCTCCATTCCCCGCTCCCCTCACGCTCCCTCGCGCTATAGCGGTTCAGAACACCAACCGCCACAGGCACTAGAAGTAACGGAAACTCTGTCCGGCGGCCCGGCGCCTGCGCCGTCTCAGCCTCTTCGCCTCGCTCTCGCAGTGGCCCCGCGGTCGTTGTAGTTCCCTGCGCCGTTCACCTCAGGAGGGAGGAGGGGGAGGAAAAACTCCCCTTCCCAGCATGCCTCTCGGCCACCCCCTCCCACCTCCACCCCACTCCTCCTGTCCCATCTCGGGCGGCTGAGGCTTCTCAGTGTGTGTGTGTGTGTGTGTACAGTAGATGGTGTGTCGCTCGAAGTGGGAGCGGCGGTAATGAGATGCGTGTGAAACCGCCTAGTCCCGGGAGGAGACGGAGTTTCGCCGAGACGCGAGTGAGTGGTCGGGAGTTGGAGGGATGAGGGGAAAGAGAGGGAGTCCGAGGGCGGGAGGAGGCGGAATGGGCAGAGGGGGCAACGTGGAAAGTTCCTCCGGTCGCGTCGGGGGCGGCAACACCGCCCTTCCCGGGTGGGTGGGGTGCGGGGAGGCGAAGCGAGGGCAGCGGGGGCGCCAGGCTCGGGCTGAGTCCCAAGTGACTCCCGCCTTGACCATCCAGCTGTGGTCAACGGAGGTGGGGGGTCAAGAGGAGGCCGGGTGTGCCCAGATGTGGAGGGGCCGGTGACTCCCTGCCGGCCACATCATCCCTGCCCCCCCAGCTGTGAGGGATGCTTCCCGACGGCGCCTGCCCCATCTTCCGGGGGGGGGGCTGGATTCGCCTCCTTTCTGAAGCAAATTCCTTCTCGCCCAGAGCAGTCGGTGCCCCGGGATGGAAGAGAGCCACGCGCTCCCGTCCTCATCCTCGCCTCCTCTGCAGCTGACGCCCCCACGACTTTTCGAGCCTCAATCTGACCACCAGCTTTCGCCTGAAGTGCTGCAAAGGAGGGTTCAAAACGCTGGTGAGAGGGATCTGGCGGGGGGAATGACCAATCTCCCCCCTCTCCCCTCCCCGCAGCAAGTTCTCAGCCTGGCAACCTGTTGGATTGCGAGGGAATTAAGTGAAGATGCCCATGTGGCTTTAATGTGACCCATGTAACACTTCAGTGCTTTTAAAAAAAAGACTAAAAAAAGTTGTAAATTGCTAATTTCAATGGGGGGAACTGTCCTCAAGCGCAGGGGCACTGCTGTAACTGGCTTGCAAAGCATAATATTTAGTGTGAAGAGTGTGATTAAGAGTTTTTCACTTAGTGAAGGGCTTTTGGGAATTGATGGTAATCTCATAATAAGGAAGCAGGAAATGTAGCTTCGGGGAGCAATGGAGGTGTAAATAGAGAAAGAAGTGAGTCAGTTCAAATTGTGCCTGACACCCACAAACCACATGGGGATTATGTTGTTCCCTATGACAATTGCTGATAGTTTGGCTTTACCAGAGGCTATCAGGGTGTCTAAACTGCAAAAAGGGACCGCAGTGCACTGGAATGCTGTGTTTTTCAGCTGGTGTCTGCAGTTGCTGAAACCTTTCTTTCTGATCTTTTGACTTTAAGCCCAACATTTACACACAGGATTTTATTAATAAAGGGGGTTCCCTTTTGGATAGGTTGCATCTGTTGCAATTAGGTCCACAGTGTGTTCAGCAGTATAGAGTACAGTAGACTGTCAGTGTGCCAAGTACCTTCCCAAAACTAAAACATACTGTGCATGCTTTCTAGAAAGTGAGAATTGTTGAATTCCAACTTTCTTTTAAATAAATTTGCATAATTTCGGTCTGCACAGCCCCATTGTTAACTGGCACCTCTTTACTGTAAAACTTATTTCCCTGCAGCTTGTGTAGTGCTGCATTTTGATTGCTATGTGTTTCAGCTTTAGGAACATTAGTAAAAGCTTCCAGAATAATCAAGGCAAAAAGTGTGGTTGTCGGCACCCTTCCTCTACTATTGGTGGTTTGGTCTTGTGTGGCTCCTTGCCACTCTTCCTTGCTCTAGGTGCCTTGGCCTCATAGTGGCTAAGGACACTCTCTGCCTCCCATGCCACTTTGTCTGCCTTGTGACTGAGGCATAGCAATCAAACAACAGCCATCTTTCCTCCCAGCTACAGAGCTGCAACTATGAAGACGACTTCTGCTGCACCAAGGTTTGAAAGAAGGCTGGGCATGTCATGTTTGCCAGCAGATGAGTGTGAAGAAAGAAAATATGGAAGCCTACTTGTGGCTTTTGAAAGTAGTTTAGGCAAAGGCAAATAGCAGGGCAAATAGATCAAGATCTGAACTAGAGTGATTACATAAGGATTTGCTAGCTTCTGACTTTGCAACCGATTCTTTGAAATTTAGCTGATTTTTTCCTGAAGAAATTAGGAATGGTTACAAAATGATGTTCCCTAAGTTACCGTATTTTTCGCTCTATAACACGCACCCGACCATAACACGCACATAGTTTTTAGAGGAGGAAAATCCGTAGGTATGCCACCCGTAGGCATTCCCTCCATAACACGCACAGACATTTCCCCTTACTTTCTAGGAGGAAAAAAGTGAGTGTTATGGTGCAAAAAATACGGTAATCATGCCTTTAGTCGTGAATGAGTCAGTTTTGGTTGCTATTGCAATTTAGAAAGTGGAAGAGAGCCATTTCTAAACTGAATGTATAGTCTGATCATTGTGGTTCTTCATCTCGTAGTCCAAATTAGCTTGTACAAGGTTTAGAGCTGCACTGAAAGTCCATTTAGGTGTAAGAGTAAATCTTGGAATGATGTAGGCAAACTCTTTCTTGACCCCATTTCTAGCAATTTCTCGTTATTTGACCACTTACCTTTCTTGCTTAACTATTTTTTATTTGGTCCTTACACTTTGAGTTTCTTTCCCAAAGTTAAAACTGCTGCAATAATAACCATGGTACTTAAACTGAAGCAATTTGTAGTAAGTGAAGAAGCATTCTGAAATTGTTAATTTAAATGACACAGTGCATTCCTCCTTTCTTTTGTTCATCCATTTAATAACTTGATATTGCCATGCCAATGAGAAATGACACTGACTTCAATAATCCTAACGGTGCTCTCATAACTGAATTTGCAGTAAGATTCATCAGGCACTTCTTTGCATTTACCACTAAAAAGCTCTCTATATCTTCCTCCATTCTCACCTCAGTTACTGCAGCCTCCACCCCTCCAGCTGGCTCCTTACATTTTATTCAGTTCAGATTACCACTGCTAAAATCATGTCTTTCTCCTGTTGGCCAGACTCACTGTGTAGAGTTTGTCATATTTTCTAGAACAGTGTGACACCAAGTAGTAGTTTGTTACTTACAAAACACTGATATTTCAGATTTTCACCTCTGGATTTGCTGGAGTTTTCACTGGCAGTTGCACAAATATGCTTCTCTGGCAGCTACTTTTGTAGTTATATTTTGTAAAGGGATGTGCCATTTTTTAGAGGCCTTGAAATGTAATAATTCATAATCAGTTTGTGAAACATTTAACAATTTACAATCTTTCTGCTAACCCTACATAGCTTTGTCACTTAATCCACTAAAGAGAAGCTTGTTCTAACATTGTATATAGATAGTACCAATTGAATCAGCATTTAGGATTTGATATATCTGCAGTCTTGTTCTTCTAGCGTTAGCATACTGCTATTCCAGATACCTTGTAAAGTAATATGTGCCTGGTTTTCCTTTGTGTCTTAGACAAAATGGCTACTAATGAAAATACCTCTGATGTGTTAGTTAGAAATTATATTAGCACTTCTTCAAAAAGGTTGAAACAAAAATATTGCCAATTAACTTTGAAAATTAAAAGTTAAAAAGAACATGAAATTGCATATTGTTTTAGAAGAGACCCACCATACTTTTCTTGAGTGTGCAGGAACATTGAGCTATGGTAGGGTAAAGCAGTGGTGCTTAACAAATCCTTTGGACCATTCAGTATTAGTCATTGTGGGAACTTTATCAATGGTTAGCTACAAGGAGCTGAACAAGGAGAGGAAGTATAGGTATGTTGTGTGTGACTTCCAATGCTAGTGCAGCTAAAGCACGGCATGCACTTTCAATCCTTCTTGATTCTCTTAACATCTGAACTGCAAATGGGTGAAATGCATGTGGAGGGGAGGGACTACATTCCACCTTTTCCTGCACTATTCCTTTCTCTTTACTGCACATGCACAAGACTAAAAGCACAAGGTACTCCTTTTCAGTCCTGGATTTAGCACTGTGTTTCAGAGACACTTATAATTTCAGTGAACTTTTCTACATATATTTAACTACTCCATATATCCGTATTTCTAACAACTTCACTGTGGACCTCCCACTCCCTGATGTTAAGACTTTTTGAATATAACTGTTTTCAGTGCCCCTTCACAGCAGCATTATTTTTATCGAACAGCTTTGCAATCAGTGTGTTGAATATTATTTTTCTGCTGCTGCTATGAGCCATGCTAGATTAGATGTAGCAGTTATGTCGAGGAGCTGCAACATCTTGTTCTTGATATAATATACATGGCAGTTCCCTAAAAGATAGAAGAATAAAGTGAAGTATCTATGACTTAAGGAAATTAAAGCAGAAATAGGTTGTAGCATATGCATTTGGCCTCCCAGTATCATTTCTGCTTTAAGTAGATTGATTGTGGTGTTATGTAACATTTCTAGTATGTGTGAAATGTATCTTTTTCTCCCTTCTACTAGGCAGTACTTGACGCTTCAAAATGCTGCAGACTACCACTGTGAACCCAACAATTCTGTTCCTTGTACTTGTATTCGTAGAAATTTTGTTCCTTCATTTCGTAAGATGAACATCTTCCAAAAATGACGACTCAGAGACCATTGAGTGGAACCTTATTTTTTCATCTCCATTAAATGAAACAATAACATCTGAAAGTTGAATAAATTCATTGAAGACAGTACTTTTGATCCAGGACATTATCCACATTTTTTAAAACTAACAAGAGTATTGACATAAATTTGTAAGTTGAATCATTGAGTGCAATACTTCGAAGTGTGCTGTTTAGCAGGTTTTTCTCCTCCCACTGAAGCAAAGTCTAAGGTTGTCCTAGAAGTAGTGAAATGAAGAGGCTGTGTGAAAAAACAATGTCTATTTCTGTTTCTGAAGAGAACAATTTCATAATGATGTAAGCCTCTCCCAACATCTGGATGTGGTGCTAAAGGCAAAGCATTTTTGATCAGCTGACGTGAAGCTGTGCAAAGAGGACCTTCATTAAAATAGCTTCTTGCCAAAATAATCTTAAACATCATCATGCACAGACTGAAAAGAAAAATGAAGATGACTGAGATATGAGGATGTTTCCTTGAACCTTGAAAGAGAAGTGTGAAATTACACTTGCAATATTGCAGGGTAAAGAAAGAAAAGAATTTTCTTGACTATTAGACAGGTCTTGACAGATTTAAATCAAGTCAGATGTCATCAAACGAATCTTCTCCTCCATCCTTACAGAAGTTTTCCCCATCTGCGTCCCATGTTGCTGCTCCACCTACCCCTTCTTTATCTTCAAGTCCACAATCTGGACTCTCAGGCCGACTGTCCAATGGCAGCTTCAGCACACAAAGTCTCACCAACTCCAGGGGCTCTGTGCATGGCATCTCCTTCCTGCTGCAGATTGGACTCACTCGCGAAACTGTTACAATTGAGGCTCAAGATCTCTCCCTTTCTGTTGTCAAAGACCTAGTGTGCTCCGTAGTTTATCAAAAGGTACAGTACAACATAGAACATTATTGATTTTGATTATATTATTCCCACCATTTTTTTTTGCCCTCAGGGACTTGGGATAGATATCTTCAGGCTTAAAGTGGGGAGGGGATGTGCATGCAATCCTCCCTGTGTCCCTGTGTCTGCCACCTCCGCTTCAGACCTTCCAGGGCTGAGCAGGAATGTCTTTAGGAAAGGTCTAAGCATATTCAGGCAAAGTCCTGAAGAGGGCTTAAACAATCAGAAATGTCTGCATGGGTGTTAAATGTTGCTCTGAACCCAGAGTATAATTGTTTATTTATTGAATGAACTGTTTGTAGCATTATAATTTGTCAGAGGGAACTAATGAATTCAGGTTTTTCATCATTAAGGTATGAGTACCTCTTTTGTAATTTGAGTTAGCAGCAAATTTTTACATTTGACAGCACCCTCACAGTTTAGAACGTTTGATATTGTATCCTTCTTCTAGGAAGCTCAGAGTGGTAAGTTAGCCTCACATCTATGCTGGGAGCAGACTCTCAAGAAGGCCTGTTTCTATTTCTGATATGTTTCTTATTCGGTTCTCCCCCCACTCTTCTATCTGCAGAAGAATGGGTTTTGGGTTATCCCCCTTTGTCTCACTGTGAAGAGAAGTTAATTTCCTAAATCATAAAATCTGACATTCTCCCATGGTGAATGGAGAAAGAAATGGGTGCAGAAATTCAAGGTCCACTCCCAATTTTTCCTTGGATAAAATCATTGGGGAGTATATATCAACTCAACAGGGCTGTGGGGCTTGCCAAAAACCATAGAGAAATGCTTCATAGCAAGTGGGTATTTGAATGGCCGCTTCTCACGTATGAATTTGACACTCAGATATCTGCATTATGCTAGCTTTTTGTACAGATGAGGAAGACTGCAGCTTGTGTGTTTCCTAGTACCGTGAATAAATTGGGCATTGGAATTCTGGAAAACTGGGGAATGAAAATTCATTGCATTGTTCTTGAATGCTTTTGATCCCCCTACATACTAGCTGTAGAAGGCTTGGAATTTCCTTTCCATGTAGTGTGAATCTGCCCTGCTTATTGCACAATATGTGGCTGATTAACCAAAATTCCATGTCCTGCGAAAAGGACCTGATGTTGCTTACTAGGATATGGTTTTTGCATTGGGTTTGACTACTTGCTAATAGAATCTGAGTTGAATTCCTAGTAATTGATCTCAATTGAGTACAGCCAATACTTTCTTTTTTGATCAAAAATGTATTATCAGGCCCAGCTTTTAGAAAATGAATGAAGCAACATGAGTAATAGATATAGTGTATTGATGATTTAATTTTCTAGTTACTCTGCTTTTCTGAATTGTTTCTGGTGTGTAGACTTAATATGCAGGTGCCTATTCCTCTCTGCCCCAGATTTTAAAAGTTTAAAGTGACATTGGATTTTTAGAAATTCAACTCTTTTCTCTCTCAGTTAGACAATAGTTTCTTTTTTATCAGTTTAGAAGCTTGCATCAGCATTTTGTTTAGTTTATGCCCAAACTTTGACAGCATGCTTGGTTTTTATTGTATTTTATTTGATTTCATTGTATTGCAGGCTAATCCATATTTCTGCCTTTAGAATAGTTAGTGTGTGCGCACACATGTACACTATCTTCTAACACTTTATTGATCTGCTCTTCCTTATTTTCCTGATTTCACATTTGTCTCATGTTTTTCTTTCTTGCTTAATTCTTTTAAGTTTGTCTTCCTGTCTGTTCTTGGCAACTTCTGCTTGAATCAACAGAAGCTCAAAAGTACATTATATAGGGAGCCAATTGTACTGTAAAATGACTAGGACTTCAGATTCTGGTCTTGTCCTGTCCAATTGGCTTTAGTACAGCTTTATGTGAAGGAAAGCTCTGATTGTGCTAGCATCAGCTGCAGAGTGAGCACATGTCCTATCCAGGCAGCAAACTACTGATCAGGAAATGGGGAGGAGGGATGCTTATTTGTGGTGGATTTCTTTTTCATAAGTACTTGTGCAGCTGGTGCACAGGTGGCAGTATTACTCCAAGAGCACCGGCAGATTTTAAAAGTGCATCTGATCCTTGGCTAGGTCTTTGAGGCACATCTATAAGTACAAAGATCTAAAATCAGATTATAGGCAAGTATAATATAAAGACTGTCCAACTTGAAAGCATTTCTTTATCAAAAAGGAGTTGATAGCAATTCTGTAATGTTAAAGGCTCCTCTATTTTTGCTATTCCATTGCTGGCAGAGGTTTTTTCCCTTGGTGTTGATTGCTTTGTCAACTTTCTGGCAATTTAGGACCTGGGGATACATCTCAATACTTGTGTTTTTTAAAATGTATGTATTCATTTGTGTGCGTTATATTTATAGCCCACCCTTTCTCCCAAGATCTCAGGCATACATGAAGTTTCCACACCTTTATCCTCACAACAACACTGTGAAGTAGATTTGGTTGAGAGAGTGTGATTGGCTCAAGATCACCTAGGGATCTTCATAGCTGAGTGCAGTTTGAACCCAAGTCTCTTTGACCCAAATTTAACCTCTCTACTAGACTATGCAGTTCTTCTTCACATTTTACTTCCATGGAAGGCACTGAATGAGGAGGAGTGAGATTGCACAACTGCCAGCAACACATGGCCACATTAGTTCTGGTGTCATCATTTTGAGCACCAGTGTCTGTAGAGGAATTTTTATGCATAAACAGCTACTCATGTATAGTGGTTGCTTTTAGACACATACTCTGTGGTTGATTCCAGGGATAGTCCTGCCACTTCTACATGAGAGTGGTCTTCATGCAAATGAATTGTGTATCCTGTAGAGCCTTTTTTTTTTTTTTGGTAAAATGTAAGACTTCAAGTGTCTGATTTATAATTAGGAATGTGCCTTGATGGTGTCTCAATTACCTTGAACTCCATAGAATGAAACTTGCAGGCCATGTTCCCTTTAGGAGTAAAGTAATATTATTTCACCATCATTTTTCATGATTTATATTTCTGTAATCTGTGTTGAGGTGTTTGTGTGCAACAGAGCACTTTAAATTGCAGCTGTTTTTGTTCTAGCAAGAACAAAGTCGGGGCATTCTGATGGCAGTACTACAGAAGAGTTAGTGCTTAAATTCCAACCTGATCCTTGTTTTGTACATTTGCCTGAGTAGCAACAGTTGGTTTTACTTTTTTGAAAAGGTCCCTCGCTTCTGTATTTCAATCCAATATCAGTTCAATTGTCTGCCTCCACTGGCTACTCTTGCTCTTCTTTCCATTCTTCTATTTTCCTGTTGCTTTCACCTGCCTGCCCACACTTTGAACCTGATTCCAATGTTCTCTGTGCTAACTCACCAGAGCTCCCTACAGGTTTCTTTACCTTTGAGAAAAGGAAGTATCAGTGTGGCACAGGAAAACAATGTAATACCTAAATGTTTGTTGAATTCAAATACACTCAGAATAAAGTAGCCGCAGGAGTAGCTAACATGTTGCCATACAGCTGTAGTTGGACTACAGCTCCCATAATTGACCATTAGCCTTACTAGATAGGGCTGTTGGGAGGTTGGAGTCCAGCTTCTAGGGGGCAGCATGCTGGCTACCTTGGAAGTAGAGTAACCAAAATAAAATGGAATGAATGTTTCTCTGGAACGTTGGAAGCTGTTGTATACTAAGTGAGACCATTTTGCTATCTACTTCTCACTATGGTCTACATACACTTGCAGGCTGTGACTCTCATCTTGAAACTCTGCAGAATCTTTCCTTATCCTACCTGGAGATGCCAGGGCAGAACTTGGGACTTTTCGGATGCAAAACTTGTTCTTTACGACTAAGGTCCCTCCCTAACTGTGTCTTTGATCTGTGAAAGGTGAAAGCTATAGATGTAAATTAGGAAGGTTCCAGTTTGCACTAGTTTTAACTATACCCTAATTGTGCAGGGTGATTAATAATCCCTTGTTTGTTACTGTGGTAGACAATGGGGTTTTCCTGATAGCAATCTGGTATTTCAGAATGGGAGACTTAAAAAATGTGTGTGTGAACATTTTGGGTGTTGAGTGTCATGTGAGCAGGCTCTTGCAACTGGACTTCTCCTTCCTCTCTCCCCCCTGCAGCCCATCAAATCTCTTTTGAAGGATTTTTCAACCCTTGTTCTGGTTCTGGTGCTGTGAACTATGTCATGCTTTGCCTTAGGGGCAGAGGTTTTCAACCTTTTGGGGTCCATGGCTCCCTTGACTAACTACATTCTTTCTGTGGCATCCCTGTGGGGCTCAGGAGCCCAGCTATGTCATCCCTTGGCTGCAGAGCTGGCAGCCTCTCACCCCTTTTCGAACACCCTCCTTTGAGTGTTCCCTCAGCCTCTTCTCTTCTTCCCTCTCCTTGGGAGTCCTCTGGGCAGTCGCAGCTGCCACTCTTGGTCTCTGAGATGCTCCCCTACCCCAAAGAGAGGTGCCTCCTCATACTGCCCCACAAAGGCCTGGAAAGCCCCCCCTGGCCAGCCCCAGAGGCACCATTCGCCTGGGGAGCTTGTAGTCAGGGCTGCTGCAACGAACAGCTGTGCAAGCCTTTGGGAGGCAGAGATGCAAGAGGGCATCAGACGACGGAGGGAAGGAAAGAGGGACAGAGGCCAGTGTTGCCCACGGCACCCCGGCCATCATTCAAGGCACCCCAGGATGCCGTGGCACACTGGTTGGAAACCACTGCCTTAGGAGATTGTCTGACCCTGGACTCATGTTCCATCTCCTCAGTTCAACAACAAGCTGTAAACCGGAAACAAACCATGCTTCCAGTTCATGGTTTGTCTGGACTGAGACAAACTGGGGTTCAGACAGTATGCTAAGCTAAACTACACTTCTGCCAGTAGGTTCAGAGAAGGAGCAAAGTGGCCACAATCTCCTTTCTGGAAGCCCACACACTGACACTAAGCTATGGTTTGGCTTAGCGTTACGTGCAAACCTAGGAACTGTTGGATGTCCGCCTTTATCTGCTAGCTGGCCATTCATTCCTCATCCCACCCTCCCAATCCATAATTGTTATTATCATGAAGTTAGATTAGAAGTATTATTTGTTTTTCCTAAGAATTTCTGTAGCGTTTTATATTACTTATCTTTCCCTGATTTGCCTTCCATTTTTCATTGCATTCTGGCTTTTCTCTTATCTTTACTAATGGCTCCTACAGTGTTTCCTTTAATGGCTCATCTTCTCATTTCTGTTTCTGGCATCGCTTAAAGTGGTTTTCTCCATTATCTGCTCTTTTGCCCAATCTTATATGTGCTCTAATTTCTTTGAACTGCCAGCACTCATCTGATTTTGCATTCTTCTGGTTTCTAGCCAGCCTCTCCCTCATGATTCAGCTTCATCCCTGCATTGTTAGAGCAGCTTTTTGGCTTCTGCTATTTATCCTTAATTGACTTTCTCAAAAAGTTAACCTGCTTCTAATAAACTTATTTCTATATCCATTAACAATTTCTCATTATGCTGTCTTTAAGACCGGTAAGCTTCTTTTCTGCTGCTGTGCTATGTGACTCTTCCTAATTTTGCTTTTTCTCTCACCTTAATCTCAGACTAATCTTCTGAGTCAGCCCCCTCTCCCTCTCTCCTGCTCTTGGTGTGCGTATGTGAAATAGAGAAATGCATTTTATTTGGTTTTAAAATTGATGGCCATAAAGGAAGATCAGTTCAGAACTTCATTTTACCCTTCCAATGTGTGCTATCATGTGGTGAACAGATGCATTCTGTTTGAACTAAAAGTTTAGTTCTAAAAGATGGAGAATTGTATACTTTTTCACATTCTAACTTCTTCTGGTAGGGAAGTGTATTTGATCATTATTAACAGGAATGGCTTCCTTACCCCTTCCATGCTGTTTTCCCCTGAATGTGAGCATCTGCCACACAAACATCTCTATCATATTGGGCTTGTGTATTCATCCCTCTTCTCTTTCCACATGTCCAAGAAGAGAATTTCTGCTGAGTTTTCTTTCTGTTTTAAAGAATTTTGGCTTAGCCTTACATAAGAGCTAGTAATCCTGGTTTAAAATAAACTTGCAAATTGTTAAACAAGTCAGCTTTAAACCATGGTTTATGAACTTGGCTTGTTTTAACTAACCTTTGTTTTAAACTAGAATTCTTGGGTCATTTGTATTGCTAAGGCAAGATTCTTTGAAATGGAAAGTAAATTTGAGAGAAGTCCTGCTCCTGGGTGAGGGATGAGCATACAAGCCCAGACTTGTCCATGTATGCTTTAGCATCACATGTGAACTAGCCTTTTGAATTAAAGGAAGCTTTCCTATGTAAATGGTGAGTCAGTTTGATTTCTCAGATATAAATATTTACATTCTACCTACAAAATACAGATGGGGCTCATCAACCTTGGAAGGTAGCCCATCTAGGAGAAGTAAAACTCTGATCCTAAACTTCCACTGCCTTGCAGGACGTCTTCAGGAGAAAAAAAGGCTAAGGAGTAAACTCTGCACAAATCTGGAGTGGAGTCCATATGATTTGTTCGCCTCCTTCTGGCATCCTCTGGCCAAATGTATTGCTCTGCTTTTATTTGAACCATACCAGCAAGGTTGAGAGCTTGCGCCCTGAGAAGGTCACTTCGGTGCTTCCAACATAGTGAAGCACACTCCATTGTCTCTTGAGACATATGTCAACAACAACAACCAGACACAGGCATTACATTTTTACCTGCTGAAAACAAAACTCCTAGTCTGCCCAGAAGCTGTCAGACTTCACTTTGTTCTATTAATCATGGTCTCTTCATCTTTGTTTAATACTTGCCTCTTTTGTGAGAGTAGGGCTGGACCAAGGCAGAGTAAAGCAGAAAAGAGCAACAGTGGAAGGAAGAAAAGACAAAATTGACCACTGAAAAGGTTCTTATGTCCTCATACTTAAGCTGCAATGGGTTCCATTGATAGGATTGCACTGTTAATAGTGCAAAATGTCATAGGCTCTTGCTGGCAGACTTCATATGGGAATATTTAAGAGGCATTCCCTTTGTAGGTAAAAGAAGAAAGCATGCAAAATGTATTCAATGAGATAAACCAAATTCAGGGCCTGGTTGTAAAAATGAAATAATACTCCAGTTGTAAACGAACCACAATTTAGTGGTTAGATTTGTACCATTATTTAGGAAATATATCAAGAAGCATAAGTGGGAAACATATTTTCATTCAGTATTTTTTTTTATAATAATATTTTATTAAGTTTAACAGTAAAAAGATACAACCAAACATAGAACAGTAAAAACACAGGAAAAATATAAGACACAACAATACAAGCTTTCACAATACATAAAATCCAAACATTTAACCTAACAAGGAGAAAAAAAATCAGTCAACACACAAAAAATAGAATAGGAAAAAACACAAATCACTCTTTTCTAATTGTTCATCTTTTGTTAACTTATTTTCCTGACTTCCTCACGCCTCCCTTTTTTATATCCCTTTTTAACAGTTAGTTCAGCAAATTTGTATCCTACTACTTTGTCCTTATATATTTTACCTCCCAAATTTATAATTTCAAATTTTTATCTCTTGTTACTAGAACCCCTTCATTTTATTTCAATGTCATCAGCATTCATACATTTTACAGTACTTCTGTAAATAAATTTTAAATTTCCTCCAATCTTCTTCCACCAACTCTTCTCCCTGATCTCGGATTCTACCAGTCATCTCAGCCATTTCCATATAGTCAATTACTTGCATCTGCCATTCTTCTAAGGTGGGTAATTCTTGTGTCTTCCAATGCTTTGCGATGAGTATTCTTGCTGCTGCTGTAGCATACATAAAGAAAGTTCTATCCTTCTTTGGCACCAATTGGCCAACTATGCCCAGGAGAAAGGCCTCTGGTTTCTTCACAAAAGTGTATTTAAGTACCTTTTTTATTTCATTATAAGTCGTCTCCCAGAAAGCCTTAATCCTCGGGCACGTCCACCAAAGGTGAAAGAATGTACCTTCAATTTCTTTACATTTCCAACATTTATTATCGGGCAAGTGGTATATTTTTGCAAGCTTGACTGGGGTCATGTACCACCTATACATCATTTTCATAATATTCTCTCTTAGGGCATTACATGCCGTAAATTTAATCCCAGTGGTCCACAACTGCTCCCAGTCAGCAAACATGATATTGTGTCCTATATCTTGTGCCCATTTAATCATAGCAGATTTTACCATTTCTTCCTCAGTACTCCATTTCAACAGCAAATTATACATTCTTGATAATATCTTAGCATTGGATTCTAACAATTCTGTTTCCAACTTTGATTTTTCCACCTGAAAACCATTTTTTTTATCTTGATTATAAACCTCTCTTATTTGAAAATAATGTAACCAGTCTCGCACCTTCCCTTTGAGCTTCTCATAACTCTGCATTCATTCAGTAATTTAAATGGGGCAACGGAAGAAATACATTTTTGGTATCTCGTATTTTCTGGAACCAATATGACAACAGCTGTCTTTATGATTGCCTCATCCTCTCAGATTTCCTTTAAATGCAATGTTTTCAGATACTTTAAAAGTGCTTTCTCTCCTCCTACAGAGGCATCACTCTTTTTAAAATCTATCTCACTGCATCAAAGTTGTTTCTGTGTGCTGTTTCTGCTTATGTCTGAGTATAACTTCCCTATCCATTTAGCTGTGTCTTTGAAGCTGCCTTCCATTGTTGTCTATCTTTTTGATCATAATGTCTTCTGTGCCATCTGCAAAGAATACATTTCAGACATGACCTATCTCTTTTTCATCTCATCTCATGAATGTTAAGTTACCCCCTTAAACAAGCATCCAGCAATTTGTGTGTGTATTTATATCTATCTAAATTGCTAGATACTTATAATTAAAATATTTTTTGCCAAAATCATAAGCAGACAAAGCTGAATGTATGTAGTTGTGAAATAATTTTAAAAGCATAGTATAAATTAGCAGAAGTATCATGCTTGTTTTGAGCTTGCATTTTAAGCAAGAATCATTTCCTTTTTTAAGTTGAATTAGGCATTTAATTTAACCTGCAGTGATTTGTCATTCAATACTTTTCGTACTACAACTGCTGATTTCTATTTTATTTTTTTAATGCAAAAAGCACATTCCTCTTATTGTTTTAGCTGCTGTGATCAATCAAACATGCAGAATTTGTTTCCCCTGAAGATTGTAGTTTTGAACAAATTGTGGTGAGTGTGGTTTCATGGCAGCATCCACTCTCAAACTGTGTATAGCATGCACTGTACAAACCTACAGAACTAAATGGGGATGTCTGGGAAGCGTCTTATAGTTGGTTCAATAATGGCATGGACTCTAATGTACTTCAGAATTTGAGAGTCTGAGGTAGTATACCTTCAGGAAGCAAAAAGAAATTCAGTAGCATGTATGAATGCAAGTTATGAGAATAATCGTTGTTTATATATTTTATCCAATAAAACAATTGCTTCCACCTTAATTCAGGTTAGGAGATTTTTGGGATCCTGTGCTTGCCTACATTGGCTCCTTATTTGTAGTTTACTTGGCAAGTGGTTCCTGATAGAATAAATTGTTAGAGCAAATAAATAAACTGATATAAGGAAGGTATAGAAATGAGGTATAGAATGGAAATGGACTATTTATAGATTTTTATATAGAATGTTCTAATGTAGAAGGCATTGCTTACTAAATTCATAGATCACAAGAGCACAGACAAGTCTAATTTCAGTTTTTATGTGACACTCATTAATGCTTCACCAGTATAAATTTTGGCAAGGCTTTCTATATAAAAAGGATATTATAAGGTACTTGTTGTATTTATAAAACAACACTTTTAAGAAATGTGCTTCATGGTCTATAAACCAGCTAAGCCAGAATACTGGTGTATGTTTTCAAGATAACATAATACCTTGCAACAAAATGGGCTGAAATGGAGTTGTAGGTAATTGGTTGGGGTAGCTATCATTTATTCTCAGAACTTTAGGTTGCAGTCTTAATTCACACTTAACTGGAAGTTTGCCCCATTGAATTCAGTGGGACTTACTTCTCAGCAGACAAGTGTAAGATTGCATTGCTAGTGTGCTTGTGTCTTTAAACAGGATCTGTGACCTCACCTGGAAGCTCTTCTGCCATATCTGATGGCATAAATTCCCCCTGGACTCCTCCCCAGACACTGGAGTCATCTTCAACTTCCATATACAGTGGTATCTCAGGTTAAGAACTTAATTTGTTCCGGAGGTCCGTTCTTAACCTGAAACAGTTCTTAACCTGAAGCACCACTTTAGCTAATGGGACCTCCCGCTGCCGCCGCACCACCACCGCATGATTTCTGTTCTCATCCTGAAGCAAAGTTCTTAACCCGAGGTACTATTTCTGGGTTAGCGGAGTCTGTAACCTGAAGCATCTGTAACCTGAAGCGTCTGTAACCTGAGGTACCACTGTGCTTTTTGGCTGAAATGCCTACTTCAAAATAAAAAGCAGCCCTGTCTCATTTAATAATTAATAACGCTATCATTTTTTGATGTGACTCCCTAACTGAGAAGGTGTGGGAATTTTTGAAACTAGAGATTTTGGGGATCCTGTGCTTGCCTACATTCGCTCCTTATTTGTAGTTTTCTTGGGGAGCTGCTCTCTCCCCAAGACTCCTGTAGAATCCATAGCACTGTAGTTGGAAGAGACCTAGAGGGGCAACTTGTCCAGCCCCCAGCAGAAAGGAGCATAGCTACCTGCTCTGCTGCTTATTTAAAGTCCAGTTGAAAAGCTGATTCTCCAGCTTCTTGCTCTGAGGAAACACCTGTGGGCCATTACAGCGAGAATTACAGCTGGTGAACAAAGAGTAGAGCTCTGGCTGATGCATTCCAGAGACTGGAGGCGGGAGAGACGGTACTGGATAGGAGGAAATACAAACAGAATCTATTGTGAAAGCAGAGAGTGCCGTTTCAGCTGAAGAGCTGAGATCACAAAGTGAACTTGACCTGGTTGTCACAGAGGTGGTAAAACCATTCCTGAACTGCACTGCTTGACATTATAGGTATCACATAATTGAATTCTGCACCCTGCAAAAAAATGGACTGCATGTAGAAAACTAGATATTGGGAAAAGGTGTTCTAGTTTTTTAAACATAGGGGAAAAATATGAATCAACTTTCAGTTATGTGAACCCATTCTGCACTCTCAGCGCATACAGGCTTCTCACCTCAGCGAGCAAAGGCTATTTCTTTGTTGTCCAGCAGCTGTTATTCAGATGTGTGCTGCTTCTATCCTGGAGTCCTGACTAGTAGCCACGGATAGGCATGTTCACGGAGAGTAAGGCTAAACCCCTTTATACAGTGTCTGTATAAAATTGTGGAAAATTGCATACTGCATGAAATGAATACTGCACAGGCTATTGCTGGTATGCTTGGGAGACATGTAACATGAAAAATAACAGATATAACTAAGGATTGTTTGATCTGCATTTCAAAGTGAACTGACCTCTTGGGCTAATGTGCAAATTGGAATGCAGTTATTCTCCAAATTTTGCAATACAGTTCTCTGCTTAGAAAACTAACCAAAATTCATATTTTGGGATAAAATGTTACACTGGGATAGAATACCTTCCAAACTATGATTTTAAAGACAATTTTTGTGCATTTTTTGGTACATTATACAGAAATAGGGCAGAAAGGATTTGGGAATAAATACCTACAAAACTGACATGGACTGGAGATGGATGACTCTGTCCATCCCTAGATATAACCCTTAGGCAGGTAATATTTTATGACGCTTTAGAGATCTTTCAGCTTCTTATATGTTATAGGAATTATGTTCCCTTCTTTCCCCCCCCAAAGAATATTTATTAAAGTTTTCAATAGTAATACAATAAAAATCAAAAATCAAAAATAAAAAATAACAAAAATACAAAAATAAAAGTTACATAAAGTTTCCATTACTTATTTTTCATTAACTTATTTCCCAGACCTCCTCATACCTCCCTTTTTTGTATTCCAATTCAAATTGTTAGTTCAGCAAATCCTTATCAATAAATTTTAACCTATTTCTAAACCTTTTTTTCCATATTCTCTTAAAGCATTACAGCTGGAAACCACTTAATTTCTATCCGACATCATTCTAACATTCATTAATTTTGCAATATTTCTGTAAATAGTCTTGGAATTATGTTCCCTTCTTAGGTTTACTGTAACTTGTTAATCTTTGTGCATTCAGTGCAGTCCAACATTGGAAACTGCTCATGTACTGTTGCCCTAGGTTGTGAAAAGAGCCGCTCAATGAGCATCAGCTATGGACAAGTGCTACCCTCTTTCCTAAGCCGAGGTTTTTGGCAGGAGGCCACTTATTTCTGAAACTCTTCCACTTAGGCGGACTAGCAGGTTTATTTACTCTGCAAGGGAAAGTGGTCAGGCTTTCTCCAGGAGGCACTTCATGCAATCAACACTGCTGCTTTGGCATGGATCTGGCTTAGGACCAAATTAGGCATTGCATTAAACATATGGCTGGCTCTTGGATGCTTGGCTTTCCTTTACTAAAAAACAGGTGAAGCTGATCCAGATTGGGAACATGGTGTGGAGGAGAAATGAATCTAACCCTTTTGCCCCGTTATGAATGGTGTATGGAATTAATACTCTTTGATTTGGCTTATTCCAGAGGGGCTTTCTTATTTTGTACAAACGATTCAGCTTTCAGGGTTTTCATCTGTGTGTACTGAAGTGAAATTCATTGTACCTAATGCACCAGCATTAAAAAAAACTGATTATGAAATTATTTAACTGGGATGGGCTTGTGAACAGAGAGAGATTGGCTTGTTTTACTTAACATGTAGCTTATTTTGGACTGTACTTTTGTTTTCCTGTTAAGGAGGGGTGTGGAAGAACATTGGTACATAGACTTTTAGGAGTTTGGAGCTTATGAAAATAGTATCATATTTTTGCACCAAAAGAAAATTAGTGTTTTGCTCTTCAGTTTCTGATGACCCAGAGTTCGTCATTAGTGTATTGTGCAACTTTGAAGCAAAACCTCACCTTTTCATTTGCTCATTTTCCTGCTTTTAAGCAGAGACAGTTGTATGAGGCAATTTTACCCACCCTGGTCATTGGGCTATTATATATATTTCCTGTGGAATATGTGTGGTAGCTACGGTATATATGTTTCAGCAGCAAACACTGCCCCTCACAGTGTGTTCTGATGTGATCTTTGTTTGAACAATATTTAGTGGCAAAGAGGACATGATACAATATGTATTTTGATTTCCTGCACTCAGTGGTTGCTCACTGAAGTGATGGTGCTTAGATTGGTGATAGTGTGTGTGTGTAAAATAGTAGAATTTCAATTTAATCAGACTGTGATTTCTGATCTCTATATTAACTTCTGAACTTCTGAGAGAACTAAGTTTTTAAATATAGTATGTGTACATCTAACTGTATTGGGCTAAGTTTTGAACTGAATATCTCACTTTTGAGATACTAAATGTCCCAGTGTTGTCATGCATCCTACTTGAGTGCCTTTCAGTGATGGGGCTGGGATTGCTGGCTGAACTACTTATCAAATACTGTATTACATTAAGAAAATGGTTAAAAAAATAAAACTTCCAATATCATAATGCCATCGTTAAAATCTATTGTGTGACTGCCCTTGGTATACTGTTAACAGTTCTGGCTACCACACCTCAAAAAAGGATATTGTAGAGCTGGAAATGGTTCAGAAAAGGCCAGCCAAAATAATTATGGGGCTAGAACAGTCTCCCTATGTGGAAAGGTTACAAGGTGGGGACATGATAAAATTGTATAATACTATTCAGAGAAAGTTGATAGAGAACCGGATCCATCTAAATATTGGAAGTTTAAAGACAGACAAAAGTAAGTACTTCTTCACACAGTGCATGATTAATCTGTGGAATTTGCTGTTTTTAAGTCGCATTTTAATCAATGTTTTATATTTGTAGTTAGCTGCCCTGAGGCCAGTTTTTAAACCAGGAAGGGCAGGGTATAAATAAAAATTTATTATAATATTATTATTATTAATATGTGGCGATGACCATTAACATGGATGGCATTAAAAGAGTTTAGACAAATTTAATGAGAATTTAATGTTGGGGGCAGTATGTTTCTGAATGCCAGTTGCTGAAAATCACAAGCAGGGAGATTTGATTGTGCTCGTGTCCTGCTTACAAGCTTCTCATAGTTGCTCTGTCAACATGAGAATAGAATGCTGGGCAAGATGGGCCTTTTGATTTGATCTAGTAGAACTCTTATCTTATGTCCTTAAGTTGACTGCTGTGTCCTAAGACTCCCAGGGAAGCCCTGATGGAAGATGTAGCACGTATAGAAAATGACGCAGTAATGTCCAGAAAAACAGTAGCAAGTCTGATGGTCAAGTCCAGGGGTCAGCAACCTTTTTCAGCCGTGGGCTGGTCCACCTTCCCTCAGACCATGTGGTGGACTGGACTATTTTTTGGGGGGGGGGGAATGAACGAATTCCTATGCCCCACAAATAACCCAGAGATGCATTTTAAATTAAAGGACACATTCTACTCATGTAAAAACACACTGATTCCTGGACCTTCCGTGGGCTGGATTGAGAAGGCGATTGGGCTGCATCCGGCTCCCGGGCCTTAGGTTGCCTACCCCGGTCAAGTCGATGGTAGGCTATGCCAGATCGCAGTTGGCAAGAGGAGGGAAGGTATGGTGTGTCAGGACCCTGGACAGGTCACTGTGGCAGGTACTGGCTGAAACTCACCCAAGGGGAGCTGCTATCTTGGCAGCATGTGGAGCCCTTGTGAACACTGGCTGGTCTGGATTGGCTATTAATCCTGACTCCTTTGAAGAGCTGCCTATATTTTAAAAGAATATTATCTGATTTTGCAGCTGCTGGCTCCTACAGCATGGGAGTTGTGAGGATTGTATTGTGCAGGGCAGGTCATCTTCTGAGTCTGAAGAGTCTGGTCTTGATAGTTCTGTAGTGAGGGATGATGACTTCCTAGGTGATGCCTCTGAGTTAGTGCGGGGTTGATACCAGAGAACATGACATTGTATGCTGAAGAAGAAAGCAAATTGATGTTGAATTTGCACAAGGGTTGCCATACACATTTGTTTTCTGTTGTAGAATTCACTACAGATATCTTTGCTTCAGTTCTTTTATGAGCTGATGAGGAGGAGATAAAGCAACAAATGTAAGGGACTACAAATATTACACTAGGAACTGCCTTCTGCACAGCATTCTGTACACCTTCCCTGCCCTTAGAGTTTTACATCTTGTCCTTAACTTTCTGCCTTTTTCCTTCCAACACTTTTTAGGTTACTCTTTTACCATTTCCCCCTTTTTCTTTCCCACTTCCCCTAGTTCAAAGTATTTTGTGCATTGTGACCAGAGAGTTTCTGCCACAATGAGTTTAGCTCTGCAAGAGGACCATGTCTTCATCAGTGCGGTGAAGTTTCTTGAAGCCATATTTAGTGTTTGTACATATGCAAAAAATAACTGACATGTAACTGGGGGATCTGGTAAGTGTTAATAGTGGTTTTCCTTTGTTTTCCATTTGCATGTATGCAAACTTCCAGTCTTGCAAAAGTCAAATATTTTAATATTGAACACAAGAGAAAACAGACTTTTCTAAGACATTAAATTTTGTCCTGGTGATCTGTATAAAATATGTACTAGGGGAAGAAGACCTCAAAGTTGGAAGCTACCATGATGAACTAGTTGTTGATTACTTACAGCAGTTGCATTTCACATTGCCTGGTGAATGTCCTATTTAACTATTAGCAATTTGTGTTGTTTGTCTAACTCCTTTTTCCTAGTTCTGCTTATAGGCAGCTGTGGTGAGCTGGTGTGAGAGTAAAGCATATTCTTAGCCAAAATATGCATACTTGTTAAGGCCAAAGAAAGTGCAGATGAGGTAACTCTTCTTTTCCTTACCTAAATAAATAAATAGTGATCTCATTCAAACCCCGAAATACACAGCAACCAAGAACCAGAAGTCAAGTGGTAAAATTTCAGGAATACTTCTCCATAATTTGCAAATAGATGAGTAAAAGATGGAGAAATCAGAGTTCAGTTAGCCAAACCCAGGAAATATTCCGGTTATCCTCAGTTGCCCTGTGAGTTAAAAAGTAAAGTCCTGGGCAGAGGTTTGTATCCTTTGCTGTGGGCAAAGAAAGGTGACATAGAAATATGAACTCTTTCTGTTCAACACAGATTGGGCAGCTATGTGAACATTAATGGATGGTGCAACATGATTCATAGGAAAGTACTGGTTATTGAGTTGTATATACATGCAACCATTCTGAGAAGAGGAACTAGTTAGGGCAGGGGGAAGAGAAGTATACATGAGAGAAGATCCTGGTTTTATGAACTCTGCCAAGAAGCTGGAATTTGAGTTGACCAGCCTGTTGGATGAAAACATGGTTGCAGCTGTGTCATGCTTGGGTGCCATTTTTTTAAAAGAAGGAAACGAACTGTTATACAAAAAATGCATAAGTTTTTTAAAAAATCATTCAAGCCTTATATCCACAATGAAACCTGCAGTAAGAAATAAACCAGAGTCATTAGTCAAGCCGGATTAATTGTTAGCTGGGACCCAGTTCTTCTCTAAATTCCATCTGTTAATTTACCAATTTCTGCCAAATTAGTACACTTTGCTACCTGTACTTAAATGGAAGGAAATTGGGTCCAAACATTTTCACCAGCAGTAAATAGAAATATTAGGTATTGTGTCTTCTATTATATTGAATGACATCCTTGGAAGGTTTTAATATCCTATGTGAAATTATATTTGCTTCCAATAATTTTGGGTCACCTGACATTCCTCCCACATATGAAGAAGCTCTATATGGGTGGGACTATGCATGTCTAACTTGTAAAACAGAAGCAGCAACTCAGAGCAGGATTTTTTATTTTGGATGCTCTTATTCTGTGGAATAGTATTCATGCTGAAATACAACGGGCACCCACTACTTGCACTTTCTGGAAACAATTGAAGACATTTTTGTTCTGAATGGCTACTCCAGCTTGTTAAATGGTCCTTTACCATGAGTGTCTACTTTGATCGAGTTTTAGTCTTGTTTTGAAGTTTTTGTGTTTTTAACTTTTTCATTATGTTATTTGTAAATCAGCTTGAAATGGTTGTTTAGAAGGTAAGTAATAAATTGATGATGATGATGGAACTGAGAACATCCCATTATGCCTGCCTGGTGTTGAGCATCAGAATAACAATCATTTATATTGCAGTGGTTAAGAGCGCTGGACTTGTAAACTGGTGAACCGGGTTCACGTCCCCGCTCCTCCACATGCAGCTGCTGGGTGATCTTGGGCTAGTCACACTTCTCTGAAGTCTCTCAGCCTCACTCACCTCACAGAGTGTTTGTTGTGGGGAGGAAGGGACAGGAGAATGTTAGCCGCTTTCAGACTCCTTAGGGTAGTGATAAAGCGGATATCAAATCCAAACTCTTCTTCTACTCTTCTTCTATATTGCATCATGGACAGAGAGACTTCAAGCTGGTAGCCTAAGAGAATGAAGAATTGTTTCATTTTGGTTCTGATATTATAATTCCCAGATCTCTTTTCTGCAGCTCCTTTAACTTTTACCTACCTTTTTCCTTCATACTGCTAGTTAGGATGTAGAATGTAGAGATCCTTACATTCACCACATATGTCAAACTTATCAAGCTGTTACTTCCTAAGTGTATAGGAAGGTCTTAACTATTTATTTGAAAACAGCAAAATTATGGGGTTTGGGAGGGGTAGGTGGGGAGGAGGGAAATGAAGCTATCTCTCTGGGTTTGAGCAAGCTTCTGTCCAGATTGTCTCCCCATCTACTACCAGTTCACCAAATGCTGACACTTTATTCACTTCTCAATTGTGCAAAGCATAAAACTGACCTCTCAGACAAAACTTTTCACATCTTACCACAGGTGCTAATGGATACATCCTTGGGTGTTAATTTTTTTATATGTACCCCATGTTTTCATAAATGGTTGTACAATTAATCTCAACTCTTCTTGGTAATCTGTTTCATTCTTAGAGATCCAAGGGAGCACTTCTAATAGGATAGCAATGCAGAGTTGTTTTAATTGGTACCATGTGTTTTGCAGTATTTTCTGATGTTTCTGAACATAGCCAACATAATAACTGTGTGGCTTCATAGTATACTAACAAACTTGGGACTGTAAATCCATCCTTGTGCATTGGGGCCTGTTTAGTAAGAGCCTTCCTCAATCCTGTCCAATATCTTCTGCCAATTTTCCAGTTCTTGATCATCTGAAGCAGAAAAAATATTAATACAAATAAAACTTAATAGTTGCAACGTTTTAATTGTACAGATTAGATAGTTTGTTCCAAAATGGGAAGTGAAAGTTATGGCTGCTTCGTAGAGATAATATTTCTGTGTAATTTTAATTTGAGTTGTGTTTACCTGAACCCAATGGCTTGGATTCAGAGGAATGCCAGCTGAAGGGTGTTGATGGAATGTGACTTTCCCACCCCTGTAAAGCTTCTCTTAAGGATCCTGGCTGGGCTGAGGGAAAAGGTGGATTGCAAAAATGAAGCAGAAACACTTTCCATGAGCAGGAGATTTGTGATTAGTCATTTGGTTTAGAAAAGTAGGTGTAATTCAGGCAGGGAGATTCTAATCAGTAAATAGAGCATTTCTCATTAATGCTGGGTTTTCATAACCTCCTCAAGGACAATAGAAGGCTCACCAGCTTAAGCTAGTGAAAAAATTTGCCACAAAATGTTCCACCTTGCAGTGTTTCTCTTTGTCAAAAGCAACAAGGCCTTTGGGCAGCACACATCCAGGCATTTATAGGATGTGCTGGGACACAGCCCATCTCCAAAAGTAGTTTAGGGAGGAGAAAAGGCATATTTCTCCTGGTCTACCTTATTGTGGGGCTGGAGTTTGGAGGAAATTTCCTCTGGTGGGGCTGGGGATAAATAACTGGAATTCTCTTCATCTCCCATTAGCTTCAGGAGTTCTCTGCTTGGGAACCATCATGAAGCTTGGCTTTTTCTGCCACTAAAATTCCTTACATCATGACTATTCAAAAGTCTCTCACTGATATTGGCATGCTCTCCTTCTCTTGAACAATAAGCTTTCATGGGGATTGAAATCCATGTTTTCCATTTGTTGCTGACCTTTGATGATACACTGATTTGTTGATAAAAGTATTGGTTGGAAACAATTTTGTAACCATAAGACCTAAATGCTCTTGTTAGTGTAAATAGACTGTGATGCCAAGAGAATTAGGTAGCAACCAAGGATGTGGTGATAACGGGGACATTCTGGTGAGGTGAGAAATGTAGTTCTATCTCACTCCCCATCAAATGGAAATGATCCCATCCTTCATGCTGAAAGGAGGAACCTCTAGAACAGGGTGGTTGAGCTTTTCATAGCAAGTGGGCTGCAAAGGTAGTACAACATTGAACCCATGGGCTGCATACAGCCTTGTTGCACACAGGGGAAGCAAGGCCAAAAGTTGACCCCCCCCCCCGCCCTTGCGCTGCCTTCCTAAAGCTGGCTAAGCAAGGTTCAGGGCTTTGGGAAGGAGTCAGAAGACACTGGCAGGGTCCTAGAGCCTTTCTTCTTCCTCCCCAAAGCTGGGAAAGCACCAATTAGGCTTTGTGAAGGAGGTGGGAGCACTCTTAAGACCCTGTCTGAGCCCTCTTGCATGCTTCCCACAGCTCAGCATCTTGCTTACCTGGCTTTGGGAAGGCAGCGTGAGGGCTGGTGTGTGTGCCAAATGTTGCTGAGGAGCACCAAAAAGTCTCAAGGGACCACCCTACCCTAGAATAGGTTGCAATGTGAAACACAATATTCATTCATCAACTCTGGTTGACACTTTGAAGAAATGATGCAAAAATATCTTGCCTATAGTTTCTTTATCAGAAACAGCAGCTATTCCATCAGGCTGAAAGGCTCTTTTGGGGGCTCATCTCCTCAAGTTTTTCTCATTCTAGCTGGTCATTCCTCTGTATGTAAGAAGTTTCCTCCCCTCCCCCCATTCCAATCACTTTCCTATTTTATTACGTATCTTAGATTGTAAATTTGAGGGCAGGGATTGTTATCAGTGCCATTTGTAAGCCACTCTGGCAGTCATCTTTGGCAGAAGAGTGGGAAGAAAGTTCCTTAAATAAATAAAACTAATTTTACAGTTTGTTCAGAAAGTTGTCAGGAAAGTGTACATTTTGTAACATAGAAAGGTTCCGACCTTCTCTGGAGTTCATGCACCTTATAGAATGGATCTGAACATTGGAACATTTAATCATACACACTTAGCTGGCTTTTGGCTGTTTCCCTATATAAATAAGAAATGGGGAGGGAGAGAAATCTATCTGAATCCTCTAGTCAGTATTTCTTCTGCCTGGTTCGCATACCAATAGTAGCATGCGCCAAGTTTCACTTGCTACGTCTTCTATCTGAAGAGGAGATATTATGCATGTTTATTCTATGGTTTCATTACGTATATTGCACATGGTTGTGTGGCCCATCTAACCTGTAATTAGATTTGAGTATGTTTGAGATTGAAAAAACACATTTCACCTCATTGCTTTAAAATCTTACAGTATTAGCAAGGCAAGTTTATTTTTTTTATGGATAGCTGTTTTTGTATGTTGTAGTTCATCACCAACTACTCTATCAAGGCCAATGAGACAATAGCACAAAAACTTTATATCATTCAACATTAGGTAGCCTCTGTTGCAAACCGTTTAACTTTCAGCTTATCTTCATCAACACATCTATTTTTCAGAAGTTATTAAGGAGAATGCATGCATTCAGGATTTCTGTAGTGGCAATAGTTGGAGATTTGTCTCAGTTTGAGATGAGCAAATTATGACATGCTGTAATTTGGAGTCTGCTTTTTTGTTGTTGCAGTTCCCAGAGTGTGGTTTTTTTGGCATGTATGACAAAATTCTCCTGTTCCGCCATGACCTGAACTCAGAAAATATTTTACAGCGGATTACATCAGCTGAAGAAATACGTGAAGGTGACCTCGTTGAGGTTGTTCTCTCTGGTAAATAGGTTTTCAATGTGGTTCCCTTGTTGTTACATAAAGCCATGATATTACCATTGCTTCAAAATGGTTGAAATTTGTGGACTGCTTTATAAATATTAAAGGTTACTTGGAATAAAGTAGATGAAATGACACCTTACTGAACCAGCTTCTACAGATGAAAATGGTTGAATTTGCGTGTAACAATTGGATAATCTTAATTATCTTCTGAATTTTTTGGAATTAGTAAATTGTCAGTTACTTGATCTACAATAGCAATCACTGTGTTCTAAATAGTGTAGAAAGTCCTTCATGCAACCTTTATTAAAAAAACAGGTTTGTTTTTTGTTTTTTTAAAAAATGTATATAGTTGTATGTCTTACAATGCATGCTTTGTAGGAGTTGAGCATAGTCATCAGTTTCTACCAAAGGCAGTTTGCTGAGGCTACCATTATTTTAAAAAACCATTCCAGTCAATCATACCTATAAATATTGCTGTAATCAAGTGGGACTCACTCCTGTTTTATAATGTATTTTTTAAAAGCATTGGCTACAGTCGAAGATTTCCAGATTCGTCCTCATATGCTATATGTGCATTCTTACAAGGCTCCCACTTTTTGTGACTATTGCGGAGAGATGCTTTGGGGCTTGGTACGACAAGGGTTGAAATGTGAAGGTAAGTTTGTCAATAAGTGCATCTTAACTATGACATGTATCTATGTCCATATATCTATTGTCCATGACAATACACACTTTCAGTGATTTTGTGTATTGTACTTCAGTCATATTTAAAAATAAAACATAGTAGGTGTAACTCAAAGAGCAAGACATGTTATTATTTGAATTTGTTTTTCTAAAAGTCTTACCAAGTCAGCAACCACATCCTCCCCGATAATGGCTTTCTTCTGTGGCAAGCAAAATTTCTGTTTGACAGTGCTACAGAGATATAAACAACCCAATCCTAAGGGTTTTAGGACTGTCGTATTAGGTTTAGGGTATGCAAAGCTAATGTCAGTGCAACATTGGAAGCTGTAGCATTATGCCAATGCTGCAGACAAACATGCTGGTACAAATGTTTTGGTCTGACATGTTGATTAGAGAAATGTTTCCTTTTCTTGTCACAGCTTTTTATAACACGCAAATAAAGTTCTGAATGGGCATACCTTTTCATGTGGCCCTTGTTCAGTTGGCTGCAGTACCTTCCTCAGTTCTCCTGTCAACAGGCTGTTGTCCAGGTATTAGTAACACGACACTTCATGCTTATTGGCTTTTACTCAACTCCTGTGGTTCCAGCTGAGCCAGGAGTACATTGTTTAGATAGTCTGCCAGGGGAAAGAGAGCTGAGGAAGATCAGCAGCAACATGTATTGCATAACAGGCCCCGTTTTCAGGCTTTAGCCAGGGTGAAGCAGGGTCAGAAAAGCAAGTATTCAGGCCAAAAAAATTCCATGCATTACACAGATCTGCTGATAATTACACCACCACTCCGTTGTGCTAGGAGATTATTAAAATTATATTGAGAGTCAAATTCACCATGTTTTGGCTTGATCTGTCTTTTCTGAAAATATGATCCTAATTTATTACTGTCAGTTCTATTTAAATGAATGGTATCATTCATAATAAGTTGTTTATCCCCCTTCCCTAATGCTAATTTTATTAGGGTGTGGATTAAACTACCACAAGCGATGCGCCTTCAAGATCCCAAACAACTGCAGTGGTGTAAGAAAGAGGCGTTTATCTAATGTATCTTTACCAGGATCTGCACTTTCAGTCCCAAGATCAGTGCAAACTGAATACACAGTCGCAGTCACAGAAGAGGTATTTAGATGATTTTCTCTCTCTCTTAAGGTGGGATTCCATTCTAGTTGCACAAGCTACTGTCATGTGTCAAGGCACATAACCCCAAACCTTCCTTTCGTAAATATGTGGGGCTCCTGGAGCTCCTTATCTGTGTTCTGATTTAATTTGTGCTGAGGTTCAGCTGCTCAAATAGCCTTAGAGTAGATTTTCAATTCCAGAGATTTTCCCTGGAAAGTTTGTTGCTAAGCTTCTAAAGCACTCTTCTACAAAATATCAAAACTGATATATAAAAAATATAAAAGCATAATAAAGTATAGTCTAAAATTGTATGAGGACACCATCTTGCTGAAGCTCAGTAGGTCTGTGTCTGGTCAGTGCTTGGATGGGTGACTTCCTGAGAACAAAATTTATGCCAGAAGTAGGATATCAGTGTAAGAACAAATGGTTTAATGGTTCAGATTTGTGAAGTAATTGTGACTAGATGCTAAATCTGTAAGCCGAACACTTACCAATACATGACATAATCCCATTTTTGGCATGGTGCATGTTGCCATAAACCATTTGAAGAGCGTGATGCAAGGTATAATCACTAGCAACTTCCCCTTTCTTATTCTACCCCCCCCCAAAGCACAGCAAATTTAATATGGTTTTACTTTTTTGTGTGTTGTGTGTGTTTATAACCAAATCAGTCACTTAACACTAGGTGATTAAGGTTAACAATGGAAATATTACATATATTAGGTAAAAGTAGGATTTAAGAACCTGATTTATTGCTATTTGGAATGTAATAGGATGAATATATAGTTCAACAGTGCCCTATTGCTTGAAAGGTGGATGGCTCCATTCATGAGTGTAGATGTTACAGTTGTATTAAATTAATAAAAATCCACCCCGTCTGCAATCCAGTAAGGGCTTGATCAGGTTAGATCAGACCCTCAGTCTGACTTGAACCCTCATCTCACTCACTTTAAGGAATTAAACACCAGCTGGTGGCCATAGCAAAAACAAGGCATGGAGCTTATTAAAAGTGATGGCGGATGTCTTCTGAAGTATTAAGGAGGGCTGTTTAATATCACTGGTAAATGCCAACTATTTGGTTTCAGCGCGCACCTAGGTTGGTGTAGCAATATATGGCTTCTGTGTTATTTAGATTCCTTAGATACTTTTTCCGGGCTTAAGTAGAAACATAAGAAGAGTCCTATTGGATCAGACCAAAGACTCATCTAGTCCAGCATCCTGTTCTTACAGTGGCCAACCGGTTGCCTTTTAGTGTGGGGAGAGCCAGTGTGGTGTAGTGGTTAAGAGTGGTAGTCTCGTAATCTGGGGAACCGGGTTTGCGTCTCCGCTCCTCCACATGCAGCTGCTGGGTGACCTTGGGCCAGTCACACTTCTTTGAAGTCTCTCAGCCCCACTCACCTCACAGAGTGTTTGTTGTGGGGGAGGAAGGGAAAGGAGATTGTTAGCCGCTTTGAGACTCCTGAAGGGGAGTGAAAGGCGGGATATTAAATCCAAACTCTTCTTCTAGTTTGCTATAGTCTTGTTGGTAAAGGAGGCCTGGAAAGGATTGGGGAGCTAGGAATGTTAGGAGCCTAGGGAAAATATCAGAAGAATTAGGTCTGCACCACAAGTTCACGCCCTGCATGTCTGCTTTTCTTTTCAGCGTCCCCTTCTAGAGCCCAGTAAGAGGATTCCTTCCTGGAGTGGGCGTCCAATATGGATGGAAAAGATGGTGCTCTGCAGGGTAAAGGTTCCACATACCTTTGCTGTTCATTCTTACACTCGACCCACCATATGCCAGTACTGCAAACGATTGCTCAAGGGTCTCTTCCGCCAAGGAATGCAGTGTAAAGGTAAGAGTATTCACTGCTGCAAGGTTAATATTGTTATTTGTACAGCTTTTTCGTATTCTTAGCCATAAACCCAAAGCCTGAGTTAAAATTATTTCAGCAAGAAGGGATGCAAGCTTTGAACTACTCCACTAAGTCCTCTTTGTAGCTTTTTTTTTAAAAAAAGAAGTAAAAAACCAGGCAAAACTATTGTGGTTTTTCACAAACATAGAATATCCCAAGTGTACAGAAACTCCTACCTTCTCACCTTCACTCTCTTAGTATTAGACATGGGACCACAAACTTTGCAATTGATATGCACAGCATCATAGAATCGTAGAGTTGGAAGGGACCCAACCCCCTGCAATGCTGGATCACAGCTAAAGAATCCCTGACAGATGGCCATTCAACCTCTTAAAAAACCTCCAATGAAGGAGATGTGAGGGACCAGATGGGAGGCTGGGGTGTGGTCCAGCAGATTAACCTCCAGTTGCAGATCCCTGTTGTAGCCTATTGGCAAAGCAAGTATTTATAAAGCCATCCCCACTTTTAAAAAGCTGTTTGCATTTAATTTATACTCTTATTAAAATTTTAAGGAGTGTGTAAAATATAGTATTACTATACTTAGCTGAGAAACCCACTTATTTTCCTAAGTCTCAAATGTAATCTGTGATTCAACATGGCAGTATAGTTTTGTTGTTTATATGCCATCAATAGCCTGTGTCTCCAGATCATGGATCATCTTTTTTCTTTCCCCCTGCAGACATATGCCTCTGTATATTTACTACTTGGTATGAACCCTTGTCTTATATTTTGTATGTGAAGTGCTTAGTTACTTGTGGCACTCAATAATACGTTGTTTGTGTAGGGATTAGTTTTTTAGTTTCTTAGCAGTAGAGATATTTTAAAGTAGAGAGTTCAGTAATGAAGTTTGCAAATTAACACACACAAAATCTTTTATGTACAATTTAAAAGAAACAGTCTGGGGACATCCTTTTCAAGAACATAACAGTGGTAAATAAGCCTGCAAAAAGAACCTGCTGGGGCCTAGCTGTGTTCTTCCAGCACCCCATTGCTTTTCTGTGCTGCCTTTGCTCTGCTGGCATTTTTCTACTGGTTTTTCTCCACTGGCAGCCCACTTGGTTTCTGTGGAAGGCAGAGAGGAGGGATGGTTCATACTCCTGCATGCAATTTCTTGTTGCACATGGCTATTTGGTGAGTGCTTAGATACAAATACACCCCCAAAATAAATAAAATGTAGGTGTCATGTAAGGGATATTTAAAGAGTTTCTCCATAAATGTATGAGTGAAAGAAACCATTTTTTCTTGCTTTAGACTGCAGATTTAACTGTCACAAACGTTGTGCTTCTAAAGTACCCAAAGATTGTCTTGGAGAAGTTGTGTTCAATGGAGGTAAGAGCAAACATGTTCTGAATCGTAAATAATTATTTGTGTATTGATTTTCAGTGTGACTTGCAATATATTTAAAAGGTGAGATAGAAGTACGTATATATTTAAATTTGGGTATTTTGTAAATGTTTTTACATACTTGAGTTGACTGAATGTGCTCCCTATCTGCTGAAGTGAAATATATTAACAATTTTGGTCTCCTCAGCAAAGTTTATAGTGAATTTCCACTGAAAGAGTATTCAGTCTTGTGGTCCCTAGGAGAGTGTCTCAGGAGCCATAGGATATTGTGCTAGGGTAGGCTGCAAGGCTCTCTGGGTAATTTATGCTGGGCAGCACCACCACCACCGTTTCCCATTTAAGTATTACTAGGTCTGGCAGTAAAGAAATCTAGACCTGAAGTATTTATAGTATTCTGAGAGCGGGGAATGCTTTTCTAGACTCCTGCCTTGCTTATGGCAGCAGTCCAATATGTAATTCTCAGTTTCTCTCCTTAAAAGCATAGAGGGTGGGGAAATGCTAGGCAAGGTGAGTAGACCAGATCCCACAGCTATGCAAAAACATAACCAATCCCAGAGTTCAAATTACAAGAGCAGATTTATTTAAAGCACTGGAAGAAATAGAAAGCTGTTTTAAATATAAGGAAACTTCTATTTGCTATCCAAGGCAATCTTAGTAATTTACAAATTGTTTTCAGCTGACATGCAGAACAGCATGGGTCATCCCAGGCAATTCATAGAAGGCATTCAAGGGAGAGATGGAGATCATTTAAAGACCTTGCCCTTTCTTTAAACCCCCCCCCCTCTGAAGATTCAGTTGGGGGTGGTGGCGGTTAGCTGGCCAGGTAGGTAAGGTATCCACCAACCAAGGGAAGGCAGTTCTCCTTGGAATCTTTGAGGTTCATCACATATGCAGATGGAAGGGATAAGAAGTGTGAATGGGCAAATTACCTGATTTTCCCCAGCCCCACCCCGTGGGGTCAGAATGGGGTAAGCAATCTCACATGCATGTGAGGCAGATGTTTTAGATGTGACTTATGTGCCCTAACTAAGGACACCAAACCATCAATTTCAGTTGAGTTTCTACGCAGTTCTAAGTGGGATTCAGTGTTGAAGTGTAGGATGCACAGTGGGGAATATACTGTTCCCTCCAAAGTCTTGCTGGCCTGTGCAGGCCAGGGCAGGAAGTGAGGAGGGGGCAGACCTTACCCAGTGTTTTCCTTTTACATAGTTTCACTTCACATTCTATTCTCTCTCCCTGCTCTGCCTAATTTGTTTCAATGATTGGTGTGGTTTTCAACGGGTCCCTCCTCAGGGTACCTGGGCTAACTCCTCCAACTTTTCCCACCCCTCATCCTGATCTGGACCCCCCCCCCCAATGTCTCATGATATTAAGGCCCAGTCCAGGGTCTCTTTGGAGAATGAAGGGTCTTGGATTCAATGGATCCAAGCCTCTGCTGGATCCTTCAGAATCCCAAGTTTGGGGGCATAAGTTGCTTTGGGGCCTAGTTGTCAGTGGTAACTGTGTTGGTAATATAAACCTATTGCACCTTTGCAGGCATAATAGGGGCTTCTGCAGTGGTGGTGCCTGCCCCCTTGGTAGAGGTCTGTGGGGGGGACCTACCTATGTGCAGTTCTGGACCTTACCAGCCGTGGGATCTGGGGATTGGGATCTCTCCATTAGATACTGAAAATGAGGGAAGAAGATACCGTATTTTTCGCTCTATAACACGCACCCGACCATAACACGCACGTAGTTTTTAGAGGAGGAAAATCCGTAGGCATGCCACCCGTAGGCATTCCCTCCATAACACGCACAGACATTTCCCCTTACTTTCTAGGAGGAAAAAAGTGAGTGTTATGGTGCAAAAAATACGGTAATATGTTTGGACAGCATATGCTTTCACTGGTGCCTTCAGCATCCCGCTGCTTCTCCCCTGTTGCAATAAAACTTGAAAGAATTCTTCTGCTGTAGTCAGTAGAAGACTATTTTCAAGCATATTACAGTGTGTGTGTTTGGATTAACCTTTGTATGCTGAGCTGTGACACTCGCCTGCCCGGCTTGAAAAACTCACTAAAATTAGGGTTGAAAATTGACTCCAATGCAAGGCTTTTTTCAAGCCTAGTATTTGGGGGGACGGGCATGATCTTTCTTTTGGGAGGGAAGGTTAACCCTAATGAATAGCAGGGTGGAAATTTGAATGTGTGTAAGTGTGGTTGCGGTGCGCAGAACAGTTTCTCAGGTTCTCGGATTTATCCACTGCACAAAAAAGTTGGGCAACGCAATGCCAGAAGTTGATTCTGGAGCCTCACAGTAGCTGCCATTGATGTATTATACCCTTTGCACTCTGATGGAACTGGCTTCCTAGTTTGACACCTCTGTTTTAATTGCTAGCATTACATAACTCCTAATTTCCTCTGTGTAGGGGAGAATTTACAGAATCTTTTCTAAAGCAGAAATGTTGGAGAGCATGTTTGTGTAAAATTCCTTCTTCATTATTTTGTCTCTGTGCCTCTCTAAAGATACTAGAAAAATCAACCCTGTGTGTGGCAGTTGTGGCTGCCTATCCTTGGCTGCCCTGCTCTGTTTGAAGCAGCAGAAAGCTGGGTTTAACTTGCATTAGTATTGAACCAGGTGTAAAGAGAGTTCTGTTCTCTGATTCCCATCCTGTCCACACCCTTCCCTGGAAAGACATAGTCATGATGTTCTTGCATCAGAGGAGAGGGAGTTGGCTGGCACAGGAGGTGGAAGAACTATGATGATGCCAACTTTCCACTGATGGAGAATTGCCCTGTGTCAGGAAGTACCTACATAGCATGAAGTGGCCTTAGTAAAACAAAAACATAGCCCAATTGTTTTTACTTTTTCTCCTGTCTTGGCTGTGTTTGATTGAGTATATTTGATTTTGTTACATATGTACTGACGGCTGCAACAGATTTCTAATTCATTCCTGACTAAAATTGTGATGTAAATGATTTTTCTAACATGAATAATATGAATGAATAATAATATTTTGGAACCTTTTGTTTTTATATGGAATAAGAACCGGCTAGTCCAGGTCAAGATATGGATATGCCAATGGAGGTTGACAGCAGTGAAATGAACAGTGATGGAGGTAGGAGCTTGGATGATACAGAAGAACCCTCTCCCCCAGAAGACAAAATGTTTTTTATGGATCCAGCAGATCTAGATGGGGACAAAGATGAAGAGGCTGTCAAAACTATCAGGTTTGTAAAATCAAAGCATTGCATGGCATGTCTGTGAAGCTCCCTATTAAAGAATTTTTTCTGTTGAGAGGAGAATGAATTTTGCTGTTCACTTTTTATTATTTATTATTGGTTTTACAAGAGATGCTTTCTCACTCTTCAGCATAAGTGAAAAACAGCAATTAACAGAATTGATTAAATGTGAAAGTATGTAGGCTTGAACCTATTGGAAGTAGAATCCCCTGTGAGCGTCAACATGGAAATAAATTACATTATTGAAGAATGCTTAGCTATACTGACTAGTTGATGGAAAATGTTATGCTGACCTAGATTTATAGGGCTACTTTATTCTCCTGACCTTAGGCCAAACTCATTCCAGTCCTAATGCAAGTCAATTGATTGAATGGAGTTACATAAGGAATCAATTTTGCTCCTTGTGTGTGTTGCAAGTTAGGTTAAAGGAAACAACTTTTGGCTCATTGGATGTGACCTCTAAAGGGTCATGTGTTTTTACTCGTATATGTACTACTAGAGTAAATTATTTGAATTACAGCTCATACTATTGTTTATAGAAGATGAGATCCAGTGTAGTTTATGGAAATAGAGCAATGGATTTAGAATAGTATTCAGCCGTGGACTCATTAGGTGGCCTTAAAGAAATTTAAGCCTTAGCTCCATACTGTAAAGTAGGAATAATAAAGACAGATTTCACTGGGATGTAGTGAGAATGAAAGGGAGGATTGCAAGACCATTATCTACCTAAAGCTCAATTCATGTCTACTGTGTGCTTCAAATCATTTTCCTCTGTAGCAGGTTGGGGAACCTCATGCCTGGGGGCCAGATGTGGCCCTCCGTGCCTCTCTATCTAGTCCTTGAGACTCTTCCCGGCCACAGCTTCTCTGCCAAGGCCATACCCCTCTGTAGCACTGCTTTGACCCTCCTTGAGTGTTTTTGTGTGGAGGGTGTATGTCCTTAGATTCTGATTACGCTTCCTGCTTGCCTGCATGGAGGATAGAGAAGAGTGGGTGGATGTGTGTAAAAACTAGTCTACCGTACAAAAGTAAAATTCATGTTGACGGCTCTTTCTGTTACCATCCCCACTTTTGCTTGTGGCCTTGCCTCCCACCAGCATGTGATTCCCAGAAGGTTGCTTAGAAGGGAATGCAGCCCTTGGCCTGAGAAAGGTTCCTCACCCTCAATGTACAGACAGGGCTTGGACTCAGTACATGGCAACCAGAATGCAGGGCCCTGCTTGGTACCATCTTTCTTAGGCTGTGCTTGTCCTCTCCTCCCATGAGAAGATTTCAGAGTGGAAGTGGAGCTGAGTTCCTATCCTACTGGGCACGATTCAGGATAGCTGCTATAGTACTTATCTCTCCCTTCAAGAAAAATAGGAGCACAGGAAGATGGTTTTAATTTAGGATAAAACTTAATAAAGGATAAGATTTTTGCTCTTTGTTACTGTTTCTATTGCTGTTGGATGTGTGTATATGTGGAAAGAGGACTGAGTTTATATTCAGGCTTGGTTTGATGAAAGAGATCCTCCTAGGACCCCTTGTTTTGTTGGTTCATAAGGCAGGTTTGGGCTTTACTGTGACCTGCTGCCGAAGAGTTAATAAGTCTGCCTTGGCATCTTCTATAATGTTGTAAAGGACTTTTACTCCTCATCTAAAACTGAGTCATAGCCCCTTAACATGGTAACGTGTCTTGCCTAATCTGGGTGGGGGAGGGTTAGTGATTTTAAAAACAACTCTCTTGTCATCTGTATGATCATGATGTGCCCTACATAATGTTTTATCTTTAGAAGATTTTTGTTTAAGATGCAAGTAATAGTCAAGAATATTCTACTTGAAGTTTATCCTGAATTATAGCACAGCTATAGGGTGTGCTGAAATATGTATGATTAGAGACATGCGTTTCTTTTTTCAACAGCCCATCGACAAGCAATAATATTCCATTAATGAGGGTTGTGCAATCAATCAAGCACACAAAGAGGAAGAGCAGTACAATGGTGAAGGAAGGATGGATGGTTCATTACACTAGCAGAGACAACCTGGTCAGTAATTTTACCTCTACTTTTCAGTGTGATATTTACTTTTAGTTATTTAAGTCTGGTATGGGGAAACTGTGGCCTTCCAGATACTGTTGGGCTCCCAACTCCTTCAAAGCAAGCTAGCATGACCAATAGCTGAGTTTATGGGAATTGTAGTCCAACTTTTAGAGAACCACAAATTCCTCACCTATTTTTTGCTTTAAAAGTTGCTTTAAAACTCTCAAGAAAGGAAATGATCTGTGCTGCTCTGTTTATGCAAGCAGGGCTTCTTCAGTACTAGCTATGGGAGGAGAAAGAACTCTCTGTACTGGCTGAGCTCTGTCTGCCATTGTAACCAACAGAAGCCTTGTTTGTATGTTGGGCTCAGGATCACAATGGTGTGGTAGGGTCTCCCTTACCCAAGACAAGTTTCCCGAGCCATCTCTGTTGCAGCCTCTGAGGAGCAGCTAGAAAATGGGGTCACAGTATTGTCCTCCCCCTTCCATTGCTTTCCTGCTCAGATGTCTTGAGTCTTAAAGTTACCCTCTTTGCCTGATGGGGACTTTCCCAAAGTGTTGGGACAGTGATACCTACTGCTGCTGCCCTGGGATAGGAGGTGGTCACAGAAAAAAAAGGGGGGCACAGGAGGTACTGAGAAACATCTTGGTCCTATGCATTGCTGCACAGGCTTGAGCTTTAGAGCAGGCACTGTTTGAAAAAGCATAGCTGATAGAACCTTTAAAGGTCATCATCAGTACAGGCCATTGAAATTGCTAACATGGATTCTGCTATAGGGTACCAATGTCTGTGTCTTAAAGAGAAACCCTCTCATATTTGTTGCAGAGAAAAAGACATTACTGGAGGCTGGATAGTAAATGTCTTACACTATTTCAGAACGAATCTGGGACAAAGTATTACAAGGTAAGTGATAATATAAATCTCTTTTTTTTTTTTACTTATGTCAGTTTCCATCTAAAGTGTTGTTCCCCTAATGTTAATCTGTAGTTGAAATCCTTCATTTACATCCTTTTCTCTGCAAAATACTCTATTTGTGTATTAACTGTTGAAACCTAAATATCATAGGTATGTTAAGATTGAGATGTTCTTTTAATGAAGGTGCACCGTGTCTCTTGTGTACAGTTCTTTATTTGTGTGCTACAGTGCCCAGCCATGCATGGATATTTTATGCCCCTTGAAACCAGATTAGTGAATGTTTGAGGGACTGGGGTAACAGAAGTAGAATACTTAGTGAAGAAAAGGATAGCATATATGGGAGGAGGCAAAGGATTGAGGGAGCCAAAATTGATCCTGTCCTGTGACATAGCTGGGAATAAGAAGGCTTACAAAGCACCTGACAGGCTGTAAAACTGAAAATAAGCAATTATGTTTGCTTGCTGAGTGGATGGTGAAAGGTCTTTGGATATGGTATGGTGATTCTGTAATGATGAACTGGGTCATTGGGCTGCTATAGAAAGATTGATAATTGGACAATGTAGCACCAGAGATGAAAGGCAATTCCAAACTGTATCGTGGGAGGAAAATGCCAGTTGGGTCCAGAGCAAAGACAAAACTTCATTAGCAGCCCTTCTTGATTGTAATATTTGTGCAATCCCAAGGAACCTAAAGAGGGACTAAAGCCAAGGCCACTCAGTGCTATCAAAATATTTCTACTTGAGTTCAGTAGCATACATTTTGTTATTGTTGCATATGCCCTCCACTCTTAGTGTTTAACACCTTTTGTTTCCTTTAGGAGATTCCGCTTTCTGAAATTCTTCAGGTGACTCAGCCGCGGGACTTCTCAAACGTGGTGCAAGGCAGCAACCCACACTGCTTTGAAATAATCACTGACACTATGGTGTACTTTGTTGGCGAGAACAATGGCAGCAATCATCATAATCCTGTTTTGGCTGCTACTGGAGTGGGACTGGATGTAGCGCAGAGCTGGGAGAAAGCTATTCGTCAGGCTTTGATGCCAGTCACGCCTCAGGCTAGCATTTGCACTGCTACAGGACAAGGGAAAGATCACAGTAAGAGCACAGAAGCACTCTCTTCTTCCTAATGGAGATCTGTGAAGTAATGGGCCCTGGTTCAACAAAATATTTTATGGGTTACTTATGCCTGCAACATGTCATGGGGCTGGCTCTGTATTTGAATCAGACCTTCAACTGCTACATATTTAGCATTAGTTAGTACGTCAGTGCGGTGCCTCTCGGAGTTGATTCCTGTCTTACTAATTCTATATATGTAACGATTAAGGGCCTGATTTTAAAACTGAAACTGTGTGGAACACCATATGAGTAAACAATGCAACTCTTCCTAGCCCGGTGTTGAAAGCAGGCCTCATGCTGCTAGTGTAGCCTTCCCAAAAATTCTTTCCCTTCCTTTGTGAGTTGTAGCCATTGACTAAACTCATCTGAAGTCATGTCATTTATCTTCTAACTATAGAGCAAGCAGGACCCTGCTCGTAGAATGCTGACATGTAACACAGCTTCAGTGGAGGAACTGAGAAGTCAATTTGGCTTACAGAAAAAAACATGCAGAGAACCGTTGTCCTAGGAGCAGGAGGAACTGTGTACTGATGGCAGGAAGAGAGAGGGTGGTGACATGGGTGTTGACGGTGAAGAGGAGGATTAGAATCCTGACAGAAAGATAAATGAGTAGGCACTGGGCTAAGGAAGGCATGACCTGAGGGGAGGACAGGTGGAATTACAACATGTGTGCTTCATAGCCAAGAACAGTGCATTTGTGTGGGGTGGGGGACAGGGAGGGCTAAATAGAAGGGTGGTGGGGTGAAACAGCTTGGACTGGATTTTTCGTGATTCTCCTTGTATTAAAAATAAGGCTGAGCCCTGGCACATTGCAGCTCTGAGCTACAGGCAAAGAATGGTGAACTTGTGATGAAAAGCAGGACTGGGTTGTCTGACTGTTGAATTAAAGGAGATTCTGGCAACGTTTAGTGCCCCCAAAGACTGGTGTTTAGGTTCAGACCTATGTAACAGTCATGCAATACATTTTGTAAGCCTATTTGACTTGTACATAAGAAAAATGCATGTGCTTACAAATTCCTTAGTTTCTTCGAGGTGGAGACATAAGGAGAGCAAATTTCTTGAAGGAAGGAGGAACACGGGCAATGTTGATGGCCAGTGACAAAATAGAACTGAAGAAAAATATTCTGTGTTGTTGTGGTGGTAGAGCTCGGTACAAGGGAGATTTTGAAAGCTGTCTGTTAGGGGAACACAAAGAGGTGTTTGGAAATGTGATGCAGAGTGCCAAGGCTACGTTTCACATATTAATTGGAATGTCAATAAATGTTTGGCTGCTAGGACATTGGTCTTTCATTGTAATACTGCTTCCACATTAAAAACATGTATATTTTCTCATTGCAGAAGAATTATCTGTCAGCATTTCTGTTTCGAATTGCCAGATCCAAGAAAATGTGGTGAGTCACAAAATGTAAATACTATTGTAGCTGGATTGTTATCACTTGTCCCCCGATGGCTATTTTGTATCAAAATAATTGGAGATAAAGACAAATGAAAAGCTGAAGAACACATTGTTCCCATTAGGCAACAATGACTTGTTTGAAAAAAATCTATATATGGTAAAGTTTCTTAACCTTTTTAGTAGTGAGCAATGCAAAAAGAGAAGCCTTGTAAATGATACTTTTTAAGTTTCATCCCTTTCCCCACTTGATATGCAGGAATTGAACTAAATACAATAAAGATTACAGCCAAATTTTGAACCGATAATGTAAAGCCATTATCAGTGGTTGGATGAGAATTAAGGCTTTTTTAATATATATATATATATATATATATATATATATATATATATATATATATATATATATATATTTATTATTATTATTATTATTATTATTATTATTTTAAAAATACTATGGTTGGGGGCTGCCTTTTTGGTAGTTATTTCCCAAAAGGAGGAATGACTTTGTTCCCCAAGCATGAAATGTGCATCCATGTTCTGATCTAAAACCATACTTCAATGCCTTCTTATAGTAGGTTATCTGGGGGGAAGGGAAACCCCATAGTCTAGGAAAACAAATGCTGCAGTCCTTTCCCCAGTTACTTGAAAGCAAGCCTCAATGAATTTGACAGAACATCTAAATGAATATGTATAGGATTTGGAGTTTTGGTAGAACATTGGTAGGATAATTGAAATGTTTTGGGACATGGGTGGCGCTGTAGTCTAAACCACTGAGCCTCTTGGGCATGCCGATTGGAAGGTCGGTGGTTCGAATCCCCGCAATGGGGTGAGCTCCCATTGCTCTGTCCCAGCTCCTGCCAGCCTAGCAGTTTGAAAGCACGCCAGTGCAAGTAGATAAATAGGTACCGCTCCGGCGGGAAGATAAATGGGATTTCCATGTGCTCTGGCTTCCATCACGGTGTTCCATTGCTCCAGAAGCGGTTTAGTCATGCTGGCCACATGACCCAGAAAGCTGCCTGTGGATAAACGCCGGTTCCCTCAGCCTGAAGTGAGATGAGCACCACAGCCCCATAGTCACCTTTGACTGGAGTTAACTGTCCAGGGGTCATTTACTTTACCTTTACCTAACTGAAATGTTTTATTTTATTGGTAGTTTAGGTGATGTGTGGTTTGTACTCTGCTTCCCTAGTCTTTTGTTTATTATATTAGTGATATGCCTGCCAGGTTTGTAGGATAGAGGACCTGTGGTTCTTGTTTCTGGGCATTCACATATGTTGGTTCAGTGCCTGTTAAGAGCTCTTTGGGAAATGTCTCAAGCTAGGCTAGAGTTTTAGTAGGTGTCCTGTCCCCACCTTTCATGTGCCCATATCAAAAGGGCATGGCTTCCACTTTTGTGCTCAGTTTTCTTTCTCCCTCATCTCAATGTTGACTTTTGTTTGTGAGGCAGACAGGTTCTTCTAGTCAAGCACTGCTTAGTGTGAGGTCAGAATGCTCTCTGGAATGCGCCCAGAAATTCTGGAATGTTTTCCTGTGGATCACCTTAGAGCAGGTCTGGTGGTGGCTAAATGAGTTTCACCCTGTGCCAGTGACATAAATGAGGTAGTGATGCCAAATCTGGGGCCCAGCCCTACTCTTGCTCATATTACAAATATGTGTGACAATGTGCTTACTCCAAGTACAGTTGTCAGGAATCCATCATTGGTTGCAGCTCCTCTTTTGCATATACAGATTACATCTACAATGTGGCAAATGTTCTTGACTGGCCATGCTAAAGAAATAAAGATCTATGGTTCTGATGGGATTTTCACACAGACTGCCCTTAGTATATGAGCACACATTCATGCTGACAGAAAGGCTGTTTTGTATGCTTTATTATTACACAGCTGGAGACAAGTTTAAGGAATACAGATTGCACTGCAGTTTGTAAATTTGCAAATAAATTACAGATAAATTTGTAAATGTTATTTTTGTATGCTGTTCTCATCTCTGTCACACAAGTTACTATACTAAACAATGCTAGCGTGAACAGGTTTTAACAGGTGGGAATGGACCTTTTTTACTCCCCGTAATTTTTAATTGGGTTATAAACAAAGACTTTCTTTCCCTTTTTGTGTCCATGAAGTGTAACTCTTAAAGCTTCTGCCTCTGTCACTGAAGTAATTGAACATAATATTTACCTTCCCCTGCCTGCACCCTCTCTTCCCCTAGGATATCAGTTCCGTATACCAGATCTTTGCTGATGAGGTGCTTGGCTCTGGTCAGTTTGGTGTTGTGTATGGAGGTAAGTTTGACTAAACAATCACTGCAAGTTCAGACTTGTGATATTTGGCTTTGCTTCATGCTAGATCTTCTCTCAGTTTAGGAGAAAGTAATTCAATAGTTCCAGTTCAAGAGACAGTTTCTGTCTCTTATGCAATTGCTTGCCTGGTTTACAACATTAATTCCCATTCAGTTGGTTCTTCTGTTAACTTGCAGAAGTTATGGAATGTTACTGTTGGGTTGCCTTTCTTTTTAATCTAGTGATAATAAGCCTATATTTTTTGTACCTTTTACTTACACTTAAATCTTTAAGGCAGGTACTCTTTCTGCTTGCTCCATGCAACTATCTTCCAGAGCAGTTATTGTACCCTGACTAATTACAGAATCACCAGTACTGAATAAAGAACTCCAGGTGAGGTCTAGCTAGGCCTCTAAAATAGTAGTAGTGTGGTGTCCTTGTAGCATTTCTTTAGCATTCTTTCTGCCCCTTATGTATATTTTGTGCATATCTTAAATAAACTGATCAGCTTTTCTCATTAATGTTATGAGTATCCAGGCTTTTGTATGTTTTGTTCCATATCAGCTGAAGTGCAATGTGATAGAAGCTAGGGTTGTCCTGTAGGTAGAATCTGGATTCTGATCTTCATCCTTTTATTAACTCACTCAGTAATTCTGGACCATTTTATTAACTCAGCCTAAATTCCTCATCTGTGGAAGATAAGTAGTAATTTTATTTTATAAGTGAGTGTGGCTAAAACTGTGAATATAAGCAAGTCTCTTTGCACATTCAAGGCTATAATGTTTGTAATACATGAAGAGTCCCTGAAGGAGCAAGTTTTGAAATTCTGATTTGTTTCAAGCAAACTCTGTTGCCTCTCACTTCTGCACCTTGAGAGCGGAGTTAAACAATGATTTTGTTGAATTAGGCTCTATGCCCATATTAGTAAAGGTGTATCAAAAATATCCCCATGCAAATTAAGGACTGAGAAGAAGCCCACCCCACTAAAATGAAAGTGTTATTCTCTCCTTGGACATGCAGGGATTTTGGTCTTAAGGTGAGATCTTAACCACAGAGATCTAGACAGCAGAGCAATAATTGCCTTAAGCAGGGGGAAGCACTTTGATATGATGCAAGCTTCAGCACTTTGCATGCTTCATCTGAGATTGTGATTAGGGTTATACTGCTTCCCATCCTCTTTCTCATGTGATAATCCTGTAGACTTCACATTTGCATAGGAACCTGAATGCTTCAAGTCCAACAGATGCAGATGCCTTATTCATGCAAACTGTACATTCTTAATATTATGGTGTACAGATCATGTGGCCAGAGCCCCTATGCAAGCATGAAATCTACCATGTGAATGTCAGGTGGGGATAAGAGGCAAGCTCTCTCTTCTCAGGGGTATTGGCTGAAAATCTGTAAATGACAGATATATTTCCCTCTCTGTTTTTCAGTGTAATATTTAAATACACATTTATCACAAATATCTACCTTCTGTGCAAAAAGTTTGTTTCTGACTCTCCTTGTTAGGTTGGAGATACTAAAGTGTGTACTCTGTGTGTGTTTATGTAGGAAAACATAGGAAGACTGGAAGGGATGTGGCAATTAAAGTCATTGATAAAATGCGATTCCCCACAAAACAGGAAAGTCAGCTGCGCAATGAAGTGGCCATTTTGCAGGTACAAAGATTATTTGAATCTGTTCTGTTACATCATAGGAATAAGTTTATTATTGTGAAATACTGTGAGTAGGTGAGCAATCAGAGGCTTGAATTGTACAGAGGCTTGAATCTGCATGTTTCAGAGTTGTGAACATACAGCGTTTCTGTGTGATCATTGTTGACATAGCTGGGTACAATCTCTGCGTAGTCTTGCTTTTGTATATTTTAATATTCCTGCTATAGTAGTTTCTGAGCTGTACAGGAAAACTGTAAAAAGAGCCATAGCTTGTGTTTTGTCTCTACAAATATTGCTAGGGATTGCTTGAGTGCTTTCTAAACAATAAAGCATAGCCAGGACCTAGGAGGATATTTTCTGATTTTCATTACATAATGGTGGTACATTTTTCATGACAATATTAAATATGCTTCCTAGAATTTGCACCACCCTGGGATTGTAAACCTGGAATGTATGTTTGAAACTCCAGAAAGGGTTTTTGTTGTAATGGAAAAACTTCATGGCGATATGTTGGAGATGATTCTTTCCAGTGAGAAAAGCCGGCTTCCAGAAAGAATCACCAAATTCATGGTCACTCAGGTGAGTCTGCTCTCAATAATGGCTTGTACAGTTCTGTTGTCACACATTCAGGGCAGGTTACAACTATTTAAAATAGACTGTTAAAACAATTTAAATCAAACCACAGGAAACTACTTTTTCATAACATTTCGGAAAAGTATTATATACAAAGTGACCTTAAGTAGGGATCTGGATCTGGATCCCCTAATATTTATTAGCATATGTACCAGGCAGGAATCTTGGTAGACTGAGATTCCTTTTTATTTCTGCTCTCGAAGAAGCACCTTTCACAAACAAGCACAAAACAAGCAGTGACTCAGGGTTGTATTCAAGATAGTGCTACATTAAAGAGAGTTAGTGTTGAACTTACTCTGCTGACATGTCACTTGGGGGGGGAAAAGATTTCAAAATGAATAGCTTGTATGTGTATGCTAAAGTTGTAGAGGATGGAAAAATTAAAGGTAGTTTCACAACATGTCTGGTAGTGCAGCCTCTTGCACAACAAGTGAACCTGTTGCTTTCGACTCCATGGCATGGTTCAGCTCCTGAACCCTCTGCCTCTAGAATCTCCTGTTGCCTGCCCCCTTCTTTGTGGTACCAGTAATCTTCTCTTCCCCAACTGCTCCCTTTTATTTTTTTTAAAAATATATTTGTTGACCCTAAAGTAGCAGCAGCCCTGATACCAAAGGTCCTCTTCAGAACCAGGCACTCTGGGTAATGTGACCAGGAAAATGTCTGTCCAACTTCCATGGCTTGCCACGGCAGGGAGGTGGGAAACTTGTCAGTCCATCATGGACTGGCTTCTCAAGCAAAGCACTGCCTCCTAGGCTCAGTGGTGGATGAGTGGGCAGCAGGTTGGGCTGGTGAGCTAGCACTGGTTTGTGGGCAGCATTGAGAAATAGACCTCCACTAGTGCAATGGTCTTTGCACTGGGAACCTAAGAAGCTGCCTTATACAGGAGCAAGACCATTGGTCCATCTAGCTCAGTACTGTGGACATTGATTGGCAGTGGCTCTGTAGGGTTTTAGGCAGAGTCTTTCCTAGTCATGCCTGGAAATGTTGGGGATTGAACCAGGGACCTTCTGCATGCAAGGCAGATGATCTGCCACTGAACTATGGCCCTTCCCCACTAACGATTTGACAGCTTTGGCTCCAACCTCAGTCTCATGTGAAGGTGGGCCTTTTCTCCCCCTCCCTAGCCCTAACATCTTTCAGAAGAGGGGCTGAGGAGGACACCTGGTGATCCTTAAACTGAAGGTAATTTCACCTGTCTTTTAGGCAATTCTTGGACACATAATATGTTGCATCTCTTTCTCTCTGATTTTAAAAATACTTTTTTCTTTTTATTTTCTTAGATACTTGTTGCTTTGAGGAATTTACACTTCAAGAATATAGTGCACTGTGATTTAAAACCTGAAAATGTACTATTAGCATCAGCAGAGCCATTTCCTCAGGTGGGAAAGAATGAAGTATTTTTTTTTAAATGGTTGTATATTCTGCAGGAGGAAATATAGGACAAAATGTTCATTAACTCTGTATTTTATGCCATTTGGGAACAAAGCACCATCTTTTGTACTTTGAATACATCTCATAAAACAATTCTCCACACACCAGTGTTTGTAGGTCTCTGAGAGATTTGTTACTAAGCCCGAAAGTTAGAACCATTCCATGTGATTTACCAAGTGGCCTGGTTGGACACTTCAGGTATAGTGTGTCATTTTTCTAATGAGCAATTCTTGCAAAATTGTATGTTGGCGCACAACTCCCTACCCCCGTCTGTTTTGTTTTAAAGAGTTGGCTATTACAGTTAATGAATTTTTGATACTGATGTTCAGTTCAAGGTAATTTAATCAAGGGATATTTGTTTTACAGGTGAAGCTGTGTGATTTTGGTTTTGCACGTATTATTGGTGAGAAGTCTTTCCGGAGGTCTGTAGTGGGAACTCCAGCTTATCTCGCCCCAGAGGTGCTTAGAAGTAAGGGCTACAATAGATCTCTGGATATGTGGTCAGTGGGAGTCATCATCTACGTGAGCCTTAGTGGTACATTTCCATTTAATGAGGATGAAGACATAAATGACCAGATTCAAAATGCAGCATTTATGTATCCACCAAATCCCTGGAAGGAAATATCTAGTGAAGGTAAATATACTCTAGAGGTTTTGGATATAATATCTTGGTTCATAATATTTTCCATGTTTCTATCTTTTAGACTATAAGGCATGGCATTTAGTGTGAATGGGACGATGGAATTATAAGAGATTTAGGAGGAAACAAAGTTTTAGGAGTTATTGCAAAACGTTTTACTGTAATAGAAAATACTCATTTATTGCACTTTTATTCCAGCTTTCTTTCCAAGTAACTCAAGATAGTGTATAGGCATCTGCCTCTACCCTGTTTTTTATCCCTGCACCAACCTTGTAGGGTTTGTAGACTGACAGATAGCAAGGTCACCCAATGAGATTCATGGCTGGAAAACAGATGTGAATCTGGGGCTTCCAGGTCCTGGTTGAATGCTATCCACTATACTGCAGATGGGTCTCCAGCACAGATGGATAAAAGACTTTAACTTTTATGTTGGAAGCCTTCTGCTTCATGTTATAGGGTCTGGTTTGGAGGGTTGTAAGATTAAAATCCTTGAGGTATGGCCCTGTCAGGCATTATATTTAGGGCTTTCCCAATGCCTGCTGTAGAAAGGAAAAGAGCCACCAATTATCATAATGGACCCTGGGAACCCTATGTGAAAACATGCCTGTAGATCAGTGTTTTTCAGTTGGTGTAATGTGTTATTCAGCAATGCACTTCTTGGTACACAGCCCTTTCCAAAGTTGTCTTGCTTCCTCCCATGCCTGTAGTCTGCGTTTCCCAGAAAAAAGTACTTTACTTATGCTTAAAGTTTGCTAATGTCATGTTTAGTTTTCAGCACTGGTGTGTAGGTATTGACAATATGGAACTTATTATTTGGGTCTGTTGCATACCTTTTGCAGCAAATGTACACTTTGAAAAATTGTTTCAATAGTAGGTATCAATTTGTCCTGAAAGCATCCAAACTTAGCATCCTATGCATATTACTCAGAAGTAAATGCTGCTCTGTTCAAAAGTACTTACTCCCAATTTAATGTGTAATCTTTCAGCATTATGGTACAATTCAAATTCTCTAAAACAAATAGAAGTCTTATTCTTGACTTCAGATGAATTCCACCCATACGCCACAAACTGTTGGTGTAGTACTGTTTACACAAACCCACAAACTTTCCTTTGTCTCTTAATTACTATTTTTTCCTTCAGAATTATTATTGTGGGTGACAGGAAAGACAAAATACTTATTTTGAATACTTTCTCTTCCTTGCTCCTCCAGCTATCGATTTAATAAACAACTTGCTTCAAGTGAAGATGAGAAAACGTTACAGTGTTGACAAATCACTTAGTCACCCGTGGTTACAGGTATAGCTAATGCATACCAGCTTTATTGTGTTATATGTTACCCAGTTCAATTACATGAATCATAATCTGACTCAAGTAGTTGACAGGTCTTGTATAAATGAAATCTTGGAAAGTTTATTTGATTCAATTTGAGTAGAGCTATCTATTTTTCCTTCCTCTCTGTTTTGGGCATGATGAGAGTTTGTTTAATTTGTCTGGGTTTAGCAGTATGCACTAGGTTATTTGAAATAATGGATGTTAAGAGTCATAGTTTAGGGATTTAGAATGATGTTTCTGACACTCATTACTTTATAGCATTGGTTGTTGTATCATACACCCAGCCATCAGTTACTGACTTAGAATGTAACTAGATGCCTGAAACCCACTTTTGCTGAGCTAAAGTATATGACTTGGTGATGGAGACAGTACTTGAAAGGAAGAATCAGCTAACAGAAAGAAGGGTTGTCAAACCCTTCCACTGATTTTCCTCTGTAAAAGCTTTCCTGAACCCCCACCATAAGGGCTCTTTTCATTTTGGAATCCAGATAGAGAGTAAAAACCCAACTTAAACTGTCTTGAGGGAAAGGTACTTGAAGAGGATCTCCTGTGAGCATCCCATTGCCACGTCTTGATAATTAGCTGGATTTTTTTTTTATTTGCAAAAAGCACCTCCCTCTAAGCTTGGCTCTAATTAAGTGTAAGGATGGTGAGCATGACTAGAGCTTGACTGTTATCTTGACCCTTGCCTATTCTTTGTGACCCAGGCAGCACTTGTATCATTAAAGGTGAAAGATGTTTTGGCTTACTTTGCTGTTAGGCAGGCATGAAGATAGGCATACTGGGGTCTTGCAAGGGTTAGAAAGTAATGTGATTAACTGGCATGAAATCAACGTGTTACATTGGTTTGATGCAGAGGCTGTGGTGGGAGTGAGGAACTTGCCCACCATCAGAGCTGAATATTGTTGGGTAACACACTGTGCTTTTAGAAATAAATCACTGCGCTATTAAGATCAACATTGTGTTCAGAAACAACTCATCTAAACTTTTCTTTTTAGGATTATCAAACTTGGCTTGATCTTCGGGAGTTTGAAACTCGCATCGGAGAGCGTTATATTACCCATGAAAGTGATGATGCTCGCTGGGAAGAACATGCGTATGAGCACAATCTTGTATACCCCAAACATTTCATTATGGCCCCCAATCCAGATGATATGGAGGAAGACCCATAATTGTTATCCAGGGAAAGGCACTTAACTTAAACCATTACTGATACTCTGATGGAGCAAGTATTGCTCTTTGCTCTTCAGTCTATAAAGCAGTGAAGGATCTTCCATCAGTTTTTGGATGGACTAGATGACTTGGGAAAGGCTCCACATCTCTAGTTACTATGACTATGAATGTGATCTGGCACTGGGTTAAAAGCCATGAAATATTTGTGTTAACATTGCCTTACTGGTACATCGCAGTGATGTTACTGGCCGATGAAGTGCACAGAGACTTGATGTAGTATGTGAAATTCCCAGGGTTTTTGTAGTTTACACAATAACAAAATAATTTTAATGGTTTTCTAGTTCCTACCTACTAAGCCATAGAATACTATTTTCTGGTATTTAGATACATCTGTTATGAAGCTGTAGAGAAACCTGAAATATATACCATGACCAAATAACTACAACAATGCTTGATTTTTAAGCCCCATACAAAACACTCGTAGAATATTTATTTAGCAGGTATGAGTTGGAAAAGCAATAAAAGTAAAGGGAGCCAATAACTTTAAGGCAGATTTGTTGTCCTTCTGCTTAACTAGAACAGCCTCTTGATGTATGGAAGTGCAGAGCACTAAAAGTACTCTACAATCCCACTTAATACAGACAAGGTGTGTTTTCGCCTTTACACTTACATTAGGAGAACAGTAAAGCATTATGGTGAATTATCATTGTGTGGCAGATGTTGGTGTGACCTTGAGGCTTATGGAGGGCTTTCGGCCTTAATTTATCCATAGACCAGGATCCAGAGATGTAATTTGAATACTGCTGCAAAGAAAAAAGTGCTCCACTGGTTGTTTTTTGAGCACAACAGTTCCATGTGCTAGCAACTGGTGGGAATTGTTGCACCAGATAGAATAAACTGAAGCTCCTGCTGTGTGTATTGTTCCCTCTCACATATCACATATTTGGCTCCAGCCAATTAGCATCCAGTGCACAACTAAGATCTTCAGTTGTTTAGCCTTCCATTGTGGAAACGTGATTTGTGGTGGGAAGTTTAAAGTAGTAGGTGCATCACAATAGCCTTGTGGTGGTGGGGGGCGCATACTTCTGTGCTGTCATTCATTTTGGTCTGGAAGAGACTTGTCTGCTGCAGTTTGGCCCCAAAGAATCTTTTAATTTCTTGAAAGGAATAAAATTTTACTTCATTTCCAATTAATTCTAGTAACTAGAATGCACAGTGTAATATATCCTTAGGATCTCTGGTGTCATGGAAGAAGATGCGGTCATTTATGTTTCCATGTTGCCCTTTGCTTTCTGCTCTTTGCTTTTCTTCTGCTTTCATTAAACCCTATAGTCTAGCAAAATCACTCTTAGCTGCTGGTGATCAGGGGGTTGTGGCCTTTTGCCTCCCACTTGCTGGGTTTATCACTCAGAGATTAAGGGTGGAAAGAGAGTTTGCCTCCCTCCCTCCTTTCTGTCCCACACAAATTTACTTGCAAGGCACTCTGCTTGATGCAGTTGGCTTCTTCTTAAAAGATCTACTGAGAGGAAAAGGATGGGAAGTGCCTTGGATGAAGGGCTAAAACCTGTCACCCTTTTCTTCCCTTCCCTTCCTGCTAGCAGGTCTGCTTACAAAACACTTACATTTAATGCATACAGTTCTCAGTTACAGATGAGAATCAATTTGGCAAGCACTCCTAGATTTAATGAGTATGAATGGGTGGTACTTTGTAGATAAAAAAGTTAACACAATTATATGAATTCACTTCCTGGCCACTGTTTGTTCCATCAGTGTTAATTATTGCTGTCTGAATAGCAGCCTGTCAGTTCTATTTTGCATCTGCTTTTCTTCTTTCTGATTTCCTGTCCATCTCCTTCCTCAGGTCGGTCTTCAGCATCTTCTCTTCTTCAACTGTCATCAGCTGACTTCTTTTCACTTTGCTTTCTCCCAGCATTTCATGCCCTCCTTTCACTTGCCCTGCATTCTGTGTCATTACAGGACTAGGCTTTACACTTGACATAAAAGTTATTCCTGTGCATGTCTGTGAATTACAACTATGTAAAGAGCAAGAGAGGAACACAGAAGAAGAATCTCAAAAATCTTATCACAACAAGGAAGGTCCAGTGCATACATTCCCTTAAGTTAAACCAAATTTTTTGATCCGGAGAAATGATGGAAGCAGCAGTTCAAGAACAATGCTATATGAAGATAACCTAAAGCAGTCTGAGAACATTAAAGGCTACTGGACAACCAGTGCAAATGTCACTAAAGTAAATTAAAATAAAAACCTTGCTTAATTTTTTATTTCATCTCAACCAACTGTTCTATTTAGATGACTGGCAAACAAATGAACTAACCTGGATCTAGTTATGAAGTTAACATTTTCAGGGAAATGTGGTCTACAATTGAAATAAGCTGTATATAAATGTCAGCAAGAACCAGATGTGCAGTTGAAGCGTTCTGTGAAATTTTCATGGCAACACTTGCTCTGGCCAAGGCATGCTGCTGTAGCTGTTGCAGCTGCAGCAAAAAACTTCAAAGTAAGTTCCAACAGTGTGTGGCCCCATCTCTAGGATATAGCTTCATTTGATCATGACCTTTAACAGCTGTTCATAGGCCAGTTTATTTTCCAAATCCTCTAACAGCAAAAGGATTTGGCCACCTCTCCATCTCTTCCTCTTGACCTTAAATTTATTAGTGTGTTCTGGATACTCTGTGAGCATTCAGTATAATGGAATTTTCTATGCTATACAATCTCCATTTAGATGCCACAAGTAGAGGAAAATGTGTTGAATAATGGAGTACACTATGATGGAGCAAGCTTTAGAAGAACCTTGTATAATTATTTAATTTGAAACAAATATTGTTGCTTGTAGTGTTTTGTTGCTTTGTTTCAGTTGCCAGACAAACTCAGTTTCAGTGGTAGCATTTCTCTAATGTGCAAATTTTAGATGAATGGTGCAATTCACAAACTCCTTATTTCAGTCTAGCAGGAGTGAAGCAGAACAAAGACTGTGTGTCATTGGGGTTACAGATTCATAGTCTTATGAGGCATATGAGTTGGAACGGCAGGATATATGAAATATGGGTGTTTATTCTTCCATTTGTGTGTCTCCCTTGATTTATGTTCAGCTAAAAAATACTGAGGTAATGTGATGTGAAAATTCTGCTTGTGGCATTTTGATTTATGAAGACTATTTTGCATGTGCAACTCATCACTGGATGTTGTTGTCACCGAATAGAGAACATGCATTTATAAGTTCACTTAGATCCTTAGATTTGAACTTTCATTAGCCCCAGCCACCACGTCCAATGGGCAAGGATAATGGGAGTAGGAGTCCAATAACGTATGGAGGACCATGTGTTCACCACCATTTCTAAAAGGGGTTTGTAGTGCACTGATGGCTTGCTTCAAACCAGAATTTTTATTAGGATCATGTGGATTGATTTATGATGGACTGCTGCATGGATGTTTCTGCATTGTGCATAAATGGATGTTTCTGCATTGTGCAGAATGTTTCACTAACTCACTGATGTTTACTGTGACCCACATAAATCACTGGCCTAATTTCAGGCATATTTGTTGAACAGATTTTGAGAGTCAGCTATGCAACTGCAGTTCTTCATGTCTTTGCTCTGTATTCAGAATACTTGGACTGAAACTTTTTGTATCTTATTTTGTTATCCCATTACAAACTCCAATGTGACATGGTAATTAATGTATAAAAGTACTGATTATGTAGGTAGAGTTACCTACATGACTGATGCTTTTATTATCAAAGTGAGTAGACAACCAAGAATCTGTTTGATGGCAGGAACTTTGCCAAAGCAGTAACATGTAAATTGGGTCAGTGGATTGCAAGTAACATGTGGATTCAAAGAACATGCATTTCTACAATCTTGAATTGGAAATTGTTCCAGTGAATAAAATTCTACAAGTGGGGAAGACCCTCTGAAATAATGCAGCTGTTTGGAAATGCAAGAGACAAAGTTTAATGTGGATGAAGCCTTCTCCAAACCACAGAGTCCAAAATAATGAGCCAGGAATTTTTAGCAGATTAACCTTGTAGTTAAGCTACAAACGTATTCAAAGTAAATCTAGAAAATATTCTAGAAAATGTTTCTCACCTATAGAAAAGGTCATTGTAATTTTATTGTCATCAGTTTCTTAACCTTTTCTACTGTAGGCGTGGGAAGCAGTGCTCTCAGTGGGGAGAATCCACAGCAGAGATGAGAATGACTAAGTCTCAAAGGCAGTCAAAATGTCATGGATAAGTGAAGTGATTGGAAGCCCCTATCATAAATGATCCAATCATGTTGTAAAATTATTGGAAGCTACTATTCAATTTTTTGAATATAGAGCTGGAACTATTCTGTATTTATAGCATGGTATTGAACACTGAAAGTAGCTGTTCTAGCAAAGCACATTTTGTTGTGGCATAATTATTAATCTATTGGAAGTGTTCATAGTTGTTTCACTGTTTTGTCTTATTGTTTCTTTGTAAACTTATGCAACAACAGAATAGGATCAATATTATTTCGGATTGACTCAGTTGTTATCCTATAGATGTCTACTCAGAAATAAGTCCCCTTGAGTTCAGTGGGGTTTGCTTCCAGGTAGGTGTATATAGAATTGCAGCCTTAAGATCGGTTGTAGCATCAGAGAACAATATTTAAACAGCAGCAAAGCAAGTCAAACATGTACAGTGTCAGGTATGCCTCTTGATTTAATTTCAGGTTTCAGGATAGCAAAATTTTGGACCAGTAGGGTAGGAATAAAAGCCCTGTTAAAGATGAGAAATAACTGGAATGTTTCTACACTATAACAGCTGTTACACACATTTCACAAACCATAAATAAACTGCATAGCTTGCACTCTAACTTTCCTATGAATGCCTACAAATATTATTAAATCAAAGCTTTAAGTCACTGAAGGTTGGCATTAAATCTGTTGCTCCAGATGAATTTGTACCCAGTGTTGCATTATCATTAATCTTTGTTTTTCAGTTAAGTTGCATTCATTGAAGAAATAGTTCTGTATTGATGCTAGAAGATATTCATGTAAAACTTGTAGCCTCAAAAAGACACTGTCAAGTACTTTTTATATTTTTATATGTCCCGTTGTTTGTAAATATCCTCTAAGCTTGAAAATAAATTTTATTTCCCTATCATGCGTCTTTCCCCCACTACTGTATCCTCTGTACTTCCTCTAACTTTGGTAACTGTATCAAAATCCCTGTGTGCAGGCATTGTTACAGAAAGGCAACGTGATTGTTATAAGACCTATCTACATACCCCTATTTCCATGATTCGCAATGGGAAGCCTGCATCGTTCTCTTAAAGCATTGATATTTGGGGTTCACTTCCATGAGAGTTCACCAAAGCCAGCAACAAATGCTGAATGTGATGTTGAGTCTTTTGACTTCTTTTGCTGATCTGAAGCTGTAAATCTGGAGTGAGGTAACATGGCAAAAAAGTGGAAACGTCCTCCCATTTTATCCAGGTCCATTAGCATTTCATAACTTCGAAGCAGCTGAGTCTGAATGGCTGCATCATTGACACTTTTCAATAGTACCTAAATGGGAAAATGAATTATTTTAATCCCCTTTAAAACTGCAGAATTGTCCAGTTGTGCTACCTGTAACTTGGCTACTTTCAGTCCTAGAATTACATCAATCTTCTGCCCTTCCAAATTTGTATATTCTGAATTTTAACTTGTTCATTTGATAAATTTATATCCCACCCTTCAAAATAAATAATACAGGTTCTGTCTCCCATTACAATGAGACTTAAATCAGCTACAGATAATTTTAAGTGTATTCAGTTAAGTAAGACTAGTTTTTATAAACTAGCCAGAAAGTGGCTCCTACCTGTAGTCGGATATCAATGCCCATATTTTTCAAAAAATCATGTTGTTTTATGGGACCCAAGGTTGCTACTCTTTCCTGTGCTATTTTTCGCAGGTAACTGAAGTCAACATCTGCTGTGAGGTCCGCTGTTCCTGGAGATATTAAGACATTGTGAAGTTCATGTCCACGGAATCCCTGAAAAATAATAGAAAGGGGGGGGGGAATGGTTCACTTAGACCCTGCAGCTTTTTAGGTTGCAGACAAAAATAGAGCACAGAGGAAAAACAACCTCCAATTATAAAAAGGGAATTTTTAAAGTTAAGAATTATGATTTTTGAAGAATTTTATGCTGTCTTAAGCTACAAATGGCTCCCTTTCCAAAACCTCACCACTTATTGCTGGCTATAACATTATTGGCAATAGATAAATGCCACAAAATGGTGCACTTCTACTCTACCTTTTATCGCAAAGGTACTTTAGTAACTGCCCCAGATAGTAGAGAAGAAATTTTAGCTTTGGAAAAAACAGACTGTTCACGCAAACTGTCCTGTAGGAACCTGTATAAATCAACCTACCCTGAATGTATCTGTTTTGGTGCCATTGTGGCCATAATCTACAATCAGTGCGTTGCCCCCATTCTTTTCAATATTATGGGCCAGCTTCTGGATGATGATACCAGCATCAGGACACACTTCCACATGATCTCTGGATTCTTTGTTCTAAATGAGAATTCAGGGGTTGAACAAACAGTTATGTAGCAGTATATGTACACATGCCTACAGCTATAAGTCCTGACACTTTCCTGCAGCTTCCCTCATGAGAATTTTGGGTTGTGAGTTTTATGGGAGGACATGAATCGTTCATCAAACCTGTAATTCTCAGGATTCCCTGCAGGGAAACGATAGTAGGAAATCTGCAAGACGGGGTTTGTCACATGTCTATCTGGATCCTACATTTGTTATGAAATAAAACCCCTTGTCGGAATAAACTAGATGCGAGATTTGTTGCATTTTAGTAATGATCTTACTGGTTATTTTGATAAATACCAGGTAAGCTGCTATACAAGATTCTATAAAGTTTTCCTTAGGAATCTATAGCTTAATATTCTGCTTGTCCATCTCTTTTCCTAAAATGAAATACAGATGTATCACACTTACTGGTCTGGTTTCACATGGCAAGTAGCCTTTCCTTACAATTTTATTGCATGTAACAAATGCATACTAAGATGTTCTCAATAAAAACCGCCAGATAAGTATGTTTGAAACAGTGATAATAACTGCAGTAAGTACATTTTGAAAACAGTGAGCAGCTCAAAATATGTAACACAATGGCAGTATTAGCTGGATGGAGAGGATTATATAAGCGAGCTTACATGTATGAAGGCTTTTGCAGCAGGAGTAGCAGATGGCGCAAGGACAAATCGCAGCTTGTCAGGAGTGTCTGGATCAATGTCAACCAACAACTCACGCCACCCCTTTTCTGTTTTCTGTTAATTTAAAAATAAGTTGGATACGGATTTTATTGAACATTGTCAGCTACACTGTTTACCATTTCATGTAAGTTTATTCAAGGATATGCTCTTGACAAAAAAAAGCCGATTAATCATTTATTATACTTTTACCTCTCAGTGAAGTTCTTTAAAAGCAAACATGAATAGATTTTGCTTCACTAATTTGTACCTTTGTGGTAAAGTTCCTGCTATATTCCTTAGTATTCTGACCAGTAGAAACAAAAAACCCAGTCAACTGTGTTGATCCATTATTACACACATCTGCACATCTGAAAGCAGCTGTGTACTGTTTAATATCCAATTTATTAGAATCAGCATGGCAGTAATCCTGTGCATAGTTTCCTATAAGCTCTTATCAAAACTCAGTGGTACTTGCTTCTGACAGGATAGATTGTAAAACACACTGGGCATTAACAAAATATTGTGAGGCAGCTGAAATGCAAGTGTTAGCTTTTAATTAGGAATGCATTTAAGCTGGAAGGAAGCAAATGAAAAAGAGAGGAAGCAATCTCCAGCCTCAGCTTGACTGTTTCCCTCATTCTCTGACTTCTATGCTATTTTTTTAGAAACACCAGGAAAACTGAAAGTGGCCTTACCACCACATTCACCTCCCAGCAAGGAAAGTCCATCAGTAACTTTGCTATTCTAGCAGATGTCATGTCTTCTGTTCTGAAAAAAGTCCTGGAGCAGTGCTCCCCTACACTTCTCCTCCAATACACCACTAATACTGGCCAGTAATAATATTATTTATTAAATTTGTAAATTTGTAAAAAAACAAATATTTATACAAATTTATATGATTTGTATACCAACCTTGTAGACTAGATAAACAAGTGTGCAACTAGCAATAAGAATAACACAAATCCTGCCATTGCCTATTTAAATCAATAGATGTAGTTAAAAGCAGAATCTTGTATTATTACAAGACTGCTGACATGTCTGTGTAGAGTGCAAGTACTTGATGACTATTCCCTACGATCTTGGTTTCCAAAATTAGAATACATGCACTGTATCTAAATATAAAACTTTTGCTATATAAAAAATGGGAATTCTGAAATAACCAGGATGAATTTAACTTAATGATTTGACTTATTTTGTATAATATATACACTTCATTGTACAAAATAAGTTGTCATTAAGTTAAATTCATTTCTGTCATTCCATGTACTTATTAAAGCATGTCAGTTCCATGACACAGACATACTTGCTCTCTACCTCCACTGTATTGTAGTTTTGTTCTCTTTCTAAATAGTAAATACTTTTAAAGTCAAGTCACGCAATAAAGAGCTATCATACCTGAAATTTGTGTATAGGAAGAGCGTCAAAAAATTCATGTGCTAAATAAAAACTGAAGCCTAAAGGAAAAACAAAGTATCAATCAAATTACAACATCTGAAACTAACATTTTCCACTTAAATAGCAACCAAAGTCTTCACTTGGAACGGCTGTATGAGGTATCTGTTAGACTAGATTCAAAACTAAAATTTCAAGCACAGTATGAAGAACCATTAGAAAATTGTTTTACCACCACAAAAATTGAAACCTTCAAAAACAGATTTACTATAAACATTTTGCAATCAAACTATCCATACTCACATTAAAACATACCAAGGAGAAGCAGATTTACAGTTATATAACCTCTGGACACCCCACCACTGCAAAGCTTAAAAAGAACTAATGACAGTTCAATATATGCGCGTGCGCGCGCACACACACACACACACACACAAGCACCAAACCTTACCTTCTGGCACATCATTCAGGTCTTGGTACCAGAAAATTGGCAGCCTGGTCTTAGTAACCCCTTGCATGTAGGTAGTGGGACTCTCTGTTAATTCTGTCTTTCCTTCTGTGAGTACTGATGCTTGAATCTCACTTAATTTTGGACTGATTTCCACCAAATGAACAGAAATATCACATTTACTAAGTACAGAACTCAGCTGATTAAAAACCTGTAAATGAAGAAGTTTAGTCAGAGACAAAGAACAGGTAGTGATTTTATAAAATTCTTCAAGGCTGTGCTTAAAAGACTTCTACAATAGTTTTATAGTTATTAGGTTGTATCCAATGTTGCCTGTATGTGAGCAGAATGGATTTCCTCTCATGCAATGCGGCTTTGCATTCTTCTTTCCTCTCCCACACTCAAAATCCACTCCGGAGAACTGGGGGAGACAGCTGAGAAGATTTGGAAGGGGGCACGGGAGGGACTGCTGAGAAGAGGAGAGTCCTGTTACGCAAGCAAAACTATACTTGTGCAACACTGGATTCCTCCTTTTATTTTTCGAAATGATAGTGGTTTTTCTCAAGCACTTAGGGTTAAGTGGCACGTCAGCTACCTTGGCATCACAATGAAATTCCTGATGTTAAACCAGAAAGGCAGGGATATAAATTTGTTTTGCAGGCCAATAAGGCAGAAACTGGTAGGTACTAGGGACCAAAGAATGGTTGAAAATCAATGAGATACAGGCAGAATTTCTAAAAACCATTAACTCTGCTGTGCCTCACAAAGGCTCGTTTAGAGGCCTGATAAACCAAACTTTATGAAGTCATGAAAGAGCGTTGGGATCAAGTATTCTTTGCCTCATTCTTCTTCCTCTCATGCGCTGGCTTTAGAGTAACAATTCTGATTTGTATTCAGCCATAGTTTGCCGTTACATTGGAACTGGGGAACTCTGGTTTAATGTTGGTTTACAAACTAGGAAAACAAGCTAGGTCAAGTTCAGAGGTAACAAAAATATTTGGCTTCATACAGACTAGTATGATGGTGATGATATGCACTCATATTAATGACGATACTTAACAGGAGGAGGACTGGGGTAAGGAAAGAGCTCTAGGCCGTGACACTTGTCCAAGGCCTCGTAAACCAAGATTTATTTATGAGTCACCAGCTATTCTGCACTAGACAGAAAGGTTTGAAACAAACAAGGGTTTCCTAAACTTGCTATCTAATGCAGAATAGCAGGTGAAACAAAGAATTTTAAGAATTTCAGCCTGAAATATACAAGAAAGGCAGGTTTCAAACCCACCAGACTATGGAGGAAAAGGCTGTATTTACTTACCCGCAAAATATCATTAGTAAGACTACCTCTTCCTGGGCCCAGTTCCACCAGTTGAATTTTTTTTGGCTTGCCAGCAGCCATCCATTCACTAACAAACCAAACACCTATTAACTAGAGAAAATAAATAGATGTAATTATTTTTCATCCTATAGAACACTTTAGTTGAAAACTGAGTGGCACATAAGCATTTCATCTTAGGGAAAAATGGAAATTTAAGTTTACAATCATAGTAAGTTTTGCACTTACTATGCAATTTTGCAGTTTTGTGCAGTTTTGTACACAGTAAAATTGCTTAAACACCATTGAAATACATATGTTTACTGTATGCTGGATGGCAGTTGATGTTTTCCTGAATCTTCATGTTCAGTGCTTAGAACAACTCTTCCTGGGAGCACAGCCTGGGAGTCATTTTGGACTCGCGGCTGTCCATGGAGGCACAGGTCAATTTTGTGTCCAGGGCAGCTGTTTACCAGCTCCATCTGGTACGCAGGCTGAGATCCTACCTGCCTGCAGACTGTCTCGCCAGAGTGGTGCATGCTCTGGTTATCTCCCGCTTGGACTACTGCAATGCGCTCTACAGGGGCTACCTTTGAAGGTGACCCGAAAACTACAGAATGCGGCAGCTAGATTGGTGACTGGGAGTGCCCACCGGGACTACATAACACCGGTCTTGAAAGACCTACATTGGCTCCTAGTACGTTTCCAAGCAAAATTCAAAGTGTTGGTGCTGACCTTTAAAGCCCTAAATGGCCTCAGTCCAGTATACCTGAAAGAGCGTCTCCACCCCCATTTTTCTGCCCGGACACTGAGGTCCAGCGCCGAGGGCCTTCTGGCGGTTCCCTCACTGCAAGAAGTGAAGTTATAGGGAACCAGGCAGAGGGCCTTCTCGGTAGTGGTGCCCGCCCTGTGGAACACCCTCCCACCAGATGTCAAAGAAAAAAACAACTACCAGACTTTTCGGAGACATCTGAAGGCAGCCCTGTTTAGGGAAGCTTTTAATTCATTTATTATTTGTCTGTTGCTTTTCTGCATAGCTGTGTCCACAATGGCTCACAACACAAGAATAGCAATACAATAGCAGGAATACACATCAATACATCATTATAACAGTATATTGCCAATTCATTAAAAAATCTAATACAGTGGTACCTCACGTTAAGTACTTACTTCGTTCCAGAGGTCCGTTCTGAACCTGAAACTGTGCTCAACCTGAAGCACCACTTTAGCTAATGAGGCCTCCTCCTGCTGCCGTGCCTCCAGAGCCCAATTTCTGTTCTTATCCTGAAGCAAAGTTCTTAACCTGAAGCACTATTTCTGGGTTAGCGGAGTGTGTAACTTGAAGTGTATGTAACCTGAAGCGTATGTAACCCGAGGTACCACTGTATAGCATTCCAAACACGTAACAGTTCATTTCAAGAACATCAAAATCTTAAATTCGTTGCAAGTTAGACAATATCAGTCACAAAAACTAACATAATCTTAATTGTTAAAATGCATAAGCCAGAGAGTAAGGTGTGATAACACTTTCCACTGTTCTCAGATATTAGTAAATCATGTAACCAGCAGCAAGTATGAAGTGCAGGAAATAGTTGTCATCATTTTTGCAACAGCTTCATTTAAAATGCTACACACAGAAGTAGTAGGCTTAATACTGAGAAAATGCACTTTTTTGTAAATTGAACAAACATTTGGAAATCGCTTTCTGATACTTCAGAGACAGAATGGTGACATTGCTCCGTATGGAAGAAGACTAGTATGCAAACCTTGACAGGATAATGGCTTAAATAGCAGCACCATAAAACATTACCAGATAAACAGTATCAGATAAAATGTACTTTAAAAAATGTACCTCCCCAAAGATCTGACTTATTTCAGGTGAAGTAACAAAATCTCCTTTTTCACCTAGCATGTCATGATGCATATAGTATCCCTATAGAAGAAGAAAGAACCAGTTAGTTCCCAACTCTGGATTACTGGTATGTTCACTTGCTAGTTAGCTACAACACTGAAATTGTTTAATGAAAGAAACTAACAGCCCTCTTAAAATATAAAACTGTCCTCATCCTTAAACATCCTTAAACTCAGCTAGGAAACTATATGGGAGGAGGGCTGAGGAGGTAGAAGAGACAGAGAGCCTTAATGTAGACTAGCTGAAGGACAGGGGATTGAGAAGCCATGGCCTGAGGCAAGGATGGGTGGGAGAGGCATACAGCTGGTAAGAGAAAGAGCCATGGATGAAAGAAAGCAAGAGTGAGGAAAAAACTCATTGAGAGCCAGAGACTAGGAGGGGCCACTGATGTAGGCAGAAGGGAATGAATGAGCCACAAAACAATCCTTATCCCCAGATTTGCTGGCTAGAGGGTGTTAGGATGGAGTGGGTGTGCCTCTTCTCTAGTAGATGAAGGGCATTGTCTGATGCAGAGGTCCCCACTAGGATTGCTCCATAGGCATTGATCTCTTGCAGGCCTCAAAATATGGAATTCTAAGGGCAGGGCAGAGGCACTGCCATCTGATATCAAAGCCATCCTGATTATCCAGTAAGTTCCATCTCACTATCTTAAGGGGCAATTTTTGGACAACAGCCATACCTTGGATTAAATGTGATGGGTGTTTCCTACCATGACAACTTGTATAAAAGTTGTCTTTGTATGTCTAAAAAGTTAAGCATAAACAAATGAGATCATTTGAATGACAATGTAAAACAAATCTGCCCACCCACAAAGAAACTATACTAGTTATTGTAGTAATGATGTACAACCAAAAACTTAGTACGCAGTGTAGGTCTCAGCTTCTCTCCAGCCTTACAACCACCTTGTCTCCTAGGCCTGCAGTTCCTCACCCTTCAAAACCTCCTTGCAGTGCAGCCCTAAGAGCAGTGTGTGGAAGATGCCAAGTGGTGGACAGACCACCACTTCCAAAGCCCTACTGGATTGCCAGAGTGGGAAGTGTGTGGGGTCAACTTACTGTTCTGCCCCCTGCATGTATTATTATTATTATTATTATTATTATTATTATTATTATTATTAAATCCCCTCCCATTGGTTTGAATTGGGGTCAGGGTCAGGGCTGGCATTCCTTCTCCTCTACCTCCCCTTACTCTTTGTGCAGCATCATTGCTACAAGTTTCATCTGAATAACAGACAAATATAAACTGGAGCTTCAAATCCCAAAGTGAAATTTGAATGATGCACATTTAGTGGTACTGTTCATACCTTCACAGGATTAGTCAAAACTTCCCGCATATATTCAGCAACTGTAATGGGACCAGTTGACTTTATTTTCATCATTAGATGCTTCAGCATTGGAGTCACTGGACTGTTTTCCTCTGCTTTACTTTCTGAACTAAAGCACTGGCATTTCAATGTAGTGGAACGACCTATGTAAAAACATAAGATTAGCCACCCACAAGTGATTCACTGAGTAGTCTCTCTAGAATTGGCTAATATGAGCTATGTTTGAGGAAGCATACAAAGCAACTAAATGATGATTAGAGGAAACTTTTTTTAAAAAATGGTGTAGGTGTGGGGCCATCAGCTTGTTAAAGATCCCTGGAAAACATGGGAAACTGAACATTGCTTGATAAGAAAGCAGTATTTAAATTCTAAATGCATTACTTGACCCAAAAAATTATCAGCCAAGATGCAGAAAGTCCCAGCTGCAATTGCTGGCATCAGCAGGTGGGCTAGGGAAAGACCTCTGCCTGAAATCCTGGAGAGCTGCTTGTCAGTGTAGACCACGCAAAATCCGTTTTGGGGGCCTAATCCGGCCTCACTCAACAACTTCAATCCTAAAAAAAGGAAAAAGGTCAACAACTTTGGTTGGCCCTCTGGCCCTTCACTTCATCAAATCTAGCCCTCTTTGAAAAAAGTTGGACAGTACACTGCCTGATTCAGACAAAGGGGTGACTCGGTCACTTAATGCAACTTCCTGTGCTTCAAAGGCATGTGAATAAATGAGCTGGGACAAACATTAGGCAAGATCCAACCAAAACGAAATACTTTTAAGCTCCACTGAAATCAGATTGCTCATATTTACTGATTCCTGCCTGTTCTTTTCCATCCTTGCTATTACCACTAATTGACTTTTTTCTGGTGGCGGACAGAGCCACCCCTTTGCGCTTACTCCCTTTCCCCTTTCTTGTAGAGTGGGGGGAAGGTGATACAGAAGCAGTTGCTCCGAGCAAATATTTGGGGGGTGATGTGCATTTCTCTGATCATTACCACTGCTTTCTACTTGCAATTGAGAGCTGAGGTGTTAAACTGGGCGGCTGCTCGCAAAGCTGGATAGTTTCTGCTCCAACACGACGCCCAGGGTCTCTTCAATTCTGTGATTCTAGGGCTCAATACAGGGAGCTGCCTGGTTTTGGGGGGAGCATCTTTGTGGAGGGAGGCGGGTCTGTGGGGACTGACACGGCTGCGAACGCTCTTAGGTTGCAAGCCCCGCGCACTTACTCGGGAGTAAGTCCCACTGAAGTCAACAGGACTTGCTTCAGAGTAAAGGCAAGTGAGGTTTTGCTGTTAAGGTACGCTCCACGCATCGTTCTCGTTACCATGGAGACGGAGGAGACGGGCGCTTCGCGCGACAACGCGCATCCCCCGGAGAAAGGCTCTCCCCGGCTGAAGGAGCGCCATGCTCACGCTGTTGCCTTCCTTCACCTCACTGACCCTCTTGTCCTGGCAGCCACATAAAATAATTATTTTGCGAAGCGCCAAAGGAGTTCACCTTAGGGCCCGTGCTTGTACTAAGATGCTTATTATTACAATATAGATAGACAAGCAGTGCGTCCTTCTCTCTGACCTTTTCCCGTTTGTTTCCTAAATCTGCGCCGTTCATAGTACCTTCTATGTATCTAGCAGGACCTTCCACCTTCTAAGTGAGTGTCGTCATCACTACTACCCGGAAGCTAGGGGGACGCATGCGTGGTCTGGCCGAGGGAGATGGCGACGTTGTCGGAGTTGGAGCTCGAGAAGTCTGACGAGAGAGATGGCGAGGGAGAGGTTGATGATGGAAGCGGCTTTACTCTGGAGGAGGTGCTGCGCCTCGGAGGCACCAAAGTAAGAAAGAGGCCCTGAGACGGCCAGGAAAGGGGTCCAGGGAGGTCCCTGCGGATCTCTTTCCTTCCACGTGGTGGGAAAGGGGTGAGAGCCTTGGGTCAGCCTGGCTCTTTTCCCTCGGAAAGGATGGGCTTTAACAGGCGGAGTTTCTCCAAAAGTCGAAACAAAATAAAAAAAATCCTTCCAGTAGCACCTTAGAGACCAACTAAGTTTGTTATTGGTATGAGCTTTCGTGTGCACGCATCTTCAGATACATGAGATAAGAATCTAATGTCTTTATTCAGACCAGGTCTCTCCGTGCTTTTAAGTTTGGTAATAAATTGCAATTCAGCAACTTTTCTTTCCAGTCTATTTCTGAAATTCTTTTGTAATAAGAAAGCTACTTTGAGATCTTGTATAGGGAGACATTCTACACAAAATCTCAAAGTAGCTGTCATTACAAAAGAATTTCAGAAATAGACTGGAAAGAGAAGTTGCTGAATTGCAACTTATTACCAAACTTAAAACCATGGAGAGACCTGGTCTGAATAGAGACACTGGATTCTTATCTCATAATACATGATAAAGCTATTTTTAGCCATCTCACCCCTTGCTTTTTCCTGTAAGACCAATTGCGTGTTAACAGGTTTACCACACCTATCAGCCAGTCACCCATTCCCACCACCCTTCTGAGTAATACCCCTCCCCACCCTCTCACTATATATAAGGGACTAGTGACTTCTGTTTCAGTGTATCTGAAGAAGTGTGCATGCACATGAAAGCTCATACCAATAACAAACTTAGTTGGTCTTTAAGGTGCTACTGTAAGGAATTTATTTATTTTGTTTTGACTACGGCAGACCAACACGGCTACCTACCTGTAACTTTCTCTAAAAGGGCATTCACCCTGGAAGGAGACATCATCTGTCTAATGTTGGCTTCTCACGTGTTGCCGTCTTTTCAGACTGGTGGAAATAAATGGCAGATCCACTGCATGTGTAGCTTGAGGGGTTACACACATAGTATGTGGGCAGCGAACAATTTTTGTTTTCATTTTTAGACATCTCCTCCTCCCTCGCTGGGTTTTATACAAAGAGCCTTCTGGCCCCTTGTGGACCAACAGATAATATTTTAACAGAAATGTGCGGCCACAAATTCTAATGTCACGACTAACCTGTTGTCCTTAATTTTTTTATGTGCAGCCACTGATTAAGACAGATTTTTTCTGATTTTTGTACATGGTTTTTTAGCAAAACAAAAAATAAAAATCCAGCACTTTGAGAGCAGGTGGGACAATTCTTAATACTGGATAGTCCTTACATTGGTGGATATTTCAGAGGTGTGCAAGTAATTTAGAAGCAGTAATGGGCAATGTTGTCTGCGTATGTTATAAGCCTGTTTGCAATATTGATGTTTTATAATGCATGCACTGTCAAATGATGTTATCCATGAACACGTTGCTGAGACAACTTGTTACTTTGTTTTATGCAGCAAGATTATATCATGCTCGCTGCTTTGGATGAGACCGAAGAAATTGTAGATGGTGGGAAAAAAGGTGCCATTGATGATCTGAAGGATGGTGAACTGGAGGCATTTATAAAATCACTGGGTGTGAGCAGCTATTCAAATAAATTCCTGGTTACAGCAGATGATGAAGAAGAGGGAGAAGCAGTTGAAGGAGAACAAAAACTACCAAAAAAAGAGAAAGTCAACCAAAAGGAAGTAAACAAAACTACAGTAGCAAAAAAAGAAAACCAAGTGAAAGGAAGTAAAGAAAAAATAGAGTCAAGTAATGCCCAAGATAATAAGAAACAGTCAGTTCCCAATAGTGCTTTGTTGCATGGAACAAAAAAAGACAAGGAAGTGGACACTTTTCAGTTTCATGAGCGGCAGATACTTCTTATAAAACCAGGGGGGAAATGGTATGATCTGGAGTATACAAATGAATTTTCTACTGAACCCCAAAATCAGTCCCTTGTATCCAAGTATAAGGCTTTGGCTCAAAAGCTTTACCAACAAGAGGCAGACCTCTGCAAGAGTAAGGCAAATCTATGGAAAGGATCATCATCAGCTTGGATGAAAACTGTAGTATCATCAGGGACTCTTGCTGACAGAATGGCTGCCATGACCCTTCTTATCCAAGATGCTACTGTCCACTCACTTCAGTTTATAGAGACCCTGGTGAATCTGGTCAAAAAGAAAGGTAGTAGAAGGCAGAGTTTAATGGCCCTGGATACTTTCAAAGAGCTTCTCATGACACATCTTCTACCAGACAATCGTAAGCTGTACACTTTCTCCCAACATCCCTTTGGCTCTCTGGAGCAACTCTCAAGTGGCAACAGAGATTCGAGGGACAGGCGCCTGATCTTGTGGTATTTTGAGCATCACCTGAAGCACTGGGTGGCTGAATTTGTGCAAGTGTTAGAATCACTGAGTCACGATCCCCTGGTGGCAACAAAAACCCGTGCTCTTGCTGTTGCGCATGAACTTCTCTGTAACAAGGTAGAGGAAGAGAAAGCTTTTCTTGTGCAGTTAGTAAACAAACTGGGAGATCCTCTAAACAAAATAGCCACCAAAGCATCTTATCTGCTAGAGACTCTGCTTCATAAGCATCCCAACATGAAAGGAGTGGTGTGTAATGAAGTGGAGAGGCTTCTCTATCGATCAAACATTAGCCCCAAAGCACAATACTATGCCATCTGCTTTTTGAACCAGATAGTTCTTAGTCACGAGGAGAGTGAGCTGGCTAACAAACTCATTACACTCTACTTTTGCTTTTTTCGGTCTTGTATCAAGAAAAAAGACGTTGAGTCCAAAATGCTTAGTGCTCTCTTGACGGGGGTGAACAGAGCTTACCCTTATGCTCAGACTAGTGATGAAAAAATAAAGGAGCAGATGAATACTTTGTTTAAGGTTTTGCACCTTGCGAACTTCAGCACCAGCATCCAAGCCTTGATGTTGCTGTTTCAAGTAATGGATTCTAATCAGACTATATCTGACCGATATTACACAGCCCTATACAAGTAAGCGTCACATACATTTTAATGTTTCTATTAAGTTGCGTTTTGTAGAATATTTACTGCTGATCAGTTGTTTACGGTTTATATGAATTTAAATTGTGAATATTGTGATGGCAAGGGAACTACTTTGTCCTCCTCTGCATATCAGTAGTTGCCCTGTTTGTTTTTGGCATTTGATAGGTAAACTGTTTTGCTTGATAATTCATGCCAATGTAGACATCTGTAATGTGGAGGGTTTTTTTTGTTTTGTTTTGGTTATTATTGGTATTCTCCAATTGATTATCCTTTATTGAAGCAGGGTTGAGCCAAGAGCCTCCTATTGTACTGTTTTTTCTTTCTCCTTCCTCTGAACTCAATTTACAGAACAATCTAAAGTGGGGTGAGGATTGAAGTGGTGGATGATCCAAAGGCTTGCTGGCTTGCACCATCCATGGTTGGCAGTAGAACATGCTTCTTTTTGCCCCTGTACTTATTACAAACCCTTACATTGCCTCTCCAGTTGAAAGAAATGGATGTCCATGGAACTTTCTGCTGGCATAGTGGAGGACTCACCAGCAAAGGTCCCATCCACTATCCTAACCTGATTGCCCGTGGATCTGAGTGTTAGGTTGCTGTGTGAATGTTTAAATAAAACAAATGTAGAGATCTGAAGGCCCACTTTTACCCAAATTTTCAAAAACGAAAGGAAAAAGAACGAAAAATAAAATAGGTTCCCCCCCCATTTTCCTGTCCCCCCCATGCCTTCAGATATTTTATAAAATGTGACTAATTATGGGATATTATTCATTAAGCAATGGTCCACTTTAAAGTAGGGTGAGTAAAAGAAAATCATTTTGTGTCAACAGTAGTAGTAAATGATGCAGCTGTCATATGTTGGTCTGTACTGCAAATTCAGAAGAATGAGTGAATTCATGAGGTTAATGCTGATAATGATTATTTTGTTTTTGCAGGAAGCTGCTGGATCCAGGATTAGCACTGTGTGCCAAACAGTCTATGTTTCTCAACCTTGTCTACAAATCTTTGAAGGCTGATATAGTACTCCGGCGGGTGAAAGCTTTTATAAAGCGATTGCTTCAAGTCACCTGTGGTCAAATGCCACCATTCACCTGTGGAGCTTTGTACCTTGTGTCTGAACTTCTGAAAGTAAAACCAGGGTTACGGGTACAGCTGCAGGATCATGTGGTATGATATCCGTCTTATAAAGTTGTTCTTAGCCTGCCTTTGTACAACTAGCTGTTGACCTCAATTTAAAAAAAATGCTTTCAATCCACAATTTAGGCTTTATATGCTATCCCTGGAATGTAACTTATCAGAGTTTTGCATGATCCCCACACTGGTTTCTTCTTAAATCTGATTCATTTCCTAGGAATCCGATGATGAGGAACATTTTCATGACCTTGAAGAAGCTGAAGAAGAGGAGGAAAAACTTGTAGATGTTGATGAAGAAACAAAAATAATAAAAACAGAAGAATCTGTGAAACCTCATGACCCAGCTTCAGGAGCTTCATGGGTACATCACCAAAATCTAGCAGGTAAAAATTGAAAAATTGTGAGTGAGATTCTGGCAGATGTTGACTGGAATGTTTCAGGTCCTAGTAGACGGTATTAAATTCTGCAAACTTTAATCTGAAGGTCGTTACCCAAAGGAAACTTTCCTTATTCAAACTTGTTTATGTGGAGGGGATTGAACGGAGCCAGAGGAAGGCCATCTGCTAAAAGTGTTTGGGAACAGTGTCAGTAGATAAGACATTGCCAGGGTTATGGGCCATTGCTGCTGCTGCTGTATTAACAACTTTCATGAGACATGCACTACTTAAGTGGTGTCCCCCCCCCCCTCTTAGTTATATTTCTGTAAGTAAAAAGTGTTTTAAAATGTCATGTCTCATTCACTTCTCCACCCATCTTTTGAGTTAGGCTGTTGTCATTTCCATTTTACAGAATGGAAACTGAAGCCATGAGACTTTGGCTGGGCTCACATAACTCCTCTCATGTCCAAGTCCAGAACTCTTAATTTCTTGTTCACTCTGGTTTCTGATCTGTTCTAGACATCTGGCAGCTCTGTGTAATAATGAGAGTATTCTTCTTTCAACTAATCCTACCAGATGTTGCAATTGCACTAAAAGAAACTGGCTTACCTTCCCACTCTGCTATGTAAACCAACATGCATTTTGCAGACTAGGTTGTATGAAATTGGAGCAGGGCACAGAGATCTTTGTTGTACCTTTTGTGGTGTTACTGCAGAAGGACTCTCTTGTCTTTAAAATGATCAGTAGAAGATCAGGAGTAGTTGCTCAGGGATGATGGGAGTTCACAACATCTGGAGGGTACCAGGTTGACTACTTCTTTGTTGGAAAACTAGGTGTTCCCCTGTTAAGTATCTAGATCTGTTTGTCTTTGATGATACAAAACATGTCTTCTTTTTCAGGTGGCAAGAATTTGGGTAGCTATGACCCATTACATCGAAATCCTTCATACTGTGGAGCTGATAGAACAAGTTTTTGGGAACTAAAGAAGGTACCGTTTTTTCATGAACACCAGGAATTTCAATGTGGCTTTTGTGGGAGGGATCCCAGACAACTTTATTTTATTTTTGCAGACATTTTCCTTTAACAGTGGGTTTGGTATCGTTTCATTGGGTTGGATCCAGAGTTAGAGTAGGCTCATTTAAATCATTGGTGTAAGTTAAGTCTCTTGGAGTTCATCGGACCCATTCTAAGTATGACCAAGTGTAGAGTCAATCTATTGAACAAGTTTTAAGAGGAGAGGAGCCTTGTTCAAAGATTAGTTCTGGCATCTCTCTTATGACTTTACATTGGAACAGGTCTAAGATAACTTCCACCAGCTTCATCCAGCATAGACGCTGCTCAGGAATTATGGGAGTTGCAGTCCAACAATTTATGGAGGTCATCACGTTGGCAATCTTAAGCCTACAGCTCTCTCTCTCTCTTCCTCCTCCCAATAGAGGTTACTTCTCAACATAGGGGATGGTAACATAGTGCTGCAAAACATTTAGATCAACTGCGTATCATGGGGAGTTTCCGTACTGGCTCCTGCTGCTGGAGCTAGTGCAGAGCCTGTCTGAGGTAGATTCATGTGATAAAAGTGGCACTTAATGTTACATCAAATATGTGGAGAAGTCAGTTCTAGAAACTGCCACATGGGGGATTATGGCCCCTTGTTATCTGGCTTCAAAGCTACTTAGGTAATTTATATACTTCAGCTACATTACAGACCAACCAAGAAGTAAGGAATTAGTAACACATTTATTAACAGCAGTTGGAATGGTAATAGACAGAACTTTACTGGTTTACTGTAATCAGCTAATTATTATGTACTGCAAAACAACATGTTTAGTATTTTATCCCTCTGGTGACCTGTTTTTTGTTAGTCATGTCATGTTTTATGATTTACGTGTGTACAATTTTGTAGCAAGAAAATAATAAATAAGGGGGGGAACCTGGAGTGAAGGTTAAGATTTCCATTTAATCTGTTAATATGGTGCCAAAAACTTGTATTGGAATAAGATTTTATATTACAACATTGATTTTATTTTTCCAGCTTTCAGAACACTTTCATCCATCTGTTGCCCTCTTTGCAAAAACTATCCTAGAGGTTAGTTGAATTTCTTACTTTTTTTCACTACTTTGGTTGCCCTCTTGGGTGTCCTGTCACATGTACTTAATGATTTGGATTGCATGTGAATAGTAGTTTCCAGACAGAAATGGGGGCAACAAGTAAATGGGGGAACCATTCTTGATACAAATATTTTTTCGTGTAGAAAACCAGATTGGCTAGGGTTTCCACCTTGCTACAGATATTTAAAGCAGGAGACAAGGCAGTCTTGTTTCTGCCTGTCTCCCACCTGTCCTGTTGTCCACCCCTTTCTTCACTTGTTGTGTGGCACACCTGAAATCCTACGTAGCAGAGCAGGAATAGCCACTGCTGCCTTCCCTCCACTGAAAGGGTTGTGTGTGATCCAGGTTTCAGAGAGGCAACCTATTTCATCTTCCTTCGTCTGAGTAACATCACTTATTTGTCTGCTGAATCCAAACACATGTGATTCTTTTGCCACTTCCATTCATGTATTTCTTGATGCAAATTGACACTATGAATGTTAACTTTCTTTCAGGGGAATTACATTGAATACACAGGTGATCCTCTTCAGGACTTCACTCTAATGAGATTCTTGGATCGTTTTGTGTACAGAAATCCCAAAGCTCCTAAGGGCAAAGGTATGGACCCTATCAACATTTGTCAGGTGTAGCAGATAGGTTAAGGTTAATAACAATTAAATTTTTGTGTGATTTCTTGACTTTCTAATGCAGAGAACACCAGTAGCGTGGTAATGCAGCCAAAGAATAAACAGTCCATGAGTGATGTACGAAATCTTGCGGGTAAGTAAGGAGCTTTCATTCTAAATATTATAGTCAGTGGTACCCTGATCATAAATACAATGCATTATAAGATCCATCACTTTCAGTGGAAGATATTTGCACAGTGGGTTTTATCCAATATTGTCATTCCATTCAGGAATGGAAGCAGGGCCAATTTTTGCAAATTCCTCCTTCCTGCAGCCCTCATGCTGTTGTGGAGGATCCCCCCTCCTCAGTAGTAGAAGGGGAATTGACAAACATATTCCCCCCCAAAATGTTGTGATCCACGGCATCAAACAGAAGGGCAATAAGATTTTTTAAAGCATTTGGATGCAGGAAATAACAAGTGTTCCTTTGATGTAGCTAACACTCTTCACTGTTAGATGTCAGAAACCTTATTCCTTTTATCATAAGTGTATCATTAGAGTGAGCCAGAAAGACTATGGTTTGTGCAAGCACAAACCATTCTATTTTGGGGGAAAGCAGGCAGTAAGTCACCCCCATGTTCTTTCACACCTGGTTTGCTGTTTCAGCAAGCAGTTGGGTAAATGAAGGTTGTAATTTGTTTTTTTAATACTATATCTCCTGTTAGTTCAGTATAAAAACATGTAAACAAATTTATATTGACTGTGTAAGTGGAAAACCAGAAAAATTCTGGAAGACTGTTAAACATAAGAAGAGCCTGCTGGATCAGGTCAGTGGCCAGTCTAGTTAAGCATCTTGTTCTCTCAGTGGCCAACCAGATTCTGGCGGGAAACTCGCAAGCAGGATTTGAGGACGAGCCCTCTCCCCTCCTGGGGTTTCCAGCAACTAGAATTCACAAGCATTACTGCTGCTGGCTGTGGAGGCAGAGCACAGCCATCATGGCCAGTAGTCTTCAGTGGCCCTCTCCTCCGTGAATTTGTCCATTCTTTTAAAGTCTTCTAGGTTGGTGGCCATCACTGTCTCCTGCGATAGCAAGATCTATAGCTTATCTATGTGCTTCATGGATTCCTTTTATCATTCCCGACTCTTTCAGCATTTCGTTTCATTGGATATCTATGAGTTCAAGTGTTATGAGAGAGGCAGAGAACTTTTTCTCTACTTTTCTCCATGCTGTGCATCATCGTATAAACTCCTATTGTGTCACCTCTCACTCACATTTCCTCTAAACTAAAAAGTCCCAAACGCTGCAATCTTTCTTCAAAGCGAGTCACTCCATCTCCTTGATCTATTTTGGTTGCCCTTTTCTGATCCTTTTCCAACTCTGTAATATCCTTTTTGAGGTGGAACAATCAACATTGCACACAGTATTGCAAATGCGGTTGCATCACAGATTTGTATAATGGTATTACGATAGTGGCCATTTTATTTTCAATTCCTTTGCTAATGATCCGTAGCGTGGTATTTGCCCACTTCACTGCTGCTGCACACTGGGTCAACAGCTTCATCTATTACGACCCCAAAGTATTGTTCCTAGTCCATCACCATCAGTTCAGAAGTCGTAAGTGTGAAATTTGCCCTGACATGCATCACTTTACACTTACTTACATTGAATTGCATCTGCCATTTTACTACCTATTCACTCAGTTTGGAGAGGTCCTTTTGGAGCTCTTCACAATCTCTTTGTTTTATTTGTTTTGTTTCAACGACCCTGAACAATTTAATATCATCGGCAAACTTGGCCCCTCACTGGTTACTTCTAACTCTAGATTGTTTATGAGCAAGTTAAAAGTCCAGGTCCTGATACCAATCCCTAGAGGACTCCACTTTCTCTGTTTGGAGAACTGTCCATTTATTCCTCCTCTGCTTCCTACAACTTAGTCAATTTGTGATCCGCAAGAGGATAGCTATTTCAGAAGGAGAGACGTCACATTAAGAAAATTGAAGGAAGGGGGAGTGATGTTATTGGATACAGAGTTCATTGTTAGACTCTCAGAAGTAGGATCCAGATGAACAGTTAAGGCTTTAACTCATTAACATTACGGCTAAGGATATTCATGTTATGTAAACACCAGTAATGATGTGATACACAATAGTGGTTTTGTGGGACCTCTCAAATTTCTATTTGTAATCCATGTTCCCATGGTATCCTGTAACTACATTTCTTCTGCCTAAGTGATCTAAGTAAGAAAAATTAAATTTAGCTTGCATTATATAATAGATTTACTTGATTTACTGTTTAATATTAGGTTATTTTTTAATTTAAAAGTTAAATTCCTTTTACATTCTGAACTTTTATGCTCTGGATCCCCCCCCCCCCCATTTTTTATAGACTGGGTGGGTGAGGGAGGGATATTCATTTTGCACAGAGAGATTTAGTTGATCTCACTGGATTGGTTGGTTTTGAAGCTAGCAGCCCTAAAGACATTGCTTAGGAAAAATGTGTATGACGTGGCATTTGAATAACCTTTATAGCAAATTAATTTGATAAACAACCACCAGTTCTTTATTATTTTATTTCCAGTGAATAGCAAGGAATTCCTTGCCCAAGATGAAAGCAAAATCCCAGTAGATGAAGTCTTTTTCCACAGGTATTGACATCTTTGATTGAGACTTCCATATGTTCATTGCTCTTAATTTTGTTTCCTTTGGGGAGGGTTTATTCTTGGAGACACTTTCTACTGTTGTGAAAGTTTTACTGCAAATCACTTCCATGTATTTTTATAGGATAGGGGGATCACGGCTGGGAAAAACGGATATTTCAAATTACTAGATAAGATCAGTGGAGGAAAAAGCTTTTTATAAAACACATCCATTTCTAGACAATAGTTCCTTGGACTGTTCCATACATCACAGCAAAACAGCAGGAAATTTGCCCAGAATAACTGTGCTGTTATGGCTCATGTTCTTCCATCAGGTCAGCAGCAGCACCTGTATCTATTATGGGATGCACTGGTTGGTTGCTGGTGATTCTGTTTTAGCCCTGGAGAAGGCAGTGTACATACATCTGCTTGCAAATAAGACAACTGCTTATCTAGTCTTATATGACCAGAATAAGAATCTGGAAATGGCAGATTGGCAGATGTCTGGCGCATAGCTAGCCCCATCTCTATAACCTTTTGGGAATGACTTGTCTGTTAAAATGGATATGAAGGAATGGGCTTTTTTGTGCTGAAATGGGAAAAATGCTAAGTAAGGTAGGAGATGTGGGAAGATCATTACAGCTGTTTGAACGTAAACCAGATCATATTTATGTTATCATTCATGACATTATGGCACATCAGATGTTTATTGTAGTATTTTACCATGGAGGAGGGGGAAGGATATATAACCCCCCATAAGCGCCGCGTGGCAGCATGCCTTTCTGTTAGCGTTTGGAAAGAAATGCCCCGACGGTAGCCCTGAACCAAAGGCTCTTTTTGCCAGCAAATGAATGTTGTGACATCACACTGTGATAAATCATCTTGCTACCCTGATATTACATGGTGGTACTAGCCTAATTATCTTTATAATACAGGAGTGGGAAACCTCAGGCCTGGGGACCATACATGTTCCTCTGGGCCTCTCCATCTGGTCCTCATAATGTTCCCCAGGCCACACTCTTCACTGGGCCTGCTTTGCAACCCAGATGTTTTTGTTGGGCTGGAAAGTGTCCTTGAATTCTAATGCTTCTTGTCGGGATAGAACATTGAGAGGGGTGTGGGAGTCTGTGTAGAAACCAGCCTAAAGCACAAAGATAAAATTTACATGAATTGCTCTGCCCGCTTTTGCCTCTGGCCCTGCCCACCACTGGCATGTGGCCCCTGAAAGGTTGTTGCAATAGGAAGTAATGACTTTAAAACAGTAGGAAATTGCTTGATGCGTAAGCAGGTTTAACATCTCGAAATATCCTTATTTTGTAAGTTCATCAAATCAGGTGTCTTAATAACCATGTTTTATACGAATGTGAAAACATTTCTTTTTTCTTTTTAATACGCAGATTTTATAAAAAGTTGGACTTGGAGAAGGAGAAAAGGAAACCTGCAAGAGATGATGAAAGTGTGGAAGATGTGGATGATGAAGAGTTTGAAAGAGCTTTAGGTAAGACTTGTCCCATCCTGTCCCATTTTTCACCCCAACCAGCCTGTAATTAATCAAAGAGATGTAGAGGACTTTGGCTTCCCTTGAAGAAGGGTAGTAATCCTTTGGCAGTTCCATCAGTAGATGGAACTCAAGGTTATGTGAATTTCCAGTTCAAAGATGTGGGTGGGGAGATGAGCCAACTCAAGCTAAACAACTGCTTACACTACAGTGTTGCCTGGTTGCTCATCTGGTATTTGCTCCTCTAAAACTTGGCAAATTCCAGATTTGACATTTGGTCTGTGGCAGCTGCTTCATGCAAGAATATAGGGCACATTGCAAATTATAACAAATTGCACTTTAAAACAATTTGTTTTAAATACCAAATCAAAATGTTTTGATTTTGCCATCTTCTTTCTTTCAGATTCATTTGAACATGATAGTTATTTTGATACACTTGTCAATGAGGACCTTAATTTTGCTGAGTAAGTTTTTTTTAAAAATAGGAATAAATAGAGTTTCTGCATGGGCACCATGAATGACTGGATAAAGCAATTAGAGTAAATGGGAGTGTATTGTGTATGTGCATTATGTCACAAGCTCTTCTAAAACATTGTGCTCTGTGGGGAAAAGGTTTGTTAAATATACCTCAAGTGTATTCAGAATCCCCCTTCCCTCCTGAAATATGGCTACATCTGCAATTATGAATCAACCACATCACAAGGAAGTTGATGCAATTTCTGTGTAAAACGAACAGCCAGACTTCATCTCCCTTGATCTCCTTAGTTATGATCTAGTTTTGGGGAGGAGGAGATTTGAGAATCTGAGTTGTGACTCCTAGGGGTGCAGACAGTTGTGAAGATCAGGGCACCTTCTTCCCTTTTCCTTGGAAAGCATTTGTATTCTGCCTTATCTTCTACACTGGCCTGCCCAGTAACTTTTGGCCCGCCAGGTGTCATTGTACTTAGCATGGCCAATAGTTGAGGACGATGGGAGTTGTAGTCCAAATGCATCTGTAGGGCTGCAGGTTCATCCTCCATACTGTTAAGTATGTTGTGGATCAATCTAGCTGCTTTTATCCTGCTGCCTGGCAAATATCTATCTATCTATCTATCTATCATCTATCTATCTATCTATCTATCTATCTATCTATCATCTATCTATCTATCTATCTATCATCTGTCTATCTACCATCTACCATCTATCTGTCATCTATCTATCTATCTATCATCTATCTATCTATCTATCTATCTATCATCTATCATCTATCTATCTATCTATCATCTATCTTTCGGAGAGATGAGAACCCTGCTGCTGAATGGGCCTGAGCTAACTTATCTTGTAGATTCCACTCCCATTAGTATTCCTTTTTCATCCGTAGGCATGTATTAGGAGGGTGGTGTAATCTACCTGTTACTTGCAATCAGGTAGTAGTTTAGAGTGATGAAAGCTGCAACCCGATACACACCAAGTGGGAATAGGCACTACTGAAAACAATGGGGTTTAGAATTGCAGAGTCAATGGTATGATGAGATGTATCTTCTGAGCGATTGAGTGTGCTGCTTTATATGTAAACATGGATTGAAATAGTTTACTCTTAAATGAAGGAATCTCAAAGGACAGCTCAACCACATTTGGCTTCAGAGACCAGTTTTTCCACAGATGGATCACTTTGGGTTCCTTCCCCCTACCCCATTTCCACTCCCTCTTAGCTGAACAATTTGGCAGCACACAGCACTTCCCCCTTGCTGGCTCAGAAAGCAGGCAAAGTGATTTTCACACGCTTATTGTCTGCTGGTGTTCCCACTGCCTTAAATTTCATACACTCTGAAATGTTAGTATTACAATAAAACAGGCTTTTGGGTGGAATACTGATACGCTAGGATCTTGGTATATTATATAAGGAGTTTATAGCAGATTTCATTGAACAATTCCCTTGTTATTTAGCATTGTGAAAATATCTGTAGAGTACTTTATGAACTCATTTATTGTGGAAATACTCTTGTTATGTGCCTGATAATTTTGGAGTGACCCTATGGGCATTCATCCAGTAAAACCCCATAAACCAGCTTTGCAATTTGCTATTCCTAGAGCAGGCAGTTTTACTGGTTGAAAGAGAATTGATCAAGTAATGGTCTAGTATTTTGTAAAGCTGCTAACATTCTGTGCTGTATCCAGTGGTATCGTCCTGTTTGCACAATGTCTTTTGCTTTCCTAATGGAACTTACCCTCCCACCCCCTGTAAAATCCCCCTAAATCTATTCTGGGGCATGCAAGGAAAGGAGATGAAGTGGGATTATTCTATGGATAGAAACCACCAAAACCTGTTTAGTTATAGTATATGCATTAGTTTAACAAAATTTGAGTGTTTTGTTTATAGACTAAAGTCTGTATTGCTTGCTGTTTATGATCTTTCTAAACATTATGAGAAAGTTGGATAGGTGGATTTTCTAAAAGCTTTTTAAATTGTATTTTTAAATCAAATTCTAGTAATATAAAAAGCAAAGGGAAAAAGAAAAGCCAAAGTGATGAGGCAACATTGGATGATTCAGAGGAGGATGATTTTGATGACCTTGATGATGAGGAAGTGTCTCTGGGTAGTATGGATGAAGACTTTAGAGAAGATCTTGATGAAGATGGAGGGACTTTTATGGATGTCTCAGACGATGATAAAGCTCCAGGTAAAAACATGAATGCACTTAATGCCAAATTATTAAATTGCTCGCTTTGTTAAAACACAGATTTTAAATGCCATAGGTAGGTAGCTATTTTTAAACCTACTTGTTTGCCTTAGTGTTCCACCAGATATTTATGTGATTTAGCTGGAGCAGAAGACCACATAAGTTAGGTGTTGTGGTGGACAGATCCGAAGGATGCATGTGCCAAGGCTGATAACGAATCATCAGAAATAAGTGTTGCATCTACTCTTGCATCCTGTAGAGCAGTGTTTCCCAAACTTTAGTCTCCAGCTGTTTTTGGACTATAACTCCCATCATCCCTAGCTAGTAAGACCAGTGGTCAAGGATGATGGGAATTGTAGTCCAAAAACTGCTGGAGACCCAAGTTTAGGAAACACTGCTCTAGAGCCTAATTTCATGTTAACACTGGGTCACATTAACACTGTTGACTAAACTAAAATGACAGTAATTGGACCAAGGTGTAGTATTTTTATGTGCACCAAGCATGGTTGAATGAACGGTGCTGTCCTATTGCATTTTCAGTATTCAGAAACACACAGTAGAAACATCTGAGCTGACTAGGAGTAGCTGTTTTGTGGAGTCCATACATAGGAAGTGAGATAACCACAATGTTTCAGGCAGTTGGTTACTTTCTCTGCATGAAAGCTGAAAGTGTTTTCATATTGACAAATCATCCGTTTTATGATGTAGTCTGAGTAAAAGTTTTAATAGCTTTCCTTTTTGATAGATGACAATAAAGAGGAGCATGTCAAGCCTGCCAATAAGAAAGGCAAAAGAAAAAAAGAAATGGATTTTGCTGGATCGTTGAAAGGTAACATAAAGACCTCTTAATATTTGATAAAAACTGAGACAGCCTTGGGTGTCCGAAGGCTGAGGGGTTTTGTAGCAGCCTGCCTCTCTGCTAGAAATGTGACTTGTCACTAATTTGCATTCCTTTCACTCAGAATTGTGAATAGTTTCTGAGAGCGCCAGGGGTCTGTATTAGCTGTGCTGGCTAGATATAAGGCACTTGAGCTTCAATCCTATATCCTCTTTCCTAGAAGTAAGCCCTACTGAACTCAGTAGGCTTCTATTTGTATAGGATTGCACTGGTCATTAATAGACCCGTTAAAGGAAAATGACACAAGAGACAGAATTTACTCACCTAATCACATTGACTTTTAACATTCTGTTTTGGTTAGTGTCCGAAAATCTGCATGTCCAGTTTGAGGAAGGAGAGGTAGGAATGAACTATAAGTTATTAAGAAACCCAGAGCAGTGTGTAGTTGTTATGGGGGAGACAACATGTGGTTGTGATAGAAAGTGCACTTATTCTTTGTCAAGAAATAATTATTTGATTTTCATTATCAGACACAGAAAACCAGATGGAAAGGATTAGTTCAGTTTTCAGCAGGATAGAGTTTTCTTTCAGCTGTACATCTGAAGTCTTATCAGAGATGACAAAGGATAACTGGTTTAGAACTTGATTTTAAAAATGCAATGGTTAGATTATATTAGCCCAAGCTCTTAAAGAACTAGCATGTAAAACTGCTAAGGTACTTTATAGTTAGCAAAATCCCTTTCCGTACCTAGAGGAATAGTAAGTGGTAGACTATTTGATACCAGGGACAGTGCTGTCAAGAAAGTTAGAGATCATTTGTTTACAAAACATTGAGAAAATGTTTTTAAAAGGATGGAGTTTTGAAATATAGCACCTTGTTGCAGATAGTGTAGAAGAGCCTGAGAAGTTCTTCTTGGGAGTCTCTTCCTGTTTCCTGCTCAAATCCATTCCCCACCCAACTTTGCGTTTTGTTCTTCATATAGAATAAATAATTGCATATTCATGTTTTAAAGGGTCAAAAGAAAACAAGAAAAGAAAACTCAAAGACACTGGCATCCTTGCTACTGCAGAAGAAGTAGGTGCCACCAAGTTTTCTATTTTTTAAAATGTGTTTGGTCTGCTAGTTATCAATGTACTAATCATCATCTTTCTTTTGAAGTTTGGTTCCTTGCTGGATGAAAACATTGGGTCCAAGTTTGATAGTATTGGGATGAATGCAATGGCTAACAAAGATAATGCAAGTAAGTGAATTTCCCTGTGTTCAGCAAATATATTTACCTGTCAGGCATTCCAAATGCTCATGTGGTGGTTTTAGAAAGGTATTTCAATTAGTTTCATTTGAAACAAATGGAGGAGCATATTGATTTCTATCCTCCTCTTTCTCCCAAGTGTACCTTCTCTTCCCCAGTGCCACCCCTATGTGCACTGCACACTTCATGTCCCCATCTGTCCTGTGTTGAGCAGGAAAGTCTGAAAAGAGCTTCTAAGTGTGTTCTGAAGGGTGCTTCTAAATGCCTTCTAAGGATTCCTGCTCAAGAGGAAGTTGATTCACTCCAATGCATTTAGAAGCCCTCTTCAGACCTTCATGTTCAACTCGGGAAGGTGGCTGGGATGCATCTGGAGCACACAAAGCCTTCCCACTTTGAGCCTCATGGGATCCTGCTGGATAGGAATCCAGAGGGCTTAAGATTCCAGTTATATCCTCCCATATCCAAAAATTACACGGATAACCCAATTCCAGTGTATTGCATTATTTATAGGATGTCTATAGGCATTTGAACCTTATAGAATAAGAGAGAACTCTTGATGGACTTGACAGTCATATAACTAGCTGTTCAGTCTAGTAAAGTAGAATTAGACCTTTGTGTATTATCTCCAGCTGCTCTCTAGCAGCTTTCTCAAAAAGAGAGCTGCATGGTCACCTGGAGAATCTTGTCAATTCCCTTTTTCCCAATTACTACCTCCCACTGTGAACTTAGCTTAATTTTGTGCAGATTATTCTTGTCTTAGTCCTGTAGTCTAAAACACCGTTTAAATTTCTGAAAAGCATTCTGCATCTAAGAAATTACAGCAGGCCCATTATGCCTGTAGTACAAGTCAAATGCCAGGGGAAATTTGCCTGCACTCTTTGGCCAGATGAGAGCCTGTGCTGTATGGCAGCTTGAAAGGACTGTACTAATGTTTTACACAGCATTTTCAAGCAGATTAATGAAGATAGGTCCTAAGCATTTATACATCCAGTAGGGCTGAGTGTCACTTTTAGACAAAGTGGATCACAATTGGTACTTAAGATATTATTGGAACATCCCAAAATGGAAGTGAGCCACTAACTGCTATGTCACCCAACACACAGCGAAGTATTGATCGAGCTGGGAGCACAGTAACCAAACCTCCTTAAATGCCTATTCTAGGTAATCTTTTTGAACAGACTGTTCAGCATGCTATCATAAGTGGGCACTCTTAAGAAACATGTTAAATGGAATTTGAAATAAATTGCTTGGTTATGCACCACCTAAGATTTCAGGAGTGGGTGGGTATGTCAAACAAATATTTTGCTCCATCCCTTTTATGCAAGGATTCCACCCTGTGCTTTAACTTACCAAAAAACATGCTTCTTTGGAAGCTATATGATCAACTTAATTTGCCAATGGTACAATGGATGAAATTTATCAAAGGCAATTCGTTTATGGAAATTCCAGTTGTACATGGTATGTTGCTAGATTTTGGGCTCTTGCTAATAACTTTTTAAAAATTCTTAAGTTTGCATTTGTAGAAAAGTATATCATGATTAGCACTGAATCTTCAACTTGATATAATTCGTTCCTCATTGGCCCAAATTACATTTAAGTTTGAAAAATGTAAGTTGTTTGAGACAAGATGGACTGTTGAAGGTGAGGAGGGAACTCTGTATTTATTTGTACATAAAGCATTTTGTGTTTTTTAGGACAAAACATAGCAGAGAGTTTATCGGTCATGAATCTCTAACTCAGGCAGTATTCTTTGCATCCATAAAACTCAATGCCAGATTTTCCCAGGATGTAGTCACTCCAAACTTATCTATGTGCTCTCTGTCTTCCTCCATTAGATGTCAAACAGCTCAGGTGGGAGGAAGAACGCAACAGGTGGATTCACAATAAGGATGTGAAGAGCATCATCAAGCAGAAAAAGAAGTTTAGACACAAAATGCTGAAAAACAAACACAAAAGTAAAAAGACAAGAAAATAAATATGAAGATATTTAATGTAAACATTTAAAAAACATTTTTACTTACAATTAGCTTTTGCTGATTAACCATGCTGCTTGATCTTTCTCCCTTTTTTCGTGAAAACCAGCGTATTCATTACATTTGTAATAAACTATGAAAATAAAAGAGAGTCTTTTTTATCTTTTGCATAACTGAATGAAGATTGACTTTTGAAGTTCTAATTTTGATTGAATATATCTTTCTGATAAATTTGTAGTAGGATTTCCTTTTAATCTGCAATTGAATGTGTTTTTTTTAAGTGTTGGGGAAAAAGAATTACACCAACATTAATTGTCACATACCTTCTAGGATGGATGGGTATCTCCTGTGCATTTTTTGTCTGAAATCTGAGAAAATAAAAACGTTAAGTTTGTAACAACAGTACAGTGCACAAGATTTCAGTCACCAAAATTAAGTAGTGTACATTTTATTACATGCTGGCTACATTTCTTAGGTTTTTTTGGTCAGTCATAAATATCTGTGGTAATCTTACAGGTAATGCAGCAACTTGGTTGTTTAGCCTTCTCAGGCTGTATTTCCAGTTGAAGACTTGCAGAACTTAGGCTTGTCACATTGGGCACAAAAGTTGAAAAAGGGAAGGCTATCAGACTCAGGTATATTTTAAAATCTCTGTGGTAGGAAGTCTTAAGATAGCACAAATTAATCTTTTAACACATTGCATCACTGGTCTAAAACATGGCAGGGGGATGTATAATGTTCTCATTGTTTGTACTGAGATCCGCAGGGAGGGCAGTGCCTTGCCCTTCGGCTGCTCTCATATCCAGAACGTGCCCTACCTTTCACTTTAAAAGTGGCATATTGGAACTTGTCATGGTCTATCTCAGTTTAAGGAAGAACAGGTGGTGGTGGTTGTTTTTTTAAAGGTGTGCCACAGAGTTCTATTACAATAGTAACTCAAATTCTCCTCGTCTATCCTGAGCATTACCAATGTAATGCTCCTCGTAATGTGCAAAAGTATCCATGCCAGATAAAGCATGGAGGAAGCTTTTTTCCATTACATGAATATACAACAGCTCCACCCAAAGGAGCCCTGTTCTTAAGTTAGTCAGTATACAGAAGTGAAAATAGGATGCCTGAACGTGAAATATCAGTCTAGGTTGGGAACAAAGACCTGCACATATCAGCACTGCCGAATCAGCGCCAGGCCTACCCATGACAAGCAGGGAAGATCTGAAATAAGCTTCTTCACATTCTTCCTTGATTGCAAATACATGCCTCTGTGCAACTGAACCTAGAAAAGTGTGAAATGTGCATACCTGGCACAGGCAGGGTTTGTGTGTGCAGCCCCATGACCCCTATGCAAATAGATGTTTTCTATTCAGAGACAATGCCTGTGAAAAAATGCTGATGACTGGTAGTATGGTACATGACAACCTAAACAGGCTAGCTCCTGAGACCTACTGTAGTTGAAATAATTCCAAAAGCTGAAGAGCTGTTCCAAACAAACAGCTTAACGGCTATATCAGGAATTTTGCAGTAAAATTAGAGAATGCCACCTTCAAGGAAAACTTCCTAATAGGCAATGGATATAGTTGCTCAGAGGGGACGTGGGTGGCGCTGTGGTCTAAACCACAGAGCCTAGGGCTTGCTGATTAGAAGGTAGGCGGTTTGAATCCCCACAACGGGGTAAGCTCCCATTGTTCAGTCCCAGCTCCTGCCCACCTAGCCGTTCGAAAGCACGTCAAGTGCAAGTAGATAAATAGGTGAGAAGGTAAACAGCGTTTCCGTGCGCTGCTCTGTGGACTGACTGTTATTTGAAAAAAAATAATGAGACATATAGTTTGTTACCTTGATTATTATCCATTTTAATATATAGTGCATATGCGCTAGCAACTCCGATAAATTCCACTAATATAACTCCTTTGAAAATCTTCCTTCCAAGCTCAGGATTCATGGCACAGCTAGTCCCAAAGTTCTAGAAACAGGGGAACAAACATTTCATTAATGACATAAAAATTTTATCAGAACAGGAAATAACTGATTTGTATATATGGTTTGATCAGAGGGATACTGAAGTATATTTGAAGAGGGGCCCCAATGGGCTATCAAAGGAGAAGAGAGAACAAGAGGCAGGATTTGCTTTCCACTTACTGTGCTCTGCTGAAAGTTCCAGTGCCTTCTCTTAATATTGAACATGTACTTATTCAGACAGTCATCCTTTGTTACAGGGAGAATGCTGACAACTGTGTAGCAGCTCAGAGGCTGTGCTGTGAATTAAGAATCCATCAGTTGAAAATTTAGCTATGGCCTTTTAAGTTGAAAATTTAGGTGGCCTTTTAAGCATACAACTCTGAGTCTGCAATAAGGGGAAACTTAACTTGACATAGCTGATTTTTAAAATCATGAATGAGAAGTACTTTGAACAGTCTTTAAAACTTTGGAATCTAAGGTGTAACGGTAAATGCAATTTCTAGAGTAGCTGTGACAGGCTATTTCAGCAAACAAAAGGAATCTTGTGGCACCTAAAAGACTAAATATTTTATTATGACAAGCTTTCAGAGGACTAGTCAACAAAACCCAATGTTTCAATAAAGTGATTGTCTTTGTTGGAATCAAAGTAATGAAACATGGTAAGGTTCCTGTCTGTTGAGGATTCCGTACATGACCTCAGACACTACTGGTGAGGTTATGTATGGTTGATCCACTTACATGTTTATCATGGATTGCCTGTAGAATAAAGGGATGGTGTGCACAGGTGAACCAGTTATTCAGCACAGGTGACACTTTCAATTTATCCAACTTGAAGACAAAAACAATATTCAATAGACACTTTGCAGCTTGAGCCAAGAGCTCAAATTAAGCACGTATCCACTCCAGTGTACAGGGAACCAAACTGCAGCCATACTTCAGAGGGCTAACTGGAATGGTAGCTTAGCAGTGTGATCCTAACCATGAATTCAAAAGGGGCTTACTCCCTGGTAAATGGTGATAGGATTGCAGCCTTGATTTCCTACATGGAATGAATTTATGTGCTGTAAGTGGTATACCATCCTATGTGCAGTTTGACACGAATGGTGAAAACGTGTCTGTTTTGTTACATAATAATAATAAATTATTTGTACCCCGCACATCTGGCTGGGTTTCCCCAGCCACTCTGGGTGGCTTCCAAAAGAATATTGAAAACAGGATAAAACATCAAACATTAAAAACTTCCCTAAACAGGGCTGCCTTCACATGTCTTATGAAAGTCAGATAGTTGTTTAATTCCTTGACATCTGATGGGAGGGCGCCACTACCTAGAAGGCACTGCTAATTGCATAGTGGACTGCATTAACATTTAAGGATCTTGTAAATGATATTTAATAATTTTGCAACGTTTTTAAGTCCTGTGAGTTTTGTTTGGTATTGTATATGGGTGTTATTTCTTTCCCCCTCCTTTTCCCTTCCCCCTTTTCACATCTTACTTTAACCTGTGCAATTACACACACACACACACAATATTTATATATACCGTGTTTATGGAATAAAATCTTACCCGGTTACAAGTGATCGCCAAAGAAGAAAGAGAGAAGATTTATATATAAATTTGTATATATAGTTAGTTAGACAGAACTGCAGGGGATCAACTAGAAGCACAACCTGTGCAATTTCCCTTACAGAAGTCACCTGAGCAGCTGGATTTTCTAAGCTGAGCCCCTCCAACTCCCCTTTGTGCAGGGGAGGCTACCAGCCGCGCAGCCAATGGGCCAGTCTGGGCAGCCGAAGGCAGGACAAGAAGCATCTCTCCTCCTCTCCTTGGAACTGCTATCGGCCTACCCTCGGCTGGCCACGTGACTTCAGCCCCCCCCCCACCAGCAGAGCAGACAAGCCAGGAACAAAAGGACTTCCTCCTTTTTTTGTTTCTTCCTCTTAGAGTCACTTTCGCTGCTCATATTAAGACACAAAGCCTGCAGCCGTACCTCGCCGTCTCTGCTCCGCTCCAAAGGTGCGAGCGGCGCTTTACCGCCGGTAACAAACGCACCGCGTCCGCCCGTGCGTAGTCCAGACCCACTTCCGGGTGGAAGTGCCGAGCACGCATGCGCATGGGCGCGCAGCCTCTTCCTTTCGCGCATGCGCTCAGCCTTCGTTCCTTCTCGCCGGTGCTGGAGAGTTCGCGCTGTGCTCCCTCTGTCGGTCCTGTTGGTACTGGTCGTGTCACTGTGCTGCCTCTAGGTGGCAGTGTAACGCAGCTGTGTCCTGCCGATCAGCATAGGAAGGGGCAGCCTTCCCTGCTACCAATGGCTTCTGGAGTGCAGAGTTTCCCGCCGCAGCTGAACATAGGAACGTCGGCAGCTGTCTTATACGGAGTCAGTCTTTTGGCCCACGCCGAGAACATTTATAGCCCTTCCCAGAGATACAGGGAATTGAACCTGAGATCTTCTGTATGCCAAGCAGTTGCTTTGCTACTGCGATCTTCTGCAAGCTCATGGAGCCAGAGTACACGCGTGCTGGAAAGATTGGGCTGTAAAGTCACTTGCAGCCCCCAGCTAAAGTTAGCAGCAACTAACTTTAACTAGATCGGGGCCGATTAAAACATTTTGTAGAAGAGAGTTTACTTGCTTTTATTTTAAAATCATCTTTTACGTTTCAAGATACCCATCAAAATAAGGCAATTCAAGTCAACAAGTAGAATGGATATAATTGAGAAGTATCAAGAGGTTGCAAGCAACGAACCACCAGAAAATAATTGCATGGTACATTGCACAGTTAAAGCACTATGTAACAGCTAGAGAGAATGTTTGCTCTATAGTACTGGAAGGTAAAATTGAGAGTAGTAGTAATAATAATAATAATAATAATAATAATAATAATAATAATAATAATAATAATATAAATATAAATATAAATATATTATTTATACCCTGCCCATCTGGCTGGGCTTCCCCAGCCACTCTGGGCGGCTTCCAACAAAATATTAAAATACAGCAATGCATCAAACATTCAAAGCTTCCGTAAACAGGGCTGCCTTCAGATGTCTTCTAAAAGCCTGGTAGTTGTTGTTCTCTTTGACATCTGGTGGGAGGGCATTCCACAGGACGGGCGCCACTACCGAGAAGGCCCTCTGCCTGGTTCCCTGTAACTTGGCTTCTTGCAGCGAGGGAACCGTCAAAGGCCCTGATCCTCCCTCTGCTCTGTTGAGCGCTTGATTTGCAGGCAGAAAGTCCCAGCTTCCATCCCTGATATCTTCTGGGAGAGCTGGGAAAGGTCAGTCAGCTAGGAAGATATTGAGATAAATGGGCCAATGTTATGACTTGGTCTAAAGCAGCTTACTATGTTCTAAAAGCGAAAATACCACCAAAAAAGATTTACACACACACGGCGCTCTGGCACTTGTCACGGTGTTGCGCCAGAAGCGGTTTAGTCATGGTGGCCACATGACCCAGAAAGGCCTCCATTCTCTCTTCTTAACTGGACAGCCCTTGAAATAGACGACTGCCTTTGTTGAAGTGGAACACATGGGCATCCTAGTGACCATGGTGTGAGAAACTCGACTCCTGGCACTATTATGTAACTCTGAATTTAATACATTGTCAGGTAGTACCTGTTGAGTTAGTTTTTGCATGTCTTTTACTTTGTAGAGATGTCCATGCTCTTTGCTTTCAGCAGGGATTATCTGAAAGGGTGAAAAGTATTTCCAGTACCTAAGGTGGGACAAGTGGGTTGGTTTTCATTTCAGGAGAATAGACTCAAGGAAGCTGATCTGATATGGTTGGCTTGCTCATAAAATGCAGAAAACACAAAAGGATAAGCCCAAAGCTAAATAAGGTTTACTCCGCCCTCAAAATGCCTTCTTTAAAGGCCTTTGCTGTCCTAGCGACCCAGCAGTAGCTCACAACGAAGACGGCGAAGATGACTGAGAAAAAGTTTGTCGAGGAAATAGAGAAAGCTCTGGAAAAGTCCAAAGGCCTTAGCATCCATGAGCTTCTCTTTACCTACCAGGGAATCCTCTACCCGTCTTCTGTCTGCAGTGCAGAAACATTCCAAGCTCTGGAGAACTTCGAAGCCAGAAAAGATGACGTGGTGTTGGTGTCTTATCCCAAATGTGGTGAATACAACCTTCCATTATTTTTCTACATACAGCAATGATGTCATGAGCAATGCAGCAGACTGATGGGTGGTTTTTTTTAGTACTGTATAAGGAAAGATATTAACTAGCATTGCTGAGGGTAGTGTGCACTAGCACAGAAGTTGCCTTTAACTGGTTTATTATTTTCATTACATCCGAAAACTGTTGAAAACTAGAGCACCTGCTCTTCCATTATTGCTACTTGTGCAAACCATTGAAAATGCACTTAAAGCCTTAAGGCATTTCAATAAAAATGCTTTGCATTTTTTAAGGCACTATCAAACTGAGTTTGGAGTGGACAAAGCCAGAGAGGCAGTGTTCTTGTGTAGATGTCACAACCAAACCATGTGTCTTGGGTTTGTGCGTCCTTTCCTCCCTTTTCTCCTCCTTCCTTTCGTTCACACGGATTCCCCCCTCCCCCACTTTGTTGCTCACAGTAACCTTTCTTTCTTTCTTTCTTTGTCTGAATGGTTGTCACAAACCATAGTTTGTCTCCAAACTGGAGGCTGACTGTGGTTTGCAGTAATCATAGGACTCAGCTATACAGCTTCAAATAAAACGTTTTAAGTGTGTTAAGATACAACGTGACACTTGATAGCGATGGTGAGTCTTATGGAAAATTCAATGTATTTTAAAAAACACTTTAAAAGTACATTTTCAGAAGGTTTTTTTTTAAATGTGTGTGTAGATTCCACCATAGTTTGACCACGTTTGGATGCCACAGCAAATGATGGCTACCAGGAAGTATGGGAGGAGAGCATGGTGTTCACAAGTGTGAGGCAAAACTCAACAGTTGGTGGTGGTGTTTTTTGGGAGGGATAGTAGATTATTCAATATTTTAGTGGCTGTATTACAAAGAAGATATATTTTTAAAAATAAACATGTAGTAGAGCAAAAGCCCAAACCAGTTTACTGTAATGTTAAAAACTGTTAAAAGAGTTTTATTCTTTTTAGAGGTGGCACAATATTAAAACTGAACACTTCTATTTGAATATTTATTGATTTGAAAAACTGTTTCAACCTGTTATTATAACAAGCTTAAAACAATACTACAGAATGATTTATTTGTGAGACCTTGACCAAGCACAATCATGGTTATAAAGTTGGTCTTGAGCCTATAGGCAGGGGTAGCGACCATGGCTCCCTCCAGGTGTAACTGGATCCCTGCTTCCCTCAGGCTCAGTCAGCATAGCCAATGGTCAGGGGTGGTGGGAGTTGTAGTCCAGCAACATCTGAAGGGCACCACATTTGCTACTCCTGCTATAGTCTCTCAGATATATGGCCATGTGCCTTCCTGAAAGAAAAAAGGCATGAATTTCTTTCATAAGAAAGCACCTCTGGGCATGTATTGTCACTTGTCTTCTTGTCGCTTGGAATTAAAGGGCTGGCTTTCCTCAGAAGGCAGACAGCAATTCTTTTGAATCTCCAGACAGCATTCTGGGAATATAGCCACCCATCAATTCTGAAATGTCAACTCTTCTACCTTATGATGGTACTTCTCTACAATCTGTAAAAGTTAAGCTGGTGTGCCAGGGCTGGGGAACCATCAACTTGGGATGGTGAAATGCCTTGAAGTCCCACCATAAGGATTACAAGTATTCCACTTATTTGTTTGTTCCAGGTATTAATTGGCTCATTCTGATTGTGAATGATCTGATCGTTACCACTTTGAAAACCAAGCACGAGAACACAGAGCTACCTTTCATTGAGTGTGGGGATCCAGAAAGGTATCAGGTTAGTAAGACACAAAGCCGAGCCTCCAAAATCGGACACTTCACTCACACACACGCGTTACTCACACTGAAAGGAAGTAAGGGAACACGGGCTCTGCTGAAGCAAACCTGCCCAACCGGTGGCCCACCAAGCCAGGAGTAATCCTTCAGCCATGTTTGGCAGTTCACCAAGTGCTCAGTAGTGATCCTGATTTTGTTATCATTCTGAGATAACGAAGAAGCATGGTAGCGGTGGTGAAGAACCTGGGGCACCACGGAACATGGCTGTTGTGCGCAGCCAATGGTGAGATGTAAGTTCTGCTGGTTTATTCTGGGAATCCCAGTTATTCCAATTGCCTTTTGATTAATATGTGTCAACATAGCCGATCATTTTCATGTATGTCTGAGTCATCCATTTGATGCTACTTTTCTGTTCTTTTTTTTTTTTAAAAAAGAGGATGAAACAGTTCCCATCTCCAAGGATTGTAGCTACACACCTCCACTACGACCTTCTTCCCAAGTCCATCTTGAAAAATAAAGCCAAGGTAAGTGGTATAAGATCACCTTCTTTAATTTGTCAAGAAACATTTGCAGAAGTGACTCACAACTGTAAAGCAATCAACAGTTCATGGGAGCCTTGTGGGCACTGTAAGATGTTTCTGGTGCTGGATATTGGTAACAAGACGAGAGGTTAAGTAGGAAGGAAGCATTGGGCCACTCCTTTAGTCAGCCACAAATAAAGAGGGGGAAACATGTTGTAAAGTGCATGGGGAAGTCATGGATTTTTATAATACCAGATGTTTCTAGAAACATAATGTATCACAATGGGCTCATGCTCCAACCTTCAGGGGATGTGAAACCAGAGAGACTGGAGTGCCTGAGAATGTGCTTTTTGAAAGGACTCATGACATAGTTCTTTCTGGCCATTATTTCAGCCTTCCCTTCTCGTACAAAAGAATAGCTTACTTCTAGTTGTAGTTTAGGTAGCCCAAAAAGTGGCATTGTTTTTGTTAATGGCATGAGGAGTTAAAATTTATGTCCTGTTTTCTCACCTCAGGTACTGCTGCTATTTCGAAATCCTAAAGATACGGCTGCATCATTTTTCCATTTTCACAACAATGCTCCAAGCATTCCCAGTTATAACTCCTGGGAGGAATTTTTTTCACTTTTTATGAATGGGCAAGGTACACTATTAATACTTTTGAATGGATTTGGGAAATTAAACCTCTTGTGAAAACATGTGAACTATATTCAAGCTCTACCAAGTTTGGTGATAGTAGTGCTAGCAGGGGAAGACTTGGGTTTTGCCCACAATAATTGTGGTTTGCAGTTTGAATGGCTTTTTAGCAATGGAGATACAATCTGGAGGGGAAAGCATCTGTGTGCCTTGACTGGTGAACATGGGCTGAAAACTGATGATAGTTGTTGAGAGAGGTGGAATAATGATAGAGGCATTATTGTCCTTGGGGTACACTCACATTTCTTTTGTCTCAGTGTCACTCCCAATCAAACAGGAGTATAAAACCATAAAAAACTATTTGCTGTACATGAATATTGGATGAGTGTTTCCATCACAGTCATTCATGTCACCTTCAACATCCTGTTGTCTATATATAGCCGAAGCCCAACTGAGGGTGTGCATGAATGTTTCCCCCCCAATAGCTGGCCCCATATTATCAGAGACAAAATTTGAAAGACATTTGTTGATCATTCTTAAGAATAAATCTCTCTTTCCTTGTGATTGTATCCCTGTGGGTATAAAGAGATATTGTGTGAACCCTATGCAATGTTTTAAAAATAGCCTACTGTTAAAGTTTTAACAGTTTCTACTAGTAATAAAATAGTTCTGATGAGTTGTCTTGGTCTGACCTGCAGTTGCCTGGGGAAGCTATTTTGACCATGCAGTCGTGTGGAACAAACATATAGATGATGAAAATGTTCTGGTTCTAACATATGAGCAATTAAAAGAGGTGAGCATATTCATAACTACCAGCAAGGGTAGTTTAAAAATAAGACGTTATCCCAACTTGCATAGGTTTTGCAAGATATAACTGGATCAGGATCATAGTTTGAGGGCGGGCTCATCCATGTTTCAGCGCCTAAACTTTTTCTGGAATATTTGAAGTGATAACAAAGGACAGAGAGTCTCTGTTTATCTGAGGAGCAGAGTGTCCCAGTGAATAACCCCACCCCATGCCCATAACCTATAGGCACTTGGAGCTAGAGGACAGTGATCCTTGCTTCCATCCTTGATTTGGCATCTGAAGAACATGAGCCAATGCTGCCAATGCTGGCCCTTAATGTCATCAACAGTGGAATTCCTGGCTTGTTTCTGTAACTATTTGAATAGTCAAGGAATCACTGGCAGTACAGTAGCAGCCAAAACCTGTTTACCAAGCTGAGAGATGAGTATGTCTAACCATACTAATGGAAAGTATGGCTTTCCAAAGAAAGCAGGAAGAGCAAACTCTGTTATAGGGGGTTGACGTACTTCCTTTTGGATGTGCCTCAGTTGTGACATCCATTTCATTAAGGGTTTGTTCTCCAGCATTTATATTCGTGGCAAGAACACTGATTGCTGTAAGGTAGTCTCATACTCTGGATGCTTGCCATAGGGAGAATGCTGAACATCCAGTACCCATTTGCCTCCTGTAGTTTTCATCTACCTGCAGCAAGATTATATGGCTAGTGTGGACCTTTCTGTTTGGTGGCATCACTAAGATTAGCCCAAAGCAACCATAACTGTGCTTGAATACTGGCAATGTATTCTGAATCCCATATTGTTCTGGTGTAGCATACCATAGGAGAAAGAACTTTCAGTATTGACCTTCTCACTATATTGCTTTCAGGACCTGGTTGCTGGAGTGAAGCAAATAGCTGAATTCTTTGGCTTTACTGCTACTGCGGAGCAAATTCAGGCTATTGCAAACAGGACTGCGTTCCAAGCAGTGAGGGACAAATCACAGGAGACACATGGAGCGGTTGGCCCACTGATCTTCCGGAAAGGTTGGTGATAAACTTCTATTTTTGCTATAGCTTGCTTTAGAGCAGTCACTTATGAGTAGTCATAGTGTATTCCATGTTTTAATTGATTAACCATGCAGTCCTATGGATATATATCTGGGGAAAGCCAATGCTGTGCTCTCTAGGTGTTTTGAGCCACAGTATATATCATTTTTTTTTAAATAAAATTTTTATTGGTTTTTTGACACATATTAATAGACAATACAAAACAATACAAAAACAAACAAACATATAAACACGTATAATTTCTCCACATTATTTCTTGAACCTTCTTTCATCGACTTCCCCATACCTCCCTTTTCTGCATCCCTGTTTTAAATCTTTCCAGCAACCCCCAATTTCAACTTATAACACTTTTTTCCCTTTAAATCCTTTTTCTCATATCCAATTGTTTGTCCCTGCAATTCTATTTTACTGACCCAAAACATTTTGACACTCATTAATTTTGCAACAGTTCTTGAGGTAAACTTTAAATTTCTTCCAATCTTCTTCCACCGTCTCTCTCCCTTGGTCACGGATTCTGCCAGTCATCTCCGCCAGTCCCATGTAGTCAATCACCTTGGTCTGCCATTCTTCCAGTGTGGGTAGTTCTTGTGTCTTCCAGTACTTTGCTAAAAGTACTCTTGCTGCTGTTGTAGCATACATAAAAAACGTCCTATCTTTCTTTGAGACCAATTGGCCCACCATGCCCAGGAGAAAGGCCTCTGGTTTCTTCACAAATGTGCATTTAAGCACCTTTTTCATTTCATTATAAATCATTTCCCAGAAGACCTTAATCCTTGGGCACGTCCACCAAAGGTGGTAAAAGGTGCCTTCAGTTTCCTTACATTTCCAACATTTGTTATTGGGCGTGTGGTAAATTTTTGCAAGCTTGACTGGGGTCATGTACCACCTATAGATCATTTTCATAATGTTTTCTCTTAAGGCATTACATGCCGTAAACTTTATACCGGTGGTCTATAACTGTTCCCAGTCAGCAAACATAATGTCATGACCAATATCTTGTGCCCATTTAATCATAGCTGATTTAACCGTCTCATCCTGTGTATTCCATTTCAGCAGCAAGTTATACATTCTTGACAGATTTTTAGTACTGGGTTCCAAAAGCTCTGTTTCTAATTTTGACCTCTCCACCTGGAAGCCAATTTTCCTGTCCTGTTTAAAAACTTCATTTATCTGGTAATAGTGTAGCCAGTCTCTTACTTTAGACTTCAATTTCTCGTAACTCTGCAATTTCACTTTTCCCTCCTCATGTTCTATAATTTCCCAATACTTCGGCCATTTGGATTCCATATTAAGTTTTTTCACTTCCTTAGCCTCCATTGGTGACAACCACCTAGGGGTTTTGTTTTCTAACAAATCTTTATACCGAATCCAAACATTGTATAATGCTTTCCTGACAATATGGTTTTTAAAACCTTGATGGATTTTAACCTTGTCGTACCATATATATGCATGCCAGCCGAATCTATTATTAAACCCTTCCAAATCCAAAATGTCTGTGTTTTCAAGAAGCAGCCAGTTTTTCAGCCAGCAGAAGGCCGCTGATTCATAATACAGCTTTAAGTCCGGCAGGGCAAACCCCCCCTCTTTCTTTTGCATCAGTTAATATCTTAAATTTTATTCTGGGCTTTTTGCCCTGCCAGACAAATCTAGATATATCTTTTTGCCACCTCTTGAAACATTCCATTTTGTCCAAAATCTGCAATGTTTGAAACAAAAACAGCATTCTCGGCAAGACATTCATCTTGATAACTGCAATTCTACCCAACAAGGAAAGTCTCAAATTTGACCATATTTCTAGATCTTTCTTAACTTCTGACCAACATTTCTCATAATTGTCTTTAACTAAGTTCACATTCTTAGATGTCAAATTAATCCCTAGGTATTTCACCTTCTTTGCTACTGTCAAACCAGTTTCACTCTGAAACTTCTCCCTTTCAACAGCTGTTAAGTTTTTATCCAGTACTTTCGTTTTCTGTTTGTTCAGCTTAAAACCTGCTACTTGACCAAATATTTGTATTAATTCTAAAACTCTTTTCGTACTAGTGTCTGGCTCTTGCAAGGTTAAAACTAGATCATCTGCAAATGCTCTCAGTTTATACTGTTTAGCTCCGACCTGAATCCCTTTAACCAGCTGGTCCTCTCTAATCATGTTTAATAAAACCTCCAGGACCGATATAAAAAGTAGTGGGGATATTGGGCATCCCTGTCGTGTCCCTTTCTCAATAGCAAACTCTTCTGTAACCACATTATTTACAATCAATTTTGCTTTTTGTTCAGAATAAATTGCACTTATACCATTTTCAAAACCTTGGCCTACCCCCATCCCTTGGAGGTTCTTTTTCATAAAATTCCAAGAAATGTTGTCAAAGGCCTTCTCCGCATCCACAAAAATTAAAACTGCCTTAGTATTAATATTAACTTCCAGAAACTCCATAATGTCTATTATGTTTCTCACATTGTCTGACAAATGTCTTCCTGGAAGAAAGCCCGCTTGGTCTTTATGAATCTCCCCCACCAAAACTCTTTTCAGTCTTTTTGCCAAAATGTCTGCAAAAATTTTGTAATCCACATTGAGTAATGATATAGGGCGGTAGTTCTTAACCTGGTTCTTTTCAGTCTCTGTCTTTGGTATAAGTGTAATGTAAGCTTCTTTCCACGATTCAGGTGCCTTCTTCCCCTCTATAATTTCGTTGCAGACCTCCTTCAACGGTTGCATAAGCCATTCTTTCAAAGCTTTGTAGTATCTGGAGGTCAGTCCATCAGGTCCTGGAGATTTTCCCAATTGCATTTTTTGAATGGCTCCCTCAATTTCTTGATCAGTTATCTTCTGGTTCAAAATCACTCTACTTTGTTCAGAAATTTTTTGTAATCCATATTTTTAAAGAAATTCTTCTATTTCTTTTTCGTTCACCGGCCCTTGTGCATAGAGTCTCCTGAAATAGCTCTGAAAACAGTTTCTAATCTCATTTGGTTTGTAAATGTTCTTTCCCTCCACTTCTAAATTGGTAACCGTATTCTGTTTTTGTCTCTTCTTCAATTGCCATGCCAAAAATTTTCCACATTTATCTGCTGATTCAAATGTCTTTTGTCTCATTTGTTTTATTTTCCATTCTATCTCTTGGTTCATCAATTCCATATATTGTCTCTGATAAAACTTAATTTCTCTCAAGATTTCATGTGACTTTGGTTTAGATCTCAGTCTTTTTTCTCCTTCTTTTATCTTTTCCAGGATCTTTTCCTTTTGCTCATTCTGTCTCTTCCTTTTTATGGCATTCTGTTGTATTAGAAATCCTCGCATGACGGCTTTACTTGCGTCCCAAATTACTCTTTTTTCCACTTCTGTTCTCAGATTTATCTTAAAGTAGTCCTTTATTGCTTTCTGGGCCTTTTTGTACACCTCTTCATCTCTAAACAGGGAGTCATTCATCCTCCATCTAAAGGAACCAGCTGTTGTTGGGTTCATCTCCATCTTTACGGCATTATGGTCGGAACAAGTCTTTGGGCAGATTTCCACTTTCTTAATCTTTGGTGCCATCCCACTAGATACCCATATTTGGTCAATTCTAGTCCAAGTCATTTTTGCCTCAGAGAAGAAAGTTCCCTCTCTCTCAAGAGGATTCCTTGTTCTCCAAATGTCAATCAGGTTCATGTTGTCAGTCATTTCAAAAAAGGTCTTAGGTAGTCTCCCATCCTTGGAGACCACCTGTCTTTGTGCTTTGTCCATATTTGTGGAGACCACTCCATTCATGTCTCCCATTAAAATTACATTATAGTCCAGATAGTCCATTAGTGTCTCATGCAATTTCTTAAAAAATTCTGACTTCCCTTCATTCGGTGCATAAACTCCTATTACCAATAATTTTTCTCCTTGAACTTGAATTTCAATTGCCAAATATCTTCCTAGTTCATCTTTAAATATTAGTTTAGGGACCAACTTTTCCTTTGCATAAATTACCACTCCTCTTTTCTTCACTTTGTCAGATGAAATAAATTCTTGTCCTAATCTTTTATTAATAAGTAGTTTTCGATGTATTCTGGTCACGTGAGTTTCTTGTAAGCAAATCAAGTCCAATTGTTCTTTTTTCAAAATATGAAACACCTCCCTCCTTTTTCTAGGAAGGTTCAGTCCATTACAATTCCAGCTTAAAATTTGCAGAGACATCTTATTATTTACTTAGATACTCCTCCAACTGCTCCAAGCAAACCTTCTTCTGTTAATGTTTTAGTTCCAAAAGATAAATTTGAAATATCTGGTATTTCTGCTGGGTCTGTAGTATCCACCGTTTCCTTCCGAAGGTCCTCCTCGTTCCTTGCCAAAATTGTTCTTTATCTTGCACTGTTTTTATCTTAATTTTCTTTCCTTTGTAATTGAAGGACAGGCCTTGCGGGAACTCCCATCTGAATGGTATATTGTTCTTTCTCAGTAAAGTGACCAAATCCTTGTAGTAGGTCCTCACTTCCAAGATGTATTTAGGGATATCTTTAAAAATCTGCACACGAAAATTTCCAATCTCAAGAGCTCTTTGAAAATGTAAATTTAATATCTTGTCCCTCTCCTCCTGAGATCTCAGAGTTATTAAACAGTCTCTAGGGCTCTTTCTGTTTTGTTTCCTGCCCAGTCTGAAAGCAGTTATTATCTTAAATTCCTCTTCTTTCAAGCTGTCCTGCCAAAATTCCAGAAATTCTTTTGTAAGGTAGTCTGTCAAATTATCCTTTTCATCTTCTGGAATCAATCTTAATCTTAAATTCCTATTTTTCCTCTGTAATTCCAGTAAAGACAGGGCAGCATCATGTTCTTCTAGCTTTTTACAGACTGGCACCAACTTTTCCTGTGTATTTTCTGCAGAAACTTTTGCTTCTTCTGCAGAGATTTTCGCTTCCTCTGCAATCTTTCTGGTTGCCTCACTTTCTTGGACTAATTTATTTATTGTCTCTGTATTTTTGTCTAGTTTTGTTGACAGTTCGATCAGCTGTTTAGAGTTTTCAGTGCTCTGCTTTGTGAGTGCTTCCAGAGATTCATTTATTCTAACTAGTGCATTGGCCACTGCCGCAGTATCCATGGGAGAAGTTATAGCAGGTGCAACTGGATTTGTTACTGAGGCCCTTCTCTTTTGTTCAACTTTACCTTTAGCTCTCGTTACTCTTGCTTCTATTGGGCCACTCATGTCCCAAGGTCATTCCCACGGGAATAGCTTTCAAATGGGAAATTCCACAAGCCTGTTTCTCACAATAAGAATTGTAACAGTTGTAACAATTTTCCTGCGGCCTCTAGAGGGAGCCGCTCAAAGTTCCAAGTACCAAGAACAAAAAGTTCCCTTCAAAAATAACAAAAGTAACAGCCTATTCCAATATTTTCCAAATAGTGTCAGATGTATCTTTCCAGAGTACCCAATTTGTATCCAATAAGGTCTTTACTTGTTGCAAAGATATAAAGGACCAACTTTGTTGCAAGTCTCTAAATGACAGCTCTCCGTCCCGGTGGCTCACTTTCCAGGCAGTCCTCCCCAAGGGTTCAAAACGGCAGAAATTTCCCCTTCTATGCTTCTTCCATGCAGGTACAGCAGTTCACAATTCTTCCCCCCCTGCCCCTGCCTGCTACGGGGGGGAATTAAGTCCAATGTCTGAGTCCGTTAAATTTAAAGCTGCTTCCTGTCAAATTGCAGCTTCCTATTTCGTTGCTTTGTTTACATGCAGTCCGAGGAAGGCAGACTTCCTTATTTTTTGCCTTCTCCGTTTTCAGCCAAATTCTTAAAATTTTCTTTTAATATTATCTTTCCGTCTTACTCACGGGTAATCCAATTCAGTCCAAATGACAGGAAGGAATCGGCGCTCTCCGTTAATGGCGACGCGGCTTCGCTCCACGGGCTGGGTAGCGACTCTCAGCACCGCGCTCACCCGATGCCGCTCCGGAGCCTTTAAAAAGGCTCCTTTGCGATAAAGGGGGGCGCTTAAGGTGCCCACCGAGTCTCCGTGTTCACAGGCTTCTGCGCCTGTGATTTTAGGGGTCCCCGCTTCGCCGTAGCGGTCAGACCCGAACTCGCGGAGCAGTCTCCCTGAGCGGAGCTCAGCGGGAGACCGCCATTAATCGCTGGCGCTGACCGGAAGTCCACAGTATATATCATTTCTTGATCATTGACCATGCCAGATTGGGCTGATGGGAGTTGTAGTCGAACAGTATTAGGAGGGCATTCCTTTAGCCATCCCTAATCTATACTCAGAACAATGAGTATTTCAATGGAGCCTACCCTCAAATAAGTGCACATAGGATTGCAGCATCCATCAACCATAGCCAGTAGTTGGTGATGACAGAAGTTGTAGTCCAACAGCACTGGGAGAACGCCATGTTGGCTGTCTCTAGTCATTACTGATTGGCAGAGGCTTTCCTGAGGTCAAGACCGGGGGCCTTTCCTGGAGATACCAGAGACTGAACCTGAGACTTCCTACATGGAAAATGGTTTCTGTTGTTTTTATACACCACTCTGCCTCCCAAAAGGGACACCATGTCATCTACCACTGAGCTAGGGCCCTTCCCCACTGTATTAGTATATAGGAAGCTACATGCATCTAAAAAGAGATTCAATAAATGAATGTGATGGTCTTACAGAACAAGAAGCACTGCAGAGAAGACTGACAGATTTGACACAGGAGGGCCATAGCTTTTGTGGCTGTATTCAGAGGCCTTCCTACTGGCCAACCTGAGGAAAAACTGAACCATTTTGTTCCCGGTTACAATAACAAAACCTAAAGAGTTTTACTGGATGCTCTTCATATTTCTGTCTAGCAATGTTTATATGATGTCTGTTAAGTGTCTCTTTCCCTCCCTCCATTTTCCTTTCATTCCAGGTGTGGTTGGTGACTGGAAGAACACTTTTGATGAAGCTCAGAGCCAGAAAGTGGATGCTAAATTCAAGGAGTGTTTAGAAGGAACCAAGCTGGGAGCAAAGCTGAAGTACGATGTGTACTGCAAAACCTGAAAAGAGCTTCTTATGAAATGCTTCGTTCTCATGACAGTTTTGTTTGCTATTATATATTCAAGAAAAGCTACAAGCAGAGCACACAATCATTTGAGGCAAATTTTAGATACTGTCACACTCTAGTGTCGAACTTCTAAGATACATTTTCATTAAGCTGGATCTTTTCATGCTGCTTAATAGAACACAGGGCAACCTATTTCTCCCAAACCGTATTGGCAAGCTGCTACTTTTATGTTTCTAAGAAGTAGGGGAAGGTGACATGGACATGCGATTGCCAGGTGCCAACCTGGGGAACTTGTCAGTCTCTTTCAAAGCTCTGAAGGAGCAGCAAAAGATGCAGTGATTGTGTGTCTAGTGCCATTGCTGCGCAGGTTTCTTTTACCCACCTGCATTTGTAGCTGAAGGCAGAGGTGGACAATGGACAGATGGAACTATGGAGGCGTGGGGCAATCGGTACTGCATCTGGATCTTTTACTGTTCCCCAGACCTCTTAAAGCAGGCATGAGGAACTCCAGATGGTGTTAAACTACAGTTCCCATCATCCTTGGCCATGCTCATGCTGGTTGGGGCTGATGGAGTCCAGCTACATCTGGATGGCCCCAACTTCCTCATCCCTGCTTCAGACAGACTGCTGGGACACTAAGTTGGCTGTGGGAAGTCCTACACAAGGCTAATAATAATAATAATAATAATAATAATAATAATAATAATATCATCCCTCCCTTTACACCTTGGGGCATCACAGTGATATGGTGAAACACATTGCTGTAGCCTCTAAAGAAAGTGGGACTTTGCACTCTTCATAGTTTGAATAGTAGGTGCTGAGCAGTGCTGTTTGGGATCAGGCACGCATATGTTTCCTGTTCCACTTATTTAGGCTTTCTAAGTTTTTTGTGGCAAGGTCACTCCTGTGACTTCAACAACTGAGAGAAATTCAGCAAGTGAAGCTTTTCCCAGCATGTAGATGTAGTGATGGAAAAAGCTTCATGCCATGTTACTCTGTGATGTAATAACTTGAACAGAATTCCAGATGGCTGAGGCCCTGCTCCAAACCAATTTTAAGGATGAGAAGGCCGTTGAAGACTAGATTGTCTCCAGTGCTGTGTCAGTGGGGTTCTGCTGGCACAACGGGACTTTCCTCCCTCCATGCACCCCAAAATCCACTCTGGGGGATTCCCCAACTGATTTTGAGGGTGTGAGGAGAACTGGAGGGAACAGGAGAGGAAGAAGTTGCACTGCACTCACAGAAGTCCCTTGTGTCAGCAGAGCTGCAGGGTTGGATATGGCCCTCAGTTTTATGTTTTCTAATTTGGGGAAATTATATTTTTGATAAGTCAATCTGGATTCACATAACAAACCCCATAACAAAAGGATCATTGAACTCCATTAAAATCTTTAAGGAAGTGATCTTTATAATGGCTTTAAGCCCCTTTTCATAGCAAAGCAGCATGTTGCATTAGGCTTCCAGACAGAGCACATTAGCAGAAGCAGATGTCGAAATTATTCCAACACTGATGAAATAATTTGAAATTTACTCATTACATCAAGATGATTCTTCCCCCTCCCCCTCCTGTTGACATTTATTTCCTTCAACTATGAACTTCATTAATAAACTCTTGTTTGTTACTGCTGTGTTACATTCATTTGCTGGCATGTTGCAAAAGCACTCTATAGAGATCCAAAGGAATTTCCCCATTCTTTTTCAATCTGTGCCAAGGCTGAAATCTCTAATATGATCACACCTATTAAGGCAACAGTGAGCAGTCTTCTGGCTTGTGGAATCCACTTTGGTCTTTTTCTTACTAGATCCCCAAGATCCACCAAATGGATCTTGCACAGTGGCTCAGTGGGCCAGCATATGCCTGAAATAAAAAAAAAAATAAAAAAATGGGTAACTCTGAGCATCATGCTAAACCTAGGAAAATCCACTCCTGGCTTCTCTCCCCACCCAAGCTTCCTTTATGCCACTAGCCAGGACATAACTGTTGCTATGGTTGAACAGATTGAAGTTATAAACACTTCCTGATTTTCCTGATTACTGCAAATCACATGGAGATTGAACAGTAGATCCTAATCTGCCTTTTGCTCATTCCTACTGTGCCCCTTCCACTGCAGACTTCCAGGTGGAAATATGTGTCAATACACCATATTTCTTAAATACACTAGCCTCTGTTGTGCCTCGATCTTCCCAAAGAAAAACACAACCCTGGCTAAGTGCTGGGAATCCCCGTGTTATAAGAAAAAACTGCTCCTTTCCCCCTTACAGAGTATCCAAGAGCCCATATAGAACCCTTATGTAGGTTCTCTATCGGTAGGAGAAAATAACAGGGGCCAGCCAGAAAATATTGAGAAGCAAAGCAGCTAGTAAGCATGATCTTTATTAGACTGTTGCAACAAGGTCCCCCACTCACCCCACGCAGGGAGGGAGGAGAGGAACCCAGAACAGTGGTGTGCAAGCTCTTGTATAGACTTTTGAAATTGCCTACCCTGTAGCTCAAGACCACCCCCAAAACATCAAACATACATCACAGAAAGAGGTGGTCCCCAGCAGCAATTTGAGTCTGTTGCTTCTCTCCTGTCTGCCAGGATACCTGATACAGTGGTACCTCGGGTTACAGACGCTTCAGGTTACAGACTCTGCTAACCCAGAAATAGTACCTCGGGTTAATAACTTTGCTTTAGGATGAGAACAGAAATCATGCGGTGGCGGCACAGCGGCAGCAGGAGGCCCCATTAGAAAAGTGGTACCTCAGGTTAAGAACAGGTTAAGAACGGACCTCCAGAACAAATTCTTAACCCGAGGTACCACTGTAATGCCTTATCTGACTGCCTTTTCTGGGTAGCCTGGCCTTTCCTTTGAGATGGTAAATACTTAGTTCCTGAATCTCTTGTGCATATTGATAGCGTGCTCAGCTTAATAGATACTTGCCAGACTGTATTTACAGGGAGGTGTAAGCCCCTACAATTGGAAAGCTTTTCTCATTTCCTTCCTCCTTGCAGAGAAATATTTGAGGTCAATTTGGGAGAGTCAAAATGGCTTCAGGATTGTTCTCCTGTACTATTTCAGACACGTGGTTTATATACTTATGTATGTGTTTGCCTTGTACATTTATGAACATTTATTTTATATATATATATGACCTTAGAATTCCTATAACACCTGGAATCTCACACCATGTGTCGTGCAACAATGTAGTGCTCATATCGCTATGGATTAGACATTTGCAGCTCAGTCCTATCCAGAGGTAAGTCTTGTTCAGTTCAGTGGGGCATACTCACAGGTCACTGGGGTCACTGGGGTTAGGATTGCAGCAAAAGCCTTCAAAGTCCCACTAAAAGCTGACATTGCAGAATAAATTCTTTACCCATGGGAAGAAAGTTTGGGAAGTTTAAAAACACCGCAGAGATAAATTCCTTGCAGGTTGTGTCCAATGTCAGCCAACGGATTTCTGTTTAAGCTTGAATTTTAGATTTAATCTTTACGATGACAACAAAGAAGCAGGGAAATAGATAAACAATATATTTGGCTGTAGACAAATGGGATGTTGTTTCTGAAGAAGGGGACTCACAGTAAATCCTCCCTCTAAGAAAGATGGTTACCTCCATGAGCTCAGAGTCGAGGAGAATTATGATGCAGGCTGCTAATAAAGTGAAATGGAATCAAAGCAGGCAGAGTGGCTGAGATCCATTTTCTCATTTACAAAATGTACACGGTTCAAATGGCAGCATTTTCCAATATTTTAATGGGAAATATAATTAATGTTAGATTACAATAGCAGGAACATTAAAGTACAAGGTGCAGATGACATCAAATAAATTCCGAGGGCAGCTTGGCAATTAGAACAGAAGCCAAATGGATATATAATGAAGGGGGGCCTTGAAATACAGTTGTACCTATTATACGACTGGGGCAATTATCTGCCATTGTGTTCCCTTTAATGATGGTGCTTTGGCGAGAACACCAGCACCTTGCAATGAATTTATGATGCAAATAACTCTATGATTTCAATCCCACCTTTATTCAATTCTACCTTTATTGTAGCATAGCTGTGGCAGTCTATTTTGGAGCACTAAAATTAAATTACTTTGCAATTATTTATGGCTGCTAATAGTCTCAGGATCTGCATTTGGGAAGGGGAGGGAATAAGTACACTTAAGAAGTGGAGGCACGTTACAGCAGGTACCCAATATTTGAGCTCGTCATCAAAGCGCTTAGAGAGAATGTTTAACTTATGGGGGCCATTTTCCAAGCGATGAACATAATTACTGTTAAGCACTGCAACTGGTAATTTTTAGGCAATGGGGGTTGGCAAATATTAAGTAATGTCAGTGTTGGCACATCCATGCAGATACATCATTCTTTTTACGCACCAGGAACTACTTCATGAAAAGTGTTATGCTTTTGAACGTGGAACGTTTCACTGTGGTTGAGAACAGAAATATTCAAAGTGCAGTTTGCAATTCGAAATGGATCTGTAAATCCCCATTGACCTATGCCTGCACTGATCAATTCAGAGTTGCCAACTAGCCAATATTTTACTGATATTTTACCATAAAATCCTCTTCTGGCTGGTAACCTGGATTCAGTAAGCTCCAGAGTCTTTGGCTTCACCCATAACTGATCAGACTGGCAGACTTCATCTTCACTTCTTCTCTTGACCTATCAAATTCTGTCGCCTACAGAACTGCTTTCTCAGTCTGATAAAAACCTTGGCTCTATGTACAGATGGTGAAGACATATGGATGCATTTTCAAGGTACCTTCTGGACATGCTTAGGCAGGGTTGGCATAACAAAATAAAGTTGAAAACCTGTGGTTTTGATGACTTGCAGAAAGGATGCTTACTAGTTGTCATTTCTACAGAAATTTGTCAGGCTTCGGGGACTCGGCTTCCTCCCCCACTTTGGCAGTAGATAAGCAGGACAAAGCGAAAAGAGTCTCTTACCATTTAAAGAGTTTTTAATAATCAAAAGAACAAAGCATCCATTCTCGGAATGAAGGTGCTACCAATTAAGGTTTCCGCCCACTTCCCCCTTGGTCACTTCCGCCTGATCTCGCAACCACCGTGTTTTTTGTGTAGCCACCTTATCTGCTCTACGTGACCTTGGACTGATAGGCTGGACACTTTCCAGTGAGAGAGAGTCTGTTAGCTCTCTCCCTTCCAGTTCTTCTTCACCTTGCTGTTCACCGCCCAGTTCTTCTCAACTTTTGTCTTCAGAACCATGCCTCTCTGCAAGCCACTGTTCCAAATCTATACTGCTCCACTGCTCCTGGGCAGCTTCAGGAGATCAGGAGCCGGGGGAGGGGGAGGCTCCCACCATTCCTCATCAGAGCAGTACTCCTCAGCCTGGTCTCTGACAAGATCCTTGGAAGATAGAGGTGGTATATAAATGTAATAAATAAATAAATAAATAAATAAATAAATAAATAGGGCCACATTTGCTCTATACGGTTAAAGCTCTTAGAAGACCTATACTACAGCAATTAGAACACATTATTAAAAACAAGTTAAAATTACAAAAAAAATAAGGTGGGTCTTTAAAATATGCACCTCGGAGGTCAAAAGTCAAGGTGAACAGGTGCATCAGGTGTGTCACAGAATGTTGCTACAAAGGCACATTTGGGTGCTTAAAGTGAGCTCCTGGTTGCTTCTTTGCAAGTAGGGCTCACTGACAGCAAGTCCTACTTGGATTGGCTGCACTAACCAGTTTTTCATCAGGGCTGCATGAATCAGCTGATTGGTGCTATCAGTGAGACCTGCAGTGTCTGCCTGCATATGTGGTTGGAATTCAAACTACACCTGCAAATGGACATTCTTCCTCGGCAGACATAGCACAGCCTAGTACCTACTATCTTTCAGGCTCCAGCTCCCACTGGAACACCCTGTTATTTTAGCTACCACTTTCCCCATGCCCTCCAACCTAACTTTACGCATGCTAGTCCACTGGTCTAGCCAGGTCCTAACTCTGTGTAAAATATTACCTTAGTTCATTATGCCTCTTGCTCTGTGGGGTTAATGCTATGTCAAATATCTCACAAGCTGCTGTGAGCTTGACTCAGGTTTCTCCTTCCAGAACAATACATTGTGTTTGTGTGAATTAATTGTATATTTCATACTAATATATTTTTGGTGCGTTCTTGAGTGACATTCTCTGAGTCACAGAGAGTGCCTCCTGCTCCATGAGTCAGGACATTTCTGGGTGATCAACAGGAAAATTTCAATTTAGGTATCTTTCTTTATGTCCTCATTACCCTTTTGCTTCACACCACACTGAATTGTCTTACCGATTACAGAGCTTCTCTACCAACCTGAGAATAGCTTTAAATTTGCCCTTCCCAATCTACTTCTGTCTTATACAAACAAACAAACAAACAAACAAACAAACAAGCAAACAAACACCACTGGAACCAATGTGACATAGCAAGGGGGAGAAAGAAAAACCTGACATTTCAAATGATTGTCATTCACTACCTGCATATTAAGAAGCAGCCAATACAAGCAGCAAGAATGGACATGCATTCCAAGAAACAACTCTCTCTGCCTCTCACTTATTTTGAAAGCTGCATATTTCTGCTGTACTTTCCCCAGAGTTATTTTTTAACATTTTGGTGAATCACACTGCCCCTCTTATGCAAAGTGACTCTCTGCAGGCTGAACTGGAATAAATCTCTGGCTTAAACCACAGATCAGCCATGCATTTCATTGGCAGCTTTAAGCAAACTATTGTCCCTTACTTAGCCTCAGCCTTGCTCCCTATCAGTAAAAGGGTGCACGAATATTTTATTTTTACAGGGCTGTGGTAGGGATTGAGAGCCAATGCAAGCTATCATCTCACCACACATTCAACCACACATCTGAACCTCTTATCGGGATCCCTGGTTGAGTAGTGCAGAGAACCAAGCTAGTGATAGTGTTAGAATTTTATCTTTTCTGTAAATTGCTTTGAGGTTTTTTCCTACAATCAAGCATTATATAATTTTTATGAACTACATAAAAAATAAACCATGGGATGACAGAGCTCATCTGTATGGGTTTCATCGCGTGGTGCCCTTTCACTAATGGGATTCTGTCCATTTGTAGAAGAGTCTTGAATCTAGTGGAGACCCCCAAGTAATGAAACCGGGTTGATTTTCCTCCCAGTTCCCCTCTCCACCCTTGCGGCCCACTTGTGTACCTTCTACCCTGTTCTGGAAGATTGTCTAAACCCCTAGTGCAGATTTTTGAGTAGCACAGAAACCTGCAGGGAATCTTCCCCTTCTATTAGCAGAAACCTTCACTGGATCAAAAGGCCTTCTACAAATGGAAAGGAACCACTGGAGAAATTTGAGCTCTTAGGAAAAGTGCTGTATTGTTGTTACTAAGGTTCACATGTTTAAATCCGAAGCTCTGTTTGACTGAGACTCCTGCATATCTGATTGTGGGCTTATACACACTGACCTTTCCTCTGTTCTTTCCAGACACGGTCCATACTTTAAAGCTCCAGGTCCAAGCACCCCCATTTTTTACTGTAGAGTGTTGCCCACAAAATCCCACTCTTTAAAGCTCAACTGGACTAAATGGCAATCTGACAAAAACCCAAATTGATATTTGCGCCGATTGAGCACTAAAGAGTGGGTTTTTGTGGTGAAAGCTCAGGGGGAAAGAAAGAAACACACACAGAGACATTGAAATTTTAAGTGTGGACCTGTGCCTGGAAAGAAAGGGGCAAAAGATGAGTATGGATAAACCTTGTATCTCTTCCAGTATGAGGCCTATAAGACCTATAGAGGAAGCCTGCCTGCATTCCCATCATGACTAGAAATGGTTCAGACCAAAGGCATACCAACCCCAGCATTTTGTTCTCACAGTGGCCAACCAGATGCCTGTGGGAATCCCAAAAACAGGAGCTGAGCACAAGATCACTCTCCTGGCTTGTGATTCCTAGAACATAGCCGTCGTGGTTAGTAGCCATTAACAGCCTTGCCCTGCATCAATTTGTCTAGTTCTTTTAAAAGTCATCCATGTTGGTGGCCTTCACTACAATTTGTGGGATGGAATCACCCAGTTGCAGTGGCGTAGCGTGGGGGGTGCAGGGGGGCCCGGCCGCACCGGGCGCAACATCTGGGGTTAGGGCAAATCCATGGGTTAGGGGGCGCAAATCCACGGGTTAGGGGGCACAAATTACTTGCCTTGCCCCGGGTGCTGACAACCCACGCTACGCCACTGCCCAGTTGAACTAGTTTAGCTGTGTGAAGAAGTGCTTACTTTCACCTGTCCTCTCCCAACATTCAGCTTCATTGGATGGGCCTGAGTTCAATAAAAGGTAAAAAAGGTAAAGGACCCCTGGATGATTAAGTCTAGTCAAAGGCAACTATGGGCTGAGGCAGCTGGTGTTTGTCCACAGACAGCTTTCCAGGTCATGTGGCCAGCATAACTAAACCGCTTCTGGCACAACGGGATACAGTGTCGGAAACCAGAGCGCACGGAAACGCCGTTTACCTTACCGCTGCAGCGGTACCCATTTATCTCCTAGCACTGGTGTGCTTTCGAACTGCTAGGTTGGCAGGAACTGGGACAGAGCAACGGGAGCTCACCCCATCGGGGGATTCGAACCGTCGACCTTCCGTTCAGCAAGCCCAAGAGATTCCATGGTTTAGACCACAGCGCCATCCATCAGCAGCATCATCATGTTCACATCTATACACTGGCATTTATGTGAGTTAGAGCCACACTTTCTCTTATCCTGCCCATCCCAGCTCAGAGACTTAACTTGCATAGAGCTGGGTGAGAAAACAAATTCCTAAACCCCTGAAGAACAGTAAATCTAACAATTCACAGTAACAAAAATTTAACAAGGCATCTCCTCCAAGTAAAACTAGGAAGAGTGATTTACCCCAGTAAACAGCCGAGGGTATGGCATGCCATATGGTGCTCTGAAGGCATTGTTTATGCTCCTTATAAAGACTTCAGGAAGTTTATATAACTTGACAAGGTGAGTCACAGCTATTTCTAGCCTGTTACCTGTTTCCTCATGCTGTAGAAGTCTTATTAATATGATTATGGGGGCCTGCTGGGTCATAGCTTGAACCAAACCTTTGTGAAGTTGTTCAGTATCTTTTCTTTGCATGCAATTATTTGGGTTCTAGCCTTTAATGGAGAGATGATATTGTTAACACAGTAGGCATTTACCCATTTGCCGTCAGACACTCCAGAGCATTTTTAATCTTCCTCATGCTGCTTTGTACTTATTTACCATGTCTGCTACTCATTAATTTTCTTTTAATTCCAAAAATTGTGAATTATCTGGCTTTTCTGCTCAAGCAATCAGAGGCACGCCTGGTCTAATTAGAGGTTTAATTTCTGCGATACGCAGATTTAAATTAGATCCTGTTATATCCATAGGGAGAGTAAAGCCTGGGAAACACTGAGCGAAAAGGACAGTGCAGACATTGGACAGCTGAAGCAACAGCATTTCAGCAGAACTCTGTGGAAAACCACTCGCTAGCTCTGTAACATTCCAACTTTTTAAGGTGTGCGAACATGCCAATACAGGGCTAGCACCAAAATATTTTCCTGCCCCAGGCAAAGGAGAAGATGGAGCCCCTGCTCCTTTCTTTGTATACAATCACAAATAGCAGTTGAATACTTTGTCAGCACTGGTGATGGGGCACACATTGCCCTCCACTTAATCTGAGAGACCAGGCTAGCTTAGGGCAGGGGTCAGCAAGCTTTTGGGGGAATGTGGGCAAGTGTTGTGGGCACCAGTCACAAAATGGCTGCCATGGGGTGTGTGACATAACACAAAAGCGTTAAAATGGCCTGTGCAGCATAACACAAAATGGCTGCCACATCGAAAGGAGCAGAAAGAGAGAGAGAACCACTAAAAGTTGTGGGCAGGCACCTATATCAGGCACCATCATGCTCTCTCACAAAGGGCAGCCCTTTGCACATCTCCTATTCAGAACAGAAGGGAAGATGGGTGTTTAATCTTGGTATCCAGTGAAATGTGGACACCTGAGGTAGCATTTTCAGTGTAGGAAAGACAAAGTCAGTGCAAACACTGTGGAATTTCTTCCCAAGAGAGCTCGATTGGCTCCCACTTTGTTATGTTTCCATTGGCAGGCTAAGACCTTCCGGTTCAAACAGGCTTTTGGAACAGGCTTCTGCCGTCAGGGGAAATTATATTTTAATTGCTGGTTTTAAATATGCTGCATTGTTTTCAGCTAGTTGTTTTTATTATTCGGCATTTGATAATTGATGTCTTAAATCAGAACTTGGGAGAAAGGCGGGATAAAAATATGTTAAGTAAAAAAATAAAACAATAAAACTCTATTTTCCGGCGGCTTGCTATTGCTGCCCCTCCCCCAACTCCACCTGGCACTTGCTCACTCAAACAGGTGCTGCAATCCTTCCTGACCATTGGCTATGCTGGCTGGGTTTGAGAAGAGTTACAGCCCCATGATGAATGGGGACTCTCAGTTTCCTCACCCTTGATTTTGGTGGTTCCATGATATAGGAGTACAGCGTAAATTATTTGCAGGATGAAAACAATTTTTGAAATCCAAGTGCAGGGGGGGAAAATGACAGCCTACCTGCTTTTTTGATCAGCAGTGTCTTGAAAAGATTCCACTTACCACCTGGGAGGGCAACTCATGCTGCCCACAATGGCCAATCATTCCATAGGTAGCACAGTGAAAAATATCAACATGCCTGCTACTCCTGCTTTTACACTGCAGGTATAATTAAGTCGTAGGAAAAAGCCTACGAGGACATAGACTGTCAGTTGGCAATTACTCAGCCTCATTCCACAAAGAAAGAGGTTCGTTTCTATCTGATTCTCCTTGTGCAATTTCCCCTCCTAGCCTTCTGTTCCTCCTTCATGCTGTTTCATTGTAAATATTTTAAAGACATTTGATTCATCGGAGTGCTGTTGGGAAAGCCTGATTATTTGGATTGGATTTGGCAAGGACTCTTAGCTAAAGTGTCTTCCAAAACACACACACACACACACACACACACACACACACACACTCCGCCCACCAAATGCTGAAATCAGCAGGCAGGTCTGGAGCTGGGCACAAATGCAGACCCCTATTTTTCCTCCCTTTGGCAATTTTGTCCTTTCTTTTTTTCTTTCTTCAGTCATAGTCTTCTTTTCCTCCACATCTAATTTTTCTTCTCAAATTATCCTCATGTATTTCAGGTCAATGGTCAAGTAGAAAATAAGGACCAAAATATTCAATGGAGGCTAGTCCACTTGGTAGGGCAGTGACTCAGTAGACAAAGTGAAATGTCAAGCAATTTTTGAAGCAGAACCTCCCCAAATCTTAAAGCCCATACTCTTTCCTGTCCTTTATTTAAGGGTGTCTCCTGCACCACTCAGGCAATCTCTATCCAAAAGAAATGCTATGGCCAGAAAATCCCTCTCATCTGTGTCCAGGCAGAAAAACAAAATGTGATAAGCAGACTCTCTAGCCCTAGTTATGCAGGTTCACCTTCTCATCATCTTGTCATGATGTCAATCCAGCTGTAGCATATAATATTAGTAGGGCTGTTGTAATGGTAGACCAGTTAGTAATCTGGTAATCTGTTTGGCATGTGCTCAGAGCTGTTTCCTTGAAGGCTACATCTCATAGCACATTTTTGGTAGCCAGCCAATAGGGAGTGTCTACTATTTGGGCCAGATTTGCTCCTTTTGCTTAGTATTTGTTTGTTTTGTGATCTATTACTAGAGAGAGCACAACTAATGGTGGACACAGTGTGAGGTATCTTTCTATAAGAAGTACAGGTTATTTTGCAAGAGGTTAAATATGTCAAAATCCATAGTTGGACAATACTTTTATTCAAGGCTTTTTTTTAGCCAGAACTGGAACTCAGTTCCGGCACCTCTCAGGTGGGCACCATTGCCATTCTAAGAGAACAAGGGAGGTGTTCATGGTGAGTTCCAGCATGTCTTTTTCTAGAAAAACAGCACTGATTTTATTCAAGACAACCAAAATGTCACAAACTTGTGGCCAGCTTTTGAGTTCTCTAGGGCTCTTCATTAGGCAAGATGTTACACAAAGCAGCATTTCTACTCTGAAGCAAGGAGATGCTCCACAGATATGCTTTTCCCAGCACTTCCATGCCATTTGGCTGCTCATCGTTCTCCCACATCAAGATCTTGTCCTTTCCACAAAACGATAGATATTTAAGAGTGGGCTGCTGAAACACCAGACTGGAAGCAGTCATGTCTGATGCAAGGCAGAAATTGAGCTCTGTTTCTTTCTCTTTCTGTTCAAAAGAGGAAACCTATCTCTGGCAAGTTTTCAGCATGGTTGTTACTTATTTTTAACTGGAATATTAAGTGGTTGTATGAACACCGAGAGGATGGGCCACTGCTTTTTTGGGGGGGAATTCTAAAGCCCACATAGCAAAAACATAAATTAAAACACTTTTCACTATTTCCAGTGTTCTGGCCATTGCTTGAGTACCCCATTGCTTATGTACCCCCAAAGAGTGCCAATTCACAAAGGGGAGTTATCTGCAGGCTCAAGGTTTGCAAAAGCGCAAAAATTATTAGGGAAAAAACAAACAAAAAGGGGGACTTCCCTCCTAAAGAAACCCACCCTAATGAGGGCTAAACATGCTCTGCGATTATGGAATGCTGACTCACATGGTGTGCAGACAGAAACTAGGGGCAGGGGAATGCAATGGAGTGCCTGGGATTCTCAACAACATTCCGCATTGCAGCATTTTGTTGGAGGTCTTACTTGTATAAGAATTTAGCTCAGCCCAACCCAGCCACAGAAAACAATATTGAAAACAACCAAAAGCACTTGATAAAACAACAGACAACAACTTCTTTGCAAACACTAGTGTTAAGGAGAAAGCCAGACAGCAATCTGGGGACTAAACTGCAAACGGTTTGAGTTGCGTTGGATGGAGGTGGTATTTTAACATGTAATAAGTTCAGATCTCCATTAGATGGCAATGTTCCATAACCTTTTTACTCCCAATTTACTGGACTCCATTTGGCTGGAGATGTATGTTATTTCTGGATTAGGAATATGCTAATTCTTTTTTTAGAAGAAATAATGCACAGAGTTATCCCTACTATGAGGCAAATTGAGCTGGCTCAAGCAGCATAATTTGGGCATCAGATTGTAAGCTAGTTAATAACAATTTATAACTGAGAATACAACAGTTGACATTTAGATTTTCCCCCTCGGGCACCATTGTGTCTCAGGCTGATCTCAATAATATACCTATTTCTGGAATGACGTCATAAATTGTTTCTGCTTCATTAAAATTCCAGGCGGGTGGCTGTGTTAAGCATTATTGAGATGATGTCAAAGGGTGTTTTCCCACATGAGGCTTAAGGCAGCTCTTGATTCAATCAAGTCACAATGGGACTGGTAGACTAGAGTTGGCCTGAAGACTCATTTGCACTGCACATCTCTCTCTGCTTTGTCTTCTACATAAGCTATATGACAAGACTTTAGCATAAATAGCACAAGAGAAGATCAAAGGTCCCACAAATATGAAAACAGTCAGAGTATGTCCAAATTGCATTTTGTCCTTTGTGGAATAAAGGATAAGTCTGGAAGTAAAAATAATTTTGCAATATTATCCATAACAAATGGTGTGTGCGTTTGTGTATGCACACGTGAGTGTGCATGTAAGAGAAGTGGATGCACACACACTTTTTAAGTGGGAGATTTTAGCAGTGGAAGGAGTAAATGCACATTCTTTCAAAGGTTTTTTTTAACATAGGGAGAAAAACAACTCCGGGCCACATCCACATCATATAGTTAAAACACATGGTTTTTCCAAAAGAATCCTGGGAATTGTGGTTTGTTAAGGCTATTGGGAATCATAGCTCTGTAAGGTGGTAAACTACAGCTCCCAGGATCCTTTGGACAAAGCCATGTACTCTGTAAGTGTAGTGTGGACATGACCCTGGTTCATAAAGTGGCAGGACATCCCATCATCCCATTGGTTAGGTTTTCTTTGCTTGTTTTGGTAAACTTGCTGAGAGCTCCCTTGACTGAGTGGTAAAACACAGGAATCACAGGGCTGGGTTAGATGTTATGTTAGTCCCAACTTCTTTTAGCCCTGGCATGTAAGATATTTTAAAATAAAAATAGCCCGTGAAAAGGAGGAGGAGACCCTTTGCTTTTGCTTCAGCTGAGAGACCCCACCTTGGGCCTGATTGGAATCAGACCCCTCACCCTTTGCTTGTATTTGTAATTCCCCACATTATATGAACCAAGAAGAGGGGAAGGTCCAATTCTGAATGGGATCACTGAAGGGTTGAAGCTCCCTGCCTTATGCTATGCTTTCCTGTCGAGCTCAGCTCTCGGCTCCCTGCAATTAATTTTGGGAATGAAAACTTCCAGGCCGGGGACAATTATGTAAACGATGCCCTGCCTGGTTTGGCCCTCAGCTTCTAGAGTCTTAAAGGAGGACAAAGGTTCACAAAAATAGCCTTGTTGTGTGTGGTGGTATGAGTGTGGGGGAAAGGGAGTTGTGTTGCACAGTACAATCACTAGCAGGACTGATAAGCTAGTTGGGGAGCAAAATGGCATTTTGTCAGTAGCAACGCATTGCATTTTGGGTGTTTGGGTGCTGGGGGGGGGACAGAGCATGATATCATGTGACTACAGATGCCCTCCCCTTGAGGAACCGCGTCTGGATCCTGGCCTCACAACCCCTGAGTAGTGCATTTGTTATGCCAGGAGCATATTGTCTGGATAAGCTGGTGTTTGTGGCAGTGAAAACGACACGGCACGTTGTGGCGCCTTAGAGACTAAGCGGTTTATTGCAGTACAAGCCTTTGTAGGCAACATCCCAAGTCGCCGGCTGCATAACAAAGTGAGCTGTCATGCATCTGATAAAGTGGATTGTTTCTATGAGAGCTCATACCATAATAAATCAGTTTGTCCCCATGGTACCACAGTATGGTTTGCTTTCTACCTGAGGTAGAGCAGCGCAGATATAAAGGTAACCAAGTAGAAAGCCCCTGCTAGTCATTCTGAAGTGTTTTAAAGCACAGGCAAAAAAAGAAGGGGGAAAAGAGAGTGCATTTGAAGGGAGTCTCAGAGCATCTCCTGACATTAATCACTGCATTTGGATGGCAGTATACATTTTTGCAACTCACTGACCTGGACCAACCAATTCTGGGGTGGTAAATGCTCCTCACCTTTGAGGTGATCACAGTGCAGGGATCGCCAGCCTTCTCTGGGCCTTTGGATACAGAAGAAATTGTTGTAGGCACTGTACACACATCAGAACCAAACACACACTGCAATCTGTTCTGCTGGGCTCCCTATGAGCCCCAAGGGGGAGTAGGATCAGTATAAGTGAAGTATAGGGGACCCACATACAAAACCCAATTCTGACAATGGGACGAACAAATAGGCTGAGAAACAAAAGATCACTCTGTGGAGAATTCTATTTCCATGCCCTCTCCAGGATACTCCATTCCATTCCATCTCCTACTCAGTTTTCTGTACCCGCAGTGGTAAGTCACATTCTGTACCCCCCACGGTAAGACACAAAAGCACTCTTCAGCCTGCTTTTGCTCCCCGATTTGTCTCCCACATGGGATAAGAAATAACTGCAAGCCAAAGTTGTGACTCAAATAACAAATTAGGTTTTCTGTGCCTTTTGGATTTGGAACGAGGGAAGTCTCTTTGGAAAGTGGCTGTTTTTAGATGAGGTGTTTATTGTGCAATCACCATGGTTTGTTTACTGTCATTTAATGGGGCTGGACTGGGGATGTCGAGGCGACATCGCCCTGTGTTTTTCCAAGATCGAGTCCAGAATCTTAATTTAGAGATTCTGTTATGGTGGGAAAGAGCGGCAGGGCAGCACAGTCCCAATGTGCACAGGAAAAGGTGCAAAACTGGGGCAAGGTGGAAAGAGTGGTTCCTGGGGAAGTTGGATGACATGTTGATTCCTCGCCATATACTTCCTTTTGTGGACACCCACTCCCCAATGTGTGATGACATTTACAGTTGCCATGTAGTGGGAAACATGTTGAATAGAGCTCACTGGCTACTATTCCAGCTGAACTCTCCCCACCCCCGCCACTGCTGTTTCACTTGTGGTGGGATGGGGAAGCGGAGAAGATTTGGGCCCCAGAGATTCCCCATATCTTTCCCAGCAACAACTTTTGAGATGAAAAAAATGAGCAGAGCTTAGCAAAGCACAATATAATGCTTGATTTGAGCCTATAGGTGCTTCCAGACATGGACAGTTTAGCACAGTGTTTCTCAGATTATCTTGGCCCTGCCCAATGTGCCAGGAACTGGTACCATATTTGGTCCCTGAAACATCCCACCCAACCTGGGCTGTGGTGGTATTGCTGTAGGCTGGCAGCTGATGACTCTCAAACCAGCACTTCTCTGTGGACCACCACTATGAGTAGCACTGATCTGTTGTTGTTTAGTCGTTTAGTCGTGTCTGACTCTTTGTGACCCCATGGACCAGAGCACGTCAAGCACTGATTTAGCAGCATGCAATCACTGCTGCTGCTTTCAAGCCTCTAACACTATGTAGCCAAATAAGCTCCAAAGAGTGGAGGGAGGCAATTCTCATTGGGACCATTGGGTGTGGGAAAGGGTTAAGTATCCTCCAACACCAGTAGCACTCGCAGTGCTATTTATCTAGAAAAAGAGTTGCCAGAACTCACTATGAATGTCCCCCTCTTTCTCTTACAATAGCAACAGCACCCATCTGAGAAGTTCCAGAACCCACCTGAGAGGTGTTGAAACTGAGTTCTGGTGAGTTCCCCCTTAAAAAAAAAAGCCCTGAGCACTCTCAGTGACGATAGCCTCTTATTGCAATTTAGAAAGTGGGGACAGAAAAGAAGGGGGAAAGAAAAAGGCAATGATATTTGGAAAGGGAAGAGTTAAAGTGACAGAGTTGATTCCTAGAAAGGTGAAACAGTCCATAAAGTAGGAAGTAGCTACAGCACAATATAGAAAGTAAGTAGAATAATCAAATAGGCCAGCAGAGCAGTGCAATAAACATTCTACACCTGGGAGACAAATGTGCATTGAGGGAAAACAGACTAGGATTTTCTGATCTTTAGAAGAAAAGAAAAGGAAGCTGAACAGGAAAAACACACACACACAAGAAAGAGATTGGTGTACAGGTGCCCCATAAGATATAAGGGAACAAAATGTGGTTTCTCTCCAGGACATCCCAATGCTTTTATGTTTTCAATGTCACCAGCACATTATAGGATTCAAGGCCACGAATGAAGCCTGGCCTACGTTCCTTTTCACCTATGCAAACCTGCCATGTTATCCACATGGAGGAGCCCTTCCTTTGTCGGAAAGTCCACTTCTGCAGCAAAGCTTTCTGTGCAAAATCCACAGAGGGTAACCTTGTCTTGAAGCATAATTAGTTCTGAGGAAGAATTTTATCAGCTTAGTCTTTGGGGAGTGGTAGCATGTAAACACTTATTAAAATGTTATTTTGGGGGCATAATTCTGTCATAAGTCAAACTAGGCAGATGCAAATAAAAGCAAAGGTTATCTGTCCACAGGGACTGCTTGCATTTCACTGAGAGATTTATGTCAAATGGCAGATTTTCATCCAAGTTATGAGACAGCAGCAAGGATGAAGAACATTTTTCACAATGTGCATGGAAGCATGTAAGCTTGAGGGTCACCGAGGAATACCAGTTAAAAAGAATAAAATATCCACATGGATTCTGAAGAAAAGGTCCAAAGGTAGCAGCCAGCAGGAGTGGAATATCCTGCTTCCTAATGTTTCCTAATAATTTGGTGTATGTTTTTTCACCCTGACCTAACAGTTCCTTAGTAAAGGGAAGGGCCATAGCATACAAGATGGGGATCGTGAAAGTGTTCACATTAGTGAGATCTACAGTATGGATCGATGTCTGTGGTGGCAATCGTGAGGCCTATGGTGGAACCATCCAAATACCTGGGCTTTTCATCAGCCTACCTGTCATCAATATCATCTGACAATGAGATAAGTTCATTATTTAATGAAAATGCATGATCTTCTCTGGCAGTGTTTATTCCAGCAGAAGGGTTACGTCTAGCAAAATCCATAGTGTTGGAGGGTTCACATTAATGAATCATATTCTTTAGCTTGCAGTGGCAGTAGTTAATATTATCACCTGCAGATAGAATAAAGGAAGATAAAATTCAGTGTTGGAAACAGTTAAAACAAATTGCAATCGTAAGAATAGGGTGGGTTCTAAAACACACACGTCTCAAGTGTCAGAGGCCAAGGTAAAGCAAATTGATGCTGTGTGGAAAATTCATAGCCACTGAAATTTAAATATTATGTAGCTGTTTAAGTCAAAATTGTTTACAAGGTATTCTCCCACGTACAGCATCATGCATCCATCCATACCTATATAGTAACATCTGCATCTGCATTTTTATTTTTATATCACATCCCTTTTCTCTCTCAAAGAACATAAGGAGGTATATGTGGTCCCTGATCAGATCCAGGCAAAAGTTGCTCCCCTTGCAGGGCGGAGCTGATATGTTAGGTTCCTGGCTGCTGCTTACTGGGAGCGAAGGGAACAAGAGGAGCAAGGCAACAGGGAGTTTAGCCCATTGTGCGAATCACAATGGTGGTGTCTGCCTCCACTGTAAAGGCAGGATGCCTTTGAATACCAGCTGCTGGCAATTGCATTGCTCAGATTCTGTTTGTGAGCTTCCCATGGGCATCTGGTTAGCCACTGTGAAGACAGGGTGAGGGACTAGATTGGTCTGATCCAGATAGGCTTCGTCAATGCATTTGTATCATGCCAACCTCGCTGCTGCCCTCTTCTCCCCCTGCCAGTAAACAACAGCAAGCCACCTGCCAGGAAGTGGCTCCACTCTGAGCCACTTCTGGATCCAGGCCTGCTTAGCTTCAGCAAGGCTGCCGCATCATGTGTCCTCAAGCCATGCCCTGGAGTTTTTGGAATGATTAAAATTCTGTGTCTAGTGAGAAGCGTTAGATTGTCGCTATAAAATACCAGAGCAAAACAAACACAAAAAAGACCGCCCCCCACAGTCTTTCCCAATGTTGCACAATGGTTAATTTAATGAGTAATCTGAGTTATGTTTTGAAGCCGGAATAGCAGTTCAGATAACAGAGGCAAGGGGAGATCTATTCGGCACGAAGAGCAAAAATACTGGAGCCTCCATTAATGAAGCCATTTCCTCAGTGGTGTTGGACTTGGCTCGACCCTGTTTCCTCAGGGCATCTCAGATAGCTATGGATTTCACTTATACATACATTAGAATGGCGGGATTGGGTCATATATCATTCTGTGTGAAAGGAAACACATTTCCCACCCCCCTTTGTGACTATGCACATGACCCCCTCTCTCAAGTGGCACGTGTTGATAAATCTAGCATCTTCTGGTGCCCTATTCATATTTTCCCAGTGGCATTCTTCCTGCCATCATGCCCCTAGGAAAAACAAAAACAGGTTCATTGTTCTGTCTGGGAATCCAATAAAAATGAACTCAAGCTGTCTTTGTTCTGCTCTATAATTTATTAGCTCTGGTTTTCGAAACTGTTGAATATGTGTGTGTATCTCTCTCCCCACCCCCCTTGTATATATTTCCTGTCTACTGGCTCTTGGTGGTGCTGATGTATGGGGAAACGCTATAGCCTGCATTTCACAGACAAAGTTGATAGCGCGGAGCACAGTCTAATACAAATATGGCCATTCATGTATATAATAAATTAAGCAATCCTGACATGGATGTGATAAGATACAAATAGGTAACAGCAAGTGGTTATGTTTACTAGGACAGTTTTTCTCCAAAAGCATAATCAAGTAGCTGATTCTCATTCTGTGTCAGTCTCCCCTTTCCTCCCCATTTTATCGCTTTTTAGTCTTAAAATGTCTGCTTCTTATTGTTTCTTTACACGCTTAAAAAAACACTCCCAAACTTTTTACAGACATATATTCATGTAGCATTGTCTATGCAAAGAACTCTCAGAGGTGGTTGGGGAGATCGCTTAGAAGGCTGGAATGTCTTCCCCTTTTTCTTTCTTTTTTAAAAAAATATAAATTATGGAAAGCAACATAAGACCAAGACCCAGTGAGCTGTGGCGGTATAATCCAGCAGTGGATCAGGTGCCTACAGTAAAACAGCCTGCCTTGAAATTCTCTTTTTAAATGTAGACTCTCCCATATGCCTGTGGCTGGCACATGGATTTCAGCTATGATCTGCTCTAGGGTAATAGCATGGAAGGCTTAGTGTGAGGATGCACGCAGTCTCCAAACCATTTTTATGTTATGTTATTTTCCATTTTACTGATATAATACCTTTCATGAATTCACAAGGTAGTTCACCCAACACAATAACTACCACTAATACTGAATGCTACGTGCACTACTTATTTATTTTAAGGATATCTGCTCCACCATTTGACCTTTAGTAATAATGCTAAGAATTAAGGGACTTTCCCCTAGAATGAGCAGACAATTTTCCTCCCCATTACTGACTAACGGCAACCAGCACTATGATCAAACGGGGTGCTATGATTAGGACGGCATAATTGACCTAATCTTCCCTGGGCCACAGGTTTCCTTTCCTTCACAGCAGGGCTGCTGCCATCATTACCCTGTGGGGTTGATAGTGTCCTGGAAGCAGTGCTGCTGTAGAGAAATTACACTTTACATTTATTCACACCACTATCAGGTGTTTGCTGGTAAACACATAAGAACTCACAACGAGCCCAACTAGATTAGTATTCTGTCTCCAAGCGGCCAACCAGGCCTATGCCTATGGAACACCCAAGCAGTGTGTAATCGCCATAGTCTTTCCCCCCCACAAGACACTCACTGACACCAATATTGGAGGCACCATATAGATATTCATAGTAGCATGCCTAGTAGCCATTGATAATCTTACCCTTTAAGCCCCTCTAAGTGGTTAGCCATCACGTAATACCGAATTTCACTCCATGAAGGAAAACATTCTTCCTTTTATCTTCTACCCTCCCACCATTCAACTTCTTTGGGCTCCCTACATTCTGTCCCCTGTTTTGAAAAGATTAGGACCTGTCTGCTTGGACTGTTAAAGCACAACACAGAATGATGACACTTTTATTAAATAAACAGGGTCGTGGGAACCTATTGGCTAGTGCCTCTGACATCACCACGACTGGAAACAAGTCTTGCCACATAACATTTTGCAGGATCCACCTCTTAAATAATATTTCAACTGCTCCCCCCATTTTTTAGTTGCACATTAATTTTTTCAGGAGAGGGTTAAATGTGTGCCTACTCCCTTTTGTGGTTGGGTGCCTAGATTTCATAATAGAAGAGAACTAATAATAATAATAGGTAAAAAAAGGTAAAGGACCCCTGGACAGTTAAGTCCAGTCAAAGACAACTATGGGGTTGTGGCAATCATCTCGCTTTCAGGCCAAGGGAGCTGGTATTTGTCCACAGACAGCTTTCTGGGTCATGTGGTCAGCAGGACTAAACCGCTTCTGGTGCAACAGAACACAGTGACAGAAACCAGAGTGCATAGAAACACCGTTTACCTTCCCGCCACAGCAGTATCTATTTATCTATTTGCACTGGTGTGCTTTTGAACTGCTGGGTTGGCAGCAGCTGGGACAAAGCAACGGGAGCTCACCCCATCGCGGGGCTTCGAACCGCTGACCTTCTGATCGGCAAGCCCAAGAGGCTCAGTGGTTTAGATCACAGCGCCACCCGCATCCTCAATAATAATAAAACCACCCATCTGACTGGGTTGCCCCAGCCAGATCTTACACAGGCTAGCCTTACTATAGCCCATAATTTGGATATATGAATATTCCAAACACTAGCCAGCAATATAAAGGCTGCATTGCACCCTTTGTGTAGAAGCAGCCAAAAAGGAGATAAGCACTTTTGTATTGATCTGTTCCTTTCCCTGTGTTTCTTCAAGATCTGTTGTATACTGACTGATGGCCCTGGGAAGCATCTTGAATGGCTGAATGATTCAATTTCTACTGTGAATTGTAGGCTATGGGGGTAAATTTAGCCCTGGTGGTGATCCTACCTGACTTCATTTGATTTCCATCCATTTACATCACAGAACAATGCAGACCTCTCCATTCTGTTGCACAGTGTAAGGTTTATTTAGAAAAGTAGACATTTGACGTACAAGATGTCTGTCCAAATAAAATCTATTTGCACAGCCACTGGCTCAGAGGCGAGTCCTTTATGCAGGATGGTTCTGGACTGGCAACTAATTTAAAAGCCAGGTATTTCCAGTTGCAACATTTATCAGGAAGCTCAGTAGCCTGTCTCTTTGATGATTTGTTGTACTTATACAGCACAGCAAGCAAGAAATGAATGAAAAGCAAATTCTGCAGCCTTAGAAAGGTATATAGAAACAGCATACCGTACCTTACATTATTATCATCAACTAATTATGTTCAGCATGAAGGTAAATAGCATGATGTTATTGATTGCCAATATCTTAATATCAAAACCATTTTTTTTCAGTTAAAAGAAGTAAACAGCTCAAGTGATGTCTACTAAGCTTTGTGATGACCTTGTATTCTTGGTTTTCATTGTGATGAAACAAACAGCAGAACAAAAATATAACCTTCCTGCTGAGGAGGTGTTTTTTGTTGTTGTTAAATTGAATGAACTTTTAAAAAAAACCCACCTGTGGCAAAATAAATAATGTACAGGCTGCAAAAAAATCATTTCGTGTAGCTCCATTTTTGGAGATTAAAAAGATTTCACAATAGCGATTGAGGCTCGTCAAAATTATTTTTTTGTGGACATATGTTCTTTTTGTTGTTGTTTACTATGTTGCATAAGTTTTGAAACTAAAAAAGAGGAAAACATAGTGATTGCATTTGGATCTTGACCATCTGAGATGAAAAAGCTAAAGTGGCCACTCTATGGCTTATGCACATTCACTGGGTAGTCTTCTGTAGCAAGAGTGTGAAAAGGCCCCAAACAGGGTGCTGGGACTGTGTCTTGTGCAAGTTCTCCGAGAACACGTGTGTGCGTGCAAGTGTATATGTGCAGAGCATAGTATTATAGAGTTGGAAGGGACCACGAGAGTCATCTAGTCCAACCCCTGGCAGTCTTACCCAATGCAAGGCTCAGACCCATAACCCTGAGATCAAGAGTCTAATGCTCTACCAACTGAGCTATCCTCCCAGGAAATGTCCTTCAATTTAACATAGATCAAACAAAACCCTTTCTATTCCAAGTTAGCTCGACCTCTGCTTATTTCATCAGAATGAAAACAAAGAATAAAAGGAGTGATATGCATTTGTACCTGTCTGTTAGAGGAATCGACCTACCCTTCCTTACTTCACAATCTCCTGCACACTCACTAAATCTGCTTCTCAAGGTTGGAGGAGCCTCTAGAGCTGATTGGAGTAGCACATGACCGGTGTGTGTGTGTGTGTTTTTGCAGGGAGGAGGAAAGGAAGGGAAAATCTGTTTCTGCAACACTGGAAATCACCCATTGCCATTAGGGAAGCCTTAAAGGCATAATTTTGGCTGTTTGCTTTTCTGACACTAATTTGGACTATCCTTTCCTATCTGCATTCTCTTTTTAGAAAAGATGGTGCTGACTTAGGTGTTAAGGATATAAGTTTAATATGCATAAAATGTAATGTCTGAATGCATTGTATTTGAGATGCTATAAAGAGAAGTGTACACTAGCGGGAAGTTTAACTATAGCAAATACAATACAGAAAGGTTGGATGTTTCTGGGGGAGGGCTTAGGCTAATTAATGACCTATTGCTGGAAACCCAAACGGTCTCTTTGTCAGCAGGAAGATGAAACCTGATAACACATCATCTCTGTGTCCTCAGAGTGAGCAGGCAGGGAAGAAATCCAGTTCAGCCTGCTGGGAGAAGCAGCTACCAGCATGTCAAAGATAGACTAAGTTTCATGATGATCAGGCAAGACGCCTACATAGGATCTCTCTCTGGGACCAGAGAGAGGAAAGTTACTGAACTGTTTTAATGGGTTAAAGAAGAGAGGACTATGTTGCTTGCTTGTTTAAGAGCATTGTGCTATTTTGTATTTTGTAATGTTTATTTGTATCTATTTTAGGACTGTTTCCAGTACAGCTTTGAAACTCATTCTTGTGGTGGAGATAAAATTCTTTCTATTCTATTACCAGGTTCAGATCAGGGATTCTGTTTGCAGCAATTCTAGCACAAGGCTCATCCTTCTAGGAAACCTATGTACAGTACATTACTCTTGTTGTATTGGAATCACCTCCTGTGCCAGTTCTGCAAGACCCAGGGAGTTCAAAGATGACTTATTTTGGACAAATTTTATCCAATATTTGGTGCCCCTAGATTCCTCTCCCAATTCCATGCTTGAAGCATGTCATTTAGACTGCTTCCTGGCTGGTCTGGCCTTTGATCTAGCTCCAGATCCCAGAATTCTGCTTAGTCTTCTATTACTGAACAAAGAGAATGGTTTGAACAATTGCATATCACTTCTCTTGTAGATTCTAACATCACAGATACAGAAGCTGGAAGGGAGCCCTAGGTATCATCCAACCCCCCAATATTGCATGTTCTACATATTTGTCAAGTAGGCTCATGAAACAGGTTGGTCAGTATAAAGTAGATCCCATTTTGGAGCCCTTTTTATGTACTTGCTCCCTAACTATATGTTCATTATTTTATTTTAAAACAATAAACTTAAATTAATACAAGACATACAATTTGCAACGAATATATTGTTAAGCAAAGCAGCCACCCGGCACTTAATTCAGATTAAGTACTTTGTTTAATGGTTTGCTATGCTCCATTCTTTTCAGGGTATTTTTTAATTATAGTTCATTAATTATAAAGGCAAGATGATGATGTTGTTACACAGTGTATTTGTTCAGTTTCATCTCTTACCTGTTATTAATAGCAACTCTGCATGCTGACTAACAGAATGCATTGCTTAATAAGCCAGGGTTCCCACAGAGTCCATAGAAGACAGTTTTGTGTTTTGCAGAGACGCTGAACATCTGACTGTGTCAGATCTACCAGCTTCTGCGTAGCTCCGTTTGAAAGATTTGCTCTTAGAACCATTTTAAATATAAAAGTTACCAGCCCAAATGTGTTGTCTTTTTCAATCCGCAATGATTTTGATCTGCTAAGAGACTCCTCAAGCTGTTCAAGAATATAAGAAGTGCTCTGCTGTATCAGACCAAACTCCAGCTGAGTGTTACTCAGTAAATTATTCTCTCACCAACACTTACCCAACTAAATGTCTCCAGAAGCAAACATGGGTTGCTTCCAAGTGCTCCTAATCATTGCTCTTCTACTGTAACTTATAACTGGAATTACAATTGACTCGCCACACTTCCAGCTTTGCCCTTTTCCTTTGTGTACACCACATAATGCTCCTTCCACACCACCTGTTTTGATTGGGATGCTTTGAAGCTCAGGGCACATATCCTTTTATTACTGGGTTTTTTATATAAAAATGATAATTTAATTACTGTTGAAATGCTTTTCCAGGTCTATCTATCAATCTGTTGGAAAGAGAGGCATAGTGTCAGGGGCTGGACTGAGGAGGAATGGTGGGGGCTGCCCCCTTTCTCCCGAAACTTCCTGAGAACAGGAGGACAGTATAGATTTAGAACAGTGGTTTGCAGAAGGCCATAGTTCAGAGGCTGCAGAGGGGAGAAGCTAGGAAATATTGAGAGAGGAACAGCAGGAAGAAGAAGTACCAGGGGACAGACAGCTAACAGACTCAGTGTCTCTTGAAAGCATTCCTGACCTCCCCTCTCCCAGGACTGGGCGAGCATTGAGAGTAGTAAAACAGAAAGCTCAGAGGCAGAAGGTCAGATTAGCCAATGCAGAGGTGACGTGGAATAGGAGAGATGGAGTGGGACTTTTCTTGGAGCAACGTCATTATCTAGGGGAGATTGCATTCCTTCATCTCTCTGTGTGAATATTGAATAAATTACTTGGTAAGAACTTTTATTGTTTATCTGCTTCTTGGCTGCCACCGTGGGAGGGATCAGATTCCCTGAAGCCCGACACATAACACTATAGCATCATAATGCTGCAATGTTGATTAAAGTGGTACAATAAAGATTTAAAAATCAACACTGCAGCATTAATATGTTATAGCACTATTCCCTTCATTAAAGAAAACAAAAAAAAATATGGAAAGCATTTTAGTGCTAATTAAAAGATTGATTAAAGGAAATAAGGAGGTTCATAAAATGATGCGCGCACACCACAAGACTGTGCTGAGCTGTTGTAGGCTCACTGTCCCAATGGCTCACTGCCAATGACAAACTCTTGCCCTTTTAAACAGAGGAGTGGTGCTAAAGGCACCTATACTTCTAGAGTTTGCCCAACTCTTCCATACTTGGAAAAAAAGTTTATCCAATGGACGAAAAGATGGAGGAAGAGAATGGTTAGATGATGGCATTAGGTGGATTCCTTTTAAAAAATGAATCAGGGATGGCATTCCATACTCCCCAGGAAGTTGATAGTCATTGCAGGTTCAGCAGATTCCCTTAACTACAGTCATAAGCTTACAGTAGTTGGGATCCATGGGCATCCTCTACACTAACCCTTAATCCTATAACAATATAGTGTTGTGCCTTCCCCTTGTTATGTGTATGCTCATGTTGCCAGCACAATGTCATAAACTGAGATTGGAATTAGGACTGCACCAAATATTCTCCCATTGCAATTCTCAGGCAGCAAATAGCGGTTCCAGGAGTAGAAATTTTCCCTAATACCTTTCGGTATCATTGTTTCACCTCTGCCTGCTGGTGTTTCAGACTCATTTTTTTATTTCTGCTTCCTGCTACTTTTTTCTTCTGGGATTTATACATATGCATGATATCATGACCCTACATAGCCAGTCAGATTCTTTGTGGTGACTTTAGTAAGGACAAACATGGTAAAATGAGATTGAGGGCGTATGCTTCCTGGATCAATTGCAAATGGGGATCTTTGCCAATTAGGGACAAAACAATTAGAGTCAGATGACCTGTGGGCAATCAGATTTGTCTATATAACAGTGTTGTAGAGAGAGCAAGGGAGGGAAGGATAAAGGAAATGATTAACATGTTCCATGGGCTTTTCTAAAAACAAATCATCAAAAGAGAGTGCAGTTTTTGAAAATATTTAAATTGTTCCTGAAAGACACTAGGTAGTTTTAGCTCAGCTGTATTTTAGAATCAGATATTATTCCTTGCATCTTGTCCTACGTGTTTATTTTCTAGTGTCTTCCTGCTGAGAAATGGGCCATGAATTTAAGTAAAAGCTATTTCAGTGTTATAAAATGAGCATGAATGCTGAGTAACATTCATCCTGATAGATAATACAGGTAGATACATATTATAAACCCACCTACATATAAACATGAAATTTTAGTTACAGATAGGTAGCCGTGTTGGTCTGCCATAGTCAAAACAATTTTTTCCCCCTTCCAGTAGCACCTTAAAGACCAACTAAGTTAGTTCTTGGTATGAGCTTTTGTGTGCATACACACTTCAGTGTATCTGAAGAAGTGTGCATGCACACGAAAGCTCATACCAAGAACTAACTTAGTTGGTCTTTAAGGTGCTACTGGAAGGGAAAAAAAATTTTGTTATGAAATTTTAGGTTATTAAGAATGGATTTACCTAATGAAGGCACATCAGCTGAGCTTACTACATTTAACAATGGACAACTAGATATGTGCACTGATGACAGTGAAAAGTATTGTGTTTTCACAACTATTGCATATCCACTCCCATATAAATTCCATTGAATTCAGTGGAGCTAGTCTCTTTTAAAAGTGTCTTTTAAAAGATGATGCTGTTAAGGTGCTACACTCAATATGCCAGCAAATTTGGAAAACTCAGCAGTGGCCAGAAGATTGGAGAAGATCAGTCTACATCCCAATCCCAAAGAAGGGCAGTGCCAAAGAATGCTCCAACTACCGCACAATTGCACTCATTTCACACGCTAGCAAGGTTATGCTTAAAATTCTACAAGGAAGGCTCAAACAGTATGTGGATCGAGAACTCCCAGAAGTGCAAGCTGGATTTAGAAGAGGCAGAGGAACCAGAGACCAAATTGCAAACATGCGCTGGATTATGGAGAAAGCTAGAGAGTTCCAGAAAGACATCTACTTCTGCTTCATTGACTATGCAAAAGCCTTTGACTGTGTCGACCACAGCAAACTATGGCAAGTTCTTAAAGAAATGGGAGTGCCTGATCACCTCATCTGTCTCCTGAGAAATCTCTATGTGGGACAAGAAGCTACAGTTAGAACTGGATATGGAACAACTGATTGGTTCAAAATTGGGAAAGGCGTACGACAAGGCTGTATTTTGTCTCCCTGCTTATTTAATTTATACGCAGAATACATCATGCGAAAGGCTGGGCTGGATGAATCCCAAGCTGGAATTAAGATTGCCGGAAGAAATATCAACAACCTCAGATATGCAGATGACACAACCTTGATGGCAGAAAGTGAGGAGGAATTAAAGAACCTTTTAATGAGGGTGAAAGAGGAGAGCGCAAAATATGGTCTGAGGCTCAACATCAAAAAAACGAAGATCATGGCCACTGGTCCCATCACCTCCTGGCAAATAGAAGGGGAAGAAATGGAGGCAGTGAGAGATTTTACTTTCTTGGGCTCCATGATCACTGCAGATGGTGACAGCAGCCACGAAATTAAAAGACGCCTGCTTCTTGGGAGAAGGGCAATGACAGGCCTAGACAGCATCTTGAGAAGTAGAGACGTCACCTTGCCAACAAAGGTCCGTATAGTTAAAGCCATGGTTTTCCCAGTAGTGATGTATGGAAGTGAGAGCTGGACCATAAAGAAGGCTGATCGCCGAAGAATTGATGCTTTTGAATTATGGTGCTGGAGAAGACTCTTGAGAGTCCCATGGACTGCAAGAAGATCAAACGCATCCATTCTTAATGAAATCAGCCCTGAGTGCTCACTGGAAGGACAGATCCTGAAGCTGAGGCTCCAGTACTTTGGCCACCTCATGAGAAGAGAAGACTCCCTGGAGAAGACACTGATGCTGGGAAAGATGGAGGGCACAAGGAGAAGGGGGCGACAGAGGATGAGATGGTTGGATAGTGTTCTCGAAGCCACAAACATGAGTCTGACCAAACTGCGGGAGGTAGTGGAGGACAGAGGTGCCTGGCGTGCTCTGGTCCATGGGGTCACGAAGAGTCGGACACGACTAAACGACTAAACAACAACAAAGTCTCCAGGAAATTAGGTAACCCCAGTTACTTCAGAGTACACCCCACAGGAGTACATACTTCTGAGCAAACATGGCTAGGATTGTGCTATAGGTTAATGTTTCACCGAGCTTTCCATTATGAATCCAAGATCTGTTTTCTGATTAGTCACCACTAATAGCTCCCATTGGTGTATGTATGTATGTCACTTAACACTGACTTACACTGAGCTTCATATCCCATTTTGTTCCCCTATTGCCCAGCTTGGAGAAATCATTTTGGAATTTTTCTCACACTGCTTGGATTTTCATTAGAGCTCTATAAATTAGGGGCCTCTGATCTGATTTGGAGCCGGATTTGGCAGTTGAGATCAATCCCAACCGGAGATGATCTGAACCTGGCCTTGCCTGACCTGATCCAGAAAAAAATAATAATATTGACTTGTCTTGGGAAACCAAAACATCCATAATTTCCTTGTTTTTCCACAAAGGTGTGTGACATTTGAGATATGGCAGCGCCTGCTAAATTTCAGACAATTAGCTCCAGGGGTTTTCATTCTAGCCACATTAAAAATAAAGAATTCTGTTTGTTACTATTGTATAGGCATCACTTTGATGATGTTCCGTGTCCTTGGGTGGAAAAATAAAATGCAGTTAAAAAAAGTAAAATAAGTGCTTTTTCCAGCTGCTTTTAAAAAGACACTATTGCACCGATATACATAATATCACTCTGTATGTTTGCTGCTTGTGCCTTGACTGTGTTCACTGTACTCACAGGACTTTACACACAGAGGCAAAGGCACCGAAAACAACACAGCTGTAAATAAATTGCCGACCTAACCTAAAAAACTAGGGCCAAAATATGGGTGAGTGAAGGGAGATAATGAAAGTGCCGCTGCCTAAGTAACTCAGACTAAGACACCGACAGCAAAAAATTTATGAAGTACTGGAAGCATTTTGTATTGTTCCCAGTAGGGATGCTGGAAAATTCCACCAGAAATGGGAGTGGGAATTGTCTGTGTTCACTTATTCATCCCATGTCCAGTATGGAACTCAATACAATAATCGCTGTTGTTATTTTCAGTCCACAAACAATGCCTAATTTATGATGTTTCTCTCTCCATTTGCACTGCATTTCTTTTGCATTGACATGAGCAATACAGAATAATGCAAAATTCTGCCACAGCAGACAGTGAGATGAATAACACTGGTTTTGTTAGAACTTGGAATGCAGCAGAACAGAAACGGCGCTGCATGAGACAAGCACAGGTTGGGATGCAAATCAATGCCTTTGTACATCCCTTGCTCCCAAACAGCTCATCACATATGCTAAGTTCCAAACTAGAGGAGGCATTTGTCACATGACTGGCTTTTCTTTAACAGACGGATAGTGGCAGCAATAAGACTTTTCTTCCTATTATGGTGGGGATTCCAATCAGGACAGAATTACCTTCCCTTGCCCTAGTCCCCAACCCAGCTCCCTCCCATGTGAGCTGTTTCTTATATCAGTCCCACAAAGTCAAACCACGTGACAGTTTGGCCCCGAGAATCATACTGGATTATTATGTTGGCTTATTACTTATACACAAATTTGCCGGTGAAAATTGCTCTTCAGTAATAATGTGCAATTCTCCTTTCGATGGGTGGCGGGAAGCCCTGTAGTTTTAAAATGGTGTGACAGGAATACATGATTTGCTTCTAATGAGAGGCTCTCTAGGGAGGATTGCTTTGTCTCCTTTTGACACTGTTGAAGAAATCAGCCTCAGGAAAAAGAGTTGTCATGCTCTCTCCCAGTTACCCACACAGCAAGCAAGAGGTACCCCTCCTTGATCATGGAAGACGGACAGGCCCCTGGCAAGAGTTTAGCTATAAGAGCTCACGATTTAGTATCAATTTTGCCTTTGGGTACAGTTTCAGAGTTGTTTTCACTGGCTTTTAGCTAGAGGCTAAGGGGGCTATTATAGTGCAATTGAGGGTTTTTTTGCGATAAACTCACAAGGAGACAATCTGAAAAATTGATGAGTGTCACCCCTTTAATCACGCTAACAATTTCTCTTCAAAGAGAGGTGGACTGAGGAAAAGGAAAAAAGTGGCTTTCATCAATTTGTGTATTGCATTTAGCACAGTGGGGATGCCAAAATATGTTTGGCAAGCTGCTGTGCTTGGTGCCTTTTTAATTGTATCTGATGCTTACAGGTATACCGCAAGACTTGGTATCATGTGTACTTTTCTTCTGATTCATGACTCAAAATTATTCCAGACCACCTACCTTCAGGGAAAAGTGGTTTTTCTTAATGTTCCTCAAAAAGGAAGAAAGGATCTTAAAAAACAGGGCTGTTACCTAGTTAGCTGTATTTCCTCAAAATCTGAAAGCTGGCTTAAATTTAATATTTGTTTTGCAGCGTAAGTAATTTTTATGGGAAAATCCAACAATAAAACTGGGCATAATCTACCCAAATGTCAGCACTTTTAGGACCCTTTGATTTCAATGCAAGAGGAATAAGCATGTGCTCAACTCTCCCATTGGCATCAGTTGGATTTAACTTTTTTTAAATAAAGTTCTATATCCTCAAAACAAGTTTTGATAGACTCACACACAAAATTTCAAAAGAGCTAAGGATTGACTTTAAACCTTCCTAAGAACAGAATCCTTTATGGAATTGAGCTGTGACTGGTGGAGGTTTTCTCAGTCACTTTTATTGAATTATTATTATTATTATTATTATTATTATTATTATTATTATTAACCCAACATTTTCTTTTCTGAAAGAAAGCTCTGGCACATTAGCCCTTCAAGGCTCTGCAGATAATACACATAGATAAGCCTCTGTTCTCTGCAACGCAATGCAGACTTTGCTAATCCTCTCTATGAAAATTGAACTAGCCCAGCACTTCGCCTTTCCCAGCCCTAAATGCTGAAGTGGCCAGAGAAGGGCAGTGCTCTTAGGTATTCACTTCACCTGTTGTCCCCTCTGTTGCCTGCATTTCTCACTGCATGTCCCTACAGCTGCTCTCTGTCCACAACCCACTGGGCCCTTCCTGTTCCCATTCTGCACTTCTTCCGGGCTCATCCTCCTCCTGGCTCTGCCAGTCCCAGACATATTTGGGGGAAACCTTGGCTGTTAAAGTGGTATTAAAAGTGCCTTAAATGGTGCGGCTGAGTCCTCAATCTAAATACACAAGGAATACTTTGAAGGAAATGTGGAGACAATTCCTGGGGCCAAATGCTTCTTTGCTGGCAAGAACATTTAGCAAGTTGAACTGTAGGAATCCACAGGCTCTTGCTTGAGGTAGGTGCTCTTCTTTCCTCTTTTGTCGTTGATAGTCACATCACATCCTTTGTACTTGATTCTCTCAGCAGCCTATTAGTTTCCCTGGGAGTCCAAGAGGTGTATGAATGACCAAGACGTGCACTCTGTCTCCCTGGGATCTATTTTCAATATGTTACTTGGGAAATGAGGTGCAATTAGAAGCAACTCATTAACTATAATGGTTCCTTGAACACCACACTGATGACAGACCCCAATGGGGGCACATTTGCTGCAAATTAGTCTACATCTGTCCAGCGACAAGGTGCCTCCGTTATGAAATCAAACATTAAGGTTTTGCCAAGAAAAGTTCAAGAGCAGCTTTGAATACTTTAAGGCATTACAAAACGATCATTACATATATACATACTGCATCTCTCTCTCTCACACACACAGTAATGTAGCACATTTTTATTTGTAGGTCTTGTGGGATAAATGGTTATAATTCTAAAAGCTTTGGAGTGTTAATTCTCCAAGGAAACGAACGGTTCTGAAAGACTGTGTGTACCCTATCTTTGGGTCAGGCGTCTATATGGTAATAGCAAATGATTTTTTCTTATTTTGGTTATGGATGGTTTACTAGGGATGCTGCCGTAATAACAGTGATGCAGTAGTTGCTTCACTTTGATCCAGGAAGTTGCTGATTTTACTAAGGGTATTAAGGGCGATCAACGTATTTTGTTCCTAGGCAATTGGCAGTCACCTTCACACCTTAATAAACTTGTTGAAGCAGATGTTCAGAGTGGCTAATTTGTCCAAATCTCAAGAAAGAAAATGCAAGTGCCTGCAGAATACAGTTAAGAACAACTTCTTCTTTGCTTATTCTCTTCTTGTGACACAAACTGCACCCCACGCTTCAAGGTCATGTCCTTCAGTTTGGGAGTGATTAATGTTGAATGACTGACAATAACAGCTGCAGGCTGATCTATTCACTATTTGTGATTTCATTATGAGCCCTTTATTAGCTACTTTGAATGTTTGCAATTTGGGGGTCAAGGACTCCAGGGCTTGAACCAGAGACTAGGGCTCATAGGAGCCAACTCCTAGGGGCCATGGGAGCTTCAGGCCAAACAGTAAAATATTTGAGGGGGCCAGGCCCCCACAAAGCTGATGGGCGTTCCCATTCAAATGGTGTGTGTGCACTATGTTATGTTTTTGATTATGCGGGGTGGGGCTTATCTAGGCCCCCACAATATTTTATTCAAGTTGACACTCCTGCTAGGGCATGAATCTTATGAGCTACCCTGAATTTTGCATGTCTACACTGCAGAGCCCTCTTCAGGAGCAGAAGAGAACAGGGATGTGCAACAATGGTACCTGTGACTACTGGCCAGTAGAATGAGGTATCTGGCTCGGCCAGGCCTGGTATCAATGCAAGGAGGGATCATTCAACTAATCAATGAGGCTAATGCCAGGATTAGTGTTAGCACAACAAGACTCCCCCATCTCCTCTTCCCCTGCATAACCCACACCATTCCCAGATCTGCTCCAGAGGGTTGAGGGAACCCCAAGAACAAATTTAGGGGGGTACACGTGAGGGAGGAAATGTTCTGTTGCGTAAGGAGAAATCCTTACATTGATGGAATCATTTGTTTAGTGCTATACAACCCTGGAACTTGCTTTTCACTATTTGTCTTGCGAATAGAGTGATACCAGAGGAGAGACCACTGTAAGCTTAATTGTAAAGCACATGTTTTGTGTGCATGAGTTCCTGGGTTCATTTTCTGACATCATCAGTTAAAAAGTCCAGAGAGCAGATGATAGGAGATCTCTGGAGAGCTATTGTTGGCTCTGAAATATTGCTGCTGTACTTACTGTTTGAAGGAGGTATCTTGATGTATTTTAATATTGTTGCAAACCACTCTGACATTTTCTAATTTAAATATTTTAAATAAAGAAATCATATTAAATTCAAGTTTGTGGAATTAAATTATCACCAGTGAGTGTCACTGAGAGCTGTAAAAAGTGGACAGTCAACAAGCACTAAAAACTGAAGTGGTTCAATATCATTGATAATATTATTATATCTACTTGTGTACCAGCCTCTAGCAATTAGGGCTGTAGGTTTCCTTGCAGTCAACAGCAGGAAGTATGATTTGGGAAGAATTGCTTACCCCCTGTGGAGAAGAAAAGAAGCTTGTTACTTCAAAAGAAAGGCGACCTGTGCTTTACTTCTTAAGAGCTCCTCTCATGCCTGATGCAAGAATATCAAGAATACCTGGAAGTCTCCACCAGTTTGTCACGATCTCATTGTAATGGACTGAATTTGACAACATGGAAACCAGCATGCTTCCATATAAATCAGGAGTGGGGAATGTGTGGGCCTCCAGAAGTTATTTTACTCTGACTCCCATCAGACCCAGCTACCATGGCCAATGATCAGGGCTGATGGGCATTGTAGTCCAGCAATGTCTGAAGGCACACAGGTTCCCAACCCCTGATATGCACCCTGCTTTTGTCTGGCAGATTTAGCTGCATGAAACTGCTGAGCAAAGAGACTGAGGTTTTGAAAGGAACTTTGCTTTACTCTAGCACCTCGGATTCAGCCAGTCTTGTTTGAACAGGTCTTCAGAAAGCTTAAGGTCTTACAGTGGGCTTTGCTCCTATCTCAGATGCAGCTTTTGGCAGGTTTATCTTAATTCTCAATAGCAATGGGTTGTATCCAATTAAGTTCTACTCAGAGTAGATCCATTGAAATTCATGTAACTAAATTAGTCATGCCCATTAATTTCAGTGGGCATGTCTAGCATTAGCTACAATTTACTGTTTTTGAATCTTAATGAAGAAATCGGTATTTGTTGACAATCTCTGCATCCAGGAAGCTTTCACTCTACACTCGAAAATGTGACACAGGGGAAACAACAGAGGAAGGGAAGGAAGTGGAGTGAGAAAGGAAGGAAGGATTCTTACAGTTCCACAGACTTACATTTGGCACAGCCTTAGAAACAGCAGCAGTGGTCTAAACCACAGAGCCTAGGCTTGCCAATCAGAAGGTCAGCGGTTCGAATCCCTGCGATGGGGTGAGCGCCTGTTGCTCAGTCCCTGCTCCTGCCAACCTAGCAGTTCGAAAGCACATTAAAGTGCAAGTAGATAAATAGGTAACGCTCCGGCGGGAAGGTAAATGGTATTTCCGTGCGCTGCTCTGGTTCGCCAGATGCGGCTTAGTCATGCTCGCCACATGACCCGGAAGCTGTACGCCGGCTCCCTCGGCCAGTAAAGCAAGATGAGCACCGCAACCCGAGTCATTTGCGACTGGACCTAACGGTCAGGGGTCCCTTTACCTTTACCTTTATGAAATATACTCGGAGTCGAGAGTGGATTTCATGCTCCTTATTCAGCTCATAGTGGTGAGGAGTAATGGAAGTTCCCCCAGAATGTCTGCTTTATATACATTATTTACACAATGGGCCCCACGTGATTGGCTAATTCCAGGATTCTCCTGTAGGCCAATCAGGTTGCAGATTCATTTCCACCTGGAGCTGGATTGGGTGGCTCCTGTGGACCAATCAGACTGCTGTATTCTGAATCCTATTGTTCTAGGACCAATCAGACTGCTGCATTTTGGATCCTATTCAACTCAGTACATAACACTTTAGAAACAGCAGCCTCAGAAAACATTGAAGAAGAATGTGGATAAATTTTGTGGTGCCTGTAAGATGGTGTCTTTCATTATTTTCCTTTCCTTTTTGAACTTTTTTGTTTTTCATGTAAGAGAAATTGAAGGATGGACTGAAAATGTTGCTCAGTACAAAAGGTGCTTTTAATGTCCTTTGAACAAACTGCCATTGCGAAAGATACCTGCGTGCCCCAACTGAACTCAAGGGCTGACTGCTGCTCTCTGGTCTGTGTGTTAACTGCAGGAGTGAGGCGTTTTAGCAGAACTGCTTGACCTCACCCTGTGACTCGGCTTTTAAGTAGCTGAAGCTTCCAAAGGCAAAGGAAGCTACTAAGAAGATGGGAGGAAGCTTCTTTGTCCTCCACGCCCTTTCGTCTCAACCCCTGCTAGTCGCTAGAGGAGCCACTATAGATCTGGCATTCCACATGCACACATACGTGCAAGGCATCGGAAAGCCTTCTTTCCTTCACCTGAGCAAAAGCGTAGATGCAACTTGCATTGATAAATCAAGCGAACACCACTATTTCCTTCTCCCTGGTGACACCCCCATATGTGTCATGCCCTCTCCTTAAGCACTGACCAATGACATCGCCATTTCAGCACCAAGTGAAGTTGTTGGTGTTTTCTCAGGCTTTTAAGGTTTTTAGTGAATTGGGAAAGGCTGGCTTAGGCCCATGCACTTGTTTATCTTAAGCTTGGAAGCCCTGCTTCTGTTCCATTCTGCATTTTAAAAAGCCCTAACATGTGAAAAATAAGACTTGGACAACATTTGTGGAGCACCTTCAGGCTTGAGCATTGTTTATTAGCTTCTCCTGTCATATGAACATGCAAAGCTAGGCCTTATCCTGAATTATCACCCTGCTCTGTCAAACTGAGTGCTGTTGACATCCAACAACTGGCCGAAGCTCTGCAATGTCCCAGGAAGGGAACTTTCCACCAGCCACCTAAAAACCTGGAGCCTTCTGCCTATGAAGAATATGCTAAGCATTGAACTGGGCCCTCCCATAGCTATGGTCACAGAGATCAATAAATGGCTCATGATCACCCTATCTCTTCATCCAGATAGTGCTATGCAGTTATTTTGGGAGGTTACATGGAGACACATTCATTACGGCATCTTTCACAGCAGCCAAATACCCAAGTTCTCATCTCCTAAAATTACTCATGGATCTACTAAATACTGTCACTAGGGACTCGTGTTCACAGCCAGATATTGGCAGGTTTCTGTAACAAGTCACATCTGCGCTCTCCGTTGCAGGCAGAGCAGCAGGTGCCACTTTAGCCTGAAGGAACTTAAATCATGGAAAAAGGGAGCGCTATCCAACAACAACACAAAATGGGTGTAAAAATAAAAAATAAATTGAATTCTCAGAGTAAAAGATAGAGCCAATTATGTTCATGCCCAAGAAATTGGCAGGAAGGGAAATCAATCTGGTACGTTGGCTTAAGAAACTCACTGAAGAACTTGCATTAAAATAAAGAATGTGAATGATTAGCAGCGATACAAAGTTTGCCTTAAGCCAGGGGTGGGGAACCTTTTCAGCCGAAAGGCTGCATTCACTCCTGCTCAACCTTCCAAGGACCACATTTTGGTGGCTGGTGGGACCATAGGCAAAACATTTTCAGTATAGATGAGTAAATGAAACCATGTGTAAACACTCATTATAGCACTGAATGGACCCAGAGGAAAAAAAGATAAGTGGTGCGAGAAATCCTTAACCATATTTAACAATAGTACCTAGCACCTATCATTTAGCATGGCTGCTATGCTCCTTTCTGGCAGGAAATGGTTTTTTGGAAATATTCATTCACCTTTGTGATGATGGAACTAAAGGAACAGAAATCTTTTGGAGAGGGTGAATGGATTTCTCATCACTGGGCTTTTTTTAAAGCGGCAAACCAATGAATTCAACATCGTGTTTGTTTTTACAAATGTCACATGTAATAGATGAGGACAGTGAATTGGGAGAAAAGGCATAATCAATCAAGAAGTGCTACAATTCTACTTTCTCCATTAATCATTGTCCTGAAAAGCAGGACAATGCAAAATGCAAGAGCAGAGCAGTCTTGAAGAAAATCAAAGCAAACAAATAAGCCTCACACAGGGGTCATATAGGAGATGGGTTGTGATCGTCCTGCCACTTTCCCAGAATGCAGTGCTTTAATTTATTCTGCTCAAGTCAGGTCCAAAAAGTTACAGTGATGAATGGAATTGAGATGTGGGCAAAATTTGACTACTCCAGATGCTGAGATGACCAGAGACAGGGGTCAGGAGAAAATGGTTGTACAAGAAGGAGGGCACCATGGGGAGGGGGGGAGCATGTCCCATTCCTTGGTACTGAATTGGGCAGGTTTTCCTCACTCCAGTGCTGTCTCCAAATGTGTAATTTTACTTTTCCCCATTGAGGTGAATAGGAATGATTTACATACATGGGCAAAAGTATTGTAATGTTCCAGAGGCTTCCTGCTGAGATGATGCAGAACGTAACAACACACCTTTGCAATCCATGGGTTCTTCCTCCTCATGCGCTATTATGAGGGGAATCTTCCAGAATTATATTAAGCCAAAGGAAGGCAGCCATTTTCTGGAATTCTGGATTACCAAGGAAAAGGAAGGTGCGTCCTCTTAGTAGCTGGGGGAGAAGGAATTTTTAAAATATCAGTAGAAGCCATGCATGTATGTGGAATTATATATGAACATGATCTGTCATGTTCTCTCATTACAATGAGAAAAGAGATGAAATAAATGAAGCTATTAAGAACAGCCTTATTGCATGATGAACTAGCATGCATCCCAAAGCTAGTTTGTGAGTCATATCTGTAATGATGGTGTAAACCAGCCTCCTTCAACCTGGTGACCTCCACATGTGGCTGGATTTCGTCAACATGCCCAATGGGCAGGAATGATGAGAATATCTGGAGGGCAGCGGTTGAAGAAGGCTGTTGTGAGTGGTCTCTTTGATCCACGTACACTTTGAATAAACTTTTAAAAGCCATGGGGGGAACTCTGTCCTAATGTGATTCCGCCCCCCAGTTCCTTTGTGTATAGGTGTTCCTGGTGACTGAGGCCACATGAGCAGATGGCTAACTGACTAAGCCTGCCTTCCCCGCCTGGTGCCCTCCAGCTGTTTTTGACTACAATTCCCATCACCCCTGACCACTGGCCATGCTGGCTGGGGCTGATGGAAGTTACAGTCCAAAATATCCAGGTTTGGGGATTGGCTGGACTAAGCTATTACAAAATACAGGCATGCAATGCTCCAACCAAATGCTTTGATTGAGATTTTGGCTCCTGTTCAGTAAAGCATCTCTCTTCAGCAAAGCACACGGCAGAGAGACTTAAATATGAGTTTAAGTACATTGCTGACTAGGGAGAGTCTGAAACATAGGCAGAGATTTTGTGGAATTGAAGCCTCTCTACTTTGCTAGAGATTGTGATAAAGTAGAGACAGAGCAGGGATCAGAGCGCACTGCATATAATAGCTGTTCTGCTCGGAGGACTGTTGTGAAGAATAGGCCACAGAGGGCAGATGTGATGCATCAGCTATTTTATAGCAATCAAAACGTGGGGGAAATAGAAACATGGTTTTCCAGGATCCACGGTGCACAAACAGATGGACCAGGCAGGGATTTTGTTTGTCTTATTTATGTTTCCAGCAGCCTAATCCTAAATTGTCCTTATACTAGTAAATAAACAGGAGAGATGCAGGGAACTGATTGCTCCACCTGCACATCTGGTGTATTGTGTGCTGCTGCCGAAGACGGATGTTAGTTTTTTAGAAAAAAAGATAAAGAGTCAGAAAATTCAAAAATAGAAAAGATATTATAGTGGTACCTCGGGTTGCATACGCTTCAGGTTGCATATGCTTCAGGTTACAGACTCTGCTAACCCAGAAATAGTGCTTCAGGTTAAGAACTATGCTTCAGGATGAGAACAGAAATCGTGCTTTGGTGGCACGGCAGCAGCGGGAGGCCCCATTAGCTAAAGTGGTGCTTCAGGTTAAGAATAGTTTCAGGTTAAGAACGGACCTCCGGAACGAATTAAGTACTTAACCCGAGGTACCACTGTATTGCTAAATCACCTCCTGCAAAGTCTTGCAGGTGAATTGCTGTACCAACAATGCAGCATTTGAGGGGGGGCATTTTAAAAATAGCTTGAGACTATTTTATTAAAGAAAGATGCAGCCTCTCAGTAGGCAGGGGACACACAACAAGAAGGGAGTTTGTTACATCAATAGAATCCATGAGAGTGTCTAGAATTAAATATCCCTCCCCCTGTGATCAGCGGAACCGCTCCTGTGAAGTTAACAAGATCTGTGCCTTTTTGTCACTTTGATTTCTTTATAGTAATTTCTATTGAACTATTACTTTCTTCCCCCAATGTTCTTTCTCTCTGATTCATCACTGCATGCAATAGCATGGGGTTCCTGAGTGCTTAGAGTAAGCACATCCATTCAAAGAGGTCTATGAGTGACTGCTTAGGCTGTATTCTATTCATCCTCTAAGCCCTTGCAAAGGAAACACAACAACACTGTACTGGGTTATAGCTCCACTTTTTATGTATCGACTATCCGTAGGCTATGATTGCCAAGGACCAAAACTGGAGCAACTGGAAGTCTTCCCCAAGGATTCTGCATGGCGCACTGTTAGCACAATCCTGTTGGGTGTGAATAATTGACACACATAGTTTGGAGGTATGGCTTGATGGTATGAACACAGGGACACAGGAAGCTGCCTTCTATTGAATGGTGTTCATGTAGCCTTCGTGTCTTTCACAAGCTGTGGAACTTGAAACAGAGGCAACTGATTTTTTAAATGCCCAATATATGCACAAAGTCAGAAAATCTTCTTAAGCAGGGAAATTGTAGCCGATTTCAATTTTGTAACTCTGCTTGCTTACTCTGTTATTGGGGGATCAGTCTATGTAGTGCTGTCACTCACGATATAGTAAGAAGTGCAAGGCTCTTCATGTTATGTAATGATCCGAGACCCTTCTGTATCACTCTCCACTGATCTGAAAAATAAGCAATTTCAGAAGGATCGTCATCAAAACTAGAAAAAGCTTTGGTGCAGCAGAGGTCTTCTTGTTTTGCTTTTTAAGAGAAAGAAATCTGACATAACTTCCATATCTGCAAAACTGTCCTAGTGCAAGATCAGTAGGCAGGTTGAAGTGCTTTTTCAATTATCTCCAGCATCTCTTATTTCTTTTGGAATGAAGGTTTGTCTCTCCTCCTCTGTGTTATTGAGAACTGGTTCAGCAAAAGTAACGACTGCCCCAAGATTTCCTGGCCTCAGCATTTATACAGTTGGGCTCTTTTTATATGAACACCATGTGCTGAGTCACACATTCATGTTGATCAGATGAGGGCTGCAGTACCAGGTGGTGAATGGAGCATGACAGATCCAAATCCAGAGGAAGCACATTTGCTGTGTAATGCTTTTCACTGGACCCAGTTTACCTAGGACTGAGTTATATAGCTGCAAATAAAACGTTTTGAATGTGTTGTAAATGCAATATACAATTGTGAACCTAGATGGCAACTGTGAGCTATAGCAAATTCAATTTTTTTAAAAAAAAACATTTCCACAACGTCTTTAACATGTGTGTAGATTCCCCCTTAGTCAGCTGCCACTTTTCAAAATAAAGAAGTTGAGTGATTTATCTAAGACAGGGATTCCCAAGCTGTGGTGCATGAACAAGTGGTCTGCATGCATGTCCCCAGCATGTCTGCATTAGATATTCATACTGATGGTTTATTGCTTCTTTTATTTCTTATGTTGTATTTTATTGTATTACAATTTGCATTCTATGCATTCTGACTGATCCACTGCTAAATAACAAATCCCAAGTGTGGGTGCAGTAGGATTTATGGGCAAGAAATGCATGAGAAATGGTAAATCAAACACGTCTTGTGGCCAGACAGTTAGAAAAATCATGCTCTGCTTAGTATTGAGTTCTGGACGTGAGGTGTAACAGATAGTGGCTGGAAAGCAAGGAGAACAAATGACAATGAATGTTCATTAAATAGCCAGCATTGTCTAAGTTCCCTGTCATCATCTGGAAGTGTCCTTGGTGTGTATTCTTGAAGGACCATAGCTCAGTGGTAGAGCATCTAGGTTCTAGGTTCAATCCTTGGCATTTCCAAGTAGGCTAGGAAAAGCCTCTGATCTGAAACCCTGGGGAGCCACTGCCAGTCAGTGTAGACAATATTGAGCTAGATGGGCCAGTGGTCTGACTCAGTAGAAGGCAGTTTCCTGTATTCCTTGCGAGAAAGCAAGTTTATGCATGAACAAAACAGGGACTTTCAGATGCCCACTGGTGTAGATGAGAGATGTAAAAATGTAACATATGGAAAAGTTTGGATGGTGCTGTGTCATCCCCTATTCTGATATGGGAAAAAGACATCAGCAGAAGCCTTCAGTGTAGAAGTGACCTGAGCTTTGAAAGGGAGGAGGACGTTCTCTGGATTGCAGCCAGACAACCCTAACGTGTCATTATGTGCAAGCTATGATACGCTTGCATATTGAAACTCCTTGCAGCTCCTTGAAAAGCACAGAGGTGCATAGTACGTACAGCACCCATTCCCATTTAGGCAAAGAGGTATTTAAGAAAGCAGGCAGCTGAGTGCTCTGCAACAGAGTTTCTAGAGAGCTTTAAGTGTGTATCCATTGATCCTTGGGCTGCTTTTAAAAAAAAACAAACCTGTAAGAAAAGAAAAATCCATACTAGACAAATTTATCCAACTGAACTTTGTTTTAAGACTTGAGAGAGGGTCAAGTGTTTCACGTCTCTCGCCCCCGAATTTCTCTGATGTCTTACAAGAGGATTTAGACAATGGCTGAAGGGAAAAAAGCGACTGATCCGAGATACTGCAAGTTGTAGCTACAGGCACCGGCGCTGCTCAGGAAATGGATTTTTTTCGATTGCAATGAAAATTACATGCACTGGAGTACTTATACTTCATAATAGCTACATTCTTCATGCTATCGGTTCATTACTTGCTGAAGGTGAAAACGGAGATGCAAAGTTTTTAATAAGGAAAAATGTCAGATAGAAGAAGATGATGGGTGGAATCCGATTGGTGCCCTTGCATTCATGATCCAGCGGAGGTGTGTGTTAAGAGATTGTGTGTGTGGATTTTGCTGATTCCCCTTCTCCATTGCAGAACCCTGAAAAACAGCCACAGAATGTTGGGGGACCCTCCAGAGCAGGGTGGAAAATGGCATGGAGGACTGGAGGAAGCTTCCATTATCACAGCCCAGGGGTCAAATGTGGGCACAGCTTCATTTTATGTGGCCCACAAACACTTCATGAAGACCCATTCTTCCATCAAATCAGAGTTATTTCCTTCCTGTTTATTTCTTCCTTATTCTTCCTGGCTTTTCAAAACATCCTCTTCTTTTTGTGCCGTTTCAGAGCAACTGTAAGGGGTAGTATTTCATTTGATTGTAAAAAACCCAAATTTTTAAAACCCCTTTTCATAGTATGACATGGGGGAAATGAATTTGTTTTCTTAGCTGTCTGGAAAATTGGTAGGCTTCTGTTACGTATGTGCTTTTTAGAATAGTAATTGTATTTGCTCTGCTTTTTTTTTAAAAAGACCATATTTTGGAATAAGCCTATCAAGCCTATGACAGCTTACTTTCGAGTAGACATGAATGGGATTGAGAATTCTACTCTGAGGTAACCATGGTGAAAATTAAACCAGGGTGGTCTTTATTCTGGATTAACTAATCCAGCCCAAGTCATTTCAGCACATGAGGCAGACCAAATCATGGTGGAAACATGACGTTGGGATCTGCTGGCCCTGTGGACCCTGCCGTCTGAGGTGGTTGCCTCAGCGTGCCTCACGGGTGGGCCTGCTCTTCTCTCTAGCTTTCTCCCAGGATTGTTGTGAGCTTTTGGCAGGAAAAACAGGATTAAAATGTAAATTAAAAATAAAATAAAATAACGGAAACTAAAACCCTCCTTAAAACGAGGAAGTCCCAATGGCGACTTTGGACATTCCTTTAAGTATAGGTATGCAGCAAGTATCAATGTGCCTCAGGCTGTTCCAACATTGATTCATACATTCATCCAGTATTTTCTTTCATTTTTTTTTTGTCTGCTGATGTGGAAAGGTGTCTTTTTTTTACATATATCATAGCATACAACAGACACCTCTAGCTCAATCATCAACAGTTATTTACAAATCAACTGCCTGCCCTGTGTGTTGTCTTTCAAAGCTAATGGATTTCCTTCATAAGGTAGGACACATGGTCCTCTTGCCCCCTTGTTTCTGAAGGGTTGCCATTGAGCTTAGAAAAGGAAGATACTGAAAATGGAAGCTAGCTAACAAGGAAGTTAATGTCTCTGACTGGATCTTATTAGGGAACAGAGTAATTAAACAAGAGAGGAGAGAAGCAGCTCTTAATAGCAAACAACACAAACGGTGTAATTGTTTCGAAAGGCGGGTGTTCTCAAAACGTTTAGCACACTGATATCCTGAAGGCAGAGACATTGTTTTGTGCCATCACACATTTGGAATGTACAGAGTTGTGGCTCTGACTATAACAGGAACTGAAGCTTTAAATATGACAAACCCTGGTTTGCCTAATGAATTTTCAGAATAACCTCCTGAGGACAGCGAGGAAATTGACATCTGGCTTCCAGCAGGGATTATCAATTTGATTTTGTATCCTGATTCTATTTCAGCCGTGTGGAAGGAGGAAAATTGTGACTGGATTTAGGAGACGGAAATGCCTTAGAAAAAATAAAGAAAGCAGGTTTTATCCATGTCTGGTTCCAGGTTTGTATGAAATAATCCACAGGTACCTGACTCTCACCTTGCTTTTGTAAAATACTTTTGATTGATACTGCCCATGAGAAGATATAGAGGGAGCATGATGTGCCTCTGGTATATGAAGTCATCTTCTTTCCACTTAAACTGTGCTTGCTTTTAAAATATTTCTAAGGCTGCAATCCTTACTGCAGTGTTTAATTCCCCTCCCCCCTTTATGTCAACCCCACTGGAAATCTGATTGAAGGATTGTATACAAATAATTATAGGGCTGGATCCAGGCTTAATGTAGGAAAGAAGTGTATTCTCTCCTGTCACTACTGTTGCTGTGGCATTCTGGGAGGGTGAGTGGCGAGGTGGTGGTGAGGTTGACACAGTGCAAACACATTGGTGGAGCCAATCTGAAGCTTCTGACAGTGCGTTTGCACTGTGCCAGCCTCACCACCAGCTTGCATCACTCCCCTCTCCCAGAACATCACAGCTATGGCACTGATGCAATTACTAGAGCCTCTTATAGGATGTTGTTGTTGTTGTTTAGTCGTTTACTCGTGCCCGACTCTTCGTGACCCCATGGACCAGAGCACGCCAGGCACTTCTGTCTTCCACTGCCTCCCGCAGTCTGCTCAAACTCATGCTGGTAGCCTCGAGAACACTATCCAACCATCTCGTCCTCTGTCGTCCCCTTCTTCTTGTGCCCTCCATCTTTCCCAACATCAGGGTCTTTTCCAGGGAGTCTTCTCTTCTCATGAGGTGGCCAAAGTACTGAAGCCTCAGCTTCATGATCAGTCCTTCCAGTGAGCACTCAGGGCTGATTTCCTTCAGAATGGATGCGTGTGATCTTCTTGCAGTCCATGGGACTCTCAAGAGTCTCCTCCAGCACCATAATTCAAAAGCATCAATTCTTCGGCGATCAGCCTTCTTTATGGTCCAGCTCTTACTATACGGACCTTTGTTGGCAAGGTGATGTCTCTACTTTTTAAGATGCTGTCTAAGTTTGTCATCGCCTTTCTCCCAAGAAGCAGGCGTCTTTTAATTTCGTGGCTGCTGTCACCATCTGCAGTGATCATGGAGCCCAAGAAAGTAAAATCTCTCACTGCCTCCATTTCTTCCCCTTCTATTTGCCAGGAGGTGATGGGACCAGTTGCCACGATCTTTGTTTTTTTGATGTTGAGCTTCAGACCATATTTTGCGCTCTCCTCTTTCACCCTCATTAAAAGGTTCTTTAATTCCTCCTCACTTTCTGCCATCAAGGTTGTGTCATCTGCATATCTGAGGTTGTTGATATTTCTTCTGGCGATCTTAATTCCGGCTGGGGATTCATCCAGCCCAGCCTTTCGCATGATGGATTCTGCATATAAGTTAAATAATCAGGGAGACAATTTACAGCCTTGTCGTACTCCTTTCCCAATTTTGAACCAATCAGTTGTTCCATATCCAGTTCTAACTGTAGCTTCTTGTCCCACATAGAGATTTCTCAGGAGACAGATGAGGTGATCAGGCACTCCCATTTCTTTAAGAACTTGCCATAGTTTGCTGTGGTCGACACAGTCAAAGGCTTCTGCATAGTCAATGAAGCAGAAGTAGATGTCTTTCTGGAACTCTCTAGCTTTCTCCATAATCCAGCGCATGTTTGCAATTTGGTCTCTGGTTCCTCTGCCCCTTCGAAATCCAGCTTGCACTTCTGGGAGTTCTCAGTCCACATACTGCTTGAGTCTTCCTTGTAGAATTTTAAGCTAACGTGTGAAATGAGTGCAATTGTGAGGTAGTTGGAGCATTCTTTGGCACTGCCCTTCTTTGGGATTGGGATGTAGACTGATCTTCTCCAATCCTCTGGCCACTGCTGAGTTTTCCACACTTGCTGGCATATTGAGTGTAGCACCTTAACGGCATCATCTTTTAAAATGATAACAGTAAGGGAAGGCAGGCAGTGAGATGACCGATTTATAGAGAAATGGAATGTTTGTTATGTTTTGGAAAAAACAGAGTTTGAGATCTTACTGTTGGCTTAGAATAATATAATAATTAATCTATATTCTTTTGGTTAAGGGAGACAAATGCTAGAACCATGCGGATATTGCAACATAAGTTACAGATGCTAAAATTCTAAGACTGCACATAAGATGCTGTTGGACACAGTATAAATAAATATTGCAACGAGCCTTACCTGTATTTTATATATATGATAACCATTTTCAAATATTTAAAGGGCTATCATAATAATAATAATAATAATAATAATAATAATAATAATAATAATAATACTTATACTCCGCCCATCTGGCCAGGCCTCCCTAGTCACTCTGGGTGGCTTCCAACAGGATATTAAAAACACGATAAAAGATCAAACATTAAAAACTTCCCTAAACAGGACTACCTTCAGATGTCTTCTAATATCAGATAGTTGTTTATTTCCTTGACATCTGGTGGGAGGGCGTTCCACAGGGTGGGTGCCACTGCTGAGAAGGTCCTCTGCCTGGAAGAGGGAACAAGCTTGTTTTCTCCTGCTCTGGAGGGCAGAATTTCAACAAATGCCTTCAAGTTACAAGAAAGGAGAATCTGTTTACATCAGGAAAAACTTTCTGACAGTAAGAGTTGTTCGACAGTGGAACAAACTCCCTCAGGAGGTTGTGGACTCTCCTTCCTTGGAGGTTTTCAAGCAGAGGTTGGCTAGCCATCTGCAGGGGATGGTTTAGCAGTCTACCGTTCTATGATCAACAAAATTTATCTTTTATGCTGGTGTCTGCAATCCTAACCACAAATATCTGGAAGTAGGCCCTTTGAATTTAGTGGGACATCTGAGGAGACAAGGTTAGGATTATGCTGTCTGTTTTTTATGTTTATGCATTATGTTGTTGTCAGCGCTGCCCAAGGTCCCAGCTCACACAAGACCAACGCTGCTCCTTGCTCAAGTTTAGAAGTCTTTATTGAAGTTCAGTCTCATTTCTAGACGCGCAGCGCGCAACGCTACATCTATCCGTCAGACCGTAGAACTCCCATCTGAGTCTCCTCCCCCCTGACACCAGCTTAAGATTCTAGCCTTACTCCACCTCTTCCTCTGTTCCTTCTTTCTCTGGGTCTTTCTGCTAGTCGGAGTCTCAGCCCTCCGAGATTCTTCTGACGCTGATTCTCCTGACTCCTCCCCCCCCCTCTTTCGGGCTTTAGGACCTGGCTCCCAATCCGGGTTTTCTGCTGTCCCGCGCTCCTCCACATTTGAACTTGGCGCGCGCGCGCAGCCTCCCACTTTCCTTCTGACCGTTACACTTGTGTCACTGCTCCCCCTTTCGGGGAGGCTAGCTGGACCTGGCCTTCCCTCCGTCTCCCCACTCCCCGATGGAGGAGAAGCTGGCCCTGACTCACGTGACTCTTCCCCCCCACTGTGCTCTGGTGGGGGAACTGGCCCTACTGCTCCGCTACTCCCTTGGGACTCCCCTCTGGTTCCTTGTTTATGGATCGTCCCCTCTGGGATTCGCCTCGCCCTTACCATAGGCGCCCCCTCCTGGGAATCTTCAGATTCGCTGGAGAAGCTCATGGAATCTCTCGGTCCACTGTCATATTCCCCTACGCTCCCCTCCGATTCCTCTCCTCCGCTCTCTATTTGCTCTCTCCCCTGCTCTTCTGCTCCTGAACCTCTGACATCCATCCCCCCCTCGAAGCCCCCCCTTCCCCCCTCCCCCTCTTCGGGTGTGGGTTCCAGGTGCTCCAGCGCTGGGGGTGTGAGTGCTGGCTTCCGTTCTCTCCCCCTGGTGTGCAACCGGCCAGCGGGATCAGGCCCCCCCACGATGGGTTCGTCGACGTCGACTCCCTCTGCTTCCATTTCTCTGCTGTCGTGCTCAAAACCAAGATCCTCCCCCCACACGTCCATGTCCTCCTCTCCACCCGGTCCCTCGGGTGAGGCTGTGTGCAAGGGCCCCCTCAGCAGTTCCCTGCTCCACCCCACTTCTGGTTGAGTGTCCCACCAATAGGAGCGGTCCGTGGCAAACCCCGAGAGCGACCCCTCCGGGGAGCTCATCCCCGGCGTCGGCTCCTCATCTGAGGAGAAACCCTGGAACGTGCTGGCTGACAGTGTGGGTGTGAAAAGCCAGTCGTCGAAATACTCCTCCGGCATGGGTCTGTGTGGGAAGATCGAATGGAACTCGTCTTTGAGGTAGTGCTCCTCCACGGCGTAGCACGGCACCCACTTGTTGGCGCTGGCCGGAGTACCCTCCCTGGCGAGGAGATATTCAACTCCCTCTTCCCCCCATCTGGAGTCCAAAATCTGTGTGACCTCGTTGAGTGGGGTCGCCCTCTGTGGTCCCTCCCCTGTTGGCGATGGGCTACGTGGAGCTGGTGCGGTCCCTGGCGCCTGAAACCTGTGGGGCGCCTTGTAAGGCGTGAGCACTGACCTGTGAAAGACTGGGTGCATTCTGGAGCCCTCCGGGAGTGTCAACCGGTAGGCCACTGGATTGATTTGTGCCGCGACCTGGTAAGGTCCCAGCTGCTTGTGTCCTAGCTTCCTCTTAGCTAGCGTTCTGGCCAGCACTGCCTGAGCTGCTAACCAGACCCAGTCCCCTACCTGTATGTCTTCCCCAACCCTCCTGTGCCTGTCTGCCTGCATCTTGTAGGCGTGTTTCGCGAGTTCCAAGTGCCTTCGGAGTTGCTCATGGACCTCCTGTAACTCTGCGGCTAAGTGCTCTGCCCCCCGTGGCTCCCCCTCTGCCTCGGTCTCCAACCCCGGGAAGGTTCTGGGGTGGCGCCCATTGTTGGCGAAGAACGGTGTCACCCCTGTAGACCCGTGCTTCGTGTTGTTGTAGGCAAACTCGGCTAGCGGTAGGTAGTCCACCCAGGTCGAGGGCTGTTGATTGGCGTAGCATCGCAGGTACTGCTGCATGATGGCGTTGACCCTCTCCGCTTGTCCGTTGGTCTGCGGGTGTCGTGCCGACGCTAAGTTGATCTTGACGTTCAGGATGCCCAGCAGCTTCTGCCAGAAGTTCGAGATGAATTGGCGGCCCCGGTCGGACAGGATGGACCGTGGCAGGCCGTGAGCTTTGAACACGTGGTCTATGAACAACTTGGCGGTCTGTTCCGCTGTGGCCACCTTCGCGCACGGAATGAAATGCGCCATCTTGGTGAAGAGGTCTACGACCACGAGTACCGCTGTTTTGCCGCGCGAACTGGGCAGATCTGTAACAAAGTCCAGGGCCACTTTCTCCCATGGTTCGAGCGGCGTCTGCAGCGGTTCCAGCAGACCTGCCGGCTTCCTGTGTACTGGCTTGGCCCTTTGGCAGGTGTCACACCTGGAAACGTAATCCGCAACTTCTCCCCGCACCTTGGGCCACCAAAAGTCCCTGGTGACTAATTCCGCCGTCTTGTCCTTGCCGAAGTGCCCAGCGCTGGGCGCGTCGTGCAGCTGCTGCAAGACTCTCGCGCGAAGGTCTTCTCCCGGTACGTAGAGAGCCCCTTTGCGGAGGAGTAGTCCGTCGCGTATCTGGAACTCGTCGTCCCTCGCTGTGCCGTTTCGCACCTCCTCCATCTTGGATTGCGCAAACGAATCCGCCTGTAGCGCGCGACGGACTGCGTCCAGGTCCACTGCGGCTGAAGCGCACGCCCACACCTCTGGTGCGAAAATGTGTTTGGCCGCTGCCGGTGCCGCTTCCTCGAGATACTGCGGCTTCCTGGATAGCGCATCCGCCATGACGTTGTTGTCTCCCGGGATGTATTCTATCCGGAAATCGAAATCTGCAAAGAACTCCGCCCAGCGGATGTGTCTCTGGTTCAGGAACTTCGCCGTGCGCCAGTACTCCAGGTTCTTGTGGTCCGTGTGGACCTGCACTGTGTGTCTGGCTCCGACGAGGAAGTGCCGCCACGCCTTGAAGGCTGCATGAATGGCCAGCAACTCCCTGTCCCAGATGGTGTAGTTCTGCTCCGACGTGCTGAGCTTCCTGGAGTAGAATGCGCACGGTCTCCAGTCCCCTTGCGGATCTTGCTGCAACAGGACCGCCCCCACCGCTCTGTCCGAGGCGTCCGTTTCAACCCTCATCGGTTTGCTGGGGTTTACGTGTAGCAGCTGTTCTTCGGACGCGAAGAGACGCTTGAGCCTCCGAAAGGACTGCTCCGCCTGGTCCGTCCAGGTGAACTTCTTCTTCTTGGAGCTGAGGGTGTCCGTGATGGCCGCCGTCTCCTTCGCGAACCCCTTGATGAACTTGCGATAAAAGTTGGCGAAACCGACGAACTTCTGGACCTCCTTCCGGTTGCGCGGGCTCTTCCAGTCCAACACTGAGCGGACCTTGGCGCTGTCCATGGCAAGTCCCTTGTCGGACAGCTTGTAGCCCAGGAAATCCACCTCTGTCGTGTCGAACTGGCACTTCTCCAGTTTGGCATAAAGTCTGTGCTCCCGTAGTCTCTGCAGGACCTCCTTGACGTCCTCCTCGTGTGCCTCCTGCGAGTCCGAAAAGATCAGGATATCATCTAAAAAGCAGACACACTTCTTGTAGAGGAGTCCCGCTAGCACGTGGTGCATGAAAGCTTGGAAACAATGGGAGCCATTTTGGAGACCAAACGGCATGACTCTGTATTCATAGGTTCCTAAAGGCGTAAACATGGCTGTCTTCCACTCGTCGCCCTCCCGCATGCGTATAAGGTTGTAGGCCCCTCGTAGATCCAACTTGGTGAAGATCCGTCCCTTCCTCACCGTCGCGAGCAGGTCGTCAATTTTGGGCATGGGGAATGCTGTGGGCTTTGTCCTGGAATTGATGATTCTATAATCCACTATGAGCCTCCGTTCGGGCGTGTCTCTCTTCTTCACGAAAAACACGGGACTGCCCCCCACTGCTTTGGATTCCCGGATGAATCCCCGCTTCAAATTGCGATCTATGAACTCCCTGAGTTCTTGCATTTCGTCTTCAGACATGGAGTACAGTCTCCCAGTCGGCAGCGTCGCCCCTGGCAGGAGGTCAATCTTGCAGTTGTAGGGTCTGTGGGGAGGCAGCTTGTCTGCTTCCTTCTCGCAGAAGACTTCCAAAAAGTCCTTGTACTTGTTGGGCACCGCTTGCACCATGCCTAGGTGTAGCTGCGGTGCATCCTCTTGCCCCTCTTCTTCCTGGCAGGTCTGGATGCAGTGCGCTGCGCAGTAGGAAGAGCAGAAGGTCAATTGCCGCTGGTACCACGCTAATGCCGGGCTGTGCCTATCCAGCCAACTCATGCCCAACACTATGGGCGTGTCCGACAGGTGGGTGACGTTGAAACTGATGACTTCGCGGTGGTTTCCAATTTGCATCACCAGAGGCGGTGTCTGCTGTACCACCTCTCCTCCCAGTATCTTCCTGCCATCTACCGTGACAACATTTAGGGGCATCGTGGCTGGCAGGAGTGCTATGCGATGCTGCTTGACGAAGTCCAACCCTACAAAGTCTGCGTTGCTACCAGAGTCAATGGTAATAGGGACCTCCAGGGTGAGCCCATCGGGCAGCTGGAGCGATGCAGTGAGTTGCACCACTGGTTTGGGTGGGAGGGGGTCTGTGGGCTGCAAAATCTCTGGGGACTGCTTCACTGACTCGCCTGGTTGAGCCCCAGAGCCTCCATCTCCAACCAGGCGTCGCCTTTTCCCTGCTGCTCTACTCCCTGCTGAATTGCTCCTTTAACAGTTGCTGAGGCTGCAGTGTGCTTCTGGAGCCTCTGGGGACACTCTTTCGCCATGTGCTGTGCACTGTCGCAGATGTAACACTTCCTGCTCCCTCTAGGAGCCTTCGCCTTGACTGCTCCTGGTGTTTGGGCTCTGCTTGCTGTCTGAGCCCTTGCACCTCCGATTTCCATTGGCTCCTCTCCACTCATGAGAGGAGGCGTGGACTGAGCGCGCTCTGTCTCTCTGGGTAGGAAGGGAGTCGTTCTAACTGACGTGTTTGCTCTTCGCCCCTCCTCCCTGCTCCACGGGCGTTCTTCCAGGCGCACCCCAATTGCGAGCGCCCTCTGGACTACTTCTGCTGTATTTTGGGGTCTCTCTCCCCTGGCCAGCTCATCTTTCACGGCTCCATTCAGCCCCTCCCAGAACAGATCCCTGACGGCAGCTGAGTCCTTCTGCCAGCCCAGCACATTTACTAACCCGAAAAAGCGGGAATGATACTGGCGCACCGTCGCTCTTCCTTGTCGCAATCCGTGCATTTCCCTTCTAGCGACATCCACATCCACCATTGATTTAAAGCAAGCGTCCATGGCTTCAATAAAAGCGCTTGAATCTTTGAGAGCGGGGTCATTTTCGCGTAGCAAGGTTCGCAGCCACGACTTAGCTTCCCCATGCAGATGAGTGATTATGAAACCCACTTTCTCCTCCTCATCTCTAAAATCTTTCCGAAGCAAATTGAGCGCGAAGACTACTTCTGCTCTGAAGTTAGGGTACTGCTGCAGGTTCCCGTCAAAATGGGTCACAAGGCTTGCCCCCCTTTTCCCGAGGCTAACTCCCTCCGGCTTGGCTCCCAGCTGCCCCTCCTTTCCCCATTTGTCCCACCTGGCTTGCAGATCCTGGCAGAGCGCAGCTGTGTCTTCTTCTTTTTTCTTAGACGCAGCCAATTCTGCGTAGAGCGTTGACACCGCTTCCTGCAATTGCTTGACTTTTTCCTCAGTCGTCATCTTTGCCTATCTCCGTGAGCTCGCAGAGTTTACTGAGATGGGAGTTACTGTCAGCGCTGCCCAAGGTCCCAGCTCACACAAGACCAACGCTGCTCCTTGCTCAAGTTTAGAAGTCTTTATTGAAGTTCAGTCTCATTTCTAGACGCGCAGCGCGCAACGCTACATCTATCCGTCAGACCGTAGAACTCCCATCTGAGTCTCCTCCCCCCTGACACCAGCTTAAGATTCTAGCCTTACTCCACCTCTTCCTCTGTTCCTTCTTTCTCTGGGTCTTTCTGCTAGTCGGAGTCTCAGCCCTCCGAGATTCTTCTGACGCTGATTCTCCTGACTCCTCCCCCCCCTCTTTCGGGCTTTAGGACCTGGCTCCCAATCCGGGTTTTCTGCTGTCCCGCGCTCCTCCACATTTGAACTTGGCGCGCGCGCGCAGCCTCCCACTTTCCTTCTGACCGTTACACTTGTGTCACTGCTCCCCCTTTCGGGGAGGCTAGCTGGACCTGGCCTTCCCTCCGTCTCCCCACTCCCCGATGGAGGAGAAGCTGGCCCTGACTCACGTGACTCTTCCCCCCCACTGTGCTCTGGTGGGGGAACTGGCCCTACTGCTCCGCTACTCCCTTGGGACTCCCCTCTGGTTCCTTGTTTATGGATCGTCCCCTCTGGGATTCGCCTCGCCCTTACCATAGGCGCCCCCTCCTGGGAATCTTCAGATTCGCTGGAGAAGCTCATGGAATCTCTCGGTCCACTGTCATATTCCCCTACGCTCCCCTCCGATTCCTCTCCTCCGCTCTCTATTTGCTCTCTCCCCTGCTCTTCTGCTCCTGAACCTCTGACAGTTGTTGTGCATTGTGTTTGTTGTAAACCACAGGGGTCATTATTTTGCAGTGAAAAGGCAGCAGATAATACAGATAATAAATGAGCAAATTGTGATAATTATCTGTAGAAATGTCAGTAGCCATTACTATTAAGGCTGAGCCTTGTGGGTGGATGCAGTTCACTTTAAATGCTAAATCTTGTGAGAATTTAGCTCTTTTGTTTTAAGGGCAAGACAGGAATAGTAAGTAATGACCCAGCTAAAAGAATGAAGTCATCATTTCTCAGATAGAAAACAAGCCGGAGGTTGATTGGAACAAGCTAGGGTGTGATGGGATGGTGAGCTGCTTGTGCGTAAAATCCTAGTCCCTCAGAGTTTGGCTAAGTCCACAAACCTCTGTCTGTGACGGAGCTCCTTAAGCATGGCTCCATCAGTCGCTCGTTGAATCGGACAGTGGGCGTTTACGGAACTTCTTCCAGCATAAAAGCTCCTTAACGGAAACGCGTCTTCTGGACTCTCGGCGTGACAGTTTCCGGCGAGGAGTGGGTGTCCCTATAGGAGGTCCTGAAACCTCCCCACTGTTCTCGCTTGAAGTGTCTCTGAGCCCTCCCTCCGACTCACTTTCCCTTGGAACTCCACTTCTCCCCCTGCTGGTTCCCTCCTCAGCTGAATGGTCTCTCTCACCCTCCGTGAGCCCTTTCACCTCCTGCGTCTCAGATGGCAGTTCCCTGACATCCACCTCCCCTCCAGGGCCCCCTTCACCCCCTTCCCTCCCCTCCTCTGCGGGAGGCGAGGGAGCAAAACCCCTGAAGGAACCTCCCTCATCTTCCGAAGTTTCGAACACTTCCCTCCACCTGTTGCTGTTTCCAGTTTCCAAGTACTCCTCCTCATCGGAGTCTGTTCCTTCTTCCAGCTCCGATTCCCTGAATCCTTCCAGTTCCTCCTCATCGTCGGTGGTGCCAAAGTACTCCCTCCGGAACCTTGCTACTGGCTGAGGTTTCCTGGGGAACCTTTGGTGGAACGTTTCGATCAAGATCTCGTCACGGACCTCCTCTGCCGTCACCCAGGTGTTTTCCGACTCCGGTTCCCCTTCCCACGCGACCAAATACTCCACCTGATTACCCTTCCACCTGGAGTCGATGATTTCCGCCACATGGTTGCTGCTTTCCCTTTCTTCTATGGCTGGCCCCCGTGTGGATACCCCTTCACCTTCCCCCCTATATGGTGACAGTAATGACCTGTGGAATACTGGGTGCAGTTTCATGTGGTTCGGTAACCGGAGTCTGAAAGCCACTGGGTTGACCTGTTGGATGACCTCAAATGGTCCCAATCTTTTGGGTCTCAATTTCTTGCAACCCCCCTTGAACGGCAACCCTTGGGTTGATAGCCAGACCTGACTCCCCACCCTAATGGTTTCACCTTCCCTTCTGCTCTTGTCTGCCTGCCTCTTATATTCTTCTTTGGCCCTTTCTAAGTTGAGTTGGAGTTGACGATGGATCGCTTCCATTTCTTCTACAAAATGTTCAGCGGCCGGGACACTCCATCTCTCCCCTCCTCCCCCTGGAAACGCCCTGGGGTGGCACCCATAATTAGCCAAAAAGGGGCTCCTCCCGGTGGACACATTCTCTGCATTATTGTAAGCAAATTCCGCTAGCGCCAACCTTTCGACCCAATCGTTCTCTCTGTCATTGACACAACACCTCAGGTATTGTTGGAGGATACCGTTTGCCCTCTCCGCCTGCCCATTGGTCTCAGGGTGCCTGGCAGTCGAAAAGTTGACCTCTACGTGCAACAAGCTCATAAGTTTCCTCCAGAATCTGGACGTGAACTGTTTCCCTCTGTCGGAGACCACCCTCAAGGGGGCGCCATGCAGCCTAAAAATATGTTCTACAAACAATTTCGCTGTCTCTTCCGCCGTGACTGCATGTGAGCAAGCTACAAAGTGACCCATCTTAGTTAACAGGTCTACTACGACTAGTATGGCGGTTTTCCCCTGGGATTTAGGCAGATCAGTCATAAAATCTATCGATACCGCCTCCCACGGTCGTTCTGGTGTGGGTAACGGTTCTAATAACCCCGCTGGCGCCCGCCTTTCTCCTTTGGCTCTCTGGCATTGGTCACACCTTCTCACATACTCCCGTACATCCTCCCTCACCTTGGGCCACCAAAACTCCCTGGTCACCAACCACATGGTCTTGTGTTGCCCAAAATGCCCCGCTGTGGGGTTGTCGTGCAGCTGTTTGAGTACTCTCCCCCTCAATTCCCCTTCGGGTATATATAGTGCCCCTTTGTAATACAATGCCCCGTTTCTTTCTTCAAAACCTCCGGGGTCTTCTCCCTCTCTCCTTAAACCTCTGAGCTTATCCTGGGCGTATTCATCATTTACCGTTCCCTCTACCAGTTCTCTTTGCCCCACCCAGGCCGCCCCACACACCCAGTGGTCCTCTGGGATAATATGTCTCTCTTCAGGCGCTCCCTCCCCCTCCAAATATTCAGGTTTGCGTGAGAGAGCGTCCGCTCTGATGTTTTCTGGACCTGGCACATAGCAGATTTCAAAATGGAATTTGGAGAACTCCTGGGCCCACCTCACTTGTCGTTGGTTGAGCACTCGTGCCGTTCTCCAATACTCCAAATTCTTGTGGTCCGTACACACTTGCACCTTATGCTGTGCGCCAATTAGTAAATGTCTCCATCTCCGGAACGCTTCGTGAATGGCGAGTAGTTCTCGGTCATATACGGTGTAGTTCCTCTCGGATTTGTTCAGCTTACGCGAAAAGAAGGCACACGGTCTCCATTCCGACTTATTGCTCCCTGGCTGAAGCAGCACCGCCCCCACCGCCCGGTCTGAGGCATCAGTTTCCACTCTCATGGGTTTTTGTAAATCCACATGCAGGAGCTGTTCTTCCGAAGCGAATGCCCTTTTCAATTCCTCAAATGCTTGCTCCGCCTCCGCCGTCCAAACGAATTTCTTCTTGCTGCTTAGACAGTCCGTGATGGGAGCCGTTAAGTGGGCAAAGTTCTTGATGAATTTACGGTAAAAGTTCCCAAACCCTAAGAACCTTTGCACATCCTTTTTCGTTTTCGGTGTCTTCCATTCCAGCACCGCCTGGACCTTGCCTGGATCCATGGCTAATCCCTTGTCTGATAAGCGGTACCCCAGGAATTCCACCTCCTTGGTGTGAAACTGACACTTCTCCAATTTCACCCACAGCTGGTTTGCTTGCAGCTGGCTCAGCACTTCCCTGACATCCTTTACATGCTGCTCCTCATTCTCTGAATATATCAGCACGTCATCGAGGAAGGCCACGCAATTCTTGTAGAGCAAAGGTCCCAGGACATGGTTCATGAGCGATTGAAAACAGGCGGAGCCTGATTGCAATCCGAATGGCATAACTAAATATTCAAAAGCCCCCAAAGGGGTGAACATGGTGGTTTTCCATTCATCCCCTTTCCTTATTCGTATCAGGTTGTATGCCCCTCTCAGGTCCAGTTTCGTGAATATCTTTCCCTTCCTCACCCTGGTCAAAATGTCATCAATCCTGGGCATGGGGAAAGTCACTGGTTCTGACACGGCATTTAGCCGCCGGTAGTCCACTACAAGCCTGGGTTTATCCGTGTTTTTTTTGTCCACAAAAAACACTGGGCTCCCCCCCACCGCTCTGGACTCTCTGATGAAGCCCCTCTTCAGGTTTTAATCAATAAACTCCCTTAACTCCTGCATTTCCCTGTCTGACATGGCGTACAGCTTGCCCACGGGGAGCTGGGCCCCAGGGACCAGGTTAATTTGGCAGTCAAAGTCTCTATGCGGTGGTAGTTTATCTGCTTCCCTTTCGCTGAAGACCTTGCTCAGGTCAGCGTATTGTTTGGGCACCTTCCCTTTGTCCGCCACTTCCGTCCCTGCTAGAAAGGCTTTTGCCCCTTCTGGCACCTTTCCTTCTCTGCAGTGTTCCAGGCAATGTGCTGACCCAAAGGAGACCACTCTCTGATGCCAGCCCACTAGCGGGTCATGCAACGCTAGCCAGCTCATTCCCAAAATGACGGGAGCCCCTCCCAGGGTGGCCACATTGAACGCTATCCTTTCGGTGTGCCTGGCCACCCTCATAACCATTGGGACGGTCTGTAGGCTAACTTCTCCTCCCAACAGCTCCCTCCCATCGATAGTGGTCACCTGCAGGGGGTTGCTTAAAGGGAGTATCTGTATCTGGTGTTCAGCTGCAAACTCCTTACTCATAAAATTACAGGAGCTGCCTGAGTCCAACAGCGCCTTTGTCTTTAGTGGGTATCCGTTTGCCAGCTCTAGCAACACCTCTATTACTAGGGCTGGTCTTGGAGGTTCCGGAGTGGGCACTTTTACTGCTCCTTGGCCTGGCTGCAGTGCCCTGACGGTGGCAGCCAGGCGTTGGCTTTTACTGGCTCCTGGACTCCCTCCTCCTTCCCCCCAACAGCTCCCGCCATCCCTTGCCATTCCTTTCTTTGCGGGCAGACTCTGGCAAAGTGACCTGGCTGCTGGCAGAGATAACATTTCTTGGCGCTCTTTCCCTCCTTCTTCCTCCCTTCACTGGGATTTGAAACTGCGCGCGCGCGCGCTGTTCCAACTTCCATCGGCTCTCCTGGCGGGAAACTTGGCTCTGGAATCTCTGGAATGCGGAAATCCCTCCAACGCTCTCCTTTCCCCTCCCGCTTCTCCAAGGCTCTTGCCTCCTGGCGTGCTCCAATGGTCAGCGCTGATTTGGTCAGCTGGTCCATAGACTCCGCCCTGGGTGCCCGGGAAAGTTCGTCTTTCACCGCCGAAGAAAGCCCCTCTTCAAAGAGCATTTGAATGGGTTCCGCCGATAGGTCCCACCCCAATTTATGTATCAACATTGTAAACTCAGTCCAGTACTCACGAACCGATCGGCTACCCTGTTTGCAAGCCATCAATTGTCTGCGCACCAGTCCCTGTTCAATCTCGCTGGAAAACATCAAATCCATGGCGCGAAAAAACTTCCTCGTGTCCTTCAGCATTTCACTATTCCCTGCCACCAGGGGTCTAACCCAGTCTCTCGCCCCCCCTTCGAGATGGCCAATCACAAACGCCACTCGCGATGCCTCGTCGGGAAAGTCGTTAAACTGCAGTTCGAGAGCATACTGCATCTCTGTCCTAAAGGCTTGGTAGTTCCTGGGGTCCCCCCCAAACTTCTGCACCAATCCTGGTATCTTTCTTGCTAGTGTAGCGCCTTTTGCCTTTTCTGCATCCTGCGCCTTCCTTTCCTCTAGCCTCGCCGTTTGCAGTGCTAGCTGGACTTCCAACACCCTGTACCTTTCTTCCAGGCTTGGACCCTCTCCAGCTCCTCCTGCTCCCCCGGCTCCGGCTGGGTTGCTCATGATGCCTCTCTGCACAAGCTGCTTTCAGGGACTGTCCGATTGCTGTGATGGGATGGTGAGCTGCTTGTGCGTAAAATCCTAGTCCCTCAGAGTTTGGCTAAGTCCACAAACCTCTGTCTGTGACGGAGCTCCTTAAGCATGGCTCCATCAGTCGCTCGTTGAATCGGACAGTGGGCGTTTACGGAACTTCTTCCAGCATAAAAGCTCCTTAACGGAAACGCGTCTTCTGGACTCTCGGCGTGACAGTTTCCGGCGAGGAGTGGGTGTCCCTATAGGAGGTCCTGAAACCTCCCCACTGTTCTCGCTTGAAGTGTCTCTGAGCCCTCCCTCCGACTCACTTTCCCTTGGAACTCCACTTCTCCCCCTGCTGGTTCCCTCCTCAGCTGAATGGTCTCTCTCACCCTCCGTGAGCCCTTTCACCTCCTGCGTCTCAGATGGCAGTTCCCTGACATAGGGGTATCAAAATACCATGTTGCCAAAAATGCCATCATAATCTCGGAATGGATAAACATAAGGACCACCTCATTCTCTGCTTCTGCCAAGCACTTCACTAAAGAAAAAGAGAGAAGACAAATGCCAGGAAGCTCTTCCTTAACTGCCTCCATGAGAAGGAAATTACAGACCTGGCTTTACCTCCCATGGTGTCTTAAAATCAGCCCCTCAAAACCTGAGGTATCTCTCAGGCATTAGAGAAAGCATTTTTTTAAAAGGACTGCAGATGTAATAACAGACAACAAACAAGCACTTGATAAAATAGCAGTTTTGGAAACGTTGAAGCTGCAGAAAACTCCCGAAAAAATCAAAAAAATTAAAAAGCACACACAGAGACACAAGTATAGAGAAAAAGAAGGCAATGGGCGATCTCCACTCATCTTGATGCAGAAATATGGGCTTGTTAATTACGAGCTTTCTTAGAGTTTGTCCACAACTGAGCCTAATGTGTATCTGAAACTGTTTGCATTCCTATTTAAGTTTGCCCACATGACATCACCCTCAAACAGCTCCTATCCTGCCGGCATTCCCCTGTAAATTTGGGTTTCCTCACTGAAGGGATAATCCAATAAGTTTTGGAAAATGTGACTCCAAACTGCTCCACTCAAAACAGTAGCAGCATTGCCTCATTTTTTTCCTGGGGGTGGATCAGGCATCCATTTTTGCTACTACCTGTTCTGCACACCATAGATCACCCTAATGTCAGTTCTGTTCTGGCAGCAGTGGTGCTTATTTCCAGCAACCTCCACAGCTGCTTGGGTTTTTAAAAAACAGATTTGTGCAAAACAGACACCCCCCCCCAAGATTTCTCCTTGCTTCTTTCCACCACTATTGATTTCATTGTATATTACTGTATTGATTTCTTCCACAACCATCTTTCTGTTGGGGAGTGGAAAGTGCCTTTTGCTTAGGTGTGGTGTTTGCATTAAATTGGGAATTCCTGGTTAGGTGCAGTTGTGTAATTCCTGGGCAGACGCTTTAATGTTTTTTTAAAAAGGCGTGTGCACTGCTCAGCTGATTCCAGTGCACACGCTTCATTTGTGCAAAAATTAACACATACGAATCAACAAATTGAAAGCCAAAAGGGAACACCTACTGTTATGAACAAGAACAAGTGAATTTGGTCTTCAACTGCAAGTATGCATGTCTGTGGCCCGATGAGGTCAAATCTGAATGGAGAAAACATGGATTCCACATGAGATCTAGCTCAAATGTGGACAGGCCCTTAGCGAGAGTCTTGGCAAGAGCCTTATGCTGCCCCAGCATGCTAATTCATTTGTCTTCTTATACAGTGGTACCTCGGGTTAAGTACTTAATTCGTTCCGGAGGTCCGTTCTTAACCTGAAACTGTACTTAACCTGAAGCACCACTTTAGCTAATGGGGCCTCCTGCTGCTGCCACGCCGCCGGAGCACGATTTCTGTTCTCATCCTGAAGCAAAGTTCTTAACCTGAAGCACTATTTCTGGGTTAGCGGAGTCTGTTACCTGAAGCATATGTAACCTGAAGCGTATGTAACCCGAGATACCACTGTATTGCCTCCTGGGAACGAAAGCTTCCAAAACTGGGCATGGCTGAAAAGCACTCGGCTCACACCACTTGGAACAAGTGTGAGGGTTTAGATATTGGGGGGGGGGGGAGGGACAGCAACCACATAAACAGTTTGCAAGAAATTATCTGGAAAATTGACTTATAGAGAACCCGCAGCTCCGTCCTCCCAAAAGCTCTGCTTTATGGGTTGACCTAGTTATATCGTTCAGAGCAATTGACAAGAGTTTTTATCGAGGGTAAGGTTAAACAATTTCAGATTCTCTGAACCTTGAGGTTATTTGGGGATGGGGCAATAAAGACAGTAAAGACTGTAATACCATGCAGATAGTCCCTTTCTGGTCTATGAGGTGTCCCATTTTCCTAGAAGGCTGGCGGACTTCTTAAAAACAACCCGCCTGTTTGGTGCACATAGCAGAATCCATCAGACAGCCGGGGTATGAAACTGCATGTAAATTGGCTTTCGGAGCTCGAATGGAAGGCTCCAGACATTCAAGTGTGGAAAATCTGTCATCATGTCTCTCTGCCATTTTACCTGCCGTAACTTTCTCTCCGCATTACAGGAAATGATAGCAATCTTACTGTAATACTTCATTAAAGTCCAGCTGGAATGACATGCAGCAGAGCCCTGTAAAATGATGGCTACACTTACTCAAGCAGTACCCCAGCACAAGGACATAAAATATCGCAGAGAGCCTTCAGAAAAAAAACCAAAATCCCTCCCTGCACTTCCATTTCTATAAATATGTCTTTTGAAAGCACTAAGGAAAAAAAAAGGGGGGGGGAGGATACATTTTCAAAACCAATCCCAAGCAGACGGCAGGAAAAGCAAAAAAAGGAAAAAAGGCAACATAGGAATGACACAGTGCGGCTTCAGACTGTCAGAGCATCAGCTAGAGTTATGTATAGGGCTAGGAGATGCCTGAACCAAAATAAGTCTGGGTAAATAAAAACATAAGTCATTTTTATGATGCTGAGTCATGAAAGCAATAAAAACCCTGTTTAAATTCACAAGGGGTGATTGATAGAACAGCTTCCCCCCTTTCAAACATGGAAGCAATTAAACAAAACTTGATTAACTCTTGTATTGCCTACATTAGATGTTGCTTGGTATACGGATGCTATAAGAGATTGGCTTTATATTGTAATGTCTACTGCCGTTATAGTAACTGTTGATTCAGGACCTAATATGCTCAGATCTTTGCTACAATTCTGTATATCCATGTTCTTCATCTTTATATTTCGCATTGAAGTTTTAAACTATTATTTAACTATTATTCTTGCATAGATACTGTATTGGTTTTATTGTATGCTGCTTTGCGATTTTAAAAAGAAAAATGGTTGTAAGGTATTTTCAATAAATAAAACAAAAGATATCCTGAGCTCTTACCATGTTTCCTTCCATCACTGCTTAGTACCCTCCTCTTAGAGTGCTTTCAAAATTTGTCTTCTAACCTAGGCCCATTTGGCACCACAAGTCAAGGAAAACTCATATTGGCTATGAAATTGTTTTCTGCTTATGGGAAGTCAAAACAGGATTCTCCATAGTGTGCAGATATATGTCACTGTATCTTTAAGATGAGGAGACTCTGAATAGCAGGTCTATCCCATTAGTTAGTAAAAAGGTTAAGTTGAGTTGATGTTATTATAGTACATATACGTGTGCTTGCTTATTCATACAATATCTCCTCTAAATTACTATATTGAATTTGGAAACTTCACATTAAAGACAACATGCACAGTGCATTGGCTTTCTTCGTATAAATGATCTCTGACCTACTGGAGTTATCACAATTTTGATGCTTCCTATAAAGTTAATGCTGGCTGAGGAAGAAATAATCCTGATCAGATGATTGAATCTAACCCCACTGGGGGCACTATATTTATTATCTCTTTCTCCCCATGTTCAGAGGACATGCTTTGCATGTAGAAGATCCCAAGTTCAGTCTTGGATATCACCGCTTTTAAAGATCTGAAACTGCAAGTCTGTGAAAGACCGCTGATTCTGGACAGCTGTCACCTAGTCAGAGTAGCTAACACTGGGCTATTCAGAGCAATGTGCTAAACTCAGCCTAAGGCAGTTTCATATGCTCATATGACACAGTGCTTCTAAAGAGAAGCAATTCACTTTAAAAAAAAATTAGTTGTATACAATAATGAAGTACAGGAAGGGCTGGCCCTGCCATTAGGGAGAATGAGGCAGCTGATTTTGGGTACCATGGAAGGGCAGCAAATTGTTAAGTTTTTAAATTTATTATTATTGCTGCTGCTTCTTTTTTACTTCCAGTATTTTCTAACCCTGGTACTAAAATAAAGTAGACATGGTGCACTTTGACTGGCTATGCACATGTCTCTTGCTGCTGCACCATAGCTTTGGGAGGGACCATAACTTGGTGGTAGAACATGTGCTTTATAGGCAGAAGGTCTCAGGTCCCATTCCTGGCACTTCTAGCTAAAAGGTTAAGGAGTGAAGTAAGGGGAAAGAGCTTTTAATTGAGAGCTTGGAGAGTCCACTCCCAGCCACAGTAGGTAACACTGGATTGGATAAGACTCACCTGGCATCAGCCTGCTTCATATCTAAGGCTCACTTCTTCAACTGATGACCCAGATATTCAAAACATCCTAATGGATCCATGGGTGTGAATTCTGGCTTTCTCTTTAAAAGACATACATGCAGCAACTGGTGAAGGATTGGGGTCCCAGCTGCATATATTTCCAGCTACATTTTGTGTCTTCGTGACTATTCATTACTTTGGCATCTTTGCCTGAGCTAAAAAGATTGCATGTGAACCAGACCCAATACCTTCTCATTTTGCTTTGTGAACGAGCTGTAGTGGGGATTTGCTTTTCTCTTTCTCTTTGTTCTTGTTGTGCTTTGCATTCCAAGGCCCGTGCCCTGTACTTCCCCATTGATTAATAAACACACCAACACGATTATTTAAAATTGCGAGCTAAAATATGCCCCAACTTTATTAGTTACAGATGTGAGTGGTTTGGCTTAGGCATTGGGTGAAACCAGACTATATCTTGACTTCCACCCATCTGCATGGAGTCAAACTAAGGGTAAACCATCAGAAGGGGGAGCCCTATGACTTACATCAAATAGGGGCACCCCGAGAGGTCCCTATTGGGGTTGTGGCATCAGACAGAATCCATACACCTGGATCTCTTTAACAGGATACCCTTATTGAGGAGGGGCAGGTGGAGGTTATAACCTCCCCTCCCTTAAACAAAGGCTAACCCAATGCCTAACCACCGTGAAAGTGAGAGAAGGAAGCCCCTGGCCGTGTAGCCATGATTGGTGTGGAGGGGGGCATCAATCTCCTGCCCCCAAGCCGGGACACTATGAGGGCCCAGATGCCTAGCTGCAATGCTGCCCACCCCAAAAGATGAGCGGACTTGTTATACAATTTTTATTTTTCATTTTTCAAAAGACCCAAAACTTTATACCTTAAAACAGAGGTGACTAACCTTTCTTGACCCAAGCACTGCCCTCACCCTTGCTTAGCCCTCCAGGTATTGCATGCCACCAGTAAGTGTGGCCAGCCAACACACTCTCTTTCTCTCTCACACACAGGGCACACACCCCACCTCCTCAGCCAGTCAATGCAAATCATGAGGCAGGGAGGTTACTACCCTCCCCAGGGTTCCATGGATGTTTGATCTGATAAGCTGGGGGTGTGAGCAAGTTGCATCACAAGTGATTCCCTGGGTGAGATAGAGCCGCTGTGCTAGCTTTCTGACAGGTAAGTCACTGTTGCTTACTAGGTAGAAAAGCAAGACTGGGTGAGCTGGTAGGGAGGTTGGCATGGGGTAAATACAGCAATGGAGCAATTCCAACACTCTTGCCAGTGTTTGCACCACACCAACCTCCCTGCTGCTTCTGTCCAAGCAAGCAACAATATCTCACCTGCCAGGGTTCTATCACCAACAGCTTTGCCCCACCTAATGAGGCACTTCTGATCTGAGTGCTGGACTTGGTGAGGAGTTTACATTTTGCTGCTCACCCTGAAAGTGGGTCCACATAATTATTATTCTCTTTTTGCCAACCTTTCAAAACTGAGTGGGGTTTGTTGGCATCCTTCGGGGGTGGAGATGCCAGACAGCGTTATCAGTTCCTCTGGAGATACAGACAGGAGGATTACGCCCATGGCCTTAGAATCAGCAGCAGACCATTGTGCTGTCAACGGAGCAGAGGCAGCATCTTGAACCGTGTGCCACACTGCAGCCCTCCTCAACAAAGCTTCACAGTAGACAGCCCAGGTCTGATAATTTCCCCCATGCAGCTTAGGACACTGGGTGCTTCCCAATGCATCCTGTAAAGGATCCATTTTCCTGCTCTTTGCTTCAGCCAGGAAAACACCTCGGTTCTGGGCCCATAACCTTTTTGTCAGCATCCCTCGGGGGTCGAGATGCCAGCTGGCTAGCCCCCAGCTGGATCATGCCCTTCCAGACGTAACGATCCCCCAATCTCTGGTGCGACGTAAATCAGCGACTCAGGCTTCAAAAGCCTGAGCATGCTATATTAGCAGAATGTACTGCACAAACAGAACAGGCGTGAGGCTTGTGGAAACATACTAACAGCTAAAGATTTATTAAGCATAAATCAGGACAAAGAAAACATGTCGCCTCCCTTTCTTCTCAGAGAGACAGAGAAAAGCAAAAGCTATACACAAACAGAAGTTCCCAGCATACAGTGCTGGAATGTAAACAGACATGTGACACGTAACAATCCTATGTCTGCTCCTTAAGGTGGAATGGTTGGCCAGTAAAATGTGCTTGTGGAACCAGATCATGCTCCAAGACCAGGAGTTAGTCATCCCTGTTTTAAAGATAACACATATAATGCAGATGGCTGTCTGGAAACCCACCAAAAATGGAGATACCCAAGTCTTCCAAAACATTTAAAAAAAATCATTGAGAGCTGATATAGAATTTTTATAACACACAGTGCCTATCTACATTCATTTTCCAATAATTTAATCCCAGCCTCAGTACATAAAGCAAATAATTGCCCATTTTCTTCCCAACATCCTTTTAAATATATGAAAACAGTCTTCTCGTGTGCTTTTTTAAAGGCTAAATGCATTCAACCCCACCAGTCCTCCCCTTGTAAACCTTTCCTAGACCCTTTATCCTCCTGAATCCTTTTCATTTTAACAGCATTTTTCTTGATGCATGGTACCCAGAGGTAAACACAGGATTCAGATGAGGCTTTCCCTCTATTGCTGAGAAGAGTGGCATGAAAGCATGTATAGAAATTTTGTATTAAAGCACTTTGAGTTACACCATGCCAGGAGGTAGCTCAGGGTAAGTGCTTTAAATGGCTTTTGAGTGCTTAAAAAAACCCCCAGTAAGTGTGAATGCTTACTGGTGTTAAAGCGCTATAAACCTTTTGCAGTGCTTTAACTGCCCTAGGGTGATTGTATCCCTTGTCTCTGTATAAAAATGCTTTTGTGAGCTGACTGATTGCTGCTGGCAATTTTATATGCTCTCGATAAATGCATGAGGGCCTTTTTGCTGATTGGTTTTAGTCTTTTGTATATTAGCCTTTTCCGCCACTGTTGCTCTCTGTGCTGCACTTGTGTGCTCACCTTTCTCTGTCAACCCTGAAGTGCATGCACACTTATGGCGAGAAAGAATAAAAAGGAAGTGGGTATGGGTGAATGAGGGAAACAGTGCCAGTACCTATCTATTTTTGTAATGTGTTAGGCATCACACAGACCCAGTGCCCTGAAGGAAGAACACTGCTCTGAAATAGAAAGGTGTGGGATGCATCAAAGTAGAAATCACTCTTGCAGGAGAGGTGCCTAGAGATGACATTAAGTTCACAAACAGCAAAGTAACTGAGGAAGGACACTACCTCAAACTTCTTTATAATGCTGGAAAAGCACCTTCAGTTTGAGCTTCCTGGTATGCAGTTGACTCCTCCTTTCTGTAAAATCCCATCAGAATTGACTTTTGCAGTTCACCTCCTTTCCCAATTCTTTGTCATTATTTTTATTTTATCCTGAATTGATCCACTTTCCTCCCGTTACAATCCAGAGCCCCTCTGCTCCTTTCCCCCCAGTTTTGGTACTGATGCTGGGCCAGTTCAGACAACTAACATACCAAGCAGTAAGGGCTTACTATAGATTCACATGATTGCAGTCGGTCATGAAAATGTGCTACGTTTTATCCCACTCCTCGCCTTTCATTATAAAGTACACTGAAGGCTGGGAGTCTTATCAAATAGGACCCACTTAGTAAATTGGTTATCTGTATTAATAATCCATGGCATGTGACATTGAATGGGGAAACCATTTCCTGAAGCTATAAAGCCACATGGCTTGAATGATCTTTTAAAGAACAACTTGCTTTCTTCACTTCAGTTGTGTCACAGGCAGTACACTTGGGGGGTGAATGAAATAACTGGGACACACCAAAAGTGCTTAAACCTACCCTGATAGCTTTCTCCATCCAGTTTCTCCTGCTGCTCTGGGAGGGCTTCCTCACAAGTCTTAGGTGGATGTGATCAACATTCCTTCCTCTGTAATTAAGCAATTAAATGTCTTCAGCAATGGTGCTGTCTGCCTGCTGCTGCAGCCTTACACCTGCCTCTACATTTTGTTTTCTAACTTTCTTCAGAAATGGCTGGTTGGCTTAGTTTTCATTAGAAGAGAAGAGAAGAGTTGAATCGAGTCTGGGGCCCCTGCTAGCATATGCACCACCAGTGGCTCTGTATACATTATACCTTTAAAGCACATTTTAAGTACAGTGGTACCTCGGGTTAAGTACTTAATTCGTTCCGGAGGTCTGTTCTTAACCTGAAACTGTTCTTAACCTGAAGCACCACTTTAGCTAATGGGGCCTCCTGCTGCCACCGCGCTGCCGGAGCCTGATTTCTGTTCTTATCCTGAAGCAAAGTTCTTAACCTGAATCACTGTTTCTGGGTTAGCAGAGTGTAACCTGAAGCGTATGTAACCTGAATAATAATAATAATAATAATAATAATTTGTTATTTATACCCCGCCCATCTGGCTGGGCCTCCCCAGCCACTCTGGGCGGCTTCCATATAAACCAAAAATACACTAAAATATCACACGTTAAAAACTTCCCTGAACAGGGCTGCCTTAAGATGTCTTCTGAATGTCAGGTAGTTGTTTATCGCTTTGACATCTTGTGGGAGGGCGTTCCACAGGGCGGGAGCCACTACCGAGAAGGCCCTCTGCCTGGTTCCCTGTAGCTTTGCTTCTCGCAGTGAGGGAACCGCCAGAAGGCCCTCGGCGCTGGACCTCAGCGTCCGGGCAGAACGATGAGGGTGGAGACGCTCCTTCAGGTATACTGGACCGAGGCCGTTTAGGGCTTTAAAGGTCAGCACCAACACTTTGAATTGTGCTCGGAAACGTACTGGGAGCCAATGTAGGTCTTTCAAGACTGGTGTTATATGGTCTCGGCGGCCGCCCCCAGTCACCAGTCTAGCTGCCGCATTCTGGATTAGTTGTAGTTTCTGAGTCACCTTCAAAGGTAGCCCCACGTAGAGCGCATTGCAGTAGTCCAAGCGGGAGATAACCAGAGAATGCACCACTCTGGCGAGACAGTCCGCAGTCAGGTAGGGTCTCAGCTTGCGTACCAGGTGGAGCTGGTAAACAGCTGCCCTGGACACAGATTTGACCTGTGCCTCCATGGACTGCTGTGAGTCCAAAATGACTCCCAGGCTGCGCACCTGGTCCTTCAGGGGCACAGTTACCCCATTCAGGACCAGGGAATCCTCCACACCTGCCCGCCTCCTGTCCCCCCAAAACAGTACTTCTGTCTTATCAGGATTCAACCTCAATCTGTTAGCTGCCATCCATCCTCCAACCGCCTCCAGACACTCACACAGGACCTTCACCGCCTTCACTGGTTCTGATTTAAAAGAGAGGTAGAGCTGGGTATCATCTGCATACTGATGAACACCCAGCCCAAACCTCCTGATGATCTCTCCCAGCGGCTGCATGTAAATGTTGAAAAGCATGGGGGAGAGGACAGAAACCTGAGGCACCCCACAAGTGAGAGCCCAGGGGTCTGAACACTCATCCCCCACCACCACTTTCTGAACACGGCCCAGGAGGAAGCGTATGTAACCCGAGGTACAACTGTACATTCTTTTCCTCAAAGAATTCTGGGCACTGTAGTTTGTTAAGGGCTTCTGGGAATTGTAGCTTTGTGATGGGTAAGTGTGTACACAGCCCAAGTATCCTTAAAATGCACACACATTACAAACACATTAAAATAAACCGCATTCCACAGGAGTTTCCCCTTTAATATTAATCAGTATAGCTCTCCTTTCAAATTCTCTGCAGAAGGAAAATCAGGACAAACTCATAGTAAGAAGACAGCATTGCTCATGAGGCAAAGTACACAGAGCAAAATTGCTAAACTAATGTGTAACTCCAGTGAGACTCCCTAAGATACACACTGCACTGAAGTGTGAAAAATTCACCACAACTGGGAACGGAGCCTTGAGCAATTGATAAACAATGAATGAATGAATGAATGAACTAAGCGAGACACTGTAAATAGAAAAGGCATCTGGAGAAATAGATGCTTTTGGAATTACAAGGAGAAAGAGCACAGGGCAAAGAATTCAAAGAGAAATGTCTTTGATCAGCAACTTTGCCACATAAATGGAAAATTCTTGTTTTTGTTAATATACCAGAATTGCATTTAATCAGCACCTCCAAGGAAGATTTTCTTGTAGGATCAGATACGTCTTGTCTTTCCTTTTTGTGGAGAAAATAGCACACAAAGAACTGATTAGATTTATGACTCCATGTAGTCTTATACTTGAATAACAATGATCTAACCACATATTGATGTAATCAGTAGAACACATTGTTGTGTGGACACCTCTAGCCTTGATGTCTTCCTGATTTCTTGGTTCAGATTGTGATCTCCAAGTTCTAGCCTCAAGCATCCTAGCCTCAAGTGTAGTGGTTAAGAGTGGTAGACTCGTAATCTGGTGAACCGGGTTCGCGTCTCCGCTTCTCCACATGCAGCTGCTGGGTGACCTTGGGCTAATCACACTTCTCTGAAGTCTCTCAGCCTCACTCACCTCACAGAGTGTTTGTTGTGGGGGAGGAAGGGAAAGGAGAATGGTAGCCGCTTTGAGACTCCTTTGGGTAGTGATAAAGCGGGATATCAAATCCAAACTCCTCCCCCTCCTCCCCCTCTTCTTCTTCTTCTTCTTCTTCTTCTTCTTCTTCTTCTTCTTCTTCTTCTTCTTCTTCTTGTATTATCAGTCAAGAACCAGACTCATTAAGTCAATGTGGAACTTAATAACCCTACTAAAATTCTAAATAGGTTCCATCAACAATGGAAGCTGGAAGGATTCCTTACAATTTCAAGGTTATGAGCTGCATAATTGGAAAAGGTCTTAGGGCTCATACACACTTATCTTTCACCCCCTCCACTTTCTAGGCACAGGTTAGTGCTTTAAAACTACAAAACACTGTGTCTGAGCACTTCTTTATTGGCTCTGGTGCTTTTCCCATGAAAAATCGCTCTTTAACACTGAATCAGAACAAATGGCAATTCAGGTTTTCTGCAGATTCCCATTTGCTCATAGCTGCAAGAGCTTAACTGGGTGATGCCCCAAATACTACTTCTTTCACACAGGTGACTTTTTAATAACTAAGCACATAGCTGTCTTGCTGGTTATCTCACATCTAATGCCCTGGCCTTTTGTAATTGGGGAATGCCAAGCATAGCTATTCTGAAGACCTCCAAATGTCTGAAATGCCTGCTAGAGACAACAGCAGGTATTCTAAGCATTGTTTGTATTCTGTCATTCCCCACAGCCTCAGAGGAGTATGGAATTAGAATCATAGAATCATAGAATCATAGAGTTGGAAGAGACCACAAGGGCCATCGAGTCCAACCCCCTGCCAAGCAGGAAACACCATCAGAGCACTCCTGACATATGGTTGTCAAGCCTCTGCTTAAAGACCTCCAAAGAAGGAGACTCCACCACACTCCTTGGCAGCAAATTCCACTGTCGAACAGCTCTTACTGTCAGGAAGTTCTTCCTAATGTTTAGGTGGAATCTTCTTTCTTGTAGTTTGGAACCATTGCTCCGTGTCTGCTTCTCTGGAGCAGCAGAAAACAACCTTTCTCCCTCCTCTATGTGACATCCTTTTATATATTTGAACATGGCTATCATATCACCCCTTAACCTCCTCTTCTCCAGGCTAAACATGCCCAGCTCCTTTAGCCGTTCCTCATAAGGCATCGTTTCCAGGCCTTTGACCATTTTGGTTGCCCTCCTCTGGACACGTTCCAGTTTGTCAGTGTCCTTCTTGAACTGTGGTGCCCAGAACTGGACACAGTACTCCAGGTGAGGTCTGACCAGAGCAGAATACAGTGGCACTATTGCTTCCCTTGATCTAGATGCTATACTCCTATTGATGCAGCCCAGAATTGCATTGGCTTTTTTAGCTGCCGCGTCACACTGTTGGCTCATGTCAAGTTTGTGGTCAACCAAGACTCCTAGATCCTTTTCCCATGTACTGCTCTCAAGCCAGGTGTCACCCATCTTGTATTTGTGCCTCTCATTTTTTTTGCCCAAGTGCAATACTTTACATTTCTCCCTGTTAAAATTCATCTTGTTTGTTTTGGCCCAGTTCTCTAATCTGTCAAGGTCGTTTTGAAGTGTAATCCTGTCCTCTGGGGTGTTAGCCACCCCTCCCAGTTTGGTGTCATCTGCAAATTTGATCAGGATGCCCTTGAGTCCATCATCCAAGTCGTTGATAAAGATATTGAATAAGACCGGGCCCAAGACAGAACCCTGTGGCACCCCACTAGTCACTCTTCTCCAGGATGAAGAGGAACCATTGATGAGCACCCTTTGGGTTCGGTCAGTCAGCCAGTTACAAATCCACTGAGTGGTAGCATAGTCAAGACCGCATTTTACCAGCTTCTTTACAAGAATATCATGGGGCACCTTGTCAAATGCCTTGCTGAAATCAAGGTAGGCTACATCCACTGCATTCCCTTCATTTACCAGGCTTGTAATTCTGTCAAAAAACGAGATCAGGTTAGTCTGACATGACTTATTTTTCAGAAATCCATGCTGACTATTGGTGATCACAGCATTCCTTTCTAGTTGCTCACAGACTGTTTACTTAATGATCTGCTCCAGAATCTTCCCTGGTATTGATGTCAGACTGACTGGGCGGTAATTATTTGGGTCCTCTCTTTCCCCCTTTTTGAAAATAGGGACAACATTTGCCCTCCTCCAGTCTGCCGGGACTTCGCCTGTTCTCCAGCGAATTAGATACTGAATTCAGAATTAATCAGAATATTGGTTGTAATTTTAAAAAGGAACCGTTTTAGACTTAATGACTTTGATGATAGTTTTAAAAGATGGATAATTGGCTTTTTTTTCCAGGAGACTACACCACTAGACAGGAGAGTTGGTATAGAAAAGATACCCAAACAATAAAACATGTACAAGTGAATAAACAAATAATGAGATATGAAAAGAGACTTTGGGCTGCTTTTAATTCCACAACTTTATTTGTTTACATACATTAATAACCCAGCTTTATAATGCATTTTCATTTATATGGTGTTGATGGTTGACTAATGGCTAGTTTTAGTGCTTAATCAGCTCCCCTTGTACACCCACAAGACAATAATATGGTACAGAAATGTGGCTTATACACGATGCAAATATCTACTAATGCTTTTACTTCCAGATGTTCTCATAATTAGCCACAGCACTTACTGCTCATGTCTGTAATATTTTAGTAGCCTGTGAACACTTTATAAGCTATAAACAAAGCCTTAATAAAAAGCTGACTTTACTGATTATAAGAATATATTGAGTTCTGACATATATGAAGTCCATGATTAAGTACAGCTATTTAGTTTTGCACAGAGGCCAAAACCCAATACTCAGATATTCCAACAAGTACCACTTTTATTTGACTCATTCCCACCTGGTAATTCTTTAGTTTACAGAGACCGTCCAAAGCCTGTAGTAGCCCAAGTCTGTGTGATGCTAATGAGACATTTTTCAGGGGAATTTCATTGCTTTTTTTAGCAGTTCTCTATAGCCTTGTAGCTTTTGAAAGTACAATATGTTAGCCATTCAGGTTTCTGCATAATTTCTTGCTCTTACCTTTTAACTTCAGTGCCAACCACAGCTAAAAAGAGTAGCTCTGCTGAACATCTCAGGATGTTCAATAATAATAATAATAATAATAATAATAATAATAATAATAATAATAATAATAATAATTTATTTATACCCCGCCCATCACTAGTGAGTGATCCCTTCCATGGAACTGATTCCAAAGCATCAGCATTTAGTTTTATATTCCCTTCAAACCAAATTTGATAGGCTGAGTTCCAGGGATGGAAAATGGTGTTGCTTGGCTGTTAATTGGCTTTTTCATCCATTTTGTAGTCTTCATGATTTAGTAGAAGGTAAAGAAGTGATGATTATTTGTCCCTGGGGAGATGAAATGCCTTCTCTCTATCTCTATAGCACATTCCTTTCATCTGCTTGCTTGGTGGATTGTTGGTCAAGTGTCATAGGCAACTGTTGTATATTCCCTGAGACACACTTAGTGACAAGCAGTGCAACTCCCCTTCCCATTTCCCCCTTTTGATTATACAAAAACAAAATGACTCACTGTTATGTGGCCAGACTTTGGAGCACCTGGAAATTCTGTACTTGTAAGGACCTTGTAAGAACAAGCCATTTCTGAAGAAAGTTAGAACAGAAAGTGTAGAGGCAGGTGTAAGACTTCAGCAGCAGGCAGACAGCACCATTGCTGAAGACATTTAATTGCTTAATTACAGAGGAAGGAATGTTGATTACATCCACCTAAGACTTGTGAGGAAGCCCTCCCAGAGCAGCAGGAGAAACTGGATGGAGAAAGCTATCAGGGTAGGTTTAAGCACTTTTCGTGTGTCCAGTTATTTCATTCACTCCCCAAGTGTACTGCCTGTGACACAACTGAAGTGAAGAAAAGCAAGTTGTTCTTTAAAAGATCATTCTAGCCAGAATCAGAATCCTGTGGCAGTCCAATAGCTCTTCTAGCTCAGTATTGTGACTGGCAGCAGTTTTCCAGGATCTCTGCTTGGAAATCTAGGCAGTCCTCTTCTCTCCACTCCTTCTCATGGGCCTGCTAGGCATACAACTAAGAATAAACAAGGCTGATAGGACCTGCTGAGCTATTAATACTTGTCACCTACATCTTTCTGTAAGCATCCAGGAGCTTTCCATTTGGTGAGTGCGTTGCATTGTTGCCTCCCGATTCCTACCCAGCTGTGTGCCCCACATGATACAAGTCAAGAATGCATTCTTTCTGGCTGTAAAACAAATACACCAAAAACAGCTCAGCTGTGAACACAAAGGTTGATCCATCTTTTGATTTGAAATGTGCTGGAGAAATGGATGATAAGAAGATGCCTGCTCCATTTTTACAGACAGAAACAGGTGGGCCAGGACGAATTCTTTTCTTTGCACGTCTACTTTGCTGCCAGCATTCCCCCACTTCCTTGAAAGACACAAATGTTAGGTTGCTTAGTACCTCCTGAAGCCTCAGCCTAGGACCTCAACAGATGATAAAATCAATGCAAAAGGTCACCATGAAGCTCCTTTGCATAATCCCTCTTTGCTACTTCTGTACTGTTATTGAATCCCCATCTTCAAGGAAATCTGCCCTCACACAGATTTCCTACCTACTCACCTATTGTACTTATAGTCCACCATTCACCAAAGGGGCCCAGGGTGGGTTACAAAAACATCACAATTAAAATAACTATGTTGTACAATTAAAACAACACAGTAAAACCACAAAACTGCTTTAAAACATCAGTGTCAAGACACACATATTCTAGCAGGCTTTTAATGTGATTTATTATTATTTATTACTTTTTTAATTTTTTATTTGGTTTTTCTCATTAAAATTTTACAGAGATATACCAAACATAAATAAACAAGATTCCAAAGAATCTCCTGGACTTCCATCCTTCCCTTTGTGGGTCCTATTATTAATCATTTTCCACATCTTTTATGATAATCCAAATTCTTCAGCTCTTCCATTACGTCTAGAATTCAACCTTAAACTACAAGTGATATTCCATACTGTCAGGGAACTGACATCAGAGATCAACGGAGAGGGAAGTCGCTCCGAGGATGCAGGGGAGGGAACCAGCAAGGAGAGAGGGAGAGCTTCCACTGGGGAAGGAAACCAAGGTGACACCAGGAAGAAAGGGGAGGCTGAGAGTACTTCGGAGGGAAGGCTCCGAGACTCTGCCAGTGAGACCAGTGGGGAGAGCGCAGGACCTCCGCTTGGCACGCCTACTCTGCGCAGAAGGCTTCCGCGCAGAGAAGCTAGGCGGAGACTGGCTGTCAAGGAATTTTTATGTTGGAAGAAGTTCAGGAAACGCCCACTGACGGATTCTGCCAGTGATTAAGACAGTCGCGTTGCAAGGCGCTGTCAAACCAGGGAAAGTTTGAGCTATATAACCTGCTTGGAGCAGTTTGGAGTTTTACGCATGAGCAACACCATTTCCCATTACACATACCTACTAATGATTTAACTGTTTACAATGATCTTTAAGATAAGTTATAAATTTTCCCCATTCCTTATTAAAATTTTGGTCTTCCTGATTTCTGACTCTTCCAGTCATTTTAGCTATTTCAGCATAGTCCATTAACTTTATCTGCCATTCTTCTCTGGTAGGAACTTTCTCTTCTTTTCATCTCTGGGTCAGTAACATCCATGCAGCTGTGGTCGCATACATGGTCTTTTCTGCTCCTTTGGGATCTCGGCACCTAGAATTCCTAAAAGGAAGGCTTCAGGCTTTTTAACAAAGATTATTTTAAACATTTTTTCCCAAACTCATTATATATCATTTCCCAAAATCCTTTTACTACCTTACAATTCCACCACATATGATAAAAGGTGCCTTCTTTTTCCTTACATTTCCAGCATACATTTGAGCATGTTTTATACATTTTTGCTAATTGACTAGGAGTTCAATACCATCGGTACATCATTTTCGTATAATTTTCTTTCAACGTATAACATGCCGTGACCTTTAAATCCGAATTCCATAACTTCTCCCAAGCTGTATATTAAAGCCAAAGTCTCTCACTGAGTGTATCATTACTGATTTGACCTGTTCGTCTTTGTATACCATTCTAGTATTAATTTATACGTTTTGGAAATAAATTTTGTTTTATTCTCTAGCAGCTCTTTTTCAAATTTAGAGATTTCAGTACAAAAACCATTCTTTTTGTCCACCTTAAATATATCATTTGGCTTTTAATGTGATTTAAATCAGTGACTTGTATTTATTAATGTTTGTTTGTTGTTATATTTTTTCTTAGATGAAGGCTTTATAGATTATCAGGTATTGGACGGGTGGCTGTGATTTGCACCAAGCCACACCACAAATCAAATGGAGAGCCTGGACAGGCCTGTGAGTCAGAGGTTCCCACCACTGGGCTAGAAAGTCTGAATGTATAATCCTCAAATTCAAATTCCTTCTCCGCCGTGAAGCCCACTGTCATGGAAGGCCTAAAGAAGCCACTAGACGGGAAGCTAGTAAAGAACTTCATTGTTTCTCTTTCTTAAACAAGAACAGAATAGGTACAATTAAGTCCAGTGCCACCTAGTGACTAAACCATTCAATTACATTGTCTGCCTTGGACATGTCACTCTCAGCCTAACATATCTCCAGGGCATTGTGGTGGGAATGAGAGAGCCTGGTACATGCTCCTTACTGGAAGATCGGTGTAGAAACGTGACAGATAAAATAATGTTTAGCAACAGATGGGCAAACAGAAGGAGAAATGTCAAAAGGTTTAAATTCTCTGCAACAGAAGCCCTTGTTTATAAAGAGGCCTAGACCTGCCAAAACAGATCAGGACCAAATGCCATTTGCTTTAGGCTATGCGCTTACATTCTTGAGCTCCTTTTTAAAAATGTGAAAATGCCATATTTTTTTTTGATAAATAGTACCCATTGTATATTGGGAAAAATAGTCATAGGTCAAGAAATCGAAGCCAGTGAGCACTAGAGAAGGAAATACTGGCTACTGGAAGGAAACTTTAATTACACTGGGCACCATTTTTTGGATGGGAAATATCCGTCAGACACCCACCATCCATCATTTCTACTCATCCACCTTCCCGACTAGAAGATTTGAAATGCATGGCCAACGTGCCAAAAGACAAAGCTCTGAATATCCCTGGTGCATTTATAAAATGAGGAAAGTGCTCTATCATATATCTTTAATGGGCTGCTGGAAACATTTCAAATGGTTAAGTCCTGTTTATAATGCACCATTGCTCAACACTTCCAAGAACTTTGGAGTTTGGAATAAAGTCAGACTGCTACTTTGGGGCAGGAAATGGAAAGAGGGGGCAAATCATTCATGCTTAATCCATGAATTCATTTGGCAACATAGATAGAAAACTGATCTGCACCAAGAGAAGATATAGGTTTAAAACCCGCCTCAGCCATGAAGCTTTCTGGGTGAACCTGGACCAATCATTGTAAGGATAAAATGAGGTATTCCATCAATGCCACCTTCAGTTTTTCTTCTGTATAGGGGATAAATAAATACAGGTAATAAATCCCTCTTTCAAAATCTTTCCCAGTGACCATTTTAAAAATGAAAACTCTGAAAGTAGAATTGGTGGGAGTATCTCATGAGCATATGTAGTGACACTTTAAAAAAAGTATTTAATTATTCCTGTGCAAAATTAATATGATGCTGTCATTAATGTATCTGAATGAAGCACTTCTTTGTGAGGAAATTGGTTAAGGGCAATTTCAGTTTCCCCTCAGGAAAGATTCTAATAGACATTAACTCAAATTTCAGGCACTTTGCAGTGATAAATACAAGAAACATCTGTACAGAGTTCCCAGTATTATAAGCATAGAATACTGATTACTGTAGAAGTATGTTGGTCTATCCCTCCATCAGACTCAGAGGGGAAAAAAACACGTCCCTTGCAGGGATTTAAAATTCTGCTAATGTGAGATGGAAAAACCCAAATTTGATCAAATGGAAATGCAGGCAGAGTCACTCTGACTGACAAAACAAATGTGTAGTTGGCTTCGTTTAAATTCAGCTCCAATGAATATTTAATGGCCTCCCATAATGATGCCTTTAATAGTTTTAATATCGCTGTTCTGGGTGGATAGATTTTTGTCATTCTGTCAAAGGGTCAACCAGAAATCAGAATAAAAAAAGATGAAAGCCACAGACTGTCACAAATAGCACATTTCGGAGTTCTGTTATTTCACGAATGACCTTGAAAACCTGCTAGGTACCACATCCACTTTTGCAAGAAGCAAAGAACGACAATGGGAATTTGAAAAAGGGAAAAAAAGTTATGTTTTAATCCCCAGTATGTTGCTTCTGAATTTATTTGTAATGTGGCAGAAACAGTGGATAAATGTAGCTTATTCAATTTACAAAAGGGATTAGAAAATGCCATTCTTTCTCTCTTACATGGAAGTTCCATTAACAGTAAGACTAAAGGAGGAGACTTCAGATGAACCCACTCAGGTATTAAAAGAACAGGTGATTGTAAGGCCAACCTGGTTGCCGAATTCTGCACCAGCTGAAGTCTCTGAAGCATCTTCAGAGGCAGCCCTACATATAATGCAGTAATCTAACCTTGAGGTTACCAGAGCATAGACAGCAGAAATTAGGCTATCCCTGTCCAGATAGTGGGTCACCAGCTGAAGCTGATGGTCTTGCCACTGAGACCACCTGAGCCTCAAGCGACAGCAAAGGATCCTGGACCTGCTCCTTCAGAGGGAGTGTAACACCATAAAGAACACCCATGGAACCACCCACTAACAGGGCCTCAGTTTTATCTGGATTGAGCTCTTATCCAGTCCATTACCGAGGCAAGGCAACAGTCCAGCATACCCACTGCCACATTTGCAGATGTAAAAGAGAATCAGAGCTGTAGAGGTAATACTGAGTGAGATGAGCCAGTGCTCTGGAGCAGCTTCATATCATCCTAACAGGCTATCGAAAGTAAGTTGTTGGAATCCCATTGTGCCTTAACTTCCAGAACGTCTGCAAAAGCTTTGTTGGTAGACAATTTCACCTTTTTTATTTTTTTAAAAAAGACTGCAATCGAAAGGTTAAAAAGCGAAGCAAAATGTAACCTTCCCTACACCCCTCCTTAGCCTCATATAAAGCAATTTAGTACTTCACTAAAGAAGTCCTGACATTTCTAACAAATATTGAATCATGCTAGTGGGAACTGGGGTAAATCAATTGAAAGGATCAAAATTCGACAAGAGTTTATCACAACTGCAGAAGCTGTGTTTTCCCCAACTTTTTGAGTACTAGGCACTTCTGTGGTTACTGAAAGGTTATTCAGCAAGGTGGTGACCTTGTGTGCACCCAATAACATTTTCTCTTGAAGACACTCAGTTATGAGTTCTGCTTCACCTTCAGGGTCCATCTGATTATAGTATCTGGAGCTTGAAAGAAATTCTCTCTCCCACTGTCTCTTTCTGTCTGCTAACACTGAAGGCTGTAATTTTCTTCCTTAAAAATAAGTTTTGTGTGCACCTGTTTTGCAGACATTTGAGTGGTAAATCCTTGTTGCTTTGGTTTGTGATGTTCTGTGCTCTTGATTCCTTGGATCCATCTTTATGTGTGTTGGAGCCTGTCTTGGGTTTTATGATTTTTTCTCTTTCTAACCTCATGACAAAGTAGAGTCGGGAGGACTAATGGACCACATAATTCAACCACATCTCATGGCAATGTCATCTATCCACTAACCTGTCAGATCAACCCACATAATCCAGAGCATGAAATGTCACTGCAGAACACACTTCCATGGCAACCAACCCAAGTCACACAGTGCATGGGAAGGCAATCTGCCCCGGGGGGGGGGGGAGGGAATCCCTTCCCTAACTCCAAATTATTGCAATGTCTGCCTTTGAGCATAAGTAACGTTCATCTGTCAATGGCAACCCAGGGGAAATTCAGTTAAGTACATCACACTATGGCAGTTCCTGAAGCCCAGGAGAAGGAAGGAAAAATCCCAAGATCACAAGAGTGGGATTCATTCATTATTCTGGTAAGAGTGTTTACTCCACAATTGAGGAACTGGAAAGAAAAGAGACACTGTTCTTCAAATGCATACCCAACTTTTCTTGAGTTTATCAGTGTTTTCTAGAGGGACTGTTTCAGAATGTTATAGCTCTATTTTTTAGACGTATTGCACATATTGCATGGGTCTGCTTTGGGCTTTATATCATGAACGTTACCACATCCTCCAACATTCTTTAGATAAAAATAGGTACATTGCTCCCTCCCACCCCCATCTGACCCTCCTCGACACCCCTGCTCCATTTTTTGGTTGTTTCCCGCAAAGCATTTCCTATCAGAAGAAGGGACCACTACAGCAATGGGACACAGCATACATGTCCTTCACCGCCCTGAGAAAACAATGCCTATTTTATTTATTTTATTCTGTGGTAGATTTACAAAAAGAAAAACACATGTCAAGAAATAAAATTTGGAAAGCAGAAAGAGTAGACATGGATGCACAAAGCACACGCACACACACACACACACACACACACATATGTGTGTGTGTGTGTGTGTGTGTGTGTGTGTGTGTGTGTGTGTGTGTAAAGACCCTTTGTGTTCTACTCTGCTCCACCTTTCTTCCTGTCCAGGGCAGCCCTGCCCTCTGCCTGCCCCTCAGAGCTGGAAGGTCACGCGGGGCTAGGCCTTGGCGGTGACAGCCTCTTCTCCTCCTCACCTGCTCTCCTGCAACCATTACCAGCTGCCCCAGGGAGGAGACCAGCAGCAGTGGTCATGGTACAAACAAACAAACAAACAAACAAACAAACAAACAAACAAACTGCCTCCCTTGCTCTCCTAGCAGACAACCACGATTATAACTTCCCACAAGACAGACAACTGAGAGTTTGGCACACATTATGGTTTTTAGTGTGCATATTTGGCCAGTGTGGTGTAGCGGTTAGGAGTGGTAGACTCGTAATCTGGTGAACTGGGTTTGCATCTCTGCTCCTCCACATGCAGCTGCTGGGTGACCTTGGGCTAGTCACACTTCTCTGAAGTCTCTTAGCCCCACTCACCTCACAGAGTGTTTGTTGTGGGGGAGGAAGGGAAAAGGAGATTGTTAGCCACTTTGAGACTCCTTAGGGTAGTGATAAAGCGGGATATCAAATCCAAACTCCTCCTCTTCTTCTTTTGTGCAGCAACACCAGTGTAGGAAAGCATCTTGTATGCAGCAGCTCTGCAGCAGACCGTGTGCTATCCAGCACTCTCTTCCTCAGCTAGAACCTTCACAGCTCAGTCTACAGACAGAGAGGCAGATCTGACTTGCAGCTGGAGGCCAGGGATAAGAGCATAAGAAGAGCCTGCTGGATCAGGCCAGTGGGACGTCTAGTCCAGCATCCTATTCTCACAGTGGCCAACCAGATGCCTTTGGGAAACCTGCAAGCAGGACCCAAACACAAAAGCCCTCTCCCCTCCTGTGCTTTCCAGAAACTGGTAAAGTGCTCTGGATAGCTTGACAACTCAGCCCAATTGCACTGTCAGCCTTTGGCAAAATATCCATATCGGAATTGCATTGCTGCCAAAGAGGATGTCAATCTTCAAGTTTGCCTGAAGGAATCTATTCTGAGGGACAAAAGGAATAACCCCTTCGGAGGGCAATAATTGCTAACAAGATACCATTTAACTACATGGTGAGATCAGAAACCTGGAAGTTATGTGATATATTATGATGCTATCATAGTTAGGATGCCTTCCTATCTCTGTTTGTGATGACCAGGGAGATACTGTTGCTAATGGCAACCTATTCAAATATTTTATACTGAGACTCCAAAACTCTCAGCTTCAGAAGCAGAAGAACAACATTTTACTTTGAGCAATACTGCTGCCCTCCAGCAGTCAAATGTAAGGGAACAGTATCTCAAAAAGATAAAATTCATTTGATTTTGAATTTTTCAAATACAGTGGTACATCGGGTTACAGACGCTTAAGGTTACAAACGCTTCAGGTTACAGACTCCACTAATGCAGAAATAGTACCTCGGGTTAAGAACTTTGCTTCAGGATGAGAACAGAAATCGCATGGTGGCAGCGCAGCGGCAGTGGGAGGCCCCATTAGCTAAAGTGGTACCTCAGGTTAAGAACAGTTTCAAGTTAAGAATGGACCTCCAGAAAGAATTAAGTTCTTAACCCGAGGTACTACTGTATTATCGAACTGATTGAGCAGAACCATAGCTATCTGTAACTTCAGAGTGTGCCTCTGCTGTGATACTTCAGAGATGCAGCTAGTTACCACTTATGTTTATGGAATATAATAATAACTGAGTATTCAAATCTCATAGATGCCTCTTGGCCATTTATATTGATGTTGCTTTTATTTTTCATTTTCCTATCATGAGCTTAATCTTGCCTCTTTTATTTAATTCTTAAAAGTCTTTCTCAAAGCTACAGATAGGATCCACAGCTGCCCTTCCACAAATTGAAGGCCTTCTTCTGTTTGCTAAGATCCAGCAGAAGCTCCTGCAGGAGGAGGGGAAGGATGTAATTTCCATCAATTTGTGGCCTGCACTACCTTTAGATTCAGCCCATGACCTTCTATACACACCTGAGAAGAAGTCCTGTTAATGGATCTTTGATGTTCCTTCTAACTCTCTGATTATATGATTATGTTGCGAACCACTCTGTGATCTTTGGATGAAGGGTGGTATACAGATTTTGATGACGATGATAATGATGTTATGGAGTGGGCTCATATCCCATGGCATTCGGTCCTTTTAAAAGCCTGTTGTGAGAACATGATGCTTCCCTATCTCTATGGGAAGCATCACCAAGGGAGGAAAGACTGAAGGAAAATAGGGGGAAATCCCTTCCTGATCCCAAATAGGGAAATCAGTTAGACCCTGAAGCCCTGGTTTAGATGGAGTTGGACAGAAGAATGCAACAGCACCTCATGCTCCTCTCTGTATTGCAATAGCAACAGAAATGTTTGTCTCATCCACATAATGTAGAGTGTTTCACATCCAAATGTACATCACAGTGCACCCAGATGCAAATCTATATCCTGTCTGTCTGATGCAAGAAAACTTGTGTTCAGGTGCTGCTTTCTTGTGAATAGCTTCCTTGTTAGATTCAGACAACCACGTTGGCAAACCCACTTCCCTATTGCTCCATATTGGGGAGCTCCTCAAGGGTGTGAGTCTCAGTGACAGAGGAAAGCTATGTCACACTAACAGTGTAGAATCACATTCAGTTGTAGGTGTTATTCAGGTGTTACCTTACGCTTGCTCATGTGTAGATATGTACAGTGGTACCTCGGGTTACAGACGCGTCAGGTTACAGACGCTTCAGGTTACAGATGCCACTAACCCAGAAATAGTACCTCGGGTTAAGAACTTTGCTTCAGGATGAGAACAGAAATCGTGTGGTGGCCCCATTGGCTAAAGTGGTACCTCAGGTGGAGAACAGTTTCAGGTTAAGAACGGACCTCCAGAACGAATTAAGTTCTTAACCCCAGCTACCACTGTATCTGCTGTCACAAAACAAATGGACTAGATAGGGAAATTCAGTCAATCCCTTCAAACGTTTATTGGGACTGAGCTGCAGTCCACCTAAAATGCTGATGTCTCAAAGTAAGCATCCAAGGAAGACCCATAAGCTAACAAAATATCTCTAGTTCTCATTTCTGTTTGAATACAAATGTAAGCAACCTCCTTTTATTCTCTTTTGTTATGTGCATTGGTCCTCTAGCTCTCCGACAAAGGCTCTGAGGTTTAATTTGCTCAAAATAAATTCCAAACAACATATTAATATACTATGTGGTATACTCATAAATGATTCTAAAAAAGTAAAGCACAGTTGGAAAACAAATGAGGAAAATGAAGGTCCCGGGCAGAGAACAAAGTGACTGTAGTACTTTACATTTATTGATTCTGTTCATTTCGTAGTTCATTTCCAGTGTGTAGTAATTCTGAACCATGCTGGGGATTAGCACAAGTTTATGAAGCCTCAAGTGTCTGAACTGCTGGGCCATTCTCTTGGCTTCCCTCTTATTATTGACTGCACAAACAAGCAAACACTAAATCCCAATGCAATTTTCATACCTTTCAAAAGTTGGGTGAAAGGAGACTACATCAGTTCTTTGAATAATAGAAGGATGTTAATAGGTGGGGGAAAATATTTGCCAGCCCTTTATCAATCAGATCAGCAATAAGAAACCTTGGGCCTGTGGTCCTAAATAGGCCATTTCGGATGAGCCACACCCACCTGATGTCATATGATGTCAGATTGGCTGGTGTTACACACACACACACACACACACACACACACACACACACACACACACATATTGGCCTTCCAGCCAAAAGTGGTTCTCCACCCCAGAGTTTGATTCTGAATGTTATGATCCAGATAGAGTTGGATAGAACAGTGTTTTTCAACCACTGTTCCGCGGCACACTAGTGTGCCGCGAGATATTGCCTGGTGTGCCGTGGGAAAAATTGAAAAATTCGAAAGATTTAAAAATAAAGTATTTTATAATTTTTCATATTTCTGTTTACTTACTATTTCATAATAAAGTAATTATAAAATACTTTCTTTGTGTTTATTTGATTCCTATTCAAGAGAATTACTTTATATATAGTCAATATAGGCACAGAGTTAAATTTTTTAACATTTTCTAATGGTGGTGTGCCTCGTGATTTTTTTCATGAAACAAGTGTGCCTTTGCCCAAAAAAGGTTGAAAAACACTGGGATAGAAGAATACAGAGGCATCTCAAGATAGTAGTTTGGAATGAATGTATGTTCCTTTGGGCTCTGCAGTGTCAATTGAAATCTATGTCCCAGCCACATGGAGAAGAGTGGCTTGCCTCAAAATGCACATCGCAATGCGTCCGGAGGCAAATCCACATCCTTTTGGTGTGCATGGTTGCAAGGAACCTCAGATGCGGCCTTTGTCTCCTGTCACTGTCTAAACTTAGATGGTAAGTAAGCTTTGGAACAAGGATCCGCCTTTGGTTTATAATACTCAGTGAAGCTCTATCTACACTTGTAGAACTACACAAGAATAATTATAAAAACAATTTTGGATCATATAATCAGCATCCTTAATGGGGTGGATTGAGACAATAATAATTTCCAAGTAAAACTAACTCAGATTAACGCATGTGAATTAATGTGCTGTAACTCATTAGAATTATTGAGGCATTCCTCCAGGCCTATTTAAAAAGAATGGCTCATGTAATGTGAAAGGAAGACCTGCTTTCCTCTGTTTTTAAACAATACCCATCCCATTTGCCCCAAATGGCACTTCCCCCAAACAATGTGATGATTGGCGGCTAACAGATTGAGGTTGAATCCTGACAAGACAGAAGTACTGTTTTGTGGGGACAGGGGGTGAGTGGGTGTGGCGGACTCCCTGGTCCTGAATGGGGTAATTGTGCGCCTGAAGAACCAGGTGCGCAGCCTGGGAGTCATTCTGGACTCACAGCTGTCCATGGAGGCGCAGGTCAATTATGTGTCCAGAGCAGCTGTCTACCAGCTCCACCTGGTACGCAAGCTGAGACCCTACCTGCCCGCAGACTCTTGCCAGAGTGGTGCATGCTCTAGTTATCTCCCGCTTGGACTACTGCAATGCGCTCTACGTGGGGCTACCTTTAAAGGTGACTCGGGAACTACAACTAATCCAGAATGCGGCAGCTACACTGGTGACTGGGAGTGGCTGCCGAGACCATATAACACCGGTCCTTAAAGACCTACGTTGGCTCCCAGTACGTTTCTGAGCACAATTCAAAGTGTTGGTGCTGACCTTTAAAATCCTAAACAGCCTCGGCCCAATATACCTGAAGGAGCATTTCCTCCGCCATCGTTCAGCCTGGACAATGAGGTCCAGCGCTGAGGGTCTTCTGGTAGTTCCCTCCCTGCGGGAAGTGAAGTTACAGGGAACCAGGCAGAGAGCCTTCTCGGTAGTGGTGCCCACTCTGTGGAACGCCCTACCATCATGTCAAGGAAAGAAACAACTATCTGACTTTTTCAAGACATCTGAAGTTTTATTCTGTTTTTAGTGTTGTGTTGGGAGCCACCCAGAGTGGATGGGGTATTATTATTATTATTATTATTATTATTATTATTATTATTATAATATTATTATTATTATTATTATTATTATTATTATTATTATTATTATTATTATTCAGAGAAAGAGGGAAACACCCTCATTTCAATGACTTAAAAGCTGTGCTTGGTAACGTGATGGTTTTACTGCATTCCTCTCCCTTAAACAATCCCACCTACCCTGTACTTCAATTAAAGGCCCAGGACATTGAAATGAAATGAGTCCTTTAGTTATAGAAGAAGGGAAAAAAATCTATTGGCTTCATGATTTTGAATCCTTAGTGGAGGCATCAAACATTGTAATATTTTTGTGCTAGGCAGAAAGGTTATTAAAGTGAAATTAGTAATGCCAATGAATAAGTACAGAAGGAGGATCCCTTTGAAGAGATTCTTGAAAGCATTTAATGTGTGAATATCTTAGGAAGCCTTGCATTTGTGAGAGCTGAAAGAAAATTCAATTACATTCATGTTCTGGAATTTAAATGCTGAATAATGGCATGCATTAATTTTGAATCTGACAAGTAAGAAGGACTTATATGCAAAGCATAGATTTTCATGGGACATTAACATGCAAATAATATGTATATATATATATAAATTGTTTAAATCTTGTTTTCAAATATGGTAATAAAAGTATGTTGCAATGCTTGGTGAACTCAGACTCAACTCAAGCAAGGAAACTTATGTTTAGAGGCCATTGATAAGAATAAAAAAATGTCTACTGGTAATTTTGGCCAGCTGTTGACCTGTTTTATGAGCTTTTATATTATGGCCATTATAGATGGGATTGAGGTTGCCACATTGGAACATGGAAATCTTAGCAGTGCCTTTCAATTTTCATAGGCAGTAGGGAAACATGCAGCCATGTTGTCTTCCACAGATCTCTCAAAGATCAACCTCACCTCCCTTCTCATCTGATCTACAGTAAACCAGAAGGTATAAGAACGTTGGTTGAAAGAAGGCAGAGGGCTTTCTCTGCTGCCATGCCCAGAATTTAGAACTTGCTGTTTGGGGAGTTCCATTTTTCCCCTTCCCCTTTGACATTCCATCGCAGTGTCAACACCAAAGACCAGGACCCTTTTCCAGCCAGAACTCGCTGGAACTCAGTTCTGGCCCCTCTCAGGTGGGTGCCATTGCCGTTCTAAGAGAACGAGGGAGGTGTTCATGGTGAGTTCTAGCACCTCTTTTTCTAGAAAAATAGCACTGCATTGGCTCTTTAATATTTTAAATGTAGTACTTGGCATTTATCAAACTATAAAGTGAAAAGTAGAGAGTTTCACAATATTTTTGGGTACGCATAGTACAAAATGCAAGACCTTTTAGGTTACAACTGAAAAGGAACACAATGCTACTATTGAATGAGGGTGAAACAGTTGAACTGAAGCAAAATCTACTCTATGTTCGGTCCTAATGATTCAGCGACTTTTGCTGCTGAATTGTGCAATACAATGACATTGTCTCCAGAAGAGGATTATCAAGCATGACCAACGGCAGGACAGTTTAGGACTTCAAAACTGCACAAGTTGCTAAACTATGAGCTTATGTTGTAAACTGGCCTCCTTATTTATATGTGATGGAACAAACTGGAGCCTGGGATTTGTAGTGTGGCAAATAAATGACTCCAGTCTTCCTGTATGTATCATTTAACAGTCACTTCCTGAAAGTACTAAACATCTTAAAACCAAGGACTGGAAGGCAATACTGATGAGTGTTCATTCTCTGGGATGGGATGGAAAATGACAGCGCTAATAATATTTCTTTCATGGCTCAGATCATCATCATTATAGCATAAAATGTGTTTTGATAAACCTTAGTGTGCCATAGATATGAGATGAATGCAACTGAAGGCATATTGTGTCTGGTACCAGTGGTGCATGTAAAAGACCTTGCTGTACAGGAAAAGCTTAGTAAGAGTTTATGGTGCTTAAGCTTGCATCCTGTATGCATGAGTAAAGAAGGGGCGGGGGACAGGACTTGCCATTTGCACATGCTGAAGTACCCTGAATATCCCCCCCCCCCACTTTACAAGTGGAGATAACAACAGGCCAGCCTTCACTAACCTGGTGCCCTCCAGGTGTTTTTGACTACAACTCCCATAAGCCTCAATCAGCTTGTGCTGGCTGGGGCTGCTGGGAGTTGTAGTCTAAAACATCTGGGTGGCACTCAGTGGGTGAAAGCTGCAATCGGTAGACCCTTTACAGTGGTACCTCGGGTTAAGAACTTAATTCGTTCCGGAGGTCTGTTCTTAACCTGAAACTGTTCTTAACCTGAGGTACCACTTTAGTTAATGGGGCCTCCTGCCGCTGCTGTGCCGCCGCTGCACAATTTCTGTTCTCATCCTGAAGCAAAGTTCTTAACCTGAGGTACTATTTCTGGGTTAGCAGAGTCTGTAACCTGAAGCGTCTGTAACCTGAAGAGCCTGTAACCCAAAGTACCACTGTACTCATAAGCCCTTTTATACGGTCAGCTGAGATTAAAATTCCAGCTAGCAGCCACAGCAAGCAGCATGGCTCTGAACTGGACTCTGTCAGGGAATCCTGTTAATAGGGCAGGCCATCTGCACCCTTTCTCCATATTATCATGACTATTATTATTATTATTATTATTATTATTATTATTATTATTATCATCATCATCTCACTCTTCACCCTAAGGTCCCAAGGTGGGTTACATTAAAACACAACATTAAAACAATTTACAATCACAAAAATAAGGTGGGTCCTAAAAATATTGGAGGACTCTGTAGTCATGGTGGGAGGAGATAGTGAGTGAAAGTCACACTTCCTTAGCCAGTTCTCAGGATTAAAAAAAATGCTTATAATAAAAAAGGTTGAAATAGCCTCTTCTGCTTTCTGGGACCCATTAAGTACTGCTGAAAATTGAGGAATCAGGATAATTGGGGAATGGAGGACGGATAGATCTACAGTAAGGTAAAGGTAAAGGTACCCCTGCCCGTACGGGCCAGTCTTGCCAGACTCTAGGGTTGTGCGCTCATCTCACTCTATAGGCCGGGAGCCAGCGCTGTCCGCAGACACTTCCAGGTCACGTGGCCAGCGTGACAAGCTGCATCTGGCGAGCCAGCGCAGCACACGGAACACCGTTTACCTTCCCGCTGGTAAGCGGTCCCTATTTATCTACTTGCACCCGGGGGTGCTTTCGAACTGCTAGGTTGGCAGGCGCTGGTACCGAACGACGGGAGCGCACCCCGCTGCGGGGATTCAAACCGCCGACCATGCGATCGGCAAGTCCTAGGCGCTGAGGTTTTACCCACATCGCCACCCGCGTCCCAGTACAGATCTACAGTAGATGGCATCATTGTAGTGGATGGTATCTCCTACATATGTGGGCAGCAGATCGCCAAACTAAATGATTCTGAACTCCAGAGGTCTAACTAATGTCAGTGTGTGTGTGTTTGTATGTGTACACACACACACACACACACACACACACACACTCAAACTGACTGACTCACTCACTATGCACAGCCATAATCTTTCCTACAACATAGTCATGCACAAATATCATAAATAGGATTGTCTTCAGAAAGATTTCTGCAGGGGAAAAATGACTTTAGATTTCCAGAGTGATTTGAATCATATACACCTCCAAGAATATAGAGAGATGAAGATAAGGCGAAGTGAGGATTCATTTCCCTAAAGTAATCTTTAGATTATTTAACCAGCAGCCATTTCTTTTCTTCACATGCCATTATTGTTACACCTGGGGAATCCTTCTAGCTCAAAAGCTTATCTGCAACGTGTTGTCTTGTGCAGAATCGCAAGTGTTTCGTCAAGTGATGCGCAGAGAGGAATCCCAGAACAACTATTTGTCTTTCTCAGCAGTGTTCATGGTGGGGCCTCCTTAAGGGGAAAAGAGACAGTTACTTGAAGGAGGCAAAAGCTCTTTCCTCAAATTAAGCCACACTTGATTGGACTGGAAGGTGACCCACTTATTCTTCCCCATCAGATTGTTCCCACTTGTGCTCAGTGAGGATGCAGGTGATGGATCTGTTATTCAAGGCAAGGAGGTTCAGATCACCTCATCTAAGCACAGAAAGCACTTTGTTTTTGCATAGTACTGCATGCCAGATTGGTAGTAAACTTGGCATCATTACTGTGGTCTGGAAGAGGGGCTGGGTGCAGGTTCCCTTCTTTCTTTAGTTTCCAGAATACATGAAAGTTCAGTGGGGCTTTGAAAACTTCACTTGGTGTCTAACTCCTAGTGTTCAGAGCCATTAGTGCAGCAACAGCGCTCACCATTTCCTCAAATGGCACTGCATTTGACCACACTTTAGCAAGAAGAAATCAATCCATTAAAAACCGTGTGGAAATGTGTCTCATTACTGTTAATTTATTTAATGCTCAGCATTACAACTCTAATCACAATGAAATCCTCTGGTATTAATCTCGTTGTCACACAATATGTACAGTATTTGCATGAGAATTCCACTCAAGCTTCCCGTTAATTAGCACGCCATATAAATGTCACCATTTTAATTTGCCTTATGTTAAATGCAGCAGATTTCCACTTCCTAGAAGAATTTATCAAAATAAATATGGCTGAAACATTAATTTTAGCAATAAATAACATTTCACAGTTGCATATTTATAAGGCTATCATGATAAAATTTAAATTGGCTTCCATTAGCAAAAGTAAGCCTATGCAACAAACGAACATTCACAGTGGTTGCATCAAACATCAGTGCTCCGCCTCCAGTGATGTTTTATTGCTACATAAATCATCCCTTAATTTCCAAACCCCACCCACACAACAAATCAGACTCTGCATTCTTTCTTCTAAAGAAAGAGATACAGAAATGCTTCTATTAGGGTTGTGTGAGCACCTGCTTGATTGGCCCAGAAATCAATTGGACTTTTGACTGTACTTGATATGAGGTATTTATTTTTAACAATTGCCTTCTTAAAATCAGATCACTTGGATTGAAGGGAATCTAGGTAAGTATCTGAACACACCTGGAGGGTCTTCGAAGCCACTTGTGTGAACATCTTGCAGAATAAGTCGAAACTTTCTCTTCTGTTTTCAGCTATCCATGGTTTGTCATAAAACCAGGACAACTGTGGTTAGTGGCTTAAATTACATTTTGTCCTAACAAGGCAACTTCCACCCCAAATTAATGACTCTGGCTGTTTCAGGTAAACCATAGATATAACTAACCCTAGTTTCCAGTCTGGATGTATCAGCAAACTGGATTTAGTTGAAAATGTAAGTGGAGGAGGAGAGAGAAGAGAGAAATCCATGAGCCTGAGACTCATCCATGTAACACTAAACTATGGCTATCAACACCTCAGAAGTGGATCTAGGGGAACATGACCAGTTTGGCCACACTGGGCATGGATGCTTGGGGGCAGCACCAGGCACACCACAGCTATGACTTAGAATGGGCCCCCTCAATTTTCACATTTGGCTTGGCCCCCTGACTCCTCAGATGTCGTGCAGCATTATGTCGCCCCCCCCCAGTCCTCTGGAGAAGCTGGCACTTCCACTCCAGATAATGTACACCTATGTACAGAATCTTAAAACTGTTGAATTTACCTCACGAGTGGAGTATTGCTTGGTGCACATCTATTGCTCCTACTCGTTTTATCAGTAATGCCATGAAAAGACAAATGGCAAGACATGGTACCATGCTGTGAAAAAGATTGTAAAGGAAATATGCGAATGAAAAGATGCTAATAACTTGACAGGCCAGGAGAGAACGGCATGTCCTTTCATGTCTGTTATGGATTTTCTCAGAAGATGACATATGTGTTCCAGAAGTGAACTGAATTAATTCATGGTTTGACATAACACTCAAATTATATTTGTAAAATGTATATCCAGCCTTTATTTGCTAAGTGTTCACTGGATATCAACAATTAGAATATGGCACAAAATCAATCAAAAACCTTAAGACCAGCAAGACAATATGCAAGTTACCTCATTGATTCCTTTTCAAGACAAAACAGGTGGTTCTGCATGACTGGATACATTACCCTCAAAGAGCTAGAGGAAGAGGAGTGTTTTAAGTTGGTGCTGAAAGCTAATTAATATCAGTTCCAGTTGCACCTCAGGGGGAAGTATACTCCATGGCTGGGGTGATAGCACTAAGAAGGCCCTGTCCAGATACTGAGTCTCACAGGCTCCCCTTGGTGATGAAACTATAAGAAAGGTCTGCCTGGAAGGACTTCCATAATGGACAGGACCTTTACAGAGAGAGGAGTTCCACCAGATAACTGGGCCCTATACCTCATTGGCCTCCATTTTATGTCTTGATGGCCTCACAATCTTTCACTAATAAGTAATGAGTGAAACACATTGCCTTTTCTTGCATCAAAGTATTGCAAAAATTAGTATATTAGGGAGAGATTTTTGCTAATAAATCTTACAGAGGTGGAAATGCGGAGAACCAAACTTAAAATGGTAATTGTAAGAAGTTGAGAGAAACTGAAACATATTTGCCTGCCCATATTCTTCATATATGACACTGACCCCACCTTGAAAAATTTCTCGTCAAATGAAGCACTGAATAAGCAGAAATGAGATCAGCAAAGATGGAAGCAGGACAATGTGCTGATGAAACACCTGGATTTGATCTGTGGAGGAACATTAGCCTCAGGAAGCCTTTTGGACTCCATGGTTAGGCCTTCCTGAGTCTGCATACCACACTCTATTTAGGGTGCTCAGGCGAAAATGAGAACAAGACTCCTGCAGATACTATTATTATTATTTATAAATTTGAATACCACCCTTCATCTGTAGATTTCAGAGTGGTTCACAACATAGTTGCATAGAAGAGGGGGCTTCAACAGGTGTAGCTTGTCATACAATGCTTTTGGGATATTTTTTTAGGATTTTAAATTTGATGATAAGTACAGTGTTGGGGTGGGGTGGGGGCCCGACATCTCTCCCACCGCTCACTACCAACACATGCCCTGAGGTATTTCTTTGTTCCTGGCTTTTATGGTTATATCATTGCTATAACCATTTGAAGTCCATTAAAAAAGCACGGACTTGAGAAACCAACATTTTCTTCTTGTTGTCGGTGTGAAAATATCCCAACAGTGTACTGTTATGAGGGTAATTAAGATCCATTTCCTATATCTCTGCATTTCCATATCCACTCTTTCCAGTGACTGGGCAGGTTTATTTTGACAGTTTCTTGTTCGCAATAAACTGAAATACTTTTCGGAGCTCTCTCTGTAAGATACGGAGAAAATTACTTGTGTTACATTCATAAATCCTCGCCAAATATGCCAAATAGATTGATTGTGCCATTGTCCCCTCCTTCATTTAAACCTTGCTGAAATAGCTCCAAACCTTAATAGATTTTATCAGTTGACTGAGAAAAATATTACAATCTATTAATTGAGTCTGCGTTTACTGAACAGTAAAATAACCAGTCAGGTTCATTTCTATGCTATCTGATCATTCCTCTTCCAAATGTATTAGTTAGCACTGTGCTGAAACCTGCCTTTCTCTTTCCCAAAAAATTTCTTTCCCCATCAAAGAGGCTGCTGCTCTTCATTTGTAGGGCAGAATTTCACTGGGTGCAGGATGGAGCTTATCCGTCCACTGTTTCAAACAGTGGGGTAAGTGGTTTTTGCCGCCTCAGCTTCCTCATCTGAAATAGCCCCATGGGAGGAATTCTCTCATGACTTATTCCCTGGACCTTAATGGAAGACGGGGAGGCTGGTTAACTAGTGTCTGGTGGGGAAAGGACGTAGCTTAGCAGCAGAGAGTGTCCTTTGCAAGTTGAATGTTCCATTTTAGATTTTCCACATTTCCGGAAAGATCCAGAAAAGACTGAAACCCCGGAGAGCTGTCACCAGTCAGTGCTGCCAGTACTGAGCTAGATGGACTAATGATCTAACTCAATATAAGGCAGTTCCCATGTCCCTATACAGTATGCTTGCTGATTTTGTTTTAATGGTAAATCCTTCCTTTTAACCTCTTCCCCTTTTTAAGTAAAAAGGCCCCACACAGACAAAGCAACAACAATGAACAGTTGCCAGGAGCATGGCAGACGGCCTCTTTGGCTTCCTTTGGATGAAGGAAAGCCTAACTGAGGACATTATAAAGTTTTCATGAAGGGCACCTTGGAAAGCTGCAGAGTGCAGACCAGCAGGCAACCACTTGAGTATTCCCCTATCCCAGGGTTGGTCAATGCAGTGTCCTCTAGATGTTGTGGGGCTAGCACTCAATTGGCCAATTGGCCATGCCAATACTACAATACTAGGTTGTCTACCTCTGCCCTACCTTAACATATTGGAGGGAGGAGGACACCATACATGAACAACAAATCAAATGAGGAAACAGGTTGCAAAGTTTCGTATTCAGCATAGCAAACATGATCCTGCAGAAAGAATAGGCACCACCTCATTCATTCAAAGAAATATGACCTGACCCAACTGTCAGGTAGTAATCGAAGGGTGGTTGATCATGGTGTCTGCAGAACCATACCTACAAACCATAACTGATTCTCTGCACCAACCCTTCTGATTGATAAATTATTTCAGATTTATGATGCCTGCGGGAACTCAGTTTCTCTTAAAAAGTGTGAGTGTTCCCAGCGTTCCCTGCTTTGGGTATAATACATTGGGCTACTCTATTTTAGGCTGCTGGTGGAAAATTACATGTTTGAATATCCACCAATATTTTGTTCAAAAACCCTTCCTGCATCTACAAATCAAGTATGTCAGGCAAAAGGGGACTCAGCTACATTAGTAAAGAAAAAGCATTTTATATGTGTTATAACTCTGTGACACCATTTTGAAGTTTACAAAGTGTTTTCCTGAAATGCTTTTTTGATGTGATCCAGCCAGGGTACCAGCCTAGCCTTTCCCATGAAAAACCAATAGTTTGGGGTATCACCCAGAAAATGCAGCCCTGCACTTGCATTTTGAAAGGGTACAATCCAGGAAGTGCTGCAGCAGGAACCTGTTCTGGTTGTGTGCTAATGAGGATTTTAATTAGGGATGTCAGAGGTGTCCCAAAAGGTGCACTCTGAAATGTAAAGCGCCAATCCAGACATCTGCAAACATCTCCAAACATTTGTGCAATGAGCAGAGTCTTCTACCCAGTGAGAATGGAAGCAAATATCACAGTTTTCATTCCAGGAATGCTGGGACTTATTGTCCCAGAACCCTCCATGGCAGGAAAGGTTGCCCAGGAATCTACCAGGGAGTGGGGTGGCCCTTGCTGCCTCTCCTATTTTCTGTAGTGGGTAAAGTTTGTTGTCTTTTGCAGGGAGGAGAAGGGGAAGGCAGAAGTAGTAGGAGCTTTCTGTATGTACTTTGATGAACCATGTGTAGTTGAACAGCCCCCTTTTGGGGTAATGCCAGTTGTCAAAATATCATGTGGGCCTAAATAGCTCTTGTATCCAGTGATTGACAGGTGGGTGGTCCCACTCTCCAGTCCAACTTGACCTGTGTAATCTGGCTTGCCAGCTGAATCTAGTTCTCTATCCCTGGAGCAGAGGATAAATAAACACAAACAGCCTACAAAGAAATTGTAGCCTATTTATGTGTTTTGTTTACGACATGGACATGCTTACTGCTTTGGCAATGGAGGCATATTTTGTATTACCATTCTCTAGTGGAGAAGGCAAAATATTGGCCAATGCTGATTGGGCTTGGCTGAGGTTTCTTTTGGCTAAGGGAGTGCCAGGTCACAGATCTGCTCCTGGCCATTTTTATATGGTCTTTGTTTTATTTAAATGCAAATAGGGATAATCCCTTCTCATAAATATGGCTCTGAAATCCAGATGTCTGCGGAGAAGATCCTTCCTTCACCTTTGTTTTGATAATTGTGCCATGTGTATTGTTGTACCTCCTTTCAACGCTGAGGTCGGTGAAGTGAGAGGTGCACCTGGATTTCAGTAATGGGAAAATAAATAGCAGCCTTAACCCTAGAAATTTGCTGGCATTTGAAATCGAAATGTTTAATTCAGAAATCTTGCCATCAGAGGCATGCATGCTGTTGAACTTTTGCTTTTGTTGCATATTCTTTTTATTTTCTCTCTGGGCAAACTTTCATGGACATCTGTGGCATCATGATGCCTGATTTGGTATAATCCTAACAATGTGCAGTGCTGAGGATTGGACCTTGCTGTTAATTTGCACTAGTGAGGAAGAGAAACTTTGAGATTTGGTGGCTGCACAGGAGCTTTTTCCTCTCACAGAGAATGAAAAATGAGGGACATCAAAGCATGACTAAGCAAAGAAACGAGTCACTCTTGACAACAGATATAGGCATTACTTCTGAGTTCATAATTCTGAAGGCATACCGTATTTTTCGCTCTATAACACGCACCCGACCATAACACGCACGTAGTTTTTAGAGGAGGAAAATCCGTAGGCATGCCACCCGTAGGCATTCCCTCCATAACACGCACAGACATTTCCCCTTACTTTTAGGAGGAAAAAAGTGAGTGTTATGGTGCAAAAAATACAGTAATTTCCGCGTCAGTCATTCAGGGTCTGTTTCTCAGCTTTCTAGCATGATGTCTGGGAAAGAAGCATCTCTCCTTCATGGGGAAGATGCAGGGATCATATGAAGGACAGCATTCCTTTTGGACGTGAACCCAGAAAACCAAATCTGCAAGTCACTTGCAAAGCAGCTTTCAAAGCATCAGCACAATGTCCAAACCCACTCAAAATATGATGTTTTGTATTCCATTTCGGAGTGGCATTTTTCATGCCCTACTGAAAGCAAGATGACTCTGTCTCTTCTCTTATTGTTCATTTTATATTGATTGGTTGGTTTTATATTGTTTATGAATAGTTTCATTCACATTTTGTACCACTCTGTAATCCTCTGTACAGTAGCCTGAATCTTCTCATGACAAGTGGTTATGAAATATTGTTTAATAAAACCAATCATGTAAGTTGCTCTTACAGCAGAAGAAGACCCCTGCCTCCCCAAACTGCAGATTTTGCTGTCATTCCTAGTATAGAGGAATCAATGAAAAAGGAATGTCATTGATTCCTCTGTGTGTGCAATGAAAGTGGAACCTATTGGCAAATATGGTGGTCTTGCACGTGTACAAATTTTGGAATGAGGTGATGAAGGAAATTTCAGTGGTGCCTTTAAGACCCCAAACTGTGTCTTTTATCAATGTTTGATGGGTGGAGTATGGACTTAAGATGTAAACCGCTTATAATTTTTCTTTTAGTAGCTACTCATCTGACCATATCACATGGCTGGAAGAAAAGAAAAATTCAATATTAGTTTCATTAAAGTTATGTTTATTATCATTTCTGAGAAACTGACTTATGAATCAAGAGTATCTCAAAATGCAGCTAAACCTGTGGATTTTGCCTCCATTTGGTGGCCATTTGTTATTTGGATGACAGGCTGATCAAAAGAATGGCAAATTCCAATGAAATATGGCTTTATTTTGTATTTATAACATTTGCTTTGTATTCTCTCTGTATCAGGTCCTTTTTTGTTATAATGTCTAATTTGCTGTGTGGTCTCTTGTGAATGTACTTGATTTTATGAGGTAAAGACTGTGAACCCAGTTTTTGTGTACAGTTCCCCCCTTCTTCATTTTATTTCATATTTCTTACTGGATTGTTATTTTAATTTCCTAGTAAAATGTTGAAAATTAAGAAAGAAATGTAGTATAACTATGGGAGGAATGGCAAGGAGGCAGGAAGTATTTTGGGGGGACAAAAATAGGGTGTTGCTCTACCTCTGCAGGGAGGCCAATCTCATATCATGAAAACACAGCTGAATGAAGAGTTTTGTCCTCAGAATATTCCTAAATAAAGATATATAGGTGAACCATAAAAGGAGGCATTCAGAATGTAGATGATGATGTTCTGGCTATTGCCATGCTATTGCTAGAAGGAAGGCAAGCATATCATTGGTGTGATATAAGTCAGTTTTGACTTATTGCCAGTTCATCTCCATCAACAAATATAGAAAAGCACAGAAGAAGAAAACAAGATAAAATTTGAAATAGGAAACTTAGGTGATCTTTTCAAATCTGAAAAAAAAGGTTCTAAAAATGAATGTGTTCAATCAGCTTTCAAGAGAGATTATTAAAAATGTTCTTGGAAAAAATTTCCATTGACATTTTGGCAGAGCATCAGTGATGCAGGAAATAAGTTGTGCCTTGGGAATGGATGATGTAATTTATTCCTCTTGAGAATGGAATATTGTCTCTGTTTAGCAGCCCAAACCACAGCTCAGGCTAAAGCTCTTGCTTGGTCTTCATAAACTTAAATCACAGCATTTTGGTTTAATTGGCTTGCAGATTACATTGAAAATAACTGTGCACTCATAAGTGTATCATTTTTTAATTATTGCTTGATTTTAATGCATGACATCTTTTGGGGGCAAGCCAGGATATGTACACTAGATCAAGGAGAATGCAATGGGCAAACAGGCAGGAGACAGTTAAACCAGGGAGTTTGCATCCACATGATACATTTAAAGAAGAAGAAGAAGAAGAAGAAGAAGAAGAAGAAGAAGAGGAGTTTGGATTTGATATCCCGCTTTATCACTTCCTGAAGGAGTCTCAAAGCGGCTAACATTCTCCTTTCCCTTCCTCCCCCACAACAAACACTCTGTGAAGTGAGTGGGGCTGAGAGACTTCAGAGAAGTATGACTAGCCCAAGGTCACCCAGCAGCTGCATGTGGAGGAGCGGAGACGCGAACCTGGTTCCCCAGATTACGAATCTACCGCTCTTAACCACTACACCACACTGGCTCTCAAAGCACATTCAGTGCACATTTAAAGCACATCACTTCCCCCAAAGTATCTTGGAAGCTGTAGTTTATTAAGGGTGCTGAGAATGGTAGCTTTGAGAGGGGTGAACTACAGCTCCCAGGATTCTTTGGAGGAATGTACTTTAAATGGATGTCGTGGAAATGACCAGAGAGGAGAGTGAGAGTCAGAGGTCCTTATGGCATGTGCTGAGCTGTATCTATGCCATAGAATTTTATAGTGGACCATCAAGGACGATCAATACATAATATGTGAGCTCCATCTTCTACTTGGAACAATACACTGGCACCCACAGATAAGTGGGAGTATTAAGTATTGTAAAACTTAAACACAAGCTGTCTTAATTCACTTCAAGTCACCCCAGTAGCATGGATTCTAGACCATGGCTACAACAAAATTAAAACACACAGAGCAATAATTTAACAGCATCTTGCTGGTGCCACTGCTATGTAAGAAAGGCTCTAGGATGTGTGGGCAAGGTGCTTGGATCAGTCAGGGTGACCACTAGCAGGGAGGGGACAGCTGGCTGGGCCAGGGAGGTGATTAAGGCCTCCTTATGAGAGGAGCTGGTCCCTGCCTGCTTGAAAGAGGCAGTTATGGAAGCTCTGGCTTGATGACCCGGGTCTGCAGTAAGAGGATGGTTTCTGGCCTCTTCAGCTGTTTCAGCTTTTGTAGCTGGAGTCACTCAGGGCCCTGCCCTCCCAGGCCAGGTGGGAAAAGGCCTGCAAGGCAGAGAGTAGGTCAGGCTTCCTCAAACTTGGCCCTCCAGATGTTTTGAGACCACAATTGCCATCATCCCTGACCACTGGTCCTGCTAGCTAGGGATCATGGGAGTTGTAGGCCAAAAACATCTGGAGGGCCAAGGCTGAGGAAGGCCTGGAGCAGGTCTTCCAGGACTCACAGCCAAGATGGTCTCTGGTCTCTTATAAAAAATGTCAACAACTGTAACAAGTTCTTCTGAAGGTGTCAGGTGAATGGTCACAGTCTGATCAAGATATGCTTTTGTTGTTCTCATTTTGACAGCCATGGCAAAGCCTTGAAGCATTTCATCAAACCCCATCACTTGCCTATGCAGAGCTTTTCCTAGTTAGTAGCTTCTGCTGTTAGAATTAAAACCAACTGAGTATCCGTAGAAATGAATGCATTGGTGCCCGTTCCAAACTCATTTGTTTCTATTGCATTCACTCCATAACAAAAATGAATGCAACAAATAGGCTTCCACATCCTTAACTAGAATGCACACCCCTAACAAAATGACAAAGTGTCACAATGCTAAATTGTGGTTGCCAAAAATGAGGAAAGACTGACTTCTCGGGTGGCACTCAGCCAGAACTCTATTCTGAAGCTCTCCTTCCTCTGCTGTGAGATGGTTTCATCCAATATGCTGCTGCCAGAGACTGACTCAATTAATTTTCAGACTGAGTTAAAAACTCATCCTTCTTGCATTGACTTGCTCCTGTAGTGGCAAAAACTATAAACTAGGCTTAAAAAAATTCACTAGCTCGGTGGCTTTGGCCCCATCATCTTGTATAGCTGGCTGAGGTGCAAGTCATCACTAGAGAGACCAAAACCCAATCACTCTGTCAGCCATTCCTGGAATGAGGCTTCAAGCTCAAGGCCAGATTCTTCAAACAAACTACATATTTTGCCACAGATTTTGGCTCACTACACATTACCATTTACTCTGGCTCCAGTGTGCTCTCACCACCTTCTTTAGAATTCAAATACACAGGACATTACTTAGAATGCAGAACTTTATTGAAGTTTCTTGAGAACATGGCAGTTTGATGTGTTGCACCCCTCAAACCAGCTTCAGTGTGAAAGGAAAACATAAGCCACATTCACTTTGCAGTTAAGCTGAGGTGTATACATTTGAGACGCTGTTGAATATGAGCAGCTGTCAGTGGGGAAACCAAACAGGAAAAGCACATCTGAAGACATCCTTGCCCCCCTCTCTGCTGAGTACAACAATGTGCAAATGCGACTTGAAATGCAGTAAGGGGAAATGACCATGCTTCGTTTTAAGCCACTGATGTGTCCATATCCTTTGCTACATGTTGTTTCCATTACATGAACACTTAGCACATAGCACTTTATTCTGTTTACCTGATGTTTCCCTACCTGATAATTTCCCTGTTTTATGTTATCTTTCATAGGACATAAAAGCCCCTTCTAGAAATCTAGAGGGAGGTGAGTGTTCATTTCCATGTTGTTGTTATTGTTTTAACCCATTAGCAATCCAATTGACTTGGGAAATCTTGGGAGTTTTGCATTGTAATTTCATTTGATGAAATTTGAGGCAGCATCCTGGCATGCAGTTCTTTCCCACTGTTTAAAATTTAGCATGGCATGATGGTATATTGATAAAAAAAGGCTACAGTTCCATAACACAAGAGGTACTGCAGTGTAAAGGGAACATTAGAAATCAGGACAGAAGCACTAACATTCTAACCAGTAAAACTAACACAGTAACACATGTCTGAAGGAAGCCCTACTTTTCTTAGGCTCATCATACTGCTTCAGTATATCAAATAAGGTGGCTACAGGGTTAACTGCAGGCAAGATTACCATGTCCATTGATCATGCAGAACAACACTTCCCCACTAAAGACAGAAATATAGCCCTTTGTTCAGAGTTGAACTCAGTCTGCACTCCCTTGGTCAGCAAAAAGTACTGTTGAATCTAACAGGAAAGTTGTTCAGATCTCCATCTCCTTGATCTGATGTAACAGAGCAGGCTTTACACTTCTTTAAACTCTGGCCTTAGAAGTCTCTTAGGAAAGATTCACAGAGTTTGCTCTTGCCTCATTGCCACTCTTGGTAGTGTATTTTTAGGGCTGCCCTCTGGCATGTTGAGAAAAGACTTGGGCCAGGTGAGAAGGACAAGAACAAACAGAGTTAATTTTGTTATAAATATACAGCTAGGCCAGAAGGCTCTGTCCACTAGAATATAGCCATCTGTCCCTCAGTGCTCCTGCAGTTTCTGCTTCTCAGACACCACTAGGAGGCAAATGACTCTCCAGTATTAAACTTCAAATACGGAGACAGTTTTGGTGTACGCTTTAAGCACACCAGTTTTGTTCATCTCCGCAGTAATCCTGTGAGGGAGATTTGACAAAGATACAGAGAAATGTAGAAGTCTACCCAGGGGCATCAATAGTTTCCTGTCCCATTACAGGTGTTAATTTACACTGCAGTGCTGGTTGTCTTATTGCCAATTACTTCTGTAGTGAATGGCGACCATGATTATTTTTCAACTACTTAAGCTGTAATTGAATTTTTACAAGTTCACAACTGTGATTTTTTTGCATTTCAATGCCACTTTAACCTACCAACTCTGTGTAATATATTTCACATGGGTATGCATTGGCTCTGTTAGGGGACTAAATAGTGAACTAAATTGGGGTGCTGTGAACCCCCCTCCCCACAGTCATATCAGTGCCGCCACAAAGTCTTGTGTTGCTCTCCTGTTTTTGTATTCCTGTACTGTACATTTCTATCTTTCCCTATATATCTCAATTTCTCTAAGTCCACAGGCCTTGCAAGATTAGAAACAAGAGAGAGACCTCTGTTTATGGAGAAAAGTGAAACTCTTTGGTTCCCCCACAAGTCCTTGGTCCTATTTGACTGCAATTTGGCAGCCCTCGTATATGTACTTTCCAATGGAAGATGACCCATCTAATGATGTGGACTCCACCCCATAAACTTTTTTTTCCTTGAAAAAGTCAGGCTCCTTTGGGAAGGAGAACAGGAAAGAAAGAAAGAAAGAAAGAAAGAAAGAAAGAAAGAAAGAAAGAAAGAAAGAAAGCTATGCTTTCGAACTGCTAGGTTGGCAGGAGCAGGGACCGAACAACGGGAGCTCACCCCGTCGCGGGGATTCAAACCGCCGACCTTCTGATCGGCAAGTCCTAGGCTCTGTGGTTTAACCCACAGCGCCACCCGCGTCCCAAATCTGTCTTTATCATGCAACAAAACTTTACTTTTCATGGCTGAGTCCATATTTAATTGTAAAACCCCCAAATCCAGCATGTTTCCCCACTGTCCCTCATGCCTAAACAGTCTATTGATTGACTGGGCATGTAATCCGCGTGCAGGTTTCATTTGTTCCACGCTGCTACCTTGTACTTATGAAACACGACGAGGAGTTAGGAAAACAAAACAAATGATACAGTCCAGTATACAACTGTATGTAATCTTGTAACTTTTATACATAGTGAAAGATATTTTTATTGTAGTGGTTCAGTTACCTTTTGGTTTATGAGACCATAAACTGCACCTTTGAATAAATGCCATGGCTGGAGCCCAGGAGAGAAAGGATGCAACTCGGAGCACTTGCAAACACTTTACTGCCTCATAAACCCCGAACCAAATGAAGTTCTTGTAATGTTACATTTTGCATATGAAATGCAGCATACATCTTCCTTCCTCCTTGTGAGTTTTACTCCTTTGCCACTCAATGGGCCTCCTCTTTGCTTGTACCCCATCCTTTTCTCCACTGCAGGTCTATGCACAGACATTTTGCTCAATAGCACTATAAGCTCAGTGAGTATTAAACTTACAAGTAATGCACAAACATTTCCGATAGACTTGTAGCTCAGTCGTAGAGCATCTGCTCTGCAAGCAAAAGGTCTCTGGTTTGACTCTCTGTATCTTCAGGGAGGACTTTGAAGGATTCCTGGCCTGAAGCCGTGGGCAGCTGCTGCCAGTCAGTGTAGACAGTATTGAGCTAGATGGACCAAAATAAGGCAGCAGCTTATGTCCTCAGTTTTGCTATGGAAACTGCCAGTTCACCAGAGAAATGGAAGGATTACCTCCAGCAAGCCACCCACTTTAATATAGATGATCATCATAAGTGGCTTTTTCTTTCTTTTTAAAAAAGGACTATGAGAGTATAAGGTTTTTGGCATGTTGTTTCAAACAGGAAAAGGGAGCGATGTCTTGAAGTTGAGTGAAAGAAAACTTTCTTATTCCTTACAGTAAGCTCTCCTGAGTTACAGCATGGCAGCTAGCTAGAAATGGTGGGGATTGGAGCCATTTAAAACCTTGCAATATATTGCAGGGTGTACATTTGCCCCCAAGTGAAGGAGACAGTGTTCTAATGGCCTCTTAATCTTTCAGTTTTATGACTGTTCATGGTGCCCCATTAATTACTTCAGAGTGTGTGACCTGACAGACCTTTAAAGCATAAAAGTATTTCATGCCTCCTGCCAGATCTGTTGCCATTTCTCTTACGGTCGGCAACTATTGTGCTGCCATTGCACAAGGAATCTGCAACGTTGTGGGCAATGCCTAGCTAACTCACGTTGAAAAAAGAGAGTTCTTGATAAGAAGTCACAAGGACATTGACTAGCATTTTTGATGACCTGGGCTTGGATCTGAAGGACTTTGTGAGAGGTTTCTGCAGTGTACTGGGATTTCAAATCTTCCTGTAACATGCCAAGGTGAAAGCCAAATGTAAACATTATGGTGGGCATGCTGCTTTTACAATTAATTAAGTTTTCTTTTTTCTTTTTAAAAAGTCATGTTATTTTAGCAATGCATTCCAAAGCGTTCCACTCCCAAGGAGAACTGGATCAGCTGGTGAGCCAGATTACACAGGTCAAGTTGGACCGGAGCGTGGGACCACCCACCTGTCAATCACTGGATACCACCAAGAGACCCATTTGGGCCCGCATGATATTCTGACATTTTACTGAATGTGTAGGTTGGCCCTGAAATTTGGCCTAATGTGTCACAAGACAGGTATTCACAATTATAATTCATGTTGGGTACCTGTTCTGTGCCAATTAGTAATTTTAGCACTGAAAATCCTCATCAACTGGCTATAGCTGCAGCACGCTTTGACTTTAATATCACAGCTTTATGTTTAAATGCTCCTCAGAGATATACATAAAAGTGTTATATAAAAGAGTAACTTGTGGTTTCAGGGTTTTGTTCTTTTTGCAAACAAATGCCAATTAGCATACTAAATGAACTTCACTGAATGCTCCAGGAACATTTTTTACATGTGTTGAGAACAGTTTGAACAAATCTGTTTTCTTCTGTTTTCTGGCAATATATTGTTTATCTATTTAAAATGGACTATTTGATTTATATTGTGCTCTGTCCATTCCAGAGTTTTAAAAATAAAGCTAGCTATGATGAAAATTAAAAAAGCATACACACACACACCTTGTTTAAAACATAATACTTAATTACTTTACAAATTAGTATGCTTATTCACACTTACTAAATGTTTGCCTCAACAACATTATTTCTTTTTTACTTCCTCTTCACTACCTTCCTTATCTTTCTTGGTGCCCACTCTGGCAAGTAGGGTCTATCTAATCTCCATCCACCCCATCATTCCTTTCACCTTCTCTTCAATTCTCTACAGCAGGTGGGGAATCTCAGTCCGTACCCATCATCAGATGACTTGTTTCATTCTTCCCTAGCTAAAGCTTCTGAACCTTGAAAGGCAGCCCCATATAGAATGCATTGCAATAGTCTAATCTGGAAGTCACTAAATCATGAATGGCAGTGGCCTGATCTCCACCTTCCAAAAGTGAATGCAGCTGATGAATGCTGGCACTTTGGAGCAATGCTGGGCCCAGTACTATCTGAAGGCTAGACACCTGGTCCTGACAGGAGAGTGATGCCACTTGGAACAGGCGATATTTGCACTCCATTATTCTGTTGCCTGAGCATACAATGTCTGCAGAAGCTCAACAGGCTAGCTCTCAGTTTCTTCATGTGATTCATCCTAGACATCTCTCTCTTTTTTACTGTGTCCATGGCGTGCCTTCATGATAAAGTCAAAGATATTGCAACTGAGTGCTCCCTCCAACCTGCTTTCTGAAATATGAATGAAGCTCAGTCAGCTAAATGTCACAGGTGTACTTTGATCGCGTTTTACACACTATTGAAATGCAGGGCCATGATTGTGTGCAATGAAGGAAACCAAAGCATACAAAGAAAGAACTGCTGGAATTAAGTATATTAACTTCGGATGCAAATGAATCTGAAATCCATGGATAATCCCTTTGTTTTCAGCCCAGTGATTCCAAAAAATGAGAAATACGCCTTAATCCATTGTTGGCATCTGGAGAAGCACCCGAAAATAATGAGAGATTGTTAGCAGCACCCAGCTCTTTTCTAGAAGGCATTTATCTACATTCCGTTTTAGGCTGGCACAGTGATGAAACACTTGACCTAGGACAAAGCTCTTTCACAAAGCACTCAAAAGGCAATCTTGGCTAATACGAAGGTCGCCTGAGACACCGTCAATTGTGTTGAATCGCTGTGGCTGTGACTTCCCCAATCCTCATTTCCAGTAAGCGGCAATTTGTCAGGTCAGATTATCTTTTCTCTGTGTAATGTTCTGTGTACTTGGTCTCCTTAGAGCTCTAGAAATCACAATGAATCTGCTTCAGAGAACATTTGCCCTTTGATGTCTGTTTACATTCTCTGTGTCAAGCTAACGGTGTACACTAATTTGCCACACACCTCTCTGTCTCATGGGAGACAAGGCCACTGTCACAGGGGATTAACCGCTGAGTTAATGTGCTGTCTGCTTAAATGACAACTGAGAGACATTTGACACCAGCTGTGTTTTGGAGGTTAGACAGCAAATGGATGTAGCACATTTTGTTCTTACGTTAGGTCAACCCTGGGTTGTTAACAGTCTGCCGCAAAGAGAAGTAATGCAATGAGTCTGTTGACATTATTAACCCAGATTATGGTCCACTCAGTCATGTCAAATACCACATCAAATCATGTATGGAGATATGACAAATGGCCAAGCTGTGGTCAGGCTTAAGAATGGCCTGTAGAGGTTCTGTGTAGTCTAATTTAGGCCACACAGAATCTGTTTAAAAAGAAGCTGGATAGAGTTTTTGCAGTCTAAATTACATTACACAGAATGTCTGTTCAGCTTCTGGTCAATGCTAGGAATGTTCAAGGCAAAAGAGCCAGGTAGAAGGAGTATAATGGAAGTTCCTGATGTTTAGCTTCTCAGGACATCCTGATTATTGAACATTCATCTTGATTTGCTTGCACAAAGCTTACACAGAAGTTAGACTGTGTCCACCGGTTACTGACCATTCATTCCAATTTTTTTGCAGGGAGGTTAGATGACAATGAGCATTCATCTTGATTTGCCTGCATGGTGGTTATACTTCTTTTTGTCAATCATTTACTCATCCCACGCTTTTCAGCCTATTTCCCCATCACTTTCCTAACTGTAAAAAAGCCATTTATTTATTTATTTTAAAAAAGTGGTTTTGTTGCATCAGGGCAACAGTTAAGGTTATGGGGCACCCAAGAAAAGCAATTTGACACTCAAGGCCTTTGTACGCTACAGGTTTTTAACTCTTGATTATAAAAATAAAATTCTTCTACCCATTTCCCTGTTGATGGAATTCACAAAGTGGGATCTTAATCACCATCTGACGTTTGTGGCTGATGATGAGGATGTACTGTCTAGGCCAGGCTTTTTCATGTATTGCTAGTACTCACTGTTTTTCTGGCACCACACATTACTTCATGCTACTTGCAACTAATTGCTCAATGGGCTATGCCTTTGGGCAGGAGTAATTTTGCCTGAAACATAGTAGCTCACGGGGAGGCAACATGGTGCCCTCCAGATATTATCTAAACAAGTTTTTATAAAAAGCTGTGCAAACTCTTTGATGGATTTTGTCCATACAGTCACAACAGCAGAGGGTATTTGAGGGGGGGAAACAAGTTAGCTGACTTATTTGGCTCTTAGCATAAAGTTATCAAGGGGCCATAGTGAAGGAATACATGCAAGAAAAAGATAGCACTTGCAAAGCTTATTCACTAAGCTTCTTGTTGTGAATCAGTCATACTGGAAAATATTTCTGTTAAAAGAAAAATTTTATTCCTGTTCTCTCTGATTACACATGCATCCATTGTCATGTGACTAGATGCAACTGATTCCAGGAACTGATGGTGCTGCTCAGAAAATGTGTGGCAAATAATTATGTGTGCCTTAATTACTGAAAGTCATTGCTAATGCTGTTTGTTAAGCAGCAGGTCTAAACTTAATAAACAGTCCCAGGACCATAATTAAATGGCATTAGCAGGTTGCGGGGAAGGAGTCTGTAGTCTGCCATGCATGTATTTCCTGTTGCTTGGATGAGAATACCTTTGTTGGAGTGCATTGTCTGCAACTGTTTCCATCAACCTTGGAGACTCTTTTGCCTTTGTGTGAAGAATAATAATAAAAAAATCATTGGCTACAGTTATAAGATTACAAGCCATATGTATAGCAATAAAAGAAGAGCGAATATGAGACTGTAGACTCCTGATCAGTCACAAATGTCAAAGATACAAATGAATAATGGGGGCTTTGCTACACAGGGATTTCTCTGCTGCAAAGCTGCGCAGAATATTCAAAGTGAATTGCCAAATAGAATTGATTCAAAAGGCTGGAATCCAGATAATAAAGTCCCATATGATTTCATGAGTGCACAAGCAGAGTCCTCATGGGCATTCCACAAACAAATTGAATGAGCTAGCCAGATGAGCTGGGTACATGACTAACAGCTGTATCCAGGAAGGTTATGCCGAATCACTTTCCCCATGGCAGGCTCATGCCTCTGAATGCAGCTGGCAAGGCATTGCAAGTGGGGTTTATTGGAATATGGGCCTGTGGTAACTAAGGCCCAGGATAAGACCTCAACTGGCACAGATTAGGACAGGTTTGCATCTTTAATTCATACATCCAAGACTGCTCAGAAGTAAAAATGGGTGTTCGGCTCCCTTTTGCCATTGTCCCAAGACTAACCTCCTGTCATGTCTCAGTCTGCTTGGGCTGTACTGTGTCACTTTCCTGGTCTCCTGTCATCTAAAATACGCTATAGATCTGCATCACTTGTAATCCCCTAAATGTGGTACCACGCTAGCTCTGTTTAGACATGATGACTGTCACATCAAGAGAAGACCAAAGGCATGGCAATGCCCCCTCTGCCTCATTTAGGGATGGAGAGAAATTTGGTTCATTTCACATTTAAGGGTGAGCCTACGTCATTCACAGTTTCCAAAACAGTATGTGAACAGAAACACAGCGATCCTTTGAAATCCGCACCTCTCTGGATTTTCCAGTGTCATTCTGCAGCCAAGCAATGCACACACTAGGGTCAAATATGCATCAACATGCATGTAAGGTAATAGATGCATGTATTAGTGGAAATAATACACAAAATGTATTATATTAGGGGAAATGGCTTTGCAAAAATGTGTACTTTAGGATAAATTCACACTAAAATGCTGATTTATTTTCACGAGATCTTTTTTTTAAAAAATAAGGAAGTTGACAAACTGATGCAGAATTGTGGGGAACTGAACCAAAGATTGGAAGTATGAGAAATGAAGAGAAACCAATTGAGTTTCTCCCATCCCTACTTGTCTCACTATCCAGAGCTCCTGCAGCTTCCATGTGTTGAGGGTCAAACCTCTGCAGCAGTTCTACTGATGGAGGGTCCCGGTGTGAGTCCATGTAAGTAAAACATAGGAACACTTAAAAAAACAATTTTAATAAGCACCTCACAGGATCAATTTCTGCCATAAGCTGGAATTTAATAGCCAAAGACTCCTCCAGTCCAGCATCCTGTTTTTACAGGGGCAACCAGATGCCTATAAGTATGCAAGCAGAACCTAAGTACACCAGTGCTCGCCCCCCCCACTTGTGATATTTGGCAAACTATTATTCTTACCACCCCCCTCCCAAACCTGACTGCCTTATGAGGTCTTCTAGCTTCTCAGACCCCAATTTACCTTCCAGAATACAGACAGGTTAAATTATGATATGGCAACCCTAGAGCTTAGCCTGAAAATGAGGACCGTGCAGTTAGTTGTGTGTGGTGTACGTAAATTATAGTTGAACTTCAGTACATAATAAGGTTAGTCAAAATGCCTTTAGTCACAACATTGGTCACCAGTATTTCACTTTGACATTTTAATCAGGAAACTTTACATGGATGGCTTGATGAAACCTTCTTCTTACAAGCACACTGCCTTCATTGGAATGAGCACTTACTCTCTGGGGCAGCGGAAGATAGGATATAGATGGATGAGCCTGCGGACAGACATATTGTTGATAGGTTTCCAGATCATTGTACTTTAATAGAATGGAGTGCTTTCTCTTGTTTCCAGAATTAGGAGAGGGAAGGCATTTGAGGGCCTTATAAAGAAGCTTTTAAGATCTCATTCCATACTCAGTTACCCTGCTATTGAATGGGTGGCATCAATAAATTGACAGTCCTGACACAACAGTGGCTCACTGTCCTAAAAGGCTCAAGTAAATAAGAAAGATGTGCTGTGAGTCTGATGGAGGAGATCCATAGCATCTGCCACTAGATGATCTATCTATCCTTATTCATACATGGTTTCCATCACCCTTTGCTGGTAAAATACAGGAGAAAGAAAACAAAGACTGCTTGCCTCATCTTAGCACACTGTAGGGACAGCCATATGAAGTTTGCAAATCTGTGAGTATTACTGCACATAACAGGGAAAGATGGGAGGACAATATGGATATTGTTACACACCTCATGTTGCAAGTCCACCAGAAATTATATTGGTTAACTGCAGACTAGGAAGGTGCTGGTTCAATTCCAGGTGGCTCTGACACAATGCCATTGTGCTGACCTCCAAAATCCCCTAGTCAGCGACATCTGCATGCAGCTTTTGGGAGAATGGATGCAGTTAATTAGCTACTGTCTCTTGAACAGCCTTCCCCTATCCCCCACACCCCAAAAACAAGGTAGACCGTGCTCTAATGGCAGAAATATTTTTTTTTTAAAGATTTTTATTGAAGTTTTACAGAAAAGAAAAATAGAAATTCACAGAATAAAAAAACCCTAGATTACAAAAAAAGAAAGAAACACCAAAAATACAAAAAGAAAGCACAACTAATTAAGAAAAATTAAATTTAAGCAAAGAAGAGTTAAAACCAATCCATTTTTCCAATCACCTCAATTTCATATGCTTATGTTCTTGACCTCCTCGCACCTCCCCCCTTTTGTATTCCCATTCAGATATTTAATTCAGCAAATTCTTACCCTTTTTCAAATGTTAAACTTTATACCATAACATATACTATATCCATATTTTCAAGCATATCAATACCTTTTTTTGCATAATCTTATTAACTTTTATCACTAATTACCACTTATTGCCAATCCAAGCACAGTTTTAGCATTCATTAATTTTATAGTATTTCTGAAGATAGTCTTTGAATTTCTTCCAGTCTTCTTCCACCAACTCTTCTCCCAGGTCTCGGATTCTGCCAGTCATTTCCGCCAGTTCCATATACTCTATCAGCTTCATCTGCCACTCTTCCAGGGTGGGTAACTCTTGTGTCTTCCAATACTTTGCGATGAGAATTATTGCTGCTGTTGTTGCGTACATAAAGAAATTTCTGTCTTTCTTTGGCACCAATTGGCCCACCATGCCCAAGAGAAAGGCCTCTGGCTTCTTAAGGAATGTATATTTAAATATTTTTTTCATTTCATTATATATCATCTCCCAGAAAGCCTTAATCTTTGGGCATGTCCACCAAAGGTGAAAGAATGTTCCTTCACTTTCTTTACACTTCCAACATTTATTGTCAGGCAAGTGGTAGATTTTTGCAAGCTTGACTGGTGTCATGTACCACCTGTATATCATTTTCATAATATTCTCTCTTAGGGCATTACATGCCGTAAATTTCATACCTGTGGTCCACAACCATTCCCAGTCAGCAAACATAATGTTATGACCAACATCTTGTGCCCATTTAATCATAGCAGATTTAACTGTTTCATCCTGCGTATTCCATTTTAGCAGCAAGTTATACATTCTTGAGAGTGTTTTAGTTTTGGATTCTAACAACTCAGTTTCCAATTTAGATTTTTCCACCTGGAAGCCTATTTTTTTATCCAAGTTATAGGCTTCTCTTATTTGAAAATAGTGCAGCCAATCTCGCACCTTATCTTTTAATTTCTCAAAACTCTGCAGTTTCAGTTTATCTCCTTCTTGTTCCAATATTTCCCAATATTTCGGCCATTTGGCCTCCATATTGGACTTTTTCAATGCCTTTGCTTCCATTGGTGACAACCACCTTGGGGTTTTATTCTCCAGTAAGTCTTTATATCTTAACCAGACATTAAACAATGCTTTCCTGACAATATGATTTTTAAATGCCTTATGAGCTTTAACCTTGTCGTACCACAAATATGCATGCCACCCAAAAACATTGTTAAAACCTTCTAAATCCAAAATGTCTGTGTTTTCAAGAAGCAGCCATTCTTTCAGCCAACAAAATGCAGCCGATTCATAATAAAGTTTCAGGTCTGGCAGGGCAAAACCACCTCTTTCTTTAACATCAGTTAGTATTTTAAATTTTATTCTGGGCTTCTTGCCCTGCCAGACAAATCTAGAAATATCTCTCTGCCACTTCTTGAAACAGTCCATCTTGTCCAAAATTTGCAAAGATTGAAACAGAAATAACATCCTTGGCAATACATTCATCTTTATAGCCGCAATTCTACCCAACAAGGAAAGCTTCAAGTTTGACCATATCTCTAGATCTTTCTTCACTTCTAACCAACATTTCTCATAGTTATCTTTAAATAAGTTTAGGTTCTTAGCTGTCATATTAACCCCCAAATATTTAACTTTCTTTACTATTGTTAAGCCTGTCTCCTTCTGAAACCTATCTTTCTCAATCGGTGTTAAATTTTTCTCAAGAACTTTAGTTTTAGACTTATTCAACTTAAAACCAGCCATCTTCCCAAATTCTTGAATCACTTCCAAAACTCTTTTCGAACTAGATTCTGGCTCCTGTAATGTTAAAACTAAATCGTCTGCAAATGCTTTCAATTTATATTGCTTAGCTCCGACCTGAATGCCTTTTATCAAACGGTCCCTTCTAATTATATTCAATAATACCTCCAGGACTGTGATGAATAACAATGGGGAAATTGGGCAGCCTTGTCGTGTGCCTTTCTCTATCTTAAATCCCTCTGTCACCATATTATTCACAATTAATTTAGCCTTTTGTTCTGAGTAAATTGCACTTATACCGTTTTCAAACCCTTGGCCCACCCCCATCCCCTGAAGATTTTTCTTCATAAAATTCCAAGAAATATTGTCAAAGGCTTTCTCCGCATCTATAAAAATTAAAACTGCTTTAGTGTTTATATTCACTTGCAGCTTCTCCAAAATGTTAATTATATTCCTCGTATTGTCCGACAAGTGTCTACCCGGGAGAAAGCCAGCTTGGTCCTTATGAATCTCTTCCAATAGTACTTTCTTTAATCTATTTGCCAAAATGTCCGCAAATATTTTGTAATCCACATTAAGAAGGGATATGGGGCGGTAGTTCTTAAGTTGCGTCTTTTCAGACTCAGTTTTTGGTATAAGTGTAATATATGCTTCCTGCCACGACTCCGGCGCCTTTTTCCCCTCTAATATCTCATTGCACACCTCCGTTAGTGGTCGAATTAACCAATCTTTCAAAACTCTGTAGTATTTGGAGGTTAAGCCGTCTGGTCCTGGAGATTTGCCCAGCTGCATATTCCGAATGGCGCCCTCCACTTCCTGTTCTGTAATTTTGTCACTCAACATTATCCTCTTTTCTTGAGAAATTTTTTGTAATCCATTTTTCCTCAGAAATTGGTCTAACTCAACCTCTTTCTGTGGCCCTTGTGTATAAAGTTGTTTGAAAAATCTCTGGAAGCAGTTTCTAATTTCCAATGGGTTCTGTATAATCTTTCCATTTACCTCCAAACTTGTAATGGTATTTAATTTCTGTCTTTTCTTCATCTGCCATGCAAGCAGTTTCCCACATTTGTTAGCCGATTCGAAAGACTTTTGTCTCATCTGTTTAATTTTCCATTCCACTTCCTGGTTTATCATTCTCATATATTGTACTTGGTATAACTTAATTTCCCTCAGAATTTCTTGGGATTTTGGTTTCGCTCTTAATCTCTTCTCTCCTTCTTTTATTTTTTCCAAGATTTTATCTTTTTTCTCATTTTGGATTCTCTTCTTTATTGCATTCTGTTGAATCAGAAACCCTCTCATGACCGCTTTGCCTGCATCCCAGATTGTTCTTTTTTCCACCGTAGTGTTTAAATTTATCTCAAAATAATCTTTCAATGTTTTTTGGGCCTTCTTAATCACCTCCTGATCTCTAAACAGGGCGTCATTCATCCTCCATCTGAAGGAGCCGATTGGCGTTAGTTTCATCTCCATCTTTACTGCATTGTGGTCGGAGCAAGTTTTAGGGCAGATTTCCACTTTTCGAATCTTAGGTGCCAGTCCTCTAGTTATCCATATTTGATCAATTCTTGTCCATGTCATATTGGCTTCAGAGAAGAATGTTCCCTCTCTTCCAAGGGGGTTCTTAGTTCTCCAAGTGTCAATCAAATCCATATTGTCAGTCAATTCAAAAAATGTTTTTGGTAATCTTCCATCTTTAGTTACCACCTGTCTTTGCGACTTATCCATATTAGTAGATACCACTCCATTCATATCTCCCATCAAAATGATGTTATAGTCCATATAGTCCAACAATGTCTCATGCAATTTCTTAAAAAATTCAGATTTCCCCTCATTTGGTGCATATACTCCTAGAATCAGATATTTTTCACCTTGTAGTTGAATCTCAATTGCGATAAACCTTCCTTGTTCATCTTTAAAAACAAATTTCGGTGATAGGCTCTCTTTAGCGTATATAACAACTCCTCTCTTTTTAACTTTATCCAATGAAATAAATTCTTGACCCAACCTTTTGTTGATAAGAACTTTCCTATGGAGCCTTACCACATGAGTTTCCTGCAAGCAAATTAAGTCCAATTGTTCCTTTTTCAATATATGAAATACTTTCCTCCTCTTCTCCGGAGAATTCAAACCGTGAATGTTCCAACTTAGTAATTGCAGAGACATAGTGTATTTATTTTAGTTTCCTCCGGCCGCTCCCAAAAGCTCGTCAAGTTCTTGCGGTGGTATCTTCTTTTTTTTGTCAAATCCCAAAGGTGGTGGTGCTGTGTCAGCTCCTGGTCTCAAGGCTTTTGGCAGATCTGTCGCTTCCTTTTGTAGATCTTCTTCAAAATCTCTCAGAAATTTTTCCTTATCTTCCACTGATCTAATCCTGTACTTTTTCCCCTTAAACGTAAAGGACAGTCCCTGGGGGAACTCCCATCTGAAAGCAATAGTATTCCTTCTCAACAAGGCCACCAAGTCTCCGTAGTTAGTTCTCAAATCCAAAAGGTGTTTCGGAATATCTTTAAAAATCTCCACTCTGGACTCATTAATCTCTAAAGTCTTCTGGAAGTGAGCACTCAATATTTTGTCTCGTTCCTCTTTCGATCGGAGGGTCACCAAACAGTCTCTCACCCTGTTTTTCCTCCCTCCTCTTCCAAGTCTGAAGGCGCTCACTATCTTAAAATCTTTGTCCAGCTCCAAATTCCAGAAGTTCTGAAATTCCTGTGAAAGATAGTCATTCAAATTATCTTTCTCAAGTTCTGGCACCGCCCTGATCCTCAGGTTCGTCTGCCTCTCTCTCAATTCAACCATAGACAATAGGGCCTGGTGGTCCCCAATCTGTTTACGTATTGGTTTAATTTCTTCCTCCACAGCCACGGCTTTTTCCTTTGCCTCCTCAGCTATTTTCCTGGTAGTCGCAGATTCCTCCAACAATTTTTCTATAGCTTTAGTATTTGAATTAATACTAGCTGTGTTCCCTTTAATTTCAACTGACTGATCTGAGACCTGTTTACTTAGGCCTTCCAATTTTTCATAGATTTTATTCAACACAGATGTAAATTCCCCTTCTGAGGCCATTCCTTTTGGCTCAATTTGCCCTGGATCTTCCTCCTGAGTCACAGGGAGGCCAGGCACAGATGCCCTGCGTTGCTGGGAGACTGAAGTAGATTGTTGCACTTTGACCTTGGATCTTGTTGCTCTTTGGTCAGTCATTCCCCTTTATCTTCAGTCAAGGTCAAATCCCACAGTCAAGCCTTGCAGTGGAAAGTCCCCAAAGTTAGCAGTGGAAAATTCCTCCAGTCAGATACTAACTTCAATAATCCTCTAGGGGGACACAGTAGCCACCATAAAGTTCTCAGTAACCAAACAACAAAGTCTTTTTGTAACTTTCCGTGTCCCCTCTTTAATTGAAACTAAGTATTCAGCCCAAATAAAACTCAGGATGCATCTTTTTGCAGAGTTAGATCTTAAATATTTACTGTATCCACAGTCAATGCGAGCTCAAATGTAGCAATCCTCATTAATCTGACAGTCCGTTCCCATGAGAGTTCGAAAAAAGTCTATTTAAATTCCCAGAAGATCCCCAGAAGAAATACAGTCACTTTCTTAACTTCCCCCCTCTCCTCTAACGGGGGAGTTCTTTCTTTTGGTGCTTAGAGTTGAAGTTTTACGGTCCACATTAAAGTAATAGCGCAAAAAGGTCTTTGCTTTAATCTTTTACAAAACGGAAAGGCGGACTTCCTTTTTACACCTTTCCGCTTCGGAGCCCAAATTCACATATTTTTTGTTCTCAAATCCAAGTTTCTTAAGTCCCCCTACTCACGGGTGTTCTTTTTTAGAGCCGAATTTCAAAGGAAGAAGGTCAGCGCTCTCCGGCAACAGCTACGCGGCTTCGCTCTGTAGACGCAGCAATCGACCCGTAGCACCGCGCCGCTCCCGCTGCACACCGGAACCCCTTACGGGGCTCCCTCGCAAAAACGGGGGGCGCAAAAGGTGCCTGCTGGGTCCCACGCTCGCAGGCTCTTTCTGCCTGCGATTTCAAGTCGGGTCCCCGCTTCGCCGTAGCGGAACAGACCCTCTTTCTACTGAGCTTCTCCTCCTACTCAGAAGGAGACCGCCATTGCCGTTGGCGCCGCCTCCGGAAGTCTCTAATGGCAGAAATAAAGAGGCAAGCAAGTACTGAAATCCTTTCAACACAGAGCTAAATAGTGCCCTTTTGGTTCTACCCTCCCCCTCAAAACAAACACACAGGACGAAGCCCCGGCATGATATCATCACAGGACATCTTGCATCAGGGCACTGAGTCCCGCAGGTGAATTTCTAAAGGATGGCCTCCTTGGTGGGAAAATCATAGCCCTGGAATTTCCAGCTGTGTAAAATTGCACCTTGCAAACCTTTCAAAACATATGATAGTCGCAGCACGAAGAAACTAAAAGAGGGCACAAAGGCTTTAAACTGTATTAGCAAAACCATGCTGTAATCGGTCCTTGGCAGGAAAGAATAAGCCTGCTATTTGGCTTCCTAGCATGCAAAGCACAGCACCACCAGTAGAATAACAGGGAGTAATATATATTTTTTTCTCATAGCAGGGATTAACATTTTAGAACGTTACAAGGATTTAGAAGGTGGTTTTTTTTTTGGTCTCCCAACAATGCTTTCTTTGGCAATTGTTAAGCATGATGAAACTGGATATTACAGGCATCTCCTGAAGTATATTTTGGGTCATGCCCTGACTTCTTGAAACTTGCTGTTGGATTATGCATGGAGCAGATGGAGCAGGCCTTCTGGGGGAAAAGGATCAATGCCTGGGGTAGAAAAGGCTAAGGATCAATTCCAGTGATGTGATTTTCATCAGGTACTAAAACCTATGGGCTTGATGATGAGACAGTCACCTTTTCTTTACATGTGGGCTGTGTCTCTGCTGGTTAGAGCACAGCTGGCCAACTAGAGTCCAGAGACCACATCTTTTGTGTGTGGGGGCTATCAGTGGGGCATAGCTATTTGCTCCTGCTCAGCAACCAGTGGACTACCAATCCCAACTCAAGGTGTCCATGCTAGCATACAAAACACTAAATGGTTTGGGACCCAAGCATCTGGCAAAAGAGACCCTGTTGGTTAGGGTAAAAAAAAGTTCTTGAGCTTTTTTTGTGCGATAACCCAAAAACTTGTTGAGCTCTCCCCCTGGCCGGCGCCGAACCCAAGTCCCCTGTGCCCGCCAGGGCCCAAAACAGAGCCAAAGCCACACGCACCACAGCTCAAGACAGAGACAGAACCTGGGTCGCCAGCTTTGCATATTTATGTACCATAGAACAACAATTCCCCACCTTTCCCTCCCATGGACAACTTGAACATTTCTGACAGTCTGGATGGAACACTGAATATTTCTTCTGCTTCTTCCAGCAATTGCAATGCACTGCACTAGATGCCTTATGGCTTTAAATTGAATCAAGACTGAACTTCTTAATTCTAGCCTCCCCTTAACTTTGCTGCCAGTCCTCTCCACTCCTTTCAACTGCTTCCTCCCCACCATCATGTCTGGTCTGCCCTGCTCATTCACAGCTGATGCCCCTACTGTCCTTCACAGACAGGCCACAGACCATCTGAATGAAGCTTGTGAACCACTGGTGGCCTGCAGACCACAGCTTGGGAACATCTGCTGTCAAAGAATGCAAGCCAAAAATTGAGTAGAAAATGAAATAATCAAAGGGCTCCCAGATGGTACATGATATTCACATTTGCAAATATGTTTGTCACATCCACCTTGAAGTTTTTACGTGTAAAACATATTAGGTCAGAGATGGCGGAATTCTTGGCGCTCCAGATATTGGAGGACTCCAACTTCCAACAGGCCCAGTCAGCATGGCCATTTCTCAGGTATGATGGAAACTGCAAAGCAAGCCACATATCTGGAGTGACATAGGTTGTCTTCCCTCATGTTAAGGTGTACATCTAAATATCTCATGTCTGAAGGAGTTCTAAGACTTGGAAAAGAAATGTTTGTACTTGCTGAAGGCTCGTGAGAGGTTTGAACTCAGTTGCCAACCACTTACAATGCCCTGAGGGAAGATTTTTTTTTAAGTATTGGTACGTAGGTGGGATCAATTTAACATGCATGTAGCAACGTCCATTTCTATTGTTCGATGAAGAAATGAATTATAGCTGAAGGTGGAATGGCTGTCAAAAAATCAAGTTTACAATACTTCATAGTTGGGGGGGGGGAGAGATCAGATAGCTCACCTTTCTGCTGGAAGGCAAAACTTTTTTCTCCCTTGGGAAAGCTGTCACTGGAAATCATACGCTACATTGTTCATTCTCTGTACCAAATTATTGTTTTCAGGGAATATCTCCAGCTGGAAGGAGGTTTGAGACAGTTACTGTTAACATTTCAGATTTGGCAATTTGTCTGTCTTTCTTGATCTTACTTAACGTGTACTTAACTTGAGAGGGTTTAAACTCCCAATCCAGCCCTAAATACAGGATTGGAAACATTATTTCAGTGCTTGTGATCCCTGTAAGCTTTGGAGGTGGGGCATTCACACAGCCTCTTTTTTCATCCGTTTAGGCTGACTTTCAGCCAGCCAGCTTTTTGAGAGGCTGCAACTGAGTGGCAAAGTGGGGTTGTGCTGAGCGTTCCCATGAGTAGGGGTGTAATAAGGTTTACATTTTCATTCCACTGTGTTGGTCCATGCAGGGCTGTTTCTGTTGCATTGCAGTTTGGCTTTTGATAAAAGCCATGTTATTTGTTTTACGGCAGAATATTGCACAATTAATTATGGTATAAATTACATTATCGGTATGTTATTCCACACTATGTTGTTCATTTCAATGCAAAGGAAATACTATGCAACTTTGAGGTGGGGGGAGTCATCAACTACTTATTGTTTGTGGGCTGAAAACAACAACAACAACTGATTGTATTTGCTGGATAGATTTTTGTTCCACACATGTGATGGATAAGCAAAGACCTGCAATTTCCATTTTTGTTTCCATCAGAATTCTCAGCCTCCCTACACATGAACATATCAAAGAGAACTGTTGAAGTATTATTCATTGATTTTATTTATTAGAAGGGGTTTTTACTCCTTCAGCCTCCCAAAAAAAGGCTCTCAGGCAGTTTACAAAGATCAGTGGTGAGACCGTCTCTGCTCTCAGGCTTACAGCCTAAAAGGAATAACACAGACACAGAGAAGCAAAAGGATTGGGAAAGAAGAGGGAAAAACCAAACCCAGGCACTAGTTCTTAGCTGTAAAGTTCTTATAATGACCAGCTGAAACAGAATGCAGTTCAAGGACAGAAGCCAAAAGCTGCTGGTCTCTCATCGGAGCCAATGAAGTGGCCCTGCTTCCCTTCTTTCTCTCTCCTATATAACCTGATGGAAAGACTGTTGAGGGAGGGAAGGTCCAGTTGAGCTGGTCCTTCTGTCTCTCTGCTACTGGCTGATGGCATTTTGTGTGTGTGTGTGTGTGTGTGTATCTTGTGGAAATAATAATAATAATAATAATAATAATAATAATAATAATAATATAATTTATTTATACTCTGCCCATCTGGCTGGGTTTCTCCATCCACTCTGGGCAGCTTCCAACAAAATATTAAAATACAGTGGTCTGTTAAACATTAAAAGCTTCCCTAAACAGGGCTGCCTTCAGATGTCTTCTAAAAGTCTGGTAGTTGTTCTTCTCTTTGACATCTGGTGGGCAGGCATTCCACAGGGCGGGTGCCACTACCAGGCGTAGTGCAGATTGGTGAAATGTAGGCTTTGTTACTACAGAAGTAGGCAGTACTTCTGGAATGATGGGTCAAGAGCAGAGAACTTGATGGCTAAGACTTGGCCTTCCAAGAACACAGAGGAGCACCTGAAACACTTTTGTATACACATAGGGACACCACATGTTTGAATGTCCTTCCAAGTAAACAAAAGGAACAAAGCTCATTGTCAATTAAAATATAGCACTTCATACGGAAGGGTTGTAACCTAGTTTTCTCCTAGATGTGCTATTTTTCTAGGTGAAGACTTCCATCTACCCCCCTCCACCATGGAGGAACTTTCAACCATGAGACACCCCTCCCCACCTAGGTCTGTGAAACCTCCAGGCTCAGAAACAATATGTGTCTTAAGACCAGTTACTGGGGAACAAGAACAGGGGTGGGCTTTTGCCTTCCAGCCAGAAGCCTCTTATTGGCTACTGTGGAATCAGGTGTTCTGGTACCCACCCCAAGCACCATGGCCAAATCTCTTATGTATGAACAGGAAGAAAGCTTTATTCAAGGCTAGCAACACTACAGGCTACAGGTATAGAATGCTAAAGGAACAGCTAGAGAGTTGGCTGGATGAAGGCTGCAAAGATGCATCTCCCTCCAGCTTTTAAAGGCAAGACACAGTTTGCGAGACTCTCTTTACGAGACTGGTTTGCTTGGAAGCACTGGCTTCTCTGAGGGGTGTGGTTCTGCTCCCAACAGTGAAGTTATTGTCACATTCTTGGCAATGGGATGGAGGTCAGTCCTGCAAGCTGCTCTTTCTCCAGCTGCCCAGCCTCTCCTTCATTGCTGCCTTCTCCACGGCCTCTACAGGCCAAGCGCTTTTGTCCTTTCATTTGGGCTGCTGCCCACCAAGGATGTTCTCTGTTCTTTCCTCCTCCATTCTTTCCTCCTCTTCTGACAACTCATTTGACAGCAACTGCCACCCAAGACAGTCAGGATCATTGAGCCTTGAAACCCAGAATGCTGGGCTAAGATGAACCTGCAATGTTCACCTGATTCAAGTGTTTGTTGTTGTTGTTTAGTCGTCTAGTCGTGTCCGACTCTTCGTGACCCCATGGACCAGAGCACGCCAGGCACTTCTGTCTTCCACTGCCTCCCACAGTTTGGTCAGACTCATGCTGGTAGCTTCGAGAACACTGTCCAACCATCTCGTCCTCTGTCGTCCCCTTCTCCTTGTGCCCTCCATCTTCCCCAACACCAGGGTCTTTTTCAGGGAGTCTTCTCTTCTCATGAGGTGGCCAAAGTATTGGAGCCTCAGCTTCACAATCTGTCCTTCTAGTGAGCACTCAGGGCTGATTTCCTTAAGAATGGATAGGTTTGATTTTCTTGCAATCCATGGGACTCTCAAGAGTCTCCTCCAACACCATAATTCAAAAGCATCAATTATTCGGCGATTAGCCTTCTTTATGGTCCAGCTTTCACTTCCATACATGATTCGAGTGTTAATGTCTCTTATCCCAGTTTAATGGATTTTTAGTTTCATTTCCTCACATGTTTAAGTTTCCACTTTCTTATCTCCTACTTCTTTGAAACAGTTTGGAATTCAGTTTAGGAGTTTTAACTCCTCAAAGAATCAGAGCTGTTTGTACTTAAGAGTATTCGCACAGTTTGACTCATTGCCCTGAGCAAAGATGGATCGGTGGCGGCAGCGGCGGCAGCAGCAGCAGCAGCAGCAGCTAGATGTATACAACACACACAGAGGACCATTTTAGGGCTTTAGCAAAGCAGCACTGCATTCAAAAATCACAAGCCAGATGTCAGCAGAATTTTTGTAAGTCTGCATTGCCCTCTGGCTCTGTTTCTAGCTCGTTAGCTAAACCCACGTGCCTCCCTTGGTAGGGACTCTGTCAATACCCTCCACAGAGCCAAATTAACCATTATGCTAAGTGAGCTGCAAGATAAGCCACCAGTCAAATTATCTGGAAACTCCCTAGTGTGAAGGGTGTCCCTATCCTGTTATTCCGTGCCATTTTTCTAGGGAAAGAGGTGCCGGAACTCACCATGAACACCTTCTCTTAGAATGACAATGGCACCGACCTGACAGGTGCTGGAACTGAGTTCTGGCTGGAAAAAAAAGTCGTGCAGTGTTGTCATATCCCCTGTGGATCTGAACAGGGCAGCTGTTCAGAACATGGGATGGCATAAGTGATGGAGTATGTGGGTAGCAGAGCAGCTGCTTTGCTGGAAAGCTAGTATAGCGCAAGGTGGCTAAAAGTGGGAGGTGCGAGCTGGGAAATTGCACATCAGCCTCCACCTCACTAGGTGGCCTTTTGTAAACCTGCTATCTTTAAGTCTTATGAGGACAATAATTATGGCACACTTTGTAGGATCACTGCAGCAAGTTTATAATAGCCCATCTCAAATGTTCAAAATACTTCACAAGTATCTTTGTGAGGTATGGGTTCTTTGAAATGGGTTCTAGCAATGTGAAGGCTGGAATCCAGTTGGTGCTCTTCATCCAGCAAATGCTCCCATTAGCAGCAGAGGTAGGTTTTTGCTGATTTTTATTTTCCCTCTTGTAGCACTTCCCTTTGAATTGGTTCTAGAGAGTGTCAGGACCATCCAGAACAGGGTGGAATATAGGGTGTGTATGGGTGTGCAGGGAAAAGGGTGACCAGCAAATTGCTTCCCTGCCTCTTTTGTTAGCAGATGCCCCTACTTGGTCCAAAGCCCTTCTGTGACCACAAAGATTCTGCTCTAAGTATTATCTTCACAATGGCAGCTTCCAGGAATGAGATGGATTCTCATTCAGTTCCCCATTGAGAAATGCCTCTGACCTCCCAGTGATCTGGGCATGATTAAATCTACTAGTTATGTCTTTTGGAGCCTGAGGCCACTGGCAGTTTATCAGATGTCCTGTTGCACAAGCAGAAACCCTCGTGCAGACAGGACACATTACTCAGCGGTCCTCTGGATACAACTTAGAATTTTTAAAGTGATTTTCATGGTGCTGATGTTTTCTTCTGTCACAGTGGAACTGGTTGGCTTATTAAACTCTTAAAATAACAATTTAAAGTGTCAAATCTTATCTTCTTAACATTGACAAGTTTTTCAAATACACACTGGAATCTGAAGGTGATATTACCATTATGGCAGTTTCTTGGGGTCAAGGATGTTTGAATTCCCTCTCTCTCTCACCATCTTGTCTTCTGAGTCTTGTTTGTTTCTGCTGTCTATGGTCTTGAAGAAAGCTATGGTATCTTTGTTGCCGTTTCATCTTTTTTCATCCTTAGATCACAAGGAGGACCACTGCTTCTCTCTGTCATTTTGTAAATTAAACCACAAAAGATTTGGAGGGGGCAGATTTCCAAAGCCATCACAATATCTTCACTGTAACTTTTTGATTACAGCAAAACATTACAACGAACTGCCAATTCGTCCTCTTCTGAGAAGAGCAAAAAGAGATGCTTTTTGGTTTCTTGAAGACTACACCTAATGCAGGATGAAACCTCAGAAACTGTGAGAGAGAGAAAAAGAAAAGAAGAGGAAAAGGAACCGATAATTTCAGGCAATAAGAAGTACTATTCTGCCACAAATACCATTATGACGCTGAAAGTCACCACCCAAATGCATTTATGATCTCTTTGTCATCGGCTTCTTCAAAACAAATTTTCATGGTGCCATGATTTGCACATTACCCTTTGAAGTTTTGAAAAATAGTTTCTGGAATTTAAATTCACAAACCATGCTGTAAGTGCAATTGGTTCAGCTAGAGGATGCTTTAGTAGGCTACAGGTGCTCTTCTTGGATGGATGGAGGCAGTTGGCCGTCTGCTTTGGCCCTTGCTATGCATCACAGACATCCACTGATAGCCCATTGATGCACAGTCTGCTGTGACTTATGGTTATATTCAATGTACACAGCAGGCGACGAAGGTAGGTTGTTTGTTAGCATGATTTTCCAGACCACTGCTTGAAGAATTTTAGCAGCCGTCCACTCAGCTCCCCGGTGTGCAGTTTGGAATGAATAAAACTCTGCTTTATGATGTTTACAAGAGTCTCTTTCCCCCATTGCTGATGAGTCATGGAAAAGAACGAATTCCTAGGGCTCTTGGACAGGTGCATAGGATGCATATCACATTTGTTGTAGAGTTTAAAATTAACAGCGAGTTGTTTGCTTCCCTCTTCCATTGCCATGCAGATTTGCAAATGGGGAAGTAGTATAAATCCTGGGCCCTCTTTCCAGCTGCTTCCACAGCCACGTGGTTGGATAGAGGCAAATTCTTGGCAACTGTCCAGGCCTTCATGGGTTTTTTTATTACCCTTCTTTTTTTTTTAATGTGCCTTGTCTCATTATCTTATGAACTTTTCATAATGGTTGTCACTAGCAAAACCTCATTAACTTGCTGCTCTTCCTTTGTGTATCAGATGTTCAGTTGTTTCTCTTTATGCCTACCCTTCAGATGACCGGCTGGTATACTTTTCATGCTCTCTATAATGACAAGCTGAACTTTCATGCTTACTGGTCATCTCCAGAGTCTTATTCCAGCCTGAACATTAACTCACACTGTTAATCACAATGCTCTCTTTTTTATTATTGCCGCGACAAGTCTAGAATTGCTACTGTCTTATCCAACTTTATTTTGTATAGCTAATTTGTAAGTCAGCCATGGAAAGGCTAGCCCTAAATCTCAGAAGTTAATTAGTAGGTAGAAGAAAAGCCTGTATTCCACTGGTATAAATGAACGGCAATGAACTTGGATGAATGAGCATACATAGTGGCACATCTGCAGGCCTCTCTAGATCACAGTCATTAAGTGTCAAGGGGCATCTCTCACATCTGCAGATATTACTGGGCTTTTCTCCCACTGAGCAACATTATAAGCTGGTTCTGAAAATTTTCTCTGGATGCACATGTGTGTGTCAAAGCATGTGGCAGTGTAATGCAGCAGACAGAAAATGGAGTGAATGAAGGAACAGAATCATTGAAGAGTTGGAAGGGACCCCAAGGGTCATCTAGTCCAAGCTCCTGCAATGCAGGGATCAAACAAAAGCATCCAAACCAGGCATAGGCAAACTCGGCCCTCCAGATGTTTTGGGACTACAAGTCCCATCATCCCTGACCACTGGTCCTGTTAGCTAGGGATGATGGCAGTTGTAGTCCCAAAACATCTGGAGGGCTGAATTTGTCTATGCCTGATCCAAACTCTACTTAACCTTCAAGGAAGGAGAGTTCGCAGTAAGAGTTCCATTCTCTCTCTTTTTTTAAAGATATTTATTAAAATTTCCAATTTTTATACAAACAAAAAGCAAAAAAGTTTAAAAACACATATAGTTCACAATACTTAGTTTTCAATGACATATTTCCCTGACCTCCTCATACCTTCCCTTCTTGTAGTCCAATTCAAATTATTTATTCAGCAAATCCTCGTCTCAAAAGCATTACAGCTAAAAAAACCCTTAATTTCTATCCGACATCATTCAACATTCATTAATTTTACAATATTTCTGTAAATAGTCCTTGAATTTCTTCCAATCTTCTTCCGCCGACTCTTCTCCCTGGTCACGGATTCTGCCAGTCATTTCTGCCAATCCCATGCAGTCAATCATCTTCATCTGCCATTCTTCCAGAGTGGGTAAATCTTGCATCTTCCAGTACTTTGCAATAAGTATTCTTGCTGCTGTTGCAGCATACATAAAGAAAGTTCTATCCTTTTTTTACACCAACTGGCCGACCATACCCAAGAGAAAGGCCTCTGGTTTCTTCAAGAAGGTATATTTAAATACCTTTTTCAATTCATTATAGATCATTTCCCAGAAAGCCTTAATCTTAGGGCACGTCCACCAAAGGTGAAAAAATGTACCTTCATTTTCTTTACATTTCCAACATTTATTATCGGGCAAATGGTAAATTTTTGCAAGCTTGACTGGGGTCATGTACCACCTGTATATCATTTTCATAATATTTTCTCTTAAGGCATTACATGCCGTAAATTTCATCCCAGTGGTCCACAACTGTTCCCAGTCAGCAAACATAATGTTATGTCCAACATCTTGTGCCCATTTAATCATAGCTGATTTGACAGTCTCATCCTGAGTGTTCCATTTCAGCAGCAAATTGTACATTTTTGACAAAATCTTAGTTTTGGGTTCTAACAGTTCTGTTTCCAATTTAGATTTTTCCACCTGGAAGCCAACTTTCTTATCCAAATTGTAAGCCTCCATTATCTGATAATAATGAAGCCAGTCTTGCACTTTGTTTTTTAGTTTCTCAAAACTCTGCAGTTTCAGTCTATCTCCTTCTTGTTCCAAAATTTCCCAATACTTCGGCCATCTGGCCTCCATATTGAGCTTTTTCTGAGCTTTTGCTTCCATTGGTGACAACCACCTTGGGGTTTTATTTTCCAGTAAATCTTTATATCTAATCCAAACATTAAACAATGCTTTCCTAACAATATGGTTTCTAAATGCTTTATGTGCTTTAACCTTGTCATACCACAAATATGCATGCCACCCAAAAACATTGTTGAAACCTTCTAAATCCAAAATGTCTGTGTTCTCAAGAAGCAGCCAGTCTTTCAACCAGCAGAACGCTGCTGATTCATAGTAAAGTTTAAAGTCTGGCAGGGCAAATCCATCCCTTTCCTTTGCATCAGTTAATATCTTAAATTTTATTCTGGGCTTCTTGCCCTGCCAGACAAATTTAGAAATGTCTTTCTGCCACTTCTTGAAACAGTCCATCTTGTCCACAATTTGCAATGTTTGAAACAAAAACAACATTCTAGGCAATACATTCATCTTTATAACTGCAATTCGACCCAACAAGGAAAGCTTCAAATTTGACCAAATTTCTAAATCTTTTTTCACTTCCATCCAACATTTTTCATAGTTGTCTTTAAACAAATTCCCATTTTTAGCTGTCATGTTAATCCCCAGGTATTTCACTTTCTTAACCACAGTTAAACCTGTTTCACTCTGAAACTTCTCTCTTTCAGTCAATGTTAAGTTTTTCTCTAAAACCTTAGTTTTGACTTGTTCAATTTGAATCCTGCCACCTGACCAAATTCTTGAATTAGTTCTAAAACTCTTTTAGTACTAGATTCTGGCTCTTGTAACGTCAAAACTAGGTCATCTGCAAATGCTCTCAGTTTATACTGTTTAGCTCCGACCTGTATACATTTAACCAACCGGTCCCTTCTAATCATGTTCAGCAGGACCTCCAGGCCCGATATAAAAAGCAATGGGGAAATTGGGCACCCTTGTCGTGTCCCTTTTTCTATCTTAAATTGTTCCGTAACCACGTTATTTACAATTAATTTAGCATTTTGTTCAGAGTATCCAGAGTTGCAACATTTGTAGCCAAAACATCAATTTGGCCTTGTAACTTTCCCAAGAGAACAAAAACTCTGTCCAATTTAGCTTGTATTTTCCCTCCTTCAGCCATTCTTGTAATGTCCCAAAACCCCCTCTAGAGGGATTTTGGTTACTTAATATTCCTTCCAGTTCAAATCCAAAAGTCAAGTTAGTTTGTATCAGTTCTTCCTTATTTTCAACAAATTATAACCAAATTGTAACAAATATAACCAGCAGAGACAACAGAAACAAAGCTCTCTTTTTCAGTCTTGACAGCTAATTTGACAGCTGTCAAACTATTCAATACCTCTTCAACAGGCTCTCTCGTGGATCACTCCCGGGTCCGGGGGGTGGCACTTCAGCTCCCAAAATTAGCTCTTATCCTCCAGTAAGATTTCTTATACTGCCAAATCGTGAAATTAATGTCTTTTACCCAATAAAAAAGAAAAGATTCTCTCGACCTTAGTTAGCAGGTCCTTGCTTTAGATTATTTACAAGACGGGGAGACGGACTTCCTGTTTGCGCCTTCCCCGATTGTGCCTAATTAAAAAAAAAAAAATTCTTTGCAAATCCAATTTCCGTACTACTCACGGGTTGTTGCTTTAAAGTCCAATTACTCACAAGAAGAAGTCAGCGCTCTCCGGCCATGGCAATGCGGCTTCACTCCGCAGGAGAAGCAGTCGACTCTCAGCACCGCGCCACTCACCCCGTCCCCCGTTCCGAAGCCTTTAAAAAGGCTCCTTCACAGGTCGGGGGGGCGCAAATGGTGCCCGCCGAGTCACCAGGTTCACAGGCTTCACCGCTTGTGATTTTTAAGGGTCCCTGCGTCGCCGCAGCAGGAAGACCCAAATCCTGCAGAGCCGATTCCCTCCGGAGCTCGGAGGGAATCCGCCATTCGCTGATGGCGCTAACCCGGAAGTCCCAGGTGTCACTTTTTTCAAGGCTAATGAAGAACCATTAGTGAGAACTCTTTGGGTTCTGTCAGTCAACCAGCTATAAATCCACCTAACGGTTACCTCGTTCAGCCCATATTTTACCTCTCAAAAATATCATTGGGGACTTTGTCAAAAGCCTTATTGAAATCAAGATAACCCACATCCATATAATTCTCCTGTTCTACCAAGCTTTATAACAAAGAAATGAGATTTGTCTGCCATGACTTGTTATTGAGAAACCCATGCTGAGTCTGAGTAAATACAGCATCCTTTTCTAAGGGCTTACAGTCTGACTTTTTAATTATCTGTTCTAGGACCTGTTCAAGGACCAAATTCTACAGGATTCTAGTTCAAGCTTGAATTTTGGGCTTTTAGCTTTCTATCACAGTTTCCACTTAGCAGGTGCTAATCTTGCTGAAACCCTTTTGTTGCAGCTGATGTATTTTGTATAGTAGCGTCTTGCTGAGGTAAATGGTAGTTTATGCTTGGAATACAGCCACACCGCCTCAACTGCACCGCAACTGAACTGTTCCTGCATGACAAATCCAAGGTGGCAGGATTACAACAGTATTACAAATGCACACAAAGATCCAAGATTGCAGAATCCATAAGGGAAAATGTGGCGTGGTTGTTGAGGGTATGACTGAGATATATCTGAGGTACTCCTGAGGTTAGTTTAGCAAATAAATAGCCATTTAGGGTGAAGATAAAGCAGACCTGTGTTGCACACAGACACAAAAGTGTCAGAACATTCAGGCATCGATTTCTGAGTTGTGTTACCCTCAGATTTCAAGAATCTGCAGATTGTAGTGTGCTCTGCAGCACGACTGCAGACATGCTTTAGACAAAATCTGTATGCAAGGTGTTAGAGCCATTTTGTTAATAAATCTTGTGCATTTGATGATGCTTAAGAGTTATATCTATCCTGGGGTGTGATAACTGCTACATATTAACTTAGCAAAAGCCATTGTCTCTAGTCTCTGGAGCCACAAATACTCTTAATTAGCCTAATTTAGCCTTACTTGTGTTTGCATGGCTACTTACCATAAGATACAGATAAGGGAGCAATTTATAGCCTTGTTATGAAGCCCATGGGAGAAACCATAGTTGGTATCTACCATTAAGCTTCATGCCTTAAATCTCCAAGCATTCGAGCTGACTTCTTGGCTTCTTGAGATTTACAATTTAATGGTTGATATTACATCACAAGGAATTTCTTGAATATTAGATGCTTCTAATCTTGCACTGGTCTCAGCTTTATCTGACAATTTGCCCATTACAAAAGGGATCCGTGTAAGTCACTTGATTCAGCTCTCCTCAGGAATGCATTCTGTAGCTGAGCTGGATTTCTTTCTCTCTCTGGAAAATGGAGGGAGGCAGTGAAGAGAAACAGAATGCAAATACAAAAATCATTTTAATTTAACAAAAAAACCATCAGTGGGGGGCGTGTGAAAACCCCCCTTTTTTGCAGGGGTGAATCAATTTTTTAAAATTCAGTTGGGGTGGGGGTTTGCCCTCAGAAGAATAGGCAGGAGTAATGAAAAATAACTACTGCTTCTATCGATCATTTAACTGTAGGTGGCTGTAAAAGACAAACAAAGCAAAGGGCTTAAAATAATGGCTGTGTATACTCTCTGCTGAGAACCAACCCAAGATGTCACACGAGGACTGTAGCCCAGGTCAGATTTGGGTGGGGTGTTTGACAGGAGGCTGACTTGACGACATGCACCAATACAGTAATACAGAGCCAGCTATGTTCATACAAAACCTTGCTCATGTTTGGCAGTGCTTTTTAGAATGGGATTGAAATGGCTCAGCAGGAAAGCCGGTGGGGCGTGCTTCACTTGCTAAGTATAAGATGCTGTCACTGGCAGGTGTAGCTTCCTGCCCAGTACAGCATTGTTTGTCAGTCAAATTGGGGTTCCAGTCATATTGAATTCCTACACTGGACTAAACAGATTTTTATATATGTATATAGTTTTAATTCTGTCAGTGTTCTATTGTTTTTAGTGATTCCCCCAACATTTTTAGCGATTCTTGTTTTTATCTGTAAGCCTCCTTGAGTCCTGTCAGGGGAAAAAGGTGAGGGGTATAAATGAATATATAAATATAATATAATAATATAATATAATAATATAATAATATTATTATTATATTAATATAATATAATAATACTGAATAAATGTTAGGAATAAATGTTTGGGTGGTTCCATGGGCTCCCTGTCAACTTGAAATATGCAGGAAGGAGACATATATGAATTTGCAACAGCATATCCAAGATATTACAACTATTTCACATTGACTATTCTTATGTCAGTTCTCATTTTCAAATAATAAATGTACGAATGTACAAATCCAGGCCTTCTAGCTGTCAGGTTACTTCAGAGACTGCCTTATCCCTTATATACCCACTAGATTGCTACAGGCTGAAAAAGAGTTTGTCCTGCAAGTTCCAAAGATCTCAGGACCCACTGTGTAGTAACTCAGACCAGGGCTTTTAGCATGGCTGCCCCTATTCTAACTGCACCACAGGGGCCTGTGATGGGATGCCCACTTGTGCATTATATGTGAGGAAGGGATGTGTACTTGGTAAGGTGCTGTCGCAGTCATGTTGGCATGGTTGTCGTATATTGATTGGGGTCTTCCATGTATACCGTAACTAATACGGCATCACCACCACCAAGCAACCTCATGATTAGTGAGTGGTAGTGGAGTTACCAGTGATGTTGTGGGAATGATGTTCATAGTTGAAACATAAGCTCCTTTCTCCCTGTAGCTATTGTTGTACATGTGACTCTGTTGCTGGCTGACAATGGAGCTGTTACATTATCTGGGCCATAGTATTCTTATCTGGGCCATAGTATTGGCTTGCACCACACAACGCACTGAGCTTACAGAACTGGTTTTGCAATTCCTTGGATAGCCACCCCGTTCCTTACCTGTGTTCAACCAAATGTCTCTGTCTGTGATTTCACTAGACAATTCAAATCAGTCAAACTCATGGATCATTACAAGAAGTTAACGGAAAGAGAATGAACTTACTGAAACTTATGAAGGACCCACAAGAAGCTTTAGACCTGCACCTGTGCTTGTCTAAAGCATGTTACACCTCTAATTGGAATGGCGGTCCATTTGTTCTGCTTAAGATGCCATGTTCTCAAAGCGAAGCTGGTATTCAGAAGCGTGACCTGAATTATTTGGCAGTTTAGTGTGAAGTCTGCCCATTAGCTTGATGTAGTGCACATCACTATTTGCATAGCTTTGCCATGTCAGTTTGTTTCAGCCCATTACGTTTGTTCAGGCTTAACAGCAAAGGTTTGTGGGATTGTGGAAGCAATATTAGCCATTAGCATAAAGCTGAAGCTGGAAACATTATTCAAGGGGGAAAAAATTAAAAAGAAGGAATAGCTTCTCCAAGGTAGATCCTTGTGCAAATCTCATTTGATACATTACAGGCCACAGATCACAAAATCTGATGCATCCCTTAGGGGCAGTTGGCATGGTAATTTGGAAATGGAGACTGCTTGCCTTTTGAAAAGTCCAGACGACTTACAGGTGATTAAGTCGTAAAGTGCTTGCATGGCACTTGGACCATGTAAAGCACAGTAAAGCAGAACAGAGTCTTAAGATAGATTCTGGCATTTTATGTGTCTGTGCTTTTTTTTTTTTTTTTACATCGCCCTCTAATTATACAATAGTTTCAAACACAGGCAGGCAGTTCATGTTTCACTGTGAAACAAAGGATATAGCTGGCCAGGTTCCTTAGTGTGAGTATCACCCCCCTTTGGTTTGTGGATTAGGGTTAGTCTACTTAGCTAGGTGAACTTAAAGTAGCTCACAATAAAGACATCTTAACAGATCAACAGTGTCTGCAGCTTATGTCGGAATCCACCAATGCCAGAAGTGACCACTAGGACAGGGTACAGATCTCTTAGCCTCTTCCACTGTTGTCCATGTGCCTGTTTTTCCATTGTTGCTATACAGTATACTCACAAAACAAGTTACACTTGGAATCAACAGCTTAACAAATGTAATTGTCTGTCATCCCTGACGCATCACTGCCTTCAGAGTGGGGGGATTGTGTGGCAGAAGTTGCCCTGTCCTTCTACGCTAGACCTTGGCACCAGCTCTGCTCCTAGATTTGATTTAGAGGGAAGAGTGCTTGACAGGAGGGGCTGCTTTCTATAAACTCTATCAAGAGCAAGACAGTTCGAGCCACCACCAACACCAGCTTAGCTTTAATAATTGAAACTTGTGCTTGAGTTACTTTCCCCCTCCTTCCTCCTGTTCCCTTTCTCCCATGTGTCAGACTGTGAGCCTGAGGGCAGGGACAGTCTTTAAAGTGATATTTGTAAGCCATTTTGAGAGTCTAAATTTGGCTGTGGGGTACAAGTACTATAAATAAATCTATTATATGTTTTGGGAAAGTTGTCCGTTTTCCATGCATTTGGACATCACAACCAAATTCTGCACAAGAGTTCCTGAGATCAAGGAGCAGGTTTTCATCTATTTCTGAATACAGCTGGACATCAAAATGGTGGACAGAACCTTTCCAAAGGGCAATGATTTTTGGTTTACTAGAAGCAATGCCATTGCTAGGCTGCTAGTCACTTAATTAATCAATCAGAAATAAACCCCCAGGCCTGAATCAGATGCTCCATCTACGAACAGCTTTAAGTACCATGCGGCCTGAAAAGGGCTAGTCTGATTCCATACCAGCTTATAAACCCAGATTCTCTGTATTCAGTGAAGCTCCCTTTCAAGTAAGCTTCTTTCTTTCTAGAGAGCAGCTCCTCCATACCAAGTGATTCCGGGAAGTTCCCCGTTCTGACTCCTGACTTGAGTAGCAAAGAGGACATAATTGCAGCATCTTTCCTAGAAGCAAGTGAACACAATAGCCGCAATGAGGCCGGCACTTTACGCCTCCAGCATCCTGCTGTGTTAGATCCCTAAAGCACCCTTCATGTCTTCACGCTCAAGCACAGCATTTCATCAAAGTGACTTTTAAGATGATGCTGTGAAGTTTTAACAAAATATTATTATTTAGGAAAGTGACAGAGAGCATTTGAGTTGATTTATTTGTGGCAGTAATGTCCAAAATGCCAGCTCACTGCATGCTTTTTCCTTAAGCAAATGTCCCCTGTCAGTCTATTGTTGAATGACTTTGTGTTTGCACTGAGAAGCTAATCCATCACTTTTGGCAAAGGAAAGTGCACAGAATAATAACAAAAAGGGAAAGCCTTAGAAACAATTAGATATCTAGGAATAGGGATGTTCACAGTGTCTATATGCAGAAATATTCAGGCTAGGCACGTACAAAATGCAAGTGTTTAAAAGTTATAATATATATATATAGAGAGAGAGAAAGCAACATCATTTTGGTTTATCCAACTAACATCTAGCAATAAATTGATGGATGTTGTTTGCTGTTACAATAATACGGGTTTTTAGAAGTTGGTTTTAAATTGGTGGTTCAATTTTATTGTGTTTTAAAGTTCAGATATCTGTGTTGAAAGCCCACCTTGGGATTACAACTGATGAATGGTGGTTTAGAACATGACTGAAGGAGAAAATGTATTGCATGTAAGTTTATATATCTCCAGACAAAGGCAACTGCAGCCAGTCATACCCTTAGTAAGTTGAGTGGTAACACAACAATATTAGTTCTAATGGGTTTTAGGTGTGGCTACAGAGAGGCCCACAGAACATGCAGTGGTGTCTGTAACTGTTTTTGGATTGCAGCTCATTCCTAACAGTGAACTGAATTGCATGGAAAAATGGAGGAGACTGCAGCCATGGAAACCAAGGAAGGGAGCATATTTCCTCCAGGCTGCTGAAAAATTATTCAAGTTTTTTTCTGGATGTTGATTATATAGTTTAGATGGTTCTGCTTTAATTCTTCCTATGTCTTTCTTTAGTTTCAAAATTTGCACACCTTTATTAAGTTAATATCAGAATTAGGAGATAGCAGCACCATGTTTTGTTTTATTTCCAACACATATCACCCAAGTGTTCTGTGTAACTGGATTCATTTCTTTCATTTCTTCCTGTGGAATAGTTAGAATGGGTGGGCTGGGCTGGCGAGAGTACCACTTAATTCCTCTAGAGCAGTGGTTTCCAAGCTTTTTAGGGGCCATGCCCCACCTAAGCATCTCTAAAATCCTGATGCCCCCCCCATGACATATAATTCTTATTATTCAAAAACTAAACTCCTATTCACATGGAAGAAGCCTAAAAGGCCATTTACTGTTAATAACTCATTCTCGAATTTCCCCCCTTAAAAATAAACCCCCCTGCCTGTGGGGCGTGTGCCCCATGTTGGGAACTACAGCTCTAGAGGAATTAAGTTTCTGCTCAAGTTTCTAGCCCCTAACATGGGAACACTCTCTTTAATGCTTTGGGCTTGGGAAGGCTATCTTACGTTGCTTTGACCAAATGCTTTCTTGCATTTTATCGTCCTTTTATTAGATCTTTTGTTGCATTCATATGTTGTTCATGGCTTTAGGGGCCTGTGGGCTGAAACAACAACAACAACAATTTTACTTTTGCATTTTTATTTCCGCCTGTGGGATCAACATGGATTCTGCTTTGGTCATTGTATAATTTATCAGTGATGCAGGGCACATGGGTAAGGAATGCAAGAGTTAGCCAAGTGCTATATAACCAGAGAAAATGACTCTAGTGTTGTGGAAGTGATGCCTTAGGGACCACTGTGCAATTAGTCCTGGTAAGGCTGGGGAGTGTAACTGTTCGATCATATGGACATGTTCTCTGGGAGCCAGGAGAAGGGTCAGATCAACAGGGGGAGGGCAGCAAGTTGAGGCCTCGCTTGGTAATGAGCTTAGGCAATGGTGTTAAATCCTAATATCTGAAAAGCAGCTGTGGGGCAGGACGTAGGGCAGAAGCAGGACCAGGAATATTACAGGAGGTCCAGAGCTGGAACAGGAAAGCCAAAGTAAGAAACATGGTATGGAAACAGCAGAAAGTAAACTGGAGTGCCTAATCTGCTACCGCAGATGGAATGAAATTTATGCATTCTGTTTTAATAAGGGAAATATACTATCCTTTAAAACAGGTGGTTAACCTGTGACCTCCCTGACTGTCAGCCACGCAGGCTGGGGCTGATGGGAATTGGAGTCCAATAATATCTGGGGTGCTGCTCCTGCTTCAAAAGTTTCCAAGTGTCCTACAAGGAAACCACTTTCATGTTAGAATGGAAGTTGTGTGTATGTAATCATTTTGGCTACACATGGCTAGGGATGGCAGAGAAATTCAATTTTTGTAACTTCCAGTGAGCACATGGACCTCATTCACTCCTCCTGGACCAATGTGTAGATTGGAATGTAATTAGCCTTTGGATTTTTTGCTTCACTGAATTTTGCAATACAGTTTTCATCTCAATGAACTACTAAAATGTGTTAAATGTATAAGTAAGAAAACACATTTAAAAATGCACATTCAATATACATTTTTCATGCAGTTTATAAAATTGCAGATGATTGTTGAAATGGGATGGAACAAAATCTACATGGACTCACAATCTATCTATCCATTACTAGCCGTATATTCATTGGACAAGGATCTCTCAATTTAGGTTTTCTCCATTTCTCATTTTCCCAATATTTAAATCAGTTCTTCACATTTATGTAGCAATTTGTGTTTGCTTTTTTAAATACTCACAAAAATCATCAGCATTTTACTGTAAATTTCTCCTAATAAACACAATTGCGTATGTTGTTTTGCCTAATGTGCACGTTTTTGCAAGCATTTTACTCAGTATAATGTATTTGCATATGATCTTCACTAATACATTCATTTTTTATGCACAGTGTATGCATTTTTGTAAACATTTGTTGGAGAACTGCCTCACAAAATATGTGAATTTTGCAGGATAGCTGTGTTTCAGTTCTCTCATTGTTTCAGAAAGCGAGAATTTGACCATTTGCCTTTAAATGCAAACTGACTCAAATCTCTCTCTCCTCTCTCCCCAGTCTCTAGTGTTCACACAGTGGCCTTGAAGCATGTGTGATCATTACCATTTGCACATGGTTCTGATCCTTTTCTTTCTCACACATTCTTTCCATGTGGGAAATTTGAAATGGCTCTGAGACTATGTCTACATGTCTAACCCTCTGAGAGAAACTGTTTGTTAGCTTTAATTACTTTGACATCAACAGAAAGAAAATATTTTCCCCCCTTCTACCAAATTCAGGACATGCCTAATGAAACATGGCACACATCTGTGTCCACAATAGTGACGCCACATCACCTCAAATTATGCTGATCTTATCCTCTGGGCAACATGCAGAAATAAATTAAAAATAAAGAAGACTGTAGGAACAATACCAAGAAGATTTTATCAGTGCTTAAGTAGGGTTAAACAAAGAATGAAATATACAGGTGACAGCTTCCCAAGGCAGGTTTAGATTCAAACATGAGCTTCTATTAGTCCCAGAAGTAAAGATCTTCTAAAGAGAAATTTGCCATAGAAGGAAGGATGAGCCTGAACTCCAACACTTTTCCTAGTCTTGCTTACTGAAAAGCAAGTCCCACTGAACTGGGTGATAACAGGATTTTAGCCAGTTATTCTACTGTACTCAAAGTAGACTTGTGCCGGTAGAGTAGTGTGAGCTGTAACATATGAACTGGAGGTATCAAAGTTGTGCATTTTTCCCTTAATTTTTAAATGCTACTCTTCCTGCAGGGAACTCAAGGTGGCAACTATATCATACCTTCCAACACCTTGACAGCAAAATCCAGGATGCTATATTCCAGGACACTATCTTCCTGTTTTTTCTTGCGATAGAATGGTGGCCATTTTAGATGGTGTGATATTGTGTGATCCCCCCCAAAGTGTGTTTTTTGGGGGGCACTGCACCCCAAAATACACATTTTGGGGTGTTATACGAGATCACAGCATAAGCAATGGTCTCGTAAGAAAAAAATGGGATGTCTCGGTTTTTCCGGGACACTATATCCGGGGTATGCTATTTGATTAGTTAGGTTAGAAAGAGAGAGAGAGAAAGTCTCAGGGTCACACAGTGAGCTCCATGGCCAAACAAGGATTTGCACCCTGGTCTAAATTCAAAACACTGACTAATTTTCTACGCAGGCTGTTTACCTTTGTAGAAAGATATTACTCAGGCTCTTGGAAGGAGAGGCCTTAATGTGCCTAGGGTTATTAACTTTCTCTGAAATAGTAGCAGAGTGGGGAGTAGTCGAGGAGTGCTTTACCTCATGGGAAAGTTGTTGTTTACCTGTTTCAGCTTAACAAGAAACTCACGTACAGTCAACTTGACAGGAAAGCTTTGGAAAATGAAAAATACCAGAAGCTATGTCATTAGACTGTAGGCTGCCCAAAATGTTTTGCACACAGCCCCTCAGAAGTTAGATACTGCAGTCAGAGGAAGGTAATTTGATTTTTATTTATTGAATGAGTACATTTATACCCCACTTTCTTCCATCATGGAACTCAAGGCAATGTGTATGGGGTTTCTAAGAAGTCCCTCATCAGACCCACAAAAACATAAGCTTCAGCAAGCTGGCTGTATCGATGCATGGTTTGACTCTGCTTGACTCTCCCACAGAAATGCACGGGGCTTAAAAATACTTACGCTTTGGCTGGGTGTCATCCATTAAGGCTAGATATTATTTGCAAACACAAACTCCATCTCACATTAACTATTCAGAAACCTTTAGACCTTGATAGTCTGTCACACTTCCTTCATATTGAGACAGAGAGTATCTATATCCTTCTTTTTTTTAAGTCAGACAAGAACTAGTGCCTCCCCATTTACTGTGTTATTGCAAGGAAATACAGAGCCACATAAACAGGAAATTAACAACAGTGGGGCATTTTGAAGATTGCATATTTTAAAAGGTGTAGAAATGGGGCCATGCAGAGGACATCTCTGTTTGAACAGATTTGCCTCATCTTTCTGTAGTGTCAAGGCTATCTTTGTCACAGTGGCAGAAGCAAGAGAAGTCTGCAGGTTTTCATCCATGCTGATATCCTAAGGGGACAGCTGATTTATTCCATGGTCACTTTCTGTCTTTCTAGACAGCCATCAAGGTTGCTCGGTTGATAAATCATTCTGGCTCTGTGGAAGGAAACACACATAGTAGGGTCCTTCACTTTTAAGACTTTGATATTAGTTCCTTGTTAAGTCTGCATTGCTGTTAGTGGCTAGAGTAGCCACACATTTTTATGTATGACACAGAATATGCAGCTGGATGAAGAATCTGGATGAAGGCAGTACTATTTTTTCTAGAAAAAGAGATGCCAGAACTCAACATGAACGCCTCTCTCATTCCCTTAGAATGGCAATAGCACCCACCTGAAAAGTGCCAGAACTGAGTTCTGGCAAGTTCCAGCTGGAAAAAAAGCCCTGGATGAAGGGCATTCTAATCTCATAAACCTTCAGTTGACTTTTTGCAAAATGAAATCTATGGGCCAGATCCAGACATGCATACGCAAATGCAATTCTGGTGTTGTTCTGAAACCCATTGTGCAAGATTCAGTGTTACTTGACAACTAACTTCAGTTCCATTGATTTCAATGAATCTAAGCACAACTGCATCTGGATCAGGTCCTTTGAGACCTTGTGCAAGAGATAGCGGAACACCTTTTGCTAGTAGACCTTGTATGAGAGATTGCGCAATGCCTTATGCTTAGTCACATCCTTAGATAGAACAAGATGTGTTAACACAGAAGCAAACTACTGGATTTCAGTTCTCCTTTCTTGTGCAAGAAGCTGGCACTCAGTTGTAAAAAGTCTTTCTGTTTGCCGAGGGCCACCTCTGATTCCAACCCCATGTTTGGTTTCTAGCTCCTGGTTTGAAGCTACTGTTAATTTTATTGTTCATTTCATTATTATTTCATTCTCCTCCAGAGCTGAAAGCTCATGCAGGCCACATCACTGACAGCACCATGAATTTGAGTAATTTAATGTTAAAACTCAATGAATTTTAGGCCTGTCCTACCAAGCCCATATCAGCAAGCATTAACAACCAGACTCAAGACAAAAACAGTTACAGTGTTCCTTGAATTATTGTACTTTACTATACTCAGTTGTTATAGACGCTGGGAGGAATTTAACATAGTGCTATGGCAAAAATCCACCAGTTCAAGCATCTCAGCTTGCTAGACAGAACAATCTCCACTCTCCTCCCCACCACATACTTTTCTGGGGGATTCTTAAACCACTTGAGGCAATTTGTGGGAAGCATGGGGGAGCATGTGGAAGAAAGGGGGAGCCCCATTGCCCTAGCAGAAGTCCTTGTGCAGGTTAGGCTCCTTAGCTGAATCTGGCTGTAACTCTTTTGCATTTCATTCCCATCTGACCTCATTATTTATGTTTCCCATGTTTATTGCACTGCACACACCCCACACCCCATTGCCAATAGCTCATGCATCCAGTGATGGACTCTAGTCTACAAAAGCTATGTCACAATGCATTTGTTAGTCCTTATTGTGATACAAAACCCTTTGTTGATAATGCTTCTCAAAGGTGCTCAGATTAGAGCTTTGAGCTTTCAAAAGCTTCCACTTAAGTCTCCAAAAGGATTCCATAGCTTGCAGCAACCACAATCCCCCAAAACAAAAAATAATGAAAATATATATGTACTCATGAAAAAGAATAGAGAATTTGCATCTTTGGGATGGATGCCTGGCAATTACACAATTATGAGGCTTGTTCCTAGGAAAGCTGGTTTAGAAATAGTACAGTGGTACCTCGGGTTACAGATGCTTCAGGTTACAGACTCTGCTAACCCAGAAATAGTACCTCGGGTTAAGAACTTTGCTTCAGGATGAGAACAGAAATCATGCGGCGGCAGTGCGGCAGCAACGGGAAGCCCCATTAGCTAAAGTGGTACCTCAGGTTAAGAACAGTTTCAGGTTAAGAACGGACCTCCGGAACGAATTAAGTTCTTAACCCGAGGTACCACTGTAGCCTTAATCATGGGATTGCAGCCTTTTTTCTTTTAGCTGGTTGAGATTTTAGAAATGACAGATTTGGGCAGTTTGTGGAACAGAAGTGATTTATACATTTTATAAATAAATGAGATGGAATTGAAGTCAGGGCAGTGCTTGAGGTTTTGAGGGTAAAACTGAAAGAGCCTTTGGCCCTTTTAAAAAATGCTGGTAGCCCTGGTACACACTGCTTCATCTCTATGCAACCTGACTGCCTGGATAGTCAAACATCACAGATAGGGTGGCCTAGGCATTTATCTAGGCTGTCATAACCAGCCCTGGCCATGCTCCCATTCAGGATCTCATAAACCTCTTAACTTCCCATTCACAATCCCATAAAATTGCTGTCAGTACCGCTGCAATTGCTTCCATAGAAAGTTTATTGATTTCTAGCTGACTTTAGCAGGATTAGTGTTCTATCCTGTTTGAAAAATAGTTAATCACACTGTCTACGTCTTCTGTTCCTTTCATTTCATCCTCCCATCTGTTCTGTTACTCTCAGCTGGATATAAGGATGGAGGAGCCAGCTCCGTCACACCAGCAAGCTCACTGCAGATCATCAGCAAATTCTTCATGAGCCACAGCTGGGGAATATCTAAATTAGAAGGAGCATTGGCACTGAATGTGGCTGAATTATGACCTTGAGTGGGTATGTGATGTGTGCCATACAGTAATGTCTTTCAAAAATATTAACCTTATGATACAAGAAAAACATGTTCCATGCATGGGGAAAAACAAATGATTAGCCTTCTTCTCCCTGTGTGACATGGTATTTTCTGAATATGTTTGTGTGGCTTATTAACACATTGACTCAGAATGCAATTCTATGCACACATATCTGGGAGTTGATGAATCATACCTAGGGATAGCTGAATCTCCCAATCTTGGCTTCTCAGTTTCTTATTTTCACAATCTTAAGTGCACGTTGACCCATGACCCATCAGTTTTCATTTTTTAAAAGTCTGCATTAAAATCATATGCATTCTGTGTACATTTCGCATAATATATGCAATTTTGTCACACACACACACACACACACACACACACACACACACACGTATGTTATTTTCACCAATATAAACACACCTTTCTACAACACATGCCTTTTTGTACATCTTTGGGTTGAAGAACTGGATCACAACATTCAGAGAAGTGCAAATTTCAAAGGACAGCTATGTTTTTGTTTGCATATTGGTTCTGGTGGAAGTGCAAATAATGCTGATGTGCATTAAAATACTAACTGAATGAATTCTCTCCCCACCCCCATCTATACTGGGAGTAAACCCCACTGAAACAAATGGAACTTACTTCCAAAACAACACAGAGAATGTAGGAAAGAACAAGCCTCAATCTATTTATAACAGAATATAAAGCAGCCCTCTCATTCTTAAGTGAACTTTCATTTCACCCTACTGCAGATTGCAGAGAAATGATAAGAAAGATGTTGAAGTCGCCACATGAGAGCGATCTGACTATTTCTATAACAAGCAAAAAGCAGGTCTCAGAACAAAATGGTTCCTGTTGTATGAATACACAATTCAGCTGCAGGGTTTGCAATTTTCCTGTTCACCTGGAGCATTGCAACAACTGTCCCAGGTTATCACCTGAGTAGCTCGACACACAATGCCTTAAAGACTCAGCTGAGCAACATGCACAGCTGGCTGTAAGCTGCCTGACGAGGAATACATTTCACCGGGATATAAAAATAGCAGGCTGTGATGGTTGCCAGCAGAGTAAGAGCTCTTGTGTGTGTGAATTGCCCCATTCATTTAAATGGAGATAGCAATGCCATGGTAACAAAATGGTTCATATGTGGAATTTCTGTCCCATGTCAAATAAACTGGGGTGGAGGTGAAGGACAGGTTATTATTGTGGACCAAGGGGCTCTAGTCCCAGCATCTAAAGAGGGGAACTGAGTTTTTTAAAGTTCATTTGATTATGACAGAGGTTTTCAACCTTTTTGAGTCCATGGCTCCCTTGACCAACTACATTCTTTCTGTGGCACCCCTGTGAAGCCCAGTTATGTCACCCATTGCCTGCAGAGCCGGCAGATTCTTACCCTTTTTTGAACACCTTTCCTTGTGGAGTGTTCCCTCAGCCTCCTCTCCTCTCCCCTTTCCTTGGGAGTCAATTGGGCAGCCGCTGCCCCTAGTCACTGAGCTGCAAAGAGATGTGCCTCCTCATGCCGCCCCACAGAGACCTGGGCAGAGGATACCCCAGCCTTAGTGGCCCAACGGAGACTGACCAAAGGTGAACATGAGGCCAGTACCTTACCTTGGGAGGCATCAGGGCTGCTGCCACAAACAGCTGTGGATGTGTTGGGGAGGCAGAGACATGAGAGGGCATTAGAGAAAGGAGGGAAGGAAAGAGGGACAGAGGCCAGTGTTGCCTGCAGCACCCCTGACCATCATTCAATGGTCATGGCACACTGGTTGAAAACCACTGGATTATGAGCTTGATATGCTTTGTTAAACTTGCTCCAATCTTGCTAAGAAAGTGAAACAATGAAGTGGTCAAATTTGGCCTGAAATGCAAAGGTATGAAATTGACCTCCACAAGAGATGTATTTAGAAGTAAAAGTTCCAGTGGGGACTTCTGATGGGACTTGCTCCCACACAACCCTATGCATACTTACTTGGATGCAAGTCTTATTTTGCACAGTGGCATTTGCTTCCGAGTCAACATGCATAGGACTGCAGTATAATTTACTCTATTTCACGCATGTTGTACATGCTGGTCTCTAGGAATCCTAGCCAAATCTACTCAGATGTAATTCTTACTGAATTCAATGGATCTTACTCCCAGGTGAGTGGGCTTGGGATGGCAGCATTATTTTAGCAGAACATGAGAGCAGTTGGTGGGCATCCTGCTCAATTAAGCTTCAAATTTACTCTAGTTTCAGAATGGTAAAACTTCTTTTTTTTTTAACCCACTGGAAACGCTATCAGTCATCTAACATCTCCTCCCCACCTAGCATTTGAAAGGGATTAATTGAAAACTGCAGTGAGGTCAAAAGCTGGCCAAGTGATTGAGGAGATATGCCATTCTTCCTAAAGCCTTTAAATGTATTACTTGGAATTCTCAGACATTGGTGGTCCCTAAGCTATTAATAATCCTTGGCAAAATCCTGACTGATGCAGTTGTTTTGCTGCCTTGTTGGAGCCATCATAGTCATTTGTGTGTTTTTCATCAATTCTGATTATCTAATTCAGAAGACTTAGTGAGAATGCAAAATTCTGATTCATGTAGAGCAGGAAAAAAGAGACCAAGGAAATATTTTTAAGTGCCCTTTATCATATGGGGGAAGGTGGGTTACAAAATCATTTTTGAGGTAGAAAAGTCAATATTCATGTGAATATGGTCGCCTGGTGGACAAATCATGGCAACTCATCATATTTTGAAAAATGATTGAAAGCAAATATTTCTCAAGATACAGGAGATACATCATGTGGGACTGAAGGGGATCACTTTCATATAAGAAGGCAGAGCTGATAGGCGTGTCCCAAGCCCAGATAAGATCAGTCAATGGCCCATTTGGTCCAGCAGCTGGCTAACAGTAAATTACATTTGCTACTTTATTCCCATCCACTCAGTATGGAGAGATCCTTTTGCAGCTCTTCAAAATCCCTTTGTTTTAGCTTTTAAATATGTTTCTTGTGCCCACACAGTGGGAATTTGCTAGACATTCTGTAGCAAACAGTTTTGGCATAACAAAAAAAGCATCTGGCATGTGACTAAAAAAACCACATGGTGTCAGAGAGGTAGCTGAGGGCTTGTCCACAATGCCCCTTGTCCTATGCCTAGAAAGCATGGGTCTGAGCAGTTTTCTGCTTGACCCACACTTTCTATGGATGGGTCTGTGTGGTACACCCCATTGCCCCGCTCCTTTCCCAGGGAAAATCCACTCTTTAGTGCTAAATTGGAGCAAACGCCAATCTGGAGAAAACATGGAAAGCTGTTTGTTCTGATTAAGCACTAAAGAGCAGTTTTCCCCAGGGGAGGAAACAGTGGCACAAGAGGAATGTCCCAAGAATGCTCAGGGTACAGTTGTCCATGTACACAGGACTTAGAAATTAACAAACCAACCAACCACTGAATATTAGTTCTGAACTTCCCTCTACTTTAAATGCCAGAAAGTTGTTTCCATGTCCATTTTCAATGAGATGTAACCCTATATATATATAAAACAAAGGTGAAAGTCAAGGGGTCACTTGGTTGTGGCTAGGCATGGAAGTATCTGCCAATTTAGGATCTCTGTTTCCAACCTTAAATCCAGTTCTCCATATTTTGCAGCAATATGTGAATGTTAAAAATTCCTCATGAAAATTCCTTGTAATGAACACATTTTTAAATGCAGTTTTGTCTAATGTAACACATTTTTTGCAAACATTTTCTCCTGATGTTTTATATGTTATTTTCACCAAGATGGGTACAGTTTTGTAAACATTGTTTGGCTGGAGAACTGTGTTTCACATACTCATATTGTTTTACAAAGTGTGAATCTGATTGATTCAATTCAGATTTAAAGGCAAATCTAAGTTCTCCTCTATCTTTAGTTGTGAATGTCAAAATCTCAGTGGGTTGGAATCTCCTCTCCCCCCCCCCCAATTCTTGGCTTGGTTTTAACTTCCTTTATTTATTACGGGCTTCTTGCAAAAAGAAGCAACCACAGTAAGTTAGTGGAGTATAAAAAGAACAAATGGTGCGTGTTTCATATACATAAGAAGGATTCTGAGCTCAGCAGAACCTTTAATGAAACATGGGGGCCCAGGGAGGAAATACCAAACCAAATTCAAATATCTGTTTCCATTACTGCTCTTCTATAATCAAATAATTTACATACTTAATTTGGTCAATCAAATACTCAATGGATGCATTAATTATCCAATTACTTAGCTAGCAACTTCCCAACTATGAAAAATCAATATTGTAAGTCAGACACGGAGCTTACTTAATACTCTCTCTCTTCTGTTTTAATGGCCATGTTTCATCAGTAGTAGATCAGCTATTTTGCATGCGTAACATCCCAGGCTCAATCCCAAACATCCTCAGGTAAGGCTGGGAATGTCTCATATCTGAAACCTTGTAGAGTTACTGCCAGTGTCAGCAATACTTATCTAGACATGCCATTGGTATGACTCTGTGTGAGGCAGTTTCCTAAAACATCCTGCACAATCACCTACTGATTTTGGTCAGCTAAAAAGAAAAGTGTTACTGCAACCAACTGTTAACTATTCTGCTTCCATGTGCTGCTAACTGCTTACATGACACCTGTCTCCTCAGTTGTTGTTTTTTTGCTTTGGAATTAACCCAAGGTGAGGTGCATTGGCTGTAGTTTGATACTGTCTCAAGAGGATTCTATTTTTCTTGCAATCAACATGATAATCTTCAGCAAACACACTTTGTCTAGCTGCTAGGAAGGTGGTGTTTATAGGATGAACTAGGCTCGAAATGCAATGTGTAAGCTTTTGTGTTACAGGGAGAAGCAGTATGCTTCTGAATAGCAAATGGTGGAAAGCGCAGGAGGGGAGACGGCTGCTATGTTCATGTCTGGCATGCTAGTTTCCCACATGTGCCTGGTTGGTGATTGTGAGAACAAGATGTTTGCCTAGATGGGCCATTGGCCTGATCCAAAAGGCTCTTCACTGCAGTTGGGAAGGGCTGTGATTTAGTTTAGGGATAGGGTGAAGATCTTTTTATGACCAAGAGCTGCATTGTTCTGATGGAAAGTTGTTAGGGGTGCATTACAAACATCAAAGCAGGGAGGGCCTGGCTCACACATAATCATACTGTTGCACATCACCCCAGTCTCCAAGTGGTGTGAGATTCCAAGGGTCCCTGGAGCTTACCCAGGGTTCTGTTTCCTTTGGGATGATGGACAGCAGAGACTGTGATGTCTTTAGGAGATATGGCTTGTTTACATGATAGAGGGACTCACAACATTCACACTCCAAGAGGTTCTTGCTTCTCCCATAATCACAGCCTTGGATTCCTTTTCTGGCTCTTCCAGCAACTGGATCTTTGATGGATGCGGGAATTAAAGGGACTCAGGCATATAGTCCACCCACCCCCCAAACACAACAAATATCCAATCAGATTGTAATGCAGTAATCCCAGCAGAAGAATGCAAAAAGGAAAGAAATGAATTGCACAGCTGAACTGTCAAGTCTTGCTTTACAGCTGTTCAAACTTCAAAATGCAATTGTATCCCAAAATTACAAACATGCAATTAGAAAATGCATGGATTACCTTTTGCAGGGAAGACAAATCTACCTCTGTAAACCACTATGTGCAAAAGTGCACAGTGAAAAATGACTGCTGTATGTTTCAAAAGCTACATGTGTAGGCAGCCGAAATGGTACCTTAAAGAGACCATGAAATATATACGCTTGAATTTACCTCTCATTCATTTTAAGTATCTTTATGCTTTGCTCATCATCATAATAGTTTAATTGGGGATTTCCCCCCAAGACCAGTAAAGGCTGGTAGTCTGGATATACCCTATAAAAAATGTAGGCGCAGCTCAATTTTACAGACACAACACACACATATCCATATACACGAAATCTATCCCTTTTACAGGAGTTGTTTATTTTCAGTAGTGGAAAGCTTCTTAACTTAAAAATAAATGCTTTTATTTAACTTGATACCCTTCTGAGGCTGACAATTCAAAAATACATATAAACACTTATTCTTGCCAAGAGGGTATAGAAGTTTATGTTGATGAAGAGGAATCACTGATTTTCTATTCACTTCTTTGAAGTCTTGGCAAAAAATGTCGCATTCCTACCCAGGGAGGCTGGCTGGCTGGCTCTCATTCCGGATGACTCCATCACTAATTGAATCTTCCACTTTGTTATTGGGGAGAACAAAATCTATCAGTGGAGGGGGAGAAGTGTGCTATCATTTTGAAGTTCATTGCATGATTGATTGTAAATTTGCTCTTTGAGGTTCGTAGTTAGTGGAGTGGAAATAAAAATATTTCTGCGAATGAACAAATGAATGATTATTTGAATGATCTTTTCATATCAAATGTATATTGCAAGGCATAAGCCTGCTTCAGAGACATTTGCCTTCATCTCACTTCTTTCATTCGTTCGAGAGGTACTGCGTTAGGTCAAGCTAGCCTTTGAGGATTTTGTGTGCGTGTGAAAAAAGAAAAGCAGCCAGATTCTTTGAACTAATATCTTCAGTAGGCAGAGGCATGATAGCAATTGCAACTGCAAAGAGAGCCAGTGTGACATAGTGGGTAGAGTGCTGGACTTGGGCTCACGTCAGGGCTGGGTCATGGGCAGAAAACTGAGATGAACCAGGAATGGTGGAAGCAGCAAGAGTCAAAGGTTAACACCTACAGTTTCTGTGAGGTCACTTCCTCCCACCACTGTCTTACATCACTTCTCCTTTTTCTGTGTGGACAAATGAGGCTGGCCCTGATACCCTGTAAGAGGTCAAAGAGCAAGAGTCAGTTGGATAGCCCTAATTGTTGATGGTAAAGACAAGGAAACAAGAGTTTTCTTCACTGATTATTTGCTGAAGATACTGCGCCAGTTGAATATCTGGTGGGAGCGTTCCATTCCCCTGCATTGGGGGTGGGAAACTTCAGGCTTATGAGCCAAATGCAGCCTCTAAGGCCCTAAGAGGCAAGTTTGCAGTGTAAGGTTATGCTGTATTTATGATTGAGTGATGGAAACATATTCTCTCTCATATCCGGGAGCGGTGGGTATTTTGGCTTGACACCTCATGCACCCCATTGTGTACATTCAGCAGGGCACACACAGCCAGGCCCCAGAGCATCAGACAAAGCCACCCCCCACAGCTTGTCAGTAATTCACGTAGGTTGGTGAAATGCACTTCAACGTAGGGTACTTGCTTGTCATGTCCTGGCCAATCTACACCCCTATTGGAACTAAATACCTAAGGAAAAATGGAACCCAAACCTCAATGCCTCAATGGCTCCCACAATGGCTCCCACCATTCAACTCAGCCTCCTGAGGCTAAAAAGGCTTCCACTCTAGGAAGGGTGGGTGCAGCGAAGAAAGAGGTGATACTTGATGTGGCTCCAGCCTTTGTAGGCCAGTGCCAGTTTCATTCTAATTGACCTGTTATGGCCACCAATCTCTGTTCTTCTTTTAGGAGAAAGTCTCTCAAAGCTTCCTCCTCCATTAGAGTGGGGCAAAGTTGCCTCCATCATAGCGACAGGGGGATGGCATTCTGCTCCTTTCACTTTCAAGAGCTTTATTCCTTTCAGAAGGGAGCGGAGTTTGGGTCCTGAAAGTGAAAGGAGCAGAACTTGTGACTTGTCACAAGTTGGGTCACTTGTCACTCCCAGCTCCCAAGCCATTCTGGCCCAACCATGTAGGCAGCCACCACAGTTCTTAGCACACAATTATTCCATATTTATATCTATGTATGGGTATCTGGTACATCGGAGGTGGGGCAGGCACACCGGTTATGTCCCACCGCTATGTGATCAGATAAGCCCATGGTACAAATGGACCTTGAATGTGTAAACTGACTCCATTGAAAAACACTGTATCTGAGGTTAACATGAAAGTTTTGCCTGTGATGTTGCCCCTGCAACGCCGCGTTCATAACTGCAAGTTGCCTTTTGATGTTGCACTCCTAGGTAATGACCATGGATGTGCGAACTGCTCTTATCTCTCAGCATGACCTATTGCATCAGTGTGCTGAAAGGATAAAAAATGGGATCCCTCATAATACATTGCCTCGAGCTCCTTGAAGGAAGTGTAGAGCGCAAATATAATGAATTATAAACCTGCAATTTCCATTCTCTTTAGTTAAGAGTAGTCCCATGAAATCCAAAAGCACTACACAAGGATAAATGGCCGAATATGTCTAGGGTTGCCAGAATCATTCTGCTGGTGTAGGCGAGGGGGGAAAAATATATCTATCGATTCTCACAAAGTTGATGTACTATAGTTACACTCTTTTGTTTTTTTGTCTTCCAATATCATTTTGGGAAAGCTACTAGCACAGCAGGAAATTTATAGGAGAACAGCAATCCGAAGCTATGCACATCTCCCCTTAACTCACTTGGTGCCACAGGCAATTTTATCAGCCTGACACTTGTTCTTAAAACCTTGGCTTGATTAAATCAAGCTCGACAGATCTCCTCTCTGAGTTGCGGCACCATAAAGGTGCTTGCTACAGCATGGGAGCACTTCACTGGGAAAACCTTTTAATAAGGTTTCTGGCAATGGGGGGTGGGGAAATAGCGAAGGACGAACTCTTAGATGATCAGCATGGTAGCAATGGTGCCTTGAGGGTGTATCAAAACAACAAGCGGGGGGCTGTACTTCAATGGTAGAGCTGATGGTTTGCATGGGAAAGGACCCAGGCTTAATTTCCCATTAAAAGAAATTGAGTGGCAGGGCTGGGAGAATACCCCTGCCTGAGACTTGAGAGAGCTACACCCCGGATAGAGCAGGGGCAGCACTGCCCGTTAGAGGCTGTTCTGGCCATCCCTGACTGGAGCACCACAATGGCTGTCCCCAGTTTATAGGCTGATGGAAATTAGGGACAAGCTAGGAATGACATGAGTAACATAGGTTGCTCTTGTGGAGTTGATTTTTCTTAAGAAACAGCTGGCCTGTGTGCGTGTTAGATGGATTAGGACCATGCGGCCTGAACTGGAAGGAAAACTTCAAGTGATGCCAGTTGGAACTTCCTTCCCATTGCAAATAGCAGATGTTATGGGGAGAGAATTCCAATCAGGGTCGTAACAAGAGGGGAAAGGTTTAAACCCTCTTCCGCTAATGCCGCACTCCAATCCAGCTTTCACGCTCCCTTTCCTCACGCTGGCTAAACGTTAAAAGAAAAATTAACATGCCAAGGCAAACTATGTGACAAAACATCACCTTTAGTTTGCCTCCGAGTATAAAGCAGCTCTTAACTAATTCTGGGGATCTAATAAAGAAGAAAAGGATATTGATTTCTCCTCTTTCCTTGGAAGTTGTGAGTTAACTTAGAACCTGATGCAGTTATTTTTTGAAGGCATGATTCCTGCTCTTCAACAATACTGCGATCACTCCTGCAGCGTGGCCAACGGTCTTGGCATGAAGGCAGATGGGGAGGCGGGTGGGCTGTGTCAACTAAATGCACATAGGATTGTACATTTTCCTCAATAAGTAGATATAAGGCAGAAGTAGGGATGTTGTGGTCCTTCAGATATTACTGGCCTCCAACTCCCATCATTCCAGATGATTGGTCATGTTGTTGTAGCTGATGAGAGTTGGAGTCAACAATATCTGGAAGGTCCACAGGTTCCTCAACCCTGATATAAGGCATAAGAAGCTCCCTCACACAGTCAGACTATTGGCCCAACTATCACAGTATTGCCTTTTCACAGGCAAAGCACACATCCTGAAACCAGACAGTGACTTCTCCCTAATGCACATTCATAGAAAGTTTTTTTTTAATCCTATGAAAAAGGTTCAATCCTAAATGTCATGATGAACAAATTCTGTTGGATTAAAAAAAAGATATGACCATTTCATTGCGCAATCTTGTAGTGGAAGGGCCCCATCATGCCATTATAATGTTAGGAATTCAACTCATGTAAGCTTCTTCATTTACTAACCTAAAGGGAACTGAATAAACTATCTGCACATAGTGGGTTTGCAAGTTCTCAATCTAGTGACTGTCAATGTCTCTTCATATCGCACTGATTCCATTGTGAATTTTGCAGTGCTTGCTCAGTAGCAATTTTAAAGACTGAAATGTGATAAAACACTTTTCACATCATTTAAAGGTGGAATTCATATGTTCAGTGATATGCACCACGTGATTGCTTGACATACCTTATGATGTTTTTAAAGGGTATGGGTGACCTATGAATTCTCATACCTAGTATTTGGAAAGTTTTCTCCCCCCATTAATATTCTAAACTAAATATTCTTCCAAGCACCTACACTGTATTGATAATGTTCTTTGGTACCCTATATTGAAAACATAATTGAATCATCGCTACACATATTTGTTAATTATACAGTTGTTGCCTGTATTATACACATTCTTGTCTCATCAATCAGCCACTTAGACCTTATTCTGGTAAATATATTGTGCAAGTATTGTTTCAAATGCCACCAATTTTGCTTAACTGCGTAAATCAGAAATTAACTGTTAAATTAGATACCGTTGACATTCACAGTCCTTTGAATTGAATGGGAAAGGTCTAACTCCAATGCCAACAATCTTTAATTTCTGTCCTTCACAGTAATATATTTCCTAATGCTTTTGATTTCAACTGATATATTACAGTTTCTTCTGTGGCCACAATAGAAATGGGGAATTTACAATGGTGGGTATAATGAAAACACAGACCACATTCAAACAAACATAACACACACAAAACAATGACAGAAATGGTTCCAGGAAGTTTTGGATCCATGATCTTGCAATCAGTATTGGTGTTAGAGTTTATTTACTTGGAAATGAGGCAACTATGGACCCAACTTTAGGTGTTTTGTAAATGTTTCATTGTAAAGCACTGTCATTAATTATCTGGTAGTGAGATTAAGGAGTACATCAATTAAATCTGTAGGTAATTTACATTGGCAGCTTTTTGGAACGGCAACAAGGATTGAGAAAAAATCCAAATTATCCTAGAAAATGTACATAAAGTAACAAAATGAAAATTGATTTGCAGAACTGCAGCCATGCAGACCGTGGGGGAAATGTAATTAATCATACAAGGAAGAGAGGAGATTAAATGGATGACTATACAAAGATGAATAAACTGTATTGTAAGGGCTGATTCATATGGTACTGGAGTGATGTAGTTGCCAATTCCGCATGGTTTGGGCCCAAGCGGAATATGAAATTGGGAATAATGCAGGATAGCCAGATCCATGGGATGGTTTTATGGCAGTTTCACAATTTTCCTGGTGTAGGGGCATATGCAGGTGTTCCCTCCAACACTTTGCCACTCTCCAGCATCTCTTACCTGAGGCAGCTGCCTCACTCTGCTTAAGGGTAGGGCCTTCCCTGGCCTGTCTCTTCCACAGGGGAAATAGCTGTGTCAGAAGCAACCTGGCCAGGTTTTAGGCTGCACATGTACTTCTCTCCCAGGCAAGTATGCCCCTTGTTTTGAAAATAACTCTAAGCTCTCCCCATCATCCCTCCAGTAGTTTGTGTACATTTTTTAATGGTATTTACCTGATTAGGCTTTTGCAATTGAAATCAGGGCTATCAGAGTTCTTTCTGCCTTCGCACTCCACAGCTAATGATATGACTGAGTCAGGAATACTATAAAGTGTAGGGATTTTGCTTGAGCCACAGATGATGGGATTGCCAGATGCCAAAGCTTTTCCTGCCACAGCAATATTCAGAAATAGATGGTCCAGGAAATTTTAATTTGCTTTTTAAGACAGGAAAAGAAATGCAATGCAACTGAAAAGCAACAAGCAGTGAAAGGATACTTCCTGCCTATCCTACCCAACTCCTGGATGATCATTTTATGAAGAAATCCATGATGACGTGGATTTGATTTTTTGTTGCCATGACCCCAAAGGACATTTCGCCTCAATCTGTTCTAACAGGAATTGGGTTCTGTTGGAGCTAGTCTACTTAGCAAGAAGTCAAGGCAATAAAAACCTGGTGCCTCATATTTAGACAAAGGCTTCCAACTGGATTCAATGGGCTCTCTCAAACCACTCTCTTGCCTATAAAGATGAGCAAAGTAGTGTTTCAGTCCTCAGGAATCAGGCTAATATAAAGCATATTGACAGACAGATATTACATCTGAATGGGATTTTGGGTAGTTCAGATATTATACACATTTTTTGTCAGCACACCCATAAAGAATACTCAGGAAACCATACTGTGATGAAAAAAATTCTATATTTATTCCAAATATAACAAGACAGAGGATCTGCACTTATACCTACGGTAATTAGCTAAATCAAAATTTAGTCAGGGCAGGGAAGTTCCCTGTGGTGGTTCTGTGTATGTTTGTTTGCTGAGTGAGGAAAGTATAATGGTGTAATGTGCCTGTATAAACATACATTACTGAACATATAACTTCCCCTGCTTTTGTATTTATTTATTGTTGAAAACCCAATAAAAATCACATCAAAATTAATAAATGAAAAAAAGGGTCTGCCTTCTCAAACAACACTGTCAGCAATTCCATCATCTTGCCACATTGAAACTTTTTGTGAAAAGAACCGCTTGTTCTTTGTATTCCTAGAACATCTGCTTATTAAGATTGTAAGTGTAAAAAACTTTCCTCTTTTTCTACCCCTCCCAATAGTTATCAAGAAAAAATAACACAATTTTCTATTTCCACCCAATCCATTGCTTAGGTGGTCTGTATTGCTGCAACACACAATTTCAAACGTGGATGTAATCTGACCCCCCTCCCTGCTTTTCATGAGGCTGAATCAGCCACAAGAAAATGAGCCCTAACAAATCAATTTTCAAAAAATACATCCATTCTTCTGCTGCAAAAGAATTGTTTTCATAACCATTAAGCATAAGATTCCATTATTGAAAGCAATGAGTATGTGAAGGCAACCCAGTGCCACTGTATTGATGTTACCCCGCCCAATCTTAATAATAGATATAGTGAATAATAATAAATCATGTGCCCACTGCAACTGTCATGTGTGTCGTGAACACTCACTAGAACACTTGAGCAAAACACTTGAGCAAAACACTGTTTAACCTGACAGTCCATTGGCCAACATGCAGAGCAAACCTATGTAGCTCTGCTTAGAAGTCCTAATGAATTCAGTAGGGGTTACGCCCATGCATAGGATTGCAATCTGATTGGTCTTGTTAAAAAGCATGTGTTAGATATGTTGGCAGATGGGCTACTACATTTTTGAGGGGTCTGATTTAGCATAAAGTTAAACTTGTTTGCCTTCTCTGCAGCATGGCAAATAAGCTGTGCCCCCAGCAGCAGAAAAATGTTGAGATTCGGAGCTGATCACAGCTGGAATACTGTACACAGTTCTGGTTGCCATATCTGGAAAAGGATATTGTAGAGCTGGAAAAGGTGCATAAAAGTCAACCCAAATGATCAAAGGATTGGAGTAACAGCCCTAGAAGGAAAGGTTACAATGTCTGAAGACCCTCCAAGTGTCCCTATTTTCCAGAGACAGTCCCGGATTTACAGAAGCTATCCTGGTTTTTTATTTGATCCCAGAATGTCCCGCATTTCCTGAGGACATCCCTATTTTCATGGAGAAATGTTGGAGGGTATGGTGTTATCGCCCAAGCCAAGGTGATAATTATGCAGCCTTTAGAAGACATTTGAAGGCAGCCCCTGTATAGGAAAGATTTTTTAATGTTTTATTATGTTTTTATATATGTTGGTAGCTGCCTAGACTGCCTGGAGCAGCCCAATCAGATGGGTGGGGTATAAATAATAAAATTATGATGATGATGGAATAGGACGTCCCTATTTTCATTGGAGAAATGTTTGAGGGCGTGGGTCTGAGGCTTTAACTCTTTTTAAAAAGGTGAGAAAGGGGGCATGGTAGATCTATATAAAATTATGCATGAGGTGGAGAAAGTTGCTAGGGAGACTTTTTATCCCCTTTTCATATTATTGAAACCTGAGCCAAACAATGAAGCTAAAGGATTTTGTGATGCAGGAGAAACAAAAGAAGTACCGGTATTTCTTCACACAGCATAGAGCTAAACTGGAATTGATAGCCTCAAGATGGTCACAGACCAGGCCAGCTATAAGATTCATGGAAGGCTATCAACGGTTACTAGTCATGATGGCAAACCATCATGCTGAATATTGGTTGTTGTGAATCATGAGCAGGAGAGAGCTACAGAGCTCATGTTCTGACATCTGGCTAGCCACTGTAGCAACAGAATGCTAGACTAGATTAGCCTTTAGCCTGATCTAGTGGGTTGGCTTCTCTTACCAGCTGAATTTCTGCTTGCTTGGGTGACAATTGGGAAAGACCAATGTGATTAGCCCATGTTGCCAGTTGGGGATGCTATGGTTTTAAACCAGGTATTACATCATGAAGAGCTACAGAGGAGAGTTATAGTGTGTATATATTATGGTCTATTTTTTTGCTTTTTCACCTGTAGTGGAAATTTACTTCAATGGGTTTGTAAATTACCTGCTAAATGTATGTTTTATATTCATTTGCAATTAATCATACCTACATAGGCAGAGATGAAAAACTCATGCTGATATTAGATCAACTGCAAGTCAAAAGCTTTGTAGCATAATTCTTCTCTTGTAATTAGTGCATGTATAAAAATAGCAACTTAATTTCATCCCACACCAATTAAAGGCTTGGATATTTTGCAGCAAATTCCAATATAGTAGAAAAGTACAGTAATTAGTGCTTCATTGGTTGTGTAATTTGAAATTATGTAAATCATATAGCTACTAAACCACAGTTAGTGGAACTTAAGAACCAATTTAAGCTTAATTAACACACAATAAGAGGATTATTAAATATCCACATGCATATCTGATATACATTAGCAGAAACTGAAACAGCTTAGTTTCCTAGGGGCAATATTTTAAGGGGAGGCTTGTTACTTGGAGAACACATCATTAAGTGAAGATGAACACACTAACATCTGAATTGCGTGTCCATAAGTGGAGGGAGTAGATATTTGGATGATGCCTCAATAAAAGTCACACTGCCTCAGAAACTTGCTTTAGAAGTCTAGGACATGTGAAGAGGAAAGTATATTTGCAAGAAGAATGCCTTGGTCTTAATCCAGCATGGTTGGCTTTGAATCCTGCTCTTGATATTTACTACATGCGAGGTAGGCCCCGCTGCTAAGGTAGCTACAGCAGCAAACTCACGATCCAGCCCAAGCTGTGACTCAAACCTTGCTATGGTATGATCAGATGACTCCAAGCTATATGCTGATTAGTTACTGCTCCTATAAATCTGCAAATTTCCCCATATTTCTTTCAGTTAAGCAAGAACAGGCTTCCTCAACCTCGGCCCTCCAGATGTTTTTGGCCTACAACTCCCAAGATCCCTAGATAGCAGGACCAGTGGTCAGGGATGGTGGGAATTGTAGTCCAAAACATCTGGAGGGCTGAGGTTGAGGAAGCCTGAGCAAGAGGTTCCTAGGACACGAGTCTCAGTGGGACTAGAAGCTCTCCCAGGTGGAATCTACACATAGAAGAAACGCTGTGAAAATGCTTTTTTTTTAAAAAATTTTTTTTGAAAAATACATTGAATTTTGCATAGCTCACTGACACCATCTAGTGTCATATTTGTATCTTGCACTTTACAACACATTTAAAATGTTTTATTTGCAGCTGTGTAGCTGAGTCCCCACTCGATCACTGTAGGATAACTTCTGCTCTGGTTTGTTGACCATAAATGAAGAGCCTTTGTTTCATGAACCGTCTGTGTGCTTGACCTCTTCAGCCTCTGTCTACCTTCAGGTTGTGAACAGCTTACCGGGGATGTTGCCATTCTACAAATATACGTAGGAGCACCTGCAGCATCCCATTTGCTAACCCAACCTTCACTGGAAGGCATCTCCTTGGTTAAAAGGGCTCAGCTTGGTCTGGTAGTCTACACTGACAGAGCATCAGGAGTGACTCTGGTGTCAGTGCTTCTATAATGAAGTGCAAGGATGCCAATGCAAGATCCCCTGGCCTGAGTGCCACTGGCACCCATGTTCATCTTGTAAACACTTCTCTCCATGACTGGGGCTATAGGAGAGACTAGGCTATTGGAGACAAGAACTCTGATGTTGCTTCAGCAACAAACTGAGACTGAGTCCTATATAGTAGCAGCACCTGTGCCCCAACATGGTTGCCATATTTCAAAGAGTGAAAAAGAGGACGCTATGATGGCCATTCAAAGCAAATTTCACCCCTGAAAAAGAGGGCGTGTACTGGAAAAAAGAGAACACGTGGCAACCCTAAATCCCCTGAAAGGTATTTTTTCAGTTAAAGGCACACAGTCCATTCAAGTAGTCTCCTACTCTGACAGAGAATGAGAAGCCATTTTGGTGTGTAAGTGGCACATAACCAACCAACCAACCAAACAATCTTGGGGAAGCACTTTTGGGGCTGGCCTTATGTGGCCTTCTGACTGAGAATCCTTGATCTCATCCCCTGAAGGTGGAGATCTGCCTCCAGAGTCATGAGACCTGATGGTGGGATGGGCCAGGCCCGGGCAGGGCAGCTGTGAGGTTGCGACTATGAGAACACAACAGCGGGAACAATGGATTGATCCTGTTATTGCGCCCTTGCAGCCCCATCTTCACCACACCCTGCCCTGTCCTTGCACCACCTAGGAAAGCCACAGGAAGGTCACTACCGGGAGGGTGGTTCAGAAACACCACGCATCATGCCATTGGCTCCTGGGTGTCAAGTACTACTGAAATGATTCAAAACAGTTTAGAAGCGAGAAAGCCATTTGCCCCTCCAAAACAACCTTCTTGTTGCTGAAAAAGGCTTAAGTCTGAGTTTCAGTCACATTGTAAACATGCAATTTAATGTGGGCGGTAGAGGGGGCTTCCCACATGAGCTTAAAAGATGAAAATAAACAGACGGAATGAACAAAAACAATGGTTTTTTATTGAATCAAGCTACATTTTAAAGTCTGGCTCTCTTGCAACTTACTGCTCACAGTGTTGTCTGGAGAGAGGGCAGATCTTTGAAGTTGAACAACTTGTTTCTTATCTGTTTTCTTATACGTTTTTTTCATTGTGTATTGATTTCCCTGGCAGAAAGTGGTGGTTCAGTTTGTTGTGCACATTTCAGTGGTTATTGGCTGAGTAGTCAGGACTTCTGGCAAAGCTGAGGATTAGAGAATACTGGGTGCCAGGGAAAATGTAGACTCATAGAATTGTAGAATTGGAAGAGACCCAAAGGATCATCTAGTCCAACTCCCTGCAATACAGGAAATCACAGTACTCCCATAAGGCTTTTCTTCTTCTATTCTTCATTTTATTTGTTTGATGTTTTCTCATTATTATTATTACTACTACTACTACAAGCAATTAACAATGCAAAAAAACAGCAACAATGGACAGAACAGAATTAAAAAAGAATAAAAAGAATAACAACAAACCATTGCATGTGAAAATCCTGGGGTAGCCATGTTTCCCCCCCCCCATCAATTTCCATGGGTAGCAGTGGGTTGCCATCAACTCCCATCATTCCCTGATTAGCTTTATGTGCCTCAAAGTAGCAGAAACATGAAGCCCCACATGCTAGCTGCTCAGGCTGTGGGTGGCTAGATGCATTTTAAAGGAAAACTATTTTGAGAGAGGGAAAGGAGGCAGCATGCAACCCTCGGACCACCTCACTACTCCCTTTTAAGTACTTCTAAATATGTGTTTCGGGGTGTGTGTGATTTTTAAAAAAAATGATTTCTCACTAAAAATCTACCTGGAAATGAGGTAGACTTAGTCCTTTCCTTTCTGAGAACTGGTCTGTCCATTCTCACTCAGAATCAAATCCTATTGAATTCAATAGTTCATGATAGGATTGCACTGTGACTCACTAAGTGTTTTCTCCTTTTTATATGGTGAGATACAAGAAGTCAAACATTCACACTTTATTCAGATCAGTCTATATAAAAGCTTCAAAAAGCTTCTTTCTTTTACTGCAAAAAACAACCCTCACCCCATGAAGCAAATCTCCAGGGGGAGATTTTTATACCTTCTGTTTTGCACATTATCTCTTCTGATGTACAATCTGTTTAAACCATTTTCATGTTTACTTCTAAATCTGCCTTTTCCATGTTTGCATCAAAACATGAAAATAAACATGCATTTAATGCAGAAACTTGCCAGAAAATGATAGGAGGCTGAACTGGATAATAAGTTCCTCTTCTTTCCATCATATCTGATTCTGCTCAGATACCCAAAGAACGATCAGCATTCATATATCTGAAGAGAGTAGAAAGAAGAGTAGGAGCGCAAAAATAATTTGTTGTACAATAATAGCAAATGTCACCCTTGCCACAATGTAATCATTCCAGTTTTTTTACTGAAGCCACTTCTCCATTCCCACGTACAGCCAAAATGCATTTCAATATGGTTAGCTAAATATAAAGCTTAGCTTCAGTTGCAGCACATGAGTTGAGGCCCAGCTGCTGTGCCACCTCCCAGCTCTGTTGCTTCTGCTGGTCACAAGGATGGGGATGTGTCAGGGTAGGTCCAAATGTGGGTGCATTTGTGACTGCTGCCAATCCAGTGCTGTCCCAAAGGCCACTAAGATGTGGATGAAGGGGGTGTTGATGTATCAGGCCTACAGCCAACAGGGGGCCAGGCTTTGAGCTCTCATTTTATAGATGCTTTCATTTTAAATTAGTTTCTAGCCTGCCTAGAAAGAAAGTTATGAATCAAAATGTGCAGGTACAAGTGATTTCTGTGAGATGAGCCAGCTTGGCTGCTCCTGATTTCCACCGTTCTTAACCAATGGGTGAAGTTACTGATGGATGAGTTGTTTGAACACCAGGTGATAGGAATCCCTGTGGTCCTAAAAAGCTGCTGTTTCTTCTTTACATCTCAAAAATGTCATTCTACTTAGTATCTCCATCTGAGATCTCTTTCTTGACCTCATCAGTGTATATGAAGTCAGGATTTTTTTGTCGCAGTCTGCATTACTTTACACTTACTTCTATTGACCTTCACCTGCCATTTTGCTGTCCATTCACCCAGTTTGGAGACATCCCATACTGATAAATTTTAGAACTGCCATGGCTATCTTTCCTTTTGTTCTCTGCCTAACCAGGAACCTGTGTGTTTCTTTGAAGGTTTCTTTTTAGGTTACAAGCCAGAGTTTTACCTTCTCAGAAATGGCATGCAACCATTGCTTCTTTATCCCAGAACCTGAGATATGTAACCTGAGATCTGTCGCACCTGGGGGGAACCTATTCAACCTGCATTCTCCATCATGGAGCTGAATTTACAAGCTGACTTCATGGCTATAACATCCAACCTAATTCTGGTATTTTCCTTTCAAACAAATCATTGTCCCTCCCACCTGACGAAGAGTTCTTCCGCCAAACATGGACGTGTGCCACAATTTTGTTAACATTCTAGTTGATCTTTATGAAGTTGTTGCCCAACTGTGGATTTTGGAATCCTATGACAGGATCGTAGAGTTGGAGTGGGCCTTGTAGGCCATTTAGTCCAAGCTTGGCCTAGTGAGGAAATCCGGAACTAGAGCATCTTCAACAGATGGCCGTCCAGACTTTGTTTCAAGGCCTCAAATGACAGTGTCTGAATATGTATTATTTATCAGTGTTACTCTGTGGGCAACACACAGTTCAGAAAAGTTGCTGCTTGTAACAGTCTGTAAGATTATCTGCCCACAATTCTCCACAGAATTCTGTTAAAATAAATTATTGGGGTTTTTTTCTAATTAGAGTTGAGGAAGGCAGAGCTTTCTGTACCAGGTCAACCCACCATGGATCAATTATTAAAGAGAGTGATTTAAATCAGATGCATGCTACTTATCCTTTCAAAACTTGGCAAGTGTTCATTACTTCATTAGAAAGATCACTGTTTTCCAAAAGTAGCACAGTGATCAGTGTCTAGTATTTCACACCAGCAACATTCTGAGCCAGTTGTTTTAAATGAAATGCATGTCTCATAGCGGGAATAAAATATCTAGAAATGCTTGACATGTGCTGCCACTGAATTTTTCCAGCTTTCAAATTTCAATATTGTATTAAACAGCAAATGGTGCCTCCAGTCAGTGTTATCAACTAGGTTTGGCAATCTACTGCAGTCTTGGCACCTGCATGTTACCTGTTTTCTTTACTGACTGCGACTTATCAGTGCAGTCCTGCAATATGAATCTATAGTCTTCCTCCTTTTGCATGTATTTTTAAAACTCTTTTTTATGTTCATTGCTTTTAATGTTTTTGTTGAATTTACTCCCTATCTCAGGGTCTGAAAGATACTATAAAAATGATTTTAATCAATAATTTGTGAGGATGAGTCAAATGTGGAGATCTTTGGTATGGCAAGGCAGGAGAATAACATGTGCATAAAACATAGCGATCATATGCTTAATCTTTTCCACCTCTCTTCTTCCATCACTTTCATGTAAGCTGAGCCAAATTGTACCCCGATGCAACTCCCATTCCTCAGTTACCTTCCACTGCCTGTCACATTGAAGCAAAATATAAATGCTTTCTCTGATCTCATTGGTCATCTTTCATACGCTACTGCAGACCTAATCAGATCTATAAGGGAGACTATAAGAAGGTTGTGGGTGTCTCACATGAGCTGAGACACAATGGAGGACGAATCAATTTAAGAAAGTGAGAAATAACAATACAGTGGTACCTCAGGTTACATACACTTCAGGTTACATACTCTGCTAACCCAGAAATAGTGCTTCAGGTTAAGAACTTTGCTTCAGGTTGAGAACAGAAATCGTGCTCTGGCGGCACAGTGGCAGCAGGAGGCCCCATTAGCTAAAGTGGTGCTTCAGGTTAAGAACAGTTTCAGGTTAAGTACAGACCTCCGGAACGAATTAAGTACTTAACCCGAGGTACCACTGTAACAGGAATGGAAAAACTCATTCTGAAAATGAAGTTACTTAACATGAAGAGGAATGTCACATATTTGGTTTATCAAGTGAAGCTATTGTTGTGATCAATTTACCCTCAACCACATTTCAGACATGATATTCATATTCCCAATAAATATTTGCTACTAAACCATACATGGCAGCTTTTTAAAAAAAACAGATTCTATAAAACATTAATAAAACTATAATTTGAAATAGTAAGCTTCTTTGTTAACCTTCCTTTTGGAAGATCATAGCTGGTTTCACTGGAACATAAAGCTGTTTCCCAACTAAATCTTGTATATTATAATTTATTTAAGCATTTTTATGTAGCTTTCCCATGTTCAAACATTTTTGCCATTCTTTTAAAATCCATGAAAGTCAACTGATAAATTATTTCACACTTCTACAATATGTTTGATCATACAAATCAAATGTTCTGGATTTCCTAGTACAACTTTTGAACCTAGACCACGTCCACTAGTCCCAGTGGACAGCACAGAAAATAACTATAAAGCAAATTTAAGTTTTGAAATATATAGGTCAATAAAAAGTTGCATCATTATACTGAACTTAATTACCCACACTTTCTGGTTAATTGAGCTCCCCGTAGACTCAATATATAATCTCATAATCAAAATGCTGTCATATATGTATTCCCATATACTCATATTTCTATGGACCATCTCACATATTTGGGTGTACACTAGCATTTGAACAGTGTGTGCTGTGGTAAATGTAGCATGTGAAGAAGTAATGAGCATTCCCAAATATGCAGCTTATGCTCATCAAGAAACTGCAACCGGTCATGGTCTGTATCACATTCCCGAACTTGAAATGACTCTGTTGGTAAGTAGAATCTTGTATGTTCATAATTCTCAAATGTATAATGAACCCTGATCTTGATCCAAGAAACCATGACACTTTAAAAAAGTTGATTATGAGTTAATTTATATTTTCTTTAACTATGTCATCTGTATAGTTACAGGGGATTCTCCTGACAGTCATGTGAGGGGATGTAGGGTCTTTAAAATCATTTTCTTTAACCTTTTAAGATTTTAAACAGCCATCTTTTCCTCTGGAAATAATGTTACCCAGTCACCTAGTGTCCAGATCTCGTGACATTTCTGATTCCATTTCGAAAGTGTGCAGAAGCAGCTGCACTTCCTAGTGTCTCAGAGAGGCCTTTACTTTTAAGAAATTTAAAGGAAATAAAAAAGAAGAAAGAAAATGGTTAAAAAGCCCCTGGACCAGCATTCCTATAAGTTTAAATTTGATGCTGCTACTAAATCTTGTAATAACATAGAACTTTTGACAGAGTTCATAATATGAGATTTGAAATGTGGTGAGCAAATTTCCAATTATGATGGGATCAGTTTGCCCATCATTAATCAGACGATCCCATGCTTTGCGGACTGTGCACCATCCCTTCGCATTCACATGTGTACAACAACAAATACTATTGTATTTGAAGTGACATATTCATTGTTATCTGTTGCACTGTCTTCCACAACAGTGCTGAAAAATATGAAAATGTGTTTTTTTTTACTACGCATAGGGTGGCGGTGAATGAATCAATCCCACCCAAAGTGTGTGTGCTTTCTCCGACATTTTTATGATGTGGTTGGGACTTATTTGTATTCATCCTAAAAAAGTGGCTAAGGGTTCTCCATTTTTTCTTGCTTTTAAAGCATTTTTAAAATATAAAAAACCTCTGCTGTTCCCAAGGGCTCATGACTTTCTTTGCAGCTTTCTGATGTCCACACTTCCTGCCATGTTTTGGGAGTGACACCAGGTTGCATTCTTCTCAGAGCATTCTGGGAAATATGGTCGGAAGCAGTGTCAGGCTCTCTCAAAAGCTTTCCACAGGCCACACTTTCTGGTGACAGGTGATAAAGCAAGTTGCAACCACCCATTCTCCAAGAAAACAGCTGAAAATCCCATATATACCATATTTGGAGGAAGAAAATATTTTCGGGAAATGGAAAGTGGGAGTTGGCTCAGATGTAGTGCCTTCTGTGTGTTTCCACTGTATTCAGAAAACATTTCTCTTTTCAGCTCAAGGAAGGAATTTCAAGTGGATTAGTTCATTCAGGTGGTGCTTTGGATGTGAGGTCAGAACTGGGTTCATCTAGGAAGCAGGATTCATCTGTAACTAGATGCAGTCAAGTTTCTGTGTGTTGAGAAATGCACAGAGTTGTAAGAGGGAGAGTCCAGAAGGGTCTCAGAGCGAAAAGTGTTGATCGTGTTTCTTTGAGTATCTTGATTAACGATCTATGAGAAAAACCAAACAGCATTTTAATTAAGGGTAGAAGTGAAGATAAAGTGGAAGGTTTTGCAAACATGCAGGAAAATACTGAGAGGCACTGAGAAGAATTTGAGACAATCCAAAGATAAAACGTGTAACATTCTGTTGCGCAGCTCAAAACAGCAGAATGCAATACTGGCCTGTTTCCACAGAATTGATTATGTTATGGACTGAGGAAGTAAGAGTCATTATTTTACATCTAGTTAAAAAGTCTTTTATGTGTAGCTCATTTCCAAAGTGATGGTGATCAGTCTGCCTTGCTGTTACAGTCAAGCTGGCATAATGTATCCATGAGAAACATTTAATTGTGAGGAAATGTTAAGGGTGTGCTTCCTTATAAAGCACACTGTGGCAAACTCATACCATGAAGGGCAGGATGGGGGCTTATCCACAAACTCACTTAGCTTTAGACATGCCACCATCTCTGTGAAATATGGAAATATTACAAACAAAATCTTGCCGTGTGGAGCATTCCAACATCTTGGATTTCAGCCAGCCACATACCCTTTTCTAGAATACTCCATTCCGCTCCTCTCCCAGTTTTCTATTTCCCTTATTCCTCACAAAAAACATTAATTTTGTTTCCGCTGAATATGTCCAGTCCTCATTGTATTGTTAGGGTTTTTCCTTTCCTAGGAAATTTTTTGTGTGCTTTGGAAAAAATAATAATTTGTGCTTCGGAAAACCTTGAGGTGATAATACACCCCTTTTATTTTGTCTACTTTTTTTGTTGATGCTCATCAGGTGAATTCACTATAGCTAGATGGCAGGGGAAGAATAGCTTGTTATGAAGCGTTGAGCTAATGGAGAATAGCTGTATTACTCTTTGCCCTTTCTTTCTTTCTTTCTTTCTTTCTTTCTTTCTTTCTTTCGCCCTGGCTATGTAGAATTCTAGCACTCCATATTTTCCTACTGCCCAATATATTTCCACAGGGTGTGTTGGGCATAAGTTTAAGAACCATGCCATTTTAATGCTGAAGCATTCTGGGAAAATGAAGATTGCAAGCAGCTGCACTCCTGGCCAGTGCTTTGTTTTGCAGTGTGTCAGCCATTTAAACAACTTAAAGTGGTATCAATGGCCATTCTCCTGACCATGTGATGTGTCTAGTGTTGATGCTGGACCTGGTTGCTTAGACCGTTTCTCCATATTTCCCCTTTCCCCTGAAGAACCTTATAGCCTGTGACTCTCCAGAAGTTGGCTGTGCTTATTCTGACCAAGCTTCTCTGTCACCTAATCCTTTAATAAAAGTAAAAGAGGCACTGAGGTAACTTGACTACACGTATCTGGAGAAAAAAAACAGATTAATGTATGCTGTAGCAAAGAGTTTGCTTCATGCTCCTCAGGCCCACAGTAGTCATATGTTACTTGCTAAGCAATTGCTAAGTAGGATGGGTCTCCTTTAGAGACCTTTCTGGGAAACTTTCCAACTTCTTTTCTCCCTGTTTTGATCTCAAGGTTGTGCTTAGAATTATGCGGTGTTATGGAATAAGAAACACACAGCACATTACATCAGTCCTTTGGATGGAAAAAGCTGCAGAGTGAGAACAAACATTTTCTACAGGGACACTCCTAAGCTGGTTGGCAGTTGGCATCTCACTGATATTTCATTAGGTGTTAATGTGTCTCCTTTGCCCAGGAGACACATTAGTTATGGCTGAGTGAGGTTTGATAGGTATTACACAGGAGGATTTGTATACACTTTTTCTTTTATGTTAATGTTGTCTCCATCCTGATTAGATGTGCGGCAACTGCATTTTCTAAGTGCAGTCCTCAAGCTAGGACAACAGCATGGAGCAGAGGCAGGAGCACTGAGCCAGATGGTGCAAGGAAGGTAGCAGTTGTGCCTGAGGCTAATCTGTCCTTTATCCAGGCCAGGGTTTCAGAATGCCTTGGGTTAAGCACAGATTAGTTCACCCCAGGACATATACAAGCCTGGCAGGGCAAGAGGGATTCTGGAAGGAAGAGTATTAGTCTGCTTGTGGTTGAATGCAAGGAAAGAAACAAAACTTTATACCTACTATGCTTAGTCTGAATTCAGATTCTTATTTCTAAGAGCCCCAGGCCTCTGAACACAAGTTAAAAAGAAGATGAAGAAGGTTTGGGCACAGCACTGGGTAAAACAGTTTCCCACAAAACCCAACTCATCCTTACAAATAAAAAGCCTCTCACAATAACAAAAAATAAGGTTAAATAACAATAATCTTCAGCAGTGCTTTTTTCTGGGGGGATGCAGAGGTACGCACACCCCTAAACATTTTGTGAATCTAAGTTTGGCCTCATTGAGGGGCAGTATTTCAATATGAGCAGGAAAATGAGAGTACCCCTAAACATTTTTTTTAGTAAAAAAGCACAGGTCTTCATAATCTGGTGAAAGCCAATCAAAGATGGAGCTATGGGCTTAGATGTTTCCTATCACAGATGCAGCCACAGAGAAATGACATGCCTTTTTATTTGGCATAATTGTCTATCAAAACACTATTCAGATCAGAGAGAAAAAATGCTTAACATAAACTTTTAAATATTGTTACTTTAAAAAGGACAGAACCTTGCCTAACTGTGTACTATGGAGCACATTGGCTGGTACCCTTCTTCCCAGGCAGGCACTGCCCCTTGCCTCTCACTCTTTGGATCATCTCTGTCATCTTGTCCCTTGTCTCCTAGAAGCAATCATGGATGCACCATTCCCCTTTGAGTTGTGGCCCATGCCTATGTCAAATGTCTTCTTTCCCTTTGAGCTGCGTGGCCTTGTATAGAGAAAAATAATTGCTTAGCTGTGCTTTGAAGAAAGTCTGCTAAATTCAGCCAGCCAACTGGAATACAAATGTTGATATTCTACCAAACTACTTTGAAATCAATGTAATGTTACTGATTCATGCCGTTTGGGGATCAGGCTCAAATGCTTTTTGAGATGCTTTTACCTCAGAAGCTTACATTCTGATGTAGTGTTAAGACTTTTTAAATTCTCTTTTTAAAAACAAAACTAAAAAATTCTCCCTTCGCCCTGTTTTCTAGTTTACAACTTGGCTGCCTGAGGCAAAATATCATCAGCAACTTTCCAAGGTTACAGAGTGAGTCAGTTGCTCTTGACTGGATTGGAATTCAAATTGCCGTGGCTTTCAGTTATTACTTAGGCAGCCTGGGCACTGCAGCTGCCCGTGTTGGCTACAGTAAAAGAATTTATGTCAAGTTTTAAATCATGCAGCCAGTCTCTGCTCTAGTGGATTTTACTATGCACCCTTAATTTTATCTGTTTGGTTTGATGGAGTGCCCATCCTATGCTAATGGCTTGATGTGGATTTCAGAAATTGGTTTCATGAAATCTGGGGGAATATAGGCTTACTCTGAGATTTCTTCTAATGGGGAATTCAAAATGAATGTGAGTGTTCTTCCTCAGGCAAAATATCTGAGAAATCTGAAGAGAAGACAGAGGTGTTTCAGTAAGACTATTAAATTTCCGGGAGTGGGAGAGGTTACACAGACTTTTGCTGCAATATTTCCCATATGTATATATATGCTTTGTGCAACTCCCATTCATTTCAATGGAGTATGAGAAGGACCCGTGGCATTGCTCGCCACAGCCAGACATGATTAGCCACAAGCCTCCCCTTTTTGTCTTGTGCTGCATCTTTTTCAACATGTTTAATTCCTGATCTGCTGAAGGGTAATTGGAATGGAAGGTCTGATTATCATCATTTAAATTGCTGCTCTCTACATGCTTGAGGAAATATTCACGGAATCTGAATCTATTTTGGAAGATTATGTCATAATGGAAATAATCCTTTCCACTCTAATACTTAAGCAGCTTATTTGCATTCAGGTATTTGAGCAGAACACCTACAAACATTACAGGTTAACTGGAACATCTCTCTTCTTGTTATCTTTATATAATTCCAAAATGCAGATCTGTGCACAGGCATTATAGAAATGAGTACAAAACATTTTCAGGGAGGGCGAGTTCCCTGGTTCTTTTTTTAGTATAGAATTGTTCAGTTTTCAGGGTACTGAGTTCTTGAAAGAGAGAGTTCTCTTTCCACTAATGGATGCATGAAAGAGAGATGCTTGAAGATCTCTTGTCACTGTTTCAGTGGAAAGTAATATCAAGCTGTTCCATTCTCGTTGGTCAATGCCATAACTCTGTAACTAAGAAATAGTGTTTGAACTTGCTTTTATTCTCTCCCCTCTCCATTCCTTTTCCTTTCATGTCATGTGCTTGTAAGCTGAAATTTGTAAGTTGCTCTGGGAGTCTTTTCTTTTCTTTTCTGAATGGGATAAAAATGCTAATAATAATTATGTAAATAGATAACCACCAAATCTCTCTACCTTCAAGGTTAGGCATAAACAGCTGCGCTCTTGATACTAAACTGTGGTGGACTACTGCAGAGCAAGCCTTGTGGTTGTTGAAAATTAGAACTTCGTGTGTGAATGTCAACATAGGGTCAGTTACAGAAAGGTAGCCGTGTTGGTCTGCCATAGTCAAAACAAAAATTTTTTTTCCTTCCAGTAGCACCTTAAAGACCAACTAAGTTAGTTCTTGGTATGAGCTTTCGTGTGCATGCACGAAAATTCTGAAGAAGTGTGCATGCACACGAAAGCTCATACCAAGAACTAACTTAGTTGGTCTTTAAGGTGCTACTGGAAGGAAAAAATTTTTTTGTTTTAACATAGGGTCAAATATACCGTTTCCTTCCTTCTCAGTGCTAATTAAAGGCAAACAGCAATGTGAAAGAAATTTTATAATTCCATTCAAAGTGGATTGACATTGGTTACTCTATAGAGACATTTTCCAAAACAGTAATTGCTTTAATATGCTTTTCACAGTTTATGGTTGCTGGGAGGTTGTGGATGAGTCCTTGCTGTGTGGTTGTTCTCCATGCTGTTTCCAAATGTTCTTGGTGGCTCTGGGGGAACCACATGGAGTGGAGTCAGGTCAGCACTTTTGTGCTGGATACTGCATGGGAATAAGAAACCGCCAAGAGTGCAGAAAGAGACAAAGCCTTAAACTAAAAGAAGCAGAAGTAAGGGAGCTCTGAGCTGGCAGAAAAAGAAACTGATGTGCTTTAAATTATAGATAGCACTTCATAGCAGCCATTTCTGAAGGGAGGCTTATATGTAGGAGGACTGTAAGGCTATGTAGTGATAAACTATTTGGGAGTAGAGGAGAGAGAGAAAGAGACTGAAGCAATGAGAAATGAAAAGAAAGAAATAGCCGTACTTGGTCTGCTTGGAGATGCACAGAAGTCTGCTGAGGTGCAGCTGGACTGAAGAAGAGACAAATAAGTACACCCCAAATGCTTCCATCTTGCTTGTTTCCATGTATTTATGTGTCAGGGTCTGACAACTATAATACTTTGTTTCCTGGAGCAGAATCCAGTCGATTCTCTTCCACTCCCAGCTTTGGCTAGTGCTTTAACATTGCTTTGCCTCTGTCCCTACCACCAAAGGGGCTGCCTGAAGCAGGTTGTTTCCCTCAGCAGCAGAGCAAGGATGATTGAGATGGACGAATGTGTCAAGTTCAGTTTCTCTGTGTTTCAATTCTCCAACTTTTTGTCAGTTCACCATTTTGTGGGTTAAAATATTCTTGGATTTCCTGAACTGAATATTTATTCAATAACATTTTACTGCCCATTTCCCCTAAAATACTTTTTTTGCAAGTAACATGTCCTATATAATGTACTTTTGTGTGCCGTTTTCACCAATCTATGCATTTTTAATGCTCACTTTACACTATGATATATTTCTTTTTACACATTTTTCTTTCTACAGAACCCTGGGAAGTGTGAATTTCCAAGAATAGCTGCATTTCAGTTTGTATATTGTTTTGGGATGTGCAAATTGGGTAGGTTCACAGATAAAACAGCAGCCAAATGCCTATTGCCACTTTTAGATGCCTTTATTATAAACCACAAACTAACATATTTGTAAGCCAGAGCTGCGGTTCAATATAATGCTGCCACTTTCTTCTCTTGTTTGTAAAGATTTTTTATTATTATTTCATGTTATAAAGTATATAAAACAGAGAGAACAATTATAAGAACAGAAACAAATAAAACATGAAAAACAAAACTATAAAATAGGTATGTAGAATGAGTAGTTGCACCTGAATTAATAATAATAATAAATAATGAATTTTTATTTATATCCCGCCCTCCCCAGCCGAAATAACGAAGTTCAAGTAAAGACTACCACCTTTATCAGATCATCTAGCTCTTGTCAAAATCTCAAATTATGCATGATTTTCTCCATTTTAGCTATATTCCAGAGTGAGCGGTACAATCATTCAATGTAAGATTTTGGGCTGCTTTCCATTGAGTTGCAATTACTATTTGTGTTGCCAAGGTAATATATAAGACCAATTCTTTTGACAATGTATTTACATTGGTGTAATAAAAAAAATATCAGTAACATTAATTTTGGGCAATGAACAATAATTTCTTCAGTAACCGCTGCTTTCTTTCTTTTCCATTTAGACTGGCCAGCTAGGATTCTATTAGAGATTTGTAACAATATATAGACCATTTTCCAACTCCACAGTTCTTTGATTTATTGAGCCTACTGGCTAGGTAATCCCTCCTGGAGTTCGGTATCAATAATTTTGTACCAAGAAAGGCTGTTCTGCTTGTTATGAGTTTGGGCAGGGGGCAGACTTTATGCCAAGACCCTTTCTAATTCCTGGAATAGCTGGCCTAGCTTCCTGGTGAGGTAATGGGCTATTAAGAGACAAAAGGGAGTGGCTCTGTGCCAGATGGCAAATACTGATTTACTGTACGGATCTTTCTTGAAGGTTTTATCATTGCTTTTTGAAATGCTGATGATCTGTGCTTTTTGCATGTTTCATGGCGATGGGAGCAGCTTAAGGATTTTTAGGAATTGTTCCGATAACTGTGTGTGTGTCTTAGAAAGCTACTCTGTGGTGTAGTAGCCCAAGGGAAAGAATGAGCAAGGCCTTTGGGTAATGCAGCTCTGGGACTGAGGCTTGCACCCTGGCTTAAAGATGTCTAAATTCACCATCTTGGGCTGCCAAGTGTGGGGGACTGGGTAAGCTACTTTGGACACAGAATCAGGAGTGTGCAGCAAGATGAAAGAGGAAGAGATCATGACAAACTGGAAACTTGCTTGAAAGGAATAAGCTGTCACAGTACTGGTGTTGGGTTAAAAGTGGCACTGTGTCTGGCTATCTGTTTTTGATTAGGTGTGTTTTAATGCCTTTGTTAACCTGCCTGCTGTTTTTTCCACAAGGAAGCTGCATTTTGCTGTTTAATTGTACACCTGGGGACAGATACCTGGTTGTTGCGGGGAGGTTGCGTTATGCGTTTAGAGGGCCTAGTAGGCTGTACAGTGGTATCTCGGGTTAAGAACTTAATTTGTTCTGGAGGTCCGTTCTTAACCTGAAACTGTTCTTAACCTAAGGTACCACTTTAGCTAATGGGGCCTCCCGCTGCTGCTGCACTGCCGCTGCACCATTTCTGTTTTCATCCTGAAGCAAAGTTCTTAACCCGAGGTACTATTTCTGGGTTAGTTGAGTCTGTAACCTGAAGCGTCTGTAACCTGAAGCATCTGTAACCTGAAGTACCACTGTACGCCGAGACCCTTCTAATTCCTGGAATAGCCAAATTAGCTTCCTGGTGTGGCAATGGGCCATTAAGGAAACAAGGACAGAAAATGGGTGGGACTCCCCTCCCTCAGCTCACTGGTTTTAAGAAAGACAAAGGCGTGAGTGGAGAGCTGAGTTGTGTGTGTGTGCAAGGTGGAAGCCAGAGAGAAAGAGAGAGAGACAGACGCCTGATTTCTGAATCCAAGGCTGAGGCTATGGTAGAAGCAAGACCCTTTTGGGGTGTTAATGAAACCTGGGTAAACGCCTAGAACCCCTGGAATCTCGCTCCGCACAGAGACTGGGGTGGCATGCAACAATATATACAGTGGTACCCTGGGTTACATACGCTTCAGGTTACAGACTCTGCTAACCAAGAAATAGTACCTCGGGTTAAGAACTTTGCTTCAGGATGAGAACAGAAATCGTGCTCCAGCGGCATGGTAGCAGCAGGAGGCCCCATTACCTAAAGTGGTGCTTCAGGTTAAGAACAGTTTCAGGTTAAGAACGGACCTCCGGAACGAAATAAGTACTTAACCCGAGGTACCACTGTACTTATATGGTCAAAGGAAGCAAGTTACTAGGGTTTTTGGCTGCCTCAGCATTTAGGGGTTTGCAATTATGCGGGTCGTAATTTTCTAGAACAATGTGGCTGTGTAGGGGGTGGGCGGGTTGTGACAAAGAGGGTGCAAACATATGGTTGTGCTGGCCCCTCAAAAGCAGAGGTAATTATTCTCGACTGCCAAGCTCACTAAGACATGAGACAGGAGGACATTTGATTTTACAACTGTATGATAGCTTTCATGAAATATTTAATGGCTATGTCGGATAAATTAGATCTCTCTCTCTGCATAATGCAATCAAAAAGAATAGTACGGTTAATTATTTACACAGCAAGCTGATGCCATTTCTCTCTCCCAGTTCGCCTCGATGGTATTTGCTTCAGGTTGTTAAAAGTTAGGAGGTACGAAGAAAGCAAAAACTCCAAAAGTGTCTGATAATCAAATGTGAGCTTGACATTCAGGAACGAGCTCAGGGCCGGAATAATGGTCTACAAGGGGGGGAAATGGGGGATTAGGTGAAAGAAGGAGGGAAATGTTAAGGGAGCTGCAAAAAGATCCCATTTCCATACAGATATAACTTGGAACTCCTTACAATGAGGTACCGAAAGGAAGCCTTATGGCAGCATTATCTCAATTTGAGATACTTCAGAGGATCCATTAAACCGCAGGCTGAGAGGAAGAAGTGCTTATAGAGGCACCCAGCTATGTGAACAACTGAACAAGCACTGTAGGGATTGTAATTATAATGCCTCTTTTATGTATTAACAGGCCATCTAACCTAAACAACCTTTTAAAATGGGGGAAAGGTTGTTTTCCTCCTCCTCTGGTTCCCTTTAACTGCAGAAGGATTTAAAACTTGGCTAGCAGCTGGGATGCTCAGATAGCTCTCACTTAAATTTAATTCTCCTCAGGAAACATGCCAGGGGATCCCACTTACATATATGTAAGTAGAACATTCTCAAGGAAGTCCAACATGGTCTCATTTATGTTCAAAACAGGATTTTATTTTTATTTTTTAAAAGGGTGGATTAGTTAAAAAAAAGGTTGAAAACTTTTAAAATGGCTGTTCAGTAGCATTTAATACATTGGAAAATATTATAATTATATAATTCAGGCAGAGAGGGGTGAATCAGGCAATTTCCAGTTTAAATCACTTCCACATGTTTCACCTGTAAGTGTTCTGTCCTCTTTCTGCATCAAAACTATTTAAATATGCATTTTAAACATTTTTTCTTTAAAATAATTTCATTTTTAATGTATTTCCCCCCAAAATATGTCTTTAAAAGTGTCTGTGTATCCACACACACACACACACACACACACAAAACTGTGCCAAAATGTTTAGGAAGTGTGAAACCTAGTTAATAACATACTTCCGATATGCAGAATAACTTTGTTCCAACTTTAGTCTAGGAAGGTATTTCTAAATTTGGGAAATGGATGATGTTGGTATTGTAATGTTCTAAAAACTGATTTTTAACATGTGGTGGAAGTAAAAATAGCTAATAGAATCTGGAAAAATAGCAGCCTATATTATCAATATACTGTTTCTTTTACAAGTACATCTAAACTTTCATATTATTAATCATATTTCTTATTATTCCCTCTCAGCTATGTTAAAATTATGGCATGTTATATACAAGAACCAGTTCGTTACATATTAACCTTGACACATAGAAATAAGCAGCTACAGAACACACTAATTACAGTAGCACCTTGGCTTATGTAACCCTCTGGTTACTTAAACTTCACGTTACGAAAGCGGCAAACCTGGAAGTATCGGACTGGGTTTCGCCATGTGCGCATGTGCAGAACAATGATCCTCGGGTTGTGGAAACCTCGGGATCCGGCGGGACCTCTGGAATGGATCCTGTTCGCAACCGGAGGTACCACTGTAGTTCCTTAATTTTACAATGCTATCAGCTCACTAGAAGTTCAGCATTAGATATAGGAAACTTGTTATTCATACAGAATATTTCCATATTGATTTTGATTATTTAAATCTACTTTATATTTTATTTTCTCCATCATTTGTTACAATGGTACTGTTTGATGTATTTGTTCCCTTTCCTTTTCTGTTTATTAATATATGTTTTAATTCTGTATACGTTTCCCCTTTTAAAATTAATAATAATAAATCTTGTTACAGTTGCAGGCTGGGCCATAGCTTTTGTCAGGCAAACTTTAAAGGGCCATCACTGTTTATGATGGGAGCTAGTGGTTAGAAATGCATCTGGCATCTCTGCACCATGGAAGGCAAAAGCCAGGGCTGAGCCAACTCATTTTGCCCCTTGAGTTGAAGCACAAGATGGTGCCGCCACTCTCCAATCCATATACACAAGTGAAGCAAATGGGTACTGTATTTTTTGCTCTATAAGACTCAATTTTTCCCTCCTAAAAAGTAAGGGGAAATGTGTGTGCGTCTTATGGAGCGAATGAAGGCTGCGCAGCTATCCCAGAAGCCAGAACAGCAAGAGGGATTGCTGCTTTCACTGCGTAGCAATCCCTCTTGCTGTTCTGGCTTCTGAGATTCAGAATATTTTTGTTCTTGTTTTCCTCCTCCAAAAACTAGGTGCGTCTTGTGGTCTGGTGCGTCTTATAGAGCGAAAAATACGGTAGTTATTTGTTTAATTTACTGTAGCTATTTGCAATACAACCCTTGACCCGAAAGTCTTGGGGGACAGAGAAAAATACCCAAGTGAACAAAACAAAAAAACAAAACAAAAATCACAAGTTAACAGAATATCAGTATCAAAAATACCTTTCATAATAAGAATCCCAGATAAAAGTATCCACAGGTGGTGGAAACAAAGTCAGAGCAGTCTCAGTCCACATGACACTGAATCTTACTCTAGCGCTTGGGACATGATAGCATCCTGCACCACATTTGAGGTGGGAGGCCAGGTTAGAGGCCCTGTGTGGGAACAGAGGGGAATGGCAAGGGATGCTCAGATGTTGTTGCTCCTGCCTCCCAGGACCATCAAGTGGTGGAGCCAACCACGGCAAAATGCGTCAAAAGGTGACATGCCCTTCTCTTGAGCTTCGGGGAGGTACGTGATGTGTATGTAAAGAAAAAAGACCTTTGAGGAAGATAGATAGTGAGATAGAAAGAAAGAATCCTGTATGATCAGGGTTCCACTGCCTGTGGCAGCTTCTCATGCCTGTGGCAGCCACATCCTGGCTCAGATGTGTGGATGTCAGAGTACAGAACTGGGGAGCCATTCAACCCCAGGGCAAGGCCATTGGTTTCAGTGCACGGATCTCTTTCACATAATTAACATGAAAATGAGGCTCAGCACCAAGTGGAATGGTCCCTGTGCAAGACAGTTCTGGGAGGGAAGAGGAAAGTGGTCATTGGTCCTGCACAAGCCCAGCCTTGGATCTTCACATCTCCCTTGGACACGGCCAGGTTGCAGAGCTGCCCTGGTTAAATTATGAACCAAGGCTGAGTCAAATGCATGTTGAATACAGTGTCTATGGTTACAGCAGTCGCTCCTCAACAGAGTGAATTTGCAAAGCGCATTGTCCCTACTGTAATAAGTCAAAGTGAAGTCATCAACATGCCCATTCAGGTTAAGAGTTTGCCTATGGCTCTGTGAAATATTATACAGATATCCTGCAGTCAATGAAATGATACATCAGGCGCCGGCTTGACACTGACAAAGAGCTTGCGACTTGAGGAACTGTTGGATACATAATTCACAGAGCACATTTGGGACTTAGAGCAGAGGGGGGGGGGAAATGAGCAGAGAACCCTTCTTCTCATTAGTATACTCCCACGCCACTTCTGTATGAACTACTGCAAGAAATGGATCTAAATAAGAACATAGCACTACCACATAAAGGACTTTAAAAATATTTAGAGGAAGGAAAGAAGCAGGAGCCTGGCAAAGATTTATGCATCCTTGAAGGAAAAAGTAGAATGCAGAATGTTGTTGAATGAACCACAGTTTAAAGACGCCTGGTAGCTTAAAAGATTTTCATACTTTTTTTTTTGGATGAGTGATTAAGTGCTCTTCATTTTAAAAAAGCCATTGACTGCTTGCTCATTCGGTTTTATTATTCACATTTTGAAATGGCTAGTATGATAGGAAATATATGAATGAATGAACAAATTGAACATTGAAAGTCTTCTTTTCCAAAATGGCTTACATCTAAAACTATTTTACAACACTTAAAAATAAAACTTCAAAAAAATCCAGCAAAAACAGCAAATCGATTTCAGATAAAAAAGAAAACTGAGCACAACTTAACTGGCAGTAGTGGTAAATACAAAACGAGTACAGTGGTACCTCGAGGTAAGTACTTAATTCGTTCCGGAGGTCCATTCTTAACCTGAAACTGTTCTTAACCTGAAGCACCACTTTAGCTACTGGGGTCTCCTGCTGTCGCTGTGCCACCGGAACACGATTTCTGTTCTCATCCTGAAGCAAAATTCTTAACCAAAGGTACTATTTCTGGGTTAGCGGAGTCTGTAACCTGTATGTAACCTGAAGCATATGTAACCTGAGGTACCACTGTAACTAAGAGGGTTGGGCAAATAAAACAGTTTTCAACCTGAAACTGGGTGAGCATCCCTGGGAGAAAATGATCCAAAGATGGAGCAATGCTGCATTCTCTAGCCGTCACCTGTCTTACCTCGAAGAGTGAAGGCATCCAGAGAAAGGACTTAGATGATGATCTTAACTGGGCAGGTTCAGCAGATGAACCTTTAGTTAAGCATAGCTCTTACATCTAGCTACTCAGTCATGCTACACAGCCGATTAATCATACCCTTCACTACTTTTGACCCACATGTGTGTGTGCGTGAAGCAATTACAGTACAAAATATTTAAGAAACTTAAACTCAAATTGTGCAGCTTCTGAGATTTGATTCCTTCCATGACGGCTTCTTGACAGGACTAGCACCAGGTTTGAGGAATTGCTGGGTAAGGTGCCTCCAGGCTTCCCCTGTGCCAACCTGGCGCCCCCACTTCAGAAACTAAGCTGTCCCTCCTTGCTTTGGAAACTGACAACTTGTCACTAGGGATGCTTGAGAATCCAGTCAGAAATGGAAATGGGAGCAGTAATTGCCACAGTTCACATTTGGCTGAGGTCAGGAATGAAAATCACACACATGAATATGAGCAGTATTCTCTGTTGGGTTTTTCACACTTCAGACTTTACATAAATAGTTACATTATTTTCTGCACTGTTTTTGACATTTCCTTGCTATTGAAATGCACTGAAATTAATTCCATAATTAATTCCATAACTATTTTAGTTTCAGCCATTGCACTTAGCAAGATGAATAACATAGGATGTAGCAGAAGCTGAATAGCAGCATAACAGAAACAGTGCTGATTGCAATGAACACTGGGTGGGGTGGAACACATTGCCTCATTGCATTCCTTGTCACTCCTTGGTCTCATGATCAGGGCAATGACTCCATCCATCTTTCACTTTTCTCTGGCCTGTATGAACAATGGAACTCTGCCATGAGAGAACTGCCTGCCTCCTTTATTTACCTTTGGGCACCAGGTGTATTGTATAAATGGCCTTTGGTAGGTTGATTTTCCTTTATTGTCCTGTTTCATCTTGTAAAAACTTGGTGCCTGTCAGAGCTTGCTTGATGTTTTGATTTTATGATTGCTTTAATTTTGTCTCAGAGACCTGTTGTTAGTTGTCTTGAGTGTCATTCATGGGAGAAAGGCAGCAAGCAAATGCTTTAATAACATAATAAAAAATGTTCAGTTGAGTGTGTTAGTATTCAGCTATATTCAACCTTTCCTGGCTTGAGTGTTGTTGGACCTCAACTCCCATCAGCTCTAGCCAGCATGGCCAATGGTCAAGGATAATGGGAGCTGTAGTCAAGCACTCTGGAAGGTCCAGGTCGGGGATGCCTGAAATATATTATGGAGTCCTTCAAGGTCAGAACTCAACAGCAATTTTGACAAAATCCATATCAGCACATTGAAGGTTTTTAAAAGTTTGGTCCAGTATGTCAATGGAAACTTCATCCTTTCGCTCCCCATGATATCACAGCACTCACAAAAGTGGGACAACCTTTAAAGCAGCAGGCTGAGCTGACTTCCGTGATGAATTGCTCTAGGTTAGTTATCTTCACAGAGGAGAATTTTATTCTGACACCACCACATTGACACTATATTATCAGAGCAGAACCTGTCAGCATCCAGCTGTTCATTTCATTATTGCCTTGTTTCTAATTGGTTTCCCACTGCTTTACCTTTTCTCTTGTAATGGGTTATTTTAGGTATTTATGCAGAACAATACTTGTAATATTGCGAAAAGGTTTTGAACTGAAACCTGGTGCTCCTGCCCCAGTTTGAGCACCCAGGCAGCTAGTTACAAAGTTTTTGCAGTTTGTTGTTAAATACTCCTGGCACACTTTAGTGTGCAACATGGTTTACAAACTATGTTTCATATGTACATGCAGGACCCTTGTGAGGTAGATCATTAACAATTACATTGAAATGTAATTGCATAAATAGTAAAAGTGTATCTCAGATGGGTCTCCTGGTGGCTTTTGATATTACTAGGTTTGATATTCTTCTGGGGTGCCATTTGGGGCTATACTCAGAGAGCAGACCACTTCTTTGTAGCCAGTCTGTTCTTTCCTGGAGAACTAGTTCCAGGTGCTGCTGCTAGGAGACACAGGGTTCCTCAAGGTCTCCCAGCCTTTTTACTGTGTACATGGAAGTGTTGGTTGAGGTTGTGTTGTAATTTGAATTCTGTTGATATTCAAACTCTATCTCCTTTCAAGCTAGTCTTGAAGATTAAATATCTGCCTTTAAATTGATTAATCCATTAACTGATTGCATTTAAATCAATTTCTGATTTAACCTCAGTATAGTTTTCAAACACTGAAGGATGTATTAAATGAGTGTATTATTTAATAAAAACCCACTCATTGCTAAAAGGAAAGGCCATCTTTAATATTTTCTTTTTCATCCCCAATTATGGTAACACACCACATCAAAAATAGCCTCAAAAATAAACAGATGGCCTGTACCGCTCACAGTCCCACTGATTAAAGAAATGTCAGTTAATTAATCTACCATTTAAACCAATTTAAGCTTGCAGCCCTAATTAAAGCATTGTTAAAATTCATAACTGGTGTAAAGAACTTGAAGTAGAAGACAGTTGGCAGTAGGTAACAGAGGAAGGAGGAAGAAAAAACACCCAAGATTTGTGAAAATAGAAAAGCAATTTTGCACATATTTAACAAGTGAATGACAGCCCAAACCGAGGACTGAGCTTGGGATGACAGAAGTCCAGATGGTGGGCTATGATCCAGAAGTTCAGGGCATTAGCTTGCATAGCAAGGTGGTTGCAAGGTGAGAGCCAGGGATGTGCTTGCTAAGTAATAGTATCAGGTGGAATCTGAGAATGAGAATGATGGCTGTTCCACCTACAGATCAGACACAATGCTGGGAATGCTTCCGTGTGATTATATGTCCTCATTATTGCTGTATGATGTAGCGCCAGCAAACACTTTTCATGTCCAAATCATGTATGTCACCATCATGTCAGCACTCTCTAAGATATGGTGATGTTTAATGTTCCTTGGTGCTGCACATTATGCTCTTTCTCATTGGTGGCCCCATTGCTCTGGAATGATTTCTCAGAAGTCCATCTTGCTATGACATTGCTATCATTTTGTCGTTGGGTGAAGGCACACTGCTTTGTTCAGGCTTTCGAGGAAGGGCGAGGTACATCGGATTGGATTTTTGCTGCTTCTGCTGTTTTATTTGTATGGAATCTATGTTGGCCTGTTTTGACATTGATCGGTGATTTTGGTTTTATTACTTTATGAATTTCTTTCCTAGGACCTTCAGGTGAAGTGCAGGTTATAAACATGGCAAGTAAATGAATGAATGAATTAATTAATCAATTAATAGGACAAGACCTCTTGTAGACTGGAGATGTGTGTGTGGCAAATGTGTGTGCCACTTTAATATTGAACCTTCGATGAAGGGAATGTGCATGTACAATCTGAGTTCCTTTTTATTTTCTATACAGATTTCCAGGAGATGGGGGATGCTAATACTTTAACACTTGGCAGTGTTTTATGCATGGGCAATTTCTTTAAAGATTGTTCAGTCTTTGAACAAAGATTGCCTGTGCTCCTCTACCACACCAAGGAGGGACTGCTTATGACAGAATATGTCAAGTGCCCGACGGGTGGATAGTTCTCATCATAGTTGTCATTCCAGCATATGCTCAAACATACTGGAATATGCCTTTAGCTTACACCAAGACTTGCTTTGTTTTATTTAAGAAAGTGAATCACTTTTTATTCTTACTGAATAACCATGATGATTACTGCAACAAGTATTAAAATAAACCGCCCCAATGGCCTCTAATTAGTTTCGAAGTTTTGAATCAGGGCCAAACATGAATATGAGAATTATTTCAGTGACCCAATTGTCATTTCAGTAATCCCAGTTTCTAAATATGATCAACATCTTCCAGGAGAAACAGCTTCTTAATTAAATGAGACCTATTAATGGGTATAAAAGGTCTGAGACTAACCTTTGGCTGTCTGTATTTTCTCCAAGGACATGGGATATATGTGGTTGATGCTGCTAAATATTTGTCAAGCCTGTAGTTGCTGGGATCATTATTAATAGGTTTTCATCTTGGCTTCCAAAATCAATGGTGGCTTTTGTTGGAATTTGATTTTCATTGCAGTCCCTCACCTCCAATAACAAAAGAGTTCTGATTTAGCCATGACATTTGCTAGAAAAGCCTAACACCAGGTGATTCAGAGCTTCCATTAATGGTCTTTACAATTATTCCCAGGGTGTACTCCTCAATTTTGCTCACCTCATACTGTGTTTGGCCTGATTTCCTATTGAAAAGTGAAATGTTTGCCCCTAGAATTCATCAGAGGCCTTTAAAGGCTGTATTGGGAGGAGAAAAAAACTCATTAAGGTCAAAAGCAAGAGTAATGAGTTTGAGAGAATGAGAACTTTGGAGTCCTTTGCCCTTGAATGCATGCCAACAGTTTTCTAAAACTGTTTGATGGTGTGATATTGCTATTTTATTTCTTTAAAGCCCATCTATGCCATTTAGCCTTCTCAAGTGCAAAAGTCGAGAGGAAAAGTAAAGGAGAGGTATAATCTGTGTTTAAAATATCTATTGTACTGAGCTCAGCTAAAGGTAAAATTCAAAATGCATTACAATGAGCATAAAAATCACGGAGGACTTAGCAATTTATGCTGTACAAAGCATAGAACAGCACTCTAATCGCCAGGCCTGTTCATTCCACCTACTTCTTCCAAAGAGTCAACATCTGTAGCTGAAATGGAGTGTTGAGGCAATAGGAAATTTGTTGATGACCAAGCCTTGAATGAAAGTCACCTGGCAGAGAGGCAAGTAGGTAAAGGCAAAAAGGTAAAGGACCCCTGGAGTGTTAAGTCCAGTCAAAGGTGACTATGGGGTTGTGGCACTCATCTCGCCAGCATTTGTCCACAGACAGCTTTCCTGGTCATGTGGCCAGCATGACTAAACCACTTCTGGTGCTACAGAACACTGTGACGGAAACCAGAGCGCATGGAAATACCATTTACCTTCCCGCCGCAGTGGTACCTATTTATCTACTTGCACTGGCATGCTTTCGAACTGCTAGGTTGGCGGGAGCTGGGACAGAGCAATGGGAGCTCACCGTGTTGTGGGGATTCGAACTGCCAACCTTCTGATCGGCAAGCCCAAGAGGCTCAGTGGTTTAGACCACAGTGCTACCGTTTCCCTTTACAAGTACATAGACTGTGGTCTGACCCCACCAAGGCCCAGCAGTGGGCAGTGTTGTTTTTCATATTTAAATAAATACTGAAATACAAATATAAAAAGTTGTAGCAAATTGCACAAAGTTAATCATGCAAACTGTTGTGAAATGCACTTTCACTATGAAGTTCTCTCTGTGCAATGTCAGGTGATCTGAGTGGGATCACTGGAAGCTGCTGTAAACCAGGTCAGACTCTTTGTCCCTGTGGCCTAGCATTGTCTTCCCTGCCTGCCAATGGTTGAGGGTCCCAGAAAAAAACTTTCCCATCACTTATACTTTATCATGTCAGGTGTTGATGCTGATTATGCAGGCAGATTATGTGTTCTACAACACACCTTTGTATGAACAGTGCAGGCGCAAAGCAAGAAGCTTGCATAGCAACCAGATTGCATAAGCAAGCGAATCAAGCCACAGGTTACCGCAGAAGAGAAATAAAACAACCCAACCAAGATCAAAACAAGTTGATGGGAGAGAAAGTGCAGGTTATTTGTGCTTCTCCCTTCCCCCCTTTTTTTTCAAATGTACAAAGCTTGTTCACAGTAATCCCTGGTTCAAACTCAATCATTCGTAACCATTTGACTTGTTCATGAAGTTCCTGTAACAAGTTTTGAGCATTTTTTATTTATGTAGAATCGTAGATGATTCTGGTGTTTCTTTAAATTCCTCTTCAAAACTAACCTTTTCCATGACTTCCCCACTGTTTTGCTTACTCTGCATGTAGCCTTTGGCATCTGCATATGGAGTTCTAGATTTCTGTCCTGAAGGTGCCTTTAACATTTTGCTTACTGTGCTCATGGCATCATGTCCAATGTGAATGGTATGAGTTACTTGGCAGTGCAGTGGAATAGATTATTTATCATGACCACTCTTGCCATCAATATTAGGAACATAAGAGCCTGCTGGATGAAGCCAAAGGCCCATCTAGGCTAGCATCCTGGTCTCACAGTGGCCAACTAGATGTCTGAGCATAACCCATAAGAAGGTCATGATCACAAGAGCGCTGAACCTCCTGAGGCTTTGCTGAGTCTGCTGTTGGCACCTTAATATGTAAACAACAGTTGTTTCATGCTTGTTTCATGCTTTTGCTTCCCATCAGAAACATACAGTATTTCTGTAGAGTGAACAGTGCCGCCATGACACGGTTTAAGTCTCATATTCTGTGGGAATATGTAGCAAGCACCTTGTGACATTGTTCTTTCTCTGTTCTGAAACTTATCTCTAATAAAAGGTTTTATAGCTTTGATGCTACAAGGCTGTTTGGAGAGTAACAATTAATATTTCATTATTCCAGAAAGAAGGACTTCTGTGATCAGCTCCCTGATATAAGGTCATTTTGAACTGGCATTGTTAGTGTAGCACAATGTCACAGCAGGCTGTTCCTGCCATTGCTGGTTGCTGAGTCTTATCTAAGATCAACAGGGATGAAAGCATCTTCTGAAGGAAGAAAATGGGCTTAAAGAAAAGACACTGACAATGAAAACAGCATTGCAACTGGGGAAATGGAAAGCAATATGTACCTGCGGTTTTGCTGGGCTGCGCTCTAGTGGGCCATAATTATACATTTGTTTCAGTGACATTGAAAATGTAGGTCTGAGAAGTTAGAAATTGATCAGAGTTCTTATTGAAAGCTGCTGAACATGTAAGGCGATTCAGATTCACACTCATATGTATATTTCCAAAAGTACCAGCTGTGATAATTAAAATGCATTCCCTGGTTTCATCCACACACAACTTCTTATCAGCGCTGGTACTGTGTTGAAAAGTGCATAAGTTCCTGTTTTCTGAGACTTCAAAGTATTTTAAAATCATGCTGAGGTTCCAAAAGTGTTCTAAACTAGGACTGGTATCAGGAAAACTTCCCTCCCCCAGAATGCTCCCACATGAAGAACTCAGTTTAGAAGGTCCTGAAGTATGGTCATTGCATCCAAATACCCCAGCATTAATGTATGTTTTGTGTATCCCCTTTACTCTAGGAGCATAGGAGACCTTCCCAGTGTTTGTTGCTGACAGAGAAAATGAAGATTCAGCATGGAAGTGTTGTGAGAAAAGTGAGTCACCACTCATTATGGCATCATATGGCAGGGCATCTGTGCCATTTCCCCCAGAATCCTGTTGTAGCTTTTCAACCCTACCACAGATTTTCTTTTAAAAAAGAAACCCCAACTTGGTGGGCTTGTTTGCTTAGAGGTGATAATCTTATTTATTTAGTGTTGTTGTTGTTGTTTACCAACTTTGAGGGCCAGAGGCAGTTCACAATTCAAAGCATAAAAGCAATATGAAACAGTATGCACCTACTACAATGCATAGATAAGTACACAGATAAAATAGTGGTAGTTAGAATGGTCAATTTTCCACATAATGCATTATTTCTTTTCTTTTCCCTTCCTGAACTAGAAATGCCATATTACGTCACAGCTTGCAGAATTTCATATGTATGCAAGACCTGCATATCAAACATGTCTCGAAGAAACAATTATTCCTCCGCTGTTTGTGAAACTAGTTGCTGACCATATAAAAAGATAATTGGGCAAATAAGGTTTAGAAAAGGGCTACGGTATTTTTCCTAGTCTGCTCCCTTTGTTTGTTCTGCCCTGCAGTCCACACTCCTGAATTACAGCTTAATTATGAGAGTTTTTAACATTAATTCTGGAACTGGAGCATGCGCCATTCATTGTAGCTGTTGGTTCCTTTTCACCTCCACCCACCCTTCAAAAGGAAATAGTGGTGAGATTGTCCTAAGATTTGTGTGTATGTAGTGTTTTACTGATACCCCCCCCCAAAGAATCCAGATACAACTATAGGCACATAATGTTATTTTCTTTATTTGGGTGGGTGGACTTCTGTGTGTTGATAAACACTGCAAAACATGAACTCAGGTGCGTTGGTCGTGGCTAGAATGCAGACTTGGTAGATCTCAATCACCACTGCCTTTCCCATGGCAACCAAATTGATCTCAATAGGTATTTTATTTTGCTTAAGTAATCCCCTCATTATAAACTTAAACTGCTTGCATATATCTGAAGTTTTGAGAATTTGGCATGTATGTCTCCTTCAATTTAATTTAATTCAATTATTTTTGTTGTTGCAACTATCATGGTCATTTGAACCATCACTACAAAGAAATATACACCCTATCCATACTATACAGAATGCATATAGATGCACCATTAAAGGACAGATATATACATACATATATATCTTATAATGCAACCCAAACACATGAGTTTCTATATTTCATTGACGATCAGATCACTACAATCAACCATATTATCCTTGATTAACATTCTTTTCGGTTTTGGGGCAGCAACTTCAAATTTTGCTATGTTGTTTGTCGCAAACTTATCGAAGCCAGACAGCAAATATGTGATCTTCATTTGCTTGTCTGCTTCAGTCATCTTACACAACAATTCAAGGATATATTTAGCTCTTGGTTCAGAATACAGAGGGCAACATAGTAAATAATGGTATAGAGCTTCAACTGCTTGAGTGCCACATGTACAAAGCTGCTTTTCTACCAGGATTTTCCTATAGGTAAAGTAAAGAGACCCCTGACCATTAGGTCCAGTCGTGGCCGACTCTGGGGTTGCGGCGCTCATCTCGCTTTATTGGCCGAGGGAGCTGGCGTACAGCTTCCGGGTCATGTGGCCAGCATGACTAAGCCGCTTCTGGCGAACCAGAGCAGCGCACAGAAATGCAGTTTACCTTCCCGTCAGAGCGGTACCTATTTATCTACTTGCACTTTGATGTGCTTTCGAACTGCTAGGTTGGCAGGAGCAGGGACCGAGCAACAGGAGCTCACCCCGTTGCGGGGATTTGAACCGCCGACCTTCTGATCGGCAAGTCCTAGGCTCTGTGGTTTAACCCACAGCGCCACCCACATCCCTTATAGGATTTTCCTAAAGCATCCCTCTAAATCAGGCTTCCTCAGCCTCGGCCCTCCAGATGTTTTGTGACTACAATTCCCATCATCCCTGACCGCTGGTCCTGCTAGCTAGGGATCATGGGAGTAGGTCAAAAACATCTGGAGAGCTGAGGTTGAGGAAGCCTGCTCTAAATATTCTCAGGGCGTAGTCTGAAAACGCAGAGTCAGTAATGCCTTCCTAAATGAACAAATTGGTAAATCATACAGATGATTCTCAAAACCATGTGTTACTTTAATTAACTGTAGCTGTGGAGAGAACATTGATTTCTGGATCATCTGTAGATTTTCTTGTACATAGGAGGCCTTCAGTTTAGTGTTTCCTTCTGACTTTCTGCCAAGGACAGCTGAACCTAGTCTAGCAATGTGGTTTAGTTGTAGGTCAGGATTAATGTGTCTCCTTGTGCAGGCATGAATTGATTTCTGTCCACATCTCCTTCTCTTCATAGACAATCACTTTCATAATAGACTGGAGGTGAAACAAATTTGATGAAAGGTACAAACTACTAGTGCTACAACCACAGGTAACGAAGCCCTGACAACCTGACTCCATTGCAAAGTATCCTGGGAGGTGTCAATTTGTGTCAGGGAAGGGAAGCAATGGGAGTACTAAATCCATCTGCTGCAGATCAGTTTGCCCCTGGTAAAGGTAAAGGGACCCCTGATCATTAGGTCCTGTTGTGGCCAGCTCTGGGGTTGCAGCGCTCATCTCACTTTACTGGCCGAGGGAGCTTCTGGGTCATGTGGCCAGCATGACTAAGCCGCTTCTGGCGAACCAGAGCAGCGCACGGAAACGCCGGCGCGGTACCTATTTATCTACTTTCACTTTGACGTGCTTTTGAACTGCTAGGTTGGCAGGAGCAGGGACCGAGCAACAGGAGCTCACTCCGTCGCGGGGATTCGAACCGCCGACCTTCTAATTGGCAAGTCCTAAGCTCTGTGGTTTAACCTACAGCGCCACCAGCGTCCCTTGCCCCTGATACTCCTTCCTAAACTGCATATACCTCCACTGCATTCTGAACCTGCGTTTGTTGGCTAAATTCTGGTAGCTGATGATGGACATTTAAACTTTAGTATTATGCCCTACACCAGGCTTCCTCCCCAAAGTGTCCTCCAGCATGGCTAATGGTCAGGGAAGATGGGGGTTGTAGTGCCCTTAGGCTGAAGAAGGCAAAGTACACAAGTACTCTCTTAAGCCGTGTGCCTTCATATGTACTATGTTGGCAGATAGCACTAGGGTCTCATGAAGGCTGAGCATATCTCTGGGTCAAGTAATCCTCTTGTTTTGAGCCCTACAGGGAGCCTCAAATGGCAGATTCTTGGATAAGCCTCCTCCAAATATAAAGCGACCGTACTATATTATCTTCACATAGTAGGATTCTAATGTTCTTCCTTGCCTTTTTGAAAAATAGGTATAATCCCTCACACATTTTAAAGCATGGCTTTGGAATGCTAATAAGATGCCAAGTCCTGATATTCACATTCTTCCAAGGACACTAAGAGATTATGGCATCATTATGTTAATTTGTGTTCATCCACTGCATTGCAAAGTATTGTTATGTAGCCGCAAGATATCCCCTCCATGCTTTTTATCCATCCTGATTCCAGTCTGATGTAATGGCTAAAGCTACTGGACACTTGATTGTAGTGTGAGCATCCACAATGCCGATAATAAAGCTTTTTTTAAGATGAAGAGGCTTTAGCTGCAGTACTCAATCAGCTGCTCAGACTGGAAGAAACAAATCTGAAAGGTGCTCTTCCATAAACCCAGAACTGAAAGAACTGCATAAGTAAAGTGACAGATAATATTCCTTCTGGTTTGGAAAGCTTGAATAGGGAGCCTTTTTTTTTTTTAATGAAGCTTAATTTCCCTTTAGCTCTCAGCAATGAATAAACCATTTGAAATAAAAATAGATGTGGTGGTATGCAACACCAAGCTCCTCCTTATTAAGGTATAAAGTTGGCCCTCTCAGGTGTCAAAAAGCACTGAGTGAGATCCAGTTCTGTGGAGGAATGGGTTTTTGTGTGTGTTCATATTGAGTAATACTGTTGCCTGCCTTGTGGTAGGAATGCACTGTGATTTTTCAGCTACACACATGAGTGCTTCCAAATATCACATTCTCTGACATTCCACCCAGCAGTACAGTTGAGGAGAAAAAATATGTAGGGTAATTTAAATAAGCCTTCAGCGGATGAAATTTTAATTGAAAATGTATATTTCATTAAGCAATGTCATGCATCACTATTGTTGCCTAATACCTTGATGCCCTTTAGTGCTGGCTGCAGCTGGTTTTCAGTCTTGAAAAGCGTGCATCTCTTGAATTATCTGAGCATTGACTTTGTGCCTGGATTCTAGTAGGGCGAGGTGTGCACACCCTCCAACATTTCTTCAATGAAAATAGGGACGTACTGGCCACTGAGCCCAACTGAAAGTGCAGTCTTGCTGCTACTATTAAACACCCCCTTCAGGCTGAGGATGAGTATTTTTATCTCTGATCTCTGGGCTGTGGCGCTTAGCAAAGTCAGTGTAGTGCAGTGGTCACAGTGTTGGACTAAGCCCTTGGGAACTGTGGTTCAAATCCCCACTCAGCCATGAAGCTCAGTGGCTGAGCTTGGTCCAGTCACCGTCCCTCTCAATGTAACCGACCTTACAAGGTTGTTGTGAGAATAAAATATGGAGAGGGAGAACCATGTACACTACCTTGAACTCCTTAGAGTAAAGGTGGGATATAGATATAATAGCTCAATCACTAAGATCTGGAAATGAAACCTCTCTGTTCCTGTTTAGAGAGAACTTCTGAACACCTCTTTTTCAAACTATCAATGGATGACATTACAGATATGGAAAATTTCAAATCAGCGACTAAGAGGCTGAAAAAATGCATGGCATTTTAAAATACCCCCCCCCCCCCATTTGTTTAATTGCTGATATAATTAGGAGCAGTGGTTAGTGCTAGAAAAATAGATTTCCTTTGAAATATACTTTCAAACTAACCTAATGGAATCCTCATTCCAAGCACATTCCAATAAGTAATCATAATATTATTTGTACTTGTTAGCTCTGCTGTTGAAGTCTGCAATCATGTCTATTATTGTGAGGGTGTTTGGGGGGAAAGCTAAGTAATTGGCAGCCATCTGAAGTAAATTGCTTGATGTTGGTCAATGGCAAATTGTGATTGTGTTAATTTAATTGCCTTTTGTCAATGGAGTAATTAGTACCTCTATCAAAGAGATGCATCAGTTTATTGGGAAAAGGCAGAACAGACAAGAAATGATTGCAGGACTAAGTTTGGCAAATTAATTATGATGGCTTAAGTGCACCGTGAAGGGAGGCCTTTGCTCTGACAGGAAAGGATGGCGCAAAAGCAATGAGAGCCACAGAGTTGTGCCTTGTTATATTATTAACATAATGAAAGCAATATGTGCCTCTCTGGTCAGAAGAATCTAAGAACCTCCGTGGTGGAACAAACCATGGACCATGTAGCTCTGTGATGAAAAGCCACCCAAATATTAAGAAGTCCTTATAGGGTATGGCCAGTCCTTTTTCCTTACGCCTTTAGGGCATCATGCTATCTAGCCAATGGTTAGTCTTTAAATCAGGTAGTATCAGATCTATTCGTGGTTATCGTAAGTATGGAATACATGTAAAGGAAGAAATACTATATATCACAATGAAAAGCTAATGGAAGTTAGGGAGGATGACGAGAGAGAGAAAAGGAAAGAGAACATTCTCCAAAAATGGCAAAATATGGAAAGTCGCAATTGAAATAGTGGCATGTTGGAAAGCAATTTCTTAAAAGTTTTCTGCCCTCTGGAAAAGAGACTTCTTATTTTTCTGCCTCACTTGCAGAGTACTTTAGAATATTGGTTCGTGTGGGGTTGAGTTTACCTTATTGTTCTTTCCATTAAACATTTCCCTGGCATGCTGTAGCCATGGGCAGTGCCGGATTTACGTATAAGCAAAACAAGCTATAGCTTGGGGCCCCACTCTTTTGGGGCCCCAAAAAAGTTTAAAGGGGAAAAACTGGATGTACATTTCCAAAATATAAGATAAAAATCAAATCAAATAAAACCTACACACAGCAACAGTGTTTATGTTGTGTAAGCTCCTATTTGTTATGTGCAAATGGCTTTAGATAAGTATTAGGTCCATAAATTACCATATAGCATATATTCAACACAAAAAACAGCGACAATTTGTTGTTGACAAAGGACAACTGGACATATAAAGGGACCCATTACCTTCAGTAGCTTAGGGTCTCTTCAAACCTAAATCCCCCCCAACATAAAGCCCGCCTCCCCCAAAATAAATCCTGGCTATCTCCATGTCTGTAGCCTTCCCAGCTCCCTGATATGATAAGCCCCAAGGGAAAACTGCTTCATGACATCTTCCCCTAGGCATGCGAAGCCAGGGAGGCGGGCTATTGAGTGCCTGGGATCAGTGCCTTCGCTGGTTTTGTTTTTAAGGGAAGTTGTTCCTTTTAAGGAACCCTGTACTTTTAAGAAGTGTCATATTTTTACCTGGCATAATTGATTTGAACACAATACATTCCATCTTCTGTTGTTACCCACTCCCACAGAACATAAACAAACACAACTGTGGTATGAAAGACACAGCTGCGACTCACATTGCCATTTATCTTTTGCCCAACATGTGAAAATGAAGCTTTAGCATTTGCCAAAAGCAAACAGCTGATTTTCTTCCCCACTGATCAAAGAAATCAGCATGGCGGTGGGCAACATGAATGGCAAAATATTCCAATTTGTAGACTTTCAAAGGCATACAAATAAGGTGTCAAATATTTTGCTCTGAATACATTGTGACTTAATTTGAAGGGCTGGGAAACGCGGGGAGCAGGAAGAAGACTGATATTTGTCCTAACGTCACGTCCATTTGCCAGTTAAAATAATAATTTTGGGAGGGAGAAGGAAGGGGGGGGAGAGAAAAAATTGCACACAAAGTGTCTGAGCATATGGTGACGCTGTTGATTTGCAATAGGAATGCAATGGGGAACCAAGACCCATTTGAAACAGCAAGGCACTATGGAATTGGAGGCTCAGTGGGGTGCTTCTATGATGAATTTTTGCATTGTAAAATGAAAGCGTTGAGCTATATATTCACTCTAGCTCAATCTAGCTCATAAAACAGAGGACGAATATGAAGGCTTGCTGCTACCCAAGGGAAAACAAACCACTCCCTTTACAATCAACACATAAGGGAGATTGATGTGGCTTCTGCAGTGCTAAGTAAACTTCATTTGTCAAGTTTTCTTTCTTTATCCTATCTTTTTGTGTACTCGTGTGTGTATACAGATAAACTGCTTTTGTTCAGTGGTTTGGCAGAAATAGTGACTGTTGGTGGCATTAGCTGCAAACTGAGAATCAATAAATTGGCACTGGTGACAAAGCTCAGGATTAAAAGCAATTGAGAATTCCTTTTGTCAGGAAAAGAAGTTCAGTCCTTTTCCATCTTAGTTTTTCTTCTGCCAGACAATTACCTTCTAATTTAGTTTCATCTGAAGCTTTCTCTTAATTGGAGGACGCTGCTTTATTCCACGGTGCATTGTATTTAAGACAGGTTTCCATCCACCTCCCTTCCCTTTATGTTAGATTTTTTCTTTTTCTTTTTTAAAAATGATGACAATAGGGTAATTATCCTTCGCAATTTCTGTCATGTGCGCCTTTTAAAATTATTTTATCTATACATAGAATTGCATTTAGACAAGCTTTTCGCTGATCTCCTTCCTTGAATCTTTTGCTTTGATTATTATTTTAACTGTTACATTTTAATGTGCTTGTTCATTGCATATTTTAATTGTGGATGTTCTAATGTAGTCATTTTACTATGTATTTTAAATGCAGGTACCTGCATTTTTATAATTGGTTTAACTTTTCTTATTGTACTGTTAGCTTTTATTTGTTTGTGAACCACCTTCACATTTTTTCATGAAATGGAAGCCAGTATGTAAATTATTTCGTTAATAATGATGATGATTTTATTTTTTAATTTATATAAAATATTTACATGCCATTATATCATAAAAAATATCTATAACAAAAACAAATAAGAATTTTAAATCAAAGACCATCAACTAACTGCCATAGAAAGATGTTGCCTGAATCAGCCCGGAAGCACAGAAGAGATTTCAGCAGGCCTATAAAGTTGAAATAGAAGGTGCCTGCAGAATCTGGCTAAGGTCCTGCAACAGAATCTGGTCTGGCTAAGGTCCTGCAACAAGTCAGAAAGTTGCGAAACACCAATACTTGCTGCCTGCCTAGATGGAGGGTGTGTGTGTGGAGGGGGGTAGTTTTATTTTCAATTCCTTTTCTAATGATTCATAGCATGGAATTTGCCATTTTCTCAACTGCTGAGAAACTACACTGTACCTACATTGAGCTATTTCCCTTCTCCAATAACCCCAAGGTCTCTTTCCTGGTCAGTCACTGCCAGTCCAGGCCCTGTGACATTAAGATTTACACTTGTCATTTTACAGCCTGTTTGGAGAGGTCCCTTTAGAGCTCTTCATAATCTTTTTTGCTTTAACAATTCTGAACAGTTTAGTGTCACCAGCAAACTTGGCCATCTCATTGCTCACTCCTAACTCTAGGTTGCTCACTAGCTTGCTCAGAAGCCATGCTGACTCTGCTTCAGTAAGGCTTGTTCTTCTATATGCTTGGTTATTTTATATTGAACAATACTTTCTCCCATATGGGAAATTGATGGTTTTCAGTCCAATGGAAAAATAAAATAAAGAACTGTTCGAGGAGGAGGTTTCAGATGAGACAAATCTGTCAAACAATCCAACAAAGGGTGTCCTGGCTCTCATGGAAACATTGCAGATGTTGGAATATCTCTCTGAGCACAAAGACGTCCCATGCTCCTTGCTGGAAGTGGTTGTATATGTGTTTGTAATATACAAGTCCTTCTTTTTAGCACATCCCATCAATCATCAGGATGGTTATTTAGCTCATAAACAAAAAAGAAAAATGGCTAAACATGGCAGAAAGTTGTATGTTTTGAGGAGTGGGATTAAGTTTTTCACATTTCCTTTTTTTTATAAATTTTTATTGATTTTCCAACATAAATTGAGACACATCACAACTCATAATACATAGACAAACAAACATATAAACACGTATAACTTCATAACCTCTTTTTCTTGAGCCAAATTTCAACGACTTCCCTATGCCTCCCTTTTCTGCATCCCTGTTTCAAATTTTTTCAGCAACCCCTAATCTCACATACTTATAATTCACTTTCTTTAATCCTTTTTCTCTTACCCAATCATTTGCCGCTGCAAATCTGTTTTACATTACCCATGACATTTTAGCACTCATTAATTTTACAACAGTTCTTAAGATAAAGTTTAAATTTCTTCCAGTCTTCTTCCACCGTCTCTTTTCCTTGGTCACGGATTCTGCCTGTCATCTCAGCCAGTCCCATATAGTCAATCACCTTCGTCTGCTACTCTTCCAGCGTGGGTAGTTCTTGTGTCTTCCAATACTTTGCTAAAAGGACTCTTGCTGCTGTTGTAGCATACATAAAGAACGTCCTGTCTTTCCTTGACACCAATTGGCCTACCATGCCCAGGAGAAAAGCCTCTGGTTTCTTATGAAAGGTACACTTAAGAACCTTCTTAATTTCATTATAAATCATCTCCCAGAAAACCTTAATCCTTAGGCACGTCCACCAAAGGTGATAGAAAGTACCTTCAGTTTCCTTACATTTCCAGCATTTATTATTGGGCAAATGATAGATTTTTGCAAGCTTGACTGGGGTCATGTACCACCTATAAATCATTTTCATAATATTCTCTCTTAAGGCATTACATGCCGTAAACTTTTTTTCACATTTCCATATGCTACATGAAAAAACATTTTACGTTAATGTATCTTTTGTTTGCTTGCTTATTTCTTTTATTGTGCTTCTCAGACAGTGCCTGGAGTGCTTGTATGTCTCATTTCCTCTATGTTATGTATTTGCATCCAAATGTTTGTTAAAGGTGAAGACACACACACACACCAGCAAAGTAGTACGTCATTATTTGATGATATTTAAATATTTTAAAAAGCTTCTTTGTTGGCTGTTCTTGTTTTCTCCAGATATTTCTGCTTGGCTTTTTTTTCCTCCACCAAAAAGAAAAAAGGAAAAAAAAGGAGCTTGATTTGTTCTTAACACAACTGGGGAAAATAGCTATGAAACAAAGTCTTCTGTTGTCATGGCAACTCAAATGCTAATAGCATGGGGCAATAATTAAACAAGGTGCAGTACAAAGTTGTTATGGCAACTATATATTTAATCAAGGCACCCCATACATTTGATCGAGAAAAGAAACATCAGATATGATTTTGTGCAGAAATTATTCTTGTTAAATTGCTTTTAAAAATATACCTGTTTTGGTCTGAGAAAAGAAACAACGGAATTGATGTAAAAAAAGCACAGGGAGTGAGTAGAACACAGCAACCCGACTCATTGTGGTAATAACAGGCACAACGACTTTCTTGTATGAATTGTGTCACGGGAGACATTATTTTTCCTTGTACAAGCAATGCTAAGGGACAGTTCTGACATGTACAATTTTCTACACGCAGCAGGCCCTGTCGGTATCCAGGGATGCATTCATGTTGACAAAGTAACCAGTGTGACCCAGAACATCTTCAGCTACCTCAAAATTTCATTGTGTACTAACTCTGTTGTGTTAAGTCTATTTCAGGATGCAGTGGCGTAGCGTGGGTTGTCAGCACCCGGGGCAAGGCAAGTAATTTGCGCCCCCTAACCCGTGGATTTTAGCACTCGAGTGTGAGCGCGCCCCCCCCAGATGTTGCGCCCGGTGCGGCCTGCACCCCCCATGCTACGCCACTGTCAGGATGTGATCCTATGCTTTCTTTGAATGGCTCCATAGGAAGAATGTTCTGAAAGGGACAACTCTGAGAATGTCATGAGATTCTACAGGCACACCTAGCAACTTTGTTGGAGAACTTCCTGCATTTGCATCTCTTTACTGGGGGCTGATTTAAATATCCCCCACTTTCACCCTCATTCTGCCCAGTTGAAAAAACAAGGTTCTGAGTGTGGCATGTCCCAGGTGTTGGCATACCCTCCAACATTTTCATGCCTAAAATCAGAATGTCAGAAGGGGTGCGCCTTTCAGTCCGGTGCTCTCGTGCTCATCAGCAGGGTTGTGCCCTGCTGACATTATGGGATTCAAACAGAAGCCAGGTTTGGCTTTTGTGATTCTGGGATGTCCCGCTTAAAACAGGACAGTTGGAGTCCTGGGCTGATGACATTGGAATTGGGCCGATGACATGTTTGGACAGACCCATGGCCGTCATGGCAGCCATGAAGTCCTGAGACACCCCAGAGCCAGTTGCCTTGGGATAGATGTCCACCCAAACCAGAAGTCTCAGAGTCCTCAACACGTCCTCCAAAAACGGCTCTGTCAGCTCAAGCAGAGAGACTGCTGGGCAGTGAGGCGAGTGGTAAACCAGCAGAATCCCTAACCTATCCCAATTGCCTAATGCCAGGAACAAACACTCTGGATAGGCTTCTCCAGCTGGACGGAGAGCCTGGAGACATGGAAGCCCTCACTGTGGATGTTGAAATCTCCAGAGACTAAAAGCTGCAGTGCATGGAGATCCAAAACAAGACTCAAGATAATCTCTGTAAACTCAGTGAAGGAGTGTGCTAGGCAGCAGGGAGGATGGAACACTGAAATAATCCAATTTATCCCTAGACAAATATGCTTCTGGCCCCACTGAAAATCTGTACCTTCATAGTAATTGCATTGGCTGTAATCTTTTTTCCCCTTTCTGGGAAAAACGTAATTGATCTATTAATGTCAATATGACTCATTTAAGCAGGTGTCAGCAGCTTTTATCTTTCCAAAATTGCATGGATTCAGGTTACCAAAGAGATGTTTGATTGCAGGCAGACTTTGTTTAATGATGCTGTTTTCACTTCAAGTGAGGTTGCCAATAATGGTCTTGCTTCCATTTTCCCCTGACTGAGTGCTCTTTATTACACAGAGTTGGATATGCCTACAAATAACAGTCAATAGTAGGCTTTAAAAAGAAAGGAGCAAAATGGTACACATGCACTTAGTGTTTACCTGCTGCCCCCTTTCTCTGTTGCACTGAATAATCTTGGATATTGTTCTTTACATTGCTTTCATTTCTATTTTATTTTTTGAAATGCCACTTCCATCGCAGCAAGAAAATGATCCGTTTGCAATGATGACAAAAGCCAAGTTCTTAAGCTGAGCCGTCTGCAAGCTGTGGCTCTGCTTCTTTGTTTGTTTATACTTCTATATTTCAGCTCACCTTTTGACTTGACAAGCAGCCCCAAAATCATTAACAGTATTTACAACCAGAGACAAGGAAAGACCTTCAGGCTCAAGGGCTGAATGCGGTCCTCAAGGTCTTTCTATCTGGCCCTTGAGACACTCCCTAGTCCATACCTACTATTCCCAGCTCACTGGCTCTGCTCTGTGCATTTGCCTGGCTATAATGTGTCCTTGAACTATAATAAGGACTCTTGTTTGCCTGGATAGAAGATGGAGGAAGTAGACTTTTGTGTGTGGTTGGAACGTAACCTACTCTACAAAGCATCACATCAATTACTCCACCCATTGGCTCCATCCACTCAAAAGGTTCCCTGTGATGGGATGCAGCCATTGGGCTGAAACCTCCAATGTACAACATCAACATCACACAAAGTAAATAATGCATAGGAAAAGTTAACAATTTCACTCTCCCCATCAGGCAACCCAAAACCTTTCCAAAATGAGAAGATCTTAAGTTAACAACTCTCCTAAAATTCTGCACAAGCCCTTTCCAACTTGGTGCTATCCTGAAGTTTTGAACTACAACTCCTATCAGTCCCAGCCACTCTTGCCAATGGTCGTGGGATGGTAGTCCAAAGCAGTTGTAGAGTACCATATTGGAGAAGGCTGCTATTTATAGAATGTGGCATAATATTCCCCATTCTGCTCCCTGTTTGGCAATGATCTAAAGTTGGTCCTGCTGGGTCAGAGCTAAGGCCACTCTAGTCCAGAATCCTATGATCCTGCTATGACCAACCTGATGCTTTTGGGAAGCCCATAAGCAGGAAAGAAATTTCCTAGTTCTACGTTTCCCCATAGATTTTACCCCCATTAAAAATAAAATAAAAGAGTTCTTTTATAATAAAAAAATACTAGTTTTTCATCTGCACCCGGTTGGGTTTTTAAAAAGTATTTTTATTGAATTTTATCCATATGATCCATATACAAAATATAACTTCAGGAAATAAACATATAAAAACTAAACCAAGCTAAACCAAACCAAGGGGGGCATGGTTGTCTTAAATCTGTTTTTAAGATGTTTGCCACCCTGGGTTCCTTTGGGAGGAAAGGTGAAGTATATTTCATAGGTTCATAGATAGATGATAGATAGATGATAGATGATAGATAGATAGATAGATAGATAGATAGATGATAGATAGATAGATAGATGATAGATAGATAGATAGATAGATAGATAGATAGATAGATAGAAAATGAGTGGATAGAAATGCTAGTCAACTTGAGTAATTTTCCAAAGTTATAACAAACTGTTTTTTAGGCAGCTACCTTTAGGGAAATATGCATGAATATGGAATAAATATTCCATATTCCAAAGGTTTGAGTTAAGAACATAAAAGGAGCCTGGCAAGATCATAAATCTGTATAAAGGCATTACAACATCAATAATTCTACATGTTATCTTTTTCCTAATGATCCATAACCTGGCATTTGCCTTTTTTTCACAGCTGCTGCACACTGGGTCAGCATTTTAATTGAGTTATCCACCACGACCAGAAGTTCTCTTACCTCCATGGACGTGCAGCAAGTGTGTTGGGTGGGTGGAAGGACCACGGTGGCAGCTTCTGCCTCTTGCGCACACCTTTTATTGGCACGTCTGCAAATCAGTTTGCAAACATGTCAGTAAATGCATGTACCGCTGGGGTGCAACCTGCTGCTCACAGCCCTCTGTGCATTCGTTGAACTTATGCTGTCGAGTGGTCCGAAAATAAAAGGGCTTGATTAAACCATTATTTTGGGGCGTTTGCAAAGGTTGCAACTGGTGCACGTACTGACAAAGCTGAGCTGTATGCAACTATCAAAAGCACGTTGGGAGCCTGGAGTCAAGAGTTGAACCTGACAGAGTAAAGGAACACACAGAAGCATACCAGAAAAATCTCATAGCTCAGACACAGTCCCAGACCATATAGAAACCTAGAAGTCAGAACACTATCCAGTGGTTTGCACTCAAACCCTTGACACAGAACGGAGTACAGCTGTGTGAGACTTATCTCCCTGTAAGCCCCAGGGTTCCCAGAAACCCAATGCAATGCTCTGTATCAGAATTTCTTGGTGAACCTTTCACCCTTGCATGCTAGGGACTCTTTTTATCACAGGACACCCTCTGTATCAGGTGTTCAGGTACACCTATTCTTTGGCTTGCTACTGAGATAACCAACAACAGAACTCCTTAACATCCTCCTGCCTTTGTCGGCTCTCTCCCACCAAAGGAATACTGGACAACTGACCCTTTGCTGGACTGGCCTTTCCTGTTTGCATTCCCTCCTGTTATCACAGCCACCACGTTCCCCTGATGTGTCTTGCAATTCCGTTCTGCTTCTCTCCAATGGAACTTAGCTTGTATTTGCCTCTCTGACTGCTCTACAGACATCTCGACTGCCATCTCCCCTTCACTGCCATGCACACTTTCCTTCTGACATTCTAATACGGCCTACTACTCTGCCATGGCTTTTTGCCCTCTTCTGTTTGGACCTTCACACACCGATGCACCAACTTTTGCGCTTTCTATCTTTCTCCCTTTCTCCACAGTCACACCATGATGCTCATTCTGCCTTTTCTCACTGCTTTCCTTGCCAAGTCTTATCCGCCACCAGAGAGCCACAGCCTCACCGTGGTTCTTTTATCTTTCTGTGGGTCACACACCAGCTCTCCTTGGTGCTTTTCCTCTGATTCCTTACTGCTGGTCCTCCTCCCTTGCCACCTGGCCCGATCGCCAGCCTCAGGGAACAGCTATGCAGCTCTTCCTCTTCCTCCTCCTCCTCCCAACATGTATCAGTCTCTGTACCATCTAGCTCTTATCAGGAGAGCAAAACCTGCTTCCTGCTGCATTTCATATTCTTCTTTACACCTTTAGCTGCTTATTGCTGCTTCCACCTTCTTCATGCTAGTTTAGGAAGGCCATCCATTAACCCCAGATGAGTCTGGATGTATATATATGTTTTAATGTGACTGACTCTCTCTCTCTCTCTCTCTCTCTCTCTCTCTCTCTCTCTCACACACACACACACACACACACACACTGGTCTGAATCATCATTATCTAGTGTGGCAAGGGTGAGAAACCTTTGGCCACTAGATGTTCCTGGACCAACCACCCAATTGTTCTTGACCACTGGCCATGTCGACTGGGGCTGATGGAAGTTGAAGTCCAACAGCATCTGGAGGGCCACACTTTCCTTATTCCTGGGCTAATGCTTTTTGTTGGCTATCTGGAATAGAATAAACTCTCTCTCTCTCTCATTGTGGATTTTCAAATATCATGGGATATTGTGGTTCATGAAAAAGAAAAAAAAAGAACTTTTCATAGAAAAGCGGAGCTGTCTCAGATAATAAAGAAGAGGGGCCAGCACATACAAAGTCTTTTCTTTTGTGCTATTATTCAAAGCCTCTGGTTTCTGAATATGAGTAAACCCAAAATGTCACTTCCCTGGTTCCAAATGTCAGGACTTGTGCACATCTCTAGGGTTGGTGCCTCATAAAATGCTATTAAATAACAGTAACGCAGGACAAACAATGGCATTTCCAAGACTTCAACCTCAAAATATGAATGTCAGAGTCCTACTATGTTGTTTTGATGTGATACAAAATAACCAAGATATGTATTACTCAAGATGCAGAAAGAAAGGTCTTTTTAATCTCTGTCATATCCTGTTCAAGTTAATGGCTGGGATTCAGAGGTACGTGTGCATCGGAGCCATGCACTATTTATGTCACTTTCTCTTTCAGCAAGTCCTCACAACAAATTCCCCCCCAAACCCCACTTTTGTGCTTCACCTGAGGTGCCAAACTGTATTGGGCTGGCCTGCCCCCTTCACTGCTCTGGGGATTTTCCCAACCTTCCAGAGCAAATTTGGGGAGGGTGCAACAATGTGTGAGGGGAAGAGAGGGGGAGAAAATATTATTGCACTACTGGGAATCCTTGCACTGCCTTCTACTAGTGCAACAAATTGCTTTTTGCTTTTAACATGCTCACGGGATTTTTTTTAAAATTTGTATTTTTACACTGGTTGTAAATCACTTTGGGGCTTTCTGAAGTTGGTAGCAATATATACATTGAATAAATCTGTGTATGTCCTTTTGGTTTGAAGAGCTGCATCATGATATTTGGAGAAGTTTGAATTTTGAAAGAATTGTGTTGTGTGTTGGTTCAGGAAGTGGGAAATAGATAGGTTTGCATTAAAATGCAAACTGAAAAAATATCTTCCCCACCCTTAGTGGCACATAACAGTTTGTACTACACTTTTAAAACACCCCTATATCACTTTAGCAGACTTGGCATCCCCCAAAGAATCCTGGGAACTGTAGTTTATTAAAGGTACTTGTTAAAGGCATATAAAAGTTATGACGCTGGAAGATGAGCCCCTCAGGTCGGAAGGCGTCCAACATGCTACTGAGGAAGAGCGGAGGACAAGTACAAGTAGATTCAGAGCTGATGAAGCGGCTGGGCCAAAGCCGAAAGGACGCTCAGTTGCGGATATGCCTCGAAGCGAAAGGAAAGTCCAATGTTGTAAAGAAAAATATTGCATAGGAACCTGGAATGTAAGAACCATGAACCTGGGTAAGTTGGAGGTGGTCAAAAATGAGATGGCAAGAATAAATATTGACATCCTGGGCATCAGTGAACTAAAATGGACGGGAATGGGCGAATTCAGTTCGGACGACCATCATATCTACTACTGTGGGCAAGAAACCCGTAAAAGAAATGGAGTGGCCCTCATAGTCAACAAAAGAGTGGCGAAAGCTGTACTGGGATGCAATCTCAAAAATGATAGAATGATCTCGATACGAATCCAAGGCAGACCTTTTAACATCACAGTAATCCAAGTTTATGCACCAACCACTGGTGCTGAAGAAATTGAAATTGAGCAATTCTATGAAGACTTACAACACCTTATAGAAATGACACCAAAGAAGGATGTTCTTCTCATTATAGGGGATTGGAATGCTAAAGTAGGGAGTCAAGAGATAAAAGGAACAACTGGCAAGTTTGGCCTTGGAGTTCAAAACGAAGCAGGGCAAAGACTAATAGAGTTCTGCCAAGAGAACAAGCTGGTCATCACAAACACTCTTTTCCAACAACACAAGAGACGACTCTACACATGGACATCATCAGATGGGCAGCATCGAAATCAGATTGATTATATTCTCTGCAGCCAAAGATGGAGAAGCTCTATACAGTCAGCAAAAACAAGACCTGGAGCTGACTGTGGCTCAGATCATCAGCTTCTTATAGCAAAATTCAAGCTTAAACTGAAGAAAGTAGGAAAAACCACTGGGCCAGTAAAATACAATCTAAGTCAAATCCCTTATGAATACACAGTGGAAGTGAGGAACAGGTTTAAGGATTTAGATTTGGTGGACAGAGTGCCTGAAGAACTATGGATGGAGGCTCGTAACATTATACAGGAGGCAGCAACTAAAACCATCCCAATGAAAAGGAAATGCAAGAAAGCAAAGTGGCTGTCCAACGAGGCCTTACAAATAGCAGGGGAGAGAAGGCAAGCAAAATGCGAGGGAGATAGTGAAAGATACAGGAAATTGAATGCAGATTTCCAAAAAATAGCAAGGAGAGACAAGAAGGCCTTCTTAAACGAGCAATGCAAAGAAATAGAGGAAAACAACAGAATGGGAAAAACCAGAGATCTGTTCAAGAAAATTGGAGATATGAAAGGAACATTTCGTACAAAGATTACCATAATAAAAGATAAAAGTGGAAAGGACCTAACAGAAGCAGAAGACATCAAGAAGAGGTGGCAAGAGTACACAGAGGAACTATACCAGAAAGAAATGGATGTCTCGTATACCCCAGGTAGTGTGGTTGCTGACCTTGAGCCAGACATCCTGGAGAGTGAAGTCAAAATGGGCCTTAGAAAGCACTGCTAATAACAAGGCCAGTGGAAGTGATGATATTCCAGCTGAACTATTTAAAATTTTAAAAGATGATGATGCTGTTAAGGTGCTACACTCAATATGCCAGCAAATTTGGAAAACTCACCAGTGGCCAGAGGATTGGAGAAGATCAGTCTACATCCCAATCCCAAAGAAGGGCAGTGCTAAAGAATGCTCCAACCACCACACAATTGCACTCATTTCACATGCTAGCAAGGTTATGCTTAAAATTCTACAAGGCAGGCTTAAGCAGTATGTGGACCAAGAACTCCAAGAAGTGCAAGCTGGATTTCGAAGGGGCAGAGGAACCAGAGACCAAATTGCAAACATGCGCTGGATTATGGAGAAAGCTAGAGAGTTCCAGAAAGACATCTACTTCTGCTTCATTGACTATGCAAAAGCCTTTGACTGTGTTGACCACAGCAAACTATGGCAAGTTCTTAAAGAAATGGGAGTGCCTGATCACTTCATCTGTCTCCTGAGAAATCTCTATGTGGGACAAGAAGCTACAGTTACAACTGGATATGGAACAACTGATTGGTTCAAAATTGGGAAAGGAGTACAACAAGGCTGTATATTGTCTCCCTGCTTATTTAACTTATATGCAGAATTCATCATGCGAAAGGCTGGGCTGGATGAATCCCAAGCTGGAATTAAGATCGCCGGAAGAAATATCAACAACCTCAGATATGCAGATGACACAATCTTGATGGCAGAAAGTGAGGAAGAATTAAAGAACCTTTTAATGAGGGTGAAAGAGGAGAGCGCAAAATATGGTCTGAAGCTCAACATCAAAAAAACGAAGATCATGGCCACTGGGCCCATCAGCTCCTGGCAAATAGAAGGGGAAGAAATGGAGGCAGTGAGAGATTTTACTTTCTTGGGCTCCATGATCACTGCAGATGATGACAGCAGTCACGAAATTAAAAGACGCCTGCTCCTTGGGAGAAAGGCGATGGCAAACCTAGACAACATCTTAAAAAGTAGAGACATCACCTTGCCAACAAAGGTCCGTATAGTAAAAGCCATGGTTTTCCCAGTAGTGATGTATGGAAGTGAGAGCTGGACCATAAAGAAGGCTGATCGCCGAAGAATTGATGCTTTTGAATTATGGTGCTGGAGGAGACTCTTGAGAGTCCCACGGACTGCAAGAAGATCAAATGTATCCATTCTTAAGGAAATCAGCCCTGAGTGCTCATTGGAAGGACAGATCGTGAAGCTGAGGCTCCAATACTTTGGCCACCTCATGAGAAGAGAAGACTCCCTGGAAAAGACCCTGATGTTGGGAAAGATGGAGGGCACAAGGAGAAGGGGATGACAGAGGACGAGGTGGTTGGATAGTGTTCTCGAGGCTACCAGCATGAGTTTGAGCAGACTGCGGGAGGCAGTGGAAGACAGAAGTGCCTGGCGTGCTCTGGTCCATGGGGTCACGAAGAGTCGGACACGACTAAACGACTAAACAACAACAACAACAAAGGTACTGGGAATTGTTGCTCTGTGTAGCATCTTCTAACAACCCTCAGAACCCTTAACAATCTACAGTTACCAGAGTGCTTTAAATGTGTGGTTTGCAGACCTCAAGTAGTCTTTTAATGGAGTCTGCAGTTTGCTTTGCTGTGAAGTTGGATGCATATTGGTCCACCTTTGTAGTGTACACTCTCTGTTTATTCAGTAAATATTTCTATACTAGCCTACAATTCAAAATTTCCAGTGGGGGACATCACTAGTGGGCAAAAAATTAAAGTTTGTTTCTGCCTAGTTAATTTTGAAAAGCTTCAAGACAGTAGTAAAAGAGGGGAATGGTTCTTGAAGTGGGAGGAGTTCTTGGAACAAGAAACTAATTATGTTAATCCTCCATAAGAAAAATGATTCCTCTTGTGTGCTCAGGACATCAATAAAATGAACAGAAAAAGAGGGGAAATGATGGGATGGAGTGGTAATAAAAGTAAAATGGAAAGGATCACTATTTTCTCATTTGCAAAATCCAAGCAGTCCGGGTGACAGCATTTTATAGTACTTTAATGGGAAATTTAATTAATGTTAGATTGCAGTAGAAGTAGCATAAAAATACCAGGCACATATGACATCCACAGGAACATCACATAAATTCTGAGTATAGCTTGGCAATTAGAATAGGAGCCAAATGGATTTATAATGAAGGGGGACTTGAAATACATTTTTACCCATTATATTATCATGGCAATTACCTACAATTGTATTCACTTTAACGACGATACTTTGGTGAGTATGTACTGAATTCTTGGCCAAACATATACCTCACTGGTAATGTTCATCAACTTTTTTATCCTAATCTAATTGTGATACAATTTTCTGAAGCATTTAAAGATTAAAGTACCTCTTAATATTATGAATTCTCACTTCCCAGCATCTGAAGCAGCGGAAACTTCTGTTGTCAGTACATGTTTGAATATATTGGATACTGTCAAATTAACTGATGAAAGATATTGTGTTATTGTTAGTATTTACAGCACAGTATTGCAGATATTTGGGAAACTGTAATTAATTGCTTCCACACTTCTTATGGTTTATGACATATTTATATACTGCTTCTTGGCCCAAACACCCCCTAATGTTAACTAAACTAATGAATGTTAATACATTAGGTTAGACTTCCCTAACCTGGTGCTCTCCAAACGTTTTCCTGATCTGCAACTTCCATCACCTCAATAATTGGCTATGCTAGCTCTGGTGAATGGGATTCATGGTCCCACAGCATTTGGCAGACAACATCAGGCTGAGGAAGCCTGCTGAAATATATTCGGAGTCGAGAGTGGATTTCATGCTCTTTATTCAGCTCATAGTGGTGAGGAGGAATGGAAGTTCCCCCACAATATCTGCTTTATATACATTATTTACACAATGGGCTGCACATGATTGGCTTATTTCAGGATTCTCCTGTAGGCCAATCAGGTTGTGGATTCACTTCCACCTGGAGCTGGATTGGGTCGCTCCTGCGGACCAATCATACTGCTGCATTGTTCTAGGACCAATCAGACTGCTGCATTCTGAATCCTATTGTTCTAGGACCAATCAGACTGCTTCATTTTGGATCCTATTGTTCTAGGACCAATCAGACTGCTGCCTTTTGCATCCTATTCAACTCAGTACATAACACCTGCATTAGACAATGTGTGATGATAGAACTGAAGCAATTTCTTGAACTTCTTTCTACATGATGCCATTGAAATATCTTCCATAAAATTCCTTCTCAAAACCCACTTCTTGCTTAACCCATTAGCTAGAGTAAAACAAACTCCTCCCTTGGTTAACCACGTGTCCCCTCCCTTGATAATCTGACTTAACTGAAGATGCACACAGTGATAGCATCTCCTGAAATCTTGTCTGGTTGCACATTCAGCTTTTTAAGGCAGGCACCATTTGCTTATTTCACTCACCAAAGAGCTATATTCTTGGATAAACCATCACCTCTTTCTTTTTATAGTTCCAAGAGGGGATACATTGATATAAGCCTAAATAACCTACATTCATGACATTGCGTAAGATCACGTGCCCAAAATGGCCATCATTCTCTCATGCGGGAAAAAAGGGGTGTCCTGTTTCCTCCAGGACACTTATGGGTATGAAAGTCTCAAGCCATTGTACGTTCTCTCATCCTGGAGGTCAAGCTGGAAAACACATTGAGATGAAGAGTTAGTCTGACCGATTAAGCTAACAAACTAGGGATAGTTCACATGGGCACATGAATGTAAGGCCATGTAAGAAAAGCATGCTAGAACAGGCCAGCACCCTGTTGTCCCAGTGGCCAACCAGATGTCTATGAGAAGCCCAATAGCAGGACGTGAGTGCAGCAGCAGTCTAGTGACTTTTTTTGTGTGTCTTCACGTGTCGCATCTAGTAACAAATGTTATGTGGGTTTACTAATGAATCAGCACAGACAGAAATTTCATATCATCTGGTGGCCTCTTAAACACAAGGGGGTAGGGGATTTCACTAGGGCAAACAGCATAAATAAAAAGACAGATCTTTCCTCCCTCGGTGCTGTGATCCCAAGCCAAAGAGGACCCAGGGCTGTTTTAAAACTCAAAAGATCCCTTTTGTGTATTTCCTATCTCATGCCTAGTGTGGGCCTCAGATTAATGAGGCTTCCTAGGAATGGAGCTGCCTTTTTACTGACTCAAACCATGCTACCCAAAATGTGACCCTTCAGTGCCACTCTTCCATTTCTGAAGCTTATTTCCATTCCATGTTCTAAATAAATAAATAAATAAATAAATAAATAAATAAATAAATAAATATATATCCAGGTCTTACTAACCACCTCAGCCAGATTGGAAGCAACCACGCCATTTTTCTGATTCATCCTCAACTGAAGTTGGAGTGTGAGGAAACGTTGTGCTGTTTGCCAGTTTCTCTCACAGCATTTTGAACGGCCTTCTGGAGAGCTAATTCCATCTGGTTCCAAACTTTCAAAATGGTTTCTAACACATTTGCCCTAACTTTATAAATGGTAAAGTTCCATGGTAAAAAAACCCACGATGTCCAAATTAGAAAATATATTAACTTAGTTTCTGAGACCAGTTGAATATAACCCTGTGCATAAATGTTAAATAAAAGGAGGATGGCATTGCTGCTCTGGCTGTATATACCTAGAAGGAAATTGTTTCCATTAAATGTAGAAATGACATGGGGGTGGGGGGAAGCAACAGACAGAGCACCTTAGACATTATATGTGTCAACTGGGAAAGGCAGGCGAGAGAAATAACAAAGGACTCTTGGTTATGTTCACCTCTTTCTTTTACCAAACCACAGGGATTTATTTGTAATTTCTGTAAAGTACGAGAGCAGGTTCTTTTCTCACCAGCCTGTCAGGTTTCTCAGCCGTATATAGCTTTCTTTCTATTCTAATCCTTCCTCATATTCTTTTCTGTCCTTTTGTACAACCTGACAGCGTAGCAGTGTGTGGTTGATCATTACTTATCCAGAGACATTTCTCCCCCTTCTTTTCAGGTGCCTTCTCTAGCGAGCTACATTTATTCTCACCCCCACAACCACTTCCATGACACTTGAGCAGTGCGACGGCTGTGAACCTCAATAATCGAGGGTGCCATATGGTTTGAAGATGAAAAATTCAGACTACAGAGTTATTCAGAGAAAAAAATGGTGATGATTGTTATTTTTTAGTTTTGCTGCATGGAGTGTGAGAGAGACAGCAGCAAGATGATGCACAATATATTTTTAATTCTACATCTTTCATATCTTGAACCTCTCTGCTCATAACGTGGAAAAAAGGTCTCTCTCCCTCTCCGTCTGTCTCTGGTCTACAGCAGCCTTCCCCGACCTGGTGCTCTCCCTATGTTTTGGTCTACAACCACAATTAGCCATACCATGCTGGCTGGAGCTGATGGCAATTGGTGTGCAAAATATCTGGAGGGCATCAGGTTTGGGAAGCCATTAGACACATAACATGGTAGGACTATTTCCTGCTGAAGGAGAACATAGAAATTGGTATTAGCTGCCACAATACAAACACCAGCTTGGCCTGTTGAGGTACACTGGGAATTCAGAAGAAACACAGAAAGGAGATAAATAGCTTGCTTTTGCTTACTGGTCTTCTCCTTGTGGGTTCTGTTTCTGGTCTTTTTCAGTGTGGGAATATTTGCCATTCTCCATGAGGGGTAAGCATTATTTCAATATTGGGGTAGTATATTGGGGCAAAAGAAACTTCAGTTTGGTCTTTTGCCTCAGCAGAAGCAAACTAAGTATCCTCTTGTGTCATGGTGGCACCTATTTGTTCAGTCCTGTGAAAAGCTGTATAGGTGAAAGACTCTCAGAACTGAGCCACTATATATAAAACTGGAGTATAGGATGCTATTGCATGTGGATTACAAGCAGATGGCCCTGTGGAGAGAGCTGGAAAGATGCATTTGGTTGTGTAGGAAAAGCAGCAACAAGTTGCACATAATCAGATGTATTGTGAAATTTGGGGGAATATCTTTTGCTCTTAAAATATACTATTACCTCCTGCCCCCACCACTGATAAACTTGTGTTGTGTAGTGGTTGGAATGTCGGACTAGGACCTGAGAGACCAGGGTTCAAATCCCCACTCAGTGACGATATTCACTTGTGACCTTGGGTCAGTCACTGCCTCTCAGCCTAACCGACTTCACAGGGTTGTAGTGAGGATTAAATGAAGAGGGAGAGAACCATGTACCCTGCCTTGAACTCTTTAGAGAAAAGGTGGAATATAAATGCAGTAAGATAGAAAAAATGTATCTACAGATCCACTGTCCAATCCAATACCCCCACCCCTAGCCTGGCACAAAAGGAGTTTGGGTTGATCTGTAAATTTGTCTATTTCTGGTCAGTGTTACTTTTGCCTGTTTTTAACCATAATTTTATTCACACACACACACATGCACGCATGTGCACGCGCACACGCACACACACGCACACAGTCCCCCTTAAAATATGCATCTAAAAGTGTATTTCATCTCAAAATATATTTGATATGTTTAAACTGATGAGAACATTTAGAGAAGTGTGAAATTTGATGGATAGCCAAGTCTGAAAGGTGCCAATAGGGTGATTTCATACTGGAACTTGCGAACACGAGACTCCTCATGTATTCTCAGTGGTGCCATTACCAGCACAGGACTTCAAGTGCAAAAGTCCAGGGCCTCACTCAAGCAGAATGAGTAGAAGAGGTCCCAAGTGCAGCAGGTCTGGCTCACCTCATTGTGAAGTAGGCTGTCAGGGATCAGTGTCAGATTTCTCCTTGTCAGGCAATGGAGGCAAAGATTTCTGAACCTGAAGGGGAGGAGAATGCAGGGCCCAGCTGAGGATGTAGGATTGCAAAGCCTTAGACTTGGAGAACTCTACTGCAGATGACCCAGGGAGACCTGAGGGGGTCTCTGCTCTGTCACAGTAGGAGATTACTGGAGAAGACAGGCCCCCTTTAAGCAAAGCAGCACCTTGCAGTACAGGTGAGGCTACCAGTTAGGCTGTATTGGCTGCTGTTACTTATATAAGGGCTCAGTTGGTTCTTTGCTGCCTGAAACCTGTTTCTCCTTCCAGTGTCTTCTGTCCAGCACCTGAAATTTCCCTTGCAGGACATAAAGTTATGCGGGTTGTGATCAAAAGAGAAAGACCATTAAGTCTAAAGTTACCTAGTAGCACTTCCGACGAATTAATTTCGTCTTGCGAGGCACCACTGTATTCCCAGTTGCTGCCTAGACTCTCTCCTCCCAACTTCTTTCTGAATGTTTGCCTGGGTTTGCTCCGATAAGGAGTATGAAAAGAAATGTGACAGGCAGCCCCTTTTGTGGGTGGATCACTTGGTACATCTCCTCCCCTGGATCCGATTTCCCCCTCAGTGCAGTGATAAAGCAGGAATACCTTCCTCTGGAGAGACTAGTTGAAAGTAGGCAAGGCAGAGCAATAAATTATGCAGAGCTGCTGTGAGCAGCTTTCTCTGTTTGGAGGACTTTGGGCTCATGGGAGCCTTTAATTTCTTTAATCCTGGCACATCAGCATATCTCTTGCAGCATGCCAGTGTGCTCAGCAAACACTTCTGGGAAACAATGGCTCTTGCCTGATTTTTCTGCAGTTTCCCCTCCCCTGTGTTCCTAGACTGTGTTAATATGTCTGCCTTAAGGAAGGCATCTAATTCACAGAACAATACTATAATGGGATAAAGTTATGTATGCCTTTTGAACAGCTCAAGCAGGACAAAAAAATGGATGAATGTTACAAGCACCAGTGTTGGAAATGTAAGGGGGGAAGCCTGTGGCTGCATTTGCATGTGTTGTTTAATCATCCGAGTGCAGTGTGAGACAAGGCCTCTAGGGCTCCCTGTTGTCGCATTTTTCACCAGGTCTGTTTCTGTTGTTTTTGTGGCTTATGGAACTGGGCCATACAGTGTACACTTTGTTCCATAAGTGGACTCTGTGCTAGAAGCCCAGGGGAACAGACGGATATCAAAAAGTATTAATAGAGAAAGGCAACGATGCAATTCACTAGAATAGGTATTGGTGCTAACTGTTGTAAATACAAAAGCAGGCGCCAGCATGACAGATCCCACAGAGTTATCGTAATAGAATTTGCCTCATAAAGGAGAAGTGTTCAAAGTCCAGAATTAAATACAGTAGAAGGAATAGAGGAGGCACAGCTACTTGATAGCGCTGTCTCTTGCTATACAAACATAGAAGACAAATGGTAATGCAATGGTGAAAATGGTCAAAGGAATCTGAGTGGTAATTCACAGCCATGCAGTAATACCATTAAGACAGCCCCACAGAAGAGCAGGAATGATAATCTATTCTCAGGGGAAAGTGCACAAGCAATAACCAGTGTAATAAAGTAGAAGCAGTCTAGTGTTCAAACTTGGAAGGACATTAGAAAAGCACAAATGTGTGACAAAGAAACTAGAAAGGCAGAGTTGGCTAAAATACTGTAAGTTCACAAAGTTTAAATTGAAAATTGTTGTTGCAAAATACCAAACCAGTGGGGAACTGGTGGTCTTCCAGATGTTGCTTGTTAACGGGAAAATCCGAGGGCTCCCTTGGACAAAAAACAAAGACACCAACCAGGATAACTTGGAGCAAAACAGCAGCCTGTAGGCTTGGCCTTTATTGAACTGTTGCAACAGGGTGCTCCCCTCACTTGCAGGAGAGAGGAAAGACACAGGAAAAATGGTGTGCAAGGTCTTATAAAGACTTTTGAAATTCCCATCCTGTAGATCAAGCCCACCCCCAGAAATATCATGCATACATCACAGAAAGGAGGGGTTGAGGGAGGAGTTGTGGGGGTAACCTGAGTGTCCTGTCACCTGGCTGGTTTCCCCTTTCCCCCTCCCCATGAGTACTTTCCAGGTGACAGAGGGGAGTTTGCAGTTTCTTGTCCCCAGAGGGAAGAGCTGATCACTGTCCTTTGTTCCAGTCCATGCTGAATCCACTCCCATATGCAAGTTCTTTGTGATCTTGATGGTCTTCTGTCTAGGACCATCAGGGTTGGCATAGCAACTGGGCAGGGCTCCTGTGGATGTGCTGGTATGCTCAAGGGATTATGGTGGCCTGCATCAAACCTTCCCCATTTTGTAGTCCTTCCTTCATGGAGTAAAATAAAAGTGGAACAGTGCAAATCCGATGTATGGTTGCTTTTCTATGAATTTATAACAGAAGCATAGCGTATGTAGTGTGTGAGTGTGAGTGTGTGTGAAGTTTGTACAAACTGAATGATTGGGGGGGGGGTTCCTGCAACATGCTAAAGTGCCCAGCATCCCTGACTATTGGCCATGATGCCTGGGGCTGCTACAAATTGGAATCCAAGAGACCTGGAGGTCCACAAGGCCCTCGAGATGAACCACACTGCTTTGAATGAGCAAGGCAAGGACTCAAGAGGTGATGGCAAACATTCATATAGTAAGTAATTTCATCTGGAGATCACTTTCCATGGGAGGCTACTTTGGTGGCTATCTCATAGCAAACAATAATGTCTGCTCTGGAACAGAGGCAACAAAAGAGCTAGTTCACATGGTCTTCATGAAATGTATTCTAGCTGCTTCTGAGCAATATCACAGTAGGTTTGGTATGTAGACTAGTGCATTGTAAGGCATAAGGCTCTTTCAGAAGACCTGTTTATTGAGTATTCATCCTGATTTGCTTGCAGAAATCTTACGCAGTGTTTAGACGATCCTGGTCTTCATTTAGTGTTTGTTCTGATTTGTTTACAGAGCACTTATATGATGATGAACATTTGTCCTCATTTACTTGCAGGGTGTTTCCACTGACGGAGGAAGGGGGTGCGGTGGGTGTGGTCTGCCCTGGGTGTCATCCCTGGTGTGTGTGACATCACTGCCCTGCCTCCACGGGTAGCTAGCCCCGCCCCCGGTGCACAGCATGGGTGCCGGAGCAGCTAGCTCCGCCTCTGGGTATTTCCACTTCTTTCCGTTAGGAATTCATTCATCTCACACTTTCAATGCATTTGAAAAAAAGTAAAACCTCAGAAATATTTTTAGAAAACGTGTCTACAGAAAAATTGCAGCTTGGCTTTTGAAAGAATGAATCAACCTGTCTCTGCAGTGTGAGATCTGTCTCTAGCATCATGGTCATGCTTCAATTTAAGGGGGACCCTGGAACCTCCTGGAGATGCCATTTTTTCCATCATGCTGCTTACCTTGTTCATTCACAACCATCCTTTAATTAAAGTGTGGCTGTAATAGCTCTGTGAATATTTTTTTGGGGGAGAAAAGTTGTTAATTACATGCCCATCAGAATAACGGAAAGGGTAATTATCCTCATTGTGCTTTGTGACATTGAAACCTCTATTATTCCGTGATCGGAGCCGCATAATTATAGATAATTGCTGCAACTGTATTGTCTGCTCAAATTTAGCCCTACAATAATTACCGTATTTTAATTAAACATGTTTAGGATTTAAAAGGAATCTCCTCCCTCCCCCACTGCCCTTCCCCACTGAAGCAGAAACTCTGTTTAGATATTCAAAACAATGTCATCTGCTAACTATCTAGTGGATTTAGGACATTTTGGATATTGATTTTTTATATTATTTAGGCTAACAGGATCTTGCTAGCACAGAGGGACAGTCAGACCAGGATACGAAATAAATAACCACCTTCACAAAGCAAAATTTGTTCTTATATCTTGGTCAGTTGTTTAACTGTAGGATTATCTCGGAAACAAAATCTCATTGCATTCCCTCATTCTTCTTTGTGCAGGTGCAGTGGTTATTCCCAGCTGCAGTGGAGAAATACGTGGAATCAAATGGCTGGTTGGTCTAAGTACTGAGAGACTGCAGAGGAAGTGGTAAAACTGTACCCAGGCTGTACCGCTTTGTACTGCTGCATGACTGAATGAGGGGAAGCAAGCTCTGCATATGGCAGCAGAGCGTTACTGGCATCTGTCAGGGCCTCCGTTCTCTGATTCAGTTGCAAAGTCATGCACTGGGCTGTTGCCTCTGTATCACTGGAAGGCACATTTGCAAATTTAATGCAAATTTAAAAGTGCTGGCAAAACAGTGCCAATATCTGTTGCTGTCCTGGCATAGGAGCGTGAGGCTTGGCCACACCACCTTAACATGGCCATGTAACGTTTTCATGTTAGTCTGCTTACTCTGAGAGGGTAATGGGGTAGTCTTTGGCATTCTGTCACTTCACAAGTGAGCACAGAAACACATCATTATAAACTTCCCAATTTATATACTATAATCTATATTTTATCATGAAAAGCAGGTAACAACCCAAGAGGTAAGACAGATAAAGTTACTTTAAATGCAATACTTTCACAGTAATTTCCATTTCTAGAGAACTTCAATTTGCCAGTACAGAAAGAAGTGCTATTTGAAAGCAGAATGCAGAGACCTCAATGCATATTTTATCCACTGGGATTTTCTTCAAGGAATGAAATTAATCTGTTAGGTGTTTCTTTAATTTTATTAAAATCTGGGCTACCATTTGATAGGAAAATATGGAGTCTTATGTGATTGGGGGGGGCAACTTTTCCTATATTAACATTTCTGTTAAATGTTAGGGGAGATATTATATATATATATAATTTCACCTCCCCTCTTTTTGCACATCTTACCTAAATCTAATACAATTTAAAAGTAAAACTGTAATAGCCAATTCCCTGAGATGGCAGAGAATCCTTTGCTTCAGGGCTGAAGTGTTGCACCACAACCCTGCAATCAGGCTAGGCATACTTTATTACTCTGGGGCATATGAGACCCCTAGCAGTGCCACTATTTGCCACATTGTCTGAGGCGGGAAGTGAAGCTTGCTGGGAGGAGATCACACTGTAGTTCTTCCACATGTGACCATTAACCTTTTTTTAAAAAGTGTTAATGTTAGAGTGTGTGTGTGTGTGTGTGTGTGTGTGTGTGTGTGTGTGTGAAGATGCAGTGTAGACCATGGCTTCTTAAGGACCTCCTTCTTCCATATTTGCCCCCATAGTCTCCATTTAAAATCCAGGGTTTTTACATTTTTATTTTATTTTATGTATTTCTTCAGGGACAGGTGTTGGCACACCAGCTAAATCACTGACTTACATTACTCACATAGCTTGCCATTTCAAAACCCACTGTGGGCTTGAGTGCTGACACTCTACAAGATCTACATTGGCTCTCAGTACGTTTCCGAGCACAATTCAAAGTGTTGGTGCTGACCTTTAAAGCCCTAAACGGCCTCAGTCCAGTATACCTGAAGGAGAGTCTCCACCCCATGGTTCTGCCCGGACACTGAGGTCCAGCACCGAGGGCCTTCTGGCGGTTCCCTCACTGCGAGAAGCCAAGTTACAGGGATCCAGGCAGAGGGCCTTCTTGGTAGTGGCACCTGCCCTGTGGAACGCCCTCCCACCAGATGTCAAAGAGAACAACAACTACCAGATTTTTAGAAGACATCTGAAGGCAGCCCTGTTTAGAGAAGCTTTTAATGTTTAACAGACCACTGTATTTTAATACTTTGTAGGAAGCCGCCCAGAGTATAAATAATAAATTATTATTATGATTATTACTGGGACGGGTAAGACTGCCACTGTATGGGGTGATGCATAGAGAACCACTTCCTCTCCCTCCAATTGCTGAGCCTCCCTTGCCTTTAAGCAAGGCTGCTTGATATGTACAGCTATGATCAGTCTACTGTGGTGGGCATGGATGCAAGGTCACAGAGAGTACACAGACATGGAGTAGAAAGATAAGGCTACAAAAGGGAGAGTTTGCCCAACTGTGAAGGGTAGGCTATTTCTCAGCTCACCATGCTAAGAGATAAGACAGTCAACAGCTGCAGCAAATTATTCACACAGAGAGAATCTAGGACATTGCAATAGGCACAGGTGTCCTCCATCTTAGAATGTCCATGGGGTAGCAGCACAGAGTTCACAACTCAGGGAAAAAGCAGCCACGGGGTTACAGATACTTCTTTTCCCTCTCACAAATGGAGGATTGATTTCCGTTGCCTCTGTTTTAGGTACTTCATTTTCCCTCCAAAATTATTGAGTCTAATTCATTAATCGGGAATTTGATTTTCAGCCCAAATGGAGACTAATGTCTGCCTTTTAAACTAGCAGTAACTAATGGCACATGAAAATACATTTACTAAAATCTAAGAGGTGAGTAATCACAACTGCTTAAAAGAGCTGCCAACACCTTCAGCCCTCAGAGGAATTTCTGCTTGTTTCATTTAGGCGGGCACAGTGGCGTAGCGTGGGTTGTCAGCACCCGGGGGCAAGGCAAGTAATTTGCGCCCCCTAACCCGTGGATTTGCGCCTCCTAACCCGTGGATTTGCGCCCCCTAACCCTAACCCCCAGATGTTGCGCCCGGTGCGGCCGGCCCCCCCTGCACCCCCCATGCTACGCCACTGCAGGGGTGTATGGACAGCTAATCCTACTTGTGTTCTCCCATAAATTGTTCATTTATGCTTGCTCTTTTTTAAAGGGAAAAAAATGCACAGATTGACATGTTTCCCAGGTGCTCCAAGAGAGGTGGGAAGCAGGGTGCAAAGCTCATGATGATCTACAATAAGCCTGCAACTTACCCCCAGGGATCGCGCCAAAAGCCAAAATCGTGTCTCGTCGAAGACATGCTGGGTGCAATGGCGGGTGGCATCACCAAAGTCTTTTAAAAAAATTTAAAAATTCTACTCCGCGCCTAAAGCTGAACGCACCCAAGTTGAATGTGCATAAAGTTGCTGGCTTACTGAATTTATTCTCTGTTTATGTCTGGGGAGCAGGGTGCCAACTTGAGTAAAATATTGGGGGGGGGGAGGTAAACCCTAGCCTGCATAGCTGACCACATGAAGCAGCAGGTGCACACTATTTGAATAATGCTCCGTCAAAGATTTGGGGGGGGGGGGTGTCAAAGGAACCTCAGACCCTAGGAGTTGGTTCCTATGCTGGGGGGGGCGTCTGCTGAGGACCCCAAGGAGAACCTCTTCCCTCATCTCTCCATGGGAGCTTCTCGCCCCCTGATTCCACGACGGAGTGGGCGAAGTGGCTCCCTTCCCGCGCCCCTGAAGGAAGGATATTTATTCTCCATGGTGCTGCTGGTGGTGGTCCTGCCTCCTCCGCCTACTCTTCGCGCCTGTTCCTTACTGCGATGGTCTCAGCAGCTCCCAGCGCGGCATAGCCCGCCTACCCGCCCGCCCGAAGGTCTTCCAGGCTCCTGCCCGGAGGCGCGAGCGCCCTCGCCGGTGTCCGCGAGGCGATGGAGGCGCGGGGGCGGGCGCGGTGCCTCCCCACGGGCGCGCAGCTGGGGAGCTCCCTGACGTCACACAATGGGCCGCGTCACACTCGGCTCCCGACGTCACCGACGTCATAACAGCGCAGGCCGTTGCCAACGAAGCGCAGCGGCTTGCATTTTCTTTCTCTCCCCCGTTTGGCTCTTTCCGGACCCCCCCCCCCGTAGCGCACATACAAACAAAAGTGTCAGTTGTCCCTTCCCTCTGGACTCGCGCCCCCCCCAGATGTTGCGCCCGGTGCGGCCGGCACCCCTGGCACCCCCCACGCTACGCCACTGGGCGGGCAATAATTTCTTCATGGCTGCAAATGAAAACTCAAAGTGTCTGTGAGTGAAAGCTCATAATTTTCAACGTACTCCTTTCATACAGGTTTCATGAGTATCTTGATCAGGCTCACATGCATTAATTTAATCTAAGATGTACATTAATTTATATCTGCAACACCTTTGCAGCACCTTAGGGCCAATTTACACTCTATAGGCTATTTTTAAGCATCCAAGCCAACCCTTATAAGTGAAAGGAAGAGATATACATTCTGTTTGTATGCATCATGGTCTGCTAACTATAGAATTTCTACTGATTAATCTTTGGCCTGTTATTTGGTTATTCTACACTGTGATCATCCCATTAGTCACAGCAGGTGGCATATTTTCCCACATGTGTCAGTAATGTACAGTCCTGGCCTTGGCTGGCAATGAATAGACGCTCTTCCCACACAATGCAGACAAGTTAGGACTTGCTTCCACAGGAGGCAGTGATGGCCATCAATTTGGATGGCTTTAAAAGAGCATTGGACAGATTCATGGAGGGGAGGGCTATCAGTGGCTACTAGCCATGATGGCTGTGCTCTGCTTCCACAGTTGGAGGCGCTATGCTACTGAATGCCACTTGCTGGAGAGCCAGTATGGTGTAGTGGTTAAGAGCGGTAGACTCGTAATCTGGTGAACCGGGTTCGATTCCCTGCTCCTCCACATGCAGCTGCTGGGTGACCTTGGGCTAGTCACACTTCTTTGAAGTCTCTCAGCCCCACTCACCTCACAGAGTGTTTGTTGTGGGGGAGGAAGGGAAAGGAGAATGTTAGCCACTTTGAGATTCCTTCGGGTAGTGATAAAGCGGGATATCAAATCCAAACTCTTCTTCTTCTTCTCTTCTTCTGGAAACCAAAGGATTGAGAGTGCTCTTGTATTCAGATCCTGCTTGCAGGTTTCCCTCAGTCATCTGGGTGGCCACAGGAAGCTGGGCTAGATGGGCCATTGGCCTGGTCCAGCAGGCTCTTCTGGTGTTCTTATGATCTGTTGGGAGTTCTTGCTTCAATCAAAGGGATGGACCAGATGGCTTCAAGGCCGCCTCCAAATCTATGATCCCGTGTTTTATTTATTTATTTATAATTTATTTACAACATAGTCCACAACAACTCATACATACAAACAAACCCACCACCATTGACAATTATAAAAATTAAACTCCTGTCCCCTTACACAAAGAAAACATAACATAAAAATAAAAGACACCATTATCCTGGAAATGGCCTCCTTATTTACTTCTTGTATACTGTTTCTTTTGTATGTGATTATTACAATTTTTCGTAATTATGACTTTAAAAACCGCAAAGTCTCCTGTAGAAATTAATCAAAACAAGTCCAGGTGTATACTTTGGGGCACTGTTTGGTAAAGTATTATCTGCATTTCCCCCATTCTTTTTGAAGTTCTTGTCCCAACCCAGATATGATCCCATGTTATTAATATTGTTGCTATCTATGTCAGAACTGCTGCTATAACAGGTCTTGTTTCTGGTGTGCCCCACAAGGTGGCCTTGGAATGCCTGCTCCTGAGTTCTAAAACCTGAGAAGCATTTTGACCCTGAGAATGTGCAGTGTGCATCTCCTCACACCTGAATAACCACATATTTAGGTTCAGGGGATAGAACTCCTCTATATGAGCCTTAGCTTCTTCCTTCTTCTCTCTTTACAGTTAAGTCCTGCATTGCCAGATTGTCCTACCGGATAACTGGGATTCTCTCAGCTGCTTTTGGACTCACTGCATTCATCCACAAGAATCTGCTTAATTTTTTCCTTTCCTCACCTGCAGCAGTGTGGTGTTCATGTTTGTACTGGAGAGCAGCAGACAGCATAAAACAGCAGCAAGAATTCAGGTATTGTGAAAAGGTCATTCTTTATGGTGCCTGCAAGGTATATTTCTACTTTTCTGAGTGACAGTTTTGTTTCTTTAGGGGAAAAAAAAAAGATTTGAAGTTCAAATCTGTGAAAGGTCTGTGGGAAATGTCTATGAAATGTCTGCTTTTCATTTCTCCCTGAAAAGTCTGATTCTTTACAGGGAGATTAAAAGTATGCTATTTCATATTTTTAATTGTGTGGGTTGTGCGTGAATACATTAATCCGTTAAAGCTGACATTCAGCATCATGCTGCCTCAGAAGATAGTGGAGTCTCCTTCATTAGAGGATTTTGAGCAGAGTCTGGGTGGCCAGAGGTTGCCTATCAGAAATGCTATTGAAGTGGGTTTCCTGTATCAGCAGACAGTGGATTAGAAGAACTTGGGGGTCCTTTCCGACTCTATGATAATGTGATGCATAAAATCAGGTTTCCCAAACCAGATCATTGAGAGACTCCAACCAGGCTGAACCAGCATAGCTTAGGGATTTTCTAACACATCTGGAGATGAGTTTCAGCAGACAGAGCGTGGAGTGGAAGGAGGAAAGAAGGGAAGAACCGGAGGGATGATGTTGATGATAACCATCAACATGTATCACTTCATCCGTGTCTATGGTTCTTTACAAGAAGACACAGGGGAGCATGGACCATTTCTCCCATGGCCTTCCAGGGCTATTTCTGTGACACATTGCAGAAGCTCTGTGTGTGTGTGTGTGTGTGTGTGTGTGTGTGTGTGTGTGTGTGTGTTTCCACTAGGAGAAGGGATGTATTGGGCCCTGTGTACATCCTGCCCTCCCTTTCCAGCTGATCAGGGCTCAGAACACAAGTGACTTGGAAGGCCCATAGAGAAGAGGAGGGCTGGTTATGGATATGGGTGTGTGTGTGTGTAAGCAGTCCTCATATTTCTCTTGCTGGTCAGCCATATCCTTTGTTAGGAAGTTTTCATATTAGGAGTCAAGGATGTCTAGGAAATGGAAAGGTCTCTTTGCAGCAGGAGCAGGAATCCCATAACCCTCAACTTCCATCAGTTCCAGCCTACATGGCCAATGTTCAGGGATGAAGGGAGGTGTAATCTAGCAGTATCTGAGGGTCACAGGTTCCCAGCTTTGTGAACCAGCTGCTGAACAGGGCAGTGCCGGGATCAACTCTGGAGGCTGACAGCCATTTGGAGAATGTGGCTCATCTTCCCTAACCCCCATCCTAAGGGTGGGTTAAAAGCCTTTGTGTTAAAGAAACTAGACTGGAGAAGACATGTGGGGGTGGGATGGGGAGAGCAAGATGCGATTCGGCATCTTTCAAGGAAAAGGGGCCTGGCAGTAGAGGTGCAGGTTCTGTTTTCTGGGGATCTGGTGTGGTAGCAGGTCTTCTTCCTGCTAGGAGTGCTTCCTCCTTTGACATACTTGAATATTGTGAATAAATCAAATATCTCACAAAGAAGCTGGGTCTCTAAGGACTTCTGGTAAAACTAGTATGGTAGAACCCCTTGCCACTTGGGGACGGGGGAGCACATCACCCCCTTAACGTCTGATCATGTTTCCTGTGTGCATGGGGCATGGGCCCAAGTAGATGGCGAAAGTGGGAAGCAAGGCTGATTTCATCCCACTGGAATCTTATGCACATGCGTGGTGCACCTGTCACGTGTGTGGGTTTGCCCTCAGTGCTTCGGATTATTAGCAATGTTTGTTTAAAAGCTATTGTTTCTCTTCTCAGCTTCCTTCCCGTCTTTTAATTAGCATGTTCCAGCTGTGCAATTCAGAATATCATTGAATTCCACAGGCAGCCTGGTTGCAGCCTTTAACTACCCTGAGGGTTTAACATATGGTTTGTTAGGAAACAAATCTGGCATTATTGACAGATAGGGAAGACACCCTGCAGAAGGTTGCAACAAGAGCACTTCAACGTGAGCGAAATCCAAAATAGTTGCTAATGATTACAACATTGCAAGGAGGCCTAGATCTAAGACCTTTGAAAGTAACATGGACACCATGGATGAGGCTTTCTGTCTTTGCTAGAGATTGAGAAGGTATTTATTTTGTCCGCTTTTCAGAGCAGACCAACCCAATTCAACAAGGACAAAGGCTTTTTTCTTTCTTTCTGATGCATGTCGAAAACCTTTCTTCCGCCCCCTTTCCCCTCCCTACTCTCACATACTTTGTGTATGTCTGCCCCTAATGTCAAGTGCAGCAGATTTGTTCTTCCTTTGCCCAGCCATCTGAAGTCACTAGGAATTGCAGCTGGGTTGGTGGAAGGTCTAATGAAGAAGTCAAAGCAAAATTGTTCAGTCTTGTTGAGGATTTTATACTAAGAGCACTGACAGGGTTTCTGTTGCTGCAGTTGTGGAGCTTGAGCAGTTTTACTCAGTGTGTAAAGCTTTCTGGCTTCTGCCATGGTAGTATTAATTTTTAAGTAAATGTACTCTGATAAGATTATGGCAGTTTCACAGCCTGGTCCATTCTATTTTTCTTTAAAGCCACAAAGACCATCTATGGGCCAATAAATCATGGTATATGCCCCCTATGCTCAACAGACGGTACCACACTTGTAAAAGATAAAGAAGCTATTGCATTGCACTGGAAAGAACATTACCAGCAACTCCTTAACTGCAACTCCCCTGTAGCTGCTGAGGTCCTCTCACAAATTCCGCAGATAGCTTGCAGTATCTCCAAATCTGGGAGAGTTGTGTACAGCTATTAACCAAATGAAAAACAATAAAGCTAGCAGACCTGATGGGATACCTGGTGAAGTCTTCAAAGTGGGTGGAATTGAACTTACAAAACAATTTCCCAAGCTCATTGAGGACATTTACAGGGAAACTAAAATGCTTGTTTACAAAGCTATGGTACTACCAATCTTACTGTACGCTTGTCAAATGTGGACCACTTATAAACGCTATCTCCAACTCCTTGAAAGATTCCATCAACAGTGTCTCCAAAACTTTTTACATATCATTTGGGAAGAAGGCGAACTAATGCCAGTGTACTGTAAGAAGCAAAGATCACCAGTGTCAAAGCAATGATTCTGCAACATCAACTTCGTTGGACTGGTCATGTTGTGTGGATGCGTGATTATCATCTGCCAAAGCAACTACTCTATTCCGAACTTAAAAATGGATCACGTAAAGAGGTTTAAAGACTCTCTCAAGGCAAATCTAAAAAAAGATGTAGTATAAGCACCGACAACTGGGAAACATTGGCCTGAAAGTGCTCCAGCTGGAGAACAGGCTTTACCAAAGGTGTAATGGACTTTGAAAATGCTTGAACTCAGAATGAAAGGGAGAAACACGCTAAGAGGAAGGCTTATTGGCAAACCCTCACCGTGATCAGCTCCCGCCCAGAAACTTATGTCCCCACTGTGGAAGCACATGTGGATCCAAAATTGGCTTCCACAGTCACTCATGGATTCACTGTTAAGACCGTGTTCATGGAAGACAATCTTACTCGGCTACGAGTGATCGCCAAAGAAGAAGAATAATTTTTCTTTGGGAATAAGCCTTCCTGGGTTCAAACATGGGGCTTTACTTGAAAGTAAATGCGTGTTTAGGATTGTACTGGTTTACCCAAGAGTAAGTCTCATTGAATGCATAGGTTTATTGCAGCTTTTGAACCAGATTCTTTGTTTGTTCAGGAGTAAGAGTACAAACCTAATCCCATTTACCTGGCAGTATGGCCCTTCAAATTCAGTAGGACTTACTTCTGAGTAGATTTAGCTAGGATTATATCGCAACACTTGTTTACATACTCACTTAATATGTCACTTACCTGCCCATTGTATGCCCTTAATCCTGCTTAGAAAGAAGAGTCATTCAATCATCAATCAATCAATCAGTTAATGCCATTCATTCAAATGTCAGTTTAGGGCAACAGTAAACAACTCCACAAAAAGAGGTTTGTGGAGGAAAGGGAGGAGAAAAGAGGGATGCTGGTACCCTCCTGGAGCTGATCCTGCTGCCGGTGATCTTGAGGAGCCAGACATTCCTGTTCCAAGGCCAGAGGTCCTGACATCAGTTGCTTGATTTCCTGGTCATCCCCAGGACCATAGGAGCACAGATTCCAGTGAACCAGGCAGCGGCTTCAGGGCCACTGGCCAAAGGCCAGACCAGCTGCATAGGAGGCTACTTGGGATGATGGAAGCAGGTTAGCAGCTGCCTGGAACAGGCTGAGAGCCAGGAAGGGGTGGAGCCTCTAGCTCTTATACAGGTTGTCAACATGAGCTGCGTCACTGCTGGAGCAACAAATGCCTTAGAGCTCCAGCCTCTAAGACAAAGCCTTCCTGAGCTGGGCATATAGACAATATTCACAAGGCCATCAATGTAAAACAATAATAAAATATTTGTATATGGGGTAAAACAAAAAGAAAAAGTATGTATTTATGTTGGTATAGCACAGTTGTTGGGAATGCAAAGAGCCAAATTAACTTTCAGACAGGTTTTTCAAGGGATATTTAAAACATCACCAGTTTTATTTAGTAAAAGGTAAAGGTAAAGGACCCCTGACAGTTAAGTCCAGTCGCAGACGACTCTGGGGTTGCAGCGCTCATCTCGCTTTACTGGCTGAGGGTGCCAACGTTTGTCCGCAGACAGTTTTCCCGGGTCATGTGGCCAACATGACTAAGCCGCTTCTGGAGCAACCAGAGCAGCGCACGGAAACACCATTTACCTTCCCGCCGGAGCGGTACCTATTTATCTACTTGCACTTTTGGTGTGCTTTCAAACTGCTAGATTGGCAGGAGCTGGGACCAAGCAACAGGAGCTCACCCTGTCGTGGGGATTTGAACCGCTGACCTTCTGATCGGCAAGCCCAAGAGGCTCAGTGGTTTACACCACAGCGCCACCCACATCCCATCTTTATTTAGTAAGGAAGTGCCTAATATGCAGTATGTGCTATAGGAAATAGGAAAAAAGAAAAGTCTCAGCCTACCTGCTAACAACCTTTAAAAGACACGAGATACAATGAGCTTCTGAGGGAAGGGAAAGGGGAAAATAATCTGTTTAGATGATTGCATACTGTAAATCACACTTCGTATAGCTGTTATCTCATGCTGATCGCAGCAAGTTGCTTCTTCCCAGCTGTTCCTCTTTGTGGGAAATAATGTTGCAGTCAAAACACAATTTCATGTTTGCTAGATAAGCAAAGGGTTAAGACACATGGTGTTCCTTTGTAAACTCCTAGAGAGGGTACTGTGTGAGGTCATATCCCCTACCTGCCCTGGAGGGAAATATAACGAAAGGAAAATAATCCTTACTACTTCCCCCTATCAGAGACCAGTGTGTTCTCTCTCTCTCTCTCTCTCTCTCTCTCTCTCTCTCTCTCTCTCCCCCCCTCCCTCCCTCCCTCCCTCCCTCCATGTAACTGATAAGGAAGAAAGTCTGGTCAAGAGAGGAAATTTGAGTATCAACCATGTAGTTTGCAACGTAGACGTAAATTACTCCTGTCTTGTTTTCACTGCTGTTTTCTGCTGGGATCAAGTCTGAGAATATATGTGAGTAAAAATATATATTTATTCTTACATTACAGACTGTTGTGTGATTCCTTTGTTAAGAGGGTTGAAAGGGGAAGATCTAGTTTGATAATGCATCCTTGATAATTATTAATAAGGTTAAGCAAGACAGTCCCAGAAGTTCCCACATTTTATGCTGCAAAGAGATGGCAATTTTAAACTTTGCTAACTAGATGCTAAACTTTCACAAGTGAGTAAGAGGAAGGATAAATAAGAAATATTATATCTTGTCCTACCTTCCAAATCCATCCAACACTCTTTAAGTCCCTCTGATTTCTTTTTTTTAAATTACATTTTTAAAATTTTTTCACAAACAAAAATAAAACAAAATAAAACAATCTTTTACAGTCATCATTTTATGTCATCTTATTTACACTGCATATATTCACGCCCAGAGTTCCTTCCTTCCCGCTTTGGTTTTCTTAATATATGTCTTCTCTTGTAGATTCTTATTCACCTTCCATACACATCACAGGATTTATATCAACCCTGCCGTAGTCTTTAAACTTCTACAGTTAGTCCCTCTGATTTCAATAGCTCTGCTCCAGCAGTTGGAAACTTGCATCTCTCCAGATGTTGGATTCCAATTTCCGTCATCCCTAGCCATTGTGGCAAATTGTTAGGGATAGTGGGAGGGCCACATGTTCCCTCACCCCTGTTCTTCTGTAAAGTGTGAATCCAACTCTTTATCTTCCATGGCTAGCCACCATCTCAACAGTGCCTGTCAATTCCCTCCTGCTTCTCATTGTCCCCCCCACATTAACAGACTAACTGTTCCACAGACTCACACAACAGCTGGCACCAACTATAATGTGCTTTTGCTGGCTGTTGAAAACATATTTATTTGCCCAAACATTTCCTGGCCCCTGATAACAGTCTTAACAATGCCTGCTTACTGTGGTGTTTTGTGCATTTATTGAACTGTTCCTTCCTTTTTTGTGTTTTAACTGTAAACATCTTTGAATTTTTTTTTAATGAAAGGTGATACAAAAATATGGCAATTTTTGTAACTGAATAAATAGCTGCTGCTTCTCTCAGAATTCACAGATTGCCAGTTCTTTCTACCATTGCTTGAGTAGCTCTCCACTGCACAAGGGTTAACTCAATCACCAGTTTAGCTTGTAAAGTGTGAAGTGGCACTCAGCAGGCCATATTTAACTCAGTTTCCAACTGCAAAGGAAAATACTACTGCTAAGAAGCTCAGACATGCTTCCTAATCAGCTTAGTGTCTTCAGAACTGAGATTCAAAACAGCTGGATTCAGGATTATTCAGCTTTCATCCAAAGGGACATGCATTTCATTAACTTAGCAAAGTCCACACAATTCCTTGGGTTATTGTTGACATTATACACAAACACAACGGACTCTTTCCTGTACACAGCCTTTCCACTACATTCCTTGTGGAAGAATAGGAAATGTGTGGGAAATAGTGAGAGATTTAAATTTGCAGACAAAATCTTCCATGAAAACTTAAAACATGCCGACATAAGGATATTCTACATTGACAATGAGGGCTGCAACCTGATTTAAGAAATCTTTGTTGAGTAATGTTACCCAATGGATCTGATAAAAAAGGACATGATTTTAGGTCAAGTTGCTAATTTCAGTGGCTGCTAATTACTTTCAAGCACATCTGCAGAATTGCAGTGTTACAGCCTGATCAGAAATCTGTTGTGTTGTGTTGATGAGGGGGACACACAAGCTTTTCCCCTTGCTAAGAGTCAAAGCACAGTGCTTAATCTTGCTTTTCTTTTTAAGGTCTGGATTATGCTCTTAAACTGGATCGGAACCCAACCTCTCCCAACCCATGAGGTTCTGTTTGCCCCCAAAATACTATTTAAATAAATGCCACATTAGCAATGGGAGAGGTGGGGCACATGGCGATCCTATTTCAACGCTCAATCCAGATAGTAGCTAAAACTGAGAAAGAATGATTGACCCGATATCATGCAGTAGGCTTCAGGACTCAATGGGAATTTGAACCTGGCCTCTCAAGTTCGATTCCATGGATGGGAAACATCAGACCCAAGGCCCATATGTTGTGCTCTTTATCTGGCCCTGGTGACTCTCTTCAGACCATGCTCCCACCATAGCCACATCCCTTTCTAGGCCTGCTTGCATCCTCATGGCACTTTTATGCAGCCCCCAGAAGGCTGCCATGGAGAGAATGTGGCCCTTTGGTTGAAAAAAAAGGTCTTCACCTCTGTCTTAATCCAACATTTTAATCCCTATGTCATTCTGGCTCACTTTGTGTTGCAGCTGTGTTGGCAGTTTCAAGACATGGGGAGTGTAGTTTCAGAAGCTAAAACTTTGCATTGAAAGGATCCTTATTTCTTTATTTTCGCCAGATGGAAGAGGTCGCAAACATTAGCATTTGCTAACAGCATACCTCAATGAGCATTCATGTTTCCTTCATTTCTTTTATTTGCTCTGCAAAACAGATTAAGCACCTTTGAAAAATTACAGCTCTGGTTCCAACAATAGTCAAAACCATAATCACAACCGAGTTGGGGAATGGTAGGGAGGGGGAGAAGTCTATAAAAAATGCGTCAAATATTTATGGTCTGTATTTCAAAGTTCTGTTATCAAATGAGCATTCTGCTCTTGGCTCCTGCAACTGCAAATAATCTTTATGACTTCCCACATGACAATTTCTGTATCTCTTCCTTTCCTGCTGCTAAATGATGTATAACACACACTCCAGTTGTTTGTTCAATAGCTGTCCGCATCATTTGTCCTTTGCTAGAAAAAGTATCAAATTGTATTCCATCTTCCTTTGTGATAATAAATATTCCTCTCCAGGATCTACCAATCCTAACCTATCAATATTGTGCTGTTTTATTGAGGCTGCAGGAAAACAGCACAACAACGATATCTGACCAATATTTTAACAGTGACCCACTATTAAAATAACTTCCCCAAATCTGAAATTCAGTGCCCAAAGCGAACCTGTAACTTTCCAGTGGATCCACAATGCCAATTCAAATGTTCTGTAACTGCAAACTGGGTAGCTTCACATTAAAAAGAAAATGGAAACAAATTTCTTCCCCACCCCTAGTGGGGGAGGATGGGATGTGTAATACAACAAAATCTGGAGACCCAAGATTTAAGAAAACTGATGTAGGTTCCCTATGTGATTTAAAGCCCAGATCATGCAGGGTTCTAGAGCTCTCTAAGGGCATTACAATGAGGCATTACGTTGTTGTGTGAAGAGAGCACTGGGGTTAAGTGAACTATCTCCACCTCGTGTTGCCACTGTCCAATTTGTGAGGGCGACTGTCTGACGTGGACACTCGCCTCGATTTGTGGACAATTCCACCCCATACATGCACAATCTGGGTTCTAAAATGTGTGAGGGGTTGTGTGTGAATCTCAGCTGGAACAATTTCCATTGATAGAGTACATTTTAAAGTCTTACAGATAACAGAGATTGCCACCTGTGAATGCCACAGCCTACCAGTTTTCATGTAACTGGCTTGGATGAGTGAAACTCTGGCACAAAGTGCTGTGTGCTGCAGAAATTCAGATGAATAAGGAGGCCAAACAGTGGACAGTATTGGTGTCCTTAAATCCACGAGCGCTTTGCCAGTGACTTTAGGGAATCCATAATTTTATCCATTGTTTGTGCACTGCCTGAGAAACCACTGAGACAGCTTTCGTTTCATATTGTCATGCTGTAATACCATGAATTTAAAGAGTCACTCAGAAAGTGCCACAGTATCAGCATTTGTCAGACCCATGAACAAAAGGAAAGGGAGATTCAAGAATAAAAGGGGAACGGGGAGAAGAGGCATGGACATAAGAACATAATAAGAGCTTGCTGGATCAGGCCAATGACCCATCTAGTCCAGCATCCAGTTCTCACAGTGGCCAATCAGATGCCTGTGGGAAGCATACAAACAGAACCTGAGCACAACACCACTCTGTCCACCTGCGATTCACAGCAATTAGGATTCAGAGGGATGCTGCCTCTGGCAGTGGAGGTGGAACATGGCCATCGTAGCTAGTATCCATCAGTATCCTCATCCTCCATGAATTTGTCTAATCCTCTTTTAAGGTCCTCTAAGTTGACAGTCATAACTGCATCTTGTGGGAGTGAGTTCCATAGTTTAACTTTCTTTTATCCACCTTGAATCTTCCAGAATGCAGCTTCATTGGAAGTACAGGAGTTCCACTATTATGGGAGAGGGAGAAAACCTTTTCTCTATTCACTTTCTCCATACCATACATTATGTTATCGTTTTTATCCTGACAGGAACACATATGTAGCCAGTCTATATGGAGGTAGTTGAAGTCACCCATTACTAGAATATTTTCTCTTTGGGATGCTTCCTTGATTTCATTCTTCATCTCAAGATCTCCATGAGCATTTTGATCAGGAGCACAATAGCACTTCCCCAGTACAGTTGTGCCTTCGAAGTCAAACGGAATCTGTTCTGGAAGTCCATTTGACTTCCAAAATGTTCGGAAACCAAAGCGTGGCTTCTGATTGGCTGCAGGAAGCTCCTGCAGCCAATTGGAAGCTGTGGAAGCCCCATTGGACGTTCGGATTCCAAAGAAAGTTCACAAACCGGAACACTCACTTCCAGGTTTGCTGCATTTGGGAGCCAAAACGTCCGAGTACCAAGGCGTTTGGGATTGAAGGTACGACTGTACTAAATTCCTCATGGGGGACACTATCACCACCCACAATGATTCTGTGGAGGTGTCTGTCTCTTTTGGGATTTCCAGCTTGCCCACTTTAATGTACAGAGTGACACTACCTCCAACATGACCTTATCCTGAGGTAACTGTGTTTTACTGCTGCTGTCCATTCTACCAGGTTGCCGTTATGCCCACTGTATCAAGGCCACCTTATAAGATCAAGCACTTAGGAACTAAGACAAAAAACCCACCTCCCAAAATGGAAAACAAAATGACTGCATAATATTACAAACAATAAAGAACTAAGCAAAAGTTCACTATGGCAGGCACATTATCCAAACTGATACCTTATAAATTACTCCAGTCACTGTGGGAATGCCTCTCTCCCAACCCCCCATTGTTCTTCCACAAGCATTCATTCTCAACAGCACTTTTGACTGCTGTTCTTTTACAGCAGAGACAATTCAACAAGCACTTTGTTTCTGTGAAGCTGGTGGTGTCTCCCTCCACGATGTCACTGGAATAAAAGAGAGCAGGAATGCAATTTTAGAGGTGTTCCATGTGTGGGTGTGTGAAGGTTTTTATCCATGATTTAAAAGCCCACACTTGGATGCGTTGAAGATAAAATTGCAAAATGCAATAATGGTCAATTCTATTTTCAAATGTTTTTGTCAATGTTTTTGAATAATGTAACAAATATTAATTTCAAATAAAAATGATGGAGGGCTAGCACTTCAGTTATTTAATGCCATATCAAATGCATAGAATTTATAATGGTAATTATCAGTAGAAGACAGTGTGGTGGGGCAGCAGCACTCATCTAATGTCTGATTGGACATCACTGGTCCTTGCGAGGATGAGGGCAGTGAAGGAGCATACGCACTGCTGGAGCCATCTAGTGCTCCTGCAGGCGCATTTGCACCATGCTGACCTCACTGTCACCTAGCCCCTCCACCTCTACTTCCCCATAAGAAACAGGGATGTAGTGATCGGAAATCAGATGAACACCATCACACCACCCCTCCCCACCATCTGGGATTGGTAATAACGGTAAATATGACTATGATGACAAAGATAATAAAGCACATTTTGTTATAGATATGGTGGAATCGCAGATAGCTATACTGGGGGAAGTTATTGCTAATTATCAAAGAATTATCCATGTATGAAATTCTACTTGACCTTGTACTTGTCTCCATGTAACTGATACAAAAATTATCTTCTGGTTGATATCAACACTTAGAAATGATTGCAAAAAGAAACATGCTCCAACAATATGTGGCTGGTACTCAAGAACTAGTGAACTAGTAATTTTGTCTTAATTTAAAAATTGTGTGGAATGATCTTTCCTTCTTAAAGTAACAATAAGACAACGATGATTTGGAACCACATGTATTTGATTCAATGCACCTGATTGCTATGCAACTTTGCACTCCTCTGTGCTCTCCCATCTGCTCCTTTGGACCCATTGGAACAGGGTGTGAGTTAGCAGGGGCCTGCAGGAGAAAAGGCCCTCCTTTTCCTTTCCACATTTTTCTACTTCGGATCTCAAGCTCCTGGTTCCCAACCTATGTCTATTTATTCGAACCATTAACAAAAACAGCCCTATGAGCACATGACTCCTATGTATGTACCAGTGGGAATGCCCTGTTGCTAGAACATTTGTTCCTGTATGATACTCATGGGACACAGCCTCAACCTTTGTCTTTAGCCAGGTGAGTGCCTTGTCTTTACTCCTTTCAGGCAGAGGACCTCACCTGTTGGCTGCTAGGGCTGGGATCTTAGTGCTGCAGTGGCAGAGCATCTACTCTGCATGCAGAAGAAGGTCCCTGGTTCAATCCCTGGCTTCTCCAGGTAGGGCTGGGAATGTTCCCTTTCTGAAACACAGAGAGTTACTGCCAGTCAATGTAGATAACAGTGAACTAGATGACAATGAGACAAGACATATGAAAAGTGTCTTCTGTATCTTGGCAGAAAGGAGATCACCCCAAACTAACTTCATGTTGCATAAATTAGCTACTGACATAGACAAAGTGCAAAAACAAAAGCCCAATGGGGTTAAATACATATTACCAGACCCCTTAAAACAGCTCCATGACCCCCTGTCCAAATAATGGGGTGCATCTTCAACTGTATAGCTTTGTTGTGTGCATAGAGGGGAGTATAAATACCCAGGATCTAAAAGGAGGGAAAATGTGTAGTTTAATGTGTTGCAAGCAAATGCAAATCCCGTTGAAGACCACTGAGTTCCTTTCAGCTTTAAAATGCTTCTAAACATAACCAGAATGCCACAATTATTCTTCATGCAAGCTTGAAATTAGCAGCTGACAATGGGGATATTGACACAGGGGATCACAGCAATATGTAGATATAATTTCAATTAAAAGAAAGCAGTTTTTTAAAATAAAAAAATCAGCTGTAAAATAATTATTAGGCATTACATATTTGCATACAGAAGTAAATGTACAAGTAAGCAGAAATATGTAATAACAAAAGGAAATTAAAACCATTGTGCTATGCTTGGATTTATTTTATTACTACTTTCCTTTGTTGACACATTCATGCTCTCCCACACTCCCAAAGTGTGTTTGTCGAATTTGCTGTGGGAAATATTTTGCTCTGCTTTTAGTGATTTCCAAGTAAACAACTTGACAATACCAATTTGTTTGATAATCTGCTCCATGATATTTTGCTTATTTGATTTTAAAATCAAATTTTAGAAATGAGAGAGAAAAGGCTGTGCTTTGCGTTTTCCCTAATTTGTTTCAAACGGGCAAACTAAGATACAGGGCTTAAATAAAATCCAGTCAGCGTTAAACTCTCTTGATTTCAAATGGTTGTTGAGTCAGAGTCACTTGTCATTAAGTCCAAGTGGCAATGAATCAGAAAGCCAATACTTTGCCGAGGTGGGCAATTCACCATTAATTTCTTCTTGGGATGCTAAATGGTGAAAACAAACAAATGTATAGCAGGTTGTAATTTGAAAGCTAGTATAGCATAGTGGCAGGACTATTCACACTTGTGAATAGGACATTCACAAGTTCAAATCCTCATTCCGCCATGAAGTTCACTGAGCGTTGTTGGGGAAACCTCATGCTCTCATTGTAACCAGCTTTACATCAGTTTGTGAACCCTTACATAAAAAGTTCTCATGGAAATCACCAGCATCTTAATGCAACTTTCTCCCAATATATACATTTTTGCTTGCAGTTTTTCTAATATTTCTAATATTTGCAAAATTATTTCCTCTACTATAATTCATTCTTGTATAATATTTTCAACAACATATGCATTCTTTATGTACACTTTACATAGCATATGCATTTTTGTACCTGCTACTTGGTTGGAGAATTACCATATTTTTTGCTCTATAAGACTCACTTTTTCCCTCCCCAAAAGTAAGGGGAAATGTGTGTGCGTCTTATGGAGCGAATACAGGCTGTGCAGCTATCCCAGAAGCCAGAACAGCAAGAGGGATCACTGCTTTCGCGATCAGATTATTATTTTTTCTTGTTTTCCTCCTCCAAAAACTAGGTGCATCTTATGGTCTGGTGCGTCTTATAGAGCGAAAAATACGGTACATTGCAAAATTCGGAGAAGTGTGAATTTGGAAGATGACTGCATTTGGTTTATGTAATGTTTCAGGAAGTGCAAATTAGGTAAATTCACCTTTAAATCCAAATTGAGTTGAATTTCTTCCCTATCCCTAAATGGCACCAATAAAATTGTAATTTCACATAGGCAGTCAGTTTGGGAAGCACTCAGATTCTAATATGGCAGCCATGTTAAAAAAAATCATGGCTTCTTTGTGGTTTTCCGTATTTATGAAAAATGTGAAATTTACCTTGATATCAAATAATGAGATGCTAAATTAGGTACATTTAGTGGTCTGGCCAAGGCAGAATAGTCCCACTCTATTCTGCCTTGGTCAGACCACACCTGGAGTACTGTGTCCTGGTTTAGGTGCCACAGTTTAAAGATAGTGACAAGCTGGAATGTGTCCAGAGGAGGGTGACCAAGATGATCAAGGGTCTGGAAACAAAGTCTTATGAAGAACGGTTGAGGGAGCTGGATATGTTTAGCCTGGAAAAGAGGAGACTGAGAAGAGATATGATAGCCATCTTCAAATATCTAAAGGGCTGTCACATGGAAGATGGAGCAAGCTTTTTTTCTGCTACAGAGGGTAGAACCTGAACCAATAAATTCAAGTTACAACAAAGGAGATTCTGACTAAACATCAGTAAGAACTTTCTCATGGTAAGAGCTCTTTGACAGCGGAACAGACTCCCTTAGACTCTTATTTCATTGGAGGTTTTTAAGGAGAGGTTAGAGGAAGGGAAAGGAGAATGTTAGCCGCTTTGAGACTCCTGAAGGGGAGTGAAAGGCGGGATATCAAATCCAAACTCTTCTTCTTCTTCTTCTTCTTCTTCTTCTTCTTCTTCTTCTTCTTCTTCTTCTTCATCTGTTGTGGATGCTTTAGTTGAGATTCCTGCATTGCAGGTTGGTGATCCTTGGGATCCTTTCCAACTCTATGATTCTAAACAGCATGGCAGCTCCCCAAGCACCATTGGTGACCCACTAGTTAAATTTCTCACAGTTCTTCAGAGAAAAATGAAATTGATGGTTTCTAGATTCAGCTGCCCAGCCCTGAAAAACTCATACAGAGGGATTCAGGGTGGGTCCTGTCAGGAGTGTCAGGCCCCTGGCAGTTACCCAGAGATGCCACATACTGCTCACAGGTCTGCAAACAAGCCAATGTTGATATTAGAACAGTGTTGCTACCATAGAATATTTCAGGAACAAGACATTGGCAGTGAAGAGATAAGTCAACTAACTGAAGAGTTTGATAACAGCAGCAGCTGAGAAAAATCCCCATAATCGCCAGAAACAACACAAGTCACTCCAAGTTAAGTTCATGAAGAATCATGTATGTATTGAGGGATAGCTTTGGAGTATTTCAAAATCAGTTCCGAAAAACTTCGTTATCAGCAGCAGGGTCACTGCAGATAGAATAATTTCTGCAGAGAGGACTGGAAAACTGAAAATGTGTAAAATACCTTTCTTGAGAAACAACTTATTAACAAGAGCTGTACCTTGTTTGAAGCACTGGAGAAAAAATCCATTTGCCTGTTCAGTATGCAGTCTGAGAGGAACAGCAATTAAAAAAAAAAAAGTTTGCCTGAAGTACCTGAAGACAGATGCTTAACTGTTTTCAAGGCTGTTCATGGCGAGTTTGAATCGTGAAATGTATATTGAACAATTCTTCATATATGAGAATAGAGCTTTTCAGCACCTGCAATTTAAGTATGGCCACAAGTCAAGAGTAAGAGCCGCGTGTCAAGTTACTGTAACATCATACTAAAGTGTATGATAGAGCAGCAGTTGCTAATATTTTGCCTTTACGCAAATCTAAGACAGTGTCGTATAGTGGTTAGAGTTGGACTAAAACCTAGGAGACCAGGGTTTTGGTCCCCAGATCAGCCGTGAAGCTCACCTTGAGCCAGTCACTTCCTCTCAGCCTAACCTACCTCACAGGGTTGTTGTGGGGATTAAATGAGGAGGGGGAGAACCATGTACCCCTCCTTGAGCTCCTTGGAGGAAAGGTGACACATATACATGTGTCAGAGGCTCAGGAGCGGAAGCACAGGGGAGAGAGCAAATAGAGAGCGGAGGAGAGGAATCCGAGGGGAGCGTAGGGGAGTATGACAGTGACCCGAGAGATTCCATGAGCTTCTCCAGTGAATCAGAAGATTCCCAGAAGGGGGCGCCTATGGTAAGGGCAAGGGGGGTCCCAGGGGGGACGCACCAGAAGCAAGGGGCCAGCGGGGACTCCCAAGGGAGCAGCGGAGGATCAGGACCAGTTCCCCCACCAGAGCACAGTGGGGGGAAAGAGTCACATGAGTCAGGACCAGCTTCTCCTCCAGCGGGGAGAGAAGATGAGTCAGGGTTGACCACGCCCCCATCGGAAAGTGGGGAAACGGAGGGGAGGTCAGGTCCAGCTAGCCTCCCCGAAGGAGGGAGCAGTGACACAAGTGTAACGGTCAGAAGGAAAGTGGGAGGCTGCGCGCGCGCGCCAAGTTCAAATGTGCAGGAGCGCGGGACAGCAGAAAACCCGGATTGGGAGCCAGGTCCTAAAGCCCGAAGGAGGGAGGGGGAAGAGTCAGGGGACTCAGTGTCAGAAGAGTCTAGGAAGGGTGAGACCCCGACGAGCAGGCGGACCCAGAGGAGGAAGGAACAGAGGAAGAGGTGGAGTAAGGCTAGAGTCTTAAACTGGTGTCAGGGGGGAGGAGATTCAGACGGAGCTTCGGCGGTCTAAGGTTAGAGACGTAGCGTTGCACGCTGCGCGTGTGGAAGTGAAACTGAACTTCAATAAAGAGTTTTATACTAAAGAACGAAGCAGCGTTGGTCTTCTGTGAGCTGGGACCTCGGGCAGCGCTGACAACATGTAATAAATAAATTTGTAAAGAGTTACTTCAGCACTTTCAAACCTTATATTTGCAAACTCCTCATGGGAATATCTGCTTGAAAAATGGACGTTGCCTAGGATAGGTAAAGAGCATGAAAGGTGCTGGAACTAGGTGCAAGCGATCTATAAACCTGCACAACTGGCATTCCATGTTGTCTGGAAAATGCAGCAAAGCACAGCAATTCCAGGGGGTGAGGTTATTTGGTACAGCTTTGCTCCCCCGCCTCCACTTTTAGTTTTGTGTATGAGTTGAAGTAATTTTTGAAAAGAAGCTGTGTGTGCACAGAAGTATAAGAATGACCGCTCCCCACATTAAATGGGGGGGTGCCCTTTGCGTGGTCGTGCGCAGCCCCCTGGACCCTATGCAGCGCCATTAGCACAGGCTTGGCTTCGCCTCCCCCCAGGTGGGATACCTAGAGGTCTCCGCCTACCTCAGTCAATTGCCCAATCCTGCCTGGAGAGGCGTTGCCAAGGTGATTGAGCCAGGTAGGGGGAGGGCCTACCTGCCTGCCCACACAATAGGGGATCTTACCTAGGAATCGTCAGTTGGCTCCGGAGCTCCCACCCTACTAACCCTCAGTTAAGACTTCTTTTGCAGGTTAACCTTTTCTCCACAGGTACGCTGCTACGTCAAGGTTGCTGTTGAAGGGCCGGAAAGGAATTCCCCTGCATTGGCAGGTTTTCCTTCCCCGTAGCAAAACGTCACAACTTTGGCAGTATCAGGCCTTGGGTGGAATCCTTTGATCTATCTTCCCTGAATGGGGGTGTGTGCAGCGGTGACCCACGTCCCCTCCTTCTTGCGGCGGCGATACCAGGGTTCCCTGTTAAAGGAGTTGTTTTAGGGAAGGCTTTGGCCGTATGCCTAGAGGTCGTCATTGCTCTCCCCGTGACAGCGGCGTAACGGGGGCGGGCTCTCTCTGCTTGAACATATGTTCTCCAGAGCCAGCCCATCCGCCCCCCACTGGATAACCCTGATGTTCCCCAGATCCCTGGCGGGGGACTGGGAGAGATAAACTCTCAGTGCCTGAGCCAGGGTCTACCCACATCTGAAACATAATAAAGTTGTGGTCAATTTTAATCCCATAGCATGTTGTCTTGAGTCGTTATTCCACACGGGGGCCCCCCAGGGTTTGGGTGACTCCACCTGTCCATGCAATAACACATCTCCTCAAAAAAATGTGCCTGGGGCTATGCCTGCCCCAGCCCCCACGCTACACCACTGAGCCGGAATGAGGGTGCTAAGCTGTACCCTCTCCAATGCTATACATGCTGTTCTCCACAAGGAGGGTTAAGTCTGAAGCGGGGCACCTCCTTTAATCACTAGGTAGGGATGTTAAAATCTGTCAACTTTGGTTTCTCTTATGCTCCTGGTGTCAAGTTACCGGTAAGTTCTCCACATTTTCATATCAGGTTTTTAAAAAAGAAAAATAAGGAAGTTCTCATGAAAATTGATCAGCATTTTAGTGTGATTTTTTTCCTAATACACACACTTTGCAGAGCAATTTCCCTGCATATAATGCATCCCCGTCTGTTAATTTTATGAACATATGCATTTTTATGCACACTTTATCCCAGGATATACATTTTTATATACATGTTGCATACATTTTTTTTGCCAGAGAGATACACTGCAATTTTTTTGATGGCTGTGTTTCTGCTCATGTATTGTTTGGAAATTTGCAAATTAGGTAGGTTCACCTTTAAATATGAGCTGAATCAAATTTCTTCCTCATCTCTACGCCTGAGAAAATGATAAGAGAAGTGGGTGGGGAGAAGAGGATGCAGAAATCATTGAAAGCTTCCCCATCCATTTATGTGGCAAAGGGGATGGAGTAGACCAACTACCTTCCTTCTAGAAAAAGCACTCGTGACTTTTTTGTCCTTTTTAAATGAATCATTGAAGGAGTGAAGTCTCCTTGGCCTCAGAGCTACTGTCATGGTTGGGAAGAGATGGAAGAACTGTGCCTCCAGCTGGCAAATAGCCTCAGGCTATTCAAAGAAAGGAAAATCTGCTACTGATTGCCACCACTATTTCCCATGTAGACCAATAGCTATTTCTGCCACATAGATAAACAGGTTGCACCATAGTGAAATAGCTTTTGTTGTTGCTTTTGACCTAATAATGCAACTGAGGAGGTGAAGCTGGACCACTTATAGTTGATTCACAAGCCCCTTCCCCCTCAGATGTACCTGCGGCCCAGTTCTTAAAACCTCTGGGATAGAGGGCTGGTTGTAAAAAGTGGTCCCACCATGTGAGCTAGTGGAGAATTTGTGTGATAAATGAACAATTAAGGGGTTTTTCAAAGCCATTCCCAGGTGGGCATTTTGTTGTCAAGCATAATAGGCAGGACCAGCATGGGAACCTATTCTCAGGTTACTTTCCCCACCATTTCCACCTTTATAATGTCTGTAGGGCAGCACAGAGAACACGACTGAAGGTTAAAATCTGTGCAATGGTGATCCATAAATCTGATACACACTATTAGCAAGGTCTTTGAAAACCATTCTTTCACAAATCACCTTGGAATGTGCAATTACATTTCTGGATCCCAGGAAAAATATTTCAGTGCAAAATCTGAAATAATAATTTGTATGATCTATGGCATGTTTCTAACTGGTTTTACTATTCAGAACACATTTTCGTTTCAGTATAGTTTGGAGGCAATGCTTTTTCTTAAATTGACACAAATTTCTTTGGCTGAGTTTTTGTTAGCATAGTGTCATTGCTAGTAACAGAATATTAAGGACTTTTTGTGTGGCCAAGTAGATATCTCTTCCTAAATCTTGATAGGCAAGGCCATACATAGGTAGAAGGAACCAATAATTGCATTTTGGTGGCGAATAGCAGCTGATATCTTTAGCATGAGGTACATGCAAACTTGATAGCTATCTATGTCAATAGGCATAGTTACATCAGCCAGAGATAACAAAGTGATAGGAAAAAGACAGAATGCTGATTTTGCCTTGCCCGCAGAATAATATAGGCAAATGATACACTGCCTGTCCCATTCCTAGGAATCTCAAATTCTTTGTATTTATCATCTTGAAAAACTGACAGTTATAAAACAATAGCAATTCCAGAAAAACATAGGTTTACAAGGTGTCATATTGTAAGTATATTGGATATTTCCTCAGCTGCCCTACTGGAAGATACAATTTCCCAGAAAAATTACTGATTTACAATTCAAACTGTATCTGAAAAAGGAACGCTCTATTTGATTTTAGGTCAAAGTGTTATGAACCCTTATCCTTACACCATGCAGTAGTGTAGTGGCAAATTCCGAAGTTCAGGGTCCCTTCATGGTAGTCACAGCCATGCCCTTTCTAAGATAATACAATAATTTTATACAATAAGGATGCACTGCAACAATCAATGCAGATCTCCATGTGTTGCCTTTCAACTATTTTCTGTGCAAGTTGCTCCAGCATCTTCTGTCAGAGTGACTTAAGTTGTGTTTCCCCTGAAGATTTGCAAGCATTTTACTCTGCCTCAGTATATTGGGGCCAGGGCTGGGAGAGGCCAAATGATAAGAATGGGAATGATGTAAGCATCTTCCCCTGAGCACTGATATATGTCAAGGGATGGGGGTGGGGGGGGTGGGAAGGCTGAGCTGAATTCTGCTCAGCCGTTATAGAATAGACTGCTTTATTGGATAATATATCCTGAAGAGTTTACCGTTTCTTTCTTTTTCAAGGTAAACAGACAACATTATCTGAGAATGTGGAGTGTGCACAGACTGATTTCTGAACATGTTCGCAGGGATATATGAAACTGACAGTGTTGGGGACAGAGAAGGGAAATGTGCGGGTGCATGCAGCAAAAAGTATGACAGGCCTGTCTGGTTAACAATTTGGGGCCAAGATGACAAAAGAAACAAAGAAAATGAAACCTGCCCTTAGCAGGATGCTGGAAAGAAGAGCAAGCTTGCTATGCAAAATGTCACGGATCATCAACGTGAATCTGGCAGGGTTCTGCTTCAAATACTGGGAAGGCAAGCAGATGCATGGGGGGAATTCTTAAACGACTTTCAACACTACAGTCCTGTATGGTATACACACTAGCCTTGTGGTAAGTTTCATTGAGATAACCACTTCTTAGTAGACCTCTGTAGAATTGTACTGCACAGTGTTCCTGGTACCTGTCAAGATGATGTGTTCAAGTGCAGCATATATCTGCTTATACTGGATGCTGGAGGAGAAACAGCGGGGAATGGCTACTGTTCCCTTCATGCCCTGATTTCTGAAGAACATGGGGATCAGACTTCATTGGAAGCTGGATGCAGAAATACTCAACGGACCCCTAGTCTGACCAGGAGGGCTCTTATGTTCTTACATGCACCTTTGAAGGTGATATTTGGGTTCTTGATGGTGGAATGTTAAAGAAGCATACATGTGATGTACACAGCATTTTCAAGCATTAAAAAATATTATATGTACAGTGATGGAACTGAACTAACACACACACACACACACACACACACACACACACACACTATTGCACACCTTGACACATTAGCAAGTTGGAGGGCCAAAAACATTTCCTCATGGTTGTCAACCATCTTTGCCGTTTACAACATTTGCTGGAACAGTATTTTAGGATGGAGCCTTTAAAGCCTTCTCAGTCCCAAATCAACTGGTAAAATGACTCTTGAACTCAATCGCTTGAGCTGCAAGAGACCTTTTCTCCTCTTCACAAAATCTTTCCAGACCTTTGTAACACAAGAAGCAGCTGTACATTTAACAGGAGCGTTATGTTTACCGGCTTGAGCTAATAGTTTTATACTCTCACAACAAGAAAACTGTCAAATAAAGATGGTTTAAAAGTACAAAACAGTGTTTTCCCCAACATCTTGCACTTTTGGTGAGGCTCAACAATAGCATAGCATTCCTTTAAGCGCTGCTCTAAAACAGAGAGGTGCGTTTGACAACATTTTATCCCATTAAGAAATGCATTCTCTGTTTTGGTGGGTTTGATCAGGCAAAAATGGGAGGGGGCAAAATGTTCATAGAGTTTTGGCCCCTGCCCTGACACACATTTATCAACTCTCTCTCTGCATCTGATAAGGCACTCCCTCTTTCTAAAATATGTTTCTCAGTTTTTGAGAATACAACTGCAAAAATCCATAGGATACACAAATCAATCAAAGGAAAACAAAAAAGATAACTGTAACTGACTGTGACTGAGTGAAGTACAGCGATTGTTTACTTCATCTTCAATATTAAGAAAGAAATATGGAGTGATGGGTAAAAATTTACATCAGAATGAAATCAGAACCAAATGTATTCTTATAAGATGAAGTTAGAGCATAGCTTCCCATTGAGGCTCAAGACATTTTGCTGTCTGAGGCAATGGGCGACAGGCCATTTGGGCAAAAGATTTCTGCTTTGCTAGGGGTTGGACTAGATGACCCATGTGGTGCCTTCCAACTCTGCAATTCTATGATTATTTGCTTGCTCTCCCTATTCCACATACAGAAGCTGACTGGACTAGCAGCTGAATCTTGCTGTAGCACTAGTGGTGGGACAGCTTCCTCCGCTGCACCCGATGCAATAGAATAGCTTAGGGTGAGGTGGGCAGGCCAGGCCATGGAGGGGTGGGAGAACCGCTAGAACAGATAGCTCAGAATGTTCTTGAAAACCAGGTGCTTGGAGAACTTGAGTAGAGATAGTGCTGCTGGGGTCATGTCCTACTTGTGGGTGTCCCATAGGCATCTGGTTGCCCATTGTGAGAACCAAATGGGCCATTGGTCTGTTACACCAAGACTCTTCTTATGTTCTTAAAGATGGACCCCCAAATTTGCTTTGCCCTTTTGACTGAGGTTAAATTTAAATTCAAAGGTAAACCTTCCCCACACGAGTGTTATGTAACCAAGGCAATTGATTAGCTGACTGAATGGAGATACTTATGACATACAGTTGCCATTTCCACCCCAGCTTTAACTACAGCCACAGCATTTCACAAGGCACTGGGGGGAGGCAGGGATTCAGCACTGTACTATGTTGAACTTTAAGGGGTCTTGGGTTGCCGCTTTTAGGCCTTAGGCCAGCTACCACATTCCCAGGTTGCATGACAAGCAGGGACAGATCTGCTCTGGAACCACCGAAACTTAAGCTTCAGGGCCCTAATCCTGGAGGGGCCCCAGAAGCAACTTTAGCCCACATTGAGTAAACCTTTTGGGTCCAGTAGACCCAATTTGAGTGGCGCGACTCAATTAGATTTTTTGTTGTTGTATAAATTTCAGCAGTCCCTAAGTTTGACAGCTACTGCACAGATGCTGTGATGTGGTGATCTGTCATGGACAACCCCATTGAAGAAGATAACAGTGGTTACCCAGACCTCATTGCGGGTTGTGAAGGGGCCACCATGACAGTTCAAGCTTCAGGACCCCCAAAATGTAGGTCCGTCACTGATGACAGACCCACAGTAGAAGTTTGTGCAATGATGGGCCTCAAAATGTGCAACTTCCTTCAACATTATCTGAGCACTCTGTATGGGATGGTGACTTTGCCATGCCAAAGTTTCTTGAGTTGAAACCAAAATGAGTTTGGGTCATGTTAAAGCCTCCTTTGCCTGTGGGTAGCTGCTTGCTCCCTCATATCACATTCTTCCTGGGTGCAGAAAAACAACTGTGATTGAGTTGCCTCAATACAGAGCGATGCTGATGACATCCTCTTGCCACTTTTGCTCCCAGCTTTATCTGCAACCACAGCATTTCACAAGGCATTAAATCAGTTATATAGCAGTAATTATAAGAAGTGGGATGCTTTTTGTTGAGTTGTTCTCCAAAATTAGATCAGATCAAAACAGAGCTTGAAAAATAGACAGGCAAATAGTTCACCAAGATGGCTTTAACCTATCCATTTTATTTAGATGCCTTCTGTATTGTCAAATGAGGAGGGGAATTGGAGAAAACTGCAAACAGACTGACATTGCCCACAAATTATTGCTATCATTTCCTCCTTGCGCCCCAGAGGGGTTCATTTTCACAACTGAGAATGGCTAATTTATGTTTTGTGTGAACTCATCAGGTTTAAAAGCAAAATAGTCTAAAGCTGGGCAAGGGTGATTCTGAACACAGCAGACAAGTATCCAAGTTTTGTAGCCTTTTAAAAGACTTGACACAATCCTTTCGATCACAGCCCCCACTTCAAAAACAGCAGCAGCAGGAAACTCAAAACAAGCCAATCTGCATCTCCTTCAGGGTTAGCACTACTCCCTGCCTAGTTACTGTACAACAAGCAAAGGTTCAGGAGCTAAAACCTTCCACCCTGGATCGCTTGTTGCCTTGCAGTTGTTAAATACTCATATTAGTTACCACATATCAAGCATAGCACATCATATACCGCAGGTTACATATGCTTCAGGTTACATATGCTTCAGGTTACAGACTCCGCTAACCCAGAAATAGTGCTTCAGGTTAAGAACTTTGCTTCAGGATGAGAACAGAAATCGTGCTCCGGCGGCACGGCGCCAGTGGGAGGCCCCATTAGCTAAAGTGGTGCTTCAGCTTAATAACAGTTTCAGGTTAAGAACAGAACTCCGGAACGAATTAAGTTCTTAACCCGAAGTACCACTGTACATTTGGTCACATAGACACAGGAGCCTTTTCCAACTCTGCAATATTCTTTTTGAGAAGGGATGACCAGGCCTGTTCCTTATCTGGCTTATCTCCCAGCCGTTCTCCAACAACAGCCCCTGCTGATCGGTGCCCTGATTCTGGCTCTATGAGGGAGGGAAGCCCAGGAGGTTTCACACATTGTTTCTTAAATATTTTGCCCACTTTCAGCATCTTTTGTCTTGCCAATTAAATGCTGACTCTGGCCCTACCTGCTGAGAAATTAGCAAGTAGATAGGGACCTGGATTTAGCAAGGAACTCGGAGAGCAATCTTGTACTGCCAAGCTGATGATAGGCTGCTTAGCCCCAAATGTCTCTTCCATCTTGAATCGCTAATTTCCAGAAGCCTGACTCATTTCCAGTGACACTCTGAATGGTTATCTCTGACAAAACTCCTGTCTGCTCAGCAGTTGGGCAGACCTAAAAGGTGAAACAGGGAATGAAGAACAATTGAAGCAAGAAATCTCTGGAAAGGCCTGAGAGAGCAAAGTATATAGTCAGTGAGAAAATGCCATGCCTCCCCCCCACCCCCATTTCATAGCTTGAGACCTTAGCTTGATTAACTCACCTGACTTCAGCAAGCAGAAATTTATTGCTGAAATTTGTTTTTAGAGGATGAGGAAGGCACTGAGGAAAATAATGAATAAAAACGCAATTGGGAGAATTTCTTTGAAAGGCCAGGCAGGCTCAGCTACATGGACTCTTTCTAGCAAGTTACAATTTTCTAAAACATATCCCAGTTTCACACAAACCTATGACCAACTGGATTCATGCCTCTGGTGCTGTTGGGTCCTGAGTCTTCTTTTTCTTAAATACGCTTATGGAAAATAAGCCTGTTAATATTAGGTAGGCTCCTTCACTGTACTGTTTTTGAGACCTGCTAAATACTTATCTGTTCCCAGATATGTAATTTTATTATTTATATTGTTTTCAAATTGTGGACTTTTTCTGTATTTTGATAATTTTATGATTTGTATTTGTTTTTTAAAAATCTATTGATTTCATTGGTGGATTTTTTATGAGTGTTCTGTATTATTTTATGTAAGCTGCCTAGAGGCAGTTTTTAAATTAAGCAGTGTATAAATCTTGGCTTGACTCCCCCGGCTCTAACCCCCTGGCACAGCTCCTGGCTCCCAAGTGTGCTCTGACCATTGCCCTAACAAAGGTGTGATTCTCAGTGGTGTAATCCTGGATCCCATCTGTGAATGTCAGTGTGATATGGGTAGGGTTAATCACATAGATCTTTCACACTTGATGAGGAAGAACCATTTATTTCTCTCTTCCCACATATCTGCTATTTGACAGCACAGTATCATGTGGAAACAGATTCTATGCTCCGTTGTGTGTATGTGGCTCTCCAGGTATTGCTGAACTACCACTCCCATAAGCTGACCAGCACAGCTGATGACCAGAGATGTTGGGAGTTGTAGTTCAGCAACATCTGGTGGGTCACGGGATAGGCACTCTGGTGTGTGTGAAGGGCACTTCAGTCAGAAAACATAGATTTATTTTGCTTTCAGATTGACTTGGGATAGTAGGTCATTAACTGCTACTAGCTATCATCAGCTATCATCATTGATGGTGATACCTTCATTCTCTGTAGGCTAAACGGAACTCAAGGGAATGGAGAAGGAACCATGATCTCTCCAGGCTCCAAGATTCATAACATGCTTCTAATTTATAGAAAAATAATGTTTTAACATATCCTCAACAGGTTCAGAGTTTTTCTGCAGCTGTGTTCTAATAACTTCACCTGCAGGTAAAGATGGAGTGGCTACTGTGTTCTGATTTGGGGTTATTTTGGTATTGGGGGAAAGCAATTTTTCATGATGGTGACTTAGTTCAACCTTGAGCAGCTGGCAAATTGAAGTCCTGGGCACAACTGTGTTTAAATCACAAGAGAGAGAAGCCTGAACCTGCTGACTACAGAGAACTCTGCTTACTTAATTGGCTCCAGATGGAAATCCTGGAACGGCCCAGGACAATGGGGGAAAGGAGGGAGAAAGGGGCGAAATCAAAATCAACTTGTAAATATTTTCTCAGCTCCTCACAATGTAAGCAGAGTACACAAATAAATGTGTCTCAAGTGGTTTCCCCCCTCAAAATCAGACAGATACGCATCAAAATCCAGTATTGATTACATCTTGCCATTGCGCACACTGATGCATATTATCGACTTGGTGCTCCAGTATGCAGTTACTGGGTCAGGATGTTTTCCATCTGGCTTTAAAGCTGAAATCTCTGAAGAGCTGCAGATTGATGCCTGTGTGAGGGTTCTTAGTCTCCCACATTCATATGAAGCAGGCAAGGAATACATTCTCCTAAACAGAAAATAGTTCCTCTGTGAAAGCCCTATGTCTTACAGTGAAATAGTGTGGGTCAAAAAGTCATTGAGTAACTAAGGGAGGTGGGAAGCAAATACCATTAGCTGGAAATGTGCTGGAAATGCCAAGGACATGGGTTTGAGTTCTGTATGGGCCAGCAGCATATTCCTGCATTGCAGAGAGTTGGACTAGATGATCCTCGCTCTCCCTTCCAACTCTACAATTCTATGATTCGACAACAACAACAAAATTGTACAGTTGCTTGCTAAGAGTCATAAAAAGGTAAAGGTACCCCTGCCCAAACGGGCCAGTCGTGTCCGACTCTAGGGTTGTGCGCCCATCTCACTTAAGAGGCCGGGGGCCAGCGCTGTCCGAAGACACGTCCGGGTCACGTGGCCAGCGTGACAAAGCTGCATCTGGCGAGCCAGTGCAGCACATGGAAACGCCGTTTACCTTCCCGCCAGTAAGCGGTCCCTATTTATCTACTTGTACCCGGGGGTGCTTTCGAACTGCTAGGTTGGCAGGCGCTGGGACCGAGCAACGGGAGCGCACCCCGCCACGGGGATTCGAACCACCGACCTTTCGATCGGCAAGTCCTAGGCACTGAGGCTTTTACCCACAGCGCCACCCGCGTCCCTGCTAAGAGTCATACTATAGCATATATATGATGATTTGGTAGGTGGGCTAATTTGTAAATCTACCTTTGGCCCTGAGATTTGGTGCCCCTTTTGGCACCCTTGAAGGTCTTGTCACAGGACCAATTTTGCCAGCAGCTGAGTTATTTTCTGCAGGTTGTGTTCTGTGACGTGCATGTTGAGCAATTTCATCTGAATAATTTCACAGCCACGCAAACCAGAATTGTGCGGGCTGCTGAATGGTGTCGTACAAATCATGGCATTTTGTGATAGATTATTTTGCTGATGCGATGTGATGTCAATATGATTCAAGAAGGGACCGGGGTATTGTGCTGGAGATTTTCTATTATTACATTTTGATTGCATGGACTCTGAATATACTGAAGAATTTCTATGACTGCGTTCAACTGTTTTGAGCTCCGAGACATCGTTAGAGGGACCTGGCCTACTTTCCCCAGCAATCCACTCAAATACTTTTATTATAAACATCTCAAGTCAGCAAAGAGCCCATACAAAGTGTGTGTGTGTGGGGGGGGTTGTTTTAAAAGGTTTCTACTCCTTCCCATCATGTCTTTAATGAAGTGGTTTTCAAACATTCTCTCTGAATGCTCTTCATGCCAATTTGCCTGTAAAGAAATCCTTGCATGTCTTCCACAGAATTACTGCTTTTTGCAAAGGAGCAGTCTATAGAGCAATCTAAGGAGCACATTCAGTTCTGGGATGCTGGATGGACCAGGGATGCTGGACCAGGGATGCTGGATGGACCACAGCAGCAGCTGTACCTGAAGACTGAATGGCCTAGCTGCTTTTGGGTGGAGGGAAAGCTTCTCTGTGATTACTGGTTTTCTCTTCTGTGGAGCACAGTTTCAAAAGCAACATACAAGCATACTGCTTTGTTAAAATTACTGCCCAGTACCAGTCTTCATAGAATTGTAGAGTTGGAAGGGACCTTGAGGATAATCTAAACCAACCCCCTGCAGTGCAGGAATATTCAGCTGTCTCATATAGGGATCGAACCTGCAAACCTTGGAGTTATCAGCATCATGCTCTAACCAACTGAGTTATCCAGGCTTCTCTTTCAGTTCTTTTTGTTAAATATTTTTTATTAATTTTCAATTACAAAAATCCGATATGTGCCACATTAATTAATACCAAATAGCAATATCAATTCAAATACAAATCAATTACATAGCCAATTATAAATTTTGTGTGGCTTCCCACGTGCTGTACTTCAAGGTCTGATTCCCTTTAATTCTGCCTCCAGACTATTGCTCAAACCAAATACAATCCACTCATGATAAAACCCCTTATACCACAGCTGCAATAATTAACTTCCGTTCGCATTAACACATATAATAATTTGTAAATTCGTAAGCGAAGTTCTCCTTTCTTCTTCATGTGTGAGGTTTTAATTTCCACCAATTGTTCCTTTAGTTCTTTATCAAATATTATGTCCATATAAGTTATTTCTGATCTTCTTTGTGCCTTCTGGCTTTGTTGACTCGAAGTTACTCTGGAGAGATCTCTCTTTTTGTTCTCAACTCTTCTGATTGCAGCTGTAAAATTCCACTTTCGATTTGAAGCAGGGAGTCACCCAGTGTCCTGCCAAAACCCTGGCAGGCCTCTAAATTCTCCCCTCCACATCCAATCAAAACAATTAATCATAATTATTCATAGAAGAATGATCTGGTGTAGATCAGAGCCCCATCAAGCCTTCAAAGTCCCTCCTCCCCTAAATCAGGGGGCAAGTAAGAAATTAACTCTGCAGAGGCTCCAAGTCTTTTTTATAATTATTCCAAACAAATATTTTGCTCACACAGTCCCGTTTATCATTATAATCCATATCTGTACTCCAACCTCCTTTCTTCTTCATTTGTTTTTTTTCCATTCTCGGGGGGTGGGTGGTTGCCGAGTCATTTATGTAACAAAAGACTTATAATGAAGCGATTGGCTCCCCCCTACAACACCATCTTGTTGCTCGAATGAAGTCATCTTTCCAATTAAAATGTGTACGACCTTGTAGCTGTTTTAATTCGGCAGTCCTTAATCTTGTCCCATCATCACCAGAGTCTGTGCATTACTTCTAATTAATCTCTTAATGAACAGAAGAACCACTGCTCTTAATGGCAGTATTAGAGAGTTACCGAGAGGCGAAGTGCTTTTGCACCCAGCGTCTCCCTGCCTCTCACATGCATGTTGGAGCAAAAGCCAGGTACCGAGATGAACCACGAGTAAAGCTCACTCTCCCCAGGCTCTGGGGGAAGTTTACAAAGATAATTACCCTCTATCATCTTTGTTTATTGCTTGGCCAATGATCTCCACTATCGTGGGAGCTGTGCCATTAAGGCAACCAGAAACCGGAAGCCCCCTTTCAGTTCTGAGCAGTTAGGCCCTTTCTATTTGCAAGCATTTCCACTAACAAATTCCCAAAATGCAACCTCTTCAATCTTATTTATTTATTTTGAATTTATTTAACAAAATATAGACTGCTGAATAAAAAAATAAACACATCTCCAAGCTGTCCATGTATGTGAATTCCATTCCCACTCCCCACTTTTATGGCAGAATGCAAAGATTCCTATAACACCTGCTTGGCAGTGACTATAACAGACACCCGACATGATACAGTAACATAAGCAAGTATTATACAAATGGTCTCTTAAGTAGAAAGGAAGCTGTCAAGAACTCAGTATGATCAGGCAGTGATGAGGCCATTCCAGTAACCTGTGATTTTATTTATTTGTTTGTTTGTTTGTTTGTTCCAGCAATCTGTTCCAATGTGTCAGTCAAACTAATTCAAGGTGCTCTGGCCCCCATAAAGCATTGGGAGTTCTTTGTCTTCAAGACACATCTGTAAAGGGTTTCTCTGAGGTAATTTCAAAATGAAGTTACTCTCTATGGACAAATTTGAAAAATACAACAAATCATACCTCAGTGGGAACCATTTTGGTTTTGCTTTTTGGTGTATCAATTGCTTTGGGGGTAAATATTCCCTCATAAACTTTAGACCATTGGTGGGGAATCTGTGGCATTCCAAACATAATTAGGTTCTCATCATCCCTGACTATTCACTAAGTTGTCTTGGACTGATGGGAGTTGGAGTCCACAACATCTGGAGGGCCACAGGCTCCCATCCATGCATCAGGTTTCAAATGTTTGACTTTCTCCATGATTTCCTCTTTCATTTTCAGTAGATTAAATTTTATTTGAATCTTACCAACAATTCCTAACATAGGTGCTGCTGCTACAAGCATTAACTAGGGGGTATCATATGTCCCTCACTATGACCAGAACTGCTAGTGGAAATGTGGTTAGGGATATCATGAACTGACTGGAGAAGGTGGATTAAGGAGGAACAGGAGAAAAAGATGACAATTCCCTTATGTAAACATTGCTTGTGATTGTTCTAACCCTTGTGCTCAGGTCCTGCTTACATAGTCATCTTGTTGGCCATTGTCAATGCTGGATTTGATGAGCCTTTGGCCTGACCCAGCAAGATTCTTCATAAGTTCTTGTGTACAAAATGCATCATTGTTTAAAGGTAAAGGTAAAGGTACCCCTGCCCGACAGGGCCAGTCGTGACCAACTCTAGGGTTGTGCGCTCATCTCGCTCAAGAGGCCGGGAGCCGGCGCTGTCCAAAGACACTTCCGGGTCACGTGTCCAGCGTGACGAAGCTGCACCTGGCGAGCCAGCACCAGCGCCACACACGGACACGCCGTTTACCTTCCCGCTATTTATCTACTTGCACTTAGGGGTGCGTTCGAACTGCTAGGTTGGCAGGAGCTGGGACCGAATGACGGGAGCTCACCCCGCCGTGGGGATTCGAACCGCTGACCTTATGATCAGCAAGTCCTAGGCACTGAGGTTTTACCCACAGCGCCACCCGCGTCCCGTCATTGTTTACTAGCCCTTAAAAGCCCCAAAGGAAAAAGAAATAAACCATGACAGATTGAATAGATCCAAAACAGAATAGGTCATGCGATAGCTCAGTCAATAGAGCATGAGACTCTCAATCTCAAAATCATGGGTTTGAGTCCCACGTTGGGCAAAAGATTACCCAAAAGATTACTGCATTGCAGGGGGTGGACTAGATTGCCCTTGTAATCTCTTCTAACTCTACAATTCTATGAATAAGTTCTTTATCTTCTCCCCTATGAGTATGAGGGAAACCATATGAGTTTAGAAATCTCAAAAATGATGATCATAGTACCAGAAAAACTGTAGAAAAGAGTGCAGTGGTACCTGTGGTTATGAACGCTTCAGGTTACAAACTCCGCTAACCTGGAAGTAGCTGCTCCTGGTTGCGAACTTTGCCCCAGGATGCTAACGGAAATCGCGCCCCGGAGGCCCCATTAGCAAAAACGCGCCTCAGGATAAGAACGGTTTCAGCTTAAGAATAGACAACCAGAATGGATTAAGTTCGTAACCAGAGGTACCACTGTAACCAAAACGATTGAGGGATTGGAGTTTCTTCCCTATGAGAAATACTTTAAAGCAAAAGAACCTTATTCAGGCTTTAATGTTCCTGTCTTTGTCAACATGGAAGCAGGGCATGGGGAAGTTCCAAGAAGATCCACACGTAATCTTCCCATGAAGAGCATGACCATCTGTAGTGACAAAGCCTTCACGCATACAACTGTAAGTGCAAAGTCTCCCTTGTTACAAACAGCTTAGTTTCTAAGCAACCTACAATAAGCAATCTTGTGAGAAGCAAGATTGTCCATGACGTTCAGTAGATGATGAATGTTCATAGTGATTAATACCTATTTTAAGCCCATAAGAATCAGAGAAAGGGCTGGTGAAGGAGGAGGATTGTCCAATCAGATATGACCATGCAAGCTTGTGCCCAACTCTAGGATCTGAGTTCACCTGGGATTCAGCTGAATTGGGTTGATGCAGACTGAATCTGTTTGGGCTCTGGATCTGGGTCAGATCACCCCTTATTGTCCTAGGGGGGTTGGAATAGGGGGCTCATGTACAGCCTTCTTCCAAAGAGCAATTCTGGCCAAGATGAGAAAATATGGATGATTTCCGAGCATCAGTGTATAGTGGTTTGAATAAAGGAAATGCAATATTTCTGAAACAGAAGTGTTCTCTTGAAAGAAATCTCTCTCTCTCTCTCTCTCTCTCTCTCTCTCTCTCTCTCTCTCATTCTCTCTCTCTCTCTCTCTCTGTGTGTGTGTAAAATGAAACAGAATGAGTCTACCACTATACCACCCATGAGGGAGACTCAGAAACAATTACATCAAAACAGGCAGAAAGGGGTAGAATTGATTCTCATGGTTGCCAAAAGAATGTTGTGAATATAACTCCCAAGAAGAAAGTGGAAACCAGCTGTAACTAGTCCACTGCACTAGGTACCAGAACTCAAATGATCAGGGGTGTATTCAAAAATAAAATAAAATGGAGGGTGTGTGAAAAAGGTAATGCCCAATAAAATGAAAGGGGAGGGGAGAGAGACAAGGAAAGATGAAGAAACTTTCTGTCCCATAACTGAACTTTACTAATGGGCAATAATATAATGGGGTATCTCTCTTCCACCAACCCCTTCATGCTCCAGGCCACACTGAATATCTGTTAATCTCCACTTGTTATAAGATACAGTAGTACCTCGGGTTAAGTAAATCCATTTCGGAGGTCCCTTCTTAACCTGAAACTGTTCTTAACCTGAAGCACCATTTTGGCTAATGGGGCCTCCCGCTGCCGCCGCGCGATTTCTGTTCTCATCCTGAAGCAAAGTTCTTAACCCGAGGTAATATATCAGGGTTAGCGGAGTCTGTAACCTGAAACGTATGTAACCTGAAGCGTATGTAACCCGAGGTACCAGTGTATTAAAAAATAACCACAATTGATCTTAGATACTTTACCTTTTCTGTACTTCAGTCCTGATTTTATCATTCTTTTCCCTTTCTCCTCCCTGTACTAACACTTAAAATGGCATCCCAACTGAAGATGTGGGAGTCTGAAATTGGTAAGAGGATCTGAGCTGTGTGCCCTTTCTTCTGGAAAGATTCAAACCACGCCTGCACAATTTTTGTCCAAACTAAAAGCAGCCTTTAAATTCACTGACATGCTTTATAAGATCTAGGTTTCTGAAAATATCCTTCAGAGTTGTAATTAAAAGTCAAATAAATAAATATATCCCAAAATTCAAATTTACATTTGGGGATCTTTGCTTAAATTCACATGTGTAAGAATTTATTTCATATCAGAAATGAAATATCTGATTGGAGAAGGGCTGCAGCTCAATTGGAGGACATCTGCTTTGCATGTAGAAGGTCCCAGGTTCAACCCCCAGTATCTCCAGGTAGAGGAGGGACTAGATGGTAGAGGATGAACTAGATGGATGGACCAATGATATGGCTTGGTATAAGGCAACTCCCTATGTTCTTATCAAAAGAATCTGATTTCACAGGGAGCCAGTTTGGCCATGCCTTGCGGCTGACCAAGCCAAATGCAACCTACTAGCCATGTTTAATGACCTTCGTACGTCCAGTACCTACCCTTCCTATTTCTTCAGTCTTGTAGATTTGAAAAAGGAAGTTTTTCCATGCCCCTTGTGGGTTGTTGTCATGGGCTGAGTTTAACTTGGTGGCTCACAAGCTGTGACAGTATCTTCCTTGGCCAGCAGATTCCAAATGCTTGGTACATAAATTCCCAGAGGGAAAGCAGCATAACCAAACTGCAAAGCATTACCTCTGCCTCCAATAGCATTCTTACAGGACCCTTTTAAGAAATGATCCTATACACTTAAGTGAGCTCAGAGGTAGGCGAGTTCTGGCACAGTTAAACAATACTATCATCCTCTCTGTGAGACCTGGAGGACTTGTACCCTGCCTTGCAGGCCATTTTCCACCTGGCCTGGGAAGGCAGGGCCCGCACTGATTCCAGCTAAAAAAGTTGAGGCTGCTGAAGAGGCCAGAGGCCATCTTGGCCATCTCTTGGTGCAGACTAGGTCATCGGGCCTGAGCTTCTACAGCCACCATCTGCCATGTCCAGGACTGGCAGCAACAGCAGCAGATATGTTCTATACTTATGATAATATTTCATTCTCTTGCTCATTATGCTGTTTTAAATGTACATTTTATATTTGACTTCCTTTACTAATGTTTCACTTTGAAATCTTTAAGATAATAGTTTCCTGTTGCTTTGAATGTATACTTGACTTCCTTCAGTAATGTTTTATTCTGGATTGTTTCATTTGATGTTTTAATGTAGGTTTGATATCCCCCCCCCCGAAATATAAAACAGTACAGAAATAATATCCAGTTGTCACGACAGCTTATTTTGAATGTGGGACCCAGCTCTATATTTTTACTGATACACAGGATCCCAATGACACTCACAACTGACATAGAAGTAAAGAACAACCAAGAACAGGCCCCAATTTGAGCTGCAAGGATGTTTTCTCCAAACCACACCTACCTGCCCCACACCTGACAGTGACTCTTTTCTCTGCCATGCCTTTTTTTAGCACCTTCCAGTGATGTGTTTTGGACTTAATGCCACAGGTTGGGAACGACATCTGCCATATGTACCACTTTTAGCGCGTGCTTGCTCTTAGAAAACTTCCTATCACTTGGCCATAGGTGGTTTATTCTCAGCCCCTCTCTTCCTACTCCACTCCATGTTCTATTTAATCAACAAAAAATCAGCTCACCACTCCAGTCCTATTGATTTTTGTAACAGATTTCAGTAGTACCTGCAAAGAGAAGCCAAAAAGTGCTACCTTCTTATCCTTTGATTGATGCTTTCTTTTAACATACATGACAAAGTGATAGATGTACTTAGTTAACTTTCTCCAAAATCATTAATGCCACCCTTACCGGCTGGCTACCCAGGTATTGGTTAAATAGCTGTCATGCATTTTGTTACCTGAAACTCTGCACTACTGAATAAGCAGCCCATTAATTTTCTTTCAGCATCCATAAAGAAGAACAGGTATGAAATGCAACAGCTGAAAGGGGGAGGAAAAGAAAATGCTGTGAATGTTCACGTACCCAACTGTATTGGACATTTTTTTTTTTGTCCACCAGAACAGCAGCTTTAAAAGGTAAATTTACATCTTGGCGGAAGGTTAATATCCGTGTCCATTTCCATGATATTTGATTTTCAACTGTTGATCACAGAGAGCCTGCTTACATTAAGGAAAGAACTATCTGAGATGCTTCGGGCCAAAGATTAGCCTGCAGCTCAGGATTTATATGCAGCTCTCATGGGCCAGGGATGTGAGAATGTATAAAGGATTGCTTTCTTTGGTTCAGAATCCCTGAATAACGGGATGGCATTTAGCTCTACAAACAAGTAGTAGGGATAAGACTGTATGCCATATTCCACATGCTTATACTTTCTTCAGGATAGTGTGCTGTTTGACTGTGTTTGTTTCCTTTTGCCTGCCTTTCCCTTTGTGTATGCTTACCTGTGGGGTGTCTGTCTAGTGTGGGCATGTGGATGGAATGGAGGAAGTGAACAGCCCATACCCATCTCACATTCACAGCCCCTTTTCTTAGAAGCACCAGCAAAGGACATGTTTAACCCCACCAACCATAAGCATTAAAAGCTTGAAAATTAATGAACCTAGAAATGTATTAAAAATGTTAACTGGGTGTGGCAGAAGTAAACCAGCTCCCGGGCTCATGACAAATAATGCCTGTAGCCCCCCGGCCCAGAAACTGACCATTATTGCAATACCGGGGTGGAACACATCACAATAATTATGTCCCAAGGTTATTCTTAAAACATGTGCGTATCTTCGTTTTCTCAATTACCATGTTGAACCAAGTTGCGCAGAAGCAGATGATATTCTGGTCCCCTATCCCCAGTTTCCCTGTGAGATTTATTCTAACAGCTACCAGTAAATTGCTGACTAGTTTCTGACAAGCAGACCTAAGCGAATATTTGGGTAGCTGGAAAGGATTACTGATGCAGCAACTGGTAACTGAAAACTGTAATTATTTGTATGTTTGTTTGGTTCTTTATCCCAGTATAACATTATCCATGTACTGTACAGCTATACCAAATATGGACAAAATGAGCTCCCTTCATTGACACCTCCAGCGTCCCTCTCCCTCTGTGTGAGATATATAATAAATTTCTCCAACCCCCCCATGTGACGTGCAAGACTAATGTCAAGCTTGTGTTGCTCCATGGATGCTAGTTTATAAAACACCATTCCTGCACCGTCAGCAGGGTGAGGGAAGCATATGCTTAACTGTTGTAAAAAAGGAGGACTGGACTGAGCTCCCAGTGTTCCAATTGACTAATAAAATCCCTGCTAGATATGGAGTAAGAATTTGTTTGTTTGGTTTTGAGGAACAAAGGAAGTTGCTTTATCCCGAGTCACACCGTTAGCCCATCAAGTTCAGTTCTGTCTCCACTGACTGGTAGTGGCTCTCCAGGATTTCAGCAGCCCGACTTGGAGATGCTGGGGATTGAATTTGGGACATTCTGCATGCCAAGCAGATGCTTTACCTGAACTTCCTTGCAGATTGGAATCTAACTCTCAAGGGTATTACACACTTCTCTGAATTTTGCCATGCAGTTCATTGTGTGGAAAAATACATATTTGATGCATTTTAGGAATGCATGCAAAAAGTGTATTTTATGGGAAATGCACTGAAAAGCATATTTGATGCAAAATGTACCTATCATATAAAGGCAGTCTTTTTGTGCAGTCTTTCAAACTAAAAATAAATGCACAGAACTTGGAGGGAAGGAATCACCCTGGAGGATGAACAACACAACAGGAAGAAAAGCAATAGGCGGGAGTGGAAATGGGCAAATATTTCATTTTCATTTTCTCTGTTTCTCACTTTTGCAATCTTCTCAACATTTCCAGATCAGTTTGGATTTTTTTTTATTAAGAAAAAAAAGTCATCATGAAAAGACATCAGCATTTCAGTGCCAATCTCTCATTAGATACAATTTGTATATGTATTTTACAATTTTCCCCAATACAATGCATTTCCATATGTTTGTTGCATGTATGTGTTTTTATGTACACTTTACCCTAGACTATGCACTATGTGGCTGGAGCACCACACTGCCACAGAGATGTGAAAATTTCAAAGGATGGATGTGTTTTGGTTTGCTTATTTTAGAAAGTGTGAATGAGGTAAGTTTTCCTTTAAATCTGAATTGAATTATCCAGAGGGAGAAGCTTCTCCACTCCCTGTTTGCATTTGTGATCACACTTGCACCCCATCTCTGCATTGACAGGGCAGAGCTCTCCTGCTATTCCATGCTGTCTGGTCCTTGGGACCGTAAGCTAAAGAATATAGCAAACAAATAGGCTGGTACAACCAACAGACAGTATGCCTCCCAAGCTGGAAACTGTTGTTGTGAATTGCACTAATGATGTGGAAGTAAATTCATTCATTTGAAAGAGTGTTTTTTCTGCATCAAGAATGCTGAAAATCAAGATCGTATATTATGTTTTTTGGCTGATCGCGTTGCCACCTCATTCCACCCCCTCATCCCCTGCACTTATTACAGCATTTTTTTCTTATAAAGCAATAACCATTCTGTCAAATCTACTGTCCGTGGTGCATTTTTATTTTCCGTCACTACATCTGAAGCAAATAAATCCTTTTGTCCCTCCTTCCACAAAGCTTTTAAAAAAGAGAGAGGGGAGGGAAATCATCTGAAAGTGAAATAGAGTTCACCTTCAAAGTGTCACATATGGCTAGGAATAAAATAATTTTGCTTTATGGAATGATATATTTTAAAGGCCCTTTCTCCTTTCCGATTTACTACCATGTCAGAAAAGTAACTTGAAACCAATACTAAAGGAAAGGAAGAGAGATATTTGTACCTTTTGCTTAAACAGAAGGGCTGGGGGAAAGACAGATAAGACACACCTCGATTATTGATGCACAGGATGGAGCACGATGACGCGTTTAGACCTTAGTGGTTCATAAAATGTAAGCAAACAAGCAAGTAAACAAACATGCATGCACATAATAATAATAATAATAATAATAATAATAATAATAATAATATCTTTATTGTCATTGCCCCCTCTCAGGGACAACGAAATTACTCGACTGCTCCATAAAAACACTAATTAAAACAATACAGTATAGTACAGCAAGGAAGATTAGATGACTTTCAAAGTCCAGGCTTCCCATTCAGGGCTGAGATCGCTCTGGAGAAGAAGCTGTTCTTAAGACGGCTCGTTCTTGTCTTCATCGTCCTGTATCTCCGTCCCGACGGCAGGAGCTCGAAGAGACAGTGACCAGGATGCGATGGATCTTTTACTATGTCCAGTGCCTTCCTATGGCACCTTGTGGCATAAATCTGCTCTAAGGTGGAGAGTGGGCAGCCAACAATGCTCTCTGCTGCCTTAACAACTCTGCACAACCCCATCCTGTCCTGGGTAGTACAGCTTCCGTACCACACACATAAGCCATAAGTGAGCACGCTCTCAATGGCACAGTGATAGAAGGCAAGCAGCAGTTTCTGCGGAAGATGGTTTTTCCTTAGAATTCTCAAAAAGTACAGTCTCTGCTGCGCCTTCTTCACAAGCCCCCTTGTGTTGACACTCCAGGACAGATCCTCTTGTAATTCAATGCCCAAAAATCTGAACGTTGTTACCCTCTCCACACAGACCCCATCAATCAAAAGTGGCTGGATATTGCTCTTCTGTCTCCTGAAGTCCACCACAAGCTCCTTTGTCTTCCTTGTATTTATGAGCAAGTTGTTAGCTCTGCACCACTCTGTCAGCCGCTCCACCTCATCTCTATAGTGCGTTTCACCCTCCCTTTCAGGGATGAGCCCAATCACGGTTGTGTCATCTGCAAATTTGACAACCCTATTTCTAGGGTGAGCAGTGACACAATCGTACGTGTAGAGAATATAAAGGAGCGGATAACCCCAAACCTGATTTTTTGTCTAAATCATGCTTGCAAAAATTGCCATCACCATAATTTATAAAACTATTTTGAATCTGTCATTTGGATTTGTGGTTCATGGCCAGGGCCGTCTTAAGCATATGCGGTGCCGGGGTGCAAAGAAGATCCGCCCAGCACCCCCTCCTCCCAGGTTGCCCAGAGTTGTTTTGACCTTTATTTAGGGTGGGATATCAAGGCGCACACAGCAGAGCTGGCCTGGTCGGCCACCTCAGCATCAACAGAGGAGCCCAAGGCTGCGGCGGCAGTGGCGACTGAGCAAGGCCGGGCGCCTCATGTGAGCAGCGTGCACTGGGCGGGCCTCTCGGCAGCCAATTCCAGGTGTGCAGGAGGGCGGAGCCTGTCAGCTGCCTCACTCGCCTGCAGCAGAAGAGCTGTGGCGCTCTGACAGGCTCTGCTCCGCTCAGCAGCTGCTGTCGGCTCTTCCCAATCCCCGGACTCCAAATCTCAGCCCATGACTCTCATCCTGGCACCCCTGAGAGTCCGGCGCCCAGGTACCCTGCACCCCTAGCACCTATGTGTAAGATGGCCCTGTTCATGGCCACAAGTTACAAGCGTAATACAATATAAAATGATCACAGAGCCAACATAAACACAACTCGGAACTGCATGGGATTGAAATAAATCCACCCAAAGGCTTGGTCAAAAGGCAAGATTGTAAAATGCCCCCCCCCAAAAAAAAACCCCAAGAAAGAGGGGGCTAAGTGGTTCCCATAGAATAGGGAATTCCCTGATCTTAGGTCCTGAAATGCTTCATCTGTGTTCTTGCGCGCTGGACATTTGATGGCAATGGGACATGGTAAACAAATGTAGCAGATAAAGCAAACTCAGTGAAGCCTTTAACTATATGTAGTGATTGACTGCTACCCTCTCTTTGTCATTCCAAGCAGAGAGCCCCATATATGGCTAGTAGGGCATATTGGTTGGTTATAAGTTGCATAGGTCTGAAGTGGGCAAATGCTCACCCCATGTCTACCAAAGAACTCTTGATCACAAAATGCAATGATTAAATAAAAGACTTCATATATTTGTAAATTGTGTCATTGGGAGGGCCCCCAAGTGCCCTAGATGAAATCAAAGCTGACCGCGTCAGAAAAGTCCTTTGTTGAGCCTGTAATTATTGGCTGCATTGCAAAACAAATATCATTTCCCACAAAAGATGACGTTCAGCCTCAAATGTAAAAAAATGTGATGATGGAGAATCAGTGTTCAGCAGATCAATGCTAGCTAACCCAGAGGGTAAGTCTTAAGAGCTGAAGGAAAAGGGGGAATTTTCCATTACACAAGGAGAAACATACATACAACAATAAAATTAACAACCAATAAAACTAACAACCATGATGAAACTGCAGGAGGACTATAACAAAGCAATGATTGGCTGGGAACCTATAATTATATTAAACAACAGCTAGGAGTTTTAGGAGCAGGGATTGATTATATGTTTCTGTTAAAAATTATAAGGTAATGTGGAAGATTATTAAATTATAAGTGTCTATGGATCAAATGTGTTGTTTTGTAATGTAAAATGCCCTCTTGAATTGTTGTATTGTTGGTTTTGTATGTTTCCCTTTTGTGTGTGATTATGCGAGAGTAATTGTGTGTTTGTATTTTTCTCTGTGCTGTTTATAATCCCTTTATAACCCATTTTAAATATTTTAAACCCCTTTTGTATTATTTTGTAAATTTGTACCTTTCGTAATCATGACATTTTTGGGTTGGGGAAGAAGATCACACCTGCATATGGCTGTAGCTGTTACTTTCCTGCAGCGATTTGTGTGGGAGCAGCTGTGCTCACATCCACCACTGTTGGGAAGCTGTGGATAAGTCAGGTCAAACATGACTTCCTCCAGACAAAGCTTCTCCCCATGGAGCAAATTACAAATGTCTGAACAAGCCCCATATTCCCCGCAACTCCAAGTTATATAGAGCAGGGGTGTTTTTTTAATGGACTGGGTTCCACAGCTACATTTCAAAATGTTAATTTTGAGCAAAAGAATTATCATGTCTGTGTTATGCTTGTTTCAGAATGTTCTTTCTTCAGATTCCTTTGCATTTAGCAGAGTAATTGAAAAAAGAGTAATGGGACTTAATCCACTGAATGACCTTCTAACTATAATTAGGATTACATAAGCAGGTTCTGATAAGAAGAAATAATGAAGCAAAATTTCTGCTTAAAACTCAACGCGTACACAGCCCTGTTGGGAGTTATCAAAAGATAAGATACACAAAGACATGTGAATTAAAGGCTGCGCTTTTGCAGAGAACAATTGAAAACTATCAACCAGCAAGTAAACCAGGCTGGTTTTATTTTGGCACCCCAAATGAGGAAAATAGTGCATCCCTTTTCCATCCTCTTGGTAAGTATGCTGGTACTGGATCCTAATTCTTGGCTGCAGAGTAGCCTTTATTTTTCCTTGGGGGAATTCCTTTTCCAAAGTCCTCTCTTCTGTATTCAAATATTGTCACGTGTCAATTGGCAACAGTCTCCAAACAACCCTGGTCCCCTCCTCTACCCCATAGTCCTGTCCCTGAATGTCTAATATTGCTGATGTGCCATGCTTTTTCTCCTTCCCAGAGCAAAGACAGATTACATTTGTTCCTTTTCTTCCTGTGGAGAATTATGACAATAAGTAAGCCTAACTTCTGTTGTCTATGCTCTGGTAACCTCTAGGTTAGATTACTGCAATGTGTTATATGTAGGGCTGCTCTGAAGACAGTTTGGAAACTTCAGCTGGTTTATAATTTGGCAGCCAGGTTGCTCACCAGGCAAGACAATTTGAGCATGTTACACCAATCTTGGCCCAACTGCACTGACTGCTCATTAGTTCCTGGGCCTAATTCAAAGTGCTAGTTTTGACCTATACAGTGGTACCTTGGGTTAAGAACTTAATTCGTTCTGGAGGTCCGTTCTTAGCCTGAAACTGTTCTTAACCTGAGGTACCACTTTAGCTAATGGGGCCTCCTGCTGCCGCCACCGCGCAATTTCTGTTCTCATCCTAAAGCAAAGTTCTTAACCCGAGGTACTATTTCTGAGTTAGTGGAGTCTGTAACCTGAAGCGTCTGTAACCTGAGGTACCACTGTAAAGCCTTAAACGGCCCAGGGCCATAATACCTCAAGTTCTACCTCTCCCCACATGAACCAACCTGGACCCTACAATCATCATCTGAGGTCCTTCCTCGTATGCCTGCAGCGACAGGAGAAGAGGCCTTTTCCGTGGTGGCTCCCCAGGGAAGCTCACCTGGTTCCTTCATTATAAATATTTAAGGGCCAGGTGAAAACGTCCCTCTTTTCCCAGGCTTTTGGCTAATGAAACAATCTAGTGCCCTTTAAACTGGGTGGGGTTATTGTTTTTGTTTGTTACTATGTTATGCATTTTTGTGTTTTTATATCGTAAACTGCCCTGTGGTCCTCAGAGGAAAGGCTGTATAGAAATTTGAATAATAATAATAATAATAATAATAATTTAATTGGACAATACTGTACTCTTGTTTGAAGGAAAAGACTGGTGTGAACTGGGCTGCTGCTTCAGAAGAGAGGGAATTGAATGCTGCCTCAGCTAACATGTCAGTGTTTGACATGGTTTCATGTCTTTGCGAAAGGTGGCACTGTAAATTGCTACACACAGAGAGTTGCTCTGGGGAAGCAACTCATCCTCTGAAGCAGGTAGGCCAAAGAAAGAAAGAATATTGAGACCAAACTAGATGTCATGTCAAAATATGTCTTCTCATTTCACATTGCTGTTGGTGTTTATAATTTCAAATGGTAGTTGCTGGTGGCTCTTATCAAAATTGGGACCACTCTCTGTGTGTAGGAAGTATTTAACCCTTCATTTCTTCTCACAGTGCAATCCTGATTCAACATACACCAATGGCAGCTTCTCTTCTGGGGAAAGTAGCAGCTTCAAGGAGACCATTTTATTAACCCCACCCTGGGCGTTATGGTCCCAGTTTTGACATGGCATTATAATAATATTAGAAGACCCTTTTGGATCAGGCCAAATGCTCACCTAGTCCATCACTCTGTTCTCCCAGTGGCCAACCAGATGCCCAAGGGAAGCCTACAAGCAAACATACACTCACAAATTGGGCAATTATTACCTTACACCCACCATTGCGCTGAAGCCTCAAACTTTAACAGGAGGATCAAAAGGATTTAATTGTTCAATCTTTTGCACAGAAAAGATGAAGAGAGCAGTGCACAATTTCCCTGTGGAACAGAAAAGGAAGAATTCCCTTTGCCTGTGTAAAACGCCCCCACCTCCGCTATTTTCCAAACTGTCAGTGAAGCTATCATTTTGTCCTCCCTCAAAAGCTACAAGCCACAATTATTTCCAGCTTTCTAATTACACACCCAGCATGGGCTGCTCCTTGGTGCCTACACTAATAGAGATGTAAATTTTGGGGGGAAAGACCCGCTGTGTTATGGGCTGATAATATAAGATCAAAATTATGTGCCACTCACCATTAAATATCCCTGAGAATGAAGACAATTTGCACACTGGGAGGCAGGAGCTCAAGCTCTAATGGAAAGCGCACAATACCATTGACTACCAGTAATGGTTGTCAATTGTCTGATAATCTAGAGCATGATGTCATCTGGGTCCGATATTCCCCACCTCCGGTGCAGTACTATGAACAGTAATGCACATCCAGATAAAAGCAGGCAGCAAACACCTTTGAAACCAGCATTTGCTGATCAGAGTTGTAGCCAGCAACATGTGCTGTACACAGTAGGCAACGGCTGCTGTAGGGAGTAGTGAATTGCATGGACTCTCCAGTATATTTCCTTGTTTTATGGTAGAAAAACAGCCATCCTTTGAAATTACAGGGCTGCTTCTCATTTCCAACAACAAGTCTCTCCATCTCTCTCTCTCTCTCTCTCTCTCTCTCTGTGATTTTCTTCTTCTTTTGCACTGCAGACCGTGAAAGGAGAACCGTAACCTCAGATTAGGACATTTTGCAAAATGCTTTCTTTTCCCAACACAAAATATCTCTGAGGAATGATCTCCTCGGCTGGCTGCACATGCAAATGTATTGTGTGAATGGTCATACTCCCTAGCAAATGCATGAATAGGATTTGGAACAGAACTTTGTTTCTTTTAATGGGATTTGTGTGGGAGAATTTCCTAGAGGATGCCTACATGTTCATTACTTCCAGTTTCGGCATAGCACTGGAGAGGGTTTGTGCAACTTAATATCCTGTGTCAACGGAACAACAAATAATAGTGCCAATAATCTAGATCTGTTCCTGTTCCCATGCCATCTCTTTTTTCGATGTATCCGCTCCAGTGCTTTCCCCGCTCTGTTTTTTAATTAATGGAAAGTGTGTGGACCATTTCCGGCAAAGGAATCTAGATTAGCATAAATCCGTACTGCTGGGGAATGTTTAGAGGACAAAATTCCTCCGACACAGCTTCCATGTAATGGAATGAAAGCTGCACAAGTCTGTGTGAGTGGGAAATTTGTCCCTTTCCCCCCATTTCCCCTTTAGTAATTGGTAAAGACTTTCTCCTTTAGTGCTTGCAGCTAGCAATTTCTCATTCCATAATTTGTTTCCCTTATCTTTCCCCTGCAAGCCTTAACTCACTCTCTGTAGTCTTGTTTGGTCCCTTCCCCTTCTCTCCGTTTCCATCAGGCCTTTGAATAGTCCCTCATGAAACCGCATTTTTCACCACTAATTGATTGCACTTTCTGTCCCAGTCAAAACGGGAGCTTGCTATGCATTAAATTAACGTCCTTTAGGATCCTCTAGGCTGCATCAACTAGCGTGGATTTGAATGCAGCCTTTCTAGCGAGCTGTGGACAGAACTTGGCTTCATTCCTCCCAAAGGTGCATCATCGCTCCTCTAGGTTCCTCCTTGGCCATCCTGTCTGACAGGAAGCCCTCCAGATGGTGTTGGACTCTGAGTCTCATGAGCCCCAGCCAGCATGGCCAATGGTCAGGAATGATGGGCGCTGTAATCATTGGAGGCCCACAACTTTCCTATCACTGCTTTGGAGCTAACGAGCCAAATCTTTGGCTACAGGCCTTTAAGTCCTCAGCACCAGAAACCTCTTTGGAACCGATTGCCACCTTCAAAACTTATTTACCTTATTTCTCTTGCTTACCTACCTTTCTATTATTTCAGCTAAAAAGCCATCAATTTTACACCTGCTGAAGTGTGGAGACCACCACTTTGGCTCTCCCTGATCTACAGTATTGGAAAAAGAGTGAAGATGCACTTCGGTGCTTCATCTGTTTCTCCCAAGAACATCCTAGCATTTTGATACACTCCAAAAAAATACCAACAGAACGTGACTGACTTTGCACTTGGCAGTGATGCAAACAAACAACTTACAGAAGGATCCCTTGTGGCAGCGACTGTTTTACTTGATATTGTACCTATTGGCAACAGCCTGTGAGTTGGGGGAACTTGAGGTTCCTGAACAATTTATCTACACTTGCTATATATCTTTTGAAAGTAGCCTTCATTGTAGCCGACTGATCTGTCGTATTAAAAAGCTATCCCATCTGTCTTTGCCAGAAAACCATCCCTTCCACTTTTTCCCATAGGAAAAAAAAATGCCTTTCTTTTTCTTATTCCATTAGAGATGGTGGACTCCTTTATCAGTAATGAGAGGTCCATTGCAGCTACCGTACATGCTTAGAATTAACTGTATCATGAAAAGCTGCATAATTTTGGTTCTATGTCCTTTGCAGCTGCCTCCTTGGTTATCCTAGCTGGAACTTCCACTATCCTTACTGCATCTGTACTCCTGCTGCCTTTTAGCACAGGCTACTCAGAGAAGTTAGTTGCATTCAGCTCAATGGGGATTGTTTCTAAGTAAGTGGGCATAGGACTGCATAGGTCAATCCTATATTGGTGGTGGGGAAGAGATTCTGTGGTAGAACTATTACCGCTTCCCAAACCCAGCTGGTTTGTGGTAATGATGGGATGTGGAGGGGATTTGAGTGCCTGGAGGCGGTTGGAGGATGGATGGCAGCTAACAAATTGAGGTTGAATCCTGACAAGACAGAAGTGCTGTTTTTTGGGGACAGGGGGTGGGCGGGTGTGGGGGACTCCCTGGTCCTGAATGGGGTAACTGTGCCCCTGAAGGACCAGGTGCGCAGCCTGGGAGTCATTTTGGACTCACAGCTGTCCATGGAGGTGCAGGTTAATTCTGTGTCCAGGGCGGCTGTCTACCAGCTCCACCTGGTACGCTGGCTAAGACCCTACCTGCCCGCAGACTGTCTCACCAGAGTGGTGCATGCTCTAGTTATCTCCCGCTTGCATTACTGCAATGCGCTCTATGTGGGGCTACCTTTGAAGGTGACCCGGAAACTGCAATTAATCCAGAATGTGGCAGCTAGACTGGTGACTGGGAGTGCCCGCCGGGACCACATAACACCAGTCCTGAGAGAGCTGCATTGACTCCCAGTACGTTTCTGAGCACAATTCAAAGTGTTGGCGCTGACCTTTTAAAGATAGGATAGCTGCTTATTTCCTTCACGTCTGAAGGGAGGGCATTCCACAGGGCGGGCACCACTACCGAGAAGGCCCTCTGTCTGGTTCCCTGTAAACTCACTTCTCGCAATGAGGGAACCGCCAGAAGGCCCTCAGCACTGGATCTCAGTGTCCGGGCTGAATGATGGGGGTGGAGACGTTCCTTCAGGTATACAGGACCGAGGCCGTTTAGGGCTTTAAAGGCATCTGAAGGCAGCCCTGTTTAGTTTTTAATATTTAATGCTGTATTGTTTTTAACACTCGATTGTGATGATGATGATGATGATAATAATAATAATAATAATAATAATAATAATAATAATAATAATAATAATTTTCTTTGCCTTTTTGCTATTCTCTTCCCCCCTTCCTTCTCCATTGTGGTAACTGGGAAGGAATTAACTATGCCAACTCTAGCATGGGGTGTTAGGGAGTAGGGATGGACCTGTTCATTTTTGTTTTCCAATCTTAAATTTAGGACTTCTCATTTCCACAGCAATTTGTGATTTTTTTTAAGAAAAGACTCACGAAAATTCACCAGCATGAATTTCTCCTAATAAGCATATTTTGCCTAATAGACACATTTTTGCAAAGCCCAAATGGCTATGGATGGGCTATGAAGGGCACAGATGGGCAGCTTAGTTGGTCTGCTGCCTTGAGCCAGGGATCCAGCATTCTGATCCAGCAGCAGAGTGCAAGGTGGCATCCTGGCAGTCTGCCAGAACAGAGAGCATCCTCACAACTTAGCTTTATTTATTGCCTATGCTTCTTGCAGATAAAGTTGTGACTCTTAGCTTGTAATTTCTTCATTACGGGTAGAATGGCATAGGCTGGGCAAAAGTGGGAACAAGTCCAGAATCCACAATGAAGAAAACCATAAATATTCAAGTCAGATTACTGATTGCTGCAGGAAAACTTGAAATTTGGTTTAGCAGTGTGCTGCACTTCCTAATAAAGAAGTGATGAGAGTTGTTTGTTGACAACCTGGAAGCTCTCGTAATTTTAAAGTGATATCCTTCACTTTGATACTACCTTTCTTTGCCACTTCCAGGTTTTTGAGACACATTCATCCTTAAGGAAATAAGTGAAATTGTTAGCTGTTAGAGGAAGGTTGGCAGGTTGCTGTTATCAAGCTATTAATCTTTTATCTTTTTTTTTTAAAAAATATGAACCTCATTATCTTTTTTTGTAATAAGTGCTGCACGTTTATGTTGCCCATTTATGTTATCTGGAGTGTATGAGGTCTGCAATATCCGTCTCCCATTAACATCCACGTGAATTTTACTCAAAATACTTTGGAAATGCTTTGGAAAATGCCAGTAACTTCAGTTAACATTTTGTAGGAGATTAGAATTCTCTGCCGTAAAGAAATATTCACAAACATCTCAAAGTAAGCACACTTTGTGCTTCATAATTCTTTTTGAAGGCAGATCTCCCATGCCCCACTTTGCTTTCATTAATGTCAGAATGTTTTTGGGGGGCGATGGGATATTCAGTGCATTCATTTTTTCTGGTTACTCAGAGATATATCAAAGTGAGAATAAGCTGATAGTTCAAAGCCGTCAAAGGGAGATGCCATGTGAATCTGCAAATGGGATGTTTCTCTAGTCAGCTTACACACAATTAGTAAAACAGCAATGTAATAAGATTACTAGTGATTAAAACATTAAGAAGCATAAAAATAACAGCAGTAGACAAAGCCATCATTAAAACACACATTTTGATTTCTGTTCACTTTCCCTGAGATCCTTTTGCATGCACAGAACTTATCTAGGAAGCTGATCCATGTGCAGAAACTAGGTTGGTCATATATCTTACTTTACAGAGCACAGTCCCCTTTCATGGGAACCAAACAGCGATGGGCATGACAAATACTGTCTCTTGAGCTTCAGTGATCTTTCCCTGAACAATCAAAGAACAATCCATGAAGATCAAAAGAAAGTATGTGGTGTGTCTGCCTGTGTATGTGTGTGACAACATGTATGTAGGACTGCATGTGTGTATGAGAAAGTGCTGTGTGCCTGTGTATGTGCTTCTATGTGGTGTGTGTGTGTTAATTGTGCATGTGTGGTGTGCATTTATGTGCCATTTATATGTGCAGTGTGTACACTTGCGAACATGTGTTGTTGTAAACAAAAATTGCCCTTTTCCCTTATGGGGTATCCAAGAGCCCATATAGAGTCCTTATGTAGGTTCCCTATTGGTAGGAGAAAATAACAGAGGCCAACCAGAGAATACTGAGAAGCAAAGCAGCTAATAAGCTTGATCTTTATTGATCTGTTGCAACAGGGTGCTCCCCTTACCCGCAGGAGAGGAGGAGGAACCCAGAAAAATGGTGCGCAAGGCCTTATAAAGATTTCTGAAATTGCCATCCTGTAGATCAAGATCACCCCCAGAAACATCATACATACATCACAGAAGAGGTGTAACCTAAGACCACCCCCCAGATACATCATACCTACATCACAGAAAAGGCGGTGTAAAACAGAAATTTGAATGTTGTTTTTCTCCTGTCGTTGTTTATCTCCTGTCTGGCAGGTTACTTGATTGGATTTCCTGGGTAGCCTGGCCAGTCTTTTGTAATGATAAATACTTAGTTCCTGGGCTAGGTCTCAGGCTCACACCCTATTCATATCTTAAATGTGCCCTTAAGACAGGATTTGTGAGGAAAGAGACAATGGGGAGGTTTCCCACTTTGACCTTGCAGAGAAAACATTTGGTCAGTTTGGGAATCAAAATGGTTCCAGGTCGGTCTTCCTGTGCTGATCTATGTACGTGCTTGGTTGGTATGCTTATGAACATTACCATATATCTAAGACCTCAAAATTCCTATCACAGTGTCCATGTGGACATCTACATTGGCCATGCTCAGTACTGCCATAAAGCTCTTGAGGCCTACCCTCTGACTCAGCTTTTGCTAACCTGGTGCCCGCCAGATGTTTTGGACTGCAACTTTCAGCTGACCGGGGCTGATGGGAATTGTAGTCCAAAACATCTGGAGGGCATCAGGTTGGTGAGGGCTGCTCTGAGTAGTTGGGCAGATACACAGAGAAGAATGACTAAGCTGAGAATAATCCTCACTGGCCAGTTTATACGAGGCTTACATTTAATAATAATAATACTAATAATAATAATTTATTATTTGTACCCGCCCATCTGGCTGGGCTTCCCCAGCCACTCTGGGCGGCTTCCAAAAAAATATTAAAATACTGTAATACATAAAACATTAAAAGCTTCCCTAAACAGGGCTGCCTTCAAATGTCTTCTAAAAGTCTGGTAGTTGTTGTTCTCTTTGACATCTGGTGGGAGGGCATTCCACAGGGCGGGCGCCACTACCGAGAATGCCCTCTGCCTGGTTCCCTGTAACTTGGCCTCTCACAGTGAGGGAACCGCCAGAAGGCCCTTGGCGCTGGACCTCAGCGTCCGGGCAGAACGATGGGGGTGGAGACGCTCTTTCAGGTATACTGGGCCAAGGCCATTTAGGGCTTTAAAGGTCAGCACCAACACTTTGAATTGTGCTCGGAAACGTACTGGGAGCCAATGTAGGTCTTTCAAGACCGGTGTTATATGGTCTCTGCGGCCGCTCCCAGTCACCAGTCTAGCTGCCGCATTCTGGATTAGTTGTAGTTTCCGGGTCACCTTCAAAGGTAGCCCCACGTAGAGCGCATTGCAGTGGTCCAAGCGAGAGATAACCAGAGCATGCACCACTCTGGTGAGACAGTCCGTAGGCAGATAGGGTCTCAGCCTACGTACCATATGGAGCCGGTAAACAGCTGCCCTGGACACAGATTTGACCTGTGCCTCCATGGACAGCTGTGAGTCCAAAATGACTCCCAGGCTGCACACCTGGTCCTTCAGGGGCACAGTTACCCCATTCAGGACCAGGGAATCCTCCACACCTGCCCGCCTCCTGTCCCCCAGAAACAGTACTTCTGTCTTGTCAGGATTCAACCTCAATCTGTTAGCCGCCATCCATCCTCCAACCACCTCCAGACACTCACACAGGACCTTCACCGCCTTCACTGGTTCTGATTTAAAAGAGGGGTGAGCTGGGTATCATCCGCATACTGATGAACACCCAGCCCAAACCTCCTGATGATCTCTCCCAGCGGCTGCATGTAAATGTTGAAAAGCATGGGGGAGAGGACAGAACCCTGTAGGACCCCACAAGTGAGACCCCAGGGGTCTGAACACTCATCCCCCTCCACCACTTTCTGAACATGACCCAGGAGGAAGGAGCGGAACCACTGTATGACAGTGTCCCCAGCTCCCAGCCCCTCAAGACAGTCCAGAAGGATGTTATGGTCGATGGCATCAAACGCCGCTGAGAGATCCAGCAGAACCAGGAAACAACTCTCACCTTTGTCCCTAGCCCGCCGGAGATCATCAACCAAGGCAGTTTCAGTCCCATGGTGAGGGCTGAATCCCGACTGGAAGGGATCCAAATGGTCCGCTTCTTCCAGGCGTGCCTTGTTCTTCAGTCTGCCTGAAAACTGCTAGCTTATTTCGGGCCAGGCTGAGAACGTGCAGAAAATATGCTAGTTGCCTGAGAAGATCCAGGTTGAACAAGGATCATGATATTACATCATTACATGCCAGATATACTTTCAACAGGTTTCTAGAAATGCATAGAATTGTGATTGTTCTATGCTACACCTCTAACATAACCGTACAACGTCTTGTGCACTCCAACACAGGCTCAGCATCTTACAAAATTTGAAATACAGTGGTACCTCAGGTTAAAAACTTAATTCGTTCTGGAGGTCCGTTTTTAACCTGAAACTGTTCTTAACCTGAGGTACCACTTTAGCTAATGGGGCCTCCCGCTGCCGCCGTGCCACTGGAGCACGATTTCTGTTCTCATCCTGAAGCAAAGATCTTAACCCAAGCTATTTCTGGGTTAGCGGAGTCTGTAACCTGAAGCATCTGTAACCTGAAGCATCTGTAACCCGAGCTACCACTGTAATCCAAACAGACCTATAAGCAAAGCTCTTTTTTCCCTTCTAACAGTATCCATTTTACCTGGATACATGGTGCTAGTTGAACACTGTCTCTGGCCCTGTTGGTGTGACTTCTAAGCAAACACAAGGGATGTTAAGTATAATTGGTTTAACTGACACTAAAATGGGAATGTCTGTGTACTGGTGAAAGGTTTTAACATAGAGATTTTCCATGGGCTTATATTAAAAAGCAAAAAGACATGTCTCTGAGCTTTAATGAGTTGATAATTAACTATTGTTGTTTTCTGCTAGCTAACGTGTGTGAGTAACATTTGATCGGGTGACAATGGTATCTGGTTGCAAATCTCCATTTTGAAGGGAGTTCCCTTTGAGTCTTTTGTCTCAAGACTGTGGAGTGAAGATGTAAATGAAGCTCTCAAGGAAAACAGCTCCTGATAAAATGGATGCTGATGGAGAGCGAGAAAGAGCTTTGCTTATAGGTCTGTTTGGATTATTTCATATTTTGTAAGAAGCTGAGCCTGTGCTGGACTCTACAAGACATTGTATGGGTATGTTTGAGGTATAGCAGTATCCCAGTATGCAACACTAACATGATGTTTATGTGCATTTGCAAGAGACAACAATTCCCACAACGCAATGGAAGAAGATTCACATATATGCCTAATGCACAAACATTCTGGACAGGAAATGCATTCAGAATTACAAACCAGGTTGAAATAAGTCTGCTATGCATGCACCAATCAAATATTATGTGAGTATGTTTATCTCTATAGCCCCTGTTTTTCTTAAAATTCTTTAAGATATTTTGGAATAACTTAAAAGAGGAAGGGATTTGTTCAGATCCATAAAATTGGATTTTAGAGGAACTGACTTTGCTATGGGCTCAACCTCTTATTGTTGTTGTAGGAACAGCAGGAGCATTTGACATTGTTGACCATTAAACTTTATAGTACAGATTTATGGATTGCAATTTTAGGGTGAAGTTTTGATCTGCTGTAAAAAGGATGTGGATCTATAAAATACAAAGATGCACTGCTTTTCACTCTTCAGTCAAAACTCCTAGAGCACCCACAAAGTTGTCTTAAGAGACCTATAATTTTTTCCCTGGCTTCTTTGGTCAAAATTGGGTAGGATTGTTTCTGATGTTCACAGCTTTAGAGCTGCAGTATCCTATTTACCACTATTTTCCTTTCTCTTCATGCTTTGAAAGATTGACTTTTTAGTCCTGCATTGGCAGTATCCAAATTGTGCTGTGTTAAACGCTGAAAAGTGATCCACTATGGTGGATATGCTGATTCCTTGCTTCCAGTGTCACTGGAGATCCCTATGGGGGAGGAACTCATTTTGGAACAAATGAAAAAGTGAACCAGTGGTGCTCACCTGGTCCAGTGCCCACTTGTTGTAGGTGTTGTTTAGTTGTCTTAGTTGTTTTCGACTTTCCGTGACCCCATGAACCAGAGCATGCCTTGGAAACTCTCACTTTCTTCTCAAAGCTTCGCCTTTTTTTTATGTCCATGGAGTTTTCTTGGCAAAATACTGGAGTGGTTTGCCAGTTCCTTCTCCAGGTGGATCACACTTAGTTTAAACTCTCAGCTATGACCTGTCCATCTTCGGTGGCCCTGCATGGCATAGCTCATAGTGTCTTGGAGTTATTCAAGCCCCTTTGCCACGACAAGGCAGTGATCCATGAAGGGCAATGCCCACTTATTCCAACTCAAATGCAAAAGAACCTCCAGTCCGGATTCCCACTCTTACCCTTTCGTACCATTTATGTGGAGTAGGTGGGATTTGAATGATTTATCTTATTCCATCAGCAGTAGGTATGCTGAGCTTGGCAATTGCCCTGGCAGCTGTCATTTCTTCACCCCCAAAGAAAACCCTGGCACTCCATTGTTCCAATATATATATTTTTTTAAAAATGGTGACAACCTCAAAAAAGTGGTTTCCCTTAGTGCCTACACTTTGTTGCTAGGGCCAGATTATGTTTGCTAGAATCCCATGGAATTTTTAAATTTTGTGAAAGGAAGGAAGGAAGTGGAAGATAATGCGACTACTGAAATGAAGATGACCTGATCTATGTACCTGCCTACCTACCTATGGCATTTCAACAAGCCACCCAATTGCAATACTGCATCATGAAACAATTGTAGCATAACAATTGAAATGAATGATTTTAGCAAATTAACAACAAATGAATATGCTGTTTGCAGCACTGTCCTATAAATGATTACTCAGAAACAAGTCCTATTATGTTAAAAGATTCTCACTTTCAGGTAACTGGATATAGGACTGTGCCCTAATGCCTCAAACTTTGTTGTTGTTTAGTCATTTAGTCGTGTCCGACTCTTCATGACCCCATGGACCAGAGCACGCCAGGCCCTCCTGTCTTCCACTGCCCCCCGCAGTTTGGTCAGACTCATGTTTGTAGCTTTGAGAACACTGTCCAACCATCTCGTCCTCTGTCGTCCCCTTCTTCTTGTGCCCTCAATCTTTCCCAACATCAGGGTCTTTTCCAGGGAGTCTTCTCTTCTCATGAGGTGGCCAAAGTATTGGAGCCTTAGCTTCACAAACTTTCCTTCCAGTGAGCACTCAGGGCTGATTTCCTTAAGAATGGATACATTTGATCTTCTTGCAGTCCATGGGACTCTCAAGAGTCTCCTCCAGCACCATAATTCAAAAGCATCAATTCTTCGGCGATCAGCCTTCTTTATGGACCAGCTCTCACTTCCATACATCACTACTGGGAAAACCATGGCTTTAACTATACGGACCTTTGTTGGCAAGGTGATGTCTCTGCTTTTTAAGATGCTATCTAAGTTTGCCATTGCCTTTCTCCCAAGGAGCAGGCGTCTTTTAATTTCGTGACTGCTGTCGCCATCTGCAGTGATCATGGAGCCCAAGAAAGTAAAATCTCTCACTGCCTCCATTTCTTCCCCTTCTATTTGCCAGGAGGTGATGGGCCCAGTGGCCATGATCTTCGTTTTTTTGATGTTGAGCTTCAGACCATATTTTGCGCTCTCCTCTTTCACCCTCATTAAAAGGTTCTTTAATTCCTCCTCACTTTCTGCCATCAAGGTTGTGTCATCTGCATATCTGAGGTTGTTGATATTTCTTCCGGCGATCTTAATTCCGGCTTGGGATTCATCCAGCCCAGCCTTTCGCATGATGAATTCTGCATATAAGTTAAATAAGCAGGGAGACAATATACAGCCTTGCCGTACTCCTTTCCCAATTTTGAACCAAATCAGTTGTCCCATATCCAGTTCTAACTGTAGCTTCTTGTCCCACATAGAGATTTCTCAGGAGACAGATGAAGTGATCAGGCACTCCCATTTCTTTAAGAACTTGCCATAGTTTGCTGTGGTCGACACAGTCAAAGGCTTTTGCATAGTCAATGAAGCAGAAGTAGTAGCCTCAAACTAATGAAGATGAAACATCTCTCCTACCCCCTTGCATACCTCTATGCAAGGTAGCTCATGCTAGGGCACTAGCAACACAAACCAGAAGCCTCCTGGTCCTAGGAATCACCTGTCCCTCTCCAAAAAACCCTAATCTGATGCCACAGCTTGCTAGAAAGCTCCCATATGTCCTTCCCTACTTCATCTGACACATCTTGTTGCTTAGGGAGGTCACAAGTTTCCTCACTGTGCCTACTGAAAGACTTTGTTATCATGTTTGGATTGTGTCTTTGAGTCGGCAAACCCTCCTCTGGAAAGACTGATTTATGGTGCAACTGGTCTGGGAAAATTAATGAGCAGACACTTAAGACTTTATTACATCAGAACAGACTAAAATGGCGCCTGCCACTCGAACAGGACCGTTGGATCAGCGTGTGGTGATTTAAGGAGAGCCTTACAAAGTTCACACAGAAATATAACAATGTTTGGTTTAATTCACCTGCGGAAACAACTCAGAGGCTATTAAGAAGAAAAATGATAACAACAAGAAGACTGGAAGATGGGATTTGTGAATATCAAAAGCAGCAGAAATATGAGATGACTGGATCCTTACTGAGCTCTAAACATGGGAACCCCCAACAAAAAAATTAAAATTTGGCAAAATATTCAGATTATGTAATATGTATTGGTATAATTTAGAATACTTAATGTGATATGATTGGATTGTTAAATGGAAAACTTAATAAAAATTATTATAGAAAGACTGGTGCCAATATATCAGCTCCAGCCAATTACCAGCATCTGGATGGCAGCGCCTGTCAGACCCCATGAGGGACTCTTCTGCTCAAGTGATGGAAATACATACCCTGCTTCAGTGAAATATCTTCACCTAGATTGTAACAATTTATGTCTAGGGATGCAAGAAGGCACCCTCTCCATTCTGCTCTGCATTTGTTGCATGCAGCACTGTTTCCATTCTGCTGCAGTTCACCTTTGACCAAAGACTACATTATTTGTATTGTGGCAAATGTAATTCATTACATTGCTGTTATGCAATTTCATCTTGTTCATTTCAAAGCAAAGGAAACACAACGCAAACTGGGTGGAGGGAATGTAATAATTTATGTATCGTTTGCAGCTGAATCAACAGAAACAACAAGTACGGTCATATTCATTGGATTGATTTTCATTCCAAGATCTGGGACAAAGAAGCAAACATTGGCAATTTCCACTCCTGTTTCCATTTCCATTTGAATTCTCTGACAGTACAACATGTGACAAATACAGGGCAGAATGGAAAATGATGCCTTCTTACATCTTTCACTACAGGCACACATAATTTTAATTCGTATTGTATTGTTGTTTGTTGCCCTAGGCTCCTTTTGGAGGGATAGACATTTAACAGAGAAATAAAAAAATAAATATATAGGCATTTTTCTGCAGGATGGTATGTGTGCCTTACTGCTATACTGATCCATGCTGATGTCTTGTGGTTGCCCCGGCTCGAGACGTGCCAAAATACAAACATCTGGATTAAAGCTTTCTTGTTTAATCTATAGCAGGAGAGATGCTAATTTATCATGTTGGGAAAGCTCTGTCTTTGCTTTGGATGTGTCGTTATCGGTGAGTTTCAGAATGCCAACTTGTAAACAGCTGATGCTTCTTTTGTGAGTCTTTGTTTAAAAAATATGATTTTACTACTTTTATGCACCCTTGAAAAAAGCCTTGTAAGACTGAAAATGCATCAGAAATTTTATAGATGTAAGGAGAATATTTTAAAGCCTGATTGAATTGTGTAGATAGATAATAAAACACTGTCACCCAAATCCAGCAAGGGGAAATTTATGTGCAAAAGCTGCATTTGGAATACATTAAACTGACTGGAAATATGTTTTGATGTGTTTGCTCCAACTTGGGCCATTACTAGTTTCAGGCAACTAGTTGTGAATACAGTGGTACCTTGGGTTACATACGCTTCAGGTTACAGACTCCGCTAACCCAGAAATAGTACCTCGGGTTAAGAACTTTGCTTCAGGATAAGAACAGAAATTGTGCGGCGGCGGCGCAGCGGCAGCAGCAGGAGGCCCCATTAGCTAAATTGGTGCTTCAGGTTAAGAAGAATTTCAGGTTAAGAAAGGACCTCCGGAATGAATTAAGAACTTAACCCGAGGTACCACTGTATTCTAGAGCTAGACTGGGGACTTAAGATTGCTCATGCAATGCACTATAGCTACTTACTGAACCATATGTGCACCAAGCATATGCCCAGCTCCAGCATCTTTTGTAGGGTCAGGGGACAGAACATAAGAAGAGTCCTGCCGAATCAGGCCAATGGCCCATCTAGCCCAGCATCCTGTTCTCACAGTGGCCAACCAGATGCCTGTCAGAAACCCTCAAGCAGAAGAGCACTGCCTCCTCCTGTGCTTTCTGGCAACTGCTGTTCAGAAGCATTAGTGCCTCCAGCCACGTAGGCACATCATGGCTAGTAACCATTGGCAGCTGTATCCTCAAAGCAGAGTAGCGGAGGAAAGTACATGCTAGTAGAGGAAAAGGTTTTGGCAGGACTAAGATCCTTGAACACTCCGGAGTGATATTACAGTAATTAATCTTCTATGAATTTGGTGGATGTTTTGAATAGGAACCTGTCAAAGCTACTGATACTCTTGCAAAACAGAAGAGATACTTCAGTGAATATCGTACTGATGGACTCACTTGGAATCCTTTCAAGACATGTCTCAAAGATGATAAAATAGAAATCATGCACTTATCTGTAACAGTACTAGTAAAACATAATGAAGAATGACATTGTCACTTCCAATGTGTCCATATAATAATGGCCCATGTGCCTTTTCTTTTAAATAATCATACATTAAACATGAAAATTGTGCTTGAAGGAGAATAATCTAGCCTGAGCTCTAGTCACATGACTTTCTCCTCCTGCACAAGTCTGCTGATTTTCAGTTCCCATGGGGCTGAAACCCTCAACAGTATTTTCCAGTTGAAAAGTTATCAAGGAGGATTATATATGTACCTGACTAGTGGAATTGTTAGCTCTCTACAATGAGCAAAACATCATGCATATGATAGTGCACATAAGTAAAAATGAAGTGATTCACTGGGGGTAGTGAGACAGGATGAAATAGCAGGATGGCAGAAAAAGAAACACAATGGCTGGATGTGTGATAAGTCACCTAAGGTCAGAACTATGACTAGATTGAAGTATTATAGTGGTATAGATCTACACAGCCATTTTGCTTTATGTTGCTTTGCTGTGGCATCACCAGTCATACCAACACCTCCAAATAATCATGACTGAAATAGTTACTTGCTGCAAGGGATCATGGGAACACCCATCTCAAGCTGCTATTGATGGAACCAGCAGCATATCCTCAATGACCAAAAGTCAACTTCCATGAGTTCACCTGAACTGCAGAACAAACAACACAGTCCTGAAATGGGACCAGAAGATGTGAACCTCCTTCACATGTTCAAAACGATTGATATGCCTCACTTTCTCATTCTGTATTTCTAAGAATTATTTCAGGAGCAGACATGGAAACCAGCTAAAAAATTGAGTTTATTGATAAAGTGCTGTTTGTGGAAGACTGGTTGAGGGGTGTGTGATATCAGGTAATGTTGAGCATTCTGACTGTGGAAGTTGGGGGATGGAGGATGGCGGTCACTGAAGGAAGGAAATCAGTAGTTTGTGTGAAGTACCTGAAAGGATTATTTGGCGGGAAACTCACACAGGGACTAGTAAGAAGAAGAATTGTGAACTGCTGTGGAAAGTGGTATATAGGGGATGTTCCTGGTGGATTGTGCCCATGATTCAGAAGGGTTAAACATTAAAAAAATGTAAAGTTAAACAAAAGTATGAATACTTATGGGAGGCCCCCACCATCTTCAGACCTGCATGTGAAACAAATGCTCATTTCTCAACAAAATGAATCTGACTCACTTACGTTTCGTACCAGTGGGCATTGGCTGATTACAGAGCCCTTAAGCAATTTATGTCAGTTTTTAAAATCCTGTTAGTAATGACTTTTTGTATTGATTTCCAGATGACTGCTACATCCAGTTTCCTCAGATCTCGTTGTAAATTGTTGTTTCCGTGACAAATAGACATTTTTGCAGTGTGCCTATTGGCATCTGTTTATTATTATTGGTACCATAAAGTCTGCGTCTTCCTTGTTTTCATATGCTTGCACGTAGGATATTGCAAAGTTATCTTTGTGGACTGACCAGATAAAATTGCAAGCAGAGTTTGCCTGATAATATGTAACATAAAAATTAATCCCATTCTGTTCTGGACTGTGTCCCAGCTTAGTTTATCTCTGGCAGGGCCAATCAAATACATTTTGTTGCCTGAGGCAAAGGACAAGATGGCATCCTATCCTCATCCTGGTTCCAGAAGCCAACCAGAGGGGCAGCTGAATCTTGCTTCCGCACTAGCGGCTGAATAACATGCTCCACCGCACCTGAGGCAGCAGGCTAGTTTAGGAGACCCAGGGAAGGCCATGTGGTGTACACACCTTTGCCCTCCAGCAGAGCAGAATGCCTAGGAACCTTAGGAAGAAACACCAGGAGAGTTCCACAACTCAGCAACTGCCATCTGAGGTGGTTGCCTCATTCTGCCTAATGATAGGGCTGGCTTTGATCAAAATGGAAGCTTGCAGGGAAAGTTCAAATCAGTGTGTGGAATTCCGTCACTTCCTACCCTATAGCCATTGGGTTCTTTGTGCCATCTTTGGCTTGCCTATTCACACTGTTGTGGTAAGGTGCAAAAGCCACTGCTCCCAAAATCTGTTATGTGATTCAATTTACAGAACCTCAAGCTAGGATAAAAACTAGTAATTGTTGTTGTTGTTGTTATATATTTATTTCTTCTTCCCTGATGAAGCTTAAGGCGACTTTCAGATAAAAACAATAACCACTAAAAGAAACCAATAATTAAAAAACAATTAAACATTGATGGGATTAAATCTATCTATATCTATCATCTATCTATCTATCTATCTATCTAATCTATCTATTTATCATCTATCTATATCTATCTATCTATCTATCATCTATATCTATCTATCATCTATCTATCATCTATCTATCTATCTATCTATCATCTATCATCTATCTATCTATCTATCTATCTATCTATCTATCATCTATCATCTATCATCTATCTATCTATCATCTATCTATCTATCTATCATCTATCTATCTATCTATCTATCTATCTATCTATCTATCTATCTATCATCTATCTATCTACCTATCATCTCTCTCTCTCTCCTATCATCTATCATCTATCTATCTATCATCTATCTATCTATCTATCTATCTATCTATCTATCTATCTATCATCTCTATCATCTATCTATCTATCTATCTATCTATCTATCTATCTATCTATCATCTATCTATCTATCATCTATCTATCTATCTATCTATCTATCTATCTATATCTATCTATCTACCTACCTATCTAAGATTTGTTAAAACATACCAGTAAATAAGGTAAAGATACCCCTGACTGTTAGGTCCAGTTGCGGACGACTCTGGGGTTGTGTGCTCATCTCGCTCTATAGGCCGAGGGAGCCAGCGTTTGTCCACAGTCAGCCTCCGGGTCATGTGGCCAGCATGTCTAAGCCGCTTCTGGCGAACCAGAGCAGTGCACGGAAACGCCGTTTACCTTCCCACCGGAGAGGTACCTATTTATCTACTTTAGCTTTGACGTGCTTTTGAACTGCTAGGTGAGCAGGAGCTGGGACCGAACAACGGAAGCTCACCCTGTTGCGGGGATTTGAACCACCAACCTTCTGGTTGGCAAGTCCTAGGCTTTGTAATGCCACCCGCGTAACAATAAAAAGTACAATACCAACCCTTTAATTAAAAGCAGTCAATTCCCCAAAGCCTGCTGTATTAAGACAGTCTTCACCTGTCAATGGAAGGACAGCAAGGCAGGAGCCAGTCTACGTTCTCTAGGGAGGGAGTTCCACAGTGACCACAAATAGGAGCAAAACTTGCTGGTGTTTCTGATTCACTCTAGAGCTTAGGAGCCATTGTTATAGCTTCCATTCAGACAGCTAAGCAAGGAAGACAATAAAATGCTGTGAACCACCCTGAACTCTACATAGGAAGGGTGGTATACAAATTTTATTACTACTACTATTACTACTAGTACTACTAGGATATATCCAGAAATTCCTATTTTTGACTGGCGTGAAATTCAATCCCTTTATGTATTGTGAAATCAGTTTTTGATATGAGCATTGCTAATTGACCCAGTGTTCAACAAAGCTATATTAATAAAAAGAACCAATCATGCTACCTGAATCACTGGACCATATGGAATTTAAATTACTTAATTTCACAGATTTTAATAAAGAAAAATAGACTGACCACACTATGATTTGTCATTCGTTCTGATGCATGTTTCTTATTTATTTTCATTTTTCTTAGATAAAGAGCCTGAGTTGACGCATCTTCAGAGACAATGAGACCAGTGAAGGGTGACATAGTCTTGATAATGAAAAGCCACTTCATCGTTGATTAGCTGGAAAGGTCTGGAAGGTGAATGAACAATTAACTCAGGAGATGTTTGGTGGTACATGTTGAAGATAACAAAATATGCTAAAAATAAAACCAATCCTGATCGGTCACCTTGGACTAAACAAGAGGTTTACGTATGAGATGCTACTGAAACACCTCCCTATCTTTCCAGACGGTGTTCAAAGCACAAAAGGGAATTGTGCCCACCCCTAGGATAAAGAGGCTGGGTTAATTGGAGCCACAACTTTTATTAATGCCGAGCAAAACACAGAGATCTGCAGCAATTAGTCTTACTTGTGTGGGAACACTCTCTAAGGCAGGGGATGCCTTGCCACCTCTTGCCAACTTGGGGATGACCCTGAAAGAGTCATGACCAGGGATGGGCAAATCTATCAATTTCAGGTTCTCTCCTTTCCTGATTGCCCCCACTCTTATACAGTGGTACCTCAGGTTAAGAACTTAATTCGTTCTGGAGGTCCGTTCTTAACCTGAAACTGTTCTTAGCCTGAGATACCACTTTAGCTAATGGGGGCCTCCAGCTGCTGCCACGCCGCCGCTGCTGCACCATTTCTGTTCTCATCCTGAAGCAAAGTTCTTAACCCGAGGTACTATTTCTGGGTTAGTGGAGTCTGTAACCTGAAGCGTCTGTAACCTGAAGCATCTGTAACCCGAGGTACCACTGTATTAAGTTCTCCACATTAGAAATTTTTTTTAAAGCCATCATGAAAATTCATCCACGGTTTTCTCTCTTCACAAACATTTGGATGCAATTTTGCCCAACACAATGCATTTTAATGTAATTTTTACTAACTTGTGCACACTTTAGTGTATATATTTTTGTGTGCATGTACTATGGTTGGGGACCACATTTCAAAATCCAGAGAAGTGCAGATTTTGAAAGATAGCTGTAGTTTGGTTCGTGTATTGTTTCAGAAAGTGTAAATAATTTAGTTTTGCCTTTAAATGAGAACCAAATTGAGGTACTTCCCAACCCTTGTCATGACTGTGTTTGCTTCATCTGGCCATAATGTGATTCACAACCACAATGTGGTTCACGCAGTTCGCAACCCTGAAACCTAAAAAATCTGAATGTGATGCAACATGTTCCCAGTGGGGTTTCCTTTCCTTGCTCCTGAGTACCAAAGTCCTGAGTAGCAGGTCTATGGAATCCCTGCTCACCATCTTGGTGCAGCTGAATGCTCACTGTTGACCCTTTTCACTTTCTCCCCTATGTGGTTGACCAGACTCACCACCTCCTTTAAAGTTGATTGCCAGCCTTCTGCCTTCCATACCATATATGAGAGGACCATTCAAATATCTCCAGGAAGCAGATTCCACCAGCAGCAGGCAGCATGGTGGGCTGGTGCTACTCACTTAATCTTCTGTTGCATTGGGAGGTAGAGCAGGGAGGTAGAGCAGGGAGGCAGCAGCAAATTTGGTTTGGTGCAAATGCACTGGCAGAGCCAATTGGGTATGCCTGATGGTGTGTTTGCACTGCACTGACCTCACTTCACCCCTCCAGTGTGGTGTAGTGGTTAAGAACAATAGACTCGTAATCTGGTGAACCGAGTTCGCGTCTCCGCTCCTCCACATGCAGCTGCTGGGTGACCTTGGGCCAGTCATACTACTTTGAAGTCTCTCAGCCACACTCACCTCACAGAGTGTTGTGGGGGAGGAAGGGAAAGGAGAATGTTAGCCGTGTTGAGACTCCTTCGGGTAGTGATAAAGTGGGATATCAAATCCAAACTCTTCTTCTTCTTCCTTCCCCTCTATCTCCCGAAAAGCAGCAGCAATGTTCATCCACTACTGGGTTCCACAAAACAGACCCAATGCCAAAATAATGTTGTGTCCTTTGTAACAAACAAAGGTGACACCAAAGACAGGGGCCCAGCTGATGATGTCAATGCATGGGGCAACTGCTATGAGAGAAAGCACCCTATGTGTGCATTCATATCATCCAGCTCAAACCTGAGCTGTTTAAGTGACACTTGCTCTTTGCATTTCTTACATGTTCTCTGGGTCCAATAGCCATAAACCGAAGGTATTTTGGAAAGGTATTTGTGTTTTTCTCTGTAGGATGTTGTTCTGTTAAACAACTCTCCATGTGGGTATCCAATTGTTGGAAGCAGATAACTCATTTACAGAAATGTGATTTCGCTTTGGTGCCAAGTACATTGGCCAAAAATGACAGCTGTCACATCTGAATAGTAAAGGATGATCCTCAAGGGTAGGACACAAAGGCCAGGTGCCTGGAGTGAATTACATGATCACTCATCTTCAAACGAAAACATATCTATCCTTCAAAAAAGAAAATCCATAATCTTTTTAAGTTCCAGTCCTCTGCTGTAGTGATCTTCTGTTTTGGATGGTAAGAAACATGCATTTATTTTCTAGAAGTGTAACATTCTGAAGGGATATGACTGGCTCCATTTCTGCTTTCAGCATGCTAAAAATCTGTCTTTCCTCAAGCAACTAATGACTGTGCAGCCTGGAACGATAATAGCTTGAAATGGACAGCTGCCATTTTACAAAACATTATTAGAGGAGCAAAGTATTCATAGCTAGGAAGTGCAGAGGGAGGCTAATTTTCCTGAGAAAATAGGGTGAACAATTATTCTGAATCTGGAGCTGTTCCATGATGTTCAGGTAGCATTTGTGGCCAAGGTGACTTTACCAGCTATAGTTGGTGCACCAGCCACTCCAAGGGCAGAGTCTGGAGGCGCACGCTGTAGCAACCTTGATCAAATTCAATTAACAAAAAAACCTTTTGGTTAAAACATGCTGCGTTAAGGGTTTTCCAAGTTCACTCAAGCTCCAAAATGCCAGGAAACTGTCACTGTTAAGGGCTGTTTTGATGTTTTCATATGTACAAAGCTGCCTTGTGGAATTCTATTATGGATGGAATAGTGGAATAGATAGAAACAAGCAATCAAACCGATAAATAATGTATCTTCTCCAGCGCATCTATTCTGTGGAGGTTGGTGCTGATTTAGACTGGTAGGGCAGAAGACAGGGAGGTCAACAGCAGGTGGTGCCAGAGCTAATAATAACCAATTAATTCTGTTTTTGTCCCCATTGGCCTCCCAACTGAGTTCTACAAAGGCAACACTGAATCTAAGGATCACAGAGGCTGCCCAACCCGTTGATTTAATTTTTCTGTGAGTCAACAGCCCCTGATGGAAAAATGGTTTATCACCCCAGCGCTAAATCATAGTTTAGCATTAGGGACACAGCCTGCTCTATCCTCTTCCTCTGGCATAAGTACAAGGAAGTGATTGGAAGCATCCACTTCCATTTTCAAGTAACCACAGTTTGTTGTGCTGTCTGAAGCAGGAACTGTGGTTAGTTTTCACATGAACAAGCTGGGTTCAGAAACCATGGTTTTACATTTGCTGGCTTAGGCAAATCATTGATGAAGGTACTGTCTGCCCCAGTTTCAACGAAATGGACAAACTGTGGTAACAAAAGTGGATGCTTTTTATCTCCTCCTCATTGGCACATTGGAGTAGGAAGGTAAAAGTGCATGATCAGATAATCTTTAACAAAACTCTAAAATATAATTTTACATCTCAGTACAGTACAGTGTTCCTCGGTTCTCGAACGTAATCCATTCTGGAAAACCGTTTGGCTTCCTATACGTTTGAAAACCAAGGTGCAGCTTCCCATTGGTTGCAAGAGCTTCTTGCTCTCAGTGGAAGCTGCATTGCACGTTTGAGTTCTGAAAAACCTTTGAAAATGGAAGCATTTACTTCCAGGTTTTCAGCATTTGAGAACCAAAACATTCGGCAACGGAGGCATTTGGGAACCGAGATACCACTGTATTGATGCACAGATAGAGACAGAGAACCGAAGGTAAAACATGACGGTGTATGTTGCAGGTTAGAGTTAATCTAGGCCTTGGCTCTAAAATTAGAATCATAGAATTGGAAGGAACCTCCTGCAATGCAGGAATACACAGCTGTCCCATACAGGGATCAAACCTGCAGCCTTGGCATTATCAGCACCACGCTCTAACGAACTGAGCTATCTATCTGCTATATATATATAGAATGCTCTCATCTCTCATCTCCCAGAGTGTCATGACTATAAGTGTTCTTTTCCCACCTAAACTTTTACTCTCCAAGTTTTGTTTCTTGAACTTGATCTGTTCTTGTACAGGCCATTGACTTCCCAGCATGCACAGCTGCTAATATTTCCAGACTGTATGTTTTCAAACACACAGCCTCCTTTCCACAGTGGGATGGCACAAGCAGCCAATCAAGTATTATTCTCCCAGGTATATGAGATCATTCTCTGCTGCCTAAATGGATCCAGTTCTGATTGTTAGTTCAGAATGTCTTTTATTGGTGCATCTTGTTAGCATTAATGTGATTGCTTTATGTCCTAAGTAATGCACACACCAGGAAAAAGCCTGACTGCAGCCCTTACCTGGTACAAAACCCGACTGCCACAATGTAGGCTATCTGTTTAGCCTTTGAAGGTTCCATTAACAAGTTGTGTATTTGCTTCCTTTTGCTACCTCACAGCAGGGACAGATTAAGCCAACATAAAGCAGTTATAACTCATATTTGAAAATTAAATCTATGAATGGAAAATTTCTTCCTTCATGTTGAGTGAAGATAAAAATATTTAATGAATTTATAGAGAATGGGATATATCGGCTCTTGAGTGCTTTAATGTTTTTATTCCCAAGGCTTGTGTTTTTCAGGGGTGGAAACAGTGCTTCATTGAGAGAAGAGGCCATTGCCAGGCAGAGAATGCATCCATTGAAGGAAGAATGGATTAATCTTTCCGCTTTCTTTTTTTCTATAGCAGCTCAGTAATTCTGGGGGTGTCATAAACTGAATGTTCTCTCTTTGTTCCACAATACAGTGGTACCTTGGGTTAAGAACTTAATTCGTTCTGGAGGTCCATTCTTAACCTGAAACTGTTCTTAACCTGAGGTACCACTTTAGCTAATGTGGCCTCCTGCTGCTGCTGCACCGCCACCGCACAATTTCTGTTCTCATCCTGAAGCAAAGTTCTTAACTCGAGGTACTATTTCTGGGTTAGTGGAGTCTGTAACCTGAAGTGTAACCCGAGGTACCACTGTATAAAAATAAGGTTCAGCTTTTCATTCCATTACATGAATGTTAAGAAAATGGATGTAAGAGTGATTTTCTTCACTATGTAATATGTATGTGTGTATGGTTCCCCCCTTCATATTTCCCCCCTTAATTTGATCTTAACACCTACTAGTAATGGATGGGTTGATACGCCAACTGGATGCCCCAGTCACTCTCAAATTCACAAGATTAGACAAAATAGCACAAGAGCCCAGCAATGGTCAAACTTTTATTTGCCCATCAATGACAAACAAGTCTAAATTTAATATACATCAGCAGTACTTGCAAGTAATAAAATCACTGTATTTATTTTGGAGAAGCAGAACAAAACATGAGAAGTTGTGATTGAAACAGTTGTCATGTACCAAAGTCCTGGTGTGTGTGTGTGTGTGAGAGAGAGAGAGAGAATGAATGAGTGCTGCATTAATTCTAAACACATTTCCTTCTTGCTGGGAACATTCCTGCAACTTACTAGGCCTGCATACTAAGAATGACTGACATCAATTCAGGTAAACATGGGACATTTTTAAAACCAGGCATTGATGTAAATGCTCACGTCTCCTCTCACACCAGTGCCTGAGGAGAGGGATGCCATTTTCTTTCTGTGCTAGTGTACTGCTGCATTTGTGGCAAGACCCATTGTGTGGTGCCTGCTCTCATGACACAATAGCAGCAGCAGGTAACAGGCCTGGCTTTTCTATTCATCACTTAGTCATGAGAGGAAATGGAATGAGGCATGAGGCCACAAAGATATCGGTCTCTTTAAGTTAGCTTTGCAAACAGTTCAGAACATCTGCTTGTAGTCTAGGGGGGATATAATTGCTGGATAAATATTAGGCTAGATTTAAGTATCATTTTCAGTCCTGTTTAGTGATAAAATGAATTGTAGCCTGACCCAAAAAAAAGTATTTGGCAATTCTGACTGGGAAGTAAGTGTCAAGTAGGGATGGGGGTGAAATCCAATTCTGTTTGCATTTAAAGGCAAATCTGTCAAATTTGCACTTTCTGAAATAATATCAGACCTGAAACACAGCCATCCTTTGAATTTTGCACTTATCTGAATTTTGCCATGCAGTTCTCCAAACTGGGTTAAAATGCCCTCTGACGACTCTCTCCTGTATCAGTAACCCCTCTAGCCCTACTCTAGCACCAGGTGGGGATGGCAATGGTGGGTACGCTTTGCAACTTAAAGGATATTGTTCCACACCATGGTGCTATGTGGGGAATTAAATGGCAGCTCCCTGGATCTTACTGACAGGACTTAAGAGAAGTCCGAGGCAGGCATTAGCTGTGGGACTTACTGGGACATTAAGCCTCCCACAGGTGGTCATCACTGCAGTGTGGTGATGCCAGGTCCGTCAATGCCACTACCTTTTCCCAGTGCCAAGTAGCAACCTTTGCAGACTTCACCATGCATGCAGAAAGTCCCAGGTTCCACCCTTGCCATTTCCAGATAGGGCTGAGAGAGAGATCGCTGCCTGAAATCCTGGACAGCCACTGCCAGCCAGTGGAGACAATACTGAGCTACATGAAGAAATGGTCTGAGGCAGCTTCCTATGTTTCTTCCTATCTATGAAGCTGGACTTCATGAGCTGTGATACCTTAACTCATTTTCAACCACTGCTGTAAATTTGCATTGGGCTTTAAATACCAAATTAAAACAAAAAGCCATATTTATACTCTTCCAAGTCAGCTGTTGTTGTTTCTTTTATTTTTCGCTGTACTGTTGGAGGCTTACCCTTATGTAGTTTTCCTTTCTGCGTTACTTTGCAATTCTGAAACAGTTCCTGCCCGTAATGTAATAATGTTCCATCCATTACCTTTGCGATCATGAATGGTTACTGATAAGTCAGTCTCCATTTTATTTAATCTGAGTTAATCTTTGCTTTATTATATGCTAGTGCCTCCATATTCTGTGCCTTTTAATTTGCTGATTAAGCTTCTGGCGCACGCTGCATAAGCACAGTCTGCCTGCTCAATGATCTGAGGGTGGCTTTTTGGCTGTAGAAACCTGTGTATAAAATATATGTGGAAACTTCAGTTGTGAAGGGCATACATACATACATACATACACACAGCCCTACCACCTAAAACCCTCCACAAAGGGCCACCCTTTAAAAAATTTAATTCCTCTATCCTGGGTATTTGTAAAGCATCTGTGCACACCTTTACCTGGGATAGAATATATACTTGGGAGTAAGACTTATTAAAGCGTGTTTGTTTGTTTGTTTGTTTGTGTGTGCTCGCTGTCAGATACTGCATTCTACTGCATGTCTGTTGTTAGATATTGCTGTTGAATGTTAGGCATCTGTTAGACATCTACTGCATGTCTGCCGCGAAGTAGTGACTAGTACTAAATGTCAGCTGTCAGCTAGTTTTCTTCTTGTTGTGCTGGGTACTATTCTGACATGTCAAATATTGACTGCTCTAATTTTCAAATCCTGTCATTTTTCAAATCCTGTCAGACATTCATTGCTACTACATTCTGGACAGTAAGATACTAGAGACTCCCAGGATTCATATTTGAAGCAGTCATAGGGTATTTTTGATTCTCCCCTCCCCCTTTCATTCTTTTAGAGTTCATGCAGAAGTGGAAGCACCTTTTCTCCCATTAGTTTTGGAGGAAAAGGATAATTCCTTAACATTTTGTGCAGACCAAGGGATTTACTGCCCTCATCTCTTTTTTGGAACATTCTAACTTTCCCTCTTTTGTAATAGGCTGACCATAAACTGAGGCCCAATCGATCTTTAAAAATTGCCAAGCCTGTATGGCTGCCAATGTACTTACACTGCAAGGGGATGAGGATAAAACTCTTTCTAGACACCATTATTTGCAATCTTATTCTGTTGCATGCATAAATAGGTCATAATTTACTTGTGTCTCTTCCCCCTTTCTTTCTTTGGCTCAAAATGATTTTCACAAGCATAATTAAAGTGAGGCAGAATTGGCGGTCTTCCATGGCCTTTCCCAGATATCTCTAATTAGTATTGATTTTTCTCCATGCCTTAAGAAGAGATAGCGAAAAACCAAACTTTGTTTCTAACAGGTGATGCAGAGGGATATTAGCTGTAGCAGTAATTATGCTATGAAACACTTACAAGGGCATGTCCCAACCTAAGTATATGACAGCGAATCCATAAGTAATAGGCAACAGTGCATAATAAATGGGCAACATCAAAATTTGAATCTCATTGGCAGCATACGGTGGTTTTGAACTGTTTGGATGCATATTTCAGCTGCGTAGAACAAATAAAAAGTGTATATGCTTTGATAAAATGTCCAGCAATACCTTCAGAAGTGGGGTTATATGTCTTTGGCCACAGCATTCTCCACCAGCTGCAGCATTTGGGATCATTTTCAAGGTAGCCCCACCTAAAGAGCATTGTAGTTTTCCAATCTGGATGTTACCAGAGCATGGATTGCTGTGGCCAGGCTTTTCCTGCCCAGGAACGGCAATAACTGGTGAAGCTGCTGTATCTGGCAATAGACACCCTTAGCCACTGATGCCTCAGATGACAAAACTGGATTCAGGAATACTGTACAATGTACCTTCTCTTTCAAAGGGATTGCAACCTTACCAAAGGCAATTGGTACAACTGGTATGAGGCAAATTGCAATGTATCTGTCTGATCTTCACGCTTTTAACTTGTGAGTGTTCAGTACCGTACTGCTGTACCTTAGACCAAGTTTTAACAGCAGGCAATCAACTTCTCACTTTCATTCCATGCTCCAAGGGAGCCTACTGCTCAAAACGGTATCCATTTAAAAGGGCTGTGAAGAGGTGAATATCTATATGCGAATTATACGAGTACATAAGCTTTTGGCTGAAATCTAGATCTGCATCGACTACATTGTCCCCTGCCTAAGCGCTTTTCTAGGCAATCAGTAATTACATTTTGAACCACTTCATATCTGAGTTAATAAAGGGATTCTGGTTAAACCTGGGTGTCTCAATGAGCTATTAAAAATATTTATGAGCAGAGAAAGGAAGGGAGTGCAGAGGTGACTTGAGAAAGGCAATAAGCAAAGGAAGAAGGAAGAACAGTGAGCCATAAAAGAAAAGAGGGAAAACAAACCATACCATTTTCAGTAAATACTGCAAAGTCCTAAAACTGCATTAAAACACCCACACCCACACCAGGAGCATATGATAACTCCCCTGACCTTTGTTGAAATCAGGAATATTAATTCATATATAGCTAGATATGGGAGCTCCTCTATTTTTTGAAGGATAGAATCTTATGATTAAAACTCACCAAGCTGCTATGTAGAAGGTGGCATGCTCTTTCTTTCTGTAGGTTTTATCAGGTCAGATGTGAGAGAGAGAAAGAAAAGAAGTAAATCCTTATGCAACTTTCCTCTGTGTTTTTAAGCTGCTCTCAGCTGTCAATAAAATGATGGTTTGGGGCGATGGGGTAAGGCATTTGAACGCACCTAGAAGCAGGAACTGCCTGGATTGGTTCATGTTAGCTAAAGCCTAGGTTACAAACTCTCTGTTGTCGCTCTCATCTTGACCTTTTAAATCTCAGTTCCTTAAAGACTGCTCATCTCTTCTGATCATTTCTTTTTGATTTCAGTAGTGTCACTAGGGCACTATTGGTTTTAGGATTCTCTGAAGAACACACTCCCTTGAACATATGCAACACAAGCCCTGTTGGAATCGGGGGGAGGAAAGCAACGGTCATTGGAAGGTGTCAGTTTTTTTCACATTTCCACAAGTGATGCTTAGTTCACCTTTGAACCTCTCTCATACTGTGTATGACAACATCTGGTTGCCAACGCGGGGGATATGGATGAGATGCATCCTAACAAACATAGATTGAGCATAGATATGCATTGCAAGCCATTTTATTTTTAAATTGTAAAACATTTACAAAAAGAATAAAACAAAGGGTAAAAGTATCCAGGAAAAAATTCTCTCACTCTGAATTGGCCTGGCATATCATTGTTGTTGTTTTAACAACTATTTTAAGTTTTATGTGTGAAAGAAGCTTTAGCCTCAGGAATTAGATATGGCTCTCTAAACTTGAATATGGGGGGGAGGGTGGAGACCTAAAATGGGTCTCATGTTTGTGAACATTTTAACCCACTTCCTCTTAAGTTTTTCCCCAGTGGAGGGAGGAGGTATTCAGCATCTGGGTAATGGTACCCAGAAGGCATTTCTCTGACTTTGAATTGGCTTCGTGTACACTCAAGAGATGTCCTCACAGAGCCCATGGCACTAGTGCAGTTCTCTGCTTGCTGATCCCCCTGAGTGACTGGGGCCACTCCAGGAAAGGGAAGCCCTAAAAAAAAATTACAGATGAGGAAGTAGCAGCAAGAGACAATCTGTAACTGTGATCAGTGCAAAATAAAGGAACAATTAAGCCCCCTGTCACCGTCCCTCAATAAAGTTATGCCCATTCGACTACACAGGTTTCACACCAAACACATTTTGTAGGCGAACATCTAGTGCAGGTTCTGGACTCTGATCACACACACACCATTTTCCTCCCCAGTCTTATATTTTTTTGTGGAGGGGGTGACAACCCTGTAAAAATTATATATGGTTTGGTTGCATTGTGTTAAAAATGCCATGCAGAGAGGTTTGTATTAGGCAAGAGAGGTTTGTCTTTAGCTAACGTGGCAGAGAAGGCTTGGATATTTCCATTCAGGTTATTTGATGACTTATCCTGGAAACCTAAGCAAAGCTCTCTCACAGCATGAGATGAAACCTGAGAACTCAGCATCTTAGTAGTCAGTGGTGATGATGCAATATCATCGTCAGTATCTCTCTCTGGGATCAGAGAGTGGAAAGTTACTGAATTATATCAAGGGCATAAAGAAGACAGGAATTCATTGCTTGCTGTTTATGAGCAATGTGTTACTTTGCGTTTTGTAATGTTTATTTGTAACTATTTTAAGGCTGTTCTGCAGTAAAGCTTTGAAGCTCATTCTTGTGGTGGATAGCTCATTCATTTCTGCTCTGCACAAGAGATTGCATTTGCAGGGGCAGTCAAATGTGGCTCATGAGGTAGTAGTAGTAGTAGTAATAGTAGTAGTAGTAGTAATCATAATAGTAATAGGACCCTTTAAATTCTCTCTGAACCACACCCCTCACTGGCCCTACTTATGCTCTTGTAGTGTGCATTTCTTCTTCATGGAATGTGTCAATGAACTGTGATAATCCTTCTTGCCTGAAACGGGGAGATTGCGTGGGTGTGTAGAAACCTCCCCCTTTTGTTTTTCTTACCAGCCTCATGCCACAGAAGCTGGTGTTCTTTGCAGTACTTCAAGTTGAACAAGTTGAATTTGCAAGAAGCTAGGAATAGATAGTGGGTAATAACATTTTTCATTTGTAATGAGCCAGCTTATGTAAATATCTCTTTTGAACTGGGCATTGTACTTCTAATTCACATCTTTGGATAAACCACCTTTTAAAGCATTGTTGCATTTTTCATGAGCTGAGGAACCCCTGATTTATGAGCCCTGTGTGTAAATAAAGTCATAAAGAGTTGCATATCAGTGTAAGAAATATAATAACCAGTTTCCCCCCAGGGAAGTGTTTTACTTGTTCTGTGGGATATTCTGTTTTATGGGCAGCCTATTTAAAAAACAAAAACAAAACTAAAAACTGAACTTGAAGCTGTGTGTTGCTTAAGTACCACAGCAGCTGCTACTTGCAGACGTGCTGAGAATATAATAGTATTGGCTGCTTCTGATAACGGTGGTTTAGCATTGCAAATACACTGAAAAGTTACTCCTGGCATTCCAGTATTTCAAAAGCATAAAAAGGCATATCTTAGTATTCAGATTATGTGACATGGGGAGAATCTAAAGACTTTATGGCTGCTGCAATTTTGGTTCATAATTTCATGGCGTAGATAGACTTTTGGTCCATGGAACTGGAAGATGATAACAATAGTGTCTTATGAGAAGTCCAAGATATCTCAGGTCCCTGGGGGAAAAGAGGACTCTTAGGTAAGACTATTTACAGGTTAGCAATAAGAAATGCAGTGAGCTCATTTCCCCCTGCTGCGTTTCAAGCCAAACCCTTACGTTGCTGTAAAGACCAGAAAGTGGGCAGGGATGTCTTTACCTGATATTGTCTGATTTGTTTCTCTGTGCTGAACTCCTTTTCCTCAACTCTGCTATCTGGGCATGTGCAATGGCTGCCCAAAATGTCTCAGCTTAACCCCAGCTTCCATTTTCTCATTGGAATGAAAGGGCATCAAACATCATTATACACCTTTAGGCACCAGGCAAAAATGGTCCTTTTTAACCAGGCCTTTGGTTGACCCGATCAACATCCTATACCCTTTTAAAATGTGGCTCTTTTTTGGGGGTGTGTGTGTTATTGGGTTATTGTTTTTATTTTGAGTTTATATATTGTGATCTTTTCTGTGAACCGCCCTGAGACCTCTGGGTATATATAATTCAATAGATAATAATAAAATAAATAAATAAACAGGTTTATTTCTCAAGAAGCTACAGGGCACCCATAGATGGTGGCTTACACTTTAGAAACCCCTACTTAAATTCCAGGAAAACTCACTGATAGCCAAGTGCCAGTGTTTAGAGTAAAATATATCACAACTAAACAAAAATAAATATCAGACATATAAATGAGTTTTTTTCCGCAGTGATTGTGAGTTGTCAAAGAATCCATTGGGAAATTCTCTTGGGGAAGAATCTGATAAATTCCTTATTACATGATAAATGTATGGCCAAGGTGGGAACCTTTGTGAAGAACAAAATTTTGATGTGTGATTGGATTGAAGCTGACCAGGTAATTGACAAGGATGGCTGCATGAGTGAGCTTTCTCTATGCTTCCAAGCAGTTTAACTTTGCTTTTGTTCCTCCCACAGAGTATTTGAGTCCATGGAAAACTCCCTTGATGCCTTGCACGTGGAATGACACATGAAATAGCACATGGAAGCACATTTGGTCCCTGGGCTGGCAATTTTCTCTGTCAGGAGGATGAAGCACCATTAGGTCTAGCAGGCGTGAAAATAAAACAAAAGAAGAAGAAGTTCAGACAGGCAGTGTGGGTGTCTCTCTTGTCTTACTGGAATTTGGAGGCCCAGAACTTGTCTTTGTTTAAAAGAGCTGGGGCTTTCCAACCTGAGAGTGGGATGTTAAAATTGCGAGTGATGTAGAGAGGGTGAACTGGGAAATGTTAGTCACAATGCGTTTCCCTCACCCACTGAACATAAGAGGCATTGGGCTGAGTGCAAAAACATGCTGCACATCTTCACACAGTGTAGAACTTCCTTGCCATAGAATGTTGGAGAATGAATGAGTATTAAAAGAGTTTTTTTTAAAAAAGAAGCAGAAATGGGCAAATTTCAAGGGTTTTGATAGGAAATTCCAGTTATGAAATGTGGTATTACCTCTGCCATAAGAGATAAGTAATTCAGTCAGAAGTACAGGTGTAGACAAGCAGCCGAGAGAATAAATTATGCCCCTGTTTACTAGGACTGACTCATATGCTGCATGGGCATCATAGTAAGCAAAACAAAATGATAGCAAAGGCAGAAACTAACTAAAAAAAGAAGAAGACTGTGCCTTCCTAAAGAACTGCCCCATTCTCGTATTTAGCTACTTAACCACTTCAAAGCCTTTTTGGGCACTAAGTAGTATATATATGATAAATAGCAATAATGTGTCTTGCCAGATGTAACCATTGGGATCAGCAATCAGTGATCTACCTTTTAAAATGCATTGAGTATCGAGTACTTTTGCAGTAAAATTAAACTAGGAGAGAGACATTATCCCAGCAATTTCCTCACCATCTTTTTCTACCCCAAATAATTCTCGTCCAATATTACAGATAGTTCTGTTAGCCAACTCTATCTTGATGGAGAGGAAGAGATAGGGGCTGAGAGTTAATCCATCTTGATCTGCTTATTTATACTTCTCTAGCAGAGGCAGTAACTTTCCATATCTGACACAGCGAAACTACCTATTAATTGCTGACATTTCTATGTTAGTTTATTGATCTGCACAGCACCATTCTCACCCCTTTGTTCTCTACATGGAAATTACAGAAACACATTAATAGCACAATATTTTTAGGTATCTGACAGGTGCAACATTTGAGCTGGCCTGTTTTTTTTTGGCTTGGGGATAGGTGAAGTGTAAAGTAAGATGCCCTTTGCTCTATTAGCAATGCTACCACCCCTAGGTGGTCCATTAGTTCATGCTTCTTGTGCCTTCCTGCTAGAGAACTAATGACACATTTTGCTTGTGTTTTAGGTCCCAGTCACACACATTCAGCAGAACAGTATAGAGGCCCCTTTCAATTTGGAATTTGGGGATGGTGGGGTCCTGGATTCGTCTTTGTTGCTGAAGGCTTAGATAGGCTCAGTGGCTAGGAGAGCCTTCTACCAGCTACAGCTGGGATGTGAATGACAGCTGTTCATGGCCAAGAATATCAGTAATGTCTAGGCAACACAATGACTATGTACATAAGCAATAGACAACCTTTATAGAATTCCTTCAAACCATAACAAGTACAAAACGAAATCTTTAGTCTCAAATTTTCTGAAAATCTTTAAATGAAGCGAGGTACCAGACTTACGTAGAATTCTTCGTCAGCATCGTCAGTGACTACATTATTACATGAGCACTGTTCCACAGCATTTGATATTTTTATTTACATACATTCATTTGAAATCAGATGGGTTTCTATATCCTCCCACTACGCTGATGAAGAATTCTATGAAACAGTAGTCAATATCCGGAATCACTGTTCAGTGTTGGACATCATATTTACCGAAAACACAAAGCTTCACAGCTTGTCTTTCATCATACAAAGTCTGGTACCTTGCTTCATTTAAAGATTTTCAGAGACTTTGAGACTAAAGATTTCATTTTGTACTTGTTATGGTTTGAAGGAATTCTATAAAATTGTCTATTGCGTATGTACATGGTCATCGTGTTGCCTAGACATTGCTGATGTTCTCTTTGCAACACAGGGGTTTGCATGGCCAAGAATAGTCTGGTTGTGGGGATTCATGCACTGGTGACCACAAGACTTGAGTATTACAATGCTGTCTACATGGGGCTAAAGGTGTGACTAGACTGTTGATGGGGACAGACTATCGCCAGTATAGAATGCCAGTGCTCCAGTTGTCTCTCAGCCTGCTTCGTTGCCCACAGCCCCTAAGTATACCAAAGCCTATGCAGAACTGAAGAGGAACCTCAGAAGCGATTGTGTCAATAGACCTCTTCTTCTCACCATTCCATAGGGAGACCAGGGGGTTGACAGAATCACTGACTCTCTCCCACTGGGAAATCCTCCAGAGCATTCAGGAACCTATCGGGCTCCATTTATCCATGGGGGCAAATATCTGCATTGGTTTCCTACTCTTGCAAGGTAGGGTCACCACCAAACATCCAAACTTTACCAGGTTAAGGCTATCCCACCTATCCACTGGGAGCAAAAAGTATTTCAAGGGTATGCCCTGCTCTGTATTTTGGGACAATGGCAATCCCATGGTTTCACAGCTGGCTTCAAGGCATCCTCATCATGGATACTGACAAGAGTGCAAATCTAGTTGTCTAATGAGGCTACAGCCACTTTGGAAAGGACTTATGTGAGGGTAATCATGGATCTCTATGCCATATAAGACTTGAATATTTAGTTACCCAAGCCTTATTGATTTTTTTCTATTGATGCATATAACCCCAAAGTGTATACCAAGGAACTAAGTGCTATGATGATAAAAAAGAAAACGTTTTAGCAATGCAAGCCGCAGTGGGATTTGTAAAGGCAGAACTTCATGGAACCTGTTTTGTTGGTCTCCAAAGAGGTGAAACCTTCAAGGATAAACGTAAACTCTAGGAAGCATTAAAACAAGTGGTGGCTTTGTACATTCAGAACTGTAGAGGGCTAAATTTATGATGCATGGCATCTGATTAGTCCCATTTTTAGCTATCACAAACTGAACCCCATTAGCTAAACTCACAAAACTAGCTCTTGAATACAGATGAAGGTCATCCCCTTGATTAAATAAAGAATTGTAATTTAAGGCTACCCACCTAAGACCATTAGGGTAGCAGAATCTTAAGAATGCCCCCCCCCCTTGAATCTGTCCTGTTTCCTCAAGGATCCACACCATAAACTAGGAATAATATATGCACTGTCGCCTACATAATATAAGGATCTGTAGCTTGGATCTCCCTGCTTTCCATAAAAAGGACACAGCAGGAACTCATAGGTTGTCTCATTAAAGTAGCAAGCCTGCACACAGCTACTAAAAAATCTAAGGTGACAAGTCTTCACCTGCTAGGGAGAAAGCCTCATGGGAAAGGCTGTCATTTGCAACCTGCTTGCTCTGGCATAATTTTGCAATGGTCACCTTTGCTTCTGACAAGACCATTGTACTTTGATTTGACTGAAGACTTCAGTTTTATGAAAAATTAGACAGATGTATTAATTTGAATTCCTATCTCATTACCCTCAAATATCTGCCATCGAAAGAATAATTGTAGCAAACAGTTGCTCAGAATGAGTGGGCTTAGAGCAGAAGTCTGTGTGAAAACATTGTAATTATTTGGTAAGATCCTGGTCAGAATAAGTCATTGGCAATAACCTTCCTGTGAGGTTTGTGGTTATAATTCTGGAAGTAGTTTCAAGGGCTATGGTGGTTTACCTATAGAACAGAGCCTTCCATCAGCTGCCACATCTGGATCCCACCTTCCATGTCTAGAACTGAGGAGAGAAAGATGTGCCTTAATACTTTACTGGCAATTATCCAGGTCTTTTCAAAAATTCAGTTCTTGTTTTAGCCAATCTACCTGGCAGACAGAACTTTTTAAAAGCTGCTTTAAGCATTTTGTATTAACATTTTAAAAATTGCATTTCATTTTCATTTTTGCAAGCCGTCCAAATAATATATGTTCCTAGGCAGCTAGGCAAATAGAGTAAAACAAGCAAGCAAACAGTATATTGTAATAATGTGGGCAGATGACCTAGAGCGGCCTTATAGGATCAAACTGTTAGGATCAGCTGAGCTTCAAAAGCATCATGTGAGCAGGATTTGGGTGCATACAGGGGGCAGAGTAGTGCTAGATGAGGGATATAAAAATGAAGAAATGGCATTTGAAAATTGTTTTGGGCTCAAAATCATAGGAGCCAACTCCTAGGGGCCATTTTGCCCCTGCAAAGTTGATGAGCATTGCCATTGAACTGGTGTCCATGCACCGTGTCATGTGATTGATTATGTGGGGCGGGGCTTACCTGGGTCCCCACAATATTTCATTCAAGTTGGCACCTCTGCCCAGGATAATATGTCTGGCTCATCTGAGTTGCTGAGGCTGCAATCCTATCTACACATCCCTGGGAGGAAGCCCAGCTGAGCATGGTAGGAGTTACTCCCAAGTAAACGTGCACAGAATTGCCTTGCCACAAGCATACTCCCTTCACGGCTCTTTATGGGGAAGGCTGTAGGCTTTGAACTGCAGGGATCCCTTCTCCTCTTCAGATCTTACAGGTGAAGACAAGAGACCCATCGTCAATGTCTAGTACTGCTTTCCAGCGTCTGATTCCTGGATTGAGCTCATCATAGTGGTGTAGCGTGGGTTGTCAGCACCTGGGGCAAGGCAAGTAATTTGCGCCCCCTAACCCGTGGATTTGCACCCCCTAACCCTAACCCCCAGATGTTGCACCCGGTGCGGCCGGCCCCCCCTGCACCCCCCACACTACGCCACTGGCTCATCATATTCTGAAAAATGCAAATAGTAGCTTCAGATGCTCATGTTTGATCTGCAAATAAATGCTGCAATTGAAGTCCACCATGGCCCAGATCAGATTAAGCCCTGCTTTCCCCACTTTCCCACTCCTTTGCCATGTTCATTCAATCCTATTATGCTCCTGTGGTTGTGTGTTCCTGACATGGAAACTCGCCAAGCTTTCTTCAAAATCCACATGGTAAAAGGCACTAGTATAGCCGCTTGAAATTGACTTGCCGTGGAGAAATGGTAGAATGTGGGGTGACTTTCCATGAGAGAGCATTTAAAGTATTGTTGAACATTCAATGACACTGATGCAACCAAGGTTAAAGACAAATTCAGCAGCTCCCCCCGCTTGCATATTATATATATAAATCAAACTTGTACAAATGGAAAACCATTTTTTTTATGTAACAAATGGAAAACCATTTTAACATGCTCTAGTACTTATTCACTCAAGGATTAATTTTTTTCTCATATCTTGAGGCTTTTGCTAAGACGGATGAAAATATGGGAACCATTTCTGTTAGCAAACTCAATTTATACCTTCATTTAAATTGATTTAGCAATAGATAACAGCTGTTTTGGGGCAGCAGACTCTTGATCCCTCTACTCCCCTTCCTTTATAAAGGTCAGCTCTGTTCCTGCTTTTGGCGCCTTGCACAACAGCCTACTTCTTTCAAGGACTTTTACGGAAAGACTTCTATCCACAGAGAGAATGTTTCTATTTCCTTCCTTTCGTGCCTCTATGGAGCCGTGGCACAACCTTGATACCTCTTGCTGCGTTAAAGAAGCCCCACAAACACATTTGTCTGGGTGCATCTACTCATTAATAACATTTCTTGAAATTACAGCTTAAGCCACATTTCCCCCCCTCCCTGGTAAATGCATTAAAAACTAAGGTTACCAGATTTTTTTCAATGAATTCGGGGACACTTTTCAACTTCAATGGATTTTGTATGGGGACTGATTTGTAAATCCGGGGACTGTCCCTGGGAAACGGGGATGTCTGGCAACCTTATTAAAAACCCAAACTTCCTCTCAGCTGGGTACTGCAAGGGAGCAGCAGCAGTTTGCACACCATGAGGCTTTCAACTGCTAGTCTAGAATTGAAGTGAGGTCCAGGAATCACACTTGACAGAAAAATTGAGCAGGAAATGGCAGAGGGACTGAAAACTGCAAATGTGACATTGGGGGAGAAAAGCCAAAGCATTCAATACCAGTTGAATTTTATTTGTTGAGAAATGGAATATTAACTGTCTTACACAGTCCCTGAAGTTGATATCAAAGTCCCAACAGATGACTGTTTTCACCAACATCTGCTGTGGCTGATCGATCGAGCTGTCACAGCCCAAGTGTGTCAGAAGTGTTGAAAAAGCCCCCCAGGCAAATTTTTAATGGTGCTTGTCATCAAAGAGAAATGCTGCACTCTTCACTTCAGTGCCCTTGCTGACACCAGTCAACATGGCGTCTTGATTCATCATGTTCAGGATTATGCCAGGCTTCATTCTTCTGAGCATTTTTTTTTTTTAAATTGGGCTGCATCCAGCTCCCATTGGCAGGTCTTGATTCTTCAATAAATTGCAATCCAGCTGAGACTCTGAGTTCTTGAAAAGCAACAGTTCCTAATGACTGTGAACCTCTCTGGTAAGGTACATCAGTTGGGGGCATACATAGAATGTGAAAGACACATAACCTATGGTTGTCAATCTTGAGACAAAATCTCATCTCCTATTGTTTGTTTTATTATATATGGAGCATTTCTGAAATAGGAGGATTCATGTATCAAACTATCTCTGACAGCTGCTGATCTGGGCTTGATTCAGATGAAAAATGGAGGAAATGAATCCAGCAAGGGATACATTTTTGTCACTGATAAGTGGTGAAATCATGATTTACCACCTGGTAGAAAGCTTATGAAATATGGTTGAATGGGAGGTGATATTTTTGTGAATTGTCAAAATGTCCCGGTATTCACTGCTGGCAAAAGAAAAACACCCCATGGTAGTTTTATCACCTCAGACGTTCACCTGAATCCACCCCTAGATTTTTTTTTTGAAGGATATTCCCTAGCTTTATATAACAACTTGGTCCATTGTCCATAGAGTCCTTCTACTTTATCCCCTGCTTAAGGGAAGAAATCCAGAGCAAGACTATTCTGCCCAGCCTCTGCTTGAAAATTGCCAGTGAATGTGAGTTTTCCACCCCTCTAAGTAATTGGTTCTGTTTTCAAATTCTTCTTGACATCAATAGGTTTATCCTAATATGTGACCATTTTAACCAATACCCATTATATCCTGCTCCGCTCTCTTTCATCCATGAAACCAAAGCAACACACTTCCCCATAAACTTTCTCCTCGTGTTCCCTTATCAAATGCAACTTTCACATTCCTCTCTTCGGCCATCTGCCAATCCTCAAAAGCATATCATTGGAGAAAGTTCCATGGCTTAATCACTGAAAGCTTCTTTGGTTTCCTAGACTTGTCCAGAGAAAGGGGCAGTGCTGACAGGCACAGCAAATTCTAATGTACTCTGTTAACAGTTGAAACATACTGTAGTAATACGCAATGCTTTTTTTCTAAAAAAATGTTTAGGGGTACAGTGGTACCTCAGGTTACAGACACTTCAGGTTACAGACTCCGCTAACCCAGAAATCGTACCTCGGGTTGAGAACTTTGCTTCAGGATGAGAACAGAAATGTTGCGGTGGTGGCGCAGCGGCAGCAGCAGCAGGAGGCCCCATTAGCTAAAGTGGTACTTCAGGTTAAGAACAGTTTCAGGTTAAGAACAGACCTCCAGAACGAATTAAGTTCTTAACCCGAGGTACCACTGTACTCTCATTTTCCTACTCATTTTGAAATACTGCTCCTCAATGGGGCCAAACTTAGATTCACAAAATATTTAGGGGTATGCGTACTCCTGTGTATCCCCAGAAAAAAGCACTGGCAATATGAATAGAAAGATCTTCAGAGTGGCAGCTGTTGTGGCTGCGAGTGATCACAGAAGAAGAAGAAGAGGAGGAAGGAGGAGGAGGAGGGGGTAGCTGGCAATGGTAGGCCTCAAAAACATTGGCAATCTGCTATATTCTGTTTGAGAAAAAATGAAGAAACAGAAGAAGGCTAATCTGGTAGCGTGCTCCAGTTATAAAACCAGCTCCAACTACAGGTTAAGTTGTAAACTTAAAAACTCAAGAAGTGAGAAACAATAATCCCTTCCTAACATATTAATTAGCCACCTTGGATGTATTCTGACAAACAGAAAGTTAGAACATATGATTTATTTAAAATAATTTATCCAGACATTTTTCAAAAGGCCTCCAAGGTGGTTAATAAACACAGACTTTGAACTGGACAGAGAGACTCGTGGAGGGATTTTCCCTCATTCTCTTTCCACTTCAAACATCATTGCTTTGACATAACCAGTTACCCATTTAGGAGTTGGGAGGAGGACAAAGCCCATGCATCTCCTTTCACCCTCATTGATCAGCACATTAAAAGCTCGCAATGTAATTTGGTCAATGGGACAGCACATGGGGAAGAGAGGGAGAAACAGTCACTGCTCCATGTAAGGAGACAAGCTTGAGAGGCAAGGAAGTTGTCTTGAAACGGAGAAATATGATTCAGAAAGAGGAAGATGAAAGGCAGCCTTCTGTCTGCCAGCCTTGATAATATCTGTACTGTGCAGCAGAGCCACAGTGATGCTGACAGTTGATAATGTTTGGGCGAGGTGTATGATGTGCTTCCAATGGCGAGTCGTCTTTTTTTTTCTTTTTCTTTTTACATAACACTGCATTAATAATATTTTGTGAATAAATTGATGCTTCTGCTCAACAAATTAATGAAGGGGTCTTCATTATAGTTTTTGAAGTGAGCTGTTTAGTAGTAGGTAAAATATGTAAGAAATAGGACACAGGGACATAGGAAGCTGCCTTATAGCAGCTCAGACCATGCGTCCATTAGGCTCAATATTGTCTACAATGTCTGGCAGAGGCTTTCCAGAGATTCAGGCAGCAGACATTCCCAGCCCTACCGGGAGATGCCGGCAACATGCTTCTGCACGCCAAGCATGTGTTCTACCACTGAGCTGCAGCCTTTAAAAATCAAAGTGCACCGGATGCTGTTAACATTTCAGCATAAAAATCTTCAGATGAGGGAAGATAATTATATATGTTGTGAGCTGGGGTAACTCATTAAAGGTACTAAAAATATAAAAGTAGCTTCCTGATTTGACATAAAGTGCAGTTATTTTTTTAAAAAAAACGAAAGCAGATGCTTTCTGTCGTAAACAAACAATCTTCCTGCCAGACTGCTTCTTAGTCTTATCTTTTAATTAAAATTGAACTTTAAAATAAACGTGTCTGCCCTGAGTGCTTATTAAATAAAACCGTTGTGGATGCAGACTAGATCCAGATATTGGGGTCTTATTAGCTGTGTGCAAAAACATGGAAATGCGGTTGACCACATTAAGGAGTCAAATTCCATGGCTCTTCTGCCTTTTATGTCACTTATTACGAGGTGAAAATGTAAAACTCAAGAACTTGAGTTTCAAGCTCATCTGATTCCACGTCTTCCCATTGGTGTGTGTGTGTGTGTGTGTGTGTGTGTGTGTGTCAGAAGAGCCTTAGTGACCATCATCACTTGCTGCTAAACCTCAACCCCCAGGACCACAGGCTAAAGCTTGTTCCCAAACTGGAATCCAAGCTATGTCAAACAACCTTTGCAAATCCTGGGAACTCAAGCAACTCAGCGCTCAAAATCATAGCTCTGTGAGAGTAAACTACAGTTCTCATATTAATTTGGGGTGCAATGTGTCTGTGCATGAACCCCCTGATCTGCCCTGTAGCCCCAATTTATGGCACCTGAATTGGGCTGATTTGCCCTGGAGCCACCAGTCCCACCTCAGATCCACCCCCAAAACAACTCTTTTTTTGGGGTGGGGTGGGGTGGCGGCACTAAGGGGTTTTACAAGTGTTTTTAAAACTCTATGCATATACTTACATGACATGTTGCTATGGTGAGAGAACACCATGCGTTTAATGCATGCATCAGGGAGAAATTCTTTGTTGTGTAGTCCATTGTTCCAGCTATAAGCTGTAGTACCTACTTTACCCTAAATTCTCAATATAATGGTAGAATGTTAGCTAAATCACCCTTAACATAGGTTACAGCTGGAACCCTATAATGCAGAACATCTGGCAAGGTTTTAGAGTGGCGGAGGAGGAATTATCCAGGAACGGTTTCATGCCTCCCTTGTACATCCCTGGCAGCCCTCTGTGTTGAGCTGTGCAGTTATACATTCACTACTCATGTGTGACGTTTCTGTATGGGCCATCTCAGCTTAAAAGTACCCTTTAACCAAAGAAAATTATTCAATTTGAGCTTGGCTCCCAAAATCTTTCCAGCACATCGTATCTAAATAATACTAATAATCATCCTAAAATATTTATAAGAAAAGAAATTTAGGAATGCAATTAGATCCTTAGTCTACACAGAACATCTCATTTGATCTGTTCCATTACTTATCCTCAAGCTACAACAACTTTTTAGATGTTCCAAAATATATCACACACTTCCCCCTACCATCCCAGGTTCCATAATACAATTACTACAATTATGTTGAAATTTAATTTGTAGTTCAAGGGAATGAATTTATCTCCATTTCACAGAGTTGGATTACTTTTCTTTTGAAAATGAACATACAGCTATAAATAGAATGCCAGTTAACAGAATAGTTGTGCAACACTTTGCTGGTGTACTTGTAAAATCGATAATAATTATGGCGGAGGATTATCATCTTTCTTTTAACTTATCTCTATGGGCCACACTTTCTATAATATTTCTCTTTCCCCCTGAAATCTTAACTGTTGTAAATTCTTCAGCTGCCCTTTGGGAAAAACACACACAGACATTCTCATCATGCCTTTCTTCTAAAACCTTTATACAGTGGTACCTTGGGTTAATAACTTAATTCGTTCTGGAGGTCTGTTCTTAACCTGAAACTGTTCTTAACTTGAAGCAACACTTTAGCTAATGGGGCCTCCCACTGCCGCCGCACCACGGCCACGTGATTTCCTGAAGCAAAGGTCTTAACCCGAGGTACTATTTCTGGGTTAGCGGAGTCTGTAACCTGAAGTGTCTGTAACCCGAGGCACCACTGTAAAGCATAAAATATAGGCCATGCGTTGTCACTGACCACAACCACCATCAAAGTAAGTGTCAGTAGTAAATCTTTGCAAATACTAATCTGAAGTGTAAATAAGCAGCTTTAAATTCCATCCCCATAGAGTTTTGCTCTTCAGATCAGATCTTACGATACCTGAAAGGTAATATGTTTGTGGAATGATGGAACGGCCAAAAATTGTATCTCTTCTCTGTTTATGGTTGTGTTTAGGAATATGTAAGCAGTCAATACATGCAGCCTGTGGTACTTTCAGCAGATTTTTGGCTAGTCTTTCTGTCTCAGAATATGTGCAGTCCACTGAACAGAGCTTGGGAATCTGGATTCTAGTCTCACCAATACCATGAGCATCTAAAATTGATGTTGGCACATCCAAAACTCTCAGGACAGATTAGAAATCAAATAGAAAAGTGACCACAAGCTGATAAAATCCCCAAATCCCCACAAATGTTAAACTTCCACAGCATTAGTAGTTTAAACCCTGAACCTCCAAAGCCAGTCCTGCACAAAAAAGATTCTGAGCTTTATTTGAAACAGCAGGAAATGCTTCTTAACATGGCTTTTGCTCAGCATACAAAAACTAGCTTGGGGTCAAGAGAAGGGTGTCTCCTATGGCTTTGTAGTAAACAGACTACAGTGGCATGCTGAGATTTCATACAGAGTTACATTAATGCCAATAACATGATGAAATCCCCTAATGATTTTTTTCTTTTTGCTAGAAAATATGATTGTCCAAAGAAATCTTATATCTGGGTTCATTTACTGTTCCCAAGGTCAGCGTCTTGGTAGCTCCTTGTGGCCTTGACAAACTTTCCATTTTGTCTCATTGGAGCTGGTTCGGACAATAGGATTTTCCTACATGGAAAGAACTCTTTTTTGGAACTATTCAGTCTCTACATATTTTCCAGTAACAATACCCAGCTAACAATCAGAAATCGAAATGCGCTAACATATAATAGAATTGCCAAACTAATTGCAAGTGCAAAAAAAATTGTCTGCTGCATTGAATTCAGCTCAGAAGTTTCACTGACATCAAAATATGGATCTTGCTTCCATAGGATGCAGTGATTGCCAGCAACATGGGTTAGACAAATTCATTGAGGATAAAGCTTTCAATGGCTACTAGCCATGATGGTTGTGCTCTGCCTGCACAGTTGAAGGCAGCAGTGCTTCTGAATAAGTTTGCTGGAAGCTGCAGACAGGCAGAAGAGTCTTCTTGGGCTTGGGTCCTGCTTGTGGGTTTCCCCAGGATGCTAGACTTGTTTTCCATCCGTCTTCAAGGGCAGTCCATCCAAAAAGGCCCATCACCCTTACAGGGAGAAATTGCAGCTATTAGTTGCTTTATTTTCTTCGGCTTTCATAAGATTATCTTCTATATGACTGTAATGATATGCTTTGAATGAAGCATTGTGCACCAATAAACCAACTCATTCATTTCAGTTACAATCTCTTTTATCACTGGGTATGCATTGCAGTATACCTGAAGGAACGTCTCCACCTGCATCATTCAACCTGAACACTGGGGTCCAGCTCCAAGAGCCTTCTGGTGGTTCCCTCACTGTGAGAAGCCAAGTTACAGGGAACAACTATCCTACTTTTAGAAGAAATCTGAAGGCAACCCTGTTTAGGGAAGCTTTTAATATGTGATGAATTATTGTATTTGAACGTTTTACTGGAAGCCGCCCAGAGTGGCTGGGGAAACCCAGCCAGATGGGCAGGGTATATATAATAAATTATCATCATCATCATCATCATCATTATCATCATCATCATTATTATTATTTACTCTCTGTCCCTTTGAGTTGCTAATGAGCAAATTTGAATCCTGATTAGAGGACCCAATTAATGGTGGTGCACTTTGGGGGAATTTCCTGTGAGGCATCAGCTGGGGAAGAGAGAAGAAGGCTCAGAGCCTGGGGGTGGTGGTGGGATGACGATGAGTGGTCAGTGGGAGAAGAGAGAGCAGATAGGGAGGAGGTGGTGTTGGAAGCTGAAGAGGTAACAAGGCTTAGTGAGTAGGAAGAGAGAAGTCCAGAATCAGAAGTGGAAGCAGGAGAGTGGGATGGGAGAAGGGAAGAGGCAGAGATGAGTCAGTCTGGTGAAGAAACACAGGTTTCTCCTGCAGCGATAAGTTCCCTTCCCCCCTGGTCTCCCAGAACCAGAAGAGGTAGGAAGAGGGCAGAGTAGAGACAGACTCATTGACGGAGTCTCAGATTGCTTGGGAAAAACCTGAGGGAGGAGGAGGCTTAGGCAACTGTGGGAAGGCGAGGGCCTTCAGTCCTCACAGCTGTCTCATAGGGGCTAGTTCTACCAGGACGAGTTGCTATGCTCATTAAAGCAGGTTTCCTTAGTCGACCTTGTTTTCTTGAACTTTACTGATGCCTTGTGATTTATTGTTGACCTGTTCCTATCCCTGACAGCCACACTCACTACCCAGTCCCTATTCTGTTGTGCAATGACTTTGCTGAACTCCTAGCATGTCACCACAGTTCTTTTCTCCACAAGGAAGCCATCCTTCTGGTTGAGAGGAAAGGAACATCTCTATTATTTTGATGTGGAATTTGAGTTTGGTGAAGGTTTTAACCACATCACTACAATCACTGTCTCAGCTGTCAATACCTGTACAGTGGTACCTCAGGTTACATACGCTTCAGGTTACAGACTTCACTAACCCAGAAATAGTACCTCGGGTTAAGTACTTTGCTTCAGGATGAGAACAGAAATTGTGCTCCGGCGGCACAGCAGCAGCAGGAAGCCCCATTAGCTAAAGTGGTGCTTCAGGTTAAGAACAGTTTCAGGTTAAGTACAGACCTCCGGAATGAATTAAGTATTTAACTTGAGGTACCACTGTACAGTAATAACTCTTTCTGTATACAATTGACTTGTTTCTTAGGCATTGGTTTATGCATAAAATCATAGAATTGTATAATTGGAAGGTCATCTCGTCCACGTCCCTGCAATGCAGGAATCTCAACTAATGCATCCATGACAGATGGCCAGTTAACCTTTTCTTAAAAACCTCCAAGGAAGGAGAGTCCATCATTTTCTGAGGGAGCCTGTTCCACTGTTGAACAGCTCTTACCGTCACATAGAGAGGGACCAAGCTTTTTTCTCCAGCTCTGGAGGGTAGGATCCAAATAAATGGCTTCAAGTCACAAGAACAGAGATTCCAACTAAACATCAGTAAGAACTTTCTGACGGTAAGAGGTACTATTTCTGGGTTAGTGGAGTCTGTAACCTGAAGCGTCTGTAACCTGAAGCATCTGTAACCTGAAGCATCTGTAACCCGAGGTACCACCGTATGTACATACTTGAAATAAATAAATAAATGATGGTTGAATCCTATAATGAATCTCAGTTCATGTCTGAGAGGATGTAGTTGGGAATATGCTCTTGATACAATAATTTTAAAGATAGCTATACCTCTAAGAGCTTTCCTATCTTTTTCTTTATGAGCTAAGTAAGGTTAGTCTACAATTTAGGACATTAGAGCCATTCATACTTTGCCGTTATTTAATGATGGCATTTTCCTACAGGAGTTCTAAAATAAGGCATTGTGCTCAAGGAGAATTTTGACAGAGATCTCCATTGAATCATGAAGTTTCCTAGCAGAGAAAATGAAATAAAGTTAGCAATTTCTGGGCCATAAGTCCAGTTTTCTGAAAGACTCTCCTCTTTTGCTGAAACCAGCCTCAGAATGATATTTCAGAAGTAGTGGGTTGCAGGCACTGAGTCATTCAGCTTGCAGATTTGAGAGACACGCTGAAAATTATATGAACAAAAGAAGAGCTCTGCTGGATCAGACTAAAGGTCCATCTACTTCAACATCCTGATTCCAACAATGGCCAGACAGTGGCCCCCAAGCAATATAATGAAGGCAACAGGCTCCCCATTGTTTCTTTCCTAGCAACTGGTATTCATAAGTACGCTATTTCTGAACACTGGAGATTTCATTTAGCTATCAGAGCTAATAACCGCTGATAAAGATCCCTATTCCATTGATTTGCCTAACTCTATTTTAAAGCCAGCTAAACCAATGGCTATCATCATATCTTCGAGCAACATATTCTGTAAGTTAATTATGTGCTGTGTGAAGAAGACCTGCTATCTTTTGTCAGAGCTAATCAATTTCACTCTAGGATTATAAGCAAGAATTTTTTTTTCTATCCACTTAATACACCCAATTCATAATTTTATAAAACATTATCATATCATCCCTTGGCTTAGGCCATAGTCCTATAAACACTTTCTGGGGAGTAAAACCCATTGGATACAGTGGAACTTTCTTATTCTTCTTGGAAATACAGGATTCCATATTTATTTCAGTTCTATAAGAGCTCTCTCAGGTGCAACCACATCCAGACCTGGTGATTTTGTTCATTTTTAAGTTGCCCCTCAGCCCTATAACTTCATCTCGTTACCTCTCTTTAACTTACTTCTTCAGAGGCCCTGTCTCTGGCTCCAGTAAATATAACTTACAGATTGGGATCTAGATCAGAGTACCTCATTTGTCTTCATTAGGCTAGATTTCAAAGGACTTTATAGCTTTCCAAATGTGTTCCTTGGATGTATTTGTTTACTGGCTAATTTTTATGGAGCTGGCAGAATAAAGCTGAGAATATGCTACACTGTCAAAGTGCACTACATTTTGATCACCGAGAGCCACACTGGAAAGTATGTGAGGGCAATACATAATGTACACCAACACTTCCATTAGTCAAGCAGGTGCGTAAATTTGAATTAGGTATAATAGCGGATGTTGCAAAGTATACAAACAAAACTCACCAGGTATTTCTAGAATCATACAACGCAGAATACTGAGCAAGTGCAAAATCTGCCAATGTCAGTGAATCCAAAAGTAGTAACTGAGGGAGAAACCTTTTCGAAGACTCTTTTGGCATACAAGCATAGAAATATACAAGAAAGTAGAAAGACTGAGCGTGGAAGGTTAACATTTGTGTTTTTCTGTTGGGAATCATCCTGGGATCTGCAGATGAAATTTAATAAACAAATAATAAAAATAAAATAAAAATAATATAATATAAAAAATAACATGTAAAGAGTAGATTCAGTTTCAATACCCACCATGTATGCAACCACTCAGGGCTAGAGCTCAAAAACAAGGTGAATTAAGATTATTTGGAATTGTTTTATCCCCACCGAGTTAAAGCACAATGTCAACAAACAACCCTGTTTTTTGCTTTGTCTTTCCATATTCTCTACCTTTCCATACACTGCATCTTTCCTGGCTCCCAGCCCAGAACACCACAGCAGATGCTTTGACTTGTAAGTAGGAAATGATTTCTAAAAAGGCACAGTAATAGTACAGACTCAGCAGCAGGAAAAGAGCTACTAAAGTCGCAAATCTCTCACAAGACGAAGGATTGCCTGGGACAGTCCAAGAACAGTGGCCAAGGTGCACGAGTTCAGGGTCAGTTACAAGAAGTTGAAGATTGCACAAGAGTTGAGAAGTTGTTCCAGCAAAATTTCCATGCCAAGGCATTTGACTTTAAAGCTACATGGGCTTCCTCACAATAGTCTACTTCAAGGCAAGCCAGTGCTGTGTCTAAGTGGGTGCATCTGGTCTCCTCTCTCTGCCCTTGGGCCTTTCTCCATTCTTGGTGAAGAAGATCCAGTGCCACAGGATTTCAGGATTAGAAATCTTATTTTGAGAGAAGATATGTTTACAAACATTGTACAAAAATTATTGTATTTGTGCAATAATTTGAAAATCACTGATTAATGTGGAAACAGACTTATGAATGATATGACCCTACCATCCATGGAGCTACAGAGAAAGCTTGTTTTCTGTTATTCAAGCTTGTTTTTTTACAATACTATCAACTTTATTTTGCTTTTCCCTCCCAGCTCTACAGTTCCATGCCTGGGGTCTTCAAAGATCAACATGGTTTTGGACCAGTTTCCTATATACTGCACCTAGGCTATCTGTTAAGTTGCATTTTAACCAGCTTCTTCCAGAGGAATTTCTACGACACGAATAAAGAAAAGAACAAAACACGAACACTGTCAGAAGCAATGACAAATATTCACATAAAACTAGAAGAGGAATGAAATATCAACTCCCACATTATCCTCCCTGCTGTATCCTGTTATTTCTGGTTGTACTCATCAGATACCAGATTAACATCATCCAGACATAAAGCCACATTTACAGCAGTGAGTAGGTGGGTGGCTTCATTATTTGGGATGCTGTCACTGGCTGATTATGTGCCGCTCTTGGCTCCTTAGCATAGATGGAGATGAACAATCAAACTTTATTATGTCATGGAAAAGAGAGTGAATACTAAGTCACAACAGCTAAGACATGTAATCATTTCCCCCCCCTGCTAGAAAAATTCTTGCTAATAGAAACGCAAGGTTGCAATTTCCTGGGAGTTGTTATTCAGATGGATTTTAAGCTGTCCCCTCACCTGTTTAATATTGATTTTTAATACTCTTTTTAATACCACGTCTTGAATTTGTTTTTGTGTTTTGTTGCTTAGATTTAAAACAAATAAGAAGTCCTGCCTAAGGCAGAACACGGAGCTAGCAGATGGCCCATTTGGGAACCTTCCATCTCTATGTGGTATGAATTAGGCAACTGAGTGCCAGGAAGGACGTATTGTTTGTTTAGACCAGCTATAATATTCTGTTTTGCTGCTAGCAAAAACCAGAGGAGCTTCTTTGGAGCCGGTTTTTAAATGAAGAAGGTGACATGTACAATTGCTGAGGAAAGGACAAGCTCCTCTGGCTCTGGACTTCAGACGTGGAAATGCTGAGAGAGCGAAAAGAAGTGATCTAAATGACATTCACATTCAGTACATTCCACATCCATCCATCAAGGCCCATTGCTAGTAGTCTTGTAGAAACTCCTAAGGCTCTTCAGCATCCGTGAGTGGCATGCTAGAGTGGAACTATCTGTTACACAGGGCAGCCTCCTGCCAAAAATGATAGCCTCGTGTCAAGGAAGGGTTGTAGCTCAGTGGCAGAATCATAGAACTGTAGAGTTGGAAGGGACCATGAGGGTCATCTCATCCAACCCCCTGCAATGCAGGAATCTTTTTGCCCAATGTGGGGCTCAAACCTATGAGCTTGGGAGTGCCACTGCCAATCCATACTGTGGGCACGCGGGTGGCGCTGTGGTCTCAACCACTGAGCTTCTTGGGCTTGCCGATCAGAAGGTCGGCGGTTCGAATGGCTGCGACGGAGTGAGCTCCCGTTGCTGTCCCAGCTCCTGCCAACCTAGCAGTTCGAAAGCATGCCAGTGCAAGTAGATAAATAGGTACCGCTGCGGCGGGAAGGTAAACGGTGTTTCCGTGTGCTCTGAGTTCTGTCATGGTGTTCCGTTGCACAAGAAGCAGTTTAGTCATACCGGCCACATGACCTAGAAAGCTGTCTGTGAACAAACGCCAGCTCCCTCAGCCTGAAAGAAAGATGAGCACCACAACCCCAGAGTCGCCTTTGACTGGACTTAACCGTCCAGGAATCCTTTACCTTTAACCTTTACTGTGGGTAATACTAAGATAGATGGTATAAGGCAGATTCCAATGTTCCTATACTGTTTCTTTGGCAGGAAATTTAGGGCTCTTCTAGACTTCCTATTGTGCTGCATTTTCTAGGCACAGGTTCACACTTTCCTGCTCCGTGCCTGTTTCTCCCCACCCCCTGCCACTTTCTCTAGAAAAACCAGCTGGTACTACTGAGTTGGAACTAACATGCACAATCAAATGTGCTATTTCAGCACTAGTGATCCTTCAGATCATCACAGCTGAAAATGGATGGCAAGGTCTGCGAGGCTGGCTGCCCACTGTGCATGTGGTTTCTGGACTGAACCCCTTTTCCTTGACTCTGCTGAGTTTGCTCCCTCATCACTCTGCTGCACGGTGTCATCCTTCTGATCCTTGTGGCAAATGCAGCTCCCAGCTACTTGGCAACCCTTCCAGTGCCGAACTGCAGAAAAGCTGGAGTTTTATCTGAGAACCCTGTAGAGAGTCCAGAGACACACAATGACCGACTGCCTCATGAACCAGGAATGGTAATAGTGGTTTGCAAACAGCAAGTGAGCCAGAACAAGCACTGTGCAAAAGAAGTTTAGAATAGATGCCAGGGTAGGAAACTATAACAGTGATGAATGGGTCGTACGTGACAAAATATCTATTCTCACTACTTTTGCTTTTAAAAGTGTGGTAAAAGGAGGAAAGTAAAGTTCTTAATCGCTCCAGACATCTTATAAGCACCTCTTGTTGCCCATCCTTAGATTATGGGGCAATTTTAGAGACAGAAAGAAGAGAAGAATTCCTCTCTGAGGACTTGAGGGTTCAGCGCAATTCCCCCCCCTTGCATCTTATATTGCAGTTAACAGTATGGAAATGTATGGAGATGAAGTAAAGAACGAAAGTTATTGCAGGTGCAGATTATTCAGAAAATTAAGGCAAAACTGTTGGGTTCTCCATATATGCCAAGGGACTTTGGTTTTTTGGTGGCTAAGAGAATGAACTGTGAAGTCCTCTGTCACAAACTCATAAAGTTCAGGGAGCCACTGTGTCTTAGCCTTACTCATATATATCTGTACTATGGTGACAATAATGCTGACCTCCCTTACAGAATAAATCAGGATTCTTGATCAAAAGTGTAACTACTTCTGCTTCTACTACTACAACAACATGGTTGTTGTTTGCAGCTGCTATTATATTAAATATTTAGGCCATGCTCAGTTATCACCTATGGACTCCCTAGGTAGCAAGCTACAGAGTTATTGAAAAGTTCTTATTTATCACTGGTTCTGTCTCAGGAAACAGCTTGCTCAATATTCCATGAGTCACATATTTGCCTAATTAGTTTCTAATAATATGTGGGTTTTGCAATCAAACAAAAAGGGCTCATCCATTCAACAGTATCACAGAAAGAAATCATATCAATTAAAAAGAAGACGGTGTAAAATGTTTCATAAATTTCAAATAAATGCATCAGCAGTTAACGTAATATTTGTTATTTTTATTTTGATTCGGTTTATGTGTTAGTAAATATAAAACACAACATCAGAGTCTGTCAGCTGCAGGGAAAGATCCACGATAGTTCTGTGCTTGCTGTCAGGTGCTTAATACAGCCCGGATAATACAGAACCTTATGGCAGGGATAGTCAATGTTCTGCCCTCCAGATACTGTTGAATTAGAGCTCCCATCAGCCCAAGCCAGCATGGAGAATGATCAGGGATGGCGAGAGTTGCAGCCCAACAACATTCAGAGGGCACCACCTCCCTTTATGGCAAAGCACTGCAAACATAACCATGCCAAATGTAAATCTGGATTGAATTGATACACACAGTCTGTGCTCTCTGCCATGTTCCTGCTCCAATATACACTGCTGGCCACAAGAAGCCAAGATGGTCATGTGAACTCAACCTACATTTCAGCAATTGCTTCTCATGCAACGCTTGGTAGATACAGCAGTCAATTCCTCCTGCTCTCATTTCATTCTGAGATCCTCTCACCTTTTTGTTCCCTTCCCCAATTTCCTTTTCTTTAGACTAAATGTATCCAATTATTTCAGTTGTTGCTCCTTATAATCTCTGTAGCTTTCCACTAAGTCTTTTCCAATTTGTCAACAGCACCCTTGAACTCTGATGCCCAGCACTGATCGCTGTACATTTCAGAGACCACATGCAGCTCAGAATAATCTCTTTAGAGGCAACAGCCACTTTCTTATCATTCACATTTGCTAGATTTCTCCCCCTAAACCAGTAACCAGTATGAAAAAAGCTTTTCATATACACTCCTTTCAATTTATTTTATTTTTGAAAAAAGAAAATGAAATGAAATGCTCTGAAAAGATGAAATGCAAGTGATTGCTTTGAATAAAACATTTCTCAGTCTGTTTAAAGACTGTTCTTAATTGGAATATACTTTTCCCATGGTGAGTGGTAGGTAAATGTTTGTTTTGAGTTAATTAAGAAGTCATTTCAGCCTTAGCCTTTATTTTATGCCCTGCCTTTAAAGTACAGAATATTTCCCCTCCTCGTGAGAGCCCTTGATGTTCCCAAATGGTAATCTTAAAATACATGATCTGTTCCCAGGATATAAAGCCAAATATAGAAAGATTATGCCATCTGGAGTCTTTAGAGAAACTAATAATTTTTAAAGTTAGGTTAACTGGTACAAATATGGTACAAAAATTCAAAGACCTCCGTTTTCTCCAGCCTTTAAAATAATATGTATTCAGGAGGTGCATTTATGCAGCATTCTGTCAGACCTTCCTAGTGAAGCTTTAATCAGAAACCATGTCACCAATGCAGATTTCTTAGGGGGCCCTAACATTTTGCTATATTACCTTTTTCAGTTTGCCAATTGTATACCATGTTACTCAACGTCATTTCTATCAGGTATCGTATCCCTACATGCATTAGAGACTAATGATTTATCCAGACTCCACCCCACCCCCATGAGGGGGCAAGACAAGCCAGGGATTTGATGCCATCCATTGTACCTGCAGGCCAAACACTCACCAGCACATTTGCCTTGGTGGATCATAGCCCAGATACATGAAGCAGAAGAAACAGCCATTGCACACAAACAGGCCCCAAGGAGAAAGTGTACTCACAGCCACTGCAGTCTCCTTCACCCTCAGTGGGGCAGGTAAGCTAACACATGATGAGAGAGATAAGCTCCCAGGTGGCACCACTCACTCTCCTCTTGCACCTCCTCAAAGACACCTGTTGCCTCTTCTGGACAACAAAGCACGTGGTCATTATTCTCTTGGTGTGTCACTTTTCGTTTTCCACAATTGCAACATCACCTTGTGGTCCAAGAGGAGCAGGTTCTGTTGCGCATGCTGACCATGAGTGAGGACCACCGCCATGATTAGCAGAAATCTCCAGGATGTTCCATGGCATTGCTTGCAAGCTCCATGGCAGACAGGTATGCAGCAGATGAACAGGATGGGAGGAAGAAGAAGAAGGAGAAGAAGAAGAGGAGGAGGAGGAGGAGGAGGATTTTGGATTTGATATCCCGCTTTATCACTACCCGAAGGAGTCTCAAAGCAGCTAACATTCTCCTTTCCCTTCCTCCCCCACAACAAACACTCTGTGAGGTGAGTGAGGCTGAGAGACTTCAGACAAGTGTGACTGGCCCAAGGTCACCCAGCAGCTGCATGTGGAGGAGCGGGGAAGCGAACCTGGTTCACCAGATTACGAGACTACTGCTCTTAACCACTATACCACACTGGTAGGAAACAGGCAATGAGGCCTGCAGACATGCTCCCTGGGGGTGCTGATCTACTTGGCACCATAGCAGGGATGGGGGTGGTCATGTGGGTTTTGTTGAGGGGGAGGTATGGCCAGCCAATGCAAGAGTCTAGCTGCTGGCCCATTCTGTACTGAAAATGACTGGTTTAGAGTGCTTTCCCCATTTCCTGCTGCTCTTCCCCATGAGGGCTTCTCCTGCATTCTATGTACACCTGATACCCAAGAAGAGCCCTGCTGGGTTAGGCCAGCATCCTGTTCTTACAGTGGCCCATCAGATGCCTATGAGAAGCCTGCAAGCAGGATCTGAGAGCAACAGCAGTCTTCTCACCCAGCGATTGGCATTTAGAGCCCTACTGACTCCAGCAGTGGAGGTAGAACGTAAGCCTAGTCCTGGCATAATGTGAATAAAAAACCCTGCCATGTTAGCTTGATGCTGCAGTCCACAGCTCATTTACCATGTAGGAGATCTACGGATGTCTATGACGATGTTTTGCTCTAAGTGGATCGTGGATTGTGGCCAATTTTAGGTTAATTAGCCACTTGCCTCACGTCAAGGGTAAGACAGAAATTATTTAATTGGTCTTTAATTATGGTAAATACTCCTAATTACTTGTTTTACAGAGTGGGGGAAAAACATGCCGAGAAGAGCAATTAACCATAAAAGCATAATATTAACACGTATGCTCCTCACTTGTTTTCCCCTCCAGTCTGCTCAGGGAAATAGATTCCACATGCAGATGAGTTCTGGGTCCTGGGAGAAAAAGTAACCTATTTCTATTATTTATCTTTGTGCTCATTTTAAATGCATTCATGTGGCATTACACCCCCCCCCCCCAGTTTTAAATGTCTTCAAAGTACCTTTCAAGGCAAAGAAAAATAGCAAAATGAACATCTCTCTGTTAACGTTAGAATAGGGATCAACTGATTCCATCATGGTGTGTTGGACACCCAACATCTGTGCCTGTAAATGCTTCTAGGCATGTCTTCTGTGACAAGGGTATGACACTGAGGGGACTGTTCTGTCTGTTCCCACAAAATGATGCATGAAACAAGAAAAGCTTTCAGTGAAATGCAAATTTACAAAACCCTGAAGAATGAAGCAAATTTATAAAAAAACAAAAACAGGGGGAAAAACAGCAGCACAGGCAATGCTTTGGAAATGTTTAAGCAAAATTCTGGTGCAATAAAAATGCCATGTACTGTTTCAAAGTCCCAGGGCTACCAGTGGCGGACCTTGCGGTGCCAAAATTCATTGTCTCCCTGCCTCTCACCTTCCATTCTACTTCACGGGTGTGACACCCCCTGCAGCACCCCTAAGGCCCCCTCACAGGTGGATAAGACCCAACTGCCTTGCAAGGCAGGGAGGAAGATCCTCAGGTTGGCTTGCAAAGTGACGGGAACTGTGAGGGGAGAGAGACTTTCTGATGGTCATCAGGCAATGGCTTTTCCGCCTGCCTTGCCCCACCTTTCAGCCCTTTCAGAAATCTTTAGCTGAAAAAATAGGGGAAATGGATGATCAATTTTTTAATGGAAAAACTGCCAGAAAGGAAATGGCAAGAAGTTCCTTTCCTCTCTCTCTCTCTCTCTCTCTCTCTCTCTCTCTCTCTCTCTCTCATCAAAAATTTTGCAGCTTCTGTTGGTCCATTCTGCAAAACAAGAAAACTTCATGGGAAAAAATTGCATCTAATGTGTCACATATAGTTTCACCGCTTATCATTCTTCTTGACCACTGTCCAGGAGAACTCAGCCTGGTACTTTGGCACATTCAGAAAAGAATTTTGCATCTGAAGTCCGGTCATCCAATTCTCCGAAATCTGAAGAGCAAAGACTTGGGCTTACAAATGGAGAATGAAAGTTCAAGACAGGCGACTGCAGCTCCCTGAATCCCCCCCGCAAAGTCTCTTGAGCAGTCTCTTCCTGCTTGTTGCTCCTGGCCCCCCTCACCACTGGCATGCAGCCCCCAGGAGGGGGGGCATAGGTGAAAGAGACTCTTGGACTGTAATAGGTTCCCACCCTTATTTTAGCTACCATTGGCTGAAAATGCTCAGTTCACTTCTCATCTAAACTGTTCAGGGAACTACTATATAATAATATAGTGTGTTTTCTTAGAGACTCTGAAATATGATTATGATTTTCATTTTTCAGCTGGATGTTTTCTCCCCAATCTTCCCCTTGTGCCAGAGGGATTCATTTCAATTCAAGGTGCTCCTTATTTATCAAGTCAATTCATCCACACAGTGTCTATCATTGTTTCCTTATGGAATGTTTTCTTCAGGATAGGTCAAGGTTTAAGCCCCAGAAGGTTTCATTTATCATACAGGATATCTCCTCTTCCATCCCATGATGATTTATCCAAAGGTCTTTTACATTTTTCACTTAAAGTACATGCTTTAATGCAGTGTATCTCTATAAGTTTGGATGGTGTTCCCTCTTCCCACTCCTGGAATTATCTGCTGGCACTAAAGGACCTATTAGATTGTTAGGATTAAAACATCTCTTCCCCATTGTGACTAGCTGTGAGTCCCCTTGGCAGAAATTATATATAATTGGCTCAAGTTGGCAAAAATAAATACTTTAAAACACTGCATCCATCTATTATCTTTGGGAGACGGATGTAAATGTAATTTCAAATTGGATATCTTGGGATCGCAACCAGTGATTCTAAAATAATTCAGTTCCCCTCCCCCCCAAAAGCAACAACACTCAATTGAAATTCTTCAACATTTGTTAATCAGGAGAACAACCTTAGAAAAAAAGGTGGAATAAGACATCAGCTGTAAAAAACCTGTTGTGTTGTGTTATCATGAATGTTGAGATGTGGAGTTCTGGCGGCGTCCTGACTCACAATGTTAGTCTTTGTCAGGCTGGTGGTAAGGCCGAACTCCTAGCAAGCTTGGGCAAACAGTTGATGAGTCTCTGTAGAGCTTCCTCAGAGTATTCTGTCAAGGATGCGTCATCTGCAAACAACATCTCTCGAATATGGACCCGCCACACTTTTGTCTTGGTGCAGAGACGTGCCAGGTTGAACAGCCCCCTGTCGCTCCTTGAATGGATGTACACACCATCTTCAGTCGAGCTGAAGGCCTATGAAAGCAATAGGGAAAAGAATATGCCAAAGAGAGCTGGTGTTTCACACTGCTCTTTATAGGGAAGGTGTCTGAGTTTAAGTGGTCATATAGGACAGTGCTGTGCATGTTATCGTGGAAGGAGGACACAGTCATCTTGTGAAGCTTACTTAGGCATTCTATCTTGTTTAGCAGTATGAAGAGTCATTTTGGCTGACAAGATACAAAGCCTTTTTTCAGGACTACGAAGGTGATGTACAACGGGCGTCTCTCCTCACAGCATTCTTCCTGCGGCTGGTGCAGTGAGAAAATCATGTTGACTGTTAACATCTGAGTTCTAAAGCCACATGACTATGCCCATGTCTCTCTTGTTCATGGTTTTCCCTCCTAATAACATGACCTTTTTTGATCAATATATTTGCTGTTCATTTTAATTTCTCATTACACTGCATCAGAACCAATCTGAAACTCCAACAGGTATTCAGACCTATGTTTTATATATGCTGTAAGCCACCCAGCCAGATGGGCAGGGTATAAATAATAAAATAATAATTATTTAATAATAATAATAATAATAATAATAATAATAATAATAATAATAATTTGACGGAAGCGGCAACACAACCCTATAAAGTTTTATCTGAAATAATTCAGAGCTTCCCCCCATCTGAAAAACCTTCCTTCAGGTATCAGGTTGGAGTTCAATCACATTCTCCCATGTCTGATCCTAAAATTAAGTCCCTGAAATAGTAATTTTTTAACAAAAGACCAAAGCATGCCATCCTAAACACACTTACTGGGAGCAAGCCCCATTGAAGAAAGTGACATTTGCTTCCTTCCTTGTAATCATGCCAGGGATTGCTCTGTAAGTAAAAATAAGCAAACTAATTATACTTTCATTCCCCTCAAGCTGTCATCACCACTACAAATATCCTCTGGTGCTCCTGCGCAGATGGCAATAACATATGTCCAGCAGAGAAACCCACCTGCAGGATTGAATGATGAAGGCTTCATGTTGGTGGCATAACTTTAACGCCAAAAATAAAACCAAACATGGTGTTCAGTCAGAAGGCAACTGCATTTCCATTTTAGTTGGAAATGTGTTTGGGGCAGAGGCACCGTACAAACCCCAGCTCCTTCACCATCCTGAATGGCCTGATAGACCACTTGACCCTTCTGCATCTCCTCCCAAGGGCAAAATCCCTTTAAGTCCCCTTCTCAGGGGAGTTGGGATTGTCAGTGGCAGGGAATGAATTCACAATGGGGATGCTGTAAATGGATAAGAAGCCAAACTGGAAACAGGAACAAGGAACCATTTGGTCTCTGGATGCTAGACTGCCCCATCGGTCCAAAGTAACATGGCCAATGATTTGGGATCATGTGAGCTATAGTGCAGCAGAGTATCTGGTGGCACCAGCTTCTGTATCTGCGCATTAGATGGTGAATTTAGGATAGACTGTTGGCCCCATTTTAAAATTATTTTTTACAATTGGATTTCATAAAAAGGGGTTTCTGGAGGTATGATGTTCAAGGCAGGAGGAATGGATCAAATATTCATGTCAACATAACCCATAATGCTTCCTTTGTTCATTTTCAAAAGTGTAATTTGTTGCTCTGCCAGCCAAGGTAAATGGAAGCTTTAAGCCAACTAAAAGGTTACCATTTGTCAGAAATCAGCATTTAACTTAAATTTAATGAGCTTGTTACTGTGTATTAATTAAATTTAAATTGTTCATTGAAAGACACTTTTTGGAGACCCTCTTGCCATTTGGCTAACTTACTTTAAATGACAAAAGCAATAAGAACTTAATTATGTTCCTATTAATATATTTTAATTTCTGAAGCATCTGAGATTTTTAATGGGCAATTCACAAAGAATAATGAAAGAAAGGAGATTTTATCATCTTGAAATAATTGCTGCATTAACTGCTCGTCTAAGGCAAGGAGATAGCGCCTATCGCTACGCTAATGGAATGTTTTGATACAGAAAGGAGTAAAGTTTCAATATCCTGTGTATATCATGGCATCTTTGAAAGGGGAGGGAGACGTACCTTTTTGGCATTTGCCCTCAGAAGCATAAAGCATTGTTCTTCATTTTCATTCAGTAATGATGATTCTCTGAACTTTTAACTGGCTTTGCATTCATACCCTGTTTACATATGTTCCTCTTTCTTCCCTATGCTTTAGCCCCAAGCTTGGAAGATAAAAGCATCTTCTTCCACCTTGACACCCTTTGGGTTTACTTCAATACAAGGCCAGCCGCTTGACAGATCGCCATGGGCCAGGGATATTTTAAATGTGTGATTCTTGCATTGCAGGGGGTTGGACAAGATGACCCTTTGAGTCCCTCCCAACTTTACAATTCCATGACTATATGACCACCAAAGCATTTTTGGATGATTCAGAGATTTTGATTTTGAAAAATCTGTGGCAAGCTTGAGGGAGAAACATTTCCATTTTTGCAGGCATGCTAGCTATATCTGTGGTGCTGGAGGAGACTCTTGAGAGTCCCATGGACTTCAAGAAGATCAAACCTATCCAGTCTGAAGGAAATCAGCCCTGAGTGCTCACTGGAAGGACAGATCCTGAAGCTGAGGCTCCAATACTTTGGCCACCTCATGAGAAGAGAAGACTCCCTGGAAAAGATTGGGGAACAAGGAGAAGGGGACAACTAGCTATAGAGAAAGTGAAATTTAAAAAGCAGCACAATGGCACTGGGCCCAGTGAAGAACAATAATAGGCAGGTCAAGTGAGGCCAAATGCTAGCTTTGCAAGGAAGAACTGGGGAACTTGGAAGGCTAGAAAATATTGAATGCCTGATATATTTAGCAGACGGGAACACAAGGAAAGGTGTTGTGTATGCTCCTGCTGAACAATTGCTTCTAAGAAAGAGGAAACTACATAAAAGGAATGGTAAAGGTGCTCTTTGTTTTCCTGTGGGGATGGGTAAATCACACCTTGAGCTTTGCAGGGATGTGGCAGGAATCTTACTACTATTTCAACCCAAAAGGCAGCTGGTTAAAGAACGAATACGCTCGATCTGTCAATGCTTTCAGAGCATCAGGCTGCAATGAAAAGTGCAAGAGAAATGACAAATAATGAGGAAGAAAATTGAAGATATCCTGAATAATTTCCAGCAGTGCCATAAATCAATAGGACCTGAACAGCAAAGACCTTAAAGGAGGCAATTAGAACAACCACAAAGAAAAATACAACTCACTTGCAGCAATCCCAGTCTTGCAAAAGAGTGTTACTTTTAACAGTGCTGGATGCTTTTTAGGCAACTGGTTGTTTTGTTTTGTTTTTTGTTTTGTTTTGTTTTTAAAATGGGCCAGAGATATAATTACAAGGTTGATGAAGGTTGATGGAATGTGTCCGCTCAAAAAAAAGCACAACAGCTAAAAGAAAACAAAAGGATATGCTAATTATATTTTAGAAATATCTAGTCAAGTGATCGGATGCAGGCCTTCTTGTGTGTGCTTGGCCTTGAGTTGAGTCACTAGTATCTCCAGTTAAATCAGCTTGGTAGATTTTGGGACACAGGATCCTCTGCTCCAGACAACAACTGGGCTTGAAACCAATTAAGAAAGAGCTAGTAACATCTTGGTCTCTGTGGCATAGCCTTCAAGGCACAGCCTTTGGACTCATGAACACATTGCAATTACCTCTTCCCTTTTGAATCTAGATGTGATTGCTGATCTATGCACTAGAGGCTCAGAAAAGGTGCATTGGAGGCAATACTTAAGCCTTCCTTACTGTCCCACAAATGATGCGGTAGGAATCTTGTATAGCTATCAAAAGAGTGGACCTGACACCAAGTGAAATGACAAAATTGGATCCAAAATTCATTGGGCTGCTTTTGAACGCTACAAAGGCAGATGAAAGGTAAAACTTGTGATTGCTGCATATCCCTAATATGTACCACATTTGCCTCTGGTAAATGCAAACCTACATCTGTTACCTGCCTTTACTTTTGAAGGGATTAGATGTGAGGTATAAATGAATGTTAATTTAATTCCCTCTCCCTTTAACCCAATTCTCCTAACAAGGCAAAATGCACTCCATCAAACTGAACAATTTAACCAGGACTTCACTTCTCCTTAACTGAAATGTTGAAGAAAACATTGAAAGGAGACCAAGGCTGCAATCCTACACTTTTCTGGCATGAAACTAAATCAATAAAACTTACTTCTGAGTAGGCGTTTGGAGGGGTTGGGCTGTAATAGTGCAATCCTATACATGTCTTCACAAAATTAATGTAGAATTAAGCACTAGTTTCAACAAGACTGACTGTCAGGTATGTGCGTAAGGGATTGCAGACTCAATCGATAGCATTCAAAGAAGCCACCACCATTTATTTCAATATTGCTGCTCTTATTGACTAGAGGTTTGAAAAATCGGCAAAATCACAGAGTTGTAATAATTTTAGCAGAAAATGCAGTAAAGCATTGACAGCTCAGAAATATTAATATCTGAGAGAAAATTAAAGTGTATACTCATATTTCCAAGTTGAGATTATTATTTTTTAAAGAAAACATTTTCATCTCTGGTTTGCACTAAGATTCATGTCAAAATTATAGGATAGTGATTACCCACCGAGGTGTGATGGTTTGGGTGTTGTTGTCCCTGTATTCTGGAATGCCCTTCCCTCTGCCATACATGAAGCAACAGCAATCATACATCTTGTAAACACATACATATTTTGTTCAGGCTTTTCCTGAACCATCAGACCCTGATTTATGTGTATAAATCTCCTGAATCTGTTTTATTTGCTTTTATACTACTGTTTTACTGGTTTTCTGTTGTATTTTTAAAAATCATATTGTTTTTATGTCGTACACCTCCAATGATATTCAGGGGGTGTTCATTTTTCTCCCTGCCCCCCACCCCACATTATTCTTGCAACAACCCTGTGAGGTTGGTTAGTTTGTGTAGGGTTTTGAATTTGTAGCTTTCTGGTCCTAGTTCAAGTGAAAATGTCTGTTTGTGGATCACTGCCCCACAACATTCTGTAGCGTACGATACTGTAAGTCAAATTTACCCAGATGATTGATTCTAAGTGATTGTATGGGTCTAAATAAGGGCAGGCCGACTTTCAGGTAACCTTCTCCTGGGTTGTTCAAGGCTTTATATGTTAATAACAAAACTATGATTGTGGTCCCTTAGCTGGTCTGTAGCCAGTGCAGTTCCTTCAGCACAGGTGCAATATTTGCATGTCCAGGTGGTCCACTCAATGCTGCAGCTGTTGAGCCAATTTAAATGCAAGCCCCACACAGAGTATATTACAGTAGTCAGTAGTGAGGTTACCAATGTATGAATCATAGTGGTCAAGTTGTCCCAGTCCAGGAAAGGGTGAGGTTGGTCTACCAGCCTAAATTGAGAAAAGATGCTCCTTGCACACATCAGGTGTGGAGCAAGTAAAGTTGTGGCTGGGTCAAAAAAAGGGTTTGCCTGTGCAGTCCACATGCATAGCACCCAACATGGCCCTTTGCAAATACCACCACTTGGCTGTTTGGCAGTGCTTGCTTTGGACCCTGACTGTCAAGTCTTCATAGTGTAGGGCTCTCAGCAGGTAGGCAGTGTTTGCTGGGAGCCCTGCACGGTGCCTTGAAGCCGTGAAGGAGTGTATCCACCACCATTGTTCCTCCCAGACACTGAGGTCCAGCACCAAGGGCCTTCTGGTGGTTCCCTCACTGTGAGAAGCCAACCTACAAGGAACCAGGCAGAGGGCAGTGGCACCCTCCCTGTGGAGCACCCTTCTACCAGATGTCAAAGAGAAAAACAACTACGACTTTTAGAAGACATCTGAAGGCAACCCTTTTTAGCAAAGCTTTTAATGTTTGATGCACTATTGTATTTTAATATTTTGTTGGAAGCCACCCAGAGTAGCTGGGGAAACCCAGCCAGATGGGTGGGGTATAAATAAATATTATTATTATTATTATTATTATTATTATTATTATTATTATTATTAGACAGCAGCTGATCTTTGGGGCTTCAAAGTGCTGTGAGCTTAATAGGGCAAAAATGGGTTACTGGACATCATTGTGACTTCAGGTGCTTGTGTCATCAGGGGGTTCTGTTCAGCCTTACTTTTCACATAAAGAAATCAAGCCTGCATCCAGTGTTAAATAAGCAAACCCTCTGTTCTCACTCAGTCTTTATATTTTCATTGCAGGTTCTTTGAAATTTGCTTCTATATATTTAATTAAGCCATTCTTTCCAGAGTAGAAGTCCTAGTTCTCTTCAGTAGTGAATTTTTTACTTTGGGACAGTCACTTCCCTGTACTGCAGTTTAGTGAAGCAGCCCAAAAGACAAAATTACCTGGTACCCTGATGGTTAGAGGTGCTTCCTCCTTTGAAGAGATATGTGGCTTTTCTTTCTTTCTTTCTTTCTTTTTTTCTTTCTTGGAGTCTGTTTGACTCCAATTTTCTGCAGACTGATAAAGAAAGGCATTTTAAAGATATTTATATCACCTATAAAAGCAAGGTGCCATCACAGTTGTATTTCCTTCAAACTATTTTATTGAGAGTTATTGAACATTCTCATACAGCAAAAAGAACTTAACGTAGCCCAGTATTTTTCTTAACAAAAACAGTAGTATATATATTGGCATATCAAAAGAGCATCCTTATTGAAAACAAAACTTTAGAGACACTGTTATTTTTTCTTTGGAATGAAAGAGGAAGAAGTGGTTAGATTTCTGGGGAAATAGCACCTGGTCTAAGGTGTAAGCATGGCCTTGGGGCAATCAGCCAAGTGAGTTGTGGGGGCAATGCTTTATAGCAGAAGAGAGAAGTAGGCTCTTGATGTCAGGCGTGATAAGATTCTGGCAATTTGTCATGCAGAGATGCTGCTAAAAGACTATAATCTGCGGGTGAAGAATACTATCCTTTGGGATGGAAGGAGAAAATAGAGGATTCACTGAATCTATCAAGGGAGATATTAGAGACTGCTGGCGATATAGCTAACAGATTGGGAAGCTCGGTGTGTAGAGCTGAACTCTTCTGCCCTTCTGTCACATCCTTTCTGAGGAAGGGATCTCTGGGGAGAAGGAAAATGTACAGCACTGGCTGAACTGGCTTGGCAGTAGGAATGTAGCTATAGTTCAGCTCAGTAGGTTGTACTGGGTGGCTGCAGCATAATTGCACCCTGGCTTGGTGTGCTCTGCAGTTACACACACACACACACACACACACACACACACACACACACTATATACAACTAGAGCCAGGGTTTTTTCGGCTGCGGTTCCAATCTGGTGGAATGCTCTGTCACATGGAACTAGGGCCCTATGGGACTTGACATCTTTCCACAGGGCCTGCAAGACAGAGCTGTTCCACCAGGCCTTTGGCCAGGGCACAGCCTGACTCCCTCCTTTGGCAATCTTCACAGAACTTTAGCTTAATGGTTGCCATCAATTTGATTTTAATTAATTTTTATAATGAAATGTTTTTAGAATGTTGCACTATTTTATTGTTGTTAGCCGCCCTGAGCCTGGCTTCGGCTGGGGAGGGCGGGATATAAATAAAATTTATTATTATTTATTATTATTATTATTATATATACACACACACACACTCTCAGATTGACTTCTCATTCCTTATAAGAACACAAGAAGAGCCTGCTGGATCAGGCCAATGGTCCAGCTGGTTCTGCATCCTGTTCCCACAAAAGCCAACTAGACGGCTGTGGGAATCACACATGCAGGACATGACTGCATGTCCCCCACTTGCAGTTCCCAGAAACTGGTATTCAGAAACATTACTGCTTCCGACTGTGGAGACAGAGCCTAGCCATCATAAACACGCAGCCAGTTCATCTCATGCTGAATCTGTGGGGCTCCAACCTGTTGAATGTAGTTGCTTGCCTGGTGCTCCCAGAAGCAATAAATACCAGTTGTCCCCATCATTCTGCTGAGAGACTGTATGGTGGAGATCATCTGACCTATCATTTCCTTGGGGTGGGAACCTCTTACAGCCCAAATGCCACATTCCCTTTGGGGGAATTTTCCAGAGAGTGCACATCAGTGTTGAGTGCAGCCAGAGGCAAAAGTGAGTATAGCAACAAATGTCAATTTCACTTTTGTACAGTAGGCTAGTTTCCACACACAGTCACATATACCTCACTTCACCTATGGGTTCAGAAAGTGCAAATTAGGTTGGTAAACTGAAGAAATGTGAATTGAACAAATTTCTCACTCATCCTTTCTGCACAAGACTCCCAAAATCTCACTGGTATGCAGGGCAAGTGTCCCACCATCGCTTTGGATCACCTGACTGCATCTTGGAAGGATAGTCATGGTACATAGTTGCTCATCCATGATTAGCACATGAATGATAAGTGACAGGACAATAATGAAACTGTGCTTCTTATTGATCAATTGATGAAATGCAAATTAGTGCAATCTGTTTTTTTTCTGCATGAGTTGTGGGATAAATCAGAATTTGAGATGAACTAGAATTCTGTTTCCATCAGATTGCACATTCATCAGTCTACTTGGGGGAGATATAATGAATTTCGATTGCAAGGAGATTAAGTTTGGCTAATGAAGGAGATCTGTGTGCTACCCATAAGATACAGACTCTCATCAGTTCTACAAGTTTGGGATGTTTATAATTTTTCTGTATATTCAGTTTGGGGTGACATTTTCAATACTCAGTTGCTTACATTATCCCTTGTACTAATTCTAGTAGGACTGGGGAGAACGCAGGAGGATATTTGAAATGGTTATCTGACTTGTCGAGGAAGTAGAGAAGCTTCAATGTTATTAATGCATCTCTGCATATAAATAATTACACTGACCCCTTCTTTTTTCCTTTCCTCCCAGGCATCCATACTGAGAGATAGCAGGTATCTCAAGGAGACTGGACTGAGATGAAGCTGCACCCTCTGAAAGGTGGCAAGTGAAAATTGGAACATGTTTGTGCACTTGTAAGTTAATATACTGGGTTGTCTTTGAGATCTACTTAGAATAGACACATTAAAATCAATGACCATGACTAACTTTGGCTAATTAATTTCAATAGGTCTACTTGGAGCAAAGTTAATTGATTATAACTTTTTGATCCTTATACCAAGGACTACTTCCTAACAGCCCCCATTGTTACACATCACCAAAATATATTTTTCCACATGCTGGATTCATTTCCCTTGTAATAACCTGCTCCGCAGTGATCTCAAAGAGAAAAAAAAGGCTTTTTGTTTGTCTTTTGGTTAAAGATATAACACACACACACAAACACAGAATGGGTTTACTGTGTATCATCAACAGTTCAAAATTCACTCTGCCAATTGCAGCCTGCAGCATACCAAATGGCAGACTATGCCTAACATAGCATGCATGTGAACTAGAGATAAGGCATACACAGAAGTTACTCACAGACTGAATACCTGAAGGAGTAATATACCTGAAGGAGCATCTCCACCCCCATCATTCAGCCCGGACACTGAGGTCCAACTCCAAGGGCCTTCTGACAGTTCCCTCCCTGTGAGAAGTGAGGTTACAGGGAACCAGGCAGAGGGCCTTCTCGGTAGTGGCGCCCGCCCTGTGGAACACCCTCCCATCAGATGTCAAGGAAATAAACAACTATCTGACTTTTAGAAGACATCTGAAGGCAGCCCTGCTTAGGGATGTTTTTAATATTTGGTGTTTTATTGTGCTTTTAATTCTGTTGGGAGCTGCCCAGAGTGGTTGGGGAAACCCAGTCAGATTGGGGGGGGGCTAATAATAATAATAATAATAAATTGTTGTTGTTGTTGTTGTTGTTGTTGTTGTTGTTGTTGTTGTTATTCCAGCTAAGAAGCTGCAATGTCCAACCACTTGGTTTGCCAAACGTGCTTTCCTCTTAGCATGTTTGTCCCTTTTGTCCCGAGTTCGAGTGTCTTCAAAGTCCATGACACCTTTGGTAAAGGCTGTCCTCCAGTTGGAGCGCTTGCAGGCCAGTGTTTCCCAATTATCAGTGCTTACACCACATTTTTAAAGATTTGCCTTGAGAGCATCTTTAAACCTCTTTTGTTGTCCACCAGTATTTTGCTTTCCATTCTTAAGTTGGGAACAGAGTAGTTGAATTGAAAGATGATAATCGGGCATCCACACAACATGACCAGTCTAACAAAGTTGATGTTGAAGAATCATTGCTTCAACACTAGTGACCTTTGCTTCTTTCAGTACACCATCACATGTAGTTTAGCCCAAAGTGGTGATGACATTGGCCCTTGTGATCTTTATACAGGAATGTCACCTTCTGAAATTCAGCATTATATTTTTGCAAACAACAAGAACAACTCCTCATTCTCTCTTCTATCTCCCCTACCCTCTCTTTCTCTCTGAAACATAAACGATCCCCTGTTGCTTCTAGTATCTCCATTTGTCCTCAAACGTGTATTTTAAAAATTGAACACAGGGCTGACTGGAGTCTGTTCCAACACACAATTCTGCTGTCACATGTATGCTCTCAGAAGAAATGGCTCCCAGAAGCAAAATAAGTAAATAATTGGGCAGACAGTTCCCACAGTAACCTTTTGACTTTTAATAGGAAAAGAATTCCTGAAACAGGAGCAGTTTGAAGCCATTTTCTCTCTGTGTGGTGCTTTTCACTGCACAGGCTTGTGTGCATACAATGCCACATTTATTTTTAAGTAAAATAGTTCCCCATACAGTGCCAATGAACAGTTGCCATGACTCAGCTATCTGCTAGCACTGTAAACATCATCACTGGGGCTAGAAAGAATAAGGAGGTCACCTAGGCTGTGCTCACATTACCGTTTACTCCAGCGCGATTCCACCACTGTTGTTTGAAGCTGAGAACGCATGGTGTTAGCCACAATCCATAGGTATCCTTTAGCTTATTGAGAAATGCTCCTGATTGATGCATTTTCCCCTCAAAGCAGCTTCTATCTGAGGCAACCGTTGTGCATGCACAGATGACAACAGACCTGCAGATGGCAGCTTCATTGAGTTGGAGGTCAGTGCCAGGAAGTAAATCGGATATTGTGCATTGGGTGAAGACAGCCCTGCCCCCACTCTGATGTGAACAGCAACACGACAAAGCAACTTGAAATGCCGTGTGTGTACCAGGGAGATCTCACTGAGTTACAAGCTGCTAATGTGTACATAGCCCTAGTCCTACTCCTTCCCCAAAGGCTGGGCAATTGACTCACTAGACCTCATTAGAACAAGCCATGCATTCCCAATTACCTGTGTTCCAAGCAAGGAGCAGGAACATTTGCAAAGGATGTTTATGGAGCAGTTACTCCAAGTGGCTCATACAAGCCAGTAAAACCACAGATTAGAGTGGGATTTCATGACCCCTGTCCTAGTCTCCCATGATGCACCAGAACACAGAAGGAAAGATACCTAAAGGTGGCAACACATGTTTTAAAAGCACTGAAAGAGTAGATAGGCAATAGAGTCATGTTTTAAAATTTCATGATTCCTGCAACATATTGAGATGGGCCCATTTTTATTTTTCTTAAAAAAGTTTTTATTTGCTTTTTTGTTGATACACCGAGGAAAAAAAAGAAGAAAACAAAAAATACACTTGAAAATAATAATGAACACAAAATTATTTACAAAACAATAAAGCAAGATTTGGTCTTTGAACTATAGACCCGACCTCCCGTCTATTCCTTATTTCAATAATAGAATCATAGAATCATAGAGTTGGAAGAGACCACAAGGGCCATCGAGTCCAACCCCCTGCCAAGCAGGAAACACCATCAGAGCACTCCTGACATATGGTTGTCAAGCCTCTGCTTAAAGACCTCCAAAGAAGGAGACTCCACCACACTCCTTGGCAGCAAATTCCACTGTCGAACAGCTCTTACTGTCAGGAAGTTCTTCCTAATGTTTAGGTGGAATCTTCTTTCTTGTAGTTTGGAACCATTGCTCCGTGTCCGCTTCTCTGGAGCAGCAGCAAACAACCTTTCTCCCTCCTCTATGTGGCATCCTTTTATATATTTGAACATGGCTATCATATCACCCCTTAACCTCCTCTTCTCCAGGCTAAACATGCCCAGCTCCCTTAGCCGTTCCTCATAAGGCATCGTTTCCAGGCCTTTGACCATTTTGGTTGCCCTCCTCTGGACACGTTCCAGTTTGTCAGTGTCCTTCTTGAACTGTGGTGCCCAGAACTGGACACAGTACTCCAGGTGAGGTCAGACCAGAGCAGAATACAATGGCACTATTACTTCCCTTGATCTAGATGCTATACTCCTATTGATGCAGCCCAGAATTGCATTGGCTTTTTTAGCTGCCGAGTCACACTGTTGGCTCATGTCAAGTTTGTGGTCAACCAAGACTCCTAGATCCTTTTCACATGTACTGCTCTCAAGCCAGGTGTCACCCATCTTGTATTTGTGCCTCTCATTTTTTTTGCCCAAGTGCAATACTTTACATTTCTCCCTGTTAAAATTCATCTTGTTTGTTTTGGCCCAGTTCTCTAATCTGTCAAGGTCATTTTGAAGTGTGATCCTGTCCTCTGGGGTGTTAGCCACCCCTCCCAGTTTGGTGTCATCTGCAAATTTGATCAGGATGCCCTTGAGTCCATCATCCAAGTCGTTGATAAAGATGTTGAATAAGACCGGGCCCAAGACAGAACCCTGTGGCACCCCACTAGTCACTCTTCTCCAGGATGAAGAGGAACCAGTTATATATTACTTGTTGCCAATACACACTTTTATCATAATTTAACTAATCCTTAATTTGTCTTAGGTCTCATGGGCCCATTTTTCATCTCTAATAACAGGAAAACATGAACCATTAACCTGCCTCTGGAGCTCATGCGTGTGCTGGGAATCACTGGGAATTGAAGGTGGGCAGAGTGTTGTTGTGCTAAGGGCCCTGCATGTGGGCTACCCATAAATATCTAGTTGGCCACTGAGAGAACAGGATGCTGGACTAGATGGGCCATTGGCTTGATCCAGCAGCCTCTTGTTATGTTCACTGAAGAGATCACACACATACTTGAAACTCTTGCATTCTCTTTCACCACTTTTCATGACATATGAAGCTAAACAAGGAACTGGTAATAACTGTACAAGTCTTGAAAAATAATGGATATCCTTGACATAAAATCAGGGTCATGATGGTGTGGCAGGATACCGTTCACTGCAGAAATCTCTCAAGCCTTTGTTGGAAATCTTATAGACACATGCAGACTCTTTATGTAGGATCTGATAAACTCCACTGAAGAATATCCACCCTTTTTAAAAATCAAGTGTTTTTGAAGTTCAGCCCCAGGAGCTGTTCCTTCCGCCTGCTCTCTATACCTCCACTCACTCACTCCTATTGTCATGTGAAATGCATTAGTATTTATCATAATCAACCTCAGCGTCATCATTTGCATTATCTTTCAGAGTTGACTTTGAAGGTGTGATTTCTGAGCTCTGCACTTTATCTTGACAACCACTCTGTGAGATACGTCAGTGGGATTTTCACAGATGTAGATGTGTATCTGCGCTCCTGGCATTCAAAATTGCGCTATGACAAATCCAGCAGCTGTGACACTGCAGCAACACCAGTGGTTTGAGGCAGAGGCACAACAGTGGCAAATAACCAGGGACATTGGTGTGGGTCCAGAGCTGAGGTTTGAAACAAAACTTTGACCTTCCAGCTTGGGCCTGGTACTCCTTCACCTTTTGCAGCAACAGCTTGGATGGCAGGTTCTAGAATGGGTGATCAGCACAAGCACCATAGCTCAGTGTATTGCATCTGTATTGCATCTGCTTTACATACCAAAGGTCCATGTTCAGTCCCTGGCATCTCTATGTACGGCTGGGAAATAACGCACTCTGAAAACCTGCAGAGCCACTGTCAATCATTGTCAATAATAATACTGAGCTAGATGGTCTGACACAGCCTAACACAGTTCCCTATATACTACAACCCTTCTCCCTTTTCTCTCTAGAATTCTGTACCTCCATGATTATTATTATTATTATTAAATTATTATGATCCCAGTGCTTTTTTCTGGGGGTATGCATACCCCTAAACATTTTGTGAACCTTCGTACTTTTGTCCATTTACTGTATTTATTTTCCCCAATTTGAACTATAAAACAGTCATTTTCTTGAGTCAAAATGTGAGTACCCCTAAACATTTTTATAGAAAAAAAGCACTGCATGATCCTCAAAGTGAACAGTTAAATAAGTGTCATTGGCTGAATATACTGTTGCATGCCACCCTAATCTCTAGGCAGTGTGAAATTCCAGGGGTTCCAGGCGTTCATCCAGGGTTTGTGTTTTCTTTGGAATGAGGGACAGTGGAGGCTGTGGTGTATTTATTATATATGGTTTATTTACATGAATATACAACCTAAGCCTAAGATGGAGGGGTTCACAGCATTAATACCCCAAGAGGTTACTGCTTCTTCCATAGTCACAGCTTTGGATTCAAGCAGAAATCAGACATGGCCCTTTCTCTCTGGCTTTCTATCCTCATGCTTCCAGCTTCTTGCTCACATAACTATCAGTTCTCAATTCTCAACTCTGGCCTTTGACTTTCTAACCCCCAGCTTTCACCTCACCAGGAAGCTAGCCTGGCTATTCCAGGAATTCGAATCCTTGCTTAAATTTTAACACTGCTGGATCCAGGAATTAGAAGGGTCTTGGCATACAGCCTATTCCATCCCTCAGAAACAAAACAAAACAAAACAAAACAAAACAAAACACCCTCATAACAATACAAATACATGTTTTCTGCTTGTTTGTTGAGGAAATCTCAAGATTACATCTATTCCAGATGTTTCTCTGGGTTCACTAAGTGCTAAGTATTGTATTCTGCCTATATAATGCCTCTCTGACTGGATGCTTACCCCTTTGTCCACCCAATCCCTCTTTTCTAGGGGACAACATAAACATGACTAGCTGTTGTTGTTTTTAACCATGCTTTGTCTCCATTTGCCTGGAGATTTCTGTTTGTCACACTGAGGAGTGTAAGAAGGTTGCTGTCCATTAAGTTAGTGCTGAAAACCAATTTAGAATTATACTAGTTAGAATAAGTTAGAAATTTAATATTTTGTTTTGCTTTCAATTGTAGCCTACTATCCCCCCCCCCATTTTATTTAATCCAAGGCCATTCATGAAAAATGTCTAACATGTTAATCCTGAAGTTGACTGACTTGGTACATGGCTTGGGACTTCCCTTACTCACATGTCTAACCAGCTTGGGCCCATGCTATAGATTTGCATGGTAAATTAAATCCAGGGAGTAGAAAGTGTTAATTCATGAGGAACCCCACAACTCTGAAGTGTCGCTGGCTGCAACGCCAGAGAGATTTTGAAGTGGTGGCAGCAAGTACTTATAAAAAGGGGTGCATCTCTGCTGAATGCACACCCATCACACTTGCCCATTATTCTGAAATACAATTGACTGGTTTGCTATAAAATGTGTCTTCAGTTGACATGTTTGCCATTTCAATCACAAATAAGGCACATGTAGTATTCACAAATAGGGCACATGTAGTATTCATTCCACAAATAAGGCACATGTTGGATCCATTCCATCATTGTGGTCACTGTTCCAGAGTATCCTGACGGGTTGTGGAATAGTTTTACTATTGAAAGTTTCTATTTAGCTTGTCTGTTTGTACACATATAATCCACAACATTAAACTACAGTCCGGTTGGGAGACAAGTGGTATTGTGTACCATTTTTCAGGTGGACCTCACAAAGCAGACTATATAAAATTATTGTTGTATTGTGTTTTTACTATTTTTTGTTGGGAGCCGCCCAGAGTGGCTGGGGCAACCCAGTCAGATGGGCGACATATAAATAATAAATTCTTATTCTTATTGCAATAGGCATCAATAAAAATTAGACAGTGAAACAGGAAAGAAAAACAACTCTTCATCTTGAAGAACCTATTTCTGCTTCTTCTCTGCTCCCCCAGGGCAAGATGGTTCTTCAGAAGTCCATGTGGTGAAAATACGTCTACCAATGCTCTGCAGATCTTCTGAATTGTATTATGACATTTCCTCTTACATCTTTTTACATTATATACATAGGCAGCTGACTTATATTGAGTCAGACCATCTAGCTCAGTATTGTCTACAATGTAGATTCCATATTGACCGGCAGTGGCTCTTCAGGATTTCAGACAGGGGACAATATCATCACCATCACCACCACCACCACCATCATTATCAATGCTTTTTTTCCTGGGGGGACTTTTGTCCATTTACTGTATTTTCCCCCCTGGTGATTTTCTTGAGTCAAAATGAGAGTACCCCTAATTTATTTATTTTTTTTAGAAAAAACCCACTGATTATTATTATCATTACTACTAGTCGTAGTAGTATGCTACCCTTCATTCATAGATCTCAGGGTGATTTACAATATAAAAACCACAAAATACATAATAAAAATAAGAACAACAAAAAAATCAATAACACACCCACCCCACCTATCAAATGTAAAAGGGCACCAGATGTCAATCTGCCAAAGCCCTGGTTGAAGAGGAACAGTTCCGCCTGGTGCCTAAAGGCGCATAATGAAGATGTCAACTGAACCTTTCTTGGGAGAGAATTCCACAAATTCCATTCTTGTGTTGCTCTCTTGGAAGAGCCCTACCTGGAGACGGTGGGGACTGAGACTGGGACGTTCACCTGGGAAGTGCAAGCTTCACCACTGAACTATGGACCTTCAATATTTAGGGGGAAATCTGCACGTTAGGCAAAGGGGCGAAAATCCCCCTCCATGCATCTCAAGTGGGGGGAATGCGGCAAGCACCTGAGTAGTGCAGTTCTGCTAAAGCAAATTAGGGTACGTGTTTACATGACAATACTGTACCCACTTGACAATTCAGAGACTAAGAAATCTGGGGTATAAATAAATTGTCAGGCATTAATGACTGAGACTTAAGAAATAATAAATAAATAAACCTTTATTACAATAGTAAAGAAAGGCATATCAAGAGGCGAAGAGTTACCCAGAATAAAATTACTCCTACTGTGTTAAACAGTTGATTTGATTTTAATTATGCCGGCTGAACTTCACCCAAAAGAGACAATAAGAAGCAGCTTGCTAATGTGTGAAGAAGGGGTAGTTACATTACTCGGTACTTAATTCTTTCCTGAAAATTCCACCCCAGAACATAACTTTATGAGAGGCACGGAATGTGGCTGAACATTTTCAAGAAATGTATTGCATTTCCAAGAAATGTATTTTGTCACTAGCTAAATGTCAGGTTTTGTGTGCAATGGAAATCTAAACAGAGTGACAAGGAAAGAATAACCATCATATATTAGCTATATCTTGCGTGTCGCTACAGTAGGCATAACGAACAAGTTAAAGCAGGCATGGCCCTACCTGCAGTCTTACAAAATAATCTAGGCACATTTCAAAAACAATGAGGCAATCCCCAAATCTACACTTGAATATCCCTATGGTATATCGTAGGTTAGATTCATTCTAGCAAACTGGAGGTTTACTTCTCTGTGTGATTTTTCCCATTGCCTAGGTGAGCCTCTGTAGGACCATGGATACAGGTTTTAGTATCCAGCAATTATTTCTGTGAGATACTGGCAGCTGGAACTACTACTGCAAATGTGTGCATGACTGCAGGTTTATATCCTTGCATCTCTCAGCAGATGTGGTGTTGTCTCCATGCAATGCCAGGTGCGTGCTGAGGGGGGTTGCATGAAAAGGTTTGGGATATAGGAATTTCATTGTCGATCTGAACCATTATTCGAGGAAGAACTTAATCAAGAGCTTTGGATGAATTACTCAACTAAATCAGTTTCTGAATGAATTTCTATTAACATAACAGTCGCTGCCTGCTGGTTCAAACACAGCTTTGAACTGATTCATATGGCATATTCTGTTTTGGGATCATTTCTCCATCCATAGTCCTGACATCAGATAAGATGATGACATAGTGTTTTTTGGAAAATGACACTCCCATATTTCAGTGCAGACAAATTTTCTACAACCTACCGTATTTTTTGCACCATAACACTCACTTTTTTCCTCCTAGAAAGTAAGGGGAAATGTCTGTGCGTGTTATGGAGGGAATGCCTACGGGTGGCGGGGGGGATCTGCTGCAGTTGTGAGCAGAGGATCAATGGTTCCCCTTCCTTCCCTCCTCCGTGGCTCACTTTGAAACAGCAAAGTGGGAGAAGAGCCGCTGAGTGGGGAGGAGAGAGGGACAGAGAGCCTACTTCTGTAAAGGAACAAAGCGGGAGAGGAGCTGCTTACACGAGTGTAAAGCACGGATCCACATGGATCCTCAGGATTTTTGCACTGGGTCACCCCAAATTCACCATCAGATCACATAGCATGTCCATGGCTACATCTTGCACCAAAAAAATCATGCACCCACTGTTGCCTGGGGCCGCAGTGGTGCAAAAACGTGGTTACAACGCATGGATCCACATGGATCCTCAGGATTTTTGCATTGGGCTACTCCAAACTCACTGTCAGATCACATGTCTGTGGCCACAGCATGAACCACAAAAATAATACATCCACTGTTTCATTTAGAATATTTTTTTTCTTGTTTTCCTCCTCTAAAAACTATGTGCGTGTTATGGTCAGGTGCGTGTTATAGAGTGAAAAATACGGTAATTCCCCTGGGACTCAGGTGGACTCTTACAGGGGATTGTTTTTTGGTGACCTATATGAAGCTGTGGGCCAATCAAGGTAATGAGAGGAGCAAAGCTTTTTAAGCCTTAAAAAACCTTACTCCTCCTCAGACACTGGAGCACCCTCACTCCCTATGCAATATGGGCTTTTGCTAGTTGCCTGTTTAAGAGCTGGGTAGGAATTTAGGAGCGGGTGGTGCTGTGGTCTAAACCACTGAGCCTCCTGGCCTTGCCGATCAGAAGGTCGGTGGTTCGAATCCCCATGACGGGGTGAGCTCCCGCTGCTTGGTCCCAGCTCCTGCCAACCTAGCAGTTCGAAAGCACGACAAAAAGTACAAGTAGATAAATAGGTACCACTCCGGTGGGAAGGTAAATGGTGTTTCCGTGCACTGCTCTGGTTTCGGTGTTCCGTTGCACCAGAAGCGGCTTAGTAATGCTGTCCACATGACCCGAAAAACTGTCTGCGGACAAACGCTGGCTCTCTTGGCCTGTAAAGCGAAATGAGCATCGCAACCCCAGAGTCATCTGCGACTTGACTTAACTGTCAGGGGTCCTTTACCTTTAGCTTTTTAGGAATTTTGGGCAGAGCCCCTAACTGGCCTTAGGCCTCCTCATTTTCATCTACTTCATACTGCTGGAAGTTTGTTATGCATTTGAAATGGTGTTGAGCATGATTAGTTTAACTGGCTGTTAGTCTGGATAGGAAAGACAAGTAAGGAGATAGAGGGTAAATAACTGAGGCAGTTTTGGGTCAAGGGCATCCTTTGATCACCTTATTCTGCTTTGTGTGGGGTCACTGGGAGTGCCCTTCTGGTTTGGCATACATGTTGGGGTGGATGCTGGATGCTAAGTCATGTGCCAAAGGTTCTTGGAACAAGGAGGAAGTATTCCTTCCAATCCTTTGCCACAGGCATCACCTGTAAACACACCCAGGTATCTCCTGTCTTGGGGAACTTCATGATTGGACTAATTTGATTTGCAGATTCTTGACACTGTTATATTTTAAAAATATAACCTTTTCCCTTCCACAATACTGTGTCCTGAGTTTTCACTCAGGTGTGTTGGCAATAACAAAGGAAGTGATTGCTGACTGAAGCAGATGTTGTGCTTTTCTATAAAATATGCATTTCTGTCTGTACTGAAACAACTGTAATAACAGCAAAACTTCAAGGTCACACGATTTATTTTCCTCAGATGTGTTCAAAATAACTCAAGTAAGAGACAATGCCAGTTTATGCAGTTTTGAATTTGCAGAGAAGATTATTGTCTCTCCCCCCCCACTCTCTCTTTGAGATAAGGGTTGAGTTCAAGTTCGGGAGACAAAGTTATCATTTGGTTCGTGATGATGGCAGGAAAAGCTAAGCTGTTTGGTTTCAATTCAAAGAAAATGATAAAACAGAGTCAGATAGACCTTTTTAAAAACAGCAACAACAATGATGCCCTTCAAAGCAGCTATAGCAAGTATCAAAACAATAAACAAACTATTATGGGAAAGAAAAATAAAGTGTGCTTGACTAATGGAAGTGATTTATCATATTTAGCTCAGGAAAAATATGTGGTGAGAACCCAATTCAAGATGGGAAGATGATTTGAAAAATATTACTAGACGTTGTAGTCTGCAATCTTATATACGTTTACCTAGGAGTAAGTCTCATTGATATCAGCGGAGCTCACTTCTGAGAAGGTATGTATAGGGTTGCACTGTTAATCTTCTCAAAAGAATGAGACTATCATGTGCTAGATGTTTTCGAATCATGGCAGTGCACAAAGCAGACTTAGCTTTTTGATTGTTTGTCACATTTAAGAAACACAACTTTTGAGAAGATTTATAGCAAGAAATGAAGAGAGGAACAGAGCTGGAGAACACGTGAGCTGAAAACACAAGCAGACACCAGCATGTGTTACTTTGCACAGTCTTACTGAGTAAAGATGCAAAGGAAGCAGACTTCAACTGCATTTTCTAAAGCCAGGTCTGCTGCATGAATCTGGGTTGTCAGTCAATGACAAGGTGCTATTCAGCAGAAGCATTTTGGAACCAAATAAGGTTGCAAGGGGGAAAAATTCACGGGTGAAACTGAGAGGTGACAACTTTGTGAATAAATGTATGGTAAAGAGTCAGGGTCTGGCTTCTGCTTTCCAGGAAAGGTGACTTCTCAATGATTCATTCAGGTCAGGTCAGGAGATTTGATGGGAAGAGGCAAAGGAGGGTGTACACACTCAACACTCATTCCTAGTTTCATAAATGATGGCTTACAATAAGCTAGGGATGCTTTGTCTGAACCAACCAGATGCATTTATCACCTGGGAACTGCATGCCATGGATTTCAGTGGGAGAATTAAGCATGTGTATTTCCAACTAAAAGCATAAAAACACTTAACTTTGGCTGTATTATAGAACGTGGGTGGCGCTGTGGTCTAAACCACTGAGCCTAGGGCTTGCCGAACAGAAGGTAGGCGTTTTGAATCCCCATGACAGGGTGAGCTCCCATTGTTTGGTCCCAGCTCCTGCCCACCTAGCAGTTCGAAAGCACATCAAAGTGCAAGTAGATAAATAGGTACTGCTCTGGCGGGAAGGTAAACGGCGTTTCCGTGCACTGCTCTGGTTTGCCAGAAGCAGCTTAGTCATGCTGGCCACATGACCCGGAAGCTGTCTGCGGATAAATGCCAGCTCCCTCGGCCTATAGAGCGAGATGAGCACATAACCCCAGAGTCGTCCACGACTGGACCTAACAGTCAGGGGGTACCTTTATCTTTACCTTTTTGGCTGTATTGTGTGCTATGTGAATAAAATCAAGAAAGGGCCAATACTTTTGCTGTTTGTCTATCCTAATATGTTTAAAAATGGATTTTCATACCATTGGAGAAGAACAGTGATTTGTATAGCCTCACGTGTATAAGAGTATTCTGTTTCAGATGCAGAATAGGATGTCTGCACTTACAGAAAATATATAAATCTGCTTCATTTGCTTTCTAACCTGCTTGGAGCTTTAAAAAGGTTTCAGTAACAATGATACTTTGCTGGTGCCAGGCCATTGGCTTGTGCATGACTGAAGCAGCTGAGTAAGAACCTAGTGAACAAAGAGGAACTGCATCACTCTAAGAGCAGTTTTTACTGATCATCATTTTCTTAAAATGAGAAAGATCCTCAGCTGACTCGGTGCAGTCCTGGAGATTTGGTACCGACCTGTTCTGAAAAGCAAGACAGTAACATTTGCAGAATCCTCAATTCAGCATTAAACCTTAGCCCCAGAAAAAAATAAACTGCAAATGGGAATGCAATTGAGATGGAGGGGATATTTTTGCTCAGTCCTAAACTTGATAACCAACCTTCTGATTATATTTTAGTAGCACTATTGTTGGTTGTAACCTGCCCTGGGACTTGCCACTTCTGTGCCTCTGTGCCTATCATGTTCACTAATTGATGTAAATGGTTTTATTTGTAAATCAACACCATTTGCTGCCTCTCCATGTGGACATGGCATACTTAATCCTAGATGCCCGATCCAATGCTCCAGCTGCTCACCCATATTCATGCGGAGCTCCTACAGGAACAAACACTCTGTTTGGTAAAATGAATCGATTGTGTGTATGTTGCTGTTTGTAATGAAAATCAATATGGATACCTTTGGGATTCCTAGATCAGGGAAACAAATTCCAATAAAATACAATGACGCAGGGAAATATCTCTATGGTAGGACCAAGGCTATTTAATATGTATAATAATAATGAGCTGAATGTGTCCTCTATCTGTGCTCTGTTGAGAAATGAATGGGAAATGGATAATAGCAGTGTTTTGTTTACTGTACTTTGGCAAACATAACATTCATGCAGGTCAGGCAGGAATAATCTTTTTCAGAGAATCGTGGAGGAGAAAGAATGCCGAAACCCTAGTAAAACCAATACAGCAAGCATGGTAAATGATTTTGTGCTGAATGTGTACTGTGCTAGTTTGCTAATCAATGTTAATTTTTAAAGTTAGGAGCAACATAATGGCATTTCCTGGCAATGCACAGTACAAGCAATAGTAACTTATAGCAATCAATGCATGGGGGAAAAAATCAGAACAAAGCAAAGGCATTAATCACAGGTCGTTTGGCATTCTGGTCTTTGAAACCTTAAAGCTTAACGAGGAATAAGTTAAACAGATTTATATTTGTCTCAAATGACATCAGGACTCGACCTCACAACAAACCCTGAACTCAGGATGTTTGTGGCTTATGAGTAGGCTGGGATGAAAAGAAACCAAGCTCTGTTTTTTTCAAATTGTGGCTGTTCACGGGTAGGATTTCCCCATGGGAAGGCCCTAAGAAACACAGTTGTCCCAGCTGAACTGGGAGAGTGGAAGGTTAGGCTGTTCCCTTTGGCAGGCCACAAGTTGTACACATCAATGGGTGTTTTCACAAAGCTCATTTCACAAACATGAGCTCATGAGTAACTCTGACTCCCCTCAGTCCTGATTCTGACTTTTCAGCAGTTCGTTTGCACCTTCAGTCTTTCACTGGGTCTTTGAGAGACTGTGAGGAATAGGACTTTGGTTCAGAAGGTTGTTCACCTCACCCTATGCTAACCTCATTTTTAAAAGGAACTTCAAAAGAATGCAGAGGTGGATTTAGGGGGCACATTCCCACTTCCTTCCTTATTAAAACCTAGTAAGCGCTTGCTTTGTGAGGGAGGTGTAAGAGCTCTGACAGGGTCATAGAGTCCTCCTTCTTCCTTTCCAAAACTTTCCCAGCTTTGGGAAGGAGGGGTGCTCTAGAATCCTGCCAGAGCCTCACACCTCCTTCCCAATACCCGCATCTCCCTTACTCAGCTTTGGGAAGGCACCACAAGGGCTGGGGCTGGGGCATCACATTTTTGCCTCGCATAGGGTGCTATATTGCCAAGGTCTGCTGACATGGCATTCAATGGAAGCTATTCTCAGGCATTTGGGGTTGTCACACATGTGGTTTGAAAAGGGAGTAGGGAAATGTTTGCAGGCTTCTCCCCTGTATTTCCACATGCATCCACTTCACTTCAGACCTTGCAGCGTTGCGATGGAAGTTCTGAAGAGGGATTCCGAATGTGCTTGAGTGAGTGTGCTTATCATTCTTGCAGCTGGGATCTCTAATAAAGCAAGATGGTTTCTTTTTTTAAAAAAATAATCTTTATTACTTTTAAGACTTGAAAAAAGAAGGAAAAAAGCAAGAGAAAAAGACAAAATAGAGCAGAAAAGAAAAAAGGAAAAAAAGAAGAAACAATACAATACAATATATAAACAATATAAAACACAACCTTAACACACTAAGCTAAACAAAACAAAACAACAATTTAAAAACATATACCATTCCATTTCATTACTCTATCTTTCATTCCCTTATTTCATCGACCTCCTCTCACCTTCCTTTTTGTATTCCACTTCTGTTACTTGTTTCAGCAATTCCTTTCCATCTTTCTCTATTTTTATCATTATAAATATCTTAACATATTTTTAGCCTTATTTTCCATTAATACTAAAGTACTTATTTATACTTAACTCCTTATAACATTTCTGCTAAAGCCATAAAGTTTCATTCCAACAATTTTCTAACGCTCATTAATTTTACAATATTTCTATATATAAACTTTAAACCTTCCCAATCTTCTTCCACCATTTCTTCTCCGTGGTCTCGGATTCTGCCAGTCATTTCCGTCCATTCCATATAGTTCATCAAGCTGGAGATCTTCTGTCCAAAGCACTTAAATCTTTTCCAAGTCCCTTCTGCAGTTTTTCTTCATATTCTTTGATGCTGAAGAGCAGGTCTCGGGGGGGGGCGACCCAACCATGCCCCCATTCCCTCTCGACAGGCCAGCCAACTCTCCACAGCTAGAACCAAGGTCCATACAATATCTCAAATCATGTTTCAAACTCCTCCAAATCCAAAGGCCTCCACAACTCCAATCACCTCCTGACCCAAATTCAGGACCCAAAGGTCAGCAAATCCCTGCATGAAAGAGTCTATCCAACCTTCCTTCTCCAGTCCAAGCAGGGCTCCAATCTTTAAATTCTGACTTTTTCTATATTCATTCATAAAAGGCTTCCACTTATAGTCCTCGATTTGCCTCTGTAAGGCTGGGGCTCCCACTTGTATTACTTTAGGTTCAACAACAACAACTTTCTCCTTCGTCTTCTCCCCAGTTTGTCCTATCAAAGTAGGTTCCTGTGTCAAATCCTGAACAGTTTCTGTATTGGTGATCACTTTTTGTCCCAAATTAATCACTTTTTGTCCCAAATTCTCAAGTTTAGTATTCATAACATCCGTCTTCTTGTGGAGCTGTTCCAACGAATAGCTTATCTTACATAATACAGTCACTAAGGCTCCTTCTGTCGACATTCTTAAGATCCAAGGTCAATCTCTGATTCTCACAGTTCTTATCTTGCAGCTGGAAAAACCCCAGCTCCACTCTTGTAACAGTTTCAAATGCTCCCTCTAGAGGGAAACAGTCTCCACTTGTATCAGTCCTTTCAAACACAATTTAAACTATAAAGTTAGTTTCAATTTTCAGTTACTTTTCCTCCTTTTGAAATGCAGAAGGGGACAATGGAAACAATATATTTCTCTTATTTAGCCATCTGTCAACATACTTTCTGTTCACAGTCAATGAACTCTCCCAAGACGTCAATCTTACTGGCAGCCCGTTTCCAGGTTCAGAGCAGTGGTAATTTGATTTTTCACTCTCTCCTGCAGGCTCGCTAGGTCCAAAATTTTCCCCCTCTTCTCCTGCTTCCAAGGGGGGTTTAATAGTTTTAACCGATGGAGATTTAATCCTTTACAAAAGACTTTCCAAAGCTTTAACTTGCGACGTCTTTGCTTCAATCTATTTACAAAAGAGGAAGGCGGACTTCCTGTTTAAGACCTTCCCGTTTCGATGCCAAATTAATAAATTTAAAGATCCAATTTTCTGTTCTACTCACGGGTAGTTGTTTAAAGTCAAATTGTCCACAGGAAAAAGTCAGCGCTCTCCGGCAACAGCAATGCGGCTTCACTCCGTGAAAGAAGCAGTCAATTCGAAGCACCGCGCCGCTCACCCACTTTGCTCCGGATCCCCAAATCAGGGTTTCCCCGCGAGTAGGGGAGGGGCAAAAGGTGCCAGCCGAATCCCAGGTTCACAAGCTTCTCCCGCCTGTGATTTCAGTGGGTCTCCGCCTTCGCCGTGGCGGTCAGACCCTGATTTCCACGGAGCAAATTCCTCCCGATCGGAGGAACTCCGCCATTGCCTGGAGGCGCCAACCCGGAAGTCCTCTAAAGCAGGATGGTTTCTAAGTACAGTGGTACCTTGGTTTACGAACTTAATTTGTTCCGGAAATCCGTTCTTAAACCAAAGCATTCTTAAACCAAGGTGTGCTTTCCCATAGCAGTGGGGGACTCAATTTACAAATGGAACACACACAACAGGAAGCAAAAAAGTGTTCTTATTCCAAGGCAAAGTTCACAAACCAAAACATCTACTTCTGGGTTTGCAGCGTTCTTAATCCAAGTTGTTCATAAACTAAGCTGTTCTTAAACCAAGGCACCACTGTACATTCCACTGAACACATGTAGAATCTCCCTTCAGACCTCCTCTCTCAACTAGAGATGCAGTTCAGCATATGCATTTGTCCCATGTGTCATCTGATGAACCAGTTACATTTCCCAATCGGTGGCTGCTCGCAATCTGCAAAGCTACGTCTTCACTACCCCGTGTGTTACAGCAGCAGAATTTAACATTACTGCTGATGGCAGTGAAACTTAAAGAGGCATCAATTTGCTACAGTAATGCTGGCAGTGTGTGGCCTGATGGCCAGTGAGTTTGCACCTCATTCTTGGCGCAACTACTACCGCTGCACACTGGGGTCTGTCCGTCAACAGGATCAAGGATCTGGGCCGCTGGAAATCTGACGCATACAGGGGTTATGTTCAGATGTGGCGCTGAGGTGCAGTTATTAATGTTGTTTTGTTCATTCCTAGGTCCGCCTACCCTGCACGTCTGGATAGTCGGGCACAGCATTGTTCACTGGGCCGGCAGGAGGGCGGCGGAGGCTCAGACTCCCCGACCACGTGTGCATCTCCTGGGTGTCCAGACGAGGAATGCATTGGGAGGAGCTTCTCCCGATGGTGCATGCGAAGGTGTCTGCGGAAGGCATGCTTGCAGGGATGGTGGGGCAGCTGGGCGAGAATGATTTGCCGGAAGCTCCCGGCTTGAGCCTGCGGACCCACATGCAGGAGGACTTGGAAGAGTTGAAGGCAGCTCTTCCTGGACTCAAAATTTTTTGGTCACAGCTGTTGCAGCGATGTGTGTGGCATGGTAGCCGATGCCCAGCTGCCACCAAGAGGGCCAGGAGGTGCATCCAGAGCACAGTGTCCAAGAAGGTTCTGGCCTTGGGTGGGACGGTGATCGGTCACCTGGGCATTACCTTCTGTGATGCGTCCCTTTACAGGCTTGATGGGGTTCATCTGTCTGTAATTGGGAATGATTTGTGGCTGACCTCCATGTCAGTGGGGTTAAGGGATTGGTTACAGGTGTGAGTGGTTGGCAGCGAGCATGGGGCTCGTGTGGCGGATAGGCACTGGTTCAGGTGATAGTGATGGGGGAGCTGTCTCGCCATCCCTATGTGAAGAGTATTCCATTAAAGAAATCCAGGGACTCAACTGGTTTGGTCAACCCCTGAGAGGGGGTTTTGCTCGTACCTGAGTCCAGGGGGGCATCTGGGTGGTGAACAGAGTTTGTTCCCGGCTTTTCACCTTCCCAGGTGTTCACCCTTGGCTGACCTATGCTGGTGCCCTGGGTCAGCACTGCCTGCAAGAGTGCAGGGAGCTAGTTGAACCAGAGCCTATGCAACCAGTCACTTTCTGTAATCAATAAAGTTATGGCCTAAATTCTTCCAAAAACCAAAACTAAAATTTGAGTCATGTGTGAATTTATTTAGGGGGCGGTGAGGTCTCTGGGTCTGAACACACAAAAGAATGTTCTCCTTCATGCAGGGCATAGCAAAACTGTGGCACTCACTTTCACAGAAGGCAACGATGGCCATCAATTTGAATGGATCTCTGGCAGCAAATGGCTTGGAGCTGGTCCGGCCAGTAATATCCATGCTCTTCTTTTCTCTCCAATTTGCTTTTAAAAGGTCAGAACTGATCACTGAGTGGGAAAACTAATGTAACATGTGTTTGCGGCTGATGCCATATGTATTACATTCCCAATCTTCCATTATTTCTCCTTCCTCTCCCAAATCTTTCATTATTACAGTATTGATTTATTGCTCATTTAGATGATGTTGTATGAAACAAATAGTGCTCAGTACAGTTATATGTGGAGCATCTGACAACAATTGATACATGGACCGGGGGAGGGGAAATAGATGAAGCAACTTTGTTTAAAAGACTAATTCTGCTGACTCAGTTCTTTTTGTTAGCAAATCAATGAAAAAATTCTATATTTCTGTGGAGGTATAAAGATGCTCTTTACATCCATGCTCAATCATAAAAATCACTCAAGGGACGACAATGTTGAGAAAAGAATTGAGCCCCATGGGACATTAACTGCAATAGAAATAAAGCTGAACCATATATTATTAGTTCCTCAGCAAACAGTATGCAAGCCAGAAATGACAGATATTCCATCTCAGTAGTTTCACTAAAATTGTGCTGATGTGATGTTCTCTCTCTCTCTCTCTCTCTCTCTCTCTCTCTCTCTCTTATGGTAGCACTGCACAGATGCTATTTTCTTAACCTTATTTTTATAAATGATATTCATACAATAGCTAATACAATGCATGCAATCTCAGTGACTCTGATACACTGTTATTTTGCTATGTTGCTGTATTGTTAGGCCTCTCAACTTCTATGACTGTTGCAAAGTTCAGAGAAAAGCTCCAAATTTTGCTTTCCTTTGGTTGAAGAGAGTTCTCTGCTCAGCTGCTTCCTACAATGTGGGCATGTGGCAAAGCTGGGATTTGCTGCCCCTTCAAAGTGAGCCCACATCCTGCTGTCTCTGGAGAACCAGAATCTCTGCCTATGTTCCTGAAGACCACCACAGGATGACCAGGGCAGGTATCAAATATAAATTCCCTTGGCACTGCAGGCTGTGTTCGCACTCCGTGACCTGCTGCCATGTTTGGAGAGCTCTTGGAGAGCCAGTGTGGTGTAGTGGTTAAGAGCGGTAGATTTGTAATCTGGGGAACCGGGTTTGTGTCTCCGCTCCTCCACATGCAGCTGCTGGGTGACCTTGGGCCAGTCACACTTCTCTGAAGTCTCTCAGCCCCACTCACCTCACAGAGTGTTTGTTGTGGGAGAGGAAGGGAAAGGAGAATGTTAGCCGCTTTGAGACTCCTTCGGGTAGTGATAAAGCGGGATATCAAATCCAAACTCCTCCTCCTCCTCCTCCTCCTCTTCTTCTTCTTGGAGCTACAGAAGGAGGAAATGTTCCTTTCCACAACTAAGCTGGCCAGTTTCTCTGTGTTCTTACAATTAACAAGTTGATCTGTTTCAGCCAGAGCAGCTACCAATGGTAAAGTGCTGCCTGATTCATTATGATCTATAATGGTCCCCAAACATTAACATGCCACTATCCCCTTGGTTCTATGAACTCATCCCCAGTGCCCCTACCCTATAAAAAGCATTATTCAGAATAGCAGTTTGCATCACACACTAAGGAAACTAATAACACAGTAACAGCTAATTGTGCATTTATTTAGAATTCTATTATTATTATTATTATTATTATTATTACAACCCCATTTATTTATTTTTTGTTCACATGATTCTCTGCAGGTTTACTCAGAAGTCCCAGTGTTCCCCAAGTATTTTTTAAATTAATTTTATTTAAATTCAAGAATAACATAAATAATATACACACTCTTAATTCGACAAAAAAAAGTGTCCATGTACAAATATTCTTCTATGAATTTACAAAAGTTAAGCTTAGGTTAAATTTGTACAGTCTCCTTTCTCCTATCTTTTTACTAACATAAAGTAGACTTCCTATCATTACCCTATGTAAAATTCCTTACTAGTGTTGAATGTACTTCATTGTTACCTTCTTCTTTCTGTATTTTCTAATACATTCTTACAACATCTTGTACCCTTTACCTTATTTCTTAGCTGTCACTTTAAACAAGGGTCATTCGAATGCTGCCATAGATTAACTTGATTCAGTGATGCCACCTTTTCAAAGTCTGATAGTTGTTTATACCTCCAGCGCCTTCTCTGCGGCTCCCTTACCTCTTTGCACCTCTCTAGGTATTCCCACTCCCAGGGAGTGGTACCAGGGTTCAAAACTCCTGTTGTCCTAGGCACGTTTTGCAACAGGGAATTTCATTAATGCGAGAAGTTTCTGAGCTCTGGGTGCAGTACTGTGCTTAAGATTTCAGATTAAAACTGCCACTGCTGGAACGAAAGGAGGACCTTTATCTGCCTCCCCACTTCCAGCCATTCTCTGACGACTGGAGGAGGGACCTTCGTAATATTTGTAAGAATATTTGGGGGGCGGGGTGGGCAGGGGAAGTATGGCTTTGTTTTTTGCAGTCTTCAGATGAGGACTAGACCATGTGAAAAATGAATATAAGATTTTAGCTGTAGTTCATTCCTTTTCAGCTTTGTATTCTTGTTATAAAAAAGGCATGCCTAGACATTCCGTTGCGGCGCCTGTAACCTAGGTTTAGGGTGCTGTTTAGCTCCTAGCTTCCATATCTCAGTTTCTAACACTGGGTGGTGCCATCCATTTTGGGAAACACTGCTCTATAATCAGATCCCTAAAGTGACTGAACTGAACACATGGGCTAAATGAAAGGAGGGCAACTGATTCTTTCCACCTGGCCCTGTCTATAAATATCCCTACAAACACATAGCCCACAAAGGATTCTTTCCAAAGTGGTGCAGTTTTGTGAAGGCTTCATGTCTGGCAGCCGGTGGTCCAAAAGCTGCTCCAGTACCTACAATTCTCCTCAGCCAAACATGGCTTTGGCAGGAGAGTTCGCTGTATCCCCTTTCAGTAGGCTAACTGGCCAACCACAGGATCGTTCCTCAACTCTCTTCTCTCAGCTCTTCTGTCTTCTCTTAGTTATGACAGCAGCAGCATAGGATAGGTCTACATTGTGTCAGGTTCTACAGTTCCAAGGATTCTTAGGACTTCTTGTTTGCCAGTATTAGTTTTGTACCACTTGTCTTCTGGAGAACTGATGTTTGGAGAAGACTCGGATCACATTGGTTAGACTTCTGGAAGGTTCAGGAGGCAACTGATCAGAGAGATGACGAATTAACTGCAGGACTTTACAGATTTTGACTTAGTTAGGCCCAAGAGGCAAAGGGCCCCCAGATAAATCTCAGTCAGATACACTGGACATTATTCAAGACAGTGCTATAAAAAACAGCAGATGAGTTCTTTATTGCTGTCAACAGTTATGCAGAATTTGATCAGACCGCCTGTGAAGAGCTTCCATTAACCCGAAATAGACAACCACAGCAATGGTGCTGGCTTGGGCCCCAGATTGTGGGTTCCCAGCGGTGCGTGTATGATGTCATAACGTCACTCGTGCCACCACATGCACGCAACATGACTTCATGATGTCACATCGTGCAAGCTGCTTGGCTGCTGCCTCCTGCCCCCATTTGCTGCCACGCCTCCGCTGGCTCTTCAGTGCCGTGGCAGCGACTGGGCCAGGACCTCCACCACAGGCCCGCTATTGGGGCCCACTGCAGCCACAGGCAGGCTTGGGCACCCACTGTGGAAATTTTGTGTGTGCCAAGGCACCCAGGGCCTCCCAGAGTTGGTGCCTATGAACCACAGTAAATATCAACAGAACTGTCTACATATTTTAAAGCAACAATAATCATTTTGCCACATAGGGGAAATCCTGGTCTTCACAATTATAAATGGGAAGGGGCTTAGCCATTTACTTTCCCTTTTTATTTTTTTTTTAGGGGCATATCAGTACTCACGTATAGGAAAGGGAGATTGCTGCATCTCCATTTTTGGTGTGTGTGTTACCCCATTTTCTTTCTTTCTCATTTTCCAACCTTCCTTTCTCTTTTTCTGTCATTTTCCCATTCTTCTTTTATTTTCCCTACTTCCCTTCCTATCCGTCTCTTTCTCTATTCATTCTCATTTCCTCTCCCATTTTTCTCTTTCAAGGAAGGGGTTGTGTGCTGACTGCTTGTGCAGTAGAGGGGGAAAAAAGCATACATTAAACCTATAACGGTTAAAACGTTTTAGATTTGTCACCATCGGGTTTCCTTTTTTTTCAGCATGCAAAAGCAGAAAGTAGAAAGTATCTTTCTACTTATTTCGCTCCTTTAAACCTCCTTTTATTTATGCTGTGGATTATTTTAGGTATCTGTTAAGCCATTCCATCAGAGCTGTGCCATATCTGTGTCTGTGCATCCACTAAAAAGCATCATTCCATTTCAAAGCGTGGGTGGTGATCTACAATACCTTCAATAGATGTATTTTCAGGAACTGTCTGGGAAGTGATCCAAAGGGGGAGAGGGAGGGAGAACCCAAAGCAGAGAACTGCAAGATTCAAATCCCTTCTGGGCTTGCACTGACACCACCACACCTAGAAGACCTTTTTTGGTTTCTCTGCCACCAGAGCATTGATGGTGGGAGAGGAGCAGTCACAGTGATTTCAGCAGCTCCAACAAGGAGCCCTCCATTGCTCTGCCCATGAATTTCCCTCCATACACAGAAGAGACCCACAAAATCATATGCCCTAAGGGACACTTGGGTTGCACCAATAATTTTTTTTAAAGGGGATAATTACTATTCTTCATGGATAGCGTGGTCTGCCTAATCAGTATTTGTACATTGTATAGATGGATTTCCATTTATCCCTCTGTATCCATGAAGAATGTTCACAGTTAATGAATAACAGAATAAGTCACTCTGCCAGCTAATTAGCCAGATAATAATTACATTAATTTAAGGAAATCAGTAAGAGCACAGTGGTCTCCGTTAAATTGCAATTCACTTGCATAAACCAATCTCTACACTCAGCCAAGAGCCAATATTTGCATTTTGAACTTGCTGGATAAAGGATTGCTTTATAATTGCACTCTTTAATGTATGTAAATGAGAGCAGAAATGCCTCTACGCTGCAAGTCAATGAGAAGAAATGGAAATTCTAAGGAGGCTGGATTTACTGTTTGACCCTCATTCCTCCTATGACTGCTGGTACTTTTTTGTGTGTATCACTAAATGCAACATTTCAAAGCTTTAAGTAAGCTGAAGTCAGAGTGAAGTCAAACAGCTAGCTAATAAATCATGCAATCGTGTCAAAAAGCAGAGTACATCTGCTCTGCTTCTGTATGCTTTGGGGAAAATTTCATTAGCTAACAGTGTTCACCTTTGAAAGTCACAGGTTAATCCCTCATTATTATACTCTTGTGAGTCCTGTCAGCATCTTTGACAAATAAGTACAGGAGGCATTTGAACTCAGATCGACTCATATTTGGATGGCCAAGCGTGGTTCAGAAATACAGGTTTGAAGCCAATTTAAAATGAACAAGTAACCGCAAGCCCACTTACTCCCAGATCCAAAGTATTTTCACCAACCTATTGGCATCCAATGCTTGCATGATGACATCACTACAATGCAGGTGACACAATGCTATTTCTTTATTTATTAACAGTATATACGTGACACTAAATAGCCAAGTTTTCTAGGTGGCTAACAGTAACATTGAGAATGTGACAATGATAAACCATAAGAATATATAATGCATCATTTAAAAAATCCAGCCGTAGAAATTAAGGCACAGTGATCTTAACTCCCAAACTACACCAACAATATTTTAAGCCAATCTTCTTTAAAAGAGTCAAAAGTTTTGAAGGCACCGGAAAAATAAAAATAGTGGGGCATAGGAAAGATCACTAAGAAGGATGCAGGCAAGTCTCTAGGGAGAGCATTCTGCAGATGGGCAGCACCAATGAAAAGGTTGTCCTCAAGTAGTCATCTTTGTGGCCCCTGGAGAAGGCCCTCTGAGAATGAACTCAAGGTGTGAAGAGGCGGTATATTTTTGCAATAGCTAGGATCTTCTCTGGTGATCACTTGTAGCCAAATAATATTGTCTTCCATAAATACAGTTTTAACAGTGAGTCCGTAAGTGACTGTGGAGGCCAATTCTGGATCCACATGTCCTTCCACAGTGGGGACATAGGTTTCTGGGCAGGAGTTGATCATGGTGAGAGTTTGCCAAGCGTGCCTTCCTATTAGTGCATTTCTCCCTTTCGTCCTGAGTTCGAGTGAGTTCAACACCCATGAAACCTTTAGTAAAGGCTGTTCTCCAATTGGAGTGCTCGCAGGCAAGTGTTTCCCAGTTGTTGGTGTTTATACTACATTTTTTTAGATTTGCCTTGAGAGAATCTTTGAACCTCTTTTGTTGACCACCAGCATTACGCTTTCCATTTCTAAGTTCGGAATAGAGTAGCTGCTTTGGAAGACGATAATCAGGCATCAACACAACATGACCAGTTCAACAAAGTTGATGTTGAAGAATCATTGCTTTGACACTGGTGATCTTTGCTTCTTCCAGTACACTGGCATTAGTTTGCCTGTCTTCCCAAGTGATGTGTAAAATTTTTTTTGAGACACCATTGATGGAATCTTTCAAGGAGTTGGAGATAGTGTTTATAAGTGGTCCACATTTCACAAGCATACAGTAAGGTTGGTGGTACAATAACTTTGTAAACAAGCATTTTTGTTTCCCTGTGAATGTCCCGGTCTTCAAACACTCTGCACTTCAATTGGGAGAAAGCTGCACTTGCAGAACTCAGGCAATGCTGGATTTCAGCATCAATCAATGTCTGCCCTTGTGGAAAGATAACTGCCTAGGTAGAAGTGACCAACATTTTCCAGCAGGATACCACAAATTTCTCATGTGTAAGTGTAGGAAGCATATCTGTGGCAGCTAAATCAATAAACCAGGTGAATGGAAAGAAGTTCCAGAAAGAGGTGCGATAAGACGTGTAATGGAATTGTTGTTTATGTTGGCTGAACACACTCTATGGACTGACACAGTGGTTCCACTTATCTGTTGTGAAAATGACGGGCAACCAATATATGCCAAAGACAGATGCACTGAGACTTGTTTGTACTGAATGCACATGGAACAGCTCATTGGATTCACCCATCGCCACCACCACAGAGAATGACAGATCATCCAAAATTCTTGCTTATTCTCAAGCCCTGATTAGGAAGGAATATAGTACCTGTTTTTGAAATATGTAATACCTGCTTTACAGAAAATGGCGGCTGCCTGTTCTGCTTTGCAACTGAAGGCAAAACAAGACAAATGGGTGTAATTTGCCCTACAGATTGTCAGAAGCTATTCCACCTCCGTTTAAAACAACTTTGCTTTTAGATGTAGTTGAAAATGTGATGAAATCTAATCAGACCATGTAATGAGCCGTTCACAAGAAAGTTTAACTGCAAGAGAGTTAGAAGGGAAATTGACAACATGGAGAACTTTTCCTCTCAGAAATAATTTCATGAAGTTACCTTGAAAGCCAAACTAGCCGTGACAGCAAATGTGTGACTGCTGCTGAGAATTGCAACCATACAGCTAGCTCCCATTCCATAAGATCTCTAGTAGACGTCATGTTCCACATTTATTCATCTCTCACCTGGGGCAGCCAGTGATATATAGCCTGTTCTGGATGCAGGTGTGGGGAGAAGACCCAAAATATCCTGATGTCATAACAAAGCAATTTCTACTAGATGTTTCTGGGGGAGAGTTAGCTCTGAGCTTGTCATTTTCTGGGGTGGTATGTTTACCATCATGTCTACTTTAGCCCTAAGATAAAGCTCTTCTCTTTGACCACACTGACTTTGAACTATGTTCTACTGAAATGAACAGGATTTAACTTCAAGGAAAAGTATTTAGGGAGGCTTGGGAGTGCCAATGTTAAGTGGAGCTGAATGACGAAACCAGTGGTCTACTGGTATTGCAGAATCTTCTTCATGAGGAGTTTTTAACAAGAGGATGGATAAGCTTTTTAAATGGGTGGTTTAAGCACTGTCACTTTGGGAGACATTGCTGGGGTAGATGGTGCTTTGAGGTCCTTTCCTACTCTTTGATCTTGTGATTTACTGCCATTCCCTCAGGGTCCATAGTCTGGGTCAAATAATGCTACATCTGGGTCAAATCAGTTGCATCTCTTCTTTACATATCTGTTCGAATCAGAGCATACTGAGCCAGTTGGCTGACAACCACTGTGTCAATATCTCATGTTTGGGAGAAAGAATTCTCATTTAGGTGGTGAATATGCTCTGTGTAGATAAAGGTTCGACCTCCTTTGTTCCCACATGACTGAAAGAACATAATAAAATGCCTAGCAGTGAATGAGCTAATCTAAACAGTTTTGTAGCAGCTGCCAATTTCTGGAAGCCAGTAGGAACAAAAATCACTACATCCTAAATTAAATAATGTACAGTAAGTGATGGGTGAGATTTATATAAACATTCCCACCTTGTATTAAATGGCATAGCATCCACAAAATGTTTTGTGTGGCTTACAGTTAGTCAATTAATGTTGATGGAAGTGGAAGGTTGATGGAGATACTTACAGGTGTTTTACCCTCTCAGGATTATTACATTTTCTTCAGAATCATTTGGAAATGGAAGTGTAAGTCATCTAATCATGGAGAGTGCAGTCATTTAAGGAAACATATAGTTTAGGCCTCTCACAGTAGGTTAGAAACATAGGAAGCTGCCTTTTACTGGTCTGTCCGTCTCAATATTGTCTACAGTGACTGACAGTGGTTTTCAAAAGAGCATCTTTCCCAGCTATACCTGGAAATGCTGGGGCTTGCCCCTGGGACCTTTAGTGGGCTAGTTAACCAGTTGGGCTGCAATCTTATGAGCTCCTATATAGAAATAATGCCCATTGACCTTGGGCAACATGCATAGGATTGGGTTGCAGAGGTTCAAAAAGACTATACTCACGAATTCCTTCATGATCTAGCCTATATTTTCCCCAAACAAGCCTCTGCTTTTAATTGCTGTGTATAAATGATGCCCAGGTTTAAAGATGGAAGACCAAAGTGCCAGAGTCATTAGAGTTTGAAGCTGGATGCCAAAAGCCGCAGGCTGTAAAAGGCAGCAAGCTGGAGCAGAGAGTCAGAGAGCAATGACTGGTTTCTGCTTCAACCCAAGGCTGCAACCGTGGGAGGTGGAACCCTTCCATCATAGGCTCAGGTTGTATATATCATAAAGGCAGCCCAGTCTCTACTGGGTCCCATTACTAAAAGGAAAAAACAAACCCTGGGTAAGCACACTGGGAACCCCTGGAATCTCGCACTGCTTGGAGATTAGGGTGGTGTGCAGCAGTGTGTTCCACTGGTGGTCCATGAGAGTCAACAGGTAGGATATAAATGTAAGAAAATAAAAATAATCCATTCTTTTTAATGGGCCTGCTCTGAGGGTTGGAGACACCCCAAAGAGTGATGTGTTAAACCAGGTGCCAGTATGACCATAAACCCAGACCTTGTATTTTTCTCATGGGCAGAACCAGTCTCTGTGCCCTGCTTTCCACATGCCATGACCCATGGAGTTGGGCTGTCATGACGACGAGGTTTCTGGCCACTTAAGGTCCCCACTTTTGAACTCCTTCCTCATGCAAGTCCACTGGGCCCCAGGGCACCTCAGACAGATGAGGACATTTCTGCATCACCAGAATTGACTGCTGTTGCCTTTGCTTGTTTTTGTATTCATAATTTTACAGAAGTTTATAACCTTACAATGTCACTCCCCCCCCCTTTCTTCATTTCCTTCTATTTTCTTCAGGTTTGTTTGTGTGTAGTGTAAGCCAGCTGGGCCTTCCTTTGGGTTAACAAAAAATTATCTTCACTTAAAACAAAAATTAGTAACGCATTGTTCGTTCATTCATTCATTTGTTAGCTGCCCCATGACATAGGTTATCAAATCTAGCTATTGTAAAGCAACTTTGCACATACAAGAAAATTGTCCTATCAAAAATCCCTTAGTGTAACATAATATGCCTATCCACTTGATGTTGTGGGCAGTGTGGGTGTGAACACATGCTGATCCCCCCTTACTTTTATTTGCCTGTTGTCATGAGCAGTAAACAGCCATGTAAATGTACAAAGTTTGCAAGCACAGAAATAACTATATATCTGGACTTGAGCCACTTGAATCAGTATGTTGGTGAAGCTTGCCATAAATAACCTATTCACTTTTAATTAACACCCACCATAAGCTCCCATCCCCTCCGGATTGAGCGTCCCATTTCCACTCATTGCTAGCCAGATGTGAATCCATAATGCTTGCTTTGGGTTGCTGGCAACCTGCAGGTCCCAAGGTGTGCCCCGACATTTTAAGGCCTGCACAACTTTATTGAGAATGCGCTGTTACATAATAACGGCCAGGATTCCTGTCCGGACTGGTGAGCCAGGAAATTGAGTGGCTGCCTTTTGAATGTCAGCACAGTAGTGGACAAGGTTCTCAAGGGCCAATACTGGAGAGGCAGTTAAAAACATTAATTGAAATGCCTTTCCAAGTTGTAAAGCAATTGGCAGAGCAATAACTGTTTAAAGGGAAAATGGCACAAAGTTAAAACGGGTCTATTTACAAACCATCTGAGTATACCAGATGCATTTCCTATCTTTATTCCACCTGAAACAAGGTTGGTGGAGAGTACATGCTTTGCGTGTAACAGCAGAAACAGATTTAGGGGAGCACGACTTGCTTGTCTGCCCTGGGCACAGAGCCTCAGGGGAGCCACAGGTTGCAACTATGAAGTAGACTGGAAGGCTGCAGAAAACATCTTAAAATTGGGAAAGAGTTGTAATTAATAAACTTGTCCATTACAACTAAGCTAGGAGCCTGGCAGGCCACTGCAACCTGTCCTGTTGCTATTTCTTGTTTTCGAAGCCTCAAGTATCTCTCTTATGATCAAATGGGTCAACAGCCACTTCTTTATTACTTATGAATGCATCCATTCTTGGACTGAATTACATGCCGTTGTATTTTATTATGCATTTCTGAGATTCAAACCGATCATGATTCTTCTGCGTTCCTATTGACTACTGCCACATTTTCTGGATTAAAATAAAAAATAAAAAAATCCCTGGAAGCTAAATGAGATGGCACTTATTTGCATTCCGAAAACATTATCTCCAAGTTCTGCACTGCTGTTTTAACTCAACCAAGTTCCTGGGTGGTTAGCCATGAAATTATCACTTCTTTATAACGGTTTAATTTTAGCCCATAATAGAAAGCCATTACAGAGTAGCCAAGGGCTGAAAATGGTAAGTGGCTTTCAGCGCCTCACATTTATATGTTCTCCTCTTAAATTAGTTACCCAATGCATAAAGGGACAAAACAGAAGGTTTACTTCTGTGCTCCTGTGTATCTTGAACATGGGTAGGGTGTTGATTTTTTGGGGGTTCCCTTTGCAGCCTTGACTTCATTTGATGTCGCCATGTTGCCTACAAAATGTTATATCTCCTTATGCTGCTGAAATATATTTTACAGCCTTGCAATCATAGGATTTGATGATCCTTTTCCAACTGCAGTGAATGGCCAAATCCTCATTTCCTTCTAGGCTTTTACTGCTTCTTTGGTAGCCATGTGCAAATCAAACACCTCCATTAAGGAATTTATTTGCTAAGGGAGTGATTGCAAATGGCTACTAGGAGTTCGTATGAATTCAACACAGAAACACACTCACACAAACATACTAAGAAGGAATTTTACTCTATGGTTGAAAACTAAACGCTGATGGAACTTTCACATAGCACTACATTGGATGCATTTATTTATTATTATTTCTTAATATAAATATCTGAGGATGACAGGTACTATCTTAAAAGAGACATTTATGCTTCATTGTCACATAAATATATTTTGAAAATCTGCAAATGGCAGGCACCCTTGTAGGAGTGGATTTTCTACTTCACTCACATAGAGGGAGTATTGCCTCTTTGCTAAGATCACACACACAGACTTAAGCTGTCCTCAAAATTCCTCTGACATTTTGCCCAAGTAGGAACCTCAATGTTCTCTTTGGTGTGTGACCAATGTCTACCTAACACTGTGTGAAATGCCAGAGGGGAATTTTCCTTGTCCTACCAAAAACTCAATTTTGCTTCACTCATGATTTCTCAGACATTTCCCTCTAAGCAGGAACCTCCAAATTAAACTCGATTTCCATTTTATGCAAGGTTTGGTGACAACACTAAAGATAACCGCAGGGGGACGGAACATCCTAGCAGGCTTCTCAGATTATTATTAATGATTAAAAGTGGGATCATCAACAAAATGTTGCAGTGTCAACTCCTCTTCAGAATCCCAGATATTCCACTGCATTCTCCCTCCTCTCCAATTTTCAGTTTTTCCTCCTAACAGGAACTTAGGCATGGCCATTGAGAATCTTCATGCCTCATACTCAAATGCTGCTCATAGGCTTTCAATAGGCACCTGGCTGGCCAAAGAGAGAACAGGATGCTAGATGGGCCGTTGGTCTGATCAAGCAGGGTTCATCTGATATTCTTGTTGGCCAACTTCTCCTTTAAGGGTCTCCTCCTCCTCTTTCTTTGTATTCTTGCAAACCTCAGGGCTTTCCCAACCCTACCATGGTGGCTACATAAAGACTGGCACTCAGACAATTGAGACACTATCAGTATATGTGATTTGGTGGAAAGTAAGTTTGAATTGGGTGATGGTAACAGCTCTTAACACATGCCTAATTGTCTAAAGATGTACCAGGGATCCGCAGAAGGTAGTTCAAAAGGTTAGCTGTTCTGTTTGTCCATTTTGCTTTTACACTTTGTAGAGCATTAGATCATTAATATAACATGCATTTGTCAAGGTAATAGTGTGCATTTGTGTAGGTTCTTTTGAGTACATGTCTGTGTTTCTTCACTTTATAGGTGGTTTTTCACCTACAGGGAAACTCAAAGTAGTTTACAGTTAAGAAATAAAAAGTTGGGAACATTTAATTCATGTAAATCTGCAATTTAACTTCAATGATCTTATTTTGCTGCCAAACAAATTACATGATGTTAAGTAGGAAAAAAGAAACCAGCCATGTGCGAAGCCTTCAGGTAGTAACACTTGGCTTCACCGCAGTTCTTTGCTTATCTATTCGAGACATAACTCTGTCACGGCAGGAGCATGCAACTAGGCCTGCATGTCAAGCGTTTTAGCACCTGTTAAAGGACCTGATATTTCTCATTGTATATAGAACTTTTCTTTTTCATCTAGCAACATAGCAAACAAGATTAAAAGCAAGCACGTGTAGCTGAACGCACACACATTATTGAAAGCTCAATTATTCAGAAGTTAATTTATGTAGAAAAATATGATGGTGCTATTCTCATAGGCTCCAAAGTAACTTAGGATACAGCCACACAATGCAGGCAGTGCAAATAAGGGATTCAAGGGATACATTGCTTCTTTGAAAACTACCATGCTGGTGCTCAGGTAAAGGTAAAGGGACCCCTGACCATTAGGTCCAGTCGTAGCTGGGGTTGCGGCGCTCATCTCGCTTTATTGGCCGAGGGAGCTGGCGTACAGCTTCCGGGTCATGTGGCCAGCATGACTAAGCCGCTTCTGGCAAACCAAAGCAGCACATGGAAATGCCGTTTACCTTCCCGCCGGAGTGGTACCTATTTATCTACTTGCACTTTGACGTGCTTTCAAACTGATAGGGTGGCAGGAGCTGGGACCGAGCAACGGGAGCGCACCCTGTAGCGGGGATTCGAACCGGCGACCTTCTGATTGGCAAGTCCTAGGCTCTGTGGTTTAACCCACAGCGCCATCCTCTTAAAACAGCCTTCTGAAACTTGATGCCCTAAAGAGGTGGCTAGATTCCAGCTCCCAGCAGTCCCAGCCACCATGGCTAATCTCAGGCATGATGGGAGATTTAGTCCAAAACGTATCCTTATCTTCCTTTGGCTCCCTTGCCATCCCAGGGTCCAATTGGATGGATCCTTGCTACTAATATATTTTAAGAACTTCTTGTTAGTGGTGTTAATGTTTTTAGGAATGTGATCCTCAAATTCTTTTTCAGCATCCCTTACTGTCTGCTTGCACTTCTTTTCAGTCAAAGTTTGTGTTCCTTTTTGTTCAATTCATATGGACAAGACTAGAATTTTTTGAAGGAAGCCTTTTTGCCGCAATACCTTCTTGGAGTATTTTTTAAATGAAGAATTCTGTTCAGTGATGTTTCTGTTTCATGATGTGCTTTTGTTATTAAAGTGTTATTGAATATATTAGATTAGAATGGCTCTCACCTTTGATGGATCAGATATATTCAATTAAACCTGATATTTGTGCTTCCATCTGTTCCAAAGGAGGCTGAAAAGGCACTGGACATATATGAAGAAAAATTGAACATCAAGTTCCGACTCAGTTCCTCATAACAACTCTTTCCCTACCTTATTATCTAAATGGTCTAGCAATGACTGTCAGGAAAGAAAAGATGCCAAAAAATTATACTGATAAACAGTAGTTTCTGCACCAGAAGACATGAAAACAAATATTAGAAAATGTGAAAAAAGCTTTCTTTAAAAGCCTTTTCAATCTCTTGAGAACTTCAAAAGAGAATCTGTTCAGAAGCAAGTGCAGTGAAAATATGATAAAATTGAGGAGTGAGTAAATGTAATACATCTTTATATTTTGCATTGATTTGGTGTTCTTTTTAGAAAACTGGAGAGAAGTTTCAGAACTTTTCAGAACAAAACATGTAGGCAGTTGGTTTGCTTCAGAACAAACATGTAGGTGGTGGGTACCTGACAGGGGAAGCATCTTGGTAAGCTCATCAAAAGTGACCAAGGAGGTGCAGCATTCAGCACCACTGAAGGATGGGCAAAATTGTCTTTTCTTTGTTTGTTTGTTCCTCTCTGTTGCTCTTCCCCTGCCCTGCCTCGCTCCACCCTGCCCTGCCCAGTGTTAAGTAGCAGGTGGAACAGAAATGACAATTGATACCTTCTTGGTCAGAGCGGGGAAGTGAAAGAACAGTCAAAGCTTTTGAGTTGGCACTGTTGCTATCTGGTTTTCAGCACCCCTTAAAAAAATGCAACTCTTCACTCAGACCTTTGGGGTAGAGTTATATACGCTTGACATCAACCTCATGTTTGTTGAAGATGTCTGTAAGTTGCATAAAGCTGTGGTCCTTTGTTAAATCCATATATGGTCTCATGTCTTCTTTCTGGATGTGAGGACAAATAGGCAACTGTGGTAATGGAAAAATCTAGATTCCATTGCACATTTTCAACAGCTGTCTGTGTTACGACTATGGACGACCTGTCCCATGTTGCAGCATGACTGTGAGTTACATTACTCAATGTGTTTGACTCTTCTACTTCAGCAACTTCTAAAATTTCTATTGCCGTGCCATTCAGAACAACTTACAGTGGTGAACAAGAACTTCAAGAAGACTGTCACTGTCTGTTTGCTCAATTAAAGAGAGTACTAATATGGGTGCTAGGAATGAGTAATCTGAACTGGGAGTAATTCAGATCGTTTTGCAATTCCATTTGTGATGCCAGCACAGTTTAGCTATGCAGTGAGTGAAACCTATACATTTAAAAAAGTTGGAATCAAGCTGCAAAAACAGAAGTGTCTGAGGCAAAGACTGTCTTTTATGAATTCCACATATCTATTCAATATGTCTATTTAAGCAACAAACTTATGGTTAAGAACGTCCACAGACATTGCCTTGGGAGCCTTTAGAGTCCATAGACCATTCTCTGTGACCTTTGCAAACAACTGATGACTCTTACCAAGTTTGTCCTCCGGGCTTCAAAAGGCTTGTCATCCCCTCTGGGCCTGTCAAACCAATAACTATGCTTCAAGACATCTGAAGATTGTACAAGCCAAAATTCCTTTACAAAGAACACATGAGCTTTATGTCTACCCTTGATCTGAAACTGCAAGTTCACATTTGTGTATATTTACCTTGTATTGATTGATCACGGGTGCATGTTGTCCTTTATCTTAAAGAGCCTCTGCTGCAGTGAGTACCATAGGCTGATTTTTATTATTCTTTCCGTTCCTCTTAAATGTATTCTTAAGAAATGTGTCAGGGTTATCTGGTTGCCAGATGACTGAAGGAGTAAACAGCTGTATCCAATCATTCAAGGCATTATTTATGGTTCTCAGTAAAATCTCTTTTATTTCCTACTTCCTTAAAAGGTCATTAACGACCTTATTTCTTAATGAGGGAAGAAGTCTACCTTTTAGGTAAGAATAACTATTTCTCTAGAAATTTAATTTCAGTTAGATTACTTCATTGATTATTTTTAGCTGATCATGTTAAATTGAAGTCTATCAAAACAGCAGAGCTAGTTAGACTGTGTTTCACGATGTTCATTAACTTACCTTTATTAGATATAAACTTTGCAAAAATGCTGTCCAATCCACTGACTCAATTAGACCATTCTGGAATTAATTGTAGCCTTTTAATTTTTGTATCTACTGAAATAGCTATAAGTCCTCATGACTGCTTTTCATAGAACGTAACATTTCAAACAGTCCTCAGTGCATATATTAAGTGATGCCTATCCAAGAGGAAATGCACCATCAAATCCTGTCTACTTCAAAGATCAGCTATTTCCCACCGACAAATATAATTTTGATAAGCAAGGGGACCACACTGCTTTAATCTGGGGAAAGGACATTTCCAAATGCTCCTCTGTATAGCACACCATTTTCAGAAACTTAATTTTATCTACAAGTATGCTCATTCATGAACTGGAACCATTAACTCTTTGAAACAAAATTGGAGGGCATGTTTATCCATGTGTGAGATTGTACGCCGATATATAGGCACCAGTACATTTGTGTATGTAAAATTTCAAGCGGAAACGGTTGAAAATGTCTTGCTGTAATACAGTGGCTTTGAAACTTTGATCTGGGGAACTATGGCACTCTTCCAAATCTTATCACAGATTCCACATGGAGAAGATCAGCAATAGCAGACAAGCTTTCTTCAAAGAAAACATATCCTTCACTATTGACCTCCTGCAATGTATAGCCTCCAGGGAGTGTTTGGTGGACCATCAGGCGCACGTTCAGTTCACAGAGAGTGACAGAAATCCAGAAGACCTGGCCAGAGCTCTACATCAAGGCTGGGGAACTGTGGGCCTGGGGGCTAAATGCAACCCTCCAGGCCTCTCTCTGCACCTTGGAATTTTCCCCAAACTGTTGCCCCTCTTCTCATGCCAGACTCTTCACTAGCCCTGCTATGCATTCTGTGTGCTGGAATGTGTACTTGAGCTCTGAGAATATCTTTTCCTTGTCTGGACTTAAGAGAAAGAGATGTGTGTGGGTGTGTATAGAAACTAACATACTGCTCAAAGGGAAAATTTACATTCACTGCCTCCCTTTTGCTCCTGGCTCCACTCACCACCGACATGTGGCCCTAAGAAGGTTGTGCAGAATGAATGCGGGCCTCAGACTGAAAAAGCCCCCCACCCTGCTCTGCATGAACTAAACATGTGAAGTGTACATGGGTTTCTACAAGGTGAGACACAGTGATTTCAGCAAGAGACTTAATTGAGCTAACAGAACAGTCAAACAGAGGCAAAGCAACTGCTTATATGTGTTTCTGAAGGCCTGGGACATTACCACTGTCAATGTGATTTGCTGTCTAAACCCCCAAGCTGCAAATCGCAACCCAGAACTTAAGAGCCAATACCAGTAGTCCAAACCCTGTCAATACTACATGGTTTGATATCGTGTATCAAATCAAAACACAGGGCTCAGAATCCCAAGTCCAGACTCAAGATCAGACAAACACAGACCACTACATGCATCCTAGACCATGTTCCAGGATCCTTTGCAATGAGCAGGGCTTCCCTGATGGATGCCATGAGTTACCTTGATAGCCATAAAAATGTGGAAACTGTCCACGAAGGTTGAACTTTTGAAAGCCACTGCAATCAAATACAGTGGTACCTCGGGTTAAGTACTTAATTTGTTCCGGAGGTCTCTTCTTAACCTGAAACTGTTCTTAACCTGAAGCACCACTTTAGCTAATGGGGCCTCCTGCTGCTGCACCGCCGCCGGAGCCCGATTTCTGTTCTTATCCTGAAGCAAAGTTCTTAACCTGAAGCACTATTTCTGGGTTAGCAGAGTGTGTAACCTGAAGCGTATGTAACCTGAAGCGTATATAACCTGAAGCGTATGTAACCTGAGGTAGCACTGTATACATAAGGCTTAGTTATATTGCAGACACAGATTATAATGGCAAAAACATATTTTTATTGTTTTTGTTTTATTTACTATGATTCCCCCCACCACCATCAATTGATTTTCCAAGGCCCCCAGTTTGCCTCCCACCTTTGACTTGCTTCCCCCTTTCTAGAAAGTGCATGAGTGTCCAGGAACATGGAGGAAACCTTCTGTGTGACTGCATCTTTAGAAATGCAGTCTCTCTGACTGACAGCAATGATGTTTGACCAATGACAGCCTTGACAAAATAGAATAACATCGTAGCCCAGAGATAAACTGGAAAGATTTGGTCTAAAACAGGAGGCAGACAAGATTTCATCCATGGGCCTGAGGTTCTCCCCACCTGCATTTTAGAGTAGCATAACAGAACAAATTTTCAAAAAAGGTGACCTGGTATTAATAATGTCATTGCGATATCTGGTTGTAGATATTAGCCACTTTACAAATTCCAAATGTTGGCTATCCTCATTATTTCCAGCAATTTGTAAAATAAGCAATTGCCTTCTAAAAAAGACTGTGCAGAGAGTTCCATTAATTTTAATAACATTGGCTAACCATATACACCGCCTAGGATTTCGTGTCTTGATCCTCTAAAATGCATACAACATCTTGTAGAAAAACATAAGCAGTAACATCCTGTGCCAGCCTGAGGGGCAACACAAATAACAAAAAGGTTTATGGATTTATTTAGAACAAGAGATTAGAAATGAAATATATTTAAACTACTCTATAGAAATTGGTGTCATATAACAACATCTGTATGCATTCATAGCGAATGTCTTGGAACAGTGTTTTCCATAATCTCTGTATTTCCTCATATTGAATGGAGAAGTTATTTAAGGTGGTGTTCTCTGAATACATCAACGGGAATTCAACATCAGAGATGTGGGACGGGCTTAGAGCCTGTCATCTCCGACAAGAGGCTGGGTCTGTGTTGCTTTATTTCAGAAAGCTGCACAGGAAGCGTTTGGAGCCAGGGGAAGACCTTAGAGCCCACGTTTTACATTTGCAGCATCTCCGACAGGAATTGACTCAGAGAGGTTTCAATATGCCTGAGTCACTGTTTGCAATTCTCATCCTGGACTCCCTGGATGAAAGCTATCATGCCGTGTCAAGTCAGCTGGCGACCCTCCCTGCGCAAGACCTCACTGCTACAAAGGTCTTGGCGACTTTGCAAAATGAATACGACAGGAGAAATGCAGCTGAATCGGCTTGTGCGCTTCAGGGGGAGCAATGTGGGACAGCATTCCAGCCTCCAGGGGGAGCCAAAGCGTTGGCAGCTGTGAAGTGCTGGAACTGTGGGAACCAAGGTCATACTCAGAAGTTTTGTCGAAAGACTGGAAATAAACAAAGGAAAAAGCCTGCAGATGGCCCGAAGCAGAAGGGGAGTGGAAAGCCAGGGAAAAACAAGGCTATGTTTGCTGGCACAGCTCCACCAAAGGCTAAAGGCACGTCTGATGGCCAGGAGCAGGGGGGCAAGTTGCAAAAGCCCCCGCCAGTGGAAAACACGGCTATGTTTGCTGGCACAGCTTCACCAAAGGCTAAAGGCAAGCTGCAAAAGCCCACGCTGGTGGAAAACAAGGTTTTGTTTGCCAGCAAATCTGCTTCGAAGGGGAAGGCCAGGTTTATTGTTGACTCTGCGGCCACGCGCCATCTCACCAAAGACCGCCATCTGTTCATCTCCTTCACACCTCAAGATGGAGAGGTCCAGCTGGCTGATGGAAGGACTTTGCATACTACGATTAGTAATGTTCTTTTTGTTCCAGGAGCTGTGGACAATTTGATAAGTGTACCACAGCTGACTGGGCGTGGTTTTGAGGTATCCTTCAAGAAGACTATCTGTGTCATCAGAAAAGGCAAAGAGGACATGTGGCATGCAAAGTTGATGGATGGTTTGTTCTGTCTAACTTATGATGACAATGGTGTTGCTATGTCTAATGCTGATACTTGTTGTGTTGCACAAACTAACAAGGTTCTTCATGCAGGTTGCATTCATGATGCACATCGAAGGTTTTGTCACCTCTCTTGGCAAGCGCTAGCCAAGATGCCTGGGTTGGTTGAAGGTTTGGACATCAAACCTTGCAAATTTCACATGAAATGTGTATCTTGTGCAGAGAACAAGGTGAAGGTTGCTCCAAAAGGCAAGGAGTCTAGCAGGCAGGCTTCCAAACCCTACCAGCTAGTTCACGCAGACCTGGTAGGCCCTCTAGCGCCCTCTTTGGGAGGAGCAAGGTACTTCATGGTTCTAATTGATTCTTTTTCCAGGTACATTCATGTGTTTATGCTCGAGCAGAAATCGCAAGCATTTCCTAGGTTCAAGGCATTCTGTGCTTGGTTGGAGAATGCTCACGGTAAACGTATTGGCTGTCTGTTTACTGATCGAGGCGGGGAATTCACTTCTCAGCAGTTTGAAGCTTTCCTGACTGAGAAGGGAATCCAGCATGATTTGTCAACGCCTAGATCGCCATGGATGAATGGGCTTGCGGAGAGAGCAAATCAAACGTTGCTGCAAGGGATAAAAACCTTGTTGCATGATGCCAATCTCCCTGAGAAGTTTTGGGGGGAGGCTCTGGCGAATTTTGTTTATTCTTTTAACAGGAGACTGTCATCACCTATTGGCTGCACTCCCTATGAGAAGATGTTTGGTAAGAAACCTAATGTCAAGCACTTGAGAATTTTTGGTTCTGACATGTGGGTACACACCCCACAAAGCAACAAGCTTGGGAAGCGTGGGGCACATGGTTTGTTCATGGGGTACGAAAAAGGTGCATACAGGGTATGGATGACTAACTCTAAATCCATAAAGTTCACAAGGAGTGTTGAGTACAATCCTAAGTGGGGGGAAAATGTGGGAATTTTCCAGAGTTACCCAGAGGAGGATGAAGGTGATGTGAAGAAAGCAGATCATGCTGAGAAAGCTGAGGAAACTGAGGATGATGATGATGATGATGATGATGATGATCAGAGTTCGAATTCCAGTTCAGTGGGCGGCGCAGCTGCTGCTGTCAGTGACAGTGATGACACAGCAGACTACAAGAGCGCAAAGGCCTCAGTCAGACCATCTGATGAGTCTGACAATGAACTGGAAGAACCACTGTTCACCATTGGTCACTTTTCTCCTAAGAAGGAGGAGATGAGTCCAGAAGACTTGCGTCTGGTTCGCAGGTCTGAAAGGGCGACCAAAGGCAAACCTCCAAAGAGATTTGCTGATGAGTTTGCTAAGATGGCAACTGCTGTTCTTGGTAGCTCAGAGAAGGTATGGGAACCTTCAAGCTTCAAAGAGGTCCAGGAGTTAACCTCTAAAGATGCTGAGCCTTGGCTTAATGCCATGAAGGCTGAAGTTGATTCCTTAAACAGGAACCAGACTTGGGAACTGGTACCGGTAGTCCCAGGAATGAGACTGGTTGGCAGCAAATGGGTCTTCAAGGCCAAGACAGACCAGAATGGCAAGGTTGTCAGACACAAAGCCAGATTGGTTGCCAGAGGTTTTTCACAGGTACCAGGGCAGGATTACCACGAGACCTACTCACCCACGGTCAAATATGAGAGCATTCGGCTGATGCTCAAGATCGCTGCGGAGGAGAAACTGCATGTTTCCCATCATGACATAAATACAGCTTTTTTGTACGGGATTTTGGGGGAGGAGCTGTACATGCTTCCACCTGACGGGATGCAGATACAGAAGGGAATGGTCTGTAAACTGCGGAAATCCTTGTATGGTCTCAAGCAGAGTGCCAGGTGTTGGAACACAAAACTCACTGAAACGTTGCTTTCTCTAGGTTTTCACCAGGGCAAAGCAGATCCATGTGTGTTTGTCAAGGAGGAGGGGCAAAACAAACTGTATTGTTTATGTTTTGTTGATGATCTTCTGATGTTTTGGAAGAATCAGGCTTTTTACCAAAGCACCCTAGCTCAGCTGAAGGAGCACTTTGACATGAAGGATCTTGGTGAGGTATCCAACTATCTTTCTCTGCAGGTGGAGAAGGACCAAGCAGGTAATTTTCTGGTACACCAAACACAGAAAATTGCTGATGTATTAACCAGGTTGAATTTGGTTGATGCAAACCCAGCAGACACACCGATGGTGACAGGTTACCAGGTAGATAGTACTGCTGAAGCGTTTTCTGACACAACGCTGTACAGATGCATTCTAGGCAAGTTGAATTTCATTGCTAGATGTTCAAGACCTGACATTGCTGTAAGCACTAACCTGCTTAGCAGACATGCTAACAATCCTACTGTTCAGGAGTGGAAAGCTCTGAAGCGCATAGCCCGGTATTTGAAAGGGACTATGCACTACAGGCTGAGGTTCACCAGTCAGAAGACTGGAGGTCTTGAAATCTTTGCAGATGCAAGTTTTGGAAGTGACACCACGGATGGTACAAGCACTTCTGGAGTGTGCTACATGTACAACCACTGCCTGTTTGACTGGTTGTGCAAAAAGCAGACAACAGTTAGCCTAAGTTCCTGTGAAGCAGAACTCAATGCTCTGTCATTTTCACTCATGGATTGTGAATGGTTGATGCAACTGTTTAAGGACATTGGGGTTTCTGTGAAATGTCCTATACAAGTGTATCAAGACAATAGATCTTGTTTGGCTTTGCTGAACTCAGAGAGTTGCAAGCAAAGAACCAAGTACTTGCAGATTAAGCTACATCGTGCAAGAGAGTGTATTCAGAAAGGACTCATTCAGGTGTCCTACATGCCAGGAAATGAAATTCCTGCTGATCTGTTGTCTAAGGTTGTTAACAGAGAACAACTGAAGGTTTACGCACAAAGGTTGCAATTGGGTTGAACCACAGGTACTACAGGTTACACGGAAAGGGGGGAGGATGTTAGGATATTTCCGTTCCACCTTAAAAGGGAGCAGGATGTTTGTATAACAGCCTGCGTAAGTTCCTGTCTCACAGGATGTTTATGTTGTATGTTCGTTTCGTTTTTGGCTGTTTTGCCTGAGCAGTCGGAGGAGACGGTCATGATTTCTTTGTTCTGACCAATGCCTAATAAACTGTAAATATGCACGTTCTGCTCTCTGCTTGTGCAACTTCCTGCTGTGTGAATTCTGCTGATATAGTGTGCACTAAGCCTGAGGCTTAGTGTCGCTGAATTGCTGATATTGCCTGACTACGGGAGGTCGATGGATCGTCCGGCACCGAGCTTGGGGGCCAAGATGGACTTTATCTCCCTGGCAGTATCCCAACAGGGGGGAGTACCAAAATGGCCACCATGCTCTCGCGATAAAACATGGGAAGATGGAGTCTGGGAACGTGGTGTCCTGGATTTTTGTGTCAAAGTGTTGGAGAATATGCACATACTGGCACAGACAATGTATGAAGGGGGCTTAAAAGCATATAATTTGATCAGGAGCACTAATGGAACACATGGGGGGGACACCTTTCAATCCCCAGCAGTGTCTGGCAGCTGCCCAATGGCAGGCTGTGACCTGTTGAGCTCTGACATGAGCACTAAAAGCAGAAGAGGGCTTTACAAGGATATGGGCGGCACACATACTCCTTCTTTTCTCTACGCTGGGTGGTCCACCACAATGCCTGCATATAAATAGGTGAAATGGATAAAGAAGCAGATAATCAAGGCCTCTGAAGTCTTGTATACCCTATCTATCAGCAAAATCATTAACTGAATAGACTGAACAGTCAAATGTCTACATATTCATAAAGCTGCTTAGGGCATCCTAGCTGCAATGTGTTTCCATGCTGCATTGGAAGATATGTAGGCCACTGAATCAGTGGATGATTCATAGAATCATAGAGTTGGAAGAGACCACAAGGGCCATTGAGTCCAACCCCCTGCCAAGCAGGAAACACCATCAGAGCACTCCTGACATATGGTTGTCAAGCCTCTGCCTAAAGACCTCCAAAGAAGGAGACTCCACCACACTCCTTGGCAGCAAATTCCCCTGTCGAACAGCTCTTACTGTCAGGAAGTTCTTCCTAATGTTTAGGTGGAATCTTCTTTCTTGTAGTTTGGATCCATTGCTCCGTGTCCGCTTCTCTGGAGCAGCAGAAAACAACCTTTTTGATTTTGTAAAAATCAGAAAACAACCATGCATTCTGATTTTGTAGCAAACACAGCTATGGAGGGGGTGGGGTGGGAAATGCACTTAGCCCTTTGGGTCACTTCTATATCTAGATAAAAGTGGGCTCAGTTTTCGGAACCATGAATACTAACCTATTTACAATTTGGAAAATGTAATTAGGAAAATGGCCTTCTGAGGCTTTTTGGTGAGGAAAGTCAAGTGGGGAATAGGCAAGACCTCCGACTGAATAAAGACCAAGTGTGGCAGGGAATTCCAAGCACTTTTTGTTTCTACATAATTGCTTCATGCAATATTTTATGTGAAACTATCAAGCTGGTTTAGAATGTATATATTTCTGGCTATAAAGGCCAAGTCTTAGTCCCTCTAATTTCCATTTCATTATAAACTGCTAACCTACTTTGGAATGTATATTTTCAATATGAAGATCAATGGCCAATTTGCAAAATATATTGAATATATGCAGTCCTTTTTAATAATAATAATAATGATGATGATATAGATATAGTGCCACGGGTGTTAGCACAAAATGGCTGCCATAGGGGTACTGTGTACTGATATACCTGTGGCCCAAGATTTAGATGGTTGTGTGACATGCAGTTCTTGTTCCTCCCTTCCAAATGCATACCATTTGCATAGCTTCATGGGAGGAAAAACACAAAAAGTAGGTATAGTAGCTGCATGGGATGTACATAGAGGGTGAGGAAGGGATGAAAGAGGAAGTATTGAAGGGGTAGTGGATAGAGCTAGGGTTGACAAATGCCTGAAATTTCCCAGACACAGCTGGGATTTGGCCGTCGGAAACTGTGTCCGGATGGAAATCGCTGAAATGTCTGGGAAAATGCAGACGTCTGGCAACCCATGTCGGAAGTGTAGATTAAAAATAGCTTTAAAACGTTGGCCTTAAAAACTCAACAACTTTTGTGTCTGGATTTTCACCTTTTGAAATATGGCAACCCTAGGATAGACCTGTTTGAGCTGAGTCACTCCCACCCTCCATAAATCTCCCCCATCCTTGGTCCCATCAAACTCATCAGGACTTAATTCTGTTTCTGCATACCAATTCGGCAACTGGCTTCGGTCGCTTGGCTCCACCCAGATGGCTGTGTTTGATGTTCAAGGCAAAACGTAGTATTCAAGTTAAGTAAACAGGGAACCAGGCAGAGGGCCTTCTTGGTAGTGGTGCCCTCCCTGTGGAACGCCCTCCCACCAGATGTCAAACAGAACAACTACTACCAGACTTTTAGAAGACATCTGAAGGCAGCCCTGTTTAGGGAAGCTTTTAATGTTTGATGGATTACAGTATTTTAATATTTTTTTGGAAGCCGCCCAGAGTGGCTGGGGAAGCCTAGCCAGATGGGTGGGGTATAAATAATAAATTATTATTATTATTATTCTGGATAAATATGCATTTTGAAAGTGGCAGAAGTTTGCGTCAGAAAACATAATGAAATTGCTCTTTGAAACCACTTAAGGCTCTGCTGTTGCTCTGCTATTCTTGAGGCAGCAGAAAAAGAAAAAAGCAGGATGATCATTTGGGCGGGTAGAGAGAAGACTAAAGTCACAGATTTGCAACAGCAGAGGGCAATCTTCTCTTGTGATATGACTAACAGGACAGAGACAGAGGCCTGAAAATTCTACATCAGATAAAAGTCCCTCTCTCCTCCCCACCTCTCCCCCCCTTTTTGAAACACGCAATCCATAGCACAGCCCACCGAGTTATTGTACCAACTTTAACACTGTGAAGCTTTGCATGATTTATAGTGGCCAGTTGCACAAAGTGCTTTTGTTATCACTGCTATGTTTTACGGTAAATCATGAGTGCACTGTCAGCAGATACACAATATTGGAGAGATAAAACTGAAAATCTCAAGTGCATGCGTCCCCAAGATAAACACGCCATTGTAAAATGAGACTTGCCAGCCTTCCCCACCCTCCCTTTTTGTTAAAGCACACAAAAGATCTGTAAATCGTGGTGAGGTGCTATGGAGAAACCATGGCAACCCAACTGTACATACAACGGAGCAAATAGAGTTTTCGTAAACGTGAATGACAGAAAAGCCACTGTATGATAATGCGATGTAGCAAATGAAACAATATCCCATCCATTTTACAAGTGGGATGTAATTATTATCTCATCCCTTTGTCTACACAGCTCCTGTATCTTCTTGGGTTTTTCAGTTTCTTAACTGGTGGGGCTGGGTGGGGAGGGAAAGCGCCTTAAAAATAGTTGGGTTCAAGCAAAGCTCTGCAATTAAACTGAATAGGTTCCTCGCTGATATACACAACACAGTAGGCTAGGATTTAGATTTACTGCAGTGGACATTTTACTAGAATAATGCTGGAGGAATCACTCATTTCCAATAATTCTTTTAATGGAGGCTCATGCTTGGTAAACCTGAGGAAACCTGTGATAATCAGTTCAGCTGTTCAGTTGTAGCATTTAGACATCCAAGTCTATAGTTGTGAAACACAGCAGCAGTTTGTTTTGTTTTTACAATATCTGTTCCATTTGCTTAAAACTAGGGATATACACAGATCCATTGTTTCCTACCTTTGTTGTTCCATGGCTTTGCAGTGCTCCATTCCACCCCTCCTGAATATCTCATTTAACAACGAAACTGGGGCATGCAGTTTGCTTCAGTTTTCCATTCCTTCCATTTATTTTCATATTTCCTCCCTTTCAATATACAAGCACACAAACAAACAAACAAACAAACAAACAAACAAACAAAGCCCTTTCTGTCAGCTTTTGCAGGTTTGCGGAGAAATGTGGTTTGTGTGGGCAATGATACTCATCTCCTTATGGATGTACAGATGTACCCTGGAAATCAAACGGAATCTGTTCCGGAAGTCTATTTGACTTCCAAAACATTTGGGAACCAAGGTTTGGCTTCTGATTGGCTGCAGGAGCGTCCGCAGCCAATTGGAAGCTGCGTCAGACGTTAGGGTTCCAAAAAAACATTTGAAAACCAGAACAATCACTTCCAGTTTTCAATCGTTCGGGAGCCAAAATGTTTGGCAACTAAGCCGTTCAAATTCCAAGGTACGACTATTCTGTATGTTTACTGGTTACCTGAGGGGCATGGTGGGAAGGAAGTGAAAAAACTATTTCTGAGCCCCTGTGTGTGTGTGGGGGGGTGGATTTAAAAGCCCTCTGAAGCCACATCAAACGTCAGCTGCATGTATGGTCACATCACAAGCATACATCCATGAGCACCAAGTCCTGTCCAGAGCTTGTGCTTATTGTGTTATGACTTTGTGTACTGCATGGATATCTATCTATCTATCTATCTATCTATCTATCTATCTATCTATCATCTATCTATAGAGAGAGAGCGCAATTAAAGCACCACCCTCCATGCACTGAGGAAGGAAGAGGTTCATTAACTTCAAATCCTTGCTAGTAGCATTTGAAAGTTAACACTGCAACATTATTCTTCCATGCAGTGGGTAAAATTAAAGGATATTAGCAGCTAGGGATTCAAAGATAAGTTGTGCAAAGTCTATTCTGGACAATTAAAATCAAGAAACAGGTGACCTCTCTTGGCTACATTTTAGCAACCTGGCAAATGGCTACGAAGACGTCTCTTTGGGACCCATTTGCATGAAGCATCAAATGAAATCCCCTATGAAAATAATTGAATGCAGTCTCTTTATTGAATATATTCCCTCAAGTAGATTGCACTGTTTGCTTTATGTCTGGAAAATAGCTATTTGTAGCTAATAAACTGTATTAATGATTAGCAGTTCAATTGCAATTTTTGCTTTAATCAGTGCAGTGGGCAAAGGTCTTGTGGGCTCAGTTCAAAGGCTAAAAACTTAATCTCTTTTTCAGCTACTCCCTGCTGGATGACAAAGAAGAGACCCAGCAGGATATGAAAGGAAGGACATATATAAACTAAAAAATATATATATCTCTAGTGATCTCTTCATGCCCCAGTAGACTTCGCCCTCTCTCCAGCATCCATACCAGCATCCATAGTCTTCCCCTTGTTGCATGACATTCGAAGAAAGCAGGTTGGAGAAAAGCTTTTAAAACTTCTAGCAGAAACTTTTGCCAATAGCAAAATGGACAGTGGATAATCCTACTGAATTTTAGAAGTTGTATATTTACAACTTTCCTATATGTTGTTTTAAAGCTCTTGGTTTCACCTATATTTCGCGCATTTCATTATGCCTTCTTGTTCCTTTAAAATTTGATTGTATTGTTATGTTCTTATCGACATTTTATATTGTTTTATGTTTAGAGATTTTTCTGATTAAGCAGAATTTAATTAAGCAATTTTTAAATCAATAACTAAGTTGTTAACCTTGTATTTTGTTTCAGATTACAGTACCCCCCTGCAAATAAAAATACTAAACTGTGAAAAAACATTTTCTTTTTTGAAATGACACAAAACTTATATGTATGCTAGATGTAGATATATGTATGTCCTGTATGGATTCAAGTTACAAGAAAGTTGATTCAAATGAAACATCAGGAAGAACTGTTTGACAGTGGAACAGAGACGGCGGACTCTCCTTCAGTATACCTGAAAGAGCGTCTCCACCCCCATCATTCTGCCTGGACACTGAGGTCCAGTGCCGAGGGCCTTCTGGCGGTTCCCTTGCTGAGAGAAGCCAAGTTACAGGAAACCAAGCAGAGGGCCTTCTTGGTAGTGGCGCCTGCCCTGTGGAACGCCCTCCCATCAGATGTCAAAGAGAAAAACAATTACCAGACTTTTAGAAGACATCTGAAGGCAGCCCTGTTTAGGGAAGCTTTTAATGTTTAACGTTTAACAGACTATTAAATTTTAATATTTTGTTGGAAGCCACCCAGAGTGGCTGGGGAAACCCAGCCAGATGGGGAGGGGTATAAATAATAAATTATTATTATTACTATTACTATTATTATTATTATTATTATTATTATTATTATTATTATTATTCCTTGGAGGTTTTAAAGCAGAGGTTGCATGGCCATCTGTAATGGATGCTTTAGTTGAGATTTCTGCATTGCAGGAGTTTTTGGCTGACTGCCTCTGGACATGTGCAGAGAAAATTTCCCTCAGAAAAATGAATTTAAATAAAAAACCAAAAGGCAAAGTGTCCCCTGAGCATGTGCAGAATGCTATTCTTTTAAGAAGCAGTGTGCCCCTCAACTGTTGCTTATACTTCACATTTTGTTACTTGTATTGATGTTAATGTGGGCACGGTATTTTTAAAAAATATATATTGTACACCACCTCAAGACTGACGTAGTGGGCAGTATAGAAATGTTTTAAGAAATAGTAAAACTGCAGGAGAGGGAATGCCTGAAGAGGGGTTTAGATAGCTTCCTCTATTTGAGACACAAAGAGAATTCACCAGTTAGATATGGAGTGGGGGACCATTAGCAGTCCACGGCCAACGCTCCCTTCTGAGCATTCTTCTGGGGGACCACATGCCGGTGTTGGGTGGGGCCATGGGCAAAAGTGGGCAATGAAATAAATCAGAATTGTAGTTTTGTATGCTAGGCATTCTTCTCTCCCCGCCATCCAACCATCATCAGAGTTCAATGACACATTCCAGCCAGGCAAAAGCACACTAGGTGGTGAAGAAAAGGACTGGTGAAGACGGCAGCTGGTGAAGGGAAGTGGCCCTGGCAGAGTCCTGAGGGCCAGACATAAAGCCCTGGAGGACCACATTTGGCCCCTGAACCCATGGTGCCCCATCCCTGAATTTGGTTGTCTCCTAACCATTAGCTCTCATTGAGGATATATCTACCAACCATCCTGGGCTTAGATCTGCTAAAAAGGTCATCTAGCAGCTTTGCAATACATTTATTGTCTGACATCTCAGCCTGTCCTCAGGACAATGAATATCTCCTGAAATGCAGTAACTGGAGGTTGAAAGGAAACAAGGAAACGAAGTCAGAGCTAGGTTTATATATTGTCAGGGCAAAACCCCTCTCTTTGTAATGAAAACCATTTAAAAACTAAAATGCAACATAATGCAAAATGTAGCAATTGACTCTCCATTAGAGTTATCAACAAAATAGTCTCAGCCTTGTACTGGAAAATCTCAGCCTTGAATTCCCAGCAAATATCACCTTGGCATATAGATTTTTCTGGTCATTGGTATGAGATTTTCTTTGAGAATAAAAAGAAATCTAACTGTGTATCCAGCTATGAAATATTACCCTAAGGGAAGGGGGGAAGTTGCCCCTTCCTCTCTGCAGTTCATCCTGTCAGGCACTCCACCATCTGGTTCATAACCTATTCAGGCTCTTGAAATGTATTGTAATGATGCGCGCGCACACACACACACACACACACACACACACACACACACACACCTTGAGGAAATGAGGAATAGAAATGACTTTGTTTTATGAAACTCACACTTTCCAAAAAACATAAAAGCATTTAGAAGTACTTTTGTGCAAAGACTTTGCCTTTTTGGAAGCATGGAGATGAATTTTAAATTGGTTTTATTTTATCGTGTTGGGTAGAGAGTTTATGGCAGACAAAACAAACTTAATTCCGAGTGTGACTGAGAGCGCTCCCTGTGGCTCTAGGGAACCCACAATCACTCTTCGTCTTCAGGTGTTACTTATAGACTAATGTAGATGGGTGAGGGTGCCATGCAGGTGAGTTCACAAGCTCCACCTCCTTCCAATGCTCTTTCTGTCATATTGCAACTCATGGAAGTTGATTGCCTGAAACAGTTAGTGTAGCTGAATGTTGGAAGATTCGGTACAGGCAAAAGAATTCACCTGTTCATGCAATGCATGGTTAAACTCTGGAATTTGCTCCCAGGAGATGTAATAATGGCCACTGACCTGGATGTCTTTAAAAGATTAGCTAAATTCGGGGGGGGCGGGGAGAGACTATCAATGGTTACTAGCCATGATGCCTATGCTATATCTCCACTGTCAAAGGCAGTATGCCTCTGTTGATACTTGTTTTGCAGGAAATCATAAGGGTGCGGGGAGTTCTGTTTGTGAACTAGCCACATAATCAAAGTAACATTTGTTTTAGCCCCCAGTTTGTGCCAATGCACCCGCCTTTCCAACTAAATGGCAGGTTTCAGCCAATGACAGATATGGGCATATATTAAAAGTCTCTCAGGTAGCACAGTGGGAAAGGTGTTTTGAATCTGAAAAAGAACTGGCAGCATTGCCTTCCTCCCCTCTTTTTCCATTTCATGAAGGATTAGGCGACCCTTAAGTAGAAGCACATATCTGAGGTGATTTAAGCTCTTTAATTGAGTGGAATGCCATTTCAATGAATGACCTGTAATTCACTTGTGTTGTTCAGCATCCTAAGAGCTGTGTCTTAATCTTTTTGGCTATATACGCCTTTCATATCAACCAGGTATTGCTCATCAGAGTGACAGCTTGAGTTAGAGTCACTATTCCTGAAAAAGCCTCAGTGAGCCTGACAATACTGAAATAAGTATATGTCAGTAACAAATTACCAATTTACTATTCTCAGGTAAAAAAAATAATCAGCTAGGATGGTAAACATGGCCTCAGATTTATTGCAACCTGGCAATCAGGAATTTGCTTGAAAAATGTTTAAGCGTCCTGGAAATCAGATGTTTTGAAACTTCATTCTCTTTTGGCAGTGAGGAATTGCATGCTGTGTTTGGTGCCACTTAAATCTAAAGCAAAATGGGAGGTTTCTTTCCCACCTAGTTTTCCCTATTGGAATGTTCAATGGGACTTCACACATTTGTGGCAGATATTCATTTTTGTTCCTTTGACAAATGAAAACCTTATGAAATGAATGGAATGGGAGGTGCCATGTTAAATTGCATTGCAAGCACACGAGCAACTTAATCTGACTGTATACGTTTTCAGGGAACATAAAGAGAGCTGCCTTGGGAATGTTCAGGGGAAAATACTTCTGACAAGAGAAAAAAGTTTTTGTCTGGAACTGAGTCTTGACATAAAGGGCTATTCCCTCTCACAGAAGGCTATACAGTTGACGCTAGGGTTGCGAACGTGATCCATGGGGGAGGCACATTCGCAACCTGCAGTGTTAGCAACCCGTGACCCGTGCCAACTCTCAAGAGACTGTGATCTACTTTCAGAATTAAAAACTGGCAGTGATCTACCCCTGTTTGGGGGTGGGTGTCCAGCTCAAATTTGTTGAGCTTTTTTAGGGAGGAGAAAGCCCCATTTTTTAGGTTAAAAAAAAAGATTTTTTGGAGGAGGGAGTTTCATGGGGGGGGTTAAAGGCAAGGGACAAAGGGGTAAAGTCACTCACAAAAAGATCGCTATGGATCAAAACAGCGATACAACAATGGAGGGCGAGGTGAGGGGGCGTGGCAGGAGTCAATTTTAGTGACACTAAGGAAAGGGAGCCAGAGATCGACTGCGATCTACCAAAGCCCCGCTTGGATCTACCAGTAGATCGTGATTGACCTGTTGGACATTCCTGGACTAAAAGATTCTGTCCACAAACTGCCAAAGCTGGGACATCTGCTATGGGGAAGGCGAAACCTGCCAATGCAGGGAAATTCTTTCCCGGTCCCTTAGCAGCAACCATCCTAAGACCGCAGCAGCGCCCACATACCTGTAAAAGAAGTTAACCTGTAATAAAAGAGCATTAAACAAAGGGAGGGTAGGGAGGGTGAAGCTCTGGAGCTGACTGCACACTCTCAGGTAGGCTCCGCCCCTTTTAACTACACGAAGAGCTCCGCCTCCCACCACCACAGATAGGTTCATTAGAACTGAGGTTTGGCGGGAACCTCAAAGGGTTGTGACGTGGGGAGGGAGACCAGGAACTTCTGCCATTGTCTCAGGGATCAAGGTGCTGAGCACGGCCATGCAAAGGGCGCCCTCCAGTTGAATGGGTCATTACCCATTCTATGAACCAAGATATCAGAAAATAAGAACATAAGAAGAGTCCTGCTGGAATAGATCAAAGGACTATCGAATCTAAGATTATGGTCCCCATTATGGTCAACTAGATTGCTCTTGGAAGCCTAGAAGCAGAAATGAGGCCAAGACTCAACACTTCCTGTTATTCAGAGGTAGCAATATCTGTGGAACCTGGAGGTTGCATGCAGCCATCATAACTAGTAGCCATTGAGAGCCTTATCTTCATGAGATGACACCCAACATTAGTCAGACCTACTGAAATTTATAGCCTGAAGCCATGAGTGTATTCCAAGTATGACTGATATTGGATATCCCTCCATGGCTTTGACTAGCCCTCTTTGAAGCCATTTTAGTTCATGGCAATCACCACATCTTGTGGTAGCCATGTCCACAGTTCAGCTATGCACAGTCAGAAAGGTGCTTCCGTTTGCCGGTCCTGATTTCCTTCAGAATAAAGACACGTAGGATTGCAGGCCAAAAATGGTGCTAAATTCATACACCTTTAATTTGCTTTTTGCATGTATTCAGAGTGGCTGACTGAATGACTTGCTCTGACTTTCTTCACGTGTTGATCTCTGAAGCACTTTATAATTAGCTCTCTGTAATACAAAGCTCACTCCGTGCCTTTCTCTCACACCACTGTCTACTTTAACTTTCAGGAAGTTTAAATGAGAAAGGTAGAGTTGCTGAAAAAGCAATGAATCACTCAAGCTGAACTTTAACACCCTTTCAACATCTAATTAGTTGAATTAGAGCCACTTTGCGAGAGAGTCAATCAATTCTCTAGCTTTAGCTGCCCCAATGGTTTTGGAATTTGATGATGTTATCATTACTTCAGAGGAGATACTCACTTAGCATTTTAATAAGAGGCTCTTTCTAGTACTATTCAGTTGAACTCAACAATATCATAACCTGAAATATTATCTGCAGAATGCAGTCTCCATTGGGGCAGCCATGACTCCTCATCTGAGGACTTTGGTGGAACAGTCTTATTACCTTGGTATGGATCAAAAGAATTACTGTCACCTAGTCTTGCTACATGATTTGCAGGATCAAAATGTAATTAGCAGGCTGGAATTTGAATTGAAATAATACATTTCTAAATGCAAAATGCAGCATTTAGTTCAACTGCTTATAAAAATTATACTGAGATGAGAGTCATACCATGAGGTAGAAACCAGACTTTCATTTTACAATGTTAATCCCGATTTTCAGCTTCCCACAACCTGGATCAAACTTAAGCCAATCCACTTAACATTTAAAATGAATGTTTTTAGTCCGGGGTTGACATTTATCCTGGAAGCATTGAGTCAAACCATACTGTATTAAGCCACAATCAAGAGGAAGTTACTCATGCTGAAATTCCCCTTAAATTAATGGGAATACATAGTGAATAACTCCTTGAAATCTCATCAGCTTACATCCATAGCATGACTGACATTCTCTGCATTCGAGCCCTTGATAAGAAATAGAAAATTTGCACATTCATTTTCACAAATAGAGAATATTGACCTGTTATAGAACCACACAAATAAGGACTTACTGGGTGATACCAAAACCAGATGTTCCAGACATGTCACATTACTATGGAGTTTTCCTTCTCGACAAAGCAAGGAAAGACATAGCCTTCTATGAAGAGAAATAGGCCCAATCATATCACATTTCAGACTGGAATTTGTATTAGATCTAATTCTGACTTCTCTATATCCCTAGCTGTAAGTGAGGCTAAAGGAGAAGGAAAAGAATGGTAGAAACACAGGACTTGGGATGTGTAACACTCGTTTACTCTGTGTGAGGTCCTCCCACAGCAGGATTGGGAAGCAGTGTACACATGACATTAGCCTCCATCTATATCAAACCTGTATCTATAATAATAATAATAATAATAATAATAATAATAATAATAATAATTTATTATTTATACCCCACCCATCTGGCTGGGCCTCCCCAGCCACTCTGGGCGGCTTCCAAAAAAAACCAAAACACATTAAAATACTGTAATACATCAAACATTAAAAGCTTCCCTAAACAGTGCTGCCTTCAGATGTCTTCTAAAAGTCTGGTAGTTGTTCTCTTTGACATCTGGTGGGAGGGCGTTCCACAGGGAGGGTGCCACTACCAAGAACTATACTGTCGCCACTATACTGTCATTTCTTATGAAATGCTCCATTTTGATGCCTTCCCCCCATCAACTTCAATCTGAATTGAGAGAGAAAAATACCTAGATGTGTTTTAAGCCAATATACAAATTTGTGAGCAATATCCAAGCCCCCATCTAACCTCCCCATACAAGAATCTGTGGCAGACACCAAGCACTGTCAACACATGCTCATGACAGTTCTCTAAATGGTCCATAAAGCTCTGGTGGGCAGCTTAAAAAATTGCCATAGTGTTCTGCCTGGTTTTTTTTTTTTTAAGGATTTCCCTCCCACAATATGACAATATCCTGGCTTGCATGGTCAGTGCTGTACAATCATGCACCACCAACTTTACACCAGCAAAACAAATAGGTCTGTGCATATTTTCCCTAACCTGGTGCCTTTTGGAGGATTCAGGTGACAATTCCAACATGGGCAATAGTCAGATTGAGAGGAACTGAAGTCCAACACCAGGTTGGAGAAGATTGGTCTGTGCTGGCCTCTTCTCCTTCTACTACTCTCTGCTTACAACATTCTTTCTATCCGCTTGCCTCCTTAATTCCTTGGATTTAAAAAATGTGATGTTTCTCTGTATGCACACCTTCCTCTGCCTCTTAATCTATCTATCATCTATCTATCATCTATCTATCTATCTATCTATCTATCTATCTATCTATCATCTATCTATCTATCTATCTATCATCTATCTATCTATCTATCTATCTATCTATCATCTATCTATCATCTATCTATATCTATCATCTATCATCTATCTATCATCTATCTATATCTATCTATCTATCTATCATCTATCTATATGTCTATCTATCATCTATCTATCTATATCATCTATCTATCTATCTATCTATCTATCTATCTATCTATCTATCTATCTATCTATCTATCAATCATCTATCTATCTATCTATCATCTATCTATCATCTATCTATCATCTATCTATCTATCTATCTATCTATCTATCTATCATCTATCAATCTATCTATCTACCTATCATCTATCTATCTATCTATCTATCATCATCTATCTATCTATCTTTTAAAAATGTAGTATAAACACCGACAACTGGGAAACACTGGCCTGCGAGTGCTCCAGTTGGAGAACAGCCTTTACCAAAGGTGTCATGGACTTTGAAGAACCTTGAACTTAGAAACACAAGGGAGAAACGTGCTAAGAGGAAGGCACGCTTGGCAAATCCACACCGTGATCAACTCCCGCCTGGGAACCAATGTCCCCACTGTGGAAGGACGTGTGGGTCCAGGATTGGCCTCCACAGTCACTTACGGACTCAGTGCTAAAACCATGTTTATGGAAGACAATCTTACTCGGCTACGAGTGATTGCCAAAGAAGAAGAATCTATGTCTATATCTATATCTATCTATCTATATCTATATCTATCTATCATCTATCTATCTATCTATCTATCTATCATCTATCATCTATCATCTATCTATCTATCTATCATCTATCTATCTATCTATCTATCTATCATCTATCATCTATCATCTATCATCTATCTATCTATCTATCTATCTCTATCTATCTATCTATCTATCTATCTATCATCTATCTATCTATCATCTATCTATCATCTATCATCTATCTATCATCTCTCCCCCCCCTCTCTCTCATCTATACACACATCTCAGATGCTGTTAAGTACGGTTGTGATGGCTGATGTTTAAAAAAGAATGGGTTGCTGAAGAAATGGTAGCGGTAGATTTGGGACTGGTAAGAATGTCCATGGTGTCAATGCAATACAAGCAGAATCTACACTCAGATGCAAAATCCCATGAAATTATTACCTGGCAGTTATACTGCCAATTTTTAAGGCACACAACTTAGTATTATAAGACTCTGGAAAAATCAGAAAATGCCCATCACAAAAACACGATAGAAGGGATATAATTATGTGCTTTGTATTTCCCAGATTCAAAAAGGATCATCTGAAAGTGCCACCAGCTAACCGATTAGCACATCATCACCTTAGATACTGTAAGTGTCTAAATCAAATTTTAACCTTGTAACTCCTCCCCCTCTCCTCCCTGTGCCCTTACCCTGCAGTCATTACACTGCAATCAGAATCAAATTCCGAAGGTAATCCTCTTTTATTACTTCAATTATCACTTTCATTTCCTAGCCACTCAAGTTACAAAGCTATTAATAACCATTTCCCGAGATTGTGGGGGAGGGATTGGAGAAGGCCGCTGATCTACATATGGAATTCAGTCTCAGTTTTGGAGTGCTTCCTTGATTTCACCACTGGGAAATATTTTGGATGTGCCATGGGATTGGACACACACAGCAGGTCTCTGCTCCTGCAAGGCTTCATGTGAGCATTAGAGTCCATAGGTAGCAATGTGATTACTAGATTGGGAAACAGAATTTAGCACTCTATGGCTCCGGCCATGTTTTGTTACATAAAGTTTATATTTATTATAGAAGTTCTTCAATGCAATTTCCTGGGGCTGCCTTTGGAGATGGATGAGAAATTGCACTTAGCTCACAGTGTGGCTGCTAGTTCTAGTAACTGGGTTTGCTGCTGTGGTCACACAATGTCCGGGCTGCGTCACAGCTGAACTGACTCCCATTTTGTCCCAAGGACTGGTTCTGATCTTTGAAGCCCTCCATGGTTTGATATCCAAATATTTAAAGGAACAACTACCTGTTTATATGTCTCTCAGGGTGTGCATTGCCCTCACTCTAAACTGGCTTCATGATGTCACCACATGATGCTTTTGTGATGCCATTGCCCTCTCTAGATGACCCCTCTTTTGCTGGGATTACTTCCAGGGAAGGAGAAGCCTTGGACTTTCATGTGCATGGGAAGGTGTTGAAGCTGACTAGACATTGAAGAGTCAGCGTACAAATAAAGGGGGAATGGTGCAGGGTTCGAGGAATTCCCAACTCTTTAAAAAAAACCTTTGTAATTGAATGCACCTTCAATTCCAAACCTTTAAAAAAATACTATTTCTCTACTATTTCACAGGCTTGCACAATTTTAAAAAATGGATAAGAGCAGAGCGCAAACTTCAGCTGGAAAGGCTTTGGTTTTACTGGAATACATAGTCAAATGCGGGTGAATATAGAATTCCAATGACTTCCCTTTCCACCACCTTATCCCCTTCAGAAGTAATAGCTCTAGTTTATGTCGTTTTATTTTCCTGTCTTCGTATTGCTGTAAAATTATTGTAAAGGAGACCTCTGCTGTCTCATAAAATAGAATTAAATGCAATGTGGGAAAGGGTCTAATTCTAACTCCAGGAAATATTTCCAATCAACATGTCTCAAAATTGATAGTCCTTCCATTAGAAAGGAGCAGAATTAAAGGCAATAAAGCAGGTGAATGAAATTTTATTAAGTGCCTTGATCATTTTGATACTTTAAGGATGGGGCTGTCATAAGGAAAAAAATGTCTCACGCATCTTCACTTATTCACTTCCTCCATAGCTGTCACTAGTTGTAAACCTCTCATTTGGGGATGGGGAAAGGACCATTTTATGCTTGGATCAGCATGAAGAACATTGCAACTTAGATGCTTAAAAGATTGTTGAATCTTCTGCGACAAGCGCCTTTGTCATTTTTAGCAAGTTATCACTCATTTCTTCTTCGCTGTCCGCTAAGGCTCCATCAAACACTCACCTGCTTTGAGAAACAGATAAAGCAATCTCCAGGGCCTCTGTCTGGATTATACTCTGATGCATTGCTACAGATCAGGACAGCACTTTCAGGAGGCATGTGAAATGTTCTCTGGAAATACCTCACTTTTCTCTGTTTCTGGGAGACTATTTGCTTCCATTTCATTCCATGATCAGCAGCTGCCTTGGCAGGTTCCACCCGTGCTCAGCACTCTCTTCTTCCTGGGAACCATGATCCCAGCTAATCAGAAAGGAACTTGCGAGCGTGATGCCATCACAATACCATGTTTTATTTCATGAAATTTATACAACCACTGATTGTAATAAAAAAAAACAGCCAACAACAACCTTGAAGCGGTTTACGAAAAGATATTGCCAATCAGATTTTGCTCCTTGAAATACAGAATTCTTCCACTCCTTAGGTTGGTAAGGTGGATGTCTACAAGTGAGAGGGTTTTTGTTGTTGTTGTTGTTTTTGTTTTGGTATGGTGGCCTCATCACTGTGGAACTCCCTCCCATTGGACCTGAACCCTGAAGATACACACACACACACACACACACAGAGAGAGAGAGAGAGAAGAAGAGTTTGGATTTGATATCCCACTTTATCACTGCCCAAAGGAGTCTCAAAGCAGCTAACATTCTCCTTTTCCTTCCTTCCCCACAACAAACACTCTGTGAGGTGAGTGAGGCTGAGAGACTTCAGAGAAGTGTGACTAGCCCAAGGTCACCCAGCAGCTGCATGTGGAGGAGCAAGGAAGCGAACCCGCTTCACCAGATTACAAGTCTACTGCTCTTAACCACTACACCACACTGGAGAGGCCCTCTAGCCATGATGTTCATTAACTGCAATGAATCAAGTTTATGTTCTCTGTAAAGAGGAAGAAGTGAAGGAGGCGGGGGAAGGAAAAGAAGAGGAAGAAGAAGTTCATGTCAATTATTGCGTTTTGTTTTAAACTCTTTAAATTTTGTACTAGTTTTATCTTTTGTTTGAATCGTAAGTTGCTTTAAATGGGAATTTGCCCCCAAATGTTATAAATTTGAAAATGAATGAAAATTAATTGGTTTTTTTAAAAAAGGAATTTGCTCCCAAAGTAACCAAAATATATTATAAAGACAATAAATCGAAATAAAATGTGATCATGAAGCTAGTTAGTGGAAACATAGAATTGTAGAGTTGGAAGGTACCCCAAGGGTCATCTAGTCCAACCCCCCACCCACTGCTGTCCTTGGGTGGGTTCAAACCACCTGCCTTCTGGTTAAGTGACTCATTGTGCTGCAGAGTGTGAGTAGTGCTTCTTGCTCACAGTATGAGTGGGAGAACATTTTCATTTCCTTCTGCGGCTCCTCCCAAATTTTAAAAAATAACTTTTCTGAGCTACCGAAAGCTGACAGCAATGAAGTGTACTTTGCAATTGGAGGAAGAAGCTGCTCAAAGTGGCTGGATACTGTTAAGAAAGAAAGAAGAAAATTCAGCCCTTGGACAATTTGGGGTGATTGTGGATTCCGGGGAAAAAGTACATTCTGATCCAACTTTAATTTTCAGCATCCTCCCAATCATTGCTGCCACCACCAACAAGGCCACAACAGGGCAGCTAGAAAGTGAGAGGGAGTAGGTTGGTGAAACTTTTTTGTCTTCCTCATGAAAATCCATTCAAACCTGTTACAGTATGTACTAAGTTTGGAAATCCTAGAACAATAGGCAAGTAGGATCCTAGAATGCAACAACTGATTGGCTTGCAGGAAAAGACCAATCAGGCTCCAGGAGGAAGTAAATCAGCCTATTAGGCTGATAGGATCGTAGATTGCAACAACTGATTGGCCTGCAGGAAAAGATCAATCAGGCTCCAGGAGGGAAGCAGAAATAGCCAATCAGACGGGACTCATTGTATAAATAATGTATATAAAAACCTGAGGTTTTTGGGGGGGACAATTCAATCAATGTTTTACAAGTTGCAATAAAGAGCATGAAATCACTACAGGACTTCGAGTATATTTCAAAACCAAAAAAAAGTTCATCTGAAAACTTTCAGCTCAACTATACAACAGGAGCAGTCATTACACCTGCACTGAAGTGAACCTCTTTCTAACATAAAAATGGCTCCTTCTTTTCTTTAAGACAATGTGACAGAACCTCTGGCCTTGTGAACTGGACGGTGTGAACAGCCCTGGAAAGATGAAGCAGATTTTCAGACTTCTTTGTAGTTCCACGGGCTTCCTTTCCTGTAAATAAACTGTCACCCTGGCTTTATGTTGATATTTCCCTGTACTGTCAAAGCAAATGACAATAGCATAAGTTCTGTTGCTCTCTGTTTACAGCTGTCAGGAGCCTGTTTCTGATGAGATTTAAATAAAAAAATTGTGGCAAGGCATTTCTGCAAGCAAAAAGAAAGGGGGTGGAGAGAACCTAACAACAAAATAGACAATCTTAAAATTGAAATGCTTAAGAATAATACTGCTTTTATTAGCCTTCTCTTCATCGAATGATGAACTCGAAAAACATCTTCAGAGAATCCCTCCTAACCTCAACACAAGGATTATGTCTTGTTGTGTGCTCCCTACTTCTTTGAACAGTGAAAATTTCAAGGGCAGAGAGACGGTTTCCTTTCACTGCCTTTTCTTCCTCTGTGCTCCAAAGTTATAAACAAAAAAGATTCTATCTATGTATCTATCGTTGATTTTGGGGAAAATGCATGGCTTCTATGGTTCATCAAAAGCATCTGGCTAAGCCACAAGAATGGAGCCGTTCCAGCAATTTGTCTAACAACTGGGAGGGGAAAATTACACCTCACCTACACATGTTCTTTGAAAACTGGGGACTGTTCTGAAAGCTGAGCTTGTCAAGTAGTCTTTTATGTATCTTATCTTCTTTCCCTGCCTTCTATTGAAGGTCACATTACCTATAAGTAGCATGGAGTCAGGCACCTATCTTCTATTGAAGGCAGAATTACCCGAAGTGAAATATAGGCTGTATAATAGGAGACGTTCTTATGACTTCAGAGGAAAGATCAGCCCTTGAAAACTTCCAAAGAACAATGTGCTTTGGGGGCTTCTGAAAATCCCGAGGAGCTGAAAAGAAAAAGGAGAATGCAAGTGGGGGGGGGAAGGACACAGGGACTGGAAATAAATAAAAAGAAAGGAGTGGGTAACTATGAAAAGTAGAGCTCAAAGAGTACTCCAAACTCTACAGTGCTTCCATTCAAGAATTCTTCAAATCATTTTGTTCTTTGTTCTTGAGGTCCAAGATACCAGCAGCATGTTTGTAGTTCATCATATATATGTAACCCACAGTTCCATGTTACTAATACATCACTGCTCCTGAGTTTCCGCTTCACTTTCTGAGATAATGAATCATAAGTACAACCTTTCCAAAGGTGCAGATGAAGACCTGAGGAAAGTGAAGCCACCCCTGAAGGGTGCATGTGCACATTGTAGTGGGTTGCTGTGACTTGACTGTTCTGGCAGGAGACAGATAAATAGTAAGTTCAATGATTCACCATCCCCAGGAATTTCCATTAAAATGGAGGCTGAATCTGGAAATGACAATTTTCTGCTTCACCCTCCGTTTTAACATTGCAAATGTGTTCTGGTCTTTGACATCTCTAAACATTAACACCAGGAGTCACAAAGCTGAAAAATATCAGCCTGTTGTGGCTTTACAATATCAGTTGCTATCTTAGAAGGTGATATTTTACTATTGTTTGTCACTGCTATGGAAATTGAAAATATACAGTGAACTTTGCAACGTTCTCCATGCTGTTCATAATTTTATACACTGCTGCCATGTCGTCACTTCCCCATATTTTCTCTAAATCTGAAAGCCCCAAAATCTTCAACCTTTTCTCATAGGCAGGTCCACCAGAAGCACAGTCCTCTCAAGGACTTGTTGCTGCAATCCTGTTTTTAGACGTCTGCCCTATAACCACCTAATTAGATACTTGTCAAATTTCTTTCTTATGAATCTGTAAGCCTAATAATGGGTCTGCAGAATTTGTAGACCATTGTAATAAACAAAAATCTTCCCTTATGGAGGACACAAGAGCCCTTATAGAGTCCTTTGTAGGTTCTCCATTAGTTGGAGAAAATAACAGACGCCAACCAGAGAATATTGTAGAGCAAAGCAGCTAGTAAGCCTGATCTTTATTGATCTGTTGCAACAGGGTGCTCCCTTCACAGGCAGGAAAGGAGGAGGACCCAGAATCAAGGTGTGCCCGCCCTTATATAGACATTTTAAATTCCCTGCCCTGGAGCTCAAGACCACCCCTCCATACATCATACATACATCACAGAAGGGGTGTAACCCAAGACCACCACCCCACAAACATCATACCTACATCACAGAAAAGGTGGCCTACAACAGAAATTTGAATGTTGTTGTTTTTCCTGTCTGCCAGGTTATCTGATAATGCCTTATCTGATTGACTTTCCTGGTAGTCTGGCCATTCCTTTGAAATGGTGATAACCCACTTCCTGAGACAATGGGAAGGCTCCCCCAACCCTTCCTCCTTGCAGAGAAAACATTTGGTCAGTTTGGGAGTCAAAATGGTTTCAGGGTGGTCCTCCCTGTGCTGCTCCACACATGTGGTACATTTATGAACATTTATTATATATATAAGACCTTACATTTTTTTATTTCACCACCAAGCCAAAAGCAGCCCCATAGACATTCAGGACGGCTCATGCCAGGGGCTCAGTGAATGGGAGTTGGTTTCTTGAACTGTTGTAGAAACCAGCTGGGAAAATGAGATAGAGATTTTGCTGGCTTAAACTAATATGTTTGTTTTTGCAGAGGATACGTGAAGTATTTTGAAAAAGCAGTTTGACTGACTTTACATGTGTTGCAAAGGGAAGCGTCTGCCTTCCAGAGATAGCATATGCTAATGTGTTTAATCTCAGTGTTGACAACTAGGTAGAGGCAATGTTGGAACCTTACAATAGCTCAGCTAATAATCGCTTCTATATGAAGCAAAAGTAATATGGAATTTGCATCCAGTCGTGGAATTCATTCAATGTATTGTAACGCAAGTCAACACTTTTTTGCCAAATTGTACTTACATTGTTGTTTAACAATGCACAGCCTTAGCAAAGAATGGATGCTTCAGAACTTCCTTTAAGAAAGTCTTTTTCCTTCCACCAGTGATAACAGTGGACTTCAAATTACACGTAGGCTGGCGCTAGCTAATTCTTCCATAGCGCACTGGCATTAGTGGTAGCTGGTGGGGAATGAGGGCCTTTCTAACAAATACCTTCTTTAAGGACTTTAACAGAAGTACATGGTTACCTCACAGATATAGTGGAACTCTTCCCAAGTACATAAAAATGAATCAAACTACCATGAAGCAGTTACAAAAACAGGCTTTGTTTCCATTATAAAACTCTGAATAGCATGGAAACCACTGATTGAGCCAGAGGCCACTGACTTTGGGGACCTGTAGGCACACTTGCAAACCAGAGAAACTGTCATAGGCACCATACCCGCACCTCAACCAAGCACACAACAACCTATTATACTGGATGGGTGATATTTCATTAGGGATGGGTGATATTTCTGGGCAACAAAGCTACATTTGCAATGTTGAGCCCAGAATCAGGATGGTCCCAGCATGTTGAATATAAAACAGCTGACCCCAAATGTTAAAGTGGTATGGGGGTGAAAGGGAATAAAAATCCCTCAATGAAATAGCTGCAGCAATGTTGATCTGATGTTGTTTCCCTACACCATTTTGTAATGGTGAGAAATATCCCCCCTAATTACCGTGAACTTACAATGCCATATGCAGGTGATCATTCAAAAGTTTATTGACCAAAAGGAAGTGCATTATAGTAGCAATAACAATTCACCTCCAATTCAGAGAAAATGATTGAGGGCTTTATTTATGTATTCAGTCAGGCACTGACATCCCATCAAACACTGCCCACCCAATGTAACAAGCAGGTAATCTGGAGGTGGAATTCATACTATGACCAATGACTCAAATCAGTAAAATGAACTGAACTGAGAAGGTAGGTAAGCCAGCTATTGCAGCGATATCCCCAATGTGTGTCATATATACCAGAGAATAAGGAGTGCATGTTTCACGAGCCATATGGAGGCTGGCTGAAACAGCTTCTGCATGGCAGCTGCTATACACCAAGGAGAACAGCTCACAACAGTGGTTTCTTGCACTGTGTGGAGAGTTCCCTTCCCATTACCAACAGCTGTCAGGAACATCCAATGATGGCATGGAACACTGGCCACAAGGAAGTTGATTAAGACAAAATCCATGTACCTCAGATAATATGTAGACTTGTCCTAAGTGGTACAAAGTAGGTGGGTTTTGGGAATGAGCCAAAGCCACAGTTTCAATTGGACAACGCCAACAATAAGTGGTTGTCTTTCTAAAATGACTTAAAAGCATCTCAGCTTGAAATCAGACAGAAAAGGCATTCCTTTTTCTACTTCTCTTGATAAATGGTTCTAACGCGACTTGAAAGTGTGCATGCTCATTAACTGAAAAGATTTTGATCTAATAAAAATCAGACTGGTTTGCTCATCCACCACTTGGTAAGAAGTGTGTTGCTGAAGACAGAATGACTTTTCTTTTTCAGTGCTGCCTTGTTACCTTATTCACATTTATGGGCTTTCCCCATGTGCTAGAAATTTCAGATGAAATTACTTTCATATGCACATATATATTCATACTAGAGAAGAAAGAACATAATATAGACTGGATGCCCATTATGTAAGATAAAGTACCGTATTTTTCCATGTATAAGATGCCCCCATGTAGAAGATGCCCCCTAATTTTGGGGACCCCAAATTTAGAAAATGGGCATATGCACTATCCATGCATAAGATGCCCCCAGATTTTTAACTTTATTTTAAAGTAAAAAACCCCAAGTCATGTACATGGAAAAGTACGGTATGTTCTGTTTGCTGAATTACTTTTTTCATATTCCATGCCATTGTCTGTAAGCTTTCGGCTCTGCGGAAGTTAATTGTGATTATATACATTGTATTTATGTGTTTTGTATTGTCATGTTTTGGAGTTTCAACATAACTGTATTGAGTACTGGCAGAATGAAGCTCATCTATGCAGCACTAGTATCAGATTTGAACGACTAAACGTGATCATTTTTTAGACCAGGTATAGAATTATTACAGTGGGTATAAATATTTATTACATTTATATCCCATCTTTTCATCCAAGGACCTCAAGGTGGTATACATAGTTCTCCTCCTCCCCATTTCATCTTCACAACAACCCTACGAGTTAGGTTAGCCAGAGAGGCAGTGACTGGTCCAAGGTCACCCAATGAGCTTCATGGCCTTGTGGGGATTTGAACCCTGGTCTCCTATGTCCTAGTCCAACACTCTAACCACTACACCATGTTGGTTCTCACTGGCTTATATTTGAGTGTGGACTGAGAACAGCAAGTTTGAATATGGAATATGTAAGATATGAGTGAAGATTGAGAGCGTGTTGGTGAGTACAATTTCATGGCTGAAATATTTTTATGCTTTTTAAAAAGTTGGATTATAATGACTCAGAAGGAATATATTCACAAGGCCTTGCATATTACTGCATCGCAGGAGAAATGTAAATTATTTCACTCAAACTTCGAACCTGCAGCAATAGTCTATGTTATATGGTAAGCTCCATTTTTTATTGAAGTTTTTATTGAAGTATAATTGGAATTTTGGAGATTTGTGTTATTAAAAAAGTATTTCTAACCACATTTTTAAGAACTGAATATCTTAGTCCACACACAAGGAGAATCCCTTCAGACAGATGCTACTGAACAAGACTTTTCATAGTCAAAACACATTTGGCAAGCCATTTGTAATACAGGTTTTGTTACCATTGTTCATCTTGGATTTCAAAAGGTTTTGGGCAATAACAGTTTTATATTCTATTGCTGTAGTGTAACGAGGAATTTAAAGACATATTAAGCCAGCACAGCTAGAGCTGAGAACCAATTTATGTGAAATCGCACATTGTGTTCGTACTAAAATGTTGTAAAGCCACAAAAGCCGTTTAGCCATTATTGTAGATTCTATTGGCTAGCAGCCATAGATCTAATTTTTTTTAAAAAAATATTTTTTATTACTTTTCCATTTAAACATATATAATCACATCAATATTATCCTCTTTACTTCTTTGGCTCTTTAGAACCTGTCGACTTCCTTCCCTCCCACCTCTTGGCTTTCAAAACTAATCATTATATTACCACATTTTATATATTTTCCAATTCTAATATAACTCTTTACTAAATACCTCAGAATTTAAGTAAATATGGAAAGGTAAAATTTTCCTTATTACAAGTCTTCAGATAACTCTACTAGTGTTGTTAATTGCTTGCAGCGATCTTTCAAATATTGAATAAATTTACTCGTCTTTTTGGAATACTTGATTGTGCTGGTTTCGGATTTTCCCCGTCAGCTTCACCAGTTCCTCAAAGTCCATCATTTTCATCTGCCACTCTTCTTTTGTTGCCATAGATCTAATTTTGGTACAGTTTTCAAATTCTTGCATGCATATGTCAAATAAATATATTATGTTCATCTTCTAGAACTTCACTGGTTTATTTGTATTCTGGGATTACTTTATTTAGGTTTGGTTTTCCAGAAACTCCATGTGCCCTTTCCTTACCATATCTTGGATTCTGGAAAACCATCCACAAAGCTCTCTTAATTCTGCCAGTGACTCCACAAGCCACTGTAAGAAGATAATGGGCATAACTATATAATTGTAATTGCAGGTTAACTGATAGTGTTAATAGCAGTAGTTTATTTTAAAAAATGAGATAGTAATGCTACTATTAACTTGTAACCTCATCTGCGAATGAAGGAAGGAACACATTCACAAGGCTTCTCCTCTGCTTTCCCTTTTTTTAACTCCATGAATTTATTGCTTTGTTTAGAATATGAATAATTTGGAGAAGGAACAGACACGTCAAGTGGCGATTCCCTAGTGGGCACATCCTTTTCCTCTCTGCAGAGCTGTCAAATTGGCAGGTTGACAAGCATGTGAGATACAGTTTGGCTCCCACAGGCCTTCCATAAATACACAGGACAATGTGTTCTTTGCTCCTTCTGCCATTATTTCAAAGCGTTGTCGTTACCCCTCCTAAAAAAATAAAAGTAAAAGAATAAAAGCAATCCAAAAATGTTCACTGCCATTTCAGTATGCCCCTGCCACAAGGCTAATAAGCTGAATGAACCAGGAATGGGAATCTCTGGCCCTTCAGATGTTGCTGGACTACAGCTCCCACCATCCTTGACAATTGCTGAGGTTGATGGGAGTCAGCGTCCAAAGACAACTAGAGGGCCACATGTTCCCCATCCCTGCAATATACATTATTCCCCTTCATTCATCTGTCTTATGTGTTAAATCAACATGTGAGGGGCAGAGTGTAAAGGAGAGTGCTAGCATTGCCCCGTAATCACCATTCCTGCTGCCCTCCATGAGTCAGAGGGAAACCGACTCCACCAAAGAGCCTGCTCTACTTGTGTGAATGGTGGAGAACCATCATGGGGTGCAGCAGGGACAGTGGTGGGGAGGGCTGAGCTGGCATACTTGTCCCTGCTCTCTCACCTCGCATGACAAATGCCTCAAGAATATTGAATGCAATCCATCTTTCAACATGTGAAGAGTTTGCTATGCTCCTTGCAGTGTCGGGCAAAGGTATAGGTCAGGGGAAATAGGCCAGGATGAATGGGATGCATTCTGTTCCAAGGGCTATACTCCCTTGAAAGAGAGGCGCACATGGGGATTTCAATTTGATGTGCTGCCTGTCAGGAGCTCATCCTACACTCAAGTAGGACCCTGGCAGAGACACATGCCCGACTGGCATGTTCTCTCCCTCCTGCTCATTTGTTTGGGAGCTTCAAAAGCTTCCTTCTGCCCGAACATCACAGCGACTGATGCCAACAGACACCGGCACACTTAGGGATCCGCAGAGTCTTTGCAGCTTGCGTAACAGACCTCAGCAACTCAGCATTTTGGCTAATCTACTTTATTTACATATAAACACACATGGAGCACTGCAACATGACTCCCTCTCTCTCTACCATCAGACAGCAAAAAGAAAAAGAACAAAGGACAATAGTCCCACTTCACGGAACACAGTAACACAAACATCCTGTCTCCATCACTTCCCACTCTGTGGAGTCAAAACATACACCGTCATGTGATAGACAACAATCCCATGACTGGAATCATGGAGCAGGAATTCTAACACTGCCATCTGTCATTCAGCAAGGCAAGAGCCTGGAGAACAAGATGCCACATATATTCTATTAATGCTTTGAAACTTTTCTGAAATTTCTGCTATTGAGGAGACAGACCATTGCTCATCCAGAAGAGCCCTTCTGGATTGGACAAAATCCATCTAGTTCAGATTCATGTTCTCACAGCGGCCAACCAGATGCTTATGGGAAGCCCACAAGCAGTGTGACACAGGGGCATAGTGTGGGGAGGGCCAGGTGCCCCCACGCAGGGATCCCTGCCCTGCCTGCTGCTGGGGGTTTCTGAGCCCTGGAGTCTGGCCTTGTCTTGCTGCCGCATTCCTGCCCCCCTTGCTGAATGGTCGCCCAGCCAGCATTGAGGGGAAACCCTCACCAATGGCTGCATCAGCCAGCCAGACTCCTCACTGTGTGGGTGGGTAGCACAGCATGGCCCTGTGAACCCTCCATGCTCCACGCCTGCCCAATGGTAGTGGCAAGGGTTGGGCTGGTGTGGTAGGGTTTGTTTACCCTCCACGCCCAGCCTCTGGTCCCTCCTGGTGCATGTGCATATGCACATGTGTGCACCCCAGGCACCGGTGAAGAACGCAACATCGCTGGTGCAACAGCACTCTCCCCACTTGTGGTTCCTAGCATATTGCCTCCAACAGTATAGGTAGAACGCAGCCATCATGGGTAGCAGCCTCTAAGAAAAGGAAGGGAAATCCTTCCCATCCCCTTACATTCTTTGTAAACTATCCCGTTTGGAAGAGAACGCGATGTACGTAAACCTGAAATAACGTCACACAGAAAAGCGTAAGTTCCAGAACCCAAGTTCTCCACTTACCTAACTTGAACACAGACCTTAGTTTCCACAGTGCTAGATGTTCTAGGTCTTCTAAATGGGTTAAACAGCCTTTCTTTTTAGATCTCGGGTTGTCTCGTTGAGAAGAGATGGAATAAGACACGAAGGTGTGCACTCCAGTTTCTGTATGCAGTCTCTTCGTGCAGGTACGTAGTGTAATCTGTCAGAATTTGCTACCCTTGCTTCAACAGGCCAAAAAGAAGAAGTGTGGATTAGTAAGATCTGACAAGGTTTAAGGGAAATTGTCAGAATTTGTTACCCCTTCAAGCAGAGGAAACAAATGAGAAGTAGCAAACTCAGACAGGATTTTCAGACATATGTGCCAAAATTTCCTTTCCCTCATCCAGGGCAGAAGAAGTGGGGAGAGCAGTCAAAATCTCACAGGTTTCAGAGACAGTTGGGGAAAAAATATATTCAACAAAGTCTGGTGCAGGCAGACCAATAAATTCTATATCTGCTACTCTCTCCTTCAAGAATTCATCCTTCATACTAGAACCAGGCTATTGATGCCTGAAGCCCTGTCTGGAAGCAACGAACAAATCCTTCCATCTCTTATTCACAGGAGGTGGTAGATAAACACACTATCACTGACAATAGGTTTTTCTCATCTGAAATCCCAGTTCTCTTGAAATCAGTGACGCGGCTCCATTTTGCAGACCGTATAGTACACCGCTTTCCCCTGGTTAGGGAAAGAAGATCTTGACTGACTTAAGCTGCTTGTGCTTTGTTATATGGATGTCTTAGACTTTGAAGCTCTGCCATGGGAGGGGGGCAGGAGTGAGAATACTTGAGGAATTTGACCATTCTGAATTCTTACACTAAGAGTGCAACCCTATATATTTATGTGCAGAATTGAGCCCAGCAGGGCTCTCCTTAAGTTATCAATGTCTGCATTGGGATGCAGCTATCCATTGAATTTCACGCTTTAGGGGATGAGATAGTTTAAAAAGAAAATAAGCTTTCTTTCTTTCTTTCTTTCTTTCTTTCTTTCTTTCTTTCTAAAAATCCCTACTCTTTTTCATAATACTTTAATTCCTTCAAGCTCAACATCTGCTTCAGAAGTTAATTCAGAAGGCAAAAAAAGTTGAATTTTGCCATTACCCAAAACGATCTCAAAGTAGAAATAAACATTTAACAAAACCTGAATGACTGACTCTCACCTTCCCACATTCTTTCATTTCAGGGGAAGAAGTAGCTCTACATCTTTTTTTTTTTTAAAAAAAGCTTGGACAAATCTGTTGCCTCCACAGGAGGTGGGAACCCATGTGCTCAAATGTGCATCAGAAAGCACATGTGGGGCTCTGTAGAGTGGTGAAATTACCTAGGGAGTTTCACTTGCCCTGAATGCTTACTGCATAAAGCGTAAATGAAGGCAAGTGTTTCGAGATGTGATTTTAATGGATTGCCAGCCCAGTGGTGAATGGCCAATGAGATTACAAAACCTAAAGATATGCAAAAAGCGTGTCATTAATCTATTTCAACAGCTGGAGAGATTTCCGAAAACTATAATCACTGTTTGCTTTCAGCGACGCGGACTTATAAAAAATATTGGGGGGGCCCGGGAAAGCTCATGAATAATAAATAAGCTCATGAATATGCAAATAAAGTGGCGCCGCCTCCTCGTGAGCGAATAGGGGAGAGCGTGCTGCGCCTATTAATCAGCTCCAAAGGAAATTGGGTGGAGCTTTTGCTCGGGAGGGAGGGCAGGAGGCATGCAGCCCGCCCCCCCTGTGCATTTTGGGCTGGGGGAGGGGCGGCGATGGCGCTCTGCTGGAGGGGCGCCGGAGATTATTGGGGGGGCAGAGCCCCCCCAAACGAATTTTTGAGGGGGCTCGGGCCCCCTCAAGCCCCATGGAGTCGGCGCCTATGTTTGCTTTGACTGTCTCGCTTGGATTATAAATACCGAAAAGGCAAATGCTGAAATGATGATATGTAAAACCACTGCCTGCTCTAAGATCTTGCCAAGATTTTGAAAGCCTTGCCTAGGTTTTCCTCACAGATAAAGGATGCATTCTGATGTCTTTTTGAAGGAATCTTCTCCTTTTAAGCATTGGTTGTGCTGTACGAGGGTTCTTTTCGCGTTAGGAAAGAATGCAATCATAGCAGAAGATGAGCCTGAAAGAAAGAGAAGCTTCATCTTGCTGTCACATCAAAGCTGTTGTATGTTAAAACTGAAGCTGCATGTCTCTGTGGAAGAATTCAGACCCCATTCTACAAGACGCTGATGAAACTTTTGTGGCCATTTGTAATGTTCAAAACACTATAAATAATCTATACTGATATATATTTGCCTCTTTTTGTATTTGGGATGTAATGAATTCCAACCTCCTTTACACCGTCACTGAAAAAGGCACATCTTGAATAGAACAGTCCCTGGGATGGGACCATTGTAGGGACCATAGCAGAAGAAGATGCTGGCCATGGTCCTGATATTGACCTCATTCGCTCTTCTACCTCGCCAGCGGCTGCTATCTACAAATTTTTAAGAATTAAGCAATTTTAAAGAATAAAGAAACTATATTGTAGCATCATGTATTGTTTGACCTTAGAAAAGAGTGAATCCCTAGCCCAGTGCTGGGAAACCTGTGGGGACCTTTAGATGTTCTTAGATAACAACTCACCCTCAGCCCCAGCCATCATAGCCAATGTTCAGGAATGATGGGAGTTGTAGTCCTACAGCTTCTGGAGAGAAGAGTTTCCCCATCCCTGCCATAGACAGTTCTGTGGCAGGATTATCATACCTGGATCCCGCAGTCAGGACTTGATCCTGCCTGTGAATTGCCTGTTACCATCCCTAATTTAAATTTAGAATATAGAATATAACTTGATAAAAATAAAATGGAAATGGAAAAGGCCCTTCTATAAAATGTAATAACAGTGCTGAGCACCTAGTTGATCCTCTTTAGTTTAGTATGCTATTTACTCATCTCTGACAATGAGGATCATCAAACAGAACTAACCACAATGATCCTACGATAAAATGCAATCATCTCAAGACAGAAAAGAGAGTTCATTGCCAATATTTGCTTTCTTGATTGTTTTCTAAAGGCAAGGAAATATAATAGCCAGGTGGCTGACAGAGTCTGCATAGAAAGAATCAGTAATAATTTCATAGAAGAAGATTCAGAAAATTCAGCGATAGTGCAACCAATTCTCTGTGGCAGATTTATGCTAATTGCTGTTCCATCAGTTTTTGCTATTTGTACTTTTTGATTTCGTTTCCCTTTCCCTTAATAATAGGAAAAGTTTCCTTCTATTTTTCTTTTTGATATACCACTATTTCTCAACTACAGTGGGGAAAAGTTCCTGTTTCTTATTTCCCAGATTCCACTAGGAGGCGGAACTTTCTCCAGCATTGACCCTGAAGGAGCAGGAGCTATTGAGAACAGGGGAGAAGGAGGAAGGAAGGAAAGGGTGGAGTTAGGAACATAAGACGCTGCCTTATATCAAGTTTGACCATTGGTCCATCTAGCTCAGTATCATTGACAACAAATGGCTCCAGGCTTTAAGAAAAGAGTCCGTCCCAGCCCTACTTGAATATGCCAGAGATAGGACATGGGAACCTTTGCATGCAAAACACATGCTTGGCTAGGCAAACAAACAATTTTTTATCCCAGTAGGTTGGCAACATTCTTCCTGCTGTTACTTCCTGCTTGTGGGGACATGGGAAGATTTAGGAATCTGTATATTAAAAAAAACAAACGACTGTATTAACATTGTTAACAATGCCAGCAATAAGAAGTTCTCACAGGCCCATGCAATTTGCTCCCTAGAAGGTCCTCTATGAGGTGCCATCTTGGAGGCGGACCCATTCAGAAGGGAAGTGCTGTGGCTCACTGGTAGAACATCTGTGATGCCTGATGAAGGCCCCAGTTTCAATATCTGGCAGATTCAGGTAAAGCTGGGAGTAACTCCTTTCTGAAATCCTGGAGAGCCACTGCCACTCAAAACAGGTACTGCTGAGTTTAATCACTGGTCTAGCTTGGGATAAAGCAGCTCACTGGAATATCATGGTGTCTCATGCCTTAGTTCTATCCCATTTGGAATACTGTAACACACTCTGAATGGAGCTGCCTTTGAATGGGCCTAAATAGTTGCAGCCTAAATGTTGACCGGAGCTGGTTTCAGAGAGCACATGACTCCTTTGTTACAGCTCCATGGGGTACTGCTCTGTTTCCAGGCACAATTCAAAGTGCTGGTTATGACCTATAAAGTCCCATATAGCCTAGGTCCAGGCTATCTGAAGGACTATATTCTCCCATACAAACCTGCCCAGGCTCTGAGTTCTTTCAGCCTCATAAGCACATTAGGTGAGAGGGAGAGGGAGAGGGCCTTCTAGGGGGCTGCTCCCAGGCTGTGGAACTTTCTAGAGAAGCTAGAGTGGCTCCCTCCTTATCCTTCTGCTGGCAGGGGAAGACTATTCTATTCTGGTAGGCTTTGGGGAACTGCCTGTTTTTAAGGAAAGGGCTCCTAATACTGTGCTGTACTGTTTTGAGCTGCTGTGAGTCCTAGCTCTGGGAAAAAGGTGGGGTATTAGTTGCTGAAGTAATCACCACCACCAGCACCATCACCCTGCTGTCCCATCTCTCTGTCATTATTGCCACCACTGTTGCTGCACATGGAATATTTGCGCTTATACAAATGTATGTTAATATTTCGCCTCTTCTGTAATGGTGAAATATTTATGGTGGGGGTGAAGGAAAAGAAAGACAAGGCATTGTTTCCTCAAAATATCCCACATGGGTAGCACCCTTTTAAGGCACATCCATATAATATAGACTTCTCAGGTGTATATTAAATGCTTCCACATTCAAGATGGCCCTCAATAAATAATTCCTGAGGAGCAACTCTCCACTCAGGCAGTCATACCCTAAGTGGGATGCCAGGGTCCGTAGGTGGACTGAAGCTTCTGCCATTTCTGCACCAATGCTAAAACTTCTTTAATCTTACATTGTTGCTTATTGCTTTTCATTCTGTAGTAAATTGTTTTTAATGCTCTATTTTGCATTGATTCTCTTTAGTGGTGCTAATTCTTTGTTTGTTAATTTTCTTTGGGACCTTTTTAAGTTGGAAAATGATGAAGACATTCCAAAACTAAATATAGAAATAAGAACGAAACATCTAAAAGCTTCAGTAAGGAAATCTAAATGGCTTGACATCTATTTCCATCACAGATTAGAGTTAAGCCATGCACATTTCTACGACAATGGAAGAAGATAAAACATTGAATGAGCTGGATACTGTGATGTCACCTTCCATAACGCAATATGTCAGTTCATTCCACATCCAGGGAGCAGCTACTTTCTCTTTCCCAATTTTGGTATAATCACATGTACACAGACTGTCACTCAAACTTCCCCCCATTCATATGAACCCGTCCAGGTCCTGAGATTGACCTCAAAGGCCTAACATCAAGAACAAACAGATGGGTACCAGTAACATTGCCTTTTCAGTGGTGGCCTCACACCTCTGTCAGCAAATACATATGGCTCTTTCTCTAGTTACTACAAATACTTTTAAAACATTCTTGTTTCACCTCACTTTTTACTCAATGTTGTTGATTTCAAGCTAGCGTTATAATAATAGCCGCTGTTCTTTTATTGTCTGTTGCCTTTGGAACATTTTAAACTGTCTTGTACAGTAATTGTTATGCTTGTTTTTGGAAACTACCTTGCAGAGGCCAGAAAGGTAGAGCATGAATTACTGGATAAATATTAAATGAATAAAGATAATGTACTGGCAATGCTCAAACTTTCACTGAGCTTGCAGGCACTGCGTGGTAAAAGCCACGTGGATCATCTGTCTTCAGATCTGTTTTAGCTGAATATAGTATCACTTGACCTTGTTGGAGTCTTTGATTGTCAAATAGTTAAAACTTTGGTATTATTGACTGTGACACATTGAGCAATCTAGTCAACAGCAGCTACATATTTTCAAGTTGCTTAAACTGCTAACTGCAGACTCTCAGAGTGATATGGAACCTCATACTGCTTTCAGTGGCAATTGTGAAAAAGGGAGGGCAGCATATTGCTATAAGATGGTGCAAAGTCTCTTACTGATCCTGTGAATATCTAATGCAAATATGGCAGAATAAGACTTTTTAGGGGGATGGGACAGGGAAACCAATGGTTAACCAGAAGTGGGGCAACAAGGCTGCCCCACTGCCATTTGGCTCCTTTGCAGTCTTTTTTTTAAAATAATATTTATTAAAGGTTTAAAGATTACAGAAAAAAAGAAGAATGAAAAAATGAAAAATTAAATACATAAAAAAGCAAAAAGCAATACAGTAAATCAGAAAAAAGGAAAACAAAAGCATTTAAAAACACATCCAATATTTCCATATCTTTATCTTTCATTTACTTGTTTCATCGACCTCCTCACACCTCCCTTTTTTTGTATTCTAATTCAATTAGCTGTTTCAGCAAATCCTTTCCATCTTACTCAATTTTTGTTCCATAATTTATCTTAACCCAATCTAACCTTAAATTTTCCACTTTGACCCATTAACAATCTATTTTTACTTAATTCTTTATAACCTTTCTGCTAAAGCCATGTAACTTCATTCCAGCATCCTTCTAACATTCCTTAATTTTACAGTATTTCTGTAAATAAACTTTTAATTTTTTCCAATCTTCTTCCACCGACTCTTCTCCCTGGTCTCGGATTCTGCCAGTCATTTCCGCCAGTTCCATGTGGTCCATCAACTTCATCTGCCATTCTTCCCGGGTGGGTAAATCTTGTGTCTTCCAATGCTTTGCGATAAGTATTCTTGCTGCTGTTGTAGCATACATAAAGAAAGTTCTATCCTTCCTTGGCACCAATTGGCCGACTATGCCCAGGAGAAAGGCCTCTGGTTTCTTCAAGAAGGTATATTTAAATACCTTTCTCATCTCATTATAAATCATCTCCCAGAAAGTCTTAATCCTTGGGCATGTCCACCAAAGGTGAAAGAATGTACCTTCAGTCTCATTACATTTCCAGCATTTATTATAGGGCAAATGATAGATTTTTGCAAGCTTGACTGGTGTTATGTCCTTTGCAGTCTTCTACAATAGCCATTATACATTCTCCTTATGTAACTGGGGCAGGGCGGTGGCCATGTTGGGGCTCTGTGGCTGCACCAATAGGAATGCCAGATTGATAGCAGTTCTCCCATCAGCACGAATCAGACACCCCACCCAACCTCATCGCTGCCTGGCACTAGCCTGGTAAACAGCACAAAGATGGTGCCATGAGGGTAGCTCCATGAACCCACCACACCATGTGTGCCACTACAGAATGTAGCCAAGAGAACTCCCCAAGTTATATGGCACTTCCTCATGCAAATCTTATGATCACATTCAAACATGAAATATTTAAGTGCTAAATTTGCAAAACAACAACCACCCCGTAACCAATATACTACCATTTTCAATTTTGTTGGACTAGTCATGTTGTGAGGATGCCTGATGATCGTCTTCCAAAGCAACTACTCTATTCTGAACTTAGAAATGGAAAGCATAATGCTGGTGGTCAACAAAAGAGGTTTAAAGACTGTCTCAAGGCAAATATTTAAAAAATGTAGTATAAACACTGACAGCTGGGAAACACTGGCCTGCCAGAGCTCCAGTTGGAGAACAGCTTTTACCAAAAGTGTATGGGCTTTGAAGACATTCAAACTCAGGACGCAAGGGAGAAACGTGCTAAGAGGAAGGCACGCTTGGCAAATCCACACCATGATCAACTCCTGCCTGGAAACCAATGTCCCCACTGTAGAAGGACGTGTGGATCCAGAACTGGCCTCCACAGTCACTTACGGACTCATTGTTAAAACCGTGTTTATGGAAGACAATCTTACTTGGCTACGAGTGATCACCAAAGAAGAAGAAGATTTTTAAATATAAAAATTAGCATTCCTACAAACGATATGTGACTACAAGTTGAACAAAGAGAATATGCAGTGGCTCTTCCCTCTGAAAAGTTGTGGTTCATTTTTAGTAAGATATTATATGATAATAAAGTTACATTGTTGGGGGATTATGTTTTAGTGCAGGGAAATTCTTTGGAGATATATGCTATGGGTCCAATTTTATTGAATTATACACTTTCATTAAGGAGATTATTTTTTTCTATAAAGTCTGATTTTAATAAAAATGCATAGCATCTAGAGTGAGCTCTGATATATATATTTAAAGTGCATTTGCACAGTTTACGCAATTACCTCAAGTGGGAAAAGTAACCCAAGCAATTGCTATGTTATTTAACATGATTTCTCTTTCTAAAAATTCAGGGAAAAAGCAGCAGCTTGGGTGTTAGCTGATAATGTTATATTTATCACTCAATATTTTGTTGTAAACAAATAAGGTTAAAAATGTAAATCGCTTCAAAAGTGTGCCTTTTTGAAAATGTGATTAACTCATGAATTTTAATTCAGAAAATATAATTGTTTTTCCTATCTACTCAACTTCATACAAAGATAGCAGAGGGTGTTTCTCCCTCCTTTTGAAGAAAAAGGGCAATCCCTTATGAAATTTAAGATTAACAAGAACAATAATCTCATTTGAGTTCTTCAGTTATCACAGTTTTACAGCTTAGCTATTTGCCTTTTACCTGCAGCAAGGAATTTGTTGCCAGAGTGAACATTAATGCTTATGTCTGATAGGGCAAATCCCATGCATGTCTTCACAGAAGTCATTCCTTTTGAATTCAATAGGACTTACTCCCAGGTAAGCTGGTATACTGCTGCTGCTCAACTGAAGCTTTTTATTACTCCTAGCACCATGGAGATTAATTATCCGTTCCTATCAACGTTTTGAAATGCTAGTGTGGTGCAATGCTGCTCCTCCAGGGTTTTCAGGGTACAGATTTGTCCTCTCTTCTGTGAAGCCGAAATGAAGATCACATGGATGGGGCACATGGCTAGTGGGGGAAGGTGATGGCTTCATTTTAAGAGGCAGTGCTCTTTGCTGTGAATGTGGCATTCCACCCACCTGCCCTTGTGGTCCATATGGGCTTCAACTAATTCCTTTTTTATTTTAATTTTTTTTCCATTTATTAAATTTGTCAGTCACTTTATCTTGCCCAGGGCAACCGGAAACAACTTACAAACAAATAGACAATAAACCCTGCATGGATACATTAAAAACAAGAGAAAAGAGAAACATCCCCCCTACTGAGCTGAGCTGGACTTTTGTTGGAGGTTCCTGGATTGGCCCTGGGTCCTCCTCTTAAGAACATAAGAGCCTGCTGAATCAAGCCAATGACCCATTTAGTCCAGTATCCTGTTCTCCTAGTGGTCAACCAGATACCTGTGTGAAACCTGAAAGCAAGATCTGCAGGTCCTGACAAAACAGAAGTACCGTTTTGGGGAGACAGGGGGCAGGCAAGTGTGGGGGACTTTCTCCCTGAATGGGGTAAATGTGCCCATGAAGGACCAGGTGCGCAGCCTGGGAGTCATTTTGGACTCACAGCTGTCCATGGAGGTGCAGGTCAGTTCTGTGTCCAGGGCAGCTGTCTACCAGCTGCATCTGGTACGCAGGCTGAGAACCTACCTGCCCATGGACTATCTTGCCAGAGTGGTGCATGCTCTAGTCTAGTAGTCTCCCTCTTGGACTACTGCAACAAGCTCAACGTAGGGCTACCTTTGAAGGTGACCCGGAAACTACAGTTAATCCAGAATGTGGCGGCTAGACTGGTGACTGGAAGTCACCGCCGAGACCATATAACACCGGTTCTGAAATACCTACATTACATCCCTGTACATTTTCAAACACAATTCAAAGAGTTGGTGTTGACCTTTAAAGCCCTAAACGGCCTTGGCCCAGAGCATCAACACGCCCATCATTCAGCCTGGAAACTGAGGTTCAGTTCTGGCAGTTCCCTCACTGAGAGAAGTGAGGCTACAGGGAACCAGGCAGAGGGCCTTCTCGGTAGTGGAGCCTGCCCTGTGGAATGCCCTCCCGTCAAATGTCAAGGAAATAAACAATTATCTGACTTTTAGAAGACATCTGAAGGCAGCCCTGTTTAGGGAAGTTTTCAATGTTTGATGTTTTATCATGTTTTTAATATTCTGTTGTGGGTGGGGTATAAATAACAAATTATTATTATTATTATTATTATTATTATTATTATTATTATTATTCCCCTGCAGTTTCTGGCAACCAGTATTAAGAAGCATTACTACCCCCAGCCATGGAGCCAGAGTATTTATCATTGCCAGTAGCATTGATAAGAATTATCCGCCATGAATTTGTTGAATCCTCTTTCAAAGCCATCCAAGTTGGTAACCATCACATACTTCCTCCATTTCTTGGCTGGGTATCCCCACAGAGTAGTAATGCAAAAAATATGTTTTGGCTATAGCAATGGCATCTTAGAAAAGGAGGGAAATAAATATAAGAGAGCCAAAGCTTACATTATTTTTCAGTGCAGTTCATAGGATATCTTTCACCTTCCCTTATAGAATGTTATTGTCTTATTACTACAACATCTAAATCTGAATGCTCCTCCTCATTGAAAATCTATTTATTTGCTCAAGGGAGTCTGGAGAAGGCAGAAAATGCTGTATGAATATGGAATCAAGCATAAAGTAGGCACGCTTTTGTGGACAAATATTTTATTGAAAATTATTAAAATAGGGAAAGCTGGAAATGCTTCTGAATTGAAGGCACTGGGGGATAGCGTTTCTCTTTTTCAATTTGTAAGGCATAATTGTCTTCAGTTTAAAGACACACACACATATCAGAGTTACAAAAGCAATTAATTACTTTAAGGATGCAATTCGGTACACACTTATCTGGGGATAAACCCCATTGAACACAGTAGGATTTAGTTCTGAGTAAACGTGCATAGGGATGTGTTGTGAGTTGACTGTGACTATCTGTAATGAATAATGAAAAAGGCTTCATCTGTATGAAGCATCAGTAAACATTGCTCATCCATAGTTTCCCAAATAAACATTGCTTCTAGACACTGAATTGCCTGTCCGATAAAATGTATGTTCAGTGATTAGAAACTCTCAGTTACTCATATTCTTTGGATATTTTACAAATATGTCAACACAAAACTGCCAGACCTTCCATTTGGTCAGTGCAGCACTCACAACTGGAAGCATAGGGGGAAATATCCACAATAATCTTCCAGTACCGCCCCCCCCACAAAGCCAGCTGTTGGCTGAACAGTTGACTGCTGGTCCTACAGTAGCCCCACCCCCAAACCACATGGACAATTTGATATCTGGGACAGATGAAGCCATGGCTCAGTGGAGGCTGATCCATTAGATCAAGTAGGAACTGCCCCACCAACCTCGGTCTCCCCTCAGCCGGCCCCATCTGCCTGCCTTTTTATCCAGCATGGCCTGTCAGCTTGCTTCCCCTTAGTGTTTCTGTTATGTACTGAGTTGAATAGGATCCAAAATGCAGCAGTCTGATTGGTCCTAGAACAATAGGATCCAAAATGCAGCAGTCTGACTGGTCCTAGAACAATAGGATTCAGAATGCAGCAGTCTGATTGGTCCTAGAACAATGCAGCAGCATGATTGGTCTGCAGGAGCCACCCAATCCGGCTCCAGATGGAAGTGAATCCACAAACTGATTGGCCTACAGGAGAATTCCGGAATTAGCCAATCACGGGCAGCCCATTGTGTAAATAATGTATATAAAGCAGATACTTTGAGGGGACTTTCATTCCTCCTCACCACTATGAGCTGAATAAAGAGCATGAAATCCACTCTCGACTGAGTATATTTCAGTTTCCCTTGTAGAACTCTGGAAGGAGGAGAATGGGGACAAAACTGGAATTAGCTGGTTCCGCTTCTCCCTGGTTCTACCTCTGCCTGAAATTGGCTCTGGCTCTGCCTATTGTGGATCTCCCTGCCTTCTGCCCCACCAGTTCCAATGAGCCCCAGACACCACTGGACCTGTTGAGATTGGATCTGCAGTCCCACAAATTAACGGACAACTGCATATCTGAGGACAGTTTTATGAAACATATCCAGCCTGTGTGTGGAATGCTAGTCTATGTGGGGAAGTGATTGCATAGGTTAATGTAACAGGGGATCCAGGAGATTGCAGGTATGGCTAGAAGCATTTTTTCCTTATTATATTTGTTGTGAAATATCACAGAAGCAATCATAGAAGTTGATGCTGGCTCTATCCATGTTCATCCCGGCGACACATTGTATTTGAATAGCTGAGCTCATGCTGGAGGGAAGCCAGTACTCCTCAGATGTGCCTCTGCCTAAAATAAAACACTACAAGTAAATTATATATGGAATCCGGGTCCTATTAGCATAAAGTAATAATGTATTGATTTTGTAAAATTGATACTTGATTTTTATGCCCGAGTGTGTTGCCATGAATGACTAAATGTAGCCCTGGCCATTTTTTCAACTCATTTTTTTAAAAAATAAATAGAGCAGATTATATATGTATAGTAGAGTTCACCAATTACCTTTTATACTGCTCTGGATTTAGCATATTTCCACTCTGAATGGAATGATATAGCACCTGCTGACTTATATATGAGAGAGCTATCACATTTAATGACACTGAAGTTCATTGTTCGTTTCAAAGGTTAGAGTGCAGCTTCCCTATATGCCCAAAATGAAACTCGGTGAATAATTTATGATAGCTTCCACAATGGATTCCTTGCAGTAAGCATGCTTCACTGCTCATTATTTGTTGATGAGATCCTTAATATAACCAGGAGAATCACTGCATGCCCCATTGACTGTTTGAATGTTGAAAATAGCACTATGCACAAATATCTGCCTCCAAGGAACTCTGGGTCACATAAAGGGATCTCTCTCTTTTTTTGTTACAACCACCCCATGAAGTAGTTTAGGCTGAGACAGTGGCATACAAAGGGGGGCGGGGGGCGCCCCGGGTGCCACCATGGGGGGGGGAGGTGTGACAAGATGGGCTGCTGCCTCCGCCCAGCTGTGGAGCGGTGAAGGGCGCACACAAAGTCAGTATGGGTGCCACTTGCAGCATCCGTACGGGCTGCTGCTCACACACACCGTCTGTACAGGCATCCGTACAGGCTGCCGCGCATGCACAGTCTGATTGGGCTGCCGGGCTGTTCGCCCCGTGCCTCGACGTACCGCCCCGGTGATGGAGAGGGTTCCTCCACCACTGGGCTGAGAGATAAATCTGGAAATCCATAAGTACAAAACATGATGGGGGGGGGAAGAGAACAAGTGTGCTGGCTTTGATCCTCTAACCCCATTGTCTGGAGCCTTGGAGCCTCCAGCATGGTGTGGAAGCAGGTACTTTACGTCAATCACTTTCCCATCTGAACCATTATATTTCTAGATTTCCAGAATGCCTGCATAGTGATTGGTGCAATGAGCTTCATATGTGGTAGGGGTATGAAGTCAGGTCCCCCTGGTTCAATTCCAGCATAAGCACTTCATTGCATGAGCAATAGCACCAGGGCAAATGGCAAGTGTCCCGATTGTATGGCCCTGATCCTGTCCCATGGTGTGTGTGTGTGTGTGTGTCTATATGTATATATATTGCACAAGGACTAATGGCATGATTAACCTGAGGTCCAGTGTGGCTCTAATTTGATTTGAGTCATTAGTAACAGATTAAAATGTTTATTTGCAAGTGGACTTCAAGAAGGAACTTCTCTTGAGAAAGTGAGTTCCGTACTTAGGAGGTAAACAAAGGCTGGAAAAAATGTATTTAAGAATATGTGACAATAAATGATTCCACACACACACTGTCCTCACCTCCCACCGAGTGTAAGTTTGTTGGCTATAGTAATCTTGCATTCCTTGTGTAAGGGCAGGGTTGAGACTAACAGATAGTCAGGGAAAGTACTCTTTGTGTATACCTAAACTGCTCCCCTTCCTCCTGCTCACTCACTCTCTTCCCTCTCCTGCTGCATGAGGCAGCCATGAAACTACATCTCACAATGTGAAGATGAAGTCATTGTACACAATTCCTTTTCCAATGGGACTCCTATGTACCGTATTTTTTGCACCATAACACTCACTTTTTTCCTCCTAGAAAGTAAGGGGAAATCATAGAATCATAGAATCATAGAATCATAGAGTTGGAAGAGACCACAAGGGCCATCGAGTCCAACCCCCTGCCAAGCAGGAAACACCATCAGAGCACTCCTGACATATGGTTGTCAAGCCTCTGCTTAAAGACCTCCAAAGAAGGAGACTCCACCACACTCCTTGGCAGCAAATTCCACTGTCGAACAGCTCTTACTGTCAGGAAGTTCTTCCTAATGTTTAGGTGGAATCTTCTTTCTTGTAGTTTGGATCCATTGCTCCGTGTCCGCTTCTCTGGAGCAGCAGAAAACAACCTTTCTCCCTCCTCTATGTGACATCCTTTTATATATTTGAACATGGCTATCATATCACCCCTTAACCTCCTCTTCTCCAGGCTAAACATGCCCAGCTCCCTTAGCCGTTCCTCATAAGGCATCGTTTCCAGGCCTTTGACCATTTTGGTTGCCCTCCTCTGGACACGTTCCAGTTTGTCAATGTCCTTCTTGAACTGTGGTGCCCAGAACTGGACACAGTACTCCAGGTGAGGTCTGACCAGAGCAGAATACAGTGGCACTATTACTTCCCTTGATCTAGATGCTATACTCCTATTGATGCAGCCCAGAATTGCATTGGCTTTTTTAGCTGCCGCGTCACACTGTTGGCTCATGTCAAGTTTGTGGTCAACCAAGACTCCTAGATCCTTTTCACATGTAGTGCTCTCAAGCCAGGTGTCACCCATCTTGTATTTGTGCCTCTCATTTTTTTTGCCCAAGTGCAATACTTTACATTTCTCCCTGTTAAAATTCATCTTGTTTGTTTTGGCCCAGTTCTCTAATCTGTCAAGGTCGTTTTGAAGTGTGATCCTGTCCTCTGGGGTGTTAGCCACCCCTCCCAGTTTGGTGTCATCTGCAAATTTGATCAGGATGCCCTTGAGTCCATCATCCAAGTCGTTGATAAAGATGTTGAATAAGACCGGGCCCAAGACAGAACCCTGTGGCACCCCACTAGTCACTCTTCTCCAGGATGAAGAGGAACCATTGATGAGCACCCTTTGGGTTCGGTCAGTCAGCCAGTTACAAATCCACTGAGTGGTAGCATAGTCAAGACCGCATTTTACCAGCTTCTTTACAAGAATATCATGGGGCACCTTGTCAAATGCCTTGCTGAAATCAAGGTAGGCTACATCCACTGCGTTCCCTTCATCTACCAGGCTTGTAATTCTGTCAAAAAACGAGATCAGGTTAGTCTGACATGACTTATTTTTCAGAAATCCATGCTGACTATTGGTGATCACAGCATTCCTTTCCAGGTGCTCACAGACTGTTTGCTTAATGATCTGCTCCAGAATCTTCCCTGGTATTGATGTCAGACTGACTGGGCGGTAATTATTTGGGTCCTCTCTTTTCCCCTTTTTGAAAATAGGGACAACATTTGCCCTCCTCCAGTCTGCCGGGACTTCGCCTGTTCTCCAGGAATTCTCAAAGATGACTGCCAGTGGTTCTGAAATCACATCTGCCAGTTCTTTTAATACTCTTGGATGCAGTTCATCTGGCCCTGGAGACTTGAATACATCTAGACTAGCCAAGTATTCTTGTACTATCTCCTTAGTTATTCTGGGCTGTGTTTCCTCTGCTGAATCATTTGCTCCAAATTCTTCAGGTCGGGCATTGTTTTCTTTATCGGAGAAGACTGAGGCAAAGAAGGCATTGAGGAGTTCAGCCCTTTCTGTGTCCCCTGTTTGCATTTCACCATCTTCTCCTCTGAGTGACCCCACTGTTTCTTTGTTCTTCCTTTTGCTACGAACATACCCATAAAAGCCTTTTTTGTTGCTTTTAACCTCTCTAGCAAGCCTGAGTTCATTCTGTGCTTTAGCTTTTCTGACTTTGTGTCTACACGTGCTGGCTATTTGTTTGAATTCCTCTTTGGTGGTTTCCCCCCTTTTCCATTTTTTGTACACATCCTTTTTTAATCTTAACTCAGTTAAAAGTTCTTTAGATAGCCACCCTGGCTTCTTTAGGCACCTTCCATGTTTCCGTCTCATTGGTATTGCCTGAAGTTGTGCTTTTACTATCTCCCTCTTAACAAACTCCCAGCCATCATGAACTCCCTTTCCTTTTAGTATTACTGTCCATGGGATCTCACCCAGCACTTCCCTAAGTTTTATGAAGTCGGCTTTCTTAAAGTCGAGAAATTGAGTCCTAGTATGCTTGGCTGCTCCTTTCCGCTGTATAGTAAACTTCAGAAGAGCATGATCACTCGCGCCTAATGATCCTTCCACTTCTACCCCACTAACCAGGTCATCAACATTGGTTAGGACCAGATCTAAAATGGCTGTTCCTCTTGTAGCTTCTCCCACTTTCTGGACAATGAAGTTGTCTGCAAGGCCAGTGAGGAATCTGTTTGACCTTATGCTCTTGGCTGAGTTTGACATCCAACAAATATCCGGGTAATTGAAGTCCCCCATTACTACTATCTCCCTTCCTTTTGCATGCTTGGCCATCTGTTCCAGGAAGGCATCATCTATGTCCTCCATTTGGCTTGGGGATCTATAGTAAACTCCCACAATGAGGTCACTGTTATTCTTCTCTCCCTTAATTTTGACCCAAATGCTCTCACTTTGGCTTTGAGGTTCTAAATCTTGGATCTCTTCACAGGTATACACATCCCTGACATATAACGCCACTCCTCCTCCTTTCTTGTCTGGTCTGTTTCTCTGAAATAGATTGTATCCCTCCATTATTACAGTCCAATCGTGGGACTTATCCCACCAGGTTTCAGTGATGCCTATTATGTCATATTTAGTTTGCTGTACCAAGAGCTCAAGCTCATCTTGTTTATTTCCCATACTTTGCGCATTAGTGTACAGACATTGAAGTCCATTAATCATTCCCCCGTGTCTCTTATTTAAGGATTTTTTCCTCCCACCACTAGGTCTGCGTGCTGTTTGCTCCATTCGGTCTATGACATTTGGATGATCATCTTCATCAATTGATAGACTCCTACCTTCAGGAGCACTGTCTCCCTCCCCCACATTAGTCAGTTTAAAGCCCTCCTGATGAGGTTTCTGAGATTTTTTGCAAAAACATTCCTACCAACCGTTGTGAGGTGCAGCCCATCGCTTGCCAGAAGTCCATCTTCAAGAAACTGCATTCCGTGATCTAAGAATCCAAACCGTTCCTGTTTACACCATTTGCGAAGCCAGTTGTTCACAAATGTCTGTGCGTGTTATGGAGGGAATGCCTACGGGTGGAATGGGTACTTTATTTTGCCCCTTTAAGCAATGCTAGTGATGTGTGAATGAAACAGACAATGAGCGGTGGGTTAGCTCCAGCTTCCAAGTTATTTTTACTCTGCTATCTCTCTCCCTCTCTCTCTCTCATCTATCTATCCTATACCTATACCTATACCTATACCTATACCTATACCTATACCTATACCTATACCTATACCATCTATCTATATCTATCTATCTATCTATCTATCTATCTATCTATCTATCTATCATCTATCTATCTATCTATCTACCACAATGCAAGCTATTTTGTTTTTATGTGACCACATAAACAGATGAAAAACATTATTCTGCATGCATAAGGGTTCCCTGGATTGGGCAGCCTTTCAGAATTGTCTTGCTATAGGTCATGCCCGGAATAATCAGGCTAACACTTCTGTATAGTTCTAATGCTCCCACCACGTCCATTTTTATGGACCTCGGTAAACTTTGTGTTGGAATATAAATTAAGATTTCAATTACTGCTATTTGCTTTCCTTGCTACCCAAGGTGCTCTTTGATGCAAAAAATGTCTACTGCAGCACAGAAAGCATGTAATCAGCTTTGACACAATGTTTATGTCCTCCTTTTTAATGAAGAGATTTTCCTACTTGCTATGCATATTTTGCCCGTTTTTACAAACAAAATTATCATAATGGGTTACATTAGTGCCCTGCTTTAAGATTCACTGCAATGGAAAGACTTGCTGTCCAAATGATGTTTCTTTTAGTTCTGTATCTGGCAAAGAAAGGCTTTAATTCTGGGGGTGGGGAAACCTGCGTTAATAAGAGAGATGCAGAAGAACTCCAAGGGTACAAAGGCAGTTCACTGGGTGCAATTGTAGTTGACAAAGTAGCATGTTAATCAGAAGGAAAAACCCTTACACCATCTGTCTTTCCTGTGTAATTTCTTGTTTTCATTTGAAGCTTGAACCAAATATTAATGTACTCAGCATAGCAATGTTTATTTTTAAAAAAAGATATTTATTGAAATTTTCCACTTTAATACATTAAAAAAAATCAAAAATCAAAAAACAAAAAAAGTTAAAAACACATAAAGTTTACAATCCTTATTTTTCTATAACATATTTCCCTGACTTCCCCACACCTCCCCTTCTTATATTCCAATTCAAATTGTTAGTTCAACAAGTTCTTATCCCCAATTTTTAACCTTTTTCTGTTTAGTTCATTTTAAAAAAGCCAATTTTACCTTATAAACATCAATATTTATACATCAATTCTCATTCTTGAAACTTTTTTCTAAAGTCGACCCAAATTCCCTTCCAATTTTCATACAAATAGCAAAACAAAATAAAAGCAAAAACAGATTGTAATTATGCCCCCTTTGGATCCCCAAACTCCACCCCCCTTTCCCGGTTTCAATCCCCAACAAATGTCCATCAGTCTTGATCTACTATCAGCCTGGAGATCTCACGTCCGAGGCTCTTAATTCTCTCTCAATTCCTCTCTGCCGGGTTTTTTGGTAGTCCTTAATATTAAACACCAGATCTCGGAGAAGCTCTAGCCAAATGGGATCCATATTTCTTCCAGCCAGACCTCCATACTTAAAAGTGGAGCCCGAATCTTGTTTCTTACTCCTTTCAAGTCCAAATGTCCCCAAAGCTCCAACTTCCACCTTAATCAGATTTGTAATCCTTGGATCTTCAGATCTCCACATAAGGAGATCTCTCCATTCTTCAATCTCCAATTCAAACCAGATTTTCAACATCAAGTTCTTATTTTCCTTTGTAGCCATCATGTCAGGCCTCTGGCTCTCCTTTGTCATCTGCAGCATTACAGCTCCTCCTTCCTTTTCCTCAGGAACAACATATATCTCTTTCTCCACACTCTCAAAGTTCTCAAGTTTCTCTTCTTGTCCAGCTGCATAAACTTCCTGAGTCAAGTCCTTATCAAATTCAATGAATTTATTTACTGTTAAGTCCAGAGTTGCAACATTTGTAGCCAAAACATCCATTTGGCCTTGTAACTTTCCCAAGAGAACAAAAACTCTGTCCAATTTAGCTTGTATTTTCCCTTCTTCAGCCATTCTTGTAATGTCCCAAAACCCCCTCTAGAGGGATTTTGGTTACTTAATATTCCTTCCAGTTCAAATCCAAAAGTCAAGTTAGTTTGTATCAGTTCTTCCTTATTTTCAACAAATTATAATCAAATTGTAACAAATATAACCAGCAGAGACAACAGAAACAAAGTTCTCTTTTTCAGCTTTGACAGCTAATTTGACAGCTGTCAAACTCTTCAATACCTCTTCAACAGGCTCTCTCACGGATCACTCCCGGGTCCGGGGGGGTGGCACTTCAGCTCCCAAAATTAGCTCTTATCCTCCAGTAAAATTACTTATACTGCCAAATCGTGAAATTAATGTCTTTTATCCAATAAACAAGAAAAAAATTCTCTCGACCTTAGTTAGCTGATCCTTGCTTAAGATTATTTATAAGACGGGGAGATGGACTTCCTGTTTGCGCCTTCCCCGATCGTGCCTAATTAAAAAAAAAAAAAAAATTCTTTGTAAATCCAATTTCCCTACTACTCACGGGTTGTTGCTTTTAAAATCCAATTGTTCACAAAAAGAAGTCAGCGCTCTCCGACCATGGCATGCGACTTCACTCCGCAGGAGAAGCAGTCGACTCTCAGCACCGCGCCGCTCACCCCGTCCCCTGTTTCGAAGCCTTTAAAAAGGCTCCTTCGCGGGTCAGGGGGGCGCAAATGGTGCCCGCCGAGTCACCAAGTTCACAGGCTTCACCGCCTGTGATTTCTGAGGGTCCCCGCGTCGCCGCCGCGGCAGGACCCAACTCCTGTGGAGCCGATTCCCTCCGGAGCTCGGAGGGAATCCGCCATTAGCCGATGGTGCTAACCCGGAAGTCCAGCATAGCAATGTTTATTTTAAATATGCATACAGTAGCAGCCAGCTGAGCTGTGCAGGTGAGGCTGCCTTGCTCTCCTGACTTCTCAACACTGTGCAGCACCTCTGGTTACAAGAGAGAGAAGGAGAGGGGCAAGGCAGCAGGGAGCTTGGCACAGTGCAACCCTGGGGCTAAGCCAATCTGACACGGCCAGTGCTGTGCCTGCTTCCCTGCTGAGCTGCTCTGCCCTTAACACTTCTTGGTACCCGGCAGTGATACCTAGTTATGATAAGTCAGGAGAGCAACACAGCCCTCTACGCAGCTCTGCTGGCTACTGCTGTACACATATTATACCTGTCTAATTCTTCAAGCAAACAAATATTTATTCACACTAGCAAAGATCAAATGCCTGAGTTGTTTTGGACACATCTATTCATATTGAACCCTGTGGCACCATCATCAACACTAGTATTATTTTAGTTTGACTTGCACACCACCACATAATTCTTAAAGGTGTTGCTGTTCTTTAATGTTCCACTTAATACCAACATAGGCTTAGTCGAAAGATCCAAGCTGTAGCCTTTATGATACCAGATCTCAAGTAACCTTTAGGCACACTTGCCCTTTATGCTCTAGTTATCTCCCACTTGGACTACTGCAATGCGCTCTATGTAGGGCTACCTTTGAAGGTGACCCGGAAACTGCAATTCATCCAGAATGTGGCAGCTAGACTGGTGACTGGGAGCGGCCGCCAAGACCACAAAACACCGGTCCTGAGAGATCTGCATTGGCTCCTAGTATGTTTCCAAGCACAATTCAAAGTGTTGGTGCTGACCTTTAAAGCCCTAAACGGCCTTGGTCCTGTATACCTGAAGGAGCGTCTCCACCCCCATCGTTCAGCCCGGACACTGAGATCCAGTGCCAAGGGCCTTCTGGTGGTCCCTCACTGTGAGAAGTGAGGTTACAGGGAACCGGACAGAGGGCCTTCTCGGTAGTGGCCCGACCTGTGGAACGCCCTCACTTCAGATGTGAAGGAAATACGCAGTTATCTTAAATAAGGCAGCTCTGTTTAGGGAAGTTTTTAATATTTAATGCTGTGTTCTTTTAACACTCAATTGGGAGCCACCCAGAGTGGCTGAGGAAACTCAGCCAGATGGGCAGGGTATAAATAATAAATTATTATTATTATTATTATTATTATTATTATTATTATTATTATTATTATTATTATTATTGCAACAGCTGATGCCACAAATCTGGTAGCCTGGGGTTCTATATAAGAGGAGTATCCTTGTTGGCTACCAACCATGATAGCTGTGCTCTGAATACCGGTTGCAGGAGAACTCAGGAGGGGAGAGTGCTCTTGGGCTGAAATCCTGCTTGTGAGTTTCCTACAGGCATGTGGTTGGCCGCTGTGAGAACAGGATGCTGGACTAGATCGGCCATTGGCCTGATCCAGCAGGCTCTTCTTGCATTCTTTAGGTTCTGCTCTTCCCTCTGCCAAGGGCTTAAAAATTCACTTCACAAAGAATTGCAAAATACACAAAATGTAATTTTTACCCTGTTCATGTAACTTGAGCTTCTCTCAATATTTTCCAGCTTTGATTTTTGGGCTGCAAATAGATAGGAGTGGTGGGATATGCAGGATCTGAAAATTTGAAGATGATGACACACATTCCAAACTGAATAATAACAACAGCAAGGCAAATCGGGGAATGGAAATGAAAAACTGGAGGCTAGTGCAGAAGCTGTGTGGAGCTTTTGAATGTGCTAGCTGGAAAGAGAAATGGGAAGATCATTGGACTGGAACAGTGAGTGACAAGGATGCAAAGGGAGTGCGAGGCAGAAAGCAGCACTAGTGTGTGCATTATTCAGGTGAGGAGCAGCAAGTATAATAAGTATAGAGGATGTTAGGGGCACAAAGTCTGCATATTGGTTTCCTTTTCCATCACCACAGTGTGATGGGGGAAGATGTTTCATGAGCTGAGCAGCTAAAATTGAGAGTGAGATTAGAGATGTTGCCAACAATCCATTAATTAATTGATTAGCTACAGCTGTTGATAATTAGAAAATTCTGGGTGTGCTGAAGGAATATAAGTGAAAGATAATGGCACTGGGGCATCATCTATTCAGTGATCTCATTATATTCCTATTCACATTGCACTTTTATTGGAAAGGCAACAAAGAATAGCCCTGAAGGATTTTTAGTATATGCCATTCTAATTTTATGTACCTTTTGATTTTCATTCTAGAAATGTGCAAAGTTGTCTGTAGCCATTTCTTTTTAGTTTTGACAAAATTGTTAATTTTTTTTAACTTAGGGGAACAGCCCACTAGTCTATGAGTAACATTTTTTTCCACTGAATTGGATTTGATGAAAATGAACTAGAAAAGAAGTAGTACATGTCCCCAAGGTTATCTAGAAAGGCCTTTGAAACGTATATTTTTGGTAACTCTGAGGATTGATTTTGCATAAGTTTAATCTATGTTTCCCCCAGGAAAGTATTTGATAAGTGTACACAAATCTTCATGCCCTCTACATTTGGGCATGAACTATTTTTCATTCCTATGTATGACTGCATTGGATTCTGATAATATTATAGTTATAAAGGTGATCAGAATAGCCATATTCAACAGACCCACATATTTCATCTAAATGTCTTCAAACTGTGAAGGGGGGGCGGACAAGTGTGTGTGAATAAGGTCTACCTGTGTAGAGTTTCAGGATTCCAGACCTCCCAAGAGCTCTCACACATCCATCCTGGTGGATCACCTGATGAAGTTTTTGGTGTTCTTAAGGACTAAAAGGAGAATGGCCAGTACAATGGCATTCTATCAGACCTATCCATCTTGGTGTTCAAGTCTTATGCTGGTGGCTTCATGGAATGTACTCCTGATTTTAGAGTCTGCAAGATGCTGGAAAGCAAAGCAGGGCAAGAAGCACCCTAGCCATAATTGACAAACACTGGATGTTACACTGAATGGTATTACAGAGCTATTATCAGAATTCAGCAGCTTATGTGTTCCTGGTTTTGATGAATTTATTCACATTATTCCTGTTTTGACCCAGTGAAGTCTTGCCCAACTCCAACAGTGATGCTTCCAGATGGGCTTTGTTGATTGGACACTGCCTTTTGTCTAAGATTGCTGCTCAGATTACATTGCTGAGGTAAAAAGGGGTCAGAGTGGCATGGGATGAAAAGTCCAATTCCATAGCTGCCCATTCCCATGTTTATGCCTGTTTGCAGCCCTGAGGGTTTATGGCTAGCAGACTAGCAAGCTGGGTTATTTCTTTATCCCTGACACAATTTCAGTTCTGGGTTGTGCTCTGGAAAGCCTTTGGGACTAGAGCCAGTGGTTTATTACGGTTTACACACTTTCTGGATTGGAGCATCTGCTGATGCAACACTGATGGGCCTCATCAGCACACATACAGGCAACTGACAGGTGGTGATCTGCTGTGTTCAAAGCCTATGTTTGGTTGTAACATGCAGTTCAGGATCTCAATTAACTGCTTCCCTTTTCCTTTTTAATGGATCAGAGCCAGCTGCCAGACTTCATCCAGTGGACAGGTCTGGATCTGTTACATAGCATTAACACATGATCTTTGTTGGATTAAGTGTAATTTGCCCAATTTGCTTTTCTCGTCACCTGAGCTCTTGGATTGTAGAACATGGAGGCAGGGTGAGGATAAGGTGAGGCACTGGGGAAATAGGATGCTCAAGCATTATAATTATTTTGGAAATAGGTTGGGCCTACATACTCCATGGCAGGATATGATATGATTGTCCTCATTTGTTTAGAGATGATGAGGTGCATCTTTCACTCCAGGGATGTGACATATTCTTGGAGGACCTGCAGAAAGAATGCTTTTAACCTCTTTCCTGGGGGAAGCGAACAAGCTGGAGCAGATCACCTCCTATGGCATTGAGTCTGAGCAGATGAAGAAGTTGAGAGAAACTTTAGAGATACCAAGACATTATTGGGTTAGTGACACGCTTTGGGATCCACCAGTGCATTGTGCCTGGTGGGAAGGGTGTCCTTTAGATCTCACATGCTCCTTTGCTGGGGAACCACAGACTGTGGCTGCATCATATACCCAGGGGTCTGGAAGGATACTTTGCTGCCAGAAGTACGTAGATAAAATTTTCACCTGTCCATACTTTCAGAATTTTGTTAAACTGCTTAATTTGGCTTGCAGTTCCTCCAATGTTGCTATATTAACAAATACAGTCATTCCACCAATGTTTAACCTCCTGAGTCTTCTTTGCATGTATGGGGGGGGGCGATTACTTCTTAGGAGGGTCTGTAGGAGAGTCACACAGTCCTACAGTATCCCTCCCTCAGTACTGCAGGTGTTAACATTTTTCTTCTGTTTGCAGGGATAAAAGGAAATGGAGCAGAGGTTATGGGAGAAGAGTGTTTGCATTAAGGGGAATGAAATCTCAGGCATTTTAATATTGTTGTTGCGTGTAATTTTTTCCTGCGCACATTATTTTACACTACAATGGACTTTCTAGCCAGAAGGCATGATGCTATTTTGTATTTCTCAAGAAAAAATGTTCTTTAAAAAATGGTTTGCAGAGTTGATTTAGATCATAAAAGAGGCCAATAATGAACAGGTCGGTGTGCTGTCTGTTCAGGTCGTGATTGCAGCTGTGAGCACCACCGTGCTTGATAGTACACAGCCATGTACACCTTGAGCTCATGACCACTTGCCAATTTTGTGAGGGGTCTAGTAGCAGTGATGAGAAAGCCAGCATGTCCCTGAGCTATACTAAACTGTTTGTCACTTGCTGTGTTCCTCCTGCTGCTGTTGCCCAAACAGAAGGGAGAGGTGATGGGAGGATTAACACAAGGAGACATAATGAACTTTTAGCTCCTCCATATGATACATGTGTAGAGGGTTTCAGAATCATACAGTGTTACCTCAGGTTAAGTACTTAATTCGTTCCGGAGGTCCGTTCTTAACCTGAAACTGTTCTTAACCTGAAGCACCACTTTAGCTAATGGGGCCTCCAGCTGCTGCCACACCGCCGGAGCCCGATTTCTGTTCTCACCCTGAAGCAAAGTTCTTAACCTGAAGTACTATTTCTGGGTTAGCGGAGACTGTAACCGAAGCGTATGTAACCTGAAGCGTATGTAACCTGAGGTACCACTGTATATGGGAAACAATGCTGAGATGCTCTGCCCTGCTTCTGACATTACATATGTCTGAGGCACTGAAAAGGGGAAACCAATTGTATAGAGCTCTCTTCATGTAGGTGTCGCTGTCCACAAAAGCCTGAAAAAGCCTGTGTGATTGGAGTTCCAGACTGGGCAGAAGTTTAAGCGTGAAGGTTTTTCACTCCAACTCTTGTTGCCTGTTTCATAACCAGTTCCCAGTACACAGGTGTTGCGTTACAAAGGAGTGGAGGAGAATCTAAAGCGCTAAGATAGTAAATCTGCTCACTAGATATGACTAAAGTGCCACACTTTCAAGCCCTTTAGAACTCTTCATCAGGCAGGGCATTAAGCAAGATGGAGGCAGCTGCAAAGGGATCTGGAAGCACTGTTGTCTGCCAGGCCCCACATCTCTGGTTTATACAGTAACTATTCAGAGCTGTATTGCAGGTGTTTGCAGACACAGCTAGATTAGCATCTCAAAGTGTAAATCGAGATGTAAGCTGCACCTAGACTTATCAATTTTTTTTAAAGGGAAAGAGCATGTATTTCCCAATTTTTCAGACTAAAAAAAGCTAGTAATTACTCATTTATGCCTTCATACAGCTGCCTTTGCTTTAAATATGACGGCTGGTCCACATGTCCGCTTGTCCAATGGCTAGAAAATATGGGTCTGAGCACTTTCCCACTTGGCCCATGCTGTCTAGGCCCAGGTCCAATAGGTTTTGCCTTTGCCCAACTGCTTTCCCTCGGGAAAACCCACTCTCTAGCACTAACTGGGGGGGGGGGGGAGACCAGCAATCCACGGGAAACCCAATTTCTCTTTGTTCTGATTCAGCACTAAACCATGCGTTTCCCCAGGGGAAAGTGGCAGGGGAAATGGAAGTGTGGAAGAGCCTTGAGTTTCAAGACATCAGTGTTGCCCATCTTTACATATTTGCTGTCAGGAACACCACTGTGAACAGCTTTGAAAACATAACAATCCAACTTTCCCATGCAGAGTATGGACCTGCCCTTAGTGCCCTTAGTTTTATTTATAGTATTAGTTATATTTCCACTCTTCCAAAGGCAGGAATTTAATGGAATGTAGGCAAAATGGAAACAATTCTTTTATGGAAGTGCTGAGGCTCTGTTTAATTCTGTACAGAGCAGCTGTTTGGGGCACATGTTCAATCAACAGACACACATTTGTAAATTTCCATTAATTCATCTTCTCCTGAGGTTTCTTCTCACTGTTTGACTGACAAAGTTCTGCTTTTATTAGCTCTGACAGATCAGGCTTGGGATTTCACCTCTCTCAGGAAGTCTCATATTGTTATTTTAAGGTGAGCTGTTAAATGCAACAATCTTAATTGTCTAAAGCTCCTAAGACAGTAAACAGGAGATTTTTTTCTTTAAGTCAAGTAGTTAGGTACATTAATGTAGGCCATTTACAGACTCTCACAGAGTAACTGCAGGTGTGGGGTTCATTCAAATGCCAGCAAATTCAGGTTCCATAATAAAAATAGATTTGGCGCACTTACACAACAAACCCTCCTTCCGCCACAAAATCAGACTTTTTGAAGTTAAAATAAAATAAAAAAGGACTGTGGCAGGGGGAATGAACTAGAAAGGGTGGGATGACAATTGTTTGATGTGTCATATAAACTCCAAACCAGAATGAATTAGCACAGCTTTCCTTCACAATCCTTCCTTCAAAACCAATCACTGAAAAGTTGAAAAGCTTGACCGACCAACCCTACAGACCTATGAATGACTTTCATCCTGCTTTCTTCTCCTTCACACAACTGTATTCAGATGAGCTGGAAACCTTCCCACACTTAGAGCCAGGTACTGAAAAGAAATACCTTGTTTCATTTGAAAGTGGATTTGAGGAAATCCTTCTCTTCGAACACATGGCTGAGCTTGAAAATGAGTACCGCTACCATTTTGAGGGAGAGATAAATTGGGTGACTTGAGACCTTTTACGCGTCCTGTTGTATACCAAATTTTGCTGACAAGTGAAACTGCAAGTTTTCAAGCTTCACCAGAAATATATATCACATAACTTACATTTAAAGAAGAGTGGAAAACATTTATTGAATATATGGAAAATAACTGTATACAGCTGAAAATGCTGGCAGCACTAAGATAAATTCAACAGAGTAAATAATTTTCGATGGATGTAAAAGTGGAAAACTGATTTGAATGCTTATAGTAAAAAATGCAGGGATGTATGATATGTAAAATGAACCATGGAAAGAGAAGAAGGGAAGTCATTGGATATTTTAAAGTTTGTAAAATATTTCTTGGGAAATGTAAAATTGAAAACTTAATAATTTTTTTTTAAAAAGAAATATATATCACATAATGTATTGAAAAAGGAAAAGACATACCATATATTAAGGAATGGCTACGTTTAAAATCATCTAATGGGATTTATGTACTGCTTAATCATTGGAACCTTTAAGCAGTTTTTATACAGTATATGTTAAAATTACCAATAAAATCAGCTGTTGACAACAAGTTAGCCTCTATTTTTAAAAACAAAATTGGCAGTTTTCAAAATATATGTTATAACATTATATATGAAAATGCATGCCGAAATACATGTCTGGGTAGGCTTGCTTAAATAGAAAAGTGTTTAGCAGGCACCGAAAACAGTACACTGAAAGCATTGGCCTAATCTCAAAGTGAAATGTGCTGCTGCCATACTGAAGGCTTAATTCTTTGGATGTGCGGAATGAGCATGATGTGGTGCTTGTAAAAGTGTCAGTCCTCCATGAACCTATCTGTGCACTCAGATTAGGCTTTGCTCCACATTTCATCTATTCTCAGTGAATTTTCTGATTCTGGAGCAGGGGACCCCCATCTCCACACGGCACATAGTTAAAACTATAGAACTTGCTCCCACAGGAGACAGGGGTGGCCACCAACTAAAGGTAAAGGGACCCCTGACCATTAGGTCCAGTCGTGACTGACTCTGGGGTTGCGGCACTCATCTCGCTTTATTGGCCGAGGGAGCCGGCGTACAGCTTCCGGGTCATGTGGCCAGCATGACTAAGCCGCTTCTGGCGAACCAGAGCAGCGCATGGAAACGCGGTTTACCTTCCCGCCGGAGCGGTCCCTATTTCTCTACTTGCACTTTGGCATGCTTTCGAACTGCTAGGTTGGCAGGAGCAGGGACCGAGCAACGGGAGCTCACCCCATCGCAGGGATTCGAACCGCCAACCTTCTGATTGGCAAGTCCTAGGCTCTGTGGTTTAACCCACAGCGCCACCCGTGTCCTAGGATGGCCTTAAAAGGGGATTGGACAAATTTGTGGAGGATAAAGCCATCAAAGGCCTGATCCAACAGGCTCTTCTTATGCTCTTATGTTTAAATTTCACTCAGTCCTTTCCACTACTAGGAGGTACATGTTGCTCCCTTTCCACTGCCCATCTGGTGAATGGGAAACAGCGGTAGTTCAACACAGCTCCTGGCCTACCCTGTGGTGGGGGAAGACAGTTGGGGCAGGCACCATTACGTGGTTCTAAGAGGAGGCAGGAGGCATCTGCAAGTGGTTTACACATGAGAGACTTGGATGTGAATCTCACTAAAAATAATTGATTATTTTGTTTATTCATTCAGTTTATATTACCTCCCTGAGGATGCAGCCTGTGAAATGGCTGCACAGTCCAACCTCATAGCGGCAAAGGCCGAGGGTGGTTTACAGTATAAAAACACAAAACTAATTACATAATAACAAACAACTCAATAACAGTTCAGGGATGCATTCAAACTAGGCTAAAATCATTGGGAGGGTGCAGAAAAAAGGGGCCCAAGGAAAGACTGAAAATGCCTCATTTTGTCCCACAGTCCTGAGGTTTAGCACCTCTGATCTAAACATGGTTGCGTTGAAAACTAAAATCTATTTGTGGAATGTGTCTTTGCCAGTTTTCAGCAATTCCTCCTCCCTTCTCATGACACAACTCACTCCATTCAGAAGGGTCCTCTGTCCCTGAGGGGACTTGTGGGAGGGGGAGGGGAAATTCGCCTTTTGCTAACCTCACTCTGCTAAAGTTCTCTGGATACAAACCACTGACTGGCTTTTATCATGTCAAGAAATTCCTTCCCAGCTCTCAACTATGAAAGTAAAATTTACTCACAAATTCTCCTTGGCAAAATCAGCTTCATCACCAACAAGTCCACAATGAAAGCCTACAACTAATTAGAGCCTGGTGTTGAATAGTCTTGATTGTGGAACATATGATAGCATCAAAATTACCCTTCTGCTTCACTGGGGTTGAGAGGTGGACTCTAATGAGTAGTAATATTTTTTTAAAATCCACTAATTACATATTTGCACAATAAAGAGAAACGGCATTGGAGCTTTGCCAGCTTTCTTGTTCTTTATTGCATGTTTTACAAAACTGTGTAATTATAACTGAGAATGTTTACTCAAGAGATAGGAAACGCTTCAAAGGATATTTGCAGATCTCTGGGCAATGTTCCCTCTCCCCACCCCCACCCCCACTCAGAGATGTCTACTTAATATTGCACTTACAGTTTAAAACTTTCAAATTGGAGTGTTAAGAGAGATGAGGATTGGAAGAGGAAAGATGGGGATTTGCACACCACTGCATCTTCCCAGACAAACAAGTTCAACTGTGATCACCAGTGTTGAAGCAATGATGCTTCAACATCAACTTCATTGGACTGGTCATGTTGTGCGGATGCCTGATGATAGTCTTCCAAAGCAGCTATTCTATTCCGAACTTAAAAACGGAAAGCGTAATGCTGGTGGTCAACAAAAGAGGTTTAAAGACTGTCTCAAGGCAAATCTAAAAAAAGTAGTATAAACACCAACAATTGGGAAACACTGGCCTGCGAGTGCTCCAATTGGAGAACAGGCTTTACCAAAGCTGTCATGGGTTTTGAAGACACTCGAACTCAGGACACAAGGGAGAAACGTGCTAAGAGGAAGGCACGCTTGGCAAATCCACACTGTTATCAAGTCCTGCCCCGAAACCAATGTCCTCACTATGGAAGGACATGTGGATCCAGAATTGGCTTCCACAGTCACTTTTGGACTCATTGTTAAAACCATGTTTATGGAAGACAATCTTACTCGGTTACAAGTGATCGCCAAAGAAGAAGAACTATGCTGCCCACAAGTGACTTGCACATCTTGCTTTTTAAAAAAACTTCTAGTACAATGCCCAAAGAGGAAAGTTCTCATGTAGGCAATGCAGGTGTTTGAGCGCTACCTACATCTTGTTCCTCTCAGTATGGGAAAGATGCCAAACTTCTCTCTCCCATAATCCCTGAACATGGACTATGCTGAGCTAGGACTGGCATGAGTTGTAGCCCAGAATATCAGGAGGACACCAGGGTGTGGGAAAGCTGCTTTAGAGCGAGTCACTTCTGCAATTGCTTTACTTTCTGGATCGTAGCAAATCCAACACCAAGGGCAGAATCGCACCTTACTTCTTCCTTTTCTTGGGAAACTTTTTGTAACAAAAACTGGCCTTCCTATCCCATAGTGGGGTAAAACTGCTGACTGCCCCATTGTCTTTTCAGTCCAATGGTTCTTAGCCAGTAGTTCTGACACTCTAGTCACCCAGTAAGTAGCATATGGGGAGAATGAGTTGAAATACATTGAGAAACACCAATTCCCTGCTCCTATCTGCATGGAATTTGGCAGGATTCATAACTTCAGAAGCTGCAGCGCAAATTTCATCCATTTGTGTGTGGGGGGGAAATATTGGCAGTTTTCTTAAAAAAACAAAAACCACACTCAAAATTTAAAATGAAAACCCTGCATACATTTCCCTGAAATTTGGTAGGGTCCATCCCATCAGAAACCACTACTAAGTCTGCAAATTTTATACAAGTTTGTCAACTTAGGGGAAGTGGGTGTCTCCTGCAGGAAAAGCAGAATTTGAACCAAATATTCTCTCCTATAAAAATCCACATAGTTGGGAAAAAAAAGTTTTGTGACTTCTGACAGCCATATACAAGCAGCCAGTGCTATTTTTCTAGAAAAAGAGGTGCCGGAACTCACCATGAATGCCTCCCTTGTTCTCTTATAATGGCAATAGCGCCTGAGAGGTGCTGGAACTGAGTTCCAGCTGAAAAAAAAGCCCTGCAAGCAGTAATTCTGAGTCAAGGGGTTGATTTAGACTGAAGTCCAGTACAGCAATGTGACAAAATGAAAAAATAAAGAGCACATGATAAGTAATGACTTGTTTTGGCAGTGTTTTGGGCTACCCAAGGCAACTGCTTCATCCCACCTCATGGGTGGGCTGAGCCTACCCAGAGCTTATCATGAGATCAGGTGCCCCAGTTGATGAATTGACCCCTCAGTGTACATAAGAGAAACATGTCTCTCCTGAAGACTTGGTCCTTAGAACACATTTCTGGGGACTTTTCAGAGAAGCACTCCGCTTGTTACTATTGAAAGCACCAGTTTCTATCATGATTAAAATTTAAAAAGTGGTCAATTAACCAAATAAAACTTAATTAAGCTGCCAATAAAATATTAAAACCAGCATCCTGACAGGGATGGCATACATATGTAACTACATTAGAACAACTCCAAATTACTTTCCTGGCAAGCAGTTGTTTCATAATAACCAGGAAATTTCAGAAAGCAATTTTTTATTTCCTTCAAGATGATCTCAAGGATGGTTAAGCTGAAAACCTTTTGGCCTGAGGAAGCCAAATGCATATAGCGTCCTGAGCCAAGTTTTCTAGCACCAAAGGGAGTGAATAGTTCATTCCCCATACTGGTGTGGAGAACCCTTCCAGCCTTGTGGAAGTCGTTACCTTTGGACCATCCACTGCCTACATGGGGCAGCACAGGTATTGCTTCCTCTCACGTCTGTGCACTCAAATCCATGGGACCTTTGGGGCAGTTGACGTATGACATATATATTTCTGGGAAAGAACCTTGCTTCAGCTGAACAACATTAATTTCTTGTTTGGTGACATATTCTTTACACCTATTTTCCTACCAGTGAAACACAGATTATGTTTAGCATGTCCTTAAGGACTCCCCCCTGTTTTCATTTAATAAATCATATTTTATAGATTTCCTCCCTGAATGGAATAAAATATAAAGGATCCCCCCTTTTGTATTTGGAAAGATTTGCTGTAGGGATCAGGTTAAATATATGATAACATTTTGCACCTAAAACTTGAGATCCACATGCAGACACATGCACCTTATCTGTAAAAACCAGAAGTGTATCATGTGGAAAACAACATATTTCTCTAGTACTTGCAAATTGCAGCTGGAATTCCCATGTCCCCCACCCTGTGCTATAGGCTTTCCACAGGTACTCACCTTAAAGATGAAGGAGATGCTTTCCATTTTCAGAAAAGTGCACTCTCTTTCATAAAACACAGCAATGCCTTCAAAGGATGCTATAGTAAATTGTCAATGAATCATGTGCATTGTCCCACTGTAGTATTGGGATTCTACCCGTGATCTAATTATTCTTTAGAAACTCCACAATCTATAAACAGAGAACAGAGTTATGAATGGGGAGCCTCAGGGCACTGCATTTTTGAAACAGATTTGACTATATTATGACTGCTCTTAAATGAATGAATTGTGCCATTAGATGAGGTCTCTCCTCTACTGGCAATATTTAAGACTCCAAAAGAAGTCATAAATTGTCATTCCCACTAAAATGCTCTCATAATTATATTGTTTGGGGGCAACATATAAATTCGGGGGGGAAAGGGGGGAAAGATATTACTAGGAGAGTTTTATGATTGAGAATCCTTGCAGAAACATTGGAACAAAGACAAGAAGCCAAAGATGTTTCATTTGAATAGTTGTCTCATACGCTACTGTTGTCATATCAATGAAAATGCATCCAGTGTAGACAGAAAGCACATTACTTCTCCCAAAGACTCCAAGGAGTGTTACAGGTGTGGACTGCCTCACCCCAATATGGCACCTTCTGGACCAGTTGGAATGTCTACTAGAATCTAGTCTGGGCTTGATTAGAGCATAGATCACTGTTGCAAAATCAGCCCTCTCCCTACAGGGGCACAACTGGTGTACCAGCCAAAGTTGGTAAAAAGTACTTTTGGTCACTCATGGAGCTGAGCTTCCAAGAACACTCCCAAACCACATATTAGAATCTTTTAGTGGGAATGCCACACTATGCAGCATCAGCTGTAACCCACCTTCCAATGAATTTATTTAAACACAGGAAAGAGTTGCTTAAACAAGGCTTATGAGTGCTAAGAGTTGCACTTCTTTCAGAATGAAGGGGGAAATGAACTGAATGGGGCCCATTTGGTCCCTTTTTCACTTTGCTCCTAGAGGAGCCAGCACAGGCTAATGGTTGGAATATTGGACTAAGCACTGGGATATGAAACTTGTTCAGTGTCTAACCAACAGCATTTCTGGGCACATTTCTCCTAACATACACATTTATGTATGCAGTTTGCCTAATATAAATATTTTTTGGAAGCTGTTCCTCAAAATATAATGAATTTTAGTATGTTATTTTCAGATGCATTTATGCACACATAGTCATAACACAGAATTTTAGATGCACCTTTTTCAGCTGGAGAATTGTATCACAATATTTGGAGAAGTGTGGATTTCTAAGGCTTGTTGGGTTTCAGTTCCCATTTTGTTTTGGGAATGCAAACAGGGCAGGTTTGCATTAAAATGCAAAGTGCAACTGGATTTCTCCCTCATTTCTGTTGTGGGTTCAAGCTGCAGCTGCTGCCATAGGCAGAAATGAAAACAGCTTGCTAAATAAGGAAAGAGAGAACTAGAATTTGAGGAACAAAACACATGTTATTAGTATTAATGCATTTAAAAAACCAAAAGTGATTTGCATAAATGAATATAAAAACAAATATGTTATTTAAAACCATAAATGAAGTAATTAATGTTTTTTAAAACAATTTTGTCCACTCTTAATGAGTGCGAGAACTGTTGCAGTCTGGGCTGATTATAGTTTCTGGACAATTTTCATAAGCAGCCCTATGTGAAACACATTGTAGTAATTTAATCTGGAGGTTACCAGAGTGTGAACGACTGTGGCTGCGTTCCTGTTTGGAAACTCAGCTGCCCTGTCAGCCAACTGAGCTCCAGGTCACAGCTGCAGCCTCAGCATCTAGAAGCATGGCCAAGTTCAGGAGAACTTCCACTGATCCTTAAGTGGAACTATGACACCATCTAGAAGAATCTGTACATATTTGAAAGGATTGCAGCTCAGAGGTAAAACATACCTGTGCTTAGCATGGCTATGTCTCAGGTTCAGTGCACAGATTGAAAGGATCTCAGGTGGTTGGCCAGACTTTGCCTGTGCTCTTGAAGAGGAAGCTCTCATTATTTAAGGTTCAAGATTAATGACTTTGTAGATTTTTTTAAAACTTCACTGAATTATGCTCAGAAAGCTGTTTGCCTTTGCAGCTTCTCACATAATTATTGGATCATTATAGTCTTTATTACAAAGATTCGTGAATTCCATACTCCTAGCCGAGCCCCAAAGAAATGAAGAAATGTTTTTTTTAATAAAAGGTACAAGATGGCTTGTAATAATGGAATGTACAATCTCATTTTCAGCATAATACCAAAGACTTGGATAAGCATCTTCAGTGCAAGCTCAATCTCTGCTTTCTTTAAGGTTCCCTTTTAACATTTCCTCCGGCATGCTTGGCTCGCAAACTCACCCTGCAGAAATTGAAAAGGCATTTCAAAGCAATACCCTATCATAAATGTTGTACAACTGATATTGTCAGTGCAGGACAACGTCAGTATTCTATCCTTAGTTCTATGTATTCTGTGGGATGAAAAGGACCAAAGTGTGTGACTATGTATAATTGGAAGTAACCCATACAAACCTGCATGAATTTCAGTTTATAAGCAGACACAGGGAGGAAACTAAGATTTCCCTGCCAGATTTAAACCAACAATGCAGATTGCCATGAACGAGGGTTTTGCATTGTGCTAAACTGCAAAATCTTGTGACTGACAACCCAGACATCACAGGTTTGTTAATCTAACCATGTATGTTTGCTGCTCACCTGGAGTTGAAAAACAGGAAGGCTGTCCAGTACTTGGCAGACCACAATAACTAAATGGAGGCCTTCCTTCGGTTTAATATAGAAGTTTTCAAGCTTTTTGAGTCCACGGCTCCCTTGAGAAACTACGTTCAAGGCACCCCAGGGTGCCACAGAACACTGGTTGAAAACCACTGGTTTAATATATCACAAGATGTACAAGCCTTGTCCTACAATGTCAGTCCAAAATCAGATCTACATCAAATTTCTTATAAAGTATTGCATACTTTTTTTAAAAAATTGGAACATAGCCATTATTGTGTTGGAAAGGATGCCAAGGTCATGTATCAGATCCCTGCTGAAAGCAGCATAAAAGAAAATATGTCACATGCAAACATGTCACATTCAAGCCATTGCTGCAAAGGAGCCGGTGGGAGTGCACTCTAAGACTTGCAGCTAATTATTATTATTATTATTATTATTATTATTATTATTATTATTATTATTATTATGTTTATACCCTGCCCGTCTAGCTGGGTTTCCCCAGCGACTCTGGGCGACTCCCAAAAGAATATTAAAAACACAATAAAACAACAAACATTGAAAACTTCCCTAAACAGATGTCTTCTAAAAGTCAGATAATTGTTTATTTCCTTGACATCTGGTGGGTGGGTGTTCCACAGGGTGGGCGCCACTACCAAGAAGGCCCTTTGTCTGGTTCCCTGTAACCTCACTTCTTGCAGTGAGGGAACTGCCAGAAGGCCCTCAGAGGTGGACCTCAGTGTCCGGGCTGAACGATGGGGGTGGAGACGTTCCTTCAGGTATACTGGGCTTTATCTGTCCCATTCTTGATGCCATATGAGATGATCATGGCTTGCTCAAAGCAGCCTCACAGGATGCCAGAGGTTCCCTGCCAATGATGTATCTAATTAAGAGAGTAGGACAGATGACATATTGACATATATTGGGGACAATATATTCTGAACTGGCTTGGTCAGTTCAGAATGGAAGATCTATTTTTTTATATATATATAAATATTTATTGAAATTTTCAAAAAATAAAGAAAAAACAAAAAAACAATTAAAAACACATAAAATTTACATTCCTTACTATCAATAACCAATTTCCTTGACTTCCCCACACCTCCCCTTCTTGTATTCCAGTTCCAACTTTTAGCTCAGCAAGTTCTTGTCCCCAAACTTTACCTTATTTTCTTTAATTCATTTTAGTTAACCAATTTTAACTTATAAACCTCAGTCTTTATACATCAGTACTTATTCTTAAAAATCTTTTTCTAAGGTCGACCCCAATTCCCTTCCACAAATTCCCCATTTTTATATTAGTAGCAAAACAAAATTAAAAGAAACAGAATATAATTGTACACCCTTTGAATTCCCAAAGCCCCACCCCCCTTTCCCGGTTTTGAACCCCAGCAAATGTCCATCAGTCTATCTGCTGTCAGCCTGGCGACCTCACGTCCGAGGCTCTTAATTCTCTCTCAAAGCCTCTCTGCCGGTTTTTTTGATAGTCCTTTATATTGAACACCAAATCTCGAAGAAGCTCTGTCCCAATAAGGTCCATGTTTCTTCCAGCCAGGCCTCCATATTTAAAAGTGGAGCCAAAATCTTGTTTCTTACTTCTCTTAAGTCCAAATGTCCCAAAAGCTCCAGTTTCCACTTTAGCCAGGTTTGTAATCCATAGGTCTTCAGATCTCCACATAAGGAGATCTCTCCATTCTCCATTCTTCAATTCAAACCAAATTTTCATCATCCTGATCTTATTTTCCTTTGTATCCATCTTAACCGGCCTCTGGCTCTCCTTAATCATCTGTGGCATTATAGCTCCTCCTTCCTTTTCCTTCAAATCATCATGTATCTCTTTCCTCACATTCTCAAATTTCTCAGATTTCTTTTCTTGTTCAGCTGCAGAGATTTTTAGTTCAGCTGCAAAACCTTTTTGTTCAGCTGCAAAGACTTGAGTCAAGTCCCTTCCAGGCTCAGTAGTTTTATTTACTGCTCCATTCAATATTGTAACACTTGTAGCCAAAACATCACTTTGTTCTTGTAACTTTCCCAAGAGAAAAAAAGTCCTTTCCAGTTCAGCCAGTGTTTTTCCATTTACAGCCATTCTTGTAATGTCCTGAACCCCCTCTAGAGGGGTTCTGGTTTCTTAGTATCTTCCAGTTCCAACCCAAAAGTCAAATTAGCCTTTTCTTCTTTATTTTTAATAATTTATTACCAAATTGTAACAAATATAACCAGCAAAGACAACAGAAACAAAGTTCTCCTTTTTTCCCAACTTTGACAGCTAGTTTGACAGCTGTCAAAGTCTTTTATATCTCTTCAGCAGGCTCTCTCACAGATCGCTCCCGGGTCTTGGGGGAGGGGTGACAATTCCGCTCTCACTTTTAGCTCTTATCCTCCAGCACAATCACTTATATTGCCAAAACGTGGAGTTAATTGCTTTTATCCACAAAAGAGAAAGGTGTTCTCTCAACCTTAGTTATAAAATCCTTGCTTTAAGATGTTTACAAGGCGGGTAGGCGGACTTCCTCTTTGCACCTTACCCGGTCGTGCCTAATTCCCAGGAAAAATTTCCCTTTTTAAGTCCAATTTCCGTATTACTCACGGGTTGTTACTTTTAGTCCAAATGTTCAGAGCAAGAAGTCAGCGCTCTCCGTCCATGGCATGCGGCTTCACTCAGTAGGGGAAGCAGTCGACTCTCAGCACCGCACCGCTCTCCGTCCCCCGTTCCAAAGCCTTTAAAAAGGCTCCTTCGCAGGTCGGGGGGTGCAAATGGTGCCCGCCGAGTCACCAGGTCCACAGGCTTCAGCGCCTGTGGTTTCTGAGGGTCCCCGCCTCGCCGCGGCGGCAGAACCCGACCCCTACTAAGCCAATTCCCTCCGGAGCTTGGAGGGAATCCGCCATTAGACGATGGCGCTAACCCGGAAGTTCCAGAATGGAAGATCTACAGACAAAAGGTGATATACACATTTTAAAAAATAATTAAATAATATGAAAGATGGCAGGATCCCTAAGAGTTTGCTCTTCGGACACTAGGCTTATTGGCAAACCAAATCTGCGTTACAAGGATGTCTGCAAATGTGACATGAAGGCTGGCAACATTAAGCTTACTGTATGGGAATCCCTTGCAGACAATTGCAGAATCTAGAGACAGGTCATGTATCCACAGCAGTGGCCAGACGTGGAATGACCGCTGAGAGGAGCACAGAGAGAAGAAACATCATGGTGCACCTGTAGTAGCAGACGCCTTCATCCGCCCCATCTGCAATAAAACATGTCTCTCCCATATCAGTATCCACAGCCACAGCAGGCGCTGTAACTCTCCAACAGTTTGACTGTACCCCCAAAGGCACACTCTTCCGTGGTCTCCTGAAACAGATGGATGCTAACAACAATATACTGGGGAAAGCAGCTTGGTTGGTAAACATTTACATTTCTCATCACAATGAAGTTTGGCTATTTCTCTCAACCAAGGGTTTTTGGAAAGGAAACGATAAGATGATGACAAAGCGGATATGACAAAAGTTATTTCCAGTCCTTTGATCAAACATTCCTCCACCCAATTTCCTCAAGGACTCCATATGAACCCTATTAAAAACCAGCATTCTCTTGTTTGTACAAACCAGAAAACTTGGTTGCATTGTATTATCTCAACAGTTCTATAATGTAATATTTAGATATTTGACATTTTGAAGAAGAGACTGTGATGACTGTTATTATTTTCAAAATCTTCCTGTGCACATCTACTTAGAAGTAGTCCCATTAAATTAATTGTGATTTCCTTCTGAGACTGCACTGTCATGTTAAATAAAGCTGCTTCTATTATATTTCAGATATATTAGGAGTACTCTATAATCCAGCCAAAAGAGAACTTCATGATAATGAAAGTAGAACAAAAAGATAATTGATAACGGGGGATGGGGGGAACGCTATCTAATTTTCCATTTTAACACCTTGTCTTTCGAGCATACTTCATTGAAAACGTCTCTGTGTGGCATGATGTGAAGTGTATAATTAATTCAGCCTTAACGGTTTTGCTAAGATTTATTGTGTTGTTTTGCATGTGGGGTGTAGTGTTCCAATTTTGTATTTTGCAGTGGGGACATAAATAATATAATATCTGTGTTTACTGGAGCAGTGATCAAAACATGAACATTAGATGCCATATCTAGGTTTGAGCAGAAGCCCCAATGCCCAATTTACCTAAAATCAAATCAGTCATCCATAAGACACAGCTTGAAGGAGAATGTTGATTATGACTGACAAGGGAACACAGTCCCCAAGACAGTATATCAAAACAAGAAAGGTGCTAGGTGCAATCTAATTCATTATTTGAATGGAAATGGAGCAACAAGTAGGTGGACTGATTGAAATCTTTTAATAGGTTTTCCTGTGAAGATATTATTGCCCTCTCTACCACTGATGGTTTTGGTGGCCTTATGATAGCATATAGTTATTAATGTCTGCAGGTGATTAAAAGTCAGCTGCAAGGAGAGAGAGATTTCTTTAATAGCCATTGTTGTTTGTGAAAATGGTAGTGTGTGGATTACTTGAAGGGTTTCCTGGGCAAGCAAGCAGCATGACCAGGTGCACTGGCTGTGAGTAAAATAAGGAATACTTCAGGAAAGGGCAACCTGTGGCCCTCCAGATATTGTTAAACTCAGTGAGCATGGCTGGTGGCAATGGATTATGGGAGTTTGAGTCCAACAATATCTGGAGTGCCACAGGTTCCGCATCCATGGTATGCTGCAAATGGAACTGTGAAAAGGTGTCTGGAATTCCGTATTCTTTAGAATGGAAAGTTCTAAAATGTGGGGAACAGGATTCTTTAGGGTCAGAGCCATAGCTTAGTGGGAGAGCACACGCTTTGATTGGTGGCAGCTCTGGGTTCAATCCCTGGCATATCCAAAGAAGTGGATAAGGCGAAAGGTAAAGGACCCCTGGACAGTTAAGTCAAGTCAAAGGCAACTGTGGGGTGTGGTGCTCATCTTGCTTCAGGCGAAGGGAGCTGGCGTTTGTCTGCAGACATCTTTCCGGGTCATGTGGCCAGCATGACTAAACCGCTTCTGGCACAGCGGGACACTGTGATGAGTACCAGAGCAAATGGAAATGTGTTTACCTATTTATTTACTTGCACTGGTATGCTTTCAAACTGCTAGGTTGGCAGAAGCTGGGACAGAGCAATGGGAAAAGGAGTGGATAACAGGTTATGTAAAGACCTTTTGCCTGAGATCCTAGATGGACACAAAGTCTGACCAGATATAAGGCAGCTTTCCTGTCTTCTTGCTAGCAAAACATCCAAAATATGGACAGCCAGGAGCCAGGGAAAGCCACATATTTAAAGAAGATATATGTGTGAACTGCTCTTTGTGAGGCAGATCTACCCATTCTCATGAACAGAAGGTAGGTTTTGGAACATTGTGCCCAAATGAAGCACGTTTCACTGGAACATAGTCAAGAAACAGGCAGGGCTGATAGTAGAACAATCAGGGGTGCCAACTTGAATAAAATATTGTGGGGGGAGGTAACCTCCGCCCCACATAATTGATCACATGACACACACTATTTGAATCCCCCCGGCCCACTCAAATATTTTAGGGGGGCACTAAAGGGACCTCTGCCCATAGAAGTCGGCTCCTGTGAGATCCATGCAAATATCTGGACAGAGCCAATAGGGACTGGTTTCCCAACCTTCCCTACACCCCAGGTGTCAACAGTTGCAGTAACTATTATTATGATTTTTATTATTTATAAAATTTGTACACTACCCTTCATCCATAGATCTCAGAGTGGTTCACAACATAAAACCAAGATGACAACAAGACAAATGTTTGGGGCAATAGCCCTACATCTCAGACATTAACAGTTGCAGAGAGCAAAACAGGGGGCACAACCAGGTAATATGTCAAGTGGTATGCACTGCCTCTTTGTTTTCATGTGCTTAGGCTAGAGTAGTCAGCCTGTCTCTACAGTGTTGAAGCACTGGTGAGAAGGGGAAACGAAACTCGATGGGGAACCAGTTGTGTGGTGTTACGGGGCCTGCCTCTCCCATCTCTGCAACAGGTTGAGCTTGGACTGGGATGGATAACGAAAACCCCATGGCATTAATTACTGGAGTTAGGTCAGTGTCACAACTTCAACCTCTTCAACCTCTCTCATGGTACGCCTTTTTTGTCACACACTAATATACAAACTGCACACATGGTTCTAGCTTCCTGCACTACTCTGCAAGATGTTTGTCTGATCTCATATGTTTATATCAGGTCTTCTAAATATGGAGCTGGCTGGGCATTTCTGGATGATTAACTAATTAGGTGGTACTTTCAAAGGATTCTTTGAGGGAAATGCATTATCAGAATCTAATTGTGTGATCCAATTTATAAACACTACAATTAACCCCAGACAAATCTCACTTCTCCTTTCCCACCCCACTCAATTCTTTTGATCAGGAGATCTTTTTTAGGTTCTATAATTGCATACAGATACACACACACACAGAGAGAGAGAGAGAGAGAGAGAGAGAGAGCTGAATGGGTATAGACAGTGCTTTTTTCGAAAAAAAAATGTTTAGGGGTACTCTCATTTTGACTCAAGAAATCACCACTTTATAGTTCAAATAGGGAAAAAGCAAATACAGTAAATGGACAAAAGTACAAAGATTCACAAAATGTTTAGGGGTATGCGTACCCCTGCATACCCCCAGGAAAAAACCCACAGGATATAGAAACACACACACATACTTTAACTAGAAATATTTTGAGTTGTTTATACTGCGCCTTCATGTTGCAAACATTGCTTCAATTCCTCTCACCCCCAGTGTGAAATTTAATCAATACACTAGCAGGATTTTAGTTTTTATTGCAGTCAAATGGAACTATTTTGACTAGATACCATTCCCTTAAGGCTATTTTCAATAATATCCTAACTTCAGTGGGAGAAACTTAAATAAGACTACAGTTAAGAGAATGATAGGGGAAAAAACCTCAGAGAAATATATACCATAGTGCTTAGAGGTCAACATGGCAGCATTCTGTTCCCACAACAACATGAGGTAGTAAAGGAAACAAATGGGTCTATAGTTAGTCCTGTACAGCCAGTATAGATCTATGGAGCCTAATGACCACATTTGGTCAATTGAGATCTTTTGCTTGTGCACACAGTTTCTGGGCCAAATCAAGACTAAGATGCTAACAAAATATCTGACAGGGATTCATCAATTTTAAGAGTCAGAAAAACTCTGGAATACCAGAAGAATTGTTGATACTGTTAGGTATAATTGTTTAATTGACACAGAAATGGAAAAATGCCTAAATGTGTATTAATGTATTGCTAACGTTGGGGAAATTCCATTGCAGTATTCTAAGGGACTCTGAGCTTTAACCGAGTTCATAATTAACTATTGTTGTTTTCTGCTAGCTAACACATGAGTGTTTAACTTTAGATCACATGAGAGGTATTGAATTGCAAATTCGCCATTTTGGAAGAGTGGTGCCTGGAGTTTTTTGTTCCCAGGTTGTGTGAGATTAAGGATGTAAATGAAGCTCTCCAGATAAACAGCCTCAAGCAGGGTGCAGGCTGTGGGGAAAAACAGACCTCTGCTTCTAGGTCTGTTGGAAGACTTTCATATTTTGTAATATGCTGAGTTTATGCCGTGGACTGGCATATATCTTATGGAACTGTTTGGATGTATCATTAGATGTTTTTGTTTAGTTCTGAAGAAAGTTCTACCAGTAAAGTTTTGAACAACTTATGGGCCTTGATAAAAGAAGTCAGTTTTTTATGAACCGAGTCACTTCAAACTTTGTAATATCAATATCTGCAATAGATACAACCGTAACATTTGTTCCAGAAAATATAAAACTCAGGCATACCAAAAGAAAAAGGTACTTTAGTGCAGATGTGTTAGCTGTAGGTAGATCGATGATAAATAGATAGTAAGTAAGTACCGTACTTATAGCCCATCTGTCACCAAATGCACCCAGGACAGGTTACCAAAATACTATAATTCAAATGAGAACAATGTACATTAAAACATTAAAAAAATAAAGTGTGATCATATGAAGGCATATTAGACTGCCATCTTGCCTAAGCTAATCAGTTCTGGCTCTGGCATTGGCCTAGATACACCATCTGGGTGCATCACCTTTGGGATAGGAACATAGGAACATAGAAATGTGCTTTATACAGACTATTGGTTTATCTAGCTCAGTGTCGTATATAGTGGCTGGCAGCATATCTCCAGGGTTCTCTTCTAGTCCTACTTGGAGATGCTGGAAATTGAAGCTGGGACCTTCTGCATGCAAAGCTGATGACAGAGCACTGAGCTATGGTGCTTCTTCCATGATGGAAGAAAAGCAGGATATCAATGTAAGGAAATTAAATGAAAATAATAACAATTGTAACCATATGAGGGTGAACAGCCAAATAGGGCTGATTCTACTGAATAACTGGAAATCCAGAAACCAAAGAGAGTTTGGACAATAATTTGCACTTTATGTAGCAATCACATTCTATTTCATTAATCACGACTAATTGGGTCAAGCAATATCATTCCTCATCACATATAGAATGAAACCTAACAGCGTTCGGCCGAACTCTGCCTGTTAATTTTAGATCACAGTCTCTGAAGTGATGACCCAAGCAGGTACTTTCATTAATGAGACTCTTGTATATGTAAAATTGAGGCTTCAATAGTGTTTTCCAGCCAGGAGTGATGAACTAATTAACTTCCAACATGCTGAACTCCGGTTTCTGGTTTATCTGAGTAGAAATAATTTAAATTGGGGGGGGGGGGAGGGAATTAAAGTAGCTTTAATACCTTTCCAAAATTGATTTGGTTCTCCCTCCCCCATGAAACCAGGTTTTAGCTACTACAATCTTCGTGAAACTCTAAGTATTCACATTACCTCTGTTGTCCACCATGGCCTGGTTCCCACATTAGTGGTTGGCAGAGCAGGGCAGCAGCACTTATCAGACCTCCCATGGCTGGTGTTGCCTCAGCTTACTGGGAGGGGCAAAGGTCAGCATGGTGGAAATGCACCAGCAGGAGCTTCAAATTGTCTCCACTGGTGGGTTGCTCCACACCACCTTCAGCAACCTCCTGTCCCTTTCCCTCCAGCCATGCCAGTGGCAGGGAGTCAATGAGTAGACACTGTCTGATCTGTCCACGAGGCACCATCTAAGAGGTTGATGGAGAGCCTTTCCCCAATGACTATTTCTCTGCACGTCTAATCAGAAGTAAACCCCACTGAGTTCAGTGGGACTTACTCCAGATAAGTGGGCATCACATTGCAGCATATATGATGTATGACCATGATATGTGAAGGACTGCTCCACCCATTAATACCCTCATCCATTATGGTTAAAGGAACTTGAGGAAGTCCTTCTGCACTACACTCTGAGGAATGGTTGGCTACAGGGCCTTTTTTGTCCTGGCACCTGGAATGTGAAATCCCCTCTCCTGAGAGGTTCATTTGCTTCCTTCTTCAGTAGCATACCATCAGGCTTTACCTGCAGGCTTTGAAATTCAGCTGTTGTTTGAGCAATGTTTTTTATTTTATTCATTTACATTTATATGCTGCTTACTTGGTGACAACAGACTCTAAGCAGTTTACATTGAACCATCTGAAATATCTTGAAAACTAGTTGAAGCAACATTTTATCAAAATATAAATAAAACCAGCCGTTCTAAAAGAATTATATGTAACAACACGTTAAAAATTTCAAGTTAAAATTACCTGTTTGGGCACGCTTGCTGAAATGAAAAAGCTTTTAGCAGGTGCCAAAAACAGTACAGGAAGGTGCCTGACTCATGTTAATGGAGTGGATTTCTGGAGAGTGCAGACTGCTATACAGAAGCATAGATTCCTTGCAAGCGGGGGACAAACATTAGGTGGAAATTGCAAAAGGGAGCAGTTTGGTTCTCTAATTCTCCTTTGGTTTAAATCCACTGTCGTTTTTAAAACTATATTAGCAATCTGCTTGCTGTGTTTTTGTTGTTAACCATAATTATATTATTAATGGGATCTGTCTTGCGTATCCCAAATTGGAGATGGAGAGGTAGGTTATGAATCCCTTAACCCTTGCCCAGAGTTGACAGGTGTGTGTGTGCGTCTGTGTAGTAACACTAAGGGTTTTCAAAGTGTCCCCCCCCCACATTTCAATCAGATTTCCAACTTATTGCAGAATGTAAATCCCAGATAATATTTATGTCTGTGGTATCAGATGAAGTGTGCTTGATAACACCTAAAGCCAGAGCCGGTAAACATTTATTCAGATGAGACAGAATTTGTCTGTACTGTAAACATTTGCTTCTGCATAGTGAGTACACAGTGCAGTTTCTGTTCCTTTGATAAGCTTTGGTTTTTATTTTGGTTACAAACAAGAAAAGCTATATTTTAAAGTAGAGATATTATGAAAATATAGTAAACAGTCCAGAAAAAAATTATTATTATGAACATTTTTTGGGGGGGGGTTTCTAACCCCATTAAAAAAAACTGCAAGAAAACTGTTCTTGGTTAGAAAACTGTCCCTGAAAAATATTATATGGTTTGTGTCAACCACCTGACACCTTCTTTGCCTATGCAAAAACAATGTGGTGTTTTACTACTCTCAATCAGTTAACAGTGGTTAGGGTAATAAGCATACTGCAACCAGTGCATTTCAGGGACATTTTATGTTGTTTTTTTCTGTTTCCCAAATGAAAACAGTATGTGGTACCTGGCTGAAATTTGGGGATGTTGCACAGATGAAAGTTTTAACAATTTTCTAGAAGCACTGCACTGTACATCTACTTACATGCAACTTGCATAATGAAAAGTGCACCTGGAGTAAGTGGTTTACCCAGGAATTCTGCACGAAGGTTAATACAAACAAACAAATCCATCAAAGAACTTGTCGAACGCCACCCAGTAGTTTTTGACTGAACAGGGATCTGAAAATCAACAACCCTTCCAAGCACAGTTCCGGGATTTTAGCAGATGGATTCCATTAGCAAAGTCACATTATGAAAACAATGGAGTTTCAAAAGAGCTCAGTCTGGTGTTCATTATTTGGGATGAAGGTAATGGCATGTACCTAATACAGTGGTACCTCAGGTTAAGAACTTAATTCGTTCTGGAGGTCCGTTCTTAACCTGAAACTGTTCTTAACCTGAAGCACCACTTTAGCTAATGGGGCATTCCGCTGCTGCTGCGCCGCTGGAGCACAATTTCTGTTCTCATCCTGAAGCAAAGTTCTTAACCTGAAGCACTATTTCTGGGTTAGCGGAGTCTGTAACCTGAAGCATCTGTAACCTGAAGCATATGTAACCCGAGGTACCACTGTATCTGAAATGACTATCTCTAAGCTTGATGTCTAGATAGCATTGCCCTTTCCCTAAAGGGGCAGGTCTTTTCCAAATGAGATCTGAATGAATGAGACATTGCACAGGTTCAACTTCTTCTTTTGCAGAGTTATAGGGAACAGTAAAGACTGCATCTTCAAGCAAAAAAACACCTGCGTCCTTTTGGCATCTAGTTATCCTATTTGTACCGAAGGTAATTCATCATATGGCTTCAATCTTCCCTGAGAATTGCCCTGGGACATGCAAAAGTTTGCATGCAATCACCATAAGGAGTTGACTGATGAAGTGTATTATTTATTAATTTTGCCTCCAGTCATATTTTGCTAAAGATATCAGCATCAGAAGAAATTTAAAGTCTATTGCTGCTTGCTGGTATCTGTAGGCACTGACTCACATCAGGATTAGAAAGGCTTTCTAGCTAGTGGAATAATTATCGCTGAAAGCTGATGTCATAGGCAAGAACTTTCTGCTAATGGTAGGAGTCAGAGAATATGACTGAAAATAAATGACACACGCAAAATTGTGAACTGTTTTTGAAATATTGGCTCCGTTGTTCTGTAATGGAACCATAAACATGTGAATCAGTGGTGGAAAATTATGTTATTGACATGCTGTGTATGAAATGTAGTAAAGTTAAGGAGTATGATCACATTCTTTATAAATTAAAATAAAAGGTTCCTGTGGTTATGATTCTAAGCAATTAATAGGTTGTGGGTTCAACTGCTGCTTACTTCATGAGGGCAAGGCAATGTTGAACATGGACAGAGGACTGGATCAAATGGACTAAGAACAATTCCAAATTTAGCTGTAAAGTTGCTTGGGTTCATTAGGCAGGTTGGGAAGCAAGCCTATGCCTGCTCATAAAAGAGCCAAGGCATTGTTAAGAATAACTTTAAATGACACTGAAATAAAAAATATGTATGTATGAGTATTGCTGAAAAAATTTAACATTGGGAAATTCCACTGGAGTGCACCAAGAGCTTCTTGATGGCTTGATAATTAACTATTATTGTTCTCCAGTAGCGAGGAGTTTAACTTTAGATCACACAGGAGAGCTACTGAATTGCAAATCTGTCATCTTGGAAGGGTTGTGGCTGAAGCCTTTCTGCCCAGGCTCTGTGGGAGCAAGACCTCTCTAGGTGCTTAGCAGCCTTGGGGGCTGGAATGCAGGCTAATGCAGCCAGCAAGAGAGAGAGTTATGTTTGTCAGCTCTGATTATGTTATTTTATTTCTAAGAAGATGCTGAGTCTATGCTTAGATAAGCATATCTCCTATGGAATTATTTGGATGTATTGTGGATGTTCTTGTTCTGCTTTGAAGAATGTTCTGCAAAGTTTTTGAATAATGTCTAATGGGTCCAAACAATGTTTCCACCCCTCCAAAATGATCCCATTTTCATGCATCCAGTTGCTTCAATATGTATGATTGAAATCAGTCAAGTGACAATGTGCTCTGCAAGTGTGCACAGTTGTAACTTAAACTTTCAATTTGAATCCTTCCTATTGTGCATATTATGTGTGTTCATGAGAGGAAAGAGGTTTGAGAATTATGTATATGAAAGCTATGAATGGTGATTCTGACTAACAGCCTTTGATAAGCCTTTGCAAGATTTGCAGCAGCGCTACAAGGCTCCTAACCTGTGAAATCCACACAAAAAGGTTTATGAGAAACACAATAGAAAAATGTTACCGATGAAATACTTCAAGGGTGTCGCTGCTTGTGGAGTGTCTTGCTTGTCTCGTATCCATTTTCTGGCTTTGATGACATGAAAATGGTGTTCTTTCCCTACCTAGGCCCCTACTGAGCAAATGTCAGAAACTCCCTGCTGGGGTAAATGATAGATACAAATCATCTACCCACTGAACCTTCAGAAACTTTAGCCCTTCATTCCTGTAATGTCTCAGGGAAACTAAGATGTCACTCGAGTCCAACAAAAGGGATATTGGGTTATCAGTGTTAGAACCCAGCTGCTGTGTTTTATGGCTGTGGAACAACAACAGCCATTTTAAAATCCAATTATCCGGATTCCTGCTGTCTTTGTCCCTGCTATGCTTTTCTACAAAAATCACCGGAAATTGAGATCCCCTTTGTTATACCTGCTGGCGTGTTGCTCAAGCTCAGATTCCTCTTGCATGCACACTGGGATAAGGGGTCTTAGCAAGGGACTTCCTACATACCTCAAGGCCTAGCTAAACAGAAATAAAGGATTTAGAGAGTGCCCAAAATTAGAAGAAAGGCTAGGCTCTGCATGCAGATATAACTCCTCACCAACAAGATTGTGGCAGAGCAAGGCTGTGTAACTGAGCTGTCTTCAACAGGATGAAATGTTTATCTCTGGTGTAGTTTTTTGGGGAGGGGATGCTGGGGAGAGCTGCTAGCTGTTCTGACCGCTTATATACTGGTCACCACCATTCCTCTGCTCCTATTCTCTCTCTTTTACCTGTGACATCTCTGCAGCTTTGTAATATGTTAGATATTGTATTTCCCCTCCCCTGTTCTTTTCACAGTCTTTTTTCGAGTGGGGATGGCTTTTCCAGCCTCCAGAGCAGATTTTACGGAGGTACAGAGGGCTTCAGGGTGCAGTGCCATAGCTCAGTGGCAGAACATCTGTTCCGCATGCAGAAGGTGGTAGGTTCAATCCCTAGCATCTCCATGTAGGGTTGGGAAGAACACCACCTCAAACCCCAGACAGCTCCTGCCAGTCAGTGTAGTGGACAACACTGAGCTAGACGGAGCTTTGGGTCTGACTCAGAAATCATCTCCCCTCTTCTGCTGGCAGGAGTGTTCCACAAATAGAGTTCCACTCATGCTAACTTTGGATTAACCCAACGTCTGTAGAGTATGGTGGTTGTATACGGTGAAAATGGTTGAAGATGTGGGTTTCCTTAAACTCCCCTCCCATCACCATCTTCTCTTGTCACATGTAAGAGGCAGAAGCATTTCATTTTTGAGAGTGCAGTTTTTTGTTTTTTTAGTGACTTGCAGGATGAAAGTGTAATACGTACATATTGCTTATGAACATCTGGTGACACTTCTTCTTGAAATGAAGAATTTTGCCTCATGTACTCCTAAGGGGTTACTCTGTCCTCTGTAAAACTTTTGTTTTACAGGACCTGTAAAGTTCTTTCCGACAAACAGAGATGAAAGTGAAATACCTTAAAAGATGCCCAATTCCCATAAGCCGTGTATCAGTTTGTAGCTGAAAATGCAAAGAGGTAGGCGATCAGCACTTTCCCATTCCATGAAGAACACATAAGCAGTGTAGGCAATTCAAAATTATTGCAAGTGAAAGACTCACAAAATCATGAAGTTCAAACACACAAGCCAAAAGCGATATAGGAACCAAAGAGCCAGTAGAAAGAGCATATAATTATATGCTTTAAAATAACAATGACTTAATAATACTATTTTAATTAATGACTCCATTACTTAGGACCTTTTCCTTCCTTTCAAGCTCCTAACAATGGCAATTCCACTGCAGACATCCTACTACTACATTCCTGGTGCAACTCATAGCAGGAATGAGGAGAGAAATTTGGTTTGGTCCTTCTTGAATAACACACAAACCAAAGCACAGCTACCCTTCAAATTCACATTGCTCCCCTGGCTCTTGCTCTCAGACTCGGTATTTGAAACTTCACCAGGGTTGTTAGGTTTAAAAGCTTTATTCAGGAATTTGGTGGAGTGTCCCAATATAGGACTACAGGATGCAAGTTCATGACTGGATGTAAGCTAAGACATTGTTCCAACAGTTGACACATGCCCTGTGCTCTTCTTTTGAAGAGTGCGGTGGGCTCAGGACTTGTCAAGCAAGCAGGCACACCTCTGTGAAGGCTGAACAAACAAAGTATGGGGAGTAGGAGCCACCTGAACTGCCTCAACTGGCAGTGACATGGCTCTTGGGAAATCTGATGTCATGGAGGCAGACCATTCGTCTGACAACTCACTCAGCTCTTCTGCTGGATGCAGATCTCCATCTCCGAAGTGGCTGTGATCATCCTCAGCATCAGAATCTTCTCAGAGTTCCTGATCCCTATTCCCTAGGCCGCTAGGACAACGCCTTGAGATGCATCTCTCCCATTTCTCCTCGTTTGCCCATCCTCTCCACAGCATCTCCACGAGGCTCATGACAATTACTCTGAATTTAGCAATGCACATCTCCAATGAAAGAATGTGTACAAAAAAGCGTATCTATTGGGGGGAAGTGCATAACATGCATATATCACTGAAAATAACACAAAAAATACACAGTATTAGGGCAAATTGCTTACCAAAAAATGTGCATTTAAAATGAGTTTAGTCAGTGTGTATCTATTAGGGATCACTTTGGGGGAAAGTATGAAACTTATAATCTCATACTCTTGCACTGACCAAATACGAAACTCATTTCAGGACTGTTTCTTTGAGTGTGTCTTGGAAAGAAGAAAGCAAAAAATAAACCTACCAGAAATTTTGTAAATAACTTTTAACCCAAAGATCATATAGTCTTGGAGGGTTGTCAAGAAACAATACAATTTTGAGCCTCAGCTCACAGCCTATGTGGCCCGTCAGTTAGACAACAGGTGGACTATTGGGCTTACGTCTCTACCTATTAGTGATATCACTAGAATTCATAATGATCTGGTTTGTACAATGGTTCCTGGCTCGATCCATTAAGCCAAGAAGGATTGGGAGTTTCATTTCCTGATACAGTGGTACCTCAGGTTACAGACGCTTCATGTTGCAGACGCTTCAGGTTACAGATTCCACTAACCCAGAAATAGTACCTCGGGTTAAGAACTTTGCTTCAGGATGAGAACAGAAATTGCACGGCGGCAGCACGACGGCAGCAGAGGCCCATTAGCTAAAGTGGTACCTCATGTTAAGAACAGTTTCAGGTTAAGAACGGACCTCCAGAACGAATTAAGTTCTTAACCCAAGGTACCACTGTACCCTCAGAATTACATTGGGATCAGGCATATATGAATTGCAAGATCTGAATCTACCCTGAAATGAGCCCATGTGGAATCAGGTGGGAAGAAGTTCACTCAGCACCATCTTAGCCCCGGATGGTGTTTGAACCTTGGTCAAATTGCAATGGAAGATTGGGTGGCTTTCGGCACATAATCGTTTCTCAGATAGTTGTTTTTTTTTTTTATAAGATATTTATTAAATTTTCCAATTTTTTAAACAAACAAAAAAGAACAAACAAAAAAATTAAAGAAAAAAAACATATAGTTCATAAAACATACTTTTCAATAACAAATTTCTCAGACCTCCTCATACCTCCCCTTCTTGTATTCCATTTAAAATTATTTGTTCAGCAAATCCTTCACTTAAAGCATTACAGCTTATAATATCACCTTATTTTCCAAACCCTTTTCCCCCCCCATCTATGATCCTTTATATCATTACAGCTAGAAACCACTCAATTTCAATCCAACACCATTCAGCTTTCCTTAATTTTGCAATATTTCTGTAAATAGTCCTTAATTTTTTTCCAATCTTCTTCTGCCGACTCTTCTCCCTGGTCACGGATTCTGCTCGTCATCTCTGCCAGTCCCATACAGTCAATCAGTTTCATCTGCCATTCTTCCAGAGTGGGTAGATCTTGTGTCTTCCAATACTTTGCAATGAGTATTCTTGCTGCTGTTGTAGCATACATAAAAAAAGTTCTGTCCTTCTTTGGCACCACTTGGCCGGCCATGCCCAAGAGAAAGGCCTCTGGTTTCTTCAAGAAGGTATATTTAAATACCTTTTTCAATTCATTATATATCATTTCCCAGAAAGATTAATCCTGGGGCACGTCCACCAAAGGTGAAAGAATGTACCTTCATTTTCCTTACATTTCCAACATTTATTATCGGGCAAATGATAGATTTTTGCAAGCTTGACTGGGGTCATGTACCACCCGTATATCATTTTCATAATATTCTCTCTTAAGGCATTACATGCCGTAAATTTAATCCCGGTGGTCCACAACTGTTCCCAGTCAGCAAACATAATATTATGTCCAACGTCTTGTGCCCATTTAATCATTACAGATTTAACCGTTTCATCCTGAGTATTCCATTTCAACAGCAAGTTATACATTTTTGACAAAGTCTTAGTTTTGGATTCTAACAATTCTGTTTCCAATTTAGATTTTTCCACCTGGAAACCAACTTTCTTGTCTGTATTGTAAACCTCCATTATCTGATAATAATGAAGCCAATCTCGTACTTTATCTTTCAGTTTCTCAAAACTCTGCAATCTCAGTCTGTCCCCTTCTTGTTCCAAAATTTCCCTCTCAGATAGTTCTTCACAATAATGGAATTTAACTCCCAAGGTGATCATTCAGAAATATGGATAGTCAAGCCACAATTCAGTTCATGTTTATTCATGCATATGTCCCATTGAAGGCCGTCTCACTGACCTTTGTATCGCTATTGGCAGGACTGCACTCCAGGGGTGTGGAACACTTTGTCTATTAACAGTGCTATAGAAATGATTAATTGTGGCAGAAACAGCAATAGCCAGGACCAAACTGCTGCAGGAAAATAGTCTGTTTTCCAGGTAAGCGATCTTGATTAGCATGGCTATAAGAAAAGGTGGTGTGCCTCATTCAATCAACTACTTATTTAATGGTTGCAATCTTTATAATCCTTTATGATTTTTTACAACTACAGGTGCTTAAAGGAACATTGGTCATGTAGCTAACAGGAGTCATTCAGCAGAATTGCATTTAATAGCTTAGTTTCCTTGGCCTGAGGAGCCTCACTGCAAACAAAAAATGGTAATCTAGCAAAAATGGCTATTACAGTGATACCTTGGTTTTTGAACGTATCAAAAGCTGAACGTTTCAGTTTTTGAACGCCGAAAACCCAGAAGTAAATGCTTCCAATTTCGAACATGCCTCAGAAGTCGAATGGCGTCCGCTGAGTGTTTTTCCGTTTTCTCCATTGACTTTGCCGCCTTTGTGCCTCAGTTGTCGAACGTTTCGGAAGTCGAATGGTCTTCCGAAATGGATAATGTTTGACAACCGAGGTACCACTGTATTAATATTTTTATTATTAGTAGTAGTAGTAGTATACCACCCTGCACCCATAGATCTCAGGACAACTCATGACCCAAAGCTATGTTCTACCTACACTGTTGGAGGCAGTATGACTCCTGGACTCATGTCCTTCTTGGGGGCATCTGGTTGGCCACTGTGAGAACAGGATGCTTGATAAGATAGTCCATTGGCTTTTCTTAGGTTATTAAGATGGTCTCTGTGTTGGTTTCTGTTTCCCTCACTGAGCAGCAGCTGCAAGTCATGGGACTATGTTTTCATTCCACAGTTCAGTTACTGTTGGGTTCCCACGGGAAAGGGAGACGGGATGTGACATACACTGGTTTCCTGTTTCCTTTGTTCTGTCGTTCTTTGTTGGAGTTGCTCTCTGCTTCTCACAGAGACAAGATGCATATTTGTATGCTCTCTGCATAGCTTAGGAATAAAGCTTTTAGTAATGTAGCACCATACCTGCCTCATCCTTTCATTGCGGACACTGGATGTATACTCTGCTGGGCTCCAGCCAAGATGAGCCGTATCAGCTCGGAATGGGCCGGAGCTGAATTTAACTGACACTCTATGTACATGTAGTTGGTGCTCAGTGATTGCTGTTGAGCAGAACTGGCCCCCTTTCAAATGTTACCATGCCTTCCTCAACCTGGTCGCCTCCATTTGTTTTGGACAGCAACCCTATCAGGCCTTGTCAGGATGAGGCAGAAGGAAGTTGTAGTCCAAATGAACTGGAGAACACCAGGTGATACCCTTTTCTCATTTCCCTAGACATTTTAGATCATTTTGAATGCTAACATTTATCTGCTCTGTTTTGCAGTTGTGTTATTGGTTTGTGTGGTTTGTATTGCTTTTATTCTAAGCCGCTCTGGGAACCCTTACGAGCTAAAGAGCAGTGTCTAAAAAATAAAGATAAATAAGCCATGGCATTTCCCAAAGTGGGGGGAAAGACTTCTTAAATGTCTGGGACAGATGAGCTGTTAACTAAAAGGGAACCAGTGAGATGTGAAAACCTGTGGACAAACTGTTTCAAATTCCATTTCCTGAGCCCCAACAGTGGATTTCAAAGGAAATCTGTCTTATCTGTTTGAATTTTGGCCAGTCCCATTGGCCATTCAGTTGCTTCTGCCTGCCAATTCACAGTCCTGAATGCATATGTATGTTTGGCTCAGTCTTTCTCTTATGGCAATACAGCATGAGGTAGCCTTGACATGACAGGATCACTTGTTTTTCTTGTGGACATGAAAATAGTTGGCCCAAAATGATTACAATATTACCCAACTGTGGCACACACATTCACTCACACACACACACACACACACACACACACACGGGTGAGGAGACATGGCATTCATGTAAAGAGGACTCTCTTACACTGCAATATGATACACAACTACCTAGGAATAAGTCCCACTGAAGTTGTTGGGCCTTACTTCTTACAAGATTACACTCTTAAGCATATATGAAATTTTATTGAATGGTCACCAATAGCAATGGACAAATCTGTCAACTTAGGTTTCTCATTTATCCATTCTTGAAGTCGAGTACTTCACATATCTGTATCTGTTTTCTTCCTTCTTTTTGTTTACAAGGTCCACATGAAAATTCATCAGCATCTCAGTGCAGATTTCTCGTAATATCCACACTTTTACCTGCATTTTTGTTGAGAGATGCACATTTTTGAAACAATTTCCAGTAATGCATTGAAATATTTTCATTACTAGATGCATTTTATATCCACCTTTCCATAATATGTGCATTTTTTGGTTGGAGAATGCCATTCGAAAATTCAGAGAAGTATGAATTTCGAAGGAGAGCTGCATTTCAGATTGCGTATTGTTTCAGAAAATGCACCTGAGGTGCAAACCAAAATCTTAAAATGGAAATTAAACCATTGTATTGTATTGCTGTATTGTTATACTGTTGTGTAGGTAGGGAAGTCACTGGCACCATAAGGATTTATTTGGTATGGGGGCACTCTTGAGCCTAAGGCTTGGGGATATTTGAGGCCACCATTAGGACCTGGTGTAGACACCTTGCTGAATGGTGGACAGCAGGACCCAGGTGCACGTATTGGGTTCACATACCTAAGGCTCATTTAGCAAGAAGGAAGAATTTTCTCCTAATCATTGGCTGGGAGCCAACAATCTGGAAGCTTTCAAGGCCAGGGGTTTGGAGGTATGCTTCCTTCATACACATAGATTTGATTCCACCCACCCCAATTATTGGGGACTCGGGTGGCACTGTGGGTTAAACCACGGAGCCTAGGACTTGTCGATCATAAGGTTGGCAGTTCGAATCCCCGCAACGGGGTGAGCTCCTGTTGCTCGGTCCCTGCTCCTGCCAACCTAGCAGTTCGAAAGCACATCAAAGTGCAAGTAGATAAATAGGTACTGCTCCGGCTCTTGTTTGCCAGAAGCGGCTTAGTCATGCTGGCCACATGACCCAGAAGCTGTACTCCGGCTCCCTCGGCCAATAAAGCGAGATGAGCGCTGCAACCCCAGAGTTGGCCACGACTGGACCTAATGTTCAGGGGTCCCTTTACCTTTACCTTACCCCAATTATTGATTTGGCTTATTTGCAGATCATCTGATCTGTTAAATTTAAATAAATACAACCTTTCCCCTCCAATAAGGTGTATTGAGTCTTCTTTCAGAGTGTGCTGGCAAAAATTAACTGACATTACTGTAGTTGTCACAGAAGACATTCTCTCTTTTAAAAACTACAGATGTCTCAATTCTATCTCCTCGTAAAAGGCCTGGCTATTTTACATTTTGCAAACTTGGTTGATAAAATGCAAATCACTTTCTCCTTCTCTTCAATGTATTATTATTACTTGCTACTTCTGCCTACTGGCAGCAAAATATGTTGCTGTTTCAGCAAAAAAGAAAAGAAAAATAAGAACATGAAGCTTCTAAAGATTATGTCCTTTCTTAGGAGGCTCATGTAAATTATATAGTTACTATAGCTATCAGCGATTTATGAGTGCATTTTTCTTTCTTTCTTTGTTCTCTCTGCGCCAAATAGTGGTTGATATCTCTGCTTATATTACTTGAGAATGTCTAATGAACACTAGTTGCTCGGCCCAATAAGATTTTGCCTAAATTCTTCAGCAAGAGCAAAAAACAGCTGGTAGTTTTCAGAAGGAAAGCAGAACTGGAGTTTCTGTTAGCAGATATCATTTTCAAAACTCTTTGAGTATATTTTAGTAGGTTGCTTCACACGATACCCAGGAGCAAATGTGTGTTTGCTCTCGGTTGCACCTGTGGGAGTGACCCATCGACAATCAGGGCTACATGGCATAGGCACCTCCAGAATGTTCATGTTGCAAACCTTCATTTGAAGTACACTGAGAATGAGGAACAAAACTGGAATCCTCTTTCACAGCAGACGAATTTGTGTTAGAAATTGTAGAACATATTTTGGCAGAGCACCCATAATTCTTGTTGTGAGGGGCTGTTTAGATGGGATATGTTGTAAGCCAACTTTTTATTTTGGAGAGGGTGATTCCTCCTTATTCTACAGAGTGGGGATCTGAACTTCTGCCCCCATTAGAACCACTTTGCCACCTGTTCTATTTTCTTGATAGCCCTGTTCTGGTTACTACTGCATCCTCTGACCACCATGGGCTTTTCCTTGATCTTTCATAATACTGGAATCCAGGGTCAGCCAATGAAGCTGAATGGTGGGAAATTCAGGGTGGACTAAGGAAGCATTTCTTCACACATGTGGTATCTGCTACCACAAGATGTAGCAACATGGCTTCAAAATGAGATTAGACAATTTCCTGATGGATAAAGCTCTCAGTAGTACCAGTCATGATGCTCCCCTTGATGTCTCCAAATACCAGACTTTGGGTTCCAATAGCAAGGCAGAGTTATTGACCTAGATCCCAGAGGCATCTAACAGACCAAAGAGAGAAACAGGGTGCTGAACTAGATAGGCCTTTGGCCTGATCCACCAGGGCTCTTCTAGTGTGGTCAGCAGTAGACAACTTAAGCGTGCAAGCAGAATTGAAGCAAGGTGCTTGGCTGAGGTGAGCTTGAGCTGTGCCTTGCAATAATTTGAGCAGGGGAGCTTACATAGCTGACCACTCCCACTCACCCCTAGACAGATTTTTTGCAAGTTGGAGGTGGTCGGTGTAGATGCTTTATATGGAAAGAATCATTCAGTTATTACATGTTTGCACTTTGGCTCAGAGGCCTTTGGAGTTGCTTTCCCAAAAAATAATTATTCTTGCACTTTAATGAAAATATGCAGATTATTCATCTGCACAAATGCCATTTCAGTGATGGCATTCAGGACCAAATTATCTCCTATGCATATTTTAAATTAATCAGGGGGAGGGGAGAGTCGTTTTATGAATGCTTAAGATGCCCTTTGTTTTTGTGCTTTAACTAGGTTTTCTCTTCTGCAGTTCATATTTGTGACATTGTGGAACTTACTTATGCATTTGTTGACTGACAGCAGAAACATTTGCAGCTGCAGACATTAGCATCCCACTCCCCCCCCCTTAATTGTCTTGTTCCATTCGTTTGTGTGTCTATTTTCATGCAAAGTTGTTTCTTTGTGCTGTCTTGTACTTAATTCCTGGCCTTATTTAAAAGCAGACAGTTTTCATCTTAATCAGCTGGAGATGTTTTGTGTGTGCGCACGCGTTTCATTAATTTCAACCTTTTGCTTTTAGTGGCTGGTGTATTTATTCTGAACATCGTTTTTTGCCCCTATAAAAATCTGCTGGCTAGGAGTGTGTGTGTGTGTGTGTGTGTGTGTGTGTGTGTTTGGGAGTGAGCTGCTTCTTACTTTCCAAAATGGCAGCTAATGCTTTTAACTGTTTGGTGCCATCTGCTTTTGTTGAGCACGAACCAGAATTAAAATCACTCCCGTCAGAGACTGCTCACAAAAGACATCTGCTGAGCATATAACTGTGGGTAAAAAAAGAAGAAGTAAATAAAATGCTGTGCTGTTTTTTAACGGGATCAGAAAATGATCAGATACTCATATTCAGGTTGCAGGACACCTGTTATTACTGATGTAACAGACTCAGAAGGCATTCAGCACCTCCAGTATAGATTTAATCTCTGCAAAATATCTCCAACTTGAATGCTGAGCTCATGGTTAGGACCCCAGTTCATAAGTTTGCAAAACTATTCAGTCATATGGAACATTATTATATGCAAAGGACCACCCCGTCAATGGTATGTGCAGCATGCATTTGGCACCTCTTTGCCTTCATAGCCATAGACAAGAAAACCAAAGGAGGAAAATGTCTTTAGAATGATAAGACGGGGCAGAGGTGTCTCATATTCAATTTACACCCAGAATAGGATTGATGTTAAATTGCTTTGCACTGAGAGAGTGACACAGTACCCAAGGGTAATAAATCTATGCTGGTGAATTGATACCATGGTGCATAACCTTTACAGCCATGCTGAAGTGCACCTTCTGCTCCCCCCTTTTTTTGCTGCACCTTCCCTCCTGCTACAGGGTAGGTTTTGTTTTTGCTAGTACAGTGGTACCTCAGGTTACAGACGCTTCAGGTTACAGACTCCACTAACCTAGAAATAGTATCTCGGGTTAAGAACTTTGCTTCAGGATGAGAACAGAAATTGTGCGGTGGCGACGGGAGGCCCCATTAGCTAAAGTGGTACCTCAGGTTAAGAACAGTTTCAGATTAAGAACAGACCTTCGGAACGAATTAAGTTCTTAACCCGAGGTACCACTGTAATCCTTTCAGAAGCTGAGCAGATTTGGGGAGGGGGGAGCCCTTGATGGGCCCTTGGTGTTTCTCTTTTTATGCCTACCCCACATTACAGGGTTATTTATTTTTTATTCTCTCTCTCTCCTTATTTGGTCAGTTGGGATTCAATGCTGGCAGGTAAAGAAATCTAAGAACTTAATTGACAGATACTTTGAGGCACTATGGGCTTTAAGGGCACTCCTGATTCACATTTCACTGCCTTTGACTTGTGGGGATCTTTGGGGCTGCCCTTTAGGCCTGGCATGCTGGGACTTAGGTGTGCATGCTGGGTCCACATACTCAAGGCTCATTTAGCAGTTAGGGAGAATTTAGAGATAATTTTCTCCCAATCCCTGGCTGGGGAGCCAATTCAAACCCACCTGCCCATACTTACATAACTTTGGCATAACTTCTGTTGTCATATTTGAATACAGTAAATATAAATCGTTGCTCTGTCTCTCGAGTCTTCTTCACTGGTGTGTTGGCAAAGTGGAACAAGAGTGCTTTGTAACTATCAAAAGAAGTTCCTCTGTTACCAAACACAAGGTATTAATTAAAAGGCAAACTCTTGGATGGTGATTTTTAGATTCAGAGAGGATTATCAATATTGATTCCTAGAGCTGAAATTCTCTCTGACAAACCAGACTAAGAAGCAAACTGCCTGCATTACTAAATTGCATTCTTTCTTTCTTTTTGCAGCAATCTCAAGTGAACTCCCCTTCATTTCCCCTAAATAAGCAAATGATTTATTATCTATATAAATTTATGTGCGTGAATGGGCATGTTCTATTTCAGTCCCACATAGTCCCTGTGAGAAGACGGTATCAAGTCTACAAAACCTCCATGAAGTTTTTCAGAGAGTCATGAAGCCTTGCCCTGAAGAATTCTCTATCCCCAGTGCAATGTGCAATATATTAAACGAATGCAAATCTTCTCTATACCCATGCAAATTGAGTGCAAGAAAATAACCTTCATTTCACTATTAGGAACTGATATGTGGGCTTTGCATAAGCATAAATAGGGATACAAAATACAAAGCCAGTTGAAAATCATCCTCGGGATGTTCCAGATGAAGAAATGAAAATTGCTCCTTGATTGCTACAGAGCTTTAATGGAGTCTGCTCCAAGCTCTTTCCCCCACTTCCATTCTGTCAAGTAACAATTGTTGCTACAGAGGATCAGCCAAAGGCATGACTCACTCCTCTAAATGGAAGAAAGCTAACCTTGGCACCCTTTATTATGCAGCTCATTAATAATGCGGTCCATAATTCGAAATGGCAGGACAATTTGTCCCCATGGAAATAATCCCAACGTAAATTTGTTTTGTGGTAGCCAAATCTTGCAGGGACCCAGTATCTCAAGTTTCCATACCTCAGATTAGGTCTTTAATTTACTTACACCCAAAGCATTTTTAAAAGAGGGATGCCCCAATATGAATGGCATAGAAGTGAGAGTTCTGCTTTGAAGAAAAACCCTTCTCACCAAATAAGAAATTACTAGTCCTCTCTGAAATCTCGTTACATCTTCATCGGCTGAAACAAAGAGATACCAATCAGAACCAAGCAGGAAAAATAGAAGTGCTGTTCTGTTCAGATGACATTCAAAGAAAAATGCTTGAAATGTAGGTTTTTGAAGATCTCTGTGGGAAGACAGGATTGTTAGAGCCGAAGCATAAAATCTCATGCTGAGCACAGTTTTCCTGGTTGGAAACACACAAACACTCATATTAAATCAATAAGCCCAGAAGTTATCTAGAATACTTCAGTCAGAAAAAATAATGCTGAAGATGCTATTGAACTTTCATAATCCTATTTACTTGAGATTAAATTCAGCGTTAAAATCTTCTTTGGATTCTAATTTATCTTTTCAGATCACTTGAATAAGTTGGTTCTTACTTGATGTTTTCCAGACCTATAGTTATGAAAACCTTTAAAGCAGGGAGGCAATCCATTCATAGGAGTAACAGAAAAGGTGACTTACGGTAAATGTGAAAGAATTAAACTGAAACCTTTTGTTAGACAGAAATTGGCACAAGCTGCTGGCAGGACAGCTGGTAGTTAATTTAGAGGTGATGGTTTAAAACATTGTTTTCTTATTACTTTAAAGTGCAATCTTATATAGTTGGGGAGTGACATTCAAAGATGATCTACAACTGCCTGGTCTGGCTCAAGTCAGCAGCGTGAAAAAGAAAGAGGAGAAATATGCTTTGGGGAAGGAGCTTAGTTCAGTAGTAGAGCATCTGCTTTGCATGCAGATCCAATTTTGGATCCTCCCGCTGCCCAAACTAGATATGCATTTCTACAAAGGAGAGTTGCCCCACTCCTTTGATTATTTTGGTTCCTTTTTTCGGAACCTTTTCCAACTCTACAATATCCCTTCTGAGGTGAGGTCCACCAGACCCAGATTTGAATTTGCGTCAGTCCGTGGCGGCAGCTTGGGCAGGCGGGGCCAAGGAGTGGACCTGGCTGCTGAAGTTGTCACTCTGGTCTGCCCCTAGGGCGTTTAAATGGACCAGTGCTGCTCTCAGCAGTGCAGTTAGCCCAGAATATCATGAGAGAACATCGTAGAGAAGGAAGAAGACCCAGAGAGAGGGTCCTCATGAGATTGTTTACGACGCAGTACAGGAGCGCCGGGAGCAGAGCCGCAGGGATCACCAGGATTCTCTGCTCTCGAGGAAGTGTGCTAGTGGCAAGGAGCAAGGCGCAGGCAACCCGAGCGGAGCATCAACAGCAATGAGCCCTCAGAAGAGCTGAAGGCTCTTGGCTTGTTAGCCACCCAAGCACCTTGGTGCGTTGGTTAACTGAGGCGCCTTTAGAAGAGTCCTGCTCTGGTGTTCTTTGTCTTCATGGATTGGCTGTGTGAAGAGGCAGGAGGGAACAGCCTGTCTGGTACTACCTTCCAGAGGGCTCCTGTTCCAGTGTGATCATTAGTGACAGCACCGGTGAGAGGGCTCCTGCTCCCTGGGGAGGGGGTGCTGCAACTGGGTACGCAAGTGCATTGATGAAATCACAAAGGGTATCATAACATGCACTTGTTCAAGTCGCAGTGAACAGAGTAATCCTGATAGTCTTCCTTTTCATTGCTCAAGTATTTGCAGAGACCATCTCTTTTCTTCATGATCCTGAGGATTACCAATATAGATGAGAACGCTAATGCTGTTGGGCTCTCCCATTTGTTTCTGTGGGGATATTTTATCAATTATTCTTTTTCAGTTTTTACCCTTGATGGGATTTTGCACAGAAAGTTGCTTCGCAAGCATTAACACTTGCTATTAAATCATAAATCAGATTTATGATTTACGGATTTCAGATTCTTTTCAGCTGGCTTGCTGACCCACATTAGCATCTTTTGTCATTTTGTGACACAAACTATCCCATAATGAACATGGATCATATTGAATGGTGCTTCAGGTACTTCTCCTTCCGCCATGCGTTTTCTAAACTGTCACTGCACCTAATCCATTCTCAGCTAATCATTTGGCATTCGCATCACGTTTCTGGCGTCCAATTTTTTGAGCGCATCTCCATGCATATTTCAGGTCTGTCAGGAATATGACGGACTGCCTTTTATTCACTTACTGAGGTACACAGAAAAAGCCCTTTTCACTTTTGATCTGAAAATTTGCTACAATTAAGTTGAGACAGGAACACAATCAAATGACTGGTGCAAAACACAGTTAGTGACAGCAGGCAAAGTACTTTTTGCCAGTAAACTTGCCAGCAAACTTGGGTTTTTAAAAAATCTGCTTCTCAGACTGACTTACTGGGCTGACCGAAAAAGACACAGGGAGAGGAAAAGATTCATGAACAGATATTAATCATGATTCAGTTAGCAGTCAAAAAGGCCTTTCAGCTTGTGATAAGGGCTTTCCATGTTTACTAAAGTTTCAAGATGCTTGAAGACTGTGGTCATTAATTGCTGTTAATTATTATGTGTACGGTAGGTATCCTATATCGTAGTTAATTCAAGCTTCACCACTACCTTGGAGCTGGATGGTTGTCAGTGGCAGAACTTGAGTCCCAGATTTCGCTATTCACTAGCACAGAGTCTCTGCAGCTGAATGCAGATATTCTTAGATGTGTGTGAATAATAAGTGTTTGGTGGCTCTCCACATTTGGTGGTCTACAGCTCCCATCATTCTTGACCATTGGCCTTGCTAGCTGGGGCTGAGTCCAATAACATCATGTTGCTGCAGGCATTTTTGGTTTCCCTCTTCCATTTCTGCCCAAGGGGATATTGTACATACTAATTGTTTGTGCACAATAAACCATCCTACAAGGGTGGCTGTTTTGTGCAAGTTATAGGAGGAAAATATAGAGGAAAATTGTTTCAACATTCTTTTCCCTCTGCATGTTTCTAGGGAGGACAATACATTAAAATGGAATACGGAAATTTGTCTAAGAATGGATGGCTAATGGAATTAAAAGGTCTTATAACAGCTGCTTAGGGTACTCTGGCCTTCTGGCTGAATGTGGTGCTGAAACACTTCAATTATTATGAAATCTCCAGCAGTTCAAAATAAATCATTTAGGCTACTGCCAAACCAAACCCTGTGATTGTTCTATATAACAGCAACTGAAGACAGACTATCTGAAAAATGAATCAAATCAATAGAAGACAGGTAACATTAAAAAACAACAACAACAACAAACAGCATCACAATACTAGGGAAATTGTGTTAGTAAATAAATATTCATGATTACTAGTTATGTGAATGCATTCATTCTTTAGGGTAGAATTGTAGGGGAATCATGGTAATAGTTTGGTCTATGTAGCCATTCCCAAACTTCATTATTATTAATAAAATCCTGATTTAAATGTTGTCCAACGCTTAGCATATTTCTGGATATGCACACACAAAATTGCAGGCATTTGGGGCTAAGGTACTCTACTTCTTTCCAACCCGCAAAATGCATCAATAACTTTTTACTCTTTTTTCTGATCTTAATTATTTCAGTTGCTTAATTTGTTAATCCATGTACGGAAGCTACCGCAGAAGGGTGATCTGAAGCGTACTAATGCCATATTTGCTGTCTCTGCCTTTGAAGCCAAGTGCCCTGGCTCACAGCAGATACACCTGAGGCTTGTTAGTCATGCTCTTCATTAGTCCAACATTCTCCTGGGATTAGCAGGTGTCTTCTGCCCAACCTCTTTCTCGGTGGAGATGCTAAATGCCCATTTAATTGCTGCACCAAACCTAGAGAAATGCACTCACCCTGACAGGAGTTCCTAATGCAGATTAAACACATTTTTTTAAAAAAAAACAAACCAATATAAACATAAGAGGACATTTAGTGCTGTTGCATCGTGTTAATAGTAGCACTCAATTATGTAACTGTGTGTGTACACAGAAATGTAAAGCACAAAAACGGGCACATCTAGGCCAAACTTGTGAATTAAATGCACTAAGAATGGGAATGGTGGTGTGTATGAATGATCTGGCCCTTCTCAGCTCCATTCAAAGACCCTCTGGTCCTTTCTGCCAGAACTTCTTCCACCCCACCATGACTACAGGCTTGGCTGAGGAAGACACTCTGGTCCCCAGCTCTGCACTGCTTTACAGGCAACGGCCAATTTAGGTGTGTCCAAATAACATGTAATTGTCCACATGTGAAACCCAGAAGTAGCCCCCAAATGTCATAAAGACATCACCAAAAGGGGCAGAACGAGGTGGGGGTGGCAAGGACTTACACATGCTCCACGACACATTGTGTAGCATTAATTTGAGAAGCGCAAATTAAACAATTTCTCATTAAAATGTAGGAAAATACATATCTGCATGCTATAATGTAGTGTGGGAAGAAGAAACTTGAAGGCTTGTTGAATGCTTGCATTACTGCGAGTTTAGAGGCTCTGGCTACCCCTGTAGTGTTACAACCTTAATAAACAATTGGAAGCCAATATTAGTCCTGCTTAGAAGGTAGAGAACGTCTCTAAACTCTGCTGCAACACTCTTGGCTGCTCCATGGTGAGCAACAAGTTTCAGAAGCCAGCCAGGAGCAGTTTATGGGCCACCCTTCCCCATCCCCTTCCTGGCAATTGTGCAGAAGGTCACAGGTTCAATCCCTACCAGGTAGGGCTAGGGGGAAACCCTGTCTCAAACCCCTGAAAACCACTGGCAGTCAATGTAGTCAACACTGAGCTAGATGGGCCAACGGCCTGACCTGATAGAAGGCAGCTTCCTATCTACAATTGCTGGATTCTGATAGATATTGCAAAGAGCACTTATTCTTCTACTGTTGGAAGAAAAACGTGCAATACTTAGCATCTCCAGTTAAAATGGGAAGGGAGCAAGAGATGATAGGAAAGATCTCTGCTTGAGGTGCTGGAAAGGTTCTGTTAGAGTAGGCAATATGGGCTAAACAGACCAATACTCCGACCTGTTATAAGGCAGCTTCCTAGAAACATATGGATTCTACAGCAGCTCTCTTTGCTATGGCTACTAGTCCCCCTTACTCTTGCACTTGTGGGTCAGGTTAGCATCAGAATTCACAAGGAACTGATTTCTCACATCATAAAACAGCATACAAACACAGTGCTCTTTTTAAAAAAATATTAAAGATTTATTGGTTTACAAAAGTATGTGCAAGTCTCTTTTTTCAAGTTACATTTTCTACAGGTAAGTTTCATTTGTTGAGACATTAGTGTTACATTAGGAAGAAAAGGGGGAAAGAGGTGGAGGGGGGCACGGTGAGTGGGGTTGGGGTTGGGTGGCAATGCTTCTATTCTACTTAGTGTATGTGTGGGGTTTTGTGTCAGTGTCGCTTGGTGAGAGAGGTTGGGACTTTAATGTAGTGAGTCAGGGCCAGCCTGCCCAATGAGGGCAGGCAGAATGCCAAGTGTTAAGGTCCCACAGGCACCCAGTTGCTGGCAGAAAAGTGGTGGCGGCAGCAATAGCTTCTGGTGAGATCTCACTGACATATCAAGATCTCACTGAAATGTCAAACGACCTCAGGTCTGCCACTCCTGCTTCACATGTGCTGCTGCACAACCTAGGTGTTGGTGGCAGAGCAGCAGCACCTTCCCATTTCACCTCAGGTGACAAAAGAGGAGGTACCACCTGTGTCGTTAGTTCATACATTGAAGGTGAAATCTTATATACTTTATTTGCAATGGTTGTAGAGCTCTAAGTTTTAGCAGAAGCTCAGTTATCAATTAATAACAACAACACCAACAACAACAATTGTACCCCACTCATCTGACTGGGTTACCCCAGCCATTCCAGGTGGCTTCCAACATATATAAAAACATAATAAAACATTACACATTAAAAAGCTTCCATATACAAGGGAAAACTCCCTGGAAAAGACCCTGATGTTGGGAAAGATTGAGGGCACAAGGAGAAGGGGACGGCAGAGAACAAGATGGTTGGACAGCATTCTCGAAGCTACCAACATGAGTTTGACCAACTGCGGGAGACAGTGGAAAACAGGAGTGCCTGGCGTGCTCTGGTCCATGGGGTCACGAAGAGTCGGACACGACTAAACAACTAAACAACAACAATACAAGGCTGCCTTCAGACGTCTTCTAAAGATTATATAGTTACTCATCTCCTTGACATCTGATAGGAAGGTGTTCCACAAGGTGGGCACCACTATCAAGAAGGCCTTCTGCCTGATTCCCTGTAGCTTCACTTTTCACAGTGAGGGAACTGCCAGAAGGCCCTTAGTGCTGGACCTCAGTGTCTGGGCTGGAAGATGGGGGTGGAATGCCAGATGCAGCACCATTATGGTAGAGATGCTGGAAAAAAACATTCAATAGATATGGTTCTCTGGGTGATGATAAGGAAAATAGGCAACAACAATACAAAAATAGGATTATTTTATTGATTTAAGCCCACAGATAGCAATTATAAACTTTTCCTCTTTTTTCAAAGGGGAAATGTGTCAGAGCAACCAGGGAAAGGCAATGCAGCATAATGTGTATATACAACTGATTGTTTCATATGTCTACTGTTATGAACATCAGAAGGCCATTTCTAAATGTTTCATTTCTGTTTCACACTGGGATTTAATGAAGTTGCTTCACACCAAGAAATGTCAAAAGTATTACTTAAAAACAACAATATAAACTTAGCACAAAGCCAGGATGGCTGTTCCAAGCTCACAACTTTCTGTAATAGCCTCTTCAAGCCCTCATTAAAACCTAACAGCCACTCTATTTTATCTAGTCTATCTATCAAAAGATCTTTTTAACAGAAGTCTGCAATTCTAGGAAAGCACTGCTGTTCTAAATTTTTGTTTTAACACCCAATTGCCCTTATGTCTCTGTATTACTGCTTTAACATCCGTATTTTCTATAAGCGTGTCATTTCTTCAATGTGCTTGCCATTCAGCTGTGCCCCTTTCTCTAGCTTCAGAACGAAGCAATCTGAAGCAGAGCAGAGCGTCTGAAGAGAGTGGTGGCATTTTGCTCTGGAAAAAAAAAATGACTAATGTTTTCTTATTTTTCTTGTAGCTGCCTGATTATATGCTTTTCTCTCTCTCTCTTGCTCCTTTCCTTCCCCTCCCAGTGTTTAGAGATTTCTATGTGCCAAATTCTAATATTGAAGTAAACTGTATTGAACTACAGAGTCACCCCTGAAGTATACATACATGGCTGAGCTTCCAGATCATTTTAAGAACAGAGCAAGGCACAGAGTCAGAAAATAATATAGTGCTACCTGTTGCTTGGAGGTGCTACAAACCCAATTGTTCTGTTTTCTTTTCTTCAACATCTCACTAGATAAAGCCAACCAGCAGGTAATGTATAGCCACATTACCATATTTATAAAATGAACCACATTCATATGTGTGTGATCCAAATTGGGACAAATTAATAAAGCCCAAGTTAACCCTAGAAGAGTTAAAAGATGCCAACCTTTGTTCCACAAAGAAGCAAAGTAAACTGAGATTAAAGAACTAGCTGTACAAAATGTTCAGGATCATATACATGGATGGTACTGGCTTCCAAAATGCAGCTTCTCCGTTGGAAAATATTTGCTTAAAGCTATTTTTGACTAATAGGTTTAGGTACTTCAAAGTAACTTGTATGTTTCATGGTTCCATTTTCAATATACCAGCTAGCTTGGTTTGGATGTGAATGAACATTTATTCTCATAATGATCTTTGTTTCTCAACTGCTTATATCCCTATCTGTAATCTCAGAAAATTTTGAAGCTAGAATCCAAAAGAAGTATATGACATGCAGAAGGGAGCAGAGAAGTCAGTTTCTCAAATCCTTGCTTGGATTGGTAGCTAGAATTCCTTCTCAATCTTTAGGTTAAACTGCTAGAAAATCTTAAGCTTTTAACCAGTTTTGACTGGTGGAAGCTTTAGGAGGATGTATTTTACGGCTTAGTAATCAAGCATGCTTTATTGATAGCTATTGGTAGCTATTTTTATTTGCCGGTCTAATATTGTTTTTCAATTACTCCCTTGTATTAATTTCACATGTACTTTCTATGCTTAGTAAAGGTAAAGGGACCCCTAACCATTAGGTCCAGTCGTGACCAACTCTGGGGTTGCGGCGCTCATCTCACTTTATTGGCCGAGAGAGCCTGCGTACAGCTTCCGGGTCATGTGGCCATCATGACCAAGCCGCTTCTGGAGAACCAGAGCAGGGCACGGAAACGCCGTTTACCTTCCTGCCGGAGCGGTACCTATTTATCTACTTGCACTTTGACGTGCTTTCGAACTGCTAGGTTGGCAGGAGCAGGGATCGAGCAACGGGAGCTCACCCCGTTGCGGGGATTCGAACCACCGACCTTCTGATCGGCAAGTCCTAGGCTCAGTGGTTTAACCCACAGTGCCACCCGTGTCCCTTACTTTCTATGCTTATATTTCAGTTATGGCCAAGTATTTATATTTTCATCATCTCTGTGCTTTGATCCAAATACATTGGAAAGGTTTATTTTATTTTATCTGATCCTGGTCCCTTTCTGATTATCACCACTACCTCATTGGGGCAAGCTAAATAGAATATTTAAGGACCTGTTTTCATGCTAGACCAGGACTGTCCAAGATAACAAAATCCCTACTGGGAACTATTGTTTCAACAAAGAACAACCCAGAGTTTGAAAGGTTTTATGCAAGTATTGCCAAATCCTCACTGAAAGAGGGAGGGGAGATCAGTGGAAATTGGTTCCCTCCCTTGTCCTCTTATGGAAGTCTCCCTCCGGGAAGAGGGCAAAATTGCAGGTTTTTCTATTAGTAGAAATACATCTCAGCAGTGCAATCCAGTGCCTGTTTACTCAGAAGCAAGTCTCTTTTAGCTTACTCCCTAATAAGAATTGCATCTTAAATAAAGATTTAGTTACATTTGATCCTTGCCACTCCTTGCAGCATTTTCCCATCAAGTCTAATTCATTCCCTTGACCAACCTTGAGTCTATGTAAACTGTGGTTCAAGGTGCAGTCTTCCTGGGCTGTTTCTTAGCTTTCTTATCTAATACCTGTCATTTATCCAGTGCTGTGTTCCAATTCAGTGGTGCATGGTTGCTCTAATCTCTTACAGCAGCATCTTTAGAATAAGGAACAGGTGTTGAGTTGTAAAGCTTAGACAAGGCAAAATCTGTCAGTTGACATATTGTCTGTTTGTAACTATGGCTTTAAAAAAGCATGTAGCATGTAGCCGCCATGTGGCTCTTGTTTAAAGGATGCAGTCCGGAGCAGGGCCATGCCTTTAGCCCTGTCCATGATGCCAAGTCTTAAAAACAAAACCATGTCTGCAGCGACCTATATCAAAAAGCCAATCTGCCAGCTCCACACTGCATGTGTAGGGGCTCCATATGACTGGGAGCCCCAATTGTGTGGATGTAAAGAGAACCCCTGCACATGAGGAGAAGCTCACCCAGTGGTGTCATTGTTGTGAAAAGAAGACCTGGTAATGAGTGTGGGGCTAAAAGCGCATCTTGAGTGTGCTTTGCATCTGAATAATACATACAAGGGGTTTCCAGTGGCAGCCCCTAACCCCATTTACCTGCGAATAATCCCCACTGAAGGTATCTGAAGAAGTGCGCATGCACACGAAAGCTTATACCCAGAACAAACTTAGTTGGTCTCTAAGGTGCTATTGGTCATTTTTTTAAATTTTTTAAATTTATTTCAACTGTGTCACACCAACACGGCTACCTACCTTAATCTGCAAGAAACAGACATCTACAACATTTGTTTTGGGGTCTAGCAGAAAAAGAGATCTAAAAAGGTAACTTTTTACCCCAAACTCTAGCAATGAGCATGAACAACACCTATTCACTGAGGTGGATCGTGCTCTACTGTGGATAAATTGGCCCAGCATGCTCCCTGGGAAAACAAAAAAGAAAACTTAGAAGGAGAAGCTAAACTTGTGTATCTCCAGTAAGAGAATCTATAGTGACATCACTCTGCAAGACTCTGAAAGCCATTTTGCATAGAACATGTTAAAATTTCACAGCAGGGTGTAAATGTAAGATTATTGTTTTTACTGCTACCTGAATGTTATAAGCCATTTGCCTCTCTATGCACCTGCATTCATTATCTCCTGCATTTATGCTTTAACCAATTTTCCAATATAGCCTAATAGTCATAAGCTCTGTCTCTGCAATTTAATTCTAAAATAATTATAGGATATAAATAATTTTTTATATATGCTTCCATCTTTTATTGCTAAATCAGTATTTTCTGTTGGGTTTGCAACACACACACCCTTTCCTGTATTGGTAGTTAGCACTATGATTTACGGCTTTATTTTCTTCACTCTTGAGAATGGACATTTCCCATTGTGTTCTAACGGAAGCATGAAATGTACCTGGTCTTGACTAATAGGAAGATATAGATTGAAAGTGTATTTCTTGGTTCAGGATATATATTATGCCTGAGGTATTATACAAATGGGCTCTAGTGTGTAGACAGTTGAAAAAGTTCTGTTGTAGAGATAAGCTGTTGTTAGTGGTAGGGACAACAGAATTCAGTAGATGCTGTGCTATACTGGTGGGATGCCAGACATAATATTCTACTAGAGAGATATCCTGGTGGAACACATCAGATACACCAATGTAAGATGTCATAGGTGGAATCCTTCTGTTGGTGGAGATGCAGATAAAATGGGATGGACTTACAGGTGGGAAATAGGGGTGGTGCGCTTGATGGCCAGGGGATGTGCGCTTGATTTGCACTTCCCAAAACAATATGTGAACTGGAACACAACCATCCTTCAAAATTCGCACTTCTCCAGATTTTGCAATGTAGTTCTCCAGCCACACAATGGGTACAAAAATGCACATATTGGGGCAGAGTGTACACAAACATGCATATATCAGTGAAAATAACAGGTCCGCTCAGGGCTAAACTTAAGTTGAATAACACCCTTCGATTCCTATGCTTTAAAATACAGCATGCTTCCAATGCTATTTTAAAAGACAAAGCATGTAAAATGCATTTGAGAATAAAATATAATAAAGTGCCCAGTAAGCCTCTTCCTGTAGCCATAATAGCTCTTTAGCAAAGTATAATATGCATTTAAAAAGCAACAATGTGTCGGAATTCAAGCAAGCAGAGCCTCCAGCTCTTAGGAATTTGGCCACCCTCCAGGTGCCCGGCTTGAATCCTTATGACCTCCCGTCTGCGACTCCCGGCAAGATCAAGGGAGGTCTCCAATCGGCGATTCTCCTCAACGTGAAGGAGAACACACCACTCCTCCCCCACCTCCATTCCCAGGGGAGGGGGAAAGAGACAGACAGAAATATATCTACATGTCTTTATTCCTGTCTTTCACCAGTACAGAGAAAACATGTCTGCACACTCTGCTTCCCAACGCAGAGAGAGAAAAAACTCCACCCATGTACTTCCAGTACAGGGTCATGTGCTGCTCTGAGGTAACATCCGGCTCTCAGAGCACTTTACAAACTGTCCCTGGTTCCGACGGTACAATCCAATAACACCCACATCCTGTTTACCATTCCAGCCACCTGGTGCTTGCTTCTGCATTGCTCCTTTTTCGTAACACAATGAATGTTGCTAATGAGCTCTTGATGTTCATGAACAATATTGAGATCATGATGTTCACTGTAGCAAGGAATGGGTGAGATCCAAACATAGCCGTGCCTAACTTAAATCACATTGATTTCAATGAGTTTATTCTAAGCATGACTAAGCCTGGATGCAGCCCAATGTATTCACCAGGTCAATACTAAAAATGATGCTCTGGTCCTGCCTTCCCCAATCTGATGATCTCCAGTTGCTTTTGACGGCAACACCCATCAGCCCAGGCACAGCATGGCTGCACTAGCTGGGACTGATGGGAGTTCCAGTCAAAAATATCTGGAAGACATGAAGTTGGAAAAGGTTGCTCTGGCCCAGTTTCTGTCCTCTGGTTTCTCAACCCTCAAAGTAGTAAACTTCAAAATCCATTTATTGTGAGGACCATGCCTGTACACAAACATCAACACTACAATAGTTAAAAATATTAAAATTCATTACATACTATGCCAACAAAACCTTCTTCCCACAAAATAGAAAAGGAGGGAAAACGAGCAACGAGTTAAACAGACGATGAAGAGGTCTTTACGTTGTCGTCCATAAATCTTTCCCTGGCTTTCATGGCCTTCATCACAAAAACCGCTACCACATGGGTAATGCGTGGGTTTGCATCAACTAACAAAAATTTTACTCTATCTTCAGGACTGGTTATAGAGTTAGGTATAATTTGCAGCAATGCGTCTCTAAAGCCCGAGTAAATGGGGCAATAGAGGAGGTAATGTGTAAGATCCTCTTTAATTTTCATAAGGCAAGGACATAAACGATGTTCTACTGGGGTTTTTGTGTATCTACCGGTCAAATAAGCAGTTGGCAATGTTTGAAACCGTGCCATAGTAAAAGCTCTCCGAAGGGTGGGATCAGTGATCTCCACCAAGTAGTTGGCACAGATTTTGACTGCTTTTACTCGGGGGAACCAGTAGGAAAACCCAGAGTTTTTTATCTTAGTGGAGTCCATAAAGGCGTCTTTTTCAAAGATCCATTCCCGAACTTTATCAGGGCTCCACAATTTGAGAGTATTAAACTCAGGTAGGTTGTATCTAGATAGAATGTCTAGTAGGTTTTTATGCCAAGTGGTATTATTTTGTAATGATACAAAGGCTTGTTTAGCCAATAAGGTGTTTGGGGCATCTATGAGGTTGGTGAAAAAACGCAGGAATCTTAAGTGGGCCCTGGCAGACACAGAAGGTAATCCTACTTCCACTCTTAGGAAAGCTGCCGGAGTGCTCTGAGGGAGGCCTAGAATTCTTCTGAGATAAAAATTTTGGAAGATTTCAAGCCGTTCTAACAGCCCTCAAAGTAGTATGTTCCACACTAAAAGCAATCAGATGTCAAAAAGTAGAAACTCTGAAAGGTGAATTCTTTCAAAATAATGTATTGGCAGGGGCAGATGTCTCTAACTTGGGAGACCAAGAATCCAGTTGTACTGTGGAAAAATTGGTATAAATCTTCACCTTGGTCATTGCACCATTTTATCTTACTGTAACTATTATTGCTTTAGTACAGCATGTTTTATAGAGCACTTCAACACCCATTTTATAGGCTCTTTTGTTAAACACTCATATTGATGTTGCAGGAGAAGCCATACATTTATTTTTTTTACTAGTTATTCTCTATTCTCTAGCCATGCTAGGACAGCATTTTACTGTGTTATTCATTCCATGGCCTGGAATGATTCTGGGTCTTTATAGGAAATGCTATGTTTTATCCTTTATAGAATTGTCCTTGAAAATAACATCTAAAACATTATTACATATGTAAGCAAGAGGCTCTCAAATTGTGGGAAAGTATATGAAAAACTTGGTCATAGCTCGCCATCATTTCTAAGAGAAAAATTGAGTAAATAGCTATTAGAGGCTGCTAGCCATGATGTCTAAGTCCTGTCTCCACAGTTCTGGAGGCGGTAACACTTCTGAATACCAGTTGTTGGAAGGCACAGGAGGTGAGAGGCCTCTTGCGCTTGAGTTCTGCTTGCAGGTTTCCCACAAGCATCTGGTTGGCCGCTGTGAGAATGGGGTGCTGGGCTACCTGATGGGCAATTGGCCTAATCCAGCAGGCTCTTCTTGTGACTCTCTCTCAACTGACTTTTTTTGAAAATTATATAAGTAAGGATTTATGCCCATCAGTGTATTTGCTTTCTGAGAAGGAACTCAATAGCACATGCCGTAGAACAATGGATATGAATAATAGCCCTAAAGTGTTTCTTCCCCCTACCCCACTTCTCTTTTGCTTACTCAGATTTTGCATGTGGATAAGGCCACGGGCTCCCAGCTGTAGTCAGAATTACATAACAAAAGCTTTTCTCTTTAAGGACGTTTAAGGAAAATGTGTCACCACTTATCAAATCACAGTGACAAAGTTGCTTCACCTCAAATTTGACATGATAAATCCTGAGTCATCTGAGGTAACCCTGTGTGACTTTGTGGTTGTCAAAAGGATCGAACAGCTTTTCAAAACTTGTTTGTTTGTTTCAGTGTCTCCAACATTTCAGGTGTCTTTGTTCATATTAAAAGCAATTCTAATAAGAAAATTTAGGATTTTAAAAAGAAAGCTGAAGTCAAAAACATTTTTATATCAACGTACATATTTGTTATATATGATTAGGCTATATGTACAAAAACAATAATTGTGGGCAGGGATGCATAAATCTGTCCATTTCAGCATCTCTTATTTTCTCATTTTTTCACTCTGAAGTGAAGTTCTCCAAACTTCAGCAGTTTTTGGCATATTTTTTTTAAAGTCCCCATAAAGATTCATCAATATTTTTGTGCAAAGCTCTCGTAAAATGCACATTTATGTATATATTTTTTGCCTGATATGAATATTTTTGCAGACCTCTTCTACTACAATGCATTTTATGTTAGTTTCAACAAAATATGCACAATTTTCACTAGGATATGCATTTCATTGTTCACTATTTGGTTGGAGAAGTGCATCACAATATTCAAAAAAGGACAGCTGGATTTTGGTGTGCATACAGTTTTGGAACATGCAAATTCATTAGGTGTGCATTTATAATAATTCTGAACCAAATTCCTCTTCCATCCCTAGCTGTGAGTGTACAAAGTCACTATGTTAGATTGAACCTCTTTCTCCACATTATGTCTCCAAAACTTCCATTTTAAGACCAATTGGTGGCGGACACATAGGGATATACAGACTGTCCTTAGTTCAGTTCCTATCTCTTTTATATGTTCACTAGTAAGTCCATCCAATCCCATTGCCATTTAAATTTTCAGGGGAAATCCCAAAACATTCACACAAACTTAGATATGTACTTGGAAGGTGATCTAAGGGCTGCCCTTCCTTCCTTCCTTCCTTCCTTCCTTCCTTCCTTCCTTCCTTCCTTCTGTACTAGACATCTGGAATAGCTTCTTCCACACAAAGTGAAACTATGTCTGCAATTGGGACATACTGATGTACCATCAATATGTATCAACTACTCTTGGGTAGATCATAGGGGAAAATTAAAAACAATGGCTACTCCCTTTGGTTCTTGGGCAGAGCTGGATTTCACACACAGCCATCTAGTCTCCCTGGCTGCTTACCAAGGCCTTTGTGCAGGAAGTGGTGGGTGGGGAACATGGAAGAAAAATCCACCCATCTGTCCATCCATATCTCCTTACACTAGCAATGAGAACCTATGACTCTCCAGATGCTGCTGGACTCCAACTCCCATCAGCCCCAGCCAACATGATCAGAGATCAGGGATCATGGGAATTGGAGTCCAACAGGACCTGGAGAGCCAAATATTCTTTGTCCCCGTTCTATATATTCTGTGCCTCATCTATTAATTGTATTGCCTCTGTGGTCAGGGACTTCGCTACACCAACACTGACCAACCACACTGTTAATGATTTTTTTAAAAACCCCATACATGATTAACTGTAGCAATTTTTGCTTTCTCTCCTCTGTTGTTTATATCTTCTGGAAGGAAGCTGTGGAAAAATATATTTTATCCAGCACAATAATCAAATTAATTGTACAACATCAGGGGTCAGAGAAATGGCTGAAGTTTAGAAATAAATAAATGAGTTTAAAGTGGTACTAGATCAGATAAAAATCCATTTGTTCAGCTTCGTGAAGGAATACAAACCTTTATACCGCAGGTCAGAAGCCAATTGCTAACTGAGTGGGTTAGGAAGAAATATCTCCTGAGTTATTGTATAATGACGACCAAAGACAAGGTTCCAATATTTCTTGACAATATGTTCCAGTTCAACCTTTGCCTTCAGCTGTACAACCTCTTAAATGAAACAGGTGGCACTGCCAATAAAAGTGATATTTTCCCCACTAACTCTCAGGAATGAAACTACTTCCTCCTGCCACATTTTGGTTTGACATGTCTTGTGGATGACCTTTTAAACATTTTTTTGCCGTGTCAATGACAACAACGAGAGACTTTCCTTGTATAATTAAGCCCTACAGGAATTCTTATGTAATAGAGTGAAAGTAAATAACTCCCGGGAATGTAATCTACAACCTTATGATACGAGGAAATTTCAGGACAGTGGTACCTCGGGTTAAGTACTTAATTCGTTCTGGAGGTCCTTTCTTAACCTGAAACTGTTCTTAACCTGAAGCACCACTTTAGCTAATGGGGCCTTCCACTGCCACCATGCCACCGGAGCATGATTTCTGTTCTCATCCTGAAGCAAAGTTCTTAACCCGAGGTAATATTTCTGGGTTAGCAGAGTCTATAACCTGAAGCATATGTAACTTGAAGTATGTAACCCGAGGTACCACTGTATAAAGTTTTTGTTTGTTACTATGTTATGTATGTTATGTATTTTGGTGTGCTTATGTTGTAAATTGCCACCCTTTGATCCATGGATGAAGGGTGGTATAGAGATTTGATAAATCAATGAATAACCAAGCCCTGTAGTTCTTGAAACTTGTCTCATAGTCTTAACTTGTTGGCAGATGTGATTATCAGAAAGACTGTTGAAAACCTTGGTTTTGTTTGCACTTAACCAAATAATACATTTGAAATGTGCAATATTGCACTCTATTGACACCATACAAAACAATGGATAATCTCCTTTCAGTGTTTCCATGGATATAGGATTGTTTATTAAACAATATTTCATGTACAGATATTATCACCACAGTCACAAAAATCATGCATAAAATAAGGGGGAAATCAATGGGCATAATATGCCCAATGTCAAACACCATTGACATTCTATGTGTAGGGATCCTAAGTGAGAATTAAGTCCCACTGAGTTCAATGAGATCTGCTCTTCAGTAACTGTTTTAAGAGCCCTTAAACACTTGGATCAGCATGACCCTTGAAAATAAAAAGCCTAACTTTGGGGAAACGGTGTGCAGATTCAATATTCATACTAATCAGTCTCAAGTTTGCACAGCAACATAATATTTTATAGGCCCTCACAGGCCTGGTAGGAATTGCCACTGATATTTTGCCTACGACAAATATCAACATTATTTGGGGAATCCTCATCAGATGAAACATTTGAAGAATTGAATGGTGATCCAACAGGGTTTCAAGCAGTGGTTTTCCCCCCAGGGTACGCAGTACTGGCACCTCTTTTGTTTTTGTTAAAAAGTGTTGCACTTACAAATTCATGGTGAGTACCAGCACCTATTTTCATTCATATATATATATATATATATATATATATATATATATATATATAAGCACTGGTTTCAGGATTAGTAAAATTGGTTGGAAATATTCTGCACATCTGTAGGTTGTTACCAGATTTTGCTTAAATAAAAATCTGAAGCATGTTTCTCCTTCATTTAAGAAAATCTGAGGAATTCTAGTGAAACCAACCCCACCATCAGCCTTGTGAAATGTTTGTGTGTGCGCGCGCATGCAAGCATATATCTGCATTTGCATGTCACTACTTGCAGTTGTTCAAGCACTTATTCTAGATAAATAGAGTTGTGTCCAAGTAGCTTCTACTCAGAGTGGACTTTGTGGGTGGTATCTAATTAAAACGTCCTGTCTTCATTTGTGCAATGTAAGTTTCCCCTCTCCTCTTCCTGTGTGCAGGCTGTGCTTTCCTCAAATCACCAGAAGCTTGGGGGAACCTCTAGAACAGATGTAAGGGGCACACAGGGGAGGAGGGGGGAGTTCCATTACACAAGTGGAAATCCTTGTGCTAATGGGATGCATTAGCTGGAGACTGTCCTTTGAAATCAATGGACCTCAATTAGTCATGTCCATTTATTTCACTGCATCTACTCTAAATATGACTTTATTGGATTCAACCTGTACTCTTATACTGATGGCACACTACCAGTGTCAGCGATGTGATGATTTTAGCTTTTTTTTACACATCTCCTAGTGAGATGTTTCAGAATCGTAAAAGATTGAATAGCTCTCATCATATATCTCATCAAACATAAATGCTCCCTTTTTGAATGGTTCAACATTTCCATTCCCCCATTCTCTGACCTCCAGCAAAAATACAACCTCTTCATCTGACCAATTATACTAGCCCAATTTCAAACCTTTAAAGGGAGCAGAAAATGTATGAAAAAAAATATTTTGAAAATAAGGTAACAAGGAAGAGGGATGAATGTTGTCCCTTACCAAAAAAAGCCAGAAGAAAGAATACCAAATGTATAATATATATATACAAAGCTGTAGGTGTTGGCTATTCATCATCTAAATAAAAGGGAGGACTATGTATAAAGATTTCTAAGTGCCAGCAGGTAGCTATATAATGAAGAAAGTATTCTTAAAATTTCAGTACTAACTAAAAATAAAATAAAATGCATTTTCTGCAATTACAAAGCTGGAATATTTATATATCTAAGAGGAGGGAAATGTGACTTGTATAAAGAAGCTTCTGGAAGTGAAAGTCCAAGGGAATAAATCTCCTTAACTTAAAAGGCAGAAGTTTCCTCCATAATTTACAACTAGGGATAGGCAAATCTGTCAATTTAGGTTTTTCCCAGTTTCTAATTTTTCCGGTCTTAAATTCCATTCTCCACATTTTCTTTTAAGTTCTCACGAGCATTTTAGGGCAAATTTCTTTTAATATGTACCCAGACTTTTGCTGGTGTTTAGTTCCTATGTGTGACCTATTTTATCCCTACCTGTTTTCAACTGCGTTTCTTTTAGATGGTCCTGTATTTTTATTGATCTTCCATTTTTGTACACTGCCTCAAAACTATTCTGGGAGATCATTTTTTTAAACACACACACACACACCTGTAAATAAATAAATACTTGGTGGGAAAGCACAGGTTAAGCTCCCCTGCCCCTAAATGAGGGAAACATTGAATTTCACATCCCCATGTTTCCTTGGCATGTATAGTTCTGCCCCTGCAGGTGCCTGATCTTGACTGGATCGTGTTAAGACTTTCCAACAAGCAGCCATGGTAATTGGTTAAAATGAGGGAATTGGCATTCCCTGCTTTTGCCAATCCAGAATAACTCAGGAGAGTGATTCTTTTCTTGCCTGCTTGGATTGCATTAAACCTGACATTTCCTTTCCCTTTCCCACTGTTCTAATCCAAGGCTGTTTTGCTTTGGCATTCTTTGTTCTGTCCTTACGCTGTTGCTAAAGGTGTGCCATCAAGCGCTGGAAAATGAATTTTGCACTCCTGTTGCTTCCGTTGGCAACTCAATCAAGATTCAGGAAACCTTCAAAGGATGGGAAGTGTGGCTGGCTGAGCGGTGAGGCTTACCTCTGATTAACAGGAACGCCATCCCTTGGTTTTCTTGTTTTGTTTTGTTTCTTCCCCCCTTTACGGCAATATCCTTTCCTTAAATCTGCAGCAAATTTGTCCCAGTGATTTGAGGTGAGCAGCGGGGAATGAGAACAGACACACAAGGCTTACCAGTTTTCATGCAAATGCCTCTCTGCAGCTATGTAATTATGACTGGATGGGTATGTGATGCATTAAGTAGGATTTATCCTTTGCTGAATATTTCCATGAGTAATAGGAGACTGCCATTGCAACTTACAATATTGTGTTGGGCATGCAGTGCTTCATTTCCCTGAGCAGAAGGAAGACCCAAGGGCAGGTGCTACCAGGTCTAATTTCTTGTGAGCAGAGAACACCAGCACGTCTGTGCTTGGGGTTTACCAAATGCATATGTTGTGTTGAAGAGATCAGGCAAGCAGCACACAGATGATTCTAGTTTGAAAAGTAGCATCAGTTCTCTAAAGCAAACAAGCAAACAAACAAAACACACAAGATTTGCTTGGGGACTCTTCATGCTCCTTCATCCAACCTGCCGCAAAAGCCAAACCTTTGCCAGCCACACTGCAACTCCCAGCTGCTTTATCATTTCCTATCTAAACATAGAGGAAGTTGCCTTACAGGAATCAGAGTACTGGTGTATTTAGATCAGTCTTGTTTACACCAGGGGATGGGGATTTTTTTTCAGCTCAAGGACTGGATTATCACAGTATGATGGACAGGGAGATATATGGGGTAGTGCAAATAGGTTGGGAAAGATAACTGACTGGAGGGAAGGAGGGAGAGATCCCTGCCAGTGGCGTAGCGTGGGTTGTCAGCACCCGGGGCAAGGCAAGTAATTTGCGCCCCCTAACCCGTGGATTTGCGCCCCTAACCCTAACCCCCAGATGTTGCGCCCGGTGCGGCCGGCCCCCCCTGCACCCCCCACGCTATGCCACTGATCCCTGCATCTCTGAATGAAGCAAATGAACAAGCAAAGAGAAGAAAAATAGGCTTTGAAAGGGAGCAAAGATCCTTGTCACAAGATAGGTTGGGTGGAATGGAAGGTCAGTTGGTAGGAACGGAGGGTGGCGGGCTGATCCAGCGGGAGGGATCTGCGTGTCTCTCTTCTCTCAATCCGCTTCCATCTGCTTTTCAGGTGCTGCAGTACATCAGCCACTCTCTGATGCCACCACCTCCCAGCAGCAACCAAACCACAGCTGATACTATTTGCTATTTGCCACCTCACTCTTTTTGCCTGTTTCCAGGAAGTAAGGAAGGAGGGAGGGAGGGAGGGACAGCTGTTGGAGCAGCTGCTTCAGCATCCTCCCCCTTTCTTCATCTCCACATAGCAAGGGAATCACTGAAGGGGAAATCTAACCACTATGCCCCCTCCAGCATCTAATCTGCCTGATTCTGCTCTCACCCATCCTCTAATTAAATAACTAACTTTGGATTAGCCTCAGCCTTCCGGCCCCTTCTTTCCTCCCTTCTTTCCCTTGATTCATGTGGGGGAATGAAGGAAGTGTTTTGCCATCCCTGTTCACTTAGGTCCGCATTCTAGCGAGGAGGAAGTCTTTGGATCAACAGATTATAAGCTCTTTTTCAGCCCCACTCTCAATAAGATTTACCTCCCTTCCCAATTCGTCTTTCCTATGGTGATTTTTGAAGCATGTTTCTCTGATCTCTGGCAAGGGGACATGTCCTAAGTGGAGTACCAAGGGCTGAATGAAGAGGCCTGGCAGGCCAGATCAGGCAGAAATCTTTCCCATCCTGTTGATCCTAAAGATAAAATGGTAGAACTGGATGGTCTGAGGGCACATAATGTGGTTCTAGGTCTGGTCACCGCCTGCCTGGGACTCCATGTATGCTGCCATGATAGACAAAAGGCAGGATATACACATAGTAAAAATAAATAGTAGTGAAGAAATTGAACCTGGGTCCTTTTGCCTGCAAAGCCTGTGTTCTATAACCAAGCTACTATCTTGCTCCAAATAAAACAGTGCAATGTCACACTAAAGTGGTTTCTCCTGTCCCTCAAAAGCTATTGTGCAAACAAACCTCTTCAGCTCCAGCAATATAGGGCTGGGAGAGGCATCTGTGTGAAAATCTGGAGAGCTACTTCCAGTCAGTGCAGACAACATGGACCTAGTGCTGACTCAGCATAAGGCAGCTTCCTCTATCTCTTGAGGATGCTCACATTTTATTTAAATACACCATGGTCGCATTTCCATTACAAAATCAGGACCCAGTATATGTTGGAAAGCATTGCCAATGTCTCCCCAACTGCCTATTATGATCCCAAAATATTGGATGGAGCAGGGAAGTGGGGGGGGGTGTCAGAGGAGGAAAGAAAATAAGAACTCCCCCAAGGTGCCATTATCTGGTCTTGAGGAATTAACTATATCAAAAGGAGTCAGCCAACATCCCTCAGTTTCTTCCCTTCAGTGGGAGGTAATGAAATTTAATTAGTGAGAAGAGGCAGTTTTCACACATAAAAAGAGGTCTGGAGAGAAAACTGGGACATGCATGCGCAGAGAGAATAATGCCACAGTATATAATAGCCCTTGTTAAAATAGAGTTAATAGAAGGAGATGTTTGGCCTCTGCTCTCCATTGCAGGGCTTTAAAAAAAACAAATAAAGGCTTGGAAATGAGCAAGAGCAAATACAGTTTTGTTATTAATAGTATGGGCCTTAGTTCTGCTTGGTTTGAAGGCACAATGTCTAATTCTCTGGCCTTACAGCTATGTGACTCCTGCCAAGTTTAAATTGTAGTAGGGTTATAAAGTCCTTTCATTAGAACAAAGTTTATATGGATTCACAAGGCCCATCTTCAAAGAAGGGTTGTTTGGGATTTTAACCTAGCTTACCCAGTCTTGAATATGAAAGCATCTGAGCGGGACAAGAAACAGAATGAAGTCCATCAAAGCTGGCTTGCAACTTGCCAGGTAGTTGTCCTCCAGCCATAATCTTCACAAAAAGAAAATGCTAATGTGGAGAGAATGAATGAACCCTTCTAAGTTATGGACCCCCATCCCTCTCCATAAAAACCTTAATATAATTAGATACCATTACTTGTGATAACCCCTTCATGGATCACTGCCTTGCCGTGGCGAAGGGGCTTGAATAACTCAGAGAAGCTATGAACTATGCCGAGCAGGACACCCAAGATGAACAGGTCATAGTGGAGAGTTTTGACCAAACATGATCCACCTGGAGGAGGAACCGGCAAGCCACTCCAGTATCCCTGCCAAGAAAACTCCATGGACAAAGACAACAGGCATATAAAAGTTATGATGCTGGAAGATGAGCCCCTCAGGTCGGAAGGTGTCCAACATGCTACTGGGGAAGAGCGGAGGACAAGTACAAGTAGATCCAGAGCTGATGAAGCGGCTGGGCCAAAGCCGAAAGGACGCTCAGTTGCGGATATGCATGGAAGCGAAAGGAAAGTCCAATGCTGTAAAGAAAAATATTGCATAGGAACCTGGAATGTAAGAACCATGAACCTGGGTAAGTTGGATGTGGTCAAAAATGAGATGGCAAGAATAAATATTGACATCCTGGGCATCAGTGAACTAAAATGGACGGGAATGGGCGAATTCAGTTCGGATGACTATCATATCTACTACTGTGGGCAAGAAACCCGTAAAAGAAATGGAGTGGCCCTCATAGTCAATAAAAGAGTGGCGAAAGCTGTACTGGGATGCAATCTCAAAAATGATAGAATGATCTCGATACGAATCCAAGGCAGACCTTTTAACATCACAGTAATCCAAGTTTATGCACCAACTACTGGTGCTGAAGAAACTGAAATTGACCAATTCTATGAAGACTTACAACACCTTATAGAAGTGACACCAAAGAAGGATGTTCTTCTCATTATAGGGGATTGGAATGCTAAAGTAGGGAATCAAGAGATAAAAGGAACAACTGGCAAGTTTGGCCTTGGAGTTCAAAACGAAGCAGGGCAAAGGCTAATAGAGTTCTGTCAAGAGAACAAGCTGGTCATCACAAACACGCTTTTCCAACAACACAAGAGACGACTCTACACATGGACATCACTAGATGGGCAACATCGAAATCAGATTGATTATATTCTCTGCAGCCAAAGATGGAGAAGCTCTATACAGTCAGCAAAAACAAGACCTGGAGCTGACTGTGGCTCAGATCATCAGCTTCTTATAGCAAAATTCAAGCTTAAACTGAAGAAAGTAGGATAAACCTCTGGGCCGGTAAGATACAATCTAAACCAAATCCCTTATGAATACACAGTGGAAGTGAGGAACAGGTTTAAGGATTTAGATTTGCTGGACAGAGTGCCTGAAGAACTATGGGTGGAGGCTCGCAACATTATACAGGAGGCAGCAACTAAAACCATCCCAATGAAAAAGAAATGCAAGAAAGCAAAGTGGCTGTCCAACGAGGCCTTACAAATAGCGGGGGAGAGAAGGCAAGCAAAATGCGAGGGAGATAGTGAAAGATACAGGAAATTGAATGCAGATTTCCAAAGAATAGCAAGGAGAGACAAGAAGGCCTTCTTAAACGAGCAATGCAAAGAAATAGAGGAAAACAACAGAATGGGAAGAACCAGAGATCTGTTCAAGAAAATCGGAAATATGAAAGGAACATTTTGTACAAAGATTACCATAATAAAGGACAAAAGTGGTAAGGACCTAACAGAAGCAGAAGACAAGAAGAGGTGGCAAGAATACACAGAGGAATTATACCAGAAAGATATGGATGTCTCGTACACCCCAGGTAGTGTGGTTGCTGACCTTAAGCCAGACATCCTGGAGAGTGAAGTCAAATGGGCCTTAGAAAGCACTGCAAATAACAAGGCCAGTGGAAGTGATGGTATTCCAGCTGAACTATTTAAAATTGTAAAAGATGATGCTGTTAAGGTGCTACACTCAATATGCCAGCAAGTTTGGAAAACTCAGCAGTGGCCAGAGGATTGGAGAAGATCAGTCTACATCCCAATCCCAAAGAAGGGCAGTGCCAAAGAATGCTCCAACTACCGCACAATTGCACTCATTTCACACGCTAGCAAGGTTATGCTTAAAATTCTACAAGGAAGGCTCAAGCAGTATGTGGACCGAGAACTCCCAGAAGTGCAAGCTGGATTTCGAAGAGGCAGAGGAACCAGAGACCAAATTGCAAACATGCGCTGGAGTATGGAGAAAGCTAGAGAGTTCCAGAAAGACATCTACTTCTGCTTCATTGACTATGCAAAAGCCTTTGACTGTGTCGACCACAGCAAACTATGGCAAGTTCTTAAAGAAATGGGAGTGCCTGATCACCTCATCTGTCTCCTAAGAAATCTCTATGTGGGACAAGAAGCTACAGTTAGAACTGGATATGGAACAACTGATTGGTTCAAAATTGGGAAAGGAGTACGACAAGGCTGTATATTGTCTCCCTGCTTATTTAACTTATATGCAGAATTCATCATGCGAAAGGCTAGGCTGGATGAATCCGAAGCCGGAATTAAGATAGCCGGAAGAAATATCAATAACCTCAGGTATGCAGATGACACAACCTTGATGGCAGAAAGTGAGGAGGAATTAAAGAACCTTTTATTGAGGGTGAAAGAGGAGAGCGCAAAATATGGTCTGAAGCTCAACATCAAAAAAACGAAGATCATGGCCACTGGTCCCATCACCTCCTGGCAAATAGAAGGGGAAGAAATGGAGGCAGTAAGAGATTTTACTTTCTTGGGCTCCATGATCACTGCAGATGGTGACAGCAGTCACGAAATTAAAAGACGCCTGCTCCTTGGGAGAAAGGCGATGGCAAACCTAGACAACATCTTAAAAAGCAGAGACATCACCTTGCCAACAAAGGTCCGTATAGTAAAAGCTATGGTTTTCCCAGTAGTGATGTATGGAAGTGAGAGCTGGACCATAAAGAAGGCTGATCGCCGAAGAATTGATGCTTTTGAATTATGGTGCTGGAGGAGACTCTTGAGAGTCCCATGGACTGCAAGAAGATCAAACCTATCCATTCTTAAGGAAATCAGCCCTGAGTGCTCACTGGAAGGACAGATCGTGAAGCTGAGGCTCCAATACTTTGGCCACCTCATGAGAAGAGAAGACTCCCTGGAAAAGACCCTGATGTTGGGAAAGATGGAGGGCACAAGGAGAAGGGGACGACAGAGGATGAGATGGTTGGATGGTGTTCTTGAAGCTACCAGCATGAGTTTGATCAAACTGCGGGAGGCAGTGGAGGACAGAAGTGCCTGGCGTACTCTGGTCCATGGGGTCACGAAGAGTCGGACACGACTAAACGACTAAACAACAACAACTTGTGATAGATTGTCACATATAGACTCACTGATGCCCATATATTGCAATCCTCTATTTTCTCAATGACTCTCAATCATGTCATTCTGCCTAAAGACTCCATCTATAATAAAGTCATGAATGTCCCCTTGCAAGAGAGGTTAAAGCATCTAGGACCCCTTAGTCAATCTTTCCTCAGTTTTGGCCCTTTAGAACTGCAATTCCCACCATCCCTGACCATTGGCTATGCTGCTTGAGGAAGAACAGAGTTGTAGTCCAAAACACTTGGAGAGCACCAGGTTGGACAAGACTTTTTTAGGGAATGCCTATATTTGTTTTCCATTATTCATCATGGAAAACCACTGATATTTCCAAAATATATAGTAAGAAAATATTGATGTGTGATACACCTCATTTTTTCCCAGTAGCCCAAGCTGCCTCGGTAGCTTGCTTAGACTTGTTAATATACGGCTCTTTGACCTAGGAGAAACCTAAAACTAGTTTACAGTTGTCCAGACAGAGCAATAAATGAAATCTATTCAGGTTCAGCACAGGTCAAGAATTGTGGACCTGAGCAAAATATAGCAAGCTCTTTCCTCTTCACAAAATTCAAATCATGTCTGATTTTTATTTATGCTCAAAGTTCATATTCCAGCTGACCTCCCAGGTTGATTGACATAAAGTCCCTATTATGCTGTCTGTGTCTGTGTGTGTGTTACTTGTGTGTGTGTGTTACTTTTATACTTACTGAAACCTGATGCTACAGAAACTGAACTTGCTCCTGCTCACTAAAATATTATTATCTTCCTTTATGGGGAAATCTGCAATAAGTGAGTTTCTTTCCATGTATGGTCTTTCTAATAAATCTAATAAATCTCACTCCCTAACTCACTTAGAATGTAGCTAGCTATTGGCTCAAATAACAGCTCTTTGTAGCATTTTAGAAAGTAACCCCCCCCCAAATGAACCATAGAATCATAGAATTGTAGAGTTGGAAGAGGTCATGAGGGTCATCTAGTTCAACCCCTTGCGATGCAGGAAATTTGCCCAACCCTGAGCTTAAAAGTCTCTACCAACACAGTTACCTGGAGATATTTTAGAAATAACTTCTTTTTTTCTTTAAAAAAACATATTGCTATTTTGAATTGACACATCCTCAGAATGTTAGTATGTGATATATCTGGAACAAACAAAACTCTTTCCTGCTCAACAGTGGCTCATGCTGTTCTCAGTTATTACAAGAGCAGAGAAGGGGTGCGTGGGCTGCAACCTTCCAAAACCTGAACTGCTGCAATGCTAAACACTGACTTGTGAGTAGAGATGGGGAGAAATTTTATTCACTTTGCATTTAAAGGTGAACCTATAAAATTTGTACTTTCCAAAACAGTATTCCAGCCCAAACAAAACCATCCTTCAAAATCTGCATTTATCCACATTTTCACCATCCAATGTTCATGGAAATGCACATATTAGGGGACAGAATGCATAAACATGTATATATAATTATTAATTCTTGTTACTGTTTTAATTTTTTACCAGTTCTTCAGCTTAAGGTTGCAGGGTAGATTATAAGCTGTTGAAACACAATATTAAAAATGAATGCAAAATATTAGTGACGATAACTTATAAAATGCATCATGTTAGGGGAGACTGCTTGCAAAAAAATGCACATTATTAAGATGTATACTAAAATTAGAAGAAAAAAATCCACACTAATATGCTGATGAATTTCCATGAAGAATTTTTTTAAATTGCCAAAAAATCTGTAAATTGCTGGAGAAATGTTAAGAAGTGATTTTAAGATTGGCATACGGACTGTAACTCAACAAACAGGCAATGCAGTTATGAACTCATCAATTATTTCAACACAGGTAATTCTAGTGGGCCATTTGTGATTCAGTTATGAACACAAAGGTCTATGAAGGATTTATCCAAAACAAAATCTCACATAGTTTATCATTTTACTACATGTCACAAAATTGGAGACCATGGTTTGGAAGTTGACTTCAAGTTGTATGGAATTATTATCTTAAAGTATAACTAGAACACATTGCCTCATTTTGGCAAAAACACAGTTGAGCCTGTACTACAGCCTTATCTTGGTAGCTCACCTGCGGATTTAAATATGGTAGTCCAAATTTATAGCTTGTATTACTCAACGGTCTGACTCCCATTTGACTGAAAGAGTTACGCCACAGAACGTTTGCAGAGTATTCATCAGCCTTGGCTTGAACAAAATGTTGAGTGCAGAAATCGGGCCTGCTGGCATTTTTCTATATGCAATGAGAACAAAGCATGTTTTCAAAGAAAAGGAAGCAAGTGAATATGATGTTTTTGCTACCTTATCTAGACAGTGCAATTGAAGGTTTCAATATAAATGAATAGCAAGTAAGAACAACCTATGCTGAGAAGTAAAGAAAGGAGAATAACGCTTGTTTCTGGCTTTGGCTGGACAGGGATATTCACTGTGCTGCAAAAGCTTCATGACACTTTTAAATGCAATGCTCTCAATGAACAGCGATGAAGATTTTATTCACTTAGGGCACTGTGTGAGAGCATGTATCATGTTCTTCCCTACAGATGACAGCTAGGTGGAAAGTAGTTTCCTAATCTGGGAGCCTGGTTTTACATTAAAATCTATCCCTTCAAGAATGGAGGAAAAGGCCAATTTGTTCAGAGAATTAATAACAAGAAACTGAACAGCAAAAACACGTAGAGAAGAAAAGCACTTGGGGAGGAATTCAACATTGTGCTCTTCCAATCATTCCATGTTCTGAAGAGCATTGCAACTTGCCAGACAGAACAATTTCCCCTCTCCTACCCCCATGTTCTTTTCTGACATTGTTCTGACACCCCGTTCCCCAGAGGGAGGACAGGAAGGAAATCCCCTTTGCGCAAGTGGAAGGCATTGTTCAGGGCTTCCACTGACAGGACTTATTAGGTGAGTCCCTTAATTTGCATCCGAACACAGGAGATTAAAACATATTTTCAACACAAGAACAATTATTAGTGATGTAAAAAGGTGTCAAGGTTGTTTCTTACATTACGTATCCTTACTAGTGTCTTGAAAAAGCATGAAGGAAATACCCAGAAAATTGCTAGTGTCATCTGCATATTCATATTCATACACATTCACATCCCTAGTGCATGATGCCTGCCACCATTTCTTGGATGTTCTCTTACACACAGAAGCAAAACATGTGTAGAGAACTGTATGGTGTATCTCAAGAAAAACTGGTTTCTCCTAAGAAAAACCACACACACCCTGAATGCTATTGTACATAGAAATTGTGTAGATATTTATATTTTGATGCATTTATTACAAAGCTCTAGGTTGAGATGCAGGAATATAAAACAACCCCGCTTCAGAAATTTTGAACCAGGAACCAGTGGCTTTGCCATTGGTCCAGTGGTTTCCATGCACGTATTAACTATGCCTTGCAATGTGAAAATAATCAGGTAATTCAAAGTGTTGGTGCTGACCTTTAAAGCCCTTGGTCCTGTATACCTGAAGGAGCGTCTCCACCCCCATCATCCAGCCCAGACACTGAGGTCCAGCACCGAGGGCCTTCTGGCGGTTCCCTCGCTGCGAGAAGTGAGGTTACAGGGAACCAGGCAGAGGGCCTTCTCAGTAGTGGTGCCTGCCCTGTGGAACGCCTTCCCAGCAGATGTCAAGGCAATAAGCAACTATTCTACTTTTAAAAGACAACTGAAGGTGTCCCTGTTTAGGGAAGTTTTTAATGTTTGATGTTGTATTGTTTTTAAAATTTGGTTGGAAGCCGCCTGGAGTGGCTGGAGAAACCCAGCCAGATGGGTGGGGTATAAATAATAAATTATTATTATTATTATTTATTATAATTCAGGGTGTAGCTTTTCAAGCGTGCAACCAAAATAACCAGTCATATAGAATTAGCATTTTTTCTTTTTCTTTTCTCTTTTCTTTTTTGAAGAAAGAGCATAGAACAACCCCTGCTGCTCATCTAGGCCAGCAGTATTTTCTTATGATGGCCAATGGGAAGTATATGAGAAGACCACAGATTCCAATGGAAAGACCACAAGCTACAGCACACTTCCACTTGTGTTCTCCAGCAACTGGCATTCAGAAGCATCCTACCTGATACTGGAGGTAATGGCTAGTTGTCACAGCAAAGAAAGTTCTTGCACAGCTGGACTATGGACCAGAGCAATTGCCTATACAAATGCACTGCTATTAGAACTCATATGTTTCTAATGGCAAGAATGGACTAAACAGTGTTTGTCCATTTAGTCCAAATTGTCTGCTTTTCAGAATCTCAGGCAGAAGTCTTTCCCTGCTGCTACCTGACCCTTTTGACTGGAGATGCCAAGCATCATTTTCCTTCCAAGGATAGAATAAGCAGCGTTCTTTGCAAGATTTCTCAGAATGCAGCAACTACACAAAGGAAGCTGCCTTCTACTGAGTCAGGTCATTGGCCCATCTAGCTGAGGATTGTTTGCACAGCCTGCCAGCCTAGGATCCCAGACAAGGGGCAGTCCCAGCCCTAGCTGGAGAGGCCAGCGATTTAAACCTAGGACCTTCCATATACAGAGAAGATGCCTTGCCTCTGAGCTACAGCCCCTTCCCACATGCACAATGTCATTGGGAGTATGGGAGCCACTTTCAAGCCTATGAATTCCTAAGCAAGGTAAGTCAATGGCATAAAGCGATTTCTTTTGAAAAGTTTAAAGTAATCATCTATTCACTGCATGACAAGCAAGGGGCCTTTGGAAGCCTTATTTATTAAGATTTAAATTCCATTTTTTTTTAAAAAAACATGTAATAACCAGGTGCCAGAGGCAATGGTACAGAAAAAGACAAAAACAACAGCAGTGTATATTGGTGAATTCCAGGAAGAGAGAAGACATATGTCATTATTATTTTTTCCCCTTGGAAAAAAAAACATTTTCACTTGTTTTTCTTCAGTTTGTGTGTTGATCTGTAAAAGTGTCAGACTTGTTACATCTTTGTGACTGTCTTTCGTTAATGTAGTCTCCTTTTTTTTTTTTGGTCTAGGGGCTTTCTTTTCTGTTTGCATGCTTTCTTTGTTCCCCTCCCCTTCATTTTATTGATAGTCCCTGATTAGTTCTCACTCTGAAATGCAGCAATGTGCCAATTTCCATAACAAAAGCTTTAATCTAAATAATGGTACATTTTTTGTAGCATCATCAGCCTTTTGTTCACAGTATATAAAAGAAGTATTATTATTTTTTTACACACAAAAAGGACATTGTGATAGATGTCACAACAGATTGGAAGGAGGAGAGGGAACACAATACTTCTTGATTTTTGCCTGTGTGACTGTTGAAACTGCGAGAGAAATTAACTAGTTGCAGGCGAGGTATAGGCAAAAGAGTTTCCCAAGCATCAAATGCGATCAAAACTTCTTCTGACCTGAATCGGCACAGTCTCAGATGTTAGTTCATACAGTTCTTGACACTGAGCAGATGTGAGAGCCTCGGGGGCTTACCTTCAAAAGTGCACTTTGTGTGTTTTCAGGTACAGTGCTGCCTGACTTATCCTTCAGGACTGCACAGAGCACATATCACAAACACAACAAGAGATGTGTCAGTTCAGAAGAGCCTCACAGGCTTACCAGGGGAGCTTTGAAGATGAGGAAGCCAGGATCACATACAGGTGAAGCTCTGACACCGAAGATGCATTAAATACTCCAACAGGTGGGCATAGCTGTTTTTAAAGGGGACTGGTCTAAGTAGGGTACATAGGATGACAGAGTGAACAAGTGTGTTCCCCCTGCCCCCAGCCAATGTATTCGGATAAACAACTATCCAAGGAAAATGATTCAGTGATGCAGACTGAAATGCCCATAGTTTTCTTTTTTCTTTCAGATAGACTGGACAAAAAAAGGAGTGTCACCACTTAACAGTCTTGCAGCACAGGGTTATTCAATACCAGCTTTTTAAAATTCCAATATTTGGAACCGGCCATGCCTTTTATAGACCAGCAAATTTATTTTGGATGAACAAGTAAGAGCTTGATTGCCAGAAACATTTTTTTTCAAATGCTTGCAGAATTTTGTTACTCCAAGGACAACAAACTCAGGTTTGCTTGTTTTTTTAAATGAGTGGACAGGACCAATAGTTTGTCCAATGGTCAAGAAGTGGGTTACCACAGGTGCTGTAAAGGGAAATAAGGGCAGATGGAGCTTGTCAACCTGAGAAGGTAGCCCGTCTAGGGGAAAGAAAACTCTAATCCTAAAGCTCCACTGTCTTGCTATACTCATTCATAGTACTTCAGGAGTAAACCCCGAGGAACTATGCATACCCACTGCCTTGTGGGACACTTTTGGAGGGAGGGAAAGGCTAAGAAGTAAACCATACGAAAATCCAGAGTGGAGTCCCTAAGACGGTTGGATGGAGTCTTGTACTCCTCCTTCCAGCAACTCCTGCAGCCCAGCTGGTGCCAAATGTGTTGCTCTGCTTTCCTTTGGACCATATCAGCAAGCAGAGTGGGGAGGGTCTTGTCATCCAGGCAGCCCAGGACCTCCATTCACAACCAAATGAAACATTGCAACCAGCAAAAACAATGCAGGAAGCAGCAGTTACGAGTTACCAGTCTCTGCAGCCGCGGCAGGTGCTGTGATTCTCCATTGGTTTGACTGCACTCCATTGTCTCTCAAGACCAACAGATGCCAACAATAGGAGATTAGAAGAGAAACCACATGCCTGGCTGAGCTATGACAAACATGGCTCTTGTGATGAAATTCTGTCTGCAGCTGATGACTGCTGCCACGGGTAGTGCTTTGAATCAGTACCATTGTCTTTGTCTTCCATATCTCTCCTCTGAACTGAGCTTACAAATTGACAGCTTACACCGCTCAGAAGGAAGCAACAGGAAACAGATGTTTACCAAGCCACGCCCACCAACCACCATCTCCTCCCAACAGAAACCAGGATGATGCTGCCAGACAGAAGAAAACATTGAGGAGCAATTCAGGGTCTTTCCAAAATGATGGATTTTTTTTGCAGTAGAAGGAAGAATGGTTTTTAAATACATTGTTCTAGAATACCAGCTGAATAATCATGACATTGTATAGCAGCATGCTAGAAAAATCTGAGAGAAAACCAGCATTTATACCACTATGCAGTGGTACCTTGGGTTAAGTACTTAATTCGTTCCGGAGGTCCGTTCTTAACCTGAAACTGTTCTTAACCTGAAGCACCACTTTAGCTAATGGGGCCTCCTGCTGCTGCCGCGCAATTTCTGTTCTCATCCTGAAGCAAAGTTCTTAACCCGAGGTACTATTTCTGGGTTAGCGGAGTCTGTAACCTGAAGCGTATGTAACCTGAAGCGTATGTAATCCGAGGTACCACTGTATATGGTAAATGCGGAATATGTTGCATCTTCAGAATGTAGAGCTGCAAATCTATCTGCCTGTCCAGAGACTCTGGCACATATAGAGGTGTTTTATATTGGTGCCTGCAGGTGGGACTCCCCCTATTCCGAATGCCAGTGCATGATGGTCCACATGCTCAGCAGTGATCTGCACATAGAATATTTCTTGATGCTGAAGTCCTTCCTTGCATGGAGCTCTGAGCCTTCCAATAAGGCCTAAGGCTTTATGGAAATTTCGTTTCAGCCGAGGTTATCTCCATCATGCTGAGCACTGCCACCCCCATGATTCTAGACTGAACTGATGTATGTGTCATTCATTCTCTTCTCAGGGCTGATATGCCACCACAGCAAACCTTAGGGCTGTGTTATTCATGCTTCTTTTTAAAAAGAAAAATAAATGGGGTGTACTTTATCAGCTCAGCTGCAGATAACCTGGAAGGGTTACATCACGTTTTGATCTTTATAGAAGTTTAATTTCCTCTTTTCCTGACTGTGCAACTTGAAGTTGTAACTTGTCAAGACTCCGTAATGAATGGGATGTAGAGAAGCTATTTCCTCCCTCCAAAATAAAGCATTAAAAAACAAAACAAAAAACACCCGGACATTTTCTTTCAAATGTCTTCTGCAGCAAATTATCGCCATATTCTAAGTAGAGTTCTCTTCTTCCCCTGCCACGCATGCAAATGTCTGCATGCGCACCCAGGTGCTGTATATGATCTCATGGTTTTTGAACAGATATGGGGTAAATGCAATATAAACCATAGTAGAGCATCTACTTTGGATGCAGAAGTCCCAGGTTGAATCCCTTCCATTGCCAGTTAGAGCTTGGAGAGACTCATTGCTGAAACCCTGGAAAGCAACTGCCAGTCAGTGTAGAATAGTAGTGAGTTAGAGGGACTAGTTGTGTGACTCAGTGTCTTATGTTCCGATGTCAAAAGTAAGGAAGAAAATGCACTCTGTACACTGATGGCATTATAGAGCATCAGAATTCAGTAACTGCTAAGGGTTGGAAGACCGCAAGACCCGATTGCCGTGCAACAATCATGCTAACACAATCCACCAATCCAACACCCAGTCAGGAAGAAGGAGCCATGGGCTTGGGGATGTTTGGTGGAGATGTTGTGATACTCCCATCACATCACAGCAGTGTTGCTGGTTACTGCACAGCAGCATAGTCTCTGGAATCCACTTTGCCTGGGGTTAGCGAGACCTGGCAACATCTGTTTCATACTATGCAGGGCAAACAGTTCAGCAGACTTAGAGAGAGGCTAGCTCAGCGGTAAAGAACATGGTTAGCCAGTGGAAGGTTCCAGGTTCACTCCCTGCCTTTCTCCAGTTAAGAAAGTTTCAGATTAGCAGGTGATGAGAAAAGCCTCTGTCTGAATTCCTGGAGGGCTGTTGCAAGTCATAGTCAGTACTGTGCTATATGGAGACATGCTTTGAGTTGAGCTGGGTGATATGAATAAATGGTTTAACCTATGGTTACAAATCAGAATTTTAAAATACAACAGCTAAAAAAAAAAGTCACACCAATCTATGTCTTGCCACTAGTTTCACATTGCTTCTGGAAGATGCTCTAATAATTTATGGGAAATCTTCAAATGAAGGGAATTATATATGTCTACGTTAAGAATAGTGGCTTTGTCCCAGAAGCACAATGGCTAAACAAGAGGATTCTGTCTATTGGTTTTAGGTACAAATAAACACAATACATATTCAGGAATATTTTGGGGGATACATACACACATTATACACCAGATGTTCCATTGTACTATTTGGTTACTATTGGTTTCTAATTCTTAGCTATAATGAGATAAGAAGATGAGTTCTTTCATCTTATGTGTGAAAAAGCAGAAGAATATATCATTAAAGGCATTGTTCAAATCAAACTTCTGGAAGCATATAGACAATGATTTTCCCACCCCCACGTCAAACAATCTTTTCCAACTGTGGAGTCATTCTCTTGGAATAGTTGCAGATTTTTCGTGTGTGTAGTATCTATAGATAGATATGGCTATAGATATAATCTCCTGATTTCCATTGCATAGGAATCACTTCCGTCCCAAACACAGTGCTTCAAATATTTAATGAGACATGAAAAGAAAATGGCAAAGGGATAACCTTATATTATGCACATGAACCCCAAAGGTAATGTGGACTTTAATAAAAGATCCCAGTCATTTCCCTACTCTTTGGCAAACTTTTGTGCTCTTCTTGGTTTTAAAATAGCCCCCATGGAAGATCCCCATGTTAAATCTTTTTACCAATACATATTTAGACATTCTCATTTCCGTGTGAATTAAATCATTATAACATGCCTAACAGCATACAGCAACACCCCCAAGGCACACAAATACATTTCCCCAGTACTTTTTTTTCTGGGGGCACACAGGGGTATGCATATCCCTAAGCATTTTGCGAATCTAAGTTTGGCCTCATTGAGGGGCCGTATTTCAATATGAGTAGGAAAATGAGAGCACCTCTAAACATTTTTTTTAGAAAAAAAAGCACAGCCATTCCCTAAAGTCTAAAACCTGAAAATAGAATTTATTCCATTTCAAATTAGTTCAAATTTGGCAGGTATACACACTAGATACGGAAAACATCTTGGCATTTGTAAGCAACAAAACATTAAATATGAAAAGGAGGAGGAAGGACTGGCCAAAGCAGCAGCCACACTTCTAGCACATTGCAGAATAGACCACCTTCCTTGATAATAGTAATGAAAGACTAGGTGGGGTGGTACCCTCCTGCTGAGCAAGTGAAGATGGTTTCTTCCAGATCCTGCAGCCATGAAACCAGAATTAAGCTTCTTTCTTGTAAGGTTTACCAAGGTAAGCTTTATTAGGCTCTTGTCGGCACATGAATCCATTTATTGATGCCTTATTATTATTAAGCCCTGTCTTCCTATTCAAAACTGCTCAAGGTGGTTCACAGCATACATATCAAAAATAAATAACAGAACAATATTATCAAAATATCAAGAACTCAGAGGCAGAACAGATAAAAGAAACCCAAGTACATCTCTCTTTCCAAGACATGTATATTCTCAGCGCCTGCTGAAACAAGGTCTTTCGTTGCTAGGTCATCACAGAGGAATTTAAAGGAGTTAAAAGTGAGAACCTGCAAGAGAATGCTGCCGTTCTCTCACCTGTCTGGTTTCCACTTTCCACAAAAGTTATCCAGCATTCCAGAGACTACAAGTCAATTGCCACTTACTTAGGAGCAAAGTACATTGGACTCATTTAGACTTACTTCTAAGGAAGGATTCGAAACCTGCGGGACCAGAGATTTACAGAAGATTGGAAGAAGTATATGAATTATTTGAAGAGCAACTGTAATCAACAAATTACGCTAGTAGGACTACAAGAAGTTTTGTAAGGAGAAATATACGAAGTGTTACAAAGTAGAAAAAGATAGAGATATTGGTTATGAGTTTGAAATGTACGTAATAGGAAAGATAAGAAATACATACTGAGAGATTAGATTGGAAAATTTTCAGACAGGATTGATGGAAGTCAAAAAATTGAATAAGATGTAAAAGTATGTTTAATTACTGTTGAAAATGATATGTTAACAAAACTAATAAAAAATTATATATATATATATATATATATATATGACTTACTTCTAAGGGAACATGCATAGGGTTGCTCTGTTTTTAAAATAGTGGTACTAGAACCTTTCCCAAATGCATGCCTCTGGATTTTTTCAATCAGGATGCGTTGAAACTGGTTAGACATTCACAGGTTAATTGTTTATAAGGTCACCGAGGACTGAAAGAGTCCCACTCATCTGGTTCCATTGAAGACTGTGAAGTTGTACTCACAGCCAAGAGTCTGTGGCCTTTTCTGTACTCATTTCCATGTCAAGAGACAGAGGTTTATGCATACGTCTCTGTATGTGCACAAAGAGATTATCACCAACAAGTCAGAGCACTGAGACAACTACAAAAGAAAGGGAGAAATTCAATCTCTGAAACTATGAGCTTTAGAAATAAGCTGCCAGTTCTGATGATGGCAGTAAAATCAGCTAGAAAAGGATAATACTTCACAATATAGACTCTGGAGACATGCAGACATGCTGATACTGAAAACTCTTATGGCATTTTAGTGCACATTTCCAGGAATAATATAAGAAAAGCAAAATTCCATCAGTGTCAATAAGAGATATGGTGGTGGTCAGATTAGGTGAAGGCTTTTGCATGATGAGTATTTGGCTTATTTGCCTTGGGTAAATAAGTTTAACATCTTAGGCAGGTGTCTTCGGACCAAAACAGAAAATTCCAATGCATATTTAACAGGCAAATTTGAAAAATGGGTATGTGCGTGGGTGAAAAGACACTAGCTGAAATAATGCATTTTTGTATGGGCCTTGGATTAATCAGGATCTGCATGGATTGGCAGCTTTTGAGAAATGAACATTTTTGCAATATCGGGCACACAGCCACTCATTTTTATCTTCTGTATTTGCCTTCATTTTTATTCCACCACTTTCCTAAGCGACAAAAGTATGTCACAAACGGAATGAATATTTGAAACAAGCCAGTTGACCTTGAGATTTTAGCACTGATATGTTTTATAAATCACCCTTTGTCAACAGAAATCCCAGGATGAAATCCCACATCTGCTCAGTTAAACCATCAAAATATGCAATAAAACAAGAATACAAGAAAGTACTTCTTTATGCAGTGCAAAGTTCAACTATGGAACTCGCTCCTGCAGGAGGCTGTGATGACCACTAACTTGGATGCTTTAAAAGAGGATTATACAAATTTGTGGAGGAGAGGCCTATTGATGGCTAACACCCATGATGGCTATGCTCCACCTCCACAGTTGGAGGCAGTAATTCACCTGAATACTAGTTGCTGGAAACATGGGAGGGGAGAGAGCTCTTGTGGTCATGTTCTGCTCCCCAGTTTCCCACTGGCATCTGGTTGGCCAGTGTGAGAACAGGATGCTGGACTACATGGGCCACTGACCTGGTCCAGCAATCTATTTTTCTGTTCCAATACATTTAAAGCAGTATCATACCACTGTAAACAAGAGCCCTTGGTCCTCTCGCAAAGCTACTGTTCTCAACAATCCTTTTAACAATCCTTCTTCCCAGGGAGAATTGCAACCCTGTGAGGGGAACAGGGGTCTCCTCTCTCAGCAATCTTAATAGTAATAGCCCCCAGAATTCTATGCGGGAAGCCATGACTGATTAAAATGCTATTGTTGTTGTTGTTTAGTCGTTTAGTCATGTCCGACTCTTCGTGACCCCATGGACCAGAGCATGCCAGGCACTTCTGTCTTCCACTGCCTCCCGCAGTTTGGTCAAACGCATGCTGGTAGCTTCGAGAACACTATCCAACCATCTCGTCCTCTGTCATCCCCTTCTCCTTGTGCCCTCCATCTTTCCTAGCATCAGGGTCTTTTCCAGTGAGTCTTCTCTTCTCATGAGGTGGCCAAAGTATTGGAGTCTCAGCTTCATGATCTGTCCTTCCAGTGAGCACTCAGGGCTGATTTCCTTCAGAATGGAGAGGTTTGATCTTCTTGCAGTCCATGGGACTCTCAAGAGTCTCCTCCAGCACCATAATTCAAAAGCATCTATTCTTCGGCGATCGGCCTTCTTTATGGTCCAGCTCTCACTTCCATATGGTCCAGCTCTCACTTCCATCCAGCTCTCACTTTCATTGCAGCTCTCACTTCCAAAATGCTATTACAGTGCTTTAAATGTATAGTGCAGACAGGGCCTAAGTCACAGAGGCAGAGGATGTGGCCCTCAGCTTGTTGTTGAACTCCAAACTCCCATAAGACTGAGCCAACATCATCAGGTGTGAGGAGAGTCATAATTCAGCAATATCTGAAGGGAACGAGTTCCCCATCTCTGACCTGTGTTTATAAAATAATTGTGAATATTCAAGGAGCTAATTTTGCAAAAAAAAAATTCTTTCTGCGATTTCCCACACATTTAGATGGATGAAGATTGTGATCTAAGAAATGCTAACAATCTCATTCTAGAGCAGTGGAATGAACTGGTTACTATGGCAACTACAAATGTACTGACTGACTGACTGGATTGTATTTCCTAAGCCATCTTGTCAATGGCTTGCTAGAAAGTTTGTTCATTGAGGCTGCAGCCCTATACCTGAGAGTAAGTCACTGGGGCTGGTCTCTAAATAGACATGTGCAGGATTGCTGGGCAAATGGTGTAAATCAGCTTAGTATTGTTCCTTTCAAAAGAATGATCCATTTTTCTGTTTTGTAGATTTGATTTCATAAAAACACACCCAATAACAGGAACTGTGAGAGTGGCCCTATGGTGGTCATTTTCTAGCATCATCATGTGACAAGGGATGGTGTTGCTAATGTTCATAAAGATGTTGTTCAAAATAGAAATTTATCCAGCTCATAACACTTAGATATGTCACAAACTGAGTGTCATTTTCCTGAGAAGTTCATCTCCATCTTATAATTTAAAATGAGATTTTGCACGAATTTGAGTTTTCATCCAACTCCTGGGAGCTAATCACAGCTCACAAGAAGCTGGGCTGTGCAAAACACTCAACGGCTGATTTTTAAGGCTCCAGGAAGCTGAACTGACCCTGGCATGAGGCACAACTCAAGGGATTTCATTCCTGATCCCTACAAACAATTGAGCTGTGCAATTCCAGAGAAAGTCTGCCCAAAATCTAGGAGCTTACTATTATTTGATTCATTTATAGACTGCTCCTTTTCAAAAAACCCCAGGGCAGTTCACAGCACATAATAAAAACTGAAATATAACAATAGTGTTAGATTAAACCAATACTTTACATCATTAATGCATGATAACAATACAGCAGCAGCTGAAATAATATCAGTGAGTCTAACACTAGTATATCCCTATATCTGAGCCATCAAAAACTTCACACACTAAGTCTGGTTAAAGGACAGGAGCCAGTTGAAAAGCTGGCAATCAGTTTCCTATTTATATGATTTGTTTTAATTTATTTTACCCTCTGTATATATATATTTTTTGAAATTTTATTGTACCCCGCTTAGCAAATTCAGTGTTAAGTGGTATATAAATTGTTGATATAAAATAAATAATAAATAAATAATCCATGAGAGCAAATGGACAGAGTGCTGCAGTGAAGCCATTTTATGCCCTGGACTTAGGAGAGTGGTGGTGATGGGGAGAGGTTTAGGAGAACATTTGAACCCCTTCAGTTGTGAAGCAAACAATTACCATTTCTTCCCCCCTCCTGCCACAATTCCATGCCTTAAACCTGCTTCTTTGTTCCTAATATAGTAAACACACACATACGCACAACACAGCAATTATTTACCAACCCTGAAGGACTCCTTCCATTTTTCAGAAAAGCACTGTTAGACACAACTGCTTATGTGGAATGTCTACAAAGTCAAAAATGGCTGTAGAGGTTTGGTGCTTCTCCACTTCTTATTCAGAGCCTTCTTGTTGTAGAGATGCCTCACTAAAGATTCCCTGAGCACTCGGATTTCAATTTAACTCTTCCCTCCAATGTTTAGTTAACACGCAGCTATAGACTTCTAATCTGGAAGCGGTTTCAAGTCAAATAACCACTTTTAATTCAGGAGACAATGGGATTCCATCCTCAAGCAGGCACATGCCCTCATTCATCAGCGTCTTTGCCTAATTGTTTGAGGGAGGGGGGGATCAATGGAAAGAAAGCAAGGCAAAATGCATTAAATTATGAAAGGAGGTGGACTAGGAAATGAGCTATACTGCATGCAGCAGGACAAACGATAAAACTTATTTTTAAACCGTGGAAAGGTGTTCAACGATCTTTTTACAAATGATTAATTAAGGACAATAATGTTGACTATAGCGGTGACAAAAAGTTTTTCACTTCAAAATAGGAGCACAGCTACAGAATTAATGATCCATGTATTAGATATGTGCTGGGTTTTTTTCTTTCCAATTACTTTTGGAGCCTCCTGAATAAATCGTTCTTATCAATGGGCAGCAAACATGCAAAAATGCTGGGGAAAGGAGAAAAGTAGCAGAACTGCCAGGGCATTTCACAATTGAAGCCATTTAATGCACAGGTGTCAACATCAATAGTGGAGTTGCCATTCACTTCAGTGGGGTATGGACTCCATTCTGTGGTGTTTTGAATCCAGTGACTCCAGTGGATCACTCCAGGTGTCTTCATTCACATGTGGGCCAAGTCTTCCCCATTTCCTTTCATATTTGAAAACATCAGCTGGAGCTGAATGAAAATGGCATCCCCAAACACTCCATTTGAAAGCAGCGAAATTGGAGGAGAGACACTTTAACAAATGTTATTCGGGGGGGGGGGGTGAAATTCTCCAACCATTTGAATCAGAAATTTCTCTTTTAATGAGAAATTTCAGTTCACTGAGGGTTGAACTGTGTCATTAGTTCATATTGGAGGATGAAGGTAGCATTGGGCTAAGACAGGATGGCTAGAAAATGGAGGGGGCAAGTGTGGCGATCACACAGGGTCTCCGGACGTTTCACCATATATTGATCCCTGTGCCACCACTTTATTTCTCGCTGCCACCACCCAGGCCCTACCTGGTACAATACTGAGTACAGGCAGGGTTAAACTGGAACATAAACTTTTGTTTATTTATTGCAGTTTAACAAGCGTGTTGTTTCAGAAACAGTATCAGTCAATTACAATCATGGAGTGCCTATCCAGGCCTATAACTTCTGCTACCTGCTCTCACTCACTAAACCACCTCTCAGATATTTACTGTATTTTTCGCTCTTTAAGACGCACCAGACCATAAGACGCACCTAGTTTTTGGAGGAGGAAAACAAGAAAAAAATAATTCTGAATCTCAGAAGCGAGAACAGCAAGAGGGATTGCTGCACAGCAAAAGCAGAGATCCCTCTTGCTGTTCTGGCTTCTGGGATAGCTGCGCAGCCTGCATTCGCTCCATAAGACGCACACACATCTCCCCTTATGTTTTAGGAGAGAAAAAGTGAGTCTTATAGAGCAAAAAAAGAGGTACTTGTCTTCCTAGCCCCTAACTGTTCCTGAGTCAGTTTATTTCGCTACACTAACTCAACCTCCCAACAGACTCTACCCCAATTCATTCCTACTCCAACCAACCACCCAACTCCCAACAAACTCCCCCCTTTGCCCCTCCCAGAGCTGGTTTTATAGTCCCTCTGACTCTACCCCCCCGGGTCCTGACTGGGTAACCTGTTTAACTATTTCACCTCCAGCACTCTCATATGTTAACGTCACAGCAAGCCCTTTACTTCTTTCAGCAACATGAAAATAACATCAAACAGCATTAAAACTGGATCCACAGGTGCACCCCAAATTTCATGGGGAAATTGGAGGGGTGGGCTTGCACTTTGTTGAATATTCTGCAGGAGATGATGGAATTTCTCCAACGCTTTAGGAGGAGTTTAAGAACCTAGGAACTTGCCTCACACTTGAGTCAGACTATTGTTCTATCTAGCTCAGTATTGTCTACAATGCCTGGCAGTCCTTCTTCAGGATGTCAGCCAGGGGTGACTGCAAGACCCACATGGACACGCCAGTGATTAAACCTGGGATCTTTTATATTCAAGGCAAGTGTTCTGCTACTGAGCCACAGACCTTCTCCAAGAGTTGTTTCCCTCCCCCCCAAAAAAAAGTTTGAAAAAGAAATTTAATAACCAAACAGAAAATTCTTCTCTAAGAATTTTTGGCTCAATTTTAGATAAGCCAAATACATACAAAATTATGCTAACTGGTCCAGTGCCTTAATAAATCAGTTGTGAGATGTTCTTTACAGCTAGAAGGAACTCCAAGAAACTATATTTTCCCCTTTCTCGCCATTTTTAGTTTTTTGCATCTCTAATGTAACTAAATTATTGGCACTAAAGGAGTGCTTTTTTGTTGCTGTTATTTTTTGAGGTTTTGAAATTCTGAGTTTGTTTGACTTTTTAATCAGCACAGGCTAGCAAGCTTCAAAAAAAAAAAAGATGCATCCTTACTGATTGATGCTGAATGGTTCAAGCACTGATAGGTATTTATGGTGGACATTCCAGCTGCAGTTTACTGGACCTTAAAACTGGGATTTGCATTCATAATTCTGCAGGGATAACACTAAATGCAGCCATCATATCTGAAAGTGGGCATTGAGTGCAGAATTAGCTACAGGTTTCCAAACTGTGGTCCATGAGCTTCATTCAGCTGGTTTGAGGCAGGTCCACTTAAGTATATTTGTATTTTATCACTTCTTTTATTTATTACACTGTATCTTGTAATGGAATACAAATTGTAATGCAATATAAGAAATAAAAAAGCAATAAAACACAATAAATTATACAGCATCTAGCTCAGCACAATGCAAATACTACAGCAGGTACATGTGGGCAGGTAGGCTGGGGGGAGTTTGGGAAACACTGGGCTACAGTATTGCTCTGAGTCTCAAATGTAATGCTTGCCTGCTTGAGAGGGTGGATTGGGCCCAATACTAGCAATGTAACATTACAAGACCATATTCAGTTACTTCTCAGGTCATGCAATGTCAGTCCTTTGCCTATTACAATCATGGCTACAGCAGAAACCATAGCAATCTTCTTTATTTTTATCATTACAGATACTGACCTGGTGTCATGTCTGAGAGCTTCTAAGAGCTTCCGTAATGCTTACAACCGGGCCCTATAATGTATACCTAGCAAATATGATGATTACAACAATAACTGCAATTGACGAAATTCACCTTTAAAAGCACTGACTCATATACTCCTCAAATCTCAGTTTAAGTTCCAGAAACAGACCGTAAACAGAAAGTTAAACTAGAGACAATAATGCAGACAATAATGGTGCTTAGTAAATTCTAACTGCACAGAAACTTGCCCTACAACTTAGCAACTCCTAGGAGAATATTTCCCTTTTCCAAACCCTCATCATAAACACACGTGCTCCCCCTCCGTTTTCCTTCTCGAGTTTCTCCTTCCTCTCTCTCTCTTGCCATCTCTCCAGACCCCTCCAAACTGGATAAAAGGGCACCAGAATAAGCTTCGTTCAGTGTACATAAGTGTAAAGTGATGTACTTTGAGGCAAAAGACCCAAAATATCACATATAAACTGAGGGTCTCTGAAGTACTAGGCAAACAGTGAATCGCTTAATGAAAATGTTGACTCAATGTGCTGCAGTATCTGCGAACAGGCAAATTCCATGCTGAGAATAGTTAAGAAAGAAATTGAAAATAAAACACCCAGTACAGTGGTGCCTCGCAAGACGAAATTAATTCGTTCCGCAAGTTTTTTCTTCTTGCGAGTTTTTCTTCTTGCGAAGCACGGTTTCCCATAGGAATGCATTGAAAATCAATTAATGCGTTCCTATGGAGACCGCTTGCCAGGCTGGCGGTGCGGAGAAGGGCTTTCCTCCCCACCGCAAGCCTTCAGGACAGGTACGGGAACACAGGGGAAGGCGCGCAGCGCTTCTCCTCTGTTCCCGGGGCTTGCGGTGGGAGGAGGGTTTTTCCTCCCCACCGCCAACATTCAGAACAGCATTCTGAATGTAAGCGGTGGGAAGGAAAACCCTCCTCCCACCGCAAGTCTTCAGGACAGCCATCCGAAGGCTGGCGCGGGGAGAAGGTCTCTCCGCCCCACCGCCAGCCTTCGGAGGAGCCTTCCGAAGCCTGGCGGCGGGAGGAGGTCTCTCCGCCCCACCGCCAGCCTTCGGAGCAGCCTTCCGAAGGCTGCCGGTGGGGCAGAGAGACCTCCTCCCGCCGCCAGCCTTCGGAGCATCCTTCCGAAGGCTGGCGGCGGGAGGAGGTCTCTCCGCCCCACCGCCAGCCTTCGGAGGAGGTCCGAGGACAGTGGGGAAGACGCGCTGCGCTTCCCCGCTGTCCCGGAGATTTCCCTATGGGCTTTTGTCTTGCGAAGGAAGCCCATAGGGAAATTCGTTTTGCGAAGCGCCTCCAAAACGGAAAACCCTTCCGTCTAGTGGGTTTTTCATCTTGCGAGGCGTTCGTCTTGCGGGGCACCACTGTATAATAATGCTCGTTTAAGTCCATGGTGTGGTCATATCTTCTGTTTGATCTCAGAAGAGACATCAGAACTAAGAAGTGTAGAGAGGCTATTTCCATTGGTGGTCATGGCATGCAGGGCATGAGGTTTATCCCTTACTTCCCAAGCCACGATCCTGGTGAAAATACCCCCCCCCAAAGAATTGCACTTAGCTTTGGGTGGTGGTGATGGGGGAAACTCCCACTGGCACCAATGGGAGCTTTTCTCCTAAGCCTATCATGTGTGGAAGATGGTGAAACCATCTGTGTTCTGTGGTCCTGATGAAAATTACCCCCACTCCTAGTTAAAACATCCACCCCCCAGTTGCTAACCATTATATGAAAGTAATATTTGGCCTTTAGCTTCAGTCACCACACAACATATATGTATTGATGAAACTGACCTATTGCCCCATCTGTTTTCGTGTTTGTCTACACACTGTCTAGTAGACGTCCTCCAGGGGTTCGGACAGGAGACTTCCCTTTCACGATCTGGGCTTGCCAGTGATTCCGCCTAGCCCTTTTTGCATGCATGTAGAACACAAAATCTTTCTCAATATAATACGCAAAATATTTTTTCCTTGTTCTTTCCCCCCCTCCTATTTAATCAGGGTAGCCAGAAGCCAAAAAGTTATGATATGGCCATTCCTCATTAAGATTTCCCATCCATGCCAGAAACAAATGGCAAAACATGACTTCTCTCCAGCAAGCTGACGCTTCATATGAATAGCACCACACTAGAAGCCATGTGGAATCCGCAATCCCTTACATACTAATTTATAGACGCTGTGAAATATTAGACACCAGCAGATGGTGCTCTTTCTGTTAAGTACCCAAACTCTTTTAAGAAGTCTCATCTAAAAGCTGTAGGAAATAATACTGTCAACATCATTCCATTAGTCTCTTGCATTTTAAAATTGCGGACGCAGGCCACATGTTGATCAGATGCAGGGGCGGTTAGTGTTCCCAAGCCACTTCTGCTACACTTTCTCTTGACTCAGCCCTCTCCCTCCCTTGTGCACTCTTGCTCTGCCCACAAAAGCCTCCCCTGGCAGCCATGAAACTCCATATTGAGGGGCTGTGTGCCAATGAATATCTAATGCTAGAAGCAGGAATGTAAGTGTCCACTGCTGGGTGTGATGAGTCACCATGCATTTGAAGTGCACGACTTCCCCCAAATGAAATAAAGGAACTGTAGTTTATCCGTCACAGAGTTACAAATCTTAGCACCCATAACAAACTGCAGTTCCTGGGATTTTTGCGGGGAGGAAGTCTGTTGCTTTAAGCAAACGGTGTGGATGTGACCACGGTGAAAAGTGACTTGCCCAAAGTCCCAAACACAGAACAAGGCAGAATGATGAGTCTGAGCCTCAAACATCAACTCCCTCAAGTCAATTTCCCCTTCAGTTAATTTGCCCCAAGATTTAGATTTAACAACAGATTCTCCCCAAACCAATTTGACTTTCATTTATATCAACACACACACCGCTGCCAAACTCATTTCTGCCCATCCTGAGCTTTCCCACAATGCAGCGCAGTGCTGTACACAAGCAGCCTGATCTTTTGTTCTTTTGCCTTCTGACTCAAAGCAAAGGAGGTATGAAAATCAAAACAGGCAGCTGCTGTTCAAACAGCAACATCATGCCTGACTCAAAGTACTTCACCCTTCCAGGCTCCTCCCCTGCACGCCTGCTGAGTTCAGACTCTCACTGTAAGTGCAGGGAGGGAGCAAACCCTTTTTACAAGTCCTTTTTACAAGTCTCTCTTCTTCCATAAGTCACTAGGCGACTAGTCTCTCCTGGCCCAGTTGCCCATTGCTATGGAGATAGCAATGCTAGCATACTTTAATGGGATTCTTATACTAAATGTCACTGTAACAATATCCCTGAACCCTTGAAATGTTTGTTATTAGGGTGATTCAGATTCAGATCCATTTCATTTTTTGTTGTGGCTTCTAAGCCACTCTGGGAGCATTCCCAGCTGAAGCTTCCCCAGCTTGTTTATAATCCTGAAAATTCTCACAAAGCCTTGGAACTGAGGTGCACAGGTTTCCCCCCATCTCTAAATCTGACCTTGTTGCGCAAGCCCTCCCAGTCAACTATGATTGTGCAACCTGAATTTGCTGGTATGTGACTAAATCCCAGTGACAGTCTGGAAGTCTGGCTGTGTTTCTGAGTGGTTTTCTCCTACCTCACAGTAATCACACAAATTGGCCTATTTGTTTATTCTATCATGTCACAACTTGTAATGGCAGGAGCAGCTTTGGGCTGTTGGGTCCTTAGAAGGTATTGTTGGAGAGACACCCAACCCCCATCCCAATGAGGTATAACCTTAAGGGATCTTGGAGGGTGGCTCTTCTTGTCTGGAAGCCCATTTTGGGGGCTGATGGGCCTTAGCACCCTGCCAGGTTGTGTGAAAAGGCCTGCCAGAAGCGGTTAACATCATGGCAGACCCTATCATTAGGCATTCCCTGTGGGCTAACACCCACATTGAGGCTATTCAATGAACATATCCTTGCCCCATGCCTACAACCAAACCTATTCTTAGAAACCATAAAGAGGTGGCCTTATTCTAACCCAGAACCAACTCCTGGCTCTTTAATTCTTACCCACCCACCCGGCCAATGCCTATGTGTGGGCCTGCAACTTGATTGTAATTTCCATTAAAATGCTACATAGATAATATATGCACATATTTGAGTAAAAATATAATTAGCAGATGACATCAAAAGTGACAGTTCTATGGCTGGACCTTACATGAGTTGTTCTTCATAGTTGTTTATCTGTTTGTTGGTTTCAGCTGCCTACTTGACTGCTGATAGTCTTTTTTTAAAAAAAAAAGATATTTATTGAGTTTTTCCACCTTTATACATTAAAAAAATCAAAAAGAAAAAACAAAAAAGTTAAAAACACATAAAGTTTACAATCCTTATTTTCAATAACATATTTCCCTGACTTCCCCACACCTCCCCTTCTTATATTCCAATTCAAATTGTTAATTCAACAAGTTCTTGTCCCCAGTTTTTGACCTTTTTATATTTAATTCATTTTAAAAAACAAACAAACCAATTTTAACTTATAAACATCAGTATTTAAACATCAGTGCTCATTCTTAGAACTTTTTTCTAAAGTCGACACAAATTCCCTTCCACGAATTCCCCAATTTTCATACTAATAACAAACAAAATTAAAAAAAGATTATTATTCTGCACCCTTTGGATTCCCAAACCCCACCCCTCCCTTTCCCGGTTTCAATCCCCAACAAATGTCCATCAGTCTTAGTCTACTATCAGCCTGGAGACCTCACGTCCGAGGCTCTTAATTCTCTCTCAATTCCTCTCTGCCGGTTTTTTTGGTAGTCCTTAATATTAAACACCAGATCTCGGAGAAGCTCTGTCCCGATAGGGTCCATATTTCTTCCAGCCAGACCTCCATACTTAAAAGTGGAGCCTGAATCTTGTTTCTTACTCCTTTTAAGTCCAAATGTCCCAAAAGATCCAACTTTCACCTTAATCAAATTTGTAATCCTTAGGTCTTCAGATCTCCACATAAGGAGATCTCTCCATTCTTCAATCTTCAATTCAAAACAGATTTTCATCATCCAGTACTTATTTTCCTTTGTAGCCATCATGTCAGGCCTCTGGCTCTCCTTTGTCATCTGCAACATTACATCTCCTCCTTCCTTTTCCTCAGAAACAACATATATCGCTTTCTCCACACTCTCAAATCTTTCAAGTTTCTCTTCTTGTCCAGCTGCATGGACTTCATGAATTATCAAATTCAATGGATTTGTTTACTCTTAAGTCCAGAGTTGCAACATTTGTAGCCAAAACATCAGTTTGGCCTTGTAACTTTCCCAAGAGAAGAAACACTCTGTCCAATTTAGCTTGAATTTTTCCTCCTTCAGCCATTCTTGTAATGTCCCAAAATCCCCTCTAGAGGGATTTTGGTTACTTTATCTTCCTTCCAGTTCAAATCCAAAAATCAAGTTAGTTTGTATCAGTTCTTCCTTGTTTTCAACAAAATATAACCAAATTGTAGCAAATATATCCAGCAGAGATAGCAGAAACAAAGTTCTCTTTTTCCTTCTTGACAGCTAATTTGACAGCTGTCAAACTCTTCTATATCTCCTCAACAGGCTCTCTCGCGGATCAATCCCGGGTCCGGGGGGGTGGCACTTCAGCTCTCAAAATTAGCTCTTATCCTCCAGTGAAATTACTTATACTGCCAAATCGTGAAATTAATGTCTTTTACCCAATAAGGAAGAAGAAATTCTCTCGACCTTAGTTAGCTAGTCCTTGCTTTAGATTATTTATAAGACGGGGAGACGGACTTCCTGTTTGCGCCTTCCCCGATCGTGCCTAATTAAAAAAAAAAAATTTCTTTACAAATCCAATTTCCGTATTACTCATGGGTTGTTGCTTTTAGAGTCCAATTGTTCACAAGAAGAAGTCAGCGCTCTCCGACCATGGCATGCGGCTTCACTCCGCAGGAGAAGCAGTCGACTCTCAGCACCGCGCCGCTCACCCCATCCCCCGTTCCGAAGCCTTTAAAAAGGCTCCTTCGCGGGTCGGGGGGGCGCAAATGGTGCCCGCCGAGTCACCAAGTTCACAGGCTTCAGCGCCTGTGATTTCTGAGGGTCCCCGCGTCGCCGCAGTGGCAAGACCCGGATCCTGCGGAGCCGATTCCCTCCGGAGCTCGGAGGGAATCCGCCATTAGCCGATGGCGCTAACCCGGAAGTCTGCTGATAGTCTCTCAAAGGTGGAACCTATTCTCTGAATATTTCTGAATGTAATTCATAGGTTAAGAGAACACAGAGGCACTCGACTGCCACAGACTTTCTATTCCATTCCATTTCTAAATTATTTTGCTCTCTTTTAAGCAAGTCCAACATGCCCTGAATACCAGGGAAGCCCCGATCATTCTGTATATTCTCTGTAGCCTGTTGTGAAGAAGGAAGCCTTTTTCTATGTTATCTCTTGCTGGGGTCCTGCCATTTGCCATCTTGCTAGAGAGAGAAAATCTATTGGCAAATGGTTATAATTGCTTTGGCTTGAAAGCTGTTGCACCACAAAGGGCAGAGGGATATTATTTATATTCTAAGCAGAGTGAAGGATAATGGGATTGAAAGTCATAAGATATAATAGAATTAAATAACGGAGATTTGAGCTTTCCCCACATTTGCCTGACTTCATCTAGTGTATAACTTCATTCCATTAATACAACATATTACAGGTTACAAAATGAAACTCCCTCTAAAGGAGCAGGTGCATTGTTCACTTATACTTCTGGACCTACCAACATCACTGGAGGGGCAAGTGGCCTTAGTGGTGATGTCCCTATTTTCACTGGAAAAATGTTGGAGGGTGCGGATGTGACATGCCTTCTATCAGCTTCAGCTGGTGGCATAGCTCACTAGCTTCTGCTGTCGACAGTCTGGTAACCTCTAGGTTAGTTTACTGCAATTTGTTTTATGTGGGGCTACCTTTGAAGGCATTCTGGAAACTGCAGATAGTGCAGAATTTAATGGCCAATTTGTTTGTCCGGGAGTAGGAGGTTTGATCATACAACGCTAATCTTGACCCAATTGCATTGGCTGCTGATTTGTTTCTGGGCTCAATTCAAAGCTCTGGCTCTGACCTATAAAGCCTTATATGGCCGAGAACCCCAACACCTTAGGGACCGCTTCTCCCCACATGAACCTACCTTGAACTTGTATGCTTCACTTGAGGCCGTTCTCTGTGTACTCCCACCACACAAAATGTAGAGGGTGGCTGTGTAGGAATGGGCCTTTTCAGTGGTGATTCTCCAAATGTGTGATGCTCTCAGAAAAATATGCCTAAAATTTTAGGCTCCAGACAAAGACATCATGGAGGTAATGGGGCTGGAATATACTTATGCCTATTGGTGTCTTTTAGTAGGATTTTCCCCCCATTTTTATGTTATTGCAAGATTAGCACTTTTAGTCAATTAATGTTCTTTTATTTATTGTTTGATGTATCTTAAATTTTGAATTATGTATACTGTTATAATTGCAGATCACTGTGAGACAGTTTTATAGCAAGCAAAAAAGAAACGTAATTAATAATTACAGCAATAAAAAAAAACCTGGGGCACAATCCTATGTAAAATTTATGCCTGCCAGAAAACTTTAAAATTTGGTATTAGAAGTCGTCTGACATAAAAGCATTATGTGTAATGTAATGTAAATAGGTATTGAGGAGGGAGACAGGGTTTTTTTTTATTACGTATTTTGTGTTTTAATCTTGGATTTTTATGCTGTGAATTGCCCTGAGATCTACAAATGAATACAAATTTAATATGTAACAAATAATAAATAAATAATAAAACAGCTCCTTGAGATCATGGTGAATTTTGCACATTTATTATTATTATTTTCAGTGATGCTTGTCCACTTCTCATATTCTTTATTTTTAAAATTGCTTATCTTTTTCTTCTGATCTTTAAAGTTAATCAAAGATACCCTCTAATGTTTCTGTACACGAAGTATGGACATCAAGATTATGCACCTCAGCATTCTTTGTAGTGTGTATCTCTCTTCTTGTGGTTCTCCAAGAGGTAAACCTGAGCATTTTCTGGACATGGTGATATTGTTTCAGCTGCAACACACAAGGCAAGTTTCATTTAGCAGTGCAATGTGTAATGTATTATTTGCCTTAAAGCCTTGCAAACAGGGCAAGCTATGCATCCAACCAAATGAAAAATTAATTCTAGTTTCGGAATAGAATTAGCAGAGTTGTCTAATGGCAGGAATAGAAGGCACACCAAATGCTGCAATCAAGCACTTAGTATGTCTGCCAGACAGAATATGTGAATGGTGAAAAGTCTGATGAGTAGTTAGAAAGGAAAGTGATAGGGGAATTATAGCTTTAAAAGCTTTTCATTATTAACTTTAGCAACCATTCCCACTCCACTGCTATAAGGCGTGCATCGCTGTTACTGTTAAATCAATAGAAATAACTGGTTGAAACCAAGCAGCAATTAACAGAGTAATGGCCGTGGTGAGGAATCTCCCATGTGGCTAATTGGGCCCAGCAAGGGTCCCAGTTAGCCCTGTGTAGCTATTTTCCCCAAACTGCACTTACCTCCTCCACACCTGATGCCATCTGTGATATCGGGTGTGGGGTAGATGAAGATGTAGTCATAGAATCTGAAATATACACGGAGTCGAGTGTGGATTTCATGCCCCTAAACGTCTAGCTATATATATATTATTTACACAATGGGCCCCGCATGATTGGCTAATTCCAGGCTACTCCTGTAGGCCAGTCAGGTTGCAGATTCACTTCCTCCGGAAGCCTGATTGGCTGCTCCTGCAGGCCAGTCAGGTTGCTCATTCACTTCCACCTGGAGCTGGATTGGGTGGCTCCTGTGGACCAGTCAGACTGCTGCATTCTGGATCCCAATGTTTTAGCATTCAGCTCAGTACTTAACAGAATCATAGAGTTGGAAGAGGCCCTGTGGGTCATATAGCTCTCCTCCACTGCCGCCACAATGCAGGAATGTGCAGCTGTCCCTTAAGGAGACCAAACCTGCAATCTTAGCATTCTCATATGTGGCTGAGAGAAATGTCAGTTTGCAGATGCAACTTGAATCCAAACCAGGAAAAATCTAAGGCATAGCTGTCAACATTTCCCCTTTTTTAAAGGGAAATTCCCTTATTCTGAATAGGATTCCTCGCAAGAAAAGGGAAAAATTGACAGCTATGATCTATGGGGATCCAGGGCCAATGGGGGGCGAGGCAAGAAGGTAATTTGGCCTGGGCCCAAAGCTCAAAGGGAGTTTTTGAGATAATTCATTCTCACATGCTTAGCTCTAGTTAAGGCACCAAGACCATAGTGAAAGCTTTTTGCCTAGACTTAGCCAGGCCACAGTCCCTCACATTAGAAGGAAGTCATAGAATCATAGAGTTGGAATAGACCACAAGGGCCATCGAGTCCAACCCCCTGCCAAGCAGGAAACAACATCAGAGCACTCCTGACATATGGTTGTCAAGCCTCTGCTTAAAGACCTCCAAAGAAGGAGACTCCACCACACTCCTTGGCAGCAAATTCCACTGTCGAACAGCTCTTACTGTCAGGAAGTTCTTCCTAATGTTTAGGTGGAATCTTCTTTCTTGTAGTTTGGATCCATTGCTCCGTGTCCGCTTCTCTGGAGCAGCAGAAAACAACCTTTCTCCCTCCTCTATATGACATCCTTTTATATATTTGAACATGGCTATCATATCACCCCTTAACCTCCTCTTCTCCAGGCTAAACATGCACAGCTCCCTTAGCCGTTCCTCATAAGGCATCGTTTCCAGGCCTTTGACCATTTTGGTTGCCCTCCTCTGGACACATTCCAGTTTGTCAGTGTCCTTCTTGAACTGTGGTGCCCAGAACTGGACACAGTACTCCAGGTGAGGTCTGACCAGAGCAGAATACAGTGGCACTATTACTTCCCTTGATCTAGATGCTATACTCCTATTGATGCAGCCCAGAATTGCATTGGCTTTTTTAGCTGCCGCGTCACAGCGGCAAGTCAAGTTCTCTTGTTTCTTTTTTTCTTCTTTCCCATTTCCACCATGTAACTGACCAGGAAAGATGTCTGTGCTGATGGCTCTGATCCCAAATAGCCTCATGACTTTAGCAAAGCCATCTTTGGTTCGGGGGGGGGGTGACTTTGCAAATCTTCAGTTGTGGGTTTTCCCCACACTTGTTAATTTGGAAATAATGAATGGAAACCTAAGTACTTCCTAAAAGAGCAGTAAGGCCACAGTTTTTATAACAAAATAACATAGCATAGATAAAGCAGAAGAAAGCTGTTATAAAGTTATAATCACTGCATACAGATTTTTCCTGAGGGATATAAATGGACTGTGAAAGTAATTCTTCAAGTTCTTTACTACTGAAAGCCTCAGTTGAGCAACATTCTGGGTGGCCTATAAATCAAAATTTGCATGGAGTTTGCCAAAGTGCCAGGTCAAGTGTTTTTGAATCTCCTTTCAAGCCGCATTTCCACCAATGTGGTTTCCAGATCCTTTCCGTGAAGCAGTCATTGTCATATTTTAATCCACACATTTTTCTTCTCTGATGACTGATGTTCTGTGGAAGCAAAAAAGAAATATTTCATATCCACAGCAAAATACCTTTTCTACAGTTCTAGCAAAACAAGCCCAAACAGAGCAACACCAAGCAAAAATAAAATTTAAAAAACCTTATGGTTCAGAGCTAAGTGTGCTTTCTTGGATATAGCTAGCTTCATTTTCCCTTTCCCTCCCCCCTCCAAATAAACTAAGATTAATTGCTGAAGTGTTTGTGCTTTGATTAAAAAGCTCAGTATTTTCAGAGCAGCTGCCTGCGCAAAACAGGAAAGTTCAAGGAAAGAGGGTTACATGATGTCATTGATGAGCTCTTATCAAATTCTATTGTGAATAGCATTGAATGACTACGGAAGAAAGCTTCTTCTTTTTTTTGCCTCCATGTGTTAGCAGCTTTAATACATGGTTAGTCTTTTTTTCCTTTTCCTTTTTTGAAGAAAATATAAGGTGGAGATACATACAATGGACATGGAAACAAAAATTTGTTCTATGACTGAAGGGAAATTCAATGCCGATTTACCTGAAAACTTAACTCCCCAGTTTCTGATCCTGTAGTTATTTCCTAGTGTGTGAAATACGAATGGGATGGGGGAGAAATTAGATTCACTTTCCACAAAATGGTGAACCTACCTAACTTGTACTTTCCAAGACAATACAAGAACTGAAAGACAGCCATCCTTCAAAATTCTCACTCTTCCAAATTTAGTGATGCAGCTCTCTAACCAAACAATGTTTACAAAAATACGTATAATGCAGGGCTTGCAGAGCCTCTCCTGACTCAGCTGTGATGCAGATATAGAGGTGGGGATCATCAGCATAGTGATCACATCTTGTTGCAGAACTTCTAGTGACAATTCTCAACATGGCTGGCACCTGTCTGTCTTGGGAGACCATTGAAGAGTGCGCCTTCGGGGATTAGGTCAAGCTGTTGGAGGTTGCAGCACCTGCTGTGGCTGTAGAGACCGATGCGGGAGAGACATGTTTTGGTGCAGGTGAAGCCATGCAGTTTTGCTGCTGAAGATGCACCATGGCATTTTTCCTCCCTGCGCTCCTCCCAGCAGTCATTCCTCCTCTGGTCACTGCTATAGATACATAACTTGACTGCCTGTCTCCAGGCACTGTGGTTGTCTGCAAGGGATTCCCACATGGTGGGGTTGATGTTGCCAGCCTTCCTGTCACGTTTTCAGAGCTGGTCTGCCAATAGGCCTGGTCAGAAACCAGGCTGCGCATAGAACATGTCCTTGGGGATCCTGCCATCTTCCATTCTGTGGACAAGACCAAGCCAGCATAGACATGGCTGAGGCAGGAGAATGTGGGCTTGGGAGAGCACATCTTTGTTTGGAATTCTGTCCTGCCATTGGATACCCCAAATCCTCCTGATTCAGCACATGTGGAAGGCATTGAGGAATCGCTCCTGATGGTTGTAAGTTTGCCCATGACCCACTCCCAAGCCACTGATGTAGCTAATATGCTTTTCCTGCTCAGCACTGATGGAAATATCACTGGTTATAGTGGAACCCAGATAGACAAAATTTTCTACCACCTCAGGCATGTGGTCACCATTGCTGATGCATGTAATACTGACATAGTGCCCCAGGATGTTGGTCTTTGACAGGCTGACGGTAAGGCGAGGCTCCCTGCAGGCTTGGGCAAAATGGCTGAATAGTGTGTGCAGAGCTTCCTTGGAGTGTGCTGTCAAGACTACATCATCTGCAAACAACATCTCTCAGATAAGCATCCACCACACTTTTGTCAGGTTGAAGCCATAGGACAGCAACAAGGAGAGGAATAAGTCAAGGAGAGTAGGGGGTGAGAGTACAGCTACATGCTTTTAGTACAAGGAGGTGGACACTTGCCGAAGCAGGTGCAAGCAAGTCATCTCAGTTTGCTTTTTGTGTGCTGTTTCATCCCCCATTCATACAGGAAATATTTTTTTATGGGGGGTTAGACTTCATTGAGTAAAGGCATTTGCATAACTTGAATTACCATGTGGATGCAATAAAAGCAGTACAATGGCCACAAAACAATTTCGCTTTTATGCACACATTAAAAGTTAACCCTGCAGCCTTTTCCACTTCACTGGAGGTCCAACAAGCACAGTCTACAACTTTCCATTTGCCTTGAGCTTTATGATGGCGTTAATTTAACATTTAATACTTGCCTTTTGTTAGGCAATTCTCATTCACACTGGTTAAAGAGTGCTCTCAAATGGCTAACCACTTTCCAAGTTCTTGTATCATGGAAACTAGGTAACAGTTTCTTGCAAACAGCTTTCTTACAGACGAGGAAGTGTTCAGAAGGGAACAGGGCCTCAACATTGAAAGAGCTATGAAAGCTCAATCCAGATAAACTCAGGCACTGTCAGCAAATAGTTTCCTAGCCCAGATGGATGGTTGATTGCCTGCTCTTGATGGGGTTACTGTACCTCTGAAGGAGTTTGGTGGTACTTCTGCTTCCATTGCTGTCACTTGAGGCTCAAGGAGCCACAATGGCTCAGAGTGCCTTCCATCATCTTCAGCTGCTGGCCCAGCTTCACTCAGCATCATGCAAGGCCATGCTTACTGACTGACCAGCTGCAACAGGAGATGGTTGCTGTCATAAGCAAAAGTGGCTGACCAACCAGGAATGTGGTCATCTGTGCTGGATGTCTGAGGTGACTCTGTTTCCAATATCTGCCAACAGTTACTGGCAAAAGCTGGAATTCTACTTGTTTGCAAGTGGTTCCCATCAGCGACCTGCTTCTCCAGCATTTGCTCCCTTAAAGACAACTTTACACAATCAAGTCACAAAGGAAGGCAATCATGCTTTCAGACATATAATAATAATAATAATATAATAATAATGTATTTTTTATACCCCACCCATCTGGCTGAGTTTCCCCAGCCACTCTGAGAGGCTTCCAATCAAGTGTTAAAAACAATACAGCATTAAATATTAAAAACTTCCCTAAACAGGGCTGTGCCTTCAGATACCTTTTAAAGATAAGATAGCTACTTATTTCCTTCACATCTGGAGGGAGGGTGTTCCACAGGGCAGGCGCCACTACCAAGAAGGCCCTCTGTCTGGTTCCCTGTAACCTCACTTCTCACAATGAGGGAACCGCCAGAAGGCCCTCGGCGCTGGATCTCAGTGTCCGGGCTGAACGATGGGGTTGGAGACACTCCTTCAGGTATACAGGACCGAGGCTGTTTAGACATAACTGGCAACTGACCTAAGGGTAGGTCAAATTACCCTCCCCCCCCCCAGTTTCATCAAAATATTCTTCCCCTGAACTGCTGAGGTGAATCTCCATTCGAAGACTTTCTTGATCACATAGAAGCTAAGCAAGCCTTGACGTGGACAGCTTGTTACCACATCTTTCCTTGATGTGACATAATTTAAATGGGATTGTTTTTTGGTCCCTTCTTTATTGTTCACACAGGTAAGAACAATGTCACTATTCTTTTATCTAGCTTTTCTTTTTTCTTTTGTACCCCTGCCCGTACGGGCCAGTCTTGACAGACTCTGGGGTTGTGCGCCCATCTCACTTAAGAGGCCAGGGGCCAGCGCTGTCCGGAGACACTTCCGGGTCACGTGGCCAGCGTGACAAAGCTGCATCTGGTGAGCTAGCGCAGCACACGGAAACGCCGTTTACCTTCCCGCCAGTAAGCGGTCCCTATTTATCTACTTGCACCCGGGGGTGCTTTCGAACTGCTAGGTTGGCAGGCGCTGGGACCGAGCAGCGGGAGCGCACCCCGCCACGGGGATTCGAACCGCTGACCTTTCGATCGGCAAGCCCTAGGCGCTGAGGCTTTTACCCACAGCGCCACCCGCGTCCCTATCTAGCTTTACATTACTCTAAATTGTTACCTCTTATGTCAGGATAGCTCATTTCCCCAAGAAGTAGAAGTGGGTGTGACAAATCAGTGAGCAAAAGGCCACATTTTCTTAAGCTGTCTTTCCTTCTTTTCTTCCGCACAGACTTCAACACCCACACTTGGTTTCATTAATATCAGTGTTTGAGGGGGAGCGCGAGGAAGACAAACATTGTACTAAACCTAAAACTACAACTGAAAAAGGCCAGCTAATAAATAACTCAAACTTCAGAGAACTATTGAAAAGTGTATGTCTGAGATGTTACAAACTAATCACAGTTTCAGTGGAAGGGAGGCCAGAGAGTTTGGAGCATAGGCACCGGTTCCTGGGGGCTGAGGTACTTCCCCTCCCATTATTTTTTTTAGGGGGCTGGTCCCTCTCAATGTTCAGAGGATGCTCGGATCCTTGTGATGTAGTGCGTGCAACTTCAGGACATCGTGTGACGTCAGGACATTGCATCAGGCCCCCTCAATCATCTTAAGAAGATGGCACCTCTGGTTTGGAGGTTCACAGTTGTTGCAGCCACAACTGACTGTCCACTGACTCAGGGCTTGGGTCAGATCCTCCTCTGGAGTTCCATGGTTGAGGCGTGGCAAGGTACGCATGCATGTGCATCTGGGAGGAGGGATGTGTTTGTGAAAGTGTGAGGTCCCCTGGTGTTTGGAGGTGTGGCTGCTGCTTGAGGAAGTATGAAGATTAGCAGAAAATGAATGTAAAAGAAGAAGAGACTGTGAATAATTCTTTCTGAAATTAAGTACATCAAGTTATTGATAGCAAAATATATTTTGCTATACTGTGCTCATCTCTGTAGCCATCGCACTGATTTCTATGGGTCTTACATTTGAAGAATGGTCACCAAGCACATACATATTTTCTCACAATGAATTTGCAAAAAGGCAAAAAAGCAGTTCCAGGACAAACACTGTGAAATTATAGGTGAAATGTTCATACACACAAAAAACACATAAAATGTCTTTGTATGTCCAAGTTCAAATTGCAATACATGTTTCCTGAACTCTTGTTTTACTTTCCTTTACAGGATTTGTGCTGTATTTATGAAAAAGGGACTAGAAAGAAATGGTGTTTTCCTTCTTCTTACACTATTACCTAAAGCAGAATACCTGTGCATCTCTTCTTAACTAGATTACGGACTAATAGGCAATATGATCATTATTACTCCAATCCACATTTTTTTAGATTAAAAAAAATAAATCATTTAGCTGCACAGAGGATTGATTGCTACAATTTCCTTACCATTTGAAATAGGACTGTTCAATGATTGTCTCACAGCTTGATGTAAGACTATCTTGAAGCAAAATAGTGCTGAAATCTCAATTAGTTCTCCTGAAAATAGGCTGTATATCAGCAGCATTTAGAAAAGAACTTGAAAGTTGGGCACAGAGATTAAATCACAGTGCCATTTGGGAATCCCAGTTATTTTACTTGCAGATGCATTCTGCTTGTAATAATTAGACCTTCTCACATGTACCATCTGCTCAAGATTAAAGGCCTTGCTGTTGGTAGGCCACTGTATCCTTTGAGTGGAATCCAGTCAGTGTCCTGCATATTTGGATCCAGTAGCTCCACTAACAGAAGACACAATTTATTGCTCATACCCTAGGAGCTCCCACAGTTTCTGAAAATCATATCTAGAGAATTGGGGGCCCCTCCAGAGCAGGGTAGAAGGTGGTGTTGGAAGGCTGCAAGGAGAAGGGGAAATTGATGAGAGTTGGCTCCAAAATTTCTCCGATGAACATAGGGATATCCTACTTAATTATTATTATTGTTACGGTATTTATATGCCACCCATCTGAGTGGATTGCCCCACCCACTTTGGGTGGCTTCTGACATATATAAAACCCAGCCACATGGGCAGGGCATAAGTAATAAAATTACTACTACTACGACTAGTAGTACTACTACTATTACTATACATTTTTAAAACTTCCCTATACAGGGCTGTCTTCAGATAAGGTTGCCATATTTCAAAAAATAAAACCAGAACACCCCAAAATGGTTTTTTTAGGAAGACCCCACAATTGTTGATCTTTTCTTGACAAAAACACCAAAGAAATGCAGTTTGACTTTTCCCTAATATCCCTAATTTCCCTAATATCCAGGACAAAGCGCTGCCTTTCAGTCAATTCCACCTTTGAAATCCCAGTAATGTCTGGGAAAATCCAGCCTTATGACAGCCCTATTTCAGATGGCTTCCAAACTTACCTATATCCGTGGTTCGGGGGATCACATAACTCCATACCCTCCAACATTTCTCTGATGGAAATAGGGATGTCCTAAGGAAAAGTGGGAAATTCAGGATCAAATCAGAAAACTGGGACAAGACTATCCCTGGAAAATAGGGACACTTGGAGGGTCTGTGCTCCCTATCTCTTCTGTTAGCAGAGCCTCTTCTGGATCAAAAGGCCTTTCCTTAGCACAAGAGCAATGTAGGGGCAAATTGCAGGCGAGTGTTGTATCATTAGGAGCTAGTGTGATGTCATCAATATTTCAGGAAAAAACCCCAAACAGCCTAGACTGAGCATTGCATATGAATCTGTATATTCACTAGTTATGTTTTCTTTTCTTTTCTATTTTTAAAAAAGAGTAGAATGTCACTTCACTGGTGACATATGAGAAACAATATACTAACTCGGAGGATCAAAGGCTGAAACTAGCTGACGGTTTATCTTTCACAGATAAGCCGAAGGTTTGGCTTGTAGTATTGCTTTGAATTCAAAGCCATGAGAATATCCACACTAGATGCCCTCTTGTCCCAGGAATGCAGAAGCAACATTACAGCCAATGACGTATAGTGATGAATGTGAGTAATGCACAAATCAGCCTTGTCAGCATAGTGCAGGGGTGCCCAAACTTTTTTTCAAAAAGGGCCAGATGAACATGCATGAGGGCCAACCAAAGTCATTGACCTTTTTTTTAGGATTAAAGTTGTTCAGCTTTTTTAAAGAAATAGACTACCACAGGGGCCAGATTAAACCAGCCAGCGGACCAGATTAGGCCCCCAAAACAGACATTGGACATGCCTGCCATAGTGCTACACTATATAAGAGGGAGCCAGGAATCTAGAAGCAGAACACCTCCGCCCAGCTCAGACTCTGACACCCAGATGAGGAACTGAGAGGCAAGTCTCAGAGCAGGCAGCACTGGCGGAGGAAGAGGAGTGCAGGGGGAGTGCACTGCCCCTGGCAGCACGATCCCAGTGGGGTGCCATCGCAGCTGCCCTTCCACCCACACTGGCGCCACACCCCTGCAGGCGGCGTGCCATGCCCCCAGGACGCATGCCAGCCCCGTCCCCGCCTGCTCTCCACCACTGGCTGGCAGAGATATTGCACCTCACAGCAAGTGTCACAACCCAATGTGGTTTAGGCATTGGGTAAGTCTTAGTCCTTGGTGGATGGAGGTTGTAGCCTCCACCTGGACCTGCAGTATTCAGGGGTACCCCCTTAATAGGATCCAGCGAGAGTTACTTCTGTCCAGAAGCCCAGGCAGGGGCTACGGCCATAGCACTCCTCAAGGTGGCAAGCCCACAAGTGGTTCCTCCCTGATGTATGACTTAGGACCTCTTCGCCTCGGGTTGACTCCTGACAGGTATGTCCCAGCAGCAGCAGAAGAAGAAGAGTTTGGATTTGATATCCCGCTTTATCACTATCCAAAGGAGTCTCAAAGCGGCTAACATTCTCCTTTCCCTTCCTCCCCCACAACAAACACTCTGTGAGGTGAGTGAGGCGGAGAGACTTCAGAGAAGTGTGACTAGCCCAAGGTCACCCAGCAGCTGCATGGGAGGAGCGGAGACGCGAACCCGGTTCACCAGATTACGAGTCCACAGCTCTTAACCACTACACCACACTGGCTCTCCAGCAGGGGGGCTGGAGGTTCAATGGTTATACGCAATGGCTTTGCCAAACCTCTATATCTGTAATTGATAAAGTTGTGTCCTGATTTGACCCAAATCAAAATTGTCCTGTGTGTTTATTTGGCAGTCGGGCCTGGTGGGGAGGGGGCACTTGGGTCACGCAAGCAGCAGGGTGGTGCCTGATAGACTTATGTTTGGCTATGGAGCTAAGTTGTGCGTAGTGTCTTGTAAACCAATCTGGAAGAATGTATTCTTCATTGCCTGAAGTGAAATGAATGTTTATATAGCAGTAATAACTTATTTTCCATAAAAGTTTATGAAAATAGCAACAAGAATTCAATTTTTATCACACGTCATTTGATTTAGGAAAATATTTTGGCTTTTGACTAATAGGGAAAAGATACAACTTTTTGCCTCTCTTATCAGCACTCAAGCCAACCTCTATTGCCAGCTGTACAAAAATATATCCAGTGCTTTATGAACCCTGAAAGAATTAAATTATCATAAATAATGAGAAAAATTGAGCCTTTACTAATTACTACCATGAAAATCTCTGGAGGAACACCCATGTAAAGAATCATGTACCTGATATTTGCTATTCGTTAATTAATATTTATTATTCACTCTTGAGTCCTCATTTATTCATGCATTTAGCAGGAGGGGAGAATGAATTAATTGTTTTTCTACAAGGTTTGGCTAGCAGGACCTCCACAGTGAGCTGCTCCTCCCAGTGTGCATGTGAGAACATTTGATGGAATCCTATCTGCTAACAGTGTACTTATTCTCTTGAGTGTGAATCAAGAGGTTTCTGCAGTCTTGGGGAAAGTACAAAAACCTTTAGTGGAGAAACTAAAGCTGCAATGCTAGCCAACTTTATCAAGAAAAATGTCCTCTTAAATTCAGTGGTGCGTACTTCTCAGCAGTCATGTATAGTATCTCACTATTATTCGTAGGACCCCCAAATGGACCAATGGGGCTTGAGTATGCTCAGTAGCCATGGAATGCAAACTAACTGTGGGGACAGGATCATTGGGATATCCTGAAATAAACCATGACTGTAACCCTGTCAGGAACACTCCACGTTGCAGTGTTTTGCTGTAGGCCCTGCTAGTGGGTTTCTGAATTTGAAATTAATTTCAAGCATTTGATTTGGAAAGGTACATTTCATTCTACTTAAATAGTGTTTGCTGCTAGTGGCTGGTAGGGTTGCCCAAATACAAGAGATAGAGAAATTCTGCCCCAGCTTGATTTTTGACCTCCTGTTCAGCTAGTGGACTGTGAGGGCTATTTATATTAAATTACTTATATATTGAATTTATATCCCACTGGTCCCATCACCTCCTGGCAAATAGAAGGGGAAGAAATGGAGGCAGTGAGAGATTTTACTTTCTTGGGCTCCATGATCACTGCAGATGGTGACAGCAGCCACGAAATTAAAAGACGCCTGCTTCTTGGGAGAAGGGCAATGACAGGCCTAGACAGCATCTTGAGAAGTAGAGACGTCACCTTGCCAACAAAGGTCCGTATAGTTAAAGCCATGGTTTTCCCAGTAGTGATGTATGGAAGTGAGAGCTGGACCATAAAGAAGGCTGATCGCCGAAGAATTGATGCTTTTGAATTATGGTGCTGGAGAAGACTCTTGAGAGTCCCATGGACTGCAAGAAGATCAAACGCATCCATTCTTAATGAAATCAGCCCTGAGTGCTCACTGGAAGGACAGATCGTGAAGCTGAGGCTCCAGTACTTTGGCCACCTCATGAGAAGAGAAGACTCCCTGGAGAAGACACTGATGCTGGGAAAGATGGAGGGCACAAGGAGAAGAGGGCAACAGAGGATGAGATGGTTGGATAGTGTTCTCGAAGCCACAAACATGAGTCTGACCAAACTGCGGGAGGTAGTGGAGGACAGAGGTGCCTGGCGTGCTCTGGTCCATGGGGTCACGAAGAGTCGGACACGACTAAACGACTAAACAACAACAACAACAACTTCCTCATAAAGGAACCCAGAGTGGCTGGAGAAGTTGTTGAGCTCAGCCTAAGCTGCCCACTTCATATGGGCAAGAAACTACAGAGGACATAGGTGTACATCTCCTAAAACTTGAGCAAGCATGTGCGGATTGCTCTCATATAGCCACTTTACCCCACACAAGAACATGAAAATGGGCTTAGCCTACTGGATCTGCCAGCACTAACCACAAGAACAGACTTTTGCTATTGGATCCACTACAACGGGCAGTAGTGAGAGAGCGAGCCAGTGTGGTGTAGTGGTTAAGAGCGGTAGACTCGTAATCTGGTGAAGTGGGTTCGTGTCTCCGCTCCTCCACATGCAGCTGCTGGGTGACCTTGGGCCAGTCACACTTCTCTGAAGTCTCTCAGCCCCACTCACCTCACAGATTGTTTGTTGTGGGGGAGGAAGGGAAAGGTTAGCTGCTTTGAGACTCCTTTGGGTAGTGATAAAGTGGGATATCAAATCCAAACTCCTCCTCCTCCTCCTCTTCTTCTTCTTCTTCTTCTTCTTCTTCTTCTTCTTCTAGTGGCTGGTGGTGCGGGTGTAGGGGCAGAGCCAATCCAACACAATGGCCATACCACACTGAGCTCCCGCTGCCTTCCCGTTGCCCTCTCCCTCTCAGTAAGAGACAGTGATCTGCAGCATTGGGAAGACAGAAGAGCAATGCAGCCCCACCTGAGCAGCCCTGTCAGCCACTACTGCAATTGGAATCTTACGGTACACAAATCAGTTCTCTCTTGATTTTTTGCACTTCTCTGAATTTCTTGGCTCAAAAAATGTACCAGGATGTGTAAAAAAAAAAAAGTGCATTCTGTGCATAAATGCAATTAAGAGAAAACACATTTTATAGAAACATTATGGAATGGAATTATTGATGAGCACATGCTCAAAACTGACTAATCCGCCCCTCGCTTTTTTTTTGCATTCTATATCACTTCTTATTAATAGCTCTTTTTACAGGGCACACAAAATTATGCAAAAGTCCCTTCCTTGTTCATGATGAAACTAGTTTTGTAGACAGCATTGGAAGAGGATGTAATGTGGACCCTTTTCTTTATTCAGCAACTAACCTGTGTTTTCACAGAACACGAGCTCATTTTCCGGGTAGCATTCAAAGCAGAGAGGCAGCTAGCTAAGATGCTTAATTTTGCTAAATTATTGGATCCTTTCAGTGTTTGGCTGCTGGCACTTCCATCTTATTCTTTATCGCTTTCATCATCTTTCATAATGACACATTGTATAGTTGGAGGGTTTTTGTTTTTGTTTGCAAGCAGACGCTCCACAGTAGATTGTGCCAGCTCATTTGTTGCCATGAATGCCTGTTATTTGGCCTCTCCCTCGAAAACGACTTCTTGCTCTTGAACTGCATTTTAAAATATTCAGTATTAAAATATTCTCTCCCAGTCAGGCAAATTATTTTAGACATTCAATAATCTGCTCGGTTAGCAAAGTCTTCTTCCATTTCATTTCTTATATGCGAGCTTGACCCAAGGGATAAATATTCCTAGTAGTCAGAATCTTTGTAGAGAGAGATGTTTGTTGCTGCCCCTCCTCTCTTTTTCAATGCCACCATTTTCTCTTAAGAAAAATAGTGGGCAGAAGTAGAAACATCTGAAAGTGTGTTTTACTAGGAAACAAACAGGCAAATTCAGTTTCCAGGAAACTTGTCTGGATCAGTTCACAGCAATAAACTTGTGTTGGCTAGAGCATAGACTTAGAGAGAAATCAGAGACAACACTAGCTCACTTGTGTATGATACATCAACATTTTACAGTTTAGATGTGTGTGTCACGGGCCAGGAGTCGGCTTCATCTGCTGAGCAGCAGCCTGAAGGAGCAGAAAGTGACCACCTGACTTCTCCATCCCTCCATATTTTATTTGAACAGCTGGATGCTTTAAACCAGGCTTCCCCAACCTGGTGTCCTCCTGATGGTTTTGATGTTTTTGACAGCCACAAAGCCCACCAGGTGACTTTGAGCCAGTCACAAGTATCCATAACTGCCCAAGGGGAGACTGAGGGTTGGCTGAAGATACAGGCTTGAGGGAAGCTTGTATCAGGATGGCAGCATCACAGGCCCATCCCATGACATTTGCTTCCTCTGCCCATGTTTGCTCCTTCTGTTTGTGTACAGGTCTTCCTTCCCCATTCGTGTACACCTAAAATATACTGTGCGGCTTGGCCCTTTTTGCGTCCATCCACTCAGTATCAAGCAAAGTGAATTAGGCAATGAGAAGGTAGTTTGCTGAATGACCAAAAGTCTGGCCAATGAACTGTGCCCTTGTCGGCAACAGTTTACAGATCAGAGACACAGATCGGCTGATTAACAGTCATCACAACATGCCATGGAAACAATTGTTCACAGTAACACATTCTTGACTATGGTATCCTCCTGGAGTGGCTCTCTGGGTCAGGAGGCATAGTGATACAGTGGTTCACTCCTACCTGCCGGACCATTTCCAAAGAGTAGCATTGGGAGACTTCTCCTTGGCCCCATGTTAGTCATATTGTAGGGTTCCGCAGAGTCCCATTCAATCTCCCACTCAGCAGGGGATGTATCATGAATGCCCAGGAATTGAGGGAAAGGCTGTCGCTATTATTTCCACCTTGCTCTTCTGTGCATTTATCAGCGAATTTCTAAAATAAAAAAGTTGGACTCTATACCTGCCTGGATATGACTCCACATCCCTTCCCATTCCTGGAAGGTTTTCTCCCAGATCAACAGTGATTGATTATGGTTAGTTTGGTGTGATGAACTCTGTACATGAGCAGAGATTATTTGCATTTTCAGGACTGAGCCATGCATTGCAAATATGTTTTGATGTGCTCTGACTCAAATGAACATTAATTTATTGTCTGCTGCTTGGAATGTAAGTGCTATATAAGTTGTGTTGTGATGAAAACAGCAAGATTAAAAACTGCAGACCAACTAAGTCAAACACTAAACTGATCTGTAGAAAACGCAACTTGAAAAAAGAGACAAGAGCACATATTTTTGAAATCTTTAATAAAACTTTTTTTAAAAAAACCAAAAACCTAAGTCAAACACTGTTACCAGTCACTACTAGTCTAGAACCTAACAAGAGAATTATGCTCATTGTATCTTCTATTGTCTCAGAAACATTGTTATTTCGAAACCTTAAGAGGGGAATATATGAAGCTCCCCTAAAAAACAGAACAAACAAAAAAAACCTCAAGTGTGTGGGGTAGAGAGGTTTTTAACTATCCAGAAAATTTGTTCACAAAAGATTTATGGCTACATTAAGAATACAAAATAACTTACGGGAGAATTTGGAAACTGTTACCTCCCCTCCCACTTTATTTTGATATCACAAAGACATGTATTTCTTTGTTGATTTCAAAATCAGCTGATTAGCATTTCTAGCTAGCTGGTAATGTGAGTTCTTCAAAAACATGGTGGCATAGTGCTGACAACTCTAATGAGGCAAAATAAAATTTTAAAGCGCATGAATGCTGGGGTGGAATACTAAGCCATATGAATGGGGGGGAAATAGCAAGAACAGAACTGCGACTTCTGAAAAGTTGCACTGTGCTTGGGAAGGGAAAAATAAATATATTAATGTGCTAACAAAGAACAAGGGATAATGCAACTGGTGACCTTAGACCTTTAGAGCATCAGAAGGGCAATAGCGGGAATAAGCAATTAAGCTACTCCCTGGAAGTGGAGGAGAAGAAATGATGTTTCCTGATTTAATCAAGATTGAGTACATCCATTATATCTGTATTTCAATTCTGCTGACTCTTTGACTCTACTCTCTGTTTGACTGAACTTTTTAAGGATATGTTACTGTACTTGTTGACAGTGTTTGGTGTATCTAGCAGAAAGGCTATGGAAATCTGACTGGTGGTTTTGGAATAGCCACCTTTGTCCATTGTGTTTATTACTGCAGATATACTCTGTTTACACAGAATGAAGTCCCACTTTTCTCCTTGGACAAGTAAGTGTGCAGAGAATGGCAGATCTTAGTGTCATTCTGGTGCTTAACCTTTAATGGTTTTATTCCATGCCTCAATAAAATATGTAGATAAAGAAAATAAACATGGAATGCTATTTTAAGAACTTACAACTGAGTTCAGACCTGGTTCACCACTTCCAGTTGTAGGGGGTGATCTCATGAATGAACAACAATGATCTTCTTCCTGTGATTCTCCTGCGCTGCTCAGGTGACCAGGAACAGCTGAGCATGGGGGAAAGGAGGCTGGACTGCACCCCATTCTTCCTGCTGCTTGGCTGGACAGTGGGAGAGTATGTTGTGTACTGGGGAAGATTAGGCAGTGTGTCCAAAGCTGCCGAGGGGTACAGACTGCACACTTCTGCACAAGAGATTAGGAGATGTTTCTCCGCGACTATACATGCTGACTCAAAAATGTGCAAATTCCCAAGATCACCTTCAATCATTTACTATTGAATATGTTAAAGACTTATAACTAAGGGTGCAAGTCCTGAGTCCAGATCCACCAGGCTGAGTGAACAAGGATGGGGTGGAAAGAGCTCCCTGGAGCGACCTCAGTGGGAGATGCCCCAGCTGAAATACCACTTCCCAGCTCAGCCAGCTAGCTCTTAGGCCAGTGTAGGCTTTGGAAAGGGGGCATTCTGGAGGATTGGTGCGAGTGGGAGTAGAGGGAAGGATAATGCTAGATCCTAAGCCCATTCCACTTGGTTGGGTGATCTGAAAATATGGCATAAGCACATTCAAACACCACCTGCAACACCTTCTTGTGGGGGGGGGCTGTTACATGCTGCCCCGTGTGATGCTAGCAGCAGGAACAGGATTCCAGGACCCTGAACACGCATTCAATGGCAGTGCATGTTGAGGGGTGCACCTGGTTGTAGCAACTGGTTGTGGCAGGTCCACTAGTTATGATGTCATTGGGCAGGGCCTCAGCAGGTATCTAGTCAACTGCAGGAGGTTTAGGAGAGCAGCAGTAGAGAGGAACAGCAAGAGTGAGCCATTGCCCTCATGGCCTGTTTTTGGGCTTCCCATATACCGTACATTTGGCTGGCCACTGTGGTAAATGGATGCTGAATCAGATACACCTTTCCTCTGATCCAGCAGGGCTTCTCTTCTGTTCATATGACTGCTTGGCACGAAGTATTACATTTCCCTTTTCAGAAAGCTAACTAAATCTAGAGCCTGAAACAAAACTTTATGTTTTTAATGGCTAACAGTAAGCAATGAGTTATTTTAGCAGTGTTTCTTTGTTGTACTACTTTATATTTTAATAAGGGAAGAGACACATTGCATACCAAAGAGGACAGGGAATAAAATTTAAATCAATCCTTCAGTAAACCAATCAATCAAAATCTTCTTTGCAATGATAAATTGCTTCTACGCAACTTGTATTTTTAAGTAATCAACGCAGCACAAAGCAGACTGGCCTTGTAAATTGAATTTGCACTTGACAGGTTATTCAGATCCTTATTGTATACATACCATAGGAAATAAGCACAAATGTCAATGCATGGTTTTACTGTTTATGGTGCCATGAAGGTAGACAGTCCGGAAAATGCCATGAAGGCATTTAAACATACCATTGTTTCAAAAAATTCATCAGTTCATATTAGCAGATATTTTGGATCTGATCACTAGTTTCTAAGTGTTACATGCTCACTGCAATCATAAATGTCTCAGGTCATACTCTAAGAAGTAGTCTTTTTGCTAAACATTGTTGTATTATTTCTCCCATTGTTCCTGACCATTGGCCATACTGATGAGATTTGGAGGTCATCAGCATCAGGAAGGCTCCTGTTTCCTTGCCTCTCTGTATTTTGGTGGTTTATTTCCACTTCCCTGGGCTTGGTCTGGCTCTGCCAGCATTTCCTCCTTCCTGACCTCCCTAAATTAGCTCTGGATATGGTGGCCTTTATTTTGTCTTAATTTAAACTGGCATAATTTAGTACCTAGAATAGCCTAGTAAGTGAGCAGAAGATTGCAGCCTGAGTTTCACTGAACACGAGGAGTATTATTATTCATTGATTCCTTTTCTATGCTGCCCTCCTTCCCATAGCAGCTTGGGACAGTGACCAACATAACAATGTAATTCGTAAAATGAGAACAGTTCTAAGATACATTTATAAACCCAGCTTATAAGATACATTTATAAACCCAGAAAACACCAAGTAATATCAGATGCTGAGATATCAGTAGACACTCCTGTCTCAAAGACCTGGGTAAGCCTGCAAAATCACATCCCTTTATTTTCTTAGCAGAGAATATGCATTTGCTTTACTTTATATTCTAATATTGCCACTTTATCCCTCTACCTTTTCCAGATTTCTCTGCCTGAATTTTGATTAGCTTTATTTCATTAGTAGTCAGATCCTACTTACTCACCTCCTGAACCAACTGAGTCGAAGGAGGAAGTCTGCAAGCTGGGCTGTTTTAACTCCAGTCTGTAAAACAGAGTTGACAACTCGTCTTTCAAATTACTTGTGGTGTATATTAAGGATCACATTCTGCTCCGTTTACTCTATTGGGATTAGTGAGCTATAAAATGAGAGTGGAATGTGACCCTGAGAATAGAAAAGGAGGTTGCCAGCTATGTTTTGGAGTCCATCCTGGCTCTGTTGTCAAGGAACAGTTCCACAACCATTCCTCTGGTGTCAGCTCACGGCAGCTTAGCTCATTTGCAAAGAGTCTAGCCTTGGCCTCTGCCTGTGAGATAGTCATTAAATATAGAGTAAATACAATGTGAAATGGCTGAAGTCAGTCAAGGTATATAACAATTGCTGGTCTGAGTATTCAAAGACAGAGGTACCTACTACACAGCTGTGCTCCGAATATTGGCAGAGTTTTCAAGGAACCATCCTTCATTTGTTTTTCATTTTTCTTTTCTTTTTTGCTTCTTATGCAAAAAAAGAAAAGAAATGAAGTGATATGAAAAGAAAAGAAAAGAAACAAACAAACAAACAATGAAATGACATAGGGAGAGGGAAAACATAGCAAAACCTCTATAATACCATAAATAAATTAAAATGAAAAAGATCGTCATATATTTTCTCATGAAAGGAATGTAAAAACAAGGCCCACCTCTCAATGAATTTCTTTTCTTTATTATTAAGTATTGCATTTATCTTTCATTGACAGTTTGCAAAGTTTTCCTTAACCAAAGAATTATGGGAGAGGGATCATTATTTTCCCCATTTTTGTGCAGTACACAGTTTTGCTGTTGTTGACAGTGTAGTAATCAGTTGGAACCTTCAAGGTGGGGTTCTGCAGGGCTCGGTCCAATCCCCTACATTATTTAACATCTACATGAAACCACTGACTAGGGTTATCCAGGGGTTTGGAGTACATTGTCAGCGGTATGCTGACGACACTCAGCTCTATTTCTCCTTTACATCTGCAGGTGTGCCAGTGGAAGTGCTGGACCAGTGTCTTGCCTTGACAATGGACTGGATGAGAGCCAACAAACTAAAACTTAACCCAGATAGGACTGAGACACTGTTAGTGAGTGGTTCCCTAGACCGGATGGGTGGGAGATTGCCTGCTCTTGATGGGGTTACATTTCCTCTGAAGGATCAGGTCCATAGCTTGGGGTTACTCCTGGATCCTTTGCTGTCACTCCAAGGCTCAGGTAGCCTCAGTGGCCCGGAGTGCCTTCCATCAGCTTCAGCTGGTGGCCCAGATACACCTCTATCTGGACAGGGATAGCCTAACTACTGTGTTTTCTGTGCCCTGTAACCTCAAGCTTAGATTACTGCAATGTGTTATATGCAGAGCTGCCTCTAAAGACGGTTTGGAAACTTCAGCTAGTGCAGAATTCAGTGGCCAGGTTGCTCACTGGGACAAGACGGTTTGAGCATATTACACTGATCCTGGTCCAACTGCACTGGCTACCAATTCAAAGTGCTTGTTTTGACCCATAAAGCCTTAAATGGCTTGGGACCGCAGTACCTCAAGGACCGCCTCTTTCCATATGAACCTACCCAGACCCTGAGATCATCTTCTGAGGCCCTTCTACATGTGCCTTATCCTCGAGAGGTCTGGAGGGTTGCAGCATGAGAAAGCGTCTTCTCTGCAGTGGTTCTCCATCTGTGGAATTGTCTCCCCAGGGAAGTTCACCTGGCACCTTTACTATACACCTTTAGGCACCAGGCTTCCTAGCTCATGCAGAGGGCACACCTGAACTTTATGCTCATTGCATGTCAGCAGTTACTGAGCTAATATTTGGGGGCAGTTGTTAACTATAGGAGGTTGCCATAATGGACAACAAATGTTTTAGTTTAAAGGGATATGGCCAATACAGATAAGTATGGTTTGAGGAAAGGGAAGGACTAAAGGGCCCACTTATATAGCCTGTGGTACAGAAACCTGGACCCAGCCCTGTTTTTATTCAGAGTCGAGTCTCCGTATAAAAACACTGCCCCCAGATTTAGTAGGAACCCATACTTCCTCATTCTCCCCCCCCCCAAAAAAAAGAGATGCTCTCAAACATCCATGATCAACATGATTGGGAGACATACTTTGGGAATTTCATTCACATCAAGGCAACCTTCAGTCTTGCTATAGCCTAACATTTCTGGGCAAAATATTGCTTCATGCTAAAGCTTTTAGGCAATTAACATTTTAAGGAAAGCAATCTTCCAGGAAGAGAAGTTAGGTAAATCATTCATGGGCAGTTATAAAAAAGAAATGCAAACAGATGTGATTTTATAGAAAGATGGAACTGAGAGAAATTCAGAACAGAAAATGGTGCTGCCACATTTTTGTGAAAAATAGGCCTTTCTAAAAAGAGTGTGACTGAAGAATGCCTTTCGCTTGCACTTTATTGTGACCATATTATCAGCTTTTTACTACATATTTCTGAAACAATCAAGTACAAATGCTTGGCATATTTCTTAAAAAATGTCAAGCATTTAAAGTAAATAAGGACTTTTCCCATGATGATTTTTAAGGGGGTTGTGTGTTCTGAACCCTACTGTTTTCAAATTGACTGTTTTATGGATTGCATATTTTATTGTGTTTACAATCCAACTGAAACCCAATAAAGCACACAATCACCATAAAAGAGTCAATATGAAAACAGCAGGATTCAAAAGTCCGTTTATACTGTTCATTTTGGATATATTGGGCTTTTAAGCTTTAAAAAATGTGACTATATTATTTGGCTTATTGAGGCTACAATCTTAAAAATGTTACCAATAGAATATGAAAAAAACCCCATCTTCTAAATTCTTTGAAAAAAGACATCTTTGACATTTTTAAAGATTAAAAACAGAATGGGGTAGTCAACATGGCATCTTTCAGATGTTATTTGTCGCCGGTGCCCATCATCCATGATCACTGGCCATACAGGCTATTTCTGATGGGATTAAGGGTCCAGAAACAACTGGATGGTAGCACATTGGTCATTGATGTAACTGAAGGTTCAAAAAGGTTTTCATTCTGGCACATTGACTAGGAGATCAATATTCTGAAATATTCATTTCGATATAGAAAAAATCAAAAGGTCAAATAGGACAGATTTACAGTTCTCTGTTTAATTGTGACCCTCTGCTTCTCACTTGAGAAGTGGGAGGTACCTCATGTTCCCCCCCCCAAAAATAAATAAATAAATTATGTCCTTTGAGCATTTCATTGGATCATAAGAAGAACCCGATTCACTCTTTCGCCCAAATCTTTGGGATAGGTTCTGATAGCATGCACTGAGACCCACCCAATATACTTCTTACTTACATGCCTCCTTCCTTTAAACAGAGGCTGGATGGCCATCTGACATGGATACTTTAGTTGAGATTTCTGCATTGCAGGAGTTGGACTAGATGACCATTGGGCCCCTTCCAACTCTGATTCTATGATACTTTCTTACTCATTTTCTCCCAATGTTTATTCTTTTTAATTCAATAAACTATTGGGGGGATACATATGTTTTCTTTTTTGTTATATTTATATGGTTTCTCACATTAGAGAATTGCAAACCTTAGGACTTCTAATAATTATTACTTTACAGTATTCATAGGATATCTTGCACATGATACACAAACACATTTTTGCCTTGATTTCATCCACCTTTCTCCCACCTGGGATATTCAATTCAGATCCTACCTATTTCTTCCTGATGAGATGAGTTACAGAGGCCCAAATATATTCTACTGATAATCTCAGCTGGTTTACCTGCTTCATCAATGTGATGAAGCCAGCTAAACAATGATAGAGTTCAAAGCCGAAATATATTTCCCTGTCTCTAAGTGGAATTGCTTTTCAACGAAACCCCCCATGAGACTATAGTTTCAACTGAGATGTAAATGAAAACACATTGGAAGTCTAATTACCTGGTTGGTAGGGTGGTAGTGAATGTTACAAGAAAGATAATGGGGCCAATCTCTGATGGCAAAACCTCCGCAAATGAATGTCAGTCCAGTGTACGAAGCTCATCTTTACCCCATTAGTCTAAGCATAACATCAGAGTCAATAAACCTCATTCAATGAAATCTTTCCAGAAATGTTAACTCAAAGAATGAATATTCTTACCAATACGATCTGACCACATGCACTGACGTATTATTAGTAGGTATACTGCAGAAATTAAATGACTCAGGACTGCAATACCTCAGGGGCCATCTCTCCACATATGAACCAACCTGGATCCTGCAATCAACATCAGAGACCGTTCTTTGTCTGCCCCCTCCATGAGAGGTCCAGAGGGTGGCAATATAAGAATGGGCTTTCTCTGTGGTGGCTCCCCACTTGTGGAGTGTTCTTCCCAGGGAGGCTCGCCTAGTGCCTTCATTACGTATCTTTAGGCACCAGGGTGAAAATATTTCTCTACAGTCAGGCCTTTGGCTGATTAAACATTCTGTGGCCTTTTAAATGTGTTTGTGGCAGGGGGTTCTTGGTTTGTTTTTCTTTTATCATATATTTTGTGTTCTCATTTTGTATTTTTTATGTTGTGAACTGCCCTGTGATCTTCTGATGAAGGGTGCTATATGAATTTAACAACAACAACAACAACAACACAGAGTTAGTGATGGTCCAAGAACATGGCTGTTGATTTTGCAAACATACCATCCTGTAAAATGTGGTGGTTATTTTTGTTGTTATTTTTCACACCCCCTTGGTACAACACACTCCACAAATTGCAAAAAAGCACAGACCCCATCCTACCCTCTCCAATTGCTGAGACAACCAGGCAGATGTATTCTTAAACCCTAGTCCAGTGTCACATATATAAAGCGTGGCCAAATGTAGATAGGCATATGCACTTGGAGAGGTATGTCAGTACAATGGAATGCTTCCAATGGAATGTGCATTTAGACCAGGGTACCCAACGTGGTACCGTACCGTCCCCATTTCGTTGGACTTCAACCTCTATTAGCCCCAGCCAGAAAGCCCAATGGCTAAGGATGATGGAAACTGTAGACAACAACATCTGAAGTGCATCATGCTGGCCCTTGAGATTTGCACACACTCATACGCAAGCTGTTTCAACCTGTCCACTAGAATTTGATGGCAGGAAAAGTCCTGTAATGTAGTGCTGATGAACAAGGGTGGCAAGACAGGAAGGACTGTCCCAGTTGCCTCAGCAATGAGGATGCATTCCTTCACTCCTTTCATCCAGAACAAGGACCATGAAAGGGCTGTCCTTGCCCTCAGTAGTGATGTCACGTAGCCAAATCTGATTGGCTGTGTGACACTAGGAAGTCATTACTCTCACTATATGATTCTGGATGAGCTGGCAGGAGAAAAAGAAGAGTGGTGTAAGAAAAAAGGAGGAAAAGAGGAGAAGCAGAGCCTCCAGCTAGTGATGAAGAGCAGTAATTTGTTCTTAAACGTAAATTGCCCAACATATTTTGATAGCAATCTTCCTCGGAGGCACTGTGAATGAATAGCATATATAAAGGAAACATTGAGTCAAATATAATAAGCATCTACCATCAAATGGAAGATATACATGAGATGGTATTACATGAACAATTCAGAATGCATAATAAATCAACAGTCTTATATCACCATATGCCTTGTAGCATCCCTGTTTCAGAAACGTGAAAGGATAAACAGAGGTAAAAAGTGAATAAAGATTTTTTTTAAATAGAGATATGTCATTGCTTCCCTTTCCTACAAATGTAATAACACAGCGGCAACAACTATAAATGCCATTGTTATTAAAAGGCCAATAGCAGAGAGAGAGAGAGAGAGAGAGAGAGAGAGAGAGAGAGAGAGAGAGAGAGAACGCAAAACATTCTGAAACAGCTTGATATAAGACTTAAATGAGAAATGGGACCCTAAACAAACAGTGGCACAAAGAATCAATCGAGCATTCTGTATTCTCTCATAGATATAGGCTATATTCAGATAGCACATGATTTTGTTTTCCCCGTGTTTCCTTACCAGATAATTTCCAGGTTTTATGTGATTTTTTTCACCAGCGTAAAAGCCACGTCTGGAAAACTAGTGGAATCTAGCAGAAATTTAGTGCTCATTTGCATATTATTTGCTTTTTTAGCCAGGAAAATTCTGTAAGTTCTGCATTGTAATTTCTTGTAACAAAATTTTGGGCAGTATTCAGACAAACAGCAGCTCCTATAATTCTTTAGGAGGAAGCTGTGATTGTTTAAAGTAGTATCATAGTGCTTTAAATGTCATCCAGTTTATTCCATCAGCTGTTTTTCTAAAAAGCTAGCAAAGACCAGATTAACACCAATTCAGTGTAGTTCAATCTGAAGTAGACTAGTTGCAGGAGATGTTTACCTAGTGTGTGGAATTAACTAGTTCATTTGAACAAAGTCTCTGAACTACATCTGAAAATATTACCCATAATTTCAGGGTGAACTAAAGGTGAGTTATGTTAATTTGGGGCTAAAACTTGGAATGATTTCTGCTTCCCTCTCCCCCGACCCCTAGCAGGAATCCCAGACTCTGGTTTACCTTTAAGAACAAAAATGGAAGCTAATCTGAAATCAGTAAAGTAAGTTAGAAAGCAAAATATGGAGGCAGTTTTCTAGGACTTATTAGGCACATATGGATAGGCTGCTATTGCTGAGGACATGTGAGACATTCTTGTATCTTCCTTGCTGAAGAGCTTCATTCTCTTCGAACTTGCAGGAAGATATAGCCACTGCTATTGGTGGTCACTTTGGGGCAGTTATTTTCATCAGTTTGCCATGGTTTGGGAAGGGAAGGCAGGGTGGGGTAGGTTCACACTGTTTCACTACTTCACACTGTTTTTTGTGGATAGTGGTTTGTTAAACAGAATAATTGGTTCCATTAATTTGGTCATCTCACACTAAGATTGAGAAGGGAAAACAGGAAAACGGCTTGGTGATTCCCCTTAAGCAACTATGGAGGTGGCGGGTGGCTTCTAAGGCTCACAGCTCAGGGCTAAAGGGTACAGTGGTGTCCAAACTTTGTTCAAAGAGGGTCAGATTTGATGAAGTGAAGGGCTGTGGGGGCCGACCAAAGGGCCAACCAACGTTGTTGCGCTTTTTATGATTTTACCCCAAAGTTGTTGAGCTTTTTTTTAGGGTTGAAGTTGTATAGCTTCTTAGGATTGAGGTTTTTTTTAGGATTTTACCCTATATGCTGCCACAGGGGCCGGATTAAACTGACCGGTGGGCCAGATTAGGCCTCCAAAATGGACTTTGGACATGCCTGTCCTAGAGGCAGCATACAGACCTCCTTTGGAGCCAACTTGCCTCATCCACTCTTGATTTTAGGGTCCCACAGAGGTCATGATATTTATACATCTTGGCTGGGGCTGGGGTAAGGGCAGGCATTATTGCTGCTCCTTCCTCCAGCAGGGGCTCACTAGTCAAAGAGTCCCAGGCATTGCCTGAGGTATAGTAGTTAACTCCTGCACTGATAGCTTTCGCTCTGAAGATTAAATATACAAGTTTCATGAAGTGGCCCTTAGTTTAAATTTATTTCTGTCCTTGTCTTCATTTCAGCCCTCAGCAACAAAGCAAATGATGCCTCGTGTTAACAGTTGCATAACTGGCACAAATGAAACAGTGTCAGCCTTCTCTAGTATGGAAATACAATTACGGGGAAAGCTTCACCTGTTGACATTCTGCCTGTTAGACATTTGTGTGGTCCCTGATTTATGTTTGGACCCTATGCTGCAGCACAGCAGCTTGCAACATTTTAAATGCTTTTCAAGCACTGGGTTTCCCATTTCACTATGATGAACTGGAGCCTCCAACCACAAATACATTACAATGTAGTGAATATGAAGCCTAGCTAAATGAAACCTACATTTGCATTGCAAAACACAGACCCATAAAATCCATTCACAACAGTAAACAGTATAAGCATATGTTGTGCATTAATAAATTCAGAAAAATTAATGGCAAACCATGGGGAGCATTTTTCGATGCTATTCTGAAAAGATCAGTAAACAACACTTAAGACATTGATGCTACAAAATATTGCTACAAATAATTTCACAAACCACCACACAGCTGTTAATCTGCTCAATTTTGTGCCATCAAAACACCAGCAGAATTCAGTACATCTGTTCAGAGGATTCCACATGCCCCTTGAAAGAGTGACAATGCATTTGAACCACTCCATTAAACAATATTTGCCCCTTTAAAATGAGCCATAAGATTTTTAATCAATTTTTGCACAGATGTTTGATTGCAACTTCCTCATGTAACTAGTATGATTATTATTTTGGGGAGATTTTTTTTTTAATTTCAGAGGAAAATATTATCGGTATCATTGAATGTGGATTACTCTGAGTGTATGAGGAGACAGGGAGGGTGGGAGCCTTCCTTTGTATTCTGAAGAACTTTTGATATTCCTTTCCCCCGAAGCAGTCATTGCTGCATTTGGGACAGATAAGTTGGCCAGTCTTCAGACTTCTTAATCTCATTTTCCCCCGAGGAGTTCCTAACATTGTTCTGTTTAATAAGTAATTTGAAGTGGTGTCCTGGGCTCCTTTGGGAGGAAGGATACCATGTACATTTAATAAACAAACAAAAACTATGCATAATAGGCTAAAAATTAGCTAATGCTTCCCCCTCCGGGTTTCTCATGGTGCCAATATCATCAGAACATACTAGCCTTCATTGTGCCTTCCAGATCCCAACATCCTTTGAAATGAACTTAGCTGCAGGTATCGCAAGGCAAGGTTGCTTTGAGGATTTAAGCGAGGGATATAGTTCAGAAAAAGTCAAACTCCTAATGCTCCTCTAGGCTTAACATGAGCCATGAAACCATTGAAAGTCCATCCGGCATTAAGGAATGAATCTTCATCTAAGGTAACAATTGTGATGCCACTGAATGATGGCATACTAAAAAATTAAAGACTCTGACAACACCTGTGAATTTCTTCCTCTTCTTTGCCTAAGCATTGTTATCCTTTTAATGTTTGTGTTTTATGAAAGCGGCGCATGCCGCGACGGGATCACGGTCAAACAGATGATTTGGAGAGATGCTCTCTATGGGAGTGAGAAAACCACAGATGACATTCTGCGGGTGGAAAGTAAATTAGAAAGATTGGTTTCATTAAAAGCCTCATATGCTTTTGTGATCCATCTGTTTGCAGCCGCTCCTTCTTCCTAAGGAGACTTAACTGATCAGAGCATCACTTAAATGAATTCACAGGCAAGAAACATTTAAAATGTGTAGCAGAGCAAGAGAGCAAAACTATGGAGGGGGGAGAACTCATGGGAGGCCAAAGTTAGGCAGGGAACTAAAATGGCATCTCTTCTGCTTCTGTGCATCTTAGAGGAGAGAGCGAGAGAATTCTTCATCGCTTGCAGAACAAATGATGTATGTGTTGCAGTTTTAATTCTCTGGTGGTGTAAGTTCGGTGGAGTGATCCATGCAATGTGGGCTGCTTTTAAAACGGTGAATATAAAGAATTGATGATTCCCCAGCATTCATCAAGAGCACATTTGCCCTATCCTTTTTCCTAGACAATGCAATGGGAGTCTTTCTGCAGGCGCTGGGATGTGAGGGGTTGCTCATCCATGGGAAGAAGGCAGTGTGAGGTTTCTCTGTCACTCACTGCTGGAGCTGAGTGGGAATTTAGAGGGCAATTCTCAGAACATAAGGGAGCACACTAGATCAGGCCAAGCAGCTTCTCCAATCTTTCTCTTAGGAGCCAGCCCATCCGCAGCCAATAATGATGGGGAGTTCCCTTGCCCCCTCACACTCCAAAGGAGAGACCCTAAAAAAGCAACTTCCCTTGGGAGTCTCCCTCTCCCATGGGAATAATATGGACTTTAAAAGGAAATGCAAAATTTAAGCTAAATAAAGGTTTCCACTTCTTTTAAAAGGCCTTTTGTTGTTGATGAAAATGCATGTTACTATAGCTGTTGCTTGCACCTTGAGCTATTAGCCTGGCGTTTTTTGAAAGAGGGTGGCATAAAGAAAGCAAGGGTCTCATTCTAAAGTTCACAGATTTCAGTTTCCTTTTTTGAAGCTTGCCAATTTTATATCCCAACAGCTTCTGCACCCTCTTGTAATGTTCAGGCTTTGGCTTGAAAATGATGTCCATACTGAGCAAGAGCATATCTGAATGCTTTTAGCTTTGTGGCTGGTACCACCATAATGATACATTCCCACTATTTCCTCTCAAATGGACATCATAAATGCATTATCAACTTGGTGTGCTGTTTTAAGAGCTGCCGTGTGGTAGGCAAAATAATAATAATAATTTTTTGAGCTATTTCTCCAATGGTGTCAGAACATAGGTGATACAGTAAACTGTGGTGCATTAAAATAATCAGATTTTCTTTCTTTTCTCTGAATGAGACCTAGCAGCTTCTTCCCCCCTCCCACCAGATGCACAGTGTAAATCTTCTTTTCTTCAGTGATGAGCTCCAAATTACTTCCTAGAGTCTTCAATCAAAGATGAGTCACTCAAAATGTAAATCCTCTTGAGACACTTTCCACTGTGAGAGGGGAATGACGGAGCCCAGTCCAAAGCTCGTTTCTAAAGTCTAAGGGCTTGCTGCTTCTTCTTCCCCTGCTTTCAAACTTCCATGAAAATGAGCAACAGCTCTGACAAGCCAGCAACAAACCGTTTGGAGGGAGACACAATATGCTCCAGGGATGCAATTATTTTCAAAGTTGTGACTTCTGTTCCAATAGGCACAGCATTAGCATTCACATTAACACTGTTATCACAAGACCGCCACAACTGAATCTATAGGCAAAAATGCTATGAAAATATTTTACACAGCTGGGCTTTTCCCATCACCCCCACTAAGGTGTTTTCTAATCAAAAGTTTAATTGTGTGACAAGCAGAAACTTGGAAAATAGATGATAAACCTAATTGACTGCTGTGCTGTTGGCTTTCTATTGTAATAATTCACGAAAAACAAATTTTCATTGCTACTTTGTATGGTAGGCCTCGCACCAGCAGGCAAGATCACAGAATCATCAGGCAAGATTACAGAGTCTTAGACGGCCGACTGCAACTGAAGCTGGAACCCCGGTAGTGTTGGCGTGAGTTGTTACATTACTCAGATCCTGTGAGGACTGTGCTTGTTGCCTGTTGGGATGCGGGTGGCACTGTGGTCTAAACCACTGAGCCTCTTGGGCTTGCCAATTGGAAGGCTGGTGGTTCGAATCTGTGCAACAGTGGTGAGTTCCCATTGCTCTGTCCCAGCTACTGCCAACCTAGAAGTTCAAAAGCACACCAGTGCAAGTAGATAAATAGGTACCGCTGCAGTGAGAAGGTAAACAGCAGTTCCATGCACTCTGGCTTCCGTCATGGTGTTCCATTGCACCAGAAGTGGTTTAGTCATGCTGGCCACATGACTTGGAAAGCTGCCCATGGACAAACGCCGGCTGCCTCAGCCTGAAAGCAAGCTGAACGCCACAACCCCGTAGTCACCTTTGACTGGACCTAACCGTCCAGGGGTCCTTTACCTTATGAGGTGTATGTCTCAACCCACATACTTCCCCACCATGTATATGAACCCCAATGTCCACCCCAAGAGGAATGGAACCTTTTGTCAGGATGTGTGTTCATTTAAACTGCATGTTTGTCTTCAACCCTCGTACCAAATAAAGAACTTGTTTTATATTGTTGTTTTTGTGGTTCTAGTGTGGATTTTTGGATCTTAACATATTGTTAAATACTGTCCTGGCAACATCCAGTTTGAAGGAGAGATGATGGTGACAGAAATTATATAATATGTAACAGTTGTGTTCTCAAATGTACCTAGTGTAATTTGAAAAAAATAAATGAAAACATTATATATGCATAGATGAGTAGGACTTGTGTTATTGATTGGTTGCCACGATTTCCCAATCCTATTCTGTTCTGAGCTGCAAAATGATACAATGACCATTTCAGATCTTACACTCACTACCATTGCAGAAAGCAATCAAAAGGCAAAATATGGTTGCATTTCATTTCCTGTGTATGTGGAATTCTTTCTGACATTACTGCTGTGCTCTGCGCATCATCATGCTCAAACTGGTAGGCAGGAACTGAACCTGAAATACGATACCTTTAGACTTCAGCATTTTATTGCTTGAGTAATCACTGAATAAACCCATCAAGAGAACAGCATTCCGTGGCAGTTCATTTGACCTCTGATTACATGAAACAGAATGAACACAGCCAAAGAAAATTAATGTTTGCATCCATTTGAATACATTCTGTATAGAAAATGTTTCCATATCCAACTGACGTCAACTCCTATTTATTTTAATGGCATGGGATCAACACCTTTTAACGCTTCGTGCATAGATGCTTTAGAAGTGCTATTCATGCACACGTAAGTTCATCACTGACAGCTGGTGTGTCACAGTGGCTTAGAGAATGTATTGTAAAGCAAAAGATTGCCTGTTTCAATCTCAGCCACCATTGCATTAAGCAATCCACTATCTTTCAAACAGTAACGGGGCACATGATCTCGTGGAGCCATGGCAAAATCCTCCTGACATCAGTATCACTGCCACTTACCTGGACAGGGTCAAGGCCATACAGGTGCACCACCAGAAGTACCAGTTTGTCTCTCCCCAGTGTGCCCACACAGCTCTGGCCTCACCTCTGTCCAGGTAAGCAGCAGTGATGCTGAAGTCAGGAGGTTGGATCTGCCCCACCACATCCACCACTACTGGTTTCAAACTCACCCTCTCCATCTGCAATATGGGGATAATTCTACCTGCCAAGCTTGTAGATAGTAGCATTTCTCTAACCCTTTATCTGAGCTGGTTTGGTTTTTTCATTTTCTTGGGTAAGGATTGAACAGTGGTACCTTGGGTTACATATGCTTCAGGTTACATACGCTTCAGGTTACAGACTCCTCTAACCCAGAAATAGTACCTCGGGTTAAGAACTTTGCTTCAGGATGAGAACAGAAATCGTGCTCCGGGGGCACAGCAGCAGCAGGAGGCTCCATTAGCTAAAGTGGTGCTTCAGGTTAAGAACAATTTCAGGTTAAGAACGGACCTCCGGAGCGAATTAAGTACTTAACCCGAGGTACCCCTGTAGTTTGAGGAAAGTCTGATGTCAATTGTTTACATCTTCTTTATTTACTGGAACAAAGGGAGATGGCAGTGTGAAACTATTAAATTACATTCAGCAAGGAATTCAGTGCTATCACTTGTGGATTAAATTGGTGTAATGGATTTTTATCATGCTACATGTGCTAATTGGCTTATCAGTGCCACGATGGCTGCATTATCAACCCAACTGTTTTTATGAATGACCATTGTTAATAATGTAATTATCACCAACTGTAGTTTTCTGCATTAATTTCCTTCTGACCTCACTTATTATAATCTCCACATGTACACACCATGTTGTCTATATACGGCTCAGGATAACACTTTGTTCATCTGATGAAATGGATTATATTCCACAAAAGCTTCTCTCATAATAAATTTGCTTGGCTGTCAGATGCCACAAGTCTCTTTATTTTTACTGCCAAAGATTAACATGCCTACCCCTCTGGAAAGTGTTTCAGTTAGATTGACACTTTGTTTCAAAATTAGCATTTTGAAAAATATTATGGGATTTCAACAATACATTTTTCAAGACTGAACTCAGTAAGGTATAGACTCAGAGTATCGACCCTTGTCCCTAACATTCCCATTACTCCAGTAGGAAGTGACCTCCGTACAGAAGTCAAATATTGGGGCATAATTATTTAATGTTCTACCAGTGTTGCTGTCAGTACTGTGTGCAGGATAACACTGCTGTTAATGAACTGCCTGTGAATTATTTGTCCCTCAATATTGTCTGCACACCGTAACTTTAGCAATTAGATTGCTTAAGCTCATATTGAAGGTATTAATAAATCACACGTGTTTTTTAGTTAAGGATAAACCTGGATATACATTTCATTAATGAAAAGTGAGCATGCTTTTTTGGGGTTCAGAGATGTATCCTCTACATAATCAGGATCATCATGTGGATTGGGCTTCGTGGGGAAGTTGGTTAGGCCCCTGGGAGACCATCAAGATCTCATCATGCATCATAAATTCTCTCTGTGGCTCTGTGGTTAAGATGCTAACCTTAACCATTTACTTTTCTGTATCTAAAATTATTGTTGCCAGCAGCACACCCAAAATGTAGTCATTGCTTTGTAATGGCCGCATTCATACCGTATTTATTTGAATATAATGCACCATCGAATCTAATGTGGACCTTGATTTTCGCAACATAATTTGGCCAAAAATGGTAAGCATTAGATTCAAGTAAATATGGCATTTCACTGGCATGAGATCCAGAGCCACAGCTCCTGTTGTTTCTTGCATTGTTGCTCTACGTGGCTGAGATACCTTGCTGTTGATATGCTATTGTACCATGTCTTCTTCCTTCTGTGAATACGATCCCTTTTTTCTCCCTTGAGGCCAGCTCCAAATCTTGGGGCGAGTTGCCCTTGGTTCACTTCATTGCTGACTAATCCCCAGCACTTGTTACCACTTGGGCCAACTGGAACTAGTGCTGCTGCCACCTGAATGAGGAGCTGGTGGACTTACCAGGTAGGAGCAGCACTGCAATTGGCTGGGAGCTGAGTGGCTGTTCTGCTATGAAAGTACCAGGTGGGCTGCAACTGAATCTCCTAGACCATTACAGTGTTATCACCACTGGGGGGGGGGGGTTTACTACCCAGAGGGAAGTGGCTTACTCATGACAGCAGTGTCATGAGTCCTCAAGTAACTTCATTTTCAAGGCTGAGATGAATCCACATCCTGGTCCACCCTGAAGCCCATGTCCCCTGAGCATCAATATCAGCAAACTCTGATGGCTGGTCCACAGACTCCCCAGGGGAATCAAGAAAGCCCTGAGTCGTCCCCACAGTTGGAAACTCCATTAGCTTGAAGGAGCCAATGGCTGCAGAAAAAGGCGCCAACTTTTTAACGGGCCTGGAGTTTTAACTGGACTTGAGGTGGGTGAAACCTCCAGTCATCGACAACCTAGTCTTGCTATGAAACTCATACAGTAGTTCCAGGACCTTGCTAGGGCATCTTTAATGTTTGGTCTCAGCTTTAGGAGCACTAGATGTGGTCCTGAACCCACAGCTTTATCTCTTTCCAAGGTGCTGACTTGTTTTGCCCTGCCTCACAACCTGTCTGCTTGGCGAGCCGGCAACTACCGACCTCTCCTTGTTTGGGCCATCCCCCCGTCCTTTGTGGGGGGCAGCCCATGGATCAATGCTGATAGGGACAGCAGCAGCCAAGCTGAAGGTCCCAGGCTGAGTGCCAGGGGAATGGTATTTCCTGAGATGAAGGAGCAGGTGTGCATCTATGTTTGGATACAATTGCATGCCATTTTTAATCAAGATGGTGGACTCTACCTTTCAAAACTACTCTGATTTCAAAATTGAACTGTTTTCTTTTTTCAGAATTCCTTAACAATGGTGGGTATCAGATTGCTAATATAATTTATAAATGCATAGCTTGTGAGCAAAAATACATTCAAAAGCATATTAAATATGATTTGTGGGGCATATTTTGATTTTTTTTAAATGCAGATGAATGTGGAAATAGAATGGAACAGACTTAAACTTTAACACACTTGAAGAAGCACAAACTGAAAACAGACTGATCCATCAACATCTGCATAAAGCACATGCAGTTGCTGCCACAACCTCCTGGAGAGGCTGTTATCTATAGCTGGGCTATATGGATAGTTCTGCATTACCATACCATCTGACTTCAGTTCAAAGTAGTTGTGCAATGATTTAATTAAAGCTATATCATTTCAGCCATCATGTGATAGGTGTTTAAGTGGCCATGGCATGGTTAATAATTGCCTGTTCCCACTCTCTCGCTGATGGAGACGTGGTGGCGGGGGGGGGGGACAGGACTGAAATATATTCTAAATTGCATAGACCTATAGTTATTTAGTCATTGATTTTATTCTTATGGTGGGCAGCTGATATTAACAGATGCCTCCTGGCACTCTTGAGCAAAGGGTCTCTCAACGCTGTGATAAACTGCTTAGCTGAAATGAAATCCACAGGGTGCCCTTAACACAAACAGAAACCAATAAAATTACCATGGCCAACATCCGAATAGGCCCACAACCGCAGCATAGTAGTCAGAATTTATGGGAGCAAATGTTTTGACTTACAGTAAGATAGGTCTGCTCACATTGCCTCCTTCAAGGAAGCACCATAAAAGTCAGCATTTTATTTACATCTATATGAAAGTAATGTCATTTAAGGAGCAGTTTGTTAAATAGCCACAAATGGCATTTTTATTAGCCTATTTCCATTGCTCTACATCATGTAATTTTACTACTTGTTAGAGGCTCCATATTATCCTGACCCCTACGTCTCCTCTACGGTGACAGGTTTCTTTATGAAATTTCCAATCTAACTTTGATTTCTCCTGCAAATAATACCAATACTGGCACACCTTCTGCTTTCACCTGTATATCATCCATTTCTCAGTCATTCTGTCATCTAGCTAGACCTGAAAATTGCTTTCCTGTCGAGCACTTTTTCTCTTCCTTTCTTCCTTTGTTCCCTCTTTTTTCTTTGCTTCCAAAGCTTTCACTGTTTTGGAGTCTCAACCTACAGATTAAACATAATTTAAGTCACTGGACTCATAAACACTTTATTCTGGGATTTGTGGCTTTTCTCATTTCTCACAGTAAGCCTTGAATCTTACTTTTTCACATTTATGTGGTCTACCGTCATATATATTTCATTCCCCATTATAAATTTTATCATCTCTGCCTCCTATTTCTCCCTCTGTAACATTCCCCTCTTTCCAATTTTTTGCTTCCCTTCTTTAATATTAATTAGTATATAGCATAATAGAAACAACAGAAGTCAGAGCACTTTCATTCTGTAAATGAAGACTACAGAAACACCTTAAATCTGAATTCTCTGCTGCAGGGTCTTTAAACCTGGGATGTTGTTCTTGTTGTTGTTGTTGATGATGATGATGATGATGATGATTCATTGCATTTATATCCCACCTTTTTCCTCCAAGGAGCTCAAGGCAGCATACATGGTTCTCCTCCTATTCGTTTAATCCCCACAACAACCCTATGAACTAGGTTTGGATTAGAGAGCCAGTGACTGGCCCAAAGTCAGCCAGTGAGCTTCATGGCAGAGTATGGATTTGAACTCTGGTCACCTAGGTCCTAATCCAACACTCCAACTACTAACCCACACTCGCTGTTCTGGGATGAAAGCCAAGCCAGCAATCACAAACTTATATGAGTTAATAAGATGGAGAGTCTGAGATGCCTGGCCCACTGTCTATTTTTGTTTGTTTGACAGATTTTGCATACCGCTTAATTGCAAATAATACCTCTAAGCAAGGGATGGCACTGTGGGTTAAACCACAGAGCCTAGGACTTGCTGATCAGAAGGTCAGTGGTTCGAATCCCGGCGACGGGATGAGCTCCCGTTGCTCGGTCCCTGCTCCTGCCCACCTAGCAGTTCAAAAGCACGTCAAAGTGCAAGTAGATGAATAGGTATCACTCCGGCAGGAAGGTAAACGGCGTTCCCGTGCGCTGCTCTGGTTCGCCAGAAGTGGCTTAGTCATGCAGGCCACATGACCCGGAAGCTGTACGCCGGCTCCCTCGGCCAATAAAGCGAGATGAGCGCCAAAGCCCCAGAGTTGGCCACGACTGGACCTAATGGTCAGGGGTCCCTTTACCTTTACCTCTAAGCAGCGTACAGATAATTGCATCCTTATTGTTCATTATGTTGGTGCAAGGTGAACCCATGGGTGTTTATGGGCTGAGTGCAGCTAAAAAGTTTCCATTGGTCTTTCTACATGAGAGAGGAGACCAGCATGATATTAGAAGGTGTGAATATGCACATTTGATTATATCTCATCAGAGGGGTGAAAGAGAGGGAGGAAGGAACTAATGTTTAAAGAAAGTGTGAACATAAAATAAATTCAGCTAGCTTGTGGAATCAGGAGCAGTAGCTGTAAGAAGAGGTAATAGCCTTATCTTTCATGAATTTCTTTCATTCAGCCATCCTCTTTTAAAGTCATCCAAGCTGGTGGCCATCACTACATCTCAGGGCAGCCAGTTTCATAATATCTAAGATAAAATATGATAGGAAAGTGGTGATTGGTAAACTTTCCATGGCTCATGTTGATGGCTCATGTTGAATTAAACCTGCACCCACCCAGTCCACAAAGTGGCCATTTTTAACCAGGGATTGTAAAGGATTGCATGATTCCACAATGGGCCTTACTTCTGAGCAATATTTTAAGTACATGAGCTTCAAGCTGTTCCCTGTATTCATATAGTGCACCATTTCGTAAAGCAATTGTTTCAATAATTAACTCACGAAACTATGTTTTAGTTCTGTTTACATGACACTTGCCTTGGAACTTTCTCAAGATTACCTCATTTTAGGGGAGTTCGACACCACTGTGGAATTTTGAAGGAAAAAAATATTTCTGTTGATGAAACATGGCACAGGAGTGACAACTGAAACATCCATTTGTGAATATAGTTACAGCCACACATCAGAGATTGCTTTTGCTGGGAGGTTAAATGTCATCTTTTCAAATACTGGGATGTAGCCTTATTGGTTTCAATGAAGAAAACCTATTTCTTGTAAAACCATATCCAGTAAATAAGACAGTAACAGGAAATTGAAGGTGTGCATTTCTCTTAAATGTTTGTCTATGTCTTACTGAACACCTGGGATCACTTCTCACTCGCATCTAGCTTCCACTGAGTGTGACTCTTTGTCTGCCAAACATCTCTATTTGATTGAACAAATAAGCAGATTCCCTGGTAACAATCTGCATCCTCCCATTACCTCAGAGGACTTCTTTACATTGGCAAGGCAAGTCTTGAGTCCATTTCCTTTTATTCCCGTCTGCCTGTTTTTAGAGGGAGCCTAATGAAACTGTCCAATTTAACATAGTTAGGCAATACTTCAATCCTAGGTCCTCTCTACTAATTAAGAGTAACGTATATTAATAAACACTTTTGGCAGCTGACAGACAGGAGTCAATTAGATTATCGCAACCAACTTCAGTTGCTGCTTGGCTCATTATGTATAATGTACTTGGAACAAATCTTCCATTGGGCTCCTAGTATTGAAGCTGCTCTGTGAAGACCTGAAACAGAAGGAAGAAAATGGCGCAGATCTTTTAGGAGCAGGGTTACCTGTGGGCAGCAGGATGCCCCACAAGAACCTTCCTTTGCTGCTAGAGTCCATGGAGTTTTTCAAAGAGCAAGAATGCTATGAGTTTCTTTACATGCAGGCTACCAATGGACAGCGCTCCCTCAAATGCCCATTGGACTATGTGATGGCCATTCAAGGAAGTGCTGCCTTGTTCAGGACCTATGAAGAGAGAGCCCTGTGCCCCTGTGAGCACGTGCAGGACTCTTGAAAGGTTTAAAGCAGGGGCCGGGAGCCATTTCTACAGCCTGAGAGCCACATTCTCTTCAGGGAAAGCTTTTGGAGAACACACACTAGTGGTGGGTAGGGCGAGAAACAACATTTACCTTTGTGCCATAGGCTAATTTCCACATATGTCCACTGTCTATCGTCCACCCAGCAGCAAGAGTAATTATCAGAGTTCAAAGATACGTTCAAGACAGAGATGGAGCAAGTCTGCTCATCCATTTCCGCCGTCCTCGCTAGTTTGCTGGACACTAAAAGTCAATGCCTGTGTAGGACTTGAGTTTAATCAGGTTTAAGTTGTAATCTGATTGGCAGTTTCTTGGGAGTAAGCCCCATTTATCAAATTTATTTTTGAGTCAGCACATAATCTAAGACTGTGCTGTTAGTCAAACACCACACTGCAAACTCAAAATATTTACGTGAAAGAAACACCATTAATTTCAACAAGAGTCATTTCCATTTGGCCTAAACGGCCCAAAATTTAATTTGTATTTCATTCTGTATTGAGCTATCTTCCTCTGGTATTTGCATTCTCCAAAGTAAAAAACAAAACCCCTTTAAAAGCTGCATCTTGAGTCTTAAATCAGTCATACACACTCATACCATCTGCTTCCTTTTTACCAACAGGAGAAGCAGATGTGAAGCAAGCCCTATTTTGAACGTGTCACAAGTCATTTATATTCATCATCAAAGACTGAACACCTACTGAAGGTGTAGGAAAATTGCCTTCCCAGGGCATGTCTTCTCTGAGTAAGTTTTCTTCCACATTTTAGCAAATTGGAGCGTTGTAAGAAGAAATTAGTGGGCTAATTAAACCTACTGAAATATTGTTTGATGAGCAATCTAATAGACGAAATGTGAGTGTTGGATATTTGATTAGGATTCATTCATGTGCGATGCTGCTTTGTTGTGTTTTCGTTGCTTTGAGTGTTCCTGAAACAAAGCCCATTTAGGACTATACAAAGAACAGCATAGTTTATTGGTGCTGTGATCATGCCATTAATTTTTCACATAAGTACTGAATATTGGATAAAAAGAAGGTGATTGAAATGGGAGGGATAGGAATGTGGCGCAAAGGATGGCAGACGTACAAAAAACAGTCACACACACACACACACTGCTGATCTATGGATCAAATCAGCTGCTATTGGAGGAGACACTGCTGCAGATACTGGGGCCCTGAGCTATTTAGAGATTTATTACCAACGAGGGATGGGGGAGAAATTCAAATTACTTTGTATTTCTAGGTTTTACGCACTTTCCAAAACAATACACAAAATGAGACACAGCCATCCATCAAAATTCTCAACTCAGTTCTTCAGCCAATTAAGGAGTGCAGGAATTCATATACGGGGGTAAAGTATGCAAGTATGCATAAAGATGTGTATATTGCTATAAACTGCACACAAAATAGTATAAATAACACGCAGAAATTGTATTAGGGAAAATATAAATATTAGGGAAAACATACTTTGGAAAACTGTGTATTAGGAGAAACTTCACTCAAAAATGCTTATATTAAGAAAAACTGCTGTTGAATTTTCCTGACGACTTTTTAAACAAACAAACAAACAAACAAACAAATGCAAGCTAATGTAGGAATGTGAAAAAGTGAACTTAAGACTGGGAACATGTCCCGGTCAGAGAAGAATGGCAAACCAAGTTGATGAGCTATGCCAAAATGGCAAAATTAACTGGGAAGCTGAGGAATCAAGATGACAAGAAATCTAAAAAAGAATGGGAAATGTTCATAATGTATAAACAAAATCATTGCAAACAGGTCAAAACATTAGCAGGATTTTAAATACACTTGTAATCAAACAAAACAAATTATGAAGGTGAAAAAATGGAGAAGTACTGATGCTCAGTTGAAAATACAATAAAAAAGGACCCATGGAGGGGATAAGGGGAGGTCGGGAGATTCAGAGTTATCTCGATATTTGGACTTTGTATTGCTTTATGTTGTATGTGTATATATTTGAAAACCAATAAAAAAGATTATAAAAAAGAAGACTGGAAACATGTGAACCTGGAGATACTGAAATGGATGGATTTGCCCATCCCTATTATAACACCATGAACTGGGCCCAATAGATTAGAGGCAGACCGTGATGTACTTTAGTAAGCAGTGTTACCTTCTGCCATGTTGCTGCCCCAGTTAATAACCTGACAGCTGTATTCTATACTAGCTACAGCTTCCAGAACATTCAGCGGTAGATCCACATACAGCGCATTGCAATAACCCAAACATTAATGTAGACATTAATTCTATGATATATCTTTCCCTTTGTTCTTCAACATGCAACCCATTCTTCCTGTGTGGTTGTTTTGATTTGGGAATCAACATCTGTTGCATTTTTATTACCTCAGTCCTTCTTGGGATGGTTTCAATCACTTTCCCCAATTGATGGATATATAGATTTGGGTCGTAAATCTCAACCCAAGAGAAGCCATCATCTTTCCCTTCTAGAAATTATAGCTCTCTTTATTGTCTGCATCTTTTTTTGAAAAAAATACCTTCATGCCTTAGGATTAATCTCCATGCATGTTTAAAAATACCTGAAAATTTCTTTTGATCAAGTGGAAACATGCCACATTTCATTCAAAGCACATCTGCTGTTGAAGGCAGGGTAAAGAGTTGAAAAGAGACAACACCAGTGTCTGCCTTTTACGGATTAAGGGCAGATATATCAATAACATTTCCCACCGCACACCCCCACCCCCGCCCAACTGTCACCCAACAAAGGAGTGAAGTGGAGGCAATGGTGATTAAGCAAAAATCGTAAAGAAAACAAAGTTTATCATTGAAAAACTTACATATATAATGTATATTGTATAAATTATTAGAAGAGCTACACATTATGTATTTCTTTTGACCACATACACTATTCAAACCAAAGAGTAGCCCACAAATAACACCTGCTCCCTACAAGAATGCCAAAGTATCACACAAAATGCAAATAAATAATGTTGAATAATAATGAAAATTAGTACAACATAATATTATATACAAAGATTGATAGGGTGACACAACATATTCAGAACTACAAATGTCTTCCACCATAGTGCTTATGTCTGATTCCAACAACAATCAAGTGGCCAAACTATATATTTATCTGACAGATTTCTATACTGCCCTTCAGCAAAATCATCATCAACAGCATCATTCAGAACAGTTTACAAACTTGTGAATAATAAATATAGGATTTATTCCAGGTTTGAGGAGGCTCTCTCTGAGTAGTTTTGCCCTCCTCCCTCTTGTTACATTGTTATTTTAAGGATTTTATGCATTCTTTATTTGATTTTGTTTTTACCTTATTATTCTGCAAAGAACAATATATAAATCATCTACAGAAAGTAAATAAATTAATTTTGTCTTGGTTGTTTCCCCCCTTCAATTGCCTTTCCCTTGGTACCCAATCTGCACCAGCGTGGTATAGTGGTTATGAGCGATAGACTCGTAATCTGGGGAACCGGGTTCGTGTCCCCGCTCCTCCACATGCTGCTGCTGGGTGACCTTGGGCTAGTCACACTTCTCTGAAGTCTCTTAGCCTCACTCACCTCACAGAGTGTTTGTTGTGGGGGGGGAGGGAAAGGAGATTGTTAGCCACTTTGAGACTCCTTAAGGGGAGTGAAAGGTGGGATATCAAGTCCAAACTCCTCCTCCTCCTCCTCTTCTTCTTCTTCTTCCTCCTAAAGTGACCATGCAAGAGAGGATAGGACATGCTAAGATAGCTCCTTTACAATGCTCTCCCCTTAGCTCACTTAGCGAGGGCAAGTGGATACGTAGCAGAAGGAGCAAGTCCAGAGGACTCCAGAAATGGCCTAGGGCCATCTGGAGAAGTGTGGGACTCAGTATGTTCCCAATGATGTCAACCCATTACTCGCTTACATTTATATCCTGCCTTTCTGCCATTATGGAACTGAAAATAGCATAGATGTGGCTTCAACACAGTCATCCATCCAAGCACTGACCAGACCCAAGTCGGCTGAGCTTCAGTGAGACAGTGCCAGCCAGACAAGGAGCCCAATTGGCTCCCTCTTGCCACACCATGAAGGAGGCACAAAGCAGGCCCACTGTGAAATGCTTCCATGAAGCTATTCTAGCTAACCTGTGACAGTGAGGATCTTCAGTAAGATGTCAGGCTCTTTTGATAAACATTGCATTTTGAGGTAGAGGGAGAAGCTCTTCACATACTCTGCCAGTTCAATTCATCAAACAGATGCTGCTAATAGAACTCAGGCTGAATGGTAGGGAAGAGGATTCCAAAAATACATTTCAAAAGTTGCCCATTTTTATGCTGGGAAGTGTTTATTTATGATAGTCAAGCAGATACTTCCAAAAGTCTTGAACTGTAGTTCTGTTTTGGGGTGTGTGTGTTTTTTCTATCAGACTTGCTATTGGCAGTAGCACTGTGACTATCAGGAGTTATCACATTGATGTCTATCATTTAACCTCAAATACAGACTCCAAGAATATCATTACAATGTTGCAGAACTGGAAATACAAAATAGAGTGACTCCTAATTGTGGAAAATGGAACTCTGAAAATTGTGCTTTCCATATTCATGTCAGGTGTCAGCATTGGATTTGATATCTTTTTCTGCAGTGGGAGCTCGAGTAATTTGGATTTTCACAGCATTTATTTCACAGCTTGATTATATATTTTCTGGTACAGTTCAGAATTGGACATATTTGGAGCTGGTGTCACATCAAACTGGGTCCAATGTCATGACCTATGAAAGCTAGATGCAGTTAACGATTTGTGTTTCAAAATGCTTCTGAAATGGTCATAATTGTAATACTTCACATTCGGACAAAAACCAAAAGAAAGCAGAAAGAGTATTTTTGTTGTTGTTAGTATGAGTAAATTGATGCAGATTACAAAGCCTTTTCAATAAATTACAGTCTTCGCTTAAAAGGAAAACTATTCCTCTTCCTGTTAGTCTGTCAGTTAAAAACAATTCACAGCAATTTTTTCATGAGCAAGCTGTTTGCTTACAGAGAAAGAACACAGGCTGAACCCAGTTTCCTTTGTCTCATAGACAAAAGAGGATAGGGTATGAAGGTGTCCACAAACACAAGCACACACACACAATGTATGCCCACTGGCTCCACCTCCACATTGGCATATTCTCTCCCACAACCTGACACCTGCATGTTCAGCATTACCATGAAAGGGACTCTACAGTAGAGATGAATGAATCACTCTATTTCCAGTCGTAGATCCTTTTTTCTGCATTAATCTTGGGGTGTTGTTTTTGTTTAAAAAGATCCATTAAAAATCATATTTAAACATGTGTTTTATCCCAAATTGCTTGTTTTAAATACATATCTCAAGGTATGCATTTCAACCTGAATTTTGTCCTAAAATACAGGGTTTTCATACTTTCTGATTCATTTTATTGCAAAATTCAGAGAAGTGTGAAATCCAAAGCATAATTACATTTCAATCTGTGCATTAGTCCACCAGCGGCAAATTAGGTCAGTTTACTATATATAAAAAGAAAAAGTAGACCAAATGAAATTCTTCTCCATCCCTATCCTACAGTCCTATAGCCAATAGCAGGCATCATGGGAGGGGGCAGTGGTGCTTACCTGACCTCCTGACAGCTGGGTCACTTCTACTTACCAAGAAGGAAAGAAGCCGGGTGAGGCAGTAGGAAGCTCAGGAGGTGCAAATGCACCACCAGATTGTTTCTGCTGGTGCGTTGGCACTGCACTAACTTCCTTGCCTTCTCACCGCTCCCCTATAGCAGTGACAGCTGTCGAGAGATCAACCCACCATCCTCTATGATATATCACTGTATACATATATGTTTCTGCGCATGATCAGGATTGCCCCAGTTTCCCCAACAGCATGGAGCAGCCCACATGCTTAATAACTCCATGCGCACAGAGTCCCTTTTAGCCCCAAGCTAAATATGTGAATGTCAGGACAAGGCCAGTGTCATAATTCTGCTACCTATAAGCATTTCATTTACCTAACTGGAGTGTGTGTGTCTGTTTACCCCTACAGTCCACTTCTTGTAAGAGCTTTGCAGGCATTTCTCCATGCACGCGTTCTGTACATTGACTGTGCAGAGGGGAAGCAGGATTGTACCTGCAAATACCACCCCCCACTTCTGCATGCTAATCATTAGTACTGAAGTGGCTGTGTGTGTGTGCTGTGTGCATACAGATTTTGCCACATATTAAGGAACTCTGATCTCTCCAGGTCTTTGCAGGCAAAAGCTCACAGCGCTGATTGATCCATGGTTCATCTAGCACAGTATTGTCCACCCTGTCCCCAGGATTTCAGACCCAGCTCTGAGTAGGTGTTGGTTAGACTCACACCTATAATAGATCGGAAACTGAAGGTATAAGGGACATCATGTATGCTATCTGTATACTATGACTCTACTCTGGCCAAAGGAGATAAGACCAGGAACCCCAGCCACATCAAGGAAGTTCTTGAACAACAATAGGTCACAGCAGGGCATGTGAAATCCCTTACCCCTTATAAGCACAAAAACTCATTTTCTTTTTTTGTTGTTTAATTTTGTTATGTATTTTTGTATTTTTCTTTTGTTTTGTTTATTTTTTGCTCTTGTTTAATTCTTGAAAATGCTAATAAATATTTAATAAAAAAAAAAACTCAGGCTTGCTTGTTAATCTGAGCAGCTAGGAATTTGTACTGCCACTACTTCTTTTGCAGGCTATAGACTGTCGGGAGAACGCTCCGTGCTATCTGCAGCCCCCCCCCCCGATCTCCGAGTGTCCTCCGGTGAGCATAGCTCTGGAAAAGGCATCCCCTTCTTCTCCAGGGTGCTCCAGCGACATAAACCAACTTGATTTACGCACACTAGCCTTCTCTCTTGGCACAGCAAAAGAAAGAAGCATCATAGATCTAAACTATTATTTATTTACAGAATATTTACAGACAACAGCATTATGGCGTCTTTTTTCTCCTACCCCCAGAACAAAACAGAACGACGTAAAGTAGTTTAGCTGTCCAAGGTCTGAACATCAATCCATGGCATCTGCTATTAGAAGAATCTCAGCAGTGCTAAGAAAGACCATTCCTTGAAACCTTGGAGAGCAACCACCAAGTCAGCCAGCATTTTACTAGATCAGCCTTTCCAAACTTTAGGTTCCCAGATGTCATTGGACTATAACTTCCACCACTCCTGACCATTGGCCATACTCCCTGAGGATGATGGTAGTTGTAGTCCAAAGGCTGGGAAAGGCTGATAGCTTCATTTGCTTATTGGAACATTTTTATATATGTGTATTGGGTGCACACAGACACACACACAGTGTGTTCATTCTCGAAGATTAGCTCAAATATCTGCCTGCTACATCCTGCTCTTATATTTAATCTTGAAAATGAAATCTGCATATGGAGTAATGAGACCACTTCAATAAATTATTCTCATGGAAAGGATAAATGTTATATCAGAAAGCGTGTTCTGCCTGCATCTTTTCACTTTGACCTAAGGAATATTCTCTTTCACTGTATGTTTGCAGAGTAGTCTCCTTGGGAGTTTACAAATCCTACAGCAATCCAAATAATAATAATCTCCTTTGTATAGGGGCTTTGAGAAGCTTTTCCAAGTTCAGTCTTCTAACTTACTTTTGTCTGCAATTATTCCACTTAATGTTTGGATTAAGTTTCAAACAGTGTGTCATGCTAATCTAAGAAATAATTGCAACTGGCTAGAAAGATTTCACTAGACCAAGGAATGAGAGCGTGTTTTTAATAATTAAATTCATTCACCTATTGCAATGCTCATCTGTCCTAGGGATAGACTAATTTGCTTTTCTGTGATATCTAGCTTAATTCGCCTCCACACCTTTGAACATAGGGGCATTTTTTACTTCACACACACAGAGGGGGGGGGCGGGGAGAGAGAGCTCCAAGCTAGATGGGAATGGCCATCTCCACCATTCCATTTTCAGGGATATTTGATAGATCACTCTAGGGGACAGATTACTATAGAGTTCTTACCTGCAACTAGCTATCATTGTCTTCTTGTGTGATAAGAAGAACTGAACTGCAAAGCTTGTCCAATGAATTGATAGACTGTCAACTTACTGTCAAACTTGATGCTAATTGTCAGGAGGGTGGGGTGGTTGTTTTATGTGGGCCCATTTTTGTGGACAACCACTTTTAGTGTATTTGTTTTGTTTTCATTGAGTTTCATGTTATATTTTGTATGTCCTTTCTTGTAAATGGCTTCTGGACTTCTTTTGGCAGTGTGAAACAATACATCAATCAGCACCTCCTGTCCCTAAACTGTGCCAACTGGTCATTACAGGAACAACTGTATAGAAACTGATGCCTGGATTTTTATTTTGATTCTCCTCTTCCCTCCATTTCCCTTCCCCCTTGTGTGTCTTGTTAGCCCATGGGTAGCCTTGTTTTGTATGTAAGCTGCTCTGGGAGTCTTTTTTCTGAAGAGCAGGGTACAAATGCTCTAAAAATAAATAATACATACATTTATTTGAAACTGATGGCTCCCAGTTTGGGAATGGGAAATAAAAGATTTGTCTTTTCAGGTGTCTTGCTGTGCTGGATATTGTGGGATATTTAAAGATGCAGTCAAACCAACAATTTGTGTTTTGCTAGATAGGGATGTGATAGGAGCTGAAGTTCACAGAGTTTCTTGTAAGTTTGCTAGAGAAGACTGTGAGAAACACTCCCACTGGGCCCTGACAGAGGCAGGGCATAGCTATATATTCTCCTCCCTGCCTGGGCACACCCTCTTCCACTTTCAATCTCTTTCTGCTCTGACAGCAATGTGGCAACATCTGCTTAGTCTGAGCTCCAAGGCCAGACACATTACCACTTTAAGTTGGCCTGAACAAAGCTGCTGTATTTGTTACTCTTCAACAAGCATTTTGAGTAAATGTTATTTTTTATATTTTACAATATGGTTTGTGTGGTTGTTATTTTATGGGGAGAAAAGGGAGAAATACCAGAAAAAAATCTAGTCTGCCTTAAAGCATCCTGAATTACTTAAACTAAAAGGCTAAAACGAGCCCAAGCTTCCTTCTAAACTGCAAAGGAATGGCACTCTGATGAACTCACAAACCCGAGGAAGGATAATATCTAATAAATATATCCTCTCCTGGCATCTATTCACATCCCAACAGTTATCTGTGAGAGAGAGCCTGTTTACGACCCATTGAGATTATCACAATTCTGGATTGCATTGCTAGAATAGAGGTAAATTTGTAGAGAAATATGTTTTCGCTGGTTCAAGTCGATACAGATCAATAAAGTTATGGTCCCACAGTTCCATTGTGTTCTTCTATGTTACACTTGTTTTAAAAATAATGGGAAGAAGCCTGGGGAATCCTACAGTGTTGAGGCAAGGGGGGGGGAGCATTGCCAGCATGCACTTCTGTGGCTTTAGAAAACATGAGCAGGCAGGAGATGGGGAAAGCACTTTACTGAAAGCAAAAAGAGTTCAAATAGCTTATCTCCTACTAGACAACGCTCTCTGCTCCTCAGTTGGTGGATGCTTTAGGCCCACAAGAACATTTAATCATTTATTACTTTTAGCTAGCTGCCTTGAGGTGGAATGTAAAATTCTAAAGTATTTTTAAAATTAAAATAAATATAAACTCCTGTGCATGCTTGCTTGGAAGTAAGTTCCACTGTGTGCTTAATGGTGTGTTTAGGATCACAACCTTACCAAATATCTCATGGCTCATGAGCGGTTCTTGACACACAGCCATGCCCTCCTACACAGTTTCAAATTACTGCTGCATGCTCAGAAAAGGCTTGCCCCTTGTCTCTTTTTGAGGCAATAGCCATGTTGTAGCCTAGCTATTGCAGGGCCCATCTAGGAGCCGTTTTGCAGTGTTGGGCCATTGACACATTGTACCACAGCATCTTCGGCATAGCAGAAGTTCTTTCAAGGCCACACTACTCAGTTCTGAATTTTCAGTTAGTACTGAGATATGTCCCCATTAAAACCAAGCTATTATCTTTAGTCGTAGCATGGATGGGGAACTGGAATTGCTTCTACCCCTGCACGCCAAATTTAGCAGGTGAGTGAGACCACCCACCTATCAACGAATGTCAGGTGAAGTCTTGCCAATTAGCTGATCATCAGCACTTCAGAAGCCCTCTTTGGTCTGACTCAGCAGCATTTTTACCTACCCACACCTGATGTCATATGTGACATCAGGTAATTGGGCATGACTTGACCAAAATGACCTAGCAGGCCTTAATTAGGTCCAAAAGCCAGACGTTCCCCATCTCTAGGTTACAGCAGATAGTCTAAAATATAGTGATAATTCTTTTGTCACTTCTAGGTAGCAGGCAAAGCAGCAGGAGAAGCAAGAAAAGATTCTGTTTCTAAGTGCCTACTGCAACAACAATGGCACACTAAAAAACGTGCACACAAATAAGCACTAATGTTAAAAATGCGCACAAAAATATAGAACAGACCATCACTGAAGTGCAATTATTTTATTTAATTAGTTATTGTGTAATGTTAGTTTAGCACTCTCCAATAGGGATTCTAACACCCTGCTTGAAGATGCAAAACTGGGGTTCACTGGAGTCTCCTCACCTTCTGAACCAAGTGGTGATAGATCAGCCAATTTCAAATGTTTTATTATAACAGAATTTAACTTATAGTAGAATGAAATTAAAAAAAACTGTGTGTGTATCAGCTTTCTATTTAAAGTCCTTGCCTGATCATACTCTACATGCCTTGCTTTGCAAATTCTTACCTGCTTTTAGCTGTGATATGCTGTTAGTCTCATGATTCCATGTCCCCATATACTTGAACCCTCTTGGTTTTCCCTTAATCAATCAACATGATCTATCAACCATATACCTATATGAAAATGTGCATGCCACTTTAGTCCTACAACTGTCATCACCAGGATGTTCATTTTATTGGTCACATAACATAATAAGAGGATCGTTCTTATTTTTTTCTTTGCAAAAGGGTGATTGTCTCAAATGTCAGTCTTTGTCCTGACACTATTTTGATTACAACTGATCTGATTATACTCTCCTGCCCGCCCCGCCCTATTTTCTTACCAAAATCAAAAGCCTCTGTATCTATATGTTGTCCACACAAGTGACATAAAGCAATTCCTATCTCTTACAGGTGCTGGGGAAAAATTCTGCCTGTCAAGTCTGTTCCTTTGCTCTTTATCAGAAACACCTAGCTAGTGTTTTATTATGTCTAGGGTAGATCCATTATTTGATGCGCCTTTCTGAGGAGATTTTCCTCAGCGAAAACTTATTTTATCACTTCTACAAGCAGCCCCTTTTCCTTTCTTTCATGAAATAGTGCCTGATGCCCTGAATCAAGATGTGCCACAACCCACTGTAACATTTAAGTGGAATATTTGGCCAGGATATTTGCTCTCTGAGTACTCTGAAAAATGAAGCATTTTTTATTTAGTTTTTAGGCGTATCTCTGTATATATTAGGGATGTCCATTGACTCTACATCAATTCCAAATAATGAGTCAAAATGGGAGACTCTCACATTCGAAAGTCAGATCACACCTTTAACTGTGTTGAGAAGGATCAAGGTGTCTGCAAATATGCTCTATGGCTTCTGTTGCTCAAGAAGTTTTTCTCCCTGCTATATTTTCTTAAAAAATAATAATAATGAAACCAAGCTGGCTGGAGAAACACAGCCAACTCAAGAGAGGAGGGTTATAGAGGACACAGGGTATTTCATTTTGATGAATAGGTCAAGCTTTAATCACAGTGAATTGTCTTCCCAGTATGCTACAATCACAGCTGTTAATTCACAAAGCTCTAAACAACATAGGCCAAAAGTCCCTTGAGGACCACCTGATTCCTTATGTTCTGCCTCCTTCCTTATGTCACTGGCGACTTTGATTGGAGAATTTTTTGTGGTCAGGTACTTGAAGAACAGACTCCTGCAGGCCACCTGTTGCCACTGTCAGAAGCTACCCTGGAGAGCTGCCTCTGGAGATTCCCTCTCCTGGGTGTCTTCCCTCAGCTTCTAACCTCCAGTAATCCTAAACTCACTTTCTGCCTCTTCTTTGTCTCTTCACCCTGTGACTGACAGGTTTAAAACATTACTGTGTCTGCCCTAATATTCACTCCAATCAGACCCTTTGACCAATCTTCAGGTTATCCCTGGAATTCTGAATACTCATTGGGCAGTAACTAAGGACCAATGATTTTGAATAGAATGTCAACTAAAGACCTAAAGCTGGCTCTTTTCCATTCTCCTGACCCATATAAAAGACATATTGTTAACTGCTGTAGTATAAAACCTTGCAAGTATGCATTCAAAACACCACTTTTGAAAGTACAACAGCCGAGTTGCTTCTTGGCAGACTATCAGCTGAATCCACAATCATAATTTTTCCTGACTTTAGCCAGGAACAAGCAAAATAGCAGCTTTTTCTTCTCTCTATTCACACAGTTAACAATTTTCATACCTAACAGTGTTCACAATGGAACAACCTCCTTACATTTAAATTTTACCTCATAAAAATCCAGTTACTTCAAAATAATGCTATGAAACAAATCTATGGTGTGATCACACTTGAATGTGGTGTACAGTTCTGGTCGGTGAAGCTCAGAAAAGATATTGTAGAGCTGAAAAAAAGAAAATGGTAGCCAAAATGATGGACGTGTGTGTGGCACAAAACCCTCATGAGGAAAAATTACATTGGTTAGGGGTATTTTAGTTTACAAAGAGGTGGTGGAGGACATGGTAAAAGTGTGGAAATTTATGCATTGTGTGGAGAAAGTGGGCGGAAAAATGGTTCCCCCCCCCCTCTCATATCTTACCTCAATATGAAGTGGCCAAAGGTCCTGGGGTTTCCAGGTTCACTGACTGCACCCATTAGCCAGATAATGGAAACTGCAGGAGGTAAACGTATTCTTAAGGATATCAATTGGACTAATCGCTGGAAAAAGCCAGGCTGTTTTCATAGCTTCATCTCATCCTAGACAAGGATAACTACATGAAAGTGTGCATCCAAGGACAGCTATAGAAAGAAGAATATTCAGATCTGGTGAGTCACATTTTCAAGATCATTCAGTCTGATTTTCATTGCATATCCACAGCTCAAGATAAGAAGTAGGCAGAATTTGTAATCATTTTATCCTTTTATTTGTGTGGCAATAACCGCCCCTATCCACAGTTAGAGTAAATAAAGACAACGGACACCAGAATTAAGGTTAATGGGCGAAAAATGGCCACAACTTTATTGATTACAGGAAAGAGCGGTATTGGCCTTAGGCATTGGCCCTATCAGACTATCGGTATAAACCGTGAAGGGTTAAGCACCAACAGGGGGAGCCCCCGAGATGCACATCCCTAGGCGCTCCCCTAGGGGTTACCGCTCGGGAGCACGCTTTAGGCCCTAGCCTCCGTAGGTTTCGGACGAGGCGACGCCCCCCGGAGTCCTTTAACAAACTACCCTTCAACATTTGGGGGAGGTGATGGCGTTCCTCCCCCCCAACTCATTTGCATAATAATAATGAATTTCCCTGCCAATGCCTAACCGCCAAAACCAAAGGTGTTGTGACGTTTTGCTGCGAGGTAGGCGAAAAAACCAAGTGGCTTCAAAGTACAGCCAATTAGCCAAATGGAAAAATTCCTACCAGGCCCCTTGCGGCGACCAGCCGAAGCCCATAGCAAAGTCCAAATGCAACGTAGAGGGTGGGTGGGTGGGAAACCGCAGCCGCTAGAAGGAAGGAAAGGGGCGAGCTGGGGCTGCCCCAACCTTAAATTGCCCCCTAGTAAGCCCGCCCCCGCCGCCATCCGATTGGCTGGCAGCGTGACTACATGAATATTGATGACCGGGAATTCCCTGAGTCCCACGGGACTGCCGCCAGTCCCGCGAGGCTGTAGGCGGGGCGTGAGCCCGCAACCCCCCCTCCTGATGTCGGGAGTGGCTTTGTGCACAATTGTATCCTTAGTTAATGAGCTTGATAGATTAGCTGGAAGTTGAAGTTAACAAGCTGGCATTGTCCATTTCTTCATCAAAGTCGAGTTGAATGGTGCCAGTAGCTAGAGGCTCTGTTTAATTCAATTTTGTCAAAGCAATGTCAATTGCAAGTATTTCTGCAACACACAAGCCCTGATTCTGGTTCAAAATAACCCAGAATTTGCAAATGATTCCAAGTTCCTGTTAAGATTCTGTTCTACTGTATCTCTGTGTGAAATGTCAAAAACAGCTCAATGAAAATGTCATGTGTGATGAGCATGGCTCTTTTGGCATTTTAACAATGTTGGATCTTAAGTTATTTCTTGGGAAATAACTTATGACTAGAATGATAATTCTGTGCCCAGCAGAAAATTAACCTTGGCAGGTACCAGGTAACATCTCTTATTCATGTTTTACAATGATAAGTTCATGACTTTTTAAAAAAGAAAATGATAGATGCTTCCATTAATGCTTTTCTCAATCTCAAAATATTTTTTCTGGTTTTTATAAAATAATGATGTATATTGTGCTCTAGGCATAGTTTGGCCAGAATCGAATATACACTTCCATTATAAAAAGCTAAAGGACCCCTGATAGTTAAGTCCAGTCGCAGATGACTCTGGGGTTGCGGCATTCAACTCGCTTTACAGACCGAGGGAGCCGGTGTTTGTCCGCTCCGCAGACAGTTTTTCCAGGTCTTGTGGCCAGCATGACTAAGCCGCTTCTGGCGAAACCAGAACAGCACATGGAAACGCCATTTACCTTCCCACCAGAATGGTACCTATTTACCTACTTGCACTTGATGTGCTTTTGAACTGCTAGGTTGGCAGGAGCTGGGACTGAGCAATGGGGGCTCACCCCATTGCGGGGATTCAAACTGCCGACCTTCTGATCAGCAAGCCCAAGAGGCTTAGACCTGGGCTTTTTAGACTCATCTATCCATGTACTATCTGAAACCCAAGGGGCACATTGATTGCCAGAAGTGAAATGTTTTTCAGCTCTCCCACCCCACTAATTGTCTGTCCTAAATATTCTAGCACCGAGCTTCATTGGGTGAGCCTGGCAATGCCAGACTTAAGGTGGTGTGGGTGGTTTCCCCCACAAGGTGCTGAGCCAAGATGGCACAGGACAAAAGGGAAGAGGGAGTAGGGCATGGAAATAAGAAATATTTGGGGGACACCAAATTTTGTCCTTGCTCAGAGCACAATTATTACCAAAGTCCACCCTGCATTATGGGGGGGGGGGGAGAGAAGGAGAGAGAGGGAGAGGGAGAGAGAGAGAGAGAGAGAGAGAGAGAGAGAGAGAGAGAGAGAGAGAGATGCCTCTCTATATGCCACTTACCCTAACCATGCATAGTTTTACATACTTCCGTCATGCCCACCCTTACTTGCCTTTGTTCATCAACTATAAAACCCCAAAATGATGTGATCTTTCCTCATAAGGCTTCAAACCCATGATAATTTTGGTTGCCATTTTCAGAACTTTCTCCAGATCTACAATATTGCCTTCCCAAAAGCTCCCTTAGAGGGATGGAGAAGAGGGGGTTCCTCCCTCCCTTGGCTCATAGATGCTTCTGCTAGATCAAAGATCTTTCTGTCAGCAGAGTGACATAATTGGATATATTTCTTTTTTTAAAAAAAACACCTGACAAAATGAAGGAGGGACACAATTTGCTGGATTTCTAGAATTAGAATTGTAGAGTTGGAAGGGACTCTGAGTGGCATCTAGTCCAACCCCTTGCAATGGACAAGGAGTTTCAAAAAGTTGGCACCGCCACAAAAAGTCCATACTCCAAAACATACACAAACTAAGGAACATGAGAGAGAGCTTTAGATGGAGGGAAGAGGCATTTCACCACATCATTTGAGAGCTTTAAAGGTTATTGGTCCCATGCAAACAGAAAGGCAGAGCAAATGACCCAAGACAGATACAGTATGCTCTTTGCAGCCCATCCTTATTAAAAAATAGCCTTACAATCAGTGTCTGTTTATAGGGTTGAAATGGTAATCTTGATATTTAATGCTATCCTTATCAGTCATTCATGATACCTGGATTGTAAGAGGGCTTAATCAAAGCTGGACCCCCTTGGAAAGAACGCTTGGTCCTAATTTGATCTGGCTGTTGTACTTAATTAAATATCCTCAGAATATCACCTTTATTGAAATACTGTAATGCTTAAATTGGGTAATTAATCCATTAATCAGTTAAGGGCAAGAGAGTTAATTGACAAAAAATTTAATCATTTGGCAGCTTTAATTATTTGCAGTAGGATTATTGTAGGTAGTACATTTAAAATACTCCTTTCAGCTAAATGCATGCTGAACATGGACAGCCTTCTGTCGGTTGAAGCTTAAGGTGCAATTAGGGAAGATTTTGTATACATTTCAATCTTCTCTCCATTATTCATATCTAAGTGATTAAAACAAGCCAAAATAACCGGGGGGGGGGTAGCCTGTGCTGACACCCAACAGGCTTCTCTATCGTGATTTGTGTGGGGGAAGATTATTATTAATTCAGAAGTGATGAATATTCTGTTGGGAGTTTGAATTGCCCTTCTGCTGACCTACCATGCTTTGACCAATTTCATTACTGCCCACTAACTGCCTTAGAGGAAAATGCAGTTGGAGATTTGGGGCACTGCTTCCACTGTCAGGTATCTCACCACAGAATGAGCAAATGTAAGTAAATTAGAATGAAGGGTTACAAGTAAGATGAACTTTGAGAATGGAAACATAATCCATCCAGTTAACCACCTTAATGCACAGACTAATGTTTTGCAACACCCTCATACAAAACAAAACAAAACCCTAAATGGACATTGGATTCTGCAGCAGGTCATTCCAAAAGAGTTGAGCAAATGTTCCTTGATGAACCAGAATTAGTTCAACGTTCAATCACCTTCGATTTTTATTGGACTCATTACTAATTAGAGCTAGAAGGAAACAAAAATTCCTATTTGACTGAGTGTCAAAGTTCTCTGCAGTATTTGAACATCCTCCTCAAAATCCCTGTTCTTGATTTCAGTTTGCTTTCTTGGGAAAAGGAATACTTTAAAAAGGAAATTCAACAACCTTGAACATACAATTAGATTACTGTAAACGGACTGTATGTGGGTCTATCCTGGTTCAGAAGATGCAGCTATTGCAAAGTCCAGGTGCTGGGGTGTTTAGTGAGTTATCCTGCTTTATGCTTATTGTAAAATGTTGAAAGATCTGCACTGGTTACCTATTAATTACCAAGCCAAGTTCAAGCTTTTGTTGCTGGCATTTAAATCCCAAAACAACTTGAGAACAGGATCCCTAACAAACTGCCTCCTGTGGTACACACTAAGCCAGTCTTTAAGATTATCCAAGGAATGATTAGAAGATTTTCACTTGATGACAATTTGGAGGTGGACCTTCTTGGTGTAGCACCCCTCAAGTGATTCAGAGAGTGTAATGACTGCTAAATGGCTTTTTAAAATGAATGTTTGGTCAGGCTTTCCTGAACTTTTTAAAAATAAAGCTTTGCACACTGCTTATTTTTATTTGTGATACATTGTTTTGTTTAGATCTCTTTTTGCCCACCTGTATATGAGGTGCAGCACCAACGCAGATGAGGAAGTCAGGGGAGTGTCTCCATAGCCCTCAGAGTTTCTATCTCCCTCACCAGGAGAGCCCTATGAATGGAGTTTGGCTTAAGGAGCCTGCATCAGGTGATTGAAACAGATCAGGGATTCTGCTGGTGTACTACCCACCCTACTGCCCAAAAGTCTCCCTGACTGAGATGGAAGAGGTGGTGTCAGATGTGATGTCAGGTTTCACCATCCACTGAGGCCAGCTGCACATGACCAGATCAAATATCACCATCAAACTATAAGTCTGATCTTTCAAGGAGAATGCATTCATAAAGGACTGGAGATCAGCTCCCAAACCACCAAACCACACATCCCCTTTATTGTTTGTGTTCAGGTTCGTTGGACCCCATCTAGACTATTTGTCAGCTGCAAGCCACAATTCAATTAGCCCTGCCAAGCAAACTATGACTAATCAAAGTACAATAGATATTTCGAGAAGTGTCCCTAAAACAAGGGCCACAACCACCACCTAATAGGCTACTGAAACTTCAGGTCACCTGGTAGGAAATTTTGTAATGGACAGCTTCATTGTTTGGTGTGTGTGAGGAAGGAGTAGAGGAGAAGGCAACAGTAAATATTTGTGTGAATAGAAGTCAATAAATCCAACTCTTTTTAATCAGTGTTATGCTTCTACCATGTTGCGACATCTAATACTATGTCAGAATCACCATGGACATTGCAATCCAACTGTAGATTAATTATCTGATTCCATAGCTTGAAGCTGCTGTTAGTTCTAGGACAAAGGCCTCAGGTTGTATCTCTGGCTGGCCAAGATAATGATTCCTGTGCAAAAGCTTCATGAACTCACTTTACAGAATTTCCATGATTTGTCCCTTCAGAACTGACATATAATTTCTCAGTTCACAGAGCTTTGAAGTGAATCACTTTACATTAGGGGGGCTGTGTAGCATGGAAACCCAAAGCCTACATTTTCATCGTGAGCTGAGTAAGGTGGAACACTCTATTTGCAGTTATTCTCACTTCTGACATTTTAAAAAACACATTGAATGGATCAAGGAAATGACAGAATTCCAGGCTCATATTTTATAAGTGAGTGTCTAGCATACTAAACAGGTGTGTTGCAGGACACTGTGAGCAGAAGCAGAGTTGATTCTGATGATATCTTCCATCCATTTCTTTTAACTTTGTATTCTTCTCTCCCAACTTTTGGACTGAACATTTAAGTGACATAGGCTAGAATATATTTGAGTTATTGCACAGATTCCACCCTCCACCCCCACTGCTGCTGCCTTCGGTTCTTTTAGTGAGTAAAGTAACAGAAGGCTGTTTGATGCCAAACATTTAATAGGCCATACATGAATAGGAAGCCTTCTAATGAATAAATCTCAATAATAAAATCCCCCGTGGAGTGCCGAGGCAGATAGGTTAATTCTCTTGCTTGAATTTTAATCCTGACTATGAAAAATAAACCACCAAAGAGCGAGCAATTCTAAACAGTATATAGAAAATTAAGTTTTAAATGGGTTTCTTGTTTCTTTCAGTAATCTAATGAAATCATGGAGAACAGAAAGGGGTGTGTAAAACTCATCTTTATTCCAGCAATATTTCAAAAGAGATGATCAACTAACAGGGAAGTTTACTCAAAGACTTTAAAAATCATTTAGGGTTAGGATATAGTTCAGGTTCTGAAGGACTAGCAAAAACACTGTGATGTTCCATGGGTTTTGTCAATAGTAAAGAATTTGCTTTGCATTCAGGTGGTTCGGAGTTCAATTCCCAGCCTCTCCAGATAGGGCTGGGAAAGGCCTGTGTCTGAAACCCTTGAATGCCATACAATACCTATGGCCCGACTCTGTTTAAAGCAGCTTCCTAGGAAACATTGGTCCTTCTGTTAAGGCCACATTTTCAAACCTTCCAAGTGTCCCATTTTAAGTGGGATGTTCATGATTCTTATGAAGGCGCCCCAGGCTCTGCTTTCATCTCAAGGCACACTGATGTTGCATGGCCTGTGGATGGGGGCTGTGGAAGTAGCTCTTGCAGGGGCAGCAGGATTGGGAAAGAGGCTTGAGAGCTCCTTCCCTTCCCCACCAACATGGTGCCCTTCTTCTCTATTACAACTCCCATCAGCCCCCTGGGAGAGAGGGGGGGCAGCTGACTGTTGGCACTTGTGTGCACACCCAGGATGTCCCTATGTAGCTGCCATGGCAGGCACTCTCTAATGAGCCTCAGGTTGCCATGGCATGAGCTGGCTAAGGTTAGGTGGAGGTGGGCAGCAGGGGGCCGGGCGGCAGTGGCATGGGGCATTCATAAACCACTTAATATTTTTTAAAAAAATCTCTAAGCAGTGTACGATATAAAAACCATATCATTAAGAAACACAGCATAAAACCAGTAAAACAATAATATGAAAGCATATAAGAACAAGAATTCAAACAAATAAGATCAGGGTCTGATTTCATGATCCGAAAATAATATGTCTTTACAAGACAGATGATGTTGTAGCAGAAATAGTGGTAATGGCCAATGTGTGTTAGCAATTTCACTCCTCTGACGCTGGAGATGAGATTGTTGTAAATCACATGCCTGTCTGGGACGAGTCTGGGAAAGGAAGACAGTCTTATTTCTTCCTCTGTGGGTACTATTATACTGTACTTTCGCTTTTATTTCTGGCTGTTTTGTTCTCTCGGAGCTGGAGAGAGCAGACACCATTATGCTTTTGTCTGTACATAGTATGTTAATAAATAGTAGGTTAGCTCTACGATGTCTCACTCTTCTTGCTGTGTTATGCCAGAAGATTAGTGTGTGTATATCATTGTGATGTATGTCACTAGAAGCGCACTGGAAGAGAAGGGAGATGCCTTTTCCAGAGCTGCCCATACCGGAGGACTCTCAGAGTTTTGGGGGCTTGCAGGTGTTTTTCCAACAGTGTGTTGGGTGAGGAAAAACAAGGCAGATTACAGAATCATAGAACTGAAGAAATGCAAGGGACTCCAAGTGTCATCTTGTCCAACCTCTGCAATACAGCTAAAGAGAGAGATGGCCATCCAACCTCTGTTTAAAAACCTCCAATGAAGTAGAGTCCACCATCTTCTGAGGTAGCTGTTCGACTGTCAAGCAGCTCTTACTGACTAATCATGCAAGTGTCATTTTCTTTCTTTCTTTCTTTCTTTCTTTCTTTCTTTCTTTCTTTCTTTCTTTCTACTGTTTCCAATGTATTTACATTGTTGTGACCTTCAGGTAAAGGGCAGGTAAGAAATAAAACAACAATAATGCCCCAGAATGATTTCCATAAAAAAAATGCATCCATAACAAAATCAATAAAATAGAAAAATAGGCTTCCAGGTGGAAAAATCAAAATTAGAGACTGAACTGTTAGAATCCAGTACTAAGAATTTGTCAAAAATGTATGATCTGCTGCTGAAATGGAATACACAAGATGAAATGGTAAAATCAAGTATGATTAAATGGGCTCAGGACATTGGTCATAACATCATGTTTGCTGATTGGGAAAAGTTGTGGACCACCGGGTTGAAGTTTACGGCATGTAACGCCTTAAGAGAAAATATAATAAAAATGATTTATAGGTGGTACATAACCCCAGTCAAGCTTGCAAAGATCTATCACTTGCCTGATAATAAATGTTGGAAATGTAAAGAAAAGGAAGGTACATTCTTTCACCTCTGGTGGACGTGCCCGAAGATTAAGGCATTCTGGGAAATGATTTATAACGAACTGAAAAAGGTATTTAAATATACTTTCCCCAAGAAACCAGAGGCCTTTCTCTTGGGTATTGTCGACCAGGGGGTGTTAAAGACAGATACAACTTTTTTCATGTATGCTACAACAGCAGCTAGAATACTTATTGCAAAGTACTGGAAGACACAGGATCTACCCACACTGGAAGAATGGCAGATGAAGGTGATGGACTATATGAACTTGGCAGAGATGACGAGCAGAATCCGAGACCAGGGAAGAGAAGCGGCGGAAGAAGAATGGAAAAAGTTCAAGGACTACTTAAAGAAATATTATAAAATTGGAGACAGTTAGAATGATGTTGGATTAAAACAAATGGTTACTATCAGTAATGGTTATGACAAAGAGAATAAGGGTGATTAGCATAAATTTATAATAAAATAAGGCAAGATTTCGCTGAATAACTGTAAGAATTTGGAATACAGAAACGGGAAGTAAGAGGAGGTCGAGGAAGTAAGGTTTAGAAATTGGGTTATGAAATGGTACTTGTTTTATGTTTTATTATTGTTGAATGTTTGTTCATGTATGTTTTGTTTCTGTTATATAAAAAATTGTTCAATAAAAATATTATAAAAAAAAAAATCAATAAAATATAATAAAATGCAATCAAGACATACATAATAATTCATAACAATTCCATTCTATTCAGAACTAAGCAGGAGAAAAACAGAGTCAACCACCAAAGACTTTTGAACACATAAGGGTTTTCACCAAATGGTTACCAGTTATGCTTCCAAGGGGATGGAGTTCCATTAATGAGGCCACAACAGAGAAGTCCCTCTTCTGATTCCTTACAAAACAAGCAACACTCATTGGTGGGGCCAGTATTTACAGTCACGTGATATCTACTGTGGTTTATGTGAATTGTATCATCTATCTATATAGGTAATTTTACAAACTCTCTGTAGATGGCCATTTGATTTGTGATTGGAAGAAAATGCAAATTCAAATTATTTTTTTCCATTTGGGACACGAGTTGGTTAGTAGCATTTGTATGCAAGGTAAAAATAAAATATTAAAATGAAGCGTGCCTGTCTGGGTCTATTTAATTCAGGTTAGTCAGCAAAAGCTTTCTGTCAGTCATTTAGAAAAAGAAACTGTATATGCCAACAAAAGAAAGAGAGGGGGAAATACTTATAATATCAAAGAAAGAAAGAAAAAATGTCAAGGAAAAGGATTTGCCAAAGAAACATAGTTTGCTGGATCAAAATATTCTTACTGAGATCCATTGGCTAAGACAATGAATCAACAGAAGTTCATTTTAATGAGAAAGCTCTCATTATAACAAGCATGTAGAACATATCCGTCAAGCAAGCATTGGCAGAATATCTTCAGGAAACTCACAATATGCTCAACTTTTGTTAGCAGTCTTGAGTGTGACATCAAAGAAAATATCTCAGTTTCTGGCTGCAACAGCATAGCTATTTCACTTTCCCCCCTCAAAAGGAATCAGACACAACATATGCTTTGTTGTTCCAAAAATTGCCTATATGAAATGAAAGTTGGATATTTTATTGTGAAGAGAAACAACTATCAATAAAAGTGGATTGGTTTGGGGTTCTTTTTAAAAAATGAAATCAAGCGTATAGAATGGGTTTCAGAAGAACCAGTTTCATATCAGCGATGAAAACTCTCAAGGGTGATAAAGAAGCTGCTCAGAGTTTAAGTTATAAAAAAGAGCACTGAAAGCAGAACAAAGATCACGGACATATGTGTACATTTTAAAACAAGGAGGCAGGTGGTGCCCTACTTTTTTAAAAAAGGCACTGGGGGAGACACCAGACTGAAATATCAGAGACTTATCCACAATTAAATGTCATTTTGAAATGCAAGACATTTAGATAACAAGTAATCATTCTAATTGCTCTTAGCATAAAAATGAAATACCAAGTTCTTCTGAGCATTAATTAGACAAATGCCACATGCTTCTATATACAGCTGTATATACACAGCTTTGGGTGAGATGCTACGCTGGTGGCACAAAGGGACTTCACCCCCACTCTACTTTTGAGGGTCCCCAAATCCTCCAGAGCAAATTTGGGGGCTGCATTGAGTTCTGCAGGGAGAGAAGAAGGGAAAGCCCATATGTGGAAGCAGAAGTCCATTATGGAAGGAGGACACTGCAACTGGGCTTCACCCTTTAGCTTCCAACATTGGCCAACACTTTTAAAACCACGGGCCCCGAAACCTTAAGGACACAATGACAGAGCAGTCATGCTTCATTTAACCAATCAAGCATCAATATAATACTTTCCTTTTTATAAACTTATGAGCCCAGTATAGAGAGTTAGGGTGATGTTAGTTGTACATCACAGCCAAGCAATTTAAATCAATGCAGGGAAGTAAGTTAGGTCTATTGATTTCAATGGGTCGGCTCTGAGTATGACTTAGATGGGCATCACTTTTAGAAAGAGAGTTACTAGTAGTTGAGAATCAGACATGTTTTATATAAAAATGAAATACATTACTAACTGCCAGATAAGTAGGTAAAGGATTGTAACCTCAAGGTACTGAAACAGGGCATGTATAGGATATTCCTAGTGGCTGCTGCTCCAAAAAGATGTTTCCCACAAATTCTCAATGTGATTTCTATTACAGTGAGACGCTTTGTTCTCTTATTCCAAAGTGGTGCAAAGGTTACCAGACCTGCATGGAGAATGAAGAGGAAAGGTAATGGAAATCCAAGAGATTACTTTCTCAGATTTAAGTAATATCCATTGTGAAGTACAACAAGACTTACATAAATGGAGAACAATTTTAGAGATTTCTTTTTCCAAAGCTGACAAAGCCTGAAAAAGTGGATTGATTTTTGGAAATGAAGTTAACAATGACCTGAGCATAAGATGATTAGTTAAACAAGCGTAACTCTTGTCTTCAAATACAGAATACTAAAGGGGAAAGCAGCGAGAGGAGGGTAGAAAAGGAGAGGGGAGCAATCCATTCCATCAGGGAAAATCAGTACAATTGCTTTGGAACTACTAGAAAGGAAATTCTTTCCTATCATCAGCCTTATATTTATACCAGGCATTCTAAGAAATCTTTAAGGGTATCTAAAAAGGAAGAGTGGTGAGTTATTAAGTGATTTTTAAAAAGATCTTCAGATAAGACAGAGAAAATGCTAAAAGTTTTTCAAAGAAGAAATCATAACGAGCAAATCTCATCTGAAATATAATAAGGAAGAAGCAGGAGCAAAAGAACTGTAAGAGAGAGTAAAATTGAAATGTTTTAAAATGCTAATTATCCATTTGCAGTCACTCTGAATAGCTATTCTTAAAGTGAGTTCTTCGTGTAATGGGAGTGTTCACGGTCCTTGAATGAATTGACAAGTTTATTCCAAAACCTGGGAGAATATACATAGGATGCTGGGGGTTTGTGCCGTTGCACGGAAAGACTGTATAGTTAGATAAGGAGCTATAAGGATTTCCATGGAGGATTTATGTGGCTGCAATTATTACATTCCATTTCCTAAGACCTGTGTTAATGAAGACAAAGCGTTTCCCTAACTTCAGAGAGCCAATGAGATGGAACTGCAACACATGTAAGAATCCCATTGATGGGGTGTTAGAAGGATGCTTCAGGTTTTTGTTATTATACACTGATCTGTTGGTATGTTTCATGCTCATTAAAACTTTATGTATGCTTCTGATGAACATTTGATTGTTCATCTTTCAAAGGGGCTTCACACAAACCCCTGCACCCACAGAATAAATGTATAGAGGGGGTTGTGGGACCTCACAAACTAGGGCTGGTCACTGCCACCACGTACTGCCATCTTTCCCCCAACACAATAGATGCTGGAATGACTTCACTGCACAATACCAGTGTACATGGGAAGAGTTTCTGCAAATGAGGAGGCACCTTGGCTTAACCAGAGTTCCTTACTGAGCAGAGCAGCTATGCCTGTGTTCACCTGCATGTGCACACAACTCACCCCAGTGACTGCTGAATGCATAGGAACTGGGTGAACATGGTTGTGGTGGGTGGCAATGATGGGTGCCCCTAGCCTGAGCATCCCCAAGGTACTTGCCATGCATTCTTTCCATGTGAATCACCCTAGTGTTTTATTACAGTAGTATCCATCTCAATCATTGTGTGTGTGCAAGTGGATGTTGTGCCATCATTGCATTTAAATTGTGAACCACTTTCAGCACAATATCTTTGTGAAAAATATGGTATATACAGTACATGCTAATAAACTGACTACGGGTACATGAGCTCACTGAATTCTGGTGCATGAGGGGGGAAGTGCTAAAGTATGTATTTAATATTTGCTGTCCTTTACCTTCATGTCCTTTTTTAAATTCAAAATTGGGCATTCTTCCCTATTTTTATTCCCTAAAAGGTAAAGGTAAAGGTACCCCTGCCCGTACGGGCCAGTCTTGACAGACTCTAGGGTTGTGCACCCATCTCACTCTATAGGCCGGGGGCCAGCGCTGTCCGAAGACACTTCCGGGTCACGTGGCCAGCGTGACAAAGCTGCATCTGGCGAGCCAGCGCAGCACACGGAAACACCGTTTACCTTCCCGCCAGTAAGCAGTCCCTATTTATCTACTTGCACCCGGGGGTGCTTTCGAACTGCTAGGTTGGCAGGCGCTGGGACCGAGCAGCGGGAGCGCACCCCGCCGCGGGAATTCAAACCGCCGACCTTTCGATCAGCAAGCCCTAGGCGCTGAGGCTTTTACCCACAGCGCCACCCGCGTCCCACTTTTTATTCCCTACTAGATACTAAATGAAAAACATTTATTTATGCAATATTGGCATCTATTTTTTTCCTCTGCCTTAGTGAAAAAGATTTTTTGAGGCAGCTTACAAATAGTAAAAGAAGAAGCAAGCATTCAGACATCAAATAAACCAAAAGCCACAGCAGGAAAACTCAAGAACAAGGCACTAAAAGCTCCAGTAAGGCACTCAAGCTAGGAGTACATTAAAAGATCAGCTGGCCAAATCAAAGTGCTGAAGTACATAAAGTTTAAAATACCAACTGCAATTCTTAGCAGTTTCATTTTTCGCTAAGAATGAAAAAGCATAGAACCATTTTTAACTTGTGCTTAAAACCCATAAGAGAAACCACACAATGGAACCTACTGTGGTTGGGCATTCAAAAGACGGGAAGCGACTGCTGAGAAGACCCAAAGGCCATTCATGCTAACTTCAGCAAGCTTGAAGAAGGGGCTTTCTAGAGGACATCAGATCTTACTAGGGCATGTGCTATGTCAGATATCATGGTTCCAAGCCATATGGTGCTTCAAAGGTAATCCCACACTTTGAATTGAACCCAGAAATTTATAGGAAGCCAGTAAAGATCTTTTAGAATTGGTAACGTATGTCCTATCTAATATATGCTAGTCAGTGACTTGCTGCTAAGAGGTCTTCAAAGGCAGTTAATCCTGGATGCTACTGATGCAGATAGCCATGGTCTTCCTTTCAAAGGGAAGAGATAAGGAAATACATGAATGCTTCATACTAACAGCTAAGGTGAGTTGGTAAAAAGCTAATGTGATAGCTTAGAGATGGAGAACCTTTTGCCCTCTAGCTGTTGTTGGCCTACCCAACCGCATCACGGTTGATCATGTTGGCTGAGGTGGTTGGAAGCTGGAGAACAACATCTGGAGGACCAGAGATTCCCTATCCCTGTGGTAGATTGTTAATGGATGTAATCTGTTCTGTTTATTTGTATGCTTTTTCACCGAGTATGAAAGGTAGCAAGGATACTACACTGAACTCTAGGATATTCAGCTGTTACTAGATCATTTTTGACTACAGCTTAAGTTATGCAGACATGAATAAACAATGGTGTTACAGCTTAGTAATTAAGACTGCAAACATCAATTATTCTTTAAAACTCATTTGTTGTTGTTTTTTAAAAAATGCTTTTATGGTGTGGCATGATAAGTAACAACACTTCACAAAATCTGATAAAACTCCTGAATGGATAAACTCTGGTTTTGTTACGGAGCATATAGTCCATGCCTTATCTGTCCAATGGGCACGCCAGCTTTGGTTGTGCTCTTAATAGCTTGATCCTATGTGTGTGAACACAGCAGCAGGTCCCACAGTGTTCAGTGAGGAAATGAGCCTAGAATTGCACTGTAAACATTGGAGATGATGACTGCGGGAAGAACTGAAATTATATACACTACCTTTTTCTTGTGCTGGTTGAAAACAAGCCTATATTTAATGGCTTGTGCCACCTGAAGCAAGTAATTGAAGCTAAATACAGATTGCTACCTTCCTTTTATGATTCTCAACACTTTGCCAAGGAAGAAAATGTCAATTCAATACCTGCACTGTGTCACTAATCACTTCCTGCAGTTTGACTTTATCTTATGATCTACACACCTCCTGAGCTCACCCAACAGAAAATTAACCACCTTCTTACCATGTATTTTAAGATACCTGAATCATCCCACTCTTTGTTTCACTAGGTACTGCAGATTCAATCAATTAAGTAACAAAAAGTATATTTCTCTAGCAGTACCGCTATGAAATAATTCTGTATCTTTCAGTTTTATAAAGTAGCAGTCAAGGTACCTCAGCAGGGTACAAAGTAACTGCAATGACTCATTGAACAACTTACTTTTTACCTATATAACAGTTTCGGGGCAGGGTGGGGGCGGGGATGAATCCAGCAAGGATAATTTCTCATTTTATGCATCCTAAGTGTATTCCACCTTTTCTCCAAGGAATTCAGGGTGGGGTACAATTGGCTCTATTTCATTTTATCGTCACAACAACTGTAAGTCACAGCCACAGCCAAGAGGTTGGTTCACCAGCTACACCCATTCTAGGAGACAAACAACATGGTCATAGGAATTCATGCCTTGATCACATCCATACTGAGTTGCTGTAATGCACCCTACAGTGGTCCAGAAGTTTCAAAATGTGACTACCGCATTATTGATAGAAACTGGTTGTTTGGAGCACATTCTACCAATTTTACAGCACTACATTGGCTCCCAATGGTTTATGGGCTCAGTTAATCATGGTAGGGTTGAATTTTACAGCCCAAATGGGCATCCTGGATGTAGTCTTCTGTGAACATCCAGATCTTCCTTGGAAACCTTGCTAAGCATTTCTGCTCTATCAGAAATATGGTTCATAGTTAGTCAGGGAAGGGCTAGATATTGGTTAGAAATGCTTTGCATTCCAAGTGTCCCATGTTCAATCCCAGATAGGACGGAGTGGAGAACTTTATTAGACCTCCTGGGCTAACTTCTGGGGGTCATGTGCCAGTGGGAAGCAGGGCCAGAGGAAAAGTGGGTGTAACATTGAATATAATTTTTACCTTTGAGCAGTAGGCCAGCTTCTACACACACTCCATTGTTCATCCAGGCAAACAAAAAGCATGATCTGAGTTTGAGGATGCAGTCAGTTCAATATACATATGGAAGGTGCCAACCAAGGCCTATGATGGGTTGTGGCCTGAAGGGGGTGTGTGACCTTAGGGAGTCCTGGGAGGTTTCCCATCCCTGAGTTGGGGCATCCCTGCTCTTCTAATTAAATCTAAACATTCTTGAAACCCTGACCTGACATATGGGGAAGTTTTTGTGGTTTTTTGTGGGCACAGAAGCAATGGACAGAAAAGAAAATGAAAGCAGTTGTGTGGGTTGGTCCCAGTTGCCTGCTAGTGAGATTCAAGCCTTGATGAATCTCCATTTCGTTCAGTACCCTTTGTCTCAGGCTCCTCCTAACAGTTTAACAATTGAGATAATGTAGCATGCTTCACGGGATTGGGCTAATGATAAGGTTTCACTCGGAGTTTGAAAGAAAAGCGAAGCATCAATCAGTTCTTGGGGGCTTAACTCTCTTTTTTTATTCAGGAAAACTCCCATTGAAGTGAAAGAAAATCCTCCTATGAATTGAGTAATAATATCGCAACAGGGACCTCAAAGGGCAAACCATTGTGTCTACTAAATGAAGAGAGGACTCTAGGCGTTCACATGGAATGCAGAGCAGACAAAGACTTCAGCATTCAAAATTTTATAGAATAAGAATCTGAATCCTTCCCCCCCCCCCCGTGTGAAATATTAATCATATCAAGATCCAGATCTGATAGTAGCAACGTTTTGCCAGGCAGGATTGCAAATGCCTTTCAAAGGCTTGGTATTGTTCCCAAAGGGGTTAGTGCTCAAACTTCTGTTGAAAGATGTGGTTTAGAGTTAGGCATTAGGAGAATATTCCAGGAGTCCATTGATCCTTGAGATAGAATGCAAAAAAAGATTACTATATCATGTACGAGTCAATATTTTAAATGAGTATCAAGCAAATTCCTCTTCAATTGCTCGGTTCCAGTTTCTGGTTTAGATGCTTAGAGGCAAAGTATCAACAAGTAGGGAAGGAGATCTATGATTAGATCACCTACCGGTAACTTAATTTAAAAAAAAAAAAAAAAACCCTTAAAAGCAGCAACTGGGGACCACAAATTGGTTTGGGACAACAATGGTGGGATTGGACGTATACAGCTTTCCATCCTCTGTTCAGAATTGCCAGGCAGGCAGTTATTGTGCTTGTCTCTTTCACAACTAGGCTTCTAATTGCTGAGGGCAGGTATTTCTATTCCTTCCTTTGAGGAGCTCAAGATGTCCTGCATGGTCATCCCTCTTCCCCATTTTGTCCCTAGAACAGGGTTTCCCAAACTTGGGTCTCCAGGTGTTTGAATCTCTATTCTGGGCAAGGTCCACCCAGAAGATGGACCAGTCATTTTCCAACTTTGCCCTAGCCATTTAATGAACCTATCAGTCCCATGTCTTTGCCCTGTTTTTAAGCTTTTTGTATACCTCTTTGCAAAGTAATTGGCTTGCCATTTTTTAAATGAATGTCCCAATGTTGTAATCATTCTCCAGATTCATATAAAATGATGTGAACCTTTTCAACATTGCTTCCCAATTTAGTAATCTGCTCAGAGTACATCTGCCATCTATGATGTTCTCTTTGCAATTATTTACTAAGTGACTTTATAAAATTATATGTTTTTGAATGTTATCTCATCCCACAGCAAATAGTAGGGCAGCAGAAGTAAATATACAATTATTGCCATGTAGACTGGAGAAATATTTGACACAGCTTCCAGCTTTCAAGGTTGGATAAAATAGTTTTTAGTATACTTTATTTTAAAAAGAAGAAAGAAAGAAAACATGCTGCAGTAACTGTCCATCTCCTAACTTCCTAGTTATGTTCTCAAATACTTTCCCCAGATATTTTCATATGATAATTCTTTTTCAGGCATCCTATTTATCTGGTAACTCTTACCTCTCCTCAATTTTGTTATTTTTTGGTTGGTCTAAAGAAAGGTATTCCCCAAATGTGAACATCTGAGTTTTTCTTATGGACCAACATGGCTTACTTTGCTTTGTGTGTGCCTTGAAGCATACCAAATTTAGGTGTTCATGGTGGAATCTACAACCAGGTGAAGCTGATTTACCACCACTGAAGATGGACGTAGCATTTTATTTTTTTATTTGTTTGCAATGCCTTTTAATAACTAAATAATATTATACAATTGATCTGCAATTGGCTCTCTTCTTTTTTACCTAGAGCACTATCCAAAATTAATCACAGATTTTGCTGAACTATAGAACTGCCATGGTTCTCTTTACTTCTTCTCTCTGCCTACCCAAGAAACTGTGTTTAGGACAGATCCGCATTACAAGCCAGACTTTCTTTTCTAAGAAATGGGGAGTGGCTATTTATTTTTGTCCCAGAAGCTGAGATGTGTCACCTGAGAACTGTGGCACCTGGAAAGGACTTTTTCAACCTGCAATCTCCGTTGTGGAGCTGGATTTACAAGCTGACTTAACGGCTAGAACATCCAGCCTAATTTTGGTACTTTTCTTGTTTGGCTGGCACCTGGCCGGGACACCAACAACTGATGCTACACCACTAGCACAAGTAGCTTCTGTTTTCTTCTCAGATTTCTTGTAACACTTATGACTGAAATTTAGTGTGGCATGCCAGCATTTCAGTAAAAAAAGAAAAGAAAAAGCCACAGTTCCATAACACAACAGTTAATACAGTGTGAAAGGAGCATTGGAAAACAGGGCAGAAGCACTAGCATTATAAGCAGGCAAATGAAAGCACATCTAAATGTACACTTAGTCAAAGAGTTTGAATGCTGTATACCATGATGGCATGTAGTTCTGCATGAGAAATGGAAGTGGCCTTAAAAAGCTCCACCATGTCCTTCAACCATAAACCATCTCACAATCAAATTTAGGCTGTAATCCTAACATACTGGTCCTTAAATTTTTAGTCATGCTGGGTTCTGCTGGATTTGGTCTACTTTTAAGAAAACAGGTCTGTTGAGCTCAGTGGGACTGACTTCCACTCTTTAAAGTGTTTAAAAACTATATTTCTCTTGGAAATTGTGATCCCTACACTGTGCCAAAAAATATAGCATTTTTAAAATCTGAACTGGAGGCAACTTAAATAATGACAACTGCATATGCACATGCCACAGGCAGATTAGATGAAATGCCTTATGTTCTTCAAACAGGGGAATGGTCACAAATTATTCAAAATGTCATTCTTTATTCATGTCCTTTGCATCATCTTCAAAACACAGCTAAGCTGAATATTGACACTACTTTTGGTTCTTATCTATCTAAATCTGGCAGGCTCTGGATGGAGGACTTCTCTGATTTCATGAGTTTTGCAAGTGACCTCCTCAGTGGCATTCACTGAACAAAGAAACAAAAAGGCCTGGATAAACAAGCCAGATTTATTAAAACAAGGCCTAAATTAAACAAACCAGTGCCTGCTATGGTAGAAAGCCATTTGTTGTATTCATCTGTGGTGACTAGTACTAAAATTCAGCTGAGCAACACTTTCTCAGAAAAGTGTTTTCCAGCAAATTTTACAATCTGTGACCTAGTTGTGTTGTTATATGTATTCTTCTGGTTGTTGCCTGTGGGGATTTTTTTTCCAACCTAGGCCCCATCTACACCATACATTTAGTGTAGTTGAAGCAAGAAAAGGGGGGCTACCCTTATGCTATTCATATAATCAGTTATCAGTAATCAATATATTCACATATGCTCACACATAACAGGGCTTACAGTGATTTTTATCATCCATTTTGAATCAGGAAAGCTTTTGCCTAAGCTAACTGCAAACTGCTTGGAACCGCAAGTCCAGAACCGACCTTTTACCTAGTAACGTCCTTGCACCCTAGAGGAAAGGGGAAGCCATGAATCAGAAGGGCTGGTACAAATCTCCCCCTCAAATCCATGCTAAAATGGTCCATGAAACAGGAAGGGCCAAACCACAAAAACTCCCTACATGAAGCAGAATGCATAGGGGGAGGTAGCGCCAGGAGATTCCCTCCCCGAGTCTCATTTCCCTGTTCTGTCAGAACTAGGGAAAAGGTCAGACTGTGCATCATTGTGCAGAAAATGGAAAGCAGAAGTTGGGAGTGAACTCTGTGCACGGCCAGGGCATGGCAAGAAGCGCTAATTGGTTATTTTTCGCTGGCGTTCATGACTGTCTCATGATTGTCTCATGATCTGTGATTTGCTCAGGTATATAACCTCAGGATTTGTATGCTTCGGGGTCCCAGTCTTTTGGAAAAGATTCCAACTGGGTCCATTATTGCTCAGCAATAAACCTCACCTTCTTTTTCTCCAAATTGCTGCGTCTGTCTGATCCTTGTCTCACCCTAAGTGGGTATCACTATAAATCACGTGCTTCATAGAAACATACCACTTTAAACAGCTGTGGCTTCCACTCCCAAAGTATCCTGGGAACTGTAGTTTGTCAAGGGTTCTGAGAGCTGTTAGGAGACTCTCATTCCTTTCACAGTTCTACAATTCCAGAGTGGTTTAACAGTCAGTCCCCCTCTCTAGGGAACCCTGAAATGTATATTGTAGGCAGGGTTCTCATTTCAAAATGAAATTCTATGAGGAAATAAATAAATTTTGAGCTCCTCCTGAATGGTTAAAATAATTTCATTATTCCACTAGAGAATATTTTGTGATATGACCTCCTTCTTTTCATGATCTACAAGTTTCAGGGACCAGTGGGATTTAAATATTTATTGATTAATATCATTTTAATATTGTTGAAGAGTTTGGTTTCTAATCTTTCTAGTCCTTCTTAGTCCATTGTTTCATTCACCCACCAGCAAAAAGTTTTATGCAATATTAAATGAACTCAAATTTCTCAGCAGAGAATTCCTCCTCCCTCTCCTTCCTTCATCAGCAAATGCCCCTTTCCCATTTCACCACCCCAAATAGTGTGGGGAATTTTGGGGCGCTAATTTCACTAAGTCCTGATTAGCCTTTGTCAACTTAACCATAGGCTGATTTCCAGGATTGTTGTGAGAATAACTGAGTTGTGACTATCACTGTACATTTTGTATACCAGCAACTGAATTATGAAACTCAGGGCCATTATAACTAAATCATCACATGACAAAGGGTTTATCACCAGAAGACAAATGGAGATAAGCAGGGCTCAAAATGCATGGCGTTCTTACATAGACCAAGCATGAAACCAGAAATATATTTCACAGTTTGAGGCTGCAATGCTCGACCACTTACCTGAGAGTAAGCCCCACTGAACTCAGTGGTACCTAATTCTGAAGACACATGGACAGGATTGCACTGGGAGAAACGGAGAGAAATCTGCGGTGGGGTGGGGGGCTGTTGTAGTAGGAGGCTACCACTACTGACTTTCTAGCATCTGCTGCCTGAGACAGTTGCTTCACTTTGCCTAATAGTAGGGCCAGTCCTGAATTCCATGCACACCCAGTTATGCACACCAAACTCAATGGGAGTTCTGAGTTTAGAATTGCACTGTTAGGATTGTACTTAGCTGTAGCTGAAAATGTCTATCCTTAAAAGCCTTAGTCACAACCTATTCCCTGCATTGCTGCTTTACATCTAATCCGTAACCCCGAGGTATTATTAAATAAAGCTTCACTAACCAACCATAATAATGCATTCAAAATCTCAGTGTGTCCCACCCCCACTCTTGAAGATGAAATCTTAATGAATATTTGCAGCAGAAGTTCAAAGCTCTATCTACTTCTGTAACACCTCTTTCCTCTGTAAAAGGTTTTTGGTTCCTTGGCACTGAAAAAGTGGAACAATCATTTAGGTTGCAATAAATTATTGTTTATAAAAACAAAATCTCGTTATTGTTTCCCCTGATAGTGTAGCTTCGGTCTGACTAAAAACATCTTCCTTTGCAGTGCCTATCGCAGCCATTATTGCATTGCTGAGTCTTATTGGATTCCTAGTCATCTGGATGAGAGTGAATGTGTGGAGAGAGGGATGAAACAAACAAAAGAATGAATTCAGCATTCCGATAAGAAGTGAACTGGAAAGGCTATTTCCTCACACAGTTGCACCACTTATTCTATTTGTTGTGACAACTTAAATTTCTCTGGAATACATTCAGATGACAGTGGAATGTGAACCTACTTTATTACACATGACAGGAAAACATCACTGAGAACAAATGATTTGAAGAGCCTTTTTGCCCTGATCTGTTGTCCCTTTCATTTACATTCTTTCTGAAGAATGCCTTTGTGGCTGACTCAGAGTGGAAAGGAACATCAATGTTAGATGCAGCATTTGGGGCAGGGAGGACACGCCTATAAGGAGTACAGGGCCTCAAGGGTGGCCAGAGTGACTGTGGGTCCTGAGAATCATGGTCAGGGTAACACCCCACCTCACCCTGAATGATACATGAGGAAGAATGCTGGCCATGAAGGTCATGCCAGAACGCAAAATTCCACATGGATTCTGAAAGAAAGATGGACAAGCAGTTGAGAATCTGCTACTCTCCAGCTTCTACATCAGGGACAGATGTTAATATGTGACCCTCCAGCAGTTGCGCAACTCCAACTTTCATCATCCCTGACCATTTGCCATGCTGTTCAAGGTTGGAGTCCTACAACAACTGGAGGACCATAGGCTAGACAAACACACACACCGTTCTGGATCATCCCTGCATCATCATCATCATTTTATTATTTATATGCTGCCCAGCTGACTGGGTTGCCCCAGCCACTCTGGGTGACTTCAACAAAACATTAAAGCACAAAAAACCTCAAACATTGAAAACCTCCCTGTACAAGGCTGCCTTTAGACGTCTTCTAAAAGTCAGATAGAAGTCCATTTCCTTGACATCTGATGGGAGGACTTTCCATGGGGCGGGCACCACTACCGAATAGGCTCTCTGCTTGGTTCCTTGTAACCTCACTTCTTGCAGTGAGGGAACCACCAGAAGGCCCTTAAAGCTGGATCTCAGTGACTGGGCTGAACGCTGTGGGTGGAGATGCTCCTTCAGGTATAATAATAATAATAATAATAATAATAATAATAATAATAATAATTTTTTATTTGTACCCCGCCCATCTGGCTGGGTTTCCCCAGCCACTCTGGGCGGCTTCCACAAAGACCAAAAATAAACTAAGATGTCACACGTTAAAAACTTCCCTGAACAGGGCTGCCTTAAGATGTCTTCTGAATGTCAGGTAGTTGTTTATGTTTTGACATCTGATGGGAGGGCATTCCACAGGGCGGGCGCCACTACCGAGAAGGCCCTCTGCCTGGTTCCCTGTAGCTTTGCTTCTCACAATGAGGGAACCGCCAGAAGGCCCTTGGCGCTGGACCTCAGCGTCCGGGCAGAACAATGGGGGTGGAGATGATCCTTCAGTTATACAAAGCTGAAGCCATTTAGGGCTTTAAAGGTCAACACCATCACTTTGAATTCCACTCGGGAACTTACTGGGAGCCAATGCAGTGATAGGGAATCTCTGACCCTCCAGATATTTTTTCTGCTCCAGTTTCCATCAGGGTTAGTGGGAGTTGTTGTCTGTCAGCAACTCGGAAGGGTCAGGGTTTCCTCACCCTTGATCTAGACTACAGCATCAAAACAGTGAAACACTGTAGTCTTGGAAGTTGTTCCTGCATCGCAGGGGGTTGGAATAGATGACCTTTGGGCTCCCTTCCAACTCTACAATTCTATGATTTCATTCTCATAGCTCTATGACAAGGCCAGCTTACTTGCTTCCCCCTCTCCATATTTTTTCCCTTTTCCTTTAGATTGTAAGCCTGTGGGGTCTTATTATTTATTTATTTATTCTTTATTTTAAAAAACTGATGTTATGAAAGCTGCCCTGGGAGTATTTTCAGCTGAAGGGCAGAGTAAAAAAAAAAAGCTTTAAAGAAAGTAGTGGCAGGACACGCGCAGCTATCATGCATGCCTAGGGCATCACGTGAAAAACCTAAGAGAGATGCAACAATAAAATTTTGTATATAACACACACACAACATTCCGAGCGGGGGGAATCCTTATGAATGAAATAGCAAACTTTGCCACAACTTGATACAGATTTCATAGTGTCACCGGGGAGAAAATAACAACCTTCAGAGCTGGATCAATATACCAGAGGCTCCAAACATGGTGAAACATTAGTGCTGCACCTTCTCACCATGCCTTTAAATGAAAACAAAAACCAGTAGTGATTTCACTGTGTCAAAAGGGCCATGGGTATGTATCTCAAAGTTAAGAATTAGAATGAAATATCACATACCATGTTTCCTATAAAACTAATGAGAGAGATGTGTGCAAAGTTAGCAAGGGGGAGGGGGAGACCCTGGGTTGTTTTTTTATCACTTTATCAAATAACCATTGCTTTTCTATTTGCTGCATTTCCACATATATCTGCTATGGCAAAGTGATACTTGGATTCCAGGGGGAACTCAGAATACTTGATAAAAACCAATTTACTTTCTTGTGTTTGTTTTGCTCTTATAGTTTGAAGCTTACATTTGCAATCCCCCTTTTTAATGTGCACATTTCAACACAACTTTTTTTTTAAAAGGAATGTAAAATGAAGCCGTGTTTCTCATCTGATCCACTTCACAGGACACACTGATTGTTGTGCAGGGTGACATTTTTTAATTGACATGTGCTGTGCATCTGGCTGACTCATATTATAATTTCCTTCCCATTATGTTAGATGTGGGCTGCTCTTTTCCGAGGTGACATCTGCCAGAATATCCTCTTCCTAATCTTTCTGCTCTGGTGAGATTTCTTTCAAATAATAGATTATGATGCAGAGGATGCATATGGCAAATCTGTCTGATTTCAGATAATTTCCCATTATATTTCCCATTGGCTAGATTCTAGTTCTAGTTTTCAAAACCCAAATCACATAGGCCAGTAATTTCCAAGTGCAACTGCAAGATATTCATCAGGCAAGGCCTCTTTCCACCTGCCTTGCTCTACCCTCTACCCTCTGCTTCTCAATGTGTATTGTATTATTTTATGAATTGTGTTTTGCCGTTGTTTTATTGATTATAGTTTAGATATTATTTATTGTAACTGTTGAGTGGATTTCTGTTTAACTTTTATATGTTGATATTATTATTTTATACTATTCTAATGATTGTTGAATGTTACTTTTTTGATGTAGGTTACCTATTTTAAAGTTATGTTTTATTATCACATTTTTGTATTGCATTAGATTGTTATAAGATGTACATTTTTTGTTTCTTCAGCTTGTAAACCACCTTGAGTTTTGTAAGATAGAAAGACGGTATACAAATTAAAAATGATGATGATGATATCAGGCACACACATGGTGCTTATATCAGGGGTATGTAAACTATGAAAACAAATACATTCCCAACTTTAAGCTGCAACGTGAAGGGCACCCCCAGTGAAGTGAGTGTTATGGACTCCAGAGCAGTGCAACTCTGCTCCACTAGACACTCTTAACCTGAAAAAAACTAGTGATTTGCTACCATAGCAGGGACTCTGGGAGAATTTGGCCAGTGATTGTGGGTTATTTTCTGGCTATCCTTGCTTTGCTTGCACTGTAATAAGTACACCTACATGTTTCCTTTCTGGGCACCTTCTCTGATGCACCAGTTTTTAGCACACCAGCCCCTATTGTGAGAGTGAAAGAAAGCGGCTCTTTGGGAACAGCAGTACTTACAAAATGGGTGATAAGACGGGGTGGTAGACTCCCGTGTTAGTAAAAATACCTTTCCCCCTGCATGGCATAACCCTGGGCCTTTGTGCAGTATCCCACTAGCTATGTCTGTTGTCTGCGGCCCATCAATGCTGTACCTCAGTGCATTCAGGAGTCCCATTTGGACCACTCCATATCAACACCATCCCCAGACAACGGCAATGAGATGCCTTCCTGATGCTGTGGACTACAGCCAGCATCAGTCCTAGCCAACATTGCCAATAATAAGGGATGATGTGGTCCACAACTTCTGGAGAGCACAGTATTGCCTCTCCTCGTCCTGAACAATATGGGCCAGTGTGCTAAAAACTGATGCATCAGAGAAGCACTGTTCTGCTATGGCTATCATGTTGATCCCAAAGTTCATCAGCTAGGTAGTCACTCCACTGGATTCACGTATGAGGTTTGTAGGTCATTTGCACAGTAGGATTAATTGTGTGTCCCTACACACCCCTACAACCAGTCCCCCCCCCCCGAGTACTCAAGGGTACGCAGTACCGGCACCTCTTTTGTTGTTGTTGTTAAAAAGTGTGGCACTTACTGCAACAACTTCATAGTGAGTACCCCCACCTATTTTTCTAGAAAAAACACACTACCTGCAACACAAATGACACTTCCCAGTTTGTGTAGTATTCAGGTTTGCTGCAGATGCACCAATATTTACTACTGTGCATATAAAGTGTGAATCACAATTTCAGATCTCCTGTGCACCTATGCCTGGAAACCCTGAGTAGGCTGTAACTCCTTGATACATATGCGTAAGTGTATTCAGTGCATACATTTTGTGTTTATTGAGTTCTGAGCAGTGCAACATATTCATCTGCCTTATACTGAATCAGACTATTGGTCTATTGTCCACAATGACCGGCCGCAGGTATTTCAGAGAGGGAACATTCCCAGGTTAACTGGAAATGCTGAGGGTTCAACCTAGGACTTTCCGTATGTCATACAGATGCTCTGCCACTGAGCTATAGCTATCCCCCAGTGGATCTGTAGCAAACATGGTTGTCATGTAAAGGGTGGCGCTGTGGCCTAAACCACTGAGCCTCTTGAGTTTGCTTGGGGTTGGAGGTTTAAATCGCTGTGACAGTGAGCTCCCATTGCTCTGCCCTAGCTCCTGCCAACCTAGCAGTTCAAAAGCACGCTGCGGCAGGAAGGTAAACAGTGTTTCTGTGCACTCTGGCTTCTGTCATGGTATTCCATTGCACCGGAAGTGGTTTAGTCATGCTGGCCATATGACCCGGAAAGCTATCTGTGGACAAACACTGACTCCCTCAGCCTGAAAAGAGCAGGGGTTGTCAACCTGGTCCCTACTGCCCACTAGTGGGCGTTTCAGGATTCTAGGTGGGCAGTAGGGGGTTCTACAGCACAAGCTGAATTCTCCTTCCATCGAGCACTGGTAGGTGGTAAGGAAATTTTACCATCAAGAAAGATGCATTAGTGGGCGGTAGGTATAAAAAGGTTGACTACCCCACCCTTAGAGAAACTCGGTATTGGTAGATAAGCTGCAAATAGAAGCCCTATATAGGGAATCTGCTACAATATGGAAGCAGGACAGCAATGACTAGCTCTATTCTCTGACATTCACATTTACAGTGAGGACATCTTCAAGGGACTTTGCATCCTCAGCTGTATATGTGGAGGCTCTCTCCTTGCAGTCATTCAGACTTTCTGCACAGAGGCCGGGGACACGGCTCATGCTCATGGTAGAATGTGTTAGCACTTCACCCAAACAGGACTAATGCTCAGTGGCGTAGCGTGGGGGGTGCAGGGGGGGCCGGCCGCACCGGGCGCAACATCTGGGGTTAGGGCAAATCCATGGGTTAGGGGGCGCAGATCCACGGGTTAGGGGGCGCAAATCCACGGGTTAGGGGGCGCAAATTACTTGCCTTGCCCCGGGTGCTGACAACCCACGCTACGCCACTGCTAATGCTGTACCTCATATCATTTCCTCCGCCATAGCCCAGTGAATTTACACTAGAAATTTTCAGTCTGAGAATGTCTGCATGTAATCTGAGGACTTATGGCTGAACGCTGTAAATACAGGCAACACGACAGAGGAGCAAGGTTCTAGCTCCCTTGATCAATATCAAGTTAGAACTTTCTTTGCAACTATTACTCTTTTCCCAAAAGATTTCACTAATAGAAACACTGGAAATAGCCTTTCCACCCTTGTCCCCATCCATCTGTTCATTTCTTTCCAGCTGTTCCTGTTCCACCAAAAGAAGCCTCTTTCGGTGGCTTCTGTTAATAGTTAATAAGAACAATGATTTAACTCACTGATTACTCTCCTCTGGCTTTTAAATGCCTGCACTGTGTTCAGAGTCAGAATAATAATTTTGAAGATGAGTATATCAGAGAGGATAGTAAAATCACAATTTGATGCAAATTGAGGTTCTGAGATTTGTATAGGTTCCAGCACTAAAGAGTAATGGTTCTTATGAGGAAATGTAATGCACATTTACACCATCCTTCATTAAGAATGGGTGCTTTTATGCAGATGTTATTGCTACAGGCAGAAGGACAAGGTGGAAGAAAGCTGCTATGCTGGAAAAAGATGCTTAAAACCGCATAAAGTCTGAGATGCTTCACAATGTGCTTTCAGACTTATGTAAGCTTCACATTATCTCAAAACAACTTCTTTCCCCCTCTCTACCCTTTCTCTCATTACCCAAGAGTCAACTTTCAGAAGATCTGAAGTTTTGAACATTGACTTCAGAATTAGTTACACATATTTTTAATATCTGTAATGTATGATTCAGCATATTAGACAAGTGGGATATATTTCCATTCATAACCATAGGAAGTTTAAACATACTCTACTCCAAGGGTGCCTCCCAGATGTTGTAGGACTCCAAATGCCATCATCCCCACCCAGCATGGCTGTTGGTGGAGGTGGGTGGGAACTGTAGTTTATGAATGACCATAGGGCACCTCATTGTCTACCCCTGCTCAACCCAATTTTTAGTGAGAACAAAACTTGCCATTGAGCTGACACATGACTCCAGTGACACTGGGATAGCTGACAAACACTTGGGCATTGATTTTTATTTGAAGTGTTTAATAAATGAAATAAGTAAAACTGAAATACTTGCATCTATTTACAATTTAAGCTTTTGTCAATTTGCACTCACTTATGATGCCCTCCATATATCGTCTACTTAGGCCCACCCTTCACAACACATTCTTCTCAAGCTACAAGCCACAAGAAGCATTGATTGAAGCTTAAAAGGGATTTCAAAATATAATTACTTATGGCACAGCAGCAAATATTTACAAGTTTCAAGTGCAATCGTAGTTCATGCAAGCTCTCACAAAATATTAATCTGAAGTGCACTCTTACATGAGAAGGAGAGCTAGGAAGAAGCAGAAAGGAGAGAAAACCGGGGATGCTTTTTAAAAATATATATTATGTATCAGGTTTCACTGGAAACTAGGAGATAGAATGTATTTGGCAGAGTGTAACTGAGAGCTAGAGACATCACTGGGCAGGTTTCCTGTAAAGTATCAAGCAAAGTACTGCAGATGCAGTATTTTGTTTTTCCACATAGGGATGATGAATGGTAACTATATACTTACTGTATATAGAAGAAAGTAAAGGGGTGCACTCAGGACACTTGGGTCTTTGGACTCCAGCTTGAGACTTGTTTCTTGGTCATGATGATGCATAGATGGTAGAGAATGGACGTTGAATTGATCACATGCCAATTTCTCAGCGAGCTAATCTTTTTTGCCCAATACCAGGATGTATTCCTTTTCTTCATTTGCACAGAATCACGGTAGACACGGAAGCCCTATTCACAAGGTGTCCATGTATAACCATGTCATGTTTCAGTCCCAATAACACAAGGACCACGGGCTCTGCCTACCCATATCACTGCTTTGCACATGGATGTCTGCAAATGAATGCCTATGCATGCTCAGTTTTAGGCATAAAGGCATTCCACATATGTGGAATGTCCCTGTGTTGAACTAAAAGTGATTTAGCAGTCCAGTGCTATTTTTGTAGAAAAAGAGGTACCAGAACTCACCATGAAGACCTCCCTTGTTCTCTTGTAACGGCTATGATGCCCACCTGAGAGGTGCTGGAAGTGAGCTTCAGTTCCTGCTGAGAAAAAGGCCTGCTTAGCACCCATTCGCACTCAGTGTCAAAGAGGTGAGCTCAGTAGTGTGTTGACTTCTGAGGAGGGGCTAGTGATGGCCCCTCATTCTTCCTTATCCAGATGTTCAATCAATGCATGGATAATTCAAGGACAAGGCTGTTACTGAATTTCCCTGCATGAAGTGTTGGTCTTATTTTCAAAAGGTCCCTTTCTTGAGGTTTCCTTGAATCAGACAAAGAAGTATTTTTCCAACAGCAGAACAAAATCCAGGCGAAGAATATTTCTGTCAATTAGGGCATCATTTCCAGAGCATCAGCGATCGTCAAGACACCCTAACCCTTCAATAATACCTGCTGGTTCCAAAAAGCACAAAAACGCAAGGCATTCTATTAAAAGTAAGGTGTTTCTATCCTGAAAAGGACGACATCCCTCTGACTGTTAGCATTCCTTTCTTAAGGCTTTGCCATCTATCATTCATTGCTGCATGGTGCAAGTGTTCAACTCCCAAGCTGTGATCTTTCTAAGAGGAGGGAAGGAAGAGAATTTAGTTCATGCACGCTAAGGCATTTCCAGAAACACAGATCTATTTCCCAGAGCAGCAAAGGCACTATAACGAAAACTCAGCAAGAAGCATATGCCTTTGGCTTCCCATTGTAAATGATAATGTTTTTCAAAGGTTAAGAACATGTCAAACCATACAGTATTCTTTGCTGAGCTGAAAAGGCTATTCCTCCATTTTGTCTTGTCCCCCTACCACTTTCCAAACTACAATTAGTGTGCCTGAAGTGAAGGCACACATATCCCACTTTTATACCGGTAGATAAAAGTATTTCCTGTTGTAAAACACAGCATGCTTGCTTTGATCTTGATAGATGAAGAGATGGAACATGAAAGAGGGAGCACTTAGCTCTTATCCAGAAATCCCAAAAAAAGCTGAGAAAGGAAAAGGAATTTGGGCCTAACTTGAATATGGGCAGAGTTGCCCATTTATTTTTTAGTTTCCTCATGTGACTTTTGTTTTCCAGGCTGGAAAGCCATCACTGCTATAAGAGAGCTTTGCCACAAAAGGATCTGACTTGCCTAATCCTGTTCCCGAAATCAAAGAGTTGCTTCTGGTGAATGGAAGATGTTTCTTGCGACATTCCCTACTGTGACACTACCTTGTAATATGTCTTGCGAGCTCATTCACAGCGGTTTCTCTGACTCCTTACACACTTTTAGCGATGTCGTTCCACAAGAACTCCTACTAAAAGCAGCAAGTGACACACTGTGCAAAACACCCCATAGTGTGATTACTGAATTTAAAAGCTGAGAGTCAGAGGTTCATGTTTTGAGCAGGTATGATTCAAGGCAATGAAGACATATATGGGAATTCACACACGGGAGATTATAACTGTGGATATGAAGACTGGTTCCCTGAAGCCTCGTGATCTTTTACACAAGAGGCCTACAACTCCTGAGCCTGTTAATGTCAAATCTTCCTTTTTCCTGGAATAGCATCATCATGATTAAAGTTATACTGAAAGGAGCTTTTGCCTGGAGACCCACTGAAGAGTTTGTGTTTTGCTGAAGAAGCTTCAGACTTTATTACATCCTCTCAGCTAGGACTGGAGTTGTATGCTGTTTGTGAGTGCCCTCCATCTTGTCTTCTCAGCCAGGACTGCATGGGAGAGGTCACTGCACTATTATTGGATGCATGTGTTCAAGTACCCAGAGATTATTTACCAAGTGTAGTCACATCTTTTTCTTTTGACTGTAGTATTTCTCTCTCTTGCACTGCTGCTATATGTATTGCTATATTTGCATATGCTTACTGGGCAGCTTGCTGATTATAGCTGTATTGATTCCACGGATATTCATTCTACTCTGGATTGTATATATTACTTAGGGGGTTTACTCATGTGTGGGGTATAAATAGTCAAATTATCATTATGGAATGGGATGTCCCTATTTTCATCGGAGAAATGTTGGAGGGTATGGAATAATAGTCAGAAGACCACAACATTTAAAATACAAACAAACCCCAAACATAGCATCTGAATGGGGCCAAAGACAGCACTGAGATACAGAACAACATGCATTTCTTGCATTTCTCATGAACCAGCTTAAGTTTGGGCCTTTCTATACTTAACACTCACAGTGTTATAGCTCCTGGGCTTGGAGTGCTTCTTATGGCTTAACGGTATCCAAACTATTGGTAAAAATATATTCTGCAGATGCTCAGGTGCCCCAAGCCTCATGCCTGCCTAAGAAGCCTTTTATTTCAATTCCACACCTCAGGATGGTGGTGGTTATAGAAAATTGAGGAACTGAGGAAAGTAATGTTCCAGATTTTTAGGGGGTGGAACAGAGCAGGAGGTAGGAAGACTGGGATGGTTACTAGTAAATCCTGGGGTGGACTCCTGAACAAAATAACATCTGGGAACACCATGTAGCACTAGTGGAACTTACACCCAAATAAATGTATCTGGAACGACAGTGCCAGCCTGACCTACATCCACATTTTCTTTCTCCTCACTAAACATATAAAAGTCTCTATATGTGTGAAAGAGACTTATAATGTGATTATAGTGTTGTGAGTTCAGTATGGTGGCGGGTTTGGCCTTGCCTCAGCCCGTTCTAATTCCTGGATCCAGCAAGGGTTAAACTCTAATGGCGGATTCAGTTGTTGAAATGTTGTTGTTGTTTAGTTGTTTATCGTGTCCGACTCTTCGTGACCCCATGGACCAGAGCACGCCGGGCACTCCTGTCTTCCACTGCCTCCCGCAGCTTGGTCAAACTCATTTCGTAGCTTCGAGAAGACTGTCCAACCATCTCGTCCTCTGTCGTCCCCTTCTCCTTGTGCCATCAATCTTTCCCAACATCAGGGTCTTTTCCAGGGAGTCTTCTCTTCTCATGAGGTGGCCAAAGTATTGGAGCCTCAGCTTCAGGATCTGTCCTTCCGGTGAGCACTCAGGGCTGATTTCCTTAAGAATGGATAGGTTTGATTTTCTTGCAGTCCATGGGAAATAGCCAGGCTTGTTGTTGAAATAGCTAGGCTTATTGGCGAACTAATGGCCCTCTATGTATGTGGAAAGAAGTCATAAGGAAACCACAGCCTCCACTGTCCCTCATTCTGAAGAAAACTAACCCTGGGAACACCTGGAGTTTTACAACACTTGGAGATTGGAGTGGCATGCAACACTATTATACAGAATCTCATTTGCTCTAGCTTCCTCTGGCTTCCAGCAGATCAGGAATACATGCAGGGGTGTGAAAGAGTTTAAGAACTCTCTCACAACTTTGCATGATACTGTAATTGTACGCTCAGAAAAAAGACCACATTTACAGGTGCATAAGTTAGTGGTGTGGTGTGTGTTTGTAGAGGAAATATTAAAATGGTAATTTGAATGTTAACATGCCATTCTAAGGAAGATTGCGATGTGGGTTATTTCCTTATGTGGTATAAATGGGAGAGCATCCTAGCTCTCATCTTTCTTTTCATGTAATTTCTTTTTCCTGTCACCTGTAGGGCTCATTTGCTTTTAAATGACTGCTTGGAGTTTGTTGCTACAAACTTAAGAAAGAATCTAAACAAAAACAAGATTCTTTCCGAGGGACTACAAAGCCAGCTACTCATTTTTAAGGCCTTTCCAGTGCTGGGACAACCATGATCATATCTGGGCAAAATAGGAAAAAAAAGGGGGGTGGATATCCTCTTCATAGAGGAGACTTTTCACCTAGTGACATGTACATTAAAGGCAATCTAATAAATAACAACAACAACAACAACAACAATAAACCATATGAGTCTGATGGGTTCCCATCACACATACTTGCAGGTTGGACCTATACGGACATCTGAAGCTGCCTTAAGCCATATCAGACCATTGGTCTATCTAACTCAACATTGTCTACACTCAATGGCAGCTGAGTGTTCTACGATGGAGCTACGGTCTCTCCCCAATTTGAGCCAAAAAAGTAGCTGTCACCTTAAATCTCATACCTACTCTGGATCACTTAATTCCTTGTCAGCCTTAGCACCATCCAGGCATGCATTCATCCAATTTTTGGCTGTGTAAGGGAGAGGGGAGGCTCCTCTTGCTGAGCCTTCTGAGCACCAGACATTATCTCAAGCCACTAGTCAAGAAGGAGGAAAAGGTTTGTATCCCAACTTGGTAGTGGATGGTGTTCACTCACCTGACCTTCTTCTAGCTGAACTGTTGTTGCATACCAGGACAGGGGGGTGGGGGTGGGGAGGGGCAAAAGTGTGGTGCAGTGTAAATATGCTGATCCAGCACACCTGTGGGTGTGGGTTTGGTTGGATTTGCAATCAGCCCCCACTAAACCTATATATGAGGAAAACTTAGATCTTCCCACAGTTGTAGAACATATTTTTCTGGGAACCACTGGGAGTCCTGCTCCATTCTGATGAATCAATCGGTGCTTCTCTGCAACTGATTCAGTACAATGGATCTCTCCCAGGAGGAGTTTCCAGAAATGGTTCTCACCCCCTTGTCTCCTTCATGTCTCCTTAATGCTTCACAAATATTTTTGACCCTGAAAGAGAATATTAAATGCCTCCTCGTCCTTAATATATGACTCAAGCTAAATGACTGCTGTGATTTTGGGATTTGGGACCACTATGAAACACAACCATTTACTCAACTCTGTGATATCACCGTAGTTAAATATAACCTTGCTAATTTACAGTGTTCTTGCTATACATTAATAGCTCCTGGGAGAATGAAGTCTTTAAGCTTCACCTGGCACAGCTTTCTGTACACAAATTTCTCAGCCAACAATTGTTACTTACAAAATATATGGGTATTTTGCTTATAGGTGCTTAATCTTCTCCATTGCATCAGGGGGATTCCTTCACTGGATCAGAAGTTTTCGACAGGCAAAAGGAGCCCTTTCATTGGTAGGAGGCAAGGTCTGGATCCAATCTATTATATTACATCAAATGATTCTCTTAGTTAATAGCCGCATGCAAACAAACAAACAAACAAACAAACAAACAAATCCAGCCCTTCATACAGCAGTTGCCTTTGACTACTCTGTTGTGTTTCTGATGCAAAATTGACTGAGAAAACCAACCAATAAAGCCAAGATTAAATTACTGTGCTCTCTAACAAACTGTCAATCTGATTTCCACCATGGTGAAATAATCAATTAATACTCAAGTGCAGAACAGTTAAAAACAGCTCATTGTTTGCACAGATGGATAAGGACACACATTGAAAGCAAATAATTAACATTTGTAATGAGCAAACAGAAAAGCCAAAATGGTGAGCAGATGGGGGAACTAAAGCGATTCTGTGCACAATATTTATTTACAAATTTATTAGTCACTTTTTGGCTGAAAAAAACATTCCTACTAAGAAGAAAAATGCATTTTAAATATCACTAAAAAGCCAATATAAAATACCACATTATAAACAATTATGCACCAGATAAAAAGCAAGACAGTACATAAAATGAACAATCGCCAGTATCAGTAAAAGCAGTGTCAGAACTTAGGAAATATTTTGCAGTTTAAAAGCCCTAAACAACTTGGAACCCAAGTGATTGAAGGCGTGCCTCTCCCTGTCTCACCCCATTCACAGGTTAAGGTCATTGGCCTAACATCATCTCCAAAAGCCTCCACTATTGGAGATGAGGCTTGTGACAAGAAGGGACAGTGCTTTGGGGACAGGGGAGGTAGCTACTGAATGCCCCCATCCCCATCCAACTCCACCAGAAGTGGATCTGGCAAAAAAATGTGCTATCTTTCTGCTAGCATCTTACATATTTTAAACTATATGGTTTGAATCAAAAGATAAATTAACTTAAGGAAGTTCATAGAAGGAAACTTCCCCATCCTCTCTTCTCCTGTGCATCTTCTGCACCCCTCAAAATGTAGTGGGACTTTAAGTGATTCCTGCCTCACCCAGAAGGTCCCCTGGCCCCATTGTTCATTACGTTCCTCACCCCAGACAAGTTTTCCTTCTTTTTCTTTACTTATCTTAGGAGCCAACTCTCTAATACGTTTGTTTTTACCTGCTGCTTTATTTTTGTATTACTCTTGTCATTTTTTAAAAAAATCTCTGTAAACTGTCTTGAAATCATTTGATAAAAGGTGGCATCTATCCATGCTTTGAAATAAATAAATACATACATACATCTGAAAAGATATCCTACGCTGAACAACAGAAGGAGAAAGTGGCTCGGTGTATTTGTTTAAACAAGTGCACTTGCGTTGTGCATTTACTATTAAATCATTTGCTAATTTCAGTCTTCAGGTGTAGAACTTCACAGTTCTTATATTCGTTAGTTCTCTCAAAATCTCCGTGAATTTGGTCATTTATCATGCCCCCTGGGTGGGGATTGAGTTGTACAAAATAAAATGCTAAGATTTCACATTTGTTTGCAGCAAATATATTCCCCTGGGACTCAGCTACATTGGCAAAGAAAAAGCGCTTTATGTGCGTTGTTTATGCATTATAACACTGTGACACCAGATGGGGCTGTGGAGTTCCATTTTTGCTAACCCGATTTTTTTACAACGCATTTAACTGAAATGCTTCTTTGATGTGTCTACCAGCCCTGGTCCTCCTTGTTGTGTAAATAGTATCAGTGTCAATGTCCCTTTTGTTAGTGGAGAACACATTGTACTGTTGCATTGTTGATGGCCACGGATGGCTTGGGATGTGAAGCCCCGTCCTTCACAAGAGGCTCACCATTTGTAACTTCCTCTCATGTTATTGGTCACATCATCTGTTCCCCTTGCTGTATGTTGCCTGCACTCCTCAGCAGCCAAAGAAGTAGAAGTCTATGAAAGCTTATGGTTGATTCATAAATTTAGTCCTACAGGTGACAGTGGATTCAGTGAATGCGCCTTTCAGTTCCCGTCAAAGTAACTCCAGGTGTCACGTTATTATGTTATGTATGCTTGTTGATTTATGGCCGATGGACCTGGAAGGCAGCCTTGGAAAGAGATAAGTGATCAAACAGCAGCCACCATAAATTTTTACTCCGTTCCATCTCGACTTGTTTTCAGCCTACATTTCTGTTCCCTAGGAAGCTTATGAAACCAGCAAAGTTACGATTTTTTTTTCTTTCCTTCACCTTTGTGCTGCAGGGTGAAAGCTCTAATGTCTGGGATTGTGTGTGGAAAGATAAAGATTATATCAGCCTCCCTGCACTGATGCAGTAAAGTTATACAGCATACTTAATTTACCTCTCAGGACAGCATTATATTTTGTACAAATGAAAAGTTTACGATAGGTAAACAGTAGCCCAGGCAGGCACCAATATTTTTTGGTGACCGCAGTGTCTGCTGAGAGTGGAAGACAGCATTGTTTTCTTGGCCTGTATGTCTAAATGGCATTCCCTGCTGTGTGAAAACGAAAGTTATTACAGCCTCTTTGTGAGCATAACTTGAGTTATCTTGATCTTTCTATCTAGATTTTCTTCACAAAAATACACACAAACCTTAGGCTGTTTTGATCAGATCAACAGCCTGAGGCCAAGTGTTACCATGTGTTCTTGTCTACACATAGTAATAAATAAAAATAAAAATAATTTTATCATTTATACCCCACCCATCTGGCTAGGTTTTCCAACAGAACACTAAAAACAGAATAAAACTTCAAACATTGAAAACTTCCCTAAACAGGGCTGCCTTCAGATGTCTTCTAAAAGTCAGATAGTTGTTTATTTCCTTGGCATTTGATGGGAGGGCGTTCCACAGGGCAGGCACCACTACTTAGAAAGCCCTCTGCCTGGTTCTTTGTAACCTCACTTCTCATAGGGAGGGAACCACCAGAAGGCCCTTGGCACTGGACCTCAGTGTCCGGGTTGGACGATGGGGGTGGAGACGCTCCTTCAGGTATACTGGGCCAAGGCCATTTTGGGCTTTCAAGGTCAGCACCAACACTCTGAATTGTACTCGGAAACATATACAAACATGCACACATACACTTGTGTGACACATATTGGGACCTTTAATCTATAGTCACAGTGTGCTGTAGCCAGGGCTGGCCCACCCATGAGGTGGAATGAAGCAGCTGCCCTGCCATCTTTGCCACTAGTGGAGAAGCCGTACTGACCTCGGTGCCTATTTCTAGCATCGTCTTATCGAAATCTTGCAAGGTCTCACTGACAAAATGAAATCCCTTTGAACTGAGGTAAGACTCAAAATGGCAGGGGCAAATTGGGCAACTGGCTACATCACCAGCATTTGCTTTAAACGTAAGGGCAGATGTTACGTGAGGGTTAACAGTCTTGTGCATCTAGAATTTCCCCCACAATATCACCTCAACCTCATAACCTGTAGAGTATCGGCCTCCAGGAAAGGCAAACTGCATTCCTTTAAGTGCTGAGAAGTCTCTGCTCTTGCCAGTTCAAATGGATCAGGCTGACATGTTAATGATCACTCTGGTTCATCGGGCATGCTGATACAAGATGATAACCAGACAAGGGCAAATCTTTCGAGTCTTGCTATCTAGTAGCAGCCCTGCTTGAGGGAAACGATTAATCACTCGGGTAACAAGCTTGCCAGCCTTGACCTCAACGCCGCCTGTCATCCTACCTTGCTTCAGTAACAGTCCAGAAGTCAGAGGAAATGCATATGTACCAGTGACGTCAAATGTTTTCGTGACTCCGACTTTCCTAATTTTTTTATTAATCACAGGCAATAAAGAAGGCTCTGGCTACCTTACCTGTAACCGTCTGCCCTTCTCAGCAACCATGTAGTTAATACCAGATGCCAGAATAGCTCCTAAAAATTGATGGATGGCAATAACCAACAGGATAATAAAATACATTTAAGTACCACTGAAGACACCATAATGACAGTAAAGCACTTTGTGTGCCAATACATCTGTTCTTCCTCTTCACAGAGCTTGGAGAGTGTGAACAAATTGATCTTGATAGCTGGGAAATTAATTTCCCTTCTTCTGGGTCTTTCTATATTTAAGTTTCATTTCAATATGAAATCACTGTGATTTTTAGAAAGGAATGTTTAATTTAAGTGGGAATGTGAAACAGAAAAGCAGATACCATTCCTACATTATAGTGAAACAGTTTTGAGATGCAGCAATAAAAAAGGTTGCCATCTTATGAATTGTCTCATACATAGTCTACATAACTAGGTGCATTTCAGATCTTCAGTCATTAGACTCATATGATGCAGTTCTCGCTGAGTGGTAACAGTCCTGACTACATGTGCAAGAGATCACATCCTTTAATGATCCACCAATATTTTTGCATATTATTATTAATACCCCACCCATCTGGCTGGTTTCCCCCAGCCACTCTGGGTGGCTTACAGTGCATAAAAAAATGTAAAACATTAGATATTAAAATTTTCCCAATACAGGGTTGTCTTCAGATATCTTCTGTTGATTTGAACTGTATTTTGATAATCTAACTACTTGTTTTTAAAGCCTGTTGATCTTAGCAGTATTATGAATATTTAATACTATTTTATGTAAACCAAAAGGTGGGTTAATTAATTATTGAACAGTATCTAAATCTTGTTAAATAAAATAAAATAAACTGTGAAGAGCTGGCCTAACCTTGCCTCTAACCATCAAGACTGTTTGAACTCAATTATATCATGTAGAGTCTAGGCAATGTCCCACAGTTTCTACTTTTCTGAAGAGTTATTTCCCCCGAAATCCCTGGCTGATTTAAAACTTAGGCCAATTTCTTCTTAAATCTAAAGCGCTGTCTCTCTCTCTCTCACACACACACACACACACACACAAAATCTCAGACATGCCTGGAGCCTTAAAACTGCTTTTCTACTTACAGGATTTATGAGTTTTGACCCCTCCCTCCTTTCCCCCCACTTAGGCCATAAAGTGATGACAGCTCAGTGACAACAGGGAGCAGATCTGCCTCCTTGTTACTGACCTTAAAAAAAACTAGCAACAAATAACGAAGTGGTAGGATGCAACAATGCTGTACAAATCTCTGCAGGAAGGCCCTCAGTGCCATGGGTATTAGTGCATCAAGGTCAATTGTCAATCCCATAAAAGTCCAAGCTATATTAATATCCTCCTGCTTCCAAGCTCCTTTCGGGAGGACTCTGCACAAACACCACTGCAGAAAAGTCCTTATTAAACTGGGGGAAAAGGAGACAAAATTATTATTGCCCACACTTCTTATTTTCTTGGAAATATGTGGAGTTTTTACGTATAATATATGTTTATATAAAGTGTGACTGATAAGTAAGGCATAGGCACACAGTTGAGAGCCCCCTAGTACAGTAGCCCTGTGACACTTTCTAATTTTAGGATTTGATTTTCTTGCTGAAGTTTCTGGGAGACAATAAACCACATTTGGAAGGTTTGCCTAGCAAAGTGACATTGAATGATTTACACCAGACAACACATTTCCTAAAAGATACATAGGAGGTTAGAGGGTTCTGCATTTGTGCAGAGAGAAAAATTCAGACTGGCAAATAGATAGGTTTAAGAAAAATATGCATGAAAAGGGGGTAGGGGGTTTAGTAGACCATCAGCTAAAGATGTGGACCCTCAAAACTAAACTAAATACAGTCGTACCTTGGATCCCAAACGCCTTGGTACTCAGCCATTTTGGCTCCCGAACACCGCAAATCCGGAAGTGAGTGTTCCGGTTTGCGAACGTTCTTTGGAACCCAAATGTCTGACAGGGTTTCCATGGCTTCCTATTGGCTGCAGGAGCTTCCTGCAGCCTATCAGAAGCCGCACACTGGTTTCCGAATGTTTTGGAAGTCAACCGGACTTCCAGAACAGGTTCTGTTCGACTTCTAAGGTACAACTGTATTAAGCTACATCAAAGGAGTATAGTGTCTGAGTCACAAGAAGTAAGAGTACCAATCTATTTTGTGTCCCCACCTACTCCCAGATCTCACCAGGATTACTGTGTCCAGAAGAATATTGATAAACTGGAATGTGTCTAGAGAAGGACAACAAAACTGGAGATAAAGTCCAGAGTATCAAGTCCTATGAGAAAAGGATGAAGGAGCCTGTATCTTTAGTTTGAAGAAGAGACAAGAGGTGATGTGATAGTCATGTTCAAGTATTTGATGGAGCACTTTTGTTTTCTGTTGCTCCAAAGTATAGGACCTAAACCAATGTGGTAATATTAGAAGAAAAGGTATTTTGACTGAACATTAGGATTTTCTGTTGGTGCAAGCTGTTTTGACACTAGAACAGATTGGCTCAGAATGTGGCAGTTTGAGTTTCTCTTTGAATTAGAGGTTTTTAACCAAAGGCTTGATGGCTATCTACCAGGGATGCTGTAGTATCCCTTTTCCTTTTTGCACCAACAGGGAGTTGGAGTAGGTGATGTTTTAGGTCTTTACAACTTTAATTCTTTCTTTTTCAAATATATGAATCACATCACATGATCTTCTTTGTCCATTTGGTCATGCTACTTATGTGCAAAAATCAGCCCCATTCTCTCTCTGTCCAGCTGGCCCTTTCTCCTAGAGCTACTCTTTCACATCATTCATGGTGGAATGTGTTGGAGGGGAACAACTTTAATGTTCTGATTTAAGGTTACCATCAGATTGGACTGAGATTTCCATCATGGGAATAGGGCACAGCCTTGTTGTTGTTTTGAAGGAGATGAAGACATAACATGAATAGTGGTTATTATGCAGAAGTATCAGTTTTGTCTGGAGCCTATCTAGAGTAGTGCATAAACCATTGTACCAGACATTTGAAGCATATAGAAGTTGGGGAACAGATTTCGCATTAAAGACCCTTATGGCTGGTGGAACACAAGTTTGCTCATCCCCACCTTGTGACAGGTAGTCTGCCAGTGGCAATTCCAGGACTTTGTGTGATAAAACAACAGTCTTAACTCCCGGAAGCATTTGATCTGCTCTAGATTTTTTTAAAAAACAACAACCCACACATATATTCATCAAAATGCTCACCAATTTTTCTACCCACAATGAACATAAAGAACGGGGTGGGGGAGACCTTGTGCCTATATGTTCTTTCTTTTTTCATTTTAACTTGAGTTCTGCACTATGAATGCAAACGTTTTATGGACTATTTATCACCACACCCCCATAAATCAAAAGGCACACTTTCTAGTTGTAGACTTTTAATTTGGTTTAGGATTTTGTTTTGCTTGTTTATTCAACAGTAATCAAATTCTACCCTCTTGGTTTTCACTCAGTTCAACCCCACTTAATTTTTGAGCTCAAACAAGCTAATAAGGTCAGCTACATTTATCGCCCCAGATGAGTTTTTGAGTACCTGTTTTCACCTGGCAATATTTTTCCTTTAGACCTTTGTGTTGATGGCAGTAAAAGGGTTTCTTTCCATAACCTTGGACAATATTTCATTTACATTTCAATATGTGCTTAAAAGCCACTTAAACTGTAATTTAATTTTCTGCAGAACAGGAAAGTGGACATAAAAAAGCTAAAATACATTTAAAGCATAGTACAGCACTTTAATTGCTAGTATTTTGTGCGCCATATAATTTTTATAAACTAGATATGCCAAAGGTGAGGGGGGTATGACAAATTGCCATTTCAAAAAGCCATATTGAGTGGACTCTATAACTTTATTTCCTATAGTTATTTATTACACTGTTTTTTAAAAAATGAATTTTCTGTATTGGTGAATTTTTTATCTAAAATATAGTAATCTCAAACACCTTTTCTCTTTTTCTCCCCCCCCCCCACCATGCTTCTCTCCTTGCATTTTCTTTGGGTGTTTAACAGTTCCCTGGGGGCAAGACCAATTATTTATGACATACTTCTCTGTGTAAGATTTAGCTGGAAAAAAACCTGTTCCTATGGAAACTGATGTTTTCAAACAGGATTGTACCAACTTCAAAACAATAGTGCTGCATACACAAAAGAGAATACAGCTTTTATAAGCCAGCATATTCTAATGACTTTCATAACCAAACTAAAAGTGAAAGACTGAAGGGAACAAAATGAGGTCTATTTTGTGGCACAATCAAATGGGCTGTTCAGTTGTCACCTGAGAAATGAACAGAGAAGTTTAGAAATCCCAGTGGTTATAAAAAATGTCCAGCCTCATGCTTCAGCAAAACTTCAAAATACAGCTTGCAAAAGGCATCAATAAAAATATGTACTTTCAAATGCAAGGTGGGATTTTAAAAGAAGAAGACAGCAGATGTGTTAATTGCTCTTACAGAATTTTGAGCACTCTTCTGTGGAAACATCTGAAATCTGAATAGCACGTCGAGCAGGCAAACTCTGTGAGAATTTATGGCGCAGAGAAAAAGATAGGAGAGGCCTTGTCCTCCCCTGAAGCAACTCTTTCATCTCTATTGTATCGTGAAGAAGAGATCACACCAAGGACTCATAACCAACAGGCAACCTCTCACAATAGACTTAGAGAGAAAATCCATGCACCGGAAGTCCCGCTGACAACTGTCAAACTGAAACTGAAAGTACAATGCCCGAGAGCTGAACTCAGACACACTGATGGAAGGCATGAAGGTCCAGCATGCTTTGGAATGGATGGATCAGTCTACTTCTGTTCTATGCCAATATGTGTTAATTTGTATGTCCACACCATTCCATTCCATTTCCCCATCAATCCATGCAAAAACATTTATTTAACTACATATTTTATAAAAAAAATATGTATTTAAGTACTTGACCAATTTATTGGACATGGGACCCATTCATCCACAGTGCCTCCATCTCACCAGGGTTCAAGGTCATCTTAAGTTCCATCATCCATCCCATCCAGTCATGTTATGGAGAAATAGAGCTGTCATCGGTGTGCTGATGGCACCTTGCCTCCAAACTCCACATGAGCATTCCCATGGCTTCATGTCAATATGAAATAGCATTGGAGGACACCCATAACTGCCTGGTGTCTGAAAAGCACTCTCCCAGTGCTACTTTCTGGGCTTGGCCCCTAGGTAGACCTAGAACCACAGTTCCCCCAACTCACATTCCATGGAGTTGGTTCAGGAGTATACCATGGCCAATGGTGTTGAAAGAAGACATCGAGAAGCAGGAGTAAGACCACACTTTTCCTGTCCCACTGTCTGTCAAGGTAATCCATCAGGGCAACAAAGGCTGACTCAGTCCCATGGGCAGGCCTGAGTCCAGATTGAAATGGATCTGAATAATCTGTGTCATCCAAAAATAAATCCAGCTACTCCACCACATCTCTCTCCATCACCTTCCTCAAGAATAGGGCATTTTTGACTATTCCAGTGCAAGGGATTCAAGGCTGGTTTCTTAGGGAGTGGTCACATCACTGCTTCTTTCAAGGCAGCAGGTCAACCCCTCATACATTTAAGTGTTAACCATACTTCAGACCCAACTAGTCAAACTCTGCTAGATTTAAGAAGTGATTTAAGTGGGGCATAGCCACCAGCACCTTATCCACATCAGCTGCCTGTTAAGTTGAAACGTATCACTGACTCTGGTATTAGGTACTTTATGTGGAACTGCAACAAATGCATAGTGAAAGTCATTCCAAAGTTGATAGACCTTATCTTCAAAGTGTGTAGAAAGCTGGCCACAGAAGGTCCTCAAATGATTCAGAGGCCTCTTCCCCACAGAGGTCCCCTCCAGACCACCTGAAATAACTCTGCTGGTTGGCAACTAGAAGATGCAATGCAAGCTGCAAAAATTGACCTTCACAGTTCACTTTGCCACATGGCAGGCACGATTATATGGGCTAATCAGTGTTCAGTCGGCTTTCGTGTGAGACTTGCACCACTTATGGTCCTGCTTGCTTCATAGTCCAAAGCTCCCCAGAATGCCATGGAATATCATTACGAAAATGGGAACACATCTTTCGGTACACTAAAATATTTCCATTCAAACACTGGTGTTTCTCTTCAGCTTATTAGTGTGCCATTCTGTTTAAACAAGAATTAGGCCAACCCAGTAACAATTTTAACTTTGTAGTTTAACTGCGAGAAAATTTATTGTAGATGCTAATTATTCTGTCACAATTTCTATGTTATTTTCAATTCCCATTGTGTATCAGAACACGAAAGGAAGAAATTAGGTGTTACAATAAAGGACATTTGCCTTCATGGGGAGCAATTGAAAAGAAAAGAACAAACTTCTTTGATTTTCTTTTAGACAGTGCTGGCTTTCTCCAGGGGACAATACAGGTAGCTGATGAGTAAATGATGGCATAGTAAATGTCAACTGAAATTTCATGCCTTTAATCATGAGAAATTGCAGGATCCTGAACTTGTAATCATTACTGTGAATGATATTTCATTTCTTCATCTTTGGCTTTACAGAATAAATTGGTGCAGTTTTCTTAGCATTATGGTAATTCCTTTTCTTCATCGTCTGCCAAGTTCTTATGGGGTATTACATTCTCCTCTTCCAGGATTCTAGAATAAAATACTGTTCCATAATTTACCTTCATTATAAAGGGAAATCAACATCCTTGATGAGAAGTTGAACATAAGTTTCCTCTTCATGGAAATTCCATCAGGTAAAGTGTGGGTGGAAACCAGTCTGTTAGTTCCTCCTGGTTTTACAACTTTTATACCATTTCTCTTGATATCAGAGGCATCTGAAATTGGCTTTCTTCTAATGTCTTCCCAGATTTTCGGATTCTGTATTATTTGGTCTTGTTTTTGTACAACAAGGGTGAGAAACCTGCTGCTCTCCAGAGATTACTGGACCACATCTCCCACCATCCTTGATCATTGGACTTCATCGTTCTAGACTCTGAAGTATGGACTGCTGCACTGTATTATGAGGGTGCATATGTTTACTGTTTGTTCATTTGGTGTTATAGCAAGGCAGCATGGCATATGTTGGGTTGGGCAAGTTCCTTCTCTGAGGGACTTCCTGTGGCCCATTGAGCAGAGCCTGTGATTAGCAAGGAGGGTGGTCCCCGCCCCATATCCGCAGACAGACAGTCTGGAAGCTTTTTTTTAATTCAAGGTGGAACTGAATGAGATAAGGAAAAGCTTAGTAAACCCGGCAAACAAAGGGCTGCTACTCAAGAGTACGATTCTTCCAAGATCCTGGTGAACTGAGGTACTGTTGAGTGCATGGAACCTGGATGGTGTTTTAATTTGCTTTATTTGCTCCAAAGGGTATATACAAATTTTCTGTAACTTTAGAATTGCATTTCCCCTCTCAGAAACTACACTCACACACAAACACACCTGGTGTGGTCTCTTCTTATTTTAATACCCTTACACTTAGAACACCCTTACCCTTAGAAGCTATAATACTATGCTACCTTAAGAGGCTTCAAGGAGTCTAATTGATAAGGGGCTGCCTTGTGAAAATAATTAACCCCTTTTATGGTGGTGACAGTGGAAGGGGGGTGGGCCGAGCAGTGGGATACACCCCTCAGAAGCTATTGGACCAAAGATGATTGGGAGATTGCTGTCACGAGTCCAGCAACAACTGGAGAACCACAAATTCCCATTCTCTGCTGAACAAGCCCTGATTAGGAATTGTATTGAGAGAGGGATATGGTTGCTCATGTAGATGCCCTTAAGAAAGAAAGAGGCAGACCAGTTCTCAGTACAGCTCCATGCAGAGATTGGTTCATTGATCTGCAGATATACATTCCATACATGCATGTCTCCAAGGCAAAATGAGTAGATTCACTCAAAAACATGAAGTGAGCCAGAAACCTCCCAATCCTTAGATACTGTTCTTTAGTATATAGATACTATATCTTCAAAGGAGAACTAAGACTTCCTTGATAGTAAGTACCACACTTGATATCACTTGGTCTTTTTACCAGTGCCCATCTGTGGTATCATGAGCAAAGCTGCTTTGGCCAAGGAGGTCTCATGTTAATGTTAGACTTCACAGAATGTGAAGGTGGCTTCAGGGGGCCCTTTCCTTTCCTGTGTTAAGTTTTGCTTGCTGGGAGCTGGGTGGTCACAGGGAGCAGTTGGTCACTGGTTGATGTCTATTATATCTATAGGTGTGCTGGCCAGGCAGAGTCTCTGGTTGCCTGGATAAACTGCATTCTCACAGGGACTGTATCCTTGCAGAGGCTGGGAGATCATTTTCAGGTCTCTGCTAAGCCGGTGTCAGTCTGCTCCTGGCAAGCTTTCAGACAGTCTACTCTGTGCCATGATTCGGGAATTCAGAAGCGGGGCAAGAGGTTGAGAACTGATTGGAAGCAACCAAGATGTTCCAACAAGTTTCTCCACCCCTCCCATCAGCTTTTAAAGACAGAGAGTAGTACACTCACTCTCAAGGCCCCTCATACCTTCTTGGAACATCAAGATTGTGCATGCATGCTCCATTGAGATGGGTGAGTCTGCTCCCATGTGCAAAGCCAACACCTGGTTCTAGGTGACAAGACTGAGACTTCTATTCATTCGCTGCTACCTCCTATTCAGTCTCCCACCCCAGCTGATCAAAGTGCTCCCCAGACCCCCAGACTGACCGAGAGCCAGTGTGGTGTAGTGGTTAAAAGTGGTTAAAAGTGGTAGACTTGTAATCTGGGGAACCAGGTTTGATTCCCCGTTCCTCCACATGCAGCTGCTGGGTGACCTTGGGCCAGTCACACTTCTCTGAAGTCTCTCAGCCCCACTCACCTCACAGAGTGTTTGTTGTGGGGGAGGAAGGGAAAGGAGATTGTGAGCCACTTTGAGACTCCTTTGTGTAGTGATAAAGCAGGATATCAAATTCAAACTCTTCTTCTTCTTCTTCTTGCCTGATGCTACCTGCTCCTCCTACTCCGCCTTCCAAAGGGACTGAAGTCAGGATGGAAAGGGGAGATCCTCTCTCCTCCAACCCAGATTCCCACATCTCACCCCCTGTTTATTCCTCCGCCATCAGAGGCTGCCATGCCCAATTCTGACAGCGCCACAGGGCTCATGACACATACACCTTAAAGTCTATTTTTGTACACAAGTTATAAAAATGTAACAATGGAGATTAGTTGTTATGCATGCTTTGTAATTATATTTTAGTTTAGTTTTTATTTTTAAACAGGGTTCTCTATCAAAACTCTCCCCATATGAATTTGGTTGACAAGACCTGTCATAGCCCTTATGGACAATGCAGTGAGAATCAATTAATTTATTTGCAAGGGATATTTTTCAAACAAAATCTCCAAGTAATAGTCGTTCTTTTATTAAGTTCCTCTGTGGAGCCAAACAGAGCAAAGCAATAAGATAGCTATATGTGGAGAGACGCTCCATTAGCTTTATTACTTTTAACTTGCAGAATTCAGACATTTGGTCTCCCCTGACAAGAACTGTGATTCACCTGCTGGGCTGCATACTGTGTCCAAAACATGGTGTGAGAAAAACAATCAGGTAGGCTATAATTCTGACTCTGCTGAGAGTTCAGCAGAAGAGGAAACGCAGAGAGGAAGTCAAATGATATACCCAACTTCTAAATATTTGAGAGGATGAAAGTAGGCAAAAGAAGAGAGAATGGACAGAATTGCTAAGGCCAAAGATGAAAAGTCCAGAACAAAACTTAAAGGAGAAACACTTTGAGAACAATTTTAAAACCCATGCCAGATAATACTTTCATTAGGACCAGTGAAAATGTCACTACTTACACCCCATCTGCACTATAAAATTAAAGCAGTATCATATCATAACTTCTCCCAAAGAATCCTGGGAATAATAGTTTATTAAGAGTGCTGAGGGTTATTTGGAGACCCCTATTTCCCTCATAGAGCCACAGTCTCCGCACAACTCTCAGGAGCCTTAACAAACCACAGTTGCCAGGATTATTTGGGGCATGACATGGCTATTTAAAGTGGTATGATGGTGTGCTAAATGTATAGTGCAGATGGGACCTTTGTGAGTAAGGTTTGGAGATCCCCAGAACTCTATATCAGGTTTCATGTTGATGTGGGGGGGGGGGGGAGTAAAGAAGAATATGAGCCAATAGATGGATCCATGATCTAACTCAATATAAGGCAGATTTTTATGTTCCTGACGCCTCTTCTCTATAGTTGTTCCACAACAACTGGTATTCAGAGTCAAATAGGATGTGTCCCCAAACTGATTCTTGAGCTATTATTGGTTTACTGCCCTCCATGGTGAAAACTGTCATTTATTCCTACCCTCTGCTTCCTGCCTTACTGAGAGTTCTTTTATCCATAGAAACAGCCCCCCCCCTTACTGAACCCTGGATGAACCACATGTAAGCTCTCTGACAAAGGGATTTTGATGGTGTATGGTCTTTAAGAGAAAATAAAACTGAAAAGTGCAATCTGCCCAGCTTTACTTCAGGCAGGTTGAGGGGACTGAGGTGTATGTATTCTTTATTTAATGTGATATGCATCAAGTGGAATATGGAATAAGTGCTACATGAAAGGATGACATAATTCCTTGTGGTAAAATGTGTTCTCTCATCCTAGTATAGCATTTAACCTTCCTTTCTGTCATAAAAGGGAAACCCACAGGTGGATTTTAATTTTATTTCTTATGGCTCTGAACCATCATATAGACTCTGAACATAACACTCACCTCACAGGGTTTGGAGCTAATTTGCTATGTGTCTCGTATACAGATGACCTGTTAACTCACGTGATTTCCACCTCAGAAATATTTGTCATGGTTGGTGTTCTATCCTACTTCTTTTGTTAAGTGTAATGTTTGCATTACGTTCAAACAGGGAATAACTGAGGAAATTATTGTCTGTAGCTTGTCTGGTGGCCTGAGATTATCTTGCAGAGATAACCTAGTCCTATTTTTCTCTCTGGTTGTCTCTCCACAGAAGGAGGAAGTCATGTCTGCCCAAGCGAAACACCCATCTTAGTTAAAAGCAGACATTTGGAAAACAGAATGCAAAAAATAATAATAATAAAAATCCAATTCAATACCGTCTATGTCTGACAGACTATCTTACCAAAATGCTGTTTTTAAAAAAGATTCCTTCTGGGGGAAATGTCACGCATCACACAAGAGTGAAGAACCACCTTGACACGTATACACCAGCCAGATCACTGTGATCATCTGGAGAAGTCTATCCCCACCCCACCATATCCCACTGTTATACAGAGTTATAATAAAATAACTTCAGTGGGTCTACTCTGAATGAACCTTAGCTGAATACAGACCCTTGTACTCATTTAGTGTCTTCTTGGTCACTCTGTAGAAGCTTAAAGTCTTTCTGCTTTCCCCGCGGCTGTTAAGCCTGGTTAACAGCAATCAAGCTAAACTACAGCGAAGCGTCAAGATTATAATTTTAAAGTGAGAAGGGCTTAAAGTGCAAATTGAACTCTGCAGCAGAACACATTGCAGCTGTAATCTCTGGAAGACCAGAGGATAGAAAAAAAGTTTTAAACTGAAGTCTGATCCATGCTTCAGTCGGTCAGATTGCTGTGTTTCCAGATGGGCCTAAGTGCTCTTAACGCTTCTTGGCCTCTTCCAGCTTCAGCCCTGAGCATTCCATCATGCTGTATTGTCTGGTTCAGCCGAATAGTCTTGGGACTGCAAGCCCTTTTGTACAACAGAGTGGTTCCCACAGGTTTGTATTTAGGGGTGGTCTACAAGAATGTTGTGGTAATGAAGCAGCACCAAATGCCAAGATAAAGGTAAGGAGACAGATGTGTTAATCACCTGGATGAGTGTGAAGGATGGGGGGAGTAGGATATTACTACTACAGTGGTACCTCGGTTGTCGAATGTAATCCATTCCAGAAGACCATTCCACTTTCAAAATATTTGACAACCGAGACCCAAAGGGTGGTTGGCAAAGTCAATGGAGGGGGGGGGACGCAGCATAAGCCGTTCGACTTCCAAGGCAAGTTTGAAAACGGAAGCAATTACTTCTGGGTTTTCGGCGTTCGGGTTCCGAAACATTCAGCTTCCAAGACACTCGTAAACCAAGGTACCACGGTACTAATAATAGATGAAATGTGATCAATATACTGTCTGACCTCATGTTACGTCCACTTCATGTTACATTTTTCAGGTTGCGTTCTGCAGTGACTCGGAAGTACCAGAAAGGGTTACTTCCGGGTTTCGCCACTCGAGCATGCGCAGTAGCGCTAAATTGCACTTCACACATGCACACAAGTGCCAAATCGCACTGCGCACATATTCAGATATGATGCTTCAGGTTGCAGGCTTTTCACATTGCAAACGGGACTCCGGAACGGATCCCGTTCACAACTGGAGGTACTACTGTATAATCAGTGTTTACATATTAGATGCAGAATTCTTGATACGTGTTGTTGGCAAATGAAGAAACCAACGGGAAGAACAACAAAGGCAACTATAGTCTTTGGTCTTGCTGTAGACAAACGGATGGAGCTATCCCCCTGGAAGAAATGTGTGTTAATCAGAATGTGTCGTGCAAGCTTAATGGAATGAAAGACCACGCAACATAAACACAATGATTGAAGTTATGTATTAAAAATATATTGTGTCTGCAAATTGCCACACTGATTATAACTCCATTTTTTGTTATTTGTCAAGCTACATGAATTGGGGCAATAATAAGAATGACAAATTAGTATTCACTTATTTGTGCCACAGAGACTTTAATGTCTGAACTAATTGCATTGTAATTTAGGATGCTAATGAGTTCACAATAATTAATGGCTTACTTTAATGCCTTGTTGCATTGTTGATGTCAGCGAGGCACGACTTGGAAGCGTCTGTTGTGGAGAACGGAAGGTTCAACCTGCTGAGACTATTCCAGACCCCCAATTTTCAACGGGGCTTGTATGGGGAAAATATTTGTTGGATTGTACCTAACTGCTTCATAGTGCATGTACAGAGCTCATTTTATGGTTAGCTGTCCTTAATAACTTGGCTGGAGTAATTTTTAAAAAGTATAAAATTCTGTTTTAATTATTGTGAACCATCTAAGATATGGGTAAGTTCTAAATCCTGGCTAATGCACTCATTTTTATAGAATCATACAGTTTGAAGGGACCCCCAAAGGTCATCAAATCCAATCCCCCGCTATGCAGGAATCTCAACTGAAGCATTCATGAAAGATAGCCACCCAACCTTTTCCTAACTATTTAAATTTTCTTTCCTCTTGTATTCTTTTTCTCAAAATACCATGGTGAGTGGGAAGGACAATTTCATCTGAACAGAAGAAACGCAGCTGTCCGTATGCTTCCTGATTGCTAGGAATATTGCTAGGAACTCAGTAGGATCCAAAAGTACTGGAAATGGATAAAAACTAATGAATGGTTTTGTTACAGTGACGTCATCATCTAACCTTGTATGATTACAGGTGAGTTAGTACGTGTATGTAGAGCTGTGCTCTGAAAGTTAAGGCCAGGTGGGAAACCTGTGGTTCTCCAGATGCTGTTAGACTCCAGGTCCAATCAGTTCCAGACAGCATGGCCAATAGTCAAGGAAAATGAGAGTTTTAAGCCAGGAACATCTGGAAACTCCCCCATTACTGCTTTAGGCCAGGCAGCAAAGTGTCAGGGCTACCGTGTCAGGTCATCATGCTAAAGGAAGCAGTTAAGAGGCTGAAACAGGGCATTCCCACTGCTGGTTTGCGAAGTGGTGTACATAGATCATCAGCCACAGTCCATAGCTATCCTATATTAATCCAGTTGTTTCTTGAGAAACACGGTGTTTTGATGCATTCCCCCCCCAAAAAAACCATATTTGATTGAAAAAAGAACAAACTAGGTACATTTTAAGTTAGTAATGTGTTGTCAAGGAGCTGTCAGGTGAGCCCAGGTCATCCACAGGGCAGGAAAGCATGGGAGGCACAGAATGCAATTAGCTTTTATTAACAGAAAAGAACAACACAGCAGAGTCCTCTGGCTTGTCTTCATCCAGCTGAACCATTGCTGAAACTGACACTGGCCCCACCCACCCTCTAGCTTTTCGCTCTGGATCTCTCCCAAGCAGACTCCCTTGTGTCAAGGGGGTGGGCTCCTCCTCTGGGCCTGTCTGGCCCATTGCTCATCAACATGCAGGGCCCTCCTCAAGTGGGATGCCAGAGGGGGAGGAGAGACAGCAGAACTGGGGTGCCCTGCTGTTGGGTAGCAAGGGCAAGCTCTGACTCCTCTCTGTCCAAATCTGCGCTCACACTGTGACTCTCAGCCTCCAACCCTGTCCTGCTTCTAGCACCTGCCAGCTCATCCATTCCCCAGACTGCTCTTCTATGTCCCAGAACCACAATACGGAATCTATGATCGTCTTCTGTGTCCTCCTGGGGGGGGGGGGCTCTTGGATGGGTGCCCCCCCACTCCGTAGGATTAGGCAAGATAAGAAAGCAAAATGAATGAGCACAATAAAATAGAAAGTACAGCTTTGCATTTACTTCAATAAAGTGAGATTAAACCATGGGCGTCACTAGGAATGGACTCCTCCCCTGCCCCAAATCATGTATTTATTTTAATGCACACAGATACACACTGGTGCGGAATTCAGCCATTTGTTGTTTAGTCGTGTCCGACTCTTCGTGACCCCATGGACCAGAGCACGCCAGGCACTCCTGTCTTCCACTGCCTCCTGCAGTTTGGTCAGACTCATGCTGGTAGATTCGAGAACACTGTCCAACAATTCAGCCATAGGGGTTTCTTATTTGGTTTAGAGATCTACTGTATTATTGTCCAATGGACAAATTGAATCTGTATGTCTTTGTAGTGCCTTGTGCTACTGAATGAACAAATAAAGCAACTTGTTAGAAGTTAGTTGCTGAAATGGGAATTGAGGGCACCATGCTTTCTGTGGTTCAATTCCTAGTCAGTTCCAGAAGGTGGCACCAGGGGATTGCTGCTCTGGACCATGGCAATTACACTATGGGGTTCTTCAGAGTTGTGCTCTCTTCTGTGTGATTTTAACATTAGGAATGTGGGAAGCTGACTTAGATTGAGTCAGACCATTGGTCCATATAGCTTACTGAATGGCAGTGGCTCTCCAGGGTTTCAGACAGGGGACATTCCAAGGTGGAGATGCCAGGAATTGAACCTGCATGCAAAAAAAGATGCTCTACCACTGAGCTACGGCCCTTTCCCATTGACATGAAGCCACTGAGTGGATTTATACAGAGATGCCACCAGTTTCCTGATAATAACAGCTCTTCTCATTTCCAGCAGACTTGAGTAAAGTGTTGAACGGGTGCCTCTAAGAGTTTTTGATTAACTAGATGAGAGCTAATAAACTGTACCAAAATTATTAGTGCAGTTCTGAAAGGTTCAATCCACCATCTTGATTCAAAATTATGTCCAATTTTAGCCAAGTGCAGACAAAATCCTGCTGACGGAAGCTAGCATTCAAAATTTGATTAAAATCAGTGCAGTTTTGAAAGGTTCAGCCTGCTATCTTGATTCAAAATGGCATCCAGTCATAGAGGAAAACCTGTCATTAATCTCAGGAGTGATCATGCAAAATTCAGTTACAACATCTGAAGTTAACAATATTGTGGCAAACAAACAAAACAACTTTCCAAAATATAAAGCAGAGAAAAGAAATTGCATTTCTTAGGTCATGAGTGGAGGCTGCAGAATTTGGCAAACCATGGGTAAAAAAAATCTGGGGTTGGGGGTGTGATAAGCAGAACCTGATGAAGCCATAGGTGGGCCATTAACAACAACAACAAAAAGTTTTCCACTCTGATTCTGATTGGTTTTCCAACCTTGATAACAGTTAACTTGTCAGAATACCCCAGAGCTCTTCCCAGAGGACCACTGAAAATGTTTGGCTACAAAATGGTTCATTTGCAAAATCTCTCAGAGCAAAAACAATTATCCATTAGCGGCTAGATCAAAATCTATTTAACCCAAGAGATTTGCATTTACCAGTGAAGGAATCTTCTGGGGGAACTGTGAAGATTTACTGTCTTATTACAGGAATAAGTAGCTTTAATTTGCTGTGGAGGTTCTCAATTTGAGCTTTGTTTATGGCTGCGAGGGAGAAATATGTATCAGTGCAAAGATATTTAATGACTTGCCTTAATTTCTGTTAGTTTGGTCAGTTTTCCTGTGGGCTCACTTTTCAAGCTGATGGGATAATATTCTGTCAGGTTTATTGCTGTCCTCTACTGAGAATCTCTGCCTTGCTCTTTTCATTAACACTGTTCACTGAGGGGCCAAGAGGAGCAACATCATTTGATTGGGGTCTGTCATTTTTCTCCTTACGAAGGTTTTCAAGTTTTGTAAGGTCCCCCCCGGCTCCAAAACTGCCTGGTTCCCACCCCCCACCAGATCACTCTTCATTTTCCTGGGAGATGTGATCTGACTTGTCCAATCTCTAATCCCCACTTCTATGTCATTCCACAATGTGTTATGTTTTATTCCTTCATTATCCCTTAACATGATTTCAGTTGATTTTTTTCAGCTAGGAATGTTGCGTTTCTTTTTTTCAAAAGACACCAACAGTTTGATGGCATAGGTTACCAGAGGACTCTTGAAATGTTCCTTTTAAACAATTACAATGTTTAAAACATGATCAGAAGCTGTGTGACTGAGCTTTCATACTCTAGAATCTTATGAAGCAGCAGTGAATGGCAGGATTACACACAACACCTGTTCTATGACATGTTCAGCATAATACATTAAGGGTATAGCAGGATCTGCCCGCTGACTATACCCCTGGACAGTGATCTATTCAAAGACCACGGCCTGACAGTTGCAAATTTGGCATTAATATAGGGTAGAGCAATCTGAACCCTGGCTGCTGATTGGCAGAACTACCGGTGCATCTTCAGCACCGCTGTACAGGTTGGTCAGGGAAGATCACTGGTGCTGGAGCTACCACAGCAATTGGGCCTGATGCCATCATTCCATGGCAGGGAATCTGGCTCAGGATCTCCCAGATCTCAGGTCAGCTTAGTCCAGGGGTCAGCAAACTTTTTCAGCAGGGGGCCGGTCCACTGTCCCTCAGACCTTGTGGGGGGGCCAGACTATATTTTGAAAAAAATAGTAATGAACGAATTCCTATGCCCCACAAATAACCCAGAGATGCATTTTAAATAAAAGGACACATTCTACTCATGTAAAAACACACTGATTCCCAGACCGTCCGCAGGCTGGATGTAGAAGGCGATTGAGCCAGTTCCGGGGCCCGGGCCCTGGTTTGCCTACCAATGGCTTAGTCCCTTCCACGCTCTGCCCCTGGAGCACCCTGTTCTGGGGTCTTCTGCTAGACTCTTGTCGGCATGCACCTCACTGGTGGCACCTCACCCACCCACATGTTCAGCAGGTGGAAGGCAAGCACCATACTAACAGTTGGAGGCCAGCTTACCTGCCAGTTGGCTGGAGGGACACATCCATACACACCCCAACCTGGTATGTTGAAGGGGTGGGCCCCTCTGAAAAAGCTCTCTGGTGTTGTGTTCTGTGGTGAAGCAAGGCAATGACCCGCTGGGCTATAAGGTAAGGTGGAACAAAGTTCAGGTAGGATACTAGGCAAGGACAGGCGGGTCAGGGCACAGGCTCAGGCTGTGCTCTGAGCAACACAGAACCTTGACAATGCTCATAACAAAATAAGAACAGCCTGTTGGATCAGGCCAATGGCCTATCTAGTCCAGCAACATTGGATAGGGCCTACCATATAGATCCAATTACAGAAATCGTGTTCTCCCTAAAAGAGGGCACATGTTGTGGGTGGGTAAGGTTGGTCAGCCACAACACCCGATTGGTAGGTCCCTCGATGTTGGGTTCAATCTGGCCAATGGGGTGCAGTCCAAACAGATCGAGGGACCTATTTATGCCCATGCACATGACCCAGAGCTTCCTCTTTCGGCGCGTGCATTGACGCCCACCTCTCCCTAGTTTTAGGGTTTGTTGCGCTTGACCTTGCTATGCCGTCGTGTGTCGTCTGTCGTTGGGACAGGAGCACGGCAGGAATTTTCCCCACTTGGCTTGTTGGCTGTTGCCATTTGGGTTTCACCTGCCGCGTAGCAAATCATCACAACTTGTAAGGTTGCAGATAGGCACTGGTTCAGGTGATAGAGATGGGAGAATGCTCTCACCATCCCTATGTGAAGGGTATTCCGTTAAAGGAATCCAGGGACTCAAATGGTTTGGTCAAGCCCTGAGCGGGGGTTGTGCCCGTGCCTGAGTCCAGGGAGACATCTGGGTGGCAGACATAGTCTGTTCTCGGCTTTCCGCCTATCCAGGTATTCACCCTTGACTGACCTATACTGGTGCCCTTGGTCAGCGCTACCTGCAAAGGTGCAGGCAGCTAGTCGAACCAGAGCCTATGCAACCAGTCACTTTCTGTGATCAATAAAGTTGTGGCCTAAATTCTGCCAAAAACCAAACTAAAATTTGAGTCAAGTGTGAATTTATTTAGGGGGGAGGTCTCAGGGTCTGAACACGCAAAGCGGCTTCCATTTAGCTACCATAACATATCCTTCAGGCTGCTTTTGAAAGTCTGAAAGGCTACTTTTTGCTTGATATGTAAGAGATAATCAAAATGTAAGCATTTTCCCCCAACTATATTGCCTCAGAAAAAACTGGAATGAACCTCTCATGATAATAAAAAACCCTCATGTTTGGAATGGATTTTTTTTTTAAAGATAGTGTTCTTAGTCCTGGCATTTTAATGTTCCTTGTCAGGCAAAAAGGTTAATGGCTGGCTGATGTTTTCTTAATGGAGCAAAGGGCTAGAAAACAAATACTTTTTTCTGAATGGGGAAACCCATTAGTGCTTGGAGAAGGCGACTCACTTTCTCCGCCATTCTTCCACCCCAGGCTAAGGACAGGCCTTTACATATGTGTGAGGGGAACAATAAATGTGGAACTCAGGAGGTCAGGCCATTCGTCCTTCGCGCTCAGTACAGTCCATGTTGACTGGCAGTGGCTCTCCAAGGTTTCAGAATGAGGATAGTGCTTTTGGTACAGAGATAGAATGAAATGGTGAGACAGAAGCAGAGACAGAGAGCTTTTGAGGGGATAGTACCTCTGAGAATTTGATGTGGAGCAGTGGGTTTACAACCTGCATGCTTATGCTGCCTGCCTGTCTCTATATAGTGCATTTTTGTTATGGTTTCGTATTGGGAGTACTTTGCATATTGTTTTAATAGAGAAGCAGGCTTTAACTATTACATCTAATCTAATCTCTAGATTTGTAAATAAACCCAATATTACAAAGATGCCCTAAGTCTTCAGTGCTTTCCCTCCTCCAATAGAAATAGCATTCTCACCACGAGGGGATGTGTGAAATGTGAAGCAATGACCACAACTGCACCATATATTTGAGTCACTAGTATACTACTTTAACAGTTATGGCTTCTTCCAAAGCTTCCTGGGAGCTGTAGTTTCTTAAGGGTGCCAAGGGTAGTTAGGTGACCCTTATTTCCCTCACAGAGCTACAATTCCCAGAGTTCCCTGGGAAGAAGAATGGATTGTTAAATTGCTCTGGGATGTGTGGCTCTGTGAGAGGAATAGGGGTCTCCTAAAAAAACTGCCAATCTAATAATGCGTGGTGCCACGACACCACCTGCAATGCTTTATACAGTTCTGGTCACCTCAACTCAAAAAGGATGTTGCATCGCAAAGTATTGGAAGACGCAAGATCTACCTACTCTGGAAGAATGGCAGATGAAGCTGATTGACTGTATGGGACTGGCAGAATTGACGAGCAGAATCTGTGACCAGGGAGAAGAGTCGGCTGAAGAAGACTGGAAAAAATTTAAGGACTATTTACAGAAATACTGTAAAACTAAGGAAAGTTAAATGGTGTTGGATTGAAATTGAGGGGTTTCTAGCTGTAATGATATAAAGGAACATAGATGGGGAAAGAAAGGGTTTGAAAAATAAGGTAATGTTATAAGCTGTAATGCTTTAAATGAAGGATTTGCTGAACAAATAACCTTAAGTGGGATACAAGGAGGAGAAGTATGAGGAGGTCTGAGAAATTTGTTATTTAAAAGTATGATTCATGAACTTTATGTCTTTTTTAATGTTTTTGTTTGTTCTGTTTTTGTTTGTTTGTTTAAAAAATTGGAAAATCTAATAAATATTCTTTTAAAAAAAGGGATGTTGCAGAACTGTGAAAGGTTCACAAAAGGGCATGCAAAATAATCAAGGCGATGAAAAAACTCACTTGTGAGGAAAGGTAACATTTGGGGCTTTTTACTTTGGAGAAAATGTGAGTAAGAGGCGCATGGTAGAAGTGTACTTCTTAAGAGTAAGACAACATGCCGTGGAATGCACAATGTTAAGAATACAAGATAGAAATACTAATAATCGGCTATTACAAAGACCAAAAATCATAGATGTAGACTAAAGACACTGAGTCGAAATGGAAATATGCAGGACATTTGACAAGAGGTGCTTTAGGAATAAAGCAGTTTTTAATAGGCTATGACTGAACTCATTTAAATGTGCACAAATAACAGCAAATTTAACAGGGTTTCATTGATTAACACAAATATTATATTAAATGAATTGCTGGGGGGGGATTTAACAAAACAAACCCTGGACAGAGTCTTGAGTTGTTCCACCAGGCCTTTGGTCAGGGCGCAGCCTGACTCCCTCCTCTGGCAACCTGCACAGAGTTTTGCTTAATGGTTGCCATTAACTTGATTTTAATTAATTTTTATAATGAAATATTTTTAGAATGTTGGTTTATTTGATTGTTTGATTATTTGATTGTTGTTAGCCGCCCTGAGCCCGGCTTCGGCTGGGGAGGGCGGGATATAAATAAAATTTATTATTATTATTATTATTATTATTATTATTATTATTGATGATAAGCATTGTTACTTACAGTCAAATTATACCTGCAGGAATAGATCAAACCTCTGTAAATGCTCCCCCCCACCCCCCGTTTCTGTTTGCCGGATGTGGGAAAGTGATTCATTTCAGAAATGGATGGATAATTTCCTAAATGGAGTCTTGGACAGCACCTGCTGGTATATCAAAGAAAGCTGAGTGGCAGCAAAAGAAAAATAATCTCTAAGCAACAGTTATTATCTAGTGGAATTATTGTAGGCAAAAATAATGGAATTTTAAAACAAGTGATTTCAAACCATCAGGGAACATCCTCACACCATAACCGGAGGGAATTTAATAAGCATTTTCAGGACATAGCTGGACTCTGCTATATGTTAACTGAAATATTGTTACCCATCTCTCTCTTGGCTGTTGTGAGATTATTGCATTTAGGTAAGATTAGCTAAATGGCAATTTGCGTGACCATTTAACACACATGTAACTATTTAAAAATGTTGGCTGCTGGTCAGACTGTTAGAATGTGGGATTTTCCATATCATTTAAGCCAAGTTGGGTAAAAGATGCTTGTGACCCTCCAGATTTTGCTAGACTTCCATCATCATCACCCATTGACTAGGCTCACTGGGTCTGGGTGAGACTTCAGAGTCGACCACAACCTCTGTAAGGCCACAGCTCCCCCCCCCCACACACACTGATTTAGCTGGTGCAGTAAGGTATATTTGCTACAATCATAATTGTGGCAGCATTCTGAATAACCAAAATGTGTCCAGTAAAACAATGAGCATTTTTTAAAAACGTTTGCTTGTATTTGTTTTAAATTTGATATATCCTGAGTTCACTTACATGGCAAAGGGTACGTTAGAAATGGAATGGGGTGGCTAAATCAATAAAGGTAGAATGTGTCGTTTACCTTTGAAAATTTGAAGTGAACTTCAATGAAAGCGCATTGATACAGTTGAGCTAATAACTTCCCAATAGAATAATTTTGGCTTCAATTTGTGTGTGTGAGGGGGGCAGAGGCAAGTAAAATTATTTGCCCTCTTACGTGTATTTCGCGAGTTTTAAGAAGAGTATTCATCAAATTGTGGGGGGAGGGGGGTGCCAAGGCAACTCCTTTCTTTGGGCATTTGCAACACACTGTTCATACCACAAGGCCGCTCATATGAGGAATATAAGTAGTGAAAGGTCATGTGTGAATCAGACACAATGCTCATGGTGCCTTGAAAAGATTGACAAATTGGATATATTACTTAATTCTTTTCTCTTGAAACCTTTATTGTTTTTTTTAAAAAGTAAACATAAATATCATGTAAAAATAATATAATCGTCAATAAAGCTCAGATAAAAGGAGCAAAATTTTAAAAGCAGATACATGTAATTAAATTACATGCCCGGGTAGGCTGGCTGAAATAAAGTTTTCAGCAGGAGTCTAAACCAACATAGCAAGGGTGCTTACCCAACATTGATAGGCAGGGAATTCCAAAGTGCAAATAGTGCCACACTAAAATATCAGCTTCACACATATAAACATGGAGGATTTGCCAGTGTTAAAAGGGAATATTACTTTATGTTTACTTTACTTTACTTTACTTTACTTTACTTTACTTTATATATTTATCCTTGGGACGCGGGTGGCGCTGTGGGTTAAACCACAGAGCTTAGAACTTGCTGATCAGAAGGTCATTGGTTCGAATCCCCGCAACGGGGTGAGTGCCCGTTGCTCAGTCCCTGCTCCTGCCAACCTAGCAGTTCAAAAGCACGTCAAAGTGCAAGTAGATAAATAGGTACCACTCCAGTAGGAAGGTAAACGGCGTTTCCGTGTGCTGCTCTGGTTCGCCAGAAGCAGCTTAGTCATGCTGGCCACATGACCCGGAAGCTGTACACCAGCTCCCTCGGCCAATAAAGCGAGATGAGCGCCGCAACCCCAGAGTCAGTCACGACTGGACCTAATGGTCAGGGGTCCCTTTACCTTTACCTTTATATATTTATCCTTACGGATCTCAGGTTGCAGTATCTGGCACTCCCTTATTTTGATCTCACAAAAACTCTATAGGTTACACGGAAGGAGAGATTTTCAAGGGGTAAGCGGTGGGCAGAAGAAGCCAGCATCCTTTCTCTGCAAATTCCCCCTTCTGGTGCTGCTTTGCTGCCATGATGTTGCAGCCAAGGTTTCCAAGCATCAGTTGACCACCGAATATATGCTCCCAGCCAGAATGTTAGCACCTGGATTTTGAGCAGCTACCAAGTGCTGCTGAATAGACAACCCATCATGCCACATCTCTGAAAGTGACGATGCAAGAAAGCAAGTAAATTTCACCACTTACGATTTTGCTCAGCCTGCCAAAATCAGTAGGGCTGCATAAGAGTATTATACGGAGTATAATGAAAAGCAAATCATTGAAAGCTGCTCTCCCTTCATTTCCTCCTTTCTGCCCACTGCTGAATGGGCTCCTATAACCTGCCGGTTTCATTTCAGCTTGCAGTGGAAGAAAGAAAGAAATATGCATGGCTTTTAGATTCCAAAGAAATACAACTAGGGACTGTGGGAAGGGATTCAATTCTGTTCACAGTTAAAGGTGAACCTACCTAATTCACACTTTTCAAAACAATATGCGGACCAAAACACAGCAGTTCTTCCAAATGGCCACCTCTCTGGATTCTGCAGCACAGTTCTCCAACCAAGTAACATATACAAACATGCATATGCTAGAGTAAAGTGTGCATGCAAATGCACATATTAGTGAAAACAACTTATGAAATGCATTATATTAAGGTAACTTGCTTTGCAAAAATGTGCATGTTAGTCAAAACGCCATGCAAAAAAATGTGTATTAATACATGTCAAAAAGCTGGTGGATTCTCACGAGGACTTAAAAAGGAAGAGAAATGCAGACCGATGTGGAAATGTGGGAAACTAAACCTAAGACTGGACAAATGAGAAAAAGAGGAACCACAATTTATAGATTGGCTCCTCTGTAAATGCAACTTACATCATGTTTGGAACAGCTGTTTTTGAGAAGAGGGCTTCTAAACTTGCTTTGAAGACTGAGCTGAGTGTGCAGTCAGATAGGGTAGCATTGTTCCTATATTTCTACATAGGAAGCTGCCTTAGACCATTGGTCCATCTTACTCAATACTGTCTGCACTGACTGGCAGCTGCTCTCTAAGGTTTCAGGCAGGGATCTCTCCCAGAGCTACCTAGAGATGACAGTAACCAAATCTGGACCCTCTGCATGCAAAGCATGCTATGCCCGTTCCCTAACTGATAATTCTTCCCCCACACAATTCATAATGCTTTGTCCTACCATGTAAGCCACTGAAATGGCCACATGCTATATGGAGGTGTGTGTGTGGGAATCATGGATCGGTCCTACCCACAACATAAGAAGTACCCTGTTGATCAAGCCAAAGACCCATCTACCCAGCATCCTGTTTTTGCAGTGGCCAACCAGATGCTTGTACTACTGAACATTAGCACACCTTGACGAGGAGACTGAAACAATAGCATGGAAGTCTCTTCCTGTGTGAACTTTGCTTGAAAGAAAGTCTCGTGAAAGGAGACTGTATTGGTGCACAAAAATGAGGACATCTAGCGAATTAAGGTATGCACTTCCTTTGGATATGCAATGATAGAAAGAGATTTGGACAGGTTTAAAACAGATTTCCCATTGCCACTTTCTCTGAGATTATATGGATAAGAAGGAAGCCAAGAAAAATAGTAGAGATGGGAAAGCATAAAGGAGTTAAGCCGAGGCTTGATGAATACCTGAATATTCAGCATGTAGGGCTGTTGTTGAAATAAAAAGGAGGCAAGGCACTTATATCTGTTCCTTTAGACTCTGAATCTTGCTGCTTTATTTACACTGAAGACAATGCCTTCCCTTTCTCTTTTTAGATCTAGCACACAACAGCATATTTTTGTTTTCAAAACTACAGAGAGACGATAGCAGCATTTTATAGCATCCCCCCCCCAAAAAAATCTATTTTGCAATCTGTGTATGTCGTTTGTATGGAGGTGGATCAAAGCTACTGCTGTGTGCAACTTATGGTGCTGAACAGAATGTTTTGGTTCTGTCTGGCTCCCTTTCAGCTTTTATTTATTGAACTGTACTTCACAGTCATCTCTCTCTTATCCTGCTTTCTTCCCTGTCACGTGATTTTTTTATCAGCAAACCACTAGTGGTGTACATCCACTTCGGGCAAAGCCCAAATCCAGAATCAAAGTGAGACACTACCTGACCTTGTCTGAAGCAAAAGGGAGCCTCTATGATGAGCACTAGCTTGCAGTATAAGGGATATAAATTATAGGTCAGTCTGTAAGGTCTATGGGCTGGACCCACACAATCCTTTCAATCTGAAGCCTGACCAGCCTGAATTGAGTATAAACTAAGCTGCCAGATTGGTTATGTGTTGACTCACACCATGTGCTGAAAATATCATAGAGTAAGGCTGAGTATACACCATACATTCAAGCACATGACTTCCCCTGAAGAATTCTGGGAACTGCAGTTTGTTGAAGGTTCAGGGAACTGTAGCTTGGTGAATGATAAACTACAGTTTCCAGGATTTTGGGAGAAGCCATGTGTTTTAAATGTGCTTTAAATGTGGGTGCAATCAAGTGCAAAAACACTATGAGTTTAGAGAATTCAGTCACAATTTCTCCTTCTCCCTTCCCCCTTCTCTTCCCATGACTTTGAAAACAAATATATATATATATATATATATATATATATATATATACACACACACACACACACACACACACACACACACATATATATATACACACACACATTGTCCAGTAGCACCTTAGAGACCGACTAAGTTTGTTCTGGGTATAAGCTTTCATGTGCATGCACACTTCTTCAGATACCTGAAGAATATATCTGAAGAAGTGTGCATGCACACGAAAGCTTATACCCAGAACAAACTTAGTTGGTCTCTAAGATGCTACTGGACTTTTTATTTTTATTTTTCATGTATATATTTCAACTGCGTCAGACCAACACAGCTACCTACCTGAAAATAATAGACTGTGTGATAAAATCCTTGCTCATTTATGGAGCTCATCAAGCTATCTTGGGCCACAAACCTTCTCTTAACCTGGATGACATGGATGCCGTTAGGCAGCTGAATGTGCATGCATACTTTGTCTGTTTCCCTCCCACCCACCCGCCTTCCTCTGTATGGCCCCAGGCTCTGACAACCCCCGCTATGCCACTGCGTAGTGGGGAGGTATTTCTGCTGAGCATATCAAGTACAGTCTTAGCCAGCATGCTTTTCATATAGATTCTCAGTATATATGGAAACTTAAACTTCCATTGATATGAGTGCGAAGGTTGGATTAGTTGGGTTTTGACATTGTTCCAGCTCTTCAGTTTTACAGTCCCTAGATAAAGAATCCCGACATGCACCACGGATATTAAGCACAGAGTGAGCAATGCGTTGCGCAAAAGTCTTTGGAATAGATGGCTTACATTCACAATGCCTTTTGTGAGAAATCTATTTTGAAATAGCTCGTTTTAAAATGTGTAAGGTCTGATGAATGTTACATTCCCTTTAGACTGGAGCTTTAAACTTTCCTTTTCATTGGGGATAAAAAAGTAATTACTGTACATAGCCTGGTGCCAGGCAATTCTGTGGATGGAACAGGCACTCACTTTCCATTTCATTCCAACATTCTTTTAGAAACAAATGTTTCTGGGTACCACCTTGAGTCTGACAATACATTTATTTAAATTCTCTGCTTTGCAGTATTTGGGTATTACCTTTAAATTTCTGTATTAACTTTGGACTCAGGGTGTCTTCATAAAAAAAAAGTATATATATCTGATAATATATGGAGTGCTCTTTGCAGGACTACTTTCAAGAGAAAAGGGTGTGTTAAGAACAATGAAAACAACTTCTTTTCTGTGGCATCTACTTTCTCTTTGCCTAGCTTTTTTGACATTCTTTTGGCCCTCACACTCCATTTCGGGTTTCAGGGGGTGGGGTTCCCAGGCTATAGTCACCACCTTCACCCTCTTGTCGGCACTAATCCCTTCTATTTCTGTTCAGTGCCCAGATAGGAGACCACTTAGGAACCTCACATATGCTGCATTGGGTTACCTGATGGATGGAAGAAAGGAGGGAGAAAAGGCCAATGTGATGAGAGACTTAGACTAGGACCTGGGAAACCAAGGCTGAATCTACACTGACCTGTTTAACATGCTTAGAATGATATCAGATTATCGTTCTAAAATGTTGCAGGGCATACTTGTAATTTAAAGTGTTTTTCTGGACTTATTGTAGCACCCTCTGGTGTCACATTTTAACAACACCTTAAGAATGTTAAAAGCAGTGCACCATTCACCCCTCTGCATTGCCATGATCCTTCATTAACCCTATCCTAACTTTAAACACATGAGTGTAGATCCAGCCCAGGGTTCAAATCCACACTCAGTCACGAAGTTCACTGGGTAACCTTGAGCCAGCTACTGCCTCTCATCTGAACCTACCTCATAGGGTTGTTGTGGGGAGAACAATGTATGCCACCTTGAGCTCCTTGGAGAAAAAGGTGGGACATAAAGGCAATAAATAATAATAATAATAATAATAATAATAATAATAATAATTACATGTAAGTCGAAAAGATCCACAGCAAGGTTCAAGAGCCTGTGCTATATTCAGAATTAAATTGTCCCCCGCAAAGGAGTGCATTTTAAGATCATAGGTGCCAACTCCCCGGGGTGCCCATGTACCCGCAGAATTCCCCATAAAGGGGCCGAGCCGAAACCCACAAATTTTGGTGCCAGAGCCCTGGGCACCCATGGCCGCAGAGCCAAGCTGGCAGCCCTCTTTAAGATGGTTTGTTGTGGTTTCATTTTTAATAACCAAAGAGAGAGAGAGAGGTTTTTCTGAGAAGCTTGAAGCAGAAGTCTTGCCCCTCCCCACTGTATCTTCGCCTGTTAGGCTCCTTGGATCTCACTTCTAGCTCATTGTTGTTTTGGCATAGACAGCTCTTTCTCTATTCTTCCAAGCTCAGTAAGAATTGTCATCATTATTCTTCCACTCTTCAAAGAACTCCCGGCAGCATAAATAGCCTCTTCCTGCTTATCCTCACAGCTTTAGCTAGAGCGACAGTGATTGGCCCAAGGTCACCCAATAAGCTTTGTGGCTGAGAAGAGATTTGAATATGGAGCTGTCAGTCATTCTAAAATTACTGACGATGCCTAGAAGGCTCTTTTGTACTAAACTGGTGGTATGTTATATGAGTAAAAATACTAAGAAAATGAAATTAAAATTGAGCTTTGGGCCACAATTCCTTGGGACATTTCCTATACCATCCCCATAGAAAAACATAGAGGGGATGCACATTCCCTTTCATTTCAATGAGCCTCTCTTATGAAACCTTCCCAGGAGATTGCATCCTTTAGCAATAAAGCTTTGGAGCAATTGAAGGATGCCATTCTCAGCCCTTGCAGAAAATGCTAACTTAACAATCTGCTCATTTACTCTGACTCCGCATCTTTATTGCAATTGCGTCATTGCTGGAATCATTCACAGAGCACCTTATGCTGACGGGAATCATTAAGGAATGGAAAGGAAAATGTACTTATTTCAGTTTCTATTTCACACAGCTCAAAGGGTATAATTTGCTCTCAAGGAGGTTCTGAACAACAACCCTCCACTTTGAGATTTAAATCTTACAACATTTGCTGCCTGGATTCTATCTGTACTTGGTGTGCCCAAACTCCCATCTTAAGACCAAAATGTACATTGAGGAGTTTTGCTGTGGGGTTGTTGTTGTTTTTAATGCATTAAAATGGAGGTTGAAAGTCTTGGGATCTAAATCAGGGCCTCCAGGACTCTGGCCAAACAGGTTCTCAGGTTCCATCCCTTGCTTAGCCTCACAGACAAGATGGGAGAGCTGTGCAAGTGCCTGCGTTTTTGTTAGTGAACACACAGAATCCAAGTATGTGTGGCACTAAACATGTCACTTTTAAGTTGCATTTTTAAAACACACACACACAACCACAGTAGGTAGAAGGGGAAGGTGATCAGAACTGGGGTCGCAGCATATGGGAAGGAAGGTTTATACTTTCCTCACCTGCTGTGGTCCTGATGTACGTTCCTCCAACACCTCTCTGAAGCTGCTATTAGTCCTAAGAAGGCAGTTCCCATTGATGCCAATAGGAGCTTCCTTTGAATAACAGCTGCGGTGTGGGGGGAGCATTGGAGGGGCAATTTCTGTCACAGCCCCAGTGGGGGGATAAGGTAGCCCTTTATACATTGCTCTTCCCCCTCCAAAGAAAAGTGGAAATACAGTACCCAAAAGGGGGCCACACATTTGTATAAGGCTTGCATTTACTAATTTATATGGATAAATGCAAATAGGGAACCAGGCAGAGGGCCTTCTCGGTAGTGGTGCCCACCCTGCAGAACTCCCTCCCATCAGATGTTAAGGAAATAAATGACTATCTGACTTTTAAAAGACATCTGTTTAGGGAAGCTTTTAATGTTTGATGTTTTATCGTGTTTTTAATATTCTGTTGGGAGCCGCCCAGAGTGACTGGGGAAACCCAGCCAGATGGGCAGAGTATAAATAATAAATTTATTATTATTATTATTATTATTATTATTATTATTATTAGTGGTTCTCTGTTACACATATCCATCCTAGCAAGCAGGGAAGGTCCGATCACTTTCAAAGCCATGCAAAAGCATAATATCTACCGTTAGCACAGATAACATGTACATTATTCAAAGGACTGTAGCTACCTGCCTTCCAGGAATACAGAGATACGCAGCAGATATGGCATTATCTTTCTGGGATCACCTTCTGCCAGTGTAACAGCATCCAGCCTGAGCCACAGTGTATATCTTGAAATCTTGCAAATGCTTCTGCCAGCACAAGTAGACCTAGGGAAGATTATCCCTGTACCAGTTTTGTTCCATGCTTTCACCTTTCGTGAAGAAGCCAATGTACTGTGCCACCCCCCCTCCCTGAAACCAAGATAAATATAAGAAAACCTAATATGGTTCAGTGGACAGAGTAGATAACAGCCACACCTGGGAGAATTTGACCAAATCCCTTTCCTCTCCTGAGCACGTTAGGCAAGTCAACAAAAACAGCTTTGGGAAAGTAATAGGAGCATGTGAAAACATTCTTGCGGCCCAGTTAAAGAGGGGATGGCAACCATCACTTTACCATCACTTTCCTAAGGCAGTCAAAGGGTATAAAATTCAGGCTCTGCACTGGATTCAGCCAAGTCCTGAGCCAAATAAGGCACTTTCACAGGGACTTGTATGTTGGAGTCAGGCACAAACTGATCGGGTTGGAAGGCCCAGAGCAATCCATGAGTGTCAAAGGGTAAGGCATCAAATAAGGTAAAGGTAAACGTAAAGGACCCCTGGATGGTTAAGTCTAGTCAAAGGTGAATATGGGGTTGCGGCGCTCATCTCGCTTTTAGGCCGAGGGAGCCAGTCGTGTGGCCAGCATGACTAAACCACTACTGGTGCACGGAGGACCATGACGAGTGCCAGAGCGCACGGAAACGCCATTTACCTTCCCACCACAGCGGTACCTAATTATCTACTTGCACTGGTGTGCTTTTGAACTGCTAGGTTGGCAGGAGCTGGGACAGAGCAACGGGAGCTCACCCCGTCGCTGGGATTCGAACTGCCGAGCTTCTGATCAGCAAGCCCAAGAGACTCAGTGGTTTAGAAGGCTGGCATAGAAGGGGGAAGCTCTGTGAAAAAGGCCCTGTCAGGAGAAGATAGGAGTCTGCAATCTAACTCTCTTTCCTGCAGGGTGCAGATTGCTCCTGCAAAGGAGCACCCACAGGATTATCCCCACTTGCTCTTGGCCGGGGGAAAGAGAAGTGTTTGCTTCCCCTGCCCCTTCTCAGATGTATGTTGAACTCTAATTAAGCCCCACTCTCCAAACTACAGATCTAGGGCAGAGTGGATGGTCAGCAGATTAGTCCAGAGTGAGACACCCTGATTCAGGGCCCCTGGGCAAATGGGCAAATGAGCATAAACTATCCTTTTCTTCTTACAAATTTCATGGCACAAAAGAGATTAACATTACAATTTGCTTGATAAGATGAATTTGAAAACTTTTTTTCAAAAAAGGAGTTTCAAAATGTTACCAGGCAATTGATTTGTTAATTAGAAGCACATAAAAGTAGCAGTAGTCCAGCAGATTTTTTTTTTTAAATATTTATTTCACCTGATTTATCTACTTCTTAATAAAAACAAACCTCTAAACCTTACTGGAAGCTGTACAGCCAGAGTTTTCCACATCCAAATAGGTTATATCCAATGCAATTCAGCTGAGTTATTTAAATTTCATAGAGTGGAATTGGTAATTTTGTGCAATCTAATATTAAAACCAATCCTATCACATTATTTTTGTTTTTCATATATCCAGCAATAGCAGTTTGGTGAATACTTAAAAGCTTGCATTTATGGATTATTGATTCTTTCAGATGATTTTGTCCTTGAATTTCAAACTGGTGAATCTCCATGTACAGTACTGAAAAGCATTCTATCAAATTTTGAAACAAATATAGAACATAAGGTACATAAAACCATAAGGCATGTTAATGTATATACCAAATGTATAGACTGCAGTGTAAAGTGGGTATCGAAAGGTGCAAATGAGATTTTGTGGACTCTTAGTATGGTGTTAAAGGTGCTTTTTCTCACACATCTGTCTGAAAAATTGAATGTAACAATCGCAAATGCTCTTTGTTCCAAAAGGTGAGCACTTTACTGTGCTATTAAGATATGAAATAAGTAACTTCAAATTACATACTCTAACAAGCTTTGGAGTACCACAAATATATGCTTTGGTAGTGTATATTATATTTGTAATTTGGAAAGAAAACATTCTGATAGCAGATATTCACAGCTCAACAATATGAATGAGGCTAAGGCTAGCTCCAAATTGTTTGAAGCATGCAGCCACCAAAGTCATTGTGACCTAGATGCCTGTCTCTCTAGGGATGTCATAAAAATGTCTCTGTCTCAGGAGCCCGGCCATTCAGAGGGCAAGCAGATGAAAGAACTGCTTGTCTGAAAAGGGCACTGAGCTGTGCTTCAGTCCTGCAGCGGTTCATCTATTCAGAGGACTCTGCTGCTTTAGGAGGCTGTGGCTTGAGGGGAAAACTGGGGGAAGCTAAGAACAAGGGCAGGGAATGCTGCCTGACTAATCCTGCCACCCTATGGACACCAGGCCCCAAGTGTCTGAAAGACTGCCTCCTTCCCCACAAACCTTCCCATATGCTGAAACCGCCAGAGGGGGACCTCTCAAGAGTCACTCCACCAGTTTAATACAAAGTAATAGAAAACGATGCTCTCTGGAAAAGGTGGAAGAAATGACATGTGTACCAAATGTGTCTAACATAAGTCCTCACATACAGGTGTCTGAAGAGTGCTAACTGTGAGCACAGTTATTGATAATTATTCACTCAGTGGTCTAACTCACCTGGACACATGGTCAGCTGTGGGTCATGGAACAGGCTCTCCACGCTAGTTTGTTCTAAATAAGCATTTTTCTTTTCCACTTAAAGTCATGGGGTACAGTCATACCTCGGGTTACAGACGCTTCAGGTTGCGGTTTTTTTGGTTGCAGACCACCGAAACCTGGAAGTACCAGAACGGCTTACTTCCAGGTTTCAGCGGTCGCACATGCGCAGAAGCACTAAATCATGCTTTGCGCATGCGCAGACGTACCGCACATGTGCAAACGCACCGCTGCAGGTTGCGGACGCTGCAGGTTGTGAACATGCATCCCGCACGGATCACGTTCGCAACCTGAGCGTCCACTGTATTTATTTATCAGATGGTTATTGGGCAGGTTAGAGCAATATATTCATACAAGTAAAAACAAGTAAAAGACATAAATCAGTTTATTATTCTTATTCTTATTCTTCTTATTCATATTCTTATTAATGTAAAACAATTTAAAACCAAAGCAGTGCCATATTGATTAAATAAAATAGAAAATGTATAACACACACACACACACACACACACACACACACACACACACACACTGAACCTGCAAAGCCAGGGTAAAGAGGTGCATTTTCAACATGTGATGGAAGCTATAGAATGAAGATGCTAGATGCATCTCTGTGGGGATGGAAGAACACCTTAGACAAGTGTTGGCTTGGTCCAAGGAAGGGTCTGTTATGGCTTTGCCCAAAAGCAATACATTGGACAATGGGAAGAAGAAGATAATTGGGGTTTCTAGATTACGTCCAGTGAACTCACCTTGCTATTGCAAGGACTTCTGCTTGTGCACTGGAATTTTTCCTCCCACATATCCCTCCATGTGTTTCCCCAAATTTGTTCCAGGGGTTCCCACAACCCCCCAGAGCAGTTTTATTTTGAGGGAAAGTTCTGTTGTTCAAACAGAAATCCTTGCCCAAGTGAAATGACTTCACTAGATCCATCCCACTGTCAGAGGGCCAGAGAAGGCAACCAATATGTGATTGACTATGGTCAGGTATTCCTATGTATTCATCACAGTTCGCTTCTAAAATGTGATTAATTCTGTATTTATACTACTTTATGAAACATTTGAGGCAGGAGTAAAGGACTTCTCATCTAATTGTGTCTTATTCACACAGCGAATTGCTTTTAATTTTAAATATGGTTATTACCTGCACAAGGATATTTAAATGCCCGAATAATAGGCACAGATCTCCACATAGGTTAGAAAATTAATTCATTATTAGATTAGAAGCTTTAATTAAATTTAGGTTTTATTCATATGGTACAGGTGGATAGCATGATATAAGAAGTATGCAAGGCTGTTGGACCCAGCAGTAAAAGGACTGGGATTCTATTCACTTTTCTGTTGTCATCCACTTAAAAGCTTGACAAAGTGGAGAATCTTGGATCAGAACTGGTAAATGCTGGATTCGCATCCATTGTCAGAGCCTTCGAAGTGGCCAATGCTTGGTAGACTTTTCCTTATGAATGCAATGCATTTGGACACTGTGATGGGGATGGCTTTGCAACATTGATTCAATGATGCGTTCCTGTCTCTTCGTGTTCCATGAGAGTAGCTTCTGAAGGAAGGCCTTTTCAAAAACAGACCACTTTAGTTAGAGCATACAAATGCATCACAATGGCTGTGAGCAAGTAAATAAAAGTTGAATTAATTTAATATAAATGTCAGGGAACATAGCCCTGAGGCAAAACTTTTATCTTCAACTGGAAAATGGAACCACTTTGTAAATATCTTTTAATAGTGCCCTTTGGGTACTCACTGATTCATTCACAAGGTCACATCTCTCTGTTTTCTGTTTAATGATGCACTGTATGTATTTGTTAATTTTTGTTTTCTGTCTCTAAGGCACAAAACGTATCATATCCGAGAGTCCTTTGATTCCCCCCATTGCTTCATGAATCCTAACAGGCCCTTAAGCAAATGCGGTACACTTGGTCGCGTGGTTAAATTGTACCCTTGTTCTGAAACCAAGACAATTGTCCTGATTGTGTGTGTTCTGTGCTTACTGGCTTATGGGATCGGAACAAAGAGTTACGTAAATAAATTGAACTTATTAGAAGGTTTTTAAAAGAAGGCATTTAATCAGTACAATTGAACTGATTGTGTTATTGGTCATTTCTAATGACCTTCCCATTTCCTAACACATGGCTACAGTAGATCTCCTGCGGGGGGAAATGCCCTCATGATATTCTGGAAAATAAAGTCAATGATTCTTGAAATGAGTGCCTGAATACACTCTAATGAAATGCTATTCTTTGAGAAAAACATTTGATCTTCCTGGGAAGAGGGGTTGGTTGTTAAGCCACGTTGGGAACAGTAGCTCCATGAGGGGAACAGGGGTCTCCTGGCAACTCTCAGCGCCCTTAACAAACTGCGGTGCCCACAATTCTTTGGGGGAAGCTATGGTAGCTTAAAGAGTTATTGGACTGCTTTAAATGCATAGTGCAAATGGGACCTTATGAATTTCAGTAGGTGTTAGACTTAAGTTTTAAATACCATGCAAGCTTAAAAGAAAATGACAATGATAGTCACTGTGTTTGCAAGGGATTCTTGAGGATTCTGTTGAAGATTTATCCTGTGTGATGTACATTCCATTCTGTAGGAACAAAAAATCCTTGTTGCCTTGCAGTTTTAGGTGCTCTCAAATCAGATGGGTTGCTTAAGCAAGTGAGAAGGTGTCTGTTTCCAGAATGAAGAAATATATTTCCATATTAGGTGTGACAGATGTCTGCTGAAGTGGCTACATTTTCCAAGTGTCCCCAGGAGCACTATCTAAACATCCCAGAGCTCAACTTTCTACTTTGCTGCAGAAGGTGACAAGATAATTGTGCAAGAGCATTTGCTCCATGACAAAACTATAAATTCGGAACTCTCTGTTGACCTAGAAATGAAGTAGTGCCAAGTGTGGCTTTTCATGGTCAGGATCCAAAGTACCCTGGAACAAGTTCTGTGACTTCCATGGAGCTTTAGTTTCTCTCTCTCTCAAAAAGCAGCTTTGTATCCCTCATGGCAAAATGTTTTTGGAGTTGATGGGAGTTCCAAATTCTTCTCTCTCTCTCTCTCTTTTTTTTGTGATAGCCTTGAGTCCAGCAGTTCAAAGGAGGATCACTAGTTTAACTAAGCTAGTGTGAATGCTTTCTCATAAGCCTGTGGTTCCCACTCCAGAACATGCTTTTAGATGAATGCATTAATTAAACTTTCAATTAAGACCCACAACTGCTAACTGATATAGATAATTACTGCAGCTATATTGGAATTCAGGGTACTATTTGGAGATAATCTATTGATTCAGCAATATGTCCAGCTGATACTTGTGAAGTCTAAAATGCTACATGGGGGGGGGGTGTCTCTCAAAAACGCTCCAGATCATCCAATGTTCAAGATGTAAGACTTCAACATAAATTTATGGCATTCATTGTCATGGGATTTGATAATGGCCACTGACATAGATGGCTTTTTAAAAGAGTAGATAAAGAAATGTATAAAAAATAAATCTGTCCTTAGCTATTAACCTTAATACATGGACAACAAGATTGCTGATGGAGACTTGTGCAATGCTGTACATGGGGCTAAAAGTGCGGCCCCACAACCTGAGCGTTGCTCCACATCAAAATAATGCACTGCTGGTTTCCTTTCTACTATGTGGTACAAAACTCTTTACCCCTACCTAGAAAAGCACTTTCAAAATTGTCAGCCAAAATTACCAAGGTCCTGGAGCAACAACCGGTAAGGAAAAGCTGCAACATTTGGGACATTTTAGTTTTGAAAAAACGCTATCATCTTCTGCTGGGGCTTGGGTCTTAGGTGAGGCAAATCCCTGAGCAACTCCCTGTGGCTCCTGACAGGTGAGTTTCAGAAGATGTTCCCTTGGCAAAGGTTTAGAGTCCTCAGAAGCCTTTAAAAACCGGTCTGGGCTTTATCTTTCAGGGGTTCCAGCCTCTGGGAGCCTATCTGCAATTGCATGCTCCTGCAATGGTGGTGGAGAAGGAGCAAGAACAGCTGCAAAGAAAATCATTCTCAGACGGTATAGAAGGGAGTGTGGAGGGCTCCTCCTTGAATGAGATGACTGCTGTACCATCCAAAACAGAGTCCTCCCAGGCCAACACTGGGACAGGCATGATGTCTTCAAGTAAGAGGAATCATGCTAGCGGTATATAAAATTATGAATAGGCTGGAGAAAGTGAATAGACAGATGTTTCCCCGTCTTCTAACAATACTAGAATCTAGAGGAGATGAATGGATAGGTCAAAGGAAGTACTTTTTCCACACAGCACATGGTTAAACCATGCAACTCACTACCACAAAATGTAGTGTTGGCCAACAACTTGGATGGCTTTAAAGGTGGATTAGATGAACTCATAGACCATAAGTCTATCAATCAGTACTCTTCATGACAGCTATATCTTAGCTCCAGCATCAGAGGTAGTATACCTCTGAATTCTAGTGGCTGGGGTTCATGAAAGAGTGAGATTGGGCTACTGTCCTCCTTGTGGGCTTTTGACAGCCATCTGTTTGACCGCTTTGAGAACAGAATGATGGACTAGACAGACCTTTGGTCTGGTCCAGCAGGGGTCTTCATACATTCACTTTGTCCCCACTTTGCCCCATCCTGCCCATCTTTTTTTTCTGGTGCTGCCACTAGCACCTGTACAGAAACTATGAAGTGTAGTTTGTACAAAATAGGAGCACCTTTGTTCCAGGAAGTTGGTGACAGGGCAAAGAGGGGCATTTGGAGAGCTGGAAAAAATAACAAGACCATCAGCTTCAGCAGTGTCTCCAAGTACAACCCAAGATTCAGCCTTTGTTAGCAGAAATCTGACACCGATAAATTTCACACTAAAATTAACATCTTGCTATGTTCAGAAATGGGCCATACTTCTTTTAACTAATACTTCATCTTGGATCATTTTTGGCTGAAAGACTACAACCTGGAAGCCAGAGAGTGATAATAAATCTCTCCCAATGGCCCTGCAAATGGCATCTTTGCCAACTCAGAATCATAAATAAATGTTATGCAGTACAACGTCAAGCTAGAATGGACACCTTTTAGGAAAAGGAAGTGTATAAGCAGAGAGAGAGAGAAACCACATTGTCTCTTGCTATAAATTGTTTGTATGCAGGGGCATCATAACTCTGATTCGGACACCCTGTATCAGTCAACTATTCAAAAAGTGTTAGAATGGGAAACTAACAAGTAAGCAAGCAAGTCCAGTTTCTTGCAATGGCCAAATGTCCTAGACTGAACCATTCCTGTAATGTGTCCCAACTCAATGGTCTCTGTAAACCTCCCTGGGAGGGGATTCCAAAGCAACTTTCCACTCCTGGCTTCATTAGATGTCCACAAGTTTTGGGGAGGAATAGAATCATAATCACAGAATCATAAAATTGTAGAGTTGGAAGGGGCCACGAGTTGGAAGGTCCCTGTAATTTATGGTACCTGTAATGCATGAATCTTTTGCCCACCATTGCACTAAGGTAATAATTCAATCAGCACAATCATTTTGGCTTGCCAGACAGAGCAACCCCCCTCTCTTCCCCACACATGTTGTTCCAGAGGTTCTCCCAACTGGTGCTTTCTTTTGTCTGTCCTTAACCGGGTGGTGCTGTGGATTAAACCACAGAGCCTAGGACTTGCCGATCAGAAGGTCAGTGGTTCGAATCCCCACAACGGGGTGAGCTCCTGTTGCTCGGTCCCTGCTCCTGCCAACCTAGCAGTTCGAAAGCACGCCAAAGTGCAAGTAGATAAATAGGTACCACTCTGGCGGGAAGGTAAATGGCATTTCCGTGTGCTGCTCTGGTTCGCCAGAAGTGGCTTAGTCATGCTGGCCACATGACCCGGAAGCTGTATGCCGGCTCCCTCAGCCAATAAAGCGAGATGAGCACCACAACCCCAGAGTCGGCCACGACTGGACCTAATGGTCAGGGGTCCCTTTACCTTTACCTTTTTAACCTTCCAACATTCAGCCTCATTTGATGGCCCTGAGTTCTAGTGTTGTAGTATTAAATGTTGTTCTTTGCTAAGCTCAGTGCACAGTAACCTGAATAGTCTTCCCATCCATATCCGGAAGAATGGATCCGAACCAAAATGTACAGAATTATGTCCCCTGTGGAGAAAACTGACTGAAGCAGAAGGAAGATTTGTGTGCTGAAGGACAATTTTCCAGGCATCATGGTTTGTCCATGAGGCTCGAAGTTTGTCCTTCCATTTCCACTTCTCCATGAAGAAATTAAATATCAGAATTTGTGAGCTGGAAGGAAACATGCCTGCACAATGCCAGTTGTTTCTGAAATGATTAGATTGCTTTGTCCTATTTGAATTTGTTTGATATGTTTTGTAATGAATTGTTTTTCAGATACAGTGCTGTATGCTGCTATTTATTTGATATGAACTCCTCTGGGCATAGCCCACTGTAGAAAAGCAGCCTTTTAATAAACTAAACTTCATGCTGCAACTGCTACTAAATCCAATGAGGAAGAGAGAGAGTTTTCTGGCCAGGAAGCTAGCTATAGAACATAAAAGAGTATAGCTCTTCCTTGAACCCTCTCCCTGCTCTTAAGGTACAGGACGGGGTGGGGAACCTGTCACCCTCGAAATGTTACTGGACTTCTTCAGCTCCCATGATCTCTAACCATTGACCATGCTGGATGGGGGTGGGAGTAGGGAACCCAACAATGCCCTCCTCAGATGTCCTTTTCATTGTGTAATTATGATAATTTTGCTTATGATGCTATTGGGGCAATCATACACAGTTCAACTTTCAATACTATTTTTGCTCATTGTGCAAAGGATTGGGGGAAATCATACTACTTCATTCCCAGTTAGTTTATATCTTGTAACTTTCTGCTCTGCTCCTGCAACTTTTCATACAACAAATGCTGGGGGAAGCATTGTCCCACTTTTGTTGCATTATAGCCCCTCCAGGCAGGAAGATGGTGGCATCATTGGAAAACTATTGCAGAACAACTAATAAAGCAGACTGAGTTCGCTACTTATGCACTATTATTGTGCCAAGAAAATGTTGCAGCATACATTCAAAATAAAACCTCAGTCTAGAGGGGCTCAACATCTGGAGGGACACATATTAGCCACCCAAGGCATAGGATGAAACATCCCACATATTTTGGAAACATCAGGCCTACACAGCAGCGGGCGGAAATGGCCTATCAAGTTATGACTATGATCCGCACATTGTTAGGGCAAACTAAGCACTTCCTCTGGATGCTTGGCATACTGGCTCCACTCCCAGCAATTTTTTCAAGGCTAGAAGAATGTGTGACTCTGCAGTGGTTGCCCAGCAACCTCATTACTTCACTGCCTACCAGGATGGAGAGGAATACAGTGGGACCTTGGGTTACAGACGCTTCAGGTTACAGACTCTGCTAAACCACAAATAGTACCTCAGGTTAAGAACTTTGCCCCAGGATGAGAACACAAACCGCACAGTGACGGTGCAGCGGCAGTGGGAGGCCCCATTAGCTAAAGTGGTACCTCAGGTTAAGAACAGTTTCAGGTTAAGAATGGACCTCCAGAACAAATTAAGTTCTTAACCTGAGGTACTACTGTATGCCAAGAGAAGAAGTTAGAGACATGTAAAGTAGAGGAAGGGAAGGATTCCCCCCGCAGCTGTGGGTGCAAAGTGATCACAAGTCAGGCAGTGTTTGGAGCCAAGTGGTAGAAGAAGAGATAGCAGCCTTCTCTGGTGCCTTTTGCTATGGTGGCCAGATGAAAAAGAGGACACGACTTCTTCACCTTCAATAGTTGCGTAGAAGGAAATGCAGCAGATTTAGTTTGACCTACAAGAAGGGATTCCCCAAAAGTCCAACAAAAACAGAATTGCTGGAATTACTGGTGTTTGCTAATTCGTACCATGTCTGGAATGGAAATCAATCCAGCGAATACAATTGGCAATTGCTGTTGTTGCTGCTTCCAGACCACAAATGATACATAAATTATTACGTCGTCCCCATATGTACCATATTTCCTATGCATTGAAATGAATGGGGTGAAAAAACAAATGGACAATGTTATTTACAGAAGAAATTACATAATTTTGCCACAGCAGTCACCAAGACCAATAATGTAGCATTGCACACATGGGTGCAACAAACACAGGGTGGAAGAAACAATGGCACCTTCTTACATCCCTAGTTATAAGCTACAGTTGCTTAAATTCCCTCTCCTACAGAACTATTAAAGGTGCCCAAGTTCTGCCCTCCTTTCTCCCTGGCCAGCCTACCATCTGTGGTGTGTCTGATGCCTATAGATATATGTAATAATATATATATATATATATATATATATATATATATATATATATATATATATATATATTAATACCTACAAAGTTATCTGCATCATTTATTCCATAGATTTCTAAGTAGCAATTATGTTTGGATTTGCCTAACCACCACTACCTCCTGGGTGATTGCAGTGTATCCATCTTGCTTTAAAGAAAAGGAACCTCTTTGGTCACCCACTTCACCATCCTGCAAAAGGACCATAACTCAGCGGGAAGTAGGACCACCACTCTGTACATGTTTTGTATGCAGAAGGTCCGAGGTTCAAATCCTGATATTTCCAGATAGGGCTGGGAAAGACTGAAACCCCAGAGAGCTGCTTGCTGTCTCTGTAGACAATACTGAAGCAGATGGGCCAATGGTGTGAGTTGGTTCTATACTCCTAATTACAAACCATTTGAATTTAAACTGTGTTTTTAGTTAATAATAATAATAATAATAATAATAATAATAATAATAATAATAATATTGCAGGGGGCTTCAATGCAAAGACTCTTGCTGAAATGGTTTGTGGCTCGGGCAGAAAGCATATCAAAGCCCACAATGATTTTGCCGGAGGGGTAAACCCTAAGAATTCTCCTTTAGAATTCAATATCGTTTTTCCTCACAACAAATCAATATCGCAAACACCTTTTGGTCTTAGGGTAATCCCATCTTTTGTAAATTTTGTGTGCAACATCTGATTATAAAGAAAATCCATAACCTAGCACGATGCCTTGGAGTGTGGAAGCCAAACTTAGACTGCATCCACTTGGAAAACAGTCAGCTAGCCACCCTGATGGTGCTGAACAGAATAATTCAGTGTCTCCTGTCCTCTTGGGTATGCATCTGCCATTGTACTCTCAATGAAGTTGCTAAAAGTCTGACACTTGATTTAGTTTGTATTTCAGCTGATCCTCCATTTGTCCCTTTCCATCTCTTCCCATCTCTCAGCTTCCCTCACCCAAATTACTATTCAAACGTCAATGCAGCGCCTGCATCTTTCAGCTTCAGCTTTGCTCGCTCGCTGCATCTGCTGCCCTTTGATTTATGTGTTGAGCATTCAGGCCTTCGGGCTTCACAAATAGTGAATTTATTTCCTGCGTATTCAAAGATTGGCCATTTGGTTAAAATGCACTCCTAACGCTGCAGAGAATCCAAAACAAATGAGCTGGGCTTCAGATAATGTCTATCACCCTCCAAAAAAACCAAGGTAGCAAAATTGCCTCGGCTTGTTAAAATATTAACCATGTAATGGGGCTCCAGCTGCTTCCGCTTAGACTTCATTTGCTCTGAAAGCCAGTGTCTATTTCAAGGGTAACAGAAGTTATTATGATAAAGTATTGTATGCATATGTAATTACACATATAATGATGATATATGGAGTAACTTCAAATGGAATTGTGGCTCATTTTAGGTCAATGCCAAAACTTCCATTCTGGCTTTGCCAGTGCTTTCTTCATGATAGATGAAAGATAAATCACATTTCAAACGAGATTAAAGCATTCACTGGCAGTAAGATGATTCAGACGGTGTGGTGTGTGGGTAGGTGTGTTTAAAAAGAGCAAATAGTTTTACTGCTTCAAGGCAGAGAAACTGGATAGTTTCTTCAAAAGAGAAGAGCTCGCCGTGAAAATAACCTGGCTGCATATCTTTTTTCATTACTATGGTTTAAAAATCTCAATCTTCATTTCTTGAGCTGGTACATCATCACAAATATCATTACTGCCTGGGCTGCAAAACATGCAGTGCTTATCAGGCCAGAATATCTGGATGTGTTTGGCTTGGTGGGTCATAAACTACAGAGGCCTGACTTAAAGGAAGCGGTCATGAGGGTGGGGGGAACTGAAAATTTGCAGAATTAGAAGCCTGTTTATAATGAGGTGGTGGGGTTTTAATATCAGTAAAATAATCTTGTCAAACAACACAAAAATCAGAAAGGAGCCTGTCAGTGTGGTGACAATTATCTCATGTACAGTGGTACCTCAGGTTACATGCGCTTCAGGTTACAGACGCTTCAGGTTACACACTCCTCTAACCCAGAAATAGTGCTTCAGGTTAAGAACTTTGCTTCAGGATAAGTACAGAAATCGGGCTCCGGCGGCGTGGCGGCAGCAGGAGGCCCCATTAGCTAGAGTTGTGCTTCAGGTTAAGAACAGTTTCGGGTTAAGAACGGACCTCCAGAACGAATTAAGTACTTAACCTGAGGTACCACTGTAAGGTTATTTTCACTGTTCATCACAAAGAAATTAGCAACACAAGAGCCTTAAACTTGGCTTGGTAACGTGTGGACTGCACTAGCTGCGAAAGGAAAGGAGATGAAATAAAAGAAAGATTCACAGTGCTGTTCTTGGCATGAACACTGAGTTTAAAGGGAGTGGCTCCAAGTAAGTGTGTATAGAATTGCAGCCTTCATTACTGAGAAGTATCTACATAATGTTTTGATTCTAGCAATCTGTAAACAACATTCCTCTAGCTAGTAAGCATTACTATAGACTTCATTATTCCCTGGCAGTTGTGGCTGATTAAAAGCAAAATGTTATTTACAATGAGCCTGCACTTTAACTACTCTAACTTAATAAGTAAAACTTTCTTTATTACACAGTATTAAACAGAGCTTTTAAAAGGCACACTCAGAATGACAGCAAGCAGCATAAGTAGCAGCTAAGGATCCTTGAAAATCACAATGGAACATGGATACTCCAACAGCAAGCTGATAAAGAAGGAAAGCAAGAATAAATAATGGTATTTTAAATGAAGTTTGGGGGAATTAAAAAAAATCCACAAAAGGCAGGATGGAATGGATCTATGTCTGAGCATATGTGAAACTGATACGGAATAGGAATAAACTGATCAATTCCTAGACTTTTTGTGTATCTCACCACCAGCCAGGTGGATATGCTGGGCAGGAACTTCTTTCTGATAAAACTCACTTTGTGTAATTCCTTGCCCTGGAATATCCAGCTGGATTCCTCCTTACCTGGACCCAGTCTTCAGGAGAAGGTACTGTAAATTCAGTGTGCCTTTGATCTGGGCAATAAATTACTATATGGAAATTTATCAATGTTTCATTTGCAATAAAAAGGTATATCTGTTTGGTTTCTACGATTGTTTTACTGCCAGCTTCCTTGAAGACAGAAGTGGCTCACCAAGTGCAACAGAGCCAATAGGTGGGTCACAGTTGTTTACCAGAAATGGGAGGTAAGAAAGAGCAGTCAGGGTGATGTGGTGCAAATGCACAGCAAGAGCCCCAATTTAGCTTTGTTTTATGGAGGCCAATGGCGTCCGGCACTCTTCTTAGCTGCGTCACTGCTGTCCGTGCCGGTAATAATCTCTTCCCAGCCTCTTTGGCCTTTGTAGCAGAGTTTACACAGCGGAGGAAACTGCTGCTTGTGTGGCCAATAAATCAGACTGCACGCAGGCTTTCCTCTTATCTCCAACAGTCTTTAATGAGTAGAATAACATCGTATGTCAGCCCGGAGAAAAACCAGACATGATCTCCGCTTCTCGGTCAAAACCGAAAGAGAAAAACACACAGAGAAACACTCCCCTCTGTAAACATAGCCACGCCTCAGAATGTGAGACGTCACTCAGAACTTCTTAACCCTGTAAGTTCTGGTTCTCCTAACACCCCCTCTCGTCTCGCATCCTGAGGGACAGTGTGAGGACACATCTACAGACCTCTTTGAGTTCAACTCCTTTCCCATTGCCTCTTGCCCCTTCCTGGCTTCTGTCTCAGGCAACTGTTGAACCTCCTCACAAATCCCAGGTTCGCACTGTGCGAAACCAACCCACGCATTGGTGACCTGAAACCTCTCAGGTGGAATTCCCTTTGTTGCCCGAGATGACCGCCTGGGCACAAACTGGGGTGCTCCTCCTGACCCACTGGGGCCAGCTTGTGCGTCTTCCTCATCAGAAGACTCCCCCTCTGACTTGACACGTCTGTGAGCTTTCTCCATTATGCGAACAGGAGATGAGGGCTCACTCTTGGACACTCTTTTAACAACCTGTGGAGACGCCCTACTCTGTTCAGGGACCTGGTCTCCACCAGCAGGTTCAGGCTCTGGCTCTCCCTCCTCCTCAGAGTCAGACAGACAATCTGAGTGAACGTCAGGGCTCGCTTTGCGCCTTGCCCAACCATCCTGCTCATAGAACTCAGCCTGTTTACTGACCAGAAGCTTGGTCTGATCACCTTCTGGATATGCGAACCTCCATCCCTTTGTCGCAGGCTCATATCCACAGAAGATCATTTCCTGGTACCTTGGACCACCCTCTTGCTGCAACCACTTTGGTACAGGCACCATGGCCCTGCAACCAAAAGTGCGAAAGAAATGCACAAGCGGCTTCTGTCGATGAAGCAGGAAATACGGGGTGTCACCTACCACTGAATTGTAGCACCTGTTCATCGTGAAATTGGCCGTCTTTACCGCCTCCCCCCAAAAACTTTGAGGCAAACCAGAGTCATCCAGTAGAATCTCTGATGCTCGAACCAGAGCTTTACTCCTAAGCTCTGCCACGCCACTCTCCTGAGGAGAAGTCACTTTGTGACGTATCCCTCTCTGGCGAAAGAAACCCTTTAGAGCAGACCCAGTGACCTCTGAACCTCGGTCACACTTGAACCCCTGCACCTTGGTGGAGAACCTTAGTTCCACCTCAGCAACCCAATCTTTGATCAGTTGCGTTGCCTCATCCTTCGTTCTCAGCGTGAACGCCCAGGAGTTCCTAGTAAAATCATCTGTCAGCACCATCAGCCACTTGGCCTTGCCCAGACTTGGCTGTGGCATACCAAAAAGGTCTGCATGTACAAGCTCAAAAGGCTTTGTGGTTACTCTCTCCACCCTGGGATCATTAAATCCCTTGTTTCTGGCTTTCCTGCAAGCCTTGCAATTCAAAGGTTGACCACATTCTCTTACCCGGCACCCTTTGGTGCACTCTGATAACATCTGAACGTCCTCACAGGACCCATGTGACATCCTCTTGTGCCACACGCAAGCACACGACACATGAGTGTGATCAGTGGCTTTCCCAGCATTCCCCTCACCCTCCAGAGGTGTTTCCAGAACAAAGAGGTTGTTCTGATTTCTCTCAACACTTACCAGTTGCTTCCCCCCTCTGGAAATTGTACAGACATTCTTTTCAAAACAAACCTTATACCCCTCCTGTAAGAGACATGATACAGATAAAAGACAATGTTTTATCTCAGGCACGACGTAGACCTCTAGCTCCGCCTGCAAGAAAGAAACAAACACATTTCCAACAGTGGTTAAATGTCTCTGTGACCCATTAGCAAAAACAACTGTTTTCCCAGTTGAAACAGCCCTGCAGTTCCACATTTGTCCATCAGGTGGCGCTGTCATCAGGTGATGACTGGCTCCAGAGTCTATGATCCAACGCAGCACTCTCTCCTCACTGGAGTTGTCCCTAAGCATTGCCATGGCAACAATCTTCTCGCTGCCCCCATCCTTGGAGCCTCTGCAGATGTCCTCTCTGGTTGTCACGGCAACAGACTCCCCCCGGCAGGAAGACTTGCCCACGACCTTCACAGCTTCCGTAGATGCAACTCTCTCAGTTGCCTTGGAGACCGGACGTATCTCAGCGTTCCCACACAACTCCATAGCTCTTATCTCTCCTTGCTGCAGGTGGCCGGCCTTGAAGCCTTTAGCTCTTTGCAGCTTCCCAGGCTCACGACGTAAACAGCTCTTGGCAGCTTTTGGAGCTTTCAGAGGCATCTCTGAGCTTTCACTGCTCACTGCCCCCCCACTACTCACGGGGCTCCCAGGACGTTTTCCTGCACCCCCTCTGGTGGGTAAAGGGCTCCCAACACTTGGCCTCTCTCCTGGCTCCTCACACAGACACGTTGCAGCATCCAAACTGCCCCCAGGCTCAGCATTGCCAGCAACAGCAACAGTAACAGCAACAGTCCCTTCGCCCCCCCGTGAGGGCTCACAGCTCTTCCCAGCTGTGTGTCGGCTCTCAAGAATGTGGCCGGCGCCATCTTGCCTCTCCCCTTCGGATGCAGCCCCATCTTGGCCCTTGCTTCCCACCCCAGCTTCACAAGCTTCACGGAGTGCTAGCCAAGCAGCCTCAGGCCTTTCAGCATCCAGGACAACCGGCACCAGATGTGCATCCACATTCTCTGCCAAAAAAGCAAGCACACGCTTCTCAACTTCACTTTGCTCTGCAGCTCTTTCAGTCTCTGCGTTCCCAGTTGCCTTCAGTGGGCGCTGTACAACATCCCACAGCTGCTCCCCAACTAGCCAAAACTCTGCTTGAAAACTCCACTGCAGCCAATTATGGCTAGTCAGTTTCTGGCATGGCAGCTTAAGCTGAGCCATTTTCCTTCTCCCCCGGGGCTGAGCCTACTCACGTAACAGAAGCTCCTCCTCAGCTGGCTTCTCCCACACGCAGGCACATCTCAGCAACAGCTTCCAAAGCTTGGCTGACCTCCCATAACCTATGGAGGCCAATGGCGTCCGGCACTCTTCTTAGCTGCGTCACTGCTGTCCGTGCCGGTAATAATCTCTTCCCAGCCTCTTTGGCCTTTGTAGCAGAGTTTACACAGCGGAGGAAACTGCTGCTTGTGTGGCCAATAAATCAGACTGCACGCAGGCTTTCCTCTTATCTCCAACAGTCTTTAATGAGTAGAATAACATCGTATGTCAGCCCGGAGAAAAACCAGACATGATCTCCGCTTCTCGGTCAAAACCGAAAGAGAAAAACACACAGAGAAACACTCCCCTCTGTAAACATAGCCACGCCTCAGAATGTGAGACGTCACTCAGAACTTCTTAACCCTGTAAGTTCTGGTTCTCCTAACATGTTTACCCTGGCTCATCCTCCTCATCCTCTTCTTCTTCTTCCTTCTCCTCCTCCTCCACATAATGCTATTATTGTTAAGTTGTGGGTGAACATATCAGACGACACAGCAATTCTTCAAACAGCTCTTGTTTATTCACAGGCCAGAACAGAACTGAACTGAAGGGTTCAGCCAGCCTGCTTATATAGAGCTCCAGTACAACGCAATTGTAACAACTTTCTGTAACTATCCAATCACTGAACGTCACTTTCAATCCCTTATTTGCATATGTGGACCTGAGTGAAAACTATCTACAGTATCCCCCTGCTGGCCCAGGGTGAGAACTTCAGTACATAACACCTATCTTTGCTGCCAAGCTCTCTAGCCGATCAGAGCCATTTTGAATTCTTAATGAAATGTGCCTCAATGTCAGCTCACTGCAGAAAGTGGAAGTAGTTGAATCGAATCGGATACTTATCCATATAAACTTCACAAGGCATCTGAGCGCTTTTACTGATTTAGGCCTGAGTTCTTGTTTCACCAAAATCACTCATTTTTAAGGCAGCAGATTGCTGGGTATGAAACATTTGTACAAATGCAGTCTTATTTAGATACATATACATGTAAGAAAAGAAAACTCCTCTGGCTATGTTACAACTTATTCAGAGCGCTGAAAGTCATGTCGGTTTGAGACATCGTAATATTCATCGCTAAAGAATAATTTGCAAATATTATTTGCTTCAAACAGGTAGGTTAATGCATCCCTCACAATAGTCTGCAAGTGAATCTGGATTGCAGAATGAGGTGTGTGAACTGCTGAGCCTAGCTCATAAGTCAGGCTTCTTCTTTACATTTACTGACATTTATATTTACATCTCTTGATGCATCAGATCTCTGCAGATGCTGGACTCCACTGGATGTGCCCTTGCATCCAGCAAGAGAGATGTGTTTACCTTCTGGACCAGAGTGCTCCTATCAAAATAGATAGAAAGTATTCTACATCACAAGTCTCAGATCAAGTAAGTCAAGTAAGGAGAGGTCAGGGGTGTAAGGACGTAGCAGTTTCCTTTCCATCCCATCCTGTGTTCATTGCAATCAGTGCTGTGTCCGTTCCATTACAGTTCAGCTTCTGCTAAAACCAACAATATTCAACTTGCTATCTGCTATGGCTGAAATAACATAATTAATTTGAATGCATTTCAATGGAAGTGAAATATCAAAAGCAATGCAGAATGTAATCATTTATTAAACATTTTCAGACCGAAGAACAATTATAGTGAAGGCCACCCCTGTTTGCTTATGTGATGTCCATTCTTTACTTCAGAAAAACATGCAAATTCTGGCAATTTCTGCTCCTGTTTCCATTTACAATGGAATTCTTCAATCCTTGGGAGTGGGAAATCAAAACATATTCCTGGCTAGATCTGCGGTGAGATCAGTAGAGCTCAGGCAAGGACAGCAATGTGAATGTGGATGGTCATAGAGATGTACACTTGCATCCACACAGCCTGTGTAGATTTTCCAGGCAGATCTCTCTTGCTTAATCCAGGCACATATTTGATTAAACCTTTCTGCTATATATGTTAAAGGCTACCGTATCCTGCATGCTTTGTGCTAAAGGTTACTGAGCATTAGCTGAGTAGGTCTGGTCTTTCAGTAAAAGGAGCTGACATGTAACTGGTTGAGCTCCAGGCAAACAACATTGTTAGTGATTCATTAACACTGTCTGGTACTTGAGGAACTGTCTGGACAGATGTCCTTCTAACAGGGCAACTGAGAAATGTGATTTTGTCAGTGCTCTGAGGAAGTACATTCCTCTGCTCAAACAGATACCAGATTCAGCTGTGCCAAAACCTGCCCTCCACTTTCTTGCAAGTTTTCTTCCCACAGAAAGAGGTGTGCATTTTTCTGCCTCATTTGCAGGATATTTTAGAATTTCTTTATGATTCTGCTGCAGGGCTAAGCTTACCTTATCACTGTCAGATGGCCAAAGGTGTTGTGTGGGTGTGTGAGCTTTCTTTCCATTAAATATTTCTCCAGTGCTTCTTTGCAAAACTAGCAATTGTAGAAGGAACAGGATGCATGGGGATGTCTTCTCCCAAAGCACAGCAAATAGTGACTTGCTGTCGCTATTTTCCTGCCCATTTATGTAAGACAATAAGAACATAAGGAGAGACTTGCTTGATTGAGTGGTAGCTGTCACAATGGCCAACCAGAATTGTGTGGAAATCTCGTGCGCACCATTTGTGATTCCCAGCAACTAATATACAAAGGTATATTGCCTCCAAAGTGGAGGTAGAACATAACTATCATGGCCTGTAGCCACCGATAGCCCTGTCCTCCATAAATTTCCCTAATCTTCTTTTAAATTCATCCAGATGTTATACCGTTTCTCTCCTCCAAAGCAGCCCCAGCCATTTGTATACTTTGGTGGGCAAAATATCATTTTGAAACACTTCTGAAGAAACTGATTTTCTTTTCCTGTTGAAATGCCTTCACGAAAGGGAATAATGTTTGCAGATAAGAGGATCCTCTTTAGTTACCCTCTCGCCCTCTGCTCCATCTGTCTTGCATCCTGAACTGACTCCTACACACCACATGTTTTATTATCTTTGTTCTCTCACATTCGGCTTCCGTTAGAGTTCGGTTCAATTAAGAGCAGCAAGCCATTTCGTTTTGGTTTCATTGTGCCATAAATTTAAAATATAATCTCTCTGAAAGAGTGGGAGGAATTACCTCGGAGAAACATGAGCAGATACATCAGATGTGTAAAATACTGTTGATTTTTCACTATGGTGTAAAATATTTCCACCCTGGGCTGCTTTGGGAGAAAGGCCAGGATCTAAATTAAATGATTTAAAGTGTTCAGAATAATTTTATAAGGCTGAGATTTGCTGGGTCAGACATCTGGCCCATTTTCATCTGTCCTTTGTCTACCTCTCATCTTGGGCAGGGATCTTTCTTGAGCCCAGGACCTCATGTAGTGCATGAGGAATAGACTTTCCTCCACCCAGGATGCTCTCATTTGGTTCTAACAAAAGAATATAAATTTCCTCTTAATAGAATATTCCAGATAATAGAACAAACATTATTGATCAGCATATTGCAAGGTAGTTCTGCAGAGGGTACAAACTAAGCAGGGACTGCACTGAGTAAAAAAGCACTACTTTGAGCTGGTTCTACTCATTTGAATGACACTCTGTGTAAATTACAGGTTTTGCAAAGTAAAAATTTATTTGTTTCACATGGAGAATAGCCTTTCTCAAAGGCAAAAATACTAGATTATTAATTGATTAATTCACATACTGCTTACATACCATATAACATTTGGTTAGCATTCAGTGGCCACTGAGCATGCTCAGTCTTCACTGAACTGCTTTTTTCTTCTTCTAATACTTTTTACTTTTGCAGCTTCGTAGTTTCCCTGAGATTGCTGAAAACTTTCCCTTCTGCATGGATTGTGCGCTTTTGGCTACATAATGATCCACACCTGGAGGATATTTGCTCTTAGTATTTAGATAAGACTGACAACTGTGATTAGTGCAATATTCAGAACTGCTGGTAAAGTTCTTTGATGAAGTAATTACAATGTTTTGTACTCCCCTTACGGTAAAAATCTCTCAGATATGGAAATAATATTGGGAATTTTATCTTGTTTACAGGATGGAGTCTCTTCTAGACCATTTTTCCCTGGATGCCTCTTTGGACAACCAAATAGCCAGGTTTATAACTTGCTAGCGGTAGCGGGTGGGGTGGCGGCGGCACTGAACTGACATCTGGTCAGTTGCATTGCTGCTGCTTATGAAGAGGTGAGGGCAGAGGAACAAGACAGTGGTGATGATGTGGTGCAATTGCACCTGCAGAGCTCATTGAGTGCTCCTGCCAATGTGTTAGCACTGCAGCGAGCTTACCACCATCTCTTGTTCCCAGTAAGTAGGAGCAATGAGGCCAACCAGAGGTCACACCATGCCACCTAATATTGCTTGCCATATCCCCCCACGACTAACCTGGGAACCAGTTTTGACTTGCTGATTTGGCACACATTATAGCAGGAGTATAATATCAGTCATGTACAGTGGTACCTCGAGTTACAAACGCCTCAGGTTACAAATGCTTCAGGTTACAAACTCTGCTAACCTGGAAAAGTTGATAACTTTGCCCCAGGATGAGAATGGAAATCGTGTGCCGGTGGCACAGCACCAGCAAGAGGCCCCGTTAGCAAAAGCATGCCTCTAGTTAAGAACAGTTTCAGGTTAAGAACGGACCTCCAGAACGAATTAAGTTTGTAACTAGAGGTATCACTGTATTTACTTCAATGTATTGAGCAAAGGACATTAGTGTAGCAGGAATAATACCTTTCTCCCCAGTTTGCCCTGAGTCTGCTTACTTGCGTGTCTGCTGGCTGAATTTTCCCTGAAAATTTACCTTCTCAGAGAAGCAAATCTTGCCACCTTCGTTTTACCATAGCTCTGTGATTTCAACCAGGAAGAAGCCCTCAGCCCTTTCTCTTTTCCCTGTATTTCCAAGGCTTGGTATATTTATTAGGAAGTGGTTTAAGTCTTCCTCAGGTTGAATCCCAAATGCAGTTTTAAAAGAAATCTTGCATTTAAATAAAGAGGGCCAAATTTATCAGTTTTGGTTTCTAGTTTTCCAATTTTGAGTTCAGTTTGTGCTTCTCCTCAACAATGATAAGGTTCAAAGGCTCAGCACATTATTTATTTTCTGGTGAAAGAGCCACTTCAAACAGCCTGACTGAATGAGGATCAAAACCATCCTGGGCATACAATACATCTATTCTGCTCCTGTAGCACCCTATGACATCTGCTAAATCAGCCAGCATGCAATCGATCCTGTCAGTGGAGCTGATAGAAAATATATTTTGTGCGGAAGAATAATTTTCTAAAGAGGGGGTTTGATTATTTGTTCTGTAATATTAGCCAATTGTTCTTTGACAGCTAAACTTGGTTGCATTTTACAAATGTCTTTTCCGTTAGAGGGGAAGTCAATAAATAAATTGATGCTACTGCGTTCATTGCCTGTCTGCGGTGAGTATTCTTAGATAATTGAATTAAATGCTGTATAAAATGAATGGTGTGCCAAAAGACATTACTCCTACATGGAGAGCCCAACTAATATATTATGAAAAATAGAAATGCGTCTTAAATTCACTGATGCAACAGACTGGAAGTAGGGCTGGATGCTTTATGAAGTTGGAACACAAAGGAAACTTACCAAAGAATCATTTATTTCAACTTGGATTTGTTACATTTTTATTTTCTCCTTATGAATTATTTCACATTTTAATTATAGTTAGAAGAAAGCTTCCCCACCAGTCTTATTAGCCAGCCTTAATTTGATTTTCTCTCTCTCCCCAAAGAAAATGTTATCTGTAGGTGCTATCCTGAATTAATTTGTCTTCATTTTTGTTTTATGTTTAGTGGATTTGGTCAATTGGTTAGTTTAAATGTTACACTGAGATTACTGTCAGGGTTCTGATTAAATTTGTGTTTTATTGCTTGCTGGCATATATTCTTCTCTTAAGCATGGGTTATACATGGCAATTACTCTTCTGATTTATTTGGTGACCTGCTTTAATTAAAAGTTAAGTCAACCACATCAGTCCTTGGTTTCAGTAGGGATTATATTGTTGGGTAAGTTGTTCTTCAATGGACAATACCAACTAATTCGAACCATGGCATAAACAGGTACAAGGATTGGGCTTGCTCAGTGACCATAGAATGCAGGAAGAGACAAAATGGAAAACAAGATGGGATGCAATTTAGGCACAGGGTTCTAAACCATGAAGGAAGTTCAAATGAACAGAGCAGCCTCCCTACCGCAGAACTTCCCTTTCAAAAACACGGAGGGTGATGGAACCAAGTAACCAGTGGTAGTTAGGTTAGGAAGTGTTTTCCTGCTCACCTGTCTTGTGATTCTAATTGGGATTCATATTAAGATTCATAAGCTTTCAGAACAAACAGCTCCTTCAGTGACTTTAACTAAGTTCCTGCAGCTGCTTTCTTACCTGCTTTGTACTGTGGTTAGAAGTCACGAAGACTTCTGTCTTGCATGAAGCAGATTGTAATTTTTTATTCTAGTGTACGCATTTTGACTGATACAGGTATGAGCAACAGGATATCTGACGTGTCTAAGGGGTCTTGATACAATTTTGTAAATGTACGCTCTGTACTCCAGAGCACTAATGATGTTGAAAAGACGGGTCAAGATAACCTGCGCAACTGAACACAGAAGGCAGCAAAACAAAGCAATTTAAAAATGACTTACCCCTGCTGCATGACTCCAATAGACTACAACCAGCTTAGTTTCTAAACATCATTGCTGTAGTAATAGAAGTAGGCATGCTGTACCTTACTGTAGTTTCATGTCTGGGATTTGTTTACTGGCCTTTAAAAAAAAGTCATTTGATTTCCTTCTGGAGAACTGCAGAGATATTTTTCTGTTTGAAACCAGGTACTAAAATTGTTCCTCAGGATTCATTTTTAGTTTTCTATCATTTTCAATTAATTGCTGGTTATTGTTTATCCAACTCTAGAGTGTACTCAGAAGTGAAGCCATAAGCACTTAAATGGTTATTATTGCGATGTATTTTCTGTGCTAGATGCGGTTATCAGAGCAACGTAACTTACTTTCACAATGTACTTAACAAATACATCAACAAGAAGCACAATCCAGGTTGGGCGTGTTTCATCCATATCTGTGAGAGGCATGGACATATCAAAACTGACCTTTGGATTCCATCACCCAATTACACCCAGTTGCATGTTCTGGTCTTTGTAAACAACAAACCTCACCCCAGCCAATGTAGCACAATTTCTTTTGGAAAGTTGCTTCAGTTCAAAGCTGGTTTATTGTGTGATTTGGGGAACTGGTATTGGAGACATATGAGCCCAAAGTACCTGTAGGCATTCATAACTAGCTATCTGGGAAGTACACAATTAAGTCTCAATTGACTTGGTTCTAATATTTGGTGTCTTCATTTTGTCTTGAATGTCTCACTTAAATGTAGATCTTCTAAAAGAAGTTGCTACTGCACCAAAACATTCCTACTTACAAAGCAGTGAATGTTGTTAATATGCTCTTCACAGCCTCTGAAATATCCCAGCTACATCTTTCTGCTTCTTAAAGGGAAGAAAATATGTGACTAGAGAGTTAGATTAAGAATGTTATATTGCCTAGCATGGGTGAGAGTGTGTGATATTTCAAAGGATTTTCAATAGGATTGTCAAATAACAGCATTTATTTCACACTTCTTTTTCCCATTGCCCTGATCTTTCTTGACCTCTCATTATTTTTTAGCAATCTCTTTCCTTTTACAGATTTGGTGCCCTCCAGTTAAATCACAGGCCCCAACGAAGATTGTTTATCTTGAATTATAGACTCTAGACAACTATTAGAAAATTTGGATAGAAGTACAGTCTCTGGGGGTCTGCAACTTTTTGAAAAGTGATTTGAATTCTTCAAAATCAATTCTTTGTTCACAAAGTTCAATTCATACACACAGTTTTGGGGTGGACTCAGGGACCTACAGCCTAGTCTTAAGCAGTGATTTTCCCAAATATTTTTGCACGAAGAACAGTTTATATGAAATGGGGTGAATTTTCAAGACTGGGTGTGAACTTACTCCATAGTTCTTGCAACCTGCTGCTTCCAAGTGGGCACAAGATGGTAGCCACTTTTTATTTTGTCTATAATACCCTTGGAGCAATGCTACATGATGGTAAAGCATCAGTCAAAGGGACATTATGAGCAGCTAGCCTCTTTTGCCTAGAACCCTTCTCTGAATCATACTACATAATCAGGTAAAATTGGTCAGATGACATTCTGGTGAAATAAAATCATGGCTGCCAGTTATGTAGCATCGCAAGGAGGCATTATGGGTGAAATTAAATGGCTGCAGAGACAGGCTTTCCACTTCATCTCTGAGAAGCTGGAGCCCACTTCCATGCCATCAGTGGCAGACTTGGGTCTCTCAAATTTCAGTGGCGCAATTTGCGGTGCTAAAATTTGGCCCTCCCCACCTCTCGTGCTTCGTTCTGCATGCCCTCCAACATTCCTGAGATGAAAATAGGGGCATTCTATTCTAAATCTGTATCATTGCTAGTTAGTTGTATTTATTGATTTGGGGTTTTCTTTTCCCCTCAGGCTTCCCTAAATGCAATACATAAATTCATAGGTTTCTGTGCTTAAAATACTGCAATTTTGGGTGTGTCCTCTAAGAATTTTTGTACTTAACCAGGATGATAGGCTCAAGTAAGTGATACTGATGTAGAGTGCCACTAATTTCCTCTCAGGGATGAAAATGTTTTACATGTTCTACAGCATTGTTTTGGCACCCCCTGTAGCGTGGCATGCAGTGAGATCACACCGATTGCACTACCCTAAAACCACCTCTGATTCCATCATCTGGTAACTGCAGGAGTCAGAGCAAAAAGCAGAAAACCTAAGCCTCCTTGTATGTCAGTTGTTCAGCAGCTGTACAAATGTCATTCGGGGATGCTGTGCTCCATTTTCCTCTAACGGCACTGTTGCTTTATTGTAAATGCAGTTTCTGTAAAGAGAAATGCTCAAAGCAAAAGGTGAAGAGAATTTCCACTTGGCCGACCCTTTCTGCAATATGCTAATTTTTTGGACAATTAATTTCATTTATCCCTGGTGCAGTCCAACTGAGGGTGGGGAGCTTCACCTCTGCTTTAACAGGGCCAAACTATAGCACAGTTGGTTTCCACTGACTGAGGTAATTAAGAATAATAACATGCTAGCTCTAGTCACTGGGTACCAAGGCCAGACAGACAGAAAAACAAAAAGACAAACAACTCTTTTTAAATTGGGTTTCTCCAATTAGGGGTCATCTAGGGAGCATGCTCAAAGATAAAATAAATTCAAATGGAATAGTGTCATGAACTGCCAGGACTTGAACTAGCAGTGTTTTGCTTTGTGTGCAGTTCCTCATATGGTGTTCAATGACTCACCACAGGGAAGCTGCACACAAAACCAAAAGTTTCCCATTCAAGCCCTGGTAACTCCTGACAATCCTTAGCTTTTAACCATCCTTAGGAACACACACTTCGGTTCAGTATCCTGTGTGTTGCATCGATTTTGGTCCAAGTCACTGGATTGGTTGAAGTGTGTGACTCGGGGTGAGTGCCAATTTTTACTTAATTCTCTTTTTATGGAATACAGTGGTACCTCGGGTTGCAGACGCTTCAGGTTACAGACGCTTCAGGTTACAGACTCCGCTAACCCAGAAATAGTACCTCAGGTTAAGAACTTTACTTCAGGATGAGAATAGAAATCGCGCCGCAGCGGCAGGAGGCCCCATTAACTAAAGTGGTACCTCAGGTTAAGAACAGTTTCAGGTTAAGAACGGACCTCCAGAACGAATTAAGTTCTTAACCAGAGGTACCACTGTATAAGATTAGTTTTCTAGTGAAATAATATCAATCAGTTCTAACAAAATCTGTAGAGTGTCACATGCTTACACCAATCTAACATTAATAGAAACACCTTCAGATGACAAAATCAAATACATTGCCAAGGTTTAAGCTATCTGTGGCATAACCTCTCTATTATTATTATTATTATTATTATTATTATTATTATTATTATTAGAATTTATAAGTGAGCATGAGTGGCTGGAGGTCTTCCCTTAATGCCATTTCTACATACATAGTTGATATATGGAGACCATACTATATCAAAGGAAGAAACTTTTGTTTGACCTCTAACAACCCTTCTGAGTTGTGTTAGATGCTTGGAAAGAGACAGATCTCACACTTTCCCTTGCCGTCCTGTCAGAGAGGGACCTCTGCGGTCTTCTCAATGGGGGAACAACCTCCTACCAGGCAGTAGTAATCGGCATAGCAATTAGATCCTTTTGTATGGAGAAAGAGTCTAGAGTCTAGTGACAAAGGCACCAGAGCTGGGTTTGGGTTCAGTGGTTGACCAATAATATTAGAGATAACATCAAAAATTATTAATGTGGCCTTTTTCACCAAATGATCAAAGGGAATCATCATCTTCCCCAGTGCTATTTTTCTGGAAAAAGAGGTGCCGGAACTTACCATGAATGCCTCCCTTGTTCTCTTATAATGGCAATAGTACCCACCTGAGAGGTGCCAGAACTGAGTTACGGTGAGTTCTGGCTGAAAAAAACCCTCCCCCCAATATAAATGAGTCATGTTTTAGTTTCCTGAATGGAATTTGTCTTTTTTCCTGTTTCCAAATACCAGCAGCAGCAGCAACGACGAATCTTCGATGTGCCCATCCCCACCGCCATCTCTTTTTTTTCTATTTGCATTGGATTCCATTGTCACGATTATTGCAGATTTCTGCTTTCCATTGACTGTTTATACAGCTTTCAGCTTTCTTCTTCTTCTTCTTCTTCTTCTTCTTCTTCTTCTTCTTCTTCTTCTTCATCTCCCTATTCAGTCTACATGGACTAATTATGAATAGAAATATGGGATTCAGTGGGGAATAAGGAAAAGGCTCTTTAAAATTTGATGTCAGTAGTATTCAGCTTAAAAATGCATTAGCAAAATGGGTGCTAAAATCACTGAAGGTGCATTGGGAAGTCAAAAAATATCCCCTTTGTAAAGCTGTCCCAAGATAAAGCACCCAAGGTTTTTATCATGTAAGAATTCCTAAGGAGAACTCCTAGGTCACTGTTGATGCTTCCTAGTTTAAATTTAAGGGGGAAATCAGAAGGGGCAAACACCACAGAGATTTCAAGTCATCTGTTAATTGTAGTGCATTGTAAAGAAGCAGACAGATGGAAACTTACTGTACAGAGGCTCCAAATCAAAATGGATGGCTTGGGTGGTTTTAAGTTGGGAAATGTTAACAGATGTTAAAGATTTTTAATTGAGTGAATTGCAAAAAGTACAAAGAGAATCTGAGATTCTCACCTGTTCCCACTGGGCCTCATCCACATGTGTTTTGATTTTTAAAAATCCACTTAAATGTGTTATGGACATTTTGTTGGACCCCATGAGTGTATCATACTTCCTGAATAATCCAATTAATTTTCAAGAAAATATCCCAAAATGAGCCATGATGGGTCTCTCCACATATAACAAAGTTTCAAGTTCATAGCCGTGAAATATAACCGCTCTCATGCAGTTCATTTGCCTACATTTGCTTTCATGCAAACCAGCTAAAATGTGATCCTTCGTTTACCTAACAGCATAAGAGCTACCATTTGTATTCCAATGATGTAAGAGTTGTTTTTTATCTATAATGGCTAAGACATCCTTTATCATACACCCAAAGTAAAATATCTAAACAAATCTGGAGGTCCTTGTTCATGCAAAACATCCAAGAAACTTTGAGGGAAGCAAAAAAAAAAAATGGTTTCATGAAAACCAGCATTTCCCCCCACCCCGAGAGCTTTGCACCTATATACCCATAGAGGGTTGTTTCTAGCCCTATTCATGAAATATGTAGGGTCTGTATCAGGAAGGCAGCCCTTTATCAGGAAGTTTTTAATGTTTGATGTTTTATTATGTTTTTGTATTTTACTGGAAGCTGCTCAGAGTGGCTGGGGAGACCCAGCCAGATGGGCAGGGTATAAATAATAAAATGTTGCTGTTGTTGTTGGGTTAAATTCACCATTAGGCTAATACATTTAAAGGCCCAGGCCCTCATAATTGTAAGGCCCTCAGTTTCCAAGATAAGCCATGAAGCTTACTGGGTGACCTCAAGCCAGTCATTCGTTCTTAAGTCTTATTTTACTTAAAGGGTGGCTGTTGTGAGGGTGGGAGTGGAGGGGAATCCATGCAGGCAACTGTATTTTTCATAGATGAGCCATGCTTGACATTGCAGTCAGGATGTGGAGAGGTACATCATTGAAAGCAAATTATCTGAGCAGACATGTAAGATCTCAGCCTCACCTAACTCACAGAGTTGTTGTGGGGATTAAACGAGGGAAAAAGGTGGGATAGAAATGCAATCTATCTATCAAGTGTTCTTCAAAAGCTAGCCTAAATATTTAAATCATTCCCTGGTTTAACAGAAGTTGTAAGAACTTTCCAGGTGTTACAGTTATGGAGGGTGTGCAAATAGGGACTAGGGCTCCACTGAGTCCCTCTTCCCCACTTCCACCCCCGACATTCACGTGTCCTATGCATATATTTGAGGGGGTGCTATTAATCAAGACTATGTTGGGCCTTTTGTTTCGACATTTGCCTATAAATATGCTGGGAAATCTTGATGGTGATTGGGGCATGATTCCAACCAGTTTGGATCCAAGGCTTTGGATCTGAGATTTGTCTGAAAGCAGGATGCCCTGCAGCTCCCTCACACATGCTGGTGGGGTCCTTGGGGGGCCACAAGCTCACTGCCTGTCTTTTAATGATGTGTTGCTTCTGTTGCCACCATGGTACAACTTTCAGTAAACTATTCCCATTTACTACATATCTTCAGCAGGATCTCAAGAATTTATTATTTTGAAGCAGAAGTGCAAAAAGGAGACTAAATTAAAAACATAACTCTCCTTTTTATTGAGGAAGTGGGGTTTGGGTGTTTTTGCCAGCTGTTTATAAGAGGCAAACATTGTCTGTCTTTCCTTGTGCCCAAAAACGAAACAAAACACGTTATTGCATTATTTTAATGATTTCTTGTAAGTCATTCCCAAAATGCTATTATTTCTGCAGATTTTTATTTGCCATTCCTACTGCAAAATCCTTGGCTAGAAGACAGTGATACATTGTATAGCATAAATATTTGGGCTAAAAGTATGTTCATCAGTGGATATATGCCTGCCATTTTAAAGAGGTTAATACCCAATAAATCTATTTAAAATTTGTACAGATAAAGCTCATGTACTTACTGTTATGAGAGAGAGTTTGAAACAGCCAACAGTGAAGGCAACTATAATTCATAAAGTAGCTTCTTTTGTATTTCCAGATTTATTGTGTTGTGAGTGAGGTCTGCTCTCAAGGCCCTTCACCTTGAGCAAATAGATAGACTATCTCTGATTATGACCCACTTATTTTTATAAATAGCATGCTATAAATACCAGGATGCTAAAAGTTATATTCAAATGCCAGTGGTTGGAAACCACAGGTATCCTTGTGGATCATAGCCAAAGATTTAAACAAGAAAAGTAACCCTGGACAACTGATTATATTACTGCTCTTCCTTCAGTTCACCTATTATCTCACACCAATTAGGTAAGAAAACCTTTGTCAATGCTCCATAGGATATCAGCAGAATTAGCAGGTGGTACCCAGAACCCAGTACCCAGAAACCTCTCGTTTCATCTATTTGCATTTATGGATGAACTTCCCACTGTGGCAACCAAATGATCAAATAACTGAATGATCTTCTTTTACTATATTGCATTTATGATTTAATGGGAGGGGGGTTAATTCTCGGTTACTTTCTTCTGCAATTAAATGAAGGGCTCATTAACACTAAATGGACATTTTATTCCTAAGAAAACAATGAGCAGTTTTAAAAACAAATGTTTTATTTATTTATTTAAGAACTTGTTTAGATCCTCCCCTACCAGCTGGTCCCCAGGAAGTACTCAGGCACCTTCCTAGCATCAATGATGCATGCATTTAGGAGTGGACAATGCTCTGTCTCTCACCAACCAACCTCCAACCAGTTGCCATCATTATGATTGTGGGGTCTTTTCCTCATTCCCTCCCTGCTTCAGGCAAGGTCCCATCATCACTGTTGGTGCCTGCAGGCTCTTTTGCTTGGAGATGGGCTGCACCCAGAACAACTGTGCCAGCTGTTATGATTCTAATCAGAGACATGGCTCCAAAGGTCCTAACTCCAGCTTCCAGCTTCATCATAGCTGCTCCATTACATCTGCTGCTCCTGGAGCTGACAAAAGACAAGCAGGCAAGATATCAAGTAAAAGGACAACACACTATTTGGGCAATTTCCAGCTGCTCCATCCATATCAATGTTTTCCTGACCTATATGGCATGTCTTGTTGTTGTGGCATTTAGTCCCACCTTGAGCAAATTCTGGGCAACTACTGTTCTTTGCACCTTTAATCGTGTAGATTTGACAATATGCTCCATTCTTTCAGAAGTGTGACAAAACTCCTCAGAAGGCAGTCCCTGCTTCCATGAGCCAGCCTCCTCCAGAGGCAATTAAACGTTTGAGAATTTTCTTCTTGATGAGAAATGTTGAAATAAAGGTTAACAGTAAAACTCAGTGCCTCTCACCTTCCACTGACCCTGTGTCCACTCACCAAGATGTTTGTTTTGATCAGCTAAATAATGAGTCTGGACTTCATTTTCAGAAGGCTCAAGTTTATTCCCTAAAATGCAGCAGCTTTCTGACAGTGTTGATAAAATATTAGGTCATTGCACCTGTATTCAGTTGCCCTCATTGAATGATGATACATGCCTTTCGTGGCAACAATGCTGTAACCTGACAAACCCAAATGGAGGTGCCTTCAAGATGTTACAGCTGTGGCATAGGAGCTGATTCATCCCACAGAGTTCTGGAACAAGGGGCAGGGCCTCTTGCCTGGAGGCCAGCTAGTGATGAGGGATCTGCTTTGCTTCCATTTCCATTTTAATGAACTAATCTACCTAATGTGTTAAGTTGTGGGTGAACATATCAGACGACACAGCGATTCTTCAAACAGTTCTTGTTTATTCACAGGCCACAACAGAACTGAACTGAAGGGTTCAGCCAGCCTGCTTATATAGAGCTCCAGTACAACGTAACTGTAACAATTTTCTAAAACTATCCAATCACTGAACGTCACTTTCGATCCCTTATTTGCATAACTATCTACAGTATCCCCCTGCTGGCCCAGGGTGAGAACTTCAGTACATAACACTATGCACAGACTCATTCACTACACTGCCCATTTCCAGGTACAGGAGATTTGTTGAGTTTCTCAGGGGGCCCAAAGGATGAGGAAAACCTCCCCCCCCTTCACTCACGGCTCTTTCTTCACCTTCTGTGCTCGCCTCCCCCTCCAGCTGTTAATAGTGTTATGGCAGATAGTTAAGAGTGAATCAAGAAGTCCAGAAGAAACAGGAAAGTATTTTCTCTGTGACATTTGAACCTTGCACTGCGCTCAGAAATTGGGATGGCAGTGTAACTCCTTGGATGACCTGTAACTTTCCATATAACCCGAATGTTTTCCCTTCTCAGCATTTGCTTTTCATTTTACTTGGAATAACATCCAACCGTTTTAGCAAGTAGATATAGAGATGCACACACAGAATGCAGTGACTTATTCAGAAGAGCTGGATTGTAAATCACTTTTCCTGGATAAAAATATCCCTACCTGGAAAGATTGTGCTTTATAAGTATGGGGGGAAATGCTGATCTCATGGGTGGCCAACCCACCTTCATCTTAGCAAGCTTTATGATGGTTTAACTCTGGTGTTTTTATTTTTCTTTTTTCCAGCAAATCTCATTTTTTACATCATAAAGAAAAAGAGAAAGGCATTTATCATATATACGTACGTGTTAAATAAGTTTGCATAGAATACAAAATGTAGGGGGTAACCTCAGGCCCCAAGATTTGCCTTGTGTTTGAATTTAAACATTTTGTTAAAAAAATCAGTTTTTAAGTTCTCTGCTCTCTCCAGTTCTATCCATGCCATGGGTTCTGATTCTGAGTCACTGTGTATAAACCAAAGTTCTCTTTTCTTCATTCACTATAATGCAAATCCAAAAAAAGCCATAACTCCCCCCCACCCCCTCTTTTGGGCAAAGTGAGTGAAATTTACAGGCACAGGAGCTTTTTCAGAGTGGATCAATTCTGTCAAATTGTAAGCAGATACAAGGGATTTGCAGCCGTGGCATGTTTTACAAAAAAATTAAGACAACGTCTATAACTTTTTCCCGTGTCAGAATTGGATGCAATTTGCAGGCGTGATCTCCCCTTCTGAGGGGAAGACGCTTGTCAAATTTCAGAGCGATAGTTGTCATGCTTCTCCTACAAAGGTAGACATTACCATTTGGGGGGGGGGATACAACAGGAATCACAGGGCATAGGTGGTGGTGGGGTTAGTGGTGATAGTGGTCATGGGGGAAGCATGGAAGAAAGATGGGTGTGGGGAAAATGTCACCCTCCCAGCAAGGAGCCTGTAACCCCAAAGGTTGCTGGTGGGATGTGCTTCTCTTCCTCCCCCACACATTGTTGGTTATATAGCCTCTTCTCCATGGGGAAACAGAGACCTCTCCACAACTACACAACTTTTAGAAGACATCTGAAGGTAGCCCTGTATCAGGAAGTTTTAAATGTTTGTTGTTTTACTATGCTTTTATATATGCTGTAAGCCACTCAGTGTGGCTGGGGAAACCCAGCCAGATGGGTGGGGTATAAATAATAAAACAACATCACCATTGTTGTTGTTGTTGTTGTTGTTGTTGTTGTTGTTGTTGTTGTTGTATCCCTTCTTATATATGTGGATTTTGTGCATATTTGCCTACAGTTCAAAATGGTAGACTTTTAATTATTGTAATAGACTTGGGAGGGGAGAAAGATAAAGTAAAAAAACAAATTCAGTAAAAAACAAATTCTCACATTAGAAGGCCTGTTTGCCTTCTCCAATCTGTGTTCAGTTGATCAACACCTGTTTTGTATAATTACATGTGACGACTTCAGAACACAAACCTCAAGACTAGTCAAAACAGCTACTTTTAATTGGCTGTAAAATATCACTTTTTCTGTTGCATCTCTTATTAATAAAGTAATTACTTTCACAATGTGATTAGAAATTCACATGCTATAGCAAGAAAACAGCATCTTGGTTAAAGGACCATAGGCCTATTTGCGCATTTGCCGCTCACAGGAACACGAGAAGCTACTTTGCACTGAGTCAGACCTTTCATCTCTGTAGGCCAGTGTTGTTTACACTGACTGGCTATGACTCTCTATGGTTCCAGGTAGGGGTTTCTCCCAGCCCTACCTGGAGATGCCAGGGGTTGAAAAGCTGGGCCCTTCCCTCTCATGCAATACCATCTATATGTTGAGGGAAAGTCTGAAGAGGGTAGCCTGCTTTAGGTAGCCTGATGTGATTTAGAAGCCACCACAATCAGGTTTCCGAGAGAGAGAGAGAGAGAGAGCAGGTTCACTTCTTCACATCTTCCCCAAAGAAATAGGAATTAGGGTAGGGCCAGAAACCCCAGTCCTGTCACACACACACACACATACACACACACACTTTGCAATAGCATGAAGCATGAACTCCTGAACAGGGCAAGTGTACCTTACCTGAATTTTAATGGGGACAGTTCAAAGACATCAGCGATAAGACACATTTCATGCTTCTTGGAGGTTTCCACCATTGCCTCAAAGGGAATCCTTTGAATGGTCTTCAAATCCACTTGTGGCAAGTATTTTGCTGCTGCCTTCAAGTGATAAAAGCAGCAAATAGAAATAATGCTATGTATTTTCACAATGTTATGTTTTCTGTTGTGGGACTGGTTTGTTTTCCAGGTGCAGGTACTTCAAAAGAAAGTGCAATAGTTTTGTGGAGAAGAAATATCTGAAGGTGGAACAAAAAATGTTGCTTTCAGCTTGGCCTGAGAACTATAGGATCACTAGGTGCCTTCCACATCAGGAAATGCATCATAAAAGTATTTTCTGAGAAGTTCCAACCTAGTTATTAAAAAAAAATACCTAAAGACTCCTAGTTATATTTGATTCAGAAGTGTAGATCACACTCTGCTTTACTGTCCCTCCTCTTTCATCTTAGTTACCCTTTAGGGGCTTCCCACAACAATGGATCTGGGAAAAACAAATGCAAGAAATGAGCATTGATGCAGATACCCAGCTCTCTGCTCAGAAGCAACAAGGCAGAGTTGTACAATAAAGCACAGCCCGCGACCATGTTGCCATTAAATCTCCCTCTGTCAGCATTGAGGAATAGCCTGCCTATGTTTTAAAAAAAGGATTCAATTGAAGTTTTTCCTTCACCTTTGCTAAAATTTACAACATGACATTTCAGGATAGATATAAACACAACTCCTACAGTTTTCCAAAGTGGCTGGTATTGCCAAAGGATACTTTTCTGCACCCCCCCTCCCCCTAGTATTGACACAGCTGTGGTAACAAGGCTACTGGCATTTAACACTAGATACACATTTTTCATTTCATTACTACCAGCTACATTTCTCTTTTTTTAAAAAAACCCATTAAAGTAAATGTGGAAAGTTATAATTAACACAATTGACGATCCTTTCTTTTTGCAGGTGGATGTACATCTCTTAAATGTCTATACTTTTTACTGTAAAAAAAAAATGCTAAATATAAATTCACTGGGAGGTACAGGACCAGTTAATAGAAGGAAGGAGCTTCTAAACCTTCTGTGCATTCTGGCTCATGTGATGTTTTCCCCATTTTAGGGTGTTAGGAATGATATCCAGTCTGAAGTATTAAAGAATCCTTGTAAATATTATTACCATAAATTAAACAAGAGTGCTATATTTAAGACTTGGATCCCAGCGTGGTAATGAATAAAAGGCTTAGTCTAGATTCTCTACGTGTGTGTTTTCCACCCTCACTGAACAGACACCTGAGTTTACCGTTTTCTTGATGATGTCTGCCAGAGTACACTCAACTCTTGTAAAGTGCCTTAGGTGCCTCACTAAGACTTCCTAACTTTGATGAAGAGCTTGAAAAACCTTATTTGACCCAACTCATTCCAAAACAAACTAAACTCTCTACGGCTCAAATGGTTCCTCAGTCTTAGTTACGCGCAAATATGGTGCGGTTAATCAGTTGGCCGCTGCTGAGAACATTAGAGAAAGAGAGCATTTATCTCCGGGGCACGGGGGAAGGAGCGGCTATCCAAACTAAGGCCGCCACACCAAAAATAAAGACAGATGTATCAGCATCAAGCCGAAGGAGCTCAGTTGCATTAGGGCATCAAGCAATTTCTCCAAGTGCTCTCCTCAGTGATAATACACTTCCCTGTCAGGACCAATAAGACTGATGGTAAAGAACAACGCAGGCATTCTTTTCAACTATCCTGCCCCTTTGTTTCCATATTTCTTTTTTTAAAACGTCAGTATTGTTGCACTGGAAGGGGAAAATATAGGATGTAGCCTGCGCTGTGTTTATGAATCTTTGGTTTGTGCAGCCATTAGGTTTCCTTACAGCGAATTCTTCCTTCTTTAGCTCCCTGAAAGGAAAGCAGGGGTTCAAAGTACACTTAAGTAATTCTGCACCAACTGAAACGTGGCTTCATCCAGACAAAGATGGACTCCAGCAATGACCTCCCACCCTTTGTGCTGGAGCCAGCTGCATTTCAAATACAGTAGTACCTTGGGTTACAGACGCTTCAGGTTACAGACGCTTCAGGTTACAGACTCCACTAACCCAGAAATAGTACCTTGGGTTAAGAACTTTGCTTCAGAATGAGAACAGAAATCGTGCTCTGGCGGCGCGGCAGCAGGAGGCCCCATTAGCTAAAGTGGTACCTCAGGTTAAGAACAGTTTCAGGTTAAGAACAGACCTCCAGAACGAATTAAGTCCTTAACCCGAGGTACCACTGTATTTCAAATATTACTGCAGTGTGTGCCATAGCCCAGGGCAGCGTAAACCTGTGAGGATGGTATAAAATCAAGTGTGCTGGTCCCACACACTCCCTCTGCCACCATTTATATTGCTTTCCAACTCATTGAGGATGACTGTCTGAAGTCGGGATCCTTTTGCTTCCAGAAGGCTCCCCACAGAAGGCGACATAAATAGTGATGGAAAGGGGGCATAACTAGTGTACTCATTCCCCAGTGCACCATCTCATGTGTTACATTGCCCTAATTGTAATGACTGCGTAGGGCTTTTGTCTTAGATCATCAAAATGGAACTCCTGGGCACTGGCTTTATACCAACCATCAATTCTTGCACTTAAACACAGAGAAGAAAACACCCCCAAACTCTTTATGCCTCAACATTTTTGTGAGAGAGTTCACTACGAAAGTCCCCACTGTTTGTGCCACGCCTTGCTATGGAGCATGCATTGTCCCTTTATGTCCCGAATGAAATGTTGAGTTTGTTAGTGGTGTGATGCAGGTTCTTCTGGCTCTTCTGGCTCCTTCATGACAGGCTCTCTCTGTTTCAGGAGCTTAGCTTAGTTCATTTACTGAATTTATGAATCACTTCTCACAACGTGAGCTATTTACCAGAATAAAATACGGTGATGCAGTAATAAAAATGCATAGACATATTAAAAACACATTCAGAGGGAAAACATCCATTTACTGGCACTGCCAAGTGCCCAGGGAAAGAGAAACATCTTTGCCTGACACAGGACCTATGCTAAAGTTGGTGCCAGGAGGGCCTCCCTGGTGGGAACATTCCAGAGATTTGGAGCTATTGCAGAAAAGGCCCTGTGGCATATTCTGCTCTTAAAACAGATTAAGTAAACACAGAAACAACTTCCAGAACATGGGGTGGCACCTCTAGGGGGAAAAACCCTGCAGAATATGTGGTTGAAGAGGAAGAGGATTATTGTTGGTAATCAAGCATCAAGTCAAGAGAATGCCTCTAATATGCCAGACCTGTGGACCTTAGTCTTCTTTTGCTATAGCATTGTCTGTCTCTGTAATGACTTGAACCTATGAAATGACAAACCACTCTTGCTTGAAAAATGTGCTGCTCTATTGAGCCAAGCAGATTATAAGACATTCAGTTTGTAGTGATCTATGGTCCCAAATGAGTTAGGAAAAGGAAGGGTTGTATGAATTCATTGCTATGATTTATACCACCCACCTGCACAGCCCCCCAATATGGAGTTTTGTAGTATGTCAGGATGACATTTAGACATACCATTGAAATGCAAAGTCAGATTGCAGTGATGGCTTGTGGTGTTACTAATAAAAATGGCTGAACTGCTGTAGGTACGCTGAACAAGGAATCAGAGCTTTGTTACCATCACATCTCATTAGTTGAAATGTTTTTCTTTAAAAAAAAACCTAGAAAGGAAAGGTGACATTTGGTAACCTTCTTAGAAAGTTCATGTACTTGTAAACTGGAATCATTCACTATTCAGCTGTTTTGTCAAGGCCAGAACAACCTGTACAAGATTAGCATTAGTTAAGGCAAGGTGTCAATCACAAATAAATGAGTGATATTTTGAAAGCTGTATTCTTCAACTGTTCACATTTATTTCTAGGCAGGCTGATGCTATGCATGTTTCCATGAAAGGAAAACCAAGTACAAAGAGACTTAACCCCAATTAAAATGTGCATGTGATTGCAGATCCAAACTAGGTCATCAAAAGTTCCAATCTTGATTGTTAGGTGGTCAGAAGCTGAAAGGTCTGCTTAAGCACATTTTCGCACATTTGATTGAAATTCCTACGGAGCCTCTTCAGCATGATTTATTTGAATCTATTGCCATTGTAATACAGAGCAGAAACTGAGGGAAGGCATTTGTAATTTAAACGACTGTTGTAGCCCATGTTAGTTTGACATTTACATGTTACCACCCTCCAGACCTCTTGCAGAGGAGGAACATGAAAAAGGGCTTCAGAGGATGATTGCGAGGTTTGGGTCGGTTCATATGAGGAGAGGCAGTTCTTGAGGTATTGTGATTCTCAGCTGTTTAAAGCTTTATAGGTCAACACTAGCACTTTGAATTGGGCCTGAAAACTAATTGACAGCTAGTGCAATTGGACCAGGATTTGCCGCCAGAGCACGATTTCTGTTCTCATCCTGAAGCAAAGTTCTTAACCCAAGGTACTATTTCTGGGTTAGCGGAGTCTGTAACCTGAAGCGTCTGTAACCTGAAGCGTACATAACCCAAGGTACCACTGTTTTTGCTTTAGTTACCCGTATTTTTCGCTCTATAACACGCACACGACCATAACACGCACATAGTTTTTAGAGGAGGAAAACAAGAAAAAAAATATTCTAAACGAAACAGTGGATGTATGATTTTTGTGGTTCATGCTGTGGCCATAGACATGTGATCTGACAGTGAGTTTGGAGTAGCCCTATGCAAAAATCCTGAGGATCCATGTGGATCCATGCTTTGTAACCACGTTTTTGCACCACTGCGGCCCCAGGCAACAGTGCAGTGGGTGCATGATTTTTTTGGTGCAAGATGTAGCCATGGACATGCTATGTGATCTGATGGTGAATTTGGGGTGACCCAGTACAAAAATCCTGAGAATCCATGTGGATCCATGCTTTGTAACCACGTTTTAAGTGGGGAGGGAAGGAAAAGCACTCAAGGGACAAGGAACATGCGTGGGGTGGGTGGAGAAGGATGCTGTTAATAATGCAGAAGAGGGGTATAAGAGGAGAAGCAAGCAGGCTCTGCTTCTCTCCCTCCTCTCCGGCTCGCTGAAAAACTTTGCTGCTATTTAGCCAGCTGAGTGGGGAGGAGAGAGGGACAGAGAGCCTGCTTGCTTTAAAGGAGCCAACCGGACAGGAGCCGCTTACACTCGTGTAAGCAGCTCCTCTCCTCTCCCGCTTTGCTCCTTTAAAGCAAACAGGTTCTGTCCCTCTCTCCTCCCCACTCAGCGGCTCTTCTCCTGCTTTGCTGTTTCAAAGCAAGCCATGGAGGAGGGAAGGAAGGGGAACCATGGATCCTCTGCTCACGACTGCAGCAGATCCCCCGCCATCCATAGGCATTCCCTCCATAACACGCACAGACATTTCCCCTTACTTTCTAGGAGGAAAAAAGTGAGTGTTATGGTGCAAAAAATACGGTAATTGGTTCTCATCCAGTCCATTAAAGAGACAAGACAGCAGTCCAGCCCATCCACTGCCACACCTCCAGATGTAAAGGAGAAATAGCATATTGTTGACTACATACTTCAAAACTCTGGATGACCCCACTCAGCAGTTTTATGTATATATTAAACAGCACAGGGGATAAAATCAAAACCTGAGGAATTCCACATTGAAGACTTCATTGGGCCAAACATTACTCCCCAAGAACCACCCTCTGGAAATGACCACCCAAGTAGGACCAGAGCCACCCCAAATTGTAGTCCAATTATATATGTCTTCAAACTATAGTATCCACATTATAGTATCCCAAAAGCATCCTTGTAGAATGCAATATGTAGTGCTGGCCTAGCACTGCTTGGTTTGGATAACAATGTTATGCAACATACAGGTGTCATGCCTAGTTCTGACCTAGCATCAAACGGAAACGCTGGACCTTATACTGAAGACTAGATAAGAAATCTTAGCTAGCATTCAGTGATGTTTTACTCAGAGTAAACTCATTTAAATGAAGAGACATAACTAAGTGAGGTCCATTCATTTCCATAGCTGTACTGTGAGTAAAACCCATTTGAATACCATGCCTAATACATAAATAAATCCTGACAGCAAATAGTTTTTACTCCACTCTTCCCTTAAAATAATTATGAGGTGGCCAAATAGTGTGCATTATCACTTGTATTTTTTCTTCTTCACAACTTTGCACTCACTTCACCAGCCAACTTATCAGCTTCCTGTAATTAGGTATGGTCAAATCTGCCCATTTTGGTTTCCCCCTTCATTTTTGCAGTCTTAAGTTCAGTTTGACACATTACTATTCATTACTTTTTATTTTTATATATATAAAGAAGTTGTTATGAAAATTCATCAGTATCATAGCATGAATTTCTCCTAATACCTCTGTATGCACTTTGGGTTAATATACATATTTGAAATTTCCCCTAATATTGTATGCTATTTTCACGAATACATGCATTTTTATACACACTTAACCCTAGTATGTGCACTTTTGTGCATAATTGCTGGAGAACTGGATTGCAAGATTGGGAGGTGTGCAAATTTTGAAGGACAGATGAGTTTTGGTTCATATGCCATTTTGGAAAGTGCTGACTAGGTAAAGGTACCCCTGCCAGTACGGGCCAGTCGTGTCCGACTCTAGGGTTGTGCGCTCATCTCACTCTAGAGGCCGGGAGCCAGCGCTGTCCGGAGACACTTCCGGGTCACGTGGCCAGCGTGACGAAGCTGCTCTGGCGAGCCTGCACCAGAGCAGCACACGGAAACGCCGTTTACCTTCCCGCTATAAAGCGGTCCCTATTTATCTACTTGCACTTAAGGGTGCTTTCGAACTGCTAGGTGGGCAGGAGCTGGGACCGAATGACATGAGCTCACCCTGCCGTGGGGATTCGAACCACTGACCATGCGATCGGCAAGTCCTAGGCGCTGAGGTTTTACCCACAGCACCACCCACGTCCCTATGCTGACCAGGTAAGTACACCTTTAAATGTGAACTGGATTGAATTTCTGCCCCATGCCTACCTGGAATGCCTGTTTTTGGAGGGATGGTGTGACATCAGGATGTCCTCTACTGAACTTCTCAAGAAGAGTGGCTGGAGGTTGCCTGTGGAGCACTGAAGAACTCCAGAGGAATATTTTTTTAAGCAGTGCAGGGTTTTGAAAAAAGCTTTTAAGCCTTCACATTTGAAGATATTCTATAGCATGGGTAGGCAAACTCAGGCCCAGAGGCCGGATCTGGCCCAGTCGCCTTCTAAATCCAGCCCGCGGACAGTCCAGGGATCAGCGTGTTTTTACATGAGTAGAATGTGTCCTTTTATTTAAAATGCATCTCTGGGTTATTTGTGGGGCATAGGAATTCATTCATTCCCCCCCCCCAATACAGTCCAGCCCCCCACAAGGTCTGAGAGACAGTGGACCGGCCCCCTGCTGAAAAAGTTTGCTAACCCCTGCTCTATAGTGTGCAATTTTTGGAAGTTCTTTCCCAATTTCAAGAATGTTGCTTGTCTAGTAACCCAGTCAAATATAATCTCTAATATCGCTAAGCTTTGAATTGGGTTCAAGGGATCTCTAGCAGTATGACCTGGCTGTAGCCCTGTTATTTTAAAACACAATGTCAAAATTTACCTCAGAAGTCTGTTGCACACTCAACTCACTCTGTAATGCTAAAGGATCCATCTGGAAGCTGTCCCTAGAGTCAGTCAGAGGACTTTAGAGAGGCATGAAATGCTTGCTTAAATGTTGCAGGAAGAGAGAGAAACTTCTTTCAAATGTCCTATTTTTATCACTTGTAACTGGGGGTGGGGGATGGGAGAAGGGGAATCAATATTTTCCTTGGGGTTTTTTGTGGGGGGGAGGAAACAGCTCCCATCACAACTGCAAGGTGGCCCTTGCATATCTTTACCCCCCCCAAAAAAATAGTTATGTCCAACAGGAATTTCAAAATTCTGCCAAATATTATGTGCAGGGTTTGCAACCTGCTGGTTTCTGAAATACTTTATTTTTTTTGGAGTGGAGATAGAGTGCCATCAACAAACATGCTTTGTGACTGTATTATGGGAAAACAGAACCATGCTAGTCATTTTCCCCCTTGTGATTTCCACAAGACCCAGTGGAGGGGACTTATTCTGATGCTAATTATCTCCAGATACAAAGGATGGGGATCAGGTGAACAGGGCTACATATATTTCATTATTGCATAAAAGTCTGGCTGGTTCTGATTCACACCTGAGTGTGTGCTTTTTTCCAGTTTGAATAAATTACAATTTATTGGAAATATTTACTGCTTGCACCGTATAAATACAATACAATGAAAATAGTCTTTCTGGGGCTTTTATTTCTGCAGTACGGTTTGCTTGCCTTTTGTCTGCTTAAGCCAATATAATTAGGTCTACTGCAGAGGACAGAACTATTCTGTCCATTGCTGCAGTCCTGTGCCAGGCTTCTCTAGCATGACAGCGGGTTTTGCACTGTTTTCAGCACCTGTGTGAGACTATGAATGATTCATGATTTAAATGATCCACTATAAAAAAAATGCAGTGCAGTCTGTCAACCTATTTAGCGATGGGCTGATATTACTGCAGGGTTAGTTTTATGAATTGGCAGTGTGCTGACAACTGAATTTGAAAATAAACATCTATGAAACTCATCTACTGGAGCAATTCAGAAATCAGCTGGTTCCAGACTGCATGCATAATATTTGAAAACTCTGATGCGGCTGAATAAGATATCACATCTAGTTTATTTCTCCATTCAGTTCCTTCAAATCCCCCCACCCCAACACACACACACATGATTGGGTTTGGGACCAGCCAAGAAAGAGTTAACTTCTGAAGCTGACAGTTATTTCAGTTTTAAATAAATTATATGAACTTTTGAAATGTGTGTTTGCCTCCTTCCATTGCTTCGGGCGACACAGATGGACAAATTCAGAATTCAAGAAGCAGTGGCTCATATCAATCTCTCTCTTTTTTCCCTTTTGGTGCTTTACCCCGTCTACTTCAGATGTCTGCTAGAGCAGCTTTTCCTCAGACAGTGGACTCCACCAAGTTCCTCCTTATTCTCCCGCCTTTCGTTGGGACTGGTGTCAGCAGCAGAAACTCACCATTAAGGTGGCCAGTTCTGTTGAGAGAGGGATAGCTTGGAAGTGGTAGAGTAAGGGGAGTGGCTTATATGGCTTCAGGTGAGGGGGGGCAAAGCTTTTGGTACCCTTATGATCATGACAGATGTATCATGAAATAATATTGTTTCTGATTTATAATTATATAAACTTGTTCACCTTCATTCCATGCACAACTTGTGTTACTGATTTCCTGATTTTATAATTCATTAGCTTTGTTTAACGAATTTATTTTGTCTTTCTGAAAATGAAACGTAAATTAATGCGATCAAACTTAATACATTTGATTAATTTTAAATTAATTGAGTTGGGAAACAATATAGTTTGTACTGGTAAATACACTATTACCTTGCTACATATCACAACAAACACGCAGCACTTGTCTTTGTCATATTTCTTTTTATTTTATTCGTTTACATATAATGTGACTTGAAATGTGTGAAGTTACTGAAGAGTAAGTTGTGTGTTATTTTCCCCCCTGCAGATTTCAAGTGCAAGCTGGAACTGATCTTATCAAACATCATTGGTTTAACTGCCAAAGAAGTTAATGAAATAGGATTGCAATCCGTCGGATTGCAAATTTCAGGTCAACTTTGCTTTGAATTCATGTCACATTCTAAAAATGTACAGTGTGTAAAGTTGTCCTTTAATATTTACATTAGCTAATAAATCTGCTCTATTTGCTTTAAGGGATCTGTTAAATGTTGAAAAAAAATGGTGTGATATGCTTAGGTCCTATTTATAATATATCTATCAGCTGTGACAGCTATAATAGCTGCATCCTTTACTCTCAGAAACAGATGTTGATACAGTCCTCTTCCCTGGCTTTGAGAACTCTCTTTATGTTTAGTCTTTTGTGTGCAGCATTTTGAATGCTGCGGTAAAAAATCTTTCTATACATACATTTTGAGAACACTGAGAATAGATATTGTTCTAGACACTTGTCCCAAACAATGTATTGATTTGCCAGCTGCATCCCTATCTGGAAAAAGCAGATCGTGCTGTAGGCATTCATGCCCTACTTCAGAGGTGGGAAACCTGCAGCCTGTGGGGAAATCTTGGCCTGCCAAGGGTTTCCCTTTAGCCCCAAGGGTCAAAACCATGTCTACCAGTCAGCCAGCCAGCTGGTGACACTTCCTCTGATGTCAGCTGATGGGCAGGGCTTGGGTGCATACCAGTGCTTGTTCCTTGAAGGTAACCGGTGTGCACAGCCAAAGAAGCAGGATTTAACTCCCCATTATATCCTGCTCAGAGCCAGTTTCCTGTGGGGAATTTAGCCTCATTCGGCCATTTCAGGAGGTTTGAACTCTTAATGCACAGTTGATGAATGGGCATTAATTCTGCTCAGTTTCTCTATGCAAGACAGTTCCCTGGGGAAAGCTGGGAAGGGCATACAGTGGTACCTCGGGTTACAGACGCTTCAGGTTACAGACGCTTCAGGTTACAGACTCCACTAACCCAGAAATAGTACCTCGGGTTAAGAACTTTGCTTCAGGATGAGAACAGAAATCGTGTTCTGGCGGTGTGGCGGCAGCAAGATGGCCCCATTAGCTAAAGTGGTACCTCAGGTTAAGAACAGTTTCAGGTTAAGAACAGACCTCCAGAACGAATTAAGTTCTTAACCTGAGTATCATTTGATGTATATCAATGTATATCATTTGAGCAGGGAGCCAACTGCAACAGTGCACTGACCACATTTTGAGCACCTCGATAAAGTTAAAGGAAAACCATCCCCCCGCCCCAGTTTTTGGTAGAAGCTAGTTTTACCCAGAGAAGATTGGCTGGTCCTTGTCTCAGTCACCAAACCACCTCTTCCAGCTTCTCAGCAGTGTTTGAAATGTGAAAAAATAACAATGGGGTCCCCCCTCCCTATTTAAAACAAGTACAAGTGTTTGAACACATAAACATGAAAGGCTTTTGAAACACAAAGTTCATAGTCCACTTGAAGTTTTTGTGAGAGAGATTCTGATCGAGAGACTGTATGTGTGAAAGAGAGAGAGAGAGAGAGAGAGAGAGAGAGAAGAAGAAGAAGAAGAAGAAGAAGAAGAAGAAGAAGAAGAAGAAGAAGAAGAAGGCAAAGCTCATTCTACCACAGAAAAGTCCACACCTACTTCTGTTTGTAGGAACATCTGTATGCACCCCAAGAGAAACCATTTTGAATCAGCTGTATCTTTAAAAAAAACAAAACAACCCCAAACACAACAACTCTAGCAGCTTTGCTTGTGTGGCTTCTTGCAACTCTTATTAGCTGATTTGCATTCAGAACACCAAGAAAGGTGAATCGGTCTTTCTGATAAATTACTCCCACATTTTTTGCAGATGATGCTATACAGGCTGAAGATATTTCAAGAGGAAAGCAAAGATGTAGAAAGGCTTTCTTTTCAATGAATCTCAAGGATGCATCTTAATTGCACATCTCACGACTCTATCATATGGAAACGCAAGCAGGGGCCTATGGAAAACTTGTGGAGGGATTCTGGGGAGGAGGAAGTATTAGTTCAGTGGCTAGGAGGGAGAAGAAAGTAGGTTCAGGGAACTGGAGGAGAGGGCATATTCCCTCTGTTATGGCCAGTTGCCATTTTTTCTTCAAGGTTCTTTCCTACTTTGCTTGAGCAAAGTAATGGGTGAAATGGACTTCTTCCTTAGCAACAGTGGCTGCTTGGGAGGGATGAATATGTCAGTTTTGTCAGGATGAGAATGGCATCATGCTTAGTGGCATGAAAGACCAGGGTTCAAATCCCCACTTAGCCATGAAGCTCAATGGGTGACCTTGGGCCAGTCACAGCCTTTCAGCCTAACCTACTTCACAGGGTTGATGTGAGGATAAAAGGAGGAGGAAGAACTATGCACACTGCCTTGAGCTCCTTGAAGAAAAGGTTGGGATATGTTAATAATAATAATAATAATAATAATAATAATAATAATAATAATACATAGTTTTCAGTAATATAGGCATTCCTATGGATAGTTTTAGGTTGTAAATCTTCATCACGAAATTTGGAGAAGCGTGACTTTCAAAGCATAGCTGTGTTTCAGTTCGCTTTTTGGCTGAGGAAGTGCAAATTAAGTTCTCCTGAAAATGTAATGGAACAGATTTCTCCCTCACCCCTAGTGGTGGCAGAGCTGAGAAGATAGAGCCCAATGCCTTACTTGCAATGGTTTTGGTGGTGACAGAGAGCAGAGCCCACTAAATATCACTTCACTGACAAAATTACAATTGGAGATGGATTCATTCAGGTTGCAAAGGAGGGAAAACCTTTTAGTTGCCAGGGACCAGGTAGCAAAGTATGGGACTGAACAGGTGAGAAGGAAATTCAGCAGAAAAAAATACATTGCTGACAATCCAAATCACCTCACAGGGAATCAGTCTGGACAAAACTTTCCTCCCAGCTAGAATGGCCCCATTCCTCCCACCAAGCGCCTCCAACCCATAGCTGGGCATGCACACTTCCTACAAGGCCCACAACTCTTGCAATTGTGGGAACTGCATTGAAACTAGCCCTGAAGCCATGAGGAGATTTATGTTCGCTCCTCAGGGATGTGTGAATCGGTCTATTTTGGTTTCTCTCAGTTTCTCATTTCCCCCCAATCTTAAATTCAATTCACAGTATTTCCTTATCAGTCTGCATACATTTTCATGCTCATATCATAAAATATGTAAATTTGCCTAATACACAGATTTAGGCAAGCAATTTCCCATAATATCAGTATTCCTATACAATACTTTTGCTAGTACATACATGTTTGTATGTATCTTTCCCCAAGATAGGCATTTTTCAGAGAACTGTATTGCAAAATACGGAGAACTTCGAGGGACAGCTGGGGTTCAGTCCATGCATTTCAAGTTCAAATCTCCACAGCACTTTGCAGTATATACCGTATTTTTTGCTCTATAAGATGCACCAGACCACAAGTTTTTGGAGGAGGAAAACAAGAAAAAAAATATTCTGAATCTCAGAAGCCAGAACAGCAAGAGGGATTGCTGCGCAGCAAAAGCAGTGATCCCTCTTCCTGTTCTGGCTTCTGGGATAGCTGCACAGCCTGCATTTGCTCCATAAGACACACACACATTTCCCCTTACTTTTTAGGAGGGAAAAAGTGAGTCTTATAGAGCAAAAAATATGGTATTCTTAAAAAACCCGCATGGAACTTCATCAGCATTTTAGTGTAAATTTCTCCCATTATACACATTTTCGTATGCATTTTTTTCCTATTATTCACATTATAGCAAAGTAATTTTTACCATTTAGATGCATTCTAAAGATTATTTTCACTAATGTATATGCATGTTCATAAGCACACTTATGCAGCTCCTTGACCACCCATGCTCTTTTCTCCTTTGCAAGCTGTTTATTTTTAATGTGATGAAGGCGTAGAGGTGCATGCAAATAAGTTTCCTATTTATGGTGCAGCAACACTAAAAAGTGCTGGCCCTAGCAGGGACGGGCACCATTTGTCCTAAGCTTGAAACAAAAATATTTGGGGGCTGGCATGGCTAATAAGTGTGCATGTCCATAATGGAAAATTGGTGATAGCTTTTAAACAGCTGATAGGAGGCCAGATTTTGCCCTTTTTTGCTCCAACGATGCCCAAAAGTTGACTGCAGTGGCCCGTAACTGCATGCACACATCTTTGGATAAGAACACATACCCCTTCCAAGGTCCATGAAATGTTAACTGTGACAGTCAATGTTATCTCTTATTTTAACTCCATCTCAAGGGATTTCTGCACCAAGCTTTCAAAATTATTTTTAGGCTTCTTTGCTACTATATTTCTGCACGTGTATCTTCTTCATTTAAAATTAAAATAGGTGCATTTTTCTTTTCTTCTTTTTTGCAAAATGATGTACCACCTCAGCTGCGGAGCGCTGCAAAGCGCAGCATTTTCAGCATCCTTTGAAATGTTGCCACCAGGGTCAGTGACTCCCAAGAGATACGTTTCCTCTGTTTGGTGACAGTGCTTCAAGCCCACGCAACCCCGTCACCTTGTCACACACCTAAAAGAACACAATAACATGTGCAAAGCTCCAGGGGAAGCTGAAATGCAAAAAAAGTTAAATAAATAACCTTCACACTTGGGGGAATGAGTTTAAAATTATTTCAGCTATATTAACTGAACCTGGCTTGACTCCGGCTTTGGTCTGGCTACATTCTGGAGGTGGCAGGGGAGGAGGGATGTAATGAGGATTTTCCCCACAAATGGATTTTGAAGAGCTTTTGCTAACTTGAGTCACAACGCTATGCACAACTACTTGGGAGCAACCCATACTGAGCACAGTAGGACTTAAGCACCTGAGGAAATGTGTATAGGTTTGCACTGTGCATGTCCTACCCCCCCCTTTACACATCTGCAAATAGGGTGTGTCAAGTGCCCTATTTTATTTTATTTTTTAGAGGTAAAGGATCCCTGGATGGTTAAGTCCAGTCAAAGGCGACTATAGGGTTGCAGCGCTCATCTTGCTTTTCAGGCCAAGGGAGCCGGCGTTTGTTCAAAGACAGCTTTCCAGGTCATATGACCAGCATGACTAAACTGCTTCTGGCACAACAGGACACCGTGACGAGTGCCAGAGTGCATGGAAATGCTATTTACCTTCCCGCCACAGTGGTACCTATTTATCTACTTGCACTGGTGTGCTTTCGAACTGCTAGGTTGGCAGAAGCTGGGACAGAGCAACAGGAGCTCACCCAGTCATGGGGATTCGAACTGCCGACCTTCTGATCGGCAAGCCCAAGAGGCTCAGCGGTTTAGACCACAGTGCCCCCCGCTCCCACTAGTGCCCTATTTACCCTGAAGCTGTCCTTTCTTTGGGGGCCTATCTGGCTTAAAGATAAAGCATGGTAAGAAAAGAGAAAAAGAGCCTTAAGTTGCCTATTAGTAGTGAGCACATGGACACAGGCATACAGGTAACTTGATCACATTCTTCCCCTTTATGATGAGATGTATTGCATTCCTACTTAAATTATAATAATCATTTCTAAATGTGCATCCTTGCGTATGCATTAGCTTATGCAAATTTTATGCAAATCTGTTTCTGTCCTGTTTCTTTGGTGCTACATACCTTCATTTTTGAAATGCAAAAAAGAAGTGACCATCGTATCTGGAAATTCTTGAAGTGGGATGGGCTGGTGTCAGGGCCGGATTTAGGTTTGATGAGGCCCTAAGCTACTGAAGGTAATGGGGCCCTTTATATGTTCAACTGTCATTTGTCAACAACAAATTGTAGCTGGGTTTTTTGTTGTTGAATATATGCTATATGGTAATTTATGGACCTAATATGTATCTAACCAGTGATATTTTAGGGAGCAGGCTAGCAGGCGGGCCCCATTACTTACATCATAGGAGCCTACACAACACAAAACACTGTTGCTGTATGTAAGTTTTATTTGGTTTGGTTTTTTATCTTATATTTTGGAAATGTACATCCAGGGGTTTTTTCCCCCTTAATTTTTTTGGGGGGCCCCCAAGAGAGTGGGGCCCTAAGCTATCACTTGTTTAGCTTATACATAAGCCATGGCTGGTGGTGGTGGTGATGGGTGAAACTGAAAAGCCATGTCCCAAATTGACGATACTGCGAATGGACGATGCACTCTGCAACAGCTGCTGCCCTAGAGAAGTCCAAGCATTGGGGCAAAACAGGGCTTCACCTTTCAGGGATGAGCCACAGCACAGCTTCCTCTAGCTCAGCCTTGGTCCTCGTAGAGACTAGCAACTGACCCTGGGAGCTGACTGATCACCAGAGAGGAGTGGCATTCTATGCAATGTCAGTGGCTATAAATTTGATGGAGCTACTCTGAAGTAGCTGTGTTGAAATCCATGGAAGCTTTGCCATTGCCAGATCCTTCAAGAAATAAACATTGAAGAGCACTGTTTGTGGGACAGTGTTTGGTTTCCTCTGCTTAAAAAGTTTTTGAAAGATGTTGGGATTAAACTTCCCTTAAAGGGTGCCCAGTACACATCAACTTCCTTTCAAAGTTTTAATGAAAGGCTTCTACATAAGGAACATTAAAACAACTACTGACAAGCAAGCCTCAAAGACGTGGACATTTGATCTATAAATAAAATGTGTATTCTCTTATTCATATGGAATCATAAGAAAAGATGGCCCATCTGTTAAGAAGCTTGAAATCAAACTGTTGATGATCAGACCCTAACTTCATAAAGCATCAAGGTTTTGAGTTTAAATACCCCCTTGGGGAACTAAAATATCTTAAAATGTTAATGGTGCATGTAGTATCACTAATGGTATACATTAAAAATAAAATACATAGCTATAAGTGAAACTGTATTTCAAGGAACTATGTAGGATGGAAACTGCCACAAGCTTTGAGAAGTGGCTAACTAAGGTTATGCTGAAACCTACATTCCTAATTTACAGGATGCTGGACCCTTAATATTGCATGAGAGAACATTTGTAAAAGTGTTCATATCCTTGCATATTTTAAGAAGAAAGTGAAAAAGAAAACTGAAAGCCATTTTCAATTATGTATGACTTTTGGTACTTAGCATGAATGCATAGCTGCTCAGCTGGAATCGTGTTGTTTTATCTATCTTTGGCTCCTGCTGCATATTCAGAGGTGGCACTTGGACATTTGGAATTCATGCATACGATTTAAAAAGCAAAACATTGCTTAGAGAATATGCACAGCCATCACTAGTGATGTAAGAAGGCATCATTTTTTGTTCTGACCTGTAACTGTCTCGTGCAGCACTGTTTCCATTCTGCTGCAGTTTGTCTTCTGCCAAGAACTCTGTGGTTCATCTCGTCCCTGTTACAAAAATACATGAATTACATTGTTATTGTGTTATTGCACACCACTTCATTGTGAAAGAAACAATGCAAATTTGGGGGGGGCACACGCAATCAATTATGTATCGTGTGCAGACTGAAAGCAGCAACTGCAGCGAATGGTAGTCACTGGATTGATTTCTATTCTGGGCATAGCGCAAATAAGCAAACACTGGCAATTTCAGTTCCCATTTCAGTTACATGGACTATTGCACTACAAGAGCAGTGGTGTTTCAAAGTATTTTCAATGGAAGAATGTAGATTTTTCAAGAATGTTAACCAGTGTGTTAGATTTTTCTAACTTCTTAATAGTTCCTTAATGTTTAGATTTAAGTATGTGTGTCCCTATATCCATACATTTACTATAATCCAGAGTTTGCCACCATTCTTTCTTTTTTAATCATGCAACTTAAAACCTTTTCATAATGTATGATTTTAAAAATTGGTTTTAAAATATGCTTATTTTTTGTTTGTGTTTTTGTAAATCACACTGACTTATCAGGCAAAAAAAAATGTGGCTAGTAACTAAGAATAATAATAATAGTAATAGTAATAAATAGGGACTATCCAAAGAGCTGTTTTTCATTTGTAAAGTGATACAGTACTGCTATACCAGCAGGTATCATATATAGGAGTGCCTTTCTTAAAAAAAGAAAATCCAAAAAGGTTGATTTCAGTTAATAAAAACAGTCCGCTTCCTGAAGAAAAATAGCTTGTGGCTCCTCCCAATTGGCCTTATCTGTCGCGAATCATTACACAAACCCTACAGCCTCACTTAATAATGGAGGCTTTTTTAAAATGTGAATGACTGCTTAATTGGCACCTGCTTCAGCAGCCCTACTTCTTCACAGCATTTTCTGTTGCTGCATGTTCACACACACACACACACAGAGAGAGAGAGAGAGCGCGCAAAGAAGTCAGTGCTGAAGGTAACAGCAGCAGCAGCTGTCATGTTTTGCTTGCCTTGGCCTTTTTAAAGAAACGCAACCCATTCGTTTCCTGAATTTTTCAATCCCACTCAGGCTGTAACTATATTTGACAAATATTTGAACGGAGTTTACTACACCATGCAAATCTGAAAAACAACAACTGATATTCACTATGCATATTAATTTTTGCACTACTTTTGTTCTCTGAATGAAGTTTGAGACATAGCAGAAAATATATAACGTAGCTTTATTTCATTGTAACATTGCTGTGCTTGTGTAGTGCCCAACCCCAATAATTTTTTATGGATTGGTACAAAATCACTACAAACTACATTTAAAGCACTTTTGTGCCACCTTAACTGTCATAGCTTTCCCCAAAGAATTCTGGGAGCTGTCATTTGCAAAGGGTGTGGAGAATTGTTATTGGAGAACTCTATTCCCTGTACAGAGCAATGATGATGATGATGATGATGATGATGATGATGACGACTGGGTTTCCCCAGAGTTCACTGGAAGAGGGACAGGTAGCAGCAGAATTTCCAGAGTTCACTGGAAGAGGGACTGGTTGTTTAACCACTTTGGAAGTTATACCTCTCTAAGGGAAACAGGGGTCTCCTGACAATTCTCAGCACACTTAAAAAACTACAGTTCCCAGGTTTCTTTGGCTGAAGCCATGACTGTTTCAAGTGGAATGATAATGTGGAACTTCCAGCAGATTAGGCAGGTATCATAAAGGTCTTGGTGGAACTCAGCTTCCTATCTGGCCAAGTTATACTGATATCAGAAGACAATGGGTGAAAAAATACTAGGGTATCCCCATGGCACCTCCCCATTTCACAATTTTTTTGACTGCCTCTTTACCAAAGGGGGATTTCTTTTACCTCTTACTAAAGCCCTGTCACACTTTCAGGTGACAAAGTCTAAGACACTTTGAATATTCTGTGATATATGCATTGTCAAGTTCCTGCCTTTCCTTTTAACCCCATTCAGTCACCTGCAGGCTATTTATATTTCCTGACTCCTTTTACCAATGCTTCAGTGTCTCTTTTGCAGCATCCTCTCCTTTGTCTTTTCAAAGAGAAAGCTATTTTGTTTGCAACTTAAGAAAGAAACTGAGTTATTCATAACCAATAGTCTTCCAAATCTATTTAAATGGTTCTCAGCTCCATTTTATTTAAATAACAACAAACCTAGACCATTCTCCCACTGAACACAGCAACACAGTAAACTGGAAAAGCTGGAAAGGCTGCCTTCTTTTTGCTGTTGGTCTTATTTGTTCTCCTGGGAAAATCTTTGGTGCATCTGCAGTGCCTGTGTGTACTTTCATTCCACTGCCCTGAAATAGAAACCACTTGCACACCATCTGTAACCCCCCTGGGCTTCACTGACGCACCGCCATTCCATCCACTGTGTTGACATAGGCAGCTGAACCATGATGAACTCATTTTACATGAGTTCCCATGACCCCAAACACAGGAAACCATCCTTGACACTACAGGAAGTGGTTGGAACACTTACAGCACCTACAGCACCTACAGGTCAAACCAATGCCCAACTGCAGAAAGAACAAGTTGGTGCATACTTCCATATCCTGGTTGGGAGTCTTTGTGTTTGCTGCATGGAAACATAAGAAGATCCCTATACCAGACCAGACTATCCAGCTTAGTATTAACTGGTCTGACTAGCAGATGCTCTGCAGAGACTAGAAGCACAGGTCTATCACATCACCAACTACCTGACCCTTTTAACTGGAGATTCCATGGGACATTCAGCATGCAAATATGTGCTCTATTGCCGAGTTGAGGGGAAAGGGACCTAGCTCAGTTGCAGAACATAATGTTCTGGATGGCAAAAACTTGGTTTTGAGCCCACCAAGGCTAAAGAATCAAGTGATAATCGAGCATTTAGCTGGTGTGCTGCTGGGCGCAAGACAGTCCTTCTGGGAAGACACAACTGTCAGTCAGGTAGATCTTTTCAGTAGTGGCACCTGCCATCACATGTCAAGGAAATAAACAACTATTTGACTTTTAGAAGACACCTGAAGGCAGCCTTGTTTAGGGAAGTTTTTAATGTTTGATGTTTTATGATGTTTTTAATATTCTGTTGGGAGCCGCCCAGAGTGATGGGGAAACCCAGCCAGATGGGCAGGGTATTATTATTATTATTATTATTATTATTATTATTATTATTATTATTATTAAATTTTAGCCTTTCCCCTGTGGGTTTCCCACCCTGGCTGCCTCTACTTCCTGTCTGATGCCCTAACAGTCATGGATCACTCTGGACTCATCTAACCTGACTTGTATCTGTGGCTGTGTGTACTTGACTTGTGCAAGTCCATTTGAATATGCCCAGCATCCACGTGAGGCCAGTTCTTTTTTAAACATTCAGCAAATTAGTGTGTTTGCAGAGAAGCCTCACAACGTCTATTAATCCCGCAAAGCCTCCACTGAGCTTGCCCTATTACGTTAGCTTCCATTAAACACTGCGAGAGCTAGAAGTATGCAGGATGCTATGGAAACTTATGGTCTCCGTTCTCTGCTGACAGCACACGTGATGCCATTAGGGTACTCGCTCTCTCCTTTTGCCCTATAATTGAGTGTTTGATTGCATTATACACAGCATACAGTGGGCATGCCTAGATATGGACCTGGAAATTAACAGTAATAACAATGATGCAGAAAGGTGAGAGAGCAGAAATGATAGAAGTAGGATTAAACATTGCTGGGAAAGAGTTTGAGGGGGTAACAATGTGCTTCTAATTATGTCCTGTGCTCCCTATTGTCATCATAATAGCCCTTGCTTGACTAACTGTGGACAAAGGCTAGTTTTAAGAAAGAAGTCTTGCTTGTCTATTAGATTTCATAGGCAATTTGTTGGTAATCGGGATCAGAGTTCTGCTAAATTTAGAGGTGTAGTAAACCCATCCTTCCCCCCTCCACTCATCATTCATCAAGTGTATATGTGTGTTCTCGGGGTCACCTGATTTCACAAAGGAGAGGCTGATGTGCTTATTGTGGTGGCAATGGCTTCTTCTCTTTTTTCTTTTCTGCTTCCTTTTCCCCTTCCACACCATAAAAATGCCAGAATCTTCTGCCACAGTGGCAGCTCTTTTTCTTCTCAAAGCTACAGTATTTAAATCTGGTGGCCATCTTCTCTCTCTGCCAACCCCCTCATCCTACGCCTCTGGAAAGATCACGGCTTGGGATTGGGCCTTTGATCTGGCCCATTATGGCTCTTCTTCTGCTCTTAATGCTTTTGGAATGATCACAGTCCCTTCTCACAGGGCCATCATTGCAGGGGGTTGGACTAGAAAACCCTTTAGAGACTAAACACCTTTTGGAAGCCTTATAAGAAGCTGCTGCAGGAGAGGTCCTGGGAGCAACAGCATGAGAGGCTTGTTTCTAGGACTGAGGTGAAACTGTGAAGCTTCCTTGTTATTTTTGCTATTGGATGCTGCATGTGCCACACTTTTAACATTTGGGGGTGGGAATGTGCTGGTACTGCATACCCTTGAGTATCTCCCCCCCCCCAAAAAAGCACTGGTTTACTATGTTATTATGAAGTTGTTACTGTGCTGTTGTTTTGCTATATTATTGTGACATTGTTTTAGCAGTGTTTGCTTGAAATGTGTTCCTGTTTTCCCTTTGAGCATGATTTTGTGTGTGTGGAAAAGTGGCATACAAATAAAATGAATGAATGACTGTAGCAGGACAAGTGACACACCCTTGTACACCTGAGAAAGGCAACATAAAATAATACGGTGGGCATTGTGTATAGTTAAATTGTGTATATGTAGATCTCGTTTTATGCTTGCTGCACCTCATTCGTTTTGCCTGCTGATTCCACCCTGCTTCCTGGGTTTGCTGGGCCTTCTTCTCTCTGGCTTGTCCAAATGACTCCTCAGCACATGATGAAGTGGATATATCAGAGTGACAATGTGTGCATTTCACTGGGACGTTTTGCAAAGATCCTTGGTTCTCCTCTCTTCCCTTCTTCCCTAATCAACCAGTATGTGTTCACTGAAAAACATTTTGCCTCAGCAGAGCATAACTTTTAAAACACCCACACCCACACACACCCTGTTTTATTTTTATTTGGAAGGAGGTGCAGGAGAGAGTGACAGTGTTAATTCCATGGCAGGACTAAAAGCTAAATACTCATAACCACTTACCTGGGTTCTGCACATATGGTTAATTAACCGTGACTCGAGTAAAACATGACATGTCACCTTTGCATCACAAGGCACTGTTCACGTCTATATAATTTTCAAAAGTAATTGGTAATTAGTGTAGAAAAGAATATACTTTAAGGAGACAAGACTTTGTTCCAGGCCCTTACAGGGAAATAGCTGTATCATTAATGCTTTGCTACCAGGGAAGGTAAGACTTTTGGTAATAGCTCAATAAAATAGGGGATTTTCAATAAAGCAAGTCCTGAACATGAGGTGACTTTGTATGGCAGTGCGGGGTCCATAGGTGCCAACACGCTGCACCCACAAAATTCCCCATGAAGGGGCCCACAAATTTAGTGCCAGGGCCATGCACGCTGCATGGCACCCATAGTCATGGGTCACAGGGCCAAGCTGGCACTCCTGGCAGGATCTCCAAGAGTGGTTGAGAGGTGGAGCTTATCTCCCCACAGTGTTTTCATGAGATCCTGCAGGTTTGGAATCATCACATGAGGTCTTGTAGGAGGGAGGAGGGACTTAGGCCTTTAAAAGGCCCATGAAGGGTTGGAACCATTTTGTCTCAACAGCTTCCCACCAACTGTTGCTCTGTTACAGTCTCACTGGAGAATCAAATCAGAAACCAGAATGGCTTCTGTAAATCCAGGACTGTCCCTGAAAGATAGGGATACTCGGAGGGTCTAGAGAATGAATTTTTTTCCCCTCTCAACCTCAGCCGGCCCTTGGTTGGTGGGTAATGGTTCACCTTTTTCCCTCTGTGAAAGGCTTCATCATGTTATGGGATTGCAAAACAAATTTTGTCACAGCTTTGTGCAGAAATGGCATTGGGTGAGAACAGCATAGTAAAGGAGGGGCCCATAAGGGGCCAGAGGGCAGGTTTGGCTCAAGGCATGCCAAAACCTTGAGTAGGGCCACTGGCTGGCAGGAATCTCTCCGTCCCATTGCTCAGAGGAATCCTAGATGCTTAGCTTGACCCACTGGCCAATTCCCAGGCTTCCCAATTCCAAGGAGAATGGAAGGACTGAGCAATGGCAGACCTTGGGTTGTCAAATTTCAGCAGCGATGCCAAAATTTGGTGCTCCTTCTCCCCTCCCCCCTCACCTTCCATTCTACATAATAGTTTGGTTTGGTTGCCTTGAGGCTCTGCACTCAAGGCAACCAAACCAGTTGTGCTCCCTTAAATCTGCCTCTGGGCTAAATGGAATAAGGAACTGATTTTTACCCTACTGCCATGCCAACCCCGCTTACCTGTTGTTTGATCAATAAAGCTGTGGCCTGATTTCATCCAACACTGGTGTCCCACCTCGCTCATGAGCCAGAAATATGCACCTGCCTGGGCAAGTATACTGATGGAAATAGCACACACAGAACAGCATATTCTACATTTACATCTATTTTTAAAAAGAGTACCTGGACGTTGCTTTTAATTGAATATACAAAGAACCAGTAATTTGGGTGTGTCACTTCTCTTTTACACAAGCATAGCAGCGTTCCATTTAACGGGACTTCACGACCAAAAGTCGAGCTGGAATTGTTCTCTGAGAAGTTGCTTAGTCCTTTCATTGGAGGTTTCTTTGCTTCCTTTGGCATCCACACAGTTATAAAGGTTTGCTCTGGACTCAGGTTGGCAGAAGATGGAGAAGAAAAATGTGTTTCATGCATAATTATTATTTCTAAGAAAACTTGAAGCAGGGAGGGGGAAGTTCCAAATATGCTCATAAATCCCAACTGTTTCATGGCAAATATTAGAAATGTCACATATGATTATTATTTTTCTTAAGTGAAGCCATGCATCAGTCAGGCTGGGGGAGGGGGTTAAATTATCTCCCTCAGCCACATTCAGACCATACATTTAAAGCACTATGATACCATTTTAAATAGTCATACCCCCTGAGGAATCCTGGGAGCTGTAGTTTAAGGCTGCTGAATGTTGTTAAAAAATCCTTATTACCCTCCCAGAGCTACAATTTTCAGGGTAGCATCAATCCTTTCTTCCCAGAGAATTCTGAAAACTATAGCTCTCTGAGGGGAATAGTGGTCTAATAACAGCCCTCTGCATCTTTAACAAACTACAGCTCCCAGAATTCTTTGGGGGGCTGGGACTGGTATTTGGGATTCTTCCAAAGTGATTACACATACCTAGTAATTTGGGCACAAGATGAAGACCACTTTACTCTCCTGGGGTTTTAAATTGTGTTTCAAACTATTCAGCTGTTGTGGCCCAGTGTAGTTTGTTCAGGCTGAGTTTGTTGGCCCACATCCAGGTTCTGGACTTCCACAGTCTATCCTGATTCAGCTGTTAAGGTAAGGTAGTTTTCATATTGTTTTAATTCTATTATAGCTCTTTTATATGCTTTTAGCTTTTTGTATTTTACCTGTGTTGTTTTAGTTTCTGTGAGCCTCCTTGAATCCTGATCTGGAAAAAAGGCACAATATAAATGAATAATAATACTAATAGCAGCCCATCAGGAGATGCACCATGACAGAGACTTCCTGCTGCTTGTAAAAATGATGAACATGCAACAATATACACTAGCTAAAAGCTGCAGATTAGGGATGAAGTTACAGTGAATTTCCTAAACTTGGCTGCTGTTAAATGCAAGTACTTAGATGCTTTCTTTTGCATCTAGTGGTTTACATTCTTTGAATGTAGTTTTTTGAGAACTTTATCCAAGCTGTTTTGAAAGTCTTTCCTCATAAGCAGGAAAATGAAAGTATGTTGTCATTTCCCATGGTTAATTCAAATGAGTGGTTTTGTTTGCTCTCCTGAGTTAGTGTTCTTTGATTTTTTTGGCCCTTCACCCCCGTCCATGAGTAAAATGGATCGGAAGAGATCTCTGACTGACTGCACAAAGTGGGTTTTTTAAATATTTGCTTTGCTTCCTTCTGTGTGTTTCACCATAATTTTAAAAATTGGGTTAAAGTCATTATGGAAACTGTGGTGAAGAAAAGACTTTTTTCCCCTGTTGGCAAGCAGAGAGTGATTTTATAAGTCGGTTTCCAAAAAAACAAACCACATTTTGCTGAATCAATTGCTTTCATGTGTATGGTAAAACTATCAGTAAAATTCTAAGGAGTAAAAAAGGTTCTGGTGTGTGTTTGTGTGGGGGGGGGTGTGCTTTTTCCCAGTAGTCTTAATTACCTCTCTTCCTAATTTTGTTGAAAGGTCATAAAAACATCAGGTTTCTCCACAAAATGGCAAATCAGGGTTTCCATCTTGTTCTTCACCATTCCCAGGAAATGACCACAGCAAAACCTTGTGAGCATCAGGGCAGAACATGGCCAACATGTGTTTTTCATTCTTTATTTCACTAAAATCATAACTAGTAGCAACAAATACAACACGTATTAAGAAATCCACAATGAAAGAGCATTGTAGAGGGAGGAACTAAGAGCAGGAGAGAGAACAAGGCAGACGAAGGAGGGAATAGAGCAGAACGCAAGGAAGGACTGCAGTGAAGTGGCAGAGCATCTGGCTCAATCCCCAGTATCTCCCAGTAGGGCTGGGAGAGACTCCCAGCCTAAAATCCCTCTGCCACTCAGTGTAGACAATACTAAACTGAATGGATCAGTGATCTGGCTCACCAGAAGGCACAGGGGGTGCCAACTTGATTAAAATACTGGGGGACCCAGGTAAGTCCCGCCCTGCATAATCAATCACATGATCCAGTGCACGCACACCATTTAAATGGTAATGCCCATCAACTTTGGAGGGGACGGTCCCCTCAAATATTTTATGGGGGGAAAGACCCCTTGGCCCTTAGGAGTTGGCTCTTACAATAAGACAGTTTTTATTAGGAGGCACAAAACATTAAAGAAGCTGGCTTATGCTCACAAAATCACAATCCATCTTGATTGTACAATAACTCAGGGATTTTTTTTCTGGGGGTACACAGGGGTATACATACCCCTAAAGTCATTTTGTGAAGGGAGAAGAAACTAAAAATGTTTAAATTTTCAGTTTCTTCTCTAGCACGGTGAATCGTCAGTTCTGCTGCTACCCCCAATGGTGGCCTCATTTCCTGTCACTGTGTTTCCTGAGTCTCAGACGGAAGCGAGCGTTTAATGTGTGAAATAGGAGTAGAAAGTAGGAGGGGAGATGTTAGTGCACACAACCTCATGCCAATGTGGAAGTTACTGTGAGCTGTCAGCTGTGTAATATGAAGTAATGCATGTTCCTTGTACTTTTGTCCATAGTCATAAGAAGACTGATCATTTTATGAGCGAGGGGGGCAGATACCCTGACATACCTTGGCTGATCACACAGCTCTTTGTGTGTTCCCCCACAGTGTGAATGGCCACAGCCACTTTTGGCCACACCCACCATTGGCATGCAATGGCATGCAGCCATGGAAAGTTGACTACACAGCCCTCAGGGACAAAAAAAGGGAAACTCACCCCAGCTTTAGCTATTTTATTTGTCACATCTGCATCCTCTCCAGCAATCCAAATTGGTTAGCCTAAGAGGTAGATTACAAGACTTGATGAAGGAATCCCAGTTGTGGAACATGCCCTCCTACTTGCCTGCCCCCACTAGACAGAGTTTGCCCCGAGTCTTAGAAACTCAGTGCCCTCTGAAGGGCTACTTTTTTCACCCAGGCTTTCCACTGAATCTGTGTCACTGCACTTGGTGAATATTTGCGTGTGTATTCTTGCCTGTTTTATTGTTTACCCAATATCTGTATTCTTTTATTGTGTCTTATTGGTATCATACCTTGCTTTGGTATTAATGAACATAATAAATACATAGGATTTTATAAATACTAAATATTAATAAGCAGAAATAATTTCATAGCTGAATTAGGACTGGAATCTGTATTCCCCTATCTCATCCAGTCTAGCCTTTGCACTATTTGTTATTTGTTTGTTCAGTTTACTAGCTGCCCTTAATTAGTCAGGATCCCAAAGTGGCATTCTACTGCTCAGATATGAAATACAATAAATCCACTTAAGCATCAATCAAAACATTAAAAGCCCAATCTTCCAACAGCCGAACTATAGCAATACATCTGGCCTTGAATCACGTCAAGCACTTCCTAAGCCTTGAGTGGAGAGAATACACTCGATCTTGATTCTGCATTCTTTCCAAGACCAAACAATTAATCAGAGGCTGAAGTGAGTTGAGTAAAGAGCTCCAAGTTAAATATAGCCTCTTAACATGCTTCTGTTTTGCTTCTGAGGAAAGAATAACCCTCGGTCATTTATAAGTAAACAGCGGAGGGAGAATGATTCCAAGACTGTGAATCAGAATGTGTAATTAATATCCAAAACTATAGATAGATATAGACATAGATATAGGAATATAGTTTTGGCTGTGCTCACCATTCACTCACTTTGGTTTTCAAGTCAAATTGGGAGGGATCAAAATATTTTTATTTATCCCCATAACATTTATCTTTTTTGACTCAGTTTATTACTGTTTATTGCCACTGTTTCTTCTGTACTGCTGCTGCCATTTTCTTCTGATCAGGGTTTCTTTCTCCTTACCTGAAAATGTGGGATAACCACCTTATATAACCAACATCTTAAGTCTAATTTATGCATGAAGGGGTTAATACATTGGAGTAAGATGTCCTGCCAGACTTAGCTATGTCCATTTTCCCTCACCATGGAAGGAATTGGGTAATCAAAACTTTGTTCTCCCCAAATCTACCTGAGAATCTCAGTGTGTGAAAAGGTTTGAGCTGCTTGTTCCAGCTCAACCACATGGCTCTCACAAGCCACTCTTGAGTTCCTATACAATAATTTAGGAACTTTCACCAATTTGTAAGTAAGCTAAGTTTTACGCCTGTGCAACTTTTACTGAAGCACATGAACCTAACTGTTGGAAAGAATCATTATAAGGGTACACTTTGGAACTCACTATAAAGAGCACATTTTAAGGTTTTGCAGCCTATATTTCCATGCTTTGCTTTCCTGCACATATCATGATTTTAAATCTTGGCTGGGGTTCTTTCACCAAAGGGTATTTGGCAAAACTTGGATCTTGGCGTCCAGAATTCCCATTTATAGGAAGTTCCAGCCAATCAGGGATTGTTGCACTCTGTGGCATGTACTAATACCTTAGCACACTGTAGACAATCATATATGGCTATATCCTGATGATACTGGCTGAGCTTTGGTTGATCTTTGGGTTATTCCCCAGTGCAATAAAATGGCTCCCCTCTTCATATTTAAGAAACTTGCGCAGCAACGAGGACCCCTTTTAACTCCAGGATGTGTATTCACATCCAGCGGGAAGGGGTATTTTACTTCCTACCGAAACATGGCTTGTTCTCTGGTACTGCTCCATTTAATTCTTACTGTTAATAAATCCATAAGTTACTTACCTCATGCTCAAGAATCGTAGCCAAGTGCTAACTGTATCCATGGGCAGAATCATTAAAAAACAGTTAATGTGTAATATTCTCAACGATTTTCTTCTTTAAGGGAAATGTATGCCTCCCTACAACGAAAAATCAAACTGAGGTCAAGGATGTGAAGCACAGAGCCCACACGAGCAGGTATCCCAGAATAATAGCCCAAGAACATGTGCTACCAGGTGTGGTGCAATTCATGATTAGTACTGGGTTAAAGATCGGAAACGTCATGCACAACTGCACAAAAGCATGAATGCTGACCTCATTTCTCTGTCACTTTTTTTCCTTCTGACACAATGCTCAGAAAGCATGGCTAATCAGCTCTTGGGGCCAGAGGTTAAACTGCATTCTGAGGCATGCTGCAAATTGATCTGGATTTTCTCATTGAGATCATCAGGGATTTTCCTGAAAGATAGCCTGAAAACCACACAGCCCTTCAATGCAAATAAGAGTTAGATGTGTTCTAGAGTGCTCATCGTTTCCACATGTACAGTTCATATGGAAGACTACTACATGGACTTCTGGGGAGTCTCAGCAGGCCCCACAAATACACCACATGAAGTGAGTGTGCACCCAATGGCACATAGCTGTCAACTTTTCCCTTTTCTTGCAAGGAATCCTATTTGGAATAAGGGAATTTTCCTTTAAAAAGGGGAAAGGTTGACAGCTATGCAATGGCATTGTCCCAGAGTCTTCTGAAAAACCACCCTTTGCATAGATGGACTTGAAGCCAGTGAAGATGACAAAGCACTGCTGTGATATTTTTGTGATGGCCAATGTCACCAAGCCACCTCAGAGACATTTTCTATACCAACTGGGCAATTTTCAAAGGCAGCCCTGTGTACAATGTATTGCAGAAATATAAATGGGAGGTTATCTGGTTATCTTATCACTGAAGCAAAGGTTTTCCTGTAAAGGCAGGATCATAGTTTGTATGGCAGCCTCAGGCTGGAAGCCTAACCAAAATTACCTGGTATTATTATTGACTCTCAGTATACATGGATAGGCTGAAGCCACACAGATCACCTGTATGTCTAGTGACAATGATGGATCAATTAACACCATGAAGCTATTAAACTGGTCCATTAAAGGGAGTGCAATCCCCTCTCCTACTGTGCCGACAAACTACCCACTAACAGTACATCTTTTCTTCATTGAGCTCTATTTATTGGCCCTCATCCGGTCCACCGACATGGCCTCACCTAGATTTGATGGGAAAGTAAAATAGTTCTCTATCATTCTATGGGCATTCTATGATCTGGGTGTCACCTGCATACTGATGACACAGGACACTAAATTCTCCTCTCTTTCCATTTGCTAACTCTCTCTTCATTCTCCTTCCACCTGCTGTCCACTCCTTTGCTTTCCAACCAAAAGGAGTGGGAAAAACCTCTGCTCAAGATGTTGGCAAGCCATTGCCAGTTGAAGGATACAGGCTAGATGGGCCAACGGTCTTACTCAGTATAAAGTTGTTTCATGTGTTGTTTATAGAGAAAAGCACCTAATTTCTGCTGTCATGTCTTAAAGTGGTTTGCACCTTTCTCATTGGACTAGCAAGAACAGTATCTCCTACAACTTATACCTGAATCTGATCAGGTATAAGGCAGCTTCCTATTCTCCTAGAGGGAAGAGCTATGTGGCTGACAGGAAAGCGGGGGAATGTCTCCTATTTGAAGAATCAGGGAATCATAAAGTTGAAAGGGATGCTGAAAGTCATCTAGTATAGTTCACTGCAAAGCAGGAATCTCAGCTAAAGTCTTCACGACTAATGGCCATCCAGCCTCTGCTTAAAAAGGAGAATCCACCACCTTCTGAGGGAGTCCATTCCACTGTTATGTTTGGTAGGTGTTTTTTTAATATATTAAAAAAATCAGTTTTTATGTGCCTTCCTATTCAAATGCTGAGGAATCTCTGTTATACAGTAAGTTATACAATAATACAATAAGAACTCTCTGTTAAAGGAATTCTTTCAAAACCATGAGGGCATATTCTTTCTGATTCTTTCTGTAAATCCATTTTCTCTTGGGCTCAAGTCACATCCTTAAGAGGCAAGCATTTAAAAATATTTATCTCGTATAAATTGGGATGTAGTAATTATCTGCTTCGTAATGTGGAATGCCTCTGTTATTTCTGGTCCTTGGGGACTGAGGCAATTTGGGGACAAAGGCAGAATTTTTAAATGATGAGCTTCCAGTCTGACACTAAAAGGACTCCAAAGAAATATGTTTCTTTCCACTAAATGAAAGCAGTTAACCTCCTGCAACACTCAAGGAAGTCAATCAGAGTCTTCCCTGGGAGTTGGGGCAGGCAATAAAAATGTAAGCATCTGAATCTAATTTGAGTTCAAGAGTTTCTGTCATTTCATTCACACCTCAGTTTTCTTAATGTGAAAGAAATGGGTCATAGACATAATAACCTCTGTGATACCATTTGAACTGAATGCAAGTCATTAAAAATATACAGGCAGCTGTATGTATGACTTATTTCTTTTATCAGATAACTTGCTGTCATAAGTATAACAGTCAAGGCTTCTTTAAAAAACAACAACTGATTTGTGTTGCCTTTCAACAAATTGTCATTCCCCAAGCTGGTGTTCCAATGGTTAGACATGGTGGGAATTGTAGTTCCGATCACCTGGAGGCAACTAGGTTGCAGAATCCTGCAATAAACAGTAACATAAATCACTAACAAGTGAACTATATCCAAATGGTGATTAATACTATTCACATAGCAATACAATGTTTATTGGACAGTGCAAGCGTGCCAGTATGGCATGTGTCCCTCATGCTGCCCCTGCTAGAACTACAGTTCTCTGAGTTCCTTGGCAAGAGGGATTGATTGTTAAACCTCTCTGAGAATTTCAGCTCTGTGAGGGAAATACGAATCTCCTAACAACTCTCAGAACCCTTAATAAACCACAGTTCCCAGGATTCTTTTTGGTGAAGCCATGGCCGTTAGTGTGGTATAATAGCATTTTTTAAGTATGGTGTGGATGTTGCCTAGGTCTGTCCATCTAGGCCCATATTTGCTACTCAGATGTGCAGTGGTTATCCATTTCCAGAAACACCATTAGAGCCAGGCTTTGAGGCCTAAGTAGTGCACTCTTCTGAGTCCCGTGATGGTGGGTGTGGTTGTAGCTTCACCATGAAGTTCACAAGCTACTCCGTTTCTTTCTTTTTCCCTAGTGGGATCCATTATATGGTGTTCCCATGGAGACACCGTGGGGCCTGGAGGGCACTTTGACCAGGTTTCCTTCAAACCTGGCAGGATCCATGGCCCCTCGGGTGTCGCAGGAAGAGTCTTTCACATCACCTGTCTCCTGATCCAGGAGCGGACCTTGGTAATATGCCACCCTGTGCAAAGCCATTTGATGCTCTCCCCTGAGACCTCTCCTTCCTGAAACCAGGCAAGCACTTTAGGTGCAACCACATCACTTGCACAGCCCTAAATCTGCCCCTGCCTGATCCTCAAAGGTGTAGATGCCAAGGGCTGAACCCAACACCTTCTGCTTCCAATGCATGTTCTTTGTTACTGAGCTATTATTTTAAGACAAGGCAGAAGTTAATTTTATCTTGACTGATCCATTGTATTAAAATAGGGGTCTATTCCCAAAGGGGGGGTGGAATGCTGATTTTCACCGATCATCGAAAAAGTTACATTTTATGGCTGTAATTTTGAAACAGGTATGGGTCAACTGCAAGGCATCATTTACGTAATTTATGTATCCCACACTCCCCAAGGTATGTTAGCCAGATTGCCACCCACTTTTGCAATAAAAATGTTTTATAGCAAGCAAGTATTTCAACAACTGCTGAAGATGAATTATTGAAAACATTTCTCTACTCTAGTCCTCCACAGGAAATTAAAGGAACAAGTAGCACTCTTGTGAGAGGCAATATCTCCGGATTTTTGTACAGATTCATGTTTTAAGCCCATACTGAGTTGGGGGTTCTTAGTATTATGCCTCCCTAGAGAAGAAAAGTTCTGCAGAGGAATATCTTATCCATAATCAGTCAAGCTGCAGTTATGCAAATATCCCAGATTTGGATCCGTCTGTTTCCTGAAAGTCTATATTTATTCATTTTCTTCAGGTTACATATAGCCTATACCCTAAGGAGACATTATTTTCTTAACCCATTTATCTTATTTGCAGATTACTCTTGCTTCCATATGTAAACAGGGAAGTGTGGTTGAGGACAATTGATTTGACCAAGTTATCCCAATAAGTTTTGGAGTAAACTTGGATTTCCACCAGGTTTTCCAGGATAAACTATATTAGATAAGACCTCCTGTTTGAAGAAGGAGCATCGGCAGTTGTTTCCAAGAAGCTGCCAAGGGCTATACATATAGAGCTGAAATTATATTTCACACACACTTGAAACTAGAATCGTGTTCAAAATTTGAAGTAGTAGATTTCTGCATGCGGTTGCGAGAATTTAAAATTTGCTTTCTCCACCTTCTCTAGTCAGAAATGTGCAGAGTACCTTAAAATCATCAGGTAAATGTTGATTTCTCACAACAGGATGTTAAGTGAGCAATTGAGGAACAGAAAGGGGGAGATGAAGGAGGAAAAAGAGAAATTTTAACAAAAGATGCCAAATATGGAACAGGAAAAACAAGAAGGGGAGACTCAGAAATGAGAGGGGTTTAAGGAAAACCAAATAATAAAGGGTTGGTGGTGAATGTGTGCCCTTTGGTGCTTGACACAATAGGGATTGTTTCTGACATCATTTCCCCAGTCTTGTTCAGAAGAAAGAAAGAGAGCAAAGACATTGCATGACAGGGAAAGTGCAGCTGCTGTGATTATTCTACATAAGCATTTATATCTCTGGTTATTTTGAGGCATAAAACAGAATCACAGCAAATGCTGTAAGAATACCCACAATTTTTCAAATTTTAATCTGGAATCTATCCAAGAGTGGCTAGAGAGTGTTGGACTTGGACTGGTGAGCCCTGAATTCCAATCCTGGCCCAACCATCTTCAGCCACTGTGGATCAACCCTGACAAGGTTCTTGTGAGAACCTATTTATGCTGCCCTGAGCCCCTTGGAGGCAGGGACGGAGCTAGCTGCTCCAGCACCAGAGTGGTATACACCTGGGGGCAGGGCTAGCTGCCCGCGGAGGCGGGGCAAGCATCCCAGGGGGTTTACTGGCTGACTGCCATGAGCCTCCTGGGGGGGCACAGCCCGCGGTCAGCATCAGGGGGCAGCGCGGCGATGTCACCCCCCTCAGGGATGGCACCCGGGGCAAACCACACCCACTGCACCCTTCTTTCTACACCTCTGCTTGGAGGAAGGGAGAGAGAGAGAGAGAGAGAGAAAGTCCCATCCAACGGTTCATTTTCTCAGTTAAATCAACATGGTGGGGGAGCAAGGATGTGCATTCTCTAGCTTTGCCTCCTGCTATGTCCACATAATCCTCCCTGAGCTAGGGGGCAGCCATCTGCAGTGTGGAACATGCTCTACGAAGCCTATTCCAGGGTTCAATATCACACAGGGAATCTACTTTTGTGGAACAGACTTCAAGTCCCTGCTGCTATAGAAAAAGGTAGGTAGGGATGAATGAATGAATGAATGAATGAATGAATGAACAAAACATCTTTGAACTGCTTTCAATCTCAATCCCACCAACTCCTCAAAATGACAAACTTCAGTTTAGCCCATTTGGCTCATGGCTGTTTAACACATTACAAATACAGTTTGAAAGTGTGGATTTCTTTTTTATTTCTTTTTTATATTTATATTTATACACACACACACACATAATATTATATATATACATTTATATATCTATATTTTCTTTTCTGTTATATCTCATCATCAACATATACTATGTTACAGCCATACATAAAATAATAGAAAAGATAGCATAGGTATAAAACATAAACATATGATAGTAATATCCAAGAGTATTAAAAGAACTGGCAGATGTGATCTCAGAACCACTGGCAGTCATCTTTGAGAATTCCTGGAGAACAGGCGAAGTCCCGGCAGACTGGAGGAGGGCAAATGTTGTCCCTATTTTCAAAAAGGGGAAAAGAGAGGACCCAAATAATTACCGCCCAGTCAGTCTGACATCAATACCAGGGAAGATTCTGGAGCAGATCATTAAGCAAACAGTCTGTGAGCACCTAGAAAGGAATGCTGTGATCACCAATAGTCAGCATGGATTTCTGAAAAATAAGTCATGTCAGACTAACCTGATCTCGTTTTTTGACAGAATTACAAGCCTGGTAGATGAAGGGAACGCAGTGGATGTAGCCTACCTTGATTTCAGCAAGGCATTTGACAAGGTGCCCCATGATATTCTTGTAAAGAAGCTGGTAAAATGCGGTCTTGACTATGCTACCACTCAGTGGATTTGTAACTGGCTGACTGACCGAACCCAAAGGGTGCTCATCAGTGGTTCCTCTTCATCCTGGAGAAGAGTGACTAGTGGGGTGCCACAGGGTTCTGTCTTGGGCCCGGTCTTATTCAACATCTTTATCAACGACTTGGATGATGGACTCAAGGGCATCCTGATCAAATTTGCAGAAGACACCAAACTGGGAGGGGTGGCTAACACCCCAGAGGACAGGATCACACTTCAAAACGACCTTGACAGATTAATAATAATAATAATAATAATAAATTTTATTTATATCCCGCCCTCCCCAGCTGAAGCCGGGCTCAGGGCGGCTAACAACAATAAAACAATACAAAAGTACAACACAAACAACACTCTAAAATCATTCATTATAAAATTAATTAAATTCAAGCCACTGGCCACCATTGGGCCAGAGCTCCGCAAAGATTGCCGAGGGAGGGAGTCAGGCTGTGCCCTGGCCAAAGGCCTGGCGGAACAGCTCTGTCTTGCAGGCCCTGCGGAAAGATGTCAAGTCCCGCAGGGCCCTAGTCTCTTGTGACAGAGTGTTCCACCAGGTCGGAGCCACAGCCGAAAAAGCCCTGGCTCTAGTTGAGGCCAGCCTAACTTCTCTGTGGCCTGGGACCTTCAAGATGTTTTTATTTGAAGACCGTAAGTTTCTCTGTGGGGCATACCAGGAGAGGCGGTCCCGTAGGTACGAGGGTCCTAGGCCGTATAGGGTTTTAAAGGTTAAAACCAGCACCTTAAACCTGATCCTGTACTCCACCGGGAGCCAGTGCAGTTGATATAGCACCGGATGAATGTGATCTCGCAGCGAAGACCCCGTAAGGAGTCTCGCTGCAGCATTCTGCACCCGCTGGAGTTTCTGGGTCAGTCTTAAGGGCAGCCCCACATAGAGCGAGTTACAATAATCCAGTCTGGAGGTGACCGTCGCGTGGATCACAGTGGTTAGGTCAGGGCGAGAGAGGTAATGAGCCAACTGCTTAGCTTGGCGGAGATGGAAAAATGCCGCCTTTGTTATAGCTGCAATCTGCGCCTCCATGGAAAGGGAGGTGAGAGAACTGGGCCAAAACAAAGAAGATGAATTTTAACAGGGAGAAATGTAAAGTATTGCACTTGGGCAAAAAAAAACAAAAAACCGGAGTCACAAATACAAGATGGGTGACACCTGGCTTGAGAGCAGTACATGTGAAAAGGATCTAGGAGTCTTGGTTGACCACAAACTTGACATGAGCCAACAGTGTGACGTGGCAGCTAAAAAAGCCAATGCAATTCTGGGCTGCATTAATAGGAGTATAGCATCTAGATCAAGGGAAGTAATAGTGCCACTGTATTCTGCTCTGGTCAGACCTCACCTGGAGTACTGTGTCCAGTTCTGGGCACCACAGTTCAAGAAGGACACTGACAAACTGGAACGTGTCCAGAGGAGGGCAACCAAAATGGTCAAAGGCCTGGAAACGATGCCTTATGAGGAACGGCTAAGGGAGCTGCTCATGTTTAGCCTGGAGAAGAGGAGGTTAAGGGGTGATATGATAGCCATGTTCAAATATATAAAAGGATGTCACATAGAGGAGGGAGAAAGGTTGTTTTCTGCTGCTCCAGAGAAGCGGACACGGAGCAATGGATCCAAACTACAAGAAAGAAGATTCCACCTAAACATTAGGAAGAACTTCCTGACAGTAAGAGCTGTTCGACAGTGGAATTTGCTGCCAAGGAGTGTGGTGGAGTCTCCTTCTTTGGAGGTCTTTAAGCAGAGGCTTGACAACCATATGTCAGGAGTGCTCTGATGGTGTTTCCTGCTTGGCAGGGGGTTGGACTCGATGGCCCTTGTGGTCTCTTCCAACTCTATGATTCTATGATTCTATTCTATTCTAATAATAACGTATCTATATTCTTCCAAGATTATTTAAATCCTCTATATCTTAAATTATACTTTCCTTCCACTATTTCCATGTTTTCCTATCTAGTATTCTTTTAACTGTTTTTTCTTACTCTACTAAATTGTTTTCATTACCTTGCATAATCTCAAGTTATGATAATCTGTTGAATATTTTTTTCAGCCTGTTATGATTATTTTCTTGTTATAATCATTTCCCGTATATAATCCGCATATAATCTCCAATCCTCTTTCACTCTCTTATCATCTATTTCTTAATCTGTCTGTCATACTGGCTAGTTCTATGTAGTCTTAATATTTTGAGATGCCATTATTCTCTTTTCTTCTGGGAATAGTAACAACAGAAATCCCCCCCAAAAAAAATTGCATTATGGATGTAAGTGACAACAGCCACTCAAATTCTACTTGCACAAAAATGGAGAACAGATGCAATACCATCAATAAAAGTGATAGCACCTGATAGCAGAAGGGTGTTGGTGATGTTTATCATCATCACCATCATCACCACTTTTAATTTGTATACCGTCTTTCTATTTTACAATACTCCAAGGAGGTTTACAAGCTGAAGAAACAAAGAATGTACACCTTACAACAATCTAATCCAACACAAAAATGTGATAATAACTTTAAAATAATTGGATTCCCAATTCAGGTACATGGGAGGGCACCAAAATCCTCACACAGCACCAGGGAAAAGTAAGTAAATGCTCACATTTCCTATGCAGCACTTCCAGTCCATTTCACAAAAGGCGAGTTCTTAGGTGGGCTTATTGTCTGCTGTGTCATGGCTATTAAAATGATGCACCCACTTGTCACTCTGAAAAGAGTACTCAGTGCTGAGCAAGGTACAGATGTGACAGCTAGATTTCTGGGAGACAAGTGGGTGTTTCAAGCAGAAGCTGACATAAGTGCCTCTTAATGTTAATTATGCTCAAAGCAGCCAGGGATTGGGGGGGGGGACTTAATAGCAGAGGGAAGAGGTCAGCAGGGAAAGCTGGCTGCCGGCAGCTGTCCTGTTGTCTGGGGAGGAGAAATTGCATCTGTAGTCCTGGCATGAGAACCCTTATATGAAGCTGAGTCTGAAGTACTTGAGTCAGGACCAGAGGTGTGAGCAATTGTAGGCCATCCCTAGTGGAGCACGTTGACCTCCATCAGATGAACATCTAATCCGGTTAATTAGGGCTCTCGAAATTATTGTCACCGACCTCAAAAGTCTTGTCTGTAAGTTTTGCAAGTTCAGAAACATAAAATGGAAACCAAGACCCATGAATATCTATGAGGGTGATTCAATTGGTGACCTTTGCACAGTGGCTGCAGCAGAAGCATCCACTAACAGAAGTCAATTTTGCCTGCAGCCCCTAGCATTTAAATATGTTCAAAATGGTAGGAAATCCTCCACAGTAGATTTTCAGGGGCTATAGGGTGCAATGGGGGACTTAGCAACATTTTCTTCCGTACTTCAGTTAGTGGGATCAAATGCCCTCGTACTCACAGAAGGGCATCAATTGGATACAACACTATTATTTCAGCAATTTCTGGAATGTTCTCCTTCCCTACAAAAAGCAGAGATCCCGGAAGTACTTTGTTAATGGAAGATCATAGGCCTGCCTGATTCTAATGTTCACTTTGGAAAGAGAATAAAAGTACTGTGAAATCACTTGTCATTTGTAGATGGTAGATTTTTTTCTCTCTCTCCCCAGCTCTTGCTGAATCTCTGCTGGGTGAAAACTGATTTACCATATACTGGAATACCTAACATTTATTCTGCATAAGATAGAATCATAGAATCATAGAGTTGGAAGAGACCACAAGGGCCATCGAGTCCAACCCCCTGCCAAGCAGGAAACACCATCAGAGCACTCCTGACATATGGTTGTCAAGCCTCTGCTTAAAGACCTCCAAAGAAGGAGACTCCACCACACTCCTTGGCAGCAAATTCCACTGTCGAACAGCTCTTACTGTCAGGAAGTTCTTCCTAATGTTTAGGTGGAATCTGATATACCTCAGCTCTCAATACTTATTTATAATAATATTTCTATACCACTATTCATAAGAAAATCTGAGCAGTTTGCAACAGTTGTACATAAAAGCACAAAATAAAAACCATACAAAAAAATAAAATCAGAGCTCAGCTAACTTATGGAAAGATGTATTCTTCGTTGACTGCATAAGCCTGACAGAACAGAAAAGTTTTCAGCAAGCATTTAGAAGTTGAAACAGAAGGCACCTGCTGACTCTCTGTTGACAGAGTATTCCACAAGACTGGGCTGAAGATACAAATTTTTTTGTCTCTTTTAGCTTTCAAAGGAGCCTTGCCAACCTCTGCCTACTTTTAAGGGGAATGACATTCAATGCACTTTGCACCTAATGCTTAAGGGCTTAACAACAACAACAGCCATCAGCACACCTGTTTAATATGATTATAGATGGCATAGAGGAGTATAGAATCTTGGACTGGTAGAATCAGAAGGGACTTCACAGTGCCGGAATTTCAACTAAAGCATGTATGACAGATGGCCATCCAAACTCTGCTTAAAAACCTCCAAGGATGGAGAGTCCACCACCTCCTGAGGGAGACCGTTTGAACAGCTCTTACTGTCAGAAAGTTTTTCTTGATGTTTAGTCAGAATCTTCTTTCTTGTAACTTGAAGCCACTGGGCCTTACTCTCTGGTGTAGGAGGAAACAAGCTTGCACCATCTTCCATGGGACAGCCCTTTAGATGTTTGAAGATAGCTATCATATCTCCTCTCAGTTTTCTTTCCCAGGCTAAATGTACCCAACTGCCTCATAAGGCTTGGTTTCCAGAGCCTTGATCATCTTGGTTGTCGTCCTCTGCACACGTTCCAGCCAGCCAATAGCCTTCTTAAATTGTGGACACAGTATTCCAGGTGTCATCTGACCAAGGCAGAACAGGGCACTATACTTCTGTTGATGCAGCCTAGTCCTCTTTTGCTGCAATCTTAAAGAAAATTGCACCTCTCAAGCTGATAATTCATTGTGGGGAAAATCTTCCACTGACACCACTGGTGCCAACATGTGCCAGGAAATAAATCCCATCCTGAAAGCACTACTTCTCCCACCCACCCTCGCCACCCAAAATATAAACACATGAATAAATTTGACACAGTCCTGCCATATTTTTCTTACTCATATTTGATTTTTTTCCTTTTGTGAGCTTTTCTTATTTTCATAAAGGGCAACATCTGTTATAAACTTCCTTAGCAGACATGTCAGTGCCTTCATAAAAATATAGGGATATTTTACATGTTATATTTCTAGGATATAGCAAACTTTTAAAAATAATTGTCTTGCACTGGATGATTATACTAATCATTTTTGTTTTCCTTGATATTTATTCTCCTAATAGCTTTTTAATGGCCTTGTTTTAGTTTTAGACAAATGTGGGTTTTTTTACCGGGGAGAGGGGGGAAGCAGTCTGCCAGTGAGTCATCTTTAATTTCATTTTTTAAAAAAATGCTTACCTATGCATTCATCATCATCATATTTCTGCTCTGCCATCTTCTTCTGGTGGATATTGGAAATTGAGAAATGTGGTAATACCGGAAAAGCAATGAGGGTTATTAATAACTTCTCCTATCGGAGATACCATTCTCAGGAAAATCGTTTTACATACTAGGTTTTCATGTGCCCTATTGATGATGTCATTGCTTTCCAACACTGAGCAAATGTATTCAGCTGTGATCTTTGAAACATCTAAATGCAAATGCCTCGAGCAAAGTAGGGACTCAGAAGATTTCTAAACTATTTATCACCATTCACTACAAGTGGAATTTATTGCCTTTAGACCTTCAACCAACTGAGCCTTGAATAAAAAGAGAAAATCTGCTGAACCTACTGAAGTTACTACAGCACCTTAATTCCACGAGTCAATCATCTCCTCTTAGTTGGTTTTGACAAGGTGTATTGGCCTTCGTCTTCCCCTCAGTATTCTTCTTCATTCTTAATTGCTGCAGTTTGGCTTCATGTTCCTTCACGTAACAGATGACTCACAAATTGGTTCCATTGCCCCAAACCCAAGAGACTTATCTGTTTGCCAAATTGCTTTCTGCATGTTTACCTCCTTAGTCATTCACGCAAAAGAGAGGAGAATACCTCCAGCTCTTGTGCGTATATGTGCACACACGGAATTCTCCTGTAATAGGCACGCACCACTGGACTGAAGAGCAGGGCTATAAGCCATAAAGATCACCTTAGGTCACTTGCTCTCCCTCAGCCTAACCACTGTAGCTCAGTGGTAAAGGGCATGTTCTGCATGCAAAAGATCCCAGGCTCAATTCCTCACATCTTCAGGTAGGGCTAGGAATTTTAAAGTGCTGGTTTTGATCTTTGGGACCAGGTTACCTACAATATATTTTTTAAATTGCATATACATGCTATCCTATTCAGAGGCACTGCTCCAAGTTCCCCCACCAGATGAAATGAGGAGGATGTAGAGAGAAGGCCTTCTTGGTGGTGGCATCCCAGATGGAGATTTAGCTGCATGGAAGAGACAAGATGAATCTCCCTTTGTTGTCATTTTTGGTGCCACATAACTGCTTTTTTTTATTCACCTAGGCAAAGTAATGTGTGATGTTAAAAGCCAGGCTCTAGGTATTTGATTCAACAGACATCTGTGCTTCCAACTGGTTTTTATTTCTTACTCTGCTTTGCAAGCAGTAGGGGGTTCGTTGTACTGCATTTTATTGTTTCATGATACTGCATGACTGTATTTTATTCTTTTTAGACTTGTCAGCCGCCCAGAGAATGTACAATATTGCCTGGCCTACACAGATATACTAAATAAGTAAACAAACATACTTAATTCCTTCCTGAAACCACTCCCCCAAATTTATCATGCCCCAGTGCTTTTTTTTATTTTTAAAGGTGACGGTACTCACCTTGAATTTGTTACAGTAAGTGCCACAACTTTAACATGGGGGGGGGGTTGCTGGTACTGTGTACCTTTGAGTACCCCCAGAAAAAAGCACAGATAGTATCTGAAGTTTAAACATGCAGGGCAATTTCCGATATTTAAAAGGAGGATTATAAAATGTAGAATTAAATTGGTTTGATGTAAGCTTATGTTCTCACAGAAAAATAAATATGCAGAATGAAAGAACTGTGTGTGCCCAGCATGGAAAGAAAAGGGATCTGTACTGAATTTGACTTGTCAGGACGAGTGACCTTAAAACTGGGGTGAAATGAATAGCAAGCATACAATGTATGGAGAGCTCTGTTAATAATAAATATGGTTTCTTTTTGTTGTTACTAAAGTCTGCTCTTGTTGTATATCTTTATACAGGTTCTGTTTGCTGTACCAATTCCATGGCCTTACATAAGGAACATGTTCAAAGGTCAAGAATCCAATCAGCACAGAAAGGAAGAATGCTTCACTGTTGTTTACGACTGCCTTCAGTATTAGAAGGAGCATCTGCACAACAATGACCGCTCCCCGATTAAAACGGGGGGCGCCCTTTGCGCGGACGCGCGCAGCCCCTAGATCTGGAGCGGCTCCAACAGCATAGGCTTGGCTTTGCCTTCCCTCAGGTGGGATACCTGGAGGTCTCCGCCTACCTCAGTCAGTTGTCCAATCCCACCTGGGGGAAGCGTTGCCAAGGAGACCAGGCCAGGTAGGGGAGGGATTACCTGCCCACACAATAGAGGGAGGATCTTACCTGGGAATCCTCACTTGGCTCCAGAGCTTCTCCCACCCTACCCACCCTCAGTTAATGTCTTATTTTGCAGGTTAACTTTTCTTCACAGGTTTTGCAGGTTAACTTTTCTTCACAGGTATGCGGGCGCTGCTACGTTAAGGTTGCTGTTAAAGGACCGGAAAGGAATTTCCCTGCATTGGCAGGTTTCGCCTTTCCCGTAGCAAAACGTCACAACTTTGGCGGTATCAGGCCTTAGGTGGAATCCTTTAGTCCATCTTCCTCTTTGCGGCGGCGATACCAGGGTTCCCCGTTAAAGGGGTTTCTGAAGGGAGGCTTTGACCGTACGCGGAAAGGTCGTCATTGCTCTCCCCTGCAGCGTCGGCGTAACGGGGGCGGCTATCTCTGCTTGAACATATGTTCTCCAGAGCCGGCCCATCCCCCCCACACACACTGGATAACCCTGATGCTCCCTAGGTCCCCGGCTGGGGACTGGGGAGGGAGAACGCCCAATGCCTGAGCCAAGGTCTACCCACATTTGAAATTTAATAAAGTTGTGGCCAATTTAATCCCATAGCACGTTGTCTTGAGTCGTTATTCCACATGCCGGGGGGACCGCGCGGGATCTGGGGACTCCACCTGTCCACGCAATGGTAGCATGCAGATGCCCTCTGGCTCTTGTAGGAAAGCATTCCTTTGGCACGGGGCTCAGTTGAATCAAAGTAATGCTATCCTACATTAGCCCCTTTTAAGAACAATAGCTAAGGATATGTGAAAGCCATCTGAGAAGTCTCCTTAGCTTTACTGGAACTCTTGTGGCTCTTCCCATGAACTGTAACTGAAAAGGAGCCACCAGTACCTTCTGAATGGCACTTTGGGTAAGCTCGCACAAGACATTCAGGATCTGTGGATCCCCTTATAAACTGAAAGTGCTTTTTGACATGGCACAATGTTCTTCAGATGTTTTGATGAGGATTGCAGTCACTGGGGAAATGGGAGCTGCATGGGCACCTAACTCCTTCTGGAGCCTTCCTGACAACCTCATGTGTCACAGTAGCTCTCTCGGTGGTTAGGAAGGACAGAGTTTAACACTTAGACAAACCTAGGCTTAGCTCAGAGTAAGGTAAAGGTAAAGGTAAAGGTACCCCTGACCATTAGGTCCAGTCATGACAGACTCTGGGGTTGCGGCGCTCATCTCGCTTTATTGGCCGAGGGAGCCAGCGTACAGCTTCCGGGTCATGTAGCCAGCATGACTAAGCATGGCGAACCAGAGCAGCGCACAGAAATGCCGTTTACCTTCCCGTCGGAGTGCTACCTACTTATCTACTTTCACTTTGATGTGCTTTCGAACTGCTAGGTTGGCAGGAGCAGGGACCGAGCAATGGGAGCTCACCCCGTCACGGGGATTCAAACCACCGTCCTTCTGATCAGCAAGTCCTAGGCTCTGTGGTTTAACCCACAGCGTCACCCGCAGCTCAGCGTAGTGTGAGAGTAAAAGAGACTTGGGAGGAGCGAAGCAGCTGCAAGCTCCTCTCTAGGATCCTGAACATATTTGTGGTCCTGGTAAACCACAGTTTGGCTTCCTTTGTCATGTGAGCCAGGCCATTTCCAAATAAGAACTACAGTATTTACAGCACAGTCATCTGATCATCCATTGTAAGCCATTGCAACATTTTTGTATTCTTGAATGGAAGAAGATAGTAATGCCTCTGGATTCCGACCTAAAGTCAAAACTTATTTGAGCACAGAGAAGAAATATTCTGCATTGCGTCAAAAGCATGGGCAGTGGTTTAAATTCTAATATTCTGAAAGAAAGACAAATGGCACAGTGGCATTATCTTATGGATTTATTTAGTCGATTGCATTAAAAAAATTACACTTGAACGATTCTAATCCAGGAGTGATGGAAGTGGCTTCATTTATTGAATTTGCGTCAGCCACAAATGGAATGGATCCATAGCGGAACCTGTTCTTCAACCAAGTGCTTGTATTTAAGTGCAATTGCCTTCTGAATAACTTTCATGCATATAAATGTATTGAGGACTAAGGACTGATTTATATAGTGTTTTTTTAATCTCTAACACTAATCACATAGGTGTGATCAAGCCCCCTCCTGGTTTAAAAGATGGACAGAACTTGTGAGAAGCAGTAGTGCAGGGGTAAGCAAAGTAAGGCCCAGGAACCAGATGCAGCCCAATCACCTTCTCAATCCGGCCCGCGGACGGTCTGGGAATCAGTGTGTTTTTACATGAGTAGAATGTGTCCTTTTATTTAAAATGCATCTCTGGGTTATTTGTGGGGCACAGGAATTCGTTCATATATTTTTTTCAAAATATAGTCCTGCCCACCACATGGTCTGAAGGACGCTGGACCAGCCCACTACTGAAAAAGGTTGCTGACCCCTGCAGTAGTGCCAAGCCAAGGAGCAGTCCAGTGCTGAGTTATATAGATGCTACAGCCTATACCAGGGTGTATTAACATTGCGTAGCCGGTCAATGGGTGTGGGGTGATGCAGGGCAAGCTATGCAGTGTAGATGCATGCATAAAGAAACACTGTAGCCTATTGCTGCTGGTGGAACTAAGTCTTTTTAAAGCCTTATGTTTTCATAGAATTAAACACCTGCATAGAGACAAAGCTGCAGATCTTTGCAAGGGGCAGGAGTATGCCTGTTGTATAATATTCATTGCAATTTTAGCTTTTGTGTGCATGAGAGATGTTTTCTGGGACATAGAGAGCACCCAGATCTGGCTCTGCCATTAGCCAATGTGAAGCAACCAGCTCTGGCAGCAGATGTTAGCAAGCAGTGACAGCAATTCCCTGGTTGTTCCTCTTAAGATAATTGACTATTCTCCATTTTTGGAGGACAGATTGTACGTTACATGTACTGCCCTATTTCCCTAAACTAGCCCACTGCCTCAAGTGTTGTGGAAGACACTGTCTTATTATCAATGTTGAGGACAGGAATCTGTTTATGGAATAAGGAGGGGTGCCATCTTGTCCATTGCCTCAGGCAGCCACATGTTTGAGGTCAGCCCTGTGGCACTGGGTTTATAGACAAGTATTCTGCCATGCAAAAAATGTACAGTCACTTCTAGTATTGGGTTTTTCTCACTGTCTGCCATTAACACTTAGGAACAACCCATCTATTGGACATATGGGATATTCACAGAAGCCCTGTTCAGGCAATTGTCTCTCCAGTAGCTGAGTTGTCTCTTGATGTTAATAAGCACACATGAGGACATTTTTATCTTGCATTTATTCATGTGAAATGCTTACAAAGGTCTACTGAGCACCAATGGAACCAATGTTGAGTATTTAGATAGACTTAATCAATATTCCTTCATCCAAGATGTCAATGTATTTAATGAGCCAGGTTGCAAGCATTTCGTTTGATGTTAAATCTGTACGGCACATTTAAGACGCTACCACTATTAGTTAACCATGTTAAATCACTGAATGTTCAAAAGGGACAATGGATTACACATTTTTTTTAAAAAAAAGAAAACACAGCCTGCTTAAGAAGGGGGGAAATGAAACAACAGCAACAGAATTACATATTTTTTTCTTTCCTCCCTCTCCAACCAGCTATAAGCATACGCTGATTCAATTACCGGTTTATTTCATTTTATTACTGATAAGCACTTAATGTTTATGCAAGCAAAACATTGTTTTGCCTAGCAGCAACAAATGCAAAAGAGTTTTAAGAAAATGGGAGAAAGGGAAACGGTTCCACACAATGAATACTCTTCCAAGTAGTTTTTTTTCCCCTTTCTGTTTTCGTGTACAGCTTATGTCAAAAATGTTAATATGGCAAATATTCATTAAATATTAGGAGTCATTTTCACTATATCCAAATTACCGTGGTCCTTCCTGAGCTTATGCTTGGGGGGGGGGGGATTGGCAGATACTATCTCAATTCAGTATTCTATGTCATCTTCATCCAGCTAAATCTGATTGGCTATATGGAGGCCTCACTCTTTCAAGAAGAAGGCTAGTTACTTTTTCTTTTTAAAATGGGAATTCTGTGATGGCATGGTTTGTACTCTATGTTATGGAAAATATTACCACTCCAGCTGACATAGTGTTAACATGCCTTTAGCATCTAACCATTTAATTAGCTGTCCCTGCATACAGACATGTTTTTCTTTGAGTCTTTGGTGGGTCTGGACTTCATTAAGAAGATTTAAAAACTGCAAGAGAAATTGAACTTTTCTTACATAAAATAATATAAATCCTCAAAGAGGAAGCTTAGTGCTTTTCTCATATGCCTTGTGGGAAAGTAGTATCTCTTCTTCTCAAGAAATAAATGTCTATGCTATTCATTTAAAATGTGTATTTCTCTTCACTTTAATTTTGGCATTCTTCTATAGAAAGGAAGTAAAGTAATTCTGCCATGGGTATTAACAGGCACCAAGGTGCGGGGCAGTGAATGCTGCCCCAGTGGTTTCAAGAACGTTGAGTGAAGCCCATGAGCCAGGTTACAACTGTAAGATGTTTGGAGTCCTGCATGCCATTCTAGAAGAAGGTCAGAAATCACGGTCTTCCTTTTCTTTACAAAAATAAAATAAAATAAGCAAGCAAATTCAGACCTTTTTTGTGGTTTAGGCGTCCTGATGAACAAATTTAGCTCCTTCAATTTGCCCAAGATAGAACTGAAATTCTTGAAGCCGTTTCAGTGCAGTCATTTTAGCCAGAGACAACTTGTCCTTCAGGTGTTGTTGGATTGCAATTCCCAATATCCACAGCCATTGACCATGGTGGCTAGGGCTAATGATATATGGAGGGACGCAGGTTCCCCATCATTGCTGTACACCAACATTCATCAGAACAAACTGGATATTTGCTTTCTTAAAATATAGTGTTACATCATATATGTTGCCACATCATATCTGTTGCCACGTAGTAAGGGAATATAGTATTTATTGTTATTTTCAGGAGTTATATAAAGCGTGTTCTCCTTCAGGGAGAGCACGTGTTGCGGTGGGGTCTACTGAGCCACCCCCTTTGTTGCTGGGTAAGTTCTCCAAGATGGCCAGGGGGCATTGATTGGATTGCCGAGTTGCTGGGGGAAAAGTTATGTTGCAATTTTGGTGGGAGGGGTAAAAGGTTTAAATACTCTGCATGCAGCCTTCTACTTTCTCTTTTGCTGCATGCAACGGATCACCTGGAGCACTTGGACCGTCTGGAGGACAGTGGAGCGATCTTCTCATTGTCTGGTTACATTTCTTTATTTCCCCCTTCTTTTTAGTCTTCTCTAGTCCCTTAATTAATTTAATTCCCCCCTTTTTTCTGTTTGATTTCCCACCCCACCCCTTACCCTGCCCTTTGGGAAGATTCTCCCTGTACCTGTGAGCGCTGCCTGTGCATAATCCTCCTGGGCTTGCCTTTCCCAATAGGGAGAGAGCCCCCATTAGGGGCTTTCTTTTGCAAAGAGGTTTTCCCCATTTTCGCCTGTTTGATTGTGGGGCTAGTCAGGGCTGTTCCCAGCTTACCTGGAATCACTTTCATTTATAGTATCCCCATAGGTTGGCTTTATTTTGGGTGCGTGCAGTGCTGTTGGCCAAGTTTTAATCTAGCCTTGGGCGGGAGCACTATATTGAGTTCCTTTAATATTGCAATGAGACTATAAAAGGCAGAGAGCAGAAGCAGGGAGGCCTTCACGGCCTGCTCGGCCTGCACATATCATTCAAGCCTAGCCTGCTACAGTTAGCAGTACAGTAATTGTTAAGTCACTGTGACATGTGACTCTCTTTCTCTATAAGAATTTATCTGTTTGTTTGCAGGCTCACTTGTTGCTAATGTATATCTTAGGCAGACAGAGTGGAGCCAGAGGCTCTCTGTGCCTCCAATGAGCACTCTTTGTATGCTCTTTAACTATGCTGTTTCTGAACAAGTTTATTTTCTTCAAGTTTGTTTTGCCCTGATAGTGGCGACTGCCGTTTTAGAGACGAGCCATTGTGGCTTGGTGGCTAGAGTGCAGGACTAGGACCTGGGAGACAGGGTTCATATCCCCCACTTAGCCATTGTTATAACAAAGCAAAACAAGCTGCTCCTTTTGGACTATTTTGTTGCTGGGTAGTTTGGCCCATTTGTGATATTGCTCCCAAAAAGAACTTTGGGTTTCTTGAGGAGGTGCTTCCCTCTAAAGGGCAAGCAGGGGTACCTGGACAGGCGGCGGGCTGCCTCAAGTTTGTTATCTCATTGGAAACATTTATGTCTGGCCTAGCAGGTGATCCTAGGGCTTGGCCCGCTTGGCCCTATAATTTGATGGCCTCTGGCCGCGTTTCTGGCCTGAAGAGCGTCCCCATATGGTGCACAAAGCATTGGTTTCACCTGTTCCTCACATTGTTTAGGTTTTTTCTTTTTGGAGTCTATGACAGGGCCTTTGCAGATGCCTCCAGAGCTTGCCTCTCCTGCAGAGGATGACTTGCTGATGCCCCAGGTGCCTTCTTCCAGAAGGAAGCGTCTTCAGAGGCAGGAAAAAGCGGAGCAGGGATGATGCTTACACCTCCTTGCAGGTAAATCATCCCTGGGCTCTGATGATGATTCAGACATCACCTTGGACCTCTGCAGGGGTCAGGGTGAGGCTGTTCCGGGTCTTTAGGGATCATCCTGGATAGCTCAGCTGGTCAGCGTATGGTGCCGGTAATGCCTAGGTTGCAGGATTGGTCCCTGTTTGGGACAGCTGCATGCTCCCTCATCACTCTACCTGGACACTGAGGTCCAGCGCCGAGGGCCTTTCTGGTGGTTCCCTCACTGTGAGAAGCCAAGTTACAGGGAACCAGGTGGAGAGCCTTCTCGGAAGTGGCACCCGCCATGTGGTACACCCTCCCACCAGATGTCTACTACCAGACTTTTAGAAGACATCTAAGGCAGCCCTGTTTAGGGAAGCTTTTAATGTTTGATGCATTACTGTATTTTAATATATATATATTTATTTATTTTTTGGACGCTGCCCAGAGTGGCTGGGGAAGCCCAGCCAAATGGGCGGGGTACAAATAGATTATTATTATTATTATTATTATTATTATTATTATTATTATTATTATATTGTGGGAGAGTGGACTAGATGATCCTTGGAGTCCCTTCCAACCCCACTATTCTATAAGTGGTAATTCACTATGATGGGAATGTTAGACGCAGGGCTGCCATCATCCCCTCAGCTCACTAGGATCCCAGGGACGGGGACATGTGGACCACTTGCGCAGCTCCACATTTCAAATGGAAATTCCCTGAGCAATAGAACCTGAAGCTGGTATGCAGGAAGCTGGCCCGGTGGCAGCTTTGTTGGGACTTCTTTAGGGTTTCTGGCCAGCGTTGGCCCTGTAAATTTACACATCATGGTGGCAACACGAGGCAGGGCATCTTGCCCAAGCGGGAGCCGGCAAGCAATAACTCAATACTTCTTGCCCATATTTCCATAAAAATATCTCCCTTGAAAGCCTGGCTAAAAGGTTATCTAGATGGGTCAGTGGCTTTGTGCTTGTGGGAAGGATTTTTCCCAATGTTTGGGATTCCTCTGGCTTTTCAGCCAGTGGCTCGGAATACAGCAACTCAAAAGCCAGTTAGAGAGCTACCTGTGGTAGCCTGAAAGAAGGTTAGGAAGCAGCTTGCATTGGGACGTATGGTGGGATCCCCTTGATTCTCCTTCTATTCCCGATTTTCATTTATCCCCATTGGGGATCGTCCCTAAGAAAGCCCCATATAATTCCATCTGATCCATATTTATCGCATCCCAAAGGCACCTCAGTGAATGATGCTATCCCTCCGGAATTGTTCCGTGAAATATGCATCTTTGGATCAGGCAGTTGAGCTTACCAACAAATTGGAGGAGGTGCCTTGTTGGCATTATGCGATATTGAATCGGCTGTTAGGCTGCTGCCGGTTCACCCTCAAGATTTTAAGTAGTTAGGCTTTAATTGGATGGTCCTTATATTGATAAGGCGATGCCGGTGGGTTGCTCAATAGGCTGTGCAGCACTTGAGTCCTTTAGCGCCTTTCTGGATTGAACATTGCGAGTCAAGACTCGTTTAACTGGGGGTATTGTTATGTGGATTATTTTACTGGCTGGTTCATGTGACACCAGCCTCTGCTTAGGCTAACTGGACATCCCTTTATTCCCTGAGGAGCTGGGTGTTCTGTTGGCAGTGGAGGACAGTGGCTCCTACTGCCCCTTTTAACGTATTTGGGGGCTAGCTGGATACCATTGCTCAAACATCTGCTTGCCTGTGGAAAAGCTGTTTGCCTTGAAGGACGTTATTCTTGTAATACTTCCTCTGAAGCAAGTGTTGCTTTGTCAGATCCTATCGTTCCTAGGTCAGTTAAATTTTGCATGCAGGGTGGTTGCTCCAGGCTGCCCCTTCCATTCCCGCTTGGCCAGGTGGTCTCATGGCCCGGGGTCCCTTCATCATCATGTACAGTGGCCTTGAGCCTGGCAGGGCAAAGCAATCACATGTGACCTAACTTTTCTCGAGTTTTCCCCATTGTAGTGTCAGCGCACATCTGGACTGAGGAGTTTAGGGACCGTTGGGTCTGTCTTGGTCTGATAACCAAGCAGTGTGAGAGTCCTGGCAAAACGGTCCTCGTGCTCTGGCAGAGTCTTCGCACTGCTTAAGGTTTAATATTGCGTTTCTGCTCTCTTTATTTCGGGATCGTCTAATGTTTTCGCTGTCGCTCTATCCCGTTTTTTCAGTTGGAGAGCTTCAGATCCTGGGCTCTGGATGCCCAGCTATAGCCGGATTTTTCCGGAGCTCCTGTGGCACTTGGCAACAATTAATAATTATGAGGAGTAGTAGCTTACGTTTCCCCATCCGCTTTCAGGTCTTATGAGAAGGCCTGGACTGATTTCTTAAAATTTAGTTGGCAGTCCTCGGCCATTCAGAGGAACCTGCCCCCATCTTCTGAGCAGGACCTGCAGTAATTCGCCCACCTGCTGCAGATCGGATACACTGTTAAAACTATCAGAATTCAGTCCGCTGCAATGTCTGCTAGAGTAAAGCTTTAATTTTTCAGAGACCCTTCTAAAAGTGTGTCGTGCGCAGGGTCTCGGAAGGTTGGAATAGGCTCCAACCTTCACAGGACAGCAGGCAGGAAGCCGGTCAATCTTTGACCTATGCAGTATCCGCAACAAGTTAAGACTTGTCGGCTGGTTCAAGATCAAGACGAGACTTCTTTCAGTATTCCATTGTAATTTTGGTGTACTGAGGGTTGGGGAAGTTGTGTTGGAGCCAGCACGGGGCTGAGAGTTTGGAGGCTTATTGCCTCAGGACTTTTCCTTATCTGCGTTGGAGCTTGTCATAAGTGTCTGGAGCTCTAAGTCAGACCTAGTGAGCAGGTTGCCACCATCAGGCTTCCAGTCACAGGTGAGGTGGGCCCTTGCCCTGTTATTGGATACCGGAAATATTTGGCTTTTCGTTCCCTTGGGGGCTGCCTCGATCTTAGTGCACAGAAATGGGTTCCGGTTCGACAGGCATCTAATTGCTCACGTCGTGCGCCAGTTATTGCAGCCTGCGGCTTGCCTACCGCTGAACACGCCTCATTCAGCCCGGTTAAGGATTTGAGGAAATTCTTAGCAGTAAGGCCCTCTGGGGGGGGGATCCACTGTTCATTCATGAAAATGGTCGTCCCTTGGCACGGCATCAGTTTTCCAAGGTAATGCGTAAGGTTATTTCTGCTTGTGGGGTCCCGGCTTATGGTTTTGCACCCCATTCCTTTCGCATTGGTGCTGCTACAACAGCAGCCCATTGGGGGTTGTCGGCCCACAGGATTAAGGACTTGGGCCGGTGGAAGTCTGATGCGTTCAAGGGTTACGTGCGGAAGAGATGTTGAATTATTGTATTGATGTGTGCTTGTTCTCCACCCTGTAGGTCTCGCTCCAGTCCGTATCTGGATTGTGGGGCACAGCATCGTTCACTGGGCTGGCATCAGAGCGAGGCAGTCTGGAAGGGGACCGGATCTTGGCTTCCCACAGCACGTACAGGTGTCGTGGATATCCAGACGGGGAATGCGGTGGAGTGAATTCATCCCACTAATTAAGCGGAGGGTGCTTTCACATGGTCCCCCTTTGGCAATTGTGGTGCAGTTGGGGGAGAATGATATAGCAAAGGTTGATTGCTATACTTTGCGCTCCACAATTCAAAGAGACTTGGGGGAGTTGGTGACCTTAATACCTACCGTTAAAATATTTTGGTCACAATTGCTGCAAAGGAGCAATTGGCTGGGCATTTCTCAACCCAAGGCTGCTGAAAGGGCCAGGAAGCGAATTAATTCCGCAGTGAGCAAAAGGGTAACGGAATTGAGTGGGTTGGTGATTTACAACCCAGATATTACCTTCAAGGCTCTGGCCCTTTACCGCAATGATGGGGTACATCTTTCCGAGCTGGGGAATGATGTCTGGTTGGATGCGGTAATTGAAGGGTTGAAGAATGGGTTGGGATTGTGAGTGGTTGGCGGCGAGCATAAAGGGCTCGATTGGCGGTTAGGCATTGGTTATAAATCTGGTGGAGGAGGGGTTAGGATAGGCTGGGCCTGCCCCTCCATGGTTGCTGCGGAAAGGGAATTCCGTTAAAGGAATCCTGGGGCTTGCCATCTTTTCGTCCAATCCCTGGAATGGGACTAGGGCCGGCAAGCCTTCGGAGAGCAGGCGGGTGAGAGTTGAGGGTCTGTGTCTCAGCTCCAATTCTTCCCCGACTTGCTTTCCCCCGCACTGTCTTTCGGTGGTGCCCGGAAGTCAGTTCTGTCCCCAGGCGGGGGGACAGATAGTCTTAACCAATGCCTAAACAACCACTCACAGTTTGTATTTTAATAAAGTTGTGGCCAAAATCATGCCAAAAATCTTAAACAAAAAATTACGTGTCCGTTGTGAGTTATTTTGGGGGGTGGATTGGGGACCTCAACACGCAAAGCGTGTTCTCCTTCAGGGAGAGCACGTGTTGCGGTGGGGTCTACTGAGCCACCCCCTTTGTTGCTGGGTAAGTTCTCCAAGATGGCCAGGGGGCATTGATTGGATTGCCGAGTTGCTGGGGGAAAAGTTATGTTGCAATTTTGGTGGGAGGGGTAAAAGGTTTAAATACTCTGCATGCAGCCTTCTACTTTCTCTTTTGCTGCATGCAACGGATCACCCGCCCACCCGCCCTAGAATAAGGGGTTGTTGCGTTGACCTTGCTATGCCTGTCATGGGGTCGTCTGCCTTTGAGCAGGGGCCTGGTAGGAATTTTTCCACCTGGCAAATTGGCTGGCTAGGTGGTTTTTGCCTACTGCGTAGCAAATCGTCACAACTTGTAAGGTTGTGGTTAGGCATTGGTTATAAATCTGGTGGAGGAGGGGTTAGGATAGGCTGGGCCTGCCCCTCCATGGTTGCTGCGGAAAGGGAATTCCGTTAAAGGAATCCTGGGGCTTGCCATCTTTTCGTCCAATCCCTGGAATGGGACTAGGGCCGGCAAGCCTTCGGGGAGCAGGCGGGTGAGAGTTGAGGGTCTGTGTCTCAGCTCCAATTCTTCCCCGACTTGCTTTCCCCCGCACTGTCTTTCGGTGGTGCCCGGAAGTCAGTTCTGTCCCCAGGCGGGGGGACAGATAGTCTTAACCAATGCCTAAACAACCACTCACAGTTTGTATTTTAATAAAGTTGTGGCCAAAATCATGCCAAAAATCTTAAACAAAAAATTACGTGTCCGTTGTGAGTTATTTTGGGGGGTGGATTGGGGACCTCAACACGCAACTTGTAACAGGACAGTGATTTAAAAAGAGTGAATGTTTGAATAGAGGTTGGGGGGGATTATAAAAAAAACCCACCTGTGCTGTCCAACAGCAAAACTGGGGAGGAGGGGAGAAAAATACCATGGGTAAGAGGATTGGCTAAATCTAGAATAACTGCCAATTTCCTAGAGCAGAACAAGGTATCAGTGCTTTAAACCCTTTCTGCTAAAGCTATAAACCTATTGGTGGCAGAAAATAAAATGAAGGCAGTTTTTCAGCTTTAAAGTAATGGCTTATTCGGAGCTTCTCAGAGTACCAATTAGGTAAGGAGAAATTAAACCCTTGAAAACAACAACACATTGATTTAAAACCCAATGATTGGAATGAATCCAGTCTGATGTTAATAGAGATGAGTAAGCCTTGGGTAAACTGCAGTCAAGCACTATGTCGAAATCATTTTTTGACATAATAGGTCCTTTATCGCCTCTCCTTTGTACCTCTGTGGCTGGGGTTTTTGAGTCAGAATTGTGACACCTAAAGGGGGAATTAGAGAGAGAGAGAGCAATTCTATGGCAAGGGTATGTGTGAAGAAATTCATGGTGAAGCTACCATCACTTTCCATGCCTTGCCAGGCTGGTTGAAGGTTGTTTGACCTTTCCTCTTCTCTCACTCCATGAACATGGATGGTTCCCCTTTCCAACTTATACCAATGGGAGGGAGATGAACTGTGCTAGCTGTAGGGTTGGCATAGTTCATGGCCCTTGAGGGAGCATGTTGAGAAAACAAGGAAACTCTGGATTCTTTGGGTCCCAAGTCTGTCCCAATATGTTCCCAACACATTCATTTCCTCCACCACTACAGGTGCTACATCAAAGCCCACTGAGGTTTCCTGTAAGGGCACAGGTGGCATCCCACCTGCAGACAGACACATGTATTCCAAAGGCCCCTCATCAAGCCTTGGGCCAGCTGTAGTGTTGCAGCTTAAGATATATTAACATCATCAGAAAATCCTGCTGTCTATCTATATGTACATTAAGAAGAATTCGTCATGTGTGTGATAAAATTAACTTTAGTCCATAAAAACTTATGCCACCATGAAGATGTTAGATTTTAGTAAGGTACCATGAAACTCTTCCTTGTTTCTACTGAGGTATGTTTTGAGCAGTTTGTGAGGCAAAGTGAATTTTATGAAGATGCAGAGACTCTTTTTTTTCTTTATGCCTCCTCTATTCTCCTCAGAATACAGCACCTCTGTATATTATAATTACTCATTGGTCACTTTTTATCAAGGTAACTCAAAGTAACTTACAATATATAAACAAGAAAATGCATACATTGAAACAGGCATAGAAGAAAAAGAAGAATATAAGACAATCCTATTTTTAAAAGGTAGAATTAAAACATTACACTGACTCAAAGCTATTTTGTGATTCATTCATTTTTTGTATTTTATATAAATTATTGATGGTTGAAGCCTAGTCATGTCAATTTTGTTGGTAAAAAGAAGTTTCAGCAAAAATGATGATAGAATGAAATGAGCAGTGGCTGCCATCTGCAAAAAGATATATTTATGGATGCACTCTTGTTGTTTTTAAAAGAGCTATACTTAAGTCTTATAGATAACAAATACTGTGAGAAAACCAACGTACACAATATGACCTAATTGACATTTTTGTGTGTGGAAAGTCATCAAAGCCACTAAAGATTATAAACTACAGTGGCAGTCTTAAACCCCTAGCTGTAGATCTTCCTCCTGGGGGATGAACACAGGACCATACCTGATTTGGGCTAACAGTGCTGAAAAAAATCCATTGATCCTTTGCCTGAAAATCTTCATAATGCTGCAGTCTTTGTGCCTCTTGTATTTTGCCACTATCAAATATTTACCTGTGTGACACTTCAAAGACAGTGATTAGCAAACACATCTATGTTTCCAGGAACCATATTGTACATTTACACTCATCACCATTATATGTTCTCGGTAGTGGCACCCTCCCTGTGGAGCACCCTCCCTTCCAGTGTCAAGGAGATAAAGAACTACACAACTGTATCAGGAAGTTTTTAATACTGATGTTTTACTATGTTTTTATATATGCTGCAAACAACCCAGAGTGGCTGGGGAAACCCAGTCAGATGGGCGGGGTATTAATAATAATAACAACAACAATAATAATAATAATATGCAAAGCACCCAACACTGTAGAGTATAGGTAGAAGTGACAGCCCTTGTTGATGTTTTATGGCACTTGGGTGATGACTATTTGACCCTAATGGGGAAGATAATTGGACAGCTCATAGAAGCTGAGCTGGGTGTTCAAAACAGGAATCTATGCAGTAAATCAATTTTTTAAGGGAGAAAAATCAGAAGATGGCTGTATAAAATGTGCCAGAGTCAGCTTTCCACTGGTTACCATACGGCTTGTATTGAGGCACACACATAGGCACAACCACATTGGTATGAGGACTTCATTCACATTGACTTTAGTGGAACCTGAATCATCATCTCTGTGTACTGGATAACCGGACACATAGTTTTGCATAAATATGCCAACCACAAAGACAGAAATAACGGATGGCTGCTATCGACTTGACAAATTACTGGACCAAAACAACCTCTTTGTTCTTTGTTTTTCTTGCCCTAAAATTATATCTTAAGTTGAGGAATAGAGATTGACAGATGGGCTGACAGCCACTAAAGCTGCAGCTGGATCTGGCACACACTCTGCAAGACTTGGCACATGTAATAAGAACCATCTCCATGAGCCGACACAGCTTAAAAAGGTTAACAAATGTATAGCTGCATAATGTTCTGATTCCTGGATCAAATCCGTTCAACTCTGTCACATGCACTTGTCCTCAGTGAAGATTAGCTGTGCAATGACTTTGAAGTGTTAAAACAAGCAGCGCTCGAGTTCTGGGAAAACAAATCCCGGCCACAGTGTTCTCAACAATGCAGAAAATGTTTGCCACTTCACAGCTCAGAGTTTTATTGGCTGGTGTTTCTTGAGACTTTCCCAGATCTGTGGTTCAATCTGAGAAAGGTCATTCTCAAGGGAATTCTCAAAGGAAAGCTAAAGTGGGTGAAAAATGGAACTTAACACGTCTGCTTTCTGACTATATTCCCAGCTGATTAATTCAGAAATCTTACTACCCTCTGGACCTATACTCAGAATATAGACCACCACTATGAAATAGTAGGCCAACCATCTGGTTCTTTACTGCCCCTCAGTATTTCACCCAGGCAGCCATATCCCTTACCTCACAACATGATCCAAGGTACACAATAGCACCATTATTGTGGACCAGGTTCTTCAGGGGCACAGCCAGCAGCCATTTCTGCAATGAGTTCCTTCCAGTTCTGTCATGATGTGAATCACCACAGGCTATATCCATCTATAGCCCAAGTCCTCTTGAAATTCCTCTACATGATTTCTACATGGGGCTGCTTGGGAAAGAATATCATCTAGTAGCACATGTAAGCTAGCATTCTGCTTTCTTTCTTTCTTTCTTTCTTTCTTGTATGATGGGCTAGCTAAAGGTTCACTAAGGGTTAACTAACTTATACACTCCAGGATAATGAACTTTCTAGAACAATTCCCTCTCAGGCAAACACAGAGCTGGAATGTGACATTAATTGCAAGCAAAGTGCCAGAGACCCTGCCACACAACTGGGTGAAACAAGCTATTTTGAGCAGCATCAGTTGTGCTGGGGGATGGAAGAGATGAAAGCAGAATGGGATCTGATTTTGCAGCAAACACCTACAAAGCATTGCCTCCAGCAGGGGATGCATCTGTGCCATCAGGATCTGCTTTAGCCGGCTAAGAGTTTCAGGTGGTATTGAGAAGTATAGAAGGGAGAAGGTCTGTTGACCAACCCAGGGCTGAAGGACAGCTTCCTTGTATTAAGGAATCCATACTGTCTACCAGTTGCAGAGGCTAGTGTTGCACTCCAGTATATATTTTGGTGCCTGAAGAGGGCTGAGAAGCTGAGGTTTATGGAGTCGTGGATAAGCACAAGACTGGAGATCAGCCTCAGATCATGAGAGTCCTTGTTAAAGCTCTAGAGCAAGTGTGGGAAGCTCCCCCACTGCCTGTCAATGGCTGCATTCCCCCTGAGATATGATGTGGGGTCCAAACCTGAGATATGTATTTTATATTAAACAGCCTCAGCCCAGTATACCTGAAGGAACGTCTCCACCTCCATCCTTCAGCCTGGACACTGAGGTCCAGCTCCTAGGGCCTTCAGGCAGTTCCCTCACTGTGAGAAGTGAGGTTACAGGGAACCAGGCGAGGGCCTTCTCAGTAGTGGCACCTGCCCTGTGGAACACCTTCTCATCAGATGTCAAGGGAATAAACAACTATCTGACTTTTAGAAGACATCTGAAGGCAGCCCTTTTTAGGGAAGTTTTTAATGTTTGATGTTTTATTGTGTTTTTAATATTCTGTTGGGAGCTGCCCAAAGTGGCTGTGGAAACTTAATATAAATAATAAGTTGTTGTTGTTGTTAGGACCTACCCAATGGAAATTGTTTTAACTGATTTTAATATTGCGTGTTCATGGAGAATAAGACTCACTGTCTAGTAGCCAATAAGGCTATCAATATTCCACCCCCACTGTTCAAGGCAGTATGCCTCTGAATCCCAGTTGCTACAAATCACAGGTAGGAACAATGCTGTTGTCCTCAAGTCCTGCTTGCTGGTTTCCTGCAGGCATCTGGATGGCCACTGTGAGAACATGATGCTGGCCTAGATGGGCCATTAGCCTGGTTCACCTTATGTCCTTATTATTTACTCTTTTAATGCATCCTGGGACCTTATGGTAAAGGATGAATAAGAAATCCAATTGCTGCTTGCTCCTACTCCTACTCCTCATGATGATGGTGCCATTGACACAAACATTGCTGAGGGCATTCCTCCTCTCCCACTTTCCGCTGCACCCTTCACACTTGCTATCTCTTTTGGGTGCCTGCTTCTTTCTCTCCCTCTTCTTCCCCATCCAACAGGCTGCCAAGGAAGGAAAAGTCCAATGGCCCACCTAGTCCAGCATTCTGGTCTCACAGTGGCCAACCAGATGCAATTTCTCCCGCCAGAGTAATTGCTTGCAGGGTTTCTTCTTCCCTTCATCACTTCATCTATTTTGTTTCCCCTTGTTTCTTTCCCCTCCCCCCAGCCTCCCCATACCCATAGGAAACAGACCTTGAGCTGTGGGCTACTCACCCCTTAGATATTGCTGATTTTCAGACTAAACTAGAGCCCCCCTTGATGTTCTTGAGTTTCGATGTAAAGGCAAGAACGACGTTTCCATCTCATACTGTAAAAAGATGGGCATGTCACCGAATTACTTCACTCTGTAGATAAAAGTAGCACACGAGGCACTTTCTCCCTGAAGTTCTCCCAGATACTCTATATACATTCAAAGTTTTGAATACTTTTCTGCCCTGAAACCACTTGCAGAAGGTACTTCTGGAAGACAGTTGAATCAGCCTTTATCTTGGAAGCTGTCCTAACTCCTCCGTCTCTAATGGGCTCCTGCCATTTGTTTCTTCGGGTCTTTGGCGAGCAATGATCTCCTTTATGGTTTTCAAACGCTAAAGACATTCCTTCAGGTGCTTGCAATTTCTGCAGCAGTCTTTTATAACTCTGTACATACACATCTCCCTTTGTTCTACTGGGTTGGTTTTATGTCTCAATGGCTGTAAAAGTAAGAGTTTGCTTTCATTTCCTCCATGGTGCTTGATTCAAGTTGCACTTTTTTACTTGCTTCAATTTACTCTAATCTCAGTTTTAACTTTATTCTCTCTTCTTTTTCCACCCTGTACCATGAGACAGGCAATGAATTTGGCATGCTCTGAAGAAAGCAAAATCAAGGGCAAAAGTACTGCTAGAGGTAGCTGAAAATGTTTTGCTTTTGGGGAGCCAAGGATATTCAAGGCAGCTTGAAACTTGTCTATCCTGCCCAATACTTTTTGTAGCCATATCGTTCCATTTTGCTCCCTTCCAAACTATATACTCTGTCCGCTTATGTGAATGCAGGTGTAACTAATGAGTCTTTTTCGTCTAATTGAAAACTAATGAGAGACAGAATTTGCAGTATTTTATCTTTTGAAAACATTAACTGGGAAACATTTAAGACTGCACTTCTAATTTATACACCTATTCTATATAAGGCCACAGAAAGGATTTTTTACTAGAGCTGTTCTGAATGTTCCCAGTCTTCAGTTTCAGATTTACATTAGCAGTTCCCTCCCTGTGAAAAATAAATTATGTGAATATTCACCTTTTAAATCCTTTTCAGTGTGAATGGATTCTCCTGGCTGCTAGCTGATTATTTCTCTTTCCCAGATTAGCCATATGTATGTGATCCTAAGCAATCATGGATTGCACAATGGTATCACTATGCTATCACTGTGTAGCCAATCTGAATTGATAGTGTGATGATGTCACTCAATGAAAATGAGGGCAAAACCAATGAATATATATAACTTTTAACATAGATTTTCCATTTTTCAAATGCAATTTCCATCCGAAGAAGAACATTGTATGGATTCAGCTAGGCAGTCTTGGATGAACTGCTACATTGCCTTGCCACCACAGACACCTTGGCCATTGCACCATTGCTTTCCTTACATAGATTTGGTGGCTATCTCTTTCTAAATCTAGAAAGAGATTTCTAGATTTGTCTGGCAGGGCAAGAAGCCCAGAATAAAATTTAAAATATTAACTGATGCTAAGGATAGAGGTAAGGATTTGCCCTGCCAGACCTTAAACTTTACTATGAATCAGCAGCATTTTGCTGGTTGAAAGAATGGCTGCTTCTTGAGAACACAGACATTTTGGATTTAGAAGTTTTCAATAATGTTTTTGGGTGGCATGCATATCTGTGGTATGACAAGGTTAAAGCTCACAAAGCATTTAAAAACCATATTGTCAGAAGAGCATTGTTTAATGTCTGGACAAGATATAAAGATTTACTTGAAAATAAAACCCCAAGGTGGTTATCACCGATGGAAGCGAAGGCTCAGAAAAAGCTCAATATGGAGGCCAAATGGCCAAAATATTGGGAGATTTTGGAACAAGAAGGTGACAAATTGAAATTGCAGAGTTTTGAGAAACTAAAAGATAAAGTGCGAGACTGGCTTCATTATTACCAAATAAGGGAGGCTTATAATATGGATAAAAAGACTGGTTTCCAGGTGGAAAAATCAAAATTGGAAACAGAACTGTTAGATCCCAAAACTAAGATACTATCAAGAATGTATAACTTGCTGTTGAAATGGAATACACAGGATGAAACGGTTAAATCTGCTACGATTAAATGGGCACATTATGTTTGCTGACTGGGAACAGTTGTGGACCACCGGTATGAAATTTACGGCATGTAATGCCCTAAGAGAGAATATTATGAAAATGATATACAGGTGGTACATGACACCAGTCAAGCTTGCAAAAATATATCACTTGCCCGATAATAAGTGTTGGAAATGTAAGGAAAATGAAGGTACATTCTTTCACCTTTGGTGGACGTGCCCAAAGATTAAGGCTTTCTGGGAAATGATATATAAGGAAATGAAAAAGGTATTTAAATATACCTTCCTGAAGAAACCAGAGGCCTTTCTCCTGGGCATGGTCGGCCAATTGGTGCCAAAGAAGGACAGAACTTTTTTTATGTATGCCACAACAGCAGCAAGAATACTCATCGCGAAGTATTGGAAGACACAAGATCTACCCACCTTGGAAGAATGGCAGATGAAAGTGATAGACTATATGGAATTGGCGGAAATGACTGGCAGAATCCGCGACCAGGGAGAAGAGTTGGTGGAAGAAAATTGGAAGAAATTTAAAGACTATCTGCAGAAACACTGTAAAATTAATGAATGTTAAAATGATGCAGGATTGAAATGAGATGGTTTTAGTAACAAAATTAAAAGAATATGCAAAAAAGGATTGATAATTAGATGAAAATATGATGTTTAATATGTTAAGATTTACAATTAAGATAAAAACAAAGAGGGAAAGGATTTGCTGAATTAACTATGTGAACTGGAATACAAAAAAGGGAGGTGTGAGGAGGTCAGGAAATGAGTAATTGAAATATAAGACATGAAAAGTTTGATTTGTTTTTATTATTATTTTTATTTTTCACATATTTTGTACTTTTTTCTGTATTTTTGTATCTTTTTTCTTTGTCTTTTTTATTTTTCCTTTCTTATATTGTAATTTTCTTTGTTTGTAAAATCTCAATAAATATCTTTAAAAAAAAGCAAAACCAATGAATATATATAACTTTTAACATAGATTTTCCATTTTTCAAATGCAACTTCCATCTGAAGAAGAACATTGTATGGATTCAGCTAGGCAGTCTTGGATGAACTGCTACATTGCCTTGCCACCACAGACACCTTGGCCATTGCACCATTGCTTTCCTTACATAGATTTGGTGGCTATTGTTTGATACTCAGAGTTAATTCAGCTTCTTGCTAGAGTAGTAATGACATATTATCCCTTTAACCTTATACATGGATGCTCTACAAAAATGGAATCTTGCCCAGCCATAATTAATACTGGTCATTTTTTTCATGCTGCTGCTGTTTCCCATCTGTTCATGAGGGAGCTCTGCCCACTGAGGAGGTGGCATGCCAGTTTCAACAGAGCATTAAAGCCATCCAAATATATGCTTGGAAAGGAATCCCACAGAACATGGCAAGTGCCATATTTTAGGCCAGAAGGGCCTTCTGTTTGTAAACGAAGCCAACTCCAAGCCAAATGTTTCATTATATAGGATTATATCTGTAGTCACCTGTGGACATTTTGCACAGCACAAGCCACTGCCCCGGTTATAGACTGTCTTCTTATCTTTTTCTGTACTTTGGCTCCAGCATTTTAAAGCAGGTAAGTACCATATCACACACATTTTATTTGATTGCCTCAGTGTATTCTAGTCCAACTCTGTCATAGAATCACAAAACTGCACAATCTGCCCCCTTTCCCCCAAGTGAATTATAGTTGCACAGAGCAAACCTTTTATTTTCTAGGGGGATAAACAGAGGAGTTTTACCTGATTCAACAATAGGAGATGAACTGAAAGGACATATCCACATTATCAAAGATGACACAAAGAGTTTAGCAAACGGGTATCCATTATTTTAATAGGAAGTATCAAGTCTAAAAATGTTTCAAAGTAGGCCCTCTTCTTCAGGAGATATTTGAAAGAGAGTCTGAGTGGTTTTGAATCTAAAACTCATTCCAGAACTAGAAAGCCACTCTCAAGAAATGAAACTCAGCTTTAAACTCCTTACACAGGTTACCTATTACCAGAAAGCTTAGTGATGAAAAGTGTATTGGGAAAGACTTTCTTCACTAGAGAGCTGCATTAAAAACTGCCTCAAATGTTCCTTGATGAAGAACACCCCAGCTGACTTTGTATTTTCTCTCAAACTTTGATTTCAGCGATCCCTTTCATAAAGAACAGGGGTAGGGAATCAGTGGACACTCCAGATGTTTTCAGACTGCAACTCCCATCATTCCCAGCCAATATAGTTAATGGTCACAGATGATGGGAGTTGTAGTTCAATAACATTTGGAGGGCCACAGGCTTCTTATCGCTGATATATGAGATAAAGTGCATCAAAAATGTACATGCAGTCTTCCTGACCATGCTGAAATTTTTCATCCAGAGGAAAGACAAGGGTCCTGAATGTTTTCCTTCCCACACTTGACTTAAACAGTCATAGGATTGGGGTTCCACAATGTGGGGGGAACCTATGAGTGTAGAGGTCTACATGTCTAGGTTTTCTTTTGCAGATGTCCCTGGATGCCAGGACATGGTGAAAGCAGCAGCATCACACCTTAGCAGCAGTGGGGCTAGAAGCGCAGCTTCACAGTCCCGTTCAGTGTGTGATTTCTCTTCACGTGAGCCACACATGAAGGGAGCTTCAGAGTTGGACAAAACTTGTACAATATTTCTCTAAGGTTACTGAATGCAACCACTAGGTTTGTCAACAAATGCTGACATTCTGAAATCCCAGGCAAAACTGGGGGTTCCTCCCTGAAGTAAATCTCAGCAGGATTTTCTAGAAGGTTTGCTAGAGTTCTGTCTGCAGGCTGCATGCGGGTCCCAGGTTCAGCAACCCAGTTCTGAAACATGTTGAAATCCATCCAAATAGAAGCAAAGCTGCAGAAAGCAAAAGAATTCAGAGCTGAGTGACAGTATGAGGCAAGCCAAAACAACCCTTCCCTCCCCTACCTGCAAAAAGCAGGAGTCAAGAATACAATATATTGTTTGTTTCAAAGCTATGTGCACAAGCCCTTTGACTTGCACTTGAGGGAGGTCTGTTTGTGTGCATGTGTGTGAGAGAGACACACACAAGACAGACAGACAGATGAACAGCCTGTGTGGCATGTTTGCTTTTTTTGGATAGATGCTTCCGGTAGCCTCTGAAGTTCTTCACACAGTACATAAGTGGAAGTTGCTACAAAATGATGAGGCAATGAGAGCCATCAACTGAGAAAGGGATTTGACAAATCAATACGGAATAAGGCTACCAATGTCTACCAGTGGCTATAAATACCAACTCTGGAGTCAGAAGTACAATACTTCTGAGTGCCAGTCACAAAGGAACAACTGAGGACTTTAGCCCTCATAGCATGTTTGTGGTCTTCCTGTAGACATCTGGTTACTTGCCATAGAAAACAAGATGCTAGAGTTAGATAAACCTTTGGTCTGATGCAGCAAGGCCTGTCCTATATTCTTATGGCATGATGTTAGTCTGTAGAAATGGTAGGATATGCTGGGGTGCTTTATTACAACACCATGGCATATCTGTTGACTGTGAGCTGCGTGTTGGATTGGTTTAATGAGTGTTCATTCCAAGGTTGTGTTGCTGGTAAATCATCATTTGAACTGTAGCAGTGCTTACATCAGCCAGCAGTCAGGGTGACATTTTGTCACTGTACACTGTAAGCAAAGTTACCCTAATGCTCTTCAGTCATCTCCAACTCATTAGCTGTTCTTTGGCATCTTTAAATCCCACCAGTGTTGAGATGGCACAACACTTCCTTGTAACCATAACTAGCTCTCTGGCAGCACGTCTGCTGTCAGAAAGCCTGGCTCCAAATTTGAAAGAATTTAACAGATGGTTAATTATGGCAGATATAAAGAACACTGAGGTGTTTTTTGTTGTTTTTTAAGCAGATCATTTCAGAGGATGTCCTACTGTGAACTTAGAATAAAGCAAGGAGAAGACTGCTTTGTGCTTAAAACCATTCATTAGATTTTGGATTTGCCAAATGTTGGTTTAATTTGGTGGATAAAAAGCAGGTTGTTTGCTTCCATATATCAAAAATGTATCATGATAATTATTGTGGCACATTAAGGATTTGTAAATTAGAATATGGGAAATGATAGAGATGTCATATAGAGTGGGCCAGAGAGCAATTTATGTCTGAATGAGTAAACAATTACATTGGACTATATACTTGGTATGTGTGGCAAAGACACAAATCACTTTCCTTAAGAAACTGGGATGATTTGACCTGTGCTGATTATAGTGGGACAGTTGCTATAAGGTAAGAAGTAACCAAAACAAATTATCTTAAAATCCACCACCGCTACCAGTTTCTTACCTGGCTATATCTTGAAAATAGTGTTTGAGGTACATCATCCTTTTTGGTAGCTTCACTTATGCTGGGTCTCCAGGTCACCTGGCCAAGCTGAACAAACTTCAGATCCAGACCAAGTGCCCCCTCTCCTATCTGGTCCCATCTGGCCACACACCCAGAGCACCCCTTTGTCTGGGCTTACAAAGGTTTAAGATCCACTGGGCTCATATCAGCTACTAGGGTCCTGGCAGCTGGAATGGGGGAGATATGCCCCACAGCTGTGCCAGGACCCTCCCAGCTCAGCCAGAGAGCCAACAGATGCTAACCCACTTGTTAGCAAATCTCGCTATAAGATTGTTCCCTTAAATCTCCTCAATATTTTTGTCTTCCCTGAATTTCTCCTTACCACCCCCACCCCATATAATACCATCCTAGGAAAATAGATGAATCAAAATATCACAAGATTTTTATCTTTCATTAAATGCTCTCCATTTCTTTCTTCCTCTCTCAATAATCCCTCTCTTCTCACATTCCTGCTGTGTTCCTACAAAGTGAACATAATCAGTTTTATTGAATATATTTTCTCCCAACCCCACTGCTGACACATGTCAGCAAGGAAGGACTAAAATTTTAACAACAACAACAACAACAACAACAACAACAACAACAACAACAACAACAAAATCTTTAGTATAGATTATAGGTTTTTTTTAACTTCCTCTGGAAGTTTGTTAAATTACTCTTGCAGATATAAATTGATGTGCTCAGGGTTGGGCTCATTTTATTTTCCTAATGGCTAACTTAATTTTTCCCTGCTGCATTTTAATACCATTACTTTTTTGTGATTATTACTTCACATGTGAACCACTTTCAGCGTCCACTTCTTGAATCCTGTTTAATAGACTCTAATTGTTAGACTTTGGAGAAATATTATGAAATCAATTAATCTTACTCTCTCAAGAACTGACAATCTCTCTCTGCTTTCTGCCATCTAAAAATGTGATTTGCCTGTTCTGTGTGCTGTTCTCCAAATCATTCATGCAAATATTCAAGAGAAGCAAAGCTATAGGATGCTGTAAAGTAAGGCATGCTACACAGTGACATTTATAAGCCATTAATTTCAGTCAGCAGGTGTAACACGTACTTCAGACAGACTTTCAGAAGCTCATCAAATCTCAGAAAGTGTGCTGTGTTAGTTTGCTGCACAAAGTACACCCCAAATGTATTCAGATAGCTTGAATGCTCACAGATTTTTATATCATGCTTGTGTATAAACAGGAACCTAATGCAGGGATGGGAAACCTGTGGCCCTCTAGATGTTGCTCAGCTACAGCTCCTATCATCCCTGAGCACTGACTGTGTCGACTGGGGCTGATGGGAGATCGGGTCCTCCCTTAAAGAGGGCATGTATAGTGGTGAGACCCGGACAACCGACACCCTGTGTTGTGGGTGGGTACAATTGGTTAGCCACAACATCCGATTGGTCGGTCCCTCAAAGCTGGGTACAATCTGGCCAATGGGACGCAGTCTAAACAGTTCAAGGGACCTATTTATGCCCATGCACGTGACCCAGAGCTTCCTCTTTTGGTGCATGCATTCGAAACACCCACCCACCTCTCCCTACCTTTAGGGCTTTGCGCTTGACCTTGCTATGCCTTCGTGTGTCGTTGGGACAGGGGCATGGCAAGAATTTTCCCCACTTGGCTGATTAGCTGTTGCCATTTGGGTTTCGCCTGCTGTGTAGCAAATCGTCACAACTTGTAAGGTTGTGGATAGGCTCTGGTTCAAGTGATAGGGATGGGAGAACGCTCTCACCATCCCTATGTGAAGGGTAATCCGTTAAAGGAATCCAGGGACTCGATGGTTTGGTCAATGCCTGTGAGGGGGTTGTGCCCGTGCCTGAGTCCAGGGGGACATTTGGGTGGCAGAGTTAGCCCATGCCCGGCTTTCTGCTTATCCAGGTGTTCACCCTTGGCTGACCTATGCTGGTGCCCTGGGTCAGCGCTACCTGCATGGCAGGGAGCTAGTTGAACCAGAGCCTGTGCAACCAGTCACTTTCTGTAACCAATAAAGTTGTGGCCTAAATTCTGCCAAAAACCAAACCAAAAATTTGAGTCAAGTGTGAGTTTATTTAGGGGGGAGGTTTCTGGTCTGAACACGCAAGTGGAGTCCTACAACACAGGTTTGCCAGCCCTGGCCTAAAACCTTGAGCACACCTTAAGGACACTTCACATAGTCCTCGCATGAAGCTGCTTACAATTAGGCCTTTCAGTAGGCTCAGTATGAAGAGGTTGGGGTCACAATTGGCCATGCTGTGTTGTGGGAGTGCGTGGCCCTGCTCCCACAAGTGTGAGAGGGAGACTGGGCCCCCTCTCCCCATAGCAATTCTGAGGAGGCATTGCTCTGGGTGTCATCATTTGAAACTGGGCTCTTGGCAAAGAGGTGCAGAACCATTTCCATGTTGGGAATTTCCGTGTGGGACATTATGCCAAGAACAGCTTGTTTCGGAAACCCCTTAAGCCCTTTTGTGTTTGGAAAGCCTTGTGGTTGGTTAGCTGCCACTGGAATCCTGATGGTTTGTGTGTCAAAATTGTTTTCAAGTTGCTGCTGCTGTTTTTTTTTTTATTTAGAGCATTTGTACTCTGCTCTTCAGCCAAAATGGCTCCCAGAGCAGATTACATACAGTCAAAACAAGATGGTACCTACCCACCATGCTTGCCTGAATGGGAAATATAGTGCCTGCATAGTGTTAAGGGTTTTTTTTTCTAAAGGGTTGATATGAGGGAAGCAACTTTTCTCTTTTGTAGGAAAAGAGTTTAATTGTATTTACTAAATAGAGAGGAGGACAGCTAGAAATGTGTAAGCTGTTCATTTTGCAGTTCCGCCTCTCCCCCTTTTCTTTCTTCTTTTTGTTCTCATTGCATGACCTACTAGACTACTAATTTAAATTGGATTATCTTAATTTGACAGCCACCTGCACCTCCAGTTCAGATCTCAAATTGAATTGATAAAGGTAACCTTGACTGGGCTATGATTTCCTTTCTGACATAACCACTGATTTTCATGTCTTTCCCATCAGTTCTTGGCAGGCGTCTTAAGCAAAGTAGCAAATGAAACAGAATAACTGACAGGTGAGAATAAATAAAAAATGAGATTGCTAGATTTCATGCATCTGTTCATTTCCAAGGTTTTGCGAAATGGCTGCTTGCAGTAGGACAGTTGAAATGGGTTTTTTAAAATAAATAACTAAATCTCCATGTTCATATTTAATAATGTGCAGTGCTTTCAAGTGTCCAAATCACTTTTTTTATTTCATAAAATTTATATACCACTTGATTGTAGAAAAGCAGAAAATCTGCAAAGCAGTTTACAAAAAAAAGATAAAATTATCACCAAAAAAATTACCACTGTAATTTAAAATAGACAGAAGGTTAAAAGTGCAGTAAAATATACTAAAACAAATTAAAATTCCTACAAACTTTCTAAACATCTGGATAAGCTTCTCTAAATAAGAATGTCTTCAGCAGGTGCCAAATGGAATACGGCGAATTTCATATTCAGTTTCTAGTTGTAATCATTATAGGAAACCTATGAGGCAAGTTGGTTTGTTATTCCCTTATTTGAGATGAGAAACTGAGGCTCAGAATCAGTGGTTTGCCTAAGGCCTCTAATTTCATGGCAGAGACAAGATTCAAACTGGGGACTTTCTGATTTGAAGCTCCATTTCTTAGCCACTACACTAAACCAGCTCTTATGTGATGTGTTCTAACCATTTCAAGGGAAGCAGTAATGTGCAAGTCAAACCATCCATAGATACAGCTGCTATTATTGTAATAGGAAAGGCACATTTGAAGCATTCCTAATAATAGTTTCTCTCTCTGGTGGCTGGCCCAGCCTTGGAGGGCAGGGGCAAGTGGCTCTGATTCAGTTCACATTTAGGTGATTTGCCGGATTTGCACTTTCTGAAACAATATACAAGCCATAATACAGCTGTCTTTGAAATTCACACCTCTCTCAATTCTACACTGCAGTTGTCTAGCCAAGTAACGTGTACAAAAATGCATATACTAAAATGTGCATTAAAAAGCATGTTTTAGTAAAAAAAAGTCTACAAAAAATGCTCTTTATAAGGGGAAATTGTTTTGTAAAAATGTATATATTAAGCAAAATGTATACCAGCAAAATATAAAACCCAGCCAGATGGGCGGAGTATAAATGTTAGTATTAGTATTATTACTATTATTATTACTACTACTACATTAGGAGAATTTTGCATTAAAATGCTGCTGAATTTTTATGAGGACTTGTTTTTCCTAAAATCAGGTGGAAAGGTGGGGAACTGAACAATGATGGGGAAATGAGAAACGGAGAGAAACCAAAAGTGCCAGATTTACCCATCCATAGCTGAAAAGGAAATGGACAAAGTGTTGGAGCCAAGGGATGGGATAGCAGCTGTCAGGCCTATCCCTTCATAAGGATTGTATCTGATTCAGAGTAGACTCAGTGAACTCCATGACATAGATTTTGCCCAGGTAACTGAGTGCAAATGTTTTCTCCCATGGAGGAAGGATGTACTTTCTGGCATGAAGAATGCTGAATCCATTTTTTTAACAATTCTTTTTTCTTTCTTTCTAGCACTACTTCTTCTCCAGTATCTTTCCCCACAAGTAGCCAAAATCTCAAATAACAGCAAAATATGCACTATCAGAAGTCTTCTGGAAGCAAAGGAAGGGAGAAATAAAATACTCTGTGAATATATTTTTTCTAGGTTGTATTTGATGACAAATTTCATAAGAAGCAAATTGTAATAAATAATTATATAACTTACATCATTTTGTCGTCTCAAGAGGAAAATTTTCATTTCCAAAGCCTAGGCTATTTTGAGATATTGTTTTGGTGCTCAGTTTTGAACTTGGTACGTTTCCAGTACTTATAATTTCCAAACTGAGGCAGAAAAAAATATATCTCAAATATGGAACATTTGTTTTAAAGTAGCTATTAAAAAACCTCATAATAAGAACCAGAGCCACATGTTAATCTATATATATATATATATATATATATATATATATATATATATATGAAACCAAGAATAGAATTTGAGTAAGAGAATATGGAGACCAACAGTGAGGCCTTCACAGGAATTCCCACTCTTGGCTGCCAAATGAATGCTGGCTGTTCCACTGAATCAACGGAATACAATTATCCAGTGAGTGAACAAAACCACGAAACATACTTAGCTTCAAAGTGATATGCAGATTATACACCAAAATATCCATCATTATGACAGACAGGAAGGGTCCATAAAGGACAGGTGCTGCACATAAACAAATCCATGGCATGCCTGTCAATGAACATTGGACCAACAACTGATTTTTATCCTCGCTGCAGCTGTTTCTCTATGTGCTGCATGTTATAGGCTCTCATAGAAGAGAATGTCAATCACTCACCGATATGGGAGAAGGCGTGACCTCTAGATCAGGACAACCCAAAGGATCATGGTGCTGGATCAATGGTCCTCTGAGGAAAGATGAACAACATGTGGAGCTTTTTAGCTTGGGGAGGGAAGGGAAGGGGAGGGGAGGCAAGTAGAGGAGGACATGACAGGGGCATATAAAATTATGCATGGTGCTTTGAAAGGACCTGTTTTTCTCCTTCACTCTTAATACTAGAATCCAAAGTAAGAGGCAGCTACTTTATATAGAGTTAGGTCATAGTTTGATGTAGCTCTGTATAAAGCATAGGATTTCATGCAGGGAACTCTTCCAGTCCCAGCAGAAGTTGCCAAGGGGCCTTCTGCATGCAAGGTGTTCTTATTGCTGAGCCACAGCCCTACCGCCATATGCCAGCTGATGAAGTAGAGAGGTAGGAGATTCAAACTGGTGTATTTTTTTTTTATTTTTACACAGCACACGTTTAAACTCTAGAATTACCTACCAGATGTAGTGATGGCCTTCAACTCCAATCAGCTTTAAGGGCGGGTAGACAAATTCATGGAGTAAGAGAGAAAAATGTGGCAATTCTGTATTAAATGTGAATTGTGGAAGAAGCCTTGCTCACATAAGAGTGTGACATAATGTTGAAAAGTGAGACTTGCAGGGCACGAAGAGAGGAATACTAAAGCAACTGTAATGGTATCTGGTGTAACCTCCACTGTAATGCCCCCTCAGTAATTTCCCTAAATTGAATGTTAATCTTGTTTCACATTAGGTAGGAAGGGATTACATTTACCCAGGAACCTTTGAGGGCAAATGCTACTGAAAATTCACATGTCGCTGATTGCCACGTCACTGAAGGTCTAGAAATAGATATAGTGTTAAAAGCTTTCATCCTTTGCTTCTCAGTGAAAATGGTGTTCAGCCAGTTCCTGAATTCTCATTGTATGAACTGGTATTTACCTCATTTCAGATTTAGTGATACCTATCAGTTTCCAGCAGAGACATCCAGCTGTTGGAACACTGTATTAAATAGTTTGTCAGCCTGACACAGATGAGACAGGAGTAACAGATAGCTGCTTGCTAGGGTTTGACACGTTTAATGGTTGACACTCGTGCAGGTTGATGTTATTGAAAATGTAGGACCATCCTAACATGAAAGCAACAAAATCTATGAAGATGAATGAAGAATAAACACGGTTATTCCAGGGAACTGGAAGTGGATGCACTGGAGTCTCCTATTAAAGCTGTGATTATGCATATACTGCAGAAGGGATAATCTTTATGGTAATGTATATTGCAGGAGGGCAATAATCATTGAATTCAAATTAACATAACCAGCAAGGCTGACAGATCTGCAGCTGCACTGGCACTCTTGGAATCATGAGTAAGACTGCAATATTTACTGTTATTGCTTGTACTAGACAACTAGGAACCAAATAAGCCTTCCCTGGGCATTCTGATCAAGGCTCCCAGCATGTTTTGGAACCCTGATCAGCAACTGATCCATTTTTGTCCATTTCCCACAGACATATTAACAGGCTGAAAAGCAACAGTAATTCTCAATATTCACTTATTCTCAGCATGGGACAGAATATACTCCCTTGCTCCACTTTCACAGGGCCATTTGTCCCAAGAAAAGTGGCAGGACATTTCAATAACATTGAGCAAATTCTATTCACTTTCACGTGCTGGGTGGGTTATTTATAATATGAGGCACCAGAGGGTTTTTTGCCCTCCCCCCTTCTTCACAGCAACAAATGCTTTGCTTCTACTTCAAGTTACCATGGAATAAAATCTATGAGCCAAATGCTTCAGCCCAGCAGCACTGATTTTTAATATTTACTGTGACGCAGTTTAGGGAAGAGCTAAAATGCCCTTTCCCAGTATCACCTACATCATTCACAGACAGCAAATGTGGGGATTTTGACTATTCTTTTGGAAATTGGGAGGGCATGAAATTTACTTATGGTGCCAGCATTTACCCAAACTCCCTTTGAGCAACATGAAACAGCTGGCAGCACAGAATTGGTGAAAGTGTCTGGTGGGAGGGAGCAAAAGTGGCAAAGAACCATACGAGCAGATATTATAGCTCAGTGGGTGTTTGCATATAGGTACCCAGGTCCAATCCCTGGAAACCTTCATATTTTTTCTTCTGAAGACAAGGAAGCCAATGGTGTGAAATGCCTCTGTTGAGATCCCGGATGGTTGTTTCCAAAATGGGCAATAGGAGCATAAGAGAGTCTGCTAGATCTAGTCCAGCATCCTGTTCTTGCAATGGCCAGCCCTAAACCTATTGGAAACCCACAAGCAGGATTCGAGCACAAGAGAACTCTTTCCCTTTGGAAGGAAAAGAGTTCTCCTTTGGCCAAAGAGAGCAGCAGATCCCTAACTGGTTTGAGGCTAGCATAAAGGACATGAAGTCTGCTATCATTGCAAAGCACAAGACTATTCGGAACTACAAGTGTGCACTCTGTGAAAAGACGTTTGCTGCACTGAGAAAGGCGATGCCCAGTGGATTGCCGGATGATGTGCCACTGGCTGTGTCAGAGCATTCAACTCGCTGCTGACACCAGTCACACTCTCAAAATGTATGAAGGCATGAAAAAGGCCTTTGGGCCAATGGTCAGGAAAACTGCACTGCAGAAAACCTTGTTGGGAGAGATTATCACAGACCGCAGCAAGCAAATGAAGTGATGGGCAGAGCACTCTCAAGAATTGTACTTGCGAAGTGGCATGCAGAAGAACCACGTATTTACAGCACAGCGAGGGTAGGACCTGAATCAATGGCTTCAACTTACAAGAAAGGAGATTACGACTAAGCATCAGGAAGAACTTTCAGGTGGTTCAACAATGGGATGGACTGCCTCAGAAGCTGGAGGACTCTCATTCGTTGGAGGTTTTTAAGCAGAGGTTGGGTGGCCACCTGTCATGGAAGCTTTAGTTGAGATTCCTGCATTGGAAAGGGTTGGAATAGATGACCCATGGGATCCCTTCCAACTTTACAATTTTGTGATTCTGTGAAATCCCTCCTGTAAGACCCAGCACACCAGTTCATTCATATTGGCTTGGAGACTTCAAGCATCAGCCCATAAACACTTGTAGACAGCCTCTTTCTTTAAGTAGTGGCCTAGGTGGACACACCATCAGGGCAGGTATAAGGTCAGATCTCCTTAAGTCAATTTCGCCCATTCCCCTTTTCACCCTCGATTCTTCCAGTTGTGCCTGACGGCACAAGCAAGGCAAAACATGCTGCATTTATACTATTCAGTTTTATGAATATAAAGGATATTTACAAGCAAGGCAAGAGACAGACCATGCTAAATTATTAGTGAAGATAACCATCCATTGTTCCTTCTTCCATTAAATTCCGTGACACCCATATGCCATCACATAATAGCCCAGAAAACAAAATGTTACAGGCAGAGTTATCACAGCAAAACACACACACACATGCACAAAATAGAAGCTATAGAAAGTGGCATTTATTGCTGATTTACAATCACAACCTAGTGTTAGATTCAAATAACACAGATGGTTGTAGCCCTCAATTATCTGTTCGGCTGAATCCCATTGATGGTCCTTTCCAAAGTTATTAAGCTAATGAAAAATGCAATTACCGTTCTTATTGGGATCACAAGTCACCCCAGGATCAAACCAGCTATGATGCATGGAAACATATGGAGGAATACGAGAGCCAGCATAAAACACAGCAGTTTTTAAATAATGGGCGGAATTAAGATCATAATACAAATAAATGACAGAATATAGTCAAAGGAAAGTGTCTTCCTCTTCCTTCTGTGATCTAACACCTAATTAGATGCTGCTTGAGCATTGTAAAGTCTGAACCTCTTGAATACAATATGATAAAGTTACAGTGATCTTTGGGTGGGGAGAACAAGGTGGTACAATAAAAGTGAAGCCATTGGAAGGTGAAAAAAATTGCATCTTCTTCCCAAGCTTGCTGACCAACTAGCCCACTTTGGTCTTATCTAGCATTGTCTTGAATAGAGTCATCTCATATCTGTCAGTCTGTCAAAGTATCTGCTAAAAATGATAGGCCATCACAAAAATATAGAAAAACAAACAATATTCTGGCACATTTCAATGTAAGTGGTCCCTAGCATACTGGACTTCATGTCCTACAGTGAAATTGTTCTAATCTGTTGGGCTGTTAAAGCAAATGTAGAAACCTTCAGTGGACTGTCTTTATCCCCATCCACCAGCAACCCCCCCTACTGTTCAAGAAGAAAACTCTATGAAGAATTCCTTTACAGGATCTACCCCAGGAATGCAGTACCTAATGGACAATATTTCCCACCTCTCCCTGGCCGCCGATAGATAAACAATGATTTACAGGTATTCTGGCATATCTCCCATCTAAATATGCCATGGGCATAGTTTGAAATCTCAAGGCTGCAAATGCCTTCCTCATCGCATCAACTGATAATTAAAAAAGTAATCAAATATAACAGAATAATTTCTGATGGAAGGGGTTGTGGGAATCGGATTAATTTTCCCAACTGGAGCATCACTAATCACAAGATGCCTGCCATGTCTACAATGATAATATGGAGGGTGTTAAAGTCTTTTTGAACATGGGATAAGGCTTTCTATTGCCTCCTGTCATAAGAATATAAGAACTGCCTTCTGGATCAAGCCAGTAGCTCATCTAATCCAGCATGGGAGCGAGTTCCATAGCTTAACTATGTTCTGCATGAACATGTTTCATTTTATCTTAATCTGCTATAATTCAGCTTCACTGTATGTCCATGAGTTCTAGCGTTAAGAGAGCAGAAGAATGTATTTTTTCCATCCATTTTTTCCATGCCATGCATAATTTTATAAACTTCTTTTTTTAAAAAAATATTTTTATTAAACAATTTTAACAGAACAAATTATCAATCAATATATCCAATTACATTTCCCCCCCTTTTTATTTCCCCCCATCCCTCCCTCTCCCGCCCACTAAGAACTTCCCTCAGCTCCTCTCTCTGATTTATTTGCACATATTATTCTCTGCATGTTATAAAATTGTACATATCATTGCCTTATCTGTCATATATTCTACTAATAAATTTGTGGATGTTTATTCAAAACCTGCCAAGGAGTCAAATTCATTTTGTTGTCTCTTTGGATAATTTGTAAAGAGTTCCCATTCTTCCTTGAAGTCACGATTGTCCTTCTCACGTAGTTTATATGTCAACTTTGCATAGCTCATCAGTTTTTCTTGCCATTGTTCTTTCATTGGGGTTTCCTCATTCTTCCATTCTTGTGCTAACAAGACTCTTGCCACTGATGTAGCGTACATAAATAAGTTATTTATTTTTCTTGGCAGGTCTCATCCTAAAATCCCTAACAAAAATGCTTCTGTTGTTTTTTTTTAACAAATGTCATTTTAAACATTTTTTTCAATTCATTATATATAATCTCCCAAAATTTTTTAACTACTCTACATTCCCACCACATATGATACAAAGTGCCTTCTTTTCCTTTACATTTCCAACATGTATTTGAGTCGGTTTTGTACATTTTTGCTATTTTTACTGGTGTCATATACTATCTATACATCATTTTCATGTAGTTTTCTTTCAAAAGAGAACCATCTGTGAATTTCCAATCTACCTTCCACAGCTTTTCCCAGTCCTCAAATTGTATATTATTTAATAAAAATAGTTTTACACTGGTACCTCGGGTTAAGTACTTTATTCGTTCCGGAGGTCCGTTCTTAACCTGAAACTGTTCTTAACCTGAAGCACCACTTTAGCTAATGGGGCCTCCTGCTGCCGCCGCGCAGCTGGAGCCTGATTTCTGTTCTTATCCTGAAGCAAAGTTCTTAACCTGAAGCACTGTTTCTGGCTTAGTGGAGTGTGTAACCTGAAGCGTATGTAACCAGAGGTACCACTGTATAAACTTCTATCATGTCACCTCTTGCTTGCCTTTCCTCTAAACTAAAAAGTCCCCAATGCTACGACCTTCATCCGAAAACCATCAACCTCAGTCACACCCCAATGAAGTCTTTTTGCAGGAGGAAGGGATTTTCAGAATGCACAGAGTGGTACAACTCTGGACCGCTTTCATCCAGTAATTTAATTTCCATCGCTGCTTCTAGGCACTCTAAATTACTCGAAGGAAATAAGAAGGGACCCGCTGGATGTGCACAGAAAGGGAAGGAGGGAAAGGAAAGAAAGCAAAACTTCCTTTCTAATGCAACAAGAGCAGGCGGTCAATGAAATGGAAAGGCAATGAGTTGTAAACCTGATAAAGGGAAATGCTTTCTTTTATACGGTACATACTTAACCTGGGGACCTCTGGATTGTTACGGAGGCCAAGATCTTGTAGAATTTAAATAGGATTTGGCATTTATATAACGCAGAACACCCCAGCGTTACATTAGATAGTGAGGAGGAAAGAAAAGGATGCAAACCTCATTTTCTTTTCTTTTCTTTTTACATCAGGGCATTTGGAGGTTATAAAGCACATTTCCGTGGCCGAACCATTTTTCAGTTGTTCAGATTATGGATTTTTCATATCGTCTGAGGGAAGGGTTGGTGAAGCCTAAAGTTCTATATATGAATTCACATGAAAGGCCATTTTGAAGTCACTTCACATATTAATTTCTCTCTCTCACACACACATATTTCATGGCATTATGAAAAAGCATTATTTTAAAACTACAATGCTGGAATCATAGCTCTAACAAAGAATATATGCAGAGAGTTATGAGGTCACACTCATAGCTACTGATCCATCTCCTTAAACCTTTGCTTAGAGAAAGAACAAAGAATCCCAGGAATGTGTTTTTGCCTGACAGGAATGTGTCCTTGGATTCTGATAATGCCTCTCACTTGTCCAGATGGAGGATAGAGAGGAGTCTGTGAATGTTTATAGAATGTGTACAAAGGTAAAAGGTAAACCCTCAGAAGGTTGCTCAGAAGGAAATGAGGCCCTCAGACTGAAAAAGGTTCCCCACTCTTGGTTTAGAGTGTTACTCCCCAATGAACAGCACAAATTCAGCAGGACATTTCTTCCACTTCCTTTGGAAATCTTTTATTTCCCGCCCCCTGAGATGAACTTTGTAACATCAACCCTCCCTTGATGAAGTTACACCTTCAAGGAGCTTTTTTCAAGCAGCTACAGGAGGCACAGCGGAGCTTTTATTTCTCCTCGTTGTACCTAGATAACTGTTTGGATCGCATAACCTCCCATTTTTAGCAGATGAAGTTAGAAACACTTCTGTGCATCAGTGGGTGGGGATTACAGGCAGAAACCAGCATGGTCTGGCAGACAGGGCTGAGCCACCACAATCCAGATGCAAATATGCTACAAGTAGAAAGGAAGAACTGTAAGAACAACTGGACAGATGACTCCAGCTGGCAAGAGCAGTGAGGTAAGCCATAGGCTAGCATGACTCATACATACATAGTATTACCTTAATGCCATTTAGGGGACATTGGTCCCATTTTTCAGTGACTAGACTAGCCCAAGATCGGTCAGTGGGGGGTAGCAAATAATTATTAAGAATAGTGAACAAACAAGTCATACCACAAAAAGTGCTTCTGATTTTATCCTTTTCCTGACCACGGAACAACTGCAATCTCTCAGCTCCCTACTAGAGAGGTACAAATTTGTCCTTTAAAGCCCTATACGGCCTAGGACCCTCGTACCTACGGGACCGCCTCTCCTGGTATGTCCCACAGAGAAATTTACGGTCTGCAAATAAAAACATCCTGAAGATCCCAGGCCACAGAGAGGTTAGGCTGGCCTCAACTAGAGCCAGGGCTTTCTCGGCCGCAGCTCCAATCTGGTGGAACGCTCTGTCACAAGAGACTAGGGCCCTGCGGGACCTGACATCTTTCCGCAAAGCCTGCAAGACAGAGCTGTTCCACCAGGCCTTTGGTCAGGGCGCAGCCTGACCCCCTCCTCTGGCAATCTGCACAGAATTTTGCTTAATGGTTGCCATCAATTTGATTTTAATTTGATTTTAATTATTTTTATAATGTTTTTAGAATGTTGGATTATTTTGATTGTTGTTAGCCGCCCTGAGCCCAGCTTCGGCTGGGGAGGGCGGGATATAAATAAATTTATTAATTATTATTATTATTATTATTATTATTATTATTATCAGTTTCTCATTTTTTCACTCTTAAATTCAGCACATTTCTGAATCAGTTGCTATCTTTAGCCCTCATGAAACCCTGTCAACATTTTAGTGCAAATTTCTCCTAATATACAAATTTTGGTATGCATTTTTGCCTAATATACACAACTGTGCAAGCTCTTCCTGTCCTGCATCTTCCTCCTTTGCAAACTTCCACTGATGTTCCTGCTGCTTTCTATCGCCACCCAGTCACCCAGCTGAAATCTCAGCAGCCCAGAACAATCGGAGAGTACAAGCCAATAGGAAAAGCATCCAGTTTGCATTTAGAAGCCATTTTTTATCTGAGAAAAATTCAGAAGCCAAAAATAAATAAATAAAGTAATTTAAGAGGAGGCATTTCATGCAGGTTAGTTTACTTGTCTCGATGAGAAAATGTACAGCTACAGGATCAATACTAATTTATCTAGATAGTAGATAGATGATGATAGATAGATAGATAGATAGATAGATAGATGATAGATAGATAGATAGATGATAGATGATAGATGATAGATGATAGATGATAGATGATAGATAGATAGATAGATGATAGATAGATAAATAGATAGATGATAGATGATAGATGATAGATAGATAGATAGATAGATGATAGATAGATAGATAGATAGATATAGATATAGATGATAGATAGATAGATAGATAGATGATAGATGATAGATAGATAGATAGATAGATGGATAGATAGATAGATAGATAGATAGATAGATAGATAGATGATAGATAGATAGATAGTTGATGATAGATAGATGATAGATAGATAGATGATAGATAGATAGATGATAGATAGATAGATGATAGATAGATAGATAGATAGATAGATGATAGATAGATAGATATAGATGATAGATAGATAGATAGATAGATGATAGATAGATAGATAGATAGATAGATAGATAGATAGATAGATGATAGATAGATAGTTAGATAGATGATAGATAGATAGATAGATAGATAGATAGATAGATAGATGATAGATAGATAGATAGATAGATAGATAGATAGATAGATAGATACAGACAAACACACACACACACTGTGTGAGAGAGAAAGTTAAAATAAGGTATAGATATTTATACAAAAGCTTGATAGGCATTCTCATTCTCCTTGAGCTGGAGCACTGGCTACCAAAACATAGCACAGGACAAAAAAGGAAAAATATATAGCGTCACATTTTCAAGTGGAAGCGTTAGGTCAGGGGTGAGGAACCTGGGGCTCTTCAGATGCTGTTGGACTACAGTTCCCATCACCCGTAAACATTGGCCATGATGCTTGGGAATGAAGAGAGTTGGAGTCCAACATCTGGAGAACAGGTTCCCCATCTCTGGCCTAGGCTCTGAAAATTGTACCTGTTGGAGAATAAGAGAATTCATGTATTTATATTCCATCTTTTTCTTTAAGGAGCTCAAGGTGGCATACCTGGTTCTCCTTCTCATTTAATCCCAACAACCCTGTGGGGTAGGTTAGACTGAGGGACACTGCCTGGCCCAAGGTCACCCAGGGTGCGTCATGGACAAGTGGGGATTTGAACCCTTGTCTACCAGGCCCTAGTCTGGTACTCTAACCACTATACCATGCTGACTCTCAAATGAAGGGAATACTGTAGCCTTCAAGCCAGCAATACTTGTTGCTGCATCACCAGAAAATCTACTTATCTTGTACATAAGCAGCTTTTTAATAGGGACCTTTCCATCCTAGCCCAATTATGAATATGCATACCACTGATCATTTTCTACAATAATGACTTGCCTTTTGTGTCCAGTAGTCTACATGTGTTTTCTGCTCCTGTTCTGCTATGCTCAGCATTTAACAAGGAAGATGGAAAAGGCAAGGAGATGTAATAAGAAGTTAATAAATATTCCAAAAGCATTCAGTTGCTTTGTTTTCTCTCTCCTCCCCATGCTACTATCAAGGGGCTTTTTCTATAACATAACTCATTTGCTTTGCTTGCAGTTAACATTCACTCGTTCCAAGGAATGTACAGTTACTAAAGATCTTTCTATTTAGAGCTTATTACTTGAAAAGATAAAGCATTCTTAGCTAATCAGCGGATATATTCATAGTGCCAAATTAAGCTGCAGATAACTGCATTATACCTATTCCCAGTATGCTTTCTTTTGTTTTTTTCAAGAAAAATAGGTGCCGGTACACACCATGCCCTGACCTTTTACGGCTGTCAGGCAACTTCCTGGAAGACGCTTTGGCAATCATGAGGGTTGTGCCAACGCATCTCCAGGAGGCTGAGTCTACAGCTGTGGGAAGTAGCGGCAGCAGCAGAGGAAGCAACAAAGGTCAGGGGAGAAAGCAGGTGGGCAAGCAAGCAGCAGTGTCTGTTCCTCCAAAGGCAAAACAAAGGAAAAGGAGAAGGAGAAGGAGAAGGAGAAGGAGAAGGAGAAGAATTTGGATTTGATATCCCGCTTTATCACTACCCGAAGGAGTCTCAAAGCGGCTAACATTCTCCTTTCCCTTCCTCCCCCACAACAAACACTCTGTGAAGTGAGTGGGGCTGAGAGACTTCAGAGAAGTGTGACTAGCCCAAGGTCGCCCAGCAGCTGTATGTGGAGGAGCGAAGACGTGAACCCGGTTCACCAGATTGCAAGACTACCGCTCTTAACCACTACACTACACTGGTAGCAACAATGACTGGGGGAAAAGCAGCTCCCTTTGTGTCCATTGCTTTATTGTGCTAAGTGTGGTCTTTGGGCTCATTCAGGGAACAGGAAGCACACATTTTACCATGCTTCCCATCCACAGAGATTCTCCTTATGTTTGCCGTTGAATTTTCACACCTCTCCATCTTCAAGGAGCATAAGCTCTTTGGAGTTTAAGCAATTCCCAGCCCTACCTGAAAAGATCAGGGGTTGAAGGTGGAACCATCTGCATAAAATAACACCCTCTACCAATGAGCTGCTGCTCTTCTTCACAGGAGACATCAAAATGATATTCCCAGGAAAAAAATAAAGAAAATTCTGTTATAAAGAAGTGTGGGAACATTGGACACAAGGTATAAGGTACTAAGCATCCCTATCTCCTAATTCAACGGGCACCTGAAGAGGGTCTCAGTAAGAAAGCATCCTTTTCCCTCCATTTCCTTCCCTCCACTTGTCACCCTTACTGCTTTCAGAATTGAGTTAATTGCCTCATTAGGAAGAAAATCTGTTTTTTATGCTTAAATTATTTTGTAAAGTGTCTAGTATTAATTAACAGTGAAATAAAGTTAGGGGAGAAAGGGATTCATGGAGGATAAGGCTGGCCAAGACTATTAATCATGGTGGTTGTATATTATATTCAACATCAGAGGCAGTATATCACTGAATAACAACAACTGGCATGCAAGCAATAGGAGGCTGATTGTCCCTTCCTGTCTGACTTGAGGGCTTCCTTTAGGCATCTGGTTGGACACTGTGAGAACGCAATGTTGGACTAGATAGGGCTTTGGTCTGATCCAGCAAGGCTCTTCTTATTTCATTTGAGAGCAGTGTAAAATAGCATTTCTCTCTTAATAATATCAGCATGTTGCATCTTTCCAGGAGTGAACGGAAGCTCCTCTAATTAAAAAAAAAAAGTTTGTTGAGATATTTATTCAGAGGAATGTTGACAACATTCTGTCTTTTTTGTGTCTGTGCGATTAAGGATTCCATTTGCCAAATACTTGAAGAATAAGCATTAGCAAGCAAAAGAGTTTTTTTATCCCAGGCACAGGGATGCTGCACCCAATTGTGACTGCACTTTGCAAATGGTAAAGGGGGGTGCAAATAAATTTACATTCCTGGTGATATGTGTGTGTGTGTAGAGAATACCTACTGGGGCAGAATTACATAACAGGAGGAATTTGCAAAGACACCATTAGATGAGCTTGCCGTGTACTTGCTGCCATCATGATAAAACCCATCTCTCTCCATTCTGTTCTAAACAATCTCAACATTTACCACTTCATTCCTCCATTACCTGTCATGGGCGTCAATATCTTCTGCAATCCTTATGCTTTATTTAGGAAAGAATTATGATCCACCACACTTCCAAGGGCTCTGGATAAGAACCAGCATTTATAACAACCAAACAGTGTGACATACTGCATCAGTATACTTTTTCAGCACTGAAAATATTTGAATACAGTGGTACCTTGGATTGCAACCGTTTTGGATTACAACCATTTTGGATTACAACCACGTCAACCAAGAAGTGTGTGTCCCTTTTTTTTGGATTACAAACCCTTTTGGGGGGGATTACAACCAATTATTTTTGAGGCCCCATTGGCGAAAGCGCGCTTTGGGTTACAACCTGTTTTGGTTTACAATAGGGCCTCCGGAACAGATTATGGTTGTAAACCAAGGTATCACTGTACATGTATTTAGAGATAAAATATCTATACAATGTGTCTTCATAGAAGATGCTCTCAAAAGAAACCCTTCTGGCCTTAAGGGTGCACTTCACATATCGTACCTACTGTATAGTCCCCCTGCTCCAAAGACACACATTTATTGGGTAGAGTTCTGCTCCGCCATTTTCAAACACCTTGGTATACATTAGACACACCATGTGTCTGGATACTGTATGGCCTACAGGTTGAGTGACAGCTTCCAAGTCTGTTATGACAGCTGAGAGCACTGCAGTAGCACATAACCCAAAAGCTGTAGACTGTGAGCCATGGTGACTCCTCCAGTACGTCCCAAACTGAACCAGTGGTTGCTGCTTGGCCTGAGGCTGTATGAAACCTTGGCATTCTGTGCTAAAGTAGTGGCAGACCCTTGTCAATCAGCCCTTCGGTATTAATTCTTGCCAGATAGGAGCTCAGTGTCAGAGCACTTCAGAGGTACCGTGGAAACTCATAGTCAAACAAAAAGAAATACTATAACCTTTTCACCTCTGAGGAATTCCAAGGAGGAATGTTCACACACAATTGACATATCCAGCAATATAACTATAACAGACACAGCTCATAGCTCTAATACCTGTTGCTACTGGCAAAGGTATAACATGAAGAATGTAACATTCTCCAGAGGTGTAGCTGTGTTAGTCTTTTTGCAGAAAAAACAAGTAGTCCTGAGGCACCATGAAGACTCACACATTTATCATGGCATAGGCTTTTGTAAACTACCATCCACTTCACCAGACACGTGAAGTGTTATCCAGAGTTACAGGCACATATATGCATGGTTGGGTGGGTGAGGAATTGTAAGAAGTGAGGTCAGATGGAAAGGAAATGCAAAAAAATGAAATGATGTACTTTATAGTTGTAATTCACAAAACAGCTTCTGATGACTACAGTAATTTTGGCATTGGTGAGCTACTGATGGCCTAGGAAGGAACAATATATTGTGGTTCCACAATAATCTCAACACTAATTAAGAGGAACAAAATATTTTGAAGACAGACTTATATTTGTTCTTGATGGGTCAGTTATAGTAGCTTATGAAAAAAGAAAATAAAATGCTGAGGGCCTGAAGAATGTGTTGGGTGTGGAGATATAAGCTATTTCTTCACATTATTGAACTGCAGAAGTGCACTTTCATGTAACAACAAGCAGCAAAGGCCAACAATTAGGAAGCAGTTCAAACAGCTACAGGCCTTGAATGTTACAGCTGACTGATCAAACTGTGAAAATGGACCAGTAACTTTCAGATCTGATCCAATAAGACACAGTGGGGAAAAGTGGAGGCTCATATGATCCGCTTGCCCGTATCAGAACTCTCACTTGGAGGGACAATTCAATCCCACTTGCTGACTAGGGCTGAGTTCACTGAGGCAATAAATGTGCATATGTATTATGCTGCTTCAGGTTGCAGATGCAGGCTCACATAACCAAACATTTAGATCATTTAACAGCTGACTATATATGCAGGGCTCATCTGCACTCATTTTCTTCCACGCTTTCTACACACAGGCCTAATATTTTCCAGTCCGTGTCAGTGCACTCCCCCCGCCAACTGCTTTCCCTGCCAAAAAAACTGCTCTTTAATTTTGCAGAAACCCCAAATTGCCATTTGTTCCGATTCGGCTTTGAAGAGTGTGTTTTCCTGGGGAAAGTGGTGGGGCAAAAGAAAAAGGGCTCAGACAGGAACCAGGAAAGCGTGAACTTGTGCCTAGAAACAGTGATGTAAAAGGTAAGTGTGGGTGAGCCCTTACCCCTATGTATATTTTGCACTTGAATAATAATAATAATTTATTATTTATACCCCGCCCATCTGGCTGAGTTTCCCCAGCCACTCTGGGCGGCTCCCAATCAAGTGTTAAAAACAATACAGCATTAAATATTAAAAACGTCCCTGAACAGGGCTGCCTTCAGATGTCTTTTGAAGATAGGATAGCTGCTGATTTCCTTCACATCTGAAGGGAGGGTGTTCCACAGGGTGGGTGCCACTACCAAGAAGGCCCTCTGTCTGGTTCCCTGTAACCTCACTTCTCGCAATGAGGGAACCACCAGAAGGTCCTCAGCACTGGATCTCAGTGTCTGGGCTGAACGATGGGGGTGGAGACGCTCCTTCAGGTATACAGGACCGAGGCCGTTTAGGGCTTTAAAGGTCAGCACCAACACTTTGAATTGTGCTCAGAATACTTTGCCTTTTCAGCGGCTATAGTTTTTATTTATCAAAAATCAATAACTGATTATTCAGTGTTTCAAATTCAGCTATCATGGCACTCGAAACCCATTTATGATGGCAAGTCTTTTATTTTGTGCTCAGGCACAAGCACCTCTAGTCCTTAAAATAATGATTTCAGATTATAGTAAAAAGATGTTTGGAATGAAAAGGTAAAGCAGCTAGAAAACTATAATGCACAGCTAATTGCTGATTAATCATTGGCACTTTTTTTTTAACAATTCGGGAACGAAGTACAATATAGACGTTATTTTCTGGAAATTATTTTCTCCCTTGGCAGTAGCGGTAAATGAAGGCAAGATTATTCAGAGCATTCAATTAAATGCTACTATAGTTGAGAAAGGGGGGAAGTCTCACAAAAGCGTTGCATGAAGGTGAAGGACAAAGTATTGAAAATGTTCAGACTTGTAGAAAAGAAAATCTAACAATGATGGCTGAGTCAAAATTGCTAGCATATTAGTAATAGAAGTGATTTCTAAAACTAAAATATTCAGCATGGTCTGGTGTGAATCAGCATAAGGTAACGGTTGGACTAGGACCTTGAAGACCATGGTTCAAAACTCTGCTCATTCATGAAGCTCTCTGGGAAACCTTGAGCCAATCACTCAGACCATCCACAACATCCATCCATGTTGTGAGAGATAATGGAACAGGGACACCAACCTGGGCTCCCTTGGGGAAGAGATATAAATACGATGGTGATGGTGATACAGTGGTACCTCTGTTTGACTTCCAAAATGTTCAAAAGCCAAGGAACAAAGGGCTGGCTACAAGTTCAAATGGAAAAATGGAAAAATATGCAGTGGAAGCCATTCAACTTCTAAGGTATGTTCAAAAACGGAAGCAATTACTTCCGGGTTTTCGACATTCGAAAACCAAAAGGTTTGGCTTCTGAGACACTCAAAAACCGAGGTACCACTGTATATTCAGAAAAATATTTATATACCACCAATTAATACAATGCAACATGGTGGTGAACAACACTACATGCAATAAAATATTAAAGAAAACATAGAAAATAGTAAAACATGATTGTTAAAATCAGTGCTATTTTTTAGAACTCACCCAGAACGCCTCCCTTGTTCGTTTTATAATGGCAATGGCATCTACCTAAAAGGTGCTGAAACTGAATTCCAGTGAATTCCAGCTGAAAAAAAGTCCTGATTAAAATGATTGGCTGATCAAAAAAATTAAAGTTACATCAGCTTGTCTACACAAAAAGTCTTCACGAACCAAAAGCAAGTGTGTCTGATAAATCTCTTCTGGAAGAGTGCTCCACAGCATGGGACCAACAACACTAAATGCCCAAGTCCTAGAAGATGCCAGCTGGAACTCCATAACCCAGGAGACAAATAAAAGCACTCATCTGGATAATCTCAGTGATCAAACTAGGATAAGGGGGTTTAGGCAGTCTTTCGGGTATCCTGGCTCAAATTGTTGATGGCTGTGTAGATTAATGCAGAAACCTTGAGCCTGGCCAATGCAGGTGTTTTAGCAAAGGAGTAACACTCCATCAGGAGTCAGATTACTGCATTCTGCATGGACTAGAGCAGGCATAGGGAAACTCGCCTTCCAGATGTTTTGTGACTACAACTCCCATCACCCCTGACCACTGGTCCTGTTAGCTAGGGATGATGGGAGTTGTAGTCCCAAAACATCTGGAGGGCTGAGTTTGCCTATGCCTGAACTAGAGCTTCCAGACCAGGGAGCATGCATCAGGAAGAAGAAGAAGAAGAAGAAGAGATATAAATGTAGCAACATTCAGGCTGATGGAATCTCCCTCATGCTTTGCCATCCAATTCTTCAGGGCCTCTACTAATTCCTCAGATATACTCCATGAAGTTATTTGCCTCATCTAAATTCTAAGAAGTCTCTTGGATCCCCAAAGACTCTTCAGCTAGCTCTTAAGTGTGGTAACATTTGTGTAATTAGCAACTGGGTGAATGATTTCTAAAGTGTAAATAGCAGGTGGTGATTATAACCCTGGGGAGGGAGAAAATGGAAGCTTTAACCATTTGACCCTGTTATGGCCTCCATGGAGGAAGGGGGGCTGTACCAGGGGGAGGACTCCCATATGTGCCAGAGTGAGCCATCCACACCTGCTATTTACACTCTCAAAACTATTCATTCACACAATTGCTAATTGCATTAATGGTGTCTCATTTCATTTGAGCCTCAGATCTCTCTTCTAACAGCATAAATCAGGAGTAGCCAAATTATGCCCTCTAGATGTTGTTGCATTCTAATTCCCATCAGCTCTGGTCAACATGGCCAGTGGTCAGGAGCCCAACAACGTAAGAGATTGTTGAATCAGGCTAATGACCCATCTAGTCCAGCATCCTGTTCTCACAGTGGCCAACCAGATGACTGTGAGAAGCCTATCCAGAATTTTGTCTTGTTTTGTGTTGGTATCAGGATGCTGGATTCAACTGTACCCTCATCAAAAACTTGTTAGAAAGAGTGAAGGACCTTGATCCATCATTCTCCCCTACTTAAGAAATGATCAGCCCTTTCAGAATTGATACCAATAACTCTGCATCTGATTGGTGGCCATGCAGTGCTCTCTCCTGCCCCAGGTGCTGGATGCAAGAGGCCCCCACCACAAATACACAGCACTCAAAGGTATACTGGCATCCTATCTGGAAGAGCACTCTATGAAGAGAAACATATTTCTGCTCATAGGTCACCTTTGCTGCATAAGTGCAAATGTCTTAAGGATGTTCTGGCCGACTTTGAGGTTGCCCTTGGGTTGCTAGAATCACATCGTTTAAATTTTTTAAAAAGCAATTCATACATTTTGCAAGCCAAGGGAAGAAACCCTACATGGATGGTATGATTTGCTATAATGATATATTTATTAGAAGCTTTTCAAAAAAAAAGAAAATCCTGCTGCACAACCGCTCTTTGATGCCATTAATCTGCAGTAATGATTACAGGGAAATAATTCAAAGCTGTTCAAAGGCTAAGGTGGCATGACACTTCATTCCTATTTTCAGAAGGCTCCCTCTGATCTTACAGTAAAGTACAGATACTTAAAAGGAAAAGATGGTATATAAACTGGTGGAATCTGGAAACTTAAAGTAATGGGGAAAGTGCTCTGATTGCATAAGAAAAATATGATCCATTTTACTACTCACCGCACAGTAGATTCCAGGAAGAAAAGGTTTTAGTGGATGGTTTGTGGATCAAATATCCCTGGAAATTCATGTCTGTGTGTTTTAAAAAATCATATAAAATATGATTTTCATTAAATGGTCATAAAGACAAACCACATATTACTAGCCAGTTAATGATTCATAATAGCTTGGGTGAATTGGATTAATCTCTTTCTCCAAAGCCTGGTTTTCAAGAAGTGTTCCAGGACTATGGAAAAAATAGGACACAACTTCCTTAAGACAGGATATATCTACCATAGGAATAAGCAGGATTCCCACATTCCATTCCAGTCTTCTTCCATGGCTTTCCCCCATTATTCTAGCTACCATCCAGCTTAACATGATGGGACACTGTGGATAGTCATTGTAGACAGCATGGACCAATGGGCTCATTCAGTGTAATTTCTACTAGCTATATGTCATTTTCATACCACCTTTCATGGCCCTGGACACGGTCCTCCCACTGTACCCTCACTGTAGCCTTATGATAGTGTGAGACTGGTCAGGCTGAGACATTGTGTGACTGGGTCCAATATCACTCACCCAATGAGCATCATTGAGTGAATTGGGATTGGAAGCTGGCTCTCCATGACCCTAGATACTCCGACCACACCTCACCAACTCATTTCAAGAGAAAGTCATACATCAAACAAACATGTTCACTAACCAGACAGTTCCACGTGTTTCAACATACTCAAAGATGGTAGCTCTTCGGTACCAATGGAGGAAGCAGGTCTCTATGTGTAAAGGAATATACTGTACACAGGTGTTTGCTTCCTTGGTCTGAATAAGTGGGCAACATATTGAAGATGGAACAGACTCATGTCAATAGGATTTCATGGCTTGTATCTGACAGAGTGCTAGTAACTGTCTTGTCAGCATGAGGATTTCCAATTGTGCATTGGGACTTTCTCTCCCCCCCCCCCGGCCATGAGTTTCCCAGATCTGCTCTGGAGGGTTGAGGGAACCCTAGAACAAATTAAGGAGGGCGCTGTGAAATGAGAAGGGAGACAGACACATTGCACAAACCTAAATCCTTGCACTATTGGGACAGTTACTTAATGCAGCAAGTAACTGTACAAGCCTATTAGTTTCATACAATAAATACCAGCAATGGCTTTCCATTCTAGAAGCAGAGATACACAGTGAGAATGGGGATTTCAAGCTCAAAACAAATGAAAAAGCAATGAAGACAATTCCCATTGCTTAATGAGAAAAAACAGGAAAATGTACCATGTACAATTGTTGGCTGTTTGCAGTATGGTAACGCTGCAGAGAGCTTGCTGGGGAGATCATGCATTAAAGAAAAAGGACTCAAAAATAACTTAAACAAGGTTTTAATAAGAAAAACAAAAACTCCTTTTACACTAAGTACATTAACAACCAAACCAGACCCAACCACCAACCCATCCCCCAGGGTAATGGGAGAGCTAGGTGCTGCTCCTTATATACTACACCCAAATGCTGACACACCTTAATCAAATACAACTCAGCAGCACCTGCTGTGTTTCACAGCTGCAAAGCTGGGTCTCGTTATCTTGCTCTGGCCCTTGCTCTGGCCCCTTAAAGACATACACATCGAGTGGAACAATGATGAACCTTTACATTTAAAGAAACCATTCAACATTTCCCCTGCGGTTCATCATTGTGGAACAAAAACATAAAGCATACTTTGTACATGTCTTTCATGTGTAACCTTTGGAAGTGCTTTAGTAAAAATGTCCGCAATTTGATTGTCACCTGGAACATATTCAAATACAATCATTTCATCAGCAATTAGTTTCTTTACAAACTGTAAACGTAACCGTAAGACTCTAGTGCGCTGCGTATTGGTCTCTGAACACAGGATAGCAAGTCCGCTCTGGGAATCAAGGTAAACTTTTACTGGTAGTGTTACTTGCATCTGTAGGTCTGCAAATACTTGCAGATACCATTCTACATCACGAGTGGCCTGAACGCATGCACATAATTCACTCTCTGTTGTGGAGAGACAAATAATGGTTTGTGTCTGGGACTTCCATTCAAATGGACAACCGTTATAACAAAACACCATACCAGACACACCCCTGCAATTATTTTGTTCCACTGCATGAGATGCATCGCAGAAAATTTCAAAACCTTTGTCAATACATGTTGTAAACTGCAACTTATAATGTTTGGTGTGTTTAAGGTAATTTCTGAACATCATTGTAGCTTTTTGGCTCAAAAACTGCCTTATTGGCATACACAGTATTAAAATGTTCATCTGCAAAACGTTGTGGCTTCTGTCTCTTTCTATCTGAACGTCTCAGTCCGGAAGGAGAGTCAGACTCCTCAGACTTAATGGGACTAAGTGAACCACTAGTTTCAGGTTGTAAATCATTGTCAGATTGAAGAGATGCCTGTAGGTTAAGCTCACGATCAGAAAACTCAAGAGAATCTAACCTCCCCTTGGGTGCCTGTGACTTTAAATCCTCAAACAAATCAGATTCAACAGACTTTTTGTCTTTTTCCATTAATTCAGAAGCACCATTTCCTGCTGCTGCTGCTGCTGCTTCCTCTTCTTCCTCAGTATTATCTATACCATCAGTATCTTGGAAGACAGCAACTCCATTCCAATTTACAGTTTGTATCATGCTTCTGGTAATATGAAATTTGCCAGTTGCTGGTATGTAAATTCTGTACGCCCCCTGCTGGTAGCCCATTAATTTTCCCTGGACACTACGTTCACCCAATTTATGCTTAGCAGGATAATGCATAATTACATCTGAACCCCAAATGCGTAGGTATTTCAGATTAGGGCGTTTTTTAAACAGCTTCTCATAGGGGGTGACATCTAAACCAGAATGATAACTGCGATTTCTAACATAACAAAACGCATTAAGCGCTTCAGCCCAAAAGTCTTTGGGCAGATTAGCATCGTGCAGATAAGTTTTAACCCCTGCTTGCAGGTCACGCTGCACAACTTCAACAAGCCCATTTTGCCAGGGACTTCGGGGGCAAGATAACTCATGAGTAGTCCCCTGCGCTTCCAGGAATTTCTCAAAATCCTCAGAAACAAATTCCCCGCCCCGGTCAGAAAACAGGTTCTTAATTGGTTTGTTAAAGTGCGTTTTTACCCAGTTGCAAAAAACTTTGTACTTCTCAAATGCTTGGGACTTCTCAGCTATTGCATAAGTCCAACAATATCTACTATACTGGTCTATCAGAGTAAGCCAGTACTTAGAACCTCCTAATGATGGTGGGAGTGGCCCAACTAAATCACAATGTACACGCTCAAATGGCTCAGTTACTTTCCTATCTGAGCACCTACCCTTGCGTGCAACCTTAATCTTATTCTTGCAACAGGATAGACATTGCATAAAGAATTTACATGGTTTTAAGTTGAGGCCATTAACAATATTCTTTGTCTTAATCACATCAGCAAAATTCAGATGTCCCAGAATTCTGTGTGCCTCGTGGACACACCCGGAATGAGGCCTTACATTCCTCAACCCCTGGCTTGACTGTGCTGCTCTGCAGTTAATAGGCAATTGTGAGTAGGTGCGAAAATACAGTCTATATAAACCATCAGATTCCCGGGCATATAATAGACGTTTGTTCCCATCGAAAAACTCACACATTGACTTTAAGAAACGCACAGTTATGCCTTGACGAGCAAAGCACCTTACTGACAATAAATTGTCCACTGACGGGCAGTAAATGCAGTTCGCTATTGTAATGTTTAAAGAGTCAAGTTTAACGGTACCCCTGCCAAGCGACTGCAAGACTTGTGAATTGGCTAAATGTACATTACCAATTTCCTCTTCGAAAGAAATAAACAAGCTTCGATCGTTGCAAATATGCTGAGATGCTCCTGAGTCCACAACAAAAGACTTCCACTTGGCACGTTTAAGTCTTTTACGATCTGTTGTCCTAGCATGGAAAACTCGCGGCTCGTTTCTGTCTCTACTATACGATGTCGGCTGCTGGGCTGACAACCGTGACTGACGAACAGAAACAGGCTTGGGAGTACTTTGCTTTCTTTTGGATCTGCAGTCCTTTGCAAAATGTCCTTGCTTATTGCAGAACCAACAACGCTTGGCAGCTTTAAATACAGTTGTATCACCACAAGTTTGCATATGGCGTTCCTCATTACTTCTGGAAATAGGAGTGCTTATGGCACAAGCCTCCCTTCTGTCCAACTCGCCCATTAATCTTGCCGTCACCCCTTCCACAGTTAATTGTGCTGGTGGAACAGCAGATATCTGGCTAGCTATACCATCAAAGTCCTCATTAAGGGAACAAAGAATGATAAAAACATACTGAATATCAGGTATGTCCATGTCCCTTCGAATTAATTCGCCGCGTATTGCCTCCAGACGTCTCAAGTGTGCTGCCAAATCACCACCAGGCTGCAACTTCGTCTGGTACAACTGCTTGAAAAACGTCAATGCAGATGCTGACTCTTTTCTAACATGCACTGCTGCAAGACTGTCCCACATTTCTTTGGCAGTTTTCTTATTCCTTATATAGACTACTTGCTGGTCGCTGACTGCCAAATTAATTATCGCCCTGGCTTTTGCATCTCCTTTCGACCAAGCATTAGTTACAGGGTCAGGAGGGTCATCAGTTACATAGGTCCATACTTCTCTAGAGGTCAAAAGCGCCTCCACCCGAAAAGACCATAAACTATAGTTCTCATCTGTTAGCTGTGGGAAGACCAGAGCCTTCTCAGCTTCAGGAACCCGGTCAACCATTCTGGAACTCTTCCAGACCCACAGAACTACGCTAACAGGAGAAGGAGTTTTCAAACCTTTCTCAGAGTCCAAAAATATGCAGTCATCCACTCAGCAGCTGGGCCCATAACCAAAGATGTTGGCTGTTTGCAGTATGGTAACGCTGCAGAGAGCTTGCTGGGGAGATCATGCATTAAAGAAAAAGGACTCAAAAATAACTTAAACAAGGTTTTAATAAGAAAAACAAAAACTCCTTTTACACTAAGTACATTAACAACCAAACCAGACCCAACCACCAACCCATCCCCCAGGGTAATGGGAGAGCTAGGTGCTGCTCCTTATATACTACACCCAAATGCTGACACACCTTAATCAAATACAACTCAGCAGCACCTGCTGTGTTTCACAGCTGCAAAGCTGGGTCTCGTTATCTTGCTCTGGCCCTTGCTCTGGCCCCTTAAAGACATACACATCGAGTGGAACAATGATGAACCTTTACATTTAAAGAAACCATTCAACAACAATATCCACCCTTAAAAAAATAACGAGTGGATGAAAAAGTCTGAAAATTTTAAAGCACAGCTTCAATAACTTGAGCTGCATCTGTGTACTAAAGCTGTTGAAAATTGGAGCAATAGCAAGAGCAAATCTCTCTGCTTAATGGTGCTGGGAAGATTGACGCTTGTCGTGAAGGAGAAACAGAGTAACAGTGGGACTATTTAGTTATATACTTATAAGCATCATCCCAGGAAATTGTAAAGAAAGGAAAACAGTGGGAGCAAGGGGATTTGTGTATTGATTGGACCGATTATTTTAAAATAGAAGGCAATCTTATGCTCACCTAGACAGTGGAAAGTGTATCTTGTTCACAGAGAAGAGCACAATATTAGGCTAATATATAAAATTACAGGGGAAGTCTATCCTAAGCTCCTTTTACATATGTATTTACAGCTCGGATGCTTGTTATCTACTGGCACTTTTGTAAAAGTGCCATTTCTGTAAAGTACTGAGGAAGTTACATGGGAATAAGCAATATTATGCTCTAAGTTGTTTGCCAGTAGTACTAATTTTACCATCTTGCTCATAAAAAAGTTGATGCTTCCAAGTATACAATCCCAGCTTCTTTGCATGTTCTTCTTTAGTCTAGTAGTCTTCCGTGTCAGTTAAGACAATTATATTCCTAAGGTCTCTGGGTTCTGCAGCCTTCTGGGTTGTCCAGCCTTCAAAATCCCTCCCTCCCTCCCTCCCTTCCTTCCTTCCTTCCTTCCTTCCTTCCTTCCTTCCTCTCTCTCTCTCTCTCATATCAGGTTTCAAGAATCATCAGCAGATGAGAGTGCAAATATTTGGATAGCTCAGTTGATAGAGCATTAGATTCCTTAACCTTATTTACCAAGACTAAGCATGGGATTCAACCAATGAGTCCCAGCAGCCAAAGCCCTGTGTAAGGACTCCCCCTAGCACAGTGGGGTTTTCTCCCCTCCTCCCCTCCTCCCCTGAAATACTTGTGCTGATGGAACAATCAGAAGAGTGTGATGTTGAAATCTTCCTTCCCACCCCCTAACTTCACATGCCTCAATATCAAGCCATGCCAAACATGTGATAAAGAAGCACTAGAACAGTGTCCCCCAATCTGAGCTTGCGGTAGAATTCCCATAATCCCTGACCATTTACTATGGCTGGGAATGATGGGAGCTGTCATTCAATAGTGTCTGGAGAGGTCACCAAGTTGGGAGATGCTATACTAGACAACGCCAGCTTTTCTGGATCTGGAGCATATGTTTCCAACCCAAAATTACCAAGGTCAGCTGCTGGATTTGGGACGTACAGTAGGCAAACTTTGTTAACTAGGTAAAGACAGAAAATGAAGTTCCTGGTAGTTATACAAAGACCTGAGGGATTTAGAGGCCTCATAATGCCTGCAAACCACACTGATATTTAACACTGAAGCCCCATATTCCAACTAGTTCCCCACGCTAAGTCCCAGTTTCAACCTCACAAGGTCAAATCAAATCAAATCAAATTTATTAAAAACGGTCACAGACCAGATTAACTCGTACAGCTAGTCAGCAAAGCATAACACCGGAAAAAACAAAGGACAATTTCAATACAGATTAGGCCATAACAGCAATTTAAAATTAGACAGCATAAATAAAATTAAGTATTTGCCTTCGCCTGCATATTGGCATTGGAAAGCTCTTGTTTCCTGCGCCTAATAGCGGCTACACAGAATTTGGCAACATTGATCGTAATTTCAGGAACCTTATCTTCTACCAAGGCTCTCATACGTTGGAGTTCTGGTTCATTTTTAAGCTTTTGTAGAACTGGGGCAATAAAGGTCAGGCGTAGATCCTCGTAGTAACTACAGTGCAGCAATACATGCAGATTTGTTTCCACTTCCGATGAGCCACATGGGCAAACACGTGACTCATATGGTTTGCCCTCATATCTGCCTAGCAGCAGGGCAGAGGGCAGAACGTTAAATCTGGCCAGGGTAAAGGAGTGTCTGTACTTAGGTATTTGTAAATCAGCCAGATAATTTGCGGGTGAGAACCCTCTCCCAAAGTCTCTAATTGTGGCATGTTTCTCCATTTTGCCCATATGACATTGCAGCTCTATGTCCCTAATGCGTTGAAGCACTTGACTTCTGGCTCTCTCATATCCTGCCGCTATCAAGATCTGCGGGGAGAATCCCAAGCTTCTTATCTTTTCAAACAGGGAAGCTTTCCAGGTAGAATGAAAGGTGTCTAAGAGTGTTAAAGGAGCCAAACCGGCCGGGAAAAAAATAAGTTTTAACCAGTAGTGTATCTTTAGAATCCACAACCGCGCGTTAACGGGTGGTTGTCCAACTTCTAAGCGGACAGCTATATTAGATACACAGGGGGGGATCCCCAATAAACACCGATAGAATTTTGTTTGAAATGCCTCCATAGGCGCAAAATTTTTAAAACTGCAAACCTGGGATCCATAAGACCTCACAAGGTCGATCCTCAAATATCTGCATCCCTGATTTAGAGTTCTTTCATATATATTTCTTGTGTCCCAATTGGCTTTTGACTAACTGTCTCCAATGGTTAGCTAGCCTCCCAGCTGTTTCTCCCTGGCTGTTCAGGCCAGCTTGACATTGCTTCCCTTGCATTTTCTTCTCATTCATTCCTCACATTTTCTACTGCTCTACATCAGCCCAACCTGATGTTCTCCAGATGTTTTGGACTACATTTCTCATTAGCACTACAAGCCACTTCTTTGAGCACTGAGTGCCAATCTTAGCTTCCTTGACACACAGTAATTGTCATGCCCGGAGCCTGAGAACCTGGATGGACCTTCTTGACCTAACTTGGTGGCCATGTTTAGGTCTAGTTCCAAGTGGGTATAGGCCTGCTGCCCAGGCCGACAAAATGTAGTGAGGTATCCAAGCTTTCACTCTCTCAAACAGAATGTCTGGCAATTCCCCCCCCCCAGTGTAAATCAGCAATAACTGCTGAGAGTGAAAATAGTCAACCCTGTATGGAACTAATTAAGCTGAACAGAGAGAACCATCATTTTAGAATTCTAGAAACAAATGACCCAAAGTAGGTATTAACAATTTTTTCTTTCTTTCTCTTTTTGTGGAAGTGATTTGCTCTTGCAAACATGAATCCAAATCCTGTGATTCATCTTCCTTGTGGCTAGTTTAACCATAAGTATTTACACAGAAGTTTCTTCCCATAAATAGTTTTCCCGCAATTGCTGTTATTTGTTGTTAGTTGATGTCTTCATACTGACTCAACTTTTCCTCAGCTTCATTCATAAAAGCTGATACCAAACCAAACATTCAATAACTTTCCTAAGTCAACATTGTGCATGCTATATTAACCAGGAAATACCAAAAGAAATATGTTTTCTTTGAGTGCTTCCCAGGTTTTTAAGGTTAGCAAAGAGCAGGCCTTGTTTTATTTATTTTTTTAAGGTCAGGGGAAGACATTTATGGATTCTGTCTCCTCTAGATACTTTTATCAATGAATAATATACAGTACTCTCTGGGAAAGGAAGGAAATTGCAGCCCATTAGGCTATTCTGTGTGGTCTGCCGCCCTTTGGGTTGGTGCCCATGTTAAGCAGTCTGCAGTCCCTCCTCTTCCTTCATATGGCCTGCATTATTTGGCCATCATTGTTACACATGCTGAGAAAATCGCAACACTCAGCCTCAGTCTAGAAGGAGAAGGCTTTTCATTAGATTAACAGGCATACAAGCAATTGGTGAGCTGATCAGTTGGAGGTGCACAACACAAAATAAAAATAGGGGGCAGGTAAGCCTTGCCCCACATAATCACATGACATGGCCCATGCACACCATTTGAATGGCAATGCCCATCAACTTTGGAGGGCCTGCCCCCTCAAATATTTTATTGGGAGGCCGAAGTGACCTCGGCCTCTAAGCGTTGGCTCCTACAGTTGCTGCAAATAATATGTAGGTGTTTTCATGGAAGCCAGGGATGGGGAACCTGTCACCCTCCAGATGCATCTTGGCTACAACTTGCATCATCCTTAAGCATTGGTATGCTGTCTGGGGATGAGGGGAGCTAGAGTCCATCAACATCTAAAGAACCACAGGGTAGTGCTGTGGTCTAAACCACTGTCTGAGCCTCTTGGGCTTGCTGATCAGAAGGTTGGAGGTTCAAATCCCTGCAACGGAGTGAGCTTCCATTGCTCTGTCCTAGCTCCTGCCAACCTAGCAGTTTGAAAGCACGCTGGTGGGAAGGGAGATGGCGTTTCCGTGCGCTCTGGCTTCCATCATGGGGTTCTGTTGCACTAGAAGTGGTTTAGTCATGCTGGCCACATGACCTGGAAAGCTGTCTGTGGACAAACGCTGGCTCTCTCAGCCTGAAGTGAGATGAGCGCCGCAACCCCATAGTCGCCTTTGACTGGACTTAACAGTCCAGGGGTCCTTTACCTACACCAACGTCTTTCAGGTTGTATCCCGAGGATTCCCCAAATGCTTTCCAAGAGTACATCAATGAGATAAGTGAAGCCAGTTTGTCCACCACTGTCCATCGGGGCTGTTGTTTCTGGGTGGGTAATGTATTCATGGGAAATTGCATTAGGGGGTAATTTTGGTTACTGAGCCAGCTATTAATTTGGGGAAATCAATTAATTTCAGATGACTTTGTTGAGAGATTATTTGGGGAGCAACAAGTGGGAATTAAATGGATTTGGAGCAGGACCAGTTGGGAAATTAATTGGGGGGAATGAATTGAAGTGGAACTGAGCTGCGATGAACTCAATCAAGGTACAAATTAATTGAAAAACTTCTCTAGGATAGTTTAGATGGGTAAAATCCACTTGCAAATGGACGCTCTACACAATGCAGGAAGAGTCATCAGGGCTTTAGTTGTTGGAAGAAGTGTTACACCAGATCTGAATGGCAAACTTCTAGATTCCCCCTACTTGGTTTTTGTATTTTTATCAGTATTTGCATTGAAACAATGCAACAATGCATGGAATCAGAAACGTACAGCCAACCCTCTAGTTATTCATGGCTATAACTTATAGCAAAATCCATCTTCGATTAAGTTATCATGAAAAGGATATCTATACTGACAGAGAGAAATAAAGGAATTACAAAAAGCAATGAGCTGTTTAAAATTTCCTCCCTATTAAAGGCATATTTGGGTTTGCAGAGTGTGACTAAACAGAGAATAAATATGATGCACATGTACTCATTCTCTACATGTTTCAAAGTCCAGAGCATACTAGAAATTAAGAAAAGATATGGGGTGGGTGTCAACTGCAGAAACCTTGATGGCTGGCGAAAAAGGTTCCAAAATGTCTTACCGACATTAACCTGCTTCCAGCAGCAGGCCTTGATGAAATTCCTTTTAAAGAAATTAGCTGGACTATAGGCAATGCTGGAGAACTGGGGAGATAAAAAGAAAGAAGCAGACTAATTTCTACTCAGTCTGGTTCATACTGTCTGAAACAGCAGCAAAGAGATAAATGGATTGCAATTTCTAAAACCAAGAAAGATAGGACAGAGACAAAGCCAACCCTTATTGCTCCAGACCATCTGTACAATGGAAAGAGCAAGAAAACAAGAGTCAGTGTGCAATGTTTAAAAAGGACCATTTGGAATGCCTCACATTTTGAATCCCCAAAAGAAAAGAAAATAATATATACAAATACTTACATTTGAAAACACGCCATAATCATGTACTGCCTGCAACCCAATCCTTCAGCATCCTAGAAATGTAAGCCAAGCAAGAGAACAAGTCAGTGAGTTACAGTGCAAGCCAATATATGTCTACTCCGAAGTAAATCACATTGAGTCAAGGGGACTTACTCCCAAGTAAGTATAGTGTTGCAGCCTTAGGAAGGTGGCACAAAGTATAGCTCATGTAGGGGTGATTGAGAAATCTGATGTTTGCAAAACTCTACATGAAATATCCTTAAATGAGTATTTAAGTATGCAGTTTGAGAGGGCTTTAAAAAATAAATTTTAAAAACCATAGATTCAATGCATAAAGAAAAGACTATGAGTAAAAACATGCAAAAGTTATACAGATTGGATTTGCCCATACAGAGTTGAGTGTGACTACTTTCTGGTGGGAAATCTTATATTTTATATTTTATATTTGATTTTGTATACCACCCTTCATCCATAGATCTCAGGGAGATTCACAACATAAAAATACAAGATAAAACAAACAAAATACATAATAAAAACAGGAACAATAACAAACCAATAATGCCCCCCTTCCCTTTTACAGTGGCATACACTTTTGGCCAACCTTGGGCAACCTGGTCCCCTCCAGCCATTTTTGACTATGCCACCCAGCGGGCTAGGGCTGGTAGGGAACAGGTTGACCAAGGCTCCTGTAGACAAATCCAAAGATGAGACATTTGGCAGCACTGGCTCCACCCACTAATGGACTCTGCCCACAGAAGCCACTGCAGACCCACCTGCAGCATTGGACACCTCCCTTTCATTTCAGTAAGTTTTGTGCCAGGATCATTCCTCCTGGATTGTGCTCAGGCAGGGACATTCATCACGTAAAGCAAGTTGTATTCCATTAGAGAGCCTTATAAAAATGGAAATTACCCCCAAAAGAATAACAGAACGAGTAGAATGGGCCGCAGGAGTTATCTGTTAACCTGTGAAATGAACAAGGTGCACAAGAAAAGAAAGAATGGAACAAGTCTTTAATTAATCACAGCGACAAGGAGAGGATGGGCAGTGTATCAGTCAGCAAGTCGGCGCGGCTATTTAATGCATTAGCCGTGGAATGAGAGAGAGAGAGATGATCAAATTAATTAATCACGCAGTCTATCAGCAACAAGGTAATCAGTTACACAAGGAAAGAAGAGTGAGCAGAGAATGTAGGTGGAGGCACTTTTCAACAGAGATCAGTACCAATAGTTTTTTTGGGGGGACGGGATAAAAGAACAAACAAATGCAGAGTCTTTGCTATGTGTTTATATATTTATTTAGATTTGTAACCCACTTTGTTCTGAAACCTCTGGGTACCAGGTGGGGCTCAGGCTCAGAGCACTAGAACTTGGGAGCATCTAATGAAGCTGAAGCGTGTTAAGACTCAGAACACATAAAAGATAGTTCCACAGGTGGCTCATAGTTAAACTACGGAACTTAGTTCCATAGGATGCAATGATGGCCACTGACCTAGATGGCTTTAAAAGAGGATTAGTGTGCTGGTCCCGGGGGCTAACCGAGAGGCGAGGTCCGAGTCCAGTCCAAGGTCGATGGTGCAATATGAAGGCAGTCCGTAGCAGTTGAACCTGAATGCAGGGCAGGGCATCGGGTGAAGTCAGGAGCTCTGGCAGGGAAGCAGGTCAGGGATCAGGCTGGAACTGACAACCAACGATGTTGCTCCCGCAACTTGGGACTGGGGCTGGCTGGCTTTTATCTCCCCCGAGGCGTAGGGCGGCCCCGATCCCCAGGTGATTCACCTCTCCTGGCCTGGAGGTGAGCACTCCTCCTGCTGGAACTTAGTTCCCTCCGCCTCTCTGCCCTGAGCCTCTGCAGCTCAGGAGAGGCTGGAGGGTTACCGGACCCAGAGGCAACCTCAGCTTCCTCTGGCGGGGCTGAGAGTGGAGCACCTGCAGGCAATGGGTCCTCCATCCCCTCAGGAGCCAGAACAGACTCAGCTGGTGCCTGCACCTGAGGATCCAACACAGGTGAGGACCCTTCAGGCTCATGCCCCAGCCCCGGCCTCATCTGGTTCTGGAGCTGGGGAATCCTGTGCAGGCTGGGATTCCTCAGGTTCAGCATCCGAATCCGATTCCCAGGCCATCACAATTAGACAAATTCATGGAGGAGAGGGCTATTGATGGCTACCAGCCATGATGACCAGCCATGATGACTGTGCTCCACCTCCACAGTCATTTTGCTACCGCAGTTGGATAGTGCAGTGCTTCTGAATACCAGTCACTGGAAACCACAAGAGGGTTGTGCAAGAGGGGCCATGGTCCTGGGCATAGATTTTTAAAGGGGCACAAAGCAGGCACCCCATGCAGGCATACTCAGTGTGGCCCGGAGCTCAGTGTCAGAGGGCATTCCTGTGCATCCTATATAGCATCCTTATGATACTGGAGTCTGTGCCTGCAAAGTGAGAGGATTTTTGAATTCCAACCACGTGTTGCAGTCTTTAGGAGAGCCTTCCCCACATGCTCTGTGCCAGAAATTAGAGTCGAACTCTATTTATCTGTGGATGGCAGAATTAGGCTTGGGATGGATTCATGCAAACACATTTATTAGAGAGATTTGCTGCATCTCTATCATCAGACCTATTGCTCTGTGCTTTCTTTCCAGTTTTAAAATGCTGCCATAGAGTCAAAGTCCACAAGCAGATTGAGCTGGAAGAGTATTGGCAGCATTGGGTGCATTATTTATGTTGTTTTCTGACCATCTCCACTTCTTCTTTTCATGATGCTAAATCTCCATTGCTTCTGAATTGCTAATCAGGAGGGACTCGGAAATGGTGGAACCACAGAACTGCCGAGCTAGAAGATTCATTTCCTGACATTTAGACAAGAATCCATGACCCATGCAGATACTTGCTCCCCAAGTGTTTCCACTACCTTGTCTGGAAATATTTTTCTCAAAATACGTTATGAATTAATGAGGGCCACTGTGTCACCATCTACCACAATGTAAGTGGCACTTCAAATAACTGTTGTCAGCCATGTGACAAGTATTCCTGTGCAACAAATCAGTCTTTCACATGAAACAGAACTGAACCTATTATCTAAAAATGGAGGCTATTTAAAGAAATGTGAGAACATTTGCATCCAGGAACCCCTTTCTTTTGATTGCTTGCATTAAATTTAGTAATATATACAGAGACACATGCACAACTCAATGAACAATTGCAAAAATGTTATATTACTGTCTGCCAGGATTGTGAGCCATAAATCCAAGAAACTGTGAATTAAATAAGATGAGTACTTGAATGTGAGTTTGTGGTGAGCTCCCATAGTCGTTGAATAATTAAATATACTAAGATTTAACACCAAATAACAGTAAAACAAATACAACAATAAAAAGTGTCATTAAATTCAAGTTTATATCTATAAAATCTGATGCTTTCTGCAACATTGGACGCAGAATAAGGTATTAAGGCAATAAAAAAGCTTTAATGGGACATGGGAGAGTAGCAATATAATTTATAACTACCTTGGCATCTTTAGTTTCACAAACTATAACTCTTCTATTTCCATGAGTTTCTAGAAGAGAAGAATAAGATTTCCCATTTCCATCAACCTGGAGGTAAAGATTAGACCAAAACAAATGACACCCCTCCCAAAAAAATCCATTCCACTTACATTGCAATAAAGGATTTTCTTGTGGGACACAGGTGGTGCTGTGGTCTAAACCACTGAGCCTGCCGATCGTAAGGTTGGCAGTTCCAATCTGCAAGATGGGATGAGCTCCCGTTTCTTTGTCCCAGCTCCTGCCAACCTAGCAGTTCAAAAGCATACCAGCACAAGTAGATAAATAGGTACTGCTGCAGTGGGAAGGTAAACAGCGTTTCTGTACACTCTGGCACTCGTCACCGTGTTCTGTGCACCAGAAATGGTTTAGTCATGCTGGCCATATGACCCAGAAAAGCTGTCTGCGGACATTCGTCAGCTCCCTCGGCCTGAAAGCGGAGATGAGTGCCATGCCCCATAGGTGCCTTTGACTGGACTTAACCATCCAGAAGTTTTTTATCTTTGCAGGATTCTCTACACCCAAACTTGCATAAAACCAGTTCACACCATCATTAGTGATGTGAGATGCAGTTTGTTTCTATTCAAATACTTTTGCCAGCACGCAACAAATTGTGTTTGTGACACTGAATACTCCATCATGAATGCATATCGATTAATCATCACAAATAATTATTTTGCTTTAATCAATCAATAAATTAAATTTATTTCCTTCCCTTCCTTCAAAAGTAGGCTCAAGCTAATAAACAAGAACTGATAATGAAAAATATATTTAAAACCTATTTAAAACAGTAGTCAAACGGATGGGGTGATTATCTGCTCAGTCATGATCAGCATCTGGCATGAATATCAACTTCAACATAAGCAAATCTAAATCCAGGTTTTGGGTGTGGCAAGCAGCAATGAAGGCCAGCAATGAAGGGACACATTTGGTTTGGGCTCTGTAAGGATCCACATTCAGAGAATGAGTTTGCAGTTATAGGATATAGATATGCCCGCCCACCTCAAAAAATCTAATGAACAACAGGTCCTAGGTTCCAGTAATCCATGCATTATGTGGAAGGGGGCTCTGCCCCCAACCCTTAACAGAGTGGGCAGAGGCACTGGGGGCTGCAGGACAGTGGGGAGATTTGGAAAACATCAGCATACTTCCACCACCTATAGCAGAACCCACGAACAGAACTCAAGTCAAGGAACGCTCCCAACCTGGAAACAAAGTCTGTCTCCAACCCATATTCTGTTTCTCAAGACTATATCAGTCACTTTAGTGGTTTATCAGTCTGTGCTTGCGTTACTCTCTACACACAAACTGCTGTCATTTCAGTCAAATATCCACCTATCAAGAATTATGCTTCCGAATAAGGAACAGTAAATCAATTGATCATCTTCAGTTAGTCCTTCTTAAAAAATGGAAGTCTGCTTTCATTGCAGGCTTTTATAGAAAAAGAAAAGTTGCATATGTATACACACACACACACACACACACACACACACATACACAGGGAAGGATTCAACCAATGTATGGCATCAGCAGAAACCCCGTGCAAAGATTTCCATTTGCACAATGGGGCACCCTTCCCTCTCCTCACTCTGCACCCCTGAAATTGGTTCAGGGTGGGAACAGATCACAGGAACTCCAGGAGCAGCACATAGAAGAGAGGATCATTCTGTCTGGCAAGCCAAAATCTTTGCCCATGCAGAACGATTTCCTTAGCACGATGCTGAATTCCTCCCGTTATGTTGGAAAACAGTTTTCACATTTATGTTCCCAAAATACAACTCAGCTATCACTTTCCCCATCAGCCTTAACATAACACTCTCTATAATAACTGACACTGCAGACCTCTGTGCAACAAAATTGGATGTGCAGTGCTGTTTGATGGATTGACAGGACACTCTGGAAGTTGGCCTTGATGCCGTTAGAACAGATTGTTTGAATATTTAACATCGATCTTCTCTTTTCTTCATTTAGCCCACCTTCCCTGTATACTGCATGACATTAATTGATGTATTCTTGCCTTTCAGGCTTGGCGGAATATTTAAACAATTACAATTTTTTATTTAAAAAATGAATGATCTTTTGCAGGAATGCATGCCTTGATTGATTGTAGGTCAGCCAGAATGCTGGAGAGTGCTAAATGAAGTCTCCTGTAGAAATTATGTTACCTATCACTCTGTGATGCGATTTTATCCTTCAGTTTGCTTCAGTCACCTGGAGAATCTTGTTAAAAAAACCCTTGCTGAATTTCTGCTTAATAATCCCCACACCTTCTCTTCTCACAAGTGGTTCTCTGTGTCATTATGACACAGTCAGGTGAGAACTTGCTATATGGAGGTGACCACACTTATAGAAGCTCCATTCAGGCATCCTGAGGCTTAAAAAAACACACAAGAAGGCCAGGGCATGAGGCAGGAGAGCACTTGCTCCACCACCAGTCCTTCCCCAGGGCCCTGTGTATGCTCAAGGGCAACTGTTGGAATGGAGAAGCCTCCCATACCTGTAGTGGCTCCTGTGTGTTTTGGATCACAGGGCTCCAAATTGCATGGATGCCTCCACAAGCAAAAGAGGCTTCCCTAATACAGACTGCAAACCTTGAACTTGTGAAAACCTTGGGGACAGGAGTTGGAGTCAGTGCTCTTGTGCAAACTCTCCCTTTCTCATGTTTCCATTTAAGCCCTATAATAAACCCCTGCCTATGTCTAGAGCAGTGTTTCCCAACTGTTTCTCCAGCTGTTTTGGGACTACAACTCCCATCATTCCTAGCTAGCAAGACCAGTTGTCAGGAATGATGGGAATTGTAGTCCGAAAACAGCTGGAGACCCAAGGTTGGGAAACACTGCTCTAGAGTCATGCTGTCATGTCTTGCCAACTTATAGCCCAGGACGCTCCAGGATGAGATGACTGGGGGTACATCTGCAGCTGCAGCACCCAGACGTTTGCTCCATTATTCTAAATAACCTGAGTAAGATAGAACCAACATGAGAATGGCAGTAAGTTATCTGGAAGAGATCATCACTAGAATATCCCAGTCACATAAAAGTCAGAGGTTTCTCTGTGTGTGTGTGTGCATGCGCGCGAGTGCGCGCGCACTCACACTTACTCACCCATACTCAAGCCACTCCATACAGGGGAGCAAAGAGGCACTATCACGGTTAAGGAGAACATTTCAGCTAGGCAAAAGCACACCAAGAGGATGAAGAACAAGGTGGGGATGAAGAAGGTGAGGAGGTGTGGCCTAGGGAGTGTCCCAAGGATCAGAAAGAGAGGCTTGGAGGGCTGTATTCATGCCCCAGGCCTGATGCTCCCCACCTCTGACCAAGAACACAAGAAGAGTCCTACTGGATCTGACCTAAGCATTATGTAGGCCACATTTACACTATACTATACATTTAAAGCACTATGACACCACAATAGTCAGGGCTTCCTTCAAAGAGTTCTGGGAGCTGTAGTTTGTTGAGGGTGCTGAGAGTTCTTCAATAAATCCCTCTACTCAGGGAACTCAGAGAAATGTAGTTCTCTGAGGAGAATAGGGGTCTGCTAACAACTCCCAGCACCCTTCACAATCAACAGTTCTCATAATTCCTTCGGAGAAGTCCCAGTGCTGTAAATGTGTGGACGCTTTTTCCCACCATGGCAGACCAGATGCCAATAAGCAAGACATGAGGCCAATAGTCATTTCCCAGCAATCAATATTCAGAGGCAGCATGAAGGAAGCATACAGCAATCCTGACTACTGTTTGCAACCACTGTTTGCCTCATTTACTCAGGGCCAGAGATGAATGAAGAGAGAGAGAGAGCAGTGATTACAAGACAAGTTGTAGAGATGTAGCTAATGGGAATACAATATGCAAATACCCTTACTTCAGAGTAATGATACTGGAAATTCCATTTGAAATCGAGGGAGCTATACCAAGACTGCAGCGACACAACATGAATTTTAAAATCAAAAGTCCATAACTTCTGCTATAGCATCTTTGTTAAACAGATTTTGCACTAAAAATAACAATTCAGCATTGATTTTACAGACTTCAGATGATGGAGAACATTTACACACCTAGATGTAGCTTGTTCTTCTGGCTAATTACTCTCGCTATAATTGAGTTCAGAGTAATAAGCTCTTGAGGACTGGAGATAATTTTGTGCAATGCATACTTGGGAGTCTTTGTCCATTAAAAAGTAGCCAATATTCCCTTGCAATACCCAAAAACCCCATCTACATTAATACATTTTAGTTTTTAAAAATAATCAGAAAAGATGAAATTGAAAAGAATCCTTTAAAGAAAATAGATTAATACCTCAACAAAAAGAACTGATATACAGGCACTCAAAGGATAAAGTTATGCTTCAAACTTTCTTACATAAAACAAGGTAAAAAACAGATAAAAACATGAAGAGCACATAAAATGCACAGTGTCTGAGAAATGTGCCCTGCTCAATTCAGTCTTTTTAAGAAACTTTTTTTAAAACTCTGCTGATAATGGGCTAACTTCAAGGTTAATGCAAGGTCATAACAATAACTCGGAAATGAAAGTAGTCAAACTCCTATTATAGCTAAATATTCATAACATAATTGAAAATACGAACTTACTTTTGAAAAATAATTAGAATAATTTCCCCAAGCTTTCTCTTGATATCTATGGTCTTTCCTTTTAATCCTTTCCACATAAATCCTGCTCCATTAAATCTCTCTCCCATCACCACTTGCAAATGGGAACATTTTAAAGCCATTTTTAAGGGAATCAAACATTTCCGTTCTCTGATTTTATCTTTTCCTACAGCCTGGTGCTATGAGCCATGTGGACTGACACAGCAGCTCAGAGAAGTAGGTGCTAAAATCACAGCTTCACTCCAAGGACATTTTGTCACCTAGTATTGGAGTGAGCCTCTATCCCCTTGTCCTGAAGGAGAAAGTTTCCCTTTGCTTATACAACGGTAGATAAATCGGGTCCTCCCTTAAAGAGTATTGCAATGCGACCTCGGAAACCAACACCCTGTGTTGTGGGTGGGTACAATTCATAGAATAGAATCATAGAGTTGGAAGAGACCACACGGGCCATCGAGTCCAACCCCCTGCCAAGCAGGAAACACCATCAGAGCACTCCTGACATATGGTTGTCTGCTTAAAGACCTCCAAAGAAGGAGACTCCACCACACTCCTTGGCAGCAAATTCCACTGTCGAACAGCTCTTACTGTCAGGAAGTTCTTCCTAATGTTTAGGTGGAATCTTCTTTCTTGTAGTTTGGATCCATTGCTCCGTGTCCGCTTCTCTGGAGCAGCAGAAAACAACCTTTCTCCCTCCTCTATGTGACATCCTTTTATATATTTGAACATGGCTATCATATCACCCCTTAACCTCCTCTTCTCCAGGCTAAATTGGTCAGCCACAACACCTGATTGGTAGGTGCCTCAAAGCTGGGTATAATCTGGCCAATGGGACACAGTCCAAACGATTCGAGGGACCTATTTATGCCCATGCACGTGACCCAGAGCTTCCTCTTTCAGTGCGTGCATTCGGAACACCCGCCCACCTCTCCCTAATTTTAGGGCTTTGCGCTTGACCTTGCTACGCCGTCATGTGTTGTCTGTCATTGGGACAGGGGCACAGCAGGAATTTTTCCCATTTGGTTGATTGAATGTTGCCATTTGGGTTTCACCTGCCGCATAGCAAATCGTCACAACTTGCAAGGTTGTGGGTAGGCTCTGGTTATCCCTATGTGATAGGGATGGGAGAACGCTCTCACCATCCCTATGTGAAGGGTATTCCGTTAAAGGAATCCAGGGACTCGATGGTTTGGTCAACCCCTGTGAGGGGGTTGTGCCCGTGCCTGAGTCCAGGGGGAGATTTGGGTGGCGGAGTTAGCCTGTGCCCGGCTTTCCGCTTATCCAGGTGTTCACCTTTGGCTGACCTATGCTGGTACCCTGGGTCAGTGCTACCTGCATGGCAGGGAGCTAGTCGAACCAGAGCCTATGCAACCAGTCAATTTCTGTAATCAATAAAGTTGTGGCCTAAATTCTGCCAAAAACCAAAACCAAAATTTGAGTCATGTTTGAATTCATTTACCAGGGAGGTCTCTGGGTCTGAACACATAAATACAGGGATTTGGGGGCGGGGGATGGACTCAAGATGCTCCAATACAGTGGTACCTCGGGTTACATACGCTTCAGGTTACAGACGCTTCAGGTTACAGACTCCGCTAACCCAGAAATAGCACCTCGGGTTAAGAACTTTGCTTCAGGATGAGAACAGAAATCGTGCTCCGGTGGCGCGGCAGCAGCAGGAGGCCCCATTAGCTAAAGTGGTGCTTCAGGTTAAGAACAGTTTCAGGTTAAGAACGGACCTCTGGAACGAATTAAGTACTTGACCTGAGGTACCACTGTAATAAAATTTAATGCAAATCAGAAATGGGACCAAACTGTAGCGTAACGACAGAATTAACAAGAATTACAGAATGATAGAAGAACTAAAAGTTTCCAGTCCACTCTTACCTGAAACTCAGACTGTGTACACATTTCTGGCTTAAAAGACAGCGAGGTCATCCCCCAGCTGCATTTCAAATTGCATTTGCACATTGTTGTGCACATTAGTGTGGTTTGATGTGCTTCTAGATCTCCTGCTATGTGTCCACACCAGTGGCAGGAGAAGGGGCAGAGATGTCTTCACCCAGTGTGCATTACTAGGCAGGTTTCCCCACTCTGGCAAACACCCATGCATGCACCCCAAAACTCCCCATCCTGAAGCTGTCATCAAGCTGTACGCACCCTGGCTTCACTGCAGATTGAATGTGGCTTAATATTTCAGTTTGGATGAAAGCAGATTTGGGGGGCAGAGGCAGATTTAGGGGAATGCGATCAGTTTGCCTGCACTGGGCGCCAAGCCGAGAGGGTGCCACAAGGGGTGCCACAACAATGACTTAGAACGGAAGGCAAGAGGTGGGGCATCACACAGGGTGCTACTGAAATTTAAAAGCCCAAAGTCAGCAACTGTGGGTGGGGGGAATGCATCAAACTGCACCACTTCTCAAGAAACTACAGCATGGGTAGGCAAACTAAGGCCCAGGGGCCAGAACCGGCCCAATCGCCTTCTAAATCTGGCCCACGGAAGGCCCGGGAATCAGCGTGTTTTTACATGAGTAGAATGTGTGTTTTTATTTAAAATGCATCTCTGGGTTATATTTAGGGTGCATAGGAATTCGTTCATTTTATTATTATTTTTCAGAATATAGTCCATCCCCCCCACAAGGTCTGAGGACCAGCCCCCTGCTGAAAACGTTTCCTGACCCCTGAACTACAGGATAGATTTGAATTGTAGCTAATATGTGTAGAAGGTAAAGGTAAAGGGACCCCTGACCATTAGGTCCAGTCGTGACTGACTCTGGGGTTCTGGCGCTCATCTCGCTTTATTGGCTGAGGGAGCCGGCGTACAGCTTCCGGGTCATGTGGCCAGCATGACTAAGCCGCTTCTGGCGAACCAGAGCAGCACACGGAAACGCCGTTTACCTTCCCGCTGGAGCGGTACCTATTTATCTACTTGCACTTTGACGTGCTTTCGAACTGCTAGGTTGGCAGAAGCAGGGACCAAGCAATGGGAGCTCACCTCGTTGCGGGGATTCGAACCGCCGACCTTCTGATCGGCAAGTCCTAGGCTCTGTGGTTTAGACCACAGCGCCACCCGCATCTCTAATATGCATACACAGCTTCAAATAAACTTGTGAGTGAAAACACAGTCTGTTCCTTCCATGTTTCCCTGATGCTGCTTTCTTTGTATTTGATGCATCATCTGATTCTAAAGTGTATATTACTTGGATTGAAGAAGTGCTTTGGGGATCAAAGCAACAGGCCTTAATTGGAAATCTCCCATAAATTGCATGCAAGGGGGCATGTAGTCTATACCTATATTTAATCGGCAAGGCAGATGCGAGCTTTAGGAAGGGAAGTGCAGAAGCACAGATAATGGTGTCAGAAAATGCTCCGGTTATGAAAGAGAACGAGTTAATATCTTTTTCCAGATCAAATTCACAAGTTCAAATGGAATAGTAAGATCAAAAAGAACCCTTCAAATTCTGATGCTTTAAAGTGCAGGTGGTGTTTCTCTGACAGAGTTGAAGAGGTCAGTCACAAATCCTTGAGCCATCATGGAAAAACAGGTAATTCCTACATAAAATATCTTATGATATTCTTACTAAATCTGCAATGTATCATTATCATTTCTATTGCTACTATTATTGTGAATATGATTATATTTGTGATTATATATCACATCCAGGACCTTATAACTGGTTAGGTGGCTAATAGGCAGCCAAAACCCTTAGCACGCATTTGCACTGCCCAACCCACAGATTTATGCATCAGGTCTAGCCTCTGGATCAACTACAAGGGAAGCCCCACATAGAGCCCATTACATTAGTCCAAACACAAGGTTACCAACACATACGTCACAGTGGCCAAATGATCCCTATACAGGAGCAAGTGAACTTGGTGCACCGGCCAACTGCTTGTGATAGATACTCTTTGCCTCCATGGACAAAGCTGGTTCCAACAGCATCTCCAAACTGCATACATGTTCAGAAAGAGTGTAACCCCAACTAGAACAGATAAACTCCTAAATTATAGGACTAGGGAACCACTTACCCGCACAGTCTCTGTTTCAGGAAGATTCAGCTTCCTTGCCCCACATCCACTCCACCACAACATTCAGGTCCTGGTTCAGCATATGCACAATCTCTTCTGACTCAGATTAAGGGGCCAACTACATAAGTCTTTTGGAAACCCTGATTCCCATCACAGAGCTAAACCCTTCACAAATTGCAGCTCCCAGAATTCTTAGAAGGAAGCCCTGACTGTTTAAAGTGGGATCATAGTGCTTGGATTGTGTTGTGTGAATGTGGTCAGTTATCTCTAGAACAGCCCTGTAAAGTAGGCTAGGATTGCTGCCAATTGGCTAGTAAAAGCAATGAACTCCCTGACCTGTTCCTGTGCCTTTAACTGCAGCCCATTATGCAAATGTCAGCCTGTGAAGAATCTCACAGAATGAAGTTAAGAATTATCATCGGCAAATGCCAAGTCATCAATCTATTGTTAAAGGTGCAGGACAGAAGCCAGAGACTTAAGACTGGAAACCCTATAAAACACTCTGATTATCTCCATTTCATCATAGGACTGGTTGAACCTGAGAGGTGGTGGCTTGCTCAAAAGCACCTTGTGGGGTTTATTCATTAAATTAAGGCATAGGGAATATAAGTTGATACAGTAGTGAGGCATTACTTAAACACTAAATTTTGTCTGAATAATGCTATTTATTCCACAGGGAGGGCTTCTGAAAGCTTCTTAGCACATTAAATATGGCAATATTCAGAGAGAAGAATGATTCTTCATGTAAATAAAAGAGTCAGGGTTCGATTTTCTATGTTAAGGATATAATAGGACACATTAGCAGAATTTAATGTTCACTGGGGCAAAATCATTTGTGGATGATCAATGGCATAGTTGCCTAGGTGGTATGTATCCAATGTATCATATGATCAAAAAGCTTTGAGTACACTTTTAGAAGACAAGATGTTTGAGCTGGATAGATACACTTATAGGGAGATAAAATTGGGAAAGTGTATGTGGACTTCAAAGGAGGAATGGTTAACAAATAGTGTGTTTGGGATGCAGGTTTGGTTGCCTAGATGATGAGCACACATGAGGTGTCTACAATTCCTTTCTTGATCTTAAATCTTACAAAGAAACCAGCCACTTTCTTTTCTATCTTTGTTCACCACACAGACCTGTAGATTTATTCTTAAAGTAATCACAGAAATAATTACATCATAAAAGCACTCATGCCGTATTATCTCCTCCTCTTTTCCCTTTAATATTTTGCCAGGATTCACCACAGGTAACATGGAAAATAGGTAATTGAATTTAGTTGCTTATTAGCATTTTGACAGCTTCTGAACTCTTCCCCCATTGTGACAAAATTTAATTCTCCCCACCGACAGCTATACTCTTTTGAAATTGAGGAATAAATGGTATAATATAGTCCTAAGCCATAGAGATCTAAACACAAGCACCCTGGAGACAGAAGCAGACGTCATCCTACAGGCACTGGGAAAGACGCATGGTATTCACTTGAGAACAGAAGAAGCCTGTTGGATCAGACCAAAGGCCCATCTAGTCTAGCATCCTGCTCTTACAGTGGACATGAGATGATGATAAGCAGAACATAAGCACAGTAGTGCTCTCTACTTGTGCTCCACAGAAACTGGTACCCAGAGGCATACTTCCTCTGACAATGTAGGAGGTACACAACCATCATGGCTAGCAGCCATTGGTAGCCTAATTCATAGAGAATATATAAAACAATTCTGTTCTATATTAAAGTAAATGGTTATGTCCTTCAAAGCTGTGTTCACACCATACGTTTAAAGCAGTGATGACGGTCATGGCTTCTCCCAAAGAATCCTAGGAGTTGCAGTTTGTTAAGGGTGCTGAGGGTTGTTAGGCGCTGCAGTTGACTTCTGGGTTTGCAGTGAATTAGAGGGCAGGCGTGTGAAGTAGAAACCTTTTTCCTAGAATTAACGCTGATTGGTCGCAGTGCCATGGGCAGAAGTGATGGCCTTAGGTGGAGAGAGGGGAAGGTGAGACTGACTTCTCTGTAAGAACCATCTGGCCTGCAACCAGTGCTCCCCCCCGGGGAACTCAAAGGTACGCAGTACTAGCACTTTTTATTGTTAAAAAGTGTGGCACTTACTTCATGGTGAAATTTTTCTAGGGAAAAAAGCACTGCCTGCAACACAATGCTTTTTTAAAACAACAACAACACCAAAAGCCCAATCCTTTTCCATGCCTTTGAAATTCAGTCCCAGTTCAATTTATACAATCCAAACATCTCCCAAACAGTAGCATGGGCAGAGAGTGAGACGCATTAGCACCCGTGGGAGCTGGCTTTGTTGGCGGGGAGGAATTCACCCCCATATTGTTGCTGGTGATTGAACAATACAGAAAGCGTCTGGAAAATAAAGGCTCCTCTTGTAAATCCCCATGTGTGGCGAGAAATAAAAACATGGTTTATGGCGCAGTAAACAAAACAGAGAAATGGCCTTGAGTTACAAAGCTCATATATGCATTGTCATACCCTTTGAAATGCAAGTGCTTGCATCTGGAATTTGGCATGGGCCTTCATAATACATTTCATTTTATATGACTTTCCATATGCATCCCATTGCCACTCTCCACCTGCCCTCCTCCTGTTCTGATAGCTATGACAAATGGTTGCTTTGGGGCAGGCTTCCATAGCAAGATCAAACTGAAGCATAGGGTATTTTTAAAGGGCCTTTGTTGTCCTCACTGCTAACCCATGTTGTTAACACACCTTATCCCACTATATTTACGATGCTCACTTTGGATGGAAGCTGTTTGGTTTGCTCCCAGCAGGGTCATTAGCAAGCCTCAACCTCAGTGTGCTTATCTGGAAGGAAATCTGGTTGATGTCAAGGGAGCGGATCTACAGATAATTAGGAATGTAGCCCAAGACCTTCCCTGCCTGAGCTTTTTAATTTTACCTTTTTAAAATGGCCCACTGCTTTGCCACACCCTCTTTTATTTCTCATCTCCCTCTCCTAACCTCTCTTCTTCTGACTCCATCATGCTCAGCCAGCCAAAGATCTCCTGCACCCTTAAGTGACTATTTCCATTGTACATTGCTGCCCCTGCTGTATGGAGCCACTATCTCTAGAACTGGGCCAAGACATTCTGTTGTCTGAAGGGAAGGACAAGGTGGTTGTTGTTGTTGTTTAGTCATTTAGTCGTGTCCGACTCTTTGTGACCCCATGGACCAGAGCACGCCAGGCACTCCTGTCTTCCACTGCCTACTGCAGTTTGGTCAAACTCATGTTAGTAGCTTCGAGAACACTATCCAACCATCTCGTCCTCAGTCGTCCCCTTCTCCTTGTGCCCTCCATCTTTCCCAACATCAGGGTCTTTTCCAGGGAGTCTTCTCTTCTCATGAGGTGGCCAAAGTATTGGAGTCTCAGCTTCAGGATCTGTCCTTCCAGTGAGCACTCGGGGCTGATTCCTTAAGAATTGATAGGTTTGATCTTCTTGCAGTCCATGGGACTCTCAAGAGTCTCCTCCAGCACCATAACCACCTCCCATTCCGTATGAAGAAGCCAGCCAGAGGGGTGGTCAATCCCTGCTTAGTTACTGGTGAATGGACAGTTCCCTCCACTGAACAGGACAGAAGGCTAAAGGTGCAAGGCACCTTGTATGGCACACAGTGCTCTGTTCTTCAATATCACAACCTTCTTTTGGTTTATTCTATTAAATCCTTATTTGCAACTGTGCCCAAGCTTTAAGTGTCTTCTCACAGTCTTCCCCCTCGATCCTTGTCTGTCCATGCCTCTCCCCCTATCTTTGTTTCCCTGCTGTCTATTTTAGACTCAAAGCATCCTGGGAGCAGGTCTCCCTCTCCAAGGTCACATCCACACCATACATGGCTAACCTCCCTCAACCCAAAGTATTGTGCGATCTGTAGTGTGTCATGGGTACTGGGAATTGTGTTCTTTGTGGTGCTTCCCTTGGGCTTAACTTAGAAAGTGCTGTTGATGCAGAATGTTGCATCTAGGTTCCTGATGGAGATATCCTGTCATCACCATATAACACTACCGCAGAGGGAGCTGCACTGACTGCCAAAAGGCAGGCAACCAGATATAATTCAAGCTTTCGCTTTTACCATTCAAGGCCATTTACCTAAACAATGGAAAGCCATTTACCTTCCATTTACCTGAACAATGTGGGGCCAGACTACCTAAGGACCACCTCAGGCCATATAAAGTTGCCCTGAAAGTACTGCATGCTCCACAGATTAGGGTAAAAGAAACTGGGCTTTTAGTGTTGCAGCTCCAGCCACCTAGAATCAATTGCCAGCTGGGGTCATGATGTTTAGGCCCTTACAGAAGACCATTTTGTTGAAGAAGGCTTTCCCTGAACATTTATTGAGCATTAATTGTACACCTGTAGAAATGGTTTTATTGCTTTTAGAACTTGTATCGTTTGTATTTTATCTCCCTCTTTGCTTTCACGTATACCACTTTGATGGCTTCAGGCTGTGTATGAATAAATAAAATAAAGATTCCAGGAGAGAGAGAGAGAGAGAGAGAGAGAGAGAGAGAGAGAGAGAGAGAGGTGCAGGCAAATATCACCTCAGTGACTGTCCCAGTTGGACTTCAAGGCATTGTATCATCAACTGTCCTATGGGAAAGATTCCAGGAAAGTGAGAGAGACACAGGCAAAGGCCGCCTCAGAGCATGCTGTGCTTGGACTCTGACGACTATACCCTTCCTGCCCACACAGGGCCACACATCACTCCCTGCCTTGTGGGAAGAATCCCAGTAGAGGGAGCAAGGTAGCCAAAGAAGACGTCAGGGCTGCTCCACAAGGGTAAGGTTATCAGATTTTTTTCAATGAATCCGGGGACGCTTTTCAACTTCAATGGATTTTGTATGGGGACTGATTTGTAAATCCAGGGACTGTCCCCAGGAAACAGGGATGTCTAGTAATCTTAATTAACAGTGCACTTTCAATAGGATCTTCTCCCAGATGAGTGGCTATAAAACTGCAGCTTAAATTATTAGCATTATCAAGTCTGAAATAAGACTATAGGAAAGGCAATGTAAAGGCACCTGCAATATCTGGACGAAAATGTCTTCTTAACCCCACTAAAATCCTAACATATGTATATGTAAAACCAAGTTAAGCAAACAAATGTATAAATATACCAGAAACAATTACCTTACGCTGTTCAGATACTTCAAGGGCTCAGTGAGGACTGAACATATTAGGGCATTCTTTTTCTTTTCTCTCCCCCCCCCCCCAGTTTAAATAAAACATAATAACAAACACTAATAGACATACAAAATAATGCATGAATCCAATTTGTGTGGACAAATATAGATAGATATACAGAGTCTCTTTAGTTCTGTACACATGCATGCATGTTAAAACTGCAATAAAATAGATAAACATTTTAAACCTGATCTGAAGGAAGCAACTTGATAAGGCTATCATAGCGCTCTGTGTGTGTATGTGTGTGTGTGTTGAAAATGTAGTTTAATGTTACTTGTAAACTGCCTTGGAAGAATTTGTATCATGACAGGCAGGATATAAATAACAAAGAAAGGAACATGAAAGGGTCAGGGTGTGAAAATATGGTGGAGAAGGCGCAGGTGCCTTATGGAGATCTCCACATCAAGAGAGAAGTCAGGTTTCCATATTGTAAGCTGACAATGCTAATTTAGGTCCAAAGCGTATTGCAAGCCTTGTGTAAGAAGGTTAAGATAATATTTTTAAAATAGTAATAATGATAATGTGTCTTCATTAGGGAAGTGGGTAGCCTCAGTGCATTCTTACTGAGTTAAAAGAAAGAAAGAAAAAAGAGGTGGAATGCTCCAAGGCTCAACTATTTGGGCATTTCAGGAAAGAAAGGGAGGGGAAACCCTTCATTTCCAGAGCACTAAAAGGGACCGTTCTTCACAGCATCCCTAAATATCTTTTGAAGAAAAGAATTGGAATCAATTGAGCTTGAAAGCGTTTATAAAGCTCAATGGGGAAACGTATCTTCACCTGGAGCTTTATTGGAATTTAAACACTTTTATTGCCTTTGATATTTCAGCCTCTTTGATAGGCATTTTTATCGTTCTGGAAGAGGTTTTCAAATTTTCTTGACAAATATAGCTTTCCCCTGTCATATCAACAAGGTCAGATTAGTCGGAAGGCAGGCTGTGTTCAACTAGTTCTTGGGGTGAGCTCCTATTAAGCACACACCCCTTGTATTGACTCATGCGCAAATTGCTTTATGCTAGTTATCCGCTTCCTTGCTGCACTGCAAGTGTGGGGGTTGCTGGGCCCATTTACAGCCCTATTTTTCATACCGAGTCCAAGAGAGTAACTTGCCCCGAGCCACCCGGCGATATTGCGGTGAGCAATTATTTGATCTTGGGCCTCCCTGGTTTCTGTCCAACATGCTATCTGCGAAACAGGGCTGGCTGCTGTGCTCGGCTGATTACTGCCGCCACCATCTTCGTCCTGCTGTTTCAGAAGATGAACTAGGGAGACTGGGAAATTAACTAGGTATGAAACTGTCCCAATAATTTCTTTAGCTGCCTTTCAAATAAGAGTGCTTATGTGAAGTGTCAGAGGGAAGGCACATACACCTAGCTGGAAGGCCACAGCTTTATTTCGGACTTTGCAGAAAGTTAAGGGAAAACATAAGACGGAGATTTTCATCCTGGATCTGGGGATAGTAATGCAGACCAGTGTCGACTTAACTCAGGCTTGGGATCCCCAATCATGCACCCCAGTCATTTCATGGCCTGTCAATAGTTTGTGGGTATCACATTGCCAGGTGTCAAAGAAATAACATATGCTAATTCCCAATAGACTTCATATGAGCAGCTCCCCATTTTTGAGAAACAGGCCTACATACTCTGCTTCCAAACCTCAACCTACAAGGTAGCATAATCTGAACCTTCCCTTTGTCTTCCTTTGCATTACACCCAGGGTCAAAGCTGTAAAAGAACGCAATAAGAAAATATAAAATGATGCTTTATAAAAATGTATAACCATAACAGCGGTGGATAATTTCCCCCACCCTCCTAAACAGGAGTGTTTTCTTGTAAACTGGAGTTGCTCCTAGAAATTGTCCTCATGCTGCCAAGTGTCTGTGGAGTAAATTTGTTTATGCTAATTATGCAAGCAAGAGAGAACCTGAAACCAGATATTGGGTTGGCAAACATTACCAAAGACTACATCTTCTGTGTTATATTGATCCCCACAAAAGGCAGGTATTCCTAGTACCAGTGGTTTGAGAGTGGGTGTTTTGTTTTTCGTTTTTTAAATAGTTAAGCCCCTTGTACAATTGCTTATTCATTTGTTAAATTTATATCCTGTCCTTCTTCCCAAAGGAGCCTAGACCGGAGAACAACAAGTCATAAAACAATATAATAAAAACATCTATTAAAACCTGTATGTAAGAACCATCAAAAGCAATAGTGATGCAGATGCAGCCTGGGATAAAGATCTCTACTTAAAAGGCTTGTTGATAGAAGGAGGTCTTCAGCAGGCACCGAAAAACAACAGAGACGATGCCTGTCTAATTCCAAAGGCCTGATTTCTATATTGTGTAGAATGGCTCTCTTGATAAGATGGTATCTGTAGGAGACAATGAACAATTGAGTGTATAAGGGGTGAGGTGATCTTTTCGGTATCCTGGTCGCAAGCCGTATATATTTGGCTTTGTACATCGGAACCAGCACTTTGAACTTGGCCCAGGTGCAAGCAGTGTAATACTTTCAGCAGAGGTGGGACATGGTGGTGATAAGTCTGTCCCAGTGAGAGGTCAAGCTGTAGCACCTCACATTATCTGCAGCTACCGGATCAACCTTGAGGGCTGCCCCACATCTGCTTGTTCCCCTCTAGCATTCTAGTTAAAAAACGCACTCTGCCGCTAGCTCCGAGGAAAATTCGACTGCAGCTGAAATGAATGTGTTCTGTCGGATGCAAACAGGAACCCTTGCTCCCCAGAGTGACATCTCTAACCTTGCCAGTGCATTCAGGGCCATTAAGGAGGGGGCTGGAGTCTGGCAGCTGGTTCTGCACTCTTTGGATTTGTCACTCCAGTACTCCTGCAGCCTATTTGAACAACAACAACTCTGTGGCGCTAATACAAATTGACACATCAGTCGCGACTTTCGAAAGGTCAAGGCATGGCATAACAGTTTAACTCTAAGTGGTTTCCTTTTTTAAAAGCAGTAAATTCACAGGGGATAAAATTTGACAACTTTCAGGTATATATTTGTTGTGTTTGTATTATTAGAAGGGTTTTCAGCTTTTAGTATGCATTTGTATTTCACTTAATCATTGCAGTTAAGTGCTACTAATGTTATTGGATATAATATTTGATTAGGTTGTGTTTTTCTGGGTTCTTTGTCATCTGATACTGGGTTACAAAAGAGGTTTAAAGACTCTCTCAAGGCACATCTTTAAAAATGTAGTATAAACACTGACAACTGGGAAACACTGGCCTGCGAGTGCTCCAATTGGAGAACAGCCTTTACCAAAGGTGTCGTGGGCTTTGAAGACGCTTGAACTCAGGACGAAAGGGAGAAACGTGCTAAGAGGAAGGCACGCTTGGCAAACCCTCACCGTGATCAACTCCCACCCGGAAACCTATGTCCACACTGTGGAATGACACATGGATCTAGAATTGGCCTCCACAGTCACTTACGGACTCACTGCTAAAATCGTGTTTATGCCAGACGATCTTACTTGGCTACAAGTGTTGAAGAAGAAGAAGAAGAAGAAGAAGAAGAAGAAGAAGAAGAAGAAGAAGAAGAAGAAGAAGAAGAAGAAATTTCTTGCTTTGTGTTTCGTAGTCAGAAATAGAAACAAACCCTGAAACCTGATATTTTCCTTTGCAGCAAGGAGCTAAAGGGAGGAAGGTATGGTCTGAGGACCTTTTCATCACTGAGGTGGGAAAGAATATCTTGATCAGTCCCACCCAGATGGTTGGGTGTTAGGGTTCACATACCTACTGCAGTCATGTGACATGGTACCAAAAGAGTGAAGGTCTATTGAAACAATATGTGGGATGGGCAGTGAATGTGCCTTTGAGATAGTCCCTACTGACCATGGCCCAGCCCACAGTTATTCAACAGTCCCAAAACATCTACAGGCTATAAGCTCTGTGTAAGCTCTGTACAAGCAATCTGGGAGGCTATGGAAAGAAGGGTCCTCAGTTGCTCAAGCATAATATATGTGTAGAGTTTGTCTGTGTACAGAGTCAATTTATGACACTCAGTGATGTGCATGGGTGGAGAAGGTGCAGAGGTCAGGGTAATTCCATGACCACTGGGCCTTCTTGGTGGTAGCTCCCACCCTCTGGAATGCCCTTCCTTGGGTAATTGGTGAATCAGGGACAATAATGACCTTGACATGCCTCTTTAAAATATACCTAACCATACTGACCCTTTAATATTTTGCTTTCGACATTGCTCGGTTTTATTTCTGTGATATATATATATATATATATATATATATATATATATATATATATTGTTTCATTTTGTTTTTCATCTGGCATTTCTTTCAATCTAGTTTTTAGGAAATGCTGGTGGATGATATAGTTTATGTGTTTTTATGTAAACTGCTTAGATATTTTATCACATTAAACAGTTTATTTTTTATGTAAAAATAAGAATAGGGACAGCAGTGCTGTCCTCACCCTCCATCTGCTTGCTGCATAGACCATTCTTTATTAATAGGGGTTTTCTTGCTGTATTGAGAACAAGAACAAACCCTGTAGCATTCTAAAGATTACCATATTTTTCGCTCTATAGGACGCACTTTTCCCCCTTCAAAAATGAAGGGGAAATGTGTGTGCATCCTATGGAGCGAAGACGCCATAGCCCTGCGACCCTCTCCTGGCTGGAGAGGTAACGCACGGCTATGGAGGCTCCTGCCATAGCCGCGCTTCACCTCTCCAGCCGGGAGAGCGCGCACGGGGCTAAAGCAGCCCCCCGCAACCCTCTCCCGGCTGGAGAGGTGACGCGCGGCTATGGCAGGAGCCTCCATAGCTGCGCGCCACCTCTCCAGCCGGGAGAGCGCGTGCGGGGCTAAGGAAGCCATAGCCCCGCGACCCTCTCCCAGCTGGAGAAGTGATGCGTGACTGTGATGGGATGATGAGCTGCTTGTGCATAAAGTCCTAGTCCCTCAGAGTTTGGCTAATTCCACAAACCTCTGTCTGTGACGGAGCTCCTTAAGCATGGCTCCATCAGTCGCTCGTAGAATCGGACAGTGGGCGTTTACGGAACTTCTTCCAGCATAAAAGTTCCTTAACGGAAACGCGTCTTCTGGACTCTCGGCGTGACAGTTTCCGGCGAGGAGTGGGTGTCCCTATGGGAGGTCCTGAAACCTCCCCGCTATTTTCGCTGGAAGTGTCTCTGAGCCCTCCCTCCGACTCACTTTCCCTTGGAGCTCTTCCTCTCCCCCTGCTGGTCCCCTCCTCAGCGGATAAGTCTCTCTCAGCCTCTGTGAGCCCTTTCACCTCCTGTTTCTCCGATGGCAGTTCCCTGACATCCACCTCCCCTCCAGGGCCCCCTTCACCACCTCCCCTTCCCTCCTCTGCGGGAGGCGAGGGAGCAAAACCCCTGAAAGAACCTCCCTCATCTTCCGAAGTTTCGAACAGTTCCCTCCACCGGTTGCTGTTTCCGGTTTCTAAGTACTCCTCCTCATCGGAGTCTGTACCTTCTTCCAACTCCGATTCCCTGAATCCTTCCAGTTCCTCCTCCTCGTTGGTGGTGCCAAAGTACTCCCTCCGGAACCTCGCTACTTGCTGAGGTTTCCTGGGGAACCTTTGGTGGAACGTTTCGATCAAGATCTCGTCACTGACCTCCTCTGCCGTCACCCAGGTGTTTTCCGACTCCGGTTCCCCTTCCCACACGACCAAATACTCCACCTGATTACCCTTCCACCTGGAGTCGATGATCTCCGCCACATGGTTGCTGCTTTCCCTTTCTTCTAAGACTGGCCCCTGTGTGGAGACCCCTTCACCTTCCCCCCTATATGGTGACAGTAATGACCTGTGGAATACTGGGTGCAGTTTCATGTGGTTCGGTAACCGGAGTCTGAAAGCCACTGGGTTGACCTGTTGAATGACCTCAAATGGTCCCAATCTTTTGGGTCTCAATTTCTTGCAACCCCCCTTGAACGGCAACCCTTGGGTTGACAGCCAGACCTGACTCCCCACCCTAATGGTTTCACCTTCCCTTCTGCTCTTGTCTGCCTGCCTCTTATATTCTTCTTTGGCCCTTTCTAAGTTGAGTTGGAGTTGACGATGGATCGCTTCCATTTCTTCTACAAAATGTTCGGCGGCTGGGACACTCCATCTCTCCCCTCCTCCCCCTGGAAACGCCCTGGGGTGGCACCCATAATTAGCCAAAAAGGGGCTCATCCCGGTGGACACATTCTCCGCATTATTGTAGGCAAATTCCGCTAGCGCCAACTTTTCGACCCAATCGTTCTCTCTGTCATTGACATAACACCTCAGGTATTGTTGGAGGATACCGTTTGCTCTCTCCGCCTGCCCATTGGTCTCAGGGTGCCTGGCAGTCGAAAAATTGACCTCTACGTGCAGTAAGCTCATAAGTTTCCTCCAGAACCTGGACGTGAACTGTTTCCCTCTGTCGAAGACCACCCTCAAGGGGGCGCCATGCAGCCTAAAAATATGTTCTACAAACAATTTCGCTGTCTCTTCCGCCGTGACTGCATGTGAGCAAGCTACAAAGTGGCCCATCTTAGTTAACAGGTCTACTACGACCAGTATGGCGGTTTTCCCCTGGGATTTAGGCAGATCAGTCATAAAATCTATCGATACCGCCTCCCACGGTCGTTCTGGTGTGGGTAACGGTTCTAATAACCCCGCCGGCGCCCGCCTTTCTCCCTTGGCTCTCTGGCATTGGTCACACCCTCTTACATACTCCCGTACATCCTCCCTCACCTTGGGCCACCAAAATTCCCTGGTCACCAACCACATGGTCTTGTGTTGCCCAAAATGCCCCGCTGTGGGGTTGTCGTGCAGCTGTTTGAGTACTCTCCCCCTCAATTCCCCTTCGGGTATATAAAGTGCCCCTTTGTAATACAATACCCCGTTTCTTTCTTCAAAACCTCCGGGGTCTTCTCCCTCTCTCCTTAAACCTCTGAGCTTATTCTGGGCGTATTCATCATTCACCGTTCCCTCTACCAGTTCCCTTTGCCCCACCCAGGCCGCCCCACACACCCAGCGGTCCTCTGGGATGATATGTCTCTCTTCAGGTGCTCCCTCCCCCTCCAAATATTCAGGTTTGCGTGAGAGAGCGTCCGCTCTGACGTTTTCTGGACCTGGCACATAGCAAATTTCAAAATGGAATTTGGAGAACTCTTGGGCCCACCTCACTTGTCGTTGGTTGAGCACTTGTGCCGTTCCCCAATATTCCAAATTCTTGTGGTCCGTACACACTTGCACCTTATGCTGTGCACCAATTAGTAAATGTCTCCATCTCCGGAATGCTTCGTGAATGGCGAGTAGTTCTCGGTCATATACGGTGTAGTTCCTCTCGGATTTGTTTAGCTTACGCGAAAAGAAGGCACACGGTCTCCACTCCGACTTATTCTTCCCCGGCTGAAGAAGCACCGCCCCCACCGCCCGGTCTGATGCATCAGTTTCCACTCTCATTGGTTTTTGTAAATCCACATGCAGGAGCTGTTCTTCCGAAGCGAATGCCCTTTTCAATTCCTCAAATGCTTGCTCCGCCTCCGCCGTCCAAACAAATTTCTTCTTGCTGCTGAGACAGTCCGTGATGGGAGCCGTTAAGTGGGCAAAGTTCTTGATGAACTTACGGTAAAAGTTCCCAAACCCTAAGAACCTTTGCACATCCTTTTTTGTTTTCGGTGTCTTCCATTCCAGCACCGCCTGGACCTTGCCTGGATCCATGGCTAATCCCTTGTCCAACAAGCGGTACCCCAGGAATTCCACCTCCTTGGTGTGAAACTGACACTTCTCCAATTTCACCCACAGCTGGTTTGCTTGCAGTTGGCTCAGCACTTCCCTGCTCAATCTCGCTGGAAAACATCAAATCCATGGCGCGAAAAAACTTCCTCGTGTCCTTCAGCATTTCACTATTCCCTGCCATCAGGGGTCTAACCCAGTCTCTCGCCCCCCCTTCGAGATGGCCAACCACAAACGCCACTCGCGATGCCTCGTCGGGAAAGTCGTCAAACTGCAGATTGAGAGCATACTGCATCTCTGTCCTAAAGGCTTGATAGTTCCTGGGGTCCCCCCCAAACTTCTGCACCAATCCTGGCATCTTTCTTGCTAGTGGGGCGCCTTTTGCCTTTTCTGCATCCTGCGCCCTCCTTTCCTCTAGCCTCGCCGTTTGCAGCGCTAGCTGGACCTCCAACACCCGGTACCTTTCTTCCAGGCTTGGACCCTCTCCAGCTCCTCCTGCTCCCCCGGTTCCGGCTGGGTTGCTCATGATGCCTCTCTGCACAAGCTGCTTTCAGAGACTGTCCGATTGCTGTGATGGGATGATGAGCTGCTTGTGCATAAAGTCCTAGTCCCTCAGAGTTTGGCTAATTCCACAAACCTCTGTCTGTGACGGAGCTCCTTAAGCATGGCTCCATCAGTCGCTCGTAGAATCGGACAGTGGGCGTTTACGGAACTTCTTCCAGCATAAAAGTTCCTTAACGGAAACGCGTCTTCTGGACTCTCGGCGTGACAGTTTCCGGCGAGGAGTGGGTGTCCCTATGGGAGGTCCTGAAACCTCCCCGCTATTTTCGCTGGAAGTGTCTCTGAGCCCTCCCTCCGACTCACTTTCCCTTGGAGCTCTTCCTCTCCCCCTGCTGGTCCCCTCCTCAGCGGATAAGTCTCTCTCAGCCTCTGTGAGCCCTTTCACCTCCTGTTTCTCCGATGGCAGTTCCCTGACAGTGACTATGGCAGCAGCCTGTCCACTGCGCCTTTCCGCTGCTCCCTGACCTGCTCTTTGGGGCTGGTGGTGGGCTTCCCCCCGCCAGCCCCAAAGAGTAGGTCGAAAGGAACCTTCCAAGGTAGCCGCCTGAACGCACCTTAAACGGCACCTTGTTTTAGAGCGGGAAAACAAGAGGGGGAAAATTCTCCCACTCTCTGCGCAGCACCTCCTGCCGCTTCGCTGAAGGGGCGCTGGGCAGAGAGTGGAAGAATTTTTTCCCCTTGTTCTCCCCCCTCTAAAACAAGGTGCGTCCTATTGTCCGGTGCATCCTATGGTGCAAAAAATACAGTACCTGATTTAATCATGGAAATAGGAGCTTATCAGGAAAGACTGGAGAAACTGGTCATGAAAGAATAACAGGTATAATGATTACTATTCTTTTATTCGAGAAGTAACGTGAGCAATTCACTTTTTAATATGAAAACATACAGTGATTCCCCTCCCTTCGTATCACAAATCACATGGCAGAATGACACCTTGAGAAATGTAAATTGTCCCATTCAGCACACACCAAAAAAAGAATCACACTAGATCAGGATGACCTTGCGTTAGGCAAAGGCACAGTCTTACTTACTGCCAATAAAGCTCAAGTCATGCGATGAAACTCAGTAAAAAAAAAAAATACCAATATATGTATTGCTCTAAGTATGTGTCCTCCTATTTCCAGCTGAACTAGAAATGAATTCTTTTTTTTTTTTAGCCACAAGTGGGCCAATGTGTACAGCAATTTAAAAATATCTCTTTTGTTTCCCAGAGATAAGTATCTGATTGAAAGCTATCAAAATATCTGGAAAGCTCAGCCACATGTGTAATAATACTGTGCTTGCTTGTGGAAGGAAAATTGCTATGGATAGCCTGATAAAGCTTGGCAGACTTTATCATGGGCAATAACCTTGACCAAGTGACTTCCTCTGACAGGCCAAGTTCAGATTTAGATGGCGCAAAATTCAAGGATATCTATTGCAGTGTATTCCTTCAAAGACAGTGAAACAAAAACAACAGATTGCTTATGTGTTATCTGTACATTGGCATCTGTGCTGTTAGTACACTGGGAAGGCTTGCAATAAACAAAATAGGCCCAATTACTTAAGTGAACTGGCCCCCTTTCCTCGTTTAGTCTTCCTTTTTTTTTTTTTATAATATTTTTTATTACGTTTCTTTCCAAATTTTATACATTACAAACAAGGAGTTTACAAGAAACCATTTTTTTTTTTTTTTAACAAGAATCCCAAATTGAACTTCCCCACCCCTTCCGATTCTGCGTTCTTTATATTAACAATGTCAGCAATTTGTTACCTTATGTCATACCTTATTGTAACTTTTACATGTTATGTATCTATATTCAATATATTATGTCAGAATTTTTATACCTTTAAAATAAACATAACATGTTCAATTTCATATTATCTCCTTTTCTCTTTTATCACTTAGTTTACTATTTACTTAATCATAATTGCTAAAGCGTATCATTTTCAAATCATGCACCGTCTTAAGATTCATACAGTTTGTAATACTTTTGCAAGTAGTCTTTAAACTTTTTCCAGTCCACCTCAATTGTTTCTACATCCAAATCTCGGATTCTGCCGGTGAGTTCAGCTATCTCCATGTAGTCCATCAACTGCGTCTGCCATTCCTCCAGCGTGGGTAAATCTTGTGTCTTCCAGTTCTTTGCGATGAGTATTCTTGCTGCTGTACTAGCATACATAAACAAAGTTCTGTCCTTCTTTAACACTTTCTGGTCTACCATGCCCAGCAGGAAGGCCTCTGGTTTCTTGGGAAAGGTATACCTAAATACCTTTTTCAACTCGTTGTAAATCATTTCCCAGAAAGCCTTAACCTTTGGGCATGTCCACCAGAGGTGAAAGAAAGTCCCCTCTGCTTCCTTACACTTCCAACATTTATTGTCAGACAGGTGATGTATCTTAGCTAACTTGACTGGGGTCATGTACCACCGGTATACCATTTTCATAATGTTTTCCTTCAAGGCCGTACTGGCCGTAAATTTCATTCCGGTGTTCCATAACCTTTCCCAGTCTTCAAACATAATGTTGTGTCCAACATCCTGTGCCCATTTAATCATAGCAGATTTAACTGTCTCATCCTGTAAATTCCACAAAAGCAGCAAGTTATACATTCTAGATAACAGCTTTGTCTTTGGTTCTAACAATTCTGTCTCTAGTTTCGACTTTTCCACCTGGAAACCAACTTTTTTGTCCATTTTGAAAACCTCTTGAATTTGAGCATAATGTAGCCAGTCTCGCACCTTATTTTTTAGTTTGTCCTGGCTCTGCAACTTCCAATTGTCTCCAATTTTTTCAGTCAATTCCCAATATTTCGGCCAATAGGCCTCCATATTGGGTCTTTTTCGGGCCTTGGCCTCCACTGGTGATAGCCACCTCGGAGTTTTACTCTCTAGTAAGTCTTTATATTTCATCCAGACTGCAAAAATTGCTTTTCTGACAATGTGGCTTTTAAACAATTTATGTGCTTTAACCTTGTCGTACCATAGGTATGCGTGCCATCCAAAAGCATTATTAAAACCTTCCAGATCTAGGACATCGGTGTTTTCCAACAAAAACCAATCTTTCAGCCAGCAGAAGGCTGCAGCTTCATAATACAACCTCAAGTCCGGCAGGGCAAACCCCCCTCTTTCTTTCGAATCTGTTAATATTTTAAACTTTATTCGGGGCTTTTTGCCCTGCCAGATAAATCTAGATATATCCTTCTGCCATTTTCCAAAACAATCCACTCTGTCCACGATCTGTAAGGTTTGAAACAAAAATAACATTTTCGGCAACACATTCATTTTTATAGCTGCAATTCTTCCCAACAAGGAAAGTTTCAATCTTGACCAAATTTCTAAATCCTTTTTAACTTCCAACCAACATTTCTCATAATTATCCTTAAATAAATTCAAATTCTTGGAGGACAAATAGATCCCAAGGTATTTCACTTTTTTAACCACATTCAGTTCTGTTTCTCTCTGAAACCCCTCTGTTTCTGTAATTGTTAAATTTTTGGTCAGAACCTTAGTTTTTTGTTTATTCAACCTAAATCCCGCCACCCGACCAAATTCAGATATAAGTTCGAGAACTCTTTTTGTACTGGATTCTGGCTCCTGCAGTGTCAAAACTAGGTCATCTGCAAAAGCTTTCAGTTTATATTGTTTCACTCCGACCTCTATCCCTTGTACCAACCGGTCCTCTCTGATCATATTCAATAGCACCTCCAGGACTGAAATAAATAACAGAGGGGATAGAGGGCACCCTTGTCGTGTCCCTTTTTCAATTTTAAATTCCTCCGTCACCACATTGTTCACTATTAATTTAGCTTTTTGTTCTGAATAGATTGCATGTAATCCATTCTCAAACCCCCGTCCCACTCCCATCCCCTCCAAGTTCTTCTTCATAAACATCCAAGATATATTGTCAAATGCTTTCTCCGCATCAATAAAGATTAACACCGCCCTTGTGTTCCTGTTAGTCTGCAAAAGTTCTAAAATGTCAATGATGTTTCTAGTGTTCTCATATAAATGTCTACCAGGGAGAAAGCCAGCTTGGTCTTTATGAATTACTTCATTTAAAACTTTTTTAAGTCTATTTGCCAAAATGTCTGCAAATATTTTGTAATCCACATTTAGGAGTGAGATGGGACGGTAGTTTTTAAGCTGAGTCTTTTCAGATTCTGACTTAGGTATCAATGTGATGAAGGCTTCTTTCCACGTTTCTGGTGCCCTCTTCCCATCCATAATCTGGTTACATACCTCCAACAAAGGTTGTATCAAATAGTCCTTCAGAACCTTGTAATATTTGGAGGTAAGTCCATCCGGGCCTGGAGATTTGCCTAGTTGCATATTCTGAATGGCACCTTCAATTTCCTGTATGGTTATTATAGAGTTCAAGATTGATCTTTTATCTTGAGTTATTTTTGATAGTCCATTTATCTTTAAAAATTGATCTATCTCTGATTCTTTCTGGGGCCCCTGTGCATACAGTTCTTTGAAGTATCTGTGGAAGCACCTCCTAATTTCTTCTGGTTTCTGTACGATCCTTCCATCAATCTCTAGATTTGTTATCGTGTTTAGCTTTTGTCTTTTTTTCAGCTGCCAAGCTAGCAGCTTTCCACATTTATTTGCTGATTCAAAAGATCTTTGCTTCATCTGTTTTATTTTCCATTCAATCTCCTGATTGATCAATTTTGAGTATTCTGCTTGGTGGAATTTAATTTCTCTCAGCACCTCCTTGGACTTTGGTTTGGTTCTCAGTTTTTTTTCTCCTTGGTGTATTTTCTCCAATATTTTGTCCTTCTTTCCGTTCCAGAGTTTTTTCTTGATTGAATTCTGTTGTATCAGAAACCCTCTCATAACAGCTTTACTTGCGTCCCAGATCGTTCTTTTTTCAACTGTAGTATTCAGATTTATCTCAAAATAGTCCTTTAATGTTTTTTGGGCCTTTTTCACAATCTCTTGATCTCTTAGTAGTGTGTCATTCATTCTCCATCTGAAGGAACCGGGTTGAGTTAATCTAAGTTCTATTTTCAAGGCGTTGTGGTCGGAGCATGTTTTTGGGCAGATTTCCACCTTTTTAGTCTTGGGTGCCAGCCCCCTGGAGGTCCAGATTTGGTCGATCCTTGACCAAGACAGGTGGGCCTCAGAGAAAAAAGTTCCTTCTTTACCTAGGGGGTTCTTTGTCCTCCATATGTCGATCAAATCCAGATTGTCAGTCAGTTCGAAAAAAGTTTTGGGCAGTCTGCCATCAGATGTTAAGTTTTGGTTGTAAGACTTATCCATATATGTAGACACCACTCCATTCATGTCTCCCATCATTATGATGTTAGCATAGTCCAGATAGTCCAGCAACGTCTCATGCAGCTTCTTGAAAAATTCTGATTTCCCGTCATTTGGGGCATAAATTCCTAATATCAATATTTTTTCTCCTTGGGTTTGAATTTCAATTGCCAAAATTCTTCCTTGTTCATCCTTAAATAGAAATTTGGGTATCAGGCTCTCCTTAGCATAGATCACCACTCCTCTTTTCTTTACTTTGTCAGACGAAATAAATTCTTGGCCTAATCTTTTATTTACCAAAACCTTCCTGTGGAGCCTGGTCACATGAGTTTCTTGTAGGCAAATAATGTCCAATTGTTCTTTCTTCAATATGTAAAATAACCTCCTTCTTTTCTCCGGGGAATTTCCGCCATTTATATTCCAACTGAGTAGCCGCAGAGACATCCTGAACTATTCTGCTACACCTAGAGCGGTGTATCTTCTTTCTCCTCTGGTTCCGAAGGTGCAGGTATTGCTCCACCTGGGTTGGGTATAGGCCAATTAGCTGCTGCTTCTTTTTGGAGATCTTCTCCGTGGTCGTGCTGGAACTTTTGTAAGTCCTCTGGTGATCTTATTTTAACCTTCTTCTGTTTGTAAGTGAATGATAGCCCTTGTGGGAACTCCCACCTATAAGGAATTGTGTTGAGTCTCAGTAACTTAGCCAAATCTAAGTAGGTGGCTCTCAAGTCCAATAACTGTTTAGGAATATCTCGATAAATTTCCACCCTTTTCTCTTGTATCACAATTGAGTTTTTGAAGTGTAGGCCTAGTATTTTGTCTCTCTCCTCCCTTGATCTCAAAGCTATTAAGCAGTCTCTGGATCTATCTTTTCTTACTAATCTTCCCAACCGAAAAGCCGATACAATTTTAAAATCAATTTCTTCTTTTAAGTCCCAGAACTTTGTAAACTCTGTTGTCAAAAGTCCTTTCAAATCTTCTTGTTCAATTTCTGGGACTGCCCTTAGTCTAAGGTTGGTCTCGCGATTTTTCAATTCCACCAACGAAAGATAGGTTTGTTGGTCCCCTATCTGTTTATGAAGAGGCTTGACTTCCGCTTTAACTTCCTCGACTTCTTTTTTAGCTGATGTTGCAATTTGAACGGCTTCCCCTGCCAGTTTACGATTCTCTTCTGTTGCTCCTTGCAATTTTTCAATTGCTTGAGTATGTTGGGAAACCTGATCTGTCAATTTCTGAATCGAGGATGTTGCTTGGTCAATTTTTGTTGATTGGTTATCAATTTTTTGATTTATTGCTGACAGTTGTTCCAAAACTTGTTTCAGTACTGCCTCAGCTCCTCCTGCTGCCATATCTTCCTCTTCAGATTTTTCAGGCTTTTCGGTTTCTACTTTTTGTGTCGCAAGCACAGCTGGAACTGATAATCTACGTCCCTGAGTTAAAGTTGTTTGCAAAAGCTGTGCTTGCTTTTTTGCTTTCTCTTTCTCCTTAGCTTCCTTAGCTTTGGCTGCTCTTGTCTTTCCTGTGCCACTCATCAGTCACCGTTCAAGGTCAAGTGTTGTAATCCCATGGGAAAGGCAAGTCCAGAATTAAAAACAGTCTATTGAGAGAAGGTAAACAAAAAAAACTTTCCCAGGCCTCTGTATTCCCAATGTCCTCTAGGGGGAGTGCCACCAAAGTTTTAGTAAGAAGAAGGTAACTTTCCACAATTAAAGTCTCTTTGTTCCAACTTTAAAAACAATTTTAAAAGCAAATTAGTTCCAGCACGCTAAAAAAAAAAAAAAAAAGTCCTGCAGAGCCCTTTTCAACATATAACAAAGTTCCAGCAAGGTGCCTGCAATTGTATCCACTTCAGCTAGATGAGCTCAAAAGTTACAAAAGTATCTGGAAGCTTGCAACAGTTCCGCAGTTTAAACAACTTTACCCGGCCACCCGGGAATTTGGGGTTAGAGTCTTCCCTTGCCCTTGGGGTGTCCGCTCCAGGTCAATTTTATGCTGTATTTATTCTTTAAAAGTGAAATTCAAATGTGCACGAAAATCCCGATTTAAAGCTTCAAAGCTTCCCTGTTCACAGCGCTTTCCGCACTTTAGACCGTCTGCTTTGATCTTGAAAGCAGTGTCGGAAGACGGACTTCCTCTTTCTCGTCTCCCGTTTTTAGCCAAATTTTCCGATTTAATTTGTAAAGTCTTAGGTCCTTACTCACGGGTTTGATGTTTCAGCCCGATGTTTCTTGGAAGAAAGGTCAGCGCTCATCCGTGACAGCCGCGCGGCTTCGCCTCCGCAGAAAGAGCGATGAACCCACAGCACCGCTCCCCCTCCTTCACTCCGGAGCCCCTTACGGGGTTCCTTTTGTGATTTCGGGGTCGCTCCAGGTGCCCGCCGGGTCCCACGGCCACGGACTCACTCTGCCCGTGGTTTATCTTAATGGGTTGCCGCTGCGCCGTCGCGAGCAACCCTTTTCTGCGGTGCCCCTCTTCAGAGCTCGAAGAGGTCCGCCATCACGGTTTTGCGCCGCCTCCGGAAGTCCCTCGTTTAGTCTTCCTGAAAGAGATTCGTATGAGGGGCATGCATATGTCACACAGTTTTGTTCAGACCTTGGATTGATGCTTTAAAAAACCCCAGAAAGCCCAATTCAGATCAGCCTAATATGACGATGCCTAATTTGGTTCTAAAACTGAATCTCATGCCTCCCCAATTACTGTTGCAGGGAAATCTAAAAAAAGACAGCTATTCCCCACCCCCATTTCTGTTTGATAATATTGGTGTGGCAAATTCCAGACATATTGGTCCGGAGATATTTTTTTTGCTAGGCACTTTTAAAATTAAAATTCTACATTCTACAGCTATTTTGACTGAAGTTAATGAATTTTGTTCTCCTCATAGTCACAGACATAAATGAGGGTGCCAGGCCTTCACTGCAGCAAGGTGGAACTGCTCACTTGAGGCAACACCATGAAGGGAGAAATATGAAGATGAGAATTGGTGTCAGAGTGTAGCAGAGCACCATTTCTTTGGCAATGAAATGATGGTCCAGTAAGTGTACACAGTTTGATTAGACCTTGATCCCAACATACATAGGACTTTTTCTTGAGATTCACTTTGTGCAGATCACCAGGTACAAACGTATGTTCGTGAAGCTTCCCCACTCCCTTGAATATAGGGTAGAACAGCCTGGAGGCCCCTTCCCTACCAGGTCACACTGGACAGCCATTCCCCCCCCCCATAACAATACCCCTGGAAAAGAAACGGAACTTACTTTTCTGGTCGACCCCCATAGCCACCTTATCTCATAGCAAAATCTAAAATGGTCACAACCTGAAGGGAATCACAACACATACTCTATTTATTTTGAAAGAGATTTTATTGGGCAAAATGATATGGTAATTTAATTGGATGGAGGGGATAATTCAGTTAAGGGAAATTAATTTGGGGGCAGGATCTGGGTCATCTAGGTGATGAATTAGTTGAGGTTAAATTAATTAATAAGAATAAATTTAGGTGATCTGGGGTTTGGTGCAAAAGACTTTATAGAGAGGATTTGTGTGGCTAGTTAATTGTCTCACCTGTGAAATTTAAATTCTAGAATTTTTTTGAATGTATACATACATATAAATTATGTATGAAAATTGGTGGCCTTTTTTCCAGTGGTGAGTATTTTCCTTCTTTGACAATGCAAATGTGGCTGCCCTAATACAGATGCTTCCCACCCATATTTTAAAGGCAAAGGCCACAATGCTAGAAGCATGTGCCTTTCATAGCTGATGAGACACACACGTGTTTTGTTGCTGCCTCCAAGTACCAAACATCTCATGCTACATTTGTAAGAACTTGATCATTTAGCGTAGCAGCATCTACACTTTGGAATTCCCTGCCAGCTGAGATCAAGCTGGCATCTTCACTGTACTCTTTTTGGTGCTCAATCTACCTAGAGGCTTAAAAAATTGAAGTAGTTTTAATCTGTTTTAGTACAGTGGTACCTCGGGTTACATACACTTCAGGTTACAGACTCCACTAACCCAGAAATAGTGCTTCAGGTTAAGAACTTTGCTTCAGAATGAGAACAGAAATTGTGCTCTGGCGGTGCGGCAGCAGCAGGAGGCCCCATTAGCTAAAGTGGTGCTTCAGGTTAAGAACAGTTTCAGGTTAAGTACGGACCTCCGGAACGAATTAAGTACTTAACCTGAGGTACCACTGTATTTTGACTTGGGTATGTTTTAAGGTTTGGCTGTATTATTATTATTATCTTTTTGTAAACTGCTTTGAGGTCTCTCTCTCTTTTTTTTTTTACAAGCAAGCAGTGTATAAATTTTATGAAATAAATAAATAAATAAATAGGAAGGTGTCTAGGCCTACTGAATCCAGATCTACATTTGATAACAAATTCATTGTTTTATACGCAGCCACCGCTAAACATTAGGAGACAACTTTCCTGCAATATTCAGCGCTTCCCTAATCGGTATGTTGTGTGCATTCAGGAACTGAATCTCCAATCTCATTTCTTAGGCACCTCCTTTTGTTAATTTAAGAGAGAGCCGCCATGAAAATGGCCAAATAATTGTGATTTGGTTTAGACCTGTTACTGAAGCTGGCATCAATGTACCCCTGAAATGTTGCTTCCCACACTGACATTTCAGCAGCTCTTTATCTTTGGAGTATGCAGTGTGTGACATTGTCCATCACTCACAGCAATATCATCATGCGATGCCTGTACCTTCATGAGAGAAGATGTCTTAAGTATTCAGTACGTATTGCCCAGGGCACACAAACTCCAAAACTTCAGATAAGCTGTCAAGTACTTCTTCCAGTCATGCATTTAAAAAATAAAAATAAAACTTGAAGTATAGCCTTTACTCTCTGTCAAGTGTGGGACTGGAGCCCGGGTCATAGCTAGTCTACAAGTCATTCCATCTCTCTCTCTTTACCCATGACAGCCCTTTCATAATTTTGAATCATTTTTCCAGGACAGGGAGAAAGACTAGTGCTCAGGACCAGCCCTGCCATTTGCCAAAGTGTGGCAACCACCTCAGGCAGCTGACTTTGAGAGCCATGAGTGCCAAGTTGATGGTTATTTAATTCATCATTGCTGTGTATTTAACTCCCTAGGGAGATGCACTTGTAAGATTTTCTGCCCTGGGTGACAAAATAAGTTGGCCAACCTTGAGTACTAGATACCTTGACCATTTCACCCCACTGTCCAATAGTTTTTTCTTCAGTTTTCTACTTACTGTTCAAATTATTTTTGGCAAAAGGGCCAGAGAAAGAACATGCTGCTGGTTTGTCCTCTCGGCACACTGGGAAAATATGGCAGCTGAACATGTTTCCCATAGGCAGCGTGTCCTGTTTGGGGATTTTCCATAGGTATGTGCTTGGCATGTTAGGAACAGGATGCTGGACTAGATAGGCCTTTGGTCTAATCCAGCAAGGGCTCTTCTTATTCTTAAGTCCTTACTGGAAAGGCCCCACAAGAGTGACGTCTTCTTCTTCTTCATCATCATCTTTTTCTTCTTCTTCATAGTTTTTTTTATTTATACTTTTCACATTTATACATTTCATTAATTTTACAATCCATTTAACATTTCAAAATTTGACTTCCTTCCCCCTTTTTCTGCGGTTCCTTAATTTTTTTCATATCTTCTGCTATCCAAATTCATTTAATTTACTCATTTAATTATCTGCTGTAAATATATACCGGTACTCTTATAAAACTGCAGGTTATTACAATAATCCTGCTAATGTTTTTATTTGTTTACAATTTATCTGTAAATATTCAATAAGCCATTTCCCTTCTTTTATAAAGAGTTTGTTTTCTTGATTTCTTATTCTTCCGGTAAGTTTCACCATTTCTGCATATTCCATAAGTTTTTGTATACATTCTTCCTTTACTGGGACTTCTGCTTCTTTCCATTTCTTGGCAAGTAACATTCTTGCTGCTGTAGTAGCATACATAAATACATTTCTATAGAATTTAGGTTGTTCTGTCCTTATAATTCCCAAAAGAAAAGCTTCTGGGGTTTTTAAAATATAAGTTATTTTGAACATCTTTTTCAATTCATTATATATCATTTTGCAATAATGTCAGGTGTGCGTGCAGGAGCCAGGCCCTGTGACCAGGACTGGGGCCTTCCTAAGTTTGTTCTAAAGAGGCAAGGCACGGCCACACAGGTGAGGCCGATTGGTAACTCACAGCACCTGGTGGCAAGAGCCAGGAAGGGATATAAGGTCAGCATTTCCCTTTGGCTCTTTGCCACAGGAACACGCTCCCTGCCTTGCTGCGTTTGGTTCCTTGACTCCTTGCTCCTTAGACCCTTGACTTCGTGACTCCCAGCTCTCTGACCCTCGGACTCTTGGCTTCCCGACTCCCTGCTCCCACCCCGCCATCTTGCCTCCAGTCCCCACGTCTCCAGGCGGGACTTCGATCACCCGTTAACCGGACCATGACAAATAAGCTTTAACCTTACTACAAGATCACTACATACGATAAAAAGAACCTTCTTTCTCTTTACATTTCCAACATTTGTTTGATTTAGATTTATACATTTTTGCCAATTCACTTGGTGTTAGATACCAATGATATATTATTTTCATATAAACCATAACATGCTGTAAATTTTATATCCAAATTCCACAATTGTTCCCATGCTTCCATATCTGTATAAGAGTAACTTTCTCAATCCCCAAATGAAACCCCTATTCCAAAACCCTGCCAGGGGAAGAGTCATAGGTAGAGCTGAAGGCCCCAGACATTTTAGTTAGGTATCTTTACCCTGGAGAACTGCTGTCAGTCAGTGAGACCATTAGAACATGTGAGGAAGCAACTATTTGTTTATTTGGTTTTATAATTTATATCCCACCTTTTGTCTGTAGACCTCAGGGTAGATTTCAAGAAGAAATGCAATACAATCAGTTAAAAACCATCAACTACTACATTTTATGGTCCATGCATATTATCCATCAAGAAGTGCCAAGTTTTATTGGTGTCTGATGCATTTGCGAAGGGATTCTTCATCAGGGAGTGATTTAAAATAATCATGTTTTTGGATCACTTATATCTCTGATATAGCACAGAGCACAAATTGTCAGGCAGACATTTTTAGGGCAATTTCTTAATTCACATTTAAACTATGAGTACACATTTCACACAGTAGGAATGGGAATCGAAATACTTTTTTTATATATACTTTTGCCATATAAATGAAATATTGAAGCAAAAAGACTCATAGGACTCCAAAGCACAAGTAAACTTTAATACAAATTCTCAAGCCTTGATAATACTAACCTTATGACTTCTTCACTTAGGGGCTTCTTGAGTCAAAATGGAAATACTAACCAACCATGGCAGAAAAAGATGGGTAGTCTTTGGACTTGACAAAGGAGTCTTTGGTTGTAAATCCATCATCCCTTGCTACTTTGTTTCCTACGCTTTCTTTGAGATTTTGGATCATGGAATGCTATTTGAAGGCTTTTAGACCAACCATTCTTCTCTGATTAAAGTTCCACCTCAGTGATAGTGGTCTGGAAATCCTTTGTAGATCTGCAGAAAAGAAACATCAAATGTGACCTCTGTGCTCCTAGAATACTGAGGCAAATGTATAAGAAGAGGCCTGAGAATTCGTAAGGGGCCTGGCATGTTTAAATATAATGAAGATTTTGTTGAAGGGGGGGTGTAAATGATATCTGGTGTTCATGGGCACATTAGGGTGAGATACATGGTCATCCTGTAAGTTTTCAAGGTTCAATGAGGATTTCAATTTGCCAGAACTCAAAGTCTGATAATCCAGAGATGGAGAATCTGTGGCCTTCCAGCTGTTTATGTTTGCATTTCTTAGTACAGAAAGTACTGATCTGATGTGTAGAGATCTTTCCTATTCGACTTAATTCAAGAGAGTTCTGGAAGCTTCTGGAAGGTTCTCTGTGTGAAAGAAGGTTCATGATGTTTGGGTTATTCCTTCAGAGAAGCTGGGTACAGCTGGTTTAAACTGGTTCTCTTATCTCTTTCTGTCAAGGTCATGCTGACTATAATAATAGGCCAGAAGGAGCCTGGGTTTCACACTTTCTTTTTCTATCTCTTTTCCTTCTGGTGTGGTGTTCTGTATGCTTAATGTTAAGTTTTAGACTTATTACAAGTTATTGTAAGTTTAAGTTAAGTCTTCTGCAACTGGATTTCTTATGGACTGTGCCAATCCTGAATGTATTGGATTTGTGACCATTATGCTCATTTGCCTTCAGTAGCAGTAAAGCTCTGCTGGATGAAATGCCTCTTGTTTATTTTTGGGGAATCCTGCAACGTGTTTAAATTTTTGCTCTGCTAACTATACATTGGAATCTACTCTAGATATTGAGAAGAATTTCAATGACATTTTGGACTCCAACTGCCAGCATCATCGTCCAGTGTGGATGATAGGAGTTGTAGCTCAACAACATTTGGACAACCATAGGCTCCACATGCTTGCTTTAACAATAAGCGCATAAGAATAGCCCTGCTGGATTAGGCCAGTGGCCCATCTAGTCCACCATCCTGTTCTCACAGGGGCCAGCCCGATGCCCACGGGAAGCCTGCAAGCAGGACCCAAGCACAAGAGCCCTATTCCCTCCTGTGACTTCCAGCGACTGGTATTCAGAAGCATAGTGCACCCAACAGTTGAGGTATAACATAGTCACCATGACTAGTAGCTGCCTACTGAATTTCATGCAGGTTGGATTCCCCTATCACATAAGAGAGCAGTGTTACACTTAAATATTGTGGTAGGTGAAAGAAAGCCACCGAGATGTAAAAAGAAGATAAGAAGATGCCTTAAAAAATTGAGTATGTTGGTGGAAATGCAACCATGTGATGTTTCAAGCTTCATGCATATGTTTCTATTGCAAGGCCAGTTCCAAGTTCTCTTTTCTTCAATGCCTTGTCTTCATATTTGCCTGATCAAAATCTGTGTGGCGCTTGAGCCTTTCTTCAATGTGCTTCCTTTTTCTTTCCTTCTGCTTTGCATTTCCCATTATAAGTTAGTCCGGTAGAATAACACCTTCATCTGCGCCAAAACCTCTCATGTCGCAAGACACCCGCAGCAACGATATCTGCACCTCGCATGCCATGCACGTTTGATGCTCATAGTTAACATTCAACAAATATGACCTTTCCGTGTGTGTTTATGCAGCTCTTAGACAGTAAATACTGCCATTTGGAAAGCTTAATATAGGATGTTGCTGCTTGACATTCCCTTAAATAACATGTGTTTAGACTAGAGATCATTCTCAGGATATTTGAAAAATATGTCATTCCTAATGGTCAGAAAGGCTACATACTAAAAATATTTCTAGAGATTCCCTCTAACTAGATTACTTAATACCTCTCACTTCATATTCCACCATAAGTCTTTGTGCGAGTTTTTCTCGTAAAAGAAGTGTGTGTTATGCAATATCATCCGGTTTCCAGATAGCATCCGGTTTCGCTGCTTGAGGTGAAATGAGAAGTGCCGCTTTGCCCTGCCACTGACACAGGTGCCATAACTGCTGCTGCCACTTCTGGTTTTCCACCTGACTTTTCCACCTGCCCTGCCACTGGGGAAGAAGCAACACCAGCATCGGTGCTCTGGGGCTGCCACCTTGGGGGCTTCTGACACCTGACACCTGAGGCAGCCACCTCAGTCTACCTAATGGCAGAACTGGCTTTGTGCAATAGTTTATTAATTTACTTATATTTACTTGTTTGTTTATTTACTATATTCATATAAAGTTGCCTGATACCCCGAGAATTGATCTTTGGGTAGCTTACAGCATAATGATATTAAATTAAAAGCACAACACCCTAAAAGAAAAGAAAAATTGCATCCTAAACCCTCCTGGTAATGGCCACAGCCTATGGAAGTACAGCCAGCATCCACTAGAGGGAGAGCCTTTTCTGCAGTGGTGTCCATACTATGGAACTATCTTCCCTCTGGGCTTAGACAGGCACCCATGTTAATGACATTTAGGCATCTTGTAGAAACACATTTGCAGTGCCTTTGCTAATGCTTGATCTCAGTATATTGTGATGTTAAAATACACAGAAATGTTCACATTTACGGCAAACGTGCCTAACTCACACTTTCTGAAAAGGGTACACAAGCTAAAGCACAGCCATCTGTAGAAATGTGCACTTCTCTGGATTTTGCAAAGTGGTTCTCCCGCCAAATAATGTGTACAAAAATGTATAACGTGTACCTAAAAAGACATATATTAGTGAAAGCGATGTGCAGAAATACATTAATAGATTAAGTAGGATATTAGGAGATACAGTGGTACCTCAGGTTACAGACACTTCGGGCTACAGACTCCAGTAACCCAGAAACAGTACCTCGGGTTAAGAACTTTACCCCAGGATAAGAACAGAAATCGTGTGGTGGCAGCGTGAGGCCTCATTAGCTAAAGTGGTACCTCAGGTTAAGAACAGTTTCTGGTTAAGAACGGACCTCCAGAACGAATTAAGTTCTTAACCCGAGGTACCACTGTACTTGCTAGATTTTTTTGAGGACTCTTTGGGGGGGTGGATCACGAGCCAGTGGGGAAATGTGGGGGACTGAACTTTAGGCTGGAAAAGAGAGAAACTGAAATTGACAGGTTTACCCATGATTATGTGGAAGGTGTATAGAAATGTTTTCAATAATATATAAAGTACGCAAACAGTGGTTCAAAACACCAAAACCACAGATTTCTAAAAAGTCACAATATATTTTTAAAAAAACTAAATCTCAATAAATAAAGTACTGGGTGAACCACCTCTGAGAAGGATATTCCACAATCCAGAACATTCTTCATCCCCAAGAAGGCCTATCTTACCCTAGCAGCCACCCTTTCACTTCACTTGGTGCAATCCCAGGATCAAGGCCTCTGAAAAAGATATCAGAGCTCAGCGAGGGAGCTACGAGAGGAGATATTTACATATATTCACCCCAACCTGTTAAAAGAATCTTAATGCACGCCATGATTGCCAATATGTTCAGCAAGTAGATTCTGTCTAAAACTTGCCAAGGCTTATTCCACTCTGGAGTGGCTGCTATGCCTACTAATTTCACTCACTTCTGTGAAAAGGAGGGAAGAAAGATTCCCACCCACCCCCATTGTAATGAATGGGGGAAGCACAGCTTTGTTAAGAAGACTAATTCAGTCCCAAATAATGTCATAATGGAAAGATGGAGTGGCTCTGAGACAGATTGGGAGGCTTCCCAACACTACAGAAAAAGATGCAAATTGAATCTTGTGGATCATATCCTAGTAGGTATTACACTCCTCCATCTGTTCATTATACAAGCTAGTAGAAGATCTGAAAAGGGTAATCATCTCATCTGAAATAATAATCTTATTATCTCCCACTCTTAGAATCAGATTCATAAGCGCTCAATACCAAGTAAGATTTCAGTTTTCTGAGGGTTTTCTCTTTTTTTGACAATGTATGACAATGAAGTGTCTCTCATGCCATTAACATAAGAAAACACTAAAAACGTTTGGCACAGAAAACTCCTTCCACCAGACCAAGGATATATCTGTAAGCCTCTTTTAGGCAGGGGTATTTTTGACCTCTGGCATATACTGACAGTTAACCATGGCCTCCTTTTCCTCTCTTCACAGTTCAACAGCCCGTGTACAGTTTTGCTGCGCCAATAAAGCCTGCAACTTTTCAGCTGAGGGCCTGGTGGCAACTGGATCAATAAAGATTTGGTGCCTGAATGAGAAGGACGAGGCTCTGTGGCATTGTAAAGAGGGGATTTCCAAGGTGACACCTGGGGATATTGAGCTAGGAATATGAAACGAAACCGTATCACAGGAAGAAGGGTTATCACAGCTTGAGACTGAAAGATCATGTTCAGGCTTTTGTTTGGAGATCTGAGGCACAAGCCTGAGATCAAAATTCCAGGGCATGGCTTTAACAAAACAAAACAAAGTAGAAGTACAGCCCTAGAACTTCAGGAAGAGAAGGAGAGATCTTAAATCTGTTATTCCTACACTATTCCTATGAAAACGTTCGTTTGCCCACCGCATTTCAAGTCACAGTTTCACACTGCTGAACACAACAGAGAGGGAAAGAAGTAACTGGTGTTTGGACGTTAATACACACTGAAGATGTAGAAATGAGGAAGGCGTGGGTAGGAAGGAGAAGCCAGATGCTAAGAACTGCCAGTCCTAACCAAAGGAAAGAATTGTGATCAAGCAAAGGAGGTTTGAAGTGACAAGGGCTGTGGCTCCAAGGGAGCTGAGGGGAAATGAGACTGATAGGTCTCGAGTTTAAATCAGACTTCCCCAGCTAGAGATGGTTTGGACTACAACTCCAATCACCCCTGACCCTTGGCCATGCTGGCTGGAGCTGACAGGAATTGGAGTCCAACAGTATCTGGTCTAAACCCTGAGAGGGATGCCATTAAGAGTTGCATGAAAGTGAAATCGTGCCACTGAGGCCTCCTCTGTCATGGCAGTTTTGTGGGCCAACAACCCTAAGAATGCAATGAGGGCCGGGATAGGGAAACATTTTCATACACTGATTTGAACCAACCATCCGACTTTCTGGCTGCCTGCAAGCTGCTAGCCTGCCCTAGGTGGACAGCACACTTCAGAAACTTGTCTCACTGTTGTCTTCCCAGTTCCATATAAATGGTAGTTATAATAGCTTCTCAGATTAAACAATTCTTTAAAGACACGCTCTCCTTCGCTGTGATGAAATCTATTAATTTCTTTGGCACAGATTCAGAGCCATTGCTTTCATGGGGCATTGTTTATACCACATTTCCTCTTTCTGATATTTCTACTCCCTCTCTCCAATTGCCTTATCACCATTTCAATTAACTTTTATATCCCCCCACCCCACGCACCATCATTCACTGCTACCCAATCAGCCTGTGATATTTTTGCTCAGGGCCTCTGACTCTCAGTCTGTCAGCTTCTCCAATCTTTAGGGCTCAGTGCAGAGACAGTAGCCTCCGTTATCTCTACCTTTCTCCAAATTCCTTTCACTCTTTATTCGGCTGCTCATTTTGTCTCCCCTAACATTCTTCATTCTGCCACTGTTTGTGCCCAGATGTGTTTGTACTTGTCATCAACACAATCCAAGCTAGGGAAAAGGCTGAGCTACCTTTTGCCTTCATCTTCTGTCCCTCTCGACATGTTAGAGTATTGACACTATCTAATATGTGTGCCTTCCAGACCTCTATTGTTTCTTGTCACTGAAGCAAACTTTGCCTTCTTTTTGGTAACTCATGAAGGACCATAAACACACTTACTGTAATTTTATGGAGTATTATACTTCCACCTACTAACCTCTAAATTCTCAAGGCTGCTTATGGTCTATTCAGGCTGCAATCCTGTGATGTCTGGGAAGGTGTTCACTCTTGGAAAAAGATCCAAGATTATGGCGCCTCCTTCCACTGCTACAGAAACCTCTGCAAGCCTTGCCATGCTGTCGCATTGGTGCTGACGGAGGCAGATTGGGAGTGTGCCAGGGCAAATTGGGGTGTGAATTGGAAGCATCCATAGTGTGACCTAATCAGGTGGGGCAGGGGGTGTTAAAGCCCTGGTGTACGTATAATCATTTCCATTGTTTCATTCTTTTAAAAAATGAAGTCCCTCCCACTAGTTTCAATCAGAAAGACCTCATTTAAAAAAAAAAATGCGGCAACCCCCCAAAATTTTTTTTAAAGAGGTACCAATGGGAAGGATCTCATTTTAAGAAATATGAATACAGCCTCCAACTCTCTGGTTTGCTCTGTTGTTGTTGTTTAGTCGTTTAGTTGTGTCCAACTCTTCATGACCCCATGGACCAGAGCACGCCAGGCACTCCTGTCTTCCACTGCCTCCCGCAGTTTGGTCAAACTCATGTTAGTAGCTTTGAAAACACTGTCCAACCATCTCATCCTCTGTCGTCCCCTTCTCCTTGTGCCCTCCATCTTTCCCAACATCAGGGTCTTTTCCAGGGAGTCTTCTCTTCTCATGAAAGTATTACTACTGGGAAAACCATAGCTTTAACTTTGTTGGCAAGGTGATGTCTCTGCTTTTTAAGATGCTGTCTAGGTTTGTCATTGCTTTTCTCCCAAGAAGCAGGCATCTTTTAATCCAGCGCATGTTTGCAATTGGTACCTGGTTCCTCTGCCTCTTCTAAATCCAGCTTGCACTTCTGGGAGTTCTCGGTCCACATACTGCTTGAGCCTTCCTTGTAGAATTTTAAGCATAACCTTGCTAGCGTGTAAGACTTCCCCCCTCATCAGTATGTTTAAGACCAGGGGTAGTCAACCTAAGTCCCAGGGGCCGGATGCAGCCTAATCGCCTTCTAAATCCGGCCCGCGGATGGTCCAGGAATCAGCATGTTTTTACATGAGTAGAATGTGTCCTTTTATTTAAAATGCATCTCTGGGTTATTTGTGGGGCCTGCCTGGTGTTTTTACATGAATAGGAATTTGTTCATATTTTTTCCCCAAAATATAGTCCGTCCGCCCCCCCAAGCTCTGAAGGACAGTGGACCAGCCCCCTGCTGAAAAAAATTGCTGACACCTGAGCTAGAGCTTCTGGACTCAGCCCATGGGCAACCTCACATTGCACATTGCAGTAAGCCAGTCTTGAGGTATTGGAGAATTGTTGCCAATATCCATCGATCTGGGAATATCAAGGCCAAAGCAACTCCTCTTGCACCAGAGAAAGGAAGGAAGAGGACATATTATGCATGGAACTGCTTTCTTCTAAAGGTTCACTAAAGGAAAAAGCCTGAGCATCTTTGCAAAGCTGACATTTAATGGATAGGATATAATGGGTGCGATTTGGAATTTTATTTCACCAAATCCTACACATTTCTCTTCCATGAACTTTAATGTGCATCCTCTACTCCCACCGCCATTGCTACCACAAAACCCTCCTTCCAAGCCCAGCTCGCAGAATCACTTAAGCTACAAACTGCATATAAACAATGAATTTCCTAAATGGAGGGTGGGGGGGGGGAGAGGACCCTTGCTAGCTATTACTGCCAGAAAGGAATTAGCATAATCACGAAGCACCTTTTTGAATGGCATTTGCATAAATTATTAACACAACACCCATCAAGATTAAACATTCCTATGGTTTGGAATTTGACAGAACATGAGTCTTGCGATTAAGCATTTCCCTCCCTGATATCCTTTGTGCCCCCTTCACAGCGAAGCAGCTGTGAGGACTTCACTGATGTTCGCCATGAATCATTCCAATGAAATATAATTATTGCTCGTGAATCACTCAAAATATCAACTCTCTCATTAATCACTCACAGCTGTAATAACTCTTTATTATGTTTTAAGTTTCTTGAGAGGAATGGGGTTGCATGGGGGGGGCAGTGAAGAACAGGAATTAAAATAATTTTAGACCACCAGAAGGGATGCATGGGTGGGGTTTGAACTTGAAGTGATCAAGTAGGGCTACTTTCAGCAGCTGAAGCATAAACAAGAGATTTATCACCACAGTCAAAGCGGCAGACTAAACAGATCAGGAAAGCAGAGCACTGTGCGGCTCCTTATCATAGAAAACAATGCTTAGCAGCATTGCAACCAACAGCTTAAATCACCTTTTTTCCAATCCTATGCAGGAGGCAGCAGCTCCCTTACTCTCCAGCTCCTGCCTTGTTGTACCTGCCACCTAAGCCCCTTGTGCAGGTTATAATAATAGTAGTAATTGTGCAGGTTATAATAATAATAATACAGGGACCCAGGCAGAGGGCCTTCTCGGTAGTGGCCTCCGCCCTGTGGAACGCCCTCCCATCAGATGTCAAGGAAATAAACAACTATCTGACTTTTAGAAGACATCTGAAGGCAGCCCTGTTTAAGGAAGTTTTGAATGTTTGATGTTTTATCGTGTTTTTAATATTCTGTTGGGAGCCACCCAGAGTGGCTGGGGAAACCCAGGCGTCCCGGCGCAATTGAGAATGACAAGCGCCGCCGCTGTGTTTGTATTTAGTGGGTGCGGGGAAGGATTGTGCTGCTCTCTCCCCCGCCTCCCCCTCCCCTCCCCTTCCCCACCCCATGCGCCCCTCCCACCCCCAGCCAGGCCAAGCAACTAATACCATATTACAAATGGAGGCAATGTTTCTGACAGTCATGAGTCCCAAGGTTGCATTTATCCCACAGGGCCATCTTTATGAGGTGAAAACCGGAATGGTCATGGCTGGGGAGGATCGGGAAGAGGCTGGGAGGAGCAGAGAGAGGCAGCAAAGCGGCGGGGGGAGTCGAGAGAAATGGAAGCTCTGCCGAGGTGGGGGGAAGTGGGAGGGAGAGCAAAAGAGAGAGATCAGCTGCTCCACCTCAGCGCTCTGCAGGATCGGTGGCAGAGGGCTCCCACCCACACCCCTCCCCTGCTCGGCTGGCTGCTTCCACCACTCCCAGACCCATCCAGGAGCCACTGGGGTGGCCGGGGTCTTCCTCTCAACAGCAGCAGCAGCAATGCGGCATTTCTGGGGGCGGTCGGCTTCTCTCATGGGTGTGCAGCCGCCACCGGGTGAGCAGGGCTAAGCGCGTGAAATATACTCAGAGTCGCAAAGTGATTTCATGCTCTTTATTCAGCTCATAGTGGTGAGGAGGAATGAATGAATGTCCCCTCAAAGTACCTGCTTTATATACATTATTTACACAATGGGCTGCACATGATTGGAATTCTACTGTAAGCCAATCAGGTTGTGGATTCACTTCTATCTGGAGCATGATTGGGTAGTTCCTGCCAACCAATCATACTGCTGCATTGTTCTAGGACCAATCAGACTGCTGCATTCTGAATCCTATTGTTCTAGGACCAATCAGACTGCTGCCTTTTGGATCCTATTATTCTAGGACCAATCAGACTGCTGCCTTTTGGATCCTATTCAACTCAGTACATAACAGCGCGGATCAGCAGCGCTTGTTTCCAGCAGCTGGGACTGGCACAATCTCAACCTCCCCCGCTTTCCTTCCTCTTCCTCCTCCTCCTCCTTGTCCTCCTCCACCGCCTTCTTTCCCCGCAGTGGGTGCTGTTGCTCTTCTTCCCATCTATCAGTTGCAACACAGTGCCCGGAGGTCAACTTTGACAGCAGCCAGGGAAGGGGAGGTCAGGGTCGGGTGAGTGGCGTCGCCACGAGCCAACCGCCCCAGGGAGCTTAGGTGGCTTCAGCGGTGGGTGCCTGGCACTCCCCAGAATTTGACACCCCTTGAACCCCCCAGGTAAAGACGGCCCTGCAGTAGTGGCCTGTGCCCAATGAAACTTGCAGAGGGGGGAGAGTCAAGGACTAGGAGATCAACAAAGAGTGCAAAATATATTTCAGTTCAGATATATTTGTGAAAAAAGATCTTGTATTCTATCTCTTCTATCTATGTTAGGGTTGCCATGTTTCAAAAAGTGAAAATCCAGACACCCGAAGTTGTTGAGCTTTCTTTTCTGTTCATTATTCTCTTTTATTGTATTGTGAAAAGTGTTAATAAAACTTTGTTTGTTTGTTTGTTTGTTTAAAATGCAGCCAGAACCAATGTTAGGCTGAGTCAACTTAGGCTGCATTCATGCTATACCTTTAAAGCACATTCGAAGCACATGAATTCTCAAAGAATTCCAGGCACTGTAGTTTGCCCTTCACAGAGTTACAACCCTTAAGAAACTACACTACCCAGATTTTTTTGAGAGGAAAGTGTGTTTCAAATGTGTGTTCACAGCCTGATTCTAGCATGACTCCCATCCTCCTCCCAGCCAGGGCAATGCTAACACAAAGGAGGAAGCTGACAGGCAGCGCCGTTCTTTGGACCGGTTGTGAGGAGGCAGGCAGGTGTGGGCTGAGACTGAGGCTGGTGAGGCAATGCCTCATTTGCACTCCTGGGCCAGTCTCCACAGTGCAAACATTTCGTTTCATTGCTGCCGCGTTGCATGTGGACGCTTTTACATATTGACCTGGCTGCAAGAACACAGAAGACAGACAGTACATTGTTAACACCCATCATAAAACTGAATTATGGCTGTTGTTTGGGAAGAAAAGGACAGCTACATTTTCAGAGCCGTTACGGGGCTATGGAAATTCCACAGGCTTTAAAAGGCAGCATAATACCCCAAGTGTTTCCATTCACCTTTCATGGCCATGGCCCAGCTTCAAGAGGCTCCACACCTTATCCTTCCTCCTTCAGCCTCTGGCTGACGCTGCTACTAAATCTCTCAACGGATGTGCAAAATAATTGTCAGGGCCACAGAGGCAGACAGTGCGGTCCTTTCCAAAGCTATTGTGCATGGCAAATGATGAAATCTTTATCAGTTTTGGCTCCTGGAGAAATGAACAAGGCACCCCCCACCCACCCCCAAACCCCCCAAAAGTGGGAAGCTCTCACACTTGTCATGTTTTAACAGGATGTGACAAAGTCTTGGCGTCTGCTGGAGGAGCCAGAGGAAACTGCCTAGGAAACATGGAATGTCTACCTTGCAGTCACGGTAACATTTTTGGCTTCTTGTCATCAGCTGCTGAATCTTTGCCTGAAGGAAATTGAGGAGCTTGTAGTGTTTCTGTATAAACAACCCGGTGGTTTTGGCTATGTCACCAAGGCAAGGAAACGATTATTCTCCAGCTATGTTAGGCTCTTCCAAACCAGTCCATCTACTCAGTAAATAGGACACCACCGTATTGTGAGATGTGTACCTTTGCTGTGTAGCTCTGGGGGACAGTCCTGCCAATCGCAAGGAATTGATTTTGGGAATAATCCTATGGAAACAGTTATACAGAAAGAAGGGAGGTGTGTGTGTGTGGTAAAAATGTTACTGTTTTTCATCAGGCGCTCACAAGACATGTATGTAGACACCAAGACTAATCAATCTATCAGCAAGCATGCTATTCTTCAGGCAGATGTAATCTCCCCGCAATGTGGACCGCCATCTGTTTGAAGGTGATGATGTAGACATTGCAAATATTCTGGTGTCTGCTCACTGTGGTAGCACCACAGAGAGAATTAAGAGAGCCCATGGTGGCAGCGGGGAGTGTGTTAGGCCTACGTTTTAAACATAAATCCAAGACTTTTCTCACTTACAGTCCTAAAGTTTGGGACCCACCCTGGACCCTGTGAGTCCTTGCAGCTACCTTAATCCTGAAGTCTTGTTGGGAAACCAGAAGCTGCAAAAAGTGAGAGATGAAAAGCAGGATTTAAAAAAAATCAACTGCACCACATTAAGCAAAATGATTATGCCCCCGCCCCAACCTTGAGATTAAAGAGGGATCTGTGGAAGTTTCCTACCCACTGCCAAAAATTTTGTACTAATTGCTTTCAGTAAAGAGGCTTTTTCTCATTCCTTAATCCTGGGAGGAGGGGGTGCGATGCCAGACATTTGAGCACTCTCCCATGCAGAGATCACTGTTCAGATGAGCTGTTGTTTCTTAGCTTCTAGATGATATTATTGACACATTAATATTTTCTCCACAGCCATGAGGACAAGAGACTTGACTTGTCCAAATGGATGCAAAATATGCATTATACACGTGTATGCACTGACAGAGCAACAACTGGTGATGGTTTTCTGGTGGTTTGGCATCATTTTTAGATTTTAAAACAGCCTTCTTTTTCCTGTCATGGATCTTGTGTTTATTTATTTATTACAGTTCCAACTCGCACATCATCGCAAAGGCATCCCAGGGTGGTATACAGCAACCAATAAAATGCTGTGTATTAAAACTATAAAACAACCTGACTTCAAAAATATATACAGTCATCCGAAGAACAAAATAAAATGCCTTCACTTTGCGGTGAAAAGCTGGAAAAAGAGAGAGCAATTGCATGCCTAACGGAAAGGAGCTCCACAGCTGGATAATTCAGATAGCCAGTTAAGTTTCGGCTGCATTATTATGGCCTAGTTCACACAACATGGTAAGCCAAACTATGTGTTGTTGTTTTCTAGCTTCTGTTGTTAACGCATCAAGATTTTCTCCATAGCCAGGAGAACCAGAGAGGACAGAACATAAAATGGTTCTGGAGATCACACAATGTTGATTTTACAGACAACCCACCCCCAACACAGTGATGCTAATTGCAACAGGGCAAATTCTTCCATACCAGGAAAAATATGTGAAGTCAGCACCCTCACTCATTTCACAGAAATCATTTAGAAGGTACCCACTCATTTTGTCTCATAACTTTCTAGGAGGACTAGACACTTAAAGTTCTGGAGCAGCTTCCTAGGGCCACAAGTGAAAGTTTTCATGGGCACCATGGCATCCACAGGCAACAGGTCGGCAACCCCTGTCTTAAACTATGCCTTATCAGAACTGTGTGGATGTGCAGGATCCCAGAGAGGAGTCTCTTTGCTCCTCCCTGGTCCTTTATGCAATAATAATAATAATAATAATAATAATAATAATAATAATAATTTATTTATACCCCATCCATCCAGCTGGGTTTCTCCAGGCACTCTGGACGGCTTCCAACAAAATATAATAAAACAAACCAAAGAGCTGCTTCAGGAAGGACAAGGAAATACCTCAACTGAATATATATATTTTTTTTTTTAAAAAAAATGCACTACCAGAGTTCTTGGTTCTTTCTCTGATAAGTTAATGAGAACTTGCAGTGGAAAGGACGAGAGGCATAACAAGAAGAAATGGAACTAACAAAACCCATATTTTAACCTCATATATATGAGAAGCAGGCAGTGTGTCTCAATGAAGCTAGCTGTCCTCCCATCTCCAGCGACAAGGGGAAGATTCACCTCTGGCTGCTTTTCTGGAGCTCAGTTTCCTTCTCAAGGAGGAAAATTTGTCTCCAAGGACCTTCCGCAGCCCCGCAGTGTCACTGGCAAAAGGCAGGTCCCTCTGGAGGCTAGACAGCTCCCCTGTGAACATTTCCCAGAGGGCCAGGGTATCTACCGCCTTGCTCCTTTGCCATGTTAAGGTTTGGTTTGCAGACTGGGGCACATGGTCACGCTCTCACCGGACTAACCGCGAGCTGTAGCCAAAGTTTGTTTTTGGCTACAGCTGATGGTTAGCGAAGAGAGAGTTTAACCACGTGCCCGGGTCCATATGGCATGCTAAGCCAAACCTTTTCAGCACAGTGTGGGAGTAAGAAAGACTGGGGAGAAGCAAAGCAGCAGCAAGTTGCCCTCTGGCATCCTGCACATTCATACAATCCCAGTAAGTCATCATTAGACTACTGTGCTATGCAGACCTGGTCATAATCGCGAAGCACATTCAGAGTGAGGGCAATGCTTCCTGTCTGCCCTCCTTCTGAATGTTTCACTCTTGAGTTGAAGACCTTCCCAGAAAACTGTCAAAAGGGCTCTGTTTGTTGCCCTGCAGGTGACATGAGCTTCTGCAACATTCTCCCACCACCATTACTCCTTTGTGGAGTGAAGCAAAATAGTGAACCTATGGAAAATAATGTGCATGTTTTGAACATACTTGTACATCTGGGTTGCTTTGCCCTTCTCTGGGTGCTCAGAGGAACTGCAGCCCTTAAACCGGACAATTAATCAGGGTTTATAACTGCTTTGCATCACCAGGACAGCACAAAGGAACTGGCACATCCATGTGAATGTAGCTCTAAATGTTCACTAATGATCTATAAAGTACAAAAGGAATATTTAACTATAGAGTGAATAACCACATTTATTCTAGCAATACCTAAGGGGAAAATTTCACCTCTCTTACTTATAATTAAAAGGAGTCTCAAGCAAATTGTTCCAGGCTTGAAATCTTAAGGTTTTTTTGTTTTTTTAAACGCTCTCATACAACTCATATCCCTTCCAAATGTATTAATGCTCAGTCATATTGGATTCACAATAATTGGAGCTCACGGTTTAATTATAGAAGAACAGTCCCCCAAATCTGCTTATGTATGCTTGTGCCTCCATTAGGGAAGTTAAATCATTACAGAAAACAAGATAAAAAGTTAATGTTGCAAATCCCATTGTCTCAATGAAGCAGCATTAAAGTCAAGCTTGCGTTTGATGACTATTCCCTACTTAGCAAGGTGTTCATTAAAAGTAGTCTTGATATATGATAAGTTTGTTGTTTTCTTTCTAGGGGCGGGGAAGCATAAAACTTTTGCTGGTTTAATTTATTTTTCTTAGTAAATACTGCTCAAGGGAATGAACATTAGTAAAAATATTACGACATAACTGCAGAATACCTCATTCTCCGTTACTTGGGGCAAAATAAGGATTCCTCATCGGCTTGGGGAACAGTCTCCAAGGGTTTCGTGCCCGTTGACAGTGCTTTTTTTCCAGGGGGACGCATACCCCAAAACATTTTGTGAATCTAGGTTTGGCCTCATTGAGGGCCAGTTTTTCAATATGCGTAGGAAAATGAGAGTACCCCCTAAACACTAAACACTTTTTTAAGGGAAAAAAGCACTGCCTGTTGGTATAGGCTGGGGGTATCCAATGTGCTTCTGAGCACAGCTCTAGAAGAAGGTGCCATTTGTTCAAAGGGAAGGTTAAGAAGATCCTCGCTGGGGAAGCCTTTATAAGATGCCACCAATAAACACATTTTTATACAGCCACGTGTTAACTAGTAGAGGTTAACAGCCGGGAATTGTATATGCTCAAGCCTCCTCGCTTAATCCCACAAATATTTAAAAGAGTGAACTTCATTTTTGGATGGTGCCATTGTTTGGATGATATCATTGGATGGAATCATTTAGTTTAACTGTGACTTTCATTTCTGCCTGTGTCAATTGCCCTGGTATCCACTAATTAGAACAACTGGCTTCTGGTGATCAGTTGAAGTCCTTTAGGAGATGAGCTAGAGACTACTTTTTGTTTTCTCAGGCAGGGAAATGCTCCAGCCCAACAATTCTAGTTTTACCCCTGTCAATCCTTAGGAGAAGAGTGGAAATAGAGAAGATAAAGAGAGAACGTGGGGATGCGCTGCAGAAAGAGGTCCCTTTCGTAGCACAGTATATATTATATGAAGCGCTCTGCCAGAAGTTGCCACCTCAAGGCATTTTTAGAGATGAGCAGGTGCATCCTCAGGGAGTTTGGTCACTGGCAGCATGAGCAAATGCGTTTAAAAAACAAACCAAAAAAACAGGTGCTTATGTCAGTGCCAATTTCAGTACCCTTCCTACAATGAGTGTATCTCCTTGCCACTATTATTACCAGAAGCTCTTGCAGCTCCTGTTCCTCCTCCTCCTCATTCCTACTACCTGTTTGCTTGGCAGGCAGAAAACCAATCAGTAAGTGCAGCTCAGCATCTCCTGTGCCTCCTTCTCACAACCACTGTTGTCTGGAACAGAGCGAAGAGCAGTGAATAAACTGGTGAAGAGGGGAGGTCTTGTTAATGGGACCTGTGTTGGGATGTGGCCCCCAACAAATGCCCAATCATGCCAACCTTTGGTGCCAGCTGTGGCTCATAGCGCCCCCTTTCTTTCAAACTTTGATAAAACTAGGCAATGGAAGAGATCTGGGGAAGGACTGGGGCCTACAGAGAGGAGGCAAGAATACAGACTTGCAAAACCTTTTGACCTCCCCGAGTCTCGAATCAAAGACTCCAGATCTGTCGGCATAATTGTAGAACAACACTTCTGGTGTATCTCTTTCCCAGTTTTTGTAATCTCTCCTCATATAAAATTCCTCGCAAGCTATTTTGAAGCAAGAGCATGTTTCATATAGATGAAAACAAGCTATTAGGAATCAGGAAGTTGTTTTCGACAACAACAAAAAGCCACCTGATCAACATAACTTCTGAATCTTGATGCACGCTTCTACAGCATTATAATTTAGCTAAGATTTTAAAGTCTCACACAGATAATCCTACTTAGGAGATAATAAGCTTGTCAGTGCTACACAAACCATGGCATGTTGTATTATGTTAAACTAACTCGTATAATCGTGAAAAGATATTTCTAACAAAGCTCATAGGAATAGCCAAGTTAAAACAACAAATTAGAAGGGGGGAAATTAGGAGCAATGCGAAATACCGGATGAGATCTTCTGGGACTATAATCCTTTGTTTTCAAAGAAGTGGAAATAAATAAATAAATGCCAAGGATCCTTCTGTGTGGAGGGAAGCTTAATTCACTGTGGAAGTGTTTACTTACCAGAACAAGAGCAAATTTATTTGAAGAGAGGCTTATGTATTAAAGTACCCACTGGTTAAGAAAGAACTCTCTTGCATCACTCGCTCTGTCTCCTCTGTCTCTCAGTAGAAATGAATAATAAAGAGGTAAACATTTCAACTCATCTCCTACAAGATTGGGAGACCCGCCCTGCACCATTAGCAAGCTATCAGAGAATGCTTTCATTTGCTCTCATTTCACTGCCATTTACTAAATCCTGTATTCATCTCATAAGGAGGCACAAGTTGCTATTATATAGTATAAATTCCAGTGAGCGGCTTCGTACATTACGTATTACAACAAAGAGCTAATCTCTATAGGTATATTTCCCAGCTCCCCACTTGTTCTTTGCTATTGCCCCAAATCAATCCAAAACCATTTGATTTCATTTGATATTATGTACCTTTGTTGGCCTTATTACAGTGAAGTTTATCTCGATTATCTTCAGCTTGCTAGGATTGGGCCAAAAATAAATAAATCAAAACTTCCTGATTTTGATAGAAACAGCATTTGCTCATATGAAGAAAGACTTTCATATTCATCTTATCTGCAGTTAATCTTGTCTTGATTGTATTCATATGAACCTTTCTATCATCATGGGGTGATATAAGACGATAGGTGATGTTCTTCAAACCTTATGAGGCACTAAGGTTGTTATATGTGGGATGGCAAGAAGGCAAAATGGTGGTGGGATGGAACAAGGGCACCAAGAGGTGATTCCCCCACCCCCAATTGTATGCAATATTCATTGCAGGTTTTAGTCATATAAATTGAAGAAGGTATTTAAAAGACTACGACTTGGGACATATAAAAATCAATACAAAATGTTTTAGGTTCCCATTAATTATTCACTGAGGTACAAAACAACACTTGGTAATATAAATAATGAAATGTGGAAAGGTCACAGCTTGTACCAAATGACAAAGTCACGGGAACCCGAGAAGCAATGAAATTGTATCAGAAATAATGATCATTTAAACATGAACAACTATACATGTAAGCATATGACATAGAATGTGTCTCAAATATAAAATTACAAAATACAAACTCTCCAAGCACTACCCACTATATTTAAAAATGATTGACAAGATCTCCAAGATTAAGTCTCTTTTCAAACTTGTTCAGAATCAAATTGGAGAACTATTACAGTACTTGCAATGTGGGGGGCGGGGGCACCTTTGTTTTTTGACAAAGTCAGAGCTTCACCATCTGAACTTAGTCATTTTTAAGCCATGTTGCAATTTCAGATCTGGTTACCTTGGTTTACCACCCCTCCTATGATCCTCTCAGGAAATTAGGATTACCTAGCAGTAGGGGGCCAGTCTTGAGCTACATGGGGCAGGGCTGGTGTGTGTAATATTTTTATTGTAGGCAGAATTGCAGGCAGAAGAAGGAATGGTGAAAAGTGTCTCCCCTCCTTCTGTGGGGTGTGTGGAAATAATTCGCTGGATCTTGGTCCTGTCTGTGAACAGAAAGAGTCCTTTCGTTCATAGATGCCTAGTTATGATCAAAGGCTGATACTTTCTAGGCCAGGATATTAAAAAAATGGAGCCATGCATATGTTCTAAAGACCCTCCATCCGCTTTTTTGCCTGTTCATTCTGTGACTTCCTTGCATTTAATAATAATAATAATAATAATAATAATAATAATAATAATAATATACAGTGGTACCTCAGGTTAAGTACTTAATTCATCCTGGAGGTCCGTTCTTAACCTGAAACTGTTCTTAACCTGAAGCACCACTTTAGCTAATGGGGCCTCCTGCTGCCGCTGCGCCGCCGGAGCATGATTTCTGTTCTCATCCTGAAGCAAAGTTCTTAACCCAAGGTACTATTTCTGGGTTAGCGGACTCTGTAACCTGAAGCGTATATAACCCGAGGTACCAGTGTACTGCCTTATACTAAGGTTACCAGATTTTTTTCAATGAATCTGGGGACACTTTTCAACTTCAGTAGGAATGATAGGATTTTGTATGGGGACTGATTTGTAAATCTGGGGACTGTCCCCGGGAAACGGGGACACCTGGTAACCTTACCTTATACCTGCAGGTCTCTTCCTATGTGATTCAAAACATAGCAGTCATTCTTAAAGGTAATAAATTGCACATAGATGTTGACTATGTATTATCCCAAAGGTCTGTGCAGATCTTTGAAGAAGAAGGTATGAAGAAAAAGCTGTTTCCTGAAATTCAGAATGATGCCTGCAAATCCAATACCAATACCTTGCAAGAAGTCAGTTATATAATAAAAGACGTGAACATAGGAATACTGTATTTTTTGCACCATAACACTCACTTTTTTCCTCCTAGAAAGTAAGGGGAAATGTCTGTGCGTGTTATGGAGGGAATGCCTACGGGTGGCATGCCTACGGATTTTCCTCCTCTAAAAACTACGTGCGTGTTATGGTCGGGTGCGTGTTATAGAGCGAAAAATACGGTAATTAAAACCAGGCGGTGGGGATTACCGGAAAGCAAGAACGCATCAGATTCTTGCTAATACTGTGACAGGGCAGAAATGGATCCCATCACGTTTAAGAAATTAAGGAATATTGTATTGCAGGAATTAACATGAAGCACTGAGTATAAAAATACAGACACTCAAACTATTGCTGCTTCTCATTTTCAAAGGCCTTTGAGCGCAGGATTAAGATTGTATGCTTTCCACAAGAATCAAGCATTAAAACAGAAATCCACATTAGACATGGTTAAATAGTTTCTTTACACTCATAACCACCTGAATTTTAATTAACCCAGGACTTGTACAAGCAAAGCATTTTGAAGATCTGGCTGTAAACCTTTATTGCTTCTTAAAATTCATAAAAGCAAACTTTTAATGTTAGGATGGGCATGAAACTACCTTCCCAAGCCTACTAGACAAAATTAAGCCATTGGACTTCCTCCTACCTACCCCTTCGCTTGCAACATACGTTTTAAAGGTAATCTTTTCTATGACACTATAAGATTACTCAGTGAACAAGGAGTTTTCTTTTGCAGCTTTCCCCGTCAAACTTGTTCTTTTAAATCTGAAATTGTTTACAAAAAAAAGAGCACTGGAAGCAATAACACTAATTAACTAATTTATTATACAGGCTTTCCCCATTGCTAAAGAGCAGTAGCAGTGCTTCATTCTAGCAAGGCACAGTCATTTTAACCCAGCCTTTGGCAACCTGGCACCCTCCAGAGGTTTTGGACTAACCGGAACTGATGGGATTGGTACTCCGAAACATCTGAAGGCTGATTTAAGAAATGAACACATAGGTGAAGGATTAAAATGAGGAAAGTCTATTATCCACTTGAGGTTGTTCCCTTGCCATGTGGAATCGGATGTGCAAGAGTTCCTTGTGCTTCCTGTTCCTGTGCATCTATGGACAAAGTAGGTGCATCTCCCCACCCAAAAGGTGTGCATGTGCCAATCACAATTTTTCCTCTTTTGGGGAGATGTAAAGGCTGTAATTCTAGTGCGATGTAACTGTCTGGAAACTTAAAGCATGGGAAAATTTCACATCCTGGCCCCACGAAGCCTGATAAGGTCTGAAACACTTTCAGTGGAATGAATGGGACGTCTCCTCGCTTAGATGCTTTCGAGAGAAGGTCATCAAAAGCCACAGACACTTTAGTTATAAGACACTGCCTTTGGTCAGTGGGCTGAACTAAGCAATCTATTGGCTCCCTTCACTCTAGGATTCAGTGCTTCTGCGGTGACCTTGCTTTTATGAAGTTAACCACAAGCAATGACTTTTGTGCTTCCAACTTTTCCATTAAGGCAGTAGCTCTCACACTTTTCTTTTCTGGACTGCCTGAAAATAAACTTGATAAACTTTTTTGTTCCACAAGTCAAGGGGTATATAATTTGTTTTAATGACTGTACTCTTGACTTTAACAGGGGTTTGGGGGGGTGGATTAGTGGACTGCAACATGAAAACCACTGGCCCTTGCCTAGGGCTGCCTTAGCCTGTTCAGTAAGATTTGAGCAGAAAATCCTGCTCCAAGAGCTTGCTACTCAGCTCTGATTTTTCCTGTGTGCACATGCTGAATCACATGCTACTTCATGTGAATTCTTATTGGTCTTCACCCATCTCTCGTCATATGTACCCAGTAACACATAACAATAAATAGCCCAGGATAGGTATGCATATCTCCTTGCACATCAAAGGAAACATGCACCCAGTTCAGTAGCATCGGGAAGCGTGTGTTTGTGGATGGAGCTTCATTGCTTCAGAGTGGCTGTGTACAAACTATCATCCTTTAATTCCTTTGAGAATGTTTGTGTGCATGGGGCATTATACTTCCAAAAAACTATGAGCCAGCAAATTGAAAGTTGTTGGTGTTGGTTAGAGTGTGGTGCTGATAACACCATGGTTGCTGGTTCTATCCCCATTTGAAACAGCTGCATATTCGGGTTGGAATAGATGATTCTCAGGATCCCTTCCAACTCTATGAATCTATTTATTCCTTATACCCCACAATAATAACTGCTGTGGTTATTCAAATTAATTAGCCAACAAGGTGTATTCAAGCTATACACAATATGATGTCAATTTTGAAAAAACGTAGATGTCTCCAGGCGTTTGTGAGGTTGTGGTCCAAAACAAATGGAATACACTAGGTTAGGAAGTCAGTATTAAATAACAGTACCAGATGTATTAAATAAAATACCCAAAGAAATTGTCATCTCCCCCACAAAAGATAACCATCAGATGAGCCAGCCAATTGTTGCTACTAAGATTAGTCTCCAAGAAATGCTGCCACTGTGATTTAAGCACTCAGTACCTTTCCATTACTGCAGCTGTACAGAAAAATGATGTGTCAATGTGAAGTGACATGAAGATTCATCTTGTTTGACTGCCTAGGTCAGAATGACAATCTGGGTCAGTCTAGTGCATTATATAGCTCTGGACTGAGATCCATTGCATGGTGACATCCTAAAAGGCACCATAGGGATTTGACATGTGGGTGCTGCAATAAGCAATTGTGCTCAGCATTACAGTACACCTACTTTTATGAAAAACATTAATTCATTTTATGCATTGTAGGATATTTTTAAAAAAATATTTAGGAATGTTTGTCATTCAGTGGTATATAAATTCCTCAAATAAATAAAATAGGTCATATCCAGCTGTGTCACAAGATGGTGAGACTTCTCTCGGCATACCAGGTGGAGAATCAGTTTCCAATTATTCCTATTCCTCCTGCAGCCCTCCCTCCCCCGAAGAAAAATCACTGAAAATTGTTTCTCTCTTCCTTCCAGTGACGGAAGCCTTACCATCAGCTGTTTGACGCTGTTTGATACAAACCTATGGTTAAAATCACTCACATATCTTAACAGCAAGAACATGTGCAATAGGCTTTCTCAGAAGATATTTTTCACAAAATAATTCTGATGCTTTTCTTTAACTCCACTTTGCAGATTTTCCCAAAATAGTCTCCACCATTTTTCTAATGGCTGCCACCACCACCCCATATGTCCCAGAATGCTGCTAAGCCTCGGGCACTGTGTATGGAGTGTGTATGTGCAAAATGGCAGTTGAACTACCAACACAGGTGCTGCCAACACTGTCACTTGCACAAAAAAACAAGGGAGAAGAAAAACTGTGCTACCACCTCTGCTTTTGGTGAGTTCCAGAGAAACAGTGGACAAATTTCTGCTCCTGCTAGAGAAACTAGGTGAAATGGCACCCTCCTAATTTCTATTACCACCAACATGATAGAGGACTTTGAGAGGTCACGTGCCTCTCTAGTTGAGACAAGCACTAGAGCATGAGAAATTAGGTGGATGGGAGGGGTACTAATTGGGAAATTAGAAGGAGAGAAGGGGAAACAGTTGAGGCCTTCCTGGGGTCATTCTAACTGCTGGGCACTAAACCTGAAAACATTATGACCTAGAGTTAGATAAATTCAGGAAGATATAGAGCCTAATTGCTTCACTTTGTGCTGCCAGACTACGTATGTGTCAGCGCTGCCCAAGGTCCCAGCTCACACAAGACCAACGCTGCTTCTTGCTCAAGTTAAAAAGTCTTTATTGAAGTTCAGTTTCATTTCCAGACGCGCAGCGCGCAACGCTACGTCTATCCATCAGACCGTAGAAGTCCCATCTGAATCTCCTCCCCCCTGACACCAGCTTAAGATTCTAGCCTTACTCCACCTCTTCCTCTGTTCCTTCTTTCTCTGGGTCCTTCTGCTAGTCGGAGTCTCAGCCCTCCTAGATTCTTCTGACGCTGATTCTGCCGACTCTTCTCCCCCCCTCCTTCGGGCTTTAGGACCTGGCTCCCAATCCGGGTTTTCTGCTGTCCCGCGCTCCTCCACATTTGAACTTGGCGCGCGCGCGCAGCCTCCCACTTTCCTTCTGACCGTTACACTTGTGTCACTGCTCCCCCTTTCGGGGAGGCTAGCTGGACCTGGCCTTCCCTCCGTCTCCCCACTCCCCGATGGAGGAGAAGCTGGTCCTGACTCACGTGACTCTTCCCCCCCACTGTGCTCTGGTGGGGGAACTGGCCCTACTCCTCCGCTACTCCTTTGGGACTCCCCTCTGGTTCCTTGTTTATGGATCGTCCCCCCTGGGACTCGCCTCGCCCTTACCATAGGCGCCCCCTCCTGGGAATCTTCTGATTCGCTGGAGAAGCTCATGGAATCTCTCGGTCCACTGTCATATTCCCCTACGCTCCCCTCTGATTCCTCTCCTCCGCTCTCTATTTGCTCTCTCCCCTGCTCTTCTGCTCCTGAGCCTCTGACAGTATGAATTAAAGTTGACTTATTACATTCCTTTTAAAAGGCATAAGTGTACTCTTAGGAAACACGTCCCTTACTGGAAACCCTTAAAAGTGTGCAACTGGAAATATAGTAAGCAGAAGATTCCAGAAGTCAAGTTTCATTAGCCAATTGTAGTAGAAATGCTTTAAAGGCAAGCAGGTTTATAGTGATTTAAGCTTTTGTAGGACAGAACCTCCTTCATTACATTCATAAGGTATCCTGGAATTGTAAAGCGAGATGAGCACTGCAACCCCAGAGTCGTCCGCGACTGGACCTAACTGTCAGGGGTCCCTTTACCTTTACTATATGTACAGAAGAGGAAGAACAGTTTTATATAGTCAGGCTAAAAGATAAACACCCCATTGCTCACATGTAGGACTTAAGTGTCTAAAGAGAGGATCAGAGCCATGTTTTCAGCCCTGACTGCGACATCTGCACAATGTCCGCTCCCCGCATAAAACGGGGGGCGACCTTTGCGTGGACGCGCGCAGCCCCTGGATCTGGAGCAGCTCCATCAGCATAGGCTTGGCTTTGCCTTCCCTCAGGTGGGATACCTGGAGGTCTCCGCCTACCCCAGTCAGTTGTCCAATCCCACCTGGGGGAAGCGTTGCCAAGGAGATCAGGCCAGGTTGGGGAGGGATTACCTGCCCACACAATAGAGGGAGCATCTTACCTGGGAATCCTCACTTGGCTCCAGAGCTTCTCCCACCCTACCTACCCTCAGTTAATGCCTTATTTTGCAGGTTAACTTTTCTTCACAGGTTTTGCAGGTTAACTTTTCTTACAGGTATGCGGGCGCTGCTACGTTAAGGTCGCTGTCAAAGGGCCGGAAAGTAATTTCCCTGCATTGGCAGGTTTCGCCTTTCCCATAGCAAAACGTCACAACTTTGGTGGTATCAGGCCTTGGACGGAATCCTTTTGTCCATCTTCCTCTTTGCAGCGGCGATACCAAGGTTCCCCGTTAAAGGGGTTCCTGAAGGGAGGCTTTGACCATACGCTGAAAGGTCGTCATTGCTCTCCCCTGCGGCAGCAGCGTAACGGGGGCAGCTATCTCTGCTTGAACATATGTTCTCCAGAGCCGGCCCATCTCCCACACACACACTGGATAACCCTGATGCTCCCTAGGTCCCCAGCTGGGGACTGGGGAGGGAGAATGCCCAATGCCTGAGCCAAGGTCTACCCACATTTGAAATTTAATAAAGTTGTGGCCAATTTAATTCCATAGCATGTTGTCTTGAGTCGTTATTCCACATGACGGGGGGGCACTCGGGACCTGGGGACTCCGCCTGTCCACGCAATCAGGTGTCCCAATTCTGCACAACCCCTACTCACAAGCAAGTGGAAATCCTTAGATATAACATTCCCCTACAGTCTTTTTCCAGGATAGAAGATTGCCATTTATACATTCCTGTTGCCCTGGCATAAAACAACTTCAATACAGTAACTGATCACAGAAGAGAAGAGGTGAGACTTAAATGTTTGAGTGATACTTCCACAAGGTCATGATGCTTCCATTCACCCAAGGCCCTCCTTCAGATATGTCTATATCTAATTCTTCTGGTTGCTTTGTGTGTTTCCTTTCAGTAAATACTGCTGGAAGAAAGCAGCAAGATACGCTATCTGCTTATTACTCAGGGGGCAGGGAGGGGAGAATCCAGCCATGTTGTCCACTGGATTCCCCTGCCCACTTATCAGCCGGCAAATGGACACTTTAAATAGGTTTAGTCTTAAACCAGCACTCTGTGAGATAATTCTCCTCAACTAAGTTCATGGCCATTTACCTTTGATTTATGGTCCACTGGCAATCCATGTAGACCAAGATTGAAAATGTTGCACAGAGTGAATCATTTATGCTGAACAAGATTTATTATAGTCCACCTACTGTAGTTAAGAAGACCTGGACTGTGAAATGCTTAAGCAAATAAAGAAGGCAGGAGTGTTAGTAATGGGAGATAGCTGCTGCACAGCACCAAGCATAGCCTTACATAGCTAAGTGGTTTGTTTCACTTACAGTGACAAGTCTATTTCTAGACTCATTATTACATGTTACCATTAATATCATAATACCACGCTACAGCTGTTCTGCAGCTAATGTGCTAAATGCATTAACTTAGCTGTATTGTATGGGGATTACCTGCGTCTATTCATGAAATTTCTAGAATCTGGCCACGCTGAGGTAGTGTGATTGTGAAATTTCTGCAACCTTTTTTTAAAAAAAAATTGTATAGTTCGCATTGTTTGTTTGGGTTTGTTTAAACCAAAAATCTAGATGCCACTATTCTAACCTAGTAGGGGAAATGTCTTCAGAGAGAAGATTGCCTGCTTGTTCTGAGAACCACACACAAAGATATAGGAACACAGGGAGCAGTTCTATATACTGAGCAGACCATTGGTCCATCCAGGATTTCACGTAGTTGGGTCTCTCAGCCTTTCCTGGAAATGCTATGGATTGCATTTGAGATCTTCTGTCTCATGAACTGGCAGGACACCGAGGAAGGGGAGGAGAATCCCAGTGAGTGGTGTAACCACACCTGGTACACACTGGGGCAAGCTGAAAAGGGGGAAAGGGAGACTGGGGACTTAGAAGGTTCTTGTGGGCCATCAGAGGATGGCAATAGGGCAGATGACAGGAAACAGTAGAGGGGGTGAACCAGGAGAACCAGAGGTGCCCCCGTCTCTGCATACACAGTGGGCTCTGAGGTGTTGGAAACCGCAGGAGGTGCACTCTAGGAGACTGAGGCAGGCAAGGGAACACACCCCAGCTCGCTAGTTGACCAGGTGGGGATCATGGAAGGTCTGGAAGGAGGTTTGTGGTCACTCAGCTAGATGAGGCTCAGGACAGGTAAGGGTCACATGCCTCATCAAGTGGAGAGATACGGGTGCTCAGCTGGAGCAAAGCCAGATGCATCAGTCAAGATTAGAAGGGATAAAAGGGAAGCAAGGGACTCTGTGTCTGCTCAACTTTCCACATTGATGGACCATGGCTTGGCTGCTTTGAGAATTCCACTTTGGGACTTATCCCACGTTTTTTGACCCAGGATCTGCTGCAGAGGTGGGAACCTGGCCTTACTGTTTGCCTGTGGACTTTGCTTGTGGCATTGGGCTTGGACCAATTTTTGACCTTTTGAACAATCTGGCTACTTTCTGGCAGTGCCATTGGGAGTGTGCACCAGTGGAGCTTATCTCCAGGTATGCTGGGGTTCAGGGTATTCTGCAATCAAAGCAAATGCTCTATGGCTGAGCCACAGCCCTTCCCCTTAATTAGAGGCAATGTATATATATAACATGACCTCTGGCTACATGTGCACTGATGCATGCAAATCCAAATGCATTTGGATTAAAGACTACATCCTGGAACTGTATTATTAATGTTTTCTGTAAAAAGAGATAACACCACAGTGGAAATTCCCCTAACTTACCTGAGCTTCCTAAACCACTCTCACCTACTCTCACTTAATTCACAATGTCAGAAAATGGATTAAGGCAGCTGGAAGAACTCATTCTGAGCTGTGACTGCCTCCAGGTCCAACTTAGTCTGAGGCAAAGAAGGGTTGCAAGATCCGCGGTAGCCCATATCCAGAAAGATGAAATGTTGACTTATTTTATTCTATTTTTTTAAAAAGCTGACAAGACAACCTTGAAACAAAGTTAGGTTAAAACAGAGAACAGATTTAATTAATCCCATATAATGGGGGAGGGGGCTTTTTTGGTGAAGAAAACAAATATATTGATCAAAATGCTGTGGGTACCAGCACAAAATGGCTGCCATGGGAAGCACAAAAAGAGGCACCGGGACTCTGTACCAATGAATACTATTACAAAAAAGTTCTGCATATAATACAGAAAGGAGGAAGTCTACATACTACCTCAGCAGAAAGGCATGTGGAAGAGAGAAAGGTCATCACAAGAAAGGGTGTCTTGTCTATAGAAGTTGAACAAAAGAAAAGGGTGTCATTGGACAATATCAGATGAGGTCAGCAGAGGAGGAATCAGTCGTGCATTTAGAGTTGCCAGCAAAGCTCAGAACTGATCTAAATATAAAGAAGTAAGGTCAATAAGTGTAGGTCATTATAAAGGGGATTATTTTGGCGGATGCCAATCAAACCCTATTTCAGCTCTTCAGCCAGGCATTTAAATGATGATGTCTTAGAGACAAGGATGGATTTTGCCATGAGGAGGAATCTAAAAAGGCCTTTTAATTGCATTGCCATAATTAGGCAATTAAGAAGCAAAATGCCCCTCAGAATTATGAGGGGTGTAAAAAAAAAAAAAGGAAAGGAGAGACAGTAGTAAAGAGCACTTTGCATTAATGGAACAGGCCCGAATCCTGTTGATTTACAGGGAAACGGGATTAGCCCCATTAGTATTGAACAACTGGCATATAAACATTAGTAGATGACTGCAAGGTAATGTGTGTTAATCCCTTCCTTTTTATTGATGTTATAAAATGCTAAGGGCAAATCCATGTCAACTGCTACTTAAAATGCAACTATTTTGTTACCCATAAAGTCACATCTGAGTGGACCACGAATATATCTATTTTCCTGCCTGCTTGCCTGCTTACCTGCCTACCTATTAAGCTGGTTCTAAGCATTCTGTCATACTAGTGCCCAAGGAATGGAAGACAGATTGTGTTTAATCACATATTATTCTTATTTGTTTTGTTTATGAATCATTTCCTTTGAGGCATGCCAGAGTGATTTCACACACAAAAATATCATCATCATCATCAGTAGTAGTAGTAGTAATACTTAGAATCTTGGAACTGTAGAATTAGAAGGGACCACGAGGGTCATTTAGTTCAACTTCCTGCAGTACAGAAATATTTTTCCCAATGTAGGGCTTGAATCTACAACCAAGATTTAGAGTCTTATGTTCTACTGCTATCAACTTTTTGAGAAAATGAAACTTAAAGTGACTTACAAAATGAACTTTAAAACTTTAAAAACAAGTATAGAACATCCTCAAATGTGTATTGGAATGTAAACGGCATTTCCATGCACTCTGGCACTTGTCACAGTGTCCCGTTGCACCAGAAGTGGTTTAGTCATACTGGCCGCATGACCTGGAAAGCTGTTGGTGAACAAACAGCGGCTCCCACAGCCTAAAGCAAAATGAGCATCACATCCCATAGTCAAACTTGACCATCCAAGGGTTCTTTACCTTTACATATAGATATAGACATATAGATAGGAATCATAGAGTTGGAAGGGACCCTGACTGGAGTCCAAGCTGCTGCAGTGCAGGAATCTCAACTAAACATCCATGACAAATGGCTATCCAACCTCTGCTTAAAAGTCCACAACCTCCCAAGGGAGTTGGGTCCACTGTCAAACATCTCTGTCAGAAAGTTCTTCCTGATGTTTAGCCAGAATCTCCCTTCTTTGAACTTGGCCATTGGTTTGAGTCCTATCCTCTGGAGCAGGAGAAAACAAGCTTACTGCATCTTCCACGTGACAGCCCTTGAGATATTTGAAGATAGTTGCCATATCTCCATTCAGTCTCCTCTTTCCCAGGCTAACTCAACCGTTCCTCATAAGGTTCAGTTTCCAGACCCATGATCATCTTGGTTGCCCTCCCCTGCACACATTCCAGCTTGTGAATATCCCTCTTAAATTAAGTGGTACTGTTACCTCCCTTGATCTGGACACTATGCTTCAGTTGATACATTCTAAAATCACATTAGCTTTTCTTTCTTTCTTTTTTGATGCTGCAAAACTGTTGTGACTGGCAACTACCATCTCTAACACTAGGTGTCCAGTGGTGGGGTGGTGCCTCCCTCATTTATTTTTGGATACATTTATATCCCACCTTTTCCCAAGGAGCTCAAATGGGTGTAAATGGCAACCCCCCTCCTCATTTTATTCTCACAACAAACCTGAGGGAGGTTAGGATGAGATAATACATTGGTGTGTTTTTCTATGGTAACAGGCATTGGGTTTGTGTGGAGACTTGTACTTTTGATTTCTTGTCATTATTGTAGTAATTGACTATAGACATATGGGGGATGTAGTGCAAAGTTTTTAAAAAGTAAGTTAGAAGACAAACAGAGGCAGAAAGAAAGAAAGAAAGAAAGAAAGAAAGAAAGAAAGAAAGAAAGAAAGAAAGTCTATCTTAAACTATACATATCCCTGATGGACCGTCATACTATTTTTATAGCATCATTTGGGAAACATATCACAGAATAAATGCTCGTAAACTAGATAGCATCACCCAAGGCTGATTTTCCCCCTCAAGATGCCATTTTTATGTGTGAATAAATAGAAAACAACATGGATGACTGACCTGTAAGATGGAATAGCATTTGGTGGAAGTTCAAAGACCAGAGGGGTGGATTTGTACAGAAAATATATATGCTGCAATTTGTTTGGAAATAAAATTTGTTTCATAGCATGTAAAGTAGGTAAATATAAGAAGGGGAAACAGTTTAACTTGAAGAGTACACTTTGCACTTCAAATAGATTGCTTCTTTTAAATGTGGTTGCATAATCTCTGTATTTTATTTCCAGGTCCCTATTGAACATCACTGCCAGCACTGTATTTATTTTAGAAGAAACTGTCCATTAACTTTCAGAACATCTCTGGGAAGCTAATCCCTAGGGAGGATGAAATTCATGGGTGTATAACAAGTCTACACCTTTGATCCACTATCCACGCCGCAGTGCTAGGTAGGATTATGTAAAAGCCTTTCAAAACATTTCTGAGAATGCAGACCTACAAAATACTTGCAGAGTCTTTACAACTCGGATATATAAAAACAGATTTAATTTACTCCATTTCCCAAGGTTTAAAGTATGCAATCATATCTGGATTTTAAAAACATTTCAACTTAAAGAAATCAGAAGAAGGGCTTTGCTTCATTTTTCATCATGTCCACATTCGAGGAGTAGTGGGCAGAGCCCAGCCATTAAACATCCCAGTGGTTCTTTGGTGAGAAAGAATTGAACATGTGCTTAACCCTCACATAGAAATCAATGTGACTTTAATTAGCTGAATCTTTGCAGAAGCATGCCCTTACAGAACTCGGCTACTGTCCAAACTAAGAAATTTGAATCATCTTTCCTTCATTTTTCTGAAATACATTACATTTCTGTAATATATCAACATCTGTGAGAAAGGGGCATAGGAATGCTGTACCAGATCTATCATACTGAGTCACTCAGCAGCCCTTTACACCCACCCATCTTTATTAATATCTTTATTGAATAAGGTAATAAGAAAGAAAGCTAATACTTAAAAAAATCAGCTATTCAGTCAGTTCTATGAAAGTTTCTGTGCAGAGCATGACATTAATAAAAATTGAATTTGACTTTCTATACTTCCATCTCCACCTCATATTAATATAGAATCCTTACACAAACTAAGCAGAAACTAGTCATACAATTAACATACAGAACACCGTATTTTTCGCTTTATAAGACGCACCAGACCACAAGATGCACCTAGTTTTTGGAGGAGGAAAACAACAACAACAAAAATCTGAATCTCAGAAGCCAGAACAGGAAGAGGGATCACTGTGCAGTGAAAGCAGCAATCCCTCTTGCTGTTCTGGCTTCTGTGATAGCCGCGCAGCCTGCATTCGTTCCATAAGACGCCCACACATTTCCCCTTACTTTTTAGGAGGGAAAAAGTGAGTCTTATAGAGCAAAAAAGACGGTACATCTTTTAGTTCTTCCACAGTAAACCCAATGATGACAAGGGAAAAGCTATGGTACATAGGTGCAGAGGCAGATTTAGGGGAGCATGACTGGTTTGCCCACACTGGGCATCAAACAGAGAGAATGTTTCAGGGGACACCACAACAACGAAGTGGAACAGAAGGCAAGAGGCGGGAGGTGCCAAATTTTGGCATCACACAGAGCGCTGCTGAAATTCGAAAGCCCCAAGTCTGCCAGTAATGGGTGAAAGGGAATCAGAATGATTTATCTTTGTAATTTTCCCATGGACATTTTTTGGGAATATAATATTAGGCTATGCAAGCTACAGATAACCCCTATCACTAAACAGCATAATGGTTGAGAGATGTTGCAAGTTTCATTTCATAATCTTTTGACAAATGGGCTTTTTGCTTATGTCCAAAACTACAGATAAACTACCATTCCTCCAATTTTTGGCAAAAGCATCAAAAGATCTGAAAAATGCTGGAAATACTCAAAGTGGAAATGTGCATTTTAGAACATCAAGATATATTGGTTAAATGCCTGAATATTTTACATCTGATATTGGCCCATCTAGTCACCTCACATATTTACATAGAAACACGGTACAGTTCAGGCTACACCAAGTTTTTTGGGGGGGAGGGTAACCTCCATTTAAAAGCGAATCTATTAAATTTACATTCCGGAACAATATGTGAACTGAAACACAGGCGGCTTTCAAAAGGCTCACTAACCTGAATTTTGCGATGCAGTTCTCCCACCAAACAGTGTTTACAAAAATGTTTACATTAGGTGCATAAAAATGAATATATTGGTAAAAAATAACATACAGAAATACATTACATTGTGAAAAAATGCTTGTAAAAATGTGTACAAACTGCATTCAAAAGTGTGTCTCTTAGGAGAATTTTGCACTAAAATGCTGAAGTATTTTCATGATTATAATTTAAAAAAAAGCAGATCACAAATTACTTCAGAAATGTGGAGAAGTGAATTTAAGATTGGGGGAATGAGAAACATAGAAAACCAAGACTGACACATCCTTGTATCCCTAGTCACTGGGGAATAGCAGAAGAGGGCTGCTGCTCCCATGTCCTCCTTGTAGGCATAGGCATTGGACAGCCACTGTGAAAAGCAGGAAGCTGTGCCAGATAGTCCTTTGCTCTGATTCATCTGGGCTCTTTATTATATGGTTGAAGCTACATGCGTTCTGCTCTGGCTGCTGGATATGACTATTTAGAACTGCAGGCAGCAGCTAATTGTGTATCCTGTACCTTGAGAAACTAGGGATTAATACGCATTTGTTCCCTGCTGGGTTGGAGCAAATAAATATAGGTCAACAAAAGGATGGTGACTGTTCTGCTGTGGAGATTAAGGCCACAAAGATAAGTTTAAGTATTGCAGCTCTTTTGGTGGGATTTAATTCAAGCTGGCTTGATGCTTCGACATTCATTCACTGATGTGCTGACCTGTGTTTTCTTTCAACGCTACTGCAGATGATGATTGTTGTAAATTCTTTGCCACATGTGGATATATTTGCCAAGCAGCCAATGCTTCACGCAGCTGTACTGTTCTGCCGCACCAGGGACCCAAAGAATGACTGACGAGCGCTATTTCAATATTTTGCATACAACAGAGCAAGCCACATATTTGCTAATGCACTGCTATTGTTGACATGACAATATGATGCGCTCTTCTGCAGGACTCCAAAACTTTAGAAATCATGAAGAAATGTAAATGAAGAAATCACAAAGAAATGCAATAAAAGGCACTACAGAAAGAAACAGAGCCTGGTAAGAGTCGGTGTATTTGCTCAGGGAGAAATTTTAATTTCTGTTCACATTTTAACCTACCTCATTTCCCAAAACAATAAATAACCAACTTCTCTGAATTCTAAAATATGTACAAAAACATGAGGGAAGATGTTATTGTAAATGCATAAATAAATGGCAATAACATACATAAGAAATGGAAGAAATGACATATTCAGATACCAGGGAGTATTTAGAGCAGGTGTAACCAAGCCAGGATCCTCCACATTCTATGGACTACAGTTCCAGTCATTGGCCACGCTGCTTAGGGCTGATAAGAGTTTGTTGTCTGGAGATGACCATGTTGGCTATTCCTGCCTTAGTGCAATTATGTCCAAACTGATTCTTATCCCGAGCAAGTAAATCAAGCAAGTAAATGGAACAAAGTGCTGCCTCAGTGAAAGTGTCCCTAGTGGCCACTGACTGACAATGTCGCCAAAAGCTTGAGACAAAACTGTATTTTATTATTTAATGGTGTTTTCATGTAGAGAACTGTGAGCAAATGGGCTCTCCGAGTTCCTCACCCTATTTATTTGTGGGCAGCGAAATGCGGGGGGAGCGGAGAGGTCAGCAAATTTCTCCAGAGGGAGGAGAAATTAGGAAGAAGTATCAGAAGCTGTCTTGTACCAAGGCAGACCAGTGATCCATTTAGCTCAGCCTTGTCTACACTGGATGGCAGCGGCACTCCAGGATTGGAGGCAAGGGATATTCCCAGTCATAACTGGAGACTCTGGGGATCAAGCCTGGGAGCTTTTGCATACAAAGCAGATGTTCTTCCATCCAGCTACATCCCGCCCCCGCCCCACACCATAGTTTCTCTGGGGTAGGTTTCACAGTTGCTGTCACAGCAAGTGGCAAGAGTTATGCTAGCAGCCTGCCCATCACTTTCCACCTTTCACGAGATACCAGACTCATGCATTGTGGTGCATCATGGAGGGTGTGGGGAATGGCTTCTACCTCAAAAAAATTGGTGAAGAATATTTAGGGGAGAAACTCCTCAGAGGTTTTCTGCTTCTGAGAAAAATCTCAGACCTGGTCTATGAAAAATCGATGAGATCCAACTTTAATCATCTTCAGAGTAGACCACTGAAACCAGTGCCCTTTGATTTCAACCGGTCTACACTGAGTAGCATTGGATATCACCCAAGTCAGTATATGTCTTTCCCCTCAGCTCTAGTGTCATGGTGCCAGATTGCTCCCAAACCTTGAACAAAGAAGAGAGAGATGTCATGATTACCTGCATGCTGAAATGTGTGCACTTTTTACACGTTGATGCTGCAAAAATGGGGAGGGAGAAGTAGTGGGCAACCCTGCATCTCCCCTGTTTACTCTTTGAGCAAACAGTTGCTACGCCTGGAAAATGTAGTAGCTTGGAGGAACTTGCTTGGAACTACGCAGGTGAAGCTAGTCTCTTGGCGCTTTCAAAAATAAATTTAAAGAAGACAAGGAAATGGCACAACAGAAGTCAATTTTGTCCCAAGTATCTCTTTGCCTGGGCATTTTTATTATGCTCATTGCAATGGTATCTAAAGCCTGTTCCGGCAAAGTGATTGAGCACCAGTTTATGTTTAGTTATCTTGGTAATTCATTTGAATGAAATGCACTATCCAGATGCTTTCTGGGGAGTGGGGGACAAACCTTAGCGCAAACTCCTTTGAATTAAGTTGGGCTTCTGCTTGTGAAGCACTCTGAGCTGATGCAACACAAGAGCCATAATTCAGAAATTAGGAGAGTATCCTGGTCCCTGTTGGAAGGACTGTCCAGTCCAAGCCCAGTTAAAAGATAAAGGGCCCTGAAAAGGAAGAGGAAGGTGGGGCCTCGAAGTTGCCATCAAACATTAGCACCTGGGCAACAGACTGAGGAGGCACTGAGGTTCTCTTGATCACAGTCTTCTCCAATGTGGACAAATAGATAGCTGCTTTATATGAGGCCAGGCCATTTGTCCATCTGTCTCAGTAATGTTGACACTGACTCGTACAGGCTCTCCAGAATTTCAGGCAGCGATCTCTCCTAGCCCTACCTGAAGATGACAGAGATTGAAGCTGGGACTTCCTGCATGCAAAGCAGATGTTCTACCACTGAGCTATGGCCCTTTCCAAATGGTATTTCTATCTAAACTTAAGCAATCGCTTGTGAATTTGCCTAAACAATAACACAAACATTATCCATTGGAGGGGAAGTCTTGATTAAATCCTGCCACTCTCAAAACTGGTATTTGGGTTTGCACACGTAGACCCAGTTCAGCACCAGGAATCAGCCTCCCTGAGTGGGATAGAAATTGAATGTGCCCAAGTTGTGGGCTCAGTGTACCAGAATCACGCTGGGGAGCCCAGAGATGGTGGTGGCTGGGCCACTTTGCTCAGACATTATCATCATGCTTTTCTTTATTTTGAGAGATAAGGGCACCAGCCACAGTGGGGCCCCAGAGCCCACAGAATCCACATTTGCCCCACTGTGCCAGGTGCTGGTGCCAGGCCTGACAGTTAAGTTCTGTTAATGTTAATGGGATTTAATGATGTGTAGGGAGAAAGGTTTGCAGCCTGATTAATGATGAAGATGTAATCATTTAGCTAATTATAGAGTACTTCCATCATTCATTAAATGATCAACTTATCATTTGTAATCATGAACATCAAACAGCGTTACATCCCCCCGCTCTTTCATGGCTTATAGTTTTTCCCATGGTTCTGATCTTTCACTGTTCTTGGGGGCAGGGGGAAAATCCTTTTCATGTATTGCTAATCAATCATGTCTACCTCTTAGAGCCTGGTCTTTGCATCTTTACTTGGAAGTAAATCCTGGTGAGTTCAATGGAACATATTCTTTACTAAACTGCGCAAGATTGCAGCTTCAGAAATACAACTCTACATTTTGAGATGTTTGCTTCATCTAACATAAATGTCTTGCTGGGTTTTCTAAGTCCGAACTCTTAATCCCACCCATGTCTTGCTCTGAGTACAACACAGTAAAGCAAGAATTCATCTAGTCAATCAACACTACAAGTTCAACTTTCCTCTGCTGCCGCTTGCATTCCCCGTCGTTCTGCACTGGCACCCCACGTTGGGCGGTGCTGGGAGCATGCTCTGACAGTGGAAAAGCCAGCAAAGGAACCTGCAGCTCAGCACATGAAATAGGATGCATCGCGCAGTACCCACAATGTTACACAGCACTTCGGGCATGGCGCACGCAGCCAAAACAGCCGCCATGCAGCTGGGGCAAGAGCCGGCAGCCAAGCAGAGCAATGGCTTGGCGCGAGTTAAGGGGTGAGCGTTGGAGTCCGGGGGAGAGCTGCCCGCGGAGCTCCAACGGGCTCTACTCCGCTTGGCTGTTGGTAGCTCTTCCCCGGACTCCAACGCTCAGCCCCGGACTCTCGGCCTGGCGCCTCTGAGAGCCCGGTGCCCGGGTGCCATGCACCCCTAGCACCAACAGTTAAGATGGCCCTGGTCAACATCTTATTACCAAAAGTTCAGCTAGGCCTTTGCTGTTGTTGACAATAGTGTGGCTTACCCGCATGAATCCTTGTCTTCTGTAGCTGACAGCATGCTACATTAGTGCCATTTTATTAATCCATTCACATAATCCAATGTATTCTGTTTTATGTGCAGTTTAGTTTGTAAACAATAATATACTATTAATCTTTATTCAGTAGTCTTGTATTTAAATCAACATTTTTCTTCCAAATCATTTGTGAAACAGTTGTCCAAAAGCCAGAGTTATTGCAACCTTTTTTAAAAAATAAAATAAAATAAAACAAACATTAGTTAGGCATTAGTAGCAATCCAGGCAACAGTCCAGCTGGGATTTTCACGTTTTGTCTTTATTCTTTCTTTCAAGTTCTAGCATTGTATTTTCAGGTGACAGTTGGCCATAAATCCAAATTACTTGTGTTGGTTATTTTTCTCAGCATTAACCAGTCTGTAAAAAGATAAAATAAAACGGGAGATAATCTATAATTTAGCATAAAAAACATTGCTTGGTAAATATGGAGAAAAATATTGCTTCGTGCAGTAAGAAAATGGACCAACAGATGAGACTGAAAACATTAAAAATATAAGCACAATTTTTAAAAACATAAGGAGGTGGCAAAACACTTAGAGATGGCAAAACGCGGAGTTGTTTCTGTGTGTTTAAAAGAAAAATGTGAAATATGTGGATTAGCATGACCTAAAGGGGCTCCTGCCCCCCCCCCTCTACCGCATGTAGAAAAGTGTGATATCTTTTAGAGCTAATCATATCCAGCAAGGTCTGAAATACCTTCACGGACTCAGTGGAATTAGAAATGTGTGTGATGAAGTAGGCCAAACTGTTTAGCAGTCTTTCCCTCCCTCCCACCAATCTCTATAGTGCAGGCCCAATCCAGCCCCAGTTGCTTGGAACCAGTCGCGTGAAACAACAAGTATATTCTGTGGGAATATACATCCACATTCATATTCAGTGGGTACCAGATAAGCTTTGCAATGCAGATGTAAATGTGCATTAAGATGAGCGTCTACCTCCACATTCGGTTCATGCATTCGGTTCCACACAGAGCTCTCTCTCTCATTGGATCTAAGCATAGATACAAGCGTCTCATGGAAATAACTGTAAAATGGCTTTTTAAAATCTGATTTTTTAATGCATCTGTATGGTGTTTTTGCAGTCTTTATTTTTTTAAAAAAAAAAACTTTGATCTAGGAAGAACACATCCCTCGGGGAAAACACCTCTAGCAACTAGACTTCAGCACTCGGTTCAGTTGAGGCAGATGAAAGTATAAAGTTGGAAGATCAGAGTTCTAAAATGTGCAGAGAACCAACCAACAGACTTACCCTAGTTACCCTTTCTCCATGTGAGAAGCACTGATTTCTCCAGGTTATGAGGGTGCAACAGAGCGGGTGAGGCCAGGAAGCACAGTCCTACTCTCCCCCTTCAAGTGATTGTTATTGCAAATGGGGAAATGCCAGAATTGGGATTGGGTCAACAGCAAACTACCTAGTCTGGTTTTATGGGGGGGGTTGGGGGTGCTACAGTTTGCATTGAGTTTCTTGTACACTGCTCAGAGACAACTGCAATGAAGCACTATATAAATTGTCAAAGCAAATAAAATAATAGTTCATGCAGTGGTACCTCTGGTTAAGAACTTAATTCATTCCGGAGGTCCATTCTTAACCTGAAACCGTTCTTAACCTGAGGTACCACTTTAGCTAATGGGGCCTCCTGCTGCTGCCACACGATTTCTGTTCTCATCCTGAGGTAAAATTCTTAACCCGAGGTACTACTTTCTGGTTAGTGAAGTCTTTAACCTGAGGTGTTTGTAACCCGAGGTACCACTGTACTACTGTTGGGATTATGAACTTGTATTTCTGAAAATGCTTTAGTTAAAAATTTTAAAAAGCATGTGAGCCATTTCAGAAGAGTTAACCGTGTTTTGCCTTAATTATTCCAAAAGCCACTTTCATTCTAGCAGTGAGCAGCAAAGGAAGAGCACCTTTAACCATTCAGTCATCTTGGGAGAGCTGAACTATTGACTCCATTCATTGCCTGCTTAGCAGAGGTTCATTGGAAGGAACAAGCACTCCCACAGATTTCATATCTTCCCGCTGGTGCCTGTAATTCAGTTAGTGGCTTCTGATCAGAAATAACACTGAATTTCTTCCTTATGTGTCTCCTATAGATTTTGAGTGCCAGAAAAGAGTCGAGGTCTAGTCCGGAGAGAATCTCCTTTGACTGTGTGGTTCAGCAAGCCAGCAAGATTGCACTTTTGTTTGAGCCTGTTTAAAAGACATTTAATAGAGCTCGACAGATCAGAAACCGGGTAGCCTAGTAGCTTTATTTCCTAAGTACAAAAAAAATGCATGCTCTGTTTATAATGTATCAACAATAATTACACTGGTGAATGGAGCATCTGACTGAGGCAACAGAATCCCAAGAGCCCACTGCTAATTCATAGGTATTTTCCAAATTGGGGGGGGGGTCCAAGCCACCCCCCAATTCAAAGACTTTATTTATTGTTTTATTTCATAAAATGTATCTACTACTTGACTGCAAAAAAATCCCACCCCTTGAAACAATTTAGAAACTGATTGACATCATCCCTGAATTTATTGAGAATCTATGTTTTACCCATTTCTGTGGCAAGTCTAGATAAACCTAGCACATTTGCCAGGATTCCCATCCCCTGAAAAAGATGGCATGATAGAAAACTAGTTATCAATATTAAGGGTGGGGAACCTTTTTCAGTAGAGGACCACATTCTCTTGGGGATAATCTACTGGGGGCAGTGAGTGGAGCCGAAGTCCGTAATGGCTGGAGCCTAATGTGAGTGGGACACCCCCTTTTCTCTTGCTTTTTCTCACCCCCTCTCCTCTCCCCTGCCCTATTGTCCCCCTTTCCCCTTCCATGCCACCCATATGAAACCAGGGCAAGAGCCAAGTAGTCCTTGGGATGTAGGTTGCTCAGGTGTCTCCTTGCCCAGGTGTCTCCTTGAAGACTATGCACCTGCAGCTGATGAATGACTGGCCATTGTGCCCATCCCCTTGTTGGAAACCCTGTTGGTATGGAACCAAACCCTTTCAAAGTAACACCAATCAGGAGTGTGCTGCTTCTGCTATTTGCTTCTGGCTTGGATTTGTTGTTGTTTTGTTTTAAGGACATTAAGCCCATCAAGATGATGATGATGATGATTTTATTATTTATACCCCGCCCATCCGCCTGGGCCTCCCCAGCCAGTCTTGGTGGCTCCCAACAAAGTACTAAAAACAGAATAAAACTTCCAACATTAAAAACTTCCCTAAACAGGGCTGCCTTCAGATGTCTTCTAAAAGTCAGATAGTTGTTTATTTCCTTGACATCTGATGGGAGGGTGTTCCATAGGAAGGGTGCCACTACCGAGAAGGCCCTCTGCCTGGTTCCCTGTAATCTCACTTCTCACAGTGAGGGAACCACCAAAAGGCCCTCAGAGCTGGACCTCAGTGTCCGGGCTGAACGATGGGGGTGGAGATGCTCCTTCATCCTGTTCTCACTGTGGCCAATGAGATGCCTCTGGAAAGCCAACAAGCAGGTCCTGAATGCAACAAAGCTCTCCCCAATTCTGATACTCAGCAACTGGTATTCAGAGGCATGCTCCCTCCAACTCTGGAGACAGAACATAGCCAGAACCACCACCAGTGAAAACACTGCTCTCCATTTATCTAATACTCTGTTAAAGTGATAAAAATTGGTGGCCATTGTTTCTAGCTCCCTTTGTTTTGTTTTGCTTTGCTTTGCTTTGTTGCTTACTCTGAAATCATTGGTGTGAAAATGATGCAGTAAACATGCATGCTCTCTGATGCCACCTCATCCTGTAACTTGTAGTTCAGCATTAAAGTACTGAGCTGCAGCTGGGAAAACTCCCAGAGAGATTCAACCTCAGTCTCTTGTAATGCTTCAAGGCTTTTTCCTATCTGTGCATATTTGGATTAAATCTGTTTTTTGTCATAAAACCAATAGGTCCAGCCTCTCTCATCCGAACACTGCAAAAATAAGCCCTTGAGCCACCCGTGGGCATCCTAATATTGACAAGTAGATCCTACGATAAACTTACTTTAGGTTCTGAAGATTTCTTTTGGGGGGGAAATGTCTCTGCGCCCATTGCCATTCTGTCACCCGAGGTAATAGCTTGTATATATCTTATGTCTCCCTTGGCAGACTATTGATAAATGTATCCCAATTATTTACCATACAAAGCACATGCTGCAATTGCATTTTGATAGCAGAACTCGGCAGTTTTAGCACTGCTGCTTTCCCCCGTCTTCTAGATTAATTCCACTGAATGTCACCACGTCTCTTGGGGGAGACAATGCCTGCTCTTTGAAACAAAACAGTTTTCCTATATGCATTCGGCTCTTGAATAAGAGATCCTTTTTAGTCAATCCCTAATATGTAGCACCAAATTCAGCACCCTGTTCCAGTGGGTGAAAACCTAGGTTAATATATCATAAAAGTAGCAATGACTTTTGAGCCTAATAGAAGACTAAGCAAATGGGCCCCTCATTCATCTGGGGGGGGCACCCAAAATGTTTCACTCATTGGGAAAAGAAAGCTGTTTTCAAATTGAAAAATAAATAAATAGTGATATTCCACGCTGTGTAAGGTTGGTACAGGGTCATAGCTCAGTGGCGGAGTCTGTTTTGCATACAGAAGGTCCCAGATTTAATCACCAATGGTCTGACTCAGTATCAGGCAGCTTCCTATGTTCCTATATTCTTGTGTAAGGTTGCATCTCACTTTGCTTTCAGTTGCCATGGATGATGATTGCAGGGTCCATGTTGCTTCATATGGGGAAAGGCGGTCCTTGAGATATGATGGTCTTTCCCATCAGCTGCTCCCTATTGCCAGGGGATGAACCTGAGATCTCTGAACTTCCATTGGGAAGTAGGAACAAGGCAAGATTTTGGAGGCAGAACTTCTTGACTTTTTGGCAGGGCTGAGATGGGCACAGCTCCCCGGCTCTATTCTGTATGCATGCCTAGACCTCCACTGGCTGCTCTTCCTCCTTTTCCTATTGAGAATTCATGGACTGGATTATAAGCTTCCTCATTCCATGGAGGGAATTATGTTCACTGCATCATTTGGCACTGGGCAGGCAGCCAACCAGATCCTCTAGTCTTCATCACAGCCCTTTGCAAGCTGCCATGCCACTACTCTTCCCCAAGATGGGATTTTATTTTTATTTATTTTACTTTGGGGAGTGGTGCAGTGTAGGCAATGGAGAAAGGCTGCCTTTTGTTCCCTTTGGTCATTAAGTAAACTGTTTAGACTAGAGAACAGTTTAATCAACACTCAAAAGAGTCCAAATGAGCAGGGTGACCAAGAAGCTGCAAGTCATCTAAATATTTATAGGCTATTCTTGACATAGTCTTGTATTCCTTTTCAGATTCCACTGGAGCAGGCGCTTAAGGGGAAAGAGCTGTGGTGGACATAAAGAATGGTGTCCTTCTGAACAGCTTTTTGCAACTTCTTGCATAATTAGTATAATTAAATACACAAAGGATCAAATACACAACCAGGAGTGAGAAGAGTGATTTCAAGATACATTACATGGAACTGAATTATATATCTTCTCCACCTCAAACTTCTCCTGCCCTTTAAAATTTCAGAGAACACCATGTCTTATCACGATGTTCATTTGCAGAAAATGTATATTTATATTTGTTGGCTCAGCAATGCAGAAAAACAAAGTCAAGGAGAAGCTCTTTTGTAGCCCACAAACATTCCCGTTTATGCCTGACATCAAGTGCAGTGGTGATGACATTGATTTATCAGATTGATTTATTCCATACTCTTCTGACAACAACCCAACAGCTACCTTTGACTTTACAGCACCTTCTGTGAGTGCATCTCTTCTTTGTGCCTGGAATAGACTCCTATTCAAAGTCATAGCTGTAGTAAAGATATATTCTATTTCTAATGTAGTTTAACTATTCTGTGGCTAACCACTTTCAAAACAAAACATTATTTCCAAGGATGATGATGCAACTTGACCTTCTAATTGCCTATTGTGCAGCCTACTGATGGTTTGTATGTGCATCAGATGTGGGTCCCTTGTACTGAATCCCTTAAACTGATGTCTGCTGCTGAACTTGAGTCATATCATGGACTTTGTAATGGCCTAGCCACTTGCTAACGCTGTTAAAGCAATTCTTCCCAAATTGGCAGTGATAAATAAAGCTAGATGTTCACCCTTATTACGGAAAACCAGAGGATTTGCAGACACGGATTTCCAATAAAAGCTATCGAATGAATTTCAATTGGCCAGGAAAACAATAAAAAGAATGAAACAGGATGTCATAAAAGCAACCATAGTATTTGGTTCTGAGCAGTTAGATGCCTTTAAAGGGGAATTAGACAAAATCACTGAAGATAAGCCAATCAGCGGCTAGTAATCATGATGGCTAATATACTAGTTTCTGGGAATGCCGGTTGCGTACCCCACCTCGAATAATCTCTAGCCCACATTTGATAGTCACAGGAAAACCTCACAGGGAACAAGAGCCCTTGCAGTTCTCCTTAGTGATGAATTAGAGTTTCTCTTCCCCATGTGATTCATCATCAGGACAGAAGAAGAAGTAGCAGTTATCTGAAGAGAGTTCATTTATTTGGAGTTTGATGTTGAAGAGACAGTGCCATCAGCAGTTTCAGAGAACTTATATTGATGTGGTCCTATCCAGCGAACTCCCGTGATGGGTTGTGTCCATGTCGTCATTCAGCTGGGTACTGCGGTGACACCTACACAAAGTGTCAAGAACCTTTCTACATTCTGAGCACAGGGAATGTTTGAGATCGCTGGTAAATTGCCTGATCTGAAAGTTGTCGTTTTATAATTATAGCTGAGAGAGGGAGAGAGAGCATACTACTTCTTCAAAAAGACAGAAATGAGGTTCTTTGAGGAATTCCTACTGACCATCTGCACTGCACACCCAGCCTTGGTTCAGAATCAAATTTTAAAACCTGGTCTTTTAGCCCTGCCTTCCAACTAGAACCAACTAAATGAGCCTGCTTGTTAAAGGGTAGACAAGTGGAACACAGGAAATGAAAATGGCTACTTTTGTTTATTTGTGTTTCCATATTTGACAAGAGCATTCATCAGTCCAAATTATTTACAAGATTTGAGGGAACCTTTAGCAAGGGCATGCAGAATGGGCCCACTGCAGCCTGTGGGACTGGCTCCGGGCCTAACTCATTATTTTATCAAGGCTCTGGCAGTCAATCAATAGGAAATTATCTGTGCTGTATTGACATAAATCATAATTGGTTTCTCTTGAATGCCATGCCAAATCCCTGACAGAATGAGTTACTGTATGCTCTGTGCCAGTTTTCTTTCCTTATCTGTTCGACTCAAATCTTTCCCTGAATGCAATCAAATGGCAGCAGAATCCTAAAGAAGACTGACAGCCTCATGAGAACTTCAGCATGGTGACCTATATCTTTAATCTAGCACCCCACTCTCTTGAGCTGTAGCCATAATTTTTCATACATCAAAACAACTGGAAAAGGGGTCAGACGAGGCAGGAAAATAATAATATAGATCAGTTACAGCTCAGTAATTTGTATGGAAGTGAAATAAATTCACCCCATGACCTAAGACAAATTGAACCCACTCTAAAATCTGAAGTATCATTAGCTACCTAATTGTTTGAGCTTCTACACAGTCTCCCCCAGATTTGTACAACCATGTTTAGGATGGGCTGTAATGCTTCTGAACAACAGTTGCTGGACGCCACCGAAAGGGAAAGTGCTTTTGTGCTCAGATCCTGCTTGCAGATCTCCCATGGGTATCTGGTTGGCCACCGTGAGAAAAGGATGCTGGACTAGATCCAGGACGCATTGGCCTGATCCAGCAGGCTCATCTTATTCTTATGTTCTTGCCCTTCTGTTGTTTTATGTTCTGTAGTGTTATGCTTGTGCCTTAAAGTAGAACTGACCCCCCCCACCAAAAAAAAAATATCAACCATCTTTTGGCTAGGTGGGACCAAAACAAAATCCTCCAAAAATCATGGTGGGGTGGATTCTTTGAAAAATTTGGGTGGGGGTTTCTGCTTATCTTACAAGATGCCCAGGAGTGTTTCAATTTTTCTAACTGATTTTACAGTGATAGCTTTGGTTATAAACTGGAGGTCCGTTCTGGAGGTCCGTTCTTAAGCTGAAACCGTTCTGATCCTGAGGTGCGCTTTTGCTAATGGGGTCTCCTGCTGCCCGCGATTTCCGTTCGCATCCTGGGGCAAAGTTCGCAACCAGGAGCAGCTACTTCCAGGTTAGCGGATCCTGTAACCTGAAGCGTTCGTAACCTGAAGCGTTCATAACCAGAGGTACCACTGTACTCACCGTATTTATTTAGCCCTGCACTGCTTACAGGTGTCCTCTCTTTGCCACATCTCGCTGGCACTTGCTGGACTGCCTTGGATGGATTCCATATCATGTCACCCTCAAAGCCTTTCGGGAAGTGTGGCTGGAGAAGAACAGTCTGAAGTCACCAACCTGAAGCCTGAAGGTACACATCATGTGCCCATAGAGGTTTTCCCTGGTGCTCAAAGTATCCCATTCCCTGCCCCTGCTGAAATTAGGCTTGAAATAATTATTCAAATGAAGCCAATGGAATAGATTGTGGTGCGTGCTTGGGCTGCGGTGTGTGAGGGGTGCCCACAACAATTTCTCGAGTTTGCAAATGGGCCCGTGGGCCCAAAAAGTTGGCAACCCCTGCAGTAAGGTAAGCAGCAACCCCACCCCCAAATACTTCAGAGCTGTTTCTCTTCCCTCACCACAACGAAAGCAGTAGCAGCCCTTGTTTTCAGAGGGGCAGGATATTTCCAGAAAACTGGAGGGGGAATTTCAACCCAGCCAATCATATTCAGCCAGCAATAACTACCACCAACTTGTGGCATAGAACTGGGGAGAAGAGAGGAGCCATGGTAGATGCATGGCCTCTAGAAAAGTCTCTAGATCAGAGGTTCCCAAACCATGGACCATATTCAAGTGGTCTGCAGAGTGTATGTGAAGAACACTTACAACTGGAATTCTATGAAATTCAAATTGTAATACAATAAAATAAATAAAAGATGCAATTAAAATACAATTAAAATTCATACGGTATCTAGCATAGCACATTACAATTGCTTCAGTGGACAGGGGGGAAAACCCTCATTAAGTGGTCTACCATCAGTAATTTTCAAGGGGTCCGTGTGGAAACAAGTTTGGGAACCACTGCTCTAGTCCTGTTAGAGAGTAGGCCTTGAATCTGGGGGCAACTTTTCTAAAGGCAGGTCAACCATGGGGAAGTCTGCTATCATTGTGTGATCACATTATTCTTATTTGTTGAATTTATTAGTTGTCTTTCTCAAAATGACCTTAGCAACTTACATAAAAATAAAAACATAAAACATAAATATAAAACAGAGAAAATATACAAAAATTAAAACCAAACAACAAACCACAATGACTCTATATAATACTAAGATCATGTCCCCCATAAAAATTAACAAGATCAACAGCAGCAGATATACCAGTAACAAAAATCAAATAAAAAACTGATGATCAGCGAAACAGCCTTTCACATACCCTCAAACACCTGAGAGCTAGAAAAGTTTTAACTTGGCCCCCCAAATAGAGTAATGTCAGTGCAAGATAGGCCTCGCTGGGGAGACCTTTGCATAGACAGAGGGCCACAACTAAAAAGGTTAAACACCTCAAACACCTGAGAGCTAGAAAAGTTTTAACTTGGCCCCCCAAATAGAGTAATGTCAGTGCAAGATAGGCCTCGCTGGGGAGACCTTTGCATAGACAGAGGGCCACAACTAAAAAGGCCATCTCCTTTTTTTGCCACTTTCCTAACTTCTCTAACAATGTGAGCCTATGCATGCTTACTCAGAGATAAGTCCCACCAAGTTTTGTGGAGCTTGCTTGCAATAAACAGGTACAGTGGTACCTCAGGTTACATACGCTTCAGGTTACATACGCTTCAGGTTACAGACTCCGCTAACTGAAAAATAGTGCTTCAGGTTAAGAACTTTGCTTCAGGATGAGAACAGAAATTGTGCTCTGGCAGCACAGTGGCAGCAGGAGGCCCCATTTGCTAAAGTGGTGCTTCAGGTTAAGAACAGTTTCAGGTTAAGAACGGACCTCTGGAACGAATTACCGTATTTTTTGCACCATAACACTCACTTTTTTCCTCCTAAAAAGTAAGGGGAAATGTCTGTGCGTGTTATGGAGGAAATGCCTACGGGTGGCATGCCTACGGATTTTCCTCCTCTAAAAACTACGTGCGTGTTATGGTCAGGTGCGTGTTATAGAGCGAAAAATACGGTAAGTACTTAACCCGAGGTACCACTGTATAGGACTGCAGCCTAATATGATAGATATGATGTTTACTAAGCACAGATCCAAATGCTACTAATGCATACATCTGTTCAAGCACCCATACATGTTACTCAAAGGCTATCTCTGCAAGACATTCCACAGAATTAACCATACCAATATCTGATACTCTTTTCTTCTCTAGGTATTAGAAACCTTTTCCGTCTTAGAATAGTGATAGGTTTTACTGGGGACACAGAGAGAACAAAGTTTGGCAATGCTAATACTACGAAAGCTTGCAACATCAGAAAGTAGTTTCACAATAAATAGTTTGTTCCAAGCTGCCACCAAACATTGCCTAAAGTGAAATTTGGAAATTCCTGCTTGGGCAAACTATGCGAGGAATTCTGAGGAATGCTAAACAGATTTCTCAGTACACATTTTATTCAGTTGCCACTGAATTCCCCCTAAAGCAAAATGTGGAGCAGTTTTGGAAGTTTCTGCTCAGGCAAAAACGCTATGGACTTTCAAGAGAAGCTTAAAAGATTCCCTTAAATCTAGCTGTGTTTCCCACAGAGTGTGCGGGAGTCGCATTTCACTGACAAGAGTGTGAAAACGACTCCACATTTACAGGATTTGAGGATGTGTGCTTTTTCAGTTGCATGCAGCCTGCTAATGAAAAGTGCATCGAAGGGTCATCTGTTTTGACCTCTAATACACTCTGACTCCGCAGAGTGCGGTGCAGTTGCTGGACACTGAAGCATGACGCTTGTTTGTGGGGAAAGTTCAGTTTTAAGTACATGCTCAGCCTTTGAAACAATGTCAGTGGCCTTGGCCTACCTCCACGCTGAAGTTGTTTTGCGAAGGAAAGGAACTCCAAGCTTCCTACCTCCACTCCCTTCCTCCCCCCCCCCCAGGCTGTGAGCAGATATAATAAATAATAAATGCAACACATGGAATCTGACAGCTGACATGACAGGGAATTCTGTTTGAACAGATCTTTCGATCACACTGCATTGAACTGAAATCCAGGTTAGCTCAGTTTACTTCAGGTCTGAAGCTCACATTTGTGGAAGCACTGTTTAAATAATGCTCCGCATTTATAAAAGAGCTTGGATAGCTCCAAGTTCATTCATGCGTACAATAAACCTACAGGGCAGTTCAATATTTCATCCCAATCTTGTAGATTGGAGGCGAGACTGAAGCCCCTACCCTGAGGTTATTCCGCACGTCTTCCAAGAATGTGTGACGGGAGAGGGGGACTAGGAGTGCTAGACTTGCTCTGATATTACTGTTCCTTCCTGCTTCATCCTCCAGAACTTCAAGTATTACAGGGATAGAAGGTCTAAATGGGCCGCCTATGTACATTTGGCTGAACATGCCTAGGCATCTTTATGAAACTGGGAGCCCTGTATGATCAGGGTTCCCGATTGCATGAAAGAGCCTAAATGCATTTGCGAACCTAAGATCTTCAGGTGAGGAGACAGCACAAATTCTGTAATATGGCATGGTTGGTTTATCTATATACAGTGGTACCTTGGGTTAAGTACTTAATTCGTTCCGGAGGTCCGTTCTTAACCTGAAACTGTTCTTAACCTGAGGCACCACTTTAGCTAATGGGGCCTCCCGCTGCCGCCGCGCTGCCGGAGCCCGATTGCTATTCTCATCCTGAAGCAAAGTTCTTAACCTGAGATACTATTTCTGGGTTAGCGGAGTCTGTAACCTGAAGCGTATGTAACCTGAAGCGTATGTAACCCCAGGTACCACTGTAATGCTTTTTGACCCCAAGGCCCTCAAAGTGGTGAACCCCATTAATATGTCTTAATACTAAAGTATAATATGATAAATCAATGGCAACAATATAAAATAGCCACAAAATTCAGCCAAGAACACCAATTACATAACAGGATCTGATTGTCATTGGGAAGCACTTTGGAGGTGGCAGAACTCTTCCATTCATAAAATGAAAGCATTGTAGAGGTGGAAGGGAACACGAGGGTCATCTAGTCCAACCCCGCCCCCTGCATTGCAGGAATCTTTTGCCCAACATGGGGCTGAAACCCATGGCCCTTAGATTAAGAGTCTCATGCTCTCCCAACTGAGCTACAGTAGCAAACACATAAACAGAACCATGTAATTAGTATAGGGCTGCCACACATCCAGGATTTCCAGGACATTACTGGGATGTCAAAGGTGGAAATGACATCTGAGGGGAATTTCTGTAAGGCGTGGTTTGTCCTGGATCTTTGGCAAGTAAACTGAAAAATCGTATTTGGCATTTTTGTATAATTTTTGAGTTTTCCTTTTAAAAAAAGCCCACAACTTTGGGGGTGTCCGGATTTTTACTTCTTGAAATATGGCAACCCTGCATTAGTTTTTGTTCTTACACACCATATTAGGTGTTAGCTAGTCCCAAGTCACCCTGCACACCCCTCATACCTCTGGCTGCCCCACCCTAAATACCAGAAAGGAACAGGAGGAGATGGTATCAGGCTTGAGTAGCAGGTTGAGGGATCAATTGCTTACAGAAAGTCTCTCCACACAATTCCCACACTAGATATTTGAGGGTTATCTGATGCAATCCAGGATGGATGTAATTACTCCTAGGTGAATTCCATGGGAGAGACTGGTGCCTGGGGGAGGTATGCACAGCAGCAACCATGGAATCTGGAAGCCATGGCAACTACCGGTATATTTCCTGAGGGTCCCACCATCTCCGATTCTGCTGTGAACATATGTGGCAGCACCTACTGCCTGAGGTCCTGTTGCAGAGTTCCTGACAACCACCTGCATCGTCTTTTCTGACTGCAGTACATTTGAAAAAGGAAGCACAGTGCATAGGGGTTTCATAAACTGCACAAGGGGACCTCAAGCTTCTAGGTCTCCCCCATCACTAAGTGAGATGTTCTTCCTCAGCAATATTTGGCTAATGGGAGGAGGCAATGTTGCCATGTTAAAAAGATGCATCTGATAGATAGAAAAATTCCTTGCTTGGATTCATTTTTCTGTTTGAAAAATGTGCTTAGGCTTTTACTCATGAAGTTAAAACTTGAATGCTTTGTCTGCTGCATCACATACCACAAACACTGGACGTATACAGTGGTACCTCAGGTTAAGTACTTAATTCCTTCCAGAGATCCATTCTTAACCTGAAACTGTTCTTAACCTGAAGCACCACTTTAGCTAATGGAGCCTCCTGCTGCCACCGCGCTGCCGGAGCCTGATTTCTGTTCTTATCCTGAAGCAAAGTTATTAACCTGAAGCACTATTTCTGGATTAGCGGAGTGTGTAACCTGAAGCGTATGTAACCTGAAGCGTATGTAACCCGAGTTACCACTCTATACCATGTTATCTTCATATTTACAGTGTCGGTTGCAGGGGATAGGTGATCATCATTACTGTCTTTTTTCCAGGAAACTTGATTGTTCCCTTTTCTTTTAAGCCTTCCTTTCCCACATTAAGATATCTCACATATGGACAACGTTATGAAAGGCTGCAGCGTGACGCAGGTCTTTCCAGCACTGCTCAGTTGATCGAGCTTCTAAGGAGATACAGCTCAGTGCTAAGCCAGCTCTCCTTTGAAGCTCTAATGCCATCCTTGTAATCCGCTGAGGACTGGAATTTTTAGCAAAGCCCGGGTAGGAATGCCAAGCAATGCTCGCAGCTTTGCTTTGACACCCTCCTATCGCTTTGCCGATTAACACAAAAAAGGAGAATAGCATCCACCAGCACCCTGAGAGATTCATTCTTTAGAAGCCTGTCCTTTTCGGTTCAAAAGGGTCGCGGCAACAGTAACTAGTTCTGAGGTTCTGCTGAGGCAGGAGGAAAATGAGAAGGGAACGCCGTTAAGAGGGCAATATGAAGATCAATGTGTCCCTTTGTGGTTTTGATAGGGAGATGCCCATCAAATGGTGGCAAGCATACGTGGAAATGCAGCCTAGGAATAGGCAAAGCCTTGCATTATGTGCAGTTTTGTGAGCGTGTGCTTCATTGCTACCTACTGCACTTTCAAAATGGATTTCTAAACTGACTTTCAGGACATATTGTCTGAACCCACAACACAGCAATTAGTAAAGTGCCGATTGAGCGCAAAATGTCTTTAAGAGTACTATGTCAGCAATGATGAGGACATATGTGCAGTGGTACCTCGGGTTACATACACTTCAGGTTACATACGCTTCAGGTTACAGACTCCGCTAACCCAGAAATAGTACCTCAGGTTAAGAACTTTGCTTCAGGATGAGAACAGAAATCGTGCAGCAGCGGCGCAGCAGCAGCAGGAGGCCCCATTAGCTAAAGTGGTGCTTCAGGTTAAGAACAGTTTCAGGTTAAGAACGGACCTCCGGAACGAATTAAGTACTTAACCCGAGGTACCACTGTATTTTCTTTAGGGAAAGGCATTTGGGGGGCATCCCACTAACAAGCCATGTCTTATCTATTGGCTGGACCTTAGAGGCTCATCTGAAAGCCCAAACAATCTCATACAAGTAATATTGGGTAATAATATCTATACAGCAGCTCACTCTCAGATCTCAAATTTGCTGGTCAATAGAACTCTTTTCCACTAGGCTTTCTGCTCTCTCCCCCTGCTGTGTCCCATTGGTGTGTTCCTCATGTTTATGAACACTGCGTACATGTACACACAAGCACACTCCCTTTAGCTGAAACACCTTCCACCCATCTAGCTCAGTTGTGGTTGCACGTGTTTGAATATTCAGTGGCGTTTCTGTGAATACTTACTACTGGGCATCAGCCTGTGCCATCAGGAAAATAATTTGCCCTTGCAGACAACATCTAACAGTATCCAACTGCTGGCTTGCAGCTTCAGCCAGTATCTTGACACAAAGCAGTTGTGATTTGACATTATTTGACTGTCCTGAGAGTAGCAATGTCAGTAGGGTTATTTGACAGCATGTGACAGATGACTTGCTGTCAGAGGCTCAGGAGCAGAAGAGCGCTGGAGCACCCGGAACCCACACCCGAAGAGGGGGAGGGGGGAGGGGGGCTTCGAGGGGGGGATAGATGTCAGAGGCTCAGGAGCAGAAGAGCTGGGGAGAGAGCAAATAGAGAGCGGAGGAGAGGAATCAGAGGGGAGCGTAGGGGAATATGGCACTGACCCGAGAGATTCCATGAGCTTCTCCAGCGAATCAGAAGATTCCCAGGAGGGGGCGCCTATGGTAAGGGCGAGAGGGGTCCCAGGGGGGACGCTCCATAAACAAGGGACCAGAGGGGACTCCCAAGGGAGTAGTGGAGGATCAGGACTAGTTCCCCCACCAGAGCACAGTGGGGGGGAAGAGTCACATGAGTCAGGACCAGCTTCTCCTCCAGCGGGGAGAGAAGATGAGTCAGGGGTAACCACGCCCCCATCGGGAAGTGGGGAAACGGAGGGAAGGCCAGGTCCAGCTAGCCTCCCCGAAAGAGGGAGCAGTGACACAAGTGTAACGGTCAGAAGGAAAGTGGGAGGCTGCGCGCGCGCGCCAAGTTCAAATGTGGAGGAGCGCGGGACAGCAGAAAACCCGGATTGGGAGCCAGGTCCTAAAGCCCGAAGGAGGGGGGGAGAAGAGTCAGGGGACTCAGCGTCAGAGGAATCTAGGAGGGCTGAGACTCCGACTAGCAGGAGGACCCAGAGAAAGAAGGAACAGAGGAAGAGGTGGAGTAAGGCTAGAATCTTAAGCTGGTGTCAGGGGGGAGGAGATTCAGATGGGACTTCTACGGTCTAAGGCATAGACGTAGCGTTGCGCGCTGCGCGTCTGGAAATGAAACTGAACTTCAATAAAGACTTTTTAACTTGAGGAAGTGGCAGCGTTGGTCTTGTGTGAGCTGGGACCTTGGGCAGCGCTGACAGTAAGTCCCATCTCCATTCTGCAAGCTCACGAAGATAGGCAAAGATGACTACAGAGGAGAAAGTGAAGCAACTGCAGGAGGCAGTCTCAGCGCTCTACGCAGAATTGGCTGCATCTAAGAAAAAGGAAGGAGAAACAGCTGCGCTTTGCCAGGATCTGCAAGCCAGGTGGGACAGTTGGGGAAAGGAGGGGCAGCTGGGAGCCAAGCCGGAGGGAGTTGGCCTCGGGAAAAGGGGGGCCAGTATTGTAACCCACTTTGACGGGAACCTGCAGCAGTACCCTAACTTCAGAGCAGAAGTAGTTTTCGCGCTCAAATTGCTTCGGAAAGACTTTAGGGATGAGGAGGAGAAAGTGGGTTTCATAATCACTCATCTGCATGGGGAAGCTAAGTCGTGGCTGCGAACCTTATTACGCGAAAATGACCCCGCCCTCAAAGATTCAAGCGCCTTTATTGAAGCAATGGACGCTTGCTTTAAATCAACGGTAGATGTGGATGTGGCTAGAAGGGAAATGCATGGATTGCGGCAAGGAAAAGCAACGGTGCGCCAGTATCATTCCCGCTTTTTTGGGTTAGTAAATGTGCTGGGCTGGCAGAAGGACTCAGCTGCCGTCAGGGATCTGTTCTGGGAGGGGCTGAATGGAGCTGTGAAAGATGAGCTGGCAAGGGGGGAGAGACCCCAAAGCACCACAGAAGTAGTCCAAAGGGCGCTCGCAATTGGGGTGCACCTGGAAGAACGCCCGTGGAGCAGGGAGGAGGGGCGAAGAGCAAACACGTCAGTTAGAACAACTCCCTTCCTACCCAGAGAGACAGAGCGCGCTCAATCAATGCCTCCGCTGGGGAGGGGAGAGGAGCCGATGGAGATCGGAGGCGCCAGGGCTCAGACAGCAAGCAGAGCCCAAACACCAGGAGCAGTCAAGGCGAAGGCTCCTAGAGGGAGCAGGAAGTGTTACATCTGCGACAGTGCACTGCACATGGCCAAAGAGTGTCCCCAGAGGCTCCAGAAGCACACTGCAGCCTCAGCAACTGTAAAAGGAGCAATTCAGCAGGAGGAGCAGCCCCAGGGAAACGGAGGAGCCTGGTTGGAGACAACAGTACTGGGGGTCAACCAGGCGAGTCAGTGAAGCAGCCCCCAGAGATTTTGAAGCCCACAGACCCCCTCCCACCCAAACCAGTGGTGCAACTCACCGCATCGCTCCAGCTGCCCGATGGGCTCACCCTGGAGGTCCCTATTACCATTGACTCTGGTAGCAATGCAGACTTTGTAGGAGTGGACTTCGTCAAGCAGCATCGCATAGCACTCCTGCCAGCCACGATGCCCCTAAATGTTGTCACGGTAGATGGCAGGAAGATACTGGGAGGAGAGGTGGTACAGCAGACACCGCCTCTGGTGATGCAAATTGGGAACCACCGTGAAGTCATCAGTTTCAACGTCACCCACCTGTCGGACACGCCCATAGTGTTGGGCATGAGTTGGCTGGATAGGCACAGCCCGGCATTAGCGTGGTACCAGCGGCAATTGACCTTCTGCTCTTCCTACTGCGCAGCGCACTGCATCCAGACCTGCCAGGAAGAAGAGGGGCAAGAGGATGAACCGCAGCTACACCTAGGCATGGTGCAAGCGGTACCCAACAAGTACAAGGCCTTTTTGGAAGTTTTCTGCGAGAAGGAAGCGGACAAGCTGCCTCCCCACAGGCCCTACGACTGCAAGATTGACCTCCTGCCGGGGGCGACGCTGCCGACTGGGAGACTGTATTCCATGTCTGAAGACGAAATGCAAGAACTCAGGGAGTTCATAGATCGCAATTTGAAGCGGGGATTCATCTGGGAATCCAAAGCAGTGGGGGGCAGTCCCGTGTTTTTCGTGAAGAAGAGGGACACGCCCGAACGGAGGCTCATAGTGGATTATAGGATCATCAATTCCAGGACAAAGCCCACGGCATTCCCCATGCCCAAAATTGACGACCTGCTCGCGACGGTGAGGAAGGGACGGATCTTCACCAAGTTGGATCTACGAGGGGCGTACAACCTTATACGCATGCGGGAGGGCGACGAGTGGAAGACAGCCATGTTTACGCCTTTGGGAACCTATGAATACCGAGTCATGCCGTTTGTTCTCCAAAATGGCTCCCATTGTTTCCAAGCTTTCATGCACCACGTGCTAGCGGGACTCCTCTACAAGAAGTGCGTCTGCTTCTTAGATGACATCCTGATCTTCTCGGAATCGCCGCAGGCGCACGAGGAGGACGTCAAGGAGGTCCTGCAGAGACTACGGGAGCACAGACTTTACGCCAAGCTGGAGAAGTGCCAGTTCGACACGACAGAGGTGGATTTCCTGGGTTACAAGCTGTCCGACAAGGGACTTGCCATGGACAGCGCCACGGTCCGCTTGGTGTTGGACTGGAAGAGCCCGCACAATCGGAAGGAGGTCCAAAAGTTCGTCGGTTTCGCCAACTTTTATTGCAAGTTCATCAAGGGGTTCGCGAAGGAGACGGCGGCCATCACGGACACCCTCAGCTCCAAGAAGAAGAAGTTCACCTGGACGGACCAGGCGGAGCAGTCCTTTCGGAGGCTCAAGCGGCTCTTCGCGTCCGAAGAACAGCTGCTACACGTAAACCCCAGCAAACCGATGAGGGTTGAAACGGACGCCTCGGACAGAGCGGTAGGGGCGGTCCTGTTGCAGCAAGATCCGCAAGGGGACTGGAGACCGTGCACATTCTACTCCAGGAAGCTCAGCACGTCGGAGCAGAACTACACCATCTGGGACAGGGAGTTGCTGGCCATTCATGCAGCCTTCAAGGCGTGGCGGCACTTCCTCGTCGGAGCCAGACACACAGTGCAGGTCCGCACGGACCATAAGAACCTGGAGTACTGGCGCACAGCGAAGTTCCTGAACCAGAGACACATCCGCTGGGCGGAGTTCTTTGCAGATTTCGATTTCAGGATAGAATACATCCCGGGAGACAAACGTCATGGCGGATGCGCTATCCAGGAAGCCGCAGTATCTCGAGGAAGCGGCACCGGCAGCGGCCAAACACATTTTCGCACCAGAGGTGTGGGCGTGCGCTTCAGCCGCCGTGGACCTGGACGCAGTGCGTCGCGCGCTACAGGCGGATTCGTTTGCGCAATCCAAGATGGAGGAGGTGCGAAACGGCACAGCGAGGGACGACGAGTTCCAGATACGCGACGGACTACTTCTCCGCAAAGGGGCGCTCTACGTACCGGGAGACGACCTTCGCGCGAGAGTCTTGCAGCAGCTGCACGACGCGCCCAGCGCTGGGCACTTCGGCAAGGACAAGACGGCGGAATTAGTCACCAGGGACTTTTGGTGGCCCAAGGTGAGGGGAGAAGTTGCGGATTACGTTTCCAGGTGTGACACCTGCCAAAGGGCCAAGCCAGTACACAGGAAGCCGGCGGGTCTGCTGGAACCGCTGCAGACGCCGCTCGAACCATGGGAGAAAGTGGCCCTGGACTTTGTTACAGATCTGCCCAGCTCGCGCGGCAAAACAGCGGTACTCGTGGTCGTAGACCTTTTCACCAAGATGGCGCATTTCATTCCGTGCGCGAAGGTGGCCACAGCGGAACAGACCGCCAAGCTGTTCATAGACCACGTGTTCAAAGCTCACGGCTTGCCGCGGTCCATCCTGTCTGACCGGGGCCGCCAATTCATCTCGAACTTCTGGCAGAAGCTGCTGGGCATCCTGAACGTCAAGATCAACTTAGCGTCGGCACGACACCCGCAAACCAACGGACAAGCGGAGAGGGTCAATGCCATCATGCAGCAGTACCTGCGATGCTACACCAATCAACAGCCCTCGACCTGGGTGGACTACCTACCGCTAGCCGAGTTTGCCTACAACAACACGAAGCACGGGTCTACAGGGGTGACACCGTTCTTCGCCAACAATGGGCGCCACCCCAGAACCTTCCCGGGGTTGGAGACCAAGGCAGAGGGGGAGCCACGGGGGGCAGAGCACTTAGCCGCAGAGTTACAGGAGGTCCATGAGCAACTCCGAAGACACTTGGAACTCGCGAAACACGCCTACAAGATGCAGGCAGACAGGCACAGGAGGGTTGGGGAAGACATACAGGTAGGGGACTGGGTCTGGTTAGCAGCTCAGGCAGTGCCGGCCAGAACGCTAGCTAAGAAGAAGCTAGGACACAAGCAGCTGGGACCTTACCAGGTCGCGGCACAAATCAATCCAGTGGCCTACCGGTTGACACTCCCGGAGGGCTCCAGAATGCACCCAGTCTTTCACAGGTCAGTGCTCACACCTTACAAGGCACCCCACAGGTTTCAGGCGCCAGGGACCGCACCAGCCCCACGTAGCCCATCGCCAACAGGGGAGGGACCACAGAGGGCGACGCCACTCAACGAGGTCACGGAGATTTTGGACTCCAGATGGGGGGAAGAGGGAGTTGAATATCTCCTCGCCAGGGAGGGTACTCCGTCCAGCGCCAACGAGTGGGTGCCGTGCTATGCCGTGGAGGAGCACTACCTCAAAGACGAGTTCCATTCAATCTTCCCACACAGACCCATGCCGGCGGAGTATTTCGACGACTGGCTTTTCACACCCACACTGTCAGCCAGCACGTTCCAGGGTTTCTCCTCAGATGTGGAGCCGACGCCTGGGACGAGCTCCCAGGAGGGGTCGCTCTCGGGGTTTGTCACGGACCGCTCCTATTGGTGGGACACTCAACCAGAAGTGGGGTGGAGCAGGGAACTGCTGAGGGGGCCCTTGCACACAGCCTCACCCGAGGGACCGGGTGGAGAGGAGGACATGGACGTGTGGGGGGAGGATCCTGGTTTTGAGCACGACAGCAGAGAAATGGAAGCAGACGAAGTCGACGTCGACGAACCCATCGTGGGGGGGCCTGATCCCGCTGGCCGGTTGCACACCAGGGGGAGAGAACGGAAGCCAGCACTCACACCCCCAGCGCTGGAGCACCGGGAACCCACACCCGAAGAGGGGGAGGGGGGAAGGGGGGGCTTCGAGGGGGGGATAGATGTCAGAGGCTCAGGAGCAGAAGAGCTGGGGAGAGAGCAAATAGAGAGCGGAGGAGAGGAATCAGAGGGGAGCGTAGGGGAATATGGCACTGACCCGAGAGATTCCATGAGCTTCTCCAGCGAATCAGAAGATTCCCAGGAGGGGGCGCCTATGGTAAGGGCGAGAGGGGTCCCAGGGGGGACGCTCCATAAACAAGGGACCAGAGGGGACTCCCAAGGGAGTAGTGGAGGATCAGGACTAGTTCCCCCACCAGAGCACAGTGGGGGGGAAGAGTCACATGAGTCAGGACCAGCTTCTCCTCCAGCGGGGAGAGAAGATGAGTCAGGGGTAACCACGCCCCCATCGGGAAGTGGGGAAACGGAGGGAAGGCCAGGTCCAGCTAGCCTCCCCGAAAGAGGGAGCAGTGACACAAGTGTAACGGTCAGAAGGAAAGTGGGAGGCTGCGCGCGCGCGCCAAGTTCAAATGTGGAGGAGCGCGGGACAGCAGAAAACCCGGATTGGGAGCCAGGTCCTAAAGCCCGAAGGAGGGGGGGAGAAGAGTCAGGGGACTCAGCGTCAGAGGAATCTAGGAGGGCTGAGACTCCGACTAGCAGGAGGACCCAGAGAAAGAAGGAACAGAGGAAGAGGTGGAGTAAGGCTAGAATCTTAAGCTGGTGTCAGGGGGGAGGAGATTCAGATGGGACTTCTACGGTCTAAGGCATAGACGTAGCGTTGCGCGCTGCGCGTCTGGAAATGAAACTGAACTTCAATAAAGACTTTTTAACTTGAGGAAGTGGCAGCGTTGGTCTTGTGTGAGCTGGGACCTTGGGCAGCGCTGACACTTGCAATATAATTTAGTAAGTCTGAGTAATGGGCAAACCTACACACAACTGTGCACCTTTAACATATACACAGACTCATATAATCACATATAAAGCTATTTCCCACAGAAACAGAAGTGTATATTTAACTCCATTCAAGGTTCCCTTTCCATCCTCTATATGTCGACGTTTGAAGAAAGAAAGAAAGAAAGAAAGAAAGAAAGAAAGAAAGAAGGCTTTCCACACCTTTTATCTGTTCTGACTCTGCAAAAAGTACGTACTCACTAATCCCAGAGGAAGAGTGCAAATAAGGGTACAGCACAGCTAAACAGCAAGCCCTGTCTTAACAATTATGCCTCAGAGCTCCATAAACCAATTGCTCCCAAGAAATTGCATGCCTGCAAATTTCAGAATGCATGGACTGCATTGCATCACAAACAGAGCAATATAATTTAAACATTATAAAATTCAAAACCACTAAAAACATTTCAGAATATGGAAGATGGAGAGGTACATAGGAGCCTCATCCCCGTGCTAGCCATCAGTGACCTGTAGGTAGTCGGAGAAACAGTTAACTGTTTTTGTATAGAGCATTGTTACATGAACAGTTAACTGCATTACCTCAGGACACTGCCTGGAATCAGTGTATTCAGTGGCTTTAAAGTAGGCTTGACAGGTAACCTGCACAATAGACTCACACCTTTCAATCTCTTATGGATGTAGAGTGACACTTTAAGGCTGCAACCACTTGCCTGGGAGCAATGCCCTGTTCAGCCATTTCCCCTCATGTGAGGGGAAGAAATGAAGGCTGGTTATGAGTTCCTTCTCCTCTATCACATTTCTGATGACCTGGCCCTGCTGCCCTCCATGAGTTGGAGCTGAATATCTGCACCAGGGACCATCTTTATTCATGGAGGCACCTCGTATGGTTTTGTACCTAGACCCTCGCTCTCCTCCTTCATACAATGGCAAACTCATGGGGGGGGGGGGACGCCTGTATACAGCATGAATCAAACTCACATCTAAATACACATGCAAATGATTGCACCGTACTCTCTTTTTAAAAAAATGAGTACGTTTAAAGCCTTGCAGCAATATTTTTCTACATGTTCACAGTATTATAGCAGGCCTCATATGAATGGCGAACCTTCCCTCCTTAATTTTTCTCCGTTTATCATTAATTACCATAGTCTCTTCCTGTCTTTGTAACTGGCACTACTTGCTGAGGGCAAAACATCACTGAGCACAGATGAAGTTTTTCGAGTTGTGGTACAGTCTTCAAGCAAGAACCAATTGGTGTGAGATACACACACACACACACACACACACACACACGAATGACTTGCACTTCTAGGCCATTTAGGTAGAATCAGGGGAGAAAATCCAATAATTTATTTGACATTCTGCTTTCACATTACATTTCCCAAAGTACTATGCACAGTTAGTACCTTTAGGTGACTTAACAGCAAATGAATTTCACCGTTTAGATGGTTTATCTATTTTTCCCAGAGTCCCAAAGCACATTCCAAGGTGTGTGTGTGTGTACGTGTGTGTGTGTGTGTGTGTGTGTACGTGTGTGTGTGTGTGTGTGAGAGAGAGAGAGAGAGAGAGAGAGAGAGAGAGAGAGAGCGCCAATGTAAGCATACTTTCTGCATGTTGTAACAGGAGGCACACACCTAAAATGTTCATATATTCAGTCACTACCTACCCCACACCCAGACCTTAAAATCCTGTAATTTCCTGCCATTGAAGGAATACATATGTTGAAATATTATAGTTGACAGTCGGTGATTAAAACTGCTTTGCTGAAAGCACATGTAGATTCCTGCTTTACAAGCAAATATTCTGGTAATCCCCTTGATTCTTTCAAAATATTAGGTCGGAAAAGTCCGTGCTTACATAAAATATTTATTTAGCTGTAATACTAATGGTACTCTATAGAACAACCCAACATATTGATCTGCTTTAATGAACTTATTTGCATGTGAAAGGAATTCTTGCTGCTTCTCCATTTAAATCATGTCTCACATTGTAAAAATAACAACTACTACCAAATTTAGGTGACTAAATCATATTTACAAACAAACCATTTTTAAAAAGCTACTAATCTAAATAACTTATTTAGAATTAGATGAAGAGAGATCATAATGTATATGTTTTCTTGCATTGCTTAAGAGACTATCATTCTATCCAGCATAATAAAATTACGGTTTGGGGGTGGAGAGTCACACTGTTGTATTCTGGTAGAAGAAAGTTTAATGGGGAACAAGGGAAGGAAAAACAAAAATGAATCAGACCTAAGCCCAGAAGCTCTCAGCAGAAAATAGAGCTTTATTGACACCAATAAAGTGTCGATACAGTGCCTACAGTGGATATTCCTAAAACATCTCTGAGAAATGCTTGTTCAGAGCTGTTACAAGCTGCTAATCACATCATGAGAGAGTTAGTCATGTTTTTTGTTAATTAATTAACAACAGGCATAAGGGGGTGATTTTCATCAGGTCCACACGATGCAAGAAGGCTGTCTTCCCCTGATACAGCTGAGTTAAATTCACCCACCTCACCCCTGTACTTCTGTTAGCCCAAGACAAAAGCTCCTATTGGTGCCAATGCACTAAAGGTAGGCCAATTTTTGCTGGGACCATGCCAGGGAAGGAAGAAAACGAGGGGGGTGGGAGACGTGCTGCCATTTTGAAAGAGATGTCTTCCTGATTATGTCTTTAGCATCAGCTGTAGCTTGGTTCTCAATCTTTCCTTGAAACCAAGGATGGCCAACAGATGATTCAAGGCAGCCTCGCCAAAACAATGAGCACCTGGAATTTCAGTAACCATAAAGATAAACAATCATACTTGTGTTTACCAGACATTAACAGTCAATTATGGGGTTATTTCTGTTTTATACTTTAAATGGTGGGGACAGGGGGGGAGAGAGAATTTCCTTGAATGTAGGGTGCTACTTTTGAATGGTATGGTCAGGATCCAGGGAGGAGATAGGTGGCAAATAATTGGAAGTTCCCCATCCCCATCCCCCATCACCACTGACTCATAGCAACAATACAACAGGCTATGAAGTCTTATTTAGCCATCCTGACACAGAGTGCTTGTTTTGCTTACTGAATAGTTCTTAACAAGATGCCCTGCAGCTTGATCCTGGGTGCAGCATGCAAAATGCTTCATTTTTAAGGTCAGCCATTGCACCCTTCTGCTTTGTAATGCTAGACCTCTTTAAAGTTTTGAAACGTTTAAAGAAAAGCAACACTTGGCAGGAAATAGTGCTGTACACAAAATCTTCTCTGGGCCTTCCATGTGTAATTCCATGCGCTGTAGAAAATCAGCTTTAAAAATAAAAGTAAAAATGGCACATCGAAGCACCCAAGGTATTCTGACATGGATAATGAATTATTTTGTTTGCATTACTTTAAATTATAACGTCTGAAGATTGGTAGGGCAGTCAAATCTGCTACTTTAAGGATCTGATTCCTTCAAAATCATTTTTCCGTTGAAGTGTGGTATTTATCAAATTGCCTTATTCCACCTCATATTTTTTATGTTGCCCAGGAACTTCCCTCATTTTCATGTTATTTATATGCTCTGTCAACCCTTTCTTTTAATATGTCATCTTTTTGTGGCAAGTGTAGACCTTCATTTTTACTCACCGCAACAAACAAAAAAGATGAAACACAAAGACCAGTGTGGAAGATCAGGCAAGCAGAATAAAACAGATTATGCCTTAAAATTCTTACAAGCTAGGTAGATGTTGATATAATCAGTGTCACACTATCAAGATATAACAGATGAATTTCAGAAGCGTATATACGCTCCATTCTGTTTTAATTTGAGGTGTCACGTAAAACTGCTGCCTTGGCCTCCAATCCATTAAATAACTGCTAGAATCACACATATTGGCAAGGGATCTCAGCTCTCCATCATACTCCTTCCACCTGCTACATGGTTATAATAAAAAGTGATGGGTCTTAAACCTAGGAATGAGGCGTCTGCTCCAGCCCAGTTCGCCCACTGAAAACCTAAGCCATGGGTCTCAGAGTCAGAAGCAGTATCAGACAGCATGGTGGAACTGAGGTGCTTATCTGACCTACTGGCAGCTGAGTTGTTACTTCTTACTGAGCTTGAGGTGTCAGGGAGGTTAGGATGGTGCAAATGCACTGGTTGGAGTGCTGGATTAGCTCTGCTGGGGGGTTTGCACCATGCTAACCTCCCTGCTGTCTCACCAACCTTCTCCTTTCCAGTGAGCAGCAGAGACTTAGCTGTCAAGAGGTCAGGTAAGCACCTCCACCCCACAGCACCATCCACTCCTGGTCAGAGGTCAGGGCTTGAATTCAAGCCCAAGTACTTTTTCCATAGCAATTGTTTTCACAAGGCTGAAAAGAGAGGCATGATTTTGCTAAAACTGGGGAGGGGGGGAGAGTCTAGGGGTGGGGCTTCTGCATTTCCTTAAGGCCCACCCATCTCCTCCTCACAATAATTTGAGCACTGTGTTAGGATGCAGCCTTTCTCTTTGGCCCTCTTCGCATGCCCCCTTTTAACAAAGCAACTGCAGGTCATGACCCGTGACCCAGAGACCTTGCTATGTGCAAGGGAGGACTTTTGCCGAGGGTGGCTGGCTGTTAAAATCTTGTTCTGGGTGCTCCTGGCTGGAAGTCACAGTCCTATCAACATCCTCTTGTGGTACCTCTGCCCGTGGTACCTTGTGGTTTCCCTTGTGGTACTTCTGCCTTACCAGCCTCACAGATCTCAAAGACTGCACTACAGGGTAAAATATGTTTGCCATACATCTGGAATTTCCTGGACATACCCATAATTCTGCATTCACAAGCAGTGTCCACATGGAAATTGGCAAAATGTCCAGGGAAATCCAGACATATGGCAATCCATCTCAGCAGTGTCAGTTTTGCCCATTTTCCAGAAAACAAGTTCAATTTTTTGCAATTTTGCCAAAAAAGCTAAACAACTTGTGTCCGGATTTTCACTTTTTGAAATATGGCAGCCTTAGGGTAAAAGCCCCTTAACCAGCCAGCTAGCCAGCTCCACCAGAGAGATGGAGCTTTCCACACTTTGGGTCTTGTCAGCTTATGTAAGGCTTCAGTTAGCTGTAGGCCCCTGCAAGACAATATCTTCTGTGGCTGCTTTTGCCAGCAGGATCTAAAGTCATCTTCTTGTCCCGAGACTTGGCCTGTGTCGCTTGTAAGGTTGATGGTCTCCTGGGACTCTACACAGCAGAGACAGGAATGTGACTCTCTTCTCAGATGGGACTGGCAGCACCTGAGATTTGTGATCCTGCAAAGTGGTATAAAAAACAAATGAATAAAATTGATCCCATGGTTTACTTGGAAACAATGTTGTTGTTGTTGTTGTTGTAAAAAAAAAAAATAAGGTGAGTTTGAGGTAGTTGTGTAAGTTTACTTTCCGCTTTGGATACAACACTCTTTCATCATCAACATGCCTTGCAGAATTGAACCAAAGTTAAGCTTTTTAAAGCTCCATTTCAATGGCAGGGTTAAGTGTGTGCTTCACATTCCCATTGAAATTGATAAGACCTAAGAGGTTTGGGAGTAGACATAGGACCTATGATTCTATGCCAGAAGATGTTTAAGCTAACAAGATCCGAAAGAGAAAAAGAGCTCTGTGTCATTTTTTGGCTGGAAAAGTTTACCACAGTATGTTGAATAAAATGCATACAAAAGGGGGCAGGGGATTTTACTGTCCCTCAGTAATTTCATCAGATATGCTTTATAAGAACAGGGAGGGGAGACTACAATAAATAAAGAGAAGAAAATTCTGTGCTCAAATTCCCTTGTGCCTCTCCCCCGCCTCATCCTGTCCCCCATTTCTTTGGTACTATCTGATGACTGAACAAAAGTCATGTATCTAATACACAGTCGTGTATCTAATACACAAAATTGTCTTTAACTATTGGTGAAATGATAAAAGTTTTCCACTTGGTGGCAGGTATTGCTTTTTAAAAAATAAATGTGTAACATATCAAGGCTTTTAAGGATAATTGGTGCATTTTTTATTATTAATAACAGTTCTGCTTGTGCCTGAAAGGCACACTCTACTTGACAAACATGGAGGAACTACACTTTTCCCCAAGGGAACAATAGGATATATAATGTCTCAGGAATACAATGAACCCTCGTCAGAGATAATCTTATGCCAGGCTTCCCAGTATACTGTTTCTTCAGCGTACCTTAGTACAATATCCATAGACAGGTTGCAACTTCAGTTAACTCCCTTTTCAGCTACAAGGAGCCTATGAACGAATTGCTTAGCCATGGCAGTGAACTGTGAAACGTGGAAAAAGACGGTTCTGATACAGAGTTTTCAGAGATTGCCCTCCGATTGGAACATTAGACTGCACAACTCAGGCCAACGGAATTCATGATCAATAGTGTCTTAAGCAGCTATCATGAGCTCCGAATACTTTGCATTCCATGTTCGGTAACGGAAGCCAAAGCAGCTAGTTTGTACTTTCTAGATCTTTCTGAAGGTGCAGCTTATCTGAAAAGGGAAAGCTGAAGATCAGGCACAAAATGATTTCTGAATGAGAGCCACACAGTTAAGGTCTTAGAACAGTACAGCCTCCCAAAGGGATATGTTTGTAAACCAAACCAGTTGCCTGTCTATACTAAATGGCATGGGTGTAGATTACTTAATTGCATTACTCTGGTCATCCCTTCTACATAAGTTGGCAGCATCCACTAGTTGAAATATACAGGGCAACTATGTCATTTTACTACTGGTGATCCCAAACTAAGCAAAAATGAAATGAATGAGTGGTTTCGCCCAGCCCCCACAGCCGCAAACCAAATATGATTCAGAGTCTAAGGCCAGACAGCCTGGATTAATTAGGCTACTCACCATCCTGAAGAGTTCCTCTGGGCAACACTGTGCAGATGTTATGACAGGAGAGAAAACAGATTTATTTCTCTGCTGTCAGAGCCACAGCAACTGGTCTGCTTCATCCCTAGTTGTGCGCTACCTGCCCTCAAATTGTCTGCTTCCAGAGTTATCCGTCTCGGTTTGTGAGCCACAGGAGTCTGGTAGCTAATGAGGTGTGAGATCTGGGTTCAAGTCCTGCCTCTGCCGCCACTGATTTGTGTCAGACAGACTGCAATCCCTCAACTTCAGTTTCTGCTTTATAACGTGCAAAAATGATGGCCCACTTCACTGCTCTGTTGTAAGCTCAAACACTACAGAAATGGGAAAACCCTAGACTATGCAACCGCAGCAGAAGTCTGTTACAGTGAAATCACGCCCCCACCACCACCATTTTTACAGTAGTCCTCGCCTACCCAAGGCATCCACAGCTCTATAAGCTTCCCTGTCATATTCGAGCTACTTCATTTTATTTCACCTTTAAATTGTATACTGCTTTTCTATATTACAGTACACAAGGCAGTTTACAACAACAAAATATCTTCTTTGGCGATCACTTGTAGCCAAGTAAGATAGTCTTCCATGAATATGGTCTTAACAGTGTGACTGTAGGTGACTGCGGAGGCCAATTCTGAATCCACACGTCCTTCCACACTGGGGACATAGGTTTCCGGGCAGGAATAGATCACACTGAAGGTTTGCCAAACGTGCCTTCCTCTTAGCTCATTTCTCCCTTTCATCCTGAGTTTGTGCTTCTTCAGAGTCCATGACAACTTTGGTAGAGGCTGTTCTCTAACTGCAGCACTCGCAGGCCAGTGTTTCCCAGTTGTCGGTGTTTATCACATTTTTTTAGATTTGCCTTGAGAGCGTCTTTAAACCTCTTTTGCTGTCCACCGGCATTACACTTTCCATTCTTAAGTTGGGAATAAAGTAGTTGCTTTCAAAGGCGATAATCAGTCATCCAAACAACATGAACAGTCCATCGAAGTTGATGTTGAAGAATCATTGCTTTGACACTGGTGATCGTCTTCCAAAATGATATGTAACATTTTTTGGAGGCACCATTATATACAATAAAGATCACACACCTTATAATTATTTGATCCAATACAAAAAAGTCATAATATACTTATTTTCCACAAACTCCCAACCTACATTTAGATTCTAAAAGGTAACTTTAGCGCGCTGGGGTACAGGGAGGCGGGAAGCCTTTAAACCATGTTTAAAAGCTGACATCTCCATGCAGGAAAGGTTGATAAATCTTACAGAGCAATCCTGTATCTTCTTATCTAGGAGCATGTATCCCTGAACTTGGACTCCTGAGTACACCTATAAGCACTGTAAGGCATTATAATAACCATTACGTGGTACAGAATCCTGTGATATTGTCCAGTTAGGAACTGGAGTAAGTAAGCCCATTGGTAAGTCAGTGTTTAAGAACAAATTAATCACAACAAACAGGGGAAAATGTTTTTAGTATTCCCAATAAAATTTGTGATATATTTTGTCTCCCTTTCACAATTGCTTTATTTCAAACTGACTACTTGCTTTCAAATGATTGCCAGAGCCTATTGTCAACATCTTTTTATAAAACTTGGCAGTTATGCCAAATAAAACAGAACAACCTCACAGAGACAAGAATTGGCAAGATTTCAATACATTCATATTAGTTTTGCACATTTTCTGCATTCCGGAAAAAATAATTATAATGTGATTTCTCTTCATGTGAGAAAGGTATGCAAGTACTAATTATTCTACATCAGAAATTATGCTTTATTCATACACTTATGTAATGCAGTACATCAACCTTACATTATTTACTTGAGCATCTACATTCAGGTCTTACATTCAGGTAAGATGTTAACATTTGTAAGCCTTGTGTAACATCAAATCACTTGATCCAGTGTCTGAAGACCCCTTTCTTTGGATTTTTTACTTAAGTTTTACAGATATAAATATAACTTCCAAGGGAACGTTATCTTCCTCAGACTTTGACTCACCTCCCCTTCCCACAAGCTGACCTGAGCAAATAGGAACTGTTAGACTGAATTATAACAACATTCAGAGGCTGTCTGCTTTCCTCAGCGAAATAATTCCTTAGGTGTATTGAGAAGCAGCTCTGGGGTTTTCCAGGTCTGTCGGTGAACTTCAAAAACTATTTTAAGAGGCAGGAGTATGATTGGCAAAGTGAGAACGCAATGGGGATAATCTTGTACCCTCAACAACCCTGATATGGGAAGGGTGTCTCCTTTCTTGATTCTCGCTTTTGCCAGAACTTTTGCACAAGGACTAGCCACCATTTTGTGTTGTTTCAAAAGGGAGTTACCTGGGGTAACATAACCATAAGACAGATTTTATGTTGGCATGTTAAGAAATCCCTCGAAACAATACTGAATGCCAGTTGGCATCTCCAATTTCAGTGGCGCCCTGTGAGATGCCAAAATCCAGCACGCACACCCTGCCTCTCGCCTTCCATTGGACTTCATAGTTGTGCCATCTGCTGTGGCATATCAGTGTTGGAGATTTATTCCCTGTGTCTGCAGTCACGGGATTGTTGTCTATCACATGACGGTGTATGTTTTCATTCCACAGTGTGGGGAGTGACGGAGACAGGATGTTTTGGTATTACTGTGTTCTGTGAAGTGGGACTATTGTCCTTTGTCCTTTCTCTCTTTTCTGTCTGATGAGAAAGAGAATGGAACTAAAGCAGAATGCTCCGAGTGTATTATATATAAATAAAAGTAGATTAGCCAAAATGCTGTGCTACTGTTACGCAAACTGCAAATACTCTGCGGATCCCTAAGCATGCTAATGCCTTTTGGTATTAGTCACTGTGATGTTCAGGCAGAAGAAAGCTTTTGAAGCTCCCGAATGACCAACCAGGAGGGAGAGAACATGCCAGTCGGGTATGTGTCTCTACCAGGGTCCTACATGAGAGTAGTACGCTCCTAACAATCAGGAGCTCTGCACCCAGTGCAGCCAAACTGGTCACGCTTTCATAGATCCACCTTTGTGAATGTCCTGTAAAACAGGTCTCCTCCAGACAACCTATTAATTGGGCATTCATCTTGATTTGCTTGAACAAAGCTTATGCAGAAGTCATGTTATATCCAGTCTTTATTCATTCTGACCTGCTTGCCTGGAGGTTATAAGGCAGTAAACATGTATCCTTGCTTTTATACTAGTTTGCTTGCAGAGCGTTTATACATCTTCCCAATGATCCTTCATTCATCCCAAATTTTCAAAGCTTTCCCCCATCACTTTCCTAACCAGAGAAAAATTCCATTTCTTTCTTAAGGTGGATTTGTAGTGCTAGGGAAACAGAGCACATTAATCCACTTTAATTTTGCAAACCTAAAATTTTTCAATATGCACATGAATCTCTCCGGCAAAACAGTGACCGTCTGCAGACTCCCACCTTGAACTTTTGCTTAGCTTTATTATTTTCCCTGCCCCAAACACAAGAGGTTTCCATTTTTCACTCTTCGCTAGGAGGTATTTTTTCCGGGCAAGAGCATGCCTTTGTTTCTTTCTCCTTTGTTCTGCTTGTAAAGCAGATCCATGTGGGGTTTCTCATATTGATTCCTTTTCACGTCCATAGGGGAAGTGAAGGAAATATAAGATGGGATGCATGGGGCAGGAAGCTTTCTGCTTTGCTTGGCAAATACTTCTGGGATGGTGGCAGTAGAGTGAGCCGTGAAAAGGTCCATTAATCCCAGGAGCAGAGGAGGGACACATTTGAAGGTTTGTGACCCTGTGAAATTTTTACAGAAGGCAACATAACATTCCTGGATTTCTGCTGGAAGTAGAATGTCACACACATTTCCCATGGAGGGAGTTAGTGGCTTTGCAAGAAACAACTCTCGCAGACTCGAAAAATAATCCAACGAAAACATGAATATTTCATTTCAAGACAAATGCAGGTTTAGGGAAGTTAAGCTTTCCTTCAGTTCCAAAGGATAGGTTTGGCATTTTTACATAGCACTCAGTAATACACTCGTCAGTCCTGAAGGAATAGTAAATGCTCACACCATCTGTTTTAATATCTAATTTAATGTCTGCCATCTAGCTGACCTTCGGGTTTCGCTCCTTAGTGGAGACCATCAATCTGTGCACCTGGCAATCCATGCTCTGTGTGTACCTGACAAGTGGGTTTTTGTTTCTTTAATTTTCAAAATCCCTCACAGAAAAGATGGGAGGGGACACCCAATATAAACCATGCAACAAAAGAACAAGTATACAGTAATATTCAGTACACAAGGAATTGGTATGTGTCAAGCTGCAGCCCAGCTACAATGCCACCAAGATAGTGCACTAAAAGAAATAGGCAAAGCTATATGTGGGCACAAGTAACCTCTTGAAGTTCTCCATCCTATCTGGAGTTGGGTGTGGGAGTGATCATTTCACCAAATCTCCTGTGTTGTGGGCCTGTGCCCTGAGATTTTTAAGAATCTAGCAAGGCCACTGCTTTTCCTTAAGCACCTGCACCTCAAATCCAAGAAAAGGGTGGTAAAATTGGGGCGATGGGGAAGGCATTTCAGCTCAATGCTATTCAAAACCTTTAAAAGTAAAACCTATGAAAATAAAAACAGTAACGACTTTCTGCCTACCTCTTCTTGCGAGTTTCTGGGAAAGTTAACATTTTTAAAGCTATTACAGACCATTTTCTTCGGCACGGTTTACACTCTCACTTACAACTTCAAGGCAGGTTCCTTATGATGTATTTTGTTTGTTACAGAGGGAAAGGAATAGAATATGAATCATAGCATTTCTCTCCACTGCATTCATTCATCTTCTGGCAAGGCTTTGTCCATGAAACAAGAGCTGCAAATAGCGAAGGGAAGAACTGAGACAAGCCTTGGGGGTCAACTAAGGCAGAAGCTTTATCGGCAAGACAAAATGAATCTGGAAAGGTGAATCGTCTTTCTGGGGTATCCAGTCAGGTACACTATACATGATTCCCAGTTTGGACCGCTTCCTGAACTTGGCCCAGAAAAAAAGTGGCATGATGAGGAGGAATAAATTTGACCATTTCCCCCCCCTCCCCATTTCTTGTTTTTCCAGTCCTAACTTGCCCCATTTCTGCATCACTTTGCACTCTTGGGGGGGGGCTTTTTGTTTAGAAAAAGCCCTTAAAATCAGCATTTCAGTGGGCATTTTTCCTAATATGAATGTTTTGTGTGTTGTTGCATAAATATGTGCACTTTTATGCACTTTCCCATGAAATACACATGGTGTATATTAACCCATGTGGCCTCAGACGGTGCCTACTGCTCCTCCCAATTTTTAAGGGGGTTGTTGTTGTACTGTTAAGAGTGCTGAACGCAAAAAATAAGATCGTAAGAAAGCGTCTGCTAGATCAGGCCAATGGCCCATCTAAGCCAGCATCCTGTTCTCATAGTGGCCAACCAGATGTCTGTGAGAAACCTACAATCAGAATCCAAGCACGAGAAAACTCTCCCCTCCTGCGGTTTCTGGCAACTTGCATTTGGAAGCATGACAACTCAGACCATGGAGGCAGAGCATGGCCATCATGGCTAGCAGCCATTGATAGACTTATTCACCATTAATTTGTCCAATCCTCTTTGAAAGCCATCGCAAGTTGGTGGCCATCACTGCCTCCTGTGGGAGCAAGTTCCATATAGTCCAACTAGGCATTCCACCTAGAAGTACTTTCTTTCATCTATACAGAATCTTCTAACATTCAGCATCATTGGATGTCCACGATGCTGAACAAGTTGCCTACTGTTTTGGGGGTAACCCATTTTTCTTCTGTGGATCTTTTCAAGTGCCATGACAGCTTCATAGATTTCCTAATGTGACCCTAATCACGCACTTATGACCCCGCCCAAAAAATGTATCTTTCCTTGACAGGCATTTATTGCTGGGCCACTATGTGCTTACACATCCTAAATATTACTGCTGTGTGATGCTCCCAGTGGAAGGACCAGATAATTTAGGAATCTCTAGATAATGATAACACCTGTAGGCCACTCAGCTCAAGTCCAGCCTCTTCTTCTTCTTCTTCTTCTTCTTCTTCTTATTATTATTATTATTATTATTATTATTATTATTTTCAAGTTACTTAATTGGCAACCCCAATTCTAAGTGGGCAGCTGCATTAGCCGGCCAGATTGAATCCACTGAAGCTTTACTTATTTTCTTATAAAACTTCATCTGTAAAAACAAGAATTTAGCTTGTTCCCCTTAATCTCTTAAGCTTTTCTTGAGTTTGGATATTTTGTCGGTTATGTGGTTCTAATTACCCTGGAGAAAAACCCTGGGGAGGGGGCAGAGAGACCAAGAGTTTTATTTCCTTATAAAATGGTAAGTGGTGTATTAAATCTCAGTACTTTTGATCCACTCATTAAATACTTTGCTTTGGCTCATTCTCACACTTGCCAGCACAAGACCAAAATCTACGAGTTCCCTTTGAACCTCTCCCGTTTGCCAAATTTTCCAGTAATGTAGTAATGTGTCCCTGAAGGTACCGGCTGTTCCCAATGCAAACATCTGCATTGAAAACAGCAGCAGAAGGAGAGATTATTAGGAACAGTATGGATTTCGTATGCTTTATATTCATCTGCTTATAATTTACTTAATTACCGAATTTCACGATCTCTGCTCAGTATTTTTTTGTGGGGAGGGGAGAAATTAATCAGAGGTAAGGTGCTTGCTCTGCAGAGGACTTACTTCCTCTAACAGAAATCATTTCCTGAATGAAGTTTCTGAAATCTGTCCAAATTCCACAGGTTTATATTATATGTTCAGTTTCCTTAAATTCAATCTCATTTTGTTGTTTGACATCTGCTGTGAAACTATAGACTCCTTTGTGAAATCTTCTGAGGTTAATTGTAGATTAACTATAGATTGCCTAATTAGGCAATAAGCTTCCAGGCGCAGCAGGAGTTTTTGAAGATCCTGTTAAATGCAGAGAAAGGGGTTAATGAGTGGTCTTCTGGGCATGTCAACCAATGAAGGATGAAACTATAAATGAGCAAATGGAGAGACAGGGTAACAGAGGATCAGAATAGGATCTGGAAGATCAGTATCTAAAGCCCCATTCAGCCAGGAAGCTCACTGAGTGACCTTAGGGTGGTCACTCACTTTCAGCCTAACCTACCTCACAGGGTGGTTTTGAGGGCAAAATGGGGAGCGGTACACTACCTTGAGGTCCTTGGAAGAAAGGTAGGGTAGAGATGCAATAAAGAATAGTATTGTCAGCAACAAGTGAGTGCTCACCTCCTGGTACCCGCTGCAAATGTGTGCCCCTTTGAATTCTTGCACAGTGACCTTTTGCTCAAAGGCAACTCTGCCTGAATTGAGCCCAAAATCTTTTCCTTTCTAAGTAATGCAAATCTCTCATTGTGGCTATTTGTGGTTTGTGACTGATAAAATAGATTTGAGGTATTTATTTTTATTTTACCAACTGCAAACTTGGTGAAAGACTTGGTAGCCAAGTGGTGGTTATAACTTTCCCACAACATAGTTCCACACTGCTCCAGAAATATTTAGATTTGCATGACCTGGAACATTGGCCTAGAGCAGACATGGCCAAACTTGGCCCTCCAGCTGTTTTGGGACTACAATTCCCATCATCCCTGACCACTGGTCCTGTTAGCTAGGGATGATGGGAGTTGTAGTCCCAAAACAGCTGGAGGGCCAAGTTTGGCCATGCCTGACCTAGAGTGACCACTGGCCTCTGACTAAGGCACCTTCATATGTGCAATTTACTTGCTGGGACAGGAACAGTCAAGTTGGTAAACACTTCAAAGGTCTTTACAGCATTGAATATAGTAGAAATGCTAATTAATTTAAAGGTATGCTATCTTCACACACACCTCATCATTCATGTGCAATACCGTATAGAACCTCTCACATGAAGAGGTACAGAGGTGCAGAACTGGAAAACCACCAGTCTTTCTGAAGTCCACTGACAGATGCAACTGGGCTACTTGCACACCGCTCCGTATAGGCCAAGTACAAAAAGCCACCATCTGCTCTATCAGCATCTGCCCACAATTTCCCTTGATTTTGCCCAAGAGATTGATGCAGCTCAAGGTGAGGTGGAGAAGGCCAGCAAAGATTTTAGCAGATGGCTGATAAAATCATTCAGGACAATTTTCATACATCTTGCACACCACTAGCACTATTCAGTGAGTATAGACATGTTAGTTCCAATCCCCTGTCGCTATCTCCATTTCCCTTCAAGAGTTGGATGGATAACTTCTGAGTCAGGGAGCCTGTTTTTCTCACTTAAGCTACCTGTGTAATTTAGAATTCAGGGAAATCATGGTTTTACATTGTGCAGAGAGCCTACCCTAAAAGCACAAGCTCCTTGCTGCAGAAGATATCCCTCCAAATCGTGGAGGTCAGTAGGAATGGTGAGAGGGCTCAGAGCAAGCATGCTCATTCTCCCTGTCCCCCTCCCATGTTGATTTAACACAGGGCAGAACACCTGAATAATTATGCCTTTATGCATTTACCATGGCTTACTACCTAATTAAAACTACCAGGTTGAGTTTCCGCTATGAGTGCTTGGTGGAGAGTCGGAGAACATGCAAGTGCTAGCATACCTAAAGGAAATGTCAACATCAACGTGCCAATAATAAAGAACAGAGCAGTGTGTTCATAAAAAGGAGTAGGGGTGAGTGAATTTGCCCTATTCCAGTTCTTAATACTGTAGTGCCATGGGTTGGCTCTTCCCTGAGTTCCACTGCTTCCCATAAGCATCTGGTTGACCACTTTGAGAACAAGATGATGGACTAGATGGGTATTTGACCTGATCCAACAAGGCTTTTCTTACCTTCTTCTGTCCTTGTTCATAGCCCTCTACTCCTTTCTGTCATCACTACTATGAACAGTAAGACAGCTGCAACAGAAGGCAGGACTCCAAGGTAGCAGAAAGTAGAGGGAAAAGTAGCAAGGGGGGAAGAGTTGACATGGGAAGTAGTCCCACCACCACCCACAAAAGCCTGAGAATCAAACAAGAACAGCCTTTCCTGAGAGAGAAAGAGACAATGGATAGCTGCTACCTCTTTTTCTGGACCCAGAAGTACATCAAGTGGGGTGATGATGCTAAAATTCTCCACCCAATAGCATATGATGAAGAGGGCAATCCATCACCTAGGATTTCAGTAAAGTTTAAGGGAGAAAGTGCTTAACTGTAACCCAGGTTTATGATGCTCAGTGTCTGCATCTGGTAGTGGGATCCATAAGCAAGGTAGAAAGAAACTTGGCAGGTATCACTAGCATAACCTGCTGAAATTTCCTCTCCTACCCAACAAGGTGGAGGAGCCTTGCCCTGTTTTGCACCTGTCCACTGCAAACCCAGGTAGACCAAATTCATTAAAGAGATATGAATCAATCTTCCAGGAGCAGTTTGCTATGGGGCAGAAGGTATTGCCAGTTTTGTTTTAACTGTTGAAGTCACACAACAGTTCTGGAGTAGGTACAAATGGCCATATCAAAAACTACCAGCAATGTTTTATTCTGGTGCCTTTGTAGTTGTCTGTTTGAAGGAGCTGAGAAGCCAGCAGAGGGCCCACAATATTTTTGCTGTGGTTGTCTCACCTAAAATCTGAGAAAATGTGTGTCAACCCAGTTCAAACCCAGTACCCTTCTGCTTCAATGGCTCCAAGATTCGAGTGGTGCATTTGTAAGATGCAACGGGTTAAATTAAAATGTAACAATCTAATTTATACCATCTTTTTCTTTTCTTTTCAAAAGCAGGCTTGCAATAAAGAGTGTTTCTGCTTTTAAAAAATAAAGTAGGGAGCATTTTGTGAAATACAAGGAACATGTCCTCCTGATCCAGGAACTAAACAAGAAAGAGATAAAGAAAAGCAACTTCCCAAAGCCCCATTGCTTTGCTTCTCGAATGAAGAGTAATGTCACCAACAAGCACTGAAAATGTTGTTGTATAGACAACCAGCCCGTTTTTGTTGCATCTGCTTAATTAATGCAGCAGAAAGTGTCAACTCTGCTTGGTAATAATGGATTAGGAAATTATCTACATGCACTCCTGAAAAGCTTCAGGCAAACAGCATGTCATAAATTGTCAGGGCTGCTAGTGCCTATAGTTCTGACTCACATCGAGAGGGTTTTTTTATTATTGAAAAAGGAATACAAAAAGCACTACCTGCCTATCACTGGAATAAAATCGCATGAGATTTTAGAGAATGGATACATAAAGGCAGTCATCCTCCTTCCTAATTCTTCACATTCTGCTTTGTTCTCAAAGAAAACCATCCCCACATATCTTGCTTCCCTAGACACCCAGGGCAGATCCACACAGCCCAAATGGGATGTTCAGATGTTCGGGTTGAATAGGTTCACATTACAAATGGGAATCACATGACAGGGATCAAAGCACGAGTGAGAGGGCAATGTGAGCTAGCTCTGTATTTTGCCCAAGCTACACCAGCTGGTTTACCTGATAGCTGCTTAACCTACACCAGTCATGCATTTGGAGAACATGAGAGCATGATAAGTGGCACTCTGGCAATCAATCCATTTCTCCTAAGGCTCTGTGCACTTGCTGCTTCACCAGGATAGACAGGGGTTTTCTTGGAGGTCTTCCCTTATATGCCTCGGCTGTTGACTCTCTTCTACAAACCAAGGACTAGGCAATGGAAAGAGGACTCTGGCATGGTCTCTCTTGATGTCCCCACTGTGGGGAGTGGGCTAAGAATCCCTCCAGCCTGCACAGGAACGAGTCTGAGCTATTTTCAAATGATGCAATGAGCTAGCCCTGGGCTCTGTTTCGGCTGCTTCCTTGATCCTTCTTTTAAACTTATGACTAACAGGAATCCCCTCATGTAGCCAAAGGCACTTCACGCTGATTGCTCCGGATGCATTCATGCACATTCATTCTCTCTCATGCAGAAACTTCAGATATTTTAAAGGGGGGAGGGAATTAAAATAAGTTCATGCAACCTTCAGGCCTCATCCCCACCCCAAAAAATAGCATTTCCCCATCTTGGGTTTTGAGTGCTAATAGTTCATTTATGTTGCGGGGAGCTGGTGTTCTGGGGAGTCCATTCAGCCTGTTTGGGATGGGGTTTCACTCCATTTGGGAAGATGTTCCTGAATCTAGTACCCTCCCTTTGTGGCTGCAGTGGCCAGGAGTCCCTTTTATCAGTTCTGATTGATTTGCCAGCTGCAACTTTTCCTTGAGAAGGCATATTTGGGGCAGCGGTTATCCATGTTGTAGATACCTCTGGGTTGGACTGTTGCAATGATCTCCACATGGAGCTACCTTTAATACTTCAGAAACCTTAGCTGATCCGAAATGCAGCAAAACTGGCAGATGGGAACATATAACTCTGATGCAATAGCAACTTCCTTTATTACCTATTTGTTTCCTGACTCAGCATAAAGTCCCCATGCTGACCTTTAAAGCCTTAAATGGCCCAAAGATGGGTATTAAGTACTTATACTGTTTCCAGATAGACCTGTCTGAACTCTGGGGTTTCAGAGGCCTTGCTTTCAGTGCCATTGAATGGTGTTTTGATGTGAGCATGAGAAATGGGACCCAGTGCCCTGAATCTGAAACACACTTTTTATCCGAGTTGCATTTGCCCCCCTCTTTAAATTTCTTTATGGCTGCTTGGGCACGCCTGTAATGGTTAACTAAGTGGTAGAAACTGGCAGTTGCAGAAACAAAGTTATACTCTGTATGTCAGGGGCTCAAGGCTGAATTCCTTTCTTGGCAACCTCCAAGGCACCACATGCCAGTGATGGGAGGGGCCAAAGTTAAAAGTGGGCAGAGCAACAAATATAAATCCTGCCTTTGTACAGCAGGTTGGTTTCTGCACACATTCACAAACCCTTCTCCTTTCTCCATGCAGGCAAGCAAAAGGCACTGTCAGAGCTCTAAGACACTTGCTAGTTAGGCAAAAACACTCAAGGAGGGTGTGAAACAAGGCCATTGAGAGGTATGGCCAGGGTGTGGTGGAGGTATCACCTGGGGAGAGGTCCATGGATCAGATAGTGAGGGCCAGATTTGACCCCTGGGCCTGAAGTCCCCTACTTGTGATGTATGGGTTGAAAGAGCTTTTGATTCAGCAGAGACATCCCCTAATTGTTATCTAAGAGGAGAGACCACTTTCTCTTGTTCCCCCTTCCTTGTACAGGTGCCCACCCCCCAAAAAAATCTATGGCATCCTGTCAGTGGCCCTCCTGAGGAGCATGGAGGAGGCTGCTGTTGAAGGGGAGAACATCACCTCCGTAAAATCAAAAGCTGCTTCATGAGTGGGACAGCAGCATTGGGATTTGCCAGGGCTGCATTGATTTCCTACTTTTAACTTAAAAGGATGTTTTACTGTATGAGTGGGTCTATGCATTTCTGTATGTTCAGCAAGCCATAAAGGGTGTGACTACGAAAGAGCAGAATTTTTAAAAAAAAAAATAGGGAAGTTTTCCTAACTGAGTATAAATTAATTTATTTTAATCAAATTAATTAGTCAATTGATTGATTCTATTATTATTTCTTATAATAGGGAAAGGAATGCAGGTTTAGCAACACGTTGTGTTTATCTCTCTGGGTATAAACTTTCACATGGCTGTGAATGCTGTTTTCTTCCTAGATAGTTACTGGAAAACAGATATCGGCTTTCACTTTTGCCTTGGACCAGCTTCAGCGGACACTGTACAAGAAGCAAATTATAAAAGGCAGCTTTAACCAGAGTCCCCGTGGAAAAGAATTAACTGCTTAATCAGTTCAATATGTGAGGGGATGGGAAGGTGGGCAAGGGGACTTTGATGAAGGCCATGCATAAAGCTGTTTGTTTGGGTTTCAGTGAACAAAACATTGTTGTCTCCTTTGGGACTGCAATCCACAATGCTTCTCAAAAGGCACAAAGTAAAGTCTCTTCCCCCACCCCACCCCTCCCAGACATTCTTGATTGCTAATTATAGTTTCCTAATTATTGTTGGCACTCAGATATTTTCCATTTCCTGGTTAATAGTGTATGAGATGAAATGCCACCTGCATTCCTTTGTCTCTGGAAAAGCAAGATGTTGTATGAAAACAACTGTTTGGTGTGGAACGTTCTGTTCTTTTTGACACCAGAGATGTACACTTTGCTCGGTGGTACGTCCTCCTTCTTTTCTCATGGGAAGCGTTCAGACAATATGTGTGCGCTTTCATCTCAGTCCCTGCATACATTGCACTTGCATGATTGCATCATGCGGAGGCTTGTTTTTCTCAAAGAAATGGGAAAAATGCTGGATGAAGCCAGCTTTCTGGGAATGTCAAACGAGCTTTGGGTGAAACGACTTCTCAACAATTACTTTTTGAAAAGTAATTATAAGGCATGGAACAGAAAGAGAAAATGCCGAACTGAGACACGAATTGTCTCTGCTTCACATTATTTACCGTTGCGGAAGCTTGGAAAAATAATGGCTGATTATAAGACCATCGGAGCTTGTCAGGTGAATTTGTGAAGGCAGCAGGTTAAACAACCATCATGACTAGAGCTAGGCCAGGTAATGAGACCATTTGGTTGGGAAGAATTCATGGCTGACCTTCTATGCTAAAAGCCTCCTGTGTGATCTCAGGGGAAAGGCTGTAGCTCAGTGGTAGAGCATTTGCCTTGCATGCAGAAGGTTAAAGGTTCAATCCCCAGCATTCTCCAGGTACAGCTGGCAAAGACTCCTTGCCTGAAACCCTGGACAGCTGCTTCCAGTCAGTGTAGACAATATTGAGATATATGTACCCATAGACGCCAGCTCCTGGGAGTCAAGGCACTTTGGGACTCCCCCCCCCATGGTTTTTTTTATGGGGCCAAGCTGCTTCAATGTTCAGAGGCTGTTCGACTCTGCCTCCTGGCTGCTCGCATGCAACAAATTTTTGTATCACCCACAGAAAACATACTATTGAGGTGTTCAGAGTAAGTCAGCCCTCTTTAGTTATTGTTTGTGTATTACTATTACTATTACTATTTCAGCTTCTTTCATACCCATCACCATCAGATTCCGACAACTGGTTACAGCGATTTAAAATTCAATATTATAAACAGTTTAAAACAAATTACAATCAGGAACAATCTTAAGGCCGGTGTAAAGTAGTGGATCTTAAGCATATGGTGGAAACTATGTAACATATCTCTGTGGGAAAGGAATTCCACAACCTAGGAGCTTGCCACAGAGAAAGTTCTCTCCCTGGTGACCATCCACAAATTTCGGAGGGTGGTTGAGCTACCAAAAGGCACTCCCCTTGCTGATCTTAACGCTTGATCGGGTGTGTAGGTGGTCTTTCACATATTTGGGACTTTAAAAATCAAGTCATTTGGGGCCTTTAAACACTAATGTTCATAGGGCCTTAAATTGGGCCTGAAAATGAAAATAGCCATCAGTAGCATAAGTTGGCTCAGCATATCTGTACACATTCCATCATTGTGTAGCTTCTCTTGGGGCACTAGAAATTAAATGCCTTTTCACACACTATGGTTTGGATTCTAAGTTACCTTTCTGCAAATATACGGGCTCCTCTCACTTATGGAAGCAAAACTCTCCACTGGTAGAAGAGCAGGAGGCCATTTTTGACACGCTGTCAAAATGTCCATCTCCAGAGCAGATTTTCAGAGGACTGTAAGGGAAACAATAAGCATCCTGTGAGTGAAGTTTTGCTCTTGGGATGTCAGAATCCAAGCCATAACTGTACATTGTCCATTGTCCATTGACAATAAAGGTATTATTATTATTATTATTATTATTATTATTATTATTATTATTATTACCTTTTAAGTGTGCACCTGAGACATTTTAAGAGAACATCTGCAAATATAAAGTCTAAATGCCACAAACACCTGTGTAAATCAGGTGTAGCCACAGAAAACTGTATCTCTAATTTGTCAAACACCATACAAATATTAGCAGCCCCCACCTCCAAGGAATCCTTGTGCTCTCTCTCTCTCTCTCTCTCACTCACACACACACACACATACACTTAACCCCTGCCTAAAAATATGGGGGGGGGGTGTTAAGTTGCTTCCCTCTTAACTTCACCCTATATTTTCACAAGCTTCTTGGCCTGAATTTGTTTTTAAAGTTTTTTCCAAAAGTTACACAAATCATGAAAATACCTTAGTTAGCTACCCAGATTCTCATAACATTCCTCATCATGTTCCTACATAACTCAGGCATTTCCTCACAGCTTTACAACTTCCTGTTGATGTCGAAGTTCTGGAAATAAACAGGAAGGGCGACAGTAGTCTAAGGAAAGCACTTGTCTGCCACTTGTACACACTCCCCCCTCTTGACAAACTGCTGATTTTATTACCAAGGCCACAAATTTTCAACTATGGGAAGACAGCGGGAAGTAAAGTCTTTATGTGTTCACTAAATAAACAGAGGAAGAGGAATAACAAATTAAATTCTCATTTTTTAAAAAAATGGCACACTGAGACACAGCAAATCAAGTGACATGTTCTTTCCAACAGACAATGACAAGGCGTGATAAACTACAGAACCCAGAGCAGCCAGTTCATTGCCAACTGGTATAGATGCCTGGAATATGTTATTTACCTTTAAGATAAATGCACCTCCCTACCTAAGAGTTCATTCTAACTTTAAAAAATGCATTTAATGTTATAAATTTATCTTCAAAGTTGGGATTATTTGGTCCGCAAAACTCAGAAGAATAATGAACATTTGGCAGAGCTACATCTGGTTACTGGACTGCATTTAATTTGGTGGGTCACAAGTTGTGCTGACCTGCAATAGACATTGCCAAGTTGGAAGAATGAAACATAGAACAACAGTAGCGCCGTGTCTCTTATTTTCCCCAACCATTCTCCATCAAATTTCAAGAAAAGAAATTGCATTTCAAAATTATGAAAGGGGAGAGAAAATTTCCACAAAATTCTCACAGAAGGGATGCAGAGTTTTTGTATGTGCTATGCTTACTTTTGAGTAAGGGAATTGCAGATGAACATATATGGCCATTTTCTGTATAAATTAGTCATTTATTAAACAGAACGTTGCATTATAAAAATGATTTATATAAGTGGCTCTGCACTGGCATTGGAGCACCTATAAAATGTTTAATATGCCCACAGGAATTCATATAATCCAGGACACAAAGAGCAAAATGTCAAGAAGGTGCTAAACGGTTCTTCTCTGATACCTAAGTGAAGGAAATGGGACAGGTTGGCAAGTTTACGCTGAAGTGTGAAATCAAGAAAGTGAGATAGATGGCTTTGTGATGGGCCATTAGCCACTTCATTAACTTTCACTTTAAGGTGCCACAAGACTCTTTGTTGGTTTTGCTGCCGATGACTAACAGGGCTACTCACTGAAATTCATTAACTTTGAAAGAGAAGGTAATTGATTTGTAAATATTAGTTGATGGCTGAGATATGCCAGTCCTATGAGACATGCCTATCCTACGCTATTGCCAACAAAGGTCTGTATAGTTAAAGCTATGGTTTTCCCAGTAGTGATGTATGGAAGTGAGAGCTGGACCATAAAGAAGGCTGATCGCAGAAGAATTGATGCTTTTGAATTATGGTGCTCTTGAGAGTCCAATGGACTGCAAGAAGATCAAACGTATCCATTCTTAAGGAAATCAGCCCTGAGTGCTCACTGGAAGGACAGATCCTGAAGCTGAGACTCCAATACTTTGGCCACCTCATGAGAAGAGAAGACTCCCTGGAAAAGACCCTGATGCTGGGGGAAATGGAGGGCACAAGGAGAAGGGGATGACAGAGGACGAAATGGTTGGATAGTGTTCTCGAAGCTACCAGCATGAGTTTGAGTAAACTGTGGGAGGCAGTGGAAGACAGAAGTGCCTGGCGTGCTCTGGTCCATGGGGTCACGAAGAGTCGGACACGACTAAACGACTAACAACAACAACAATCCTACACTATAATATAAACAAGGAAACGTATCTTGCTGAATCACAGGGAGACAAAGTGGAAGAAAGTCTTGTGCAAAACAAACCAGTTGGAATTGAAAGGAAAATACCATTTGGTGGAATGTTCAAAGGAATGTCAGAATGGATTGACGCCCATTTCAACATTCCTAACATTTGGACGCCAGCTTCCCCAGCTTCCTGTGCTTCAGCTGAAATCTGGTGAAAGATGTCACCAAGTGACTCCTTGCATGATGCTTTTTCAGATCAGGAAGCAGCCAGGACAGCTACAGAGCACTGGAGAAATGTTTGATGGGGGGGGCGGGAAGGGGAGGGAAGCACAACACTCAGCCGTGGCCTTGTAAGGAGATAAACTCAACCCTACAATCATATAAATGAATTCCAATGCACCCTGAAATGAGGGGACAAAAAAAATGGTCATCTAAGCTTTGCCTTTTAGCTACTTTTAGTTTATGAGATATCTTTCATGGAGGGCAATTTGCGAAACTATACAGTACCAGCAATCCAAATCCTTGTAAAGACCCCAAGATCTCCTGCAACGATTTTGCAAAGTTTTTTTGCAGATAAAGTCGCTCAGATTTGTCTGGTTGAGTTGCATGGAATCAATTTCAATCCGTTACCCCTGAGGATGTGGACAGGCTACTTGGACGTGTGAAACAAACCACCTGTCTCCTTGATCCTTGCCCATCCTGGCTAATAAAAGCAAGCCAGGAAGGGCTGGGCAATGGGCTCTGTGGAGTGGTGAATGCTTCCCTCTGTGAGGGAGCATTCCCAGACATGCTGAAAGAGGCCGTCATTAAACCGCTTCTTAAAAAAACATCTTTAGACCCGGCCAGTATGGCCAACTATCGTCCAGTCTCAAAACTTCCATTCTTGGGCAAGGTGGTTGAGCGGGTGGTTGCTGAACAACTCCAGGCATGCCTGGAGGGTGCGGACCATTTGGATCCCTTCCAATCGGGATTCAGGCCTTATCATGGGACTGAAACTGCCTTGGTCGCGCTGGTTGATGATCTCCGGTGGGCTAGGTACAAAGGTGAAAGCTTTCCTAGTTCTGCTGGATCTCTCAGTGGCTTTTGATACAATTGATCATAACATCCTTCTGGACCGTCTAGAGGAGCTGGGAGCACTGTTATACCACTGGGTTCCGCTCCATCCTCCTGGGCCGTGTCCAGAAAGTGATGGTGGGGGATGAGTGTTCAGACCCCTGGGCCCTCACTTATGGGGTGTCTCAGGGTTCTGTCCTCTCCCCCGTGCTTTTTAATATCTACATGAAGCTGCTGGGAGAGATCATCAGGAAGTTTGGGCTGGGTGTCCATCAATATGCTGATGATACCCAGCTCTACTTCTTTTTCGGAGAAGTAATCGGAACCAGTGAAGGCAGTGAAGGTCCTGTGTCGAATCCAAACTCTTCTTACAGCTCAGTAAAGAATCATATTATAGTCAGAAATTGACTCCGGTCGGACATCTCCAAGACATAGCATTTCCTAGGCTGCAACTCCTGTGAAGGTACCATTCCCACACTTGTTCTTGCTTTATATATGTTAGCCTATAGAAGAAATCAAGCATTTTAAACCTTCATATCTGTAAGCAAAATATTCTCTCTTAAAAAGAGGGGACACCTTTAGCATCACTGATCTATTTCATTGTATGAATATAAAATATATTAATAGTAGGCAAAGAAAAGTTACATTGCAGTTAATTTGGCATATCAGTTGACATTGTCATTTATGATATTTTCATCCCATTCTTCTTCCAAGGAGCGCAGGGCAGTGCACATGACCTCATTTTAACCTCACAAGAACCCTGAGAGGTAGGTGAAACCGAAAGAGAATGAGTAGCCTTCATGCAGAGATTTGAATTTGAACCACAGCTCCACACTGGCCCACTTAACCACAAGAGAACAATTTGGGGAACTTGTGTGTTTCTTTTTATTCAAAAGACAGTGAATGTATTTCATTGTAAAAGTGAGCAATTCGTTTTTTACAGCTGTTCATTGCAGAATGTGTGAAAGGCATTTTTAATCGTACCATCCATGTGCAATTCTCATTTACAAAATGCAGCAGTCTAAAAAGACCAGCTTTGAAACAAAATGCATCTATCTTTGGTTGGCTCTGTTTGGCAGCATTTGTTGTTTCTGACACAGCAGTCTAATCCCATTGTTTATTCAATTTCTCCTCAGTTGTTGGCAAATTGTTTTTGCTTCCAGCACTTGGCAGCAACAAACATATATGCCACGACTTCTCTGTCTTGACTCCTTCTAATTTCTGTATTTGCTAATAAAACATATCAATGGTTTGGCTCCTAAGGGAAGCCAACTAAACTTTGCAATCCTATATATGATTACTTGGACATAAGTTCAGTGAAGCTTACTTGCAAGTAAGTGGATATAGGACTGCAGCCTTTAGAAAATTCACAGAGGGAAAATCTCCATTCTTCTTCCTCTCCCCTACAGCTACCAAAAAGCTTCTCCAGAGGCTCAGAAGGGCAAAAATGAAATGAGGTGTAGGGGACTGCTGTTAGACATGAGTAATTGCATTTTTGTCTGTCCCCCAGTAGTTCCCCAGAACTCATTCCACAGATGAGTTTTTTCAGGATACACAGTGGACAACTGTAGCAGGGGGTGGGGAGCCTAGAAATTCTCCTTCCATGAACTTCATTATGTTAATTTATTTTACACCTGGCGTCTGCCAGTGTGACTAACTCATTATACTTGTGATCTATCACCAATACTACTTACTTTGTGACATGTCCAACCTGTGTAAGGTTCCAATTGACATCTAAAATTATTCTAATGGTGGCAATATTACTTGTCTCCTGCCCATCTTCTCATAAGATCCCAAAGTGGTTGACCACCAGGCTTTCTAATCAATTTTACTCCAGCAGTATTGTCTCAACCATAGTTTTTGTTCTGAATGCAGTGCTTTTTTTCTAAAAAAATGTTTAGGGGTACTTATAGTTCAAATCAGGAAAAATAAATACAATAAATGGACAAAAGTACAAAGATTCACAAAATGTTTAGGGGTATGCGTACACCTGTGTACCCCCAGAAAAAAGCACTGTCTGAATGAATACAGCTGCTACTATACAACACAAGAAAGAATATGTTCACCTGCACAGCTTGACTCAAAAACTAATTTGAGTAGAAAAGCAACAGCAAAATGCATCTAAATATTACAGGAAAATAAGGTATCACTTTAATGCAATGTGAAAATATATAAATGTGGTCAAAATAGAAAGAAAATACCAAGTATTCTGATAATTGGGCCAATCAACTACTCATTTTGGGCATCTCCCAAAGCTTACATATCTAATTGTCAGCCCCCACTAAAGAATTTTTGAAATAGTTAGTTTTGCTTCCATTTTACAGATGCATTTGCACTGAAAGATAGTGACTTATTCAAGGCCATACCGGGTGTGTACCCAAGTCTCCCTGATCAAAGGCAGTAGTTCTCTAACCATTAGACCATATTCTCTCCCACTCTCTGAATGAACCCCACCCACTACAGGTAATATCCTGGTTGTACACAGAATCAGAAGAACAGAAATTACCCTGGCTTTCTAGAATACAGCAACTCATAGTACCCTGATAATTAATTATTTTCTTGCATGAAAGTCCTCGGGGTTTCAGTGGCTCCAAATAAAGTACATCCTGTATAAAATATTCACCGAAAAATAAAAGAAGATATATCTGCTGAAAAAGTTCAGAAGTTGATTTCCAATGTGCTAGTACCAGAGGTAAATCCCACAATGAGAAATCATGGAGAATCTTTCTCAAAGTGGAGCTGCTGATCTATATTCTGAAAGGTGAGTCTTCATCCTACCTGGTGAACAGGCTATACCAACATCAGACACTGACTTCCATCATGGTTACTGCCAGATGCAAATCCCCTTAGTGACAACTTTGGACTCTACTCCAAAATGGAGAAGCTAGCCTATCATCCGAAATATGACCATCTATTGTCTCTCCAGTTTTTGCTTTCATCTTAACGAATGTAACTGTGAATTAGCCATACTCAAAATGAACACAATCTCTTCTAACATGACCTAATGAAAGGGCTAAATAAATCCAAAGAGATTAGCCTTTTCATTCTCCTATGGGAAACAGACAACATTAATGGTGTGTTTTCCAGGCCAATAGGTTTTCTGCATTTATTTTTATTCAGTCTTGTGAGACATTTTGTCAGGTCTTGTGAAAGTTAGTTGAACTTTCCCCCTCCCCCATGGATTGCCTGTCTTCCGCTTCACTCACCCCCACATTACATTTTGCAAGCTATTATCGACCGCTGGTGCCACTGTATCTCTCAATAGTTTTTAAAACACAGCAAACGTTTTAGCTTGTTGTTCACCTTCCTATTGAAGAAGAAATCTCCATCCTTTCATATATCTTATTCACAGGAGATGGAGAAGATAAAGCTACCCCTTTCGATCTAATGGAGCCATAACTAAACAAAACAAATCTCTTCTAAACCCCATCATTGTCTTGCCTCTGCACACACAGACACACAAAGAATTTTGCCGTGTCAGCTCTCCTGCTTATTTTAATTAAACAGTTCAAAGCCACAAAGCATTATTCAACAGCTAGTAGAAGCCTAGTCATATTTGGCCAATAATTCCCATTGTCTCAATTAGCTTATTTCAAAAGCTAATTCTGCGGTTCTATCAAAGCGACACAGTGTCACCTTAAAACATAAAAGACATACTATTAGGGAAACACTTCGGCTTTAATGATAACTTGTGGGTTTTTTAATACACTTTTTCTTCAGGTTTGCCAAGGCTGATCTTCACACCTGAGTCAGCTCATTGGTCCATCTAGCTGAATATTATCTACACTAGTGGTTCCCATTTACTACTAGAAAAATTGCTGGAGCTCCTGGCAGAACACTTAATTATTTTTCTGCCTGTTGTAGCAATTTTAATATGTTGTGCTAGATGCTGTATGGTTTTTTATTGTGTATTTTTACAGACATGCATGGGGCCATCTGAATGAGGCTCCTGGACCTCTGATGGTGCATGGACCACAGTTGGGGAACTCCTAGTCTACACTGACTCCAGGGGTTCAGACAAGGCTCTCCCAGTCTAATCCTGAGATGACTCCAGGGCCTATTCTACAAGGATTGTAGCCTTGCAGCCAGAGTGTAAGAAAATGTTTTTAAATCATTAGTGAATGGGGAGAAAGTTTCTCTCCAGAATAACCATGTATCTTTATTGTTCAGTGCTAAATTGCAATAAATCTTTGCTAAGCATGCTTAACATTATAAATTCAATTAATTATAATCATAACGCTCCATATATGCAGCCACTTTGCATTAGCATTGATTTCATAAAAACCTATTATATTAGGAACTATCCAATTTTTAAGTAACAATGACTATAACGGTATTGAGATACATGTACCCTGGTTTTTGCAGCTCCAATAAATCCTTCCATTTCCATTTTATGATCTGGATAAACTGGTAAGACATTTACATTTATATTTATGTTCCAAATGTGGCTGTCACTGATCAGGCTGGGAACACATTAATCTTGATTTTAATTATCGAAGTCAAACAAAGAAACCTTTCTTTCAATTGTAACCGTGTGAGGCTGAAATCTGCAGCTGCCTGATATCTCACAGCACTGCCCTATCGGAAGCTGGACAGCTTCCACAACAACATACAATGGAGTTTACTTTATTTTCCCCTGAAAGTCACAGGCAGTTCAAGTATCTAATCCACATCTCAACATAAGGGCCGCACTGTTTATTTAACCCCTGGAGGGTACTTCTCAGTTGCCATCTTCAGGTGCCTTTCTTTGGATCAATGGTGAAGGGACGGAGAATAAGACTGACTTTTCAAGTTTCAAAACCTCTTTAGTTACATCATGTGTGCAGGGTATTTTTTTAAAAAAAATTCTCCACATCTACACTCTCCGTCTGACTGCCTATCCATCTTTTTATACCAATGCCTTTCTTGAAACTGCTGTTAAAGAAAGGAACACAGATTTGTAATATATCCTAGCATCCAATGGATTATGTGGTCAGGCTGTGACCAAGAGCACGTCTTATGAATTTTGAATTATTGGTCAGCTTCCCCACTTAGTTCCATAGTAATATTCAGGATCATTATAGCTGAAGATGGCAAGGCCTTTCAGTGCTCTAAGAATCACCTGAAAGTTAAAACATTGCCCCTTTTATTCACATCAGTTTTAGCAAGTGCATTTCTTGCAGTAATTTTTTGCTCTTTTAGCATTTCTTCAGTTGTATCCTGTAATCTCTCTGTGTTGCTGATTAGTCTTGAGGTCTTATAATAATAACAACACCTTTATCTCTGACAGCAAACTTTTGAAAGTTGAGGTAAGTTGCACTTGAGACAAGTAACTATTTGTAATTACAGTTTGAAGGGCAGCCCCACACATAAAGTATTACCTTCCAGGTGTGATGTGCATACATCACAGTACAGTATTCAGTGTTGCTCTTCTGAAGTAAGTGGGGAAGCTGACAATTAATCCGACAGTCATAAGACATGCTCCTAATCACAACCCAACCAGTCAACCATTGGAGACTAGGACATATTACAAAGCTGTTTGCCTGTTTATTCTATGGGAGTTTGGCCCCACCCAGAGTAGGCATTCCTACCACTCCACAGCAGATGGTCTCTTGAGGCAACTGATGAGGAAGATCAGTTCATGAGCATGACTAGCTGACATCCATTAATTTAAATCAGTCTCCTCTGAATAATTAGTTGAACACAACTCATCTATTTATCTATATCTATCTATCTATCATCTATCTATCTATCTATCTATCTCTATCTATCTATCTATCTATCTATCTATCTATCTATCTATCATCTATCTATCTCTATCTATCTATCATCTATCTATCTATCTATCTATCTATCTATCTATCTATCATCTATTTCATCCAGTAGTGTATGGAGCTACTCAGCCATCACCTACTCAACTACTTTAGCCAAGAATAGAACACTGGACACTGACCAATAAAAATGAAGGTATTGCATACCACCTCCTTAGGGGAGCCTTCAGATCCCCAGAATGACCCTTACTGCCGGGTGCACCTGGTGGCCCCCTAGTCCCTACTGGAATCTGGGGTCTGTATGATCACAGGAATCCCTGATGGCTCTTTCTCCAAGTCATTCTCTTTCCTAGTTGGCTTGCTTCTGGGCACAACACCCAGCAGAACCGGAAGGTTCATCCCCAGAACACAGACCAAATTCTAGAACCATATGTCCTTTCCATGGTAGAACTCATCTCTTGAAGTATGCAGTAGTACTAATAAGAATATCTGGGTCAGGAGTAGGGATGGGGGACATATTTGACTTGTTTTGCTTTTAAAGGTGAACCTACCAAATTAGCATTTTCAGAAACAATGTGCAAACTGAAACACAGAACTCCCGTCAAAATTCGCAATTCACAAAATTTTGCAGTGCGGCTCTCCAGCCAAGTAAGCCAAGCAATGTGTTAAATTCTGGCACCTCTCAGATGGGTACCGTTGCCATTATAAGAGAAAAAGGGAGGCGCTCGTGGTGAGTTCTGGCACCTCTTTTTCTAGGAAAATAACACTGGGGTTAAGTAAACATAAAAATGCATATATTGATGAAAATAGCATACAAAGATGCATTTTATTAGGGGATTTTGTGTGTGTGTGTGTGTGGTAAAATTGCATACAAGATTGTGTATGTTAGGAGAAAGTCTCACTGAAATGTTGAAGAATTTTCATGAGTTTTGTTTTCTTTTTTAATTCACAAACTGATGTGGAAATGTGGAAGACTGAACTCAAGAGTGGAAAAATGAGAAACTGTGAGAAAATGAAATAAACAGATTTGTCCTTCCTTAATCCCTCACCACCAAATAATCCCAATAAACAGCCATTCATTGGAGGAAACGTTCCCAAGTCAATTGCTATTATTTCCAGGTAAACTTGAGACATGACTTGTAATTTAATCTAGGCCTGGAACGAAACCAATGGAAGGACAGTGTAGATTAGATATCTCCTCTCTTTGGAGTGCTTTTGGAGTCTTCATCTCTCCTTACAAACTGGCTCTTAGTAAGTCTTGCATTCCCTTGTTACTCACAAAATGCCCCTCATTCTGGCAAGCAAGGATTCATGCTATTTGTATTTACTTGCCTTGGAATACAAAATATTACAGCTGGTAATACTCAACCCTATTAACAGCTGAGTGGCATTTCCCAAGTTTCAAATAATGCTTCAAATAAAGTCATATGTGAAGTAACAAAAATGAACAGAGAGCACTACACAAGCATGCACATGGTCATTTTTCCTCACTACTGATCAGTTGACAGCTCACGCCAAGTGTACATCTGAGGTAAGGTGCACAGTGCATTACATTAAGTAAGCTTGAGGCCCATTTCAGAAATTAAAGGCTCACATACAAGTTTCTTTAATTCAGCTACACTAGGTTGTATCCCTAACTTCCCCTCCCTTTCCAGATAGACCCTTTGGGGATTTGGAATGAGGTGAGAAGTGCATTTTCATGCCAACCAAAACTGACTACATGATAAAACCGTCAGTTTCATCGAAACTCAAGGTTTCGGATTTAGTTGCACACCTGAGGGAAGAGTTTCTTTCCAGATGCCAACACACACACACCCCAAAATGCACATATCTTACAGAGAGGTCTCCTAAAGGACTACGTATCATGGTTGAACAGTATTTTCCTCTCTCCTAGGTTCTTAGTCTGGGGTCTGGGGTCCTTGGGACCAGGAGAGGTGATAAAACACCTCACTGTAGTGTCATGGCTTTCCAAGGGAATGGGTTGAGCTCACCTGGTATCAGACCAGTCCCAGATAAACGTGATCCACTGCTTCCTCTCAAGGTGAACTTGGTGTGTGGGTGGGCAAGAGTGAAAGTGACTGGGAAGAAAAGGGTCAATGCTCAAAGAACCCCTTCTCTCATGGGTCCTCAATGCACTTGCAAGCACAACAATCTCTCTGCGGTGGTGCTGCTGTTGCTGATGATGATTTATTACCTTCCCTTCATCCCAGGGTCCTAGTTTAAAATGACAAGTAATCACAGAAATAGGCTGTGTCCTAAATAGGTGTCAAAATCCACAATAAAGTGTTTTTTTGGGGGGAACCCCAAACAGTATAATGAAGGCGCTCGGTGCAGTTCTGTGGGGAGGGAGTTCCACAACTGAGGAGCTGCCACAGAGAATGTCCTCTTCCTGGCTGCTACCCCACTTCTTAGGGCAGTGGAACAACCAAGAGAATCCTGTGCTGATCTTAGCACCCAAGAGGGTCTGTCAGGAAGAAGGTTGATACTGAACATACAGAAGGCACGTTGGGAGGCACAGAGCATATCGTAATTATAAAAGGAGAGCACAGAGGACAGAGTAAGTATAAAAGGAGGGCCCAAGTTCAAAAAGTTAAAGAAACAGTGGGCTTATGCCAGCTTGCTCTCAAGTTTGGCAGGAGGAACAGGGCAACCAATGACAGTACGTTTCTCATTGGTCCTTTTTTTTTTTTTTGCAGCCTAACACAGTGTAGCACATTCGACAGAAGGGAATAAAAATGGGAAAATGTGACATGATGGAGAAAAGCTTCAGAATAGCTGCAAAACAGATTCTGAGTAGAGCAGGAGCATTTAATCTGAGAATTTTAGCATTCCAGCCACTGGATCCTTAAAGGTATATATAGTCATTCATGAATTGCTACTGAACTAGGTCTTGGCGTGGTGGTGATAGCATTAGAATCCTGCCCTGGAAATGACTTATGGGTCAGGGTAGTTGAATGGAAAAGAATTATTCAGTTATAGTACATGTTCCTGCTGGATAAGTTGGTCAACAGCTGACAAAAAACCTCTAGATTACTACTTTTAATCTTGTACAATCAAAAGATTTATACAGCTGTCTCAACTTCATTTTGTAGTTTCCTAGTTCTTCTTCCTTTTGATTTAATTAGCTTTTGGTAGGTTTTGGTTTAACGCTTCTTAAGCCAGGCAGTAAAATGACTTTTCCCCATAACCAATTAATTACATTTTATGTGCTCTAAAATCTATTAAGAAAGAAAGGGATGGCCTTTAAACCTCAGCCATATATTACACTACTAACTGTACTTTCTGTATTAGGAAATATTCAAGCTTATTACCTTAGTATTGACTAAAAGTAAAAAAATAAAAAAAATCCAGCAACAAACCCCAAGGCTCTCCTGTTTTAGCTAAAGAAATATTCAGATTGTTTTGAATGTTTAAGAGCTGCAGCCTCATTGAATCCTGTTGATAGATTCGTCTTTCTTTTTTTTTTTATCTCAACTGTCATTTATCAATAAACCTTCAGACATCCTCCGGTGCACCATTAGCAATGTTCACAAATGGAAATTGGCTCAGAAGTACACTTCTAGTAATAAATTGGGGCAAGCAGCTAAGCTGTTACATCGCTTTGGATTCGATTTAGGTGCTCTTTTGATACCTTAATTGTAAGTGACTTTGACAGTTTTATTTGCCTGGTTCAGCAGCGTTAGCAGCAAAACCGCATTTGCATATCCCCCTGACATCCAACTGTGTCAACCTGAATGTTTTATAAAGTGGTTTATAAAGTCGTGTTTCCCACCCCCACCCCCAAGAAAACAACAAACTGTACCACAAAATTATGCCTCCTGCATGTTCAGGCCTCTCATTCCCAGCACACAAACTTCTTCCTTCTATCTGCTCACACTTCTCTTCATTCAGTGTTAAGTTTCTGTTGGTTCCATTAAGACATCTTGGCCATGCATTCCCAGTAGTGCAATATGACCAATAGTGGAGCACTTTTGGTTTCCAGTTCCTTTCCCGCACCATGGCGTCGGCTTTCTCAACACCGGAGAGAGGCACAGTTGAAGGAGAAGGGAATGAAAGGGGTTAAATGATTCCCTGCAACCTCCCAGGGTATGAGAGAAATAGGCTGACCTGCAGTCGCTTCAATGGCTTGCCCCCACGCAGATGTATGCAGGGGCAGACAGATGAGCTGGGTACTCAGCACTTTGCCTGATGCGAGCCCCCCAGATCACCATCAAAAGCAGAGTATGGAACTAAGAAAAAGAAGAAGAGGAAGAAGAAGAATTCATTACTTATATCCTGCCCATCTGCACAGCTCCCAACAGAATACTAAATACACAATAAAACATCAAACATTAAAAACTTCCCTAAACTTGGGGTGGGAGAGAACCATGATGTCGTGTGTTGTAAAAAATGAGGGCAACGCATGGGTGTCGCATAAAAACGGTGGTGTGTTTTCAAAAAACAACAACAAAACTTCCCTAAACAGGGCTGCCTTCAGATGTCTTCTAAAAGTCAGATAGTTGTTTATTTCCTTGACATCTGATGGGAGGATGTTCCACAGGGCGGGCGCCACCACTGGGAAAGCCCTCTGCCTGGTTCCCTGTAACCTCACTTCTCGCAGTGAGGGAACCGCTAAACGGCCCTCGGAGCCGGACCTCAGTGTCTGGGCTGAACAAAGGGGATGGAGACACTCCTTCAGGTATACTATGCCGAGGCCATTTAAAGCTTTAAAGGTCAGCACCAACATTTTGAACTGTGCTCAAAAATGTAGTGGGAGCCGATGTAGGTCTTTCAGGACCAGTGTTATAGGGTTTTGATGGCCACTCCCAGTCACCAATCTAGCTGCCGCATTCTGGATTAACTGCAGTTTTCAGGTCACCTTCAAAGGTAGCCCCACATAGAGCACATTGTAGTAGTCCAAGCGGGAGTTAACCAGATCATGCACCACTCTGGCGAGACAGTCCGCAGGCAGATAGGGTCTCAACCTGCATACCAGATGGAGCTGGTAGACAGCTGCCCTGGACACAGAATTGACGTGCGCCTCCATGGACAGCTGTGAGTCCAAAATGACTCCCAGGCTGCGCACCTGGTCCTTCAGGGGCACAGTTACCCCATTCAGGACCAGGGAGTCCTCCACTCGCCTACTACTCACTCGCCTATAATCATACATAAGCTCTCAAACAGATTAAGCATTTTTAAGTTCCATTGATCTCAATTTGGTCTCAAGTGTACTAAAATACAGCACCTGTTTAACTATCTCCCTCTGAAATAAGTAGGACTTCAAAATGTTTAACTTTGATTGCATTGTGCTGATATCTTTCAAAATATTAACTTTAACTATTCATTAAAAGAAATGGTTTACAATTCCTGAGTCTCTTAAAAAAAATTTGCATGGGATTTAATTGGCATAAATTATATTTCTCATGGCTTTACTGATATTTGCCCATTTAAATGAAAAATCTGAGCATTTATTAAGGTTCTGTGAAATAAAATAAAATAAAAACCAATATGCTAGTCTTAGTCATGATTCATTTTAATTCTGGAGAGTGTTCCAAGCAAATGACATTAATTAAATGGGTGGTGGTGATCATTGGGGTTTGGGAAAATATAATTGTGTCGTATGTATATTGTTTGGCTTTGCATTTTATGACATTTTGTTTTCATCCTGGAAAGTTTTCTTTTTTCATTGTTTGTGTTGAAATGATTTGCTAACGTCTTTGATCCTTAAATGTCTTTAGTGTATTTTGGGCCACTGTTCCGGCATATGAGCAAATACCAACATTACAGTCACCATGTTAGGAAGCCACTTGAATTAATATTCAGGTCCAGTACAGCTGTACTACATATTTCAATTAGATGAATGAGGAAATGCTACTAGGAAATGAGTAGGCATTGCGGGATTTGTGGATTTAACTTATACATAAATGATTTTGAGGCAGGAATGAAATGTGGGCACAAATCTGTGCAAACAGATTTCTGTAGACTATGTGGATGGGGAAAGTACTGGCAGATAGCTACCACCTGTCAAGTCTCCAGTGGCAACTGCCCCCTGCCACTTCCACACACAACCAGTGCTATAGATGGATCAGGTTATTTCCATTTCATGTCAGTTTTACATATCTTCAATCATAACCCCATTTCATCCTGTTTTCTGTGCAGGGTTTTTAAAACCACAGAAAACTCCCATTAAAATTGTGCTCATTTTTCTACACGTTTTTCCTAACATATGCATTTTACCTGCAAAATAGTTTTTTATTTATTGTCTTTCTATGTATTTTCTATACTTTTTGTAGGTAATTTGTATGAAACTACCACGCAATTCCACTGATCCAGAATAGATTCCAATGTATAGTTAGCAGAGTAACAACTGAAACACGTTGCAGGATTCCCATAAAATAGACCAGAGGCAATTGTATTTCATCCAGCAGAGCTTTACTGCTACTGAAGGCAAATGAGCATAATGGTCACAAATCCAGTACAGTGATACCTCGGGTTACATACGCTTCAGGTTACATATGCTTCAGGTTACAGACTCCGCTAACCCAGAAATAGTACCTCAGATTAAGAACTTTGCTTCAAGATGAGAACAGAAATCGTGCTCCAATGGCATGGCAGCAGCTGGAGGCCCCATTAGCTAAAGTGGTGCTACAGGTTAAGAACAGTTTCAGGTTAAGAACGGACCTCCAGAACGAATTAAGTATTTAACCCAAGGTACCACTGTACCGTACATTCAGGATTAGCACTGTCCATAAGGAATCCAGTTGCAGCAGACTTAACACTATATACAGAACATCACACCAGAAGGAAAAGAGATAGAGTGTGAAACTCAGGTTCCTTCTGGCCTATTATTATAGTCAGCATGGCCTTGACAGAAGAGATAGCAGAACCAGTTTAAACCAGCTGTACTCAGCTTCTCTGAAGGAACAACCCAAACATCATGAACCTTCTTTCACACAGAGAAGCTTCCAGAAGCTTCCAGAACCCTCTTGAATTAACTAGAATAGGAAAGATCTGTACACATCAGATCAATACTTTCTGTACTAAGAAATGCAAACTGAAAGTAACTTCCCCATAAAATACACATTTTTCTACAATTTTTTTAAGCAAAACTGCAGTACAAACTCAGAGAAGTGTGAAATTCGGTTGTTAACTGTGTTTTGATCTGTGTATGAATCTGGAAACAATGAATCAGGTCATTTTGCTTTAAAATATGGACTGGACAAAACATCTCTCTACTCAACACCAAGATTATCTCCTGAGCTGGACATGAGTCAGCAGGGTGATATGGCTGCTTTAAAAAAAAATGCTAATGCAATCTTTACACTGCATTAACTGAATCATAGTATCCACATGACAAGAAGTAATAATCCCAGTCTAGTTTGAACTCGGCAGACCACATCTTGAGTGCTATCTCCACATCTAAGGCACCACATTTCAAGAAGCACATTAAAAAACTGGTACATGGCCAGGGAAGTGTGACCAGACTGATGAGGAGTCTGGAAACCAAGTCCCATGAAGAAAGCGCTGAATATGTTTGGCCTGGAGAAGAGGAGATTAAGGGGAAGACATGATAGCAGTCTTCAGATACTGACAGGCTGCCACACCAGAGATAGTGCAGAGTTATTCTCCACTGCTCCAGAAGGCAAGACTTGAACTAATGGGGAAAAGTGGAAGGAAAAGAAAATTTGGCTAAACGCTCAGTGAAACCTAGTGGCAGGAGCTGTTAGACAAACTTTCTTGGAAAGAGGTGGGCTCATCTTTGCTGAATAGATTTAAAGAGAGGCTGGGTAGACATCTGTTAAGGATGCTACAACTGCATGCACTCAGGGCCAGCCCAAGATATTTTGGCCACCCAGCCAGGTGGGTGAAGATCTACATCAAGCACAAATGGCGAATAAAGATCTACATTGGTGACAAGGGGAGGGGACTGAAGGTGTACATTGGAAACAAGAGGGGGAATCAAATCAACCTTACCTAACAGTCGGATTCAAAGGCCATCAGGGATGGGGAGAGGCCTACTGTGAATGACGCCTGGTGGATGCAGGGCCCAGGAGACGCCAACGGGCAGCTCCCATCATTGGGAGTCAGGGACTGGACTGAAGGTGATGAGATTGAGGAGGAATGGTGGAGATCGCCCCCTCTCTCTTCCTGAAGCTTCCAGAGAAGAGGAAGGCAGTATTGAATTACAGCAGTGGTTTGAGGAAGGTCACAGCTCAGAGACAGGCGAACAGAAGAGTTGGGAGGTGTTGGGAGAAGATAAAGAGAAGGCAGAGCCGGAGCAGCTAGCTGACACTTTATCACTAGAGAGTATTTCTGACCCCCTTTCTCCCAGAACTCAGTGTTCGTTGAGAGTGCAAGAACAAAGAGAGACAATTAGCCACTGGCAGCCACCGTAAGGGCAAGTGCTGTTGCTAGGAGTGGGGAGGAGCTCAGTTGGAGCAACGCCATTAACGGGAGACTGACTGCATTCCTTTGTTTCTGTGATGATTGAATAAACTCATTAGCAAGAACTCTTCTTTGTTTTTCTCTGTTTCTTGCTGCCACTGGGAGAGGGATAGAATTTCCTGAAGCCTGACCACTAGGGGAGCTGCACCTCCTATTCACCAAGAGACCACTTTCGAGGCAACATTGGGATGGTTTGCCGAGGCAGTGACAGAGCCAGCCTCCAAGAGCTCACCACAGCCATTGCGGTGGCGGTGGCGGCAGCAGCAGCAGGCAATGCATTCCTTGAAGGCTGGATCTGCTGCCCCTGTGAATCCTGCCACCCGAGGCGGTTGCCTCACCTTGCTTCATGGTTAAGAGGGGCCTTGCATCCTTCACTGGAGATCCTACATTGAGGAGGTTGGGGAGGATCCTTTGCAACTCTATGATTCTGCCAACCTAGCAGTTCGAAAGTATGCCAGTGCAAGTAGATAAATAGGTATCGATGCGACGGGAAGATAAACGGCGTTTCCATGCACTCTGACTTCTGTCATGGTGTTCCGTTGCACCAGAAGTGGTTTAGTCATGCTGGCCACATGGCCTGGAAAGCTGTCTGTGGACAAACGTCGGCTCTCTCGGCCTGAAAAGCGAGATGAGCGTCGCACCCCATAGTCGCCTTTGACTGGACTTAACCATCCAGGGGTCCTTTATCTTTACCTTACCTGTAAATTCTCTATGATCTATAGAGAACTTGACTGGCTTCTTTGCATGCTTTGGCGCCAACAAAACCAGGCATGACTTTTCATAGCCTGAGTTCTCTATAATTCATTTAAAGCTCAGGGAAGGGAAGGATCAGTTGCTGGAATTTTGTAGAAGTAGAAAGATATTGGTTTCGCCAGCTGCAAAGGCAGAAGACTCAGACTTCCCTTTTTCATACTTCTCTGCACAGTCTCGGGGTCCCAGGAAGCAGAGGGGGGTGGTGATGAATTGCAGTGACTAGCCATGAAGGCAGGTCCACAGGTGTCAGCCCCTGCTGATGAGCTTCAATTTTTATTACATGTTTATTGATGGCCCCCTTCATCCCATGGGATCCTGGGGTGATGTGCAGAACAACCAAAGCAAACGCAAAACATAAGCACTGAGAATTAAAACAGTTTAAAACCACTAAAATTCACTGGGAATATTGCACCATACCAGCAATTCAGTAGCAGGTATAAAAATGCATGTAACAGGGTTTGCACTCCACCTCCCTGGGGTGAAAAGATGCGCTTTAAGCTGCTGCTGAAATGTAAGTAATGCCAAGTAGCACAAGCCAGGGTGGAAAGAAGCCCTAATTTCAAAGAGGTGCTGATGGGGTCTAAATTGGCTGTGACTACCCCCTAAAGAGATCCTGCACTCATACTGAACATCTGAAAAATCAGCTCAGTGTGCTGCAGCAGTGAAAAGAGCAAATTCACTGCTAGAAGGATAGAGACTGACAGTCAGCAGTTACCTAGTAACAGGGTCGTCCAAAGTAACAGGGTCGTTCTTGGGAATGGTAGAGAGCAGGGTGGCACAGAAACAGCAAGTGTTCCCGGATGGCACTGGTTATCTGGATCCACATCCATTTGGATTCAGGCCAGGTTTCAGAACACAATCAGAAGTAACTAATTTGTGGGTTTCGTTACTACAAGACGTGGTAACGTCCACTAGGTTTGGTGGCCTTTTAATAAAAGGATTAGACACATTCGTGGAGGACAGCACCATGCGTGGCAATTAGCAAAGATAACAAAAGCTGGAATTCAACATTGCGCTATAACGATCTTTCCGTTTGTGCAAGCATTTTAGCTTGCCAAACCGATCTATCCCGTCTCTTCCTGCCCACTGGTCTGGGAAACAACCCTGAGCCAGGAATACCAAAATAGGGGAAAGCCCCATTGCACAAGCGGAAGTCCTTGCACAGGGCTTCTGTTTATGGGGCTCCTGTCCAATGCCTGTAATACAGTCCCCACTTATCTGTCAGGAGTAAGCCCTATTGAACGAGTAGGCATGGGTAGGGTTGGACTGTAAATGGTTAGGCTCAGCCAGGCTTCCTCAACCTCGCCCCTCCAGATGTTTTTGGCCTACAACTCCCATGATCCCTAGCGAGCAGGACCAGTGGTCAGGGATGATGGGAATTGTAGTCTCAAAACATCTGGAGGGCCAAGGTTGAGGAAGCCTGGGCTAGGCCTTTGAGTACCAATTTGCAGCAGACAAAGATGGCTAACATGTTCAAGATTTCCTTGGAACAAATGAACAACCAGGGTACCTGATTGGCCAGTGCTGAAAAAATAATGCCCAATGGAAGCACAGCATTTCTTTTTCCAAGGATAGGGAGTTCGTGGTCCTCCAAGTGCTACTGGATTGCAGCTCCCATCATTCCTGTTCATCAAACATGCTGGCTGGGGCTGATGGTAGTTGGAGTCCATCAACACCTGGAGGGCCACAGGTCCCCCATCTCTGTCTTATGCTCTTGGTTGCGTCACTAAAACAACAGTGGGCACATGCCACTATAGATGCATGCAGGTTTTATACCTATTGCTATGGCTTCTCCCAAAGATTCAGTGGAATTATAGTTTGGCAAAGTTTTGAAAATTTGGTTACTGTTCCATAGCTCCCACCCCACACACCATAACCAAGGACACATCACAAGCAATTCGTCTGAAATGAACAGTGCAAGCCTCGTTTATGCATGAGTGCTGAAAACAGGAGTCAGCTTGTTTTCATCAGGAAAAATATAGCCAGTACTGTATCGTTCGAAATGTAATTGACCATCTCCTATTTTATTCATACAGAAAGCCGAGCTGGGAATCTCTCCCTGCCATCTAAACCACAGAGCACAACAGAGTTCTGCAGAAGCAAAATAGGATTTTCTTGCACACCATTAAGTCCTATTTCCTTCACTGTTCTGCAAAATGCTCTTTATACATGGTTGGGAGTTCAAGCTACGGCTCCAGCAGGTTTTTCAAATGGGGTGATATCTTCTTTGGAAATACAGAGACACTACAAAATAAGTATTAGTTGAGTGCAAATCTTTCCTCTGATCTGCTGTTGTTGCTATTTTCTCCTTTCCCCAAGCCGTGTTTTTATTCATTCATTCATTCATTAAATTTGTATACCACCTTCATCCATAGATCTCAGGGCAGTTCACAATATAAATGTACAATATACCGTAAAAACACAAAGCACATGACAAAAACAAGAACAAAAAACCCCCACACAAACCAATAACCTCCCACCCCTTCTCACAAACACATTTAAAAGGGGAAGAAGATGCTAATCAGCCACAGGCAGTGGTTTTTTTTTTTTTTTTTTAAATGTTTTGGGGTACTTTCATTTTTCTACTCATATTGAAATACTACCCCTCAATGAGGCCAAACTTAGATTCACAAAATGCTTAGGGATATGCGTATCCTTGCGTCCCCCCCCCCAGAAAAAAAGCACTGGCCAAAGGCCTGGTTGAAGAGGAATGTTTTCGCCTGGTGCCTAAAGGTGTATAATGAAGGCACCTTTAATATTCCCTCTCAGCGAGATCAGGATTGTTTCTTTGAATATCAAAAGGAAGTCCTAACTCAGAAGCAAATTAGCAAATTCAGAAATGTTATATGGCCATGGAGAGCGGGAGAAGAGTCCGTCCCAGGTATGAAAGACCTTTCGCTTGTCCCTTGCCTCCCCACCCACTTCTTTCTTTCAATATAATCGTATGATAACAGCCCCTCTTATGGAAGCATCGTTTCTGTTCTAGCCCTATCCTACAGCAGCTGAGCTAAGTAGGCTTTTGGAAGGGCTCTCCAGGAAAGTGATGAATCCCTTTTATTATGAAGGACTTGGCGCCAAGGGCATTTGGACTTGGCTAGTGAAGGATGGAGGCCGCATAAAGAGTCAAGGCCTGGGTTGCTACCTTTCCTCACTCTCCCCTGGAGACATGGGATGTACTCTAAGCGCACTGCATTTTTCATGCTACAAACCATGGCTAAGGACCCCAGTAAGCAATTGGTTTAATAAAATTATGTGGTGGTGCAATTTGCATCAGTGTTGTCAGCAGACTGGCTGCTGGAGATGGCTGTTTTGTTTTGTTTTTCCTACCCATGTTCCTTCAGACAAAGGGGCTTTCAGGTCAAGGTCTGATCACTTTGCAAGTCTTTCTAAAGGTCTCTATTTAAAGAGCAAATGGTTAGTTTTAACTTTAGCGTTTGCTTTCTATTTTCCCCAGTCACCCAGGTCAGTGGCTAGAACATACGTGAGGCAAACAATAGTACTTTGAGTTCATAAACACCAGTTGCTGGGAAGGGTCATCGCAATCCCCAAAGCCCAGGCCAGCCAAACATGTTAGCTACAATCCACTCCCTTGTGGCCAGCTGACCATTATGCACTCAGCCTGCAACATGCAGTGCATCCTCTCTCTAAATATAACAGAGGCGGAACAGCTTGCCAGTTTCTCCTGTGCCTGTTGAGCGTGTTTCTGTCTGTTCCTGTTACAAAGCCAATCTGCTCATATGCTGCTCGAAGTAAAAAGACGGCAGATATGCCAAAGATCTGTCCCGATCTCTCAGTCAAGTACACGGCTGGCAATGTATATGACAACATTCCTTTTTTAAAAAATCTATTCATAATAAAGTTGTCTTCCAGCCACACAATTTTGACTCTAGAACAACTTCTCTGAAGGTATATTCAGTGGCGGAGCATGCCCTGCTGGTGCCCGGGAGGGGTGGGCGCACACCAGAGAGAGTGTGCCATACCAGGGAGGCAGAGTGCGCTGTGTGGGTGGGGTGTGCCACCGAAGCAACTATGTCCTTCTCATGCAGAGGGACGCAGCAGTTCCATGTGCCAACCCCGCACTCCTTTTGCCCGGGATCATCCCAGCATTGTAGAGAGGGGCAGTGCCACCTCACAATGCTTGGAGGCACGGCCAGCTCACAGCCTTGGATCCCAGTATTGGAGAGGGGCAGCGCAGCCTCTGCTATGCATCTGTGTTTCATTGTGTTTGTTGACTGAACTAAAAAGGTTCAATACGTATTGTGCTGACTTCTTGAGGTTAATTAATTGTCAGACAAAGTAGCTAAACTCATTTTAAATAATTTTTTTTTAAAAAAAGTGTTGTGAGTGTCCCCCCCCAAAAAAATTACAGTGGTACCTCGAGTTACAAATGCCTCAGGTTACAAACGCTTCAGGTTACAAACTCCGCTAACCTGGAAGAGTTACCTCGAGTTGAGAACTTTGCCCCAAGATGAGAACGGAAATTGTGTGCCGGCGACGCAGCAGCAGCAAGAGGCCGCATTACTGAAAGCACGCCTCTAGTTAAGAACAGTTTCAGGTTAAGAAGGGACCTCTGGAACGAATTAAGTTTGTAACTAGAGGTACCACTGTATTTTAAAAACACATATTTTTGCCATTGTCACCCCCCTCAGTGATGACACCCGGGGTGACCCACACCCACCACCCACCCCTTCCTATACCACCGGGTATACTACATTTTTGTCTCAGTCTTGTCCTCCAGATTATGGCATGACATTTATAAGATGCAGAACTCCTGTGTGTGGCTTGATACATGTTTAGCGATGTATCTTGTTACATTTCTTTTAAAATTTGAATAGTTTTAAAAATAAATACATCTGCATAAAGTTTATTTACAGGAGTACAATTGGATAGTTGCTGGTTGAGAATTTGAGGTACGTAAACATAAGAGTAGGTGTTTCTTTAGGAGAGAGAGATGGGCAGCTCCATTTATTGTTCAAATGAACAGCTTGTTACAAATGGACTTAATCTGTTTGACTGAACAGGTTTATTGAACTCAAGTCCCAGATGTGAATGCTTTAGCAGCAGGGAAGTGCTGAGTCAATAACTGAGAAGGGAACTGCACCAGAAATCTTTTTTTTGGGGGGGGGGGAGAAATGGCAACCAGAAAAAGAAAACAAATTTTCATTCACTGCTACACTGTAATATGTAAACTCAGCCTTGAGACAGTGCTTCCTCTTTCTGGAGCTTATGTTTGGGGTCTTTGCTATATGTGTGAGTGCACACAGACATGGTGCAAGACTTCATTAGTTTCCAGCAGTGCTGTTTTTCTAGAAAAAGAGGTGCCAGAACTCACAATGAATACCTCCCTCGTTTTCTTAGAACAGCAATGGTGCTGGAGGTGCTGGATCTGAGTTTCTGTGAGTTCCCTCAGAAAAAAGCCCTGGTTTACAGTACAGGTACAATTGTACGCCTGTTCAAAAGTAAGTCCTATTGAGTTCAATGGGTTTAATGAGACTTACTCCCAGATAGGGATACGATTGCAGTCTCAAAGTCCTAACTTCTTAATCTGTGGGACTGAGAGAGAGAGGCACACAGATTTTTGGATATTTTGGTTCTGAGTTGCAACTTTAATACTATAGGCATTATCTGCCCTAAAATGAATGTGTAAGTGGGTAGGTGCAACATTGCAATGGCAGACTCCAACCCCACCCTTTGCCTGAAGGCATGAGGAGAGGGAAATACACTTGTACTCCAGGGTACCTTTTGTAAACCTTAGAGTGAAAGAATTGATATGTAGCTAATAATGTCCCACAGGCTGGCCAAGGCCTCTACAGCCCCCTCCTATGTTCACTAGGATGGTGCTCAGCTCCCCCTCAACCTTGAGGGAGCAGAGGAGGCCTGGCGGGATGCCGCCATATGCCGTACAGCACTGGGAGACAGGGCGTGACCTCGCAGGATATCACCCCAGAACACGCGGAGTCTCCTGTCCAGATGCGCAAATGTCAGCCTCTCCTGATGTGACAGTCGTCATGCATACAACACACAACACGTTGCAATGCACATGGCATCACACACACATGTCACGCATTGCGCACATGACGTCAGCCCCCCCCCCATGTTGGGCGCAACTCAGCGCCTGTGATGTTCCATAATTCAGCCATCCATTGTACTATATCTAGAATATTCCTATGGCAATGTCAACTTCCATAAAAAGTTCCAGGGGACCCAGCTGGCTCTGAGTTGTCACCATGTTGACATACAATAAGAGCGTTTCAGAGGCATGATGCCTAAGGACTGTTGTACAGTGGTACCTTAGGTTAAGAACTTAATTCGTTCTGGAGGTCCATTCTTAACCTAAAACTGTTCTTAACCTGAAGTACCACTTTAGCTAATAGGGCCTCCCGCTGCCACCAGAGCATGATTTCAGTTCTCATCCTGCAGCAAAGTTCTTAACCCGAGATACTATTTCTGGGTTAGCGGAGTCTGTAACCTGAAGCGTCTGTAACCTGAAGCGTCTGTAACCCGAGGTACCACTGTACAGGATACAGCTGATATAGAGAAGATGCTTTTTAAATCATTCCTCATGTCTTGATTTTGGGAAATACATTTGCATATACCCATTCCACTACACAGACTGGACATTACCTTTTTTCTCTCTCCATCATACTACCAAAGAATCAGGGCTGCAGAGAAATTGGTCCAATCTGCATGGCAGGCCACTGTGTGTGACTGACTTTCCAAATGGAGGCAACTGCCACAGAGAGCAGTTGAAAGATGGCGCCACATGTAAGCTGCACAATGTGCACCATGTCTAAGCAAAACCTCGTTACATATTTGGCACTCTGTGATTTTTTTCTAAACGAAGCATTAGTTTGCTTTTATCGCAGCAATTTGTATGGCAGTGTATGCATGATCGATATTTGCTTAAAAACCAACAAGATGAGAGACCCCTAAAAATGAGCTCAACTTCATAGCAGTTTGCTTTCAAGTGCCTGCATAAATACTTAATGCTTCTCAGCTTTCTGAATTCAAGAATCCATAAACAAGATAACTGCTTTCTTTATGAAAGAATAATGTGTCTCTTGAAGAGTTCATAATGAGATGCAGCTTCCATTGCAAAAATAAGCAAACCCTCCTAATTGCTTACATCGTATCAAACCTTCAAGGAAAGGCACACATTTTAATGCATTAATTAGCATCTGCTGATTGGTTTACCCAGGAAAAGGGGGTTCCCCAAAAAGATCCTAATCAAGTCCTGTGACAGATTTGCTTAAGAGTTTAAGTCTTAAAATGTTTGCACTCTAAATACAATTGCTGCTGCTGTTGTTGTTCTTTCTCTGGTGAAATCCCAGAGCTGGATTTTATGCACAGGATTGGTTTTAAGAGGAGGCAGATGTACACTTCACATTAATTAAGATTCTCAATTATTTACATGCATATGTGGCTGAATGGTTTAGAATATTAATATTGGTTTTATTAGGAGAATTTCTTATTTTGAGTTGAACCTGTTTACTCTTATCTCCACAACCTAAAAAGAAATTACTTGTAGATAGACCACATAAGGTAAGAATTATATATCACCTTTAGCAAGTCAATAGCCCTGAGGTTGATGTTCAGTGAAGGGGTGGAGGAGCTGCCCACATTTTGAATTCCATTGTATGGTTTCATTTAGAATTTCAAATCTGACCTACAAAATTCAATTAGGGCTTTGCCCCCCTCCCCTCTAATAACAGTTGTCAGAGGCTCAGGAGCAGAAGAGCAGGGGAGAGAGCAAATAGAGAGCGGAGGAGAGGAATCAGAGGGGAGCGTAGGGGAATATGACAGTGGACCGAGAGATTCCATGAGCTTCTCCAGCGAATCAGAAGATTCCCAGGAGGGGGCGCCTATGGTAAGGGCGAGGCGAATCCCAGAGGGGACGATCCATAAACAGGGAACCAGAGGGGAGTCCCAAAGGAGTAGCGGAGAAGTAGGGCCAGTTCCCCCACCAGAGCACAGTGGGGGAGAAGAGGCATGGGAGTCAGGACCAGCGTCTCCTCCATCGGGGAGTGGGGAGACGGAGGGAAGGGCAGGTCCAGCTAGCCTCCCCGAAAGGGGGAGCAGTGACACAAGTGTAACGGTCAGAAGGAAAGTGGGAGGCTGCGCGCGCGCGCCAAGTTCAAATGTGGAGGAGCGCGGGACAGCAGAAAACCCGGATTGGGAGCCAGGTCCTAAAGCCCGAAAGAGGGGGGAGGAGGAGTCGGGAGAATCAGCGTCAGAAGAATCTCGGAGGGCAGAGACTCCGACTAGCAGAAGGACCCAGAGAAAGAAGGAACAGAGGAAGAGGTGGAGTAAAGCTAGAATCTTAAGCTGGTGTCAGGGGGGTGGAGATTCAGATGGGACTTCTATGATCTGACGGATAGATGTAGCGTTGCGCGCTGCACGTCTGGAAATGAGACTGAACTTCAATAAAGACTTTTGAACTTGAGCAAGAAGCAGCGTTGGTCTTGTGTGAGCTGGGACCTTGGGCAGCGCTGACAGTAAGTCCCATCTCAAATAAACTCTGCGAGCTCACGGAGATAGGCAAAGATGACGACTGAGGAAAAAGTCAAGCAATTGCAGGAAGCGGTGTCAACGCTCTACGCAGAATTAGCTGCGTCTAGGAAAAAAGAAGAAGACACAGCTGCGCTCTGCCAGGATCTGCAAGCCAGGTGGGACAAATGGGGAAAGGAGGGGCAGCTGGGAGCCAAGCCGGAGGGAGTTAGCCTCGGGAAAAGGGGGGCAAGCCTTGTGACCCATTTTGACGGGAACCTGCAGCAGTACCCTAACTTCAGAGCAGAAGTAGTCTTCGCGCTCAATTTGCTTCGGAAAGATTTTAGAGATGAGGAGGAGAAAGTGGGTTTCATAATCACTCATCTGCATGGGGAAGCTAAGTCGTGGCTGCGAACTTTGCTACGCGAAAATGACCCCGCCCTCAAAGATTCAAGCGCTTTTATTGGAGCCATGGACGCTTGCTTTAAATCAACGGTGGATGTGGATGTCGCTAGAAGGGAAATGCATGGATTGCGACAAGGGAGAGCGACGGTGCGCCAGTATCATTCCCGCTTTTTTGGGTTAGTAAATGTGCTGGGCTGGCAGAAGGACTCAGCTGCCGTCAGGGATCTGTTCTGGGAGGGGCTGAATGGAGCCGTTAAAGATGAACTGGCGAGGGGGGAGAGACCCCAAAATACAACAGAAGTAGTCCAAAGGGCGCTTGCAATTGGGGTGCGCCTGGAAGAACGCCCGTGAAGCAGGGAGGAGGGGCGAAGAGCAAACACGTCAGTTAGAACGACTCCCTTCCTACCCAGAGAGACAGAGCGCGCTCAGTCCACGCCTCCTCTCATAAGTGGAGAGGAGCCAATGGAAATCGGAGGTGCAAGGGCTCAGACAGCAAGCAGAGCCCAGACACCAGGAGCAGTCAAGGCGAAGGCTCCTAGAGGGAGCAGGAAGTGTTACATCTGCGACAGTGCACAGCACATGGCGAAAGAGTGTCCCCAGAGGCTCCAGAAGCACACTGCAGCCTCAGCAACTGTTAAAGGAGGAATTCAGCAGGGAGTTGAGCAGCAGGGAAAAGGCGACGCCTGGTTGGAGATGGAGGCTCTGGGGCTCAACCAGGCGAGTCAGTGAAACAGTCCCCAGAGATTTTGCAGCCCACAGACCCCCTCCCACCCAAACCAGTGGTGCAACTCACTGCATCGCTCCAGCTGCCCGATGGGCTCACCCTGGAGGTCCCTATTACCATTGACTCTGGTAGCAACGCAGACTTTGTAGGGTTGGACTTCGTCAAGCAGCATCGCATAGCACTCCTGCCAGCCACGATGCCCCTAAATGTTGTCACGGTAGATGGCAGGAAGATACTGGGAGGAGAGGTGGTACAGCAAACACCGCCTCTGGTGATGCAAATTGGAAACCACCGCGAAGTCATCAGTTTCAACGTCACCCACCTGTCGGACACGCCCATAGTGTTGGGCATGAGTTGGCTGGATAGGCACAGCCCGGCATTAGCGTGGTACCAGCGGCAATTGACCTTCTGCTCTTCCTACTGCGCAGCGCACTGCATCCAGACCTGCCAGGAAGGAGAGGGGCAAGAGGATGCACCGCAGCTACACCTAGGCGTGGTGCAAGCGGTGCCCAACAAGTACAAGGACTTTTTGGAAGTCTTCTGCGAGAAGGAAGCAGACAAGCTGCCTCCCCACAGACCCTACGACTGCAAGATTGACCTCCTGCCAGGGGCGACGCTGCCAACTGGGAAACTGTACTCCATGTCTGAAGACGAAATGCAAGAACTCAGGGAGTTCATAGATCGCAATTTGAAGCGGGGATTCATCCGGGAATCCAAAGCAGTGGGGGGCAGTCCCGTGTTTTTCGTGAAGAAGAGAGACACGCCCGAACGGAGGCTCATAGTGGATTATAGAATCATCAATTCCAGGACAAAGCCCACAGCATTCCCCATGCCCAAAATTGACGACCTGCTCGCGACGGTGAGGAAGGGACGGATCTTCACCAAGTTGGATTTACGAGGGGCCTACAACCTTATACGCATGCGGGAGGGCGACGAGTGGAAGACAGCCATGTTTACGCCTTTAGGAACCTATGAATACAGAGTCATGCCGTTTGGTCTCCAAAATGGCTCCCATTGTTTCCAAGCTTTCATGCACCACGTGCTAGCGGGACTCCTCTACAAGAAGTGCGTCTGCTTTTTAGATGATATCCTGATCTTTTCGGACTCGCAGGAGGCGCACGAGGAGGACGTCAAGGAGGTCCTGCAGAGACTACGGGAGCACAGACTTTACGCCAAACTGGAGAAGTGCCAGTTCGACACGACAGAGGTGGATTTCCTGGGCTACAAGCTGTCCGACAAGGGACTTGCCATGGACAGCGCCAAGGTCCGCTCAGTGTTGGACTGGAAGAGCCCGCGCAACCGGAAGGAGGTCCAGAAGTTCGTCGGTTTCGCCAACTTTTATCGCAAGTTCATCAAGGGGTTCGCGAAGGAGACAGCGGCCACCACGGACACCCTCAGCTCCAAGAAGAAGAAGTTCACCTGGACGGACCAGGCGGAGCAGTCCTTTCGGAGGCTCAAGCGTCTCTTCGCGTCCGAAGAACAGCTGCTACACGTAAACCCCAGCAAACCGATGAGGGTTGAAACGGACGCCTCGGACAGAGCGGTGGGGGCGGTCCTGTTGCAGCAAGATCCGCAAGGGGACTGGAGACCGTGCGCATTCTACTCCAGGAAGCTCAGCACGTCGGAGCAGAACTACACCATCTGGGACAGGGAGTTGCTGGCCATTCATGCAGCTTTCAAGGCGTGGCGGCACTTCCTCGTCGGAGCCAGACACACGGTGCAGGTTCGCACGGACCACAAGAACCTGGAGTACTGGCGCACGGCGAAATTCCTGAACCAGAGACACATCCGCTGGGCGGAGTTCTTTGCAGATTTCGATTTCCGGATAGAATACATCCCGGGAGACAACAACGTCATGGCGGATGCGCTATCCAGGAAGCCGCAGTATCTCGAGGAAGCGGCACCGGCAGCGGCCAAACACATTTTCGCACCAGAGGTGTGGGCGTGCGCTTCAGCCGCAGTGGACCTGGACGCAGTCCGTCGTGCGCTACAGGCGGATTCGTTTGCGCAAACCAAGATGGAGGAGGTGCGAAACGGCACAGCGAGGGACGACGAGTTCCAGATACGCGACGGACTACTCCTCCGCAAAGGGGCTCTCTACGTACCGGGAGAAGACCTTCGCGCGAGAGTCTTGCAGCAGCTGCACGACGCGCCCAGCGCTGGGCACTTCGGCAAGGACAAGACGGCGGAATTAGTCACCAGGGACTTTTGGTGGCCCAAGGTGCGGGGAGAAGTTGCGGATTACGTTTCCAGGTGTGACACCTGCCAAAGGGCCAAGCCAGTACACAGGAAGCCGGCGGGTCTGCTGGAACCGCTGCAGACGCCGCTCGAACCATGGGAGAAAGTGGCCCTGGACTTTGTTACAGATCTGCCCAGTTCGCGCGGCAAAACAGCAGTACTCGTGGTCGTAGACCTCTTCACCAAAATGGCGCATTTCATTCCGTGCGCGAAGGTGGCCACAGCGGAACAGACCGCCAAGCTGTTCATAGACCACGTGTTCAAAGCTCACGGCCTGCCGCGGTCCATCCTGTCCGACCGGGGCCGCCAATTCATCTCGAACTTTTGGCAGAAGCTGCTGGGCATCCTGAACGTCAAGATCAACTTAGCGTCGGCACGACACCCGCAGACCAACGGACAAGCGGAGAGGGTCAACGCCATCATGCAGCAGTACCTGCGATGCTACGCCAATCAACAGCCCTCGACCTGGGTGGACTACCTACCGCTAGCCGAGTTTGCCTACAACAACACGAAGCACGGGTCTACAGGGGTGACACCGTTCTTCGCCAACAATGGGCGCCACCCCAGAACCTTCCCGGGGTTGGAGACCGAGGCAGAGGGGGAGCCACGGGGGGCAGAGCACTTAGCCGCAGAGTTACAGGAGGTCCATGAGCAACTCCGAAGGCACTTGGAACTCGCGAAACACGCCTACAAGATGCAGGCAGACAGGCACAGGAGGGTTGGGGAAGACATACAGGTAGGGGACTGGGTCTGGTTAGCAGCTCAGGCAGTGCCGGCCAGAACGCTAGCTAAGAGGAAGCTAGGACACAAGGAGCTGGGACCTTACCAGGTCGCGGCACAAATCAATCCAGTGGCCTACCGGTTGACACTCCCGGAGGGCTCCAGAATGCACCCAGTCTTTCACAGGTCAGTGCTCACGCCTTACAAGGCGCCCCACAGGTTTCAGGCGCCAGGGACCGCACCAGCTCCACGTAGCCCATCGCCAGCAGGGGAGGGACCACAGAGGGCGACGCCACTCAACGAGGTCACAGAGATTTTGGACTCCAGATGGGGGGAAGAGGGAGTTGAATATCTCCTCGCCAGGGAGGGTACTCCGGCCAGCGCCAACGAGTGGGTGCCGTGCTACGCCGTGGAGGAGCACTATCTCAAAGACGAGTTCCATTCGATCTTCCCACACAGACCCATGCCGGCGGAGTATTTTGACGACTGGCTTTTCACACCCACACTGTCAGCCAGCACGTTCCAAGGTTTCTCCTCAGATGAGGAGCCGACGCCGGGGATGAGCTCCCCGGAGGGGTCGCTCTCGGGGTTTGCCACGGACCGCTCCTATTGGTGGGACACTCAACCAGAAGTGGGGTGGAGCAGGGAACTGCTGAGGGGGCCCTTGCACACAGCCTCACCCGAGGGACCGGGGGGAGAGGAGGACATGGACGTGTGGGGGGAGGATCTTGGTTTTGAGCACGACAGCAGAGAAATGGAAGCAGAGGAAGTCGACGTCGACGAACCCATCGTGGGGGGGCCTGATCCCGCTGGACGGTTGCACACCAGGGAGAGAGAACGGAAGCCAGCACTCACACCCCCAGCGCTGGAGCACCTGGAACCCACACCCGAAGAGGGGGAGGGGGGAAGGGGGGGCTTCGAGGGGGGGATGGATGTCAGAGGCTCAGGAGCAGAAGAGCAGGGGAGAGAGCAAATAGAGAGCGGAGGAGAGGAATCAGAGGGGAGCGTAGGGGAATATGACAGTGGACCGAGAGATTCCATGAGCTTCTCCAGCGAATCAGAAGATTCCCAGGAGGGGGCGCCTATGGTAAGGGCGAGGCGAATCCCAGAGGGGACGATCCATAAACAGGGAACCAGAGGGGAGTCCCAAAGGAGTAGCGGAGAAGTAGGGCCAGTTCCCCCACCAGAGCACAGTGGGGGAGAAGAGGCATGGGAGTCAGGACCAGCGTCTCCTCCATCGGGGAGTGGGGAGACGGAGGGAAGGGCAGGTCCAGCTAGCCTCCCCGAAAGGGGGAGCAGTGACACAAGTGTAACGGTCAGAAGGAAAGTGGGAGGCTGCGCGCGCGCGCCAAGTTCAAATGTGGAGGAGCGCGGGACAGCAGAAAACCCGGATTGGGAGCCAGGTCCTAAAGCCCGAAAGAGGGGGGAGGAGGAGTCGGGAGAATCAGCGTCAGAAGAATCTCGGAGGGCAGAGACTCCGACTAGCAGAAGGACCCAGAGAAAGAAGGAACAGAGGAAGAGGTGGAGTAAAGCTAGAATCTTAAGCTGGTGTCAGGGGGGTGGAGATTCAGATGGGACTTCTATGATCTGACGGATAGATGTAGCGTTGCGCGCTGCACGTCTGGAAATGAGACTGAACTTCAATAAAGACTTTTGAACTTGAGCAAGAAGCAGCGTTGGTCTTGTGTGAGCTGGGACCTTGGGCAGCGCTGACAACAGTGAACTACAGTTGTACAGAATGTAAGCGGCAGAAAAGCACTTAGAAAAAGCATTCTCCTATGGAGAATCCATATGTAAGGTTTCTTTTTACATTAAAGTTCCAATTTACAGCCACCGGTATAATTTCCTTGAGATGGTTCTTCAGACAATCACCAGAGGTGTGAGAGAGGTGGGGAGATAGAGGGAGCTATGCAAGCAGACCACTTTTGGCCCTGCCCACTGCTATCTTGCAGAATTACACCTCAGAGAATTCAGCCCTGGACAGAAAAAAATATACTCCACTTCCAGTCCAACTGGTCACTGCATTTGAGAGCAGGGAGAGCAATAACTTATTTGTCCTCAGGTAGACTGGCTGTTTAACTGAGATTCCCCCTGTCCCTCCATTCAGGCAGTACTCCATGTCTTACAGGTTTCCTTTAGCATGATACTGGTAACCATAGCCAAGCAGGTCTAAGTACCAAACCACACATTGATAGGGCAGGCATGTTTGTTCTTCATGTATCTCTCCCATTCATAGCTACAATGGGGAATTGAGGAAATTCATTTCCTGAGAGCATTCCCCTGCCAAGTGTCCCTATAGTATATAATGATTTCTTCTGATCCCTTCCCCCTTCCTCCTAGAAGAAAGACTATTGGTGGTATTCCACTGGTGCCTGACTCCCCACATTCTCACCAGGATAATCGATTTGTCTTCCCAAATTTGCTGGAGAGGTTGTGAGAAGTGAAGCACATTACTTCGCATGTTGTGGACACGTGATGAGATGGCGCCATTCCAGAACTTAATCTTTCAGGAAACAAAAAAACAAAATCATTAATCAGTTAACATACCTTGGTCCTCAATTGACTCTTCTAATGTTACTTGATGGTCTGTTAGAAAATGTACTCATAAACTTATCGATAGCTGTTGCAGGTTTATAATTGCCAAAACTAGAAGGTACTAGGCACCAACCTGCTAGATAGCTGGTACCATAAAACGCAGAGCTTGTTGTGAATGGAGAAACTCACACATAAAGTGAGAGTGCTGCGTAAAGGAAAAGAAGGAGCTAAACTGCCCACCATTCACAATCATTTACAGAAAGACAATTTGGGAGGGCTGCAGCTTGATTGCGTGGATTGGCATATATCAGACTCAAGTTGTGAAATGTATCATGGTTGCCTTGATTTTTTCGTTTTTGTAACTCTTAGAAAACATAAAGTGTATTTTTTTTCTAAAAATACATTTTTTTCTAAAAAGAAAAGAAATAATATTAAGGGATAGGGAAACGACAACAACCTTGGTCTAGATCACAGTGCCACAATGTTATTTGTTTAAATCCAATGCTCTCCTTGTTTTATGGGGATCCTGGAAGAGGATAACTAATTAGGTAACTAATAGGACGGGAGTTGCCAAACGCAGGCCATCGGGCACATCCAAAAAACTGATAAAAAGTTGTGGGCACCAGTCATAAAATGGCTGCAATGGGGGAGGATATGGTACAACACAAAATGGCTGCCACATCCATCAGAACAGAAAAAGAGACAGAATTGCAAAATGAGGCAGGCATGTCTCATCAGCCACCCTATCAATGGAGGGAAAGGCACATATATCAGCTCACAGAGAGAAGCTCTTTATATCCCTTCTCTCTTCAGAATGGATGGAAGGGTGTCTGACCTGTCCTGGCATCTGCTGAAATGTAGGCACATTTAAGGAGGCGAGGTGCTCACTGTAGAAGAGGAAGAGGTTGAGCCCGTGCAAACAGGAACTTAGTATTCTGGATTTTATAGACCTTTTGTGGGTGCCGTAGGAGGAATTGATAGGTGCAGTGGCAGTCATGGAAGTCATGTTGGTGATCATTGTAATGGGGAAAGAGAACTTTACTCCTACAAAGCAATCAGTGACTAACAGATGGAGCTGTACTGAGAGAAAATCAGAAACAAAGTTGTTGTTGTTTAGTCGTTTAGTTGTGTCCGACTCTTCTTGACCCCATGGACCAGAGCACGCCAGGCACTCCTGTCTTCCACTGCCTCCCGCAGTTTGGTCAAACTCATCTCTCCCTTTTTGCAGATTTTTCTTTTCTTTTGTTTTCCAGAGGAAATTAAAGCATATTCTTTTTCATTTATCTGACATGGAGGGTCTTGTCTTGGGAGTGGGGTTGACACAACCTTCTGGTTCAACCCAGGTGTTATGGTTTTACGAACGGGGACAAGATAAACGGTATTCCAAGCCAACTGTGCGCTTTGAAAGAAAACCACCTACAGTTAAAATATTAATATGAATAACAATTGATGCTGTACTGATTGTGTTAATTATCTAATTAAGCCAAAAGCTCTCTGTTTGAATGCTTTCCCATTAATTTGACATCACTGCACAGTTTTCAATTAGCCAGAAAATTAAATGTTGATGACCCATCAAGTGCACTGTAACAGTCATCAAAGACAGGAGGGGAAGCACAGTATTGATTGTGCAGGAATGAGATATTTTTATCCTTAAATAGATTAAGATTCTGAGAAATAACAGGGACTGAGATTTAGTGAATGCAGAAGGAAGGTTGCAGAATTTGGTAGGCCAAAGCTTCTGCTTCATTGTGTTCTTCTGTAGGATTGGAATCTTAGCTAAGATTTGAATCCCACACCTAGAGATGTTTACTTATAGACAACTGACTTCCATCAAACTTACTCCCAAGTAAGCACCTAGGTTGGAACTCCCAGTCTATTAATCCTAGGCAAGCACCCTTTCTGTACTGTTTGAAATACCTGCTAAATGTTTGTTTTTCATTATTTCAGCAAGCTTTGTCAGACACATTATTTAGTTATATATACTTCTTTTTAATATTTACCAATATACTTTGGTATAATTGATAATAGTTTTGTATTATTTAATGTGCACCACTTGGATAGGGTTTTTTTTTAAAATTAGTAAGTGCTTTATAATTTTTTCTAGTTAAATAAAACAATGAAGTGTACATAGGATTGCAGCCAGCCAGGGTGATCATATATGTTGGACAGCCATTTCACCAGGGCAAATGATGGCATAACGTAGTCACAATGTTATGTTCTCCCAGAAACAGAGTCAATGTCCAGTAGCTACAGAAAAAAACAGCTAGATGCAGCAGCGCTGACTCGTGCCATGACAAAACATCTTCTTGCATTTTCTCCCCTGGCCATTCACCATCAATTAAGAAAAAAAGAAATTGCATTGGTGAAATGCTCATGGACAGAGCGCAGGGTGGAGGCTAGAGGTGGGGAGACCTCCAGTGGTGACTTGGGAAATGATTCCACCCCTTTCTTGCTGGACATCACAGGCAGAGGGGGGAGCCATCTGATTCAGTCCTTAGCCCTCCTCCTGATGGTGACGATCCTAGTGGATCCCACCCTAGTGGATGAGTGGGTGGCTGGCCCATTGGCAGGGCCAGCCAATCAGAGGTGTGGGGACAGCCAGAGGGTTGGACACTCAGGATCCGTCTCCAAGGATGCGCCACTGTCTGTGCTGGAGTGAACAGACTCATTGGGCAAAAGAGTATTGCATTCCAAGGACTTGGACTAGATGACAATCATGGTCCCTTCCAACTCTATAATTCTGTGTTTCTATGTTTCTATGGTGTCCTCCCTGCAGGAGTACACATTTGCAAGCGCAGTCTTCTTGCTTGGGATGAGAAGCATGCAAATCATGAGTCCCATGCTGCTCTTTAAAAGTGGACCAGGACTGGTGTGTTGGGACAAGGTCTTAGCTAATGCCCAACAATGTATCTTAGAGCTCTGCCTATAGACTTTTTTTACGTATGCATCTGATGCTTTGAACTGATGTTGAGACCATGCACTGATTTCTTGAATAAAGCTTTCAGGTGAGGGTGTGAGTCAGAGGGTGGGAGGACACAGATACTATTCTATATGTGTTTACTTGCCAGTAAGCTGAGAGAAATACAGAAATACCAGATGGGTGTGCATGGGATTGTAGGTCACCTTGCAAACCATATAAAAGAAAAGATACAAAAAGGGAGAAAAGGGTGGGAGCGTAATCTAGGTAATCTGAAATTCTTCCAAGGACTCCATTTACTTGGCTTCGCCCAGATTTGTTTAGAGTTTACAACTGTGTGTCAGAAGAAAAGGCAATTACATGTCTGATCTTACCCCCACAATGAAAAAGAAACCCCGATCAGGTTGAGTGATGCAGGTGGCTGATTGTACTGCTGAAACTACATTCTAACATTTTTAATGCAATTTCTCAAAGCCCACAACTCAGCCAGCTGCTGCAGACCACAACTGGAAGTGTCCGTGAGCTGGGTATGTCTAAGCACCAACTACTGGCAGGGGGAAACAAGCTCTCAATTGGGCATGGAAAAGTGGCTTGCCCCAAGGGGCATGTTATGGTAAGGTTACCAGACATCCCCGTTTCCTGGGGACAGTCCCTGGATTTACAAATCAGTCCCCTGACAAAATCCTATCATTCCTACTGAAGTTGAAAAGTGTCCCCAGATTCATTGGAAAAAATCTGGTAATCTTATGTTATGGGGTACACACAAAGGACAGCAAATTGTCTGTCTGGTATAGGATGATATTTTTACCACCATGGGAGGGCTGCTGTGAATAAAGGGGTGGAATTATTATCGCTTAATCAAGTGGAGGGAAGAAATTTGCTCAGCCCTGCCCCCCTTTTTTATAAAAAAATTATTGATTTTCACAAAATTATAAACAAAACAAACAAATAAACAAAAAACATGGATCATAACCTTATTAAAATTACACTTATTAACATTGTTAAGTGACTTCCTCGCTTCCCCTTGGTTGAATTTCCATGCACTTCCTTTTAACGGTTTTCCAAATCAAAGTTCTTATGAAATTTAACTAAAACATTAACATCCTTATATCTTTTAATTTTAAAATTAAACATATTGATTCATCACTTAATTTATATGAAATTCTAAGCCAATTAAATATCTGCAAGCTATTTCCAATTAATTTAATTTTACGTATTTACATATACAGCCCTGCCCCTTTTTTTAGTATTTACAGATGCCTCGGTTTATTTATTTATTTATGTTATTTGATAGAATTTTGGCACCACTTGATTATTGGGGGAGGGATCTCAAAGTGGTTTACGAAAAGAATAAAACAATGAAATTTTCAGTAAAAACAACAATGTAAAAAAAACAATGTAATTGAAATCAGGGTGTTTTCTGAGCAGGAACCTGGGGAAACTGAGTCAAAAAGCAACCTATATCTGTAGTCAATAAAGTTGTGGCTGTTTCCAATCCAGATCATCGTCTGCTTGAGTTTATTAATCACATCTTACATTTTGCCACTGCCCGGGGGGGTGGCGGCACTGTGATGGGCCCACAATAAACAAACAAACTTTGTGGTGAATTCCCCCACCTTCCCCCCCCCACACACAAAAGCACTGATTGAAGTTGACAATAAACTCAAAGCCAGATTAAAATACATGTCAACATTTTACTTTTAGTAGGTGCTGAAAAGAGTACCGTGAACGTACCTGCCTGATGGCAATAGGCAGGGAGTTCCAAAGGTTGTGTGCCACCCCGTGCTGTCAAAGTGCCAGGAACATGAGCACAACAGAGCTCTTAAGGATAGGTAGGTTTATGTGGTTTAACCCAGAGGCAGATTAGAGCAAAATAAAACAAAATGAGAATAAGACATCCCTGCTGGCGGACTTGTGAAATAGAAAGAAAAAGAGTCCTTCCTTTCTGACAAATATTATATCCCTGATTGATTAAATTCTAGACATTCATTTGCTTGTTTCCCAAAGACAACTTATTGGAAAGTTTCCGTAATCAGTGAAAAGTTAATGAAGGTTCCTAGTTCTTAAATCTTTTTTTAATACAGAAACTGTGGAGATTTGGACTGTTTTGCCACGAGCTGCCTCACCTGTATGTATTCAGCAGTCAGCATTTAAAATGAGTACGAAGGCTCTGGGATGGAAGCACACAATCTCAAAGCGAAGGAGGTGGGGATAGACCTAATGAGGAGTGTTTAGATCGAGCACTGCTGGGAGATCCACTTAAGTCTCTCTGAACGCTCTAAAAAGAGAGAAGGGTAGAACATTATTATTATTATTGCTGATAATGGTGGCAATATAATAAAAACATGGGTTTGTATTCAGCTTAAAGGTAAAGGGACCACTGACCATTAGGTCCAGTCGTGACCGACTCTGGGGTTGCAGCGCTCATCTCACTTTATTGGCCGAGGGAGCTGGCGTACAGCTCCAGGTCATGTGGCCAGCATGACAAAGCTGCTTCTGGCGAACCAGAGCAGTGCACGGAAACGCCGTTTACCTTCCCACCAGAGTGGTACCTAATTATCTACTTGCACTTTGACATGCTTTCGAACTGCTAGGTGGGCAGGAGCAGGGACCGAGCAACGGAAGCTCACTGCATCGCAGGGATTCGAACTGCCGACCTTCTGATCGGCAAGTTCTAGGCTCTGTGGTTTAACCCACAGCGCCACCCGCGTCCCTCAGCTTAGCGGTAAGTAAATCCTTGTGTGTGTGGAATGACTTCCACTTGCACAATGGTCTTCTCCCCCTCTATCCCCTCCCCCCCTATTTTTTCTGCACAGGATATCTGCAAGGAGAGGAAAGTGGATAAAGTCCCATTTTGCAAGCAGAAGTCATCCTGCATGCACAAGGATTTAGTTGGATACAGCCCCAGACTTAAAATCACAGAATCTTAGTCAGCTAATATAACTCAGCAGCAACAAACATAACTCTCAGGACTACTCCTACTTGGGTCCAAGGACTCAGTAAGTGAGAATGTCTTCAGCTTCTGCTGCAAGACTTCTAATGTGGGGGGCAGCCAAATGTCTCCTAGCAGAGAGTTCTATAAATGGGGCACCACCACTGAGAAGACCCTGTCCTGCTCACTACTCCAACCAACAGCACCTCTTCTGCTAATTGAAGCACACAAACCAGAAGGTACTAGAGGAGAAGGAGGGAGGGAGGGAGGGAGGGGAGCTTTGCAACGCACATTTTGAAACAGCAAAGGAAGTCAGTGAACATGAAATGGTGAGCATCTCATACTTTATCCAAGAGCAGAAGCACAAATAGGCGTTATGGAAGACCACTGAGGACAATTGGGGCACCACCATCAGTGTTCAGTTACAAGATAGCTCAGTTTAATTTGCCCAAGACTCTAATATCTAAACATGTGCTCATGTCAATATCCATAAGAGCCAACTCCAGGGGGCCGTGGGGGCCTGGGCACCCACAATAATATAACTGTGGGGATCAGGCACCCACAAAGTCAATGTAAGGCAGATGGCAGCGGCACAGCCCCTGAGAGAGAAGCAGTTCAGCTCCGCCCTTCAAAGCCTGCCAGCGAGGCACCCTGTTTCAGGGGGTGGGGGCCTCAGACACAGAGGCAGACACTCTCTGCCTTCTAGTCTGAGCCCCTCCCCACGGAAAAGTGTGCCTTGCTTGCTTCAGAGAGGAGGAGGAAGAGGAGGAAGAGGAGTCACCTCCATCCGCCGCAACGCAACCATGCGACGACATGTGCACTACATGCAGGCTTCTGCGTGTGACATCACGCATCTGCAAAGTGCTATTCAGTGAGTATGTGGGAGAGGAAGCAGAAACTCATCCATTGGCTCCCTGCTTTTTGCATGTGTGAAGAATTACTGATAGTGAACCGATGTCCTACATATAATTTGTATGATTGTCTCTATTTAAGCAGACAGCTCAGCTAAGAGGTTGGGTGTAAGAACAACAGGTACCATCCTGATTTTTCCCTGCTGCCATGCATTCTCCGAACGTATGAAAAGACCTCCAATGAATGTCAATACAGGGCTAAAGAGTGAGCCCTGTTTGAACAAGCCCAAATTAAGATCTATTATTTATCAAGCTATCACTTTTTAAAGACTCGTGCGGAACTCAATGTCCTCATTAAAACCACAGGCAGGTCTGGAGGTGCGGGGCTGTTCTCTCTCCTGAATACTCCTTCTGTGACCCAAGACTCACCCTGCCCTCCGCCAAGCACAGAATGTGCAATTTGCAGGCTGTGATTGCCTTGAGTGGGAATTCGATTGCATGGAAAATGCAAGAATGATCACCAGCAGGACAAGTTCACCAAGAGCGTTAACTGGGCCCGATAGTTTCAGAATCGGAAATGCCTCGCGCATGGAAAGAAGGCATTCTTTTTTTATGCGCACCGGCATAAATCCAGGGCAACAACTTTATCAAGCTAGAGCAGTTTATGCCAGTTTTTCGCACAGGGTTGCATGTTTTGCTAATATCACCTGAGTCTGCATTTTTAAAAAGAAATTTGGCTTTTCGGTCTGCAAAACAGAACACTGGAGATTAAGCAAGGAAACATGGCTTCCTCGTTACTTGAAGGGATACATACATCGTGAAACAAATGTAGTGGCAAAACAGGGGTCATTTTGGAACTAGCCACATTACAGCTAATGGACTTCTTGCTGGGAGTTGCTGCAGGAAGCAAACTCTTGTCACTGGTGAATCAGGGAGACTGGCAGTACATGGGTGAGGCAAAATTCATTCTTGTTTTTATTCTTTTGCAAAAACAGCATGTGCCGCTGTATTGCCATCTTGCTTTCCGTTCATGGCTTTTACACCTGGTTTTGTATAGTGTTGCAAACATATATTTTTTACTGGCCCCACTCCTGTGGCTCTAATCTGGAAGTGGGTGGGGTGTGGCATTTAGATTCAAAAGCCCACTCTTGGATATATTCAAAATTAAAATGCAAAAAAGTCATTATTTTTTAAGAGCATTGCTTGTGGTTACTATTTATGCCTCATAATAACCAAACGTATTGGCACTCTGCAGGAAAAGATCACCTGTGGTCTGGAACACTTTCAGAATCCCTAAACTTCTGCAACGGCATGAAATTAAGCAGGTAAATTGTTCCCCGGCACTGTGTTTCCATGACAGGAAAAGCATCACCTGCCAAATTTCTGCATGATGGGCTGCTCTTAAAGGCACAGGAACAAACCCAATTAAGAAGTTGATAGCCTTTACCTCTAGTGCTGCCTTAAACATGATACTAGCTGCCAAACATGAATACCTGGAAGTTTATTGGTACAATTCCCATTGAATTAAATGAAGAACAGTTACCCACAGTTGTAGAATGGCTTGAATGTAAGGCTGCAGGTGTGAATGTTCTTCTGGACTAGAAGTCACAGTCACTTGAATTTAGAAAGACAGGCCAATGGCCCATCTAGTCCAGCATCCTATTCTCACAGTGGCTGGTCAGAAGCCTATGAGAAGTCTGCAAGCAGGCCTCAAGAGTCTGCATTGGATTGTTAGACAGTGGCCATTGCTAATATGTGTGTTCGTGTGTGAGGGGATGGGGAGTGATTCAAGCCAGTGCACAAATCCACTACTGGAAATCCACTACGGAGCTGGATTGTTTCTGATTTCTGTGTTACGAGCAAGATATTTGATTACAGTGAAAATCCGCAAAACTTTCCTTTGGGTAGTATTTCCTGGTTCCGAAACGGCATTCAAACTGTGAGAGAAAATGACTAAGACAAAATGAATACGGAATCCCTAATTCCTTCTTTATAAGGAGTCATTTTTCAGAGCATAACGGTTAGTACTTGACTCAGAAAGTGCTTAATGCTATTTATTCACTGCAAGCCTTTGTTTGGCAGTGAGGGATTAAGCTCTCAGTATTTCAGGCTTTTGTCCAAGAGGATTATCATAAATATGTTTTAATTTCTAACGTGTAAGAACCGATGATGAAATATAAGTGATTACAGTTTCCCGAGGGGAAGGGAGAAGTGTTGCTAGATAAGCCCCGATGGGCCTTGCCTGATTGACATACCAGGAGCCTGTGTACACCTAGCAATACCTACCTACCTACCTTCCACCTGGCTTTTTCTTTTACATTCCCCTTTCTTTTCGAGGGAACCAGTGGGCAGAAGGACCTTGATTTTTAAGGAGCTGGAACAATTACCTATGAAAATGTGATGGTCGTCAGAGAACTGAATCAAAACACCTTACAACCAAGTATAAGAATCATTCACCTAATAGTTCCAGTGTATACATGGAAATTCACCTTCAGGGGACAGTCCATTCCCTTCAAAAGATAAGGAACTCCCTAGCTTCATGCCTTACACTGAGTCAGGCCATTGGCCCATCTAGCAGCAGCTCTCCAAGATCTCAGACAGCGGTCCCTTCCCTGGCGACGTCAGGCTTGAACTTGGGACCTTCTGCATGCATACCCCACTTTCCCATTTGTGTAAGCAGTGGTGCCACTCCCTGACCTTCACCGTAATATCTCAGGGTGGGTTACAGCCATTTAAAAATAAAATAATGACATTAGTATAAAAGAAATGACAGGGAATAGAGTGGGTTCTAAAAAATATCTCCCTCAAGCATCAAAGGCTTGAAAACTACCTAATGAAGGAGCCAGATGCACCTTTGGTGGGAGGAAATTCCACAGCTTAGGAGCTGCCACAGAAAAAGCTCTTTCCCAGGCCACCACCCCTCAAATCTCTGAGGGCAGTGGAGACACCAAGAGGGGCCCCCCCTCTCATGATCTTAACACACGAGAGAGCCTGCACTATGTAGGAAAGGAGGTGGTCCTTCAGAGATTTCGGGCCCAGGTCATTTAGGGCTTTAAACACCCTGATTGGGTCCAGGAAAAAAACTGGCAAGATTCATATGCCTGGGCTTCTATGTACATCTAACCACAGGCTGCATGGGAGTAAGGCACACATATATAAAACAAACACAAACACACACACACTATACCAAAGCTCTTCGGCCAAGGTAATATTTGGCTTGTCCAGCCCCAAGTACATAGTTAATGTTTAATAAGACTCCCTTGCTACTTTAGATTCCTAATTTTTCCAGGCTTTATTTTTTTCCTGACCTTCATGTTTTTTTAATGTGTTTTGGTATGGAATATACATTTAAGCTAATGTGCTTCTGTGCTTGGCATTTATTAGCTGCATGCTCTATTTATTTTCATCACATTAAGGAAGCTCGCCATCTGGGCTTGGGTGTGTTACTCTTGTTTTAACAGCTACCACCCTTCCACTCTAATTCCTTCCTGTTTTGGCTAGGCAATTATTTCATGCCTCGCTAGGAGAAATACTTGTTTATGCCACTCTGCCTTGTTGAATTCCTCCAAACAAGCCAAGGATCTGATAGGTGTTCATGCCTTGCCTTCCTCTGGCCAATAGCCAGTTTCAGTAAGCATGCTGTGTTCCCTTCCTTAATTTTTAATTTCTCCAGGCTTTTGGAACAGATCCTGGCTAGGCATACATATGTAGCAATGCATGGCTTCATTGGGTTTGCATGGGTGTAACTGAGCAGAATTTAAACCCTTGGGTGTGTTTTTTTAAAAAAATCAAAATACCTTATGTGGTCTTTCACTGAAACAATGGGAGCTCTTATGCTACAAGAAAATAATATGTAATTTGAGCATGCATTTGATCCTGATCAGATTTGTCCCTTTTAAAATGTGGGGGGGGGGCGTTATTGGGTTGTTTTGTTTTGATTATGCATTTTGTGTTTTTATGTTGTGATTTTATCTTGTGAACCGTCCTGAGACCTGCAGGTTTAGGGCGGTTTGCAAATTCAATAACTAATAATAATAATTCGTAAAAACTTGTTCATATTTGTGCAATTTAAATTTATGCTCTATGAATCCATTGAAAGCTATCATCAGACTTGGCCACTGCTCTAGAATCTTCCAGAACTGACTACAGCAATGCACTCCATGCAATGTGTCCCTGCTTCAACTGATCCAGAATGCAGCAACCAGGCTACTGCCTGGAGTCATATCCAGAACAGATATAGCCCCTGTTCAAAAGCAGCTGTGCTGGTTTCCAGCATACTTCTGAGCCCAATTCAAGTTGCAAGAAGCCCTAGGCAACTTGGGTCTCAAATATCTGGAAGGCCGCCTCCTTCCCTATCTCAAGTGCTAAGCCATTCTTGGTAATTATGGAATTTCCTTTTTCCAAATTGTGACAAGCTCCTCTACAAAGGTGTGACAAAAACAATTATTATTATTATTACTACTACTACTACTACTACTACTACTACTACTACTATTTATACCCCGCCCATCTAGCTGGGTTTCCCCAGCCTCTCTGGACAGCTCCCAACAGAATATTAAAAACACAATAAAACATCAAACATTAAAAACTTCCCTAAACAGGGCTGCCTTCAGATGTCTTCTAAAAGTCGGATAGTTGTTTATTTCCTTGACATCTGGTGGGAGGGCGTTCCACAGGGTGGGTGCCACTACCAAGAAGGCCCTCTGCCTGGTTCCCTGTAACCTCACTTCTCGTAGTGAGGGAACCGCCAGAAGGCCCTTGGAGCTGGACCTCAATGTCAGGGCTGAACGATGGGAGTGGAGACACTCCTTCAGGTATACTGGGCCGAGACCGTTTATCATTGTTATCCAGTTTTTGTCAAATGCCGAAGGTACCCTGGCAGCTGAAAAGAATATTTTTTGTCTGTGACTTACCTGAAACCCTCAAATTAACCTTAAATTAACCTGAAAACAATGAGCCAATCTGATGGTGCACAGGTGGTAAAGAGACATGATTGTCAAGCGACAGCATTGGCTGGAGGTGGTGCTGACTTGTGTGGCTGCCCATACCTCCTTCCAACACACCTGAGCTCACAGCCCCACAGTCTCGGAGAGGACCTTGCAGCCCTGTCAATGAGTCGAGCATCGTCTCCCAGATTTGCACCTTGTTAAGGGGAATCGAGGCATCTCAAGTGGGTAGCGATGGTCGTTCCTCGTCCATGGCTCGGCCCCACTTGACATGCTGAGTACATCATAATTATCCGCTTGTAGCTCCACCGTTGAAGCAGACCCTGGGAATCATCAGGCTGCAAATATGTTAATCATTATCACTATGTCTCTAAGAGGTGCAGGAATGGCTTTCACCCGGGGAATAAGCACATGCAGGATTCTTCTATTTTGTTCCGCAATCTCAGGCGTAACAGCACCCGCATGAGCTCCCCTGCACAAAGACTGTGAGAAAGGATTGCATTCATCCTCCTCTCTTTTTTGCCACCTGTAACTTGGTGCTCAGTATTTATGATAACACTGCATAATGCCCTAGTTAAATACATTATTAATGATACATGCTGTCACTGCATCGTCAGCCATTAAATCTCTGCTGCTTGAAATATAATGTGTAGGTTTTCAAGTGAGTGATTCCGCAGTGTATGGACGGTCTAATATATTCATTCCTATATACTGACATATTTACTTCAGTGACAAGCAGAACAGGTTTAGAAAATCTTTCCTCTGCCTCCTCCCTCCCCCCACCAACAGTAATTTTCACCTTTAAAAGCTGCAATATCCTACGAGTTCTTTTTCCCTGCCCGCAGAAAGATGAAGCACAATGTCTCCAAAACAGAGGACAGGTGTCAATTCAATATGTAGATGAACTACATGAAACAACAACAACAAAATCAAAGTATTTCATTATTTGCACATGTCTATACTGGGTATTAATGTAATGTGCCATTAACATAATGTGTCTTGAACAGGAACAATTTGTTTTATATCTAAAACACTACTTGGAAACTGAGCCACTTTACCAACAAACTTCAGTTTATGGCTCTAAATAGATTTTGTAAATTGCTTTCTTTAATACACTAGGAGAATGTTTATAAGTTGCCCTATTAGTACAATTTATGGAAATTGTACCATGCAAATGGTTAGTAAATTGAGTCTATTATTTTTCATTCTCCTGTGTTTCAGGGCAGCTTAGTGAAATGGGCAGATTCTGCTCATAGCAACACCTTAAAAGGATTTATAAAAAGGACACTTGTTTCATTGAACCAGCTTCTGACTTACATCTTTAAGTGGAGAATCTACCTTATAGATTATTGGGGTAAGTGCTATCTTCTCAGTAATCATTCTCAACTGAACTGATTTCAACTCTATACACATTAAATGAATGGGAAAGCATATATATTTTTCTCTCTATCACCAGCCGATTAGGCTACATGTCAGAGAGTCAGTTAAATAATTTCTCCAATTATATTTGGCAAGTGCAACCTGCAACAAAATTTTGCAGTGTGGCACATTCCTAATCACTGTTCTAGCCAGCCAGTAAGTCATACCTCATTTCAGGCTACTCCACTGCATCCTCCGCCCCAGGTTCTTCCGTTTCCCTCTACTCCCTCCCCCCCCCCCCGACAGAAACAAAGTATTCTATGGAAACTGAGCACGATCAATGTTCATTGGGCTGTTTTAGTTCCCACCCCACCCTCCTTAGGTTCCCCCTCTCCTGCTATCTCTCTTGTGTATGCAGATGGGTCCACCTTGGCTACATAAGGATCAATGCTCAGAGAACAAGTTCACTATCAGTAAACTTGTGGCCCTCCAGATGTTACTGGACTCCAGCTCCCATCAATTCTGACCACTGGCCATGCTCCCTGAGTAAGCTGGGATCTAGAGGTATATTGGATTCATCAAGTTGCTGGATAAGCTTGTTCTAAAAAGAAAGAAATATACCAGCCATTTGACTAATGGGAAAACAAGACGTTACTCCGTCTAGACATTAAACAGCTGCTACTGAAAATGGCAGCCAAGCATTCTCCTTCAAAACATCTTCAAGTGTCCCTATTTTCCAGAGACACTCCCAGATTCACAGAAGCTGTTCTGGTTTCTGATTTGATCCCAGAATGTCCCACTTTTCCTTAGGACATCCCTATTTTCATTGGAGAAATGTTGGAGGGTTATGGGACCCCTGAACCAAGGAGATAAGTAACGGTGCAACCTTTAGAAGACCTCTGAAGGCAGCCCTGTATAGGGAAGCTTTTTCATGTTTTATGTTTTCTTATGTTTTTATATATGTTGGAAGCTGCCCAGAGTGGCTGAGGCAACCCCGTCCGATGGGTGGGGTATTATTACATCCTTATTTTCACCGGAGAAATGTTAGAGACTCTTGAGAGTCCCATGGACTGCAAGAAGATCAAACCTATCCATTCTTAAGAAAATGAGCCCTGAGTGCTCACTGGAAGGACAGATCCTGAAGCTGAGGCTCTAATACTTTGGCCACCGCATGAGAAGAGAAAAAGCCCCTGATGTTGGGAAAGATTGAGGGCACAAGGACAAGGGGACGACAGAGGACGAGATGGTTGGACAGTGTTCTCGAAGCTACCAGCATGAGTTTGACCAAACTGCGGGAGGCAGTGGAAGACAGGAGTGCCTGGCATGCTCTGGTCCATGGGGTCACAAAGAGTCGGACACGACTAAATGACTAAACAACAACAACAACAAATAACTTACTGCAAATTATGACATGTTTTACATTGTCCCACCTCCATCCCACCAGTAGCAGAGAGCGGGCTGGTGCAGGTGGGGTTGCACTGCTCTTCCAGCACCCCAACGCCATGTGTTATTGCCACTTACTGTGAAGGGGAGAACCAAGGTAGAAGTGAGCTCAGCACAGTGTGGGCATGGAGGCAGGAGCATCAGATTGGCTATGTTGAGCTCCCCACTGCCCACTCCTCACCTTTTCCCTTTTGGTAAGTGGGACGTGGGTGGCACTGTGGGTTAAACCACTGAGCCTTGGGCTTGCCGATTGGAAGGTCGGTGGTTTGAATCCCCACGATGGGGTGAGCTCCTGTCGTTAGGTCCCATCTCCTGCCCACCTAGCAGTTTGAAAGCATGTCAAAGTGCAAGTAGATAAATAGGTACCGCTCCGGCGGGAAGGTAAACAGTGTTTCCGTGCGCTGCTCTGGTTCGCCAGAAGCGGCTTAGTCATGCTGGCCACATGACCCAGAAGCTGTACGCCGGCTCCCTCGGCCAGTAAAGCGAGATGAGGCCCACAACCCCAGAGTCGTCTGCGACTGGACCTAATGGTCAGGGGTCCCTTTACCTTTACCTAAGTGGGGGTGACATTCAGTGTTGGCAAACATTTCTAGAATCTGAGATACGTGGCAAAAGGTATAGGCAATATTTTCATATATTTTTGTGAGCCTGCTAGTGTTTTTACTTTGCCCCCAGCCTATAGAAATGCCCATGCAGTGGCGGTAAAACATAGGCTCACTGCTGAGCACGGTAAAGCTTTTCCTCTGAAAGCAAATATTCGTTTTTCTTGCTACAACTTGCAGATTAATAGTGATGGTGGGAGAGGTCCTTCCATATCTGAGGTTGAGGGAGAAAGGAAATTGTTCAAGTTCCAAGGAACGAATTTACTCACACTTATTCTGCTTTTGTAGAAAATATAGGGAAATAATTTAAATGGATAAGTTTTCAAGAGCAGCAGCTGAGCTTTCACTCTGGACACAGTTCAGCACATTTAATTTCAGAAATAAAGATTTGACTTTGCATTAGCATGACTGGTAAGCTGCGTTTAAGCTGTCAACGTAAGGTGGAAAGTGGAAGGAGCCTGTAGGTTGTTCCTTCTACATATATCCAGGTGATTAAGGTTGAGAAATGCCTTTGTACTGTGTAACTCTATATTTTAAAAAATCATAGGCAAAAATTATTCAGAAATATAATTTCAGATGCATACATGTGAAGTAGTGCTGTGAAGAAATTGGAGAATTTTTAGGTGAATAACCATGTGCCTTTGAGCTGATTAATTAAATTTAAATAAGATTTGCATATTGCCCAGATCTTTTTGAAATACTGAAGAATGCTTGGGAGAACACAATTTCCTAATAAACAAGCTTTATTCAAGAAGCCAATATGAGAGTGTCAACAAGACAAAACTCTGGTAGACCTAACTATGGAAGAACTTCCTCATGTTTTGCTCTGAGCGGAAAATATTGTCATTTCAAAAACAGCTTCCCTGCCCTGCATCCATGCCAGCTTCAGTGGACATCATGACCTGGTACCTGTCAAGGTCCTGGCTAGGAAGAGACAAACCTGTCAATTTTAGTTTTCCTCTCTTTCTCATTTTTTCTGTTTTTAGTTCACTTCTCCACATTTCTGCATCAGTTTGAAATTTATTTATTTTTACAAAGTCCTCATAAAAATTTGTCACCCTTTTCATGCAAATTTCTCCTAATAGACACATTTATTTGCATGGAGTTGCCTGTTGCACACATTTCTGCACACAATTTCCCCTCCTCCAATGCATTTTATACGGTATTTTTATGCCTGCATTTTTGCTACACACACTTTCCCCTGATATATACACTTTGGTGCTTATTATTTGGTTGGAGAATATTGTGCATTTTGAAGGATAGATGTGTTTCGGTTCACAAAGGTCTGTATTCAAAGAAATTACTGCATGAACAGAATGACTTCCACTTGTGCAATGGGACTTTCACGCCCTCTCCTCCTCTGCGTGGTCCCCAAATCTGCTGCTGACCCTTGAAGGAACCAGCAGTCCCAAAACAGACTGGGGGGCACAGGCAGAGGGGAGGGAGTCCTGTTGTGCAATTGGAAGTATTTCTATTATGCAAGGCATCACTTTGCATATAACCGACATTGTTTTGGAAAGTGTGGTTGAGGTAGGTTGGCCTTAAAATCTGAACTGAACCAGATTTCTTCTCCATCCCTTCTCCTAGCCCAGCAAATGACTTGCTGTCAGTTGCCTAGAAGATGAATAAGCCCTAGCTAGTGGGAACAAAAAGGACGCAGGTGGCGCTGTGGTGTAAACCACTGAGCCTTGGGCTTGCCAATTGGAAGGTCGGTGGTTTGAATCCCTGCGACGGGGTGAGCTCCTGTCATTAGGTCCCAGCTCTTGCCCACCTAGCAGTTTGAAAGCATGTCAAAGTGCAAGTAGATAAAAGTAGGAAGGTAAACGGCGTTTCCATGCATTGCTCTGGTTTCGCCAGAAGTGGCTTAGTCGTGCTGGCCACATGACCCAGAAAAACTGTCTGTGGACAAACGTTGGCTCCCTCGGCCAGTGAAGCGAGATGAGCACCGCAACCCCAGAGTCGTTCATGACTGGACTTAACTGTCAGGGGTCCTTTACCTTTACCTTTTTTAGTGCGAACAAAAGGTGTGAGAGAGCTAAACTAGACATGGCCCTAAACACACACAAACATAGGGCAATTTTCATCAGGGGCACAGCTCACAGGAAGGGAATGTTTAAGCCTTTGCTCTCCAAGGCTTAATCCATATCCGAAACCCATGCTATTTTTCCAGAAAAAGAGGTGCTGGAACTCACAATGGAACACCTCCCTCGTTCTCTTAGAATGGCAATGGCACCCATCTGAGAGGTGTTGGAACTGCCTAAAACACATTAAAGGGACCCATCAACTGTTTCTCTATTACCCTAAGTTCAGATTTATTTTATCACTCAAGGAAGCCCTAAAAGGTTTCTCTTAAAATCATAATACAGTCCTTCCCTGATCAATCTGAAGCTCATTCTCACCCACCCCAGTTTCCAGTCACATCAGGATAATATTTATCTGCCTCTATCGCTCTGGAGTGTTTTGACGTTTACAGGTGACTGTGCAATATAAAGGAAGCCTTTCTCAACTTTCCTCAGCTGTAGAATAAATGAGAGACAATTTCCGAAAGCGAAAAATGCATAGCAAGTAGCCCCTTGCAAACTCTTCTCTTTGGGGAGCTGTTTCAGGAATATCTCTTTAGTCTTGTAGATGCACAAGATAAAAGGAATAGGGGCATCATTACTCAAGAGTGAATTTCAAATGAAGTGTACCCTTGCCAGGGAAGAAAAGCAATTATCACCTCCATTAAACCTCTTTCATGGCGTAAGACAATGTGCAGAAAGAAACTCAGAGATCAGCTCCAGTTCAAGCTGGACACTGAAGGGTTTTGTGGTGGTGAGTTTGGTTTTTTTACAAAAAATACTGCTCCAGACCTGAAATATATCTAACAGAAGAAAGGTGGGCAGATTCATAGAATTGTAGAGATGGAGCAGCCCCAGGAATCTCACCCAATTGTGGGTGCATTTAGACAAGGTGATTATGACACTAGTTTTCTAACATTCCTTTTATGTTCTATTACCTGCTGTGTCATGGAACTGTGGAATTTTGACCACTATAGCACCATGGGCTGCTAAACTTCATTTATGGTGTGACCCAACAGCAGCTGTCTTTGGACATGTTGACACACACACACACACCCTTTCTCTGTGTGTGTGTGCTTCTGTTCCCTTGTGGTTCACCAACAAAAATGGCAGGCAAGAATGGAATGCCAGGATACCGCCTCAAATAGTGGGTTTAGGGCACAACCACTGTATTTTGAGATATTCTAAGCATGGAAGCTCCATTTAGGTCTCATAACTAACAGGTATTGCTAGAGCTATTCCCCATAAATTTACGTAACCTTTAAAAAGCCATCTAAGCTAGTGATCGTCGCTAAAACTTGTGGGAGAGAATTCCAAACGAGTAAATTCATATGCGTTGTATGAAGAAGTATTTCTTTTTCTCCTGAATCCACTGTCAATGAATTTCATTTGATGTGTCTACTGTTATATGAGAGAGGGGCTGGGAGTATATTTCTGTCTACCCTCCTCACACTATTTGTGATTGTATATATTATAAATCATGCTCCGCTTTTTCTTTTCATTTCTCCCCAAACTTTAAACTACCATATATTTGAGGTGTTCCTCATAGAGAAGGTTTTTCCAAACCCTTGATCATTTTGGTTGCCCTTCCCTTCTGCCCCCACCCCTGCCCATTTCTCTGATATCCTTTTTGAGATGTGGGGATAACCAGAACTGCACACAGTATTCTAAATGCAGCCACACCATCGATTTATATAAAGGCACTATGATACTGACAGTTTTATTTCCAATCCCTTTTCTAATAATTCGTAACATTGAGTTTGTCTTTTTCATTGCTGCTGCGATAAAGTGCATGGTATTGCTGGAATCAATCATCATTCAATATGTGGACAGGCCATAATTTTCAAAACACACCCACACCTTATAAACATGTCACAAAAGCATGAGATAAAATTCACACTATATTTTCTTGGATTTGAGTCTTCTGTCCATTGCCATCTATGCCAGAAGTCCAAGTCCCAGCGAAATTATTCATCTTATCACATAGGAGCCAACTCCTAGGGGCCAAGGTCCCTTCGCCCCTTCACCAGAGCCCCCCAAAGTTGATGGGCATTACCATTCAAATGGTGTGTGGGTGTGTGTGGGTGTGTGCCATGTCTTGTGATCTATTATGCAGAGCAGGGCTTTCTTGGCCCCCCCTCCATTATATTCAAGTCGGCACCCCTGGCTTATCATGTGTCTGGAACAAGACTAGAAGGTTGAATGTGAAGATGGCTTCAGGGGTGATGAATACCTTGTGGTGGAGAAGGGTGATGCCAGGTACCCAGAAAAAGGTATTTATATACAGTGGTACCTCGGGTTAAGTACTTTATTTGTTCCGGAGGTCTGTACTTAACCTGAAACTGTTCTTAACCTGAAGCACCACTTTAGCTAATGGGGCCTCCTGCTGCTGCGCCGCCAGAGCATAATTTCTTTTCTCATCCTGAAGCAAAGTTCTTAACCTGAAGCACTATTTCTGGGTTAGCGGAGTCTGTAACCTGAAGCGTATGTAACCTGAAGCATATGTAACCCGAGGTACCACTGTACTCCTTCCTTAAGAAACCCTCCCTAGATCCTGAGATGTATGACAGCAAGCACCCAGTGGCTAATATCCCATTTAGGGATAAGGTGGTGGAGTGGGTAGCAGTCATTCAACTACAATTATGCAAGGATGAAACAGATTATCTAGACCCATCTGGGTCTGACTTGAGACCCGGTTTTGTCACTTAAATAGCCAAGCTTGCCCTGGTCAGTTACTTTTATTGAGACAGCAACTGGGAGAGTATGTCTTTGTTTATTCTCCTCCACATCTCAGCAGCTTTTGTTACCCCTGAATCCTCTTGGAGTGGCTCTGCAAGATATTGTGTTTGGTGGTTCTGCTACTACCTGCATCTATACAAAGCTGTTGAGAGGAACCATCAGAGGATTGGGATGAAGTGTCACCAGTTTGCAGATGACAACCAGTTCTACTCTCCATCTGAATCAGGCAAGGCTGTGCAGATGCTGGACCAATGCCTAGCGATAGTAGTAAGCTAGAGAAGAGCCAAAGATTAAAACTGGATCCTGACAAGGCACAGACACTTGCTGTTGGGCCAGAATGTGAGGAAGCAATTTACCCAGGATGCAGTCTCGCTGCTCTTGAAGGAGCTGGTGCATTGCCTGGAGCACTCTGAAATCCAGCCTTGTCACAAGATGACAATGGCTAGGCAAGCCTATTTTCAACGATAGCTGATTCACCATCTACAGCCTAGCTCTACTGATCCATGCAGAGATGGAGCTAGCTGCCCATGGGGGCGGGGCTAGCTGCCTGTGCCAAGAGTCCCAGGGGGGTGGGGTGGCGATGTCACCACCCCTCAGGGATGACACCCGGGGCGGACTGCATCCACCGCACCCCCTTCCTCTGCCAGTGGATCCATGCTCAGATAACCTCATATTCAGAGGATTGTACTGTGGGGGCTACCCTTGACGTCTACTACATATTGTAGTTAGATGCTCAGCAGCCTTTTTGATATCATCTTCTCAGTTGGGATCTGAATTGCAAACAGAAGCCTGCCTAGAATAGGAACTCTTGAGAAGATTCTGCAAAAGGAACTGCTGAGTCGTAAGTTTTAAAATGCAGCTTAATGGTGCCTTACAAACATTCACATCCAGAGATTACTTCAACTACAACTTAAATCTAAGGGATTTCTGCAGTACACACCGTTTCAGGGGAGACATCACTTAAAGGAGACAGTTGTGGCCAAATCCTCTAGCAGAGCTGTTTTGTTTATGAGACTATTACATTTTTAAAATGATTAGGTTGGCCAAAAAAAAAGAAGGCACCGAAAGGCCTAAAATAGTAAGCAAGGAAACATTTTTAAAACCACTGGATATCACCCAGCTCCCCAAAGTTTGTCTCATTGTGCTTGGCACAAATAAGGGAAGGAGCTCAGAAACAGATGATAGTTTTGTCCAGAAACTGAGAGTAGCTATGCTTGGGGAAAAGAGCTCCTCCTGGTTGGCGTTCATCTGTCTCAAGCAGAAAAGAATCCCACACACATTCCAACTGCTGCAGGAAAGGATGCCTTGCCCCAGTGTTTCCCATAGCATGTAGGGAACACCAGTGCTGTTTTTCTAGAAAAATAGGTGTCGGAACTCACCATGAACACCTCCCTCATTCTCTTAGAATGGCAATGGTGCCCACCTGAGAGTCGGCGGAACTGAGTTCCTGTGAGTTCCCCCTGAACAATGTCCTGGGAAACATAAAGCATATATGGACACACAGCTGGGAAACCAAAGGTGTGTGATATCCACTCAGCATGTGCTTGCTGTGAAAAACACCACTAAATACCAGTGTTTCCTGTAGTGATCATAAAATGCAGACCTGTTCTTGCTTTTGAGGGAAGCAATTCCCACTTCTGCCCTCAATGAGCACCAATGGCTGCCTTTGGCAAATGACTCAAGTTGCCTACAATTCGTTAAACCAGGTGAATGTGAGCAACCTAGCGCTTCTTCATGAAAAGCATGATAAACTGATGGCTGTTAATATTATGAGTCCATATAGCATGTCTCCGATTTGGTCAGGCCTATGTGGACTTTGAGAACCCACTCTTTACTTGACTTTGTGCCCATATACCCAAAATCAAATTAAGACAAGAGGGATTCTTGCCTGTGGTTTTCACAAGGAGCGTCTTGTAATTAACAATATCCATATAATGTGAACTGTTGTTGGATAATAAAGCAACAAAGGCATCTTCATGGCATCATCTGCATATAAAAGGACAAAGCAATTTTCCTTCCCTAGAGGAGGTGAAAACGCAATCCTCATCTTACAAACTGACAAATTAAGTCCAAAAATAGTTGGTGCTTGTTAACCTTGACAAACAGTTCTCGTTCCCTAGGGTATATTTGTGCATTCCCCACGTAATTTTATCTGAGGCACACTGGTGCAGAGTTACAAAATATCCAATTGCCCAGTTAATGGACTCAAACACCATTTTAAGATCAATAAAGGCCATATATAGTCTTGTTGCATTTTAGGGAGGAATATTTATAAGTCAAGTGTGGTTACACACACACACACACACACACACACACACACACACACAAATAGCTCTTCCCTGTCCAAGTCCAGTTTGTCCTTCTGCTGGCAGTAGACCTTCCAGCATTCTAAGATAGCTGAAATTGTTAAGAAGGCTTGTGACAGGTTCTTAAACTTTATGATCTTGAAGGCCACCACTGTTTTCACTTGTTCTCAGAAGATGTAGGACATATTGGTCCTTTACAAAATGGTGGGAAGATGATTTAAATGTGGGAGGTTACTTGAAAGGCTTCTGTGCCAAACTCAAGGGCTACATTTGTCCTCTCTACCTATAGCCCTGAGGAACTATATTTCAGCACAGAAGAGAGCAATGTATAATGCTTGTGGCTGTTGGTTGCAGCTGCCTGCAGTGTTGAGCAGACAGACAGGTTTCCAGTTAAATGTAAACTAAAAGAGGGGGCCTCTTCAGTATGGTCATGTTTCTTTTGCTTTGTTTATGAAGAAACATCAATGTACATGGCATGTCATAAGCACACATGCTCACACAGGGTAAGCTCAGACTGGTCTCGACAGTTCTGCTTTTTATTCTCCACAACTTTCTCTCCTCGGTGTTTACCTATCCTTTCTGAGTTTCAATAAATTCATTCTCATTTAAGAATCCATTTCTCCCTCCCTCCCTTTCTCTTTGAAAAACAACAACAACCTCTCAGTCCTCTTTCACTGCTCTTTCTGCAAAATGCCTTTTTTTTAACTGCCTTTCTCTCAAAAAATCTAAACATCTCAGAATCTCCCAAAAATGTTTGAAGGTGTTCAGTTTTTCAAGATCATCTTTGAAAGTCGGAGTTACCAGAAATCATTATTCTCCCTCTGCCCACCCCCGTTTTGTGCTATTCCCAGTGGTCTTTCAATCACTAGGACAGAATGGAAAATCTCATAAAAGCCCCATGTTCCTTTCTCATTGAGAATTTTAAGTCAATGAGCATAGATTCAGGTGAGAGCCAGTGTGGTGCAGTGGTTAAGAGCAGTAGACCCGTAATCTGGTGAACCGGGTTTGCGTCTCCGCTCCTCTACATGCAGCTGCTGGGTGACCTTGGGCCAGTCACACTTCTCTGAAGTCTCTCAGCCTCACTCACCTCACAGAGTGTTTGTTGTGGGGGAGGAAGGGAAAGGAGAATGTTAGCCACTTTGAGACTCCTCAAGGGGAGTGAAAGGCGGGATATCAAATCCAAACCAATCCCATGGGCCAAACATGGCCTGCCAGGGGGTCCAACTTGCCCTGCAAGGCCATTTTTCCCAGACCTGCCCATCTGTTTAACCCTGCATCATCATCATCATCATCATCATCATCATCATCATTATTATTATTATTACTACTACAAGGCAACACAATGTGTCTGGGGCAGTGGTGGTGCCATTAAAACCATTGTCTTCTACAGCCCAGAGCAACTTCCATTCACTTGAGCATGCTAATCTGCCTTGTTTTCAGAGCTAACTTAAAACATTGTACCTGTTCTGTGACATGCCACTAAGCAATCGTGCCAGTTACCTTATGATTTTTTGTTTATGAGCTCGAGAACAAAACGTGCTGTTGTTCTGCTTGTCTCCTTCAAGACAAAAACAAAACCACAAAACCATTTCTTATTGTTGGCCGTCTGATTGCTTCTTGAGTGCTGTGTACTTTCTTTCAAACCCAATCTCATTTGTAAACAAACTGCATTGTGTAGAACAATTTCTGGAAATGGAAGTTGAACCAAGAAGGCTTTTTAATGGCTGCCTCTTATTTTTAAAGGGCATCACAATATGAATAACAGTAATGAACACTGCTGTTCAGTTTTTGGGGACAGGGGTGCTGTTTATTCAAAGTAAACTCAAGAATTGATTTTCTAATATCCTGACACATTGCATGAAAGCATGTTTTCCTGTCGCCAACACCCCCTCCCCAAAATGTACTGAGTAATAGCATTACTCAGTACATTGCTTTCCTCGTGGTGTGCACACAATTCACAGAAATATCCCAAGTTACTAACTTTGTTCTTGCAAGACTCCTGAGCCTATGCAAAAATGGGATTTTACAGCCTGAAGTGGAGCAGCAAAAGGCATGCATGCACAATATTCCAAGACAAAGGGCAACATACCCAAAACCACCCAAGGTATTTCAGCACCTGAGGCAGAAAATCCTCAAAATGTTTCTTTCCTTTCCTGGGTGTAAAAATTACAGTTGTGTGAGATCAGAATAAATTGGTTCCTAAGCCTATCATAATTGGGCAAGTCTGCCCATCAAGGAGGAAAGGTGGGATTAAGGAGGAAAGGTGGGATTAACTCGGCCCTCCAGATGTTTTTGGCCTACAACTCCCATGATCCCTAGCTAGCAGGACCGGTGGTCATCTCATGCCACACCACTTCAGGTGAGGTGGGAGGCGTTCCTGACTTCTTGCTGCCTCCTTGTATACCCAGCCCACTCCTCCCAAGGGCTGGAATACCACAGTGGTGAAGCCCCAGAAGTGGCTTCTTGCCCTCCTTCCTGACCCACTACAAATAGGCTCCTATGGGCCGATGTAGTGAAAACAGATTGAATTTCTAGCAATTATCGCCCTTTCATGACACCTCAAATCAGCTGTTTGAGCCTAATGGTAGGGCCAGCCCTGAGACACTGAGAAATACATCTGGTGGTTCTGGGTGAGGGGCAGGGTAGAGAGGATCTCCCAGGTTGGGAGGCTGGGGGAAGCAGGAACACCTGCTGAGAGTCTGAGGGTCCTGCTCCTGCCTCTCTCCACCAGGCCTAAAGCGGAGCATGATTACTGTATTTTTCCATGTATAAGATGATAATTTTTGCTTTAATTTTGGGGTTGTTGTATACATGGATAGTGAATGCGGGGCGGGGATCGGCTGTGGCTGCGGAGAGCAGGTGGAAAATTTTTATTTTCTTTATTTATTTCTAAAGAGAAATGCACCTGGTGAAGCTTTTCCTGTCATAGGAAGCTGACTTATAATGAGTCAGGCCTTTTATCCATTTAGCTCAGTATGGTCTACACTGATTGGCAGTGGCTCTCCAGGGTTTCAAGCAATCTCCTGACCTGGCGATGCTGGGATCTGAACCTGGGACCTTGTACATGCAAGGCTGAGGTTCTATCACTGAGCCTTCCCATCTGCAGGTGGGGGCAGCTGCACATGAAGAATTTCTGCCTGTGTCGGTCGGCTGTTAAAATTGACACAAGAATCCTTCTGAGCAGAGAGTGGAGGTTTCTGTAGGAGCCTCTCTGCAACCTTTCCGCAGACAAAGCAACGTGGAGGCAAGTTGTAACTTGGCAGCCTCGGAAGCTCTGCAGAACTGTCTTGCTCGACAGCTCAGCGTTCGCTTCTGAAGCTGTAGGGAGGAGTTTCCATCTCCAGCCCATTTAGTTGCTCACCTGCTGCCACAGGGTACAGGCCCGTGATTCAGAATGTATGACTAGTTAAGCCCCGTGTGCCAAAGCATCCTTTCAAATGCCGGCTTCTAAGGAAAGATTGGTGCCCGGCACTTTAAAATAATAATAATAAGCACTCGCAAAGCCCGCTACCACAGAAGCACTGCAGCGGCAACCAGCAGGAAAGCCGTTTTTAAAAATTCATCAAACTAGGATCCCTCCAAGTGATCCTGCTGGAGGAGAGTGCGGCATTGTTCTGTAACTGGGAACTGAGACCAGAGGCTTTCTTTACAAAAGTCTGCAAATCTCAGCTCTTGGTAGGAAACAAGCTGTGCTCTTTAAAGCAAATATCGTAGATTGTGCCAATAGGAGGAAAATAAGTGCCCTGGATATAATTCACCTGAAAAGGACTCATTGTTGAAGAACACTCCTTAGCACTAAGAGAAAATTCAGTACTATAAAGGATACCCATGATTAATATTAATGAAACAGCACCCTGGTGAGTCTAGCTGCAACCTTTGGTGCACAGCTAGAAGAAGAATAAGGGAATTAATGCACATCTCCAAATACAGGGTGGGAGAGAAGGCGTGTTTTGGAGTATTGCTCTACACACACACACAACCGATATATATTTAGATTCAGTTGAATTCTCTCTTACTGAAGCTTAAAGTGCCTTATTGGAAGCAAATAGCATTTTTAGGTTTGGAAAGAGGACAAGTGATGATGAATGGGCAAGGATGAGGAAGCGAAAGGGTTAGGTCTTACATAAGGTCCTTTATGGTTCAGAGCAGAGATGACACATTGGAGCCTCTGGGCTGTATTCAGCACCCTTCCTGATTTCTTGAGGCCCCACCCCATCCAGTGTCCAGCTGCGAGTAGGATGCTACTTTCCTCGTTAGTGATGTTTCCAACACAACAGCAGAGGTGACCCCAGAAGAGCAAGCCTCGTATTTCATGCTGGAAGAGGTACTACCAAGTGCTTCTGCCAGAATCTAGATTCTCTCCACTCACACTGCTTGGGACTATAATAATATCTATGCTGGTACAGGGAAAAACCAGCCCTACCCTACCTGGGTGGAAAATCCAAACCATCTGAAGTGCAGCGGCTTTGGAAAAGTAGACATAAGGAGACATCAAGTGATATCGGCTTCTATGAAAAAGACCTAAGCAGTAGATCTCATGAACTGTGCACCTGTAAGACAAGGGCTGTTATCTTTTATTATGTATTGATTCTAGTTTAACTTAGAATTTAAAGTATACTAGGAGCTATATGTAGGAAAATCAGCCGGTTCTTGTGTGCTTAGAAAGCACTGCGGACCTTTTTTGCCCATGTAATTTGATTTAAAACTATCCGGGCCAAACCACACAGACCTGACATAATTGTGAAGCTAGGTGATTGACAGGTGGGTGGCCCCACCCACATGTCAAACATAGCCCACAAGGCTGTGTGCAGAAAGGACCCTAAAAATCACCCAGATCTGATTCCCTACCCCTAACGCTAGGTGTTTCTGCTAATGCAGTGGGAAAACCAGAGGAATACCTGTTAATAAACATGGTGATCCTCATTAATTTGTTGTCATAGGAGAGTCTGAAAACCAAACGTGGCATTGTTTGTCCCAACAAAATATTACACATGTCAGAGACACCGTGGCTTTCATTACAGGCCCTTAGATGCATCCACTGGGTTAGAACAGATGTGCTGAGAGCCTGCATTTTAAAGAGCGTTGCACACATGTCACATTTGTGATGTACCTGCTCCATTGCTATGGGAAAGACCTGTGCAGCCTTGGCACAGAGCATTCAGAATGTATTTATGTGTCGCTTGTTTTGAAAAATTCATTTCCCACCTCTCCCGCCATGCTCAAGGCAGCTTACCAGCACTCTCTGTACACTTTCACAGAAAACGCTGCACAACAAACTGAAGCCAAATGGACACCTGCTGATCTAGGAAGAGCCAAGTGGCACCCTAAAACAACCCAGGAGAGCAATAAGCACCCTTGTTTTGTGGCAGGAGTTTTGGTAAGCAAGAAATGTGTGCCTTCAGGTGCACCGAGTGCAGCAAATGCATTAGAACTGCCTATGAATCAAGGTACGAGTCTAGTGGGAGAGGGAACGTCTGTTTTACAAGGTGAGATGTGAAGATGTGAAGACTGCACAGCCTGATCCTACATGTTTGCTAACATGTACTAAATAATGTTTATTTAGGATTGACTTAATTAAGTCAGTGAGACTGCTCCAAACAAGGTGGGTATAAGATTGTAGCTTTACTCATCCCTTGTTAAACAGACACTTCACCCTCCTGTAGCATGGACCTATGCTGGGGACAGTTTGCTCCTGACTGAATACAAGTTACCTCAGGAGAGGAGAGTGCTCTTGTGGGCTTCCCATAAGCATACTCTTGGCCACTCTGAGGATACTGAACAAAATGCCGGATCCAGTAGACTCCTCTAAATGTATGCCAACACCGTTATTGTCCAGTTTATGCATCTGATGTGTCACATGGTAGCCTACTAAAGTTCATGCTGAGATGGTTTTTCGTTAAAGCAACAGAGACCTTTGGTACTTTAAAATGTGAAACTGAAGATAGCTTTGATGTCACTAAAGCAACTGTGGCAGCAAAGGTCAAGTAGAAGCTGATACAAAATTGCAGGCCGACACTGTGACCAACAGTATCGGTAACCAACTATACTTTAATGGGTACTCTATTTTCTCACAATGTCACAGCCAGTGGTACCAACCAATCAAATTCGTTTATAGAATGAGTTCTACCAAGCTGTGAAATGCCAAAAATTGTGCAGCGGGGACTTTAAAATTTGTTGCTGAGGAGACATGAAGACATAAAGTCTACTAGGGTTATATGCATGTAGATATGTGATCTAATAAGAATATAGATCACAAATTTTAGAAACAAATAGAATTTTCAGGTGGGTAAGATTGATTTTAAAGAGTTAACTGCTTTCAAAGTTCTTAAGTGGAACGTGTCCATTGCTACCTCAGTGAGAGATGCCTGAATTCTCATCCTACAGTGGTAGCCACAGACTTATTCCTGGCATCTTCTATGCATTGGACTCACCTCCTGCATCAGGACAATTATGGTGTCCTGGAAAAACAGAAGTAGGACATCCCATCCAGAATCCTACTGGATAGAGAGACTAGTGTATAACAGAGTGAGACAGAACAAACTGTGCTGTTTCTATGGGAGTTTTTTTGGAAGGAAACAAAAATTTTTCCCTATACAACCAAGTAATTTCCGCTCCTTCATTTTCAAAAAATTGCACATCTACTTCCTATCTACTCTGGTTCCTAGCCCTCTTATCCATAACTTGATTTGTTTGTTTTTTAACTGCTATGATCTCCTACTGAGTGCCTGCCAATTCCGCTCTTTCTGACTCCTCAGTTTATTCATAATGCCTTTCTCCTAGAATACGGTACTTTTTCCTCTCCTTGATTTCCTCTCCCCAATTTTTTTACAAACATGTGTGCTTGTGGCTTACATATGCTTCTATCTGTTACCCCTAACATTTGCAACTTTCCCCACCCCCCTAGGGAGCCAATTAGGGAGGGTTAGGCAGTCATGTGCTCCCTTTCCCATTTTTTTAAGGTGCAGTTCTCAGAATTACCTATATCATGTGGCCACGAATCTGCCTACAAACACAGCAGGCTTCCACATACGTATGCCCAGCTGTATGATGGAGCACACCAGCAAATGGTTGCTGTGCGTACAGTTCCACATCAAATCTGGCGACCAGTCCTCCCTATGGATATTGCCAATCAAATAATCAGCAATAGCATAGAAGCATCATCTGCTACATTTAAAGAACTATTATACCACTTTAAAACAGTACATTTGCAGAGTTCCCTGGAACGAGGGATTGATTGTTAAATCACTCTGTAGCTGTGAAGGGAATAGGAGTCTCCAAAAGAGCTCTCTTAGCAAACTACAGTTCCCAGGATTCTTTTGGGCATGGTACTGCTTTAAATGTATGGTGTAGATGTGGTCTTAACCAATTGTTCAGGAAAAGGAATTTGCTGCTGGATTTAGCTCCCTCCACTGCTTCCCACCTCCATTCCCAATCAGCTGCTTTAGTGTTTTCATCCATTATGAAGCCTAGGCTACACACACACCCAGCAGTTGCACATGCAAGAGACCGGATTGAAGGCATCTTATGTGTAATCTAAAAAGAAAGCAATTGCTGAAAATTTGAGGCACATGATTCACTCAGCTGTGGGAGTGGCAGGTAACATGGCCTCATAGCCTACGCAAATGAACAGAAGGACCATCGACGCATTTTGCAGATCATCTTGGCCATCCATCTGAAAGTGAACTTCAGGCATGAACAGTGCAGAAGTGATGCTGGAAAGAAAAACGAATATTAATACAGAACTGAAGATTGTTACTAGTTATTGTCAGGATGCTATCCACAGCCCGCCGGCTGATTGACCATGAAAGTATAAAGACAAGGAAAAGTTTCTTACATTCCCTTTTAACTTCAAACTTTACAGAGAGAGGCTGTATACAGTGGTACCTCGGGTTACAGACGCTTCAGATTACAGACGCTTCAGGTTACAGACGCTTCAGGTTACAGACTCCACTAACCCAGAAATAGTACCTCAGGTTAAGAACTTTGCTTCAGGATGAGAACAGAAATCGTGCAGCAGCAGCACGGCAGCAGCGGGAGGCCCCATTAGCTAAAGTGGTACCTCAGGTTAAGAATAGTTTCAGGTTAAGAACGGACCTCCAGAACGAATTAAGTTCTTAACCTGAGGTACCACTGTAACAGCGTTGTCCCGAATGAATCTCCAACCCCTCCTTCTCTCCCACTTCCTCATTCATCATCATCATCATCTCCTCTTTGGATGCCAGCTAAGTGCCCTCTGTCTTTGAGCTCTTTGTTCTTCTACTTTTAAGGCTTGCCAGGTTCTGGGAGATGGAGGGTCTAGAATGCTTTCTAGTGACGACGCGTCAGCTGCTGCTCTGGCTCTGCCTGCTCCTCTCCCATTATTTTCCAACTATTCCCCTCATCTACCTCTGAGCTGCGACCTCCTGCAAATCACTGTTGTAAATCTATACTGTTTTCCTTTTTCTCCCCCCTGAAAGGGTCAGGATGGGGAAGCGGTCTCCACCATTCCTCCTCTGCCCAGCCCCTGACAGATATACCGCTGTGTAAGCCTATTGTACCACTCTGTTCTCTGATTTTTTTGGTCTTTTTATGTTCATTTTCATGTCGTGTCCACTATTTAGTAAAAAATTATTTTTTAAAATAAAATCATTTTAAATAAATTTATATAATAAATATTTTTTTTAAAAAAAATTAAAGAGAGGGGAGATAGCAATCTCAACAAGCGCTCTTAAAATGCACTCCTTAAAAAAAAAAAAGCCAATATTGAATGTATCCAAGAGCAGGCCTGTGACCCTTGCCACACACCTCTCTAAAATTTTCACTCTCCTCTTAAAATGGCCGCACAGCCATCACTCTGCTTGAACTGTTTCTTTTCTGCTATTGTGCCTTCATGAGAATTGAGGCAATCCATTATGTATGGCTTCCCCTCGCCAGCTAGAGGCAACATCCCACTCCCATTTTTTGTCGGGAGCTTGCTATATGACCACAGCTTACATACAAGAACATGCTAAATGGACTCTCTTCCCGTTCAGAATTTAGTGTCTATTTAAACAGCAAAATATGAGCGAGACACTTTCCTGATGCGGCTTTGTTTAAAAGGAGGTGGGGATATTTGCACTACCAAGGGAGGCGTGCTTTGGCCTGGGTTGCGGCAAAAGTAAAAGAAAACGGCTGCCTTTCCTCCTTAAATATTCATAGCCAATTTACTGAGGAAACTGCTGGAATTGCTTCATGACTGCCTATGGCTCTGATTAGGAGCAAAGCCAAACACTCCACTTTTTTCCCTGAAAGCAGATTAACACCTGTTCAAGACGGAACGAAATATGTGACACGGCTTAATGGCAAATATCAAAACATCTCTATTGTAAAGCTGTCCCTGCCTAACAGAGGGATGCCTCCTTTCCGTTCAGGCCAAACGGCCCTTAGGGAGGAAGGGAAAGGAAAACAACATTAATGCGTCCTCACTTCTAAAGGCACCCTTTGCTCATTTTTAATAAGGTTGCTTTCCCTAGGGCTGAGGCATTATGGAGGACATGTTTTGCAAGCATTTTTGTCCCTGGTATGAAAAATGCTTTTTCCCGTCAGATGGGTGTGTGAGAGAGAAAGAGAGGGAGCACACTTCTCTCTCAAAGATGGTCTCCTCTCCCTTTATCTCAATAAGGATGCCGTCCTGACATTCAAGATGTGGCACTGCTCAGGGTGGAGACTCTTGACAGTCCCATTTCTTCCCCACCCCCACCCCAAAATAGTCGTATTGATAGGAAGAGTAATGCCTCTCCCTTTGAGTCCAAGATACTTCAGGGATTAGCTCCTGAAACAATTATGGGGACTCACTGCCACTTTACTTCAACCTTTTGGCCCGAGGGAAGGAAGCAGCTAAGAATTGATGGGCACCATCAAGGAGTTTGTGGTGTCTGTGACGACACTAAACTTTGGTTTTCCTTTATATGAATGAACCCAGGCATGGCTCAGGGTAGCACATTCCCCCTTTTCTCCTACTCTGGTGTGTCTGCAAAGAGAATGAGTAGAAGCATTCGCTTCTATTTTCAGTTAGTCACAATTCCAAATCCTTACTGGGGTTAATCTTAACTATGGTTAAATGAAAAAAGGCAGCTGATTTGATTTGAAGTTGACTTGTTTCAGTAAACCACGGTTGGGACTAATCACTGTTTGTCTGTGAGAACACTAAACTGTGGTTAGTTAAAATGTAAACGAAAGCTTTCAGTCTCTTCCTTGCTGTTGGATCAGAGAAGAAAGGACTCATTCACACAATGCTAAATTATAACCGTATAGAATTAAAAGCAGATTTTTTAATTCACTTTTTCATCATATGTATATCAAGAGCAAGCTTCTTGTTTGTGGAGGAATTTTGGTTGTTCTTTTCCACTCAACTAGGGCATCAAGGGTTGCTTTTTTCTTTGGTTGCCATCCCAAATTAATTGAAGTAAACAGGAAGGTTCTCAATTTCATTAGTGCTAGGATAGGTTGTTCAGTTTTGGGTGCTTTGATTTTCCCCCCTTTCATTTATAGACCCATCTGTACAATGCTGTGCTTTCTAAAGCTGGAGATTTAAATTAACAGTAACCACTCATGGGAGAAGACTGACAGCATTATAGCTTATTATATTAATCATTGTTATACATGGAAGGCTGAGCTTAATTATGATCACACTATCATGGAAATAGAGGGGGTTCAGAGATACACTAGGGGATGGGTTATAGACATGGAAAATGTGCCCATATAAAGAAAGATTTAAAAGGTCGGGGCTTTTTAATTTAGAGAAGTGATGATTAAATGAAGGCATGCAAGAAAAGCGACAGAAAGGAATGATTGGCATACAGAAGAGACATCAGGAGACCTTTTTTAAAAAGGGGGGATTTTTTTCCTTACTGGGAAAGGAACCACATTTTATATATAAAGTCCCCCCCCCCAAAAAAATGAATTATAATATGTTGCCAGCCCAGCAGGATGACTCTGCTGATGCGTGAGTCTACTCTGTTACCCAGGACTTCTCAGCCCAGGTCAAAGAAGGAAAACAAAGAAAGAGGGGATCTTTGGAATTGTTCCCTCAAAGCCTGGTGGACACAGAATTTAACAAAACCTTGTGAAATATTTTTATAACACCACAGGGAGCTTAATATTGATGCAATCTAGAAAACAGGGAAGGTGGGAAAGGAGAGAAAAGGTGGGGGAAAGGAAAGGCAACAGAGACTTGCAAATAAAATAGGAAAATCATTCTAATGTGATATCGGGTCCTCCTTTAAAGACGGCACGTGTTGTGGTGAGACCTGGACAACTGACACCCTGTGTTGTGGGTGGGTACAATTGGTTAGCCACAACACCCGATTGGTAGGTCCCTCGAAGCTGGGTGCAATCTGGCCAATAGGACGCAGTCTAAACGGTTTGAGAGACCTATTTATGACCCAGAGCTTCCTCTTTCAGCGTGTGCCTTCGGAACACCCGCCCACCTCTCCTTACTTTTAGGGCTTTTGCACTTGACCTTGCTATGCCATTGTCTGTCTAGTTGGGACAGGGGCACGGCAGGAATTTTCCCCACTTGGCTGATTGGCTGTTGCCATTTGGGTTTTGCCTGCCGCGTAGCAAATCGTCACAACTTGTAAGGTTGCAGATAGGCTCTGGTTCAGATGATAGGGATGGGAGAACGCTCTCACCATCCCTATGTGAAGGGTATTCCATTAAAGGAATCCAAGGACTCGATGGTTTGGTCAACCCCTGTGAGGGGGTTGTCCCCGTGCCTGAGTCCAGGGGGACATTTGGGTGGCGGAGTTAGCCCATGCCTGGCTTTCCGCTTATCCAGGTGTTCATCCTTGGCTGACCTATGCTGGTGCCCTGGGTCAGCCCTACCTGCAAGGGTGCAGGGAGCTAGTCGAACCAGAGCCTATGCAACCAGTCACTTTCTGTAATCAATAAAGTTGTGGCCTAAATTCTGCCAAAAAACAAACCAAAAATTTGAGTCAAGTATGAATTTATTTAGGGGGGAGAGTTCTGGGTCTGAACACACAAATGTTAGCTATTAGGGCAAACACAAGGGTTTCAGAGCACATTAAGAGTTTCTTTCAGAGGTTCTCAGGCAGAGCACCTTTGCATTGAACAATGATGAAATACACTTCATTTATGCGGTCAGCCATTTATTTAGAGGTTAGACCACTTTTCAAATGACTCTGCACTTATATTATAAAAGAGGTGGCCCGTTCTAACAGGTTTTGGTATTGTCAAAAAAAGAATTAGCCTCAGAATGTTTATTGGAGAATAAAGCCAGAATGTCTGCCCATTGCAAATTTCCCCCAAGAGTGCCATGACTGCAGAAACTCTAGGAGGTACTGTTGAACTGCAACAAAATATAAGAGTACATCACAGATGTCCCCCAAATGCAAACTGACTACATATTTTCTTAAAGGAAAAAAATGGTCTGGTGCTTTGAGCATCTTACAAGTGGTGGACTAATAAAATTGCTAGCACATTTGCAAAGCTAAGACAGTGTCTGGTATGGATTCAAACTGGATGGGGGATCGCGTGTTAAGATTCCTGCATCGCAGGGGGTTAGTCGAGATGTCCCTTGGGGTCCCTTCCAACTCTACAATTCTATGATTCTAAGTGAACAAGGCTTGTAAATGGCTGGAGCACTTGCTCATACAGTCGTCATTTTGCAGTTGAATAGTACTGCTGATTGGAGGCCTTTTAAATCACCCAAGTGTTTTCCTTGAACTTGGGTTTCATCGCTTCTTTCGCAGTTTATAAATGGGCCTTAAAAGAACTCTTGGTTCCAACTGGCTTTTAATTAATGAAGCTGCACTATATTTTTTAAAGTGTGTTTTATATTATGTTTCCCATGGATGCCTGGTGTGGTTTGAGTCATTCTATGCTGCTATTTTAGTTTTAATATTTTATGTGTAAGATATATACCCATATGTATTTGTCCTTATGTTATTTCAGTGAACTGCCTTGAGAGCATAAGAATATCAAAATAAATAAAGTAAATAATACTGCAATACAAGTCACCCCAGCTGCTAAGAACCAACAATATGGCAGCAACATTACCAAAACATATCACTGAAACATTTGGAAAGTAGTGGGGAAAGTTCCCCCCACCCAAAAAAAAAGGGAAAATCTGCAACACAAACTAAAACATAAACTTTGCCTTTTGTGTCTTCACTTGGTTTACAGCATCCAAACTAATCTTTGTTGACTGCAGCATAACTGGGAGGCTCCCATGTATGAATGTGCCATTGCAAGAACATGCAGCAATGTACCACGACCCGGCAGCCTTCACGCAGGAGAATTCTATTGTTAAATATACTGAAAGCAGCTGCCCAAATTTCCATTTAAACAGACTAAATGTTATCTATGCTGACATTCCCCCAACATTCAACATCAATTTTTATACAAGTATTTAGGAAAATATACATTCACATTTTTTAAAAATACCGTAATGTGGATGACAATTGTGGGACATGAGTACAATCTTAACTAATCACCCTCAGATTGCAGCGTTAAACACACACACACACACACACAGAGAGAGAGAGAGAGAGAGAGAGAGAGAGAGAGAGAATGTATTAATAGACCACAAAAGAATGAGCCTGTTATTCCTAAGGGACGTGGTTGTAAATAAAGACAAGAAAAAGCCAGCCATCAAACAAAATTTGCAACACATCTGGCGGCATTGTCTGATGCAGTAAAACGTTACCCTAAAAAATAGCACATGCCTACAATTCTAGCATCTGCAGTCAGCACCTGGAGTAGATAGGCTGAGAATATTCTTTTAAAAATCATAAAGGCATGCCTACGTGAACTGAATGCCTTCTTATTCTAAGGAAGATGAGAAGTACGAAGATGGAGGATCGATAGAATAAGACCAAGTTTCAAGTGGCCAGATTAGTTGTGAAGGATGAGGTTGTCTAAATGAGACATCCAACAGACAGGTATTTATTGTCATCCACATCAGTTCCAAAGGTTTCTGAATCCTTGGCAGAAGAAGCAGATCTCACAAGGCTTATGCGCCATCCCACGCTGCACATACTTTTGCTCCGCTTGCATTCAGGTGGAATACAAGCAACCACTTCAGCTATAACCTGCCAGCTTGTAAGCATGAAAAAGTCCCTCGTGCCCTTAAGAGCTGTATGGCGGTAAGCAATCTGAGAGGCATCCATTGCTATGATACTCTGTTTATATATAAACATTGTACAATATTGTGTGAATGAATGGAGGCTGGTATCTGGAAGTTGTTTCATTAGCTAGGGATGAAAGCTGGGAATGTACTAGGAGCGTGCATAGGCTCTGTTTGCACCCCACATTACAAGGTGAATCAGGTTGATTCAAGGAAGGTTCTCATGTATCTATGTCGGATCATCCCATTAACAAGGTGTCTCAAGGCAGATGGGGAATTCCTTAAGCTTCTGTGGCTTTGGCTCTCCAAAGAAATGCACAGCTATTACCTAGTGAAATCCAGATGATTAGAGCTCAAAGGAGGGTCTTCTTGGTGGTGGCACCCCGACTCTTTTTTCAGAAATGAGCCTGGTGCTCTTTCTGGAAGCAAATGAAAACTCAGAAGGGCATATATTTAAAACATAACTGAGGAAAGGTTCAGTATACTGGCATACTGACAATATTGATAAAACTCTCCATTTCATTGGAAGAGACTAATGTCTTAAAATGATTTACAAAATGTATATTGTTCCAACCAAGCTTTTAAAAGTAAGTTATACATGAAAGCAATTTGGGGGGTTGACAACTACAAAAAAAAAATAGTCTTTTTTTAAAAGAATGAATAGATGTTGGCAATCTATAACTGCAGTGATTGATGAGATTGTCAACTATATCACAGCTCTGGAACCTGCATTAGTTTTGTGATGCTCTTATCTTAAGGGCATAGTTCAAGAGATAGATGTAAAATGGACCAAACGAAAATGTATTGATAAATAGCAGTAGAGATAGGGCAGATAAATGAATCCTTTTGAACATTAAATTGGCCAAGTTACTTTGGCACACAAGGCAGGAAATCACAAGCACCTCCCTCTGGGAACAAAAGCAAATGATGACAAATTGAATATCTCATCATTTGCTGCCCTTTCGTGACACCCCAGATCAGCAGCTTAAGGCGCCTGCCTCCCTTTGCCTGATGGTAGGACCAGCCAGATTGTCAAGGGAAAGAGCTTCATTATGAGGTCTTCCTATGTGACCCAGATTCAGTGTTACTGAAACGATACAGGAGAGGAATGTATCGTTTCAGCAGTTCCCACAGTAATAATATAACATCAGAAGGGGCCCAAGTTGAATTTGGGTGAGGAAACTTGTGACAAATTGCAATGTGAGCAAAATTAACCTAAGAAAGGCCTGCTGGATCAGGCCAGCAGATCATGTTATCCCCAACAACCTGTTTTCACACGCGTCAACCAGAATCCTATGAGATGCATTCAAGCAGGACCCACCCATAACAGCACTCTCCCCTCCTGCGGTTTCCAATAACTGGAACCATATTTTCTCAGGCAGTGGAGGTAGAATATAACCATAATGGTTTGTAACATTTCTTAGGAGAGGGGAAAACAGAAGAATTTTTTAAAACACACACACAGAGAGAGAGAGAGAGAGAGAGAGGGGTCTTATCTTGCAAATTATTGAAATTCATTTGGATAAAGTAAATATATTTTCTAATTGCCATTTACTGACATCCCATTGCTATTCAACTCACACCTTGCCATTTTCTCCTTCATCTACCTGTCAACAAAGATTTCACTTCCTGCATCGGATGAGGCAGCACTGAGTCCATGAAAATTTATGTCTAGGCTTGCCATACATCAGGAAAATTCCTGACATGTCCTGGTTTTCAGGTGTAAAAATGGCATCAAGGGATGTTAGGGAAAACCCAGATGTACACTTGGAAAAAGCTTAAAATCACTGTTTTGGGGGGAGGTTTCCCCCAAAAAAGCTCAACAATTCTGATGGTTTTGCGGGTGTCAGGAATTTTATGGCAACCCTACTTAAGCCATAACAAAATTGTTAGATTCTTTGATTCTTTTTGCTAGAAATGAATCCTAAGGAGAGCAGAGGCCTTGAAGTTACCCATCAACATTCAGCACCGGAACAGCCAACTCAGCAGCCATAATACAGTCTGCTTGGTCACCATCCTCCCCACTTTGATGAGATGTACTGTCATTCTAGTTAAGTTGTAGTAGTTGGATAGTATCCTACAAGGCAGTTCCATTATTGCAAGGCCTTCCATTTACACAATGGAACTTTCCCCCCCTTTTCTTTCCCGATGCACCCTCTCTAAATCTGCTTCAGAGGGTTGGGGTGCACAGGGAGAGGAAATGGAAGGAAAGTTACATTGCACACCTGAGGGCCTTGCACTAATCGGGTCCTCCTCACAGAGTGCACGTGTTGCAGTGAGATCATCAGAACTGACCTCATTGTTGTGTGGGTGGGAGTGATTGGATAGCCACAACAACCCGATTGGTGGTCCCTCAGTTGCTGGGCAGATCCGGCCAATGGGATTTTTTGTGTATTAACCAAGGGACCTTTAGTGTCAAGCTTCCTGTTTTCACTTTGTTCACCAGATCGCCCGCCCACCCTCCCTATATCTAGGGTCTTGCTATGACCTTGCTATACCATCGTGGGTCGTCTGCTGTTGGGGCAGGGGCCCGGTAGGAATTTTCCCATCTGGCTGATTGGCTGGTGCCACTTGGGTTTCGCCTGCCGTGTAGCAAATCGTCACAACTTTGTAAAGTTTGGTGGTTAGGCATTGGTTCAAGGTGGTCTGGAGGGAAAGTCGGAGAACCTGGCCCCTCCAATGCGCAACAGGTATTCCGTTAACGGAATCCAGGGACTCGCCATGCTTTTGTCAACCCCTTTCAGGGGGTAGGACCACGCAAGAGTCCCTGGGAGCATTTTGGGGTGAGCTTGAGTCATGTGACCGTACCAATGCTCCCCCACGGTGTTTACCTGTACCGACGATATGGTGGGGTCCAGTCGTCAGTGCTGCATCCTGCTGAGGTCAGGTGCAGCTAATCGGGAACCAATGCCTAAACAAACCACTCACTATCTGTAGTCAATAAAGTTGTGGCAAAATTATGCCAATAACCTAAAACTAAATTCCATGGCAGTTGTGTCTTTATTATTGGGAAGCCCCTGGGGATCTTAACAAACAAATGGAACAACATCAATGGATACTGCCCAGTTTCTAAATTTGTATGTATACGATAAATGTTAGCATGTGCAAATTTTATGCAATTTTTTATCCTTTTTTGTGTTGTGTGAGTGGTCACCCTAGCCATACTACCAAGCTAGTCACATGAGTGACTGTGGATGACTTTCTCTAGCCCATTTCTCCTGTGGGCTGGAGAGTACCACAGGCAGTGAAACCCTTTGCCCCATGCCATGCCAAATCTGGTGGAGAAGCTGTGAATTGATATACTTGTGGCCTGGTTAACCCAATCACCATGTCTATTCTCATTCTTCCTCTGCTCCACCCCACCCCACCCCCAGCTGTGGTTCATTGGACTGCATTCTACATAATGTGGGCTGTGTTGATATTATTTCTGAAAAAGCATCAGGAGAGAGAGAGAGAGAGAGAGAGAGAGAGAGAGAGAGAAACTAGCCTTGCATGTGTAAAATCTAAGACAAGGCATATCATTTGACATTATAAGAGTACTGACATTTTAAAGTTGCCCAGAGTGTGGGATGAAATTATATGGCACATTTCCACCACTAAAAGCTAAGCAGCTATGACCTTGTAAGCTGCCTGGATGGGGAAAGTGCCCAGGAATCACACCTAAGCCACTCTGAGCTTTGGGGAGAACCAGAAGTGTATTTAAGTTAGACAAACAACATAAAGAAGTTAAGCACTTTAAATCCCACTGATTTACTTAGTGCTCTTGGCTTCAGTTTAGGGTGACATGCAAGGTACATTTTTCAATGGCTTGTCTCTGCTAGTTTTTATGTTCGGAGCAAAAACTGGCAATGTGCAGTTTTGATAATATGTAATTAGGCAACAATTTAATGCCCATAGGTGGGAAAAATAGATGGGGAAAGAAATGTCAGTAAAAGAATTAACCTGCTCACCCAGCAATTTTTTCTTAAGCTGTGTATTTGAATAGTTTGTCAGTATATAACAATACAAGTAATTTTACAAATACAAGCAATTCACAGATTGACATTAGCATTCACTGGCATCTGTGATTTAAGCTAGAAGAATCAGCTCTATTTTTAAAGAAGCTATTAAGAAATTCAGGCTGCAATCCCCTACTTACCTGGAAGAAAACCTTATTGAACTTAATAAACAAAAACCTAAAAGTAAGTCACACTGAACTTAGTGGGATTTACTTGTGAGTAGATATGCTTATGTGCACTCTTAATTTTTTTTTTTAATTATTATTATTATTATTATTGAAGAATCTGCATGCAGCCATCAAAAGGCCTGTCATAATTTCATTCTGAATCTCTGGGAGATTGAATATTTTGTTTTCAAAACAAATTTCTTTAAAAACTTGTTCGGCTGGAAGTTCATCTAAGAAATATACGAAGCAAAGTGTGTTAATGGAATAACCATGTGGAAAAGAGAATGGGGTTCCTACACCTTTAAGTAATTAAAATCTCCACAATTACTAAAGGTGCAAGAGCCCTGTCCTCTTTTTCACTGGCCACCCTCGCTATTAGCCAGGAAATTTCTGGTTTAAATGTATCTCGCCTAAGTCTTAAATTCACTGATGGTCTTGTGTAAGCCTAAAGCCTCTGTTCTCTCAGTCTGCATATTTGCAATAGAAGAATAATATTACCAGTATTTTTTTGTTGTTCAAAAAAATAATGGGGTGCCAATACCCATATATTGGTAAATTTGTTGTGGGTTCCAGCACAAAATGGCTGCTATGAGCAGCAAAGTAAGAGGTGCTGGTACTCTGTACCCATGAGAACCATCACAAAGAACGATTTGGATGTTACTAATCTGTTTGTTGGAGTCTATGGTGATAAATACTAAGATAAATGGGTGTGAAGTGCTTGGAATACTTGAAATGTGTCTTATTTTAAAAAAATCTATTCACACAACAGAGAACACCTTGAATAACCATGAGAGACAAGGATCCATTGCTTCCCCTCGCGATATTAAGAAGAATTGATGGTTTTTATTTCAAACTGATCAGGCAATTTTAAAATCTTTTTTTGAAATCCATTTGCTAAGAGGACTGGAACTCCTTCCACTAGGAAAAAATATTTTAAGAATCTTCACAATAAACATTGTCATACTGAGCATGCAGTTATTTAAGTAGATCATATAAGTGTAATTGAAAGGTTATGGGGGTGTTTTTTGTCAAGGTTCAGGAGAAAATGCCAACCGTTCTGGGTATTTGTTATTTTTTTAAAAAAAAAATTATGAAACAATGTATGTTTTTAATCTTCTGCCTTATCCTCCTTTGAGTCATGCTGGGAAAAGTGTATTAAGCTAAAAGTGAAGATTAATTCACTTCTTTTTGCCACATTGTCCCCAAGAGATAAATTCACCTCCTGCTATAGTCACTGCCACCTCTTGCTGGCAGGTATGCTCTTGGCTATGTCAGGAAGCACTTTTTGGCTTCCCACGGGCATCTATTTGGCCACTGTGAGAACACAATTCTGGACTCAATTGGCCTTTGGTCTGATCCTGCAGAGCCCTTCTGATGTTCTTATGAATGACACCAGCAGACTATGCAGAGCAAGGGAGATGTTCCTTTCTCAGCCATGGCATGGATATGTTTGCCAAAGAAAAGTGCAATTTAGATGTGCATGTGCTGTTGTTTTCAGCTGTTTTTAATACTGAATTTTAAATTGTTGAAACCCACCCTGCGACTTGCTGGTGAAGTGTGGCTACAATATATAATAACCAGTGCTTTAAAAAATAATAATAGGGATACTCTCATTTTCCTACTCATAATGAAATACTGCCCCTCAATGAGGCCAAACTTAGATTCATAAAATGTTTAGGGGTATGTGTACCCCTGTGTCCCCCCAGATAATAACAACAAGCACTGATAATAATCATAATTATAATCTCAGCTGATGCAAGAATTGCATATTTTGCACTTGGAAGTGGATATCTATTCCCAGGTTCAAAATGAAGAGTGCCAACTGGCCCTCAATAGTTGGCCTTAGTTAAGTCCCTGATTTCCCCCAAATGCCAGCAGACTTGTAAAGTTTGCCTATGGAAGGTGGGTTCTCATTCCAGAGATTTCAACCCAATGATCTTCAGCTCTGTTTCAGTCTGCAATACCCTAGCTATATCTTTTATATTTTAAAATCAGTCAGTTTTATGGAGTACTTGCTAAAAACTTATTAAAACTATTTTTAATCCTCCTGCCTCAAAAGCAAACTCTATGGGATTCATGGGCAAAGACAAAATATTGCTTAATATCTTTTTCATGTCCAATGCTTAAAATACATTTTGAAACGGCTGAAACTCAGCATTTCGGCACAATAACCAGGTACAACTTTTAAGAGACAGAGATTTGAGGATAAAAGTAACTCCCGCAAAGCTCATCTAGAAACTCAATAATATCTCCTTTCCATTGACAAGATTCTCTTTCCTAAAGCATTAAGAAGAGATAAATGAATAGCCTGAAATGTGTCCTAAGAGCTATACCAAAAATAGTCCATCACTTACACTAGTGGTAGTGAAGGCAGGAAAGCACGCTTGGGGGAGGGAGGGGGAGAGAGAATCTGAAAGGTTTTCTGTCTAATTGTCTTTGCAAAAGAAGCAATGAAAGATGCATGATAAATGCTTTCTGCTGTAGAGACATTAAAGGCTCTGGGGCACAGCCTGAAGTAAAAGCCAGCGTCTGTCGAGGTCAACATTTTCAACAATTCAGCACTGCTCTCTGGCTTGTGCCTATTCAGTTGATTATAATCCTTCCACTTTTTCCTCTCCTTTAATTTGATTTGTCCCGGCAGCTTCCTCTGGCTCATATTCATTTATTCATTCATTCAGAGTACTCACAAAGCTTGTTCATTCATTCATTCATTTGTTTATTCATTTATTAAGGCCATAATTCTCTGGGAAGGCCTGGGGGCCATAGGATAGTGCAGATCTTCTAATCTACTAGTGGTGGCAAGGGAGGTTTGTGGATGGAGCAGAAGGCCTGCTCATGGAGGCCATGGAAGTCTCCACCTCCATTCTCAGATTGTGAACAATGGAAATTCTGATGGCGAAGAGAGCAAAAGGAAACGAGGAGAGGAGGCAACTTTGGATCTGCTGGATACACACAAACACCCGAATGCAGGGGGAGTCCTGCAGTCCTGGAGCTGACTCTATCCCAGTCTTCTTACACTTTCATCTCCATCACTTCCAAAAGCCTTGTCTTTGCCTTCTTTCATTTTGCTTGTTGCCCATGCTCCACATATAGAAATTTTGTCCACAGGATTTTTTAAAAAATTGAATCTTTTGCTTCCTTCTTTCAAGATAAAGTGACCCTGATTTAGTTTTATGCTGATATAAAATGCAGAGAACGCAAATGTACCATCCTTAAACCCTCACTCTAATGCAGGCTTCCTCAGCCTCGGCCTTCCAGGTGTTTTTGGCCTACAACTCCCATGATCCCTAGCGAGCAGGACCAGTGGTCAGGGATGATGGGAACTGTAGTCTCAAAACATCTGGAGGGCCGAATTTGAGGAAGCCTGCTCTAATGCATATCTCATGGCAGGGAGGCCTATTGCTTTCGGTGGGGCTTGTGCATCTCAGGAACAAGTGTAGGATCAGGTTGTCAGCTGCTTGTAGAGTATCCTTCATCTAAACGTTGCATTTTACTGTCGTGACCTAAACTCCAAGCTAATATCAAGATGCAAAACATATTAAGATGTCAACACTCCCTGTGATTTCTTCTGTAAAAACAACATTTTAAAAAGATGAGGTTGAAAACATGATGTGAAGAACCCATAAACAGTAGATCAGTCTGCAGATCTCTGTTTACAGGTCTTGTTGTTATCTCAGAGGTAGCAGGTACTTGCACTGACTCTGCTATATTGAATAATCCAGCTGCTTCAAGTCACAAATCCAAAGGCCCAAAGCCGATTGTGAGCATGGGCTGGGGCTCTGCTGTTATTTTGCTATGTTGCTACTTTGAGGATGAGCATCCAGGTGTCCCTTCTTAACTGAATGAGATTCCGTGTTGCCTGAGCTAATCTGATGGATTAACACTGTCTGCACTGAACAGCAGCATACTTGTTAGTCATATATTCAATGCTGTCTTTGCTGAAAAGTCATTTGGGGATGATCACCTAAGCTTTTTAGGGACTGCGTGATTGGAACAGTGGTACAAACAGGAAGCAAAACAATGTGCTTTTGCACATTGCAAATCAAGGCGATACATTTGCAAAACACAGCATTACAACTGCACCAGGCAAGTCATAGTTTTCAATAAATCTTGGCATTTAAAGTAATTTCTTGAGAGTCTGCCTCTGCTTTTTTGGTTTCCAATACACTTGCCTATTTTTTACTGTGCCTAAAATTACACAGGAAGCTTTTTATTTTGTGTGGGTAGGGCTGTGTGTGTGTGTGTGTGTGTGTGTGTGTGTGAGAGAGAGAGAGAGAGAGAGAGAGAGAGAGAGAGAGAGAGAGAGAGATTTCTATCACATCCTTCTAGTGTTCACTCAGAGCGGCTTTCAACAAATTAAAAGCATGCTGCATTTTACAATACTTTCAATAAATAAAAAATAATCGCATGAAGACCAAATATGAAGGCAGCAACCAGAGATAAAACATAGCTCTAAATAAAACATCATCGTATAGCTGGCAGGTAAAAGTCTGCTAAAATAAAAATGTCATTACCTGCCAGGAACCTAGGAAACTGCCTTAAACTGAGCCAGAACATGGTCCTGTCTATCTCAGTGTTGTGGCACTCCTGGATTTTAGACAGAAGTCTTACGCTGCTATCTGGAGATGCCAGGGATTGAACCTGGGACCTTCTGAATGCAAAGTGTGTGTTCTACCACTGACCAACAGACCTTCCACATAAAGAGTTTTTCCTCCCTGGGCGGAACTTGAACTCGTGTCTCAGGAAGGGGAAGGCTGCGAGTGATTCTCTGAAGGCATCCTACCCGGTGAGCTATGTGGGTTCATCAAAGAAGGTATTTACATTTAATTAAAATGTTGATATTCTGCCCTTCAGCAAAACTTTGTGAACTGCAAGAGTACTGGCTGACATTGTACAGTATATACAGTATGCTGACTGAAGGCATAAATAAAAAATTGCCTTGCTAAGGCTCCCTACAATACATTTTGATCCAACTGTCCAATAAAACTGTTCAACCTACTCCCAAATGTCTCTAAGATCATCATCACAGGCCATGTTCAGAATATCCCACCCTCTACAGTGAAGTGACTGGAGACAGGACTTTTTGGTTGTGATACCTCATCTGTGGAACCCTCTCACCTTGACCGTTTACTTCCCCATCAGTCCCTAATTATGATACTTGGATACTATCTGGAGACATTGTTGTCCAGGCAGCATGCCCAGCTTTTAAAGCTATTACATTTTCACCTTTCTCCTGTTGTTTTACCTCAGTTCTGATGTTTATCGTCACTATTTGTGGTTGCTGTCATTTAAGTTATTATTATATTGCTGTAACATCCATTGCTGAGAGACAATAAATAATTTTTATTGACAATAGACAATAGACAATTAATTTTTTAAAATAAAAAATAAACCCTATATATACAGCAAGGTTAACCCTAGTAAGTTGATCTAGAAAGCAACAGAACCTTTCTCAGTTGCTCAGAGAACACTTAATGGTTGCTTTTCCATCAAGCTCCCAGCTGTGGGAGTATGTAACTGTTTTACATGTTTTTAGATGTTTTTAATAGTTTTCAAACATATTAAATGAGGGGTTTCCAAAGTGTGGCTTGTAGACCACCAGTGGTCCACGAGGTTCAGTTAGGTGTTCCATGGTGGCAATTCTGCAGATTGGCCGAGCTGTGTGTGTGAAGAATAGTATGAGGTACATTGGAAGTGATGGAGGAAGGACTCGTTGTAATTGTCTTTAGAATGTTTAACCTGTTTTAGAATATGTTTCCTTTGTTCTTCCATTGTGTCTCTGTACGCTAGCCTGAGCTCCTTCAGTAGTGTATAAATCAAATGAGTAATTCTTCAAAGGAATAAAGGTGGGGCTGGCAGCAAGATGGCGGAAGGTCCTGAGCAGGAAAACAAGGGAGACAAAGCCCCTGAGGAAAGAGTCATGGAAATGAAGCAAGCAGTGAGAAAGAGCAGAAGAAACTAAGGGAAAACACATGCATAAGAAAGAGTGGCTCAGAGTGGAAGTTGGCTGGCACATATTACAGCAAATGTCAAATAAATTTGTTTAGCCCAGCAGGCACATCCATCACATTAAAGTATTCATATTGATTTTCAATTATATTTTTATTGCTTCCTTTATTTCTTATTGTATTTTATTGTATTATAATTTGAATTCCATTAAAAAAAACACTTTAGCATCTAGCACTGCATTTTACAATTGCTAAATAACTCACAGAATAACCAATAGGTTGTCCACAAAGACCCTCAATAATTTTCAAGTGGCCCAGTGGGGGGTTAAGCTTGGGAACCACTGTTTTAAATATTCTCTTTTATTTTTAATCATAATGTTTTACCACTTTGGTGTTTGTCACCCTTCACTCCTTTGCAAGGAAGCAGGGAATAGAGTTTAGTAGTATTAGTAGTACTTCAACCCTGCTCATACTGTAGTCATTGTATCTCCATTTTGCATTTGTTCCCTCGTTCACCATGCTACATTAGGCACTATAATGATGATCATGTTGACTAGCATGATCTTTATCTGCTGTGCAGATAAAGTGTGGAAAACCCACTGGACTGGACATTGTCCTGTTCTAGTCCCAAGGTGGTGCACACAGGCCAAGGCAAGCTCCAACAAGGGCTGAGTATGAACTAAGGCCTTTGGAGTTTCTGCCTCCAGTCTGTTTCTCTTATGCTCTACCCCACCTTTTGTTTTGAGAACTTCAAATCCTTAAGAGGCCAACCCTCTCACCTGAAGACAAGCGCTTCTCTTTCATTCCACAGCCTCCTTCCTGATGAGCTCCCTGCACTGATGGACTGGTTAAGTAGCATGGCAGGCATTCAGTTCCTCAGGCCCGAGCAAAGGTGGCAGGGAAGGCTTTGACTCTGGTTCTATGAGCCCATGTGCCCTAGCTCAGTGAGCTCCTGCCTGCCACCCTCAGATTTAGAGGGCCCTGGTCACCCACATTATGTCATTGAAATTCTACTCAATACTGATCCAGAGCAGAATCCAATGTATAGTAGTTAGCAGAGTAAAAATTTAAACACTTTGCAAGATTCCCAAAAAATAGACCGGGGGCATTTCATCCAGCAGAGCTTTACTGCTACTGAAGGCAAATGGGCATAATGGTCACAAATCCAATACATTCAAGATTGGCACTGTCCATATGAAGTCCACTTGCAGCAGACTTAAACTTACAAAAACTTATAAGTCTAAAACCTTAACACTGCATACAGAACACCACACCAGCAGGAAAAGTGATAGAGAGAGAAAGTGAAACCCAGGCTCCTTCTGGCCTCACTATTATAGTCAGCATGACCTTGAAGAAGAGATCAGAACCAGTTTAAGCTAGCTGTACTCAGCTTCTCAGAAAGAATAACCCAAACATCTGGAACCTTCTGCTTGTTTCTTTCACACAGAGAAGCATCCAGAATCCTCTTGAATTAAGTAGAATAGGAAAGATCTCTACACATCAGATCAATACTTTCTGCACTAAGAAATGCAAACTGACACATTAGGCTCAGAGCCAATATCCTGATCCAGTTTCTAAGCTGGTGCCAGAGGAGCAGCTGACTCAGTGTTCTGGTCCCTGCTGGTCTGTCTCCAAAGCTATGACATTCTAGCTTGACATTCTAGCTTGACACTGCTTTGAAACAATGGCTTTGCTATACAGCTATGCAGTTACAACACAGGCTACGCAACAGGTTTTTATTTCCATCTCAAGAGTTGGCTTCAGCTTCCCTAATTACACTACTATGGGCCTGGCCCTCCAAAGGCCCACACCAGCCCTTAATCGTACCTAACATACAAGTAAGACAATTAAAATTGTATTTAGCCACCAGTTCTTAGAACATCAGCTCTTTCCATCAGTTCATTCCCTTTATTTCCGTCTTAGTGCTACTTCAGTTATTGATTTCACTAACATACCCTTCCCTCCCACTTTCTTTTTTCACCTAGCAGAACTCTGAACAATCCAGACATGTAAGGTGGCTTGAACTGATATTGAGTGATGACACATTTATCTGAATTTTCACCATAGGCATACATTTCATAGCAGCTGACAATTCCAATGCGGTATTTTTCAATGGAGACCATCCCCACATTGGGGCAGAGGCTTATCAAGGACTGAGCAATCAAATGATTGTAATCACACACAAACCAGCTGCTCGGCACTTCACTCAAAAGATCATTACCATAGCACTAGCTGTTGGCCTTCCTCTCCCAGTGGAGTACCTATCTCATTTAGAAGTTTCACAGAAACTTCTATTTGCACTCTTAACAAGGAAGACCCAGAATTCTTTCTAATCAGCCCTCGTCTTGCTGTTGGGGAGATCCATAGGGTCTAATAAATGTGGGTTTTCATTCTTAATAAGTCAACTGTCAGTTCAGCTAGCGATGCGCAAATTGCTGCTAGCTGTTAGATACAAAAGGCTAAGCCATATACAGTTTTAATAGCAGAGATCAATATGGTGACAACTCATGCTGTCAACATTTTTTCCTTCCATTCTCAGGCTTTGAGTTGTTGCCTATTAGCAAGTTCATCATCCCTTTTGCACATTTCTTCTCAAAAGAGCCTTTTACATAAACCAAAATGGTGTGTGGGCGTTTCTGCGGAGAATCTTGCCGGTCATGATAGTTATTGTAGAGGGGGGAAATAACAAACGCATCAGTCTGTGGTTCAGTTAATACTGTGCTTAATGATACCCAGCGCAGTATGTATTGGTAACAGTATGAGAACAAGTTTAATGCAAGGATCGGAATCAATATGAGGAACGTGGCTTTGAGGTATTGTGCATTTTGTTGCTAGGTAAATGAACATGCTGTTTTCAAGTTTGCTTCCATTATCTTTGCAGATGAACAGCAGTAAGCCAATCTTCCCATTGACGCTGGTGGTTCTACAAGAAAGTTTTTCTTTCGACAAATCCATGGAGGATAGGTCTGTCAATGATTTCTAGTACTAGGGTGGGTAGTGAATCAAGTTTTACTTAGAGTAGACAAAATGAAATTAATGGACCTAACTTGGACATGTTTGTGCATTTTTATGGGTCTACTCTAAGTAAGACTTGGTTGAATGCCACCCATGTTGGTTATATGCATCCTCCAGATTGAGACAGAATATGCCCTGGGTAGCTATTGTTTTCAAGTCCTGCTTGTGGGGCCATATCACTGGTTGTTGGGGGTGGGTAGCCCTTTTGTCTGAATGAAGAATCTTTAGGAGTGCCATAAATTGGTAGACTAGAGGAATTTGGAAATCTCAGAATGACATTTATAGGGTTATAGTGCAGTCCTAGGCAATCAGAAGTACTCTACGTTGGATGTAATGGTGCTTACTCCTAAGTAAATGTTGTCTAACCATTGTGGTTTAATGGTTGGTGTTGGACTGGATGACCTTGGGCCACTCAATATCTCTCAGCCTAATCTACTTCAGGGGAATATTGCGAGGAAAAATTGAAAGAGAAGGACCAGATAACATCAGGTGTGGGGAACCTGTTCTCCAGATGCTGCTTGACTACAACCCCCAGCTAATATGGCCAATAGGGATGATAGGAATTGTAGTCCAGTATCCTCTGGAGGACCACAGGTTCCCCACACCTGATGTTATTTGTTTCTTTCCTTCTCATATTTCCTTACAAGATCCCCCAGTTTCTACATGATCATGAGTAGCTCTTTCCTAGAAATCACAGGAAATCACACCTTGGACTCACATCTTGGGCACACTATACTCTCCTTGTCTCAGCTGCACATACACAATATGGGAATCATGTTTGTCTACCTCACAACACTGTTGCAGATTGTAAAATGATTTCAATATTTTATGTACTACCAAAATTAGGTATCAAGAGACATAAAGAAAATGCTCTCCTATCCCAGAAATTAAAAATCTGAAGGCTTAAAAATAATATAAAATGTTTTATTTTATCAGAAGTAGAAAACCTACAAGCCAAGAAATTATAAGTTTCCCTCTATCACTCTTCAGCCCAGGAATATATTAGAAAAACAACTTTTTCCACGCTACTCTTTTCCAGGTAGTAAAGATAACACACTATCAGAAAGTAAAGTATTAAAAGAGGATGTGTTAACATATAAAAGCACCAGTAATTTAAATAGCAATTGGTCCACTAGTAGAAATAATGTGCAATCACACAGAGTTGGAGAATGAGTTGTGTGGTTTTTTTAAGTGATTTCACATTAAAGAAGAATTGAGAATTGTAAATTCACACTCCCCCGCCCCTTAAAAAGTTGGTAAGGGTCATACAGGGAATAATGGATCTATATATATTACATCAGTGCTGAGACAAAAATTAATTAGATGTATAAAACACCTTGACATATGTTACATGCTAGGGGCAAACCAGTAAAGAAACGTGTGATATATAGATTGAAAAGTCTCAGAAGGCATTACCAAAATGGTACATGCAGTTCAGAGGAAAGATGACTCAGAGCAAGCATAAAAAGAATTTCCAATATTTAAGTGACTACTTCAAAGAAGAACGCCAAGATTCTGAAAATAAAGCATGGTCCCGATCCAAAGATGTTTCCGAGCACAATCCAATACGTTTCCAAGTACAATTCAAAGTGACCTTTAAAGCCCTAAACATTTTTTAATTTTTGATGTTTTATTGTGTTTTTAATATTCTGTTGGGAGCAGCCCAGAGTGGCTGGGGAAACCCAGCCAGATGGGCGGGAAATAAATATTATTATTATTATTATTATTATTATTATTATTATTATTATTAACATCACAAGCCTGTGGGTGATATTCCATTAGGTTTTACTCATAGTGAACCCATTGAAATTAATAGACCTAAAGAAGCCATGTCCAATAATTTCAGTAAGTCAGCTCTGGGTAAAACTTCTTTGACCATCACCTTGCAGGTCTATTGCTGCACTTAACAAGTGATTTAGGGTATGCTTTAGTTGAGATTCCTGTATTGCAGGGATTGGACTAGGTCACCCTTGGGTTACCTTCCAACTCTGTTCTATTATTCTAGTGCTGGGTTTTCCTTTTTTTCCCCTTTAAGCTGGGCTGGGGAACTTGTGTGGCCCTTCGGGTATCTAACTCCCACCATCCCATGTCAACTTGCCATTCTAACTGGGATTATGGAAAGCTGAACTTTAACAACAGCTCCAGCACAAGAGGAGCCTGTTTAGCTGGCAGCTATCCAGCCTGAAGAGGTCACATCCTCCTCAGGCTCTGAAGACTCCAGCCCAGAAGGCCCAGCAGAACCACCATCTCGCCTGTGTCTTCAGAATCAATGGAACTGCAGTTTTCTTCAAGACTCAGGCTGCCTTTAAACAACTTTTGAAGCACATTCTTTCCCTCAAAGAATTCTGGGCATGGTGGTTTGTTAAAGGGCTGCTGAGAATTGTGACTATGAAGGGTAAACTACAATGCCCAGCATCCTTTGAGGGAAAGAATGCTGTTTTAAAGGCATGTGCCTGTTGGTGATTTACTGTATCGCTTGGGATTATACATTTCAGAAGTAACTTCTAGCAAATTGCTTTATTTGTCCCTAAAACAACCACAGAGAAAGGCGCTAGAAACACATACAGCTTCAATTTGTCAGTTGAACAACAATACTGTAGGACTTGAAACCAAATTAAAAGCCCCTAAGGTTGAATTTCACACCTTTTACACAGAATCTGCCTGGGCTGTGGTAAATATAAATCAAAACGCTTTAATCAAAAACTGGAGTCTTCTAGCATCTTGGCCAAAGTGGCCAATAATGTGGTCAAAGCCTATGTATGGATTCACTTGTTCCTGTGGCACCTTTCGGCTCTCCGTTTCATACGGAACTATCCAGTCCAGAATGTGATTGACTTTACTTGGTTTCATCTTATTGGAATCTGATCTCTGCTTTGCTTGATGTTGTTGCTTTACCTGAACCTAAACTTACACTTCCTTCGCTTTTGCCTCACTTCACAAGTTGAAACTCAAACTTGTTCCCAGACCCCACAATCATACATCCCATTCAGGCTGGAAGCCCATTCAGCTGAGGCCACGGTCTGCAACGGAACAATAGCATGCAAGCAATCCAGTGGGAACTGCATCACTTATGTCAGGGCCAGGGAGCCAATAAGAAGGCAAGACTGAGGAGCAAGCCAAAAGTGAGGGCCAAATACAAAAGCACACTCCAAATCAGAAAGACCTTGTTGCTCAGGAAAAGCTCAGCTGGAACAGCAAGCTCTCTTAAAGGAGTGTATTTATTGTTTATTTCAATAGTTACAACCTGCACTTCCATTAAGAATGTAACAAAGCAGTGTACAACGAAAAAATGGCTCAGGACCGCAATACCTCAAGGAACACCTCTCCCCTTATAAACTGACTCGGACCCTGCGATCATCGTCTGAGGCCCTTCTTCATGTCCCTCCCCCACAACAGGTCCTCCACAACAGGTCCAGAGCGTGGCAACACAAGAACAGGCCTTTTCTGTAGTGGCTCCCTGTTTGTGCAATGCTCTCCCCAGGGAGGCTCACCTGGTGCCTTCATTACATATATTTAGGCACCAAGCAAAAACGTTCCTCTTCTCCCATGTCTTTGGCTAATTAAACAATCTATGACCTTTTAAACTGTGGGGGTATTTTATTTATTACTATGTTGTGCATTTTTGTGTTTTTATATTGTAAACCTCCCTGTGATCCTCGGATGAAGGGCAATATAGAAATATAACTATTGATAAATAAATAAAAACACAATTCTGCAGTAATATCAATAGAAACTGGTTGGTAAAAATAAAAATAAAGCTCAAAGGATCCAATAACCAGCCTTGATCAGTAGACTCTGTCCAAGGCCTGAATATACTTTGCTTGCTGTCTAGTGACTCGCAACGTGGAACAGCTCCCCACAGATCTCAGCGGCTCCTGACAGCTTATATGGTTTTATATGCTTTGGGATATTGAGCAGCATGGATGGAAGCCTTTATACATGCCCAGAGCAGCATGATATTAACTGTGGAGGCAGGGATGCCTGCCATGCTGGAAACTGTATGTGTAAAGTGGGCTATAGTGAATAAGAAAATAAATGGGCCTGCTAAGAGCCCGAGGGCCCTGCTGCTGACTCTATGCACCTGGCCCAGGACAGGGCCTGACAGGCTTCATAAGGACTGCCGCTGCTGCTGCCCAGCAAGGACCACCCTGCTAATGCAGAATTCAGCAGCCAGGTTGCTCACTGGAACAAGTCGGTTTGAGCATATTACACCGATCTTGGTTCGATTGCACTGGCTACCAATTAGTTTCTGTGCTCAATTCAAACTGTTGGTTTTGACCTATAAAGCCTTAAAAGGCTCAGGACCGCAATACCTCAAGGACCGCCTCTTTCCACATGAAGCTACACAGACCCTGAGATCATCTTCTGAAGCCCTTCTTCGTGTGCCTCCACCTCAAGAGGTCCAGAGGGTGGCAACATGAGAACGGGCCTTCTCTGCAGTGGCTCCTCATCTGTGGAATGCTCTCCCCAGGAAAGTTTGCCTGGCGTCTTCATTATACACTTTTAGGCACCAGGCAAAAACGTTCCTTTTTAGCCAGGCCTTTGGCTGATTTGATTGACATCCTATGCCCTTTTAAAATATGGGTTGGTGGATTATTGGGTTGTTGTTTTTATTTTGGTTATATATTTTGTGGTTTTATATTTTAATTTTTTGTTCTGTGAACCGCCCTGAGACCTCTGGGTATAGGGCAGCATAGAAATTCAATCAATCAATCAATCAATCAATCAATAATGGGCCATATTAAAAGGACAGCTCTGCTGGGTATGCACCAGGGTCCCCCTGAACCTTCAAGACAGGGTTGGATCAGCATGCAGGAATGAGAAGGATAATTCTATTAAATAATGGCTAAGTGAAACCCTCCCCAACTTCCCGCCCTGCAAAAAAGAAGAAGAATGTGATTAAATAGTCAGTTTCATAATGGCCAAAGGTCTAATATGCTCATTAATGATCTGGCAAAGAGAGCAAGCAGCAAAGTGGCAAAATGTTCCAAAGTGATTTTTAATTCACTCAGACCTACAAAAGACTGTGAAGTAGTTCAGCAAATAACTTCAACTCTGAAGGATGAGTGGACAAAGCAATAGCAACAGTCAAGATTTGGGTCTGTCATCAGGAAATGTACAATGAGAGAAACAAGTGGCATATTGTGTCGCTTCTTAACTTCATGGGCTACCATAAAAATAATATCTGATTAATATGACGCTACTCTACTAACTGTGAAGATTCAGCCTGTCTGTCATTGTGAGCAGATAAACGGCAAAGTTTTGTGCAGTGCGGCTGTCTCAAAATCAAATAATACATGAGCAGAAGGCATACAACCCTGCAATATCATTAGAAAACAATCATGCGGGGGGGGCAGGCTGCTTTTAAAATACTGCATCCGAAATAGAGATCATTTCAGAGATCATTAAATCTTTATGGAGAGTACAACAAGCAGATGTGGAAGGGCATGGGGGGAGGTTACTTGGTTATTTTTAAATTAGTGAAGACAAAACCAGAAATGTACAGCAGCTATGCTGAAGATGGTAACACAGAAAAGTTGGGGGGGGGGCAGGAATCAAAACCCGAGATCATTAAATGAAACTGCAAAGTGTTGCACTTAAAAACCCCATTTTGTGTGATTCGTTTAAATGTTTTAGCTAAACTAGACTTTACATCATCTGTCTTAACAGGAATCGGAGTGATCAGATATTTGTCGAGATAAGAACATCGGTTGCAATTTAAAAGGTAGCATGCAGTTGACTCAGCCTTAAGCTTCCTGGCTCATTGACTTCCTTCTATGGGAGCGTCCAGATGAGTGTTTATTGTGGGATCTGGGGGATCATTTGCACATGGTTTTTGCAGCATCCACACAACATCCACAGCAGCCTGTATCCCTACACCTCCCCCCATCTAATCCTGATTTACCCTTTCCTTGGAAAATCCAATACATTAAAGAAACAGGGAACCTGTTGCCAGCAACCTGTTTGTGATATCTGAAAGACCAGTGTGTGATATTAAGAACCTAACGCCACATCCAAATTCCATGTTGTACTATTCATGTTAAAATTACATGTCAAACATCTTGGATGTGGTGAATCGTGAGCCTTATCTCTGATGTCTGTGCTTCTGCACCAGTGAGATAATCTCATTGCCAGCCATCTATTTTTGCATCCATCCTACACAAATGTGTCAAAAGACACATGCTCCTCATGGAAATGTATCACAAATATATTGAGGTACAGTATTTGGGTGGATTCATCAATCTGTTATTCAGTTTGAATGAAAAGATGACATTCCTATTCATTCTGTTCTCTATTTTTGAACTTTAATAAAAGGTTTTAGTAGCATCACAATCATCACAGACATTTGTTAGCTGTCATCAGCCTTCTTGTAGACCAGGTAAGCATAGTTTTAGGATCTGGAGCCAGGATGTAGTCCCAATGAGCACAGGGTGGAGAGGATTCGACCCTTCCACAATGCAAATCATCACCATCCAAAAAAAACAGCAACCTGCTATTACCTGTGGAAGAGGAGGTTTACAGGCAGGGACATTACTGCACTGTATGTAGGTTTGTTTGTTTTCCTGTGGAGCTAGCAACACATTCAAAGACATGATTTTCACTAAAAATGACAACCTGGGAGTATCTCTGGATCTATTTATTTCATTGGCATGGGGGGGGGTGGAATCTGCTCTGTGTCATGGCCCCAATCCAAATTTTGCCCTGCCTCTGCTTTTAGCACCTATCCAGTTGAGGATATGAATTCATGCATCTTTGACATGAAGACTAGTTTGGCCCCAGTCCTGACAGCACAACATCTTCATCACCTTTAAATCTTACAGAGGCAGAAAGCACAACCTTTCTCAGCCCTTGCCAGCAAAATGAGAAGGAGACAGCCCAAGTGATGGACCGGGACTTTTTGAGTTTAATCCAATTCAACATCAGGACAAAGGGTTTGTTTTTATTATTTCTGATTCTAAAAAGTAGCAATAGTCCTGCACTGGGAAGTGGTTTGGGAAGCTCATGTGACTGTCCAGGGATATTGTTTTAAAGGAAAGTAGGAAAAATAAGAGGAAAAAATGTACTTAGCAGAAATAAGAGTATTTGGCAGTGGATGGAGCTATAGGTTTTGGCTCCACATCAGACAAAATATTTTATCACTCATTATGTTCAATTAAAGTAGTGGAAAGTAAGCAGGAAGGAAACAGAGAAAAAAAGTATTCTGCCTACTTTTCCTTTGACATAACAGTTGTCTTAGCTTTGATGAGACTTCATCACCAGGCATCTTCAGAAACACCTTTGAAGTCAGTCTGAATTAACCCACTGGTCCATAGTCAGAACACATTTTCCCCAATCCAGGAAAAGTTGATTGTACTCAAGTCCTACTGAAATAAATGGAGTTAAGTTAATTGTGAATAACACCCCCATTAATGTCATTAAAACTTTATTCAAGGGTGTGTGTTTTTTAGTTTTATGTCCTGTTGCTATGCCCTTGTTTGCTTACAAAGTCATACTTTGCTACTTATTTTGCAGCCCATTTTGGCTCCATAAATCTCAGCTAAATACCAGTGCTTGGTCTAAATGTACCTTTGCTCCTCAATGAGTGGAAAATCCCTTCTGCTCATGGAAGAGGCATTTTCAACTTTGAAGTTGGATCAAACCCAAAGTGGACTATAACTACATCAAATGCTGATCACGTTAAAAAGAATTGTATAATCAAGGTAAAAAATGCCACCATACTGGTGCAAAGAATATAAGGCCCCTTTTGCCCCAGTCTAGGGTCTCTCCTATATTCATCTAGTAGATAAACAAACATAACCTGAACCCACAACTTAGAATATCTATGTACGCACAGATTATACTCTCTTATTTTGGATTACATGGCTTTAGATCTCCAACATGTTCTTCTAAGAACATGAACCCTTTTATAAATTAATAAGGTTCTCATTTTAAGATAAAAAGCTACCATGCCCACTTTTCTTTAAAAAGTCTTGTTCTCTTCTGGTGGGCAGGGAGACAGTGCTGAGAGTTAGAAATGTATCGTGTGGACATTTTGCATTGTTATTATTATATTTATTACATGCTCTCCGCCAGTAGAAACAATTTAAAGATGAAATGAGTTGAAACAATTTAAAATTCAGAATTAAAAACACTTAAAGCAGATTACAATTATAGCCCTGAGAAGACATATCTCAGGTGTCAAAGGCCAGGCCAAGAGAAAGCTTTCTTCAAGCTTTCATCAAAAGTTGCATAGTGAAAGTGCCAGAGGCACCTCTGCAAGGAGGAAATACTACAACGCCAAGATAATGGCAGAGCATCAGCACCTAAGTAGTTGTCTCCATTAAAATATGCTCGTAACCCATTACTGCCTGTCACTTTTGGTTCATTTTACATTCAACAGGCAGCCATGTTGAGTTCTTCTATATTATGCTGCAGTTGACTCCCATACAATTGTTAGCACTAGAGGGCACTCCTATCCTAACATTAGAACACTGTTGTATGATGTTTACTGATCAATGTAATAACTCCCGAAACTTCATCTGTAGAGAGCAAGGCCCTCTTGTTTATGGTAGGCCTTTCCTTTGTACATTCCCCAGGGTGTATGCATTACATGCAAATCATTATATTATATTATATTATATTATATTATATTATATATTTTCACTTGCACATCTGTAGAATACCTATTCTGTGAAAGTCAGACATTTGAGCAATACTCTAGTCCTCTTCACTCTTTCGCTTGGGTACAAGTGAATGCATTAAGACAGATGATTGTCCCTGCCCCTGACTTCCACACATACTTTTGCACAGATCCCACATACGTACACCCAAATATGCATAGGGTCCTGTGTGTACAATCCAGTACTCTGGGAAGGTACTGCTTTACTCGTACAGCAGCCTGAACTCATTTGGGTATATGTGCAGAAGGCACACTTGGGTGCAAAGGTGGGTCCAGAAAACACATCTCCCCGGCAGTCCATTTCGAAGCAAGCGCATATGGCTCTTGTTATCATATATGCCAAGCTTTGTTTGAATGCTATTCCCCTAGACACAAGCCCTTATCTGAACAAGTTGGATAGGTAGCCACAAGGCCCTTCTGATAGATTAGAACACACCGCAAAGGATTTATTAGTGTAATGTAGGAAATGGACAGCTTTGTCACAGCTGGTGATGCCAAAGGTCTATTAAACAAGATCATCATGAATGGCATCTCCAGTGAAGCAGGAGGTTTTGCTGCAGTGCTTTTCTGTCCAGCAATACCGTTGCTGAGTGGAACGGAAAGCTCATTACTAAATTATAGGCAGGAATACTGAGTTATGTTGCTAATTAGTTTCCCAACTGATCAGAAGGGACTATTAGTCTCTCTTCTAAAAGACAAATGTATTTGAGTCTCTCTCTCTCTCTCTCTCTCTCTCTCTCTCTCTCTTATCTGCAAGCAATTCCATTTGTTTTGGTGTGAATTCAGTTTGAAATGAGGCCCTAAAAAGATTTGCATGCCCAGACTGTTTCACAGTCTTTCTTTTGACATTTCGCTATGAGGGAAGCAGCAGGAGGGAAAGGAAGTACTCCCTCCCACTGCTTCTTCAAACCACACCCTTGTCCCCCATCCATCCAGCACCAATTCATCTGTACATTTCAAACCTCGGTATGTGTAAATCAGTGAGCATTGAGATTATAGAAGCTTCCTGCTGAACTACAGCTCTGAGTGCCTCTTGCTGATGGAAGAACCCTACAGCCCAGAGCAACAAACTACTGGTACTTTCGCTGGGAGGAAACTTCTTTCCTAACTTCAGGTATGTCAATCAGCCAGACTGCAAACCTGATAAAACCTCCTCAGATATCCTGTCTCTAGTTGCAGGCCATAGAGGTGGGGAAGAAATTCGGTTTGGTTTGCATTTTAATGGGAACCTTCCTAATTCGTATTGCCTGAATCAACAGATGTCAACTGAGACACAGCTATCCTTTGAAATTCACGCTTCTCCAGATTTTGCAATACAGTTCTCAGGCCAAAACATGCATGCAAAAATGTGCATATTAGAGGGAACTGTGTATAGAAACCATAGACTTTAGAGTTGGAAGGGACCATGAGAATCTTGTAGTCCAATCTGCTGCAATGCAGGGATCTTTTGCCCAATGTGGGGCTCAAACCCACGACCCCGAGATTAAGAATCCAGTGTTCTGCCGATTGAGCTATCCACCTACATTGGTGGAAGTAACATACAAAAATGCACATACTGGGGGAAACTGCTTGCACAAATGTATAGATTAGGCAACATTGATTAGAACATGGATATATTAGGAGAAATGCATTCTAAAATCCTGCGGATTTGGGTGAGGGCTTTTTTCTTTTAAAAAATTCACAAACTGTTGAGGAAACTTCAAGACTGGGGAAAGTTAGAAACCAAAATTGACACATTTGCCCATCCCATCTAAAGGAGGTCAGGAAAATGCTTTTCCGGGCCCAGTAGCCAACCAGATGCCAATGCGATGCATAGCAGGTCCTGAGTGCAAGTGTTACTGAGCAGGATTAAAAAATTGTCCTGTAGCACCTTAGAGACCAACTACGGTAAATTTGGTCTTGGTATAAGCTTTCATGTGCATGCACACTTCTTCAGATACCAGGATTAAAACACACATTCAGACAGTGCTAGATTACCCAATTGGCAGAGTGCATGCTTAGGGAACCAACAAAGCAGGGGCACACACAAAAATGAGTTTTTTAAAAAAAGATTTAACATTTGGAATTTCAAAAAAAGCATTGAGGTAGCCATCTAAAAAGAAGCTATTTCAATTAAAGCCTATAGGAAGGTTTCGTGTCATTTTGAAAAATAAAATTTTATTTATGGTCTAGTATTGTTCTTATTCTGAATTACATGTGGATGATACCATAATCTGTTCAGTGCTTAGGGCCTCCAGTGTCAATAAATTCTTAAAGAAGCGTAAAACATACAGAATAATCACATATAATATATTATGCAGTAACCAAAGATCAACAAACAAAAAGGGAAAGTTGATTATAGTTATTAGGATTATTTTCAGTTTAAAAAAGTTCCTGGACAGGTCAGCAGACGAGGTGGAGGACAAAGAGAAAGTAAAATCCTTATCAAAAGTATCACTATTTTGATCCTTCTGCAGAGAGGAAGGAGCCTCTGCTTTGCTTAGCGGAAGCCAGCAGGTTTCTCAGAATCTCTGCTACGAATGGGCCATTTTCGGTAGGAAAATCACTTATATCAAGAAAAACCACAAAAGATTTTCAGATAACAAAGTTTAGTTCTTTTAAGACAATCTCTAACCGCAACTACCTTGGCAAGGTTCCCAAAATAACAGGTGCTTGTCTTTGCTGCAACCTGTGAGCCATCTCTGACGTGCCTCCTGTCTGACTTGCCTGCTTTATTCTTCCATCACGTGTCCAGCTTCCAACAACTTTGCCGAGCCCTATATAGATGTATTTCAAAAGCAAAACATAAAATTACAGAGTATAAAAGAAGGCCTGAAAGAAGAAAACAGCTCTGCAATCTCCCACCAGTCTTTCGCTTTGAAAGAAGTTCTATAAGCAAAAGATTTCGCTTTTTAAAAAAATTATGTTGGGGTTGTTGTTGCTTTTTGTTTTTTTGCTTTTTGTTATCTGTGCCTTCCAATATTTCATGGATGAAAGCAGGGACCCCCACAGTGCAGGAGTGGGTGGGTCTGGCAGCTTGAGCTGGTGGAATCCAGAGTCTTAAGTACCTGGGGAAAGTGGGTGGCTGTGGAGGTGGGGCTGCACCTTAAAATATGCAGATATGTGCTGTATTACATTTATAGCTCCTAAGAGACATTGGCACAGGCAACGGGTTGACCACTTGATTGTAAGCCCTGCGCAAGATAAAGCAACTAGCAATTTTAATGAATAATAAATAAACGCTGTGAGAACAGGGTGCGAGGCTCAGTGGGCCTGCAGGAATTCCACAGGGCAGGATTTGAGCACAAGAGCAATCTCACCTCCTGTGGTTTCCTCTGCCAGCCTTGGAGGGAACTGTGGTTGACTGACAATCTCTTGTACTGGAATAAATAAATTTTGTAACTTTAAACAGCATACAGTGGTACCTCTGGTTACAAACACTTCAGGTTACAGACTCCGCTAACCCGGAAGTAGTACCTCAGGTTGAGAACTTTACCTCACGATGAGAACAGAAATTGTGCGGCAACAGCGGGAGGCCCCATTAGCTAAAGTGGTACCTCAGGTTAAGAACGGTTTCAGGTTAAGAATGGACCTCCAGAACAAATTAAGTTTGTAACTGTAGTGACAAACCTTTCTGGAATTTTCATGGGTGGTCCAACCTTCCCGGCTTTATATACTATCCATTTATGTCTGCAACCAGCATTGTGATGGAGAGAAATGTGATTTATCCTGCTATTGTGATACAGTACTATGTTGCTTTTATATTTTATATTTATATATACATTTCTCTTCTATACTTCTTTGGCACTTTAATGCTCAGGGGGGTCTGAAAAATTCTGCTAAATAATTAAAATAAAACAAATCCATTCAATCTGTGCACACAGATGTCAGAAAAATGTTTGACTTGGTAAGGCTACCATGGCCACCACCTTCTCCATATGCTCCTAAGCAGTATTGTCCCTTGGTGGAGTAAGACTGCTTGGAAAACAGGAAACAGATGGTACGGTTGGAAACATACATTTTTCACACTGGAATAAAGTGAGAAAGAAAGAAAGAAAGAAAGAAAGAAAGAAAGAAAGAAAGAATTCAGATAATGAAATGTCAAGCAAAGTTTTTTTCAGGAGATCTGCCTGAAGTCTACTCTATAATCTTTAACATATGATTTTGCTGCGTTCATCTCATATTGTCATTGTGTATTATTTCCCACAGAAGCCCTTCCTTCTACTTCCTCCTATTGTTGTCTTTGCATATGGCTCTTAATGTATATGTGGGCCCTTTGTCATCCCCTTGAATCCTGCAGAGTCAAAAGTTCAAAGCACCTGCATGACAGAAAAGCTGGCATCACTCACGTAATGGGATGTGTTCAATATAGCCAGAAGGGACTCCAAACATTCTGGGAGGAAGGAACAAGCAATCTCTTTGAAAAATTACCTTCCAAAGAGAAAGCTCTCCAAAGTCTTCTCCCGCATCCATCCTGACTCCCTGAGTCTAATACCTATCACTTTATTTGCTTCCACACACCCACCCACACCCAAAAAAATAATCCTCTGGACTTAAATCAAATATGAGAAATATCGTCCTGAAAATAATATGATATGATTGTCCATTGATGCATTTAGGTGAGAGATAAGATGATTTTTAACCACACTAACGGAACGAAATCGTGCAATAGCCTCCCCAGGTATTGTCGGGCAACGAAAGAAATCTCATCCATTTTAAAGCATGCTGAGTAAATTTGTATGAGATTTTGCATGAGAAATCTCATTCTAAAGTCTTAGAAGTCAACTTTCCCTGCTGAGCTCAGGAAAGATGTTTCCCCAGAATAATATCTTCTACCCAATTCAGAAACCAGGTACACTGGAATGTTTTGCTTTATCAATTTGTATTTATGTAATTATTTATATGCCACTTTATGGGGCGCAGCCCACCCACATATTTGAACTTGGGGAGATTCATATTCAATATGCACTCTCATTAGTTTCAAGATTCATTAAGATGCGAGCAGTGTGCTTTGGATTTCCCCCTCCAGACTATCATGAAAACTGATGTCTCTCAGATTTCATCCGCAACTGGACCCACGAGCTTCAGATCTCATCACAGGCAAGAGTCACGAACCACGCTATAGAGGAGATTCATAGATCTGTTGCCCACAATTCCGTAGGTTACATAGTAATTGGCTCTTAGTTGCACAGAGATCATTCAAGGTATTTTCTTTGGTCCTCTCAAGTCAATTCACTAACCAGCATGAGAGTTTTCAGTTCCTTGTCTGGATCCTACAGCAGGGGTGGGGTCCCCAGGCCTGGGGGCCAAATGCAGTCCTGCAAGCCTTTCCACCTGGCCCAGGTAGCACCCTCTCCCTAGACCATGCCCCATACCAAACCTGCTTTGCCACCTCTTTGAGTGTTTTTGCCTGGCTGGAATGTCTCCTTGAACTCCAATAATGCTTATATAGATGGACAGGGACGCGTGAGTCCGCCCACTTTTGCCTCTGGCCCTGCCTGTCACTGGCATGGGGCTTCCAGAAGGTTCCTTAGAAGCAAATTCAGCCCTCAGGTTCACCAGTCTGGATCCATTACTTCCTGTTTCAGTGCACGGAAACACACTCAATGAGGTTGGGTGTTTTTCTATTACATGTGCCTGTCTTTCAGGAGTGCCCTGTAACTTCCACGTGACCCCTGTATTATTATACCAGGCACATAACCACCTGCTTTTAAGCAGGCTGTCGTATAAAGATAAAAGTTGCCTATACACAATCGGTAATGATCTCTCACCCGTCTCTTTTCCTTAATAATAAAAGGAGCCAAACGACGGCACACAGGTGATGAACAAACACTTGCAGGTTACAAAGCTGAGCGCAGCGTGCTGTTCTTTACTATATATTTTTGGAAGGGGCAGATTTATGCCTTCATAAATTAATAATTCAGGAAGTATAAGGAGCTAGAGCCAATTAGCTGCAATAATTTGCATTTTTATGCTTCTTCATTAGTTCTGCGAGTTCTTCTCGGTAATAGAGGCAATACGAAACGCCGTCTTTCCAGGGTGAATAGCCAACCTGTTCTTGTTTGTCTGGTAACAAGGCTTCTTTAATTATTAAGAAGCCAAACAATTTAATAAATTCCAGTGGAAATACTTTGCCCTTGAAATCCTGCTCCTTTATGTGCATTGCTGACTGACCCCCGTCCTCTGCTGGTGTTGAAAATGGGTTTCTGTTTGGTCATGGAAGCGATGCGCGCAGCCCCCTGCATGTGCCTGCCTGCCACCAAAGGATATTGAGCAAATGCACATACGCACCAGCAATAACAAATGCGGAGGAGGAGAAGCCATCCGTCATGGAAGATTTCTAATTTAATCTAACGTATTAGTTGCTCAGAGCCAAGTGTGAAACACATTATTCCCAGGCAATCACCATAAAAACATGCTAAAACACTTGGTGTTGCTGGATTAGCCTCTGTCCAGATGGGGTTGGCATTGCTTGGCAACCGTCAAGGCTCCCTGTCTCTGCATGTCAGCCTCTGGAGTCTCTAAGCCCTGACATTTGCCCTTCATGCTGTCACTTCCTGTTATCCTGACCTCTCCATACATTTCTCCAATGAAAATAGGGATGTCCTAAGGAAAAACAAGGATGCGGGTGGCGCTGTGGGTTAAACCACAGAACCTAGGACTTGCCGATCAGAAGGTCGCGGTGAGCTCCCATTGCTCAGTCCCAGCTCCTGCCCACCTAGCAGTTCGAAAGCACATCAAAGTGCAAGTAGATAAATAGGTACCGCTCTGGCGGGAAGGTAAACAGCGTTTCCGTGCGCTGCTCTGGTTCCCCAGAAGCGGCTTAGTCATGCTGGCCACATGACCCGGAAGCTGTACGCCGGCTCCCTCAGCCAATAAAGCGAGATGAGTGCCACAACCCCAGAGTCAGCCACAAGTGGACCTAATGGTCATGGGTCCCTTTACCTTTAAGGAAAAACACGGCATTCCAAGATCAAATCAGAAACCGGGACAGCTTCTGTAAATCTGGGGTTGTCCCTGGAAAATAGAGACAGTTGAAGGATCTGCATCTCTGAGCAAGTGAGCAGCAACAGGAAGAAAAAGTAGGAGCAGACGCCGCTTGCTTCACCCTCTTCCTCAGATCTTTTCACTGCTTCCATACTTTTGTGGTCCAATTCTAAGCATATTGACTCAGACGTCAGTGCCAGTAAATTCAACAGGATCTACACCCTAGTAAGTTTATTTAGGATTACAGCCCTAACATCCCAGTTTTCATCATTTCCTCCCTGCTATTCTCATTCCGTTTTTAAAGACTCAGTTAATTTTACTGCAAGGCGTTTTGTCAAAGAAAGAATAATTAAAACTTTTTAGAACAACTGCTAACCATGATATATATAAAAATAATAATGCTCCCCTATAACATGTAACTGGCGAAATTGCTTGAGCCATCAAAGTATATTTCAAAGTGTATTCTTTATCTTACAAGTTCAATTCCCCCTCTGTAAAACAGCAATAACGGTAACCTACTTCTGAGGGCTTTGGGAAGGCAAACACAATAAAGCACTTTGCAAATTAAAAGTGCCATGAACAAGAAAAAGAGAGAGGAGAGAAGTCAGAGAAAAATAGTCAAGAGTACAACCTATATTTTTGTGGTATGAAGGTGGAGAGAATAAACATTAGCCTTTCTCCTCCATTTCTCATAGGGCAGAGGTTGTGGGACCTTTTTTCAGCCTGAGAGTTGCATTGCCCTTCTGGGCACTTTTCAAGGGCTATATGCTGCAGGGCCAGAGACCAAAGCAGACCCTCTAAGTGTCCATATTTTCCAGGGACAGTCCTGGATTTACAGAAGCAGTCCCGGTTTCTGATTTGATGCCGGAATGCTCCGCTTTTCCTTAGGATGCCCCTATTTTCATCGGAGAAATGTTGGATAGTATGATTTGAGTAGACAGAGCAACAGGCCTACATTTTATCTTTGCATGGCAGGCTTCTTTCTGCATGTACACACACACACACACACACACACACACACACACACTCCTGTCTGTTGTCCCCCCAGACAAGCAAGAGGTGTCATCTGAGTTCAAAAGTTCCAGCCAAGGCAACAACCTGCTTAGAGTACAAGCTGGGCCAGTGAGGGATGTCATCCAGAGAGAGGGCATGGCATGGGGACATTCTGAGGACTCGGTAGAAATGCCTGGAAGGCCTTCTTGTTACCCAAGCCTGAGGTTTCATAGGGGCACCTGATACCTGGTCCTATGTTTATAATCTTTTTTAAAAGCAAGAAAACCCTATCATCCAAAATGCATCTTTAGCAGGCAAAGCTTTGTAAGGTGGGGGGGGGGGAGAGTAGGGAAATGCTTCCTTTTCCTGGCTTTGTGTATGCTTTTATTTCTAGTGCCTTGTTACCTCACAGTTACAGGTGTTCAGTTTTATTTTCATTTCATCTGAAAATATACCATCAAGTTGCTCAGATGTTTGTTGCCGTTACTGTCTTAACTCTACGATGTTGTTTTTATGCTTAACTTGACTTCTTTGCCCGGTTTAAGGTTGGCACTGAGGGAAAGCAGCACCTTTGTGCTTTTTCGGCAGGCAGAAATTAAACCGAGGAGCCCTTTTCTAGCATGGAAATACAATTCAGGGGAAAGCTGGGGTTCTGTCTGTTGGACATCTTATTACTTGCAGGCAGCCCCTCATTTTCTTAGGGGTTCTGTGCTTGCACTTGCAAAAGGGTGCATAAATATACATATGCAAATGTGTGCCTTCTTTGGCATGTGCAGCAGTATCGGGCCCGGAAAATCCTGGTGGCATATCTGTTGACATGGCTTCAGCCTGCCACACACCCAAGTTGCAGGCTGGGGGCACCCCTGATGATATGGACTAAGGTACAACCAGTACGCCTGACAGTCAGTAAGCAGGCCACAAACAGCCTGTTTTATGCCCTCCCAAAGACTGTGAGGGGTGGCCTTTTGACTCCACCTCAGCCTGTGTGCCATTCTTGTTCCCTGTACCCACACACACACACTGCAACACTACACAGTGCTAGCACAGGTCTGCTTGCCTTCTGTGCAAGGTATACTGCAGGAACAACTGTGAATTCCTCGATTTCATAAAGCATGAAAACTGAGCTCCCTCATCCTATTATTTTCATTAAAATGAAGATGTTCCATCAATATGAAGATGTTCCAGCCCCTAGCTTTTTTATTTAGTGGTAAAAGTTCAAGAGGAAGCAATATCTATGAGCTTACTGAAGTAGCTGCATGTATTGGGTTTTAAAATTTGAAAGCAGCTGGTAGTACATTGCACTTTTGATGTTTTTCCCCCCTCATTCTCTCTGTCGCCTCTTAGGAAAGTACTGCCTGGAGGCTGGGTGGGAAAAATTTGAGTCATTGCTCACAATGAAGAGGACAAAGCTCAGTCACATCCAGGAAGGATGACATGGCATCTCCTTTCAACAGCAGACAACATTATTCCCACCAGCATTTTCTGATGGAAAAGTAGCTCAAAGCGAACAGGTGCCATTGCGTAAGAAGAAGCATTCAAAATTAGAAATAACAGGAGAATGGTCCTGAAGAAAGCCGGTGTCATCGTGCATATGAATATATGCCAGAGGTTTGTACCATATGTACAAATTTCTTTTTCTTTTTCTTTTTTCAGTTCCCTTTCAAAGGGAGAAAGCAAACATCTTGTATAACAAAACACATCTTGATCCATGTGCTGGCAAGATAAGTACAGCATACAGATCCACATAGAGGCAGTAATCCCCTTGATTTTGGCAGCTGAGGGAATGGCCTACCAAGCACAGAAATTGCTGCTGGCTATTCCCAGGTAAGACCTGGGTCACTACTTCTCTTTCTCTACGCAGAAGGAATGCTGACGGGGAGGCACCTCTGAACATACTGTTCCCACCATCGGCAATGCGCAGTATAGATAAGAAGGCAGTTTCCCATTCATTTTAGATAGATAGAGTTAGATCCATCAAAGTCATCCCATTGCCACTAGGACTTCCAACTTCCTCTCTCTCTCCTCGCCACTCCCTCCAAAGCTGTTCTGGAGGGATGAGGGAACCCCCAGAACAGGGGATATGCAGGGAAAGGAATCACTGTGGTACAGGCAGAAGTCCTAGCACCAATGGGTGACTTTGTTGGATACAACCTATAATCTCTGAGTGGTGCGAGAATCCAGGGGTTCTGTGTGCTCACCCAGGGTTCATGATTCCTTTTGGAAATGAGGCACTGTGGAGTGCGATGTCTTTATGATATATGGCCCCACTCATTTGCCATCTGTCACCTCTCTATTGCTTTCTTAATGGCCTGTCACCTTTTCCTTTGTTCTCTTAATGGCTCATCACACCAGCGGTTACCTCACAAGGAAGCTAGCCTGGCTTATATTTTAACCCTTGCTGGATCCAGGAGGCTTGATTAAATTCTAACACTTACTGGGTCCAGGAATTTAGGGGAGTCTGGCACCCCCCAAACTCGTAACAATAGTGATTTTCAAAATGGCAAATGTATAAATAAAAAGTAACTTTGCATACCATTTTTGGAGTACAGCAGAAGTTATTTTACAGCTACTTTACATTACACAGTAACACTGTGCAATGTGTGGACAATGGTCACCCCAAAGGGACCTCTGAGAGCTTGCTGAGTATTTCCCCTTGTATACATGCATTATAAATGCCATCCAAGTGTATATGAATTGGTTTTGGGCTATCAGCTCTTTACTAAAGCTATGGTGCTAGATAATATTATCACATAGTACCAGCTGGCAAACCCCAAAGTTCCAGCCACATAAGGTGATGCTTGCTAGCCGACTTTATCCATCTTCTAACACTCAATCATAGTTAGTGCATTATATGCCACTTTTTATACAGATGTCTGACAGGAAAGAAGGCAAGAGACATGTAAGATTTTTATTTTTAAAAAGAATGTGCTTGTTACATTCATCTGATTCTTAATGTATTACAGTATTTGTTTCTATCACCAGTAGAGTGGTCGATACCTAGCCTTTGTTGTTGCCTTTCTTGTTTGCATCTTAGAATATGTTTTAGTCATGTAAAGAACCCAACTCCAGCATGATTGACCCAAACTTTATTTAGAAAGACTGTTCAAAAAGTGTGAGATGTTTCCTCAGATTGGAAACAATTCCAGCAGCCCCACAGGTACACAAGGTACCAGGATCTAATATAAAGGTGGCCGGTATCAGTTATTTGTCTCTATTATAAAAAGTCTACAAAAAAAATTTTTTTTTCTTTTCTCATTCTTATCGCAGAGGGCTAAGCAAAACAGGTGCCAAAATGTGGAATGATAAAGCTTGATGATTGCATGATTGTCCCTGAAGTAGCAGCACTAACTAAAGAACTGCCATGGCTTTCCCCAGAATTTTTTATGTTTGTACAGACAACAGAGAACTATTGCACTTGGTACTTTTGCCTGCTCCTTGATAAACCAAGCTCATATATCAAACACATATCAAAACACTACTCTGCCTTCCCATAGACACCTGCCTACTCACCACAGTTATCATCTGATGGTACCATGGTCCACAGAGATCCATCTTGTGACCACCCTATAGAACAGCTTTCCTTTGGAGATCAGATACATGCTGACTGTGTTAGGTTTTTAGGTTTGGACATATGTTAAACACATATGCATTAGCATTGTTTTCGCATGTGCTACCATTTATCTATTATGGATGCTGCATTATTAATTATAAAGTGTCAGGACCTATTGCATTAGACCGTTGCTGCATTGTGCTTTATGGTTCTGAACCACTTTGGATACTTTTTAAATATAAAGCCCTATATCAATATTCTAAAATAAGTAGATTTTAAAGTGTTATTTAAATTAGTGGTGAGAAGGAAGCTAGGAATTAGAGACATTTGCTCTTCTGCTTCATCTCACATTGCCAGCTGTTTCTCTAGCATGAATTCACAGGTGCCCACCCACTGGGTGAAACTCTTCCAGTGCTGAACACCCGATCTTTCTCATCTCCCTTTCCCTTCCATCCTTCTCTTATATGCTCACCATTTGCCCTACCCTGCACCCCAATGTCCCACATTCTATTTTATCTTTAGCTCACCATTCCGATTTACATGCTGTATCCAAATGATACATGAAAGCTGCATCTGGAAGAACTTTGTATTAAACTTGCATTTTGAAGAACCGCTGTCAGTGGCACTGCTCTGGAATAAACAGGTGATAGGCGACATAGCCCGTGGCTTTTGTTTTTTGTCTGCCTTATCTCTTGTTTCTTTCACCTCCTCAAGTGCACTCAAAATAAGTCCACCACTTCCTTTGTGTCAGTAAACTAACCACCCACTTCCTGCCTTCTCTTTTTATAGGGCATCCATGGCCTTGGCCTTCCATACTGCGATCTTCTGTACACCTGTCCAATTCAACTTTTGCACCCCATCTCCACTTACAGTCTATCTATTCCTGTAGATATTAGTCTTGCTCCAACCTTCCCCCCACCCTCTCATTTCCTCTTCTGAGTATGATAAACTACTGGCATACCCATGTCTTTCTCCCTGGTAGACATAAGCGTTTCTAACCTTGGAGTGAAGAATACATAAACATCAAAAAATAAATTTGCAATACAAAGGCTAAATCAAACTGCAACAGCAATTACCATAAAACATACAAAACAAGGAAGGAATTGGAATAAGGTGGAATCTACACACATATTTAATAAACGCTTTGAAAATGCGATTTTAAAAAACGTTTTGAAAAATACATTGAATTTTGCTTAGCTCACTGTCGCCATCTAGTGTCACTGCACTTTACAACACATTTAAAACATTTTATTTGCAGCTGAATTTTTTTTTTAAAAAAATCTTTTTAGTTCTTTTTAGTCTCCTATACAGGATATTGCTTAGGGATATTTGTATCTATTAAGTGAGGAATGATATAAACAAATAAATAACATGCATACTAGCAAGATGAAGAGATACATTTTGTCTCCAGTCACCATCATGTCTTTGGCAATTTTCTCCAGACTGACATTTGATCATATTTAGCACTAAAGAGCAGGTTTTTTTTCCTGGGAAAGGAGTGGGGCAAGGGAAAACCACTGGGACCTGTACCTAGAAAGTGTGGGTCAGCTGCCCAGACGCTTGCATTCTAGGCATGAGACAAGCAGAAGTGTGGGTGAGCCCCTACAGTCGACTTTAGGGTATGTGATGGAGCGTTGGGATTTAGGAGGAGCCGTTTCTTAAGCCACATATATGGACTTTGCTGTGCTCCACTTTCTATCTGCATCCTTTGACAGTGGCTGATAACAGTCTGGAGGTATCCATTACTTTGGTATGCCAACATCAAATTAGTACTTTAGAGGACAACTGTGTCAGCCCCTAAGCCAGCTGTGTATGTGTTTATATCTCCAAAACAGCTGCTAATTTTCACCAGACTGCTGAGAGAGAAATTGAGTCTGCTTATTTCCCACTGGTCACTTAGTGCAAATGCGGAACAGCATTTGGAAGCTGGGTGTGTGGCAACACTGGCTATTAATAGAATCAGAAGCTGCTGTTCAAGCTACATGTGTGAAACCAATTACGTTCAGTGTGGACAAACAAGGCATCCCCTGTGAAGACCATGAATTCCACATACAACAAACATTTGCACAAGTGTGAACGCTATATATCCGTTTTGCTAAGTATAGCACTCAAAACTGAGTGCACAGGTCACTGGAAAATAAAGATGGAGGGGTGGCTTAAAATAATGTCATATTTATTTCCTATTTCTCTGGTACTGAAAGGTTTGGCTAATAAAAAGGGTTATTGCTTTTTTTTAAAAAAAGCTATGTTTCTACATAGAAGTTTAGACAGGAATGTTTCTGTTTTCAAAATAATGTCTCCCTAGTAATGATTACAATATATTTTCCTTTATATCATATTCTTCAGCTTGGAAACTAATCAAAGCAGGCAGCATAGCTGTTACCTGCCTATTCCCAAAATATCTGAACAAATATTTAAGGAACTTTTGGCGTGATGGAACTAAAGGTCAAGGTCATAGCAAAGGGCAACTAACTGGTCGAGGGAGAGACTTGAAATCGTCTCTAAATCATTTCTTCTCCCATCTATTTTTTATAACCTCCCAGTAAACAGACCTCTCTGATTTCAAACACATTTCTGAAATTCAGCAAAGCCATCAGTTCTAAAAAGGCAGTATCCAAAATAAATGTTTTTCTTGGCTCCTGCAGCAGCTACTCAGCTTTTTCTCTTCTAATGCAGATATTATGTTCATGTCTATATAGATGGATTGATAATACACAACTATCAGTAGAGTTTTCCCGGCATTAAGATCTTGCACCAATATTTCCCTGGTGGAATGTGTAAGAGTGAAGAAAATCAAGTGGATTATAGCTGGCTTGTTGTCTTTGAACTCTGAGTCATCAAAAAAACTGATTTTATTATTTGTACCCCACCCATCTGACTAGGTTGCCCTACTGCTCAAAAACTTTAGTGACGTCGACTGTATGGGATTGGCAGAAATGACTGGCAGAATCCGTGACCAGGGAGAAGAGTCGGCGGAAGAAGATTGGGAGAAATTTAAGGACTATTTACAGAAATATTGTAAAATTAAAGAATGTTGAATGATGTTGGATTGAAATTAAGGGGTTTCCAGCTGTAATGTTTTGAGATAAGGATTTGCTGAGTAAATAATTTGAATTGGAATACAAGAAGGGGAGGTATGAGGAGGTCAGGGAAATATGTCATTGAAAATTAAGTATTGAGAACTGTATGTGTTTTTTTTCTTTTTTCTTTTTTCTTTTTGTTTGTATAAAATTGGAAACTTAATAAATATCTTTATAAAAAATTTAAAAAAACCAAAAACTTTAGTGATGATTTCTGCTAGTGTCAGGGCATTCCGCCCCCGCCCCCCCATGACTAAATCGCTACAGAGGCTAATATCCTCTGAGACTGTATAGGTTGGCAACTGGTGAACTGTGGGCCAAATCTGGCATTTGCTTTATGATTTTTTGGTTCCTTCAAGCAATTAAGTATTGCTTTTTACCAGAAAGACATTTTAGTGTCATGCTAGAGTGGCAGCTCACACACACTGCAATTTACTTATTCTAAGTAATCATATGATAACACAACTGCCCTTAATGCTGAACCATATAATCATTTGGATTATCTTTCAAGCAGAATGTTATTATCTTTGTGTGAAATAATAATTTCCAAAATTATGAAGTAATATAGCCACTTTGAACTATCAGTACTTTTTTTAAAAAAATTAAACACTGGGGAAATTGTTAACTTTTGTGGAAACCATTAAAATCGCAAGGCCAAATTGGCTTTAAATAGACGGTTTAAGCGAATGCGAGTGCATAAGATAAAGACAGGAAAATGCAAGTAACATGTCAAATGTGATCCTGAATTTCATGGAACTCTTTATCTTAATTCCCACAGCAGTACCTACAGCTTTATATTTGCTTCAAACTGCACAATTTCTATAGCGGTAGTGGCGCCCGCCCTGTGGAACACCCTCCCATCAGATGTCAAAGCGATAAACATCTACCTGACATTCAGAAGACATCTGAAGGCAGCCCTGTTCAGGGAAGTTTTTAATATGTGACATTTTAGTGTATCTTTCATCTTTGTTGGAAGCCGCCCAGAGTGGCTGGGGAAACCCAGCCAGATGGGTGGGGTACAAATAATAAATAATAATAATAATAATAATAATAATAATAATAATAATAATAATAATAATTATATATCGGGTAGGTGCCGACCAACAGCAGAAGTGACAGCACTGTATACACTTATTTTATACTTCCCTCCATTTTCAGACCCATCAAGTTTTCCCTTTTGTTAACTTTTAAAGTAACATCATATTTCCTTAGGACATCTGCCTTCACTTAGAACTGTCAACAGACTGAAATTTTCAATTATGCAAGTGGGTTGATTTCGTCTCATTAACTGATTAATGAAATGCATTAATTAAACCACAATGGAATCTCAAGCATGTCATCCTATGACATTCATTTCTTCTTCCATTTCTTTGTTGCAATGTTCGTTCACATTTAAATGTGCTGTTTTAAATGTTTTATTACTCCATTCTGAGCTGTGATCAATATATTAACAGATTAATTAAGCCAGTTAATTAAAGCAATCAGCTTCATATCTGCCAGTGCTACTAGTTTTTATTTTCCATGCACAAACCAACACCATCTAGAACAAAAACATAAACAAGACAGAAATCCACAGACCAGTTAACATACAATTCACTGAAACCAAGAAAGATTCCTCCCGGGAGTCCTTACAACAGCAGCATTCACCTCCCTACTCTCTACACTGCATGTGTGTGATTTTTTTTATTTTTTTTATCTATTACATTTAAACTCCACCCTTAAAGGAGCCCAGGGAAGCAAACACGCAAGCAACAAAGCAATGAAAACACCTAAGAACATCTTAAAACAATTACAATGCAGATGCAGACCATACTGAATGGTGATGGAAGTGTGGATGGGTGGTGTCAGGGACTGGTTGGACGCAGAAGAATGGTAGGAGGTTGCACCAGCCTGCACAGAGTCAGGATCTGAAGCCGGGGCAACCTCTGTCAAATTGGGATGTCCCACTTAAAGTGGGACACTTGGATGCTATGTGAATGAAGGGTGCATGAGCCTGTTAGGAGCTCAGCCTACACTCGAGTAGGACCCTGGCAGAGACACATGCCCAACTGGCATGTTCCCTCCCTCCTGGTCGATCATTCGGGAGCTTCAAAAGCTTTCTTCTCCCCGAATATCACAGCGACTGATGCCAACAGACACCAGCACACTTAGGGATCCACAGAGTTTGCGCATCATGCGTAACAGACCTCAGCAACTCAGCATTTGGCTAATCTACTTTATTTATATATAAACACACACGAAGCACTGCAACATGGCTCCCTCTCTCCCTAGCATCAGACAGCAAAGAAAAAAGAAAAAACAACAAAGGACAATAGTAACACAAACATCCTGTCTTCGTCACTTCCCACTCTGTGAAGTCAAAACATATACCGTCATGTGAAAGACAACAATCCCATGACTGCAATCACAGAGCAGGAATTCTAACAGTTTGGCTTTGGCTCAACCTGTCACTGTGGCCTAGAAAGGTTGCCCACAAGGGTCTGAGGCCCTTTGGCCGAAATAAATTCCCTACCCCTACTCTACAGCATGCCATGCTTTTAGATTTTAGACTCTGGTGTGTGGGAACATGGCCTACAGAAGGCCGCTGTGAAAGTGGAACCAGAGAAACGGCAAGCTTCTCTCAGTCCGTAAGCCAACAGTGGCCTTTACAGAAAAAACTGGGCCATTTCCCTGGGTCAATTCTGGTTCACCACTACACACCATTCATACTGAGAATATACCAGCTATTTGTATATTCAGACTTTCCTGTACTTGCTTCTATGGGCACAACTTGGGTGCTTTGGGGCCTGTTTACACATTTGACATTGTTGCAAGATTCCCTCCGTGTAATCTAACTGGCTTTGTAGGTGTCCATCTTCAAGGGACTCCCAGTGGAAGGTTCTCTGATAGATTGTGGGGTGAAGGATTCTCCATCCCTGGCTGAGTAACATGGTGGTGTTGCCACTGCTTCAGCCCATGTTGCCTTGAACCCTGGGCCCATGCCTGGCAAGCCTCCTCCATTCTGTATTTTTTTTCCCCTTGGAAGTGTATAGGATATAGCACATGTTACACCATCTTGCACAAACATAGATGCTGCCTTGATCTAGGACTCAGCTATACAGCTGCAAATGAAACATTTTAAGTATACAATGTGTATGCAGTATACAATGTGACACTAAATGGTGATGGCGAGCCTTATGTAAAATTTGATGTATTTTTTAAAAACGCTTTTTTAAAAAGCATTTTCAGAACAGTTTTTATGTGTGTAGATTCCACCGAAAATGGGTTCTACCAAATGAGCATTTATTTTGGGCTTGGCGATCCCCAAGTTTACAAGCTTTTTTAAAGCATCTACATGATACTGTTCGCATCAAAACACTAGTCCACACACACACACCCTTCAAATTTATCTGGATTTACCCCTTCCAGAGGAAATCTGATAAGATTTTTTTTATAAAAAAAAAACTTTTCTGAATGGCCCATTTGCAATATCTCAACAATCCGTTTGCCTATTTAGTCTTCAAGTGGAAGCACTTATGAAATACAGGGTCGCTTTGCCCGTTGTGAAAAAAAAAGTTTATAGTTCAAAACAGACAAATTCTTTAAAGTGTCTTCTAAAAGTCACTTTCAGGATTTAACAGCTTAAATGTTACCATAAAAAGGAAGGAGGAGATATTCTGGATACAATAAAATCAATTATTATACAGCCTTAAAAGTTTACTGTAGCAAAAATCATGCAAAGTGGCATTTGGTTTTTATTTCTCCATACTTATGGTAAACCAGAGATATTGCTTCATGATAAGCAGATGGATCTTGTTTTGGTTTTTAATGCACAAAAAGCACTTCTTCAATATATTATTTCAATGTACAGTGGGAAAAGGAATGCAAAATGAAAGAGTGCCATATTTCGCAATATGCTTTCTCCTGAGTAATATTCTGCAGTGCGCATATCCTCTGAAGTGGAATCTGCCTTTAAAGAGAACAGAATTCCCAATACCGTAATTTTTAAATGCCCAAGAGTTAACATTGCATATCAAGGAAATTGCAGCACAAATTGTTTAACTTTAAGTATGCCCACCGTGATGTCCTATGGGATTCAACTGAGTTTAGACACAGGTAAAGCTTTAAAAGGTTTCCATGAATAACAATCGTTTCTTGAATTGTGGCCCAAATATTTACCCAGCACCTGTCACTGGCATAATTCATATGCCATGTGACCATTAGGCAGACTTCTCCTCCTCAATTTTTAAAAATAAGTTAAATTTTCTATTTGCAACTGGAGCTGTACGTTCTTAACAGAGAAGGAATTTGGCAGTCTCTTTATCCCTCATTCCTCTTTGTGTTAAGAGATTCTAATTTAACATTTTCATTTATGCCCCCTTCAGGGCAGTAAAAAGCAAACCATTTCCCTGTCTACTAAGTATATCATTATCAGCTTTCCTTTCACAGAACGTTTCTTTTTCTGGGCCTGGATCTAAGAGCAGCCGGTCAATATGTGTTTTACTACCTTCCTTTTCAGCTCCGCCAATGCATGGCTGGATGGAGTATACCATTAGAAGTCCAAAAGAGAGGATTGAGTAGATGAAGAAGCAAGTTTTTGGTGTTACTTGTAGGCAACCACTCTCCATACTTTGCCTTCAGGCTTGCTTTCTTTGGAGTTTGACAAAGTGGCCAGAATTAAATGTGTGGGTTCTGGTTTCTTTACTCAGGTTGCATGGCAACTCATGGCTGCCTTCTGTGTTCATTCCAACTCCGCCATGTACACTGGTTCTTGGCTAGGCTAGCAGATGTTCAAGTTTGGACTTCAGTTGGCCTCACTGCAGGAAAGAGCATGGGAGCCTCCATACTGTCAGTATTTAGATTTCTGCAATTAAATTGGATTAAATTGCTCTGTCACCTTATTGCAAAAAAAGAAACTTTTAAAAGGAAATGGACTTTTTGAGGTTAGGGAAGCAACAGGCAAATGCATTTGAAAAATGTAGAATGAGCAAATGACTAACAGGAAGATGCACAAATTACTCCACAAGCAAATCAGGATTAATGTTCATTGTTATATAACTTCCCAGCAAACCAATGTGTTATTATACAAGACCTGGACAGCTTTAAGATACCTTAAGGACTGCCTGAGTCCTTATATATCAGCTTCATCACTTAGATCATCAACATTGTTAGTTGTCCCCAGTGTTAACAGAAGGCTGGCTGCATACCCTCCAACATTTCTCCAATGAAAATATGGATGTCCTATTCCATAGTAATAATAATAATAAAGGTAAAAGGTAAAGGAGCCCAGGATGGTTAAGTCCAGTCAAAGGCGACTATGGGGTGCAGCACTCATCTTGTTTTCAGGTCAAAGGAGCCGGCGTTTGTCCACAGACAGATTTCTGGGTCATGTGGCAAGCATGACTAAACCACTTCTGGCACAATGGAACACCATGAAGGATGATGAGGATGAGGATGAGGATGATTTTACTATTTATACCCCACCGATCTGACTGGGTTGCCCCAGTCACTCTGGGTGGCTTCCATCATATATAAAAACACAATAAAACATTAAACATTCTTTTTTTAACTTCCCTATACAGGGCTGCTTTCAGATGGCTTGTGGGGGGGGGGGGTCAAATAACTCTATCCCATCTAACATTTCTCAGATGAAGATAGGGACATCCTAAGGAAAAACGGGACATTCTGGGATTAAATCAGAAACAGGGACAGATTCTGTAAATCCAAGACTGTCCATGGGAAATAGGAGGGTCTGTGACTGACCTCAGCTAGAAGTCAGGCATTTTGTGTCACTAGTCCCAAACTGTGAAATATTCCTCCAGCAGATATTCAAGAGGCATCCTCGCTTTTGACTTTCTCTTGAATACCTTTTTATGCTGATGGGCCTATGCAGCTGTTTACAACCTCTCAATGAGCCAGTCATTTTAATGATTATTTTTGCGTGGTTTTTATGCTGTTGTTCACTGCTCTCATATTTTACATGAATTAGTGGTATGTAAACACTTCCATAAATAAATAAAATCAGTATTAATGCTCCATGAAGACTAATCTAATCTAAACCTCCGCATAAGCTTTAGCACACACAAACCAGGATGAATGCTCAATAAGAAGATTGCCTTTGAAAGACACAGAACAGCCCCTGGTTGTGTCTCATTATGTGCCTTTGTGGTTGGCACTTGAGACTCTAAATACCTTTGTGGTTTGCACTATGTGCCTCTGTGGTTTGCTCTTGAAGCACGAGTCCCGAGGCTGCTCCCAGAGCAGCAAAGTGAACCTGATGGCACATAGACAAGGAGGCATTTGGGATTTCACAGGTCAAGGGTTAGCGCCTTAACTTGTATCCAAAGCATGTGTGCATCTGCATGACTTGTTTGACTCCACAAATGCACTATGAAGTATTTTGATCTCCCAGATCTACAGATGCCTCCTGAATCGTATTTCCGATTGCGGAAAAGAAAAATCTGTGTGCGATTTCATGCCCCTGTACTATTTAGATCCATATGTAAGCTGTTCTGTTCAAGCGTGTGCCTTTGGGAGAGGAAAGAATGAAAGAACAGCTGTACAGTGTAAGAGGTGACAACGTACCTAGCCTGGAAGCCTGTCTCCAAAAATTGCCATTACTGGAAATTAAAACAGGACATTTAAATAGTAGTTGATTCCTACAAACACAAACACACACACACACACACACAGAGAGAGAGAGAGAGAGAGAGAGAGAGAGAGAGAGAGAGAGAGAGAGAGATTCATTCTAGGGCACCCCTAGCATGAGACTTTAAACCAAAGCTTTCTTCAGTGGGGAGAGGTTAAGCTGATTTAGCTATTTAGGCTTCACATTTAATATTTCATTAATCCTAACTATTCTTTTTGGAAGTCTGGTTACAATATTCAGTTCAGGGATGCTTTGGGGGGACAAAAGGCAAAGCAGAAATTCCCTGAAATAAATAACTCTCAACTATTATCTTGACATATATGGCCATGAATTCTAAAGACAGTGCAATGAACATTTTCTCTCAGTGCTCTTTTAAACTTATTCCCCCAATCTTGGCTGATAACTTGTTCTGTCTGGAACTATAGCACTTTCCCTTGCAGCTTGTTCCTAAGTTCTTCCCATTAAATATAGCGGAATGAGAACTTTTGTTCGTTTGCTTGTTTTGCTGAAGGCCACTTTTGCCTGTGAAAATATTAACTGTTCCACAGACTGTGGATACCCATCTTGCATACAGCATGCCAGAGGATAAGGCAATATTGTTTAACTGGAGCAATTAAAGCACATGTACGAGTTTAAAAACAATTACTCCACCCATGTAGCCTCAATCTGTCCATCTCTTCTTTCAACTACTATTTATACAATTCCCAATAGTTCAGATTTAGTAGGACAGATTTAGTGTGTCCCTCCATGACGCAAGAGGCCCGCCATGTGGAAACTTTATGAACCCAGGAAAAATATTCTCCTCAGTAAACAAAAACAAATGCAAAATGGGGGGAGAGCCCCTCCCTCAGAGGACTCTGCAATGCATATGGCTTTTGCCATCTGGAACACCATCCTTAAACATTGTAAATCTTCCCAAGTGGAATCTCTTTTATGAATGCTAATACATAAAAATACACATGCAGAAGGCAACCTCTTTAAACTATAGAGATGTTTTGCATCAAAACACAACAGCATAGGATTAGAGTGTATTATGAGACATGTTGAATAAAAATTACTTTCGGGTACACTCATTTAGATCCATCAAAAGGAGTTGATTACTGAATTTCAAAACCCACAAAGAACACATCCACAGCATACATTTAGAGCACTCTTCCCCACCGCCCACTCAAAAATCCTGTAGTCTGTTAAGGCTGTTGGGAATGTAGCTCAGAGAGGTCACTTAACAATTCTCAGCACCCTTAACAAACTACAGTTCCCAGGATCCTTTGGGGGAAGCTGTGACTATTAATGTGGTATTAAATGTATGCTGTGGGTGTATGCTGTGATTTAAATGTATGCTGATTTAAACGTATGCTGTGGATGTGACCAAAAAGGAGAAGGAATGGGTGAAGATTCAAAGGAGGTAAAGAATTAAAATGAAGAGGAGTTTAAAGGCAGCCATTTTATGCAGTGGGGAATTCAATATGTTTAATGGTTGCTTCTTGCTTGCATACGATGGATATAGATATAATATACTTAAATGCAAATAACTTCCCAGACAAGCTAAAAAGAAAATGGCACATTCAGACTTCCCCAAAATGTGTGATGCTCAGGGAGCAACAGAAACGTAGGAAGAGGGGGGCAGACTGCCCTGGGTGTCGTCGCTGAGGGGGGTGACATTTGGCACAGCGCCCACCCACAACTCCCATGTCTTCCCCCGAGCCGTCGATGGGGGGGGGTGACAAAAAAAAATCTTCACCGGGTAGCACCTGACCTCGCTACACCTCTGGGGAGCAATGCCCTTCCCCACATTGAAGAACCTTCAGTTTTAATTATATAATTCTGATATGATCTGGGTATCCTTTATTCTCAGAATTCTAAATATGAAGAAAAATATTTTTCTGTGAAGCAGAGAAACTAAGATGAAGTTTCTCATGTATGAGTCACATTATTTGCAGCATTATTTTATTTACTTTCTGTAACTAAAGTTTGAATTAGATGTATGTCTATATGCTTCTCACATCCTGTTCATTTTTGAGACTGAATTGTTCCTTTAAAAATTGCTTAGATTTTATGATCTCTCACCCACTTTGTTCATTTCTCCCATCCCACCCAGAGAAGAGTCTAGAGCATGTATACCAGGTGCAGTTCCTGTAAATTTCATGCATTGCTAAGAGAATTTATTCTCCTACTATGCTGAATAAAGGTGTAACTGAAAGTGTTTGTTAGTTTGCAGCAAATCTTTTGTTTCTGATAACTGAATAGGTAGGTGGGTAGGTAGGCTGCAAATATGGGTTCACATGTCCTTGCACAGTAACAGTTTCGTAAAACAATTTGACTCTACTGATATAGTCTCCAGGATATTGGGAAGGTTACATTAGATGAATACCAAATATAATGACTAACATATTAAAGTGTAAATCCGAGCTCAGTGACTTTTGGCATGCACACTATTTGGATGTTGGGTGGCTCAAAAATTCTGGCACCAATGGCCAACATGTCTATAATAACATTCTGCAGCCACAAATATATCTCCTAAATTATTTCTCCATGCTTCTCCCCTGGATACATATAAAAAAAGATTTGTTAGAGTTGCACTTTCTGTCGCAGGCTGTGGACCATGTGCCAGCGCTGTAGGATTTGTCTGCCTACTCAGGCATGAGTTAAGGTAAATATAACATTCTGAACAGTGTGGGCTGCATTGTAGGGGGCTGTGTTTGGTGCAGCAAACTGGCTGGTATCAGGCGGAAGAACTTTAAATGAATGAAGCTCTGCTGGCACAAGACTCTGTCTCAGTTCAGGTGCTAAACACACACAAACACATATTACAGCTTATACAACGCAGTACACACTGTTCAGGAGAAGTCCCCAATCCCGTCAAGAGTAACAACTATTGGCAAGCATTGAGTAAACATCTTCATAAACCATAATAGAATTGGGCTGCAAATCTGGATTTTATACCTTAATTTTGTGCTGAGATAGATCAAGACTGAGATCCATAATATCCTTCCAAAATAATAATGTAAACTAAGGAAAACATTTCACAGCAGTTAACCCCCAATCCTAATTTTCGATAGATTTGATATTTCATTCATCATTACTGTTTTCACATGTGAGCAGGAAGTCCATGACTCGGGGTGGTGGGAGTATAAAGGGTCTCACTATAGTCTATATTACCTGCCATGGTACAGTTCCAATTTGAATGTAGCTAAAATGGCCATACAGACAGCCCAGTGAACCATTGCTACTGAGTTGACACCTGTCAGTTATTCTGCAGAAACATTATTTATATGGAAGGTGTCTCCCAAAGGTTATGAAATGAAAACCCTGCCTTCAGAGTTCAGTAATACTTGTGCACAGAGAAAATGGCACGGAAGAGAGAGCAGGGGTGGAACGAATCTTGTCAGTTGAGGAATACACCTGGTAAGACTCAATCTAGGCTAGGCCTGTTCTCCAAATCAGAATCGTTATGATAGCACTGTTTCTAGATTGCTGAGTTTGACAGCAACTAAGGAGGAAATGCTCTCATAGCACTGATCATCTGTTTGGAGATAGGGGACGGACAGACATCTGAACCCAGTCCAAGGGCAGAATTTTCACATCTTTCTTTTCTTTGCTGGCAGGCGGGATGAATGACAATCCCATCCATCCCCTTCACAATCTCTCTCCCCCCCACCACCACCCCCAATGTGCTTTTTTTATTTGGCCTTTTCCCCCCTGGGTTACAATAGCATCACACACAAAAGGTAGCAGCGGATATTTGTAGGATGCTGCCTCTTGTTTCAGAAGTCGAGTAGAAGTTATTGGCCAGTATCTGTACACATCTCAGAACACCTAGCCATTTATTGTGCATCATACTAATAACCCTGAACATAACTAGGTGAGGAAACGTGGCTAAGGAGGGAGATTGATTACAGGGGAATTGGTCCTGCTGCTTAGCTTTCTGTTCCTGTCATCGCCTCCTATTCTTTATTTGATAGCAAGGCATTGATTTAAGAGGCAGAGAGCTGTTATGCCTCTCACCAATTGTTCTTTGCCATTACGCTCTGAAAGATATTCCCCGCCTGGTCTTGAGAAGAATGAAATCTGCAGGCACTTGTACATTCTTAAAGCCTTGCGCTGAGGGCTTGGGGTTCAAATGGTAAAAGATGAAACTGAAATTGAGATTTTTTTTGACTGGCAGCAACGCAGAAAGGGTGACCAGTCATGCCTTTGCGGGTCCCTGCAATTGCACGATGGCAACCTCCTTTCAATTAGCCCTCCACATCCCATAGAAAAAAAGCAAGGGTAGTAAAAGAGGAAAGGAAGTCCTTTTCTCCAAGCAACATTCAGACCCATCTAGCGGCAGTAAGGGACAAAAAGGTCTCCAGAGCACATTTCCATACAGGCTCTTTTAGAGAATAGTTAACATTTTGTTTTGTTTTGGAAAAGGGTGGGGAGAGCCAACTTATCAAAGCGACTGCATTGCTAGCTGATGACATAAGTGTTACACTGACATTATGCTGACAAGCAATATATTAAGGTTCAACTGCCCTTTACCAGGGACTGAGCCTTTCATATAGCAGACCCTGCCCTGTGGAACTCCTTGCCACTGGAGATTCAGCAGGAGCCTTCCCTGCTTCTTTTTGGATGGCTTCTGAATAGAGTATTATATACACAGGCCTTTCAAACCTTAGATTCTTTGTCAACCAGTTTGACTTCTTATGTAGGTTTTTTTTTAAGGTTGTACACCACCTTGCAATATTTTGTATGAAAGTGTGGTTTTAAAATTTTAAAAGAAATAAAATGAATAAATGCACACAAAATGAATTTTCCATATTGTGAAGTATTGCTGTGTTATCTTGAGTTCTCTCCCCCCCCCCCAGAAAATACATAATAGTTGAGAACCAAAACTTTTGTTCCGCACATTAAACAAAACAGCAAAGGGCCTTGTAACACCTTAAAGACTATTGAATTTATTATGGCATAATATTTTGTCCTAATTTAGGAAGTATATTGATTACTTATATTTGTACAGAGATAACAAAACAAAGAATGAGGTTAGAGAGGAAAATATAGATTGCTGGATTATAGACTGACAATAACTTTAAAGTATATGTAAAATACGCACTGTGGTGGCCATTCTCAAAGCACTATTGATTCACAAACATCCTACTGGCAGTGCTAAGTTAATTAAGAGCTGCAGTGGGATAAAAAGAAACCATTATCTCAATTTGGGCCTCCGGTGATAGGACTGAACTTCCTGAGGAGTGGTAATTCATCAGTTTCACACTGAAGTCTTCCTTCAAAAGGTCAACAACAAAATGTTCCAGGACATTGAAATGTTCTCCCACTGGTTTGTAAATATTGCCCTTTCTGATATCAGATATGTCTCCATTTATTCTTTTGCACAGAGACAGACTTGTTTAACCCTGTAGAATGTAGGCGGCCATTGCTAGCAGCTGATAGCATATATCGCATTACAAGATCAGCAGCTAAATGAACTGTTGCTATTGCGGCTGCCATTATTAGGCCCTGTGATAGAGTTGCGTGAAGAGATAGAGGGACAGAGTTGGCACTTGACTTTCTTGCAGGGCCTGGTCCCTATGCCTCACACAGTAGTGGGGATCTGGGGAGACTAGGGGGAATCGGTCCTTGCTGTGGCCTTCTGTAGGCACAATGAGGAGTTGCAAGGTTCCTCCTGAGTTTCATTAATAGGTCCCCAGTGAATGAACAGCTGGAGAAGAAAGAAGTTTGCATTGGGTTAGTATTGACCTGTCCCTCTGTAATCTTCCAGAACTTTCTCTAGCTGTTTCCTAGTTGTTCTAGGTTGTTTACGTGTAACTTTAACACTGACTAATAAGGAATTTTAAGGGATCATTCCAGTGCCTCTAAACCTTTTCTGTCTGGACCCAGACTCCTTCACAGCAATCAGATGGCAATTTTCTGATAATTCTAATCTTTTGATGCTAGATTTGGTGGCAGCTACCAAATCTTATTGGTGCCTATCTGACGTTTCTGCCTCTATTTACTTGAAATATTGGCAGCCTTAGTGGTAGAAAGAGCTAACTTGCTATAGCATCAGAATAACAGATCCCACAAGGAATCTGTTCAGCACCAAGCCCTGGAACAGATTTGTGTTTTTTAAAAAATAAATCATTGAATTTCTTCCAGTAACAAGTACACTTGGACTAGGGGAGCTTCAATCTGCCGGCAGACAGACCTCAAGCAGAAAAAGAGGCTAAATTTGTCAGATAAATTATTCACTAAGAATTAATCACTCATCTCTTCTCCAGAAAGAAAGTTCCTGTCAAATCTACTCTAGGTTACACCCATTGCTTTATTGCAGGAAAAGACTTCTGAGACCTATTGTACTGCTTTGGAAAGAGAGGTATACCTATTTTACTACTACTATAGACAAGTTTTATACTGGTTGCATGAGGTTTGCATTCCCTCTTTTACGTCAACAAATCTCATCGCTGCTGATGCAACCTGGGATAATAAAGATCATCTAAAAGGGGGGTGGGAGAGAAAGAGACCCAAACCAGATGAATAAAAAGAAGTTTATTGAAGCAATCAAAAGCTGTTGATGCACTGCACAGCAGCTTCATAGGCTGTCTTGAGAATGTGGTGCTTGTTGTTGCTAATGGAGAGTAAATTGCAAGGATACACTGCAAACTGTCCTTCTCTGCCATTCTATTCAACATAGTATATTAAAAAGGTAAAGGGACCCCTGACCATTAGGTTCAGTCACAGACAACTCTGGGGTTGCGGCACTCATCTCGCTTTATTGGCTGAGGGAGCCGGCGCACAGCTTCCGGGTCATGTGGCCAGCATGACTAAGCTGCTTCTGGAGAACCAGAGCAGCGCACGGAAATGCCGTTTACCTTCCCGCCAGAGCGGTACCCATTTATCTATTTGCACTTTGATGTGCTTTTGAACTCCTAGGTTGGCAGGAGCAGGGACCGAGCAACGGGAGCTCACCCATCGCGGGGATTCGAACCACCGACCTTCTGATCAGCAAGTCCTAGGCTCTGTGGTTTAACCCACAGCGCCACCCACGTCCTGTATAACATAGTATATGCATCACCGTAATTTATGCTTTCAAATTTGATCCTATTTACTTATCACTCACTTGTAGAAAATGGTTTCAGGAGGTGAGGGGATCAGGAACTCCAAAACTTTCTTTCTTCAAGCATGAAGGGTTAAAATGCAGAATTCTAAAATGAAGAAGTTCAGTTCTACACAGGTAGTGTCATGGAGGCAGAAGTAGATCCAGATTCTACAAATATGACTTTCCCTTCTTCTTTTTTGGACCGAGAGTTGATGGCCTAATGCAAACCTGTTGCAGAGGGGTTAAGCACTGCTGGGACTGTCTGCACAGGCAAGGTTTCCCAAACTTGGGTCTCCAGCTGTTTTTGAACTGCAATTCCCATCATCCCTGACCACAGGTCCTCTAGCTAGGAATGATGGGAGTTGTAGTCCAAAAACAGCTGGAGACCCAAATTGGGAAAAGCCTGGTCTACAGCAGTTTTCTTTATCTCCCTCTCCCAATGATGTAAAAGGCCTCAATTTTTTTAACTGAAAAATTATTGTAAATTTAAATGACCAACGTGAATTTGTGGGGACCTGGTATATACCCTAGGAGATACTAACTGCACTGATGTTTTCTGTATTTTTGAGCATGCCAGCACTTTCTTGTTGCAGGCAGAAGACGAGTTCTCTGAAGCTGTTTTCTCTTTTTAGCACCAGAAGTTGCTACAACAAACGATAATCACAGCAACTCCCTGCCTCCTCCCCTGCCTCCCTACCTCCTACCTACTTCCACAAATATCAAACAGCCAGCCTGGTTCACCTTTGTTTCTCTCACGTGGCAGTATGATACCTGCAAAGGCAGTTTCACATCCAGGCTTAAGCGGATATCATAAAAGAATCCTACCAGCAATTCCTTTTCTCATGTTTGCTGGAAGGACGCCAGTCTGAATTCCTCTCTGTTTCTAATAACCACAGAACTAAACGGCAGTGTTTCAAGTTTTTGCTTTCATCAGGTCACCACTTCCCTCGTAAACATCAGCTGTCTCTACAGCCCCATAAGAAGGGTGTTGTTTTTTAAGGTGGTTCCCCCAGCGAACACTGTGAACAAACTTATAGTTCATGGAATTGATAAATCTCCTCCTCCACCTCCTCCTCCTCCTCCTCCTCCTCTTCTTCTCCTCCTCCTCCCTTTTAATTAAGTCACATGTGAAAATAGATTTTAGCATTTGGATTGAATATTTCCCTAAATGTATGCAGAGTTTGCCCTTTTCATCAGTTTAAAGCTGAAGACGTAGATTTCTTTCTCCCATTTAAATAATTAGGAATGTTGCAATTGATGACAGTAGAAATGAGGGCTTTAATCCAAACACATTGCTGCTAGCCAAAGTAGGAGCACTTTCCTAAGGTATAAAAAGCATTCTTGTTTTCTGTTGTGTTGTGTACTTCAAAGGTGACAGAACTTCCAAGGAAATAACTATGTAAGGTGGGTGATAAAATCTATGTCTTAAGCGTAAACTCAACACCACTTGTGAACATAGCTTGCTGAGCAGGCATTAAGAGGTTAGCTTCTCTGGTTCCCGTCCTGGTATGTAGGCTACATGCTTAAAGTGAATCATTGGTTGAAACAAAAATAACAAAACTGCATACAGTTTGTTGCATTTACTACAAAAGGAAGATGACCTCGACTCATTTTTAGCTTCTGTTTCCCTTTTTGAGAAATGAGGCTCCCTATTTGTGCTGACATGAAACAGTACATTGCAAAAGTCAGAGTTGCCATTTGCTAGCCTGGAAACTCACGGAATGCTTTCACAAGACCAGGGTGGCCAGGTGGGGAAAAGAAAAAGAACAGGATTCTTGTATCTTTAATAGTCATGCAGAAAAAGAAATTCCAGCAGGTGTAAGGTGCAGGACCCCTGTCCTCTTTTCCACCTGGTCACCCTTGTTGTTGTTGTTTAGTCGTTTAGTCGTGTCCGACTCTTCGTGACCCTATGGACCAGAGCACACCAGGCCCTCCTGTCTTCCACTGCCTCCCGCAGTTTGGTCAGACTCATGTTTGTAGCTTCGAGAACACTGTCCAACCATCTCATCCTCTGTCATCCCCTTCTCCTTGTGCCCTCCATCTTTCCCAACATCAGGGTCTTTTCCAGGGAGTCTTCTCTTCTCATGAGGTGGCCAAAGTATTGGAGCCTCAGCTTCATGATCTGTCCTTCCAGTGAGCACTCAGGGCTGATTGCCTTAAGAATGGATACATTTGATCTTCTTGCAGTCCATGGGACTTTCAAGAGTCTCCTCCAGCACCATAATTCAAAAGCATCAATTCTTCGGCGATCAGCCTTCTTTATGGTCACCTGGTCACCCTAGCAAGACCCAATTATATGGGCAGCAAGGTGGGTGTGGGTGGCTTGATCAGAGAACAGAAACTGTGTGAATGCACCATTAATCAGCATCAAGGATGTTTTTAAAAACGTTGATCCTAGATAAGCTTCACTGAAGAACGCAGAGCATTTCGCCAGTGAAATTCTCAAATACACACCTACAGTGCCGTATGTAATGGAATTTGGGGTTGGACTAAATGGTGCCCTTCAATCCCGTGATTTTATAGCTGTTAAATGGGATTCTGTAGAAAAGGAGGGGTTGCTAAAATGGTCAGGCGGTCTTGAACCTGGACCCGATACTCAGAGGCTTGGCTTGCTCTCTGTGATAAATTAAATGCTATGACATTGGAGAATCCTAGAAATCTAATGGAGAAGCAGGACCAGTTGGAATGTTAATGTTGTGAGCTATCCATCCCATGCTCAGCCTGAATATATGTATAAATGATATGTGACCTTTGTTCCAAGCAACTCAAGCGCAGGGGATGTGGTGGGAATCCTGAAACCTCTCACTGTTTCGAGATTGGGGCGTGCATAACAATATTGTCAAATCCAAAATCACAGAACAACTCGAATGAGTCTGCAGTAGTTTACTCTTCTTACAGACTTTCTCTGTGATAAGCAATGCAAATTCTAAACTATCAAGCTTCTCTCTGTTATGTACTGATGTTCTCACCCTGGGCCAGCAGGGGGATACTGTAGATAGTTATGCAAATGAAGGATCAAAAAGTGACGTTCTGTGATTGGATAGTTTTAGAAAGTTGCAACAGTTACAATTGTTCTGGAGCTCTATATAAGCAGGCTGACTAAGCTCCTCAGTCAGTTCTGTTCCAGCTTACAAAATAAAGAGCTGCTTTGGAAGAATCGCTGTGTCATCTGATATGTTCGCCCACAACTTAACACTCTTTAGAGTCTAAGGGCCCAGCTAGGTATTATTCCCAATGCAAGGTTGATGATTAAAACAGCAGCAAACCATCTAATTTCCCCAGTTTTTAAAAAATTATTATGTATTTATTATTGTCCTTCCCTATACAGTGCCAGGGCAGAGTACATACAAAATCACATAACAAATTCAGACAGCATATAACATAACACTTCAGTTATGCTTTTAATGTCACACCATTCCAAGTTCCTTGCATCCTCACCCACCAATGCTGTGAAGTGGGTGCAGGACATGTGGAACAGTGTGATGCCTCATTACAAGATTGATTAACCAGACATTATGGAAGGAAAAGGGAAAAACTTGCCATTTTCAGTTAATTTACAGTAACATCATTGGTGAGTGTGGATTTGAACCCTGGTCTTCCAGGTCAACACACTGTAAAATGCTTTTCCTTTTATTTTTGTAAGCATAAACAAGATTGCAAACATTGAATTGTGACAGGGTGAACAAAAACGTCTTATACACAAGTGAAATGGAGCGTAGTGGAATCAGGTAAAGGTAAAAGGTAAAGGACCCCTGGACAGTGAAGTCCAGTCAAAGGCGACTGTGGGGCTGTGGCACTCATCTCACTTTCAGGCCGAGGGAGCTGGCGTTAGTCCGCAGACAGCTTTCCGGGTCATGCGGCCAGCATGACTAAACCGCTTCTGGCATAACAGAACACCATGACGGAAACCAGAGCTCATAGAAACGCTGTTTACCTTCCCACCGGAGTGGTACCTATTTATCTACTTGCACTTTGATGTGCTTTCAAACTGCTCGGTTGGCAGCAGCTGGGAAAGAGCAACGGGAGTTCACCCCATCATGGGGATTCAAACCAGTGACCTTCTGATCGGCAGCCCAAGAGGCTCAGTGGTTTAGACCACAGTGCCACCCACATCCCATGCAGTGGAATCAAGCTGTAAGCAGCTCCATGTAGTGATTCCTGGGGTGTTTCCACCTGTGGATGATTTAGCTCCATTGCTGTTGTGCTTTAAGCTGCTTTAAGCAGAATAGCAACTCTCCCCGTAGAAGAGCAATTTCCATTGTGACCACTGTGACCATGGACAAGGGTTAAATACATCCCCCCCACCCCCCACTCCCCTTCATTATTCCCCTACCCATTGGAGTAGGGGTGGAGAAGAAACTGATACAAAGGCAATACTATTGGGAAACAGAATGGTAAAAATAGTAGGGCTGATTCCTAAATAGGAAAGTTGGATCACCAAGAAGGAAATAGCTAAAGCAAACTACCCAAGCCAGAATCCAGTAGAACAGTGGATGATGCACACCTGGCAGATATTGTGTGGTTATTCCATTGAGTTTTTTATTTTGGATTTTCTGAGCCATATATATATATATATATATATATATATATATATATATATATATGCTGGGGAAACATGAGATGGGGATGTTTTGTTTGCAGTGTTGTATAGATGCTCTGTAAAAAGTGAGTGAACAAAGCACAGCTATTCCACAGAAAATTCCCAGTGTGAAAACAGCTCTTCGATGTGGGGAGAAGGGGTTTCTCACAGTAGAGTTCTCTTGGGGAACTGCTGGGTCAACAAGGTGGGAGGTGATATATTCCCTTCCAAAGGTGTGAAGAACATATCAGCTAGAGTGAATGCAATGGCAAAATGTGGTTTATACTTCACTCTGAATTTTTTCTCTTACCAATTTGGATCTTAGAAACTTTCTTCAAATATATGCCCAAAGCAGAAAAACTGAAGGGTGATTTAGATGCAGATGACACTGATGAGGTAGTTTGAAAATGAAATGATATATAATCTGAATAAATATGCTCATATTTAAATAATATTGCAATCAAGGTGCTGTGGCTGTTACGAGAAATACTAATAAATACCTAACATAGGAAAATAGTCTGAATATATACATAGTCATTACAGTACTTCAGTTACATTTTTACTTCTCTTTCAAACCTAATTATGCATGCCATATTCTTTAGGTTGTAAATAGGAATCTGGACCAAGCCGTAGAATTCCATGTGCCTGTGTGGTGTGCAGAATTTGGGTACACAGGTAGCAGAGTGGCATATGCAATTGTAGTTGTTGAGCTTGCAAAAAGATAGCTAAATGACAGCTTCCCTGTGAAACCGGTTCTGAGACAGTTTGCCTGATGCAGGAATGTGGAAGTATTGGCTGGATTACATCAGCACAAGAAGAATTCTTATGAGATCAGGACAAATTTAGAAGCGAGGTCAAGAGCCAGGGGAGAAACTAAGCAAGGCACACCACTGCTGCTATGCCTGTCAAGCAGCACAGGAAATGGGACCGGGGGGGGGGGCGGTGTGTAGCCTGTGGCTTCTCCAGGTGATGGGAAGCAAACCAAGAGGGCCCAGGAAAGGAGATCTATAAACAAGGGACATTTTCTTTTTCAAGGAGAGTCAAGAATCACCTGTCCAAGGTTATGGGGAGATACACTCTGTGGTACGGAAGGCACAGGATATAATTCGGTGGAGGAGTCCACATTGGCAGTTGTTCACCACATTCTACCCACATTTTAATGAATCCCTTCTGGATCCTGGAATCTCATTCCCAGAAAGAAATAAAAAGTTCTGTTCTATAAGGGCCAGTTATACCAATATTGCAATACTGCATTAATATGCCATATTGGCCCATGATTCCTCTGTGTGAGCATCCTACAGCATTTCATATAGAAAGGCAGTATACAAATTCAAAGTAAAATGAAATGAAGGAGGCTATGAAGCAGGGCTGCTGAGGGAGAAAGCTTGGGGGCCAGATAGAGAGATCTGAAGGGCCATATTTGGTCCCTAGTCCCGAGTTTTCCCATACTTTCCGTAGAGTAAAAGATCTTAAGGGGGAAAAGGATAAGGCTTACTTTTTGACCATAACCTTCACACACCTTTTCTTTCTTTCTTTCTTTCTTTCTTTCTTTCTTTCTTTCTTTCTCAAATAAAGCTAGAATAAAGCTAGAATTTGTGTGTTGCCTGCAATGTTTGTATGGGAAGTACATAGTGACCTGTTATTCTGGTAAGACAGCTATCCAAATGGCATGAGAATGTCAATATCATAGGGACCGGATCTTTTGCTCATTAATTTTAAAGTTAACATTCGCATTAGTTGAACAGGTGCTCTGAACTAAAAAAGAAAAAAGAGTGCTGCTCAAGTGAGGCCAAATCAGGAAGGAGCTTTGAGAAACCACCTCCACATGAAACGCAGTGCCTGCCAGATTGATTTCAGACTGTTGAGACACCTGGAGAAAACATACCAGAAATGAATAAGAGAGAATGGTCAATAGGCACAACAGATACTGCCTTATATAGAAATGCTGGGCTCAATAATCTGCTTGTAGTAGGAGAATCGTAGGTTGTCTCCTTACCCAACCTACAAACATAATGATTGCAAGGTGAACTTTTAAGTATGTAGGACGTGAAATAAGTACCTTTTGAAAACGCTTCTGTTGCTGTACCCCTGGATTATTATTGTGCATGCCTGCGACTGTAAATAATAATTGAGCCTTCAGTTAGTGTTATTGAAACATAACCCTTTCATTTGTTTATATTATCTCTAACTTGGAAGAGTCCTTATTGTTCCTTTACCTGTTTGAAAACATGTCTGAATGTCTGAAGCTTCAAAATCTGGCTCTGGTGTGTTTTATTTATTGGTCTTCTCGAAGAATATAGACATGCACACACATCAAAATCCAGGAGCAAAGCAAATAACAGCTACTGGGTCAAGATATCACGGCTGCTCCTGGCACACAGTCCTTTCTACAGGCAGGAAGTTAAATCCTCCAAAGAAGTGGGCTTGATCACAGAATCATAGAGTTGGAAGGGACTCCATGGATCATCTATAGGCCAACCCCCTGCAATGGAGGAATCTCAATACAGTGGACGCTCGGGCTGCGAACATGATCCGCGCAAGAGGCACGTTCACAACCCGCAGAGTTCGCAACCCACAGGCCGTATCCGCACACACACACGGGTCACGATTCGGCGCTTCTGCACATGCGCAAAGTGCGATTTAGCATTTCTGCGCATGCACGAGCGCTGAAACCCAGAAGTAACCCGTTCCAATACTTCTGGGTTCGGCGCAATGCGCAACCCGAAAACGCACAACCTGAAGCATCTGTAACCCAAGGTATGACTGTACACAATTCCCCATCCAATCTGAAACCATATCAGACCCTGCTTAGCTCTGCAAATGTGCTAGCAGTTTTATTGCTGCACCATTAGGAAAGGATTGCCGTCCTGGTTTGTAGGTGTTGGTGGCAGTTGTGGCTTTATTTAACTTTTGAGCTTACTGAGAGTATTTCATTTTATGATTCAGTTTCTGAACCTGCTATATGATGTTTGGAATGAGAAGCGGAACCTTGATTGATCCTTATGCTGTAATCCAGTTTGCAAGAATTTGAATGCAGCTCCCAGCATCACTGACCACTGGCTGTGCTGGCTGGGTCTGGTGGATGCAGGAAGCCAAAGTTCAGCTTTTACAAGGCTTTTCACACAATCCTTGAACATGTAAGGCAGGGGGAATGGGATTGTGTACATTAATTCTGAAGGTATTTGAACTGATCCTATGCATGCATGTAGTGATCTCTCTCTGTGATAGGAAACAAGTGATGGGGGAGACATTTGATTCAGCTGGCCTTTAAAGGCCAATTGACCTACCGTAATTCACCCTTTCTGAAGCAATATGAGAACTTAAGCACAACCATCCTTCGAAATTCACACTTCTCCGAGTTTTGCCATGCAGTTCTATAGCCGAGTAATATGTGCCGAAATGCACATACTAAGGTAAAATAATAATATAAAGATGTACAGTGAAAATAAGATACAAAAAATCATTACAGTAGGGAAGGTTGCTTTGCAAAAGTGTGCATGTTAGACAAAACTGAATACAAACATGTAAATATTAGGAGATAGTCACAATAAATGCTTATTTTAAAAAAGAAAAATCTCCAGCTGATGTGAAGAACTGAACATAGGGTTTGGTGGGGGGGACTTCCCTCAAAGCTTCTGAGGCGGGATTTTCCTGTAGGACCACAGCATGTTATTTGCATTTTTAAAAAGGATTCATCATGTTGAAAGCAAAGACACATCTATCCTTATGCCTAATTTGGCCCTGTGCTCCTCTCTGCTCTGTAGGAACAACACATTCTCACTGCTGGCTCCAAAGCTAAGTATAAAACTGCAGATACCATTGAAGTCTAGAGTTGCTATGCATGGTGATAGTCTTAACGGCTTTAATGCTTTAAAAATTGAATGAACACATCCACGACTCTCCTGGTATGTGACAAATCAATTTCATGATCTTATCTAGACCAGTGAGGACTGAAGAGTGATGGGGGGAAAATCAACTCTGTTTGTTATGTCACTGTAAGTAGTTGAGCTTGCCAGATGGAACAATCCCTCCTCCTACCCCCCACTGCAAACTGTTGTGGGGGGTCCAGTTCTTCCTACCCTCAAGCCAAATTCAGGAGGTACAGGGGGAAGAGAGGGGGGCAAGCCCTATTATGCAAGTGGAAATCCTTCGGCAGGGCTTCTGCTGAGAAGGACTCATTAGGTGAATTCAGCCAAATGTATTTCCTGCATGTAGACAATCTCTATGTTCTGTTGAAAACATACCGTATTTTTCGCCCTATAAGACACACCAGACCATAAGACGCACCTAGTTTTTGGAGGAGGAAAACAAAAAAAATATTCTGAATCTCAGAAGCCAGAACAGCAAGAGGGATCGCTGCTCAGCGAAAGCAGCAATCCCTCTTGCCGTTCTGGTTTCTGGGATAGCTGCGCAGCCTGCATTCACTCCATAAGACGCACACACATTTCCCTTAGTTTTTAGGAGGGAAAACGTGAGTCTTATAGAGCAAAAAATATGGTACATATTTACCTCTGCAGGGCAGCATAATTTAACACAAATATACGGGGGGGGCGTTATGTAAAACGAGCCCCCCTAGTTTAGACCAAAGGCCCATCTGTACTCTCAATATTCACTCTCTGGTATGTTCCTGATCATTCTTAGAGTTTCCATTATCATTATCATTATCATCATCATCATCATCATCATCATCATCTCACCTTTTCCCCTGACAGGGACTCAAGGCAGCTTACAACAACAAAATTATTCCATTCCATTTATCTGTGGAAGGTGCTGTGCCCAATCCCTTCCCTCACTCAAGTTTTCTTTACAACAATCCTGCGAGGTAGATGAGGTGGAGAGGTTATAATTGGCTCAAGGTGACAGATGTATATGTGTATGTGATTTCTCTGTGTGTGATGAGACCAAATGTGGGAGAAGCTTCCTGATGTAGAAGAGGGTGTCCCTATTTTCATCAGAGAAATGCTGGAAGGTATGCAAAAGCCCACTGATTTCCAGAAGCGAATGTCCTTGTTGTTTCCACATAGGAATGATCTTGTGTTAAAAAACAAATGTCATGGAAAGTTCCTGCTTGACTAAAATAATAGGAATGAAACCAAGGCATTCCCCAGCATCACACTTTTAATCACAGACATATTAAAATGTGTCAATATTTATTTTTCAGTGAAAGTCAAAATGAGCAGCAGCAGCAAAAAAAAATCTTTATCTTGGCTCTAAATGCTACAGCCAATTTAATTTGTGCAAATAGAAGTATAATGGGGGAAATATAGATGAGTGTACCATAAGTTCAAGGAACATCCACTTCCTCTACTACTCCTAAACTTTTATTATATTTTTGGAAATGAAATTTTCCATTTTGCTAGCCTTTGCTCAGTCACACTCTGCTTACAGAGGTGGTTTTCACTGAAGTACACGATAGCCAAAGTAATTCCGTTGGATGGAAAGAAAATGTATATGAGGTATGGATTTCCATGACTCCTTATTTAAAAATCCATATAAATTAGCATGAAAACATTCAGTAGATCTGGCTCCCACAGACTTAAGAGAATTAAACAGAGGTTTGGCATGAAAGAAAGAACATTTTTCTGCTTGGGAAGTTGATCTCCCAATGAAATTGCTTCATATTCTCTCGGAGCCTGCTATTATCAGCACCACACACACACAAAAGAATGTGTTTTCAAATATATACATTAAAGCACTCAAAATACTGTACATTCTAGAGTAATTATGGATGAAACAATCCTGTGAAGGAAAATGAAATGACATATGCAAAGTCTGGTTTTAAGGAGCAAGTAGAACCGATGTTTCCTGAGGCGGAAAAAGAGGAGCATGGGGGATCACAGGTAGAGACAAGATTAAAGAAAGCGTGGAGGGCCTGATGCTGGGATTCTAGGATCCCAACGAAGTCTAAGTTGTGTGAGGTGGCACGCTCTCAAAGGATGGCTCTTGAGGAGTTGTAGGCCTGTATTCTTTTACCATGTTCAGCACATACAAAAAGGCTCCTGCTGCAAGTTCAGCTCCCTGAGCAACAACACTCCCTCTTCAGCTACAAGAAATACAGTGGGCCCTCTGCTGGAGTGGTACAACTAGTCTCAAAGGGACAGTACAGTATTACCACATACTACAGTCTCCCACAGAGCCTTGATGATCAGAAGGTCGGCGGTTCAAATCCCTGTGACGGGGTGAGCTCCCATTGCTTGGCCCCAGCTCCTGCTCACTTAGCAGTTCAAAAGCACAAGTAGATAAATAGGTACCACTCCGGCGGGAAGGTAAACGGCGTTTCCGTGCGCTGCTCTGGCTCACCAGAGCAGACTCATCTTACTTCCTTAATTAATCTTCCCATCCTATTAGCTTACTGGTGTTACTTCTCTCCCCTAGGTCAGCAAGGTAATTTAGGAGGATCAAGTGAGCAGATCATATGATACATCACAAAGCATGGTTGTAGCATTTTTACATTTATTCCAAATCACTTGTATTTTTAATGTCCACCTTTTAATAAACCATTGAGAGCATAGCTGTGTGATCTGGATGGTTTCCTGAGTAAAGGTTACTGTTCTTTATTGGGGATAATGGTGCCATCTCGACAGAACTCCTGTGCACAGTGGAGCGGAGGTATCACTGGCTCATTGACTTTCATCTGAAATCGTGCTGAATAATTCATCTTGTGTTCCCTGTGATGAAATCATACGAATTGCCTTAATGTCACTTTTTTTTTAATTGCCATGAATCTATCTGACAGTGAGAGAGGCATTTGGCAAAACGTAAAGTTGTTCAGACATCTCATTTATGTATCTCCTGTTGTTAAACTGCCTTCCTGCCGTTTATGCATTGCCATTTTCACACATAATAGGCAGGTATAGCCTGTGTAATGACCACTTTCCCTACATAGGTGAATAACCAGTTGGGCACTTTATTTGTTTTATAACCACAGTATCGAGTTCTGAGGTTAAAAACGCTATTTCATCTCCAATGCAAATAAGCAAATTGAACAGGCCATTTTGAGAACAAATGCTTTTTAGATGTTTTTGAGAAGTTTTGTGCAAAATACTATGAACTGCTGAACTGATTCCTCAATAATAGGAGCTACCTTCTTCAGGATATGGTACTGTGTGAATGGGAAACCTTGTGTCTGGTGACCACATGAGACTTCTTATACCTTTCCCTCTGACCCTTTGCAGTTTCCCCTATTATAACATAAAGAGAGCCCTGCTGGGCAAGACCAAAAGTCCCTTCTCATCTCCCATCAGGTTTGCAACAGTGGCCAAGTAGAGATTGGGGAGCCCACAAGCAGCATATGAAATCAATAGCCCTCTCAGGTTGCTGCTCCTCAGCAACTGGTACCATGTGACATACTTCTACTGAAACCTGGAACAGGCCTAGTAGCCGCTGATATGAGTACTTCTCATCCATAAATCTCTCTCATTCTCTTTTAAAGCCATCTAAGCTTGTGGCCATCAGCACGTCTTGGAGCAGTAAATTTCATACATTAATTGGCAGAATCTCCTGCCAAGTAGGTTCATTTCAGTGCCAGTATTATAAGAAAGAGAGAAAAGATCGTCTCTATCCACTTTCCCAACGCTGTGCACAATCATATTCACTTCCAGCATCACCTACTCTTAGTTGCCTTTTTTCTAAACTAACAAGTCCCAGTCATTTGTAGCATTTCCTCATAGGCAAGGTGATCCAGTCCCTGGTCATTTTGGCCACATCATTTCCAGATCATTTGTTCCCCATTCATACACTTTGGAAATACAGTATCCTTTAGAACTCTCAGTTAGCATGTGTACACAACTTTGCTTTCTTAAACATTTTTATGTTGTTCATCAAGAGAAACACAATGCATTTATTGCTGACAGACGACTCTGGTGAAGTCAGGTTCTCCTTCATATTTACACATGGGCCAAATAATCTGATACTCCAGTTTGCATGGAGCCACTGCTTTGCAACTTCACCATATCCTATAGCAGCTATAGGATAGTCCTTTGGCCCATATGTCTTAAATATAGAACGATGCCCTTAAAAGCTATAAATGTCATTTTGACCATGCAGATTTGCATTCTTTATGGCGGGACCATAATTATATTTAATCCTATTGCCTCAAGTAGCAGGTTATTTTCAAATTACTGTTTTAAGATTATAGTTTGAGTTGCAGAGTCTGGTACTATTTGACTTAAGCCTTTAAAGTGGCACTTTATTTTATTTTATTTTTTTCTAAATCTTCTAATAGGGAGTGAAGACTATGTTAGCCCAGCACTGGAAAACTACACCAACTCTAATGGTTATGGAACGACTGGTTAAAAATCTGGATTTTGCTGACATGGGCAGGATGTACAGTTCCAGCATATTTAGAATTGAAATAGGCTCATTACACTTCCTACTGAAATGCGAATGGTTGGATGGAATTTCCCACCCCACCCAGGAGCGGTTGGTGAGGTGAGGTGTCACTGCCCTCTCAGCCCTCTTGGCTGTGGACTCGCTGCCACTGGCCAGAAAAGTGAGAGAGGAAAGGACATAACATAACATTCTGCAGGGTGGGTGGGTGTGCGTGTTAATACAATTACCAGTGAGTTTCACAGTACTTCCTGTGTGGTGCTCTCCTCACCAGCCCTCTGAAATACCAGTCCATAGTTGTAGCTCAAGGCTTTATTGCATTATGAAGTGGATCGGGAGTTTACATATTCCAGAGTCCCAGGTCTACTGAACGGAGGGTGGGAACGCTCCTGTGGTTTATGTTGATGGACGATGGCCAGGGTACGCTTACTGCTTTCTTGGCCTGAGCGACTAAGCCTCCGTTTTAGTATATCCTTCCCTGGCAAAATTGAGTCTTTTGGAGCCATGGTGCTTAGAGAAACACTTCAAACAGTAGCAGGACTAACCCTGTTGGTAGCACTGCTGTGCCCTTTGGTGTGTCTCCTGGATCCATTCAACTGGGCTGACAGATGGAGTCGGGGAAGGGTCTTGTAGTCTTGTAGCACTCGCCTCTTTACCTGTTCCACCTTTTGTCCTTCAATATACTGAACGTTCTTAAATGTAGGGTGGTGGGCTCAAGCCCCATGTTGGGAAAAAGTTTCCTGCATTGCAGGTAATTAGATTGCATAACTTTGATGGTCCCTTTGAATCCTAGGATTCTAGGATTCACATCACCACCAAAATGACCATCAACAGAACTCACACTGTAAAATAGAAACATCAAGATGGCTGGGAGCTGGTCAACCTTAACAAACCTTAGGAAGACATAGCAGAATATAACAACAGAGTAACGTATTTCACAAGATTTTCACAATGATATTTCCCCCCACGCATGAAGTGCCATATATCTCTCACACTACACGGAGGGAAATGAAGTCGATATAGCTGTACTAAATGTACAGTGCATGGTGATTCCCTCAGGAATGCTGTCATCTTGGAACCACAAATGTCTCTTCACCAGCACTTCTGGGCCTTTTGGATTGCTTTGGGAAGCAGAAAACACAACAAGCTGATAAAGCGTAATGAGAAACGCTTACAATTATCAGTGCTTAATTTGCAAATGGTGGTCTTCTTCTGATTCTACATTGCTTTGCATTACATTTAATAATTTACCCCCAGGCAAAGCGATGAGGAAGTGGGCAGAATTAATGGAAAATACTGATGGGGAAAGGAACTAATGAATTTCAAATTGAATATATTTCATAGTCACTTTGCACAAATGTAAATAGCGTAACTATATAGACAGAAGGCAAACAAGAATTCTATGCAGTTGCTTCCAGTCACTACTTTTTCACCTGTGACTAAATCCCAATTGCAGACATGATTTTTAAAAGCAGAATCATCTATTTCATTTGCGGGGGAAATCTAAGGCTATCTAGAACATTAGGTAAGTAGGTAGGGTTAAATATTCAGATAATATCCTTTATATTAATTTTAGCATCACTTTTGCATCAATTTTAGCATCACAGCCAACTAATATTTAGATTTTATTTTGAAACTGTATGATCTGCTTGTGTACAGAAATGTGATAACTCTCAGGAATGTGGTTATCAGCTTGGTTCTGTACAGAATTAGAAACATCTAAGGTCCACCGATATTACACCAAACACAGCAGAAGATTAGGCTGAAAATGACTAGATTCCATATTAGCCACTATAGTCCATGACTTGTGGTGTGATTTTATTAATTTTGGCAGGTATTTTATATCTCATCCTTTTCCTTCAAGGAGTTCAAGGTGGTCATGGTCATGGAACCTTCCAGAAGCCATGCCTCTACTGAATATTCCATGCAATAACTTCTCTGGAAGAATGGGTCCATATGTCCTTCAAGGCTTATTAATTATGTTATTCTTCAGAGTATGCAGGTGACCCTAAACACACTCACTAAGGGGGAAGCCCTTTTGAATACAATAGGGGTTGCTTCTGACTAAAATGTACAGGATTGCACTTTAGAAACTTTTTTAAAAAAAAGTACAAGGGTATTCCAAAAAGTAATTGAAATTTTCAACATTTGAGTTTTCAGCTTATATTGATTTTCAGTCAACGAAACATTGAAGCATTACAGCATAATTTATCACCTGAGATCCTAAACTACCTATGTTTAAAAAGTGTTGAGCATAAGTGAATAATAATAATAAATTTATTATCTATACCCCACCCATCTGGCTGGGTATCCCCAGCCACTCTGGGTGGCTTACAGCATATCTAAAAACATCAAGCATTAAAACACCTCCCGATACAGGGCTGCCATCAGATGTCTTCTAAAAGTTGTGTAATTCTTTATCTCCTTGACATCTGGTGGGAGGGCGTTCCACAGGGCGGGTGCCACTACAGTGGTACCTCTGGTTAAGTACTTAATTCGTTCTGAAGGTCCATTCTTAACCTGAAACTGTTCTTAACCTGAAGCACCACTTTAGCTAATGGGGCCTCCCGCTGCTGCTGTGCCACCGGAACATGATTTCTGTTCTCATCCTGAAGCAAAGTTTTTAACCCGAGGTACTATTTCTGGGTTAGCAGAATCTGTAACCTGAAGCGTATGTAACCCAAGGTACCACTGTACCAAGGCCCTCTGCCTGGTTCCCTGTAACTTTGCTTCTCGCAGTGAGGGAACCAGCAGAAGACCCTCGAAGGAGGACCTCAGTAAGGCTGAGTGATAGGGGTGAAGATGCTCCTTCAGGTATACTGGGCCGAGGCCATTTAGAAGAGCCTGTTGGACCTAGCCAGTGGTCAGTGGCGTGCGGTCAGCAGACCAGGGGGACTAGGCTAGTCCCCTAAATGTTCCTGGCAAATTAGAATATTGAAGTCTTAAAGCCTAGTGCTTCCTTCCCAAAGCCCAGGAAGCTGCTTTCAAATTTAGGAGGGAGGTGCGATGCTGCAACTTCGTTCAAGAGCCCTCCTGTTACCTTCCCAAAGGTAGGCTCCAACATCCTGTCAGAGGCATAGCACCTCCTTTCCAAAGCCCGGGAAGCTTTTTGAACTTCAGTACATAACACTTTTGCCCAGCTTAGGGTGGGAGTCATGATGCTCATGCTCGCAACATTGTCACAACAGTATCCTTCTGGAGCAGCTGCCTGAATTAGGGGTGGGTGGCACTGCTTTGCAGAAAGAGATGGCTTATTTGCAGTTACAGTGGTACCTCAGGTTAAGTACTTAATTCGTTCCGGAGGTCCGTTCTTAACCTGAAACTGTTCTTAACCTGAAGCACCACTTTAGCTAATGGGGTCTCCTGCTGCCGCCGCGCCGCAGGAGCACAATTTCTGTTCTCATCCTGAAGCAAAGTTCTTAACCTGAGGTACTATTTCTGGGTTAGCAGAGTCTGTAACCTGAAGCGTGTGTAACCTGAGGTACCACTGTATTTCCAGTAGAACTATTATTTGCTCTGAAGTTACCGATACTTCCCATAATTCTTGTGGGAAGCACTGAAAGGGAATTATTGGTCATAACATTGCAACAGATATTTTTAAGTGGAAAGAGGGAGGAGAGAAAAAGTAAAGTACTTGTAGAACAGGAAATGGGTACTTCAAAAGTAGCAGAATTAATACATCAAAGATGTTCCAAAAATAATGTAAGACAGATTTAAGCTACATTTTTTAAAAAAAACACCAAAGACATGCACTATCAGATATTGTAAAATTAACACAAAACTCTGTAAAATACTAGCTGGTGTGCTGAGAGCCAGGCCTGCATACATATTTGTGTTGGCTACTAAATCACCCAGGAGGAAACTTGTACCGAAAAATGTAATGACTGTAGGAAAAATATTGGAAGTTTTAAGAAAATGTTTTATCTTACTTCCTGCAAACTGTATGAACCCCATGAATGAGCAAAACTGCAGAAAGCCAGTTTACTTGATGTGTTTGATAGATATAGATAGCTAAATAAATCATACATGTAACTCATTTGCAATTAATTTTTTTCCTTGGGGTCAAGTGTTTGAACAAAGCACAGCATTTGGACAACTAAAAGATGGCAATTTAAAATATTCTGTGGGGGGAAGTATACTGGAAGCTGCATTATACCGATCAGGCCATTGATCAATCTAGCTCACTATTGCTGCACTGACTGGGAGCCTTTCCCCAGGGTTGCAAGCAGAGGACATTCCCAGTTCTACCAGGAGATGCTGGAGATTGAACCAGCGTTATTCAGCATGCAAAGAAGATTAGTGTATCACACAATTTTATGAAAGCCCTAAAAACTAGCAAGAAACATGAGGGAGACCTCCAGATCTCATTGGCAAGAGACTCTAAATTTATTAATCAGTGGGAAATGATACCCTGCAGTGAGTTTGCACCTCCCACTTGCTCTAACAGGGCTTAGGGAAATCATCTTTTGTATCCTTGTCTTCCTGACTGTTGAAGTGGAGTAACTGCCCTCTTCCAGTTTTTTGACTCCATCTTCAACTTAACTTGATATTTTTTAGTTCCATGGTTCCCAGTCGGCGGTCTGTGGACCCCAGGGGGGTCTGTGTAACCTACCCAGGAGGTCTAAGGCACCATTCACATAACAAAAACTACCACAGAGGTATCAAAAATTTCAAAAGTCCGGGGTTCATGGCTTGGCTTTTGAAAAACAGGGGGTCGGCAGTAATTAGCTAATTGGGTAACACTGTTCTAGGTAATAGACTAGAAACTTCTTTCCCCGAAAAAAGAAATATTTACTGGTTTTCCCCCTTTAACCTGATTTAGGAACATTAGGGGGAGAACAGCTGGCTTTGAAGCAGATCAGACAAATTCAGGGGTGGGTAGGACTTATAGATGGCTACTAGAAGTGATGGCTATTCACTGCCTCCACTGACTCTGAACACCTTCTGCTGGGAATCACCAGTGAGGAAAGGGCTCTTGTGCTGAGGTCCTGCTTCCCATAGGCATCTGATTGACCACAATGAGAACAGGTAATACATGGAAATCCTACATGTATCACTAGGCTTCTAGGCGGGAGAGAGGACTTCCCTAAATCACAGAATAAATGTCATTCTATGTGTGAACAGACCACAGGGACAAACTGGCTCTCAGTCCATGTTGCTGGTTTGTGCTGCAAAGTCAACGACACTGGCTGCTATATGAAGCTGGACATATGTCACTATGTGATGAGAAGCACATTACAGTGGTACCTCGTGTTACAGACACTTCAGGTTACAGACTCCACTAATCCAGAAATAGTACCTCAGGTTAAGAACTTTACCTCAGGATGAAAACGGAAATCATGCGGCGACAGCGGGAGGCCCCATTAGCTAAAGTGGTACCTCAGGTTAAGAACAGTTTCAGGTTAAGAATGGACCACCGGAACGAATTAACCCGAGGTACCACTGTAGTTTGTTTTTCTAAAAGAGTTATTCTTCATAAGACAACCCATCATAAGGATCAATTTTAAAAAGGGATTTTTTTATTATTTTTATGTGTTAGATATTTGAGGGGGCTGCCCCCAAAAGTTGATGGCCACTGCCATTCAAATGGTGTGATTGTGTGCACGGCACATTGTGATTGATTGTGCAGGGTGTGGCTTACCTGGCAGGGGCATGGCGTGGGGAGGGCCAGAGGAGCTGTAGGCCCAGGCACATAATTTTGAGCAGGTGTGAACCAGGCACCTGCCAGAGAGAACCCCAGGCCTGCTGTCAGGGGGTGTGGCCTTGCCACTGGACCCCCAGCCAGCGTTGGGGGGTGTGCCCACCAAGAGTTGCCTTGACCAGTTGTGCTCTCCCTTGAGCCGGCGGGCAGGCAAGCGGCTCAGTGTGGCGCCATGAAACCTCTCCAGTCTATGGTCCTTTCTGGAGTAGAGGGATTTCCCCATGCTGATCCATGTACTTCGTGTTCATCATTTGCAAATTAGATTTTAGGGTTATTATTTAATTCATACAATTTATACACTGCTTGACTGTAAAAAGACCTCTCCCCTGCCCTGCCCCGCCCCGCAAAGGGGTTATAGGAGATCCTGAACAGAGGGAGGTTCAAGTGACTTACTATATTTCAGACATGCACAACACATTATGCTCCATTTTCTCTCCTCTGTCCAAAGCACAATAAATTCCAAGGTGTGTAGTTCCGATTAATTTTCAAATGTCAGAGTTGAACACTTCACTCCTGTGTAACACTGCTAAAATGGGCCAACAGATGTCCTAATCAGCCTACTTTACTGTTAAGTAACATTTCCATAAAAAAAGATGAATATACTCCTAAGATTGATTTACCAATTAAAATTTACCCATTTGTCTTAAAAGCCTTTTCTGGACAAATGTAATGAAATATTAATACCTTTAAATAGCAATGTAAGAGAGCTCATTTTGTACTCTAAAGCCAGCACTGTACGTGAACATTAGTAGATTTGTACCGAATATTTATTGCATTTATTTATTTAAAATAATTACATCCTACCCTCAGAGGGGATCTATCAAGGCATCTAACAACAATAAAAACTAAATACGGCTGGTTAATAACACTCAGTTAAAATCACTCATTCACTAACATCAATCTTTCAATGGCTGTTTAAAAAATTCTAGCTTCATTTCAGGAAATTGAGGGCTCTTCAGCACAGCCTTTGGAAATCCACATTTTCCCAATACAATTTGTTCATTGTAGCCCTTCATGGTTCCATATCAATGCTGGTTGATTGCTGTTCTCACATTCCATTGTAGTCCAGAGCTGAGTTGTGCTGGAGGAGGAAGCAGGCTGAAACCAGAGAGTCAGAAGCATGCTTGATTTCTGCCGGAATCCAAGGCTGCAGCCATGGGAGAGGCAGGACCCTCTTGGGGTGATAATGCTGTGAACCCCTCCAACGTAGGCTCAGGTTGTTTATGTGTTTAAATAAACCATGTATCATAAAGACACCACAGTCTCCTCTGTGCCTCATTCTGAGGGAAATACGAACCATGGGTATGCTTCTGGAACCCCTGGAATTTCGCACCACTCATTAATTAGGGTAGTATGAAACAGTATTTTTGATCTGGTCATGTCACATCATTTTTTATGCTACTCCGTTGCTTCTCCACTTTCCCCACCTATTTGGAGGGCATTGTTAGATTGTTACTACACTCTGGCTAAACTTCACAACTACGTCTAGCTAAGAATGAAGTGTTTGCGGAGGGTGTCTATTGTTCTATCGCAACAGCTCACCCCTGGTGAATACAGGAAAATCCACTCTGTGTACCTTTAATACAAACAACAACTCGGTCACAGTGCAAAGGGGCTTCTTTCTAGGTAAATCCACCCAGAAAGAAGAGAAAGGAGCCCTTGGAAATGAACATCAGCTACAACGAGAAAGAAATGAGACAAGGTGATTTGAGGTTTGGTGGGTGGAGTATGGGCAGCAGTACAGAGGAGGAGCTGAGGGGGAAATGGGATAACCCCAAAAACATGCTATGGCAAACACATGTTGCATGGCACAGTGGAATATAATCATTTTAGAATAATTTTTCATGCTAGTTAGGCAAAAAGCGAATTTTCGCTCCGAGAAACTGAGATGCCACCTGGACAGTGTAAGCATAATGTGATTCATAGTTAAAAAATGCAGGAACAGGCAACCTACAAGGAGAGTTTTGAGATGGTGCAGATGAGGCCTGAAAAAGCCAGGTAAATATTGAAAAGCAATAGTCTCAGCATAAGTGCACTTTCTACCCCAATAATCTTCCCAACACATGCATTGGGTTGTATCCCACACTGAATGAGCAGAGTTCTAGTCATGCAATAGTACTTCCCCTTCCTCTCTTTTCCCTGCACCCTCAATCAAAATCTGTTCTGGAAAATCCTCCAGCCCTCTGAAACAGATTTGTGGGATGGGGTGAGGGGAGGAGAGCAGCTGAAGTTTCTGTTGGGATGCAAGAGTCAACAGGTAGCAGCTTTTCCTAGGCTAAGCAATTCACTGCCAGAGAACACAAATTCTGAGGTGGGCCTAATACTGCCTGAAATATACTCGGAGTTGAGTGTGAATTTCATGCTCTTTATTCAGCTCATAGTAGCAATGAATGAAACTTCCCCCGAAACATCTAGCTATATATACATTATTTACACAATGGGCCCTGCTTGATTGGCTAATTCCGGGCTGCTCCTGCAGGCCAATCAGGTCACTGATTCACTTCCACCTGGAGCTGGATTGGGTGGCTCCTGCAGACCAATCAGACTGCTGCATTCTGGATCCCATTGTTCTAGGATTCAGCTCAGTACATAACACTGCCAAAATATCCTTACAAGCTATAGTATCTCAGCATTTCAGGTCCATGTGTTTATTACTCATTCCTGCTTTCAACGTGTACCAGTGTATGTCATGAGCACTTGGCATTGTCAGGAACAAGGCCCTGCTAGACACAAACAGCTGCTAGACTTCTTTGCTTTTTATATTTCCACCTTGCCCTCTTGGGGGCTTACTACTTTGCTGAGAGCGAAGTGAGTAGGCATTGTGTTTGTTTTCAGCATTTCCCTTCTCTCATTAGTCACTCTTCGTTATTCTTCCCCTGGGCTGCGGTTCAGATGTTTAATTCAATTGGGCCTTCATTCCACCATGCAGACTCACACCCTCTCTTGTCCTTTTTCTCGCTTAGTTATTTCATATCCTTGTGTTCCTTTGGAGGAATGTTCCATTTTGCAGGAGCTGTTTGACAAGGAGCTTTACTGATTATTGGGAAAGATTTGTGATCTTTGCTCCAGTACAGGCCAGGGATTCAACTGGGGACTTCATTTGCTAAGATCAGAAAAGTTAACACACAAACTATTTCATGTGCTGTTCTGAGAGGGCTGCTGAAAAGCTCAGGGTTGATGCGAATGGAAAAGGCAGAAGGCTGAATTCCCCTGAAGAGGAATCATGTGTCGTGTTGCTGACTTGTTGTGAGCCGCTTAACAACATCTGGGTCAGATCGGACGTCTATCGAATCAAGCACTATGCCCATCAGTGGCCAACTCCAGATAATGTCTCAGAAACATATCCAACCTGTGTACAGTGGAGACTGGAGACAGATGCCCTCTGTTGCATGTCTCAGCCTTAGGGAATCAGAAGCATGCTGCCTCCTCACAGATTCCATTCACATGGTAAACAGATAACTAAATCCTTCCTGAGCATTTGCCTGCTGACTGACAGGGGCACTGTGTTAAAGCTGTTTTGTGTAGGAAGAAGATTCAGTTGCCAAGGAGTAGGCCAGAGATGAAAGTGCTCAGCCTAAGACTCATCACACATGGTCTGAAAATGTGTTGGTGGAGGGGTGTGTGTATTAGCTGTCCTACCCAAATGGTACCCTTGGAGTCACATCCAAGACTCTACATGTCTTCTGGTGGCTGGTGGGAGTTCAAAACACCTGAAGGGCAGCAGATTGAGGAAGGCTACTCTAGTCACTCCTTTTCTGACTTTATGACTTGGCCCATACTTTCCTGCAGGCTCTTTCAGGCCCAAGAGAAACAAGGAGATTTTGCTGCTTTTGAACCCACTCCCCTGCTCTACAAGCGGTTTCCCAGGGAGGTCAAAGGCACACTTTTATGGGATGTCATGACTTTTCAATCACCAAGCCACCTCACAGCAATTCACAGTTTCCCACCTCAGGCTGTGCCTGTAAAGCAGGGTTACCTGTCAAATCAATTTTATTTTTTTTAAAGGAGCATCACAGGGAAGCTTTGTGGTTCATTCGCCAGAGGCTTGTTTTTCTGAAATAAAGAACATCTATCATCTTCGATTGCAAAACAAGCTTCTTAAAAAAGACAAAAAAGACAAAACCTTTGGAGCAAGATGGGGTTAAAACAACAATAACAAATTTACGATTCACACAATACAGTGAAGAGAGAAGTCAAGTTTCCTAATCCTAGAAATTTTTGCAGCCTCCCATCTTTTTACCCTGGTCAAGGACAGGTTCCATCCTCTTTGCTCTTTTAAAACACCATTTCTGCACCTTCTCCACATACAGAAAGGGGAGCAGAGTCATTTTTCACTCACTTTCCATCCACAGTGGACAAGTGAATGCAGCTGAAAGGAGAAGCCACCACTGCTTGCTCACTTGCACCACCCTCCTTTCTGAGTGTCGGTAGAAATGGGATCCAGCTGCACCTAAAGGAGTGACTAGGCAAACAGTGTGCAAGAGTGTACAAATCCTGTACATGTGGGTTTATGATTAGAGGTGTCCCAAAGCATATTTTGGGGTGCTTATTTTTTCCTATGTATCTCTGGTTATCTCCTGCTTGGACTACTGCAAAACTACAACTAATTTAGAATGCAGCTGCCAGATGAGACTGGGAACAGCTTCCGGGACCATATAACACGGGTCCTAAAGGCTCTACATTGGCTTCCAGTACATTTTCGAGAACAATTCAAAGTGTTTGTGCTGAACTTAAACCCCTAATCAGCCTTGGCCATGTATACCTGAATGAGCATCTTGTCTCTGTTGTTCATCCCAGACACTGAGGTCCAATTCAGAGGACCTTCTGGTGAGAAGGGAACGAGGGGGGATTATTGGGTTGTCTTTGTCTTTATTATATATTTTATGTTTTTTATATTGTAATGTTATGTTGTGAGCTGCCCTGTGATCTACCTGTATAGGGCAGTATACAAATTTAATAAATAATAATAGGCAGAGGGCCTTCTCAGTAGTGGCACCTGCCCTGTGGAACGCCTCCCACCAAACAGGATGGACTTTATTGACCAACGTTATTGGTGTGCATAATGCCTTTGTTTGTACCATGCATCTGCAGGCAGCTGAGCTTGGCTGGATCCATTGGTATGTGCAAATGCAATTTTGTTTGCTTAGATGTATCTATGATTTATGCTGACCCAAAGCACATTTTGGAATAGCCATCCCTATTGTTGACTATCTTCAGTGTGCACAGACACCCTTGTTTGTGCCGTGTGCTCACAGGAAGTTCTGGGGGAGGCAACATTTACTGGTATAGCAGAGAAGCCTCTTTGATGTTGCTTGGGTGTGTGCTTTGCCTTGGCTCAGATCATATTTTGGGGTGGGCACCCCCCAATTACATATTTATTATGGTGTTCCGATGTCATCGTGAATTTATGAGCGTTTTGTAAGCATGACGTTTTCAACTGAATAACATTATTTTTGGCACTCTGGGATACGCGAGCTTTCCTTTTTCTTCTTCTCGCTTTGCGCTTTCGAGCCAAGAAGGGGCAGGGAAGAACTAGGGAGGAACTTAAGCGCCGTGTGGAATTAGTTTCCCGCATTCGGATTTGCAGCCTCCAGGTTGACTTTCGGTGCAGGCGCGCCCGCAGCCTCGCTTCCCCACCTCTCTCCCCTTCGCAATCAGTGCTGCCCTTTATTTAATTAGGGCCCCTCCCACCCGCGACTGCCTTTTCCCGGACTGGCTGGGCATGTCGCTTGACCTCCGGTTGGTCGCTCTCCGGGCCCGCCTCTGAGAACTCAGCGCCACAGGCAGGGGAGGGGCAGAGTGCGAGGGGAGGGAGGGAGGCTGCCGCCGCGGAGCCCAAGCAGCAGCAGCAGCGCCTCTCCCACTTCCATCCACCAACAGAGCGAAAAGGCTCCGGGAGAGAGAGGGGCGGCGCGAGCGGCCCAATCCGCGGGAACGAAAGCAGCCTTGGGGGCGGAGCCAGGCGCGCCGCTACCCAATGGCACGGGCGCTGGGGCGGGGCGGAGCTCTGGGAGAGCTTGTGAGGAGTCTGAGGCGGCGAAAGAGTCCGGAGTCGGGAGGCGAGTTTGTTGGTGGAGCTGCTGAGGCTCGTCTCGTGCTCTCTCTGGCGCCCGTTATAGCAGCTGCGTAGTCGCTGCCGCCGCCGCCGTCGCGCGCGGGGCCGCTGAGGGGAGACCGCAGACTTCGGAGGCACCGTCAAGGAGGAGCGGGCGGAAGGCGCTTCTCGACGGCGAAAGGAGCGGGAAGCCGCCCGGGGTAGAAGTTTGGCTGGAGTCGCCGCCGCTGAGGAAACTTTTCTCGAGGGGCCGCAGCCGGGGGAGGAGAGGCGGCTGAGGCGTCGCCGGGGCTGGGCTGCTCCCTGCCGGACTCGGGGGCGCTTTTTCGGCCCTGGCCGGGATGTACCTGGCAGCGGTCTCGGCGGGGCGGCGGCGCCGGGGCGGCGGCGGCTGGCCCTGGGCGGCGGATTGGCCTCGGCTGCTGCTGGCGGTGGCGTTCCTGGGGGCGTCCGGGACGCGGGCGTTCGTGTGCCTGCCTTGCGACGAGTCCCGCTGCGAGGAGCCCAAGAACTGCCCCGGCGGCGTCGTGATGGACATCTGCGGCTGCTGCTTCATGTGCGCCCGGCAGCGCAACGAGAGCTGCGGGGGCTTCTTCGGGCTGCACGGCGCCTGCGACCGCGGGCTGCGCTGCGTGATCCGCCCGCCGCTCAACGGGGACTCGCTCACGGAGTACGAAGCGGGCGTCTGCGAAGGTAACAAGGCAAAAAGCCCCTCCAAAGGCGGACGGGTGCCTCTTGCTTCCAGGCGGGGGGGCGCGGAGTCACTCCGCCCCGGCGCGGACCGACGAGCGTCGAGCTAGCGCGTGTCTTGGGAGGTTGGGGGGCGGCGGCGGCGGAGAGAGGGACTGGGGATTTCTTTCCGGGAGGAAAGTGGGGCGGGGAGGACTGGGGCCCTTGTCAGACCCCGCTTTGAAAGTATTCTGCTGCTTCGGGGGTCTCTCCACCCCACCCCCGCCAAGCCACTCCATTTTTTTCAGTACACTTGTAGTGTGAAATGTTGGCTGCATGTACCGAGAAAGCTGGTAGGTAGATTGGAAGGAAAGGTTGGGGTTTCCTAGTGTGGCGTGTTGTCTCCGTCGATTGCATGTTCTGACTCTTCTCTCCCCTCCTCCTCTCCCCCCCCTCCGCTTTCCTCATAGTTATTTTCCATACTTGCCCACATCATATGCAGGTGTTCATCCCCCAATCTGCACTGCTTTAAAAAAACAACAACCAAGAGGAGGCATCTCTCTTTAATGCTACAGTGGCTCAGAGTAGTATGTGCACGCGTGTGTTTTGCCGGTATAGAACCGATTGCTTCCCCCTCACAAGGTGGATGTTGCGTTTTCCTCTTCTGTTTCGTCCTTTACGTTTCCCTCTCCCTTTGCTTATTGTTCCCAACGGTCGTGGATTTTAAAGTGGCTTTTGAACTAGGGCATGGAAATAAAAAGCGTATTTTTTTCCTGAAGTCGGGATACGTTCTTCCTTATTTTTTAAATGTAGGTATCTCTGGTCCTAACAGTTCGATTTTCTTTTTCCTTTGGCTTTGGTCTGCTCTTTTTTCAACCTGTTTTTGCAGCCCATCACTAACCATGTTTTCCACCTAGTAGTGAGACAGTGAGAGTTGTATATTAGTAAGTGCATTTAGGGCTACAGTCAGTGTCTTGATTCCCTCCCCAGTCCAGATGTGCAGGCAGATGGCTATTGATTGTCATGTAGCAGCTTTTCTGAAATTATAGTTTTGAAAGCTATCATAATTGCATAATTTTTGTTTAATGGTATATTTTCAGAAACATTGCAACATGCAGACTATTTGATAAGAGTAGCTTTATATTGGATGATATTGCTTACCTATTAGCCCTGTTTCATATGTTTTTGAAATGTCAGATTGACACCTGTCTTTTCAATCTTCTGGATTCAAATGGCTTGTAATCAGTATTGAATGAGAATTCTTGAATCAGTAAAGAATCAAAGGGTGACCATCTATTGAAATGTTTAAAATGCTTACACTCATCACTTTATGCATCATTGGGGGGGGCAGAAATCTACCTTTCATTTTCATGCAGAAAAGGGGGCAATTCAGTTGGCTATAATTTGTATTGTACATCAGTCTTCTTCATAATATATTCTAGTCAAAAAATTGGAAATATATGAATATTTTGCCTGATAGCTGTGTAAGTGGCACAAGAGAGTTCAATCTATCCATTTTCACCTCTTCAAACATTAGGAAAGTTTGAGATACTATAGTGCAGATGAGAATCAAAATTTATATGGAAAATTTTTGTCTTCCCCCTCCCTTTTCATTGGTTACTTAAAACGATGATTTTTGTAGATCCGCTAGAGAGCAGCCGTGAGTTCAGGAATTCCTCTGGAGAACGGTAGTAAAGTCATAAAAAAGCACACACTCCAACTGTTAAAAGATAGCTAGTGCCCTTGTATCCCCCAAAATGACATTTAAACTTAACAATTGGTACATACATTTGTTCATAGTTTAGTTTTAGTTTTACTACTCTTGGTTATGATATAAATAGGATGTGGTTTTCTGTACAGGTTAGCTCTCCTTCGCACATTATCAGTTGGGTTTTCTGAACATGATGAGAATCGGCATGGATCTGTCAGGCTTTTACAACTGTTTGGAGTTGTAGTTGCTTTACATGTTTGTATGGGGAGAGTTTAAATATAAGGAGCATGCAAGCATATTAAGTTGTGAATAAATATCTGTCATGATCTTCCATTCAGATGTTGCATATTTTCCATGTAACTACACCTTAATTTTTATATAAGAGGGAAATTATATTGAAAACTTCCTATAATGTTTTGACACTGTCTCCTTTAATGTATAGCAGTCTAGAGCTTTCTGGCAGTTTTAGGAGAACTATAATTCTTTAGAAGTGATGCAATGCTGGACTTCAATGAAAAGCACATCTGGCATTCCCCTGCTGAAAATAATATGGAGAGTCTCTCAAGAAGAGACTTCAGCTAGTGTGGACTTGACATTAGACCCAGCTGTCCCAGTTCCAATTATCCCACAGAAACAGTCTATAGAAATTAGCAAAACTGTTGCCATATAAATCACTTAGCTGCATGAGTATGCATAGTTGAAGCTTTTGGTCACCAGTTGGGCTGAAGTATTAGTAGCTTTGAATTTGGCAACACGTTCATAAGATTATTTTGAGCTTTCACATAAAAATATTAGAGCTAAAATCTGTTACTGATTCCAACAATTGAATTGGGACCAGTGGTTGAGTTTACTGTTTCTTTTTATCTGTTGATACAACAAAGCTTTACTGGTAACAGTCTTGACATGAATATCATTTGTAGATGAAAGCCTATCTGCCACAAAAGAGTAGGTTTTCACATTTTTACAAATCTATTCTCTTTTCAGTCTTTCTTACAATAGAATTTTTATCCTAAAACGACCCCTACTGGTCACAATGTAGAACTCTTTTTAAAGCTTTTAGATGGGTTCATGAAAAACACTGACACAGCCAAAAATGTGTTCTCAGTCCAGTGGTTATTAGCATGGATCATGGTTTAATCGGCAGTGGCAAATTGTTATCTCAAATCTTCTGAAAGCAGTATGTATTAAATAGAATAAAGCAAACACAGCAGCTGACTGATATTTTTGTAATGTCATGATATCTTAACAATAAGGGTGTTATTTAAATGTTCTCAGAAGAAAACAAAATTTATTTTATATATTTACATAACATTTTATATAACAGCATTAGGTGTGCAATCTGATTTTGGAAAAATATCCATTCAGGACTGGAACTACTACTTGCTACTATACTGTAGCTATACTCTGTGTTCTGCTTCCTAGATTCACCATTGTGGAGTTCCTTTTTAACATTGCTCTAGCTGTGATTCCATAGTTCAAGAGTTATTTGCTGAAAGCTGCAATGCTACTGGTATTCCGCTGGTCTTGATCCCTTTGTGGTAAAGTACCATATGAACTCATGTAACTAATTTCATAAACCTTTATACTGTATAAGTAACGAGCATGGAACAACTCAAAACTATTTTAACAGTATTGACAGCAGATGCGTTGCATTAGAAATAAGCTCTGACACCATTTTAATTACTGAGAAAAGATTGGTGCTGAACTGGAGAGACACTCCAATGTAATCGGGTCATGTATGTGATGCCAATAAGCAGTTGTTTAGCTTTGCTGGGGGGGGGGCAGCTGGGAAATATAGATCTATAAAAGTAGTGTGGAACTTGTAGCCTTCCAGACTTCAGCTCCTGTTAGACCTGATCATTGTCCATGCTGGCTTTGGCTAGGGGACATAAACTACTATTTAAACTATTTCCAGTATTTGGCCTGGAAACTATTCTAACATTTGGCAATAGTCTTCAGGGAGGTCTGTGTTTAGAAATAGTTTGGTTTCCTTTCAACTGTGTAAACCTTCACTTTCCCTTCTGGAATATTTGCATGTCATGGACTCAACATAGTCCTGACCCTTTCCATAACAGCGCTAGACAATGTAGTTTTACAATACTTCTGTAAAAGTTCATAAAGCTTTTTTTTCCTTAAGCAATGCTACTTTTATTAGGGGAAGAATTGGTGATGAATGTCTTAAGTTGCTGCAGCTGATTGACATAAGGTGCCTAAAGCTCATTCAGTGACCTTATTCCAGGCACTGTCTCTTTGTGTGACCTACCTCACTGGTTGAGCACCTGCTTTGTGTGCATGTTTAATCCTCTTCATCACCAGGTAGGGCTGGGAATATTTCCTGCGTGAAATCCTGGAGAGCCACCGTCAGTCATTGTAGACAATGCTGAGCTAGGTGGAGCTATTGTCAGTATCAATATATGGCAGCTTCCTATGTTCCCTGTGATATGAATGTAATAAATTAGTAATATACAGTATCAAACTACTTGTTTCCATACAAAGCATTCTAAAATAACACATCTATGGCTAGTGCTCTATAAGTGTCCCAGGTTCCCTGGATCTGAATACTATAGCTTCCTAAATTTATGCTAAATTTCCATAAGAGATTAAGAAGAGCCTGCTGGATCAGGTCAGTGGCCCATCTAGTCCAGCGTCTTGTTCTGATAGTGGCCAGCCAGATGCCTGTGGGAAACCTGCAAGTGGGATTTGAGCACAAGAGCCCTCTCCCCTCCTGTGCTTTCCAGCAGTTGGTATTCAGAAGCATTGCTTCCTCCAACTGTGGAGGCAGAGCACAGCCATCATAGCAAGGAGCTTGCCATAGCCCTCTCTTCTATGAATTTGTCTAGTCCAGGGGTCGGCAAGGCTTACCAGGCATGGGCTGCATCACTCCCGTGGAGATCCTCCGTGGGCCGGGCCAGCGCAGCACAACGCCGGAAATCCCTTCTGCGCATGCCCAGATGCCGGAAATCGTGCCTACTTTTATCTGTCATGAATCTTCGAACATTTAGCTTCATTGGTTGTAAATGAGTTCTAGTTTACAGTTAATGAATTATGTTGGTTTTTGTAGGAGATGTTTGTGATCAACTTTGTACTGTCACAAAAGCAGTACTTATAACAGGAACGGAACCTCAGGTCTCTCTTCTGTAGAACTTTCCCTAAAACATACTCCTCATTGTCCCTGTTCTGTGCTCTCCTCAAGGATACATTCCAGCCAAGCAAAAGCACTTAACTATGTTAATGCCTCTTGCTTGCCTGGACGGATGTGTGTGTGCTGAGCTCTCTGAATTTTGTGTGACTGGAATGTAAGCTAACAAAAAGGTAAAAGTAAAGTCTGTTGCTCCACCCACTTTTTGCCTCTGGTCCCACCCAACCCCATAAGGGAATGCAGTACTTGGGCTGCAAAAGATTCTCCACACTGATCTGTCATTTTAATATCATTTTCTTATTACTTTCCTCAAACAATCCAGGAATGGGCAGTTGATTGAAATACTGCTAAATATTGGCAATTCCTAGTTTACTACCACAATAAACATTTTCAGGGAAGATAGGAGTACTGTAAAGTTAGTTGAAAATGCCTTCAGTCTTACCTTTGACACCTTGGCATGTTTCTCTTGTTAAACTTCAAAGGCTATATTGGTATGCAGCACCTTTATTATAAATACTGATTTCCAAAGAAGTACTCTGGGATATAAAAGATATATGGATTTAGTAAGTTAACTTCATTAAACGTTTTGTAACTCTGACTGCAGTTTGGTACTGCAACTGACTGTTGCTACAGTTTTGCTCAAAAATAGCAGTATCATTTTTAAAAAACAAAACTGGCGGGATTATGTGGTAGCCTGTTCAGGCAAATCTGTTTGCTATGAAGAGTTTCTGGTTTAAGCTTCTGTGTGCTGCTTCTATGTGAATATTGCTTGCAATATTCTGAACTGTTTTGATATTTGAGTAGTCAACCAGACTGAGATGTTCAGCCTTAGCCTTTTACATCCTCTTCATCTGGAGGTTCTAATTGCTGCTTTCTTGTGCATTATTATTATTATTATTATTATTATTATTATTATTATTATACCCCGCCTTCCCCCCAGAATTGGGACTCAAGATGTCTTACAAAAATTAAAACCAACTTGAATAAAATGCAGAAAGCTTAAAAGATATAAAAAATATTATTATGTTGTTGCAGTTGCACAATCTGGTGTCAATGTGAGATCAGTGGCTTTTGATGTGATCAACCATGGTATGCTCCTGGATTGGTTTTTTGGGCTGGGGATTGGAGGCACTATTCTTTAGAGATTCTGCTACTAACTGCAGGACTGGTTCCAGAGAGTAGTACTCTCTCTCTCTCATTCTCACTTTCACCCCCACCCACCCCAGGCACATTACCCCCAATACTGTTTAAAATCTACATGAAATCATTGGGAGCAGTCAATTGGAATGCAATGTCTTAATTAATGCTGATGACACTTTGCTCTATTTCTCCGTGATTCAGAAGTGGACACTTAAGGCTTGAGCTGTTCTCTGGATGTGGTGTACAAGAAGGACAATAAACCAATATTGAATTCTGGCAGATAGAGGCCCTTTGGGTGTTTCGTTCTTGTGTCCAGGAAGTGAGACATTTAATGGTCACACTCTTTTTGAAAGAGCAGGTTCATCTTTGGGGCCTTCTCATTTATTCATCTTTGGCTTCAGAGGCTAGGAGTACTTTCTATCAGGTTTGGCTGGTACAGCAGCTACAGCCATTGCTGGACAGGGATGACCTGACCACAGTGATCCATGTACTGATAATATCAAGACTGATTGCTATCAAGAGCCAACCATCATACATGTATTAAACATTTTGTTGACACAACTGCACTGGCTACCAATATACTACCAGGCCAGATTCAGTGTGACATTGTTACTTGCTTAGAAACTCCTAAACATCTTGGCACCAGGCTACTGAGAGGTCCTAACATTTGCTTTCAGTGTTGTCACCCTTTTAATGTGCAATGTGTTACCACCTGAGATAAGGCATGCACCAATTATATATTCTTTCAAATGAATGCTTATGAACTTTTTATTTACTCGCCTTTTCTGACTGAATTTTTAATTACTGGCTGCTGGTGCATCTGCTGATGTACTGTTGTTATTTTTAATAAGTACACTGCTCAGATATTTTCAAATTTGAGCAAAAAAATAAAATAAAATAAGTTTAGCAGAAGCAGGTACTCCTAAGCCATAGTTTGAATTGTTGGCGCTAACCATAGTTAATGATACTGGTTAGAATTGGACATACAAGCAAGCCAGGATTATGCTCAGTTAGCCATGGTTTGTCATTTCAGCCACGCAGTAGTCCCAATATACTGAAACAAGAGTCCCAAACCTTTTGTTTTGCTGTTCTGTGAACAAGAAGGAAAACACAGAAAGGGACACTTCAGAGGAAAGGACATACAGTGGTACCTTGGGTTACAGACTCCGCTAACCCAGAAATAGTACCTTGGGTTAAGAACTTTGCTTCAGGATGAGAACAGAAATCGCGCGGCAGCTGGAAGCCGCATTAGCTAAAGTGGTGCTTCAGGTTAAGAACAGTTTCAGGTTAAGAACGAACCTCCAGAATGAATTAAGTTCCACTGTACTTGATTCTTAATGTCTGGGACATAGTAAGATTGTGCCTTAGCTCGGTAATGTGCCTTTCCTATTTATCTATGAAACTTGTGTCTGACATGCCTTCATACAGGAAAAAAGTAAGTTCTTTATTTACAAATAGTGTTTTATGGGGGACAAAGCATGCTCTCTATCCCTTACAATGGTTGGCCCAAACTACTGGAAAGTATATGTATTTTTTTGCAGGGAAGCATCTCTTGGAGATGCTTGCAGGATACTAGCCAGCACCCCACACCTGCCTGTCATGACTGGCATTTTGCTAATATTTGCTCAGTGTTCTGCAGGTATCAAAGCAAATACTAATTACTTGGTATAATACTTAACATACAAGGTGCAGGGTTAGCCATTTTAATTAGAAGAAAGCAGCCTGCCCCAGACAGCAGATTTTGGGGTATCATTTAAGGGCAGGCAAATGTAGGAAACTGGGCATCATTTAAATGACACAATCCCCTGCCTTGTTTAAGTTGCAATATGAAATATTAGCTATGCAAGATAAATAATAAAAGAGGAACAGAAAAGTAAATGTGTGGGTTAAACTGTCATTTGTTTAGTTACAGGATATAACGTTTTGGCTTTAACAATACAATCTTGTACATGTCTACTTAGAAGTAAGTGAGGGCAACTAGTGTGGAGCTCCACTGCAGCACACCTGACCTCCTATCAACAGTATCACTTTGCTTACTGAGAGGAAGAGGGGTGAAGTTATGGGGAGTTCAGCATGGTGCAGGTGCAGTGGGGGAACCAGTTCAGTGCTTCTATTGCTTGACCTGCATCACATCACTGCCTTGCTCCTCCCTCATTCCCCCAGTCAACACTGCTGGGCAGCCATGTGTATAGTGGCACACCTCCACAATGGCTGCCCATTGAAGACTTACTCCCAGGTAAACATGTATAGGATTGCAATCCTAAATGTTCTTAATTTGTGGAAATTAATAGCTGAAGTAAAAGGGTTCTGGTCTGAATTCTGGAAGGGAAGAATGCAGTTGCTTGAAACTTGCTGAAACATAAAGCCTTGTTGTCTCTGTGTCTCCACCCTCTGTGAATCAGAGTGTGACTGACTGACCATGCAGCCTTGCAAATAAGTCTACAAATGTAGGTTTATTGCTAGCCCATCTTATCACAAATCCCTATAATAACCATTTTTGGCTCACTCACCAGTATTGGAAACAAATCCACAAAGTTACTTGTCCACAAAAGATTACTGTTACATTTCCCTCTAGTAATTTTTTCTAGTACAGTGGTACCTCAGGTTACATACGCTTCAGGTTACAGACTCCACTAACCCAAAAATAGTACCTCGGGTTAAGAACTTTGCTTCAGGATGAGAACAGAAATCGTGTTGCGGCGGCGGCAGGAGACCCCATTAGCTAAAGTGGTGCTTCAGGTTAAGAACAGTTTCAGGTTAAGAACGGACCTCCGGAACGAATTAAGTACTTAACCCGAGGTACCACTGTATCATTACCTCTCCAGCTTACAAAGGTTTCCTGCCTTGATCTTCCAAGGATGATGCTTACTTGGCATAGGAGAGCAGACATGTGGCTATTTACAGAACTTGTTAATGAGATCTAATGAGTGAAAGGGGAGGAGCCAAGGGCCAAGCTATTGGTTCAGGCAGACTAATAGGCAGGACTTTTGATCAGCTGTATGGATTTCTATTTTGAATGGGGTATCAACTATTAAAATTATGTATTCACATTGACCCTGCAAACTTAGGGGCCAAGAGTGATCAAGTTTGCGGCTAGCAACTTGAATCCAACTCTAATTTATAGGTTTCCATTATGTAATCTAACTCAAGTAACTGGAAGTAATTTAGTCACCTTATCTGTTAAGCATATAAGACATTTACCCCCCAAATATCTGACTTGTATAGAACTGAGAAGGGATGCGGGTGGCGCTGTGGGTTAAACCACAGAGCCTAGGACTTGCCGATCAGAAGGCCAGCGGTTCAAATTCCTGCAACGGGGTGAGCTCCTGTTGCTCGGTCCCTGCTCCTGCCAACCTAGCAGTTCGAAAGCATGTCAGAGTGCAAGTAGATAAATAGGTACCGCTCCGGCGGGAAGGTAAACAGCGTTTCCGTGCACTGCTCTGGTTCACCAGAAGCAGCGTAGTCATGCTGGCCACATGACCCAGAAGCTGTACGCCGGCTCCCTCGGCCAATAAAGCGAGATGAGCGCCGCAACCCCAGAGTTGGCCACGACTGGACCTAATGGCCAGGGGTCCCTCAGTGACATTATTAAGCTAGGTTTCTAAGAAATTTAACACTGTCTCGTTTGCTTGAAAAACTTGAGGTTGGCTTTCAGAATATTTATCCTGGTAACTATGAATGCTTTTTCCAGTCCTGACAGACACAGTTCCAAAAAAGAACTGACAATGTAATAAGTGTTGGGTCCTATTATTTTAGCTATCAGGATTGCTTCTCGATGTTGGACATTTCCAGAATTCCATTAAGTGTCACATTTACTCCATCACATGTAATCAGGATTGACCACTGATTCAGCTTTAGCAACCAGTTTCCATATTACTAGTTTCCTCATCTCTGGCTTCATTGTCATGAGTATTTCAATAGAGAGACTATAGTTAATTAGCTTTTGTTCCTAATATTTTGTATGTGGAGATACACCTGAAGCAGTTACATTGCAAAGTGTGGAGAAGTATGTTTACAAACAGAAATACTATTGTATATTACATATATTCCCTCTTGAATTTTCTTGTCCTGTTATTCTAGTACAAATATTCTAGTACTTATCCTATAATTAAAGCTATCAGTCTCACTGTATTGAGGACTAGCAGTAATCATTTAAGTTTCCATCATTCTATCTGCATTTTAAAGGAACAATTTCCATATGAAGATATACTAGAGATATATATTGTTTTTAATTTCCTTTGTTGCTAGCCAGAAAAAAAATATTACTTTACAAACCTACATTAACAGTAAAAGCTGTGAGAATTTAATGAATTTTTACACAGCTTCAGATATTTGTCTGACAGATTTTAAACCCAAGAGCCTTTTCAGATGTTTGATTTATGATGAGAATGCATACCAGTTACTTATTTGACTTTTGAGATGTTGCGTCAGCAAGAAGTAATGGTCATACTGCTGTTTTTTTAAGCAGGTAGCCTGCTTAACTGAACTGCTGGGTGCAATTTTCCTTCCATGAAGCATGGCCATTGTATTCTGATGGTTGGGAGTATTTATTGGCTAATGCCTGTAGTATTACGTTTAGTGCACTTTGAAAATACTGTGATATTTTGAAACATATTTTAAAAGAGATTTTTAATTTTTACATCAATTACTTTTGGCTGATCATCTTTCTGTGTTGTTTTACTAGGAGGCCTCATCTTTTCAGAAAGTATGAAAGAATAGTACCTGCATGGCTACATCCATTTGATTTGTTCCTTTCGTTTATGCTTTAAGTTAAACTTGTTCTTTTTCCACTTTCTGTTGTTGAAGTGTGTTCGCAACCTTGTTTATAAGTAAAAGTAATGGTGGAGAAAATAGTGAACAGGTTACCACAGTAGGAAAATTACCTTAGTGACCCTATCAATTTCCTGGTAGAAGAATATGATATGGTGCTATGAACAACATATTTAGGATAACTGAATGGCTTTTTGAAGAGTACATTCTGAACATGAGTCTTAACTAAAGCTTAATGGAGCGATCTACATTGTGCTATACTGTATGAATTGAACTGTAAAAGTGTGGTTTTGACTTCAACTAGACTTTGATTATTTTTCTTTTATTCTCTAATGTAGCCTGAAGGGTGATAATTCCCTGAAACATGTATTATACAGTTATAGTGATGAGATATAATGAATAAAATTGACACTTTGGGACGTTTTTGTTGTATACACCCTGAAATGAATGATACTTGATACTCATCCAATATTCTGTAGCCTTTTTAGAAACAGAAGTTCTGCCAGCCACCCATTCATTGCCTGACTCAATTAGGGCTTCAACTTTTAGAACAATATTTTGGTGGAAAGATTGAATATATTTATAGGCAAATATATCAAGGCTGATCAAGTGGCATTTCCTAAGAGTGGTAAAATGGCACCTAATGATACAAAACAAAGATTCCATATGGGTTGTTATTTATAAATGCCAAAAAGGAGTTTGATAGAGTAGAATGGAGGTATCAATTACAATTTCTGTAAAAAAGATTGGGAATAGTTTTCATTTTATTGCTCAATTGATATATGCCATCCAACAGCCTCAATATTTGTGAATAATGTAAAATTGGAAAAATTCTAAATTTCAGAGTGGCACTTGTCAAGGATGCTCACTGTCACCATTGTTATTTAACATTGCAGAGTCTGTTGGAACACATCCAGGAATTGTTGGGCAAAATGCAGGAGGTAATTATTTAAGTCAATCTTCATGCTGCTATAGTCCCAATTTTGAGAGACCCAGAGGAAATAAAGCCAGTCTTAAACATACTTCATATTTACGTACATTTATATCTTGGAATGTAAGATAAAGCTGCAAAATTAGAATGGTTTGGTTATCATAAGCAGTGGACTATAACAGATACAGTCATACCTTGGGTTGCGAACGCTGCGGGTTGCGTGTTTCGAGTTACGGACCGGAATGGGTTACTTCCGGGTTTTGGCACTCACACATGCGCAGAAGTGCTAAATCACGCTTTGTGCATGCATGCCAAATTGCATCACGCGCGTGCGCTGGTGCGGGTTGTGAACGCTGCGGGTTGCGAACATGACTCCCGCAGGCATCACGTTCGTAACCTGAGGTATGACTGTAATGGGAAAAGATACCAAATTCCATGGAGAGGAACCCCAAGTAGATATTTCGGAATCTTGATTACCTAGGATCTGGGGGGGAAACTCAATAACAACAACAACAACAACAACAACAACAACAACAACTTATTGTTTATACCCCGCCCACCTGGCTGAGTTTTCCCAGCTACTCTGGGCAGCTTCCAGCAAAATATAAAAAATAATAAAATTAAAGATAACCACTCCAATTTAATTCAGGAAATGAGAAAATATCATCTAATTGGGAAAGTCTAAAACTTTCATGAGTAGGTAGAAGCACCATAATAAAAATGAATATAATGCCTTGTATTCTGTTTGTTATGAAATCATATTAAAAGCTAATGATCAGTTAAAAATATTCTGTTACATTTTCAACGGTCAGGCAAGAAACCCAGAATTATGTTGAAAATGCTCAGTCAATAAACTTTAGAGGAGTTTGCATTTCCTAATATAAAATGTTTTATTTTGCTTGTATGTTTGAATGTCTAAAGATACTGTTTGAAATTTAAGAGTTAACAAATTGAACAAAGGTTTTTCTGTAAAATAAAATAGCACCCTTTGGTAACACTTGGAGGAACTTAATAGTTAGTAACTCAGACCCTATCACTTTGCCATTTTAAAAAACTGAAAGAGCATGCTCATCCAGGATTGTCACCTCACTGGTTTTTTTTTTATGATATTGAGTGCAAAAGGAGAGAATCATTAAGAGATATGAAGCTATGGGAAATGTGGAAACATGGGGGTTAATTGAATTTAGGGCTGTGATAAAGGAGGGACTAGGATAAAAAAATTGCCATCCGATCTAAAACATGAAAAAATTAAAATACTAAAACAGATTAAAGTCACCTCAAATTCCTAAGCATCTGAGTAGGCTTGTTTGAACAAGAATGTTTTTAGCAGGAGCTGAAAGCTACATTGATGGTGTCTGCTTGATATCAATAGGCAGGGAGTTCCAAAGTGTAGGTGCCACCCACTGGTGTTACATGCTGACAAGGTCTTGCTCCTGTCAGCAGCAGGGGTGCCAACTTGAATAAAATACTGGGGAGGGGACCAGGTAAGACCCACCCCACATAACCACAAGATGACATGCACACACACCATTTGAATGGCAATGCCCATCAAATGGGGGGGGGCAGGTCCTCTCAAATACTTTATGTTCCTTTTTTATGTTCCTATTCTAATAGGATTTTTATATTGCTGTGTTTTGGAATAAAGTAATGACATAATATACATACACATGTTTTACAAATAATGAAAAATATACATACTTTTTAAAGATTAGTGTTCTGTATGTATTTATAATTCCAATTATCTTACATGCAGCTGGTGTAATATTTTTATTCATAATACTTGTAATCTATGTAAATATTCAATAAGTAAAGTGAACTTGTGAGTTTATGTAGCCCCACATGTCCACTGCATGCTTCATAGCTAAATGGTCTATTTCTAAGCCAGATTTATTGAATTACCTCAGACATTAAAAAAATGGGAAATGAGTTATTACCTCATTGCTTGACAATAGTGCAAAGTAAAGTTTTGCATTGTGGGGTAAAAGTTCAGTGTCTCATTGAATATGGCAATATGGAAGTTATGCCATAACTAGTTAATTCTATACCCCATACTATATATGATTGAAAACACTTAAAAATCATATGGAACAGTTAAAGAATTTAAAAGTATAAAGAAGGTGGTAACCCCTAATATTGGCTCCTATAGGAAGTGTTTATTAAAACAACTGGTTTTTAAATAGTTCACATATAGCTTTACATTTCTGAAAATAAATGCTGAATGTTTTTAATATTTAATGCTGTACTGTTTTTAACATTTGATTGGGAGCCGCCCAGAGTGGCTGGGGAAACTCAGCCAGATGGGCGGGGTATAAATAATAAATTATTATTGTATTGTATTATTATGAATGGTTCACAGTTAATCTTAAAACATTAAATATAACCTTGCAGGATATCAAATGCAAAAAAGTACAAATGAAAATCAAATACAAAATATAACAAAATATTTACATTTAAAGTAGCATAATTAACATGAATGAAAATTCCACATATAAACTAGTATAAGCCACCCAACAAAACAACTCTGCTCCCCTCCCCCATTGCCTCGTAGTAGCATCTTCCATTCACATCCTTAGCACTTCCACATACAAACATGACCAGTAGGTTTTCTGGACAGTTTTCAGTTGCCATAAATGGAAATCTAATTAACTTAGGAACAGTAGAGGCTAGCTGCATTATGTCAAGTCAGGCAAACTGGTCCATCAAGCTCAGTATTGTCCACAATCCCCTCAACTAACTGGCAGAGGCTCTCCAGGGTTTCAGACAAGAATCACCCTGGAGATGCTGGGGGTTGAACTTTGGTCCTTCTTTGGAAACCCAGACAAATGGGGGAGTATAAATAATAAAATTATATTGTATTATTATTTTTCATGCAAGAGGAATTCTCTACTGCTGAGCTGTGGCTACTCCCCCAGTACTTAGAAAATGAAAAATTGAAAGTAGATTGATTTTCCATGTTGTAATTCCCCCCCCCCAAATAACCAAAAGTTGTTGAACTGAAATATGCTGTGGGTGAGGTTTAGAAATACCTTTATATATAAAATATTATATTTAAACCAATCCATTGGAATTCTACTAAATATTTTAAGTTTTGTCAGCTAGGGATGTGTAAATCTAGGATCTAGGAGTCTTGGTTGACCACAAACTTGACATGAGCCAACAGTGTGACGCGGCAGCTAAAAAAGCCAATGCAATTCTGGGCTGCATCAATAGGAGTATAGCATCTAGATCAAGGGAAGTAATAGTGCCACTGTATTCTGCTCTGGTCAGACCTCAACTGGAGTACTGTGTCCAGTTCTGGGCACCACAGTTCAAGAAGGACACTGACAAACTGGAACGTGTCCAGAGGAGGGCAACCAAAATGGTCAAAGGCCTGGAAACGATGCCTTATGAGGAACGGCTAAGGGAGCTGGGCATGTTTAGCTTGGAGAAGAGGAGGCTAAGGGGTGATATGATAGCCATGTTCAAATATATAAAAGGATGTCACATAGAGGAGGGAGAAAGGTTGTTTTCTGCTGCTCCAGAGAAGCGGACACGGAGCAATGGATCCAAACTACAAGAAAGAAGATTCCACCTAAACATTAGGAAAAACTTCCTGACAGTAAGAGCTGTTTGACAGTGGAATTTGCTGCCAAGGAGTGTGGTGGAGTCTCCTCCTTTGGAGGTCTTTAAGCAGAGGCTTGACAACCATATGTCAGGAGTGCTCTGATGGTGTTTCCTGCTTGGCAGGGGGTTGGACTCGATGGCCTTTGTGGTCTCTTCCAATTCTATGATTCTATGAAATCTGTCAATTTCTGCAATTGCACATCAGTTTGTTTCTTTCTTTGTTTTAAAAAAGTCCTAATGAAATTTCATTAGTGAACTTCTCCAAACATAGATTATTTTGTAAAGCAATTTCCCCTACTAAAATGCATTTTTGTCTGTTTTCAGTAATATATGCATTTTATGCATTTTTTCCTACTGTATACATTTTTGTATTTTTGCTTGTGGTGAAAATCTTGCAAAATTTAGAGAAGTGCAAATCATGTAGGCTCATTTTTTAGTCTAATTTTTCTCGCATTTCTAATGACAACTCAGTAGCAGTAACTCAGTAACATATACCTGCTTTACCTAATTTAAATCAGAAGAGCAATGGTAAATGAAGATACTGAAAAAACATATCCTAATTTTAGGATATCCAAACTGTACACTAAATATATGATAGCTAGGGATAGTCACCTATAAAGAAGTTAATTGCAATTTCAGTTTTAAATTGGAATAGTATTTTATCCTATCCAGTTCCACAGCTTTGGCTTCTGTTCATTATGTTGCTAATTACATTTATGTAATTGTATTTCTAAAAGTGGAAATGGGAAAAAATAGTTATGGGTTGAAAACTTCCGCCCCATCGTTGTAAAGTACTTATCCTTTTTTTACCTAGTACAGATGCCTCTTTTGCCCCTTTGTAGTTACACCACTGAAGAGATGACAGAGATCTGTCAATGTGTATCATCATGTGCTATAGCAGCTACTGTATCGTTAAACTTTGCAGAAGACAGAGCTATAAGTTATGAGCAACACATTTATCTGCCAGGTATACTTGTTTCTAGTGGTGAACAGTCAGTGATTTGGAGTAAAAGCAGGGAAATACAATGTGATAAGAGATCATATACATGGGTCCTAATCTTGACACACCAATGCCTTTTTCAGATCCATGTTGTATGCAGTCATTATGGAAACTGATGCAGGTGCTGGATAAAAAGTGATTTAAGAGTAGGCAGAGTCCATAATTGAGTGGACATACATACATATACACATTTTTCTCATGAAAAGCTGCCAATTTTCCAGATTGCTTAGACTTCTTTCACAGAGACTCTAATTTGGACTTGGTGGGTAGTCTAAACCTCTAGAAAGTTAGTGTCGTTTGTTCAAAATTGAGGTTATGACTTGAAAATAAAGGGCCTTGTCTGAGCCTGTAGGATGCTCTGGATTTTATATTCTCTATTCTGTTACAGGTGCTAGAAACACCTTTAAAAAGAGAAAGAGGGAATAATGTGGTTCTGAAGCTTCTGTGGTGAATAGAAGTGCTATAGGTTCACACACAACTTTTTTAAAAATTGTGATGAAGTTATACAAACATGAAATGTGAACTGTACAGAACTTCATAGTGTACCTGCTAAAGCTGAGTTTAATATTTTCATTTAGATGTGTAGGTGTTTGGCAAAATATATTAAATGAAACAAATCAATGACCTACTGGTATTATAGTTGTTTCATTTTGGTTTTTAGATGAAAACTGGGATGATCAGCTACTTGGATTTGAGCCTTGCAATGAAAACCTCATAACAGGCTGCAATATAATCAATGGAAAATGCGAATGTGATACTATTAGGACCTGTAGTAATCCCTTTGAGTTTCCAAGCCGGGATACTTGCCTGTCAGCTTTAAAAAGAATTGAAGGTAAGTCTGTATTCACTAGTACTTGATTTGTAATTATTTTTGGCACATCACCTTAAAGGCCTAATATGTAATTTTTTATTCTGTATCCCATGCTTGTTGAAAGGAGATGTTAGAGCAGGGGTCTGCAACCTTTAAGACAAAAAGAGCCACTTGGACCCGTTTCCGAAGAAAAAAAAACTGGGAGCCGCAAAACTCGTCATTATAAAAATAACTTTTTTGTCACTTTTATTTATTATTTCTTTGTTTGACCCCTCAGAATTACTCCTCCTCATAGAAATAAATGTTAAATTAACAAGTTACCTTTTTGTGTGTGTGTGTTCTTCACTCCCCTTCAAAACAGTGACCAGCGTACATGCCCCCTTTCAATGCGGTGACCAGCATACATGCCCCTTACAATGTAGCGGGCGGGCAGGCGGGAAGGTGACGTCGGGACGGTGCGTGACCCCCATGCGACGTCACAGCCAGTACAGCGCCCGCCACAGTGGGGAGTGTCGGGGCGCACAATGTGCCTCCTCCCCTCGCTAGTATCCGCCCCGGAGCCGCGGCAAAGGTGTAAAAGGGCCACATGCGGCTCCGGAGCCGCGGGTTGCAGACCCCTGTGTTAGAGCAATAGCGTTGGCAAATGAGATGTTTCTGGTTTTGTGATTGAATACACTGATTTAAAGTTTTTTCTGTTGTGGTACGTGAATAATGACTTTTGGATATTTTGCTTGGTTGTGTATCCTGAATAAAGAAGGTGACTTTTATTGTGGGGAAAAGGCAAATTGATCAGAGTTTACTTACTAGTGTCTATTGTAATTACACATATGTTCCTTGTTGCCTCTGGAAGACCTCCCTTTCCCAATCCAAGGATATTTCAAGCCTGTGAAAAGAGATGATCCACACAATTGCATTCTGCCCAAGGCGTGGCTTGATTTGTTTTCTGCTGCAGTGCACGTTGAGACTGTTGTAAAGTATGCATGGGCTTTTTTAGACAGGTGGAGCAAACTTGTGTTCTTTTGTCTGCTGTAGAGGTATCTTGATTTTCATAGCTCTGTGCACAATACCCAAAACATCCCAAATGTGGTAGGGAAATAATTAAACAGCACCCTGAAAAGTGCAGACTTTTTGATTTTTTAAAGTTCTTAGTCAAATATGTTCTGTTGTCTGAGCAGTTGACAAGTTGATATCGATGTTTAGTACTCTATTTTTTCTCAGGTTTGTGAAAGATTATACATTTATTTGCTTTGCTCTGTCTTTCCTGCCTGGTTAAAAGATGTTAGTAGCATAAGCTGTCCAGTGCACCTTTAATTGTCTAGTGTTAAATGGCATGTTGTCTACGTGAATATAATGGTATAGCTAGAGAGACCAGGAATTTCTTTACTAGTGTCTATATAGAAAAATAATTACTTGTTCTGCTTAGGAAATGAATATATACACAGGATATTGTCATGTAGAAAAAATGCCATATATGAAATTGCCATTGAAATACTCTGCTGTCAGCCATGGGGACTTGCTGTGTATATGTTGATTGTTCTTTGAAATAGCAGCTTTATCAAGGTGTTGTGTAAAATTAGAATTGGGAGCAGTTGTCTTGGTGTTGCTTCCTTACTAAAACTGTTCTACAATAAAGGAAAGTACTTGGGACTGTGACATCTAAAGTATAATCTAGAGCAGTGGTTCCCAATTAGCTAAGTACCGTGGACACCTGTTTTTCAAAAACCAGGCTATGATCCCCCTACTTTTGAAAATTCTGATATCTCTGTGGTAGTTTTTGTTATGTGAATGGTGCCACGGACCCCCTGGGTGGGTTATGTGGACCTCCTTGGGTCTATGGACCATCAGTTGGGAAACACTGATCTAGATTATTATTGTTACTTTAAAGATGTCCCAAGTATTTTAAGCAGTTCACAACTGTTAAGCCATGCATATGTTCTTTAGTATTTCTTCATTTTTCAAAGGCAATAGTATCTGTCCATGTAATAGAAAAGGAATGACTGGGTAGAATTTAACTTAAATGTGCTAAGAGAAGGGTTTCCCACTGCAACTTTGTTGGTGGGCAAACTACTGGTGTGTAATTTCAGATCATTTATGGTAGATAATAGAGCAGAGTGTCCTTGCACTAAGGTACCAACAGATAGAAGCTTTTATTATTAAAAAAAGTATTTAAAAAAGTTTATTTAATAGTGATATTTCCAAAGAAGTAGTGCTGTGACTGCTTCAATTTTCAAGATAAAGTGTAGTGAGAATTGAAAAGGTAACCAGTGTTGTACCTTACCTTTCTTTATGCTGGTGCTTAAAATGCAGGGAGGAGGCGTGTTTTTTATTATTTTTATTATTATTTTTATTTTTATTATTATTTTTTTTTATTTTAATAGCCTGCCCTTCATCAAATGATCCTAGATAGGTTACAAAATATAATTAAAATAACTATAAAAAGGTAAAGGGACCCCTGATCATTAGGTCCAGTCACGGACTCTGGGGTTGCGGCACTCATCTTGCTTTACTGGCCGAGGAAGCCGGCATACAGCTTCCGGGTCATGTGGCCAGCATGACTAAGCTGCTTCTGGAGAACCGGAGCAGCGCATGGAAACGCCATGTACCTTCCCGCTGGAGCGGTACCTATTTATCTACTTGCGCTTTGACGTGAGCAACAGGAGCTCACCCTGTCACGGGGATTCAAACCGCTGACTTCCTGATCGGCAAGCCCTAGGCTCTGTGGGTTAGACCACAGCGCCACCTGCATCCCTATAAATAACTATAGTGTACAATTAAAATTATAATATAAAACAATGAAAACAACCAATATTAAAATAACAAATAGCAGTGCAGTGCAAAGCAATGTAGAATGTATTCTCAAGTGTGAAACAAAAAAATATTAAAAAGAGAACTCTTCTCAGCCTCAGCAAGTCTTTACAAGGTAGAGTTCACTGGAAGTGGAAGTGTACAAAAATAATATGCTAAACCATGGCTCCAGGGTCAGTCAGGCTGATTTTAACCAGAAACTACTTCTGGGGTTACCTGGAGTTCAAAGGTTCAGAAATGGGAACAAGTCAGGAGCTCCAGAATGTAGACCAGAGTCTACTATGTGCAAAACAGGTTGCACTGAATCAAAACAGCACTGAATCAAATCTAATTACATTGGAGTGCAGCCCATGGTAGGATAAATTAATTAGATTAGACTCTGCTAGGTGCAAAAGAGATTTTGAAATGCAGCCACACTAGAGCTCTTGATACAACCAGAAATCAGTTTTGTACCTAGCAGAGTCTAATCTAATTAAACCCTACCATCTGCCACACACCATTTTAAGGTTGTTATAAAATGCAGATTTTAATGCTTTCTTTATACCAGCCCTTTCCCCCTGCCATGTTTTACCAACCACCCAGCAGTTGCAGACACTTTCATATTGAGTAAGAAAAGGAAGTACAGCCTCATTAATCTTGGAGTGGGAGTATGGAAGATGCAGTTTGGAGTGACTGGTTTGAGTGGACACTTGATTGAGAAAAAGGAAGGTAGAATTTGAATCAAACTAATGTGAACTGAGATCATTTAGGAAGATAGGGTGGAGAATTACCCTTTCCATCAGCAGGATACATCATGGGGGGTAGGAGTGTTGGCTTCTTTTAATAGCTTTCTCAACCTTACCCTCCTGAATCAGACTGATTACTCCATGGCAGTCTGAATATCCAGCCTGGAAATGGTATTTATCTATCTACACACAGGAAGTCAGGATAACACTTCATGGATCTGATAAAGTAGACTATAGTCCATAAAAGCTAACAAATTTGTTAATTTTCTAAGGATTGTGTGTTCAAAAGGTCTTTGGCCGAACACTGGTACCTGATATATCCAGGTCTATATCCCTGAAATGTTTAAGTCAGATTTAACATGTGGAAGACAGTTTATTCACACCTGGCAGTTCAAATCTAGAGTTCACTAGGAATTAAAACAGCTTTTGGGAGCCTTTACAACATACTATTTACATTCCTGTTGCAGAATAACTCTAAAACTGGTTGAACAGGTATTTTAACATTTGCCTGTTAAAGGAAGATTTTGTGGGGAAAAATTTTCTCAAATACTTTTAAAGTTCCTAGCTGTCAGGTTTAAATTTGTGATGACATGTAGATGAATCTCTCTGAAAGTTTTTGGAATATTTGTGGTCAAAGAGCTAGTTATAACATTTAGCCAAGGAAAAAGGCACTCTTTTCTCCTCTTACAAATTGGATTGTTCTTGTGACTGAACTACAGAGTTTGGCTTGCATAAGCATACATACATGGACATTATATAAATTTCCAATGAGGAATACAGTCCTTTCTGTTATTTCTTCCTAGCACGCCCATACTGAGGCCACACATGTACTTCAAAGTGGGATCTAGTTCAAATTAAGGAAGTCAAACTTCTTGAAACATATTTTATATTTAAAGATGGCATGCATCATTTTGAAGAAATCATTGAGCAAAATGCCAGAATTTTGATGTGTTTAAATGACCCCCCCCAAACCCCCTGCCCCTGTGTAGTCCTGCTTGGATCCAGAGGGCACAGTGACATCATGATCAACTGATCATTTGAGAATTGTTTATAGTATGCTGGCGGTTAGTCAGAATGGGAACTTTGCTTATAGCACACAGTCCTTGCCTGTGACAGACTTAAAATTCATAGGAATTATAGTTTTTATATATTTCAGTCCTTCTTAATTATAGCATACTTAACATATAAGGTACTTGGTTGTGTTGTCTGACATTTTGGGTGTTGCAGAATTGCCTACGGTCAAATACAATTTATTTAACAATATAAAGTGTTGTGTTATTTCTTTAGGAATGCTTAAAAACTTTGCATGTAGAAAGTCCCAGGTTGAGTCCTTGGCATTTCCAGGTAGAGCTGGGGAAAACTCTGCTATAGACAACACTGAGTTTGAGTTATGAAAAGGCCATGGTAAATAAGTTTTTTTATGACTGCTTGTGGGCCTGAACAGCTAGAGCATGGCCTTGGAAACCATTTAGAGCTTTAAAGGTCAATATAACTTAAAACTGGGCCAGAAAACTGGCAACGAGTATTGCTGGTTATATCTTCCATCCACTTAGCCCTTGCCATTACCCAGACAGAGACATTTTGCAGCCTTATAAATTCCTGAACTGTATTTAAAGGCAGCCCCATGGAAAGCACCTTACAATAGTCAATTCTGAATGTCACCAGAGCATGGGTAACTGAAGCATGTTCCATCTGTTGAGATAGGGTCACACTTGGTGTACCAACCTCAGCTGTTAAAAGGCACTCCTGGAACATTTGCTACCTGAACTCTTTCTTTTATTTTTGAGCCCTGCAGAACTCCCAAACTGTGCACATGTCCTTCGGGGGGAATGCCTGAGGCTCATTGCAGATTTTCATGCAGGGCATTTGGTTACCTCACACATAGTACCGTCATATTCTCCAGATTAAGCTTCACCCTCATCTAGCCATCTGTGTTCCATGCACAGTGGCCCTGAATGTTCCTGAAAATCTCACACTTGGTGTAATTTCAGTTTTGGCAGAATATTCTGGCACTCCTATGCTAAACCAAGAGCTTACAAAAATGCTGGGTTGTAATTCAGTTCTATCCTTCAGTTGCAGTTTGTTTAGAATAGCTTGGGCCAGCAAATTGTGACCAGACTGGCTAGTATGCTTTTAAAATGAACACAAATATTATCCTATTCTGCATGCTGTTCTGTATGTTTTCTTTGTTCTGTGCTGCTACTTTTGTCAGCCTTAGTTCTGTATGTTCTGTTTGCACTCCTGTTGCAGGGAGAGATAAAAACATTTGGAGCCTCAAATATTTATATCATTTGAAAAAGAAAATGAAAGGATTATTGTGGGTTTAGAAGTGATGCTATGGATAAATAATGGACTTTATTCCATCAGAGAACTAAAAACTGATTATTAGCTGCCTTAAGGCACTGAGTCTTAAACTTACTGGTTGTGAGAAATAATACATTCTGTAGACTTGATACCAATATTTTAGATAGAAGTATATTCCTTTGGCAGTGTTGTTTGTGACAGTTTCAATCAATAGCTCAGTAATGTCTTACTCTATTGAACCATATCATGTTAACTATGAAACAGATGCTCTCCAAGAGTATATGTTCTATCATTAGCAGCTTTAAATCCAATGGTAGTAGCTATTTTTTATTTTTTTACTTATCATAGCTAAAATTAAAAGTTCAGATTAATGAGAAACATTCTTAAGAATGCAGTTATTAATAAGCAACTATATAGTTGCCTTGAGATAAAACCACTTGACACTTATAGTGTCAAAATTGTAATGATAGTTTTTTTAAAGAATTGGACTTCAAACAGATTTTGCTAATCATGCTGCACATGGGCATTCATGGTTCTGGAAAACCAAAGAAAATATTCACCTAGGGCTTACGAATACAGGCTGTCGGATGTTCTCTTTGACCTTTGGCTGGAGGATATAGTTGCAAAGGAAATGCTTAACATTCTAGCATCTGGGGTTGAGTCTTCATGTTACTTGGCACAGTTATTTAAACTGGTTTGTACTTCCTCTATTCCATGGCAGCTAAGCCAGATGTTTTGCAAAAAGTAGATATAGCAAATTGGCCAAAAGCAATATGTTTGTGTCTTTGGTCTACAGCTAAGCATAATTAAATAACTTATTACAGGAGAATAGCTTGAGAGAAATTTGGCTTTCTGCAGTTAAGAAATTAAACTTGAAAGTAACATGATTACTACATTCAATTCCACAAGAACTTCAGCAGCATGTTTAAAGCAATATTATGTCTTAATTAGCAGCAGCACAGTGCCCAATATCGCAATAGTGAGCAAGCTTTTGAATTCCCCAGAACTCTTAAAAAGGCAGGATGTTAAAACTGTGTTAGTGTTTAACCAAAAGTAGTGTAGTGGTTTCTCATGTCTGCATCCTGGAATTCAGGATGAGTTTAGCACATATTTATATGATCTTTTTTGTGCTTCTGTGGATTTGGATTTTCTCCTTATGGGGCAACATGGCTACCTTTTGCTTTTTGTGTACCTTGAAGAATATTTAGCCATTCAAAATTATGGTCCTAAAATGGAGGAAGTGAATTTTATACCATCTAAAAATGGTACCTCAAACCACTACAGATCACTATCTAATTTGGCATAAGTTTGTGCGTGTAAAAAGATAGTTTTAATGCATTGCTTAAATGTGTGAATATTTGCAAGAGAGTTATAAACTTATATATGAAGAACTACATTTGTGGCTTTGTGAATTGGTTATACACTTTGGAGGGAAGAAAGTGTTTCCCAGGATATCTTAAACAATTGAATGGTTTTCATCCACATCAGTTGTAAGAGCCTAAGATTGGACTTTCCAAATGCTGTACAGTGGTACCTCGGGTTACAGACGCTTCAGGTTATGTGATTTCGGGTTGCGCACTGCGCTGAACCCGGAATTACCGGAACGGGTTATTTCCGGGTTTTGACACTTGTGCATGCGCAGAAGCACCGAATCGTGACCCGCGCTACGGGTTGCGAACGTGCCTCCCGCACAGATCACGTTCGCAACCCGAGGTTCCACTGTATTTTAGTAACTTACACAGGATTTGTATAGGATATTTTAAACATACTTATATACTACAATTCACAGTGCAATAATTATAAAGCTGTCTGTAAAGGCAAGTTGTAACTACTCACTTGACAGGGACAAGCACACAGTGTGTTGGAGAGCTTATTCTGAATGCATGTTAGTATGGTAGCCACTGTCTAACAGGTGGTGGTACTGCAAAAAGGTTTTCATATTCAGAGCTTAAAAGTCAGGAAGATATGTAATAAGAATTGCCTCAGGTACATGGGGTCAGGTTGTAAATGGCATTAAAGGTAAATACCATCACCTTGACTTCAGCTGAAAAGCAAATCTGTGATTAGAGGAGTTCTTAAAGAACAGGTTTTATTTGCTTACTGTAGTTAACTAAAAAGAACGATAACATATATTCCATATGGTTACTAAAATAGGCAGTAGAAGGAATATATCACTTTTGCAACAATTAGTAAAAGTGAAAGTAGATCCAGTTTACTGGCCCTATTCTTAACCTCTGGGACTTGTTTTGCTCTTACTTTCCTGATTGCTGGCAAAGCAAGCCCTGTGTGCAGTACTACATGGCACAAAGACCATTACCAGACTCCCTTGGCATAGCACTCTTTGTTAAGCTTGCCCTTTTAGTTAGCTTTGTCAGCCTATTAAATTGTTCTCTTTAAATTGTTCTCTTTAAATCAATTGGGGGAAAGTGTGCATTCCTATCATGCTGTTGGTTCTAGAAACAAAACAAGTCATGTGGAAAATAGACTTGTTGAATATATGTTACTATATTTTTGCCAGTTATAATAAGAGAAAGACAGGGGAAACTGTCTATAGGCACAGGAACTGACTATTAAAGTGAGCATATGGCAGTTGTCATAGTACAGGGTTGTGCTGAGTTCTTCAATTTTTCTACCTTATCAAATCTTAAATTTTAGCAACAGCATCTCTTCAGAGTAGTGCAACCAGAGCTATGAAAACACAACTTCTATCGCCACTATTTCGTTGAGAGTTTCCCATACAGTTAATCAAGATCTATCTTTTGATTAGGGTAGATAATTTCTTAGCTTTTCAGAGCTGCTAAAATAATAAACTTTTGATCTCCCCTACTATTGATTAAAGGAAAATCAATTGCATAAGGCCAAACAACCTATTACTATGTCTATTTTGTCCCTGAAGCTATGTCCATTTCCAAAGCTTAGGAAGATACAAAAATGCAGACTAGGAATGCTTAGAGTTGGTTGGTTGGCATCCACCAGTCTCAGGAGACAATGGAGGAGTGCGCCCTTCGAGGAGAAGTCAAACTGTTGGAAGGTTAGTGTCTGCTGTGGCTGTAGAGACCAATATGGGGGAGACATGTTTTGTTGCAGCTGGGGCCAGTGACAGTGCCTTCTTGTGCTGCTTCACATCCACCATGGTGTTTCTTTTTTCTGCATTTCTTCCAGTGATCATTCCAAATATTAATTTTTCACCACCTCTGATATTGGAGGTGGTACACAGTCATCAGTGAAATATGTAGTCTATCTGGAGTTCATGGAAGTTGAATAATATCAAGGGCCATAGGTTCTCCACCTCTGATGTAGATAGTTGACATATTCAAACATTAATATTTTGCTTAACAGCAGATGCATATGAGGGGAAGACATTCAGATTTGTTTAGTTACCATTTGCCAAGAATTGACAGATGAACTATCTGTTTTATAAAATATTAATAAGAACAATTGTACTGTAGTGTTCTCTTAGGTTCTTTACTTTGCAGAGCACTGAACAGAGATCTGTACTGTTAATGCATGGAATGAATTCCAGTTATACCCTTGTACCCCAACCTGTATGTTAATAACTAGAAATCTGCTGCCTGACTGCACAATCCCATGCATGTCTTCTCAGAAGCACGTACTACTGACTTCAGTGGGACGTATTCCCCAGTAATGTATACTACTGCAGCCTAAAGTTAATTAAAGGCTGCCTGGGCTGAATTCCAAATGTAGATTTCAGCAGTGCTGAGTTTTACTGGTTTTTGTTAGATTTTTTCAGTGGGAGTGGTGAATGCTTGCTTGTTTACTTGCCAAACCTAAGCTTTACACTGTAACATAAAATGTATTTAAAAGTATTATCTATCTATGGATATATCTAATATTGTTCATAAATATACTCAGGTTCTGAATATGGAGCAACAAACTGCTGTGCTCTGAGGTACATAAAATATATATTTTTCAACTGAGGAAAACTAGGAGCAGGAGGGAAACTTGAAACTGAAGCACATAAATATTATGGTAAATAATGGAAAGTATTTGGTTGGCATAGCTGTCATAAGGGCTAGGGAAGTATGGAGTGGCATATCCTCTGGAATGTTAGAAATCTTCCAGGCGCTTTTTGCAACTGGCACGGGTCCAGTTGCGACAGCGTGGAGATCTCTGGTTGCCAGGTTGGCGACTGACATCTCTATCTGGTTGGCCTCTCCAGCTTTCTTAAGCACGTAAGCAGAAGAGCTTATTTATTGCATTTATATCCCACCTTTTTCTCCAAGGAGTAAATAGTTCACCACCACTCCTCAGTTAATCCCTACAACAACGCTGTGATGTAGGTTAAGAGACTGTGACTGGCCCAAGGTCACCCAGTGAGCTTCAGGACTGAGTGGGGATTTGAACTTTGATTTCCCAAGTCCTAGTCGTGTGACACTCTAATAACAAATTCCATTGTGGAAAGAATAGTGCCTAGACCATAACCTAGGCTTAAGGCTCCATTTGGCAATTAGCTTCTTTATCTGAGTTTATCACCGGGTTTGTCTCCTGCTACAAATCTAGGCTGAATTGCACCACTCTCCAGGAAGCTGTCTAGCCTAGCATATAGTGGATCCATGCCTTGCTCAACTTAGCCCCAGAATGTCCCATTTCAGAGCCTTCCACTGGCTATTGTGGGAACACCACCAGTGGTAGCTTCTTACCTGTCCGTACTTTCTGTGGATGTGCATGGATCTTTGGCTAGTCCTCTTCTATTAAAGGCTATGGGCAGAAAAAGATTAAAATGTATATACTCTAAAATACCTATTTCAAATCCATTTAAATTATTGAAAAACTAGCAGGTATTGAAAGCACTATCAGCACATTGAGTTGTTTGGAAAGATGTGAAACCGCAGCAGGAACAAGAGCACTGGTATAGTGTGCTCCTAGTGCTCAATCCAAAATGGAGCTAGGTTGTATCTTATTGTTGTGCTAGGAGATGGTAGTTGGTATAATCAGTCTTTCCTGTCTCTGCCTCTCCCTGCAGCCCTTGTGAGTAGCATGGGCTATATCACACAGAGCTGCAGTGCAAAAGGGGAATTGCACTGCAGAACCCATTTTGCACTTTGTTATACCAGAAACCTAGAGCTGGTGAAATAGTCTGGATGACAGCTAGAGTGCAAGTAGGGAAAGACATGCTGTGAAGTTGACTGAACATATATGAGAGGATAACCATGCCTACTGTGGGGGGTGAGGGCAGCGAAGCAGGCCGCCTTGTCCATCTCTGTTGCATTCTCAAGTAGCCATCCAGCAGACCTTTCTTGGATTGTCCAGGGCCTGTTAATGTTTTAGATTGTTTGGAAGCTCTAGTTTGTGACTTAATTTATAAGGCACTTTGTTGTGGAAACAAGCAACTATACCCTCAATATTGATGCCACATCTATATTTGCTGCAGTCTCCAGCAAATATAGGAAATAGAGGAAACCATCTTAGAATATGCTTTCGCTGATGCGGCCTAATGATATGGACAAGGTGCTTGCCATGATGCAGCCAACAACATGTTCCCTTGCAGCTCTTGGCTTATTAAAACTTCCCAAAGGGAAAGACCAGGTGGATCCAGGATGCAGTCAGTGTGTCATAGTTGGAGGGAGTGGTCCTAGTCACCGTGAAAGAGGTGAGTCAACCACTCATGGAAAGGCACCCCCTAGACCCATTGGTTTGTGACAATTGACACAGTGTTGCAAAATCTATCGGAGTGGTCATTAGGAAATTTGTGGTGAGATGTGGTCCATATGCTAATGATATTTAGCTCTATTTCTCTGTAACATCAGAATCATGAGAGGCTGTATAAGGCCTGGACTGGACTTGATGTGTGTTGGATGAATGCCAGTAAACTGATGACAGTGCTGTCGGTGTAGTGCTTCCTGAGTTCAGATTATTGTTCAATTTCCTGTTTTGTATGGGGTCATACTCCCCCCTGAAAGGCAAGTTCATGTCTAGGGTTGCTCCTGGATCTATCTCTGTAACTTAAGGCCTAGGTGATATTGGTCTAGGATGGTAAGATAGCCATTTCTGGACTGATAACATGTAGATAGGATAACATGTAGATTGGATTTGCCTTTTTGGTATCTGAATATTTTCATTTTTCAACAAGCCTTCTATTTTTATCTTATCCCATTCCTCCTGACCAGTCCTGCCAATATGTCACCTCATGATAGTCCCAGTTGTTATCTGTATTGGATTTGAAATTGTGTAGATATAGACACACACACACACACACACACACACACAGGAATTGTATAATCATTTTGAGATTATTCAAAGGAAGCGATTCATAAATAAATACAAACAAACAAACAAACAAACAAATAAATAATAATGCAGGGTGGGGACTTCAGGACCAGGGACTGAAAGCAGCCCTCTAACCCCTTCTATCTCATCCTCAGGATTCTCTCCATGCACAGCCCTCACTGGCCCTGCTAGACATCCTCCTCTAGTAATTTTACTTGGCTGGAATGTGTCCTTGAACTGTGATAATACTTGGGTGGAGGAATGGACAGTGTGTATCTGGCCACACCCACCACTAGTATATGGCACAAAGGAATGTGGCTGTCTGGCAGAAATATGTTTGCATGCCTGGTACAAGGACTTAGGTGTCTAGATGACTTTTCAAAAGCATAGTCTGAAGCAAAAGTACAAGTATGGCTATATACCCTCTGGTATAAATTTATAGGTTTGTTGTTAATATGGACTGCAGCATTCTTTCTTTGATTTGTACCCATTAGGGAGCATATCAAGAAGTATATAGAATTGATTCTAAGCATCTCCCTTCTTGCTCATTTCTTACAGTATTTCCAAAACCAATGTTGAATGTGTGAGCAGGTATTAGTGACTGATTTATATTTGGTATCTCAGCTAAAAAATAATTCTATTAAGACTTCTGAATGCCTTTCCTAAGTGTAATAATAATGTTAATATGGGGTGGGGGGCAATCCAAAGTCATTTACTGTTCACTTTTGCTGAGGAGAGCTATAGAATAATAAATTACTATTTATTATTATTTATTAAATTTGTATATCACCTATCATCTGACGATCACAGGGTGGTTTGCAATAGAAAAATACAAAATGGGAATACAGAATGCATAACCCACACAAAAAACCCAATACCCCCCTCCGAATAGTTCTTTCCCTATTTTCTTGTACACCAGCATCACCTGCTGCATCAGGAATGGTGTAGGTAAAAAGTGTGATATGTGTGAATCCTTGTGCCAGATTTCTGCATCCAGAAGCTGGGATCTCCATAAACAGCAACTATTCCTAGATCAAGACCAACACATGTAGTTCTTATCAGACTTTGTGAAAGGTAGCAGCACTGTCACCTGTTCAGGGGATAAGGGACCAAATGCAGTTGCCTGTCTCTCCATCAACAGTTAATCAGTACTTCCTGTCAGATCAACAGAAAAATGTAGAAAGTGTATGCAGAAGTGTGCTCTCTCTGTCTCACTCTCTTTATATGTGTGTATCTTGGTTGGCACCAAAACTTCTGACAATTTACCTCGTTTCTGTTAAGTTTCTTTAATGACTTGTCATTATTTATATTTAATAGTTCCGGGATTTTTAAAGAAATCCTATTCCTACAGCTGTTCCTCTTTTTTTAATAGAGAGCTACAACAAAAAACTAATCAGTTGTAGTCTGAAAGAGTATACACTTGTATATCTGCTTGCTCCAGTGCTCCAGTCATGTTCTTAAACTGTATTCTCTGTAGGCTTTGCACAGATGGCATTTTAGCTTGCAATAGATTGCATATAGTACAAAGGAGATAAGTCAAAATTGTTGTTATGACATTTATGGTGTCTCCAAAGTGATGCACAGGCACACCACACCAACGTCAGACAATCCCCATGCTCATCAAGGCTTCTGGCCCTTCAAATTATTTATACTTTTGAGATTTTTTTGTTGAATTGAGGGGGTTTCAATTTGGATGGGGAGAGTTGTCTTCTTTTTCGGTTTATGTTCATTTGTTTTGAGGTGTATGTAGATGTTTGGGGTGTATGTAGATGTTTTGCCTGATTTTTAAGGTGAGGTTTGACCATCACCTCTTTTTCTCCTGTTTAGGGGCATTTCGTGATGCCCACAATAGCTTCTTGGATTTCCCAATGTGCTTCCAAGACCCCTGATTCTATTCAGTTCTTTCCTGACATTTTATTTACAGCACATTTCTTTTATTACTATTTTTCAGTTGAGCTTTCTAAAATGAAACAACATTGCATATTCTGGTTAGTGTTAGTACTGTATGAAACCCGTTGGTCAGAATTCCATGGACTTGCCATCTATAAAGGTATCTTGCATTAGAAATGTTACTTACAAGATTATTTTTTAAAAACAACAACCCCCTATTTTATAAAGAGAACTGATATAAATGAAGAGAGTGCTGTTGCCCTTAGGTGCTGATTGCAGACTTCTCATATGCATTTGGTTGGCTACTGTGAGAACAGCATGCTGAACTAGATGGACCACTAGTTTCATCCTGTAGGTCTATTTTTATTTTATGTTAAATCTTGTAAGTAATGTTCATTTCAAGTTTTATAAACTCAAAGCAGATTACTTTATGCTACTAACTGGAAAACGTTTATTACTGAGAAACAGCAACCTTTAGTTTTATTTCTGATAATATGACTGGTCTCTTCAACAGATAAAGCTTCAAGTGATGCGTGAAATATTAATAAAGATGGGACCCAGAACCTTTATAAAGTTCTAAAATATTAGTTACTCTCTACCGAGCATAGGTGTCTCTTAATAAGAACCAACCCAATAGTTTTGTACTTTGGCATGTCTCTGGTTTTGCTTCAGAGCATGTAACCGAATTCCCAGACTTGGTTGAAGCAATATATTGCAGTTCACCTTCAAGCATTTGAGGGGGTTATGTTATGATATTTTCTTTGTCTGGATTATACAATTAGACTTTTTTCAGGTGGAGAAATAGGTAGGTAAAAGAATCCTAATCTGAAGTGTCTCCTGTGCAGTAAAATTAGATGTCAAGTTTTAAGTGGAGCAGTGAAACCTACCATATTGTGATTTTTTTAAAAATACAGTTTTGGTTGCAACATGTTAAGAGAATATTGTGTGCATGTTAAAATGTACATCTTAAAACAGATTCCTAGATAACAGTTGCAGTGTGTTAAACTTTCTCTTTCACTGTAGCTGGCAAGTGATTGTATTTTCAGATAGGAAATGCTGTGGCTCTTCTTTCTGCTGCTCATTTGTAACCTTTTCAGTTTTATGCAGTCCTTGGGTAGTGGTTGGGCTTTCAGTGATTTCACAGATGAGTTCTTTGATTCTTTTAATAAACACTGGGCAAACCTAATTTAGGCTAGAGAAGTGTATGAATAGTGCAAGATGTTATATATTACTATAGTGAACATGCTTTCCTCTTTTTTTTCCAAACTGTGAAACATTTTCTTGGTAAGCTCAGCTCTCCCAAGAAACATTTAATTATATTTTTCTATCACCTTTGTAGTACGTACTTATCCTCCCGAAGAAGAGCTTTAAATGAGGTGGAAGCGGGCAAGGTGGTACCTTGTGATGTTCTTGATTGACAATTCTTTTGCTTCCTGGTAGGTGGAGCCATTACGCTTAGTATAAGGACTCAGTTGTAGGCTGAAGGAAGAGGAAGACTACTGTTAAAAGAACTGCTGGTAAGTTTGCTTTTCATTTGTACCGATCACACAAAAGATAATGTGAAGGCTTTGCTACATGTCAGATTGAAGACTGCTGAGTAAGGCCTTCCGGGAATCACAGCATAGAGTAGGAAATCTAGAATGGATTAATCTGATGAACATATTGATACACTGAAATATTTTGTAGGAAAAAACTTGGTATGTTTTTAGGGAAGCACATAGTGAGGCAGCAAGGCTTATGTGGAACTCTTGCATTTTAAATGCAGGTAGAATATTTTGCCTATATACTTTCTTACTATTTACTTTTACCTTGAACATTATAAGTACTAAAATCTTAACAAAATAAATCTATCAAAGCTTGTGTACATACACACAAAATTACATTGTATATTTAAAGTATATTTGCAGGAACAGTGTCTATGGCAGGTGAAAGATCCAAATACAGCTTTCTGTGTTGTATGATGCAGTGACGTAGTACAGTAACTCATGAACATGGTGTTCTATACTAAAAATAGACTGTACTGAGATCACAAGAGACTCTACACCCAACATTGTTGCATATCTATTTTATTATCCTTATTTTAAGAATTTATAAACAGCTCTGTATAGAATATCTTAAGTGGTGAACAAAAATATATAAAACAAACAAAATTACAAAGCGTAATAAAAATCCTTCTTTATAGATCTTTCTGACTGTAAACTAAAAAGGATAGTTCAAATAAGGAAAGAACCAGGTGCCTAAAGTGCAGGAAATGCCACCAGACTAAGTAGGCCCCTCTCTAATAGTCAATGGGATAGAGTTCCGTAATGCTGATGCAAGCACGCTGAAGGCCCCACCACATTGAATGTGTGGCATCACCAGTAAGGCCTAATCAGCTGAGTACAGAGACCAGATGAGGATATGGGGCAAGGCACTCTCTAAGAAACCTGGTCCTGAGTTGTTTAGGGATTTATGAACTGCAAGTGCTTCATATTAAGTGTGTGAGTATGTGATACAGTTTTCTCAGGAACTCGGTATAGCTCTTTGCATGGTCTGATAATGCCATCTTCTCTTCTGAGCAAGAAACAGACATGTTTCTTGCTCAAACTAAGATGTAATATGATGCAATAGGCAAATCTTATCTCTGATGACTTAAATCAGCTATGAACTGTGGATTCAGTCTGGCTTATGAGTTTTGTTTGAAACAGACTCTATGCTTTCTCCCTAATATATCTGTTTAGCTGTTTAGTCTTGGCATTGTAACTCTTGAGAGAGATTTCTTTGAACATAGTGACATTAGTGAATTTTTTGTGTGTGTGTTTGTACTCTTGGTGTTTAAATTGATTGAATCTTAGTATGCAGTTATCTAAGCTTGTAAGAATAAGTGGAAGTTTTCTATATTAGCTTTTTTGATTTGCAAATACTCAGCTAGTAGCTTTAACTGGACACTTTAGTAGGCTTGAGCTAGAAAGTTGTATTACTAATCATGACTGTAATGCAGTTTCCACTCCATTTTCATAAAATTTCATAGTGCAAGTTTTGGGGAACACAATATTAGCAATAGGATTCTTTCCAAGTACAGTATCTAAAAGATGATGTGCTAGTGTACTGGAGTAAATACTGGTTGTGTTGTTAAAATCTAGAAAAGCATAACAACATTTGTATAGTAATGGTCTAAAATCAGGATGCAAAGTTTCCTCAGTACTGTAATCCTGATAGCTCGAATATTTCTGTGCACATTTCACAAAAGCCTGATGTAAAACAAGCAAGTAAACTACAAAAGAAACTGGATTCATTCAAATTTATTTTTTATTGAAGTAGTGAGTAACTACTTGAAGGAGTCCCAATGATAACAAATTACTTAGTAAGAGAGTAGAGACATCTGTAAAATCAGTGTCCAGTTTTCAAGTTACTAATTTTGGACACATTTTATGAAAATCTGTTAATGCCCAGATACTACCTTTTCTGTAAGCTTTTCTGTCAGCGGCTGTGGCTGTCCATACTTAATTTGTAACCAGATGCCAGAAAATACTATATCCTATGCTTACTACATCCCTCTCTAACATTTCAGAGGATTTTCAATTTAGCACCTCTCAACATTTTGAGCCATCTCCTAACCCTCCAGAACGGATCTGTGGGATATGTAGGAACAGATGGGGGCGGGGAGAGAGCTGGAAGCCGTGTTGCACTAGTGGGAGCCATTGTGCTGGGTTCTGCTAATGCTGGGTAGTTGACTCTAGCCCTATGTCTGTACTTCAGAGAAACAACTTCTGATTAGCCTTTTTTCATGGTCAAATTTTCTTAAATTTTGGGAAATAAGTCAGAATTTCTAAGCCCCGTATAGCAGTCCCTTGGGGTATCTCATCCTTGCACTTCTCTTCTTATTTTCTTACTTTCTATGATTTCTAATTTTAACAAAAAGTTATAAATACTGTGACTGTCTCGAAGGTTTCAGATTTTAAAAAAGTCATACTATGCCACAGTGGGTGTTCTTTATATCAGAAATGAATGAGGATGAATAGAGGGGACATTGATCTACCAGTTGGACTTCTGGATAAACTGGATGTAATTATGCATTATCAGATATTGAAAAGTGATATAAACAAAAAAATAAATTTCTACCACTAAATAAATAATGTGATCTGATAGGGTTCTTCCTTGGATCATTAATCTTTGTGTTTTGTTTTGTTTTTGTTTTTGATGTTTTTTGGAAGAATACCTTTTTTTCAGAGAAATGTATGCAGATGGGCCTAGAGTTTTGGCTGTGTTTAGATGTCAGCTTTATTATGGCTAATGTAGTTCTATGGAAGGAATATTGGTATGGGTGTTCATAGTAAAATGTACCAACTATACTGATATTGTCTACATCTGTATGGACTACTAGTGGTTACTACAGGGCTTGATTGAGCCCCTGTATAGTTTAAAGGTGTCAGGCATGCTGAATCAATAGTTGTCATGATAAAAAAGTGGTTAACCCATTCCTGCCTAAAATTCCTGCCTAAATTCCTGTTCCTATCTCTTATTTGAGAAAATGGTACAGGGTATCAAGAGCATTGCTACACACCTCTCGTGGCTGTTAAAACCTGTGCATCCATCTGTGTGTCTCCGCACTCACCCTTATTTTAATGCAAGCAGTTCTGTCTGGGTTTTGCCTTGGTGTGGGGATAATAAGAGAATATCTGACAAGTTTGTCTTGGCCAGGTTGTCCCTTAGGTTCAGTTCACATATAACTTTTATAAACCATAGTTTATTAGACTAATAAAGTGTCATGCCTGTGCATAACCAAAGTTCTTGGTTCAGATTTTGGTCAGATATGCTGGCTTCTAGTCTGTTTCCCAGTTTGGATGTAACAGGAAACTGGTTTTAAAAAATCGAATGTATAGAAGGGCAGAATAGAAGGGAGTACATTGCAGTTTTCATAGTATTCATTCTAATGAACCATAAGTTAACTAGCTCATATTTGAACTGAGCCTGTACTATAAGTAATATATTTTAATGTGATTTTGTATGACACTTTATTTTATTTATTGAATTTATATCCCACCCTTCCTCCTAAAGGAATTTCTATGAGGTTCCAGTCATGTTCTTAAAATGGTATACAGTATTCTATTGAGATTGTTTCTGGAAATTGCTTTAGTATCTCAAATAGGCAGAGAATTATAGCATTGCTTTACAGTATGATCACATCTTACACCTGCTTAACTTGTGTGATTTCATCCTTGTGTGTTTGTTGTCTGGCCGGTTGAAATTGTGCAAATTAAATCCATGCAAGTCTTTCTGACTTGCTTACTGTGAGGGTGTCAAGTTTTCATGAGATCGCCATGGATTTAACCATTTGTAAGTTAGCCTGATTTCATGTTGTAAAGTCCATTGTACTTCTTTTCAGATACTTACTTCTCTGTCTGACATTGAGAAAATAACTTCTACCAATTTACTGAGATCAATTGAAGTGGAGTATAACATGAAAACCCTTTAGTTTCTGTAAATTATCATTAAAATGAATTATTTGTGTATAGGTAAATAGGGTGGAAAATATGAGACAGGAGTGATGATAAAGCTGTGGTATGCATACTATGAAACATACACTGTTGTACTTTTTTTTCTAAACTCCAAATATTGAAAATATTTCAGGCTTGTGATACTATTTACATGTTGTGTATGATAACTTGCACTTGCATTCAGTATCCAGTGTAAATTCAACATCTCTTGACTGCTCAAGAAATTCCATATTTAATGTTGCATATTAGAAAAAAATTAGAATCATTTGTTAACAAATGTCTTAAATTTGCCTATAAGGAATGCAACTATGAGGTCCTCACAAAAATTGAAAGGAAAAAATCTCCGCTCAGTAACACTTTTTAATAAGCAGAAGGCTTGCCTTCACACTTGTGGAGGAAAATGGGTCTACTCTCTTGCATGTATCCTTAGAGCTCAGTCGCCTCACCACTTTTCCAAGTGTAGATGGCTTGCCATTGGTAGAAACCCTTTCCTATCCAGCCCTCAGAATTGCCATTCTGTGGTCACTGAGCATTCTCAGTTTTCCTGGGACCGCTTTAGTTTTGAGGGGTTTTGTCTCCTTAAATTTTTTTTTCTAAATTATTTTTTGCACTTCTGCAAACTTTGGGGTTTTCCTGAGCATTTGGATATATATTTGTTTTTCAGTAGATACATAGCTGACACTGCCTACATGGAGAAGGAAAAGGAGGCAAACTGGAGGCAAAAAGAAAGGGGGAAGAAAAAAACAGCCTTGAATAGGGAAGGAGGGGAGCAAAAAATAATAATAAAATGGAGTAGCCATGATAGGAAAAGAAAAGTGGTGCATGTGTATTTGGGTAGTGGTTCTGGGTGGTGGTGAGGAAGGATATGTTCAGCAGACAGAAAAAAGTTTGCCTTCTGTAAATGAATAGGAGTTTTCCCTTCTGGTGAAGGGTGTTCTGTTGGAACAGAAAACTGGGTTCAAAAGAGTGGTTTTGTAGCTCAGCCCCCCTCCCCTGCCTTGTACCTATTTCATTTTGTGTGGTGTCCTCAGCACTTGCTCAGAATCTGGATGTTTCCACAGGTCCAAAATGGTTGGGGAATTCTGCCTTTTGTTAGTTACTTATTGTGACTTATGATTTCGAATAGCTTTCCTTTTTAACATGTGTAAATTTCTAGACTATGCTAACTGGAAGGAGTGGGCAACCAACTGGTGCTTGTTATAATCAGACTGCGAATTATTCTAATTACTTTGCATATGTTCTTCTCTACACCTGGTGGAAGTTATGTAAGCAGCCAAAATACAGGTTGAAGCCCCATATTTAGGTGGTATAGAGAAGTAGTTGTTCTATGCAGGGATAGCCAATGTGATGCCTTCCAGATGTTGTACTTCAACTCCTGTCAGCCCCAACCATCATGGACAGTGGTCAGGAATGATGGAAAATGTAGTCTAATAAGAAGTTGGCTAAAATGCATTGGGATTTTAAAATTGATTTAGGATTTACAGCGTAAAACCCAGCACCTTAAATTGTGCCTAGATTACTGTAGAAAACCAGCATTGATTATTACTTGTAGGGATTAACTGAGGAGGGGTAAACCATGTCCTCCTTGGAGAGAGAAATGGGATATAAATGCAATAAATAAACTCTTCTGCTTGCCTGCTTAAGAATATCAAAAGCAACACGATGGCCAGAAACAATTACAGTATAGAAAACTTTATGGAATAATGCAAAACATCAAAACTATCAAACTGAAGTCTCTGAAAGTCCTTGAATAAGTCACGGTTCCAGACTTTACCTGGTGGAAATCAAGCTTGTAAAGCTTTGTATAATCGGCAAATGTCCAATTCTGATGTCCAACTCTGAACTCTGCTGAATAGTGTTTCCGGATAGCAACTACTGTTTCGTTCAGTTCTTCATCAGCCATATAAATGCAATAAATAAGCTCTTCCGCTTACCTGCTTAAGAAAGCTGGAGGGGCAAGCCAGATGGAGATCTCAGTCGCCAACCTGGCATCCAGAGATCTCCACATGGTTGGAGTTGGACCTGCACCAGTTGCAAAATGCACCTGATGCATGACTTAATTTTGAACACTGCAGCTCCCCCCCCCCCCATACATCTGAGTGGTCAAAAGTTGTACTACTTTGACTAAATATAATACTTCTTTTGTTTTTAACAACAAAAGTTTGTGTTGGCAACTTTGTCTTTAAAGAAGCTTATATATTTTCATCTGAAGTTCAGTCTACAGGAGATGGAATGGGAGTAAAGCACTGAGATTCTTTTTTGAAAACACTACATTGTCAAACTTTGCAGGTGGTTTTTTATGGCAGATTGTGTGCTACTATAATTAGTGTTCCTTAAAGGCTGTTGTCTTCATGCCTCAGAACCTAAGGATGGTGATCACATAAGGTGATGCATATTGTCTAGTAAAAGACTTTTAGAATCTTCTGTATTATCAATATACTTACTTTGGTCTAGGCATGCTTTATTATGACACAGTCTTCTGGCATTCAAGGTAGTTCAAAGCAAGTACATATGAGAATGCATTCTGTGTGAAGACTGGGCCGAAGTGCCATCCTGCCTCATGATTGAGTTGGTTTTCAAGGTGCAGATTGTAGAAATGTGTGAGCATTTGTGCTGGGTCACTTTCTGTGTGATTATAGCTGTTTGCTTGTGTGTGTGTATGTGCGCACAAATTGGTAGCAAATTGGTTACTGGGGGCACTTTTCTACAGTGGCTCTGCTCCTACATACAGGACCATGTCTTCAATGCTCTTCATTATCTATATGAAGCCACTGCATGTGGTCATTCAGAGTTTTGGAGCAAAGTATAATACAGTACACTGATGAGATCCAGCTCTCCTTCTCCATAACATCTGAGTAAAGAGAGGCTGTGCATGTTCTAGATTACTGTCTAAGATCAGTGGTGGAGTGAATATGGGACAGCTGTGCTGGAACCCTGGGAAGACAGAGACACTGTGGGTTGGTTGTTCCAATGCCTGGGAGATTGGCCAGTTGTCTGTCTTGTATGTGGTTGGACTCCTGCTGAAAAAAAACAGGTATGGAGGTAGAATTAGAATAGACTTTAGCAGCTACAGCTGGGATGCCAACTATGGTCATTGTTAGATAGGGATAATCTGGCTATGGTGGTTCATGCATTGCTAACCTGAAGGCATGATTATTGCAGTGCTCTCTGTGTGGCTACTCTTGGGCCTGATCCAGAGGTTCCAGCTGGCGCAAAACACAGTGGCTAAATGGGCACATACTATTGCTAGCACGTAACCCTGGTGCTTAAAAGTTTACATTGGCTGCCCAAATGCTACTAGGCCAGGTTCAGAGTTTTTGAAAATTAATACAAGGCCCTTTACAGCATTGGTCCCTGCAGGGACTGATGCCTTAGATCCCTACTCAAACACTGAGGTCTTTGGGCAAGTTACTGTTAGTGGTCCCTCAAGGCCTCTATCTGCAAGGAGCTGTGCATAAAGTATTGTGGGCCCAGTTTTGTGGAACTCCCTTCCAGTTGAGGTCAGACAGGCCCCCTTCCATTGAATCTGTAGCACTTACTGATGACTGTTTTATTGCAACAGGCTTTTTAATTGCATTTCGATTTTAGAGTTTTAACTCACTCTGAATCTTACTGTATTGGGTCTTCTGTAAACCACTGAGACAACTATAAGCACTATACAGTACAAATCATTGAAATAAATAAGAAGTATTTGTTAGAAGTGCTCAAATTGCTGTGTGTGTTATCTCAGTAATCCTACAATCATCCCATAATGAGTGCCATATTTCTACCATATTTCATGAAGCTCAAAGTGTAGTTTTCTTCAGGTCACATAACCAGTTTCAGGCTGAAGTAAAATTTGCAATGGAACTTTGTATCTTAACTTCTCACTAAATAACAGTCAGTGGATAGAGCATACACCATTAGATGTACTGCTAGTTAAGTGTTTAATGGTTTTTGTTTTTGTTTAAAAACCAATAAACAATTGTTTTTTAAAAAAACTGATTCAGCAAGCCTGTGATATTGAGAAGCATTAAGCATAAAAAAATACCAACTTCATTAAAGGAATTGAAGTAGTAATATTCTGTGTATATTGCTGAAATGGCTTAATTATGTGGATGCTTTCAAAACAAGTATTTGCATTCCATTTTGAAAGCTTGCAGTTTCCAACCTTTTTGTTTTTGTCTGGAAGATTAAATACCTCTGCCTCATCTTGGTGGCAGTATCTGAATTCAGATGTTGTGCATAGGTTTTAAATCAAGAAGCTTGAAATTGCCTTGCTCCTCACTGAAATCAAGATAGAAAAAGAAGGATTTATTGGGAAGGTTAATGACTAACTTTTAGTCTGTACTGCTGTCTATTGAAAAAAGTCAGGAAAGAATGCTGAAGCTTTATGAGGTATTCACTGTAACTCAGAAGCATAAGTTGCTTGTGATGTCTCTTTCTAGAAAGGCTGTGAGATGAGTTTACAAGTCTCTGCAGTTGGGTTCTTGGAATGAAACAAGGGTTTTACAGATTCTTGTTGCAAGACTAACTGGCCTTCATAGCTTTCAAAAAAGCTTTCCTGATGGGCTGCATAATAGTTTTCTGGAACCACTATAGTAAAAAAAAGATAGTTTTGCTTTCAATGCTGAAATGTTTGCTAAACTTTAAAGTTCGTTGGTCACAGTGTAACCAGTGGACTGCAGTGGTTTAGACTGAGGAAAAGGAATTTATCCTATTAAGAGAGCTTCACATGTAACGTACAAATAAAAAGTGGGTTGGATGGGAATTGGTAGCCATTAGGAACCAGTGAAGAACATAGTATTAGTTCAGAAGTTATAATTTGGTGTTTCTGGTCACAAGGCAAACTGTGGTATGCAGGTTTGACTTCAGATAACAACTGTGATTGATACTGATGCTAGCTAAGAATAGAGAAGGTATGTACTGTAGATTGTTGCAGATGCTGATATGCATAGATATAGTGGCATTTTGCAGCAAGGACAAATACTGAAACAATACATTTTCACTAAAATAAAACCCATGCCCATCAGAAGGAAAGCTAATAACCTGTGCCTGCATCATTTTGAAATGTTATTTCACTGATTTGCTTCCACTTTGACTTTCTAGATGGCTCAATTTAATAGCTTGAATGGACTAGGTTATTTTTTCAGGAAATAGTTTGTCTACTTGAATGTTAGTGTCTCTTTAGTTAGGGTCTAGATCCCAATAATTACATAGGGTTTCTTCAGTTTCAGCATATGCACAGAACTGCACTTGTGTGCCCTGATTCAGCAGTTGCTAGTGTATGAGGAACTTCTGAGATGGATATGGGCTGTACCTATTGTAAGGCACCTCTGCTGGTTTCAAGGGAGGAAGCTAATGTATGTGCTCTCCAGTCATATGAGTGAATCAGATCCAGTAATTTAAAATACGGTCACATGCCTGTGCATGCATGAAAGCTCTTGATGGAGTACTTAAGGGTCATAGCATGAAATGAAATACGTTTTAAGTTTTACAAAAAGTAAAGGTAGCTGTGTTGGCCTATAAGAAATATTCCAACAACATATAAGGGGAATCAGGCTGACCTAATAAATGTATCACTCTAATATGGACTTTGGAATATTATAGTTGGTGTCACAGGAACTAGTTGGAATACTAGTTGGAATACTTGTGGAAACTGCCATACTTTGAAATTATAGTTTCCCCTGCCTTTCCATTGCCACCACCCTTAAATATGTAGTATATTTAAGAAAATTGTATAAGCATTCTTTTCCGCTAGTGCTGTACTATTTCATGCCATAGGTTACTGAACTGGAATTTTGGCCTTAAATTTTTTAAACACTTCCATAAATAATGACTTTTAAAGGAAAATGTTTGGAAGCAAAATGTTATCCAAAAGATCTATATAATGAGATGTTATACCATGCATCCTTACATTGTAGTCCAGATGTGTGGTTTAACATGAATTTACTCAGCTTGTGATATGGAATTTGGTGTATGTCACTCTTGCCATCCGACACTCAATTTGGCCTAAGTCAGCTTTTTAAAAATTTAAACTTTCATTCTGTGTCTCTCTCTTTTCTGTTTAGGTCTTCGCCCCTCCCCAACAACCTGGCTATAGGGTGGGACCACTCCCACTTTGCTGATGACGTCTTAGCTGGATCCATTGTGGGGAGGAGCAGCATCAGCAGTTCTGAGGGTGAGTAGAGGCTGCCAGGGTTTGGGCCTGGACTGTAGTGCCTCTCTTCCCCAGCTCTCATACTTTGTCCTTAGTGTAATTACCTTAAGGCTGCTTCACAAGTGACACTTTTCTTAGATGGAAATAAATCTGCATGGGAAAAATGTACACACCATCCTACCTCTTCTGAAGTGTAGCACAAGTATGTGTGGTGTTGTCTGTATGCAGGTTGGGAAGGTTGTGTCTATAGCGAGTTTTCCAATCTGGGTGCTCACAGCAAAGTGAAACTTTGTGCAATGCTTCAGAAGCTATGGAGTTTCTCTGCATAGTGGAAAAACGCATGTGTGAACAAAGTTTGAGCCTCTGTTTGAGCCTTTATCTCCTGTTTGGAGGTAGGCTGGACCGTTATTTTGTCATCTATTTTTTTGGTTGAGCATTCAGGGAATAGTTTTAAAGATTTCTGTCCTATGGGATGAATAAGTTCTGTGACTCTCCAAGACTTTAAAGTGCAGTCTTGTCATTTGAAAGTTGGGAGGAATTGTAGACAGCTGCTATATTTGATAAAATGAATCAAATGCAATTGTAGTACACCAAAATATGAATGGGGCAGAGGATAAAATTAAAATAGAACTGCAAATAGCATTATACATGCTTAGAACAATCTGGGGGTCACAAATAAATGTGGAACTATAGTTTGGAGATTACAAAAAGGTGCTGTAGATAGGCTATAGGAGAAATAGCATGAGTATACTTGAGTGATTCCTACTTAAGTATTTTGTTTATTCAAGAATTAGTTTATTTTCATTCATGTGGTTTAACATGACATACCTCCTTTTTCCCAACCTCCTCAAGGGCTTTACTTCCTCAATATTTTGCATATGTAAAATAAAGTAGTCATGGTTCATAAGTGTATGAATTTGCAGCTAGGAGTAAGGTGTTGCCAAATACAGAAGGTTCCGGTTCAGTCCCCAGTATCTCCAGGTAGGACTGGGAATGTTCCCTGCCTGAAACCCTGGAGAGCTGCTGCCTGTTAATGTAGACAATATCGAGCTAAGTGAACCAATAGTCTGACTCAGTATAAAGCAGCTTCCTATGTTCTTATCTTCTCCATCCTTTAATTGTGAATTCTATACATGATGAGAAATTTGCCATTTTGAAGCGATCAGGCTCAGGTCTGACATTTACCAATTTTAAGATTGAGTGGCAGTGCCGTCTTAAAGATTATCTGTACAACAATTTAGGCCTGCACAGTTCCACACAGAGCCTTCTCAGCTGATTCTCACTTACTGACAGAGAAATACTTTCTTCCACATGGGAGAAACTTCAGCTATGTCAATGGTTATGCAGAAGACCACTCATCACAGTGGGTGATATGGATCATGTATAAAGTTATATGGCAGCAATACCCAACCTGGTAATGGCTGGCACTTCCAAACAATTGGGGCAATATGTTTGATGAGTGGCCTCTAAATGTTATGGCTGTTACTTGTTCTTTAGCAGCCTATCATGGGGATGGAGAACAGTAATGCAAGGAATAACCCTGAACATATTCTAGAAGCAATTTAACTCACTTTATTTTGGGGCTCACCTTTAGGTTGGTGTTTTAATAATTCTGAGATGCCAGTTCTCATGTATAGTATAAATAAGTCTCTGAAAAAGTACTGTTGCTTCTTTGACTGCTGCTTTAAGACTGCTTTTTAAAGAAATGTTAGACTATTTATATTTATGGAAATACGCTGTATGATGATTCCTGTGATTTTTAACATACTTAAGAGCAACAGTTTCTAATTGGTTTTTCTCATGAGATTGGTTATGGTAGTAAACAGTGATATGGAGCCTGTTCACCCTCTTTGACAGACATAGTTGATGATACAGAGAGAACGAATTGGGTCCAAACTACATTTGAAATTGGTCATGTGTTTAAGCAAGTGTGCATAAAACTGGTTGCTTTTTATTGTTATGGAAAAGCAGCACCAGGGCTCCAATTCAGAACATGCTCTCAGATCAGGGAAGTTGTCTGCTGAAAATCACCTCTTGGCCGACTTCTGCTTGCTTTTTAAACCTTCTTGGAAGCATCAATACCTTGCTTCTGAAATAGTTATGAGGACTATTTAAAGCTCCAAGCAAATAACTGCTGAGTTTGACAGTCAGAACTGCACCATGGTAGCTTCAGCTACAACTTGTTACCTTCCATATCATAGCAAAGCCAGTTCAAGCTACACCCATCAATGTAGTTTTACTCACCTTGTGTGATTCTGTTTATACAGAAGAATATGTTATCAGTTTAGACATTGATCTAATTCACATGTCACAGTCAGCTACGGTTATAAATGATAACCCATGGTTTAATGTGAATGAGCATCATACTAGTGCATGCTGCTGAAAACTTCCCACTCTTCCCCTTGTGCTAACCAGGCTTAAGGACTCCTACTGATGTGAAGGTGGCTTCAGAAAAAACATATCAAACAGTGATATTTTATATTTAAAAGTATGGTATACATATGCATTTTGGACAACATCATGTGAACACCAGTGTTAGAAATTACTCAGGCGTCAGGCATGTTTTGCAACTGGTGCAGGTCCGGTTGCGACCGCATGGCGATCTCTGGATGCCAGGTTGGCAACTGACATCGCCATCTGGCTGGCCCTTCCAGCTTTCTGAAGCAGGTAAGCAGAAGAGCTTATTTATTGGATTTAGACATGGTTTACTCCCTCCTCAGTTAATCCCTACAGCAACCTTGTGAGCTAGGTTTAAGAGGCTGTGATTGGCCCAAGGTCACCCAGTGAGCTTCATGACTGAGTGGGGATTTGAACCCTGATCCCCAGTTCCTAGTCTGATACTGTAACCACTGCACCACACTGGCTTCCTGGAGTACTATGATATGGGGCAGCTATATAAATTAAGTAGGTAAATAAATATGGGGAAAGCAGAATGTCATTTAGAAAAGGATTGAAATATTTTTCTTGAAGCTTGAATTTGTTTTATTCTGAATTGTTTTATTTGATGTTTTAATGTGGTATAAATGGCTTTGAGATTTTTTTTCTTTAAAACATAAAGTTGTATAGAGATGAAACTAATAATAATAACAATTGCATTTTTTTTTCATTTTTCAAAAAAGGCACCTAGTCATTCCATTGTGGCAACCATAACCTACATTTAAGGTGTCATTTGGTGATTAGCTTATTTATCTGAGTTTATAACACTGGTGAACACAGATTAAAAACCTCGCACTGGAAAAGTAGTGAGTGCACCAACAGTCCTTTTCTCATTTTACAATGTTCCTCCAATTTTCAAATTATGCTGCATATTTTTTATATGTATCTAGAGAGGTAATTGTTGCATGACTGTATGATAACACTGTCATGGAAGAAATAACTCTAAAAATATTGTCACAATCCTGAAGGATTTAAACTTGTTTTTCTTAAAAAATAAATAAAATAATAACCCAGCATTATTGGGATTCTGGTGAATGTAAAGAAAAACATTTGGTAAGGTAATGATATGTACAGTTTTTAACATGCAGAGAATAATAAGCACTAACAAATCAGAGAAGGGAGCTGAGGGAAGTCTCGGGGGAGGGAGAGGGAGGGGGGATAAAAGGGGAGGAAATAATGTAATAGACTATTTGGATTGACAATTTGTTTTGTTGAAATTGTTTAATAAAAATATATTTTTTTAAAAAAAAGAAAACCATTTAGTAAGCTTTTCCCCCTGAATGAGTTCCAAATCAAATAGCAGCAGAGCAGGAAAAAGTAGCATTAGGTATTAAATAGCAGATAAAACAGAAAATGAGTCTGCAGTGATACTTAACTGATAAATACAAATCATTGTTCACTTAAAACAAGGGTGTGATACCTTCTTCTTTTTTGGTGGCTGGGGTGTGTGTGTGTGTGTGTGTGTGTGTGTGTCATATGCTAGTATGAGACCGAAGACAACTGTGGGTAGGGTCAGTGCTGAAAGTGGTGAGGCCACCACTGGTTTCAGATGGTTTGCTCTCCCTCTTCACTCAGTGGGCTACTGGAGGAAATGCATTGTCTTGCCAGCAGTCTGAACTGCTCACTTCCAGAGGGATTTTGAAATCATACCATATGTCCCTAGGTCTCCAGAGTACCTACTCCTAAAACTGCAAAACTATTAATGTGGTGCCTAAGCTAACAAAGCTGCAAAGCAACCCGTCTTAAGACTGTTGCTGTCTGAGACAAGCACCACCACTGAGGCCTATTTTCAGTTACTTGAGTCGAAAGGATAAAGACTTTTAAATACCAGTATCTTAAACTTTCTTCAGAAATAAATAGGAAACCACATCTTAGGGGCTGGCACAGAAGAGTTAAGGATGGGTAGTAGAGTTAGCGGGGCCAGAGGCTGATCCAGGGGAAGGGGGGTAGTAATTTATGGGGTTTTGTGCCTCCTGTGAGGCAGCAGCCAGAGGATGGGGGGGGGGGGGGTCTGAGCAGTCGTAGATAGAGGAGGTGGTGCACCATGTGAGGCTGGAGCTAGAGCTGAAGGAAGGACAGGATGCACCAGGAGCTGACGGAGAGACTGTGCCTGAAGGGAGGAGGTGGCAGAATCCTTGCTGTGACACCCCCCGCTGTCACCCCCCCCCCCCCCGCTGTCACCCTCTGCTGTCATCAACGTCCCACTGTCATCCTTTCCAACCAGGAAGGGCTTGAAGAGGCAGGCACAGCAACAACTTCCATGTAGGAGGAGTTGCTATTACACAGTCACGCAAGGGTACTTAAGTTTGCTCCTGTTTTTCCAACAGTCTGGCTTGGGCCACAAGCCTGGGGAGTGTGTATGTTTAGTGCACCTACTGTAAGTTCATGCTTTATCAAGAAATAATTAAACTGCTGGCAATTTGTCCTCCTTGGGTGGTGTTTGCTCAGGACACCACAGAAGCATGGTCAAAACTGATATTATTCCGTACTGATAGTATAAATCAGCCAGAGTAGTGTAGTTGTTAGAGCGATGCACTAGGAGAGCCTTTGTTTAATATCCCCTTAGTCAAGAGGATCACTTGGTGCTTTGGGGCTAGTCGCTATCACTCGCAGGGTGATTCTGTGGCTGAAATGGAACACATGCATGCCACCCAGAGTTCCATGAAGAAAGAATGAGATGTAAATGTAATAAATAAGTAATGTAACTTTAGTGTATTTCACCAACTGTAAATTTCCAAGTAACGCTAAAAAAGGCAGGCCCACATATAGCCAGTTACAGTATTTAAATTAGGGTTACCAGACGTCCCCATTTCCCGGGGACAGTCCCCGGATTTGCAAATAAGTCGCCAGACAAATTCCATCCCCAGTATGTCCCTGGATTTCATCTAATCTCCCCGGGAAATGCAGCAGCGACAGTCTCAGCAGCCCAGTGCAGTTGGCTCTGGCTGGCTTCAGGAGCTGCTCGAAAGTCCCCATATGCTGGTGGTTCAAGGGGTCTAAGATGCAGCTTCCGGGCTGCCTCCACTTTCTCTGACCCCAGCAAGTAAGTTGTGAAAGGAGGCTTCATGCTGCCTATTGGAGCAGCCTCCCAACTCCTACTTGCGTGCAAGCAGGAGTGGGGCAGGGATCTCTCAGTTAGGCAACAGGAAGCCTCCCTTTCTAGCTGAGGGATCCCCACCCCCTCCTAGTTGCACGCAAGTAGGAGTTGGGATGGGGCTGCTCCAAAAGGCAGTGTGAAGCCTCCCTTCCCAGCTGAGGGATCCCTGCCCCTCCCACTTGCATGCAAGTAGGAATGGGATTGGGGCTGCTCCGATGGGAAGGAAGGCATCGCGCTGCCCAAGCCTTGCCACTGCCACTGCTCTCGGCCCTCCTTCTCCGCCTTCCATGCATGACCCACCGCACATCGCTTCCCCGCCAACACCACCTCAACAACTCAGGGGCTGCCCAGGCTTGTGGAGAAAGGAGATAGAAGCCTTGGAGGAAGGGGGAATGTGCCTGTTGAGGTCAAGGCGGCGGCGCCCCTCTGCCACCGCCATCAGTGCAGCATCAACGTCCCATGTAGTAATTAATTAATTAATTAACGTGTCCCCGGTATCATTGAAAAAAAATCTGGTAACCTTAATTGAAATTGGATGTTACCAGGACCGCGGTCAGCTGTGATCAGGCTGTGTGTGTTCAGTAAGGGCTGAAAAAGGCACATCAGCTTAAGCAATTGTGTTATTGAAAGGGGCAGGTTGTGAGAAATAAATGTAAAGCACACTTGAGAATACTACGTAACTGGTAAATAGTATTTGGAGCTATATTGTTAATTACATGCTTTGGGTTGAGTTGGAAATGCACTGCACCTTTATTTGGTTGGGCCCACTAACTCCTGACTTGGAGGGAAGAAGATGCTATTTTCTAAATAGCAGACCCTAGGGCTAGAGAGACCTGGGTTCAAATAACCACTCACCTATGAAGTTTACTGAATGACTTTTGGCCTGACATACTCCAAGCCTAACCAACCTCAGAGAGTTTTAGAATAAAAAGGAGGCCATATATGTTACCTCAAGCTCCTTGAGGATAAAAGGCAGGATAAATATACAATTAATGTACTTGTTTGGAAGATCTGCCCACATCACCTGAGGTTTTCAGTCTGATCTTAAGTTTGAGAGTACATCACATTTAAATTTAGTAGAGCTTACTCCCAAGTAAGTTTGTGATGTGATGAAAGCCTTATATGAAGAGCCAAGTTAATTTCATGAGAACTAGGATTTGTGTGTTTGAGAGGATGTGCTATACCAGTGCAATTCTGGGAGGTAAAATAAAATACTAATAAAATACCATGGCACTTGTAAAGTGGTACCTCGGGTTACAGATGCTTCAGGTTACAGACTCCGCTAACCCAGAAATAGTACCTCGGGTTAAGAACTTTGCTTCAGGATGAGAACAGAAATCACACAGCAGCGGCAGCGGGAGGCCCCATTAGCTAAAGTGGTACCTCAGGTTAAGAATGGACCTCCAGAACGAATTAAGTTCTTAACCCGACGTACCACTGTATTTTTAATGCTATCCACCTTGGCAATGTAGCAGGATAGAAATGAAATATTAGACTAGTGACTGTTCTGCTGTCCACTAAAGCCTGCTTACCGGTTTGACAGGCAGGAGCAGTTGCAGCTTGGTGTAGTTGGTGGGGAGAGAATCCCTTTACTCTTGTGTTTCTGTTCCATTGGCTGCATGGGGCTCTGGGAAAGCCCAGTAATGTGAGTTGTTTGACTGCAAGCCAAAATGGTAGGGTTGGCCTGGCAGAAAAAAAGGCATTGGGTTGGATCCTTAGTCTTGCAGAGAGGGTGGGCTGGAGCCCCACCTCCTTTTACTTGGTCAGAGTATCAGAATACCCCATTAAAGGGGTCTAAGGGGAAAGATTCTATCCAAATGCCCAGAGGGGGGCTAATGGGCCATAGAATTCCCCAAATGGTGCTCTGGAGGGATTGCCCAGAATTGATGCATGCCATAGGGTGATCCCAAAACAAGGATCGAACCTGAAGGAATAATCACCTAGCAAAAGGGTGGGTTGGTTTGGAAACACATTCAGTGCCTATGCCAAAACCTACTGACATCTGGAATCAATGAAATTATGGTCATTTTGATCCCAAGATATTGTCCTGCCATTACTGTACTATTCATTTCCAACACCCCGACCCAGATGACCCTGAGCACACTTCGCCTGGGACTGCAACCATTTTTTCTTTCTCCACCAATCTTTCTCTTCTGCAGGACTCCCAAGAGTTGTGGTCACATGCACCTCATTTGAAAGAAGTATGACTGTCTTAACTGTGCACTGCGTACAGTTTTCTCTCAGTTGTGTTCATTCCTCAAGTTTTAATGTACTCTAAGCAGTCCTTGCAGTTTGCAATCAAATCCAATTGAAATGCTGATTAGAAGGAATAGAGGAGCATGACACGCCTCTCATTGGTAGTTGAGCCCTATTTAAAGTGAGGCCATGATATTTTAGAAATCACCTATTCACTAAGTATAAGCACACAATTATATAGTTCAGTAGCCATCTTTGATTCTGTCCATGAGATTCATGCCTGATGGATTGGGTCAATCTTGCTTCTGCTACTGTGTAAAGCATAAACATAATTTCAACTTTTTAGCAGTTAAGTGTAAGTTAATTTCTAGTTTAGATGTACATGTGCACACGGGCCCTTGGACATAATGATTTTTTAAAATCATACCTCTGTTGCTATGTAGACATTTCTGTAATATGTGACAGAATTGGTCCTCTACACTTAAGTGTAAGTGGTCAAGTAAATAAAAACACATGATATGCCTTCTCTACTTCATTGACTATAGCTTGCAAGGTAGAGAAACAACATGATACCGTAGCCTATATTTTTACCATCATTTTAATTGCTACAAGACTCTTTTCACTGGCAGGCTCACATCTCTTGCAACTTCTAGTTCTTCCCTTAATTTGTCTGTCAATACACACTGCAATTGTGGTGTTCATACCACCGTTGACACATTCCTGTACATTTTGACCATAATAGCTGTTTAATACAATGCATACTATATCAGATGGATAGAATTTTTCAATCTCATGCACTTAAGCAGTCCCTCTTTAGGTCATCTGAAACAATTTGGCATTATTTGCACAGCTAGATGACCCTCTTTAGGTCATCTGAAACAATTTGGCATTATTTGCACAGCTAGATATGTTAAATTAGAAGGATCTTGTGTGTGTCTTTCTTGCATGCAGTGAGTGTGCCTATCTTAAGCTTTACTTGCAACTTCTTTTCATTATGTATAAAACCATTTAACTTGGTTACCTTGAGGAGAATAAAGAACACAGAATAGACTTTACAGAACAAGGCTTTAGATCTTTAGACAAGTCATTTGCACATACCAAATAAATAACTCACTGTAGGCATCTAAGTTTGAGCTTCTGCCAAGTAACTTGGGAGACTTGCCATTTTTTGCTTAGCTTCCGTTAAATTAGTGCTGGTTGGTAGTTAGCACAGATGGGTGTGTACATATGGAAGAATGTAACCTGTTATGTCAGTGTTGGTATGTGAGAACATGCCTTATACTTGACCTGTGTAAGCAAGGCCTATAATTTTTCAGACTTGTCTCAACAGGAAAGCTTTTTATTAAGGGGGTTAAACTAACTCAAGTGAGAGTGGACTGTAGGAGTTTTCTGCTTCGGAAAGCAGAATTACTTTGGTTGGAACTAATTTAAATGTTTTTAAAGGACCAGCCTTATGGTGGTGAAAAATCAACTAGTATGCAAAATATGGGAAAAAAAATATTAGTGGGCAATAGCTACACAGTTCTAACTTCTGAGTATTGTAGAGGAAGCTACCTGGTATTGTCATATTCAGTTATCAGTTGTTTTATCCCTTATTTTGGAAACAAAAGCCCTTTAAAGTACAGAGTATTTACCATATACTTGTTCTAGAGTTTAAAATAGATCTAAAGAGTCTGTTTTAATAAAGTTGTTTCATTTCTCATTTCTTTTTATAATACCATGTATTAATTTTATTATGAGTATTCCATGTGCATCTAGTCTTCAATTGAATTATCTCTTGCTTCCCACCCTTGGCTATTCAAAATTTCTAATATGTTTTAGAACCACCTCTATAGCAACTATCAATTAATTTTAGTGGTGAGACATATCATTTGATAACTTTTGTTTTATCATTCTTTCTTATGCAAATGTAGTAATTCCAGGTTGACATCTCATTGAGTAAGCAGTGTCCTCTGATTCATAAGCAAAATAACTGTAATAGTGAAGAATTTGTTTGAAGGCTGTACCATTCATTTTGTGGCATCTGCTTACTAAACACAATGCGTTCCCTGGAAATTGTTTGTTAGGTGAGGGTTCACATAGGAAGTGGGCAATTCAGGATGTTTGGATATCTGAATCTGCAGAGTGTATAGCGAGGTTTGGGCATAATTCTTTACATACAGATAAATGAATTTTCACATTGGAAGTGGGCAGATAGTGGGACCTGCGTGTAATTGAATAAATTATGTGACAATGAACTGTGGTCAGTCTGCCTCCTTTGATGTCTGTCTGTAGAATATAATTTTACATTTTCACATATGCATTTTTATTATAGTGAAGTATGTGAAGCAGCATTTATGCCAACTTTGTCTGAAGGCTGAACTCCTTAGCAACTAATATTTTCTGGTTTCTGTCTTTCTTAGCAATCAGTAAATGGGAGCTACTATCAAAATATAGTGTGAGCAAGTTCTTGGAAATTAGGTTTGAAGTATAGGTTCAGTTGCCCTACTCTTTGACTTGGAGTGGTCATACTTAGTATATGTGAAGTTGCAGAATCCTGTGTGTGTGTTTTGTGTGTGTATATGTGTGTGTGGCTTCAATTAGTAAAGGACAAGTACAGGAAGCTGCAGAGCACCATGTAGTGCTCCATGGGCACTAGGCCTTTAATATAAAAGGCAGCAACATTTTAGTGGCAATTGCATGTGAGATATAGGGTAGACAAGTGAACTTAGCCATACATGCCTGACATTTATAAAGGGTTCTTTATACACCCCTTTTGGAGAAAACATTCACATACACCAGCAGTCTGTTGCATGGGCACAAGCTATTCTGGCATGATAGAGCTGGCAGACATGTTAAAATCACTTTAGGCAAGATGTAAGGCTGCACAAAGGCCAAAAGAAGTAACTATGTTTTTGTGGCTCCTGTATTTATATTGGCCCTAAATGCACAGCCAAAACAGCACTGTGCTCTATTTCTTGAGGGCTCATTGTAATGAGCTGCGTAGACTGGGGAATGACAAAAGGTACGCTCAGATATATGTTTTGCATACTATACTTTCAAAATCTATGTTCTTGAGGTAATCTACCTAGCAAGATTTTGAAGAGAGTACTTAGTACTATTAAGTGACCTTAAAACCACCTTTTCAAGCTTTAGATAGGCTTCAGGGATTTTGGAGATTTCTTAGTTTTTATTGGCCACTGGAATGCCACATTTTTTTCTTTTAAAGGTCAGATGTATAGACCTTTTCTGAGAGTAACTGAGATTCCAATGTATTTTTAATCTAAATTATTGATTCTCCAACTATAGTTTTCGATCAGGAATATAAGAAGCTGCCCTATACCAAGTCAACCATTGCTTCATCTAACACAGTATTGGCTACACGGACTCCAGGCTTACCTGGAGACACTGTGGATTGAACTTAGGACCTTCTGTGCGTTAAAAGCAAAATTCTCTACCACTGAGTTACAGATCTGGTTTTGTTTTAACTTTTTGGTATCTTAATTTTGCACTTAATGCATGGGTTGTTGGGGTTTTTTAATGATCCACACAGGGTGGTACAAAGGGAGGTGAATAATCAGACATTCCCAAAATACTGTTTCCTGAACATGCATGTAAATCCTACTGTCTGTTGGCAGTCAATTTAAAATATTTACTCCTATAATTGAGAATTAATGCTATCTGGTACTTGTTACTTCAGTAAGCTGCTCCTGTGGGTCTGCTAGTTTAAAAAATGATTTTTATTTCTACATAGGAGATAGGGAAAGGAATCCAATTGTAGAGCAAACTGCTTTGCATAGTTGCTTTTTGAACAGCATTTAGTTTACTTAGGAGGCAATCCTAATTGATGAAGTTACCTGTTGGGCAGGGTTTAGGGCAGACTTGGCCCTTCCCTGATCTCAGAATGTCTTGTTTGGAGGTCTTTCCACTGGCTGGTTTCACCTATAGCAGGCAGACTGGGAAGGTCAGCACTGACAAGAGTAACATTGGTCTCACTCCCCTGGCAGAGACTGGCAGGGCTGGAAGGTGTGGCTGAGGAAACCCATCCAGATAGGTGGTGTTTAAATAAGAAAATTATTATGAACATTGTTTAGTAACTCAATCCAAACCCTACCTCCAGACCGTTGTAAATGGATTTGGATTACTCTGCCCATTTACTTACTTGAGTTTGCAAATTTCAAAGATATCTAAAGTACTTGAAAGAGTTAAACACTGATTGGTTTTGAAAGTATATTTTTACTAACTGACTTGCATGTATGATTTTAGCAATGATTTTCTACTTCAGTGTAAATATATTACATGAGCTGGTTAAAAAAAAAGTTCATCATGTAGATTTTTAATTGATTATACAATTAAGATCAATAGATTAAATTACATAAATATGCATATGAATACAAATTGTTTTGAAAACCATTACTTCTTCGTATTTTAGGTGATGAACTTGTGTGGCACTGTAGGTGCCATCATATGCAGACCTATCACACAACTCTTAAGGCAAACCACAGTGTAGTACAAACCTACAGGTTCCAGGATGAATATTGTGGCTGCAGCACTCCTCTCCTGCTGTTGTGCTCTGTGCAGCTATGCCTATACTTCTGAACCTAGGCTTGTGGTTTGTCAGTAAGCCAAAAACAGTGGGTGCACTCGAGAAAAGTTAAGATGACTGCTTGCTCCAACTGTGCAGTGTTGGGCAACAGTGGCTCTTCCTGTCCCCACCCATACTACATATTTCATGGCAGTGTGAAAGAAGTTAGAGAGCAGTTGATACTTAACAGGATAATAGTAGGAGTGATGGCAACCAGGGATTGGGAGATAAATTGGATTTAGGTGATACATGAAGCGATTCCATAAAAAAGGGAAGCAATCTTAAGAAATTTGCATGGTGAAGAAGGTGGACTGGATTGTGCATGGGGAAGGGAGAGTAGAAATGAAGCTATTATCTGAAGAACAGGTACTGTGTTGGCTCTTCAGTAAGGAAGTTGAAGCCATCTGCTGCAATCTTTCTATTACCCTCTCATCCTCCTTCAGCCTTTCTTAATGAGGAATGGGAAGGTAAAGAGGCAATACTTTTTCTGCAACTCCACTTATCTTGGAGTAAGCTTCATTAGAGTCAATGGACTTATTTCTGAGTAGACCTTGGTTTAAGAGGATGGGGAGCAGGGGAGAGATTGTACATGTAACATAGAATGTCACAAATTTTTCATGCTGACTCTGGGGTTTCAGTGGCACAAGCTCAGGAAAGATATTGAATAGAGAGGAACCACTGAGGATTAGTACAGTGAATGGATGGGTGGGATAATGGGACAACAGATTCAAGAGATTCAGGATAGGCAGAAGTTGAAGTTGGGAAAGATAGTAGTACATAAAGTACTAATGCATGGATAGAAGAGACAGGAGATGGGGGAATATGCTTTCAACAGAAGTCAAATAACTTTTAAATATGAATAATATTATTTAGCTTATTGTTTCGTTTGGGAAGGTGCTGGCTTGACTATGCCCTGATCATAAGCAGTGGTTCCCATTCACTTCTGGCCTGTCCTAGGAGAGTGGCTAGCAAGAAGGGAGCATTCCTAGCTTGGGCACCACTGCATGAATACATGATATGTTATGGCATGCAAAATATAGTGAAATAAAGGAGAGCGCCATCTTTTAAGAAGTCATCTGCAAACCACAACTTTTGTGAATATTTGTATTAAATTCTTTGTATATTTGTTTTAAATATTTGTATTAAATATTTGTATATGAACATCTGTTAAATCAGGAAACTTTAATCAGGCTGACAATGGTAGCGGGAGAACAGAATGCCAAGAAGAAATGGGCCTTGAGTTTGGAACCTTTGTTCCACAGGTTTAGTATAATGGATTTTTCCACAGTGTTCCCAGCAGAAGGTCTCTGTATGGTACAAAGTTGATGTGAACACAATTACCTGGAAGTATCTACCTCCATGACATCATGGTGGAGGCAGGCTTCAAGGAGCAGGCCTGATCTGTAGTCTTCTGAAAGAATAAATGACACATTTCTGTATCAGCTCCTACTCTTTTTGAAATTAGTGACCAGAGCATTGCATAGTGTTCAAACTGTTTTTTCCTAGTTAGCTCCGGCCACTTTAGACCCCATTGATGCATGTCAAATTCAGTGTTTTTTACTCCTGGATTATTCCATATCAAGTGATCCAACTTTTTGCCCCATATCATCCACTTTTCTGAATATTTTGTACACTTGTTGCATGATCAAAACTAAGTTTAAATCTATAATTTTAATTTTTCATGTCATCCCATTTTGCATGGTAGAATTAACGCTTTGAAAGAATTCTTGTTAGTACTTTATCTCATGAACTTTTAGTTTTGATGTATCTCAATCCTGAGCTGAGCTTTTAAAGGCTTTTGTGCAGGGCCAAAATTGTCAATTTTTTGAAATTACAAACCCTCATAAAACCCTCATAACTGGAAACAGGAAAAAGTTTTAGATTTAAACTTAGTTTTGATTGTTCAACAAGTGTACAAAATATTAATAAAATTGGATGACATGAGGTAAAAAAAGTTGGATCACTTGATATGGAATGATCTCCTTGTATTGATAATTTTCCATGTAATAACATGTTAAGTTATTCGGTCATTTTGGTACTTATTAACAGTTTGAAGAAAGCCCTTTTAAGCTCTTCCTTCTGTTGGGATTAGGTCACCTTAATTTGCTATCTGTAGATAGGATCTTATGACATTAGATCCATGTGTGTACCAACTTGTTAAAGGGAACAAGATTTGGTATAGATCTTTAGGGAGACTTCAATGGTTGTCTATATTTATTAGGACTGCGCTGAATTTTTGCCCACAAAAATGTTCTGATTGCAAGGGGACGGGAGTTAGTCCTGCTTGTTTGATGTTCATAGCAGCTGCAATTCACAGTTTGACTTAAATTGACGGCCAGTCAGGCATGACATTGGCTGTGTGGCAACATGATGCTGATAGTTAGGTTTGTAAAAGTGAAATCAGAATGAGGGCAGTGCTTCATTTTCCAGCCTCAAATAGAAGACCTAGTTTCTTAGCTTTCCTTGTTGATGGACTTTTGTAAAAGTCCAGATGATATAGTTGAAGAACCTAAAGAGGTGCTGGTATTTATACCTGTGTCTAGTAAGAATGGATTCTCACACATGTAATTGGAAAAAAGTGTGTTAACTTTTTAATGCCAAATTGCATGGGCAGTGATCTTCCTGGAAAGTGCAGATGGGGACATAGGAGTTAACCTTCCATTCCAAGGTATAATCTTCATGAAGATCACCCCTTCCTAGCTGAAATTAATTAACTGCAGGTCAGGATTTCTGGAAACAGAAATTCAATGGGATTTAATCTTTCCTGGTATGAAAATACAATTATGGGAAAAGTTTCACCAATTGACATTGTCTGTTAGACATACTAATATTTTGTAGTTCCTGGTTTATTTTGGGGACCTCTATCCCATTTGTTGAAGAGGGCACAAATATGACACAAGGCATATATTGTGTCCTCCTGTGGGTACCTATCTATGGTATGCATTCACTTTTTATTTGCTTGGTAGTTGATTCCTTTCATTTGTTCTGTCTTTATCACAGACTGCACATGATTCTGCTGCTTGGCAGTTAAATGCCTGTCAAAAAAGCTGCTGCTGCTGCTGCTGCTGCTTCTGCTGCTGCTGCTGCTGCTGCTGCTGCTGCTGCTGCTGCTGCTGCTGCTGCTTCTTCTTCTTCTTCTTCTTCTTCTTCTTCTTCTTCTTCTTCTTCTTCTTCCTCCTCCTCCTCCTCCTCCTCCTCCTCCTCCTCCTCCAGCATTCACAGTATTGTCATCTACCACAATGTGTACTCTGATCTGGGGCTACCTCAGAGTAGCTGGAGATTACAAGTGGTTCAGAATGTGGTTTCCAGGGTATTGGCAACAGTAGGGCATTTTTTATAACAGTTTTTGCAATCATTTAGTGGTTCAGTGCTGACCCAGTTTAGTGTTGCTTTTGCACTTTAAAACTCTAAAACTCTCTGGGTCCAGGACATTTCAAGGGCTGCCTTCTCCCATAAGAATCTAACTAAACCTTTAGAGATTTCTCTGGGCAATCTGAGGCAAGGTTGTTACACAGGAAAGGGCCTTTTAAACATCAGTATCAAGTTTATTCACATCTCTTCCTTTGAAGGTCAACTTTCCTCCATTCTTGTTTTTAGGATTTAGGCAAATGTGGTGCTCCTCCAGCAGGTTTTTGGGATTTGTTTATTTCTAGCTATCTGTACATTCCTTTGCTCCTAAATTGTTGGTGGCTCTGCTTGTTTTATTAGCAATTTGTTTGCTAAAACAAATTGTATTAATTTACATTGTTGTTCTTGCCCATTTTGTTTGCAATCTCATGCAGGGCAAAAAAGTTGAATGCTATTCATTGTCCCCCTTTGCTTGCACATATGCAGAAATTGAAATGCTTCCTTCGCCCTATTTTTTTAATTGAGTAAAGTACTTAGGAAATTAATACTCTGACTTAATAGTTATGTCAGCTAAATGGAAAAACATACTCTTTCGGTCATTATTGTGTTCTGTATCCCTTCCACCTGTTCCTGGGGACCCACTTCTGCTCAGCCCTTTTGCCTCCACCCCTTTTTGTCCACTTTACTGAACAGAAAATATCTGGTCCAGCTGCACATGAGGCAAACTTTCCCCTGCTGATCAGTAGCTGGGCTAATCAGAACCAATAAAAATTAGATTGCATATTCTTTCCCATTCATCCAAAAAGGAGATGTTGCTGCCAAGCCCCTCATGAAGTAACAAGCTTGTACCTCAACTTCTCAGCTCCTAAAGTTCTTTACTTTCCATATAAATGGAGTGACAAGGACGTTGCTTTTGGCTATTGCTCAAAGTGGAGGGTAGTTCCTAGCAAATTCTGATATTTTACAATGGAAGGACAATGAGTCTGTTTATACTTGAAACACTGAAAACAGTTCTGAATCAGGAAGAAAACTGAAGCTGCTGTTGGATCAGGAGTTTTGTTCCCACCACAGTTGTGAGAAGATGCTGATCCAGTTCTACCTTTGATTGAAAGTCTTTATTGCATGAGATTCCTTACAATTGTAAAAAAAAGTTATTAAAAATTGGATTGCCCCTTGCTCTTGTCGCCTGAATGTGTAGGTATTTATTGTTCATTTATTTTCAGTGACTGTCAAATTTCATCCAAGATAGCTGAAACTCAGTTTCAAAAACTTCTAATTATTTGCCAGGAACTTATTTTATTAATCTATTATTTTTCACCCTTTTCCCTCACATATCACCCCTCCCTCCCTCCCTCCCTCCCTCCCTCCCTCTGTTTGTCTTGAAATAGCCCTGAAACTTGGGCTCTATAATTTCCAAACCAATTTATCAACTGCGTAAAATTAAATCTTTCAATGCTCTTCTAGTATTCAGAGATATTCTGCTTCTTAGATTGCACCAAAGAGCCCTATGGTGTTGCATCCTGTTCCCAACTGTGGCCAGCTAGATGAGTTGAATAATTTGTCTTTCATGGTTTCATTTAAAGTTGCATCTCTCACTGTAAGATCTAAAGGGGGAAAGGTGTAAGATGTAGCATCCCCCTTCTGTTCACTCAAGGTAGGGGGTTTTCTTCATGTATCCTTCCACTTGTTCTTAGCTCCTCTGCACTGCTCAAATTGCAGGGAAATCCTTCTTGGCTGATAACTAATTGATCTAAAATGCAGCTCCTTAAGCCACATTCTCCTCTGCTCTCCTGAGTCATCCAGATTTGCGTCCCCCAGAAGCCAGATTTTTCCCCCAGGCGAAAATAACTTGTCTACTTTCTGGGCCAGTACAGTGGGACCTCGGGTTAAGAACTTAATTCGTTCTGGAGGCCCGTTCTTCAACTGAAACTGTTCTTAACCTAAGTTACCACTTTAGCTAATGGGGCCACCCGCGCTGCTGCCTGTCTGAAGCCAGGAAGGAGTTTGATTTTTAAACTTGCTGACAACTCTGGGTAATGTTGAAAGATCTTTGATATTTGGGCATAAACACATTGTTCCCTCTTCAGAACTTCTTTCTGTTGCATTAGAACTCATCACATCCAGCTAAGGCTCAAATTGAGGAATCCATATTTAATAACTATTCGGCATCCTCAGCCAAATTCTCACATCATTGTTTAGAGAGTTTCACTGTTATATAAGCACTAACTAGCCTGCCTTTGGTAAGTTCTAATTCTGATTATCTCTGCTCTTATTTGTATTGCATTAAGGATAATGAAATGTCATGCTTAATACTACTTTTCATTCATATATGAGCAAAACATACTTTAATGGATTGGTTTAAAGCCAATAGTAAATAATAAGCTTCAATAGTAAATATTTCAAGTATTGCTTTCTAATGGCTGCTTTAGGAACTTCCTGCTTGACTCAGTCCAGTCCTCATGTGCCCCCAAAGTCTGTTTTTGAGGGTGCTCCAAAACTCTCAGGTTTTAAGAGGGAACATGGAGTTGCAAGGGGAAGGGGAGGAAGAAGCCCCATTGTGCAAGAGGATGTGCGTGTACTATGTTTGATTTTACCCTTAGTACAAGTGTTGTCACAAGTAGATCTTTGGGATCAGAGCATTGACAAAGTGAGCAGTTGGACTACTTTGAGCATGGAACTACATATTGTACAAATGGGGGCCAAGAGGATGAGATAAACATTTAGGTATGTCTGGTTGGTAGCTTTCTTCTGCAGACCCTCACCACCACCACCAACTGCTCTTTCTCTCAGATTAGACTCCCACTCTCAACTTGCATAGGAGATGAGAAGCTGTGCTTGGCAGAGAGATTTGCTTCAGTGGCTGGGTACCTACTTTGCATATATCCCAGGTTTTATCCCTGGAAGCTGCAGTTAAAAGCACCAAGTATCTGGTATTTTGTCTGACGCTTGGAGGGTAATGCTAAAAAGATGGGACAAAGGTCAGATTCACCAAAAGGCATCTTTATATGTTTTAAGGAAATTGTGTACAGTTTTATGATGAAAGTAAAGTGATGCAATTGGGTTTTATTACAAGTTCTGCACAGTGAGCCCTTTCTCTGTGGTGTGAGCCTAGCTTTGCAGGTTGTCTTTTATGCTTGTATTCATTCATTTACCTGGTGGATGGGGACTCTAAACCACAATTCAGTTAAGTAAAATTTTCTGTTTTCTCTCTCACACAAGTAAAGATTAAGATGTGTTCTTAATCTATCCCTATCCTTGTACATTAGGCAGGTGATGCATGCACAAAACTCTTCTGGTGACTGGAGGGAAGAAGAGAGTATTTTTTGGTGATTTAATAAGCACAAGTCAATAGGCAAATTGTACAGCTGCCTTTTCCTCTGTTCAATGTGTGAAATATTAAAAGAAAGAAAAAACTGTTAATGCAAGTTCTGAAGAAAAATGCAGTTCACCATTCCTGTGTAGCAGGAAGGGAGTATGGATGGAGTAGGCATTTATGACATGCTTGCAGTGTAATGCACACTGTAAACTGTATGTCAAGCTCTTGAATGATTTACAAGAACCCCACAGTATTGTCTAGAGGTGTTGGGTGCCTTTGCAGGTTGGGGGTTGGAGAGAGAGAGTAGCTTGCAACAATTATGCATTGTTATTCAGTGCTTTTATTCACACATTTCCGTTAGGATATACCACAAACCAGCAGTAGTATTCACTCCTATATCTTTATTGCAGGTTGAAACTCTGACTGAGTGTAGCTCTCAGCCTACTATTGTCAAAGGTGCTTCTCAGCCAAAGGACTGCACACGGCAGATAGTTAACTTTATTGTCAAAGATAGCACTTACAATTGCTTCTACAGCTCTGGATACCTACATGCACTAATCTAGTGTCTACGCAGCTATTCCCAGATTGGCACTCTTTTAGTGGAAAACATGGAAGAGAAATCGAGGAGGTGTAGGTTTGGCTTTATGCAGCCAACCCTTCCTGTGAGTCCTTGCAGGTGTACTCCTGCCCTTGAGTGTGGCCCACATGGGGCTTGATTGCCCAGATTAGGATCCCTGCCTGGTTGAGGCAGGTACAAATAGTGCAGGGCAACATGGTTGAGTAGGAAGAGGATGATGGACCAAACACTGCTGAGGCTTCCCACGTTTGGATCTGGTGTTGTATGTGAGTGAAGGTCTGATGGGGGAAATTGTTCTTTTGGGGGCTATTCCTTTCGGGTTATTTCTCATTGTAAGAAGGTTTACTGTTTGAGGGTTGTTGGTTTTTTTCTGTTTGAGGAGGTTTTCATATTTTGTTCAAATAAAAATATCCTTTGCCTCATATATTGACTACCAAAGATCCTGTAAAGAACCTGTAGTTAATTGGCAAAACAGCTCCATGGAGCAGTTACAGCAATAGGGGCCTACTTCCCCTCAACTGGTTTATGTACCTGATAGGCTGTGCACAGGCAGCCGGAGATTACGCCTACATAGAAACTTTCTGTGCTCATCCCTTTTCAGTCCCCTCTTGGTCCTGGGAGGCAGTGATGAAGGAGAAGATGGGGAAGCACCTGGTCCTTCACTTGCCTGATCTGCCTCTTCCTCATCTTCTTCTGATCTATCCTTTGCTCCTCCCTCCAGCTCTGAAGTTATAAAGATAATCTTTCATACCAAAGCTTGGAGTGATTTATTTATTTTTTTTGCATGTGAGACTTCATTACCTTAATAAATAATACCATTCTTCATTCAACTTCATTTATATCATCTTTGCCTCCCCCCTCCCCTAAATTAATGGTCTTCAGCTAGATCACACTAGTAGTTCTACTTTCTTTTTGCACTGTTTCATGTATGTGCATAAAGGATTGAGGAGTACACAGGGAATTTAAATTCCAAAGAACAGTCTCTAACTGATCTTATGGTGGTTATACTTGAACAGAATAATACAGTGCAAATGTAGAATTACAGTTTACTAGGCAATTCCATTGTGTCACCTGTGGCTTCAGTCAACATGGATTTTTATCTTGCTGTATATGTTAATCAGCTTACCAGTACCAGGATGTTTTACCATGAATAGAGCCTTGTTAATTGATCACTGTTACTATTTTGGTTTCAGGTATACCTTTCCTTCATCTCCATGTGTACAAATGTTTGACAACTCAGGATTACACTTCATGCATCTGATGAAGTGTACAGTGATCCTTGAAAACCTATGCCTTAAAAAATTTGCTAGTCTTTAAGGTGCCCCAAGACTTGATTAATTTTGTTAAAAACTGCTCCTTAAATGTTCTATATTTTTTTTGTACATTAAGAAATACACCATGTGTGTAATACTAGATTGATACATGCAAGACTTACTCACCACTTTCATTTTGCTGATTTGTGTTAGATCATAATTATACACACGTCCCAGTGTCCATCTCCACCCAAAGTATTGTTTCACATTCCCTATCTTCTGGGTGTTCAAAACTTGTTTGTATATCTGCAGAGACAATTAGTGGAGGAGAGTGATGCTTGGTGTGAGCCTACCAAGGTGGTGGTAGTATTGCTGTAATTCCCTAGATGAGAATATATATACTATTGTAATGTTTGTGAATCAATCCAGAATAAGTGGCAGGCTACTTACATTTACTAATGTGCATTAGAATTGGTACTTAGGTAAGTGATCCATAAGTTTTGACAGGGGTGAAACTAGACTCATTGTCACCCAGGTTAAAGACCCAGTTTGACACCCACCCACCCCCGCATGGGGCATAAATAATAATAATTATTATTATTACTATTATTATTATTAGTGCACACACAGACACAGAGGCTGGGAGCCTCAGTGGCGCCCCTCTGGAGGCTCCACCCAAGGCCAAAAACCCAGCTCGTCCCCCCCCTCAAGCTACAACTGAGTTTTGAGTGTGCTGCTTGAGTGTTTTTTTATTCTCTCGCCATTTCTTCACTCCTGTTTTCCAGTTGTCATTATTAAAGTTTTTTATTTGTGCAGCTTCCTTTTTTCCAAGGTAATTTTAAAAATATTTAAGTTCTTCTTCTACTTGAAGCTAAAACTTCCTGAAGGTTGAGTTGCTCAACAAAATAGTACTATGCAATATAAGTATAATTGATACTACATTGTGGGTGAAGTTTTAACAATTCGCAGTTCAGACACATTTCTAAGGCAGGAATTGTGGTTTGTTTCTCTTGCATACTAGTGAAGCAAAGCTGGCACAACTGATGCATGACATGCAAACAGTGTATCTCATAAAAACAAGCTGACAGCACATACTTTGATGGCTGTAAGGCCTGCGAATTCAGAATTTGAAATATACTTCCAGATAAGTAATGTTAACATATTGGTTGGGTTGTGCACATCTTTTTCTTCTTCTTTTAAACACTATCATGTTTAGTTTCTCTTGCATCTGTGTGTTGTTGGATCCACGCTCTGCCTTGATGGTTACTACTGAATTATTTTAGTAATAAATTTCACATAAATGAATTGCTTTCTTGCAATTGTTTGTAATAACCCCCTATATCTGTTATGTGGAATATTTATGAATCTCCTATAATTGGATATCTTTAACTTAAAACAAAATAAATCATGATTGTGTTCCCTTCCTCATCTTCTGTCAACCTGTGCAACCCAGTGACTGCCTCCTTTTGCCTGCCCTCAGAACAGCTTTTGAATTTGTCATGATATATGATTGAAATGCAGTACCTTCCACATAGGTGGAGAATTGACAGAGACCTTTCTCAGATCCTTTTGTAAGTGATGAAGAAATTGACAGTTCTGCTGTTTCCCATATACTGGTGAATATAAGAGTACCACAGTTAATATTCTACCTACTCCCAGTTTACATATTCTTGTCTTACTTGCAAAATGGTATGAAGTCTTAACTTTGAAGAGAGAATGGGGGAGCTGCTTTAGTTTCTTATATACCTAATCTTCAGTTCTGACAGTTGGATTAAATATGGCGCTAATAGCAGGTTTATACTACTATTCAGTGATAAAGTGTCAGTTTGTGACATGTATTCTTCCCATCTCATCTTTTGTAGTTATATTGGGTTTGTAATGTATGTCTCTTATCTTACATTGATCTCTCTCTGCTGCGGGTATTTTTGGCTGATATGAGTAAAAGTGGGCAAGATTAAGGTTTCTTCCTCTCCTGGATAAATTAAAACCCCACCCCCACTTGTAGTGTACCAATGCAGCATTGACTAAGAATTGACCAGGCTGCTACATTCTCATTGCTGGTTGCTCCTTTTCTACTTCCCCCTATACCTGTATTTATACCCTATCATATGGAAATCAGAAAACTGAATATGTTTCCTGGAATGCAGGTGATACCATTCAATTTTGCTACTCAACTGGCCTCAACTGGCTTTGTGCACTTTTCCTGAAAGTATAGACAGTGGTTTTCTGAGTCATTGATATTGCTAATGTAGTACCCCTGGAAATCTGCCACACTGACAAGTTAGCTGTCTTACCTCACCAGGTGGGATTGTGCTGCTTAGAAACTTTAGTTTGTTAAACATCATCATGAAAATTAATAAAATTAGTTTAACCTGACATAATTATGAGTGTTCAACATGTGGCAGGGTGGGGTTAGGGCTCAAAAATATATCAAATTCCTAGGTAAATATTAGATGTTGACTTCTAGGAATCTCTTTCGCTTCTGCTTGCAGTGGTGTCCAAACTTTATTCAAAGAGGGCCAGATTTGATGAAATAAAGGGCCATGGGGGCTGACCAAAGTTGTTGACCTTTTTTTAGGGTTGGAGTTGAGGACCCCAGGAAATAAACTGCCACAGGGGCTGTATTAAACTGACCGGCGGGCCGGATTAGGCCCCCGAAATGGACTATTGAGATGCCTGGCTTAGAGGGTCTGCCTTATTCTCTTTGTAGCTTGTTTGGGAGGGGCTAGGATAGAAATTCTCATTCTTTCCTCTGGCAGTTCAAGTAAGTATACATGCTTCCCAGTTGTCTTTCTTTGTCCTCAACAACCACTACATGAGGTTTAGATTAAGCTGAGAGTGACTGCCCAACTTCATCTAGTGAGCTTCATAGATAAGCAGGGATTTGAACATAGGAGTGTATGGTCTAAATTCATCATTTAGTATTATAGGATAACAGAGTCCTTATAATGGATCAGTAACTGGTTAAAGAGCAGAATCCTGAGAGGAATAAATGAACAGTTTTCACAATGGGAAGGATACAAGATGTTGGGTCTGCCAAGTCAGTATTGGTACATGTGCCTTTTAGCTTGTTCATAGATCACCTGGAGTTAGGAGAAGTGAAGTAGTCAAGTTTTCTGATGACAGCAAGTCATCAAAAATGTAACTATAAAAGTGTAAAGTGATACGCATTGGGGCAGAAAATCCTAAATCTGCATATATGTTAATGTGATCTGAATTTGTAGGGTTTGCCCAGGAAAGGCATCTTGAGATTGTTTTTGATAGCTCAGTGAAAATGTTGATCCAGTGTGTGGAGCTGCAAGAAAGGCAAAGTCTTTGTTCCTGGATCATTAAGAAAGGATTGAAAATAAAACTGCCAATATTACAATGCTGTTATATAAACCTATATAAAATAATCTGCCAATTTGTCATGTATGTTGTTGTATATAACCTCGATCCTGTCCCTAAAAACCCAGAGCATTTTTTTAAAAAGTCCAGATACGATTTGAAGATTATGTAAAAGTTCAGTGTAGTTCTTTTTTTATCTCAAACCAGTTCATCCATGTGGGATGTTATACATATTGTGTGTCCAAGATAATCTCTCTTTAAAATCTAATTAACTATCCTTTTGATATCCTGAAAATCCTTTTGGGTATTTTGCATTCCTGTAGGGATGCCTGTCTGGCTGACTGCTTCAGCTGGGTAATCATTTTTCTTGTTTATCCCTAATCCTTTTAATATTTCCTTCCTGCTCATGTGTATAACTGTACAGTACTTCCATTGTTTGGCATCTATTTCAATGACAACTGTAAGGGACTGCCAAGTGGAAGAAAGGTGTTTTGTGTTTTAGTGTGGATTTAACAAGGGATATAAAATAAAAAGAACAACTGTTTTCAGCACAGTGACCACAAAGAATACCAGGCATAATTTGAGTTGAACTCTTTGCATGTCCGACAGTGCAATCCTATACATGTTTACTTAAGTGTAAGTGCTACTATGTTCAATGAGACTTGCTTCCAAGGAAGCATGCCTAGGATTGTATTCTGAGTAAGACAATTTACATAATAAAAGAGTTATGTCAACAAATCTTGCTTTGTTTTGAAATAACTGTTTTTCAACTTTCCCATGGATGTTCTCATGCCTTATTTGTTTAGTTTTCAGGCATCAGAGGAGGAAAACAGTCAAAAGAATAATTTCACTTAGATAAGATTATATAGAAGCATAATCAGAAACACTGAAAAACAACATTGCTTTAGCTGAATTAGACTTCTGTGCAAAACTTCATCAGTTTTGAAAGAATAAAACTTGATTTTGTGTTTGGTTATAGAGAATAAAAGGTAATATATGTTATAAAATAGGGGTAATTTTTAAATACTGTATTTTATGTATGTTAGCATTTCAGAATTGGTCAAAAAGCTTTATTGATATGGGGACAATATATTTAGTAGGCCAAACAAACGGTCACAAAATAGTATGCCACATACAAGCTTTCAAGTTTCACAGAATTTTTCATTAGGCTAGATAGTAAAAAATACAGAAAGGAAAGTTTCGGGCCATCCATGTCTTCGTCTGACAAGTGTTTTAAGATGGAGTGTGGGAAAAGGTAGCAGGCATTCAAAAAGGGCCTTTTAGGTGCTTTGCATAATTCAGGTTGTACCTGGGCCTTGGAGAAACACATGATGACTGATTCCCCACTCTCTGCAAATACAACAATCAACTGCAAATACAGTTTTATTTCCATCCTTTAAGTGAAATATCCATTCCTCTGACTAGGTGGAGTAACTATGCACCATGTCAGTTACATTGCTATTGTAAACGTGCTTGAAATCAGTAGCTAGTGTGCATTTTCTGAAACAGTGACTTGTATATATAAATTATCCCTGAATTATTATTTGGGCGGTAGTTTATGCACATTGATCAGCTGGTTTACTTGCCCTTTCCAGAAGAGCTATGACTTGCCCTCTTTCAGAAGAGTTCAAAGTTGTAATATTACGCTTCTTGGGTGACTAGTTATTTGTGCAAGTGATTTGGCTATTGATTTTGGGAATCAACTAAATCAACAAACAACTCTAGAGTCAACTAATTCATAATGGGAAGCACATGTCCTCTGGTAGCTTTACACATTCATTCATCCTGTAGTTCTAAACATACTTAATCTGGAAGTCCTGTTGAGCTTGATAAATCTTTTTTTCTAGATGTAGACATAAATATGGCACTGGTATGTAGAGAGATTTCTCGCCTGTCCAGTTTTGTAGTCTTCAGATATGGTTGGAATAGATTAATAGCTTTGTAGCATTGAATGCCAGGGTCAATGTCCGCAGTTTAAAAAAAAAATCATAACTTCTTTTTTTGGGATGAAATTTGTAGGCATTCTAGCTCCTCCTGAGGAAGTGGAGCCTATCAATTTTCAGCCAGAAGACAAACAGCCGAACAGATGTTATACTATTGTTCAGATACACAGACTTAAAGATATTTAACACTGAGCTTTACTCAAATGCAAGTAGGGCTAGAATGGGGTAGGAGTATAAGGAAGGGCTTTAACCATGGGTAGGCAAACCAAGGCCCGTGGGCTGGATCCGGCCCAATCACCTTCTCAATACAGCCCGCGAACGGTCCGGGAATCAGCATGCTTTTACATGAGTAGAATGTGTCATTTTATTTAAAATGTATCTCTGGGTTATTTGTGGGGCCTGCCTGGTGTTTTTACATGCGTAGAATGTGTGCTTGTATTTAAAATGCATCTCTGGGTTATTTGTGAGGCACAGGAATTCATTCATCTCTCCCTCCCCCATACAGTCCAGTCCAGTCCCCCACAAGGTCTGAGGGACAGTGGGCTGGCCCCCTGCTGGAAAAGTTTGCTGACCTCTGGCCTTAACTAATAACTGACATACCAGGCAGAAACCAAAATGCAACAACAAGAGTAAATAATTGGGATAGAAGGGCTTGGATTTTAGAAAGGGATTGGTCAGGATTTTTTTTTAAAAAATTATTTCACTATAAACAAAATGGTCAGTTATATCTTGCACATAAGACCCAGCAAAGAGCACGTGGATGACACATCCAAAATATTGACTTAGAACATTAGATAGCAAAAGTTTTGATGAAATATAAAACATAAAAATAAAAACAACCTAAAGCATCCATTCAGCAATGGTATGGGAGTCCTTCAAATAACTGAGCTTTTCTAGAACAGGTAAGTGGTAGTGGTTTTCCTATCGCGGAATGGTATTGGGGTTAAGTTGACAATTGCTTTTCTTATTGTCTGTATATGAATAACAAAATACAACCACCACTCCATAGCTCTTCAGTGTTGTCCTTCCTAGCAGAGTCAACCTGATTTCTCCTCCAGAAGATTAGGTGTGCTTTATCTTCTGCAGCAAAGAAACCAGAACCTTTTGGTGCCTTAAAGACTAACACATTTATTTGAGGAAGCATTTGAGGAAGTGGGCATCAGTTCATGAAAGCATATGCTGTAATGAACTTGCAACTTCAACTTGCAAAAGAACACTGAAATAACTTCTAATATGTTGATTCAGGGGCAGAGAACTATGGTCCTCTTGTTGTTGCTGGGGTCAAACTTGCATCATCCCAGACAATCGACTGTGCTGGCTGGAACTGATGGGAGTTAAAGAGTCTGAACACTGGGAAGGCCACAAATTTCTGACCCTTGCATTAAGGAAACGTTCCCTCCAAAAGTGTTGTGATTGTAGAGCCCTGGTCAAAAGCTACAGCTTTCAGTCACAAAAGATGCCACCCTCCCCGCTGCCTGGCATTTCCCTTTTATGGGCAGCTTGAGGGGAGGTTGAGAAATTTACCACTTTTGGCCAGAAAGAAAGAGACCTAAAACAGGATTGAAATTCTGTGAGCAGTCCACTAAACTCAGACAAGACCTGTTTTTCTTTAGAGTGAATACCTCCCAAATCAATCCAGTTCATTATTAGGTTACATCCAAAGTGGGTGCACACTCCTGCTATGCCCCACCCACAAATGGAATTCACTGCATCTCAGCATCTCATCTCCCCAATGTTCTTCCCCTCCAAAACTATAAAAGCCCCAAATTCCTTTCATCATAGGGAAGGCACTCATGGCATTTAAATCATTTTGGTTTTCCCTTTTTTGTATATTTCTGGTTCAGTGAGTTTCTTTTTGACCACACAGTGCTGATTTAAAAAAAATAACAACAACCACTCTGGCTACTGCTATCTGTAAGCTCAGACCTTTTACTGCTGTCACTGTTTTACTGATCCAGCTTTTAAGTGCATGTTCCAAATTCAGCACTATAGGAGGGAGGAAAAGAATGGAATCCTACAGGAAGGATCCTGTAGAAAATGCTCAGATCTTGTAGTATTGCACTGAAATACTTCTTCAGAACTGTTCTTAAGCTATTTCTATGTTACCCTACAAATCTGGAATTAGGGAGAATAAATTTTTCAGAGATATATGTTACTTTAGGTACACAGAAACCCTGAGCATTGGAAGATTGAGATGAGCTGGATTATTGTAAACCAATTAGAATAAACTTTTGCAAATGTCAGTTTCTGCTTTTTTGTATCTCTGCTCCCTCAACCCACTACATTTTTCAAACATTTTAGATTTCTGAACCTTTGGGAGTTAAATATGTGCTTAAGGTGCTCTAACATAGAAATGAGAGAGGGATCATTGATTTAATCCAAAATGGTGCTTCTCTACTACAAGAACCAAGTCAAGTCAAACTGCTTTAAATTAATGATTGCAGCACAACTAACCTCAGTATATAATAATGGAATGGAAAATGGCCAGAAAGTTCAAAACCATTACCGGTATATTAAATTTCAAAAGGGCCATTTATAACAAATGTGAGGATTAGAATGTTGAACAATAAAATGGTAATTTGGGTGGTTCAGTTTATGGAAGCTTAGATAGTATTTAAACATAGAATAATGATCTGATATCCCAGGGTGTATATGGACAAGGCCAAACTAACCCATTGTACTTAAAGAGTCAGGGTCTAAATAGGTGAGAAATCTTCTTTAAAAGAGAAGTCTTGCTCAAGAAACAATTAAGAACCTCTGCTGAATCACTTTTAAATTGTTAGCCTGGGCTCCATTTGGAGGAAGTGTGGAATATAAACTGAATAAAATAATAAATGGGTGAAGACTTTGAGGAGTGGATTGCTACAGATTTGAAAACTAACAAATACACCTGATTTAAAGGCTAGAAGCAGGCAACTAGGGCAATATTTGCAATACTTACTCACTATTCACATAGCTTATACCCTTCGTTTCTGCATTCAGTGCTCAGCATCTTACACTATACAGTAAATGTAAAGTCAGCTTACACTATAAATGCATAATTAAGATTTTTAAATCACAAAAGTGACCTAAACCACTGCATTCAGGAATATATCTGAAGAACTATGTCAGATGAAGAGGAATAACAATTCATTTACAAATTAGAAAGTAACAAGTTACTTGAACCCTATGGCATTCTTGGTGAAGAAATGTGAAATTGTTGATTTACTAACAATATGGATTGTGTGGTCCTACTGTAAAATTCATTGAAAATATAAAGCTTAATTTGAACATAAAAATGTAATTTGAAAAATATAATGGCCACATTGTTACATCCCATGAAAATCAAAGGAGTTCTTAAGAAAAGATTTCCTCTAATCTTTGTATGCCTCTCAGTTATGCATGAAAAAGAGATCACTATGTTGTTCTATTAAATATGTGATATATTATCTTGAAACCTGCTTACATGGAAAATTTTAAGGCGGGTAGGCAACCTAAGGCCCGTGGGCTGGATCCGGCCCAATTGCCTTCTCAATCCGGCCCGCAGATGGTCTGAGAATCAGCATGTTTTTACATGAGTAGAATGTGTCCTTTTATGTAAAATGTATCTCTGGATTATTTGTGGGGCCTGCCTGGTGTTTTTACATTAGTAGAATGTGTGATTTAATTTAAAATGCATCTCTGGGTTATTTGTGGGGCATAGGAATTGGTTCATCCCCCCCCCCCCCAGAATATAGTCCAGCCCACAACATGGTCTGAGGGACGGTGGATCGGCCCACAGCTGAAAAAGGTTGCTGACCCCTATGTTAAGGGGTTGAGGTAGGATGGAAGGGTAGGGCAGTGTTTCAGTATTTGGGTCTCTGGTTGTTAAAGGCTTTAGTCAATAATGTCACCTTGAATTGGGCTCCTAAATGATCTGTCAACCGGTGCAACTGTTTATATGGGTTTATATGTTACCTAATTGGAATCCCAGCCAGTAATCTGGCCACTGCATTTTAGACCAATTAAAGTTTCTTTCTTCAAGGGCAGCTGCACTTACAGCACGCCACAACAACCCAATTGGAAATTACCAAAGTGGCCATGTCACTTCTTACTGAAAGAGATCATAGCTTGAGTACCAACTGGACCTGTAAAAAGGCACTCCTAGCCTAGAGACTGTAAAGATGGGGAAGTAAATGTCAGATGGGGTTGAACAGAAATAAAAGCAGAAAGTACCACACATGGAGCTTCTGGGAATAAAGCAAAAAGCATGCTGCAGACAGTTCTTGAGGAAAGATGCTAGTGTTTGCTTATACTCATCCAGTCTGATCATCCATTAGCATTAGGTTTCTCCAGAAGGACACCAGTATAACCAGCTATACTTTTCATATACTCCAACAACACAGTTTCTTGATGTGATAGCGTGAGCCATACTACTGATATTTTATGCCATGCATACTCTCACAGCATGTATAATCAACACAGCTCTATATGTTAGTACTGAAGAAAATGAGTATACCCAGAAATGATAGGAGAACAAGTCAGATTAAGTGGACATTTTTTTCCTTCCAGTAGCACCTTAAAGACCAACTAAGTTAGTTCTTGGTATGAGCTTTCGTGTGCATGCACACGAAAGCTCATACCAAGAACTAACTTAGTTGGTCTTTAAGGTGCTACTGGAAGGAAAAAAATTTTTTGTTTTGACTATGGCAGACCAACACGGCTACCTTTCTGTAAGTGGACATTGTGTCCTTGACCATAAATTCATTATACCTAAGCACCTAATCCCTAAAATTTATTTTACTTCTGTCTCCTAAACTTAAGGCTGTACCCAGTTCATTGACAAATTCGATTACATAAAAGCTTTATAAGGGCTACAAGTGGTTATCTTTTTACATAAGGTAATGGTTATCCAGTGTTGCCATTCGTCTATCTCGAGACAATGAAGTGTGTTTCCGGGCGTGACGTCAAGCTGCTGCATTAGCAGTACTGAAGTGACCTCTCCAGGGCAGAAGCCTGGACAAAGTTTATGGTGGTCCTGGGCTGCCCAGACGACAAGACCTCCCTCTCTGCCTCATGATGTGGTCCAAAGGAAAGTAGAGCAATACGTCTGGCACCAGCTTGGCTGCTAGGAAGGAGTTGCTAGAAGGAGGCATACAAAGTGCCATCCAACCATCTTAGGGACTCCACTCCAGATTTGTGTAGGTTTACTCCTCAGCCTTTTTTTCTCCCAAAGATATCCCACAAGGCAGGGGAGGTTTAGAATCAGAGATTTCCTTCTGTTAGATGGGCTATCTTCCCAGCTTGATGAGCCCCATCTACCCCTCACTTCCCTCTACAGCATGTGCAGAAACTGCCTTCTTGATCATTGGACCTACTATTGGTCTTGCCCTTGGGTACCCTCATCTGGTTTAGCCAGCCAGTTGAAGCCATTTCTGGGGCTTCTAGAAGCTTCTTGGAGCCACAGGTGAGAACTCCACAAGTGTGGAGGTTGGGAACCAAAGGTGGACAGTTTACCCCAGAAGGAACACAACATTTCCACTCCAGAGGTTATCCCTCTGTTAGCACCCTATACTTCCAATGGTTATCTATAGGATTTTAATATTTATGGTATATTGTGGCATATACAGTTTGATCACTTTTCAGCAGAGCCAGCCCACCAGTGGGGTGAGGAGAAACAACTTACCTCAAGTGGTGGAAGCACAAGAGTCAGTGCCCCATCTGCCCTACTGCCTCCAGTAACAAAGCGCTCCCTTCTCACTGGTGAGAGGGAAGCATTCTGGCGTGTAGCATTGCCATCTATCTTCCTCATCTCTGGGGCAGAAAAGACAAGTGACAATACTTTGAGGAGTGCCTCAGTGAGAGCCAAGGGGAGGAGTTTAGCAAGAGCCAGGTGTTCCTGCGCACAGTGCTGCTGCTCATCTCCAAGTTCAGAGAGATGGGGGAAATACAGTGACAGTGGAAGTGGGCAGTATGGCAGGGAGCAAAATATTTCCGCTTTTGCCTTAGGTGGCAAAAGGGGGTGGGCTGCCCCTGCTTTTCAGGCATGCCTAGGTTTCAGTGATTGATACCAGTGATGTCTTAGAATGGTAAATCTGCCAGGAGGGTTATTATCCCCGCCCCCCTGTGTAGAGCTACCATAATCAGTGTTCTTGTACCAGCATGTTTGTGTATGTGTACATGCGTGCCTGAGTAAAAAACTTAGAATGGTGAAAATGTGTGCCTGCTGTGTACTTCATGCCTATGATGAAACAGATACTTGGCAGTAAAAGTCTTTCTTTAATTTTTAAGGCAGAGTTTTCCAAACTTCTGTATCGCGACACATTAGTTTGTTGGCTTCAGTGTGTAGGTGTATCATGCAAACGCTCCCCGTGCTCCTCCCAGGGCTGGAAAGGGGTTAGTTTAACCTCCAGTTTGCTAGTAAAACTGAATTACTATGTTGTGAAATGTATGTCTAAAAAGTGTGTCACCAACATGAAAAGTTTGGAAAGCTCTGCTTTAAGGTGTTATGGGTCTCTTTGTCCATCTTTCTGCTTCCTGCAATCACAGATTTTGGCAAAAACAGCTGACATCCCTTTTGGGAGAATGGACATAGCTCCATCAACACAGTTTCTAGCGATACCTCTTCTGTATGGTATGAATGTCCAAAGCTTTAAATTAACAGGACAACATATTACTGACATCCACACACTGTCTTGTTTTCAGAAGAAAAGCCTGACTGCTCCAAGGCCCGTTGTGAAGTACAGTTTTCTCCTCGCTGTCCAGAAGATTCTATTTTGATTGAAGGGTATGCGCCACCTGGTGAATGCTGCCCTCTACCTAGCCGCTGCGTGTGCAACCCTACAGGGTGCTTGAGGAAAGTTTGCCAACCAGGCTATTTGAATATATTGGTTTCTAAAGCATCAGGCAAGCCGGGGGAATGCTGTGACTTCTATGAATGTAAACCAGGTAATGTGTACCTTTACCCTCCCCCAGCCCAGTTACCTTAGTGTTTATGCATATTAACCTAGAGCTGACTATCGAAAATGAACTCCTTCGTGTGTCTCTTTTCCTGCCACTGTCTCTATCACTGCACTATCAGAGAAAATTTCACTCCAGCCAAACTCTTTCCTGTCTTACAAGCTATTTGAAACAGGAACACTGATGGAATAACATATATGCAAAGAAATGTGTGGCAGGTGCTAATTTCCCTGACTCCTTGTGTTATCAAGCTAGGTAATGTAATTGTTTGATAATCATATGCAAGCTTTCAGTCCAGTGGCAGTTAGTGCTCACAGATGATAAAACCATTTGGTGGAAAGCAATGCATGATAAAAGCTAGACTATAACTATATTATGATCTGTGGTTTCTTTTGTCTGACAGAATAGCATCTCCTCTAGTAATTGAAAGCACAGAGATCAAGTTGACCATTTAGAGTACAAGATGTAGAGATAGACCATCCTGCACCTTCCCTTTTATTGGTTGTTTACTCATAAAAATAAGGGACATTCCAAGACTGATTGAAATCAAGTGTTCTCAAGGGCAAATCCAGCTGACTTCAAAGGGACTGAATCTGTCTAGATGGTGATTGCAATACCAAAACACATACTGGAAAACATGGCACAACCTCCTTCATTGATAAAGGATATGACACAGACAGCCCACCTCTCTGCTATGCACACACAAAAAATGGAAATTTACCATTGTGGATCACTGAAATTCTGTCCTGTCCCTTTGCTTTCTACACTGCTGCTGTCACTAATTCAGCTGTCGCAAATGAACACGGCATGCTGGCTGCATTGGTTGTGTTTCACTTGGAACAGCCAGTAGGTGTGATGGCTGGCTGCTGACTAAAAGTGGATTGGATATCTAGCCATCATGAGGGAGAACTACTAGTAAGTTCTGCAATGCCAGTGCAGCCTCTGCAAAGCACCTAGCCTACTGTGCCAGAAATGGCTGCTCCCAAGTCTTCTGGCAACTGAGTTGCCTTTTATAAATTGTATACTGCTAGTTGGCAAGTCAGTTAACAGCATTCCATTTTGAAATAATAAAATTAATGTTATAATGCCTCTTGTCTCCAGGATAAAATTTATGGTCACCATTTTTGGCCAGAATGGTTGGGAGCTGCTCCACCTATGAGCATGTCTTGCCTCGATGTTTTGGCATATTATACAAAGACAACATACGCTCTCTTCTTAATTCCAATGCATGTATTCCAGAAATGTGAACACGACTCAAAATGAGGTTTAAAGATTGTACATATCAGTTGTACTTGCTTTGGAGTTAATATGCAAATATCAGACTTAGATGTTATATTAATGCATGGAAGCAGGCATAATTACCCTCTCCACCTACTTGATATGTGAAGGTGCTGTGAATTAAACCTTTGACAATTTAGGTTTGGGGACTGTTAGTTCGCATATGTTCTTGTCTGCATTTGCAATCATCCAGAAGCTGGTGTTGAGGTATTATGGTTGGAGTTCAGTGACCTTTGTACCATATTATTCTATATATCTATCTATTTATTCCTTATACACTGCTCAATAACCAAAGTTCTTTGGGTAGTTTACAGTGAACATTAAAACCACAAGATAGAACAATATATGAAATCTAAAAGAGAATTAAAAAGCACAATACAGGTCCAAAAACAAGCAGAGAATAGCAGTAGTGTAAAATATCTAAGAAATACTAAAACACTTCTAAAAAGCCTGAGTATTCACCTGGTGACAAAAGGACTTAAGTGTAGGTGCCAGGTGAGCATCTCTGCGGAGGGCGTTCTGTAACTTAAGATGCCATCTTTGAATAGGCCCTCCGTTTAGTAGCTGTCTACCTCACCTCATTTGGCAAGGGCACCTGGAAGAGGGTCTCAGAGGATTGCTTTATTTATTCTGGGCATATATAAGTGGAAGGAGATACTACTTCAGGTACCCTGTGAAATAATTGGACTCTTTATTGTCATTTTTTCTAAAGCAATACGAGTTCTAATCAATTTTTAAATATATTTTTCTTCCAACAGTGTTCAGCATAGACTGTAGCACAGTAGAATGTCCTCCTGTCCAGCAAGTTGCTTGCCCCTTGGATAGCTATGAAACTCAAGTCAGGCTGACAGCTGATGGATGTTGTACTCTCCCTACCAGGTTTGTTATACATTTGATACAAGACTTTAACAGTCACTGCGTTTAAGGTTTCTACTTAAGAACTCAAAGCAGTTGTGATACAAGTAGCAAAGGAGTACTGAGCATCACTGTTGCTCTAGATGATTTTGCATAACAGCTTTTTCTCAGTTGAATTCCTATTGAAGATTTGGGAGGTGTATGTTGAGCAATTGCTGTGTGAAAGTGTTCATGACTAAAATGGAATTAGTAACTGCTTTGACTTCTGAAATAAGATCTATGAGAAGAATTAGTGACTAAATCTTTTCTTTAACTAAAATCTTTAGGGGGGAATTGACGTGTTTCTCATTCATGTAAAAATAAAATAGGAGTAATTTTAGCTTGCAGTTCTCATGTTTTTATTAGCCTTAACTTAGTAACTTATTTAGAAAGGCTGTACAGAAATAGCGTATTTTATAGATTGGAACAACACAAGGAGAGAACTAGATGTCCTACAGTTTTATTTCCAAACACAAGGAGAGACCTTAAGGTCATGTAGCTTTTTCTTAATGTATTTGGTTATATAGAAATATAAGATTAAACTTGGGTGCATAGAGGATGACCCTGAATCTTGGGATATGATGGTACCAATAAAGGCCTCCTGGTAAGAAGCTGTACATCTTTTTCAGATTCAATCTTGCAACAATAATTTATGACCTAACCTCAAGTCTTGACTACAGTAATGTGGTATATATGAACTATAGGGCATTTCTGGATTCTCTAACTTGATATTGTAAGATGAAGCAGATCCTGAGAGTTTCCCAGCAACTGCTCCCCAACGGTTCCACATATCCTATCCAAATACTACCATTCCTGTCATGTGTTCAGCAACAAAGAACCATCACGTGCTGAGGATCTGGAATCTAATCCCACTGTAGATAATTCTCTGGTCCAAGAAATTACCTGATGTGGCAAGATGAGAGTCTAAAAACAGCACAAAATATAACAGTAAATGAGTTTAAAAATTATTCTGCTATTTAGTATTTAGGAACTAGTGACACCGGGACTGCAAACGTCCATACATTTCACTGGATATCTAACATTGATTGCTGTCTTGTTCTTAAACATTCTTACGTATCTTGATTTCAAACAGTATAATCATTTAGTTGTGGAAAGAGTGACAGCAGGACAGGAAATTTGTTCTCTGAAATAGTTTTAAAGCTGTCTTAAAGTTTTAATGTTGCAGTAGAATTTCATATACTCCTCAATCCAGAATAATTACTTTCATTCTTATAACTATAAGTAACAGTTTTTGGTTAACTACCGATGGTAATGCATTCAGAAGTCCTAGTACAAAATGCATGCTTATCCATAGCCAAAACTGATGCATAGAAAATATTGCATTTTATGTCAGCTGACTTAAGTGGTTATTTTAATCTTCTTCCTTATTGCATTTCTGTGAGTTTATTCCAATCTTTAATCTGCACTTACTTGTTTTGATTATCACATTCACTTCTCTACTGCTTCTTTTTGTTAGGTTCCCAATTCTTAAGTGAGCTGTGTGTTAAGCATATACTAATGATTGCTGATAGAAGTTTTTAGCTTCTTTAATAATCACTCTTGCTTCCTAGCCATTTATGAAAACAGAGGAGAAAATTATTAGTACTCAACGTCCAGAGTCTTATCATACATGGTGCTTCCATTTCTTCTTAGTATAAAGTGTATATTCATTTTATCCTTCCTTTTTCTGTACAGTCCTAGCTAACCAGCGAAGTAATTAGTAGTAGTGTTAGATTTATGCTGAAAAAGCAAAAACACTGCAAAACAATTCCTCTATCATTACAGTATCTGTATAGTCACAATAATCAGGCCTAAAGGATTCTTCCATCCTGCCAACAAAAATCCTTCTGACAATTATTAAGAACAGTTGTTGTTCATTTTATTTCTTCTGTGTGCTAGGCTTGGTGAGATGATTTACCCATGGTTACACATCCCAGCCCTACTCACGCCAAAAGGGGTGAGCCGTTTTGGTGACATTGCACCTCAGTGACTGCTTGATTTCAAGTAGTCTGCCAGGGTAGGTTCTAGGCTTGTTGCTCCCATCCTTCTCTCAAATGGCTGTGGGAAGAGAGAGTACACTCTGCTCTTCAGTATTCCTTAGATGTCGTAAGTGGCAGATAAGGGGAAACATTCTTTCCATAGAAAGGGGAGACAACATTTAAAAAATCCTTATTCTGCCCCTGCTAATCTATTTGTCTGTCCTATATATATTTAGGTTATATCGTGTAGATCACTTGGTGCTTTTGTTCTTGACCTATTTTGATAAAAAAATATTATATTTGATTATACTTAACAAGTTAGATGTGGTTCAATTTATTTATTTTAGCAATTGAATTCCAGCCTTCATCAAAAGATCTCAGAGCAGATAACAAGATTTAAAACACACCCAAAAATGAATAAAAAACACAATATACTAATTAGTTTAATCTCATCAAAATAGCTCCACTGTACTACAGAGGTCACACATATTATTACCCATTAGCCTGACAAAAGCTGGCACTGAAAGAATTAAAAATTATTCACAGGACTTGTGGAGAGCTTTTCAAATTTTTTATTTTCTTAAATCTAACTATATTATGGTCTGAAGGCACAGGAGACCAACACCTTGCTGAAGCTAAGCAATTCTAGATCTGCTCATTGCCTGAATAGGGAACTGTAATAATAATACCCATGAAGGTGGGGCAGAAATGTAAGACATTCATAAATATTATTTTCATGCGTTCTGTAAGTTAATAATAAATACAAAATGTTATTCTGTAGAGTGTTCCTGTATACTTAGTGATTTGATCTTCTAAGCCCAAATACAAATTCACCCTTGTTGATTAGCAACCAATAAAAACATAGAACAAATAAAGCAATAAACATTCCAGATAATACAACATTGAGTAATGAAATCTGATTTGCCACCCTCCCCACTTTTGACATAACTAACTAATCTCTCTTTTTTTTAAAAAAAGTGCTAATTTTGTTCAGTATGAGCATATTGTGAGAGAGACTATATGAAGCGATGGGTGACCATTGTTTGCCTCAAAACTATTGGGGATTTGTAGTCTTTGTGACTGCTCGAAAACCAGTGAGGGATTTTCAAGAGCTTCTATTGTAAACCACTCTGATATTTTTTATGATATAGCAATACAGGCAGGGACCATTTTGTCCAGTTGACGTGTGGCTGCCAAACCATAGGTCCTTTTCGACCCAGAAGAGGACAGAACAGGGTGGAGCGGGCTTAGGCACACTCCACTGATGTGCACATGGGCAAGGAATGGAATTTCTGTGCAAAACGGTTGCTGCTTTATATACATATTTTTATAAATAAAAATAAACTCGCTATGAGATATTTCTCTTGTATAAAGCAACTAGCAAATGCAAATAATAATCTTAAACATGACAGTGTGGTTAGAGATACCATCCTATGCTGTGTGGGAAGAGTTTGGGCCCCATGGCACAGATTTATCAACCCTATCTTAATCTCAATACAGGTTACTTTAAACTGTTTGGGAGAGGGGGTTATAGATTAATTAGGAATAGAGCAAGCACCTTTCTTCTGACCCTGAATTGGTCAGGACCCTAATAAGATTATAGTATACAGTGGTAAGTTGGGGCGTTGAGTGTCAGGGATGCACATAAGCTAGTTTTTCTGCATTGCTTGGGAGTTGGCCAAGCAGTTAAAAGCCCATCTTATTGGAGGTAATACTAATTGATTTAGGTGGTAAAACGGTGTTTTACTACTAAATGGGGGAGGGAGGGGAATCTGCTGCCATAGTTAAATTCTCTTCCCCTGTGCTGACATTTTTCAAACAGTCCCCCTCTACCCCACATATATTTTCAGCAATTTTCAGTATGCTCGTACTTAATATGGTACCCTTCAGATGTTGTTAGGTTTCAGCTCCTATCAGCCCCAACCAGCAAAGATAGTGATCAGGGATGGGGGGAGGGTTCCACATTGGTTACCCTATCTAATACATAAGTATATGATGTTTTATTCTTAAAGGATGATTCCATATTCTTCTTTTCTCACTTCAACTCTCCTCTGGATGGATATTTCAGGGATTAGCCTTCATGATTTAAAAAATAATTTGCAAATGTCTTCAGTGCCATCTCCTCTTTTAAAGAGGAGTATCTTTTGTGTATCTCAGAAACCTCCTAAGTACTCATTGTAGGTAGATTAGAGTTTTGGATTGTTTGGACAGTTTAAGGTTTATTATCCATATGTGTTTGAAAAACTAATGACCAGAAAATATCTGGGGTGGGATGTTGTTCACTTTCCGTGAATTAGGCTGAAATGACTTGTATAAGTAAACTTTAAATGTTGATGGTTGAGTTTGCGACACTGTCCTTGGGCTTCTGAAATATTTATACAGATCCTAATTACTCATGTCACCTTATGTTACATTTCCATGCCATTTCAAATTAAAATCACATCACAGAGTTAAGAGAATGAGTTGCTAGAGATAGTGTTAGTACTGTATAGTACAGCAGCAATATTTAAGCAGTTTCGTAGCATAGAATGCTCCTTCGTTATTATTTTGATGATTCTCCCAAAAACCCTGTGAGATACATGGTTTTTATGATCAAGAACTAAGGAATTAGTGACTTTTCAACAGACCTACCTCTGCTTGGGATGTATGTAAGATTTGGAACACCAGTCTTCAGATCAAAGCCAAGCATTGTCCATTGGAACAAGTGTTAAATCTTGTTTGCTGTGTTGTGTTTTAAATAGTCATGTTGTCTTTTATTATGTAACAGCAGAAAACCAACTTGCTATCACCAGCTGTTTCCCCCCATGTTTGTGCTTTCCCTCCCTCATATGTTGCCTCACTTATTTATGGAGCTTTCAATGCTTCGGTTTCAGGTGCGAATGTCTCTCTGGTTTATGTGGTGTTCCAAAATGCGAGGCAGGCTACACCCCCCAAATAGTGTCACGTGGAGACGGAACACCTGGCAAGTGCTGTGATGTCTTTGAATGTGTCAATGGTATGTTACGTTCTCAGTGTATTTGGACTGAACATTTTGAGGAGTTTGGTTTATGGCTAATTTAAATATGTTGTCCAATATGGGGCACAAGTAGAAACTATATATAAGTTTACATAGGACAATATTCCTACTAAAAACTTGTAGGGTATTAAAACTTAACCTTATTTAGTAGGGGTCTGTGCATATTGGGTATGATAGGGTACTTCTATGAGTTAATTATTTTTCAGAAAAAAGAAGCATATACAACAATACGAAAGCCATTTTAAATAGTCCATAGCCATAGATTAATTTAAAACCTCTTGAACACACTACCAGAACCTTTGACGATGACCTTGAAAGACAGGTTTTAGCCATGTGCCAGAAGCCATGCAAATATTTATTTCATTGGATTTATGCTTACCCTTCATCCCAAAAGAGGTCAGGAGATTGAACTGGGTATGCTTCTCTGAGACATCACTTTACACCTGGCATATGCCATGCAAAGGGTCTGGGAATAGCAGTAGGAGGCAATTGCACTTATACAGAGTACATGTCTCTAGCACCCACACAAGGACAGTTAGAGGGACTGCTCGCTTTTAATGAAAGTGGAGCCCTCTGCAACTCAGATCTTATGAACTGCTGCCTCCAAGATTTTGTCCCTATTTTTGATCAAAATCATTACAGAGTTTTATCTCTCGGTAAAGGTATACCATGTTCCTATTTATTGTGCTAACAGAAGGCTGTCTTAAATAAGATGTTGTGCTTATTGCGTTTAGAAAATGGAAAGGAGCACTCAGATCTGCTACAATGTTTTCCGAGTCTGGTGATGATTGCAAACCACTCAGGAAAGAGCACCCCTTCTTGGTGCCTGAGCACTTTGCAGCCATCTTCTTGACAATCCTTTGCTCCTGCTGTTATGTGCAGTTCATGTTTATTTTTTTTAAAGTCTGCTGCAGGTGCCATCACAGGCAACTCAGTAGATGGAGGGGGAGGCATTTTTCAAGGGGTGAACCCAGCCCTCTTTACACCTCTGTGTAAATAGATTATTGAAAGAATTGTATCCTTCAAGTTAAACCACTAAACTACAAATTAAGCCACATCACTGGCTAACGAGGAGGGCACAGTTAATTAATAGTGGTATTCATTATTATTATTATTTTATTTGAAAGTTATAATTTCATGTTATTTACACATAATGTGAAAAGTGGAAATATAGTGGAAAATAAATACAAATCTTCCAAAGCATATCTGCAGTGACATGGTTTTTCAAATACTTATTAGGGAAATCTGAAAGCAAGCTATTTTTGTTTATTCTATTCTGATTGATGGCCAGGCAGGCTGTGATACTTCTATGCTAATGTAGCAAGTGAATGGGCCAGGCACATGGAATGTTCATTAACGGCAAGGCTTTACCTGTAGCTCATGCCCTGTATCAGGTCTGAAAAGCCCCAGTGAATGCTCAGAGAGAGCCAGATAACTCTCCGGATTCTGGCTCACAAAATTAGGAAAGCATTGGGCTACTAGTTAACTACTGAGATTTACTGCTAAATAAATAACATTACCTGTTATGCATTACTTTCTGCTGGGATTCCTAACCTATGACCCTCCAAATGTTTTTAAAATTCCAGCTCTCATCAGCTTCAGCTAGCATGCTCAGTTGTCAGGGATGATGAGACTTATAGTCCAGCAACATCTGGAGGGGCACAGTTTAGCTATACCTGACCCATTAGCTCCCAAAATATCAATAATAAACAATAAGTATCAACAAAACTACTATAAATGTTCAGAGTCTGTGCATCTCAGTATTAGATTAATTAAATAGTAGTTTAAACTTAATTAAATATGGGACAGATGGTAAGAACAAAAACAAATCAGTTTAAAACAATAAAACCATTTGAATGAAGTATTTAAGAAAGATACGAAACGAGGGTTTGGGAAACAAATATCACAATTGGAGAGATCTGTTGGAATGTAATGTTAAAGTGCTTTCTAAAATGTAAAAGATATTATTGGATTAGGAGACAAAGGATGAGCAAGTAAAATCTTCAATGATACATTGGGCAATAGATATTGATACAAACCCAGATTTAGATGTACGTAATGCTAAACTAAACCATGGCTTAGGGCTGTAGCAGCAGGATCAAGGGAGAGCAAAGCTGCCACAATTTTTGCTGTGAGAGCCCACATGCTTGCTCGTTCATGCTTAGCCAGGATTTGACTTAGCATTAAGGGTGAACAGGCCTATAATCTCTAGACTTTTTTATGTTTTCTGCCATCTCTCTTTATATTGTTACATTTCATATCTTTGAGTTCATTTTGAACAAAAAAAATCAAAGGGACACATGCTATTTTAATTACTCTTTGAGATGCTGTGTAATTATAACATGTAAACCAAGTAAACATTAACATACTTTTCCTAAGTACCAGGCAGGTATTCTAGTGAAGCATCTTTTGTTTGCTTGATATAAAAAACACATCAAAGATCACAAACAAAATGATATGATAGAATAATAACTCTCATTGTAAGAATTATGTTACAAAAAGCACCACTGCTGAAATAATGTTTACTATACAAATAACAACTCAAACTAATAAATGTATAGTATGCTACTGGGCTATAGATCTAAGAACAGTGAAGTTATGCCTTTAAAAGGCAAACTCAATTAAGGATTATTATTTTATTCTTTCTTTCTTTCTTTTCCTGAAATTTCTGTTCATGCTATGTACCGCTCTTTAATGAATGTTGCTGTGCAAATATGTGTTTAAAAATCAGTATCCTTTAGGGGTTCTATATCCAAAGTCATAAAGTTATAAATATAACAGAGGTTCTTTATTTAAATTTAGATCTACTGGCTTCTGGCCAGATACAGCCCACTCACATTCCCTTCCATCCTATGCCTACTCATTGCCCCCACCCACTGGTTACCAGTGGAAAAAGTGTGCTTCACCGGCAGCCTTGAAGTAACGGCTCCTGAAGCATCCTCAACAATCTTTTCATATAGAAGAGCCAGAGATGGGGAAGCAAGCTGAGTACCTCATAGTGGTGGTTCCTGAAACTTCACACATACACACACACCTCTGGGTCAGAGGGAAATCCATGCTCCAAATAATGATAAAGAGAATGAAGTGAGCATACTTTGTAGGAGACCTAGGTGCTTTGCAATTCTAGATTTTTCTCCTAGTGTTTTCTGGCAGAGAAGGAAACACTGTGAGGGGAAGAGTAGATGAGGGCAAAGTAGGGCTTGATTTCTGGTCTCAAGTTTACCTGTAATTATGTTTTCTGATCTAGTAAGCAATCCTGAAAGTCTCCCAAGTTTGTATGGACTGGCTGCTGCTGTTCAGTGATGGTATCAATGCAGCCAGGCTGGAGCAGGAGATGGCAATGTGATCCAATCCTTGTGGGAAGGGTGGATATGATCTTAGGAGAAGGAGTGATGGTGGTGATCTTGAGAAAAAGAATGAGGGATGGTGATGATTTTGAAAGAAATTGTGTGGGAGGTTCTAGCTTGGTTCTGGCCCTCTCCAGCACTAGCATGCAGCTCTGAACAAATTACCCAAGAGGGAATGTGGGCTTTCACCCAGTGGTGGTGGTACCCGTTTTGAAAAGACAAAAGAAGTTGTCTGACGGTAATTACAGTATTATGATGACTATTTGGGCTGGCAGTGTAGCATCAGGTAAAATGAAATTCACCCTGCAGAATTGGAAGGACTGTAGCTAAGTGGTAGAGCATCTGTTTTGCATACAAAAGGTCCCTCCTTCAATCCTCAGGTAGGGACTCCTGCCTGAAACTCTGGCGAGTCACTGCCAGTCAGTGTAGACCGTAATGAGCTAGATGGACCAGTGGTCTGACTTGGTATGAGGTAACTTCCTATAGTGTTACAGAATAAAACACATTATTTATGTGGAATTTAGCAGCTACTAATTATCATAGCCGCAAAAGCAGATTTAAGATAGGTTAGGTAGGACATTTAGGCAACAGATATCCCACGAGTGTGCTACATGGCTTAGTGAAGGAAAAAGAACTTCCTGCTGATAATCTTCTGAATTAAATACAAAAGTGTCATCCAGGGTTCATAGCAATCAAAAGACGCTGCAATCACCTTTAGAAATTGTCTGCAAAGAAATGTCTGCAATTGTTTTGTTTTCCTAATGTGTTCTGACTTCTAAAACGGTTGGAGTAAGATGATCTTGCTCTTAACAGACCTTAATCGCCTTTTAAAAACATTCTCTGAGTTCCAGTAACTTTCCAGATGTAGTGCAGTTTCTGTTAATTAATCCAATAGTGTACCATCAAATATTTTCTGTTTCTGTTCATTGCACTGAAATAACTCCCTTCAGTGTCAGTACAGATAGCTAAACCCTAAGAAACCCCAGGCATATATGAAAGCCAGGATAGTCCAGTGGACAGACAGAATTGCCAGACAACATAGGTATGTAACTCCTGACCCAGAGATGCTTGGACTGCTTTGATCCACCTACAGTTCCTAAGCTCCAGGTACATCTGGGGTTTGCTTGAGCAGAAAGGGGCACAGGCAGCAGTGTAGTGTAGAAGTTGTAAGAAGGTGCACTGATGTTTCACTGCAAACATTGACTCTTCTGAAATCATTAAGATTATGCATTATGAGGCATTCTAAATTGATAGGCTGTGAGACAAAGGACTATTTGTCACACCCCAATACCCATAACATTTAGCTATATATCAGCTACCTTTCTGTTAACCAAGTGAATAGGGGTTGTGGTTTGTTGTTAATGTAATCAGAGTGATAGACTGCATGATTTGCATGCAGAAAATGCTAGGTTCAATACTAGTCTGAAATCTAGAGAGCCATTGCCAGTCGGTGTAAGTGCCAAGTTAGACCAATGGTCTGACTCCATACAGAATCTTAGGACTCAGCTATACAGCTGCAAATAAAACGTTTTAAGTGCAATATACAATGTGACAATAGATGGCAATGGTGAGCCTAATGGAAAATTCAGCGTATTTTTAAAAACACTTTTAAAAAAGCATTTTCAGAATGTTTTTAATATATGAGTAGATTCCACCTTAGTGTCTTCAAAGTGCTAGGTATACATTATCACAGTAGTACTTGCAACAACTCTGTGAGATCGATCCATGTTATTTTTATTCTTTATTGCCAGTAAAGAAGCTAAGGCTGAAAGAGTGTGTTGCTAGCCCAAAGCCACCTTGAATTGGAGACGTCTGTGTCACTACACATTCTGTGGTTTAATGTTGTTTAATGTCCATGTACCCTTTTTAAACCGTAAATAGCAGTCATTGAATCCCCCAATTAGGATTGGACCACAACAGGGAGGGAGAGCTTAATGCTTCCCCTGGGTCAGAGTCACAACAAATTTTCATTAAGAGGGAATTTCCTGTTGGGCTAAGTGGGAGCTGCCTTCCCAATGTAAATAAATTCAAAAGGGCATTTTTTTTTGTCAGGGCTACAGTGCAGGCACAGGAAAAGGCTCCTCCCTCACTTCCTGATTGGGGGCCCTGGTGCTGCTATTTGCAATTGTAAACGTATACATGCAACATTAAAGCAGGTGTTTCATGTTGCATCTAATTTGGCCTGAAGCCGCTGTGGTATGTTAGACAATATTTAAAAATTCTTAGGCAATTTATCCATGAGATGAATCGGTAAAATAATTCATTTTCATGTGCCACTCTTGAATATGAATGTTTCCAGGATAATTGATAAAAAATAAAATAAAAATTAAGGTAGTTAATTATCAACCAATAATTAGCAATATGTTTCAACAGAGCCTTTTTCCTGGCATAAGTGAGTATTTGTAGTACATAAAGGTAGAATGGGTTTTGGCATATAAATTGGGCTCAGATAAAAGGGCAGGAGTGCTGCCAAATGATTCTGTGCAATGTGGGGGCTTGCCATGACATTTGATCCAATGAAGGAAATTTATCCAAAATTTATATCTGTGAAACCAGCATAGTCATGAGCATTTTTCAAAAAATACATTTTTATTGAAATAAAATGTAAAATGAACACCAACAGTCATATTTCATTGAACAAAACAAAACATGGGCTGGGTGTTCACCAGCAAACTCTGGTAGCAGAACTAAAACAAGAGAGTTAAATATCACCCTACGGCCTCACAGTAAAGAGGCTGTATATAGAACTTTTTTTTCCCTGCACCCTGAATGTCTTCTGACTTTTTGAAAAGGCCTAGCCCAGGTGTGATGAAGCTGAGGCTAAGTTCAAAATAAGTGGCTCTTTCCTTGATAGATGGATGGAGTAGCTGGAGTACACCAGTAGTTCTTCTGTCACTATCATTCTTTTTTATAATTGTAGATGTAGAACATGCCCTATAATATGCAGCTGCCATCCAGAAAAAAAATACCTTCCAAGCTTAAGTCCCTCCTGAAAAGCGTTCCTGAATGTTAGGGGACCCTCCAGAAGAAAATAGGATGTATCATGGAGGACTACAGTAGGTGAAGGTAGGATTAGCAAAAATCATGTTCCCCAGCTTTCACAAGTAGGAGCAATTTCAGCTGAGGCACTTTCAGCCTGGTATATATTAAGTAAACCGTGAAACATTTCAGAAACAAAAATCCAGATTTATTTTTTTTACCAAGGAGTAGATAATCATATATCTGAGAATTTCATGAGTTAAGTCACTATGCTTTTTATAGCCAAGCACCTTCATGAAAAGTTATTTTGTTGTTGTTGTTGCTATTTTCAGAAGTGAAGCCAGCTTGTATATTTAATAGTGTGGAATATTATGATGGAGATATGTTTCGAATGGATGCCTGCCGGTTTTGTCGATGCCAAGGTGGTGTGTCTATTTGTTTCTCGGCACAGTGTGGTGAGCTACATTGTGACAGATACTATGTACCAGAAGGAGAATGCTGTCCAGTATGTGAAGGTAATTATTATTATTATTATTATTATTATTATTATTATTATTATTATTATTATTATTATTGCTCTGGTGCTATTTGAATTTGATTTAAAAGTACAGTCGACTCACAACTTGGATGCATTTAACTTCAGCAATGACAGCTTTACATGTTTGGTGGCCAGCCAACTGCGATTGCACAAATTAAATGCATGCAAGGGGAAGAGTTTGAAAGCTCCCAGGCTTGCTTACTGAGCACTGGGAAGGTCTCATGAGATCTCACAGGACCATCTGAGATCTTGTGAAACCTCTAGAGCCCAGTAAGCAAACCAGAGAGTTTAAAACTCCACTTTACACCGGGGGAAAGGCCCACTCAGCACACTGGCTTCAGGAAGGTTGGGATGGTCACACGGGTGTGGTTCTGGGCTTGTTTTAGCTATACATGATTTCAGCTTTACATGTAGTCCCTGGAAGCTAACCCCTGCACAAGTTGTAAGTCGTCATAGATTTTAGTATTATTTAATGTGTTGAAGCGATAGCTCATAATTCCTGGCAAAAGAACCTTGAAATTGGGACGGCTGCTCAGGATGCTATTCACTTCCTTGATACCCCAAGAGTTTTATAAATAATCTGAATTATCTCTAGTGCTTATATATCTTCTGCAAATGTAGTATTTCTGTCAGTTTTCCTTATTAAAAGAGAGTCCAATTCATAAAGTTCTGTAAAAATATAATTCACTGTTGATAACATTTGGGAAAGATAATTTACATTTTTGACACTTTTAAAGCTGTGCACCCTTGCTGTTGTAATGAATATCAATGTGGTCTTGTAATAAATTATTTTTAATCCTGTGTTGATATTCTCTCAGAATGTTCAAAATGCTATATTATCAATAAAACATATGTATTAAACACCACAAATAAATTGAACCATTTTGATGTGGTTTGGGGTTGTTTTTTTAGATTCCATTTCTCCCGTTAGTAACCCTGCTGGGTGTTACGCTAATGGCCAGATTCAAGCACACGGTGACCGCTGGAGGGAAGATGACTGCACTTTCTGCCAATGTATCAATGGAGAATCTCACTGTGTTGCCACAGCCTGTGGACAGAGCTGCTTGAATCCCGTAAAAGTGCCTGGGGAATGCTGTCCAATGTGTGAAGGTAAGGCATGGAGAATGCAAAATACCATTTTAAGAATTGGCATAAAAACTTTTCTAGTGTTAATTTTCGAGGTGGTGCTAGAGTTACTGTTAATATTCAGAGGAACTACTGTAGTATGTGACCTCAGCCAGGCACAGATTATATAGTGAACATCAGAGCAACTAGGTGCCGACTTTCCTGAGGGCATATGAAGCCTTCCCATTTCCCACACTCTGCATAGGAGGAAGAAGAAACACATCTTTATTGGTCAGAAATTTTCACTGCTTCATCATATTTGCTGGTAGTTTTGTTGCCCACCAATGTTTTGTGCTCTGTTCTAGATGCAGATTCAGGTCCCCATCCCTACTGCTTTGCAGTCAGCCATTGAAATTCAGCTGGTTTCCGATGAGGGTACATTGCCTCCCTTGCCCTGACAAGGGGGGCATGTTTGTTTTTCCTTCTGTTATGCACCCCTCTTCTGAATACCATCAGATCAGGTTTGACTATGTGATAATAGTAGTGAAAGCAAACAAAGCCCTCCCATTGCCCTCACTCTGAATTGGAGAGAGAGAGAGAGGAGAGATACATTTCTGTTGCCCAGGTAACTGGGTGATTCTTTCTGTAATTCTTCCCAAGCTTTCCTGGCAGCTTTGCACACTTTCTTGCAGGAATACAAATGCCATGAAAAGGGGCTGTATTTCATAGTGGGGGACGGTGAACATTTTCATGAATGTACTTCCCATTGCAACTTAGTAGTTGTTTGAGTACTGTTGATTAGGAGTGAAAAAATGAGAAGTCGCCAAGTATCTGAAGATGTTCCATTTTCTGAAACATTGGAAAGTATTTCTCTCAAAAAACAAGTCCTGTTTCCTGTTCAGTACTATCATCACTAATATTATTAGCTTTGGATCATAGATCTAAGGGATTTGCAACAAGACTTCAAAACAACATTGTTTCTGAAAGAAATGAATTTTATTTCAGGCTCCCCACTATAAAATACATTTAAAAAATGTAGGCTTCTGAAAATAAGAACATGAGAACCAAAAAAATGCTCCCCCCCCCGAATTTTTAGGTTTTTTGTGGTTTTAGATACTTTCAGAGCACTAGCTCTGCAGCTGTTCAGAATTCTAAGAGGCCAAATTTGTGATAGGTTAGCAACAAGCCACACTCATGATTGACTTTCCTTTTTTGATGCCCACGGTGACATTGATTTCACAGAGAGCCAGGCCTTTGGCTAGATACCTCAGGTGAAATTTATTTATATATTTATTTTGGAACCTGGATTCCATGGTGAAGAGCACTCTCACTTGTGGCAGTTTGTCATGATCTTTCAAATGATCAGTCTTGGGACCTTTTTCTGAAAAAGGACACACAATGCTTGAACCATACATAGCTATGGGAGTCCAGTGGTTTAGACATTGTTTTGGGAAAATATTCCTGAACTGATATGCATCTTGTGAAGTTGGTGAATCTGTGTTGCCCTTCATATAAAAAGCTGAGAAGGTGGAGATATGTTGAAAAAAGAGAAAAGAGAAATGAATGCAACTCTGTTCCAGGCTTGTCCATACTCATGTCTGCTCTGTTGGGAGAGTTTTCATGTTTCTTCCTTTGCCTCTATTGTTGCTGTAGAATATCACCTCCTTTGTGAATTCTTTGCTTTTATTTCTTCTGTAAAGTTTTAATTAAAGGACCAAACCAAGCAATGCAGCCTTAAAACGACTTTGTTGTTTCTGCATTAGGAATTTGGGCACCAGGAAGGAAATTCTCTAGCACTGAACTTGGAACTGGTATTTTTCATGTAATGAACTCGGGGAAAAGAAAAGCTGTCTGGAATGCTAGCTATGAGGATGGAAAACATTTAGTCACCCTTGGAATGATATGAATGTTTTTCCAGGAAGCTTAAGTAAACGCATATTATGCAGCTCAGGAGGCAGCATTTAACTTTTTTTGGAAGACAATGTTCCACAAAGAACATGGAAGTTTAAAAAGTTAATTAAGGAACAGGTTTGTCAGGGGCAAAACAGACTGCTATGTTTGATTAATCAGTTAACCTTGCAGCTGCACACTTTTGTGCACTTGAGCATATCTTTATAACATTTTAATAAACTATAATATAGCCATTTTAATGAATCATTTGCCTCTGTGGCTTAGATAGAAAGATGCCGGGCATAAGAGGAGAGAAGCTTCCACATACATATAAGGAAGGCCCCAAACTTTTGCTTATTTCCTATCTCCTCCCTGATCACACCCTTGTTGTTCTGAAGGCTCCTCAAGCTTCCAGGGGTTGTTCAGGGGCAGTGGGGGAAAGGAATTGAGCTAGGAAGGAAGATGTAAGGAAGCTCCATTCTATGAGCAGAACACTGTGTGTGGGAGTTAAGATCCAAGAAATTGAACTAACTTTCTATTGCCTGCTCTGTCATATGAATTTAACACAAGGGGTCCACAATAAGTCCAGCTCCTTTGAGGACCATAACACTTAAAGATTTTTGGTTTATATTGATGGACTATCATGTTCTGGAATGGGGTGGCCATTCTACCCTTCCTATCTTTTGGCAGACAGCATGAGTAGATCTTAGAAATTGTTCACCTAAGTTCAGTGGTACCTCAAGTTACAAACGGCTCAGGTTACAAAGGCTTCAGGTTACAAACTCCGCTAACCTGGAAGAGTTACCTCGAGTTGAGAACTTTGCTCCAGGATGAGAACAGAAATTGTGTGCCATGGCACAGCAGCAGCAAGAGGCCCCATTAGCGAAAGCATGCCTCTAGTTAAGAACAGTTTCAGGTTAAGAACGGACCTCTGGAACAAATTAAGTTCATAACTAGAGGTACCGCTGTATTGTCTGCTAAATCTTTTCCTGCATGTTTTGTTTTTTTATTTTTACAATTCATTGCCAAATCTGAATTCTTTTGGATATTCATGAATGTTTTATAATGCAAAGCATATATGCCGATCATTTAGCAATTTCAAAATTTTTATAGACTACCAAAACCTTATTGATCCTCAGTGCCCTAATAAGCAAATATTGGGCACTGTAGGCAGGTAAAAATTAATTAACCAAGCAGTCCTTATTATAGAAGACAGAGTATATTGAATTATTAGATTGTTTTAACTAAAGTCTATGGTAAGGAGAGTAGAAGTTTTTGAAAAGCCACTAATTAGAGGTGCCACCTTCTTAATGCCATCTCTCTCACTGTGACAGAACGTGATCTAGATGATGGGGAGAAATTATCTGAGGTAATTCTAATATGCACCTTGCATTTTGAAACTTTTAAACACTTTCTTCTAAACTTGAAAGGAGAGGACTCATAAATGGAAAGTACTCAGCAGAGAAATTATTTAGTAGTTGTAGGTAATACAGCTCATGTTCATAAAGAAAATGAAAACATGTATTTACATTGTGTTTCATGATCTAAAGAATCTGAATACAGAAGGCATTTAAAGAGAAGTTGAGTATTTTCTAGTGGTTAGCTGTCCCAACTCTTCTCCCACTCATGACACCTCAGTAACTGACATCCTTCAATAAGGCTCTTTCTACTGCTGCCTTCATTTTTCTGTAAGTACTTAGTATACACAGGGACCTACAAAATAAAGTTGCCAGGTCACTAGTGTAGTTCTTGTAGGACCAGCGGAGAAAAGCCTCCTGTGTTCTCTGCGATTTTGTGATCAAAAAGTAAGAGGGTTGAGTTGGTTTTTAAGGGCAGGGTTCCACATCTTCTGACCAAGAGATTGCAATACAGTAATGTGAAACCTAGACATTGCAGGCAATAATAATGTAGCATGTTGTGTTGTTGTTACCAAATATTTTGTAACTATTTGGAGACCTTGCACAATTTCAGCTATAATGACATCATGAATTTGGTGTTCTATAGACAGACAGTTATACCAGGGAAACACTGAAAATAGAGCTGAAACTTTAATTGAGCATTCTTTTAATTCTTCATGAACTAAAAAATAAAATTGCCCAGTGGTTACAGACATATATGCAGCTGGGTTGGTGGATTCACTTGTTAAAATGGCATCACATTGGGTGTTTATTCTGACAAGTAAACCTGTCAACATTATTTAGCTAGTTCAGCATTAAACTTTAGCCTGTCAATGTTATTTTCTCGATAGACTTTCTGAATGCTGGTGTATATAGTTTGTTAAATACCACAGTGTTATTCCACAGAAATTCCTATGAATTAATGGCTGTCTGTTGCAATTACATTTATCTTTAAATATAATTGTAATCAGTAATATCAACAGCAGCCTTCTTTACCATTTCCATCCCTTTTTAAAAAAATCTTTCTACAGTTTAGAGTCACATCTAAAATATACAGAGACGGAATGTTATTTTCCCATCCATTGTCTCCTCATCTGTGCACTCAGTCTTTCTTCTGCAGTTTGTCAAGGGCAGCAATGAAAGGCTAACCTAGGTCACATGACCATGTGTGCTTTTTCAAGCTTAACTGTTTGTCTATTCAAATAGCTAGAAGCCTGGCAGTAGCTGAACTAGCTTTATTTGTTGAGTCTTGTTCAGTGAAGTGAAAAGAGCTGATTTCCCCCTCCTTTTTTGTAACTGCATTTTTTGGGGGGGAGGGAGGGGACTGAAATTATTTCTTTTGTCCTCTTTTGCAGCTTATTGAAACTCAGGCATCCATATAAAATTACTCTATCTTGGGGTTTACCTTTGTGGATAGGAAAAGTTAGTTATTGATAAGCTTGTTCTGAGAAAAAAAATTGATGTATAGAATTGGAATCTGTATGGGAGTAGCTGCAGTATATATATAAAAAAACAATCCACATATGAATAACTACCAGCAGTTGTTTCTGCCAGGCATTACAGAAGTTCTAACACATTATTCAAGAAAAAACAGCTATCCTTCAGGAATATGCTAAACATAAACAATTGTCGTTTTCAAGGGTTGAAAGATGTAATTGAGAATAACAGCACAGCAATGTAAATGTATAAATAAAATATTTAAAATTTATTTTCAGGTCTCTTCTCAGCATCCAACAAAGACTGAAATAAATATTTCGATATTTCATGAACACCATGTTAAAATTTCAATAGGCTTTTAACACAAGGGCATAATAAGAGCCTGTTGGGTCAGGCCAATGGCTGCATCCTGTTCTCACTGTGGCCACCCATGCTTGTGGGAAACCCACAAGAACACTCCTTTGGGTACAGCATAGCCATCATGACTAGTAGTCATTTATAGCTTTATCTGACATGAATTTGTTTAATTCTCTTTTCAAGCCATCCATGTTGGTGGTTCTAACTGTGTGCTGCATGAAGAAGTATGTTTTTAGTTGTCCAACATTCCGTTCCATCGGATGTTCATGAATTCTAGTGTTATGATCAAGCAGGCTCTTCTTATATCCTTTTGGAAAAGGATATCCATTCTCTAGCTGCATGGCATGAATAATTTTATGAATAATAAAACCTTTGTCTTAGGTAAATACTAAGCTATGCATATTCTGGTAGGATTGTTCGTCAAGTTTTCTGAAGGATTTCCTTATCAAACATTGTGATTTTTCACTGAGACGCACATATTGGACATGTGGCATAGCACCTGCTAGTTAAGAAGTGCATTGACCCCCCAAGGCCCTGTTAATAATTTGATTTTTTTTCCTACCTAAAGTTTCAAAACTTCATTCAGATGTACAGGGAGCTGTTTTGCTAGCATCTAGCTTTTTCTAACATGTATTATAATCCAATTTTGCAATAATTTGTTTACATAAATGAAGGTTTTAAAAATGTTAGCTCTTCTCAGCTTAACATTATATCTGAAATCACAAATACAAAATAATGATTTAGCACACTTGATCATGGCTGTCTGGACTATACATTTTCTTTGTGGAGTCAGTCTACTTATGTTGTGCCTAACAAAATGAAATTTCAAACTCATTTAAAATCTATTGGGACTACTGTGACATTAGAAATAACATATTTGTACCATTTCAGTGGTTTTCTTTTACAATAATTGCACAGTGCACAGCAAAACATGAGAGCCTTTCTGAGTGATAATGGTTTCACTAATAACTGCCTTTGCTGGCTTCACTTTGTTATGCCTCTGTGGTAGATCTAATAGAATTCTCAAGCTCATCTAAATTGCTTGCAGCATTTATCAGTTCAATGAACCAAATCTGTTTTGGCACTGGCATTGGTCTTTGCAGAATCTGAGGATTCCAAATACCAATAACTTATATTTTTGTTTTGTTCTTTAAATATTGCTATGAGTGCCGGCGTGGTTGCTCGAGAGCAAACAGGCAAGACTCCCCATTGGTCTTTTCAACGCTTTATTATCTGTCCAAAACGTTCACAATGCAGATCGACTCTTTTCCATGTCTGCTCAGTCGCTAGCAGAATCTGGGAGTGGGCGGTCCTTAAACTTTCCCCAGCAGAGTGGTCTCTTGACCCCCTTCCTACGCCTCCCCTCTCTGCGCGTAAACCGACTGCGCAGGGAGGGCGTGGGCAAAGGGGGACCTGCCTCCCCGCTTTGTTCATGCTCGGTGCTATGGCTCTCCCTTGCATCCTCCAAGCCCTGCATCCCTTCCCCACTGGAGGCGTGGCTTCCCTCCTCCGCAGAGGAAGTGCTGCTTCTCACGATCTTTGGAGGCTCCCTGTAACCCAACTGCCCTTCCGCCTCTCGCCTTTGAGCTGATGGCAGTTCCCTGACAAATATGTAAGGCGTTCTGAATTTCTCTCGGAAATCATCTGTTTTCTTATTACTGACAAATCCTGGGCAGCATTTTTTTCATTGCATTCATAGGAAATTATGCACATAGAATGTATGAATTTAATGGTGTTAAGAAAAGGCCAGTTTGAGACCTCAGTCACGTGCGTTTTAAAGAACATGGTGAAATGTGTATACATATGTCTTTCAAACTTGACAAAGCATATCTGTATTGTGTGTTCACATAGTGTATTTTATGTATTCACAAAAATAGTGAGAAATGGCCACTAAAATATCTTGCAAATACTATGCAATATAAAATATGTACATTTCTGTGTCTGATGGTCTGGAAATTTATCATATGAACTAGAAAACTCATTTGAAATTAAGAATAATGGTCTGGTTCCAATGAACTTCTGTATGTGTAGAGTATTTGTGGTGGCAAAACAAGACTGCATTTCCTTGCCTACTAGGCAACCTTAGCACACCATACATCCATCTATGAATGCAACATTTGTGTATGTACTGTCTAGTGTGCATACTCTTCAATGTAATTAACAAGCCACAGAAAGTTGAGATACAGACATGTGGTTCAAATTTATGGATGTTGAGTTTTATCTTTGTATGCTTTAAGTAAACATTGGATCCAACACATTAAGTTCCAGTTATCCTTTAAAGGAGTTGAGCAAGCTGTGATTGCCACAAGCTCATTTGCATAATATGTGAAATTAATTATTTTGTTTAAGTTTACTGGTGAGACGGGTCTTAGCTTTGGGATATGTTTGGTTGCAGGCTGAAACTACGAGTCACTGAACAAATATGGTAGGCTCTCCACTGCAGACAATGGTTTTAGTCCCTAGCCATACCATGTGTGTTGCACAAAGCAACAGTTAGCACCTTGAGCAAAATTATGGCAAAGATAAAGTCAGATCCTGTTAGCGGCAGGAACTGGGGGAGGCAGAGCAATTGTAACAAATCTCAGTTTCAGATTTCAAAGCAGATAGCTAATGGGATCTGAGCAATTAAATGTGGTTCTGCTACAAATGTAGTCAAGTTTTTCTAGTTGGCTAGAGCCGACAATGTCCAAATTTTAACACATTTGAATAAGCATTTCCATTAATGACTCTTAGATCTTAGCATGTGCATATTTTAAAATAAATTATTCCTTTCTTTCCATTAGAGCCAACATACATCACAATAGGTCCACCCACGTGTTATCCTCTGGTGAATTGCACATTAACTGAGATGGATTGTATTTATGACTTCAGAGTAGACCAAAATGGTTGTCACATCTGCCAGTGCAAAACTAGTAAGTATACAGTTGATGCTGAATTGTGATTCTGAAGAGCCTATGTTGACCAAAATCATTTTCAAAACATTCTTAGCAACTTTGCATTCTTTTTTCCGTCTTCAATACTATCTCATGCACAATATACCATGTTCTCTTTTCCAAAAATATATATAAATAAATAAACTTATGGTGGGAGAATACCCTTTTGAAAAATCTATGCAACAGAAATAAATTTCCATATATATATATTTGATTTTAATTTTGTCAGTCATATTTTTGGACCCTGCAGATAAAGGTCAGTATGGCTCTATAAACAGTTTGGGAGCATTTGAATGGTCATCCACCATTTTTTAAAAGGTGTTTGTGATCCTGATTTACTGATGTAAAACAGTTCAGTTAGCATTGCTGTGCCCATGAAAATGGGGAGAGGGGAGAGAGCGCTATTCACACATTACATATAGCTAGCTACCTGTTCATCCCAAGGGAGTCAACAGCACTCTCCCCTATTGCAATTTCCAGCAACTGGTATTCAGAAGGATATTCCCTCCAGCCATAGAGGAAGAACAGCCATTGATAGCCCTGTCCCTCATGAATGTCTGGGTTTACTAGACTCTTGATTAACTCCTCTCAAGCAGGCTTTCTTCTGAGATGGTTTTGGGATGAGGGAAGATAAATTCCACCTTAGACCTGAATGTGTGAAGCCACAAACTGACACCCAGTGGTCTCCATACACAAGCAGAAGTCAACTCACACAATGCTGGATTTCAGACATGTGCTCTAAGGAGTGTTTATTGGTGAGATTGCAAATTTGATGTTCGGGGTCAAGTCCTAATAAAGAGAACTGAGGGGAGTGGTTAACAGGGAAGCATTATGTGGTTGTTTTAGTTGGACATATTTAAAGAAAGTTTAACATTGAGTTCTAGTGCATCATGGGAACTAAGGGGATGTGCCAAAGACTTCATGGAAGAGGTCAGTTTTGAGAGGATTTTGAAGGAAGTACGACAATGATTGTATTAGCCGTAAGCTGTAACTTTATCAGCAGTGCCTTTTCAAGGAGTTAAGAATGATCAATGAGAGCTGATTTGTGATAGTACTTATGCAGATTGAAATAAACAAAAGCTAAAAACATAGACAGATCTATAGCTATAATTATAGACAAGTTTAAATATAATTGCACTTAGGAATTTAGTCCTGCATTTTCCTCCTTTCCAACCCTGAGAGTGCTTTTGACAAACTGTCATTTAGAGGCTTCAGACTACAGGGAATGCAATTTGCTGTTCTTTTTGATTGCCCCTCTCTTCTGTCTGGTCAGTCCAGGGGATGGTGAACCATTTCTCACTGGTGGACTAGATCCTTATCCATATCCAATTTCACAGATGTCCCTATGACATCAGGAGATGCTGCACTTTAAAGCCCTGAGTGTTCTGAATGTAATGCACAGCTGGGCAGTGTTGCAAACAGTCCTGTGCTACTCTTTGAATTTCAGAAAACCAGCTAGTTTTTAGAGTTTTGAAGAGGAATGTAGGGAAGTTTATGAAAGAGGTTTTAAATAGTCCTGCACTGTTCTTTAAACTTCCAGAGGTTTAAAGGTTTTAAGCACCAGCCGTTCAAGGAGCAGCACAGGGTTGTTTACAGAAGGGAAACTGCTTGCAACTTCTGGCGCAGGGCATGCTCCCACTGCCGCCTTCTTCTTCTTCTTCTTCTTCTTCTTCTTCTTCTTCTTCTTTGGCGATCACTCGTAGCCAAGTAAGATTGTCTTCCATAAACACGGTTTTAACAATGAGTCTGTAAATGACTGTGGAGGCCAATTCTAGATCCACATGTCCTTCTACAGTGGGGACATTGGTTTCCGGGTGGGAGTCAATCACGGTGTGGATTTGCCAAGCGTGCCTTCCTCTTAGCACGTTTCTGCCTTGCGTTCTGAGTTTGAGTGTCTTCAAAGCCCATGACACCTTTGGTAAAGGCTGTTCAGTCCCACTGCCAATCAGCTGATGAATGAGGGGAATGGCCTCATGGGACAGATTGGAACCCACAGTGGGTTCAGTGTGACCTCCATGCTATCCACTCCTGCTCTTAAGAGTTTGCCAAAAACCAGGGAGATTTTCTTCTTCTTGAGCAATCCTGTTTTCCCCATCCTTAGTATCCCTGCTTCTCTGGGGCCCCCCAGACCCAGAAATTCTACTTCTCATCCACTTGCCTGGCACCATGACTAGTTGTCCTGTTGTTTTGTTTTATTTTGTTTGTACTTAAAAACAGTGATGATAAAAGGCAAGAAAGCACAGGCTAGCAATTTTTTCTTTGTTAAGTTGCTATTCGAACTACACTTTGCTTATGGTAGCTGAATACTTAATCTGCGATTCTCAAAAAACCTTTAGAAATAAATATATACAAGCTGGGGGAGGAAATATTCATTAGCATTTCTACCATATAATGCAATTTTTTTAAACAACTAAGAATGGTTAGCAAAATGTACTGTGATGTATATCAGTTCTAACATTATAGAGTTGATCTAGTTGAACATGATCTGCATTTTTACCTCCACCAAATGAAAAATCAGTCCTGAGTGTGGAGCTCCCTACTTTTGGTTTCTCCCTACTTTTGGTTTCAGTAGGGTTTGTTGTCCCTGCTGCCACCAGTAAATGGGAATTAATGCATCAGTTGGGCCCCAAGAGACATGGACAATGAAGGAACTTCTGCAGTGACCCGCAACACCTATGCCATGTTTGTCTTCCTGCAAGTGCAAGTTGGTTCCCTTGCTAGAAGTGAGGAGAAGCATTATATGTAAAGGATGTGTACACTTGTGAAGAGATCTGTGACTTGGAACATGGAAAACAGATTGAGAGTTTATGGGTAAAAATTGTAGGAGAGGGAAACAATAGTGACCTTAATGGGAGCATCTGCTGTAGAGCTCCAAGGCACACTGAAGACTTGGGTGTGCCTTGATAGAGCAGATTACCAAGCATTCAGAAACGAGAGATATACAAATCATGGGAGATTTCAATTACCCCAATATCTGTTGGAATGCAAACTTTGCCAAGAATGTAAAGCCCAACAAATTTCTCAGTTGCCTTGCTGACAATTTCATTTCCCAGAAGGTGGAAGAAGTAACAACGGGGTCATCTCTCTTGGACATGATCCTCACCAACAGGAAGGAACTGATCGAAGTACATGGGAACCTTGGGAGGAAGTGATCGTGTTCTCTTGGGTTTCATTATACAGAGGCAAGGGAAAGCTGAATGTAGTTGGACATGCACTCTGGACTTTAAGACTGCTGATTTCAGAAAGCTTAAGAAACTACTGGGTGAGATCCCATGGTCAGAAATACTCAAAGAAAAGGGGAGTTCAAGGTGAATGGGAGTTTCTTATTGAAGGTGAAATATTGAAGGCACAAATGCAGGCATTTCCAACAAGAAAAAATGGTGAGAGGCACCTAAAGAAACCAGTGTGGCTGTAAGGATGAGCTGAGATGTTAAGAAGGGCATGTATAAGAAATGGAATAAAGGAGAAATCACAAAGGAGTATGCACAAGTAGCCAACTTACAAGAGAGGTTAAAAATAATAAAAACTGTTTCTTCGGACATGTTCAAAGCAAGAGAAAGAACAAACAACTGGTAGGTCCTCTGTGTGGAGAATATGGATAAGTGCTATTGGGTGACAGAGAGAAGATGGAACTACTCAACACCTACTTTGCCTCTGTCGTCATGCAAAAGGAAAACAGTGCCCCACCTGGTGATAACAGAATAAATGATACAAGGAAGGAGGTGCAGACCAAGGTAGGAAAAGAGAGTGATGAGGGAACATGTAGCTGCTTTAAATGAATTCAGATCTCCAGGGCCTGGTGAGCTGCACCCAGGGATACTCAAAAGGAGCTTGTGGGTGTAATCTCAGAGCCTTTTGTCTATAATCATTGAGAATTGTTGGAGAACTGGTGAGGTCCCTGTGGTTTGGATATGAATTTGTGAAAGGTTATTCTTGTGGAGAAGGTGATAAAATGTTGGCTGGGCGAGGTAACTGTTAGGTGGATTTGTAGCTGGTTGACTGACCAAACCTAAAGACTACTAATGGTTCCCTGTCACCCTGTAAAAAAGTGACAAGTAGAGTGCCGCAGGCTTCTGTCCTGAGCCCGTTGTTGTTCAACATTTTTATACACAATTTGTACTAGGCTGCATCAACATAACAATTGTGTCCAAGTCAAGGGAAGTAACAGTACTGCTATATTCTGCCTTGGTCAGACCACTTCGGGAGTCCTGTGTCCAGTTCTGGATGCCACAATGTAAGAATGCTAGCTGGAACCTGTGCAGAGGACACCCAGGGTGATCAGGTGCCTGGAAACCAAGCCTTATGAGGCGAGGCACAATTGAAGGAGTTGGGTATGTTTAGCCTTGTAAAGAGGAGACAGAGAGGAAATATCATAGCCATCTTCAGATATCTTAAGGGCTGTCACATGGAAGATGGAACAAGCTTGTTTTCTCCTTCTCTGGAGGCTGGGACCTGAACCAATAGTTTCAAGTTACAAGAAAGTAGATTCTGACTAAACATCAGGAAGAACTTTGTAACAGCAAGAGCTGTTCAACAGTGGAATAGTCTCCCTTGGAAGGTGGTGGATTCTCCTTCCTTGGAGGTTTTTAAGCAAAGGTTGAATGGCTACCTGTCATGTATTCTTTCATTGAGATTTCTGCATTGCAAGGTCCCTTCCAACTCCATAATTCTATGATGATTCTGTGATTCACCTTATGGTTGTGAACATATAGTAAACAAGGTACACTTAAGGATATAATCTGGTTTTCTATACATGTTCACAGCTTATCTTTTAAAATCACATGTGGTTATTGCTGTAGCTACTCATTACTATTTTGTACAACACAAGTTGTGACCATCATTTTCTGTGTTACCAATATTTTCATACAAACCATAGTTTGAAAATTCTAAAAACTAACATATCTGTGAACTTGCAGTGTTCTCGTGTTTCTTCTGTACATTTGAATGGACTATCAGGTTGTCACCTTTCACAAATTCATATGCAATGGGGTTTGGGATCTTAAGTTCCCAAAGAGGAGGGGTTGTTTCAATTTTTGATAGGCCTTCTGAGGTAGTAGTAGGCGGCACTTTGCTGAGAGCACAAACTGAAGATAACATAATCAGGTTGTTGCAAAACCTTGCCTGTTTGCTTGCTTGTTTGCTTGCTTGTTTATATTGCACACTCTGAGAAGTTTAGAATGGTTTACATGGAGTTTCCAGGTTATCTCCCTTAACAATCAATTATTAGGCTAAGACCTACTGAGCTTTAACAGTGTAGCAGCAGCATATGCCTGTTCCCTCTGAACTGAGTTTGTACCTACTATTTTTTCTGTCCCCAAGTAACATGGTACAACATACAAGTTGGGCTTCCCTTTTACATGTGTGGTAAAAGGGAAGGAAATGGGAATAAGAAAAGCAGCATCTCTTGTTGGGTGAGTTTTAAGAACAAGTAGCTCAAAGTTCTGCTTGCTTTCATAAATATTATCCAATAAGTGGGTTGCTATTTGTATTCATCAGCTTTTAGTCAAGTTGTATTAGTTTCCACTAAGTGTGGGGTTCTCTTTCTTTACTGTTTTGCCTGGCCATCTTTTGAAAAAGAATAGGAAAGATCAAGAAGAAAGGAGGGGAGATAGAATGTGGTAAAAGGATTTAACCAGAAGAAAGTCAAATAAAAAATGAGGCAAAATAGAAAAAATAGCTTACTTAATTTATACCTGGCCTTTCGGCCTAGGATGAAAGATCCAATTCAGGCCTAAAGCAATGGAGAAGCTATGCAGTCCTAAAGCAGTTGGCATAAAATATAATGGGGTAGATCGGGTGCTGATTTTACCATTCCTCTTCTCCCCCAGGCAAGCCTGTGAAAAACTGCTTCTGCAGGTTGGAGGGTCCTACTGAATAGTGTGAGCTGTTCACTTGCAGAAGTTGCCTCTGCCCAATCTGGGGGATTCCCTTTAACTTCCCATGCTGCGGCCCACTTCTTCAGCCACAGCCCCCCCGCCTTTTGAACAGGCTTTTCAGTGAGTTGCCAGGGAAAGGAGGGGACAGGAAAGTAATTATTTATTTATATTAAATATTTATAAATATGACTTATATTATACTAAATTATAATATATTTTTAAGAGTCGCCTTCTGTAGACTTTTCTTTGGATCCAACCCAGTAACAATAAACTATGCAAATATAAAACACTGTAGTTTTAAAACCGGCAAAAACTATGTAATGCATCAGAAGTCAGTTAACAAAGTGCCCTCTATAATAAAAGTACCCATCTAAAAAGAGGAAGGGGATACCTCATATATTTTTCTCAGAAAAAGTAGCACCATTTGGGGAAAACAATTCTGACCAAGAACTTACTTGATTCAGCAGATGCTGTCCAAAACATGAGGAGAATTGAGTATGTTTCTCTCAGATCATTGACTTATTTTTTTATATATAAGTGCTCCAGAAATACACTAGGAATATGGCAGTACAGTTGCAACCAACAAAAAACACAGGAGATTGTTCTTACATTCCTAAATCTCATTGCTGAGTTTTGAATGACTTTTCCTTGTCTTGCCTGAGCACTTGAAAAGACCCATTCCATTTCCTCCAGGCTAGGTGGAACGTGAAACTTTTTTCCATCACTTTCTTGGTTTCCAAAAGCAATGGAGGCCACTAGCTGCCTGTGGAGTTGAAGGAAGCCTCCTCTTTCTCTTGGGTCCCAAGCTTCAATAGACAGTCTTTGAAGTAAGTGGTCCAGGATTTTCATTGTGTATGAAGAATCTGTGTGCAGGCACAAATGGCTAATCCCACATTATGTATTTGATAAAAATATTTTTTATTACCACACATCCAAATTACCAAGAGCAATTTGGGAAGGAGATTTTGCCTCTGCTGTAATGCGTAATAATGCTGTATTATGAATATATGTGAATATATACTAACTTGCAAGATATACATCCACACATAGTTATAAGCTGTATTTGGAAGAAGTGGTCTGAAGGATCTTAATTTGACTTTAATGTTATTGGAACACAATTTGCCATTAATGTTGTTGGAAGTTTTGCATGTCAGGTGTTGCATAGTACTTTGGAAAAGCCACACTGTTTTCTTTGTGACATCTGTATTACAGTGGTACCTCGGGTTACATACGCTTCAGGTTACAAACTCTGCTAACCCAGAAATAGTGCTTCAGGTTAAGAACTTTGCTTCAGGATGAGAACAGAAATTGTGCTCCAGCGGTGCAGCAGCAGCAGGAGGCCCCATTAGCTAAAGTGGTGCTTTAGGTTAAGAACAGTTTCAGGTTAAGTATGGACCTCCGGAACGAATTAAGTACTTAACCCGAGGTACCACTGTAATGGATTATATATCATACATGCTGTTACTGTGCTTACTTTTCAAGATACTTATCGTATTTTTGATGCAATATATCCTTGGCCTTATGTCCATCACCATATCTTATGGCAATGAATTCAATAAGTTTATGTATCTTCTTAAAAAAAAGGATTAGAAAAATCATCAATCAATGACTATAATGATAGTTTAAAATGGCATTTTCATTTTCAGATGTCTTGTACCTCTGATTACCATACTCTGGAAAAAGAGGGTTGTTAACTCAGTGGCATCTGACTGGTGCTGGATTATCACTGATCTCATTCAGAAAATTAGTTCTTCTATTCAGGAGATCAGAGTGTATCCTTACTGTACTCTACTGTATTAGATTTAACAACATTGACGTTTAGAATCCTTTTGAACTATGCAGTTACTACCCTATTAAGAAAGTTTCTCAGTATTTTATTTTGTTGTGATGGTTTGATCCATTGCTTCATCCATTCTCAGGTACATCCCATTTTTATTATCCGTTCATTTTCACCTCTTGACTTCCTTTTCTGTTGCCTTTGCCTTGCATTTCCTTATATTGTGGATCGCTCCTTTATGCCTTACAGTGCAATACTGTTTACTCAAAAGTAAGACCTCTTGTATTCAGTAGGACTTGCTCCAAGGTAGTGGATTGCAACCTTAGTAGCTGTAAAATATTTGTGTATCATTTTAGTTACTATTAAAAAGTAAGGTAAAAGTAGAAGTTTTCAGTAGTACATATTAGTCACTCAAAACTGTTTGCATCTATTTGCTTGTACATATCATGTGAGCTCCCCCTAGTGGTTGAAGGAATATCTGTTCAATTTGAAGAAGCTTTTTTGTATCTAATTCTCTGGCGTGGGTATGAGTGTGTTCAACCTTTTGGGTCTGTCTAGTTTCTTTTCAGTAAAGTCCCTCTCCTTGGTGGTTAATCTGAGTTCTTGTTTCTCCTTTGGTCTAGCCACCTACCACTTTTTCTTTCCCTCAACATTTTTCTTGTTTATTTGCACAGACTTGGTATAGTCTAAAGACAAGTCTATGCATTTGGCCAAGAAAATAGAAGATCACTATCCTTTTCATTGGTTTTACCACCCATACCAACTGCCTCAGTCCTTTTGTCCATTCAGAGGAAAATATGTCTGGTCCTCTCACCCCTTCTGGGATAGGCAACAACTCCAAGTAGAGGGCAACAGGAATTCCAGAGCATGTTCTCTTCCTCCTCTAAGTTCAGATACAAAAAAAATCAGTTCTGACACAACCCTGCCACCAGTGGGAGGTCATATTCTAAAGTACTGAGATGGTCCATAACATTGGGCTGCTGGGTGCTGCAAAGTTCTACAGCTGGAATTCGCTTCCATGCCTCCTCACAAGTTTTTTCCATCTCTGGTCTCTTAAGGATCCCCGAAAGAGGGGCAGCATTCTCATTAAATGCTCCTGCACCGTACTGCAGCCACTTGGGCTAACCCCAATGCATGTATCAAGCACTATACATTGTGAACCGCCTGGAAATCTTTTGATGAAGGGTGGTATATAAATCTAATAAATAAAATAAGGTGGACTTCTTTGCTGCAGCTGAGACAGCTTTGGGGAAGTGTGTCCTACAACATGCTGTCCCTAACAGGTAGCCAGCCCTTTATTAATGTCCAACCCTACATGGGTCAGCTTGGGTATGTCCCACATGATGTCATGATACACAAGAGAAAAGATACCATTGGTACTTACCTGTGAAGCTTCTTTTTCATACATATAATATGATACCAGGACATCACCCTATTGTGGTTATACTGGCTGCCTAACTCCTTCTGTTAAAATTTCTGAAACTTGCCAGTTTTTCCCACATTCCAGTTTTCTCTAGGCAGGGACTGTTGCATGTTTGCCTTTTTGTGTTTGCTGTTTGCTTCTTGCTTCTTGTATACATGGCTTATCTGCGTACAATTGGCTGTATGTACAACAAAGCACCAGAAGCCTCTTCAAATTGAGCAGCAATTTCTGCCTTCAACCACTTGGTGGAGCTCACATCCCACCTAATTTCATGATATGCATGAAAAATAACACTTCACAGGTAAGTACTAATGGTCTCACTTATTAGTATTATTCTGAATCCTGTGGATATATTCTAGACAAAAATATGATGATTTTATGTAAATTTCAACAGCAAGTGGTTTGAAAATCTGTAAATGAGAGACTTCTTTGGTGTGAGGATTCTATAGCCCTTTTAGAATTGCAAGGCTCTGATGCCTAATTCTGAATGCATTACATGAAACTCCTGCTATTTTAACCATTAACATAATTAGTTTAATTGGTGTATATGTAGGCAAGTTCCCTACTTGCAGTCTAGGGAAGCCATTTCTATGTAGTTTAGGGGAAAACCCATGTACCCAAAGCTTTTATTTGGTGGTCTTTTGCAACAGATTCCAGTTCTGAGGAGGCAGCATGATTTTTAAACTGCAGTTTGCAATTTATGTGTGGAAGCTGCAGTAGAGAAGATATGGGGGGGGGACTCTTAACTGAATAGAGAGGTCCGTTATGATTAAATGTTGTCTTTGGACTACAACTACTGTCTTCATCTGTTGCTTCCAGAAAAGGCAAATTCATTTTGCAACTAGTTCTGTTGGCTCCCTCCTGTGCTTTCTTAAACATTTGCCTAACTAGTAGTCTACACAGATGTGAACTGCATCAAAATGAAATGTTCTTGCTCATGATTCCAGTCAGGCTGCCATGACCTATTCCAAGATACCATACTCTGTGAGGTGTGTTGCAGGGGTGGGGGGAGAGTATTCTTCATGTGCCTGCATTTCTGATACGAATAACTATTAGCGGTTTTTGCTAAGTTTCATGTGTTCTTCACAGGAGAAGAGCTGTGTACTGACCTCATGTCAGATTGTTCCTTGGATTGTGCCTTTGGCTTCCAGACCGATGTCCACAACTGTAAGACCTGCCAGTGCCGCCCACGACCTAAAAAATGCAAACCCATAGTATGTGACAAGTACTGTCCATTTGGATACTTGTACGTATTCTTACTTTTAAAACATACTTATCACAATCCATAAACAAATAATACTGTGTAAAGCCCACTAACATTGTTCTATGTATAATAGGAAAACATGTAGCATGCAGAGTATGTAATAGACTCAGAAGTACATATCAACATGGATAACTTTGAATGTATATACATTTACAAATGCTTTTGATTACCTAGAAATGGCAAAAAAATGATACTATAAAATGAGAAGATTAGAACTTGAGAAGTATTTTCTCTTCCACCTCCTGTGGTCAGCTGAAATTGATGTGTGGATTACTGAACAGTTGTTTGAGGAGCACTACTGAAGTGCCATCAGAAGAAATAGTTCATGTGAATTCAGCCAAAAGAAAAACTTCTGCCAAATTCTGCTTAGTAAAGTACCCCTAATACCCCTCTTAATGATAGTTGATCTTCACTGAGCACTTTTATCTCATCCATCAGCCTAGGGGTGTGTATGTCCACCTGTTTTGACTATGCTCACCCATGGCACGTGGCCCCTGGACATTTGCCCATGACCGAATGTCATGCTGTGACTGAAAAAGAGTCTAAAGAGTTTTATAATATTCCAGCCTTGATGGGTCATGGATTATTATGGCCAGATCCTCTCTCCCCAAGATGGGACCTAGCTGAGCACTTACAAGCTACCAAATCTCATCCTTAAGGAAAAGTGTGACTCCAACCAATTTGTGATCCCAATTTGTACTGCCTGAGCAGATAAGCAGGATTCTTGGAACTGTGATGCCAAACACCTGAGTGCTTGGCCCTTGCCTTTAAGACAGCCAGAGGCGATTACATAAAGATAACGGTCAGTGCCTCCTTAGACTGATGGAGACTATAGCTCCACAATCTACAACAAGGCTGTTGTAAAACTTTGTTGAATAAACTATTTCTAAGTCACAACATTTTGGACAACTTACAGACAGTCTCCCATAATCTCTTTGGAGGCAAGGTGCTTGGTGCATGTCGTCGCAGCTCAATTCAAGGGATTCCTGGATGTTAGAAATTATCTAAATTAATTCAGTCCAGCCTCAAGTTCAGTTTCAGGATGGAGAGAAGTCATTATCACCTTGTTTGATATACTGATGAGGAACTGGCCGTGGGGGGGGGGGGTAGGCTGTTGGTTCTGCTGGACTTCTCTTCAGCTTTCACTACCATCACCATTATAAGTTTCCAGGTTGCCTGGTTGGGATAGGACTTGGATGCACTTTGCTGCAGTGGCTCCTGGTCCTTCCCAGAGGGACAAACCAAAAGGAACTACTGTGGAACTACTTTTAGTTGCTTCGCTGCTGGTCTGTCATGTTTCCACATGCTTCCCATCTTGTTCCCGCGTGAAACACTGGGAGAGGTCATCCAGTGATTTGGAGTGCTGTGTCGTCAATAAATAGATGAGACCCACCTCTAGTTCTCTTTTCCATTTGTGTCTAGAGAAGCTGGTGAAATTTAACCATTGGGTCAGACTCTGTCCTGGTGCCCCATCTGGTGGATAAGATGATGTGTGCACTTGAACTTTTGAATAAAGACTGATGCATCTTGCATATTCCTACATAAAATGAGTTTCTTAGTTTCTTCTTCTGAACTCAGAAAGAAGATAAGACAAGGCCACAGCCAAAATCTTACTAAAATTGTAATAGTTTAGACAAGAATTACTTTTTCTCTGTTCTGAGGTAGCCTGGATAGCTCAGTTGGTTAGAGCGTGGTGCTAATGATGCCAAGGTTGCAGCTTTGATCCCCATATGGGGTAGCTGCATATTCCTGCATTAAAGGGGATTGGGACTAGATGGTCCTCAGGGTCCCTCCCAACTCTACGATTCTATGAACAGGAGTAGCTGTTCGTGAGCCAGTGTGGTGTAGTGGTTAAGAGCAGTGGACTCGTAATCTGGGTGAACTGGGCTAGTCACACTTCTCTGAAGTCTCTCAGCCCCACTCACCTCAGAGAGTGTTTGTTGTGGGGGAGGAAGGGAAAGGAGATTGTTAGCCACTTTGAGACTCCTTAGGGTAGTGATAAAGCAGGATATCAAATCCAAACTCCTCTTCTTCTTCTGTGCCAAGCTCTATTAAAAAAATGACATAGGAAAAGACATATCTTTCTTAAGTTACCTATAAGTTTCTGTGGCTGCTGCTAGTGTCAGCACACACTTCTAAGTGTTGTCAATTCAAATATGGAATTGTAGCTGTTCGCACAGAAGTCCAGCCAACGGAGTTTCTGAGCACAAGGTTGGCCTAAGTGGTAATGGTTCTTTTAAGGTTTGGGGTAAGCTTACAAGATAGATATGCCAGACCTTTCTAAAATGTTGATTCTGGTATCCATGTGCATCTTTCTTTTCTGATTTCTCATAGTATTAGATCCTTCTATAAATTTACAGTGCAATCCTTGTACTCCAAAGTATGTTCCACTTTGTGTCGCTCCATAGTAAATGTTTTTACAAACCCCAATCTTAGGGCCCAAGTAAATTTTAAACATGCATGCATGGATTTTGTACCTCTTCAAGTCTTTTTTTTTTAAGCTGCAATGAGCCCAAATGCAGGTAGAAGGTGATATTCAACTTAAGTTTTACTCAACATAGACCCATTAAAATTAATGTGCACGACTTAACTTAGGTCCATTAATTTCAGTACGTCTACTCAGAGTTTGCAGGGGAAGGAGCTATAAACTTTTCTTGATGTCATTTTCCCAGCTAAAATCCCACACAGAGAAATATATACCCCAAAGGTGCTTTTTTTGCCCTAGAAAGAAAGAAAACACCTTTTGAGGTGGGGCGGTCAGTTTTTGTTGTGAAAACTCTACAGCAGGAATACGGAATTTCTGGCACACAGGACAATCTTGGCCCACCTGGAAGTCCAGGTTACAGTAGCTTGTGAGGCCATATCCCCCAAACCACGGTCACCTGTCCATCAGCTGACAACCCCATCCTGTGGGGAATGTGTTTGAGAAACCAGCTAGAACAGAGGGTTCAGTTCTGGGTGTTATTTTGCTAGCATATTCTCTGAGATTCCTATATTGAGCAGGAAGGTCTGATGAGCAGGCAGTTCAGTCCTGTTGGATGCTGCTTTAGCACCAATTCCCGACAGGCACTGCAATGGTGAAGCACAACCCTTTCCCCCATGTGGGTGGGAGCAACCACCTATCAGTCACCTGATGTCTCTGTGACATCATGTTTGGCCAGCGGTCACAGGATATCTGACCCACCAGGTCAAAAGTGTTCCACACTCCTGCTCTATAGGTTACCACCACCATAGTTTCTGGTGATGTGGGGGAAGCTGCCGTTTTCTTTAAAAGTTCTAAAAGATTGCAAGTAATCACAAACTTGTAATCTTGTTTACACAGTTGTTGTCCAATTTTGTTCAGTTTGTTTGCCTGTGAGATGGAGAGGAGTTCATAATGTTCTGTAATTTATAGGTGTTTTTATATGCACACCAAAACAGTTGTTCCTAAGTGATGTTATAAACAGGACCTTGCTGCAAGCCATCTCACAATACAAACAAAAGGCTTAAATTTCTTTTACAAGGTTTTTTTTTCTTTTTGTTTCACTCCCTTTGAGAACAGAATTATAATTAAATAACTTTCAACATTTGTCATTTCAGGGAAAAAATTGTAGTAATTACAAATGTTTAGGCCGCTTTTTAAAGTATAACTAATCAAAATATATATCTTTTTAAATCGTGTAGGAAGAACAAACATGGATGTGAAATTTGCCGCTGTAAAAAATGCCCAGAACTTTCATGTGGTAAGATTTGTCCAATGGGCTACCAGCAAAACAATCAAGGATGCCTTGTCTGCAAATGTACAGGTAGACTCAACTCCTTCAGAGCTGTTTCTTTTCAACCCATTTTGATATTAAGGAAAATGTATATTACAGTGATATGTCTTGAAAGCGAGTCCCATCTAACCCCAACTATAATAACAATAATAATGATGATGATGATGATAATTAACTAATAGGAATTTGAAAATGAAAAACTTGAACAATCAGATTGAATAATAATAATAATAATAATAATAATAATAATAATAATAATAATAATTTATTATTTCTACCCCGCCCATCTGGCTGGGCCTCCCCAGCCACTCTGGGCGGCTTCCATAAAAACCAAAAATACAGTAAAATATCACACATTAAAAACTTCCCTGAACAGGGCTGCCTTAAGATGTCTTCTGAATGTCAGGTAGTTGTTTATCTCTTTGACATCTGCTGGAAGGGCGTTCCACAGGGCGGGCGCCACTACCGAGAAGGCCCTCTGCCTGGTTCCCTGTAGCTTTGCTTCTCGCAATGAGGGAACCGCCAGAAGGCCCTCGGCGCTAGACCTCAGCGTCCGGGCAGAATGATGGGGGTGGAGACGCTCCTTCAGGTATACTGGACCGAGGCCGTTTAGGGCTTCAAAGGTCTTATTATCTAAAAAAAAAACCTGTATAGTATCATATTCTTAAAAGTGTTTTTATACCTACAGTTAAAAGATCACTGTACACTATAGGTGTCAAATATTTGAAAAATGGCCCATTATTTGTAATAGATGCATTATGCACCCTTATCCAGAGCATCTATGTAGACATAGAGCTCTTAAGCGCATGTGTTTCCCTGGAAAATTCTAATTGGCATTCAGAGGAATGGACACATGGATCTTCATTTCTCTTGAACTGACCACGGAAGCCCTTGTGATGTGAGCATCACTCAAGGAAAGGATCAGGACCAGGATATTGGTCCTTAGTGTAAGATACCAGTTCTCAGTAGGAAACAGTGGTGTAAAACAGATCTGTACAACGCTACAGCCCTTTAGTACCTAGCATACTACTACTACTACTACTACTAATAATAATAATAATAATAATTTATTTATACCCCACCCATCTGGCTGAGTTTCCCCAGCCACTCTGGGCAGCTGTTGGCTAGGTAGATGTTAAACAGAAGGAGAGGAGGCAATGAGTAACTGTTCTCCAGACTTCAATACCCAAGATAGTTGGGAAATCTTCACAATCTTCGGTTAGATCGCTCTCCCATGCATTCTAAAAGATAGTATTGACCTTCACAGAGCCAGCTTTTGGTGGATACATACATACAGGAGAATACTACTTCATGAATGCAGTGTTTGAATATTCTTATGTTATCAACATAAGAATATTAAACCTACAGATCTCTTTCTAGTTCTTTGAGTTTGTTCCCATTAACTATTAAATGTTCTGTATGTGTGCCCTTCAGCATTCTGCTGTTGGAAGCATATTAGAAATCTATGCTATACATAGCCTCTCAGTCTGAACATTTTACTAAGTTGCTACAACAAATACAAGAGAAGATTTAGCTGTTGGTTCTTATTACCATCCTATTGATTCACTGGTTGTTGTTGTTTTAAAAAAACTACCTCGTACAGAGATACCAGCTTCTGTAATGCCACCAGCGAAGGCAGGTTCTTGCTTGTCAGTGGATGGGCACCGTCATGAAAATGAAGAAAGTTGGCATGATGGCTGCCGCGAATGCTACTGTCATAATGGACGGGAGATGTGTGCTTTGATCACCTGCTCTGTACCAAACTGTGGCAATCCCACCATACATCCAGGGCAATGTTGCCCATCATGTCCAGGTACCATTTTGTGTTCCCTATTGGGCTGTAAAACGCACCTTGCTTTCTATCTGTATCTCTTTTTCTCCTTTTGGAGGAAAATTGAACAGTAAAGACAAAGTATTTTGTCTCCACATAATTCTGCCTTGACCTTTGTAAGTTAACAATTGACACTAAGTTTATATATCACAAATGTTCAGTTTTAGCCATAAAATATATTGCCTAGTATTTTTTCTGAGTACTGTTAGCATTTTAATTTAATGCAGACAAATAAAGTCTTGAGAGCAGAAGGAAGGAGGTGTACTTCAGCATTTAGCAGTTTTTATTTCCAATAAAGGGGGAGGGGAGTAGAACTCTCTAAATTTTAGATGCACTTACTGTGAGGCAGACAGCATAATATTTCTCAAATTCTGTCCCAGTTGCTGCCAACCTGTCAGTGACTTTTGAATCCAATTTATTAGTTGAGTTAGTATTTTTTCTTACTGCATATGTTCACCTATTTCATACTCTATGCACAGAGTTCACCCTGATGTGGCAAGGAAACTAAACCAAACATCACTACAAATGATTGCTTTTTCTTGAATCATAACAGAATCTGAATCACTGTGTGTATGTGTTAGCCTGTGCCTAAAGCAGTGATGGCTAACTGCAACTCTCATTATACTTGACCATTGGAGCACTGGAATACAAATTTGTATTCAAGCCCAGAATTTAGGTCAGGGTTTGAATACTAATCTGTATATTTCATTTTCACGCTGTGTTCATTTTCAAATGTATACCTTGCAAGCAGCTATCAGGTGTGCCAAAAGCACATTAAGCATTATGGGGGACAATTTTAAAGTGTTGGGTTTAGCAAGGTTTCTGTGCTCTGTTTCGAGGTTATAAGTAGCATGCAAGAGTCTAGTTGCTGCCCACTGTGGTTTTATAGTGAAAGGACAAAAGTAGCATGAAAAATTATGGACAAAAGTAGATTACTGAAGATGAGAGGGTTAAGCTTTCTAGGAAACATGGTTATTCCGTGTGACCTGACTCAGAAATCAGAAGGAAGGAATCTACTATTACCCTCCTTGCATATAAAAGTCTTGTGCAGTACAGTATTGAAACGCTTGACCCAGGGAAAGGGGGAGATGGTGTGAGGAAGCTCAGTCGATTTTTATGTCAAGGATTGATTTGTAGGTTTTAAATTTAGCCCTGGTTTGATCTTTTGTTTTGCCCCTAAGCTACTTTGGATGGGCATTTGTCCAGAAACATGATCTAAAAACACATTTTTTTAATAGTCAATTACTGTTGTGATCTTGACATATTGCTAATAATTCTCTCAAACTTCGAAGGTCAGTTGTGTAAGGAAAAAGGACCGAGGACAGCTATGTTATTGGTATTCTAAAGTTGTTGTGAGACTGGTAGCCATGGTAACATTCTGTGCCTCGTTTTACATTTATTTATATGGAATATTCATTACTGGTGATTTGTAGTTAGTTTAAATTTCCTTGGCTCTGGCACATATGAGATAGCATGCGGAAAAATAGTGTTACTCAATCGCACTGCTGATGAAATACAGGAAACTGGGTTTTTAACATAATAATGTTGTACTATATTTTTTTTTACATGTTATCTATGCATAAACAGGTTCATAAATCTATTGTTGCAAAACTTAATGTGTTGCTTGAATTCCGCAGAGTCTAATTTTCTGTTACTTTGTTTTGGGGTTCTTTTCCCCCCTCAGATGAATCCCTTGTGCAGAAGCCGGAACTCAGTGGTCCAACCATCTGCTATGTTCCAGGAGGAGAGTATTTTTTGGAAGGAGATACGTGGAATATTGATACTTGTACACAGTGCACATGTCATAATGCACGAGTTTTATGTGACACGGAAGTCTGCCCACCTCTTCTTTGTCGGAACCCCTCCCGTACTCAGGACTCATGTTGTCCTCAGTGCCCAGGTTAGCGTTACTTTCCAGGTTTCAGCATACACTTCCCAGTTGTTTGTTCTCTCTATGCAGGATGCTGTTCTAAAATATGATACTTAATCCCCGTTAAAGTGTGCAAGAAGTAAGCTAAACTGACAATTATTGAACAAAAGTCTGTGAAGCTAGAAGAGTGTTTAGTAGGGCTGAAAGCTCTGATACAGATAGCATAACCTGTGGCTAACAGGAAGTATGAGAGCCAGCATGCAGATATTCAGTCATAAATCAAGACGTTCTTAACAAGAATTACTGAAAAGTTATTGGCTTAATTAGACATTCATTTACTATGATGCGGAACTTTTACTATGGGTTGTTCTAGAGCCTACATTCTGACAAACTGAATTTTCATTAGTATATTTGTACAATTCATTATTTGAAAGCACAGTGCTAATACTAGATTATATCCAAGAATGTTGCCCCCTTCATACAAGGACTTTGACTTGCTCAACAGAACTTCCCTTCCCCCTCCCTGTGCACCCCACCCCCTGACCTTCTGTAGGTGGTGAGGGTGCATGGTGGGAGGGGAGGTTCAGTTGTGCAAGCACAAGTCCTTGCATGAACAGGAAAGCTTCATTGGATACAACTCACTATTTATAACTCTCTCATCAAAACAGGTATTAAAATGTGTTTTCCTGAAAAAGTGTTGTAAACAGCATCAGTGATGGGCTTCTTAATCCAGCAAAAATTCACTTCAGACTTAAGTCCTCTTTTTTTAAAAAAAAAAAAGTTTTAATTTTAATTTAATTTTAACTTTAAATACAGATAAAATTACGGGTAAATTTTCTGTACTTGCCAAGTTGCTCCTTTAACTTTGTGAGACCCACTACTGTTGATTAAGCATGCCCCAGAAGTAGTGCAGCCTTTGTATTCAGGGAAGGTATGTGTGGATCAACTTCCTGACGGGCATGACTAAATTAACAGCTAGCTCTACTTTCTCATAATGCTATCTCAAAGTTGTACCTCTTTTTCTCCAAATGCAAGTCTATAGTGATATAAGAATGAGGGAACTGTGTGATAGGTAAAGTTGCCAAAATTCAGAAATCTTTCATGGCTTGTATGTACTTTGTATCACAAAAAACTGTGCAGATAAGCCTTTAAATAAAAATTACACTATGAAAGATAGGAGAGCAACTGTTGAGAACTAAATTGCTCACCAAAGTCATTTCCTAGATTTTGCCTGAGTGGACTGGAGGACATTCATTTAACAGGATGACTCCTCCCACTGGTTTGGATAGGCAGGGCCTTGCAAGTCTTGATTGCTTATTTGCATGCTTATATTTTTAGATGAGCCGGTTCAGCCATCCTTGTCAAGCAACGAGAGCATGCCCAGCTACTGCAAAAATGATGATGGTGATATTTTCCTGACTGCTGAATCCTGGAAGCCCAATGTTTGTACCAGTTGCATTTGCATGGATGGTGAAATCAGCTGCTATTCTGAGTCTTGCCCTCCAGTATCTTGTGACAGACCTGTTTTGAGAAAGGGACAGTGTTGTCCTTATTGTATAGGTAAGTTCTGAAAAGGGGAAAGAATGATGTGATAGGAGGGCTTTTAATCAGTTACTCCATATCATGGTGTCTTCTCAATTTTTACCACCTTTGACTTCTATGCTTTATTTCTGGTGTATCCTGCTGTTTCTGCTGAGAACAGTGATACTATTTTTATTAATACTATTAGCAGATATATTTTTATGTATGTCATCTTCTAACATGAAAGTATTTCATAGGATTGAGAATGTGTTGTTGCATTTTGGGTTCTTATTTTCATCAGTCCAGAATCCAGCCATAATGAGTCATGCCTTGCTCCCACTAAAAGCAGTGGAACTTGACTTAAATGAAAACTGTATTTCATTGGTGCCAATGGAGCTGAAGGGTGCATCTAGACATTAAATGGTGTTGGTTGGTTTTTAATGCAGTGGCATTATCCTTTAATCTCTTATTTTAAATTTTCTTTAGTAAGGAAAATCTGCTGCAAAAAGATTATCTTTAGCTATTAAGAGGACCCTCTTCTGTCTAGAAACAGATTTAATTTATAATAACTCTTGCCCCCACCCCAGCATACAAAGAATTACATATGCAAACACTCCTATTTTTGGCAGCACTGCACATTGAAACAGTGTTTTTTTGATCCCACTCATCCTGGCACAGTCCATGGTTCAATACCATGCATTTGGCTTCTATTTGTTGTCAACAGCATAAAATTACTGTGCAGAAGAGAGACCAGATGCACATAAAAGTGCCTCCCTCAGCAATGAACCTTGGGAACAGCCAGTGTTTTACATGCCTTCAGTATGGCAGATGTATATTCAAAAGACCAAGATTCTGAACAGATTTTTTAACAGATAGGTGAAGGTTGTGGCTGGGTGCTTGATGGAATTTTTTAACGTCCAGACTCCAGGACAGCCTTCCCCAACCTAGTGTCACAAGTTTTAAATTAAATCTCCCATCACCTCGGACCATTGGCCATGCTGAGGCTGATGGCATTTGTAGTCCAAAATATCTAGGGGTCATTTGGCTGATATTTTAATCCCATCACATCTGTAATAAGCCTCAGGTTATTGTGTTTCTTCAACACCCCTCTTCCACTGAGGTCTCCCCACACTACATAGAAGTCAGTACCCAAATCATGCCATCCTAGTTGTTCACTGTAGAGTAATCCCCTAACCTGGATACTGAAATATTTCCTCAGCAATTTCTGAATAGGGAAGATCCTAGAAATGATCCAGTAACCCAGAAATATATGAACCATGATATAAGGATAAAATGGAGGAATCATGTGCACCCCAGCGAGCATCTTAGAGGAAAGTTAGAATTAAAATGTAGTAAATAGAAAACATTGTAAGTAATAATTCATAAAGTTACTAAAGTTACTAATTTTAGCAATTTAGGGTTGTGACTGCAGTTCAGGAAAGGGCGAGACAATTGTGTCTGGTGCTGTCACACAATGGCTGTGATACCATATTGGCATCCATTGCCCACTTCTTGCCCTCAGAACATACCATTCCGACTGGGAGGAACCTTACATAATACTGCCCAGCAGCTGGTGGGATGCCAAAAGATCACCTAAGGCAAATACCCCAGCCCAGAATAAGAGTGGTTTTGGTTTGCTTTGTTAGAGAAGTTTCATGCATCTCTGCTTGAGTTTCTGAAACTTTTAAAATATAATTAAACAATAGTTGCATTAAGCATAGACATATATAGTTTTTATTTTGAATTTCGTTGGAAACCAAGAGAAATAAGAACTGTGGACTTATTTAACTTAAGGTAGCTTAAGTAAAACCAGTGTTGGTTTTAGCATAACGGTTCCATTAATATTTTTTTCCAGTACATTTAAGTCTTTCCACTGCTTATCAGGTTATACTTGCTTATCAGGTATAAGGCAGACTGTTATTACCATTTCACAGAGGAGGAATTAATGCAGAAAAAGGAGAATAACCTAATGACTTCATAACTAACTGAGCAAAGGTTTTAACTCTAATTTTGCTGGTTAGTATTGATACTCCAGTCACAACACCACATTAAATAGATACATTATCTATTTTATAAACTGAAAAACGTTAACACAAAAAATGTTTTAATTTCTCACTAACTGGAAAAGTTGAAGAGAACAATTCAGATCTCAGAAGATCAGCAAAATTTATTTGATTCCTTTCTCCTCATAACTGAACTTCAGTACCTGCTATATATTATTTGATTAGCAGTAAACAGATGCTTCCAGCCAAGAGCAGAATGTCAACCTGCCACGCAACGACGACAACAAATCATCTAGTCCCAAGGCAGGGTCTATAATCACTTGTTTCTCTTTTTCAATTACTCTGAAATGGCTTTCTAAACTCCCAATTGTGGCAATATTATTTCAACAGAAGACACAACATCAAAGAAGGCAGTGTGTCATTTTAATGGGAAAACATACGCAGATGAAGAGCGTTGGGATATTGATAGCTGCACACACTGCTACTGTCTGCAGGGTCAGACCCTTTGCTCCACAGTCAGTTGCCCTCCTCTTCCTTGTGTGGAGCCCATCAACGTGGAAGGAAGTTGCTGTCCCATGTGTCCAGGTAAGTTATGTTCATATTCATGTTAAGCGTTTATCAGGAATTTTGCACATGCATAAAATAGATAATCACTTTGCCTGGACATGCAAATACTATGCAAATCCAGGATTGCAAAATGTACTGGTAACCAAACTGTCTCCTTTGAGACCTTCCCAGCAACTATCGTACAATCTAGCTACTGTATTGAGAAAGATAAGACGACACCACTGGTATCATTTAGACCAGGCATCCCCAACCTGCAGCCCTCCAGATGTTTTGTCTTACAACTCCCATGATCCCTAGCTAACAGGACCAGTGGTCAGGGATGATAGGAATTGTAGTCCAAAACATCTGGAGGGCCGAAGATTGGGGGTGCCTGATTTAGACCGAGGATTAAGTAAACATTTTGTTTTTGTTTCAGATATAATATATCTTGAATCAGGATTTGGAATACAGCAAATGAATATTTTCCTGTTTTCTCTCAGAACAAATAATTCAGCCATTCAAATATGCTTCAATAAACAGAAATGCCTTATTTATTTATTTATTTATTTATTTATATCTAACACAGTTTTTAAGTTTTGCTTGTTCTACAGTATTTTATTTGGCCTATTTCAGATGTTAAGTAAACTGTGATTTAACATTAGGTAGCCATAGGTTCACACACACACCTACCCATTTTGTCCTCTCAGGCATAACTGTTTGAAAATAAGCTGTAGTTGAACCACAGTTTGCCCTTTTTGGATCTAACAATAAATTACAGCTGCTGTTAAAGAGGAAGCAACTTTTTCAAGTCTCCTCCACGCAGCTGTACTGGAGGAAGAGAGAAGAGCTCATGAGCCTACGTTTTGTGCCTTTTTCCAGTAGTGATGCACTTAGAACAGCCCTTTGTTTAAATTATTTTATTTTTGATGACTCAAAAATTACCTTCTTGGTCATGTTCAGGAACAACAAATGTGCCAGAAAATATCAAGAAAAACATTATTGAAGTATCAAAAGGTATCTCAAACACTTCTTAGTTTTACTTTGGCCTCATGATAGAAGCAGTAGGTGGGCAGGATAGAGTAAAACATTAAGATGCAGGAAATGTAAGGGATGAAGCTTAATAGCTATAAGTTCCTTTGATAATTTTCTTTTTTTAATAGAAATGTATGTACCTGAACCTACCAACATTCCAATTGAGAAGACAAATCATAGAGGAGATAATGAACTGGAAGCACCAGTTTGGCCTACACACAGTGAAAATGACATTGTTCATATCCACAGAGGTAAATTGTATTTCTTGTCATGAATCAGAGGCTGCTTGGAAGGTTTCCCCCCCTCAAAATCACTTTTTGGGGTATTTTAAAAAACTTTTATCTATGACTGAGAGAACCAGGTTTCACTACAGAGCCTAAGTCCAGTATCTACCAGGATGCTAGTCTTCTTTTTTCTACTCTTTTTACATCCAACTACTTAGGAGTTTCTGCTTATATTGATACAAGCATTGTACGTTTAGTCTACATTCCCCCACATCATCTATTGTAGATGCCTTTCCAATCAACCTCATATCTCACATTTGTCTTATTCCTATAAGACAATAGGAATAGCCTCTAAATTCATGTGGTTTCATGAGATTAAAACAACCTGAGGCAAAGCAGATAATAAACACAAGGCTTATTTCTTTTGGGGTAATCAGTGTAGTTGCTGCATTTAAAAAAAAAAAAACTTCAAGCAATTCTAACTATGGTTTTAATTCTGTTACGATGTTAAACTGGAATTGGATCAATGAATATAAATGTATATAAAGCTTTCAGTAACTCATCTTTTTCAAGGAGCATTAGACAAAACTCATCCTTATCAAGGAAAGCTTCCTTTGAAGTAAACAAAAAGGTGGGGGGAGGTTTTTTGACCAAAGGTTATATACATAGGCCTAATACTTTTGGTTTCTTTCAGGCAGGAGAAACATATATGTACATGAAACATATTTACCAAATTAAACAAATGATTATTAACTTGTATGCTTCCTACAGAAAATTTTAAGCATAAGGCAAAGGCCATGAGGCACCCCCTTATAAATATTCGGCAACACAGAACAAAAGGAATGCCTGGTTGCATTATGCAGATTTTACGGGAAAATATGGTTACAGAATGCATACCGGCAAAGCAGAATGCATACCGGCAAAGTGGGTTGCCACATACCTTCCAGAGTGGAGTGGGATGGAATTGACTAGAAGCTGAGCATAAAATTAGTGACTCTTCTGTATATAAGCAGAAATGTCTTCTGTTTGAGCTTCGGGTTCTTTGGGTTCATCCCAATGTCATATGTGTTCAGATAATGTAATGACTACTATGAATACTGTCCAATTTTCTCAAAATAGTATGCCAATAAATTATAAGAAATATCTAGTCCCAGTTAAGACTTACTTATGGAACAGTGATAATCTGCATTGGGCCCATTGCCGTCACTTGATGACATCAGGGATAGCTCAGGATTCCATGGCCCCTGAGATTACTGTGCTTTGCTTTCTGTTGGCCATTGTATGGGGGCTGCTGCTGCTAGTAGCTTCTGCCTACTGTTTGGGCAGGTGCGTTGAGCCATCCCTCACTGGAGGGGCTTCCTTGCCAACAGTGTGGTCACAGTGTTGCGTAAAATGATAAATTCAAGATGATGGTCAATTTAAAAGGCTGAGTAGTGCACCTGTGGCTCTCCAGATGTTGGATTTGCAAACTCTGTCCACCTCAGCCAACGCTGCCAGTAGTCAGGGAATTGGGAGCTGCAGTCCCAATAATATTTGGAGGGCCAAAAGCTACCCACCCCTACTGTAAAGAGTAAGGAAGAAGAGGTGATCCTCTAGGTATGTTGGATTCGAACATTATGGACTTTACCAGAATCAGTTCCTTGCCATTTCTTCAATAGGATGTTTTAGTGCCATGGAAATATTTCATGCATTCTACTGTAATTTCTACTGAAATTTTATAGTACTCTTTCACTTTGTTGTTACGTGCCATATTATTATGTAAGATAATGCATATCCAAGGTAACTTGATAGGGTAAAGTGTAGAATTCTTGTTACTCAGGGTAGCAGTTATGGTGTCTTGTCTTGGGATTTTAAAAATAGTGGCATGATGGAGCTGTTCTGCTACTCTATTAGGGGTGTTATTTAATTGTTCATTACCAACATGCTTATTCACACCTTTCAGATATGGGTCATCTTCAGGGGGATTATAGAGAAACCAGAGGATCACAACCAAGTACAGAGGCATCTCTTAGTTCTCTTGCCTGGGTGACAGTGCCCATCATGACAGCTCTCGTTCTTATAATAGCACTTCTACTTATCAATCAGAAAAAGCAGTGGATACCAGTGTCCTGCTACAGAGCACCAACAAAGGTAAATAGAGTTCAAATATTTAGGCATTAAACCATCTTTCTTGTACTGCATTTGGTATAAACAGGTAGCATGATTTCTTGAACTGGCTAAGACAGTTGAACAAAAATTGAAAAGGGATGGCAGAAAGCTCCAAAAAGGCAGGAGGGCAAATACTAATGTCTTGTATGGCTGTTCCCTTTGAACATGTTTTAGATTACACCCCATATTGTATAGGGTCTAGTTCAAATAAGATCTAGAACAGGCATCCCCAAACTCAGCCCTCCAGGTGTTTTGGGACTACAATTCCCATCATCCCTGACCACCGGTCCTGTTAGCTAGGGATGATGGAAGTTGTAGTCCCGAAACAGCTGGAGGGCCAAGTTTGGGGATGCCTGATCTAGAGTTTGCCCCCTAGTAGGTTCAAGGTCTGAAACATCAACGCTTGCCTGGGCCTTGATAGATAAAGAGATGCAGCTGCAACCTTTGTTAAATAAAGCTTTCCCTTCTGCCCTTAATATTACTTATCATAGGTAGCCGAGAGTCCTTCATTGGTGGCCAAAGGCTGCATCAGGTACTTATTGAATCCTTTCTGCTTGCCATTATTCACTAGAGTAGGAGTACACTGTGAAGGATCTTAATGATGGACTCATGGAGCCCTTGGTCACTTTTGTGCATGCAAATTAACTGAGTGTCCTTTTGCTATTTGGATTGTGTTCTCTAGCTTTTGATTCCAATCTTTATTGGGACCAACTATTATGGTTAACAGTGATGCTCACAATGCTAGAACTTGCATTCATATAAATCACAGGGACTTGGGAAGCCGTTTGATTCCAAATCAGACCATTTGTCTATCTTGTCCAATATTATCTACTCTGTTCTGACAGATGGCAGCTCTTCCGGGTTTTATCTGCTACACAATTCTTTTAAATGGAGATCCTTAGGATTGAACCTGGGATTTTTTTACATGCAAAGCATGAGCTAATTTGTTGGCAGTAGGTTCAGCTCACAGCTCAGTGGTAAAGCATGCTCTTTGTATGCAAAAGTCCCAGATTCAATTCCTGGCCCCTCCAGGTGGGGTGGAGAGATTCCTGTGTGAATTCTTGGTTAACATCTCCCAGTCATTATGGATAATTCTGAGCTAGTTGGGCTATTGTCTGACTTCGTAAAAGCCAGCTTCCTAAGTTAAAGAAATCACTGTTCTGCACAGCACATAATTGACTTATGAAATGCTCTACCAAAAGATGTGGCAAAGACTACTAGCTCGTATATATCCTGACTTCCTATTCTTTGCCTTTCTATATTCCAACAGCCTTCTTGTCTAAACAATCAGTTGGTGTACGTAGACTGCAAGAAAGGAACTATGGTTCAGGTGGACAGTTCTCAAAGGATGCTCAGAATTGCTGACCCAGACTCAAGATACAGTGGATTCTACAGCATGCAAAAACAGAACAACTTACAGGCAGATAATTTCTATCAGACAGTGTGAGAAGTTGCACCCTTACAAAGAAGTTAAGAAGAAACAAAGACTGAGTCTGCTATTAAGATAAAACTAGAATTGTGCACTTGCTTAGTGGATTGTATTGGATTTGTGACTTCATGTACAGCTCTAAGACCTTACTGGGATGGGCTCTGACTCCTGCAGTGTGCCAGAACAAGCATTCCCATTTCTCCTTGCGATAACTGACCAAGTGTTTTCTTAGAACCAAAGTTTTAAAACTTGTTAAGATGTTTTGCTTGTAACATAGTAATAGAGATTGTTTGGAAAGGGGAAATTGGGGTTGAGTTTGAGTGGTAATAACAGGAAGCCTCAAAGAAGAAAAGCTGGTCAGCTTGACTTGGAGTCAAACAATATAAGAATATAGCTTTTTTCCTATCACTCCAAAATAGCATTTATTGCAGTGAAGTATAAGCATAACCATACCTGAACTTAAATAACCAAGTCTGGGTTTTTTTTTCAGCTGTGCTACAAAAATATAGTACCTGTCACATCACAGGTGTGGTATAGCTGCAACTATGTTTTTCTACCTGATCAGAAGCTGCAAGAGCTAATGACATAGTGAGGGAAACATTAAAGCAGAATTACAAAGGGTGAATTATTGAAGCTGTGTACAATTATACCTTGTGCTGCTTTTTGTTTTTCCTTTTGATGCTGTTTGTCAAGTTTTTTTTTTTTTGCAATCAGCAAGTGGCTAAGGCCTGTATAATTCCTGATATGAGCACTGGATCTTTTGACAACAGTAGTGGCGAGGGAGAGAAAGGGAGGGAAAGTTAAAAACACCATCTGATTCCAGAGCTTGTGTGTGTGTGTGTTTTGTGTGTGTGTGTGTGTGTGTGTGTGTCTTTTTTTCTTTCTTTTACCATTGTGTATCAATTTCAGGTGGTTCAAAGATATTTCATTGGAGGAAAAGAAATAGATTAGTTGGATGAAGATCTTGCTCAGATTACTTTTTTTTTAATCATGTTAAGGGTTTTTTCTGTTACTGATTATGCAGACTAGAAACAACTTCCATGCTAGGAAGCTGCTTAATTTTAATTGTATATTACTCAAGCACCTTTTTGGAAGCTCAGAAAGAAAGGAGATCATGCTTCTTTAAAACTTTAGCTTTATAGAAATATTTATGTAAATAAAGTTATGCTGGAAACAAAGCATTTGTATGTCTGTGTGTGTATATATGTGTGTATGTGTATACATACATCTCTGTGTGTATACATACACACATATTCACACTATATATGTGTATATATATATATGTATATATACAGTATATATATATGGTATTTATATATACAGTATATATCAGTATAATTTTGTATTTTCCCCTGTTGAATGTATTTTTAACTGAGATTTTACCCAGAACAGAAACACAGGCATTCCACATTTTTGCTTAATCATTTGTGTTTAGGAAAGACGAGATGAGAGTATCTCATTCTACCTAGTTTTATTTGATTTGAAAGTGTGAGTATGCAAGTGTGTGTGCACGCGTGCCCTTGTGTTTGCATATGTGTACAGTATGTGCACAATTTTAGCAGTAAGCATCGCTCTTGCTACTTGCTACATTTCAGGGTGTATTCCTTTTTCTTTTCCTGCATGGCCTTAAAAAGGCTGTTAATTCAATGCATTGGCTAGATACACTGATAACATACAGGCAGCACTCATCAGTTCCACAACTTTACTGCATCAGCATTTGGATATATTTGAAAACAGTTGTTTGAAACAACTACTGGAGTACAGTCTACAACTAGCTGGAAGTTTGTTGCAGCTTGACTCGTAACTTTTAACTGTATCATACAACATTAACTTTTCCAAATATGTCTTGGCACTTTTATACTAACTGCCCATTTGTGTATGCCTCTTTCTTTTACAGTTGCTTGTCATAAGACACAGATACCCAGTATGCTTAATGTGAAAAGAAAATGTATTTTTTGTAAAGGAACTCTCAAGTATTGTTGTAAATACTTGGTCAGAGGTTACTGAACTTTAAAACTGAAAAACCTAATTTATTATATGACCTAATTTATTAATCCGAAGATTAACAAATGTCTTGTTTTAGAATATCAAAAAAGTGTTCTAGCTGTTTGCATCAAAGAGAAAAATAGGTGTATCATAAAGGCTCAACATTTTTTCTGTTTATAAATTCAGTTTCCAAAAAACAAAGAAAAAATGTAGTCACTCCCCCCAGCATTTTATACTCATATGACAACACTGAAACAAATGTTAGTCTCCAGTTATTATCCAGATTCTGTCAAGATAAATCATCCATTCCTTTCATAAGAGTAAGCAGTCGTTATCCAGAAATTGTAAATGCTTGCTTTTATTTTACAATCAAGGCCATATTCTGAGAAATATTAGCAGGATATAGGACATGGTGTAAAATGTTTTATTATTATTATTTTATTATTATTATTATTTTATTATTATTTTGAAGATATTATTTATCCTATGTGCTGTATCCATTACATTCTTTTACTTTGGTTCCTGTTGTGCTCTTGTAAGAGAAATGCAGATAATTTTCTGGAAAAAAATAAATAGATGCATATGTGGCACTTGGAGTGCACTGCAATTCGGCAGATTGCTTGTTTACTTTTTAAAATGTAAGACGGTTTCTTGTAATTTGGCTCTTGGCAGCACAATAAAAATTAACTTGATGAACTTTTCATAAGTTTCTAATTGATTTCTTCTGTGTTGTGTTTAACATCTTTTAGTGTTTTATTGTTTCCCAGTTACATTGTGGCAAAAAAGGTATGCAGTGGAACCTGCTGCCACAGTGTTGCAGTGTAGAGTGTTCCTGTTCACGATTCCAACAAACAATGCCCTCCGCTAGGATAAACCAATATATTGACTGCAGTTTTCTGTTTTCCTTCCTCCAACAGTCAGGATTTTGTATCCACTAAGCATGCTCAGTCCATATTGGGATGTTTGGGGGGATTTCTCCCCTTTATTTTTGAAGAATTGTACCAAACATTTCACCAACACTTAAGCATTCATATCCTTAACATAATCCTTAACTGTGACATATGCAGAACTTTCTATCATTACTCTTCATTCTGTTGGTGTGCCACTTAATACTGATGTATGACAAAAATGTTTACTTGACCAGGCACTGCAGCAATTGTTAAAGAGATTGAGAGCATTTTAGTACAAAAATGGGAAGGGGGTGGCACAGGGGGACAGCAAGTATCTTTATGTAACCAATAGGACCCAACTGCCACTGTTGTCACTGTATGCGGGGACATTTGGGCCCAGGGGCCAAATGCAGCACTCCAGGCCTCTCTGCCTGGCCCTTGAAGCTCTCCTTATGTCACAACACCTCCAAATCCATGCCCCTTACCAGTCTTGCTTTGCCCCACTCTTGAGGGCTTTTACCTGGCTGGAATGTTTCCTTTAACTCTGATGGTGCTTCTTGGTGGTCTGGATGGAGGCCAAAGAGGGATGTGAGAGTGCAAAGAAACTATAGGGCTGTACTGTCATGAACTGGTTGGACGCAGAAGAATGGTGGGAGAAACCAGCTGGAGAACCACCAAGGGAAGAAGACTTGGAGACCATGGAACACTGATGGGATGACGCTGGAGACGAGGGAGAAGAATGGGAAGAGGTGTCAGAAGTTGAAGAGGGAACAGGGCTTAGTGAGCTAAGAGTTTGGCAGAAAGAAGGCCAGAATCAGATGCAGAAGCTGAAGGAGGTGAGAACGAGGCAGAGATGAGTCAGGCTGCTGAAAAGTCACAGGTATCCCCTCTCCTGCTGCAACAAGCTCCCCACACCCTCAATCTCCCAGAACCAGGAAAGGCATGGAAAGGGTGGAGGAGAGATTGGCTACACACAGGCACTTTTTCTTGGAAAAAGCACTGGAGTGGAGTGAACTTATTGACAGCTGTGGTGAGTCTCAGCAACTGATTCATGGAGTAAGACCTACTGGGGAGGAGCAGCTGTTAGGCCCGACACTTGGCCTTGTCTCTGCAGTTTGTGTTTCTGCTGATAAAAGTTTTCTCCAACTCTGAACTCTGTAATTTACTGCCAGCTTGCTCTTTGGCATACACAAAGGTAAAATCTACATTTTTACTAGCTCACGAAAAAACCCATTAAAGCTGTCCATACTGGTGCCTAAAGGCATTCCACAAGCAGGGAGCCACCACTGAAAAGCCTGTTCTCATTCACCACTTTCCACACCCTGTGGAAGGGCCTTGGAAAGGGAACACAGGCTCCAAGTTGGTTCATGAGGGTAGAGGCAGTCCTTCAGGTATTGGGGTTCTGAGCCACATAAGGCTTTTTAGGTCAAAACCAGCACTATTAATTGAGCCCAGATGGTCCAAATATCTGGACCATCGTTCCCTGATCAGCAATTTGGCCACTGAATTCTGCACCAGCTGCAGTTTCCAAACCATCTTCAAAGGCAGCCCCACATATAATGCATTGCAGTAATCTAACCAGAGCCTAGACAACAGATGTTAAACTGCTTGTCCATGCAGGGTGTATGGTGGAAGGCACCTCACTGCAAGGCTTGAGCTTTGAGCAACAGTAGTGGATCCAGAAGTCTTTCAGAGGTAGTGTAACCCAATCCAGAGCAGACAAAATCCACTCCATTCAGTCTCAGGAACCACTCCCTACCATTGCCTTAGTCTTGTATGGATTAAGCTTCAGGTTATTAGCTCTCATCCAGCCCATTACAGCAGCAATACATCTATCTACCTTGCACATTCACTCCTACACCTGCATATGTCAAGAAGCAGAACTGCATATGACTATGCTTATAAAGGTGCTATCAAGTTATTATGACAGCTGAGGCATAAAATCCCACAAGCACCTCTCCTCCCTCCTTGGTACTAAAATAGAAATAAATTAAATAGTTAATAAATTGCTGCTTTTCCATGACACCCTCAATCAGTTGTGTGAAGTAGTGCCTCTCTGCTTGGTAGGGAAGGTTCTATCCATTAACCTGGAAGGCACCAAGTTAGCTACCCATGGACTCTATGCTCAGATACATATTTTTAGATGCTTCCCATCCAATAGAAAAGGTGTTCTGTACATGGTCACAGTCACTCACTGAGAAGCAAAATGTTTTTGTTTGTTTTTTTGGAAGGGGGAAGTGCAAACATTTTGGAGGACATCCATGAAGTTCATCCCCACCACTCATTTTAGGATTTAAGTGATGCTTAAAAGCCTTATTGAAATCAAGATACGCTATGTCCACAGCATTCCCCTGATCCACCAAGCTTGTAGATCTGCTTCCAACAAGCCTCTTCTAGTTTTAGTTCAGCATATCTTGAATGCAAAAGAATGCATGAAAATGCAGTCACTATTATTTAGAGGTTGCTTTTTTGAGAGTTTGTCAGTGAATTTTTTAAATGAAAAGTTTGGTCTCTACGCCTGTTTAAATATCACAGTGACTGACTCTACATCCTTCCTCAAATCTGGAAAATACTCTTCCTAACACAGAAGCCAATTATGATTACACTAGTATCATGCTCTGCACATGAGCCATGTCATTTTCAGTACTGAACAGTGCATTGCAACTATGTTCTGCTATGCCCTGGCTGAAACTATTTTATTTTGTCTGTTGGTTGGAATCCTTTTAAAAAAAACAACTAAGAATGGGGAAAGCATTTTTTATCATTAAAAGTTAAACTGATTTGTAGAGGCATGAAAACTGCATGCCATTGTGTTCCTCACATTTTACAAAGTTGTGTGTACTATGTTTAGAGTTCTGGCAATGGTCAGTGAAATTGATACATGGATTTTAAAACTTACATGGAACAACTAAATTTCTAAACAAGAGTTATGGAGTCAACCTTGTTTGAAAATCATACTTGGGTACTCTTGCCTGGAAGATGTCCGTAGATGCGCAAGAATACTTCCTCGCCCCTTATTTTAGAGAAAGTGTGAAGACAGTAGCACTCTGCACATGTGTAATGGCACCCTTTCCTTAAAAAGTGCCGCACACTCACTTCCTATGAAAACATGTCAGGCTAAAAACTGCAGCCCAACCCACCCGAAATGTTACCACCAGCGGCCTCTGATTTAACTCTTCTTGTTTAAATCCAATTCAAAATCTGTTGTTCTAATTGAAGCAGGTAGTGATAGGTAGCAATGGGGGCGGGATACGGTTCGCACCGGGCACAGGTGTGGTTTACTACGGTACTTAGCTAGCTCTTAAATTCAACGAGGCTGCAAATTCTAGAGGAGAGTGGATAAACTGAGGGAGCAAAGCCCCGCTCAACAATGCGGGCCTGGCTTCCGATTGCGAAGCTTCCCAAACCAAGAGGCCAAGATCTCGGTTTCGGTGCGAGCGATGGGCGGCCTCCCTCCTTAACGGGGCGCCCCTCCGCCCGGGCAAACCGGGAGCGCGCGCTGCGGAGCGCCGGGGCGGAGGCGAGGCGGCGAGCACGCGCAGGCCGGGCCCGGCCGGCCTCTCTCCTCAGTCGCTGCGTCGTCGGCCATGGCGGCGGCGGCGGCCTCGCAACGGGACCCTGCCGGGGACTGGCAGGACTTCTCGGGCTTCCAGCCCCCGGCCGAGGAGAGCGGCTGCCCGGAGGCCCCGGTGGCGTGTCGGGAAGGCGGCTCTTGGGGCGGCGGCGGAGGAGGCAACGACCTGGCGGCCCAGCTGCCGCTCTGCTTCCAGGCGCCGCCGCCGCCGAGCTGCGCCGAAGGGGAAGCGCGGGTCCCGCCGAGGCCTCTCAGCGACCAGAGCGCGCTGCACGAAGACGAGTGAGTGGCCGGGCCGGGGACCCTTCCGGGGGGGGTGCGTGACGGGCCCGCCCCCCCAGGCCGGTGTGGCCTTTTCGGGACGGGTGCATAGTTTGGGGGGCAGATATTAACGCCCTGGGCCCTGAGACGCTTCTCCCCGCGAAGAGCTGGTGGTTGGGGATGAAGGGGCTGCTGGGAGCGCAGAATCGCCCCCTCGAGGAGGCGGGAGGGAGCTGCGCCGCCCTCTGCATTCGCCAGCACTGCGCGGTCCCCGAGGCCCTTGAGGAAGACGTCGGAATGCAACACTAGGGTTGGTTGGGCAGCATTCGGCGAGCTCGGCCTTTTGCTCGTGGGGGGGGGGCGGTTGCTCGGAAGCTCAGAGCGGTTTCCTGTAGGTATCGTGCCAAGGGTTGGACTAAATGACCCGCGGGGGTCCCTTCCAACTCTGCCATTCTATGAAGCTTTTTTAGTACGTCAGGACTCGGCCACGCAGGCAAGCTTTTTTCTAGTCCCCCAGAACCGGCTTCCAGCTTAGAGAGGACTTTTCTGTCTGGTGGAAGAAGAACTATCTGTGCGCAGAAAACTGCCCATTGATTTATTTAAGGAGAGGCCCTTTAAAGAACCGTCCAGTCCCAGAAGACGTGTTGGCTTTGCATGGGGCTTATTCCTGGTCAAAAGATTGCAGCCTCAGGCATGGGAAGCTTCCATACACAGACATGATTCGTTGCTTCTAAACCATAATATTTGAGAACCCGCTTGTCAGTGTTCTTAAAACCTCTTGCTCACTAGAGGTTTCTCTTTAAAGTCTGTGGAACTTTGACTTCGTCTTTTTATGTTGTTTGCTTCTTAGCAAGCACAAGTTTGTCATCTGCTCTGATTTGTTCTCCAATACAGTTAATCCTTTCAGATTAGATTCTCTGTTTATAAACACACATTCTCTGGGTTGCCCCAAAAGTAATAAGTCTTTGAGGAATATTCTTCAGAGGCCTTGTGAACCCAGACAACACAGTCCAGTTACTGGAGACAAAAAACATGTCAGCAGTGGCGTAGCGTGGGTTGTCAGCACCCAGGGCAAGGCAAGTAATTTGCGCCCCCTAACCCGTGGATTTGCGCCCCCTAACCCATGGATTTGCGCCCCCTAACCCATGGATTTGCCCTAACCCCAGATTTTGCGCCCGGTGCGGCCGGCCCCCCCTGCACCCCCCACGCTACGCCACTGCATGTCAGCTATTTCTGTTGCTGACTTGCTGGTGAGCTTCCCAGAGAAATATGATTTGACCACTGTTGCAGACAAGAGTACTGGACTAGATACAGTCTAACCGAGCAAGGCAATTGTTAGATTCTTGCCTCTGTGCATGCAAAGCTAATTGCTGCTGTTATTCACGTATCTACAGTGAGGGAGGAAAGTACTTGATCCCCTGCTAAATTTGCCTGTTTGCCCTCTGACTAAGAAATACAGTGAAGATACCAGGTAGCCTGACATCTGGCTGGTTGATACGGGATCAAATACTTATTTCACTCATTATAATGCACATCTATCTCTGACTTTTGTCTTCTGGGTTTCTGGGGGTTTTCCTGTTCTTCCTCTTCTGTCTCTCACAGCTACAATAAACCTACCATTAAAATTATGGACTGGGCATTTTTTCATCAGGGGGCAAACTGGCAAATTTAGCAGGGAATCAAATACTTTCCCCCCTCACTGTATGTTATTACCTTAAAAGTATCCACTCCATCCCAGCAAGGGAAATCCACATGCAGAAACAAGTATACTTCCATGGACACATAGGCATTACAAATGTGAATCATGAAATCCATCTGGGTCTCACTGAACTGGCTGGATATAGCTTTTTATTTAGCTAAGGGTGGAGGGTAGGAATGAGTATTACCATCTGGGCCACAGCTTATTGCACACAAGTAAGGATGGGTTAGGGCCATCCCATCTTAGTTGAGAGATTCATTTTTATTGTTATGTATGTAGTTCCAAAATGTTTGATTTTGGAACCACTGTGGGATTCACCTGGTTAATGCATTTTTAAAACCACAGTGTTGCTCAGTATATTTGTCAGATTTAATATAGTAATTGCTGTATAGCTTGAAGCCTAAAATATAATTTATTTCCCCCCCACCTCAGGATTTGGAATGCTCTGACAGATAATTATGGTAATGTAATGCCAGTTGACTGGAAGTCTTCACACACCAGAGCACTGCATTTGCCAACACTGAATCTTTCTGAAAAGGGAGTAAGTACACGCCTGCAATACTTTCTGAACAGCTTTCTCTTGAATGCTTGCTGCTGTGGCACATAACCACAATGTTGTTGCATCATTTGTCAAATGAAGGAACTTTTGACATAAAATTCTCAACTTTCTGTTTCCATCTTGAGGCTGCCTCTTAAAAATATATCTGCCAAATTTTTATGATTAGAAATGAGAGTCGACGTATTTACCTCTTTGCCTTGGCCTTTTGACACTTGAGTTGTATATTTTCAGCACCCACCCTATTTTTTGTGACTGCGAATGAACAGTGGGTAATAAAGTAATAATATTTAACATTTCTTTCACTCTTATAGTTGCAGTTGTGTGCAGACTTTTATGCAATGTTATGTAAGTTCTATTTAAGTTAGTGGCTGCTTGTTTATATTTGTTCATCGCTTTTTCGAAAAATCTTAAAGCGACTTACAACGTATTAAAATACTGAACCATGTATGTACCCCTGCACATAAACCATACCTTATTGAGTGTATGTCCAAATCAGAAAATGACTTCTTTGGTTACAGCTAAAAGCAATTTTGCCTCTAATTTTGGGCTAAAGTTCTGACCTAGTTGTTTTGTTTTGTTTCCACTGCTTTGCAGTGCAATCCTATGCATGTTTACTGAAAAGTAAGTTCCATGGAGTTGTGGGACTCTGAGGTCAGTGGGTTTAGGATTGCCTTTGGTTTAAAATGATCACGTATTTCTTGAAAGGATTTAGGATCCAAAAACAATAGTTGGGATTTGTCACATAATGTCTTGATGCTTTTAATAATGATTTTCTTACAATTCTTTTTGTTATATAGGTTAATGACAACATGAACCTTGACTTATCAGATGATGAAGAGTTGAGAGAGCAACTAGACATGCATTCTATTATAGTTTCCTGCATCAATGAAGAACCGCTCTTCACAGCTGAGCAGGTAAAGAACAGAAAGCACCCATTCAGCTTTGATAACAGCACCTTGTTATTAAGCTTCTTATCTCTCTAATGGAAGAAATACTAAATACACTTGGAGAGAAACTATAGGAATGCAGGAATGTGACCCAAAGTCCAGCCTTTGCTATCATATTGTAATTTTGTTTGGATTTACAGGTATGCTTGCATCTCATAAAAAGACACAAATGAAATATCAGGAGAAGATTTGCCTCATATGACAATATTTTATATTGAAGGAAAATGCTTAGAAAGTTACTGTTAAGTTTTGAAAATCAGCCCTGAATGTTACGTTACGTCTTTGATTTTCCATAACTCTGTGTTTACTTCGAAAGGTGATTGAAGAAATAGAGGAAATGATGCAGGAATCTCCAGATCCAGATGATGAAGAAACACCAACCCAGTCAGACCGCCTGTCCCTACTGTCCCAGGAAATTCAAACACTTAAGAGATCTAGTACAAACCACAATTATGAAGAACGTAAGGAATCCTTCTGCTGTATTTTGCATTTGATTTCCTCTTCTTACAAACTGTTCAATGTTTGAAAGAGAATTTCACTTTTATACACACAGTTAGGCATGATTTTTATTAGATGCCTTGATTGCATCTGATTTGTCTGAAGAGGTCAAAACAGTATGTCATATGTTTCTGATCTGTCAAAATAAAACATTTTCTGGAACACTTTCCTGCATTTTGTCAGGATTCTTTTTGCTTTTTTTTTGGAACTTGCCTGATTATGGAATAGTTTGCAATGAGCTGGGATTCTTCTGAAGACCTTTATGCTCCAGTGTACTGCAATGTCATCTTCACATAACAAGGTTTTGTCTGTAAAGGCTAATGCCTGCATGGCACTGATCTCCATCTGAATATAATAAATATTATAAGAAAACTTTTTAAAGCAAATACCGGTTTGTGTAACATACAGAAGTTTGCCTCATATACCCAAAAGTGGTATTCCCCCCCCAAGTATTTTCTACTATAGAATGATGAACACCTGATTCACCATGTTTCAATTTATTATGTTTGCCTGTCTTTCTCTTGGTAGTTTCGCTGTCATGTTGTCCACAGATAAGGCCAAGTGGAAGTGGAAGCAGACTGTATTCGGTGATGCAGATGTCTGTAATTCTCTGTAGAAATACAGTCTTGAGGAATTTCAGTTATCCAGGATAACTAAACGTTTTTCTGCCCCATCCTGATAGGAGGCTTTCTCCTCCTATAAGCAACTATTGAGTAGGACAGATGTACACGTTGTCCTTAAAACTGGTGACACCTCTTGAAAATAGCATTTCAATTCTTCTGGTCAATAGTCAGGGATGATGCAAGTAGTCAAACAACACTTGGAAGGTGATTGCTTGTCCACCCCTGATATGCACCATCACATGTGAAGTGAGTTGCAGTTGCGGAAGAGTGTTTCATCATAAGTTCATAGATTTGGCAGCTGTTGCTCTTTGGGTGCATTTGTTAGGAGCAAAGTATTGGATTTATGCTGCTTTTGATATGCAATATTATATGTAACCTAATTTTTTGTTCTGTTTGGAAAACAGGTGTGAAAAATCTATCTGTGACGGAATTAAATGATCTGTTAGAAGAGATTGAGACTGCCATCAAGGACTACTCTGAGGAGCTAGTGCAGCAGTTGGCACTACGAGACGAGCTGGAATTTGAGAAGGAAGTAAAGAACAGCTTCATCTCTGTCCTTATTGAAGTACAAAACAAACAAAGAGAACAGAAGGAAATGGCAAAGAAGAAAAAGAAACTGAAAAATGGCAGTCCTCAGAATGGCAAGCAAGAGAGGAGTCATATGCCTGGAACAGTAAGAACATTGTCCTTTGTGTCTGTAGATAGAAACCCAATTAGAATTTTAACTCTAGTTGATCACTTTCTATCTACGTCTTACTTCTTAAAGTATATACATCTCCTGTCTTTCTGGTTGCCATTATTGGGGAATCTCATAGCTTCTGATTGGCAACTATGACTTCATTAAACTGTAGCAGTTAAACATTTACAGTGGGCTCTATTCAACATAGTGCCAATCCTTGCAATAGTACAACAATTTAGTCAAATACTTTGAGAAGTTGTACTCCTTATGGATAAACACTGCACTTACTATGTTCTAGGGAATGTGTACTGTACATGCTTTGTTTTACCTGCTTGAGCAACTTGTAAGGAGTAAAGAGGAATGATACTGCCCTGGAAATTCAGAAAATGATGGAAACCTTTCAGTCTAAAATCTAGAAATCCAAAGTACAGAGGTCTTGGTAGTAATTTTTCATTAGAGTGATTACAGAAATGGAATAGAAGTGAAGTTGTGCGCAAGGATGCAGAACTATTGGACAGATTTCAGTAACTGTCATTGCAATAGCACAGTGGCGTAGCGTGGGGGGTGCAGGGGGGGCCGGCCGCACCGGGCGCAACATCTGGGGGGTGGCGCTCGCACTCGCAGCTCTCTAGTGGAAGAGACTCGAGTGCTAAAATCCACGGGTTAGGGGGCGCAAATTACTTGCCTTGCCCTGGGTGCTGACAACCCATGCTATGCCACTGCAATAGCATACATACCCTTTGCCATATAAAGTTTTCCACATACCCCATCTCCTTTCATTAGCCTTCTTTTTTCTCAATTCTGTATGTCTTCTATGTCCTGCTCAAGCCTCTGCCTCCTCCAGTTGCTCAGGGATCGCACGTTCTTTTGCCAGTGTTGTCATCAGCATGTAGAGGCCCCTCAAAACCCTTTTCCAGGTACACTACAACTTAAAGATGCGGGAGTACTTACCACATACAGCGCATCCTTTTAATGTGAGGGACTTTGGGGGACCAGAAAGATCCTGCCACTGATTTTAGTAAGATCTATGCTTAGTAGGATTGTGCTATAGTGTCAAGTAAGCTTTGCCTCGAGGCATTATATCTTCATAAAAAAAAAAAAGCTAGGGAGTAAGTGCTTAATGAAAGATATTTATGAAGGACTTAATGTATAAATAATGCTGCCATAAAAAGGACAGAGCACTTTTAATAGTAAATGCATAAATAACAGCATTAATAGACTCTGCATTGGCCAGGACATTGGCTAGTCATAAGCTTTGTTAATTTTAGGAGGAATAGGAACATGTACCATAAGTGACTGTCATTTTAAAGGTCAATCTGCTCCAGAGAGAAGTATACAGATACTCAAACATCATGTGCTAGAGCACCAAGGAGTTTCTAGTTGAACCCTAGTGATGCGTCCGAGGCACAATCTTTTTCGCTACCTTTGTTCACCTGTATCATGTGTACCATTTACGTGTGATGCAATCTGCATGTCTTTTTACTTGAGTACGGTATCTAAGTTCAAAAAGTGGCCCTAATCGCAAGTGGTACAAAGGATGAGAGAGGTTCTGGCATTGCGCAGGGCCTTGTGGCCTGCTTATCTTTGAGAGGGGCTTGAGGAGATGCAGGAGGACAGCCGTGAGCTGCCCCTAAATGCTACCCTCCCTTTTGCAACCTCTTTGTAGGAAAAAGGTCTGTTGGTATGCAATTCCTCTTTCTGCTCCCCTCCTCAGCCAAAGCAAGAGTAGTTTTGAGAGGGGTGCTCTTTGCATTGGAAGGATTTCCAGCTGCAGTCTCTGCAAAAGATGCTGGAACTAAAAATGCTGTACGAGATGGAGACCATCTTGTATACAAAACAATTGGGTTTGGAACGGGGGGGGGGGGACACAAGACTTTTTCAGCCTGAGGGCCACATTCCATTAGAGGGTGGAGCTGGAGGTGAAACTATTAATATAAATGTTATAATTGTATAATAGGCTAGTTTTTAATCACATCTGCATACCCCTCTCTATCCTCCATTAGGACAAGCAGGAGGTATTATCAGTGCTCAAGTGCACATTTCAGCCAGGCAAAAAACACATGGGGTGCAAAGCAGGGCCAGTGAGTGCTGTGGCTTAGGGAAAGTGCCAGGTGCCAAACAGAGAGACCTGGAGGGCTGCATTTGGCCCCCAAGCCTGAGATTCCCCACCTGTGGGTCGTAAAATAGAAGCTAAGCTGATATGTTAACCAAAATCAATGGTCCCTGTGCACCTGCACATTTTTGGGCTGCGTGAGAAAACGCCTTGCATTCAAAGCAGTCAAAGCAGATGGTTGGTTTTATTCACGTTGCAATCATTAATTACCTTTTGGTGTCAGTGGGGAGGTCAGAACAGAGAAAGGTAGAATACAAACACGTGACTGCCACTGGCATCAAACCATGTTACGGGATACACATGCAGACCTTTGTTGTTGTTTAGTCATTTAGTCGTGTCCGACTCTTTGTGACCCCATGGACCAGAGCACGCCAGGCATTCCTGTCTTCCACTGCCTCCCGCAGTTTGGTCAAACTCATGCTGGTGGCTTTGAGAACACTGTCCAACCATCTTGTCCTCTGTCGTCCCCTTCTCCTTGTGCCCTGAATCTTTCCCAACATCAGGGTCTTTTCCAGGGAGTCTTCTCATGAGGTGGCCAAAGTATTGGAGCCTCAGCTTCACGATCTGTCCTTCCAGTGAGCACTCAGGGCTGATTTCCTTCAGAATGGATAGGTTTGATCTTCTTGCAGTCCATGGGACTCTCAAGAGTCTCCTCCAGCACCATAATTCAAAAGCATCAATTCTTCGGCGATCAGCCTGCTTTATTGTTCAGCTCTCACTTCCATACATACATGCAGACCTTACCCAGTACCAATCTCCCCATGTACATTCACATGTGCTATACACACAGCACCCTTTTAAATGCAAGGGATCCAGTCAAGAAGGTGACTTACCAGTGGGACTTGTTTTTACGCGTGACATGCCTATTGGGACAACTAAGTATACGTTTTTTTATATCTTAGGTTTTAAGTGTTCTTCTTTATTCTACATGCTGCATATTAATTTAACGGTTGGTGTGAATAAAGTAAAAGACTAGCTACTATAGCAAGGGTGAGGAACTGGATCCAGCCAGAGGGTCGGATCCAAAAGTAGTGAACCCTCCACAGGTTAGTTTGACAGGTGGGCAAACATCAGGTGTCTGAAGCTTTAGGCTGTGGCTGCAAACAAGTCTGTTTTATGACATTTAGCATCTCACATAATTCATGTAGAAAACACTTTGGTATCAGGCCTGTGTTTATAAAACTGTACTGATGGTCCTATTTCTAAATTCTATAGTTTTCTTTTGCTAAAGAACTAAATATTGAAAAAGTAAGTTTTTCTCCGCTTAAACTGCAGTTGCATTTATTCATTCCTAACAGCTTGTCTCTGTCATTTACCTTGCTTGCATCTTTAGTAAATCCTAACTAATAGCTTTTAAATTTTTCTGTTCTCCCTTCCCTTTTCCCTCCTGCCATGTTCTTGCTCCCTATAGCGGTTCAGCATGGAAGGGATCTCAAATGTTATTCAGAATGGCTTCCGTCAAACGTTTGGAAACTCGGGTGGAGAAAAACAGGTGCTGGGCTCTCCTCTGACACTTTGGTTTTTTCCCTTGTGCTATCCTTTCTGTCTTTATATAAATCAAAGCCTTAAAAAGCTGGCAACAGTAGCATTTTCAGACTACAAGTGATCACCGGAGGGGTAGGGGATATTAGCATGCTTACTCGCGTCTTCTCTGCCTTCAAGGCTATGATTTGTTTGCAAAGGTTTTCTTTCCTCGGTAGTTAAAGAGCAGACAAGCCTTGATATGCACAGAAAAATTGCAGCAAATGAACAGTTTCCCTCTAGGGTTCATTTAACCTCTGAAAATAAAATATAGGCATCAGCATAATACATACTTGGAATGAACTGCATGCATAAGAAATCAGCAGTAGAAGGTCATGTCAGCTTAAATACTTCAGCACAAGAAGAAAGAAATGCATGGAAATAGTATATAGTAAATAAGACTAGCAACTTTCAATAGGTTTAAAGCCTCTTTATTATGGATTCTAAAACATCACGTGTTTCCTTGGACAATTTTTTATTTCATTTTAAGCAAATATATATGTAATCCACAATCCAAAGGGATATTAAATGCCATAAATACTTTTTTTCTCCAAACAATTTGTTATTATGTTTTATATCCCAATGTCAGATTGCTATACTGTATTATAGTATTGAAAATGTATGTCTATACAACCTTACAATAATCAGGGGGTGGACTAGATGACCCTAGGGGTACCTTCTAACTCTGCAGTTATGTGGTTTTGGCTGGTTTTTATGATCAGGCATATTTGTTTTAGATCAGACCCACAGCTAGTGCTACTATGCAAATTTTCATGAGGATCAAATTGTTTAAAAGACAAGACATACATTTTTTTTACTAAACACACTTTCATTTTAAAAATCTCAGATAGAACATGTACTTCTATATTTGTACAGGCTTTAAATAAAGGTAACAAAAACAATTCTGAGACAGATGGTATAAGACAAGGTAGCTTCCTATGTACGCATTTCAGTCTGTGGTTATCTTTTTAACAATATTAAAATCATTGGACAGCTTCTCTTTGCAGTTAGCACCACTTAGCGTAAACATTGGATTGAGTAGTGACAATAGGATTTGGAGAGGGTAAAATCTAATTTTGACCAGCCCTCATCTTGGAGAGTCCTGAAGAGAGGCTGGGAACATTAGAACTCTTTAAATCCTGGGTCCCTAAAGAATATGGAAGGTAGAAGAGCAGTGATAAAAACAAGGTTGAAGGTTCAATCCCTGTATGGGACAGCTGCATAGAATCATAGAGTTGGAAGGGAACCTGTGAATCATCTAGTCCAACCCCTGCAATGTTGGAGCACACAGCTGTCCCTTACGGGGATCGAACCCAAACCTTGGCATCCACCACACTTTAATCAGCTGAGCTGGATGGCCCTCAGAGTCCTGTCCAACTATAATTCTATTGGGTCAGCCTGGATAGCTCAGGTGGTTAGAGTGGTTTGCAATCTAAGTCCAGAAGAAGGCCACAGTGCTAAAATGAATGAGCTGGGGTCTTTTGGACTGCTGTGTATGTTGTCAGTGTCCCCAGTGGAGCCCATTCCAAGCAGTCCCTGCCAGTGCTTCCATGGTAGTCCTTTTACTAGACGAATACAATCCGTTTGCACACTGAGCTCCTGCAGATGCCTAGATCTCTGTTCAACTTGGTGCTTGCAAATTAAGCCCTTCTGTTGAAATAAATGCCCAACTTATTGGCAGAGAACTCTGTGGCTGCAAAAGCCCATGTACTAGTTATCAGTCTCTGAACTGGAGCAAAGTTTGTATCAACTTTTGGGGTGGGCAGAGTTTTGAAAGGAGGGGCTGTGTGATATTTGCTGAGCATGGTTTGGGGTCTCCAATATTGTTTGCTGTCAGAACCTTCAACATTGTTTTAGAAGCTCATCGTAAGGTATGTGTACTATGTACATTAATTTGACATCACTTCTGTAGTCTGCAAAATAAGTATTTTACTAGTTTGATAGCTCTCTATCCCAAATACAGAGATGCTAACATGCATATTTCTTTTTCTGGAATTTTAAAATGCGTAATGCTTCTTTTCAGACTAAGGTATTCTGCCTCAGGCAGCAGCTTCTCAGTCATTTAGGCTGCAGTCCTGAACACACTTACAGGGGAATAAGTGGTTGAACATAGCAGGACTTTCATATAGCTCAGTAGAACATGAGACTCTTAATCTCATCTAATCTCTAATCTTATGGGTTTGAGCCCCACATTGGGCAAGAGTCCTGCATTGCAGGGGGTTGGGCTAGATAACCCTCGTGCTGTGATTCTGTGAATAAACTTGTATAGGGTTATGCTATTTATTATATTCTTATCATGGGGGGAATACTCTGCATATGTTGCCATAGGTTAACAAGTCAATTGGTTTCAATGGTTGAAAGAGTTTTAAAATGTTATTTGCATGGGTACAGCTCTGCATATTGCCTTGTGACCTATTGGCAAGGAGGGCTTCTTTATTTCAAAAATCCCCAAGAGTTCAGTTTTGGGTTTGAGAGTCTACAAAAAAACCCCAATGAATGCCAAATCTGAAATTATGGAGCTGAAAAATATTGCCAGTAAAAGCTTCAAAAGAAACACGTTCAGTTCTCTGAAATCTGTATATTTATTCAAACCAATTTGAACTAAATTCAGATGTGTATAATGTAAGCCCATGTATTGGGAACAACTGTGTTTAAAGTTGAAATACATAATTGGAAAGATTTGAGTAGTGAGCGGGTGTCTGCCATAAAACATTACTGCTACTACTGCTACTATTTTCCATTACTATTATTACTACTACACACTTCTGTGTGGCAATAATAAAGCATGTCACCAAAGGAAAAATGCTGAAGAACCAGAGACAGAATGCTGATTGAAAGCAGCTTGCTTCTTCAGCAGCACAAAGCAGTTGCAGTAGAAAGGGATATCTAGCTTCAGAGATGCCTTTCCAAGCAAAATGGGCTATGTCCACAAAGTGAAAGCAAATAAGGGTTGTTCAGTACAGTTGGGCAGCTCAGTTCCCTGGACCATTACGTTGCCACTGCCACTGAGTAAGCCTTCATGCAAGTGCATAGAGGAAACTAGCACACAACCTTTCCTGGCAGCAGCTGGGGGAGCTTGGCCTGCCAGAATGCGATTTCACTCATCCAAATATATTTGGGTGTGTTCCTTGGTCCAGATGCTGGTCAGTTGGTTACACTAACTCATTTCACAATTCACGCAGCAAGTCATTCCATGGAGTCACCTCCCAACACACACACACACACACACACACACACACACACACACTTACATATAGTATATCCATGATGGAAAGACAGAGCAGACAATTCCTGAACAAATATAGTAACTATTCTTTATTATTGGCATTTAAAAGATCTGTGGGTTTACATTTGGTTATCAAATGCAAAAATAAAATGTTGTGTGTACTATCCCGTTATAACTTCCTTACAGTGCAGAAAATCTCTAAAAGGAAGAGTTTGGCTAACTACAATGTGTCATATCCAACAGTGTCCATTGGCATAAGGAATCCATCAGAAGAATGAGAGAGGGAAACAATTTTCAGCATTTTGTCTGCATCACATCTGCTTTGCGGAATCACCAGAAATTGTTTCTGTCCTCATTCTGCAAACGGATTCTTTCCATCAATGAGGGAATGGACACCCTTGGATGCTACCTTGTAAACAGTATTCTGGAATTTAAGATCAATTTTGACACACTGTATTAACACACATCATTTTGTTGCTTTCTATAATATATTTGAATTGGCTTCATTGTGTTTAGATAGAATTTAACAGATCTGGTTTGTACATAATGAGATATATTTATCGTATGACTGTAAACTGGAAGTTGTGCCCAGAATCACTGATGCTATTTAGTAATCCTTGCATTCATTTGGCAGTACCTGACAACAGTTATTCCTTATGAGAAGAAAAGTGGACCTCCATCAGTTGAAGATCTCCAAACATTAACAAAAAGTAAGTATATAATAGTGATTAAAGTACTTTCAAAAGTCAAATTCTAGATTATTTTCTTAGGTGTCCGGAAGAGTCAGTGTGGTTACACATCTCCCAGTGTATCATTGGAGGAAAATTGCATTAGAAGGCCAAGCAAGCATTTTATGTTCCCGACTCTGAAATAACTAAAAAATGCTTGGAGTTGATCAGCAGCCTTATGCTTGTTCATGTTACCCAGAGAGGCCACTAACTGCCCCATGGCACATAGATCAAATGAAGACTTATTTAAAAGGTTGTACCCTTCCTGCATCTTTTGGTGAAATCAGTGTTATTCCCCAGCTCAGATATGCATTAATATTCTGAAATTGGTAGAACTAACTTCTACTGTTTAGTTTTAATCAGCCAGGAAGTTCAGGTACATAATACGATTAGCCAAATTTCTTCAGGTTCGCTGTCTGCATCCAAGGTAGTAACTTCCAAGCAAATAGTTGTCCAATTCTCCTGAAACATTTCTTCTCCAGATTGTTTTTTCTGTATCAAGTACTTGGCAAGAGTCACAGCCATACTAATGAAGAACTATCCCTTTCTCCATTCATAAACAGTTCAGAGGAGGCACTATCTAAAGAGTTAACGGTATTGTTTTCAACTGACTAGCTGCAACTTGATTCTTGACTCAGTAACAGACTTCCTGACTCTCCCTGCTAACACTGTGTGGCAGGCCTCAAAACATTTATTTAGAGCACTGGACTCTCAGCTGTTGATACACAAATATTTCAGAACGAAACAGTAAATGTGCTACAATCAAGTATAATTCTACATAGGTATTTACTCTTAAATATTAAGGAGGTTGGGATGTGTTCTTCATAAAAGTTGCCCATTATTTGATTCACATATATTGATCCAAAAGGGAAATAGTAAAATTACCCTTGCCACTTGGCAGGTTAGCACAAGTGGCTAGTTTACCAAATTACCAGCATCTGTTGGTTTCTAGACCTGTTGTGGGCAGGGGTTGCTTTGAATGCACTTGAGAAATAATTATTTGGGTGCATTGAGGACAAAGCAGCCATGAAGTGAGCTATCTACCACTTGCTGACTATGGAGCGCAACACTAAAGACTCCAGCTTCCAATGCCCTTGTACCCTGAGAACTTGGGGGACATTTGTGGGGTGGCCAGGCAAGTAGTGCTATCATTGAAAATGAACCCTATTATTACAGATTAATAGAACAGTCCACTTGGTTGGGGAGATATACATTTGATTAAAGCTATGGTTGTTTAATGTTCTTATTCATGGTTGACTTGGATGAAAGTAGGGGGGCGAAATAATGTGCACAAAAACCTTCAATACAGTTGCTCTTATGAGGGGTTTCTAAACAGTTGTCAGTGCACTTCTTTTAGGTAGTCGACTACGTGCCTGTAAAAATACAGTTAAAATCACACCTTATCTAGCACAGTGCATTGCAATTGCTATAACAGGCAGAAAAATCATTAAATGGTCTGCCAAAACCCTCGGCAATTTTCCAGTAGTTTGTGTGAAAAGGGTTTGGGAAGCACTGCTCTAAATGCCATGTTTATATTGACTAAGTTGGTGCTTCTTCCACTGATCATCTTCTCCACATTTTACAGTTCTTCATGCCATGAAAGAAGACAGTGAGAAAGTGCCAAGCTTATTAACAGACTACATTTTGAAGGGTGAGCTAGTCATGCATCTTTTTTAAAAAAATGTTAATTTGTGGAGTATGAAATATTTCTACATTTCGAGGCTTTTATCCATTCAGGCTTTTGGCCAATAATTTTATAAAGCCATTTCACTACTAGTTTTAACTGCTGTCTGCAGTATGTTACAGTGTTTTAAAAACTTGTTTTATGTAATATAATTATTGTGAGCTGCCCTGGGGTCCCTTTGGAGAGGAAGGGTGCGAGTTGTGAATTTGAAATAGTAAATAAATCAAAACACTCTGCTGGCTTCATAAATGGAGTAGGTGAAGACACATAGATGGGGAGAGCTCTGGGATATGGAGATTAAACATTGGGTGCAGAGACTTAAAAGTCATTTGTCTGTGCTTTGGAAATGGTTCAAAGGGCAACGCTTCCTCACACCAGTATTTTATAGGGGTTGTAAACAACTTGCCTCATGGAAAAGCTGCTCTCGTGAAATATGCCAGCACTAAAAGCTATGTTGCTCATGTCTTAATGAGACCTATGCAATGTTTGAGAAGGTTCTAGAGAATTATTACATATTCCTCATTAACTGTTTACCTGGTATTCTTATAGAAGCTGAAAGAAAAGCAGTGTTCTGTTCTACCTGTGCAGTGTTTCAAAGTGGTATTTTAAACTCTCCACCTTGCGTGTGTTTAATTTGTGTGATGGTGTGTGGGGCTGGCCACCAAGCGCATAAAGCGGCAATCACACAAGTTAAATGCGTGCAAGTTATGAGTCGACTGTAAATAAATCTTTCCATAGTACGAGGATTTTTTAGAAAAGGATTTCAAAGGTTAGGGTGATAACTTGCAGCTGAATAAAAAACAACAATCCATTAAGCTGGTTTTTAGAAAATCCATTTTGTCTTTACCATTTGACTTGTCGAAAAAAAGCAAGTACAACAATGTAATGCTGTTCACATACCTGGTGCAATACTGCTGCAAAATACTTTTGTGTCAGTTCAATGTAGCAGTAAGAGTATAGGATTTGCATTTGTGCCTGTTGGAATTCAAGGTGTGAGTGCTAGAAATGTACTTTATTGTAGGCTTTGGAAAATTCATTGGGCACTGCGGATATGCAAATAGCATAAATAGGATAGGGGATAAAAAATATAAAATGTTAAAAAATATGTCCTCATACACTTTTTAGGAACAATTATCATATTTCTTTTACTTGTGATTTTTTACTTGGAGTGACATATCAGTACAAATATGTCTAACAAACCAAACAATACTCTAACCAAATATATTTCTTTCAAACCAGCAATGTCCCACATTAGTAAGGCACAAAATATAACCTAAAGACCTATATAAAAACAGTTCTCATATCTAGCAGTAACTCCTGTTGCAATCATCTGAAATGAAACTTTTTATACCCTCTTAAACCAATTGCCCATGCAGTCTGGTGCTGCCAATAAAGCAGAATTTTGAAGAGAGAAACTTTTCACCAGATGCAATGCTTAAGGCTAATCAAACAGAATACAAAAAGTACTTTTAACCCCTTGCTGGCGTAAAGGTTCCTGAACCTAAATAAGTAGGCAGTGGAATGAAAACCAATGGCAAAAAGCAGCAGCAGAGGAACAGCAAAGAAAATTGCTTAAAGCTCTGGCATGCAACAGGGTTGGGAAGGGAAAGGGTTACACCCCTCTTCCATGTCAAGCTTTGTGTAAAATGTGTTGAATGTTTGCAAGAGGGAGAAATTGTTCACCTTCCTGGTTGAGTATCTGTTGCAGATTCGACCAAGAATCTCATTAGGTTGACTTAAGGGTGGAAAAGAACTTAACACACGAGAACGTTTGTGTGCTACCAAAGAAAAAATATATATATTTGGTGTGGTTTTTGAGCTTTGGGTTTTTGTTTCCAACCTTTTGAATTAAAATGGGATTTTAACACTACTTTTATAGTTTATTACCTGCAGGGTAAAGATTTTCTTAATAAAAAACTGTTTTCAGATTAGCACAAAATGTTCATGATACTAAAGAAATATGTACTTTTTCCTCTTTTGATAACCTTAAACCTTACTTCTTCATTTGCTTTTGTGTTGTGCTAGCATTGGTTTGAAAGCTGGATTGCTCAGAGGTTTGTGTCTTTTAGCTCTGAAGCAGGAATGAGGAATATGTAAAGGACATGTCTTGACTCCCGCTGTAATCTGTCAGTGGAGAGAGTACACTTTGCATCTGAGTTGTTCTTTCATTGTTGCTGCATGGAGTATCTGAGAGATCTGCTAGATATCCGGACAATTACTTTTTAAAAGAATTATTCTGTGTCACCCAAGACATGACCTTCTATTTAACTCATTTCTGTAAGTAATTAGTTGATGGTAGTGTGTGTTCCTTTATGGATTTGTTTTGTTTGTGTGATGGGGAATGAGGTCCATATTCATTATGCATAGCAATTGCTTCCTGTGAATTTGGTAACGCTTTTAGAATAGAGATCTCAGCATTCTAGTTTTATTAGATCATATCTGACACTGTTTTGGGATGAGCCAATCCAAAAATACCTATATGCATATCTTTATTCTTTTGCAGTTTTGTGCCCTACATGAAGAGAGCTGTGTTTGGTGAAAGGCAGCCAGGCTAATTCCTGTGACAAAGGTTGTTCAAAGCCTTTCAGTTTGGCCCTGTGTTCTCATGTATTTACTATTTTCATTGCCTGCTTGGACTTTTGAATCCTGGAGTGAGTCCTCCAGAGTATGTAGAATTCATCCATTATTATTTTTCACTCGTGTGATGTATTTGAGCAGAGAACAAATGCTGTACAGTTTTATCCACATGCATTGTTTTGGCTTTTTAAACAGTATTTTTTACAAACACACGGCATGTTATTATCCTCCACAACGATCGGAGTCTGTGGAAGAACAAGAAACTTTAGTGTAAATAAAAACCTATTGCATTAAACAGAATTTAATAATAACTGCAATAGGTTATTGCATTAAATGTGTAAAATGGCTCAAAAGCTGAACCTGCACTGCAAAATTTGACTGAAGTTCTTCATTGGAGACTCTAGAATAGTGATATGGGAACTAGCACTGAACTTTTTTTTTATGCAAGAGTTAAAAAGAAGTATTGTTGTGTTTAGTGTTACTGTTTACCGATTCTCATCAATTTTTCAGCACTCTACAGAAGTTAAAGAGGTAGGGTATCATTTTTCCATTACTGGTTGGCTCGCTTAATGAGATTACAATTCATCAGGAAGTTATTCTCTGCAAGCCCTATGGAAATGAATGGGATATGTGAAAGACCACAGTCAGCCTTGCATGGGAAATCTTCCTGATTGATTTGTTTCAAATTATTGTCCCATTAATATTGTGCTCAGTATTTTAATTATTTAAATGAATGTAGTTGAATATGGATATCTTGCTGCTATTGTGCTTTTTAGTCCACATGTTAAATGTTTGGTCATAGTATAACATTTTATATGCTGCAGTATATTAATGAACATTTTTAAAAAGACACTGTTGTCCTGTTGTTATTTGATTTGATTTATGTATTGCAGCACAATGTCTGCCCGCTGCACTTCTTTTGCTTACGGTGTATAACATACTAACTCCTCTCAAAGGTGGGACTTTGGCAATAACAACAAAATAGAAGTCTCACCATATTTTCAAAACTGCAGACAGGAAAGAGCAATAGCTTAAAAGATGAATGTGCTAAAAAACTGGCTGTAAAAAAGCATTCACTTCAGGATTTTTTATCCTGTGCAACTTGCTGCAGCCTTGTTTCCTGAAATGTCAAGAATGTGACCCAATACACAAGAACACTAGAACAGAAAGTTACCCTGTTCCTAGGAACACCTATGCAGGTTCAATCTTTCCTCCTTTATCAAACGTAGCCACATCACACCAGCTCCAATGTATACTCTGAGTAGAAGTAAAGTAAGAAATATAGTCTGAGGGTTGGCAGAAGGAAATTCTTTTTATCAAGGGTATCCTATCTTTATGGACTTCTAATCTGATTCATTTTGCAGCTGAGAAGATTTCACGTTATCTCTGTCTGAGCAGGAAGTTATGACTTTTCCTCTGGGATGCTAATCTCACCACAGCGATACGTATCTTCGCCACCTCCAGATCAAATTGCCTCCATGCACAGGATATTTCATGACAGCCGGAAATAGCAGCTAGTTGAGAGGGTAGCAGCTTGCGTGCTTAGCAACAGTGTTTGTGACGGATTTTAACCTGTGCTTTCCAAGATCTACTGACTTTCAGTTTATTTATAGATGTGGTATACCTGGGCACAAACCATCTGGTAAGTTTTCATATACCCTCCTGAAGTAATGAAAATTAATTCAGGGTGCATTTTCCACCCCCCTCCTCAGTGTGGCTCCATTGTGTATGGTGATTTTGGTTCAGAAAATAATAATACTGAAGCCCTGTCTATTGCATATTAAGCATATCTACGGTATGACATGTTACAGAGGCCAATGGCTGCTTGCCAGCAAAGCTGGTTTGGAAAGCGACTAACTGATTACTAGATGTAGAGTGTTGCATTGTTTTCTAAAAAGTCAAATCACTAGGTCAAGGGCCATAAAACAATAATGACAGTATTAACAGAGGAAACAATAAACAATGGACTGTTTAACCCAATTAAACCAGTAGAACAAAAATTGACATGTATTGATATAGTTATAATTGTCATTATAATTAGCACCAGTAGGGATTTCCCCCCTAAATTATCTTGCTAAATTTGTGTATGCTTTTAGTTTAAGGTTTTATTTAGTATCTGAGAAAATCACAGATGCAGATTCTTATAAATCCCAAAAAAATTGTCCCTTTTCACCTAAAAGATGGAGGTGACTTTGCTTAAGGTTGCAAATTCACATAGTATGAGGTACCAGGAACTGCAATTAGAGACTTCTCTTTTTCTCCTCACTATTTTGTATACAGAATTTTTGCTGCTAATCTTATCTTAATTGGTGGTGTCTGTCCTGTATTTTGATAGTTGTGTTGTACTTGCACAATGCGTCTCATACTGATTTTGGCCCATTTCCTGACCCCTTGCCCCAGTAACACCCCCATTCCATACCATTCAGGAGATGCTCCCAATCCTCTGGAGATGGTTTGAGGGGGGAATGCAAGGGAGGGAGGGGTAAAAGTCCCCTTCAGGTTATTCTTCTGCTTGTTATTTTCAAGATCCAGCCCATTGATTTTCTTTGAAGTTTCATTTAAAAAGGTCACAGTCAGGTATCCTTTCTGTTTCTTGCATAATCTAGAAAAGCAGGCTGCATGAGACAGCAACAGACATCTAACTTTATGGACATTTTTAAAAGAGTAATTGGCCATATTATCTGTGAGGGGCTGTTTAAATCAAATAAATCCTGTCATTGCAGAGGACTGGTGATCTTAAGGTCTCTTCTAGTTGTACTATTCTACATTTAGGTCAGTACATGTTTACGTGTATGAATGGAAGACTTGGAGATGTCAAAGTCACTGACTCTAAATCCAATCCTAGAAGTTAAAACTAAAAAAAAATTAAATCCTTTTTTTGTATGTCTAAATGCTTAACAATGCCTGACCTTTTTTAAAAAACAACCTTCCATTCCCATGGGGCCAGATCAAATATAAATTAACACTATTGACTTTTCGGCTTTAGAGCTTAAGCCTCTATGGCAGAGGCCCAATATTTTAAAAATGGTGAATAGGTATTGATTTGAGGGAGATTATATCACAGATCTCATTTAAAAGCTGCATTCAGTAATGGGGCCGATTGAAATTTCAAATTTTATTCTTTTCCCCTGTATTAGAGATAAGGGTATTTCCTCTTTGCCCTTCCATTTTGAGGTAAAACATCTGTGTCACTAACTTCTACAGAAAAGGCTGTGGTGTCACTATTTTCTTTGTGTGTGCGTGGGGGGCGGGAGGGAAATGTGTGTGCAAACCAGCTAATCTAACTCCTCCTTCTCCTTTGGTCCACACCATGGACACCAAGCTAATATCTTTCCCCCACTGGTTGTTTTGGGCATGGATCAGCCCAAATAACGTCACAAAGAATGTGAATCTTAGCACAATGACAAATGAACTTTGGAATGATGGATAGTCACCCAATTAAAGCTTACAATTATTTGAGGCATGCACTATAAAAAGAAAAGAAACACTATTTGAAATTGTAGTTTTTAAGAAAAAAATCAAACTGTAAAACAACGATGCTGAGAAAAGGGGAAAATTTATTGACTTGTGGAAGTCAGTTGGTAGTTCACCATACCCAAGCAGTGTGATGTATCAGCAGAGTTTGAGAAGGCCCAGCAGAGTCTTCAGAGATTTCGTTTTCCAGCAGATAGCTTATTCCAGAGTCCCCGGTTAAAGGAAAAACTCCTCTCCCATACAGTTCAAAGTAACAAAGTGTTTGTTGTCCCCAGACACAAGACAAAGCTAGACACTACTATCTACAATTTATAGTTCTTTTGGTCTTTGGAATAAAGATAAATAAGTACAGAGAGATCCACTATCACCATTCTAGCTGATGCTGTTGTGTTAAAACCTACCACCTCTTCCCCTGACTCTCTCAGATTCAAAGTTAGACCCCGACAACAAACAGGACAGGACATGGCGAGACATAATGAAATTGATACCCTAGAGACTATTATACCCATCTCTACATGTAGGCATATATCTTGAACCATTGGGAGGGTGATTGACTCGGCTTCACTGGTGTTGCTATGGTAACCCAGTGCACCTGGCATCTTATCTCAGAACTTCCAGGCATGGGGAATGTGCACCTCAAGACATGAACCCAAGCACTATGCAGTTTTACCCATTGTTCACATTACACCAACAAAATGTTATCATTAACTCATTAATATCCCACCGTCTTCTATGCAGCTGAAAGCAGAATATATAGACTTTCCTAGCAGCCTCCAATCCAGACACGGTCTAGGCCCAGGACTGCTTACGTTCAGCAAAGTTCTATATAATCTGCCTTCATATTGTACCACATGACTAAAAAGCAAATAGTGCATTGTGTTCAAGTGTAACATCTTATTTCTGAATCAGGCCTTAACCTAGTATTTTGAAGATGGAAAATTTTGCCTCTATAATTTCATTAGCAGTGATCCCCCCATAAACATTAAACACAACCACACGGTGGCAGTGTTCACTTGCAGCATCTGTTCCTAGCACTCAGGCGAATTAGAGAAAATGTGCCCAGAAAGTAATGGTTACCACCAGCTGAGGTTCCTTGTGCTGGATTTACGTAGCTGATAACCCCACAGACAACTGTGACTCCTCAAAAGAAAGTCTGTCTTTTTTTATGACATATTAGTCAACAGCAGCCTTTTTAAACTAAATGTGTTCTTATACAAAATGTTAACTTAATAGGATGACTTACATTAGGATGAACTGTGCAGCTTTGAGATGGCCGATCTCCTTAGGCCACCACTCCAAATAAACCCTAGTCATATGGTGTGCCATTCCCAGGCTGTATTTTCAATATGGTGGCTGGCAACCCTGAAGTGCTGCTGGGAGCTTGTAGCTTTGGAATTAGGAAATTGACTGTGGGAGCTATCATCCAGGAGGTGTACTCATCATTGGAGCACATGTTGCTGTCCAGTCCTGTTCATCTTGGAAACCACTGTGAGGTATGCTTTTGTTTTCACACATTACAGAGATGTCGTTAGTGCAAAATTAGGCAAAAATCTTCCCCTTTTGTGTTTTAACAACGGAAGGGGGATCACGCCTATTCTCAGGCTTCAGGGGCTTCCCCTCTGGCCATACAAGACAATTAAATATATTGTGGGCTTTCCAAAATCTTGCACTGGATGCTGGTTGCACAGACAAGCAGCACCTGGCACACAAATATGCACTGAGCGACTCCAAATTTGGAGAGAACTTTGGGCTGTTTGCCATTCCAAATACTGGAGCTTTATCAACCACTGTTTCTGCTCCCAGGCACCCTAAAAGCCTACCTTTTAAATAAACCAAGTTTTAAAATAGTGGGGTGCCTACATCAAGCCTATTTTCAGACTCCAGGGTTTCCCCACATGCCTCACCATACGAACATTTTAATAGTTGGGAGTGTGAGCCACTTGATGACAGAGTCCTCTGTGCCCAAGAAGATAGCTGGTTCTATTGCAGTTTAGACAGTCTTACTTCATTCTCATGCAAGGTTCATAAAACACGTTTGGTTTATTTCAATGGCAATGCCAAACACAAAGACACACCTCAAAAGCAGGGCAGCAAAGGAATGCCTCAATTTATGTTTGTGAAGCTGAATAAAAAACCACTGAGATTTTACCAAGACACAGAATGGAAAAGGAATTCTATCATGATGGTCTAAAACAAAAATAATAGTTTAGAAAGTCTATTGGGGGGGGGGGAGTCAGGTGCAGCCAAATCCCTGGCATGTTTACTCCCAAATCAGTCCAAATGTGATTAATAGGATTTATTCCTGAGTAACTATGCTCAGGATTTCAGCATGTCGGACCAATCCTAACTTGAAAGTAAATCCTGTTTTGCTTGCCAGAGCGTACTCCAAGTAAGGGATCACAGGACTGCAGTTCTTTAATATACTTCAGAATTTTTTCTAGAGCTAGGGAAGCACTCAGCAAGGTCTGATCAAGCAGAAAATGGACATTTAGTACCTAATGTTTGCTAGTTTCCCACTGACACAAACCTACAGGGTTACAGAAACTGCAGCAGCAAGATTTAGCTCAGCTGCAACTTGTCCGTCCCTCTGTAAACATCTCTGGACTGCACCACTTGCTCTCCTGCCTGGCTCTTCCTTTGATCCTTCTCTGCTACCACTACCAGCTCCTCTTCCTAGTCCAGAGAGCAGTGGAAGCCAAAAGACCAACACAAGAGGCCGGAGGAAGTAAGCTATGCCAATATGGTAAACCCATCACCAGTGTTGGTACAGTTTCTCAATCCGGGGTGGGGGCAGGAGAAAGAGTCTTAATAAGTCTGTTTTGTTTCCTTGGAAGTTCCAGCAGGAGAGCACAACACACCAGAACCCACACACTACAAAAAGTTTAGTCACAAACTTTCTTTATATAATGCTAAACACATTTCACACCATTATCCATTTAAAAGAGATGTAGCTAGATAACACATTGCACTGAAGCTTCCCTTGCAGCCACTGGGTACTATTTGCAATGGGAGCTCTGTTTTATCAGGCTGAGTGTTTAAATCCAAAAATCAAACAACTGACCACCTACCTACCTATTTATAGAATTCAAATATCTGGTTATGTAATTAGAAAGATATAATTCTTTGTGAGAAGGGAGAAAACGCTTTTGTTGGCATTAATTACATAGCACATAATTTTGATTTTAAAAAAAACAACAAACTTTAGTGCGGTATATAAACTAGTCTATTCTCTGGTTCTTTTACTGACACAATGACGGTAATAGAATCACTATCTGGATTAGCACAATAATTTCCCCAAGAGTATTACAGTCACCTTACAAGACAACATTAGTCCTTCTCTTTGCAACCTTAAGAAAATGCCCATAAAGCAAAATGGTATCATAGAAACATCGAATCGGAAGGTACCCTGAGGATCATCTAGTCCAACCCCCTACAATGCAAAAATGTGCAGCTGACCCGTACGAGGATCAAACCTGCACCCGTACGAGGATCAAACCTTGGCATTAGGACCATGCTCTAACCAACTGAGCTATTAGTGGATGCTGAAAGCTTGCCTGAAATGTCTGTGAACATGCTACCTGTACTGAGTTGGAGATGGGAAGGGAAATGTAAGAAACCAGGCTGATGTAACAGAACTGCCTCTTTGTTCCTAGTAAGCTGAGTGGGTTGCTGTTTGCTCCTCCTATGTAGTTCTAAGGAGGATAAAAAGAAGGCATTCTTATGATACTTAAAATAAGACATCTCAGCAGGATCTATATTTCATTAAGACTGCTGGGAAGGGAAATAAGCCAGGCCATGTACACAGCACATTAACAGCCCAAAACACAGAGAGGGGTTATGACAAATAGATACTTCTAATGCCATCAGTCTAAATATTCTGGCAAGCCAGAAAAGTTATCTGGATTCAGCATGTACTTTATGCCAAAATGCAAGCGAACCTCACAGCAGAGAGCTGCTTGTTTCACCCATGGGAGCAGAATGTGTGCAATTGCCTTGGACATCTGAAGCCCAGCTGGAGATTAAGAAAAGCAGAAGAGAAGTAGACCACTGTACTTCAGCAGCTTCTACTTTTGTTCCAAACAAACTTTGCCTTGCCAGACCTCTGACTGCAGTCTGAACCAATGTAATGGGAAGGGGGAGGACCTGTACAAAATCCACCCAGTTTAGCTTGAAGCCCCGATGTTCAGCAAACCCTGACAGCAATTGCCTAAATGGCTTGGCTGCATCTTAATAAACAGAATTTTAGAGGAAAGGGAAAATTTGTCCTTCCCCCGACATGTTACGGAGTTAATCTAACTTCATGTCTGGACACTGTAACAGTTAGTGTTTTCCCACCTCAGCTCCTTATCACGTTCTGCAGCTGACAGGGAAATGGGCATCTCAAGACTTGGGGCCAGTTGTAGCAGAAGCCCTGAATTTCTTGTAAGGGTGAGTTCTCCACAAAGACATTGTGCAGCCATCCGTCTTGTCCTTTCCCTTCTGTGCAACACGCACTGCACACTGCAAATAAAAATGCACTGGAATTTAGTCTCCAAGCAATGTGACAACGAATGGCAGGTGTAAGCGCTTTATGAAAGTTGACCATTTTTAGGTATGTAGGCTAATGCAGTTACGAGCAGCAGTTCATTTAATTCAGAAAAATAGGTCCAGCTGATTTTGACCTAGCACTGCAATGTTTAGAGAAGTGAAGCAGGAAAAAAGGAGCATCAACCATGAATGAGGAATCGATCCAATGAGCTATTCTGCCTCTGGTAAATATTGTGCAAATGCCTAATCACTGCTATCCATTTACAAAAACAAAAACAAAAAGCCTATTGTCAGTTTCTGTATATCAAATACTAGATTAGACCTGTGAAACCTGTAAAATATATACAAAATATAATTATCACCAGATAAAATATGTATTTTCTAACTTTCAAAATAAACCAAAAAGTGTGTGTGTGTGTGTGTGTGTGTGTGTGTCTATAATTTCAGTGTCAGTACTAGTACTGAGTTTGTCTCTTCTAAGTACAGACTGGTATACTTCCTATTCCAACACATGCACTTACAAACACATGACCATGCGTACAGCATTTCTTCCCGCTGTTTGCAGAGAAAGTCAGAATATACAGAGCTGTACATTATTTAAATTACAAAAAATGATGGAGGCGATGAACATCAGCACGTGTAATTGAAAACAAAAACGGCTGTGAGCTACGAAAGGATATATATACACATGTGGGGAAGGGCGTTCTTATTGTTAAAAACACTGAAGACTCTAAGGATGATCTACAAATCCAATATGCTTCTCCAGCAAAGTCAAAAAGGCGGGGTCATCATTGACCAACATACGATTGCAATAGAACTTGCCACGGTTAGGAACATGAAAATGAGAGTCCAGGTGAGGTATGGAGATTTCACAACAGCACTGAATCAACTCTTGAGTTTGCATCCACTGGGATCTCTCAATAAAAACCCCGGAGTGTGTCAATTCCAGGCTATCCTTCACACTGCATGTGGTGCTGACCCGCAGGTCCCATCTAGTCGCTTGTCAAGTTGGCTGAGAGAAACTTTTCCCAATTGACTGTTTAGCTGGCAAAGACACCTAGAAAACAAAAGGCAGCTTCTTGGGTAAAGAAGTCAGAAGAAACCTCAACAACCATGTAATAGAAAGATGAAATGACGGAAGTCTTGTATGTATCAAGAAACTAAGGAAGACACAAAATGCCTGGGGCAGAAAGACTTTAAAATGGGTGAGAAATCTACCCCTCCATATGTTGATGAACAAGAACTCCCGTAATCCCTGCCCATAAGCCATGTTATAATAGAGCTGGTGATTTCTACCACTAGAGAAGGCCACTTTCAGGTCAGGAGCCCCAACCTTGGGGCAACCTAGCAAGAAAATCAGAGCACAACCACATATGCCCAGTTATTGCCACTAGAGAAGCTGGCTAGTTTCCACACAGGAAGGGTACTTCTGTTGCCTTCTCCCAGGCTGGAAAGAGAAAAATATAATGAAACAATAATCTCTTCCTCATTAAATAATATTTCCTTCTCCAACCCAGTTTGATAACCTGGTGTTGCTTTTATTTTTAATCCTTTTTCTTCTCTCTTTCTTTCCCAGGATAAAAAAGTGTAATTTTATCTGGATTGCGTTCATAGCAGCCTGATGACATTGTTCAAAAGGAAGATTATGGCAAAGGATTTACAATAGCATAATGAGATTATTTCTCTCCTTTACTAATGCCATGTTATCCTCTTAAGAGTAAAAAGGCTAAGTTCTAGAATTAAAAGTTATTACTATTATGAAAATGAATATCAGAAAATTGCCCTGCTCTCTAGGAAGTGGAAAAATAATTAAACCAAAGACAAGCAGTTAGCTGAGAATGACATACTTGTCATCATTGTTCATATGCTTGCATCAAGGTCTTTGTACTTTTTAGAATTAGAATGCATCCAATGGAACACTGTCAACATATATACCAGCGGCATATTCTTTCGCAGTGGTATAGGTGCTTCATCCAAGAAAGGCGTGGCGGTGGCCACATGAGAATAGACCTTTTCAGTGGTAGCCCCTGTTTGTGGAGCTTCACCTCAGGAAAACAATCCCTGCAACCAGGAAGCATTTTTGACAGCTTCCATGTGGGAATCCAAATATTTAAATCATCCTTTAGACCTCTTCTTAAAATTTCTGCTATGACAGAATATGTAAAATGGAAGAAGGGCAGAATAAAAATGGAATACATTTTTAAAAAGTAGATTATACCTCATGCAAAATTTTGCTTCTCTTTGCCATACTTGGAGTAAACGCCAATGTACTTGGTTGAATTCTTCTGCTGGTCCTGCTTTCCTCAACCTTCCTGTCCCAGTTTCTCATTCCTACCATTCTGGCAAATTCAGAACCTGACTGTACTCACTGCTCCTCATGGAACTTTGAATTGCAGGAGAAAGTCAATTCCCCCCCTCCCATAGCTCTTTTGAAGCTTTTCCAGCACAACATAGCGGGATCTTGAGTCAGCTCAGCCACCCAGAAATCAATTTAGTTACTTTTGTTGCTCTGTTAAGCTTTGCAGGGTTTGCACAGGTACCTCTTTCTAAAAGACTCTTCATTTGGTGCTCTGCTAGTCATACAGTCCCGCTATATGTGGTGGGCATTTGGTTCTCCAGGTGGTGCAAGAAGCATTCTGGTTGTATTTCAGCCCATTTTAGGCCTTTAGGCCTACTCATCCACTTTTGCTTCCAGTGTTTTATTTACATCTTTCCAGTTCCGTATCGCACATTGGCTATGGCTGCACATGTTAACCGATAGTTCTATGCAAAAGAGTTCTATGCTCAAAAGTCTCCATTCTTCCATGCTCTTGGCCATGCTGCTTTGGGAGCAACAACCCACAAATCTTGGCTTGTCATGTCATCTGGGTTCATGGTCTCCCCAAACATCAGAACCACTCTTCCGGATAGAGCAAGGGGAAGAGCCATTTTTAGAACACTTCCCAAATTTGCTAGCATCGCAAGCTGTGAGAAAATCCTGCTGGCAGCTTTCATTCAAAGGATGGATCCCTTTCTTAGATGACCACTGCAGAACCACTGACACATTTCCACTCTTCACTAGTGGCACTGAATCAGGACACTGCTTTGCAGAAGATGGATTAATAAATTCATTTCCATCTGGACGTTCTTGGGTCTTACCACTGCTTTTGTGCATTATGTCTTTTGCTAATGCTCCAGAAACCTGTGCAGAGAGAGCTTGTTGAACAAGCGAGAAATGCCTTTTGAAGGGATGTATTTCCTTCCTCGCTGCTCTCCCCACCCCCTTCTTCCTTTCTGTCTCTTTAATCAACCTCAGCAAGAGAATCAGACTGCATCTCCTTCAAACACCTGCTGGTGCCAGTCAAGTCCTTTCCATTATTCCCATTATTCCCAAATGCAATCAAAGCTGCTTGTGTGTTCTTGTTGCACACGTTTCACCTCTTGAGTAATTAGTGCAATTTCAGTTTTCTGCATATTCTCCCAGGAAAGGAAACACATATTTTCTGCACAAATGAGAAAAACATTTTAAGTGATAAGCAGTGTTTTCATCTGTATTACTTCGCACTACATAAATCAGTCCTGCAAGCATTATGGTCAGTGTAGAAGTGGAGACCTATCCTCTTTTATGTTCATTTATTTATCTATTTGATGAAAAGTACTGTACAAAGATAAGAGCCACACCCAAGCATCAGCTCTGCTTTCCTCGCCCTTCTCTGAAATAAGTATGTTGTCAGATATGTACAGCCTTCTTTAAGAGTGACCTAGTCATTCAGCTGTGCCAGACTTTTGGGAACTCACAATAACATTTGTTAGTTTGGATCCCAAGCTTCTGTGCTATTGTGCGTACACATCAAAGACTCACTCACATTAAGAAAATTTAAAAAGTAACATTCAAAATGTGGCATCAAGTCATGTAGGAAAACCTCACTTAGCATATTCTTTTTTAAAAAAAAATCATGATTACTGATCTACATTCAAATCAGGATTGAAACTAGACAGATGTGCCAAAAAACCACACTTAAACCCATCTCGATTTGAAATTATTCTTATCATCAAATAAGAATAAAATTTAGAATGAAAAACAAACTGTGCACCAACCTTTTGAAGAGGAAGAATCCTTTCAGCAGTATTTCAGTTCAGATGTAACGTAGCAGGGAATGCAGTGAGGAGGGGAAAGGGCTCCAGTCACACATATATCCTTCAAAGAAAGGAGAGAATCAGCTTATCAACTAGGAAAACCCTTGGAACTCTGATAGATCAACTTTGCAACTGAAGACAATTTAACATCATTCTAGTAACTGGTTTTCATGTAATGTCAGCGCCTGGAAGAGTTTTGAAGTCTCTGCCATCTGTATCACATTGCATATTCTCATAGTTTACGTAAAAATAATTTCCTGTCTATGATATGTTTAAGTTTCATAGAGAGCTCATTTTAAAACCTTGCCAAATCAGCCTGTGCAAAACATTAAGACTTCTTTTATAAAATGTAATGTTCTTTTTCTAAGGGAGCATTCTTTTACTGGCCCATGTATGTATGATATTTAGTGCAGGTCTGGTATCAACCTTCCTCCATTTATCTATCTTAACAACAATCAATCATATGTAGAAACAAAACTAGCTTTTGCTTTTTAAAAAACAAAATAAAAATAAGGCCATCTATTGCGCATCCCTCCTCTTGAACAGTAGAAAAGTGCCATCTCTGTAGTCTTTACTGAAAAGCTTCCTTTTTCAACAAGCATTTTAAGCAAAGGTCTTTTCTAGTCTGCGTCTGTGCTCACTTTTTAAATAGCTGTTTTAAGTGTATTATCACCTGTGTGTGTGCCATCCTGGGCTCCTTTGGGAGGAAAGGGTGGGATATAAATCTAATGAACAGTAATAGCTATGACAGTAGCTTTTCTAATGTGCCCTATTGGAAATGGATGGCTATCATTTTCACTAATTTATAGCATTCACATAATCATTTTGCTGGTAAGGATTTTGCACCAGCATACAGAATTCAGGGGTGGCTTTTGTTTTCCCTTGCAATAGCAGCAGCCTGAAATTGATCCAGCACAAGCCAAGCAAAGGAACTGGAGTGTGATATTCCTAAGGCTGTAGACATGCTGTAAACAACTTCTGAAGGTCATCTACAGTTCATCTATCTAGCTTTCTTTCTCTTTATCATGATGACAGACTTTGGCACTGTTTCTGTGAATGTCTTGTTATCCAACAGCTGCGTATTTTTCTGCTTCCAAAGGGTTGATGACACATGTCACCGGAGTCATGTCTTATTATGACTGTAATCAGGAGTTCTGGGCACAAATTTCTTCAGAGCAAGGCAATATTGCAGTCTTTAAGAGACAACCTTCTACTTATTTGCAGTAGCACCATCATGATCCACAAGCCATTCCAGTGGTATTTTAAATCTTTAAACTTGTCAAGCTTATTGTGCTGGGGGTTGAGCAGCAGCCCAGCCTAGCAGAAGCAAGGGAGAGTAAGCAGAGCAGCCTGCTCTTGGGGGTTTTTTAAATTGCTTTTCAGAAACTGGAAATGGTGACTCTCAAAGCAACTTTTCCTCAAGGGAATGAATTTTTTTTAAGCACACACAGGGGAAAAAACCCACCTACAATTCAATCTTGTTCTAATAATTTATATGACAAGCTTTTGAGTAGAAGAGATTCACTGTTGCTGTCTCTTAACTGCCACTCATGTGCCAGAGGGCTGTTTGTGGACTCGAGAGCCTTGCTCCCAAAGGATATCAGTAGAAGTTCTGTGTCTTAAACTGTCAGGAGCAGAAGTCAGGCAAACTCCATTTAGAATTATTATAAACTCAAAGTCCCTGTTTTGAAGAACTCTGCTATCTCTCACCTATACAAATGTGTATATTTGCATAGCACAAACTGCAGGAACCTTTAGTTAGCTTGCGACTGCAATGTAAGAATTTGGGATGAGGAACATACAACATTTCTAGCATTCTAAATTATGTTTCAATTACTGTAAAGCCAACTTTTGCATAAGTTTCAGCCTCATTTTTATCCCAAACTTACTAAAAAAGAAAGATTATTATAAAAAGAATAAAGACCTGTTTTTCACATGCTTACCTAGCTTTTTGGTTGAGCACAATTCTGGTTCAGTTGTGGGGGATTTTGTTTCTTTTGTGTTCTATATTATTTGACTTGTGAGGGCTGGCATCCCTTCTTTCCAGTGAGTAGTCTTCAGTGTTTTTACAGCAGCGATTACTACAGAAACTACAGCTCTTGCACTTCTTATCTTGGAAGGATGGACAAAACAAAACAAACTGAAAAGAATACTACAATGAATGGCAAAATGATGAAAAAGGTCTGTTTACTACAGCACAAAGAACAATGTGAAAAGGAAGACAAGTTTAAATATTGTTGCATAAGAAAGGGATGAAAATAATACAAGGATGAGAATAAGTAAAATGATAGGCTGGAACATCTGGGAAGGTAAATACAAAGACAAGATAACGCTATGTTAATGAAGCAGCAAACTTAACATTTCAAGTGAAAAGAAAGAAAGAACCACACCTGAGGCTTAGTTTTGTGAACTGGGTGTGTGCAGTACAGCTGAGTGTTGCATGGGACAATGATGCAGGCAGTTCTGAGGAAGCTCTTTCCACCTTGGTGCTGGTCCTCCAAAACATGACTAGAGAGAGAAACTAGGATGATGCCAGCAGATTCCAGGAACCCTCTTTATTGTGAGATTTTGTGGGAGAACTGTTTGTTCGGCCCTGAATGAGAGCAAGGGTGGATGTATACAGTCTTGGAGCTGAGAGGAGGTGTGTCAGGAGAAGGATATTGGTCTATATTTATTAGTAACTTGCATTAATGCAACAGTTGTATATGCAACACTGTTGAGGCTGAATTGTATTAAATTGTATTGTTGTTAAATTGCCTCTTGCTGTTGTTTTTGGTTTTTGTAGAGTTTTTGTAGATATTTTTATATATTAAGCGCTACAGAAATGGCCTGACAAAAAAAAACAAAAAACAAAAAACAAATATGTACAAGGTCACTTTGAAGCTAGCTATCTAAAATGACTGTTATGAAATGCCTGCCAACCAATTCCAATGAATTAACCCAAGTTTCAGCATTTTAAGAGAGGAACAAACTGTATCTCAATGTATCTGTACAATTTGTAACAGGAAGTCCTTTCAGCTATGGATAGGGACCTGTATAGTTTCAGGTTCAGAAGAGATAAGTGCATTTTGTAAGACAGGGAAGAAGAACATCAGAACTGCCCTAGAAAGTATTGGTTGAAATTCAGTATCCATCTTCCATACATCTTCATGGCACATAAATCTATATAACCAGGTCACTTCTTTGAATCTCAAATGATAATTATTCAAACATTCTGCCCCTAAGCCAGGTATCTAATCATTTCTGCCATGTTACTATCTCAATTTTAATGTGCACATGGGGACTCCCTAAACCCTGAGCTGGCCATGGTTTTAACAAGTGGCATATTTCAAAATATCATCCGCTCCCCCAGAATAACCTGCAGCAGAACCTTTGGCCGACAATTTTATTATGAGACCACTTCCGCTTTACTATTCACTGTATTACCTCCTTACCACAGGAAGTGTCTGGTATTTCTCCTTCACACTGCCTTCATTTGTCGCCGGTGAGTCCAAAGGAAGGGGCAAGCAGACAGGGAGAAGCAGCAGATGGGAAGAGGGGGCTCTTGGCAATGGGCTCACGGAAGAGGTGTGGGCAGTTGCCAAGTCATGCCAACCCATACCAGCCCTGTGTGGTGCTAGTAACCCAATTATTAGGACTATGCTACAAACTTCAAACTAAGAAAGCCACAGCAAATTTAAACAATGTGCCTTTCGTGATATATAAGAATGTAAGGAAAATGCCAGTCAACCATCCATACAACACCTTGGGCTGAAAGTTTTTACCTAGGCATCTTATGAAGTAAAAGTCTACCTGACTCACTGACAAAGGTTCATCTGTACTTCGATCATCTGAAGACTTTGGAACTTCTAGTGTGTCAATAAAGGCCTGGAGCTCTTTTCTAAATGCCTTCATCTGGGCATTTATTCGGTAAAGAAGTTCGTGCTCCCGTATCCTACTGCCATCATCTTCATCATCCATAAGTCCAAACAGGTCCCCATTTGCCACATAAATTCTTGCCTCTGTTATTATGGTGCTTGTGTCCGAAATCAGGCGGTCAATCGTCTTGCCAAGGCGTTCCGCTTCGCAGCGGATGTCCTTCATTTGCTGCCGGTCTGTGAAGCTTTTCTGCCACCCTGCTGGTGCTGGGTAGAAGGATCTAGTGGGGGTCAAGCAGCGGATGTTGCGGACCTCCTCTGAGTCACTCTCCCCACCGATGGGACCTTCCCTCTTGCGGTGTGGAGGACGAGAATCATCGTCGCTTTCTTTCTTCCCCGCATCGCTTTCAGCATCACTGTCCCTGGGGCTGCCCCGGATCCCTAGATGAGAGGCCAGGTCATAGCGCTGCATGTTGGACATCAAGACTCGGTTCTCATACTGAAGTTGCATGACCTTACCACTGAGTTCATTGATCTGCATGCGGGCAGCTTTGAGCTCCTCCTGGAGCGCTTCTGTCTTGGCGCTGTCGTGATGCCTTGAAGTGTCATGAGCCCCAGTCTTGTATTTGTATTTGTTCAGCTCTGCTGTGATGCGCTTGTTTTGTTCTTCTACATCAGCCAAGTTTCTTCTCAGCAGCTCCGTTTCATCTTCAACTAGCTGCAGATGCTGCCGTAACTCAGAGAGTGATTCATTCTGCTCCCCCATGAGCGGGTTGGCTGCCCCTGAGAAATCATCTCCTCTCAAGTCATCAAGCTCTGCTTTCAGCCCTCTGTTTTCTACTTCCAGCTCCACTATTTTCCTTCCCAGAATATTGGCTTCTTCCTCTACTAACCTCAGACGAAGCTTGAGTTCTGATTCTCTTGTGGTAGGTGGGCCTCCAGCCTCCCCTTTTGGTAAGGGACTGTCTAGATCACCATAAAATGACCGATATTTTTGTAGTTCATGTTCAAATCTGTCCTTTTCCTTATCTATTTTGGCCAACTTTTTCCTCATCAGGGTAGCTTCTTCTTTGATGAACTGCAACTGGCATTTCAGATCTTCATTGTCCTCCTTAGAAAAAAGAAAGAAGATCCAACAGTTACTAGACAAGTGATGACACCATTTGGCAATTCAGCAAATGAAAATTCCAAATCATAGAATAATAGCCCCAGTGAACTCCGTGAAGGTATGATTCTATTTGATACACATTTCAAATATCAAACAAAAGCAAAATGTTCCACTAAACCTATTTTAAAAATCATTACTCCACGTTCTGAACCATTACACCTCAAAACCTACTCAGTAGCAGGTTTTACGCTCTACCAAGGGCTATTTCACACATTACACAGAAACAATCTGCCAACCATTTGTCAATGTACTATCAACAGGAAGCTGCAACCTATCATAACTCCCTTAACAGTACACCTGTATGACAGACACGTTTGTGTTTATTGCATTCACAGGTTATGTTTTAAGTATAAGGGTTCACCTAAAAACAAGTGATGTGCGAAGTGGCCCTGAGTTTGGTCATGAGAATTGTTAAGATTCTGAGAGCTGAAAATCTCTCTGACCAAGAGATAAAGGACATCAATATAGCAGGAACATGGTCTGTGCCATCTTTTCAAGTAAAATATAGCTGTTTCCATTATTTTTCCAAGTATCATTGTAACAGCCATTCAAGAATAAATTTCAATAAATAAATTTCAGGAGTGCAGATGATAGGAACTTCTCTATAACTAGCTTCTAAATGGTTTCAAATGGATTGATAGGTATAGATGACAAAATAAATTTATCTAACACAACTGAGCTGAACATCATTCAGCTGTGTGCAACAGTTATACTTGGAGAAGACCCAGCGACACTATATATGGGTTAACACTATATATGACTCTGGTAAACACAAGCCAATATATTAAAATATACTGCTATAGTTACTAAAACGACATTTAAAAATTTGGTTACTAACAGGCTACTAAATGAGTGCCATAAGAATAGTCACAGTTTTCCAATTATGTTGACTAAGGAAAGGCTTGCACCAATGACTTTTTTATTTAATAACCATAAGGTTTACTGGGTTGTGCCATGGGACAGATAGAAGTATTTGAGGTTACCTCAGTAGGTGTCTGTTGTGACTTTTTTTCTGATTTTTGCAAGTCTTTGCTTCCTCTTCTTTTCATGGATTGCTATAAAAGAAAGATAAGGTATAATATGCATTTTAATAAATGCATATTTGTTTTTTAAAACAGTTATGTATCTCCAACTAATACACAACAATATATACACATACAATAAAACATTTAACACTGTTAAAACAATGCAAAATAAAAAAACAATTGGCTAATCCTCAGAAAAGTTAACAACTCAATAGGCTTGACTACAATATAAATCCATTAAACCTTTGAAATCACAAGAAGCTTTTTCAAAAACCAGGTGTTGTTTCCCGCCCAAATATTGGTTGCTCCACAATTCAGAGACCAGGATATTTTTATACAATTCAGGTTGTTGTTGTTCATCTGTATAACATACTTTGGAGTACTTTGAATGTTAAAAATAATAATTCACAAACAGTCCAAAAAACAACAACCTCACCAGGAACCAAAAAGCATATTCAACGTAACTGCAAACAGACTTTTTAGTTGGAAGTAACTGACCCAAGATAATTGTAAATAATTGTCTCCCAGATATGTGCCCTTTGTTTACCATGATTCTAAAATAGAATGATTTTGATACTACTTTGAAGATCTAAGGATGCAATAAATGAACTCATTTCCCCGCACAAAATAGGAAGGTCTGTTTATTTCTTTGGAGGTCTTCAGCAAACGCTCTTACCATGATTTAAAATAAAGCAGTTTAACAGAATATTTTTTAAAATATCAAAACAAGAGAAAGCAGGAAATAAAACCTCAGCATTACACACACACCCCTAATTATTATTATTATTAATAATAATAATAATAATAATAATTTATTTATATCCCATTCATCTGGGCGGCTTCTAGCAAAAGATTAAAAATACATTAAAACACCAGTCATTAAAAACTTCCATAAACAGGGCTACCTTCAGATGTCTTCTAAACGCCAGATATTTGTTTTTTTCTTTGACATCTGATGGGAGGACGTTCCACACCACCATATGGGTTTAAATGTTGAAACACATTTAAGGGCTGCGGGTATGAAAAGTTTTTCACCACTTACTAAAAGGAAAACAAAGAAAGTGGCAAGCAAACTTCCCAGAAGGGGAGTTGCAAATATAAAGTGCCACAGTGGAAAAGGCCTCCCACCAACCAGTTCAAAGGGTAACAAAACCAGAGCAAGGCCTCCAAAGCTGATCTTAACACCCAGGTGCTTTCAAGTGGAAGCAGTGGTCCTACAAGTAGCCTGGCCCTAAGCCGTTTGGGGATTTACAGGCCAAGAGGGACACTTTGAATGGTGTATGGAAACAGACCAGGAACCAGTTTGACTGTTAAGGAATTGGCAGAATGTGCCATTTTTTAACAGACATCAAAGGCAGCCCCATGTAGAGAGCATTACAGTGAACTAAACAAGATGCTGCCAGTACATAAATAACTGTGGCCAGATGCAAAACATTCGGTTCCTTTGCAGGCAAGAGGTAGACAAGATGACCTTTGGATACTGTCATCCCCTACAGTTCTATATCTTTGACTTGAAGAATGCTGTGTTCCTGCCGCCCCAGTTTGCCCTACAGCTTTGTGAGGCCCAGTGTTCTGTGAAAAACATTTTGTGACAAGTTTAATATCCTCGGTTGCCTGTCTGATGTTTTTAGGTTTGCAAAAAGCAAAGCATTTTTATCCTTTCTTTGAATTTCAACAGAAATTAAAGGCAGTTTTGACAAGCAACGTATTAACAGTTCAGTAGAAAGAGATAGCACTTGTTTACCACTCTTCTACCTCTATATATATGGAATACACAAACTTCATATTGCTTTCAATAGCATATTAAAGTTGATGAAAATTCAGAGGAAAAATAAATAGACAATCCACAACTCGATTTAGCCACGGTACTTGAATTGGATTTAAGGATGGGCCTCTATATGTCCGCATCATAATCATGTGATCCTGGTTTTTTAAAAGTGGCAAAAGTATTCATCTTTACTAGCAGTGATACACAGTTGTCCATAATCACTGCAAGTAACTGGAAGATGACAGGCTAGCATTCTAAAAGTTAGCCCAGCTAAGAATTCAAATGGAAGTAGAAAAAAGCACCAGTGGTTCTCCCTCCTAGTGCTGGATGGGCCTCTTCCTTATATTCACCAGGGAGGCAAAAAGCCCTGCTTTCCTGTTTGTTAGATGCACACTTTTTGGGGAGGTGGGGGAGGAAGGAAGCAATGGGTTGTATCCAATGCTTCACACACATACAACTGCTGGCACAATGGGACTTTAAATTTGCCTGCTTTCCGTCCAAATCTGCTTTGGAGGGTGACCCAACACTCCACAGCTGATTTTGAGCACATACAGAGGCCTGGGGAGTGGGGGAGAAGAGTGGCGCTGTGGGTTAAACCACAGAGCCTAGGACTTGCCTATCAGAAGGTTGGCGGCTCGAATTCCTGCAACGGGGTGAGCTCCCGTTGCTCGGTCCCTGCTCCTGCCAACCTAGCAGTTCGAAAGCACATCAAAGTCCAAGTAGATAAATAGGTACTGCTCCGGCGGGAAGGTAAACGGCATTTCCGTGTGCTGCTCTGGTTTGCCAGAAGAGGCTTTGTCATGCTGGCCACATGACCCAGAAGCTGTACGCCAGCTCCCTTGGCCAGTAAAGTGAGATGAGTGCCGCATGACTGGACCTAATGGTCAGGGGTCCCTTTACCTTTACTTTATCAAATACACACCTTTCTGTTCAGTGCAACGCTAGGTGCTGTTTTTTCTCATCTTTTGTGCTGTTATAGGGTTGAGATCCATTTCCCCCCTTTTACATTCAAGCTACATGTTCTCCGGCTGTTTTAATTATGCTGAATAATATAGTGCTAGAGTGGATGGGGAACTAACCAACTTGTGTTAAGTTCTCATGAAAATCCTCCTGCTCAGATTTTGCATCTTTCAAATGAAAGTCAACCACACTGAATCATAGAATTGTAGATTGGAAGGGACCTCGATGATCATCTAGTCCAACTCCCTGCAATGCAGCAATATGCAGCTGTCTCATATGGGGATCGAACCTGCAACCTTGGCGTTATTAGCGCCACGCTCCAACCAACTGAGCTGTGTGAAATCTACCTCCCTCCACCAATATCAGGAAGGCCTACTTTCCTGGTATACTGTCATTTTTACAATCATTGAACTAAATCACATTATTGTAATCTAAACTGCTGGCATCTATTCCAATTAAAGGCAGAGTCAAACCAAAGGCATAGTCATATGCTTCTGGTAATTAGCTTTCTAAGGCAGACACTATCAATCATGCTTTAAATTAATATAAGTATCTGTTTATTATAAGCAACCAGAATGGCAGCAGGTGCAGAGCAAATATTTCCAAGGCACTGATGGCCAGTCATCTGAAAACTAGAACAAGGAATTTATTGGATATGCAAGTTTCAACTAAAATTAAATTTCAAATTCCTTATCTGACAAATGTGGTGAATTTAGTATTTGCATACAAACACCTGCAATTCATTCATTCATACACACACATATACCCCCCCCAAAAAAATAACAGCCACAGGCAGCTTGGGCAGCACACAAACAGCAAAACAAAATCAGTTAGGAAAGATGCCAGACAGACCTCACTAAGTAGAGCATTCCATGGAAGCAACACCTGAATATACAGAACCACAACTGAATAGGCCTTCCTCTCTTGTCACCATCCTTTGAGACTCTGCAAAGGGCAGAACCAAAGAAGGGTCTCAGAATAAGGTCTAAGGGTCCAGGTCAGTTCACAGCAGGAAAGGTGTTCCAGATGTCATTGGGGCCCTGAGCCAGAAAAAGCTTTATAGGTCAAAACCAGCACTTTGAATTGGACTTGGAAGCATACATGTAGCCAGGACAGAGCGGGTTTGCCTCGAACGTGTCAACAGTTGGGCAGACACACTGAAGATTCTTGAAGGTAATTGAAGCTTCCGACTCATTTTCAAAGGCAGCCCAGCATAAAGCACATTGCAATAATTCAGCCCTGAAGTTACCACAGCACAAATTACTGTAACCAAATTTTCCCTGTCCATTCCATAGACATGATAAAAACAAACCTAACTACTGTGCTAATCATTATTAGCAGCAGTACGAGCAGAAATAAGAGAGGAACTATTCATAATTTGGAGCAGTTATTAGCACTTGTAACCCAATCCCTGCATACATTCAGATATTACATTTTTTGGTGTATAATACATACAGATCTAACTAACCATTTAATCAGTGTCACTTTGCACATATTCTACTTCTCCTCATGAGAGAAGAAAAGAATGATGTAATACCAACTACTGAGGCGTTACGTCACCCAGAAATTACCTGTAATACACCAAGCTCTTGAAAAGAGTCTCATTTATTTTCTTCCAATGCCCTGAGTGTCAAGATATTAATCAATGGTATCACCATCTATCTTCTTTCAGTAATCTCGGCCTTGTTTGTCTTACAAGCAGAGATACAGCAGACTTCTTTCTTCTCTGGCTCCTTATTCCATTACAGGAAGTCACAAAATAGTTCTTCCTGGTATGGAAACTGGGGACTATTCAATTTTTTTACCAATGAAATGTTCTCTACACCAACATACATAATTCCAGTGAGAGCTTGCCCAAAGGTAAGTAATCAACCAATCAATATGGCAAAACAATAAACGTGAATTTGAATAAATACCATTTACCACCACCCCATAACAACAGCAAAGCAGAGTGGGGAGGAGGGATTGGGAAAACAGAAGGAGCAGAGATATTCAAAATGGGAGCTGGCTTAACAGAAACGCACACAAAAAGAGCATCATAAATCCTGGTATATAATTCGCTGCCAATTAGGATCCAATACCGTCATTTAAGAGACAGGATTTTTCTGCAGTCAATTTAGATTGACAGCTAAAGATGCAAGCCAATGCAAACACTCCCTTTCACAGCATGGGTGCCAGTGAATGATCTAGACCCTTTTGTAATTAGGCACAATGCCACTGGGCCACACCAGCACAATGTAGGCCAAATTTTAACAACTCTTAATATAGCCATTTGAGCACTTCATTAGCAGTTTCATTATCCAAATACAAACCAGTAAATAGTTCAGTAAACCTGAAGGGCTATGTAGATTTATCTATCGCTAATTAATAACACAGGTAGGTATAAGGAAGCACGGCAGTAAGAAATAAATTTGGGCTAGTAATGTTTGAACTGGGTGTTGCAGTTCACTATCACAAATCTCATAGGACTCATGCAGGTTGTTGGATACACCTACAAAGACGACTGGATTATGGCCCATAGTTTTATGTTCTCTAAACTCAATGGGAGTGTAAGCGGTTGAACTAGCAGCTTTGTTTGGCTTTACTTTTTCTAAAAATCCTGTAGCACAGACATGCCTTATTTTAAGGTAAGAAGAGTCCTATTGGATCAGATCAAGTGTCTATCCAGTCCAGCCTACCAGATACCTATGAGAATTTCATCAACAAAACAAGAGCACAAGAGCACTCTCAATAGCATTCAAGAATAAACGTATCTCATTTCAAAGACAGGTACAGGGAATGCTTTTCAGCAAACAAATACATAGTAGCTAACAAATACAAATCTTTTCTACTCATCCATGAAAACCAACAATTCACAGTAGAAGGCAAAAACTGACCAAGAGCAAAGGTACGAAAGGGGCAGCCATTTTTAATTCTAGGAAATGTTTACTGTTTCCCTCATTTATGTTCTCTTTTCTACGAAGCAAATTATTCATTCCGTTTTAGGATCCTTACTTAGTCAAGCATTCTGAGAATCTCTGACGTCCTCCTCCATTAAGTGCATGCACTACTATTCCAACCATTATAAAATTCAGGGTAGAATAAAAACTCATTTCCCCAAAAGTAAATGTTGAACATTAACCTCTTTCATCCTGTCAAGTTCGTTCTGCAGAGCCTGTTTAGCAATCTCTACTTCTATCAGCTGCTGTCTTAACTTTTCATTTTCATCTTCTGTGGTGGTACGTTTTTCTTCCACGTTTTCCAACTCATGGTGAAGTCTCACTGAAACGTCTTTTGCAACCTAATGGAACAGAATTTTAAAATTTAAAGACAACATTTTTGTGGCGAAGATAATTATGGGTTGTATACAGTGCTGTTTTTCAAAAAAAAAAAGGTTTAGGGGTACTCTCATTTTGACTCAAGAAAATCACCATTTTATAGTTCAAATCGGGGGAAATAAATACAGTAAATGGACAAAAGTACAAAGATTCACAAAATATTTAGGGGTATGCATACCCCTGCATCCCCCCAGAAAAAAAGCGCTGGTTGTATACAATGTTAGTCATACTCAGCATAGACACATGAAAATTAATAGGCATAAATCACTTGGGTCAATTGATGCAATGGGTCTACTCTTACGTTTGATACAACCCTATGATCATGTGATGTTTATAATCCTGTTTTCAGCCAACAAAAACAGAGCTGATTAGTGTATTCTAGAGCCAGAATGGCATTCTGATTAGTTTTGTCTCCAATCCAATTCCATTAGAAGTCTCCACTGATTTTAAAAACATGAGCGCCTTCATTACAAATATTTAGGCACCAGGCCAAAACTCTTCTCCCAGGCCTTTGGCTAATTAAATACTTTATATGGCCTTTTAAACTGTGGGGGGTATTGTTTTCGTTTGCTACTATGGTATGCATTTTTTTATATATATATTGTAAACCATCCTGTAATCCTTGGGTGAAGGGTTTCACTGAAATTTAATTTAATTTAAATTTTTTATTTATTTATTTATTTATTATTATTATTATTATTATTATTATTATTATTACTACTACTACTACTACTACTACTACTACTACTCAGTTCACATGCACTCTAGCTTATTCCTGATTATTTCCAGACAGTGTGACTCTGAGCACTGGTAGTATCCCATGATTAGAGGACTTAGGTTGTACTTGTACATGGAATTTCTAGGTGAAAGACCAGTTCTCTATCTATTAGAACACTGGACACAATGCTACCCAAAGTTGGACTTTAACATGGGAGTCTCACTTGCTTTTTCAGTGGAAAAGCCTCTTTACAACTGGAACTGTACACCTTATAATTAGTTGATTAATCAAGTAACACTTTAGTAGATAAATCATGGGTAGCAATTTTATTTGGTGAGTACCGATTTTCACTTGTTGCTCTAGAAGGGCAAACATTTATTTTTTAGCTATTTTGCTTCTGGTATGCAAAATGGAATGCAAAGGAAACCCTTAAAATGGCTTTTCTTTCTAATAATGAGTGATGAATTACGGATTGTATCCAACTTATACCACACTCAAAGCATACTCAGTGAAAACAATCAAAATAACTTAAAAGTTCATTGTTTTCTACTGCAAGTATAATTTAATTGGATTCAAACCTCTATTAAATTCTAAGTTATATTTTCAAGATGTGTCAATGGGCAGATTCATTTCAAGCTAAGAGGCTCTGGCACTACAGAAATGTATTTCAGTTTATTAACTGAATTAGTTTAAAGCAGCAGTGGACAACATGGTGGGTTGGTGGTTGCACCACTCACCTGACCTCTCTTTTAGCCGAGTCGCTGAGGGGTCAGGCAGTGAGGTGCAAACATGCCAGTGGAGCCAACCTGTCACTCCAGTTGGCCCTTTCTACTGCATTGTCTTTGTCCTCCCTCCTTTCCATCCCAATATGCAGTAGTGGCTGGGCTGAAGAGAGGTCAAGTGAGCAGCACAGCCTCATCACGCTTTCCACAGAGCTCAATGGAACAACTGTCAAAGCAACAGAGTGTAATATACCTAGGAATTTACTCTCTGATAACTGGAAAAGGGGTAAATACAGTAGTACCTCCTGTTACATAACCCCCTGATTACGTAAACTTCAGGATGCGAAAGCGGCAACCCAGAAGTATTTGCCCAGGTTTCGCAGGTTTCGGTTTACCGGCACATGCACAGTAGCGGTCTTCAGGTTGCGGAAACCTCAGGATCCGACCGGACCTCCAGAACGGATCCCGTCCGCAACTGGAGGTACCACTGTATCTGAAAGTGAGCTATCTAGAAAGTGAGTTCTGAGAGTCAGGATCCAGGTCATCAAATTACTGACTCTTAGAACCATGAGACAAATCAGATCTCTGCTTTCCGTTGAACAGCTTGCGCCTACGATACTTTCATAGTCTACCTGTACTTCCCCCTCACTGCCTTCCCACCTACTTGCCAGCTTCTGGTCCTGTTTACCTTCAGGTCTTGCTCCAAGCTTCGCAAAAGTTCTCCGTCAATCTCCCCGGTCTGTGCATAGCGGAGCCTCTTGCGCTCTGCCTTTCGAAGACGGTACTGTAGGATCCTGCAGTTTTTGTTGGCCCTCTCCAATTCGTGGCGCATTTCTTGCAGCTGGCAGGCATCCTCTTCAAAGAAGCTGTCCCTCATCTCATCCATCTCAGTCCTCAGCTCATCTATCTCATTCTGGCACCCGTTCAGAAAGGATAGTCGGAAATGCATCAGGCAATGCAAGTTCACATTAATAAAATGAAAGGAAAAATGGGACTTAAGTTGATCTTCACTTAAAACAACAACAACCAAAAGCATCAATCACTATCTTATGCCTGCCCTTCAAACATCACATGTGTGGCATGTATACCAAGAGGTAATCAATGATAAAATCATGGGTGGATGAGAGTTATGCAGTGTGGGAAGAACTTGGTTTTGCCACCACTTCCACCAGCAGGAGTGGGGAACAGAGGGTCAAATATGGCCCTCCAGGCCTCTTTATAGCTGGCCCTCAGAACTTTCCCTAAGCCATGTGCCCTTCTAAGGCCACACCCCCTTTCACTAGGCCACGCCCATGCTGGCCCTGCTCCACCCCCTCCTCAAGTGGCTTTCCCTTGCTGGGATGGTCTTTTGCTTGCCTGGATGGAGAAAGGCATGTGTGTGTGTGTATGTAAAGCTGTGTTTCCCAAACCTGAGCTGTTTTTGGACTACAACTCCCATCATCCCTAGCTAGCAGGACCAGTGGCCAGGGATCATGGGAACAGCCAGAGACACAAGTTTGGAAAACACTGGTGTAGAGCAACTTCTGACAAGTGACTGGATGTAAACTCCTGTAAAAAAGCAAGAGTCATATCCGTTCTCCCACCCACTTTTGCCCCTGACCATACCCTCTGGTGTCATGCAGCTCCTGGAAGTTGATCCAACGCTTAGACTGAAAAAGGTTCCCCACCCGTGATACAGCTTACCAGTTCTACATAGGAACACAATTTTGTGTGCTGAGTCTTCACTTTCTCAACACACCATAGCCATAGCTAGACAGCAGAATGATGGCTTGCTACTCCACTGAACATTTTACCACTAACTGTAAAAGTGTAGATGTACTCTTAAGACATGCCTGGAATGCAAGACCCTTCCCTCACGGATGAGACAAACTGTAGAGGGAATGTGATCTGAAAAGAGTAATTGTTATGCTGTTATGTTAAGCATTCTCCCTTAACATTCAGAATAAAGTATGTCATGAAGGGACAAGTGCATGCAGCAAACAGGATAGATGGCTTCCTCTGCTGGATGAAAATCCAGGGCCTTACCATTGCACAGCATGTCAGCCATGCATGTTTCAGAGAGTCTGAAGGGAAAACACATATGTGACATGCAAGAAGCATGCCACAGGGAGTGATTATGAGGCAAGGCACACACGGCTGCCTATATAGTGCTTTTCGCCATCTGTGGGCTACCATCAGGTCGGAAATGGCCAGGGCTACTTTCCTCCAGGGAGCTCAACTTTTCTGAGGCACAAGTTTCCCACATTTTGCCAAGGGAATAGAACAACAGGAAGCTGCACCATTAAGAACTAGAATGGAATATAATGGTTTTCCTTTTCGGTGGCACACAAAAACGACTATTATTTGTACACCCCCCCCCCCCAAGGACTGAATCTGCTTTCTTTCCCCTTTTCTAGCACCTGCTGCTGAGATGGGGGATTATCTGTTCTCTATCACTTCGCCTCCTACAAGCCGGGTTGACAACAGAAGAGAGAGCAGAATAAAGGGCTCCCCTCCCCCTCCCGGCTGGGCCACACCCGCCGCCCTCCTCTCCTCCTGCTCACCTTGAGGGCCTCGTTCTCCTCCTGCAGCTTCTCCATCTCCTCCTGCAGCTGCTGCCCAGGGTTTAGGCTGAAGGCGCCTTCGGGGCCCGGGGCTCCGCCGCGGCCGCTGCCCTCTTCGGGCCCAGCCAGCGCCATTGGAGACGGGGTCGGCGAGGCGGCGGGAGGCGCAGGCTGGGGCAGCTCCTCCGCTGAGGCGCTGCCGTCGCCCTGGTTGCTTTGCATCTGGGCCGACCGCCCCTACGGCACCGGCCTCCTTCTGGGATGGGAGGCGAGGCGCTCAATTGGCGGGCATCCTTCCTCCCGCCCGGGCCTGCCCCTTCCCTGCGCCACAAGAAGATGGAGGAGCCGGCGCTGCCTCCTTCCCTCCCTCGCTTTGCAGAGAGAGACCTGCCGGCTTCCCCCCGGACTTGGGCGGCGGCTGAGCAAGCGCAAAGCCAGCCGCCCGCCCTCCGTCTGGGGGGCTGCCGGGAGCCCCGAGCTCGGCGCCTTCGAGAGGCGCGGCCTGCCTGTCAGCCGGCGGTCCCCGCCCACTGCCCTTCCCAGGCTGGGTGGGAAGGAGGGAGGCGTGAGGAAGGGCCGGTGCTTGGCCAGTTGCTGCTCGTTTCGGCGGGGGCTCCCCTCGGACAAGGAGTGCTGCCTCCGCTCGGGGGCTGCTCCAGGGCTGATGTTGCCGGGCTGAGAGAAGCACGCCTGAGGGGTTCTTGTAAGGGAGCCCCCCCCCCCCGCAGGGTCTTCATCATCTTCTTTGGCGATCACTCGTAGCCAAGTAAGATTGTCTTCCGTAAACACGGTTTTAATAGTGAGTCCGTAAGTGACCGTGGAGGCCAGTTCTAGATCCACACGTCCTTCCACAGTGGGGACATAGGTTTCTGGGCGGGAGTTAATCATGGTGAGGGTTTGCCGAGCGCGCCTTCCTCTTAGCGCGTTTCTCCCTTTCATCCTGAGTTTGAGTGTCTTCAAAGCCCACGACACCTTCTGTAAAGGCTGGTCTCCAACTGGAGCACTTGCAGGACAGTGTTTCCCAGTTGTCGGTGTTTATACTACATTTTTTTAGATTCGCCTTGAGAGAGTCTTTGAACCTCTTTTGTTGACCACCAGCATTATGCTTTCCATTTTTATGTTTGGAATAGAGTAGTTGCTTTGTAAGATGATAATCAGGCATCCGAACAACATGACCAGTCCAACGAAGTTGATGTTGAACAATCACAGGTGATCTTTGCTTCATCCTGTACACTGACATTAGTTCACCTGTCTTCCCAAGTGAGCTTTGTAAGAAAGCATTTTGGTTTCCCTGCGAATGTCCCTGTCCTCAAACACTCTCCACTTCAATCAGGAGAAAGCTGCACTCGCAGAGCTTAGGCGATGCTGTATTTCGGCATCAATGTCCACCCTTGTGGAAACATAATTGTCCAGGTAGGAGAAGTGATTGACACTTTCCAATGTTACGCCATTGAGTTGGATTTGTGGCACTGCAGGGGGGTTGTTTTGTAGCACCACCAGGCAAGTCTGTTTGATCCCATGGGTGCAAGACACCTACAGGGAAGAGGGTGCAGGCTGGAGCTGCTCCATGAGGCCTCCTGAGGTAGGAAGGTGCAGGGCTCTCTTCCAAGGCAGAGGCAATCGCTTGCAGAGCTTGCTTTTAAATCTCTGCAGCCAAGTCAAGCTTTGATCTCGCCCTTCATCATCATCGCCAGCACTATTGTACCTCTCCTGCTGTTGAAGGAGCTTTGACCAGAAGCCCGCTCACTGAATGTTTGCTTCCTTTGTTGTAAGGCTGGGCAGATCAAAATGCAGGCTAAGAGGGCAGCTTTTCTAATGTCGGTTTCTCATAATAGAATCAGAATTGTAGAGTTGGAAGGGACTTAAAGGGTCATCTATTCCAACCTCATGCAATGCAGGAATCACAAAAGCATCCATGAGAGATGCCCCACCCAGCCTCATTCAAACCACTTGGCCCAAAGTAGTTCTCCAATCCAAAAGTATTGGAGCTGGTCAGTGAGGGTGGATCCACACAGGAGTTTTAAAGTGTGATATGCAGCCCCCACCCCTTTAACCACATGCCTGTTAAGATACATGGTGCTTGTTCTTCTGTAACTCTGTACCCCTGTATATTTGAGTCTTGTTTTTATGTAGTTGGATCTGGGCCTTGGAAATTGTTTGTTTCTTTGTTTGTTTTTGGATCAAGCAGTTTATTAATTTTCTAAATGAATAATAGTTTTCACAGAAAAAAATAATCACATGCTTGTTTAACAGTAAAAAGGCTTAATGTGTCAATTTCCAGCACTTTTCAACTGTGACCATTTTTATTGGAGGGGTTTGACATTTGGCTTATATGGTGTTTGTTACCCTTTGGTGGTATTTATTCAAAACCTTTTTGTTTTGGGGGGAAGACTTCTTATTGTGAGCACAATAAAGACAGTGTACAAGTCTGGTTGAAGCTCTTTGTTGCACCCAGAGAGAGAGAGGCGCTGATTTAGGAACCAAGCAGGATTTGGTAAAGGGAAGTGACAGAGGACTGCATAAAATGCTACAAGACTCTAGAGGGCACTCTGATCTAAAGGATAAATTGAAGGGGCTAGAACTGTAGAGCTGGAAGAGGCCTCGAGGGTAATCTAATCCCTTCTCCAAGTGTGGAACTCTGCTTTAAGGTACACATGGTTTTCCAAATTAAAAGCGATTTTCTGTTATTCTGTTCCATTCAGAAGTTCACAAACCATTTCTGATGTCAGCACAAGAAGTCTACTCATACAGTTTATCAAAAATGTGAGTAAACGTTCGTTGTTGTTTCTAAGTCTGAAAATATTCCCCATTTCCTATTGCTATGTTGACATTGTTAAAACAAGTTAAGCTTATATTCATTTGTTGTTTTTCTCTTTCTGTCCTTCCCACAGAAGAGGATTTGTGCTGGTAAGGAAGGCTAGAAATAAACCCTAGGTTGCCCATGAATGCCGGGATGAGGACAGGCAGCAAATGCAGCCCTGATCAAAACCTCAACAGTGAATGGGAAAGGCGATCAAAAGACTCACTGGCCATAATTGTTACAATGGCAGTTGGCTTTGAAGAAGGAGGTGCAGAAGGCTGCCATGTTGCCACGTCCCCCCCCCCCCAACTTGTTGCTAGTGCTGCCAAACTAGTCAAAACTGTGTTCAAGTATGACTTAAAGAACATTTCAGATGCTTGAAGAAGCTTGAAGAAGAAGAAAGAGTTTGGATTTGATATCCTGCTTTATCACTACCCGAAGGAGTCTCAAAGCAGCTAACATTCTCCTTTCCCTTCCTCCCCCACAACAAACACTCTGTGAGGTGAGTGGGGCTGAGAGACTTCAGAGAAGTGTGACTAGCCCAAGGTCACCCAGCAGCTGCATGTGGAGGAGCGGAGACGCGAACCCGTTTCACCAGATTACAAGACTACCACTCTTAACCGCTACACCACACTGGCTCTCTTGGAACCAAATGTTTCTGCCAGCAGGCATATGGGCATCAATGCTCCCTGCCTTCCAGCTTCAATAACCTGTCCAAACCATAGCATAAAAGGACATCATGGCTCATAGCAACATATCCCAGTATGAGGGGGGATTTTCCAGTGACTAATTTAGCTTCTTGAACAAGATTATTAGTGTCTTCCTAATTACTAAAAGGTTAATGGCTTCTGAGCACTCCAGTAAGACAGTATTAGTCGTGTACCTTTCGGAGTAAAAGCTCTCACATACAAAGGCTGCACTATTGGTTTGGTTATAAAATGTTATATTTGCTTTATATTAGCGGAAAGCTGGTTGCTTCAAATTGCCAGCCAGTATGATGTGCCAAAAATGGAGTTTCTACACAAAATACTTATATCCTGTCTGTGACATAATGATGCATCTATTGAGCTGTGATGAAATAATGCCTTGTGATGAAATTCATATTCTTTACCACATGGCCTAAATGCCTGCGTTCCATAAACAATTCTTTTGGCGAGCACGCAAAAGAACCATGGGCGACCCAATGCTAAGCCAAACCTCAGTTTGCTTTCCCAGAAACTGCACTGCTGATTCCTTTCCCATCGTGTTGGAAGGGGGGGGAGGTGGATGCCCAAAAGGTGGAGGTCATTTTTCCAAAATACAAATATTAAGGGCTATTCATGTAGCTTGTTCAACAAAGGAACTATGTCGTTATGTAACTTGAGGGTGCTTAGTATTTCAATCTCTTTTACAAAACACCAAAATCTCTAATTTTGGTGGTACAGTGGTACCTCGGGTTAAGAACTTAATTCGTTCCGGAGGTCTGTTCTTAACCTGAAACTGTTCTTAACCTGAAGCACCACTTTGGCTAATGGGGCCTCCTGCTGCCGCCGCGCCACCAGAGCACGATTTCTGTTCTCATCCTGAAGCAAAGTTCTTAACCCGATGTACTATTTCTGGGTTAGCGGAGTCTGTAACCTGAAGCGTATGTATCCCGAGGTACCACTGTATAATGTGACATATCCACAATGGCAGCTTAACCTTGAGGCTGCTCATCCTGCACAAGTAAAAACTAAAAAAAGACAAATTATTGTAAAGAAAGTCAAATTTGCAACTGTACAGTATCAGAGACAGACAATTAAGCAAATTACCGGTACTCTCCCCACAGACAGGATAGAATCTTAAACCTACTTTATTCCTGAAACAAAATTTAAAAAATTCCTTCCAGTAGCACCTTAGAGACCAACTAAGTTTGTTATTGGTATGAGCTTTCGTGTGCATGCAAAGCTCATACCAATAACAAACTTAGTTGGTCTCTAAGGTGCTACTGGAAGGAATTTAAAAAAACAAATTATTTTGTTTCAACTACGGCAGACTAGAACTGTCACTAGAACTACTTCATTCTGTACAGCACTGCCTCAGCTTTGAGGAGAAAGAAAATGGCCACAACCCAGACTGGGAATTATAGCCCCCAACGTTGCCCAAAGAAGCAGCTGCAGCTAGGGATAGCTGAGGAAGGTATGGTGATGTCCCTTCCCTCGCACAGAAGCTAGGAGGTGGGGCAGATGGTTGCCCTCATAGACCTGGCCCTGAGAGCTTCCCATGGATATTTTGTAGCAAAAAGAATGGCACTCCCACAGATCTATGGGGGCAGCCATGTTTATTGCCATATACTGTGTGCAGGTGACAGGATCAGAAAGGTATTCTTTTTGTTGTTGTTGTTTAGTCGTTTAGTCATGTCCAACTCTTCGTGACCCCATGGACCAGAGCACGCCAGGCACTCCTGTCTTCCACTGCCTCCGGCAGTTTGGTCAAACTCATGTTGGTAGCTTCGAGAACACTGTCCAACCATCTCGTCCTCTGTTGCCCCCTTCTCCTTGTACCCTTATATCTTTCCCAACATTCTTTTTAGTGCTGGACAAATACTTGCTACCCAAATCTGCAGGGTCATGCATTCCTCTGCTTCCCCTGCAACTTTAGGATGGGGGCGTTGTTTTCTGCTCATTTTGTATGGGCAGTGCAAATTGGCAAGAACTTTTTTTTGAAGAATGGGGAGAGCTGTGTTTGCCTTATTTGAGTGTGCAAAGTGGCTGCGGGAGTCTTCATTTTTATTTAAACACTGTGCAAGTAAAATCGCTATGCATGCTCACAGCTCTCCAGGCAGGCTTCTAGCTCAGCAGCACCCCCAGGGATGCCCATGTGACAATGTCCCCCCCCCCGAAATAATTATCCAAACATAATTTGCACCCCACCCTTTTTGAGGGCATATTTGGTTACCCCACCCCTCAAATGGTTGGTTGAAAAGGTTGTGCAATGCACTTAGAATCATAGAATTATAGAGTTGGAAGAGACCACAAGGGCCATCGAGTCCAACCCCCTGCCAAGCAGGAAACACCATCAGAGCACTCCTGACATATGGTTGTCAAGCCTTGTTAATCCCCACCCCCTAAAATGTACAGAAAGAAGGAACACCAATCTGTTGTTATATGAACTGGTTTGTGGAAGTCTTGGGTAAAATATTATGTTATATTAGTAGTAAAAGTACTGTATACCTGAAGGAGCGTCTGCACCTCCATCGTTCAGCCTGAACACTGAGGTCCAGCTCCCAGGGCATTCTGGCAGTTCTCTCACTGAGAGAAGTGAAGTTATAGGGAACCAGGCAGAGAGCCTTCTCAGCAGTGGCACCCTTCTTGTGGAATGCACTCCCATCAGATGTCAAGGAGTTGGATTCTGAACGCCTTGGTACTCAGACGTTTTGGCTCCCGAACACCACAAACCAGGAAGTGAGTGTTCTGGTTTGCAAATGTTCTTTGGAACCTGAACGTCCGATGGGACTTCCGCAGCTTCTGATTGGGTGCAGGAGCTTTCTGCAGCCAATCAGAAGCCATGCTTTGGTTTCTGAACGTTTTGGAAGTCGAACGGGCTTCCGGAACGGATTCAGTTTGACTTCCAAGGTATGACTGTACAACCTTTAGAAGACATCTGAAGGCAGTCCTGTATTGGAAAGGTTTCAATGTTCGATGTTATATTATGTTTTTATACATGCTGGAAGCTACCCAGGTGGCTGGGGTATTATTGTTGCTGTTGTTATGATGATGAAATTCCTTCAGAACAATTTATGGCTATGTGTCTCTGCACATAATGAATGTGGGCACCTTGTGTTTTCATATTGTAAGCCTGATTTTTACCTACTACATATTTTTTCTCAAGCTGACCTCCATTTTTTGATGCCACAGTTTTACATGCTGAAGTGACCATCTGCATACTTTAGCCCCAGGTAAATGACAAAGCGCCAGGGTCTTTGTCTAGTCACAGATTGGTGATCACCAGTATTAATAGATAGGATTAGCAAATGCAAGCAGGCCAGCAGGCTGCAAAGCTGCTACTTGTCTCCTTAGATTCCCCTCTGCCTTATCAGTCTCGGGGCTCCATAGAAAGAGAGCGATCAGAGGTTTCAGGACGGCAGAGGTCAGTTTCTTTCTCTTTGCACCAGGACCTGGGGAAAGGGCAAGTTCTGGGTCAGAAACTACAGAAAATGTCTTTTCAGAGTTCCCCTCAGGCACCATGGAGAAACAACAATATCTCCTTTTTGAACAAAGACGCTCCTGTCTCAGAACAAGGAGAGAAGATCATTGGCTTCTATCTACTGGCTCTGGGTATGTATATGGATTTATGGATTAAGCATGCCTGCAAAATTCACAGGGACTTCTGTTGAGCCTAATTAGTTGCAGCTCTTATTGAAACAGAACAGTGGTGCATTTTTACTAAAGAAAACATTGAAACATTTGGAAGCGGGAAGACAATATTGTTAAGTCCAGGTAAGATGAAATACTGGACTTTAACTGGATTAGCTCCCATTCATTTCAAATGCAATTAAAATGGCTTGAGTCCAAATACTTGGGGTTAACCAGCCTACATATAATCCAAGCTGCTCCTCTACTAAAGTGCAGTTGAAGATTCTTTGGCAAAGAAATAAAACGGGTGGGAGAAGAATCATGTGCAGAAATAGATGACCTCATATTATCCTAGCGAAATACTGCTGTCACTTATTTACTGTTCCAATACTCTACACCTCTTGCTAACTAAAAGATGTATTTGCTTTGCATGCTAAAAATAATTCAGATTATTAAAGTTTGTGTGTGATGTATGCAGCTGATAATTTCCAGGGTGATTACTGTGTTAGTCTGTTGCAGCAAATATAAAAATATTGTGGAACAATAAAAGACTAATAAATTATGCCATTTGCCCTATTAAATTTGTAAGACTTTAAGCTGTTTCTGCATTCAAAAAGGTAATCTACACTGTGTAACATTTACTGTTACAAGCATTATTAAACTGTAGACATTTGTGTACAGAAGTTTGAACATACTGGCACTGCTGTGCTTACTTAATAATAAAACAGCAGTGCTGCATTTCCCCCCTTTAAGATACTGACCCTGTAATATAACAAGCTGGTGAATAGCTGAGGCCTATCATAGGAATATCACTGTTCTTATAGACCCAATATTTTAGAGAGTCCTAGTGTCAAGATTTTAAACATTTTAAATAAGCGAGACACTATCAAGAGTAAGAATCTTCTTAATTCTTAATTTTTAATGCATTCGATATTCCGAAGTTGCTAGATAACGTTCTACGTTGGTATTAGTGAACTAAATATGTGTTTTCTAAGGCAATGGTCAAAATTATTGATGCAGTTTCTCCTACAATTTTAACATGGGAGGTTAAATTGTTCTTTTCTTTTCTACTTTTTCTTTTTTTCTTTAGCTGATTAGAACTTTGTTTTACACATGAATACAATAATTCAAAACTGAAGTGTTTCTTTTCTATTATAGGAGTGCTTTGTTAAAATTAATTCACACAGAGAATGTGAATACCCATTTGCCCTAACCCAGAGCGTTCCAAACTTTTCATGTTGGTGACACACTTTTTAGACATACATCATTTCATGACACAGTATTTCAGTTTTACTAGCAAACTGGAAGTTAAACTAACCCCTTTCGAGCCCTGGAAGGAGCACGGGGAGCTTTTGCATGACAGACATACACACTGCAACTGACACACGAAAGTGTCGGGGCAAACAGTTTGGAATGCTGTCTCCTAACCTCACCTCTCACCTGTGTTTAGCAGAAGGAGCACCTCCAACACAATGTAGTGTGTTGTAAACCATCCAAGATGTTGGCCTTACTATGGTAGGAATAGATGAATCTGTCAACTTCAGTTTCTCTCAGTTTCACATTTTTCTACTCTTCAGTTCTCCCTATCTCTGCATCAGTTTGTGAAATTAAATTTTAAAAGTCCTCATGAGACCTGATCAGCATTTCACTGCAGATTTCTCCCAATATTCACCTTATGTATGCAATTTTGCCCAATACATTTCTGTATGCAATATGTATAATGCATTTTTGTAAGTTGTTTTCACTAATATATACATTTTATGCACATTTCCCCAATATGTGCATTTTTAAAAACATTTTTTGATCAGAGAACACCATTGCCAGATTCAGAAAGGTACGAGTTTGAAATACATTTGTGTAAACCATTTGGAGGTTTTGATGATTAAGTGGTATATAAATCCTGTTAAATAGATAAATAAGAAGAAGATTCTAATGCATCCCTGACAGAATTTTATAGGAGATGCTCTCTAATGTTTAATCGCCACTGACAACCACCTCTTAGTTTAAAACCTTTTTTTGTGTGTCCTTGTAATCATCAGCTGCTAAGTAATTAGGGCTTTAAGTGTCATTAGTGCACTATGTTTGTTTAAATGTGCTTAATTGTTGTTCTAGCATATAACCAGTACTTACTGAAGTAACAGTGTTCCTTGATTTGTCTTAACTGGAGTTTGGGCAGTTTGCTTGTCTTATGTTGCACAACCGCAGTCTTCATCTTCTTCAGTCTGGATGGGCATGTGGAAAACATAATGAACTAGAAAGTCATAAAAAATGAACACAAAATTAAACCTGAAAGTCTGTATTTGCTGATTGTTTGTATATGTGCCACTTCCTCTTTAAACAAAAAACAAAGCAGAATTGTGGAGAAAGAAGAGAAAACCAGACATATGATAGAGGGCTAGACAAATTCATGGAGGATAAAGCTATCAGATACAGATATCAGCCACAATGACTATCTTTGCCCTGCAGCTTTGGAGGCAGTATGGCTTTGAATTCCACTTTCTGGGAATCTCAAGTGGGGAGAGCGCTCTTGTGCTCAGGTCCTGCTTATGGGCTTCTCAAAGGTATCTTGTTGGCCACAGTAAGAACAGGATGCTGGACTAAATGGGCCTTTGGTCTGATCATAACAGGCTTTCCTTGTGTTCTTAAAATTATCTTCAGATATACTCAAGGATGCCCAATTCAAAAAAGGAAAGGAAAATGGTTACATGTCCAGTGGGTTGAAAGCCTCTTGATAAACAGATGGTCTCCATCCGCAGAATGACGTTGTAGAGTAAGGGTGGGGAACCTCCAGCCTGGGTGCAGGATGCAGCCCTCCAGTCCTCCTCATCCAGCCCTTCCTTGTCCATGCCACAGTCCTCACTGGCCCAGCTCTGTGCCCTCTTGAGTGCTTCTCCCTGGCTGGAATGGGTCTTTGATCTGCAACGAGGCCTCTTTGCTTGCCTTGCTGGAAAAAGATGCCCATGGAAACTATCTTTTTCACAGCTAGAATGTAGCCCACTGTACAAAGGTAAGAGCCCTTTCCATGGCTTCATGCACTTTTGCTTCTGATCTGCCCCACTCTGAGCTCTCCCTCCTCTGATCTCTCCCACCAACGTGGCCTCCAAAGGCTTCTGTATGATGGAATCTGGCACTCAGATGAACAAAGGTCCCTCAACCCTGTGGTGAAACTTTCTAAATATTGCCTTTGCCAAGTCTCTTTGACCCTTCAATCAATGCTTTTTGAAGAAACTACTTTTGCTAGTATGACCATCTTATCCATCAGTCTACCAGTATTGTTTTCCCATGTCTGTGAAGAAGTTACATGCATTTATTTTAATGGTATGCTCCTGTCTCCTCTATAGGGTTTCCTGGTCAGGGGCATCCCAGACCTTGATTTCAGGGCCAAATCTGAGGCCTGAGGGAATGTCCCTGGTGATCTCATTAAGCATGACACAATCCTAACCATTATCTACTGAGAACTAAGTCCTATGATGTTCAATGGGCTATTAGTAAGGCTTGACTATGCATCCTTCACAAACTTATTGTCAACTGCTCTTGAACAGCTGGCTTTAACAATGCAATTGGCCATCAGTACTGCATGCATTTAATTTCCTTCTGACCTCACCCTCCTCACCAACACGTATGCTATTATACAGTTTGTTACTTTTTAAGGTACCATAACATATTCTTGCATGCTCATTAGAAAGCAAATAAGAGGAACACACTGTCCCATTTCTTACTTACGTTCAGCTGATTGCAGCACTACAAGGTTCCAGTGTAGAAGCTGCAATAATTATATAATGTTGTGTGTTCGTGCTGTGAAGTGTTTCCTACTTGACAAGGGCTGCTTTTTGCAGCTTTTCATTCTGAGCATTTCCTTTTATTTTCCAGGTTGGATGTCTTGGTTTGGGAACAGCATTGTAATTTTTGTACTCTATAGACAACGGGCTACCCTTCAGCCCACGGACTACTTGACATTTAACCTAGCTGTATCTGATGCCAGTGTGTCTGTCTTTGGTTATTCCCGCGGGATCATTGAAATCTTCAACGTATTCAGAGACGATGGATTTCTGATCACATCCATATGGACTTGTCAGGTAAGAACTAAATTTCAGTGGTTCGGCCAGTCATGAAACATAAATATCATATAATCCATGGCCTAGTACAGACACAATGCATTCCCTTCCTCACCTCTCCAGAGCAAGTTCAACCACCTTTCTTCCCTTGTCACTTTAAATATGGATTAGTGTTACATCTACACCAATGCTAACCATGTCCTGCATCTTATTCATTAATTGGAAGCTGGTTTACAAACCCTGGTTAAGTGGTTAGGGCAGATATAATCCCATACCAGTGCTGCACAAGTTGTGAATCACTAAACCGAATACATACAAGTATCCAGCATTCAGTAAACTTCCCATTTATTTTTTTCTCCCTGATGTGCAATACAAAAAACAGGAGGAGGGGTCATCAAGTACTTGGCAGGTCGTGATATGTGTCGGTGAGGCTCTGTTGGGTGCACTCTGTGCTAAATCAAGATCAATGCAGGAAAAAGAGGGGTGGATTTACTCAAACATTTACAAGTGCTTCCTTTGTTGGGAAAAAAGTTGGAACTGTTCCAGCTAAATAAATAAATACAATTTAAAAGGTGCAATGAAAAATCATTGACATCTCTGCTCAAAGCTTGGGAGACCAGCGGGAGATAATGCAACTTTTGGATATCCAGATGACACTGATGTTCAGTGGGCTACTGCAGTACCTGAACATTGGCCTTCAATTTTCAGTTATAGGTAGCATGTAATCTTTTTTCCCCCCATGGAAAAGTTGTCAGTTGGCTGCAATCCTGTGCACAGTTAGGCTATAGGCCTGCACACAGTTAGGTAGCTTAAATCCCACTGATCCCAAATCAGATCAAATCAATCAATCAATCAATCAATCAAATATCCAGTAAGATTTAGGCAATTGTATTGAGTGCAAGTTTGCACTCTCTTTTGTAACTGAGCTAAATTCGGGATTACATTTTCCTTTGGATTATTCATTTTATACTCAACTTCTGGCTCCATTTTGCCTGTAAAAACTGAGGGATAGTGTTTCTGAGACCATTTAGCAGGTAATGGAAATCCAAATTGGGCCACATTTTGGACAGAGATGCTGAAACAAATGCCCCTTTATTCAATTTTCATGCAAAAATGTTAGTCAAGTGACTGTGTAAATATTTTATTAAAACAAATGCATGTCCATAACAGAGCTTTAAACAGAACATATGAGGAACGTTGTCCATTTTTAAATTATAGAAGAAATGTTTTTGCCAACATTTCTTAAAAGTGTAGCATGAGTTATTTGCCACCTAATTTGTTGAGAGGTATGCCAGATATATCAGGTGACAGAAAAATTATGTCTTTCTGCTGTCAGTGTTTGTTTGGCTGTCATTTTGACTAGAACTCTGGCTTCACAAAACAAACTTTTGCCAACAACAACATTCCATTTTTAATTATTTTTCTAACCTGCAAAGAGGAAACTAAAATTGTGTTAACAGACTTCAGAACGTGCAGTCACAGTATGCCATCAGATTTCCATGAAATGACCAATACTGAAATCATTGGTAATATTTTGAAGGAAAATAAACCACACCAGAATTTACAATTTGGCTTTACATGTATAGAAACATATTTTTGCCCTTAATTTAAAATACCTAATACTTGATGTGTGTGATACTTGGCGAACAAACTTTATATACATAGGGGTGAAATTCATTTGTTCAGTGGTTTGGGAAGAGTTCCTAAGCATTCATTTCATCAGACTTTCATGTAAACAAGATTGCTAATTGTGTTTGAAAACTCTAATATAAGGAGATGTTGCTGAGGGTGAGGTGAAACATGAATAGTAAGTTTTTGACGATCAAGGGTTGAATAAGTGATTCTACACAATAGAATGGTACACAATAGTGAACCATAAACACCCAATGTAGGCTGGGAAACAGGATGGTGAGCTAAATAATAATAATAATAAATCCCTGATAGATCAGCCCAATGGCCTACTTTCGTACCCTGTTTCCATGGTGGAAAACCAGATGCCTATGGGTAGCCTTCAATCTGGACATGAGAGCAATAGCTCTCTCACACTGCTATCCCCCAGCAACTGGTATCGTGGAGGCAGCGTGTTGCCATCATGAATAGTGGCCATGGATCGCCTTCTTATTCTCTATGAATTTGTCTACTTTTCTTCTAGAGCCATCTAAGTCGATGGCTGTCACCACATATTGTGGTAGCAAATTCCATCGTTTAATAATGAGGTATGAAGAACTTCGCTGGGTTCAGATGTTATTACGAATAAAAACTTCTCTCTAGCCACACCATGCATAATTCATTTCTGTACACCTCTAATTTTATACATCTCTATCACGTGTGTCCTTCCACCTTACTTTCTGCGCTAAAAGTCTCCAAGCAATGTAATCTTTTCCAACAGGGGAGTTGCTCCAGGCCCCTGATCATCCTGGCTGCACCTTTCCATCTCTACAATAATCCTGGCTGCACCTTTCCATCTCTACAATAATCCTTTTTGAGATGTGATCACTGGAACTGTACCCATTCTTCAAGTGTTGTCACATCACAGATTTGTATGAAGGCATTACAATATTGGCAGTTTTATTTTGCCAATCCCTTTCCTAGTGATTCCTACCATGTAATTTGCCAGTTTCATAGGTGTCACAGACTATATTTTCACTGAGAGAGCCACAACTACCCCAAGTTCTCTGGTCAGTTACCAGTTAGTGATTTTTGCTGCAATGTGCATCTCTTTACTCTCAGTTCCATTGAACCACATTTGCCCTTTTATTGTCCATATATCTAGTCTGGAGAAATATTTTCAAAGCTCTTTGTAACCCTGCTTTTCTGTTTTGTTCTACAAACCCTGAATAATTTAATGCCACCTGCAAACTTGCCACCTCACTGCTCACTGCCTTTGGTCTGATCTAAGAGGGCTCTTCTTATAGCACCTTGGCAGGATCTGGCTGGAGAGGCCAGGGCCATCTCCAGAAAACAAAGATCAAATATTTAGTAGAATCTAAGGTCCCATTAAACCCAGTGAGGAAATTACTTCTGAGTAAACCTGCACAGGATTAGGCTGCATGGCTAAATATTCCTTCAAAATGGGAACAGATTCTCTATTAGTACTGAGTTCGGAATATAGAGCTGGAAAGGATTCTGTCTGGTACAGAATAGAGGAACTACCTACAGGTACAGTGCTTCTGAGTATGTTCAGTGTTTTCCCCCATAAAAGAAATCAGCTGTTGCTTTGAAAATGGATCTCACTAATGGATTTGTTTAAAATAGCAGTGTTAAGACAGGCAATTGAAAGAGGCCTGTAGCGACAATAAATGAAAAAGAAAAAAAAAGGTTTAGGGACTAGTGTGGCCTTAAAATCCACCTACATCTGCACTGGATTGTGGCCTAATTTGTTTACTGCGGCAGGAACGCTCATGGTTCAATACATTCTGTACACCTTAACTACTGTACAGTGAACAGCAAGGAACACCGATTAACAAACATGGATTTACAAACTGCTGTTCCAGCAACAAGCATTGAGGATTAAATTCCGTCTGGGCCAATATAATTCTAGCCAGTTGGCAGCCCAAGAGAGATGGGGAAGATAGGAAGGGAGCCAGGACCATCTGCTGTAGCCAGAGGACTAGGAATACATGCGAACATTTGAGGTTTTAAAAGGCTCTTAAGATCACCAAAGAGGATCAGACAGGAGGGCCAGGAGCTCTAGTGTGCAGTACAAGGTTTGTTTCTGCTGCAGTTAGTAAACCGTTGTGGGTTGCTATGTTTTGCATTTAGGGGTTGTGGGTTTTTAGTGGAATTTTATGCATTGTTTTTGCCTTGTTTGATTCTTCTGCAAACTGCTCTGTGGTTTGTGCAAAAGACGATATACAAATCAACTAAATAAATATAAACCCAGGAGAATAAAAAGGTCTTCATTTGGTGCTGAAAAGACGTTGGATAAAGTTCCAGATGAGTCTCCATAGCCGAGGTGCTACCACCAAGAAGTCCTTTTCCTTAGTCACTACTCACTTCACTTAGAATCATAGAATCATAGAGTTGGAAGAGACCACAAGGGCCATCGAGTCCAACCCCCTGCCAAGCAGGAAACACCATCAGAGCACTCCTGACATATGGTTGTCAAGCCTCTGCTTAAAGACCTCCAAAGAAGGAGACTCCACCACACTCCTTGGCAGCAAATTCCACTGTCGAACAGCTCTTCCTGTCAGGAAGTTCTTCCTAATGTTTAGGTGGAATCTTCTTTCCTGCAGTTTGGATCCATTGCTCCGTGTCCGCTTCTCTGGAGCGGACTTGGAGGGGAACATAGACCACAGCCTCTAAGGAGAGCGTGCATATATAAGAGAAGGTAATCATTTAGGTTCCAGGAAATTAAGGGCTCTGTAACCTTTAGACGAGCACTTTAAGTTGAAACCGCGGACAGACTGGGGGCCTATGGAGCTGAAGAAACATTGGCAGTGAAAGACAAAGTCCTAGTTAACAGTATTGTAGCCTGCATTGAACCACCTGCAGTTTCTAGACTTTTTTTAAAAAAAGAAAGGCAACACCACCCACAATGCATTGCTGTAGTCTAAATACCAGAGCATGGGTAACTGTGGCCAGGCTTTCTCTATCCTGCTGGATGGTTGCAGCTGGTGTATCAGCCAAAGTTGATAGAAGTACTCTATTTATCTCCTCAGTCCACCCTGCTAGCATGCGTCAAAACTGACCCAGCGGTCCTCAAGAAACAGTTCATTCCCTGGACGTGTTTAACCTTTTGCCTTGGCAGAGGCTGCCAACATGGATTAATTAGTCATGTCAGCTGCAAGGGAACTGACTGAAACTCAGACTGACTTTTAAAAAATCCCCCAAAGCATCAAAATGCACACAGACTACAATCCTAAATGCTCATACTAGGGAGCAGGCTCACATAATATTGTGGGACTTACATCTGAGTAAGCAACATGTTTTAGAGTTGCGCTCACAGTGATGTTGGTATTCTGCGCATGTCTCATATGGTGAGTCTTCTCATATAGTGAGTTACCAAAACACATTTGTTCATGAAAGTAGTGTTCCGTGAGCAGTGTTTGGGATTCTGGTGGACCATATCACTCCTAATAGAGAACCCAGGCGTTGAGCTGCAACAGGACTATTGCCAAAAAGGAGCCACTGGGAAACATCCATATGTCCTGGGAGACAATGGAGGATGCACATTTGGAGGTGAATTCAAACTTTTGGAAGGTTACAGCGCCTGCTGTGGCTGTAGAGACCAATATGGGGGAGACATGTTTTGTTGCAGCTGGGGCAGAGGTAGGTGTCTGCTTGTGCTGCTGCAGATGCATCATGGTGTTTCTTCTCTCTCTGCCTCTCCCAGTGGCCATTCCTCCTCTGGTCACTGCTATGGATACATGACCTGACTGTCAGGCTCCAGGCGGTCGTCTGCAAGCGATTCCCACACGGCAGGGTTGATGTTACCAGGCTTCATGTCACGTTTGCAGGAATCTTTGTAGCGCAGAGTTGGTCTGCCATTGGGCCTCATGCCTGAAGCCAGCTCCCCATAGAGCACATTCCATGTGATTGAAGATCTTCATTGAAAGATTTCCAAAAGTACAAATTTTAATTTTTTATTATTATTGTGAATTATGTAGCTTCACCTTCAAATGCATCAGTTTTCTCCTCCATGCCTCCCTATAACTCAGGATAACACTGCATGGATGGGACAAAGAGTCTGACCCCTGGATAAATAATAATCAGTTTTTAAAGTGCCACAGGAACATTTGTTGGTATTGCTACAGCGGCCTAACCCAGATACCCCTCTGGAAATTGTTAAATGGAATGGGGGTTGAGAATTAGGCTCTCAGACTTAATTAAGTAGTAGCTGAAGCACAGGTATTCCTGGGGATTCATGCCTATATATAGTTCATTATTCCTGACATTTGTATAAGATGGAAATAAATAACAACCAAACCATAGAACTGACAGCCCTTAAGAGCATTAACAGATAAAGCAGGTGGTAAAAGTGCTGAGGAGACACGCTGTGTAAGCTCACCTCAGCATCCTGGTTAATTAACAATGGAGTCTCTTTAAAATAAACTCACGGAGCAAAACCAAAAGCTGAAAGGGTGGAGAGAGCTTTTTCCCTACTAATATTTCCTGTTGCCTACTACTGTTTAGGAAAGATGGTTGTGGGGGGAGATTCCCTCCCCCAAAAAATCTGCTTTACAAATTCTGATGTTGTCAATCTTAGAATATTTGCTGCTGTGTGACTACCATGCCTGAATCTTTCAGTGTCTGAAGGACCTGGATCTATAGTTGCCAGTCATACTGGAAAGGTATGGCTAGAGGTACCGTATGTTGGAAGAGGGAGATCTTCAAAAGCTGCCCAAAAGTCAATAGAGATGGCACATGTCTTAACACTTAACAGAAAGGAATTGCTGTGGGTTGATTCCTTCGCCTCCTGATAAAATGGTATCTGCAGGAGGGCCCCCCCCCAAGAACACAGTATTTAAGGGGTGCGGTGATGTGTCCTGATCCCAAAAGGTTTATACACTGACTAGTAGGAGCTCTCTGGGGTTTCAGATAGGAGTGTATCCTCTAAAAGGCAAGGACTTCCTAGGGTTATCAACTTTTAGGGAGAAGTGTTCCTGTGTATTGAACCTCTGCTGAGCATACAGGAATTTAGCAAGTGGAGCTTTTCTCACCCCTTATATCCATACCAGAAAAAGCTTCATCTATATTTCTGTGTGTCAGGCTTTTGTTACGTGCACCAGAGTTGGGAGAATAAATGAATTTGCTGTCTGAAGCTGAAGTCCCCAAAAACATACATTCCATATTTAGCAGCTCAGCCCTGTACATGTTTACCAGAAAGTAATTGCTTTTGAGTTAAACGGGAATTGCCCTCAAGCAAAGGCACATTGAGATATAGATATAGGGTTCTCTGGGCATATTGCAGTTTAAAATATGGGACCCTTCCTTGTGTTCATGTCTTAGCACGCAATCAGTGAACAAAAATTTGTTACTCTCTAAATTGCCCACAACAGTATTGATGTAATTGTGGGATGGGAAGCAAAACTGACAATCTGCTAATATTTTCTAATTGGTAAGAAGAGCTGACAGAGTCAATACTGAGATTGGCTAAACATCCTTGATGTTTAGTAAAGTTGTCAGAGTTAATTTGCCAGTTTAGATGCCTGAGTGGTTATTTTATTCCACACTTCAGTAAGTATGGTAACTTCTCAAAAGTCCAACAAATAATATTCCAGTCACCAATGTAGGTTCTTGGTGTAATGTTTGAATAGTCCCAATTTGTTAATGGAATATTATTTGTAGGATTTTTGAGCAGTTATTGTATGTATGGAAGAAGAGAACCACACAGACCAAAAGAGTAAATAAACTAGTCAAATAAGCTAAATGAGTTTTGGGCTTATGCTCTCCCTCCTGTGTTCATTCTCAGCACTTAGAAAATTTTACTGCAAATGATAGTTCTTTGCCATTTTAAGTCACAGTCAGTTATTGTGTTCAAACCATAGTTTTCTGTAAACCAAGAATGATTGCTGTGGAAGGCAAGAGCCCACAAACACAATGTTCTTCAAGAATTGTTCTTGGAACACCAAACCATGGTTTGGCAATGTTTTAATGTGCTCATTGCACCATTTGAAAATCCCTATTGATAAACAATTGCACGCCGCTGTCAATCTGCTGTTAAAACCACAAGAATAGGGGTAATGCAATAGTACACAACTCCAAGAACATGTAAATCCAAATGGACAGCAGGGCAACAATAACGCAATGCAATAAAAACAAGATGTAAAGTATCCTAAAAATGAAAACAAACCATAATAAAACTAAGAGATAGAAACTGAAAACCAAATATATGTAGTCGCTTTCTAATCATTGGGCAAAGAATCCTGTCTAAACCTTGTGCCCAAAGGACTGTAAGGTCAATGCCAGTCTGTCACAGCACCACCACAGTAAAGGTATTTTCCTACATGCAAGCATGAGACACTTCAACAAGTGACAGTGCTTAGAGAAGACCTTAATGCAAGGGCAGGATAGTATGGGAGAAGGCAGGGCATGCAGGGCTCTATTTAGAACCTTAAAGGTAGGCAGCAGCACTTTGAAGTGTGACCTGAAGTGAATGGGCAGTCATTGAAATACTCTAAGAAGTTCTATAATTACCCATGTGACAGAATTCTGGCAGCCAAATTCTGAACTAAATTCTGAAACTTCCGAGTTATCTTTACGGGCAGCTCCATGTATACAGTTGTCCAACCGGGACATTGGCAGACAAGTGTGGATCATTGTAGCTAAGCTATTTTAGCGGGTGAATCGTTCCCTGGCAAAGGGAGTTCCAGCTATTCAATTTCTGCTTAGTTCTTTTGGCTACAGTCCATCCAAAGTTAAGTGCTTTGCAAGCCCCACTGACTTAACTGAGCCTCTTCCACTGAAATCAATGGCATACTTCGATTGACTGCTTCATGCTCTTTCTCTGTACAGAATGTTAAATGTACTTTTATTCTTCATTTTGCGTTTCAGTAATTCAGGAGCTTAGGAGTGTGTGTCTAAAGCATGTGTTTGCTTGTTCATTTAATGTACTCCTCAACCACATGATTTATCCCTGGTTTTCAGATACCTACATGTTCACTGATCATATGGATGATAACTCTGCCTGACATTCAATATTTCACTGATATCTAAGATGCTTGTATGCCCTAAAGAACATATGAGCTCACTGGCACCATCCCAATATTTGTTATTGCTCCTGGCATTCTGAAACTTAGATGTGGGAACAACCCTATTACTGTTTGTTTTTCCAGGTTGATGGATTTCTGACACTGCTGTTTGGCCTTGCTAGCATTAACACACTCACAGTGATTAGCGTGACTCGCTATATAAAAGGATGCCATCCAGACCGAGGTAAGGTATTTTGGGCAACAGAAAATTATTAAGGCTTGATATCCTGTCTCACAGGTATTCCTTTCTTACAATAGGCCAAACTTGCCCCAATTTAAATGTTTTTAAAAGAAAACTGGGTTATTCCCTTCACCCTGATTCTAGAGAATCTCTCATAGACACATTGTTCTAATTTGAGTGTAACAATAAACCATGGTTTATCATTAAGGTAGCAAGCTGCAGTGAATCTTAAACTTGTGCACACGCACTTACCCTTTTCTCCTTTAGCAGGGCCAGGAGAAGTTCATAAGTTTTTTGCTTCCACTCAAGACTAATCACAGTTAAGCCTTGTGTCCAAACCTGGACAAAATGCAATTAGTCTTCACTATAGTTTATGAAGCTTTCTTGTTTCAATTGACCATTGTTAAGATTAACCACAGTTTGGGGTTCTGGCAACACTGCTACTCTGTGGCTCATTGAGAGCCAGTGTGGTGTAGTGGTTAAGAGCGGTAGTCTCGTAATCTGGGGAACCGGGTTTGCGAATCCGCTCCTCCTGCTGGGTGACCTTGGGCTAGTCACACTTCTCTGAAGTCTCTCAGCCCCACTCACCTCACAGAGTGTTTGTTGTGGGGGAGGAAGGGAAAGGAGAATGTTAGCCGCTTTGAGACTCCTTAGGGTAGTGATAAAGCAGGATATCAAATCCAAACTCTTCTTCTTCATTGAAATCTACAGCAAAACCTTCCAACCTAAGGGCTGCAATCCCAATAGTTCCATCAAAGGTAGGGAATCTACAAGGATTCCTGGTTGCACAAATGTACCAGTGCCATTTTTCTTTATTATGACTGTGTGTCTTAAGTGTACAATAGCAAAATGAGTTAAGCACCAATCTTCTGCTGTGTATTTCAGGGCATTGTATCAACAATAGCAACATCAATGTGGCTCTTTTTCTTATATGGATAGCAGCTTTCTTCTGGTCAGTAGCTCCAGTCCTGGGATGGGGCAGTTACACAGGTAATTAATTTCTCTCTAGGAGAAGGTCTTTGTGGGAATTTATCTCTAAAGTATTTGTGGGAATCTAGAAACACAACAACCCATATCTACAATGAGCAATTTAAATAAAGTATTATTTTTACACTATTTTAGTCTAATAGTGCTGGAATCTAGGTCAGTTTTCTAGATCTAAGCATTATAGACGTAGGCATCACCATTTTACAATTTAGACTGCAACCCTTTATACACTTTCCGGAGTGTAAGCCCAATTGGCCTTACTTTTGAGTCCAATACTGTAGACGTATTTAGGATTGCATTACCAATCTTAGTTTTTTTAGTCTTCAAAACCCCAAACTAGAGCTCACTGAAGGAGTCACATATATCTATCCTGAAAATCTATATGGATTTTTAAAATTCTAACTTAGCATTTTGCACTACTCAGTGGGAACTATTTCAAAGGAACTCCTGTTGGTGGGGGGATCACTTTGTCAGCACAGTCCATAGGAGCACTATAGCACTACTGTGATTGTGCATCTTTCATGCCTCACCCACTCAAGAAGAACTATCTCCAAAGGAGGCTGGGAATCTCTTTCCTTGTGCATTTTTACACCCCCACAGCAGTGTACGGCTGTTTCGTTATTGCCACTTTTGGTGGTGGTGCAACCAAACCCATTGCCATTTCTGTGCTAAAAAGGGCAGGTTGCAGGTGGTTGCTTATTAAAGGTAAAGGTAAAGGTACCCTCTGACCATTAAACCCGAGTCATCCCTGTCTGGACCTATCTACTTGCACTTTACGTGCTTTCGAACTGCTAGGTGGGCAGGAGCAGGGACCGAACAATGGGAGCTCACCCTGTCACAGGGATTCGAACCGCTGACCTTCTGATCGGCAAGCCCTAGGTTCTGTGGTTTAGACCACAGCGCCACCCGCATCCCTAAGTAATAAGTGGTTGCTTATTACTCTGCTGGAAAGCTAAACTAAATTGAATATTGCAGCAATAACTCTGCTGTAATTCTTGGACTTCATTAAGACATTTCAATTTCTTTTCCACCTGGAATTATAAAGAGAAATTAATCTTGATGAATTTTAAAACTGGAAAATCTCAGCAAGCTTTTTTTTTTTTAAAAAAAGAATGACTAACCAAGTTCTTTTGCTTCCTAGATCGCATGTATGGAACATGTGAAATAGACTGGGCAAAAGCTAATTTCTCAACCATCTACAAGTCTTATATAGTGTCCATTTTCATTTGCTGTTTCTTCCTGCCTGTGTCTGTCATGGTTTTTGCTTACGTCTCCATCATCAATACTGTCAAGTCGAGCCATGCATTAAGCGGAGCAGGTGACCCAACTGATAGACAGAGGCGAATGGAACGAAGCGTCACAAGGGTCAGTCTGGGCTTTTCCTTAGTCTGCATTGGGTGGAGAAACTTTTAAAAGCCAAGGGCTGCATTTCCTTCAGAGAAGTGGTCAGAGCAGCATACAAGGGGTGGGTGGAGTTGAGGCCAGTGGTGGATGGAGCTAAAGTCAAAAGTGGGACAGATACTCCTTTTCTCTTTCTGCCACCTCCTTCCCTCTCAAACACACATGCACACAGTGTGGCTGAATACAAACCATGCATTTAAAGCACATGACTTTCCCCCAAAAGAATCCTGAAACTGTAATTTGTTGAGGGTGCTGGGAAATGCAGCGCCTGTGAGGAGCAAACTAAATTTTCTAATATAAAACACTTGTAAAGCTTAGACAACCTTAAAATGTGAGGTAGCTAGGAGGCAGATAATTCTAGAGGATTGAAATATATTTATTAGGTCTGTGTGTCAATGAGACACTTGGAAATACGATCCAGGTCTCCCAGTTTTCCAGAACCACCTTCTTTACAGGGATCCCTTGGGCAAGAAAGTGGAAACTGGCAAGTCTCGTTTTCTCTCCTCTAGGTTTCCATAGTCATTTGCACAGCCTTTATCACAGCCTGGTCCCCATACGCGGTCATCTCCATGTGGTCCGCCTATGGTTACTCTGTGCCCAATCTAACCAGCATCCTCGCCAGCCTTTTTGCGAAATCTGCCAGCTTCTACAACCCCATCATCTACTTTGGAATGAGCTCCAAATTCCGGAAGGACATCCTCGTCTTGCTGCACTGTGCCAAAGAGATCAAGGACCCCGTGAAGCTCAAGCGGTTCAAGAACCTCAAGCAGAAACAGGAGAACTCGCCTTCTCAGAGAGAGGAGAAATACGCGCCAGAAGTTCATCCTGCACTGAGTCCTGATTCTGGTGTGGGGAGTCGTTCTAACACCCCGCCCCCTGTCAACAGGGAGGTGTATCTTGGTGCTTTTGATACCCCATCCAACAACCCTGATATCGAATGCGACAGGCTGTGACCCGGTTGTTCAAAATGTGCAGCCGGTGAACACAACCCATAGGATACTGCTGCCCCAATTCCTTTCACCCCTGCCCTTTCCTCTAGCACTTAACATGACATACCAGCTTGACTTCCAATGAAGCAGGACACATAAAACCAGCACTAAAAGCATGTGCGGTACATAGGGGAGACTCATAAAAATTGCTGCGTGGCTAATTAAATATAAAGGTGAGCAGCACATCTAGCCTGAGCAGGGATTCGTTTCCCCCTCTGCAGCTGCAAGTGAAAGACGTTTTTGTGGAAAATCCATTCACTGGCATGTAAAAAAAGAAAAACAAAATCACCAATATTTTCTCCACCTAAATAATATAATTCAGAAGTTACGTATCTTTTGGGCTGGTTTTATTTCTTGCTTAAAATCCTGGCTTTATTCACTTTGCTTGCAGTCTTCACAACAGTGCATTTACTCAGGGGCCGGTCAGGAAATAGCACTGCAATGCTGCTCCACAGTCAGCCACCAGAGGGTGGATAGTCTTTTAACATACTCCCTGTGGGAGACTAAACATTTCAGGTCCCAGGTGCTGCCTACTGGAGAGCAGTTATGAGAACCAAAACCCTTGTTCTTAAGTCTGAAGGCTGCCGCTGAGCCACTAGAGCCGAAGTCCTGAGTCCTTAATCGCAGGTGCAGTTAGGTCATTTTAGACTCTGGACTTAACCGTCTTATGGGGGAAAGCCCTCTTTAGATGGTAACATGCATCAATTCACTTACTTCCGAACGCTGCCTGCCAGCGGGGAGAAGGGGCCTTCCTGTTCCTCTTCTGAATGGGACCCTTGGACTTCTTTCCCCAAAGCCCCACTTTGACAGAAACTCAGGCCACAGGTGAGATGTAATAAACTGCCCTGCATGCCATATTGACGACCCGGTGCTTTTCATGCCTGTTGCTATTGCTACCATGTTTTCCCGCCTGAATTAAGAAGTACAAATGACACCTTTGCCCTGCTAATTTTGGGTAATATGTAGAGGCGGCAGATCGAGGTGAGGAAACGGCATCCCTCTTTGTCCTCAGAAGCAGCTTCACCTACCTTTACTGATTTATAATTATATCCATATACCGCCACTTTAAAAAAATATCACAGCAGTTTACAACCATTGTACATAAAATCATATAATACAAACCATTATTCTATTTAAAAAAGACAAATCAAAGATCAACTAACTACCACAGAAGGATTTTTTCTTAATTGCCAACACTAGCTTCATGGCAAAACCACAACAGATCAAACCAAACCAGGAAATGAGTTTAATATGTAGCAGGCAGGTATGTACCTTGTTTAGTCTTAAATAATTGCAGGTGCAGAAGAACCTAATTCTTACTGGGAAGACATACTTCTTTTTTTAAACAAGGCTCCAAAATACATGGGAGTGGGGGACACTCTTTTGATAATTGGTGGGAGGCCGGTGACATCCATGGGTTGCCATCCCAGTAAGAATGAGGCTCCTTTATAAACATTGGAGGAATAGCAAGTTATGCAGCTGCATGCTATGTCCCTATTTTGGCCCTCATAGAATTATCTTCTCTCTAAACCACCTGCCAACCAGGACAAGACCCTAATATTAATATTGGGATTTGTATTGTTTATCTCTCCACTGAAAACGGGGGTGTTGTTCACGCAGGGGGGAAGAAAATCCCCAGCAAAACCCTAATAGGCATACTTTATTTTTTGTGAAATAAACAGAAATTTCACAGGAGAGGTCTTATATTTATACAAAGGTGCTAAGGCTAAGTAGGAACTGCTGTTGTAGTTAGCAGTAAGTTTGGAGCATACAAATTTTGGGGGGGTACCTAGGGTCTCTCTATGGTCAGCATTTGAGGGGTTTACTTGCCCTTCTATCAGAGAGCCCTTAAAATGCCAGTGATGAGACCAGGAGCCTGCAGTCATGCACCATGAAAAGCACACTGCTTCACTATATAAAGAGAGAAAGAGAGCTCTTTGTGTTTTTAAAATGATTTGGCATGGATTTCAGGCCCTGGTGCAGCATTTTCAACATGGATATGAACAACTTTCTTTCTCATTTGGCTTTTTATACAAAGACTGCCATGACAACAGCACAGTATCCATGAGTGGGCACGTGATAAAGATCTGTGCTCTGGAAGATTCTTTTTTCATGCGCCTATAGAATCGTATTTGTACATTTGACCACCAAATGTGGTGTGTGTGTGTGGGGGGTCATTATCATTTTTAAAACTTGTGGAATTTTACACTCACTGGCATGATGGGAGGGGGCGGGGGGAGAGCCTAATGTGTTTTTGCAAAAGCTACATTTTTCTATTTGTATTCCTTGGGATGGTTACAAAAAAACCTTCCTTTCCTCCCTCAGCATGTTTGTTTTGAGATTATCATCTCTAATTTCAATTTTAAAACAAATAAACTTTATAAGCAATAAGAAAGAGGACTATGATGTCTTTCATGGCCATAGACGAACTGAGGGCACATTCATTTTTTAGGAGAAAATAGGAGATTTTTTTCTTGAGGGACTTCATTACCATGACTAATGAAAAGCCAATACATATAGTGTGTTTCATCCTGGGTTCATTTCAGAAGCAAAATGAACCAAATGATGCCAATAGCCAAGTCTTTTCCTTTTCCTTGGAAGCTGAAGCAGGATGAGGAGGCCATAGGATGGCTAAAAAAATGGTCCTGTCACTCCCTCCTGATGTTCAACACAATGCTACACTTATTATGTCTATGACAGATTATCCTTTTAGTTGCCCACCTGTTGGTCTAGCAGCAAAAACTGTCTTTCCCCCATTGTTTCTTTGTATGGAGAATGCCACGAGACCTGTAACTCACTCTTCGCATGTGAGGCATTGTTTGTATAGGGGCAAAGGCCACACTCCCTGACTAGACCAGTCAGATCCATAATAACCATAACTAAGGACATGGGTGGCGCTGTGGTCTAAACCACTGAGCCTCTTGGGTTGCCGATCAGAAGGTCGGCGGTTTGAATCCCCGCGACGGGATGAGCTCCTGTTGCTCAGTCCCAGCTCCTGCCCACCTAGCAGTTCAAAAGCACACCAGTAAGTGCAAGTAGATAAATAGGTACCGCTCTGGTGGGAAGGTAAATGGTGTTTCCGTGCACTGCTCCGGTTCGCCAGAAGCGGCTTAGTCATGCTGGCCACATGACCCGGTAAAACTGTCTGTGGACAAACGCCAGCTCCCTCGGCCTGTAAAGCAAGATGAGTGCCGCAACCCCAGAGTCGTCTGCAACTGGACTTAACTGTCAGGGGCCCTTTACATTTACCTTTTTAAAGCCTCATCATAGTCCAGAGTGGGCAACTGTACTTTTTAAAATAGATGCTGTCGAACAAGAGTATTTTTCAAATTCCCTTCTTTCCTTCCTTCCTTCCCACTATTCATATAAGTATGAAATCCATAGCTATAGTTTTTTGATCATATATTGCCTCAATCATAAAGTGTGCAGGCTCCTAAACACACCTTTGCCACTCATCTAACAGCAGACAAATGTTCTTTTGGTGTTGTTTAGAGGCAGCTAATCCTGCACTACATGCTCAGTGCTATCATGCTCAAAGGCTGGTCACCAGCCCTCAGTTGTATGCCAGTTGTGTGCCAAGATGAAGATTTTGAAAGGCAATAGGTGGCATAAAGGGCTAAATATGGAGTGGCTTTTAAACCAATGTGGAGAAGTACAGCCATTATCAAGACAGAAAGCAGAAGAGACGCAAAGCACATTTATTGTTGGGGGGGCATGCTTGGACTCGTAAAGCACCACAAGCCTATGAATGAGGCTGACAGCACATACAAATGATGGGGTGAACTCTCCCACCCCAGTGAGCTCGCTATCTCATCTTGCCAAATGGTTCAGATGTGTGGAATGATATGGTGTTTATGCGTGGCAATACAATTATTTCTAACCTCCGAGAAGATACACAGAGATAGAAAATGAGGACTAGAATTAGATCATGGCAAGGACAGCAATATATAAAATAGCAGTAGAACCCATCCAGACTGCTGCTTTATTGTAGATGTATGTAGCAACATGTTGCTGATTGCATTAATAGTGCATTTGAAATACATTTATACCAGATCATCCACATCCCACTTTTATCAGTTGTTCTGCAATGCTTCCCAATGCTCCCACATTGTATCATCAACACTTATCCCCACCATTGACACGTATCCATTTTATTGTTCCTGCCATCACCAATTCCCCCCTTTCCCTCTCTAACAGCAAGTAAGTTGTGCTGTGTCTCCATGCCACCATTGCTTAATTTGCAGACTTTTTACATTTTTTAAATGTTGGGGCTGTGATTTCTGTGCTAAACGCTGTTCATTTGCAGTGGGGGACACACACGGCTGGTGTTCTCCACAGTGGTGATGTGGTTAATTTTGGAAGTCCTGCCAGTAGTTTGACTGGATTCATTTCTTCTTTAAAAGTGGATCGACATGTGTGCAATGCATGATGTTTAAACTATAGGATGGCTGATTCAGATCCCCTGGCATCTGGGGATAAGCCCAGCATGTACTAAATGGTCACAGCAGGCTCAGGAACCAGAACAGACCTCTATGCTCTGTTCATCCCACTTCAAACCATTTCAAACCAATCACAATTATCCTAGGCTTTCGCTAACCAGGCGTGGGACAATTTGACTTTCTCAGCAAGATACTTGAAAACAAATAATCCAATTAATGAAAGAAGCAGAGTGTAAAAGTGCTTTGGAGTATTTGGGAACAGGGCAGATAATTGGTCGGCTGCACCTCCCTCCTGGAAAGAATCTCCGAACAATGGCTGCTTGAGAAGCCCTTCTTGTTTAACTTAACAGTGAGGCTGGTGTTTGACCTCCACAAAAGCCAAAGCTGTGACATTTCACTGGCAATCCAGAGAGAGAGAGAGAGAGAGAGAGAGAGAGAGAACAAAGATGGACACCACATTGATGTGCTGGACTATAATTAAACAAACTTCAGGAATGGCATTCCTTCGAATTCAACAGTGCACTCACAGCAATGGGTTATGTAACATTTCCCTAGCTATTCAAGCCAACTGCTGTTAGTGAATAATCAAAAAAGGTCATCAGTTAAGAAATGCAGCTTTTGTTTCTAAGGTGGGAAGGAGAAGGAGGTTATGAACCACAACTTCAGTTCATCTGTGTTACAGACTCAACTTTCTTACATTGATTTGTAGTGATGGGGGTGGTTATTTTAGTATTTTTAATTCCAATTCTGCTATTTTTAATTCAACTCTGTCCCTTTTCGGGAACCAGACACCTCTTTGTCCCATCTGGAGCAAGGAAATAGATGGGTTTTGGATCAGCTTCCCTTAGAATGTTGCTCCAAGCATGACCCTCGCTGTGCAAAAAAAGTCTTGTGATTAAGATGCCTTGTGACTGGCTTAATCTTAACTGGTGCTCAGAAATTAATTCTTTAGCCATTTTCCTTGCAGAGAGAGGCCTAAAGCCATTGACCTTCTCCGTGGAGACTTCATGTGAGGTATAATGACTTTTGTTTTTAACTGAGTTCCCTAAATCAATCCAAACGATGAGGGTCACTAGTTGTTTTAATTAACATGTCTATAACTCTTTCTACTAAATTATCTTTCCCCCAGCCAGATTAGATGGGTGTTATTTGAGTTCCCTCACCTACAAACATAGTTGCAAACTTTAATTGGTTTAGTCAGTAGATTAGTAAATGCAACATTTACTTGGGCTCAGGGAACACCTGCTACTCCCTAAGTGCTGAAGCTAAACAGGTGCGGATCTGATCTGTTCCCTGGATGGGAGACTATTGGGAGGTAAGGTAATTGTGGAATATTAATATAAAACATGAAAGAAAAGGAATAAGAGTAACAATGGGCTTAGTTTTTCAGCATTTAAGGTGGCAAATAGAAAGGTGAAACATTTGCCATGAGCACCTTTGAGGGCTCAGCCACACTTCCAGTTGTTCTGCAACTTTCCCTTGAGAAAAACTTCTCTTTTGTGTTCACTCAGAGCAAATAGCAGTTCGAGTGTTCTCTGGACTTAGGTTTGTTCCAATTTAGCACTAAAGAGCAGGTTTTCCCTGAGATCTGTTGGATCAAAGCACTGCTTAGTCTAACATCCTGTTTCTTACAGAGCCTTATATGATGTCCACAAGCAGGGCATGAGGCAATAGCCTGACACCATATTTGTCCAAATCTTTCTAAAGTCCTCAGCCCTATTCCACATCAGTAGGGTGATTATAATAACATTGGCAAGTTGCTTTTACCCCAAGCACTGTATACAGGCCTTCCTTCCACCCACAAGTACATATATACAGTAATACTTCACTTCTGATTTAATATACGGTCACAAGGACGTCAGGGAAGTTTTCCTAGCCCTTTTCAGAATGAAGGTGCTTCTTTCAATAAGTCTTGGTGTGCCTTGCCAGAATGTCTGTGGCTTGCTGAAAAAGTCGCTGCATGGTTCCCCTATCCAGCCGAGATGTTAATTGGCCTTATAATGTTGTGACAGGGTTGTCTGCTCAGCTGTATAGAAAACCAGCAGGAGTCCAGGTTAAGTAGGGGAAACTCTCCTGACTTCTTCTGATTGATTTAACAGGTTTGTTTGTCGTTGTCTTTTTTAAAAATAATACAACCCAAGAAAAGATTTATCAAGTCATTAGACCTCATTCCTTGAAGGAGCTGAACAATTCATATTGCAACAAAGCACACAAGGTATGACCCAGCAAACCATCAAAATTAAAGTTTTATATCATGTTTTCCTCCCTAGAAGATAGACCAGTAGTGTAGCAGAGGAGGAACACAGGGGAGCACAACGCCAATATTTTTTTCACAGCAACAGTGACACTGTCATCTGCTGAAACAGTGCTGTAAACTTAGTGGATTAGAGGATAGGTTAGTCCTGGCACATGATCCCTTCATTAGGCAGGCTAATCTCGGACAGTGGGCATGGGGTGGGAACAGCCATAGAGCTCTCCTCCCACCAGCAACATTGCTGTTACCTGGACAGGACAGGATTGGTAAGTGTCATGACTGTATCAGCAAGAGGACCAGATTCCCAGTGCTGGTTCTACAGGTGCCACCCCAACCTTAACCACCATCCCTACAGGGAAGAGGCTATGCTGGAGGCAGCAATGGGCAATCCAGCTTCACACCAATTGGAATCCTTAAAGCTGTTCCTGATTCGTCTCTTGCCATCCCTGCCTCATCAACACCTCCTGGCGTGTATACAAACAAACGAATCTGACATTAGTTAAGCTGTAATGTGGACAGCTGGCTGGGTGGGAGGGCGAGCTGTGAAACAAACCAGTGAAGCAGGGGGTAATTTCTAAGGTGGTAGTGTGAAACACCCTTAGGCTAGGAAGTTGGTTTTTACAGCTCCTTCAAAAAGCCTCTGAAGACACACTAGCTGTGTGTACCTGTCCAGGGTTTGAGAGCTAGGGACTGTTGACCACCATTGACAAACTAAACTGGTAGAGCTCAACATAGCACTCCTCTAAGAAAGGCTTGTCTGCAATTCCATCGTCCTTATGAATGGGGCAAGGTGGAGATGAGGTTACAGGTGTGGGAGGGATTTCCAATTATACAGAAGCAACTTGGAAGACTTCACATTAATGCTGTTTAGAAGATCTCCCGGGGTTCATATGAGGTGGTGATAGCAGAGAGGCTGAATTAACTGAACAAGAACAAATTAGGTTCACTTAGTATAGAGACGTTGAACCTTTGTGCTCAAGATGGCTGATTCACCATACTGTACTCTCAGTCAACCCATGCAGGAAAAATACAGCTCTGGTTAAGGCTTCATACTTCTGATGGAGTGGACTGGCGCCTGTTAAAGTCCATAATAAATGTTGTTGGTTTTTAAGGTGTAACAGCGAAACTGGACGCCATCATCTGCCCAAGCTGCACTAAAACATGTCTCTCCTGCGTTGGTCTCTACAGCCACAGCAGGCACTGTAACTCTCCAGTGGTTTGACTTCAACCCCCAATGGTGGACTCTTCCATTGTTTCTCGAGACAGACAGATGCCAACTGGCTTTATATGATCTAATATTTAGGGCAATTTTGGTTGTGGTTTATTCTGTCCTAGCCCAGAGAGGATTGAGCATGGTGACACCATTGTGTCACCTCTGGGCCTGTGTTTCTCCATCGTTTGGCTGTGCATTTATCAGAATGATCTAACAGAGGACTTACCTGGTAAGACACTGCCCAGAGGCCGGTGTCAGAGCAGGAGGGTCAGGGACATATTTAGAAAGCATTATCTCTCTAACAAGATTTGGACAGCTATGTTCAGCATTTTAGACCTAACAAAGGAACAGGTATTTTCAAAGTGAGCTTTCAAAGAAGGCTTTTAAACTCTTTTTGATCTAAGTATCTTAAAGGGAATTTAAATTGAGAATGGGTGACATTCTTTGTTCATGTGCCACTCCATATTATTAGCTTTGTAAACAGATGCTGGGCCTCATTCATGTTGCTCACACTAACAATTTGGCTTCATTGCCCATTCTCATATTTTCTGACTTACTTTTGATTATGTGCAACTTGTCAGGGCAAGGTGACTATTTATTTGGGGCTAATGTTTGTGTGGACACTTAGCAACGTATCTGCTTCTCTTAAAAAACCACTTAAAGTGAAGTAAGGAAGTTCATTCAGAGTTTCATCTCCCTTGTTCTCCTCTGCAGGCACTTGGTGTTCCCCCCTCTCTGAACAGACAACGGCCATGAAGAATGGGACACAAGCCAGGGACTGATGTGGGAGAGGGGAATTGCCCCAAATCAGGCTTGGATTCAAACCTAAGGAAGTTAATGAAAGGAACATTTTCCACCCCTCCTTCCCCAACCTTCCAGGAAGGCTGTTAGAAATATTTGTCCCGGTATACCTGACTGCACCATCCCAGCTTTATTCCCTGAAACAGCCTATCATCACCAAGATTGTGTTACGATAGTGGAGGGCATGCCCCATCTTCAGCACATTATATAAGGGCGCAGTAAGTTTCACACGTCATTCCATCTGCTATGCAGTGCAACTGTTAAACAGAGAGAAAACACACAAAGCCCTCAACATCTTTCCCCACTTTTATCTGTTAGGAATTATTCAGGCTTTCCCACTTCACAAAGGTTCGAGCTATTCTGAGCTCAGGAGGGCCACCCAAAATGAAAGCAAGGCACACACTTGGCAATATTGACGAGATCTTGAAAGAAGGAGCCTCCAGTGTCGAGTTTTGCTTTTGATTGTGCCAGCCATTCATTAAGATCTCAAGCTGGTTCCTCAAACAACACTTGGCCTGTATGTACTCTCAACTAGAAACAGCCAGTATTTCTAGCGCAGTTTATGTGATGAACTCGGACACCGTTTCTCCCATGAGAGCCATGTTATAAAACTGTGACCATAAAACCATTACAGACAACCTAGGTGGGTTGTCCATGGCATATAGTTAAGCTCTCAGAAAAATAAATCCCTTTTCCGTATCGGTTAGGAAAACTACGGTCGGTTGCGTTCTCAGCTGAAGTGTGTGGGTTTTAGGAGGAGTGGGGGAGATGTGGCTTCTTTTGAAGGGTTCCAACTATCTCAAAATCAGGAGAGAGAAATAAATTAATCTCCCATTTGATGACATTGGCAGTTCTGGCTGCAGCAACTATTTGGAAATGTAAAAGTGCCAGTGCTGTACTACAGTTCCAGCGTGTTACCTCCAGAAAAAAAGGGGGGAAATCTGCATTTTGTTTAATCCCTAGAGAACTGAATGAAGTAGCCAGGGACAAGAACACCACAGAGAGGATCTGTTCAGTTTCATGGAAGCAGGCACTAAGTAGTTGTTGCTGGCACTGCCTACCTGCTTTGACAGGCTGGTGCCACACGGAATCTCAGCAGAAGCCCTGTAGGAAAAGTTCTGAGGAGCAGCACAACGGAGGCCCTTATTGGAATTATATTTCATAAGCCTGGTTTACAGCGAAGGGCAAAGCAAACTGTAAAAGTCACTCAGATTCAGCTGTGAACCACAAAACCTCTTCTTAGCTTTGTGCTCTTCCACTTTGGTTCAACACTACGGGAAGCTCCAGCAACTGATTAACTGCCTCAGCACTACATAAGATTGCTTACGGCAGAAGGACCCCATATTTTAGAGGACCTGCACTATGTAACTCCTTGTGGCTGTATGATTGTGCAATGCTTGGTTAGCAAATATTTTTACACCACTGGTAGGGTCGGCCCAAGAGATCTTGCTGCCTGAAGCAAAGCAGCAAATGGCACCCTCCCCTCCAAGACAAGGAGCAGAATACCTGTGTGCAGCCAAGTTATTTTGGCACCTGAGACGGACCATCCCACCAGTCCCTCCTTAACAGTAAAAATGCAGCAATAATAAATCAAGCCAAAATCAGCTGTGTAAGTCAGTCACCTCACTGTGGATAATGGTGGGAGAGGGAGAGAGAAAGAGAATGAATAGCAAGTGCCCAGTGGGAAATAATATACGTAGTAACATCAAATCTTAGTTTTGAAGTCCTGCTTGAAGACCACTGGATGTTCCCTCAGTTGGTTAGATGAACAATTGGTCAACTCTTTAGAAGTTTCTTTTTTAAAAATTTATTAAAGATTTTCTTGGTTTACAAAAAAACACCTGGCCTCTTTTTTCAGGTTGTACAATATTTCTTACAAATCAGTTACATTTGTTGTGAGACATTGATGTTGAGTACAGTATAAGGTTGGGAAAGAAGAGGGGCGAGAGGAGGGGTGGGGTGGTGAGGCATATTCTTTTGTACAGTGTGCATGTGGGGTTTTGTGTCAGTAGTGAGAGGTATTGGGGGGCAGGGTGTGGTTGGTTATCTGTGGTTGGCAACAGTGGGGTTTGTTTGCATTTGTGAGTGTGGAAGAGCTTGTAGGGTCAGGTAGGCCAGATTGATTTGCATGCTGTTGGTGGATTCTTATTGTTGTCTTGTTGGGCTGTGTATGTGATAAAGGGAGCCAAACTGGGGTGAAAGCATCCTCTTCTATTTGTCCCTGTGTGAGTTTCACTTTATTGGTTAGCTTTTCTAGTAAGGCCGTTTCCCATGCAATTTGATACCATTGCTCCATGTTTACTCCTGACATGTCTCTGCAGTGTCTGGCTATGAAGCTTCTGGCTGCTGAGAATAGGTGGGTTATAAGCTCTGTATAATGTGAGTGGTCATTATGATCTTGGAAGATGTTCAGTAGGGCCAGTTCTGAGGTGAATTCTAATACCTGTTTAGTTATTTTGCATATCTCTTGTAGGAGTGTTGTCCAGAAGGGTAGGGTTTTAGGGCATTTCCATGATATGTGGAAGTATGCGCCTGTGGAGGTGCAGCCTCTCCAACATCTTGATAAGGTTCCTGGGCATATCAGTGCCAGTTTCCATGGTGTTAAGTACCACCTACAGGTGAGTTTCAGAGCGAGTTTCCTTATTTGGCTGCTACGGACTTAAAGGGAGGTTTACGCCACATTCTAGTCCATTGGGTGAGATTAATTTGTCAGACACTAATTAACTACTTTTGAAAATGAGGGGAGGTCCACAAGCAGTTCATCATAAGGTAAGGTAAAGGACCCCTGGATGGTTAAGTCCAGTCAAAGGCAACTATGGGGTTGCGGCACTCATCTCGCTTTCAGGCTGAGGGAGCTGGTGTTTGTCCACAGAGAGCTTTGACTATGTCATGAGGATTACTAACCAATGAAAAATATAACAAAACACACACAAGCTATTGGATGTGCCTAAAGTAATTCTTTGGATTCTGGTAAGAGGTCAATAGGTTGCCAGCCAGGTGCCAATGGGCACCTCAGCATCCACCAGGACATCCTCTGGTGCCTACAAAAGATCTCAGTAAATATCCCCACAAATTTCCACAATGCAGGAGAAACTGTTTGTTCTTCCTGCTCAGTTCCTATTTGCGGTGGCTTGGACTCTCTTACACTTAACATGCTCTCCCCCTCATTTAATGTTCCTTTCCCTTTTCTTGCTTTTTTAGATACAGCAGCTATTTTCTATTATACCACATCCCATAGATCAGCTATTTTGTGGCTGGCACCCATGTTACTTTCCAAATGTGACCACTGGACAAAAAACTCCAAAAACTGGGAACCTCTGCTTCTGTTTTCTTACATTCTGTTATCCCTTGTTTGCTTTGCATAAAAGAAGCTTATTTACATTTGATTTGGCACCCTTGAGAGGAATCCGCACCCTGGCCTAGGCAAACTTAGGATCAAATGCAATCTGGTATCACTTTACACCTTGTTTGTCAAAACAAGGTTTCGAAAGGATTAACTGAGGAAAATGTTTCACCCAGTTAGTAAAGTTTTGCTTGAAGCCTATATAAAAAGCAGGCAACACCCAGCCTGACTTCTCTCACCACAGTGGCCTCTGAAGTTGGCACCCTCATTCTAAGCTGCAAACAGTTTAACAAGACTCTTGTGGTCTACAATGAACACAAACTTCCTCAGAAGAAGAAGAAAAAAGACCCCAAAACACCAACACCACCCCAACTCTACCCTATGGTATTTCCTGATTCCAAATTTAATGGGCACCATTCAAATTTGGACTCTTGCTGTCAATGGTAATTAAGTTACAACATGGAATTTGTGGGCATTTCAAGTTCTAAATACAGTACAAAGTCCAGCATCATCTAGGGAAAAGCAGCTTCTCCAGAACACACTTCATTCAGTAGGTCAGTGCTTGCTCTGCAATTTTCAGTGCCCCAGTTTTCTGTACCGAAAGTAAATGACCTCTCTAACTGATCAGCATTGTCAGGGAAATAGCTAAAATATGTGACCATAGCTATCCTGCTTTAGTCAATGCTCCAAAATTGGCTGGCCAGTCTGGCTCATTTTGCATATACTGTAAACAGCTTGGGCAGCCCACACTTTATCATTCATCCTGGCCTGGTCAGTACTACACTTGACAAATTTCTTCATAGCAAAGTAGCTCATTATACAGGTTATAGACAATGTGCAATATTTCTTATGTGTTGTGAGTTTACTCATCTGTCATGGGCACGCCAGTCAAGAAGCTAGAGAAAAACTTTATTGTCCCTCTAAAAACCAGAATGGAAAAGCAGCAGCAGCAGCAGCAGGAAACACCTAACTCTGTCCAGGTAAGTCCAGTGTCATCTTGCGATAACTAGACAGTATAATGGCACCATCATTTATAAAACACTAAATTTTTTATCGCACAATATCCCTGTCACTTTTACTCTCCCTCCTTCCTCGTCTTGATTATTTAAAACTTTCTACAGGTTTTTTTTCGTATGTGTGAAAGAGAGAGAGACAGAGGATCATAGCTGTCAACGTTTCCCTTTTTTTAAGGGAAATTCCCTTATTCCGAATAGGATTCCTCGCAAGAAAAGGGAAAAGTTGACAGCTATGCAGAGGATCCTGACCTTGCATAATTGTATCTAATTTATAACACCATGCAGATGCACCACATGGAGTTACAACCTAGTCTTTGCCACAGGAGTCTCTGTTGTTTTCTAACCTCACATCCCAGACAGCTTTCATGCACTTTTTAATCTTCTGCTAAAGCAGAAAGACAGACAGTCACACCTCCTTCCTCCCAGTTCAACTATAGCCATGACACATGTCCCAGCCCTTACCTGCTATAGCATGCTAGTCTCAAATATGGCAGGGAGGAGGTTGACTGGGCAGCAGAGGGAATGAGCGGAAGGAGGTGCAGTTTGCTTTCTTTCCCGCCTTACCAGGAGTTCTAAAAACATATGGACACTGTCCAAATTATGAGGTTGCAACCCTACAAAGCCGCTGCCTGGTGGAACATAGAAGAAAAGGCTAAGGAATAAATTCTACACAAATCCAGACAGGAATCCCTAAGATGGTTGGATGGCATCTTGTACTCCCTCCTATCAGGTTTCTCGGGCTCAGCTAATCACAGAGCTGGACCTACTTTTTATTATTATTTTTTCTTTTTGCAGTCACCATAACAGGGTTTTATAGGAGGCTAGAAAAAAATGCTTTGTGGGGGGCAGATCAGACTCCCAAAGTGGGGGGTTAGACTCCCATGCTTTAAACTCTTTCTAGAAAGTGTGTGTGTGTTTTTCAATTTTGTAATAAGAATGATTTTTTAAAAAATTCAGACTAAAATACACCACACCCTAGTAATACAAGTTCATTTCAAGATGAGAACACATTTTACCTAAATCTGTTGACCAAAACAGCATTTCAGTCCAAGTTAAACCAAATTTTGAGGGGTTTGGCTACCGGCCCTACAAATTTTCCTGAGAGGATGTCCCATTGAACTTATATGGACTTACTTTTGACTAAATGTGCATGTAACTGCACTGTTAAGCATGTGCAAAACTTAACCTGCAAAATCAACAGAATACTCCGCTGCTGAACTCTGGCAGAGCCCTTATATTTTTAAACAAGAAACACCATCCATGGTAGCAGTCATGGTTGAGGCGACTTGCTAAGTATACTTTAAGCCTCAGAGTCTAAGCATATAAATCTCCATCCTCAATTATTGCTTGAGGCTGCAAACCAACCCAAACACACACACACACACACACACACACAGAGAGAGAGAGAGAGAGAGAGAGAGAGAGAGAGAGAGAGAGAGATTGGTACAATTGTAGGGTTGGGAAAGACTTGCAGTTTCCTGACCTAGCCCCCTTCACCAAGAGTCAGCCAGAACAAACAAGTCTTTAGTGGTGGACACCAAAGTCACTCTTGTTCCAATGAGTCACATTTGACTCCTGCAGCCATGGAGTGTGGTAGACTGGGAAGAGGCAAGAATGTGCCAGCTGCTACTTCTTAGCTGCATCACAAACAGCTCCTACAGGGAACAGAAATGATAGAGAGGAAGCTCAACAGAAGTGACACTAGATTGGTCTGTGTTGAATTGATGCTCTAGATGCATCTAGCCCTCAGATTTCTCCCTCCCTGCCATCCCATGCAGCACAAGGAGAGAAGGGATTGGTTCACCTGAGACCAGCAATGTCTCCTTCTTGAACTGTTTCTATTCCAGCTTCTCATTATTGTTATGGTCCCAGATCAGGAGTCCTTGGAGGCAGTCCTCCAATGACAGTAGCCCTGAGGAGGAGATGGAGATGATCCCTGGTCTGCAGTCACCAGAGCTTGAATTTCCTTCCCTGAATCCTGAGGAGGCACATCCTTCACCAGGCTATGCTGGTTGGTCCACAAACTGCTTGCAGAGATCAGAAGAGCCCTGAGGATATATTCCTACATTTTAAAATCCCAAGGACTAAAATAAGCCAATGGCTGCAGACAAGGGCACTGGTCCTTTAATGCGCCAGGGTTTGGGTCCTCAAATACCAAGCTACAAGGCTCTGTCCGTTGCTCCTTGACAATGTTGAGACAATTTGCATGCTCTGCCTGAGCTGCAGGATCACTAAGTGTGGTCCTGAAACCCCCACCTAGGTACCTCTCCAAGGTGCTGAGCTTTGCCTTGCCCCAGCCCCATGGATCAGAGCAATTCTAATGACTTTGTAAGTAAGAATTGGGGTCCGAGTTTGCTTTCTTCCTCCTCCTTACCAATAACCATTCCTTTTGTGCCATGTCTTTTAGATTCTAAGCTTGAACACAAAGACTTATTATTGCTCATTGCAAGAGACCATGAAGACGACACTGAACAGGGATGGAGAACCCTGTCACTCTCCAGATGTTGTTGTTAAACTCCCATCAGCCACGGACAGCATGGCCAATAGTCAGGCATGAGGTTATATAGTTCTGCATCCCTGGCAAAAATGACAGTCCATTTTTCTAGTCACCCTTGTGAGCCCTTGTGAATGGAAGCGGAGCAGCTTCAGGGTGATCTGCATGGAATCTAATGAGGCAGATAAGACAGGTGAATTTATACCTCATAATATATTGCTGCTCTTGACGTCAACCCAATAAATGGTCCTAACTCTACTATTGGGTCTATATTAACTGTTCAAAGGGCTAACTTGTCTGAGAAAACTGTTTTTTCTTGTGTGCATGCTCTGTTTGTTTATGATTTCATAGACTCAGAATTGTAGAGTTGGAAGGAACCAATTCTCTGCAATGCAGGAATTTTTTGCCCGACGTGGGGCTCAAACCCACAACCCTGAGATTAAGAGTCTCATGTGCTACCAAGTGAGCTAAAGATGATTAGATTCTAATCAGTATTCTGTTTGTTAATCCCTCTCCTACCAAAGAGGTTGCATAGTATCGATTTCAGGAGTGGTAAAATAAACGTACACACGGACGCACGCACCCTGAGTAGAACCAAAATAGAGACAAGCGAGTTTTACTTTTCCTCAAGGTTTGACACTCTGAATAAAACAGCACATGCCAATTTAGTTTCCACAATATAAAAATCCCCACAAGAGGAAAAGGAGGGGGGAAGTGGGAGGGAGAAGAAATTTAAAAGAGCACCGCCTAATTCAGCAACTACATCAGTCTAAGGAGCTCTGTGTTTGTGGAGAGAGAGAGAGAGTTTACTGTGTCTTTCAAACTACTGGGAGCTTGACGGGAATATTTGATGAGAAAGGAAAAAGGTGCCCTGGATTTATTTTCTTGCTCATTTCTTATTCTTTAGAATATTATTGTCTGAAGTTTGTGCTGCAGAATATCTTGGAAAAAAATAACCCAGGCATACTGGTTGGAGACAAGGAGTTTTCTCTTTAAAAATTCACACACCTCCGGCAAGGTAATACTGATTGTTTCCCTATGTATGATTCATTTATAGATCTAATTTTGGAAGGGAGAGAGAGCAAGCACATAATTCTATATTTTGGATAATTCAATGCTTTGCATGTTAGGGGGATGCCCTGAGGGTAAGAAGTGTCTTTAAAATGAAATTGTGATGCAAATACCATCATTTCTATGCATTATTGATATGCCCACAAAGTGCATGCACACATACATACACATACAGACGCACACAATGTCTACAAAGCTTTGATAAATCCATCATTTAAGTACTTTTACAGCCAAGTAAGGTGTCTGTAATTTGTTTAGTGCTTTAAGAACTATATTCATTTTCTCAAGTAGGATTCCTCTCCTTTTTCTTTCTTTCTTTCCGTATTTAATAACTAGCACCGCTAGTTTACAATTGCACAAATATTGAGCTAACTTGGGGCACTGATATATTTTTCTCCTTGCTGGGGGTTCCAATTGTCTCACTGGTTGCTATATAAATTTATGTGGAAAAAGAGGGTTGATAATGCAATGTGTGTGTGTGTGTGAGGCACTGGAATCATCTCTCTGCCTCTCCTTTCACCCCTGTGCTCCCCGCCCCGCCCCCAATATCCTTTTGTGTTGAATGGCTGCTATGCTAGTAAGACTTTAAAGAGGAATAGCATTATCAAGCCTGTCACAGCAGCTCACCTTCTCCCAGGGAGATTGGATTCTTGATAAGTCTCTGCAATGTGATTTGTGTCAGGCCAGTAGCAACATGTACTGATCACCCCAAGCGAAAATTCAGAGAAAGAAAGGTTTTTGTGGTTTTTTTAAAAAAAAGTTGGGGTTGTTGTTTTTTTTTTGTAATTCTAGTACTTTTGGATTGATAAAGAAATCACACTTTGGGGATGGGTTCTTGGGTAGTTATCCTTCTTTCTGCCTTTCATTAATTAGAAAACAAAACAGATCCTTCAGAGACTGGCAAATCAGAAAGCAGCTAAAATCCCATCATTCATTAGCTTGTCAAACTGCCCCAAAAGGAATTCAGTCAATGTCACAAGATTTTCAAAAGGGATTTTACAGCAAACAGAATCAGCCAGCTTCCATTTCACCATGCCCTGGATACAAACATTTTTTTTTAAAGAAAGTGTGTTTGTATATCAAACAAAGAGTGAGTTCCCGCAATCCTTATTGGTGTGTGTGGTGGCGGGCGGGGTGTGTTTGTGTGTGCGTAATTAGGTGAAAGGAAATACAGATAGTTTTATTACTGAAATTGCCCAAAAGACAACATCATAACACAGGGCTGTTTTCCGAATGCGGATTGCTACCAGACTCTGAACAGACTTGTTTCTCATTTCATTTTAATGTGATCTGACAAATTGCTTGGCAGAGGTGAGGGTTCTGGGAGAAAAAGGGAAATGCATTTAGACGTCTTATTTTTTTTATTTTAAAAATGCATAAAAGGAAACAAATGGAGGAAACATCACTATCAAGATGATTTAATGTGACCCTGATGATGGGCTGAAATGAGGGTTGGGAGGACACAGTGTCAAAAATGGGGCAGGGGAAGAGTTGTGTAGGGATTGTGCCATTTGCAAGTGCTGCTGAGATTGGGTCATGGCTGATGTGGCAGAGTAAAACACCAACCCTCTATGAGGAGTTTGGCCAGCTTGAAGCAGCCAGAGGGAGGACCACATTGCTGCTTATCGAAACTCTGCCCAAACCGAACATTTCAGTCAGTAGCTACTATCGCTGAGCTTATTCAGAGTTATTGGAGAAGTGAGGGATTATCTCCCTACTTTCCTCTTTCACCTGGACAATTATTGCAACGCTTTAACGTTGCTGTTGGTGTTTGGAAAGTTTGCCACCAGTTGCATTCATCAATGGCTTGAAGTGGATCAATTTCTTTTGTACTAAGTAGATGTAAAGCAATTTCACTAGGATTAAAGTAACTTTCCTTTTGAAGGTCCCTTCATGCTAGAAGGTGGGGACTGGGAAACCTACCCTCTCATTGGCTGCTCTTTCTTCATTATATTGGTGACAGCCTCACCAAAGAAGATGGGAAAATTGTTCTGGTTCTTCCGATGGTCCATCACAGAAGGGTCCAGGTTGGGGAAGGGTGGTTTAGATTTTTTTACCAGGCAAAAGTACAAAATTTTGCTACAAACTCTTGGAAATGTCTGCAAAGAGATGTGGGCCAGGTAAAAACTGCTTCAAATTTCAGTTTTGCCAGGTTCTGGACATACCTGCCAGTGCTTTAAAAGCCAAGTTGGGCTATAAAAGTACTTTTTAAAAATACTCCATTAAAAATACTCCATTAAACTTCTTTAATTTAATTACTTAATTAACCTCTCTTTTTTTGGTTCAGTACATTGCTCAGTTTTATTTGCTTTTTTAAAAAATCTGGTTTTTAGGGCTTTATTGACTGTTGCTAACTGTATTTTATTGTTCTTATGTAATCTGCCTTGAGATTTTTTTACCAAATTACACAGTATACATTTTTAATATCTAAAACTTATCATATACATGTAATAATAACTTTGGTCCTGGAGGGGATAGACTAGCGTCTTGAATTGTCTCATGCTAATGGCTGCTGGGGAGACTGGGTTGGGGGTGCCAATGGTAGATGCATATGGAATCTGCCTTGGGGATGTAGTCAACATAGCACTAAGTCTCTGAGAGTATCCTCCCTCCAGAGAGCCCTGGGATAAATGCAAACAGTTAGCATGTGGGTAATCTAACACAATGCACTTGTGCCAGCACTTGCATCTCCTTGCCAAGCAATCAGGAGAATTTTACCTGATTGGAAAGAGAGGTGTGATAGAATGCTCCTCGCCATTTGGAAGGGAAATTCAGGCAAACAGCTTTCCACATTCAACCCTAATCTCAGTTGTGTAAGGGCTTGTGGTTACTCAAAGCTACACATTTGTCCATCATTTCTTCACATAAAGACAAGCTATAAGGATAAGCACAGCAGCAATGAGCTCCATCTTAAATTAAGCCTATATCATTTTCAGATGATGGAAGTGTTACCCAGTTCAAATCATGTGTTTCTAACGTTTCTTGACTGCTTTTATGCTCCATGTTGCATTCAACTGTGCATCATATGTCTTCTATATAAACATATCAATGCAACGTTGACACCAGGACACATGGTATGCCTTCTCTTGAAAATCAGTTCAATTATGCTTGCAAACAAAACATTGGCAGGTATGGAATTTTTTAAAATAATATGCCATGTATGGTTTGCAGTTGCATTCAGAACCTATTACTTACTAATCCAATTTATCAGATTGTTTCTATACCTTACTTCTGATACCAATAACTATTGAGAGCTATAGTTGTGTAGTAGTGTTGCACAAGGACTGGGAGAGTAGGGCTCAACCCCCCACCCACCCAGCCATGAAACTTGCTGGGTGACTCTCGGCCAGTTAGTCTCTCTTAGATTAACCTTCCTCACAGTGTGGCAGATTCACAAGACAAGCTATTAAAACGAAGACCTTAGAACTGCCCTTCTTGCTCCCTAGGCTGCAATTGCCATATAACCTCAAGGTTATTTTTTGTATGTTTAATGCTTCTTAAATGTTATTTTCAAACCTGCAAAAAGTAAGCTATGCTGCACTTTTTGGAAACCTCAAAGGACATGTTCACACCTTGGTATAAATACAACCCAAGATTTTCACTGATTGTTAACACTTCCACCGAGGAGTCTTTTTTGCACAATGCTGAATATATTGGGCACAATCCAACATATGCTGTTCCCACACAAATTCCACTGGAAAAAATGTGGTACTTGTGGGAGCAATAGCTGGGAGATTAGGCTCACTTATTGTTACTGGCAACGCCAAGCGTAGGCATTCCACTCGTCTGATTTGGCATCCAGTTAGTCTAATGAGCTATTAATATCATACATCTAGATGCTTTATATTTTTGGTAAAAAATATATGGGCAAAGAAACTTTCCCATTCATCATGTGATGTTTTTGCAGGAATCAATGTATATCTAGCACCTGCCACCCCTTTCCTGATGCTTCCTATAGCTGGAATGTGCTGTTTGTTTTCTGGGATACAGTTCTCAATGCGAGAGGCATAACCTTTTCACAGGTGGATGGTTGTGAAAACTGCTGCTGAGCTGAGTTTTTCAGTTTGGCCAGTTACCAGCTGAGCTGACCACATTCCAGCTAGTGTGTAGCAGGCATCTGTGTAGGTGGTCAGTTATTATCCCACCAACATGGAGAGAGCTGTGTATCGTTACCAGGGCAGTGGACAGGAGAGGGGGGTCTGCTGCTTTGTTTGATGAGGATTTAGTAAACACCGAGTTCTCACACTCATGTTATACAATTGATAGCATGAGCTCTTCCATTTCCCAGAGCACCTGTGTGCTCATTTATGATATACAAAAATTAAGAATATAATTCTTGCTTAACATGGACACCCACACCCACACATGCCAGCTAGAAGAAATGCCAAGCAGAGGGGAAGGTGATGTTATTTCTGGAGGCTAGAAAGCTGTCATAAAATCTGATTGGTGGTGTGCCGGGGGGTAGGGGGAGAGAGAGAGGGGCCAAATATATAAAAGTATGCCTGACTTTTTAAACAGAAACATCAGAAACTGATACCCTATCTGCCAATGCCCCAGTTTATAGACTATTCAGTATTCACTTAGCTTTTTACAAAATAGTTGACATCTCCTGAGGGTCAATCCATAACATTTTGCTGTGATAAAGTACAGAAAACCACCAGTCTGACACAGTGGCAAAGCACCCATTGAGGGCGGCAGCAGGCTAGCTTGGGGTGGTAGCAAGGAAGCCACATGGCACCCACAGCTCTGTCATCTAACTGAACACCACCACTCTCTTGCCTGCCCCCCAGCACCTGTTGCCTGAGGCACCCACCTCACTTGGCAGGGGCAGCCCTGATTCTAGCCTGTGGATTCTTTTTTTCAGCACCTCCTGATTGGCTCAGGCTTCCTGCGTCACACCCTGTGACATCATGGATCTATAGTCAGCAAACTGTTATTTAACTGAGATGGCTCAGTCCTTTGCACTCTGATGTAAAGGAATATGACAGGTGACCAAAATCTCTGGGAATCAGCAACAACCATGACTTGCACCCCTACATCAGCTTAAGAGCCCATTCCAAGTCAATGTCATACCACAAGCTGTGATTTCTAAAAAGTTCTGAAAAAATGGAAGTACAGCTAAATGTTCAAAAGCCTGCTTTTTGTTTTAGGCAGATCCTTAAAGGCCATCAAAAACATTACAGTAAAAATTAACTAACCAAAGGTGTGAATGTAGAGGGCAGGGAGTTCAAGATCTTGATTATGGCATAAAGCCACATTTATTCATACATTTTTAATGATAGCCTGTTTCAAATCATTAACTGGACTAGTTATACATCCTGGCTTTATATACATCCATATAAATGGTTAATGTAGTTGCTTGTAATTTTTAGAAAGATCCATTCCTGGCTCCATGGTAATTCCCATTTCTACCTTGCCATCCTAATTATTAGTTTGCACCCATGTTTGCAGTGATAAATTATCTAGGAGTTTTAAGGGACCAGAGAAAGAACCTGTTTGACTTGATTCCTGCCAATGCTGTTCATTGTTCAAGTATCCTTATAGTACAACTCTGTGCATGGTTTCCCACAAAGAACCCTGGGATCTGTAGTCTGGTAGAGTGCTGAGAATTGTTAGGAGGCCTTTATTTCCTTCACAGAGCTGCAATTCCTCGAGTGGTTTATTAAGCCCAGTGCTTTTTTTCTAAAAAATGTTTAGGGGAACTGAGGCAGAGAGAGAATAATTGGCCTTGGGTCACACAGTACATCCACTCACTCTGCTTCCCCCAAGTTTTCTAGGAATGGGAGACTATGGGAACAGTGCTTAGAATACATGACTAGAGAGGTACACAACTACAGGTCCCAGAGTTTCATGTGGCCACAGCTGACTGAACGACAGTGCCATTCTATGAATCAGCAGCGAGGATGTTTCCAAAATGGCTGCCAGACATTTCCAGAACAAAAGAGAAGGAAAACAGATGGAAGTGGTACAGGAGATGAGGAGGAGCAGGGCATTTTTTCCCCGGCTGGAACTGAACCAGGGAGGTCCTCAGGATGAGATCCAGCACTCTTTTTCTAGAAAAATAGCACTGAGGAAGAGGATTTCCTTTCCTATTTTTTTCACACCAATACATAGGCGCTTGTACCATCCCACCATTCTGTGTTATCTGGACATAGCTGCTGGTCCAGAGCCATTTCTGAAGAGCAGCTTGTTGTTCCCGGCCTCTGTTCAGCTTCTCCCCTCACTACCAGCTGCTTCTTAGGGCCCCATAAAGCCTGAGGCACATCCTAGATGGGAGCCTCCCTAGCTTCATGTTCATCCACCTAACTGGATGCATATGCAACAAGTATGAGCAAATATCACATCATCCTGGTTCATGGAAGATGCTCTATTAATAAATCTGTTTAGCACAAAACAGGTGAACCCAGACAGAGATCATTTTGCTTCAGCCAGTTAGAGACAATTATAGTGTATGATTAGCTCTACCGAGGGGAGACTGTATAAACAACACAGAGTTGTATGAAATTCTGCTCTTAAGCCCTTCTCTTCAGAAGGATGTCAAGCTCTGTGCGGACATGTAAGAAAAATTCATAAAATCAACCCTGGGGTGTTTTCTTTTTTTCCAAGGAGCAAAAAGTCTTAGACGTGAATTCTTTGCTCCCATAGACTAAATATGTACCTTCAGGGGAAAGCTGGCACTGCAAAATCGTTCCTAGGTTGCAAAAAAGTACAATGCAAGTACAAGACTTCGCTTTCTTTCATGGCCAGAGATAAATCTAATAACTATACATTCATTTCTGTATTTGGTGCCTTTCTATACTGCCTTTTGAGCGAAAACAGTTAGAAATGTGACATTTTAGATTTCAGCCAATGGAAACGGAAGCCCGAGACAGGTGTTCCCCTTGCATGGCGAGAATCCCATGACAGAAGAGTGGGGCTGGTTAGTGAGATCCACCCCTTCTGTTGTACTTCCACCACCTTGCCTTACCACCCTCTGCGAACTGGAGGGCAAACAGGTCTGCAGTGGGGAATACAATGCATTTGGAGTGTTTTCCTGTGCAATGTAGAGCCCAAATTGTGTATGGTTCTAAATCACAATGGATAATACAACAGGGTCCCCAATACAGGCATTTTCCTGGACAGTGGTGGGACTGTGGACTAGGATGTGGAGAAGTGGCAGAACTACTGGGAAGTCCCCCTCATCCTGTGAGCAGAGAAACCCCTGAGTAGGGCTAGAGTTGCCCTCAAGTTAAAGCAATACATTTGCAATGGATCCATTGGATATGTCTGTATCATACACTTAGAATCATAGAACGGATACAATCAGTTGAAAGCTTCATCCCTGCAATTTCCACCCATTAGTCCTGCTCTTTGGAACAACAGAGAGTGAGTCTGCTCCAGCCCTTCAGTTATTTGAAGACAGCCATCAGCTACCCTTAAGCTTTTCTTTCCCAAGGCTAAACATACCCAACTCCTTCAATCATTCCTCATAGGATGTGACTTCCAGATCCTTTTACCATCCCAATCACCCCTCCCTCTTCAGCTGGTCAATGTCCTTAGAATGTAGAACCCAGAACTGTGGCCTGGACAGCTCTTTAACTGGTTTAATCATTCTTCCTTCTCCCATGAAACTCTGGGACCTGTAGTTGTGTACCTCTCTAGTCATGTATTCTAAGCACTGTTCTCACAGTCTCTCATTCCTAGAATACTTGGGGGAAGCAGAGTGACCCAAGGCCAATTATTCTCCCTCTGCCTCAGTTCCCCATTTGTAAAATGGGAATCATACCACACAGGGTAGTTGCAAGAGCAACCTTAAAATATTTTATATGCAAATGAAAAGGAGTAGTGCGGTAGTTTGCAGGTTCAAAGAAAAATTACGCCCCCCCCCCAAATCAAATAATAAAACCTCGTGGATTTTGCATTCTGAACGCATGGCAGACTAGTTACTTAACTGCTTCGAATTAATGTACACTTCCCCTCCTGACTACCTAGGCGAGAATTATTGGAAGCATGCAAGTTCCTATGATGTGTATAATGAATGGAGGTGTGTGAATGATGCCTGAATAAAAGTATAAACATTCCACAGGTGTCGGCCAGTTGGGATGGAAGCTGAATGCCTGCAGGGGCTGGAGGAGGAGTTAATCATCCTAAGGAGATTTCACATTTCCGCCATTTAGAACTTTGCTATGTGGAGCCATAAGTTCAGTGTCAGGTGTTCCTATGAAATCCTATAGCAGAGCCCATGCTCAGGGCAACGCTTGAAAACAGCTGACACTCTGAATGAGTGTTTGTGACACTTTCATGGCAGTGCTTTAACAAGGGCTCTTTTCATGTGCAGCCCAGGCTGGAGCCGATTCAGCTTCAGTCAGTGCACCATGATTAAGGATGGAATCCTGGTGTCATTTAGCAGTCCTCAACAGTGTGGTAAGGCAAAGGACAGACCAACCACACAAGCAATAGCCATGCAAAGGTTTCATCTAAGGGTAGCCAACTTCATGCCTTCCAGGTATTTTTGGCTATAGCTCCATCATCCCTGGCTATTGGTCATGCTTGGTGCAACTTACGGGAATTGTAGTCCACAACATCTGGAGGGACCACACTGACTACGCCTGAAACAGAGGATGCCTTCAAATAGAAGACTGACTTCTGACAGCCCTTAAGATAGAGGGCAGTACTGGCTAAAGCAGGAAGCACTACAACCCTACAACTTGAATTGAGGGAACACCTCCAAGTAGTAGCCAGCAGCATGCAATCCTTGCTTGCAAAATGCAAGCTTGCTATACTAATGTTTAATATTTACTAGTGATACGTGTGTGTTCTACTTTGTTCCCGTCTTTTCTTCTTTAATAGGACGAGCTCTGCTTATATTCACAGATACAAAACTACGTCTGGCAACTGCTTTTCTCTACCTTGGAAGCAGATACGTAGGACAAACTTCTAAGAGGAAGGCGATCGAGTTGTTTATAGCCATGCAGGTCCCCCAAAATGGGATCTATACAGCGGGCAAATGTATACCTTTTTAATGGACCAACTAATTATTCAGCAGCTGCACACTTTCAAACCTTGCAACTGAAAGTTCAGCAGAAAACTCACACCTTGCTTGAATGGTGTATTTTCTTTTGCCATTCCAGTTTTATAGGCTATGAAATTTGACACACTAAGCCACCTTCTCTGGCCAAGCTGTAACTGAATCAACAATCCTGATAATTTCTTGGCTCTCTGAGCCTACAAAAACGCATGCCAAATCAACCATTGAGTCTCTAAGGTGTCATATGAGATTATGCCCAACGGTCTGGCCATGTAAGCCACAGCACTGAGAAATGGGATCCAAAAGAGTGACTTATTTCCTTGCACCAGCAAAGAGGTCCATTGTCACAACACCACTGGTAAATGCCCCCATGCCATAGATTCAATGGCCGCCCTAATCATTTAACCATTTGTCTTTCCTAGAAAGATGCTCGGACGGGCAGGCTGTATAGTTTGCAAGCCATAATTGCCTAATTTTCCTCTTTGGAATCAGAGGGACTTTTGTCTTGTTCTAGTGTTAAACAAACCTCCTCTGTCTTGATGGGCTTTTCCTTTATTGTACTGTTTCAGCACCATTTAGTATAGTTCCAACTAAAGGAAACTGCTCATCTTAAATGTTTGCACATTTTGTTCTGCCTAAGCCATATAAGACCCACACAGGTATAAAGGCTCCAATATCACATCTTGTGACCCTCTAAACCGACTGCAGCCAATCATTCATGCTTGGCAAACCTCTTGGGACTGCAAAAACAGGAATTATCAAGCGCCTGGCAAACTACAATGTGGAAGTTGTGTAATCAATACATATGTCAATCTACCTCTCATTCACCTATTCCCATACTAGGAATTCTCTGAATCCCATATAAAACTATATTTAACTTCCAGTCCTGCATGCAAAGCTGAGAGTGTTCCAATAAGCCACTTCCTCCAACTATTTTTAAAATGACCATAGTCCCCTACTGTTTATTATGCTATTACTGAAGCAGCTTTTTTACCGAGAGAGAGAGAGAGAGAGAGAGAGAGAGAGAGAGAAGGAAAACATCTGCATATGTAGAAAAGACTGGGCAAACTTACTCCTGAAGATTAGTGACAGTAAACCGCTTACATTGCCCTAGATAATCACATCATGCCCATAAAGAATTTCTGTTTGCACATGTAATCCACAGGTGGAAATCAAATACTGAAAACCAGCACTTCCATTTAAAAACATAAGATTAGCCATGGTCAAACTGCTTGTGAGATTAAACAATCCACTGGTAGAAGCTCTTTAATCTTCCAGCTCCTTCAAAGGGCATTCTAAAAGTCAGACTATCAATAACATAATTTAAAAGGAAGACATTCTGTGGCTTAGGTGTGGTTTCAAAACATCTATTTTCTTTTAAATGTTAAAACTTTCCCAATATTATTCTTCAAAAGAAGGAAAAGACGGTTGCTTTAAAAATAAAATCTCTTTTCAAAGAGATATCTGATTGTGTGATCAGTGTGTTCAAAGTGACAACCTTTCCAGGTTTTAAGGCAGTTTCAGCCAAGTGGGCTTGTGGGTCATCAATGCTATGAATCAGAACTCCTGTCCTGTCACACATCTTCAGAGTGCCCCAAATCCACTACAATAAGTCAAAATCTCCACAAAAGCCTCTCTTCTACGAGGTATGGCTGCTGTTTGGGTGCCAATACTGATACTCTGGTGTGATAGAAGCAACATGAAGCAAGTAAGGAGGTAAAAAAGCCTTTTGTTGGGTCCCAGGATTTATCTACACAAGGTTTTGGAATGGTTGTATGATTCTCTAGATAGAATTACAGACTGGTTTTGTTTCTCCCACACCTATGTCCTTCCAAAAAGCATTCACCACTGACTTCAACCTTAGAATGTTGATGCTGCTGCTGCTACTATTATTATTTAGTCTTTAAATCCAACAAAAAGAAAACATGTTTTTTAAAAAAGCATGTATAGTATCCATTCAATGAAAAATAATTTAAAAAACCACATCCCTCTGATAAATGTGTCAGTTTTAAAAATAAATAAGCAAACATTGGAAGGAACTAGGGTATTCTGAAAGGACTTCAAGAAAGATAACCTTAATCTACTCAAACAATAATAAACCAAACCACAGATGAATGGTAAGAAAATGAGATTTTTAAACTAAGTGAGGAAGTATTTGATATTTTATTTTTACTTTACAGTGAACCTGATTAAAATTCCAAGACTCTCATCATGAAGTCAAGAACAACAATTGCAACAATATTTGGTAAGTAGCCAAGTAAGGGGCATACTTTCATATTTTACAATCTCTGCTTTGTTTGCTTGCTTATATATAGCCCACCCTATCCCACAGATTCAGGTTGGGTTACACCAATTCCATCAGAAAAGACAGATGAGCCACTCTCTCTGAAAGGGTTTAAAATCTAAGATAATTGATATACAAGGTTTGGAGCAACAAAGGTAGATTGTAACAGTACTGATGTTTTATTTGGAGAATTTTAAAACCAGTATAAACAATAAGAGGCTGCAGTCCTATACACCAGGGTTATTGGAATGATGGGACTGCAACTCCTATCACCCTTGAATTTTGGCTGCAGTGCCTAGGACTGATGGAAGTTGGGGTTCAAGGATTTCTGGAGGACATCATGTTGGCTACCCGTTATAAGCACACAACCTGGGAGTAAGCAGCATGGAACTAAGGGAAGCTAATCTCTGAGTACACATGCATAGGATTGCACTGTACATTCCATAAAACATTCAATGTCATGCAAACTGATGCTGCAAATGTCTGCTTCCCTCACATTGTCCGACTTGCTCTGTTTCAGCTCTGTTGCTGACTTGTATCTATGCCACCAAAGAAGCCACGAAGAAGAAAAAGTCCAAACTATGTAAGTGAAAAAAGCAATGCACCTGACTGATGGAAGATGGGAGCTTTCAACCTCAACCCTGTGTGAGAATAGGGAGAGGCTTCATGTGTGGTATTCACTGCACATCTTGGGGGCATACCAGATCTCTTCCGCTTAAAGCAAGATACCAAAACTGGGGTTGTATCACACAGCTTTAAATACGTAAGAAAAGTGCTGCTTGATCAGGACAAAGGGCCATCTAGTCCAGAATCCTGACTTAGAAGAAGAAGCAGCAGCGTTTGGATTTTATATCCCGCTTTATCACCACCCGAAGGAGTTTCAAAGCGGCTAACATTCTCCTTTCCCTTCCTCCCCCACAACACTCTGTGAGGTGAATGGGGCTGAGAGACTTCAAAGAAGTGTGACTAGCCCAAGGTCACCCAGCGCTGCATGTGGAGGAGCAGAGACATGAACCCAGTTCACCAGATTACGAGTCTACCGCTCTTAACCACTACACCACACTGGCTCTCAATGACTTACTCTTCTTTGCCTAAAAATGTACACCACTTGAGTACTAAAAACAAAAATGGCATTAAGTGTATATGAACAAGCAGCTGCTGACATAACACTTCTGTGTTAATTGCATGGTTTCAATGCTACCAAGAGCACCAATATTAAAAATAACATTCCATTTGTGCCTTACAGATGTTCCTCAGATCGACTGTGACATCAAAGCTGCAAAGATCATCAACCCTGAATTTATCGCTAAGTGTCCCTCTGGGTGCCAGGATGTCAAATATCGTGTCTACGGCACCGATATCTATGCTTCTTTTTCCAGTATATGTGGCGCTGCTATTCACAGGTCAGCAGGGCTGCCCTTCAATCTAAGACAGCACACAGAACCACAGGGAAATATGATTGTTGCTTCAGTGGTAGAAACTCACAAGGTGTGAACGAATTATTCTACAAGCTTAGTAGCTCCACAGTCGCTTAAAATAATAATCCCTTCTCTCCCTTTAACTTTGCTGCACTTGATAGCTAACCAGGTATATACTGTTGCACATTTACTTTGGGCTAACAACCTTTTCGGGGTAACAGCAAGCACTCTGTAGAGAGCTCACAGCAGTAGGATGAACTTGGCTTTCTCACAAAAGGTGTGCATACCTTTAGGTTGAACACTGGCATGAACGTCTTGCTTCTCCTTCAGACAAACTTTAGCTTTAGTTTTACCTTTCATCAATTTATCTTATTTGTTACTTTAAGAGGAATTTCTGTAAAACGGGAAAAGTTTAAATGCAAAACTATTACTATTATTATTATTTACATTTGTATACCGCCCTGTATCCCGAGCAGTTCACAACATAAAATTACAAAATATCAACACAATCCAAATGAATAAACAAAATCAAACCCTGTTCCAATAAACACATTTAAAAGGCCATAGATTGTCTAGTTATAGGAAAATATTTTTGCTTGATGCCTAAAGATATGTAACGAAGGCACCAGGTGAACATCCCTGGGGGGAGCATTCCAGAAGAGGGAAGCCACTCCAGAAAAGGGTGATTTTTGTGTTGTCACCCTCTGGACTTCATGGAGGAGCCTTACATAGAACGGCCTCAGGTGAAGATTGCAGGTTGTGGCTCTGTTCATATGGGGGGGGCAGGGCGGTCCTTGAGGTATTGTATAGGTCAAATCCAGCACTTTGAATTGAGCCTGGAAGCTAACTGGCTACTAGTGCAGGCAGGCCAGGATTGTTGTAATATATTCAAACTGTCTTGCTGCTGTGAGCAACCTTCTGGATTCTGCACCAGCTGAAGTTTCTAAACTGCCTTCAGAAGCAGCCCCATGTAAACTACTGTTGGTGGAAGGAGGTGCATTGGCAAACATCACAGGAGCCAGTCAAACAATGGAACCACAGTGATGGATTCCATGTTTGGGCCTTGGTTGGTCGGTATGTGCTGTGGGTAGAACTCGTTGATCTTAATTTGGAAACTCTGAAATCTTTTTTTTTGCTCATCAGGGTAGATTAAGCACGTGGAAGTGATTCACATCAGAGGTTTAGACTAGGTATATTCCACCTAAGAATTATCCTTAGTCCTGTAATTATAAAGTAGCTTGCCAAATGGCTTTAGCGCTGCACTGTGGAGTTAATGAGCACCAGAAAGCACAAAAGCACACACACACAACAACTATCTGTTGGGTTAGAACAAGTCCAGTTCTGAGGGGAGTCTGGAGAAAATGTGTAAGGCACCTGGAATTCTGCACCTGTGTGGGTTAGGCTTGCCATTCAAAAGCCATTCAGCATTCGAGGGTGTTTCTGAACTGAATGCCTTATTTTTGCAGTGGTACAATTGACAAGTCTGGAGGGAAAATCCTGGTTCAAAAGGTTGCTGGACAATCTGGCTACAAGGGTAGTTTCTCCAATGGCATCCGATCGTTGTCTTTACCACGGTGGCGGGAGTCCTTCATTGTTTCAGGTATTTTTGTAGCTAATCTCTTTGTTTTTGGCACTGCCATATTTTGAAAACTAAAAATCAGATGATCTGATTATTGATACTGAAACGTTGATACACAACCATTCTGGAAACATAGCTCTATGATGGGAAAGTTTCAGCATCCTTAACGATAGTCCCCAGGATTGTTTGGGGGCAGTCATGACTGTTATCAGTGATATAATAGCGTTTTAAATGTATAATGCAGATGTGGTTTAAGTCTGCAGGGGTTATCTGGAATAATTTTGCTTTGGGGTATTCTTTCAAGTAATTCAGACAAGCCAGAGATTGAAACCAGTCTGAATCACTTGAAATTCTTCCCCTCTACTCAGTAATTCCCACTGCAAATACAAAAATTGCAATAAGTCATCTGTGAGTGACATCTAAATAGCAAGCCAAGCTAAGCTTGAGCAGTTGAGCCGCATCCATTGCAACTGAGTTCATTGTCTACAAGCCAAAAATAGTGGCATTTCAAAGTTTAAAACAAAAACCATACTGGCAGTGTGTTTCCACTTAGCAAACAATTAGGAGTGTGGGATTTGCCAGCTTGGCCAATCAGGATCTGTACAAAGACCCATAGAAAAACAAAGAATTAGGGCTAGGAAGCCAAGCTAGAAAGCAGGATATTATGAAGCGTGAAGAAGAGAGGCAAGTTCACAGGATTCAAATGATGAGCACACTAGGAGGTATGCAAATTGGCTGGTACTCACTTTCAGAGTATTGAAATGTGCTGGCTTATGTGCAAACGAATGACTCCATTCAGATCAATGAGAGCTCCCTGCTAAAGTAACGCAATCTGTTCTGGATGACTTTGGGGAAGTTATGGACATTATATTCATCTTAGTTTTCCATGCAGCAATTAAAGTATTCATTTGAAAAATGATCAAAACTAACTATATTGCCAATTGTTTCTTTAAAAAGAATGTATTTACACATTTAGGATTAAAACAAAAAAACCAAGGATTGGCAAGCCAATCTAATTCACTCCCTCTGATTAATTACATACTTAGTCTTGGGCATGTTGCAGTTTTATCACACATCAGCCTGAATTTCAGAGTTGTGTATATTTAAGCCCATTGAAATTAAGGAGCTTGATAGTGCAGTCCTATACATGCCTACTCAGATGTAAGCCACATTGAGTTCAGTGGGATTTACTACTATTGGGTATATTTCATTTAATTATTTAATTATTTAACAAAATTTCCATACCACTTGATTGCAGTAAAACATCTAAGCAGTATACACAAGAGATTAAAATTGTAAGAAAATTCAGTTAAAACAGATTTAAAAATAGTTAAAATTAACAATAGTGATTTAAACACATCTACATGTCTGGCTAGGTCTGGCATATAATTGTTTGTTGCTATAAAAGTTCTTAAGACATTTACTTACCACTGTAAATGTTAAAAACATTTACCGTTTCTAGAAATGTTGCTTTATAATGTAGTTTGATGTGGGAAATGTCAAGAGAGGTAACATACAATGTGGCACAATGAAAGGTTTATGGTTTGTAAAGGTAAAAGGTAAAGGTACCCCTGCGCATACGGGCCAGTCTTGACAGACTCTGGGGTTGTGCGCCCATCTCACTTAAGAGGCCAGGGGCCAGCGCTGTCCGGAGACACTTCCAGGTCACGTGGCCAGCGTGACAAAGCTGCATCTGGCGAGCCAGCGCAGCACACGGAAACGCCGTTTACCTTCCCGCCAGTAAGCGGTCCCTATTTATCTACTTGCACCTGGGGGTGCTTTCGAACTGCTAGGTTGGCAGGCGCTGGGACCAAGCAACGGGAGCGCACCCCGCCGCGGGGATTCGAACCGCCGACCTTTTGATCGGCAAGCCCTAGGCGCTGAGGCTTTTACCCACAGCGCCACCCGCGTCCCTATGGTTTGTACCAGACTATAACTGTCACGATCTCCCATATGTGGTTTAAATGTGAACTCAAATGTAGCTTACACACATATTGAATTCTTTCACTATTATCATGGTAAATCATGGGCTCTAATAACAATCTGTAATGAAATGGAACTTGATTAAAAATTATGTATGTGGTAAATAAGGGGAACCACCTAGAGGCATGGGTTTTTTGGTGAGGTAGTGTTTTACTTGCATCCATGACATAAATCTTGGTTAGTTCAGTGGAGTGAGTTTTGTTATATTAGCCTTGCAAACAACCACCACCACCACCTCAGGAGACATGAATGGCAAAGCAATGTGAAGTTGCTTGTTCTTTAATATTAAAGCGGTTTTACGCATAAAAGGTACTAGGCCACCCACATGTTCTTTTGTACCACAGAGCAGCTGGCGTGGCAGATCTTGCGGTGAATAATTGAAAGCCCTGGTGGAAATTGCAAAGGTCTAATTACCTGAATGCTGATTTAAGAACTTATATTATGCTAAATATGTATATCTTATACTGCATTAGATATGTGCTGTAGATCTACTGTATTAAAATGTGTTTGCTTTATTGCAAGGTCATGTACTCTCTCTGATTTGGCTTTTCTTGTTTGTTTTTGTTTCTTTGTTTTCCACAGAGGGCAAACCCAAAAAAGGTGTGCAGTACCCATCAACACTTGAATATTCATCTTCCTCAAACACACCTGTTAAAGGCAAGTGTAAGATTTTCTGCTGGAAGAGTGTGTGTGTGTGTGTGTGTGTGTGTGTGTGTGTGTGTGAGAGAGAGAGAGAGAGAGAGAGAGAGAGAGAGAGAGAGAGAGAGAGAGAGAGGAGTGTGTGTGTGTGTGTGTGTGTGTGTTGTGTTCTTCCATATACAGCTCCACCTGCACTATACATGTAAAGCAGCATCTTACTGCTTTAAGTAGTCATGGTTTTCCCCAAAGAATCCAGAGTTCTCAAATTTGTTAAGTGCGCTGAGAGTTATTAAGAGGCCCTATTCCCCTTTCAGAGCTTATAGGGACTGGGAGCAAAGGCTGCCATATGAGACTCAGCAACACCATGCCAAGTGTCCAATAAAGCTGGTAGCAACCACCACACACAAGCACCCCAAAAGAATGTGCGGCTGACACTAAATTCACAGCACCTATAGTTTTGCATTTCTGCAAATAGCAGATAGAATTTTCTTTGATATTAATTCACTATATTTCTATACTAATATAGGAGGTTCCCAACGGAAAGAGTATCGGACAACTGCAGTGCCACTACAAACTACACAAGGTGCATTTACAACAGCAAAAGCGGCTATCAGGACAACCGAATTGGTCAGCACAACTCCAAAGCCAGCAACAATCCCAACTACAGTCACGACAACCATCACTATCCAGGCAACTACTGGTGTAGCTACAAAGCCTCCAGTTGCGATTCACAAGGTCAGAGACATAGGTGAGCAAAATGGCAGAGGTCATAGTGGCTTAACAATGTGTTTGTGCTATAACAGGAGTGAAGAAATTTCAACCTGTGGGTCTAGTTAGGCCTCCCCAAGCTGTCACTTATAGTGTGACAAGTAAAATCTCAGCACAGCTAAATTCAAAAGGAAGACTCTGGCATGTGTTCAAGCCAGGTTGTGAATTCATAAAACTCTGAAGTCAAGCAAAGGCTGCAAAGGATTGGATTTATAATTTACCTGATGCCGTAGGATGGGATATCAGTTTAGTCGACAGTTGGGTGGCCATACCAGGCAGCAAGTCAGTATGCCAAGTTCAACGCCTGAGGGTCAGTTCACACAACCAAAGTCCAAAATCCAAAGGTCAGGAAACAAGGTTCATGGTCAAGCCAAGTCCAAAGTCCAGTAGTCGGGATACAATACAGAGTCAAACCTGAAGCTCAGTCCTGTGGCGGTCCAGAAACACCCAAATCAAGGCCCATCAACATGGGCAGCTGAGAAAAAACACCCCCTCAGCTCTGCTTCCCTTTTGTAATTTCCATGCTGATTGCAGCATCTGGGCTTGATGAGGCAGGTGACCCTCACCTGCTCCAAGCCTACTTCAGCTGAGGAATCACACCCCTCCTCCCAGAGCTAGTTAGCCCCACCTGGTCAAGTAGGGAGCTGGACTGTGGGCCCTTACTTGTCTCAGCCTCCTAGAGTGCCACTCCCGCTGCTCCCTACACCTCAGAGATTCTGTATTTATGGGGATAGGGGCCCCTCTGGCTCTGGTAATGGGTCTTGCTGCTGTAGTTCCTGCATTGATGTTCACCCCCTCCCCATCCTCTTCTCTTACTCTTACAATTTAAAGAAGGATCATCATCTTCACAGAACAGTGCACTTTGGCCATTTGTTTTCCATCGCCTCATTCTCTGTTTTGCATAGATTTTTCTCCTTTTCCATTTGCTATAGTGAGGGCTTCTTTGGTTTGTTCTTAGGGAATTGTTTAGGGAAGCTTTTAATGTTTAACAGAGTATTGTATTTTAATATTTTGTTGGAAGCCATACAGAGTGGCTGGGGAAACCCAGCCAGATGGGCGGGGTATAAATTATTATTATTATTATTATTATTATTATTATTATTATTATTAGGTTCTAGCAACGTCCATCCAGCTTACTCCTCAGTAGCAGCTGTAGCATCAAGTAAGTACAGAGGCAGTGCATTGTCATACCACGACTGCAATCCTAGGAAGCCCAGGGAAATCAGTGGGCTTATGTCTGATTACACACCATGGGAATGTCTTTAAATGGCCTTTGTTTTATCTCTTTCACTAAGGAAAAAGTAGCTTAACTTCAATTATCCCTGTTTTATAAGATGTTCTCAATACCTTCCATCCATGCCATAGAACTACAGTTCCCAAGGTTCCCTGGAAAAAGATAATGACTGTTCAACTAGTTCGAATCTTTCTTGTGACTAGACCCATCTCTACATAACAGGGGTGGGGAACTTTTTTGGACTTCCACGTGCTGTTGGACTCCAGCTGCTATTAAGCCACACTTGCTGGGACTGATGGGAGTTGGAGTCAAACATCTGGAGGGGCACAAGTTCCCCATTCCTGCTAAGAAATATATATCTCTCTGTAATTATTGTTTCATAAATCCTATATTTAATCTCAGTTGGTAGAGCCTGAGAATCTTAATCTCAGGGTTCTGGGTTCTGAGCACAATTCAAAGTGTTGGTGCTGACCTTTAAAGCCCTAAACCATGCATAGGCAAACTCAGCCCTCCAGATGTTTTGGGACTACAACTCCCATGATTCCTAGCTAACAGGACCAGTGGTCAGGGATGGTGGGAACTGTAGTCCCAAAACATCTAGAGGGCCGAGTTTGCCTATGCCTGCCCTAAACAGCCTCAGCCCAGTATACCTGAAGGAGTGTCTTCACCCCCATCGTTCTACCTGGACACTGAGGTCCAGCGCTGAGGGCCTTCTGGCGGTTCCCTCACTACGAGAAGTGAAGTTACAGGGAAACAGGCAGAGGACCTTCTCGGTAGTGGCGCCTGCCCTGTGGAATGCCCTCCCACCAGATGTCAAAGAGATAAACAACTATATGACATTTAGAAGACACCTGAAGGCAGCCCTGTTTAGGGAAATTTAGAATGATTGATGTTTTAATGTATTTTTAATCTTTTGTTGGAAGCCGCCCAGAGTGGCTGGGGAAGCCAGCGAGATGGGTGGGGTAGAAATACTATTACTATTACTATTATTACTATTATGGGTTTGAGTCTCACGTTGGGCAAAAGATTCTTACATTGCAAGCGGTTAGACTAGATGACCTGTGTGCTTCTATGTTAAAAACTAAAGGATTAGGACAAGAGTCTCTTACCTCCTACAGCTATAAAATTATCACTTTTAAAAAGAAATGTCTTTTAAAAATAGTTTTGGGAACTGCAAATAACATTTTCTGTTTTAATGCATATTTTAGGGCAGGTTCAAGCTGTACAAGGAAGAACCCAGAATCAAGGTATGTCCTACCTTAAATGGATATATATTTTCTTCATTTAAGCTAAGTTTAGTTTAAAGTAATCATATTTAGTAATTACAATTTATGTTCAAGTTTATATATTGACCAGTAAAATATTTTTAAAGCATTCAGAGGCAGTTCCAGCCATGCAAGTAACAGAAATATCGCTCGACCTAATACAGGTAAAACCTTCATATGATTTTTAAAATGTTTTCCGGTTATAAAAAGCAGCAACCAGAGCCCACTCTTAAAGACGTTCTCTTGGAAGTTAGTTTCCCTGAGTTACCTACAATTACTACTTAGGAAATACGCCTAAGAAATACTGGATACAATTTAGCCCAAGTTAAGAATTTTAATTCCCTGTTATTTCAGTAGAAGATATTGAAACACATGCTCGACTCTCCCTGTGAAATCGCTGGGATTTAAAATAAAAAGATTTGGCTGGATTGCAGCCATTCTGATTTTGCAGCATTTCTGTATTGTTATTATTTATTAAACTTATATACCACCCTATACCCACAGGCCTGTAGTGGTCTGCTAGTTATCCTCTAAAGTTCAAACTACCTGAGTCAAGTTATTTTGTAGGAGTTGAAATCCATAACCCATTTACATCGCCAGAGCAGTTCTAATAAAGTGAACAGGACTGACCTGATTAAATTATGTATAGATTGCAACCCAAGCCCAAGAAACGTCAATTGACTTCCGTGTGACATTATGATAGCATTTCAGGCTGTAAATGCTGAGGGGCAGAGTGCCCATCCTATTAAAAATTGCTGAAGCTAAACTGTCTTGACGTACAGGGAAGTCCCTATTAATACTACCCCCAATTTAAAACTGGTGGTTCTTAGGTAATGAAATAGACTCACCAGAATTATGCCTCTGTGTATTAAAGTTGACCCTTTTGACAAACCACACAGGTCTTCAACGGCAAGAGCCAATTGTCTCATTCCGGAAGCCTTCCACCTCTCCTGCCAATCTGGGTAAGCTTCCCCATAAACCAAGGCAGATTTTGACAGGATTTGTCACCTAGATTTCTCTGGGCTTGTTAGTCTGAACCAGAAGCACTACTTCCTCTCACCTCGTATGCAAAACATCTATTGTTTTCAACAGAGCAGTGCTTGAATCATCTGAGTATTCTTTTACATCCAGTTCCCTATGTCTGGTGCTCATTTCAGGCAGTTTCCTATATATGCAGAATAAACTTTAGTCTTGATTAAAGTATTGTTTCTAAGGGCCTGGTGTTTCACTGCAGATCTGTACTGCAACATATCCTTGACATGATCATAGTGCATTAGTAGTGGGTTTAGCCTGCTTTGGTTTGTTCTGCAGTGTTTCCCAAAGCTATCTATCACATTATTGCTATCTGGAGGGGCCGTATTGCAATAAAAGCGAAAGCAAAAATAAATCAGAACATTTCTGGTTTAAAAAGCTATGGGATTTCATCAGGAAGTGGCAGGATATGTGGTTATTGGAAATAAAGCAAAAACCAGAAAACCTTTGCAGATGCAAACAGTATTGAAAAGGAGGTCACATATGACTGCCCCAATAGCATCATGAGCACAAATCACCCGTCTCACATCACAGTATCTGCCCAAACACTGGAAATTGAGGCTGACAAAAAACAACACAAAAGGCAATTTCCATAGTGCATCAGCCCCTTCTTTGAGAAACAATCATTAAAAGAAATGGGACAAGCCAAAGACCCAGGAAACAGCTGGCTTGTCACTTTTTTGTTGTTGGAACAAACAGTATGAAGAAAGCCACATAAGTACCCTCCTCAAAAGTTCATGTCAAAACTATTTTTAAAAATTCATTTGTTTCTGGCACAGAATGTCTCTTAACTTAATATTTCACTTAAGGAAGGATCTGCCATATCCATGTCATGCTCTATTTATTCTGCTTCTTACATATACTTCTGCTTATTCTCACATATACTTCATTTTACAAAGGAACCTAAAGGAACAGCATTTGTTCTGTTAACTTCAGATTGGTTTGGGTTAGTGGTTTGCTTTTCTTTCTTTTACTTTTAAGTAATTACTGTTTTTCCCTCTTGTGTGTGTAAGCTATAGAAACAGACTTGTGGAAACTGGGATCAAGCCTTTTTGACACAGGTAGTATTACGCAATGTTTTCTAATCACCAACTCTGTCATTTTAAGGCTTTCGATTGGAGCTGCACCTTTACCTGCCTCACACCAGACGTAGGTGGGTGTGGCTTGGAAGAAACAGCCTCATAGGCCAAATTAGCACCCCTAATTGCAAGGCCTAATTAAGTCCACAGACTAGAAGCTCCCCCACTTGCTGCTTTAGGAAGAAATTACAAGGCCCTTTTTACATGAGAAGCATTTGCATGCTATATGCAAGAAATCTACCTGTATGATCATCAAACACATTATAAACTTCCACAGAAATGTTGTGAACGGTGGCTATCCTGAGTATGAATTGGGCGAATCCACACTTACTTTTTGGCCTGGGCTTTCGAGGCACAGGTCTGCACTTCAAAGCTATATGTCCAAACACTCTTTCTTTTGCAATTCACAATTTGGGTTTCCAATGGATTGGTATTTGTGCCAATCCAATGGTGAGGAGTGGGTTTTTGCGGGGAAAGCTCCAGAGCAAAAAACAGAGCCACTCAGACATGGAGCTTTAAAGTATGGACCATGCCTGGAAAGTGTGGAGGAAGTCTCCGCTGCCCCAGGGGCTTTTAAAATGCTGGCGGTCGGCAGCAAAGCCCTCCTGTCCCCGGAGCTTGCGGGGCGGGAGGTGGGGAGAAGGGCTTTTCTTCCCACCGCCAGCCTTCAGAACAGCCTTCTGAAGGCTGGCAGTGGGAAGAAAAGCCCTTGTCCCCCCCCCCCCCAGCCTTCAGAAGAGGTCGGGGGACAGACTGTCCCTGGACCTGGTCTGAAGGCGGTTTCCATAGGAACGCATTGATTGATTTTCAATGCATTCCTATGGGAAACCGTGCTTCGCAAGACGAAAAACTCGCAAGAAGAAAAAACTTGCGGAACGAATTAATTTCGTCTTGCGAGGCACCACTGTACACAGGTCAGAACAGCCAAAAGGTTTACATTTCCAAGTTGAATCTCAGCACATGTATCAGGATGTTAAGAGATTACCATCAACAGAAAGTAAAAACACTCTAAATGTTCAGGTGGATGTCTGGATACCTATTTGCAGGCAAGATTATTCATCACACAGCTTGAGGTGAGAAAAGGGGAAATTTTCCAAGGGACCAGAATACAATAAAAAATTAGCTCAGTGATTAAGTTTGATGCATGCTGATTATCACTTCAAAGAGAATTATTTTTAGTTTGTATGTGACAAGTATTGCCTGAGTGGAGATTTAATGAGCCTGGACAGCTGTGACAACTCAGTGGTGAAAAAGCTTAATTGGCTTGCAGTGAAGCACCAAGGCAGCGTGAGGGAATATTCCCAGGACTGACAATACAGTCTTCAAGCTAGCCTGGGAACCTAGAAGGGCTCACTAGAAAGGGCTGCCTTTTCAATGTAGTGCCTTTTCTCAGTGATACATGATGGGTGGCATTTTTATTAAAAAGAACTATATAATTATCTAATTGCATTCAAGTAGTGGCCTGAAAGCCAGGCTGCAAAGGAAAGACCTCCCTCTACAGCCTCAGCTTAAACTCAAACAACGGCTGCGGCTGCAAAGTCAGAATGAGAATGCTCTCCCGACTCTTTTCCAGCTGTGAATCGGCACCAAATTCAAAAGGAAGAATTAGGAGTGCAGCTAGAGCACACTCTCAGTGCTTTCTTTTCAGTTTTATCTTGTGAATTTACCTGTCCATGACACCTGGTGATGGATGGGGAGGGTAATGGGCACGGATTGAGCCAAGCCATACTGTGAGGTGAAGCTTTCCTACTGCTGATCTAATTTTCAGCTTTCTAGAGGTGTAAAGTTCAAATAAAGATAAACACCACATGGACCATGTTGTTCATGTTTCAAAATGAAATTGTTGTGGGGTAAATTCCATGTAGGATGACACAGTGCATAAACACAGTCTAATGTGCGGAACAGAGCCTTGTTAGCCCCATTTTGTGGTATGCCCCAAAGTGCAAGAATACCTGGTGATAATTTACAGTTCATTGTGGCGAGACAAGAATTTACAGTTCATTGTGGTGAGACAAGAACTCCTTTCTATGTTTCCTCATGGCACATGTAATTATCCCACCTCTTATATCAGCAAGTAGGGCTGTGAATTTTAATCAGTAGGTGAATGAACCACACATATAACAGCCTAACATCCATGAATTCTGAAGTCAAAAAAGCTAGTAGCTACCACTATATCTCAGATGTATGTGGTACATTATTATTTATACCCTGCCCATCTGGTTGGGTTTCCTCAGCCACTCTGGGTGGTTCACAGCACATGTCAGAACATACTAAAACATCAAACATTTGAAACTTCCCAATACAGGGCTGCCTTCAGATGTCTTCTAAAAGTCAAATAGTTGTTTGTTTCCTTGACATCTGAAAGGAAGGTTTTCCACAGGGAGGGCTCCACTATTGAGAAGGCCCTCAAAAATATGATGGTGTCATCATCTCATGCCCTTTGCATTTAATAACTGACTGTGTCATTATTGATCATTCCAGGTTTCAGTTCCAAGGAAGACGTGGTCCCCAAACCCCTGGAACCAGTTTCACAGGGAAACCCAAGTACGTGCACCAGCCAAGTATTGGCACCTGAGAGTCTGCCCTTTCAAAGCTTCAGCCATTGGGAGGAAGGGAGAGCCTTCTTAGAGGGCTTCCCCATTGTGATTTCTGGGGGAAGGGAAAGAATGGATGTATCAGGGTTCAAAGATGTCATCCGGGTTGCAGTGGAATCCACATTTTGCTAATGAGCTTAATTTTTGCTGAATCCATTCCTAAGTTTGCTGAAGAGAAATCACCCAGGACTAGTTATTGGTTTTTACTGCTGCGGACTGAGCTGCTGTTTACCCTAGTTGTGATTTTCAAGATAATATAAACTGGATGTTTGAGGCACACATTTGCAAGAGCTGCAAAAGTTTGCCTAAAGATTCAGTGAAGCAGCCCAGGGTGTTACTCCTTTCAGTCCCAGACAGCATGCTCAATGGGCAACCCATCCTTTTAGCTAGAGGGTTTTAGTCCTGGAGCATAGGTAGGCAAAGTAAGGCCCGGGGGCCAGATCCGGCCCAATCGCTTTCTAAATCTGGCCTGTGGACAGTCCGGGAATCAGCGTGTTTTGTACATGAGTAGAATGTCCTTTTATTTAAAATGCATCTCTGGGTTATTTGTGGGGCCTGCCTGGTGTTTTTACATGAGTAGAATGTGTGCTTTTATTTAAAATGCATCTCTGGGTTATTTGTGGAGCATAGGAATTCGTTCTCCCCCCCCCAAAAAAAATAGTCCAGCCCCCCCCACAAGGTGTGAGGGACAGTGGACCGGCCCCCCGCTGAAAACGTTTGCTGACCCCTGATCTAGAGGATCACTGGTCCCCTATCCTTGCTCTGTTGCCATGGTAAAACCATCAGGGGCTCCTGAGCAGGCATTATATATATCTGATTATACAGTAGGGTTTCTTTTTTCTGACCCAATATAGAATTCTATTTAAAGTGACGCTTTATCCTAACTTAGGGGTTGAACCGCTATGTTGTTGGACTGCAGTTCCAATATCCATGAACATTGATTATGCTGGTTGGAGCTGATGCGATTTGGAGTTCAGCATCTGGAGGGGGCCGCAGATTCCCCATTCCTGTCTTAAAGTACAAACACAATTGGAGAAAAAGCTACCTGGTGTAGGGAAGCGTGGAGGTTTTTCTGCCAGGCAAATCAGAATGAGAGTTAGTTTATATGCAAGGGTAGTGGGTTTTTTTTTTACAATACAATATCATAATAAAAGTGCCATTTTACTAGAAAGAGAGGTGCCGGAACTCACTATGAATGCCTCCCTCATTGTCTTAGAATGGCAATGGCATCCACCTGAGAGGTGCCAGAACTGAGTTCTCCATCAGACCAATGGTCCAGCATCCTGTTCTCACAGTGGCCAACTAGATGTCCATGGGAAGCTCACAAGTAGGACTCAAGCAGAGGAGCACTCTACCTGCAACTGATAGTCAGAAGCACACAACCCCAGCTGTGGAGGCAGAACATAGCCATCATGGGCCACAAGCCTGTTGATCCTCTCTCCTTGCCCCAGAGGCATTAATTTCATTCTCAAAACGTGCCCTCCTAATTCTTGCTCTTAATGCCATCAATATCAATCTTAGATAATGGCTACTCAGGGAGAAAATTTATGAATCACTTTTAAATAGCTGCAGGAAAGTGCTAATTTTCCTCCTAAAATAGCAAGGCGGGTGTATCTGCCTCACCAGGTTTTATCACAGTTCTCCGCAAATAATTACTGGATTTTGTCAGGGGTTTATGCTTCTGGAGCCAATCTTGTAATGAAAGGAATGCCATGCAGGAGCCAGGAACAATCCCAGCAAACAGTACAAATCCTGATTCGGAGTAAGGAAGTTGGAACACACTCGGAACAAGATCACTCACAAAGGGTTTTGTAAAGGGCATGGGGAATCTTTGCAAGCCTGGCACCTCTTTAGTGAAATATACCTTTATTGGCACACCTGTCTTGGTGGGAGCAGTTTCAAAGAAAACCATACAAGAAGCCTGACTAGGAACAAAAACCATTAATTGCCATTTAAGCTTATCCAAATGTTGATCCCTTTCAAGGAAACAAGTATTTTCTCAGCAGCTTAGAGCAAAAGAAGAATAGACTGCTATTTCTTGAAGACACTCCTTGCAGGTCAGAGTGAATAAATTTGGTTATTTAAAAAAAAAATAGAGAGAAGAGGTTGCTTTAGCTTTGGGTGTTTGTCTACTGTTCTGCGAGCCAAAATAGCAAGATGAGTGAGGACACGTGCATTTAAAAGACTACAATCAAGTTTTTAAATATCCAGACTGGAGAGGCAGATCTGAAAGCCACAGAGGAGATTATCATTCTTTGAATTACTTCCATGTCTGGCAAAATAGCAATTCCCACTTCAATAAAGAAGGAGATTTTTTGTTCCAGCACTAATTAAAGAACACTTTTTGTGTATGTGTTGGGGGGGGGGTTGTGGTTTGTTTTTTTTTAATAGCTATACAAATCAGAATGCAGGAATGGAGAATACAACCACAATGCACACTAAAATGCAGGAAGGAAAGTGTGGTAAAACTTTCATGTGGTAAGACTGCTGCTGGACTGTACCACTTCAGACTTGGTGAGAGGGGGGTAGAACAGTTGGATGCTCCTTCCTATAAAACACACAGTGCATATAGAAAATTAGCAGAGAGGAGAAAATTCTACTGTCGCTAACTCACAATATGCTCATCTTATAGGCGCAAGGAAAATGTTGTTTATTAGTTTGGGTTCGTTCTGTGGAGACACAACTAATTATTCAACCTCACACAACCATCAGTCCGCATGAGTCACATATAAATAACTGCTTGTCTAAAGTGCCTCTGAAGTCCAAGCCTTGCAAAGTTGTCAAATCTTACACAATCATTTAATGACATGATTTGAATATGACTGCTCCTGATGTATTCAAATAGCCCACATGAAGCTCATCCCTATTATACATCTTCTGAGAAGTTGGCTTAATTAGGTTCAAATGGGATTTAGTCCCAGATAAATGTGCATAATACGACTGTATCCTTAGTGTATGTGGGGACTCCTTAAAGTGCCTTCTGAGCTAAGGTTTCCTTTCAAAGGTCTGTGTGATTTCAAGGTGGCCTGTATCAGCTGAGACAGCAGAAGTAGAAGGAAGAATCATAGAATTTTAGAGTTGGAAGGAACCCTGAGGGTCATGTAGCGCAACCCCTTGCAATGCAGGAATATTGCAGTTGTCCCATATAGGGATCAAACCTTGGCAGATTGGGAACCATTGGTAGATATGGATGCAGTCTGCAGTAGATCATTAAGGGTTTCTGACTTCTGATTGTCAAACCATAGCAACAGCCAAACAACTTTCCCCACCTAGATTAGCCTGCTGAAATGAAGTAAGTGGACCAGGAGAAGAGAACTTTTGGGTTTAAGGACTGTAAACTTGGTTCAGTTCTGGTAATAAAAACACATTTCAAAGCTCAGACTGTGCTCCAAGGCACCATGTTCATTAATCATGCATATCTTTATACTAAATTCTGGTTGGTAAAAATTTGGAGGGGGGTTGTGGGGGGAAGAAAAGTAGATTAAACAATCCTGAAGTTTCCCCAGCTCTGTGGATGGAACGTTTACAGAAATAGAATTCTTTCTGAACAGAAACAGAAACACTAGTTCTTCTCTACTTGCCAAGTAGGGTTATTGTTATCTATGTCAAGTGAAGCTTTGTAATCTTTGGTAAATTCTGTGAATGATTGAGTACATGCTCTCTTATCATGGTTTGAGGTGTGTTTTTGTAGTCATGCAGGAAAAACACAAAATATATCCAAAAGGACCTCCAAAGTTACTGTAATCTATTCCTTTTTTTCAGATTGCAAAGTTGATTTATCCTTCTTGATAGATGGCAGCTGGAGCATTGGCAAGCGCCGCTTTCAGATCCAAAAACAGTTCCTCAAAAATGTTGCTCAAGCCCTGGATGTGGGCCCAGCTGGTCCTCTTATGGGCATCATCCAGTATGGGTAAGAGAGTATTATGTATTTTCATAACATCTGTGCTGTCTAACATCCATCTCCATGTCTGTAGCAACACCACAGGAACTAATTGTGGCAAACTACTTAATACACTTTTTTTTTGTTCTACAAATTGAAGCAGATATGTATCTCACATTGCTAGACTGCACCAGCACTGCATCATAAAAATCATATATCTTAAGTTAGGACCTTGTTAGCTTATTTGATATATCCAACCATGGTCAAAATCCAGTCTTAATCTCCATTGTCAGAAAAAGATTTCCAAGTATAGAGATTCTTGATTGTTCCAGAACCTTTCCACAGATCACTTGAATGGAGGGTATAGACCACAATTTGAGAACTTTTCTAATAGCCCATACTTCAGGGATTATGTGAGTCCAACAACACTGGGGGAGACCGCAGGTTCCTCACCCCTCACCCATCAAGGGCAGTTGCCCCACCTACATACATTTTTTTGGTCAAATAATTGATTTTAAAAAGCAGCCAAAAACGTAAATTTCACGTATGACGTGTTTACACATTTCTATGAAAACACAGGAAATATTCATGCGAAATTACTATAAATTACAACTAGTATCATTAATGTGTTAAGAGTTAGTGGCATATTGTGTATGAACTTATTTTCCTGGGGATAACACAAAACCAAACTGCTCCATTTTCATTTTACGAATAGTGATGACCCTTCAACTGAATTTAACTTGAAGACCTATACAAACTCTAAGGATCTGCAAAATGCCATAGAGAAAATACTACAGAAAGGAGGATTGTCCAATGTTGGTATGTATCCTGCACAATACATCCACAGCTAATCAAAGATGTTGGTATGCTAGATGTTCTAGGCAGATTGAGGTCAAGACCACAAACTGTCCTCACTCATTTCTGGTTCCTCTTCTCTTAGTTTGGAAAATACTTTGTCTTCCAGAGAATCAGGATTTAATATCTGAAAGTTTTCTCTGAATAGCTTGTCCCTTTCACAGTGCAAATATAGCAGATTGGTGAGACACCAACCACCATAGAGTTCCAAACAGAAATTAAAATGCCCAATACCTTAGTCAGTGCTTTTTTTCTAAAAAAAATGTTTAGGGGTACTACCATTTTCCTACTCATATTGAAATACTGCCCCTCATTGCGGCCAAACTTAGATTCACAAAATGTTTAGGGGTATGTGTACCCCTGCTTCCCCCCCCCCCCTAGAAAAAAAGCACTGACTTTAGTTCAGTATCCCTTATTGCAAATCTATTCCCTCTTTCGGCTTTTAAAACATATCAGGCAGAAGTTAGAGACACATTTGACCAACCAAGCAAGCAATACAAGAAGATTCCACGGTAGGTTCCGTTATTGGACGAGGGATTGCATGCAGATGTGGGATGTGAATGCACAAATGAGATTTGCATCAGCTTTGTTATGCACATTTGGATGTGAGGCAACCCTCTGACATCACATGGCTCTGGTGGGGGCATATATGTCCATTTCCATGTGGATAGAAAAATGTATCCTCAACCAGTGACTTAGATTGAATGTGCATTGTTGCCTGTAACTAGATCTGGGCTACTGATGATTTGAGAGAATCCTCAATTTTATCGTTTCTGTTGTTAGTTATAGACAATAATAGGCAAAACAATCATATAAATGGCAAGGAGCTCAGGTTCTAAGAGATTTTAACGTTCTTTTTCATTGTTTTGCTCAGCAAGTTACAACTGTTACTTCCCCCCACCCCCCATCTTCATGCAGGGAGAGCGCTGTCCTTTGTTAACAAAAACTTCTTTGAGGATGCTAATGGGAACAGAGGTAGTGCACCCAACGTTGCTATAGTGATGGTGGATGGGTGGCCTACAGATAAAGTGGAAGAGGCCTCTCGGCTGGCAAGGGAATCCGGCATCAACATTTTCTTTGTCACCATTGAAGGACCAGATGAAAATGAAAAGCAGAATGTTATTGAAACAAACTTTGTGGACAAGGTAAGGAGTACATTGGGATCCATCAAGAAAGAGGCAAAATTTCTTGATTCTGAGGAAAGGTGGGATCTGAACTCTTCATCACATGTAGGCGAGTCAATATAAAAGTGAGACATCCTTGCCAGGCCAAAAACCCACAAGTATGAGTGAGCAAACTGGCTACCACTCTGTTCCAACAATGTCCAGCTATAGCTATATAGTTCTCTCTTTGAAATATTCACATGCTACAACAGTCACCATATTGAGACTCAATACGGCAAAGTTTTACAAGATCCCCGGTATAAACAGGATGCATCTATGTACGCTTAGTTCTTTAGTGGAGTCACACAGGGCAGATTATGAAGGTTCAGCAAGTGAGACTGCAAGACTCAAGCAATCAACTCACTTCAAAGCCTCAATCAAGTTGTGTAGTGTTAGATCATGTTTACTGAACGCTGTGTACTCTTGCCTCCAGTTTTCCTCCAAAACACACAAAAGTTCTGGATACACTTCAGTTAGAACTCATTCTCACAAGCTATGTAGTATAGGTCAGGTACTCATGACAAAATGCCTCTTCAACTGAGTGGTGTTAGTCTGGCATGTATGTAGTCTTTCCTGGAAGGTTGGCAAATGAGCCCAAGATCAGGAAGCAAAGTGGACTTTGAGAACTGCCCTTCAGAATACATCTTTTTTCTCCTCCCTCTGGACACCCTTTCAGATAATTTTGTGCACTTTCCACTGTGTCTGTGCCATGAAATACATTTCCTATGAACTTCAAAGCCCCTTAATGCCTTTAACCTGGGAAGCCTCCAGACTGAATTGGACTGGCTGGTGGTCTCGATTTCCTTTAGGTTTGAATGGGGGAAGAGCCACAGTAAGCCTCTGTGCACTTGCCAGACTGGGAAAGTAGAATGAGGCAAGAAGCCCTGTGTTCATACATAGTGACTTAATGGTAGCTGTATCTTAGAAAATGGAAATAACTTTAAGACATGAGAGCAAACATGCCTGCAATGAATGTTAAGCCTGTTGACAGAAGTAGAGTCAATTCAGATGCTAGTTTTGCAATGTGGCAGGTACTCGAGTAACAAGTATAAACGCAACAGTCTACCATTTAGCTGCCTTTAAGCTGGATGTAGACCTCAACATCTAAGAAACGATAAGGGCGGGTATTATTCAGCTGTGTTTTCTACCAGTTTGATGCAATACCAGTTTGTCTCATAAAAATGTTTCATGCATAGGGACAGAGCCGTCGTAAGGTGAAATCAATGACTGACAGTAATAAGTTGCCTCCATGAATTTTGCTGTAACTGCTCTTGAAATTCATTGCTTTTGTTTTCTCTCTTTCAGGCTGTGTGCAGGACCAATGGGTACTATTCCATCAATGTGCCCAGTTGGTTCAGCTTACACAAAGTAGTGCAGCAGTTAGTGAAGCGAGTCTGTGACTCTGATCGCCTGGCATGCAGCAAGACCTGTCTGAATGCAGCGGATATTGGATTTGTCATTGACGGGTCCAGCAGCGTTGGCACTGGCAACTTCCGCACCCTCCTCCAGTTTGTCGCTAACATCAGCAAGGAATTCGAGATTTCCGATACAGACACCCGTATTGGAGCTGTGCAGTACACCTACGAACAGAGGCTGGAGTTTGGCTTCGACAAGCACAGAACGAAGCAGGATGTCCTAAACGCCATCAAGAGAATCAACTATTGGAGCGGAGGAACCAGCACCGGAGCAGCCATCAACTATGCCTTTGAACAGCTCTTCAGCAAATCCAAACCAAACAAGAGGAAGATAATGATTCTTATTACAGATGGCAGATCATACGATGATGTCCGGGGGCCGGCTGCAGCGGCACATCAGAATGGTAAGCCAGAAGACCCTATAAACACCTATTTTAGGGGTAGGCAACCTGTAGCCCTCCAGATGTCACAGAACTACAGCTCCCATCATTCCCGACCATAGCTTATACTGGCTGGAGGTGATGGGATTTGGAGTCCCGCAACATCTGGAAAGCACTGAAGAACAGAAGAGTCCTGTTCCATCAGACCAAGGCCCATCTATGCCAGAACCCCTCATTTATTTTTAAAGAAGCTTTGCATAAAGCACCCAAACAATGGGGCTCTGGATCTAGAATATGGCATCTAAGTTTTGCAAGCCAGAAGTCCAAGTTTGGCATAATAATTTAAAAAAAGTAGTGTATTTGTATATTCTTGGTGAACATTAAGCCCTTCACTTTTTGAAACACGGGAAGGACATGTATGAGTCATTCAACAAGACAATAGGGAATGGGGAACAAGAAGTCTGGGGATTGGAATGCCTCATTTATTTAAGTTTAAACACCTCACCCTTATACGGATATTACTTTGAATGCAATATTGTTTCAAATAAGGCATTAACCTCATTATGTACTCATGTTTCTCACTGCAGGAGTCATAGCCTATTCAGTCGGAATTGCATGGGCTGCCCAAGATGAGCTGGAAGCCATTGCTACTGACCCCGACAAAGAACACTCCTTCTTTGTGGACGAGTTTGACAGCCTCTACAGATTTGTTCCTAGGATCATCCAGAATATTTGTACCGAGTTTAATTCGCAACCACGGAACTGAAATCAGCAGCAGGCTCCAGGAAACACTGCATCACTACATGAGAAAATGTTTGGCAAGCAATGTCAGCCAGGAGGCTTAAAGGCATCTGTGGCTAAGAGCCAATGTCAGCTCTATTCTCCATGCATGGCAATAATGGGTGTAGACTGATCAATCTCCTTCCCCCCACCCTTGCTGGTTTCAAAACTGATTCAGTAGAGGAGCTGGCTACAGTCCTTGGTTAGATAATTCACTTGACTCAAATCTATAGTTTGGAGTTAACTTCCACATAGAATAGGAGACTAATAGGTCTAAGGCTGTAACCCAGATGCACTGGACTTAGTGGGCATGCCAGAGATGGCATTTGTTGGGTACCACCCCATTTCAACTCTCCAGTGATGCAGAATGGCTAACCAACAGCTGGCTTTAAAATATTACATGGCGCTTTGGAACCCGGCCTTTAATTAAGAGTTGTTGGCAGACACATGAGGACAGGAAGCAAGCAAAGGACAAGAGACTACAACAAGCAGGGCAGATCAGGATTTGGTTCGGGGGGGGGGGGGGATCAGTATCAACAAAGATGGAGTGTGGCACTCACACCAGCTGTCCACAATTGCTTTGTTGGGCATAATAGCACAAGTGTTGAAAGAATAGTTTGGGGAAAATTGAAGCTTACAGATTGCTTAATTACACATCACAGAACGTTCAACTGAAGTTAGTTGCAATGAAGACCAGGCAAACAGAGTCTGTAACCTGGCACCAAAAGAGCAAGGCAGTAAATTATATATATGGTTCCTACCGGTTTCCTTCCTGTCTTCATAAACGAGCCCAGAGAGCAGCTTCCCACATGCCTAGTTCAGTGACATCCTATTCCTTCCATCTCTTCAGATTCTAAAATCAAGCCTCAGCCTAAGAGGGAATCTGCAGTTCTTACAGATGCTTCTAGTGTTGGTGCTGTGATGCATTACAAAAAGCATCAGTGGCAATCTATTATTTATTCTATATCCCATGAGCCAGAGTATTTATCATTGGACATCAGCATCAAATGCCCTCTGCTGATTTTACAACTGCTGTCACAAGCAACGGACCCTGTCAATTCTCTTTGATTTTAATATACAGCTATTAGCACTCAGGCCCAAGAATAGTTTTATCAGCAAAGTGGGCCTTTGGTGTGTTACATAAGATGTCAAATAGACGTTTATTCCTACTCTCTGCTTCCTGTTCCACAAGAGAGCTTGTTCTCTTACCCCATGACTGCTAAGTTTACTCAGGAGCCTTTGGAGAGTGATCTTATGATCTTTTAAAAAGTCTTGAGTATTCACTAGGCTTCCCACATGTCAGGAAAATCCCTCACATATCCAGGTTTTTGGGTGCAAATATGGCATCAGGAGGAATTTTGCCATCAAAATACCAGAGAAAATCCAGGTGTTTATGCACCGCAGTGTAAACAGCTCCAAAAGCTTAAAATGACTATTTTGGGGGGAGGTTTCTCCCCCAAAAGCCGAACAATTTTGGGGTCTTCCTGAAAAAAGCTCAACACCTTTGCAGGTGTCAGAAATTTTACTTTTTGAAATATGGCAACCGTGGTGCTTACTGTCTAGTGGATCACACCTATGTGCTTGTTGACAGGACTCAGCCTTTAAAGAATTTGTTGTGAGTCAAAATATCAGTACTGAGGAGCATTTGGCTTTGCATATGGACTACAGCTACATGGTCAGCCATGTATTGACCATGCTGGTTGGGGTTGATGGGAGATGAAGCTCAGCGACAGCTGAAGGGTCCAAGGTTCCCTACCAATTGTGTATCTGCTAGTTGTATCTTTCATGTTTTTCATCAGTTTTCCTAGAACAGATGTTAGGTTTTTTGGCTTGTGAATTCCTGGATTTCCTCCCCCACAAGTGGTGCTGTGTTGCCTATTTCCCAGCTCTCAGGTACAGAGGCCTCTTACATATTATTACATAAGAGCAGCAATATCGCATCTGAGTTATTTTAAGAACTCTTGGGTGTCTACACCATCCAGGCTTGGAGATTTATTTTTAAATCGTCATTAGGACTTAGAACTTTATCTCATCATCATCATTTGCCTTGCCTCCCTGAAAAAGTCGGTTTATACATGGTATTTCTCCGCATCTTCTGTAATGAAGACAAGTGCAAAGAATGCAGCTGAATGCAAACATTTGCAAAGGATTTGTGGATGAAACATGAGTTTGTAAATATTATTTTAACTTTCCCCTCTCTGCACATGCACCTACATTAAAGAGCTTTTTAAAAAATAACTTGCTGTACCCTTTTGCAATAAAAGTTACAAAAAGGGTGTCCTAGATCTCATTTGCTTTGGAGGAAAAAGAAAGCTTACACAAACCCAATAAACCTTTCCCCCCCTCTAACTCCTGAAACTAAAGCCTGTGTATGGACTTTTTCCCTTGTAAAGAAGGCATGAGTAGACCCTTTTTGCTTCCTAGGATTGTGAACATAAGAAGCTGGCTTGTGCTGCATCAGATCCATTGATTCATGTTGCTCAGTCTGGCTCTCCCAAGCACTCCAGGGTTGCCGCCTGGGTCTTTCGCAGCAATACTACTGGAAATCCTAAATGGGAGGGAGTCTTTCAGTAAGTCAAGCATGTGTTCCACTCCAAGCTTGGACCTTCCTCAAACATCCAGACTGGTCCATTCTTAAATAGCCTTATAATTCTGACTAGATGGACCACTGTGTTATTCTACATTGCATTAGTGCTGAAAGTTTTACAGTGGGATTAAAGTAATGGCTGAAGAAGCCTGCACTGCATTCCAATTGCATATTCTCAAGCTTACTTGTGTGCCAGGATTCAACCCCAACATGTTTTCATGGGCCTTAGTGCAGTGTATGAAAGTGGCTTCAAATGTGTTTACTCTCAGCAGAACTTTATTTACTTGCAGTATTTATGGTCCACGTGCATGAAGCGTTAGGGAAAGGGCTTCCAAAGTGCTCTACATAGTTTTGTTTCAAAAAAACAACATAGAAATTATTTGTACTTCATAATCTGTGTGAAATATCCCATTCACTTCAGTATTAAAGTGCAATATAGAGCAACCCAAGACATTCCTATGTGCTATCATTATTTGTTGATGGCTCAGGCAAGTTACAGGCATCAGTATTTTCGGCTTTAGCAATTAATTCACAATTAATTCCAAGAGAATGGAAGTGTCTACTTATTACATCACACAGTTTTCTCTTGTGACAAGGCAGAACATGTGTTTTTTTAAGGGAGAACCACCATTTTGACACTTTCATCCAGCAGCCCTCAATGCAAACTGCAATCTGTTTTGTATTTAGCAGATCCTTAATTAATTTAGCTTGCATAACGCATGCTGCATAAATAAATTTTTTTTAATAAAAAAAAGAATACTCCCTTGTTCTGCCAAATACCCAACTTAATTAAGAGTTCTGGAGAATTCAAATACTTACTACTTTAAGATATTCTGTTTGATACGGATTAAAAGCGTTTTTTAATTTAAAAGTGCTTATAAACTGCTTAATGTTTTAAAAAATCTAAGTGGTGTACAACATAACAATAAAATAAAAATAACATAAAAACAAACAAAAACAGGAATTCAAAGAAATAATTGCCCTATGGCAGCTTTTGATTTTTTTCTTTTCCAGTGGACCAACATGGTTACCTCTGAGTTTTCTGAAGTAAAAATGTAATTCATAAAGTCTGTGGAGCAAATGATGACATATAAAGAGGCTTTTTTCACCTATGGCTTGTATTTTTGGAGAGGTTCCATAAACTGTAATATACATTTAGAACACACACAAAGATGTTGAAAAATAGTATTTATTAGCACCCAATTTACATAAATACATAGTACAAAGGACATTTATTTGCTGCGGTAATATTTAGTAAAGCGGCTCTGTATAGTGTTACTTCAGGAAGGTCCATTTGATTTTACTCAACATAGAATGTAGGTACTGTACACAGAAATTCACTTTGCAACTCTTCAGTGCCACTGCCTTCATTAGTACCTCAGCATTGCCTCATTTATGTGAGGTATTAACAGAAGTTATTTTTGTATTTAATAATGAGAACAACTTTCTCAACCTCCAGAACAAATTTACTCAAAATCTTCCACAAACTGCTTTGCTGTTCTTTACTTTTAAAGGCAGTTAAATATTAAAAGACTGAAAAACAAACAAAAACCAGGTACTATTGATGCTTTTGCAACATATCTGGTTTTGAGAAAAATGGCGAAATATTGAAAATGGTTCTTCAAACACACATTACTCTGCTGCTAATGATTTTTGAACTTTTGGGGATGAAATAATGGTCTCTCAGAGGAAAGCAACAACTCTAGAGTACAAAGAGTCTTTTTCTGGTGAGAACTTTGTGCCTAAACTGTACTACCAACACTGCTTTCCCCATTAATGCTCAATCTTCCTAAAGCAATGAAAACAATGGCAACACTGATTCACACCCCTAGATAACTTATGCTGGTCAAAATTTGGAATAATCAATATATCACATTGTAACATTAAAACTTCCACATCAATACTAAGGTATCAATCCTATATTTACTGACTTGGGAGTAAGCCCCTTTGAACGCAGTGGGGCTTATCTCATACGATTGCACTGTAGAGATTTTCCACCAAAATGACTATTCTGTATACAAGCAAAAAGGCTGATTGTATTTAACCAAAGAGTACTGTCACATGCTCATTGAGGAGCATCCCTCCATCTTTTACTACAAGAACTATTCTCGGTTGATCTATGAACAATATGCAATTTATTACCCATGATAAAGACAGGAACCATGAGGACAGGTGAGCATGACTGCTCTTAGAAAGATTGACTAGACTAAGCAACCAGCCATACTCTGTGGGTGCAACTGACCATTCATGCATCAGAAAATGGATAGTACACACTTCACACTGGTCCTAATTTAATCCACTCCACACATCCATTCTGTAGCCTATTCATATTTCAGCTATTCCCATATACACATCTATCTTGCTGCTATTCCCAACATGATAAAAGCGTCAAATGTTATGATCCCTAGTAACCAGCTGGAACATTCCCTTGAAACAAAACACTATGCAAGTGCAGAAGGGTGGCTACTTCCATTAAGTTTCCACATCCCTTTTCAAAATTGGTTCTGATTTAAGTTCAACTGTATTTAAGCAATGGAAGCAAGGTATAGTTACCTTGTCAGGAATGAAGAACACACCCTGCACTTCCAGGCTACTATCAGCAGCCTCTCCTTTAAAGATGAGAATGGGACTTTAAAATACAAGTGTTTAAAGAACAAGCAGTAAAAATCAAAATTATTTAAATTCAAGTTTCTTTAGTGTTTGGAAGAGTAGGAAAAACCACTGCAGGAGAACAAAAGCCAGTGGTGGCCTAGCAATTTTGCTAACATCTAGCATGGAGGCATGTATAAAAAGCAAACAGCTGGCCAACATGCGGAAAATACAAACTAGCCTATTAAAAGAAATGGAGCTGATCTCGCAATATATAAAACAAAGATTAATACAAGTTTTCGATCTAAAATACAATGTGTTGGCTCCAGAGTTGCATGGAGTAACATGCAGATCTAACCCACCTCCGCAAATGAGTTTAGTCAGTAAGACAAAGTATTCTAATATAGTTTCCTTTCCCTTCAAAAGAACTGCTATTGGTAAATCTGCCCAGCACACATTACTGTGAAATATTGTTGTCAATCTGTGTTTTCAGCTTGCAGAGTTTCAGAAAGCCAAGAACACAGTACAAGAGACCTTTTCAGTTAATTTGGGCTGCCCAGTTACAAGATGTTACATATTTTGTCTGGTTTCAAAAGCTGTCCTGTGCTTTATATAAAATGGCACAGATGCTGTGGCACTAAAATCTGTGTTTATCATGGACATCTGACTATCGCAGGAAATATTTTGGAAGGTGTCCACCTAGAAGCCAACCCTTATTAGAACACCAGTTCCAAAAGGAGCAAGAAAAATGGTTCAGTCTGAAACCTCCAATTATTCCTTATATAATTTGGTTGGTTTTCATTAAGTTATCCATGTAAGCAATGGTGTGTTTTACTTGGCAAAAAGCTGTGTAACTTTTCTGAGTACTGGGACAAATATGCCGCAGAACTCACATCAAATTAGGATCTCCCCATTCAAACTGAGTGCAAAAAAGTTAGAATTCTCAGACCTCGTCCACTCAGAACCTAAAGGCAATTCTGAAACACTTAAGTTCTATGTCAACTTCAGTGTGTATCCAATACATGAACAGCAGAAAGCGTATCTTCTGATCAACTGCAGTGTGAATTTATCAATCTATGCATGAAAAGCTTATTGGGGGAAATTGAACTTTTAAAATATTCTGGCATTCACTATGCTGCAGAAGATTCTGATTTTTAAAACTGCTCCCCCCACCCCCAAGACTACTGAATCATCCAACATTTTCATCAGTGCTTAGGCCAAATGTATTGCTCTGTCTTCCTTTGGACCATATCAGCAACGCCGAGGGGGGTCTTGTTGTCTGGGCAGCCCAGGCCTGTGCCCCAGGGAGGTCACTTCAGTGCTGCTATCGCAGTGGTTTGACTTCACCCCTGGAGGTGCACTCCACTAAGTATAGTCTATGTCAGGGATGGGGGAACTTTTGCAGCTCTTCCGAGCAACACGCCAGTGGTGTGCAGGGCCAGAGATAAAAGTGGAAGGAGCAACAAAGGTAAATTTCATCAAAGGTAAATTTTACCTCATCCTTCTCTACATCCTGCATCCAGAAAAGAAAGAGGCATTATCAGAGTTCAAGCGCATGTTCCTGCTAGGCAAAGCAGAAAGAGCGAGAGCTGGGGAGAGTTCCCAAGGCCAGGGAGCGAGGACTGTAGGGGCTGCTTGGGCTCCCAGCTCTGAGATAACTCTGTTCTAAGCTCACAACCTGTCAAATTAATCGCGATGCAGATTCTAAGTAAGGGTTCAAAAAAGGTGCTTAGGCTATAAAAGTATACCACGTAAGATTTGTCTTAATATGGCAGCTATGAAGTTAAGCTGTTCAGTCTTCAATACATTTGACTTCAAAGTCGTTTGGTTAAAGATCTTAAGGTCAATCAAAGCACAAGAGCAGTACAACCTTTCTGGACCCTTTACACTTCATTTGATGCTGCCTTATACCAAGTCTGCTGATAACTGGTAGCAGCTCTCTGGTGACTTTCCCAGTCCCGATTCCTCAAATTATTGAACCTGGGGCTTTAAGACAGAGATATGTGCGCATTCAGAATGTCAGTGAGGGAAGCTCTGCACACCAAGAACCCTCCCTGTGGAAAATCTAGGTCTCAAGAAGAGTTGTAGCCCAGCCTTATTCTTGAATATTTCTACTTGCAGGGTTTCTTGACGTGGGGTAACACTGAAATATTCAATTTCCTATCTGCATGCTGAAAAGATACATAACCAGAAGGGCTATACCACATACCTTTTCTGTCTGTGTGTAGTGCTTCTTATGTTTTTAAACTTCAGCATTTTCCTACATTTTTCACTGTATCTAAATCAGGGGTGGACAACTACTGGCCTTCCAGATGTTGTTGAACTCCTGACTCCCAACAATTCCAGCCACTATAGCCAATGGTCAAGGATGATGGGAGTTGTAGTCCACCAACCTTTGGAGGGTTACATTAACCATACACTTGCACACACATGTAAGACTCTGACAAAAATCAACTATGCACAGTTGTTATGAGAATGTGCTGCAATGGGTGGGCCTTGGGATGAAGCACTGTTTCCTTCCCACCCACCCACATATGCGTGGGAACTTTTTAAGCATCCGTTTGTGGTTTATAACAAACTGTCTCATCCAACTATGGCTCTGATCCCGGCTTGCAAAGCATCCATGTTTTGAACAATCCAGTGTTTCTCATATCCAGGAAAAAAATGGAAAATTGTGCTTTGTCAAGACTCTAATTTCCTCCCCTTGTTTACAAAGGAAGGAGGAAAGGGGGGAAAGTTACGCTATGGTGTGTTCTTGTAACGAATCAGAGAAGGTACCTGTGCATTGTTGGTTCACAAGTTTCTTCTAGAATTAAGCTCATGCATGCAGGTTCCCCGCTCAACGATCACAGCATCAGATAACGGGCATATGTACAACAGTTCCTCAGAGATCAAACCCACAGGCAGAACTTTGATATCGCTGGACATGATCTTAACATTCGAATGAAGGCAGCTCACCTGGCCAGCTGCAACAGGGTCATGTAAAGGCAAAAGGGGAAAGGAAAGAATGTGGTCTGGAGGTTAACCAAATGCTTATAAATCCACAATGGTAGTGCAACCCAATACTTGCAGGTAAACAGAATAGGTCAGTCAAGGTTAGAAAGGGTCTTTTTCATCTCTAACTGAAGATAGCATCTTGAAGAAGTTATAATATTTGTGCACAGTACAATGCAGTCTATAGTACACAAGCAGAGAAGACTGACAGACACTAACAGAGTCTAGAGAAGAACACAAATACAGAGTCCACAACCTCGTGGTAAGGCTACATTTTTTGTTTGTCAAAAGGCACCTCAGCCTCTAGCTATTTGCCTGTTTTTAAAGTCGCTTCACTTGGATCAGGAGCCCACTAAGCAGGACTGAACAACTTCCAATCCACATTTGAAAAGCAACTTTTTTCTTACATTCATAATTTAATCAAAATGGGAGTCTCCAAAATAAGCATGCTGGTCTATTAGTTGTATGTACAGCAATTTAAACATCAGCAACTATGTATTATATTGCAAAAAGCACAATAACCATACCTTTTATCCTTTGTACGCAACAAAGTCTGGAGAATTTTTAATACTAAAACATTAAAATTACCCATAGAATCTTCCCTTAAGACACATTTAATACATACTGTTTACAATTTCTCTTTCTCTATATATATATCTATATATATATATGTACACACACAATATACACAACTTTATGTATTTGTTTTTCTAAATAAATCTTTGCAATATCCTTTTAAAAATAAGATCACAGAGAGAAGGGATACACACACAGAAGTCACATATAGATAAGTATATTTGATGCAGTTGGTCTTTCTGCTTTGACTTAAAATTGGGGTTTAACGAATGCTGAACATTTTGAGATCTATTGGTAATTTTTTTGATTCCATTAAAGGGAAACATGTTGCACATCAGAATCTGCAAGAGTGGAAACTTCTACAAATAGGTATGCCACATATTTTTAGTACCAAATGCAGAAAACATGTTCAAACCTAAGGCTGGTAATGCAATGACAGAGAATAAATGGTTTCTTTTCTGGATTGTGTGGTAGTTATTCCAAAAAAAATGAAGGCATATTTTTATGAATTCCAAATTCTTCCAAAAACCAATTCCAACCCATTGTGTCAGCTGGGGCAGTTGGGAATTGTAGTTCAAATATCTGGAGGGCACCAAATTGGTGAAGGCTGCTCTACACACCCACACCCCATGAAAACAGCTTCCTGCTGCTGTGGAGTTTGTGAATTTGGCAACCACGTTGGCCAAATCTACACCCTTTTCCTGCCAATCACCACCCTATTACAAGGGTGAGTACCAAGCAGAAAATCTCCTCCAGACAGGCCCCACCCACATGGTTGATTAAATAACTCTCTCACTAGATATATACACACACTATTCTTAGCAGCCAAAGACTGAATCACAGAGAGGTCACTTCTATGCATGAGTGTGTGAGTAAGATTTGGAGAGGGGAGGGGTATCCAAGCAGGTTTATTCAAGATAATGAAAATTATTAGGATGCCAATAACATGCATTTCAACAGTAAGGCCTGTTAAAGCCTACACAGATATAATTTCTTGTTTACTGAAAAGGGAAGAGTTTCATAATTTTACTGAGCTCAGCTATGAATGGAAGAGTCATCAACATCTGAATTAAGCCTCATCTCTGTTGTAAACTGTGGTGCCAGTCACTTGTTAACAAATTCTTTCAAAGGCTTAAAATAAAACATACATTTTTAAAGCATTTGTTAATATCTGCTTTAATACAATTTAGGGAAACTGCATTCATATTTGATGTTTAAACCCAATCCACCTAATGTAACAGCCAGCAGGCTGAGACAAAATCAAGCCTTATTCTCCTGTACATCATTCAACCGTACAATACGTAAAAAAAAAAAGAGAAGAAATAATATTTATATTGTATTTCTAAGAGTTACATCACCAAATTCAGGCTTATTTTACAGAAATATATGGGTAATATTCTCGAGGGGGAAAACAGGCAGAAAAGTTTCTATCTACCCACATCCTACAGAAATTGGATTTTCTGCTTCCTTATTGCCCACACTGGACTGCACATATTGTTAACAGAGGAACTCATTTTGCCCAAGGCCGGCCTGGACAAATACTGACACCTTCAAAAATAAAAACGGTTCTTCTGTATGGACCATTTGAAACAGAGGGTTTCCCAGCTCTCAGCACTAGCTGAGCTCATATAACCCAAGGAACCCCTTATTTAGAAAAGAGCACCCTGAAAGAAAAGAAAGAAATATAACCCTAGACCATTTGCTAACATTCACTGAATTAAAGGGCATGAAGAGGAGGCTCTTGCCCTTGTCATTTGTACAGCTTGTTGTATATATATATATATATACACACGGCAGCTAGAGAGGGAGAGAAATATTGCGTCATACAAAGACTTTAGCAAGCGCATCTGCTCCGGCACTGGCGATATAACATTTCGAGGGATGGAATGCTACATCATGAATGGATTCGTCGTGTTTCTTGCGATGAGCCGTAAACTCCTGAATGCAGGTCTTGCTTTCAAGGTTCCATAAGCGTATTGAACAGTCGTGGCCTAGGTTAGACAAAGAGGAGAAAAAACATTTAGATTTGCAGTTACGTTTAATTAAGAGTGGATTAAGAGTGGATGTGGCATGTACTTACTGCCGGACATCAAGTACAAGCCATTAGGATCAACAGCGAGACTTGTGACTGCATCCAAGTGGGCCACCATGGAATGGATCAATTTTCCTTTGAAATTAAAGATTTATTTTTTTAAAAAAACAACTTGTCATCAGTTAATGCAATACAGAGCTTCAACAGAACTTATGGGAAATGATACTGCTATCAAGCATACTAGCAACTATTCTCACTGAAACAAAGGATCTTTGAATATGAGCACAGCCCCCTTCCCTTTGGAAAGTGATCGCCTAACTGTGTCTCTGTGCTGGTCACTTTCACTTTCCCGGTTATTTCCTAAAGCAATGCTTCCCAAACTTGGTACCTGGTTCAGGTCCCTTCCCGCAGTTAAAAAAGGGAAAGTAGCATTCACTTTCACACTAACAAAAACATACCAAAGGGCTCTACCCAACACTGCAGCTCCACCTGCACAATATTTTTGTGCATGCACGTGTTCCTCTCTTGTCCCTTCCAGCCCCCTGCACACCCTCAGAATCAGCTCTGGGGGCCTGGAGCAGATTTTAGGGGCAAGAGTGGAAATGAGTTGAACTCCGCTCCTGCACCATTAGGTACAACCTAGACAGGTTTTTACTCATTAGCTCCCACGGAAATAAGCAGGCATCTTCCTTACAGCTGCCACACAGATTGTTGCTGCTCTGCATCCCACTTCCCTACTTTGCCCAGTCAATCAGGGGTGGAACAGGTTGTTTCAGGGTAATGGTTCTACTTCTGGGAGCTCCTTGTACAGGCGACATCCCAGCACACCCTTGTTCACTCTTTTGTGATGTCACTGCCCATATAGTAATGCGGGTGCGAGAATTAACAATGCACGGGGTCACACCACTCTGATGGAGAAAAGGTAGAATGCATCCATCACAGTGCGTGAGTTTTTACAAGGCACACTTCAGCATTTTTCACAGCAGAGTGGTGTGTCCTGGCACATGTCTTTGAAATCCCTATCCTGAATAGTGTTACTATCAATTGAAGTAAACTGCAGAAGGGTGGATTCTCACATAATCAGATACAAAATGGATAACGACCGCCCATCATTTGTGCTCAATACTTGCAAATAAATCCTTCAACATTCCCCTTTAAAATGGAAGCAATGACCCAATCCTGCCTTAGTTGCCATATCCATATATTATGCAGAGATGCAGAGGTAAAGCAGAGATTTCTACAAGTGCTTTGATACAGTATGTTAATCATTCATACGTACCCCCACTTTTTTGTTGTTCCAAGTGCAAAGCAAAACCTACCCTGAGCTCAGTTTGCTACATCAAAGAAAAGGTAGCTCAATTCATGGAAAACAGAGTCTGAACTCCTAGGCAGCTTAGATATGAGCTTTTGAAAGCAAACCTTGCAAGTCACAAGGCTGAAGTTATCTAGTGGCTCAGGTTTAACAAAGTTGCTTGTATTAACTCTGCCTACTGATCCTTTGCCAAACCAAGCAGGAAACACCTGGACCAAAATTTATAGAATTAAATAACAGAGTTCATTAACACGGTGCCTAGCTTTGGAATATGATGCATTGTGTGTGTTTTTGTTTTAAGCACATAATTGAGATACCAATCGAAATGACTGCAAGTTTTCTAACAGTTATGATTTACATATTTTCCTTCACTATGGGTGAACATGGAGAACATGGAGCTTGAAGAACAAAGGTAAAGAGTCTAAGTGCTCCTCTTTCAGATATTTAGAAGGGGACACACACACAAAGACAAACACACACAAACATCTATAAGCTTTGGCAGCAATTCCATCTTGTGCAGTGTGGAAATTTGGGATGCATAAATTTCCCTCCATGATCCTGTGGACCATCTACTTTTCTGTAGCAAAGACAAGCATCAGGATTGGCTGGGAAGGATGTTAAAGCTGTAACTCAAATGCTGAGCCACACCAGTTCCTTCTGCACAGCCAATAAGCCTTTACAGTGGTACCTTGGTTTGCAACCGCTTTGGATTACAACCATGTCAAACCCGGAACTGTGTGTCTCTTTTTTTTAGATTACAACCCCTTTTTTTATAACAACCAATTTTTTTGAGGTGGGGAGGCCCCATCGGTGAAAGCGCGCCTTGGATTACAACCTGTTTTGGTTTACAACCGGACCTCCGGAACCAATTATGGTTGTAAACCAAGGTAAGGTACCACTGTATTCCTCTCATCTGTTTTACAAGTCATAGAACTGTCAAACCTCAATTTCAAAATTTCTCTCTAAATGGGTAGGACTTCAGACAATTTCATGCTATTTTTGTTTTTTTATGTTACGACCTACTGAGGGAAGAATTATGCTTACCTGTGTTATTGTCATAGAATTTGATGTGTCTATCCTCATGGGCTGTGATACTAATTGGAAGAGTTGGATGGCTGATTACTTTGTTTATTTGGCAAGAAGAGGTGACTGCTAAAGGAATGAACAAGTGCAAACACAGTCAACACAGAAAAATTATTTCATTCACATAAGCCAGTGGTTTTTAAGCAGTGTGCTGTGGCACCCTGGGGTGCCTTGACTGATCAGGGGTGCCACAGGCAACACTGGCCTCTGTCCTTCTTTCCTTCCCTCCCTTTCTCTGATGGCCTCTTGCATCTCTGCCTCCCAAAGGTTTGCACAGCTGTTTGTTGCAAGCTCCCCAGGTCCCCTGGGCTGGCCAGGGGGTGCTTCCCAGGCCCCTGTGAGGAGGCACCTCTCTTTGGGCCGGGGTGGCAGCTCAGAGACCAGGAGTGGCAACTGCAGCTGCCCAGAGAAGAGCCCCAAGGAGAAGGAAGCAGAGAGGAGGCTGAGGGGACACTCCACAAGGGAGGGTGTTCGAAAAAGGGTGAGGGGCTGCTGGCTCTGCAGGCAAGGGGTGGCATCACTGGGCTCCTGAGCTCCACAGGGGTGCTGCAAAAAGCATGTGGTTGGTCAAGGAAACTGTGGACCCAAAAACCTCTGAAACAACTAACGACCTGATTTAGCAGGCCAGTCTGGTACAAAAATCCCAACATGTTCAGTCCACTCAATCTACTTGTACCTTACTATGCTCATTCAATATACTGTCAACCTGCTTCTCAAACTAAGCTACGTATAATTCAGGAACACCATACAGTTGCATAGGGGATGGTGAAAACCTAATATTTAAGGAAGCACAAAATACCTATGGATCATATAAGGAAGCATGGCAAGTGGTCAGGGAGAATAAGAAAGCTAATCTGCTATTTCCTCATATTTGTTCTTTCAGAATTGTTTGTATTAGAGTACATTTATGGCTAGATTTATCAGTCCCATGTGGACTGACGCCAGCAGTCCATCAAAGACGATTAGGTGCAAACATCGGTATCCTAAATGGAAGTACACTTCATTTAATTCCCTTCTATGCATGATGGTCTCAGACTTTATCAATATAAACACGAACAATGAAAACACATGGAAATAACCCCTTTGGATACATACTAGTATCTGCGTTGGACTCCAAGTTAAGGATGCGTTGTCTTGTTTCCATGTTATATATGCTTGTGTGGCCACTATTAAAGGATGCTACCATGTGGCTTGGGTCACTGCTCACAATGTCCACAGAAGATGGAATCCCCATCTCTACAAAAGCAGAAGAGTGTTAGGAAGAATAGGAAGCTTGGTCCATTAGCCACTACCTGAAAGCAGCCACATTCATTCATTTTCTTGGCACAAATCTAGAAGTCATTTCAAATTTTCCAGCCAAGTTGGTAAAAGCAAGAAATATGGTTTCTCAAGTGTCCAAACAGATGTGTGAATGTTGGAATATTAGAACTCTGTTTTAGTAATGAGCCAATCAATCTTCAAACCCATTATATTTACATAGGTATCAGGACCTGCTGTAACCTGAGATGTGCAGTGCACCCACCATGCCCAAGAAGAGCAGAGTAGCAAGAGCTAGTATACTGACTAATGCACCACAAATGTCTTATGGATTAATATTGGGTGGGCAAGTACAAAGGTTCAGAAAGGAAGTCAGAAGGGCTCTAGGTAGACAAGAAAGAGAGTCTAGGTCAGAGCTTTGGAAACTTTTCACATTAGTGACACACTTTTTAGACATGTATCATTTCACGACACAGTAGTTCAGTTTTACTAGCAAACTGGAGATTAAACTAACCCCTTTCCAGTCCTGGGAAGAGCATGGGGAACATTCGCACAACACATTGCAGCCGACACGCTAACGTGTTTGACACACAGTTTGGAAAGCTCGGGTCTAGGCTATAGCAGCTCTGCTGTAAGGCCATGTCATCTAGCAGAATCTCTCATGAAATCTGGTAAACTATGCATCACACATCATAGGGCGATGACCTGAATGGAAACAGGCATTTTCCATTGGCAGGAGAGAAAAACGGAGAGAGGAGATGCCAGCCTCCCAGATTGCTATGCTCTTGTCACCGGATGAGATCATACCCAACGAGTGAATGGATTCTGACAGACGCAAATCAGGCATTTTCTCATATTGCCCCTGACTATGGAATGCCTTTCATTCTTCCATATGCAAAGCAGTTGTCAACTGTTTCAGACATCATGTGAAGCTTTGTTTTTTTGTCCAGGCTTTCCCTGAAGCCAAAATATTCCTTAAACATGAACCCTAGAATCTATGATAAAGAAGTGTTCAGTGCTCTCCAGTGTGTGTGCTACAATAATAGTTGTACATTTTTTCCATTTTAAAACTTCTAATGTATTGCCTCAGAAGGAAAACAGCAAGATTCAAATATAGTGGTTTGCTATGTAACTTACTATTGCATTATTGCTTAAAAAATGAATCTCTCATTATAATGCCCCAAATATAGCAATCAACATGTTCTATTAACAGTGGCTACTTTATAAAAAAAAACAGTTGTGAGATTTTGCAACACACACATCCTTCAAAACAAATGCAACCAGCAAGTGGGGTTTTGATTCTCCTCTCATGCTTTCCCAGCAAGCGTCAATGTAGTGATGCTGGGAATCCACTAAAACTCGATGGCATACTAAAATCAGCCTACCTGTATTGCACAATTATGTCAGAGTGTGGTTATAAACAGAAGCATGGATAATTAAAAGCGACGTTCCTTTTGATAGTGTTACAATCCAGGAGATTTATTAAATACCTTGATTATCATTAAATATGTTCAGAGCTGGAGAGATCTCCAAAGCTTTCCATAAACGGATAGTGCCATCTGCTGAACAGGAGAGCAAGCGCTGGTGTGCTCCACTGTAAACCAAGCCCCACACTGCATCCGTGTGGCCTACAAATGCACCTCTTAAGACTGAGGGATCTGTGGGATGAAAAAAATGCACAATACAAGGGGAAATGGGATTTCTTTATAAATATTAAGTGCTGTAAAGATGCTCTAATGGCAGTTTACAAACCCTCTAGTCCTTCCTTAACTGCAGAATTCCTGACAACACTGACTGCTGACTCAGTCTACCTCCAAAGCAATAATACATCATGACCCTCTTCCATATCTTTTTTCCTATTACTGGGATCCTAAGCCAAGATTGTTTCCAAATTACAGAACTATCTCGTGTGATCTCTTATCAGGCATTTCTCTTTCACCCGGTTCAAGCTGCATTTTGTTTCTGAATAGAACCGTTTTTCCTTTTTCATAGTGAGTTGCACTGCATTCAATAAGCTGCTGTGCATTTTTAATGTGCTCCCTTGCCCCCCGCCAAAAGAGAAACCTGTAAAAAAAAGGGGGGAAGGGGAACACTTACCATAGGAATCATAAGGGTCAATATTTGGGTTTGTAGTATTCCAGCCCTGAATGAGGCCATCAGTTCCCCCACTATAACACTGCTCACCAGTATTACTCATTACCACACAAAGCACAGGACTGCTGCAAGAGGAAGCAATACTGATTTAGTGGAGTTTTATTTCAAATATTTTCATTTCTATACTGCTTTATATTTTTAAGGGAAAGAAATCTCAGAGTGGTTTACAACACATTAAAACACCAATAAAACAATCCACAATAAAACATTACTGAAGAAAATGAAATGTGACGTATACCTTCAAAGCAACATAATTAACAGGAAACATTTTTTCCTTCTGCCCCCTGGCATACATTCCTCCTCTACGTGATCCCCTCAACAAGGTATTTACGGAACTGCCATAACGGGGCCAATGAGGTCATAAGCTACAGGGCTCTGGCAGCAGATCACACCCCCATCAGCAGCCCATGGCGCTATCTGCCACTGCTGCCATCCACCTGCAGAGCGCCACTTTCACTCGCTGCTGTGGTAAGTAAAACAGCATTTGCTTCTGCAGGGAAATGGCCAGGAGCACTCAGATAGGCTGCCTCCTGAGTGCTGGTCTTCACCTCGCTCTGAGCAAAGCATTGTGGGTGAGGTGGCTTCAGAGAGCACGGCTCTGCTGCAACAGCAGGAAATACTGTTTAACATTAAGAATTTAAGCAGTATGTGCTAATACTGCAACAAAACACCGGAGGTAGTGAAGCTGCCCTCCAGGGCCATGTCACGCACAATGCCTTGCGCTGTGAAGAACTCTTCGATGAGATGGCCTTGGAAGTGCTGGTGGTGCTCATGCTGATCGTTCAGGGGGGGGGGCGCATTGTCATGGGATGGCTCTGGCCATAACCTCGCTTTTTAGTCCATTCTCAACCACTTTTAAATTGTCCCTTCCCTATCCCTGCTGCACACTTATCAACCTCTTTGGCCATTCCTCTCCAATTCACATGCTGAAGACAGCTAAGTCCCTCTTGGTAAGTAAGTGTTGTATCTGTGCTCTGCGTGGTACATAGCAAGACACTAGCACCACACAAGCGAAAGGCGGAAGGAGAAAAAAGCAAAAAAAGAAAGGAAGGCTAATGCAATCTGCCTCACCAGAGGCTGAACTGCAGTTCGGATTGCACCATTACATTGCCAAGCTGCAGCTTTTACCAGCCCCACCCCTTTTGGAAGGAAGAGTTCACTAGCATACTAGAGGAGTGGTGAGCTGAGCTCGAGCCACAAGATGAAGAAACCACATGACCATTTGACAGGCTGAGTCAACACACTGTTTATCCCATAAAAGGAGAACTCTGTCAAGTGCTGCAGCTATATTCTCTGATAACAGAAAGAAGTTTCTGAATGTTTACTTACTTGTGTGCCCTGAAAGTGTAGATAGGTTCAACATCAAGAGAGGCACTCCTAAAAGAAAAAAGCAGAATCACAGGTTCAGAAAATATTTGTTAAGGCATGAAAAAGTTTGCTTCCAGGTTGGCCTAAACCAGGCATAGGCAAACTCAGCCCTCCAGATGTTTTGGGACTACAATTCTCATCATCCCTGACCACTGGTCCTGTGAGCTAGGGATGATAGGAGTTGTAGTCCCCAAAACATCTGGAGGGCTGAGCTTGCCTATGCCTGGCCTAAACTGACAGGACGCTTTTGAACACTTTTACCTCTACATGCACACTAAGTGTCCCTGACTCCTCGTCTTTGCCCCTCCCCACTTTTTATAAGCCACAGGCAGTCATTTCTTGTTCTGCAAAGTGTCCTTGTAAAAATCATAATCAAACAAAGAAAGAATAAAAAAGGACTGTGAAAGAATCAGCAAGAGCTGATTTCAGTGGCCAACCACCAATAGCCTATATACTGTGTAAGGAAAAAGACAAAAAATGTGGCTATTGCAAAGCTATTTTATGTATGTATATACAGTATGTATTTATGTATATCCCACTTTTCATCATGTAGGTCTTGAAGAAGCTTACAAAACAACAAAATATACAATATTCAAAATTTTAAACATAAATTAAAACCTCTAAAACTTAAAAACTCAAGAATTTTCATTTTTTTCAAAGTAAAACATCTGAGAAGCATTCAGGGTGAAAAGGCCTCCTTAAATAAAACAGTTTTGACCAAGAGTCCAGAGATTTAGTAGGGGCAGAGATGGTGTTTGTCGAACTTCCTGTGGGAAGGGCTCCCCCCAATGATCCCAGTAATAATTAACTTGGGGTTAAGGTATGCTGGGCCTAGGTTATTCAGGGTTTTGTACACTAGCGCAAGAACCCCGAACTCGGCCCAATAGTACACAGGAAGCCAGTGCAGGTCTTTTAACACCAGTGTCATGTGTTGGAGGTAGTCTGTCCCCATCACTGGTCTACCTGCAGCATTCTAATGAATATTCACAGAACCAAGCAATTCTTGTTGTGGCAACAGCTGCCCTTTTTTTTTTTTTTTTTTTTTGCTGTAACTACCAACTGATCCTTCCTAAGATTCTTGAGATATAGGAGAATACCGAAGACTATGAGTAAGTTCCCTTTTCTTATAATGGCAACAGGTTATTACTTAAAGAGGACCTTTATTTGCTTTTATATAATTCGATATGATACACAATCACATATATACATGCGCCATTTATTAGATTTATAAATGTTTATAAGGTTTAAATCTAACTGGCATGCATTCTGGAAGAGAAACAATATTCCTTAACCCAATAAGTGAGTCAGCAGGTAATATTTATCCTTGAGAGGATTAATCAGGCCTAAACTAGTCATTATGTTGCTACCATGTTTCTACAATGATTAGTCTAAAAAATTAATCTCCACATATCTTTTAACAATCACAATCTTACTTTTTTGCTGGAGATGTTTTCTGTAAATTCCACATTTTTAATGTATGGTCTTCGGATGCCGTAATTAACACAGGTTCAACTGGATGGAAAGCAAGACCTCTTATTCCATCAAAATGACTCCTTAAGGTGAATTTGGGGTTCCAGGTCTTCCTCAGTGCATCTTTATTGTTTGCTATCTGTGGTAATAAAAACAAAAGCTTCAGTTTAGCCAATGTGAGGCGGGGAACTATCAAAACAGATGGTATTTTATTTTCCTGCTATCAAATGCAGAGTTTGGACTATGTGGCAGAAAAAGTAACAAGAAAAAATAGAGATGCAACTGTTTTTTCCTATTAAAGTTAACCCTCCAGTCATTAAAGTCAACAACAACAAAAAACCGTCAAGAGCTACACGACCTGTATTTCTTCATTCTAACAGTGTTGCCTGCAAAACAGCGTGAGATGGAACCTTGAGGGGACAAGCATTCTCTTTTAAGAAATACACAGCATGCCTTATGAATAGTTGGCAGCTGTATCAATAAACTTCAAGCTCTGCCCCTCATTTTCCTCTTCCCCCCTTTTCATCAATTTCTCTTTGCTCTGAATTATTACGCTTGCCTCCCCTTTTCCATAAAAGCCTGCATATATTCTTGGATGTCTGCATACTTTCTGCCCTCCTCCCTACTATTTCATCCACACAAGAGGTGGCTTCTTTAAATATCTGCAAAAATAGCTTCATTCTTATTCCTTCTTTAAAACATGCTTTCACCGTTTATTTCATATATATATTCCACTTTTTCATCCCAAGTAGCTTGCAAAATGGAAAGATACAATCCGAAATCACTACATTAAAATACCAGATGAAAACTGTACAGCATGGAACAGCAAAATACAATGCAATCATTAATCAATAATGAACAGCTGGCAAAATAAGTCTGAACACTGCTCCTGAAAAAGCCCTGTCTCAAGGCAACACCAATGCTAGTGAGATAGAAAGGAAGGCCTCGGCTGATGACTCCAACAAGTTGATAAATTCATATGGAAAGTAACCCATTCAGTGCCTCTGAAAAGCTTTTGGAAGTGTATGCAATAAATGGTCAGCAATAAATCATTTATCTTGGCCATGCATTAGAAAGAGCAGCCACTTCCAATTTTAAGATAACTACTGCCACATCAGAGCATTGTCCTGTAAAAGAACATCCTCTACTTAAGGCAGCTTTGGGTAGTTCAGGGATCAGCACAGCATAGACATCATTTGTAGGACTGTAAGCAGATTATACTTATGAGAATCGATTGCAAAAGAGATAAATGGCAGAGCATCCTTGTGAATGCAAGCTTTCATATTCTTGCATGTTTGCACGTTTTATTAATCTTACATGTTAAATTATGATTTTTCCAAACTACGCATTGTACAGGAACACAACATTCCAGAAGTCTGGTCACCAAAGGAACCATACTATTAGGTCTGGCACCTAGGATAGAGAAAGAACATTCTCCCTCCCACTGCAAAGCGAAGGAACATGGCTGCATTCAAATGGTTGAGCTGCAGAGGTCAGAATTGCCTATAGATGGCACTGCAGCCACTCCAGCCATGTTGCTTCCAAGAGTCTTTGCAAAGAGGTAGGAGATGCCCTATTGTTGCCACAGTGCTGCTCAACCATTTCACCAATGGAAGGGTTTCGGAAGAAAATCAGGAAAAAAGGTGGGGAGGAAGAGGGAATGAAAAAGCAGAGGAGGAAGCAGAGATCATGGAAGCGACAGAGGGAGCGGAGAAGGCTGTAGCAGCCTGTGAGCCAGACTTTTGGGCTTATTGTGACTTTCAGAGCATCATGCAGCACTCCTACCTTAAGGAAATGTCCTTGTAACAATCCTATAAGGTAGATCAAAAGGACCATAGCTCAGTGGTAAAGCACATGCTTTCCATAGAGAAGGTCCAAGCCTCAGCATCTCCATATAGGGCTGGGAAAGACTCTGGTCCAAAACCCTGGAGAGCCTCTGCCAGTCAGTGTAGACAGACTGGGCTAGATGGAACAACGACTCATTATAAGGCAGCTTCTTCCTATTTTCCTATCACAATTTTTACCTGTTGAAAAATAGAGGCAACAGTGACAAACTAGCACTTACATCGTATGTCAGAGAATCTGCCTCGTTGGCTACTGTTAGGCCTGCTAGTTCCCCAAGACCCAGCTCGTTTTCAAGGGCCTCGTCTGCTCCCATAATGAAAGACTTTCCGGATGAAGGAGGGAATGTTAAAGCTTCCACTGAAAGAGAAGAAATGAAAGTTAAGTACTCCATATAATCAGAAGCTTGGCATAAGCAGTTCAATTGAAATTCAGTAGAGTAAGCTCTTTACAAAACAAAGTGAAATTAACATGCGCAAATCAGCACCAGCAGAATCCAATTTTTGCCAGAAATAAAGTTCTTAAATATACATACCTCGGAAGCTGGTTTCTTCAGAATTGTTCAAAACAATTAAGCACTAAAAAAGGAAATACTGTTTGGCTGATGGCACTAATATTTGTGCAAGAGACTTCCAGGGCCTATTGGTTCATTACAAAGGAAAACGGTGGTCTGGATTTGACTCTTGCATGCCCACCCCTCTCCCACCCAATTCCTTCAAGTGTTTTGTAGTTCTAGGGAAGGATATATATTTTAATTGTATTGTTTTTGAATTTACTTATTTGCCACCCTCGGCCCCTTTGAAGGAAGGCAAGGAGTAAAAAATTAATACATACATAAATAAATAAATAAGGTGAGAAGTAATTTAGATATTATTTTTTTAAAGAATACTGAAACAAAACAAAACCACAACCGACATTCATTTTTTGTTAATGGAAATTAGTAACTCAAGAGAAACAAGAACCCAACTAAAGATTTTTCTTAGCAGAGCTTTTTCAGTGGTGGCTCACCTTGTATGGTACACCCTCTACAGTTTGCTTAGATGTCTATTATTATTATTATTATTATTATTATTATTACTACTACTACTACTACTACTACAACAACAAACTGTATGTACAAAAGTTGAACTATTTGAAAATATTTGTATCAAATATAAAGCCAATTTAAATCTTCATATCAATGTTGTACAAGAGCTAATACTTGCTTTACATTTTTTGAGTTTTTATTTTGCTTACCTTTAAAGCCCTGAATGGTCTTGGCCCTGTATACCTGAAGGAGCCTCTCCACCCCCATCGTTCAGCCCACCCTGTGGAATGCCCTCCTTTCAGATGTCAAGGAGATGAGTAATTATATGACACTTTGGAAACATCTGAAGGCAGCCCTGTATGGTGAAGCTTTTTAAGGTGTAATGTTTTATTATGTTTTTATATATGCTGAAAGTCACCCAGAGTGGCTGGGGCAACCCAGTCAGATGGGCGGGGTACAAACAAATTATTATTATTATTATTATTATTATTATTAAACGATGGAATCCACTCCTACAAGAGGCAGGGGTGGCCCCTCTAATTCTGATGACTTGAAAAGATTAGACAAATTCATAGGGGGAAAGCTGATCAATGACTACTAGCCATAGAGGCCAAGTTCCACCACGCCCTCTGAATACCAGTTGCATCGCGGGTGGGATGAGTGCTGTGCTCAGGTTCTGTTTGTAAGCATCCTTTGGAGCATCTGGCTGGCCACTGTGGGACCAGAGTGCTGGACTAGATGGGCCTGATCCAAGTTCACTCTGATGTTTTCAGGTAGTCCCATTGATTCCAAAGGGAGAATGAAATATTCAGCCCAAAATTCAATGGGGCCAAAAAGGGGGTGGGTCACATTTGTATTTTCCTAAAAATAAAAAGATTGCATTCTGAATGCTAGGAAAATGCAACAAAGTAAAAACAGTACATGGCGGTGGCCGGGGGCGGGGGATCACCTGTAAAAGCCCTAAATCTTGCCGAAGGTTTGCCAAAACATTGAACACCCATTCAAAAATCGAAGGTAGCCTTCAGCCCAATTGTGTGAAGGTCAAAGCATTGCTGAGACTGAAAGCTCAGGACACCCAACTGAGCAATCATGGAAAAACTACCACCTAGGCCTTTCCAGCAGTGAACCCAACGTGGGATGGGGAAAAAATGTTCCAAGCAAAAGGAGATTTCCCCCTACTTCTCAAAGTGTTGCTAAGTAACATTTTGTCTTTCAAAGCATATATTTTAAGCATGTGGGCTGTTGATCGTTCAATGTTCTGCTACACTTGTTCCATGTAGTGTGCTACATCCACTTCTTAAAATGCAGCCAGCAGAAGCTGTTTTAATCAGACTAGTAGCCATTACATGACAAATACATATTTTCTATTTATAAATATGCCCAGACAGCAGTTTTAAACAGAGGAAGTTGGATCCAGTTCACGATTAGAGGTGGCTTTTCAATTGGCAACTGGGAGATTTCAGGGCCGGTACCTGGCAGCGTTCAAATTGGAGGCATTATTACCTCTGATGAAGAATCAGCTGCGACTTCTGCAACTGCAGCCTCTCCAAAAGTGTCATCCACAATAACTGAAATGGAAAGCCCCTAGGGGGACGTGCCGGTCTACACAAATGGTACCTTCATTTGAATGCTGGCCAGGAGATGCTCATCGAGCGTAAACTGCCCCTTAAACTTAGCAAGGTTAAGTTTAATATGAAATCAAAAGGGCTTTCTTGGAAGACATGTTAAAGAAAACCAATTATTTAGCTTGTTGACAGTGGAATGGTGATGTTTTTATATAAGCCAATGGGGAACTGTTTTCAGGTTTTCAGAACTTGCTTAATTTTTCCCTCCAATATCTATCAACTAGAGACTGCTGCAAAAGATAAGCACCTAGAATTAAAGTCGCCTGAATCCAGACATTTATTCTGAGCACCAAAACTTATGTAAGCTCACAGTCTTTCCACACAAAAATCTATTCCTGGCTGCTTGCTTCTCTTCACCCACCCACCCACCCGCCTTCCTTTTTTTCTTCTAATATACTCCTTGCCTCCAATTTTCTTCATTCTAGCAGCATAATTTAAGACGGACATTTTGTTGCCATTGTGGAAGACAGGAGTGCCTGGCGTGCTCTGCTCCATGGGGTCACGAAGTGTCGGACACAGCTAAACGAGAACACTAGTCAGAATCCTTGTCACTCTGCTTCAAATCACCCAGAGCTTCCAGTAGATCCAGATCTACCATTAATCCACTCCTGCTTTATGTATTGGTAAGGTACATTAAGAGTTGGTTCTGTAATTTGCCATGTGCTTGAAAAATACTAGCAAAGTTAAAATTTTCAGGACATAGTAGTCTTGCGATCTTATTTACTCATAAGAATTACCATGCAAAACAGCAGCTTTGCAAAACTGAAAGGAAGGAAGTTTGCTAGTATGTATACAAAGAAAGGATGGAGCATTTAATCAACTCTTAGTTGGAGTAACTGATTAAGAACATTTAATCAGCTAAAAAGATGCCCCCAAATGTTTGGACAACAGATTGGGGGAGATTTCTTTTTAAAGAGAAATGTATAGCATATGTATTTGTACAAATTCAAATAATTATACAAATAATTATAAAAACTACAGGTAGGAAGCTCCATCTTGTGATTTCCCCTTTGTTTTCACATAGGAAGGATTATTACTTCTTGTAAGGTTATGCTTGCTACAACATGCATCATCTAAAAATCATCTTTGCTTCAGAACACATATACAAAGCTGACAGAATAATAGGCAAAAGCTCAAATATCAACTAGTTCAGGTTCCTTTAATTCAGGAGTAGGGACCCTTTTTGGCCAAAAATGTCAGATTGTTATTTCCCCCAGCCATCAGACCTGTTGGGCCTGAATGTCACAATGATGTCAGGTGACTGCAGAGGCCTTCAGAAGCACCTTCCAAAGCCCTATTTTGCTAGCACCACTTGATCAACCCATCAAAGGTGCCTGCAAAACACCCATTCAATTTAGGGCCCTAAAGGGTGTAGTTTGGCCAAAACGGAGAGGTCTGGCAGGCTTGATTAGGCCTCGTTTTCTCAAGCAATAGCTCTAATGCACCCCTTACACACACAGCAGCCCTCACCTTCATCTGTTCTATTGATTTCTTGTTCAATAAGCCGTGAAGTACTGGATCTGGTGAGAGACATGGCTGACTGTTGTAATCCAGGCAGATCGTCAACATCTCTCAAGTTAGCAAGCATATCTTGTAGTTTTGACCTGTTGGGCCCTGGCCAAAAACAACAAAATGTGGGGGGAAAGTTTTGCAAACATTAATAAAAGTAGTGTTACTATTAACTAACATGTTGCACCAACAATAATGACAATGAGTGCTATTTATAGCAAAAGAAAAAGATGAACGTGAGTCAAATAATGATTCCTACTTCCACCAGTAACTAAATTTATGGCATGAAATGAAGTGCTTTAAGAAGGAAGTGATGAAAACTGAGCTTTTGCACACACACACTTCTGTTCACTGCATGGACTTGCTTGAGAAATGTAAAATGCATCCAAGTGACAGCAAATAAAACAAAAATTAATTTTATTTTTCCAAAGACTGTAACACTTGTGAGTTAAATTTTTTGCACAAGTTTTCAAACTTTCACAAAATTGTGCAGGACTGTGACCGTGCCACAATCTAAACAATGACAATTACTTTAAAAAAATTGAAAAACAAAAACAATCAAGCAAGAGTCGCTGGTTTTGTTCTCCCTGAAACTACATGTGGTGAAAACCCATGCCCTTCTCAAAACTTACCTGCATTTTGCTCCATCATTTTCCCACATCCCTGTTTTGACTGTTTTATATAGGACTGAGGCTGAAACATATCTTCGGTAGTTTTTCCTGTTGTAAGTTTAATTAAGAATGGGAAAATATCTTACCCACAGTCCATAACCGTTTTTCCTAATCTACTAAATAATATAACTATTTCTAGTCACCTTAAAGTGTATTCTAAGACAGGTCTGAACTTAGCACACTTCACAAGGACTTTTTACAGCAGCCTAGCAAAATCACAGCACTTTCCTCAAATTATTCAGTCCAAATCCTGCCATAATAATAACAACGATTTGTAACGACTGGTATTTGTTTCAGACAAACAATTCAGGATTTTGCAAGACTATAACAGAAGTGCTTGTCTGCAAATATACAAAATTCTATAGGTGTGCACATTCATTAAAGTTATATATGCTTTACAGCTGAACATTCATGCCCCTAGATTTCCACTTTTAACCTTTCTGTCACCAAATATAACTGATTTATCACAGTTACAAACTATTCTAGATTATGCATAACTGATGCATCTTCCAAGAGTGTTGGCCCTGAGCAGATGCTTAATTTCTGTAATGGCAAAACGCTACTTGATTTCATTTAATTAAGATTCATAACCAGTTATTTTTCATATCGGGAAAAGCTGGGAGAGGGGGAAGCAAATTCCATTCTTTCATCCATCACTCTTGTTTAAACATTTAGCTCTTTAGTTCAGAAAGAATAGTGGCAAGGTTTTAAAACCCAATTTGGTTATACACATAATAATTTCCAGTCAAAACAAATGCTTCATCTCAAATTTAAAAATCTATTTCTTTTCTGCTAGGTATGCCACTCTATTGAGCACCACTTTCATGCAGTCCTCTGTGTTTTAGTTTTATCTCATCCTGATCAATAGTTTGCTACTCAACAAATGAAACACATTCCACCAATCATGACCTGCTTGGCATTTGGCAGCCCCCACCTCAGTTCTTGTAGTCTCAGGTAGGGAGCAAAAAATAGTTTTAAAGTGAGAGCCTCTGGCAGACTACACTAGGGACTAACCTACACTGGTAGGTTATAACATTAAAAATGTGTTATAAAAATGTGACACCAGGGGGCGCTGCAGAGCTGCGAGTCGCCAGCAATGGAAAAATGGATTGAGTGATATATAACGTTATTTTTAATTAATGGTTTTACAGATCAATGTAGCTCCAGCCTATGTTGCTAGTGGGCTGGATTCAGCATGACAAGTTGCAGAGGCCCATGCTCTAATGCAAAGTGCCATAAACTCCTGTGGCCTATGCTACCTATGATATTCAGACCATGTATCTATCCATGTTCTATGCATGAGTCTCAACATTTAACAAGCTTGTAGCGAGTCCCAAATTCTGATATTTTTTTTGGGTGGCGAGGAATGAATGGAAAAGGGAAAAGCAATTTGCCAAACCTCACAATGGGGAATCTAGTAAAGAACTTGAATTACTAGATCTTGTAGCAATGACTAAGGCAAGAGCATATCCCCTCATACTACGGGGCAGCACCAATGAACAGGAGAATGAATACTCCTGAAGCAGGCCTTAGGATCAGTGGATAGGACTTCATTCGGCCAGAGTAAAGCCTGTCTCAGTCCCATTAGCTGAATTGGGTGGGCTGGCAGAAGCCTTAGGGTTTTAAAACAAAACAGAATGTGGCAGGCTGCCAGGAGATCTGGACATTGTCCCAGAAAAGTGGCTAATCCTTAAATGATGTTTTAGAGGAATACACTATGTACAGCACTTTGAAAGAATGGTTTGCAAGGTGACAGGGACAAGTTACTTGTGTTATTGCTGCTGAAGCATTTCTCCATAACCAAAAAACTTAATAAATAGGATTATCCACTTCCTTCTTTTCAATACTCAGATGTAGAATACAGGGAATCAATGAAGTGGTTATGCTTCAGTAGAGCACTCTCAAAAAATTCAAGGAGGGAGACCTGCATCTCCTCCTCTCCCTACAACATCTAGGGGAAATACAGGTAAATTGCCAGGTATCATATTTTAGAGTTTACCATAGTAAACAAGGCAGAAGAAATAGCTGATGTAAGGAGGACTTTCTCTCAGGTTTATAAATGCATGATGAATGAGTATTGCAATTTGAGCAACAAAATAGAGGAATATATTCATCCAGATTTCAGACTCTATCGTGCCTTTTGCCATTAGGCCCACAAGTAATCACCAAATATATTTTAAAACTACCAAAATTTGGTACTGTGATCCAATCATAATATCTTTTAGCTGAAAAATTATCTGTTCTATGATCTTAACAGTGCTAACACTACAAGGCTGCACAGACCAAAAGCCTCTGCAACATGCTGAAAGCTAGCATTTAGCAAAGTCCTCCCCAAGAATAATGGGGGAAACTAATACTGTAATTTTTAAATCAATTTTGCAAAGACTAACATTAAAAATTAAGCATCTTACATTTTTTTTGTTAATCTTGATTTCTGTGTGCATTTGTTCCATATAATTGCTACCCAAATTTTCAGAATACAACTGCTGTGTATGACATTTAAACCTAGGATTTCCATATTAAACATCCAAAAGGGTTGCATTGCACATTTTGAGCACACAGCTTCTACGTAATGGATTTATATTGTAAGAGATGTAACACAGAAAGGAAGTATGACACACAGGGCTAGAAATTAAACTTCAAATACTGATCCAATTGTTTGCCTGGTATAAAAATAGCACTCAACCAAATTAGGCGAAGTTTGATGAGGACTTACTGATATTATTAAAAGCCTGGTAAGATTCCACCTCCCCCCATTTCGAGCCCTGCATTCAAAATATGAGGATAGCATGACTTGCATGTAGCAAACATTACAAAGAAACAAGGGTAGAAATTAATTTGCTTTTATCTTTCACTTCTAGTTAAGGGTATGTCCAGACCAAAGATTCAGTTGTCTGCTTTTCTCATGAGCTGCTCTTTACAGGTTTGCACTACATACATCTCCTCTTCTTCTCCAGAACTATATTATTTCTTTTTTTAAAAAAACAGCAACTGCTAAATATATGCACTGTACACCCCACCCTATATACACACCCTAACTTCTCAGATGTGCTGGGGGGGTGCATGAGGTATTTCCACTGGATGGCAAAGTTTATAACTTCATACAAAGCTGTTTGCTTTGTTTGGAAGGAGTTGTCTCAGGGCTGCCAAAGGGAAATAAACAGTTGAACATATCGAGTGATGGGATCAGGTAGTCCAAAGGCCTGTGCATGGCAAGTAACTTTTTGCATACTATCAGAGCATTTTTCAGTCTCCCTCAGTTTCAAAAGCGTTTTGCCAGGTAGCATTGGGGAAGGCTGTTCAATAAAAGCAAATGCAAACCCAAATCCTTGGGTACATGGAAATAGCTGAATGGTTCTCCTGATCCAAGTTGCATTGCCCACTGTAAAAGACAGGGTGCGCGCACAGACTAAACTAACTTCAAAAATTAGATGGAATGATTAGCAATCATTTACTGAAGCATTAAGTTCTGCACAAAGATTCCCAGAAGTACAAACCAGGAGAGATCACACAATCAACTACAGCCTCTATGGTCTCTAAATCAAGCAAAAATTGGCTGGTTTGGACAAACCTTAACAAGAAGTGTTTTATGGTAGCCAAATATTAATATTTTAAAAGCATCCCCCCAATACTTTATCCAACTGGATAAAAGCAATGACCCCAACACCTCTGGATTTTAAGTATCATTAATTTCCACCCCTGGTAACTGTGAACAGGAAAGCAGTCAGGAGCAGCAAAGTAAAAGAGTAAGTAGTTTGAGGAAAACATTGAAAGAAAGATAGTATTGGTGAAGTGAAAAGAGGCAGGAATTTATGAATTTTAAGGTGCAATGTTTTCCACTTACTCTTCACCCCCTTTTTCCCCTTGCGCTCCTTTTTGTATTGTTCCTTCAGTTTGGTTATTACTCCCTGGTCCACATTCCAGGCTTCAGGCATGAGACACTGGTCTTCCTTTTCTAGACAAAGTAAAACAAATGAAACATCCTCTTTATGTCATTTATTTATTTGATACTGAAGAAGGCAGCAGCTGCTGATCTATAAGTAATTTATTTATTTTGCACTGAAGGCGGCAGAAGTTGCTGTTCTATACATTTGGGGTTTTTTTAAGGCAACAATAAACAGTGCTGCAGTTGAAGGCCAAACGGTATGTGCTTCTTTTCACATGTTCACCTTGTTCATATGGTGAGGAAGGGGGAATGCTGTTTAGCAGAGTAACAGGAGAAGAGCCCTGAACCCTTCCCCACTCAATGCCATGCCTTCCCTCAGTGTTGTTCCAGCTTCTTTTCTCTGTTCTCAGCTCACTGCTGTTATCAGAGTCAGAAATAGGATAAAAGCTGCTAGAGCAACTGATTGCAGACAGATAAGTGGGGAAAGAGTTCAGTGCTCCCCTCCCTGCACAGCTTGTACTGTTAAAAGTAAGATCCACCCACCCCTCTTCGCTTTATAAATGGACTGAGCCAAAATATGACTGCTGGCTCCACCACAGCTCAATTGAGCCTAAGTGCCATTCTATTTCACTTGTTCAGAAGTCTTCAAAAATGTAATTGGGGGTTGGTGTTAGCAATAGCCAGGTTCTGATCCCAACCCTTTATTCGTTCTGAGTGAAAATACTTCATTTTTAATGTAATTGGTGATTACTTCAAACATTCCCTCTTTCAGTCTTCACTGTCTATGTTACTTGAGTCTTTGAATACCCACTTACTGTTGACTGGGTTTCTCTTATGTTGCGCAACATAGATAAAAATAAATTACTAAAATTCTTTAGTAAGAAAATGGGCACACCACTGTATTAGATAGTAACAGAAACAGTAAATCTAGGCATTATTCTTCAATGTGGGCGTGTCTCCTATCAATAATGGTGTTCAAGAGCTGTAAGAATAACCTGGTCTCATTCATACAGTTCAAATTATGACATTTTACACCAGCTATAGATAGCAGAAGGCACACAACCCAGAGGTCCTGTGGTTCCACAAACCACACTTTACACCAAGACTGAATCTTAGGCTGCATCAAAATGACAAGCACCCCCCCCCAACTAGTGTAACATGAGAAAGCAAGTGGAATGAAGGTACTTTAAGCCCAGGGGTATCATCTAATAATAGGTTCATTTAATAACTGATTTGAAGACTGCCACATTACTGATCCTGCAAGTCAATTCAGAGTAGCAAAGTCTACCACAGGACTTGGCACATTTTCATACGCCATGCTGGTGTTGCATAAGCCAAGTGAGCATGCTTAACACTTGCAAAGGATTCCATCTGAAAGCACACTTAAAGGTACGTTCTGTAATGACATGTAACACAGTGTTTTGGGAACTGTTTTCCAAGCGCAGGCTGAACTTCAGAAGAATTTTGCAACTTGCCATCTGCTTATACAAGGGTGTCTGTATTACAATGAAGCCAACATGGAGCATTGTAACATCATCATCAACATCATCATCATTATTAAAATTTCTATACCGCCCTTCACCCAAGGATCACAGGGCAGTTTACAATATAAAAACCCAAAAATGCATAACATAGTAACAAAAACTAATACACCCCCCAATTATTATTATTCTTTACTCTCATCAGCAAGAAGCCAATAAAAAGGTACAGATTGTTTGTGTTTCACGTCCCTGGTGCCAACCACCTGACTGTGTTCATGTCAGGTGCACAACACTGCTGCTACCTCGGCAGATCTTATGAAATGGCATTCCACCTGCTGTTACCTTTTTGGGAGGGTCACAAGGAGAAGGGAGTTGCTATAATTACACATAACCCCAGATATTGTGTAGAAATGGCATTCTGACTTGTCCTAACGTGTTTTTACCTCTGGTTATACATCACCTGTGATAACACATTAAAAAATTCATTCAAGTGGCTTTTTGAAAAGTAACCTATTCCAGCGTTTTGTTTTGTTTTTAAAGTCTGTTTGTCACATGAGGCAAATCTTGCTCTAATAAACCATATAGATTACTCAGATGTTTTATTTCTTCCATTTCTGAATACTGATGCACAACAGTATCCAGCTCTCAGATTTCTCGTTCATAGCACATGCATACTTACCTAGGATTAAGCCCCACAGAATTCGGTGGGACTTCCTCCAGGTAAAGCATGCATGTGATTGGGCTGCCAGAGTCAGTGGAGCATAAGGTATGATGGATTCAACCTATGCCATTTGAACAGGTGTGGGAGAAAGAAAAACAAAACATAGCCAGATGTGGACAGGATGGAGCAGAGGAAGTTCAGCAAATGGCGGTTACAAAATCCAAAGGCTGGGAAACTAAGCAAAAAGTGATCGTCAGGAAGCAAGTAGCTAATAAAGTGGGAATAGATGCAGAGTTTACAACAACAATGCCGGATAAGAAGGACCAACCAATCATGATTGCAACAGAAACTGGCTAAGAGTGAAGTAACTGGAGTATCAGCCAGGGAGGAAAGCTCCCAAGTAAAGGAACATCTCTCTCTCTCTCTCTCTCTCTCTCTCTCTCTCTCTCACACACACACACACACACACACACACACACAGCCCCAGAGGAACAGTAAATATGGATAGGTATGAGTTTATAAAGGATTACAAGAATATCTGCAGGAAATGGGTTAGTATGATGGACCCTTCAGAAACAGATTGTAAAGGCAAAGGCACCATTTCAATCCCGTTTTGAATTATTTGTATTTGGCTACTCTGGAAGAAGTGAAATGCCATCAAGGATGCCATCAAGGAAGTGCCAAGTAAAAATAATGTATATAACAACTGACATGTAAGGAGATAGGAGACAGATATTCTGCATTTTAGACACCTGCTGAAAACTTCTCTGTTTACTCTGGTCTTCCCCAGTTGTATTTTGAGTTTGCTACAATTTACAATAGAAGCTAAATTACGCTTCATAGTTTTTATTTGATTGATCTTATATTATTTATTCTTATGTCCTCTTGTTCACCACTCACAGATATTCTATATTAAGCATTTTATACATTCTTAAAAATAAATCTTGGTCTGGTAGGCAAAGGGAGTGCAGAGAATGAAAGTGAACCCAACATGCAAAACTGGCTTCAGAAGGAATAGGAAGCCCCGACACTGCATGTCAGACTCCCATCTGGCCACTTTGCCCTGACACAGGCTCACATTGTCTGCCATTTCATTCTCTTTTTTTACTCTACCATTTCACTACCTGAAGTCATGAAGCTAATGCCAAAACAGACTCTGTGGGGCTTATTCTGGCCCAAGGGCTTTAACGCCAAGAAGTATCAAGAAGTGGAGGTGGTTTATGTCTTGGTCGTTCTCTTATGTAACGAGATTGAACCAAGTGTTGTTTCCTTCTTGGCCAACCCATGAAACACATAAAGTCATGACAGGCACATGACCTACAACGTTCTCCTACTGGGTTACCTCTACAGCCAGTTTCCGTAGCATTGCATGGCTAAGACACTGTATCTGCCATGTTCCTAAGGAGTTAGAAGGTTTTGTATGATGTTTTAGTGGCATCCCCAAAGAATAGCCAATTTCCTTACAGAACAGAGTTTTAAAAGTTACATCTTACAACTAACTCAAACTATTCACAGAAAATGATAACTTCAATAAAATTATTTATTCTATCTAGATAAAATACAAAGGTGGGGAGGATCTGGCAGGGCTTGTGTCACCCCAGAGCTACAGCAGCATATCCTCAACAATATTACAACTGCTACATTTTTTTGCATTTAACCAAGTTCCTGCATTTCTGAAGAATTCCTTTTTACTTCCTTACCCCAGTCTGTGCCGTCTCCTGAACTTCTTGACTCTCCATCTCCTTCATCGGATGTAGCCAAGAAATCAAACTCCTTCAAGGCCTCTTCAGTATCTCGGTCTTCACTGCTATCTGATAGCACCCTTTTCCTCACAATCTATGAAGGACAGAAAATGAAATGAAACGCTTGTGTCTGTATTATTTCTACATATCCCTGCACTCTAGGGGGGGCGGGGACACAGAAGAGAAGACTATATACATCACTGTTCGCTTTAAATCTAACTTAAATACTAATATACTATATAATCTTTAGAACACTAGGGAATTTAATCTAATTTAATCAAAGCCGTGTGTAAATTGTAGAGGAGGAGGCCAAGCTAGGCTTCTTTTAATTGGACAGGAGGTAGCAATACAGTACTAGAATACTAGTTATCAGACCGACTTGCAAAAATGTGCCACAATTAAATCCTTGCATTTGCTCACACATAAGGATTGGAATATATGCCATATCATGATTTTTAAGATCCCATCACTGAAAGTCTTGTTCTATGATTAAGAGTTCTCAGCCCACCGTTGAAGTGTCCATGATTGTTCTCTCTCTTCCATCAATATCATCATCTTCGTCCTCATCACTAAATTCTGCTGCAGCATTTTCAAGGAATTTAAATGTCTCTAGCAGCGAAGCAGAGTCTGTCAAATCTGGTTTCCTAGATAAAAATTAAAATAGCAGCAAAGGGTTATTTTGTCTGTTTTTCTCTCTTCATTATGTTTAACAAAGCCAAACACACATAAAAAAATATAGGGAAAATGATATAATTCTCCAATGGATCTGCAATTTCTTTTTAATATATAAATGTTCTTATTTATTTTCATAATAAAACCAAACATTTACAACAATATAAAATTTGGCATCCATGTCATTATACACAGCATTGGTTTGAAAGAGTTTTATCATTAGTCCACGCGATCTCTTTCTGTGTGCTACTGGAACTTCAGTTTCACATTCATAAATGTATATTGCGGTGCACGACAAAAACTAGAATGAGTCTCATGGCACCATCAGGACTAAAAAAAAATGACAGTACACACTCTTTTATAGACTACAGTCCACTCCATTCAATGCACAAAGCATAACTCTCGGTTTGAAGATATACACACACAAGCAAAGGGGAAAACTGTAAATGTTTTGAGTTAAATTACAATGAAATATAAAATGTATATTCTGATAATTCAATTAGAACTTAAATGTATGCAAAATATGCAATGATACTTCACCACAGCAGCAACTGGTTGATTACTCAACAATGCTAAGATGCTTCCATTAATGTGTTTCATTACCACTTAACTCCAGCTTTCCCTATTTTCTTTTACACATGTGTGTGTGTGTGTGTGTGTGTGTGTGTACGTACGTACATACACATACACACTCCTCTGTCTATTTAGGATTGCAATTCAAGAAACTGGAAGTTCACAAAAGCTTGTGACATAACGAATTTGTTAGTCTTGAATGTACCATAAACAGCTATTCCTATGAAAAATGACGACGAAGGGGTCTTTTATTGCATTCTGGGCTGGATCCAGAGATTGCGTGAGCAGAGTCCCCTGGTGTCCCTAATCATGTGCTCAGGAAGTTAGAATCCCCTCTTCCTCTTTCTGTGAATGGCAGCCTCCACTGGATTGCCAGCTCTTCCATTTGCAGAAGGCTACCTCTTGATCCAAACTCTTTAAATTTATTTACCACGCTTCGTTTAACATGGACTCCACTTGAGCAAACACTTTGAAAAGTGAAAATTTGAAATTATCCATTTTTAGAAGAAAACGCACACACAGCACCACAAGCAGCACTACTTTTGAAAATGAGCATATATGAATCCACATTTCAACAGACTAGCCAACCACTACTGATCAGCAATATCACAATTCTCACATTGATACCTGAAATTGTCTTCTTTTGTCTTGAGATTAGAAAGCAATGTCTTCACTGATATAGTTAGATGCTTAAACCTCCAGTTTCTAGATTACTACTTGGGACAGTAGGGGGGAGTTTGTTTGTTTTGAAAAAAAGAAGAAGCAACTTGCTGGATTTCAAGATTCTCAACACAAGGTGAGGGGGACCTTCTTGGACAAGAATAAAATAAATGAAGCCGCAACTGCAGCTCCCCAAACACCTAGCTTTACTGATACTTTCTTCAGGTTTTCCTAAATAAACTAATTGCTGTTTTCTTCATTCACTTAGTAACTATTAAATAGATTTTCTCTTATCCAGATAGTTGTAATGTTTCTTTTTCTGAAACTATGAAGAAAGTTGAGAATAAAACACTGCTGGATCCAGAGTTTGTTATTTTGTTCTTAAATGTGCACAGTTTCCAGCTACAAGCCTCTCTTATTTAACCCGTCACTTGATTCCGATTACTAGTTAAACACTAAAATGATAGAGGATTCATTATTATTTCTACACTGCATTTTCATTTAAAATATAGCTTCAAGCATACTAGGAGGCTGTGTGGGTAACCAAGGCAGTTGCAAACAAGCAATTTTTCATTATGCAACAAAAGGCAGTAAAACAAGGAAAACGGGCCAGGTCATAATTAATGCCATGTCAGTCAGGGTATAGAAAAATGTAAAGGAAAGTTAGCAAGGCTACAATTTTTTAAATTTGAAATTTCAAGAAAAAATCCCATGCATGTTTGTCAATATATTAATAAGGCCAATAGTGCAATCCTATGCTCAAAAGTGCGTAAGATTGCAGCCTAAGTGTCTCAAAAGTTCTGGAAACATACATTCAGATTTAACTGTAAGCCACCCAGAGAACTTTGCTATTGTGTGTCCTATAAATGTCATAAAACACGTTGCCTTCTGTGGCTAACTAGCACCATATTGTAGAAACGTTACAGTATAACCTTTTTCAGAGATGTATGAATATTTCTGCATGTGGTGGCAGAAAATAATTAAAATAGCTGCCTGCTCCTAAGTCATGTCTGCTTGGAATCTACGAATTGGATATAATATTTAAATGGGATTTATGCACATGCAACCCTACACACATAATTTTAGGGGTAAGGCTAATGCCAATGAGGCCCACATACATTTGAAGTTGAGTTTAGGTAAAGATATCTATGTGAACATGAGGCAGTCCAGGGAAGTGATAGGTGCACACAAAGTGACCCTGTTCTCCACTTTATGCAGACTGTACACACTGGCAGGTATGCATAAATGGTGGACATGAAGCAACAGTAATCACACTAACACTGTTAAAGCGAAAATTTTGCTAAAGAAATGATATTCACTGTCCCATACAAGTCTCAAGTGATGAACACATTCTGAATTCTTTTATACACACTGCCCAACAAATTATGCAAATATCACATTGATTAATGCAAAATTCTTTTTAAAATGCAGTTACAGTTTACTGCCCAGATAAATAGAAATATCACAATGTGCAGAATCTTAATATTGAAAATCAGATAACATCACACAGAAAAATCCAAGAAGTATCATAAGGTTTATCTTTTAAAAGTAATAATCACATGACATGTACACTTATTCTTCTATTACATACGTTACACAGAAAAGGGCTTGTTACATCTTTTCTATACACCTTCCTTAGGTCTTATCTGAATTTTTTAAAAAAGGATTTCAATTCTATAGTTTCTTTGTCTGATGAAGACTTGAGGTGGAGAGTAGAGACAGCAGAATAGCAGAATCCCTAAAACATCAGAAAGGGCGCAAATGTGGAAGAGACTCCGATTCAGCTACTACTTTTATTATTTATTTATTATTATAAGCCTAAGTGCTCATTAATATTCCCAATAATGCTATGAACAAGAGCACCCCTTCTGGCATTCGGCAAATCAACTTTGTGATGTCACACAGTCAAATCTAATTGTCGCATGATGTCATCACTAAGACCATTCCATGTGAGATCAGGAAACATGATCTTCACTTTGAATTGGCTTTCTGACGCTGTAATGCAGCTAAATCTGATTGGCTAAGTGATGTCATCACATTTACAACATGATTCTTGACTGGCTTTTGGTCAGTCCCAGAAACATCAAGTGGCAGTAATAAGGAAAAAAAGCACCAAAATAGCAATATAGAACCCTAATGTTCTGCTCAAAGAAAGTGGCTTTCCCACTTCCTCCTGCCTGTGCAGCATCTTGTGACCTCAGAGCACACTTCATATTGTACAAGAATCTGCAGCTACTGGCCTGGGTGGGCGAGATCAGCAGAAACCTATGTCACTCCTTGGGCAACTGGAAGTGTTTTCAGCTCATGCAAGTTGTTTTGTTTTAGCTGAAATACAGGCAGCAAATAACAGCAGAAGTCTGGAACCAGGCCTTCAGAGCGGTGGCACCTACCCTTTGAAACTGCCTCCCGTTACACAACAGAGAGGCACCATCTCTATCATCTTTTGGAGCCTATTGAAGACCTTCCTTTTTCAAGGTTTTAATCCCAGTCTGTATCAGATCTGAAATTGTTTTTATATACAGAATTTGTTTTTAATTAGTTTCATTGTTGAAGTTCTCATTGTGAAGTGTTCTGACATATTTTATGGGAAGTGATTCATAAACAGAATCAATCAGATAAATGAAAATAATATATGCAAGCTAGTGCTTGGGCACGTTAGTATGAACTGGAAAATACCTGGCACAACCCTAATCTTAAAATGTAAGCTTAAAAAAAAAATCAGTCTCAGCTTTCTAGAACAGACAACTTTAAAACTAACATTACTATTACTGCAAGATCCTTTAACAAGTTCTGATAGTTGTGTACATTCAGCTTTACCATGAACCTCTTGGCAGGAATTCCAAGTTGGAGTTGAGTCAACTAACAACTTTTATCAATTATAAAACTCAATTTGCAAGACAGTTGAAAGGCGCTTTTCATGAAAAAAGAAGAAGTAAAGCATTTATTGCTTGAAAAACACCTTAAACATATTTCCCGATAAGATTTACAAATGTTTACAACAATGCTTCAAAGTCAATTTGAAAATCAGAATGTTACATGGGCTGGGCTTTATTACTGCACACTGTGTCTCAGATAGCAGAACAATGCAGTCCCCCCAACTTTTTACTTAACTTGCAAAGGAAAAGGTAACATCATTAAACTAAAGAAGCAGGTATTAAAATGAGAACTAACTGGTACCCCACACAAGGCTACACCCGGTTTCATTTGTTTTTCTTCTACCAAATATGTTAATGACAAAGTGCATCTTTTACATCCACGGCAAACACTGGAAATCCTAGATGTTAATACAAAGGTTAATTATTTTAGTGTCCCCTGCTGAGTTCAGTCATGCTGAGCTGTGGTACTTATCTTTTACAGCACCAGTGTGCTGATCTGAAGTAGTGAACCATTTCTTTCAGTAAACATTATGAAACATGTGTGAGTAAGATTATAACTGTCAAACTATCAAGATAATGTTTCCACTGATGGATTCAATATCTTCCAGGATACATCCCAAGTCCACATGATGCTCTTGAGTGCAAAAGTTTTCACTGGGATCTGTACATTAGCAAATACATTGACTTGCATAAAATTTTCCATGGACAGAACAAGTAGTTCATCTTTAAGGAAGCATTACGACATTTTTACATCACCTTAGAAAGCAGAAGATTTAAAAAAAATGCTCTTGAAAATGTTTTCTTGTCTTTTGTTATTTATCCTTGCTGATTTAGAACTACTCTCATAATAGTAAATAAGAACACACTCTTATCAACAGAGTTGTCACTAAAGAAAAATAAAGAATTCCACAGGAGTGGAAACCCCTGAACCCAAAGTTCATATGAACAATTTAAGTCTTTTCTCCCTCCAGTTTCCATCCAAATCTGCTCTAAGCCATCAGCAAAATTACTAACATACATTATGAAAGTACACTCAATTGTTGTGTTTACAGTTTGGGATGCAAGGGGAATGTTACATCTCAGGACATGACACTTCTTTCAAGACTTGCATAATATCTGCTTAGAAGAACAGGCTACTCACAAACCTAACAATGTCCTAAATTGAGCTTGATGTAACCTACTAGAGTACTTTAAAAAAAAAAAGGAGTCCACTAATTTTCCTAGACTAAGCAAATTTAGTTGCTTAGCTTACAAGGAACAGAATGAAAAATTCAGCAAATATACACACAAAGTTGAAATGTAATAAACTGGTGCAGTATATGACACCACTGGAAAATTTACTTAAGTACATTACGTTCAAAAGCATAATTTGTACCACTGGAAGCATCCCACTGTCAAAAGCACTTACCCAATCATCACCTTTTCTTTAATCTCAGCATCTGTGCCATTCACCATTGATTCTTGGTTTTTGTCATTTTCCCTATCTGGACCATCACCTGAGAGACCCAGTAAAGTTCGTACCCGCTTTGACTTCACATCCAGTATGGTGTCAGTGTATCCCACCTCTTGCAGATATCTGTATATATAGAAACCATGTCAATTGCTCGTGAGCTGTCAGCAAAGATGTTACAGTCAATCGCCACAATCCACCCAGAATCAACCAATAGATTGTGGTAAGAAGAAGAATGTAGCTGTGTGCTGACACAACAGGCTTACAAATCTTCTTGTGCCAGTTTCAGAGGGGATTGTCTCTTGCAGTACCAGTCTCTACAGTCCCCAAGAAAGGCAAAGAGCTCTGCTGTCTGCATATACACAATACTTTATTCATTATACTTGCCAAAAGAAACCAAAGTTCTCCGTGCATTTTCAACCCATTTTTCCCCATACAGTTACTTTTATATAGGCAACTCTTTATAACAAATTTTCCACAATCAAAACCAATGCCTTACCAAAGCGTTCTTGGCCATTAGGCAAGTTTATAAGAATTTGTGTTCTCTCAACTGTCTAGTCTACCACACAGCATTTCCTTCTAACTTCCCTTCTCACATGAATACTGCCTTACAATAAAGTCAGAAATTGATTAAATTTGCTTTTAATCTTTTTGCAATCTTTAAACTTTTGAACAAAAAGGTTTCAAACATTGTTGCAATGACCACAAAGAATAAATATTGTCATGCTTCTGAATTCCCTCACCTGTCACCCAGCCCTGCTGGTCAGTTCCAGTAAACTCAAGGCTCTTGGTGAAAGGAGTTCCAGTTCTCTCAATCTAGAACCAGAAGTTCCAAACAGGAACACTTAACATGGGGTTTTCAAGTGGGGAGGAGTGGAAGGAGCAGCCTTCCATACCCAATCCTTATTGCTATCAGGACAGCCCAGAACTAATTTAAGAACCATCGTTCAAGTGTGACACGCTTTAACCCCACCCTATTTTTCTCATCACAAGCTATTCAAGTTTTAATCAATACCTCATCCTGCCTTCGTTATAATTTTGCTATCTATCCTCAGGGAAGAAGCATAGCTCAGCAGGAGAGCATGTGTTTTGTCTGGAAAAAGGTCCAAGGTTCAGTCCCAGATAGGAAAGACCCTCATCTGAAACCCGTTTTTAGGTCACTTACTGTCTGAGCAGCTGTCGTCCTTGTTTCCATATTAGCTGACTAGTTGGCTGTGACTGAACTTCAGTTTCGTTCCCTTCATCTGAAATATTAAAACCAATATAGTTTTGAAACCTGCTTTTCTTAAGCAGTCTTGTGCATTACAGCATGCTTAAAAAAATAAAATAGTTACACTCTTACTTATTTACATCTATAGAATATTGCACATTTAATTCCTATACAGTGGTACCTCGGGTTACATATGCTTCAGGTTACATGCGCTTCAGGTTACAGACTCTGCTAACTCAGAAATAGTACCTCGGGTTAAGAACTTTGCTTCAGGATGAGAACAGAAATCACGCAGAAGCGGCACGGCAGCAGAGGGGGCCCCATTAGCTAAAGTGGTGCTTCAGGTTAAGAACAGTTTCAGGTTAAGAAAAGACCTCTGGAACGAATTAAGTACTTAACCCGAGGTACCACTGTATATCTGTGTTTTTGCAATGACCTATACAACACAGAAGAACAAATGCAAACTGTACATAAGAATTCAGAACAGGAACATAAAAAGTTGTGATAAGTTTAACAACAGTATACCTTCTCCACCTAGTCACAGTTTCACGCTCCCTCAAAAAGAGAAAGAAACCAAGTTGCTTTGGGTAATGAGGAAATTTTGAAGCAATGGGTGCATATGCAGCATGCCAGCACAGGACAATACTTAGCTACTAAGTATTTTCCTAATGTAACTTTCCTTAAATCTCCCACTAAGGACAGAAGAACCAGCAAACTGTTTGTTAAGAGAGCACAAGAATTAAAACCAACAATAAGCATCCTCCTTAACATCGTTTTATTTATTATGGGTCTGGCAGCATACAGGTGGTTTCATTTTAAGCCAAGGGGACAACAGCTATGAAGGCTAAGGTTAAATTTAGACAGACTTAATTGGAGAGAGAGGGAGATTTGCACGTGAAGAGGCAGAGGATGTGCAGGGCCAGTAGTCACACCCAACCCCTCAAAGCCTTCTATTACATACATATCAGACTAAGTCAATACATTTCACAAAACGGCAGCTTTTTCTCTTTTGCCCAGTCTCGTTTTCCTTTACACAAATCAATCCTTACCTGAATCATAGTTAGGAGGCTTCATGTCTCCCTGATTCAGCTCTGTGCCATATTTTAACTTGTGGTATTTAGCTCTATAAAGGAAAAGAAAAGGAGTAAATTAGTGTGTGAAAATGCTACCTGTCCTTTAGAAAGAGGACATGAAAATATTTTGCTCCCACTTGTTTCTTCAGTGTAAAATACATGCATTTTTCCTAGAAATGCCTTCTCTAAATCATTCTTTTTTAAACATCAGAAGCATTATGAGCCTTTGCTGTTGTTTTTTTGTCATTCATATATGCTTGACATATGAATTACTAACAATGGGCAAATTAATCTCACAAGGCCAGCTCCTACTGAAAGGACCAGTTTAGTTTGCCAAACCTGCAATCTAAAGACCTGAAAAATCCAATCCAGCTGTGCTTACCAAGTCTGCCAAACATGCAGGAGTTGCTGCCAAACCAAGAGGCATAAACAAGCAACGCTGCCAGGAAAAGCACCGAGGCAGGAGCTCTCTCAAGGAGAAGGTTCTAATCTCGCACTGACCAGAAACATAACCCAAAAGGCCTACATACAAATATGGGAATTGGGTTTTTTTTTAGTACAGTATAGTTCTTAAGGTATGAAAGTGAGTGAGACTGATTGTGGGCATCTATGACATCTAAAAAGATGGGTGTCTTTTAAGCGTTATTGTTACATTTTAATCTCCTGACAATGTTAGCACTGAAATACACTAGAGCAGCTTTGAAATGTACTAGAACAGCTATAGTACTGCAACTTGCTGGAGCATCCTGGGAGCAGTGCTCTGCTCACAGACTCTGGATCCAACACAATGCATAAGAATTTATCAATGTGTTACTCACAAGACCAACAACATAGGCCAGAATCCAAAGAGCCATGCAGCTACTTCTGTGCTCTCATGGAAAGTGAACTTTTAAATTAAACAGTTCCCTCTAATGGAACTTGAAAATTACAGAGGAAGTTTATGACAGCATCACAATCTTCAGCTCCAAGTCAACATTTCTATTTGGTTAGCTCAAGTCCACAGGCTTGCTGAAAGTAGCTCTTTGGGTCACAAATTATAAAGTGTTTTTTTTATAAAAAAAAACAAACCACTTCTACAAATTGTGTCCTTTATGCATCTTCAAAATATTCAGTAAAAGCAGTCACCCTAAATGACCCCATAAGAATTGGCCAATTTGAGAGTTCACACAAGCAATTTATGTTTCCTGCCTGGAGACCATCTGAACATAACTGCTAACTGTTTGTCTATCACAGAGGTGATGCCAGTTTCAGTTTGGCGGTAATCATAAAGCAGCAATTCTGGATATAAATGGGAATATAAACAATAAACTAAACCTAAACTAAGCTATATTAGAGTATTCTGGGTTTAGGCATTAGAAAAGATAGAACACCAGTACCAAAGCTTGCATTTTCCTTGATCGCTGCAACTCAAAGTTTTCCACAACACAGAGATAGACCAGTCACCTAACGATCATGCAAAATGCAGAACTAGCCAACATCCTGGAAAATAGTGGGAGACAGGTGTTCAAATCTCCATTCATCCATGAAGCTCAGTAGGTGGCCTTGGCTAACTCTCAGCAGCTCCTACTTCAAAGGGTCGTGATGAGGGGGGAAAGTGTCCCCCTCCAAGCAGCCAAGTAAGCTTCTCCCAATGGTTATAGGGTTCTGTTGAATAGGGTAGACTATGGCACGACAAACTGAGGAAGGAAGTGGGTATCTGAAAACTGGACGGAGCACATTATGAAAGCTTCTGTGAGGTGGACATTTCTCTGAATCCAGCCCTAGTATCTGGGAAGGAAGCAAAGTGCTCCACACTGGGCAAAAGATTCCTGCATTGAAGGAGGTTGGACTCGATGTCCCTTGTGGTCCCTTCCAACTCTACGGTCTCTATGACTCTATTTTTTTCTGAGTTATTTTCCACATCACCTGACAGCTTGTGTGCTTTTTGAAGCCTTTTCTGGACTAGTAATTTTTTTTAAGTCTAATTATGCCCCAGGTCTTTTCCCAAACACAGTTCAGCTGCAAGTCAGCAATGAGCAGCTCAACTGACATCAATATAGCAGTTCAATTGATTTATTCTGATACAGGATGCACATTTGTCAACACTGTCTTATAAACAAGTGCACTGGTCAGCTGTCTGGCTTAAATGCACATTAGTAATTTATTTGTTGACTTTCCCATCTTGACTTAGCCTCTTCTCATTTTATTGTGGATTTTAGCACATCAAGATACTCGTAAATTACATTGTGGAAATTAAAATAACTGATTAATTCCTTACATACCATATCTATATTTTCTGCATCTTCAGACTGACTATTCAGTACTTTCTTTTCTTCTCTGTGCATTTAGTTTACAAGACATTTTTAAAATAACTTGACACATGGGCTCTGCTCCCGTTCTCTCATCAGGAAAGAGTTTAAGTCAAGCCTCAAGGATGGGCAAAAATATTAATATCTATAAAGTTAAGTATGGCTGAGGTTTTTTGCAAAATTATATTTTCTGCTGAACAGTTTGGAAAAGCCTGCACTTCGCTACAGGCTGTTTTGTGGTGAAGGCATGAATAGAGACCGGAAGGTCAGTGTTGTTGCCTTTCCAAGACTGAGAAGCAGTTCCTATACTCACAGTTAACAATTCAGGGTTTAGAAAATTGGCACATACCTTTCTTGTTTAAGAGCATATTCCAGCATTTTTATTCTCCTCACTAGATCCTTCTTCAAATTCTCTTGACCTTTTCTTTCCCCTTGAAGAAAGGCAATTTGGGCCTGAAAGAGACAATACTTTACATTGCAGTTTTCAAAGGAAAAAACCAACTTGCTTCTCCACAGACATTCCAGGACAATTTTGCAATCTGAAAGTTAAGTCGTTCTTCAACATGTTACATTGCAAAATAGAGGGTCTGCCCACTTGTAACCAAGCAAGTAGCAGTACCTCAAGCAGTGGCAATGCATACTCTTCCCACAGCAGACTTCACGTTCTCTAAGCCCTGCCACTTACCAAACTGACATGAATTTCCCTATATAAAGATTGCTGAGGAGGTGTGATGGCATTTGAAGCTTAAGTGGTAGGAATTAATATTTTACTATTTTTAAAAGGAAAGGAAAAGAAACAAAGATTTATTCCTCCCCCCCCCCAATGTATTGGAAGGAAGATGGAATACTTAATACAAATCAAAGATGCACCATAGGAGACCTCTTTTCAGAGTAGGTTTATAGGAAAAGCCTTCACATGATGCAGTCACTATTCTAAGAAAAAGCAACTGAGTCCTAGCACACAGAAAGGTAAAAGGTGGTATTATAATGCCACATGGTCAATAGTTTAGGCTGTGTCCACACATTTAAAGCATATGACTTATGCCAAAGAATCCTGTAGCTTACCCCTCACAGATCTACAATTCCCTGCACCCTTTACAAATTACCTTCCCAGAATAATTTGGGAGAAACCATATGCTTTAAATGCGCTTCAGATGTATGGTGTGCCTGCGGCCGTAATCACCATACATGCAAACGCACCATGGACTAAACCTTAAGCGTTGGTAAGGTAGTTATTAGCATGGGAAGACATGGTTTAACTGCAACATGACAAGCAGCGCATCAGTGATAAGCAAGCTTCAAAGGCTTTCATAAACAGCTGTACAGTGTACTGTCTATCTCTGGCAATAATGAAGCAACCTGTAAACCTGGTAATAAACTTAAAAAAAATAAATAGAAGGAGGAAAAGCTGCAAACTACAATACAGTAGGCTGGCCTAACCATCAAGTGCCTGGTTGCGCACAAGATGCCTAAACCAAATCAGACTTTAGTATTTAGTACTGTATTTGGTATTTTAACAGAAGGAATGCAAACTGAAATGTACTAGGACTAACAGCCCCTTAAGGTTGTTTTGCAGCCACTCCCAGGGCTGCTCGTGACATTCCAGTTTATACACACACCCTAGAAACATTACCAACAGGTTTTGCAAAGACTTCTTGGCTATAAGGTCACCGTTCAGTCAGTTGCAGCAATTCCTAAAGGCCTGGAAGGGGGGAAGGGATGGAGCAGAGATACTGAATTGCTTTAGTCATTGCGTGCGCGGGGGGGGGGTCAGGGGAGAGCATGCTTTCTACATTTGTTCCACTCCAACCTCATTCAATAATATCAAAGGTAAAATACACCTTAGAATCTCTCTCAGCTCAATATCGGGGGATGAGGGTGGGGAGAGAAGAATAACAGATACTAAGAATTTCAGAATTAAAACAAAGGTTTAAAGGGCAAAACAATCTAACAAAGTCTTGTTAAAATTTCAATTATTAAAGCACACATGTGTTTATGGCCCAAGCTTTAAGATCCAGCATTCCTTATACCGTCCATATAATCACAGAATTGTACAAGGGTCATCTAGTCTAACCACTTGCAATGTAGGAATCACAACTAAAGCATCTCTGACAGATGGCCCTCCAACCTCTGTTTAAAAACCTCCATTGAAGGAGAGTCTACTCCCTTCCAACGGAGTCAAACAGCTCTTACAGTCAGAGAAATCTTCCTAATGTTTACTTGGGCTCTCCATTCTCATAGTTTGAATAAACTGGTTCAGTCCTGCCCTCTGGAGCAGGAGAAAACAAGCCTGCTCCATCTTCCATGAGACAGCACTTCAGATATTTGAAGATGGCTATCATATCACCTCTCTATCTCCTCTTTTACAGGATAAACCTATCTAACTCCCTCAACTGTTCCTCATAAGGCTTGGTTTCCAGACCCTAGATCATCTTAGTCACCTTCCTTTGCACACATTCTAGCTTGCCAATTGTTGGTATCCAGCTGTCTCAAGAGACAGTGGAGTGTGCCTCTGGGGCCAAAGTCAAACCACTGGAGAATCACAGCACCTGCAGAGACCAGTAACCTATAACTGATGCCTCTCGTGTTGTTTTTGCTGTGTTAGCAGAACCAAAGTGACCTCCTCTGGAGCGTAAGCCTGTACATCATGTATGGAGGTCCTGGCTGCACATATGATAAGACCTCCTTCTCAACCTCACTGATACAGTCCGAAGGAAAGCAGAGCAATACATTCTGCACCAGCCTGGCTGCAGGAGTTGCTGGAAGGAGATGTACAAGACACCATTCAACTGTTTTAGGGACTCGACTCTGGATTTTGTGTAGGCTAAGCCTTTTCCTCTCCCAAAGATATCCCAGGGCTTAGGATCAGAGTTTTCCTTATCCTAGATTGGCTACCTTTCCAGGTTTACAATCTCCATCTGCCCCATGCTCGTCAATACCCTTCTTAAATTGTGGTGCCCAGAATTGGACACAGGACTCCTGGTGTGGTCTGACCAAGGCGGAATAAGGCGGTACTTTTACTACACTTCTGTTGACACTATACTTCCGTTGATGCAGCCTAAAATAGCATTAGCTTTTTTTGCTGCTGCACTCACTGTTGGCTCATGTTAAACTTGTGGCCTATCAGTTTTCAAAGCAAATCACTTTCATATGGGGATACTCAGAAAGAAAAACTAAGATCTATCACTGTGTTTCCAATCTTCACCACCACGTACCATGCTGCTAGTTCTGTAAACACAGGGTTGGACTGAACTGTTGCTGCACATCGTGCTCTTCCCATCCTTTCTAACTTAAAGAGTTGTTGGCCCAGTTTGGACAGACATGCACCTGCAGATGTGATAGCAATAATAGCTGCAGACTTGAGTGCACAGATCAAGGCTCCCAACAACTTTGTACTTCCAAAGTAATTTTGGAAAATAAACAACACTGCACAAAATTTGAAAATGAAGCTCTCTCTGAATCAATAGCAAGGAATTTGCCTGAAACATGTTGCTGATGAAGTGGCGTGAAGGCGAACTTAAATATTGATTGCCACTGTTTCTCTGGGGCCCAGGAGCCACTTGGGACACACAGAACCTAATCCCACATTTAGTTCCTTTAAGGCCTGAGTTGTGGGAATGAAATCTTGCAGCTATTCAGTCAGAATCTTCAACCACAAAAAGAAAGATTAGATGAGACACAAACAAGAATCATCCCTTTGTTTCAATGAAACTACTAAAAGTATGGCTTAGTTGGATATCACCCTAAATCTCTTTTTTTAAAAAAAAGAGCTTTCACTTTATGTCTTGAAAACTTGTTGCACAATCTGAGCTGGTAAGACTAATAAATTTCTGAGGCTTTCGCCATCTTTTGCTGCACTCAATCTTTTTTCCAAATCGGATTCCATATTTAGCCAAATGCATACAGGCATGTGTGCACGTATACATACACACATATGCACATACTATGCATTTAATTGTGCTCTAGACATTTAATCATTTCTGCAATAAAGTTGGGGGGGGGGAGAGAATCACATGACTGGAGTGCTATCAATGCTGTTTGCCAGCAGTGTGTTTATTATATATAGCCTGAAGGACTGTGGTATTATTAGAACAGGCGATGATTACAAAAACAAAACAGAAGACAGAATAAATTGCGATCTAAAGAGTTGATGCAAAAGCTTCAAATACATTTGCATTTTAAGTCAAGACAGAAGATTTTGAATGATGTGGAGCACATTTTATTGACAGCTTTGGCTTGGGTCAGGTAGTTGTGTGTGTTTTTTCAAAGTGTCATATTGGAAAGGGGGAAAGTGCATTAAATTGTTCAGGTTATAGCATCTTTCCCATTCTGCATCTGTACTGGAATAGTTCTAAAGATGTTTTATCACTTACTGTCTCCCACCCTGTGCTCATTTGGGAGGAAGGGTGGGATATAAATTTAATAAATAAAATCAAATAAACAAAACATCAATAGCAAGTATATGCCAGAGCAGCATTAAATCACAAACTGATACAAGCCCCATTTTCAGTTGTGCTTAAAAACTGGTGGGTCTAGATAGGGGCATGCACCTCCATCAGACAGAAACCCCAATGTGAGCTAGCAATAAGAACAGGGACGCAGATTTGGAACTACCCTGGTGGATACATGTGTGGAAGGCTTATTCAAAGTGCAGTTTTCCCATGATGATCTCTTGGATCAACCTATGATCCTCCCACCTATCTAAGAGTGTAGTTTGCTATCTTTTGCAGAGCATTCAGAGCCCCTCAGACTAAAAGGGCTGTGATCAATGAAGTGTTCAAGTTTAAATCTCCAGTTTTTATTGTATTCAATTCTAGTAGTCCTTTTCGTATGTTTTTGCATACGAAATGCAGCTTTTGAAAAGCACCTGTGCAAGGCATTTATATTGTTTGAAGGTTTATCTGAAAAGCAATTAACAGTCTGGGTTAGATCCAGAGTTCTCATGAGCAGGGACATTATGCTGCCACAGGCGGAATAGGAAATAGCACCTCAACCCCACATCAAGGTGCAAGGCTGGCCAACTGATTTTGGCACCCGAGACAGAAAATTTCATTAAGTGCCTCTCCCTCAGAGTACATACACAATAAAAATTAACCAGGTAACTAACCACTTCCTGCCCATTCATGACACCCAAAATCAGCTGCCTGAGGTAGCCATGCTCATGGGACACTTTCAATGAAGGAAAGGGAAGGCACTTGTTACTGATTCCTCCTTTCCCCTACAGTGCTGCTCAGAAGGATTGTGTGACCCTCTAGAAAAGGATGGGATACACTGCTGGGGGAATCAATACAAATCACCTCCTCGCTTCATCCATTGGGAGCCTCTGCTGGATCTCCAATCCTTCCACAAATGGAAGAAGCCGTTCCATTAGTGGAGGGACAAGTCTGAATAAGGGTCAGTACAAAATAATTCAATAACAGAAAGGATTACTACTTGACTGATCCTAATATGCATATTATGAGAAACAAAGACGATATGGCAATTTGAGTTTTCAGTATATGTGCTGCTGTACAAAACACACACACAAAAATCTGCTTCATTTTTTTACAGCACAGGAAAGCATTAACCCAAATCTATCTTTGATAAATGTGTGCTGGTTTCCTACACCCACAGAGTTTATAAAAGAATTCATAAAAGGCTATTTTTTCTCATGTTTTTAAAATAATAAAAAAACTAAAGAAAGTCAAAGGTTGTAATTACAGTATCAGTTTCTAGGTACCTTAAGTGCCTCTCAGTGTCGGCCTGCCCATTGAAGGAAGTCAACTTTGAATGGATTTCTCATATATGCCTGCCGATTGAGGTGTGGCAGGTAGTAATCAGACAGAAGGCTTTTTGAGTGATGGCAACTTGCTGGTGAAATTCTGCTGTCTTTTTTTGCCAGGTGGAAGAAATCTTTTTTAAAAAACATATTTATCCCTGGAAAATGGCAGTGCTTTTCCCTGGTGCTTTTAATATTTGTTGTGATACTGTGTTGTTTTGTATTTTATATGGATGATTTACCTTTTTTTTGTAAGCTACTCTGCAAAAGAGTGGGGGATAAATGTATTAAGTAAATAAACAGGGCAATACCGTTTGCATGAGCTGTCTTCTGTTCTGCTTTCTAAAGAGGAAGTAACCCTTTGCTTGATTGTGTACAAGAGAACACTGTTAGTAGGCTCTACTCCGGTAATAAATACACCATTCCAACATAGGGCCATCAACTTCTACCAAAAACTCATTTTCTCGTCACCGAAGCAAAAGCAGCCAAGAAGATTTTTTTGAAGACATAAATTACCATTCACTTGTGACCAAAGACTGCTTAAACCAAGCAGTGTTCTCAAAAACCATTGCTATTATGAGAATTTCCCACTCCCACAAACAGCGGGACAAACAGTACATCTGCATTTATAGTACCATCTGCCTGTAATCTACAGAGCGCTATTTCTAGAGGAGGAAAATTAACTTTTAGATGTCACCTTTCCAATCTGATGTACTTTCCCAAGGAGAAAATAAAATAAAATCTGCACAATTAGCAGTTGCTCCAGCAGAACCTTTCAAGATGCTATCTCCAGTGTTGACTGTTACTTTATTCCATTTCATTCTTGAATCATTAGCAGGTAGAGAAATTCTATGCAGTGCTCAGAAAGCAGGGCCACTTCAGTAGAACATAATCCTAAATAAATGTGCATAGAATAGCATTTAGTCTCAGAGAATGCTTCAACTTCAAAAGAATATCGTTGTATGATGATGGCAGTAAATCAACCACAGCAATCCTGAAAGCTACTTCTGGTAATTTAGAAAATCCTGTGGGACTTGGGATCTCCCAGAAATAAGAAGATCTCCAAGTCATCTGCCTCAAGTTTTAAAACTGATCATATGGCATGGGGATTTGCCATTCCCCAGAAAATAGGAGTCTGTAGTCCAGCAAAATGTGCCAAACAAGGTATGAGATTCCTGGATTATAGCCAATTAATATTGAAAGCACTCCATTAAGTCTCACTTGCTCATGTAGAATAATTGTGAAAGAGAAACACAGCATAAGCTGAAATATAACATGTGAGATTTCTCTATTTGCATTAGGGGAAGGGATGTAGTTCAGTGGTAGGTACAGTATCTGCCCCCAGGATATCCAGGTAGGTCTGGGAGAGAACCCTGCCTCAAATCCCGGAGAGCTGATGCTAGTCAGTATAGGCAATACTGAACTAGATGGACCAAATGGTCTAACTCAGTAGGCAGTTTCCTATATTCCTACGTGCACATGATACAAAGAACACAAACATGGATGCACATGTCAGTCAAACCCTATTGTCACTGCCTGAAATGACACTACTCGCCTGCGCAGACAGTAATATTTAATTTTACACTGAACTAGATTATCCTGAATCTAGAATGTCAGAGTTTAGAATACCAGAGAAGTGGCAGCTAGTCACATAACTATTCCACAAATTGCAAGTCACTTACTCTTCACAGGTGAGAAACATAATTTAACCTGATTTTTCACTTCTTAGTTCAATAGGAACATTTGATTTTTTTCTATTTCTACTTGCACACTTTCAATCATAGGAAGGCAACTAAAAATACTAAGCTTACAACAGACAGACTAGGACTCTTAATTCTGCTACGGTTATAGTACCTTGTAGGGTTTTGGGCTATGAAATTTTAACAAACACAATAACCCCATAAGAGAGTACACTTTGCACTATTGTCACTACTTATCTGTCTTGGTAATGTCTCAACACAATCGTACCCGTGGCTTTTCTGAAAGCAAATCCTATTGTGTACAATGGGGCTTACTCCTTGGTAAATGTATAAAGGACTGCACCTTTACAGCAAGCTTAACCAGTAGCACTGAGCAAACATGGAGATACATTCCTCCACTTTTCAATGCTTAAATAATCAGGATCACAATATGGGACAGAAAGTGCGGAGGGCATGCTCATCAAATTTGCAGATGACACCAAACTGGGAGGGGTAGCCAATGCCACAGAAGACAAAATTGGGATTCAAGATGACCATAACAGATTGGAGAACTGGGCCGAAACTAGCAAAATGAATTTCAATAGGGACAAATGCAAGGTTCTACACTGAGGCAGGAAGAACCAGCTGCATGAATATAAGATGGGGGACACCTGGCTTGCCAGTAGTACATGTGAAAAGAATCTAGGGATTTTAGTAGACCACAAGCTTAACATTAGTTAATAGTGTGATGCATCAGCAAAAAAACCTAATGTTATTCTAGGTTGCATCAACAAATCTATAGTGTCCTGATCGAGAGAAATAACTTTCCTGCTTTATTCTGCCTTGGTCAGACTACGCATGGTAGTACTGCGTCCGGTTCTGGGTGTCATAATTTTAAAAGGATATTGACAAGCTAGAATGTGTGCAGAGGAGGGTGACCAGCATGATCAAAACCAAGCTTTATGTGTGAAATCTGCTATGATTAAATGGGCTCAAGATGTTGGACATAACATTATGTTGGCTGACTGGGAACAGTTATGGACCACAGGTATGAAGTTCACGGCATGTAATGCCTTAAGAGAGAATATTATGAAAATGATATACAGGTGGTACATGACACCAGTCAAGCTTGCAAAAATCTATCATTTGCCTGATAATAAATGTTGGAAATGTAAAGAGACCGAAGGCACATTTTTTCACCTTTGGTGGACGTGCCCAAAGATTAAGGCTTTCTGGGAGATGATTTATAATGAAATGAAAAGGTATTTAAATATACCTTCCTGAAGAAACCAGAGGCCTTTCTCCTGGGCATGGTTGGCCAATTGGTGCCAAAGCAGGATAGAACTTTTTTAATGTATGCAACAACAGCAGCAAGAATACTTATAGCGAAGTATTGGAAGACACAAGAGCTACCCACCCGGGAAGAATGGCAGATGAAAGTGATGGACTATATGGAACTGGCGGAAATGACTGGCAGAATCCGAGACCAGGGAGAAGAGTCGGTAGAAGAAGATTGGAAGAAATTTAAAGACTATCTACAGAAACATTGTAAAATTAAGGAATGTTAAAAGGATGTTGGAATGAAGTAATGTGGTTTTTGCAGTAATGTTATATAGGGTTAAGGAAGAATGGATTGTTAACAGGTCAGAATGTAAAGTTACAATATATTAAGATAAATTATTAAGATAAATACAAGAATGGAAAGGACTTGCTGAAACAATCAATTTAACTAGAATACAAAAAAGGGAGGTGTGAGGAGGTCAAGGAAATAAGTAAATGAAAGATAAGTTATGGAAAGATGGGTTTCTTTTTAACTGCTTTTACTTTTTCTGTATTTTGTATTTTTTGTTTTTTCTTTTTCCTTATTTTTGTAACTTTTTTGAAACTTTAATAAATATTATTTTTTTAAAAAAAACAACCAAGCTTTATGTGGAACAGTTGAGGGAATTGAGTATGCTTAGCCTGGTAAAGACAAGACAAGAGAAGAAATTATAGCTATCTTCAAATATCTAAAGGGCTGCCACACGGAGGATGGAACAAGCTTGTTTTCTCCTACTCCAGAGGCTAGGAAGCAATGGATTTGAGTTAATGACCCTTGGGGTCCCTTCCAACTCTACAATTCTATGATTCTATGAAAAACATCTAATAGATAAACAAACACTTAAACCAATCAGCAGCACAAACAAAATATAGGAAATGATGGAGAGAGAGAAAGGGTTTATAACCTTATTCTCTGCATACACAAATGCTAGCTAGCAACTACCTATACTAGCATTTATCTGCCCTGCTGTGTCAGATGAAAAGTACATCCTGTTCTCACAGTGGCCAACTACATACCTAGAAGAAGTCTGCAAGCAGGACGGGACAGGACTCCAAGTGTGGTTGTATCATAGCTTTGAAAATGGCATTATGACATGGGCAGTTTTATTTTCAATTCCTTTCTTAATTCTCTCTAGCACAGAATTTAGCAAGGTGTCTTTCCTGGCCAGTCACATGTAAGCATATATGTGAAATTGCAATGTTTTGCCCCAATGTGCCTTATACTTGCTTACATGATTCACATTTGCCATTTCAATGCAAATCTGTTATTGATCCTTGATTGTTTTTCCAACCATCTCTGTGGCAAACTACCATCCGCTGTATAGCTAATGAGCATCTCAGAACTCATGCTATCTATGGATGATAGTGAAGTGCACATTTTTTTGCTTCAAATGACACAACAGCCTCTCATGTGGAATAATAGCAGAGGCTATTCTACAATATTAGATAACCATGAACCGCTCAATCAGCCTTTACTCAACCTGAAAAAGGAGAAACAGCAGAGATAAGTGCCTTTACCAGGGACTTTATGCAGCCTATGACAAGTTCAGGCTCGAAGATTTACAGGCAGCTCCTGTTTTGGATGCAACCAATACGTGTGTGATCATGCACAAGTGCACATATCCCGAACCCATAAGTAACCCAGAAACGTCATAACGACATCACTGAAATATCACTAAAAGGGAGGAACTGGGGGTGGGGGGGCCTTTATGCAGGCTTTTCCAATGGGTTTCCGATTTCATATAATTTCATGCAAGCACGCAATGACCCGGAATGAAATCCCTGCATAAATGGGGAGTTGCCTGTACTACCAAGTCCAAGTTATGTTGGTAGCTTCTTGCACAATCTGGAATGAAGAAGGAATCTTCATCCTGTTGCACTTGTACATTTAAGGTTTTTAAGAACCCACTAAAAATTGAAATACCTAGTAAAGGCCACAGTAATTGAACCACCTGCTGAGCAAAACTCCCACTGTAGCTAGCATGTCTACTACAGAGCATGCTGTTTGGAGATCTTAAAGCCTTCTATCATAAGGTTGGGGTACACAATATCCCAAGATGTAAGAACACGCAGCAAACTCCACACCTTGCAGGTTTTGTCTAATTTTGCATATGTATGCCCATACTGACAGAACATGCATGTGTATATCCTTCCATTCCACTTTCTTTACCAACTAGCCTGACATAAGATTTTTCACACATGGTACAAACACATCAAAGAAGTGCTTCTGAAATGCTTGAGAATCATAAACCTGGCTACAGCTCCTTACAATAGGGAGCCCTGTTTCCACCATCCAAAGAAACTAAATGCCGCATCAGAAAAAACCCTTACTGACCTCACACTTTCCCCACAATAAACCAACTGCCAAATTTGCATCCCATTCAGCCAACATATTGTGGGGCTTTGGTGCAACCTTTTTTGCCAGAGAGCTCAAATTGGTATCAGTAACTGATGTACCCTTTTCTCATTTAATCCCTACAACACCCCTGTGAGGTAGGTTAGGCAGAGAAGCAGCGACTGGCCCCAAGTCACCCGGTGAGCTTCATGGCCATGTGGGAATTTGAACCCAGGTCCTAGTGCGACACTCTAACCACTACACCACTACTGGCCTCCATGAAAGATGGGTGAGTGGGCACAGAGAAATAGGGAGGAGGCCCTTGCCATTTGAATGAAATTGCCTTCAGCGGGTGAGGATATTAATATCACTCTATTTTACAGGACTGTTAAGTGTTTCTCAGACAATGTATGTGATGTGCTTTGAAAAATGTTCACACATACTGAGTCAACATTCCAAAACAAAGCTGTTTTACATGCGGGACACATCAATTCTATATTGGTTAAAGATAACTAACAGACATCACACAAATCTCTAATAATTTTCTTCTCAAAAGGGTAGTACTTGGGAGAGCAACTACCAGATCACATCCTCTCTCATGTTCTGCTGGGACCAAAACCATAATATTATCATGGCACCAAGCACCTGTACATCCTGTAGGCAAGCCTGACCCAAGCTAACAGTTGTCAAAGGAAGCTCTCCTGTTAGCCCCTTCCCGCCTAGCACTAACCAGGGCTTTGTTTCTTCAGAAGAAAGACTCCGCCAGCTTAGACAAGCTAGAAAACCTCCCCGCAACCCCCAGGTTGCGAGTGCGCGCTGACAATAATCACTCAAGCCAAAGGCGCTCTGCATATGCTCAGAGGCACACTCCTCTCCCACAGTTCCGAGGCTAAACCGATGGGGAAGCACGGAGAAGAGAGAGATGGGGGGAGGGAGGGAGGAGAGAAGAACAGCAGACAGGTCCGGGCGGGGAAGGGGAAGGAAGAGACGCGCGTGTGGAGATGTTTGCATAGAAGAGGCAGCGGCCCGGACGAGGCGAAAGGCGAAGGGAAAGCGGCCGGACGGTACCTGCAGCTCCGCCCGCTCTGCCTCCCACTCGGCTCTCTCGGCCTCAAAGCGGCCCCACTCGTGCTGCAGGAAGTGCAGGATGCCCGGGACGCTGTACTGAGCCCGCGCCGCAGAGGCCGGAGCCGGGACCGCCGAGGAGCCTCCGGCCGCCGCCGCTACGGCTGCAGCCGCCGCCGCCGCCGCCTCCCCCGGCTCCAGCCCTTGCCCGGCCCCGCCCGGAGGCGGCGGCAGCAGCAGCGCGTTGTTGTTGTTGTTGTTGCTGAAGAAGACCCCGGGCCCCGCCTGCTCGTCCATGGCCGGAGCCGTCGCCGCGGCCCGAGGCCGCCACGCAGTCCCCACCGCCGGGCAGCCCCTGGAGCCACCGCCGCTGACGACGACGCCGACGACGCCCGCGCCCCGCTAGTCAGGCAGCCGCGTCTCAGTGGAAGCAGCAACAAACTGGGCGCGTCCTGCCCTCCGTCAGACGCCTGACAGCCGCCCCCGCCGGCTGCTACGGCGCCCGGCTAGGGACACGGCAGAGGGAGGGAAACGAGCGTTGAGAGCGCGGGCCCGGGGCATGCTGGGAAATGGAGTTCGTTTTGTTTCCCGTCCGGTTTCTGGAATCGAGAGCGAGGCACCGAAGGCTAGTCTATGCAAGTCGCTAGTCGCAAATGGATTCTGTAACTGCCCTTCCGCATCGTTTTCTCTGCTCAGGATTAAATGGCTGTAAACAGGAGAGAGTTGACTGTGCATCGTTCGTGGTCAGGAAGAAAGGAAGATATGCTGGCGAAAGCCCCGTCCCAAAATATCACTTAAAAGCTCTGAAGTTTCCTTGAGGACTGAACATGCTACTTCTGAATAGTCTACGGTCGGGTGCACTGGGATTTTAGATATTTAAAATGCAAACATCTGTTAAAAGGGGGGGGGGCTACACGTGCACTAGCATCTTACAAAAGTAATTATGCAGACGCTTGTATTTGATCCCTGTTTACACAACCTATCGATACTCTAGGAGCCTCTTTGAAGCTAAATCAGGGCTTGTCCTATTAGGCAAAAAAGAGGCGACTGCTACAAGCGATGTTTGGAGCCGGCGTGGTGTTGATGGGAGCAGAGGCAAAGGACACGAGGTCTCCCCTTTCCAGTACAGAATCTGATCAAACTGGGAATTGACTCATTCTGCACCACTGGCAATAGCGGAAACAGCGTCCTCCACTGCCGGTGAAGGACTGGCCACTTAGCTGCGCGCACACCTCTGTCCTTCATAAGCTCGCCCCTGGTCCCAGCACTTGACTCCCTGAGGCAGCTGCTTCTGCTTCTGTCCAATGAGACATTGTTTGATTATTGATTCCTCTCTTCCCCTAGATAAACAGAAGACATTTATTGCCAAGTCTATAAATGATGCCTATGCTTTGTTGTGTTTACATCCACCTTTCCTCTAAGCTCAAGGTGGCCTTCATGATTCTCCTCCCCGGCTCTTCCTCATTTTCTCCTCAGAAAACAACCCTGTGAGGTGAGTTAAGCTAAGACTGGGCCAAGGTCACCCAATGAACTTCCTGACTGAGTAGGGTTTTGCGTTTTGGTCTCCTAGTCCAACACTCTAACCACTAAACCACAGCCTGACAAGGATAACCCTTCACAATGCAGCCCAATCCAGACGCTTTACTGAAAACCTTCACTAGTTATTTGTTCATTTCTTTGACTAAGAGAAGGTCTGGAGAAGTAATCTTATGCAGAATTTCACATTCTTCTTTGATTAGATCAGCCACCCTTCAGGTTGTGGGTTAGTTCTTCATAGAACAGCTGTGAGATATTCTTATGGTATTTTTATTTCTTTTGTTCCTCTATATTGATTTCCTGTATTCGTCTCCTCCTCCACAGTACTGAGCTCCTCCTGCAGTACTGAGCTCAAAGCAGTTTCAAAGTATCTAATATTTTTTTGTGTAATTTAAACCTTGTTTTCAAGAAATACTACATTTAAAAAAAACTTGGTTGTATTCATAACAGCTATTCTGGTTTGCTTATCCTTTGTGTACTACCAGATATGAAGACATTTTAAAAGTGTGCAAACTACATTTTAACTCCTTCTGCACTCCAGTGCAACTATTCAGAGTTCAGGATTCAAATTCCTGAAACAGCCAGGCTCGCTTCTCGATGTGATAGTGGCCTTCTAGCTAAGCATTGTTAAGGTAACAAAGATGTGGCTCTGTGCCTTTCTTTTAGCAGTGCCTTTTTTTCAGCAGAGACTACTGCTCTGGAGCTCAGCTGAGGAAAAAGAAGAGACTTCCAGGGAGTAATTGGTTAGACACCCGCATTTGTTTGCCTCCATATGTTAAAATTTGATCCTTCACCATTTATATTGGGCATATTTGAGTTGAAATAGACTTCCCGCTGGATTGGACCACAGAGGTTTTGGGTCAGGAATATCTAACTCTAGAATCTAGAGACTAAGATTAAAGATGACCATGCAACACTATTCCTGAAGATCCCAACAAGTTGCATATTATGGTGCAATCATTGTTAAACTGACCTGATTTTTGTGCCAACAAAGACACAGCTTAAGTCAGCCTCTCCTAGTCATCCAGTCCCACTTTATAGGGTGGTTTTACTGAGATAAGTGGAAAACTGGTATTACTAGACTAAAAACAAACAAAAAACTACAGCCTAAAAGTTTAAAACAAAATTAACTTCAAAGAGTTGCAATTATTACGTAATGATCACTTATTAAGAAAATATATGTTTACTGTCACAGTTGGTTTGCTTAAGTACTGCAGTATGTGCTTTGCTGTCACAATTAGAGCTCTGACAAGCAGAGATTTTCAAGTAGGATGGGGTGTTCATAAGCCTCAAGCCCTGCCCCCCCCATCCTACTTGAAGGAAGCTTGGTTAGGAAGCTTGCAGAGTTGGAATAATGTCTCGTAATCAGAAGGAACAGACCAAAGCTATACACCAGAGATGGTGAAGGGCAGCGGATTACGCCTACCACTGTCATGAACCAGTCTCCTTCCAATAAACTATTTCGGTATCAGGAGTTGCTCTGACAACCATATCCAGTCTTCTGTCTCCTACATGCATTCTTTGTGTAGTTTGGATGCAATTCTATGCATATAAAAAAAAACCCTGCCAGCTGGCTTTTATACAAGCGCTGTTTGCATCCATCTCTTATCTTCATTGTGGGTCATAATAGTTCACATTTCTCATAGAACACTTTCAGTATGTTTAAAGTATGAAAATAGATTATCAGGCTAGTTGGGTAATAACAATTTCATTTTTGAAATTGTCAGGGATCCGTAAGTTTTGAGAATCATTATATATATATATATGATCTAAAACAGGCTGGACAAGATATATATATATATCTTGTCCAGCCTGTTTTAGTTATAAAGATCATTTAGTAACTCCCACACTATTACTGCAAACAGTTCAGGAATCTATGACAACAAAACAGCCCTACCCTTCAGAAAAATCCATAACTTAGAGAACTGATCTTACGTAATGTGCGAGGCCCGCAGACATTTCTCAACCAGAAGCATGAAAATGTTTCTAAGATCGAACTAGATTGTGGAAAGCTCAGACAACAGGGGCTTAGTGTTAGCAGAGAATGAACACCATCCACTGCCCATTCACTTCATGGTCCTGTACTAGCTTTACCAGAGGAAAGCAAGGCTCCTTTGTGAAGCAGAAGATTCTGTTGTTCAATGAAATTGTTTCAGTTGCTGGTCCTTTTTTTAACAGAAGACATAGAAGTATTATGAAAATCAAGTTTATCTCCTTATAGAAAATGCTTTCTGTACTAGATAACAAGCTGCTACTGTGGACTGTGTTTGTGTCATATAATTGGCAATAAACGTGCTGCCTAAGAGTACATCTCTTTTAGTAAAGAACCAAATAATATGGAAAAAAAGAAACATAGGGTCTTGGCCTCTTGTTTGTCTTTCCATGGGTCATCTTGGTCTATAGTAGTCTTGACAGGAACATTTGGCAAAAAGAAGTGCAATTCTGTCACATTTTTGTTCTATTAAGTATTTTTCACAATGGAGTTTTGATTGCAATGTTGTGTGTATTTTTTGTAAATTATATCCACACATTATGCCTGTTACAAAGAGGTATCTATCCACCATAGCATGCATCTGACAAACTGGATTTTAGGTAAATGCAATATTATGCTACAATAAATGTGTTGGTCTTAAAATATACCAAAGATGTCTTCTTGTTTTGCTGTAGCAGGACAAATATGGCTATCCCTGTCGAATCTGGCTATAGCCAGTGGTTCTTTTTTTTTTTTTTTACATGGCTTGACATATTGTGTATGTGCATGTTTAGTACAAAAATGTGTTACCGCATCTGACATTACTAGATAACTACTAATGTACACAAATTTCCTACTCTCCCCCTCAGGGAAGGCACTTCCTGTTTTGCTGCTTGACCCTGCTGATGCCCCACTGCCACCCCACAAGCCTCCCTTACCTGTGCTGCTGGAAACCAGTGCTGCTTTTCTGCTAGCAGTGGAGCATTCAAAGCGACTGCCACACCTGGCCTTATGGGCAGGCCTGCCCTTTCCCCCCCTCACATCAGTGAATTTGCCCAGGGAAAATAAATATATACCCAGCTTTTATAACCACACACTGAACCTGATATTTCTAAAAGTCTAAAAATATAGGCCACCAAGTAACACACAAAACACTTTGTTACAGGAGATAGTTTAACACAGACTCAGATGCATGATCAAACTTATTCCATTTCATAAAAATCTATGTACATATAGATAATATTACGTCCCTTAAAATGCACAGATTTCAAGTTATAACACACACCTAGGAACATAAACCCCTAGTGGATAGCCACAGACAAACAATGCAAAAATACAGAGTGCTATTCAGCAACACAAAAGGAATGATATATTGCATGGTGATCGATTTTATGATTGGTTCCAATAAGAATAAATCAGAAAAAGCTAGTTTTAAGTTTAATTGTTGGAGTGGAATGTACTGTGGGTGGTGGTTGCCTGGCAGCTGCCTTTGCTTTGCTCGCCTGGCTTGCTCGCACTGCAGTTTCCAGCCGTATTTTCAATTCAGGGGCTGCTCCCATGACTGTCTTGAATGCATGAGGATAAAGGGGTCCAATGCGTGTTAGGTCTTGGAGGGCAAACTCATGAAGTTCTTTTGAGACCGCAGATGCAGAAGAGAAAGCATTCTCATTCAGTAAATAAGAAATAAGGGTGGGAACAAGAAGCGCAAGCAGTGGGACTCCTAAGGAGAGGGGAAAAGAGAACAGATTTAAAATTATGCACTTGAACTCAGAGCATCATGTTCACTTATTTCTGTTAAAGAATAAAAACTTCAAAATCTCAATCCATTTCTGACTAATACAAATCCAAAAAGGAAAGCCGAAGAACTATTTTTAGGACCGCCTCGCAACTCCACACTGTGCTCAGTTCCAGAACAGCCAAATGTTTCCCTAAGGTACTGTGTTACCATGGGGGCAGATATAGGATACAACTACATTTAGCAATATATAACCTGCAGAAGAACAGGTGGCATTTATTATATTTTCTTTTTGATTCTGTTGAATTATCATAGCATATCACAAAGCATGTAACCCGCACTATTACAGATTTGTTTGCTGCGTGCACTCTGAAGCACAAGTGAACCATCTGCATGTGCAGACCGCCTTTGCTCCTTTTCACTGAAAGAGCCATCTTGGTTTTTAAAAATCAATAATGCAACATACGCTTCACCAATTGAAACAAATAGGTTAGCTTTTTAGAGTGTGAGAGTTCCATGCCTATTACAGAGTCAGACTAGGGTGATTGGGATATATTGAAATGTATCTCCCGGGACCAGAAAAGGGAGGAAAGTGAATTTTACACCCCTCCCCCATTTCTCCTGCAGCTGCCTGTGCTTCCTCCTACACTGTTTCTAAGAGTTAGTCAAATCTTCTGGAGCTGGTATTTCTTGGCAGAGGTTGAGACACACAGTGGGAAAGGGGAGCAGCTATTTTTTGCTGACTCACTCTTCCACTCATGGAAGCCTTTACTGGATCAAATAATCTTCTGTGATTGAAGGGACACAATTGGATACAGTCCATAATCTATAAATTCATAATTTCCAAAAACTACTTTGGGGAAATGCCACATTCTAGGGTAGGTAAAGGTAAAGGGACCCCTGACCATTAGGTCCAGTCGTGGCCGACTCTGAGGTTGCGGCACTCATCTCGCTTTATTGGCCGAGTGAGCCAGAGTACAGCTTCCGGGTCATGTGGCCAGCATGACGAAGCCGCTTCTGGCGAACCAGAACAGCACACGGAAACGCCGTTTACCATCCCGCCGGGAACTGCTAGGTTCCCACTGGGAACTGCTAGGTTGGCAGGAGCAGGGATTGAGTAACAGGAGCTCACCCCATCGTGGGGATTCGAACCGCTGACCTTCTGATTGGCAAGTCCTATGCTCTGTGGTTTAACCCACAGCGCCACCCGTGTCCCTACATTCTAGGGTAGTGTGTTCCAAACCTGGGAGCATTTATTTTTCTTCATTAAAATTGAAGGTGATGTTGCTTTTGGGAGTCCACTAGATCTGTTAGCAGTGACATTGAACTAGGAAACTACAGCCTATCTTCAAAGCATTAATGACATGATTAGCAATCATGCTGTATGGTATTTAAAATTAAATACCAGGTGTAGGTTTAATCCTTCTCTCCCCAGCCACCGTCTATGAAACCATTCCTCCCACTGTGACAATTAGCTTTAGAAAAAGAACTATTAATAATTTGAGAATTATTATTCAAGCTACTTACTATTCTGTTCTTCTCCAAGAGCTACCAGTGTTTCAAGCACTTTGATTCCTTCCTGGACTGCTAAAAGTTCCATTTTGTTGTTTGGGCGGTTGATCTCTACACTTTTCAGTTTCTCAACCATTATTGGTGCCAGCGAATGGATATAGGGGGTTGAGAGGGCTCGATTGGTGTGTTGGAATACAGAAAGCAGAAGCTGGTAGCATTTGGCTTGAACCTAATCACAATAAAAAAAGATTGCTGTGTTAGTTTAGGGTTGGTAGTGAAACCATCACAATGTTAATAACGGTTCATGAAAGAAAAGTGAAAACAAGGCAGTTCAAATGGTCAAGAAATACTGTTACTTGGTAATTATGTCCTAGGTCATTTCATCTGTTTAATAAACAGTATCTGTCATGGTACAAACTCTGGAACTACACAGAGTGCGAATAATTTGGGATAATTGATTTTGTTCCATATTTGAAAATCATAATTCAAGACATGGTAAAGCTTCATTTACTGCTGAGGAATCAGTTAGTAACATGGCAAGTTTTTTTAATTAACAGAGGTATATAGTAGACGAATAGTAGATTAGCTAAAATGTCTTTTTAAAGTTCTGAATTATTTCCTATTCCGACTAAATATTTCTCTGTGTTTATTATAAATGGTATCATCAACTGCTAATGTTCCTAGATCACTATTGGCAGGTTTATGTTCAGGAAGGCTTCCCTGGCACCTTCGTTGTATATATTTAGGCACCAGGCAAAAAACAAACATTCTTCTTTTCCCAGGTTTTTGGCTAATTAAACAATCTATGGCCTTTTAAAATGTGTGGGGAGGCGGTACTGTTTTTGTCTGTTACTATTTGTTTGTTAAGTATTTTTGTGTTTTTATACTGTAAATATGGGACGCAGGTGGCGCTGTGGGTTAAACCACAGAGCCTAGGACTTGCCGATCAGAAGGTCGGCGGTTCGAATCCCCACGACGGGGTGAGCTCCCGTTGCTCGGTCCCTGCTCCTGCCAACCTAGCAGTTCGAAAGCACGTCAAAGTGCAAGTAGATAAATAGGTACCGCTCTGGCGGGAAGGTAAACGACGCTGGCCACATGATCCGGAAGCTGTACGCCGGCTCCCTTGGCCAATAAAGCGAGATGAGCGCCGCAATCCCAGAGTCGGTCACGACTGGACCTAATGGTCAGGGGTCCCTTTACCTTTTATATTGTAAATAGCCCACGTTTATTACCTATTTGAGGTCCTGTATCACTTATTTACTATTAAAAAGCTGTAAGAAAGCACTGCTAGTATAAAGTGAATCCCTGTCTTTTTGAGTAAGATGGTAGCTTTGGTTTGTTAAAATGTTACACCACATTAACCAATCTTGAACCGGAAGTCAAAATAGAAATGTTTTTTATGTTGATATATGGCTATATGTAGGTTAAGTTGTGTAAATGAAGTCCCACTTGCGAACATCTTACATGCACGGGAGAATTAGAGTACATGTAGGGTTTTTTTAACCGCACAAATGGTAGCTTTAGGGAGAGTAAACTTTTAATAAATGCTGGGTCATTGGGGCGAAAATGGAATACTCACCCAAGGATCAGATGAGTTCAGTGCCATTTTGAATCTATTCATGCAGCCATTCTGTAATGACTGCACTCCAATTATTTCTGTGCTTGCAGACCAAAGGAAGAGTGCAATAGCTGTAAGCATGCTGACTTCATCCAGAATAGGCCTTGAGGCCTCTGAAAAAAATCCAGTGAAAACAGGATGAGAGCTTATACTAAAACGGTTTTGAAACAGGCAAAATGAAACTGCTCAGTTACAAAGTAAGAAAATGCTGGAAAATAAACATAATATTTCTGATTTAAATAATAATAATGTTTTATTGCACAACCCTTTCAGCCCAGGTTTTTTGTGGTAAAAACCACCACCACCCTATGATATAACATGGAAGAGGATTGCACTTGATATGTTTCTGGAAAGTAGGTTTAAGATTTTCTGATCCCCATGAGATTTTAAAAACTACATTCCACAGATATAGGCAACATACAGAATGACTTACAATAACGTAATTGTTAAAAATATTGATATATTTAATAATCCAGTATACCGCTGTTTGTTCTGCTTTTTTATTGTTATTAAAAATATGTAACACACTTTTATTTTGTCAAATTAGTCCCCTTTTGTTAATAAAAGAACTGAATTGCTCATGCATCCTAATACTCTTGCCATATATGAAGAGGTTCAAACTCAACAAACATGGGGTTTTTATGGCATTAAAGGAGGATGCTGGACTCTACAAAGAAGCACTAATACACCAAAGAAGATTTGGACACCCCCATACGCATCCTTAATTCCTTTCTCTTTTAATTTTATAGATCTAACAGAAATATCAATATGATTATTGAAATAAGTACACCAGTTTTGGTTCCTATGAGAACAGTCCCTTTTGCTTATTTTTTTAGTAGCTGTGTTTGTATGCAAATTACCTGGCTGAGGGTATTCCAAAATTGAGGCCAAGGTACTGCGGATAAGATTTGTCCACTGTTTGTGTATTTCTTCATTCATTGTCATTGGAAGAGTTACAATACTTTTCAATCCTTGAAGTGCTGCGGAGACTGGCGGGGGGACATGGTTTCCTGTTGTTTTCACTGCAGTATCTTTTAACACTTGAGTTATTAGAAACAGGACTGTGGGCAAAATTGTCATGCATCCTGAAAGATAAAAAACATATTTTGTTGCACATGAGTGTAAGAACAAAATGCTACACCATAGGCATGATCCATAGTTCTATATTCTATGTAGTGTTTCACATGAGCAAGTATTATCTGCTGGGCAGTACCCACTGTTACACACGAAGCATATCGGAGTCATATAACAGAAAAGCCACTGTAGGCACACAGCTATCCATGCACTCCAGAACCACTGGATTTTGTTTGTGTGTCCATCCCACACCACGTGTTAAAATACAACATTGCACATGATGCTTCAAATCTGTCCTGGCATTGTGGAATAAAAGGGAAAGAGGCTCATATCAAACTATAGAAGTAAACATGATTACTATGTTCTACCTCTATTGTTGGAGGAAACATGCTTCTGAATACCAGTTGATGGGAATCGCAAGTGGAGAGACTGCTACTGCATTCAGCACCTGCTTGCAGGCTTCCTGTGGGACTTTTCTTATGCACTCTGTTGCTCTTTCACTTTCCTAGTGAAACTAAAGTATCATATATGTGTCATTTTGGAAGTAACTACGTCCTAACAGGGGACGTGGGTGGTGCTGTGGTCTAAACCACAGAACCTAGGGCTTGCCGATCAGAAGGTTGGAGGTTCAAATCCCCGCGATGGGGTGAGTTCTGGTTGTTCGGTCCCAGCTCCTGCCCACCTAGCAGTTCGAAAGCACATCAAGTGCGAGTAGATAAATCGGTACCGCTCTGGCAGGAAGGTAAACGGTGTTTTTGTGTGCTGCTCTGCTTCGCCAGAAGCAGCTCAGTCCTGCTGGCCACATGAACCGGAAACTGTCTGCGGACAAACGCTGGCTCCCTCAGCCAGTAAAGCAAGATGAGCGCCGCAACCCCAGAGTCGTTCGCGACTGGACTTAACTGTCAGGGGTACCTTTACCTTTACGTCCTTATAGCAGCCGTTCCTGATTGTGCATGGCAATAATGTTAAAAATCTGACTCAAAGCTGCCTATCATTTTTTCATTTACCAAATAAGTTCTGGGTTCCGTTTATTGAAATGAATGCGTACAGATTTCAAGAATGCTCTACTGAAGCAAATCTCTGAGGTTTAAAGGTACTCCATAAACTGACGTGCAGTTTGGGGAAAACAAGTGCTAAAGGAATGGAAATTCTGTCCCTTCAAGGAACCACTGAGGGGCAGGGGATTATGCTGTGAATCGCCCTGAGATCTTTGGATGACGGGTGGTATACAAATTTAATAGATAATAGATGTTTTGGACTACAACTCACATCAGCCTCAGCCAACACAATGCTGGTTGGGAAAGGTTGCATTAGAGCCTGTTTTGCTTGTCTGTGCCACCATCATAAACATTTCTCCAAACACTTTCCACATTTTAAAAACAGGTTTCAACCTGTCATGCTTTCATTTCACTATCCAGGATACACTTTCTGCAAAACCTCTTAAAGAAAGATCTTTAAGAAAGATCTACTGCATTACCAGCTGGGGAACAGAGAGTGGGCAGGTCAGACAGAATTCCAATTGTGGCAGCTACAAGACGAGCACTTTCTTCTGGAAGCTGTTGGGTTCTGCTGGAGATATGACTCGGAGAATCTGACATTTTTGTGCTCAGATGTGGCATGTGTCGTACTAGGATAAACATTAGGAGCTCCATGGCAGCAAATACAAGAGATTTTCCTGGCACAAGACCCCCACTTTCTCCTCCTTCGCCCAACATGGTACTAGTGTCTTTTTCTTTTACATCTTCTTCATCTACAACATAAGAACATAAAAGGCAGTATGTATTAAAAATGTGACTATCATACGGAATACACAGATGACAATATAGAAAGGGATTCAAAATAATGCATAATAAATACTTAAAGTATAAATATAGCTACATAGTATTACAACAATAAAACTGTTTAAAATGTATACATTAATATTTAGTAACTAGACAGCCTCTGTTTACTGTTAGAAACTGTGGTACATACAGAATCAAAGGTGACACAAGTGCTTATGCTATCAGCGCCCTCTCCGATTGCATGGAGCCCGGACAGCCCCGTGGTTTTCCACGGATCTGAGGGCAATGAAACAATCGTTGAGACGGCTAGAGCGCCGGTGGCGAATGACCCATTCTGAAGCTGACTGGACACAGGCTAGAGCTCAATGTCGAGCCTACCAAGTGGCGATAGCAATGGCGAAGAAGACTTTCTTCACCGCCTCTATTGCATCTGCAGAAAACAGCAGCAGGAGACTTTTTCAGGTGGTCCGCAATTTAGCGGAACCACCTGCTACATCGGGGCCCAGTACGGGCCACATGATCTCCTGCAATGATTCTGCAAAGTTTTTTGCAGATAAAGTCGCTCAGATTCGGGAAGAGGTAGATGCCACCGTGTGAGCAGGACTGGGGCGGGAGAGTGCTAGAGTCCTGTCTAGTCAAATTGCGTGGGATCAATTCCAATCTGTTACCTCCAAGGATGTTGACAGGCTGCTTGGACGAGTAAAACCAACCACCTGTCTCCTTGATCCTTGCCCATCTTGGCTTATAAAAGCTAGCCGGGAAGGGCTGGGCGATGGGCTTTGTGGGGTGGTGAATGCTTCCCTCCGTGAGGGAGCCTTCCCAGACCCGCTGAAAGAGGCGGTTATTAAACCGCTTCTTAAAAAACCATCTTTAGATGCGGCCACGATGGCCAACTATCGCCCAGTCTCAAATCTTCCATTCTTGGGCAAGGTGATTGACTGAGTGGTTGCTGAACAACTCCAGGCACGCCTGGAAGAAGCGGACCATTTGGATCCCTTCCAGTCGGGATTCAGGCCTCATCACGGGACTGAAACTGCCTTGGTTGCACTGGTTGATGATCTTCGGTGGGCTAGGGACAAAGGTGAGAGCTGTTTCCTAGTTCTACTGGATCTCTCAGCGGCGTTTGATACCATCGACCATAACATCCTTCTGGACTGTCTTGAGGGGCTGGGAGCTGGGGGCACTGTCATACAGTGGTTCCGCTCCTTCCTCCTGGGCCGTGTTCAGAAAGTGGTGGTGGGGGATGAGTGTTCAGACCCCTGGGCTCTCACTTGTGGGGTGCCTCAGGGTTCTGTCCTCTCCCCTATGCTTTTCAACATCTACATGCAGCCGCTGGGAGAGATCATCAGGGAGTTGGGCTGGGTGTTCATCAGTATGCGGATGATACCCAGCTCTACCTCTCTTTCAAATCAGAACCAGTGAAGGTGGTGACGGTCCTGTGTGAGTGCCTGGAGGCGGTTGGAGGTTGGATGGCGGCTAACAGATTGAGGTTGAATCCTGACAAGACAGAAGTACTGTTTCTGGGGGACAGGAGGTGGGCAGGTGTGGAGGATTCCCTGGTCCTGAATGGGGTAACTGTGCCCCTGAAGGACCAGGTGCGCAGCCTGGGAGTCATTTTGGACTCACAGCTGTCCATGGATGCACAGGTTAAATCCGTGTCCAGGGCAGCTGTGTACCAGCTCCATCTGGTACGCAGGCTGAGACCCTATCTGCCTGCGGACTGCCTCGTCAGAGTGGTGCATGCTCTGGTTATCTCCCGCTTGGACTACTGCAATGCGCTCTACGTGGGGCTACCTTTGAAGGTGACCCAGAAATTACAACTAATCCAGAACACAGCAGCCAGACTGGTGACTGGGAGCAGCCGCCAAGACCATATAACACCGGTCTTGAAAGACCTACATTCGCTCCCAGTACGTTTCCGAGCACAATTCAAAGTGTTGGTACTGACCTTTAAAGCCCTAAACGGCCTCGGTCCAGTATACCTGAAGGAGCGTCTCCACCCCCATTGTTCTACTCGGACACTGAGGTCCAGCACCGAGGGCCTTCTGGCGGTTCCCTCACTGCGAGAAGCCAAGTTAAAGGGAACCAGGCAGAGGGCCTTCTCGGTAGTGGCACCCTCCCTGTGGAACGCCCTCCCACCAGATGTCAAAGAGAACAACAACTACCAGACTTTTAGAAGACATCTGAAGGCAGCCCTGTTTAGGGAAGCTTTTAATGTTTGATGTATCACAGTATTTTAATATTCTTTTGGAAGCCGCCCAGAGTGGCTGGGGAAGCCCAGCCAGATGGGCGGGGTATAAATAATAAATTATTATTATTATTATTATTATTATTATTATTATTATTATTAACAAGTGAAATAGTGTTCAAGCTGTTTCCTTTTACAAATGTAAGGAAATATAGAAATATTTTGATTCTCTTGTGTTATTGAAATGCATCAAAGTATACTAAATAATTCAACTTAGTTTAGGTTTGTTAAGTGTGCAAAATGAATATAAATAGGATGAAGAAAGATACAGTTTGAAATATCCCATCTTCACAAACAAAACTTTGTTCTAATATACTTCATTATTTCTGAAACCCAAAATTAAGGTAACATATCTCACTCATAGTGTTTCTTTTTTCTTGTAGATGATCTTGAGCAGCTCTTACAATCTGCTGCACAACACCAGTAACTAGCAGTTGGACTGAAGGAGGATTGCAGGTCAAGAGGAGTCGATGCAGCACACTCAAAAGTTCAACACCAAGGAGCTAGCAAGAAAAAAAGTTTTTTTCAAAGTTGCATATGATCATAAGCTTTAATAATAAAGCTATCCTACTTTGCTGTAATCCCTTATGTCTCATTTAATCTACATCTGAAAGACTTACAGTGGTACCTCTGGTTACCTACTTAATTTGTTCTGGAAGTCAGTTCTTAACCTGAAACTGTTCTTAACCTGAAGCACCACTTTAGCTAATGGGGCCTCCTGCTGCCGCCACGCCGCTGGAGCACAATTTCTGTTCTCATCCTGAAGCAAAGTTCTTAACCCAAGGTAATATTTTTGGGTTTGAAGAGTCTGTAACCTGAAGTGTATGTAACCTGAAGCCTATGTAACCCAAGGTACCACTATATTCTGTGCATTCACCACTTTAAATAAAGCACTTACCAAATGCATAAACCAGATGCATGCAACCATATGCATCAACCTGGCCTCAACCAGAGCCAGGGCTTTTTCAGCTGTGGCTCCGATCTGGTGGAATGCTCTGTCACAAGAGACTAGGGCCCTGCGGGAATTGACATCTTTCTGCAGGGCCTGCAAGACAGAGCTGTTCCACCAGGCCTTTGGCCAGGGCACAGCCTGACTCCCTCCTTTGGCAATCCTCACAGAACTCTAGCCTAATGGTTGCCATTAATCTGTTTTGAATTAATGAAATGATTTTAGAATGTTTTATCATTTTACTGTTGTTAGCCGCTCTGAGCCCAGCTTCAGCTGGGGAGGGCGGGATATAAATAAAATTTTATTATTTATTATTATTATCATTCAGCCAAAGTTAAGCATTTTTAATTCCGATATGCTTAACTCTCTCAGCTAACTTGATTAGTTTTTGCCCAAATGTTCATTAGGTTCACACCGCTGCACCTGTTTCAGTGTGTCCGAGCTGGCATTTATTGAATAAAAGGTTGAAAGTACAAATTTGGTTCTGTTTTTTCCTCATAATTAATATTTAAATTGAGAAAAATCAGGACAAAACATATTAGTCAATGCTAATCAGTTTGTCAATTTCACAAACTTTTCCATTCCATGACCAATACATGAAACCTTCATTTAATTTATTGTTCCAGCAATCTGCTTTACTTTCTGCATAATCAGATGGCTATCCTAGTTTGCAGTTATAGACTTCAGTGATAATACCTGATCCTCAGCAATGTGGGTTCTAGCACAAGGGGAATCCAATAAAGTGTGCAGAGCTTCTAAACAGGATGTAACATGTTCAACAGGCTCTTCTGGTCGTGGAGAGCAGAGAAACTGTATACTAACACCTGAAAAGCAAATTATTTTAGATTTTAGACGAAACAGAACAACAGTGACTAGTAAAGGGTTTACTGTATTTAAAAAACTATTATTGCATATTGCTGTGCAGACATAAAACACTAGTTTTAATTGTTTTTACATGAGATGACTGTGCACAATACTATTGCAGCCATCAGCAAGTCAAGAGTCTCAGGCTGAAACACAAACACTTAGGCATCCCGAGTTCTGAAAGCTAGAATGCTTCTGTTTCTGGTGCTGTCACAAAGCTAGAGTCCATTAAAATAGGAAATATTGCTACCTGATGATATAAAGCACGACTACAGAATTCTGAAACAACAACACAACATATTACCCAAAATCAAATGCATTCGATCTTTGTTTATCTCTTGCAAAGGTTTGGTGGATGGTGGTGTTCCTGGTGCTGGGTTTAACATAATGGATGTGGCACGTTTCTGTGGATTCAGTATTGCTGCCGACACATCTTCTGTTGATTCAGAAGCATTAAATCCTGTACTATTCAACCACAGTGCAATTGCATGTAGAATTGGGGTCCATGAATTCCGGTAATGCAGTCTAGCTGTATCAATTGTCTCTGGAGTGTAAAACGCTCCACCTGTCAGGCAAAATATTACACTAGATTTCAGCATGGCAATGGAGGCAGAAAGGAACTGAGTAAAAAGTGCATTATCATTTTAAATATTTTGCTAATATCAACTACATCTTAGAATTTCTGCTAACATGCCTCTGCAAACTAGGCCCAAACTCACATGCTTATAGAATTCTTCACATGGTGGCTCACTATCAGTGAAGTCTATCATTCTGACCGTCCCACTGCCAGAAACAGGGCATCCTGGGCTAGTTCATATATTACAAATCCATGAATTGTTCATTTATCACTCCATTTCAGAGATTATTGCAGGAACCAAATTTACTGAAGAACACTATGTTTGAGATTATGTAGGACGATATGAACAATCTGTTTGATTTCATTCAGACATTCGATGTTACTATTTGATTCTGCAAACATGAAAAAACAAACTCGAGACAGCTTCCTAACCATGGTCAGCGAAACCTTCCAACTCTGGCTCAAGTGCTCCAGAGCTAAGGAAATTAGGCTCATGCTTTGTGCATTGGGAATGTGCTGTTGTGTCTTTTCCTATAAATGATAGCAAAACAAGGGTATGGACATTGTTCAGCCTTCCTAAACTTGGTCTTTTAAAGTTTCTACCCACATGTCAAAACTATTATAATAACTGTACTCTAAACTAAATTAACAGCTTACCGTCTGGAGGAAGTTGACTTGCAAATTCTGCTGGTAAAGTCAAAAGAGCATAATCTTTAAGTGCAGCTAACCAGAGGCGGCTGAGAGTGGGCAGCTCTGGTTGCACAAGTGTTATTAAACTGTCCGGTGGCAGTTCATCTACTGTGCTATAATCGTCGTCATCGTCATCATTCTTCACTGCTTTCTTCGGTTTAGTTTCTGCTTCTTTTTTAATTTTCATAGCTACAACATACACCTTTAGATAAAGATCCATGCAAAGTATTACAAGCATATACAGACAACACAAATAAAGCTTCTCTGTGTGCCATTAAGTGTCATTAACGTAACCCATCCTTAAAATATATGGTCCCTTAAATTCTAGGCTCTTTGCACTAATAAAACCCACACCTCTTAATATGGTCACCCAAATTGTAGTTCAGAAAGATTAATTCTGCAGCACACTTTCAACCCCATTCTCAAACCCATAAGGTTTAACAAACCTTTTTTAAAAGAAGTATATATCCTCAAGGTGTTGAAAAGTCATGATCAAGAGAACTTTTGTATGTTTCAAAGTCCCTGGACTGAGTTCATCTAATGAGTCCTGACTGGAAGCCCTGTGCAAGGACTTCTGCTTGCACAATAAGGCTTTCGCCCCACTCCTCCCCACTGTATGCTTCCCATGGCTTGGGATGTTTATGTTGGAAGAACCCCTAGAACTGGCAAGCTGAAATGATTGTGCTTGTGGAACATTTGCCTTAGTGCAATATTGAATTCCTCCAACTGAATATATCCTGTTATAAACAATAAAAAGAGAACTTGGCTGATGATGTCAGCAACTCTAGGGAATACCACAAAATAACATGTTAATAAGTTGTCTTATGCAAATATAAAAACCAGTAGAAATACTTCATATAGTTAAAGTATTGTTTCAGCATTTTTTACCAGAAAAAACTGATTTCATAAACCGTTTTCCATTCATCCTGGCAAGTAGTTCACTGTTTTGTTGACACTGTTTTGCTTAGAGGTAAGGAAGGCTGAGATAAGGGATTTATCTAAGATCATACAACAAGTCTACACCTGAGCTAGAATGTTTCCAGTTCTGAATTCAACACTTCACATACTGGATCATGCTTGCTCACATATTATTTTATTTTTATATGCAATGAAATTATATGTAATAAATGGATCGCTTTATGTCTTCATATGTTAACTTTTATATATACATTTCAAATAGCAGCTAGAAACCTTTAAAAATAACCTCAATATACATTGTCTTGCATTCAAAGTCTGAAGAATATTATTGGAATGTTTACAAAGAGCAGCAACCCCACCTATAGTATATCTCCGTTAAGTTATTACATGTAGTTGTATGTCTTCCATACAATGTAATAAACAATATATCAGATCAACTGATTTTTTCATCTATTGCATTCCACTCCACAGAAAAGCAAGAATAAGCAACTGCTTTTATATTATTATTCTTAAACATTTACCTCAGCCCAAGCTTTGAGTACTGCCAGTTTTTCCATAGTAGTAGCGCTCTCCCTGTAAAGCTGGCTGGAAGACCCCTTGCCTGTTTGCACTTTGTCCAGTGAAGAGACAAGGAGGTTGTGAACACGGCGAAGATCATTAAGGTCGCTTACTACGCCACTTCCAATCCAGGTGCTACACACCTAAAAATCAATATAAACAGCCAGCTTGCCTTTTAAGAAAGCATTCCTCCACACAGAGAACCAGTTAGTCTTGGTCTAGGCTCAAAACTCCACCCAAATATGAAGACCAGAGCGTGAGTTAGAGCTAATTTCCATTTCTCAACCTAGCCCACCTCACCAAAATGTTCAAATGATAACATGGGAAATTCCAATACAATTGAGTTAGACAAATCTGCATTGATTAGAGAGGTTTTAAGAAAAAATTAAGAACTTTCAACACAGGAATATTTTCTGACAAATTGTTTTAAGCAACACTTTCATGGTTCTTTTTAATTACAAACATTAATGTGACTGCATTACATAATACCATCTGCAATTCACTACTGGCTAGGTACTATGAGGAACAAGAGACCAAGTTTACCACATGTAATGAAGGCAAAGGGGGGGGGGGGGTAAATGGCCAAAAACATAGGCACAAAGTGAACAATAAACTGGGGGGAAATGAACTTTTTTGGTAGTTTTTAAAATGCTTTTTGAAAGTGTGAAGAAACAAAATGGTGAACAGGAGAGAAACAGTGCAACCAAAAATGATGGGTGGACCAAGAAGGAACATGATACTGTAGATTAAAAAAAAACATGAAATAAGACAAACCAGAAAGATCAGACAAAATATAAAACAGAAGTGAAAAGAAGACAACCAGAAAGACAAGCCTGAAGACAAATAACAAGGGAGCATAAACACTTGTGATTGTATTCGATGAAAGCAAGACACAAACTAGTACATCATGGGAGCAGCCTACTTCCAAAGCATCTCTTCCTTCCTTGATCAGATGGTGCATCCTAAGCACAGTTTACCTGCTTGCTAAAGGGAAATCCAGTGGTGTTTAAGGATCTTCTGCCCTTTATATGACTGAACACAATAAAATAACTTTGAAGTCAGACCATGAATTTGCTATATAACTGGATTCCTCATTCTCCTAATAAATCAAGGAACTGTATGCCTCCCCCATACAATCCCGTCCCTGGTGGGCATCCCTGAGCAGATCTTACCAGAAAATGCACATAGGGCAAAGAAAGGGCAACAGTGCAGAGGGTTCATTACCCTTATCTGGCTAGAGATCAAAGGAAGATGACTTATACCACGTCAGATCACTGCACATCAAATCCCAGTATTATCTATTCTGATTGGCAGGTGGTTCTTCAGGTTCTCAGGCACAAGTCTTTCACATCACCTCCACAGACCCAGTGCAAGACATTGCACTATCTGAGACTGGCCCAGGCATCCTCTCCTCATCTCCCACTGCCCCCTTTCCTGCTTTTCTGTTCCTGCTCCACGCTCCATTCCTATCCTCCTCCACGTTTTCTGCTCTTGCACTCCTCGCCACTTCTTGTGCAATTAGCTGCAAGCTGGCTCTACTCTGAAGAACTGCAAAACCTAACTATTAACTGCAAAACCTTTAAAAAATGTCAGTCCTAAGAGTCAGCGGAGGCCTATCTTCATTCACAAGGAGATAAGATGCTTTCTTAATATGATGCGCCCTCCCAGTTTTGGCTAGTATTCATTTCTCTCTCCATCTGACAACCATGATTTTCTTTGTACCTGGCAAGCTTTTGCTGTAATATCAGAAGGGGTGTCCTGTGAAAAAGCTGGCCTTAAAGCAGCTCCAACCTGTGCGAGAAAGGAAAATTGATGAAACCATGCCCTACACCCACTCTTGTAACAGGAATTTAGACACTTTGCATTAATTAACCTTTGCAGCTAATTAACCTTCGTAACTGTCATAATTATACGACAGACACTATTAATCATTTTTTTCAGTGGAAAAAGACATCTAATTTTAGAAGCAAATGCGTCTCCAAAGAAGTCACAAGTTTCGTTTTGCAATTGCTATGGCAGATAATGCTGATTGTAGCAATATTATAAATCATGGAGAAAGGGAGTCAATTGCTCATCAACATTCAAGCTGACCTAGCCATGGCTACTGACTCAACTTTTATGACTTTCCAAATGTGAATTGGTAGGTTAAGAAGATTAAAAGGGGGAGTTGTAAATCTTCACATATAATGAGCCTAGACCTGTATGAGAGCTTCATGCATGCCTACAGAGCACCTGTGACAAACAGGATCTCTTCATGCCCATCAAAAGCAAGACGATTCTCAGCTGGGATACATCTCGTTTCACAACTGATTTTTTGCAATGGCATAAGCACATAGATAAGCTTACATTAGCCTGATACTGCTCTAGAATCACATGGCCTGGAAACTCTGGTTCAGGAACTGCTGCAAATTTCTTGATAATGTCTTCAAGTGCTTGGAGACCAGCCATTCGTAACTGGTTGCTGTGGTCAGTTGCAGCCATAAATGCCATGCGAATAAGATCAGAGAGGTGAAGAACTAGAAGGTCATCTGAAAATAGACACAAGAAAAAGCAGACTGTTTCAGAAGTCATCCGTGGTTCAAACTTACACACATCTTTCCCCCCAAAGAACTACATTCTAATATAGACATATGATATAGTCTAAGCAAAGCAAAACAGAAAAAATGAGCAAAAGTACCACCTTAAGAGCCAATATCTCTCATGAATTCTGAACTATTCTCCTTAAAATAGGATTTGAAATGATAACAATGTTGCATCTACGGAAAATCTAAACTGCAGTTAGCAAATTCACAGTGCCTATTGTTTACAACAGAGCATGTGATCACTTCTAAGGTTCACCCATTGGATATTTTAGATTAAAGGAGCAATTCATTCACACAAGAAACAAAAGCTTAATTCAGACCATAAACAAATCTATTGAAAGAATGCCAGGAGGAGAAAAGATGAAAAATATAACAATCTATAAAGTCATCACCTTTGTTGCATTTCACACACACACACAATTTACTCAATGTTAAACTTAATTCGCATAGGATTTTTGCAGATAATTCTATTACCATTTTATTTAATCTAAAAGAAATCATCAGTACAAGGAGTCAGTGGAATGACCTATTTCAATATGCAGGCTTTAAACGCAATAATCAAAATTTCCAACATTATTTTCATCTAAATTGTAAAATGTGCCTAACTTTGTAGTAAGTATCACATAATTTTTTAAGAATTCTTTTACATTCCATATTATCAATAGTAGCCTATCTGATGCTTCTGAAATGCCCACAAGCAGGATCTGAAGTTAACTGCTTTGCTTGCAACCCACTGCTATACCTCCTTGCTTTTGCCACCCAGGAAAAGGTATTCGGAGGCATACCACCTCTGAATCTGGACATATAAGTCAGCAATCATTATGAACACCTGTTGATAAGACTTCATGGTAAATACTAACATGCCAGAACAAAATATTTCAGATCCAATTCAATCATATATATCTCAGCTCACTAAACCAAAATCTGCATGAAGGTTGTGTCTGCATACTTTGTCCTTGTGTCACTCTGCCTCACTTCTTATCATGCTGTGACTGAACACTTCTAGGGTGATTTAGTTATAATTTCCCATTATTTCTGAACCAGGAACCTAAGCTTACTGGACTTAGACCAAACCACGATCTGAAACCAACTTCAAACTGTGGTTTCAGACACTAGTTTCATCCAAATCTGGTAAGTATAGTTTCCTGGTTCAGATATAACAGGGAATGGTTAATTCACCCTAGATATCTTCAATTACACATTGGAAGAAATGAAATAAGAGTCCAGAGATCAGAAGGGTATATGCACAAGACATATACATAATACACCAATATAATTATGTCCAAACATATTTAGGCCAATGGAGGGAGCCACATCATCATGATGTACCAACTGAAGCTCCCAGATATTTACAAGAGTAGCCACAGCCTATGCCCAGAACAGCAGCTTAGCTTTCAGGTTACAAACTGGTTTTCCCTTTTACTCCTTTGTTTTCCTACCACTATTTATTTAAATGATTTCCATTTATTTAAATAAGAATAATCTCAAAGTGGTTTACAACCTAGCTTAAAACATCACATAAAGCATAACAAAATGTCAAAATAAAACATTGCACATGAAGATCAAATACAAAATTCTCAAACATAAAAAATTACAGACTAAAATTGTATACAAAAATACAACCCCTACAAAACAGCAGCATTAGCAACCACACAAATGCCTGAAATAGAAGCTGCACCTACACTCCCCCACAGCAACATATCTCAAATACATTCTTAGCAACCGTCCACATACAAACATACCTTATGCATTCCCACCAACCATACAGATAATGCACAGCTAATCCCTAACTATTTATTACAAAGTGAACATCTGGTCTACAAGAATATACAACTGTGTTAAGCATAGTTTACAACCAGCTCATTCACCTACCTCCAGCTAGGGTAATGAAGTATTGTATAAGCAGCAATATAACCACTCCCAAATCACTCCATCTCTCACCCAGTTAGGACCAAACTGGTATTAAGTAACTTTGAAACACAAAAGTATTGCAACTCAGTCTCTTACTCTGGGCGGTGAATATATAATTCCTGTTGCCACCCTATGATACATTACTTACATTCTCCTACTGAGCACATTCAGCAGTACAAAATAAAACATGGTGATGCCTTCACAGCAACCTCAGAAAGGTCTGCACTTCCTTGGCCCTCCTATCTCAGTCTGTGGGCTGGAATGCAAGTCAATTAGCAGCAGCTGTTTCCACTCTCCTCCTCCTCTGGAAATATCAGCAGCATCCTGGCTGACAAGGCAACCAGGAGCAGAGTGAGCACAAAGACAGAATGGACTTTTCCTTGCCCCAGGACCCCTCAACAGCAACAACAGGCAAAAGGTAAAGCAAGTCAATGTCAAGATAAAAAGGCACAATAGTTTTTCACAGACTAATGGTCATTCCAACTGTCTCTTAATTGCCGAACTTAGAAAAGGATGACCACTGGACAAAAAAATGCCTCTGCTCATAAAAATGTCAGAATCAATGGACTGTTAACACTTAACCTCTCTGTGTGAGTGCAAACCTGTCTACATCTGCAGGAAAAAGCCACCTGAAACCTCAACATGGCCCACAAACACACACTGAATCCCTGATCAGAGATGAGGCTCCTTAAGAGACCTTGAATTTTCAACTGTCCGCCCTATAGGATTTTATTAGAGTAGAATCAGATAAGGGGCTATAGTTACCTATAATTAAGTAGTTATTCTAGAGAAGAAACACACACACACAGAGAGAGAAAGATACCAGTCTCTCTTACTTTTAGGATTTCTGAGTTTGGCAGAACGGGCAAGAGCTAGATCAAAGTGGGCTTTATTTGCATTTTCACATAGCATGATAATTCGACACAGGCAATCAGCAGCAAATACTCGAGTAGCCCAGCGAGGAGCTACAGAAGGCTTTGTTTTGTCTTCTTCACCCAGTGTAGTAAACATCATATCATCATCCATTTCATCTTTTTTCTCCGAATCTTCATCTTTTTCACCTCCCAAAGGAGCTGTAGTGGTCATATCTGCAAAATAAGAAAGGATCTATTATTCATTTAAAACATTTTTATCCCAGCTTTCAGTAGAGCAACTTGCAGGACATCTCCCAAGAAGAATAAAATGTAATTATATGTAATAATAAACACAAAGTAAAGCAGCATTAAAAGGAAACCAGCAATAAAACAACAGAATCAGTATTAAATTATCCACCTAGAAGCTTGAGATAATAAAACTGTCTTCATTTTCACTGAAAAGCTATTTAAAAAAAGCATAACAAAACCTTTCCGTATGACTTTACAGAAAAAATACCAAACCAGTTCAACAGTACTAAAACCCTATGAACAATAGTTAAATTTAGTTAGAGTAGACCCACTGAAAATCAGCTGACATATCAATTTAATTCAGTCCGATATCAGAATAGCAAACCTTTTATTCTTGCATTGGGGAAAACTGACACTAGGTAACAAATGCAAGAAATGACAGTGGCAAACTTGTTGAACTATAGTTCTTTTCGCAATCAAGCCCAGAAACATCTTGGTATTTTACAGCAAAAATGTATTTCTCTAAAGAGACATAGTAAGAAATGCATGCTTACACCTCAAAAATGATGAAGATGGCGCTTTGAAGTCAATCTAGCGAGACAATATCAGGGCCTTTTAAAACATATGTAAAGTCTCACCACAATTCTTTTGGCCTATGATACAAATATTGGCAGGGCACTATATTTACAAGAAAATATTTGGCAAGAATCTAGAATGATTCCACAGCACTGATTAATACAAGCTAACAAAATTCAGGAGATGTCAATAGCCCAATTCATACCCTGGCTCCAAACCAGGCTCCAATTTCTATTTGAAATGTTCTTGGCTCCAATTTCTATCTGAAATGTTCCTAGAAGAAACTGGGATCAACAGATCAGTGACTCAAGAGTTATTTCATTTGCATATTAGTAGCTCATAAATAATCTTCTGAAGACAGTTTTATCAACACACCAAGCACCTCCTAAGCTACCTATAAAACACTGTAGCAGTGACTTTCTAATATGCCTCAGGCTCCACTGAAATTATGAGGCCCTCGTGTATTAGTGAAAACACAAATCAGCACCTAAATAAAACTTTAAAGGCTGACCTTTACAGCCTGGGGAAAAAAGCTTCCAATAATACATAATTCCAGATGGATGAGGCCTCAGTTAGATTACTGTGCATCTAGTCCTTACAGCATGTTCCAGTAGCCTTATCGGAGGTCACTAGAGCATGAATAGAAGGGTTCAATTTTGTTAGGTGGGGGTGTAGCAGTTGGTGCACCAGTCATAGCTGGAAAAAGGCACTCCTCACTACTTACGTGACCTATGCATCTAACAAGACTGGGTACCCAAAAGCAGGGGCAAACGAAGGCGTCGTGACACCCGGGGCAGGGCGTTGCTATGTAGGGCGCATGTGCAGCGTCACAACGTACAGTGCATGTGCGGTACATAGTGAAACCGCACATGTACTGTACATAGTGGTTTGCCGGGCCCGGCGGCGACACTCCAGCGCTGTATGGATGGCGCCGGGATCCTCTGCTCGCAACTGCAGCCTCGAATGGAGGATTCTCCACATGCGGCCGCAGCGGAGCGATGGCTGCTCGCGCCGCTGAGAGCCCCTGTGGGGTGCCTTCTTGTCACCCCCCCCCCAGACAAGACACCCGGGGCGCTCCGCCCCCCGTTGTGACGCCACTGCCCAAAAGAGTACTTAACATGAGTTTGATCAAACTGCGGGAGGCAGTGGAAGACAGAAGTGCCTGGCGTGCTCTGGTCCATGGGGTCATGAAGTGTCAGACACGACTAAACGACTAAACAACAACAACAACCCAAAAGATAAATATTAGACATTGGACAATTGTTGTTCCAAGATGTTTAACAAGGTTTTCTTCAGTAGAGGCTGGACCATGACTTCCTTTAATGCCATAGGCATACTTGATGGAAAAGTCTGCTAAATAAAAAGCTTCTAAAGGAATTACAAGAGTCAAAACATGGTCATTTTCAGATACTTACCACTGGATGCTGCAAGGACATCCTTACATAACATCAGCCAGTGCGAGAGCTTTTCTACTGCCAAAGATGAAAGCATATGTCCCAAGGTATCATGAATATCAGAGCACAGCTTCCGATCAGTCTCCCGATCTAGCATTCCAAAAAGGACTCCCTCAAGTCCAGTCTCTGTGATATTGATTCCCTGATGTCGGCCATGAATATCCCTCCGGGAGCCTAGTCCTGGAGCAAAAGAATTCATATCTGCAAAACAGATGGTAAAGGCATTTTACATTAACAGGAATTCTTTTCATCAAAATAGCAACTTGAGATTTTTCTTAAAAGTCTATGGCTCCATATGATCCAAATAACTAACACAATGACATCTGCAGCATTAAAATGCAGTACTTAATATGATAAAACACCAACGATGCAGAAACTAAGGTGCTAGTCTAGGGAAGTACCAGTAAGTAACCTATGTATCATTGCGTCATGTAATTCTGTTTAAACACACCTGCCCATCCAAAGTTGTTGCATATTTCATCATTTATATAAAATAAAGTACTCCATATTTGGGCAACTTATTCAAATCCTTTTAAAAGGTTTACATAAATTAACATATGCATGAATTAGTCTAACTCAAAAAAGCATTGATGGCCGACAGTAGAAAAAAGGTCACCCAATCAAAAACTGTATCACTACATACTTAGGACATAAGACAGAGGTAGCTAACTTGTGACCCTTCAGATGAAGTTGTGCTCCAGCTCTCATCAATCCCAGCAAGCATGTCTAATGATGGGAGCTGCAGTAAATCATTATCTGGAAGGCCAAAGGTTAGCCACCAGAATGTAAGGGGGGCGGGGAAGGGAAGCTTTCTGCAAACCTAGAACAAAGGCACCTCTAGCCTTGTCCTGTCAAGTCTAATTTACAATAGGCCTTGAGCTCAGTTCTTGAAGCTTTTAGGCAGACATCTTTCCCAGCTCTGCTACACAGAATCAAGTCAATTCAAAATGCTGGCAAATCCAATCTGGCCAAGGTATGTGGAAAGTGTGCACTTTCATAGTCTACCATTGGAGAAAAACTGTCAAAAGTGAATACTTTAGAATGAAACAAATGTATATCATTTTTACGAAGTCAGACAACATGCAGGTGAAAATATAGTATGGGAAATGAACTTTAAAAGTTTACAGCATTAGCTGTTTTCATTTGGTAAACATGCAAAGCAAAACATACTCATCCCATTATTTTCTTTGTCTCCAGCATTTTTGGCTAAACTCATGGCATATTCACATACTTCTGCGGCTTCTCTCTGAGCAAGCTGCCTCAGACATGCTACCGCAGCCCGACGAAGTAGAAGGTGGGAGCTGCATAGGTGAACCTGCAACCAGAGTCATAAATCAGCAATCAAACTAGTTGGGTGACTTGAAAGAACCCATAGGTACTGTTGCTTAATTAAAATTAGCTACTCAGTAAACCAATATTTTTATTAATTGAAAAAGTACATGAATCAATTAAAATAGCAGTTTAGCATATTGTGGGTTTCCTACAGCATCTGGTTCACCATTGTGAACACCAGATGTTGGATTAGATGGGCCACTGGCTTGATCCAGCAGGCTCTTCTTACGTTCACATGAAACCAAATACACATTTCAATATGACTGCTGCGAAAAGGGGGCCTGGGGTATGTGTGTTGTTTGTGCATATTACTTGGGTCATTTGGTGGCGTGGTAGTGGCTGGGATGGGATGGCTTCTAGGTGTGTGACAAAGGTGATTGCCACAGCAAGCTATGGAGTATAATAGAAGCAACCTTTCTTCAAGAAACTCTGGCTTGCGGTTGCACAAGCCTGAAAGTCTTTATAAGGGCAGAAAATTGTCTATCTGCCTGGACACTAGAACGTGGACAACAGAGATGCTGATAAGGCCTTCAAGAAACAATGCATCTGATGGTTAAGTTCTACCTCCACTGTCAGAGGCACCACTTTACATAGCAAGCGCACTGGCTTGCCCCCGGAAATGAGGGGGCCGGAGCTGTGGGGCATGCTGACATCACTTGTGCATGCCAAGATCAATTGAGCATGCTCCGCAACGTGCTGACGTGTCATGCCTCCTTGAATTTTTGGGGGGCCCCTTGCTGCCTCCCAGATGGTGCCCCTGTTACATAGGGTCATTGAAAGCTGCCTTGTACTGAGTCAGACCAATAGACCATCTATCTCAGTGATTGGCTGTGATTCTCCAGCGTTTCAGGCAATGGTCTCTCCCAACCCCACCGAAGCCTGTACCCTGGATGTTCTGCCTGCAAAGCATGCGCTCTACCACTAAGCCACAGCCCATCCCCTAAAATGTCTCTTTATGATGCCATAGCTGTGCCCTTGCACCCAAAAAGTGATCCTTTCAGAGATGCACTCTTTATGACCAGAGATTCACCAGAGTTCAAGTGTAGGCACTTGTCTGTTTTGACTAGTGTGTGCATACCCACTCCCCCTCAATAATGCCTTCATGCATTCTTTTGAACACATGAATAGGGTTAGTATTTTACCATCATCTGATCTGAATGATGCTATCAGCTAAGAACAGTACTGCTCTATGAAGAAAACCAACAAAGAGCAGCTGAAGTTCACATGATGTGTTATCAACGGCTTCCACTATCGAGTGCAAACTGCTGTTTATAGCAAACTTAAATATGCTTTAGAGACACATTCAAACGTTTATGGTAAATATTTTCTTCCTAATGAAAGAATGTTTTAAACTGTAACCTGCCTTGGATGCCTGGCTGAAAGGCAGTATATGAATGCAATTAATAAATAAAAGAAAGAAGTACATCTATATATCTTTTCATAAGAATCATATAACTTTATTTAATTTGATTCCCTCCCTCTCTTCTACCTCCTCCACTCATCTCCCCTAATACTCATGGGAGAAATGGCAACGTGATCTGTAATTGCTAGGTTGAAAGCTTTATTGTTATTAGTTATTGCTATTTTGTGAGACTACAGCTGATTATAACTGAATGACCTGTCTGTTTCTGTATGTATGTTCTTGAAAATCTGCAATGAAACCTGTATTATTTTTTAAGAGCTTAACTATTTGGTTGGACTATGGCTATTTAAGAAGTCACGGTAGTCAGAGAAAGGGTTAAGGCGTGAAGAAGGCTGTGTGTTCTCCACTTCTGGAGAATACAATTGATCATTTTGACAAAATTTCTCACCCACCCATCCCCAAGTATCCAACTATATAAATGTTATAGTACTGAAACATAATGAGAGGCATAGCTTATACTCACACAAAGGCTGGGAACAAGACTGGAGAGGTTAACATGTCGTGGTGCAAACATGTGAAGTTGCTGGAGGCAGGAAATGGCAGCTGCCTGAACAAGAGAGTCTGAATGATCTTGTGTAATTGCACAACCCACCAGACATGAGGAACGGATGGTGGAAATGGTAGCTCCATTACCTATCAAATTTAAAGTTATCAAATCAACTTCAAAAATATCTACATAATATTCTATTTCAGTCATGGATGCATTTAATTTCCATGGATGCATTTAATTTTCTATCCTGTCACTTACCTCAAAATGTAATATACACCAAGGCTATAAGCTTTATTTATTTGATTATAGGGCATTGGTCTCACAAGGTAGATGATGATGATGATGATGATGATGATGATAATAATAATAAATAATAATAATAATATCAACAACCATATAAAAGACAAGAAAACACCAACATTCCCGAAACAGCAGCATGAAAACTGCATCCCAGCCTACATATATTTAGTCACTAATAAGAATGTTAAGAAAAGAGCAGCTGAGACTCCAATAAATAAAAATATAAGAAAAAAGAGAAAGTTGGAAAGGAACCAGAAATCGAAGCCAAGGGAGCCTTATAGCACACCTATCTGCACATTATTGTTGGTGGTCCATGTTAGACCAGAAGGTAAAAAAGGTAAAGGTAAAGGACCTCTGGATGGTTAAGTCCAGTCAAAGGTGACTATGGGGTTGTGGCACTCATCTTGTTTTTCAGGCTGAGGGAGCCAGCATTTGTCCGCAGACAGCTTTCCGGGTCATGTGGCCAACATGACTAAACCACTTCTGGACACTGCAAGGAGTGCCAGAGTGCATGATAACACCATTTACCTTCCCACTGCAGCGGTACCTATTTATCTACTTGCACTGGCATGCATTTAAACTGCTAGGTTGGCAGGAGCTGGGACAGAATAACAGGAGCTCACCCCATCATGCGGATTCAAACCACCAACCTTCTGATCAGAAAGACCAAGATGCTCAGTGGTTTAGACCACAGCGCCACCAGCTACATTAGGATTCACACCAGCAATCAGAATGTCGTCAGGCAGAAGATATAAAATGGAGAGAGACTGGAACAGGACTAAAGCCACAATCCTTGCCTGGGAGTAAGTCCCACTGAACTCAACAGGACCGACTTCTGAGTAAACATGACTAGGATTTTGCTTTAAGGCTGCAATCTTAGGTATCTTTGTTTGGAAGTTGGATTTATTTTTAAAAATGTGTAATATAACGTGCACACAACTTAACAGGAGGATTACGGCCTTCATTTTTATTGTTTTGTACACTAACCTTGCAGCTCCGGGCCAACAGTTGTTATTATGGCACCTAGACATCGACCCAAACATTGGTGTACTTCTGTATGTGATGGAGGCACTGTCAAAAGTAATGTGAGAACCAAAGACAGAGTAGGCTCTACGTATCCACGGTACATTGGTCCACTAGAGTCCACTATTAAAGCGAGCGAATGGAGAGACCATGTCTGGAACAATAATTAACAGGTTAATCATATACCTTTGGCACAGTTCACTAAGACTATGGTAGGGTATGGTTGTCACTTTAGCACAGCGGTTCCCAGTCTTCATCACATTATCTCTCTCTCTCTCTCTCTCTGGCTTGGAAAAGTAACTCTGAAGCCCCACTTTCTGACAATTATTAAGGAAACTGAAGCACAGACCCTGCTCATGTCCCACAGAACTAAAAAGGGAGGAAGCAGAGCCATCAGGGCCCACAACATGGTTTAAGTTTTCTGTGAAGTGGACCACCAGCACTAATGTTAATGAAACACTGTAGTAAAGGTAGTAAAGGTAAAGATAAAGGGGCCCCTGGCCATTAGGTCCAGTCGCGGACAACTCTGGGGTTGTGGCGCTCGTCTTGCTTTACTGGCCGAGGAAGCCGGCGTACAGCTTCCGGGTCATGTGGCCAGCATGACTAAGCCGCTTCTGGCGAACCAGAGCAGCGCACGGAAACGCTGTTTACCTTCCTGCTGGAGCAGTACCTATTTATCTACTTGCACTTTGACGTGCTTTCGAACTGCTGGTTGGCAGGAGCAGGGACCGTGCAAGCGAAGCTCACTCGTTGCGGGGATTCAAACCGGTGACCTTCTGATTGGCAAGCCCTAGGGCTCTGTGATTTAACCCACAGCACCACCTGCGTCCCTTCAACAAATAGTGGGCATACCCAAATTATGAAGGCATTTTTATTCCCTGAGACTTCAGGAGTTTGATAATGGGGCGTTTCATCCACAGCAACAGTATTTAAACTTATCTATTAACAAGCTGTTAGTATTTTTATTTTATTTTTGCAGGACTGTTTTGAACGTATGAAAGGGAGGGGCACACAATGATCATATATGTTACCTAGAGCTCATTATAGAAACAGTTGAACAGAAAGTAATAGAGAAATAAAGTATGGCTGGGTTGTGCGTAGTACCTGCTTAGAGTAGCGCTTATAGAGAAACATTTTCAGATTGTTTACCAAATAGGTAGCATGGCTATCTATAACTGAAAAGTGGTTGAAGCAACAAAACATGGGTGCTTATGCTCAGAAACCTTTGTTTAAAAAAAGTTTGCAGAATTTTCTGCCTGATTCTTTTGCCATTCATAATATTGTTAAAAACATCTGCATACAGAATGAAGCATTTAAAAGTGTATAATCCTTATTATACTGTGCTGAATATTATACATCTGCTTTACCTGGACTTCAGGGGACGTTCCATCTTGTGCCAGTGCTAACAGAATGCTGACACTGGTTTTCAAGTGCTGCCCAGAACCTATTCCTCCAACGTAGCGGTGGAGACAGCCAAGAGCCAAGGAATGGCCTGTTCTTGCCACGACGTCTCTAGCAGATTTCAGCCTATCAAGATTTTGGTAAAGTTTAATTTTTGTTAAATCTGTAGCTAATACCATTTTTGTTGATGTCAAATAAAGACAAACAATCCAATACAGTAAGTCCACAACTTACGTAAGGGTTACCTTCCAGAGATTGTGCCTAAAGCCAAAATCACATATAGTCAAAACCCACTGGGTTCAATGGTAGGTGGGATTGCCAAAGTCATTCTTCCTGGAACCCCACCCATTTTCCTCCCCCCCTTTTTTGCCACACCCATAAAGCTGAATGTGCACAAGTTAAATGTGTACTGTATTATTTTTCAAGATCATATAAAGAGAAAACATTTCAAATGACCAAGGTAGGCAAAAGCATCAGCGCCTTACACTTAAATGCTTACAGCCATGTTACTTCCTTCTTAAGGTATTAAGAACCAAAATTAGAAATTATATGCAGTTTTTAAGCTGTGCACATTTTCATATTTGCATGCATAGCAAAACAAACTATATTCTACAAAAACTATATTCGATATAAAACTATACTCCCCTGTCACACAGGGGAATGAGATGTAGCAAACAAAGTTCTCCTTTTGCTTCAAGCAAAATGTTCAACGTACTTGTCAAAGCTGTACTGAGCCATTCTGGCAATGAAAGTTGCTTCTCCCACCACCTGTGCCATTCTGCCAAGAGCTTCTCCTGCAGCACATCTCAGAATGGGGTTAGGGTTGTCAAGGGCCCCCATAACTAGTGTCAAGGCAGACTTGCGAACTTCTTCCGGCCCTAAAGTACTTTTATTCTCAGCTAAGCCCTTTAACAGAAGACAACATATAAAGTTTTACAGATACACACCATATAATACCCATATTCACAACTACTGTTTCTGCAAATGACTTTCCTACATTTCCAGTCAGGGAAAGGTTTAAGCTTTCACACGTTTTGGCAGATGTCACATAACCAGAAGCATAAAGGTGCTCTTCCACTCAAAGTGGGGCTTTTTTGACTTAGTAAAAAGGGCACAACACCTTCAAATTGTAGCATAGGTGATGCATCATATTTTGCATGCTATGACACAGCTTCTGACACATCATTGTGCAAAGTCTTCCACTATGGCTCACATAACAAGTTTATGGAACAGTGTTAATGGACTCCATTTGTAAGTTATCTCAGCACCTCTTATCCTTTGATATGAGGGCACTGATATTAGCGCAATAATAGTGATCAGAAATGAATTTGTATGCATACATTAACATTCTATGCCTCACAACTGCAGCCTTGTTATAATTACAGTAGGATAGGAACAGCATTATACCTCTTAAAGTAGGTTTACCTTTAATGCACTAAGAACAGCAGTAAAAATATTAAGCTGCACAGCTTGCTGACGAACACCTTTTGCCTGCTTGACACATTCTGCAAAATGATCCAGCATCTGTAGCCTGTAAATACATATAGTATGAGAAAGATATTCCTTGAAGTAATAGAAAAAGAGCTATAAAACCCACAGGCTTCAAAGGTGATGACTGTAAGGTGCCTCTGTGTGGCCAATGACTATGCCACAATGTGATATAATGTACTTCAAATTATGTTACTGTGCTTTCAAGCGAAATTTGCTCTTGGACTATTTGTTCATCTAACAGTGCCATCAAATGAATTCACCAGGCAAGCTGCTGGTAGTGTTGCTGCTGCTACAATACAGAAGCTCCAAAACTAGGCTTGGCAATAACTGTCCCCACTCCCATAATGTGACTTTCCTTCCTCTTTTAACATCACCTCAACCCTCTGGAGAAGATTTTGGAGGGTGTGGCATTGCAGGGGAGAGGAAAGAAGGGAGGAGGGAAAACATTACGTTGCGTGAACACAACAGTAAGTGTTGAATAAATGCTCTATAATGCAGATTATAAATAAAAAAGATAACACAAACTTTTTAAAAGGTGGGAAAATTTCTTAATAGCTAACTTTTAAATAGGATTTAAGCCTTGATGCTGTTTAATTAAATAGCACTATAATGACATATTCACAGATTTTGCTGGGGGGGCCTACACCTAGCTTCAGACGCCCTAATCTGCCCCCTTGGCCCTGGGATCTTACTAATTTTGGTAGCAGCAGCAAAAAGAACAAAAATTAAAGTAGACAGTGCTACATTGAGCAAAGTCCAGTGCCCTGATCTGAATACTGGTACACGTCAGCCTTTTTCAGTCATTTGATTGGTCATTTGATGAGCAGAGGAGGAGGCAATAATGACACTCCTCAGCTAATTTGCATGGTGTATGCATGTGTGTGTGGCTTGCAAGTTCAAGAGGGTTGTCACTGTGGCTCTAAGGCCAACAAAGGTTAGCCACCCTGGTTATAAACAGACCTGTGCTTGTAGGAAACATGGGGGAAAACCACTCCAAAGAGAGCAACTGAGGCATCTATGACTGACACTCCCAAAGGAAGAGGACCAGGAACAGCTTCACCAGCAGGGATGCGCAAATAAATGGAAGATGGATCATGTTCTAGAGCACCACTTCCAGAGGCACTGTTTGGCTGGAGCTGTAAAGCATCAGAACACTTGAAATATGATAAACATGTAACACTTATCGCTTCGTATTATACATTTTCCAAAGCTTTTTGTTTCTAAATTATTATTGTTCAAAGGAACCTATATACTTCTGCAGTGTCTCCATTATTTCAAGGACAAAAAAGGAGATTCAACTCTAAGGCATGGATCCTAGCTTTTAGCACTGTGATGTTTGTTTTCAAGGAACGGGTTCTTCCATGAATGTATTAATGGAAGGAGCTTCAGTTCATCAAACTAAATACATCCATGGAAGGTTTGAGCCAGTATGTATAATTCAAGTAAAATTGCTTTGCTTGTGCCCAGTCACGTGGTTACCAGTACTGCACAGAACACATGATAAGGGCAATTACAGATCAAGCAGTCTCACATAAGCGTTTCATTTGGAAAGTATGAGAAGGAAACACACACCATGACTATACTATTAGATGCCCTACTGTAATACTTTGAGCAGCAACAGCAGCAGGGTCCATTGCCTTTTTTCTTTTTCAAAAACATGTTTATTATGTGACTTTATTCTTTTCTAACTCTATGGCATCTTCGCCTGCTCTGCTGTAGCATGTTTAAGAGTTCAAGTTTAGGGTTGACTCTGTTCTGGCATCTCTCACAAACTCTACAAGACACAACATTTTTCATAACTCTAAGGAAAATCAAATTATAATTGAGTCTAACTTAAACCTCTATATTTAGAAATCAGTAGAAGTATTACAAATATGTGCTGGGCACTGTAAAAATAACAACAGTGGATTTGCTCAAGAGCCTTGAAAAAGACAGAAAACTAGATGTTTGGGGAATGATTTTAAAGGATTTGATACCTGATCTTCAATTGATTTATGGTCTGTTTCCTGCAGCCAGGAGCCAAGAAGAACACTGTCATCATAATGGCAAAGTGATCTAAGCAGAGATGTAGTAGTATTAGCAGAGTTGTCTGTCAAAGTAAATTCTGCCACCAGCTCCCGAAGAAGTGCATTAAATGACCCTGAAGGAGAATAATTGGAAGGGGACAACGTCAAAATATAATGCATTTTACATCCTGTGATTCAACAGGCATTATATGAAACAGAAATAGTTCCCAAAGAAGGATGGTGTAGTACAGGAAAATCAGTACTAATATTATTCTTGGGAAGCTATAACCCATGAGAAGCCCACATTCACCTGCCTGAAAAGTCAGGTAGTCTTGTACAGCTAGATGCACCGAATGTAGTGTCCACTGGCAAAGAGAACTCTACTGCTTTACTATAGTACTACCAGAGAGGCCCTCAAAGAGCACGGTGCCAAGAAACTAAAATCTATTGGGAAACCAGCCAAATACCAGAAAGAAAAGTAAAAGCTTTTCCAGGTAGTTTATTTCTCCAACTGAACCTCACTGAGACAGGGGTTGAAGAAATCAAAGGTACTATCCAGTGATTATCCTCCAAGCTGGAGTTCAGTCAACAGAAGAGTAGAGGAGTTGGATAGTTATAATGGAATGGTCTTGGGGGTGGAGTGCACATTTTTATTTCTATTTATCTATTTTTACGTTGTTGTTGTTTTGTGAGTGTGTATGGGTGGGTATAGAGTAGAGAGGCTTGGAGAACATTTGAAGTTTCAGATATTAACTAGACACCCTGCACTCCAAGGCCAGGGAGACTATTGCTGCTTGATAGCATTAACAACCCTACATTGTATTTGTGAGTTACCCAGGACCATTGCTTAGAGGCATAGCTGGTATATGTATTACTGAATATTACTGCATAGTTATTTCTAATCTTTCTACAGGTGTGCAGATGTGTATATGTGAGCACTGTGATTCTGCCAGATGTCCTCCAGAAAAATACATTATTTGTTCACAGAAATGCTACCTATCTTGCGACTATTTTCAATTTTGTGACTACTTTAAAGTTTTTTAAAAGCCTACATAAGAATATAAGGGATGCGGACCCAAGCATTAAGAGCAATAAGCAACAATTCAGTGCAATTACCTTCATATGTTTTTGGTGGTAACAAAGCCAAGATGTCATAAAGTCTTAATCGGACCATTGCTGCACTAGCCTTCAGATGAGCTCCGTGGGCTTTTATTACAGAGGGAATGCTATTGTGTTAAAAAGAAGTCCAGATTAATTGCTAGTAAAAATCATGGCATAGTAAACTGTTGATGCAATGGGTTGTATTCAACATAACACTAAGACTAAGGTTCCATCAGCAGAAGGATTTCCCCTTGCACAACAGAACTCCCCTGCGCCCCGCAAAATCTGTTCTGGAGGTTCCTCCAACCATCTAGAGCAGATCTGAGGACAGCATAGGGAGCACATGGGGGGGGAGAAGTGGAGGGAAGTCCCATTGTGCTAGTGGTAACCTTTCTGGTAGGATGCACTAGATTGAAGTCTAACTTTTAATACTGTTATAAGCAAGGTCTATCCCTGAGTTGCTATGTGATATGCACACAATTTCATTTTATGTAGAATAAATTATTTTTGAAAGTATTTTTAAAGAAGATTTGTGCCTTCCATAAAACAAGAAATAACATTTAGTTTAAAAATGGAAATGTTAAATATCAAAACAGTAAGACAGGACATAAAATTAACTTTAAGAAGTTAGTGTTGATTGTTTCTTCATTTTGAATTTAAAATAAGAACTTCTCTGACTTTTTCTGGTTATGCAGACTACAGAGGATTTTGAGGGGAAATTGCTTCACCATTGTGGAAACTATACTTACTGAGACATCATTGTCATAGCACATTCTATAGGAGTCATCAGTTTTCGAATAACATCCTCTGTTAGAAGTTCGGGACAGTGAGCAACAAAACTTCTCATAGCTAATAATGAAAAATGCATTGGTCACATTTTAAACTATGTAAGCAAACAAGGAAATGTTAACTATCAAAAAGAAACTGCAGTTCAGCTGCTGGCAAAATGCCAATGCTAATCAGCAGAGACATTCAAGAAGCCAGGTGAACCACAATGCCCCACCCATGCTATCCACTATTGCTACCTGTCTATATTGTTTCAGCCAAGCTTGCATTGCTATAGGAAGGACAGGTGGAATCAAATACTACCCCACTTGTCTCCCTCATCAGGCATCTTTTCCTTAGGAGCCACATGTACCACTACGAATGAACCTATTTTTTTTTACTCTCTCAGCCTTCTGAATAAGCCAAACTCTTACGTTACCTTTATACACTATTTACTTGCGACATTTATATCCCAGCATTCCTCCAAGGATCTCAGGGCATTTTACAAGGCCCTGTGACACTGGAAGTGGAACTTGTTCAAGGCCATTTAGTATTCAGATTTGAACATGAATCTTTTCACAATGTTACAGGTAAAACCGATTGAAATAATTCAGGAACTGTTAGCTGTATCTTTGAGATTCTTACCACAGAGAGCTCCTGCACGTCCTTCCAGTGTTACTTGCCATGTGAAGGAATCTCCACGAGCTTTCTCTGCTTCCAACTCCTTCAAAGATCGGGGAAATACATTTCGCCACAGCAGTAACATTTTGGGAAGATGGTAACGAACAGCAGACGGACCTAAGGGTAAGAAGGCAAATTACTGTAGATTTTAAACAATTCTCAACAAACAAACAAAAAATAACCAAGTGACACTAAAAATACTCCAATGCCATTATTGTGTGCTATTCTTTTCTTTTTTTTAAAGTCACATTTTGTATGCCACTTTGGCCATTTTTACTTGGAAAGGTAGCTAGTAATCAATGTAACCAATGCAAGTGATGTAAGATTATAGGAATATTTGTATTTTTACACACTACGTATTAGTCTTTAGCATTAAAAGTTTAATCAAATAAAGCTAATTTAAAGAATATTGGGCTGCCAAGTACTCTTCAAAAAGTAGTAACTGCTATCAACTGATAAAATACTGTTATTTTTCTTCATGCTGCTCTCAATTCTTTATTAAAGTCCAATTTGTATTTAAATGGGATTACCTTAAGACACATTTTTTACCACAATGCTTCTAACCCAGATCAAACAAAGAAAACAAGATGAAAGAAAAAGAAAATGTCTTTTTTCCAGACCATCTGCTACTTATAGCTATGTTTAAAAGACCGGGAAACAAAAGATAGAGAAATATAATCACTTACTGTAATTTCTATTTTCCTTGAAAGTTATATTTTAACAGACTCTTTTAGATTTGTTTTCTTGGAGCCTCTCATCACATATTAAAGCGCCAGTCAAATATGCCTCTCCCCAATTACAAATATGAAGTTATGAAGAGCTTGGTTTATTCTGCTGACTATAACAACTTTAAGGAATTTTTACTGTCAAGACTAATCCAATAAACTTATTAAGAATATCAGGACTGTCCTACACCACAGTGATAAAGCCAGCCACTGTTTTACATACCTAAAGTCATCAGAGCACCAAGCAAAAGCCATCCAGCCTGGGTTCGCTGCAAAGACAATCTGCTATTTTGTGCAGCAGATCGTAAGAGATCCTCTGCAATGCTAACAACCATCTGAAAACAAAAGGAGATTGTTACCAATTATGGGCCCATTCCTAACCACACATTACGTGCTAACACAAAAGTTTGCATGTGTCACCATGGAGGCGCAATACTTTCAGATCTTTAAACCTGAATGTCACAAGAAGTTGCACATTATTCTCAATTATTTAGTTATTTAAGGAATTAGCAATAACACTTCCAATTTGGGTTCAAAATAACACACGTTACACCAATATGGCATAAAGTGTAAAATGGCTGTGTGACTTTACTCAACAAAAATAAAATATTTACAGAAGGGTAAAGAAAACTAAAAACCAGTGTATATATAGGGTACCCAAACCAACTTTATTTTAAAGATGCAAGGAAATGAGGAACCCTAGTATTACTAAATAAGGAATGGGAAATGGTAGTAGGGATCTGGCAGCTGAAACAGTGGCCTAGATTAACCAGGGGAATGTTTGGATGCAAATGAACTCTTTGGGTCAAATGAAAGCAGAAGGACAGTGAAATTTAGGAAACAGATTTAAGAGAAAGAGTAATGTAAGGAGTGACACACTAATTATTTTCTTCTCTCATTGACACAAGAGAGGTCAGAGTTTAGGCACCTGGGCTGACATGGATATGCCATGGCCCGCAGGTGATTATACTGGTTGCTGTAGCATCTTTTCTTCTTCTGTTTAAATGCATTTTATAGTCAGGAGGTAGCCAGCCAGACCCTTTCCAACAACAAATTGGTGTTTTAACAAGTGAATGTGTTTAGCATTAGGGCAGCAGAAGCATACTCCATTTTATTTCTGTAGCCATTATGTTGTTAAGATTTGAACTTAATATGAAAAGCCACATATGTTCATAGTATCTCACCTTTCCTTTTGCATGGGGAATGCCCAAAGGACACTGATGAACTCCACCTAGCAAAGCAGCCATTGCAAAACTGTAACCACTAACAGCTTCTGGTGAGGTCTTCAAATTGTTGAGCCTTTCGGCACACCGGTCCAAGAAAGGAGTCACTTGGAAAGGCAAGGCCACAGCTACGCAACGCAGGCACCATGCAGCAGCAAGTCGGGCAGCCATGCTTGGATGCAGAAGAACTGAAGTAACAGTCTCAAGCAATCCTGAAATCAACACAGACAACAGTGAGTCTTAAAGGGAAATCAATAATGGATTCCTATACTAGGATATACTCTATACCATTCAGTCCCCTTTCACTCCATCTAATAGTAAATCAAGCTGTCTAAATATTACTCAACAGAATGAGATTTAAAATTAGTTTACTTATGCTTTTAAATTTCCATTTTATTTCTCATTTCAATAAACACACAATGAGGCATTCACCAGAACTCTCCAGACTCTAGGTTCTTATGGGGAAACTATATTGATAACTACTTGGTGAAATTTTGTAACTACTCAACAACTGTATACACAAATACATTTATATTAGGTAATTTGTTTAGCTGTTATGGGTGCAGGCTAAAGAATCTCAGAATTGCTTACATTCTGCTGAAACCAGAGGCAGTAAATGCCCTTGCATTTTTCTAGATTACATCACATGTCTTGCTGGGTTTGTTTTTCATGCCAGAATCAAGTGGTAATCAAGTAAGCTGGCAGACAGAAGTGGATATTGAACAGTACAATTCTATACAGGCAACTGTATATTAAATTACAGTCTTAACAACTTACCTATAGAAGGCTCTTGTATGAGAGGTGAAGCAGTGGCACTTAGGCTCTGAACTAGGCTCCCAAGCTCCTGAAGGGCACAAACCATCACATGCTGACTTGCAGCAACTTCAGCTGCTCCTGATTTGTTTTCAATATTAGCATCATTCACAACTGATTCTGGCAAAGCAGTGGGAGAAGAGAGCGTGTCATCCAGCATTCTTGTAAATTTGAGGTGTATTCAGAAGAGTATCAGTATAAAGAACTATAGAAATGCAAGAGTTGCTTGTACACAGTAGCTAAGAAACTGAGCTGCATGTGTTTGTTTGAGATGCCACAGAATTTAAGAGACAACTCTTACAGAACAGAGATTGGTTTAGCATACATTCAGATGACTTGCTGGCAACCTACATTAAAAGCCGCCTTTCAATCACAAGTATTTTATATTTCATCACAAGAGAGCTACTTTCGGATAATTACTGAAGGAATGAGAAAGTATTATCAAGAAATATGCCATTGTTTCTATATTTTCACCATGGAAACTTAGCTTATGAAAAATGTCTAATAGTGATGAGTCCGAAAACTGAAGGGAAAGAACCAAAGCATTAAATTCTCTTCACGATTACTGATTTTCCAAGTTCTGACTCCTACTTACTGCCAGTTTTAAAATATTTTTAAGAATTAGCTCTCTGATCTCAAGCACAAGTAGCTTGATGCCCATATGCCGCATATGCATGTTTTTTTGGGGGGGGGGAGCTGTCCTAAACATTCTTCATCTTCTGAGTAACCATACTTTTGTATTTCATTGCTGTGGTGCAGTTAGCATTTGAAATATATATTCAGTCAACACAGCTAGATATTTTAGAGTGTATTTACGGATTATTACATACTGTGCCTGCACTTCAGTGTTATGAGGGCACATAATATTGTTTGATTATCTGTCATAGACCTTTTTTTCACAGCTTTAAAAATTCCTTCATACTTATGGGACAGGAATATATTATGTTGATTTGGACCTTAACCTTAACATTCTTACCTACTGCCTTCATCTGTTTACCAATTGCCTGGCATATATCTTTGGCAGCTGCAATCTGTGCCTTCTCCCCCAATAAACTTCCTACAGTGGCTCGGAGGATGAAGGAGACACATCTTCGAGAGTACACCGCTTCTACATGAGTCTGTGTTGCCCGAGGGTGAGAAACCAGATCTAGAACATGTGACAAGAATGTAGCAAAATTGCGCTCCAGCCACTGACCTCCTAATGTTGTGACAAAGACAACATAAGCCTGCAAATTCAAAATACAAATATTACAACCACAGAAAGGAAGGATTTGTACACATTTACATAATAGAGGGGAGGGGCAAACAAAGGGAAACTCTAAAGAGAAGACTTAAATGACCCTGGTTTTATAAGATTTTGAGGCAAAACAACCATATTTTAGGGATGGATTCACATATATGATGTCTTCTATCTAATGCTACCACAAGTAGAAGGAATACTTTTGGAAGCGCAGTCCTCACTACCATTATGATTCACCGCTTACCTTGATTCATGATGAACGAAATAAAAATAAATGGATATTTTCCCCTTTTCTGACCCTGGAGAACCCCTTCTCCCACCACAATATAACAATATTTTCGGGAATTGCCAGTCAGACAAGTGCAGTAAGCATCTACTCTGTCTAACAGCAGCCCTTCAGAGTCTCAGAGGTCTTTCACATCCCCTTCTATCTTTTAGCACAGCAGACTAAGGCCTCTGTGGAGGTGTGAAGGAGGGAGGCATCCTTTGCAAGCCCAAAAGAGAACTACAAGGCCCTTTGGTCCAGGCTGACTGGAGCGCTGCACAGAGGTACTCCTTTTAGAGGCTGGGGGTACAGTGGTACCTCTGGATGCGAACGGGTTCCGTTCCGGAGCCCCGTTCACATCCTGAAGCGAACGCAACCCGCGTCTCCATGTGCCGCGATTCGCCACTTCCACGCATGCACGTGACGTCCTTTTGAGCGTCTGCACATGCGCAAGCGGCGAAACACGGAAGTAATGCGTTCTGTTACTTCCGGGTCGCCGCGGAGCGCAACCCAAAAACGCTCAACCCGAAGCTACTTCAACCCGAGGTATGACTGTACATCAATTGGTTATACAGGTCTAGGGCCATCTTAAGCATATCTGGCGCCGTGGTGCAAAGATCCTTCCGACGCCCACCCCCCCGTTTCCCAGAGTTGGGACCCCCAAGTTGTTGAGGCTGCTCCCGTCCTCATGCTGCTGCCCCGTGCTGCTTGCACACACCCGGGCATTGGCTCCCGCAGCAGGATCATGATGTGGGGCTGGGCAGCCGGGTGCAATGGGGATGGCAAGGGAGGCAGGCGGGGGTCTCGTCCAGGCAGGGACAGGCGAAGCGAGTTGGGCCATCTGCGTCGCCGCAGCAGAGAAGCGCACTCACTGAGTCTCACCATCCTTGCTTGGGGAAGGGGGGGGAGGAGAGAGCATGACTGGGAGGGGATTGGACAGGGGAAGGAAACACGGTTCATGTGAAGGAGTGCAGAGGTGGTGGGGGCAGTGGGAGGAGGCAGGCTCCGTGCAAGGTGGTGGAGAAGCAGGGGAAGGAGGGAGGGGAGATGGGGGCAGCAGTTGCAGCGTGTAGCCTCGAGCGAGGGGATTTTTCAAGGTGGAGTGGATGGGGGGAGTGGTGGTAGAGTCACTTTTATTATGCGCAGAGCTTGGGATGCAAGCACACACCACTCAGCCGAGGAGGTGGTGTGTCGCGGAGCCAGCAGAGAGAACTCTGGACTGCGGGAAAGCATCCGGAGCCTTCCTGCCTCCAACGGGCGCTGGAGGCGTGCAGGCACCAAGCCCCCGCTCCACCTCGCTTACCTCCCCGCTCTCCCCTCCCCGGACTCTCTGCCTGGTGCTCTCCACTGCTTGGTGCCCTGGCTCGCCGCGCCACTACGCCCAATGGTAAAGACGTCCCTGTACAGGTCTCACTTATTTATCGATGTGCTAAATCTATTCATCTGATTGGCTTATATGGCATGAAAAAACTGCACATTTGTGACATGCTTAGTCAACAGACATGAATATAAGAATGATCATTTTCTATGGAACAATAGCTATTTGAGCACTTGCCTAGGCAGAGATAACAACACTGTGAAAATTACTGAAGAATAAGAGAGCAAACACACCTGCGTAACTCCAACTCTCACTTCTCGATTGACAGATCCTCCTACTTTTAACATCTCACCACCACTCTTTAAGAATCCAGATCCTCCTCTTAGAAAACCAGTGGCCATGAGTTCCAAAACCTCTTCCAGTGTAGCCCGCTTCACATTTTGGCGCATCACTTCAAGAAAAAAAATAGTAATTTAATTTAATAGAATACTTTTAAATAATTGCTTGGACTCATATTACTTCTGTGATTTTGACAAGTAGCCTGCCTTGTTACAGGAACAAAGGCAACAAAAACTTAGTAGAGTTTAATGATTATTAAATATATGTAAAAGCCTTCAGACAATTACAAATGATTACATAACTCATTCACAAAGGGTTTCTATCTCAATGCTTTCCTTGTGCAGATTAATTGCTTTAACTTTGGCTAGCTGTAAAAATAGAGAAAACAACAATCTCCACAATACAATTTTATAGTAGAATAACAGAATTGTAGAGTTGGAAGGGATCCTGAGGATCATCTAGTCCAACTCCCTGCAATTCAGGAATCTCAACTTACGGTCCACCATCCAATTTGAAACCATACCAGACCCTGCCTAGATTTGCAAATAGTACACAAAATATATCCAGCTTATATAATAATATTTGCATAGACAATTCAATATTTAATACCTGCTGCTTGCTTTGGTATCAGTGCTGTAGCCATAACTGTTCCCAAAAGTTTTGATACTGCAACTCGTACACCATAATTTGAGTTTTCCAGAGCCTTAAAACAAAGTGTTGCTACATTTTCCAGTTCTGCTGTCCACATAAATACAGCCTCATTTTGTAGTTCCAGTAGGCACTGGGGGCAGGAGAAAGAACATACCAATAATTGTTTAATATTTCTAAAATGCTTACCCATCCACTCTGGGAATAGAGCCAGCACGATCATCGCTGTCATTTATCCCACTTGTGAGATATGATTGGCATAATGACTTTTTAAAAACCATTCAGAAAGGTTACGCTGAAATCTATCTTTACATTGGTGCTCATACAAAAACATTATTATGAGATACGGGATTGGAGAGTAATACTGAATCACAGGATACAAGCGTCCAATTCCTGTCTACAAACACTTCAGTAGCATTTAATTTTCAGATGTATTGCGGGGGGGGAGGGGGGCTGCCTCCTACCTCTCAGTTTAAAATCTGCCCCTGCCAAAAAATCTCTGCTCCAGAAAAAATAGAGAAACAGGCCACTTCTCTCTCTCCCTGCGTAAAATGTCGGTTTCAGTGCTTTGAAGGGAGAAGAAAGCTACATTGTCACATTCTTTCCTCAGTAAGAGGAAAAAGTCCTTCCTGCTACAATTTAGAATCCCATTACAAAGATTAATGCCAAGTATTAAAAAAATTCAGATGGGAACTGCTCTGTGGCAGCCCAAATGCTTTCAGAAGGTGATCTGGATAAGCTAGCCACCAAATCCACATCCCAATTACACTGTGCACACTGTGTGACATATTAAATAATGTCAAAATACAGCACACCAAGGAAAGACCAACAGAAAATTTAGTGAACAAACAAACCCTGCATGTTTATAAATTGTAAAATAATACAAACCTACCTTTGCTACTGCACATCGCACAGCCATAGCTCTGTCTGTCAGGAGAGATCTCGCATTCTTATAAATATCACGGTGGCAAGAAGCTGCAGCACCACCCAGCCCACTTAGGACTTTCTGCAAACTCATTAATATTTCACTCCGGCCCTGTGACTACAAATTGCATTGGGATTTGAAAGGGAGAAAGAGAGAATGAAGCGGAAATAAGAAACAACTTGTTCTGTATCTTCATAATGTAACTATGAGAATTATCTAAAAAGTGAGGGGCAAAGGGAGATGGCTCATAATTCATCTATGAAAGAGAGAGATACCACACAACTGGTGTCATGACGCATTTCTGAGGTATTTTTATGGTAATTTGGCAAAAAAATGACACTGCCGACATGGGTTGCCATACGTCCAGGTTTTCCCAGACATTTTTGCCAATTTCCGCCCGGACACTGCTTCAAACTGCAGTATTCCAGGTATGTCCTGGAAATTACAGACGTATGGCCATCCTAATTAAACAAAGAGTATATAAATAAAAGACAGCAGAATAGCCTTAAATAAAATTTCCTAAGCCTTAATTGATGGTTTTAGTCTGTTACAAAATAGACTAACAAACTAAATATGTAAAAGAGTGAAAAATATGATTTTGTGTTTTTTTACAACACCACTTTCACTCACCTCAGCACTTTTCAGAGACTTTAAGAGATTGTTAACTGTTTCTGGAAAAGAACTACCCAGCATTCTCCCCATTTTTTCATAAAATGCTCCAACACATGCCACTGCAGTGCTACAAAAAGGCAAAATCATCATTAGTATTTTTTCACTAGGTAACATGCTAGTAAATAGAAGCATCAAATCAAAACTTAAACATCTTCAGGCAAGCAGGCAGTTTTATGTAGTATGTATACTTTGTAAGGAAATCAGAGCCTACAAACTTATATTTTGGCCACAGATATAGTTTTAGAAATGAGAAGGTAAAAATTCACATGGATTAGCAATTAAGTGACAGGTAAAACGAATGCCAAGTTTCATTAAGTTTTTCTATTCTCATGCTCATTAGGATTTTTCTCACCCAAAGAATGGCTCACATTTCTCACATATTTCAAAATAAATATAGCATGTTCACCAACTGTAGTTTGGAATGTTTTAAGAGTATTTTATGAGCATAGAATGCAGTCTTCTCAGACTTTGCATGTCTGGTGCTAACAAAATAGTCTTGAAAGCATGGAATTTAATTCCAAATAGTGTGATAACCTATAGTTCCTAAAAGATGCTCCTGAGAATTCCCTAAGTGATTTTCACAATGACTGGTAAAATTATGTCAAGCAATTGGTAGGCTTAGTTTCCTTCAAACTGCTTGGCAGTAATCACTTAGAAAAACTAAGTTCTCAATCCAGTCTGGATTGCTGCATGTGAAGGAATGTAACTGTTCTCAATTAAGCTCTATTTTTGCTGTCCTCCTGCACAAAAGCCAAGTCAAGAACAACTTCTTGTGATAATCCAGCTAGAAAACATTTGCAATTCTTCTGTATGTTTAGGCATGTTTAGACTTAGAAATACAATAAGCAGGCTTCTTCACATGGAAGAAAGCCTCTCCATCAGAGGCTGCACCTAATAGATCCAGAATGCGGCAGCACTCATCTGCATTTGCCTGCCCATGCACATTTGCCTGCCTGTAAACCCCCAATAGGACTTACTTCTTAGTAAACATGCAAAACAATACACTATCGAGTCCTGCATGTTGCCAGCACAGTGATTTGACAAAACTAAACAGAGCTCTTTTAGAAGTGGGCAATATATTCAGAGATTTACAGGCCCAGTGAATTTATTTATTTACAAGTAGACATTTAAAGAATTGTTTCATCTTCCCTCCTTCTGCAATAATACAGTGGTACCTCCGGTTATGAACTGAATGCGTTCCAGAGGTCCGTTCTTAACACAAAACTGTTCTTAACATGAGGCACGACTTCCGCTCGCATCCTGGGGCAAAGGTTGCAACTAGGGGCATCTACTTCCAGGTTAGCGAACCGCGTTATTCGAAGCATTCGTAAGGGGGACAGTACGTAACCAGAGGTTCCACTGTAGTGTGGATGCTTAAAGACTAATGCTAATCCAACGAACACTTTCTTCCACTGATATCCTGCAGCATCTATATAATCCCGCTTTAAATATTACTGCCCATCATCTAGGATGCTGAACTAAAAGGTCTGATCTAGCAGGATCTTATGTTCTCAGTTACCCTCCCACCCTCAGCTGCATAATTCTTGTCACAACCAATATTGTGACAAAAAACAGTGGGAAATTGATTCCATTGTTACTTTAAGGCATCATTCATTTCTAAACAGGTATATTCCCCTGAGGGTTCTGTAAGCATGAATCACAAAAATCAGCTACTTCTTCAGTGTTCGAAGAAATTAACAAATTAACCATCACTTGTAACAACATTATTGTCCTGTATGTGATCTGTTACTTACAGTTTGGTTGGTAAGTAGGCTGATGTATCATCTTTACTTTTGATAATTTCATTACACTTATCAAGTGTCTGAAATACAGTAAAAGTATCTCCAATGCTATACAGAGCAGCAAGGTTTTTAGCAAGCAATTTCCGGGTGGGTGGCCCAGGAGAGCTGCTGATAAGACCAGTTAGCTGTTCAACAAGTTTTTTTTGTTTTTCTTTTACATCCGTCTGTTAACAAAACAAATTAAAATTTTATTTGCTCTGCTTTTCATAATTCAACATTCAAATGCTTAATTCTTTCAGATGATTGCTATTCAAGTATTTTTATTTCTGGGATATTTTTGCTAGTAGAGCTATAACCACCCGTCATGTGTCATTTTATTTTTCAATAACATATCCTGACATTCGTGATATTTGGTGGTTTATTTAATGAAGCTGGTACTGGCCTAATCCACTGGCCCATTTGCCTAATTGCTTCTGGCATTTCTCTGAAACTACTGATACAAATTCACTTAAAACAAACTTGGAAAGGGAATTACAGCTCAGGACATAACATTCATCTCAAATTATGGGCAAATCAGATCTTTTAAAAATATGAATTAGTGAACTACATAATAATGTCATGGAGTTAGACTGCAATCCTTTACACTGATCTGGGAGCAAGCCCCATGAAACTCAATGAAAAAGGACTATATAAAAACCAAAGACTGGTGGGAGGGGACATGGCATACCTTGTTAGCAGCTACTAGAACTTTGTCAAGAAACCGCAGCCATTCAAAGATAAAAACTGGTCGCTTTGCTTCTGTGATTTGAGCCAAAGCCTCTTCATTTAATAACAAACTGTGAGCAAGCTCCATGGCTGGCTAAAATCTGCTTTTGTTACAGGTGTACTTATTTCCTATTAGAAAACATAACATAGAACAATAATTATTATTATTTTCTTATTCCTAATAGCAGTTTACAAACAGCTCATTTACTTAATATTTGATTATATCCCAGATTGTCAAACACTTACATGAAGTATCTGCACTGATGTATTATTTCCTTAGTACCAGCAATGCACATTGCACTTTACAAACAACAAATTTGGCAGGTCCTTCACCAAGGGACTTACAACAGAGGAAGTTGAGGGAAATTGTGACAGGGATAAAAAGGAAGAGAATGTGCTGCTATTTAATTACACATTATTCAGCTTAGTTACCATAGGGTACTGGGACTAGATGTTGTTCCAATGGGCTGCCAGAGAATATGCATTTTGAGGAGGAAATACAGAAGGTGGTCAGATGGAGGCATTCTGGCAGGCAGTTCAAGGCACTGAGAGCAGCAAAGGAGAAAAGATGCACAGGGTCAGAGTGAATAATTTTGGCAGCAGAATGCTGCATGGATGAATGCAAGACAACAGAAGAGCCATGAAAAGAATGCAGTAGTCAACATAAGAGATGACCAAGGTATGGACCAGAATTTTTGGTCATATTTTTGTAACATTGTAAAAGAAGAAATGATTTGGCAATGAAAATGGAGGGCAAAGGATAGAGAAAACCAAGGCTTCAAGCCTGATCAGTAGAGCAAGGTGATGTTATTAATGATTAAGAATGAAGGAGGAAGGAGATGGCTTGGGAGGAACCAAGTTCGATTTTGAGTCCTACTGAGTTTGAAATAGCAATGCAATACCTAGACAGAAATATCAAAGACACACTTAGAAATGCACTAGAACAGGCATAGGCAACCTCAGCCCTCCAGATGTTTTGGGACTACAATTCCCATCATCCCTGACCACTGGGCTTGTTAGCTAGGGATCATGGGAGTTGCAGGCCAAAAACATCTTGAGGGCCGAGGTTGCCTATGCCTGCACTAGAATGAAGAAAGTTCTTCTTAGGTAGAGGTGGGTGACATCAGTGCATAGTACTGAAAGCCATGATATGTGATAATGTTACTCAGGGACACTGTATAGGGACAGAATAGCAGATGGCCAAATACAAGCACAGACATCTGAGAAACCACAATGAAGAAAGAAAACAAAGAGGGCTTTCCCCTCTAGAAACACCAAAATATCAACTAGACAGAAAGAGAGCCATCTGAAAACAAAATCAAGGAGATCTAGGACATAAAGCAAAGTGAAACAAGTAGGGGAAAGTGATCTACTGTACCTAGAAATCAAAGAGGAAGAGAACTGAGTAAAGACTTTTGGATTTGGTGATGAGGAGGCAAAAGCAGCGACATGCAACTGGCAGACTGGAAGGGGGCCAGCAACACAGTTGGGAAAAAAGACGTTTAGCTCATGAAAGTAAGCAGGAATTTGATGAAAAGGGGAGGGAACTGTACAGTAGTCAGACCTAGAAAAGGGATCAAGAGTTGGTTTGTTTTAATAAGGAAAACAGTGGTGCATTTAAATGTTGAAAAGAGGAAGAAAAAGATAGGATAACATAAAGAGTGATAATGACAGCAGAGATGGCAATTAGGAGGGCACAGGATCAAGGGTAAACATGGGTTAACTAAAGATAATAGGGTAGTCAACTCATCAAGTGCAATGGAGGAAAAAATGTCAAAGAGAGAGAAAGTGCATTGCCAGGCTAGTAATAATGATTATGGAACCTCTATTTGGCAGTCCTGTATTCATTTACATTGGAATTAAGTCCTATTGAACTTGATGGGATTTACTTCTCAGTAGACATAGAACTGTACTGTAATTTGGAATTTCTGTCATTCAGAAGGGCCAGAAGTATTATCTCAAGGCTGTGGAAAGCACATTTACAGTCTGATTCACTTGCTCTGAGGTGATATGCCAGGGAAGTCACACACAGATAGGAATATTAAGACTATGTTTTAAGAGTGCCAATTCTTGTAGGAGCTGCCACGTTATGAGATTCCTCTACAATCCTGTCCTCTGCTACTGCTATAAGTAAATTTTATTCAGACAAAAGTGAAACCAGAATTTGTGATCTCAGATTCCCCTGCTGAATTTATTTAAAATATTCTCCACAGAAACTTCCAAGTCAAATAACAACCATAATAAAATCAAATATCAATTTACATACAGTATACAAAAAGATAGGAACAAAATAAACCATGGAAGTAAAAGAGAGGGGCAGGGAGAATAACAGCAAGGCAATGAAGGTGGAATTAAACCATCAAGCATCAAAATTGTAGGGAGGAAATTGCTTGTCGCCAGGTGCCTAAAAGCTAGGAGGAGTAAGTGCCAGTTAAATGTCTCCCGGGAGAGGATTCCACGGCCAGGAGTACTGCCACTGAAAAGGCTCTATTGCTCATCGCTTCCCACCTCAATAAGGACAGGGTGAGAGATGAATGGGACATAATAATAAACTGAGAACTGCACCACTGGAATCAGCGACAGAGAGCCCAGAATATCTGCAGCTGCCATGCTTGCTGCTGCATAAATGGTGTGAAACTGCTGTAGCTCCTGGGGATGCCCCCAAGCGCTTTAAAGCCCCGCTCAGTTTCGGAGGGAGGTCCATCAGCTCGTGTGCTTTGCTTTGCATGCAGAAGGTGCGACTTCCCAACCCCCCCCCCAGTAGTAAGAGATCCCCGAGGGGCCATTGCCAGTCTGAGGAAACGGCAGTTTCGGATATCCAGCCCCAAGGCCTGCCACCCTGGTGTCAAGGGCAGCCCCAGCGATAAGGAAACCCGCCGCCACTCAAAACTCCTGCCCGCCCCTCTCGAAAGCGCCTGCCTGCCCTAAAGGCCGAAGCACCCCGCCGCGAAAGCAGCGCACCACCTTAACTTGACCCCGCTGCCCACCCGTAGGAGCCGCCGTTGCTCGTTCCCTCCTCCCTCCTCCTCACAGGGACCCAGTTAAAGTGGCCCCCCCACGCCACCCAACCGCCACCCCTTAATATTGACCCAGCGGCTCTTCTCCCCCCCTGCCTCCCCGCAAGTAAGTCCTTCGTCTCCCAGACCCACCTCTTCCGACAGTTCGCGGTACCGCAGACCACTGCGACGTTTGACAGAAAGGGGCAAACACCTGACGTCGCCATGGCGCACCGCTCAGTAACCGAATCCCTCTCTCCCCACCAGCTGAGGAAGCGCCGGCTGCCGCGCAAGCGCATCCCATACCCGGAAGCTGGTCGGTAGAAGGCACGCATGCGCACCTGCGCAGTTGCCGAGAGACTGGAACGCAAGAGGGCTAGGCTTCACTGGGTGGGAGAGGCGCGCGGAGGCTGGTAGGGAATAATGATAAAGAGCTGGAGCTGTACCGATTTGAATGTTGCTGGCGAATGTTGGGCAGCTTCTTAGATGAGGCTATGGGCAGCTGCTAGCCGTGGGGTTCCTGCATTGTGTGTGTGTGTGGGGGGGTGCGGTTTAGACTAGATGACCCTAAGGCTCCCTTGCAATTCTGTGCTGCTAGGATGGCTGTATACAACTTCCACGATCAAATGCAGCGTGTTTCTGAACACTAGTTGCTGGGGGGACGGCAAGGAGAGAGGGCTGTTCTCCACACCACTATATATATGTGTGTGTGTGTGCGTACTTGCAGCACAGAGGATACGACTTCATGTATCGGATGAAGTGGACTGTAGTTCACGAAAGCTGATGCTGTTAATAATAACACCTGTATAGGTGCAGGGGGTGTAATTGCATTTGTTTGTTATTGTAGTATGTATTCTTGTTTTTTTGTGTGTGTGTGTTTTGTACCATATTTTTCGCTCTATTAGACTCACCGGACGATTGGACGCACCTAGTTTTTAGGAGAGGCTCCCTGCTCCCCTGCGGAGCCTTCATCCCATGGCTAAGCCAGAAGCTAGAACATCCAGCGGGATCCCACTCGCTGTTCTGGCTTCTTCTTTAACCGCGCACAGCCTCTCCCAGGCAAAGGGAGCCTTCATCCCCTGTCCAGGAGAGGCTGTGCACGGCTAAGGCTCCCCCAAGAGCCGCGCTCCCTTTAAAGAGTGTGCGGAGTGTGTGTGCGGCTCTTGGGGGCTTTTCCCACACACACTCTACGCAGCTCTTTAAAGGGAGTGCTGACAGAGCCTCCCACCTGCATTCGCTGCATAAGACGCACACACATTTCCCCTTACTTTTTAGGAGGGAAAAAGTGTGTCTTATAGAGCGAAAAATACAGTATGTTGTAAGCCACCCTGAGATCTCTGGATGAAGGGCAGTATAGAAATTTAAGAATTAATAATAATGATAATAATGCATTAGTCCTTAAGCAAGCTTGTTCTGTTATTTTACTATGCACAGCAGGATGTTAGGCTAGAATATAGACCTTTCATCTGATTCGATAGGACTCTTATTACATTCAGTTAATATGGGGAGACTGGGGTAATCATGAGGGGCTGTGTATGATACCTTTTCTTTGCTAATGTGCATTCTTAACAGGGAGCGAGTCCTCTTGAATCCAGTGGGGACTTGTTCACTTGCTAGATAAACACAGAATTGTGCTGTATGTGTCAGGCTACAATCCCACTTGAGGTATAAGGCTTTTGGGGTGAGCAGCCTGACTGGCATGATGATGTTGGGCATCAGTCATAATAATTTTTCTAGTATTTATGGTGCCACAAGGCTATTTGTTGCTTTTGCTTTTCAGTTGTTTCTAGGTGGGATTTCATCTAACTGAGCCACCACATTAATCTAAAGGTTCAGTGCCCCTAAAGTTTGCTCTCTTTCTAGGAACACTAAATGAAATTATTATTATTATTATTAGTATTATTAGTATTATTAGTATTATTAGTATTATTATTATTATTTATACCATGCCCATCTGGCTGGGTTCCCCCAGCCATTCTGGGCAGCTTACAGCTTACTGTTCCTCCCACCAGAGCACTCTGAAAATTGTGGCAACTATTAGCTGTAACAAAGTCACAGTTTGTTTTTGTTAATTTGTAGTTTATAATAATGTTTTTAATTGTTGTAAGTCTTCCAAGCTGGAAGAAAGTTGGGATATAAATACCATATTTTTCGCTCTATAAGACGCACCAGACCACAAGACGCACCTAGTTTTTGGAGGAGGAAAACAAGAAAAAAAATATTCTGAATCTCAGAAGCCAGAACAGCAAGAGGAATTCCTCTCACTGTTCTGGCTTCTGGGATAGCTGTGCAGCCTGCATTCGCTCCATAAGACGCACACACGTTTCCCCATACTTTTTAGGAGGGAAAAAGTGAGTCTTATAGAGCAAAAAATACGGTACTCTACATGAAATAATAATAATTTCCCCCCAAAAAAATCAGTGAAAACTTTAGCTATTGTCAATGCATTCTAAAAGCTAGAAAAATATTGTTTATAGGCAAGAGGTCTGCAAGTGGAGTATTAATACCAATCATGGGTGATGAAGAAGATGACTACATGTCTGATTCCTTTATTAATGTTAAGTAAGTGCAATATTTTTCTAAACTTATCAAACTTGTCAGTGCCTAACACATGCACTAATAATTGAAGCTATTTGTGGTGTTTCAGATACAGAACTTTTCAATTATTTTTTGAGTAAGAGGTCTGGCTAAAATGCTTCAAGTTGATATCACCTAGAAGAGGGTTCTTCATCCTTGAGTCCCCTTTTGTTGTTGGACTAGAGCTGGCCATCTGGGGACCCAGGTCTTGCAGTCTCAAACCACATGCAAACGTTGTTCTGACTTCTGTCAGTTCCTTTAGCACACCATTGTAAGTAAGTAAGTAAGTAAGTAAATTTTTATTTATACCCATCCCTCCGCGGCCAAGACCGGGCTCAGCGTGGCTAACATCAAATACATGAAAACACAATCAAACAACTGATTAAAATACAGCTTAAAAATTAGAATCAGGATAAAATTAAATGACTGCCCATGAATTACAACCATAGGGGTCAGGAACCTCAAGTATTCATCAGGGCCAGCTATCCATGTTGGTCCCACATGACCCGATAAATGGGCCAAAGAGGTAATTTACAGAGTCCCATAGAGGGGGGTCAAATTGGGCCCGGACCGAAGGCTAGGTGGAACAGCTCTGTCTTGCATGGACTAACTGTACTGACTGCTCCACTCTTTTTCTGCACCAACAACTTTTCCACCAGTCCTTTCTTTGGGACAAGAAGAGTGTTAATCTCTTGTATAGTCCCCTTTTCTGCTCCAAGAACACCTAGCACAGAAGTAGTTTAGATTTCACTTATCCGTCTCTGAACTGGGTGTATCATTTTTTTGGGAAACCAGAGAAAAGGTCTTTCCAAGAGGTACAATGGCTGCATATGTGTGATCATCCAAAACCTTATAAAGAATAAACCAAGTGCCATCGCTTTGCACTCTCTGGCTGCTTACTGGCTGAGGTGTAAAGATCCTGGCTTGCTTTAAGCCAGAGCTTCCTAGTTCTGGTGTATCAGGAACTCTGGCTTACTGCAACCCAGGCTCTTTGTGCTCAAGCTGGGGCACAGCTAGAGGAAGGATAATCAGGTGGAGCAAGGGAATGATGCATGGCCATGATGCTTGTCTACAGCTTCATAAACCATGGTTTGTGAAGCCTTGGATGATTGATCAAACATGACCAGTGACATTTGGGACTGAAAGCTGAACTGTGCACCCTTCCTCTTGCCATTTCAGAGCTATCCAGTTCCTGGGTTACAGCTCCAGTTTGGCACCCTCATATAATGTAGGATACCTGCCTCTGTGCCACAGTGACTGAACTCAATGATTCTAGCCCAGCTACATGGCTTTAAGTGGTTGAGGAGTATGTTTAAGTGGCCCATGAAACTGGCATAGGAATTGCTTATTCCTAAATCCAGGAAAATGAACTTGAACTGGAGGGCGGAATAGATTCAGACTGCCACCTAAGCCATTTTAAGCCCATCCCTGCATAGACTAACTCTTTGACTATACTCTTTCTCAACACTGCTTTTCCCACGGCCCTTTCTTGTGGACAATGAACTGGTAAGCCTCTAATATATTCCCCTTCTATATTCTCCTTCAGTAAGATCTAGCACAGAAGTAGCAGCCTCTAGAACAGGTATGGGGAACATTTGACCCTCTAGATGTAGCTGAACTACAACTCCCATCATCTCTGACCATTGGGCATGCTTGCTGGGTCTGATGGGAGTTGTAGTTTAGCAACATCTGGAGGGCCAAAAGCTTCCCACACATATTCCAGAATATATTACTGTGGATTACAACTCCCTACTGATTCAATCTAGGTTTTCCCTTCAATTTCCTTGCCATGCCTTTCATATACCAGTGTGTTCTGTGAGCATATTACAGCAACAGAAATACCACTGTGTGGGGCTTTTATCGTACCATTTAATCTATCCTTGTTCCATTTCAGCAGAAGAAAAGAGAAACATATTCTTCTTGCAAGAATGATAATTACAATAGATTGGTGGTATTCTGTTTGGAAACTGTATTAACCTTGCAATCTATGTACACTTACCTGGAAGTGAGCCCCATAAAACATTGAGGGATGTACTGTTAAGCATTACATGTGGTTCACTGAAAATGCTCTTAAAACTTTATTTATTTATTTCTGTAATTGCTATATAATAGTTTGATATTTGGACTCGTTCAGCCAGGACATCAGACCAGGCATGCCAATGCTGAGGCGTACAAAGGAAGTGTTTAAGAAAGAAGAAAAACAAAAGGAAGCTAACGAGAGAAGTCGGCAAAAGAGTATAAAAGAGCAGGAGAAAGAACAACGTGATACTGTTTTAAACATTGCTTTGGGAAACGAGAATAAAGGTTTTGCTATGCTTCAGAAGATGGGTTATAAAAGTGGTCAACCTCTTGGCAAAAGTGGTGAGTTTCTCAGCTTCCCTTTTTCTGAATAAGACTGTATCATGGTGTCAGCGCTGCCCAAGGTCCCAGCTCACACAAGACCAACGCTGCTTCTTTCTCTAGTATAAAAGTCTTTATTGAAGTTCAGTTTCACTTCCACACGCGCAGCGCGCAACGCTACGTCTGTACCTTAGACCGCCGAAGCTCCATCTGAATCTCCTCCCCCCTGACACCAGTTTAAGATTCTAGCCTTACTCCACCTCTTCCTCTGTTCCTTCCTTCTCTGGGTCCGCCTGCTAGTCGGAGTCTCAGCCTTCCTAGACTCCTCTGACGCTGAGTCCCCTGACTCTTCCCCCTCCCTCCTTCGGGCTTTTGGACCTGGCTCCCAATCCGGGTCTTCTGCTGCCCCGCGCTCCTGCACATTTGAACTTGGCGCGCGCAGCCTCCCACTTTCCTTCTGACCGTTACACTTGTGTCACTGCTCCCTCTCTCGGGGAGGCTAGCTGGACCTGGCCTTCCCTTCGTTTCCCCACCTTCCGATGGGGGCGTGGTTATCCCTGACTCATCTTCTCTCCCCGCTGGAGGAGAGGCTGGTCCAGATCCTCCGCTGCTCCCTTGGGAGTCCCCGCTGGCCCCTTGTTTCTGGAGCGTCCCCCCTGGAACCCTCCTTGCCCTTACCATAGGCGCCCCCTTCTGGGAATCTTCTGATTCGCTGGAGAAGCTCATGGAATCTCTCGGGTCACTGTCATATTCCCCTACGCTCCCCTCGGATTCCTCTTCTCCGCTCTCTATTTGCTCTCTCCCCTGTGCTTCTGCTCCTGAGCCTCTGACACATGGTATTATTATGGTTGTTGTTTTATTATTAATTTATAAACCTTTTAATGCCAAAATAGGCTTCGAAGTGGTTTAGAAGTATAAAAACCAATCACACAAGCATTAAAATATCCTGTGATGAAAGGAATACAAATGTGTCTAATAGTGATGATCATGTGTGCTTTTATCAACCGTGACTGCTCTTGTTTTCTGCAGGAAAGGGGATTGTCGAGCCTATTCCTCTGAACATTACCACAGGTTTGTGTCCATTCTCTCCTTTTTAATGTTTTAAAGTTCAAACACGGTGCCTCTTGATGTGTTAACTAGCGCTTTGAACTTGGAACAGGCAGAAGTGGGCTTGGCCATGAAGAAGTGAAGAAACGGAAAGCTGAAGAAAACTTGGAAAACTACAGGAGAAAAATGCATATGAGGAAACAAGCGGAGGAGCAGACGGCTGACCTCTTCAAGTAATGTTCAAGGGCTTCATTCCTCGTCTTCTCTTTGCAAATAAGAATTGTGGGAAGGATTGTGGCTTCGTGGTGGAACACATGCTTGCATGCAGAAGGTCCCCTGTTGAATCCATGACCTCTGCAGATACGGCCAGACAAGACTCTTGTCTGAAACTCTGAAAATTTCTTCCAGTCAACTGAGGCCAGCAACAGCCAGCATAGTGGTTTCTAGAACCATTGGCCATGCTGACTGGGGCTGATTGGAGTTGGGAGTCCACATCATCTGGAGAGCACTAGGTTGAGGAACAGTGCTGTGTGGGGTTATCCTTCCCACAATGCATACGAAACTGCCTCATACCAAATTAGGCTGCTACTCCATCAAATATCACCATCAGGTATTGCCAGTATGAACTACACCAGGGGTAGTTAGCATAGTGTCCTCCACATGTTATTGGACTCCAACTCCCACAAGCCCCAGCCAGCATGGTCAAAGATCAGGGATGATGGGAGCTGCTCACAGTGATCTGGGTCCCAAAAGGTGTGTGTAATATAGTATTTGGGTTTGTAGCACTTCTAAACTGCCCATCGTACAACTCCCACGATGGTGAACAAAACAAATTGATAGATACATATACACCAGTGTGGTGTAGTGGTTAAGAGCGGTAGTCTCGTAATCTGGGGAACCGGGTTCGCGTTTCCGCTCCTCCACATACAGCTGCTGGGTGACCTTGGGCCAGTCACACTTCTTTGAAGTCTCTCAGCCCCACTCACCTCACAGAGTGTTTGTTGTGGGGGAGGAAGGGAAAGGAGAATGTTAGCCGCTTTGAGACTTCTTAAAGGGAGTGAAAGGCGGGATATCAAATCCAAACTCTTCTTCTTCTCTTCTGTCAGTGTAATATCTCAACCAGTCCAAGTTATGTTTATTGGTAGTCATGTTTCATTTTATTTTTAAGATTGAGATTGAAGACCAAACAGGAGCAACTTCAAGTAAAACGAGACCTTGTGAAAAGTCAGAAAGCCTGTCAACAACTAGATATGCAGAAAGTAAGTTTAAATAAAAACATTTCTTTCAAATGTTTTTGTGCATTTGTGACTCAAAGACTTTGGTTGGGTATCATTTACTGAAAGTAAGTATGCATAACCTACCAGACCAACTTTTTTACGAGCTTGTCCACCCACCCACGTCATCGTAAGTCAAGTGTGGTGCATTGACAGGCTGAAAGCAAAAAAGAACCAACTCTCTTCTGGTTTACTTCCCTCCCTGGCTTCCTGTTTGTATTGTCTAAGAACTACATACAACATAGACATGGTCCCCATCTTTTCCAGAAAATGTTTTACTGCTTCAGTGAATTGAAAATGCTAATATAATCTTTGCTATAATGCCTTGTGCTGCATTTTCATTTTTTCAGGTTTGAGTATGCAACAAGTTCTGAGACTGCTTCTATTGTTATTTTTTGAGCATTTTGCTTTTCCAGGTGTGCAAAGTTGCCCCTTTTTCTCTTTCCAAATTGCCAAGAAATTGATGGGGTGGGGTATGTTGGTTGTTACTGCCAAACTTTTGCTTTAAAGGGCCTTGAATCCCCCAAAGAGATGTGGTTCTGGTTACAGCCAGAGGAGGAAAAGGAAGATGACGTGGATGGAGAGGAGGAGGAAGAAAAAGAGGAAGATGAGTTCGACGTAAGTGTAGGGTTTAGATACCATTGGAAGCTGCATTGCACTTCAATAATCTAAATTGGGGGTCGGCAAAATTTTTTAGCCGCAGGCCGGTCCACTGTGCCTCAGACCTTGTGGTGGGCCGGAGAAGCGGCATGGGGGCGGGGGAGCTGGAAGAAGCGGCAAGGGGGGCAAGTAGTCCTCCTCCCCACCCCCCAGCCCCAGCTGCTGAACTTAACTTCCCAGGGGCTATCGCCACCGCTGCCACTGCTTCTCGTGGGTAGGCAAAGCGATTTCGTCCGCTCTGCTCTCTTGCCCACAGGCGCACCAGGGCAGTGGCGGGGGGAAGATGAGCAGTGCGAAAGGGCTGACTCCAGAGAGGGGCCAGCTCAGCCCCCCCCCGCCCCCTTCCTCCTCTAGGCAGGGAGGGGAGAAGCCACGAGGAGGGAGGGAGGAGGCACCACCACGATGTGTGTGAGGGAGAGGGGGGGAACGGAATGGCGCAGGGGGGGAAATGGCACAGCCCAAATGAGCAGAATCCCCACGCCGATTCAGACAGTCCGTAGGTCAAATCCTGAAGGCAATTGGGCCTGATCTGGCCCGCAGGCCTTTGTTTGCTGACCCCTGATCTAAATTAATAAGCTAAAATAATTTTAAAATTAATGCATAATCCATTTATGCTTAAAGGTGTATTTCATTTGTCAAACACAGGAATCAGAAAAGTTAATCATGTTGACAGCGTATCTAAGGGAAGAACACCTCTACTGCATTTGGTGTGGAACAACTTATGATGGTAAGAAAAATACCAGGTATTAATAATAGCTGAGCCCTCTTCTTTAGTTGGTCTGTTAATGTAAACTAACAGTATCTAATGCCTTGGCCAAAAGATGCATGAGTCACCTTTGCACAACGAAAGCCTCCATGTAATATAAACCTAAATTTGTTTCTTTGGGAACCTTAAAGCTTATTGTATTCCCAATTTTTTTCTTTGGAGTTGTTTGCAAGAGGAAAAGAAATGATGCTCTTAATGTACTTGTGTTTGAGGATGCTCACCATAAATGGAAACCCCCCTGCTCTTGATAACTGCAGGCCATATCTGCAATTAATTTCAACAACCTGTTTAGTATCACTGTGTATGGCTTGTTTGAGCTTTTCTAATTTACAGCTCTCTCTCCCCAAAAGGCTTAGTATCTCAGTCCAGTGTGTTTTTCTTGTGACAACTGTATAATGCTCTTTTAAAAAATCTTCCAGATAAAGAAGATTTATCCTCAAACTGTCCTGGAGACACTTTTGCAGACCATGAATAACTTTCCTAAAGCAAGAATAGTAAATGCTGCAAGATCGCTCCAGCATAAAGATATCGAACAGTTCAGAAGACTGCATATATTTTTGTAGGGAAAAGGTTTTTGAAATGTATTTATGTATATATTGTAACACTGGAACTGTGCCGAAGTCCTGTTCACTTGGAAATATGGATAGAAAGGAGCTACACACCAAGAAGATCTTATAGGAGCTGCATAATCAGTTGACTGTCAGCTGTGAACTCTAGGTACTTAAAAACAAAAAAAGCTTATTTGTTATTTTTGTGAAAAACACAGCAAACAGGATTGGGTCAATCCTCCTTTACACCCCAATCAATTATAGAAGAAGTGGAATACTGATCTAGTGCAGAAAAGAGAACAGGAGGGCTGAAAAGATCCAAAATGTGTATATAGAGGCCAGAAATAAGATCAAGACACTTAGGTTAAAATCCTTCATGTACTAACTTAGGAGTAAGTCCTGTTGACCTTGAGTGTAAATATTCTAAATATGCCTTTTACTGTTGACCAAACTGCTCAGTTTTGTAATTTTCAAAGGTCTTTCAATCCATTTTCCTAATGTCAGTGAAGGCTTAAAACAGTTAATGTTGAACTGTTCAGTAGCTATGGGTGTTTGTTATCACTATTTACAGCTGAATGCATTTGTTGTGTATGTATATGTCTAAACAGATTTACATCTGGGGTTTTTTACTAACCTGCAAATTGGCTCAAATGTATAAATACTATACTAGGCACACTGAGAACCCCATACAGTACTGAAAACAAAAATAACTAGCTGTACTGAAACAGGAGGTGGCAACTAATGATATTTTCCGGGGGCAGTTACAAGTTAGTCCATCTGATGTTGACTCTGCCATCCTCCCGTTCTCTTCTGAGTTGGTTCTTTGGTTAAAAGGTTTTTAAAAATGCCTTTCAGGCTAAATTAGTTGATGGGCTTCTATTTAAGGTTAATCCACTTTACTGCCCATGGAAAATGGCATGATCAAGCCAACATTAAGGTAAAGTGTGAACCAGACCGCTAGCTTTACATGGAAGTAACCTCTAATGGACTCAGTAGCCCTTACACCTGAGTAGAAGTGTTGTATTTTTCAGTGGGGAAGTTTCAAGTAGATGAAACGCTCAATGGCTTGCCAAAGTGTTCAGGTTTGGCTAGATTGTGCCTCAAGTTATCAGGAGAAAGAACTTGGTGACAGTAATAATGTAAGCAGAAGGGTGGCACGTAGTTCTAGTGTGCATTAAAAAGGAAATAACACGTCTCCTTGCAGTTTGATTCCTTTCTGTTATATAGTGTGATGCACTGTACCTTTCTCGATAGTCTAAAAGTAAACCACCTGCCAGACTCTATATAGAACACAATTTTTCTGCATTAAGCAGTCATAGTGTAGCACCTATTACTGGCTGCATTTGGTATCTTCATTACTAATTGCGCACAGGGGTAGATTTTTACCAAGATTTTCACTCAAGACGTGCCTCTGTTCAAGTGCATGGCCAAGAGGCGCTTGAAGGTAATTGAACTCCATGTAGGCTAGTTCTAGGGGAAGGATTGCTGGCAAGCTATTTCCTGCATACAGACATGCCTCTCCCTTTGTATGCCATGTAGCTTCTAAAAGAAATGAACAATGTGGGGACTTTTTAATGCACGCCATTTATTAGGAAAGAGAAAGCAGCTATTGAACAGTAGCATAAGCCATGCATACACAATAAAAACATTACAATTTCCCAAGATGTGAGAAATACATGCTTCGGTTGAAAAATTATATTGTAAAATGTGCTTCTTAACACTGTACCAGTGATTTAAAAACAAATTTAATATTCACTACAAAGTTCCATGAAAGAATTCAAGTTAAAGATTTACAATAGAGTCGGTTGCATCCGGAATCCAGTGTGAATATTCTCCTCTAGTGTTGGATGATGGCACTGAAAAGCTGTTCCCTGTGAACTAGGTGCAATGGAATTACGCAGGAGTAAGTTGACACAGCTGCAGCTTTATGGTATAAAAAACTCATCAAATCCTAGCTGTTAAAAACATCCCTTTGCAATGAATTATTCACAGCACAAACTCCGTAGATTTCACAAAGTTATTTTCACATGGCTTGTAAAATCCAAATCAAGAGAGGCTTTGAAAGCTTTGGACTGTTGTCTGGATGCACTGGTGGACTGGATGAGGTCAATAAAGTGTATATGAACCCTGGCAAGACAGGGGCTCTTTGTTTGGGAAGTCACTAGTTCTGGATGGGGTTGCATGTAGCTTGGGGATACTCCTGGACACATCTTTGTCACCAGAGATTCAAGCATCCTTTGTGGCTATGAGTGCCTTTTACCAGCTTCATGTGGTTCACAAACTATGGCTATTCATGTACAGGGATAGCCTGACTACTGTAGCCCATGTGTTGGTAACCTCAAGGCTGGATTACTGTAATGTTGCTCTTTGTGGGGCTGCCCTTAGGTTTGGTTGAGAAGCTCCAGCTGGGGCTCTGCTTGAGAGCACACAACACAGCATTGTTAAACAACTGTACTGGCTTCCCATTACTGCTCAGGATTCTTGCGTGTTTATAAAATCCTGAACAACTTTGGTCCAGGGTACCTCAGGGATTGCCTGGAACTCTTTTATCCCAGCTCAATCACTTGAGATCACCTGCAGGAGCATCTTTGGTTGTTCCCCAAGCTGGTGAGGCTCATTTGACAAGAAACCCCTTAAGAGCCATCAACCCAACTTTTAAACGCCTGCTGAAAATGTTTCTGTTCCTCTCAGCCTATGAAGGCATTTAACAAGACATCCATCCACAATGGTTAGTTGATGTCTGTTTAAGTTTCTATTGTATTATTATCTTTTGCTGTAAACCACTTTGCTATACAGTGGTGCCTTGGTTTAAGAACAGTCTGGTTTAAGAATGATTTGCTTTACAAACTCCACAAAACCGGAAATAGTGTCTTGGTTTGAGAACTTTACCTTGGTCTAAGAACGGAATCTGAATGGTAGAAGGGCACCGGCGGTGGGAGGCCTCATTAGGGAAAGTGCGCCTTGGTTTAAGAACGGACTTCTGGAATGGATTAAGTTCGTAAACCAAGGTACCAGTGTGTGTGTGTGTGTGTGTGTGTGTGTGTAAAAAATGATGCAGTGATATACAAATATTTTTTATGAATACAATCTATCATGAATCATTTTTTTAAAAAAACAGTTCTGATTTGGATACCTTCCATTTTTTTTCTAGGTTGTATTGCAGGAAAGGAATTAAGTCTGACAGAAAAACAGGTTTCCCTTTATCATCCTTATGCTTAAAAGCAAAGTGTCCAGACAAAAAGGGCTCAGGGGCAGAGCATATGCTCTGCATGCAAAAAATGTCCCAAGTTCAATTCCCAGCAGGGCTGGGAAAACATCATCTGAAATCCTCAAGACTTGCTGCTCATCAAAGTAGACAATATTGATGAACCAATGGGGTCAGCTGAGTATAAGGCAGCTTCCTATGTCTTACCAAACCACAGCTAGGTTTTTAACACAGGCTTCCAAGCAGAGAGAGCTCCAAAACCTCGATTACTTCAAAAGCCTCATATTATGTCACTCATACTATTTTCCTTTATTATTTATTACTAGTAATTATTAAATGCATATGATGACCCATCAATAAAATAGGTGGAATTTTGGAAACACACACTTAATCTTGCAGATAAAAAGTAAAAGAACTCTCCTGGCAGAAACCAAATAGAAAAAAACAAAAACCCCACAAAATTTATATACCACTTGATTGTAAGAAAACCTCTAAGCAGTTTACAAAAAAAATGAAATAAAACACTTTAAAAATCTCAATAAAAAGCACAGGTATTTAAAAACATTGAAAAGTTGCTTAAAAGAACCCATACCTAAAAAGAGAGAAAGCACATGTGGCTTCTACGTATCTGGACATGCTTGCGTAAACAAATGTGTTTTACGCAGATGCCAAAAAGAATGTGATGAAGGCACCTGCCTGATGTCAACAGGCTGCGAGTTTCAAAGTGAAGGTGCTGCTGCAGTAAAGATTGATGTCTTATAAGTATTATGTGGCACCTGTAACAGTGCGGGTTAATGTAGATTGAAGCTTCTTGAAAGGTGATTCTGCCCCTAATAGTAACACCTTGAACCTGGCCTGGTAGTAAATGGACAGCCAGTGCAGTTCTTTGAGCAAAGCTGTTCTATGCAGAGAATCTCTTCCTGCTAGCAATCATGCAATGGCATTGTGCACTAACAGCATATTGCAAATCAAGTTCAAGGAGTGCACTGCAGTAATCTAACCTTGCAGTAATCTAACCTTGAAGTCACCAATGCCTGAACCACTGTGGTCAAGTTCTCTCAGTCCAGGAATGACCATATCTGTCACAGCTTGTAAAATGGGCTTCCAGCCACTAAGGCTGAGCCTCCCATGAGAAAGCAGGACAGTTTTTAAAGACAGCCACACATACAAGGCACAGGTATCTAGTTCTGGCTTCAGAGAAATTTTGCCTCCACAAGAGCACCCTGCAGCTCCCCTCAAAGGCCACAGCAGAACATATAGCAAGAGGCAATCCAGAGTTAAATTTCCAGGTGCCAGTTTTGATTCAGACGAGATTTTCAATATTAGCAACAGCAAAAGGAACCACTACCTTTAGACCAAAATTCTGCAGTTGTGTTTGGACAGGTATTAGTTAACAAGTGTGTGGGCTATACTGCCTTTTCTTTAAAATATGCAAAATGGCAGGTGCCGATGGTCTGTCAGATGGCACTTTTGAAAGCAGTTTCTTAATTAGAGATACCTGCAAACAAAGGAGAGATTGTTTTTTATTTTAAATTACAACAAGCATGGAAAAGACAACCTATAAAAAATGCTTTGCCACAGTATACCTCTTCTGGAAACTCCTTTGTAAACGGTTCTGGAAATTCGCCTTTCTTTATGTTCTCGAATCTCTGAAAAATAATACACAGTGTCACTTAAGAATACCTCGTGTGATGCAATTTTCACTGGCCAAGTTCAAAAGCTGCCATTTTGACACAAACAGCTGCCCAAGTTCCCAAACATGGAAAACTGAATTCCTTCCACATTTGTACATGGGATAAAGGAACAGGAGTTGAGTGTGCATACACACTTCATTCTTCTTGCATGGAATGGAACATCCAATATTGTGTAGTAATATCACTGATACCCGTTTGGGATATGCCAAAAGGATAAAAGACTCTCTTCAAAATGAAGCCTGGGTTCTTTCAGCAACAGGGACTCACAGCACTTACTGCAAAGTACAGTGGTACCTCAGGTTACATACGCCTCAGGTTACAGACTCCACTAACCCAGAAATAGTACCTCGGGTTAAGAACTTTGCTTCAGGATGAGAACAGAAATCGTGCTCCGGCAGCGCGGCGGCAGCAGGAGGCCCCATTAGCTAAAGTGGTACTTCAGGTTAAGAACCGTTTCAGGTTAAGAACGGACCTCCAGACGAATTAAGTTCTTAACCCGAGGTACCACTGTATCTGAAGGTTCTGCATTTCATTACCCTGTTCTCCCTACAAACACACAATGCCCCAAGTTTCAAGGCAGTTTGATAAAACTTTGTAGCAGTGATACATGAAGGAAGCAACTCATGATTCAGTTGGGGTTCAAGACATCTGGAATACTGAAACAGTTAAGGAACTTCCTAATGAGTTAAGAGCCCTGGGGGGGAAACCCCTAATGTTTGGTGTCCGAAGACATAAACATTCTTGTTCCACTTGTGTTGAAAACTATTGCTGTTTCACTGTTACTTAACTTAGTGTATATATATATATATATATATATATATATATATATATATATATATGTGTGTGTGTGTGTGTGTGTGTGTATATATATATATATATATATATATATATATATATAGCAAATTACTTTGAGATGTGTGAATTTATAAATTAAAAGCAGTATATAAAGGTCTTAAATTTGGCTTCCTCAAACTCGGCCCTCCAGATGTTTTTGGCCTACAACTCGCATGATCCCTAGCTAGCAGGACCAGTGGTCTGGGATGATGGGAATCATAGTCTCAAAACATCTGGAGGGTCGAGTTTGAGGGAGCCTGTCTTCAATAAACAAACAAACATGAAGAACTCCTTCATGCCACACATTTATTGAAGGGCCCTCATGTGTGCTCATAGGGGCTTCATTCAGGCATTCAAAGGACACATGAAAAGGGAGGGGCAGAGCCTGCCATTGCCCCTTCATCACATTCATAAATCAAGTGAGAAAAATGCCTGAAGGGAGAGTTAATGATTACAACAAAGTCTGCAAATGGGATGTTTTTCATTTTCAAAAAAACATTTGGGAGCAGAATGAGAAACATTAGTAGCACTCCATAACAGCTGGAGCACTTGCAGACTCTCAATGTTCTATGTCTCAATTCCATTTTCCAATTTAGTAAAACAACATTGCTTAAGGAACTGTTTGAAGGAAGGGGTGAATGGCTGGTTTGCATTTCCCATTCCTCAACAGGAGGAAAGGCTGGTAATAAATTTGGATTGAGGTTCCTTTTGCAAAAAGGCACACGCCTCAGAAGCAGCCTCTTGAATTTATAGAAGCAAACCTTTCCTTGAGCAGGCCAGTTGGTGGCAATTCCTGAAAAGTTTTGGGTTTCTTTAGAAAGCAGTAACCTTAAACATAATACTTTTCAGATACAGGTTTTTAAAAATATAATTTGCTTGCTAAAAACCGTGATGCTTTATGGGCTGGGGTGTAGTGGAGATTCTTGGTCTCAAATTGGGAAGGGGGAGGCAATGCGTCTGTAACCCACTGCCTTTCATCCCCCCTGCACAACAAGCTCTATCTGGCCTGCTCTCTCATGGTGTGTATCTGCGAGAGGGGAGTGACAGAGCAGGAGCAAGAAAGACAAGAGCAAAGCAACTTTCTGGCGACCTAGAATGGAGATGTACCATTTATACAAGCTGCATTTGTATCACGCAAAACAACTGCCAGCATCTAAGGCAACAAACCTGCATCCTGTGTGCTCTGTGGTAAGTGGATGGAGGAGGCGGCAGCCAGTTGGTTGGTCTCCCCAGCAAAACATCCCCTGTCCCCCTAACAACTCTGCTGCTATTCCCCAGACTATGAAGGAAGGAGTGCCAAGAGGTCAGCTTTTCTAGACCACCGTCCATTAGCAAGAATGCACAGACACATGAACATGCCCCTTCATCCTTCTGTCCTGCCCCTTTCACCCACTCAACTGTTTGGAGCCCTGGTTGTGCATACATATTTTCTATACATTTCTGAGAAAAAATATGTGCTGTTAACAAAACTTTTCAGATTTACCTCATGTTTCTCATGATAAGTTTGGAATGTGTAAAGCATTTCGAATAAAATTAATCCTAACGGAAAGATATCCACTTCCTTTCCGTATTTGTTCCCCACCTGTGAACAATGCAAACATGAACACATTAGGTCATAAGAACATGCTCTAACAGGAACTTTTCATAGAGCTTAAGCATATAGGCCTTATGCACTTCAAAGCACATTTTGACATTTTTTTCCTGAAAACTAACTACAGGATCAAGGCAGTTGGTTCTTTCCCAATTCTCCACTCAGTCATTAAGCTAGCAGAATGACTTGGAGACGGCTATTCCCTCTCAGTCTAACCTAACTTAGAGGAGTTGTTGTTGTAATAATGGGGTGGTGATGGTGGTGATGAATGAATGAATCTTTATTTCTGTCAGCTATCGGCCATAGCAATAAAACAATACGATATAAATACGATATAAAAAGAATAGAAATAAAAAATCAATTATATAAAATACATTTTAGGGTTTTGAATCAGTAGTCAAATAGTGGATCTTATTCTGATTGCCCCAGCTAAAAACCTTGCAACCTTTGCTGTCACCTGCTCATCTTGATCTGCCAAGAGAAAGGACACTGTGGCAGTGGTTGGGCACCCCGGAATAGACAATAAAAGAGGGGTGATAATCTCATTCCTCATGTCTTTATAAAGAGGGTAAGCCAGAAGGGCATGCACCACCGATTCGGTACTGCCATCTCCACAGGGGCATAAGCATTTTTCGTGGGGGTGATGATGATGATGGTCACTATGAGTGTGCACTTGTGTACGCAGAACAAATTTACAACTGCCCTTGGAGAAAAGTGCCATTGCAAATGCATGGATCCAATATTAAAAGTATTACCTGTTCAGGAGCCATGTATAGTACTGTTCCCCTCTTTTCTGTTCGCTGTACTGAATGGTCATCTACACCTGTGGTTACCAGCCCAAAATCACCAATTTTTATTTTATTGTCTCTAGACATTAATATATTTATTGGCTGGGTGGGGGGGGGAGAGAGAAACAAAAAAACAAAATATTCAGATGTAAAAGTCATTAAACTCTGGGTGAGTCATCATGGTCTACTCAACAGTTATCCTGCAGTGTCTGAACCACCTCAGCTTCTTATTTGCTTTTTTAAAGAATCTGCTGTGCCTTTCAAGTTCCCCTCCAAATGAAAACGTCTACCTTGTACTCGAAGTATATTCCAGATTAAGCCCACCCCCAATACAACTGAAATAATAAAATAAAATAAATACATCAATTGAATTATTAGCAGGAGAGCAAATAAAACAAGTGGGTCAGCTTTAAAATACCTTGCCACAGAAAGAGATGAGGTAGTATTGATCTAAAAGTAATGATGTTATGAAGAAGTGTTGGTCTGAAATTACCTCCATGTGGAATTCATGCCACTTGCAATACTGAGAAGCCTACATAGACCCAACCTAACAATACTGGATGACAATTGAAAAAGAGAACCAAAAACTGATGCTATGCCAAAAATTTCTCCCGAGGTTTTTCTTACCATTTGCCATTTATGAGAAATAAAGGAATGAAATAGTTCATATTTTACTTTTTATCATTCACACCTGATATTGTAATCGTCTCATCTGCATACCTTAAGATCTCGATGAATTAAGTTTTGAGAATGAATATATGCGACCCCTTCCACTATTTGCTGGAATTTAATTTTGGCATCTTCATGATAGCTTTCCTTTGCACATTCCTTACTAATCCAATCTTTAAGTGTCCCCTTTTCACAATATTCCATCACTATGAAAAGGCAGTCAGCTTCCACCCTGCAAAAAATAAAACAGATGACTGATCCAAGCACCTTGTTCACATCCTCAAGCTTTACTAACTCATCCAACACAACAAGACTAAATAGTGCTCTGTAACCCTTTAGATTCATCTGCTTTAACAGCAGTCATGATCCTGGGGTGTGCGCGCGCGCAAGCGATTTTATCCTCAAAACACTTTGCAAAGTCAAAGACAGCTACCATCAGTTTTGCCACCTCCTTTGGGCCAGACTATAAGAGGCCCTGCACTACCTGGAAAATCTATGCTGGATGGCACAATGATGATGCAATGGAGGCAGCAAAGCAGGGAGGCTAAAAATCAATTTTTTTAAAAAAAATAAATTGGATTTTTAAAAATAAATAAATCGGATTTTTAAAATAAAATGCTTTTGGAGGAAAAATATTTCTAAAAATAGTTTTCTATTTAAGTTACATTATAGTCTCTAAAGACTATTCATCATGAAATAAGGATTTGTTTTAAGTTTTTCATGTTTGCTAAAACTCAGTCTAAGTTTTTTTTATTATTATTGTTTAGCTGGTAAAATGTACGCCTAGCCACTGAGGTCACCAGAGCCTCTAGTGAGAGAGTTGGATCCTAGCACCATCATATTTATTTATGGGAAATGATTCTGGGACCAAGAGAATTTACCTACAGCTACAACTGTTCTTAGAGTTAGGCAGTGAACTGACAAGCAAAATATAGTGATAAATAAAATAAATAAAAAGATGCCAGTTCCTAAAGTGAAGCCACTGCCAAAATGCTTAGTTTATTATTTATGTCTTTAATTTGTCTCTATTTTTTTTAAAAAAGGCCTCCAAGGGTCTTAGGGCAATAACATTAACAACGCAAAATTTAGAATAGGAACTCAATAAAAATGATCACCCACAAAAAATAATAAACGTCAGCTAGTGGGAGGGGGTGGAGGAGGAGAAAGCGAGTTGCCAGTCTTTTGCTTGGTCTTTTGAGTGCTAAGCACAGGCCTGACAGCCAGTTGACTCTCAGGCACTTCTGAGCCCTATGCAAGTGATTCTGACAGGTGGGCAAGAGAACCCAACTATCAACATGGGATGTCACAAAGCTGATCTGGCCAATAAAGCCAAAATCTTATCCACCCCTGGTTTACGCAAAAAACAAGAATACATGGAACCTTAGAGAGATTCTAATTACGCAGTGGAATTACCTCTGGTCACTATCCTCTGGCGATGGGATATTATCTTTCCCAATCCAACAATTATAATATCGAACAATATATTCATGCTCAAGCTTTGCTAAGGCTTGTACTTCCTTTTTTGATTCTTCTTCTCCTCTGGTTTGGGGTGGGGGAAGGGGGTCGGAAGGGGAAAAGAGTATTGTTAAAAATGTATGCAAAACAAACCCTAAATATGTGAACAGGTAACTCACAACTTACATGCATTTAACCTGTACCCATTCAAAGTTATGTGTGTGACAAATTAAAATAAAAAATAAAAGGGGGAGGCAAAAAAGACTTTGGCAATGGTCCACCCGCCATTGGACCCAATGTATTTTGACTATATGCGATTTTGGTTCTACATGCTGTACCCAGTACGTAACCCCAGCTTAAGTTGAGAGTGGTCTGTACTGTAAAGAGGAAAGGGGATTATTTTTAGACCACTTTTTTAAAAAGGGCTTCTGATTTGGAATGCTTAGGTCGACTCTGAATAGAATTTAGTTGGATACAGCCATATTTATTCTCATTACAACATAGAGCCCAGCAACAGAAAGGCAAATGGCATGTCCTTAACCCAGTCACTTGTTCATGCATTAGCACAGTGGTTGATGGACTTCAACTCCCATCAGCCCTGGTCATCCAAGGATGATGGCACTACATTGACTACTCCTACATTAGCAACTGAGCCACTGTTGAGCCTAACTCTTTTAAATGTTGACTAACAGTCCCCGCAATTCCTCTAAAATTAGGACTAAAATAATTTCACATGTGGAAAACAGCACAAATTGTTAAATCTTAAATTAGCTTAAATAAAATAATAAGCAAACACAAGGTAACTTACACAAGAAGCTTGACTCGTTTGACAGCTAATAATCGATCATCAAAGAAATGTTTTGCCTTGAAAACGGTTCCATATCCACCAGATTTAATTTTCTGTATATCTTCAAATTCGTCCAGAAACCTGGTTCCAAAAATGAAGGCAAGTCTTAGTGTTAAATGTCAAAATCCTTGAAAAGTGTTACAATGGCAATATAGCCGCAACAATCATTAATTTAATGATGAAATAAACGCACACAGCCAAGGTATCCAAGCAGACTAGAAGTGGGTATATTTGCTGTCATTCATGGAATGCACAAGACAGCTATCAGATGCTGCTGTGGTTGCTTGAGAGTAACCAGGCAAGACTCCGACCTGTCTTTTACAGGCTTTATTCTTGGTGCAAACTATTTACAGTGAAGAGCGTCGTAAGTTCATGGCTGGCTCAATCGCTAGCAGAATCCGGGAGTGGTCGGTCTTTGTAACTCCCCCAGCATAAAAGTCGCGTCACCCCCAGCCTTTTTTGCCCCTCCCTGGACTGAAGACTACTGTACAGAATGGGCGCTGGCAAAGGTGTGATTCCCACCTCTCCGGTTTGCTCAGGCTCGGTGTTAAGGCTCTCCCTAGCATCCTCTGGTCCTTGCCCCTCTTCTCCACTGGAGGTGGGGCTTTCCTCCTCGCCAGAAAAGGAACTCCTTTGCAAGATCTTCGGAGGCTCCCTATAACACAACTGCCCTTCCATCTCTCGCCTCTGAGCTGATGGCAGTTCCCTGACAGCAGCTATCAATAATCAATAGTAAAAAAAAAACCTAACACACAATATTAAAAACAATAACACACACCAGCATAGCTCACACACAGAAAACAGCCACTCAGTTAAACTACCAGCTTGTTAAAGGAGATCAGCTGTTGTAATTTGATCAGACCTTTTCATGACAGCAAATGGAAAGGTCTGTGTGTACTTGGACAGGGACCAATGCGTGTGTTAAAATCACCAGCTACCACAAACATGGACATGACTAGTTGCATTTTTGTCAGTACTTCACAAACCATCTTTCCACGTAGTCTCAATTAATTCAAATTTCAAAGGTATAAAAGGTGAAACTTTTTAAAAAAAAAAAAAATCAGCAGCACTTTTGAAGACTACCCTTACTTTTCATTGATGGTGTACTTGCTTTGCTTTCGATTCAGCTTTGAAAATTTCGGTGCCAATGGTGTCTCTCTTCTTAGGAAAGAAAAAAAAATGGAAATGAAACTTTGTAACACTTGAGCAGTAAACACAAGAACATCTGTAAGTACCCATTTACTTTAAAATGTTAAATCATTTCCCCCAACTAACCGATAAATCAATTGAATGAAGGGCATCCATTTCAAAAGATGAATACATACTTTTTAGGTCTCACAGCAGAACCTTTGGGACTTGCCTATGGCAAAATCAAGAAGAAACAATTAATGTTGTAGTTCTACCACAGTGCCAAATGCTTAAAACTTAAAAAGACCACTCAAAATCAGAATGCAGTTATTGTCAGGCATCAGAGTTCAAAAACAGGACCACTGCAGGTCATGAAAAATTTTCCTGTTTCCTGGGCCATACGAGGTCCTGGTTAGGAGGAAGCTGCCACTGGTTGGAGCTCCACAGTCCTCAACTCAAACTTCCCAGATTTGAGGAGTTAAACAACCCAGGAAAATCAACCCCATGTCACTAGCTGCTTTATAGCTTCTGTACTTTGCCCCTTAGCTAGGGATGTAGAAGTTGATTTGATCCATTTCTTGTAATGGACTGACTTGACCCGATGCTCCTGAATTTGACTGGAACAAAACACCCATTTGGATTACACACTTCTCCACACTTTGCGATGAAGTTTCAGTGTACAAAGATTGCACACAAAAATACCTATTTTATGCAAAAGATGTGTAGAAAATGCTATTTTAGAGGGAAATGGGTGCAATGGCATTGAAAAAACTGTGTGTTTTACCTTGAAAGTGTGCATAAAGGCAGACCATTGAAATACAGACTTTTTTGTGTTCTTCTTTTAAAAATTTCACACAAAATGGAACTGAACAGACTCCACTTGAGGGCCAGTAACCTGAAACTGGGGGAGGGCTGTAGCTGAGTGGCAGAGCATCTTGCTTGGCATGTGGAAGGTCCCAGATTCCACCTCCAGGTAGGACTGGGAACCTTGGTGTACCACCCTAGGAGCCATTTGGCAGAAAGGCAGTATACTTAAAATTACATCAGACTGACCAATGTATTTCAATTCAGTACTGACCTATAAGAAATTATAGCAGGATTAATATTTTAGCGTACACAAACAAGAACAAATAGTTAATACTGTAATGGCAATAGAAAATAAGTTTTCATACCAGACAGGATGGAGAAGCTTCATTGAGCTGTATGGCACCAAACTGATTAGCAAGTTTGTCAGCTGCATGGTTACAACTGGAATCACGATCTGTACCACTACAGAAATATTTGGAATGAATGTCAGCATTATGTGTTTAATTTATCTGCCATTTATGGAGTGCTATCTTGAAGTGAAGTTTAGGGTGGGGAGGTACAGTAGCTCAGGGGTTTTTTTTGTTTTGGTGAAGTATAAAAATGGTCCACCAAATAAAATATAGGGACATTTCTTGTATCAAAACCAGAAAGCATGCCCATTATGATCCCTATGAGAGTAGCATATTTACTTAAGCCTGTTCAACTATGCAAGCAAGACAAAGCATATGAAAGACACCGCAGTGTAACTTAGAATTAAAAAAGCAATTTCATTAAGGCCTCAGTTGTGCCCAGGCTCTCCTAGGTTATGTTTCTAGTTCACGTTTTTGGAAAACACTTGCTCTTCCACATTCGCTATCTCCTCTGCCTTAGGAGTGGGGACTGCTTTTCCGTCTGAGGGCTGCATTCCCTACTGGGCAACCTTTGGAGTCCCACATGCCCAAGGCTGGTAGCGCCAGAGGCAAGAGTTGGCAGATCAAGGAATGCAAATGTTACCTTGGTACAGGAAGCTAGTTTCTATCCACATACATGCACCTCTGTATCCTGCATCCAGACTAGCACAAGGCATCACCAGAGTTCAATGATGTATTCCAGGCAGGCAGAAACACCTGGGGGCGTGAAGCTGGGCCAATGTGGGATGTGGCCTGAGGAGATTTCCAAGAGGCCTGGAGGGGTGCATTTACTCAGGTCTTTCCTAATCTTGAACAACCAGAAATCCACTTCAGGTGCCATAAATACTCTGAAGTCAAGAGGTCTGTTTGTATACTAATGCAGATCTCGCTAGCTGGCCCTTGGGCCCCTCTCCAGATGACATCCCTCACTAGCTCTGCTCCACATCCTCCCCCAGTTCTTTCACCTAGGCTGGAATGTATCCTCGAACTACAGGAACTTGTTTGCCTGGACACAAACTTTCCTTATGCTCCTCCTAATCCAGGGGTCGGCAACCTTTTTCAGCCATGGGCCAGTCCACCGTCCCTCAGACCATGTGGTGGGCTGGACTATATATTTTGGGGGGGAATGAACAAATTCCTATGCCCCACAAATAACCCAGAGATGCATTTTAAATAAAAGCACACATTCTACTCATGTAAAAACACCAGGCAGGCCCCACAAATAACCCAGAGATGCATTTTAAATAAAAGCACACATTCTACTCATGTAAAAACACCAGGCAGGCCCCACAAATAACCCAGAGATGCATTTTAAATAAAAGCACACATTCTACTCATGTAAAAACACCAGGCAGGCCCCACAAATAACCCAGAGATGCATGCTGATTCCCAGACTGTCCGCAGGCCGGATTTAGACGGTGATTGGGCCGCATCCGAACCCCGGGCCTTAGGTTGCCTACCCTTGTCCTAATCCTTCCAAAAAGATGACAGAAATTGTAGACTAGATAAAGTCTGCAGACTCTCTCCTCGAGCACCATTTGTTTCTCCACTTTTAAATTGCCATTGAAGTTGTTCCTTACTTTGAATATATACCGGAACTCCGAAAAATTATACTATCCGATTTGTTGGAAGCAAGGTCCACAGCCTCTTCAGCAGACCTGAAATACAAGTTTCCAAACAGCAGTTTTGAATTCTTTCAGTGTTTTCCTTCCTTTTGGTTTTAATTTATAACCAAAGGAAGAAAGGAAGAAAAACGATTTAAGTAAAGAATAAATGATAACATAAAACCAATTCTCAATGGTTCTCAAATACACTTCAATACCGTTTAAGTTTCTATTTAATAGTTTGGGTTATAAAGTTAATTAATTATTTTCCTTCATTTCCGCATAGCCTGTGGGGGGAAACCATAGAGAGGATGAGGAGAGCATTCGCTTTACTGGGATGGATCTTGTTTGTTTTTAGTTCTTATCTGTTTTAATTATCAGTTTTTTATCCATCCATTATCCGTGTTTAATCTTGTATTTTACCCAGATGTTTTATCCTATACCTGTTTCCTTGACCTCATTTGCTCTAACAATTATCGGTTAAAAAAATCCTAACTGCTATTTTATCTATATGCTTTTTTAATCCTGGTCTGAGACCGTAATAAAGTTCATATCATACTGGGATGGATCAAGGCAAAAATCATTTTCAGCAGATTGGTTTTCATAATTTCCATTATTCCTAAGGCTGATGAGCAATACTGCCTGTCTTTCATATTTCCATGTGATATCGATATATGACATATTATACAAAAACAATTTGGTTTGCCTGTACATTTCAATAATTTCATTTAAGATGTTACTTTTTCAGCAATTGTTATCTTCCAGAGGTTCCTGTGCTGCAACACTGTATTTTATTCTCCAAGAGATTTCTATTTTTGCACAGAGGATGATTTTGCTCCATGGATTTAATGTCTGAATCAAAACCTTCAAGCAGGGATAACAACTTTAACCGAGGTGTATAATGAACAGGTTTTTCTAAGCTTGTTTAAATAGTTTCAGCTGCAACATACTTCCAAAAAAACGGACTACTCAAAAGATTAGGCAGGTATAAAATCCATTTGAAGAACTTTTAACTACTGTATAAAGTGAAAGAGCAGCCCAGTTCACACACTAGACCATGGTCTGGTGCTACATACACAAGCTAGAATAAGCTAGAATCATTCCAAACAAAGCCTTGGTCTCATGAGCAGCCCCAATGGCCTCTCCTATCTCAAAGCCAAACCCTTTTTCTTTCAGTCTCTCAGAAACTCTGTTCAGTTTCAGACGAAGCAGACTTCAACCCATGGGTCTTGAAGCTGGCTTGTTTTAACTAACCAGAGTTGGTTTTAAATTGTGATCTCTGATTATATGTAACATGCAGCAGGGGTTTTGTGAACCCCAAATTAAACACTAGCAAAGTCCTTCTCTTAGCTGTCGGGAGCAGAGGAAGGCACGTACAGGACTAAAGCTTTGCTAGGGATTGTTCCGGTTGTTGAATGTTGTTAACTTTCTGTTTTTATTTTGTTTTTAAAAGCCCACTTACGTACTGCTTTTAAGGCCTAGATAGGGCCACAAGGCTTGAAATAAGAGATTCACATACAGGCAAGATTAAAATACATTAGAAGTTGGCAAAATAAATAAGAGGACAATCTAACCTCCCGTGGGAAGGAGGGCCACAACTGTGATACTACCATCAATAAAGCACTGTTTCAATTGCTACCAATCACACCTTCCTCTCCATTTACAAGGCTATGTTATATGTAAGTGTCCCTTTTGCTCATTATGGAATGCTATATTGTACAGCATCGCTATTAAATCAACAACAAAAAATTAGAATAAGAGTACTTTAAAGAGACACCATTAAATGTTTAACTTACGTCCCAGATGCCTCTGGTGATGATTCTTGGGAATTACTGTGTAATGGATTTCTAGAACTATTTGTAGAACTATTTGGAAGGAAAGCACTTCTTTCTGCCTGAAAAACAGTTTGGAATTATACCTTAACCGTGGATTTAAAAAATCTACTGAGACAAAAAGTAACAATGGCAACGAAATGAAAGGGATTAAACCAGCCTTGGCCAACCCAGTGCACTCCAGATGTTTTGGACTGTAACTCTCAGTCAGTAGACCCTAATCCCAGGGTCATGGGTTCAACCCTCACATCAGACAAAAGATGCAGGGGGTTGGACTACATGACCCTCATGGTAGCTTCCAACTCTACAATTCTATGATTCTCATCAACCCCAACAAGTATCACATTGCTGGCAGGGGCTGGTGAGAGCTGGCAAAACTATTCATAGGACATGCCCACTTCCTGCAAAGAAAATGGCTACACTGACAATTAAACATAATAATAATAATAATAATAATAATAATAATAATAATAATAATTTATTTGTACCCCACCCATCTGGCTGGGTTTCCCCAACCACTCTGGGCGGCTTCCAATAAAGATTAAAAATACATTAAAGTGTCACACATGAAAAACACAGTCTGTTGTTTTCCTCTAATATGCAATACATACCCTTGAAGTTGCTTGGTCATTCAATTTTTCATATGCTTGCCTGGCTGCATTCCGTTTTGCTGTTTGTTTATTATTTCCTGTTCCCTCACCAAAATCTTTATCATCAATTTTACAGACACAGTGAAAACTAGAAGGCATAAAAGAGGGGAGGGGGGAAATAAGTTAGCATACACTGTTGTAGACGAAGGCAGCAATCCTATAGACCTTGGGCAGGAACCCAATCTCCATACAAAGTTCTAATGACCTCAAGCAAAAGTTTTTTGGTGTCCATGTTACAAAAGTGAGCATATAGTCAAAAGTCAGAAATTGGATGACCAGAGCAGAGTCCACACAGGCATAGTGGCCCTTCCATTTTCTCTTTACCCTGAAGAAGCTCAAAACATCTCTGAAGGGTCCTCCATTTTGAGGCATGTGGGAAGTGGAGGGAAATAAAAAGCCTTGCATCAAGACCTCAAGCCTTTCTTTGGCTATGGGAAACTACAAACTCACTGCCACCTGTCTCACATATCATTTTCTGTCAGGGAACTGCCATCTGAGGCGCAGGAGGTGAAAGGGCTCACGGAGGGTGAGAGAGACCATTCAGCTGAGGAGGGAACCAGCAGGGGGAGAAGTGGAGTTCCAAGGGAAAGTGAGTCGGAGGGAGGGCTCAGAGACACTTCAAGCGAGAACAGTGGGGAGGTTTCAGGACCTCCTATAGGGACACCCACTCCTCGCCGGAAACTGTCACGCCGAGAGTCCAGAAGACACGTTTCCGTTAAGGAGCTTTTATGCTGGAAGAAGTTCCGTAAATGCCCACTGTCCGATTCAACGAGCGACTGATGGAGCCATGCTTAAGGAGCTCCGTCACAGACAGAGGTTTGTGGACTTAGCCAAACTCTGAGGGACTAGGATTTTACGCACAAGCAGCTCACCATCCCATCACAGCAATCGGACAGTCCCTGAAAGCAGCTTGTGCAGAGAGGCATCATGAGCAACCCAGCCGGAGCCGGGGGAGCAGGAGGAGCTGGAGAGGGTCCAAGCCTGGAAGAAAGGTACAGGGTGTTGGAAGTCCAGCTAGCACTGCAAACGGCGAGGCTAGAGGAAAGGAGGGCGCAGGATGCAGAAAAGGCAAAAGGCGCTACACTAGCAAGAAAGATGCCAGGATTGGTGCAGAAGTTTGGGAGGGACCCCAGGAACTACCAAGCCTTTAGGACAGAGATGCAGTATGCTCTCAAGCTGCAGTTTGACGACTTTCCCGACGAGGCATCGCGAGTGGCGTTTGTGATTGGCCATCTCGAAGGGGGGGCGAGAGACTGGGTTAGACCCCTGATGGCAGGGAATAGTGAAATGCTGAAGGACACGAGGAAGTTTTTTCGCGCCATGGATTTGATGTTTTCCAGCGAGATTGAACAGGGACTGGTGCGCAGACAATTGATGGCTTGTAAACAGGGTAGCCGATCGGTTCGTGAGTACTGGACTGAGTTTACAATGTTGATACATAAATTGGGGTGGGACCTATCGGCGGAACCCATTCAAATGCTCTTTGAAGAGGGGCTTTCTTCGGCGGTGAAAGACGAACTTTCCCGGGCGCCCAGGGCAGAGTCTATGGACCAGCTGACCAAATCAGCGCTGACCATTGGAGCGCGCCAGGAGGCAAGAGCCTTGGAGAAGCGGGAGGGGAAAGGAGAGCGTTGGAGGGATTTCCGCATTCCAGAGATTCCGGAGCCAAATCTCCCGCCAGGAGAGCCGATGGAAGTTGGAACAGCGCGCGCGCGCGCAGTTTCAAATCCCAGTGAAGGGAGGAAGAAGGAGGGAAAGAGCACCAAGAAATGTTATCTCTGCCAGCAGCCAGGTCACTTTGCCAGAGTCTGCCCGCAAAGAAAGGAATGGCAAGGGATGGCGGGAGCTGTTGGGGGGAAGGAGGAGGGAGTCCAGGAGCCAGTAAAAGCCAACGCCTGGCTGCCACCGTCAGGGCACTGCAGCCAGGCCAAGGAGCAGTAAAAGTGCCCACTCCGGAACCCCCAAGGCCAGCCCTGGTAATAGAGGTGTTGCTAGAGCTGGCAAACGGATACCCACTAAAGACAAAGGCGCTGTTGGACTCAGGCAGCTCCTGTAATTTTATGAGTAAGGAGTTTGCAGCTGAACACCAGATACAGATACTCCCTTTAAGCAACCCCCTGCAGGTGACCACGATCGATGGGAGGGAGCTGTTGGGAGGAGAAGTTAGCCTACAGACCGTCCCAATGGTTATGAGGGTGGCCAGGCACACCGAAAGGATAGCGTTCAATGTGGCCACCCTGGGAGGGGCTCCCGTCATTTTGGGAATGAGCTGGCTAGCGTTGCATGATCCGCTAGTGGGCTGGCATCAGAGAGTGGTTTCCTTTGGGTCAGCGCATTGCCTGGAACACTGCAGAGAGGGAAAGGTGCCAGAAGGGGCAAAAGCCTTTCTAGCAGGGACGGAAGTGGCGGACAAAGGGAAGGTGCCCAAACAATACGCTGACCTGAGCAAGGTCTTCAGCGAAAGGGAAGCAGATAAACTACCACCGCATAGAGCCTTTGACTGCCAAATTAACCTGGTCCCTGGGGCCCAGCTCCCCGTGGGCAAGCTGTACGCCATGTCAGACAGGGAAATGCAGGAATTAAGGGAGTTTATTGATAAAAACCTGAAGAGGGGCTTCATCAGAGAGTCCAGAGCGGTGGGTGGGAGCCCAGTGTTTTTTGTGGACAAAAAAAACACGGATAAACCCAGGCTTGTAGTGGACTACCGGCGGCTAAATGCCGTGTCAGAACCAGTGACTTTCCCCATGCCCAGGATTGATGACATTTTGACCAGGGTGAGGAAGGGAAAGATATTCACGAAACTGGACCGGAGAGGGGCATACAACCTGATACGAATGAGGAAAGGGGATGAATGGAAAACCACCATGTTCACCCCTTTGGGGGCTTTTGAATATTCAGTTATGCCATTCGGATTGCAATCAGGCTCCGCATGTTTTCAATCGCTCATGAACCATGTCCTGGGACCTTTGCTCTACAAGAATTGCGTGGCCTTCCTCGATGACGTGCTGATATATTCAGAGAATGAGGAGCAGCATGTAAAGGATGTCAGGGAAGTGCTGAGCCAACTGCAAGCAAACCAGCTGTGGGTGAAATTGGAGAAGTGTCAGTTTCACACCAAGGAGGTGGAATTCCTGGGGTACCGCTTATCAGACAAGGGATTAGCCATGGATCCAGGCAAGGTCCAGGCGGTGCTGGAATGGAAGACACCGAAAACGAAAAAGGATGTGCAAAGGTTCTTAGGGTTTGGGAACTTTTACCGTAAATTCATCAAGAACTTTGCCCACTTAACGGCTCCCATCACGGACTGTCTAAGCAGCAAGAAGAAATTCGTTTGGACGGCGGAGGCGGAGCAAGCATTTGAGGAATTGAAAAGGGCATTCGCTTCGGAAGAACAGCTCCTGCATGTGGATTTACAAAAACCCATGAGAGTGGAAACTGATGCCTCAGACCGGGCGGTGGGGGCGGTGCTGCTTCAGCCAGGGAGCAATAAGTCGGAATGGAGACCGTGTGCCTTCTTTTCGCGTAAGCTGAACAAATCCGAGAGGAACTACACCGTATATGACCGAGAACTACTCGCCATTCACGAAGCGTTCCGGAGATGGAGACATTTACTAATTGGCGCACAGCATAAGGTGCAAGTGTGTACGGACCACAAGAATTTGGAGTATTGGAGAACGGCACGAGTGCTCAACCAACGACAAGTGAGGTGGGCCCAGGAGTTCTCCAAATTCCATTTTGAAATTTGCTATGTGCCAGGTCCAGAAAACATCAGAGCGGACGCTCTCTCACGCAAACCTGAATATTTGGAGGGGGAGGGAGCGCCTGAAGAGAGACATATTATCCCAGAGGACCACTGGGTGTGTGGGGCGGCCTGGGTGGGGCAAAGGGAACTGGTAGAGGGAACGGTAAATGATGAATACGCCCAGAATAAGCTCAGAGGTTTAAGGAGAGAGGGAGAAGATGTGGAGTTTGGAACTGACAGGGTCAGATCTCCGAGGTGTCCTGCGTCTGGGAAGAAAAGGAGGGGGAGAAAAAGGAGGAGTCTGCTGTCGCAGAGCAGTGACGCAGCGCGTCTCTCTGTTTCCAGACTCACTTTCTCTTCTCGCTGAGCAGCAGCTTGGAACAGAAGCTGCGAGTGTGCTCTTGGAGCACGGATGAGAATGTCGGAAGTTTCGGACGGATTTATTGCCTTGTAAATAAACGCTTTTAGAGATAAGAACTGAACTGTCTCTGGACTTGATTTATCCCTCATCTCACACGGACGGGACCGCTGCAGCTCTGCTCTCCTGCCAGGTCAACTTCCAGCAGAGCGACGCAGGGAAGTGTGACTGGACGCAGGGGTTTGATTTATGCAAAGGTTATGGACGTGTCGCGTTTCCTGACAAGTGTGAGAAGGGAAAAGGCTGCCAGCGACGTGTTGCTGTAATCTCCTGCCAGGAAAGGGCAGAAGGGAGGTGCCGGAGAGCGGAGCCAAGAGCCAGAAGGAACGGCTGCTTCGGAGGTCCGGCTTGCTGGCAAACTTGTGAGTACGCTGAAGCCCTGGGGCTGGTGGGAAAATGGGGCTGGTGGAAAATGGGGCTAGTGGAGAGTCCATTGACGATGCCCAAGGGCAGTGTGCCAATGTCCCACCACACCATGATTGCTTACACTTATGGCATCGCAGGTTTGGACACGCAGGGTGGTCATATGTGAAGAAGGCCACAGACAACACCATTGGGTGCAGGTTCAAAGCATGTGACAAATACCTAGATTGTCAAGCCTGTAAGCAATCAAAGGTCATAACATGCTCATATCCCAGGTCTGAGAGGAAAACCAGTAAACCCTTTGAACTTGTCCATTCAGATTTGTCGGGACCCATGCCGACACCTTCGTTAGCTGGATCAAAGTGGGTTCTGGTTCTGGTTGATGATTTTACAAAACATGCATGGCTATTTGCGCTGCAACAGAAGTCAGAGGCAGCTGCACTGATCAGGGATTGGATCACAGCGGTAGAGCTACGGTTCTCTACCAAAGTAGTTTCCTTTCAGTCCGATCGTGGGGGGGAGTTTACAGGTTCTGCGCTGCAATCGTTCTTCAGGCAGAAGGGTATCAGTCATCGACTGACGGCCCCCCACTCTCCGCAACAGAATGGGGTTGCAGAGAGGAAGTTTCGCACGCTACAGGAGTCAGCGAATGCTATGTTGGCAGACTCGGGGCTGCCACAGCGCTTTTGGGCCGAGAGTTATAGAACAGCTTGCTTCCTGCAGAATAGAGTGTTCAATTCCAGTGTAGGAGACACACCGTTCTTTCTGCTTCATCGGAAAAAGCCCAAAGTACATTTTCTGCGCACTTTTGGGTCTACGGCTTGGGTTCTGATTCCAAAGGCCATGCGCAGGAAAGGGGAGCCAAGATCCAGAAAGATGATCTTTGTGGGCTATGAGCCGGGTTCAAAGGCGTGGCGCTTCGCATACCCTACTGGCAACCAGTCCAGGCTGCTTATTAGCGGCAGTGCTGAGTTTTGCGAGCAGAGTGGGTGGAAGCGGCTTCACAGAAACCCGGATGTTCTGGAAGACTCAGATGAGGAAGAGGAGGGCGAGGCTGAACCTGTTGCTGATGAGCACAGTCCACAGCCACAGAGTCCAGAGCCGGGATCTCCAAGGGAGAGGCTCCGTGTCTCTCCAAAGGGGAGTCCCAGGACCCCTCCACAGGTCTCTGTCAAGTCTGAGCCAAGGAGTGAACCATCCTCGCCAGCAGGACCAGCTGTTCGCCCTAAACGGCGCAGCAGGTCAGAGGGGGATGATTCTGACATAGAGGATAGGAGGGTTGATCCAGGTGAATCAGGCGCAGTTCCAGAATTCACGCTGAGGAGGTCAGCAAGATCAACCAGAGGAAAGCCACCTGAAAGGTATGAAGCCACGAGTGTCTGGGTTGGTGTGGCTAGATGTGAACCTGAATCCTTTGAGGATGTTCAGAAGTTGCCTCGGGAAGAAGCCAGCAAATGGCATGAGGCGATGCAGAAGGAGATGAACTCAATGGAGTCTCTTGGAGTGTTCTCACTCACACAGCTGCCGGCTAACCAGCAAGCTGTAAGCTGCAGATGGGTTTACCGTCTTAAACCCACAGAAGCAGGAGAGCCACAGTACAAAGCGAGGTTAGTGGCGCGTGGATTTACGCAGAGACGCGGAGTCCACTTCACAGAGGTCTATTCGCCGACTTCAAGGGCGGAGACTTTGAGAATGCTTTTGGCAGTAGCAGCACAGAGAGGTTGGAAGGTGAACCATTTTGATGTGGATGTCGCCTACCTGAACTCAGATCTCCAGGAGGAGTTGTACATGCGTCCTCCTCCAGGGTTCGAAGTCAGTGAGCCAGGCGTTGTGTGGCGGTTGCACAAATCCATCTATGGGTTACGCCAATCTGCCAGGAATTGGAATATGTGCCTACATGAAGCCTTAGAAAAGCTAGGTTTTAAGAGATCTCTTGCAGACAGTTGTCTTTACATTAGAGATTCAGGCTTGCAACAGCAAGTGGCACAGGTGTTTGTTGATGACATCTTGTTGATGGCAAGGACAAGTGAACAGGTGGAGAAGTTTGCTAAGGAGCTTGGTAAGCGGTTCAAGCTGAAGCAACTTGGAGATGTCAAGTCCTATCTAGGCGTAGAAATCGCAAGAGCAAGTGATGGAAGCTTTTTGCTTCGCCAGAAAGGTAAGATTGAGCAGTTGCTTGAGAAGTTCAGGATGTCTGATTGTGCAGGTGCCAGATCACCCATGGAGGCTGGGTACGTGAAGGAGTGTCAGCAAGTAGAACGCGTGGTGTTCGAAAACACTGAACTCTTTCAGTCAGCTCTGGGTAGTCTGTTGTATCTGTCACAGTGGAGCAGACCAGACATAGCGTTTGCTGTCAATCTGCTCAGTAGAGAGGCTTCAAGTCCTAGTGTACAGGCCTGGAATGGTGTTAAGCGGGTGCTACGTTACCTGCAAGATACCAAAGACTTTTGCCTCAAGATGTCAGCTGAGGGTGATGTTAAGCTGACCGCCTGGGTGGATTCGGATTGGGCTAACCTTGAGGACCGCAAATCAGTGTCAGGCCTAGTGGTGAAGTTTGGGGACTCAGTGATTGGGTGGAGGTCCCGGAAGCAAAGTCTCATAGCGCTTTCATCTACTGAAGCTGAGTTCAGTGCGCTATCAGAGGTTTGCAGAGAACTGGAGTTCTATGTGTGTTTGGTCGAGGAAATCTGTGAAGAGGATTGTCTGCCCGTGGTGGTGCATGAAGACAATCAACCATGCCTTAAATTAGCTGAGACAGGGCAATTCAAGGCGAGGACCAAACATTTGGACATACGCTTCCAGAATGTATGTCAGAGCGTTCATGAGGGGCTAGTCGCTCTGAAATACTGTCCCTCAACAAAGAACCTCGCTGATGGTTTCACAAAACCATTAACCTTCCAGAAGCACGAGGAGTTCTGTGAGGGTCTGTGTATGGGGAAAGCTTTGATGGCTACTGTCTCCAGACGCAGGACAAGAGGGGGTGTGGAGTTTGGAACTGACAGGGTCAGATCTCCGAGGTGTCCTGCGTCTGGGAAGAAAAGGAGGGGGAGAAAAAGGAGGAGTCTGCTGTCGCAGAGCAGTGACGCAGCGCGTCTCTCTGTTTCCAGACTCACTTTCTCTTCTCGCTGAGCAGCAGCTTGGAACAGAAGCTGCGAGTGTGCTCTTGGAGCACGGATGAGAATGTCGGAAGTTTCGGACGGATTTATTGCCTTGTAAATAAACGCTTTTAGAGATAAGAACTGAACTGTCTCTGGACTTGATTTATCCCTCATCTCACACGGACGGGACCGCTGCAGCTCTGCTCTCCTGCCAGGTCAACTTCCAGCAGAGCGACGCAGGGAAGTGTGACTGGACGCAGGGGTTTGATTTATGCAAAGAAGACCCCGGAGGTTTTGAAGAAAGAAACGGGGCATTGTATTACAAAGGGGCACTATATATACCCGAAGGGGAATTGAGGGGGAGAGTACTCAAACAGCTGCACGACAACCCCACAGCGGGGCATTTTGGGCAACACAAGACCATGTGGTTGGTGACCAGGGAGTTTTGGTGGCCCAAGGTGAGGGAGGATGTACGGGAGTATGTGAGAGGGTGTGACCAATGCCAGAGAGCCAAAGGAGAAAGGCGGGCACCAGCGGGGTTATTAGAACCGTTACCCACACCAGAACGACCGTGGGAGGTGGTATCGATAGATTTTATGACTGATCTGCCTAAATCCCAGGGGAAAACCGCCATACTAGTCGTAGTAGACCTGTTAACTAAGATGGGTCACTTTGTAGCTTGCTCACATGCAGTCACGGCAGAAGAGACAGCGAAATTGTTTGTAGAACATATTTTTAGGCTGCATGGCGCCCCCTTGAGGGTGGTCTCCGACAGAGGGAAACAGTTCACGTCCAGATTCTGGAGGAAACTTATGAGCTTGTTGCACGTAGAGGTCAACTTTTCGACTGCCAGGCACCCTGAGACCAATGGGCAGGCGGAGAGGGCAAACGGTATCCTCCAACAATACCTGAGGTGTTATGTCAATGACAGAGAGAACGATTGGGTCGAAAAGTTGGCGCTAGCGGAATTTGCTTACAATAATGCGGAGAATGTGTCCACCGGGATGAGCCCCTTTTTGGCTAATTATGGGTGCCACCCCAGGGCGTTTCCAGGGGGAGGAGGGGAGAGATGGAGTGTCCCGGCCGCTGAACATTTTGTAGAAGAAATGGAAGCGATCCATCGTCAACTCCAACTCAACTTAGAAAGGGCCAAAGAAGAATATAAGAGGCAGGCCGACAAGAGCAGAAGGGAAGGTGAAACCATTAGGGTGGGGAGTCAGGTCTGGCTATCAACCCAAGGGTTGCCGTTCAAGGGGGGTTGCAAGAAATTGAGACCCAAAAGATTGGGACCATTTGAGGTCATCCAACAGGTCAACCCAGTGGCTTTCAGACTCCGGTTACCGAACCACATGAAACTGCACCCAGTATTCCACAGGTCATTACTGTCACCATATAGGGGGGAAGGTGAAGGGGTATCCACACGGGGGCCAGTCTTAGAAGAAAGGGAAAGCAGCAACCATGTGGCGGAAATCATCGACTCCAGGTGGAAGGGTAATCGGGTGGAGTATTTGGTCGCGTGGGAAGGGGAACCGGAGTCGGAAAACACCTGGGTGACGGCAGAGGAGGTCAGTGACGAGATCTTGATCGAAACGTTCCACCAAAGGTTCCCCAGGAAACCTCAGCCAGTAGCGAGGTTCAGGAGGGAGTACTTTGGCACCACCGACGATGAGGAGGAACTGGAAGGATTCAGGGAATCGGAGTTGGAAGAAGGAACAGACTCCGATGAGGAGGAGTACTTGGAAACCGGAAACAGCAACAGGTGGAGGGAAGTGTTCGAAACTTCGGAAGATGAGGGAGGTTCTTTCAGGGGTTTTGCTCCCTCGCCTCCCGCAGAGGAGGGGAGGGAAGGGGGTGAAGGGGGCCCTGGAGGGGAGGTGGATGTCAGGGAACTGCCATCTGAGGCGCAGGAGGTGAAAGGGCTCACGGAGGGTGAGAGAGACCATTCAGCTGAGGAGGGAACCAGCAGGGGGAGAAGTGGAGTTCCAAGGGAAAGTGAGTCGGAGGGAGGGCTCAGAGACACTTCAAGCGAGAACAGTGGGGAGGTTTCAGGACCTCCTATAGGGACACCCACTCCTCGCCGGAAACTGTCACGCCGAGAGTCCAGAAGACGCGTTTCCGTTAAGGAGCTTTTATGCTGGAAGAAGTTCCGTAAACGCCCACTGTCCGATTCAACGAGCGACTGATGGAGCCATGCTTAAGGAGCTCCGTCACAGACAGAGGTTTGTGGACTTAGCCAAACTCTGAGGGACTAGGATTTTACGCACAAGCAGCTCACCATCCCATCACATTTTCCTACATTTTATTTTATTTAGGTCAGGGTATCCCAAAGTGGTAGATAAATGACGGGCAGTATATAAATTTAATCAATAATAATAGTAGTGATAGTAGTAAGATAAAGGTAAAGAACCCCTGGGCAGTTAAATCCAGTCAAAGGTGACTATGGGGTGTGGCGCTTATCTCGCTTTTCAGGCCAAGGGAGCAGGTGTTTGTCCACAGACAGCTTTCCAGGTCATGTGGCCAGCATGACTAAACCGATTCTGGTGCAATGGGACACTGTGACGGAAGCCAGAGCGCACGAAAACACCGCTTACCTTCTCTTCGCAGCAATACCTATTTATCTACTCACACTGGTGTGCTTTCGAACTGCTAGGTTGGCAGGAGCTGGGACAGAGCAATGGGAGCTCACCCCGTCATGCGGATTCGAACTGCCAACCTTCTGATCGGCAAGCACAAGAGGCTCAGTGGATTAGACCACAGCGCCACCCACATCCCAGTAGTAGTCATAGTAGTGGTGAAATTACTAAATGTCACAGACCATTCCCAAAAGCCAGAGTTAAAAAAACCTCAGTATGAGCTGGCACCCAAATACCACAAAAAGACATCTACTATTATCTACAAATCACTAAGAGCTTTAGGTTTAAGCAAAAAAAGTTGCCAAGAGTAGTAGTCAACAAAAAAATCGATTATTAATGACAACTTACATTGGCATGTGATCCAGGCCAGATTTAGAAACCACAACATATTGAACCACCACTTTGTTTCTCGATGAATATTCATTGAGCAAGGCAAGATAGTTAAGTGAAGAAGCTGGTTGTGCCAGATTTGCAGCAGGCTCAGGTGACTGAGATAGTGGCGATGACAGAGGAGGCAGCGGCTGCTCTGGTCTTAAAACAGGATATTGTGGTGATGGCAGAGGAGGCAGCGGCTGCTCTGGTCTTAAAACAGGATCTGCCTGTAAACAATATGTATAAGTCAGTTTGCTTGAACAGTGAGAGGTTTCTCATTGAATTCCTCCTTATTACATGGTATGGGGAGGTCTGTACTTACCTTGGGTTTCATGTTCTAAGTTGGCAGCAGGCCTCACAAAATACTGTTCTTATTTAGCAATGTTACATGGCAACAACAATACGCATACAAGGCAAAGGCCAGAAGGCTAGACCTGATACAAGATAGGTGCGTGTCATTCCTAGTTCTGACCTGGTACCAGCAAAGTTCTTAACCCAAGGTAATATTTCTGGGTTAGTGGAGTCTGTAACCTGAAGCGTATGTAACCCGAGGTACCACTGTACAAGATTGGGTTTTTTTAGTATACCTCAAGATCAAAGGCTCTTTTCTGTTTTCTAGATTATTTGTATGTCTTGACATGTATCCTTTATGGTCTACTTACTGGCAGTTCTCTTTCTATGGACTCCCAAGCTAAGAATGCTGCACGATCTTTTGCCTCCTTCTTGCTTTTACCTGTTGCTTGGCTATACTGCCTTCCATCTATTTCAACTGCTACAGTGAATCTGCAATGAAAAAGAGAGAGTTAAAAGCCCCCAGTCTGCAAAATATGCTTGCAGATTGAATTTTATGCTTTAAGCCTTGTGTGCTGGATAAACAGAAATGGGATAGTTTGCTCCTGTAAATGTCTCATTCCTATTATTATTTGTTGTTGTTGTTGTTTAGTCGTGTCCAACTCTTCGTGACCCCATGGACCAGAGCACGCCAGGCACTCCTGTCTTCCACTGCCTCCCGCAGTATGGTCAGACTCATGTTTGTATTATTTGTAAAGTGTGCCTAATGCTAGTTTCCCTTTTATGTCCTATAAGGCTCCATTCACCAATCATGTGACCTCTATATGTTTTAGAGTACAATGCCCATCATCCCTGACAATCAGCCATGCTGCCTTGGGAGCCAGGGTCCAAAAACATCTGGAGAGCCACAAGTAAGCCATCCTACTAAATTAGATGCTGTTTCAAGCAGCTGTCTGGAGCGTAGGAGGGTTCAACAGTGCAGCTTCTAAGGATAGTTTGCTAACCTATCTGCAAGAGAGGGACAACGAAGCAAAACAACACAGAAAATGCACTACTTTCTCCCACCCTTATAATTGGAATGAGAAACAAAAGGCGATGTCAGGTCTTGGGGTGGGGGAAGCCTGGTCCTATGTTATGCTTTCTCTCTGGAGTTGGAAAATCTTAGTGGACCAAGAAACTGGGACGGTTAAGGAAGTGTTTCAATTGTACACAAGTAAACTGGGAAGGACTTTACATAGGTGTGGGGGGAAGGCTATCCAGAAAAAACTGATCCTTTAATTTAGTTGCCATACCGATATTCCAGCTCTGTTTACTTTTTGCATAAAACACATCTGGAAGGAAGTGTGAATTTCCTCACTCCTCCCTGTCCCCACTTCCCAACATTCCTCTTCCACTTACACAGGATTATGAGATGGGCCATCGAAACCAAGATCCTTATAGTCCAATCGTAAACGTCTTCTCTGACAATACTCATTAAGTTTCGCCATGTATATTCTTGGAACAGCTTGGTTGTCTGCCATTTTGGTACAGGCTAGGAAACTGAAATAAATTTGAAGAAGGAACACTGTATTATTAACAACACTCCCCACCCACCCTTATGTTATAAGTACAGAAACCAGGGGAAAAACCAGAGCACTTTGGAAAAGAGACTGTGGGGAACACCACACCTCCATTCACACCATGGCACTGGTGGTACACAACAGTGGTTTCCATCACCACTTCCCCAGGAGGCCCAACACAAACACAGAATCATAGAATCAAAGAACTGTAGAACTGGAAGCTGCTCAGAAGCATTCCCACTGGGAAACTGGGAGTGGAAGCAAAGGCATTTCCTCAAGAAAAGAAATGAACAGCGACTCTCTCACACTTTTGTTCCACCACCACCCAGACTAGCGCCAATCTGCTAGGCCGTGTGGTGGGGCCAAAAGGGGCAGGAGAGTGGCTCTCTCTGCTCCCTCTAAACATAACATCACAGGAGCCCCTACAACACTCTCCCTTTTCCCCCATCAGACAGCTTGTCAGCAGCTCTATGGGAAGAATGCAGAGAAGACCTTAGATGCCAAGAAGAAAAATTCTATTACAAACTTTTCAATAGGCAATTTTCAACCATCCCTTTCCTTATTACTGAGCAGCTGCAGGCATAAGCTCAGCCAGTAGAGCGTGAGACCCTTAATCTCAGGGTTGCGGGTTCAAGCCCCACGTTGGGCAAAAGGATTCTTGCATTGCATGGGGTTGGAGTAGATGACCCTCGTGGTCCCTTCCAACCCGACAATTCTATCGATCCAGCCTAAGAGTTCAGATTAACTCAAACGCTGACTGCTTTTCTGTGACCTGGGACATGGTGAACCAACTGATAAGGAGCACAGCGCCCGCTGACTGGTGACGCCGTGGCCAAAACAAACTTCCAGGGGGAAAGGCAAGCAGGGTCACCCGCGCCGTCCCCTGGACCCAGGCGGGCCAAAGCGGCCGCAATGCTCTTCACAGGAGGACCGCCTGCCCTGGGGCACAGCGGCGCGCCCTTCTCCCTTCCTGCCCAAGTCAAGGGGCGAGGCCGTGAAAAGTATTTGGCAAAGAACCTTTCAGAAGTGCCTCTCGCCCTCCCTGGCAGCAAAAAGGCAATGGACCACCAAGTAACTGATTTTCTGCCCGGGCAAGGAACCCTCCTCTCGGCGCGCCCCTGCAAGGCGGCCACCGGCCTCAGCCCAAAGCCCACGTCCTCGGAAGGAGCCTCGCTGGAACTAAGCAGGCTGGCACGAGTAGGAATCGGGTGGGATTCCTCCCGCGCCCCGGGGCGCCGACTTTTGGACGCCTCCCGTCAGCGGGGTCAGGACCACCTCGGCGTACTCACCGGCGCCACTGGGTGGTCGGTGGGCAGCTGCTTCTCCCTTGGGACAAGTCCGGGCCAAGAGCGGCGGAGCCCCCTCTGCAGACGACTGCTTCCGAGCGGGAGACTCGTCCGTCTGCGGGAAGCGCTGCTGCTCCGCTTTCGTTTCTTTGCAACAAGCGGGCTCCGCTCCTTCCCCGGGACAAGCGGCCACCGCGGAGAATCGAAACTGAAACGCGCCGCTGGCGGAACCGGGAACGTGTCGGCTTTGGAACTTCCGGCCTGGTCTCCTCGCCGCCCAGCCTGGTCGCTAGGAGAGTTCCCTCCCCCCTCGGTTGTTTTTATAACTGCGCCTCAAAAGGGGTTCTGGTTCAGAGGCATGGGGGGGGGGCATACCTGACTGAATCATTCGTCTTCCAACTTTATCTGAATCCCTTTCATAAAGTGTTATTTTGCAACGGTTATGGTGATGTCTTCGTTGCTTTGAATGCATGCTTTATAACTTGACTTTCCTCTGCATTGTTTTATTTTGCAATGCTTTCTCTGATAGTTTGATGTGGGCTGTAAACCTCTTGGAGATTTCTTCTTCTTCTTCTTAGAATTATAAAGCGGCATAGAAATGAATGGATGGATGTTTTGCCGAAACTGGCTTGAGTAATGGGGTTAGGGATCCTAGCTGTCTTCCATCTCAGCAGCTCGCCTAGGGCGTTAGGTGGCTTAATCTGGCATTGAGCAGATGCATGCCTCAATTTCAAGGCTCGACTAATGTGAATTGTTATTATTTGTTTGATTTATACCCTTCCCTTCCTCCCAAAGGAGCCCAGGACAGCAGACACTGAGCAGGGGGTTCCCAGATGATCTCCTGTTCTGACATTCACCGGTCCCACATCTCAGTTTCCATAATGTCGCTATTTCATGTGCCTTCAAATTCATACCCAAGACCATGAACAATGATTGTCATGTACCAGTAGAGGTTGAACAACTCAAGCCACAGTCCTAACCCCAAATAACCTGGGAGTAAGACCCAATGAAGTCAATGGGATGACTAAACATGGTTAGAACTGTGCTTCAGGTTGCAACGTATACGTATCTGGTACAAGCTTTGAAGGGTTGTAATATACAGTATTGTAATGGCACTGTTAGGTCTAACTGCGAAGGAAACTCGAAGAATCAGTCCCAGAATGTAATTGTGCTAGTAACTGGGTCAGTGAGAATTGGTTAAAAAACCTGTCAGTGTCAGCTAATAGCAAAGCCAGATTGATACAAGGCTTACTTTAAGATATGATTTACTAGATGCTGAAAACTAATACTGTACATGTTTATCATTTTTGAGCTGAGCTTGAAAGAGTGAAATACAGAGAAGTGCCTCTGAGCATGCACAGAATGCCTTTGTTTCCCTACTTCAGGTATGAGGAATGTTTGTCTTTTCAGATGTTGCTGCAAGCACAGCCAATGGCTAGGGATGGTGGCAGCAACATCTGGAGGGTCAACGATTCCCCACACCTGCCATACTTTGCCATGGTAGCTTTCTACATTTGTTACGCCTTTGCCAGTTGCTGTGAGAATTAAATGCACCTATGATTCTACATCCAGCCCATACATTTAAAGCACATGACTTCCCCTCAAAGAATCCTGGGAATTGCAGTTTGTTAAGGGTGCTGGGAAATGTAGTGTGGTGAGGTGTAAACCATAGTTTCCAGGATTCTATGGGGGAACCATGTGCTTTAAATGTATGGTGTGCATGTAGACAGTTGTGAGGTGTGGGACTAGGATCGCTGTCTTTGAGGACAGATGTTTTGTTGAAATAAGTAAATGTTAAGTATTATACAGTAAATGCTTATAAAGCATGTTGCAGAGAGTACCTCAGTCATCTTTGCAACATTGCTGCAAGGTGGGTCAGTATTGTTGGCATAGACTGTGTATGCCAAAATGGGACAGTGGGTTTTGGCTCCACAATATGACTGAGAAGGTAAAACAAGTACAGCATATCTTTTGAAGTAGGACATAGCCATTAAAGAAGAGATCACCACCCCAGAAATACTTCATAACACATATGTGTTGAACTTCATGCTGTCCCCATTTAGTATGTTAGGAATTTGATTACATGATTTTAAAGCAAAAAAGACTGAGAGCATTTTTAAAAATTTTCTGTGCATAGATGTATCTAGCACTTAAACATCAATTTATTCTTAACCCAAAGGCTTCAGATAATAACCTCCAAATCCAAAGGTTTAAAATTTACAATATTGGTCATATTTTAGCTTTGCACCCAGTTTAGTTCCTGCTAAGCACTCTTCAAATTTTGCATCCATTTCCCGGCTCTGAGCTTCAGTGAACAAAGTCTTCCAGTCACCCACAGCACCTATAAAGAAAAAATGAAAAATGAATCTCACTATATATGCCTCCCTATGTAGAGGTTCACAGATCAGATTTATGGTTTTGGAATGTTAAAGCAGAAGGGTGTACTGTCATGCTTCTCATCCTGTAACCCTATGCACCCTTTCTTGGGATTAAGCAAGGAAGAGCATTACTAGCATGCATCAGAATGGGCTGTTTGGGGATGTGAAGAGTGAGTGACAGAAACATTTGAGGGGTATATGTGTGCATTGTGCACGCAGTTGCAAGGTTTTCTTTTTCAAATATTTCTGTTTCTTTTAACATCATCATCATCATCATTATTGAAACACAGCTTTTCCTCCCAAGAGAAGAGAGAAGAGATTTTTGAGAATTAAAAGAAGCGCGCGCACACACACAGACACACACACCATGAAATATATTATCTTACAATGATGGCTGACATGTTTTTAAGGCAAGATTCTTACTTCCTTGTAATGCACTGGCTACTCTTCTAGTAGCTATATAAGAGAATTTAACATAATTATAATTTCAGTATATTGTAAACTTGTTGTCAGGGGCTCAGGAGCAGAAGCACAGGGGAGAGAGCAAATAGAGAGCGAAGGAGAGGAATCCGAGGGGAGCGTAGGGGAGTATGACAGTGACCCGAGAGATTCCATGAGCTTCTCCAGCGAATCAGAAGATTCCCAGAAGGGGGCGCCTATGGTAAGGGCAAGGGGGGTCCCAGAGGGGACGCACCAGAAGCAAGGGGCCAGCGGGGACTCCCAAGGGAGCAGCGGAGGATCAGGACCAGCTCCCCCACCAGAGCGCAGTGGGGGGGAAGAGTCACATGAGTCAGGACCAGCATCTCCTCCAGGGGGGAGAGAAGATGAGTCAGGGCTGACCACGCCCCCATCGGAAAGTGGGGAAACGGAGGGGAGGTCAGGTCCAGCTAGCCTCCCCGAAGGAGGGAGCAGTGACACAAGTGTAACGGTCAGAAGGAAAGTGGGAGGCTGCGCGCGCGCGCCAAGTTCAAATGTGCAGGAGCGCGGGACAGCAGAAAACCCGGATTGGGAGCCAGGTCCTAAAGCCCGAAGGAGGGAGGGGGAAGAGTCAGGGGACTCAGCGTCAGAAGAGTCTAGGAAGGGTGAGACCCCGACGAGCAAGCGGACCCAGAGGAGGAAGGAACAGAGGAAGAGGTGGAGTAAGGCTAGAGTCTTAAACTGGTGTCAGGGGGGAGGAGATTCAGACGGAGCTTCGGCGGTCTAAGAGTACAGACGTAGCGTTGCACGCTGCGCGTGTGGAAGTGAAACTGAACTTCAATAAAGACTTTTATACTAAAGAACGAAGCAGCGTTGGTCTTCTGTGAGCTGGGACCTCGGGCAGCGCTGACACTTGTAGAACTCTCAAATCATCTCGCCTGCTGCGAATGTCTCTTATCTTTGCAGCGGGTGAAAAAAACTTATTCTTTTTTTGGGGGGGGGGCGTGGAGTCTGACACCAGTCAAGAAAACTGCAAACACGAGAAAGAGTAGAGAAGCTTGCTTTGATCTGTGGAAATATTCTGTTGTCTGAAACCAGTGGAAAAACAAAAACAAAATTGGAAGCTTATCCCTGTCAAAATGGTTTTGGTTAAAGAAACGTGATGTGGTAGCATTGTAAAGAATAGTGTGGTTTAAATTACACAGTGAAGTAATTTATACTGTGGCTAATTGGTTTACAGTTAGAGCACTTAGGCATTATTTCTATCCCAACCTACTTGCAAATAAGCTCCACTGAATTCCAGCTATCCCACTGTGCACTCCTATGCTTGTCCACTTAGAACCTTTCAAGTTCAATAGGATCCCCAACTCCCAGATCACGTAGACCACTATTCACAGTTTTAACTGTCTTGTTATCGACATAATAAAACATGAGCTGCCCTGGGCTCATGGTTTTTATGCCTCTTACTCTACATCAGGCTTCCTCAACCTCAGCCCTCCGGATGTTTTTGGCCTACAACTCCCATGATCCCTAGCTAGCAGGACCAGTGGTCAGGGATGATGGGAACTGTAGTCTCAAAACATCTGGAGGGCCGAGGTTGAGGAAGCCTGCTCTACATAGTTGGATATCATTGGTAGGAAAGAATGCAGAAAACTGTGATATCACAGCACAAGTAGCTTCCACTTTTGCAGACTAATTTGCCTATTTAAAGTATGACATGTGTAAATTATTCTGGACCATAAGACGTTCTTGTTCTAATGATAGCAAGAAAATGAGAATGGTCTTACAGAGGCTTTATAAGGGTTCTTAGTGCTTTTGAACTTTGGTTCTATATGTGGGATGGGAGAGAGAAAGAAGGAAATGGGTCAAAACTATTTTGGCTTTTTCCATAAATGGCACCACTAGAGGGTGCTTGTGTTACTAGAAGAAATAGAATTCATTGTAAACCAGTGGCATAAAATCAATACTGCAGTACCTTTCCTGAAAAGGACAGGAGCAAACCGACCATGTGTTTCTTCAGATTTACTGCTCATTGCTTGGAACGTAGAGCTCTCTGCAACAGATTTAATCATTTCATCCGACAGAGGTAGTTCATAAAATTCAGCTATTCGCTTCACTCCTTCATGAAGATTCTGGAAAATAACAATAAAGTTAGTTATGACTTCATAAATATAATTGCTACTAAGGTAGATTTCTAAGTTAGAATCAGCCCTAAGATTCAAGAATGGGGCAGGCTAAACATCTGAATAAATATATTCATAAGTGAAAGTGCTTTACCTATTCTAAAAGGTGCATCTGATATTAGCAAAATAAGTGCAGCGTGAAAGGAAGCACAGAAACATTGTCACAGCAAAGGTGCATCATTTATAACTTTCTATTTGTTTCTGTAACTTATATTCCTTGAAAAGCATTACCCCCACAAATATCTGCTATCCATTTTTTTCCATTTCCAGTGTGCCATGTTCAATCATCTATATTCCTTTTAACTCAGAAATGTCTGAGATGATTAAAAGTTTGGAACACTACTTCTGATAAACTTACTTAGCCTGTGAATGAGCACACCCAGAGAGTTTACACCACAATACTTAATCAGACTGGCATATTGGTGTGCTTAGTATTTCATGAACTGCAGGATTGCCATTTATTTTTTAATTTTAAAACATTTAAAATATCCAAACATGCTAAAGGGAAAAAACAAAACACACACACAATACTCACGCACTTAACAAAAGCAGTTGTGGCAGAAGAAAAGTCAAAATATAAAACTGTCAGAAACACAGCAGAAAGTACTTGGCAGCATGATGAGAAAGAACTTCCAAACCTCAGTCAAAAATGAATGAATGCATTTTAAAGAATTATTAACTACAGGTTTATTAAGGAAAAGAAAACTAAAGGCAATGAGGAGGGAGGGAAAGGGAGCAGAAACAGAAAAGCAAAACAATGCCTCTCCCTTTACCAATTCAACAACCATCAATACACCTGTCTTAATTTCCACATACAGCTTGATTAGGCCATCTAAGAAAATAAATGCACAACAATCATTATCTCAATTTCAAAGAATGCTCACTTCTTTCAGCTCTTCAAATGTGATGATCATGACATTTTCGTCATCCATATGTTTGTCCCAAGCAAGAGCATGGTCAAAGTAGGACTTCCAACAAACTGAAAAGAAATGCAAACAGCATATTTCATAGCCGGGGGGAAATAAAAAACAAAAATGACATCAGTTGCTGGCAAAAGCTGCACATATCCTACAATGAAAATACAACACTTCATTCATTCCGTTTAACCCAACACTGATAAACACCAGCCATTTTATGACATGTAAAATCTGTACACAAATCATCAGGTGTTGAAAAGATGCCTAAATTCATATTACCCATCAGTGATGAATCTGGCTATCCACCACTATCTGGAGGACAGCTACTGATGATGCAAGTCTGAGCAAAAAAAATATCGACTGTGGGCTTTTCCCTGCAATCAAGAGTCCTGGTGATCTGAAACTTGTTTGCCTTTCATCTGAACAGAAGTTCTACACAAATACTTTGAGGGAAGTTTCAGAAATACAGAAAGTGAGAACTTTTAACCTACCTTCGCCGCTCATGAACATTTGAAAAAAATCATCCCAAGAGCTGACATTTGGAAGAACAGGGTTTTTGTTGTAAAAATGGTAATAGGATACAGCGGCATCTTTGGGGTTTCGAAATACTACCAACATCTATTTAAAAAGAAAGAAAGAGAGATTAGATTTTGTTGGAATCTGCCCTGTGCAAACAGCTTTCTGGAGCTGACACATCAAGGAGGCCATTGGCCCCTACCTAAGGCAGAGCTTTTAAGCTCTGTGCCTTGCTCTGGAAGGGACCCTCTCACACAGGCTCTACGTGGATCCGACAATTTCTCACAGGAGCCTCCAGGAGCCCATGTGCGAGACCTTCCCAGAGCCCAATAAGAAAGGCTGAGAGCTTAAAATCTCTTTGTGTGACAGGAAAAGTGCTTTAGAGCTCTCTGCCTTGTGTGCATTTAACTTGTGTCATTGCATGCTGGCCAGGCACCATACAAGTAAAGCTGTTATTCCGCAAGTTAAATGCAGACAAGTTGCAAGTCAACAGTATTTATATAGAGTAAGCCTGCAACTTGAGCTCATTTAGCTTTACGCAAGTGGCAAAATATTTTTTTAAAAAATTAAAAGACGGCAGGGCTCTGGGGGAAATGACTTCAGCAGTCCCAACTACCATTTAACCCAATGTGTTTTGACTATATCCAGTTTGGGCATTAGGTGTGATCCCCAGAACATGGGTTGCAGACATAGTGTACTGAAAGTAACATATCAGTGCAAACTGAAATTGAAATGTTGAAAAAGCTGGTGCCTAAAAATGTTGTCTGCTCTGGATTTTGCCTTGGAGGATAGCTTTTGCTCTATAGTGCCCTCATTGGAATTTCCCCCAAGTAAAACTGAGTATGGGACGCGGGTGGCGCTGTGGGTAAAAACCTCAGCGCCTAGGGCTTGCCGATCGAAAGGTCGGCGGTTCGAATCCCCGCGGCGGGGTGCGCTCCTGTTGCTCGGTCCCAGCGCCTGCCAACCTAGCAGTTTGAAAGCACCCCCGGGTGCAAGTAGATAAATAGGGACCGCTTACTGGCGGGAAGGTAAACGGCATTTCCGTGTGCTGCGCTGGCTCGCCAGATGCAGCTTGTCATGCTGGCCACGTGACCCGGAAGTGTCTCTGGACAGCGCTGGCCCCCGGCCTATAGAGTGATATGGGCGCACAACCCTAGAGTCTTTACCTTTACCTTAAAACTGAGTATCTAATTCTGAGGAAGATGATGGGGAAAAGGAGATTTTCTACATTACTCTGTGGCTTGGCTCATCAGACCCGCATGTGAAGAGAACAGTTTCAAAGGTCCCTTACCTCACACAGAGATTACAGATAAAGGAGCACCTTTGCCTCCAGCTATGCAAAGAATGCAGTGGGTCCAGATTTAGTTGTACCCAGGTCCCATTGAAATCAGTGGGTTTAGTCATGAGTAACTAAGCCAAAGCAGGAGAGAGCAATCCAAACCAGCCAGGGGAGCCGCACAGAGGAACAACTCTGCTCAGTCCTCACACAAATCTTCAGCCCAGTCCGAGGGAGGGTTGGAATGCTCTGTTAGCCTGGATTTAGGCCAACTGATGTAGAATTTGCTTTGACAATATGACAAGAGCTGTCAAATTAAGATACCTATATTAAGTACTCACTATTGTGATTAAATGCTGTTAGAGTATTAGGCAATCATAATAGTAGTGAAGCTAGTCACTTACCTTCACCTTATTCTCAAAAAAAGATTTGGGAATATTATCATAATGAAAATGTGTAGAAAAAATACGTGGAGAAGGCTGCTTGTCCATGTCCTAGAATAAGAATTAGAGGAATGTTAACTTTGTTGTTGTTTCAGGATCTAGAGGGGTTGTTTTTCCTCTTCTTTTTATTGAGCTTTATAATTTAAAAAAACAACAACAACTTTGAGTAACATATTGACAGAAGAAGAATAACAAACTAAACAAAGGGGTTTGGAGTACATGACCATTTGGATCTCTTCAAGTTGTACAATTCATTGATTCTAGGTATTCACTTCTCACCCTCCCCCCCTTTACCCTACCTGAACTTTTGTGGGCAGTCCAAATTCAAGCATTTGTAGGTTTTCTAGTGGTGGTAAGTCCTTGTAACTTGGGATTGCGGCTACCATGTCATTTACCATTTGGAGCACCCAGTTAGTACCTGCAACATAAAAGCAAGTGAGACATATATGAATCAAAAGAGCATAAGTGCACAACCAAATGCACAGTCATGTTCATATATGGCAGTCGGCTTAAATCATAGGTCTTCAACCAGTGGGTTGGGAGCTGCAGGTGGGTAACAAGGTGACACCAGGTAAGTCATGACAAAGCTGTCGCCATCATGCAAGCTGTAAACAAACTGTAAAGGGTCAAGACTTTGAAAGTGAAGGGAAACAATTCTTTTGGAACGAAAGCTTCATTGTGGGAGAATCCGAGGAGCTTCTTCATGTTTCATCCAACAAAGGGGCAAGAAAGAGCACTTGTCATTTACATTAGATTCTAAGGGTGAGGAACCTTTTCCATGAATCCTGTTTGTTTTCAGGAAGGTTGACATTAGGCGGGAACTAGAGTCACAGAGGAGTGAATTAAAATGGCAGAGAAGGTGGCACAAGGTGGAAGAAAGTGAACAAAGTACAAAAGAAAGTGAGAGGGAGACAGAAAGACAATACCAGCAGATAAAAGGAATTAAAGAAGGTGAAAAGGGGGCACAGGTATTTGAGAAAGTAAGAGCTGCTTCTCCCACAAAGGGCCAACAAATAGCAGAAAACCCTCACTAATACTCCAGTTGCCCCTTCAGAAGTGACTCCCCCTGATTAAAAAAGGAACAACACAGGTTTGTTTGCTCTAACTGCAACAGTAGGTACTTCCACACGACAGCTTATTCATTGTGGACGCAGGTGCTCATGCATGTAGGTTTTCAATGGCATCCAAAATCCCCAGTTACCATTTCTGATAAGCACAATAAAACATGGAAATGATAAATCCAGATTAAATGGCTGTTGCCACCACGCAAGCCCCTTGGCTGGCCCTGGAGACTGCAGTCTTTTATTCCCTCTTCTTATGTGAGAGACATTCCTCCCCACTTGGCCCCAGCCCAGCCCAGCCTTGCCACATCCTCCTCCCCACCTGCTGTTGGTACAGTGGCGTAACGTGGGGGGTGCAGGGGGGGCCGGCCGCACCGGGCGCAACATCTGGGGGTTAGGGTTAGGGTGCGCAAATCCATGGGTTAGGGGGCGCAAATCCACGGGTTAGGGGGCACAAATTACTTGCCTTGCCCCGGGTGCTGACAACCCACGCTATGCCACTGTGTTGGTAACATGTTGCCTGGCTTTGGAAGAGACTATCTTTTCCATTTCAGAAGCCTCACCGAGCCACATGGTGAATGGGTTGTAGCCAAGGACTTATGAGGCACACATCTCCTCTCCACATAAAAGAGGGCCTTGAGTCGCTGCTCATGGCTGTTGTGGGGTGCTCAGCCACTAAGGAAAGAGTCAATCCAGGCACCCCAAAATGTATTCACCTGGGACCCATTTTACTTCATATTGGGTATCAAATAAACACTGGTTTCCTTGTTCAAACTTTAATAGAAGGCACTTCCACACAACAGGTTATTCATTGTGGAGTCAAAATCCCCATTTACTATTTATGAAAAGCACAACGAAACATGGAAACTGTAAATCCAGATTATATGGGGGAAATAAACATATGAATCGTATGTGGTCAGATAGCAATTGGTAACCAAATCCATTCCCCTTTAATTCCATTAAAAGCTGGATACTCACCGCATTTTGGATAAGCAACAATCAGCCTATCGTCCTTTCTCGCTTCCATGGTTTCCAGTGCTTCAAAGGTCCCAGGAGTACAAAGTTTTGGATACAGCACTCCTCTGTAAGTAAACAGCAGCTCCTCATTCTCCTCCACTTGAAGCGTAGCAAAAAGATTCTCTACTATTTTCACAAGACTTGTCTTTTTCTGGGCCATCTTGTTGACTGCCTCAGTCTTGTCACAACCTCTTTTAAAAGGCAGATTTGGTTCTGCGTGACCAGAAGTTGTACAATAAAGGTATATAGCAGAAGAGGAAGCAATTCTGAATCACAAACACTCGCACGCTATGCTCTCGTTGACCTCTGAGAGTTTGCAAACTTTGTTCTCATTTGCCTCTGACTTGGAACAGCCCCATTTTCTGGATATGTAAATTACACAATATCTGAGGGGCTGGGCAGGGCATTTCTCAGAGGAAAAAACACATGACATTGCAACACCAGACGCCCTGTAGGGGAAGAAAAGCAGACTGAAACCAAAAGGGTATTCTTCTTTTAGGATTCTTTGGGAACTCTGTGACACAAACTTTATAGGTCTTAAAAGTCTGGACATTTTTCATTTCCTCAAGAATTTGAAAGTGCATTAAACATGGTGAAAAACACAAAGTAAAATGCGTTCTTTCATTGCTCAATCCTAGGCACATAAACTTGGAACTAAACTTGGAAAAGTCAGAGAACTTAAATTCTTATTTGTAAAAATGTGTTTGCCAGTTCTGCAGCCACTTAAAGGTAAAGGTACCCCTGCCCGTACAGGCCAGTCTTGACAGACTCTAGGGTTGTGCGCTCATCTCACTCTATAGGCCGGGAGCCAGCGCTGTCCGCAGACACTTCAGGGTCACATGGCCAGCGTGACACGCTGCATCTGGCGAGCCAGCGCAGCACACGGAACGCCGTTTACCTTCCCGCTGGTAAGCGGTCCCTATTTATCTACTTGCACCCAGGGGTGCTTTCGAACTGCTAGGTTGGCAGGCGCTGGGACCGAACGACGGGAGCGCACCCCGCCGTGGGGATTCGAACCACTGACCATGCGATCGGCAAGTCCTAGGCGCTGAGGTTTTACCCACAGCGTCACCTGTGTCCCTTCTGCAGCCACTTACCCACTTTCAAAGATGATGGAACTAAAAATGCCCAGATTTGAGGGGCATTCAAGGAGAAGAGGGAGAGAAGGTTGCATTTGCGCTTATGCAAGTTCTTCTGTGGCTGCAATTAATAACATTAACCGTGCTCCCTACATATACAGTGGTACCTCGGGTTACATACGCTTCAGGTTACATACGCTTACAGACTCCGCTAACCCAGAAATAGTGCTTCAGGTTAAGAACTTTGCTTCAGGATGAGAACAGAAATCATGCTCTGGCGGCGCGGCAGCAGCGGGAGGCCCCATTAGTTAAAGTGGTGCTTCAGGTTAAGAACAGTTTCAGGTTAAGAACGGACCTCCGGAACAAATTAAGTACTTAACCTGAGGTACCACTGTATGTGACTCCCAGAAGTAAGCCCTATTGTGCTCAATGTGACTTACTCCCAGGTAAAGGAGTGCCTGAGAGTAAGACATATACGCTAAGTATGACTTACCGGTACTTATGGGTTGCCATGTACATTTACAAACTTTTATTATGGTAACAAGTCTGCATACTTTGCAGTGTTAAATAGTATTTGCAAAAGGAGAAGTCTGATGGTAACTATATATCAAACTGGTGAGGCCGTAGCAGCATCCAGTCGCTTAAAATAAACATGTTTGCTTTACAGCTGACCTTCTCAGCATATCAAAAAGCTTTAATATAACAGGATTACCAAATAGCAGGTCACTAAGATTTTCTCAAGGAAACCAAACCTCCTCTGAAACTGGCCATGTTCTGCATTTTCATTCATCAGGTTAATCTTTCAAAGGTTTTGTTAAGTCCCCTTTTGGGACAAAGGAGTTGTGAAAGGGGGTGTTAGGTGGCCTATTCCAGCTAAACTTTAACCCATTCCCAACAGGGCATTTGGTGGTCAACATCCCTGTGGGAAGTGGATTGCTATATTTTAATGTTGTGATTTTATTCATGTATCTTTCTTACCTCTAAGACACCTTGTAAGGACTTGTATTCTGAAAGGTCTGAATGTTTGTCCCATATTCTTGAATTAATACATTCTGGTTTGCAAATCAAATTGGTTGTATCTCATTGGCAACATGCTGAGAACACCAAAATATGATGTTGCTGCTCCCCCTCCCATAACCAATGAAGTTATCTTTTTGTCTTCCGAGCAAAAGCTGAAAACTTACTTATCCCTAAAGGCCATGTCATAGAGAAAAATTATCCCGTAACCATTTTCTACTCACAGTTATTACATTTTTAACCTGGTAGAGGCATTTCTCAGACAACCCAGCTGATTTCCTCTTCACACATATTCTTCATAATACAGTAATTATTATTATTATTATTATTATTATTATTATTATTATTATTAATACCCTGCCCATTTGGCTGGGTTTTCCCAGACACCTGGGTGGCTCGCAATAGAATATTAAAAACACAATTAAAAACACACGTTATCTGGTGAGACATTCTGCTATGCTAGCCAATATGTCAGACTGGCCTGCATATAACTGTAACTCTTCTCATGCTTCTATATCTGAAGAGTCTACTCACAATAAATTCAATGTCGCACTCTTTAGATTGTTCCATCAGCACAAGCATTTCAGTTTGCCAGACAGAACAATCTCTCCTCTCCTTCACCTGATTCTTCCCCCCCCCAACAAATTTTGGAAAGGGCATGGGGGTGCGCGGGGGAAGGAGAGAGGGAAAGCCTTGCTTTGCAGGCAGAAGTCATTGCACACAGCTTCCACTGGTGGGATTTTTTAGGTGAATATCATCCAACAAAAGAAACTGGTTCCATCCTTGGAGCTTCTGGCCTGGTCTTGTCACCGCCCAGCTTGGTCGCTAGCAGAGCCCCCAGTGCATGTATGCGACGCTGCACATGTGCTGTACATAGCGGTTTTCCGCCGGCGCCAGGATCCTCTGCTCGCAGCTGCAGCCACGAACAGAGGATCCTCCACATGCGGCTGTGGCTGCGCGATGGCTGCTAGTGCCACTGCAAGCCCCCGCGGGGTTCCTACTTGACACCCCCCCAGACATGGCACCCGGGGCGCCCCCCCCCGTTGCGATGCCACTGAGCACACCTATGGCGTTAGGTGGCTTAATCTGCCATTACTTCAGGTGTGGGGAATGTTTGTCTTTTCAGATGTTGCTGCAAGCACAGCCAATGGCTAGGGATGGTGGGAGCAACATCTGGAGGGTCAACGATTCCCCACACCTGCCATTCTTTGCCATGGTAGCTTTCTACATTTACTGTGAAGACCATTCAAACATTCAGGACCCTCATGCACTGCCTGCTAAGCTTCTATCAGGAGTTACGCCTTTGCCAGTTGCTGTGAGAATTAAATGCACCTGCGATTCTACATCCAGCCCATACATTTAAAGCACATGGTTTCTCCAAGAATCCTGGGAATTCCAGTTTGTTAAGGGTGCTGGGAAATGTAGTGTGGTGAGGTGTAAACCATAGTTTCCAGGATTCTTTGGGGGAGCCATGTGCTTTAAATGTATGGTGTGCATGTAGACAGTTGTGAGGTGTGGGACTAGGATCGCTGTCTTGGAGGACAGATGTTTTGTTGAAATTAGTAAATGTTAAGTATTATAGGTGCTTATAAAGCATGTTGCAGAGAGTACCTCAGTCATCTTTGCAACATTGCTGCAAGGTGAGTCAGTGTTATTGGCATAGACTGCGTATACCAAAATGGGATGGGGAGGGGGGTTGGCTCCATAATATGATTGAGAAGGAAAAACAAGTACAGCATATCTTCTGAAGTAGGACATAACCATTAAAGAAGAGATCACCGCCCCAGAAATATTTCATAGCAGATCTTCATGCTCTTCCCATTTAGTATGTTAAGAATTTGATTACATGATTTTAAAGCAAAAAAGACTATAAGTAAACAGAAGCTCCTCATTCTCCTCCACTTGAATCGTAGCTAAAAGATTCTCTAATTTTTCCACAAGTCTTGACTTTTTCTTGGCCATCTTGTTGGCTGTCTCAGTCTTGTCACAACCCCTTTTAAAAGGCAGATTTGCTTCTGTGTGACCAGAAGTTGCACAAGGTATATAGCAGAAGATGAAGCAATTCTGAATCACAAACACTCGCACGCTATGCTCTCATTTACCTCTGAGAGTTTGCAAACCCTGTTCTCATTTGCCTCTGACTTGGAAAAGCCCCATTTTCTGGAAATGTAAATTACATAATATTTGCGGGGCTCAGCAGGGCGCTTTCTATGGGGGAAAATCGCCCCAAATATATTTCATAGCAGGTCTTCATACTCTTCCCATTTAGTATGTTAAGGATTTGATTGCATGATTTTAAAGCAAAAAAGACTGAGAGCATTTTTAAAAATTTTCTGTGCATAGACGTATCTAGCACTTAAACATCATTTTATTCTTAACCAAAAGGCTTCAGATAATAACCTCCAAATCCAAAGGTTTAAAATTTACAATATTGGTCATATTTTAGCTTTGCACCCAGTTTAGTTCCTGCTAAGCACTCTTCAAATTTTGCATCCATTTCCCGGCTCTGAGCTTCAGTAAACAAAGTCTTCCAGTCACCCACAGCACCTATAAAGAAACAATGAAAAATGAATCTCACTACAGTGGTACCTTGGGTTACATACGCTTCAGGTTACAGACTCCCATAACCCAGAAATAGTACCTCGGGTTAAGAACTTTGCTTCAGGATAAGAACAGAAATCTTGCTCCAGTGGCGCGGCGGCAGCGGAAGGCCCCATTAGCTAAAGTGGTGCTTCAGGTTAAGAACAGTTTTAGGTTAAGAATGGACCTCCGGAACAAATTAAGTATTTAACCCGAGGTACCACTGTATATAGGGGGACGCGGGTGGCGCTGTGGGCTAAAGCCTCAGCGCCTAGGACTTGCCGATCGAAAGGTCGGCGGTTTGAATACCCGCGGCGGGGTGCGCTCCCGCTGCTCGGTCCCAGCGCCTGCCAACCTAGCAGTTCGAAAGCACCCCCAGGTGCAAGTAGATAAATAGGGACCGCTTACTAGCGGGAAGGTAAACGGCGTTTCCGTGTGCTGCGCTGGCTTGCCAGATGCAGCTTGTCACGCTGGCCACGTGACCCGGAAGTGTCTGCGGACAGCGCTGGCTCCCGGCCTCTAGAATGAGTTGAGCGCACAACCCTAGAGTCTGTCAAGACTGGCCTGTACGGGCAGGGGTACCTTTACCTTTACCACTGTATATATTTCTTCCTATATAGATGTTCACAGATCAGATTTATGGTTTTGGAATGTTAAAGCAGAAGGGTGTACTGTTATGCTTCTCATCCTGCAACCCTGTGCACCCTTTCCTGGGAGTAAGCAAGGAAGGGAATTACTAGCATGCATCAGAATGGGCTGTTTGGGGATGTGAAGAGTGAGTGACAGAAACATTTGAGGGGTATATGTGTGCATGTGCATGCAGTTGCAAGGTTTTCTTTTTCAAATATTTCTGTTTCTTTTATCATCATCATCATCATCATCATCATCATCATCATCATTATTACAGTCGTACCTCGGTTCTCAAACACCCCAGAACTTGTATGTTTTGGCTCCTGGACGATCGAAAACCGGAAGTTAGTGCTCCAGTTTTTGAACATTCTTTTGGAAGTCAAACGTCCGACAGGGCTTCCGCGGCTTCTGATTGGCTGCACGATCTTCCTGCAGCCAAATAGAAGCTGCGCTTTAGAAGTCGGATGTCTCAGAAGTCGAACGGACTTCCAGAATGGATTCTGTTTGATTTTTGAGGTACAACTGTATTATTATTAAACAAACACAGCTTTCCTCCCAAGAGAAGCCTAAGGGATTTTTGAGAATTAAAAGAAGCACACACACACACAAACATCATAAAATATATTATCTTAGCATGATGGCTGACATGTTTTCAAGGCAAAATTTTAAAAATATCATTCTAACTTCCTTGTAATGCACTGGCTACTCTTCTAGTAGCTATATAAGAGAATTTAACATAATTATAATTTCAGTATATTGTAAACTTGTAGAACTCTCAAACCATCTCACCTACTGCGGATGTCTCTTATCTTTGCAGCAGGTAAAAAAACCTATTCTTTTTTTAGGGGGGGGGAGTTTGACACCAATCAAGAAAAATGCAAACACGAGAAAGAGTAGAGAAGCTTGCCTTGATCTGTGGAAATATTCTGTTGTCTGAAACCATTGAAAAAGATAAACAAAACTGGAAGCTTATCCCTGTCAAAATGGTTCTGGTTAAAGAAACGTGATGTGGTAGTATTGTAAATATTACTGTTATTTAAATTACACATTGAAGTAATTTATTTGTTGTTGTTGTTTAGTCGTTTAGTCGTGTCCGACTCTTCATGACCCCATGGACCAGAGCACGCCAGGCACTCCTGTCTTCCACTGCCTCCCGCAGTTTGGTCAAACTCTTGTTAGTAGTTTCGAGAACACTATCCAACCATCTCGTCCTCTGTCGTCCCCTTCTCCTTGTGCCCGTCATCTTTCCCAACATCAGGGTCTTTTCCAGGGAGTCTTCTCTTAGCATGAGGTGGCCAAAGTATTGGAGTAATTTATACTGTGGCTAATTGGTTTACAGTTAGAGCACTTAGGCATTATTTCTATCCCAACCTACTTGCAAATAAGCCCCACTGAATTCCAGCTATCCCACTGTGCACTCCTATGCTTGTCCACTTAGAACCTTTCAAGTTCAATAGGATCCCCAACTCCCAGATCACCTAGACCACTATTCACAGTTTTAAGTGTCTTGTTTGATTATTGACATAAAACATGAGCTGCCCTGGGCTCATGGTTTTTATGCCTCTTACTCTACATAGTTGGATATCATTGGTAGGAGAGAATGCAGAAAACTGTGATGTCACAGCACAAGTAACTTCTACTTTTGCAGATTAATTTGGCCTATTGAAAATATGACATGTGCAAACTCTTCTGGACCAGAAGACTTCCTTGTTCTAATTATAGGAGAATGGTCTTACAGAGGCTTTTTAGGGGTTCTTAGTGTTTTTGAACTTTGGTTCTATATGTGGGATGGGAGTGAGGAAGAGGGAAATGGATCAAAACTATTTTCAAGATATTGACAAAATGTAATGTTTAGTTGTCCCCCCCCATAAATGGCACCCCTAGAGGGCGCTGTGTTACTGGAAGAAAGAGAATTCAGTGTAAACTAGTGGCATAAAAGCAATATTACCTTTCCTGAAAATGACAGGAGCAAGTATACCGTGTGTTTCTTCAGATTTGCTCCGCATTGCTTGGCAGGCAGAGTTCTCTGCAACAGACTTAATCATTTCATCAGACAGAGGTAGTTCATAAAATTCAGCTATTCGCTTCACTCCTTCGTGAAGATTCTGGAAAATAACAATAAAGTTAGTTATGACTTCATAAATATAATTGCTACTAAGGTAGATTTCTAAGTTAGAATCAGCCCTAAGATTCAAGAATGGGGCAGGCTAAACATCTGAATAAATATATTCATAAATGTATGTGCTTCAGCTATTCTAAAAAGGTGCATTTGATATTAGCAAAATAAGTGCAGCATAAAAAGTACAGAAACATTGTCTCAGCAAAGGCACATCATTTACAACTTTCTATTTGCTTCTGTAACTTAGATTTGAAAAGCATCTTCCCCCAGATTTCTGCTACCCATTTCCCCCCCCCATTTCCAGCGTGTCATGTTTAATCATCTACAGTATATTCCTTTTAACTCAGAAATGTTTGAGATGATTAAAAGTTTGGAACACTACTTCTGATAAACTTAGTTAGCCTGTGAACAAGCACACCCAGAAAGATTACACCACAATACTTAATCAGACTGGCATATTGGTATGCTTAGTATTTAATGAACTGCAGAACTGTAATTTTTCTTTTATTTGAAATACCCAAACCTACTTAACAAAAACCAAATGTGCTTGCACATATAACCAAATTGTAACAAATATATCCAGCAGAGACAGCAGAAACAAAGTTCTCTTTTTCCTTCTTGACAGCTAATTTGACAGCTGTCAAACTCTTCTATATCTCCTCAACAGGCTCTCTCGCGGATCACTCCCGGGTCCGGGGGGGTGGCACTTCAGCTCTCAAAATTAGCTCTTATCCTCCAGTAAAATTACTTATACTGCCAAATCGTGAAATTAATGTCTTTTACCCAATAAAGAAGAAGAAGTTCTCTCGACCTTAGTTAACTAGTCCTTGCTTTAAATTATTTACAAGACGGGGAGACGGACTCCTGTTTGCGCCTTCCCCGATCGTGCCTAATTCAAAAAAGTTTTTTCTTTGCAAATCCAATTTCCATACTACTCACGGGTTGTTGCTTTTAAAGTCCAATTGTTCACAAGAAGAAGTCAGCGCTCTCCGACCATGGCATGCGGCTTCACTCCGCAGGAGAAGCAGTCGACTCTCAGCACCGCGGTTAGCCTAAGACCACCTAGCTGATCGGGTGGCGCTGTGGGTTCAGGTGGCACTGTAGGTTAAACCACAGAGCCTAGGACTTGCTGTTCAGAAGGTTGGCGGTTGAAATCCCCGCAACAGGGTGAGCTCCCGTTGCTCGGTCCCTGCTCCTGCCAACCTAGCAGTTTGAAAGCATGTCAAAGTGCAAGTAGATAAATACGTAGTATTCCCTCCGGCGGGAAGGTAAACGGCGTTTCCGTGCACTGCTCTGGTTCGCCAGAAGTGGCTTAGTCATGCTGGCAACATCACCTGGAAGCTGTACGCTGGCTCCCTTGGCCAATAAAGCGAGATGAGCGCCGCAACACCACAGTCGGCCACAACTGGACCTAATGGTCAGGGGTCCCTTTACCTTTACCTAGCTGATAGCCGATGCCAGACATGAACTGATTCACAATTCAGTCCCATAAAGACTATGCTAAACATATAGGGGGCAATGACAAACCTAGACAGCATCTTAAAAAGTAGAGACATCACCTTTCCAACAAAGGTCCGTATAGTTAAAGCTATGGTTTTCCCAGTAGTGATGTATGGAAGTGAGTGAAGTGATGGACATGAGGCAGGAGTTGATATGCAGGTGAGACAGAGGCATGGGACCTGTGGAGGATCAAACCCACAGTTCCAGGGGGAAAAGAGCCCCCTGACCTGAATGGGAATGAGATGAACCTTCCCGGTAGATGGGAAATGGTGTCTTCCTGCATAAGTAAATTCAGCCCCGCATTGCCGTTGGTGGCAGGTCTTTCAAAGATGTTACTGCTTCTGAGCAGGAAAACATCCCCCCTTTTTTGGTCCTGGGTCAGAGGGTGACCCGATTACTGGCTGTTCCCTGAGTGATGCAAAGCACCTGCAAGCATGAGCTTGAAAGGCATGTAGGGCGCATGCAGAAATCACAGGAAAATCCTGGGGCAGTTGAGTCTGCAGATTCACAGCAACTTTCATCAGGGCTTTCCAATCATAAGGAATCAAGGCAAAGTTTGACGACTCATCCTCCTCCAGTCCACGTAGATAGGTACTGGTCAAATCCATTTCATTATCAGCTTTTTTCACCTCTCTGATTACAAATAAGGCAGAGGGTCCCAACGGCTAACCTGTTGGCCCTGACCATCCGGTGCCCATGTAACCGGACTCAGCATATTTAGGTCAGCAAGCTCTTCCACAGTTAGGTGAGAAAATGCTTTTGCCTCCTTAACCATTTGTTTGCCTTCTGAGCCTTTACCGACTCAGGAGGCATTGCTATGCCTGCTACGTGAGGCAGACTTGAGGGGTGAAATGAGGTATCACAGGAAAGATTGGGCTGAGATAAGAGAGGGGATTGCTGAGAAACCTGAGAAGCTTCAGAAACTGGCTTCTCAGACGCTGGCTTCTTAAAAACCAGGTTCAGCGGCGTTGTCACCAACAATCTTGGCAGGGCAGAAAGAACAGATGGTAAGAGAAATAAGATTATCTCTTGATAAGAGAAAGTACAGGCTGAACTTCTGTGGATGGTGGCCTAACAACCGAAAGCAAAGCCTTTCTTTCTATGGGAGCAAAATGCTGAATAACAGCAGAATGCTGAAAGACAGCAGAACGCTGAATTTGAGCCAAATGCTGAATGGCATCTCGGCAGAAATGCCAAACCTGCAGGACTCACACTCGGGCTTTGGGCTCTGAGTGCAGGGTCTGTCCTATTTGTTCCCAATCCTGGAGCCTAAAGGAACCAGCCTCAGGGTACCACGGACATTGGGTATGAATTACCGTATTTTTCGCTCTATAAGACGCACTTTTTCCCTCCTAAAAAGTAAGGGGAAATGTGTGTGCGTCTTATGGAGTGAATGCAGGCTGCACAGCTATCCCAGAAGCCAGAACAGCGAGAGCGATCGGTGCGCAGTGATTCCTCTTGCTCTTCTGGCTTCGGGGATAGCCACGCAAAGCCTCTTGAGTGCAGCCGGAGTTCTCCTGCCTCTTCACTCAAGAGGCTTTGTGTTGCTTTCTTGTTTCTTGTTTTCCTCTCTAAAAACTAGGTGCATCTTTATGGTTGGGTGCGTCTTATAGAGCGAAAAATACGGTACTTGCAATAGGACATTTAAGTCCTTTTAAAAGTAGGCACTGCAACTCGTTACGATGTTTCAGCTGTTGCGCAGAAAGGGAACTCCCCATACTCACGTTCCTTCCTTCCAATACTCACCGGGATCCTGTAGAGGATGCAGGGACGCGTCTGTAGCTCTTGCCAGTGTGGTGTAGTGGTTAAGAGCGGTAGTCTCGTAATCTGGGGAGCTGGGTTCGTGTCTCCGCTCCTCCACATGCAGCTGCTGGGTGACCTTGGGCTAGTCACACTTCTCTGAAGTCTCTCAGCCCCACTCATCTCACAGAGTGTTTGTTGTGGGGGAGGAAGGGAAAGGAGAATGTTAGCCGCTTTGAGACTCCTTAAAGGGAGTGAAAGGCGGGATATCAAATCCAAACTCCTCTTCTTCTTGCCAAGCGAAGTGAGTAAAACCAGCCCCATGGACCTGGGCACCAGATGAAGTGATGGACATGAGGCAGGAGTTGATAATGCAGATGAGCTGTGCACAGGTGAGCTGAAAGCAAGCTGCCAGCCAGCCCTGTGGAGCCTCCCTTTATTGAGACAAATATGCAAACCAGGCAGATACATTTTGGGCTGTGACCTTTATACATCTTCCAGTCCCGAGATCGTGGGGTGGCACAAAGTTATTTTGGCACCTGTTTCCACTGCGTTATTTTCCCCTTGCACAGTGTATGACGAAAGAGACAAAAGGTATCAGAGACAATGGTTACAGACAGGGCACCACAGACTACTGAGACCGCAAAAGGGTAGACAGAGGCAATGATGTTCAGACAGCCATGGCTTTGTCTGTGAGGGGTGTGTGTGCTCTGCACCCCAAGGTCACGCGTGCAGGCGGGCTGAGGCTGCCTGCGGGTGGGGAAGTGTGCTCCCTCCGGACCCCACTTCCCACTCCGCAATCATCCCTACAAGTGAGAGCTGGACCATAAAGAAGGCTGATCACTGAAGAATTGATGCTTTTGAATTATGGTGCTGGAGGAGATTCTTGAGAGTCCCATGGACTGCAAGAAGATCAAACCTATCAATTCTGAAGGAAATCAGCCCTGAGTGCTCACTGGAAGGACAGATCCTGAAGCTGAGACTCCAATACTTTGGCCACCTCATGAGAAGAGACGAGTCCCTGGAAAAGACCCTGATGTTGGGAAAGATGGAGGGCACAAGGAGAAGGGGACGACAGAGGACGAGATGGTTGGACAGTGTTCTCAAAGCTACCAGCATGAGTTTGACCAAACTGCAGGAGGCAGTGGAAGACAGGAGTGCCTGGCGTGCTCTGGTCCATGGGGTCACGAAGAGTCGGACACTACTAGACGACCAAACAACAACAACAACAAACATATGGGGGGGATGCAACAGATGTATGTAGCTTTCCTATGGCTCCATATAGACAGGAAGGAGTTTATAAAAGTAAACATTTAAGGAGCTGGGTAATGCAGCAACTGAATAGGTGAGTGTGAGCACTGCCGGAAGAAGAAGAGTGCGGGGGGAGCGCACCACCCCTGGCAGCGCAATCCTAGCAGGGTGCCATCGCCCAGCCTGTGCTGGGCACCAAGGCCCCCGCAGGCGGCGTGCCCCGCCCCCAGGGTGCTCGCCAGCCCCGCCCTGCCTGCTCTCCGTCCCCCGGTGCCAAAGCATGAAACTCCGCCACTGACTGTGAGCACTGCAAATATGAAAAGGGCCAAAGCAGTTTCAACTAATTCAGGAGAATTGTACATCAAAATGGGTCAGTGGGTTTTGGCTCCACAATAGGAGTGAGAAGAATAGGATATGAAATAGGACATAGTCATTAAAGAACAGAAGAGATCACTGCTGCAAAATTATTTCATAGCACATCTTCATGTTCTTCCCATTTAGTATGTTATAATTTGAGTACATGACCTAAAAGCAAAAAAGACTGAGAACATTTTCCCCCCGTGCATAAATATATCTAGCACTTAAACATTATTTTATTCTTAACCGAAAGGCTTCAGATAATAACCTCCAAATCCAAGGTTTTAAAATTTACAATATTGGTCATATTTTAGCTTTGCACCCAGTTTAGTTCCTGCTAAGCACTCTTCAAATTTTGCATCCATTTCCTGGCTCTGAGCTTCAGTGAACAAAGTCTTCCAGTCACCCACAGCACCTATTAAGAAACAATGAAAAATGAATCTCACTCTTTATGCCTTCCTTGTATAGAGATTTAGATAACAGATTTATGGTTTCTGAGTGTTGAAACAAGTGAATGTATTGTCATCTGTCTCATCCTGCAACCCCAGGCACACTTGCTTGGGTGTAACCAAGGAAAGACATTACTAACATGCATCAGATTGGGGCTATCTGGAGATGTCAACAGCGAGTGACAGAAACAACTGAGGGGTATATAAGCAGATGAGACCAACAGTGGGTCCAATGGTCAAGGTGGCGGTTTCTGCATGCGCTGTAGAAGGAAGTGAGAGGCAGATCGGGTTTGTCAACCTGGGAAGAAAGCCCATCTAGGAGAAGGAATACTCTGATCCTAAACCTCAGCTACCTTGCGGAATATCTTTGAGAGAAGCAAAGACTAAGGGGTGTATTAGATTGGATGTTGGCAGTTTAATATTTCTCCTTTAGGTTAGTTGCTGGCAAAGAAATTTGGAAAGACCAGTTTCCTCACCTTGGTTAACTTTGATATTCTTAGATAATGGACAGTTTTGTAACCATCTCCCTGCCTGGAGCTGCCGCAAGCCATCCAGCCTCTAGATTCTCTGAAAACTATTTGGTTCTGAGCTCCAGCCAATGGCGTAGTGTGGATTGCTAGCACCTGGGACAAGGCAAGAGCATACCCCACACATCCCTCAATATGTGGGCGGGTTTATTAAGTGAACTAGGCTCTCTTAAGGGGGCACACAAAGTTCTGGAGTTGTGGTGCTTCACTGGCAAAAGCACAGAGGGGCTTTTTTTAGCTGCGGTGCAGAGGGATGGCCAGAGAGTGGGGGGGGGGGGAGGTGTTTGGGCTGAGTGGTGACCTGCCTCTACAAGGGGTGTGAGAAGAGAAGAGGAAGTTTTAAAAGGGGGATTCCTTCCATGCCACCTTAAACACCATGCAGGTGCTGCCGCCGCCACACAGCTTCAGTTCTGAGGCAGAATCAGGTTCCTGTGGCTGTAGGGGAATGGCGGGGGGGGGGGGGGGCACACCAGGGAAGGAGGATGCTGAGTGGCTTCTCTCTCTGAGGTGCAGCTGCGGTTCAGCAGCTTCAAGAGCTCAGATGAGCGAAAAGTGGAAATTTTGGGCTCCTAAGAATTTTGCACCCAGGGCAACTGCCTCTATGGGCCCCCCATGCTATGCCACTGGCTCCAGTTCCATCCCTGGATCTGCTTTGTTCTGTGTTCCTTGACCCAAATATTGTAATTTCCAAGCCTCACCCAAGTGCTAACATTTTTAATACTAGCAGACTTCACACTAATATTCCTGAACCGGATGCAGATTGTGGAGTGCAGTCCACTGTGCTTAGAATTTTTTTAAAACTTTTCAGAAATTGTTTTAAACTGCTTTTTAATTTCTTAACTGTACTGTTTCATTATTTGCTGCCCTCGGCTCATGGCTTTTATGCTTCTTATTCCACATAACTGGCAATTATTGGCAGGAGACAATGCAGAAAACTGTGATGTCATGGCACAGGTAACTTCCACTTTTGCAGAAGCTGCTTTGTTATAAACAGCTGATTTGGCCTATTTAAAACATGGCATGTGCAAACTCTACTGTGGCTAATCTGTTTACAGTCATAACACTTAGGCATTATTTCTATCCCAACCTACTTGGAAATAAGCCCCACTGAATTGCATCTATCCCACTGTGCAGTCCTGTGCTTGTCCACCTAGAACCTTTCAAGTTCAATAAGATCCCCAACTCCCTGATCACTTAGACCACTATTCACAGTTTTAGTTGTCTTGTTTGACTATTGACATAATAAAACATGAGCTGCCCTGGACTCATGGTTTTTATGCATCGTACTCTACATAGTTGGAAGCTTTTAATGTTTAATAGGTTATTGTATTTTAGTGTTTTGTGGGAAGCCACCCAGAGTGGCTGGGAAAACACAGCCAGATGGGCAGGGTATAAAGTATTATTATTATTATTATTATTATTATTATTATTATTATTAATAGGATAGAATGCAGAAAACTGTGATGTCACAGCACAAGTAACTTCTACTTTTGCAGACTAATTTAGCCTATTTAAAATATGACATGTGCAAACTCTTCTGGACCAGAAGACTTCCTTGTTCTAATTATAGCAGAATGGTCTTACAGAGGCTTTATAGGGGTTCTCAATGTTTTTGAACTTTGCTTCTATATGTGAGATGGGAGTGAGAAAGAGGGAAATAGATTAAAACTATTTTCAAGATACAGTGGTACCTCGGGTTAAGTACTTAATTCGTTCCGGAGGTCTGTTCTTAACCTTAAACTGTTCTTAACCTGAAGCACCACTTTAGCTAATGGGGCCTCCTGCTGCTGCTGCGCCGCTGGAACACGATTTCTGTTCTCATCCTGAAGCAAAGTTCTTAACCCAAGGTAATATTTCTGGGTTAGCGGAGTCTGTAACCTGAAGCATATGTAACCTGAAGCATATGTAACCCGAGGTACCACTGTATTGACAAAATACAGTATAATGTTTAGTTGTCCCGCCCCCCCATAAATGGCACCCTAGAGGGCGCTTGTGTTACTGGAAGAAAGAGAATTCAGTGTAAATGAGTGGCATAAAATCAATACAGTACTGCAGTACCTTTCCTGAAAAGGACAGGAGCAAACCGACCATGTGTTTCTTCAGATTTACTGCTCATTGCTTGGAATGTAGAGTTCTCTGCAACAGACTTAATCATTTCATCAGACAGAGGTAGCTCATAAAATTCAGCTATTCGCTTCACTCCTTCGTGAAGATTCTGGAAAATAATAGTAAAGTTAGTTATGATTTCATAAATATATTTGGTACAAAGGTAGATTTCTAAGTTAGAATCTGCCCTAAGACTCAATAATGGGGCTGGCTAAACATCTAAATAAATATATTCATAAATGTATGTGCTATAGCTTCCTAAAGAGGTGTATCTGATATTAGCAAAATAAGTGTAGCGTGAAAGGAAACACAGAAACATTGTCACAGCGAAGGTACCATCATTTAATTTTCTATTTGCTTCTGTAACTTAGATTCTTGAAAAGCATTTTTTTTCAAATATCTACTACCAATCTTTTCCATTTCCAGCGTGTCATATATTCAATCAGACATATTCCTTTTAATTAAAAAATAAACTTAGTTATTCAAAGTCCCAAATAAACTATAAAAAACCACAAATTAATTAAGTGCAAGCCTATGAATATGCACACTTGAAAGAGTTTACACCACAAAACTTAATCACACAGGAATAGTGGTGTGCTTAGTATTTAATGAACTGCAGAACCATATTTTTTTAAAAAAAATATTTTAAGACATTTAAATATCCAAACCTGCTAACAAAAGAGAAATATGCATATAGAATGAAATACTCATACTTAATAGTAGCCATAACAGAAGAAAAGTGAAATCATTATCTCAGTTTCTAAGAATGCTCACTTCTTTCAGCTCTTCATATGTGATGATCATGACATTTTCTTCATCCACATGTTTGTCCCAAGCAAGGATATAGTCAAAGTAGGATTTCCAGCAAACTGAAATAAAATGCAAACAGCATATTTCAAAGCATGGGAATGACATCAGAATACAGTTGTACCTTGGTTCTCGAACGCCTTGTGACTCAAACGTTTTGACTCCCGAACGCCGCAAACCCGGAAGCGAGTGTTCCAGTTTGCGAACATTTTTTGTAAGTCGAACGTCCAACACGGCTTCCAATTGAGTGAAAGAAGCTCCTGCAGCCAATCGGAAGCCGTTCTTTGGTTTGTGAACGTTTTCAGAAGTCGAACGGACTTCTGGAATGGATCCTGTTCAAGAACCAAGGTACAGCACTTCATTCATTCACTTTAACCCGACACTGGAGCTATTTTCATGACATGTAAAATCTGTACACAAATCATCAGAAATTGAAAGGAGGCCTAAATTCACTTTGGCATTTATGACTGGCTGTGAATCGCCAGGGTTTCGGACAGGCTCTTCCACAAGCGAACCTGGAGGTGCTGGGGATTAAACCTGGAACCTTCTGCATATGAAACAGATGCTGCCACTGAACTTCTGTAGGTGCCTGGGCCACTAAGGGAATAGAAAGAAGGGCAAGGGAAATGTCTTTTACCATATGTGGCCTGTCTGCAAGGCTTTTTAAAACTGTTGAACATAATATTCATTCTTATGATTGAACCATGCAATTGTAGAAATTGGAAAGGGACACGAGGATCATCTATACCTATTATACTAAAGGGTTGGTATAAAATGTCTCAAGAAAAGGGATATTATACATGCAGAAGAGGGCAAGTGCAGCCAGAGTTTTGCTTGCTGAGGTTGTTGACTATTTTTAAGTTGTCCAGTTATTGAGACCAATGTGCGTGCATCTCTTGAAATGGACAGGTCACAAAACAAAGGTGGTTGTGACTATTTAGAATTTGCCATTTGTTAAGCTCTTAAAACAAATGACATGATTGCTGCAGAAGTCCTGATGTCATGGAGAAAATCCTGCATAAGTATGTTCAGCATTGACTAATCTGAAATTAGAAACAAGGTGGGGAAATCAGTCTGAGCTCTAAAACTCCTTCAAATTAATTGGGTTCCTCCTTTGTGGTAGGCAATAGCCCTCTGTGCCACTGTAAGATTCCAGTTTTTTATATAATATGAACCGCCCTAAACCCTTGTGATGAAGGGCAATATATAATCTGATAAATAACAACAACAACAACAACAACACAATCTCATTATCAACTGATGATGCAAGTCTGAGTAAAAGAAACATCGACTGTGGGCTTTTTCCTGCAATCAAGAGTCCTGCTCATTTGAAACCCGTTTCCCTTTCATCTGAAAAGACATTGTACACAAATACTTTGTGGGAAGCTTCAGAAAGTGAGAACTTCTAATATGATATACCTTCGCCACTCATGAACTTTGGAAAAAAATCATCCCAAGAACCGACATCTGGAAGGACAGGGTTTTTGTTGTAAAAATGGTAATAGGATACAGCGGCATCTTTGGGATTTCGGAATACAACCAGCATCTATTTCAAAAGAAAGAAAGAGATATTAGATTTTGTTGCTTAAAGCAAGTTATGTCATCCGGTGATATGAACTACAGTTGACTAGCAACTTGAGCAGGGGTTAGGTTCCGAGAATTGCATGTGAAGCTGAAATCTTGTGTAGCCACAACAACCCCAGAACCTCCCCTGTGTAAACACCCCAAACCTTCCAGGGCTGAAGCAGGCTATTGGCCCCCATGCAAGGCAGAGAGCTGTTATGCTCTCAGTCTTTCTTGCTGGGCTCTGGGACAGAGCCTCTCACACAGGTTTTAGGAGACTTCGTCAATATCTCATAGGAGACTAGTAACTTACCTTCACCTTTTTCTCAATAAAGGATTTGGGAATGTTATCATAATGGAGATGTGTAGAAATAATACGTGGAGAAGGCTGCTTTTCCAGCTCCTGGAATGAGAATTAAAGGAATGTTGATTTGTTGTTGTCATTTCAGGATCTAGGGAAGTTGTTATTTCCTCCTTTTTATTGATTCATATAATTGGGGGGGAAATTAGTACTTTGAGTTACATGATTAAAATAGAAAACAACAAAGTGAACAATGGGTTTGGAGTAGTAGTAGTACTACTACAATTATACAAATCTATTATTCTAAATACTCACTCTTACCCCCCATTTTACCTCATAAACTTATTAAAGTCATCTCCCCCCCATCATGGAAGCACAGGAATATTAGTAGCAATGATTCCCAGTGGAATAGCCGTGTTAGCCTTTCACAGCAAAAATGATGACTCATCACCATCATTTATTTATACCCGGCCCATCTAGCTGGGTTTCCCCAGCCACACTGGGTGGCTCCCAACAGAATATTAAAAACACAATAAAACATCAAACATTAAAAACTTCCCTAAAAAGGTGAAGGGACCCCTGACCATTAGGTCCAGTCGTGGCCGACTCTGGGGTTGCAGCGCTCATCTCGCTTTATTGGCCGAGGGAGCCAGCGTACAGCGTACATGTGGCCAGCATGACTAAGCCGCTTCTGGCGAACCAGAGCAGCGCACGGAAACGCCGTTTACCTTCCCGCCAGAGCAGTACCTATTTATCTACTTGCACTTTGACGTGCTTTCGAACTGCTAGGTTGGAGGAGCAGGGACCGAGCAATGGGAGCTCACCCCGTCGTGGGGATTCGAACCGCCGACCTTCTGATTGGCAAGTCCTAGGCTCTGTGGTTTAACCCACAGCGCCACCCGCGTCCCCCCAAAAAAACTTCCCTATCACACCTTAAAAACTAACAGATTTTAGCATGAGATTCAGATACATTGTTATCCTGAGTTGCAATTATATTTACAGTATACAGGCTTGAGTGGTGTGGCTGTAAAAAGCGGTGTCAGGGGGAAATGAAATGCAGAAAGTACAGATATTAGGGATAATTCACTGTTTTTGAGAAGCACCTCCATCAAGTAAATGGTTATTTCCTCTGAGGAACATAGGATGACATGCATATTCTATTTTGCTTTCCATTTGTAAATAGATTTTTAATGAAAAGAGGTATATTAAAATTTGATATAAATGGAGTATATTTTCTGTGTTTATCGAAAATTGGCTTCAATGTTCAACAAATCTAAATCTATCTCTTATATGCTACACAATCACATATAATAGCTGTAAAGTGTCCGCCTTCTGTGTGGCACATGTAAGCACTGATCATTTGCTGGAGTAATTTGGAAATCATGCCAACCTGAAGTTTTGTGGGCGGTCCAAATTCAAGTATTGGGCAGTTTTCTAGTGGTGGTAAGTCCTTGTAACTTGGAATTGCAGCTATCATGTCATTTACTATTTTGAGCATCCAGTTAGTACCTACAACATAAAAGCAATTAAGACATATATGGTTTGCTGGAGCGCATGTTACACAACCAAATGCAACGTTATGTTCATGTATGCCAGTCAACTTAAATCACAGATTTTCAACCAGTGGGTTGGGACCTGCAGGTGGGTCACAAGACCACACCGTGTCACAACAAAGCCATAGACACCATGCAAGGTTTGTTTGTCAAATTGCAACAGAAGGTACTTCCTCCCCACTTGGCCCCAGCCCAGCCTTGCCACAGCTTCCTCCCCACCTGCTGTTGGTAACATGCTGCCTGGCTTTGGAAGAGACTATCCTTTCCATTTCAGAGGCCTCACTGAGCCACATGGAGGTGTTGGGATTTTAGTTCCCACCAGCTGCAAAGAGGCAGCTGAATTTTTTTACATTATGTGATGTGTCTGATATGCCTGAGCATGAGACAGGAAGTCTCAACCAGTTCTCTGGCAGTTCTCAGTGTAATGGGGTGGAGTTACTGAAAGTGCCTTCCGCTTCTGGACTGAAGCAGTGTTGAGTCACAGACTCTTATGCTGTACTGCTTGGGTGAGCAGCCATGTTTTGTACAGTCAAATAAAGTAGCTGTGAGACTACGGACTGTTATCTTTCTTCTGTGATGGATTGCCAGAAGATCGTTAGTGTGTTCCTCTCAGAAGGGAGGGATCGCTTATCACCGGTCTCTCTGGAGTGAAGATGGATTTTAGCCAGAGAGTGACCTCTGGAGAAAAGGCCCCGGTGTGCCTGGGAAGCTGGCAACCCTCCCGGGCAGGCGTTTTTTCCAACAGGAGGATGGGTTGTAACCAAGGACTTATGAGGCACACATCTCCTCTCCGCATAAAAGAGGGCCTTGAGTCGCTGCTCATGGCTGTTGTGGGGTGCTCAGCCACTGAGGAAAGAGGGAATCCAGGCACCCCAATATGTATTCACCTGGGACCCATTTCAGTTCATTTTGGGTATCAAATAAATACTGGCTTCCTTGTTCAAACTTTAATAGAAGGCACTTCCACACGACAGCTTATTATTCATTGTGGAGTCAGCTGCTCAGGTTTGCAGGTTTTGCATTCAAAATCCCCATTTATGAAAAGCACAACAAAACATGGAAACTGTAAATCCAGATTACATGGGGGAAATAAACATATGAATTGTATGTGATCAGATAGCAATTGGTAACCCAATCCATTCCTCCTTAATTCCATTAAAAGCTGGATACTCACCACATTTGGGATAAGCAACAATCAGCCTATCGTCCTTTCTCGCTTCCAGGGCTGCCACTGCTTCAAAGGTCTCAAGACTACAAAGGCGTTTTGGATACAGCACTCCTCTGAATGTAAACAGCAGCTCCTCATTCTCCTTAGTTTGAGTTGTAGCTAAAATATTGTCTATATTTTCCACAAAACGCGGCTTTTTCTTGGCCATGCTTTACTCTTGTAGGCTGCCTCGGTCTTGTCACATTCCCTTTCAAGAGACAGACTTGGTTCTTCATAACCAGTAGTTGCACTATAAAGATATATTGGAGGACCTAGCAATTCTGAATCACAGGAACTTGTACACTATGTACCCAATTAAGCCTCTGACTTGGAACAGTCCCATTTTATGAAAATATGAATTACACAATATTGGCTGAGCTGGGTGCTTTCTCAGGGGAAAAATCACTTGGAAATGACATTGCAACACCCAAGGCCCTGTAGGGAGAGAAAAGCAGCCCAAAACCATTCCATTAAGTAGCTCCTTGTCTCTTTATGTAATTATAGCAGAGTGCATCCTTTCTTCTTTTGGTATTCTTTGGGAACTCTGTGAAACAAGCATTATAGAGCTTAAGAATGTGCTCTAGCATTTGAAAGTGTATCAAGTAAGATATGAAAGAGGTTTCTGGCATTCATATATCCACTTATTGGATTCCCACAGAAAGGTTCATTTCTGATTATATGGGATGGGGTGAGAATGCAGGCTCTTATTTTGTTGCCAATGGCATCCTTTGGTTCCTGAAAGAAACTTGCATGCACAAGGAGAACCCTAACCATCCTTCTGGAAGCACCCTTTGTTAACCACTCTGGGAAGTATATTGCAGGGGTGGAAAGCTATATATCCTACTAAAGAAATAACTGTTAAGTGTGTTTAGGATTACAGCCATAGTGTGCCAGTAATGCCACCCATAATTTTGTGTTAACTGTTGTTGCCTTATTGTCAGGAATGATCCATATGGACGAGGACCAATGCTTTAGGGAGCAGCAGAGCTACTTACATTAATGCAAGAGTTTTGCTCACTGTTTTGGGCTGTGCTATGCATACTGATTGTGCTGGAAAGTCAGTTTTGGAGGGCAAGATCTGCACAAACACACCGGAAGGGTAGGGAGATTGTTCTGTCTGCCAGGCAGAACTACTTGCATTGATGGAACCTTAGTGCAATGTTAAATTCCACCCATAGGCTCCCGTTTGTAAAAAAATAAAATAAAAAATTAAAGTAAATTAAAAACTTCTTTTTATGGATGGGGCATGGAAGATTTGGAGAAGTTAAATTAGTCTTTAATAGCTATTATTCCTTCATAAAATGTGTTTGCCAATCCTGCAGCACTTTACTCACGTTCAAAACTGATGGAATTAAACAGGCCCAGATTTGAGGGGCATTTTACTGAACAGGGTAAATTAGAAGTGGCTGCTTTATTTTACTTTATAGATAGAATAAAACTAAATGTTTGTTCAGACATTTAGGATTTCTTAATACAAAATATCTAAACCCCTTTCTCTCAGAACTTTGGTAAGTACACATAAAAAATTCCTACACTGCTTCCTACATACAGTATATATGACTCCCAGAAATATACTTGTGCTCAATGTGATTTACTCCAGGTAAAGGAATGCCTCAGAGTAAATTCATTATTAGTTACTTCTAAGTAGACACAGGGTTGTAATGTATGTTCACAAACTTTTATGATGGTAACAAGTCTGCATACTTTGCAGTGTTAAATAGCTTTTGCAAAAGGAGAAGTCTGAAGGTATATGTATCAAACTGGCGAGGCCATAACAGCATCCAGTCACTTAAAAAAACATGTTTCCTTTACAGCAAAAGTTCTCAGCGTATCAACAAGCTTTAATGTAACAGAGGATTAACAAATAGCAGGTCACTAAGATTTCCCCAATGAAACCAAACTGCCCCTGAAACTGGCCAGTTCTGCATTTTCATTGTCAGGTTAATCTTTTAAAGGTTTTGTTACCCCCCTACCCCTTTTAGGACAAACATTCTAATCTGCAAGTAAGTTCAGATGGAGATCTTGTATTTTAATTTGATAGCCATGTCCAAATTCACACATCTTCTTTTTTATCCTGGGTGAACAAATGTGAATTACCGGTAACTACAATATTCACAATTGCTGACAATTAGACTAGCCCAGAGCTTTCCAAGCTGTGTGTTGTGATACATTAGTGTGACGTGATACATTAGTGTGTCGGTTGCAGTGTGCAGATGTGTCACACAAACCCTCCCAGGGCTGGAAAGGGATTAGTTTAATTTCTAGTTTGCTAGTAAAACTGAATTACTGTGTCGCGAAATGATGCATGTCTAAAAAGTGTGCCACCAACATTAAAAGTTTGGAAAGCTTAACAGGTCCACTCAAAAAAGAATGTTCTAATAATGAGCTGTGAAGTACTGTAAATTTTAAAAAATACATCCCAGCAAAGAATTGGGGTGGGGGTAGGCAAAGATGACATCAGAGCCAATTCCAGCTAATCTTTAACCCTTTTCCACAGGGCAGCTGGTGGTCAAAGCCCTTATAAGAAGGATCCTGATGCATTGCTGTATTTTAATGTGGTTTCATTCATGTATTTTTCTTACCTCTAAGCCGCCTTATAAGGACTTGTATCCTGAAAGGTGAGGTCTGAATGAGCTCTACCTTTAAGCGGCACCTTCTAGAGCCTGGCCAGACACATCCAGTTTAATGGAGGTTTTCTGCTTTGTTTCTCCACTTTTACCAGGGGTGCAAGCAAAGCAGGAGCGAACAAGCATCAGCATACTGTTCAAGCCTGATCAACAAACCAGCAAGCCTGACTTAGTATGATGTGTGAACTTACCTTCTGATTATTAAAATAATGGGAGCGGGCTCTAGGTTGCCCCCATTCCAGGGACCACAGGATGATAGCCTAGCTTGTATTATTTTGTTTTCTCCGAAAGAATAGCACAATAAAAAGCAGTGACAAAAAATTTAACTTTTTAATCAAGCCAGATACTGTACAGTGGTATGAATCTTTATATATATTTTTATATACATTTTAAAATATTCAGCGGATGAGTTCTCTGTTGAACGGCGTTTGCAGGTGTAATGAATGTCCTGGAAGACTAGTGGAACCTATAAAAGGAGAGATTTAAAACTAGAATAAATTTCATTACCCAAAATTAAATGCATTATTCATACACATTAATTATCACAATAGCAAATAAATAAACTGAAAATGGAAGAAATCATATTGAGCCACAAATTCTTAAAAACTCGCTTTCAACCTAAAAATAAGGAAGGTTCACATTTTAGTAGCAGCAATTCTGCATGTGGCCAATGCCAGATATAATTTTGACATCATAGAATGTCATTTAATATATATTTCTCCAAATATACCTGAAGCATATATAACCCGAGGTACCACTGTATATAAATTGTTAAACTAAATTGATTGATTGGAATAAAAATAAGTACTCTGTCTCCAAGGCTATTGTGTTTCCCTTCCCTATTCAGGGTCTATTTGTGTGTCAGGGGATCTAGAAAAGCCTACTCCTAATCCACCCATGGTATCCCCCTTTTTTGCTGTTGCACTTGCCACAAGGAGGTTTGCCAGGATGGACCTTCTCCTCTGCCCAAAGGATAGAACACCACTCCAGGGACCACAGGATGATAGCCTAGCTTGTATTATTTTCAGAAGGCAATTGCTTGCCAGGCTCACACAGTCGTATTACTGCCCCAACAAATCAATACAGTGGTACCTCAGGTTACAGACACTTCAGGTTACAGATGCTTCAGGTTACAGACTCCGTTAACCCAGAAATAGAACCTCGGGTTAAGAACGTTGCTTCAGGATGAGAACAGAAATTGTGCACTGGTGGCGCAGCGACAGCGGGAGGCCCCATTAGCTAAAGTAGTACCTCAGGTTAAGAACAGTTTCAGGTTAAGAACGGACCTCCAGAATGAATTAAGTTCTTAACCCAAGGTACCACTGTACAGTGCACTTTACACTAAATATAAATTTAATTTTTGATATGGTCATTTCTGTCACTCACTAACCTTGCTTACCTAAATTCTGCCTTTGTAAAAGATTGGGAAGGCTGATCGGATGTCTTGTCACTGATGAGAGTGAAGGTGTTGGTGTGCATCGATAATGCTGCATAGTTCTTTGTCCAAATCCATCTGGCGTTTGATCTCTATTATTTTGTGTTGATACGAATGGTGACATATAAGAAGTCTCCCTATTTGGCATTCTTAAGGACAATGACCTAAAAAGTAGAAGGACAAGACAGTGTCTATATCTCATATTGAGAAAGGTAGGCCTATTGTATAATCAATTCTAGCAGGATGTACATTTTTGTTTAGCAAGAGGCATGGCTTTTATTATTTATTTGCTACATTTATAGACCGTTAAACATTTAGTAAACTTTGTATATTATGGAAATGACAAAACAAAAAAGTGATAAATTACATCCGCCTCGCAGACGTTCTAAGTTGCGACTGTGGCAAACCCGGAAGTAAACACCGGGTTTGCCGCGATTCGTGCATGCGTGGAAGCGACTTCTGCCATCTGTGTGTGCGCACAAGCGGCTGCCACCTCTACACATGCGCAGAAGCATGTTGTCGCCAAATGCGCATGTGCACAATGACACCTCTACTAGTGTCTGGTTTCGCCCAGCCGACAGGCCTCCGGAACGAATTATGATTATAAGTAGAGGTTGTACTGTACTGTTAGGAGATACCCCTCAAGAGAAAAAAATTACCAAGGTACATTCCACATATTTGGTGAATGTATTCTTGGAAGTTTTATTCTGTCAGAATAAAAAAGAATGGAGATATAAAGATTACGACTTCATTTTCAACAAAGTAAACATTTTATGAATATTTAACACAATAAATAAAAAATTCACAAATAAAAATTTCAAGCAGGATATATTTGAAAACGGAGGCCAATTTGAATAATAACTTTTTTATTTGGAGAAACAAAATTCCTAGATGTGAACCGCCCTGAGATCTTATGAGGAAAGGTGTTAAATAAATAAATAAATAAATAAATAAATAAATAAATCTTCAATCCAAGTTGTTCACCGCTGCTTTGCACAGCTATTGATGCACCCACAGCCTGGCCACTCACAGACGAGTGAGTGGCAGACAGATTGGGTCTGATCCCTGGGCCAGCTTCAGGCTGGTAAAGCAACAGGGCCAATATCAGGCCCTATGCCAGCCAGGATTGACTGTGAGAGTAGCTTGCGGTCCTGGGCAGGTGACACCCTGCCCCCACCCTGTCCTCGGAGCACCCCGTTTTTGGGCCACCCACCAGGCTCTCTTGATGTGGATACTGTGGGCAGGCAGAAGGGAGAGGCTTGCGCCACTGGCTGGCAAAATTGAGTGGAGGGATGCGCAGTCCTGCATAAAGGGGTATGGCTTGCAGCCCAAGGTGGAAAAACACGCCCCTTGCGTTTCAAAAGTTGACTCTTACTGCTAAATTGGTTTGTTACCTTACAGAGCCTGATGAACTGTTTTGAGAAGAAGTCATTCCAGACAATTGAGAACCTCTCCATGTAACACTACCTGTAAACAACATTCCTGAATATATTAGAACATGAAAGAATTTAGATGGCATACTACATTATTTTGAAAGCACATATCCAGAAACGCATAAATTTAATACAGTGGTACCTCGGGTTACATACGCTTCAGGTTACATATGCTTCAGGTTACAGCTAACCCAGAAATATTACCTCGGGTTAAGAACTTTGCTTCACGATGAGAACAGAAATCGTGCTCTGGCGGCGCGGCAGCAGCAGCAGGCCCCATTGGCTAAAGTGGTGCTTCAGGTTAAGAACAGTTTCAGGTTAAGAACGGACCTCCGGAACAAATTAAGTACTTAACCTGAAGTACCACTGTATACCTCTTGAAAAAGTGAAATGTCAATGTATCCTTTGGATTACTCGAAATTATCTACTACATTTGAAGCCAGCAAGATGATTGACAGTCAAACTTTCAGCAACAATGTTTTTACCGTTATAAATGGGCCCTGGTTTTGTAAAAAGTTACAAATCCAATGATAACATTAAAAAACAAACAAACATGATCTACTATATTATTTTTCTGTTTTTTATTATCTTCCTAACTATCTATATATGTTCCTCTGGACCTCACTTATATACTGATGGATCAAATTTGTTAAAATACTTCTACATATGATAAAAATGAGAACAGTGCTTCTTCCACAACAATTAGAAACTGAAATCTACGTAGTCCAAAGCACTATATTTATTAGAAAAGTCTGAAAACTTTTCACCTGTATGAATCTTAGTATCTAAAGGCTGACATATATGGTATAAAGTTTACCTAAGTATTGAGCAGACTAGCCAAGCTACCCTTTGAACAGAATGTAGGGTTGTTAGACATTTATTCTAGAGCTGGGGGAACAAATTTTTGCATGATTCTCTAAAAGGAATTGGCTCCTTCAAGTATTCAGTCTGAATTCCTGAAAACCCTCAAGGAATTTTTGAGAGTTTAAAATATCATCTCAGCTACCTTCTACCTTGTCCCATCCTCAAGGGTAGCAAGTAGTGGTAGGTGTGCATGAATAAAACCATTATCAGGGTGCAAGCTAAATTATACCTATTCCTACTCAGCTTTTAAAAATTGGTCATGATATCTTCTTACCCATATGCCCATTCTGAGGTGGGCTTATCAATGATATCCTGGTTGGTCCAGCAGCTGTTTCGGTCTAGATGTATTCAGAAAAATTGACAGTATAATATGTAAAAACATAGAAAATATATAATTTCAGTTTTTTTAAAAAAACTGCTGCTGTATCATGGACATTTTAGCTTGCCAGTAATTTGATTGTTTCTTGACAAGGAGAGATATTATTAACTTGTACTACTTAAATTCAATAAAGTGCTTTATTAACCTATTCTGTATTTACTAAAAGAATCTGTTAAGCAGCTTCCAAGAGGCTCAAGCTATCGTGCAAAAAAGTAAAACAAATAAAATTAAAAATTGCAATAAAAAATTGCAAAAACAATAAACGGAATAAACAGCACTAAGCAAAACAATTAGCCAGCAGAACAGAAGACAGAATGGAAGGCAAGGGTTTTAAACCCCCCAGAAGAAGAGGAAAGCTCATTTCACAGTCTCAATGTAACTCTTGTTTCTCACTGCTACTAAGGTGACAAGCCCCTTCTGAATGTTCACAATCCAAGTGCAAATGGGATCAGGAAAAGAAGATTGGAATATGTAAGGTAATGTAAAGAGACCCACACAGAGAAAACCTATTCCACAGTGTCACCCCCAAGCACAAACCCATACGTTGCTATTGCCTAAATTGAGTATCCCCTCATATTGAAGCCACTCTCCCTGCTGACACATCACTTTATCTATCTGGGAATTAGAGTGGAAGATTCCTAATTACACCTAATTTGACACAGAAAAGAGAAGGACACTTACTTTCCTCACTGAAGACGGCACATAATCTGTTTCCATTGGTGAAGACCTACTGATTTGAGATTGAAAGCTGCTAAATGTTAAAATAAAACACCATTAAAGATTTTTTAAACCACTAAGCTTGCCATGTTATATTTAATTTGTTTAGTTATAAACAACAGAATACTGCAGCATCTCTATGTAAAACTGTACCTTATTAAAGCTTTTTTGGAGTGAACTATCTTATATGAAACTATATAAGATCTCATGCCATTTGTCTTTTTTCTAACAGGCTACAAGCATAACTGCATTCTTCAAATACCTTTATGAATAATTCAGTGGTTAATAATTCCTTTAGAGATTTACAGTACAATCCCTTACATGCCTACTTAGAAGTGTGCCTGCTGGGTTCAATGGTGAAGTCGACATGGAATTGCAACTTTTAAAGTTGCTATCAATGATAAGCAAACAATTCCATCAGATCACAAATATATATCTTATCTGGATTCCAATGAAGCAATTTTGCAGATGATTTTGAAAACTGCACACAAAAAATAAAACTCTCATAAGACTGTACTTGAATGTTGACGGGATTTAATACATTTCTTTTCCATTTAAGAATATATTATTTCTGATGTATCATACCAAAGTTCCACCCAATACAGTGTAATATTTTCTATAATGAAATATTTTCCAAGAAGTACACAAAACAGCTTTACCCCATACTATCAACAATTAAGTGGTCAGGCTAATAATTAAAATGTTGCTTACTGTTGCACTTGCTGTTTATGTTGCATTTGTTGTGTTGCTTTCTTAAGATATCCTTCCAATTTTGTAATCTGTATAGAATAATGTATTTCAGTAATTTAACCTTCATGATTTATGTTGTCATCCACAACCCACTGCAAATGTCCAATGGTCTTTAACGAGATTGAGAGTAAGTGGCTTGCTGCTCATAGTCATAACATTCTGACTAGCAGATGAAACAAAGGGCCGGACTGGGCAATCATCTCTCTAAAACAAGAACCCACTGCACCTATCCCACCTCTTGACATGTACCGTACTGGCCCGAATATAAGCCGCACCCACAAATAAGCTGCACCTTTAAAATTGAAGAGGGAAAAAGAAAAAAAGACAATAACTGGGCTGCTTCTGGGGGGGAGCTGTGCCGCTTTGCCAGCAGCATATGGTTGCGAATATAAGCCGCACAGGCAGAATTTGGGGGGGGGGGGTGCAGCTTATATTCAGGCCAATACGGTAATGTAATATTAATAATACAAATGTGTAAGTCAATCTGTTGCATTTTAGTAGTATAATATAAATCTATAAATATAACTTCCTCTAACCTCCCTCCAGTATTTCAAATCAACTAGAATCAAGGTACCTTTGAGGAAGGCCCTTCTCTCAGTCCCACCACCCACACAGGCACACTTGGTGGGAATGTGGGAGAGGGCCTTCTCGGTGGCTGCTTCCAAACTTTGGAACTGCCTTCCCTAGGGAAGCTAGACTGGCTCCCTCCTTGCTGTCCTTCCGCTAGCAAGTGAAGACTATCTTGAAACAACAGGCTTTGGAGAACTGTCTGCTTTTAATGAAAGGGCTGGGGCCGTGCTGTTTTTATTGTAATTGTGGACATGTTTCACACAGATTTTATATATATATATATATATATATATATATATATATATATATATATATATCATTTTAATCAGTGTTCAATTGCATTATAATGATTTATTTTTCTATGTTTTTAGTAGTTCTTGTTTTTATCTGTAAGTTGTTTTGAGTCCCATCAGGGGGGAAAGGGGGTATAAATATATATATATAACAATACCTTTCCTTTGTAGTTTGCTAATAACCGTCTTCTGTGTTTTTCTTGGAAATGGGCAATCTAGAAAGGAAGAAAAATAGGATTACATGTCATTCAATTATGTTGCCATGATGAACAACTAGATGAACAACAATAAAACATAAGAGAAACTATATACCTGTCAGGGAACTGCCATCTGAGGCGCAGGAGGTGAAAGGGCTCACGGAGGGTGAGAGAGACCATTCAGCTGAGGAGGGAACCAGCAGGGGGAGAAGTGGAGTTCCAAGGGAAAGTGAGTCGGAGGGAGGGCTCAGAGATACTTCAAGCGAGAACAGTGGGGAGGTTTCAGGACCTCCTATAGGGACACCCACTCCTCGCCGGAAACTGTCACGCCGAGAGTCCAGAAGACGCGTTTCCGTTAAGGAGCTTTTATGCTGGAAGAAGTTCCGTAAACGCCCACTGTCCGATTCAACGAGCGACTGATGGAGCCATGCTTAAGGAGCTCCGTCACAGACAGAGGTTTGTGGACTTAGCCAAACTCTGAGGGACTAGGATTTTACGCACAAGCAGCTCACCATCCCATCACAATACCTAATGCTAATTATCATACCCTTTCTTTTAATACAGCAGCAAGTATGCATACTTTTCCAGAGCCAGTTCACTCTAAGGCCACTATTCTGTTCTCTCCACGCAAGAAACTTAAGTTGCAGAACGACTCTTCAATGGCATCCAGCATGATGTTCCCATGCCATTTTACCATTGGGCCTGGTCTGGCCATTCAAAATGCTAAAGGACAGAACCTCTCATACTTCACAATGGATCACTCAGTGAACTGCTCATCTCAAGGCCTCCACATGTGGCAGCACTCAAGTGTCTATTGAGAATATTGTGTGTGTGCATGCACATTAAGAACTGAGAAGAAAGTGAGCTGATTAAAAAATATTGTTTGTATTTGTTTGGAGATTATGGGTTTAAGTTGTTGGCTGTCTCACAGCTTTGCCCATCTGAAAAAACAAGTTGATAGATGTCACTTTTTAATTAGAAAAGTTTGTCATAATTAAACCCTGTCTATCAAGGACAGTGGCCATTGTTTCTTTGAAGCCTTTGTACTGCAATACAAATCAAAGGCATCTGCACGCTATAATTAGTCAGGAACTTATTTGAGATTCAGATTAAAGGAGGAGCAAGACAAAGAGACACACCGCCATACAGGAGGGAAATGAATCAACACAAGTCTCTATGCAAGAAAGTTACAGCATAGAACTGTAAATTTGATCAAAATACTGGATGCAGTTAAACCTAGTTTTCTTTTCTGTACCTTTGCTCCTATTTGGGGAAGTGCCTTGTGTGTATGAAACCTTCTGTTCACTCCTTTATCCTAAGAACCATTTAAAAAATCCTTTTAGGAAACTTTTTCATGATATCTGATAATATACCACCCATGTCTAAAGGTCAAGTTCCAAACTAGTTTGAATTGTTCTTGAGAGGACACCAGAGAAATTTTAATTGCTGTATAAAATTATGAAGGCCACTTCATAATTACTGGATTATATATAATTTCAAGTTCTTAACTACATTTTTATTAAAATATTTTAAATTTTGCAACAAACCATTAATGTAAGAAATGAAATAAACTCTAAAATTATTCAGATGAGAATAACTGTGTTAATTTACAGGTAGGTAGCCGTGTTGGTCTGCTGTACTCGAAACAAAATAAAAAAAATCCTTCCAGTAGCACCTTAAGAGACCAACTAAGTTGTTATTGGTATGAGCTTTCGTGTGCATGCACACTTCTTCAGGTACCTTCAGATACTAATTTTTCACTTAAAGCTAAATTAAAGTAATTTCTAATAACTATATGATGTACTCTATATTCATTGGCAATACCAAATCCATTAAAGAATTTCTTCTTCTGGGTTGGTGACAATTTGATGGTGAAAATCATCTCTAGCATATTCCTGATGAAAAATCACTCCAATAGATAACAAACAACTCACTTGTGTGATTTCTTTGGAATATGTTTTGCATAATCCATCTATTTCCATAAACAGCAACTGGATATTTGAATTCACCTGCAGAGAAACATATTACACATGACCAAAAAACATTCAAAGCATATCAATCTTTTTGAAATACAGTGGTACCTCGGGTTAAGATCTTAATTGTTCTGGAGGTCTGTTCTTAAACTGAAACTGTTCTTAACCTGAGGTACCACTTTAGCTAATGGGGCCTCCCACTGCCACCGTGCCGCCGCCACGTGATTTCTGTTCTCATCCTGAAGCAAAGTTCTTAACCCGAGGTACTATTTCTGTGTTAGCGGAGTCTGTAACCTGAAGCGTCTGTAACCCGAGACACCACTGTATACAAAAATAAGCTACTTTGCAAAACAAAAACACTCAATCTTGCATACAGCAAAGAACATAAAGGGCAATCTCAAAGTGCTACCACAATACTAATCTAGGCTCTAGGTCCCAGTGCCAGCACAACATTGGAATTATACTAGCAAAGGTTTTACAACCAACCCTGAGTACTCCACTGTACATTTATTTTTTTTGCATGTTTCTTTTGTAAACCACTAAGAGATTATTTACAGAAACTGGCATGTAAGTCATATAAATGATAAAAAATTGTTACAGAATAGTTACAGAACTAGGTAGTTGGTCTGGGATCAAAATCAAAATACACTTTTTAAAAGATTATGTTCCAGTAGAATCAGCAGGACAAAATAACTAAGTTTTAAAATAACAATAAAAATATTTATGTTACTAAGCATTTGTAAATCCTCAAACATTGTAGTTGCAAGCAACTGTTTTTCTGTACCTTTTTGGAAAGGACTATTGTACGACAAGGAGCTCTGCAAATCACACACTCATCTTTTTTACCTATAAAATAAAGATCAATGCATAGTAAATGTTATTTTGATTAGCAAATGTGTGTTGTAACCTTTGATGAATTAAAAATATAAATACATAAATACATACATATGTTGCACCTTAAAGATAAACAGATCTATTAAGGTATAAAATATATTAATCTTTAAGGTGCTACCAGACTCTTGTTGGTTTTGCTGCTGAAAGTCACCTCACTTGCCAGCAAGACATCCTGTGAGCAGAATTCTGCAGAATGGATGCTTTTGCATTACAAGTGGAGAATTCAGGATTCAAGCCAGGATGTTAAGGCTGCAGTTTATAACTATTTAGCTGGGAGTAAGCACCATTGGAAGTTACTTTTGAGTAGACATGTACAGGATGATTGTATTTTAAGTCTAGATATTGCAATACTCCCACTGAAATCCGCCTGACTTAAAATACGGAGAATGCTGGTGTTACTCTTAAAATGTGACAGATGCAAATAAATAAAATGGTTTTAATTTATTTTCTATGTGCTAATGCTAAAAATTGAGTGGGATAAGTAAATAATGGTTATTGTAATAACTGGTGCCCCTAAGCAATATCTTCATGACTTTTCAGCCACAGGAAAGAAACAACAGTATATTTGTTTGTCAGAGTACAGAGTTGAGATGGAGGTTATTAAGGCCTTGCAACTCTACCCACTGATCAGATACATTTATTTACAGTATAAAATTATTTATAGATTAACCCCTCATGCAAAATCTGAGGGTGGTATACAACAAAATTCACAATGAGATAAAATACTATTAAAAACAATACAGAACAATAATTAAAAGCTTAAATCTAAATTGAAAGCTCATCTTAAAAGCTTAATACTATTGGACACAACGGACAAGCTTGTTGACACAAAAAGGAGACATTTTAAGGTTAGAAGTGAGGATGCCTGAGATTGAGAATGGCATATGCCAGTTTGCATTGCTGCAGCTACTTCAGGTCAAGTTTGTAGGTCCAATTTTTATGAAGGACCCCCCCTCCAATAACTGCCAGTACCCTGTGCCATGAACTGCCTTGAGAATTAAAAAGTAGACTTGGGTTCATACTGAGGTTCTGCCTTTGACCTATCACTTGAGGTTCCTTAACATAATATTCCTTTAGAGCAGCTGTGGGGGGACTTCCATGTTTTTGTTGAACTACAACTCCCATCATCCCTGGCTGTTGGCTATGCTTGCTGAGGCTGATGGGTGCTGTAGTCCACCAACACCTGGAGGGCCAAAGGCTCAGCACACCTGTCCTAAGAGGCAAGACTCCCTCAATTCGTGTATGTTCTTGCAAAAGTAGCTATTTGTAGACTAGGGAGGCTACCTTTCCGGAGGCACTGCTCACAGACAACATGGCCGCAGTTGGTCAGGCAGAACTTTTCGGCGGCTCTTTGGGGCTTCTGGAAGCAAGCATTGCAGAACACCAGGGCAGCCATGAAGGGAAGGGAGGCGAGCGGGTTTTATCTACAACCCGTCGACGGAGCCATAGCCAGGAGGACACCTGCGCTGCCCCTTAGCTCATTCACTTGAAAAGGGTTTTTCCAGCCCCTCCCGAGGCGCCCAGGAGACCCGCCTCCTCCTCGCGGACGAGGCAGCTCGCCTGAGGTAGAAAGAGCCGCCTTCGTCCCCCGCCCCCTCCCCGCAAGAACGAGCAGCGCCGCGGCGCCCCTCCCCCACCACACCGGGTTGAGCGCGGAGTCAGGAAGGGGGCGGGGAAGAGGCAACGGTGACGCGAAAGGTTTGGCTCCTCCCTCCGCTGCCGACGACGTTCGTTTGTGAAGGAAGGCCGCAGAGATACGGCATTAAAGTTACAGAGTGGCTCTGTCACTGCTGCGATAGGTCGTTTCTGGGTCCAGATAGCGGGGAACAAAGCATTTTTCCCAATGCCCACCATTGCGGAACTGAGAGCTGCTACGTGCCCATGGAGAAATGTGATGTGGCATTCCCGCCTGAAGCAACAGGGAGGAGTAAATAAAGTTCCCCGCCCCTTCTCTTTTAACACAAGGTCAGGCCGTGTGGAAAATAATCGTCGTTTATTTTATTTTATTATTTTATTATTATTATTTTTGAGTCTGCTCTGCCTGTCCAAATCCGGTCCCAACAGTTCTGGTCCCTGTATCACCCTGGAGTGCAGTGTGAAAGCTGAGAGAAGCTTACAAAGTAGTCATAGCTGTCAACTTTTCCCTTTTCTTGCGAGGAATCCTATTCGGAATAAGGGAATTTCCCTTAAAAATCGGGAAACGTTGACAGTTATGAAAGTAGTAGCCTTGCTATGTGATCCATTGACCATATTGCGGGGGGAGGGGGGGAGGTCAGGCTGAGATTAAGCAACCTATGATGGACCACCGTTAAGGGTCTTGAGGCTGGCTTACATTTCCAGCTCAAAACGGAGCCCATGCCAACACTCCCCAAAAACGCAACCCGGAAGGACCCGGAAATTGGCTGTGTGCGTTGCTCTACACTTAAAAGTCTATACGCCTGGGTCTATCTGAGAAGCCCACAGGGACGGGAGTTCCGACCGGCACGTCCCGCATCCCTTCAGAGCGGTCTCGCTTTTTCTCGGGCGTTGCCAGTTCTCGCGAGACACAAGCAAATGAATCGGCCAGCTGAGATTGCATAGCTGGCAGGGCGGACGCGGCTGTTTCCTCCACCTGCGAGACCCGCTGCGACTCCAGTGGGGCTGCTGCTGCTGCTGCTGCTATGGGGCTGCAAGGGGTCAAGGCTGTTTTCTTTGACTTGGACAACACGCTGATCGACACCGCCGCCGCAGGCAGGAGAGCCATTGAGGAGGTACCGGTTGCACGCAGCTCCTCCCTTCTGGTCTTCCTCCGTTAAAAAAAACACAACGACAAGGAAGTGCAAGTATAATAAGCTGTAAAGCCTTATTGCCAGACAGTTCCTGCTCTGAATCTGTTGTGTCTTTTGTGGTTTTTAAGGAAGTAAAGTACTTTGCAACTCCCATCTCCCGGACATCTCGGGCTAAGGGGACCCAGTGCTGAATCAATATTGGCCTTTAGTTAATTAAAGTATGGCCTTTTAAACGGGGGGCGGGGGCGGGGCGCAGAGGCGTTATTCTTTTTGTTAGTTCCTGTATTATTTATTTTTGTGTTTTTATATTTTAAGTCACCTTGTGTTCCTCGGATGAAGGGCAGTACAGTGGTACCTCGGGTTACATATGCTTCAGGTTACAGACTCCGCTAACCCAGAAATAGTGCTTCAGGTTAAGAACTTTGCTTCAGGATGAGAACAGAAATCGTGCTCCGGCGGCGCGGCAGCAGGCTCCATTAGCTAAAGTGGTGCTTCAGGTTAAGAACAGTTTCAGGTTAAGAACAGACCTCCGGAACAAATTAAGTACTTAACCCGAGGTACCACTGTATAGAAATTTAATAGATAATAATAAAGAATGTGATGGTGGTGATGAATGCAGCAATGTCACACAGCCAGCATTCACTCCCAGGCACGACTTTCAAGAGCACAAATTCTATTGTATTTTCTTTTAAGCTCTTTCAGTCATTACTGTTGGATGTTTCATCTGTTTCACTATGGATCTCTTTCTTGAATATTTTCAAGGAAAGGCCCTGTTGCCCCTTGTAGGGGAGGAAGTGCTGTGGGTATTTTGCATGTCCTCTCTTAGGGCATCTTCGTACCTGAACGGCTGACTTCTGGGGGCCATGTGAAGAATGCTGACAAGTTTAGGGATTCCGGGGTGCTACCTTATACTGAATCTGACCATTAGTCTATTACCTTAATCCATATTGGCTACACTGACTGGTGGGTGACTGTCCAGTTGCTAGTCTCTTTCAGGCCGACCTGAAGATGCTGGGACCTTCTACGTGCAAAGTATAAGCACTGAGCCACAGCCCTTAATGTATTAAGTACTCATAAGTAACAGCAAGTAATCAGAGGATAGTTATTTGTTCTTGGCCATTGTCCAATTAATCCAGAAGAAGAGAATGTACCTTGACACTTTATGTACTTTATGCACAGTACAATAAAGGCTTTGCCTTTTTTAAAAAAAAAATTGCAGTGTGTGAGAGACAGAGTAGTTTGGAATTCACATGAAGAACTTGAAAATAGTGTCGCCTCTTGGATATGCAGCATAATGTATTTCACAAAATATGCCATGATTTGATTTTGGCATGCTAAACCAAAATGCTTACTGGGGTTAATGTCATTTACACGGGCTCTATTATGGTGGTGGTTAAAAGGCTTTGTGCCCTTGCATAGAGAAAGCTCTAGTGTTCCAACATCCCACCTTGCAGAAATTAACTCACGTTGTAACAAAAGGAGAGCTCTTGTGTAAATGTAGAATAGAACAGCATTGCTGTTTCAGGATGTGGATTAGAGGACTGCAGGTGCAGTATCCTTTAATTTAGTTTTTGCTGCTTTGCTGACTTGGTTGGACAATATAAGAGGACAACTGAGAACTTGTAGGTATGGGCTGTAGCAATTTCTAAATAATGTATAAGTTGTTATGGCTGAAATACATGAATTTCTTGATGTGTGTTACACTGTAGATTACCCCTAGAATTGATGAAGCATCCAAAAGTAATGGCTGAATGAGTACTTAAAAAGAGTTGTGCTCTTGTAAATGGTGTCTGTGAGATGAATACGGGCTGTGTGGCATTGGTGCATTCATCGTCATATTATTATTTAGTATTACAGTATCTATTAAATTTCTATACTGTCCTTCATCTGAGGATCACAGAGCAGTTTACAATATAAAAGCACAACAACAGCCGACATAATAACAAACAAAACAAACACACACACGCAAACCCAAGTTTAAAAGGCCATAGATTGTTTAATTAGCCAAAGGCCTGCGAGAAGAGGAATGTTTTTTGCCTGGTGCCTAAAGATATGTAATGAAGGTGCCTGGCAAGCCTCCCTAGGGAAATCATTCCACAAGTGGGGAGCCACTGTGTGTTGCCACCCTCCAGACCCCTCGTGGAGGAGGCACATGAAGAAGGCCCTCAGATGATGATTGCAGGGTCTGGCTCAGTAATTATGGAGACGGTCCTTGAGGTATTGCATTCTATGTGGCAGGTTGCACATTCCGGTGGAACATCTTTTAGAAATAAGCTGTTGTCCAGTACAGAGCAAACCAGTAGAATCTTCACCAAACTGATCCTGTTTTAACTTTCACTTCATAGGTGATAAATGTCTTGCAGTCTGAGCATCATTGTGACGAAAAAGAAGCTCACCTGATTTGTGATAAAGTCCAAGCCAAACTCCTCAAAGAGTGCCACGATCCTTCTAAGATGTGTATTACTGACTTAAGGATTCAGCACTGGGAAGAAGCTATACAAGAAATAAAGGGAGGAACAGCCAACCGCAATCTAGCTACAGAATGTTATTTCCTTTGGAAAACTACCCGCCTGCAACATCTGACCTTGGCAGAAGAGACACGGGGGATGCTCAGCAACCTTAGAAAATATGTCCGTTTGCTTCTGCTGACAAATGGAGACACTCAGACACAAAGAGAAAAGATTGAAGCCTGTGCTTGCCAGCCATACTTTGATGCCATTGTTGTGGGGGGAGAGCAAAAAGAAGAGAAACCGGCATCATCTATATTTCGTCACTGTTGTGAACTTCTAGGGGTTCAGCCTGAGGATTGTGTGATGGTTGGTGACTCTTTAGATACAGACATTCAAGGAGGCTTGAATGCAGGTTTTAAAGCAACAGTTTGGATAAATAAAACTGTCACGCCCCCAAAAGACACTTCTCCAGTCCCTCACTATATTATTTCTTCCGTTCTTGATCTTCCAGGACTTCTACAAAACAAAGGAGATACCAACTTAGAAATTAACCAGTTGACTGGTATTTGTAATGTGTGCGATAGTTCCGCTGAGGAACCTAGGACTTTAACCTGCTAGGGTTAATTTTAAAGGGCATTTTTACGCATGAAGCTTGAATCAGATTGCTACTAAGTAAAATACCTACATTGGCTACAATGTACATTTGATTTCTACATTGTTACAGTAGGAGTATTTGCATGTAGCACAAACAGAATGAAAAGCATCTCTGTTACATGCAGAAATGTAGAAGGCAGTATAAAGATCTGTTTTATGATTGTGGAATTAAATCCTAATTGTTCAAAACCCCATTTGGACAATCCAGCTTTGTCCTCTTACATATTCTTGTAATTCTGGGTTCTCTCGTTCATTTTTACTGTGTTTTGCAGTGATTGTTCTCAAATAAAATGGTCTCAACATCATCAGTGAAATGGTCCATGCCCTCGTATATATGCAGACCCATTTATCAGAGATATTAAGTAATCTGCTTTTTGTGAGGTAATATATTTACATTGACTAACGCTAGCATTTTAAAGCAGTGTGGTGATGCCATCCCTATGATATATAATCCAAGAGGACGTGCGTCCCTTGGCTTGCTCAAACTTCCTCAGATGTATGGCTCTTTGGAGTTCAACTTATTCTACCTTACGATGACAATTTTGTGTGCCATCTATGTCAGTGTTGCTTTACAAAGAACATAGGTGCGACAGCTCACTGCCGCAAGGGGCTTGCAGTCTAAAACAAGCACAGGGTGGCCTCAGAAGAAGGGAGTACTAGGACGCACGGGTAAGGCAAGGACAGAGTATTATTTCACTTACACATACATCTGCTTAGTTATAATAGTGTTATAGCATTGATTGCTTTGGGACTATCCCATGCTTCAGAAAATAATGTAAAGTAGGACAGGGGAATGTGGGGCCCTTCAGATGTTGGACTCCAATTCCCACCAGTCCTAGCCAGCATGGCTATCAGTCAGAGATGATGAGAATTCAATGCAATACTATCCGGAGGGCCACAAGCATAAAGAGTAAGGGACTAAAGCCAGGATAGATGATTCCAGGTGACTTAGCAAGCTTCCATACATATGGAGTATAAAGCAAGGCAAGGCCATATGTTTTTCAGCTATAAGAAATGTGTTTCATTAGCTTTGTCCAAGAAGAGCTAAAGGATACAAACCTAGTGATGGTAGCCAAATGGTGCATTATACTGTTTAAATCCAGGGAATGCAGCACAGAAGTGGGTTAAAGCCATGGGGGAAAGGATTTCAGGTGGGGTAAAGGGAAGAGAACACACATCTTGCAATGGCCTAAACCATGAGGAATATCCATATGGCTCTCCATATTTCACAAATGTGTGGATTACTTGCATATGGGTACAGCAGCACACCTGCTGAGGGTTCAGATCCAGCCAAATTCTTCGGCAGGGTGAAGTGGCTTACTTCAAGAGTCAACAGCTGGGAAGCTACTTCAAGACAGACAATTATTTAGTTTATTGTTACATCTTTTGTATCACCATGGATGAGTGATATTTAGATTTGGTTCCCTCAGACTGTTTCTTGATGAGGGCTTGGGCTTATCGACAAATAATTGATTCCATAGAATCCTTCAAGGACTATGCTGTTCTTTCTTTTGAGAAATGGAGGTGGAAAATCTGGGGCTGCCCAACTTTGTTGGACTAGTAACTCTCATCAGCTCCAGGCAACATGGCTGATGGGCAGGGTTGTGGGGAACTGCACTTCAAGAACATCTGGAGGACCACCGGTTCCCTAGCCTAGAAAAAGAATGACATCAACCTTCATTCAAATCTGATTTACAAGTGACTGCCAGGATAGATTACTGTCAAGTAATCTAGTTGCCCTGAGGTACCAAGACTGCAGGAAGCAATGGGAGACAGAAATTTCCCAGAATAATTGCTAGATATTTCACTCTTCCTCATGTCACCAATAACCCGTTAATCCTAAGCAATGCTATTTTTCTAGAAAAAGGTGCTGGGTGAACACCTGCCTTGTTTTCTTAGAATGGCAATGGCACCCACCTGAGAGGTGCTGGAACTAGAGTCCCAATGAGTAACAGCTGGGGGGAAAGTCCTGATCCTAACCATACTGAATAACCCATTGGTCCTACCCATACTGCGTCAGCTCAATTGAACACTCTGCTTTAATTCTTAGTGAGCGTGCTGATGATTGTGCCACAACGTATCTGATAGATTTGTTTTTACAGTACAGTGGTACCTCGGGTTACATACACTTCAGGTTACAGCCTCCGCTAACCCAGAAATAGTGCTTCAGGTTAAGAACTTTGCTTCAGGATAAGAACAGAAATCGGGCTCCGGCAGCGCGGCGGCAGCAGGAGGCCCCATTAGCTAAAGTGGTGCTTCAGGTTAAGAACAGTTTCAGCTTAAGAACGGACCTCTGGAATGAATTAAGTACTTAACCCAAGGTACCACTGTATTTGTATACTGCTTTGCAACCACAATGGTTCTAGGAGGTTGCAGACAGGACAGGTTCAATGAAGATGCAATCATACCTGCCATTCTGTAGGTGAGGGGTAGGAAACTGTAGCCCTTCAGGTGTTAATGGACTATGGTTCCCATTATCCCCGTTCATTTGCCATGCTGGTTGAGGCTGATGGGAGGTGGAGTCCAACAAGATCTGAAGGTCCAGAGTTGCCCCACTCCTGCTGTAGGTGGAGATTGTGACTTTGGTTGACAACCACAATTGAGGGTTCCCATGGTTCTGTTCTGGTTCCCTCTTGCAATAAGGAAAATAAAGAATCCAATCAGGTTTAGAAGAACCTGAAGCTGTTCCATTATTGGATACTGCAATTCTCCCTGTGTCGCTGCCGAGTTCTGCTTCTTTCCAGTAGAATCCTGCATGCAGCTTATCACCTTTCAATGCAATTGGTAGCTGAGCATTCAAAATTTAAATGACATTAAAAAGGCAAGCACTCTTCCACCCCACCATCAACAGATTTAAATCTATTCCACATTCCATTATGGTGAGTCTATAAACATGGCAAGGTATCGGGGCTGCATGCATGTATCTAACCCCACTATGAACTGCATACAGCATCATACATGGGCACCTAGTCAGTTGTGTGTATGTCCTTAATTGCCATGTTCCTTTTATTCCCATTTTAGGTGGTGGTGGATGACAGCAGGGCTTGCATGTGCAGCTGCATGTGTACACAACCCATAGGCTTGGTATGTGGAAGGCACAGGAGAGGCACACAAGGGTGATGCCGATGCCCCTCTGTGCATATGAAATCACTTGTGAGTATTTGAAGTTGCCCATATGTGCATCATAACCCATAGCATGGAAAGTCCAGAGAGGATACCCATTCAATACTCTGATAATATCAGAACACATCACTAGGATGTCTGTCTGTCTGTTTATTTAAACTTTTACTTTCCATGAGCATTACTCTTTAAAAAGTATTGGGAGTGAGTGTTCTCCGCCCCCCCACTAAAGTTCTAGTATTTAACTTCTCATCCTTTCTAAATTAACTATTATGGTACCTTAATTATTGTTCCCTTATGCCTCTAACATGACTTCTTTTTCATGATTTTATATATATAGGCTTTCTTGCCAGGGTTAGGGATTTGGAGCGATTGCCACAAACATGTTGCAAGCTTTTGTTTTCCAAACTGTTGATGTTTTTCGCTGTCTTTTTGTGGGCATTTTACTGAGAAGGGTCCTGAATATTCTCTTTTTTGCTTTCAGTATGAAAATGCATCAACAACAGAAGTGACCAGCTTCTTTCCTGCCTGCAACTGGATGAAACAACCACACTGTTTGCTTCTATTCTAAGCTTAAATCTCAGTTACTTTGAAAGTATCTGATTTGTCTATATATGAGTCACAGATGCATTTTCTAATGCATTTGTACATTGTTTAAAACCTTTCAATAATTCTGTTGTGAAATGTTATTTCAGTATTGTTGTATTAACCATTTCTTGCAATAATTTTTTTGTTTGTAATAAAGCAGTAAAACTATTCTGTATCCAGTTTTTTATTTATGCCAGCATTTAAAATTAGGGTGAAGTATAAAAAAAAAAATCTGAGTGGTATTCAACCGAGTTTTACTCAAGTTAAAAAGGTAAAGGGACCCCTGACCATTAGGTCCAGTCGTGACCGACTCTGGGGTTGCGGCGCTCATCTTGCTTTATTGGCCGAGGAAGCCGGCATACAGCTTCCGGGTCATGTGGCCAGCATGACTAAGCCGCTTCTGGCGAACCAGAGCAGCGCACGGAAACACCGTTTACCTTCCTGCCGGAGCGGTACCTATTTATTTACTTGCACTTTGACATGCTTTCGAACTGCTAGGTTGGCAGGAGCAGGGACTGAGCAACGGGAGCTCACCCCGTCAGACCCACTGAAATTAAGGGACCTAACTTAGTCATGTCCACACCAAGTGAAACTTAATTAAATGCTGCACTCTGTGTCAAACCAAAGTTTCTCTGAATGATTCTCTGCCATCACCAAAACCCCAGCATGTCAGATTGTCTTTTGGCTGTGAATCAATTTCAGCTTTCCATGTAGCATACACTTACCAGGTCCTGCCATTAGGTAGTGTGCGGCAGCCACCTGGCATGGCAGATGCTGGTAGGGGGCAGAGAGTGGCAGAGAGGTATTCAGGGGCAGAGTTGTGTGTACCATGTAGCACATCTGCACTCTCTAAATTAGTATCCTTCCTTCAGGTGCATTAAAGGGTGCTTTCCTGCTGTGGGTGTTGAAGTAAGATTAAACTGCCAGTCTATTGGGCTTCTGTATAAATGGGAGAACTTTTTGTTTCTTTGCCTCAGGTGGTAAAATATCCTAGGCTCGGGTTAAGTACTTAATTCGTTCCGGAGGTCCATACTTAACCTGAAACTGTTCTTAACCTGAAGCACCACTTTAGCTAATGGGGCCTCCTGCTGCTGCTGCGCTGCCAGAGCACGATTTCTGTTCTCATCCTGAAGCAAAGTTCTTAACCTGAAGCACTATTTCTGGGTTAGCGGAGGCTGTAACCTGAAGTGTATGTAACCTGAAGCATATGTAACCCGAGGTACCACTGTATTTCTCATTCCATTGATACTAACAACACAGTACACCTTGCTCTTTCTTTCATTGTTCCCTCCAAATGTTTTGAACTAGTGGACTCCTGGCAAATTTCCAGTGGACCACCTAACTGGAATCCTTGTATAGAATTCTGGTCCCTGATTTCATCCCATAAGATATTTGTGTTCTTAAGTGTTCTTAAGCTTAAGCATACTCAGGCTTACTTAACATAGTTTAATTATGATGTCCACCCTATCTCAGTGTTGTCCCAGACCTTTCCCCCTTTAATTGTGTTTTTCCCCTCTTATTTTGGCTGTTTTGGACTTTCCAAGTACTGGAAAGAATTGGATGTGGGGTAGGGGTGGCCAAAAACTAGACCTATGTGATAAGGCATAATGTTATTGGACACGATTCATTGCAATCCTATGTAAACTGCCCTGTAATCCTCAGGTGAAGGATGGTATTGAAATTTACTAAACAAGTAAAATGCATGTTTGCTCACTGTGCTCAACGGGACTTGTTCCAGGAAAAGTGTGTGTAAGGATGCAACCTTCACACTTAATTGGAAGACTGCCTTTTAACATTTTTCTGCTCTGGGATATATAAACTATAAAATATTCAAAAGGATGAAATATCCTTTTGGGATTCAGCATACCCGCTACTGTAACATGCTTCAGTAATTCCGAATTTTTCAACTGAGACAGATGCATGCAGATTTTGGATGCAGAGCTTCATTAATCATGATTTTTATTGCAATGGAGATAATATACAGCAGGTGGCGTATACAGACTTCTGCATGCTTCTTGTTCTTTGGTGGTAGTAGTGACCAGCCTTTCTCTTTTCTGGGATTTATCAGGCCCATATCTAAAGCAGCCAAATGGAGTTAGGACTGAAGAGGAATATTCTACATTCAGATATACTTCTGGGGACCCAATGCAAGTGCCAAACAGTAGAGATTGTGCATCATTGTCATGTTCTGCTTATGGATTTCCAGAAACATGTGTGATTAGTTGGTCGCTGTGGGACCTATTTGCAAAGCACATGAGAGACAAAACCATTCGCATCCCTTCTATCCTGGAGTCCACAGTTGTCACAGAATTGTCCCATGAGAACCTCATGCTACCACAGTTGCTTGGCTGAATTTGTTTTTGTGGCCCGAAGATGTGGATAAAGTTATTGCAAGAAGCTCTAGAACCTTGTTTTGCTTGCTGGGTTAATGTATGCCTGAAAGAAAAGATGGTTCCACCAAGGCTCGTGAAAAAGGCCACTATAAGACCTTAAGTGAAGAAGCTGTAACTAGATTTATTTAACCAAGCTAAGTTCAAATATTCTCTTCACATGCAATATGGTAGGGTGGGTTGTAACAGGTCAGGTCCAGGTTGTCTTGAAGGGAACTGATAAACTGGACACTAACTTTGGCCAGATTGGGACCAGGTACCACCTTGGTTCTGCTGGCTGAAAAACTTTAGTCAGGAAGCAGATAGGGAGAGTGTGTCCTGTCGATTTCTTCAGGCTTCTCAGCAACTTTTAATACCATTAATCCTTTTGGCTAAGCTAGAAATGTAAGCAAAGTCACTAAAATAATGCATGTGGAGTCAAGAGAGAAACGTCCTGATAACACTTTACTGAGCAAAACTGAACAGAAACAAACAGAGTAATTTTGTCTTTCTTACTTCAGGTCTCATACATAGCAGGGAGACATTCAACCAAACATGCAGAGGAAAACTCCTTCAAAACTATATAGCCAATCAGGACATGTGCTACTTCAGCAAAGATCATAACACTCTGCCTGGTTGCTAAGAACTCCTCCACTCATCCCCCTCTTGGCTAGTTGACTTATACACACAAACAGAATTAAGTTGCACATGGAATGATCTCTGCTGTTTCACTTCCAACAGGATAGGAAAATGGTGGTTCTGATCCAAGCTGTTTTCAGAAGATGGTTGCATTCCACAAGAACTGTCTTTTCAGGTGCTGTGAGGTACTATCTTGTCCCTATGCTCATTCCATGCAGGGAGTGGTTGTGTAAGTTCAGTGCCATCGCTGAAGGTGCCTGTGCAATCCTTTCCCCCAGTAAGGTGTTGGAGAATCTGAATCAGCACCAGTTCTGATGGAAATTACCGTATTATTTGCTCGATAAGACTCACTTTTTGCCTCCTAAAAAGTAAGGGGAAATGTGTGTGTGTCTTATGGAGTGAATGCAGACTGCACAGCTATCCCAGAAGCCAGAACAGCAAGAGGGATTGCTGCTTTCACTGCGCAGCGATCCCTCTTGCTGTTCTGGCTTCTGAGATTCAGAATATTTTTTTCTTGTTTTCCTCCTCCAAAAACTAGGTGCGTCTTGTGGTCTGGTGTGTCTTATAGAGCGAAAAATACGGTAAATGGGAGAGAAAGAGACAGAATTCATATCCTGACTAGAGACCTCAGCTTGCGATGCAGTCACAACTGTGAGACGAACCATTGTTTGCAATGCTCACTCGGTCTAAGCTTTCATTCAAATAGTTTTACAATGTAATCAGATCGATGCATTGTAGCCCATGTACTCATTCAGCTTCTCTCACGGTCTCACTATATAGGCACCAAAACCTCATATAAACAATGAGATATTCAGTGTTTTTCTCACATACTGTATTTCATTAAGGTATGAAGAACCTCAGTCAATTCATTTCTTTGTATGTTGTGTAAAGACCTTATGTAATTGCAAGGGAGAAGGCTGTTCTACATGCCATTTGGTGGCACTTTGTACAGAGATAGAATTTTTTTTGTCTGAAACCGTGCCAAACTCTGCTTTAATCTTTCTGAGCACATTTTAGTTTGAAGAACAGCCAACCACACCCATCTTGACAGACCTAAATAATGTGTTCCCTTAACAAAAGGGAAAACCAAAATTAAGCTATCTTTTCTGAGATGTTGTTTCCGGCATATGAAGTAAATGATGTATTTGACATAATTTTTAATCCTTCAAGGGATATATTAAGAGCCAAGTATCAGTGGGACTTTAAAGTAGGTTCTTTCTAGTAAAGCTAGATGGGGGGAAAGCACTTCATTCTGCATGTTCATATTAAATAACCCACATTCCTGACTCTGAAACAATCTGGCTTTGTAAATAATTGCAAAACAACAACCAAAAGATCCCAAATGACTTTTATAGTCTGCCTGCTCAGAATAGCTGGTGTAGCAAATTTGGAAATCCACACGCCCAAAACAAATGGTTTATTTGCCTCATGCAAGTAGGTGATAGGCTGTCTTAACTTAGGGCTGTGTTGTTACTGCATTCTTTTTTCTTTCTTTTTTTAAGGGTGTGGGAGAAAGTTTGCATAACTAACAGTGCAAGCCTAACCATCTCTACAAAGAAGTAAGTCCTATTGAATTCAATGGGATTTAGTAACCTCAGAGTATGTCTAGGATTACAGCCTAGGGTGACATGTAATCCCATATCCACTTCCCTGTAAGTAGGGATGGGGAAGAAATTTGATTTCATTAACAATTAAAGGCAAATATACCTAATTTGCACTTTCTGAAACAAATATATGAAGTGAAAAACACGAATCCTTCGAAATTCATCCTTCTACAATGAACTAATAACTTGGAAGGATTCAGTCCATAAAGGATTAATAACTTGGAAGGCTGCAAACACAGCCTTGCTGGTGCACTCTCACCCCCAAAAATGCAACAAGAAGTGTGGGTTTATTTATGATGTGTCTCTCTGGGAGAAGTGAGATTGGCATCCTTAACTTCTCTCAAGGGCAAGTGCTGGAAAGGAGAAACACTTTCCTCTCTTTCGGACTTTGGTACTCTTCATTTGGGCTATAATCCAGCAAATCACTTCAGTCCGTCTAAAAACCCACAGCGTGCTCAGCGCAAACAGTTATCACATGGCCATATCCTGTGGCTTTCAGCTGCTGAAATGATAAGGAAGCCACTTTATTTGCCAACAACTCATGCGTGCAATAACTTAATAAGAATGCATTTCTGCTCTACGAGTCCAATGTGTTGACACAGGGGAACAAAAACAAAACAAAACAAGAAACCCGCTTCCAGTCTGCCAAACCACATATGTTGGCAGCTTACAGCCTAAGAGATAACAAAAGCCTATTCAAAAGACTTGGCAGTTTCTGGCAGGCTACTACACCTTGAGTTTATCACGCCAGTCACGCTATGCTGCCTATGTGGTTTAGCTTAGTATAGCATCACCTTTCAGTACCCGGGCCCTGATTTTTGTCTTTCGCATGTCTGAGACTTCAAAATTTGGGGAAAATGTGACAGCAGACTGTGACCATTAATGTAGGGATTAATTCTTTTCGAAGCTTATTATGTATTCTTTAGCAAGGCATCGTTCACACATTGCATAGGTTGGGATGCTGTACTCTGCTGATATTTACTGGGGACTTGTTGAAGAACTGTGCCCTTAATGTTTAGTTTTCCATTTGCGCCATTTTTTTCAGGATATGAGGGCAATGGTTTCACAATGCTATTGCCATCACAACTAGTAGTCATTGATAGTCTTATCCTCTGTGAATTTGTCTAGCTGCCAAAGGCAGATATATTGGCCCCTACTCCAATTGCATCGTGCTATTTGTTCTCATTTTTACAATTAAGTAGTCTTGTGTGGTTTAAAAATAGCTATTTATATGCCACAAGAAACTTAGTTTAAAAAACAAGAAAGGGTGTGTTTTTGCCTTTAGAGTATAACTCATTTATAACTTTACCTGTGTGACAGTTCATGCATTAATGAGTTCATTATATTTATGCACCTTTGCATTGGAACATACTTCAAAATCAAAATGGAATTTGTCTCTAGGCTCAAAAGGTGTTGCTTAAATAGTATATTAAAAGTTGGTTTAACACCACAAGACTGTGGTTAACATTTTATAAGTATACCCTAGCAGTAGGCTGGTGTTATATAGCAAACATAGTATGTTGCACTGATAATGAGGCAGATGTTTCTCTCGAACAAACATTATGAATCTATTTAACCCATATCCTACTGATGAATGTGCAGTTAAGACAAACTCATCTGCTTGGATTTCCTTAGGAAGTACAGTGGTACCTCGGGTTGCAAACACCTCAGGTTACAAAGACTCCGCTAACCCGGAAATAGTAATAATAAATGAATAATAAATTTTTATTTATATCCCGCCCTCCCCAGCCAAAGCCAGGTTCAGGGCGGCTAACAACAATAAAATAATACAACAGTACCTCGAGTTAAGAACTTTACCTCAGGATGAAAACAGAAATTGTGCACTGGCGGCGCAGCGGCAGCGGGAGGACCCATTAGCTAAAGTGGTACCTCAAGTTAAGAATGGTTTCAGGCTAAGAACAGACCTCCGGAACAAATTAAGTTCGTAACCAGAGGTACCATCGTATCATGAATGGAAGTTACAAAGAAGGGTCATCACAGATTGTGGGTATTGTTTTAGAAACGTTATACCAAAGCAATTTTTCAAAAGCAAGGGAGGACTCGAAATATTTTAGCAAAGAGTCAGAATGATATTGGAGGGTGGAGAGAAAGGGTTGGACTAGGGTGAAGACACCCAGGTTAAAATCCTCATTCAGCCATGAAACTTACAGGGTGACTTGGGCCTCAGTCTCAACTCCCTCACAGGGTTGGTGTGAGGATAAAATGTGAGTAGGGGAGAACCACATATGCTGCCTTCATATGCTTGGATGAAAGAAATTTCCCTGTGGAACGCCCTCCCATCAGATGTCAAGGAGATAAACAACTACATGACTTTTAGAAGACATCTGGAGGCAGCCCTGTATAGGGAAGTTTTTAATGTATGTCTTACTGTGTTTTTATATTTTGTTGGAAGGCCCCTAGAGTTTGTTGGAAGGCCCCTAGAGTGACTAATAATAATATTGTTAACAACAACAACGAAGTACTACAAAGCCCCAGCCTCTAGATGTCACAAGGATTGTTGCTCAGTTTGTACACTGAATCCAACTTCAGTTTATTTTGTCCCATCACCTACTATACAAAGCCGTGAATGGGATGGGTTTTACCCAATGCAAATAGCAGGCCCAGAGTTCCCAATCTGAATTCAGACCATAGTGAAGAACAGGGGTTACTACCTCAAATAGTTGGCTCTCAGTTCAGATCATGTTCCCTACACTGGTGATTTGTGTAAAAACAAAACCCTGAAATTAGCCACGATCCTGGGATTCCAGCAACTGCTTGAAGATGCTAAATTGTGGTGCAGAGTCTATGGCAGAATCATTCACACACAGTTCCGAGCCACACATGGAAGTATACAGTAGCATGTAAAAAAACAAGAAACTTCCATTCAGCTAGAGTCTGCAGCTGAACAGCACCAGAAATATGCTTGAATTGCACTTTCTTAAACCACCTTCACTCAAGGAATTTATTTGACTTTCTGCTTTCCTTCAGGGGAAAATTTTAATACCCAAACAATAAGAGTAGTCTGTCTCTTTGCTCAATTTCTAACTAGCCGTGAAAAACATGGGTCCAGGTTGAAGTTTTGGCTTTTCGTGTGTGTGCAGATGTGCAATTAGTTCTGGGTTTCAAGCAACACTGACTGAGCTTCAGATCCTGATGTTTAATTTTATGGCTTTGAAGTGGAACATGCAGATACAACTGTGTGGTTCATCGGAACAGCATGGATCTAGATCCAGATGATACCCCCTTGTTTCTCCTCAGAAAAATGTATTGGTCATGAAATTATCTGAACCAAACCAACAAAGCAAGAGTTTCTGTAAAATTGCTCAAAACGAAAGCAGATTTTGGCCCTGCGGACTATGCAGGTGGCTAGGCCATGTACCCCTTTAACTATCACCGGCTGTTTTCATCTTATCAGTTTGATTTTATTGTGTGTTTGATTTTATGTATTTTTGTTTGATTTTATGTGTGTTTTTTAATTATGACTTTTTTAAAAATAGTGCTGCAATTTATGTATATTATTGCAAGCTGACTTGTATGAAAGTTATTTTTTCTAAAATGCAGAATATAAAAATATTCAGTTAAGCATAAGTAAATGTGGATTTTTTTAAAAAATGAGGATTAATGACATATGAATTAATTCTGACAAACTTTCAACTTAATAGGCAGGGGTAGGGGAAAAGACGTTTCCAGAATGACCAGCACCTGATATATTTGCCTCCTTTGTGAGAGCCGTAATTCATCAAGGCCTTTTATGCAAAGAACAAATCCACTACTGAATACTAGAACTGCCGATCTTCATTATCCAGCAAAAGCGGAAACAAAGACTGCAGAACAGCAGAGCAGAAGCTCAGCTGTCTCCAAAGAAAATTTGACCCACAGCCTTGGATGTGGGTGACTAGCAGCGAATGAAGAAAAGTCAAGCTCCAGTAACTTTTAATGACAGATCTTGTTAGGGTTAAAAAAACAGCACTGCCCTCATGCTGTGATTAAATGTGAACAGGAACTCATCATCTCAACCATTCCAGGTTGCAGCATTGTGAACAGGCTTGTTTCCATCTAAATTAATCATTCTAAGCTACTCAGCAACAGGGGCCTGGGTACACAAAGCAGCGTGAGACAGAAAACTCACTGCAGGCTGCCAAATTGTAGCATAATAAATTATTGCTGCTTTGCCATTTTAGCCTGCCGGCTGAATTGAGTCTGCTCTGTCCAGTTCCCTTTTTGCTCCAAAGAACGGGGTCCAAACTGGGTCAAGCCAGGAAATGATATGCCTCTATAATTTATTTATTTTATTAGTTTTCCAATATACTCCCAATAATAACCAAATTATAACAATAACAATTCCCAAATTATACAATTATCAAAATGTCAATCAACTTCCAATTAATAGGTGAAAGTAAAGGGACCCCTGACCATTAGGTCCAGTAGTGACCGACTCTGGGGTTGCGGTGCTCATCTCGCTTTATTGGCCGAGGGAGCCGGCGTACAGCTTCCAGGTCATGTGGCCAGCATTTTAGTTAAAGTAGCTCCCTACCTGATGGTTTTTGGGTGCATTTCCGATCTTATATCACTGAGTTCCATAATCTTAATTAATGTCAGTTACATTTCTGTTATAATAATAATCCCTTAGTTAACAGCTACATAATTAATGATTTCCATTGCTGATGTTGCAATATATAAATTTATAAAGCTTCAAGTGAGGAACTCAAACAATTATCTTTATTCTGCTCTGTGTGTGAAAACTGTTATATTCATGGAGATTCTTCCTGTCCATATATGGTGTTGTCTCTTTCACTTCCCAGCTGTTGTTTTCTCCCATCATGGCTTGGGGCGGAACTGAATCTTGAAGTTTCTCAGATGTCTTATCTCTCCATCCCTTGCTTCGATGTCTTGAAACAAGTGACAGTCTGCTAGAAACCATTCTGTCTCACTAGTAAAACATGTTGCAGACCTCCACCATTTCCCCCTCAGCCTAGGAAAAGGTAGGCAGTTTTTGAACGTGTTGAAGATTTAATACTCCTTTCCAACTCCCAGAATCTCTGCTGCTTTCTTATCACAACCCCCAAATTCTTTTCCTTCCAGCAAGAGATTTATGGCCCAATTAAACTTCATCTTAGATTACACTCTGTCAGTAACACACAAAAATTTCAGTCTCTTTTTCCTTGTCTCTTGTTTTCAAACGTAGGTGAGGAAATTACTCTGTCTTTCCAACAGTCATACATGATCTTCCCCTCCCCCTCCTTTCTTCATTTCAGATCACACAGTTTCCATTTTTGCTTGTTAATATTGATATTACTCCAATGTCCCTTCCTCACTAGTAAATATCTTTTTATCTTATATTCCGGAGAGGGTTGCCAAATCATAAATATATAAAAGAAACTTAGAATAAACAAACCATAGGCTTCCTCCTCCCCAAACAACTCTCACGCCGAATAAAATCTTATCTCAATTCAAACCTTTGATCCATGTAGCTGGTATATTTGGCAGTATGTTGTTTCAACCCTTTTCCATCACGCGCCAGTTCTTTAAAACCAATTAAGGATACAATTAAATGGAGAACCTCTGCTTCTTAATGGCGGTGTAGGAGGGTTTTTGCCAGGCAAAGTGCTTTAGCACTCTGTGCCTCCCTGCCTCCCACATTCCATGCCAAAGCGAGAGCCAGGTACCAAGATGAACTGCGAGTGAAGCCCATTTTCCCCATCCCTGGGGGGAAGTTGCAAGGATGATTTACTCTCTCTCATCCCTGTTTTTCATTCACCGATGATCCCCCGCTGTCGTGGGGGCTGCTTCCATTAAGGCAGGTGGCACCGGAAGACCGGAAATGATATGCCTCAAACTGGCAAAAACACTGCAAACGAAACATTCCCCCACTAACTCAAATACTTAAAAAGCCAGTGTGGCCTAATATATACTAACTTGGTGGGAGGCCGGAGTTCACATCCCAGTTCACTCCAGGATTCATCATGTGGTCTTAGAAAAATCTTTATCTTGCTGGTGTAGGGCTGTACACTTCAACTGTAGTACGGAAATAATGATGACTTTCCTCCTTCCAAATGGCAAAGTGCTTTGCACACAGAGAGACAATTCATACACTAGGCAGACAACATGTTAACCACCGGCGCAGGGGAGGGGTGGGCTTCCATGATTGCAGCAGTAATATTTGCAAGGATCTATCATTTTGGTTGGCTGGACCATGAGGTCCAATATGTCACTGTCTTAGAAAGTAATCACTGACTGCCGCAGTGTAGAGCTTTTGACTTGCACACAGCAGGAGTGTTCGGCTGGGTCTCATCAACTTGACCTTCATTCTCTCACCTGGACATATAAAGGCAGTTCTTCCACCCTTGCAGTTTCCCAAAGTTTAGACATTTCTCTCCATGTTGGCCCTAAATTAACCTACATTCCAAGCACATTAGACATTGAAAAGATTGTGCAAATCTTTGCCTTTGGGTTTGGAGTTGATTAGTCTAGAGAGAAAGCAAGTTCTGAAGCTGTTGAGGAGCCACCAAAAATAAGTTCCGGTATCTTGTTCATGCTGACCATATCTTTTGAATACAAAGCACTACCCAAAGGTCATTCTCGGTTGTGCGGTAGTGAACTTAGTGCAATATTGCTGATGCAAGTCTGTTATATATTGATAAATGTAAACTCTTCAATTATTATTTGCTGATGTTCAAGTTTACTGTTTACTATTAGATTTTAGTGGATTATTGAATACTGCCTTATTTGATATAAGTTGTTTATTTTAAAGTTATTGTGACTTTTTTATTTTGGATCAGATTGTTACTAGTAATGTTTGCTATTTTATCATGTTTTTATATGTATTGGAAGCCGCCCAGAGTGGCGGGGTAGAAATAAATAATAATGATGATGATGATGATGATGATGATGGAGTCAACAACAAAGGGTTGACTCTAGAGCTAATAAATCAATTTAATTAATTTAACCAGTATGTTAATCACCTAAAGGCATAATCTTATACACACTTGCCTGTGAGTAAGTCCCTTTGAACTCAGTGAGATTTGCTTGTAATACAGGATTGTACTATTAAGTATTTAATCAACCTAAATTAGTCAAATTAACTGCAGATTAAAATTTGTCTCCATAGGAGAATGCCTTATACGAAGTCAGAACAATGGTCACTTTAGTACAACATTGTCTATAATACTTTTGGGGAACATTTCCACTGCTACCTGGAGATGCTAGGAATTGAACCTGTAACCTTCTGGGTACAAAGCAGGTTCTCTGCCACTGAATTACAGCCCTTCCCCTTAATCTTTGGTGCCATGACTGAGCAACATACCATTGTGCAGCCCACATAGTATGCTAGTTCCTTCCTACATGTTAAAGACAGCTTTTCTATCCAGTTTGTAATTTGAATTAGGTAATATTTCAGGAGAGAACTACTGTGGGTTTCCTTCCAACTATAGGAACTATGCAAATGAAGTGCTCAGTCGGCATATTTTATTTATTTATTTTTCAAACTTCAATGGCCGCCTGTGAAATGGCCTCCCTTCAGATGTCAAAGAAATAAATAATTATACAACTTCCCATAGACATTTGAAGGTAGCCCAGTATCAGGAGGCTTCTAATATTGTTGATGTTATTATTATTATTAAATACTATATTAAAATGCATGGCTATGATTAAAGATAAAGATAAAAACAGTAAAATGCAGCCAGAAAAAGTTTCCTTTCTAGCAGCAGAAAAATAAAACCAATTAGCAGCTCAGATTATAACCTGAAGCATAAGTTAGAAAACTTTATTTAAAAGTGACAAGCTGTACAAAAGATTATTAAAAGGTCAGGGTCATTAGAAGGTTTTCGCTTGCTACCTAAAAGACCATAGGGAAAGTGTTAGGCTCTTAATGTTCTGCTAGCTATAAGTGGAAAAAGAAGGCAGTTTTCCAGGTAACCTAGTCTCAAGTCCTTAAGGATTGTGAAGGATAAAGCAAGCACTTCAAATTGGTCTCAGAAACATCACTGACATTGATTTTTAGCCCATTTTTAGCCTGGTATGTTACTGTAATGATGTCTATTCCCAATTCCCAAAATGATCAAAGAGAAAACATTAAAGAGACTCTTTCCTTCTACAATGAGCAGTTAGTTTCATTTAGCAATTTGTAAATTATTTCACATTTTAAGGGAAATTACTCTAGTCCTACAATATTCTCCAAAAGACTGATATTATTAGTATGTTGGCAATATGCACATTTAAATTTAACTGATGAATCAAAATCAGATTATTAATTAAAACACAATACAAAACTTCTAACTTGCTACATTTTGCTACTTAAAAATAAATAAATCAAAGTTTTCATTATTTTTGCTATGTTGCCAGAAAGCAATTTAGCACTGTTTCATAAAACAGCTCACTCTGGATGAAAATGATAAATTTCTGAATATAACAAACGTTCAGGACCAGCTTTTAGAAACCCACTCCTTTCAATAGATGGATAAGAACAAACCTTTTAATTCACATTTGCACTTCTATAAAAGGCAATATTGCATATAAAATATGTCGCTCAAATTATACAATCAGGCAATATGTCAGTTGCCCGATTATATAACCCAGGCAACTGATTATATCCAGGGTTGTGGCACCTGAAACTTTTGTAAGATGGCTATCCGGCATAATTTTTAAAAAATCAACATGGAAAGACCCATTCAAACATTCAAACTCAACAAACATGGTACAACAGTGTGATTTCCTAAAATTCCCTGACATTAGCCAAGGCAGCCCTATTTAGGGAAGCTTTTAATGTTTGATGTATTAGAGGATTTTAATATTTTTTTGGAAGCCGCCCAGAGTGGCTGGGGAAGCCCAGCCAGATGGGCGGGGTACAAATAATAAATTATTATTATTATTATTATTATTATTATTATTATTATTATTATTATAGTTTATTGTTTAGGTTGCATTCTTCATACAGCTTACTTCAGTGTAGGGATGAAAAGAAATTTTTGTTCTCTCAGTTTCTCATTTCTCCACATTTTGCAGCAATTTCAAAAAAAACAAATCCTCATGAAAATTCATCAGCATTTTAGTGTGACTATTTCCTAATTAACTTTTTTTTTAAACTGATGCACAAATTTTAGGCAAGCAATTTCCCTGGATATCATGCATTTTCTATGTTATTTTCACTAACATCCATTTCTATGCACACTTTCTCCCAATATATGCATTTTTGTGAAGATCACAAAATTCAGGTAAGTGTGAATTTTAAAGGATAGCAGTTTTGGTTTTCATACTCTTTCAGAACTTGCAAATTTAACCAATTCAGCTTTTAATGCATACTGAATAAAATTCACCCTTTATCAGTTACTAAATATGTTCATATGTGTACAAAATCTGATCAATAATAATGGTTTTGAATGCCATTAAAATTGTATCACTGCAAAGACATCTCTCACAAATATCCCATCATTTCAACTCCTACAATCTCTCCCTTATGATAATACTACACTACCCACAAGTCTTCACAGTACACCACAAACCATGAGCCCAATAACAAAAAGTCTCAGTGTTATATGTTTAATGGTTTAATTTTTCACACACACCCATAACTAATACTTCATCTAAGGTTCAACAAACAGTTGCTATCACACCACAGGTTTCAAAATTATTTTAAATGGAGAAAAAGGCCCACATTTATCTTCTTGGATGGTGTTTTAATTACTGAGTCCATCCCACATCCCAGTGGCTGGCCTTTTGTTATTAAAAAAAGAGAAAAGAAATGGCTTAATTGTTTTCTGAAGCCCTCATGGAACCCATACATATAAAGCGCTTTTCTTTGGACTTTCAAGACCTACATTTGGAGTTGGCTCGCTACCAGCGCACTCAAGCAGATAGTCACGTAGGTAGCAGCGAGGCCAACGTTGATGAAGTAATCACAGTTGACTGTCTCACTTGCGCTATCCCACAAACATGTCTGCAAACAAAACAAAAAAGAAACTGGGTGAGCGTATTGGTTTTGATTCTGAATTCATTCAGATTGGCCATAGCTGCTTTGGAAAGCAGAGAGACACCTTCACGGACTGTTGCCTACGCCTCGGCACAGCTTTGCAAGAGTCTGTTAGACAAAAACAGAGTCTGATCCAGATACCTTAATAAGCATCCCATCTGTGAGGCCATTGGGATATTTCAAACGACTTTCAACTCTCATTAGTTTAGAAGTTTCCACAGCTATGTCCTTATATTTTGTAACTTCTACAGCCAAACCTCATGGGAAAGTCTCTGAACTGGGTGTGACACTTTTACCCATGGGTCAGCCTTCAGTAATGAGGCCCCAATTGATGGGTCTTTTGCACTTTTCGGCAGTATATGTTTGTAATAACCTTTTGCATTGTGATTTCCCCCTTTTATCCTTGTAATACTCTGGCTTCTGCCATGCAAATCTCATTATTTCTAATAGGCTGCAATTAGGGTCTTCAGGCTGGTGTTCACAGACATTCAGAACTGTTCCAGCTTCAGTGGTTGCCCCCGCCATCGCCACCCCACCCCCCATAGTAATGAAATGCATATACTTGATAAAGATTATTTCTATTACATTTTCAGTTCCTAAATTTTCAATCCCTTTAAAACTTTCTTTAAAACATCTCTAACCAATGAACTTTGTTCACAATTGATTCATGCGTAGCCAGTTATAGAGAGAAGCATATTGACTTAAGAAATTGTGGTTAATTTTTCATTATATGGTGAGATGTTTAATGGTATTTTGCACAAGTTGGATAAATAAAGTTATTTTCCTGTTAGATAGCCCTGAGCAAAACCACATGAAGTAAGTGAATATTTTTAAAGAGACAAATAAAGCAATGGTATAAAAGTGATTTATGGTAGTGCATTCCTAGATGTGTCTACTCAAAACAACTGGCAATCTAGTCTCAGTTCTTGGATCATCTATGGGCAAGGTATGGGGATGATCCAGTCCTTAAAAATATTATTCATTTGATTGGGAAACAACTAATGTGGGTGGCCAACTATATAAGAGAAATCACAGAATCCTGAGAGTTGAAACTTGCATTATTCAAACTGAGTAATTGTGACATGGCAGGCTGATTTAAAAAATGGAACGGATGTATCAAGGATTGCTCAAATTAATTAGATAACTGGGGGCTGTGCTCTAACGAAACCAAGCATCAAAATCTGGGGAAGAAAGGAAAGATTACTAGCAAGCTACTCTCAGGCTGTATGCATTGATAACAAGAAAGATAACAATGTTGTCATTAAAAACTGAAAAGATAAAAGAAAGGCAAATAAAAAAAATGGGGGTTTCTCAGAATCCATTTTAAATGCCTCTGAGATATCACAATGTAATTTCAGAAGGATAATTAGAAGTATGTTTGAACAAGAAAGAAAGAAAGAAAGAAAGAAAGAAAGAAAGAAAGAAAGAAAGAAAGATTCCACAAGTGTTTAGTTTATTTACCTCTTGTTTTTTAGATTTGGAAGTGTTAATTCAGAGCAGCCTAGTATAATATAACACATGATATTAAAGTGATAGTTGCACCCTGCTTCCATAATCTAAGTATCTTATAAAGATGGAGTTCCTTTATTTCCCTCATGGAAATGTGCAAGCTGTACCCATATTGGCAACACAATATTGCCCATCAAGGAGATGTGCAAATTAATTCTTCATGCAGTACCAAGTTTTATGGAGAGAGCATGTCTCGGTTATAATGTGCACATCTTAATAGTATTGGATTGAGCCCAAGCACCCAATTCTAAACTCCAAATTTTATTGGCCACTAATGAAATAGACCCAAGAAAATTCCTAAACATTGGTCCCAATCATTCCATTAACATTTTAAGTTATTTCCCCAAGAGTTTGTTATCTTTCCTCCATGGTCTTCTTCATCTAGTCCACCTGTAAACTAAAGCTTTGAATACTGCTTCTTTGAACTGCTAAATTTTTTGGTGTGTGAAAAGTGGTAAAGTCTCCTGATATCAGGGTTTGCTTCTTTTTAATACCTGTGTTTGCAATTTGGACATTTCTTCTGGCAAAATGTGTCTGGGAGACCACCATAAGTTCTTGCTTGCTGAGGTCACACATCATATTTAATTATTTGCTCTTTTAATTAGGTCTGGACCATTCAATAATTTACTGAACTCATGAATGGATTGCACTGAAAAGTATTGCATTTGAGATGGTGTGGTGCGAATACAGAACACCATGATGGCTGTGGTGTCTGATCTATGATGGCAGTTTCATTCATACATGCCATGGGTAGGCAAACTAAGGCCCAGGGGGCTGGATCTGGCCCAATAGTCTTCTAAATCCGGCCCACGGATGGTCCGGGAACCAGAGTGTTGTTACATGAATAGAATGTGCCCTTTTATTTAAAATGCATCTCTGGGTTATTTGTGGGGCATAGGAATTTGTTCATTTTATTTTTTCAAAATATAGTCCAGCCCCCAACAAGGTCTGAGGGCCAGTGGACCGGCCCCCTGCTGAAAAAGTTTGCTGACCCCTGATTACATGCTATCACTTCATGTTGCAGACACTGGGAAAAGAATATGCATGTAGGAACTAACTGAAAGTGGTTAGATTTCTTTTTTAAGTTTTAACTATGCAAATGCCAATGCAAATTTTAAAAATCCCGGTTTATGATCAGTGATATTCGTGTGCCCGTTTTGTCACATTTTCTTTTAGCTTTGTAATCCTAGGCACATTTACTTGAGAGTAAATCCAGTTAAACTTACTTCTGCAGAGTAAACAAGCCTAGGAAACCCAGCCTGGTGGGCGGGGTACAAATAAATTATTATTATTATTATTTATTATTATTATTATTATTATTATTATTATTATTTTCTATTATTAATGTTGTATCTATGATATTCACTTTGCCAGTGCCATTTTATTTTAAAGAGAACGATCTGACTGTATTGAGTTAATCTGAGCACTTTTAACATTCAATTTTGAATCGTTTGCATCTTATCTGAACACACATCCAGAAGCCTTTGAATACTGATTATATTTTTAGATTGCAAATAATATAGAAGCTATTAAATGCTATTAGTCTGATCCCACTCACATCTTGGCTTGCTCAAGATTTCACATTAAACCCATTAAACCCAGTTAAGCAATATTTCAAGCAGGGAGAGGTGGGGGAACTGGAAGGCAAAAGTAAGGACTGAATGTCAGTGTCATGGGAAACAAAAAACATTCCAGCTTCCCCATGTCTAAAAAAACGGCCTCTTTCCCTCATATAACACCAGTATCTGCCATTATTCATTATTTATGTGAGCAGATCAGGAAGCCAAATTTCTCAACACTCTTTGTACAAAGATATATCTATGGATATAAAGTTCTTTGTCTGTTTCACCAAAATTCTGCCAGATGCCTGAGCTTACCCCAAATCCCAGCCAGTTTCTTTGTAGAGTCTGTTCAGCACCAGTTGAAACGCCCCCCTTCTGCGGCCTCCTGCCTTTCTCATTGAATCATTCATCATCCTGTTTCTCAGAACTGCTTCTGTGTGAATGGCTGAGAATGCAGCCTCTCAGGCAGAGGGGTCTCAAAAAAATTCTACTCAACCTCTGGGTGCCGAAAGGGGGGGGGGGAGAGAGAGAGAGAGAGAGAAAGAAAGAAAGAAAGAAAGAAAGAAAGAAAGAAAGAAAGAAGAATTCCCTCAATTTTCTATCCCCTTTCTTTTATATTAAAAATATCATTTTACTCTATCTTCAATATATAATTTATTTTGCTTAGCATCTTTAAAATCTTCCAGTGAGGTGGGGAGTGGGAAATGGAGACATAGTTCACAGATTCCTAATAACAAGAAGGGGGTGATCCTCTTTAAATAGTGAGGTTAGGTCTACATCTGCACCTTTAAATGCTCCAAACTGCGCTACCACATGTTGTAACTGTGATGGTGATTAATGCTTTCCCTACAGATATACATAAGATACTGCGCAGCAATGATCCACATATGACCCTGAAAGCATGTCAAAATGTGCACTGATGACATGCATGGCAGTGACATGGTCATCATGCGCTCACTGGTTTACTCTGCCTTTCTTTGACCTAAAAAACAACAACAACTAGGTTCCATATAAAGTACCGTATTTTTCGCTCTATAACACGCACCTGACCATAACACGCACGTAGTTTTTAGAAGAGGAAAACAAGAAAAAAAATATTCTAAACGAAATAGTGGATATATGATTTTTGTGGTTCATGCTGTGGCCACAGACATGTGATCTGACAGTGAGTTTGGAGTAGCCCAATGCAAAAATCCTGAGGATCCATGTGGATCCATGCTTTGTAACCATGGAGGAGGGAAGGAAGGGGAACGATGGATCCTCTGCTCATGACTGCAGCAGATCCCCCCCGCCACCCGCAGGCATTCGCTCCATAACACGCACAGACATTTCCCCTTACTTTCTAGGAGGAAAAAAGTAAGTGTTATGGTGCAAAAAATACGGTAACTCAATAAACTACAAAAACAGTTATGCAAGTGGAAAGCCAGCAAGGCTCTGAGAGTGTTTTGCGCTGTCTGTCATGTGCCTATTGGACAGAAGTTGTGGGTGTATCTTTGGTGCAAAGAGTTCCTGGCTTTCCTGGAACAAGTTTGTTCTCTTGAGGCCAAGGTGGCTGACCTGGAAAAGCTGAGAAAGGCAGAGAGGTTAACAGATGAGGGCTCAGGGAATGTTATAGCTGTGTCCCAGTCCCAACATGATAGCTCCCAGACAATAATCTATGCATCTTAATTACAGCTAGCATTGTACACTTATGGCATACGTTTTCATTGGGTGCATGAAAAATGTTTTGGTCTGTATTGTACCCAAATACAGATTTAAGATGTGCGCTTTCATGGAGGAGGTTCCACTTCATCAAAAGATACGGCAACTGACAAGTGAATTGCCACAGAAGCTAACATTGGATACCACCCAAAGCTTTCTGGTGAGCAGGAGACTCCACCTACTAATTGAGAAAATTTTCAAGCACTTGTGGAAACTTTTTATGTGTCAGCTTAATGGACCTTAAACTAGATGTTGCAGTTGTGAATATCTTGGTTTTAAAGCCAGTAACCAAGCTGCTGAGCTGAATGGAATGTTTGCATTCATACTTTTGTTCCATTGTTTAAACAGGATAAATGGATTTCAGTTTTGCCAAATATTTTACACTGTATAAATCACTCTAAGCCATGGAAGATTTTGCTGAAAGAATTAATTTCTGCATGACAACACTTGTCAACACTTTCCCATTGATTTTTTTTAAAAAAGAAGGCACTTAAGACTGCTCTTGTGGGAGAGGTTATGATGTAGTTTATGAAGTGAAGAGAAACTGAACTTCCTACAAACCTATATGTAGCTTAATTTGTGGGTAAGAGGGTTTAAGAGAGGGCTCCTCCACTTCCCTACCTGCTTATCTATCCATATGACAGTAGGTTACTACCTTGACAGTAGGTTACTATCTATCTATCATCTATCTATCTATCATCTATCTATCTATCTATCATCTATCTATCTATCTATCTATCTATCTATCTATCTATCATCTATCTATCTATCTATCTATCTATCTATCTATCTATCTATCATCTATCTATCTATCACCATCTATCTATCTATCTATCATCTATCTATCTATCACCATCTATCTATCTATCTATCTATCTATCTACCTATCTATCATCTATCTATCTATCTATCTATCATCTATCTATCTATCTATCTATCTATCTATCATCTATCTATCATCTATCTATCTATCATCTATCTATCTATCTATCATCTATCTATCTATCTATCTATCTATCATCTATCATCTATCTATCTATCTATCTATCTCTATCTGTGGTTTCTTTGTCGTTCTGTTTATTTTTAAAATAACCTCTTAACTTACTTCATTCTGATTTGTTCACATGCTAAGAGGGTGAACAAGAGGTTGAAAAGGATTGAAAAACTGTAAGGCCAGACACTCGCTCATCTTAATTCACTTCTCTTTTGCCTTGAGACAGGGAATCATAACACAACAAGAAGATTGCTATCTCTGATGCCTTAAAGTAAGTCGCATTTTCATAAAGACACACACAGTGATTTGCAGAAATATTTGAGGCAGTAGGGCATATAACGCCTGTGTTTCCCCCAGATCTGCTCCTGAGGGTTGGGAGACCTTCCTGAGCATATTTAAGGATGTGCCAGAGACTGCAAGGGGAAAGCGAGGAAGAGGAAGTCTTATTGTGCGCATGCAATATTGGGTTCTATTTATTTATGTAAGAAATATATGCCCTTCTTTTCAGTTTTCATCTCAAAGCAGCTTACAGAAAAAATACAGCACACAACAGACAAGATTTAAAAGGTAGAATAAAACATGAGAACAACGTTCACAATGCAAAGGCCTCCTGAAATAAAACCAAAACTTAGCATGGATGATGCCTGCCTCATTTCTAATGGGAAGGGGCAGGAGATGACCAGGGGTGTGGTCTGTGTGCAAGCAGGCCTGCAGAAAAGGAGGAGGAGGCATGGACATTGGAATGAAAATGAAAGTGGGTGCAGAGAAAGCCTGCAGAGTAGACGAGAGAAATACCTTCATAAATGAGGCTGCAATGGGGGAAAGGGAACTTAGTAGTTGCATGGGGTGGGAAGGAAAAGCTCTGGCGGGGGCAGGGGGTTGGCAAGCAGTGAGCAGAGGTGCAGTCCCAAGTAAACAATAATAATAATAATTTAAACAGGCACCACCATGTATAGTCAACGGCTTCATGCTAGAGAACAGAAACCACAGATTTTAAAGATATTTGTACCAAAAGCTGAATTAGAAACAGATTTCTGCCACTTTCAGGCTTTATTTTTGGTTGTGTAAAACAATTGAAAAATTCAGTTAAATGATCATGTCCAGGCTATGAATTCACCTTCTAATAAAGGAATATTTATAAAGAATCATTATGTCAAATCAAACGGATATTCAGCTTCATCAGTTCAATCAATAGGAACCAAATCACAGCTACAGTAGTTCGGGAGGGAAGGGAAGAAAGTAACCCACAGGTGTGAGCTAAAGTCATTAAAATAACTTTGCCTGAACCACTGTGCTTCATAAATCTCGTAGCATGGAATATAATCAGAATGAAGGAGGTATGCTATTATGGTATAGATATTTTACAGTGGAATCCTATGTATGTCTATTCAGAATGAAGTATGCCCCACTGTATTCAATGGGATTCATTCCAAGGTGTCTGTGTGGGATTGTGGCCAGGAGCAGAGAGTGTGGTGGGGCCCTGCGGCTCACCTGACCTCCAGTTGGTTGTGTCACTGCTGCTTACTGGGAGGCAGAGGGGTGGGACAAGGCAGTGACAAATGCACCAGTAGGAGCACCTGATTGGCCCCAACAGTGCCTCTTCTCCACGCTGTACTCGCCACCACCTCACCCCTCCACCTCTTTCATCAGGTAAGCAGCAGTAGCATGGCTGCCCAGAGTTCAGGTGAGCAATGGCAGTCCATCATGACATCTGCTACTTATTGCAGCATTAAAAATACAAGAAGATAGCACTGAACTTAGCAAGTTTATTGTGCATCTGTATTCTACATATAGCATCTATCATCAGTACCATATATGCTTTATCGTTTCCGTGTTGCTAGTTTAGCTTTCAGAACTAGTATGTTCTAGGAAAGAAATCAAATTGTTTCAAGTGAATGCCTCTAGCTACATTAGAAAATCATTTACTTTCACACCTTTCATTTCTCCACTTTGAAAAGCAGGGAGTGAATTTGTGACTCTTAGGCTTACTTGGGTAATTCCAGTTCTCAGCTGTCAATCAGTATTAAAGCCAAAAAATATCTCAGTTGTCAATGGAAGAATCATGTAGTTTTTGGACAGCCCCATAGGTCAGTCATAGCCCAGAGCTTTGTTTAGGCATTCCTTTTTGTGAGAGGGTGGGGTTGCAGATGGGGATGGAGGGAATCAGGGTGCACCCACTGTGCCTTATATGTGCATAGGTACATAGGTCTAAACCACAGAGCCTAGGGCTTGCCGATCAGAAGGTCGGCAGTTCAAATCCCCGTGACGGGGTGAGCTCCCGTTGCTCGGTCCCAGCTCCTGCCAACCTAGCAGTTTGAAAGCACAAGTGCAAGTAGATAAATAGGTACTGCTCCGGCGGGAAAGTAAACAGCATTTCCGTGTGCTGTTTTGGTTCGCCAGAAGTGGCTTAGTCATGCTGGCCACATGACCCGGAAGCTGTACGCTGGCTCCCTCGGCTAATAAAGTGAGATGAGTGCCGCAACCCCAGAGTCATCCACGACTGGACCTAATGGGCAGGGGTCCCTTTACCTTTACATCAATATACCCAATGCACATACCCAACTATGCATAGGCTCTCATTATTCATCCTATTTAAAAAATGAAGGCTGCAGATCAAGCATAGGAGCAACAGGTGCTTGGTTGTTTATGTATAGGCACAATGCACCCAGAACCCACCCTTAAAAACATTGAGGTCAAGGGCATGACCGCTGGGCATAACCTAGTGTGCACCTGTGCTTTGTATACATGTGAGGGCTCATGTGATTTGCATGTATTAAGGTAGCTTCTACATGGTAACTAAATCAGGTAGAAAGGCTGTGAAAGACTTGTGCTCAGTGGTTGTTCTCATAGTCACCTGATTTTTTTTTAAAGCATAACACTTTCTTTTTCCTTCATTTGGGATGCCTGCTCCACATTTATTTTATTTATTTTTTAAAAGCTGAACAACATTAATTAAGAATAAATGAATGGTAGGATGTAGAACACAGCTATAGGCATCTTTATTTGCTCTCATTTTCATCAAGAGTCTCTCACACAAAGGTTAGCAACTCCCCTTTATTCCTTTTTATTTTGTAAAAGGGTAAATGTAGTTAACTGGGGGAAATCACACACCAGGGCCCACTGCTTTACTCCTTCAAATCGGGCCAGTTCTTTTGCCCGTCTTGCCGTGGACTATGGAAACCAAGGAATCCAGCTTTTGCTGCCAAAAGTTTAGACTGACTCTATAAAAAGGTTCCGTCTTGCCAAATTAAGAGAACACAAAGGCCTGTATTGGTTCACATGGAAGCAGGTAGGTGCCACAGATTCTATGCCGATAAGCACAGCAGATAAGCTGTTGTTTGCAACTAGTTGCCAGGCTTTTAAAAAACAGGAGACAGGACTAATAGGGATGGAATTTTCTGATGCCTTGCTTATCAATATCCTTGATCTTAATGAGAAGCAATTTTTTAAAGAACCAATTTCTCAAAAAATACAAACAACTCTAGTATATTATATGCACTACTATACATATAATATTATATATATATATTATATACATGTACTACTCCAGTTTTCCTAAGGTAACCAGCACATAAATAAATGTAACAAGTATAAAAATACTTACAGATCAATACTTATACACCCATGTTGCAGCAATACACAACCAAATGGACTTGCCTCTTGTGTATGTATAATACATATAATAGACAAATGTTTAGTGTAGAATTTTGCACAGAATTAGTCATGTGCTTTTTAAAAAGGGGGGCAATCCACAAGGGGTTCAGACACAAGCAGGCACATAGTGAAAGATGGAGTTTGATGTGGAAAAGGTCAGTTCCGTTGTAATGGTCAAATTCTGTTTAAACTCTTCTTCAACCCTATAATAATAATAATAATAATAATAATAATAATAATAATACTGGTTCTCCCCCCCTTTTTTTTGCTCAATTATTCAGCAAGCATTCCATATTTTTTATGTTTCTTACTAGTTATGGTCAGTGTCTCTATATCTTTCTTTCAACCTTTTGTGGCTTCCTGCTTAAACCACAGCTTCTGAAACATACTACCTTTGTACTATTGGAGGGTGGCTGCTAATCTCTTTATTTTTATTAGCCTTTACCAGCATTATTCACAACCTGCGTGCAACGTATGATGGTCTGATGATATCGGCTTCATCTAACTCCAGGCAAATTCAAGCCACAGCAGGAATATCTCAAGAGGAAGATAAATTACTTCAATGAACTTTGCTCCGAGGTATTTCTTTCTTTTCTTTTTCTTTTTTCTTTCACAGATCCTAGCTGGTTAGACAATGTTTGTTCCACTATACTTATGTAATTACAGCTATTGCTTGCAGATCCTACATATGTTCCTCTGTGTGTGCACTGTTTTCAAGCTCACATGCAATTCACATGCAATCGTCCCTCAAAGAGTGAACAGGCAATCCAGGTTGCAGAATGAGTTGCAGTAGGTGTGGCAAACAAGACTGTGGTGCTCCCTCTTTCCACAAAAACCCTTCCTACAAGTGAGGTTTGTTTTGGCCCAGGCATAGGCAAACTCGGCCCTCCAGATGTTTGGAGACTACAATTCCCATCATCCCTGACCACTGGTCCTGTTAGCTAGGGATCATGGGAGTTGTAGTCTGAAAACATCTGGAAGGCTGAGTTTGCCTATGCCTGTTTTGGCCCCTTGTTAGTTCTGCTTCCTTGCCTGTTTTCCCCAGCAACATGGTCAATCCTAGACTTAGGCTGTTTTTTAAATGAGGGGCTCCTAGTCCTACCTGATCATTGCTACATGTAGAATTGCAATTGGTTTTCTACCCTGTTGCATTCCCACCCCCCACCCCTATATGTACATCCTGCAATGTTCTGTCCACACCAGTAGGCATGGCATAGCTGCTGTGGGTGGGAACATTTGCAGCTCAGCAGACATTCACTATAATGTGGTGAGTGCCATTTTATCACAGTGTTTCTATTTTTGTTTTTGAATTTCTCTAAAACACTTTCCCTTGGTTGTTTAAATGAAAGAAAGATACAGCACTATAATGGTATAATGCTGTTGTGCTTTTATTTTTCAGCCTGAACTCGCCACAACTCCGTTCTGGCACCTCTCAGGTAGGTGCCATTGCCATTATAAGAGAACAAGGGGGTGTTCATGGTGAGTTCCAGCACTTCTTTTTCTAGAAAAATAGCTCTGGCTGTAACATTATGCTATAATAAGGCTATGACAGATTGATGTTATAAAACTGTTTCTCCCTGGTGTGTCTGTGTGTGTGTGTGTGTGTGTGTGTGTGTGTGTGTGTGTGTGTAAGATAGATAGATAGATAGATAGATAGATGATAGATAGATAGATGATATAGAGTTGCTCTGCTGGGGCAATTAACACCATTTACCTTCTCCTCAGCCCTTTTTCTCCCCCTACTGCAGTTAATTGCTTGACTGCCCAACTGCTCTTTAAGTAGCAAAGCGTGTTCTCCCTAAAATGAGAGCACGGGTTGCGGTGTGGGCCGCCAGGCCAGCCCTCTGTTACCAGGCAGGTTAATGGCTATTGCCTGGTGCAACGATTGGCTGACCAGGTTGCTGGGGCAAATTGCATGTAGCAACTTGGTGGGTGGGACCATAGTCTTTAAATATTGGGACACTCTACCTTTTGCTTTCTCTTTAGCAGAGTCCATCATATCTTAAAGTAGCAAGTGCTTCTCCTTCTTTAAACGTTAGTTTCATTTTCCCCTCTCTGAGCTTCTCTGGGATGCTGCTTTATGCATTTCTGTTGCAAGAGCAAATTTGGGGCGTGACCGACAGGTGACTGTATGATTTTTTAAAAACCTAATACTTGAAATGCATAATTGTCTCTCATTCCAGCGACTAACTTTCCAAATGAGAGCCAGCCCTGTCACAGAGATGGGACATACATTTTCTCTTCACAGATTTCAGTAGCTTAAGAGGGGAGACACCTGAGATTGGATGACTGTAGGAATTTCCTTTATGGCCACTAGGTATTTATTTATATTTGTAAAATGCAAGCTGTGTTTACTAGTCAATATATATTAACAATACTGCACCAAGCATTTTTAATCATAGAATTATCCAGTATTTCAATATTCCCATTCATGTTCGCTGGGTAAAGTTGGCAACAGAGGAAAGGAGATGTTTGCAATGTATAATTTTTTCATAATAATGTGAATGCATAGCAGACCCTTTTGTAGACCCACCAGGTTGAATCCCTGGCATCTTCCTGGAAAACTATTGCCAGTCAATGTTGGCAGTGCTGAACTAGATGGACCAATAAGCCTGACTCTGTGTAAGGCAGCTTCCTATGTTATTAGGACATTGTTGGTTTTTAGACATCTTTTAAATATCTCTTTTGTTTCAATGGACTTTTAGTGTGCAATTTTAAATTTGATGCTTTTAAAGGTTTTCTCTCTGAGGCTTTGAAATGTTAAGATTTTATTGACTTTTGTGCTGCTGTCAGATTGCATGTTTTGGCTTTAAATTCTTTTACTGTAGTTGTATCAATAGTGTATACAGTGGTACCTCGGGTTACATACGCTTCAGGTTACAGACTCCGCTAACCCAGAAATAGTGCTTCAGGTTAAGAACTTTGCTTCAGGATAAGAACAGAAATCGTGCTCCGGCAGCGCGGCGGCAGCAGGAGGCCCCATTAGCTAAAGTGGTGCTTCAGGTTAAGAACAGTTTCAGGTTAAGTACAGACCTCTGGAACGAATTAAGTACTTAACCCGAGGTACCACTGTATATGCTTTTTAATTCTGCACGTCTCTTTGTTTAGTTTTTCAGAAGAGGAAGAGGAAGAAGGTGTGTCAACGTATATGAATTTAAGCTCGTGAAAACCACTGTGATCCTGAAACTATATATTGAAAATTAAGCATTACAATATGCTATGGAGGGGTGTGAAAGTACAACCAGGTGAGCTGCCTTTTCTGCCTGCAGTGCCAGGATAATAGTACCATTCTGTATTATTACACCATTACTGTTGGGAATATATTGTCCCTAGGGCACATGTGCCAGCAGCGCACAGGCCTCAGGAGTGGACTGTAAATCATGTAACTTTCTTCTGAGAGCTCACAAGATGTTCCTCCTTCCCACTCACTGCAAGTCTCACTGGAGCATCCTGTTCCTTAAGACCCTCTAGTGGCAGGTGCTTACAGACTTCCCTGTAACTGCAGCGACACGTCTCTGTCTAGAATGATCACCTTGGGGAACTGTCTCTCATTTACTTTATGAGATTATTCCTGTCATCTTTATTAGGGGAAGTGGTGAATCTCCTGTGTTAATTACATTTGGGTGCCCCCAGGGGCCTGGCTTCAGCGGGGACGGCTTTCTAAGGAATGTAGGAAGTTTAGAATTCACTCCATCCTTCATCAAAATCCTCCATCCTTCTGATCAGTTATCTTGCCGATTCTTGAACGCATTCGATCATCTTGTTAATTAATACCTCTATGGTGTGATATTCCACTGTCCCCCAGGACTGGGAAAGACCCTTTAGCTCACCTGTATGCTAGATGAGTTTGATTCAAGGTATGACAAGCTTCACCAAGCTGTGCTTCAGCTTACACAAGTTGAGGGATATGCCTCTTGCCCCCAGGTCAGAGCTCCTGGTCTTCACCCACAGTGTGACTGGCAGAAATCCAAAATGTGCAATGAGCTAAAGAAAAAGAAGAAGCAAGATTCATCTACCTTCAAAACTTTTGTTTCAATTGTCATTACCATTTTTTAATGGCTTGTTGGATGTATATTCAAAAATACATAATAAAAATCAAGATGTTTAACATTTTATAGATGATGTTTATTACTTTGAGTTATAATGAATTAAAAACTAAGACTAGTGTCAGTCACAAAATGGCCACTGAGTACGACTGGACAAGTTACTGTAGTTATATGGGCCAAATGGCCGAAATATTGGGAAATTTTGGAACAAGAGGGAGACAGATTAAAACTGCAGAGTTTTGAAAAATTAAAAAATAGAGTGCGAGATTGGCTTCATTACTACCAGATAATGGAGGCATATAACTTGGACAAAAAAATTGGCTTCCAGGTGGAAAAATCAAAATTGGAAACAGAACTGCTAGATCCTAAAATTAAGAATTTGTCAAGAATGTATAACTTGCTGTTGAAATGGAATACTCAGGATGAAACGGTGAAATCTGCTATGATTAAATGGGCACAAGATGTTGGACATAATATTATGATGGCTGACTGGGAACAGTTATGGACCACAGGTATGAAGTTTACGGCATGTAATGCCTTAAGAGAGAATATAATGAAAATGATATACAGGTGGTACATGACACCAGTCAAGCTTGCAAAAATCTACCATTTGCCCGATAATAAATGTTGGAAATGTAAAGAGACTGAAGGTACATTCTTTCACCTTTGGTGGACATGCCCAAGGATTAAGACTTTCTGGGAGATGATCTATAATGAAATGAAAAAGGTATTTAAATATACCTTTCTGAAGAAACCAGAGGCCTTTCTCCTGGGCATGGTCAGCCAATTGGTGCCAAAGAAGGATAGAATTTTCTTTATGTATGCCACAACAGCAGCAAGAATACTTATTGCAAAGTACTGGAAGACACAAGATCTACCCACCCGGGAAGAATGGCAGATGAAGGTGATGGACTACATGGAACTGGCGGAAATGACTGGCAGAATCCGAGACCAGGGAGAAGAGTCAGTGGAGGAAGATTGGAAGAAATTTAAAGACTATTTACAGAAACATTGCAAAATTAATGAATGTTAGAAGGATGTTGGAATTATGTTATGTGGCTTTAGCAGAAATGTTATAAAGGATTTGGGAAAAACTGACTATTAATTGGTGAAAGGAGGGAAAGTAAAGATACATTATATTAAGATAAATTACAGAACAAAAATTTGAAAAAGATGGAAAAGATTTGCTGAAACAGATAATCGAACTACAAAAAAGGGAGGTGTGAGGAGGTCAAGGAAATAAGCTAATGAAAGATAAGGTATGGGAAGATGTGCCGTATTCTTCTTTTTTGTTTTTTTAATGGATTTTATTTTTTTCTTGTTTTTTTTTCTTTTTCTCATTCTTGTTTTTCTTTTATTGAGATGTGTTGTATTGTTTCTGTTTAAAATGGTGTTTTTTGCTTTTTCTTTCTGTAACCTTTAAAACTTTAATAAATATTAATTTTTTAAAAAGTTACTGTAGTTATATGTAGTTCCTGTATTTACATGAAAACCAATAAAAATTATTGGGCAGGGGTGGGGACAAAATGGCCACTGTGAGGTGTGTGGTGTAGCACACAGTGTGTGCCATGGCGGGGTGTGTGTGGCATAGTACAAAATGAGAGAGAAGAGAGTCATCACTACTTGCCCCCATGCTTACCTCATGCTTAGTGGCCAACTACATTCTGTCTTGCACATGCTCACACATGCACACAGGCCTGTCTCTCTCCCTCTCACACGCAAATTTCATATACAGTATACACATATATGTTTCTCTTTCCTGGCCCCTGGTGCATCTTTCCGCCACTCTCACACACATGCATACATGCCTCACGCCTCTCTAACACAAACACACCATACATACATACATACATCCCTCTCTGTCCAAGTACACGTCCCCCCTCACTGACCTAGCATACGTACAGCCTTTTCTCTCACATGCACAGAAAACATAAGAGATCACTTCCTCCCTCCTTCACACACACCCTGCAAATATATATTTCCTCTCTCTCACAAATCACACAGTTTCTCTCTCTCTCTCTCTCTCTCTCTCTCACACACACACACACACACACACACACACACACACAACTTGAGCTCACATCCCCATCCAGAATATTTCCTCTCTGGAGCAAAGGAGCCACCCACCACCAGCTTCACATTGCTGACAAACAATGGTAGCCTGAATGCACAGGGATACCTCTAGGGTTGCCATACTTCCCCGGGGAATCCCGCCTTTGAAATCCTGGTAATGTCTGGGAAGATCTGGACATATGGCAGCCCTATTCTTCCCTCCCTACTAACTTTTGGGGACAAAGCTATTTGCCTCTGGTGGCCTAAACGAAGGAGCTGGTATTCTGTTCTGGAGCATCCCACTAGAAAACCCCCCACACATTTGCCATTTACTATCATTGTTAATTTGCTTTTGGGTATTCATATAACACCCGTGTTATAACTGCAGTATCATCTGAGGCTGGGAGCCATGGATACAAGACAGAAATGGCAGATGAAAAGGGGGGCGGGGGGGGAGTCTACTTTGTTATATATTGGAATAACAGCATTTTAAAAGTTCATCTGCTTTTAACTTGATGCAAAAATGACCACTCCCAGAGGCCTTTTAATTTTTAATACTTTTCAGAAACTCTGATAAAGGAGGTGGCTTATCAGCTGTTGGGTTTCATGACTTCAGTCTTGGTTATTCTCAAGCATCACTCTGAAGATTCGTGATGGAACTAGGAATAAAATCCAGACCTTTGTGTATCATTCAGTCTCCCGTGTCTGCTGAAATGGAAAAAGAAATGGCAATATGCTCCTTCCCACAAGGGGATGCATTTCCCCCGAATACATTAAGACAAGATGGCTCGCCTAGTGCCTTTGTTAATAGGGTTGCCAAATTTCAAAAAGTAAAATTCCTCCCCCCAATATGGTGATTTTAAGCCATACACCCAGGTTTTCCCTGACATTTTGCCGATTTGGCATTTTTGCCCTCGTCATTTTTACACCCAAACACCAGGACATGTCAGAAATATGGCAAGCCTATTGTTACATATCTTTAGGCACCAGGCACAAACATTTATTTTCCCCAGGCCTATGGCTTTCCAAACTGGGTGTGTTTTTGTTTGTTATTATGGTATGCATTTTAGTGCTTTTATATTGTAAACCATCCTGCGATCGTCAGATGAAGGGCAGTATAGAAATGTAATAAATAATAATAAATAATATTAATAAGACGACTCTGGGCAGTGCATGGCAGGATCCCTTTGTTGTTTCTCTGTGAAAAATCCTAGCAAAGTAATTTGCAATACAACAGTACTGCAGTGCAACAGAATCCTGTGGTGCAATTTTTTGCACCCAGCGATTTAGGCGTTGCTTTGTTCCATCTGCCTTTTAGGACACTGGTGAGGAGAGTAATGAATAGCGTGAGCCACTTGGTTATTAGCTCTCCCTCCCTCCTCCCTTCTGCCTTTCATTATGGTAACTTTACATGCACTTTTAATTTGTGTGCAGACAGGTACAAAAGCATAACCGGATATACCTGTTATTTGCCAATGACCTGAGAGAGTTTAGTTTATGTTAAGCCTGGGGTTATGTCAGAGTTTGCACGCAATTCCCCAATAGATTTGCTGCAGGCAATTAGTGGATAGTGGTGTTGGAAGGGGGAGGAAGGCTTTAAAGTGACAGAACTTTATTTCATTCTCCTTTAGTCTTTTCAAGCACGCAACCAACTTACTTTTATTCCGCACGCAGGCAAAGTTACACATTCTGCTCAGGAAAAGATATGTATAATTTAAACCATATTAAGTTAGGAAAGAATTTGTTGCAATTTGTTAACAATCCCTGCAGCAGCTAACCTTGTGAGTGCTTTTCTTTCTCTCTCTCTTTCTTTTAAAATGACTGTTATAAAAGCCAGGCTCCTAATAGCACAGAGACTATGGGATGGCAACGTGCTGTGCTTTGTTAATGCAGGATCATGTGTTGCTTTCTCTGTGTGATTTGGTCAGGCACACAATCTTAAAGCCCAGTTCTCTGTGTGTTTTACTCAGAAATAAATCTCACAGAAGTCAGTTTTACTTCTCACACTGGACGTGTGCAGCCAATGAATTTCAGGAAATCCTGCTCAAGGATGAAAAAAACGTGTAACTCAAATGCACACAGTGCATGTTGATTCAGATATACTTTATTTATATCACTTGTCTTCTGGCACACCAAATTGTGAATGACTTTGAAAAAAGAGAACATGAGATAAATTATGTTCAAATATAAATTCTGTTTCTGATATCAAATATTTGTGACGGTAACAAAATTTGGGTGGGACAGTTTATTCCATGGGTAGGCAAACTAAGGCCTGGGGGCCGGATCCGGCCCAATCGCCTTCTAAATCCAGCCCACGGACGGTCCAGGCATCAGCATGTTTTTACATGAGTAGAATGTGTCCTTTTATTTAAAATGCATCTCTGGGTTATTTGTGGGACATAGGAATTTGTTCATTCCCCCCCCCCAAATATAGTCCGGCCCCCCACAAGGTCTGAAGGACAGTGGACCGGCCCCCTGCTGAAAAGGTTTGCTGACCCCTGGTTTATTCATCAGTTCTTCTGTGAGACTCAGTCAGAAATAGATAGTGGATAAGGAAGGGATAATAAAGGGTAGCAGTTAGTTCTAATAATTTTCCTGTTAGTCACGACCAAAGTTAATTCATTAGTGAAGGAGAGGTACAGCAAAGTTAGTACAGCATCGAGATCTTTTCTTTGTGGACATTGTTGATTGTCAGTCTCAAAGGAAAGACTGGCAAAGGAAAGCTTCACCAACAGGAAAATGCTCTCAATCTATAGCTAGGTTCCGCCTTTTAATTTTATGACTGGCATAAGAACCAGCCAATCGGCCCTGAGCATAATACTTCAGCAGGAAACAAGGAGGAGTAGTTCTACCTAAGTTTGATCCAGGTACATGTGCTCAAAATGTGTTAAGTGCACTTCCACAGCAGGATCATCACTAGAATTATTATGGATGCTTGGACTTACCACTGCCTGGCACTGCACATGGAACTAACCTTGATGCCTGTTTGCAAGTTGTATCTTATCCTATCAGCTGTTGAGTGTGGGCCTCTATGACCATACTCAACAACTATATTGATTGCATTGTCAAGTCTTGGCACAATTCAAGGTGCCAGTGATTCCCATTTCAACTCTTATACGGTCTGAGTCCAGCATATCTTGGAAAACTCCTGACCTGAAACCATGGTAGCACTTTCTCTGAACCACAAACTATGGGCAATGTGATTCTTTCTGAGCTTCCCTGTGCGATTTCAGGCAGGCAGATGAATCAAACCAGCTAGCCTTGAGATGGTTGAGAATTGCCTCAACATGGATGCCTGTGTCCACATATTTAGAGAGGTGGGATGTAATCGTCATCAAGGAGGTGGAACTTGAACTGTGTGAGCACAACCACCTTCTCTGAACCTACTATTCACCAAGAGAAGCATGGCATAGACGTCGCTGCCATGGGCAAGGCATTCCTTGGAGGCCTGATCTGCTGCCCCTGTTGCCTGAGGCAGTTCCTCACCTTGCCTCATGGGTAGGCTGACCCTAGAAGCACACAAGCTGCAGATGAGCTCTCCTACAGAAGCCGCCTTCCCCTCAGTCTGCACTGAATGCAGAAGTGAGGAAGTTTGGGAAATGTCAAAACGTACCCTGAGGGAAGATGGGGCTTGTAACAAAAAAAAGCCCAAATATAATAAGGATGGGCACAAAGTATATTTTACAGCTGAACTGTAAAACAGAATGCATATTGAAAGAGCTTTATGAATTGGATACACTTGAACTGGATACACTTCCTCTTTCTAAACCCCATAAATCTCATGAACATTTCATAAACCAAATGAAATGTTGTATGAGGTCCATTTTTATGAAAAGAGACCAGCTATTTTCCGTCTCTTCCGCCGGGTTCCAAGCAGAAATGGACAGCGGAGGCCTGTCTGTTATGCAAATGGAGGGCTGCCCCACCAACCTCAATCAGCCTCCAATGGCCTCTCTTCCTACTTACATCCAGTTATGGGGATGGCACTGACTGTCAGCTTTCTCCACCTTAGGGTCAGTGTTGCCCCTGTAGAACTCAGTAGGGAGGATGGGGATGGGGACGAAACTAGAATGAGTTGTCTCTGCCTCTATGTACTGTTGGCCTCTCTTCTTTCTTCCCTACCAGTCTCAACAGGCACCAGCCACTACTGAAAATGGACCATCCACATCCTTAGGGCTTTCCCCCTACAATAACCTCTGCCACCACACACAGAAAAGAGTGACAGCTGTCACAGCAGGACGAGCAACTGTTTGCTGTCATTAAAAATAAATAAATCAAAGATGTGGGTTTCAGTAATGAGGACTGGGAGCACACAGTGTTCAAAGAATCAAAATTTTTAAAGCACAGTCAAGGAAATAATAAGTCCCCCAGAGCACAATATTTATCAGGAAGCTTAGTTTGGTCAGAATTGAGTATACTGTTGAAACAACACTAAATACATTACATATGGCAAATGAGCCACCATAGCCACTAGAGGGCCATGAAAATTTGTGTCCCAGGCTTTTTAGACTCGTCTAGCCACGTAGTATCTGAAACCCAAGGGGCACCTTGGTTGCCAGATATAAGGTTTTTTCCCCCCAGCTCTCCTACCACACTATTAGAGAGTAATACATTTCTGAAAAACAAATAAATGACAAAATTATAACCAACAGAATGCCTTTTTTGAGTGACTAGCTGAATGTGCTAGTCTCTGCATCTTAATAAGCAGAGACATCACCTTGCCAACAAAGGTCTGTATAGTTAAAGCTATGGTTTTCCCAGTAGTGATGTATGGAAGTGAGAGCTGGACCATAAAGAAGGCTGATCAACGAAGAATTGATGCTTTTGAATTATGGTGTTGGAGGAGACTCTTGAGAGTCCCATGGACTGCAAGAAGATCAAACCTATCCATTCTTAAGGAAATCAGCCCTGAGTGCTCACTGGAAGGACAGATCCTGAAGCTGAGGCTCCAATACTTTGGCCACCTCATGAGAAGAGAAGACTCCCTGGAAAAGACCCTGATGTTGGGAAAGATGGAGGGCACAAGGAGAAGGGGACGACAGAGGACGAGATGGTTGGACAGTGTTCTCAAAGCTACCAGCATGAGTCTGACCAAACTGCGGGAGGCAGTGGAAGACAGGAGTGCCTGGCGTGCTCTGGTCCATGGGCTCATGAAGAGTCAGACACGACTAAACGACTAAACAACAACAACAACAAGCTGAATGGTTTTCTCCATTCAGTATCTAACTTATCAAATCTAGGACTGGGGATGATTTTTTTGCACGGTTGAGATTCATTATGGAACCCTTGGATTCTGTTTTTGTCTTCCTCTATAGGCCAATTCACTTGCTTAAGTGGTTTGCAGACATGCTGATGTGGACTTCATTTGCTAGACTTGTACATGGTGGCCTGGATCAAGTGGGAAGGGGCCATAGCTGCATGGCAGAGCATCTGCCTTGCAAGCAGAAGGTCCAAAGTTCAATCCTGGGCATCTCCACGTAGGGCTGAGAGACTCCTGCCTGAAAGCTTGAAAAGCTGCTGTCAGTCAGTACGGACAACACTGGCCTTGAGGCACCAGTGGTCTGACTCTGAATAAGCCAACTTCCTATGTTTCAGTGTTCCAAGGTGTTTAAAAATCTGCAGTCTGTAGCCAACAATACCTAGCAACTGATCTTTTGGGCTCTAAATTTCTCCAGCACATCATTTAACCCCCCACAGTGTGGTCTTCAAAGCCCTTTGTCTTTCAGGTCTCATATTTTCAGATAAAATGAAGAGGGAGAGAACCATGTACGCTGCCTTGAGCTCCCTGGAAAAAAACGGTGGGATATAAATGCAGCAAATAATAAATATCAACGTGTGAAGGGATTCATGGACCCCAGATAGAGAGACGCATGAGGCAACAAACTATGTGGGCTTGTGTGGCAAGCAAGGGTGCCAACTTGAATAAAATATTGGGGGGGGGCAGGTAAGCCCCGCTCCACAATCACATGACATGGCACACACGCACGATTTGAATGGGATTTTCCCTCAACTTTGGGGTGGGGCTAGCCCCCTCAACTATTTTACTGATGGGTGGGCTGAAGGGACCTCAGCTCCTAGGATTCAGCTACCATTTCAGAGGTAGCATTCTGGCCATGCCATGCCCAAGTGGTCAAAGATCTGAGTGTAGCTTCAAAAAGAGATTTGGCATCAAAACACGCCCCCCAACGCTATCCTCTAATTTCACCCTCTGATACCCCGGCGGGGGGGGGGGAGTGGCTGGCTGAAGCTGGCAATTCCTCACACACCTTGCAAAGCCAGCCTGGGAAACAGAAGCCTCTCTAAGAACTCGAGGGAGGGAGCGAGGGAAGTGCCGGGCTGAGCTCCGTCCTGGGAAAGCAGCGCGGGGGGCCCTTTGGCCCGGCGCTCTCCTCCGTCTCCGTTTCCCTGCGGATCTCGCGTGCGCGCCCGGGGAGGGGAGGAGATGGCCAGAGGCTTCCCATCAGCCGCAGATCACGCCAGGCGGACTCCGCACGCAACGGGGAGGTGACACACGCCGAGGGTAGGAAACTTCTCCAGCCTCCGGGGGCAGAGGAGGGCTTTCCCCTACCTCCAGCTCCGCGAGAAGCTTGGGGGGCTGCTTTTTTGCACGGCACTTGCGAGCTCCACTTTCCTCGCGGAGGGAGGGAGACGAGGAGACGGCTCGCCAGGTCTCTCGTCGAGGAAGCAAGACAGTTGCCTGGGCTTCCCCTCGTCGCAAGGCGCTGCTCCTCCCGAAGCAGCCCGAGGGAGACCCCGCCAGGCGGAGCTGGTGGGCGGCAGCGGCAAGCGCAGCGCGGCCGGGATCGGGGGCCGAGGCTGGCGCTGATTGGCCGGCGCGAAGGACCTGCTGCCCAGAGTCGGGGAGCGACCGGGATCTTTTCGAAACCGCTCGCTCGTCCTCCCCCAAGAAGGGGCTGCTTGCTGTGTGCGTGCGGAGCTCGGGTCTTGGCCGGAGGCAGGATGAGCCAGAGGGATGTGGCAGAAGCTTTGGTGAACAGGTGAGTCCCCGATCCTGCGAACAAGAAATTTCGCCCCCTGTCCCGTCCTTTTTAATATGGGGTGGCTTGTGCGAGGAAACGGCCACTCGTGCCTTTTTGAGGCAATTGATCCTCCTGGGTGTGGTGGGGTGCCCCTCCAACATATACTTCCCTTCTTAAGGGCGTTTACCCAAATAGCTGCTTTGAGTCTCACTCCAATAAGTTGGTTTGCTTAGGTCCCCAATTCTTTGGGTGACAACCTGGGGTGCTTTAAAGAGGTGTAGCTGCAAAACCTGCAAAGACTTCTGCGGCACAGGCAAATACAGTGGTACCTCGGGTTACAGATGCTTCAGGTTACAGACTCCACTAACCCAGAAATAGTACCTCGGGTTAAAAACTTTGCTTCAGAATAAGAACAGAAATCACACAGTGGCAGCGTGGCAGCAGCGGGAGGCCCCATTAGCTAAAGTGGTGCTTCAGGTTAAGAACAGTTTCAGGTTAAGAACGGACCTCCAGAACAAATTAAGTTCTTAACCCGAGGTACCACTGTGCAAAGCAGCCACCTCCTAGGGGCCAGGGGCTTCGACTCTCCCCATAAAATATTTGAGGGGCTGCCCCCCGAGTTAATGGGCATTGCCATTCAAATGGTGTTCATGCAGTGCGTCATGTGATTATGTGTGATGGGCTTACCTAGCCCCTCCCCAATATTTTATTCAAGTTGGCACTCCTGGGTGAATGCATCTATTATGGCATCAGCTTCCATGGACTAGAGGTCTCAGATGCAGATGTTGCCCTAAGTTGGCAAGCATAGGTGGAGAAGAGTCCTTGGCTCTCATTTGCCCCCTGCTGTTATATCCCTTCCACCTGCAGTAGTATAAGGGATCTTGCAGCATCATTTGTAAGTGTGAATGCTGACTTGTTTCCATCTTCTTGTTTCCATCTTCAACCCACCTTCTGCACACATGCTGAGGGTGAGGAATGGGAAGGGCACTCCCCTGCCCACAATTCTGGAGTACAAATTTGTGTGGGTAAAACAGTGGTTTTAAAAACCATGGCAGTGGATACAAGTCCAGAACCCAAGATTCTGAAAGTTTCTAAAAGTGGCTTTCTAAGGCTACTGGTTTGAGTGTGGCCAATCTACAGCATAAGGGTGGCAGCCAACTAAGTCACACTCGGGAGTAGATCCACTGAAATCAATGGCTCTACTGATTCAGAGTATGAAGAACACTGGGTATCACCTTAAGATCCCATTGAACTCAGTCATTCTGGGGCTACCCCCAAACTATTTGTCTACCCCAGTCCTATCAATGGTAAATTGCATTGACTTGATTTCTGCATATTGGTCCCAATCCTACAATCAATCAATCAATCAATCAATCATAAATCACTTGTCCCATTGCCTTTGGTGGGTCTTGAGGCTGAAACCCATACACACATTACTAGAAGTAAACCTTCCTGAAAGGGACACGGGTAGCGCTGTGGGTTCAACCACAGAGCCTAGGACTTGCCGATCAGAAGGTCGGCGGTTCGAATCCCCGCGACGGAGTGAACTCCCGTTGCTCAGTCCCTGCTCCTGCCAACCTAGCAGTTCGAAAGCACATCAAAGTGCAAGTAGATAAATAGGTACAGCTCCAGCGGGAAGGTAAACGGCGTTTCCGTGCGCTGCTCTGGTTCGCCACATGCTGGCCACATGACCCGGAAGCTATATGGCTTCTCCCTCGGCCAATAAAGTGAGATGAGCGCCGCAACCCCAGCGTCAGCCACGGCTGGACCTAATGGTCCCTTTACCACTTACAACAAAACAAACACTGAACTGGGTAACTGCTATGTGTTTGGCATCAGGATGTACAATGGCAACCTGAAGGTTAGCTTGTAATCTTAGTTTCCACACAAGTTTCAGTGAAATCAATGGACTTTGTTTCAAGTAAGGATGTGATGCTCTGCACTTACTTGGGAGTATAGTACATCCTATTGAAACTAGTGAGACCAAAAGCTAAGTATCATTTTGAAAAGCTGCAATCCCTTTTTTATTTGGGCAAGCAATTAATGGTCAGGAGAAGCGGGTTGTTTTAATGTACCAGTATGAAAGCAATTCATGGCTCTGCTCGAATTCAATCTAACTTATTGTGCAGAACACCTTACTTTTGAAGTGATGGATGCTTACATGCTGTTTAAGTACTGCAAGTTTTCTTACTTCACTGCTAGGTTCCTGCGTGAAACAGTGCATAGATATGCACAAATATGATGAATTCCCACATAACATTTCAAAGTGCAAATTTTCATGGAGTGTTCATGCCTTTTTTCTGGCAGGACTCTGGGAAGCTTTCCAAAAGCACAAACCAAAGATGAAGTTTAGAGCAGGGTGGATGGAAATTGATGGTCTTTATTTTTAAAATATGTTTTTAAAATTTGTAATTTTAAGGAAACTGATTCTTTTATTTGTTTACTCTTTGTTTACTCTTTAGCGATATTACATATCATATTTAAAAAAAACACAACTTGGTTTAAACTAAAGCCTGTACTTAATGCAAGCATGCATTCAACGATCCCCTCACATACACTGAATTAAAGCCTTCTTTTCCAACATGGAGGGAAAAACCATGGAGATCATGAATGTGTTATTATACTTGATTATGAACGTTTCTGATTCTGCAATAAACTTCCCAACTTATGCAAAAACAAGTTCCCCCAGAAATTACCACACTTGCTTTTGAAAAGTACTAGATGCTTACAGCTAAAGCTTACTCAAAATTCACTCCAAAAATAGCATTTTTGCTATATACACTTAGAAAAGTGTACACACTCTATACTGGAGTATAGCCCTTGTTTTCAATATTTGGTTCACAGTGCAACCCTGTACCTGTTTATTTGGACTTAAATCTCGTTGTTTCCTGGGGTTTACTCCTTAGCAAGTGCGTTTAAGGGCACGATCAACATTAGAGTTAAGATCCTTGATAGCAAAAAGGCTTTATGAGTTACAAACCAATACACTTGTTACAGCAGCCAATTAACATACACTTCCGTTGAGAAGACACAGAGACGGTTTAAGTCAGTGTATTTACCCTTCAGACACACACCCACATGGTGCCTAAAATTAACCTGCCCGGGCTCCAAGTATTATTACCGAGTATGTAGGGCAGGCTGCGAATGCTGGATGCCGAGTGTCTATAGCAGGCTTGCAAGTTTGAGGGCCCTCAATTTGGTGGGTGGGGATCCCTTTCCACACAAAGGAAGCTGCACGTGCAGGAAGTTTTGGTACATAACAGTTTTTCCCTCTTTTTCAATGGCGCCGCATTTAAAACTGCACCTGCGGCCTGACGCGCGGGTGGCGGGGGCGCTTCCCAGCCGCAGGCTCTGCTGCCTGTCTCTGTCTCTGCTTGTAACCCTCCGCCCTTTTCTCCGCAGCGTGCGCCCCCGCGCCTTGGAAGAGGTGCTCCCGGCCGGCGTGCCCCCGGTGCAGGGCTTGCTGCTGCTGCTGCTCTCGCTGCTGGCCGCCTTCCACGCGGCCAGGCTCCTGCTGCAAGAGCGGCGGCGGCGGCGGCGGCGGAGGCTGGAGCCGCCGGGCCCGTTCCCGTGGCCGCTGCTGGGCAACGCGGCTCAGCTGGGCAGCGCCCCTCACCTGGCCTTCGGGCGCCTGGCGGCCACCTACGGCCACGTCTTCCAGCTGCGCCTGGGCGGCTGGCCCGTGGTGGTGCTGAGCGGCGAGCGCGCCATCCGCGAGGCGCTCATCCGCCAGGGGGCCGCCTTCGCGGGCCGCCCGCCTTTCCCCTCCTTCCAGCTGGTGTCGGGCGGGCGCAGCTTGGCCTTCGGCGGCTACTCGGAGCTGTGGAAGCTGCAGCGGCGCCTGGCGCACTCGACGGTCCGCGCTTTCTCGGCGCGCCGCCTGCTGGAGCGGCCCCTAGTGGCCGAGGCGCGCGCCGTGGTGCGGCTGCTGGTGCGTGCCTGCGCCGGCGGCGCCTTCGTCGACCCGTCGAGGAGCCTGGTGGTGGCCGTGGCCAACGTCATGAGCGCGCTGTGCTTCGGGCGCCGCTACAGCCACGCCGACGCCGAGTTCCGGCGCCTGGTGGGCCGCAACGAGCAGTTCGGGCGCACGGTGGGCGCGGGCAGCTTGGTGGACGTGCTGCCCTGGCTGCAGCGCTTCCCCAACCCGGTGCGCTCCGCCTTCCGCGCCTTCCGCTCCCTCAACCACGAGTTCTACAGCTTCGTGCGCCAAAAGTTCGTGCAGCACCAGAGCAGCCTCCGCCCGGGCGCCGCCCTCCGCGACCTCATGGACGCCTTCCTCCGCCTCCAGCAGGCGCAGCCCGCGCTGCCCTTGGAGCACGTGCCCGCCACCGTCACCGACATCTTCGGCGCCAGCCAGGACACGCTCTCTACCGCCCTGCAGTGGCTCTTGATCTTCCTCATCAGGTGAGCTGCTGGGCCGCGGGGCGGGGTGGGGGGCTCGGAGGAGACCGAGGCAAAAGCGCCACTTGAACCTCGGAGAAGCTCAGGTAGTGGAACTGGGGAATTGGGGACCCGAAGAGAAGCTGATCTCCGCCGAGAGGCGGCGAGAAAGCATTGTTTTCAATCCGAGGGCCACATTCCCCACTGGGCAATCTTCCGAGGGCCGCATGAGCGAGTAGGGAGGGATGTGGCTAAAATGGGGGCAGAGCAAGGAATGGGAATTCTAACTTAGTATATTGTTCGGCGTAAGGGACGCGGGTGGCGCTGTGGGTAAAACCTCAGCGCCTAGGACTTGCCGATCGAAAGGTCGGCGGTTCGAATCCCCGCGGCGGGGTGCACTCCCGTTGCTTGGTCCCAGCGCCTGCCTACCTAGCAGTTCGAAAGCACCCCCAGGTGCAAGTAGATAAATAGGGACCACTTACTGGCGGGAAGGTAAACGGCGTTTCCGTGCGCTGCGCTGCCTCGCCAGATGCAGCTTTGTCACGCTGGCCACGTGACCCGGAAGTGTCTCCGGACAGCGCTGGCCCCTGGCCTCTTAAGTGAGATGGGCGCACAACCCCAGAGTCTGTCAAGACTGGCCCGTACGGGCAGGGGTACCTTTACCTTTACCTTTTTACATTGTTCGGCCAGTTTCTACATACACTTGCGCACACACACCCCATCCAGGTGAGCAAAAGGCTTTATGGATCGGAGTGCCAGAACCCGTTCCAGGCACGCACAAACTCTCAAGAAGAGTGCAAAGCTGAAGGACAAAGAAGTCTGAAGGCCTATATTTGCCTCATGAGCTGAGGTTCTCCAACTATGTAGAGAAATCTGAATGTATCTTCCCATAAAGATGAAGGTGATAGCTGAGGTGGACGTGCCATTCTTTGAGAAATCCAATTTCTCATTGAATTTGGCCTTATGTGATTATCTGGGTCTTTTAGTTCCCCCATTCTATCCTGGAAAAATGAAAAGCCACCAGATCCTGTTAGGATATTAGCCTAACAGAATATGGTACAGAACTCTTATTTTCCAGGGTTGTGCTTGAATTTCAGTTTGGTATCCTCCATTAAGATGCAATTGTGTTCTTTTAGAATGATGAAGCACCACCTTGCTCTATAGAATTTCAGTAAACTGAAAGTTGTTCCAAAATATCTCTCCCCTCTCCCTTTAATTGGATATTTCCTTTCATAATGTGACATACATGAACAGGTCATATGGCAAAAAATAGTGGTTCAACAGTCCCTTTTCCAAACCATTGCTCAGCCCTCTTACTTCAACCCAATGCTGTTGTCAAAGGCTCCTAGTTAAACCTAGCTGCCCAAAAGAATTTGTGTGTCTGCAGGATAACAAAACAAAACCAATTTGGATCCTACCCTGAGGCCAAAATGTGTAATGCACTAAATAGATTTCCATGTACAAATTAGCCCAATACAGTGGTACCTCGGGTTACATACACTTCAGGTTACAGACTCCGCTAACCCAGAAATAGTACCTCGGGTTAAGAACTTTGCTTCAGGATGAGAACAGAAATCGCGTGGTGGCGGCAGGAGGCCCCATTAGCTAAACTGGTACCTCAGGTTAAGAAAAGACCTCCAGAACAAATTAAGTTCTTAACCCGAGGTACCACTGTATTGGGTATTAGCTATTGATATGAAGCCATTAAAACTGTATTGAGCCAATTATTATCTCTTCTGGACACTAGTATATTCATTGGGAGAAAAGAGAGAGATGTTGATAGTTGAACGTTTTTAGATAGAATGCAAGTCCTCAAAGCTTCAGAATACATATTATTTTTGGATTCATTGTTTAACAATGCAAGAAGTAAAAGCTCAAATATGAGACTAAACATCTCAAGGCTCTGGTGGGTTAACAGCGAAATTTTGCAAACAGTTTGCAAGCAGATTAACACAAAAAACAGTTCAGTAGTTAACACTGACACAATCCCTTCCCCAACCTGGAACGGCGCAACCTGGAATGGGGCAGACAGGCTTTTGTACTATTGTGAGAAGTTATATAAAAACAGACCAAACAAGAATTTGTAAGGGGAAGAAATTAGTCTCTGCACATTCATAGAGCCGATATGGGTGCCTGTCCTGCTTGTGTAAATGGAACTTCCCTTCCTCTCCTTGACCTGAAACCTGCTTGGGAGGTTGGGGACCCACTGGAGCAGACTGAGGGCATGAGAGGCTGCTGAGGGTACATTGCAGGGGGGACCTGGAGGCACAAGAGGTGGTCACACTTCCATCCCACCTGCCGGTTCATCCTCCCCACATTTTACCAGTGGACATACATTGGTTTGGGACATACATTTGCCCAGATAACATTTTCTTTCAGAAGAGTTGAGAGAAAATTTCCCAAATGTGTTGTTGTTTTTTTAAACCAGGTACCCAGAGGTACAGGCTAAGCTGCAAGAAGAGATTGATAAAGTTGTCGGCAGGGACCGCTTGCCTTCTGCTGAGGACCAGCCCCACTTGCCTTACGTCATGGCCTTCCTTTACGAATCCATGCGTTTCAGCAGCTTTGTGCCAGTTACCATTCCCCACTCCACTGTGGCTGACACCACCTTAATGGGCTACCGCATCCCCAAAGACACCGTGGTCTTTGTCAACCAGTGGTCAGTAAATCACGACCCGGTGAAATGGCCTTCCCCAGAGGAGTTTAACCCATTGAGATTCCTGGATGAGAATGGATTCCTTAACAAAGATCTCACCAGCAGTGTGATGATTTTTTCGCTGGGCAAACGTCGGTGCATTGGGGAAGAGTTATCTAAAGTGCAGCTCTTCCTCTTTATTGCCATATTCGTACACCAGTGCAATTTCAGTGCTAATCCAAAGGAAGACACGAAAATGGATTTCACCTATGGCTTGACTATTAAACCCAAGCCGTTTGAACTCAACGTCACACTTCGAGATAACATGGATTTGCTGGATAGCACCGTACAGAGACTTCAGGCAGAAAAGGATTCTGAAAATTGCCTCCCAGATATGTAAACATTGAAGTCTGAACACTGTCTGTAGTCCTCTTCTAAGGATCATTTGCCTTTGCCTCTTTATATTTAAATGAAACACATTGAAATATAATGTATTCTGGAGAGGTAGTAGCATGAAAATGAAGTAAAACAATGCATTATTTTTCAAATATGGATTTGGTTTTAACCATTGGTATTTCATTACCTCTGCATTTCTTGCCAGGCAGAAGCAAAAAGGGCATTCTCCAAAGTTGTTTTAAAAAATCTGAAGTTCTTTTCACAGTAGTGTTTAGTTTGGGATTGCCTTGCTACGTTTACTCATCGAGCATCCACATGATGGTGCCATCCAATCATTGTCATCCTATCCTATATTTTCCTGCAGTTCTTCAGTCTTTTCTCAGACTGCAGGAAGTCTGACTTTGCAGAAGACGACCTCTGTACCAGTGGAGATTGTGCTGCTCTTCCGTCACTTTAGAAAGGGCAGAATTTTGACACGACCAGTTTGATGTATGATGCAGTTGAATCAACACAGCACAATTCACTACTGTTGCAGGCACCATTTTATCATCCCAGTTACACAGTCTTTTTAATTAGCACATTTTAAATGCTTTACAAGGGTTTATGTCTATTATTGTTATTGTTTTTATTACATTGGTGAAATACCACTTAAGTGAAAGTGTGCAAGCACTATAATGCTAAAATTTAAAATATGATGGGGTGAAGTCCCTTTCTATCCCCAGCTATCTGGGCAACAATTTTTTTATCCTTTTTAAATAAAAAATGGTGCTTTACCATCTGATACAGCTACTCCCTATACTGCCCAAGGTACAAGTTGGAATTGTAGCTGTGAATGACAATTGTATTTCAGTGCCTTGGTTATAAAATATTTCTCCATTGACATTCCAGATGTTTTTGTCTGAAGAGATTTTAAATATAAGCACAATTTCATTCTCAAATATTATTGACATTTTCTAAAGTAAGCAGGCACTCATTGTGCATTGCGTCTGTTATAACAAATCTTGATTGAGGCAGTGATGTTAAAAGATGTTGAATAAATCGTCTGCTTACCTCAGACTATCACACATAGGGATGTAAGGCAATGTTTTAAAGTAATATTTGGGAAATAATTGCATTTGACAACCTAGGTTTTATTGGTTGAGTGCTCTGTTAGTGCACTCATTGATATACATTCATAAATAGGGATGTTATTAATTTGGATAAATGCATATATATAAATAATATGGGAAGTGCTAATTAAGGTTGGTTCTGCATTTTAAAACAATTTGAATAAAAAACTGGAAGCACTCATGCGTGCTGTTGAAGCCAAAAGGCTTCTTAATTAGTGTGTTTCCTTCCAGGATTAGACTCTGTTAAATGAGTTCTGGGCCTTTCACTCTAATTGAATCAAGCTCTGCTACGAGGGGTGGGGAACATGAGGTCCCTCAGCTGCTGTTGGGTTCCCAGCTTCCACCATCCATGATGGGCTGGGTCTGATGGGGAGTTCCAAACATCTGGGAGAGCACAGGTTCCCCACCCAAGCTCTGCACCGATGAGTGACAAAAGGACTGAGGACCTCATCCATCTTCCATTTAAAATAAATAGAATTGCAGTTGCCTTCAATATAAATAGAGTTAATTCCTAATCTAGGGTTGTGGCAATTTGCCCCCCATCCCCACCTCTTTTATCCCCACTTAGGCTTTGAACTTGAATTGCTTTGAATAGGAAAACTTGTTTGGTCATTACCCTTCAAAATTGGGAGTTAAAGGTGTTGCAAACCAGACCCGAGTGCACTGGTCTCAATTTGTGTAGGCTCCTTTTTGAAATGTGATGCTCAGCGTACCGATGACATTCAAATGAGGGCGTGGGTCATCATGATCCCAATCCCCCACTATTAAAACCATATCTGCATAGGGATGTGATGGCTCATGAAATAATATTATGTTTTCCCCTCCATAGCTAAGGTCCTGTAAGCATATGTCAATCATGTTAATTACTTGTGCGTCTCACCATCCAGCTGTCAGGAGCTAGACCAGGGACTAAATGGGTGGCTTTAATCTGAAAACAGAAGGAAAATCTGTAGTTGTGCTGCTTTTCTGGCAGTGCTTCCGAAACTTCTGATCCAAGCCCTGCTGAAACATTCACCTTTACCTCTGAAGCAATAGATTTGCAAGTGAAAATGTGTTTTACTTGATTCGCAATGCGTTACTGAACTCTGTAGCCGAATGATAACAATAGTGCTTACCAATATTTTGTCATTAAACTCAACAAGATCTGTCTACAAGATCTTGTACATTATCTAGTGGTCTTCCATCTCGTCACTGTTTTAGAGAACATAAAGCAGAAATTTAAAAACAGAGTTAAGATCGATAGAAGGGTAGTATGCTTAGATACTTTGTAGATTATAAAAATAAAATTTGGTATTGCAGAACTTAGCCTGCATCTGTGAAAAGCTCTGTACTACATGAAACATTTTCGTGCTCAGGTCTACATTAGATCTGTCATTTAGGATAGTACTATTTCCCTCCAATGCTATGTCTGTAAATATGATTCATCTGTATATTATAGGCAGTGTAAATGCTCCTAACATAATAGTTCCCAATAACTCAAGAATCATTTGAGTTTATTTTAATACATGCTGATTGTAATTTTGTATTTTATTTTATTTTTCATAAAAGCTTTAAAATATATCAGGCTGGTAGTAATTACATTTTGATTACGTAATGATTTTAAAATCCCGGTTTACCAGATTGACTGTATTTTTACATTCAGTTTGTTTGACAGCAAGTATTAGACCTGGGTTGTTCTTGTTGTTTTAGGATAGATTATTATTTTAATGAAAGAGTAAAGAAAACTTTCTTTTCACACAACCACACACAACCAATCAAATAAATTAAAATAAAACAACTAGTGTCACATACTGCGAATCAATTTCTGATGTACTATATGAAAGTCTAGTTGCAATTTCTTAGGATACGTGAATCCAAGCTTAAACTAAAGAGTCTCTCTAAAGAGATCACTGTAAGAGTGGAGGGTCTTAAGTATTCAAATTGATGAAAGGGGGGGGAAAGGCATTAAATTTTCCTTAAACGTGTCTTCCTTTATTTCTCCCCTGGCAAGCCTACACTGCTGCATAAGCTTGCCCAGTTCCAAATTCTATCACACCATCTCTTCAGAGCAAACTCCTGCTCACTGTTGCTATAACATGCAGTTTAAACTGTGAGGAGATAAGATGGCATCCTCTTGTTACACCCCTCTTGTTATTTCAACAGGGACAGTTTGCCACCCCCTCACAGGAATGTATTAATCCTAACATCACCCTCAATGGAGAAGTAGAAAGCTCTTATAAACATGATGAAGACAAAACACCCAGTTATATACTGCAGCTACTTTGTACTTGCAGAGATTTACTTCCTTACATGGGTCTGGTGTTTTGCTTGCTATGTTGGCCCAGGGTTTAGGATGGGTAGCCAATGTGTTGTGGACTACAGTTCCCATCTTCCATTATGATTGGTCATGCTGACTGAGGCTGATGAGACTTGTCCAAAAATCCTGGGAAAAGCCCCTTTGGCTGTCTCTGTTCTATGAGATTTCCTAGACTGAGAACCTAGCTTCCAAGGATAGAAAACTAAGCTTGTCTTCTGTACCCCACTTGAGTCTTCACACCATTTACCTACTTCACTCCGGATTTGTGTAGGGTTTGTCCCTTGGCCTTTTCCTCTCCAGAAGATGTCCCACAAGGCAGTGGAAATATAGGATTAGAGTTTTCCTTCCCCTTCCCAGGTTCACAAGCCCCACCAGCCCCTCACTTCCCACTACAGTATGTGCAGAAACTGTCTTCTTGACCGTTGGACCCACAATTGGTCTTGTACCCTCAATCCACCAGTGCCTGTTTTCACATGCAGGGAAGTCCCTAACAGGGTTTGAGACCCATTGGCTACCCTCACCTAGCCAGCCAGTTGAAGCCTGGGTGTGGCCCCTGTCACCTGCTGACAGCTTCCAGGAGCCACAGGATGCAGGGTGAGGACCAAATGTGGAAAAACTATCCCGAAGGAGCATAACGTTCCTCCCCAACCAGAGGTACTATTCCTCCCCTAATGCTCCATACACCCCTTTGCAGATCAAGCTGCTGTTAAAAAGCTAGTTCTAAGCTGGTAACTTTACAAGCTATGGGGTTGTGGAAACCTCAAGATGCTTCAAAGATTGGGAACGTCCATTTTAATTTCCCACAATACCCTGGGCCACCAAATATTGTGTCACTCCAGGGCTTCTGCTTCCTGAAGGGGAGGTCCTGAAGTCAATGCTGGTGGGTTTTGCTGGGGCACTGAAGCTCTGGCAGCTGCCTGAGGATGCCAGGTGCCAAAATGGAGCCTTCATCCTGCAAGTATCCATTTAAAATAAAATAAAATAAAACTTTCATGGTTTCTTGCCTCTGGGTTTGTATAAACATAGCTTTAATTTTTAATACAGGTTTTCCCCTCAGTTGTGGATTTTGGATTGAATGTCTCTGTTTGGAGATGATAGATCTGAAGATTAAAACCTTTTCCTAGAAACCCTCTGGACTGGAAAAGAAGCTTTGTTTGGGGGATTTCTCCTGCATCTAGCGAGACGGCGCTTCCTTCCTGTTGCTGAGGTTCAGTTCAGTTGAACAGCTTCAGTCTGAAGCCCTGGCTCATGTTGCAGCTTGCTGCGAGATACAACTGCATTGGCCTCTTGTCTTCTGGCAGAGGTGAGAAGGCAGACCTGTATCTACAGTCCAGAACAATGTGCCTTGTGGGGTAAACGGTGCAAGTGATGCAAGAACAAAAGGGAAGTAGCTTCCCTCCCTGAAGCTGTTTCTGTTTTAAATGTATTCTCTGTCTCTCTTGTGTATCCTACTAACATCCTGCATGTTGATGCCAAACAGTACCTTCTAAAGTGCGTGACAAGGATGCTGGCAACACTGAGCCCCTTGCAGAGCAGTTAATCCACTCTGGAGGGGAAAAGGAAACCTACAACAGAAGCTAAGTCTCAGTATTGTTAAGCGGGATCAGGTAGAGGGGAAAATGGGAAGAGCTAAATGTAAACAAAGTCTCTGTGTCTGAGGATGGAGTGGCGCAGGGAGAACAAAATAGACATTAGAAAAACAACTCTTGAAATGCAACCTAGTGCCGTCTTCCACAACTTGGGTCCCTCCAGATGTATTGGACTACAATTCCCATCAGTCCCAGCTAGCACGGCCATGCTGGCTAGGTCCGATGGGAGTTGTGGTTCAAAATATCTGAGGCTACCAAGTGGTGCAAGGCTGATCTGGCAATGGCAAATACTTCAAAGTAGAATTGTTTGGGGATTCGCAAATACTGTATCTGATGCAAAGGAGCTAGATCTACACTTTCTGGGTTAACGTGTGAGTCGGCAGTTAGCTGTTTCCTTTGGCACTTTTTGAATGTCCCAATATGGTTCTGGGCTCAAAAGCACAGTGGTACCTCTGGTTGCAGACGGTATCCATTCCAGAGCTGTGGTCAGATCCCAAGGTTTTTGCAACCAGAGGTGCCTGTTCTGTAGAGTGCTTCTGTGCATGTGCACACAGCGAAACCCGTAAAAATACTTCCGGGTTTGCTGCGTGCGTATCCCAAAGGATACGTAACCACAGGTGCACGTAAGTAGAAGTACCACTGTATATCCAATTACATTAAATACCAGAGATAGACTGGTTCATCCATCCCTACACTAGAGCTACTATCTTGACCACATTTAATCAGAGGGTGTGGGTCTCAGAAAGAAATAATGGGGAGCCCCTGCCTATCACTGCCCAGTGCCCCCAACAGATTATGCCCAAGGGAAGGTTTTTCACCCCTGCTATGGAGAAGGAACTCAGTCTGAAAAAGTCAACCAAAGGAGGGTGGGGGAACCAGAATGAAAAACAGATGACAGTGCACCCCCCCCCCGAATAGTTACATTTAGGTAAGTTAAGGTAAGAAGCCGTTGCTTCTGAAAGCTTTTCCTGATGTTACCCCAGTGGTTAGGAAGTTCCTAGTTCAAATCTCTTCTTGGCCATGAATTACTAGCAAACCACTATTGCCCTATGGGAATAATGTGGGATGTGATACATAAGTAGCAGTCAAGTACAACATTCCTTGTTTTCCTAGAGAAGACATGTGGGGGGAATGTTTGGTCCAGCCAGTCGAAAACTTCCTGTTTCCTCCTGGCCTGGAACATCCTTCCTCTTGCATGTGACTAGAGGTGGGCAAGATCTTACCTGTTCAGGTAACAAAAGGGCAAGGCACGCAGCACACTTCCCTTCTTTTCAACTCTTCTCCATCTTCCTTTCGTCGTATGAGCTGCAGTGACTGCTAGTCTGCAGTCACTGGGATTATCCCCCCCCCATGGGGTAGATACAAATGTATATACTTTGTAACTAAGTCTGCCTTCAGGGATCCAAATGTGAACTGATGATGTGAGTAATCTTTTATATACTTTACACAAGATTGTGTTGTGTTTATTCCTTTAAGAGGGATATAAAGGGGACTTATCAGGAACCAAATAGTAAGCGGCTTAAACAAGCTTGCAACCAGCTACCTGTTGTGAGGCTGGCACACCTTACAGGATTGTTGAAGGTATTGTTGATATAGCATGTACAAATACCCCGACAATTGTATGTAAGTCACAGTATTACCTAAATGATGGTTTAATGGTGAACATGTTTCTATCTGCTCACACAAACTCCTGCATGGTTTCTTCCTCTCCCCGCACCTCCCTGTGCAGCTCAGTACTATAGCTTGTGGTGCATTCCAAACCTGAACTATGGTTTATTTCCAAAAAGAAAGATATTCAATCAAACTATGAGTGGTAAGCTAGAAATAAGCCAAAAACCTTTGTACAACACCATAAGCTATAGGCTGCATGGAGATCCATCAGGCAAGAATGGGGCACATTTACTCCTAAATGTACAACCCAGGCCATTGTCTATTAGGAACTCCCATCCTCCGAAATATGCATTATTATTAATGATGCAATAACAGGCAGTGTAACTCTCCAACAGTTTGACTTCACCCCAAAAGGCTCCCAAGACAGATGACAACAACAGATGCAACAGAGGCAGAATAGAGAGCAATGTGACCCCCCCTTTTGTATCTTCTGTTATTTTAGAGCAACTTTCAGGCTATTTCATGCATATTTGCCCCCTTCTGCCATGCGTAATGAAGGGGACTGGCCAGCCTCAAGTGATCAATCAGGCACCCCTGAGGCTGAAATGAGCCAGCAAGTTGTTCATGACATTCCCACATGTTTCTGCTTTCGGCACTAATGGGAACCTTCTGTACTGCTGGCCCAGCGTTCCCTTCAACAGCAATTGCCAGTGCAATCAGGACGAAAAATGCACAGCTACGCACAGGATCCCAAAAACAGGCTTGACCCGGGGACAATCTCGACCTGCGTTGACCAGAGTGGGTATGACTGAAGGTTTTCCAGTGTGAATATGTTTCTTCAACTACAACTCTCTCTTCATATAGCACTCCTAGAGTATGTGGACACAGCACCTGGCAGTGCTCCTAGTGTAGCGCTGTGCTCTAGTACAAAAATGGAAATACTGGGAGCAGTATCATAGTGGACAAGGTGTTTAGTGTCCTTTCCATAGTGGGGCTGCCTTACCATATTGGTGCTAGTGTTCGAAATGCAAACAAACCTGCAAAGTTTAAGTTACTAATCCGAAGTAGGAATCCCTTCAAAAAAGTATCCAACTTCTCCTATTTCAAATTTCTTCAAATTTGGCATTTAGTCCCTTGCAACTGACTCTGTGGTTGCGGCACTTATCTCACTTTATTGGCCGAGGGAGCCAGCGTACAGCTTCCGGGTCATGTGGCCAGCATGACTAAGCCGCTTCTGGCGAACCAGAGCAGTGCACGGAAACGCCGTTTACCTTCCTGCCGGAGCGGTACCTATTTATCTACTTGCACTTTGACGTGCTTTTGAACTGCTAGGTTGGCAGGAGCAGGCGGTAGCAATGGGAGCTCACCCTGTTGTGGGGATTCGAACCACGACCTTCTGATCGGCAAGTCCTAGGCTCTGTGGTTTAACCCACAGCGCCACCCATGTCCCTCCAGACGTAATTCTTAACCTTTCAATTTAGTCTAATCATCACAAACAAGCAACAATAAAACTTAAAAGCCTCATTATTACCCACCAGAACAAGGAGGGCTGGTCCGTTCCCCTGGCAATTGGATTTGTTGGCACCTGGGAATGTGTACTTTTATCTGCATTATGGCTGTGCATTAGCCATACATTTAAAGCATGTTGCTTCCCCATGGAGAAGCCGGGAAGCTGTAGTTTGTTTAGAGAGTGTGAGGAATAAACTACAAATTCCGGGAATTTTCAGGGGAAAGAACGCGTTTTAAATGCATGGAGAGTATGCAGCTACTGTATATGCACTTATCAAGATCAATAGGGACTATGTGAACATTGCAATGTGTAATAATATCAATAGTACCCACAGATCTCCCCTTGCTGGACCCTGCAGTATGAGTTAGTTTGAGTGGTGATTTGGACAAAGCAATAAACTTTAGTCATAAAATAAAAAGATGGCTAAATATCCCTAAGCTATATTTATTTCCATTAATAGAACACTGGCAAATGACATGTGTAAGAAATGCATTTTGCCAAACCCATAAATGCTGTGTGAGAGCAGTTAACACATGCCTTTGTATGACTGACATGGTAGATTGCTTCCATATCATATGGTAGGAACTTTTTCTGCCAGGGGAGTATTAAAAAGCACAAAATGGGTTTTCTTCTGCAATTTATTGCAGTCTGCTTTCCATCATCGAATGTAAATATTTCAAACGACAAGACCAGTTTCCTTAGAGAGTGATATTATGTTTCTCCTCTTCCTGATAATGGGAGTTTTAAACAGAGCCATTTATAGCCATTGTTTTACTATCTTTTAGCCTATGCAAGTTCCTAAGACAACTTCAGAATATGTCACAAGAGGAGCTGTGCTAAAACAGCCTATGCAAATACCATGCAGCAAGAACTATGCATTTATCTTATGATCAATAAAGTATAGTAAGCATTGTTAACACTCCACAAAATCCCCACATGTATAACATCAGCTCCCTTGCATGGCCCATGTGGTACAGGGAAATGATCTAATTACTAAATAAACTGACCATATAAAGTAAACACGAAAGGAAAAAAGTAATGCAGACCCTTTACTTTTTTATATCTTCTGTCTACCTATATACACACACATGTGCACAAACGCACATAAACATATGTGTAATCAGAGCACATAAGGATGTGGAAGTCAAGCAACCTTTCACTGCAAGATACACTCGAGCAATGTGATATTTGAGCACTTTTACACACTTGGAGTTTGGGTATTATGGCTCTTCTTCCTGCCCCTGGGACTCTTCTGTGTCAGGTATAGCTTACTGACAAGCTTGTGGTCACTGCTGAGCCTGTCTGCTTGGCATAAAAACCATGTACTAAGTCGCTCAAAACTTGGCTGGGTAGCTCACAAGTTTAAGATTACATTAGGTTTGGCAAGAAAGATGGCAGGGAGGCAGCACAACTGTGTTTTCTGGGTGGCTCAGCAAATAAGTGGTTCATATTATTTTGCTCCTAAGGGAAGGAGAGCGGTACAGCCTGCATATTAAACGTGCATAAGTGAAATGGCGCTGATTCGTTCCTCCCCTCCCCCTTTTTAGATGTGTTTTGAGGCTAAGCCATCATCCCCAGGGAGCAAAATCACACAGAAAGACGACACAAAATGGATGCCAGAAGCTTCTGGAATGTATGGAAAATGCTGCTTGCTAGTTTATTGTAGCAAGTCTCAATTAGCTGTGAAAACACTAACATTATTGTGTTAAGCATAGAATATAATAGGGAACTATTTTCAGCTAAATGTAAATATGAAACCTATCAGTGCCTGAATTGTTTGTGGCTTTGAACAGTATTTGTAAAAGCTATCTTTAGCAAGCTACATATGCAAATCGGCCCCAGCTATGACAGGCAAGTCAGCATTGGGAAAGGTGTTACTTAGTGTTGTAATTTTATGTTGTGAACTGCCCCGAGATCTATGGATAAAAGGTGGTTTACAGGAGACAGCTGTGTATGCACCATGTTGAAAAGCATGTTTTCCAGCTGCCATAAAGAATAATCACAGCTACCATTCACAGCACCCTTAAACTATAGTTCCCAGGATTATTTTTTTGGGGGGGTAGAGATGTGCGTACACAGATTATTCAGCTAGAGAAAGAGATGAGACAGCAAGTGTGCATATTCAAGAAAATATTCCATATTCTCCCTTTCTAAGCAGCCATCCCTTCAGAAGGTGACTGGGAGGAAGCAGAAACAGTAGGCATGACACAAGCTTGGTTGATAAACCAAAACAGAAGCAATCAATAGCAATGTGGATAAGAAGCAGAGTGCTGAAGGGGAAAATGGGCCTTTAAAGCTATATTTATAAGGTTTGGACGTTCTGGAGTATGCACAATTTTGTTGTAACACCATCTCCGCTATAGGAACACAAACGGGATAGTAAAGATTTACAAGGGCTGCCATCAGGACCATCTATTTCTCTTGAAAGATATAAAATATGCAAATGCATTCATTTAGTAAGATAGTTATTGCCTATGGAAGACAAAGTTTGATGCTGTGAAGTCTGAAAGGATTATCTAATCATAGATCCAAACAAGAATTGGTCAGATGCCCAGATTGCAACAAATTGCCTGCATTAAACTGTTTATATAAGTGGATTTGGGCAGGTGGAAACTGGGAAGGGGTGAGGACAACTGAGGCTTCACTGCTATGACTTGAAACTCTCCAGACTCTTCATGCTGCCCATGTTCAGTTCAGGTTCCTTCTCCAATATGCATAGACTTTACATTAGATCAGTCGTTCACCAGAAGCAATGCCTTGAAGCAACTCACTTTGCCACTATGCATATAGAAATATACTACCACAGCAGGCAATTCCATCAAATCTCATTTAATATTTCAATTTCAGATGTTTCAAGAACAGCATAATATGTAAATACATGATTTATAAAATATTATATTTCTATTTAAAATCCAGAGATTAAAATAACAGCCTCAAAGAGCAATTCTCCCACAACTTACATACTTTCCAAGAGAAAAAGGAAAAGAACAAGTGCACATCAATTTAACCTTCCATGCCTGTGCAGGCAACAAAGACTAGCTTCCTAGTCATTCTCAGGACGATTAATGACCATCAAGACATCCATTGCCAGCAGTGGATTTTATGTTTGGAGATTCCCAGCAAAGTCTTAAAAATTAATACTAGTAGAAATGCGTTTAAAGAGACAAATGCATGATTTCCATGTTCTAATTTCCTTGGCGACATTCACCTAAGGGCCCCGATGCACAATTTATTCATTGCAGATTAAGTCTGTACAGTGGTACCTCGGGTTACAGATGCTTCAGGTTACAGTCGCTTCAGGTTACAGACTCCACTAACCCAGAAATAGTACCTCGGGTTAAGAACGTTGGTTCAGGATGAGAACAGAAATCACGTGGCGGTGGCGCAGTGGCAGTGGGAGGCCCCATTAGCTAAAGTGGTACCTCAGGTTAAGAACAGTTTCAGGTTAAGAACTGACCTGCAGAACAAATTAAGTTCTTAACCCGAGGTACCACTGTAAAAGGAATGAGGCGATTATGGATGTGTTCTGCTACAGAGAGCCCATGAGTATATGTTGCCAAGGAGAAAAAGCAGCATTTAAAACTAAAACCAATTCCAGAGTTAGCTGCACTTTTTTCAGCCCAGTCAAAACAGGGCAATGCCTGAGACATATGGCGATGCTTTAAGTTTGTGTTGTGCAGTCACAAATAAGGCTTCATGTGAACCAGCCACCATATGGAGAATTGGGAGTGTTGGCATGCCTCAACAAACCCATCTGAATAGGAGTCTGGGGTGGCATTCAAGACAATCCTGCTTAGCATAAGAACATAAGAGGAGCCTGCTGGGTCATACTTCTCAGTAAACAGTCACATGATTGGACTCCACTGGTGGATTGATAATTCTTTTACAGCATAACCAACAATATGTGGCTGAATGGGTGTCTAGTGTAAAGAAATGTGTCAATGCAGGCATATGATACCTGCTTCACATGAGTAACTGCTACATTCTTAATGGGCTTGAAGTAATCCAGTCCAATGACTTTTTTCCCTAGGGTTCCAGACTTCATTAGAGTTGGGGAAGAAATTAGATTCAGTTCACATTTAAAGGGGAACATACCTAAATTGCACTTTCTGGAACAATAGGAGAATTGAAACACAGCCATCCTTCAAAATTAGCAATTCTATGAATTTTGCAGTGCAGTTTTCCAACTGCACAATATTTACAAAAATGCATATGTTAGGAGAAAGTGTGCATAGAAATGAGTATCGGTTAACAATAACATACATAAATGCATTGGGGAAAACTGCTTCCAAAGGTATGGATGTTAGTCAAAATTATGCATACAAAATTGTGTTTATGAGGAGAAATTCACACTAAAAGAAGAGGAGGAGTTTGGATTTGATATCCCGCTTTATCATTACCCGAAGGAGTCTCAAAGCGGCTAACACCCTCCTTTGCTTTCCTCCCCCACAACAAAGACTCTGTGAGGTGAGTGGAGCTGAGAGACTACAAAGAAGTGTGACTGGCCCAAGGTCACCCAGCAGCTGCATGTGGAGGAGCGGAGACGCGAACCCGGTTCACCAGATTACGAGTCTACTGCTCTTAACTACTACACCACACTGGCTGCTGGCACTCTCCTTCCCTTAGTATTTAAGGTACCGCTCTCCTTCCCTTAGTATTTAAAAGTGGAGCGGGATCCTGCAGGGTTCTGCCACAATGTGGAGAACTGAAGACCGGAAAAATGAGAAACTTAGAAAACTGAAATTGACAGATCCACCTGTCCCTTGACTTTATTATTGGGATTGTATTGGGATTGCAGCCAGCAGTGGCTTTGTAGTAATAATGGAAAACGCTTCCACTTGTACACGAGAGGCACCTGATTTTTGCCTATCCCACCCCTATCCACTGCAGTGTTCCATACCCACTCCCCCACCTGCCTCCTCAAAAGCTGCTTCCGTGGGTTGGGAAACCCTCTGAAACATTATGGGATAGGCAGAGGACACAACAGTAGGTAACTGGTGAATCTGGGTGCATCATCTTGTGCAAGTGGAAGTGCTTTCCAATAGATCAAAGCCAGCCTTAGATACAACCCTTTGGTATTATCTCAGCCCTGTTTCCCCAAATTCTAAGCCTTCCATGGCTATAAACCCCACAAAACCCACATATAGGTGCTTTCAGAACTCGGATCTGGGTTCCCAGATGCCTTTCACAGTATCATTCAAAAACATAACGAAAAGTGCTTGTTGTTGTTTGGTTCACAGTTTCAGTGACGGAAGCAATGTTTCTAAATCTTCATCAGCCTCTTTATCCTAAAAGGAAAAAAAGGACATTGCATATGAGGAACCACCCAGAGCTTCTATACCCACTGCCAATTTCTGCATCAAAACAAGGGATTATTTTCAGTGTTCATGGACTAGGAAAACATAACTAGTACATTCTTCCTTTTAATCATTATGCAATAGCTCATTAGAAAGCTGAACAAAGGGTGGGGGGCTAACCTGATACAATGATTTTCCTTTCCAACTTCCTCCTGCATTCAAGTATTCATTACATTACATTCTAACGGATACTAATAAAGGTTTTCATCCTCCAGTCATCACCTTTTGGAAGACTTTAAGTGAACCCAGGCATTCCTGTGGCTTGACGTTTGTGGCTTACATTATCATCATTTCTAGGCCCTTCAAACACATATATTTAGAAGTCAAATATAGTCTATTACAATAGTTATGGTTGTTTTGGATCGCATTGCATTTTGATTTATTTGGTGTCTCCCACAAAGTCACTGCTCTACAGTTGCAAAGCTCAGTTCGTCTGCATATGACCATTTCAAATGGAACCCTGTGGGCACTACATCTCCAAGCAGCAAGTTGTCTGTGTGATGTGGCTCCACAGCAGCATGAGGCACTTCTGACCACTGCAAATTTAGTGATGCTGTGGCTGAGGACACCAGTACTGCACAGACACTTGCATGGAGCAGTTGCCTTGGTCTTTTGGAGCTGCAATAAACTGGTTCTATTTTAAGCAGTATCCTACACAGCCAGGTATATGCCTGAATTAGTCTTCAGTTTTATGCAAGGTGTATTGGGCTTGATTCCCAGTCACTGTACTCTGGGAATCACAAGTCCCAACCACCAGACTGATGGGACAAGGCACACACAAAGATAATTGGAAAAGGGTCTAGCTCTGCAATGTTGTTAACACTCAGCGGGCACTGATATTTCGGGATCCGTTGACGAAAGCTTCCTGGCCAACAGCAGATAAGATGATAGGAACTGAACTCCCACAGTGAGTTCATTTCTAGCTAATAGCAAAAAAGATACACAGAAGAGGCAACATGCTGTTTGATGCAAATCTCCAGCAACTTGGTTGTTTCGTCATAAGAAGAAGAAACAATGGAAAGCAGTATTGACTACTTTTAACTCAATGTAAAACAAGAAGGGGAACAGAAGAAACAGGCCTGGTTCAGACGTCGACAGGATGTTCAAAACAACTGGATCAGATGTCATTGAACACTGAGGTATAAGAAACAAACAAATCTCCTCTGCAGCTGAGCAGAGAAGAAGAGCTCATTGCTCATTGCTTATGTTCACACAAGTCACGGTTTGTTAGAGTAATCTCATTACATCTGAGAGCCAGTGACCCATAATGGCTAAGAATGTCAACTATTAGCCAGGAAACTGCTATCTGAAGCCTCACCTCCACTATGATATCATGAGATGGCCTTAGGTAAGCTACTTTCACTCATCCTTGGTCCTCCCATCCCCACTGCAATATGGGGAGAATAATACTGGCCTGCCTTACAAGAAGAACATTCTGCAACTGGAGGGTCACTACTGATAAGACCACATTACAAGCCCTGGTAAGCTGGAGAGATAAAATGCAGGGCACCCTGCAATACACAGAAAAACCAGGCAACCCCTAGGAATTAACAACTCTGTGGACACATTAAAGTCTTGGAGACTTTTGAAATGTGCCCTGTAGGATTAAAGTGCAGTATAACAGATTTAGGGTAAGTGTTAGGAAACCTCACAGGAATTCTATAGCAGAATGAGCCACTTGGGAAGGATATGAAATCTCAAGCTAGGCAGACAGAGCTGTAAAGGACCTTTTAGTTTATCTTGGAGCATGAACTGGACTGGAGATCCGGGAAGACTTCAGAAATCTATCCAACTCCATAATTAATGTGTCCACAGCAAGCTTTTGCTTGATAGTTCTTTCAACAACATTAAGGCAACATAACCAAACCAAGAAATTATGTATCAGTGCCTTGAAATATATTTATTGTAATCATTGCAAATCTTTGCCAAAATACTGTCAAGTAACAGGAAGAGATGCCAGACAATTTCCCCACCTGAACCTGCTTGCAGCACTGGTCCCAAAGCTTGCACTACAGAATTCCACATTTCAAACTTCTTGCGTAAGTAAATGAGATATAATTTATCTGAATCAAGTCTTCCTCCTCCCTGCAAAAAAATGCCACCCATCTTATATTTAAGTGCATTTGTAGCACGTTTTGCATGGTGGGCCTCCGATGTTGGGCTTCGTAGCCTTAAGGAACGCTCCAGACTGCTTACTGAATTGCCTATGACAATTCTAATGCAGAACTTCAAAATCAGACAGTCACAGCTCATCTGATCAGTGTGACTAACTGCACTGCATGCCACCCAGTTCCTCATTAAAATAAGCATCACTATTATGATAGTCCTCTGTTTAAACATAATTTCATCATATTAGTTTTTACTCGATTTACGCAGTTTCCATGTGTTGCTGCAATCAGTCACACTGGGGATGTCACAAGCCACCTTCTACTTTGCATGCAACTGCCATATTTCATAACGATTTGGGCCCAGGACTTCTCTCTTTTTTTTGTTTCTAACTGTTCCTCTAGAGCAGTGTTTCCCAACCTTGGGGCTCCAGCTGTTTTTGGACTACAACTCCCATCATCCTTAGCTAGCAAGACCAGTGGTCAGGGATGATGGGAATTGTAGTTCAAAAACAGCTGGAGCCCCAAGGTTGGGAAACACTGCTCTAGAGCACTAGAGGAAGAGGAGGTTGGGGACTTGTGACCCTCCAGATATAGTGGAGCTACAACTGTGGCAGCACTTGACCACTGGCTGGGGCTGACAGGGTTTGGGAGTTAAATATTTAGATGGCCACAATCTTTCCCATTCCTGCTCTACAGAAATAAAAGTACAACGTACCATGAAGCTCTCCTCTGCAGCACTCTTTAAAGTACATGAAAGCAGCAGAAGACAAGTACCACCATACAGACCCTGTACTTCATCATCACGACTAACAATAGCATGGAAAAGACCTTAATGATTCAGGCTATGATACATGACTGTATCATAACATCCCTAGGTGACTGATGAGGCAGCAGAAACTGCTTCCAAAGAAGGCACCCCCCTTTTGTGGAATGTTCTCCCCAGGGAGGTTCATCTGGCATCTTCATTATATATCTTTAGGTGCCAGGCGAAAACGTTGCTCTTCAACAAGGCCTTTGGCTGAATAATCGTCTACAGCCTTTTAAATGTGTCTGTGGGAAGGGGGAGTTTATTGCTTTGTTGCTTGTTGCTTTGTTGTTTTTTCTTTTAGATATTTATTTTTTTATCTTGCATTTTTATCTTGTGAACTGCTCTGAGATCTTATGATGAAGGGTGATATACAAGTCCAATAAATAAATAACATTTAAATGGGGCTTCAGACGCACCTCTTTGGTGACTGACAGGATTGATAATGCAGTGTCACAGAACTTCAGCGCATTGGTCCTCTGGCCAAGATCTTTGTAGCACTGGATAGGAGAGAGGAGGGAAAACATCACACTCAGTTAATAGAAATCACTGCATTATATTAAAGGAAGAGAGCAGACTAGTTTCACTTACCTTTGCCAAATAGACATAATTGTGTTTCGAATATCCAGGGTGTAGTTCTTCAGCCTGACCAAGAAGAGAAAAAGATGAAGAACAGGACAGCAAGAACACCAAAGTCAATGGAATATTCATAATAAAGCACAAAGATCCTCTTAGAAACAGTGGAACTGTTAGCCCTGGACTTAGGCCTAGGGGCTACACCACTTGGTGGTGGTAGTGGAATACCTGCCAGGCATGCAGCAATAGCAGGCCGGGGACAGAAAGACACAGCACAGTAGGAAATGGTGAACCCAGCAGCTGAGGCTGCATCTGCTTGCCACCATTAACCCAAAGTGTGTGGAACAAAGAATGTCAGGGAACTCAGCCACTGAGGTACCATATGTGGCACTGTGGGACCCATGGGGACACAGACCCAGTGAGGGGGCACTTGAGGAGGTGAATAAGTTAAATTAAAATGGCCCCAGTTTGAATGAGGTGGAGGGCCACAAGGCAGTTTGCAGCTCAAAAAGCAGGACCAGCGTGGCACTGGGTGGATGGTCTTGCCCATCTATTCCGGGCAGAACCTGCAAATTACAGCTTGCAACTTGCACAATACATCATGCCAGGTTTCTTTCAGTCAGGATCCTATTCACAAGCCAAAAGCTCTAACAGGTGCAACTTTCACATAAACAGCTCTCCATATGAACCTTAAGGTGTTTTACACTTTAAGCAGCCCAAATCCCAACAAACGCTGACACAGCAGATGAATTAAATTTAGTTTAGGCAGATGCGTGCAGTTACTCCTCTACAGATATAATTTCAGAAATCTTTGGCCTTTAGAGGAGCTTTGAATTTATAGCTGCCGAGAACAACTTGTTGAGCAAATTTCTTGAACACCAGCCACTTGGTAGGTGGGCTTTTGCAGAGAAATGAGGGAGTGGGAAATAGTATCTACCTTAAGAAAATTCTGCAAAGCTTCATGAATTGTTGAAGTTGGCGGCGTCCCAAAAAGAGCAGCAGCTACTTTTTTCTCAATCCAAGACAACTGAGCCACCTTTGGAAACAGCAGGAAGAAGGGGTGGAGAGTGTGTTGTTTCAGAGATGCTTTTAGGAAATGAAACAAAGTGTTGTTTTGCAAGGCAATTACCATAATAAGCTATCTTCAAGAAAAACAAATTAACCAACCCTGGAAAAAAAGCTCCATACTGGATCTACTCAGTTGTACAACTGGTTTCTATGGGTGATACCCAACTAAACAGCATTGCTAGGACAAGGACCTTTAGTTGTGCAATGAAACGTCTGCATCCTCTCCTCTCTCCAAACACCCACTGAATCTGTTCCAGGGATTCCCCCAACAGCCCCTGGTACATATTTATAAGCAGACATGTGGGAAGGGAAAAGGGTGGTTAAAAGTTCTTGCACTAGCAGACCTGTTCAGAGGAATAGTGTTTACATTTTGCAAACCAATGAGAAGCTATCTTGGTACTCAGTGGCATATAAATAAAGTATTTTCACAAATAAGCAAGATGGCCACCTCTGTATCTCAGGATACACTCCTGAGAAAAACGCTTTTATTTTTGGTCTAAAGGGGGAGGGGAGGCAGGAATTTAAAACAACACCATGGCACACCAAGAATCCACATTTAAGGAGAAGTCCCAGTGAAGACAGTAGAATTCACTTCACATTGGTCAACATGATATATTGGGTGTATACAAACTCACATATTCAAACTTCACCGTAGATGTGTCATTCAAATTCTTCATGTGTTAGTGGTTTCCTCCCGCCCCCAAAGAATACAGTTCCCGACAACTATAAACAGGTTATGTAAACATATTTAGTTAGTTAGTGGAATGACTTGCAAATATACTTCTAGGATGAAAACTATCATCACATAGGAAGTAGCAAGCACATAGATCTCCCCGCCTCACTCTCAAAGCCTCTTCCTACTTTCTTTCTTAAGGGAAATGTTATTGTCCTTTTTATTAGAAAAAACACGAAATAAATGGACACTTCAAACTTTAAAATAAACTTCCCAGCAGTTTGGGGTTGTTGTTTTTTTTGGTAAGGCCAGTTGTGGACAAGCATTTGCTCTCTTGGAAGTGGAGGAACATTTGTGCATTAGCATCAGTTTCAGCTAATCCAGACGAAGCATATATGGCTTGACAGAAGAATAAAATGAGGGGAAATACTGCTTATATAATATTCATGTGGACCACCCAAATTCCAATATACATACACTCATAGTACTGTACACTGATGGATCCCACACAAGGTTCAGTTGTGATGTCATAGGGCTTCTAATTTTTCCATTGTGGAATTTATAATTAGCTTCTTAAAACCTGTGGCTTGAGCTTAGAAGAATGAGATGTGTCTGGCACTATATACAGGTTTCCTTACAAAATTTAATAAGAACTGACGTTGAGGGTTTCAGTTTCATTTCTGGCTGGCTTAGCGTTTGGTTTTCAGTGCTCAACAAGCCTTCGTACCCAAAAAAGGAACTGCTTGGCTTGCCTCTAGTACCTTTCTATATATAATCTCCAACAAAATTAAAGGAACACCAAAAATGTATGATGTCAATTGCATACAGGGTTTGGACTAGCCCCTGTTAAAGGGAAATATGTCCAGAAGAATTTCTAATACCTTTATAAATGAGATTTCTCAAAACAGGCCTTTTGGGGTTTTCATTATTAATACAATATTGCCAGATAGAGAAAGTCTAGGAATATCCTTTCTTGCTCTTTAGAACAAAAGCCATTGTACAAAAAATATATATGCTTCTTTTTATATCAGAGCTGTACATGTTACAGTGGTACCTCAGGTTAAGTACTTAATTCGTTCCGGAGGTCCGTACTTAACCTGAAACTGTTCTTAACCTAAAGCACCACTTTAGCTAATGGGGCCTCCTGCTGCTGCTGCGCTGCCGGAGCACGATTTCTGTTCTCATCCTGAAGCAAAGTTCTTAACCTGAAGCACTATTTCTGGGTTAGCGGAGTCTGTAACCTGAAGCGTCTGTAACCTGAGGTACCACTGTATTTCTTTGTCACATTTGTATCCTGCAGTTCCTCCAAGGAGCTCAGGGCAGGATTATCCCATTTTATCCTCACAAGACTTCTGTGGAGGAAGCTTGGCTAAGAAAGAATGTGACTGACCCAAGGTTATCCAGGGAGCTTTGAGGGGATGCCAGTGAAAACTGTGATGGAACAAGTGAAGTGCAAGTACACATTAAATTATTCCACTACTACAAAGAGATAGAATCATAGAATCATAGAGTTGGAAGAGACCACAAGGGCCATCGAGTCCAACCCCCTGCCAAGCAGGAAACACCATCAGAGCACTCCTGACATATGGTTGTCAAGCCTCTGCTTAAAGACCTCCAAAGAAGGAGACTCCACCACACTCCTTGGCAGCAAATTCCACTGTCGAACAGCTCTTACTGTCAGGAAGTTCTTCCTAATGTTTAGGTGGAATCTTCTTTCTTGTAGTTTGGATCCATTGCTCCGTGTCCGCTTCTCTGGAGCAGCAGAAAACAACCTTTCTCCCTCCTCTATGTGACATCCTTTTATATATTTGAACATGGCTATCATATCACCCCTTAACCTCCTCTTCTCCAGGCTAAACATGCCCAGCTCCCTTAGCCGTTCCTCATAAGGCATCGTTTCCAGGCCTTTGACCATTTTGGTTGCCCTCCTCTGGATACATTCCAGTTTGTCAGTGTCCTTCTTGAACTGTGGTGCCCAGAACTGGACACAGTACTCCAGGTGAGGTCTGACCAGAGCAGAATACAGTGGCACTATTACTTCCCTTGATCTAGATGCTATACTCTTATTGATGCAGCCCAGAACTGCATTGGCTTTTTTAGCTGCCGCGTCACACTGTTGGCTCATGTCAAGTTTGTGGTCAGCCAAGACTCCTAGATCCTTTTCACATGTCCTGCTCTCAAGCCAGGTGTCACCCATCTTGTATTTGTGCCTCTCCTTTTTTTTGCCCAAGTGCAATACTTTACATTTCTCCCTGTTAAAATTCATCTTGTTTGTTTTGGCCCAGTTCTCTAATCTGTCAAGGTCGTTTTGAAGTGTGATCCTGTCCTCTGGGGTGTTAGCCACCCCTCCCAGTTTGGTGTCATCTGCAAATTTGATCAGGATGCCCTTGAGTCCATCATCCAAGTCGTTGATAAAGATGTTGAATAAGGTAGATGTGGCAGTGGGGTTTACAGGAACAAAACAAAACAAAAAAACCATGCAAATTCCCAAGTAGTACAATTTTGTACTTGGCCTCAAAGTAGCCAAGACAATTTTCAAACTTGGGTCCTTTCTGGAAAATGCCTTATTATTACATTATCCCCCCCCCCATTTAGGCTCAGTGCAACCTAACCATACTTCTGAGAGGTAGGTTAAGCTAAGGGACAATTTGCCCAATGCCATCCCATAAACTCGATATATGCAAAGCAGTTATTTGCCCCCATCCAAACGAAACACCGTGATCATGGTGTCCTAATGAAAGTGCTAGTGTCTCTGAATCAGTTTTTTCCATGGCTGCACTGAATCAATTGTCTGCCTATGCAATTAACATAGTGTATGGAATTCTGCTTCCCTGAGTTTTAATTGACCCCAGATTTCATCTAATTCCTTGCTTCACGTATAATTTTCTCTCTTGAGATATTCTGTCTAGATTACTTGATAAGAGTAAGATTATTATCTTCACTGTTTTGGCTCCTTTCCAACTTGGATATGAAGTTCTCTTACCTTGGATACCATTTCAGTCTCAAAGTAGGGTGATGTCCAAGGTAAAGTTAAATAACATGAAACAGAGATGCTACTCATAAATTGCATGTTCTCTTTTGTGAAAAGAACAGGAAAGTCTGGCATATTTATGTCTTTATTACTAATGGCTTTCAGGTTCAAGCAGAAGTATGCTTGGTAGATTTAAAGCTTACATCCTTTTTGAAAAGATATGCAAACACTAAATATGGGTATGAAGAAGAGAATACTACTGCTACTTTGGGTTTTTTTTGTTCCAGTACTTTTTAGAAGTCTAAACCTCAGTCCTGCAGTCTAGTTTGGAGCAATGATCTTCCCAGTAGCTGCTCTGGGCTTTGAAGGCACTCAAAGCAGCTTAGAAACACTGTACTCTGAAACTTCCAGGTGGAGAGGTGAGCTAGGGCTCATCTACATTTGTCAGAGGGAGACAGACATCTTCCCAGGGCAAGGAGGACGGTGGGGTCTTGGTCCCACATTTGTCAGCCTCATCATGCATCCTGCCCTTAAGCTTTGGAACCCAGCTTCTTCTTCCAGATCCAAGTTATTGCCTATAGAGAGCTAGTGTGGTGTAGTGGTTAAGAACGATACGACTCGTAATCTGGGGAACCGGGTTCGCGCCTCCGCTCCTCCACATGCAGCTGCTGGGTGACCTTGGGCTAGTCACACTTCTTTGAAATTTCTCAGCCCCACTTACCTCACAGAGTGTTTGTTGTGGGGGAGGAAGGGAAAGGAGAATATTAGCCACTTTGAGACTCCTTCGGGTAGTGATAAAGTGGGATATCAAATCCAAACTCTTCTTCCTCTTCCTCTTCTTCAAGTGCATGTTTAGCACCTACTGCTTTGTGTTTTGTTTTGTTTTGTTTTGTTTTGTTTTGTTTTGTTCTAGCAGTTGCAACTTGCCCCCTTGTATTTTCTTGTTTGCTTGGATTCTGCTGTTTTTATATTGTATTCAATTTTGTCCCTTTGAGAATTTTGAATTGAAAAGCAAATGATCAATCCTCTAAATAAAATAAAACAGATCACCTGTCACAGGCACACTATACAAACTTCATTAGGATAGACTCAGAGCTCAGTGGCAGAACTTTGCATGCAGAAGAGTCTGGATTCGGCTGCCACTCAGGGGAGAGCATACTAGGCTAGGTGGCATGGCTCTCTAACAGAAAGCTTCACACACTCAACTCCTCTCCAAAAACAGAAGTAAAATTGTTCAGTGGTGCAATTTTAAATAAGCTTCACAGGGCTTCTGCTGAGTAAAAGGACTTGAGGATCACTTACTTCATAGCACCATCTTCCAGTTAGATAATATAAAAAAGGGTCTTGCGGCTTAAGCTCAATAGCTTTGTCTAGATGCTCCTGTAAGAAAGAAGACCAAAATGAACTTTCCTTTGCCTGGCTATAGGCTCAAGTTCACAAAGCGGACCATTTCCCTTTTGTCCTGGCACTCTGTAAATATAGTTGTCCAAAGTCATCTTTGTATCAAGAAGAAGCCTCAAACAAGCATTATCCAACACACATGGCCTATTAACTCTAAAGTTTAGAATACAACAAGTAATGCCTTATCAATAACCAAGTAAGGGTGAAATACTGCTTTAATTAAAATCAGTAGCAGACCTGCATTTAAACTCCATCAGCAGTGAATCAACAGACACAAGCAGACCTCAGAGTGTTAATGTAAACCAAGAGTAAATGAGGGTGTGTTTTTTATACAAACACATAATTATGCACTTCTTTCCCCGTCTCATGCTGTTCTTTGGAAATTCAGACTTGGGAACAGTACAAAAATTGAACGGCTGGTTCACAAAGTCATACTTAAATCTTCTTCAGTTTGAAAGCTACTTCATTATGTCTGGTAGGAGCATACAAAAATAATCTCATCTCCTCAGCATAATCCTGGCACTGAAGCATGTCCCCCAGGCAGTTACTTTTACTCTAAACACTGTCTTCAAAGCTGTCAGGAGGAAGTAATTTAATAATAGCAGCAGCTTAACAAAGCTACCAAAAACATACCTTAAAGAGATAGCCATTCCTGATTTTGTTCTGCACACTTTCAAACTGAGACATGTAGCCACACATCATTGCAAACCTGAACAGGAAGCAGCAAGGAAAGAGAGAGAAATATCAAAACATTGATGATCATTTTAATCACAATAATGCCAGCCTGGCTAAGATCCTCATGCAAGGAAAAACACAGAGGCAAAACCAGTTTAAATGCAGCTTGTAGTCAAAACTGACTAAAGCCCGTCCAAATCTTTTAAGCAAAGCTGTAATGTTTAGTCTATTATTTCATTTAAGCGTTTTGATGGGCAAAAAGTACTAAAGAATTTTAAAGTAATTGTTCAATAATTTTCAGTACAAAAAATACAGGAGTGGTGTTTCATTTTAGAAGAGGCGTTCTTTCTCCTCTCTCTCACAGAGACTGCTGTGACTTGTAAGGGCATAATCTAAAAACAAAGAAGGGTTTCTTTCTTGTTCAAAACAATAGCTTTGTTCGTGTGCACTGCAATCTGAAGGATGTGGACTAGTCAGAAGTCAGTCCCATTAAGTTCAATAGGACTTACTGCTTGAGTGTCCTTTGGACCATAGCCTTAATTGATTAATCAATAATTTGTGAGTAAATGTGTAGATCCCATATGCCAAGACAAAATAACTAGAAGTGTGGGGTATAAATTGTTCATCCTTATATTGTCAGTCCTGACCCTGATGGCTTTGAATCAGTTTTGACTCCAGCTGCTTTTATACACTATTCAAGGTTCATACCACAAGTGGCTTATGACAGCTGCAACAAGAGGGAGGACAACATCTTTCTCATCAGTATGGATAGAGCAGTGCATGGACAGCGCAACACAGTTTTCAACTACTCTGTATTTTCCTTATAGTATAAATTCAGGGTATCCCGAAAGAGATGATGCTTTACGATGCTATGGAAGATCTTTCAAAACTGGCCTTTCAAATAATAATAATAATCAAGAGTGTTGGCAGCCCTAAGCAGGAAAGATAAAGGAATTTCAACTATTTGGATGAGAAAAGGGTACTACAAACTTAAATTCCCATAATTTGCAGAAATGCAGGCAACATTTTCTCTCCAAAACCCTTTGGCTCATTAGGTGCTAATCAGATAAACTCAGCATACCATAGCTAAACGGATTGCAGCTAGAAAAGAAAACAATGAAATGCAAACAAGCTAATCCCAGGTTTTCACAGTATCTCCAAGTCTGTGCGTGACAAGGGAAGAAAGGTGCTGGGTTAAACTAGTTAAGGGTGATACTTTTACATGTAAAGGCCTTTCTAGACAAATAACAAGCTGCTTATTTTTCTTAGTGCAAAAGTCCCGCTAGTTGCAATCGTATCTGCCTCGAATAAGAAAGGGGGGAGGAAGCCTTTGAAGGGGAGGTATACATTTGCTGCACATTCACATAAAGGTAAAGGTACCCCTGCCCTTACGGGCCAGTCTTGACAGACTCTGGGGTTGTGCGCTCATCTCACTCTATAGGCCGGGAGCCAGCGCTGTCCGGAGACGCTTCCGGGTCACGTGGCCAGCGTGACAAAGCTGCATCTGGCGAGCCAGCGCAGCACACGGAAACGCCGTTTACCTTCCCGCCAGTAAGCGGTCCCTATTTATCTACTTGCACCTGGGGGTGCTTTCAAACTGCTAGGTTGGCAGGCGCTGGGACCGAGCAACGGGAGCGCACCCCGCCGCGGGGATTCGAACCGCCGACCTTTCGATCGGCAAGTCCTAGGCGCTGAGGCTTTAACCCACAGCGCCACCCGCGTCCCTGCACATTCACATAACCCTTTGTAAATAAAAAGCAAGTTCAAAGATACAGTGGTACCTCGGGTTAAGAACTTAATTCGTTCTGGAGGTCCGTTCTTAACCTGAAACTGTTCTTAACCTGAAGCACGATTTCTGTTCTCATCCTGAAGCAAAGTTCTTAACCTGAGGTACTATTTCTGGGTTAGTGGAGTCTGTAACCTGAGCTACCACTATATATGTGGCAGCATGGAATAAGGTAAGTACAGAAACAAACTACATTTCCATTTTGAGGAAAGTAATTAGCCAGGGGAGCAGGTAGGAGAGGTGGAGGCTCAGGGAAAGGAGCCAAGAGAGTTTGGGAACAGAAGAGCAAAGAAACAGAAGAAAAGAACTGTGTTTAAAAATGGCACATTGCTGGAAGAGAAGATGGTAGCATTACTGGCATTTCTCACTTAATTTTTCATTTAAAGAGATACATGAGTTTTGCTGTTCTTCAGGGGCACAAACTTTAATTACTTAAAAATGAAATTTTACCCTAAAAACACACACACACACACACACACACACACAGAGAGAGAGAGAGAGAGAGAGAGAGAGAGAGAGAGAGAGAATGACATGGCTGTAGCAAAGGGCCCTTCTGAGCAATAATGCTAGAAGTAATGTCACATAAGTGTCTTTAGATGAGACCTAATTTTTATTTGTTTATTAAATTTTTAAACTGCCCTTCTTTCTAAAGGAACCTAGGGCTGCAAAACAGCAAGTGACAAAACATGTTAAAAACCTCTTTTTAAAAATTGCAACACAGTTGCAGAGCGAAAAAGATCTCAACTCAGGCAACTTGCTGGAAGAGGCACTGAAAGAAACAATAGAGACAGGGCCTTTCTATTTTGCAAGGGAATGAAATTCCGAAGGGTAGGTGCTACAACACTAAAGGCCTGACTATTACATTGTGCAGAAATTATCTCCTGATAACAGGATACTAAAGATAACAGGATACTACAGGATACTAAAGGGCTTTGGCCCAGTATACCTGAAGGAGTGTCTCCACCCCCATCGTTCAGCCCGGACACTGAGGTCCAGCACTGAGGACCTTCTGGTGGTTCCCTCACGGTGAGATTACAGGGAACCAGGCAGAGGGCCTTCTCAGTAGTGGTGCCTGCCCTGTGGAACGCCATCCCATCAGATGTCAAGGAAATAAACAGCTATCTGACTTTTAGAAGACACCTGAAGGCAGCCCTGTTTAGAGAAGTTTTTAATGTTTGATGTTTTATTGTGTTTTTAATATTCTGCAGGAAGTAGCCCAGAGTGGCTGGGGCAACCCAGTCAGATAGGTGGGGTATAAATAAATTATTATTATTATTATTATTATTATTATTATTATTATTATTATTATTACTACTACTACTACTACTACTACTACTACTACTACTACAGGGAACTCTCACCTGCAGAGCATAGTGATCACTTTACGTATACCGAGGGTGAGATTATCCAACCTCAGGTATCTTGGTCCCAAGCTGTGTAGGATTTTAAACACTAAAACCAGCACCTGTGTTGGTTTAGCCTGTGACTGACAACTGCTATAATTCTTTCAATATTGACCCTCCCCTCACCTCCCACCCACTATCTGACAACACTTCACAACAATTTGATGTGGCCAGATAGAGGGCAAAAGCTCTGCACTATCAAGTTCTGACCCCTGATCTACTGGTTCATAGCCTTAATGAATTGCTTCAGTTAGTAATTAGATTCACAGATTACATTAAGAAGAGCATGACTTACTTCCTAGCACAGGATGCGTAGGTTCTGACTGTAACCCTCTAACCTTGCTGCAAGCAATAATTAATTAATTTTTAAAAATGCAATTGAGCTATGGTAGAATGGCGCAACTAAAAAGCAGGGAGAAATCAAGCTGGCAAGTTTTCTAACCAGGTTGTGAAACCTGATTAGGTACAGTGAAATTGGCTACAGCAGAGATCGAGCCTTTTAAGGTGAAATCCAAGGGACCTTCAGACTGATCTGTAATCATGTTTACTCAAATAAAAGCTCAGCTGCAATCTGGTGCTGTGCGGCAAACATTTAAAAGCAAATTATTTTTATTTTGCAATTGCGCTACTTCAAAAACTGTAAGAACCACACACAGGCACACACGCAACACAAGGTGCTAAAATGGCATTGAGGAGCACAAACTATGCAGCATCGTAGTGTACATACAAGGGTGTATGTGTCGCTACCAATAAAGTGCAGAAAGGGGAACACTGCCCACATGGCTATGCCACACCCACAATGTGGACAGAACATAGTGAACTGAGCATACCAAAAAGCATTGCACATCCCTGAAATGTAGGTAAAGGTAAAGGTCGTTGCCGACTCTGGGGTTGCGGTGCTCATTTCGCTTTACTGGCCAAGGGAGCCGGCGTACAACTTCTGGGTCATGTGGCCAGCATGACTAAGCCGCTTCTGGCGAACCAGAGCAGTGCACGGAAACACCATTTACCTTCCCGCCGGAGCGGTACCCATTTATCTACTTGCACTTTGACATGCTTTCGAGCTGCTAGGTTGGCAGGAGCAGGGACCGAGCAATGGGAGCTCACCCCGTCATGGGGATTCGAACCGCCGACCTTCTGATCGGCAAGTCCTACGCTCTGTGGTTTAGACCACAGCGCCACCCGCGTCCCGAAATGTAGGTAGTCAATTGCAATTAGCTTACAGCTGAGGAGCAATGATTAGCACCACTAGGGTGCTTCCAGACCAGAGGGCTTTCATGACTCACAAGCTAGTCCCATCCTTCCAAGGAAGAAATCTAAGAGCTGGCAGAGCATGATTTTCCAGGAGTTGAGGGCTTCGATAGAGGAAAGTCGTTTAGATCATGTGCAATAGATTAGTAACTTCTGCACTATCTCCATGCAAAAAAAACCAAAACAAATTTGTTTGCAAAACTCTAAATCAACTTCTGGTAAGCAAAACATGTTTGTAAAATGAAGATTTAACACAATCAATTACTGCTACATTCTCTGAAATAAACTCTAGGACTGCAATCCTATAAATACTGGCCAGGATGTAAGCTCTATTGCACACAGTGGGACTGTGTAAACATGCATAGGATTGTGCTGCAAAGTGCATTAGCCCAGTCTACTTAAGTAATACTGGATAGAGAGTACTCATCTGTACTTTTCCAACCAAAGCTATGAAAAAAATGATGCAAAAGCTGTTCCTCTAAATAAAAACCAATCAATAGAAGAAAAGTAAAAAAGGACAACTGAGGTTGTAAATTGAATACATAGAAGTTCAAGTATGGCTTTTTGATATAGCATATGCTCAGAAAATGTGTATTCAGGGTTCATAGCTATTCCCTCCTAACTGATTCAACCTGAAGCATAGCCTTCTCTATAGCTTCAAACTATGGTTTTTCCAGTATACCTGTAAATACCTGTTATAATATAAAGGGTGGGTATTAAAAGCTACACAGTAAAATCACTAGGGATAAACATCATCAGGATAGGGATCAACATCCTGTTCCCATCACAAATGGATGTGCTAACTACAACAGTCCATGAATGAAAGAGGCACATGTTACTTGCTGATCTAGTACGATTCAACCTATGCAGTGAGCTGCATGGGGATCTGACCAGGGACCAATGACTACTGAAGCGGACGGAATCAACATAAAGACACAGAACTTGCAGGGAAGACATCTCATGAGGATCAGAAATAAATAATGGTGAAGGTTGCTAGTGATTTTTAAAAACTGATCTTAGGTCCATGATACACGGCACGGTTCAAAAATAAAGTTTGAAAAAGCATGTGTAAATAGAGGAAATTAACTGGAGTTTTAAAAAGGCTATCCAATAAAGCTACAAAGGAGGGCGGCTAGAAAGTGGTTGAAGGTAATAATTCAGAGCAGTTAGAAAAGGAACTGGCTGTGATTCTACCCACACACTTGTGAGGAGTAAATCCCACTCAACTCAATAGGACTTACTTCTGAATAGACATGCCTAGGATTATGCTGGTGGAGAATAATAATACAGTTAGGGAAAAGTGAATGGGAAAATGTCAAATGTGACAATAATTCTGAAGGAAATGGAGTTGTGCATGTAAGTTGTATGTCTCAAGTATATTCCTAGACTTCTACCAGCATGGGAAGATACAAAAGATGGCAGCGCCAGACACAAAATTAAAGGGAAGGGTGGAGATGTATGGATGTCATCAAGAGGCATTTGGGCTGCAACCTCATGAACAGTGAGACTTCTTGCCTACTTAAGTCACGTAGCTGTCAGCAGCAAGGGCAACCTTGGTCGACTGTGAAATCACAATAAAAACAACTTGGCTCTGAAATAGGAGGAAGCCAGGGATAAAGAAGGGCCATGAGCGCCACCTAATGGTCCAGCTAGGGATCTGCGAGTAATTCAAAAGCCACTGCTCAGGTTTCCGTTACTTTGAAACAGGGCTGACTAGCAGGAGGCAAAGTGAAGCATTGGGAAAGACTGAGGGCACAAGGAGAAGGAGACGACAGAGGTTGAGATGGTTGGAAAGTGTTCTCGAAGCTACAAACATGAGTCTGTCCAAACTGCGGGAAGCAGTGGAAGACAGAAGTGCCTGGCGTGCTCTGGTCCATGGGGTCACAAAGAGTCGGGCACGACTAAATGACTAAACAACAACAACCATTGATTTTGGGCTGTGTTTTAACTACAATATGTCATTTAGATTTCCCTTCTCGGGTGCCAAAACATTGTGGGCTGACCCTGATCTTACAGAGGTTCAAAACATTGTTTGTCCTTCCTCCTCCTTTTCTCTGCATTTAGATGAAAACTCAAGGCGTTCACTATACAGGCTGTATAACACAGGCAGCATTTCAGTTCCATGTAGGTAAGAACATTCACAACACATGTGGATCCCACGTGTTATAACTGCACATATTTTCCTGTATATATTGGGAAGATGTGAGTGGCTGAGACCTCCTACCACACATGTGTGTGTATACACATTCTCTGCATGTACAAAATGCAGTGAGATGGAATATAGGAAACTGCCTCATACGAGAGTCAGAGCACTGGTCCATCCAGCTTAGCACTGACTGGCAGTGGACGTCCATCATTTCAGACAAGAATCTTCTCCAGCCTTACCTGGAAAGGCCAGAGATTGAACCTGGGACCTTCTGTTATGTCCCACATGTGTTCTACATGGGACTAAGGTCTTTCCCCACACTTTTGCTTTAGGATAGAGTGAAATTTGTTCCAATCAATATGAATTCAAGTCTCTTGGTCCAAAAGTATTGCAGAGCTTCACACTGGCATGCCTAAATGTGCTTCCCTCAGCAATTTGGGGGGTTGTTGTTGTTTAGTCGTGTCCGACTCTTCGTGACCCCATGGACCAGAGCATGCCAAGCACTCCTGTCTTCCATTGCCTCCCGCAGTTTGGCCAAACTCATGCTGCTAGCTTCGAGAACACTGTCCAACCATCTCATCCTCTGCCGTCCCCTTCTCCTTGTGCCCTCCATCTTTCCCAACATCAGGGTCTTTTCCAGGGAGTCTTCTCTTCTCATGAGGTGGCCAAAGTATTGGAGCCTCAGCTTCAGGATCTGTCCTTCCAGTGAGCACTCAGGGCTGATTTCCTTAAGAATGGATAGGTTTGATCTTCTTGCAGTCCATGGGACTCTCAAGAGTCTCCTCCAGCACCATAATTAAAAAGCATCAATTCTTTGGCGATCAGCCTTCTTTATGGTCCAGCTCTCACTTCCATACATCACTACTGAGAAAACCATAGCTTTAACTATACGGACCTTTGTTGGCAAGGTGATGTCTCTGCTTTTTAAGATGCTGTCTTTGGGGGGAGATATGCTTAAATGGAAAGAGATTCTGAATGCAAGTGCCCTTATAACTCTGGAAAGATCAAATCTATTGAACCCCTTTTTATTAATTCCCAGAATGATCAGATGCATTTTACATCCTTTTAACTCCTTTCAGATCAAAATGCATCTACAGTGGAATCTCAACTTACATCCGCCTCTTCTCACGGATGTTCAAAGTTGCGACCGCGGCAAACCCGGAAGTAAACACTGGGCTTGCCACAATTTGCACATGCGCAGAAGCAGCTTCTGCCATCTGCGCATGTGCACAAGTGGCTGCCACTGTCTATGCATGTGCAGAAATATGCTGCCGCCGAATGCGCACGCGCACAACGGCGCCTCTACTAGCGTCTGGTTTTGCCCAGCGGACAGGCCTCCGGAATGGATTATGATAATAAATAGAGGTTCCACTGTATTGCTTTCAGTGTGGCCTATTTTAGTTTATTTTACGTTACTTTTATTGATTTTATTTTACCCTATTAAACACATTTGGATAATGTGTTCTACGTGGTTCGTGTTTACTTATTTCTTGCTTTCTTAATACTGGTCATTGGCTGTAACAACAAAGATTTGATTCGATGGATCCAAGTCCTTCAGACTTACCACTGGTGACTCTCAGCACTTGATGGATCCAGGTTTACAGCATTTTCACTCACAAGCTTTCCTGCAAAAGATGCATCACAGAACATAAAAGTACTATTCGTGATATAACAATAAACCTGACCATATTAGCTGACGAACATGCTATGCAATATAAAGATAACAATACAGATGTACCTTCAAAGTCGAACGGAATCTGTTCTAGAAGTCTGTTCGACTTCCAAAACATTCGACTTCCAAGGCGCAGCTTCCGATTGGCTGCAGAATCGGAAGCTGCGGAAGCTGTGCCAGACATTCGGCTTCTGAAAATCATTCGAAAACCGGAACAATCACTTCCGGTTTTCAATCGTTCGGGAGTCGAAACCTTCGAGTTTACAGGCATTCGGCTTCCATGGTTCCACCATAGTTAGTTATAGTTTGTGAGCCACCCTGTGATCTTTCGATGATGGGCGGTATATAAATTTAATAAAATAATAATAATTAATGGACAAGGTTGAACTTTATAAAGCCAGTTCAAAGGTTAACTGGCTTAAAACGATTATGTTAGGATATTTCCGTTCCACCTTAAAAGGGAGCAGGATGTTTGTATAACAGCCTGCGTAAGTTCCTGTCTCACAGGATGTTTATGTTGTAAGTTCGTTTCGTTTTTGGCTGTTTTGCCTGAGCAGTCGGAGCAGACGGTCATGCTTTTCTTTGTTCTGACCAACGCCTAATAAACTGTAAATATGCATGTTCTGCTCTCATGCTGTGCAACTTCTGTTGTGTGAATTCTGCTGTCAGAGTGTGCACTAAGTCTGAGGCTTCGTGTCGCTACAATTGCTAGATACTGCGTGACTACGGGAGGTCGATGGATCGTCTGGCACCGAGCTTGGGGGCTCAGATGGATTTTATCTCCCTGGCAGTATCCCAACAACAGGTTATGGGCCCAGATTCACGGCACTTGCAGGAGAGTAAGACTGCGACAGACTGCTGAGGTATGTGTGGGAAAAGCAAAAGCAGAGGCTTTTCTGTTGCCGCGGCAGTCTCTTTGATGTCCGGCAAAGACTAATTGGCCTGGGAGCCGAGCCAAGCAGGCTTCGTGATTTATGGGTGCCAAGATAAGGAGTCTCTGAAGTGAAGAAGACTCACGGCTGACGTTAAGAGGTGGAATGGAGTTTTTCCAAGCCTCTGAAGCTGCTGAGTGCCCAAAATTAAATCGGGACAATTATGAGACCTGGGCAAAATGGTGTGAGAGTTTGCTGCGTCAGTTTGGAGTCTGGCATACTGTCTCAGAAGCCCCTCCAGTTCCTCTGACAGGGAGATGGGAGGCTCAGAATTCGAGAGCCATAGACGTAATAGTCTTGTCCGTCTCTCTGGAGGAAATTGCTACGCTAGCTGGCAACACGACTGCACGTCAGATGTGGAATGCTTTGAAGATAGCCCATCTGCCAGTCATCCCAGCCCAGAGTTTGACTGCATCGGAGGTCCTGGCTGTTTCCCAGAATGCGAGTGAATGCAGAGATGCCGAGGGCACCGGTTGCAAGCTGCAGGGGGAGCTGACTGTGATGTCATCCCAGGCAGCATTCCAGCCTCCAGAGGGAGCCAAGGAGTCGGCAGCTGAGAGCTCTGTTTCTCGTGAGAACCAAGGTCAGAGCCTTTGCAGAGGCCGGAAGGCCAGAAGTAAACAAAGGAAAAAGCCTGCAGATGGCCCGAAGCAGAAGGGGGGTGAAAGGCCCACGCCAGTGGAAAACAAGGCTTTGTTTGCTGGCACAGCTTCACCAAAGGCTAAAGGCAAGCTGCAAAAGCCCACGCTGGTGGAAAACAAGGTTTTGTTTGCCAGCAAATCTGCTTCGAAGGGGAAGGCCAGGTTTATTGTTGACTCTGCGGCCACGCGCCATCTCACCAAAGACCGCCATCTGTTTATCTCCTTCACACCTCAAGATGGAGAGGTCCAGCTGGCTGATGGAAGGACTTTGCAAGCTACAGGAGTTGGGACTGTGAAACTTGAAAGTCTGCATACTACCATTAGTAATGTTCTTTTTGTTCCAGGAGCTGTGGACAATTTGATTAGTGTACCACAGCTGACTAGGCGTGGTTTTGAGATTTCCTTCAAGAGGACTGTCTGTGTCATCAGAAAAGGCAAAGAGGACATGTGGCATGCAAAGTTGATGGATGGTTTGTTCTGTCTAACTTATGATGACAATGCTGTTATATCTAATGCTGATTCTTGTTGTGTTGCACAAACTAACAAGGTTCTTCATGCAGGATGCATTCACGATGCACATCGCAGATTTTGTCACCTCTCTTGGCAAGCGCTAGCCAAGATTCCTGGGTTGGTTGAAGGTTTGGACATCAAACCTTGCAAATTTCACATGAAATGTGTCTCTTGTGCAGAGAACAAGGTGAAGGTTGCTCCAAAAGGCAAGGAGTCTAGCAGGCAGGCTTCCAAACCCTACCAGCTAGTTCACGCAGACCTGGTAGGTCCTCTAGCGCCCTCTTTGGGAAGAGCAAGGTACTTCATGGTTCTAATTGATTCTTTTTCCAGGTACATTCATGTGTTTATGCTCGAGCAGAAATCGCAAGCATTTCCTAAGTTCAAGGCATTCTGTGCTTGGTTGGAGAATGCTCATGGTAAACGTATTGGCTGTCTGTTTACTGATCGGGGCGGGGAGTTCACTTCTCAGCAGTTTGAAGCTTTCCTGACTGAGAAGGGAATCCAACATGATTTGTCAACGCCTAGATCGCCATGGATGAATGGGCTTGCGGAGAGAGCAAATCAAACGTTGCTGCAAGGGATAAAAACCTTGTTGCATGATGCCAATCTCCCTGAGAAGTTTTGGGGGGAGGCTTTGGCGAATTTTGTTTATTCTTTTAACAGGAGACTGTCATCACCTATAGGCTGTACTCCCTATGAGAAGATGTATGGGAGGAAACCTAATGTCAAGCACTTGAGAATCTTTGGTTCTGACATGTGGGTACACACCCCACAAAGCAACAAGCTTGGGAAGCGTGGGGCACATGGTTTGTTCATGGGGTACGAAAAAGGTGCATACAGAGTATGGATGACTAACTCTAAATCCATAAAGTTCACAAGGAGTGTTGAGTACAATCCTAAGTGGGGGGGAAATGTGGGAATTTTCCAGAGTTACCCAGAGGAGGATGAAGGTGATGTGAAGAAAGCAGATCATGCTGAGAAAGCTGAGGAAACTGAGGATGATGATGATGATGATGATGATCAGAGTTCGGATTCCAGTTCAGTGGGCGGCGCTGCTGCTGCTGTCAGTGACAGTGATGACACAGCAGACTACAAGAGCGCAAAGGCCTCAGTCAGACCATCTGATGAGTCTGACAATGAACTGGAAGAACCACTGTTCACCATTGGTCGTTTTTCTCCTAAGAAGGAGGAGATGAGTCCAGAAGACTTGCGTCTGGTTCGCAGGTCTGAAAGGGCGACCAAAGGCAAACCTCCTAAGAGATTTGCTGATGAGTTTGCTAAGATGGCAACTGCTGTTCTTAGTAGCTCAGAGAAGGTGTGGGAACCTTCAAGCTTCAAAGAGGTCCAGGAGTTAACCTCTAAAGATGCTGAGCCTTGGCTTAATGCCATGAAGGCTGAAGTTGATTCCTTAAACAGGAACCAGACTTGGGAACTGGTACCGGTAGTCCCAGGAATGAGACTGGTTGGCAGCAAATGGGTCTTCAAGGCCAAGACAGACCAGAATGGCAAGGTTGTCAGACACAAAGCCAGATTGGTTGCCAGAGGTTTTTCACAGGTACCAGGGCAGGATTACCACGAGACCTACTCACCCACGGTCAAATATGAGAGCATTCGGCTGATGCTCAAGATCGCTGCGGAGGAGAAAATGCATGTTTCCCATCATGACATTAATACAGCTTTTTTGTACGGGATTTTGGGGGAGGAGCTGTACATGCTTCCACCTGACGGGATGCAGATACAGAAGGGAATGGTCTGTAAACTGCGGAAATCCTTGTATGGTCTCAAGCAGAGTGCCAGGTGTTGGAACACAAAACTCACTGAGACGTTGCTTTCTCTAGGTTTTCACCAGGGCAAAGCTGATCCGTGTGTGTTTGTCAAGGAGGAGGGGCAAAACAAACTGTATTGTTTATGTTTTGTTGATGATCTTCTGATGTTTTGGAAGAATCAGGCTTTTTACCAAAGCACCCTAGCTCAGCTGAAGGAGCACTTTGACATGAAGGATCTTGGTGAGGTATCCAACTATCTTTCTCTGCAGGTGGAGAGGGACCAAGCAGGTAGTTTTCTGGTACACCAAACACAGAAAATTACTGATGTATTAACCAGGTTGAATTTGGTTGATGCAAACCCAGCAGACACACCGATGGTGACAGGTTACCAGGTAGACAGTACTGCTGAAGCGTTTTCTGACACAACGCTGTACAGATGCATTCTAGGCAAGTTGAATTTCATTGCTAGATGTTCAAGACCTGACATTGCTGTAAGCACTAACCTGCTTAGCAGACATGCTAACAATCCTACTGTTCAGGATTGGAAAGCTCTGAAGCGCATAGCCCGGTATTTGAAAGGGACTATGCACTACAGGCTGAGGTTCACCAGTCAGAAGACTGGAGGTCTTGAAATCTTTGCAGATGCAAGTTTTGGAAGTGACACCACGGATGGTACAAGCACTTCTGGAGTATGCTACATGTACAACCACTGCCTGTTTGACTGGTTGTGCAAAAAGCAGACGACAGTTAGCCTAAGTTCCTGTGAAGCAGAACTCAATGCTCTGTCATTTTCACTCATGGATTGTGAATGGTTGATGCAACTGTTTAAGGACATTGGGGTTTCTGTGAAATGTCCTATACAAGTGTATCAAGACAATAGATCTTGTTTGGCTTTGCTGAACTCGGAGAGTTGCAAGCAAAGAACCAAGTACTTGCAGATTAAGCTACATCGTGCAAGAGAGTGTATTCAGAAAGGACTCATTCAGGTGTCCTACATGCCAGGAAATGAAATTCCTGCTGATCTGTTGTCTAAGGTTGTTAACAGAGAACAACTGAAGGTTTACGCACAAAGGTTGCAATTGGGTTGAACCACAGGTACTACAGGTTACACGGAAAGGGGGAGGATGTTAGGATATTTCCGTTCCACCTTAAAAGGGAGCAGGATGTTTGTATAACAGCCTGCGTAAGTTCCTGTCTCACAGGATGTTTATGTTGTAAGTTCGTTTCGTTTTTGGCTGTTTTGCCTGAGCAGTCGGAGCAGACGGTCATGCTTTTCTTTGTTCTGACCAACGCCTAATAAACTGTAAATATGCATGTTCTGCTCTCATGCTGTGCAACTTCTGTTGTGTGAATTCTGCTGTCAGAGTGTGCACTAAGTCTGAGGCTTCGTGTCGCTACAATTGCTAGATACTGCGTGACTACGGGAGGTCGATGGATCGTCCGGCACCGAGCTTGGGGGCTCAGATGGATTTTATCTCCCTGGCAGTATCCCAACAGATTATCACTAATCCTAACCATGTTTGCCCTGAAACAACTCTTAGTTATTTTAGTGGGACATGGGTAACCATGCCTAGAACTGTGTCTAGTTATTGAAAAACAACCCAGGTATGAAGAGAAAACTCCTATCATGATAGTTTTTTAAAAGGATTGGTGCTCAGCCCTTCTGCTGGCTCCAGTATCCCCCAAGTGAAACACAGGGCTGGAGCAGGGGAACCTAATCCTCTGGTATCATAAACTCAGTACATAACTCAGCTGACCTTTGGATGCATAGTCCTTTTTTTCTTCAGCCTCTGTGGTTATTGCAAACATGTCTCCATAAGCTCGGGCAAGCCTCCAAAGAAAGCCAGTATGATTTCTATACTGCAGATAAACAGAATTTGATACATTAGATTGCCTTCACCACATATTTCTTTTGCCATAATTAAAATGCCTATTATGCTAGCCCTCGCTTGTTATTCTGCACGTATTAAAGCTTATTGTATTCTCATTCATTCTATTCCGCCACTGATTTCTTTTGTTGGTCTTTCCAGATACTTCTGAGGAACAACAAATAGGGCTTTGAAAGAAACAGCCACCGCAAATCAATAATTTTTTCCAGTTACCCTCCAACAAAATGGAGAGTTGTTGCTAGTTTGTTGTGCAGAATCCAGGCACCTTCTGCTGAAGTAGAGATTATGTTGCAGGAATGTCACATTTGTTTAGTGTTCTAGCCACAACATTTTGTGGCTGAGAAAATCTAATTCTTCTATCAGAGCAAGGACTGAGTTGTAATAATTTCCTGTGGCACCTTCTGCGGTACCTCCTTTAATTTTAACATAAAAAAGGTAAAGGTAAAGGGACCCCTGACTGTTAGGTCCAGTCGTGGCCGACTCTGGGGTTGCGGCGCTCATCTCACTTTATTGGCTGAGGGAGCCGGCGTACAGTTTCCGGGCCATGTGGCCAGCAGGACTAAGCCGCTTCTGTCAAACCAGAACAGCGTATGGAAACGCCGTTTACCTTCCCGCCAGAGCGGTCCCTATTTATCTACTTGCACTTTGATGTGCTTTCAAACTGCTAGGTTGGCAGGAGCAGGGACCGAGCAACGGGAGCTCACCCCGTTGCGGGGATTCGAACCGCTGACCTTCTGATCGGCAAGTCCTAGGCTCTGTGGTTTAACCCACAGCGCCACCCGCGTCCCAATTTTAACATTACATAAACATTAAAGAGAATGACATATAGCACACTGAATTATAGCTTTTAGTATGAAATGTTTACGTGGCGTGGACCCTTTATACCTTTTCCTCATTTTCAAGCAGCAGTTTGAAGCTCTCCCTTTTCTCATTGTCTGAACCATAATGCAACCTGTCCGCATTCTGTAGAAGATTAAATAATTCTATGTTCTCTTCAGGTGCCAGAGGAGATGTGGGAGAACTGATCCATCCTTTTTCTTCCTCAGACTCTCCTTCAGTGTCAGTATGAGCTGTAATGTAGCTAAAACACAAAGGGTTTTGTGGGTGGGAATAGCTTAACTTCTCCTAAAGGCGACAAAAGCCAGCACTCTTAGCAACTTTAACAATTTTACCAGTTATGCCATCTTAAGAAAGTTGCTCAGTTAATGGAAATTAGAGAAAGAGAGAGAGAGAGGAGAAGCCATACTTTGTAATATCAATTGTGCTTTTGCAGAATACAGGCAACTCCCCATTTACACAGGGGTTGGGTTCTGAGGCACTGCATGTTTAAGTGAAATCTGCTAAAATGTATTCTTCTGCTAAAGTGTACACTTCTACTGTATAAAAAGGTAAAGGGACCCCTGACCATTAGGTCCAGTCGTGGCCGACTCTGGGGTTGCGGTGCTCATCTCACTTTATTGGCTTCTGGGTCATGTGGCCAGCATGACTAAGCCGCTTCTGGCGAACCAGAGCAGCGCACAGAAACGCCATTTACCTTCCCGCCGGAGTGGTACCTATTTATCTACTTACACTTTGATGTGCTTTCGAACTGCTAGGTTGGCAGGAGCAGGGACCAAGTAACGGGAGCTCACCCCGTTGCGGGGATTCGAACCGCCGACCTTCTGATCGGCAAGTCCTAGGCTCTGTGGTTTAACCCACAGTGCCCCCGTATCCCGTTTCTACTGTATACCACTATTAAAAACCACTTTTTCATTGTTACCTTCTATGCACCCCCTGGGTTTTTAAAGCAGCATTTTCCCGATGCCAAAACAGCATACTACTTCGGACACTGACCGAATTCAGTGAAACTTAAGTCTGAATGCAGTGAAATGTTAACGATAAGCATTTTTCAAAGCATACTACCCACTCCTTTTGTTTCTGGTGCAATATTTATGCTTTAAATTAGAGAGCAGAAGAGATTTCACTTGTTGAAAGCTACCAACTGAAAGTGCTTTAAGACCCTGAGCAATAGCAAAGATAAAAATTTACTATGTGGGATTACAGGTTCCTTCATGATACCATCTACTTTGCTGCTAGCAGCATTTTGGCACCACATCAAATACCCTTCCAGGGTTATAGGCATAGCGATCAATGTTGCTCACCAAGACCTTGAGATGAGGAAAGTTATCTCTTTCCTGCCAACGAAAACAGTTCCAGGCTTAAAAAACAAAAACATTCTGTCAAGGCCTTGTTCTCACAAGGTTGAAAAGTTTGTAATGGATATTACAAGATTTGCTGTACAAATAAAAATTAACGCATCAAGACGTTTTCATATGATGCATCGAGTACTTATTCTTGGAGTTCTTATTAAGTTTGCAACAATTTTGAGTGGGCTCCCCCCCCCCGCATGCCATAAGTACCACTTTTTAGCTTCTGCAAATGCTAGACAAAATCAAGTCAAGACAGGGAGTGGGAAAGTGAGGAGACAGTGTAATTCATAGTTTATCTTCCCAGCTTAGATTACAAACAAAGGAAGGTCATATATGTCAAGAGGACACTTCTAGGCAAACCAAAACCTCTGCACCTTGAATTTGGCGTGGTTTTCATCTATGCAGGTATGGCAGGGTCTCAATGCTCTCCACACTTCTGGGGATCCCAAGAGAGCCACAAGGAAGGGAAAGGGTTTTGTGGGGGGGGCGGGGGCGGTAGGGGAATGTAGCCACTGTATGAAGTTAGCTGGGAGTTCTCCATTTCCTTCTCCCTCTGCCTGTGAATTCTAGTCAGTGCTCTGAAGAATTAGTGCATAGAACACCAACAGACTGAAATATATATTTAAAAACTAACCAAGCAACTTGAGCAAGGAAAACATTTTACAATCAGCATTTCAGTTGCCTGCTTTTCTGTAATTTATACATAAAACATTAAAGGTTGTCACCTGTATGGATCATTCCAATATTTGTTTGGTGTAATGCAAGTTAAAAACTGACACCACCAGCCACTCATCCATGTATTGTGTACGGTACAAAAAAATGCTCCCACAAAGATAAAAGCGGTGACCTTCATATGATTGCCCTCTAGTGGCCAATTCTCAGACCGGTCCTATTGAAACATGATGTATTGGAGGAGAACGCCAAGAGTGCAAGAAGTTTTGTAAGGAGGACTATTAGAAATATTGCAAGAAAGACTATGAGGAGAATTATTCGTTAATGACAATTAAGAGTAATAGAGAATATAAGAAATGCAGAATAAGTGATAAAGAACGGAAAATCATCAGAGGTGTTGATGGAAGTCTAAAACATTGCATAAGATAAGAAATTACGTTATATGACTTTTGGAAATGATATGTTACAAAACTAATAAAAGTGTGTGTGTGTATATATACACACACACACATTTTTATTAGTTTTGTATATATATATTTTGTGTGTGTGTGTGTGTGTATATATATATATATATATATATATATATATATATATATAAAATTTATCATCTGAGGCCCCTCAAAAAAGGTCCAGAGGGCGGCAATACTAGGATGGGCCTTTTCTGCAGTGGCTCCCTGTTTGTGGAATGCTCTCCCCAGGGAGACTCACCTGCCACCTTCATTACATATCTTTAGGTGCCAAACAAAAGCTTTTCTCTATATTTAGGCCTTTGGCTGATTAAATTGTGATTTGATTTAATCTATTTTCTGATTTAATTAAAATTGCCTTTTAAATTGTGTGTGAGGATATTGTTCGGTTTGTTATTATGTTATGTATTTTTATACTGAAAACTACCCTGTGACCATCAGGTGAATGAATGAATGAACAAAAAAATGAGCAAGCAAGCAAGCAAACAGTAAATTGAATCCACTTACTCTGAAGCAAATCCAGCAAAGAGAGGGCAGAATAAGGAGTCTTGGCAAATGTGTTTCTAGAGCTGTCACAAGCCACTCTCGGTGCTCAAATATTAGCACTTATTTGATAAATAATTGCACAGAAACAACAATATAATGTATCTAGGCAAATACTACATTATTAGCTTGGTTATGATACAATTATAAGCATGCACAGAAACTTTGTTATCTAAGTTGAGGCTGTCTTTTTTGTGTTCCATTGAAATTAAGAGCTACTTCACAATCTCTTCTCCCAGAGGTTATTATTAAGTGGGTCTGCTTTGTTATGATTTTTTGGGGTTTGTTTTGCTATGTTTCATTACCTTTTCCCTTCTTACTAAAGTTGTACTGATCAATGGAAACTGCCTTGGTTTTACAAGGTGGGAAGGCACAGCTTATGCCTTCTATTAAATACATAATACATAGTACATAGTATATCAACATGCACCTACAACACCAGATATGACAGTCTGGTGGATATTTTTCTGAGTGGAATTTCTGGCACAAGCACACTGCTGTAGATTTAAATTTTATAGTGAATTGGAATTAACTAAACCATTTCCAGGCAACGTCAGCACTGGAAAGTGATACAGGAGCGATCCAGTATTAGATATTATCGGCAGAAGTGCCGACACAAAAGCAGAAGGGATAATGTTTCACCAAAGGAATTGTATTTTCCATTGTTAACAGCTCTTAAGATGGGAGGAGACCAAGAAGTGCAAGTTCTACTCAGCTGCAATGCTAAAGGTTTCTGGAGTTGAAGCAAACCAAGGAGCGCAACTAGTGCGTAATATTTGAAAACAATCATACAAAAGCCAAACTGAGGGCGAGTTTGCAAGAGCAAAGGCAATACATCCCTTTGCCATAGGCTTTCCTAAAATATACTGATATTTGAAAGGTTTTGGGCTACTTCATGCAATGCAAACTGGCTGGATTTCTTGGTTGCTCTGAGTTGCCTTGGGCAAGATAAAGCAACTAACAAATGTAATAAATAATAATAGTACTAATAAAATGTTGAGAATGCAGCTTACCTGCCACTGATTTCCAATATTGCTTCCCCCCTGCCTTGGGGTGGGCAGCTAGCTCAGGTTTAAAACCAAACACTTCCCACCACAGCTTCACCTGAAACAACTAAGCCTCAGACTCGTACCCCACTCCCATTTTCCTTCAGCAATGCCACAGAGATCAGAAACATTTGTTTCTGTTTCCAATGGCAAATTGTCATTATAACTGAACCAGGAGCTGCTGTTTGGATAACTACAGGTAAAGCTAACAAGCCATGATCTAGAGAGTGGATTTGCAAATTACTTACACTCAAAATAGTGAGATATATATATATATATATATATATATATATATATATATAGAGGTTGGGATAGACCTGAAATAATTCATAAATACCTACCCGCCTTCACTTTCTGCTTCTTCAGAACTGTTGGTATCTGACACACCTTTGCCAATCTCAGTCTTCCTCTTCTTTGTTCCTCTGTGCAAAGGGCTGCTCCTGCGAGAATCTGTTCTCCCCTGGAGTTCATCCCGGACAAGTTCTTCCAACTTTGGAATTGCTTCTCTCAGAAATGTTACTTCTCTCTTAAGTTCTTCCACAGTTGCTATTAAACCATTCATTTTTTCCAGTACCTGAAGCTGCCTTCCTTGCAATAGCATCACAGTTCCTTGTTCATTATGAGCTTCATGTGGAAAATTTACCAAGTCAAAACTGCCCTCTGAATTCAAAAAGGTAGGCAAGTACATGGCTTTACTGCATTTCTGTGTCTTTCGATACCAAATGAGGCCCAAGGTTATTCCAGCAGCCCCTGCCATTAGGCCAAATAATATTTTTTTGCTTTCAAAATAAGGCATGATTTTTCTCTTCTGAAATGATATAAAAGCCATAAGAAAACTGGGTTTACAACGTTGCATGCGAAACTCCTTGCTACTGCAATGTAGGCTATAGAGATATGACAGCTTCACTTACAAACCAATTATACAGGGATTATTGGTTAAGAGGCATTTAGGTCACAACCCGGAACATGCTTGCATAGAAATAAATGTGGGACAGCTTCATATGACAATTGCATAATAGGGCTGTTTGCATTCTAAGCAAATTTTTTGTTTGTATTGTTCGAAACCAATCCGGGTTTTGAAGAACAATCCATTTGAACTTTGCCCTTATTGTTGCATGGTACTACCAAGCAAAAACTCAGTGTATCTTTAGTATTTGTTTTGCATCATCCTCATCAGTTTCATCATCACTCCCGATCTACTCCCAAACTAGCAATTATTCTAGTTCCTTATTAAAGACATGTGCCATTCTGGTTGGCTTTCAGAGTTCAGCTAACAAATGGACGAGAAAATCAATAGTATAATTGGTGACCACCAGGCAACATGATTAAGTGCACTTAATTTTGCACAGAAGTGTGGCTAGCCTTTCTATTGTCTTTTAATACCTGCATTCTCTGCCCTGAGCCTTTGGGATGCAGTCTGCTACAAAACTAATATATAATTGAAAAGTCAGAGGGAACCCAAGGCTCAGCATGCTTGAGAAAAACACGACAACTGAACAGTCCCGTCTTCTACATGCCAATTTTGTTGGAAATCGATGAGATCTACTTCCAATAAACTCTGGTTTTTATTTGGGAGAGTCACAGAGGCAGCTGGCATTGGAGAAACTGGGCAACTGTGAAGGCTGACCTCTGTAACTAGATAGCAGTTGCGCGGTTTCAGCAAACTCTGGAAGTAAATGATTGTCGATGAGGAGTGAAATGATAACAGCTAATGGGGATACTTGCACGCACAGCACCCATTTAAACCATACACAAATCCTGAGAACTGTAGTTTCTAAAGGGTGCTGGGGACTGTAGCTCTGGGCTAGGAAAACTAAAGTTCCCAGAATTTGGGGGCGGCGGCGTCAGGGCCAGATTTAGGTTTGATGAGGCCCTAAGCTACTGAAGGTAATGGGGCCCTTTATATGTCCAGCTGTCCTTTGTCAACAACAAATTGTCCCTGTTTTTTGTGTTGAATATATGCTATATGGCAAGTTATAGACCTAATAGGTATCTAAAGCCATTTGCACATAACAAAATATGCATTTTATCAAACTAATTGTTGAACTGAAATACAATTAAGAAGAAGTATATTAATAGTGGAAATTTTTTAGTGGGGCCCCAAGAGAGTGGGGCCCTAAGCTATAGCTTGTTTAGCTTATACGTAAATCTGGCACGGGGGGGAAGGGTGCGGGAGGGAGATGTGCTTTCAAACCCAGGGGGGTGCATGCCGCCTTCTTGCCAACAAACAGCCCTCGCGAGGAAGTAGGAACTGACCTGGGCAGTCGCTTCGCCTCCCTTGAGCAAGCAGCCGGCAAACAGGCAGGACCTGAACCGAGCCCCAGAGGAAGCTGGGGAGAATGACCCTCAGGTGTCCCACACACCCAGTTCCTCCTTGGAGCGCCGCGGGCACCTGCGCAGGGGTTTGCAGCGTCAGCTCTTCTTCCGCGCCAAGGCAGCCCCCCTGCGAGGCTGCTTCAGCTGATTCCAAGTTGCTGCCTCAACCTCCTTCGCTCCGCCGGCTACCCGAGCCGTCACAGAAAAGAGGCGGCGTCCGCAGCTCAATGGGCGGCCCCAGATGCCGAGACCCGGATATTGGTGGGCGGGCGCCCTACCTGCTTGCCTGCTTCCCCGCGTCGGGGGCGGCGCGCTGTGCGCAAGCTTTTCTCTGCCGCCCAGCTGGAGGGCGGGAGAAACGGCAGACATGGTGGTCACAAGCAGCCTATCCTTCCGGTTCTTGAAGGATTCCCCTCACTGTTAGTCCCAGGAAAGCAGCGGCTCGCCAGATGTTCCCTAGACTACAACTCCCATCATCCATGACCATTGGCCGTGCTGGCTGCGGCTGATGGGAGTTAGAGTCCAAATATTGGAGAAACTTGTCCGCACCAGAGAATGTATTGGATCCAGTCCCCGCAGATGCAGCCGCTGTTTTGTGTTGGTTTTTTTGTCAGTGTCCTGGGTTAAGCATTTCCCCTCTTTTTGCTGCTGGGAGATGCCTTGAGAAAACTGTTCAGGGTGAGTTGCCAGCGAGATCATTCTTTTGCGCTCTTCTGGGCCAAAACAAACAAGATGAATTTTAACAGGGAGAAATGTCAAGTATTGCACTTGGGCAAAAAAAAAGGAGAGGCACAAATACAAGATGGGTGACACCTGGCTTGAGAGCAGTACATGTGAAAAGGATCTAGGAGTCTTGGTTGACCACAAACTTGACATGAGCCAACAGTGTGACGCGGCAGCTAAAAAAGCCAATGCAATTCTGGGCTGCATCAATAAGAGTATAGCATCTAGATCAAGGGAAGTAATAGTGCCACTGTATTCTGCTCTGGTCAGACCTCACCTGGAGTACTGTGTCCAGTTCTGGGCACCACAGTTCAAGAAGGACACTGACAAACTGGAACGTGTCTGGAGGAGGGCAACCAAAATGGTCAAAGGCCTGGAAACGATGCCTTATGAGGAACGGCTAAGGGAGCTGGGCATGTTTAGCCTGGAGAAGAAGAGGTTAAGGGGTGATATGATAGCCATGTTCAAATATATAAAAGGATGTCACGTAGAGGAGGGAGAAAGGTTGTTTTCTGCTGCTCCAGAGAAGCGGACACGGAGCAATGGATCCAAACTACAAGAAAGAAGATTCCACCTAAACATTAGGAAGAACTTCTTGACAGTAAGAGCTGTTTGACAGTGGAATTTGCTGCCAAGGAGTGTGGTGGAGTCTCCTTCTTTGGAGGTCTTTAAGCAGAGGCTTGACAACCATATGTTAGGAGTGCTCTGATGGTGTTTCCTGCTTGGCAGGAGGTTGGACTCGATGGCCCTTGTGGTCTCTTCCAACTCTATGATTCTATGATTCTGCGTCTGGTTCAGGAGGTCTGATCCTGTGCGGGTCTGTTGTTGTTGTTTAGTCGTTTAGTCGTGTCCGACTCTTCGTGATCCCATGGACCAGAGCACGCCAGGCACTCCTGTCTTCCACTGCCTCCTGCAGTTTGGTCAGACTCATGTTTGTAGCTTCGAGAACACTGTCCAACCATCTCGTCCTCTGTCGTCCCCTTCTCCTTGTGCCCTCCATCTTTCCCAGCATCAGGGTCTTTTCCAGGGAGTCTTCTCTTCTCATGAGGTGGCCAAAGTATTGGAGCCTCAGCTTCAGGATCTGTCCTTCCAGTGAGCACTCAGGGCTGATTTCCTTAAGAATGGATACGTTTGATCTTCTTGCAGTCCCACACAGTTCAATGAGGTGAACTCCCAGGTAACCTGTGCCCACTTACCTGAGAGTAAGCCCCGTTGAACTTTGAGGGACTTCCTTCCCAGTACACGGGATCGTGTGGTTTAACTTTAGTGTTATTTCAACCACCTTGGTCATATCAACCAAAGAAAAGGAAAATAATATAAACTGATAAAATCTTGAAGAACAGTGTGCACCAAAGTATGCCTTTATATTAAAATATGTCAAAATACCAATAATAACATAATATGTATGCAAAGGTTTAAAAAGAATAAAAGAAAATCTATATCAAAATACAAGTGGTTAAGCAAACTTAATACATTTTAAAGCGTCCAGGTAACTTTCTAAATTAAATCATCCAATTAAATAATTGCATTTACCATATTAGCCTCGATAAAATTTCGCCTCAGCTTTTGGGCTTCCACTGCAAATCTTCTAACTCTGTCACAAATTTGTCACACTTGGACAACAAATATGTAATTTTTGCTGGATCATCATCAGGTATCTTACTTAACAATTTCACGATAAACTTTGCTCTTAGTTCAGAATACAATGAGCAGTCTAGTAAATAATGATAAAGATCTACTTTATGTACTTGGGCACCACATATACATAAGGCGCTGTTAACTTATCACATGGATTCTCAAATCTATGTGATAAGTTAAGAAAACGCAACTGAGGAGGATTGTGCAGTATGTCTCTGAGGCACTGGCTGCATTTTATTTCTAATCATTTCTGAAGCCACTCGGTTTATAGTTATCATGCACTCGCTCCTTGGAAAATGACCTTTTGTCTCATCCTTGAAGCTATCCCAAAGTTATTCTCAAGAGAACTAGAACATTTCTTACAGTGCCCTACCATCCTTCAGCCAGGCAAGAAAGAGGCATTATTACTGTTGAAGGACACATTCCAGCCAGGCAAAAGCCCTAAAAGAGAGTGGAGAGCAGGACTGGTGGGGGAGTTTAGCCTTGGAGAGACCTAGGAGATCAGGGTTCAAGTTCAGGCATAGGCAAACTCCGGCCCTCCAGATGTTCGGGACTACAATTCCCATCATCCCTGACCACTGGTCCTGTTTGCTAGGGTATAATGGGAATTGTAGTCCCAAACATCTGAAGGGCCGGAGTTTGCCTATGCCTGGTTCAAACCTTTACTCAGCCATGAAGCTCACTGGGTGGACTTAGGCCCATCAAGCTCATTCAGTCTAACACACCTCACAGGGTTGTTGTGATGATGAAATGGGGACAGGGAGAAGCATGTAGTCCACATTCAGTGACCTCATTACAAAGGAGACTGAACTCAGGTAAACACTGCAATGCACTCTTGAAACATCTCACCAGTGGCTATCTTCTGCAGCCTATTGTTCCTCTCTTGTATTGCAAAGAGAGCTACTTCTGGCACTGGATTTAAGAAAGCACAATGACAATACCAGCGCCAATCCTGAAGGTTCATTGGATATGTAATTTCAGCATGTGGAAAAGTCCCCAAAATGTGGTGACTTTTTTCTGCAAAAATGGACAGAACTTGGAGCACACTTGCCTTTTTCACTCCCAGTCTTATAGGGCATTTGATTTTCCTGCTATTCCTCAACAAAGTTTTTGATTTATCAGTCCCAGAATGCTATCTCCTGAATGGCTGCTTCACTCCCATGCCAAATAGAAGGGTGTGTGGTTTCATCAGGACTATGGGATGGGAAGAAGAGTTAGCCCGCACTTTGTGCGATGGAGTCTGACTCCTGAAGCCCCTTATAGCTGCTCTGAAATTTTTTAGAAAGAATTCTACAATACCTAACTATGTCTAATGTAAGGTGTAGTTTGGTCAAAGGTAAAACTAGGAGCTGCTAGTAATTAGCAGTTTGGAATTGTTATGCTTTTGTTACATCCTAAATAGCAATAGATGCTCTAAGGCTATTAGGATATTTTTGATGCAAATATAGTGGGTGTTGTTGTCGTCACAATAATAGTAGTATTCTCTCTGATATCTGTCTGTCTGTCTGTCTATACACACACACACATTCAGATCTTGCTGAATTAATTATGCTATTCACAATATACACACTTAGAAAAACTTGTAGGATGTGTTAGTGTCATTTATTACCAGACAGGTATCAGTTACAAAATGTTTTGGGAAGAAGTGTAATAAACCATGAAGAGGGTTTCTTTCTTGAAATATATCATGGTTGCTTTTGCTTATTTGTAGTCTGTTAACTAGGGCAGAAGGTTTTCTTTAAAGACGTTTTGAGTAGACCTTCACTAAAGATCCCATTTGTACAGATCAGAGTATTTTGTTGTGTCCACACAGGGGCACCCTTGCTGCAGCTTTTAATAGTGTTATGTTTTCATTCTGAATATAGTGTGCTTCACGGTGTCCTCTTTTACTCCGCTCTTCATTTAGATATTCCTAATGGATAGTACTGAGAACACTCTTTTCAAATGTGCCCATTACTCTCAGATAGGACTTGTGCCTTTGCACAAATCACTGTTGGCAATATACAAATTTAAATTGCTTTATGTAGCTAATGTTTAGATTCCAGACCTGCCAATGGCACTTAGAGGGGTTTCAAATTGACACTTGCTTTACCAGGGTTTAATTGTTCTGCTATAGTTTAATGTTCATTTCTTATTTCTTGTGTACTTAAGTGGAATTGGAGAGAACTTTAGGGGAGGAGATGGGGAGGGGACCCCAAGGGAGTCATAAAAAGATTTGGAGTAGTTGTCATATGGAATTTCAAAACCATGTGAGGCTAGATCTTTTGCTGTTTGCATACCATGTGCCTATATTGTTTTTTGTTTTGTTCTACAATTTGGGTTAAAAAAAAATCTGCCCACATATGACAGCATTAGGAGTAAAAGTTACAGTGGTGCCAATTTCTAATGACTTCCCGAAGGAATCCTGGGAACTCACAGAACTATAATCCCCAGTACCCTTAACAAACTACAGTTCCCAGGATTCTCTGGGGGAAGCCATGTTCTTGAAATGTGCAGTGTGTATTTTACCTCTGTGTGACCATCAGGAGATGGCCTGATTTCCCTGCCTTTTGTTTCCTGCTTAAATACTTTTAGCTTTCCATTCAGAAGAGCTGCACCCCTTTCCAACTAAAACCATCATGGTGGCACCCTTTGTGTGTACCTTATTACCATAAGGTAGAGGATCATTGCCAAGGAAATGTCACCACTTGGCTTTAGAATAATTAAGTCACACTATATCCTATTGGCAATAGTTTGCTAATGCCAATATTCAGAGCTGTCTAATTAAGGAAAGATGCTGTCTAATTAAGGAAAGATGAGGAAAGGGCAGGAATGAGCAATAAACTAAAATTACAAAGCACAGACATCCTGTGGCATTTGGCTAGGGAGAATGAAATAAAAGTTTGCCTTTGTCCTATTGGCTTTCAGGAGAACTTTTATGCTTATTTACGTAATATGAAACATAATTTGTAGTTACCATATATGTGGTGGTTTGGTTCAGATTGTGGCATCTTGCGGTATGCATAGGCTATGACTGTGTCCCACTTGCCTCTTTTGAAAAACAACATTCAACCCGCCAAACTACAGTAACTTTTTGACACATCAGTAGAGACAGAGGAGCACTAACAACATATTACACTGCTTGCTTCAATGGCTTTTAGAGTAATTTGTGAAACAAGAAGTTGCCTTATAATGATGGCTATTGGTCCATCAGGCTCAGTACTGTCTAAACTGACTGGCAGTGTTTATTACAGGTATTTCTACCCCAGGCTTAAAATATTTCAGGGTGCCTTAAGGCACAAATATTTTTTGTAAAGCAACAAAATTCTTAAGAGAGCAAGGTAAGGCTCATCAGCAAGAATGAATAGTAAATTTCCAGGAAAGACCTGAGATTTTTTTGTTTTGTTTTAGCATTCTTTGCCCATTCCTGACATGACAAGGTAGGCACTAGGCAGGCCTCTCTGGCAAGAGGGTTCCACAATCAGGGTGCCGCCATCCCAAAAGCAGTTTGTTTGCTAGCCACCCATTACACCTCAGGCAGTGGGGATAAGCATCTGGTTTTGATTCCATGTAATACTGGTGGTAGCCATCTAGAGACCTTGAGAAGCACTTCCCTACTGAGATCTTGGTACCATTTGGAAGTGGAACCCAAGATTCGCTGAAATGGCTGCTCAGTCTAATGTGACTTGCCATCCTCTGGCTGAGGAAGTCCTCATAAGTAAGTTACGGGGGAATGGGGGGTTCAAACACACCATCTGTCATGGAGCGCATCTCATGTGTATCAACCTCTGAGAAAGAGATACTGGGTTGTAGCCAACTCTGATTTTCCATTTGAGGGTGTGCAACTGAGCTTTCCCTTCCTCTCATCTACCCTGCAGTAGCACCCCCTCACACACAATTTTCCTCTTGAGGAAGCCAAGATTTTGTACCGCCAAACAGAACAAGTTAAAAAGTTAGACTCTAACTACCAGTTTTATCAGCCAAAGAGACTGGCACCTCTAGAGAGCATTACCAGCACAGGTAGAACTAGAAAACAGACTTATAAATGATGATTTTAAGCTGGTTTCACAGCCGTCTTTGGCATGAGTGCCAAATCCATCTCTGCAGTTTCACTGGGTGGAGCTGGTTTCTTGACCAGCAACTTCATATCCCATGAAAACATGGTGTGTAGGCAGTCAGAAGGAGACTCCTTGCCTTCCTAACCATAAAGACTTATACGCCCAGAAAATGCCACTTTACGTCTCCTAGAATCATCTATGTGGGATAATTAGTACTATATCAGAATGGCACTTATATTAGAATGGCATTTATATTGACCGGAATGTAAACCAGCCAGAACTTAAACTAAATTTACTGTTGTAGATTAATTGAGTTTAAAATGTTAAATACATTCTTACATGAACCTTGATAATTCAAACCCTTGATTATCATAGGGTGCTTCCAGATTTATTTATTTATTTATTTATTTATTTTAAAAAATACACTTCTCAGATCTTTGCTGGAAAGGTTAAATCTGGATTAAATGGATGCAAAAATATGGGCTTGCCTTTTAATGATGATGGCATCGTTTGGACACTGCAAAAATTGCACTCCAGTGGCTCAGTAAATAGCTGCCTGGAATCCCCCTGAATTCAATGCATTTTTAGACAAAAGTTGGATATCTGACAGATCATTCATACCCATTTAAACATTTATTTATGTATGTGGATTTCTCTTTTGCCTGCAACATTCTTAAAAGCCTCAGGTTGGATAACAAATCAACTCTGAAAATATAGCATGCATCAAGAGATAATAAATCCACAAAAATGTCAATACAGTTATAAATCAATAGCCCAAACTGGTATATGTACCTTTTGCCTGCTCTAATAGTCAACTCTCTAACCTGAAAAGTGTTTGTTTTTGTAATTTACAGATGCTGCTGAAGGCTATACAATCTGCCCTTGTTTCACATGCCTTGCAACATGTTTCTTTCAAGCAAGTACTTGCTTTCCTTACTCTCTCACTTGTTTTTGCAGTGTGCAGCCAGCATGTTATTCCTTTCCTGCCAAATATGGACTCAAATCTGGAACTCTAGATACAAATCTTGGTTTTCTTAGAGCCCTGCAGGAAGCTCGGATTCTGGGCTCTGAGACGGTTGCAGATGAGTCTTCTGGGAATCCCTCAACTCTTGCTTTTATTTTGTTTAAAAATCAGTGAAAAGGAAATGTGTGTTGGACTCACCGCTTCCCATATGAAATGTTTTGTGCACATCTTTAAGCTTTCTTTCTTTCTTTCTTTTTAAAAATGGAGACCAGGATATACTTGATCCGACAGTGTCCCCTCAAGAAGCTTTCCTTTCGCTGACATTTGACCAAGTCCTTCCTGCTTTCCAGATGCTGAGAGATAAAGAAGACGAGAAGGTAGGCCTGCTGTAGTATTCCCCCCGCCTTGCCCACATATAAACATGGAAAGCAGAAAATCTGGTCCACAGATTTTCATGCTGAATAAAAGGGAAAAATCCAAAATATACACATCAGACAATAACAAAACAAGCAGGAACCAAATGGAATTTTGCAAAGGCCAAGGTGTCAAAGTATGTGCTTTAATTAAACTTATAGGCCTTGACAATGCTTTATTTCCAAAAGGAGTCAGTTTTTATGCATCCAGTCACTTTAAGCTGTGCAATATTCATATTTGCAATAGGAAGATGTGCACCTCACAGCTGTGTAGCAACCTGACACATCTGCAGGATTTTGAAAAGTATATGGGAAGTCTCCCTGCCACTCTGCTGTTTCCTCCCAGGCTTTTTCCAGTTTGCACCGTCTTACTTTAATACCCCTCCCCTGCACTTAGTTTCCTGAGTCTCTCTCCCATGTCGTCTCTGAAATCAGCTTCCATCCTGTTGGAAAACAGAAGCCATGGTCAAGCTGAGGTATACACATTAAAGACAGCCATTGAGCATGTGCAGATGACAGCCTCAATGAATTGTTGTTTGAGGAGCAAATCAGGTGAAGACATACCCATCCTCCTTCTGGTGTGTATAGGGATGTCAGAAAAAGACTTGAAGCAGTGGGAAACAACCTTTTTGCATTCAAACCACTAAAATGGTATTGTGACAGCATCCCTGGTTCTGCATATTAGCAGGAATTTCTCACTTCCTGCAATTCCGTAGCCTCCTCCAGGTGTAAGGAGAAACCCTTGTTTGTGGTCTCAATTCCTTCCTTTGAACTTGAATCACCTGAGGTCATGCAACTCGGGTGATCAACAGGTGGGCAACCCTGTCCACCTGTCAGAAGTGTTCCACAAAGGTGGAGAAGTTCTGGATCCAACCCACCATCCAAATCCAGTTCTCCACCCTTGCCCTAAAGGAGCAAGAATGCAGCTGGGGAGAACTCCTGGACTCTGTGCTCCCTGTGGAATCATAGGTGTTCAGTGGCCAGGAGTGCACTTTACCAACTATGGCGGCTTCACAACTGCAGCCTTGTCTAGATAAGTCAGATCTTAGCTGCCCAATGTCTGCTAAATATTCTTCCCAGGGCTTCCTCTTTTTTGGCCTTCAGGAGGTTCTAGAGACCTTTTTATTGCAGCTGACATGTGGATGATTTAGGGTGCTGTGTTTTCATTTCCCTCCACCTGCTGCTTCTATTTTAATCTAGCTGTTTTACCTGTTGCTGATAGTTTTATTTGCTGCTATTATTTTAATATTTTAATATTTTGTTTTTGTTATTTTACTATGTTAAAAATCTTACTACTTTATTGCGATTTTTTTGCCTGCTTTATTTATTTTTGTAAACTACCTTGGAAAGTTAATTTTTCTGAAAGGTGTTTTGAAAATCTGTTAAATAAGAAAATGCATGAAATTTAAATCCTATAAATGTCTACTCACAATCTCAATGGGACTTGCTCCAAGATACAGGATTGCAGTCTTCTTCACCACATTTCCATACTGTGCTTAAGGCAACACACAACACTATGGGGGGAAAATAAATAAAGCTACATTCTTCTACCCACACACATTAAACAAGTCTCCGACCTTGTTTACATACAAGGTGTGATTTGTATCTGTAGTGCATTATGCCAACCACATTTTAATTTTGCTATAATGCTTCAGATAATAGTTCTGTGTACATGTTTGCAATCTGATCCTAGAGTTTTTGAAATGTTCGTACCAATTTGCTAACAAGTATTACATTCAATATGTGTGGCTGCGTTGAGATCACAACTATTTTCATTATACGCTACATCTAGATTTACATCACAGCTATGCATTAAACACAGAATTCCTGGTCATTGAGTTCTGATGAAGTGTTCATGCCACAGAGTAGTGGGTCGCTCACCCCCACATATTAGAAGTAGGAAAAAAAACCCTGCAATTTCTTTTATATTGACAGATGAACCCATCTGCATTTTGTTAACATTTTGTTTTCATTTCTAATTTTGCCAAAACTAACTTTTCTGCAGACTTTGACTCCCTTTACTTCTGTCTAGAACTTCAGTGCATGAGTTTTAAGATGAATGTCTCAAATGTTCAAAACATTGGAAATGTGCCTGAAATGACACCTGTGTTGTGGATTTCTTTCTTTTCTTAATGTCTCTTCAATGCAGAATGAGTGGTGTGTAGATCCCTTACCTCTGGGTAAGTGGGGGAAAGCAGAGAATAACTTACCGGAAACAATAAGATTTTCTGCAGGGAAAGACATGGGTATTGCTCCAGTATGCTATGTAGAATAGTTGTTTATGAATGGCAGGGGGAATAGATGTAATCTGAATTTTATGAGTTGAGGTTGGGGGCTTCCCTCCACTTTTGGCAATGTTGGGCTTGCATTAATGTGTCACTGACAAGCAAAATGTTATTTAAAATTCAGTAATCACAGCCTTCCCTAACCGAATACTCTCCATATGTTGTAGGACTACAACCTCCATCATCCCTGCCCATTGGCTGGGAGGAAATTGGATTGAAGGAGTTTGAGTAATCATTCGTTAACCATATCTACAAAGAACAGAACAGAAAGTCAATGTGTTGCCCTCCAGGTGTGGCTGAACTGTATGGGGTGTTAGGGGAGGAGTGGGGGACATGTCATGCTCCTTCTGGGGTAGTATGTCCACCTTTGGTCTGCCCTCAGCTCTCATCTGTGGCTCCTAGAAGCTGTCAACATGAGACAGAGGCCACACCCCAGGAATGGCTTTGACTGGCTAGCTAAGCCAGGTGAGGATAGCCAATGGTAGTTCAATCAGCAGTCAGATCTTCCATGAATTGCCGTTTGCTCCTATTCAAAGGTAAAACATGTGTTCCCTGGGGAAAGTGTTGCAGGGGGACCATGGCTCTGTCACGTGCCTGGAAAGCTTAGACCTGTACCTAGAAAGCACAGAGCAAAGGTTAGTGTGGTGGGCCCTCAGTAAATGCTGGCACCCAAGCCCAAATGAGGAGCTACTGTCCTTCCTTCAACTCCTCACTCACCATCACATATGATTCATTATCTGTTTCTTCCCATTGGGATGCACTGTTTCTTTGTTTCTTCTAACGTCAGGCCTCGGGGCAGCTCCTACTATTAAGCAGACTGAGGTTCCCACCTCAGGTGGCAGATCTCAGGCTACCATCAAAGGCCAGCAAATTATCAGTTATTGAGTTTATTATATGTTTTACCACCACTGAGAAAGCTCCCTTGAACCTTCTGCCTGGGGCATTAAAATGTGTAGGGTCATCTCTGTCCAGCCCTCCATTTTTTGACCTCTACCATTCCTGAGTAGTAGAAAAAATGTGCACAAAGGATAATTTTTGGAGGAGATACAATTAAATAAATCTGTAATGTTGTGTTGAAAGCTGTAAATCAGCCAAAGCACGAGGTTTAAAAGTACAGCTTTATAGGCAACCCACAGTCCAGTCAGCCTAAACTTGTTTGGGCAATTTAATTACAAGCGAGGTATTTTTAAGAGAGTAGGTAATTTTAAAGTCAGTTTAGATAATTCTTCATTACGAGCCACTTGCCTCATAAATGAAATCTATGTAAACTAAATTGTTAAAAGGGTCTTCAACTTCATAAACTTTACGACTAAGATTTTCCAGGAAAATAGATCTTGTGTCTATAATAGACCTTATGGAGACAATCTTCCAGGAAGATTCCAAGGATTTAAAAGCAACAGCTTTTTAGTTTGGAATAAATTCTGTCCCCCTCAAGAGAGGCTTGTGGCTGAAATGTGCAGTGTGTTTTCCATCAGTTGAGCAAACAAGATGAGAAACGATCTTCCTTTGCTCATGTAGAAATATTGAGAATAGATGCTCCTGTGTAAAGATATTATATGTGATATTTTGTTTGGGTCCTCCGTGCCCCCAAATGTTATTTATTCTTTCTGTAATGGAATGGGCCTTCCTCTGGATTGCCACAAGCCAGATTGAAGCAGGCTGTGGCACAAGCAGGAGGGCCCCATCAAAGGATCTTTGCATACAGACTGGCTTATATGTAAGAAGGCATTCCTTCAAGTATCCAGTCCTAGGTTGTTTAGGATTCTGTACATCTAGAAAAGAATCTTAAATTTGGCTCAGTAGCAAATTGCTAACTGGTGCAGTTTTACTATTTTTATTGTTTATTTCATAAGATATACACCCCACATGATTGTAAAAAAAAGCCTCAAAGCGGTTTACAAAAAGATAAGACAATAAAGCCCAGAAAAATTCGCAACCATTGTCCCTGGCCATTGGCCACACTGCCTGGGGCTGATGGGAACTGGAGTTCAGCAGCATCTGGAGAGCCCCCGGTTTCTTATCCCCAGTTGCTGTTAAGCAAGCTTGAAGAACATGCTCTAAACATGAAGAATTTGTCACCATTTAAACATGATCTCATTTTATGAGAATGATGAGTGGAATAGTAAATCAATCAGCTTCAGTTTAAAATGTTTTTTTCTTTTTGTATGTTTGCTGGGCTTCGTTTTTTCATATATATATTTTTGCACTGAAACTTAATTTGCTGACTTTCCAAACAATTGATAAACCTGTCAAGGGTATATATATATAGAGAGAGAGTAGTTTCATTATTGCATCCCTTTATTTGCACATGTGTTGAGTTTGCCCTGCTGTTATGACTTGCACAGGCAGTAGATAATCACAGGGTTAGCTTTTCAGAAACTAAAATAGTTCTGGGTGGTGCTTGTAAATGTTCAGTGTGCACACATATCAAAACCCAAGAAGCCACACTTCATCACAGATTTCGTATGTGGATATATAGTGATACTTAGGATTCTACAGAGAGGAGGAAAAATATCCCGAACTACCCTGGGTTTTTGTGTTTGTTTGTTCAATTTGAGAGTGTGTAATTATTCCCTGTTTAGACATCATGAAACAAAGGATGCCATGAAATGTCCTTGAGAATTTGTTTCTGAATTCTGCTTGTAATATTCTTGATAATTATGGTGCTAGATAAGGAATGGGGGACTGGTGGCCGTCCAGATGTTGTTGAACCACAATTCCCAGCCACCCCAACCAGCATAGCCAATGCATAGGGATGCATGGCAGCTGTAGTTCAACATCTGGAGGGCCATAGCTGCCTCATCCCTCTACTAGCTGGTAACAAAACAACAAGTTGCAATGAGGGTGAGTTTTATGGTAGATGTAGAACAGTCTTGCTCACATTTCAGTATGGTGACATTTTGGGTTGTTTTCTTTTATTTAAAGCTGTCCATTTTATATATAACAACATGTATGCTGGTTTTTCTGTGCAATTTGTTGTCATTGAGGAACCCAATTTGTCTTTGTCTAATAATTTAAAAATGCAAATTGGGTCATTAGTGTCAGACTTCAAAACCACACCTAGAATAAGGAACTCACAGCTGCCCTACATAGCCAATGAAGACTCTACCCAGGTACTAGGGTGAACCTGCCCACCTTGGCTAGCTGTTGATTCATGTGAAAGGTCTATCTTCTCCCTCTCAGCTTTCTGGTGTTACTTTGCGATTGTTTTGACTTCTTTCCCTTTCCTCCTCCCTATTAATTTTAATTAAAAATAAAGCAATTGGGTCTCTCACTTTCTATACTCAAACAGCTGCAAGGAGGCTGTTTTGAACCTGAAATGCATTTGCCTGTGATGTCCTTAGTGCAAGACAGAAATCAGAACGACACATTTTTTAAATACCGGTATATATTTCAGGAAATGTAGTTTTTACATTTAAGTTATGGACACCAGGTGTGCATACATAAAACCCACCACCCACAACCCTGGTTTAAGTGTCACTAGTGAAAATGGCTTAAAGCCTCTATTTGCTTTTAACGCTAAAGAAGCAGCCCGGCAGTATGGCTATCACACTGTCCAGTGCATGCTTTTCTTTTCTTTGGCCAGCAGGTAAGTCTTGGCACTATGTGTGCTTAATATGTCCAAACAACCAGCAGGACTATTGGCTAGCTGCCCAATACACTGGAATATTTGTCTTCCTGTTTCTAGTCTAATCTTCAGCACCCCTGGTCTTATCTGTTCCATTTTTTCTGGTACATGCACTTAATTTGTCTGCCTTTGGCATAATCCATTGAGGCCTGGTGTGGTGTCCTGGCTTTTTGCCCAATGTGAATTTTATCTGATTTAGGTTTATCTTTCAACCTTGGAATGGGTCCTGATCTAGGCAGACATGGTCCCTGACTGTACGATTGTAGTCTTACTCCACTTTTAATTTAGTTCTTGCAAGCAGCAAATGAAGTGATAAGCCTACGTTGGGACTGTACCACATCATACTTCAGTTGCAGTTCAAATGATGGAATGCTCTTCTGAAAAAATAATAATAAATCCCTGCACACAGATAGATAGATGTTGGGAAGAATAATTTTAGCCTGGCCTTTCCCCTGTCATGCCAATTTTCTATTAATTGAAATATTAATTGGGGTATTGGGGTGTGAGGTGTAAACCTCAATTGTAGGCAGAAGTGGTATAGCTCAGCCACAGAGTAACCATCATATGCTGCCCACTAAAAGTAGGACTTTGTCAAATGGATGTTGACAGTATGCTTGGTTCTCTCACTATAGCAAGTTGATCATGAGAGAGGTCCTTCCACCTTTAGCCCTTTCTGCCTCAGATGCACTGAAAAGACCAGAGAAGCACATATTCTGGAAATAGTCGATGTACAAAGGAAAAGGATCTGCAAATCATAGATATGTTAAAGAAGCAAGAGATCAGAATGCAGTCATATAAGCTAAGACTTACCAGTGGCCACTAGCCATGATGGCTATGTTCTGCCTCCATTGTTGGAGGCATTATGCTGGGCACCACAAGTGGGGAGTGTGCTGTTTCACTTAGGTCCTGCTTGCGCGCCTCCCATAGGCAGCTGGTTGGCCACTGTGAGAACAGGATGCTGAACTATGTGGGCCATCAGCCTGATCCATCAAGGCTCTTCTTTGGCTCTAGGAAGCCCTTTTAGTCCTCAGACTTCATGTAAACATCTTTAAAATGGAAAGGATAATTAGGGTGTTGGAATGGTGATGCAAGAGGATTGTAAAGTACATCACACAAACAAGGTGGTTTGGATGCAGAGAGACCGTAGGACAAGCAGGAGTGTCTTATACTTTCACAAGGAGGGAGAGAGAGACCGTAGCTCAAGCAGGAGTGTCTTATAGTTTCACAAGGATGGTGTCTGTGATTTCCCCTTCTAAATGCACCTTGAGCTGCCTGAACTGCTTAGCACGCAGTTCTAGATGGTCTTCCATCTTCAGAACAACTTTGCAGTAGGCATGAGACAAGGGCCTATCATGGGAAGGGGCAGCCATATTGTGGCTAACCCAAGGAATTCTGGGACCTGTAATCTGATTAGGATGTCAAGGATTCCCTTGAGACCCTCATTAAATGACAATTTCTTGGGGAGAGGGAACATTTGTTAAACCCGTTTAAATACCTGTGGTGTAGACATGTACTCAGTCTCAAATGTTTTTATACTGCCAGAGCTCCAGCAAGACCATCGTCTAACAACAATGTAGAACTACTATTGCAAATACTGAACATGACAGCTCTATATCTTAGCTTGATTTTTGCCTTTGTGAGAGTTCAAAAATAAAAAGTACAGAGTGACATGCAGAAGGAATGTGAGTGGGTGGGGGTAAGAAAGAGAGAGATGGCAGGCTAAGGAATGGAACATATACCAGACTTCATTTGAAAGCACGTTCAGTTGAAGAGACATTGCCTTAAGGTTCCAGTTGTTACCCACCATGAAACCAGTGAGTCACCCCAGCTAAATTATAGGATTATTCACATATTGAACAGACTAGATGCATGTTTGCTTATCTTACTGGATCAAGATATAAAGCAGTGCTTTCTTTAAAAAATCATTCTCACCGAAGAATCTTCGGTGACCTGGAGGACTGACGTCTTGCTAAAGCCATCACCCTTTTCAGAAGGACAGAATATTTATCAGTGTATTTTCTGTAAACGGTTTCAACACTAGCAAGTTATTTGACAATGGCAGACCAGGACTTGAAAATGGAGATAACGAGTAACCTGATTCTTCATAGAGGCTGTAAAGTAATTGTAGGCTGCAGAGGTCTGTGGTTTTTAAATATATATTTTTCCAGATACTGTACACACTGTCTTGATCCTTATCACAATAGCGAGACAGCCACTTTATGACCAACTGCAAACACATCTTTTGAATAATAATAAAAAAGCAGGCCTTTTGCATATGCGCACATACTTGGGAGTGAGCACCACTAAATATCTGTGTGACTGACTTCTGAGAAGGGTTGCATGGTATTGGGCTATGCCTTCTGCAATTCTGCTTCCTTCCTCTCATATATTCTCTGCTCTGCCATAAATATTTCTGTAGGCAGTTGAAGCTGTTCCATTGCCGGATAAAGTTTTGGAAAGTGTCAATGTTAAAGTAAGCAACATTGCTTGCCCAGATTGCTTAAATATCCCATTCAGAATACAGTGTTTCAGCCTGGCTTATTTTGGATCAGGTTGTATATAGCAATTTAACAGGTGTGTGTATAATTGAAATTCATGACTGTTCGGCTACAAAAGAACCTTTACCATCAAATTATGACTGTGTAGGGTTAGGCATGCACGGCCTTAGCTGTTACACCCAAATGACTGCAAATATGATTCTACCCTAGAATTTTGAAGCCACAACCTATCCAAACTGAAGAGGTCAAAGTGTTCAGGTTTAGATCAGATGTATATTTTGGGTTTAGGAGCTCATGGGTTCAATGAACTGCTAGCATTGCCACCTGCTGCCTAATGCTCTCGTCCCTTGCCAAGTAGCAGCAGCATTTATTTCACTTACTTATTACATTTATAAATATGTGAAAGAGTGGTGTACAAATAAACTCTAAGGAGCTCAAAGCAGCATATATAGTTCTCATCCCATGTATTTTATCCTCAGAACAACCAGGTGAGGTAGGTAAGTCTGAGAGATAGCAACTGGTCCAGGGTCACATGAATTTCATGTCTGGGCAGGTACCATTCTGAAACTATAGGCTGATGCTGTGGAACTGACACTGTTACTGGCACCACATAATACTCGTTCCACACTATTATGGAAATTGATCTTTTAGTGTGGCAGAACCTACACTTTGGAACTCCCTGCCTGTTGGCACCACACAGGCACCTTCGCTGTACTCTTTTTGGTGCCTGCTTGAAACAGACACAGAGGAAGGTTGGGGTTCAAGTAACCACTTACCAAGTAGTAGTGGATGACGTAATCATGCAGATACCTGTCTTCTTAATTCCATGAATGACACCTGCAGTAATATAATTTACTTGGTGGTTCTTATGTTTATAAATTTCCCATTAGTTGGGAAGCTTCTGGTTCAAGAAGGGTTTAGTCATGGGGCTCGTCCGTACTTCTGCTTGCCCCATGGGTCCAAATGGTTTTGTCTTGCCACTTTCCCCCAGAAAACTCACTTTTTAGTGCTAAATCTGAGCAAATGTCAATCTGGAGAAAACCCCGTTTGATGTTTGCTCTGATTCAGCAGTAACAAGGCAGGTTTTCCTGGCGGAAAGTGGTGGGGCAAGCAAAGTGTAGATGAGGCCTCATGCTGCATAGTGGTAAGCTTAGAAGGAACACTGTATGCTTGTTGCATAAATGGTTTTCCAAGGGTACAGAGAGTTGTTAAACCAGAAACCAGTGTGACGCGGTGGTTAGAGGGCTGGAACAGGGCCTGGAAGACTAGGGCTCAGCTTGGGCCAATCATTGTCTCTTAGCTTAGCCTACCTTGCAGGGTGATTATGAGGATAAAATGGAGAGAAAGGGAATGATGCATGCCACCTTGAGCCCCCTGGAGGAAAGCTGTGATATAAATCTAATTTAAAAAAAGCATCCTCATCCTTAATTTTTTACTGAAACTCTGCTGTATAGTAGTGGTTCCCAAAGCTCCCCCTGCAGACCACTTGACAATTGCTGAGGGGCATGATGGACAACTTAATAATTCCTTTGCCTGTTGTAGCAATTGTAATGTGCTGTGATAGATGAATGTTCAGTTGTATTTCTACAGACACACTACGGACCACCTGAATTGACCCATGGACCACAATTTGGGAAACCCTTCTCTTATAGTATGCATAGTTCATTTGACAGTAGTAGTTTTTTTCTCTTCCAGCTGAGGGAAAGTGAATTTTACATTTTCATATTTACTTTGCATTGATTTTGCTGTTGGATATAGCAGTGTTGGGCTCAAACCTTTCCTTCCGTTTTAGTCTGCCGGCCTGCAATAACCATTGTCTTGGTGTAAGCGACGCCATTGGTATAAAGATGCTTCCCAAGACATTTGACAGATCACTTTGTTCTGCAGTGTGGACAGAAGTGAGGCGTGTTGAACTGGTTCAAAACCAGCATTTCTGCCTCCATTAATTTGAAGAAGCTTGTCAGTGACTTCAATGGAACAGAAGGCTGCTTTGAACTTAAATTTCTTTTGAACGTTTCTTCCAATAGGGTTAGTAAGCAAAGTGGCTTAATGGCCATTTATTATGTGGGTGGCTGAGTGGGCATAGTCGCCAAAAGACGTCTGGCAGCTGACCCTGTGAGTTAATAACCATTTCTGCAAAGATCAAAGGAGCCTCATCTGTAACCAGCTGTCATTCCTGGTAATTTGCTTTTTCCTGTCTAATGTCCTAACATGTATTAATGATTTATCACTCTTTGAGAGCGGTTACCTCTATTGCTCTCTCTTTAAATGCATGTGCATTTGTATATGTATATATCAGCACAGCTATTGGCTTGTTGTGACTTTAGATTTGTAGGTGAGCAACACACAGTCCTCCTGTCATGCCAGCATGTGACAAAGAGACAGAACCCAGAAATTGGCTATTATGTATGTGTGATGGTGATAGAGCTATGATACTTGGCAAGAGTGCAGACTAGTCTTGAATGGTCAATGCTTCCCTGCCTGTAAGGTCCAAGAGAGCATCTGGCTCCCATTGCTATTCATATGAAATTTTGGGAGAACTTGATTTGAAGTGAGGCAGCATCTGTACATTCAGGGTGTCCAGCTTTAGTTGGGTTGGTTACTAGCAAAATGTAATCCATAATAAATCGGGTACAAAATATATTGCTGTTTTATTCAGTTTTTAAAAACAATTCATTTCAGGATCTGTGCATAAACCCATGTTTCTTGTTTTGACTGAATTTCACCTGGAATGAAAGCTAGTCATTTTTGAAACATCTGGAGATCAGGAGGACACACACAGCTTTCCCTGCTATCTGAGACTGTGTATTCAACAAGCATCTGTTATTTCAACTTCCTTGCCTTCCATTGTTTGATCCAGTCTTGCCAATGTGCACTTACCCAAAGTGTTCACCACATTCTAAACCAATCTCATTCTATTTCTTGTGGCTGTTTACAGTGTGATCAGATGGACTGTGCTCAACAGCACTTTTAAAATATCTGTGGCATGTGCTCTATCCTAACCACTCATTCCCTTTTCCTTGACCTGCCCTTTGTGGAGAGTCTGGAATGTTAAACATTTCTTGTGGGTCTGCCCAACCTTGTACTTTATTTAAACTTACTCTCCCATTCCCGTTTTCTGAAGCACCTTCCAAGCTTGTCTCTTTTCTCTTCTAAGTCAGAGAGCTGTGATCATTGATTCATGCAATCTTTGATTTTGCATGTCTCTTCCTTAACGGGAAGCTGTTGAGTGAACTCATTATTGTTGCATGTTTTGGGAATCAATGTGGCATTTTGAAAGCGGCAGGAATTTTATTTCTTGAAAGCAGATGTATTTTGATGGCAGACATGAATGGCTTGTTTATTACAGGAGTGGGAAAATGATGGAATGTAGAGAGCTTTCATGTTACATGTGATTTATTTTTGATTGCATTTATATCCCATCTTTCTTCCAAGGAGCTTATTGTGCTGGACATAGTTCTCCTCCTCCAAATTTAATTATCACAACAACCTTGTGGAGGTAGGATAAGCTAAGTGTGAGTGACTGGCCTAAGGTCATCCAGTGAGCTTCATGGCTGAGTGTGGATTTGAACCCTGGTCTCCCAGGTCCTAGTCTTGCACTCTAACCATTACAGTGGTACCTTGGGTTACATACCCTTCAGGTTACAGATGCTTCAGCTTACAGACTCCGCTAACTCAGAAATAGTACCTTGGGTTAAGAGCTTTGCTTCAGGATGAGAACAGAAATTGCATGGTGGTGGCAGTGGGAGGCTCCATTAGCTAAAGTGGTACCTCAGGTTAAGAACAGTTTCAGGTTAAGAACGGACCTCCAGAATGAATTAAGTTCTTAACCCGAGGTACCACTGTATACCACACTGGCTGGTTGTGTGTATGGAGGAGTGTATTGCACCTCATCACCACCACAATGCAGACAGCCTTATTATTTAGTTAAGTGGTCCTATACCTCTTCATTTAGAAATTCCTAGCAATCATCACAAGCTTCAGGCTTTGCATTTTTCTTATGGCTGCATTCATTGTTTTCTTTACAAATTTATTTTAGGAAAACATCTTACCTGTATTAATAAAGTTTGGAAAATATCCATGTGGCCAACAACATGTGCCAAGAAAAATGGTTTGGCTACTCCTTTCCACTGCATGCATGCATGTGTGGTACTGGCAAAAAAATGACCTCTCTGAGCAGCAGGTGTAAGCCATGCAATTTAAGAAGACTGCTTGAGTGTCGGATGAATTCCTTTTGTATATTTTAAAGCAAAGCAGCAAGAAACTTTCGTCATACTTCTGAAACGTATTAGGGATGAGCTCCCCTGATCTCTGTGATAGGTTGGATTCTGTAGCTTTATTTTAGATTAATTAATAGCAGTTCTTAGAATGTATATGAGGCTTTAGAGCAGCAGTGGGAAACCAGTGACCCTCTGGATGTTGCTGAGCTACATCATATTGACCATAGGGTAGGCTGGCAGGGGCTGGTGGAGTCCATCAACATCTGGAAGCCCACAGGTTCCCCAGCTGGGCTTTAGAACAGGGGACTCCAACTCCCATCAGCCCTAGTGAGCAAGGCCAATGGTCAGGGATTATGGGAGTTCAAGTCCAAAATATTTGGAGGGCACTAAGTTGGCGACCCCTGCTCTAAAATCCTTAGAGGTTCACATACCTCATCTCAGTAACTAGCAGTGAGTCACCATCCCTTTCTATTTTCAAAGTCAGGAAAAAACAGCCTCCCAATTGTTTCCTAATCCATGTACCCACAACTGGAAACACTTCTATTCAAATGCTACAAAATACATAGCATTTAATATACAGCATGCCTCAAAATTCTGACTTTTTATCTCTTTGTGAGAAAAAGTACATGGCTTAGAAAGCTCACTCCTTGCTTTAAGCGCCCTTTATAAGAGCTGAGGAGAGGAACTCTATTGGCACACTTTGTGGGAACAGATGGCTGTAAAGCATGTTAAAGACTAACTAATCTGTGATAAGTCCTTTTGAGAATACCCTCTGAGTTTTTTTTTAAATCCTGTTCTCACTGACAAGATATTTGTTAAAAAATAAACAGCGGGGAGATATAAACAAAACCTGTGCACACATGCTTTTATATTCAATTGCCTCCTTGAACATACATTTTGAAAACAATGACTTGAAAGTGATCTTAAAACTTGGAGTGGTTGCTCTAATCTACATTAATTATTATAGAAACAAAAATGGAAAGTGATTCATTCCTGGATAATTCACCCAGAGTGAAAATAAAAAACATAACAACTCAGCTTGATGCTTTTCCTTGGCCAGCATCATGCAGTCGCTAGAGTTAGGTTTGGAAAACCAGATGGAAATCTCTGCTTATGCAAACCACGGTTGCTTGCGTAGCCTGGCTGACATCACAGGGTTATAGGCAGGATGAGATAAGGATATTTTGGAACATTCCTTAATAGTAAAAAGAGCAAGTTGCCTCCTGAAGGCAGAGTGATTCATATGGCCCTTTTGAACCTGATGTAGTCTCGTTGACTGGAGCTCTTTTCAATGATGAATGCAGGTTTAAGTTTAATTTCTTCTGCAGGGAGGCAATAGTGGTGTCAGACAGTAGCCCTTACCTAAAGGCATTTCATAGACTGGGTCCAAACCTGTGGAACTCCCTCATGACTGAGATTAGGCAGGCACCCTCCTTGTTGAACATCAGGTGCACGGCAAAGGCTTTATTATTCCATCAGGTATTTTAAGGTAGTGTTTGGTTTTATGGTGAGTTTTTACTGTTTAATCCTTGGTGTGGTTTAATTTTATGCACATCACTTAGAAATCCTAATGATTAAATGGTATATAAACACAATAAATAAATAAATAAATAATCTATATTATTAAATAAATAATAAATCTATCACCTTAAATAAATAATAAATCTTCTTACGTTCTTCTTACTACATTTGGCTGGGTCTGATGGAAGTTGACATTGGAGGGCCACGGGTTTGCTTTCTCAGGGAAAGGCAACTCTGAGGCAGCTGCTTCAGCTTCTACCTCAGATTCTCCCAGTGGCTGTGTGTACTACAGGACACAGCCATAAAACAGGCCTGCATGACTTAATATTCACCAAGCAATGAATTGTAGCCTGCAAAGTGCTTGATGCGTCTGTTTTTTTCTCAGAAAAGAAGAGGTTTGCTGAGATGCTGGTGGGTCATCAGCACCATCCACAATTGGCAGGTTGTGTTTGGGTTGTCTGCACGCCTGACCTACATCAGTAATGCATTAATGAGGAAATGGAGGAGTATTGCACCACAAATGAAATGCAATGGGGGGTGGGGAGGTGGACATGGATTGTTCGTCTGGGGAAACCCTGAGGACATTTGTATACAAGTAGTACAACTGGGCCCCCTCCCTGCTGACAAACATCGCTTGCACATGATGAAAAGGTTGCATTGAGGGGAATAGGACAAATATAAGCTAGGCAAGGGGACTAGTGGGAGCAGCTGGCTAGACAGCTGCATTTCAGAGAGAGGTTTGTGGAGGGAGTGGGGGGTAGGTTGAGTGGATAAGATTTAGATATGGACACAAGCTGAGCCAAACCTCTAAACCAACGTTTCTTTTGAGTAGTATCTAAATGAAAGCCCCTAAACATAGACTCATCTGCTCGTGCCAAGGAAGCACAGGCCACTAAAGAACTAAAACACAGCCTGCATTTTTCAGTGGTGGCTGTGAGCTTTGTAACCAGATGCTGACTGTCTCTTTCTTGTGCTCCAGGGTGAGGCTCAGCATGACACAGAAAGCGCTGGAAACACAGCTGAGTTTTCATATGGCCCTCAGGTGATAAAAAGGACCATTGCCTGTAATGAAGAATACACACCAGATCTCCTGATTTCCAGCCCTTTAAATCAGCAAAGGAGAAATAGGGAAGATACTGGCAGAGGAGAAAGCCAGCACAGTAGACCCATTCAAAGCCTGTTCTGCCCTGTGTGGGTAGGTAAGAAAACACTTCCCTGAAGATAAAGGGCCAGAAATGTTTGAGTCCAGCATGGTGGCCATATGGTGTTCTCCCCCTCCCCTCGTCTACGAGAGCATGCAACCGGCAACACAAATTCTTTAAATTCATCTTTTTATACATAAAATACATTCAGATGGAAAGATTATTTGGAAACTTTGGAAACTGTTATTGTTTTTATAAAGATTATTTACAAGGGAGTAGAGGCTTGCTGACACTGGATAAATTTCTTGGCTTCAGTGTTCACATTGTACACCGGCCAGTTTTCACTCAATGACTCTTTCCCTCAGGGGAATTTACTTTTGTGTAAATATTCTTAGGATCAGGTGTTTTGTTCAAGTTTGCTTGTTTGTTTTACCTGTAGCCAGGTAGGAAAAGAACTTAATTCTGTGCAATACAGTTTCAAGTATCAATTGTTTCCTGAACATGTGATGGTTTATGGTAAAATGGAAAAGTATTTCCTAAGCAGGAATGGAACAGCATTTTAAGTGTAAAAACCAGTCTGGTTCAAACATTCCCATTGAAGTCTAAATCTGGAAACAAACATATTTGTTGAAGAGAGTTCAGATCTCTCAGGGTTTTAATGTGGCAGGATTTGTCCCCTCAACTGGTAATCAAATAGTGTAATTGACTTCCATTGGTCAGTCAAATGCTTGCTTCAGACAAAAACTCATTTTTGAAATGGTTTCTTCAACTTCTGCAGGCCTCTACCCACCACAGAGTAAAAAGGCTGATAATCCAAATATAGATTTAGTGACGATCCAAAGAGCTGAAACAAAATCAAACTCAACAGTCTAAACAAACTCAGCTTTATATTTTGGCAATGTATGCTCAATGATAATGTTTGGCTTTTTCCTTTTTAACTGTCGCCTCTTAGAAGATAGTTTAACACTTATCTCCCTCAGTTCAAAGGTGGTTTTAGAGGGTTTGCTGTGGAATTCAAGATACACAGATTTGTTTACAGGTCGAACATACTGCCCTTTCATCTTTTGTGGAATCTACTCTCCTGATGTTTTCTTTACAGTATTATATCCGGGACTTTTAAGTGTACCTTTTCCTCTCATTTTTTGCATGGATAATAATAATAATAATAATAATAATAATAATAATAATAATAATAAATTATTATTTATTATTTATATCCCGCCCATCTGGCTGGGTTTCTCCAGCCACTCTGGGTGACTCCCAACAGAATATTAATAATAATAAAATGTGATAAAACATCAAACATTAAAAACTTCCCTAAATGGGCCTGCCTTCAGATGTCTTCTAAAAGTCAGGTAGTTTATTTCCTTGACATCTGACATCTGATGGGAGGGCATTCCACAGGACGGGCACCACTACCGAGAAGGCCCTCTGCCGGGTCCCCTGTAGCTTCACATCTCACAGTGAGGGAACCGCCAGAAGGCCCTCCGTGGATGTAAAGGCCTATGCATGTAAAAAGAAATGGATACTTCTGAGTCTTTTAATATATTTACGTACCTTTAGCATAACGCTTCTTTGAGTGTTTGCCTTGCTTCACCTCAGTACTTTTTAGTGGGATTTATTCACACATTCAGTTGCAAGTCATCGAATGGTAGTGTGTGTACATGCGTGAACTGTCCCAGCATTTCGCTCAGTCCAAACCTGTGTACACCATAGTGTGCCTACTACAGCAGTTGTGTGTCTGGAGTGGGCAGAAACCAGGGAGGGTTGAGCAGGAGAATCATTGGTGTTGTGTGTGTCAATCTGATCAGCATTTTAAAGCAGGGATGGGGAACCTCAGATCCAGGGATCTCCCTATTGGACCCCCAGGTCACTTGGCTGGCCATACCTCTCTCCAGCGACACCGTTTGCCGGTCCTGCTTTGCATGGCTGGAATGAGTCCAGGTTCTCTGTTATGTACTGAAGTTCTCACCCTGGGCCAGCAGGGGGATACTGTAGATAGTTATGCAAATGAAGGATCGAAAAGTGACGTTCAGTGATTGGATAGTTTTAGAACGTTGCAACAGTTACAATTGTTCTGTAGCTCTAGATAAGCAGGCTGACTGAGCTCCTCAGCTTAGTTCTGTTCCAGCTTACAAAATAAAGAGCTGCTTTGGAGAAATTGCTGTGTCATCTGCTATGTCAGCCCACAACTTAACACTCTCCATCCCTGTTTTAACTCTATAACCCCAGTCTCCTGATTGCAAATATGGCAGCCCTGCATAGGAAGGAATCCACCAAAACATACATTAGTTGATATACACCATGCATTCTTTGTCAAGTTCTGCATAACTTGAAAAGAAAGGAGGTTGTACAGTAGCAGTGTGTGGTGGTGAGTGTCACTGTTGACTTGATTGTAGGAGAGAGAGAAATAGAATTTATTGTTCCTGGCCTCCTTCCACTTTACTGTTCTTACCTATAAAACATCTATTGTGGCATTTCCTACTTCCTATGGGTCTAGATCATTATTTGATACACAGGGGAATTTCATCTAATAAAATATGAAATAGGAGCTGCCTCAAGGAAGAGAAGAAAGTAATGCCTACAGTCAATCTCAGGCCATTCCTAGCCTTTGACAGCTGTTTCCCTCATGTGAGAAAAGTCAAAAGCAAGTCAAAAAAAGATGTTGAAGTTTATACTTTTGGGCTCCCCTGACACTGAAAGATTGTTCTTAAAGAGATACAGGTAGTGAAATATCAACAAACAGCTCTCCACATGCAAGACGAAAATTTGTCCATTGACAAATAAGTTTCAGCTCCAGATGTAGTAAAAAGAGTTCCCTGCCCTGTGACTGGTGCCCACTCGGACTGTTAGGAGCCAACAGTACATGCAAACATAGCCAATGGCAGGCAGAGCTAACTATTTCCAGTTCCACCCCATCCTCCTAACAACTGCTGCCAGTCAGAGGCAATAATCCTTCGCAACAGGGACCAGTGGTTTGACAGGACAGGTGTTCTTGGTCAGTTAGAAGGCAGAACAGGGATTCAGCCTGTGGTGGGTGGTGTAATCCAGTGGTGGGTGGTGAAATCTTTCGTAGGGGAACAGTTAGGGCCAGAGGCATCAGCTTGTGAGGGCGATTGGTGGGGGGCTAGTACCGCGAGTGTGAGCATTGTGTCTCCCTCTCTAAGCCAGACAGAAACTTCATGGGCTTTGGGAAGGAGACACCTGGCTTTTGGCAGAATCCTGGAGTCCTCCTGGCTCTTTCCTCAAGCTGGGCATGCTTTTGGAAGAAGGTGGAAGGACTCTTGGAACTGTCAGATCATCGTGCTTCCCTCTCTAAGCCGAGCAAAAGCTTCCCAGGCTTTGGGAAGCAGGCACCAGGGGAACATTTAGATTTTATATATGCAAATAGTTTTAATTGCATCAATGTTTATTTTTTTTATAAATAATTTTTATTAATTTTCCAACACAAATATACAATTTTATCGAAATTTCTACAAATTTAGTTCTTTTTGGACTTCCTTCAGCATCTCTGGCAATCATCCATATTTACCTCTCAGTTACGCATTTCTCTGTTTTTATTGCCATTAAACTTCCCTCCCACTCCTGTTTCTTTTTAATAATATATCTCAACTTTCACAGTGCTTCTTGAAACCCCGCCAGTGTTGTTTGGACATCACATATTCTTTTCAGATATTCAACAAATTTCCCCCAGTCCTCAATAAACTTTTGGTCTCGAAGATATCTAATTTTTCCGGTTAGTCTATCCAGTTCTGAATAGTCTGTCAGCTTCAGTCTCCATTCTTCTATCGTCGGTATTTCCTCTTGTTTCCATTTCTGGGCCAGTAGAATTCTTGCTGCTGTGACTGCATATTGAAAAAGTTTACAGTCTTTTCTTCTTATTTCATTCCCTGTAATTCCTAAAAGAAAGGTCTCTGGTTTCTTTACAAATGTATATTTTAACATCTTTTTCATTTCATTATAGATCATCTCCCAGAAGCCCTTCACTTTCTTACACTCCCACCACATGTGATAAAACGTACCTCCTTTTTCTTTACATTTCCAACACTTATTACACGTCTTATACATTTTTGCTAACTTTACCGGTGTAATATACCATCTGTAAAACATTTTCATAACATTTTCTTTAAGTACCGTACAAGCAGTAAATCTTAATTTCTCTTTCCACAGTCTTTCCCAATCCTCAAACTGAATATTATAACCAAAATCTCTGGCCCATTGTATCATTACCGATTTAACTTCTTCATCTTTGGTATTCCATTCCAACAATATTTTATACATTTTTGACAAAATTTTACAATTATTATTTATCACATCTGTCTGGAACTTTGAATCTTGTTCTGCATAACCACTTTCTTTAATGTCTTTTTAAAACATTTCATTAACCTGAAAGTAATGCAACCAATCATATACATGTTCTTTGACTCTGGTTTCTCTTCAGATCATATAAATTGCATCAATGTTTAATTGTATTTTAATAATGATTTTTTTCTATATTTTTAGTGGTTCTTGGTTTTGTCTGTAAACTGCCTTGTAAAGTGGTACCGGAGGTCCGTTCTTAACCTGAAGCACCACTTTAGCTAATGGGGCCTCCCGCTGCCACTGTGCCACCGCCACACAATTTCTGTTCTCATCCTGAAGCAAAGTTCTTAACCCGAGGTAATATTTCTGGGTTAGCGGAGTCTGTAACCTGAAGCGTATGTAACCTGAGGTACCACTGTATCAGGGAAAAGGTGGGGTATAAATTAACAACAACAACAACAACAACAACAGTGCTATTTTTCTAGAAAAGGAGATGTCAGAATAATGGCAATGGCACCCACCTGAGAGGTGCCAGAACTGAGTTCCAGTGAGTTCCAGCTGAAAAAAGCCCTGAATAATAATAATAATAATAATGACTAAGGATACAGCACTTTCATCTATCTCTTCATAAATATTGAGTAAGCAAGGTTGTACAATTGATGGCACAAACCCTGTGTGCAGGTTTGCGAGTTACACAGAATTCTTCATCAGTCAGAACAGAAATAATCCTAGCAATAATCAGATTGCGAAAACCAATTCTAGATTTGTTTTGTCTCTTGTCTATTTCATGGCACAAACATTCTGCTAAAAGCACTCATTTGTCAGAAAGCATTTTCTAATCCAGAAGCTCAACACATTAACACCATACAAAGATACACTATATTCAGTCTGGCAAACTTTACCAGACAAGTTGGAATGCAATCTGGAAACATTTACTGGATTTTCAAATGCAAATGCCAACCACTGTATTTCATTCAGTAGGGGAAGACTTTAAACCTACTATGTTTGTAAAATGTGCATGTCATAATGTACACGGAAACAAATTAAGATCCTTGCAATAAAATAAGCTGCAGTTAGTATTGGGCTCCTTTGGGAGGGAGGGTGGGATATAAATTTAACAAATAATATTTGTGAGGGGAAAGAGCAGTTATTAAAGCGATTTGGGATTCGAGTCATTGTCTTTTTAAAAAAAAATCAAAGAGAAGTAAAGATGATGGTGCTTTTGCTGCTTTATTTATATTAAAATTTTCTATCCAAGCTGATATTGGCATCAGTCCCAATGCTCATGGAGCTCAGATGCTGCAAGTTATGCAGGTCCAGTGAACCATGGTGCAACCCGTGTCAGGTTTGTTTCTTGTGAATGAAGTCTTGTCCATTAGCACAGGTGAGGAACTTCCCTACCAAGCTGCCCTCAACCAGCCCTCACCTGCCTGCCTCCTTACTTACACCCAGTTCAGGCCATAGAACTAGCTGTCAGTTTACTGCTCTTTAGTCTCAGTCTTGCCTTTGTAGAACTCAGCAGGGAGAAAGAAGTGGACAAAGTCAGAATTAGTTGGCTCCATTTTTCATTGGCTCTGTTTCCACCTACTGTTGACCTTCCTGCCTTTTGTTCTACCAGTCTGAATGGGCACCAGCCTCCACCACTGAGTGAATCTTGAATGGATCGCCAGAGTGAGCCCATAGTGGTGTACCCAGAAAACTGGTTTACCACTAGAGAACCAGATTCTAGTGTGACAACAGCAATAGTCCCCAAAATAAGTGGCTGGGCTTGAATGAACTGGCCCTCACTTTATTCCTTGGCTTTGGTACAACACTTGGCTTTGGTACAACACTTGGAGGCTAATCATCATCATCATCATCATCATCATCATCATCTCCTATTTAACATTTATATAACACTTTGTGTTTTGTATACATTCTTATCGCAACTTTGTAAGGTAGATCAGGATTCTTATCCCTGTATTGCAGATGGCAACATCAAGAGAGGTAGCTGTGTTAGTCTGCAGCAGCATGAGTGACAGAGAGGCCTGACGCACTGTAAAGACTCACACATTTATTATTGTGGCCTAAGTGGACTGGAATACCCTTCATCATCAGATGTACCCTCATCCTGCTCCGCTCCAGTCAATATGAAAAATGATGCCAGGGGTAACTCTTCATAACTCATTATCAATTGCTTACTTTTATTGTAGCCATAAAGAATTACAGGGGCCCTCTGTCTAGGGTGACACCCATGAATTACAGTGTTTTAAACCAAGCTGTGCAGTAACTTATTTGAATAATAATGGTAGTCTCCTTTATACAACAGATATGTAGAGATTTTTGGTCCTGTGCTGACAAACAGATGTGGATTGAGTCCTAGTGCATTTTACTCAGATTAAACCCATTGTAATTATGGGCCTAATTTAGTCATGGCCATTAATTTCAGTGGGTCTTCTTTGAGTTTGACTAACATTGGGTACAATCCTATGTTGTTTATCTCCCTTCCCTATGTTGCCCCGGTATGTGACTTGCTGCCACTTTTATAGTGCATCTTTTCTTGCTCATATAGCTGAAGACCTTGAACCCCGGTCGGCAACTAGCTTTATGGGAGGCCCATTTTGAAGAAGAGCTAGCAGGTGGTCTGTCATCTTCCAAAGTGGGCTGCCATTCCCACTATAGTTTCTTGTCTCTGGTTTATCAACTGGGGGAACAGCTAACACACTTCAGGGGGGTCAAATGTGGCCCTACATCCTCCAATTGTTTGCTTGTTTACTAAATTTATACACCACTCTTCATTCAAAGATCACAGGGTGGTGTACAGTATAAAAGCACAAAATACATGGTATAACACCAACAATACTAACCCTGCCTCCTTTGCCTATAGTGTTTTTTATTAACAGTCCTGAACAGCTCAGAATCTTACCTTTTAGAGCAGGGCCAACTTCAGCTCTGTAAGATCTACTGCTGTATGTATGTGTCTTTGTGTGTGCTTTACTATAGCCTTGAGACCTGCCGATTGGAGCATGGTGTAAAAGACTTATTTAAGAATTCTGAGCCCACTTTAAATGCCTGGCAGAATAGGTCTTCGGCTCATGCCAAAAGATACTTAGCATTGGCCAAACTTTGGGCAGAGGAGGGAGAAAGGTATTCTACAACCAAGTGCCATGAAAGCACTCTGGCAGGTTGTAGATCCTATGAACTCATTAAGGGATGGCATTACCAAGAAGGCCAAGACTAGACTGAAATTCATTTTTTCATAGACAGTGTGGTTGGAACGGTACAAAATATACAAAAGGAGCATGCTCCCTGTTCAGTCTAAATAAGAGAGCAGCCCAGAACGGCATACTCACAGGGTATGTCTATACTGGTGCCTACAGAAGCCCGAGCCATGACAAATCTGTTAGAACATAGTCCATTGACTTACTTAAGTTCTATTGATGTCAAGGGTAGAAAACAGTTCTGTTCATTGGTTTCAATTGTATATTTAACCATGTGATTAAAGCTATAATCCTATGCACACTTACTTAGGAGCAAGTCCCGATGAATTTAATGTGATTAATTTCAGAGTAAACATTCATACACTGGTGTTGCATATTGCTTTCAAGGAAATCAGTGGGATGAGAGGTGCTTAACTTCAGTTGTATTGTGCCTCGTCACACATTGTGTCATTTTTGAGGTAAATGAGCACCTTATATTTTCTGTGTTATCTTAATCTGGGAGACTGTGGAGCGCATGTAATGCTGGAGTGGGGGAGAGAATCAGGAAGCTGATGAAGGAAAGAGCATTGAGAATAAAACATTCCTTCTCTACATGTCTTTCCCTAGGCAAAGATGTGTCACATGTTTTGAATGTACTTGTGAATTCTGTCTTGCCTGCTAAGGGACAAAAGCAGAAATCTGTACTCAGCATGCTAGCATCCTCTTGTTATTGGATATGGGGGTTAGATATTATTTCTCGGTTTCTAGTCTTTCATTATAATCTACATTCGCATCATGGAAAGAGGTCTGAGAACTTGTGGGTGAGAAAATGGAGTCAGTAAACCCTTGTTTCAAGGCTTTTGAAGTCTGTAGGATTATATGACTATCTTCGTTCATTTCAGTGGTTGGTGAAACAGATTTTTCAGAGGCTGAAAAAATCTTCCTGCTTTTCTGATCTCTGATTAGAATGGATTGTGCAGATATTTATTTACTTCATGTTTCCATTCCCAGTTCACCATCAGACCCCAAAATATGTCTGAAATGTGAGGTCTCTGATAGCAGACTAGGCTCTACTTATTCGACACTGAATTTGCTCTTGGAAACAGCAGTTTGAAGGGTACTGAGTGATCATAAAGAACGCCACCATGCTGCACATTCCATGCCTACGCAGGAACTGCAGAATTACATTCTCTTAAGTATTGTCCAGACGTTGGAATCTGTTAATGTCTGCAGATTGCACTATTTGCTTCCAACCTTTAAAAAGTTATGTTACAATGTAGGCATTGCTTGTTATTATAATTGATCTAGCCCTTAATAGGTTGTTTACAGTATCTCTAATGCATCTTCATAACAATCCTTTAAAATACCAGCAGGTGGATGGTGTAATGGCTTAGGTAGTCACTGCCTGCTGAAGCTAAGTAGGGTCGAGCCTGGTTAAACAATCCTTTAAAGCAGCTTATTAATATTCTCTCTAACAGAAAGAGAACCCAGGCACTGCGAGTACCATTTGCCCTATAAACACCAGAGTGTTTATAGCTATGGCTGCTATAGCACTTCATCCGTAATCATTGTATGACTAAGCTGTTCATATTTTAGTTCATAGCTATTAAAAACTTCTGCTAGGATGCTTCCATATTTAGAATCTTCGACACTGCTGAAACATTGCTTTTCCGGACTTAACTGGAAGCAGAATCAACACAGCAGTTAATATAGTGTCCTGTTGTCCAGCAATGTTCATCCCCATGGCTGAGATTATTTTTACAATGTTTACACGTTATAATGGTTACGCAGTCTGCAAAGCCCTCTCTAACTTTAAATAGAACTGATGTCGCAGCCATTTTACCTCTAATTGCTTCCTGTTTGGTGTGGTCACAGTGTTACTGATGTATTGCCCTTTGAATAGTTAGTTCCTGTTCCCTTCAGGCTCCCATACAGATCACCCTTCTGTAGAAAGTGAAGAAATCCTACACCCAGAACCCATATGTGTACATACAGTGCTCCAGCACCATGTCACTGACACAGTCAGCTTTGAACTTACTTGCATACTGTAGAATGTATTCTCCCTTTCATATTCTGGTTGAGGATGAATGCTAGTACAGAATTTAGAAGTCTACCTGAATTGAGTTTTTTGTCTGTTTTAAAGGAAAAGCAAATTCCCTATCTCCATGAGAAAAGAATAGAGTCACACATAGTCTGAAGTTCTGGATTTATTTTATTTTTTAAAAGATATTTATTAGAGTTTTCAATATTAATACAAAAAGAAAAAATCAAAAAGAAAAAAAGAGAAAAGAAATAATAAAAATACAAGAATAAAAAATGATTAAAAACACACATAGTTTCCAATACTTATTTTCATTAACATATTTCCCCGACCTCCTCTTACCTCCCTTTTTTGTATTCCAATTCCAATTATTAGTTCAGCAAATCCTTATCAATAAATTTTAACCTATTTCTAAACCCTTTCCCCCCGGAATTCTCTGTCCGACATCATTCTAACATTCATTAATTTTGCAATATTTCTGTAAATAGTCCTTAAATTTCCTCCAATCTTCTTCCGCCGACTCTTCTCCCTGATCACGGATTCTGTCAGTCATTTCTGCCAGTCCCATATAGTCAATCATCTTCATCTGCCATTCTTCCAGAGAGGGTAGTTCCTGTGTCTTCCAGTACTTTGCTATAAGTATCCTTGCTGCTGTTGTAGCATACATAAAGAAAGTTCTATCCTTCTTTAACACCGATTGGCCGACCATACCCAGGAGAAAGACCTCTGGTTTCTTCAGGAAGGTATATTTAAATACCTTTTTCATTTCATTATAAATCATTTCCCAGAAAACTTTAATCCTTGGGCACGTCCATCAAAGGTGAAAGAATGTACCTTCATTCTCTTTACATTTCCAACATTTATTATCGGGCAAGTGATAAATTTTTGCAAGCTTGACTGGGGTCATGTACCACCTGTATATCATTTTCATAATATTCTCTCTTAAGGCATTACATGCCGTAAATTTCATACCTGTGGTCCACAACTGTTCCCAGTCAGCAAACATAATGTTATGTCCAACATCTTGTGCCCATTTAATCATAGCAGATTTCACCGTCTCATCCTGAGTATTCCATTTCAACAGCAAGTTATACATCTTTGACAAAATCTTAGTTTTGGGTTCTAACAGTTCTGTTTCTAATTTTGATTTTTCCACCTGGAAGCCAATTTTCTTGTCCAAATTATATGCCTCCATTATCTGATAATAATGAAGCCAATCTCGCACTTTGTTTTTCAGTTTCTCAAAACTCTGCAGTTTCAATCTATCTCCCTCTTGTTCCAAAATTTCCCAATATTTTGGCCATTTGGCCTCCATATTGAGCTTTTTCTGAGCTTTTGCTTCCATTGGTAACAACCACCTTGGGGTTTTATTTTCCAATAAATCTTTATATCTTATCCAAACATTAAACAATGGTTTCCTGACAATATGGTTTTTAAATGCTTTATGTGCTTTAACCTTGTCATACCACAAATATGCATGCCACCCAAAAACATTGTTAAAGCCTTCTAAATCCAAAATGTCTGTATTCTCAAGAAGCAGCCAATCTTTCAACCAGCAGAATGCTGCTGATTCATAGTAAAGTTTAAAGTCTGGCAGGGCAAATCCACCCCTTTCCTTTACATCTGTTAATATCTTAAATTTTATTCTGGGCTTCTTGCCCTGCCAGACGAATCTAGAAATATCTTTCTGCCACTTCTTGAAACAGTCCATCTTGTCCACAATTTGCAATGTTTGAAACAAAAACAACATTCTGGGCAATACATTCATCTTTATAACTGCAATTCGACCCAACAAGGAAAGCTTCAAATTTGACCAGATTTCTGAATCTTTTTTCACTTCCATCCAACATTTCTCATAATTATCTTTAAATAAGTTCCCATTTTTGGCTGTCATATTTATCCCCAGGTATTTCACTTTCTTAACCACAGTCAAACCTGTTTCATTCTGAAACCTCTCTCTTTCAAACGATGTTAAGTTTTTCTCTAAGACCTTGGTTTTTAACTTGTTCAGTTTAAATCCTGCTCTCAATTTGTACTGTTTGACTCCGACCTGTATACCTTTAACCAACCGGTCCCTTCTAATCATATTCAGCAGGACCTCCAGGACCGATATAAAAAGCAATGGGGAAATTGGGCACCCCTGTCATGTCCCTTTTTCTATCTTAAATTCTTCCGTAACCACATTATTTACAATTAATTTAGCCTTTTGTTCAGAGTATATTACACCTATACCATTTTCAAAACCTTGGCCTACCCCCATACCCTGTAGGTTCTTTTTCATAAAACTCCAAGAGATATTGTCAAAAGCTTTCTCCGCATCCACAAATATCAGAACTGCTTTAGTGTTTATATTCACTTCTAACTTCTCCAAAATGTCAATTATGTTCCTCAAATTGTCAGATAAGTGTCTTCCCGGGAGAAAGCCCGCTTGGTCCTTATGAATCTCTTCCAACAATACTTTTTTCAATCTCTTAGCCAAAATGTCAGCAAAAATTTTGTAATCCACATTTAATAAGGATATGGGATGGTAGTTCTTAAGTTGAGTCTTTTCACTCTCTGTTTTCGGTATAAGTGTAATATAAGCCTCTTTCCACGACTCTGGTGCCCTTTTCCCTTCCAAAATTTCATTACAGACTTCCTTCAAGGGTTGTAATAACCAGTCCTTCAAAGATCTATAATATCTGGAAGTCAGCCCATCCGGTCCTGGAGACTTGCCTAGTTGCATATTTTGTATGGCACCTTCTACTTCCTGATCAGATATTTTACAATTCAACATTAGTTTACTTTCTTGGGATATTCTTTGTAATCCATTTGTCTTCAAAAATTGGTCTATGTCCATTTCTTTCTGTGGCCCTTGTGAATATAATTGTTTAAAGTACTTCTGGAAACAATTTCTAATCTCAATTGGATTATGTATATTCTTTCCTTCCACTTCTAAATTTGTGGTGGTATTTTGTTTTTGTCTTTTTTTCAATTGCCAAGCCAGTAATTTCCCACATTTATTCGCTGATTCAAATGTCTTTTGTCTCATTTGTTTAATTTTCCATTCTATTTCCTGATTCATCAATTCCATATATTGTACCTGATATAATTTTATTTCTCTCAGGATCTCCTGCGACTTTGGCTTTACTCTCAATTTTTTCTCTCCTTCTTTTATTTTCTCCAAAATTTTGTCTTTTTTCTCATTTTGACCTCTCTTCTTTATTGCATTCTGTTGTATCAAAAACCCTCTCATCACAGCTTTGGTCCTGGTTTTAAATGTAGTTCTGGTTTTAAATGTAGAACTCAGACATGATTTTCTAGGGATGCAGAGTAGTGTTGCTTCGACATCTGGCCCAATGGTTGGGAGCCCTCTATACCTAGCACTAGATATAAGAGTGGCAACCAGTTCAATTTACTACCAGAAATGTCAGGAAGGACTGCTTGGGGACTGATGCCCCTTGCTTAATGCTGCTACTAATTTGTCTGCAGTCCTCTGCCCATACCTCCCTCCTTCTTCAAGTGCCTTATTCCACTCCCCCATGGCAAAAAGTTCCACATTCTTTAAAAACCAGAGCAGAATAAATTATGTAAAATATGATAAGCTTGGAAGCGGCCTGTTTCATTCCTTCAAGAGTTGGGGGGGGGTTGGTTGGTTTTTTGTTTTTAATTAAAGAGCACTGAATACCAGACAGACATCTTGAGCTATGAGAAAAGCACATGTCTGGTTATAAAAGTTGGACAGAGAGAGCTACCTCCCACTTCTAGATGGGGACAGCAATCTGATATTCATACTATGTTGGGATCAGAAATATGCCACTGCTACGCCGACTGGCAGAATAGCCACCATATCCAATGCATACCCAGCCCAGGAGAGAAGGAGAAAGATACACAACTGGAAAATAATAATAAAAAAGCATCCTTGGAAAGAGGGCCAGCCCTACCATTTGGTAGGTGGCTGCCTCGGGCGGCAAGTGATGGAGTGGTGAGAGGACAGTGGTGGCAACCTCACCATCTGCTTCTTCTGAGTTCTCCTGGCTGTTTCCATGTATTGCTGGACAGAGCTGTGTGTGCTACAGCTACTGCATCACCTAAGCTAACTGACTGCCCTCAGGGATGGTGGAAGATACCAGACCAGTTGACTTCTGTATGTAAAAATGGGGTTGGTACCATGTTGTCCTTTGCCTCCTGCAGCAAACTATCTAGGGCCAACCATGCCCTGGAAACTGCCAGTGCCCACCAAGCAGGGACATGTCCCCCACAAATGAGGGAGCCAATGAACTCAAGATGACAGGGACATACACACCCAGCACATATCCACAGCACACATCCACAGAAACAACACATGCAGAAATGCTGCCCTGGCTCCATCCATCCCAGTAGCACAACCAGCAATGAGCCTGCTGTGGCTAGTCCTTGTTGTTGTTGTTGTTTAGTCGTTCAGTCGTGTCCGACTCTTCATGACCCCATGGACCAGAGCACGCCAGGCACTCCTGTCTTCCACTGCCTCCCGCAGTTTGGTCAGACTCATGCTGGTAGCTTCGAGAACACTGTCCAACCATCTCATCCTCTGTCGTCCCCTTCTCCTTGTGCCCTCCATCTTTCCCAACACCAGGGTCTTTTCCAGGGAGTCTTCTCTTCTCATGAGGTGGCCAAAGTATTGGAGCCTCAGCTTCAGGATCTGTCCTTCCAGTGAGCACTCAGGGCTGATTTCCTTCAGAATTGATAGGTTTGATCTTCTTGCAGTCCATGGGACTCTCAAAAGTCTCCTCCAGCACCATAATTAAAAAGCATCAATTCTTCGGCGATCAGCCTTCTTTATGGTCCAGCTCTCACTTCCATACATCACTACTGGGAAAACCATGGCTTTAACTATACGGACCTTTGTTGGCAAGGTGATATCTCAGCTTTTTAAGATGCTGTCTAGGTTTGCCATCGCCTTTCTCCCAAGGAGCAGGCGTCTTTTAATTTCGTGACTGCTGTCATCATCTGCAGCGATCATGGAGCCCAAGAAAGTAAAATCTCTCACTGCCTCCATTTCTTCCCCTTCTATTTGCCAGGCTAGTCCTTACATATGCCTTATAGGTAGGAGTTAGAATTCCTATTTTTCAAGAACTTTTTCAGAGCTCAAGGCACAAAGAAGAGGAGAGAGCGCTCATGCAATGCTGCACCTACAGAGCTCCCTGAGCAGGGGACCAGCAGGAAGCACACACAGCTCTCCTGGGAGAAGGGTTCAAGATCTACCCAGGGAGGAAACAGTTTTGCCTAGCAGCCCAGGGCAGGGACAGACCCAAACTGGAAATGTCTCCCTGAATAAGCCATGGGGCTAGGAAGCAGGAGGGTGTGTTTTGCCTCAAGTGGCAAACGGGATGCATAGGCCCTGAATAAGAGTGAAACACCAATGGCAGTTTGGAATTACTGTGGCCTATTCAGATGGAGTGGAGGGAAAATGAAGAAGGAAAAGTTGAAAGATGAATACACTACAGAAACCATAATCTCAGGGTTCCTCCCTTCCCCTTTTATTGGCAAATTGTGGAACAGTCTGGACTTGGCTGAAGAGTTGTTGCTGCAGAGAGAAGTCATTATGAGTTTAATAAGAATTCTTCAAATGTTTCAAACCCCAGTGTTAATCTAGCACATCAAGGCTGAAAACTGCATAGCTCGAAGCTGAACATGGAATCCCAGTAAGCAATTCCAGTCCTCTGAGAGCAGCTGGATCAACACATTAGCAATGAATCATCAATTCTGCTGCTGATTTTCTCCCTTATTAATGAAAACATCCATGTCTTTCCAAGTTTATATAATCTAGGGTCACGTGGTTACTGCTGCAAAACAAAAAAACTCTTCTAAGACCTCATTAGAGGAAGATAAATGTATGAATAGACTATTTTTGTCCATTTCATTCCTTGGTCAGCAGCTGCTTTTGCTGGAAGGCCACTTTGGCTGGGGTGGTGGCAGGCTAGGTCTCCAACTCCCTTTCTCCCAAAGATCCTCCTACCAAGTTCTAGCGCTCCAATGTTCACCTCTCCACCCAATTTTTCATCTCTTGGTTGGCAACAGGGGGTGGGGACTGCATTTTGCCCATGGGCCTCCAGCTGCTAACCACTATACAGCAATGCTTGTTCATGCTGATCACGCTCCAGAGTACAGTAGTTGGAGTCATTATTATGAGTTAGAAACACAGTATGAAATCTGTGTTTCTTTCAGTATTCATCTGAAAATTCATAAGCACTTAATGTTGGGTTTATGCCCATTTAGTACCTCCAGCAATGAGAATCAGGGGATGTTAAAGCACAGCTGTTATGCAGAGTTGGGCTGCAAATGCTCCAATGCTGTGGGAGTTCCTTCTCCCTTGGTACTATGTAGACACCAGACTTGGTAGCTGGTAATAGATGAGGAAGGACTATTGGCGAAGGGTCATATAGCTCAGTGGTAGAGCATCTGCTTTGGATGCAGAAAATCCCAGGTTTAATTTCCTCATCTCTAGGTAGGGCCGGGTATGTCTTCAGTTTGGAGCTGCTGTCCAGTAGATGATGCTGGATAGATGGACCAATGGTCTGAGGAAACTTCCACTATTCCTAAGCTTGGCTGAAGTCGTTGCAAGAGAAGCCTATTAATGGTATTTTCCTAATTATAGCTGCTTCTCAAAGGTCGACTGAATCATGACATTTACTAGAATGAATAATAAACAGCTTTAGGGTCTTCCCAATCTCATATCTAAGGGATAACTGCTGGGGGAAATACGTTGGCTTAAATACACACACACACACACACACACACACACACACACACGAAAACAACAACAGCCGGGGCTCTTAACTGTTAGAGAAGCAAGGTGCATAGTGTCCAAATAAAATGTAATTTTTAAACAGTTATAAAATAATTTTACAATTATATGATGGGGTGGGGGAAACAGCTCTATGTTTCAATGACTACAATAAAAATGAATATGACACACATGACATACATGTACAATACACAGCTCTGCAAGAGAACTTTTAGGACTCTGAAAAGCTATTGGTAGATAACAATGGAATGAGCTCTCAAACCTGCTACCTTGAAATTATGGTCTCTTGGAGACCTGGTAGTAAGCATGTGGCATTAGGAAAGTACTGCATTGTTCATGTAACACATAACCTGCCCAGGTAATACAATGTAGGACGCTAAGGCCCTACTATTGTGTATGTGTCATTCCTCCTCCTGGCACTGATAATAGCATCATAAGGCATTTCAGATTGTCTGTTCTACTGGAGTCTGGAGCACGAACCTGTCAGCAAAATTTATTGGAAACTCCACCACATGGAACTCATGGAATTTCCTGTTCCTCTTATGAGTTTTGCTCTCCCGGATTTAAAAACATTGTACTTAAGGTAAAATGGCTTTAGTCAACATAAGTGCTACAGGTAAATTCTACTTCCACACACTCTGGAAAAAAATACAGCCTCTTTCAACAATGTAACAGATATAAAAATAAAAAGGCCAAGCAATGCACTTTTAGATGCTGACTCAGTAATTTACTAGCCATTATGGAACATCAAAGAAAAGTTAAATCATAAGTGTTGGTGGCAACAGATAAAGGAGCCCCAGTCTGATTGAGAAGGAGAAACCAGACTGGGGAGATGCAGAAAGGTCTACCTTGGCATTCCTCAGAATCTAATCAACAATGGTGGAGAAGTTGCCCTGAAAGACAACTTGCCCACCATCCTATCCACAGCTGCAGGAAAGTCTGAATGTGTTCAAGAGTACACATGCTCATTTTACTACAGCTAGAGGCCACAGAGCAGACTGATGTCCTTTAAAACCGGAACGTACAACTGAGAACACACAACCCCCCACAAAAAAACCCCAGACATGTAGGGATTCTCAGTAGACAATTCAGTGTGGAAAGTTTGCACTCAAAGCAAAGCACTTGAAAAGCACTTCTCTGTGCACAGGACCTATTTCCAACTTTAAATGTGTGGTATGACTTAGGCTGCATCAAGAAAAGCATAGTGTCCAGATCTCAATAAGTCATAGTTCCACTGTATTCTGAGCTGGTCAGGCTGCATTTGGAGCAATGTGTCCAGCACTAGGTGCTACATTTTAAGGAGGACATTGGCATACTGGAGAATGTCCAGAGGATGGTAACCAGGATATGGAAACCAAATCATATGAAGAGTGGCTGAAAGATATGTTTAGCCTAGGGAGAACAGAAGATTAAGCAGAGAAGTGATAGTTGGCTTGAAATATCTAAGTGGCTGTCACACAGAAGATGGAGCAGACTTGTTCTCTGTTCCTTCAGAGGACAGAACTAAAACTAATAGGCTATATCCACTGTTAGTCATACTTAAAGTAGACCCACTGAAAATAATGGACATAGCTAATTTAGAGTCTGCTTTGAGTTGAACTTGGATAAAACCTTATGAGTGAAAGTTGCAGGGAAGCATACTTTGGCTAAGCATAGAAGAAACTTCCTAATGGCATGAGTTGTTCAATAGTAGAGCAAGCTGCTTCAGGAAATGTTAGGCCCTCCTTTGCTGGAGGTTTTTAAAAAGAATTGGGACAACCATTTGTCAGGGATCCTGCATTGACCTCCAAGATCTCTTTCAGCTCTACAATTTGATGAACCCAGTCAATTTGAAACTAAAAGGACGCATTCTGTGGCCATTCCTACAAGTATGTCTCTGCAAATGGAATTGCAAGTGTATTAAAGGATTGCCCTTTATCCAAAACAATTCAGAAACAGAAAGGTAGTTCTGCAAAGCACAATGGTTCTAGAGCAAGGCCTGAAGGCACAGGATTCAGCAGCCTTGCTATATCTGGTTAGTGTTTGAATGGAGGCCATGTGGGAACCTTATGTAGGCCACTTTCCATTCTCTCATGGAGACACAGATACAAATGAAATGAATAAATAAATCATGGATGTCCTAGATTTCAGAACACCTCTGCTTTGTGACCCTTTTCTGAACACACATCACATTTCTGGAGTGTTCCTTTGACAATGTGAACATGCAACGATTATGACCAATAGCAACACTGTCTTACCTATTACTGTATTAGGAACGTGCGAATGACTATGTGACTTGTAAGCATGAAACTTGTCTAACCTTCACCTCGCTCTTTAGATTATGCACAGAGAGGAATAAAAGTTCCAATGCTTTCTGAAATAAAAGGTACAAGAGGTGCTAGATTAGAAAAAAAACAATGTTTAAAAAACCCAGAATCCCAATATCAGGGGATAGTGGAAGGTACCGTACTTCTTTAACCATGTATTTGGTGGTATTTTACAGCTCAGCAGTCCAAATTCACATAAAGTGATTATTCCTGACCAATGTAGATATATTACTGGATGCCATGAATCACTGTTTACTGGACATTCTTATGAAATATGATACATTTCTGACTCATTTTTAATTCCCTCGCCAGTATAAGTCATAAAGTAATATGAAACTATAGGCTACAGGTATCCCAAATTGAGTTCAGGGAGGACTATTTTCTGTTTTTAGGGACAATAATGAATTCTTTATTTTACCTCCCCCCCTCATGCACAGGCTCCTGTGAGAATGCTATTTACCGTATTTTTCGCTCTATAGGATGCACTTTTCTCCCTCCAAAAATTAAGGGGAAATTTGTGTGCATCCTATGGAGCGAATGCAGGCTCCTTGGCTTCAGCGATAGCAACGCGAAGCATCCAAAGCGCAGAGGGAGTGCTCCCTCCACGCTCCAGAGGCTTTGCGTTGCTTTCGCTGAAGCCTGGAGAGCGAGAGGAGTGCACACCGACCCCTCTCGCTCTCCAGGCTTCAGGGATAGCCGCCTGAAGCCTTCGGAGCGCAGTGCGAGTTCCCGCTGCGCTCCACAGGCTTCAGGTTCCTTTCGCTGAAGCCAGGAGAGCAAGACTCTCCTGGCTTCAGCAGAGAGGGAGAGCTGCACAGCGCCCCTTCAGCCAAGCGGGAGAGGAAATGGAAGGGGCTCCATTTCTCCTGCTGCTTCGCTGAAGGGGTGCTGAGCACAGAGGGGGAGAATTTTTTTTTCTTGTTCTCCCACTCTAAAACAGGGTGCGTCCTATGGCCCGGTGCGTCCAATAGAGTGAAAAATACGGCAGTTCTCTTCATAAATTACCCTTCAAGTATTCAACTGAGTTTAGTGAATGTGCAGAGGGGTAATCAAGTGGGTCTGTCCTACCTGACTTCTGCACATCAAGTGAAGGTTTGAAGGGGACCCTAAACACATTGAATCCTTCTTTTAAACCTTTGCTGAAGGCCAAGGGAAACAGCCAGTGGGCATCAACATGTTTGGGAAAGGGGTGGGGCCAATGGACACACTTCCCTTCTATGCAGGCACTGAACATGTTGAGGCTAATTTCTGAAAAGTCTTTTCTGTTGTCTTGCAGTATCGTGGCACAATATTGTTAAGGGTTTGTGGGGGGCCATGTTTCCCTAAATTTCTGGGTGCCAGATCCTCCCCATAATTCCTGGATTTAGTAAAAGTTAGAATTAATCTAGGTTTGATTAAACGTTGCCAAACACAGAAACTCTCTGGATTTAATTATGCTAACAAGCTAAGCCAGCTTGGCAGAGCTAGCTGGATAATTGTAGAGTTGGAAGGGACCCTGAGGATCTTCTGGTCCAACCCCTGCAATGCAGAAATATGCAGCTGTCCCACAGGGGATCAAATGGCTGGCCTGTTACGTATTTAGTGGTCTGTGTTTGCCTGAGCTTGAGTCTGGACTAAGGATTCTGAGCTCCTGTGTTCTGATTCGATACATATTCAATCACAGAACATTTCCAGATTTGGGCCTCTGCCATTGGCCCTCGAACTTTGAGTCGTGATTTGCAGTTTGGAAGTTTAGACAGCCAATCACATTGGGAGCGGGAGTGGCCCAGGCTTTCAGAAATGTATCTAAGCAGTTGCTTTGCCTCCGTTTCCCAGTTCTGTAGTTCAATAAAGGTTCTTGCTGTTATCACTGTGTCTTGCCTCTTGGGAACCCACCTACACTTCATGGCCCACCAAAGAAACCATCAGAGGGCAAGACTGCCAGGCAAAGGGGAGTGGAGTGGGACCCCTTCTTTGCTGGGTGCTAGTGGGCAGAGGCAAAGGCTAAGATTAGGGTTCCAACTCTGAATGCCATAGGCAGGGAGGAAGTCCTTGGAGTTGGTTAGCAGCAAGAAGGAGGAGAGGCAGAACTTCATGAGAGCTGGGCATGACAGGCTGGAACAAAGAGACACACAGGGTGACTGTCTTTTGAGTCCAATGTTGTCCTTAAGGGGGAAGCCAGATCTCATGGAATCTGATTGCTCTGCAATCTCTCCAGCTAGGTGCAGGTTGTGTGTATATATATGTGTGTAAATAAAACACCACATCATAAAGACACCACAGTTTCTGCTGTGCCCAATTTTTGAAGGAAACCTGAACCCTCAGTAAGCACTTGGAACGCCTAGAATCTCACATCACTCAGAGGTGGGTGGCATGTAACAATATTGTTGTGCTCTTTGAGCAGTGAGTACTTCTATTGGAACAGTGCAAGGTTACAAGGGTGCAGGTCTTTTCCTTGTGGAAGAAGGTGGCAGGAGGCTTATAGGTGTTTTGTAATGTTTGCATGTACTTACTGATATACAGGTTGAGCATAGGTGGAGGCACAGTTTAAATATTCCAACAGCCCAAAGTAGCTTTGTTTTGTTTAATTCCGGTTTAGGATTATTGGATTAAATATTCTTATAAACCATTTTTAATAAGTGAGAGGAAGTGTGGGATCATGGCTAAGTGTGTACACAGTGAGATGGGAAGCACCACCTCTTAGCCATGAACTTGTTAGGTGGCTTTAGGCAAATCCAGTAGGATTCTCCCTTTCTCTGCTGTCACCAACATCCATTCCACCCAGCTGAAAGCAGGGACTGTCTTGTTTTTATTGAGCTTATGTAAGTCACCCTGAAACCCTTTTCACCTAGGATAAAAATTCCTTAAATAAATGAATATATTACTGCCTCCACTCCTGCCAGACCAGCAGTCTGGCAATCAGTTATTATTGTGTTTGTTTATTTATTACATTTGCATCTCATGTTTCTTCAGTCAAACTTAAGGTGGCATGCATGGGGTTACCAGACCGTCTCCTATTCTGTCACTGATCAAGTTTTGTTCATCTTTACCTTTAGACCAGAGTCTTACCTGGCTTCCCTTATGATGATGTTGTAAGAATTACCAAGGCAATGCATATAAAGAGCTTTGGACATTTGAATTCTGCTGCATTTATTATCACCATCACGGAACTCTTTCAACAGATGAGATTCATCATATGCAGAAAGCCGTATAATTTGGTTGTGATGAGTACCTATCATGCTTTGTACATTTGCTTGTGAATTGTGTAATTGTGCTCTTATCTTAGAGGCATGAACATAGCCAGAGAGCACTAGCATCCATCAATAGGAGTCAACATGGATGGAGGAGGGAATTTTACCAGCTCCACTCAGCAGATTAGCAGTTTGTAGGTGATGAAAGCCAATTATCACACAGCGATTGATGCAAGAACTTTCACACGTTCACATTGTAAAGAAATAGCCATTATCATATAGATACTATAATGAATGTAACTACTCTTAAGGGTTCATCTTTTTAAAAAGCTGATGCAAGAGCAGGTGGATTAAATTAAATAAACTAAATGCAATCTAATTAGCCACTAGATTAACAAAACAACACAAAAATTAGGATGCTCTCATTGGACATATTATGTGAACCCAAGCAGATTTGTTTACCCAGTCTAGAGAGGACCACAAAGAAGTACTTCATTGACATAATACAATGGTAAGAAGTTTGGGTAGCATCACTGATGCCAAAAAGAAGAGGCATTAACAAAAAAGGAACAAAGAGAAATGGCTGAACATCAAATGGACTGGGGCAGGGAAATAATGAATGAAGATTACAGGAAGTAACAGACAGCTGTACTGGGTGTGATAGTCTCAGCCCTTCAAAATGCAGCCAGCCCACTTGTTATATATGAGAAGAAAAGCTTTCTTGAATCCTTAAGGTTGCCTGTCTTAGAATTAAGTATTAGAATTTCAGGTCCAGCAGATTAACATACCGACTGCAGCAAGATGGAAGTGAGTCAGTCATCTAGTATTTCTGCACCTAAACAAACAGATTTTACTCAAGAAAGAAAAATATTTTTCACTTCCATTATAAATGGCAGGGATGTGGTGGCTGAGCTCTATCTACATCATAAGCCAGGAATCTGTCATTGGAATGGGACTAGTGTTACTATGCACACTTTTATCTTGGAGCTAGTCCCAGGGAGCTCAGTAGGACTCGCTTCCTAAACATGCATAGGATTGCTCTACATGAAGTGCAAACAGGGCATCCTTCACCAGCCTGGTGCTCTCCAGATGTTTTGGACTACAACTCCCACCAGGCCTGAGCAGCACATGCTGACTGGGGTTGATGGGAGTTGTAGTCCGAAATATATGGACAGCACCAGGTTGGTGACGGATGAACTAGGGTGGAAAACATGGGACCAGATCCAAGTGGTATTTGAGGTCATACATATCAGGCAGGTGTCCATCACTTTTGTACAGACATAAGGTGCATCACATGTAGTCTGGAAAAATAATGAGTAAGGTTCATTGTACCCACATATATTTAAAAGAAACACAAATCCTGAAATATTCCAGGGACATCATAAACCCAAGAGTTCCACTGAACTCACCAATAATCCTTGGCTGTTACATTTATCCTGATGCAGTTACAGCAAACAACATTTTCAAGAACTTCAGAACTCGAGATGCTCAGCATTGCTGAGTCTAAACAAACAGCATTGATTAACATTCTCTTTCTCTCATCTGGGCTATTTTGCTTCAGAGACGTCACAGTTAAAGTTAATAGCTTAGCAGCAAACCACATTTAAGGGAATGCCTGGCATTAACAGTTCCAGGCCCCAAACGAGATGCTTTGTGGTCAATTAAGCAATGCATATTATATCATATAGAGGCATGACTAATACTTGAGGATTAGTGCAAATCCCTTTCACTCACGTGCTTCCTGCTAAAATATGTATTCCTGCCCTACCATACCACTAAGATGGGCATCAGCAAAGATAGGCAGCCTAGGCTGCAAACAACCCTCTGCATACTTACTGAGGAGCAAGTCCAATAGAACTCAGTGCGAGTTACTTCCAGGTAAGGGTTGGCCTTTTAGAGACATCAGATGGTTACAACGGAGATAAGCCTCTTAAGAACACTAGAGGAAAACCCTTTCCAGGCAATCAGCTTAGAGTACAATAAATGCACAGACACTACTCATTTATTGCATGGGATTAAGACATAATGATACTGAGCATTAGTATAGTACTGTTGAGTGTTGAAAATGTTTCACATCCTACCTTAACAATCTTTTAAACGGGCCAGTAAGATAAGTCCATATTTTTATCTTCATATTGCATCTGGTCCAAATGCAGCGTCCAGAATGGTTTTTAGTGTTTGTTTCTCAGAACATACCACACTGGCTTCATTTGTATTGACTTCTGATTCATATAAGAGCAAAATCCCAAGTGCTGCTGGCTATTATTGCTAAACCCCTAAATGGCTTGAGACCAGGTTATCTGAAGGGCCCCCTACTCCCACAGGAACCTGACCATGCATTTCATTCAACACCTGTGGCTCCATCTTTGAAGGTGCATTTGGTGAGGACACCAAAGGGAACCTTCTTGGTAATGCAAGAGATTCTGGAACTTCTTCCTGATAGATATTTGGTTGGCCCCCTCCCTCTTGAGTTTGATGCCAGTTGTTGGGAATCACAGCTGGGGAGAGCACTGTTGTGTTCAGGGTCTGCTTACAGGTTTTCCACGGGCATCTGGTTTGCCACTGTGAGAACAGACTGCTGGAGAGCATTGATGTTGAGCCTGATACCGCAGACTTTTCTGATGTTCTTGGCAGGGTTGCAAAGGCTTTAAAAAAAAGAAATCTGCACCTTTAATATGTTTTAATCTCTTGTTGTGACAAAGTATCTTTAAACTGACCCAGCTTTATGCCTCATTCTAGCTGCTGTTTTAATTATTTAATTATTCCAGTTTTTATCTCATTGTTTTTATCGTATGTTTGTGTTGGGAGCTTTTTTGAGAATCAAAATGCAAGGTAGGCATTTTCTAAAATAATTAATTTTTCCTCCCAGGAGCACTGTGGTCACATGCACAGCATTCTTCAAAGCCAGAACTGGATTTAGTGTTTAGAAGGGCTCATTTCTGAGCCTCTAGTTTTAACATTGGTAAAGAGCCTTTCTTAACCTGGCATCACTATTTAGGCTCTCAGTGCATCCGCACCTGGGGTTCTGCTTTAGGATAGACAGAGAAAGGGGGGGTGCATGCGCCCGTGTCCACTCTTGGACACAGTACTCAAACACTCTGCTTGAGGAAACCTGAAAGTCTTATTCAAGAAATCAGTACAGTCTCAGCATTACCTCAGAGTACAGGATTAATCTATGACAGAGAAGGTACCTGGCTAAGAAGTAGCTGAGATGTTGCCCCAGCACCTGACACACCTCTCCCACTCCACCTTTAAAGAACAGGGTGGGACCATTCACCTACATGGTTCTTATCCCCATTGAGAACACTGTGCTCCCAAGTGTGTACTCCTGTGGGAATATGCATGGCTGAGTCTGTCTGCATTGGTGCAGGCAGTGGCACCTCCTTGGCAAGAGGACCTGAGTCCAATCCTTGGCCTCTCCTTCTGTCTCTAATTCAGCTGGTCCTGCCAGCTCGCCAGCTTCCTCCCTGGCTACCACGGAAACTTTGCTCTCAGAGGTTTGAGTGGAGACTGACTCAGGTGGCTCCTCCTCCCTCTTCTGTGCTGTCCAGCAACAGTGAGGTGGAACCCTCTCCCAAGTCACCACTTGAACTTTCCCACTTCCAGCCTCTGCCTTCTCCTCCTCTTCCTCCTCTGACAGATCCTACTATCCACCCCTCTGTCCCAGTTGATGCCACAGGAACTAAGACAATAGATGTAGGGGTTAATTTGTGTTTTTATATTGTATTTTTATGTTGTGAACCGCCCTGAGATATATGGATGAAGGGCGGTATACAAATTTAATATAAACAAACAAACAAACAAAAATGTGCAAATGGGTAACTGAGATATTGTAAATGGGTCATTGGCAACAGGTTTCTTGTGGGATTTTCACTGGAAGGGGTAAAGCAGGATTAAATCAGGGAAATAATGCCGGCTGGCATTTTCATGCTGACAACGCCATACAGATGGTGCAAAAAAAATTGCATGCATGAGGAACACTGATCCCACCAGAACACCCATCTAGACATACCGTACTTTTCCGTGTATAAGACTATGTTTTTTTACTCTAAAATAATGTTTAAAATATGGGCTCGTCTTATACACAGATAGTATCTCCCCCCATTTTCTTAAATCGGAGGCCCCAAAAATAGGGGACGTCTTATACATGGGGGCGTCTTATAGACGGAAAAATACGGTACTCAGAAACTGAGTGTGCATGTTAGGGTACCAATTGGACAGTGCCTGTATGAACTCACAAATGATGTCTCCCCATCCACTATATGGCTATGGAATACTGCACTAGTACCTCTGACTGGGAACTGCAGTGTGTGTTGTTTCAAAAATATCCACGCTGAGGTTGGTTTGTTTTTTAATAGCACACAAAACTACTCAAGTTCAGCTGAGCTTTGGAGCTGCCTCTCCAGAACCAGATTTGATGTTGGTGATACGAAGTGACTGAAATGACCTGCTTGCACTCCATCCATCAAACACCTGGACAGGGAGCTTTCCACACAGTGATCAAAGCATGGTTTGCTGTGTTGATATACTGGCGAACCTATATGGGGCTGAGCACTGGGGAGTGATAGACAAAGAGGGTTTGCTGACTACAGACTGGCACATCTGTTTCAGGCTGACTTTCCAGATGAAGGCTGTCAATAATCAGAGCGTACACAATCAGAACTGAAAAGGTTCAGATGATTTGTGCTCTTTGCTCAGTGTCTCTGCCACATGCAGTACTACCTCGTTTGGCAGGAGCCGCCTCTATAAATAAACATACACACACCTTTCTATAAATGGCACACCCTTCTAATTTGCAAATGACCTGAAGGCTTCCTGCCAGCCCAGTCTCTTAAACAAAGCACAGACACCTTTATAGTGCCATATGCCATGGTTTGTGACACTGTGGTCTGTCAGAAATCAGAGCACTGCATCCTAGGCAAAGATAACATAGACCAAGTTGGGGGGGGGGACAAAGATGTGCCAGCAAAAAGACATGTGTGATGAGGAAAAGAACAGAGCTGCCAACTTTTTAACTAGCCATGGTAGCATCTAGATTTGCATATATCTTGGTATTTTCTTGCATTCTGAATTGCCCTTTCCAGTAGCAGCCAACTGGTTAAAAAGTTCACTGCATTTTCTGCCCCCCCCCCCGCAAAAGAATTTGCAGAACTTCAAAGCACCAAAAGCCCTGATATCATTTGTAATGTCAGGTGACTGACCACTGGGCAGCCCTGCCCACCCAACAAATTTGGGTTGTGAGGCAGATCCTGATAAGGTAAATTGAGGGAAAATGTAGACCCAGAGCTCCATTCAGTGCCCCTGCTGGGCTACTTGCCAGTAGAGTGGGGCCCACAGTTCCAGTGGACTGCTTTACCAAGGCCTCAAAACGTATCCCTGGGCTTGATATAAAGGAGTATTTGCAGGCTGAAAAAATGAGGGAGCAGCAAGGAAGCTTAGTCCCCGTCATGAGTTATTTTCCTATTTCCAGTTGCCTCCAAGCTGCTTTTTTCTCCATAGGTTTCCAGATATTTATTTATAAGGGTACATTCACAGATTTAATCCAGTCAAGGTGATGCAGGGGGAGAAATTGAGGACAAATTGGGATGGAAAATCAGCCAGTGGAACACCAACATACCCTCCAACATGCTGAGTCCCAAAACTGGGATGTGTGTCTTCCCGTCCATGCTCCTGCGTAAATCATGTAACCAGCTAGAGATCGTGGAATCCCTAATTATGAGCTTTTTTCAGGGCTGTGCTCTCACAGCACCACAAAATGTGTGTTTTGGGGCATTGTGTGAGATTGTCGCCCTCCAACAAGAGCTTTCTTCAAGGCAATATCTTGGCGTGAAATCATGGCATCCCAAATGGCTGCCGTGCTCTTGCAGGAAAAAGCAGGATGTCCTGGTTTTTCCGGGACACTTTTGGGATATGCACCAATGTCATTCCTCCACTCAAAGAAAGACACAAAAACACTTGTTGGGACTTTGTTGCATCAATTTGCATGTAATGTGTAGTTTGTCCTTGATCCTCAGAGAACAGGCTGCTGCTACATTTTTATGCTGTTAACTGCCCTGTGATCTTTGAACTAAGGGTGGTATAGAAATTTAATATGTAAATTAAATTAATAAATACCACTGACAAAGTTCCAGCACTTAAGGCCCATCCATAAGGGCCTTCCATTGGGGATTATTCAGTTATTTTATAAAGTCTATTAATGCTGTGGTTACATGGTTATGAAGGCCATGAAATGATTTGCCAGTTGGAATTAGGCAGCAATTTGTATGAGAAACTGGCAGTGGTATGAAGGCAGCCATGGCTGATGGTTCCCTATGGGTACCAACGAGCTAGGGAAATTCAAGCATCTTTCCAGGCCATCTCTCAGTCAACCCTTCAGTGTGAGGTAAGTTTCATGTTCTTATTAATTTCATCAGAATATGATTGGTACTGGCTATCAGAGTGTTAGGCAACCAATCACGGGCCTTACCTCCTAGCAATTCTGGGCTGCATCAATAGGAGTATAGCATCTAGATCAAGGGAAGTAATAGTGCCACTGTATTCTGCTCTGGTCAGACCTCACCTGGAGTACTGTGTCCAGTTCTGGGCACCACAGTTCAAGAAGGACATTGACAAACTGGAACGTGTCCAGAGGAGGGCAACCAAAATGGTCAAAGGCCTGGAAACAATGCCTTATGAGGAACGGCTAAGGGAGCTGGGCATGTTTAGCCTGGAGAAGAGGAGGTTAAGGGGTGATATGATAGCCATGTTCAAATATATAAAAGGATGTCACATAGAGGAGGGAGAAAGGTTGTTTTCTGCTGCTCCAGAGAAGCGGACACGGAGCAATGGATCCAAACTACAAGAAAGAAGATTCCACCTAAACATTAGGAAGAACTTCCTGACAGTAAGAGCTGTTCGACAGTGGAATTTGCTGCCAAGGAGTGTGGTGGAGTCTCCTTCTTTGGAGGTCTTTAAGCAGAGGCTTGACAACCATATGTCAGGAGTGCTCTGATGGTGTTTCCTGCTTGGCAGGGGGTTGGACTCGATGGCCCTTGTGGTCTCTTCCAACTCTATGATTCTATGATTCTATGATTCTATGATTCTAGCAGAAATGGTGGGAAAATTGACAACTTTTCACCTTCTGTAAGGATAACAAACATTTGCTCTCGCCTGGATTCCCTGAGACAGTCCAGATGGAATTGTAGATGATGGAGGTCGTGTCCCTATGGAGGGTACCTCCTGCTTCATACAGTAAACTTTGGAATCTACCCATTAATATGCCTTAATTTAAAATAAATAAGCAGATAGCCAAATTTGGTTCACATAGGCTCTGTGTTTGTGCAGCGTTTACAACATCAGGCTTCAGACAGCAGAAACTTCAGCCCTGGCCTTGGCTCAGCCTCCGCTCATATGAGGAATGTGAGACTTGATTGTGAAATCTGAGCTCAGCACTGAGAACCGCATTAGGTACCTTTCCTGTATCCTCTGTGAACACCCTTTTATATATATAACAAACAAAGCACATGTAAAACGATTCTTCACCGGCCCACATTCATACCCAGCTGACTACAGCATTTCCTAATTAGGTTATACTCAATCTTTATAATGGCCTGTTAGTAATAGATGTGGTACTAGAGGGTAATGATAATCTCCGTTGATATTATTCACTTCCCAGGAATGTAGGGCAGAAGCTGCTTTGCTGGCTTCAACAGAGAACAATGGGAGAGAAGCGAACCAATAAAGCAGCTATGTCATCTTCTCTGGGCTGTGCAAATCCATGTTTGCTCTGTGATGTCTGACAAGCCGGAGGAGGATAATAAAAATAATAACAATAATAGTTTGTAAAACCACCCTTCGCTGTGATGCCGCAAGAATTTAGGAAGCTCTTAAAAAAGTTCACCGACTCAGGCAATGAAGATCTGGAATTGCCTGCTGTATTAAGAGAGTTGGAAGTCATGAATGGCTTCCTCTTACATTTTTACAATGAAAGCAAAAATGAGCTAATATAAATAATTGTGGGCTAAACCCCAAGAATATTTTTATTCCAAATTAAAGACAGCAAAGAGCCCCATTATTCATTCCAGATACCAAGTGCTTTCAATTTACCCATGAAATCAGTTGATACTGAAAGTTCCTCTCAACACCTTGTAGAACTGGGCCCCCAGCATATTAAAGATGGGTGCATTTTTAAAAATTGTGCTTTCAAAACTTAACCAAAGGAAAAGAGTCTGTTTACTGTTTGTAAAGTTCCCCTGTGAGCCATCCAATATAAGAATGGCTTGTAATGGCGTTCCTAGTCCTAGCTTGTGTCTCAGTAAAAGGATCTGTTCCTTTATGCAGAGTTGGGGAAGGAATCAACAACCTTGCATCAAACATTCCTTGAAGATGTACAAAAATAGTACATATTATGCAGGGCCGGATTAAGACTTAAGAGGCCCTAAGCACTTAAAAGATTTTGTTGCCCCCATATATCATATCTAATTCAAAATTTAAACACTAATAAAACATTAACATTATTAATAAAACATTAATAAAATTCTATTTTTTGAAATGAAACAAAACCTTGGCACAGTAAAATGGAAAATGATGTTTGTTTTTGCAAACTTCCACTATATTAATATCTGAAACATTTCCTCCTACTTTTTCTAATTGCAAAGTACTTGATCAGATCCTCAAAACTAACCTTCTGTAGTTTCTGTGGTGCCCCACTTCCCTTGAAGCCCAAAGCACGTGCTTGTTTTGCTTAACGGTTAATCTAGCCCTGGTCTTGTGATTTATGCGGTCAGTCATTTTTGTGGAAGTGAGTATCAACTTGGAATGCTAGTTATAGGCAGAATCAAGCCGGGAATGTAGCATGATAGGCAAAGCACACCATGGCTCCATTGAATAATAATCAGATGCAGTGCATAGTTAAACAATGGCGCTTGCTCTCCCAGGAGACAGTAATAGCCATTAACTTGGTTGACTTTAAAAGATTAGACAAATTCATGGAGGATAGGTCTACCAGTGCCTACTAGCCTGATGGCTATGCTCTGTCTCCCTGGTGGGAGGCAGTATATGTCTGAATACCAGTTGCTAGAAACTGCAGGAATGGGGACTGGTCATGTGCTTGGGTCCTGCTTGCAGGCTTGCCACAGGCTGGCTCCTATGAGACCATGATGCTGGACTAGATGGGTCATGGACCTGATCCAGCAGGCTCTTCTTATGTTCTTAATACTGCTGGCAAGAAGGGTAAGGAGAGACTATCTACTCCACAACACTGCTGATTAATCCACACCATTCAGAATCTACACTGTGCCATAAGTGTAGGAAGCAAGAAGTTAAAGGTGCCCCTAGGACAAAAATGTAGCAATACACATGCAGATATCATAGGTTACAGAGAAAGCAGAGGTAACCCACACCCTAAAATGAGGACCACCCAATCCACCCTGGCAAAACAGTATTCCCAATTCCAAATACGGTAATTGGATCTGCATGTAAAAGTAAAACAAATCTATTCAATTTCCCAAGAAAACTACTATTTCGGTTTGACCCACATCCTAGGGCTCACCCCACACTTTTGTTCCACATTTTTTAGGCACAGGTCCACACTTTCCCAGTCAGTGTCCAAGTGCTTTTTTATTTTTTGGGTCCCATCGCTTTCCTGGTGAAAACCCACTCTCTACTGCTGAATCAAAGCAAATGGCAATTCAGGTTTTCCATGGATTGCCATTTGCTCCGATTCAACAGTAGAGAGTGGGTTTTCACCAGAAAAGTGCCAGGGCAAAGACAAAAGCTGTTGGAAATGGCCTGCAAAGCCCAGACCTGTGCCTAGAAATGCAGAGCAAAGATAAGTGTGGATGAGCCCCCATAAACAGCCCAGTGTGCTTTGGCTTCCCCAGTATATATATTTGCAGGAAAACACAACTGACAGTTGCTTTCACAGGAAGACAGTGTACACATTTTTCTTTCATTGACATAGTCTCCAAGCAGAAAAAAAATAAAATCTTGAGCTGGAATTGCTTAGTGATAAATGTCACTACAAGTTAATTCCTCATTTTGGACCAAAACAATTTGGAGTTTGGTAGTTGTTGTGCATAGAAGAGATTCTGGAAGCAGAGTGATTGTAAAAGCAGCGGGAAAAACAGCCTAGGTCTCTGAATGCAGTTGATTCTTAGGGCATTCACATTCTCTGGAAATCATGATTACATTCCAGAAGGGAACTGCACGTATAGAGCCAAGGATCACTTCTGCAACAGAACCATTTACTTTGAACAATGTTTACTTGAAGCTACTCCTCCAAACCATCCCACACCTATTTGCCCTGCAATGGAAAGCTGTTCAGGAAGCAGCATGTCAACTTGCACTATTATTTGCAAAGGGGCAATATAACACCGCAGCTGGGTAAAGTCCAAGAATTTAATGTGCCAGAATGTTTGTACAGTAACATATTTTTCATTTAAGTTGCTCTGAATGTGAAAAGAAAGGCCAGTTTCCTTTTGGGCAAGCTACAAATTTCCTCCTTCTTCCATCTCTGTGGAAACAAAAAGGAAGATAATATCACTGAAATCTAAAGTCTCAGGAGATCAATGGCAATATAATGAGATTCTAAAACTGGGTTTATAGTCTGCCAAGAAAATTTTCAAGCTGTGCTCTAGGTATTCAGTTTAATATCCCTCTGTGAGAGTTCCCCACTCCCATAATCAGAACTAACCACATTTATTTGGACTCACATTTAATAATTTCAAAAATTAAAAGAATGTAGATGAAATCCAGATTAGAATTTTCTCATTTTGAAAAGCAGTGGAACATACTTCCCACTCAGATAAATGATAACAACTTTTACGTAAAATCTACGTACGCCAGTGTTCAACACTGCTTGGTCAACAATTAGTAACATTTCCCCCCCAGTTAGCTTCTAAGCCATATCCCAATGCAATTTCCTTTAGGAAACTCAGGTGTTCTCATGCTCAGGGTTGCTATAACTGAGGATGATAAAGAATTTTTCACCAGGTCAAATCTGGATGGAACCCTGGTGAATTTTTGTCTTCCCCCTACAGTGCCCAGTTTGACTTGTTTCACAAGCAGACCTTAGATTTCCAGGTGCCAGATAAAAAATTTATGAGTCAATATCACTCTTGGTCTTGAGTCATGTGCAAGTTATCTGATCATTAAACTGCTTTGCTCTTGCTCTTTGCTTGCTTGGTCTGGGCTGTGTAGAGTAGACTGAATGATGGGCAGATGACCCAAAGAAGGCAGAACCAGATACCAAAAGAGAGGTGAACCTCAAATGTGCTATGAAACCTTTTACTAGAGAAGAACTTTGCTAGGCCTGATGACAAATTATGACCACAATGTGTAACTCTTTATTAGAGGCAGTAGTCATTTCCTATCTCCTGCAATGGGCTGTTTCACAGCATGTTTTCAGGTTCATCTCTCTTTTTGTGGGATCTGGCTAGATCGCCCAACCTTTTGGCAGAAATTTAGAGCAGAGAGTTTTTGAGCATCTGCCAAGACCAAACAATCAACTCCATCTTACGAGAATGATGCCTACAACCCCTTTTATCAGATGTGGCCCCAGTAATCACTGCTTTGTTACCTTATAAGGCTGGGCAACTGCAATATGCTTTACAGGGCATTCACTCTACAATGCAAATTTAAACTGGCTACAAAACCTATTTAATTTTCACGGAACTTTAAGAACGCCAATTCTCTTATGGTGCTGCAAGAGTGGTAATTAGAAGCACTGATGAGCTGAAGACCATCATTATTCTTAATGTAATGAGGAGCATTTTTCAAGTACTGTAATATACAGAAATGGCTTTCTAAAATAAATGGTAGTAGGTTTTATTGGAACCACAAACATTTCAAAGTGTGTGTCTCAAGTTTCCATGTATTATATCTCCACAGTAATGTCTGCTCTGGAAGTTGCACAGCAAAGTTGGCAAGCGTATAGTCTGAAGCTTGCATATTTCCCCTGTTAAAGTACATAAACTGGAAGTGTGAGGCACTCGTGCATCTGCTTGCTGGTATTTCTGGTAAAGCACAGTGTGTCAATAAAATTATTTGCATACAACATAAGTTCTCTGATTTCCCTAGCTGGAAACGAAGGAATTTGTATTATAGAGATGAATTGTTCTTTGATTATTTGCAAGCTCAAGGTGGTACCAAGTACAGCATACTGTCTTTAGACAAGGGAAAGTACCTGAAAAAAGATAACATTCATGCCTCTTTATCTGCAATACCATACTTTTACCCTCCGGGCACAATTTAAGGTTCTTTTCCTTTAACCTCTAACATCATTACTGACTGAGACTCAACATTCACTAACTGACTCCTCCCTTACATCATATCAATATGAATTCAGGAACCTATTTCCTTAAAGTTTTATCAGCTGTGCAGCAGCTGAAAACAACTAGATCATGTAGAGAGGAATTCTTGGTGGCTGCTCCAGGAAGATCAAAGCCCAATATGTCTTTTGGGGGCGTTGTTAATCTTTCCTTTTTAGAAGGAAAGATTTTTACAGGCTGTGGTTAAGCTGTTAGATGGCTGGGCATTTTGGCACCTAATACGTATTACATGTTTGAACTGAATTTAGAAGACCATAATTTATTTTGCAGTGTATTTCATATTAACGGGACATGTTATGTTGTTGTTTTTTATAACCTGTATTTTTTGGGTTGGATATATATCGATACATATACAGTGGTATCTCGGGTTAAGTACTTAATTCGTTCCGGAGGTCTGTTCTTAACCTGAAACTGTTCTTAACTTGAAGCACCACTTTAGCTAATGGGGCCTCCTGCTGCCGCTGCGCCTCTGGAGTACGATTTCTGTTCTCATCCTGAAGCAAAGTTCTTAACCTGAAGCACTATTTCTGGGTTAGCAGAGTCTGTAACCTGAACCGTATGTAACCTGAGGTCATAAATAAAGATTAAGGGGAGGTAAAGTTTTGTGTACATGTGTATGTTTAGGAAAGGGCCATAGCTCTGTGATATAACATCTGCTTTGAATGCAGAAGGTCCCAGGTTCAATACCCAACATCTCCAAGTAGTGCTGGGAAAGAGTCTTTCATAGAATTGTAGAGTTGGAAGGGACCCAAGGGTCATCTAGTCCAACCCCTGCAATGCAGGAATCTCAGCTAAAGCATCCATGACAGATGGCCATCCAACCTCTGCTTAAAAGCCTCCAAAGAAGGGGAGTCCACAACTTCCCAAGGGAGACCATTCCACTGACAAACAGGTCTTACTGTCAGAACTTTTCCATATGTTTAGTTGGAATCTCCTTTATTGTAACTTGAAGCCATTGGTTCGAGTCTACCCTCCAGAGCAAGAGAAAACAAGCTTGCTCCATCTTCAATGTGACAGCCGTTGAGATATTTGAAGATGGCTCTCATATCTCCCCAGAAACCCTGGAGAGCCACTGCCAGTCAGTGTAGACAATGCTAAGTTAGATCAACCAATTTGGAATAAGACAGCTTCCTATTTAAAAGCTGTTTTTATGTCTGTAAGGTATATATGCGCATGGGTGCTTGTGCTTAGGGTTTGCACTTGGCATACATACATTATGTGAAAATATTTATCAAAAATGAGTTGGTCTAAGTAAGGTCTGTAACATATTTCATATTTGCAATCCATTTACATTTGATACTAGGCTATCATCAGTGCCAAATGTAACATATTTTGAAAAACGAGCCTTTAATAAAACTGTCAAAAGTGTACTGTTAAATCCAAGTGACTGCCAACAGAAACTTCTGAAAGGATGTCATTGGAAGGAAAGAAACAATGCTGGGTTTAGAAGTATCCGTGGTACTTGTAAAAGTTTCTAACATTATTTATGGATTTCCTATCCACTGACCAGCTAGATTGCCAACAACTGTTCTTGTTGTTCTTTAACGTTCAGTTAAAACCATTGTTACTCCTCTTAAATTGACAGGCCATTTCCTTTGTTTGGCATTTGAAGGGGAGGGGGGGAGGGGGATGCTTGGACATATATCTGAAATATATCCATAGAGACAAGAATGTTTATAGAATCGCATGTGTCAAAACCTTGATTCAGCATTAACTACATTACTCTTGTGAATGCCTTTTCATAAAGCATGCCTCCAATAAACACAGAGAATGCGTTTTAAAATTCCCCATCAGTACTGTTTCCCTGCCATATCTTTTGTTGAGCTGCGTTTGCCCATAATACAAGCCAAAAACACACTAGAAAGCAGCAGTTAGACCAGGGGTAGGCAACCTAAGGCCCGTGGGCCGGATGCGGCCCAGTCGCCTTCTCAATCCGGCCCGCGGACGGTCTGGGAATTAGCATGGTTTTTACATGAGTTGAATGTGTCCTTTTATTTAAAATGCATCTCTGGGTTTTTGTGGGCCCTGCCTGGTGTTTTTACATGTGTAGAATGTGTGCTTTTATTTAAAATGCATCTCTAGGTTATTTGTGGGGCATAGGAATTTCTTCACTCCCCCCCCCCCAAAAAAAAATATACTCTGGCGCACCACATGATCTGAGGGATGGTGGACCGGCCCACGGCTGAAAAAGGTTGCTGACCCCTGAGTTAGACCTTTGTTAAAGAGACCTACTTGAGAGAACCATTGTCATTTCTAAACTGCTGTTCCTGAGCAAGATTCTTAAGCCCATTGCATGAAAATCGTGTAAGGGCACAATCAGGGCCAGCTGCAGGTTTGAGAAGGCTCTTGGTGGGCCCTGGAAGCCTTACCTGGAGATAGCAGGTGGGTAGCACGGCAAAACAATACCAGGTTCCTGGGTCTAAACACCATTTTGATTTCCTATAATGCCCCCCCAGTAGTGTCCTTGTGGGGCACTGTGGGAAATTAAAATGGTGGTTTGACTTAGCTGTCCAGCTCCACTGAGAGTTCCAGGCACAGAAAACATTTTTAAGAGGACTCAGGGCAATAACAGGCCCTGCCAGCTGCCCAAGAAGGCTGGATGCTGATTTTGGCTCTGGGCAGTGGCATTGCGTGGGTGGCCAGCGCCCAGGACAAGGCAAGTAACCTTGGCACTGCCCACCAATAGTTGGAACGAAGGGGCAACAGCTTGGCGACCTACTCATGTGGCAGCCCCCGTGAGTGGAGAGCACGGCAGAGAGCGGGACAGAGAATTGGTCGGGAACAGGTATCTTTCTAAAGCCCTACAGAGGGTGTCCTAGCAACTGGCCATCAAATCCGCTCCTCAGTCCGCCCACGTAAACATTGGGAGATTTTCTCTGCGAGGAGGAGGGAACACTATTTTTATTTATTATTACTTCTTTCTTTCTTTGAAAATATGCTCCCCTAAGAATTTGCACACAGGGCAACCGCCCTGTGGCCCTGGCCATGCTACGCCACTGGCTCTGAAATCTGAAGAAGGAAGGAAGAAAGGAAAGAAGGAAGGTAAAAGATAAAGGGACCCCTGACCATTAGGTCTAGTTGCAGATGACTCTGGGGTTGCAGCGCTCATCTCACTTTATTGGCCGAGGGAGCCGGCGTACAGCTTCCGGGTCATGTGGCCAGCATGACTAAGCTGCTTCTGGCAAACCAGAGCAGCGCACGGAAACGCCATTTACCTTCCCATTGGAGCAGTACCTATTTATCTATTTATCAAACTGCTAGGTTGGCAAGAGCTGGGACCGAACAATGGGAGCTCACCGCGTCGCAGGGATTCTAAGCACCGCCCTTCTGATCGGCAAGCCCTAGGCTCTGTGGGTTTAACAGAGCAAATAACACTGACGGGCAGCACAAGTCTTTTTGAGGATTTGCCATGAGTTCACTGAGTGGACAGCCGGAGCTTTCTCAAGTGCTTGATCTGTATATAGAGGCAGCAACGAGACAAAAAACAAAACCCCATTCGCACTTAAAATATCACAGTGTATAAGCATTTCTCGCCGCCCCCTTATATTGGAGATTGTGTGGGTGGAAATTGTAATTCATGAAGTAGCCTTTTCCTTTCTTTTTTTATAACATCTGGTAATAGCACCCAGTAAAAGCAAAGTTGATAAATAAATAATGATGGCTGGGGTCATGCCATTATTTATTTATTCATTTTTGGTTATTTTTATACTGTCGGTTCAAAGGCTCAAGGTGTTTCACACACACAAATACAAATGGAGAAACAGGGCGGTAGCAAGATGCTTAAACGCAAGTCTCCAGTATGACTGTGATTCCTGTTTGATTGTCAGGAGTCAGCTAGAAGGAATCCTTAAATTGTTGTGGGATAATGTGTCAGGACAAGCAGGTTTACTAAACTTTCCCTCCCTCTAATCCATTTTAATTTGCAATTTGCATCACTGCAGAAGAAGAGACTTCTGCCGAACAGGAAGCAGTATGTCCATTTCCCCAGCCACTCTGGGCGGCTTACAGCACATGAAAAATGTAAAACATCAGACATTAACCTCACATCTCTTGGTCATTTTAAGAGGGCACCAATAAAAAAATCTCATGCTTCTTGTGTGAAGCAGTAAGCACAATTATATGTCACCCATCAAGCAATTTCACATACTATACTTCATTACATATCACCTGTTGGTATGTAGACCCCTCAACATCTTAAGGGATTGCCTTGCCCCATTTATATTTGCCCTTTTAATAGTATGACTGGATAAGCACTTTATAGGAATGTTGTCTATTGTACTTTGCTCTCATTGTTACCTGGTTTTTAACTGATTTTAGATGTATTTTGTGGTACTGCAAGACACTTCGAAACATTTTGGTAAAAAGTGATTAATAAATACAGTAAATACAGTGGTACCTCGGGTTAAGTACTTAATTTGTGCCGGAGGTCCGTACTTAACCTGAAACTGTTCTTAACCTGAAGCACCACTTTAGCTAATGGGGCCTCCTGCTGCTGTCGTGCCGCCGGAGCACAATTTCTGTTCTCACCCTGAAGCAAAGTTCTTAACCTGAAGCACTATTTCTGGGTTAGCGGAGTCTGTAACCTGAAGCGTATGTAACCTGAAGCATATGTAACCTGAGGTACCAATGTAATAGCAATAATACCTGCTTGATCTTTACATTCAGCTCAGAGTAGCACTATTAAAAGGGTGCCACATACGTTTGCCTTGTGAACAAGACAGAGGGCAATTATTGTGTCTATGTCTAAGTTGTGGCTGACTACTGTTAAGCAAGTGGCACTGGAACGTTGTTCAGACGCCTGCTTAGGATGCTTCAGTTTGTACAGAGCTTTTCTGTGCTATAGCACAACTATTGTTCATTGTATATTAATGTCAAGATGCTAAATATTTTTTGCTGTTTTATGAGTGTACTGTATTACATTGTTCTAGACACTTCGCTTATTGTGTGGTATATAAGCCTAGGAGCAAGGTGTGAGGAACCTTTGTCCCCTACATGTTGCTGAACTCTATCATTCCTGGTCATGGGCCATGCTTGCTGGGGCTGATGGGAATTGTACTTCGTCAACATCTGGTTATAGTAGTTCAACGCTATCAAATAGCAAATGGCAGAATGGATGGGGTTATGAAACCTAAGATATCCACTGATTCAGATCTTATCAGATGTGCAGAAAATCCAGAAGACAGATTTCACTTAACCTGTGTAACATGTAGGCCCTACAAGATGGGTGACCAACTGTCATGGAAGCTTTAGTTGAGGTTCCAGCATTGCAAGGGATTTTACTAGATGACCCTCGGGGGTCTCCTTCCAACCCTGCAATTCTATGATTCTGATACCCTTCTTAGCAAGGGCACAACTACTCACTCCTAGAGGTAGGTGGCAGGTTTTGCCCTCACTGTCGCATTGCCCAAAAGTGCATGGATTTACCATTCTCCAGGAACGAATGACGTCGCTAGCCCACAGTTGCGTGGCCAATGACACCGTCCCATTTGCCCACGGACGCATTGGCGCGCTGCGCCCCTTGTCCGCTGCCCAGGTAGCCCCTGACACACACGCAGGACCTCCCGTCGCCCCTCAGAGGCGGCTGCTGCTTTGTGGGTGAGGAGAGCCCTGAAAAGAGGCTCAACCTGCTCAGGCAAGCCTCTGAGCGGGAAGTCTTCCTGGTCCCTTCGGGCTGGCGGTGCCAAAGCTGCTGCTGACGGGGCTGGAAGAGCCACTCACCGTCGCCCGCTTGCTGCTGGCTGTCTTCCTTTCGTCCTCGCCTGGCTGGCGTCGTGCTGGAAGAGGCAGCATTTTCCCGTCAGGGGGCGACGTGAGGAGGAGGAGGAGGAGGAGGAGGAGGAGGAGGAGGAGGCAGCAGCACGGAGGGGCGGGTGCTATGGGTGACAGGCGGTCACAGGTGCCGCGGCCGCCTCTTGAGTCGGATGAGAGGCGCCTCCGCGCCCCAACCAGCTGCCGCCGCTGCTCCCCACCCTCCACCCTGCGCGCTGCTGCTGCTGCTGCTGCTTCAGCCGTCAGCCAAGGGCAGCTCTTCCGAGGCGGCGCGTGCAGGGACAGCAGCACGAGCCGAGCAGCTGCGCGCGAGGGAGCCGGGGAGAGAGACTCGCGCCTGGCAGAAACCAGTAAGTTGCTGCTCCTGCGAGCCGCTGTTTGCAACACGAGCAAGGGAACGGCTGGCTCTGTCGCTGCAGCCGCGGCGATCTGCTTACTTATTGTTTTATTTTGCATCTCCTGGCCCCGTGAAATCGTGGGGAGGGCAGGAGCGGCGCGTTGCATGCGGGCTTGGATCGGCCCGGGCTGGAGTCGCGGAAGGGGTTGTCGCGAGGCCACGGCGACGACGGCCGGCTGCTCTCGGCTTCGACACACGCGCAGCCCCCCCCCCCGCGTGTTTGGTCCTTTCTTTTTGGCTCAGGCAACGGGGAGTGAGGATTGCGCGGGGAGCCGCCCAGCGCTGTAGGATGGCTCCTGCTTTGTGTGTGATGCCAGTGAAGAGCGGAGTCGGAGATATAACGGGAGGGTTTTGCCAATTGTGGGGGGAGAGGTAAAGGGGGGAGGGGTGTTAAGGTGACACAGGGGCCACTGGCAGGGCAGGCTCTGAAGCGCGTATAGCGGCTGCAACGCAGGGAACAGGCGCAGTCCAGCCTGGATAGCCTCGCAGAATGGACACCCCCGTCTCGCAATGCAAAAGGGGGCCCTCTAGGGAGAGATTGTGCGCGATCTGCACATAATTTTAATGCGGCGTCTTTGAGAAAGAGGGGAAGAGATATGGGGGTTGTGTATCTGTGTCTCTTGTTAACGGGCAGGAAATCTCCCAAGCCACCCTCTTACAAATTCTCTCCTGTGTAGAAATGGTCTGTAATTTCCAGGCGGAGCTTTACAGTGAATTGTGCCTGCTGTCCGTGAGCAGCATCGGTGCATAACCAGATATGAAATTCTAAAGCTGATCTACTGATAGCTACACACTGCATGATTATTTATTACACTTCTCATATCACTCTTCCTCTAAAGAGCTCAGGAAGATGTACATGGTTCTCTTGTCCCTCTCCTTTTACCCTCACAGCAATCCTGCAAGGTAGTTTAGGCTGAAGGATGGTGGTGCACTGTCAAAGGGTGCTTATGTATTACAGTATTTCAGGGCTTAGTATGGATTTGAATCTCGTTCTTGCTAGTCCTCAGCTGACATTCTAACCACCACTATGCCAGTTTTGCTTTTCTGATTTATTTATTTTTAATGTTGTGACAGTTCACATCATCAAGCTTGATACCAGGTACATTGACCAGTAGCTGCCCTGTTTTGTAAGCTTTTACATTCATCGAATGAATAAAAATCAATGTGCAGATCCCTTTTTAGCAAAAGCCAGGCGGGCAAGCATGCAACCCATTTTCATGTACCAATGTTGTCATTCATTAGCGCACACGTTAAAGGAGGAGCTCAAATAGGGACCTGGCTTCTTTCACAGTAGTAGCGTAGCTGCAAAACTAATGTTGCATGCTGGTTGTTTCTTTTTTAATTATTTTAAAACCCTGCAGATTTCGTTTTCTCTGAACTGTATCCAAATGTAAATTGCAAGTCTTTGCTACAGGAGTCCATTGTATTTTCTTTTCTCTTTTTTTAATAAAAAAATCAATATTTTCAATTGTGCACTTTTGGATGAACCAATTTAAAAATAAAAGGTTGCTCTCTTGCTCAATTACTGCATAGTCAAGCAGCTGTGACCTTAATTGCCTTAAAGGAGATACAGAACAGAAAACCTGGAGTGAGTGTACAAATCCTGGAAGATAGGCTAGAAGTAGCCCTTACACGTGCACAACTACCATATTTCTCTTAAATCAGCTGACATTTATTTTTCCAGCCATGCTGTGGAGGTGGACATTAATTTGAGAGGACATGTTAAATGGAAAGGGGTGTTACCTTAACTCTGCTGTGCTTGCTCTGCCCTTTTCATAGAATCCTTAATTAGGTCTTTGCTTCCCTGTTTGCTGTTCTGTCAGCTGTAGCTTATGGACGTTTTTGCATCTGAAGCTTAAATCAGGTGGTGCTTAAATTGGCCTCTAATATTAATGTAAAACATTAGCTATAATGTACACTTGATTTACCTTCCTTAATGTAGGATGGAATAACAGCATTTGTATGTGGTATACAAATAGTACTGAAGGAACTCATAAAACTTAAGTAGTGCCTTTCTGGATCAGAGCAGAAGCCCTGTGTTCAGTCTTCAACAGCAGCCAGCCAGATGTTCCTGGGAATCTCACCAAGAGGGCAAGATGGTCTCTACTGTTTGATCCCAGTTTCTGTTTTGCTGTTGGGTGTAATAGCCATTGATAGACCTCTCCCCCCATGGATTTGTGGGCTCCTTTAGAAATATTAGCATGCTAAATTAGGGTGCGGGTGGCGCTGTGGTCTAAACCACAGAGCCTAGGACTTGCCGATCAGAAGGTCGGCGGTTCGAATCCCCGCAATGGGGTGAGCTCCCGTTGCTCGGTCCCAGCTTCTGTCAACCTAGCAGTTTAAAAGCACATCAAAGTGCAAGTAGATAAATAGGTACCACTCTGGCGGGAAGGTAAACAGCGTTTCCATTCACTGCTCTGGTTCGCCAGAAGCAGCTTAGTCATGCTGGCCACATGACCCAGAAGCTGTACGCAGGCTCCCTCGGCCAGTAAAGCGAGATGAGCACCGCAACCCCAGAGTCATCCGCAACTGGACCTAACGGTCAGGGGTCCCTTTACCTTTAGAAATATTAAGCTGGTGGCCACCATAGCATCACTCTAGCTTGTTTGTTTGCTGGATTTAGAGCCCAGCCAATCCCGAGGACTCAGCGTCAATAATTATATTAATGTAATCTATCCATCCATATCCCTGTCCACCCAAACCCAATGTGAATAAAGCTTTCAATCTTACAACACTTCAGCTCAGAGTTTGGTGAGCCTCTTTGGAGGATGATCTCAAAGCTGTGTGGCATGCTTTAGTGTGACTCTTGTAGGCCCAGTTTGGCACTTGGTGTATTTTAGAGAGAGTTCCTGATTGGTCTTGGAGGACAGGGTAGGACCTAAGACTGCAGATAGTTTCCTAGGTTTGTGGGGCCCTGACCGCTTAGTGAATCCTGTAAGTTAACTATGGGTTGCGGTGGAGTACTTATTTCCCTTTAATAGTCCTTTTTAGAGTCACATGTGAAAATTGTGATTTCCCTTAAAACTAGGTTTAGCCTCATTCTCTCCACAAATATATAGCTCCTTTTAGATGCTGTGTGCTTTACTATGTTAATTACAGTTGGGATACAGCTATTAAGTTGTCAGGGTGTCATCTTGTCAGAGTGTGTGTTAATTTCATTCATTCCATTCCCTTTGGCAGTTTTCCTACATTCACTCTCTATTCTTCACACTCTACTAGTAGGGCTTCCATTTATAGAGAGATGGCAAATATATCTGGTGCAATCAGGGAGTGGCATTTAGTTAGACACAGCTAGAAATGGGCTTTTAAAGGACTACTTGGGCAGGGAGTGTGTAAAAACTGGAGTCATTTGTTGTACCCATTTGTCCAAAATTCATCATTGTCCACTGTACAAGGAAACAGGATATTGTTCACAGAGAACAATAAGAAGCTTTAAGAAGTCTCTTAGTTTCTTGCTGCTTCACTGATTGTCTAGTACTCTAAATTGATGCCATTTGGATTACTTGTTCTCACCAACTCCCAGTCTTTTTTACGCTTTGATCCTAAACACATTTGCTTGGAATAGAGGTCATCAGCCCCTCACAAGATGCTGTGTGTAGTATTCTCATGTTGCAATTTTGAATACAGCACACCGCTGCTAGAAAACCAGGAGGTTCATACAATTTGCAGTTATTGAGACATGTTGCAATAATAACCACAAGCTGCCTTCCTGCATACCTTTCTGCAAGTGTAACATATAAAAAGCAGGAGAGGAGTAGCAGTTGTAAAGCTAGGAATGTATGGCAAATGCTCTGTGTGAAGCCAGAAGAACTGGAGCCTATCTCTACACTACAAGCTTATAGATGTCTTAAGTATCATTATTTCCCCCAAAGAATCTTGGCAACTGTAGCTCAGTGTGTGTGCCGGGAAGTACAGGAAGGAGGTTCCCACACAGTACTACAATTCCCAGAGCTTTCTTGAGACTGTAGTTTACATATGGCCAGCATTATTAATATAACAACCTCTTCGATCAGCAAACTTCATCATATTTCTGCTCCTTCCAGAAAGCTGGATTCTTTGAAATACATCAAGGTGGTCCAAAACCCACACACTACAGCAACCTTCACCATCCTGTGCCCTCCTGATGTTTTGGACTTTAGCTAGGGCTGGTGGGAGTTGTAGGCCAGAACATCTGGAGAGCACCCGGTTGGTGAAGGCGGCACTACACAAATCATCTTATGCTATGCAAAAGTGGAGATAGGATCACCCTGCTCTGCCCTACTTTCATAGTAATCCCCTTCCTACTAGAAATCTTGAGATGATCCCAGAACCTCCATAAAGGAAGATCAAGGTCATAAAGCTGAGGTCAAGTGGGGCACGGATTGAATTTTATGCGCTTGTTGGAACAAGGAGGAAAGTTTGCACTCAGCCTGGGAGACAACCTTTTTATTTAACAACTCATCTGCTAGCCAGAGGCCACTAGGAATTCTGCACAAGCACTGAATGAGCTGGCAAGACATGGGACTCCATTTTCCTCCAGGTTGCTTGGTTGAGCAAGGAAGGAAAGTGAATCCCTCAGTGCAGTCCCTTCTCTGCCAGCTCACTTGGGAGAATACACCTTTTGCTTTCTTTCTGTTTACTAGCCTGTTAAGAGGCCAGTGACCTGGATTTTCATGCTGGACGTGGAGGAAAGGGATCCATGAAAATCCAGGATGCTAGCAGGCTCTTAGCAGGCAGGCTAGTAAAATATATTGCAGGCAAATAACTTTTGTGGACTCTTACACCAGATCCTGCATGCTAGTATTGTACATCAGATCACAAGATCATGTCTGCAACACTCGTGATGAGAAGGCCAGACAACTGGGTGAAAAATGCCCTTCCTTGCCACTGGGTAAAGTGGATTAGTTTCAGGGATGAAAATGTTTTCTTCATTCTAGTTAGGCTGTTTATTCAGTGCTAGGGGAAGGTGACTCCTTCCATGACTCTTCATCATTTTCATATGACAGGGTCTATTACAACAGGAGATGAAAGGCAAAGGAGTTTACAGTCATTTTAAAGCTTGGGAGGTACTATCAATTATAGCAGTAGGCAAAGCAATTAACATGAATTTAAAAACATTAACTTGTAGGTAAGCCCTGCTCATCTAAATGGAACATCCTTTTAAAATAAGTATATTTGGGATGGCAGCCTTAGATGATTTTACGGACAATTTCTTTTCTTGTTCCAAGTGTATCTACTTGAGTTTTGTTTAACAATCATTGTCCTAAATTAGGATAGCACATTATTGAAGTATATGGGGATAACTATTGGGTTGTGCATTTAAAACCTCTTGCTCAGGGCTGGTGCAGATGCAATACTGGCTCTCTCTCAACCAGCCAACTGGAAAATTAGGATTTCATTGCCCTTTAGCTTCTTCCTCATATGGACCAAATCCTTCATCCCGCCTAAATCACAGCTAAAGGGCACAGCAAGACTGCCCCTGTTAACCATGGTTGAAGCTAACCAGGTTCCCTCTTGAGCAGGGTTTGTTAACCAGCTACAAAGCCAGATTTTAAATCCTGGTGAAGGAGGATGCCTAACTTGCATTAAATGTGTTTCATGTCAGTGCTCTTATAGCCATTTATTGTAGTTATGGCAGGGGAGAGGAATTTTCCCAGTGAGGGAATGCCACTCGTCCGTCTGTCCTCTAAAGTGGTCTAGGTGGGAGCACATTTGTGATGGAGCCAGGGCAAAAAGGCTTCTTATTGCGCACCAGCAGACGCATTCAAGTGCTTAGGAGGAGTGGGTGGGAATGTAAAAGGCTGCCCCACCCATTCCCTCCCTCCTCCTGATCTTGGAACTAGTGCCCAGCCTGTCTTTCCCATTTACAGATTGGGATTAGCTGATTGTTGTGATGGGGGTGAGTAGGGATTTTTTGATCAGCTGCGATTGATTGCCAGTCCCCCCCCTTTTTTTTGCCTACTCCATACTGTAGAAGAACATGGTTGGAGCACTTAGAGGTGGGAGCTGAATAAATAGCTTCATTGGTTTGGTCACTTGTCAAGCATGCGTGAGAAAGGGAAGAGGCTGGCACAAAGAGCACCCTGAGGCGCTTTTCGGGTGTATAGTTATTCCAAAGACTATCACTTTTCAGGTTGTGTGATTCATGGGGCAGGTTATAGATCAGTTTTGAGGCTAACCTATTTGGAGTTGTGGGGTCTAAGGGGGTGTGAGTCAGGAAACTCTCCTTCTTCAGCTGAAGGGGTCAAGTGCAGTGAAGACGCAGTATAAAGGCCAACTTTCCCCCCTGCAGCACAGGCTCACCCAATCGTAATATGCCTAGCAGACTGATAAATAATATGGAATATTTCCCACGCATTGGCTTCCTTCCCCTCTGAGTATTATAAGTTTACAACTTGTCATTAATAAAGTGGTATGTGTTTGAACTCACACCTTGCGTCTTGCCTGTTTATTTCTGGTATCCTCACACAATGTACGATTTAGTGGCCCTGTTTAATCATGTTTAAGAGACAGGCAGCATTTCACCTGCTCTGGTAACAACAAACAAACAAAGAAACAAAGAAACAAACAAGTTATTCAAAAAGAACCGTTCAGAAGAGGAAGTGATGATATACCCCAGCTAAACAACGGAAATGGAGTGGATATAATAAGTTTTAATCTGATGCCTCCATCATGGCCTACTGTAGGTAGATAATTATTGTTTCCCTAATATTATTTTCATCTTGATTCTAAGCATGTTTCCGTGAAATAAGTAAGTCCATTGATTTCAGAGGTTTTGCTTCCAATAAAGTGTGCCTGGGATTGTGGTGTTGTCTTCCTTTCTTCAGTGATTTGATGCGAGTCTCACTAATTTCAGTAGAAATTGCTTCCAGATTGTCACACATCTGCATTTGAGGGATAGTTAAATTCTTCATGCTGCTCAGCAGGATGATATAGATGACAAAGCTACCCTGTGGTGAGAAATTTCACCTCAGAGTAGTTTATCTTTGTGGGAAGAGACTGAGAGACATTAGCCACAGAAAGTAAAGATGGGGTATCAGAAAGTACCATTGTTGCTTAGATACTGTTCTCTTCAGAGGATTTCTTGGATACAATTTATATTCATGCTAATATAATGATGATTTCACATATGCTATAATATAAGTTCATAACCAGAAAAGTATGAAACTGCTACCATCCCCTTGTTCATTCAAGCTGTTACCTGGAAACTAATTGAATATTCGTATTACATATTAGCTATCACTTTTGATGGGTTTACTGTATATCTTTTCTGATAAGTTAGAACCTATTCAATTGTCTTAGTTTCCTCTGCTCAAGGAATTGTCAGGTTTCTTTGGGGATCCCTTGCAAAGACTTACAAGCAGTCTCAAATAACTTCGTTTTCCAGGATTCCCTTAGGCAAGGTGTGACAATTAAACTGGTATAAATACTGTTGATGTGTATGGTGTAAAGTTGCATTTTAGATTACGGCTACCAGCCACCCAGTCTGGAAATGAGGAGGAACCAAATCTGCATTGGCTCCTTTTTGGCTTCTAGGCATAAGGTGCCCTATAAAATCTTAATAGGTTTCAATGCTCACCACACCATTTGTTTGTTCCTTGCTTCCATCCCAACTTTTCAGATCAACCTCCTGCACCTTCTTGACGGTACCATTCATGTGCCAGCTTCAGTCAGCAAGGGCACATAGAGAGGCATTGCACATGGCTGCTCTGTAATTGTAAAAATCTGTTCCCTTTAAAGCCCATCAAAATCCGAGTCCGGGTGCCATGTTGAATCGCTGGAAGGTTGATTTGTTTGGGCTGATGCTGTCCTAAAAAGAAGAAGATTGATTTGTTTGGGCTGATGCTCTACTAGAGAAGAGAAATGTGGCTAGGTACCCAAACAAATAAACTGCTTCCAGGGGTTCCCCTCCCTGCCTTTGGCATGTGGCTAGTGCTTATTATCTTAAGTCAGTGATGGCCAAACTTGGCCCTCCAGCTGTTTTTGGACTACAGCTCCCATCATCCCTAGCTAACAGGACCAGTAGTCAGGGATGATGGGAATTGTAGTCCCAAAGCAGCTGGAGGGCCGAGTTTGGCCATCACTGTCTTAAGTGAAAGAACTCGATTTAGGCTTTTATGCCCACCTGTCATGGAAGTCCTTATTCTCAATCCTACGGATGTGCAGACAGGCTTGGTGGTAAGGGAAAGAATTCTCTACATACTCAGAGGCTTGGCGTTTATACTTAGCATATTCCCTGCCTCGTATTGCAAATATATTCTTTCACTGAACCCTGGCGATCCCTGCATGTGGCAAATTGCTTGAAAGGGTTTATTTTCCTAAACCTATTCTTTATCCTACAGGCAGCAGCTGTGGCACAATGTGTCTCCCCCACCCTCTTGCTGGTAGGCATGGAAGAATGCACCTCTCCGTTCAGGGAGTTATGCTGTCTGAACTTCAGATACAAACCAGCGCTAGAATTCTGATTTTGGAACAGAGTTTGACATATATCTGATACACATATCCAGACACATCTGGATATTTGGCTCTTAAAAGGAATTCTCAAATGTCACTCTCTATTACCAAGCTGGCATTTTACATGCGTTTTGTAAACTATATTATGTTTTACAGAAGAGGCAAATTTTCTCTCTCTCTTCATGCATGTTTCACATATTGTTTGTATGGGAGTAACTGGATCTTCTCATCTAGGCCAGAGTTAATTTAGACTAAAATCGCTTTAAATTGCCTACCACAATTAGTCATTGACTATCATTTTGCATTTGATATAACCCCCTCTAGCTTTGCTATAAAATCAAATTAACTGTTGAGGGTAATATGGTTTAACTTAGATTCCTAAACTCCCTTTAATTCAATTTATTCTCTGAGGTGAACAAGCTAGAGCTGGGATGTTGTGGAAGACAAGAAACATATACTATTATTTTGTCTATGTTTTTCAGGATGCACATTCCATATACACAGTGAAGGGTCTGTTTTCAGTTAGAGATACCAAGAGCTGAGTAATCTTAGGATGTCTAGAATGCCTGCTGCCAGTGTTACTAATGATAAATTCCCAGTAGGGAGTTGTCTTTGCTGTCGGATTACCATTTACGTTTTCAAATTCTGATAATGAGCTCTACTTTGGGCAAACACTCCATTGTGGGGCTTTGGTTACTATATTCTCACCCCCCCAATAAAATTCTATTCAATTCTGCTAATAACTTTGTAGGTAGTGGTGATCAGTTCCCATTACGGCCCATTCTCAAAACCATATCGACTATGGCAGCTGCTGCATGAACTGACTTCCACATGCAGGCATGACCACATGAAGGCCAATGGCATGGCTTCATCCTCGTTGACGTTGAGTTTGCATTGACAGGCTGCTAGTGTGGCTTGTTAAGTGCTCAAGAATAGTGTGCAAAAACCATAAGATGTTGTTTTTTTGCATAGCATTGGCCTTCAGTGACCCTCACTGTGCATGCGGCCAGCAGGAGAAAGTTAGTATGCCTTGTGGCCACTGTAAGGGAGGTGGTTGTGACAATATGCTTCCACAGATGATGGCTAGAGGGACACAGGTGGCACTGTGGTCTATACCACTGAGCCTCTTGGGCTTGCAAGTCAGAAGGTCGGCAGTTCGAATCCCTGCAACCCCATTGCTCTGTCCCAGCACCTGCCAACCTAGCAGTTCAAAAGCATTCCAGTGCAAGTAGATAAATAGGTACCGCTGCAGCAGGAAGGTAAACGAGGTTTCCGTGCACTCTGGTTCCGTTGCGCCAGAAGCAGTTTAGTCATGCTGGCCACATGAACCGGAAAGCTGTCTGTGGACAAACACTGATCCCTTGGCTTGAAAGTGAGATGAGTGCCACAACCCCATAGTCGCCTTTGACTGGACTTAACCGTCCAGGGGTCCTTTACCTTTTACAGATGATTGCTGTGGTCTCAAGTTTCATAGAGGTTTCGCTGAGCACATGGAGCTCTGTGGGGGCAGAGACTGATGATTAACCATGTAATTGCTAGAAAAAAATGTGCCTTGTGCACAGTGATCCTAATTCTGTGGAGGCAATGATGATATGAACGATGATAAGAATAATATAACAATGTGACATGTCAATTATGCAAACATCTGACTATAATTATATCCAATCCCATTGCATGGTGGTAGAAAATTTTGTATATTCAAAAAGGAGTTGCTCTAAAATGTGGCAGAATAGTAAGGATGTAGGAGAATCGTATCCCATAAAGATATGCAATACATGATAGACGCATTTCAGCATTTGCTTTGATAATGTTTTCACAGTAAGAATGGACAGGAATAATAATTCCTGCACTGTAGGGGGTTGGACTAGATGACCCTTGGTTCCCTTCCAACTCTAAGATTCTAGGATAATTCCATACTTCAAATGGCCTTCAGAAATACTTGCCTCAGTGTTAAGGATGCTAAGGACAGGAGTAGGGTAGCAGCAGTTGTGGGAGGCGGCATCACCTTGCCTGACTATGTTAAGGGGTTCCTACAGTATGGCACTGCCTTAGAGTGATGTTCACCTGGAAAAAGAATTTTCTTAATCGTGACATTCACTCTGTGGAATGTTCTTTTCAGGAAGGCTTTCCTGGTTCTAAATCTGCAATGGGGCCTTTTAGATATATGGATTTCATAGCTTGCAAAAGAGGTAAAGCTATGTATTTCTACACAACTTACTCCTAAAAGCCCACTCCATGGGATGGTCTCAGACCCAACACTGAGTAGAGAAAAGTTGGATATAATCCACGAAGAAGCAAAAATGTTCTTGAACTACTCTGATTCTTCTTCATGGTGCATGTGCAGAAGAATTTGTCCATGGATCATATCCCTTACTAGTTTATCAATTTTATACTTTCTCAGGGACTAATTCTTTGGGTAATATCTGATGAAAATAATGAGTCTCGAATACTTTGAGGAGTGTGGAGTTTCTTTAAGCTAAATATATGGGATTGTTGGCATCAAGATAAATTGCAGTTCCACAGGGGTCACTGGAAGAGCTTTAATTTCAACTCAGTTAACCTCAGCTAATTTAAAATACATTAAAAATGTTTAAATCATATGCTTTCACTCAGGCTTTTTATATCAGCCCTTGCATGTAGCTAGTGGTCAAAAAATATATATATGGGAGGAACCTTTTCTTAATTTACCATGGAAAATCAACTCAATTAACCAGCATAAATCCAGTCCTGAGACATTAGCTATGGGAATTAAATGCCAAATCAATTTGGTGTTTTGTCAGTTGATAGTGTCTGAGCCTAAAATCCTGCAGTGTCGTTTGCTCTCTTGTTTGGTTTGGCTTAAGACTAAAGCAAAGTCTTTTGCATTTGGGAGTCTACCAAAACTTGGCAGTTATATCTATTTGCCATGGAATCCCTGGCCTGACACACCCAAGATCAAATATTTGATTGGATATACCTTGTTGCTTGTGAATGTTTCCAGTATTAGAAATTTAATGTTCTTTTGATCATATTGTGCAGGTTTGGATATAATGCTAAACCATGGTTTAGTGAGATGAGGACAGGCCTAGGCAAACTCCTTTCTCCTACAGTAGGCCACAAATAAGAGTTCAGAAGCTTTGGTTTCTGTTATAGATTAATCAGAGCTTGCCATGTTGTCCAAATCCAACACACTTTACACTCCATGTATGTATGAAGTGTATGAAGATGACTTGTTTCAACAAAGCATAGTTATGATTAACTACAGTTTAGGATTTGGATGTGTGGATAATCTGAAGCAAAGCTTCCTGTGCCATTGCAGAAGTGCTGGAGGACAGAGAGAGGCATGTGGAACCAGGCTCACTGTTGCTCACCCTTGTAATGTTGAGCCATGGTTTAGTGTTGCGTGCCAGCTAGATCATTGTTGGGAAAGTCCGTAGATAAGATCAAATCCGTGAAAAAGAAAATGTTATTCAGATGAGATCAGACAAAAACTGAAATAATTTCCCTCAGAAAACCCTGCTTCTATGCATAGAAATATCCATACTTTTGTGTAGTCAGCTATAGACTTACATTGGCATGAAGTGCAATCATATGCATATTTATTTGGAACTTAGTCCCATTGAATTCATGGGGGTTATTCTCAAGTACAGTGGTACCTCAGGTTAAGTACTTAATTCATTCTGGAGGTCCGTTCTTAACCTGAAACTGTTCTTAACCTGAAGCACCACTTTAGCTAATGGGGCCTCCTGCTGCTGCTGCGCCGCTGGAGCCCGAGTTCTGTTCTTATCCTGAAGCAAAGTTCTTAACCTGAAGCACTATTTCTGGGTTAGCGGAGTGTGTAACCTGAAGCGTATGTAACCTGAAGCGTATGTAACCCGAGGTACCACTGTAAGTATGTTCAGGACCACAATCTAAGATGAACCATTTCAGCTAGTAGATTAAAACTTAATTACTAATTCAGTCCACTTCTGTACCCTCAATATCTGCCTTCAAGCACTTCACATGATCAGGGTTTGGGCTGTGCTTCTAGACATCCAACAGAACATGCAGATATTGACGCAAGGTATGCAGTATTGGTGTTGAAGACTGGAAGCCCTCCATGTGTTTGGGGATTGAGTGAACACCCCTTCTCTTGGACTGTGACTGCTGCTTTAGAGTTGTCAAACAAACTATCTCCTGAAAATCAGCTTCTGAAAGGCTAATAGGATGAAGAGCACTGTTCAGTCAATCACTTAATGCCTTTTCTCTGTACAGTGGTACCTCAGGGTACATACGCTTCAGGTTACAGACTCCGCTAACCCATAAATAGTGCTTCAGGTTAAGAACTTTGCTTCAGGATGAGTACAGAAATCATGCAGCGGCGCAGCAGCAGCAGGAGGAGGCCCCATTAGCTAAAGTAGTGCTTCAGGTTAAGAACAGTTTCAAGTTAAGAACGGATCTCTGGAACAAATTAAGTACTTAACCCGAGGTACCACTGTATTGCCCCCCCCCCACTGTATAAAATGGAGGTCTAGCATACAATTTTAGATGTTGTGACTGAAACACAGTCTAATTACTGTTTATTTTAGTCTGCTGAATGGAGTAAGGCAGTTGTAGTTATGCAGAGCCCACACCTACAGTAGGCAGAGAGAACCATCTGCATGGCTTGAAAGATAGTATTAAGTTACACATCAAAGAGAACAATATCCCAGCTTGTCTCATTTTCCTAAAATAGGGGGTGTTTGTGATATGTAGATATGTATCTACTGCAGGGGTGGGCAGCCTAGTTTCCTGTGGGTGGAAGGAACAGAAAAAAACAACGGAAAGGGTTTGGTAGACAGGAAAAACAATATGGCAGAAAGAAAGAAAGAAAGAAAGAAAGAAAGAAAGAAAGGAAAGGAAAGGAAAGGAAAGGAAAGGAAAGGAAAGGAAAGGAAAGGAAAGGAAAGGAAAGGAAAGGAAAGAAAAGAAAAGAAAAGAAAAGAAAAGAAAAGAAAAGAAAAGAAAGAAAAGGGGCAGCCCTCGCACTTGTTTCTGGTCACACTGAAAAGGGGAACATGCACTTTTGGCTCTAGTACTGCCCACACAGACTTTGGTCCCATTCACTACTGGCCTACAACCCCAGCAGAACCCTTGAAGAAATCCCTTGGCAGGACAGAGGTCCCCACTCCTTATCTGCTGGATGAAGGTGCAACATGACATCTGTGTGATTAACTCTTATGCAAAGGCCTACTAGAAAGTGGGAGACAGGACTCTTATGCTTCAAAAAGAGTCTAAAACTTCAGATCTCAACCCAAATCTTTGGAGTTGGTGTAGTATTACCTAGAGCAGGAGTGAGGGACCTCCGGCCTAGGTCCCCAGTGTTGCCTTCCAGGGTTCTCTATCCAGTCCTAAGGACTCTGACTAGGTCCATCAAAAGCAAATGCAGACATGGCATTGCAAGGACTTAAAGGCCCTGGGACACAGGCACAGAAACAAATTTCCATAAAATTTTCATAGATATCTGGGAAGTTAAGGCCAGGGTTGCCATATTTCAAAAAGTAAAATTCCTTAAGCTTTCTGAACTGTTTCCGCTGCTTTTCTCATTGCGTTGCCATACATCTGGGTTTTCCCTGACATTTTGCTGTTTCGGCAAAATCCCCCCCCCCCGACGCCATTTTTACACTGGAAAACCAGGACGTGTCAGGAATTCTCCTGACGGATGGCAAGCCTAAGTTAAGGCAGTGGTGGCTGGGTTTCTTACCAGCAATGTGGTTCACAGTGCGCCCAGCTGCCTTTTTAAGCAAAGTAAAAAAATGTACGGTAAGTTTTAGAGAAGGGACAGGAGGAAGGAGATCTGTTGTGTAAGACCTCCCAATCAGCCATAATTTTATACATGTATAAGGAAGCACTGCACTAAGATTTTTCACTTTCTACAACCCACTGCATTGTTGGCTTGCTTTTGTATTTATTTGTATTTAAAATATTTCTATGTGGCCCTTCAATGAAACTTTCAGGTTGAGTTACCAGGGAATAATCTGTTGTCTCTCGAGACAGAGGGATGCCAGCAGCAACAACACAGAAGTAACAACAACAAATAAACACCAGCAGCAATAATCATACTGCACAATCAACAAACAGCAGAAAACAGAAATTGTCAAACAGTTAAAAACCAACCATAAAATACAACGGAATGCATGAAACCACAATTAAGCTTTCAGTTCAAAAACCCAGGCAAGTAAATAGGTCTTTGCCTTGCCCTAAAATGATATCAGAGCTGGTGCCCTTAGATCAGATGACACTCTGCAAAACATCTATTTTAATACACAACTCTTTTTCAACAGACCATTTCTCCTAATTATACCACCATCTGAAAATTAAGAGAGATTGTGTGTGAAATATTTAAAGGTTAATGAATTTATCACACCAACACTTTTTCTTATTTTGGAAAATGTCTTTTCAGTTGAAGGAGGATATGTAAATCCCAAAACCCATTTTATAAATAGCAACTCATCTGATTACCTGTGGTAAGTAAAAACTACCCCACCCTCTGGCTATGAACTGGAGAAGGAAGCCTTCCTAAACTAGAACAGCTGATTTATTCCTCTCCCCCCCGCCGCCGCCTTTTAGCTAGTCAGTGTGCAGACTTTGGGAGCGGGAAAGAAGGGAGCCTATTTTCTTCTGGATGTTCATTTGCAAGGACTTCTAAATATACTTATTTAAAAGTATTTTAGTTAAAATCAATGGGACTTGCTTTCAAGTAAAGCCTTAAATTACATCACTGCTGAAATATAAGTGCTCGTTCTTACTTTGCTTTTGATATAAATGACACCAGGCCAAAACTTGTAGAACAGGCAAACTGTGTGGTTGTTTCTACCCTGCTTATGGATATAATGAGTGGCTATTACTGCCTAATGTTGACTTAAACATAAGTCACAATACAACTCCACCTTTTTCAGTTGACTTAGTGGGGCTGCACCGATGCACATGACTTGAGAATAGTAGTCAGCGATTCCCATGTAGACCCAGAGAGAGCAACGTAACAAATATTGTTGCTGTCCAGCAAATTTCACAAACCACATCCAGCATTTCCTAGGATTTCCTTTTAACTAAAGCCATGCACAGTTCTACATTACACACAGTCATTTGTTTTCCTGTTACACTAGACAAGAGCCAAGGCAATAAGGTAAAAAAAAAAATGACCCTTAATGCACAGATGGCCTCAAGGAGGGTTAAATGTGCAGGAGGATTCTAGAAGGGAGGTTGAAGCAAGTCTTGGCATGTCTCTCCTCCTAGTCAGAGGCGAAAGCTATGCGTAAGACTGCAGAATGTCATTGCCACCTCGGATTTCCCTTCAGCTTACTGATAGGAAAATGCCACAGCAGAAAGTAAAGCTGCTCTTACTACATAATTGTTAAGATTGTTTGAGTAACATTAACATGACAGTAGGAAGAGGTTGGCCATAAATATCATGCCTATTTGTATCATTAGGGGTTAGCACACTTAAATAGAGTTTTCGTATTTTTGTGCAAAGCTTTGCTATGGGGTGGGCTTCTCAAAATCAAGAAGATCACTCCAGTAGCACATGGGGGGAATCATTCAAAGGCCACTGGGAGGTATCTTGTGTAAGCTATCGCAGCAATGGGTTTAGGACATCCTTAATTCATGGGTCATGTAATGATGCTTTCAGGGACGATTCCCAACATTCTTGTCCAGAAATCTGTGCTCCCACAGAACATCCCCAAAGTTAAAGGTAAAGGTACCCCTGCCCGTACGGGCCAGTCGTGTCCGACTCTAGGGTTGTGCGCCCATCTCACTTTAAGAGGCCAGGGGCCAGCGCTGTCCGCAGACACTTCCGGGTCATGTGGCCAGTGTAACAAGCTGCATCGGGCGAGCCAGCGCAGCACACGGAAACGCCGTTTACCTTCCCGCTAGTAAGCGGTCCCTATTTATCTACTTGCACCCGGGGTGCTTTCGAACTGCTAGGTTGGCAGGCGCTGGGACCGAGCAGTGGGAGCGCACCCCGCTGTGGGGATTCGAACCGCCGACCTGACGATCGGCAAGTCCTAGGCGCTGAGGTTTTACCCACAGCGCCACCCGCATCCCAAAGTTACCAAGAGCCTATTCAGACATTCAAGAGGGCATATGGTGGAGTCCTCATACCACCTTACGATTCATTTGTGGAATCACTTGTTTGAAAATGTTGCCACATATCTTTTCACAAAATTCTTACCTCTCCTGAAGATAAAGCTAGATGGCTTATCCCCATTCCATTAAACTTCCTACATTTAAGGAATTCAGATGTTTAAGCACTTTCTTCATAGTTGAACAAGAAAAGCCCATGTGGGAATGTTAAGGACAAAGCTTGCATGTGTATCTTCTCCTGACTTTAAGTTCTTTGAACCCTTGAAGAGATTTGGTTGCTAGATTTGGTTAAGGTGCTGTCAGAAATTTGAGAATAACTATTGGGGACAGGCCAACAAAGGTCCGTATAGTGAAAGCTATGGTTTTCCCAGTAGTGAGGTATGGAAGTGAGAGCGGGAACATAAAGAAGGCTGATCACCGAAGAATTGATGCTTTTGAATTATGGTGTTGGAGGAGACTCTTGAGAGTCCCATGGACTGCAAGAAGATCAAACCTCTCCATTCTTAAGGAAATCAGCCCTGAGTGCTCACTGGAAGGACAGATCGTGAAGCTGAGGCTCCAATACTTTGGCCACCTCATGAGAAGAGAAGACTCCCTGGAAAAGACCCTGATGTTGGGAAAGATGGAGGGCACAAGGAGAAGGGGACGACAGAGGACGAGATGGTTGGACAGTGTTCTCGAAGCTACCAGCATGAGTTTGACCAAACTGCGGGAGGCAGTGGAAGACAGGAGTGCCTGGCATGCTCTGGTCCATGGGGTCACAAATAGTCAGACACGACTAAACGACTAAACAACAACAATTGGGGATGGGCACCATTTTTATCTATACACACAACATTTTACTGCACTGTGTGATCCATCCACACTGATGCTATGATTTCCCATATCTACTGTGTAGACTAGCAGCTGTGCAGTTGCAAAGATGGACTATGCTGCATCACTACATCCAAAACCTGTGTGGGAACATCTTAGTTGGCAGGTTTGGCACTATGCAATGTTAAAGAGAGAGCAATTCCTATGTTCCTTGCCGCTTCAGACAAGCCATGCACCAGCAGTGCCCCTTGTGTGTGCAGTTTTCCACACTGTCTCATATTAACATTGTTATTGTTGATTCCCAGTACCTAAGATCACCCATGACCATCACATATCAAACCCCAGTGATATAAATTTTACACTGCCTTATCTAAAAGGCCACACTATTCTGTTGCCAGTCATCAAGTATAGAGAAATCAAGTAAGCTGCATGCATGTGTGACTAGTCATTAGCCTTCAACAGTGCTATGGATCTGGTGTGTTTTAATTTCTTCTGTTTGCAGTTTTAGTATGGTACAAAGACTGCTTTCATGCTTCATTCATGCACCACACTGAGCATTTATGCAAAAGCTTCTGGGAAATTACATCCAAACAGATTTACACAACACTCCCAGAGTATTAGTCTCCTGTCCATCTTTACTAATGGGCTGTTAGTAACCATTTATGTAACCATTTATAGTGATTTTAGTGGAGGAACAAATATTACCGTTGGATCAGTAGACATCACAAAGCCATATTTTCCAGGTTTAACCCAAGACTGAATTTGAACTTGGATGTATGAAAACACACATGCCCACTAAAAAAATCACCTCCCACCCAAAAAAGCACTTATAAGACGTTTTGCTCCTGTTTATTTTTCATATCCATAACCCACATTTTAAAAAACATCCTACCAATGTATGTATTAATTGCACACAAATCTTTCAGTGAGATATATGCAAGAGAACAGTTCATACATCCTATTTGATACATGCTATTTCATGCCATTCATCTTTGCTTATAGAAAATTCCATGGTATATGTGTGGGGGGGTGTTGTATAAAGCTTAAGGACGATAGCATGGATAACTGACACTTTTAAATACATTAGAAGGAAAGTATATGATATATCTTAAAAAGCAGAGACATCACCTTGCCAACAAAGGTCCGTATAGTAAAAGCTATGGTTTTCCCAGTTGTGATGTATGGAAGTGAGAGCTGGACCATAAAGAAGGCTGATTGCCGAAGAATTGATGCTTTTGAATTATGGTGCTGGAGGAGACTCTTGAGAGTCCCATGGACTGCAAGAAGATCAAACCTCTCCATTCTTAAGGAAATCAGCCCTGAGTGCTCACTGGAAGGACAAATCCTGAAGCTGAGGCTCCAATACTTTGGCCACCTCATGAGAAGAGAAGACTCCCTGGAAAAGACCCTGATGTTGGGAAAGATGGAGGGCACAAGGAGAAGGGGATGGCAGAGGACGAGATGGTTGGACAGTGTTCTCAAAGCTAACAGCATGAGTTTGACCAAACTGCGGGAGGCAGTGGAAGACAGGAGTGCCTGGCATGCTCTGGTCCATGGGGTCACAAAGAGTCGGACATGACTAAACGACTAAACAACAACAACATATGATATATCTGCCATATACTATTATTCTGTTTCACTTGGGACACAAAATGTGGAGCAAGAAGGCATACAATTGGCCTTCTGGTTCAGTCACTTGCTTCAGTGTTCATAGACATTTTGCCTAAATTTTATTGTAACTCAACCTCCTTGTTTCTTAGCTTATTCTTGTTGGATCAATCGAACAATCATTCACTCTCTTCCTTCTAACAGCATTAAGGGTATGATCCAGGCAAAGTTAATGATTTTTCAGTTCCATTGGTTGCAGTGGGAGATATGTTGAAAGCTATTCTCACCATAGCTACCTTGAAGGAGGATAAGGCTATCAATAGCAACTAGTAATAATGTTTACGTATTACCTCCAGTGTCAGAGGTTATATGTCTCTGAATACTTAATGGGCCACCATGAGAACAGAATCCAAATGTTCTCAAGTACCGAAATTAATAGAATTTTAAATGCTTAGCTTTGCTCAAAGCGTGCAATAAAAGTCTTTAAATGACCACTATGATCTCCTCCTTTTTAGACTTATATTTCAATATTTATCATACCAAGTTCTTAGTCAAATTTATTTTCTAAAAACGACTGGTAATCAAAGAAATACAAGCTGGTTGAGGAACATTATAGAAGAAGTGGTCCCCAGCCCATTGGACTCTGTGATGTAAAATTAGATTTTGTCTGATCCTAGTTCTTAGATTCTTCCTTACACAACCACTCTAGGAAAAGTTTTGCAGGGTGGGATTTAAATCTCATAAATAAATACATAGGACAGTATTCAGCAAAATAGTTGTGCTCATATATGCAAGGATCACCACTAGTACTGTGGTACCTCAGGTTACAGACGCTTCAGGTTACAGACGCTTCAGGTTACAGACTCTGCTAACCCAGAAATAGTACCTCGGGTTAAGAACTTTGCTTCAGGATGAGAACAGAAATTGTGTGATGGTGGCGCGACAGCAGCGGGAGGCCCTATTAGCTAAAGAACCAGTGTGGTGTAGTGGTTAAGAGCGGTAGTCTCGTAATCTGGGGAACCAGGTTCGCGTCTCCGCTCCTCCACATGCAGCTGCTGGGTGACCTTGGGCCAGTCACACTTCTTTGAAGTCTCTCAGCCCCACTCACCTCATAGCGTGTTTGTTGTGGGGGAGGAAGGGAAAGGAGAAAGTTAGCCGCTTTGAGACTCCTTAAAGGGAGTGAAAGGCGGGATATCAAATCCAAACTCTTCTTCTTCTCAAGTTAAGAACAGTTTCAGGTTAAGAACAGACCTCCAGAACAAATTAAGTTCTTAACCCAAGGTACCACTATACAGTGGTAAACTCCACATAGTCCTCAGATCTGCTTCAAAGGGTTAGGGGAAAGTCCAGAAGAGATTTAGGAGTTGTGTAGGGGGAAGAAAGGGGAAGAATGGAAACATAGCTTAGTGTTACGTTGACTAGAACCTATGGCTTTTGATCCACGCATCTTGTGATCCCTATGGTCTTTTTGGAATTCAATATCCTTCCTAAAGTATTTAATCCAAAACAGCTCTGTTTTCTTCTTGAATGCTTATCTTAACACTATCAATGACTCATCTATGACTCAGATCCTTGCATGCTCACACACCCTCTTTTGTTCTGAAAATCTTGAGTGTATCCTATCCAAACAAAATTATCTGAGAACTGATTAAAGCATTTCACACCTTTCATTTTGACCAGTTTGGTATCTGAAAGAAGAATGCCATTACATGACTTGACTTGTGAACATTTAAATTTCAAAGTCAGCATAATGCAAAATTCTCAAAAACGTCATTATGATCAATATCCAGAGGTTCCTTTTGTAGCATATTCATTGTCCTATATTTACAGCTCATAAAATAAATAGTATCTATCCTCTCCAGGGCCATAGTGCTTAAAAATTGCTCATTTGAAAGAAGAAAGGGAGACATAAACCTTTGCTTGGAAACACGACTAAAGCTCTGCGGCTCCTTTTTTCAGCATCAAAAACGCATTTCTTGCATTTCTCCTGTTTCCAACAAAAATAGAAAATACAGCAGAAAAGAATAATTCTAGTAGTATCTGTGAACTGCAGTAACTATTTAAATAGTATGAATTTCAGTATCTGGTCCATGACTAAGATGGGGTTCATTTAGCATAGAAGTTAAGAGTATGAGCTATGAACAGAAGTCAGAAGTTCAAATCCTGGCTTGGCCACAAACTTGCTGGGAACTAATCATACTGGTCTTACAGGGAGGCTTGTGAAGATTACCGAGATAAGGTATATGAAGCACTTTGAGCAGTTAGGAAAAAGCGCTGTATAAATACTCAGTCGTTTAAGAGTCAGTGTGGTAGAATAGTTAGGGCAGGGATAGCCAATGCGGTGCCCTCCAGATGTTGTTGAACTACCATCAGACCCAGGCAACATGACCAAGAGTCCAAGATGATGGGAACTGTAGTCCAAAAACATCTGAGGGGCATCACATTGGCTTACCCTGGGTTTGAATGTGGGAAATCCAGACTCAAGTGTAATCTCTCTTTCTGTTTGCAGACTTTATTTTCAAAATGGCAGCAGAGTAAAGCAACTATAAATCCTAAATATAGAGGTCAAATCTGCTCTATGCTTTCCTTGCCCGGCTTGAGTCAGCAGCCCATTATCCACATTTTTAAAAATAAAGAAAAAAAAGATAGAATAGTGAAGATGGGGAGGTAAGGAAGCCATATGTGATGATAAATCAAGATCAAAGCTTGAGGCTGGAACAATGCGTCAACAGCTTTGGTCTCTTCAAATAACGCCCAAAATTTCTCCCAGGTTTATTCATGCTTATTCGGGATTTATGGTAATTGCATTCACTTTCCCCCCATTTTTTCCTAAATGTAACGTGTCCTCTTGTCTTTATTTTTTAAGAGATATCCAGGATTGTAGAACAATATGTTTTGCCACTAGAGTTGCTCTATTCCTAAAATGAGATGGTTGAAAGCAAAATTTATGCAGGCTGACAGAACCAACTTAATCCACCATCCTACTTCATACTAGATGCAAAGGCAAAATCAAAACAGATGTAGTAGATTGACTGACTTGTTTTCAGAGAACCCACACTTGACGAATATGTCTGGGTGTAAATGTGATCTAAACATTATTTTTTTAAATATATACCATGGTATTTCCTATGAATCTCACTGCTGAGATGAATAAATTTGTCTATTTTATCATCTCACCCACACTGTGAGACAGTCTCTCTCGGCATAGCCTAATTAGTCCACGGCTGCTCAGCGTGCTTTATGGCAGAGTGAAGATTTGAACCCAAGTCTCCTCGGTCCTGCTTAGATACTCTTATTTATTTATTTGTGCTTTTTTCTTTTACTTAGCCACTCACTGCGAAAGAGCCTTTGAGCAATGTAACAGGAAAGAAAATTAAGATCCAAATGTTGTTGTTGTTGTTTAGTCGTTTAGTCATGTCCTGTCCGACTCTTCGTGACCCCATGGACCAGAGCATGCCAGGCACTTCTGTCTTCCACTGCCTCCCGCAGTTTGGTCAAACTCATGCTGGTAGCTTCGCAAACACTATCCAACCATCTCGTCCTCTGTCGTCCCCTTCTCCTTGTGCCCTCCATCTTTCCCAACATCAGGGTCTTTTCCAGGGAGTCTTCTCTTCTCATGAGGTGCCCAAAAGATCCAAATGCATAGCATAAAAACAAAAAAGAGTACATTACAATAAAACCAATACTAGGATCAATAAACAGACACAATAAAACTTCAGCAGCAGAAAACAGTTATCAATAAAAAACAGAACATCCATCATTATCTGTCAAATGCCTGGGATAAGAGAGCGGTTTTTACCTGACGCTGAAAGGATGCAAATGAGGGCATTAAGCAGACCAGAGCTAACTAGGACGTCACACTGGAGCGAAGCCTGATGGAAGTGAGAACATGTTCTCTGTATTACACAGAGGAGGGTGATACTGTAACTTCCTTATAATGCTTGCTGCAATAGATGTTTGACAAGTATATGAAGTTCAGTAGGGAGAAGGCCTGCCTAATTTCAGCTGGGAGTTCCACAGACCTGGGGCCACAATACTGAATGCACAGCTGCTGGTAGATACATGGCATCTGAGCCACGAGAGACCTCTAACAGAGACTCCTCCAAAGCTTCTGTGATTGGGCAGAGATATAAAGGATCAGACAGCCCTTAAGGTATGCTGGACCCATGTTGTTAAGGGCAGTAGTCTGTTCCCAGCAAATGTCTTGCTGCAGAATTTTGCACCAGTTGGAGCTTCCAAACCAGGCCCAAGGCCCACATAGAATGCATTGCAGTAATCAAGTCTTGAGGTTCCCAATGCATGAATAGTGATTAGCCAGGCTATTCCTGTCCAAAAACAGCTGCAGTTGGTGTATCAGCCATAAAAGGTCCTCCTAGCCACTGAGGCTACTTAAGGCTCGAGTGACACAGATGGATCTGGGAGTATCACCAGATAATGTAGTCTCCCTATCTGAACTTCCATATATTCTTAATACAGTGGTACCTCGGGTTACATATGCTTCAGGTTACATACGCTTCAGGTTACAGACTCCGCTAACCCAGAAATATTACTTCGGGTTAAGAACTTTGCTTCAGGAGGAGAACAGAAATTGTGCGGCGGCGACACGGCAGCAGCAGGAGGCCCCATTAGCTAAAGTGGTGCTTCTGGTTAAGAACAGTTTCAGTTTAAGAACAGACCTCCGGAACGAATTAAGTACTTAACCCGAGGTACCACTGTATATGGACGCAGGTGGCGCTGTGAGTTAAACCACAGAGCCTAGGACTTGCCGATCAGAAGGTTGGAGGTTTGAATCCCTGTGACGGGGTGAGCACCCGTTGCTTGGTCCCTGCTCCTGCCAACCTAGCAGTTCAAAAGCACATCAAAGTGCAAGTAGATAAATAGGTACCGCTCCGGCGGGAAGGTAAACGGCATTTCCGTGCGCTACTCTGGTTCGCCAGAAGCGGCTTAGTCATGCTGGCCACATGACCCGGAAGCTGTACGCCGGCTCCCTCGGCCAATAAAGCGAAATGAGCGCCGGAACCCCAGAGTCGGCCACGACTGGACCTAATGGTCATGGGTCCCTTTACCTTTACCTTTTTACCACTGTATATACTTTTTAATTTTAGATTGGATTTTGCTGTGTAACTTTTGTATAATCCTTATATGTAGGGTTAGAAAAAGAAATTCCAATTTAGGTATTTTTCTCTCTCTTTAGGACCGCCATTCTTTCTAGCCATGATAATTGTAGCTTGGCACGCTTTCTCACACCCTGCTTAAATTTCTCCAAATTATCTTTATCTAAGGGCTCATTCAGACATCCTTTTGTGCTGCTTTTCTAGGCACAGGCTAGGGCTTTAAAGCTCCATTTCTGATCGGATATTTTTTGTCATGGTGCCTTCCCCAGAGAAAATCCATGTTTTACCACTGAATTGGAGCAAGCAGCAAGCAGCTTTATCTTCTGAAAACAGTATTACTATGTACTATGAACGTAGATTCCCAAACCACAATCCAAGTGGCTCATTCAGGTCTGCAGCATGTCTGGATTTCTGGCTGAAGACAGGAGATGGCACATCCATTACATTAAATATGTATTGATGTTAGTTGTATTTTAGTTGCTTCTCTTATTTCTTGTATTGTGTTTTATTGTATTACAATATGAATCCCATGGAATACAAAAAAAATATAATATAAAAGAAATAAGGGAAACAATCAAAATGTACTTAAAAACAATAAAGCATCTAGCACACCATATCAACAATTTTCAAGTGGTCCGGGGTGGGGTGGGTAGTTAGGGTATCACTGATCTACAACTTCTTAAATTGTATCTAGAAACTGTTGAAAATTCAGTATCAGCTTTATATTGTTCTTCAGCATTCATAAGTAATTTCTGATTTTTCTGCATTAATATCATAGCTAGAAGATACTTTATCACATTCCTCCAACATATTCTTCAGAAATTTAACTGAATCTATACATCCTTGTAATGTAAATGCTGTATCATCTGAATAATGCATAATTTTAATTTGGGTCATGGTAGGGTAATCTCTTTTATGTTTTTGTTGTCCCTGATTTGTTGTGCTAAATTTTCAAAATGTAAATTAAACAATAATGATAAGAAAGTGCATTCCTGTCTGACACATCTTTGCAGTTGTATTATGGGATGCATGATTCCATTAATCAAAATTGTACCCACAATTTTGTATATATTGCTTCAACAAAACAGCAGAAGTCTAAGTCCTGGACCAAATTTCTTCAAAATTTTAAAGCATAGGCTTCCATTCTATAGAGTCAAATGCTTTTTCTGTATCTACAAACTAAAAGAATAAAGGTGTGTTATGCTTCGGTTTCACCTTTATTAAGTTGATCAATTTGCATACAATTTATGACATTTATCTGCCTGCCATGAATCTTGTTTAATCCTTTTTTATTTATTCTTCAAGGAATTTATTAACTCTGCAAGCTAAAATGGCTGTCATAATTTTATAGTCAGTATTTTAAAGTGATATACTTGACACTAACCAAGTGCCTACCCTCGAGGACAGCTAGTGCTGGACTTGTTCAGCTTTACCTTGTACCCCAAACAGTATTTTGCTGGTTGGATGTAATGTAAAAACTTTACTAAATTCAAATTAAAATCTACTGAAATAGCTCATGGTGCCCCTCTCACATAATGGTCAGAAATAGATGACTATGTGAAGTGGCCTGACAATGCAACATCTGAACTCTTTTAGCAAACATTTTTATTTTGCAACATTTAACTACTCTCAATAGAGAGAGGGATTAAAATGTCTTCTTCTTCCAACATAGGCTGTGGCTAAGACATCAGATTTAATAATAAATCATATCTGTGGTGCTGAGGGGAGAAGACACTTCAGACAAGGCAGATTACAGAAATACTTTTTTAAAATCAACCAAAAAAATTTATTGTCAGGTTAGACAGTAACTAAGATATTAGGCGGAAAACAGAATATTGAAAAATATACGCCCCGAGAAATGTGTACAAAATTCCTTAGGCTTGAAAATTCTGTTTCAGAAACAAAAGTCCACATTGAGTAGGATTATTTGAAGTTATAGGATTATTTGAAGTTACTGAACTGAGGTATGAAATCTCAGTAATTCAATCTATAGGGTGATTAAGTCAGTGAAAGTGGGGGGTAGTGCTTTAATACAATCAAATGAAGTTACTTTGATGCACATTCTTTCAGGGAGCATTTCAAGAATTCCAGGCAGGATGTTTACAGATAAGCCGACGACAGGAGCCACCCAATCATAACTGACTAGTTGAGGGGCATGATGGGATTTCAGAAGTATAAAAGAGAGTGTTTTCAGGCAACATTCATTCTCCTCCGCTCTTCTTTTCCAGAAACCACACTCTGCCACAGCTACAGAATTTTCCACAGGATTACAAAGATAATTGAAGGTAAGTTGTTGTTTTTTCGTCTACATATGTCTTTTCTTTTTATTTGGTAAATTAATTGAAACATTGAATAGTGTCTATAATAACACTAGCAAGTGATATAGCTCTCACCACTTCATGCTTTCACTATCTTAATATAAAATAAAATAATAATGATAGGAAGCATCTTAAAAAAAAATAACAGCCAAAATTAGCCAGTGTGGTGTAGTAGTAAGAGTGCTGGACTAGAACTTGGTGAGTTTCGGTCAGTTACAGTTTCAGCCTAACTTACCTCATAGGGTTGTTGTAAGGATAAAATGGGGAGGAAGAAAACCACATATGCCACCTTAAGCTCATCAGAGGAAAGGCGGGATATAAATGTAAGAAAGAAATAGAAATCTTAATATAAAATAGCAAATTAAAGGCTGCTTTCCTGTGCAAAGTAAAACTACCAGAGAAAATATCTTGCTTCTGAGAAACTGGCGCAGCTTTTAAGGTTGACACTGTTTTTTCGGGTGGGATCACATACTGGTAAATTCAGGTTGCATGGTGGAAGGTACTGGACTTCCCATTATCTTTTTTCTCCTCCTAACTATGATTATTCATGCAACAAGTATTTAAATATGATGGCTTTTATATAGTAAATCAGGCTTCCTCAACCTCGGCCCTCCAGATGTTTTGAGACTACAATTCCCATCATCCCTGACCGCTGGTCCTGCTAGCTAGGGATCATGGGAGTTGTAGGCCAAAAACATCTGGAGGGCCGAGTTTGAGGAAGCCTGTAGTAAATTGACCTATATATTGAAACAAGGAAATTTAAAATATATTGCTGTTACATTATATTTATTCTTTCTGTATATTCATATGGAACAGTTTATGTGTGAATGTATTTGGTAAATTTCTTTTTAAGCTTTACTATATTATAAACTTTGTAGTTTATAAATCCTAGTCAGCAAAATTATTGGGAAAATAGTTCCCTAAAAAATCAGACTTCAGCTTTAATGGTCTTGGGAACTACATTGATTTTATTTGTATACTGATTCTATTTCTGTGTTCCCGGTTGAACATAGTTTGTAATATAAAATCATTTATAGGGTTGTTGTTCTTTTTACCCAACCTTTTATATTTATGTGTTTATTGATTGGTGTGTTGTTGTTTTTTTTAAAAAAAATCTCTGTATTAATTATTATAGCAACCAGTTAATATGCATGCCTGTTAGGAAATAAATTAAATTTCAGAATGGTAAAGCTGATGGAATCCTTAATCAAAATCAGCTTTACCATTTTGAAATCACATGTCATTGCTCTAGCAAAGAGAATGCAAATTTAAATGAACCCTTTTTTCCTGATTATTCCCTAAATCCAATCCTATTCAAGTTTATTTAAGAGTAAGTTCTATTGAGTTCAACAGGTTTACTTACAGGTATGTGTGTATAGGATTGTACCCTAAACTACAGCTTATTTAAATAAATCCACCACAACTCAGCCTGCAAAGAGCAAGTTTGAAACTAGTAAACTTGTTGGTTTCGACGCAGTGAAAACTGAGACTACAACTGTGCAGGTCCCTGCTTTTCACCTGGGATGCACAAGGGTGTATACAATATAGCCTTTAAAAAAATATTATCATCATCATTTATTTATTAAATTCCAAACCGCCCTTCATCCAAGGATCACAGGGCAGTTTACAATATAAAAAACACAAAAATACATAACATAATAACAAACAAAAACAATAACCTCCTATAGTTTAAAAGGCAAATATATGTGGCAGTAGCCTAGTCATTGCAGCGAGGTCATTCCAACCCTAATCCATTATGAGTAGCCTGGATATCATACTATTTAGCCTGTGAATCAACCCTTGTCAGATTATGCAACTGAAACTGAGGGGCAAGGAAGGGCATTCTTTGAACTGATTGCCCAGATAAACCCTAAAATTTGTAGGCATCTGTTAAAACAATTTCAGCTTTGATCTTCCAAACTACACATACAAAGATATTCCAGCTTCAGTTTCAAAGGCCCACAAAGCTATGTTTATAAACCTCTGTTTTTTGTGAGGAAGGAACTTTTTGGTACAAATGTTTAGAAGTGCCTCTGGAATGCTCAAAGGTGTGGGCTTTGCCTGGCACTAAGATGGAAGATGATTGACAAAATAAGAAAACCAAGAGAAACCAATATAGTAAGTTTATTAAGAGAGTTGGATTTGGCAACCACGTCTAAGGAGTTCTGGCTTTCAAAATGTACAAAGTCAGGGAAAAGGTTGGTTAGCCTCTCGTTAGAGGAATCCTTTTATCCTGCTTAATGAAGGGAAGCAACTTCATACAGCTAATCTCCACGCTGGAGCTGTCAAGAGTGCTATTAATTATGTTGCTGCTTTGTTTTGGGGTTTTTTGTGCAAATATCAGATTGAATGAACCATGAAGAGCAAGTTAATAATAACCTCTTTTATTTCTCATGCAGGTTGCTGAAGTCCTGGAGGAAAGTGAGCATTCTTGCAAGCCTAGCGAAGTGTCACTTTGAGGAGGGAAGCTTACACTGACGTTCTGGGGCACAGAATTTTGGAAGGCGGGGAAGGCAGCAGCGGTGGTGTGTGAATGCCTCTTTATAACCAATGCCAGAGTCAATAATATGGCATAGATAACAAGAAGGATTTGCTGAAGAAGAGCTACTCAGACTTGCTGACTATTTTTATTCCTTCCTTTGTACCAAAAGTCCCCCCTGCCGCTGCTCAAACACTGCTAAAAGATGCCAGCCAAGACACCCATCTACCTGAAAGCCGGCAACAATAAGAAAGGGAAGAAATTCAAGCTGAGGGACATTTTGTCTCCTGATATGATCAGCCCACCTCTCGGTGATTTTCGCCACACAATTCATATCGGGAAAGAAGGACAGCACGATGTTTTTGGAGACATCTCCTTCCTGCAAGGGAATTATGAGCTCTTACCTGGGAACGAGGGAGAGACAGCCAGCCAGTGCGAAGGCCACAATGAGTTCCTCAGGGCAAACAGCACCTCTGACTCCGTGTTTGCCGAAACGCCTTCTCCGGTCCTCAAAAATGCCATATCACTTCCTGCCATTGGTGGTTCTCAAGCCCTCATGCTGCCCTTGTTGTCACCGGTGACGTTTAATTCAAAGCAGGACTCTTTGGGGCCTTTAAGGAATCCCAGGCATAGCTGCGAGCCCGTAATGGAAGAAAAGTTGCAGGGGAAGAGCAAACACTTGGAGAATGGGAAAATATACAAAGATGACATCACATGGGAGCGGAACGTCCCAACATCGCATTATACTAATGGGAGAGACAGTCATTCATCCAGCCTTTCGGAGCAATACGCTGAATGGCAAACAGAGGAGTTATTTGACAATGGCCATCTTTCATGTGATCTAACCAAGACTCAGCCTAAATCAGAAGACTCCCTTTCAGATCTGGCAGAGCCTCTTCTTTCTTTGCAACTTGACCTTGGGCCATCACTTTTGGATGAAGTGCTCAATGTAATGGACAAAAACAAAACATAGAACTTGCTGCTTTTTTGCCTCAGTCATTCATACAAACACAGCTGAAATGTACAGGCGCCATCCAGCTAAGGTTAAGCAGTTGAGGCTGCAATCCTCCGCACACTTCTTTGGGAATAAGCCTCATTGAACTCAGTGAGCCTTACTTCTCAGTAAAGCATTGGGTGCACCTTTTGAGGATGAATGGGATTTAAGTGTGCTTAACTTTAGATGGATTGTGATTTGCGTGTTTATATACAAAACCAACTCCCTTTGCAGTAGAGAATTTTTCTAAAACAAATGACTTTAAACTATTTTTTTACTTAATTTCCATGATTTTTTTAACATGGCAAATGTCAGATAACAAGAGGAGGTATTTTAACAACACAATTTTCAGCCAATGAAACTGTTTTCTAAGAACCAAGAGTTGTCGTCAACATAATATTTGGATTAATTCTGCAAGTTAGGACAATTAATTCATTTTCAGGAACCCTTTGGTTCTCAAGGACCCTGTGTGTGCCAGGCAGAAGATTTATGAAGTGAAGGTTAAATGTTAATTAGTTCAGCATTACTTAATATGTAACTCTTTCCCAGAATGATAGTAGGGTTTTTTTTTATTAGCAATGTTTTTCATTCTGGCTGCACTGTTATTGTTGAGTGTTAATGCATAGCTCTGTGTTCAAATGGGAATGGCTTTCTTCTGTTCAACTGTTATGGGAAATATATGTAGCCAATACAAACTGGTGCCATTGAAGTTACTGGAGCCCCTTATGTGAGCTCTTATGCCAATACGTATTCAATCTTAGACAATCCAATTTTTAAAGAGATTAATTACACTCACTGCATTATTTTATGAGCTGAAATCTGTTTTTATGCACATTCACCTCAGATTCTACACACACACACACAATTGCACCAGTGAGCTGTTGCTTGGCATTTTTTTTGGAGAGCCATTGTATAAACTGTATATTTGTGTGCATTTATGAAAAATACGTATTTGATCCTTTAGCTTTGTTCCTTTGAGTTACTGACATTGACACACAAATCTTTGAAATTTTGCAATGGGTTATTTTATGATTTTAGAGGGAAGCTCAAAGGAGACTGTGCTGCAGAAGATGGTATGTCAGGGAATATAGTGATGTCCCTGCATTGTTTTAATACTTTGTGCAATACAATAAAGAGTAAAGAATTAATGTGGAAAATCATGTTTCTGTATCTGAATTACACTTTCGTGAAGAAGAGGCTTATTTCAAGATGCAGTTGAAACCCACTTACCGTACATTCCCATTACATTTTACTAGTTCTGTGCTTCAGTAGTGCCAAGAGGAAAATAACTTTCATACTTTAATTAAGATTATTGCTCTGTTCCACAACTTGCCCACACAGATTTTGCAAAATTCATTCATCCTAATTTGGAGCCCCATGTGTGTCATAGTGAGCTGATGGAGCTCTTCTGTGAAGTTCCTCACAAGTGGAGTAAGCAAATGTTTGAACTGGGCCATATTTTCTTATATGGAATTAAAGAAGTATACCCAAGGTTAAGGAAAGGTGTTCTCTTGTATCTTTCACTGCTTGGTGTTACTAGTGGTTCTGATTACCAGAGAGCAGAGAGGAAGGACCAAGTATTAACACATATGAATTCAATAACCGTGAACTTTCCACCTTCTGTCAAGTCAGCAAATATATGTTTGGAAGGTGTTGGGGGTATGAGAAAATGGTTTCATCTTTGGCAGGACTACTCACTTTGTAGTAGGGGCAACACTTTAGTGGAATCAGAAAGTGCAATGTTCCAGGACCTGTGCTGACCAGAAGTCTGATGTTTTTGGCTGAATTAAGCTTTCTGAGTTAGAGTCAGTCTCTTAAGTTACCTTTAAGAAAATGCTATTCTTTTGAAAGAGATCTCCCACTAGGGAAATATATCAGCTAATCTTACAATTAAGATAATATCCTTCTGTGTTTTGTGTTCTTTGATTATTCCCCTTGCCACTTCACTGGACAGCGAAGATTGTTGTTTAAATAGTAATCTCTCCTACTTGAGCTCATCAAATCAGAATGCTGACTTTATGAGATCCTGGCCATTTTCACAGCAGTAGACTATTCCAGGGAAAATTCTCAATAGAAAGCAGATAGTGCTGTTTTAAAACCACAAGATAGGGAGAAAGTTTATGATAAAGCTCATTTGCTAATACAAACATCCCTTTCAAGGTTTTCTGGCATAACATATGGGGCACAATCCAACTGAAATGAAGCACGCTTATAACACATCGGTTTCAGCGAGAAAGTGGAACACAAGCTTAGACCTCCCCCATTAAAATCAATGGAGTTTTAAAATGCAGAACTTTGACTTTTTAACACCAGATCAGGGAATGTGTCTGTTTTAACTTTCAGATCTAGAGCACATGAGATATGAAAGAACTTGAGACCCGCACTAGGTTTTGTGATTTTTAAACTTGGTTCACATGGAGATTCACTTTTGGTAACCCAGAAATTATCACAGATGATGATTATAAAGAACGGTTTAAAATATATGTGATAACTTGGGATACCTGGTTCTAGTGGAATATTGAGTCCTTGTCCCAAAGGATAGTGGTAGTACTGTTAAACCTTTTGAGAATTAAAAATTGGAATTAAAGTTACCCATCTCAGCATTTTGTCAATATCTGCAGTTGTGCTATTGCTTCAGTGCTAAACTTAACTCTGGAGCTTTGGCTTTATCTGACGTTCCTAAAGTTTCCTCCACAATTTAAAACAGAAAAGCTTATACAGGCACACAGTATCTTATATTTTTCCTTCAGTAGGAATAGGACTATAGGCACAAATCATCACAGTGGAACTCTATTTTAGTCTATCTGTTGTTCCTCCTCAGACTGCAAGAATATTGTCTTGCATGTTTGTTTGGGCCCTGGATAGATTTCATCAATTGTGATTTACAAATCAAAACCCTGCTGGAGAAATATGGTACCTGAAGGAACTTCAGCCCCTATGTTATAGTATTGTCCCATTATTGCCTCATTCCGGCATTCATATCAGAATGTCCTGGTTCAGCCACAATACTCTGATGCCTCAATTTAACCCTCAGCACTTTCCATAAAAATGGCATGGTACTTAAATATTACTTGGCACTGGAAAGCATCGACTCAGCCACACCTTGAATCTTGGACTGAGGATCTTCAACAACTGGCAGTCACAAGGACAAGAAACATTTAAACAGTGTTGAACAACATTGAACAGGTGTGTGCAAGCACCACATTTATTTGTATCTGATCTGAATTTTTGGACCTACTGGAATCAGAAATCTCTCCTCTTTTGTGTAATCTTCCTACTTGCCTCACTTAATTTGTATCCTTTTCCTTCCACTCCATATATATATATATATATATATATATATATATATATGTATGTTTAATTGGTTCTGGGGGAAGGTGGGATATTTTGGGCAATCAGAACTTAAAATATTTTTTTTATAATGTGCAGATATAACCGCCAGGAAGCTAGGGTGGTGGCTGTAAGGCTGTTTGGCTTCATTAAAACTAATTTACAACGCCGGCTTCACAAAGTTCTATGATACAAATTCCTTGAGGTTGCTGGAGCATTTAAAACAACCTTGCCTCCGATAAAAGGGGGGGGGGGAGCCAGCAAGCAATCCTCGCCATGTAATTAAAAGTTTTAAAAAAGGAATCCATGGAGCTCTGATAAGCACATCTTACATTGGCACCATTTTGGAGGTTTCCACCCAGCAATCAGAACTGTTAAAAGTCTGTTTTGTGTTTTCTTCCAAAAATTAAAACGTCTCAATAAAAACTTATTTCTAAACTGTGATGATCAAATCTTTTTCCCCCTGAATTGACAGATATCACAAAAAGAAAAGAGGTTTTCTGCATTTCCACATGGTTAACACTGTGCAGTTTAATCAAGGTCAGGGACACAAGTAAGAGGACAGGACGGGCGGGGACTAGTGCTCCCTGTTACAGATGTTCAAGGGAAAGATAACCGTTGTATTGAAGGTTAATTGATGAAAGAGGGAGGTGCAGCCTGTTTTCAAGCATGCAGGAACCACTGCAGGACTTGGTTTGCTATGCCCTGGGCACTGAGCTTTTGCTGTTGAGGGAGGAATCCAACAGAGCTGAAGAAGAAGAAGAGAAGAGTTTGGAGTGATATCTCACTTTATCACTACCCGAAGGAGTCTCAAAGCGGCTAACATTCTCCTTTCCCTTCCTCCCCCACAGCAAACACTCTGTGAGGTGAGTGGGGTTGAGAGACTTCAGAGAAGTGTGACTAGCACAAGGTCACCCAGCAGCTGCATGTGGAGGAGCAGGGAATCAAGCCTGGTTCACCAGATTACGAGTCCACTGCTCTTAACCACTACATCAAACTGGCTCTGAGAATTAACGTGTGGGAAGAGAGGGGGAGATGAGGTTGGGGGTGAAGAGGCTGGGCCCTGAACAGTGTGCCGGTACTTCTATCATTCTAAAACAATACTGAACTGTTTGGACCCTATTTTGAATTTTATTTTAAATTTAATATTGGACCTCCTCCAGTCCCTCAAAAGCATTTCTGGAATCCCTGATACACGGCATATCTAGGACCAAATCTAAATCTAGCTCGTCAAAATGTAATGTGGACAATGTCGTATTAAGTGGCTCAGTCATTTTTGACGATGAGCTGGCATCAGGGTCCCACTCCTAATGCCTCCTTTTTAAAAAAAATTAAAAAGGTGATATGGTAGTGAATAAGCAATAATGAATTATAATATTGCTGAATACCATCATCACAATAGTGATCCTAGTGCTACCCCACAGCTGGTCCTGGATTAATTTTGGTTGTGTAAAAAGATCCTTTTGCTGATTTCAGAGTACACATCATCTGGTAAATATTTGGTGAAGACTGAGTTTTAATATGCGGCTTACTTACTTGTTATTGCCGTAAGTAGAAAATCACCAAGATAGGAAGCAGTCCTCAGTGTAATGCGTAAACAATTCCACTAGAAGAATAACAGAGAGTCATTCAGTTGTGCTACGTGCAACTCAACTAAATATAGTTAAACTGAGAGAGTTAGAGAAGGGTGCATGGTTTTCATTAGACAATTAATTGGACAATTTGCATGACACCACTTTCCATCATTCTATTGCCACAGGCTCTATTGAGAATCCCACTGACACTTTATGATGGATGGCAAGCTTGGGTTACTCGCTTCTCTCTTCCATGGGAAAACTCAGGAGGAAGGGACAGAGGAAAGAAAGCAGAGAGGGAAAATATATAAGTTGTGGCAGCTTGGGTTGAATAGTGGCGGCATCCACCACCCCATTAAATTCCAGACTCTGCCCCAGTGTGTCACTAAATTAAATGGGAGGCAAAACTAAGCAGGGCACATTCTCTGGGATTCACTGTAGGGAACTCTAAAGAGGAAAGATGGGGAAATGTTAGGACGGCAATCCTGTTCACACCTCACTGAGAGTAAATGCCACTGAGCTTAGCAAGACAACTCCAGGTAACTCTGCACAGGACCAAGTTGCATAGTACATGAAACCCTAAGAAGACCCTGTTGGATCAGGTCAACAGCCCATCCAGTTCAGCATCCTGTTCTCACAGTGGCCAGCCAGATGCCCATGGGAAACCTGTAAGCAGAAGTCGGGCACAAGAGCACTCTGCCCGCCTGTGATTTCCAGCAGCTGGAATTCAGAATCATTGCTGTCTCCAACCGTGGAGGCAGAGCACAGCCATCATGGCGAGTAGCATTCAGTAGCCATCTCCTCCATGAATTTGTCTAATCCTCTTTTAAAGCCAACAAAATCGGTGGCTACCACTGCCTCCTGTGGCAGAGAGTTCCATAGTTGAATGATGTGCTGCGATACAGAAAGGCTGTAAGTGGTAACAGAATAAGAATACAGAAATGTATCCATGCAATAATATTATCTGGGCGTTCAGCTCTATTCACTCTATTTCAACTCCATCCCTTTCATTGTATCCCCTTTCCCCCACATGCCCAGTACAGGGACCCTACACATGTAGGGTCCTATTCACATCTTCCCTCAATACATGGATGGCTGACAGAGGACATGGGGGGGGGGCATGGCCAGTAGATGTGGCCCTGATCTTTTTTTTAAAAAAATAACATATATATATATATTTAATAACATTATTAGGGTTGCTGTTTTTTTCCAAAACAAACAAAAAATACTGAAAACACAGCATTATTATTATTGTTGTTGTTATTATTATTATTATTATTATTATTTATTTGTATTCCGCCCTCCCTGGCCGAGGCAGGGCTCAGAGCAGCTAACATCATAAAAACAACACAGCAGTCTAAAGCATAGAATATCATCTAACCTTGACCAAAGAAAAAAGAAAAAAAGCCTGGATGTTAGTGAGAGTTCAGGGTGGTTTTTCTTATTCATGCAATCAGTAAAAACAGTATCAGTCAGTTGGAAATTAGTCTTTGTATCTTTTTCCTTTATGGAGTGATATTTTGTTGGTCTATTTCGCTATCAGGGCCAATTGCCAAACGCTTTTAAGACCATTCGATAAGTGGGCCCCTTTCAAGTCTTTCCAAAACTGAGCTGTAACAAGTCTAGCTGCTAACCATAGATAACCAGTAAGAATTTTAAAGGAGATATCTGCATTCTGACCCTGCTCTTCTACATTGCATTATGTTTGCTGCAGAAAACCTAAATTACTTTGAAATAATTTATTGCCACTCTTGGCAAAAACATTCATAAGTTCTATGTCCCTGGTTGTTTCACTGACTTTTATTTTCAACCATATCTGAATGTTCACTTTCTGTTAACACTTTCCTTTAAAAACATTTAACACTTGTAATCCAGTGGTTCTCAAACCGTGCAGCATGCACCTGGGTGGGGTTTTGGAGCACCTGGAAGGCAGTAGGGTCCTAAGGAGGAATAGGATCCTGAAACACGTGGTGCTTTTCTCCTCCTTCGGCTTCAATAGCCGAAGGGCTGAATTTCCCTAGACAGAGGAGTCTCACCTATATGCTGGGATAAACATCATCCCAATGCAATTTGGGGGAAAGGAAGTTCAGGAAGAGTGGCTGCATTGTTCTCATATTTACTTGCGTGCAGTTTTTAAGAGATAGCTAATAACCCTACGTTGCCAGCATTACAAGCTAATTCCACAAATCCTCACATGCAGCATCAGTTTGTATGCAAGGACTTGTACGTGGCACACTTAACAAAAGAACCAGCATCTTTGTTTAGGTGGTTAGCCTTAAGCTCAGCGGCCAATGAGGCCCCGAAAGCCTCTCTATCTGCATGACAGAGTGTGCCTCTGATCTGTAGCATAGTGGAATGGCCAGGGGGTTCAGGAGGAATAGACAAGGCGGCTTCTGCTGATGCCTCCTCCTATCTACTGCCTTGGGCAATTGCCTCACTCTGCCTAATGGCAGAGCTGGCCCTGATCAAAAGATGCTCAAGGTGATTTGCAGTAAATCAAGTCCCCAAAATAGGAAAGCAGTATGGAACAAATGTATAGTTAAGTATCAGTAGCATTTTTTAAAGCATCCCTATCTCAAGTGGGGGGGGGGGCGTCTCCCATTTAAGATAGCTGGGGATATCCAAAGGGTTTAATAATATGCCTACCACTAAGGGTTATATCCAATGTTAGCCCTATCTTAGCTATTGTTTTCAATGGGTCTGTCCTGAGTATAATTTAGTTTTCTCCTGCTCTAGAGGGTAGGACTCGAACCAATGGCTTCAAGTTACAAGAAAGGAGATTTCTGAATAAACATGGAAAAACGTTCTGACAGTAAGAGCTGTTCGACAGTGGAACAGTGTCCCTCGTAGGTTGTAGACTCCCCTTCCTTGGAGGTTTTTAAGCAGAGGTTGGATGGCCATCTATCATGGAAGCTTTAGTTGAGATTCCTGCATTGCAGGGAGTTGGGCTAGATGACCCCTAGGTCCCTTCCTACAATTATATAATTCTATGGCTACAACAGTTGAAGTTCTGTTTCAACAGTGGTGCCACTACAAAGAAAGCTCTGCCATTTTTCACACGGCACGCTTCAATGGTATATGTTTCTCAAATAAGTGTTCCTCTTCCACCAGGTTTGAGAATCTCTCTTTGTTACAGCAGTTCCATTGGTACTGACAACAGTTAGGAACACTAGTGCTGACCAGACCCAAACATTTATAAAACAGTCAGTAGCTGTGAACACTGGAAGAAACAGCCAGCAAAGGGTTTCAGGGAGACAGTTTCACTAAAACTAGACATAGAGCTCTGCTGAAATGAATAGCGCTATTCCAGCGCATGAATCAAATATGTGTACAGTACATCCCTCACTTATCTAAACAGCCTGGGGCTCATCCAAAGCAACCAGACAGTCCGTAAGCTTGGATACATTTGAGAGCTGTGTACACAGAGGTTGCACAGCTGAGGCACCTTTGAAATATTGCAAATGCACAATGGGGGGGGGCTTTTCCTGGTTTCATCCCAGTTTTTGGCTGGCTGGGGCTGATGGGAGTTGAAGTCCAAAACATCTGGAAGGTACCAGGTTGGGGAAGTCTGCTGTGAGAGCAGAAGTGTGGAAGCTGTCTGCCTCCAGGCGTTGCTGGACTCCAATTCCCTTCAGCCCTCACTAAGGATGCAGGAGAATTCTGTCCAAAACAAAAGTGAAAATGGCTGCAATTAGCATATTTGTCCAAGGTCAGGAATGGAAATCATGGAAGTGAATACAAGTGATATTCACTATTGTTTTTGACATTTGCCTTTCATTGAAATGCATTGAGGTCGACTGTCAGCCATTGTAGATAGTGAGACTCATAATAATAATAATAATAATAATAATAATAATAATAATAATAATAGTAGTAGTAGTAGTAGTAGTAGTAATTTATTATTTATACCCTGCCCATTTGGCTGGGTTTCCCCAGCCACTCTGGGCAGCTTCCAACAGAATATTAAAATACAATAACCTATTAAACATTAAAAGCTTCCCTAAACAGGGCTGCCTTCAGATGTCTTCTAAAAGTCTGGTAGTTGTTTTTCTCTTTGACATCTGGTGGGAGGGTGTTCCACAGGGCGGGTGCCACTACCGAGAAGGCCCTCTGCCTGGTTCCCTGTAACTTGGCTTCTTGCAGTGAGGGAACTGCAAGAAGGTCCTCAGCACTGGACCTCAGTGTCCAGGCAGAATGCTGGGGGTGGAGACGCTCCTGCAGGTATACTGGACCGAGGCCGTTTAGGGTTTTAAAGGTCAGCACCACTACACTACAACACTACAACAATGTAGCTTTTTGCAGAAGTGCTAACTGTGATGAGCGCGGGATAGAAATCACTGCCTCCTTATAACCCTCCCCCTCACCACTGGCCAGGCTATCTGAGGCTGATGGGAGCCGGTCACACTTTCCCCATTCCTCTCATAAAGTTTAAAGATCCGTAATCAGGTAAATCCTTAACAGAAAATCCTCTCTCCCTACCTCGGCTGGAGGCTGATTTATTGTCAATGACCTATGTGACTGGCCCTGCCACCACCTTGGTTCGGGGACCTTTCAGTCTTACAGGAATGCCATGGGCTGAGTTCACAGAAAAAGCAGCTCTCACAGCCGAGCTTTAACGCTTAAAAATGCACAGGCAGCAAGGAGCCCTCGCAGTCCAAATTTACCTCTTGAAGATTCTGTTTTGTTTTGTTTTCTTAATGTGTACTGAAGGACTATTTTAAGCCTGGTATCATCAAAGCTCAGCTCCAGGGTCTATTTTCAGTGCCCAAGGCACAACTCTTGAACAGGTGAGCTAATAATAAAGGAGGAGGGGGCACCACCACGGAGTGTATATTGAGTGAAGTTTCCTCAGTGTTGAGTAAACATCTGGGATGAAGGAAGGCATGATTTACCGTATTTTTCGTTCTATAAGACGCACCAGACCACGACGCACCTAGTTTTTGGAGGAGGAAAACAAGAAAACAAATATTCTGAATCTCAGAAGCCAGAACAGCAAGAGGGATCTCTGTACAGCGAAAGCAGCAATCCCTCTTGCTGTTCTGACTTCTGGGATAGCTGCGCAGCCTGCATTCGCTCCATAAGACGCACACACATTTCCCCTTACTTTTTAGGAGGGAAAAAGTGAGTCTTATAGAGCAAAAAATACGGTAAATGAGACATTAGCAGGGCAAAAATGTTTATTTGTGTGGGCAGTTATTGCGATTGGCATAACATTTTCAAAAAGTGATTTTCCCGTGTGCAGCTACCCCATAATTTGACTCCAAATGAACTGCAGGCTCAGCAGATGCTGCAGCAGCATGCAGACGCTACACTCACGTTGGTCTGTACACAGGATCAAATGCCATTAAACATGACCACATCTGCCTACGTGGGCAAGCACTTTGCCAGTGCCTCATTTAAACTGGGCCAAAAAGAGAAGTCAGCAGGCATATTTCAGGCAGGTGTGAGCCCTTAAACCTTTTTTTTTAAAAGTAATTAACTCCTTTGAAAACCTGAGATTTAACTTAAAAGCTTTGATGATGTCATTCGCTTACTTTATTTAATTCACTTTGGCAAGTTGTCCCAGTTTCTGAACAGTAGGGGAGAAAGACAGCACAGTGCAAGTTCTTTCAGCTACTGTGGGGGGGAAATCACCTTTTAAAATGTGTTTATTACTTATTTTTATTTATTTCACAAGATTTATATACTACTTGTCTGTAATAAAATCTCAAAACAGTTTACAAAAAGAATAAAATCATAACTTTTGTTAAAAAGTAAACTTCTGTAACTGTCATTTAAAGATAATGCAAGCTTACCACAGTAAAACATAAACAGTAATTGACTAAAGTATAGTATTTACCTTATCACATCTTTATAATAAATAATAAAAATATATTGCTACTTTTATTTAATTATAAAAGTGTGTCTGGCTGGTTTTGTACCATGTATAAAATACCACAGCTACTGAGTTATAGTTAAAGGTGCTAGTAAACACGATTGTATAGCTATTTGGTGGCAGCAGTTATTTGTGGTAATGACTGCTCTCCACATCAAACGGAGGGCGCCCTTTGTGTGCCTGCGCACAGCACTCCTGACCCTATGTGACTCCCGGCAGAGTGCTCCTGGACCACCTCCCCAAGTCGCGAACCTTGAGGTTCCCGCCAATCCTCAGTTTAAATAACCAATCGCGACTGGGGAGGCGGAGCCAGGGGAGAGGACCAGGTAAGGGTAGGGTCTGCTCTTTAAGCATAAAAGGGGATGGAGTCTACCTGGGAGCTCTCAGTCGGCTCCAGAGTTTCACCTGCCCTCCCCTCCCTTAGTTTAGGCCTTTTATTGCAGGCTAACTTCTTCTTTACAGGTATGCAGGCGCTGCTATGGTCTTACGATGGTTGCTGTTAAAGGACCGGGAAGAAATTTTCCCTGCATTGGCAGGTTTCGCCTTCCCCGTAGCAAAATGTCACAACTTTGGCGGTTTTAGGCCTTGGGCAGAATCCTTTAGTCTATCTTCCCTAAATGGTTGTGTCTGTGAAGTGGTGACACAGGTTCCCCGTTAAAGGGGTTGTTTTGAGGGGAGTCATTGGCCATACGCCAATAGGTTGTCAGTGCACTCCCCTGTGTTGCGGTGAAACGGGGGGCGTGCTCTCTGCTTAAACATACATCATCCAGAGCCAGCCCAATCCCCAGACAGATTGGTTAACCCTGATGTGCCCCAGATCCCTGGCCGGGGACTGGGAGGGATAAACACCCAATGCCTAAGCCAAGGTCTTCCTTGGTTTAATAAAGTTGCGGCCAATTTTAATCCCATAACACGTTGTCACGAGTCATTATTCCACTCAGGTGTTGCCTGGGGTTGGGGGGTCTCTGCCTGGGCACACAAATAAGGGCTGGTTCTCCACATGTAAAGAAAAAGTGAACTTGCCACAGCTATTTAGAAGGTTTGCAGTTAAAGTCTGACAGCTGCAAGGTCACTATTGCCCCACCTGTAGTTACTACAGCTTAGCTCCTTGCTATAATTCCTTGCCTGCCTTCATGTCAGTCTCTTGCTCTGCCTCAGCAGTTATCCTAATAAAGCTTTGGATACTTTATTTGATTCTGCTTTTTCCTATTCCAGCAATATTCCCGAAGCTATTTTGCAAGACAAGAAACAGAGAAACTGCTGAAGCTGTGTGTGAGTGTGTGCGCAGGTAGTCCTTTTCCTGTAGGTAAAGAACTTAGCCAGTGATCCTGTTCACGTATATTTTTGGTTTTAAATCCCTTCAGATGGGGTGAGTGTGTTGAGCTTGGAGAAAGTGACTATTTTCTTAAACTATTGCTAGGCACTCCAATATATTTATATTTCAGCTTTTAAAAAAGATATTTTGGGGGAAAGAGCAGATCATCTTTCCATGTTTGGACAGCAGTGAGCACATGGAAGTGAACGCTGACACAATCTCAGTGATAAATAATAAAATAACAGGTGCCAGACACTGGTCTATTTGAAACTGTGTCATACTTTACTTGGCTGTTACACAAAAACAGATGTCAGGGGAAGGTCAAATTAAGGGCAATTCAATTAAGTGTGAACAGGTGCCTCAAGACCACCATGAAATTTACTGCCTGGTTAAGTCAAGCTAGCAGTGCTTGCTGTTGGGTGATCTTTCTTTTCTGATCAAGAGACATTAAACTGGCACGTGGAACAGATAAGCTTTAAGGTCTTCACAAACCTCCCTTAACTCTCTGTGTGAGGTTAGTATGTTGCGATGCTGCATTGCTTCACAATGCAGATTCTGAAATTAATAGTAAGTTAAATGGCTTGCTAAATTAGGGTTGCCATTTTTCAAACCACGAAAATCCAGACAGGAAAGCTGTTGAGCTTTTTTTGGGTGTGGGCATGGCGAAAGGCGCATTTTACCAATTTCTGCACAGACACTGCTACCGTGAAATGCCAGTTGTATGGGAACCCTAATGTGTTCCATTAGGGGAGATTGGTTTGCACAAATGTGTATATTAGGCAGAACTGCATACAGGAAACGACCAATCAACATGCGACCATGCAGAACCCAGAAGTGACTTTTAAAACAGCCCTAAAAGAGCCCAGCAAGAGCAAAACCAGCACGAAAACAGCACCTAGCAATCCCATGAGCCTTTGCAAATGCAATCCCAGGAGCCCTTGCAGCGACCATTGAGGCCTGTGGAGAGTTGAATTTGAGCAGGGAGTTTTGGAGGGAGTGGTTATGGCGGAGTTTGGTGATTGGTAAGTGCTGCTGGGTTTTTTTTAAGGGTTTCCAGAGGTTTAAAGGTTGTTTGCAAGCTTTTTCTAATGGTATTTCAAATATATGTGATTTCGCTGACACCGTGCGGTGCCTCGGAACGTCAAGCCTGCGTAAATTGGGAGTTGCCTCTATACGAATGTGTTACATTAAGAGAAATTCACAGGGAAATGCAGATGAATTTTCATAATATTTTTTTTAATTGCCAAGTGATGTGGAAATGTAGATAACTGGATTTAAGCTTAGAAAAATGAGAAATTAAGAGAAAATGAAATTGACAAATTCCCCCCCCTTCTAGTGATAATACAGGGTTTCAGTTCTTTCTCTCAGTTATGAACAACTGAGGGGTTCTCCTAGGCCAGGTTGCTGAATTTGACCCTGTTTGCGCCATTGAGGAAGGACCCCTTTTGCTCATACTTATCTGACCCTTTCGTACCAGGCTGTAGGATTGGGCTGCCTAATATGCCAATAGTACATTGTTTAAAACAGGGCAGAGATTACTGAATAATTAAAAAACACCTTCATTCACTGTAAGTTGAGTAATGAAGTGGGAACGAGCCAGAATTCATTAGTGATAGTGCTGAGTGACAGTATAATGGATTTTCAACACTTTCCTCCCAGGTTTATGGAATATAGAGTTCCACAAATAGGCCATCTCTTGTAGACCATTATTCATATTAGACAAAGAAATGAGGGAAAGCAAACTTTCATTGTAAGGAACTGTAGAGAAAATGGAGCCGAACCTTTGTCTGTCCCAATTTGTGTTAGAGTGAAATAGGCCATTCTTAACTAGTGAATTAATTATGGAAAGTGCTCCCATTACATTTAACATATGTAACTGTTATTGTTTTTCACTGACATGAGTTATTCTGGGTATTTGTTCTGATCAAGATGAAAGATGAGGAAGTTCCCATTCCAGGATGCATTGATTTAAATGTGATCAGTATTCCTAATTAAACTTTGGAAGATCGGGGGAAAGGGAGAAAATGTTTAAGCAGTGTACTGATTTCAGAGAGTACCTTCAAGCAAAGGGTCTGAGAGTCAAAATAATGAGAGAAATCTAGTTTAGTTTCACTAAAGCCAGTGTGGTGTAGTGGTTAAGAGCGGTAGACTCGTAATCTGGGGAACCGGGTTCGCGTCTCCACTCCTCCACATGCTGCTGCTGGGTGACCTTGGGCCAGTCACACTTCTCTGAAGTCTCTCAGCCCCACTCACCTCACAGAGTGTTTGTTGTGGGGGAGGAAGGGAAAGGAGAATGTTAGCCGCTTTGAGACGCCTTCGGGTAGTGATAAAGCGGGATATCAAATACAAACTCTTATTCTTATTTCCTACCTAGATCTTGTATCTAGCACCAGCTAATTCTGCTCCCACTTTACCTGGCATTTTCCATAGTACAGTGGTACCTTGGTTTACGAACTTAATCCGTTCCGGAAGTCCATTCTTAAACAGAGGTGCGCTTTCCCTAATGAGGCCTCCCGCCGCTGGTTCCCTTCCACCGTTTGGATTCCATTCTTAGACCAAGGTAAAGTTCTCAAACCAAGACATTATTTCCAGTTTTGCAGAGTTTGTAAACCAAATCTTTCTTAAATCGGACTGTTCTTAAACCGAGGTACCACTGTATGTAAACAAACAAGGATGACAGGGAGGCCTAACTCTAAACTTTTGGCAAGGGGCAAGGCAGGAAAGGACACTGGAGAGCCACAATTGGTTGTGATGCACAGCATGCTTGTAATCATATTTAGGGACAAATGTGTTTGGCATGGGAGCAGCTGGTGGAACCCAGTTGTCTCATACAGTATGAAGTATCTCTCTGGTGGCCATGCATAGGTTACTGTTGCTCCACTTAGCATGCCTCACAGGGTTATGAGGATGAATACTAGATTCAGTCTGAATTCCTTCCAAGAAGGGCATGTGTTTGTAACAGCTACAAATAAGCAGTTGGGGGGGGGGGAGAGAATCTGCCTTCCCCTACTGCTACTGGCAATTCAGGTGGAACTGGGAAGAGGCCTTGAGTATTCATCTGCCAAGAAGCTCTCTCTTTCCAGCTCACAACACTGCTCCCAAACTGAGTGCTAGAATGACTTTGTGAACAAAACAAACTCCATTAGTAATAAAAGTGTTGGGGTTGTGTGGTTTTTCTAAAATATTATTTATGAATGCCAACAGGAATGCTATTGCAACAACTTCAAAGAAAGTTCAGCTGGCACATTATTAAGAAGGGAAAACATGTTGAGGTGGCTGCTTGGTTTCAGAGCTAAGCAATCTGAGCAGAAGGCAGTTATGTAGCAGAGTTCTGGAAGCCTTCCATCCACTGCTGCTGCTCCCAGATATTAACCCAAGATGCAGACTAAACATTTGTACCCTGTTTGCACTGCCAGCTGACAAATGAAGGTAATTAATGAGCAGCTATAAGGTAGAAGAGTCTGGAAAATTGCAAGGCTTGTCAACTAAAATGCCCAGCGCTGACGCCAGAGTATGGATTTGAGTGCCTTAGGCCTGCTAAGTAATCTTGCACAGATGTGCACTTTATATTGACTTTCTGCAAAGTATTCCTTGCGTTGTACTTTTTTGGTTCCTCTGTGTAAGATCATCCCCTTGACCAATTCTTTCTGGCAGGCCATAGGCAGGGAAGAAATATCACCACTGCATATTCCACTGCCAGTCATAGGAAGCAGCTGGCAATGGGATTAGACACTTGTCAGCGTTACATGCAGGTGTCAGTTCTTTAAAGACTCCTCTGACAATGCATGCTCTCAGAGACAGTAAAATCAGTTGCATCTGCTCTACCGCTTACTAGCAATTTCTACTGGGAACCCAGACCAAGGCTTTCCAAAATACAGTGATAAAGTGGGAGGCCCACAATCCTTCCAGCTCTCAGGTGAAAATTTATTGGCTCTGTTTTTCCCAGCCTAATGTAGGAAGACTTCTGTTGAATGAGATGAGAGGTCTATCTCCTCCAGCATCTTGTTTCATTCAGTGGCTCACTGTATGTCATATACTATTTTAGGGCACTTCCACACTGTTGCTGTTTTGGGGTGGGGTTCAACCATGTACAAGCAAATCCAGGTTGTGCAATTATAGTTGGTTGGCGGTCGTCTTGCCTAACAAGCCCACTTCCTGTGGCTGCAAAAAGTTGGACTGGCCATCAATCACTGGCCAGATTTTCACTTCCATAGTAGGGAAGTAGTAAGGAAAGTGATGGGGAATTAACTGGAAAGTGAGGGATAACACTTGCAATTTATGCAATGGCTTCTAACCTACCTGCAAACAAATAAAAATGCATACTTGTGAAATAGCCAGTGTTGTCCAATTTTCCTGCAAACGAATCAGGATGAATGCTCAATTAATAAATAAAAATGTGGAAGAGCACTTAAGAGCCAGATATCCATTGACTTAAGTTCTTGTGACTAGCAAAACCTACACTAAAGTAGCATGGATATTTTCTCCCCTCCCCCACCGCACACATTACCGTGCTGCCGCCCATCAATCACTGGCCAGATTTTCACTTCCATAGGATGACATTTTCCTGGATATTTTCAGCATAGGATATATTTCTTCTGATTGCATTCTCAACCCATTTCCCCCCAAATATGGTAAGGTCTGAGTTTAAACATTCCCTATGAAAACTGTTGAAAGATAAATTTATTCAAGACCAGGTATATACAGATGGTAATGCATGTAGAAGACATGATCCTAGGGTTTGGTCTGAAGGTATATGAGACCACCATTTTGCTGAAGACTTTGCAAGTCTGAGTCTGGTTGGTACCTGGCTAACCACCTGGGAACCGCAATGGAAGAAAGCAGAAAGTTGGGATATAAGAAAAATTAAAATGTCCAGGTGAAAACAATGGAGAATTCTAAGACTGTGGGAGACCCAAGTTCAAATCCCCAGGTAGCAATGAATCTCTCTGCGTTACCTTGAGTCAGTCACTATCTCTTAGCTAAACCCATTTGATGGGATCAATGTGAAGGTAAAAAGAGTGTGGAAAACCATGCATGCTACCTTGATTTACAGTGGTACCTTGGGTTACAAACTTAATTCATTCCAGAGGTCCGTTCTTAACCCGAAACCGTTCTTAACCTGAGGTGCACTTTCGCTAATGGGGCCTCCCACTGCCGCCATACCACCAGCATACGATTTCCATTCTCATCCTTGGGCAAAGTTTGTAACCTAAGGTACTAGTTCTGGATTAGCGGAGTTTGTAACCCAAAGTGTTTGTAACCCAAGATATTTGTAACCTGATGTACCACTGTATTTGGATAAAAGGCAAGATATAAATTTAACAATACTATGTGTGATGTTGTAGTTAGTGTCAGGATAAATGCAACCATGGGTCAGATTCAACAAAACAGTTGCATTAGCGGGAGCCAGTGCAACAAGTCCCCCTAGTGTAATGCGACTTGCTCTTTACCCTGCCTACATGCCCCTGTATCTCCCCTCAAATTGACTGTTGGGGGTTGAGGAGAACCCCCAGAATATGATGCAGGGGATGAGAGGGGAGATTGTTCCATCAGGTAAGCTGAAATGCTTGCACTGATGTAACAGTTGTAGTAGCGCAATGTTTAGAATTCCATCTTAAACTTTAAGAGCACCTCCCACATCTAGTTTAAGAGATTAGACCCAAGCAGGAGGCAAGGCTAGAAGCTAGAGAGAGAAAGCAGCTAAAGGAAAGAAGACCTGTAGTACGTAGTTCTTTAATAAATCTATTTCTTGTTCAACTTCTCTGGCCTGCTTATTATTAATTAAGGAACACCGCAGTTAAGAGTGTTGGATTTACACCAGTGAGAAATGGATTCAAATCCAGTAAACCAAACATCTTACTGGATTATCAGGGACAGTTGTTATATTTCAGTCTAATTTACCTCACAGTACTGTGAGAATAAAGGATTATATATAAGAGGAAAAAATGTAAATAGTAATACACCAGATTATAAATGCACTGAGAATACCAAATCTAGATCTATTCTCTGCTGTATGCCATTGACTTTCTTTCAACAAGTAATGAACACACAAGATTAACCTGCAGTTTATTGCTTTTTGCAAATACTAAAATGCTCTCCTGTTGAATAGTAATTAGAAATATTGAACTTCCATGAAGAATAGGCAGTTGGTTGATATTAAAGCTGCAATATAAACATCGTCATTCAGTATTCCTCGCTGGCTATTTTAACAATTGCAATCAGTGGCAAATTAGCTTTCTTGTGAAAATCATTACATACCAATAATAAGGTTCACTCCATCTTTTTGTGAGACGAGCAAATCTTTCACAGAGGCACCAAGAGCCACAGGAAGTGAATGGGAAGTTTGACCATAGAAAGGGTAGTTCACACAGCTACTAAAGCACCCAAAAATGCATTCATAAGGATTTTGCCATCATGAGTAAAATCTGATATGCACATTGGCTCTTTTGTATTCTTTATCAACAGGCCAGGGTACAATCCTAAATCTGGCCACTGCCCAGTAGGGCTTAACAGAACCACAGGGCCACTGCCAAATCTGTCACCTTTTTGTGCATACAAGCCGGGGTGGAAAGTAGAGGGGAGTAACCCAGGAACATGAGCCAACAGTGTGACGCGGCAGCTAAAAAAGCCAATGCAATTCTGGGCTGCATCAATAGGAGTATAGCATCTAGATCAAGGGAAATAATAGTGCCACTGTATTCTGCTCTGGTCAGACCTCACCTGGAGTACTGTGTCCAGTTCTGGGCACCACAGTTCAAGAAGGACACTGACAAACTGGAACGTGTCCAGAGGAGGGCAACCAAAATGGTCAAAGGCCTGGAAACGATGCCTTATGAGGAACGGCTAAGGGAGCTGCGCATGTTTAGCCTGGAGAAGAGGAGGTTAAGGGGTGATATGATAGCCATGTTCAAATATATAAAAGGATGTCACATAGAGGAGGGAGAAAGGTTGTTGTCTGCTGCTCCAGAGAAGCGGACACGGAGCAATGGATCCAAACTACAAGGAAGAAGATTCCACCTAAGCATTAGGAAGAACTTCCTGACAGTAAGAGCTGTTCGACAGTGGAATTTGCTGCCAAGGAGTGTGGTGGAGTCTCCTTCTTTGGAGGTCTTTAAGCAGAGGCTTGACAACCATATGTCAGGAGTGCTCTGATGGTGTTTCTTGCTTGGCAGGGGGCTGGACTCGATGGCCCTTGTGGTCTCTTCCAACTCTATGATTCTATGATTCTATGAATAAACAACCTGCAGCATGCACAGCAATTGAGTCCAAATCAGGCCTGGTGCTGTCACATGAATGCCCCATTTCAGAATTTTCTGCTAGCTGCTGCCCACAGGGAACACTTCTAGTCACCCATTTGGTAGGCAGAACAGAGAGCTCTGCACCAATGCAGCAACACTAGTATCAGTCCACAGGCAGAAGCTGGAGGAGACTATCCGGCATGACTGGGCAGATAGACACCTCCACCCAGCACCCTATCTAGTTCAGGTGCTCTACAGCTGCTTTTTTTTTTGAAAAAGAGGAAACTGTGGATGATCATCATGTTTCTCCCCACATTACATTTAATTCAGTCCTGGATTTTATCTCATGGAGGAAGGACCATTGTACAGGACAGTGGTACCTCGGGTTAAGTACTTAATTTGTTCCGGAGGTCCGTTCTTAACCTGAAACTGTTCTTAACCTGAAGCACCACTTTAGCTAATGGGGCCTCCTGCTGCTGCCGCACTGCCGGAGCACAATTTCTGTTCTCATCCTGAAGCAAAGTTCTTAACCCGAGGTACTATTTCTGGGTTAGCAGAGTCTGTAACCTGAAGAGTATGTAACCTGAAGCGTATGTAACCCGAGGTATAGCCATGTAACTGCTCACGCTTGTGGACAGTTCTCACAAACTGCTTAATTCATGGCAACTTCAGTTTCTATTCAATGGGTGGTGACTTTCAGCTGCTCTGTAGCCATATCCCAAGCTTGCAACGTGGCCTGTGTACAATGGACTCATGGGAATGAGCCACTGTTGTTGTTTTAAGCAGTTTTCATGAGGCTGGTTTGTGCTGAGTTCTACACATGGCACAATTTTTTGCACAATGGGCTCAGCATCTAGAAGCACAACTAAAAAGCAGCATGAATTGCCTATAAACTACACATCTTGTTTACTGAAAGAATCATAAAGCTTGGCCTATGCAGCTAGTCCTACACAGGTTCACACTGAAGCTGGGTCCTCTTATGTTCAATGGGACTTGCTCCCAAGTAAGCTTGCATAGGATAGCATCCTCTATCTGGCTTTAGTCATATAGTGGCTTCCAGACTGCACAAAGCACTTAATCCCAGAGATGTTTGTTGCTAGTGAGAGCTGCATTTGAGAGCACATGCTCGGTGATTTCAGTTAAATTTAAGCCCCTTCCAGGGATGCTTTGCAGACAAAGCCCAGCAATTTGCTCACCAGTCCATTTTCTTTCATGTAGAAGGGCTGGATTATTCTTCATTATTACAGTATATTAGGCAGAGATGTGCCAAGTGGGTGCTGGCTAACATCTCTGAATGCTTAAATGATAGGTTCTCTAGCTATGTAGTAATGTAAGCTTCTGAGCTGAGCACCCTTTCATTATGCGCTATTTGAGGTCAGGCTCCAGGCTGTCAAAGTGACTTGTGACAGTTCCATATCACAGGAAATTAGGCATAGCATGAAGAGCACAAGTTCACATACCTCCACATTTTGTATACAGAAGTCTGAGGCTTAACAAATGCTAGAAACAGGACTGTACTAGGCTAACACATGAGTTAGAAATATGTATTGTTTTACCTTTAGTAAATGACAAGCCCTATATAATTACATTCTATTCTTACTAGGACATGGTAAATAGTGGTAAATAATTTTTGCGGTTAATAATCAATATGCATCTGTGGCACAGTACTGTGTGTGTGTCACAAAGGCCTGTGTGTTTTTGTTTGGGTGTGGATAAAACTACAAAAGAGTTGGGTAGAAAACTGGGAAGAAAAACCCCAGCTCTAGCTTCTCCCTGCTCTCATTTTTCCACATTAGATAAGGATGACCTAATGTTCTTTTAGTAGAGTATGGAGGCACTCATATGAACTTTTGGTAGGTCAAGGGCTAATTTGCTAGAAGCTATTTCATTTTTCAAATATACCTATCACTGTTAGGCATCATTCTCTAGTGGGAGACAAGGGAAAGGCATGTCTGGATAGTGTTTCATGAATCCACATTTTATACCAAACTAAAAAGAATGAGGCAATTAATTTTCAATGGTTTCCTTAGAGTTTCAAGGACTTTATTCAGGGGATACTTCTGAGAGTGTTAACACTGCAAATCCAGTTAATCATTTCTTTTTCTCCAGACCCTTCTGACTTTGGCAGAAATGGCAAAATCTGACATTAACCTTGATCTTTAATTTGACATCCATGACTTTTGGAGAGTTAATTTTTGAAACTCAGTACATACTTCAAGTTGTTTAAAGGATTTAAAATGAACGAAGATTCAGCATTGCCCCCCCACAAATACCCAAATACAACAAGGTTTTGAAATTCTCTACATCTTATGAAAACAGAGAATTGAGAATAATTTTATTCCATTGGACACATGCATTGTTATTTTTTTAGCACAGGAAATGTTTCTATAAAGTTTTAAGATAACAGCATTCCTATATTTATGACCCTTATCAAACAAAACCCTGCTGAGTGTATTTTCATTTGAAAGGGCTTGCCTGCAGAGTGTGGTGCAACATGCTATTACTCTGATTGATGGGACACCCTTGTGTCCCATAAATCCCCATTATTTACATTATTAGCCATAGAACTTTTGCTTAAGCAACTGTGCACCCTTACCCAAATCATTAATGGTGGTGAATCACATAATCCATTGGACAGGTTGCTGGAGATGGTACGGATGTCTAACTCCCTTTGACATCAATAGGGCCGTAGCATTTAACAATGTTCTAGAGTGCACTTGCTGAGGAGTGTTTCATGGATTGTTCCAGGTTTCTTCCTTGAACTTTCAGATATCTTTAAGGACATCTCTAGCTCTTTTTTCCACAGTTAAGGGAAAACAGGCAAGCAATATTCTACACAGGCAAGCAACAGGTCAGGGACACCTTCCAGCCAGTCAAAAGCACTCAGTGAGAGTATAGGGCAGACTGGTGTAGCCTGGTGAGGGATTATGGACCAAAGAGGGGCTTGAGGGTCTCCACTTCCTAGTGCAAAGGATTAACCATAATAGACTTCTTACAGTCGGGCTTTTGCTATTCCACATGGACACTGGATAGCTACCCACAGTTTAGTCTAGGCTCTCTGAACACACCACAACATATCTAGCTGTGGGTTTGTTGTGGGCACTTGCCATATTCCAAGACAGAATTAGATAGACTTTTAACACCTTTGGTTTCAATGGGGTACATAATGCTTAATTCTGTGTTGGATTGTTGCCTTGCTGCAAGGCACTTAACCTACTTATTTATAGTTCCCAACTCATTTTTCATAGGCCAGGGTAGTAGCACAAGAGGCCTGCCACACACACACACACACACACGTAGCAATCCTAGGTTTAACCAGTAGGGGCAGTCATGGAGCCACAGCTTAGCTGTGTAACCTTGTGTGTAACGTTATGGGCACATAAAAGCAGAAAGGGCTAGGGATTGCTTCACATTGCCACAAAAATGTCCAGAGTCAGTTTTAAGCTTTAAGTACAGCCTGTACTGGTTTAGAGCAGTAGTTCCCAGTTGGTGTTACGCAGACCAACTGCACCATTTTGATAACAAATACTACCATAGAGCTATAAATATTCTCAAAAGTAGGGGGTCCATGCCTTGGCTTTTGAAAGTACATAGTACTTAGCTAATTGAGAAGCAATGCTTTAGAGAATAATGTGAAAGAAACACGTTTGAGGCACATTTAAATAGCATCTACAAGCAATAATTCAATTTACGTCTCCCTCCCTCCCTCCCTCCCTCCCTCTCCCTCTCTCTCTCTCTCTCTCTCTCTCACACACACACACACGTTCTTAACATCTATAGATAGAGATAAATAATCTCCCTCCCTTTTGCGCCATCTTTTCCAGTGAAGTAGGAGTCATTACCCTTTTATTATTATAGATATGTTCTCTAGGAGTTGATTCAATGAAACATATGGCCCGATTAAGGACATATAAATTAAGTGGGAAGGGATTGCATTTAATAATTACCTGCAGCTGCAGCTCTCAGCAGTTGCAAAAAACATACACATTTCTAAAACTCGTATTTATAGAAGCACAGGAAAGTACCAATGTTTTTTCAAAGGAAGAGAGAAATGTGGGCACAGTAAAGGACGTAATGCAGCTTGGAACCCAATGTCATTCTTTCTATATGCAGGCCACTGCTCCATTTTTCAGCTTGCCATATGTGCCAGTTGTCAATGCCCAGTTCATTAGCACTTTTCTGGTTCTAAAAAAGGCCAGGCCTAAAGGCCTGAAGTTCAATCTCTGTTTAAAATACAATGTTTCTTTCCCATATTTCTAATTTTTTTAACAAAGGCAGTTTGCTGGTGTTGCTTTAGTAACTGCATGTGAAATAAATGGAAAGTAATGCTTATTACTTGAAAAACTAGAGAGAGACATGAAATGGAAGCATTAAACATAATAAACCTGACTGTGTCTTAGCAACTGTATGGAGTCTATCTTTCGAGTTTATTATGGTTCGATGGTTATCAGAGACTTAGGCAAACATTCACTCCCATTTAAGAATTGAAAACAATTTCTCAGCTCTTTTACAGGCAATCCCTTTCTTAAACCAGCATTGTCTTTCTCACTAGGAAGTCTCCTCTTTCCACTCATATCGCCCCATTATATTGATTGAACTCCCCTTCTAATGCGCAAAGCTAATGGCTCCATCTTCCTGCATGTCTCATGAAAATAGTAGGGAAATCAATTCCTCAGCTTATGAAGACACCAAAGATCTTTTAAAATCTTAAAAATGGGTGGAAAGATCAATGTCTCCTTAGTTTCATCTTCAATACTAGCTGGTGCCTAAGCAGGCCATGAGTCTTTTGAGAAGGACTGCCATCATAAACCAATATCAATATTTCTGGAATACACTCTTCATGCTGAATTGATGTGTGACCTTGATAGAGTCCTTAAAGTTTTCTTGATTGCAATGAGATTAGGGCTGCATTCCTTATACAGTGGTACCTCTGGTTAAGAACTTAATTTGTTCCAGAGGTCCGTTCTTAACCTGAAACTGTTCTTAACCTGAGGTACCACTTTAGCTAATGGGGCCTCCTGCTGCCACCACACGGTTTCTGTTCTCATCCTGAAGAAAAGTTCTTAACCCGAGGTACTATTTCTGGGTTAGCGGAGTCTGTAACCTGAAGCGTCTGTAACCTGAAGCATCTGTAACCCGAGGTGCCACTGTAAACATTTACTGTACCTGAAGTCAGTGGGACTTTCTTCTTAGTAAACAGGCATAGGGTTGCCCTGTAACTATAACTGTTGAGTACTTCTGGTTTATAGTTAATGAACATTTTGAATCTTACTGAGTGGGTGGACAAATTACTGCTCTGAAAATGGACTCATTGGGTGGTGTCCAACTAAGATTTACTCAGAGTATCCCCACTGAAACTAATGAACATAGTTAAGTTAGGTCTATTACTTTCAATAGGTCTAGCTAAATGCCACCTTATGTTGTCAACAATGGTCTTTCATTTTTAAAATTTATTTTTGTAGTCTGCTGCTATGCATGCCAATGAAGGCCATTTTGCCCACTGAGACATACTATACATACAGTTGAAGTCCTACTCAGTGCAGTGGACTTGCTTTTGAGCAGACACTTGTATACACACACTTGTACTGCAAGTGTGTACAGGTTTGCCCCTTTTACAGTATTATTAGTTAATCGGTAGAGTGTGGATATATATAGCCGACTTTTGAAAGCCAACTCACAGTTGACATGACAAAATCTGCAATAAACGACAGGAGCAGCTATTTTAAATTATGTTTATTATATGTGGGGAAAAACAAAATAAAATATTGCAGAGGTAGGAAAATGCTAACTTTATGTGGGCACATGTGAGAATGAATTCAGTGTCAAGTTAGCAGGGTACATACATACATACATAAAATAAATAAAATAAAATAAAAAATAAAATAAATATTGCTAGAAAAGTGAAAGTTCAAAACTGATGCAACCAAAATATAAAATGAAACAATGAAACAATACAACAGGACTGTCTTTCCATTTGAATTTAAGTTGTCTGGCTGCACCTACCCTCTGAAATTCCCTCCTGTTACTTATCACATTGTGCCTCCCTATTCCCACGGTTGCAACTCAGTTGATTGACACTCATCCAGTCCATCACTGCATCCACATGACGGTCCAGATCATGCTTAATCATTTGTGATTCAAATGTTATGGAGAAATAGAGCTGCATGTTAATTCACTTTAAGATGTATCACAGGAGCGATTCATAAATGGGATTAAATAAATAATAATAATAATAATATTGGTTACATGAAAATCCCAGCTTTCCAGATCTACATGGTGCTTTCTTTAGGTTCTTTCTATATACCTATATAATCTTTTGCAACTGACACTGTATTTTATAAATTTCTTATTAAACTGTATCTCCCTGGCTTCCCCAATAAATAAGATTGTTATTATATAATGCTGCTCTTCTTTAACTGGATAGCTGTCATGAAACTACTTTGAGGTCATTTAGATTAGCTGGTAAAGAAATTTAACACACATTTGGTCAGGGATCTACACAAATAAAGATGTTAACAAGATACCTTACTTTTGACCTAGGTAAAATTGTAGCCTATTATTATTACATTTAAAAAGCCAGGATGCTTTTATTCTAATTACTCATTAATATTAGACCGAACAAACCACAATGTGGTCCTTCCAACGATCAAAGACTGGATTTGATTATCTAGGCTATTCAAATAAGCTCCTACAGTACTGACATAAAACATACAAACTTCAAAATAAGTGGGAAGATTCCAGGCAATGAAACAAACTCCCCTGCTCATGTATGGAGAGGTCAGCTGTCATCAAGATCACAGTCAAGCCAAGGATACTTTATGTTCTAAAGAAGACTCCCTTCTTTGGCAGGAATGTGGAAAGGTTTTTATTGAAAGGGTGAAATTATTCAGATTTCAGAGTGTTCCCAAATCTAAAGACTTTTAACGCACGAGCACACTCACTCAGAAACATAAGTGGAACAAAACCTCTGTTTTCTGCCATCCCAGTTATTATCCGGAACTCTGTGGATGAGTACAGATGCCATTTACCTGTGTTCATGTAACCAGTCAGTCCCTTTGGTCCAAACCTGACAACTGGATAATTTAGTTATACTGTGGGAAGTATCACTAGACAATTTTGTGAGCACCATTTTTGTTGGAAAAGTGACAAATAAACGGATGACGACGACAGGTGCTTTTCGTGTTTTCACCGGATGTTTGTCTTCCAGCGTTCATTGCTGTTGGACAGTTTGGATTCTCCCGTGCCTTGGCAGCTCCCCACTCTGCTATTCCAAGCCTGCTGAGAGAAATGATGCATAACAGCATCATTGTAGAACTTTTCCTTCCTTCCTTCCTTCCTTCCTTCCTTCCTTCCTTCCTTCCTTCCTTCGTCCTTAAAGCCACAATAGCTTGCCTGAAATAGAATATTTGGACCCAACTAGATGCTGGTTGCCTTCTACAGAATGTGTAGATCCAGTGCAAAAGTGCATCTGCTGGCAGGGGCCAGGGAATCACAGCAGACAAAGAAAGGGATTTAACCCTTTCTTTTCCTGCTTCAGTTCTAAGGAAAATCATAGGAACCTAGGAAGCTTCCCTGTACCAAGTCATACCATTTGTGTGGGATATGATAGATAAGTAGCAGTCAAATACAACATTCCTTGTTTTCCTAGAGTGGACATGCGAGGGAATGTTTGGTCCAGCCAGTCAAAAACTTCCTGTTTCGTCCTGGCTGGGACATACTTCCTTTGCATGTGACTAGATGTGGGCATGACCTTACCTGTCCAGGTAACACAAAAGGAAAGGGCAAGCAGCCATCTCTCTCTTTTTGAGTACCTCCGTAATTGGAACAGCAGCTTTTAGCTAGAATTGCTCTGTTGGCTCTAAGCCAACAGAGGACACAGGGACTATCTCCGTATGGGATAGATCCATATGTATATACTTTGTAACTAAGTCTGCCTTCAGGGATCCAACTATGAACTGATGATGTGAGTAAACTTCTTTTATACAGTATACTTTACACAAGTTTGTGGTGTGTTTATTCTTTTAAGAGGGATATAAGGGAACTCCCAGGGACATGGGTGGCGCTGTGGGTTAAACCACAGAGCCTAGGACTTGCTGATCAGAAGATCGGCGATTCGAATCCCTGCGACGGGGTGAGCTCCCGTTGCTCAGTCCCTGCTCCTGCCAACCTAGCAGTTCGAAAGCACCTCAAAGTGCAAGTAGATAAATAGGTACCGCTCCGGCGGGAAGGTAAACGGCGTTTCCGTGCGCTGCTCTGGTTCGCCAGAAGCGGCTTAATCATGCTGGCCACATGTACGCTGTACGCTGGCTCCCTCGGCCAATAAAGCGAGATGAGCGCTGCAACCCCAGAGTCAGTCACGACTGGACCTAATGGTCAGGGGTCCCTTTACCCTTTACCTAAGGGAACTCACAGGAATCTAATATTGAGAGGCTTAAACAAGCCTGCAACCAGCTACCTGCTGTGCATTTAAAAGTGGAATGTAAAACTCTGCTAAGTTATAGAACTTGCTACTGCAAGTTAGGAAGGATATTAATAAACAATATAGCCTCTCCTGCCTCCATGAACATTCCCACAATTTGTCCCTCTAGTTTAGTACTGTTGACGCTGACAGACAGAGGCTCTTCTTTCAAGGTAACACGTAGGGAGTCTTTCTCAGTTGTACTTGCAGACACCAGAGATGAAACCTGGGATCTTTTTGCATGAAAAGCATGAAAACTGAGCCATGATCCTTTCCATTTCTCAAAAGCTGCTATTTATTATTTTATTTATTTTGCAAATTTTATGTACCACTTGAGTAATAAACAAAGGAAACACACCTCAAAGTAGTTTACAAAAATTATTTGCATTGGGGAAGTACCCTAGTGATGCCTGCTGCTATCCTGATAAATATTGATACACATAGGGTTGCCATATTTAAAAAAGTGAAAATCCGGACACAAAGGTTGTTGAAATTCCAGATGTATGGCAGCCCTAGATACACCCCACCCCCAGCAGATACTATTTGCTTTTAAATTAGAATTTATAATGCACATTCTGCACAAAGTCACATTTAACATTGCATCTCGGTCCCTTCTTTCATTCAGACAGGTAAGAGAGAAATGCCTATTTCAATGAAATGTCTGGAGAAAAAAATATTTTAAAAAGTATTATTAGCAGATATTATTTTAACTAAATCATTCTAATTATTTTTTTAAAAAACAAAACCCTTCCAGCCATAGTTTAGCCATCCTGATTGTATACATTTTCCTAGACAAAACAAGGCACTCTGAGAGACATGGACTTCTACACAAAGTGTGTTGATCAGATCTTAACATGTTACATTAACAATATGATCAGCAATCACATCATAGGCTTCAAAAAATAAAATGCCAAGTGCATTTACTGTTGATCGTCTCCACAGTAGCCACTGGGCCCAAAGTGAAGGGACACTTTACATCTTCCCTTGCCATCTGTGATCATTTAGCATGCGGGGGGTGGGGGGGAGAGAGAGACTCATGTGTTGCGGTGCCAATAGCTATGCCCTCCCATTTCACTCTGGCCCGGTATTTTATTTTTAAAAACTTTTGATGTGATGGCTGATCACAGCACTAATGTAATGTTCAGTTAGGTCCTTAATTAGTGTTTATTGTCTATAGCCAAAGGGTTTTGCTTTTCCAAATGGTGCGTAGGATACCCTACCACCTGGAACTGGGTCTGTTGGACCAGCAAGAGACCAGTTAGCCGGTGTATCGTTCACATATGGTCTGCAGGTACCAGAAGGCCTAAAATAAGTCTTTATGGCCCCATAACTTACCACCATGTGGACATGCTTTTCTTCAACTGATCATCACAGATTACTTTCTAAAAGATACCAATGGCTAGTGATAAGCACAATACAAGGCATATTTTCTTGCCGCTTTGCAATAAGCACTTACCATTCTTTTTTGTAGATACAGCAGTTTTTTTCTGTTTGCTGGGATACAGCCAGGTTGTGGCCTTCAGCACTTTTTCTCAGGTGCCTGCCTATTTCTTTTTAATTGTGCCTCTTGATCCTGCCTGCTGCCTCTTGGATAGCGATTTGCCTGCACAATGCAAGTTCTCAGCAGAGTGCCAAAAACACTCAGCTTGCTATTTGAAATGTATCCCTTAGGTACCGTTGCAGTGTTGTTGAGAAATGTGCAGTTGGCTGGCCAGCAGGTTTCTGAAGCAGCAAAATTGAATTTGGCAAAGGGTGAGGCCGTTCATATTGCTTCCAGGTGAACTTTAGCTTCAGGATCATTTAACCCTGTGGTATTTGATGGTGGTTGTCAAAATTGCATTGCTTTTATTTAAAATATGTTTCTTTTGGACCGAAGGAATATTTTTTCCAATGCTTCATATTTGCTCTGTTGCTAAGAGAAATCCTTTCTCTTTGCCTTGTTCTTAATTTAAATACAAATCTGCTTATCAAGTTTACTTTGTGACATACATGTTGTGGTTAATATTGACACCCCCCCAAAACACATATACACTCCCCATCATTATAATTTCCAAGGCAGCTCTTTCTATTATCTTTTTGGTTAGGCAATAGGTACAGCAATCTCATATGTCAATTACATTGGAGTCGGAGATATGCTACCACTATACTGGCAGGATGGATATTGCATATGGGATGTGCTCAGCCAAGGATGCACAAAAAGAATCAACAGGAGGGCCTGCTAGTTCTGTGGATGAACATACTCTGAGGTGTTCATCAGAAAGACAAAACCAGCTCTGTATTAGGGTTCTCTGCACAATCATATGGATAAGTTTGTGGTCTTTTCCATTACTGTACATAGTCTTCCAGTCTAAAGGTACCCCTGCCCGTACGGGCCAGTCTTGACAGACTCTAGGGTTGTGCGCCCATCTCACTTAAGAGGCCGGGGGCCAGCGCTGTCCGAAGACACTTCCGGGTCACGTGGGCAGCGTGACAAAGCTGCATCTGGCGAGCCAGAGCCGCACACGGAAACGCCGTTTACCTTCCCGCCAGTAAGCGGTCCCTATTTATCTACTTGCACCCGGGGGTGCTTTCGAACTGCTAGGTTGGCAGGCGCTGGGACCAAGCAGCGGGAGCGCACCCCGCCACGGGGATTCGAACCGCCAACCTTTCGATCGGCAAGCCCTAGGCGCTGAGGCTTTTACCCACAGCGCCACCCGCATCCCTTAGTCTTCCAGTCTACAAGGTCATTATTTTGTCAGTACAAATCACACTCTATACATTCAGTTTTCAAATTAACTGTTGGTTCCTTTTTATTGTTTAAAATTGCTTGGAAAAATACCAGAGAGCCAACAAAATGCAGCGATGTGTTTTCAATATTGATTTCACCCCCAGCACAAAAAGCTAACAAATCAGAATATAGATTCAAGATTGCATAACTGTTCCAGTTTAGATTTATCGGACATATTAAATAGGACAATCTTGTTCAGTTCTAGCACCAGGGTACAGAGGAGCAAGTGCTAAATGTGATTTATACTCAAAAACCAAGGAACTTTCCTCATATTTCCTATCCCATAAACTTTATAATCACTTTAGAGATAATATCATTAAAATACACACTTCTTACATCACAGATTTAAAGCTTTCTGTCCTCATCCAGACAAACTGGGAAAACTTTTTGAAAGGTCTTCTAATAAATAATATTGATATATGCTAGGAATGCACTCCTTATTTAATTTTTCCCATTCTTTTCTTTTCATCGGGGAACAGATAGTTTTATTCAGAATCTGTTATTTATAAACAGTCATAAAACTGCTTTCATGAAATAGTTACACAAGAGATATTCCAGAGAGACCCAGCTTTGAGAAAAATGTAAAAAGTTATTTGTTTAAAGCCTGCATGTCCATGTGTTTCCCTCAGTGTAATGCAGTAACAACAACAAAATCTTCCCAGTCTAAAGCAATTGAGTTAGGAGAGAAGGCTGTACGACGTATTCACACTTATTCATAAATCCATAAGTACAGTAATGTTTCGTGGATTGTCCTCTGATGACACAATGGGGTGTATATGCTGCTGTATGGGCTGTGCTCGCACCCCTAATAAGGGGAAAGATGGGTGCTGGACTCCACAGGAACAAAATACAGTTCAATTATTCGGAAGTACTAACTAGGAAAGAATTATTTGTAATTCACAAGCAGCCATACAAGTTATATGCAAGATAAGGCTACCAATGGCTGCTAGCCAATATGCCAATGATCAGTCTCCACTGTTGGGGGCAGTATTTCCCTGAATACCAGTTGCTGTGAATCTCAGCTGTGGAGAGTGCTTTCTCCCTGATGCCTAGCTTATGGGCTTCCCATGGGAATTAGTTGGCCACTGTGAAAACAGATTGCTGGAGAATAGATAGGCCTTGGCCTGATTCAGCAGGTCTTTACTTATGTCCGTAAGTGATGCTTGCCCAAGCAGGCTGCTTTTGCTGAGGATTCTCTTCCTTTCTTGGCAGCTGTAATCCTCACGACTGGATCCCAGTGGTACACAGGTGTTTAACTCCTTCCTAGCCTGACTAAACAGTTCACATAAGCGCAGCAGCCAAGATTGGAACTCTTTTCTTGCGCAGTACAGCTTCTACAAAAGAATTCCCTTTTTCATATAGCTTATACTGTATAACACTGCCCTCTGACCAATCCCAGAACTGCTGGGAATACAATTTTTCTTCCTGCAGCAACAAAACACAGGCAGAAGGTGGAAGGGAAAGCAATAATACATGCCTTCGTTGTAGCATAGATTACATGTTCTTTGTTCCTGCCTTTGACCTTCTCCACTTCTCCAAATGTATCTCCAGAGCAAGAGGTAAGGTGTTTATGTAGGGCATGCCCTGGACTAAAGTTCAGATGGGAGTTGTGGCCCCAAATATCTGGACAGCACCGGAATGGAGAAGGTTGAAGTAGGGTTTGTCTGGGGGGTTTTTTTACTCTAAAAAAGGAAGCTGGACTTTCCCCTGTTCTCTCGTTCCTTGGGGATATACATTCACATAATGTACCTGCCTTTTCCAATAGGTATCCATTTGGCCTGAAACTATGCCTGCCTATGCACCATACATTTCAAGCACATGACTTCCCCCAAATCTGGGGACTGTAATTTGTTAAGGGGTTTAAGGGTTCGGGGAATTGTAACTGTGACGGGTAAACTACAGCTCCCAAAATTATTTGGGGCAAGTTGTATGCTTTAAATATATGATGTGTACATAGCCTTTGTTGTAGTGCATGAGGGTATGGAGAGAGAGAGAGAGAGAGAGAGAGAGAGAGAGAGAAAGAATGAGAATATGCCTGGTGTTCTTATTGCAAACACTGGGTAGAAGCTCGTGTTCAATTCCAGTATAACCTCTAATGTTCCCATTGGAACAAGAACAAAGAATAACAGGAGGAGAATTGAGAGAGGGTTGAGTCGTGATCAGGATTACAGTCTAAAATAACCTGCGACTGAATATGTCTGTGCACAGTTCATAAATATTTCCACAGATCCATTTAAATGTACAGTAATATTTATTTTACTTTTTCAAGTATCGTGAAGGGAAATGGTGGTTATGGTTCCATTTTGTTATCAGGCACTACTGGGAGTAATTAGCAGTGAATGAACATATTAAAACCTCCATAATGGGATTTGGGTAGACACCAAAGCAAATAATACATTAACACATTAGAGATTACAGGCATCTTTAAAAAATGTATGGTCTTGCTGGGTGGATGACATTACACAGCCAATATGTCAGAATAATGTTTGCTTGTCCCTTGTTAATATTGGTGGATTTAGGTCCTTATTCAGCACTTACAAATAAATGATGCAAGCAGGGATTTAAAAGTTTGAATAAACCAAACTGTTACTTTTTTCTTTTTGCATCAAGTGATACAAAGGGTGCAGTATTTCTGTGCATTTCTAAGCAGTTAAGTGGAGTGGTCATTAATTAAATTACTTCCCATTATTTTCTTTTTTCCTTCCTCCTTAACATATAAATGTAGTCCAAGTGGGATCAATATGTGATCCAATATCAATTCTCCATGAAACCCATTCATTTGGTAGTTGTTGTTTAGGACTTAGAGCGAATAGTTCTAAATTTGATCCATGGATAACCCCAGGCAATGCACTACCTCTTCGTGGACTCTGTACGCACTCCTATTTACACAGCATCCGCTGCCCTCCCACTGCTGGTTTGGGAAGCGATGTACATAAATTAGCCACGATTCATATTTATCCTGTCCCTGTCTTGTACTTTGAGAAATATTGCACTTTGGTGCTCTTTCTCATAAAACAGCTTCAATCCAAATTGATAAAAATAATGAGCTCACTGTGCTTTAAACCAGTAATGAGCACACAGTCTTAGCCTCACTTCCTATTCTGCAAAAGCAGGATTGATGATGATTTTGTCCTAGAATTAAAGTTGTGAGTTCTTTAACTTTTTGTGGTTGTGTTCTGCAACATGTCAATGACGCATTATTAGTGCATTTGTGGCAGATATATACTGGACCATCCACACGTCATTCCACTTCCATTCCATTAGTTGTTTCCTGAATGTGATGCTTCCTGAATGTTAATGCATTGTTGCCACTGGGAGGGCCATCACAAAAGCAGGACAAAAAGTAATCTGGAACATTACGACCACAACAAAACTTTCGCAAGCACAAACATTATCAGAAGTGGACTGCATATAACCACCTGATGACCACAAATTATCATGAATGCACAATAAAAAGGACACCTGGAGGGGCCTTGATTCTCTTGGGAAAGAATTGGGTACACCTAATGTCTCACACATCAAGAATGTTAGGAAAAGGAAAAGGGGGGAAATAGAAGAAAACCTGACATCTTTCATCATTTGTGCATGTGGACAGCAAGGAAGGACAGAATTTGGGTTCAGCATATGCTATAAAACCCAGAAAAAGATGAAAAAAATAATACATTGTCAGAGCCAAGCAATAGGAAAGGGATGAGAAGGAATTCTCATATAGTGAGGAATTGTGCTTATGGGGCCAGCAAACCTTCATATTGCAAATGCAACTGGAAAAGACTCTCTCGGCTTTACTGCAAAACATTACTGAGGGATTGACTAGGATATAGAGAGATCCTGACCACATTTCCTTGATGGGTGTGCATTGTTACTACAACTGAAACTAGAACTTCATGGAGTTGAAAAATAAACAAAAAGAGACTTAAAATAACCAAAGGGGTGAGGCACTTTCTCTGCAAGTAGCAGCAGCAGTAGCAGCAGCAACAACAACAACAACTTATTATTTATACCCCGCCCATCTGCCTGGGTTTCCCCAGCCACTCTGGGCGGCTTCCAACAGAATATTAAAATACTATAATCTAATTAAACATTAAACATTAAAAGCTTCCCTAAACAGGGCTGCCTTCAGATGTCTTCTAAAAGTCTGGTAGTTGTTTTTCTCTTTGACATGTGGTGGAAGGGCGTTCCACAGGGTGGGTGCCACTACCGAGAAGGTGAAAGATGGTGGGGAGAGGGTTGATGTTCTCTCTCTCTCTCTCTCTCTCTCTCTCTCTCTCTCTGTCTCCTATTTTAAATGAAGCTTTGGGGAGGTCTATTCATAGTAGTGATACACTTCTCTCTCTTCTGCAACACTAGAACTCTCGGGCGTGGGTAGAGGAATGCAGCCAAAGATCCTATGGGAAGACTGCAGACTTAACAGCCACACACATCATCTAGGAACAGCCTTCAGTAAGGTGAAGTAATTACAGTAAATAAAGATCCACATCTAGTATATTTATGTCTCTAGTTCTCTTTTTTGTTGATGTGTAAATTCCCATCTTAGCTCCATTCTCCTTCAGACCATCTGGTCAGGAATAAGAAGGTCCTTAGTTGTCTCAATCCACATAAGTGTTGGGTGGACACAGCATCCTGCACCGTGGCAAGCTGTTACATGGAGTATATAGCCTTGTATTTAGGGCCTAAGTTGTTTCCATGGCCTCCTGCTAGAATACCTCACATAAAAATATATTAAATTCCTTCGGAGACACACAGAGCACATTTTTGTCACCAGCCGATATCTACAGGGAATTCTCGCCCATCAGGGATTAGAGGAAGGACTTTCAAATTAGAGAGCTGTATTTCCAGAGAAATTTACATTTGTATAGAAATAGAGCACAGCTTGCTTTTATTTAGTAATCTGTTAATATAGGCCGCTTCATGGCAGTCAGCATTCCCTAATAAAGAGTCCCTGCTAATTCTTCAGAAAATTCAGGGCACATCCTTCTTTCCCTGACAGCTTTAGGACACAAATGCTTGTCCTTGGAATCACAGATTTAAAGTTTCCTTTCCATAACATCTCTTTTCATGTCCGTAATTCATTCACAGAAATAACAACTTTCATTTTTAGTGTATGAACCTCTTTATCTGTATCACAACTCATCCTCCTCATTTTGGCTAAGCTCTTTTTAATTTGGTTTTTGTTTACATCAGACTTTGTTTATATCAAAGGAAACTCATTATTTGTATACATCACACAAGAAGCTGGCTGATTATGACAATGAAGGAAAAAAGTAAATAGAAGTCCTTAGAATCTGAAACATTTTCTGGCCTACTTCATTTGTTCACAGTTGCGTTACTCTTGGCTCCTCTGATGACTTTGTTCTTAGCATCATTAATCAGCGATGAGAGATGCCAAGAACCAGCTAACTGAAATCCAACCGGCTATTGAAGTACATTTTTTAACCTTCTATGGATAGCAAACCATCACTCCTAGATCCTCAGAAAAACTAAACAAAGGCCATTGGAAATGACTCATGACAACTTCAATTATAATAGTACAAAGTAGGCTAGTTGATACAGTGAAGTCTTTTGGAAGAAAGGGGCAGAGAATATTGTTGTTGAACTTCCAAAGGAAAGTTATCTGGTTAGATTATATCCTTGTAACAACCCAAGAGTGGAGCAGATGCACCAAGCAGCTTCATTTACCAGGACAAGAGCCAGAGTCGGGAGGCTTCATCAGAGGCGGAAGACCCCCATTGCTAGTGTTAGTGAGTCTGAGGGTCATGGGGAGTCACTGGAAATGGAGAAACTTCCTGAGATCACAACTCATAGAAGTGCATCACTTGGAAAAGTGAGAGATTCAGGGCTCCCAATACATCCTGACTTGTCCCAAGTTCTTCTACAAAATTGGCACCAGAAGCACAGGCAGCAGCGTGTGGGTCTGAGCAGAGGTCCACACCTGAAGGCTTTTTGGAATTTCAAGGCCTACTTCCCTTGATCCCTCTTCAACAGCAAGAAACTACAGCCTATACATGCCCTGGATATAGGCCCTGCTGATGCCACATTGTTGATGCAACATCTCAGCATTGCATAATCTGCTTGGACAGCAATCTTGTTCTGGAGGAAATCTTGCTCTCTGACCTATACAGCAGTTGATCACCCTCCTGGGTCAGAGAAGAATCTAATCTAAATGGCAATGGTGGCAGGAACCAAGCCCTTTCCCCTGTCCCCCATTCAGGCCAGCCCATATCACAGATGTGGGTCATCGTGGGACTCGCACTGGCTTTGCAGATTTTGGGGTCCAAAGCGGGAGCCCCACTGAAAGAGACACACCTGCCATTACTGGGATGCTTCCTCCACTTTCAGTGTAGTAGTGCCAAGCATTACAATGAGAGCCTACAGTGAGGAACTGCCATTTGAGCATATACTTATATTCAGCAAGCAAGTTTTCATGTTGTTGTTGCATAGACACAATTTTACTATGTGTGTGTGAGATGCTCACATGTTTTTCCACCCATGAAACACATGTGCTGCACACTCTGGGAGTCAAGGTTCATTGGGAAGTAAATCGTGTTGCATGGGAAATACTCCTGGAAGCTGTCTCTGGGAAAAACGACAGGAGAAGAATTAGTATTATTTAAGTGGTTCCTCAGTGTTTTAGACTAAATAGGTTTGCCAACAAATATCCACCCTTCTTAGAGATACCTGCCAAGTATACGGAAGAGATCAGGAGTTTGGCATGAACCTGACAGAAGCATCCAAGAAGAGAGCTGTAAAGAGAGGCTGGGATCTGGATTAAGGTTTTTCTGCATGGATTGAAGGCCAGTTAGAAGCAGGATAGATTTGCCTGTCATCAACCCTTGTTTGAAAAAGGAAGCTGTACAGAAATGTAACCCTCAGTTTAAAACTTGCTGCAAAGTAACTGGAACCTAACATTTCTCCACTAGGTGGCTGGGCAGTCTGACATTACACTATATAGAAGAGTGGGAATACAGTTATCTGGGAGCAGATGTACCTCAGAATCCAGCCCAGCAGGGCCTAACTGGAAGTTTATTTTATGGGATTTGTTAACTTCCTCCCTTTTAGATTTCTCTACAAGAACGGGCTAATATCGACAAGATGTTGTTGCATTTATTTGTACTGCTATTTTGATCCAGCCTCTCAACGGGGAAATCAAACTGAACCTGCTTACTCCCTTAGTATTGGGTGTGAGTCCTTGTGTAACCTCAACTTTCTGGGACGGAGCTTCGCAACACGGTGAGGTTTTTTTTTTTTTCAGATTGGATGCAAAAAGAAAACAAAAGGAAGTGGCGGGATTCTTCAAGGGTACACCACAAATCTGCATCAGTTTTGAGGCAGTTTAACTGTCATGGCATCCGTCTGAGGACCAGACATTAAGCACCTGTGCCTTTAAGAGCAGGCATTTTCCCTTCTCCACAGACTGACAGTGTGGGGTCTTAGCCTGGATTGGGACCCACTGGTGGTGGTAATAGGAGGCTTTCACACTTTGACCCTCACTGGATCCAGATCAGGCCTCCCACATCTGCAAGTTGAATTGGGAGGAAGGTTGCATTAACTTCAATGGAGGCTTTCCCCCCTAGAATGCAGGTGTGTGTGTGTGTGTGTGTGTGTGTGTGCGCGTGCTCATCTGGCAGGTGACCAAGGGTTAAATCTCTTGACATCCCCCCTTCCCAGCTGGCGTCAGTCTGGATTGGGCCCTCCATGCTGGCAATTAGTGTAAACGGAAACCCCCCCTTTCTTTTTTCAAAAAAATTATGCACCGCTTGATTGAAAAAAACACAAAAAAACCTCAATGTGGTTTACAAACAAGAAAAAAATAAAATCAAGGAAAAAATTACAACCCTACTTTAAAGCATATAAAAGTTAAAATACTAAAACATTTATTTATTTATTTTTACTTAAAAATGGGTAGCTAATCACTGTTTAGCTTGGCTCTGAATCAGGGCGCTGAAAACTGTTTGTTAGAGGTTCCTTTCCTCACAGAACTGCAGGAATTACTTACGTAAAAGAACGACAGTTAGTTTCTGTCTATATTGCAGATAAACCCTTCAATTTGTTAATAAATCTGGTAAGGACCCCACTGAAAGAGATCATTTTAAATATTGGAAGAAATAAGAGCCATATGGTAAATACAGCTTGGAATTTCAGCCCTTTACATAATTTACCCAAAGCACCCTTTAACTACAGCATCCAACACTGGCATTTTCAGACTTTGTTGTACAGGGGGCGATCAACAATTAATTTGCTCTGAGAGGTCAACTGTATTATATTTCATTGGCTTATTTGACGGCCAAGCTGGAGAGTTGCCCCATGAAAGAAACAGCTCTTTTTAAAAAATGTGCAAAGCTCTGCAGAAATCCTCGCCTCACCATGCTCTTAGGCCTATACAGCATGCTACATGCTGACTGCATATGTCAACTTCTAGTTCTAAAAGATTAATCTCCCATTAGCCAGTGTGTTGTTAAGCCTTTTGGGGAATTCTTGTGAGTACCTTTGGCTGACAAAGCGCTATTTTCACTCAGGATTCAATATTTAATGCAGCAGCGTGTGAACCACAGGTGTCCAACTGCATATAGCAATTTGGGAGAGAGATTTTAATGGAAGTGGTTTAACACCATGCACTATGGAAGTTCTTCCAGGGTTTAAAATGTCCCATCTGGCTAGATATATGTCATTCTTACTGTGTTTTTAATTATCCCAGTTATCTGGGGCCTTATTCTGTATTTATGAAAGATATGATGACAATTTTTTCCACAATAAAGACATTAAATATCTCCCCCCCCCTTCAGTTTTTGGCTCATGTCATACATTATACTACAGATAGAAAGTATTTAATGTATTTCCACCCATATGAAACCGGTGTTTTATGCATCCAGTGCTGGTATGTTTGTGGCGTATCTTTGGCCGCCACCAAGGACCAAGTAGGTATAAGTCAGGGAAACAAAGGACTACTTTGTTTGTCTCTTTGTTTCTCTGACTGGCCATTATATACACAGTTTCATGTTTTTCATTCTGGAAGCAGTTAGTGCAGAATGCTGCAGCATGATTGCTGACAGGAGCGACACATTGTCAGCATAGAACAGCTGTGCTTGGAGATCTGCACTTGTTGCTGATTTGCTACCAGGGCAAGTTCAAGATGTTGCTATTAGTATTATAAAGCCCTTAACAACTTGGGATCAATTTGCATATGACACCACTTTATCCTGTTTGTCCTCACTCAACCATGTCAAACAGCAGAACTGTCACTATTACAGGTGCCACATAAGACCTGTTCTGCATTTCTAAGAACTTGATCTTTAGTGTGGCAGCACTTATACTTTGGAATATATCCTGCCTATTGATATCAGGCAGGCACCTTTACTGTACTCTTTTCAGTGCCTGCTAAAAACATTTTTTTTTTTAAGACAAGCCTACCCAGATGTTTAGAAAGTTGATGTGAGTCTTAATCTGTTTTTATTCTATTGTTATTTTAACCTTTCAAAGGTATCAAATTATTGTTATTTTTCTTAGTGGTTTTTAAAAAAATATTGTTAAGCACTGAAGTTTTCCATAAAAAAGCAATGTATAAATTTGTTTGTGTGTAGTGTGGCAGTGGTTGAATCCTTTGTCTGCTGTGGCTAATGCTTGGAACTACAGTTCCCAGTGAGCAGTTTGAGCAGGTGCAGGTGCATATGACCATCATTTCGAGCTAAGAGAGAACTACGAAAGCAGATGAATTTTCTGAATGCTTGCTGAGAAAACTTGCAAATGCTGACCCAGTTTTGAACTGAGCTGGGGAGAGTTCTCCCAACCCTTGTAAAAACCTATGCAATAAACTTAATACAAAGGGCATTTCAGGCAGCTGCAACTGCTTTTTAAAATGTGATCTACAAGTAAACATGCAAACCTTGGATGTAGGGACTAACTACAGGTTGTGATTTTTCTTTTCTTCTTTAAGGTACAAGGGTGATGTTCACTGGAAATGTGTGGAAATGGAAGATTCCCCCTATCTTTGATTACAAAACAAAAAATCCCCTCTTGTACTGCAGCTAGGCATGTCCAGTGTAGCCTTCAGAGTCCATGAAAGCTGGGACATAAGAATGCATTTATCCGTGACACATTAATTACCTCAAACTACAGGACTCTTGCTGTTTGTTTGTCTTTCAGAAAAACATGGTGTTGTGGTTAAATCTCATGATAAGGGTTCGGGAGCTCTGTAGCACTATTGCCAAGGCCATAAGCTTCCTGTGCTCTTGAGGCATAACAGCAGCAGACTCATTTTTCAGAATGCAGCTCACTGCTGAACAGATACAAAGCACAAGGGGGGGTGTGAGAGAGGCTTTAATCTCAGAGTCAGAGGACGATGAGCTGGCTTAGTCTGGGGCTGTTATGCCACTGGCTGAGGAACTGGAGAAGTTTCCTGATACTAAGCAGGAAGCTGGTGGTCAGAAGCCTAATGAATCTGAGACAAGAACCCAAATTCTATTTGCCTGAATAATAATAATAATAATAATAATAATAATAATAATAATAATGATAATAATAATAATTTATTATTTGTACCCCGCCCATCTGGCTGGGTTTCCCCAGCCACTCTGGGTGGCTTCCAACAAAGATGAAAAATACACTAAAATAATAGGAACATAGGAAGCATCCTTATACTGACTCAGACCAGTGGTCCATTTAGCTCCCTGACTGGCAGTGGGTGTCTGTGGTTTCAGACAGGGACTCTTTCCCATCTCTGTGTGAAAATGCCAGGGATGTAACTTGGGACCCTCTAAATGCAAAGCAAGTTCTCTACCATTGAGCTACTGCCCTTGCCAAAGTATCTCCACATCACTGCACCTGCTCAACAATGCTAGAAGGTTTCCAGGTGGGATACCACAGAAAAGAAGTGGAGTGCTTGCCTTCAGGCTGGGGTTGGCCATTTAAGAATTCCCACTCTTTGGGCACAAAGGAAGGGAGCAGGTGGAAGGAAGACTGGATGGGGAGACTCAGTTCACTGCCAGCCTTTGTCAGAACAAGTGGCTCACTTGGAGCTTTCCATGGTGCTGCCTTTCCTCATGGGTGTCTGCTATCGATTGATCAGAACAACAGTCGCCAGATCAAGAGTTGCCAGAAAATCTGCACTGGGGGAAAAGGTAGCTGGAGAGACAGTGGTGCATGGAGTATGAGAAGAAGGAGGCTGGTTCATTTGGACAAAGAGGGCAATGTCTTCTAACTTAGTGCTACACTTGAAGAACTCAGTAGAGAGAAGGATAGGCTCTGCCTGGGATTGGCTCTGGGTCATCTTAATGTTGGTCTCCCTGCCTTGTGCCCCATTAGTCCCAATAGGCACCAACAACCAGTTAGTTCAGGAAGCTTTTCCCTACCCCCTTGCTCCATGAAATTCCTTCCTCCACCCTGACAAACACACTTTATACCTGTTCATTTTAACACAGAGATCATGCCACCTCTAATTAGGCGCCAAGTCAAATTCATTTAGAGCCAAGTGAGTTTCAGAACTCTGTGCTGGAACAATCACCCAAGGTACTACTGAGCAGGTCTTCTCCTGAGCATTTATGAGTAGCTTAACACTTAAATGAGTTATGGTGTTAAATTTTTGCATGCCTATCTTTTGGAATTCAGCTATATTGCATGTGATCAGTCATCACCTTTTCCAAAGAGATTGTGCCCACCCCAATCCAAGCTGTAAAGCAGTTGGACTGACTAGGATTAGAATGCCTGAGCAAATGGGCAGAGACCCCAGCCAAAATGTTAACATGCAGAAAACTTTTCTTCAGTTAAATACTACAAGGCCTTGCTGAAACATACTTTTTAAAAAACTGTTCTGGTGTTTTACATTTACATTTTGGAACAGGGTTTATTCTATCCAAGATGGCAATTGCAGATAAAGCAATGCATCTGTCATACCACTTAAGATGTATCAGGCAGCCCTCCCCTGCTTCATGTTTCCCTGCCTCCTCAAAACATAAGTGTTTGTGGATTCCCCTTGACCCGTCAGTGGTTGGAACAACCCAGTCCTCCTCATCTGATCCATTTCTCTGCCAGCAAAAGTCAGCTGTGCTGGACTTGAACTGCTACAGTCAGTAATGCTACCACTTGAAATTTGCAGAGATGTGCATTGTTCCTGCCTTTGCTGTTGTGAGCAAACTAAACAGTTTAGCATTTAGTTCAGGCAGGAGCAGTGAGAACAGAAATGAAAGCTCCGGGTGCACTCATTATTCTTTTCTACATTTGCCTATTCATGTTTTGGATTCTTGCTGTAGAATTTAGTTGGAATAGGCTGGAGCAGTGTTGAAGATTCTTGCATTCCCTCCCCCTTGTATAGCTTTTCATAAATAATCCCAATGCAAGTAGGTTGAACGTAAGTAAATATAATTCATCAACAGTGTTTCTAGGGGGGAAGGAAAAATTTCTCAACTTTTCAGCAATTTATTTTACCATTTAAATCAAGCCTTGGAGCTTTCCTTAAACAGCCTTTAAATCTGCCACATTTGAAAAGTTATTTCAAAGTTTAGAAATCCCTCTCTTGTTATATGTGTACTAAAAATATTGTTCCAGGGTCATATATTATTCCTGAAGTTGTTTCCCCAAGAGGTCTATAATTAAAGGAAGGCTATGTTTGCAGTTGTAAGGTTTGCATTTTACACTATGTATGTTAACATTTTTGGTCCCGGTCCTGCAAGCCATCAAACATGCATTACCAGCCCTACAATGTCATTTGTGATATGTGGCACTGGACCCAGGGGGCTATTCACATGAGTCTGCTGGATCAGCTGTTGCTAGGAAACTATAGATACAGATTACAGTAATGGCTTCTACAGAATCTGATCTTGAAGCATTTCCTTCCTCCAGCATTTTATTAGCACTTCAGGGCTTGTCTGGTCAAATAAGTCTATTTCACTACCTGGCGCACACAATTCCTATAGTGATAGATGTAGTTTTGTCCTCCTTTCTGATATAAATATCAGCTTTAGAGTCATTTGAGGTTCAGGTGTCTTTCCAGCTCCTGTATCTTGGCTCACTTGCAGTCAAATGCATTTCCCAGAGCAGGGACTAGAAACCAACTCCTCTCTGCTCTATTAATTGGACATTTGTTTGCTGCAGTTGAATGAAAGCAGCAACAGGACTCAGAGACTTCTTGAAAATTACTTCATGTGCTTTTCAGGTCAATAATTTAGGGGCTTCTTTCCATCCCTAAACCCACCTAAACAAATAGGACATTTGATCAGAATAATTCATTTAAAAATGCTAGTGACTGGAATATAGGTTAAGGCAACTGTAAAATTGAGCCTCATCTGGAGACACAGGCTGTTTCTTCAACAGCGCCTTAGAGTGTGTGCAAGAACTGCACATTCTGCTTTGTAGACCCACTGCCTACTCTCCTTTCACGTTGTGGAACAAAGCTGGATCCTGATAGCTATGTAGGGGGCAGAAAAGGAGGTATGCCCCATAGGTCCAGTGGAGCAGTGAGATAGGAAGAATTGTAGCCACAGACCAACTAAGTGCTATGAAACTTTTAGAGAGAGAGGCAAGTCTGGGTGTGGTTCTGGCAATCTTTCAGATGAGCTAAATACACTCTGTGGTATATGTGTGGTTTGGCTCTTTCACAACTAGTTGATACAGTAACTTTTTGCTTGGAGTTTTTTAATGTCTATGGCATGGGCCAGCTGTAGGATCAGCAACTTTCTTTTGTCTGGCTTCTTGCATCTGCAGGGAAGCAGAAATCAAGGAGATTAAGCTTACAGTATAAAGTTTCTGCTTTCCACACAACTGCTAATGGACCCCTGCTAGAAAAGGTTTAGAACCCTGTCCCTTGACTTGCTGTGCAGTGACTGTAAATGTGCATGCCAAAGTTTAGCAGCATACCCGGGGTCAGTGCAGGTGTTTAAAGATGCCTCAGCATGTCATCTGCACAGCTGTAGGAAATGCAATGCCAAAATAGTGCAGTGACAAATTCAGGTTTGGGAGGGACCTTGGACAAGACATCTTCCATGACCTCCTCATTGGAATTATGAAAAGCTCCTCCTTCTCTTCATCACTGCATCGCTTGCCAGGCAGAGAGCTAAAGAGCAAGCAGCCTTGGCATTGCTGCTTCTCCTTCTCGTTTCTGCTACTGTCTGGGCCCATAGCAAAAGGCAGAGAACAACCAAACAGTTGCAATGATGAAGGTAAACAGCAGCTTCAAAGAGCTCTTGGCACACCTTTAGGGTGTGAGGCCTTGGATAATGCCCAATCATAGTCTTGATGCTGGTCCTCACAGCTCATGTTGCACAATGTGTTGCATAATGTGCCACTGACAGTAATAGATATGCTCCAGTTCAGTATTTTAGGGGTTTGTCTCTGTTCCCATTCTGTCCCTGTTACATCTTTTGAGTGAGATGTTAGGGGTTTATTTTATTTATATATTAATGGTGCTTATAATACCAACTTAAAAAAAAGTTCTTCAGGCAGCTTACAAAGACAATAAAAAAATAAGATACAACGTTAAACAAACTACACACACTCACAAATGCAACATAAAAAACTCCAGCAGCAGAGAACAAAATCATTAGCTTTTTTTTTTAATGTCAGTGCAAACACATATGCATTAGGATCTGACACAGGCCTCAGGCCCCTAAATGTCTTGGACCAGCAATGCTTTTGGCAGCCTGCTCTCGGGTAAGCATTCTGCACGGGGAAAACTCCTGTCTGGCAGAGTTTTAACTTTAAAAAGGCCCAATACAAAAAGTTATCTATATTCTGAATTACTTTTTTTGGGAGCAAGCAAATGTATGCATATTTCAAAAGTTTAACAAGACAGCTTTGCTTTACTAGTGACATCAAGATAACGTCCCTTGGTTTTGTTTTGGAAATACTGTGGCAGAATAAAGATCGGCTGGGTGTAAATCATAAGCTGTGTGTTAAATATAGCCCAAACGGGCAAGTAAAGGTCCTTACCTTAGCTTAATGCCAAGTGCTTAGATGTGTCCAAGAAAATCAATTTATAAGATTTCACAGAGAAGGCCTTTGTCCTTTTGTATTTCAATTAAAGTGTCACAGTGCTAGCACATATATATTTTAAAATAAAATGTCATCCAGAATATAATCAGTAATACAAGCAAATAGAGCATGATGACCTGCTGTGAGAGGGGCTGGCCCAGCCATGATTTTGTCCACATCCCTGTCTGCCTGAGTAATTTTAAAGACAGAAAACACCTTTGGGAATGAAAGGTAATAAGTAGGTTCAACAGTGAGGCATTTATGGCCAAGTGGTTCCTTGTTTCAGATCCAAGTATGAAATTACAGTGGGAGAAATGGAGAAGTTTGCCACGGTGCACCAGAAAGAGAAAGCGGGCCTTGGGAGCTGAAAACTTTAAATGGATGTTTTGAATGTTGTGCATATTGTGATGCAGAGTAGTTCTTGGTGTTGTGAGTTCATTGACTTCTTCCATGTGTGGGCTGTATATGTAGGTGGCAGTGCCAGCACCAGCACCATTCCTGGCACCTGGGCTAGCACTGGAACGCTCTGGGAATGTCTACCTTTATTGTTCCTTTTGTTTGCTTGCTTTTTTAATTGGTTGTGTGTTCTCTGCTCCCCTCCTAGGCTGGGTGGATGTAGCAGCAGCTCCACTGGTGCAGGGGCAGTATATCCTCCTTATAAACCAGTATATAAGTGGTTTATAGGACTGGCTCATAATTTTGTGAAGTTATTCTGAAGGAAATTGAAACAGTGGGATTCCTTCACTTTCTGAAGAAATGAAAAGAAATGTAAGCTTTCTGTATTTTGCTGTGTGAACACTCCCTAGTCCAGTGAAAATGCAAATTATAGAGTTTTCCTTTTAAACCCTGGGGAAACCCATAATCCTGCTCCCTCTCTCATGACACTGGCCTGCTCTTTCATGAACTTTTTCTAGTGTGAGTTTTTTTTTACCACACACACACACGCACACACACACGCACAAACACTGGTAATCATTCCCTTCAGCTTTGGAATATCTACATCTGTATCACAAACTTAACAACATATCAGGAAAGTGACTTCATCTTCCCCCACCCTTTCGCCTGCAGCAGTCTCCTGTTCCCTCTACCTACCCTATGAAGATGTTCTTGAAGTATGCTAGGGGCTTGAACTACTGGTTGTTTGGCTCTATTTTTCAAAGTTCATAGTTAACTCCAATTTTTTTTTTGCTGTTTTTACCATATATAGAAAGGCTATTGGATATCTGGGCTTGGGAGAGTTGAAAAGGACAATGTCTCTTTCCACAAAACAGTAAGGGCCAAGATGTAGATGGTAACCATTCACTGTTCCAACCTATTTCTGAACAGTATGTTGGTGGCATTAAAATAAGGATATTCATTTAACAAGCAGAAGGAACTGCTTCTCAAAAATGAATTAGCTGTCCAGACCAGGCAAAATTGATGCCAGATTCCAATTTGTGATTAAAGGTATTTGAGGCAGGCAGCATTTTACACACCAATAAGCCATTTCTACAATGTGTGGATACATCCTACTAGTATCAGCAAACATTCTCATGGATGTTAAACAGAAGGAAGGTTGCTGCAGAGGATGACCCAGTCTTGAAAACTAAGCATACAACCAAGGTCTCAGTGTCAATGAGAACAGCAAGCCATTCCTTAGCCAAGAACGGGAATATCCTGGCTGCAGTTGTGCTGCTCAGCTGCTGGATAAAAGCCAGCATGTAAGAGAGTGACTTTTGTGAATTCCTGGAGTGGATCCATGTAGTGACAGCATTAATGTTTGCCCATGTGGGAGCTGACCTTAAAGTCCTACAGCCATACAAGCTGCTCATGTTATCTGCTGGCATTCTGCCCTCTCTGCAGCTACGTTTATGACCTTGCTTTATCATTGTGCTCAGCCCACTACTATATTAATAAAATGTTCATGTAAAATGTATACCAAATGTGTGCTCTCTGGCATGATGAAATGGAGATGAATAATAAATCCAAACTGCAATAATTTTATACTAAAGGAATTCTTTGGTATTTCCTCCTCTAGAAAATTTATACAAGGAGTAAGTAGCCAGGAGAAAAACAGAGGGCCTCCATATGCATCCCATGGCTGAAGATGCTGCTGATTGTGTATTGTTTTTTCAGCTTTCCTCTTGAAGAAGATGTTTGGCCCTCCTGTTTGCTGAAAATATAATGGAAACACGAGGAACGCTCAATATCACAAGGCCAAATAATAAGTTCTCCACATGTATTTTTCTTTTCTGAAGTAATGGCTTCTCTAAGCTCATCTTCTGCTTTTTCATTGGTTTTGCACATTTAGTTGTCATTCTCCCCCCTCCTTTCCTCCTCCTGAAATTCCCCCCTCTTCCTGAACTCTAAACAACACCCCAAGGGTCCTGCTCCAGGCTGGCTGGAGACCTGAGCAAGAGCAGACCTGTTGAGGTCTGAGGAGAGACTGGAACATTTTGTTGCAGGTCTCCACTTGCCTTCCTGCAGCTCCTACTAATCCAGATGACAAGGTGACCTTTTGTATAGCCAGTTACAAACTTAGCTGTTACTCATTAGATTTCCTTTGAAAGAATCTCATCCACATATTGATCTGCTTAGCTTGAGAAAGCTAAAAATACTGCAGCATTGAGTGGCACATGATGCAGAAGTAAGCAGAAACATGAATCATTTATATCAAAAATGGTCAACTGGCAGTCTGCAAGCCACATCCGGCCAGTGGAGCAATTTGATACAAAGTGTGATAAGATCTGTTGAGGCTCTTCTAATGTTCTTACATTTTATCTCTTGTAATTTTGATATTTGTTCTTGTGGATGTATTCTTGTGTGCAGCTATGGATAAACTGCAGTCATTTCTGATGTGAAGCCTCCTTAGCACATTTTTTAGTGTCGGCAATTTGTCTCATGTGTGGTGATGGGTTAGTGGGTGGTCGCTATCACCATGCCCCTACTTCTCTTTGCTCCTCACCTGCCTACCAAACAAAAGGCACCTACAGTGGTACCTTGGGTTACAGACACTTCAGGTTACAGACTCCACTAATCCAGAAATAGTACCTTGGGTTAAGAACTTTGCTTCAGGATGAGAACAGAAATCGTGCGGTGGTGGCGGGAGGCCCCATTAGCTAAAGTGGTACCTCAGGTTCAGAACGGTCCTCCAGAAAAATTAAGTTCTTAACCCAAGGTACCACTGTATTTTCACCAGCTGCCACAGACCGAAGGCGTACCCTGTTCGAAGGAGTTATTCTCTCAAGGTCTTCATAGAGTAAATTATGTGGTTTTACTCTGGATACTATTGTTGTAGTCCTACACTGGAGATAGATAGATGGATAGATATAGATGATAGATGATAGATGATAGATAGATAGATAGATAGATAGATGATAGATAGATAGATATAGATAGATAGATGATAGATGATAGATAGATAGATAGATAGATAGATAGATGATAGATAGATAGATAGATATCTTGCACAAAACCTCTTTATCATTATTTTGGTATTTCATTATTTCTGAGGGGTTTTTTTAGTGTGTGTGTGTGGGAATGCATGGTTGTGTGATTAACATTTACTGGGTGTTTGGGGCATTCCTAATATTTTGAGATGCTGATACTCACTCCAGCCATGCCACATCAAACAGCAAATTGAGATACCTAAACATCACTCTTGTGCAAGACCTCAGCATTGCAAATTAAAAACAAACAAACTGGAAATGGATACTGTGTGCACATGCACACACCACCAAGAGCACAAGTATCCATGTTGTTCATTGTGGAACATGATAAATAAAGGCTGGTAACATTTGCTCTTGAACTCCTACATCTTTACTGGGATTATATTTGTGCCTATGCATTCAGGTACAAAAATACCCAGGACAGAAATAGGTACAGAACGATGAGAGAAGAGTGGATGAGAGGAAGGACCCATAACTATCCTGTATACATTCCATCACTCTCTTCTCACTGATGTGGATACCATGCAGCAGTATAGTGAGGAATATCTAGGCCTGGCGTGGGGCAGAATGTATGGAAGCTAATGTATCAACCATGCTCAAGGAATTATTGGATCCAAATGACCTTTTTGTGATGTAAAGCTCCAGTCTGGAAGCTCATGTGGTCAAATGGTTATAATACAATATTTTATATGTTATGCTCCCATCACAGGAGCCAACTTCTAGGGGCCGAGGTACCTTCAGCCCCCCCCCTAAAATATTGGTGTGTGTTTTCCCCCCAAAACAACATGCAATTGCAGCACTGGTCTCCCAAGGTTGTACTAACAGTGCACTGTTGAAGACTTTCAGGGCTCCTATGCCTTTAATAAAACATCTCCTGTTTGCAGGTCCAGCCTGTTTTATTGCTTCCTGCTTATCTAGGCTGGGAATTCATGATGAATAACCAAATAACTGCACTGTAATAAGCCCGGTTTCTCTCCTTAGGACAGAATTACTGTTTTCCTTATACTGGGCCAGATTCAACTACCCCATCCTGCTAGAGGAAACCAGCCCAAGGACTCTTCACTAATACAACAGGGCTCCCCTGCCATCCTGAAAGATTGGCAGATCCCCTAGAGTAGCGTGGAGGGGGTATAGGGGAGATCGTTTCATTGGGCAAGAAGAAATGCTTGCAGTAATGGAACAATCTCATTAGCGCTATGTAGAATTCCACCCATTTTTAAAATAGTGAAATAGCTCAGATAAAAAATAAAAATAAATAAAAACTAATTTTAAAAGGTAAGGAAACCAGAAATTAAAACCTCCCCCACTTCTTCCACAAGTTTTTCTCCCAGGCAAGGGTTTTTCCAGATATAATTTCTTCCAGCAACTTTAGTCCAAGACCCAGTAATTAAAACGGAAGTGGCGCTGTGGGTTAAACCACAGAGCCTAGGACTTGCCGATCAGAAGGTCGGCGGTTCGAATCCCCACGACGGGGTGAGCTCCCGTTGCTCGGTCCCTGCTCCTGCCAACCTAGCAGTTCGAAAGCACATCAAAATGCAAGTAGATGAATAGGTACCGCTCCGGCGGGAAGGTAAACGGCGTTTCCGTGTGCTGCTCTGGTTCACCAGAAGCAGCTTAGTCATGCTGGCCACATGACCCGGAAGCTGTACGCCAGCTCCCTTGGCCAATAAAGCGAGATGACCACCGCAACCCCAGAGTCGGCCACGACTGGACCTAATGGTCAGGGGTCCCTTTACCTATATCATATAAGACGTATCTGTATTAGAATGGTTTGGATCTGCCAATGGTGGGCTTGTACAATGGCTGTTCCCTGTATACACACATCCATGTTAATTCTGGTAGCAACGGTCAGCATGGGGATTAGCAGGGTTGACGTTTGGATTATAGGTTTAGAAATGCCAACATGCCAATCATCAGAAAGGAACACTATGATCACCACAGAAATGCCCTAACTTCTGTCTCTTGTACTGAGCAGTCCAGTTTTTACTTGCAAAGACACGGAAGGGTCTCGTAACAAAAAGTATCTTCCTTGTCTCGTGTGGTCTCAGGAAAGAAAAATGTTCTGCATAAATGGCCAACTGCTACTTCAGCTCTATGTATATGCTGCACTGCAGCTCATATATTTATCTCTCTCTCTCTCTGCCTTCATACTTCCTTTGAGAAACAGCTGACCCTTGCTTAATAAATTTCATGCTAGACACAACCCCAAGTAAAAAAAAAAAAAGACTGAATGAATAGACATCCGGATAAAGCCTTTGGTAAAATGAATAAGACATTGTACGGTAATGAATAAGATGTGTAGTCCACAACCCACTTACTCCAGAGCAGTCCAGTGACTTAATGGTACCATTCCAAGGTAAATAGATTATGGATTGCACTGTGTGTGAGCAGAAATCCTTCAATTAGTTTATTCAAAATTTATATTCTTCCTAAATATAGCCTATACTATACAACTGATGGCAAGCTGAATTATTTATTAGCTCATTTCCCAGTCATCCTGCTGATATGTGCACACTCTGCTTGCATATACATTCATGGAGTAAAAAAATGAAATAATGCCCTTATCCTATGAGAGCCTAAACCAGCACAGCAGGTCATGCCGTGCCAATGTTCTCCTGCTTAAAATACTACCTGTTTGAAGAGGGGTAAATGCTCCACTTTTATTTATTTAACAGGATTCTGAAACCGCTTAATTAAAAAACATTCTAAGTGATAATATTTAAAAATAAATTAAAATTATCAAGAAAACCAGATATTTAAAACAAGTTAGCCTAAAAGATTTCAAAATAAATCAGTAATTTCAAAAATATACATTGTAAGATTACATATTAAAATGCATGTCAATGAATGAACTTTATTAGAAGAAGAAGAAGAAGAAGAAGAGTTTGGATTTGATATCCCGCCTTTCACTCCCTTTAAGGAGTCTCAAAGCGGCTAACATTCTCCTTTCCCTTCCTCCCCCACAACAAACACTCTGTGAGGTGAGTGAGGCTGAGAGACTTCAGAGAAGTGTGACTGGCCCAAGGTCACCCAGCAGCTGCATGTGGAGGAGCGGAGACGCAAACCCAATTCCCCAGATTACGTGACTACCGCTCTTAACCACCACACCTTTACGGTCTCAGACCAGGATTAATGCATGTCAAATATACATGTCTGGGTTGACTAGATCAAACAAAACAAAAACTTTTGGCAGGTGCCAAAAACCATCCAGCAGAGGCTTCTGCCTAATATCAATGAGCAGGGAGTTCCAAAGTTTAGGTGATATCACACTGAAAGATCACTTGCAAGTATGGAATGAATATTATGTGGCCCTGTAAAAGTGCCAGTTCCAAACTATGCATTTATAGTAATGCTTTGGCTAAAGCAGATCATGCCCTTGTGTCCTTCTTTGTCCAGTGGGCTTTTCCTTTATGATGAGCTGTTTGAACGGTTTTGCCATTTTCTGTGTTGTACAACTGCGCCCGAGTACTGTGGTCAGGAATATTGTTTTAAACATATATTAATGTGATCTTAAAAGAGTGACTGCATAGGAGACTATCGCAAACCCCAGCCTGTATCCTGTGGAGTCGGTCTGAAGACTCCATGGTGTACTTAGCACAGGGGCAATAAAAGAAAATAAGCATTAGCAGGAGGCCTTAGTTTCCTGTCCAGAGCTCAGCTTAGCTTCCCAGAGGAAGAAACACAAAAGTAGAGTCACTGAACACTGCAGTGGCCTGGCTGGTGAGGCTGATTCTCTGTTACCTCACTGACAATCTCATTAGGGCACTCTTGATGATGTTTGGCTATGCTTCATAATGTGAAGACCCCAATAAGAAGTTACTTGTTAGCCTCATGAAAAATAGCCGCTGCAGATAAACTTTAACGGCCAGTTGCCTCGCAACCAAAAGTCTGTCTCGTGAGAGAATCCAGTTGCTCTAGCAACAGCCTTTTGACAGGTGCTGAGAGCCACAGACAGCAGAGCTCATACTGGTGGCTAGGCCAAAGGACACTTGACTGATACACCACACTACCCTAGACAAACAGATTACTTCACCAGCAACACTTGCTACCCTGTGAACTCGTAGTAAATACACATTTCAGAATGTGTTTTCTGTTACGGAAAGAAAGGAGCTCAAGGCATCAAATTAAATACTTATACTCTGAATTCAGTGGAAAGGAGGGAGGGATTTGCAAATCCCTGTCATCTCACTGAAGAAGACAGTGGCAAAGACATGAGTGCAGTTAAGCGGGGGGGGGGGGAATAATAGGGAAAACAGCTTTGGGTGGGCAGCATTTTCCAGCTCCTGCAGTCTGTTTTGCCATTTGTTTTGTAGCGTCTATACCGTAGCATCAAGTGTCCTTTGTTCTAGCCACCAGTGCAAGCTCAACTGTCTCCGCAGCTCATAGCTCGTATAAAATGGACCTTATTATTTTCCTTAGTGTTTACTTCATTATTTAAAATACTAATGTTTAGAAAGTTGGTGTTATAATCATATATACTAATGTACTGAAATATACCTGAAGGATCCTCTCAACCCTAACATACCAAATTGAGCCCTTTGGTCTGCAGGTGAGAGCATCCAGCAGGTATCATCTTATCAGGAGGTTTGCTCCACACAATGTAGGAATTTGGCCTTCAGGGTTGTGGTACCTACTCTTTGAAATCCCCTCCCTTTGAATATTAGACGATTTCATGCATGCCTACAGATGAGAAATTTTACGATTTTAATACAGTATCTTTTTCTTTTCGCCATTTTAGACAAAAATTCGGTAAACCAAAATTACTGTAAACGAAAATTTAATGGCAAAGGGTTAGAAAAAGAAGCTTATTGGGAAATTTTTATGCTAGATCAGACTCAGATGGTAATCAGTTATGTTGGGGAGTCACCTGCAGGGAAGGAGGTACATAGCATTCCCTAAAAACCACTAGCACATCACCTCGTTTTAAACGCAGACCAATCCACAAACCTTTACGGTTAGGCAAATTGAGTTCTACTGACTTTAAAGGCAGAACATTGGTTTGACTTAAATGAGTTGTGGCTAGGGCTGACTGACCCACAGATGAATGTGTCCCTATGGTCATGTGACTCAGCTTCCACTGAAGTCAAAGGGACTCTTTCCTTTGACTTCACAGAGAGTTGTATCAAGCTCTGTTTGTCCGAGAAAAAGCTAATATGGAATTTAACTGAATAAACACTTTAGCAGTGAAGATTACAAAGTAACCTTTCACTTGGTCTTTTTCTTAAACAGAAGGGAGATGTTTTGCTGCCAGTTTGGGTGTTTATTTTCCAGTTTCCATAGAAAATAATTGGTCTCGTATTTTCTCTCTGCCTAGGAATAAATACCTTTATTCATGCTCCCTAAACTTAGCAGCACGCACAGCCAGGACTCATGCTGAGACTCGATCCAAGCTGTCTCCTGCCACAATTCACTGTGGACAGATAAGGCTGTACCATTTTTATGTGGGGCTTTGAACCACTGTATGAAAGTATATATTTCTTGCAGCACATTTATCCTGTTGACTTCTGCAGTTCCAGCCCAGAGATAGAATGCTAAAAAGAGAACAGTAGAGGCCATCAGGGCAAGAAGCCCGACAATGACAGCACCCACTGCATATGCTGCTATTTAAAGCATTATTGTTTTCCTTATTACCCTAGAGTCCATCTTTATTATTATTGTTCCTCTTTGGGAATATTTTAGGCTAGGTTAGTTAACATGGAAAATACTAAATATACAGCATCCTAAAATACAGGCATTATATGTAACAACCCAAAACCAGCCTAAGCAAATGAGAAAGAAAAGGTGTGTTGGCCAGGGTTTTCTTGCTGGCATTAAGTTATATGGCATGGTCAACAAGAGCCCTGAGCAATATTAGACTGACCCATTTGCTATCATTTCATCACACCTCCTGGAGAGCCAATATTTAGGGGTAAGCTCAGCTTTTCTCCTTAACAACCTATATATATTACTGAGGATCTCTGTTTGCTTAGTCCAATATGGAATAACTTGGGCCACTTTAAACAGTATGGCCAAAATTGTGGTGGACCCTAGGGTCTCAAATTTCAACAGCACCCTGTGCAATGGCAAAAATGGATGGTCCTGCCTCTCACCTTCCATTCTACAACATAGTTGCGGTTTCCCTTGTGGTGCCCCCAAGGCTCCACACCTAGGTTGCGACCCCCTAAATCCACCATGTCGGAGCTTCACTTAGTGGGCATATCATTTACACACTTTTCAGGGCCAACTGGAATCCCAGCTACAACTTTCCTGGCTTGTGTACTCATGCGCCTTTCAGCAAGTCCCAGGAAATTGCAAAGTGGGGGAAGAAGGTTTGTTTTCCTGGGCCCCAATATAACATCATCCCCAACCCCTGGTATGGCCTGGCTATAAATACTTCCAGGTAAGTCTTTTGCTGTTATATATTATCAGAAGTGAGTAGCAGACAGTTCTGGTGGCCTGGAGCTCGAGTCAGGTCCATGCAGGGGTGGGGGCCAGCTGGGTACATTTGCCCTGGGCCTCGAAGGGCTAAGCTGGCCAGGGGCCGCTGCCAAGGACCAGCTGCTTTTTGTTTGAGCTTATAACTTTGTCCTAACAAGGCTACCACCTTGGGCCTCAGAAGAGGTCTATACTGGCCTGGCTCAAGCACTTGTGCTTCTCTGCTCTCCAGTTCCTGTTGTGCTACCTTGGCTCTCCTACAGCCTGGCTAGGGTTCTTCCTAGTACTGCTGTGCTTCAAATGTTTTATCTGGCTACACCCTCAGCCAATCCTGACCCCCTGAATGAAGACACCTCAATGAAGCTTGCAGACAACACTTTGAAAACCCCTGATCTAAAGAACTCCTCCCACCCCATTAGGCCATTAAGTGCAGAGTCGATGGTTACTTAAAGCTACTACTATGTGATGTGACAGAGTAACCACTCCACAAAGATTAAAACTGTACAAGTGGGATCAGAAAGCAATATGGCAAAAGACTGGCCTACATTCACTGCCTTGAGCAAGTACATTGTGCCCTGGGATCCTCCCAAAAAATAAACTGCCAGTATTGTTGAACTAATAAATTTACATAGCGATAGCAGAGGCTCACCAGAGGTTTATCATGGAACATACACAACAGAAAGTAGGCTGGAAAAAACATGCTCAGGTAGGCAACTGGAATGCTGGCCAATAACTAAATGATGATGGTGGTAACAACATATTCATTTCCAGTTCAGTACATGCACCAACAAGAACCCACATTTTCAATTTCTTTCTGCAAGTATAACCTGTAAAATACAAAGCCATTTACCTGTACAAAACATATTGAATATTTATTACTGAATGAAGTGTGCCATTTCATAAATGCAAGCTGAATTTCAATATGTTTTCTTACATTTTAGGTGTCATAACAGTAGACATTGACTGAGGTGAAAAGAACAACACTTGCTGCGAGCAGTCCGAAATGGAGGGTATGCCACTCGTGACCACAAAGTTTTTCTCTCAAGTTCCAACAGTGGTAAATATTTTTCAGTGCCTCCGTGTGAGGACTGCATTATTTAAACAAGCCTTTAGCTATCCTTCTGAGGCTTGAATGAGTCATGTCTCATATTAATAGGTTGCTGTGTCTCCTCCAGCTGTGAAAGCTTCTGTCCTTATACAGTGGTGTTGTGTTTACATAAGGCCAAACTGCAATACATACAAATGGCCATGATAGCAAGGGGTGGGAGTCAACAGACCCTTTCCCAACTTCTGATCTCTCTCTGTTCCCAAAGTGAGGTTTCTTGCATTTAAAAAGCCCACCAGGCTACAGTTACATGTGTCTATGTCAGTGGTTCTCAATCTCTGCCCCCACCCACAATAGGCCACTTTAAACTTCTGAGGGTCTTGGCAGATTTTTCTATCAGCTGTGGAATTTGTAATGTGCTGTGCTAGCTGATACAAGATTTTTAATTATTTTTGTTGCAGCTTTTATTTATTACGTATATATTGTACTTTATTGTATTATTCAATAGAATAATGAGGGCTACCATAGCAAGGATGCCTACATTCTGCCTGTCTGAATTTTTAGTGGATGGAACAGGAAACACGACTGTAGCAAAGCAATGTTGGTCTCATCTTGTGAGCAGAGGCTGGCAGAACTGTTCTGGTTGAGACACAGGATGACCCCTGACCCATCCAACCTGTTCCCCGAATGACGAATCTGGGATTTGGAGAGCTACTAAATTCCCTTCTACTGGAAGAATTTGAAAATATGCCAGCAATGTAGGTTTTGTTGAACACCAGGTATTTCACTTGCTGATCTGCTGGCCAGTCACTTGCAGAACTTTATTTCTTGAAAGATCAGAGATCCATTTTTTCTTGCAGGACCAGAACCAGTGTTCCCATGCTATGGCTTAATATCATAATGCAGTCATTATCTATTTGACAGACACTATCATATATACATTGCTGAGGATGAATAGTTTTCATGGGTCAAACTGAAAAAAAAAGGCACAAGGGAAAAGAAGAAGCATCACAACATTGCTTTCCTCCATCAACCCTTCAGCATGCCTGATAACCCCAAATATATATGCAAATAGTCTGTTTATCTGAACTCCAAAGTAAACAAATATGCTGAATGTATTTCTGGTCATTCAGAAAATAAAGTTTCATTGTACTCAAGAGCTCCACAAAAATAGAAATCTATTTGGTTGTGGGGGAGGGAGCTTTTAAAAAGTGTTTGCTTTTCTGCAAGATCTTTAGCTGTCGTTGTGGTCTTCTTTTTCCCCAGTTGCTTTTAACATCACACAAAAAGCTAAGAAAACACTTTTATATGATTCCAGGCTGGATTTACATCCTCAGGCAACTAGAAATAAACAGTTGCTTGCCACAGATGTCAGAAAGATTTTCTTCACGTGAGGTGGCACTTTGTCCTATAGCCTGAAGGCCATGAGATGATATGTAGGCAATACTTGTGGTGTGTCAATAGAAATGTCACATCTGTCATGGCAAATGTGGGAAGTATAATACTATAAGAACATAAAAGTGGTGTCGTGCATTTTGTACTCTGCCACACAGAAGATGGAAGAGTAAAGTGTTGCTGCATTATCCTCTCAGCAGATACAGATATTTTCTTCCCTGTGCTGTTCCTGTTAGAAAGTATGCTTAGATAAGGCTGCCTAGATTGACACTTTGCACCCAAAACAGAGCGATCTTGGGGTGCAGTGTGTGGGTAAAGTCCTTTTATTTAAAATGCATCTCTGGGTTATTTGTGGGGCATAGGAATTCGTTCTTCTTTTTTTTCAAAATATAGGCCCCTCACAAGGTCTGAGGGACAGTGGACTGGCCCCCTGCTGAAAAAGTTTGCTGATCCCTGTTCTAAATCATGCATTTGGGCTTGCAGACAATTTGTGTTTGTGTTTTTGGGTAGGTGGATCAACCATCGCTTTCTGCTATTCCCCTTTGCATGGCCACTACTTCCTCAATGCTGCTATTCTGGCTGTGCCTGTAACTGTTTCCTCCAGGCTCCTGAATGGAGGAATGTAGCTTTATTTTCTCTCTCGCATTTGATCCCTCCGATTTGCACAAAACCAGAAAACTGCACAAGCAAACCACATCAGAAGTTTCTACAAAAGATATTGAACAGTAATCTGAAGTGTGTTGAGAATTTACAACTGCCTAGCAGCTTTTGCTGCCTAACTGCTTTTCTGGGAAGGGATTTTTTTAAAAAAAACAACCACCCAAAATCTGTGTGCTATCTTTGGTACTTTATTGACATGACAGAATCAACAAATTAGAAGGCAGGGGCAAAAGGGAACATTCACTGGCACAGGAGTCAACTCCTAGGGGCTGGGGTCCCTCTGCCCCCCCAATAAAATATTTGAGGACCCCCCATTTGCTATTCAAATGGTGTTCGTGCACCATGTCATGTGATTGATTATGCGGGGCAGGGCTTACTTAGCCCCCCCCCCATATTTTATTCAAGTTTGCATCCCTGTCCACAAGTATGAATAGGAAAGACCAAAGTTGCTCTTTATATGCAAATTCAAATACCTACATGTGAGAACTACTACTGTCTAATCTGAATGGGCGGGGGGGGGGGAGTGGATTAACAGCTTGATAATGTTCAGATCTCCTTCCTGGATGACTGCCAAGTGGGGTGGGGGCGTGGAGTCTCCCATTTAAGTTACCTGGGGATATCCAAAGGGTTTAATAATGGAAGTGAATGCTGGACCATAAAGAAGGCTGATTGCCGAAGAATTCATGCTTTTGAATTATGGTGCTCTTGAGAGTCCCATGGACTGCAAGAAGATCAAACCTATCCATTCTGAAGGAAATCAGCATTGGAAGGACAGATCGTGAAGCTGAGGCTCCAGTACTTTGGCTACCTCATGAGAAGAGAAGACTCCCTGGAAAAGACCCTGATGTTGGGAAAGATTGAGGGCACAAGGAGAAGGGGACGACAGAGGACGAGATGGTTGGACAGTGTTCTCAAAGCTACCAATATGAGTTTGACCAAACTGCGGGAGGCAGTGGAAGACAGGAGTGCCTGGTGTGCTCTGGTCCATGGGGTCACGAAGAGTCGGACACGACTAAACAACAAATGTTCAGATGTGGACAAGCCCCAATCTGCTCTTGAATTCTATTACGAGTTACAGTTCTATTCCAAAGACGTTATTGGGTTACTTGAATTTTTCTGGTTTCTTTCTGATTTTTCTCTGGATTATAGTCATGGAGAAATAGTGACACCCAGTGGCTAGGAACAGAAATCAGAATACAATTCTGGACTTGAAAAAATAATTTTCCAAAATGACTTTATAGGAGGGGGTGGGAACCACATGTATAATTACAACGAAAAAAGGTGGAGGGGGGGAAACAAATACAAAACACACTATAATTAAAACCAAATGACATAACTAAAATAGTAAACTTTTTTTTAAAGTGGCAAGGTATCTTGGTATGTCCAATAGCCTGTGGGTCAGAGGTTTTTCCCAGACACTTTGAAGCAGCCCTTGGTAATTCTTGCAATAATTCCAACTGGGTTGTTCCATGAAGAGGAAGACTGAGCTACTATATAACAGCTTGTTTGACTACAAAGACACACATCTACACAGAAAATAATACTTTAGGACCGATAATACTAAAATACATAAGAAGTAAATTTCTATACCACCCTTCAGCTAATAATCACAGAGCAGTTTACAAAATAAAAACAGAAAAACACATAATATAGTAACAAACAAAAACAAGAACCCTCCTTCAGTTTAAAAGGCCATAGATTGTTTAATTAGCCAAAGGCCGGGGAGAAATGTTTTCACCTGTTGCCTAAAGATATGTAATGAAGACACCAGACAAGCCTCCCTGTGGGGAGCATTGCACAAATGGGGAGCCATTGCAGAAAAAGACCATTGCTGTGTTGCCACCCTCCAGACCTCTTGTGGGGAGGCACTTAAAGAAGGGCCTTGGATAGTGAAGGCAGGGTCTGGGTCGATTCATATGGAGAGGGGCAGTCCTTGAAGCATTGCAGTCCTGAGCCATTTAAGACTATAGGTCAAAACCAGTACTTTTAATTGGGCCTGGAAGCTAATCAGCAGCCAGTGCAGTTGGGCCAAGATTGGTGTTACATGCTCAAACTGTCTTGCTTTGGTGAGCAACCTGGCTGCCAAATTCTGCACCAGATGAAATTTTTCAACCATCTTCAGAAGTGGCCCCACGTATAACGCGTTACAGTAATCTAACTTTGATATTTAAAGCAAGGGTTTCCTGGCCCCTAGTTCACACACTTAAGCTGCATTCCTAACTCCACTTACCTGGGAGTAGGCCTTGCTGAATTCAGTAGCACTTCTGAATAGACATTATTAGGATTGCACTGTTAACCACTAGCCTACACTAGAGGAAGAGTTCCCTTTACGCACTAAACATTTTTCTGCACACACACACTCAAAACAGGGTGTGCACATCCTTGTGTTGCTCGCCTAAGTATATTTGTCTCTCTTTACATTTTTGCATTTACAATCTACACTGGTTTGGACAGACAAAAACTGACAGTTCAGATCAGTTTGTATTATTTAAATGTATTTGCCATATTTTTTTTAGTTTTTAGAATTCCTAAATATTCTTTCTTGTCATGTCGTTATAGTCAGCCTCTTCCATGGGACAAATTGTGATGGATGGTCCATGAGTGGTCACAGGAACTAAACCTCCTTGGCCGGGGAGGGCAGGATACAAATAAATATTACTACTACTACTACTACTACTATTATTATTATTATTATTATTATTATTATTATTATTCAAAAACCAACACTGAGTTAAAGGGCATTGATATTATTTTATTTATTGTAAAATTTCTTCTAAGTGGCATACATGACTCTGCCCCTAACTATTTTAGCCCCACAACAACCCTGTGATGTGGGTTAGCCTGAGAGATAGTGACTGGTCCAGGGTCACCTAGTGATTATATTTGCGTGCTATAAAGTGTGAAGACAATTAATGTTCCGGCGGCGTGCCATTTGCTCGCCCAATAAATTAAGTGACGAAGGTGATCAACACATTCCAAGTCTCCACTGATTCAGGGCAACTGCTGCAATCATATGAGGCAGGTCAAGGCCAGGGTGACATGACTTTTCTGTGTGAGAATTTTAATTAGCAACAGCCTGGTAATACTCATAAGCTGCTGAAAGTTAACAATTGCTACTGTTTGGGATTTATACCAAAAGGCTGTTTCTTTAACAATCCTCTTTCTCCTAAAAAGGAGATTAGACATTTATCGGATACTCATCTACTACAAATATTACAATCCTTCTTCTAATCTTATTAACAAGCCTCTAAGGAGCATTAAGAACACTTTTATTACACTTGTGGGAAATAGTCCAACTAAAATGAACCCTAAAGCTGCTTATCTCTAGGCAAAGCCAGTACTTTATAACTAACTGATGGGACTCCAAATCTCAACAAAACTCAACTCGGAAAGCTATCTGAAGCTAATTTTGAAATGACTTGTTCCTGTAGAACTTCATTGAGTGCAACATCACAGATGCACAATTGCACAATTGCCTTAAAAGCATTACAGAAAGCTTTATCCATGAAGTTGTCTCCATCCAAAGCCAGCCCTACTATTAGGCAGAGAAGGAGGCACCTCAGGCAGCAAATTTTGGGTATCATGAAAGGGCAGCAAATGGTTATGTTATTTAATTTACTTTTCTGTTTTTACAGCCAGGGAGAGAAGGGGGCCTTGTGGGATCTTCTGCTTCAAATATTCAAATAACCAGGCTAGTTTTGTGCACAATGCACCTTGACATGGGGGGATAAGGCACCGTTTGCTAATCTGCCTCAAGCAGCAAAATGTTTGGGGCTAGCCTGGTTCCGCTTGCTCACATTTTAACATCCAATAATGAGCACTATAACTTTATTAAGCAATTTTTATATTCATACAAACAAAACATACATAAACAAACAATGGACAAAAAACAAAACAAGAAACAAGTACCATTTCATGTCCTAATTTCTTAAACCTTTCTTCTTCGACTTCCTCATGCCTCCCGTTTCTGTATTCCAAATTCTAATCAATTGTTCAGCAAATCTTCCCTTATTTTGCTATAAATTTAAGCTAATCATCCTTATTCTCCTTGTCTTAACCATTACTAATAGTAACCATTTACTTTAGTCCAACATCATTCTAACTGTCATTAATTTTGTAATATTTCTTTAAATAGTCCTTAAACTTTTTCCATTCTTCTTCCGCCGCTTCTTTTCCCTGGTTTCGGATTCTGCTCGTCATTTCTGCCAAGCCCATGTAGTCCATCACCTTCATCTGCCATTCTTCCAGTGTGGGTAAATCTTGCGTCTTCCAGTACTTCGCAATAATTATTCTAGCTGCTGTTGTGGCGTACATAAAGAAAGTTATATCTGTCTTTAACACCCCCTGGCCGACAATACCCAAGAGAAAGGCCTCTGGTTTCTTGGAGAAAGTATATTTAAATACCTTTTTCAGTTCATTATAGATCATTTCCCAGAATGCCTTAATCTTCGGGCACGTCCACCAGAGGTGAAAGAATGTACCTTCCTTTTCCTTACATTTCCAACATTTATTGTCAGGCAAATGGTAAATCTTTGCAAGCTTGACTGGGGTTATGTACCACCTATAGATCATTTTCATAATATTCTCTCTTAAGGCATTACATGCCGTAAATTTCATCCCGGTGGTCCACAACTTTTCCCAATCAGCAAACAAAATATTATGACCAATGTCCTGAGCCCATTTAATCATGGCTGATTTAACCGTTTCATCTTGTGTATTCCATTTCAGCAGAAGATTATACATTTTTGACAAATTCTTAGTACTGGATTCTAACAGTTCAGTCTCTAATTTTGATTTTTCCACCTGGAAGCCAATTTTACTGTCCAATTTAAACACTTCATTTATTTGATGATAGTGCAACCAATCTCTCACCTTCCCTTTTAATTTTTCAAAACTCTGCAATCTCAATCTGTCCCCTTCCTTTTCCAGAATTTCCCAATATCTTGGCCATTTCGACTCCATATTTAACTTTTTAACTGCCTTAGCTTCCATTGGCGACAACCACCTTGGAGTTTTTAATGAGCACTATAACTTACCCTACAGCTGGTTTTACAGCTGGCCCCAATATATTTTTCTACAACTTTGCACAAACATTTATTTTTATTATTTACTTTATTAAATTTGTACATCTCCCTTCATCCAAAGATCACACGACAGTCCACATTAATGTGGAACCTCAGATACTAAGAGTCTGACAGTCTCCAAAGTTTTTTGTTATCTTTAGGAGGCTATTTTCTACCCAGTCTGACTAATGACCTACCTGCATTATAAAAAGGTAAAGGTACCCCTGCCCGTACGGGCCAGTCTGGACAGACTCTGGGGTTGTGCGCCCATCTCACTTAAGAGGCCAGGGGCCAGCGCTGTCCGGAGACACTTCCGGGTCACGTGGCCAGCGTGACAAAGCTGCATCTGGCGAGCCAGCGCAGCACATGGAAACGCCGTTTACCTTCCCGCCAGTAAGCGGTCCCTATTTATCTACTTGCACCTGGGGGTGCTTTCGAACTGCTAGGTTGGCAGGCGCTGGGACCGAGCAACAGGAGCGCACCCCGCCGCAGGGATTCGAACCGCCAACCTTTCGATCGGCAAGCCCTAGGCGCTGAGGCTTTTACCCACAGCGCCACCCGCGTCCCACCTGCATTATAGAATCATAGAATTGTAGAGTTAGAAGGAACCCTGAGGATCATGTAGTCCAACCCCCTGCAATGCAGGGATATGCCGCCGTCCCATACAGGAACTGAACCTGTGACCTCAACATTATGAGCACCACGCTCTAACCAACTGAGCTATTTCCTCAGCTTATTGCTGACACTGATTGTCAGCAACTCTGCAGAGTTTCAAGCACTAGTCTTTGCCAGCTCTATCTGGATATGCCAAGAATTGACCCTGGCACCTTCTACATGCAGAACATAATGCCCTACCACTCAGTTATAATTTGGGATAGAACAGCAATTTGATTCAGTTTGCATTTAAATACGAATCTACCTAATTCTCATTATTTGAACATATAATGCAAGTATACAATATGATGTGCTGTACAGTAAAATAAGGATGAGGCTATTTAGTGTTTCGGTTATTGTTGCACTTTTTTTTTACAGGTCATACTGGAAATGTTTCTGTCCCTTGTTATAGTGTGCATTTCAAATGCCTTGTTATTCTACTAGTGGCACACTCCACAAATGAGTTTCCAAGAACCGCAACTAGCGCTTCTTCCACTTGATAATTCCCTTCCTTTTTCATGGATTCTATTTCTGATGACAGATCATGGGAAGATGGCAATCCAAAATGACTGTCTTGCTGATGAATGGCTGATAGGTGCCTGATATTTTTTCTGGTGGCTTCAGCTTATAATCTACAAGTATACAGAAAAAGAAAGAAAGAAAAAGAAGTAAACTGCGGTATGTAGTAATAATATCTGAGATGCTATTCATTCTTAGAAGGTAACTATGCCCTCTGGCCTCCTCATCCCAACTGGATGTTAATAACTTGGAAACTCTCCTAGTGTATTCCTGGAAAGACTTATGAAAAATTCAAGATACCGGCTTTAGTCTCTGAGCTGTGTATTTATTCATGAGGACTATAGCTAGCAGGACTTGTTCTTTCACATTGGAGAAATCCTCAGGCTGAAAATCAAATTTGTGGTCAAATACTCCCTCTAGTGCTAAATCTCCACAGGGGTTTATGCTTAGGCGAAAATGGTCTTCACAAATCCCTCTGCTCTTGTGCTTGTTTTCCCCTGCCAGCAAATCATGTATTGTAGAGAAGAGAATGGTTTGTTTTGTGGATTTAAAGTAGTTTTCCCCACTTGGATGGCACAAGCAATAACTACAAACAAAAGGGTCTTCATATGGTTCTTGACCTGATTTCTGAAAAAAAGAATCTGTTGTATCTATTTGACTCAGTCTTTGTAGTAACAATGACTGTTTTTGAATTTACAAATGTCTTTGATCAGTGATTCTATTTCTGTGCATCTCTGGGGTTTGAATTCATCATATCCATCTAACAGAAAACTCCTGTTTGCCCATCTCATATTGTTCTGTAAGAAGTTGCTCACACACTGTTTCATACAGTCCAGCCTGAGTACTGCTCAGACTGATAAAGAAAACAAGCTTGAATTTTCTCATTGAATGTTGGTTTCCATTAGCCCACAACCAGGCAATTCTTTTGAGGAGAGTTGTTTTTCCTTTGCCAGCTTCTCCCTCTATTATGCAGGTTGCCATATTTCGAAAAGTTGTTGAGTTTTTGTTTTTGTTTTGCAAAATCTCCAAAAAAAACCCTGAGGTTTTAAAAGAAAATTCACCAAAAAAATCAAGACTTCCGAGATGAGCTGCCATACACCAGACATTTTAACTGATTTTAGAAAATTCCACCTGGACACTACTTTTGACAGACAAATCCCAGCTATGTCCAGGAAATTCCAGATGTATGGCAGCCCTAATGAGCCATCTACTAGTTCATCTAAAAGGACATTTAAAGACAGCTGTCCTAGCCTCCAAAGCAAAGTATCTGTATAAGTAGTTGTAAAATAAAAAATGACGTCAATTTATTCACGCAGTAGGTGAAAATTTTAAAATAATGGATACTTATAAAAGTCAGCTAAATCCTGAACCAAGCAATCAAGGTGTTCTTGAGACATTTGTCAAGCAGCACCTGAAAACAAACAATTGCAGGAACATCTTAATACAATGGTGATATTTGCTATTTGATAGCTAAATTGGAACAATATAAACTAAACATGTTGCTGGACTCTCAGCTCCAATCAAGGGTGCCAACTTGAATAAAATACAATACAATCCTAAGCGTGCCTATTCAGAATTAAGTCCCACTGAATTAAATGTGCTTATTCTCAAGTCACTGTGTACAGGGTTTAGTCCAAAATAGACCTTTGCACAACTCATGCTGTTTGTGTAGTGGGGGGGGGGGAGAGCTTCCAGATTGTATCTGCACCCTAAATTGCAAATGTATGCACATTTTCCACGTCTATCCTTATCTAAGTGGCAGCATGCACTCCCCCCACGCCAATTAAACTGGATTTCCTCCGTTTATGGAAAATCCAATAGGAGAGGGGGGACCAATATAAATTTGCATGCTACTCCATTGTGGACACACTGATGTGCACTCTGTGTGTGTGTGTCCTCCTTTCCCCCCTTTTCACATATGTGATGTTTTTGCGGAGTACAACGCTTCAAAGGCTGAAGTATGTATTCAGCCCAGGTGTGAAAGAGAACCTAGGATACTCAAAGGTAGAAAACATAGCCAGCCGCTATACCTCACTGGCAGAATATCTGCTTTGTATGCAGAAGGAAGACCTCATAACAACAACAACAACAACAACAACAACAACAACAACAACAACAATAATAATTTATTTATACCCCGCCCATCTGGCTGGGCTTCCCCAGCCACTCTGGGCGGCTTCCAACAAAACCTCAGGCTCATTCCTAGGCATATCCAGGTAGGGCTAGGTAGGGCAATCCCCAGAAACCCTGGAGAGCGGCTGCCAGTCAGTGCGCCGTAGACCCCACTGAGCTAGCTGGGCTGATCTGACTTGGCGTCAGGCGATTTCCAATGGGCGTGGCCAATGACGCGCGAGTTGCAGGGGTGTAGGGGAGGGAGCCCGAGGAAGGCGGAGTTAGGCCTCCCGTGGCCGGATGCACTCCCATCCTCCCCTCCCTCTTCGCAATCGTCCACATCGAATCTATTTCCCCCTTCCTCATCGCGAGCTCCCATTCAGCCAATCACCGGTCACGATGGCCCCGCGCACCAATGAGATTTGCCACAGAGGTGGGCGAGGCGACGGCAACGAGGAAGCACTTTTCATCCCGGCCAATCGGAGAGGGCCTTACTGAGGCCCACTCGGAAGGGCGGCCTCACTGTTGTTTTGTCCCTCAGTCAGGAAGAGGCGGAGGAGGCTGCGGTGGCAGCAGCAGTAGCAGCTTTGGCTCGGCTCTGCATCTCCGGGTTGCTGCCGACGGGCTTCCCGGTGGTGTCGCTCGCTCGACGGGCCCCGCTTTCGAGGCTTTAAGCGGGCGGTGCGATGCAGCCTCCGGGCCCCCAACAGCCCCCACGGCCCCCGCCGCCGCCGCCCCTTTACGCGCCCAACAACGGGGACTTCACTTTCGTCTCTTCGGCCGACGCCGAGGGTAAGAATTGGGGGGGGGGGTCTTGCCCCTTCCTCCAGAGCCCCTTCCCGGAGCTGCGTCAGGGGCGGCAGCCGCTTACCCGGAGCTGCCAGGTTGAATAAGCGGGCGCCGTCGGGCTTCTTTCTGCTGTTTGGGTGTGGGAATGTGATCCAGTGTCAGTGCTCCGCCTTGTGGCCCCCGCCACAGGGTTTGCGTGGCAAAAGGCACCTGCGTGCAGATGGGGCGTGTTTGACCCGCTTAAAAAGAAGCAGATGGCGAGGAAGCTTTCTGGTGGTGGTGCATACAAGCTTTTGAATGGCAAATGAATGGAGGGCTAAATAAAATAGGTATGTGAGATTGACAGGCCACCCACATCTTCGAGGCTTCTTCCTTTTACCTGCTTTTGGTTGCCTCACCCTGCACACAGGATTGTCTGGAGGGGGCAAATCCTGCCATGAGTAGGAATTGTAAACGTGCTTTGGGGATGACCAGTTTTGTGCTGGGAAGAAATGGATTAGGTGTGCGTGGACAACTATATTGCAGTGCATTTCACACATCCTGTCTCTTCTGAGAAGGCCGACTTCTGTATTTTCAAGAACCACTGTGCTATTTAGACACTGGTCTGCCAAATTCTTTGGTGCCCAGATGATGCGTATCTGATTTAGCTGCCACATCAACCTTCTTTGTTGACTGGGATTATTGTGGCACAGTAGGCAGTACAGTGCTCACAGGGGTCCTTAAGACCAGCAGAAAAAACCAATATGCAGTGCGTCAGCCAATGTTCCACTTTGTTGGGCTGGGGGGAGCAGAGACAAAATGTTAGATCCTGGATAATTCAATGATCTCTTATAATAATCTTTTCTATAATTTTGTCATATTCCACTTTTTTGGAATATATGTATTGAAACTAATGCATAACCACCTACAGTGGTGCCCCGCAAGACGAATGCCTCGCAAAACGAAAAACGCGCAAGACGAAAGGGTTTTTCGGTTTTTACGTCTCTTCGCAAGACGATTTTCCCTATGGGCTTGCTTCGCAAGACAAAACGTCTTGCGAGTTCTTGCGAGTTTGTTTCCTTTTTCTTAAAGCCGCTAAGCCGTTAATAGCCGCTAAGCCGTTAATAGCCGCTAATAGCCGTGCTTCGCAAGACGAAAAAACCGCAAGACGAAGAGACTCGCGGAATGGATTAATTACGTCTTGCGAGGCACCACTGTATTCTGTAATAAGGAAACTGTATTTTTGGCAGCTTTCTCATAAATGTGTCATTTTCCCTGTCAAGATCTGAGTGGTTCAATAGCCTCTGCAGATGTGAAGCTCAACCTTGGTGGAGGAAATGGGGAATTTATCAAAGAATCTACTGCAACTACATTCCTGAGGCAGAGAGGATATGGCTGGCTTTTGGAAGTAGAAGATGATGACCCAGAAGATAATAAACCTCTTCTGTAAGTAACATTACTCTGAGAGTCTTAGTTTAATTTTGTATTTGAAGCGGTTACTTGCTTTAGGTCAGTATTGTTTGTGAATGGTGAACAAGGATGCAATAGGAAAATCATTAACTCTTCATTAACTACAGACCCTTGAATAAAGTGTAGACACAGAATATTTGTGTCTCATTCAAGAGATATTTTTTAGCATTATAAGTAAAGGTTAGAATTCAAGACAATTCATCGCTGTTCATAGTGGACACATTCTCCCATTACACTAAACTGTAGTTTACCGTGATGTGCATGAGCAGGAACAAGCAGCAATGAATTTTTGGCTTCTGCACTCCCTGTCCTCTTCTTCTTGGCTGGGAAAAGGACTTCAGAAGTTATTGCTTTTCCATAACTTTGATTTGCCTTGTTCTGTGAGGAAGAAACTGTGCCTAACTCTAATCTGCCTTAATTTCAAAGAAGCCAACTTCAAAATGTAGCTGAAGGTGGCTTGTTAAATCTAACAATAATTTTACACTTTTGCCTCTGTCTTAATGAAAACAACTCTGTTTTTGTTAGCACCATGGTTGTGGGCTGTTTGTTTGTTGCCTTGCCTCCTTAGGTTTCCTGCTGCAGTCTTCTTTCCTGAGGGCTAAGAACAGAGTAAGGAGTCAATAGGTTGTTATCCTGAGATTGGTAATGATAAAGGGCAGACTAGAAATGTATTAGAAAGTAATAACTATGGGGCAAATCTAGCAGTCAGGAACGTAGGATAAGCCTTGTTACTATTTGTCTTGCTGTTACAGAAAAGTGACATTGCTTCCATTTGTTCAGTGATAGCTGAGGTTGACATGGGCAGAGAGCAATTTCTTTTTACTTTGCATGTTGTGATTTATATGTTTTCATTTCAGAAGCTGACTAGAATGCAAATATATAAAAATATTCATTATATATATAATTAAATGCAAAACATAATACAGTTATAATACAACATCTTAATAAACCTAAACCTAAATATATATTCTCAATAGCTTACATGAACATGTATGAATATTCTATAAATCTTTGAGCTACTTTGTTTTCTGGTACTTAAATAATTTCAGAAGCATATTTTGAAAGCTGTATTTTTTATATAACTTTAGGGAGGAGCTAGACATTGATCTAAAGGACATATACTACAAAATCCGATGTGTCTTGATGCCGATGCCTTCTCTTGGATTTAACAGACAAGTAGTAAGAGATAATCCTGACTTCTGGGGCCCTCTAGCAGTTGTCCTGTTCTTCTCAATGATCTCATTATATGGACAATTCAAGGTGTGTAAAGGACTTTATCTTAAATAAGAATAAAGGTAGCTGAGATATCACATGGTCTTAGGCAAATGTCCATTGAAAAGCATTTTTCTTGTGTCATGATCTGAAAGAAATGCACAGTTCTTATAAACATAGAATTCTAGAATTGGTAGGGATCTTGAGTGTCACCTAGTTTAGCCCCCTGCAATGCAGGAATTCTGCCCACAGGCGTTCCTGGGTGGGCTTGAACGACCAACCTTCTGGTTAACAGCCAGACACACTGACCCATTGTGCCACAGTATATTTTGTACAACTTGACATATAACCAGAGGTAAATTGTTCTGGAAAAGAATGTTGGAATGCTATTCCTCCCTTGCTCTTCTTCCCCTAGTGGTTCTTTATCTAGCCATGCAGTCCTGTGCATGCAACCATAGGGACATCATTGAGGGCAAAAACTCCTGAATACTCAGAATTCTAGCCAACAGATAGTTAGGTGTGAATGCAATATTCCAGACTGAAGAATTAAGTGATCTTTTGAACACACTAAGTCAGAAAAGAAATGAGCAACCCTTAGTCACCACCCCCATTTTGGATGCAATTATTCCAGTGCACAAAGGTAGGGCTTCTTCTCTTTATTTGTAATTTAAAAGCTCTACCAGAAATTGCAGTACAGCTCTGATGACTATTGCCATCCTTCACACAGTGCTGCTGAGAATTACATCAGTGTATTTTCAGAGGCGCTCTAGGGAGGGAGGAAGGAAGGAAGGAACAGCAACCATAACGCCATGTTACTGTTGCTACATAGCTCTGGAGTACCAGCACCACCCAAGGAAAGCTTATAACATTTAACATTTTCTAATTTTGAAAAAGACATAAAAGGGAGGGCATGATAAAGGTGTATAAATTGTCTATAGGATTGGAAGAAGAACAGAGAGATAAATTTGTCTCTTTTGATAAGTAGAAACCAGGGCCACCCAATGAAGATGAATGTTGGAAGCTTCAGGAAATACCGTATTTTTCGCTCTATAGGACGCACCCGACCATAGGACGCACCTTGTTTTAGAGGGAGAGAACAAGAAAAAAAAACTCCCCTCTCTGCTCAGCGCTCTTCTCCAGGCTTCAGTGAAAGGAACCCGCAACCTCCGGAGCGCAGCAGGAGCTCCCGCTGCGCTCCGGAGGCTTCAGGTTCCTTTCTCTGAAGCCAGGAGAGTCTTGAAGGCAACCCGCAGCCTCCGGAGTGCGGAGGGTGCGCTTCTGAGGCTTCGCGTTGCTATCGCTGAAGCCAAGAAGCCTGCATTCACTCCATAAGACGCACACACATTTCCCCTTAATTTTTAGAGGGGGGAAAGTGTGTCTTATAGAGCGAAAAATACGGTACTTCTCCACACAATGCATAGTTAAACTATGGAATTCACAACCACAAGTTGCAGTGATACTTTAAAAGTGGACTAGACAAACTCACGGAGGAAAAGGCTATCCATGGCCATTAGTCATGATGGCTGTATCCAACCTCCAGTATCAGAGGTGGCATTCCTCCAAATACCAGCTGCTGAGGAACATGAGTGGGGAGAGTTCTGTTGTGGCCATGTATGACATATAGGCTTCCCTAGACATCTGGTTGGCCACTGTGAGAACAGGATGCTAGATGAGATGTGAGCTGGGTCTGATCCAGTGGGGTTCTTATGTTTAGCTGCAGCTTTTAAACCATAAGAAAAATCAGGAACCTCTGATGCCACAATGGTAAACTTTCTTCCTTCAATGGTTGCAAAAGAGGGGGATACCTGCTAATAACTTAAAGAAGTTACCTGAGCTGTGTTCTTTCAAAATTAGTTGTTCTTGATGAAAGAAGATAGAGTATTGACGTGACTCTTTTAAACATTTCTTAAGGTGGTATCATGGATTATAACTATTTGGATATTTGGATCCTTGACAATATTCCTGTTGGCCAGGGTTCTTGGAGGCGAGGTAAGAACCTTGTGATAGTGGACTTGGTCACTGAACGTCAAACATGAATTACCTCAAAATTGGTTCTAACCATTTGCGTTTTCAGTGTTACATCGCTTAATAATTTCTGATCTGAGACTGCTTTAAAAATAGTACTTGGTCGCTATTATTTCCATTTTAACATTAATATAGCAACCTAGAATGCAGAGTAGAGAAGGGATTTGATTCTTTCCACTGGGGATTTAGAACTGACTTTTGGCTGATAAGGCCAAGCATCCAGGGCGGCAAAAGGGATTGATTGAAGATTTATGAGGTGGAATAACAGTGCTGATAATGTGATAGGTCAGAAAGGGACTGGATTAAGGATGGAGAAAGTGTTGGGAATAAAAGCAACACCTGGAGGGCCAGAGGTTCCCCATCTCTAGACAAGCTGAAGAAGAGGCTTTGGGGGAGTTGCCATATAACAAAAAGTTGACCTCTTGAGCTCAGGTTGAGCAGTCATCTGAATCTCTTGTTGAAGCTGATATATTACTGGAAGGATTCACTGCACATATGCAGAACCTGTATCTGATACAGAAATTTGCATGCAGAAACTTTAGATTTCCTTAAAGTTCAGAACATGGGGTTTAAATGTCCTCTTCCATGGCTGTGATTTCTTGCACCTCTATGGTTGTCTAATTCCAACCTCTATCCTTCTTTTTGCAATTTCTCCCATTTATGCTGAGTTCAGAATTTGTCTTTCCTTGGTTCTGAAACCTTATCTACACCCTTTATAAAAAAAAAAAATAATGATATATTACTGGAATGAAATTGGTAACTTTGTTTATTTCAAATTTGCAGGTTGCATATGGCCAAGTTCTTGGCGTGATTGGATATTCTTTGCTTCCACTTATTGTAATAGCACCTGTACTTCTAGTGGTTGGATCATTTGATGTTGTTTCTACTCTAATAAAAGTAAGTTCACGATTTTGTTTGGCAGAATGGCAAAGCTGACTGAAAAATATGCCAGTTCATTTTTCTACAGTTTATAAGCAGTAAATATGACTACTCAGCTAGTCCATCTCAGTAAAGCATTGTTTGAAATCCTTTATGGCAGATGGGCAACAGATTAGAGTGCTTAGGTTTTATATATAAGCTGCTCATGAGTATTGGAGTTCAGGTTTTGTTCTGTTCATATTTTGTTACCTTATATTATTATATGCAAAACGGATTCTGAATTTTGTTGGTCTGTTACCCTATAGCATGCCCATTCAACTCCTAAGAGACCGCAGTCTACTCCCAGTATAAAAAACTGGCAGTGGTCTATCCATTGCCATTGAGGATTGACCAGAGATGTTGAGCTTTGGGGGGGGCATTCACCACAGTTGATAAGCTTTTTTTCAGGGGGAATGACATAAATTGCTCACCTCAAACTCCCCCGCTAACAAACGCACACACCGCTAATTCTTTGTATTCCCCATCGCCAAGATAAAACGCCAAAGACCACCCACTTGACGCTATGGAGGGATAGGGCGAGGGGCGGAGACATTCATTCTGCAGTTTTTTTAATCCCGCGATCAATAAGGATCCCTCAATCGACAAGGAACACCAGGGGATCTACCTGTCAGTTGCGGTCAACCGGTTAAACATGTCTGCAATTCAAAAACACTGTAATTTGTCTTGCATATTTTGCCATTTATGTGGCTTGTAACCTGCCTTCAGTACAGTAATGTGGAAGGATAATATTCAAAAATGTAAATATTAGAGGAGCTTAATTTACAATATTGCTTCCATCCACAGGATGGCACCATTCCAGTGAGCAATTATTTCATCTGATGTAGAAGATCACATGACAACTGCAACTTTCACATTAGCTGTGGAAGCTCACAGATTTTCTAATGCTGCTTTCTTAATTGAATGGGACAGCTGGCTGAAGCACCCATGTGAACTGATTTTTCATTTCAGTCACTAAAAGGCAACAAGAAAAACAACGACTTGGAATGCCTTTGTGAATAGTTTCTTGGCTCCACTGATTTTCAATAGGCCTTGATTTTTAAGTCCTGTGCTTGGTCACAACTGGTTCTGCTTGTTCTAGATATAAATATCGCTTCTGGGGGAGTTTGAGGGGGTTTCATGCTATGTTAACATTTCATTTTCTTGTTTTTCTCAGCTTTTTGGAGTATTTTGGGCTGCATACAGTGCTGCTTCGTTATTAGTTGGAGAAGAATTTAAGACCAAGAAGCCCCTCCTAATCTACCCCATCTTCTTATTGTACATCTATTTTTTGTCCTTATATACTGGAGTGTGACCTGCAGTGTTGGCTTTGGACAGGAACAATGTCTTAGCTTGCCATGAGGACTGATGAAATGTTGCCTGATTGAAAATACAAATGACTGTGTCATATCTGGCTGTCAAGGTTTTAGTGGTAATCCAACTATATCTGTGTATATTATTTAAGCAGTTTTAGTTACATTAGAGATTTATAACAGAGTTTTAGGTTGAAGACTTATTAGATTTTTATTGAACAAGGTAAGAACATTGTGTTTATAGCCTGAAATTTCAGAATAACAGTTTGTTACTTGTGCCAAATGCACAAGGACCATATGATTAGTACATTAAATTGAAGTGGAATTCTGATTACTGTTAATAGTTCATTTCTTACTTTCAACACAGCATATTCTGTAGATATATTTATGAATCGGTCCTGATTGTTCAGACTAGCCTGTAACCAAGACATGACCCTTAATGTGGTGCCTTGCACACTCTTGATTTGGCCATTACAAATTCTGACTCTTAAAAGTGTTTTATGTGCATCCGTATGTAGGTTTAGGTTATTTCCTTGTTGAAGGAGGGTTATAGATGCATAACAATTTGAGCATCCAAATGTTTGAATTAGTCACTGTTTTTTGATAAAATCGTATGTATGCCATAGAACATTTTTACAGTGTTGATTTGGAAATCTTTATGATAGTGGTGATAAATGGGGAGAAAGCTTTAAATAAATCTTATGGTTCTGAACCAAATCTTATAATGGAATAAACAATGCTTCTCCAAAACTGTACTTGTTTTTATAACACCTTGTTTTGCTGTTTTGACCTATTACTGTTCAGAGTGGGGTAATGTACTACTTTTTATGGTAAAATGGCACTCCTTAATATGAGATGATACCTGATGAAGAATGGCAGCAGTTAGACTTTGATTAGCAACAGAATTAAACTTGTGTTTTGATGACCAGGATAATTTTGACTTGGCTTAAGAATATTATGGAAATGGCTGTTTAATATTGGCCCAAGATTAACTTTTCCCCACCAAGAAAACTTGAAATTATAGTCTTAACTACAAGGACTTACTTAATATGATTTAGCATTTCCAAAGTACACCCTTGGTCCATGCCACCTATGGAGCTTTATGCCCATAAGCAGACTAATTATGTGTATCACCTGCTGGATTGGGCACCCCAGGCACTATTCAGATGCACATCTGAATAGGGATGCTTTTAGCACATGTATGCATTTGAATCAGATTCAGCTTTGGATGCACATCCCCACCCACATTCTTAGGTAAGCAGTCATGTGCTAGTAGGCAATGTCGGTTGTTACTCATACTTGGAGAAGCCCAATTGAAATCAATGGATATTGAAGCCATTGGTTTCAATAGGTCTGCTCTGAGTTACTTGGTTGGACATTGCCCAGTATCTTCTCCCCCTTTTTAAAAGAAATGAGCTGGATCAGAGCCCTTGACAATTGGGATTAAAAAATGAACCTTCCAAAACTGCTAGTATATTACCAAATTGTTTTCTAGGTTAGAAAAATAACAAAAAAGGAGACTAATTTAGCAGCCGATCAGCCTAAAAGTTCTTTAAACTGGGTTCAGTTTCAGTAACTCTTAAAGTATTTTTTTCTGTTTAAATCGTATTTAAACAAATTAAACAACTGAGCAGTGCTTTTTATGATCGCAAGTTTCTAGTCTGAATCTTGCACTAAACCATGGCTTATTGAACCATGACAGTGTGTTATGTGTGAATTGTGTCTAGCAGCTTAACAATGGCTTTTAATGGCTTTTTGTTGGCTTACAAACCTTGCTTTCTTTTAAACATAGATTGGCATAGTTAACTTTGGTTTGTTTGCCCACTTCACCCCAGATGCTCACCAAACTGCAAAGGCACAAGGCCAAGAACAGCTGGAAAATAAATCACTTGGAGAAACAATCCATAGTTTGATCATCTTTAGGAAAAATTGTGGTTAACCTCTTTGTTAGGCAAACCATGTGAAGCAAGCCACTATGTATGAATCATTTTGCCTGTAGGCCGTGTTCATTATTCAACTAGGCCCAAATTATTACTGAAAAAATAACTCCTGGGTTAATTCCTAGTTTGTATGTACTGTGTTAATTATGTCTATAATGAGTACTTTATTGAGATGTTGCCAAATGTTTAGCCCTTAATCTGAAATATTACCTAATTTCAGTAGATCGTAACTTTAGTAGAGTCACTTCCTGTATTAGAATTTTCTATGTTCCAATTTTCTCAGGTTGCTTTTGCAACTCACCCCATCAGCAGAACCAAGAACATGGGAAGGCTTTTATGAAAGCTTCATAGGTGCATTCCATGAAGATATTTATGTAAGAATCTAAGAATAACTTGACGTACCTAAATAGAATGACCCATGTATAAGTGATACATCTAATTATAATTTTTCTGAAAGTATATGCTAATAGTTCCAATTAGCATATGCTCACCTCAGTAATCCTGTGGTCTTTTTAGAACCATGTATGATTAAATGGCCTAGCGACAATCAATTGGCATTTTTTATGAGAACCGTATATACAAATGGAAGTACAAAAAATATTGCTGCTGTTTAAAATGTAAATACTAGCATTGCAACTTTTAATAACCATTTTAATTACTAATATTGGAGCCCAAGGACAAGGACTAAAGTTCATTTTTCTAGTTTACAGTACATGGAATATACAGTACAGGGAATATGCAGTACAGAACAACAGTATGACACTCTTGACTAACGGGGAAAGATAAAATGCAATAGCCCAGTCTTTTTGAACTCACGTAAGAACAGTAACATAGACTTGGTATAATATCTAGCTCCTTAAAGCTGTTGCTGCTGTGTTCTTAAACTTGTACCCTAGAAGACGTAGTGTGATATCCAACTAAGTTAGTAATATCCATCAATTTCAATGGGTCTGTTCTAGGTATGGCTAACATTGAATACTGCGCTCAGTTTGGATTAAAGTGTATATTTGTAGTGTGTATTTGGATTTAACATCAGTTTGTATACACATGAGCAGAATTGCTTAATGTTTCAAAAGATATTTCACCTCTGCATATGCTATGCAAAGAAATGGTTGGGTTATTTAATGGTTCTAACAGTTTATAACAAATGAACCTTTTTCGTTACATTTGATTACTATTTTTAGGCTAGGCATATATGTAAATACAGTAAATGTATTTTATAAAATTTGGAATTAAACTTGTTTGCACAATATGTATGAAGCTTATTTGTACTCATTAAACCTCCCAACAACAGCATTTCCCCCCTGCTCCAGTCTTCCCAATTCAGTCCTCCAAGATCTCCATACCTATCCTGTTTAAACTTGTGCATTTCTAAAAAGAAAATTATTTTTATAAGACTCTGGATAACACAAGCTTTTGTTATACCTGAAAACATGTAACATTTCTGTTTGACATCACCTCGGAACAGTTCTGCCATGAACTTCTTTTCACTGCTGATGGATATGGGTATTTATCTGTGACTGGAGTTTGATAAAACCTGCTTTGCTTTCATATTAAATATTTTGTCCTTGGGGAAAAAACAATTCCAGTTTACAAACACAATTCCCCTCATACTTCTATATACATGACTGTTTTAAGGTGAAGATGCCAAAACTTTATTTTTGAATTCAGGAAGCTAATATTTTCATGTGCTATTTTGTCTTTCCTATATTCCAGAAAAATCTGATGATTGCTTTTTGGTCTTTTAAAGCATACATTGCTAAAGTTCATAATAATTGGTAGTATCAGCTAAATACAAATTCACAAACAACTGAAACAAGTCCACTTTTAATTGTACATATCCTGGCATTTTGCTACAGTCTATATTGCAGTCGGGCCCTTAGCAATTGATAGCAGTGTTTTAAGTGTGCCCAGCAGCATTCTCTCGCCTCTCATTGAGAGGTAGGACCCTTCTTACCCTCGTTTTCTGTTTGTCAAATTTTCCTTATTTTGTATGGATACATATTGAAAATTTGACCTAGTGCCTCCTGCTGGCAACATGGGGAGTGGAATTTTTTGCCTATTAAATGTGCCCATTACACTTACGCAAGGAAGCAGCTGCTTCTGTTTCCCTGCTGTTGAACAAGAGAAACCCTTTTGCCTTAATACAAAATTAGACATAGTCCATTTTGTGTTGATACACTCATCAAAAATAAGCTACAGCTGTGTACCAGGATTCTGTAAAAAATTCTCACATACTGAGAATGCATATTAGAAAGGTCAAGTGAATATCACTATATAGGGGACTTCAGAAGCTCAAAACAAGCATTGGGAATACTTCATTTTGTTACATTATAAAAGGTTGCTCTGACTTGGGTGGTAAGAAAGGAAAGGGAACAACAATTGTACTGTATTGTTCATGTTTTATTAGTAATAAATATATCTAGAAATAGTGGGACGTGGTTGGAAAGGAGTTCCTGAGAGGCAAGACTGGTTGTAACATAAAACTGAAAACTAGGTTGGAGATAAGACTGATTTAATAACTTGTAAACTTCACTATCACAATCAGTGTTTCAGATGAATGAAATAATTAAATTTGTTAACATATTCACCATTGTGTTTGTGTTAAGTGTGCATATTTGTTTTCCTTCCTAGAACTTATTTTCTAGGCTTATCCTAATTTTCTGTTCAGCCTTGTAAGAACTAGTGTGTTTTTCCCCACAACTGAATAAGCACAGCAACACAACGTTTACATGGGATTAGGAGAAACAGAGAGTCTGTATCAGGTTGTTTGAAAATGAAGTACTATATAATTTTGTATTCTGCAATTTGTGCAAAATTCAGGATTGCTATTTTATGTACACAGGCAATCAAAATGCAGCAAAGCAGATAAATTTCCATTACTGAAGAGAAGAAAAACCAGTGTTTGGAAACAAGATATTAGGCACAGTTCAGCCCTGACAGCATGCCATAATGAGTTTAGAAAACAGCTGCAGGCTCAGTCATATGTCACTGTTTATAAATCAAGGGCAAAATTATAGGCCACGTACAAAATTTTGATTTTGAATAGCTAGGCAAACCTCACAGGAAAAACTAGAACTTCATGATAACCCAGAAACCAAAAGCCTAAATAAAAATGTGTAGAACATGCTCTAAGCTCAAAAGTAACAGACTAGGACTTGCTGTGAATGTTCATAAAGCCTCATTTCAGTATTATTCCAACTGCATTGGAACAGGAAAGAATGAAGCGATGTGGAGGTATCTGGAGACAGGTGCGGAAAAGATACCAAAGTCAGTAAGCCAATATTAAACGAGGTGCGGTTTTCTGTTAACTCCCATCCCACCTGGGTTAGGTATTGTGTTCCCGCCACACACAATCCCGTGCCACTTATGAAAATAAAGGAAACCCACGCGGCGAGTGTTTCTGCCCTGGCTTTTTTTGGGACGATCCTCTCTGATGCTCGGGCTGCGCTTACAAGTAAGCCAATACAGTATTTTATTCCCGGAGGCCACACAAAACGGGGGGGGGGCGGTTCGTGAAAAGACAGCGCTCAAAACGCAGCTGCCAAGCCCAGCACGCAGAAATGTGTACAAGTAAAAAAATAAATAAATCCTGATGCAGAAAACCGGATATTTCTTCTACGACAATCTTCCTTTTAATAGAGACCCGCCCTGCTTTTCTTTTCTTCCTTTTTTCCCTACGGCAAAAAACAAGCGCACCATTTCCTAGCACCGCGCAACCAACAAGCACCTCAGCTACTGTTTATACTGCTGGACGCGCGGAGCCTGTCGGGAAAGAATGCGTAACAAGACGAAATTGGGCGGAGTCAACTGAGCCAGTGACGTCGCTCGAGAAGCGTCTCTTTGGCCACTCAGGTGGTGGGTGGGGGTTTTCTTTTTCCTTTCCCCCCCTTAATTAACCCCTTCGCTCCAATTCCGGTTGGCGAAGCCTGTTCTCTTTTGTCGGCATTCCGCATCCGGCGTGGCAACGTCACTTCCTGCCGGCGCCGACGTTCGGCTCGCTCCCTTTCTCTCTCTCTGTCTCTCTTCCCCCCTCTCCCTTTTCCCTCCCCCCCTTCTCCGGACCCGGATGCTGACTGGTGGCGGCGGCTCCTTTCGGGACTGTCACTGAGCGGCTCCGCCGGGCCTCTTGTCCTGCGCGATGGCGGCGGAGGAGGCCGGGGGAGCGTCTTGTTCCTCGGCGCCGGGGCCGGTGTCGACGGGCCCCGGGCCGGGCCTCTGCGAGTGGCTCCTACTGCGGGACGGCTGCCTGCGTTGCGACGCCGACGGGCTCTGCAGCCTCTGTTACCACCCTGCGCTTAACGCCATCCTGGCCGTGACCGCCCACGGCGCCATCAAAGTCATCGACGGCACCTCAGGGGCGACGCTGCAGGCGTCGGCGCTCAGCGGTGAGGGGGCGAGGAGGCCGGGTCAGGCCTCGAAACCGGGCCCGGCGGCCGGGGGGGGGGAGGGGGGAGGGAGGGTGAAGGAGAGGGAAGCCGGGGGGGGGCGGCGGGAGGAGACGCCGCTGAGGCTCCGAAGACCTCCCCCCCCTCCTCCCGGCTGGGTTGCTAATGTGGCGGTTGGGCTCTCGGGCCTGGAAGTCCCTTTCCTCAGCTGACATAGTGCGAAGGTGAGCCGGCGTCTTTGTGCCCACCCTTCCGTTCTCCTTCCCTACTTTCGAGGAAGTCAGGAGAGGGACGAGGAGCCGGCCGGGGTTGTTAAAGCGAGTGGGTGGGAAGGGAGGGAGGTAGGTGGCTTTGGGAGTCCGAAGTTGCCTGTCGTCATCCGGGCCTTCCCAAAGGGTTTCCTTTCTCTTTTAAGCGCTTTCTCTTTTCCTCCCCCTATAAATCTCTCGCTTTAAAATCTCGGTTATTCCCGCTCTTGCTTCCCAGACAAGTCTCTAAAGACAGAGCCTGTACCTACGGGGTTGGGGCTTTTCTCTTTACAAAAAGGTGGAAGCTTAAAGCTCTTTTCTGTAGGAAATAGAAGATCATTGCTTGTGACACACATGCATGTGTTTGGCTGCCTTTGTATGTGTTAGCCAGCCAGGATTGGCTGTGGTTTCTCTGTGTTGTGTTTCTGTGCATGGCAAAATGGATGTGGTAATCTGTGTTCGGATTGTTCTCAGTTAAGGATACCAAAAGCACTTCCATTTAGGATCTCGTATAGGAATTAAATCAGGTTTATTTCTTGGATACATTGACTTAGAAATACCAAGTTATAAAATAAAGATAGTAGTATGGAAAAACTACTCTCCTGCTTCTGATATATTATGGCTTATGGTGTTATAGCTAAATCAATCTTTTGATGTTTTGAACATTCTTTGTTGATGAAAACAGTTGTACAGAGACATGTTATTGGTATTTTAAAGATATTCGTCTTAAGCCTTTTGACAGTTTTATATAATCTAAATAATGTAAATATATAGAAAATAAAATAGCATGTGTTACTGAAGAAGGGATGAAAATGTAAGATTTGTATATTATTTGTGCACCACACTTTGTGTTTTGTGTATTATTATTATTATTGATAGAATTTATATTCCGCCCTATACACGGGGGTCTCAGGACGGTTCACATAAGGTTTGGGTTGTTCAATTTCATGCAAAATAGGAGAAAACCAAAGATATCCAGGATAGTACTGAAAATTATCAGAAACAAGAGTGCGTACATAGAAGAATATTTTAGAGTACAAGAAGGTTAAATGATACTGTCTATAAAAAGCCACTATGGTCTTGTAGCTAATGTTGAACTGCTCAAATCCTTGCTCAGCTTTGCAATCCTAGACCACCATAGCCAGCGCACTGATTTTCTTTTTCCTCTACTGATATTCACATAGAAGTTTCCCTAACCAAGCGTAGATTGCCCACTGTGCACACTGGATATTTGTCTGTACTTTATGCTTCATCCAGAGTTTCTGATCTGTGAACAGAAGGACTTCCGTTAGGAAAAGAGTTTCCGATCTAGTGAGGGCTTCCGCTGGAGGAAGATGGATGGAGAGATAACTTGAGCTGCTTTCCCCTTTCCTACTACAGCCCTAAGTACCTTCCCATGCTGTTTTGTTTAGTCCCTCAACTCTCTGGAACAGATATTTGAGTGTTAGGAGGCAATGGTGGGTTGGGGTGAGAAATTCCAACCTGGGTATTTGTGGTTGTCCTGTCAGGCTGGCCCCTGGGTCAGTGGCTGCTGTTGCTGAATGCCAGGTCCATTCTAGTAAGCCCTCCCTCATTTTTTATCTGATTATGGCTGTGGAGGCCAATATGGTCTGTATCACTGAGACCTGAGTTGGTGAGCAGGGTAGAGTTGTTCTCACACACCTGTCCTCAACTTGGTACTTGGGGCAGCATCAGGGCAGACTTGTGGGTCAGGGAGGGGGAGTTACTGTAGTCTGTAAGAAAACTGGTCAAATGCAATTGCACTGGTAAGGGCTCATCATTGAGCCTACCTAGTGCATCGAAGGCAGCAAAGAAGGGATACTTTGCAGCCTCCATTGCATCCTCATTGTGTCATCTGGCAGAGCTTTTCCGGGTAGTGCAGGGCCTCTACAGTTTGGCCTGAAGGAGGTGGCAGAACCAATGGTAGCTTGCGGTGACTTATTTGCAAGGCATTTTGAGGATAAAATCACTTGCATCCACTGGGATCTTGACATCACTGTTACAGCAGATGACCCCAAGGGCTGTTCACATCACTATCTAGTTCTGTTGTGTGGGGTGAGTTTCAGTTAGTAAGGCTCAAGGATGTGGACAAGGTGCTTGGATTGGTAAGGGTGACCATTTTCCCTCTTCTCCCTTTCCCCTCTTGGCTGATGAAAACTAGCTGGGGTGGGGGGGCAGGACAGCTGCCTAGGCCAGGGAGGTTATTAATGCCTCTCTGTGAGATGGGGTGGTCCCTGCTTGCTTGAAAGAGGCAATGGTAAAACCACTCCTCGTGAAACCCTCCCTGGATTAGGCAAACCTAAGTGACTACCAGCCAGTTGCCAGTCTCTTCTTCTTGGGCAAGGTTCTTGCACAGACGGTCATGGATGTAATGCAGGTGCTCTTGGAGGAAATGGAGTTTCTTGATCTATTTCAATCAGGGTTTAAGCCTGGTTTTGGCACAGAAACTGCTTGGGTCACCCTGTATAAGTACCTCTGTTGGGTGAGAGACAGGGGAAATGTATCACTGTTAATTCCTCTCAACCACTCAGTGGCTTTCAATGCCATGACCATGGTATTCTTCTGTTGCAGCTGTCCAAGTTATGGGTGGGGACAATGCTTTGTAGTGATTCCGGTCCTACTTAGATGGCCATTTCCAGATGGTAATGCTTAGGGCAGGCATCTTCAAACTATGGTCCGCGGGCTGGATCTGGCCCACCAGGCTCGTTAATCCGGCCTGTGGACCCTGCCACCCACTTGTTCAGTCCCCGTGCGCTGAGCTAAACCAGCGCGGTGTGGCATTTCCTTTAAATGAAGCGACAGATGCCTCGCCGCACGGGGACTGACTTTCGCGACGTTGCCGCGGCTTCAGATTGGCTGCAGGAAGCTTCTTACATGCTCTGAAAGTCGGGATCTGGTTTTATATTTAATTTTTTAAAAAAACTATAGTCCAGCCCTTGACAGTGTCTGAGGGACAGTGAACCGGCCTCCTGTGTAGAAAGTTTGGGGATCCCTGGCTTAGGGAGTGTTCTTCGGCCCTGTGGCGCCTTCAATGTGTGGTTTCAATTTTATCCCTGGTGCTGTTTGGCATCTACATGTGTTCAACTTCTGATTTTGTATTTTTATGTTCTGAACCACCCTGTGACCTTCGGATGAACCAATTTGGATGTATACAAATAATAATAATAATAATAATAACAACAACAACAACAACCACCACCACCACCACCACCACCACCACCACCAAAAATCAGTAGTGGAAATGGCTAATTCTCCTGCAGGCAAGCTTGGGTTCAGCTCTTTGTGAGCAGAATTACTGGCTAAATGTTAGTATGAAATCAGTACTTAAAATCAAAACAAATCTTGAGTTTATCTTTATTCATCAGGAAAGATGAAAAGTTGACCTGATGAGCAAATTAGCTTGGTTAAGCTCCTGTAGAGTGGGGTGTAGCAAGGCGGATGAGAGGGTTGTGTGATAGCTCACTTATTTTTGTTTGTGACCTTTGAAATCACCTGCCACATTTCTTTATAAAAGCATAGATGTGTACATATTCAGCCTGTGAAATTGACCGGCTTTTCAAAGTATATTTAGAAGATGATTGGCAAGTACTAAAAATAAATTCTGGAATAAAAATGGGGAACCAGTACCGACAACAACTGCAAAAGTCAAGAAGCTTCAGATCTAAACAAGTCTTTAATTCTTATTGAAGATCTACTTCCTTAAAATAGTTTACATCATAAATGTAGTGTAGCTTTTTATTTGAATTTGTTGTGATATCTGATCTCTTTGCAATAGGAATTAAAATCCAGAAGGTAGTTAAAGCCAAGTAGAGGTATGGATTTTAGTTAATGTGTAAAGAATATGAAAGTACTTAAAACATGTCATTTGAGGATGCACGGTAATGTCACCAACATTCTTTGTGCATGGGAATGTCTTTCTGTTCTTAAAGTACGACCATTTAGGATTAATTTTGTCCTAAACTTTATATACAGGTCATGGTCATGAGTCACATGTCCCTGACAGTCGGTTCTTCACCATACATTAACATTTGGCCTGCATTTGAGCCTATCTTCAAGATTGCCCTTTACACTGGTGTACTGGTCCCACTGACTTCTGTGGAACTTCAGCAGTGTAAGCGGTTATATTCCTAAGTATAATTTTAGTTCTTTTTCATTCATATCTATTCAGTCATATGTGTTTTAAGAGAGTGTTTATTCAATTTTTAAGTAGTGTTGTTAATAATACAATAATATAACAAAAATAAGGTAGTCTTGAGTTCTGTTTTCTCATATCAGTAGTAATTTATTAACTTCCAGAATTCATCCAGTCTAATCTGGGGATTGTGATGCAGTTGGACAGATGTGATTTGATGTAGGCTTTCAGACTGTTGATGTTAGAAAGGGGCTGCACCTGAGGAAAATAGTATTTTTGGTTCACTTCTAAGAAAAGCTTAGATGGGAAAGGGTTATTAGCATTCATTCTTTTGGCTGAACACTTTTACTATTTTCTTTTTTATAGATGAGCTTGACCTTGTAAGCAACACCCTTATACCTATCGAGTAAAGATGTTGACTTTGAGTTTCAGGTGAACTTCATATGCTTTCCAGGAATAATAATTCTGTCTAGGAATAATTGCAACTACAACCCGTCTTAAGGAGTGGTCTTTATACGTACTTGAGCTGAATTTGATCATTCTTTACTTCTGTCTTGTTTAATCAGCATTTGCCAACTTCAGATATTTTGGACTACAACAATTCCAGTGAGCAGTCAGCTAACAGGGGCTGATTGGAGTTGTAGCCCAAAACATATGGAGGTGCACCAGGTTCATGAAGGCTGCTGCGCGACTTTGTGTTAGTCCTGTCATGCCAAGTATTAACAGTGGTGGCCAAATTTTGCCTGCAGGCATGCAAGCCTGATTCATGTGCATTTAAAGCCAGATTGCCTGTGCTCTTTTCTGAACACAGAATTAGCAGTGTGATGATGTCCTTCATTTGTTTTGCTGTTGATGGTGTGGAGAAATCTATGCATGTTCCTCAGTATTTGACACAACCAAGAATAATTGTTTCTGGTCACTCATTATGATACAAATAGGAGGTTTTAATGCTATCATGTAGCAAATATCACTTACATGAAACACTAATGTGTGTAGACATTGCTGCACATAAACCCTTTTGAAAGGAATTATTTTTCATTCAATGCTGGTAATTGTACAGTCTGATAGAAATTTGCAGTGAAGCGTAGCATGCTGATAGTATTGAGCTTTATAAGTGTTAATGGATCCAGGAGCATTGGTTTCAGTGCTCACAGCCATCCCATTGTGCCAGTTGTGGAAAAGTAAGCTGAAACTAAATGTAGGCAAGATGGGAATAATATTTAGTGGGGATTTGGAAGCTTTCTTTGAGGGGTGAGTTTGTCATATTTGGAGTTGTTTGTTGGATCTGGTTCATAACTTGGAGTGCTTCTGAACCATCATCATTTATGGAATAAGGGGACAGCTGTTGTTTGAGCACCTTTTATCTCTTATAATTTTTATGCTGGCTTGGCCACCCTAGAAAACTTTGGCTTGCCATTTTTCATGTTTTTGTAATCGAAGGATCGGCTGTTACAATGCACTGTGCAAGGGGTATTCCCATTAAAAATGTCCAGGAGCTTCAGCTGGTAAGATGTCACAGCCTGTTTTTTGAGAATCATAGAATCATGGAATTGTAGAGTTGGAAGGGACCCCAAGAGTCATCTAGTCCCCAAGAGTCATCTAGTCAACTAAAGCTTTCATGACAGATGGTCATCCAACCTCTGCATAAAAACCTCCAGTGAAGGAGAACTCACAACCTCCCATTGTTGGGTTCTGATTATTCTGTGGCAACTGTGAGCCCATCAACCATCCTCCACATACAGTTTGAAGTTTTAGTTTTAACCAGTGAATCCCAGTGTAGTTTGGGTCCAGCATCCTAATGAACATGGCTTATCATAGTGGGGGAGGGGGCCAGGAGATGGGCAGCAGTTTCATAATGTACACTCCCTTCCCCTACCTGATTTTCACTGGATAGAGCTGAGAATTGCTGAGCTCTTTAGTACTTTGACTAGATAATGGGGTGTTCCAAAGATCCTGGAGGGTTGTGGAACTTGATACAGATGAAGATGTGTTCCATGAATCTTTGTAAGATTTTTGTGTGCAATTTGTGAAATTTAATTTGAAGGTTGAATAAGATAAAGTAGCAATATGATTAAGTTTTGAGGCTGCTGGAAACTTTAAAACACAGTCGTTGTGGAATTATAAGTAGCGCAGGCAGAAAGTGTTTGTGGACTAATAGCAAAACTTCTTTAAGGTGTTTGGGGCTGCATATGTATTATATAGCACAAAGTGGTGTTCTCGAATGGTAAGCCTGGTGCACTTGTGAAAAAAGTTGGTTGTTGTTCGAAGATCCAAAATCTTCTGCTGGTGTGAAGAATACAACATCATAGAGTCACGCAACACATAGTAATTACTATCTAAAAAATAGTGGTTCTTATCCAAAGATCCACTTTAGGCTTATGTAAAAGACATGTGTGATGGTGTATCTCTTTTTTTGGATAGCATTACCTTGTGTTCCACTTCAGGATGTTTCTGAAGATGTTCCAAGTTTTTAGTTTGATTTTTAAGACTTCATAGAAGCTATTGGGAGGAGGAGGCTAGGAAGCAGAGAGTCATACACGGTTGTTGGAATTGGAGCTAGTAGAATCTCTCTCCTACCCTGCTGGTAAAGTATGACCATAAGTCTAATTCCAATTAGCCAAGACATCAACAGGATTAATTGCTTTTGATTTTAAAAAGCCAGGGTGGTTATTGTTTCTCCTCCAAAGCTACTAATAAGATTTGAAGAATAATTGTTTTAACATAGTTCTCTTTTTACTCTTTACAGCTAAGCCAGGTGGACGGGTGAAATGTCAGTACATTTCTGCTGTGGATAAAGTAATCTTTGTGGATGATTATGCAGTTGGATGTAGGAAAGATCTGAATGGTATCTTGCTGTTAGACACAGCTCTGCAAACACCTGTTTCTAAGCAAGATGATGTGGTTCAGCTTGAATTGCCAGTGACAGAGGTAAGTAGTTAGAGCTGTTACTATCACTGCAGTATTTTTTCTTGGCTCCTAGTTTTGCTTAAACTGTGCGCCTAATGGATAACATTTTACAGGTGTCTGTATCAGAGCAGTAATACATATTCATTATTTTAGAATACATTGTAGGGTTGCTGCTGCTGCTGTAGGGTGCAAGACTGTAGTTGCTCCTTATCTATATGTGTTCAGTTTGTACATGCCCTGGTTAACTGTCAACTGGATTGTATAATGTATTATACATAGAGCAACCATGAAGCAGTTTGGAAACTTCAGTTGTTTCAGAATATGTTAGTGTTGCTGAGGAGTGTTAGCGTTTAGAGTCTAGGAGCATATAACACCAATACAGCAAGAGCGCTATTGGTTGTCACTTTGTTTCCAGGCTAATTTTAATATCCTATTTTTTTCCTTTTAAAACCCTGTATAGTTTTGATCTAGGGTGCTTTTGAAGTCCCTTCTCCCATATATACATTCCTGATCATTGAGATCATATACTGTAATCTCTTTATGTGCTGCCTGTTTTAGAGACAGATTGATGTTTAAATCATTTGTGTTCATGAAAATACCCATCCATAGCTTTTCCTTTATTTTAAAGTCTATATTGGCTATTTGGAAAATATTCAGATTAAAAATTACTAGCTGCTGCTGGATTTGGTAGAATTAGGTGAGCCTTTCTTGAGTACACCAATAAATAACTAGTGGATGAGAATGTGTATTTAAATAGATGCTTGCCTTTCTGGGCTGATATGAGTAAGAATTACTTGAAGATGGCCTCCCCCCATTTCTTAATGTGTCCCCAATGCGTTGAGATGCATGCTGTGAGGGCACTATGTAAGAATCAACAGAAATACCAGGGGTTGCTGTGTGTTTTACTATAACATTTTAAAAGTGTATATTTACATAAACCTGGTTACCAGTGTTATCATGAGCTTGATTCTATTTAAGAATAATTTAAATTTAGATCAAAACAATAGTTTCCCCTCCCGTTAAATGGGTTAGCATATGTTGGCAAAGCAAAGCTAGGAAGATTGTATTATGACCCACTACTGCTGTTCTGAATAGTTATTATGCTTATCTTGCATACATTTTAAACTTTACGTACAATAGTCAGACACTATCCTTCTTGCTTTTCATGGTCACTTAGTCCCACTGTGTACATTTTCCCCACTCTGTATCTATGTATCTGCATAGCTGCCAACTAGCATTTGAAGGGTCTGAAGTGGGCTCTAGCCCACAAAAGCTTGCTCACAATATATCTGTTGATATCATGGCACACTGGTGGGGCTTCAGTTGAGTTTAGCAGGAGGAATGGTGAATGGTGTAGCTCAGTAGTACCCATGCTCCAAATGCAGAAGATCCCAGGTTTGATCTGTAGTATCTCCTGGTAAGATCGAGAAATGTTGCTGTCTGAAATCCTAAGAAAGCAGCTGCCACTTTGTGTATATAATACTGAGTTAGAGGGAAAAATTGGCTACAAATTGAAATGGATAAATGAAACCATTAGCTGCCTACTATTACCTTGCTCTTTTCTAATGTTCAAACTGTAGCTCAATGTTTTTCCTCTAATATCAATGTTCTTCCACCACGAATGAGTAATTTTTGTTAATATCAAAGGTCAGGCAAACTTTTGGAAGTGGTAGTAAATTGTTTTCTCTTCTGCTGGGTGCCCTTTGTGCCTCTGGCTGGATGTCCTTCCTGATTGGAATTTGCTGGTGAATAACTCAAGGCCTAATTCTGCCTTTGGGATTTCAGGTGGCTGGCAGCTCAGTAGATGTCAGAAATTGTTCATATTTATACTGTTAATGGAGTTCCTTTTGGATTATCTATCTCTTAATTACTTGGAGTTAGATCCAGGAATATCCACAGGAATATTTCTGGGGTGGAGAAGTAAATGCTCCAAATTAATAAATATAAATAGCATCTGAGAACATTTCTGGTAAATATAGTGACTGAGCAGCAGCAAGGCCTGAATAGACTTGGGGTCTGAGAAACTAGTATCTCAGGTCAACTCTGGGAAGTGAAAATGGGGAAGAGTCATGTATATGACCTTGAGCTCCTTGGAGGAAAGGTGGGATACAAATGCAATAAATAGTAATAAATTAGTAGTGTGTGCCTCAGAGCTATCTATGTATGACGTAGAATATATTTCTTAAACTTTGCTGCCTTGAATTTATACTTAGAACCGGCATCTGCAAAGCTTTGATAAGCCTTTGAATATTAAAAAAAGAACTTTGATAATGAACGGGTATATAATACATTGGTTTGTAAGACTTGTAGGGATGTAGGAAATTAAATAAATAATACTGAACGAGGACTGATCTTTTGATGTTGTCTTAGACATTTCTAACATATTTCGCACATCTTAGGCTCAACAACTGTTATCTGCATGCATCGAGAAGGTAGATGTGTCAAGCACAGAGGGGTATGATTTGTTTCTCGCACAATTGAAAGATGGCTTAAAAAATACCTCACATGAAACAGCAGCAAACCACAAAGTTGCAAAGGTAAGAGATTTAACCGCTCAAATCTTTCAAATGCTAGAAGGATAACGTCTTGGCTGTTTCTGTTGCATGTTGTTGGAAGTTTCTTTACAGGTTTTTGTTGTCATATGCAGTTAATTTATCTTTCAGGGCTTAAACATGAATAATGAACAGAATTGCATGCCACAATAACATGTAAAGGATAGAGAACTCAATGCACGTTTTTGTGTTTTTGTCTTCTCCCCACATTTATTATGTGAAGAGACTCCATGATTAAAGGGAAGTGGAGCTGCGGCTCTCGCCATGTCCTGACATTGTGCCTTCTTGGCAGCTCTGCCTCTAAACCTCAGTATGTTGAGAAAAGATCTGACAGGGGAGCTGGGTGTACTTGGAAAGGCACCTCTATGTGCTTGGGTCTCCTGATCGCATGGAGAAGTTTCCACAAATAAGCTGGCTCCCCATGTAGACCTTTGCTTTAATGCACAGGGTGTGGAGAGCTGGACAGGCAGGGGTAGTGTCTTGGTGGGACCAGGGGCACAACCTTGTTCCCCTTAACCATATGAGGCTCAGTCATGCCATAAATCCATGCAGGGGACTTTTCTGAGAGTCAGCTACCACTTCAGTAATTTTCTTATTGCTTAAAACCACCTATTTTACATGCAGCCACTGGGAGAGATCATCAGGAGGTTTGGGCTGGGTGTTCATCAGTATGCGGATGATACCCAGCTCTACCTCTCTTTTAAATCAGAACCAGTGAAGGCGGTGAAGGTCCTGTGTGAGTGTCTGGAAGCGGTTGGAGGATGGGTGGCGGCTAACAGATTGAGGTTGAATCCTGACAAGACAGAAGTACTGTTTTTGGGGGACAGGAGGCGGGCAGGTGTGGAGGATTCCCTGGTCCTGAATGGGGTAACTGTGCCCCTGAAGGACCAGGTGCGCAGCCTGGGAGTCATTTTGGACTCACAGCTGTCCATGGAGGCACAGGTCAAATCTGTATCCAGGGCAGCTGTTTACCAGCTCCATCTGGTATGTAGGCTGAGACCCTATCTGCCTGCGGACTGTCTCGCCAGAGTGGTACATGCTCTGGTTATCTCCCGCTTGGACTACTGCAATGCGCTCTACGTGGGGCTACCTTTGAAGGTGACCCGGAAACTACAACTAATCCAGAATGCGGCAGCTAGACTGGTGACTGGGAGCGGCCGCCGAGACCATATAACACCGGTCTTGAAAGACCTACATTGGCTCCCAGTACGTTTCCGAGCACAATTCAAAGTGTTGGTGCTGACCTTTAAAGCCCTAAACGGCCTCGGTCCAGTATATCTGAAGGAGCGTCTCCTCCCCCATCGTTCTGCCCGGACACTGAGGTCCAGCTCCGAGGGCCTTCTGGCGGTTCCCTCACTGCGAGAGGCCAAGTTACAGGGAACCAGGCAGAAGGCCTTCTCGGTAGTGGCGCCCGCCCTGTGGAACGCCCTCCCATCAGATGTCAAAGCGATAAACATCTACCTGACATTCAGAAGACATCTGAAGGCAGCCCTGTTCAGGGAAGTTTTTAATATGTGACATTTTAGTGTATCTTTCATCTTTGTTGGAAGCCGCCCAGAGTGGCTGGGGAAACCCAGCCAGATGGGCGGGGTACAAATAATAAATTATTATTATTATTATTACTATGACATGTGTCTGGCTTAATCTTAAAAGAAGGAAGTTTACTAGTCTTTCTTGTTTACCTTAAAGCTACTCGCTTTAAATTTTGGAAAGGAAAAATGAAAAAAAAGTGTTTTAATCAGTTTGTAAAAGGCTTGTTTCTCTCTATCAGCTGTGTTAAGTCTACGTGGGTGCATATTTGCACTGTTTTTGAGGAATGACCTTTACCAAGTGTTAGCATAATTCTTTGTATTTTGGATTAATTGGTGAAACTGACCCAATTTCTGCTCTGGTCTTTGAGTTTCCCTGAATCCTAGTGCAAGATACAGTAGCAAGACAGGAGGGCTACAGAAAGTGGCCTGAACTGAGTAAACCACTTTCAGCTACACCACTTTGTGCCTGCGGAAAAGTATCTTCCGGGGGTTGGGGAACCTCCCACAATGGAATGTTTGATTCTCAAAATCAGGGAGGTCCCTTTCCCAGTACAGTCGTACCTTGGAAGCCGAACGCCTTGGCTCCCGAATGATCAAAACCCGGAAGTGAGTGTTCCGGTTTTCAAATGATTTTCAGAAGCTGAACATCCAGTGCAGCTTCTGTGGCTTCTGATTGGCTGCAGGACGCTCCTGCAGCCAATCGGAAGCCACGCTTTGGTTTTTGAATGCATTATGTTCGCAAACCAAGGTACCACTGTATTCTTAGAAGTAGGAGTCAAGCTATTATTAATTTTGATTTTTTTTTATGCTTTTCACATTCCCTAGTTTGTCCTATACTGTGTGAAACTTCAAAGGTCTGATTAGTCACAATCTGTAATACCAGTTCTTTCCACATCTCAAAGTAGTGGAATCGTTGCTGTTTAAATGGTCCATGCTGACAAATTTTGAGGATCTCCATATAGACCTGATGCACATGTCCAATATTGTGTGTATATATATGTATACACACACATACATACTACATTGCTTTTTCTCTTCGTAGTGGGCAACGGTTATGTTCCATCTCCCGCATCATGTATTGAAGTCTGTCGCCAGTGCCATTGTAAATGAACTCAAGAAGATAAATCAAAATATTGCTGCCTTACCTGTAGCCTCATCTGTGATGGATAGATTATCGTACCTCTTGCCCAGTGCACGACCTGAACTTGGTGTGGGGCCTGGCCGATCAGTAGATAGGTATGGAAAAGATAATTTATCTGTTGCAATCTGTTGCTTTTGTGCATGTGACTTTCAGGAGTTTCCAATATAAACACATTTGGAATGAATTTGAATGGAAGAAATAATTTTTAAGTGGGATGGTGAGAGGATTTTAGGGTGCCATTTTATCCTTATTTCTCTAGATGGCTTGAAGAGGAGTGAATTTGTTGATGGTAGGATGGTTAGAAGAAGGGAAAAGTACAACTTGCTAGTGTGTATTCAGTTGCAACACAAATGTTTATGAATGGGGGTAGACCCGTTTATAAACTGTAAGCTGCCAAGCCAAATAGAGACATTAGCCACGTGCTGTCGTCTTTCAGATGACTTGACAGTCCCAGTAGGTTTGCAGTCCCAGAGGGCCTGAGCAGGAAGTTCTGTTGGACCAAGTTTTTTTGGACCAGTATGTATGACTATGGGCTGCATTACCAAGCAGTTGTCATGTATCCATCTTATATGAGGACCAGAAACTTGATTGCAAAGCACAATCAAGATGAAAGCCCCATACATTAACACCTGCCCGCCCTTTGGATGCACAAGGAAGATTCCTAGAGCAGTTGGTACATTGTATATATCTAGGCATTTGTGGAGTGGTACTCTTTATCAATCTCTCCACTGGTAACACAATACAGCAAGCCTGCATGACTTGTGACCTAACATGCTAAATCTCCATTTTGGGAAATGCCTTTTAGTGGCAGGCAAAGGTGCCCATGGTTGGAAGAGGTTGTTTGTTTTTATTGTGGAAAGTTAGAATATGGGTGGTGGAATTAATATATGGGTAGGAAACTCCTTGAATCAGGGAATGGGAGGCAGGCAGTTATGTTAGTGATCTCTGGTTGTGTGAACAAGGTGCAAAGAGGGAATAATACTTCTTCTTTGGGACAGCAGAACTTACAGATGGGTGGGGTGTTGCAAAAATTAAGCAGCCTCTGATCACACCTAAACTTGCACTTTCTGCTTTCTGTTTTTAAAGGTCTTTGATGTATAGTGAGGCTAACAGACGGGAAACATTTACTTCATGGCCTCATGTAGGTTATAGGTGGGCACAGCCAGATCCCATGGCTCAAGCTGGGTTCTACCATCAGGTAAAATTTTCGGCACCTTTTATAAATGATCATTATTTGCAGTTATGTAGTATTATATTCTTGATGCTGAATGTTCAAATATGATAACTGTGGAAGACAATTTGCTAGGTGTCTGCTGGTTTAGACTGTTGTTTTATTTGGACCTATGAAGTGAAATTGTGACTCTTTGGTTGCTGTTGCAAGAGCTCACAAAATAGAAAGATGGAGAAATTGTTACATAATGACTCTTGTAAAGTAATTATTTGAACTTTCCATATATTATTACTTTTGCAATTATTTTTGAAAGGCAATTGCATCAAAATACTGGACCACCTCTCCCTATAGGAACCAACCCAGATCCTGGGTCCATCATCTGAGGCTCTTTGTTCTGAGGGTGGCAACACAAGAACAGGCCTCTTCTGCAGTGGCTCCCTATTTGTAGAATGCTCTCCCCAGGGAGGCTCACCTGGTGCCTTCTTTACATATCTTTATGTGCCAAGTGAAAACATTTCTCTATAACCAGGTCTTTGGCTGATTAACATTCTATGGCCCTTTAAATGTTTTTTGGTGGGAGGGGAGTTAATGGTTGTTTTTTATGTATTATTGCTCTCTTTTTGTATTTTTATGTTGTGAACCACCCTGTGATCTTTGAATGAAGGGTGGTATACAAATCTAATAAAAAAAAATTAAAAAAAATAAAATGCTGTATATAGAGGAGCAAAAGTTGTGAAATACTTATTTCCAGCCTTTGTTTAGAAGTATAGTATTTGGAACTGTTTTCTTTGGCTCCAGCCAAGAACAATATGCTATTCTTAAAACTTTAATTACTGTTCTTGAGTGAGACAGACCAAAATGATGTTGAGCTGTAGCAGTGGTTTTTGAATTATCTTCCAAGGAAACCTGTGAGTTGTTTTCAAAGAGAAGATGAGTAATAGCCAACAGATCTACCAGAAAGATCTTTCACCAGCAACATTATTTTTATTTTATTTAAAATATTGCCCTCTCTTGATGGAACAGCAAACCCAAAGCAACAGACATAAAATACAGTGCACATAATAAAAGATAGCTTGGTTGGCAGAGCATGAAACTTTTAATCTTGGGGTCATGGGTTTGAGCCCCATGTTGAGTAAAAGATCCTTGGCATTGTAGGGGGCTGCACTAGATGACCCTCGTGGTGCCTTCCAACTCTACAGTTCTATGATTCTATGATATCTAACGAAGTCATGGAGAGTAACCGTTAAAATAAATGGATTTAATTTAAGTTCATTGATTTCAGTTGATTTTCTATGATCATGACATCCTCAGCAGCCAAAAGAAACTACTAGAATAATAACAGGCACTAGTGTCTAGCAAACACCTGAGGGAACAGGTATCTCTTCATCAGGTACCAATGACTCATAAATCTGCATCAGACAAACCTTTGAGGGGAGGGTATTCCTCATCTGGGGCACCATCATTGAAAAGACCCTCCCTTGGTTTGCAGAATATTGATATTTACAATGCATTTTAAGGGTACTCTCACCCCAAATTATCTCTAATATGCAGAAGTTGCATGCTGGATGTACAGGGTCCCTTTAGAGAGAGAATCATGTGGAAGGGTATCTTGATAATAGAAAGCCAGAAAATCCTTAGGTTAACATTATTGAGGTAGAGTTGTGATTTCAAGATTTAAAGCATGGATGTTCTTGTTCTCCAACTGTCAGCATGACAATGATCTGGGGTATTAGATGACATCACATTGGCTACTCAAGAGTTAATTGTTTCCTAGGGTTTGACACATGCCGTGGGATGTATTTGATCTTCCCCCTCTTGAAACAGGCTCACATGCCATATGCGAAATTGCTTTTGGATCTCATATTTAAAGGTGGTTTGCCATGCTGCATCCTTGAGAACATAGAATTATTTGTGCCATTTTTCGGGAACCTGCTTAACGAGTGTGTTACATAGTACAATCCTATGTATGTTTACTTCGAAGTAATAATACCACTTCAATGAGGCATACTCCCAATTCAATTTATATACTAAATGGCCGAGGTAGCTCATTACAATGTTAATGTCTTCTTACAACTTAGTATTTTCTCTCTCTTTCCCTCCCCGCTCCTAACAGCCTGCCTCATCAGGAGATGACAGAGCCATGTGTTTTACGTGTAGTGTGTGTTTGGTGTGCTGGGAGCCAACAGATGAACCTTGGTGAGAATAAAATATTTGAGATACACTTTTTGCTTTCTATTACAATACTGTACAGTATTTTAGATAGGAAACCATATTTGGTCTATGTAGATCTTTAGCTAGCCCAGCTGGTAACGAAACTTAAAACAGATAAAAAGCTTAAAATGTAGCTTTGCATGTGGTGAACAATACCCATTATTTGTTATTTGTATTTTCTATGTTATCCTTAATAAAAAGTATCTCCCTACTGAGGTGCATCGTTCACATATGTTTATAGTTTTAGGAAGGCTAGGGCAGGCATTGGGAGGAGAGATCTCATTGTTGCTACTATTAGTAATTGCTTTTTAGTGGTACGTGTTTTCTAAGTATTGTCTTATTCGTGGGTTTTTATCTTATATACCTGTTGTAAACCACTCTGGCTTGAGCAAAGAGTAGTATATACATTAAATAAATAAATAAATAAATAAATAAGCACACAAACTTTTAAAATGAGAAAACAGTCATTTGCCAGCAGTACTCATTCTACAGTAATTATTGTAGTGAAAATTGTAGCCATTTTAAGAACAATGTTTTCTCAAGGCAGACAAGTGCTTCCAATTTATGTATTTTAATATCCTTTGTGTGTTAAGGTGCTAAGGATCCTAGCCTGTGTGCATCAAGAAAGTTGATGAGACAAGCTTATGCTATTGCATTTAAACACTTATTTTTCTAATCCATTAAGGTCTGAACATGAAAGACATTCCCCAAACTGCCCATTTGTGAAAGGCGAGCACACGCAAAATGTGCCCCTCTCGGTCACGCTGGCAACAAGTCCAGCGCAGTTTCCTTGTACAGATGGCACAGACAGAATAGTCTGCTTTGGATCGGGGAGCTGTCCTCACTTTTTAGCTGCTGCAACGAAACGAGGAAAGATCTGTATATGGGATGTTTCAAAACTTATGAAGGTATCTCATATTTTAAGAGTTCTAATGCTAATTTTGCTAGATGGGGATGTCTTTCTAAATCGCATTATGTTTTTGGATTTGCTTAGGTGCACTTAAAATTTGAGATCAATGCTTATGATCCAGTAATTGTACAACAGCTTGTGTTGTCTGGAGAGCAGAGCTCAGGGGTCGACTCAAGAAGACCAACAATAGCATGGATAGAAGATTCATCTAGCTGTTCAGATATACCAAAATTGGAAGGAGATAGGTATGCTAAAATTTGCCTCTTTTTAGCCCTGGTTATGCACAAAGAAAATGCTGTTCACAATTTGTTATTGGTATACAGTGTACACAGGTCCTTCTATAAGAATGCTCATTATCAGAAATCTCGGCACAAATAATTATACCCAAATCTTGCTACACAAACATCTGATTCAGATATCCCAACAGCCAGAGTTTGCCCACTTTCTTACTTGTTTGTGTTTTCCTGGCTGGTGGCAGCCATTTTGGGCAGAAACCACTGAGGGAGGGAGAGGAATTGACAAATCGGCTAGCAGGGGAGATTGGATAAATCAGTTTTTCCTTTGTTTGGCTGGAGCAATTTTGGGCAGGAGGGAGAGAGAAGAGGAAAATCACAGATTAGAAACATTCCCATAGGAAATAATGGAAATCATCAGCTCCTTATGTGAATGTTTGCCTGGGAACACATTTTGTTTGGAAAATGGGACCTGTGTGTACTTATTTGCCTGAAAATGAGAGTGGATTTTTGGAACATTGAGAGATCCTTCTAAAACATCCTTTCTTGGGAACGTGAAGCTTTTGTTTTTAATTGTTTTCATTTTCTGATTGGCAAAGAAAAATGTAATGTCTACAGGAAAAGGTTTCTACTGCAACCCCCCCTTCAATCCAATATCAGTGTGGCCCTATATAGACAGAGGAACTGCTCTGAAACGAGTGGGAGGAAAGCAATCATCCCCTTCTTTCCGCATTCTGACTATTATCTCCTGTGATACTTCTTTTTCTCACCTACCCCACTGTCCAGATGTTTTCCTTTCCCATAACACGCTCCCTACCCCCACCCATACATTCTTACTCTCAAGGCTAAGTCTCCCAAAGAGCTCTGAGTGGAGTCTGCTTCTTTCTCGTAACTAAATCCTTCCCTGATTATTCTGTTCCCCTGGGAGTTTCTATCCCCTGTTCTTTATTTATGATTTATAGCCTTCTCTTTTACACAATTAATAAACATTAATTTTGAAAACGTTGTGAAAGTTTTTTTAAAGAAGTTTAGCGCTAAGTACAATGTTAATACATTAAATTGCTGCTTTGGTTTCACCATCTCTGTGATCTTTGTCTTGTGTTTAGTGATGATTTACTGGAGGATTCAGACAGTGAAGAGCATTCCAGATCAGAATCAGTGACTGGTAGGCATACAATATCTCTTTGGTACAGTGCGGAATGTAGGATCGCTAGCAGTGAGTGATTTAAGTATACTTAAGTCAGTAAACGGCTAGAATTTCGTATACTGCTTTTCATAGTAAAATATTTTGGTTTCTTCCAAACAACTTAATGAACATTCATCTTAATTTGTTTGGACAAAGTTGCCAGGGAGATTATAAGACATCCATTATTTATTAAATATTCATTCTGATTTGTGGGGAGATATCCTGGTGTCATGTGAAGCAATTGTTATCCCTCATCTTCCTGTGTATTTTCCTTTCACCTACCTTTCTGCAAAAATAAAAACGATAGAGGCTTATTGCATCTGATTTCACATGCAAAATAGTGACAGTCTGGAAGAGCCATTTGAATTTACATTTAACAAGTTGTAATATTTTGTGGATGAATTGGACTCAGATGAAGGATGATCCTTTCAGCAGTGTAGGAGCAATCTTCAAAGCTGCTGAAAGGATCTTTCTCCCAGCCTGGGCTGGCTGGGGGCTAAGTTACATTGTTTTTCTCTGACAAAATATGCAAAATATCCAATCTCCATTGCTGCAGATGAGGGAAGCAGAGGGCCATTGTAAACCTTACTGTTTTATTTATGGTGGGAGAGGCAAACTGTCTTACCTTGCTCCCTTTACAAGTGAGACCCCTGAAATAGCCCCCACACATCTCGTTTTAGCAGTAGAGACAGTAATACTACCAATATTTGCATGCTTGTCCCATCTTAATGTATTGGAGGTGGGGGAAAATGCTAACCAGAGTTAAAAGCTTTAAGTCTTCTCCCTATATTTGCAAAGAGGGGTTGATTGTGCAAGCATGAGACTAGTGCTGGCTCATTTGGGTCAAAACAAACCATAATTTGTTGTTACATCTGAACTGGGCCTATATTTGTTCTATAAAAATGTGTATCATACAGGCAAATTTCCAGGGAACTAGGCTTAGATGCGACACCCTGTTGAGCAGGGGTCAGCAAGACTTACCTTGCCTGGGCCGGTACACTGCCGCAGAGCCCCCTCCATGGACTGGATCACGGGCGCAGCCCCGCAATTTCCAACGTCTGCGCAGATGCGATTTCCGGCATATGCGCAGACATGATTTCCAGTGTCTGTGCATGTGCAGACGTGATTTCTGGCGCCAAGAATGTGAATCCCCCGCCGTGCTGTGCTGGTTTAGCGCAGTGCACAGGGGCTCACTGAGCTGGCGGCGCGGTTCAGGGGCAGCTTGTGGGCCGGTAAAATGACCCCTGTGGGCCGCTTAGGTTGGCGACCCCTGCTGTTGAGTATACTGCTGGGAGCAACCCAGGGTTTGCTCCTGAGAAATCTGTGAAACAGCCTTAAAATATGCTACTTTGACTGATTTCCGTAGGATGCTATCTTATCATTGATTGAAGATGCCAGATAATTGATTCTGCTAGGCTTTATGATAGGATTTTCATAATTTCTCATGTAGCTATAAATTTTTATTTTTGTCTAACACTGGTTTATTTATCCCAAAGGACATACATCACAAAAGGAAACCATGGAAGTGAGCCTTGATATAACAGCCCTCAGCATTCTTCAGCAGCCTGAGAAACTTCAGTGGGAAATAGTTGCAAATGCACTTGAAGATACAGTGAAAGACTTAGAAGAACTTGGGGCAAATCCTTGCCTAAGTAACTGTAAGAGTGAAAAGATGAAGGAAAAGCATCTGGAACACCACAACATTCCCTTTCCTTGTTTGTTAGCTGGAGGTTTATTAACATACAAATCACCTGCTACCTCTCCTGTTAGTAGTCATTCTCAGAGGTCACTGGAAGATTTAAGCAGGACTCAAGGTGGTAGTGTATCAGACCAGGGATCAACTGACAATGAATCCTGTACTAATTCAGAACTGAATTCTCCTCTGGTAAGGAGGACTTTACCTATATTGCTGCTTTACAGCATTAAGGAATCTGATGAAAAAGCAGGAAAAATCTTTTCACAGATGAACAATATCATGAGTAAAAGTTTACATGATGATGGTTTCACAGTTCCACAGATCATAGAGATGGAGCTGGATAGTCAGGAGCAATTGCTGTTGCAGGATCCTCCTGTGACATATATTCAGCAGTTTGCAGATGCAACAGCTAGCCTAACTTCTCCAGACTCTGACAAGTGGAGCTCTATGGTTCCTAAGCCTGGGACTTTGGTTCAGTGCCTACGGCTGCCAAAGTTTGCAGAGGTGGAGAACTTTTGTGTAGATTCAATCACTCCTTGTGCAGATGGAGTTCATTTGTTAATAGGACTGCGGGCATGCCCTGTTGAATCCCTGAGTGCAATAAATCAAGTAGAGGCCTTGAATAATTTAAATAAATTAAACTCGGCACTATGTAATAGAAGAAAAGGAGAGCTAGAATCCAGCCTTGCTGTAGTGAACGGTGCAAATATTGGTATGATCCAGAATGAGTCACCAGCAGATGTTCAGACGCCTTTAATAATTCAGCCAGAGCAGCGGAATGCTAGTGGTGGTTACCTAGTACTTTACAAAATGAACTATGCCACTCGGATTGTGACTCTTGAAGAGGAACCCATAAAAATCCAACATATCAAAGACCCACAGGATACCATTACCTCATTGATTTTGCTCCCACCAGACATTTTGGATAATCGAGAAGATGACTGTGAGGAGCCCACAGAGGAAATACAAATAACTTCTAAGAATGGCAGCGAGAGAGAGAAAAGATCAGAAATTTCTACTCTTGGGCATCTGGTAATAACCACTCAGGGAGGATATGTAAAAATATTAGATCTTTCAAACTTTGAAATTCTGGCCAAAGTGGAGCCGCCTAAAAAGGAGGGTACCGAGGAACCAGATAAATTTGTCTCTGTAATATACTGCTCGGGTACAGATAGACTCTGTGCATGCACCAAAGGTAAGATCTTTATTAAGTTCTCTAATCAAATTTGTAAAGTCAAAATGCAGTACATAATGTGCTGGGGTACTATGTTCCTTATTTACATTTAAAAGGCTTCTAATAGGCATCCATCATCTCCCTGCTGTGTTGTTAATCATTCTTTTAAAAGACTGAGGCCCAATTCTGACATCACTTTCTGCTAACCTTTGATTAGATCCCAAACTCTGGTTTGAGCTTCCAAAATATATTGATAATTCATGCCTTAGAATTGCTTTCTTTCTCTTTCCCTCTGCTCAGCAGTCCAGTTCTCTAGATGCACTGGAGTCCAAAAGTGGAGCATGTATGGTTTGCCAATTTAGACATGCCCTACTATAGTTAGGTTTCCTTTGCCATGACATCTTCATTAATCTGTAATCTTTTACTGTTGTAGATTTGTATGTCTTCTTCTTTGGCGATCACTTGTAGCCGAGTAAGATTGTCTTCCATAAACACAATTTTAACAATAAGTCCGTAAGTGACTGTGGAGGCCAATTCTGGATCCACACGTCCTTCCACAGTGGGGACACAATAGTAGACAACAATGGGAGTTGTAGGCCAAAACACCGGGGGGGGGGGAATACCCCGGCATGAAAACTAGTTATTAGTTATTATTTGGATGAGTAAGTGTTTTGAAGTTCAATTTGAGGTCATGCAGAATTGAATTTCTTGCTTTCTAAATGGTTAATGCACTGGGTTAGCAGTTTAGCAGGAAACATTTGGAGGAGGAGGAGGAGTTTGGATTTGATATCCCGCCTTTCACTCCCTTTAAGGAGTCTCAAAGCGGCTAACATTCTCCTTTCCCTTCCTCCCCCACAACAAACACTCTGTGAGGTGAGTGGGGCTGAGAGACTTCAGAGAAGTGTGACTGGCCCAAGGTCACCCAGCAGCTGCATGTGGAGGAGCGGAGACACGAACCCGGTTCCCCAGATTATGAGACTACCACTCTCAACCACTACACCACACTGGCTCTCATTTGGATAGTGGTTTGGTTATTACTAGCGGGTTGTATACATAGTTGTGTGTGTAGCAGGGCTGACAGAAGGAGATTTCACCCCCCACTCACTGCAGGGGTGATTTCAGTTCCCCTCCCATGCGGCTGGGGGACCCAGATGAATGGATGGGCTGTGGCATGGTGTTCTGAGGGGAAGGAGCCGCCACAGGAACTATTCCCAGAGAAAACTATTGATAGCGGGGGTTCTACTCATAGGCCACAGCCCACCCGTACAGCAAGGTACCTTGGCTCTTAATAGAGTATTTCTGAGGAGCTGTCATGGAGGGGAATGGCTATAAAATAAGTTTCTGCCAGCCTCTTTACATATGCCTAATGCTTGATCCAATCCATAAAAAATTTAAAGGGGTTTTCCTGACATGTACCACGAAAATGGATACACAAGTATCTGACATACTGTGCAATATTAGTTTCCTTATGTACTAGAAGGAAAAGCTGGTATTCTCCCTATAGTGAGCATGTCTTAAGCTGAGATATGATGAACAAGACCTCACGGTTTGCTGCTCCTTTCATGCAAGCAGGGAAACATACTGGGAAGTCTTCAGTTAACAAGAAATTCCCATTTTGATTTGAAACCATAGATTCATATCCTAGCTTGTTCAGAAGTCATTAACTATGGACTTCTGGGTTAGCGCCATCGGCTAATGGCAGATTCCCTCCGAGCTCCGGAGGGAATCTACACTTGATCTTAGCCAAAAGGCCGAGAAGCGAGCTCCGGAGGGAATCGGCTCCGCAGGATCCGGGTCTTGCCGCTGCGGCGACGCAGGGACCCTCAGAAATCACAGGCGCTGAAGCCTGTGAACTTGGTGACTCGGCGGGCACCATTTGCGCCCCCCCGACCCGTGAAGGAGCCTTTTTAAAGGCTTCGGAACGGGGGACGGGGTGAGCGGCGCGGTGCTGAGAGTCTACTGCTTCTCCTGCGGAGTGAAGCCGCATGCCATGGTTGGAGAGCGCTGACTTCTTGTGAACAATTGGACTTTAAAAGCAACAACCCGTGAGTAATACGGAAATTGGATTTGTAAAGAAAATATTTTTTTTTAATTAGGCACGATCGGGGAAGGCGCAAACAGGAAGTCCGTCTCCCCGTCTTATAAATAATCTAAAGCAAGGACTAGCTAACTAAGGTCGAGAGAATTTCTTCTTCTTTATTGGGTAAAAGACATTAATTTCACGATTTGGCAGTATAAGTAATTTCACTGGAGGATAAGAGCTAATTTTGAGAGCTGAAGTGCCACCCTCCCGGACCCGGGAGTGATCCTCGAGAGAGCCTGTTGAGATATAGAAGAGTTTGACAGCTGTCAAATTAGCTGTCAAGAAGGAAAAAGAGAACTTTGTTTCTGCTGTCTCTGCTGGATATATTTGCTACAATTTGGTTATATTTTGTTGAAAACAAGGAAGAACTGATACAAACTAACTTGATTTTTGGATTTGAACTGGAAGGAAGATAAAGTAACCAAAATCCCTCTAGAGGGGATTTTGGGACATTACCAGAATGGCTGAAGGAGGAAAAATTCAAGCTAAATTGGACAGAGTGTTTCTTCTCTTGGGAAAGTTACAAGGCCAAATTGATGTTTTGGCTACAAATGTTGCAACTCTGGACTTAACAGTAAACAAATTCATTGAATGTGATAAGGACTTGACTCATGAAGTCCATGCAGCTGGACAAGAAGAGAAACTTGAAAGATTTGAGAGTGTGGAGAAAGAGATATATGTTGTTTCTGAGGAAAAGGAAGGAGGAGATGTAATGTTGCAGATGACAAAGGAGAGCCAGAGGCCTGACATGATGGCTACAAAGGAAAATAAGTACTGGATGATGAAAATCTGTTTTGAATTGAAGATTGAAGAATGGAGAGATCTCCTTATGTGGAGATCTGAAGACCTATGGATTACAAATTTGATTAAGGTGAAAGTTGGAGCTTTTGGGACATTTGGACTTAAAAGGAGTAAGAAACAAGATTCGGGCTCCACTTTTAAGTATGGAGGTATGGCTGGAAGAAATATGGACCCCATCGGGACAGAGCTTCTCCGAGATCTGGTGTTTAATATTAAGGACTACCAAAAAAACCGGCAGAGAGGAATTGAGAGAGAATTAAGAGCCTCGGACGTGAGGTCTCCAGGCTGATAGTAGACTAAGACTGATGGACATTTGTTGGGGATTGAAACCGGGAAGGGTGGGGTGGGGTTTGGGAATCCAAAGGGTGCAGAATTATAATCTCTTTTTTTATTTTGTTTTGCTATTAGTATGAAAATTGGGGAATTCGTGGAAGGGAATTTGGGTCGACTTTAGAAAAAAGTTTTAAGAATGAGCACTGATGTTTAAATACTGATGTTTATAAGTTAAAATTGGTTTTTTTAAAATGAATTAAATATAAAAAGGTCAAAAATTGGGGACAAGAACTTGTTGAATTAACAATTTGAATTGGAATATAAGAAGGGGAGGTGTGGGGAAGTCAGGGAAATATGTTATTGAAAATAAGGATTGTAAACTTTATGTATTTTTAACTTTTTTGTTTTTTCTTTTTTTGATTTTTTAATGTATAAAGGTGGAAAAACTCAATAAATATCTTTTTTAAAAAAAACAGAAGTCATTAACTATGGTTTCCTGATTTGGACGTAATGAGAGACTATAATTACATGAAGACTTGTAAGCTTCTCTCCCCATTTGTGCAAAGGGAGAAGTGGCTGCATGCAAGTATACAAGGCTCAATTATATCTTAGCTTCTTAAGATGAGATATGGTTGTCCAAACATGATCTTTTTATCAAGCAAATCTTAGCTTCAAACGAAGTGAGTTAGTAGGACATAAGAGGAAATAATTTGCAAAATGAAATGGGAAAACCCTGACAAGAACCCACTAACGATTTCTTCTTAGTGTTTGCAAATAAAATGTTAAAGGTACAACAGAGATAAGATTGCATTGCATGGTCCTTTGAATTTGTAGGGTGTTTTTTTTAAATAAGCAGAATACAGTGGTGCCTTGCAAGACGAAATTAATTCGTTCCGCAAGTTTTTTCTTCTTGCGAGTTTTTCGTCTTGTGAAGCACGGTTTCCCATAGGAATGCATTGAAAATCAATCAATGCGTTCCTAGGGAAACCGCCTTCAAACCAGGTCCGGGGACAGTCTGTCCCCCGACCTCTTCTGAAGGCTGGGGGGGGGGCAAGGACTTCTCCGCTGTCCCAGGGAGATCTGAAAATGCTGGCGGGCGGCAGCGAACGTTTCGCTGCTGCCCGCCAGCATTTTAAAAGCTCCCGGGACAGCAGAGACTTCTCCGCTGTCCCGGGGCGATCTGAAAATGCTGGCGGGCGGCAGCGAACGCTGCGCTGCCGCCCGCCAGCATTTTAAAAGCTCCCGGGACAGCGGAGACTTCTCCGCTGTCCCGGGGCGATCTGAAAATGCTGGCGGGCGGCATTTCTGCCAGTTGTATTATGTGTGCAACCTTAAGCTTAATCTAAGAGGCTCTTGCCCCTTTATAGTATTTCAAAGCTTATGTATATTTGCTTACCTGATTTTTCTGGTAAGCTGCAGAGCTTTGAAGCAGGAAATAGATGCTTGGTGATTTGTTCTCCATTTTTGGCTGAAATTCTGACTTGTAATAGAGACTTCACAATTCCCTGCCCCTCCCCAAAGTTCTTAAATTTCCACCCAATTGATTAATTGCTTTGTTTATTTTATAGTAACATTTTGAATGTATACAGAGATTGCTAATGCTTTTCTAATGTGCTTGCTTTTGGCAAATCAATCCCACTTGAAATATACCTTTCTTAATGGGGTGTGTGTGTGTGTTTGTGTTTGTGTGTGTAAATGCTGCAGAACAATGACAAATTTCTTTTAATTGATACCAGTTGCTTCCAGTTTAATAATCAGAATACTTGATTATGCCAGACTTTAGAGTCAAAGCAACTGTTGTGAGGTTGACAGTTTAGGGAGTTGGTACATCACCAGCTTTGAAAGGATCCTGAGCAAGGGAAATAGTAAAATCCCTAGCGTTAGCCTTTAAAAAGGAAGAGTATTGTGTTCTAATGTTCCCATTCCCCCTGCCTTACTGAGGACATCTGCCAAGGGTATTATAAGAGCAAAAATAGGAACTTCTTCATTAAAAATCATATGAGAAGGAACTGAATAGAAGTATTGATGCCACTTCATTAAACATTATAGATTTATGTACTATGCCATTCTAGTAACTTCATCTCAAGGAGGATACCAGAGAGCAGAGAGAAGTAAACAAGTGAATGAAGTTTCAATCCCTTTATTATGGGGAATGGCTTATCACCATAAACAAAACTTTAACTGAGTTGTTCTGTCTAGCTGTGAAGGTTATTCTGATAAGTAGTTCATAATAGCACGAGTGAGGTAGGTGTTCAGTATGACAAAAGTTTCATTTTCATTTTTTCATCACCGGTATTTTAAGAACCCTGGTGTTTGTGTTCCCTTTATTGCTCAACAGCTGCTAGAAATACCTTGCTTGCTGTATTTTACCACAGATCTATTTAGTTAAGAACTCTGTGGCCAACCAGATGACTTGGGGCCAAGGTGGAGAACCAGGTATGCAACAAAGGAAGTATCTTTGCAGCTGTGACTTGAAGTTAAGCCACAGCTGAAAACATCCATGCTGAAAGCAGGGCTTGCAGTGGGTACTAAATTTACATTCAGCACAGCTGCAAACCCTGGAAACTTCTTAGTGGGGCTGATGATCTCAGTGGGGCTTGCACTTGGCACTGAATTTACATTTAGTCAGTGTTTGAAACTCCCATTGTTCTAGGTGTATTTTGTGACAGGGAATTTCATTAGTGCGAACAGTTTCTGAGCTCTGGGCGCAGTATTGCGCCTAAGATTTCAGATTAAAACTGCAGAGTGGAAGGAAAGGAGGACCTTTTTCTGCCTCCCCACTTCCAGCTACTCTCTGAAGACTGGAGATGAGCCCCTCTTAAGAATATCAGGGGGTGGGCAGGGGAATGACTGGACCATGTGAAAAATGAACATAATATTTTAGCTGCAGCTCATTCATTTTCAGCTTTGTATTCTTGTTATAAAAAAGTGCCTAGACATTCCGTTGTTGTGCCCATAACCTAGGTTTAAGGTGCCATTTAGCTCCTAGCTTTCATATCTCAGTTTCTAATACTAAATTTAGTGTTGACGGCCACCTTGCTTTATGACAGAGGAACAGTCAAGGATCCATTCAAAGCAACTTGACCTGCTTCACACTTGAAGTCATATAATGTCAGGTGTGGGGTAGGTGAGCATGACTGTGGTGAAGCAGCCTTGCAGGCCAAATTAAGATACCTAATGGGCTAAATTAGATTTGTGGGTCATACATTCCTGATCTCTGTCTTATGGAAGTGTAGCAGCAGGGCAAGTAATGGTATTTTTTCCCTATTTGACTGCAGTTTCTGGTAAGTGGAAGTATATCTTCTCTGAACTCAGAGGTTCTGTGCTTGAGAAACTTGTTTTTTCCTTTTTGTATTTGTCAATACTTGGAAATTCAATCAAAGCAATTTGAAAAACCAGCAACTCAGAGATTCTGTTTAGCTACCGTGACTAATACTGGTTGAAAACTCCACCATCCATGAATTTACCTATTTCTTAAAAAGTCACTGAAGCTAATGGCTACCAGTACTTTTTTCATAACAGAGCAACTGGATCACTGTGTTGTTCTAGGTGACTGCTAAAAACTAGTCTGTTTCAAAAAGCATTTTGTTCTCTCTTTGCTGGTTTATCTTTGGTGTCTTCCTTTCAATGCTATTTTGGTTTTTGCTTTGGAAGCTGGACTTTTGTGTTAACATTTGTGATTTGTCAGTATTGGTGATTTTAATGGGAATTTGATTTTGTTTGTGTTGCGAATTTTAAGCTGCCTTGTATGTCTTCTAAAATTAGGCCAGGGGTGTCTAAAAATAAAATGTTAAGTGCAATATGCAGATACATTTAGAAAAGAATTTTAATGTTATTAGTGAGTTTGCGGTTGAGAACAGTGTTATGCTAAATAAATGTATCTTAACTTGTGTTTTAATTGACAACTGTTCTCAGGTGGAGAACTTCATTTCCTCCAGATTGGAGGGACTTGTGATGATGTTGATGAAGCTGATATACTTGTGGATGCATCTCTCTCTAAAGTGGCAGAGCAGTTAACAGAAGGCACAAAACCTTTATCTAATCCTTCCAGTCCAGGCATTACAGGTAAGCCATTTTGAGACGTTGTTGTTGTTGTTTACCAACAAGCAGTATATACATTTTATGAAATAAGTATTTAGTAAGCGGTTTTATTTGAAGCATGCTTTAACGGTGCATTTTGCAAATGTTAACCATCAAACTAAATTCACTTCTGCATTGTGTACACAAACACATTCTTGAAGTCTGTCTAAATTAAGCTATATTGTGTGATTATTTTGTAGAACTGTGCTATCAAGTCAGATTTTTTTTTAACAAGGGTGGTATCCATTCGTGATTCCATCAGTGGAATGAGGAGGGAGCCAATTTTTTGCATCTGCCTCTCCCTGAATAGCCCAAATCTGCTCTGGGGCATCCTCCAGTCTTCTGATACAGATTTCGGAGGGCACAGGGCACTGGAGGATTGAAAATTAACAACCTGAAAAAACATTCTGGGTGGTATCTAATGATGACTCTCCTCTGATAAAAGAGAGGGAGGATAAGAGATAATCCTAAATGCAAAGGTATCGGTATTCTTAAAAGCCATTAACAACATCCTATGATTTGATGAAATTGGTATCTTTCTGGTTTTATAGCTGTTCTAAAGAGTTAAAGTTAAAATGCTGTGTTTCTGATCCTTCTGTTAACTATTAACTGAATAGTCATTTCGTATTTTGAGTCTCCTGTACCTTTCTCATATAAACAGGAGTTGATCTTCTGGTGGACCAGCCATTTTCCCTTGAAACATTAACATCTTTAGTAGAGCTGACTCGCTTTGAGACTTTGACACCCCGATTTTCTGCCACTGTTCCTCCATGTTGGGTAGAGGTTCAGCAGGAACAGCAGCAAAGGCGGCACCCGCAACACTTGCACCAGCAGCATCATGGAGATGCAGCTCAGCATACTCGGACTTGGAAATTACAAACAGATAGGTAAAATAAGAAATGATATAAATCATGGCTGTACCAAAGGATTTTTTCATTGAACATTGGATCTCCCTGATGCAGAGGCCATATGTGAAAGGATCCTATGCATGAGGCAGGCTTCCAGTTAAATCACTCGGGAAACCCTTCATTTCAGATGTGGAATTTACCTTCAATTGTTGCTTTAGCTAGTCTCTTCAAATATGGTTCATATTGTAAATGTCAGTCATAAGTTGTAAGCTGCTTTGGGCACAATATTGTGGAAAAGCAGCATGCATTTAAGCAGATGCTCCTATAAGGGTACAGCCCAAACATTCATTGCTTCTGTAGAGCAGTAATATGTACAAAAGCAAAATAGAGCTGTTTATTTTTCTCTTGTTATGTGCACATTTAATTCCTGATTTTCCTCCCTTCTCCCTTTGTAGCAACAGCTGGGATGAACATGTTTTTGAATTGGTCTTGCCAAAAGCCTGTATGGTTGGACATGTGAACTTCAAATTTGTTTTGAATTCAAACATCACAAACGTTCCACAGATTCAAGTGACTTTATTGAAAAACAAAGCTCCAGGCTTGGGGAAAGTCAGTGGTAAGCCAAGAGTGGATGAATACCTTGCTTAATTTATTAATACTTAGGGATTTAAAGGTAGCACTGCTAAAAGATGATTCAACTGCCAAAGCACTTTTGAGTGGTATCCAATGAAGCAGTTTTGTTAATTCAAAGACTGGCTGTGCAGTGAAACATCCCCCCTCCTCTGTTTGTGCACTCAGTGCACCCTCCCCAGATATTCTTTGGAGGGTTGGGGAAGCCCCCCAATAACAAATTTAGGGGGCCCACAGAGAAAGGAGTGAATTTTATATTTCACAGCCAGAAGTCCTTATGGTAACAGAACTACCCTTTGTTCCTCCTGTGCACATAAGATGGTCTCAGGTGGTTTTAAGTTCCTGCTTGACTCAAGCTGTTGCTGAAGCCAGTTCTTGTTACCGTTGCTGATTTATCAACTGCTTGAGTCAGGCATAAACTTAAAATGACCTCTGGCCACCTTTACATGCAAGAGAAATTCCTTTCAGGTAAGACCGATGGTCCCTTCTATTAAAATCAGTCATTATGTTTAAGGAAAGGTTGGGTTGCTGATCATCATACATTAATTCCATTGATGGAACAAAACTTAATGGTAAGCAACCTTAGTGGGCAGCAGTGTCCACCACTCTGGCAATAGAGTATACATCTCTTTTACCCTGTCAGGGGAGTGGGGAAAATGATGATGCAGTATTGTGTGCTGCTCTGAATATATTTCTCTTATTTGACATAAGTTGGGTTTTTTTTTTCTAAAGAGAAATGGCTACACATACGTTAATTGTTAAGAGTCTAAGTTGGTATAGTCTCACTTAGAAGTATCTGTGAGTGAATGGACAATAACTGAAGGCAGCAGTAGTGGGGAACGTTGCCTGAGTATATATTAGAACCTAAATTTTAGTGGTAGTGCTGAAAGGATTTAACACTTTTTCTCCATCAGTGCAGAGAGCAGCTATCTAAAGGTTTAATATTGATTTTGAAACAGTTGATTCTGCCTAGGAATTAGAAGGCCTCTAACAATGAATATATTTCAAAATACAGTTGCCTCTTGGTATAGTTGTTATGAAGTTGGTGTTAAATTGTATTCCAAAAGAAATTCCAAGTAGAATCAATAAACAGGAATGTTAAGGCTTTAAGCAAAACTATAGTTGTGAGTCCTGTTTTTAAAATGTCTTTGATTCTTCAGAAGCAGCTGTAGATAGACAGATAGCTTTCCCTCTGTCACCAGCTCATAATATTGAAATTGAAAGGAATGGAAAACAAGGACTGGATGATTTGAATGAAGAAATGCAGAATATGGATGTGGAGGAGACACAATGTAAGTTACATACAGTGCCCATTTTAAATGTATTTGCCATGTACAGGTTGGGTGAATGTATTCTGTAAGTTTTAGAGTCAATTCTCATTAATTGGAACTTGTAAAATGCTGACACTACTCTCTTTATATCTGTTGGCTTTTTATCTCCCTTTGTTGATGTATCAGAGTAACCCATTTGTTAGACAAATACTATTAATAACCAGAAGGAACAGCACAGGAAAAGAGCAGAGAACATCATAATCCTTACAGATCATCAAAAGTATCCCTAAAAAGAAACATAATATCTAAAACACAACACATCTAAAAATAATGACAGCATTATAGCAAACAATGTCAACAGACTAAAGTAATACATTTGTAAAAGTAGATAGCAAAAATAGTGCATTAAAAGACCAACAGTAGAAAAGTACTAACATAACAAACAAACAAACAAACAAACAAACAAACAAGGCCTGTTACAGTTCCTGTGAAAAACTTTGGATGTATAATTACATCCTTCCCTACAGACCCTAGAGACAAGGCCTCTTCCCTGTGGAGAGTTGACCTATACGCATGGATATCTGGGCAAGGACTACATGGAGCAAGTCAACATAAGGGGAATAGTGCTGATAGATGTGGCTCAACTCATTGTTCTTGTGTTGATGTACATGGGAACCAAAAACACCTGCATAAGTGTGTTGAAAGCAAGTAGATGGGGAGGTTCCTAAAATCTCTCAGGTTTCAAAGTCCAGGGTAAAGAGAAATATATAAGAAAATATAAAGAATTTTACTTTTCAATTGTCAACCAGATGTTCTGAAATTCAGCTGAAGCCAGTCCCTTCCTCTTTTCAACTTCCTATTTTGTACACTTTTTAATCAATTGAATATAATCTGTTTTTAACTGATTTTAATATTTAAATTGTTGTAACTGACGCTAGGAACTCATGGCGAAGGGTAGATAAGAAATTCAATGATGACGACAATGACAATATTAATAATTGATACATATCTGGGATTTTGAGATCATAATGCACTACAGGAAAACACAGTGGCCTGGTTCAGTGACCATGGTTTTCTATTATGAGAGCATGCTGTAGCAAAGCTTAGGCTTATGCATTCCACCACCCTCTCTCTTCCATGTACAAGGGGAGGAGATTGAAAGCTGAATATATAATATATATTGCCAGCCCCCATTATATCTGAATCAAAAACTATAGTTTATTGTAAACTGTGGTTTGTTAATAAATCAGAATATCAAACCCTGATTTTATTCTTATTTGTTTTAATTAACTACAGGTAGAATGCATAACAGTACCATGAGTTCTGATGTAATGGGAAGCTATTGCTACTGCAAACAGTTTAAAGTTCTATGTTTCTTCTTGTGCATGAGTCCAAGGCTTACACCAGTGCATTCTGTAATTGGAAATCATAGTTCCACATTATGTCTGAACCAGGTTATTATTTAGCTAATAATTAAGTGTCATTAACCTTTTTGAACAAGTTGTGTATTCTTTTGAATAGACAGCTTATCTTTGAACTTTTTTCCCCCCAAAAGGCCCCCGACTATGTCCCTTTTTAGAGGATCATAAAGAAGATATTTTGTGTGGTCCTGTATGGTTGGCTACTGGTCTTGATCTATCAGGGCATGCTGGAATGTTGACACTAACAAGTCCAAAGCTTGTTAAAGGTAATTTTTTTGCTAGAATATTTTGGAATGAAACTGAAAAATGTGAGTTTTCTGGATATTAACAGATAATCCCCCAGTTACCCTTAGAATCGAAGACTAATTGTCTCTTCATTTCTTTGAAAAACCTTTAACAAAGTGTTATTGATACCTGCTAGGAAAAATATACGTGTAAAACAAGTCTTAAAGAGTTTGTTGATTATGCTTATAGTCTATTTGTCTTATTCTAGGTATGGCAGGTGGAAAATACCGTTCTTTTTTAATTCATGTGAAAGCAGTGAATGACAGAGGAACAGAAGAGATCTGCAATGGTGGAATCTGGCCTGTTGTAAGGATACCATCTCTAAAACCTCAGAATAGCAAGGGTCATTCACTTGCCTCACTTCTGGCAAAAGTTGCAGCAGGCAAGGTATTTAAATAACATATAGAGAAAGCATGGTCAAAAAGCTGCTGCTGCTCAACCAGCCAGTTGCTGAAAGTCCATCTGTTAGAACTGAAGCATCAACTGTGTAATTTATATTTAAACTAACATAGAGGTGGTAAGAGTAAAACATGGAACCTTTAGAATTCTGTAGGTGGGTAGAATCCATATATGGAATTCAGAAAATGTGTGTTGTTTTGTTCAGTATTCCCCTGGTTGGGGGAGCAAGGTGGCATTGTGGTCTAAACTACTGAGCCTCTTGGGCTTGCTGATCGGAAGGTCAGCTGTTCGAATCTGCCCAACGGAGTGAGCTCCCGTTGTTCTGTCCCAACTTCTGCCAGCCTAGCAGTTCGAAAGAACGCCAGTGCAAGTAGATAAATGGGTACCACCGCAGTGGTAAGGTAAACTGCATTTCCGTGCGCTCTGGTTTCCCTCACGGTGTTCCGTTGCGCTAGAAATGGGTTAGTCATGTTGGTCACATGACCCGGAAAGCTGTCTGTGGACAAATGCTGGTTCCCTCGGCCTGAAGTGAGATAAGTGCCGCACCCCATAGTCACCTTTGACTGGACTTTACCGTCCAGGAATGCTTTACCTTTTTACCTTACCCCACCCCCCACCCCGCACTTCACATACTGTTCTTTATCTGCAAGAACACTATAAACAAAAAGGAATCAACAGTATTTGCAGATTTGAGACTATTGGCTATGATTGTAGTTGATGTAGCCAAACTTAACAATTCATGGAATAATGGTATAATATTAATAATATTATTAATAATAATAATAATAATAATAATAATAATAATAATAATAATAATATACTATTTCTACCCTGCCCACCTGGCTGGGTCTTCCCATGTGCTTGGAGAGGAACGTTGGTTGTTTTGAAGGAAGTTTCTGGAACCCTCTCGTTGACCAGCCAATTCATTCCTGCCTTCACTTGAATCAGACATTAGAGAGTGCCAGAGGGCCTAATTCCTTTGCAGGCAAGGTTCAAGAGGAGATATGCTGGTGGTAGGAGGGGCCATAGGCAGAAGAGGGCAGAAGAATGGATGTGACAGCTACCTCCGCACAGTAGGCTCCATTCTAACCAGAGGTTTTTATATATAGGCATCCCCCCATTTATGCGGGGATTACAGTCTGGGCCTCTGTGCACATCAATGAAATCATGTAAAGTAGGGAGCACCCACTCTTTAAACAACCTCTGTCACGCTCTCTTCAATCCGTACTAAAAATACTGTATCCCAAAATATCCACAACTAGAATTAAAGTTCTGGGGCTGGCAGGAAGCTGGAGGACGTGTGGGAAAGTGGCTGAACATCAGCTGTTAGGTGGGGAGGCTGAGCAATGTAAATAAAGCCCTGCTGCACCCCCAGTCTCTTCAGGCTTCCTCTGACATCACTGACATTTTTGGGGGGTTCCTGGGAGGGTCTCCTCGCAAGCTTACAAGAGTTGGACTTTCCAACTCTCTCCTGCCATTTCCGGGTTTGAATTGAATTATTTTTTAAAATTTCCTGGTGCTACACATATACACAGTTGCACGAAAGTCAGTCACACATAAGTGGGAGCGCACCTGTACACACAAACGTCTTTCTGTCTTTCATCCGTGCAAGAGGCATTATCATAATTGAAGAAGTTCTAGCCAGACAAATGCATTCAAGTAGGGCCATTGAGGAATGTAGAGATGGTGGGGTCATGGGTGGTAAGAATCCCAAGGACCCCAAGCCTGAGGTTCCTTATCTGTGGTGTATGATGACTTCAGTAAATATTATTTTATATTTTTTTAAACTTCTCCCTCGGTATAGCTGTTAAAAGGAAGCTGCAAACTAAATAAATAGACACAAATCTGAACTTACTTGATTTCTGGCATTAGAACTTTATGCTTCCATTCTGTCAAGATAATAATTGCATTGTTTTAAAAAATGGCCATTTTAATGTTTGAAAAGCATGTGATTTTGGTTTAATAACTGACATTGTTTTTATATGAACTTCCCAATTTAGGAGTAGGAAAAAATGATTGTGAGCATGTGGAATATTACTTTTGAAATGTCTGTGGTTCTTTTATATATTTTTAAAAATTATAGGACAAGTCCTCTAATAAAACAGAAGTCAGTAATTCATCACGGAAATCTGACAACCTCCGTGGGTGCGACTTGCTTCAAGAAGTTTCTGTAACAATTAGAAGATTTAAAAAAACATCTGTTTCAAAGGAAAGGTGAGTTTGATATTTAGGAATTCAACCTTATACAGTGATGTGTGTTAAAAATTCTTTTTCAAAAGAGTTCTGTTAATTTTTCTCATTTTTATGCTGGTTCAAATAAGAATTCACAAAACTGTAAGTCCAAACTCCATTCTGGAGAAGCTTTTCAGTGCAAGTGTGCATTGGAATGGCTTGGTAGAAAAATAAAATGTTTCAGAATGTGGGCCTTTGCCACTTCTGTCACTATGGACTATACATAGCCACCAGGACATATGGCCGTAGCTGCCTTATGCTTATCTAGTCAGGGCAACTCTACAGTAGCTCTCAGAGTAACGTCTTTTTTTCCTTTCTTTTCTTTTTTTTGGTTGCCTAAAGAAGTTGTGCTTTTTAAATTCAAGGGGTAAACTTCTAGACTTCTGTAAGGGGAGCTAAAGAGAGGGAAACAAAAACAAAAGAAAACCCTGTGTGTTTTCGTTTCCTTAGGCTTAGGGAATGGACTTGAGCATTGTAATCTTAAAATAATGACGTTTAATGTCAGCAACTTTCACTTCAGTGGTTTACATCTGTGGATTGTCTTTCTCTCCCTCCACAGAGTTCAGCGGTGTGCTATGTTGCAGTTTTCAGAATTCCATGAAAGACTTCTGAACACCCTCTGCAAAAAGGCGGAAGATGGAGTTGTGACGGAGCATGCTCAAAGTCTTGTGTTAGATATCTTATGTTGGCTGGCAGGAGTTCAGTCTAATGGACCGGGCAGGTAGAAGAACTTCACTTTTGTCTTAGGAAACATTTTAAATTGCAAGTGTTTTGGTTTAAAGTTTGTTTTGCTTTGTTTGTTTTTTTCAGTTCAAAAGAAGCAAATGAGAGCTTACTGTCTAAAGCAAGGATGTGTCTCTTTGATATAGTGCGTGTGTGCTTCTTTGAAGCAGGACGAAGCATAGCACACAAATGTGCACGTTTTCTAGCTCTTTGCATAAGGTTGGTAATACGACTTTTGTTTGCATACTTTCTCTATATTAATGATTCTAATTATGCCCCTTAATAGAACTGGAAAGTAGAATTTTCTTTGGTTCTCTACAGAGCCTCTCCTCCCCTGAGAAACACATTTATGCAATAACATCCATAGAATCCATAGCAGTATGTGCTCTGTACTAAAGCAAAATAATAAAATGAAATTTATATTTTTGTAGCAATGGGAAATTTGAGCCAAGTCAACAAGGATTTGGCTCGATCCTTCTGAAGGCTTTGCTTGGCAATATATCTTATTTACCTGCAGCTGCAACTGGAGGTGAGCTTCATTTTTTATTTTTGTGCATGCATACTTTGTCATTTTTTTGGATTAAGTTCTTGCCTGGTGGGCTTAGTTTCTGGATCTGGTTCCATGTTTTATTTCCCCTCTTTAATAAGCTGCCAGTTCATGCAGGCAATAGCATCAACTTTAGCACTGTGTTCCAGGCTTCTTGTCCTTATGCGGCATCTGTATGTTAATTTAGGCTCCAATTATTAAGTAGTTAAAACCTAACTATACACTCATGATTTGTTATGACCTCATGGAATGCTCTCTGAAGACAAACATCAAATATTTGCAAGCTAAAGAAAACCTTATATAACAGAGAATATTTTATTTGCTAACCTAATCATTGGTCATTTAAACATATGTTTAAATACAGTTTTGGTTGTGAAGATGGAGATGATTATGATTAGTTACTAAACTTTATTGTTGGTGGGTTTCTCCCTCTAGGATCTGTCTATTGGTATTTTGTATTGTTGAACTATGTAAAGGATGAAGACTTAGCTGGCTGCAGTACAGCTTGTGCATCCCTGCTAACTGCAGTGTCCAGACAGTTACAGGACCGGTTAACACCCATGGAAGCGTTACTGCAGACAAGGTAGCGGAAAGTATCTGTATACCAAGCACGTTTTGAAAAAATGAACATGTTAATAGCTCTTGTTTTATTTTTCATTGCTCTATTTTCAGTGTGTGTGTAAATGTGCTTGTCCTTGTGCTATTTTTGTTCTTCCTACTTCAGTAACAGGAGTGTGGATTTTCCCTTTGTCAGGACCAGGGCTATATTTTCCCTCCTGAGAAAGGAAAGTAAGAAGGAAACTGGCTTCAAATTTATTTGCACAACCAATTCAGAATTGCTGTATGTTTTATGACAAGGATATCTGCAGAACCACTTTCTCCTGTATGAACCTGGTCACTCATTAAGACCGTCAACAGATTATCCCCAAAAGCCTACCTCACTGTGTCCTTTTTTGTAGTTGCACCAAGGCTCTGGAACTGCTTCCTGACTGAAATTCCTCTCACCATCACCCTCCCCTCTTGCAGCGTTCTGACACATGGCAAATAATCTTCCTTTTTAGGAGGGTGTGATGAGGTGCTAGTTCTAGCTGTTTTTGTTTTCTTCTGACACTTTTACAGATTTCCTCCCCACTGTTCTGTGGTGCTTAGATTTTGTTAACTGGATTTTTACAGTTTTATCTTGATGGGAGACATCAACTGTCTTGGATTATTTTTTGGAATATGGGATGGGGAAAGTGATGCAAAAGCAAGGAAACTGAATGAGTATACAGATGTATGTATTTGCTAGATAGGGAACGCGGGTGGTGCTGTGGGTTAAAGCACAGAGCCTAGGGCTTGCTGATCAGAAGGTCAGTAGTTCGAATCCCCGCGACAGGGTAAGCTCCCGTTGCTCGGTCCTTGCTCCTGCCAACCTAGCAGTTCGAAAGCACGTCAAAGTGCAAGTAGATAAATAGGTACCACTCTGGCGGGAAGGTAAACGGCGTTTCTGTGCACTGCTCTGGTTCGCCAGAATTGGCTTAGTCATGCTGGCCACATGACCCGGAAGTTGTACGCCGGCTCTCTCGGCCAATAAAGCAAGATGAGCGCCACAACCCCAGAGTCAGCCACGAATGGATCTAATGGTCAGGGGTCCCTTTACCTTTACCTTTATATGCTAGTTATCTTATAAAAATAAAGAATTCAACACAATTCATAAGTTTGTTTATAGCTACATTCTCTGAGATTCTCTTAAACATAACTTAATAGCTCAGTCAGTAGAGCACGAGACTCTTAATTTCAGGGTCATGGGTTTGAGTCGTACTTTGGGCAAAAGATTCCTGCATTGCAGGGGGTTGGACTAGATGACCCGCGAGGTACCTTCCAGCTCTGCAATTCTACGATTCTATGAACAAGCCTTTTCACTAATCCATAGCACAAAAATATCAACAAAAGGCATTAGTATATATGTTAAATTTATCACAGTAGCAGCTTTTAAAGTAAGGGTGACATCTTAACATTGTATCAGCCCTCCTGCCACATCCCTCCCAATCTTCTGAGAGCCAGTGTGGTGTAGTGGTTAAGAGCAGTAGACTTGTAATCTGGGGAACCGGGTTCGCGTCTCGCTTCTCCACATGCAGCTGCTGGGTGACCTTGGGCCAGTCACACTTCTCTGAAGTCTCTCAGCCACACTCACCTCACAGAGTGTTTGTTGTGGGGGAGGAAGGGAAAGGAGAATGTTAGCCGCTTTGAGACTCCTTCGGGTAGTGATAAAGTGGGATATCAAATCCAAACTACTCCTCCTCTTCTTCTTTGGAGATTTTGGGTGGTATGTAGGAAACAACAGAGCGAGGAGAGGAAGGCAATTAATAGCATACATTCTTCTGCTAACCTGCTTTAAGTTGTGTTTTCTAGGCATCTTCAGCAGTAGCATTTGCAGTTTGGTTCACAGAGTAGGTGGAATGGGGCAGAGAGAGCAATGGAACCAGGAAACAGAATCAGATATTCTTTAAACGTATCAGCACATGGTTTTAGTTGGGAACAAGTCTAAGGGGTTAATGCAGTAGGTGCTAATATGTAATAATCTCTTTGGGGTGTTTCATGAGAAGCAATTCAGAAATGAAATAAAAAAATATTAATAACAGCAGCAACATAATCAAGAGAGGTGTTGCCTCCTCTTGGGCAAAATTAACAAGAATCTGCTGACAGATTGAAGGAGCAGTGGCATTGCATTATGGAAGCTCTGCTCCATTATATTTCAAAGCAATTAACATGCCTCATAATTTTTGTTTGCACCAGTATGGTTCTGTGAAACATTTTCACTGATGCAATGAACCAATTAGTTCCTTATTTCCTTGAAACAACAATCTGGAAGATGTGGAAGAAATCCAGTACTCAACTGTGATCCAGTTTGGAAGTCCTATGAACTTTAAGTTTGTCAGTTATATCCCATAAATCAAATATGCACTTCTTCACATCAGTTAAGAGGCCGAATTGTCTTTCTCTTTCCAGATATGGATTGTATAGTTCGCCTTTTGATCCGGTGCTCTTCGATTTGGAAATGAGTGGCTCTTCTTGTAAGAATATCTATAACAGCAGCATTGGTGTACAGTCAGATGAGATTGACTTATCTGATGTTCTCTCAGGTACGCACATAGATCAGATGGTGCTATCTTCTTCTAATATACAGTAGCTGGGAGATCTTCAGAATCAATGTTGTACTCTTCTTTACATTTACATAACCTTCCTTGTGCAGTGTTGTCACTGAACAGAAGGAGGGGAAGGCATGGGCATGAAAATAAAAATGAGTGTAAAGTGTGGCTGCAAAAGAGAAGAGAAGTTGCAAAGCCGAAAATAGTTTAGTTGAATGGGGTTTATATGGGGAAAATGGCAGCGGGTAAGCACTGTTGTTCTCATATTTCTGCCAAAAGGCCAGTTTTACTTAAGATTCAAATGTATAACCTCTGGTAGTTGACTATTTTTCAGAGAATGTTCCTTCAAGATATGTAAATGGGTAGATCAAATTCTTGCTTTTATCACATTGGTTTTTAATGGCTTGGATACAAAGATGGCCTTGCATGAGCAGAAGGTACTCCAGCTCATACAAGGATGTTTTTTGTTGGTTGCCGATTTTCATTCAATTTCTCCCTTCCTGCTTTGGACTTCTGTGCCATGTCCTGCAGCATTCTGAAGGGCCCCTCTGCTCTCAGGAACAATTTTGCACAAGGAAAGGAAGCTCAGAAAAGCCTGGGTTTTTTGAGTGCAAGTCCACTCATGGTCGTTAGGGTCCTATCCAAGTTTGTAGAATTGTACTTTGCATGCTTGAAGGGGGAAACATCTGGAATCTCCTTAACTTGAGCCTAGTATACTGGATGTCGGCATCAGACAGGATATGGGGCAACACACTGAATACTACAACACTGAATAGGTTTCCATGTGCATTTGTTGGGGTGTCCATAGCCCACATTGATTACTATGGTCTTATTTCTAGTAATTTCGAAACTAAATTAAACAATAATTGCTTTTTTAATTCAGGAAATGGAAAGATCAGTAGCTGTGCAGCCGCTGAAGGTAGTTTTACTTCCCTCACTGGTCTCTTGGAAGTTGAACCTCTGCACTTTACTTGCGTCTCGACTAGTGATGGAACAAGAATAGAAAGGGACGATGCAAGTACGTTTACTGGTATATACATTTTATTACTACTTCCTTAACCAGCCACACTAGACCGATAAAAAGATCCCTAGAATGCAGTGGTTAACTTGAGCCCTCACTTCAGTTTTTAAAACCAGACCAAAGTGTATGTGATGAGAAAAATGTGTGTATTTAGGTATATCAGTATTTTGATATCCCTGCTTGCTTTTGCAAACTTAATTTTGAAAAAAAAGCTGCATAAAATGGTAAATCTTGTGATGAAAGGTAAATGTTCTCTGGCGACTGGCTTTTTTTTCTTTCCTTCCTTTCGAGCTTGCTTTCATTTTTAGTATTTATACTACTGGAATGCATATTTAGAAGAATGCTTGGTGTGCTGCTTTTCTACATACATGTTTTTTTGTTTCTTTGTTTCATGCCAGTGAGTACCTTCGGGGTTACCCCAGCAGTTGGTGGCCTCTCATCTGGGACAGTTGGGGAAGCCTCGACAGCACTGAGTTCAGCGGCCCAGGTAGCTTTGCAGTCTCTCTCTCATGCAATGGCCTCAGCCGAGCAACAGCTCCAAGTGCTTCAAGAGAAACAGCAGCAGCTTTTGAAGCTTCAGCAACAGGTTGGAGGCCATCTCTTTCATGGTGTCTCTAAACTTCAAAAGCTGAGAGAGTAGTTACCATAGTTACAAAAAGTCTCTCTCTTAAAAAAAAAATCAAAAATTTTCAGCAAGAGTACATCTCCAGAGGGTAGTTTAGAAGCCACTTCAAATCAGTACAAAAATACAAAGTGCACATGAGTTGTTCTTGAATCCCTAAACAAAAAGGTATTCCACACGTATAGGAATTTTGCATCTTAAGTTAACATTAATTTACACATAGGTATTTCCAGATTTTTCTTTCTAATCTGAGATAAAGGTGGAAAATACAGTTAGATTTCTTTCAGTACGAAACACACAGGCCTCTGATTAGTAAGAGCTATGCAACATGAATCTTACAGGATTAACAAAGAGGAAAGATGTGGAAAGATGTACTGCTCCTACAAATGTCTGCTTTAGCTAAAATCCAGTTGGGCCATATTACTTTGTACTGTTTAAGCCAGTAATCCTATTGATGGTCAAATTTTACAGTTTGAACTTCTTAGAGCTGTACACAGCCCAATTAAACAAAAGTATATTAAGACTGAGCATCATTTTAAGTGCATTTTTGTGATAAGTTTATTGATTTCAGTAGAATTTACTTCCAAGTGTGCAAGCTGGGGCAGTGTACTCTTAAAATGTTTTCACACACACATCTGTCTGAGAATCTCGTATATATGATGTGTTTTCAGGTGTGTGCCTCCCTCAAGGTTCTCTGATGTGTCACAGAGTCTAGCATATTAGTACATAGATATATGAATGTTAGGTTGTATTCACAGTGGGGAAGTATCCACTTGGTGTCTCACAGTACATATTGGATTCCTTGATATATGAATGTATGAGCCACCTTGTAATCATTCTGACTCCATTTGGATTTAAGCCTTGAATCCTAAGCAAAATTCCAATTAATACATTTGGACTAAATGCATATCGCTGAATTGGGCCATCACTTCTGAAGTGGACTGCTTCAGTTGATATGGTTGGTACATGAGTCTGTCTCTCTAACCCACATGCTGAATTGAATTTAGGTGAATTTTTAAATGTTAGTTCTTATGAATCCCATTTTTCCCCCTTGCATTGTTTATCACCTTTTTGTGTTACTTTGCATCTTTTTTGGTAGTAACCTTTGGTATGAGTTTAAACAAAAGCTGAGGCTATTTGCTTTTTTGTTTGTTCTGTTCATGCTGCTTGTTGCTAATGCTTTTATTGCTAGTGCCTTCCTAGAGGCAGCACTGGCCCTACTGTACATATGCTGCTTTTATTTTCCCTGCAGAAAGCAAAGCTGGAAGCAAAACTACATCAGACAACAGCAGCAGCTGCTGCAGCAGCATCAGCAGTTGGTCCTGTTCACAACTCTGTGCCTTCCAACTCAGTAGCAGCCCCAGGGTTCTTCATTCACCCGTCGGATGTCATCCCGCCCACTCCTAAAACAACCCCCCTGTTCATGACTCCGCCTCTAACACCACCTAATGAGGCAGTTTCTGCTGTTATCAATGCAGAGCTTGCACAGCTTTTTCCGGGCTCAGTCATTGATCCTCCACCAGTTAACCTTTCTGCACACAACAAAAATGCAAACAAGTCCAGAACGGTAACTAAACAGAAGAGCTTTCATGAAATTCCAGTCTAACTAATGTTAATGATAGGAACTACTTTGAGTGATTGCTAGTTTGCCTATTTTTCAAGGTGTAGTCAGTATGTTTTGAGAGCTAGTACTGTTAAAGGTCCTTTATATAATATCCCCACATCTATTAAGCTAAAATTCTTCATAATGAAGCTTCAGTGTAAATAGATAACTCGTTAATGCTTTGAATCTTTTCCATTGGTGTGCTAATAAACGAATCCATATGCAGTGTTAACTGTTGAGGTTTTCAAGTTTGAGTTTCCAAAAGCTTGCCTCCCTTTACTTTTGCATGAGCTTTAAGGTAATGACTAATAGAAAATGCATTGATTGATATATTGGTTAATTTCCCCTTTTTCAGAATCCACTTGGGACTGGCCTTGCTCTTGCAATATCACATGCTTCACATTTTCTTCAGCCTCCACCTCATCAGTCCATCATTATAGAGCGAATGCATTCAGGTAAATGCTCTTATCTTCCTTTAATGCAAAAATGTTCAAAGTTCATATTTTATAGGCTATTGGGAATTAATAGCCCGGAGCTACTTTGGGCATAGCCATGATTTAGAACTGTCTAATTTTGAGCTCTTCTGTTCAAAAGCAGATTGCTTTGTCATATGAAATTAAGAGTGTTCAAGCCTGCAGCTTGTTCATAATTCACCTAACCATAGTTTGAAGGATTGTCCAAACTGTGCCAGTGATAGCTACTACAAAAGTAACTTCTTTAGTGAGGTTAAAAATCTTTAAATAGCTTTGGAAGTGCATTTTTGTTTATTATGTTCTTTGTTTGTGTTTTGATTGAGACTACCCTTTTAGCATTGGCACTTCGAGCTCACTGTATCTATTAAGTGTTGACATCAAACCTAACTTTTTTTTAAAGGTGCAAGGAGGTTTGTGACATTGGATTTTGGCAGACCCATTTTATTGACAGATGTATTGATTCCAACTTGTGGTGATCTTGCTTCCTTGTCAATTGATATCTGGACACTTGGTGAAGAAGTTGATGGAAGGAGGCTAGTGGTTGCTACAGATATTAGCACCCATTCTCTCATTCTGCATGATTTAATACCACCACCCGTTTGCAGGTTCATGAAGGTAATTTTTTTAAAAAATGCTGTCTCTTATCAGATGGATTTATAAATGTTCTTACATGTAGTTAATGCCCAGTTGTTGCATGTTTCTCATGTTTCAAAACTATGAAACTACACTGAAGGTCTCATTGTCTTTCATTTCATTTTAGATTACAGTCATTGGTCGTTATGGAAGTACAAATGCAAGAGCCAAAATTCCTTTAGGGTTTTACTATGGGCACACATATATTTTGCCACTGGAAAGTGAGCTGAAGATTATGCATGATCCTTTACGAGGAGAAGTTGAATCTGCAAACCAGCCAGAAATTGATCAACACTTAGCCATGATGGTTGCGTTGCAGGAAGACATACAGTGCAGGTAAGATGAGGTCTTGGAAATGTATTGTTCATGGTTAATTTTAAAGTTGTAACAGCATGCGTACACACACACACAGAGCAGATAGATACAGATATATCTTTCTGTTCATTGCTTTGTTTAAACTAAAGCATTGAGGCATGAGTGTGTGAAGTTAAAATATGTTGTTTCTTTTAGTTCTTAGATGGGGTGTGTTTCTTAATAATGAATTTTAATTTAAAGGTGTCTTTTGCCCCCTGTCCCCACTCTTACAGGTATAATTTAGCCTGCCATAGGCTTGAAACACTTCTGCAAAGCATTGATCTTCCTCCATTGAACAGTGCTAACAATGCTCAGTATTTTCTACGAAAGCCAGATAAAGCAGTAGAGGAAGACAGTCGAGTATTTTCTGCTTATCAAGACTGCATTCAGCTACAGCTACAGCTAAATTTAGCTCATCACGCTGTGCAGAGGCTCAAAGTAGCTCTAGGTGCAAGCAGGAAGATTCTCAAGGAACAAAGTGATCCCAAAGAGCTGATTCAGATGTCCTCCACGGAGCAGTTGCGCACTATTATCCGATACCTGTTGGATACTTTACTTAGTTTGCTCCACTCTTCCAATGGTTGGTAGCGTAATTATATTTCTTGACAAATATGGAATTCTAAGCTTGCTTGTTAATTCATTGTCAGTGCTGGACATGTACGCGTATGCTTCCTACAGTACTGTTGGTGGGCTAGGGGCTATGTAGAACATTCTGTTATTTTTCACACACAGCAGATACACATTTCAAGTTAAATGAATGAGACAAAAGTGTAAAAGTGCAGGCAAACTCCATGGGGGGGGCTGCGTTCCTCGTTGTCATGTGCATCAGTGGTAAAACCCATTAGCCTTCCCCACCCTCTTCCAGATCCCAAAACGACCTGCGTGTGCATGGTCGCATGGTCGCATGTATTGAATGTGTGCAAAATGAGGGTTGCTTGTGTCCCTAAGAAACCTATTGCCACGATGATGGAGACAGCATTTGCCTGCCTCCAGTCCACAGGGACCTCAGCTGTTTTGAACCATCATGTTCCCAGTATGCATAAAGGCTAGGTGCTAGGCTGCAATGAGTTACTGTACTCTTGAGTAATAACCAGTTCAAATGGGGAATTAGGAGTTGCCTTGTGGTCAAGTCTGTCTTTAAAATGTTCACCTGCTGATGAATGGAGAAAGCGCACAGTTTCTGAACCACTGCCTGGCAAAAAAAAAGTAGAAGAATTCACATAAGTTTTCAGTTTACAATATCCATGGCAGAAGCTTTCTGGGCAAGTGTTTGTGTTCTTTCTCACATCTAAGGGAGGGGGGAACCTCATTGAAGTTGATGCATTTTGGGCAGAATTGTGTAGTTTATATTAAATTTTAGAAGCAACCTTTAGATAACTTTTATTGTGCAAAGAATACTACTTGCAATTGAATTTTTGTTGATTTCTTTAAAGGTCACTCTGTTCCTGTGGTTCTGCAAAGTACGTTTCATGCTCAAGCTTGTGAAGAATTGTTCAAGCACTTGTGCATCAGTGGGACTCCAAAGATACGCCTGCATGCAGGCCTTCTGCTTGTTCAGCTGTGTGGCGGCGAAAGGTGGTGGGGGCAGTTCCTTTCAAACGTCCTTCAAGAATTGTATAATTCAGAGCAACTTCTCATTTTTCCACAGGACAGGTACTTTATAAGATGTCTTGTTTTTACTTTTCAGTTAAACAGTACTTGGAAAGATTTATCCCATGAAATTAGGTAGAATAGGCAAAAAGCTTGAAGGATTTTACATCCACCCACCAACACATCAGATCTAATTGACACCCTTATAGCTGTCATAACCATATTTATTTTGGAGTATGAATCTATATATTGGTTGATTTGGCCTAGGATGTTTCCATTATCTTGTTTGTGGCTCTAAATACTCTGTACCAAGTAGCTGCACTTTGATTTTGATCTTTACTCATGAGGAACTAAAAGAAGAGGAAACGGTTAATTTAGTTAGTTATTTGGGCGACTCAGTGTTTTTCTCTGGTTGTCTTTCCAAATGCAGCAATGAAGTTTTGTCAGATTGGATATAATTACTTTGCTTATGAATTTGAGTTGCATCTCAAAGGGTCTTTTAAAAAAATTTTTAAAAAATACTTTTTATGTATATATTTAGGGTCTTCATGTTACTTTCTTGCATTGGCCAAAGATCACTCAGCAATACTGGTGTCTTAGAAAGTTTGCTGAATCTGTTGGATAACCTGTTGTCCCCTCTTCAACCTCAGCTGCCCACCCACAGATGCACAGAAGGTAATGTAGATTTATGTAGTTTTCATGAAATTGATTTCCTCACCAACTTTGGTATTTAAAACACTATCTCTGATTGCTACTTTGATTATTTTTGCAGGTCAGGTGAATGTTTAATTGATGCAAAGAGTTGTGCTTTGCCTGCAGTGTGGGGAGAAAAAGAGAGAGAGAGAATGATCTATTCTACTTGCTGGCTAATTTTTTGATGTATTTTGAATAGGGTTTAAAATACCTTTAGAGGACTTTGTGGTAATGAAGTAAATGATTCATTTTTGGTTTTGGATCAGAAGGTCAGCGGTTCGAATTCCCGCGACGGGGTGAGCTCCCGTTGCTTGGTCCCTGCTCCTGCCAACCTAGCAGTTTGAAAGCATGTCAAAGTGCAAGTAGATAAATAGGTACCGCTCCAGCAGGAAGGTAAACGGCGTTTCCGTGCGCTGCTCTGGTTCACCAGAAGTGGCTTAGTCATGCTGGCCACATGACCCGGAAGCTGTACGCCGGCTCCCTCGGCCAATAAAGCGAGATGAGCGCCGCAACCCCAGAGTCGGCCACGACTGGACCTAATGGTCAGGCGTCCCTTTAGCCATTCAAGGGTGCACAGTGCCAAAGCTTAGATTAAGCAGCCTGTGCTTCAATCTGATCACAGAAAAAGGGATTGGCCATTTCGCCCCACCTTCTGCAGCCTCATTGATTGCTCTTCTAGGAGGTCCCCTAAATGTGAGGATTGTGAGAAGTACACGGTGCTGCGCTACAAAGTGTGTCTGGAAAAATCCTGTGCATGCACAGATCACCAGGCCCTGGTCCTAAGGTCAAAATACTCATTCTGGATATAAGAATACTTTCCCTAACCTGTTTGAATGTGCACCTTTTCTACATACTTCAAGGCTTACAATGCATAGGGAAACATAAACTGTTGTTGATTTGGCTGTGGAAACATCCTTTACTCTGTTTTCATAGGGGCATAGGAAACTGCCTTATAGTGATTCTACCTCAGTCCTATTGACATACTGGCAACAGCTCACCAGGCTTTCAGACAGGGGACATTCTAAGCCAGAGCTTTTGTAACTTTTCATGTTGGTGACACACTTTTTAGACATGCATCATTTCATGACACAGTAATTCAGTTTTACTAGCCAGATGTTAAACTAACCCCTTTCCAGGCCCAGGAGGAGTGCAGGGAGCGTTTGCCCGACACACTGCAGCCAACACACTAATGTGTCACGACACACAGTTTGGAAAGCTCTGTTCTAAGCCCAACCTGGAAATGTTGTGGATTCAACCTGGAACCTTCTGTATGCAAAGCATATGCTCTACTAATGAGCCATGCCCCTTCCCATCACTTTTTTTCTTAGCTGAAGTTTTTTTTATATTGAATCACTTAATCAAATTGTCTTATTTTAAAGGTGTTCTAGACATTCCTATGATTAGCTGGGTTGTAATGCTGGTATCCAGACTCTTAGACTATGTGGCAACTGTGGAAGATGAAGCAGCTACAGCTAAGAAGCCTTTGAATGGAAAAGAGAGAGACAGATTCTTGACAGGTGCAATATATATATACTTAATATGGCAAAGCTTGCTTGTTAATTATCTGAGATTAGATAACTTAGTTTAAATGTGCAATTTGTAAAAGGTAGAGTGTTGTAAAAGGTCCATATGCTGTACTTTTAAGCAACTTTGAAAATAGGAATAAACAATACTGGATACATGCAGGGAGAATCTCCATAGGGCATAATGGAGCCTTTACCACCACCTTTCTTGGCAGCTGTTTGCCATGCACAAGGCAATCTGACAGTACTTTGCATTCACCTACCATTTTCTGCAGTGGAGGATGGAATCACTCATTCCACTACGCAGGATTATGTAAATGAAGTGTACTTAACTCACCCTGTGGAGGATGACCCCGTTCCTTCCTGCCTGTTTACTTGTGCAAGTGGTGGTCAATTTTAAACTAGAAGTAGCACAATAATTTTATAAGTGTGCTTTATTGCTACTCCTGGTCTGTGGAGGAGAAAGGCATCCCATCAGACAAGAAAATCCTGGGATGAGTCCTTTATTTTTAAGGATAATTCTGAGCCCCAGGAAAAGACTCTTCAGCAAAGGAATTCTTCTACCGCAAGGACTTCTGGCTGCGTAACAGAGCTTCCCTTCCTTCTCCTCTCCCTGTGTACCCCCTGTGCCCCCTTAAATGTGTTCTGGGGGTTCCCCCAGCCCTCCAGAGCAGATATGCAGAGGGTGCATGGAGAGAGAAGAGGGAGGGAAGGTTCAGTTGCACAAGTGAAATCCTTGCGCTAGCAGAAGTACTTGGTTGGATACCACCCCTAAAAGAAAAATAGAAATAAGAATTCGGAATATGTGCAGGGTGAGTCTCTGTAGGACATATTGGAGTCCTTACCACCGCCTTTCTTGGCAGCCCTTAGCTATACAGAAGCAGGAGTGCCAGCTTGGCCCCGCGACTGTGCATGCCCAGGGCTGTGGGTGGCATGCAGTGTGCATGGCCCTGGCACTGAAATTTGTGGGTGCCTGGCCTCTTCATGAGGAATTTTCTGGGTGCTAGGGCACCCAGGGCCCTATGGAGCTGGCACCTATGTGCACAGGTAATTCTGATGGCACATGCAACCATTTGTTCCAGTGGGAATGCCACCTGCGTATGTAGATCCCATGACCCTGTTCCTTCTAGTGTTGTGCATGCAGGTTACTTGTGCTTATGACTGTTCTGTTGGAAGAAATGACTGTGTGCTTTGTGGTGTACCTGCCTGAGGATCAGCAGTTGAAGGCTCCATTATGCACTCTGGAAATCCTATGTTATAGGTGGGGATTCATCATGCTGTGGGTGGGTGGTGGGCTTTGGATTAGGTCTGTTGTCTATGTAGATTAATCTTAACACTTTGTTTATGTGCATAATATATAATAAATCTCATGTTGTTAAAGAACCTGAACATTACAGGTTATCTTGCTGTGCTAGACATGCATAATGGGTGTTTTGTTTGTTTGTGTCAAAAATCTTGCTTTTTCTGTCAGCTGTTAAATAACATACTCTTTTCTTGTAGGCAATCAGTGGAGCTTCATTAATAATAATCTACACACACAAAGCCTCAATAGGTCTTCAAAAGGCAACAGTAGCTTAGATAGATTATATTCCAGAAAGATCAGAAAGCAGCTTGTTCATCACAAACAGGTAACTTCCAGTTCATAGTAGTTGTTTTGAGATTTCTGTTATGATTGATAACCCTGTTTTGATTTTGAGGTGTGATTTCCTGATTTTGTACACCTTGGGGTAGGGTTTTGCAAGTGAGCAAACAAATAGCCGGAGATCACTGAGGCAAAGGGACAAGTTGGAGGAAATTCCAGGTGCCTGGCTTTCCCACAGCAACCATGAACCTATCTGAAAGTTGTGCAAGTGTGGCAAATATTGACAATACAATAATTGCAGACAAGGGACCTGAGGAGATCCTATGTGTGCTCTGCAGGGTGGAGTAGATTTCCACCACCTGGGGAGAACAGGAGCTCACATGAGTCTGAAACTTTGGTGGGAGGAATGTGGCAAAAACGTTTAGAAACCACTGGTTTACATATGGCAATTATTTAACTATTCCCTGTCCAGCCATCTAAAATTCTAGGCCTTGAGGACAAGTATATGGCAAATACTCACTGCTTTTCGCAGTCAGTGAAAGCTCACCAGTTTCTGTAGCTTTAAAGCTGCTGTTTGAACTGGTTTTATAGTTCTGTTGGCAGTCTGTTAAAGTTTTGGAAATATAAACACTAAAAATTAAAAACTTTAACTTGACCATCATATGAAAGTGCATATCTATCTTGCATCTTATTGCTTACATTTTCATATTACGTCTGTTAACATTTTCTTTTAGCAACTTAACTTACTAAAAGCAAAACAGAAGGCTTTGGTGGAACAGATGGAAAAAGAGAAAATACAAAGCAACAAAGGATCATCCTATAAACTTTTAGTAGAACAGGCAAAACTAAAACAGGCCACGTCAAAGGTATGATGTTCTGCAATTATACTTATTGTCTTGTGCAGAAAGAACTGTTTCTGCAAATTCAAATATGTTCTAGGTTCATTTTTTACAAAAATCATTCCATTATGCCTCTTAAGGCCCAATCTGCTTGCTAATTCAATCACCTGATGTATATCTGGTTTTGGAACTGCTCATTTAATTCTTACATAGGCACCTGTTAGTTCCTCATGATAAAAACTATTTTGGAGACTTACCTAGTATGGTGTTGGTCTATGATAAATAACCTGCAGCACTACTTATGAATCTGCTTATAGAATAATGCAAAGATTAGATGCATTTAAATGTTATTTTTAATTATTTGTTAAGTTTATATACCTCCCTTCATCATAAGATTTCAGGGCAGTTCAAAGAATAAAATAGAGGATAAAAACAAGTAGATAATTAAAACAAAGCAACAAAACAATAACTCCCCTTTTCCACAGACACATTTAAAAGGCTGCAGAATATTAATCAGCCAAAGATGATTTCAAACATTCTATTAAAACCCAGTGTATTGTGGCCCAACGTGGGTTTGGCTTTGCGTATCTCAAACAGCAGGCCCCTCCCTTCCTAGTTCACATAGCAAACTGCTTTTGAAACTGAGGGGGACTTTCAAAAGCAGTTGTGATATAGCATAGAAGTATGCTGTTCAAAGGAATACATTCACAATTTCAGGAGGTGCAGTTTTTAATCTCTTGGATGTGCCTAAATTAGCAGCTTCAGCATCACCTGGGAAATACTAAGAACTTCTCTGTAGTAAGTAATTCTGTAAATTTACGAGTAGCGCCTAAACCATATATTAACAAAAAAAATTCTCCAACCTGCAAATCTCCCTGCTGCTGCTGACATTTTACTGAGAATATTGGATTCTTTCACATGAAGTAGGTAGTTCAGTTATAACTTAGTCACCTGAAGGGTTACGCAAGCTACAGACTTCATGGATTTCTGCTATCTCCATGCACTGTATGTTCTTCAGATCTAGGGTGTACTTTTATTTTGCTAACGTGGTGTTTGTGGCAGATGATGAATTGAAGGATACTTTCTATCCCCTTGTGAGTTGGGAAGTGTGCTTTGAAGTATTGGCAGATACTTTGTAGAAACTTAACACAGGAGGAGAAAACTGCCAACAGTTGCACTTACAATGCCAAGGAGGCCCTAAATACCTGGAGAAGTTAGCTTCCCTATTTTAGACACTTCTAGTTTGGCAGCTATGAGAGACTGGGTCTGCCCTACATGGTTGAAACAAGATGAAGCAGAAAGATGAATATCCATCTCTACAGTATATACCAGCAATGTCCAACCAGTCGACTGCGATTGACAGGTAGATCTGCAGGGTTCTCCAGATCGATCGCGGTAGTTAAAAAAGAGATTGCCTGGTTGCTCCTGAGCGTTCATGACACACCTCGCCCCCAGCAGTATGTCCCATCAGTGCTGTTGATGGTGCTGTTAAAGATTTTTTCTCCCTTCGTCTGCTGCAGGGTGGGGGAAGAAGGGAGGGGTTCAGACTGTTGGATGAGCGATATAATTAAACCCGCCCCCCCCAAAAAAGTTCAACAACTTCGGCCTCTCCCCCTAAAAAAACGCCAACAACTATGGGCAATGACAATAGGTAGATCACTGCCAGTTTTCTTATACTGGGAGTAGATCGCAGTCTCTATAGAGTTGGACGTGCCTGGTATATACTGTCAGGTTAACATAATAGGCATATTGGGCAATATGACTAGATGAAATAGCAAGACCTTTTGAAAGAATTGGAGGGTGATACCACTTTATGCGTAAGTTGTAGTGAAGGTGAACCAGCACACTCATAGTGCTGTATCCAGCAGTGCCACTCAGCTGCTGGTAAGGTCTCTGTCAACAGACCATGGAAGGAGTCAACCCTCCCCCTTACAGCCCCCTGACACCCTTTAAGTACTCAGGAGGATTGGTGGACCTCCCAGTGAAGATTGAGATGGGGTGCAGAGGGGCTGCAGGGGATAAAGAGAATAGTTGAAAATTGCCTCCACTCCTGTTACGCTGAGAGAAGTTTTACTATCTGACACACTATTGGATGACTGGCACCTTTGGATGCAGCCCCAAGTCTGTTTGGATATTTTTACATGATGTTGTTTTTGTATTAACCAGGAAGCATGGCCTAGTTAGAACACCAACTAATAGAGAAGGTATTCTTCCTATTTCGGCCAGTGAAGGATAATGTGGTAAATGCATACCAGGGGAACTAACCTGTGGCCCTCCATATGCTCTTAGATAACAGCTTCCATGATTCCTAAACCTTTGGCATGTTGGTCATTGCTGATTAGATTTAGCAATGGATAGTAAAACCTCAGCGCCTAGGACTTGCCGATCGCATGGTCGGCGGTTCGAATCCCCACGGCGGGGTGCGCTCCCGTCGTTCGGTCCCAGCGCCTGCCAACCTAGCAGTTCGAAAGCACCCCCGGGTGCAAGTAGATAAATAGGGACCGCTTACCAGCGGGAAAGGTAAACGGCGTTCCGTGTGCTGCGCTGGCTCACCAGATGCAGCTTGTCACACTGGCCACGTGACCCGGAAGTGTCTGCGGACAGCGCTGGCTCCCGGCCTATAGAGTGAGATGAGCACACAACCCTAGAGTCTGTCAAGACTGGCCCATACAGTAGAGGCCTATAAGTTATTCATTCCGCCTCCCCCCCCCTTAATACATCCCTTCTTAGCAGTCAAACTTGATGGTCTGCTGCCATGTCAAAAAAAATTGGTAAATTTCATGAATTGTGCTCATATTGATCCAGAGCAGATCCCAGCATATAGTTAGCAAAGTAAAAACTTAAACATGTTGCAGGACTCCCAAAAAATAGACCAGAGGCAATTAGCTTCATCCAGCAGAGTTTTACTACTGAAGACAAATGAGCTTAATGGTCACAAATCTAATACATCTTCAGGATCGGCACAGTCCATAAGAAATCAGACTTAAATATATAAGTTTTAATAAGTTAAAGCCTTAACACCTAAGCATGTACAGAACACCACACCAGAAGGAACACCACACCAGAAGGAAAGAGAGACAGAAAGTAAAACTCAAGCTTCTTCTGGCCTGTTCTTATATTCAGCATGAACTTGAGTGAAAGAGATAACACAACCAGTTTAAACCAGCTGTTCAGCTTCTCTGAAGGCCAGAATAGAAGCTTGCTTGTTAGCTTTAAACTTCCAGCTTGTAATGCACAGAGAAGCTTCCAGAACCCTCTTGAACCAATTAGAATAGGAAGGATCTCTACACATCAGATCAATACCTTCTGCACCAAAAAATGCAAACTGCCAGTGAAGAAATTGGGGCATACCAAGCAAAGACAATGACTTGGCAAGAGGATAGATAAGAAACCTATAGCAGAGCATTTGAAACAGAATTACTTTCAAGGTACCACCTCAATGATACCTCACTCAACAAAAGTCTGTTTTGAATCTGGTGCAGGACAAGTGTTGGCAGTGTGAGGAATCACATATCTATTCTAATGGCACTTGGGAAAGAAAGTTCTGGCATTTTAGTCTTTAACATATTTAGGGATATGTGATCCTGTAGCTTCCTTTTCATGTTCTCCTCAAAGACTTAAATGGATAGATTTGAGACTACAGATATAGGAATGACTACTGATTGCTTGATGGCCGGTTGAATCATAATGGAAAATGTGATTAGCGTGTTAATGTTATGGAATATGAGTTAAAGTGTTCATTTGTAAACTGAAATGACTATATGCAGATATGAGAAGGTAGATCCATGAAAATTATCTTGTGGAATAACAGTTCCTTTTGACAAAAGTTTGAAGATAGTGCCTTATTCACCCTTAATGATAAATTAAAAGTAATGTTCTATTATTATTGTTATTATTAGAAGTACTATAATAGTGAAATTAGAGAGGTTTTGTATTCTTAAAGGTATATTATTATATTTGAAATTGTTAAATAACAGACTGGATTCAGACTTGTCGGCAATGGAACTGGACGCTTCTTTAGGTAGAAGTGGAAAGAAGCAATCTTCAGTGATTTTTTTTTGGGGGGGGGAACACCCCAGGCTGCCCAGTGGTGTGGGTTGCAGGGTCTTCTGGAATAGCATGTGAGTGATGCCTGCGTCTGTAGGGAAAGGTCAAAATCTCCTTCCCCCTCTTCTCCATTGGGAGTCGCCTCCTATACTGAAGTTAACTTCTGGGAACAGAAGGAGCCCTTCCATTTCATGGAGCTGACAGTCTGGATTCAACTCGTTATGTATTTTTTCATGTTAACAAATTAACTTCTGTTTAATAAAAAAATAGTTGGATAATTGCAAACACATTCTGTGCTTTTGACTCACACAGCACTTTAAGGATCTGATTCGTTTACGTCGGACTGCAGAGTGGCCTCGTTCTACATTAGACACTGAAGTATCAACTGCAAAAGAAACTCCAGAAATTGAACCCCTTCCATTTACGTTGGCACATGAACGCTGTATTTCAGTTGTGCAAAAGTTGGCACTTTTTCTTTTGTCAATGGATTTTACTTGTCATGCAGATCTACTGCTGTTTGTGTGTAAGGTATGCAGTATATTACATGATTATCCTGTGCAGTTAGGGGAAGACCAGTACAGGTGGTGATCATTTTAGGCACGTCCAATTGATGCTCAACACCAACGTGCAGAAGAACATTTTGTTGCAGTTGCATGATATTCCAAAGAAAAATCCCATGGTGTAAAATAATAGGTTGGTATCCAGTGCTGCGTGAGTGGGTGTCTGCTTGCACAGCCCCACTGCAACCCTACATCTGCTCTGGAGGGTCCCCCAACCCTTCAGAAAAGAGTTTAGGGTACATGGGAGACTGCAGAGGAAGGGACTGTTGGTCTCGCCTGAAGGGAATTTCTCCTTGGAAGGGAGTTGGTGTTTCCCCACTCCCTCAGGCTTCAGTTCACTTCATGTCAAAGCCAGGAAAGCATCTCTTGTTGGCATTAGACAGGCAACATATAGAACAAAAGAAACCAGGCCACAACAACTGCTTCCTTACCTTTAACAGAAAGAGTAACTCATGAATAATCCTCCTTTGTACTACCTGAACAATCCTACTGCAAATCAGAGCAGCCCAGAGCCATGTAAGGCAGCTTCCTATGTTCCTATCTGCTCTGGACAAAGGCAGGGAACTAACTGAACTGCCCTGAGACCTCTGGGTATAGGCCGGAATAATAATAATAATAGGAGCTATTTCCTACTTGATAGCATTTAGTCATCCAAGGGAGGGAGGGAGGGAGGGGGAGTCTTCTTTTGTCATGAAAATCTGTTTCCCTTGTGGGTGGGCATAATTAGGTATTGCCCATTGCATGTGCATGTTTTATATGACACAAGGAAGATATCTAGGAGACACAAGTATTTTTCACCCTTGAGTCTAACATGGTGAATCTTCAACTAAGTGTGTGTCATTGCTCCTTTTCCTGATATGTCCATGTAAAAACAAACATTTCATTTTTCTCTCTGCACTCATGCTGAAAGGAAAAACAATGGGTTATATCAGATTGTGGCTTTGCCTTAGTGGAAAGGCTTTCATTCATGCAAGTCATAGAATCATAGAATTGTAGAGTTGGAAGGGACCACCAGGGTCAACCAGGGCAATCCTCTGCAGTGAAGGAATCTTGAACCCACGACTGTGAGATTAAGAGTTTTGTGCTCTACCCACTGAGCTCAGTCATTTGCCAATCCATCCATAGCCACTTAAGACCCATCTTCTCCTAAAAACTGCTCCCGAGAGTTGGAGGACCCTTTGGGATAAAAGGACACATGGTGCAGGAGGCTGCTGTAGGTTGCGGAGGAGGGGGAGCAAAAATTGAATGCCCTGCTTAGGCAACCCAATATATTAATGCTGAATATGTTATAGATGAATAATATTTTCTTCATTTTCTTCAAGAATCTTAATGTTGCAACTTTCCAAGATAAAATGGAAAATAATGGATATGCAGAAATAGAAAGGAGGGCTCCCTTAGGACAGAGACTAGCTCCAACTAGGAGGGAAGGAGGGCATCTTCAGAGCTGCATGAGATGTCATGCCAGAAGTGTTATGCATTTATCCTGTACAGCTTACTCTGCTGAATGCATCTTCCACTATAAATATATATGACCATATTTTCTAGTTTATGCAATGCTTGTGTATTTCTTAAATCATACATTTTCCAAGATACAAGACTAATAGCAATGTTTATTTTTATGACAAACATAACCAGGTAAGCCATTCCTGATATTGACTCTTTACCTGTCTTGAAGCTGTTGCATAGATTTCCACATAGCTCCTGTGAGAGAGTCCCTAGGCCATATACCTGAGGCTCCATCCATTATAGTAATTCAAGTCTTACTTTTGTAGAAATGTTATATCCCATAGCTGCCCTTGGCTCCCTTCAGAGAGGAAAAGTGGGTTATAAAGTTGACATAATAAATAAATGGTTGTAAGCAAACATTTGCGGGTAGAATTATGCATGCAACCTTTCATTTCTGAAATTCCATTCCAGGTTCTTGCTAGAATTGCCAATGCTACAAGACCTACAATTCATTTGTGTGAAATTGTGAACGAAGCTCAGCTGGAAAGGCTACTGTTGCTTCTGGTTGGGACAGACTTTAACAGAGGTGATATCTCTTGGGGAGGAGCATGGGCTCAGTATTCTCTGACGTGTATGCTGCAAGACATCCTAGCAGGTTTGTTGAAACTCCAGATACTTATCAAGCAGAATGATTGCATACAGTGGGGAGCATGGAAGATGTAATAGCCAAAATACTAACATGGGGTGAATATGAGCCACAACTTTATTGACTAGTTGACTTCCAGCAGTTTGGCAGGACCCTCATGTGGTAGCATCCAGCTTCCTCAGTAAATGGCAACTAGCCTGTCTGCTGTAGAAAACAGTGGGAGGGGGGCAGATGGTGTCAGACAATGCTGAGGCCCAAAGATGGTTTGGAGAAGGGTGATCTGTGCCTCTAGCTGTGAGATATTCTAGGCCTTCCACCCTCCACATCAACATTGAGAAATAAGATTTCTGCCTGACCATGTGGTCTGATCTTGTTGGGGTTGTCTTGCGTAGACAGAATTATTGAGGTATGTACGTTTTCTTGCAAGTTTTCTGGATAGGTTAGATTGGGCATAAAAGCAAATGCAACTAGTATGATCAGTTTTGAGTGCTATTGTGCTGTGTGATCTATGTTGAAATGATAACCTTCTTAGTTCAGAACATGGAATTGAGTAATGCTAGTATTCAGGCAATATGCATCAGTTTGTTTTTCTTTGACCACTTCAGTAAATTAATTGTGTTCTGACATATTCAGGAGAATTGTTGGCTCCTATAGCTGCTGAAGCCATGGAGGAAGCTGCAATGGGAGAAGAGGCAGGGGCTTCAGCTGCAGACTCAGATGATGCTCTTCAGCAGTCTGCAGTTCAGTTAGTAGAAACTATTGATGAGCCTTTGACACATGACATCACAGGTAAATATATACTTTGCAGAGGGGTAATGAGCCTTTTCCAAGCTGTTGCTTCAGTTTTGCCATCTTACCACCATTTCAGAAGCAGTTTAAAAAATCAGAATTTTAGAAAGGGTAACAAATAACTAAACTGGTTCTGTCAATAATAGTGTTTGTGTGTTTTTTAGTTAAAACCGTGTTTGCAGTGATTGAAGTAAAGATGAAAAGCATTGGCTTAGATCTTATAAATAAACTTAAGGAGGTTCCTGGAAGTAAAGTTTTCTGACTCACATGCATCCCCAGAAAGCCTCTCCAGAGTGTCAGGTGACTCTTCTAGACTTTATGGGAATAGGTACAGAGGGGTGGTAGACTCACCCAAAATCAGCCAGGGCAATTCTCCCTTTCCCCCATCAGCCTCCTGTGTCCCTTCTCATATTGTTCAGGAAGGCATGCCAGTGTCCCAAGAGGACATTGAAAGCTAGGAGCTAAATGGCACCTTAAACCTAGTCAAAACAAAAAAAAAATTTTCTTTCCAGTAGCACCTTAAAGACCAACTAAGTTAGTTCTTGGTATGAGCTTTCGTGTGCATGCTGAAGAAGTGTGCATGCACACGAAAGCTCATACCAAGAACTAACTTGGTCTTTAAGGTGCTACTGGAAAGAAAAAAAATTTTTTGTTTTGACTATGGCAGACCAACACAGCTACCTATCTGTAACCTTAAACCTAGGTTATGGGTACAGCAACAGAATGTCTAGGCGTGCTTTTTTATAACGAGAATACAAAGCTAAAAATGAATGAACTGCAGCTAAAATATTATGTTCATTTTTCACATGGTCTAGTCCTTCCCCTGCCCACTCCCCTAATATTCTTAACAGGGTCTCTTCTCCAGTCTTCAGAAAGTAGCTGGAAGTGGGGAGGCAGAAAAAGGTCTTCCTTTCCTTCTACTCTGCTGTTGTAAACTGAAATCTTAGGCACAGTACTGCACCCAGAGCTCAGAAAGTGCTCGCACTAATGAAATTCCCTGTGGCAAAATGCGCCTAGAACAGTGGGAGTTTCAAACACTGTCTGGTTCTTTAATACAGTCTTAAATATTTGATAACTTGATCCTACTACCCATGACAGGTGCCGTGGTACACCAGATCTCTAGAGTAAATAACAAGTTCAGAGTTTATGCCCCTTGATGAAACAAAGGATGTGGGGTCACTAGCTATAGTGATAGAGGATGGGTAGAAAACCAGAGCCTGTTAAACCTTCTAGAAATCATACATGTGAGTTTTGGGCTAGGTAGACTGGTTGACCCTTAAGTTACACAGCCTTTTGCCAGTCTTGTCTGTTATGAACCTTTACAGAGGATGGTGGTATTAAGCTCTTTGAATCACCTAAAGGTACTCCACCTCTGTCATCTTTGGAAAAAGATAAAGACATTGATCTTGAATTACTACAAGACCTGATGGAAGTCGATATTGATCCTTTAGATATTGACTTAGAGAAAGATCCCCTTGCAGCGAAAGTCTTCAAGGTATGGCATGCATGAGTTTTCAAAAAAGCTTATATCTTTAACACAGTGCAACTTTTTCCAAAGTTATCTCCTTAGTCTTGTATGTGTGATACAGAATGAACTGCCAGAGAAAGAGAAAGTCTCAAGATGCTGGTGAATTTTGAATAAATGCCCATGGTGTTTCCACCAAAAGGCTGTCTTTCAGAGTTTCGTCTACTTTCATAGATACCTGGAAAATACCTCCTCCAATGCTCAAATGCATTGGGCTATTAATAAAAATTCATCAGCATTTGGAAACATAGTCTCTCATCATGATGTATTTGGATGCTTTCTTCTTCTTCTTCTTCTTCTTCTTCTGCTTCTGCTTCTGCTTCTGCTTCTGCTTCTGTACTGTGGCTTAATTTGAAAACACTTTAGAGGATACTACTGTCATTTGCTTCTCTGCAATGCCTAGCAAAACATGTTGCTATTCCAATTTATTATAACTTCTAAAATACCATTTATAATCCTACTTCAAAATGTAGCAGTAGAAAAAAGTAGTTTTTTTTAACAGAAATAATCTGAATAATAAATTTGTATCTCATTTTATTTTATAAAGCCTATAAGCAGCACGTGGTATGATTACTGGGGTGCTGACTACGGTACATATAACTACAACCCTTACATTGGAGGTGTTGGAATCTCTGTGGCAAAACCACCAGTTACCACAGAGAAGAATGGGTCACAAACTGTGAGCGTATCAGTCTCTCAAGGTAAGCAATAGCTATAGTCTTACCTTGTGTACTGTTCATTTTGGCTTGTTGGGGGAGCTGTTGTTGCTTTTGCTAATGTGACATTATGATTATTTAGATATTTGAATTATGCAATGTTCTATGCCAGACAGTTGAGATATAATTAAAGGTTTACAAATGCATGTTCTGATTATTATATTGTAGCTCCTTTCCAAAGAGCTATATTTGGCACATCTGTGACATAGTGAAAACTGTAAGGTCCCCCAGTTTCCAGAAGCCTTGTGGATTATTGAGGAAAGGGGGTGGTTCGGGAAAGTCCAGTGCCCTGCTGGACAAATGGAGCTAGACATGTGGTTCTCTGTATTGTGGCTACAGTGTAAAAACCAGGTTGTGCTCAGTAAAAAGCCCCATTCAGTTGGTATCTGTTCCAAAAATTATTGAACTGAATCTTGCTCCCGAAAATAACAGTTGTAGTTTGAGGGCAGACACCTGACTTTGTTGACCTAAGTCTCTGGATTTACTTAAAATCTGCTTTATTATCTGCATTATGTGTCCTACTTTTTTCATACACCATAGTTTATACACCAAGCTCCATATCTAGCAACGGAAACAGTCAGTACCATAGGCCTAAGCATTTTATGATGATCTGTTAACATTTGATAAAATGTTTACTGTTTAAATGTGTAATAGGTCATAAATTTGTAATTTAAATGCTGACATTATGCTGCTTTCCAAAGCTTTAGATGCACGCTTAGAGGTTGGACTTGAACAACAAGCAGAACTGATGCTGAAAATGATGTCTACTCTGGAAGCTGATTCCATTCTGCAGGCATTAACCAACACATCTCCTACATGTAAATTTGCACAGTTAAAAATAAACATCTCTGAACGTTGCGGTAATCTTTTCTCGCTAACCAACATGCTAAAAGCTCAGTTATCTGGTAGCTAGCTAGAATGCAAAGCACTTTAACTACCCTTACTAGCTGAGGACGCATGCACAACATATCTTTAGGCACCAGGGGAGAAAACTCCTCTATAACCAGGCCTGTGCCCTTTAACTATCTGTGATTTTTCAGAAGTGAGTGGGATTAATTATCTGATTAATTTGTTGAGGTTTTTTTAATCATATGGAAATAAGGAGTTGCATACACACCCTCACACTTAAAGAGGGCAAAGACTAAAATAGCTATTTGCATGAACTGTACTTGTGAAAGCTGCTTCTGCTTGATTTTCTTTGATTCTGCCTTCCATTGCAGCCAATGTGCCACACGCCAGGCCATTTCTGAGAATCATCTGACCCTTAGTAGTGGGTCAGGGGGCTGTGGTAGTGAGGCCAGGGTGGGAAAGCCCTATTGTGCAAGTAGCCTTCTCTTTGCACAGCTGTTGTGTAACCCAAAGTATCTTCATGTGCTGTCCTTTTAAAGATCTTACTTACTGTATTCAGTTTGTATTCTGGGGAATTGTTCTGTATATTGTGAAATAGTAAATTAATGTGTTTGGTGACAAAGATAAAGATGCAGTTTCTCTTTTTCATTTAAAAATAACTTACCTTGGTGTGTGTTTTTTCTTTCAGTAACTCAGTCTCCGAGTGGAACAGATGATTCATTGTTACAGGGGCTGCATGCATCAAATCAGAACAACCAGTTTATTATCCAGCTGTCCTCCATACCAATGTTAAGTGCATGCTTCAACAAACTGTTCTCTATGCTACAAGTCCATCATGTTCAGGTATGTAATTGTTTGTAGAGTGTTTTTCTGTGTTGGCCTGTGAGAATGATATACATGCATTAATGGGTGCAATACCTTTAGTAAGCCAAATTCTTCTCTGCTGGTGTTAGGGCGGTACGTCTGATCACATGTTGGTTTAACTTACACACACAAAAATTGCCTCAGGTGTATTTCCAGTTCTTTATAGCTAGGTGGTCTTGCTCTTTGGTACACCTTTTTATAGCTGTACTGTTCCATCTTAGAGCAAGCAATATAATGCAGAGCTAGCAGGTTTCCTGTTGGGCGAAGAATTGATCCAGAGCTTAATTTCCACTGTTGTGCTGTGCTGCTAATTATTACAGGCATATAAAAATAATTTTTGAACAATAACTGTTGCACTTTGAGGACACAATATTTGAAAAACCTTAGAGAAACTAAGCTTTATCATTTTGGACAGTGTGCTTATGCCTGCAATGGCAAACTATAAAAGCAATTTGTGTTTCTAAAATACGTGTGCTGTGTCTGCAGATGCTGAGGCAATTTCAGATAGGCTCTTTAGCTTAATAGGGCAATGCAGCTTGTTCAACTGGTGTTTGTAATCGTTTGCTTACAACATTGGAAGAGTGAAACTTGCTAATGCTGGATTTTTTATTATTTAAAAAACAATACTAAGTTTCCAGAAACTGAACTGGTTGTTATAGTTACTGTTACATCCGTGAGACGACTCTTCTTTCTTTGCCTTTTGCCAACCATATGCTTGTTGGCTTACTTAAGATCAAAATGACATGTTGTTGTTGTTTAGTCATTTAGTCGTGTCCAACACTTCGTGACCCCATGGAATGCAGTAAATACATCCTACAATAGTAGTCGTAGTGCGTTACACTAATAGTAGTAGTGTGTTACAAGAGAACATGATGTCTACTCTGGAAGCTGACAAATTAATGTTGGACTTCTTGACTTACCCATTTATTGCACATCCCTGACTTCCAAGTTCCATAACCTTTTCCTAAATATGTTTGGAAAATGACAACTGATTATCCATTATCCTCTAGCTCGAATCCCTTCTACAGTTATGGCTCACATTAAGCCTGAATTCAGGGTCCACTGGGACTAAAGACAACTGCACTGATGTTTTCTTGTATAATGCCAACCGGACACCTGTCATTCCCTTAAATCAAGGTAAGCAGCATCAGTGTGTGTGTATTTCTTCATAGTGTAAGACAGCATTTTTACACTATTGGTGTAGTGCTGTACTTGTGAAGGTTTGCAGCAGCTTCCCACCACTTGGGCCCCTCTTGTCTTCCAGGCAAGGTGCCAAAAAAATCATGGCAACATAATCATCGCCTTAATTTATTCTGCAAAGAAATGGCAAAGTTGAGGCTAGGCAGCTCTCTGCTGTGGATGAGTTCTGCAGTTAATTTTTGTTCTTGGGTGCTGGTAAACCTGTGAAATTTCTTATCTGGCCTTGCTCACATCAGTTTAATCTCCTACCCATGTGCTTATTACTCAAATTGGTTGTTCAGTGCATTCTCCAGCTTGAGAGATCCACATATTTGCCAGCTTTTGCCTTTCTAAAAAGTGATATTTTCATTCTCCCCCCCCCCCATAACTGAAGTTTCCAGTAATTAAAAAAAACCCTTCAACTATCTGTTGTGATATGTTGTGTTTTGAACTGTGTATTTATTACAGCATCAGTAACTAGCTTCCTGACTGTCCTGGCATGGTATCCTAATACCTTACTGAGAACATGGTGCCTTGTACTCCATAGTCTAACCCTCATGACGAACATGCAATTCAACTGTAAGTTCCTCTGGAATGTTGCACTTCTAAAGCCTATGTTAAAATATAATTTTGATTTTTTTATATAAATACTAAATCTTTAAATTGGTTTGATTTAGTTTGAATGTAAGTGATAGACATGCCAGCACATCTGTTCTAAGTCACTAAAAACTTAACAAGGAGGCTCTTATCTAGCATTATCAGTCCCTTATGCAGCAGTATAAGTAATAGCAAATGTAAAATAAAAGCCTTCATGTGGGGTATCATGGGGTGTTTGAGTTAAATATTTAAATACTTAAGGAACCATGTTTTATATTGTGAAAAACTTTGTGGTTTTTTTCCTTGTGCAAAGAAGATACAGGGATCGTAACATGCTGTTTAAGTGGATGGAGAGGTGTATTTGCGCAGAGATCTTCACCGAGTTACTCATTTAGCTCATTTTCTCTGTGTAGCAGATATCAGCCTCAGAAGCTCATACCAAATTGCAAGCCTGAAAATGGCCACTTCAAGTTCCGTAATGGAATTTCTAGTTTCCTCCTTAATTGCATTTGTTGTTCCTCCTGGGACCAGCTTGGCTATATGTGGCAACAGAGCTGCAGCTTCATCTCCTTTGCTGATGGACCTTTCTGGCTCTGAAAGTTGTAGAGGTTGTCTTGCAGGCAGAATCTGTGCCCAAGAGTGAACAGGGGCGTGATATGGGTCCAATAGCTTCTTGACAAGAGACCTTGACTGCATGTGTGAGAGCCACTGCCTTCACCAGTACAGCCAAAAGTACACAGCCTTAGCATTCTTCTTAAAGTAGAAAAATCAATCCATAGTATCACTTGGCACTTAGAAACTGCCAGATAGCACCTTGGGCTCAAAATTAGGGAAGTGCGAATTTATTTAGGTTAATTGGAAATTTATTAACTATGGGCTACTGTTCCTGTTTGCTTTGGTTGCCAACCCACTCACCCCTTGTCAACGCTGCCTACCTTTGTACCATGGCCAGCGCCCCCCCCCCCCGAGCTCCCTTCACCTCCCACCCCTCACTGCTTCCTTTAAACCACCCCAATTCTTCCATTGCAGCTTACCAACCAAAGCCGCCACCCCATTGCCAATCTTCATCCCCCCCTCCTCTCGCAGCCCACCCCTGATCCCAAGATCCCCCTGTCACTGCTGCCACTGGTGAAGAGGAGGGGAATGAAGATGTGGAAGTATTTCTGCCCTTCACTGCTTTTGTGCCATGGCCAGAAGAAAGTGTGCATTTTTAAACGCACTTTTCCTTCTTTAAGTAAGAGGCAGACAAAGGGGAGACTGGAAGGGCATGGGAAAGTGTGTCTTGGCCTCTTCCTCCGTTGGCCTACTCCCTTGCACCCTGTCTCCCAAACCAACCAACAACAGAGGGAGACCAGGAAGGTTTGCAAAGCTACACTGTGCTGATTTACCCACCTGCCTGCCTCTGGTTACCTCCTTCTTCCTCCCACTTCCCCACTTGGCTGCCTGAGGCATCTGCCTGCAGTTCTGTAGTCACCCTGCAGCTCGTATCGGCGGCCATGCAAACTGCAGCCCAACAGCATTTTTCCTTACAAAAATAGAGTATGAAAGAGAAACGAGATGAACATTTATTATGCAAAAGCTCAAAATAAGGGATGAAACAGGAAAGGTTGAAACACTCACAGGTTCAGTAACATGAGCTGGAACTACAACAAACTCTCAACAGTTTTTGAGTAAACATTTCCACAGAAACCTTAACTAAACCTTTGTCTGATGCCATAAGATGATACAGAGCGTGGCCTTTTCTGTACTGGATGAAACAGTGTAGCTATTTGGGAATTTTACTTTTTAAAAACTTTGTCTTACAGCTGGTCCCAGCAGTGCCATTACATCTCAGGAAAGTACTGCCCAACTGTTGGTGTCAGATTCCAACCTCATTCATGTTTTAGTGAAGTTTCTTTCGGGAACCAACCCTCATGGAACAAATCAACATAGTCCACAGGTAATATTTTTACTGGCTGTAAACAAATATTGGTGGCATTCAGCTCACCTAAGGATGGTGAACAGCTTGTGTGTGAAATAACACTGAATGATTGAAGACTGATTGCTTCCTGTCAGCATTCTCTACTTGTCTGTTTCTTAATCATAATGACTGTGTACCAGCTTTGTCAATAGTATAAAACTATTTACTGCCTTCCACCATGTACATGTGACTCTTAAGAAGGAGTTAGCATGTGCAGGGGTCCAGCTCTCAAGGACTGCCTATGGACATTTGGCAGGCTCCCTCCCCCCCCCCTTTCAGGCCTTTCCTCGAAGACACAGTGGGAAGGGATTTCTCATGTGCTCCACTATCTCACCACATGATTTTAGTCATGTGGAGCGTAGAGTGCATGTTCCACTGAAAGTGTGGGATAGCATTGTCACCAGCCTTGTTTCTGATTGAGCTTGTAAGACTCTTTATGCAGCCATCTATAATGACAAGGGCTTGGGAACTGTTTCAGAAAATGCCATTCTTCAGAACATAATCAAAATACCTTTTTAAATCTTTCCTTCCCCCTAGGTTGGTCCAACAGCTACTCAAGCTATGCAAGAATTTCTTACTCGTTTACAAGTGCACCTTTCTTCAACATGCCCTCAGATGTTCAGTGAATTTTTATTAAAATTAATACATATTCTTTCAACGGAGAGGTAAACTTTTGATTATTATAAATACTTTTATTTAAGGTTCAAAGTTGGGTTAAAATTAAAGGTGTGAAGGTCTGGGGTGGATTGGATTCCCCACCCCCACTCTGTTGTCCCAATTTTTCCAGGTTCCCCCCCCAAAAAAAAACACACATTTCCCCCAGGTTTTTTTCCAAGCCTTTGCATCTCTAGTTGAAATCTAAATTTATAAAAAGAAACAAGATAATTTTTTACTGTCAGATTTTCAGCATTTCACAGAATTGTAGAGGTGGAAGGGACTATGCTCTTTCTTTTTACTTATTATTACAATAATATCACACCTTGCCTCCAATGAGGTCAACCTTTTGAGGTAGGTTAGGTTGAAAGATGGTGACACGGCTTCAAGATTACCCAGAAAGCTTCATGGCTAGTTAGGATTTGGACCCTGGTCTCTCAGTACCTAATCCAACACTCTCAACCACTGTTACTGACCCTAGAAGGAGAGAGCAGCATGAACTGCATGTGATCAGTTCCTCCTCCACATGCAGCTGCTGGGTGACCTTGGGCCAGTCACACTTCTCTGAAGTCTCTCAGCCCCACTCACCTCACAGAGTGTTTGTTGTGGGGGAGGAAGGGAAAGGAGAATGTGAGCCACTTTGAGACTCCTTTGGGTAGTGATAAAGCGGGATATCAAATCCAAACTCTTTTCTTCTTCTTCTTCTGATCAGGAGTTGCACTTACTATTTTTATCTGTGTAAAAATGTATACCCTACCTTCTAATCTCTAGAAAGATTCTGAAGTAATAAAAAAATACAACCATAGGAATTGGAAAAGCAAACAGGAAGAACGGGCAACCATTTGTTACATGCACAATTTCAATGTGTGTAAATTGTTGGTTTTCATGAGCGAAAATAATCCTAATTTGAATTTCCTTCCCTTCTAGGGGTGCTTTCCAGGCTGGCCAGGGGCCTCTGGATGCACAAGTGAAGCTTCTGGAATTTACCCTTGAGCAGAATTTTGAAGTTGTCTCAGTGAGCACCATTTCTGCTGTTATTGAATCCATCACATTTCTTGTGCACCATTACATTACGTGTGCTGACAAAGTTATGTCTCGCAGTGGGTCCGACAGTTCAGTGGGTGCTAGAGCATGTTTTGGAGGGCTTTTTGCTAATATCATCCGGCCAGGGGATGCCAAAGCAGTCTGTGGAGAGATGACGAGGGATCAGCTCATGTTCGATTTGCTCAAGCTGGTCAACATCCTAGTGCAGCTGCCACTTTCAAGCAACAGAGAATATAGCGCTCGGGCTCAAATGGCCAGCAGCACTACGGACAGCGTTTCCGATGAAGAAAAGGTTTCAGGTGGAAAAGATAGCAATGGAAACAGTGGCAGTACTCAAGGCTCAACAGCATATGTGGCTGATCTAGTCTTAGCTAACCAGCAGATTATGAGCCAGATTCTTTCTGCTCTGGGCCAGTGTAACAGCAGTGCTATGGCAATGATAATTGGTAGGTATTTTAATAGTGAATGTACTTATTTTTATATCCACCTTGTTTGCTAAAAAGCTTAAAGCAGTTGTCTACACTCAGTTCTTAGACAGTTTCCCATGCTAGCATATTATAGGGCAAGATCCTGCTTGTATTTGTAGAGCCTAGTGGCTCTGGGCTTTTAATTTAAAGGCTTTAATTTGATTTGTTTTGATTTAATTTGCAATATTTTAATACAGCACGGAGTGGCCTATATTAAAATTATTGTATCCTAAATCAGTATCTGGTACATGAGCACTCACGTGAGTACTTGGGCCCTTAAATCCCAGTGTTAAACTCACCTCATCAATTTCTCAGTGCATCATCCTTCTGTCAGTAGCTTAATTTTTCTGAATTAAAATTAGTCTTCTAATTTGGGGGGGGGGTGTAAACCCCAAATATATCTCTAGATAAGGCCAAATAACCCTTTTCTTGCTGTCAAATACACTCAAAGTCTCAACAGAATTACATGATTTGTTAATATTATGCTGTCAGAGGGTGATTTATATGATATGCACTTCTTGGGCAATAGATTTTACAGTATATATACTATTTGCAGTAGTTTAAAGGGCACCCAAGATTACGTGGGGGCAAAGCTTATCTTCAATGTTTAGCAAGGGTTGTTTTAGTCCCTCAAGCTGATAGGAATACATTTAATTGCTCCTAGGTGCAAGTGGTTTACATCTTACAAAACACGAAAATTTTCACGGAGGATTGGATGCCATTTCGGTTGGAGATGGATTGTTTACCATACTAACAACACTCAGTAAAAAAGCCACTACGGTGCAGGTGATGCTTCAGCCAATTCTTACCTACATGGCCTGTGGGTATATGGGGAGACAAGTAAGTGTTTCAAATATTACTTTGTAATTGCGTTGAATGGGCCTGATCCTGTCCCTGCCTAAGGCATTTGGAAACTCTGTATATACAACTGTACAATAGCATATTCAACTTAAGAGTGTCATTGCACCTGCTCTGTCAAAAGTTCCAGGTTCAATCCCCAACACCTGCTTCCAGTCCTTGTAGACAATACTGGGTTAGATGGCCTGAGTTTCTTTTGCATTTCCTATGCAAGGTTGTTGACAACTGAATCCAGGCTCCTGAGCGTGCTGCTTGTGGAGCTCTTCCCTCCTGCGGCATACAGTGTGTGTTCTTGTGCAGCAGGCTGTGTCAAGACCAGCTGTGTTGCCAACTAATAATTCTCCTTCCATGTCCTGAAGAGCACCAGATTGAGGCCGATTTAGATGGAGACAAATGTGTCTTCTTCATAACTTTTGTGTGGACTCAGGATGCTGCTACCAGAACAGCTTTGAACATGTTGCAGAATGTAGTTTCGAATGGCTACAAAGTGAGCGAATGCAATCCTTGGATGTGTGAGTAGTAGTTCTAGTAGAGATAGGGAAGCCCTGATAATCCTTTAAGCAACCTCTGGTGAAATGGGATGTTGTTGTTGTTGTTTAGTCGTTTAGTCGTGTCCGACTCTTCGTGACCCCATGGACCAGACCACTCCAGGCACTTCTTTCTTCCACTGCCTCCCGCAGTTTGGTGAAATTGGATAGTATATATTTTTTGGTTTTCTTCTACATGTTCGTTGACTTACCGTATTTTTCGCTCGATAACACGCACCTGACCATAACACGCACATAGTTTTTAGAGGAGGAAAACAAGAAAAAAAATTCTGAATGAAACAGTGGATGTATCATTTTTGTGCTTCATGCTGCGGCCACAGACATGTGATTTGACGGTGAGTTTGGGGTAGCCCAATGCAAAGATCCTGAGGATCCATGTGGATCCATGTTGCAGCCCCAGGCAACAGTGGGTGCGTGATTTTTTTGGTGCAGGCTGTAGCCATGGACATGCTATGTGATCTGATGGTGAATTTGGGGTGACCCAATGCAAAGATCCTGAGGATCCATGTGGATCCATGCTTTGTAACCACGTTTTTGTACCATTGCAGCCCCAGGCAACAGTGGGTGCGTGATTTTTTTGGTGCAGGCTGTAGCCATGGACATGCTATGTGATCTGATGGTGAATTTGGGGTGACCCAATGCAAAGATCCTGAGGATCCATGTGGATCCGTGCTTTGTAACCATGTTTTTGCACCATTTCAGCCCTGTTTTTGCATCAGATCATTGCTATGTGATCTGATGGTGAATTTGGGGTGACTCAATGCAAAGATCCTGAGGATCCATGTGGATCCGTGATTGGAACCACGTTTTAAGTAGGGAGGGAAGGAAAAACATAGAAGCGACAAGGAGAGGGGTGTGCAGAGAAGCAGCTGGCTAAGAATGCAGGAGAGGGGTTTTACCGGAGGGAGGAAAGGAAGGCAAAAGTCCCCCCCCCCACAAGCCAACCAGCTCTCTCTCTCTCCCCCCCCCAACCTGCATGTTGCCTTCGAGTCCCAGACGCACGGAGAGGAATTAGAAGGAAGGACGCTCTGCTTTCCACTCTGCTTGCCTGGAGGGGAGGGGTTTTCTCTGCTCTTTGTTCCGTTTGAGCAAACACAGTAAGGAAACAGAAGCGGGTGGGCAGTAAGACCCTGAGGCAGAATGCAGGAAAGCAGCAGCTTCCTCCTTTCCTCCCTTCTCCGGACGATTTGATATTTGCCTGATTTTTGCCTTCACTCGCGCTTGTCAGCTCCAGGGACCACACATTCGCTCAATAACACGCACAGACATTTCCCCTTACTTTTTAGGAGAAAAAATCTGCGTGTAATAGAGGGGAAAATACGGTAATTATTTTACACTGTGCTGCATGAAGCCATTTCAAGCTCTGTGGAGGGACTTCCCTATCTAATCTTAATGCCCCAGAGGAAGCAGAAGACCCACAACTAATAGCAGTTTATTAGTAGTGTGGTGCTGCACTGTAAAAAGTGTTTTTGGATGACTCGCTGGCTCTCTACTGCTCATGTGCATGACTGAGCATCATATTGAGAGTGCAAAGGATTTTTCTCTAAAACCTGAAACAGATTGATTGGTCTATGACCATTTTAGGCTTTTTGCCTTCTGTGCAACATGTGGCAGGACTAGATCTACCTGAATAATCTAAAGCCGTTTTGCAAGCACCTTTTATCTGCTTGTGATGCACTGGAGTCCATATTACGTAATTTGATCTGTTGGGGATATGGGTTGATGGATAGCTATTCTTCTGCTTTTAATGGCCTGTTTACAGCTGGGTTTTTCTTACGTTAGCTCATGCCAGTTTTAGTAGTATTTGGTTCTGTTTTAACATTGTTTTTAAATTTCCATATGATTTCTTTAAAAAAATAATATTTATTTGCTGCACATCTGACTGGGTTCCCCCAGAAGTGGCGTAATCAATAAAAGTAAAACTATCTAAATATTTGGATGACCGATTAGCTTGGCTAATCTGTCAGCTGATAGTGATTTTTTGAATCTCTATTAATCTTTGTGATTAAAAATGGAGAACTCCCTAAATACTGGTTCAACATGCAAGTATTAACTAGTTTTTGGATTTGCTTTTGGTTTTATTAAATAATTTTATTTCATTAGTAGATTTTTTACATGCTTTTTTAAGGTCAATACAGGTATTATTAGATTTCTTAGTTTCACTGCTGCTGCAGTGCTAGTCAATTAATTGGTCGTAATTTTCTCATCTCATTAGTATATTGATCAGGCATTACAATTGAATGTTCCATCATCTATTGCTTAATGTTTGGTTTGAAAAAAGTGGACGGCATGCATTGTTCCCTTTTAGTATGAAGAAATAAACTATAAAAGTCTGATCATTTGGAAGCAATTTCTGTCAAAAAAAAAATCAAAATAGTATAATCATGTTTATTTAAAACTATATGATTTTTTGCATTTCCACCAGGGTTCTCTTGCCACTTGCCAGTTGTCTGAGCCACTACTGTGGTTCATCTTAAGAGTGCTGGATACCAGCGAGGCACTGAAAGCATTTCATGATATGGGTGAGTCTTTTCCCTGGGAAAATCTGTCTAGAAGATTACTAAGGTTGGGATAAAAACAGCCTTGTGTGTGAGAATCTTCACTCTCTCTCCCCTCCCTCTCTCAGTCTGTGGAACTCTACAGAGTAACATATGCTGTTGAAGAGGTTCCCTGGCCATCAGGAGCTACCTTTGGGGGTGCGGTTCAAGAGACTGCTGTGGCACCTGTGTTGGTCCCAGTATGCATACATGGTTCTATGCATGGCTGTTTGGAATCTGACTTAAATCTGATTTTACACTTTACATATAAATACAGATTACACACATGGAATCTGATTTTACATATCAGTATTGGCCTACAACTATGTGTAAACCACTGAGCCTCTTGGGCTTGCTGATCAGAAGGTCGGCGGTTCGCATCCCTGCGACGGAGTGAGCTCCCGTTGCTCTTTCCCAGCTGCTGCCAACCTTGCAGTTCTAAAGCATGCCAGTGCAAGTAGATAAATAGGTACCGCTGCAGCGGGAAGGTAAACGGCGTTTCTGTGCACTTTGGCACTCATCACGGTCCTCCGTGCACCAGTAGCGGTTTAGTCATGCTGGCCACATGACCTGGAAAGCTGTCTGTGGACAAATGCCGGCTCCCTTGGCCTGAAAGCAAGATGAGCGCCGCAACCCCAGAGTCGCCTTTGACTGGACTTAACCGTCCAGAGGTCCTTTACTTTTACTTTACTTCACTTGTGTGTGCACCACAATTTCTTAATTTCTAAGTTCTCAGTGAAACAGTAGTATGGGTAATTGTAATTGGAATTGTGTTTGAACTCCATCAATAACAACCAGTTAGAGGACCAAATTTGCTGTGTTGTGTCTTGCTTGTTTAAAAAGAGGGACTTGGGTTTTTGTTGTTGTTGTTGTTTGCTTCATGTCAATTGCTGTAACCTTCATTAACTTTCTGTTTCATTATAGGAGGAGTTCAGCTTATTTGCAATAACATGGTGACAAGTACCAGAGCCATAGTAAACACAGCAAGAAGCATGGTTTCAACTATCATGAAATTTCTAGACTCAGGCCCTAGCAAGGCAACAGATAGTAGTTTGAAAGCAAGAGTGCTAGCTTCTGAACCTGATAATGCAGAAGGAATCCACAACTTTGCACCATTGGGTATGTTATGTGCCATTTTAAGACTGCCATGTTGAGTTTTTCAATGACATTGCAGATGCTATAGTAATAATAACTACCTCTATTTCTGATTCAAGTGTTCATGTGCTCCTGCAAATGTAGCCAACATAGCACCACCCCCACACAAGGGGCAGGTATCAACAGATAACAGTACAAAAACAACAACTTTAGACTGAAAAACCGCTGGGTCAGGGAAGAACCCAAACAGTCCATTGGGATCGTGGGATGTGAGTTAACTAAGAGGGGGGAAAAGCTAAAATCCAGGCGGTAGGGAGAATGCCCCTTTCCTGCAATTGGCTGGAAAAGGCAGGTAAAGGCAGGGACATATAGATATAATAGATATAAAAGCATATAGAGAATCATCTCATTTTTTCAGGATAAGTCATTTCTTAGTTCACAGTGAAGCTATATATAAATGTCCCTGTGGGTGCAGAAGTGAGAGCTCTCCTGAGAACTTTGTGGAGAAATCTTCAGATTTTATCGTAGCTGGAATCAGGCACAACAGGGTCCACCCATCCTAGAATAAGAAGAAAAATCCCAAAGCATATCATAGAATATGAGTTGGAAAATACCCCAACGGTCATCTAGTCAACTCCATGCAATGCAGGAATCTCAATTAAAGCATCCCTGATAGATGGTCTTCCAACATCTGCTTAAAAACCTCCAAGAAAGGAGAGATGAATGAGCACAGCCAGTGGAAAATCTGTTCAGGGAATGAGGTGGAGAGGAGAGGGACAGTAGGAAATGGGGCTGCTGGAGGCTTGCTCAGTGGCTTTGGGATGCTGGCTGACGGTTGGGGAGAGAAAACCGAGGGGAAGATAACTGAAATGTTATGGGCTGATCACTCCACATTGCAGCATTTTGTTTTAAGTATTTTACTAATAAATACGATATGCATATGGTTAATTGGGTGTAGAAGGTGGTATATTGTGAATCCCCAGCTGATTCAAATAGTAAATTTTTATATATATATAGTAGTGACTGAAATTAAAATTACTTATAAAAAGATTATGTATACTACTGTACTAGTTTAGCTTGACACTTGTATGTTTCTGTCATCTCTCATTTTGAAATCATTCACACCTTTTCATGCCATTCGTTTGTTAAAGGTTCAATCACATCAAGCAGTCCTACAGCCCAGCCTGCCGAAGTGTTGCTACAAGCGACTCCACCCCACAGAAGAGCTCGGTCTGCTGCCTGGTCTTACATCTTTTTGCCTGAGGAAGCTTGGTGCGACCTTACAATTCATCTTCCAGCTGCAGTGTTGTTAAAAGAAATACACATTCAGCCTCATCTTGCATCTCTTGCAAGTAAGTATATTTTGAGAACACAGTTTATCTTGTAGGATAAAGGGGGTGTTTTTAATTAAATATTTAATTATCACTTATTTCAGTAAATAAGAACGCTGTCCACAAAGGCAATATTCTCATGAGTCAAACAGTTCACATCTTGGTTTAATAACTTTGTGTTGGCCGTATAACTACAGTTTGTGTTTTATGGAATCTTGGATCCAATATAGAATTCCTTGTTTTTTGAAGCTATTTGTCTAGATTTGAGAAAAGGCTAGTTGGCAAGTATATCTGATACAGTCACTTTGCGCTCTCTGTCCAATACTGTAACATATTGCTTTTTATAACTTTTAATATCAGTCTGCATCTCAGTCTCCCTTTCCTTTCCCTCCACTAACCAATTATTCAGCGTATCACACAGGCCTTAACTTTGTTGGTACAAAGCTTCATGCTAAGGGGGGTACAATGTGCATAAGACCCCAATGAATGAATGCAGCAGTTGCAAAGAAAACGGCAAGTCGCATGTTGTACCAACTAGATGATCTTTTCGATACACCAGTTACCTTTGCATCTTGGCTAAGACCTGTGCTGTAGTTTACTACAGAATGCTTGTGCCTTGTAGAAATATTTTACTTAATGGGTGACTTGCTACCATTTGTTAAGCAGGATTGTTAAATGACATAAGAAAAGCCTTCCTGCATCAGACCAAAGGCCTGCCTCACCCAGCATCCGGCTTCCCACAGTGGGCAGCCAGATGCCCATGTAACGCCTACAAGCAGGACTTGTTGCTTGGCACAGGTATTCAGAGACATAGTTCCTCTGAACCTGGAGGTAGCATATAGCAAACTAGACACTTAACCCTTGATGCACAAATCTATGGACTGAGGATAAGGTTATTTCCCATTAAAAGCTATATAAATGGATAGATAAATGGATAAATGGCACTGAATTCCATAGGTGTGCCATGAGAAGAAGTACCGTATTTTTTGCTCTATAAGACTCACTTTTCCCCTCCTAAAAGGTAAGGGGAAATGTGTGTGCGTCTTATGGAGTGAATGCAGGCTGTGCAGCTATCACAGAAGCCAGAATAGCAAGAGGGATTGCTGCTTTCACTCCGCTGTTTCACTCTTGCTGTTCTGGCTTCTGAGATTCAGAATATTTGTTTTCTTGTTTTCCTCCTCCAAAAACTAGGTGCGTCTTGTGGTCTGGTGCGTCTTATAGAGCAAAAAATACAGTGCTTCCTTCCATATGTTCTGACTATCCCACCAACAGCTTTACTAGATAACATTGGAACATAGCCTTTTAGTCTTCTTAGTTTTGGTGGTAGCTTTCCTGATCTGCAGTATACATTCTAGCTAAGCATCTGTTGATTGTAGTTTTGAATAATCCTCATGCTTTCTGGAGAGATTTGACTTATTCATTTATTTGACTTCTTTGTTTTTCCTTTCGTCATTTTCACTGGCCCACTTCTTTTTCGTACTTTTTTTCTCTTGACGTTGGACTCCCTTGACAATTGCTCACTCAACCATTTGTTGACTTTGATAGCACTGTTGTCCCTGTTTCCAATCAGTTCAACACGTACGTTCACGTATGCTTGTGGAGATGATCTCAAAATCAGTATTGCTCCACCTAGTGGTAACAGACAAAATTACAGCCTGTATTGGGATGCAGGTGGCGCTGTGGGTTAAACCATAGAGCCTAGGACTTGCCGATCAGAAGGTCGGCGGTTCGAATCCCCGCAATGGGGTGAGCTCCCTGCTCCTGCCAACCTAGCAGTTCGAAAGCACGTCAAAGTGCAAGTAGATAAATAGGTACCGCTCCAGTGGGAAGGCAAACGGCGTTTCCGTGCGCTGCTCTGGTTCGCCAGAAGCGGTTTAGTCATGCTGGCCACATGACCCGGAAGCTGTACCCCGGCTCCCTCGGCCAGTAAAGTGAGATGAGCACCGCAACCCCAGAGTCGGCCATGACTGGACCTAATGATCAGGGGTCCCTTTACCTTTACCTTTACCGCTAGTTGGAGCGGAGCAAGAATGCCCATTTTATTTTTATTTTTTTTAATAAAGAATGCCCATTTTAAAACAATCTCCTACATACATTAAGAAATCTCTTTTACAGGTAAGAATCAAATGGTCTCTTTTGCACCAGGTCCTAGATGCCACTTCTTATTAAGTCCAGGGTTGCCTCTCTCCTGGTTATTTGACCAACTATTTAGGTAGTGCTAGTGTGTGCAGCATACATTGTTTTACGTGTTGAATAATTTTACTTAACATTTAAAAGTAATGAACTTGATGCCTTCAAGTTTATAACACAAATCTAAGTAACTGTATGGTTTACCTGCCTGTCTCTACAGCATGTCCTTCGTCAGTATCTGTTGAAATTAGTGCAGACGGGGTGAACATGTTACCTTTGTCTACGCCTGTTATCACAAGTGGTCTTACGTACATAAAAATACAGCTTGTAAAAGCTGAAGTTGCCTCCGCCGTTTGTCTTCGCCTTCACCGCCCACGAGATGCTAGTACTTTAGGACTATCTCAGATTAAATTACTTGGGCTCACTGCCTTTGGTAACACTTCATCTGCAACCGTCAACAATCCATTCCTTCCTTCTGAAGACCAGGTATCCAAAACGAGGTATGTATAATAACAACTACTTGTTTGTACTCTGCCCATCTTCCAGCATATATAAAAACATAATCAAACATTAAATCTTTAAAAAGCTTCCGTATACAGGGCTGCCTTCAGATGTTTCCTAAATGTTATGTAATTACTCATCTCTTTAACATCTGATGGGAGGGCATTCCACAGGGTAGGTGCCACTACCGAGAAGGCCCTCTGTATGGTCAGTATCCTTGTGTTTCCCCCGTTATACACCAGGTTATGAGGTGTCAGCAATGTTGTAGGCCAGAAACACATAGAAACTTCTTTCAGCTGCTTTGAAACTCCATAGATATCACTTATGTTTTTATTCGTTGCATTAAAACACCAACCTCCGCAAAATAATTTATGTATGTAATATCTATGCATATATATGTTTAAAATCAATTTCCTATTCAAGAAGCAAAGCCTATGCCCAGCACAGTCCTAAGAGGGAAACTGCATATGCATGGGAAATGCAGCAGGAAGCCCCAAGACAGTGGTAGGGAACACAAGGCCTCAACTTTTGTTCTGTGATGAGGTTTGTCCCCAACCGCACCCACCTGTCCATTACCTGACATTATGTGACCTCCAGTGTAGGACAGTTAAAGCCATTGGGCCAAATCCAAAAGGAAGGATTGGGAGTGCACTCTAGGGAGCACACTCTAAAATGCTTGAATTAAATATTAAGAGTACTGAATTAAGAGAGCCAGTGTGGTGCAGTAGTTAAGAGCGGTAGACTCGTAATCTGGGGAACCTGGTTCACGTCTCCGCTCCTCCACATGCAGCTGCTGAGTGACCTTGGGCTAGTCACACTTCTCTGAAGTCTCTCAGCCCCACTCACCTCACAGAGTGTTTGTTGGGGGGGAGGAAGGGAAAGGAGAATGTTAGCCACTTTGAGACTCCTTTGGGTAGTGATAAAGCGGGATATCAAATCCAAACTACTACTCCTACTCCTCCTCCTCCTCCTCCTCCTCCTCCTCCTCAGTAGGTTTTTAAAAACAAACAACAAAAGCAAAAATTGAACCCAGGGAGACTTAATCCCAAAGTGAAATAAAAAGGAGCAGACTATAAAGTTGCCACAATCCTATCGGGGTACATTTATGTGGATGTCAGCACTGTCCCAAGAAGCTTTACTAATTGAATAAACTTGCTCAGGGTATACATCCTCAGTAATGGAAATCCTGTTCATGCTTTAAACCTGCAGGGGTGGAAGGAATTGCTTTGGCTTCTTTGTCACCCTTTCCCCCCAACCTGACTGCAACTCTAGTGACTTCTGGTGGTGGAGTAAAGGAAGAACAAATCAGCTGGATTTTACATTATAGGCGCATGCACACACATACACACACACACACACGCAGAGGATGTGAGAGAAGAGAGGAAGAAAATGAAAGTTTATATATGCACAAAAGAAAGAAAAAGCCCCTCCCCCTTTGGGGCATCTTTGGGGGGGGGCAGAGGGAAGGAGGACACAGGCGTGTAGACAAATCCCAGCTGTGCTGTGGGATTGGGAAAGAAGGGGAAAGGGGGTTGGGCAAAGAGCAGATCCCACAGGACTTTTTCAGCTGAACTTGGACGTATCCCCTTCATTGCCTAAGTGAAGCAAGAACAGCTGCCACCCTTCCATCCTCAAGAAGGATGAAGAGGCCCCCACGTTAAGTGCCCTGAGGCCACCAGGTGGCTTCATTACCCCAGCACATCTGTTGAAGTGGCTCCATTACCACGCTGCCAGTGCAGCAGCAGGACCTCTTTGCCCATTGGGATACTGGAGCAGGGAGGGTGGCCAATGGGTCCATTGGCCCCTCAGAGCATCTGGGCCACAGGCCACTGCCTCACCTGGGGCCCCTCTGGTGCCAGGCCTGAGAGCATGGAACAGTTCATCAAGAGGTTCAGTACTATCTGTTGTGGACTGAATCGTAACAAATCTTTTTTTAAAAAAATTGCAGTGACTGTCAAAGAGTCTGCTTTTTGTACTAGACCTTGTCCAAAAAAGATTATTCTATTGGGAGCTCAGACTTCTGGGTAAAATGGTGACCTCATGAGAAAGCAGTTTCTTTGTCTGCTAATTTCCAATACTCTCATTACTTGCACCTGTCTGTTACCTTGTCTGTACCACTGTTTCAAGGCCAAAGATGGCCTTATAGTTTTCCACAGGGATCCTTCCATAAACATAGCATGCCCGGCAGATTCTAAGCTTGGAACCTAAAGCATTTTATCTTGCCATTTTAAAAAGTTGTTGCTATTCTTATTGTTTAAAAGAACATGATCAATCTGGGATATAGTACTTTTCATTTTTCTATTTTGGCCTATTATTAGCTTACATGGAGTTAGTATGCCTTCTTGAATTGATGTTGTCATTTTCTGCATTGCAAAGCTTCTCCACTGTTAGCACTGAAGTTGACAGTACCCTTCCTTTCATTTTTAAGCTTGTTTTAATTAAGTTTTGTTTTTTGTTTTGTTTCCCAGCATTGGATGGTTAAGGTTGTTGCACCATTGCCTCACTCACATAAGTGATTTAGAAGGAATGATGGCAAGTGCCGCGGCACCCACTGCCAACCTGTTGCAGACATGTGCTGCTCTACTGATGTCTCCATACTGTGGCATGCATTCTCCAAACATTGAGGCAGTGCTTGTAAAAATTGGACTTCAGTCTACCAGAATAGGCCTGAAACTGATAGACATTCTTTTAAGAAACTGTTCTGCATCAGGGAGTGATCCTACAGGTAAGAATGTGGCTGTTTCCTGTTTTAATAATCTGGTGACTTGATAAAGTGTCTTACAGCCTTTCCTTGTTTAGAGAAATGAATAAGTGTATTGGAATAATGAAAAGCATTTAGTTTAGTAGTTTAAAAATAAGTGATTTTAAAGTTATCAACAGTGTAGGATAATTTGCAGTTAAGTTGTCCAGCTACCTTTCTTTGTATCGATGATAATTATACTACTATTGTTAAGATAAAAGTTTAAGGTTTGTTTTATTATTCGGTCCGTTAAACAACACTTGTTAGCTAGTGAATTGCATGTTCCTCAAGACATTAACAAATCTACTTTTCTTTTATGTGAGAAGATTTGAATAGCCCCTTGCTTTTTGGGAGATTAAATGGCCTGTCATCTGACTCTACCATTGACATCCTCTATCAGCTGGGGACTACTCAGGACCCTGGAACGAAAGATAGGTAAACAATGTGCATTGTTTCTAATACACACAAGCACACACACACACACACACACAAAATGTGGGGGTCATGGATTGCAGGGATTATTACAGTGGTGCCCTCGAAGGGACCACAAATGCAGATCTGGGTAATCTGGACACTACCAGTTTGTATCCATGCCAGTGGAGACTGGTAAAAGGTGTTTGGAAGTAGGGGCACTGCTAGCAGCCTGATGTTTTCCTTGTGTATAGGATAAAGCATACAACTAAATTCCACAACACTAGTATTATATATACATGCCGTAGAGGGACATGAGCGTGTAAATCTTTGAGAGTCCAAGGTAGCCAGCCAACAGAAGCCAGAGCAAACTGCCTTTTAGATGTGTGTGAGGTTGCAATTGCTTTTTTCAGACTTAAGCCATTCCTGGACTCCTTTTCCCCTTGCACAGCTTCTGTTTATAGTTGGAGGGGAAATGAAATGACCATACAAGACAGAATATTTGATATTTGCAAATACTTCCCCTGTTAATGCTATAAGTAAAGCCATTGACAAATTATTTGCAGTTAATTTAGGCACATCTACGTTAGAAAAATGCCTATGCTAATGACTTGCAGTTGCCACGTCTGTTAATCAGACCCCCTGGGAAAATACTGAATTGTCAGTGTCTGATTTACTTTGACTCCAGGCTCATGAAGCTAGTTTTACTAAAATGAGTGCTTGAATGCTGCCTAACAGGTAGATGTCACCTGAGATTTTCTAAAATACTGCCCATTTGATCTTAGACTGACATGTTGGAATTATTTTTAGTTTGCTGGTTGATATTCAGTATGCACACCTACCATTCATTTCATTTCCTCTCTATTCCATAGCACATTATTCCTTGTACCTTGAGCCTGTGTAATGTGTGACTAAGTTTAACCTTGAAATTATGTGTGTCCATTTTCTAGAATTCAAGCCCTATTGAAGTGGGTCAGTGATTCGGCAAGAGTAGCTGCTATGAAAAAAAGTGGCCGAATTAACTACATCTGTCCAAACAGCTCTACAAGAGAGTATGGTCTTCTGATGCCATCTCCTTCCCATTTGCACTGTGTAGCAGCAATTTTATGGCACAGCTATGAATTGCTTGTAGAGTACGACTTGCCAGCCTTGCTGAACAGAGAGCTCTTTGAGTAAGTAGCTTAACTAAACACCTGCTCTATCTCCAAACGATATTTCTTTCTAAAAGCTTTAAGCTTTAGTCCTACAGAGCAATAGTGAGCCGCATTTTTTCCCCATTTGTACTTAAGAAACCAGTGCATGGTTATATACTACTAACATGATGCAAGACTGTCTTCTTTAAAAATAGATTCTCAAAGGAAATCAGATCTACTGATTATCACTTTTCACCTTCCTTCTTTTTATATGAGATGTTTTAAGTGACTGACAGCTAATTTCATACATTTCTTGTATTGGAAGTTTTAAATCGGGGATGGGGAGCAGTTTTAGTTGGTGAGCTATATATAAGGCTCATCATTCTGGACTATTGGCCATGCTGCTGGGGCCGATGGGAGTTAGAGACTGACAATATCTGCTTCTGTCTGCCATATTGAACAGGGTGATATTTAGGATTCTTTTTTGTTAACTAGGAGAATTGAGTGCGTGTTGTGTTCTAATTACTTTCCCCTTCTTCCTTAGGTCTCTCTTTAATTGGTCCATGTCTCTTCCCTGCAATATGGTTTTGAAGAAAGCTGTTGACAGTCTGCTTTGTTCAATGTGCCACATTCACCCAAACTATTTTTCCTTACTCATGGGCTGGATGGGCATTACTCCTCCCCCTGTGCAGTTGCAACACAGACTGTCTATGACAGATGACAGCAAAAAGCAGGACCTTAGTTCATCTTTAACAGATGACTCTAAAAATGCACAAGCACCTCTTGCACTAACAGAGTCTCACCTGGCCACCCTTGCTGCCTCTTCTCAGTCTCCTGAAGCTATTAAACAGCTGTTGGACTCAGGTTTGCCCTCTCTTCTTGTAAGAAGCCTTGCGAGTTTTTGCTTTAACCATACCTCTGCCTATGACTGCAACACTCAGTCAACGGACAGTTCCCAAGACAGGCTCAGAAGACACCACGTCCCGCAGCACTTTAACAAGATGCCCATCACAGCCGACTTAGTTGCTCCTGTTCTCAGGTTTTTGACAGAAGTTGGAAACAGCAACCTTATGAAGGACTGGCTGGGCGGCTCTGAAGTCAACCCACTGTGGACAGCACTTTTGTTTCTCCTTTGCCATTCTGGTGCTACTTCTGGTGGACATGGTGGGGTGACTCAGCAGACTAGCGCTAGGTCAACTTTACTTTCTTCAGCTTCTGGAACAGGACTGACGACTCAGCAAAGGACCGCAGTTGAAAATGCCACAGTTGCGTTCTTCTTGCAGTGCATCTCTTGCCATCCTAATAACCAGAGGTTGATGGCTCAGGTAATAAACAAATTCACATGTTGAGTAGTTGATATTTATTAAAAGATCAGTTTAGCTGGATTTGAAGAACTGGCTGAGTATGTGGGGGCTGAGACTTCCCTTGGGGATCCAGACCTCCTTTTGTGTTTTGCCTATGATAAGAGCAGAGTCTTTAGGGTGTGTTGCAGAACTGACTAGATTCCTTTTCAAAATAAAGCTACTGGATTTGCTGGGGTTTATATGCCTTTGCTGCTGGATAATGTGCGATGCTGCCCCCATCAAAAATCTGCAACTCTTTCAAGCCACAACCCAGAGAAAGTTAAAATATAGCTGTTGATGTAATGTTCAGACATTATAATCATGCCAAGGGTTGCTGTAATAGGTGACTATAACATGGAAGTCCCTCGCAATATGGATTCCTCCCAGCACACACAGCTTCCATGATAGCAGCAATTTCTGATGCCATTGCGAAGATAGTTTCCTCGTGAGCCTGTTTGTTATTACATGCAAATGGGGAAATACCTCCTTTTGCTTGGTGAGTGCGGTCAATGCAAGACCTGACACCCAGTCTTTTCTTTGGTGGCCCCCACAGTTTGGAATCATTTCACTTCAGAGATTCAATGGCATTCTGAAGGTGATGCAATGCATTCCTGATCAGGCAGACACTGGAAGGGATTTTAATGTTTAAACTTTATTCTAATTATGGGGGGGGGTCATTCTTGTATTTTGTAAGCTGCCCACAACTTAGTGAAGCAAATAGGATAACGAAGAAAATAACATTTGTATTAACGAAGAAAATAACATTTGTATTGACTATTAGCCAAATGGTTAAGGGTCCATTTGACAATGTTGCCTGTGAGCCATTCTTTATAGGCGATATCAGGTGGTGGAGAAGGATGATTCCTCATCATCTTCTGTGCCAGTATCCCCCTTTTTCCTGATATACATCAAAAGAAGATGCAGACTGGAGGGGAATGGTTTGCAAAGTTGAAGTGTGCCTCAGAATTGTCTCACTGCACCACTTGAGGGCAGGCAACTTTATTTTTTGTCTCGCTGTTTGCTGTCTTGTACAAAATTTGGAATGAAATCCAGAGTCATCATCTAGGGCTCACTTCATTTTGCACAGTATACCAGCCAGGCAAGAAGAAGCATGAATAATATCACATTGGTCTTTTAAGTCCAGTGGGCTGAGTATGTGAAATAAAGAGAGTGTATTCTTTGGGGCTCTCTGACTCATTCCGACTTGGAACACGCTGCTCACTCCCTTCCATGCACTCTTGAGTCAAGGATGAATGACTGTGGACTCTGGGGCAGCAGATGATGCCCCTCCATGGCCGCCAGTTGTTAAACCCCAGGTTAAGACATGTATGTACAGTTGTACTTCGGAAGTTGAACAGAATCCATTCCAGAAGTCCTTCGACTTCCAAAACGTTTGGAAACCAAAGCACAGCTTCTGATTGGCTGCAGGAAGCTCCTGCAGCCAATCAGAAGCTATGGAAGCCCAAAAGAATGTTCACAAACCGGAACAATCACTTCCAGGTTTGCGGCATTCGGGAGCCAAAACGTCTGAGTTCCAGGGCGCTCGGGATCCAAGGTACAACTGTACAAATAAATTGGTTCTTGGTCTTTGTAACATAAAAACCTGTTTGCTGCCCCCAAGTGTTTCATTTAAATACTTAGTGTCATTTTAGCAGCTGTAGAAGCACTGGAAGCTTTAAGACAAATGGAGGGGAAAGTTGTTTTGCCAGTTAATAAGAGCACAAGTATTGTTCACATTTTCTGATATTCTAATAAACAAACAAATGATTCCTCCCCTCCCTTCTTAGGTTCTCTGTGAACTCTTCCACTCCTCTCCTCAAAGAAGCAACCTCCCAACATCAGGAAATATTTCAGGATTCATTAGAAGGCTGTTTTTGCAGTTGATGCTAGAGGATGAAAAAGTCACAATGTTCCTTCAGTCACCTTGTCCAGTAAGTTATTTCTCTCTGCGCCCCCACCTCAGACTCAGACGGGAACAATATGTATGTAACTAGATTTTGGGGGCTTTTCGATGATTTGATAACACCCCCCCCCCCCGGGTGGGAGTTGGTGTCAAAACATGTGCAGTGTTTTTCCAGCCCCAAAGACGTAGAGACAGTGATGCACTTTTAAAATAATAATAATAATATCTTTTTATAATAGCAGGTTGATGTTGATTATAATGAAAATAACCCTGGGATGATTTTCTTCTTTTTAGTCTGGTGTATTGCATGCGTTTAAGCATTTCGCTTTATTAGAAATTCTGTGCTATAAGCGTTTTTAACAGAAGCACTGGTTATTTTTAAAAAATTAGTGGGAAGTAATTTGAAAACCTTACTACTATGTGTCTGCATATGTGTCAGTTACCAAGAATGATTCATAGGCCTACAGCAGAAGGTGTTTGAATATTTGAAAGAAACACTACAAGGGGACTCTTGGTTACCTAGCTCCTCACGAGGCCAAAATGCTAATGTCTTTTAACATTAGCTGTAGCACAGTTACTGATTAAATCCATTCTGTTTTAATTACTTGACCTATTTGGCCCGGTGGCTACTGTGAGGCCATCCTTCCAGCTTGTTTCTTTTTCAACGGGCAGATCCTGATGCCACCTTCTCACTTTCAGATAAACAGTCCTTCAACTGTAGTACAAAAATACAGGTTTCTTGGAAGTATCCGTTCAAAATAAAGTATTTGAATAATATCGCAATGAAAATTATTTTGTAGTTGACAGTGAAAACAACTTTTCTAAGCTGTTAAAATCACCCTGAATCTCACATCCTATAAAGCATCAGTGCAGTCATACCTCAGGTTAAATGTGCTTCAGGGTTGAGCGTTTTCAGGTTACGCTCCGTGGCGACCCGGAAGTAATGGAGCATGTTACTTCTGGGTTTCGCCGCTCATGCATGCGAAGATGCTCAAAATGACATCATGCGTGGAAGCGGCGAATCGCGGCATGCGCAGACGTGGGTTGCGTTTGCTTCAGGATGCGAACGGGGCTCCGGAACAGATCCCTTTTGCATCCAGAGGTACCACTGTATTGCAATGAAAGCTATTTTGGGTGGCAGGCAGCTAAGATTTACTTGGAATAGACCCACAGACCCATTGAAATGGATGGCCCTAACTTTGTCATATTTTTAATTTCAATGGGCCTACTCTAAGAAACCTTACTTGAGTGCCACCCTATATCGCTGACAGCGAGAAATGTTTATGTATAGCATCTTGAAACTTATAGTGATATTTATGTTTTATTTCTAAATGCTTGATATAATTTTATGTTTTCTATCTTCTAGTTGTACAAAGGTAGAATTAATGCAACCAGCCATGTAATTCAGCATCCAATGTATGGGGCAGGACACAAATTCCGCACTCTTCTTTTACCAGTCTCAACAACACTGGCAGAGGTTCTTGACCGAGTGTCAGGCAAGTTGCTTATTATTCTTAATTTTTTTAATGTCCTTTTTTTTTTAATGAAAGTTTAGACCTAGATATCAACCATACCAATGAAAGTAAGTTTCATACACTTTACTTATTACCTGTTAGATGTTTTATACTCGACCCTTTCTCCAGTCCAAAGCACAGGAGGATTTCATATCAGAAATAATTAAAACAGCCATCTAAAATAAGTGAACGTAAAATTGTTAGGTTACATTAACACACAACTGAGCAGCAGCAAAAATGCCAATCAACTCTCCTGGGGTGAAACAAATTACAAACCAAAAGCCTGAGTAAACAAAAACATTTTGATTTGATATTTAACTATATATGTAGGGGCAGAAAATGAATATTGTTGATGGGGTTGAAACATTGTCTAAACGTATGCCCCATGTTGGGCAAAAGTTTCCTGCATTTCAGGGGGGTTGGAGCAGATGACCCTTGCGGTCCCTTCCAACTCTATCATTCTGTGATTCAACTAATGAGTCTGTCAACGAAAGCCCTATGTAAGGACTTCCGCTGGAAGAACAGGGCTGTCCCTCTTGTGCTGCCCTGCAACCCCGAAAAAGCCCTGGAGCAGCACTTGGGGGAGAAGCGGGATAATTCAATCTGGCAAGCTCAAATGCTTACCCTAGCATGATGTTGAATTCCTTATTTTTTATTTTTAAAATTATATTCCATTTTTCACCATGTAGGTCTCAACGTGGCTTACAACAATAAAACATACAGTATACAAACTGTAGTAAAACTTTCAACTGAAATCCTCAGTGATTTACAATCTTTTTAAAAATTAAAATGTAAAACATCTGAGATGCATTCAGGGAGGAAATACCTTAGGCTGCAATGCTATACCCATTTATTTGGGAGCAGACCTCCAATGATGATGATTGATGTTGCTGCAATTGTTAGATCAGTTCAGATCACACCAGCCCACCTTGCTCCTCTCGTGCATGTTCACACCCCGCGTTGCCTTCACACGTGTAGATCCTAGTGCATGTAGATATTGGACAAATGTGCAGATAACACAGAACAGTTTAAAGTGCATTAGACACTCCTCTCCATACATATGCTCCAGTGCACACAATATATGAATGTTAGGCCATTGTAGGGCTTATTGGTACACTCCATATATCCCAAGGCACATACGGATTGAACACTTCATAGGAACATTTTGGGGGCATTCAGTGCTTGAAGCCATGAGAGAAGTGAAAACCAGATAATTGCTCTTGAGTGAACAGGTAGTCAGCTAATGAAAATCCTGGTTAACATTTCTTCATATACAGTAATCTTTATTTTTCAGATACCCCAAGCATAACCGCAAAATTAATCAGTGAACAAAAAGAAGATAAGGAGAAAAAGAACTACGAAGAGAAAGAAAAAGTTAAAGCAGAAAATGGGTTTCAGGACAATTACAGTGTTGTTGTTGCCTCTGGTATGTGTTTACTTGTTCAGCTTTGATGTAAAGTTGTCAGGTGTGCTTGGGATGGGGTGGAGAAAGGGGCTGAGAGCACACCGCAATGTAGTCATTGTTGCTCAGTTCAAAACAGCAACAAGTTAAGTACAAGTACTCCCAAGTTTGTTTAAAAATATATAATGTCAGTTCCTTTGTACTGCTTGGCCAACACAGTGGAATGCAAGAGTAAACACACTGAAATAAAGATTATAGTATGTGTTAAAGAATTGGAACTGAATTGAATAGGACACTGGGTGTGACACTTAGCTGTGGAAGGTTCCACATGTTTCTGCATTAGTTTTAAAGGTTTCTAAATCCTTGCACCAGCTCCCATCCATACAGCAATCTCTGCCGCCCAGGTAGAATTGCCTTGGCATGCAAGAACTGCATTCATAGGTCTGCCACACAGATTAAAAGTTCTTCAAACATGAGATGGTGCCATGTGGAATGATTCATGGGCATTTCTCATGCAGGTAGAATCTCATTTATTCAAGCTGTGTTGTTATATATGCCTTTAGAACGCTACTTCATTTCTGTTACAGGTTTGAAGTCTCAGTCAAAAAGGGCTGTATCCTCTACCCCCCCTCGCCCCCCCTCAAGACGAGGGAGAGTGATGGCAGATAAAGTAGGCAACTCCTCCACTGGAGGCGACACTTCGAGCAAAACTATTAGTGTTCCTGTTTTTCACCTGTACCATAAACTGCTACCAGGTAATGTTCCATATTTTCTGATAAAGCATATTTTCCAGCATTCTGAGTCATATAAATTCCTGGATCTATCCATTCACCCAAATGGTGGCATTATAAATAGTTTTTGTTCTGTCTTTATGTTTAATATTGCTGGTTTGGATTCCATATTATGTAAGCTGCTGGTATGCGGTTGTTGCCCAGGAGGTTATCCTATATGCATCTTAAAGTAAACAAACAAATGAAGGCAATATTGTAGCATCTAAATATTTATCCAGACAAATAATGCGTTTGCTTTATAATCTAGAAATTTCTCAAAATTAGCTGAAAATCTGAGGAAAGAGTCCAAAGTCTAAGCCTTGTCAATACTATAAGAAATAAAAATGTGAAAGCTTGAAATGACAAAAGCTCGCCACACCAAAACCATGGTTTGCATTAAGCACAGTTGAGCATCCAAATCATCATTTGAACTTCAAAACGTACAAACCATTCTTTAAAGTTGTTTGTTAACTAGTCCATGTTCTGTAGGTCAGCCACTGCCGCCCGAGATGACCCTTGCCCAGCTTCTGACTCTGCTGTATGACCGCAAACTCCCTCAAGGATACCGATCCATAGACTTGGCAGTTAAGCTGGGCTCCAAGGTGATCTCAGATCCAAGCCTTTCAAAGACAGACTCGTTCAAGCGCCTCCACACTGAAAAAGGTATCCATTGAATTATCTGTTTTCATCATGTTTTCCTAACTTCTCATTCTGCTCTTTCTCCTCTGCAGTCAGCCTAATTAATCAACACCTCTCATCCACGTGAACTCTGGGAATCGCCAAGTGGCTCTTCTCTACCTTTGATGCCCTGCTAATAACTCCTCTTCCCCCTTCTTTCTCTGCTTAAGATTTTGGCCCCTTCGGTGCTAAAATTGAAGCCGTCTGCTCTGGTGTCTCTGGCTCTCTCTTCCACCTCTCCCTCCTCCTGCACCTCCTTCTACCCTTTCTGTCTCCTCTCCTGTCACATTTGATGAAATCGCAAGCTTGTTCTTCTCATCTAACCCCTGCACATTCTCCTTTGATACTGCCCCTTTCTGACCATCTTCCCTGTTGTTACCCATCCTCTCCGCCACATTATCAACTCCTCTGCCTTTTCACTCCTTCCCTTCAGTGTGTAAGCATGCCTCTCTTTTCCCCTCTGTCATACCTGTTCTTTGTGCAATATACATAGATGACATTATATTAAAAACATTTATTTATAGATATTATAATTCATATGGGCAAAGTATTCTAGAGTCACCCATATCTTTTGTCCACTGATTCTTTTTTTCAAAAGTCACTTCCTTTTTTGCCTACTTCTTCAGAGATGGATAACTGCTATTTAACTGAAAGAGGAGCCACATACCCCTACCCTAAAAATAGAACAAACTGTGCAAGCTTTTTATTTCAGATTGCTTTAGCCTGTGTTCCAAAATTACTTGGGTATTCCAGATTAACAGTGTCTGTGCAAGGGCCTTTTATTTAATAATATAATTTCACTGAACAATTGCCTTTTTAAAATCTGTGTGTATATAGAACATGCAGATTTGTTGGGGCCTTGCACTGAAGATGAAGCAGTCACACCAGGTGAAGAGTGCATGGATGCTGTGCTGGATGAATCCTTTCTTGAAGTGTGTCCCATTCAGTCTCCACTGCAAGTTTTTGCTGGTATGGGTGGCCTGGCCCTCATCGCAGAAAGGCTTCCTATGCTTTACCCAGATGTAATTCAGCAAGTAAGTCAAATCCTTACTACTTTTATTTTGCCTTCCTTTAATAAGTAGAGAAGTTCTTACTTGTGTTTTATAATTGAATATGCTGTAGACCTGTTCACAGTCTGCATAATGCTACGTTTTTCATTTCTGATAGCAGTTGGGAAATATTTTATTTTATTTTACATTGGTGTAATTTTATTATCGTAACTGAATTAGTCTAGGGACTTTCTAATGTCATTATTTGCATCAGAAAGTGTTCTGAAGTAGCTGGCTCAGAGGATAGTATTAAGCCTCTTCTTTTCTTTCTGAAGGTGAGTGCTCCAGTGGTTACATCCACCACCCAGGAGAAGCAGAAGGACAGTGATCAGTTTGAATGGGTTACCATTGAACAATCGGGAGAGCTGGTTTATGAAGCCCCAGAAACAATTGCTGCAGAACCTCCACCAATCAAATCAACAGTTCAAACTATGTCTCCCATACCTGCTCATTCTTTGGCTGCTTTTGGATTATTTCTTCGCCTCCCAGGCTATGCTGAGGTGCTACTTAAAGAGAGGAAACATGCCCAGTGTCTGCTTAGATTGGTGTTGGGAGTTACAGATGATGGTGAAGGAAGTATGTACTGTAACTACTAAATATATTTGGGGACTACTGCTAAAGATTTCTCTTGACTGTACAAGTTTACAAGTATTTGAAAGAGATAAAACTGGCTTTTGTGAAATTCCATATCTCTTCTGGCTTTGGAACCAAAGTATATGAGAGTCAAAATCGGTCCTGAAGGGCAGATTATTATTTTTTTTTTACCTTCATTGCGCAGAAAAATTGGTCAGAGCTAATAGAATTTTATTTTATTTTTAACAGGGCCTCTAATGGAACCTTGATTAAGAGCAATAACTGTTCAACTTAATTTCACTGGATTTCAGAAAATCTCTGTCCTTTCATGTTAAATAAACCAGATTTTGATGGCCTTGTAAAGTTAAAATATCTAGACATTGGCCTAGTTTTTTATCTGACACTTATTTCTGCTCTTGTTTGGATCCATCCAAATGTAGACAGGTTGTCGTAAGTAATAAGAAAGGGCAAAATAATCTTAACTGGCACCTTGATTTTCTGCTTTTGCTTCCCTTTCCCTAGGTTTGTGTTGCAACTTTTATTATGTTATGCACAGGGTGGGAGACAATATGAACCAAGGTTACCAGAAAGTTTCTGTGTAGATATTCCCTCCAATTGGTGTGCGAAAACATACTTGATTATAAATCACCTATTTCCCTCGCTTCTTGACCACTGTCATTCTGCTTGTTGCTTGTCTTCTCCTTTCATACAGTCTGAAAATGTTGATGCTCATTGTAATTTCAAACTTTTTCTGTTTCTGTTTTCTTACTGATTGTTGTGATGCATTGTCTCTAGTGGCAATGGTTTCGTACTTCATTTCCTCCACATAGCAGTATTTTCTCTGTATTTTCATTAGTTGGTTATGTGTATTTAGAGATGTTTGATAGTTTTAGTAGACTGCAGCTACAGCAGAGAGTTTTCTCTGCTGAGTTTTAACACATTAACACTTTACTGTCTGATAAAAGGAGCTGTAGAAGTTAATACTTCTCATGAGTACCATCAGGGTATTCGTTTTATCAAAGCATTTCAAATGCTTTGCATAGGATATGTTGTTTTCATTTGATGCTAGAGATACGCTACTAATTTATTTGTTGAAAGCTGTTGCCTCACTTTTCCACTGAAGTGTAGTCAAGGCCGCTTGCATAATGAAAAATCAATTAAAATAACAATACAACATACAAAACATTCACAACTAAAGACAGAGGCTACCAAATAAAGCACATAAATAAGGCAGGAAGAGGCGGGGAACTAGCATGCCAGACGCATTTAAGAAAAAGATGTTTGTGCAGTGGTGAAAAGCTGCCGGGAAGGTAGTGCAGCCTGCTTGGCAAACAGTTACAGTGTCTTGATGCAACTACAGAAAAAAAACCTTTTCCTGCTTCCCAACCATATGCAATTCAGATGTTGGTATGGCCACAGAGAATAGTCTCTGTAGAAGAACTTAATTAGCGTAGAACTTCCCTTATATATCCCAAGTCATAGAGGGCTTGAAAGGTTGTTAACCAGAACTTTAAACCAGAACTTCACAGCTGAAAAGCTGTGAAGTTGCTCTGAACGTGCTTCGGATGTTGGGACCCCCAGTCAACAATGTGGCCTTAGCATTCCAGGCCAGCTGAAGTTTCCAGACTGCTTTTAAAGACAACCTCATATAGTGCACTGCAGTAATCCATCCAGTTATGATGTAACTAAGCCCCAGCCAGATCCAGGAGTAGCCCCAAGCTGCAAACTTAGATCAGCCATTCTGACCATTATCAATGTTGCTAGAAAGAAAAATAGATTAGCATCAGTGCTGCAGAAAATAAAATATCCAAAATTCAAATGGTTAAACCCAGCACAGCTATAATGTTTTGCAAACTTGTTAGTTTAGCAAAGAGAACACTAGAGCCTGAGGCGCATGTTCTGCCATCTCTTTTAGTGTTGTGTTGTAGCATTATTGATGCTAACCATTGTTGCATTTTAACCTGCCTTAGCAAACTAATTTCATACATTGCTGTAAAGCTAAATTTATTGTAAATCCTAAAACAGGTGTCATGCCATGCCATAGTTCATTCCTGTAGGAGAAAAGGAGTATCTGAGCCTGCCATTTGTTTCATGTCTCTTAACAGTGGTAGAGAGATGGTTAAATGTTTCATATACACTGGGACTTAATGACAGAACAGTTTCAAGCAAATGTCTAATCAGGTGGCGTGTTCTGGGATTTCTCATATCTAATCTGTACACCTGGACTTAAAGAACATTGGTACTCCCACATTACAAAATGTTCCTCATATGCAGTCTTGCAACACTTCACAGTATTGCCATAATATTACTCTCAGATGTGGAGCAAATTTTGTGTAATAGGGCTAAATGTAGATTCAGAAAAAAATGGCAATGCTGTTTAATTTTTTGTTAAATTAATCTATGTCTACAAGAATCTAGCTTCCTGCATTGAGGAATTATTTCATGCAGAAGCACTCTAAAATCTCTAGCACATATTATCCACATGATAATCCTATGCAAAGAGAGCAACACTTAGTCCAACCATGTTTCATGAAGGCTAAGAACTACGTTTACTAAGCCCAGTAGAGTCCAGCCTTGTTATTTACCAGATACCTTCCTTCCTTGTGCCACTTTCAAGAAAATTAATACTACGTTCTATACCTACTTCATAATGACAGTATGATCGCACTTTCCTCTTTCTGTCCTTCTCCAGTTCCCTCAGTCACTCACAATTGTTTAGAAATAACAAACAAGAAATAGTATTTTAAAACTCAATGAAATACCTGTAATATGCTTTAAGCTTAATGCAGTGTGCTGACAGAAATGTTAACACTTGTTTTCTCTCTCCATCTAGGTCATATTCTGCAGTCTCCTTCCGCTAATGTGCTTCCAACCCTTCCGTTTCATGTGCTTCGCAGCTTGTTCAGCACCACACCTTTGACTACTGATGATGGAGTACTCCTCAGGCGAATGGCATTAGAAATTGGGGCAATACATCTTATCCTTGCCTGTCTGTCTGCTCTTAGCCACCATGCTCCAAGAGTCCCCAGTTCTAGTTCTAACCAGACGGAGGTCAGTTTTGCTTCAGAATAATAGGATCAGAAATATCAAGATGGGGTTTTTTTTGGGGGGGAGGGTTAAGCCAACTTATCCTTTCTTCCATGTATTCAGAATAATGGTCAAATCTGTACTTGCTTCCATAGAGATAAAATGTTTAACTTTGGGTTCAATTGTTATGATGTCATACTAGGAAGTGGCATGTCTATAGCTGACATATTGAAACATGACAGTATCTAATATGAAAGAGGTGGTTAATATTTATGGTCAGAAACAGTTTCTCCAAACCATAAGTTGTTTACAAAAATACCTGTTACCCTTACAGCAAAGCAACTTAGCTTAGGGGTATTCCTTGATACATCTTTGTCATCAGAAGCCCAAGTGTGGCTAGGAGTGCCTTTCATTTGTTTTGTCGGGTTCGCCAGCTACGACTGTTCCTGTACAGGGATAGGAAGAACGCTGTAGTCCATGTCTGATAACCTTGCAGCTAAACTGCTTTAATGTGCTTTGTGCGGAACTGCCCTCTGGCCTGGTTTGGAAGCTCCAGCAGGTGCAGGAGGCAAGATTTCTGATGAGGGCATCTGGCCAACAACATGTGTCACCATAGTTAAAGCATCTGTCAGGTTTGAGGTTCTTGTATTAATCTACAGATCCCTGAACAACTTAGGTCTTGCATAATTCCGGAACTGCCTGAACCCTTACATTCCAGCTCAGTCACTGAGATAATATGTCGGAGCCTTGTTGGTCGTACCCCAAGTTGGAGATGCTCATTTGACAACAACAGGGAGCCAAACCTTGAGGGTCATTGGCCCAGTCTTGTGGAATGCTCTACTGATAGAGATTCAGCAGGTTTCTTCTGTTCCAACTTTTAAACACCTGCTGAAAACTTTTCTGTTCCATTAGGTTTACGCAGACAATTAAGAATACCGGTACATCTTTACGCAATAGTCATTTGAGTTCTGATTTTAACTTTTTATGTGGCTTTTATTGTATAGGTTTTACATACAGTTGTTGTGAACTGTATTTTATTTATGAATTAGCGGCATATACATATTTTTATAAATAAATAAACTGTTGGAGATCTGACTTTAACATGTTCCAGGGTTTGATCATCCACCACATTATTCCAGTCTTTCTCCCTAATACGTATAAACAGTATGAGCACAGGGTTTAAATGACTGCTTCCACAGCACAAAATGGATTTTGTGGGGAGGCTATAATATACATCTAGCAAGAGACTAGAGTAGTTTTAATTAGCTTTAAAGACCACATTTTGGAGGTAATAATAATAATAATAATAATAATAATAATAATAATTTTTATTTATACCCCACCCTCCCCAACCAAGGCCGGGCTCAGGTTAGGGTTCCTGATGTATGCAGCATGCCACTATGCAGTCATAGACCACAAAAACTCAAAATAGGAGATACTATTTGTGGCTCCTTAGAACAAACTTATTTGGACTGATTGTAGTTTTTTAAAGTGTAGCCAAAGCTGACATCTAGTCAACTAGTTGCAGGCCACTGAACATGCTACAAAATCCATAATGCCTAAGCAAGCTTTATCTACAAATTTTGCAGCCACACCGATCTTCTCTTTACATTGGACAAATAACCTTCATTAGAGAGATTTAAGGAATTTGGAACAGGCATTTCAGGACATGGTAGATGACTTGACCATATACAGTGACAAGGGATACAATGAGAGTTGTGATAAGGTTCAAAGAACCTGCTGAGAATGCTTCCTGCTGACAGCTTCATTTGGCAAAATGATTCTCTAGTGAGAACACTACTGTGGAAAGTGATTGCTGTATCATCTTTTCTATGCTGTGTGATTCTTCTGGGCCATTAAACAAAACAAGTGTTATTTTAAATAATAAGCAATGCTCTGAAGTCCATAGAGGTAACCTTACATGTCTAAGTGCATTAGAAAATCAAGATGCTTATGTTCCAGTAAGACCTAGGAGATTTAAAGTCCATAAGATCCCATTAAAGTTGAAGCATAGACATCCTTATGTAAGACACTTTATTGTTGTATTGCAACCTGAACATTGTCTTATAAGATTGCTATTAAAATTGCAATTAAAATTGTTGGTAGGTGGGGGAATCCATTAGGAATTGCTGCATAACGTACACAATAGTGTGTCACTCACCAGGTAGTTTTGATATTCTGAGTAATTACATTGTTCTGTGCTCTAGTCGGTAACATCTTTTTGTTTTTGTTTTTTATATAATAATTTTTATTAGTTTTCAATTACAGTCCAATAATGGCCTCATTATAACAATACCAATATATAATACAATTATTAATACCAATCATTCAAATACCAAATTATATAATTTATATTAAGTGGCCTCCTGCGTGCTAGATTTGATGGTTTGGTGATTTTCTTTATTTTTGCATTCCAAAATCTTATTAATTTTAATTACATTCCAGTCATAATAATAATTCCTTATATAACACCTGCAATATTAATAACTTCTATTCATGTTGACACATTAAATGATTTATAAAACTACAGGTGAAGAACTCAAACAATATCCTTGATCTTCCTGTGTGTGGCAATTATTCTGTCCATGGTGTTTCTTCCTGTCCTTGTAAGATGTTATGTCTTTCTTTCCCCTAGTTGTTGCTGTTATCCGTCATGCCTTGGGCGGAGCTGATATGCATTGTTGTTCCAGAAATTTCTCTATCACTCCATCCCGTGCTTTAACAACAGTTGCAGAAGTTACTCTTTCCCAGTAAATAACCTGTTGTCACCATTTTTCCTCTCAGCCTGGGAAGAAGAGCGGTCTTGAACTGCGGGTGACTTAATAAAGAACCTTATCAGTTCCTTAGCTGTTCAAAGACTTTTTTCATCCTTTCTTTCAACTGAAGATATATGAGCAATTATACTTCCAATTAAATTAAATTCCAAGTCCTCTTAGCGTTATTCAGTTCACTTTGTAAATAATAAAGGATGGAGAAGCATCAGCTCTAAGTTTCCATCGTAAACCTTTTGCAAAATAAAGTTTCCCTCCCTTTTTCCTTTTTTTTTATGCACACAGTTCCATTTGATATTATATTCCATGTTTATAATCCAATTTCTTCCATCCTCGCTTTTACAAATATAATTTGAACTAACATTCAGGGGAGGGTTGCTGAATCATAAATGTAGAGAAGAAAACTTTAAATGAAGAAACCATGGGCTTCCCTCCCCCCCCCCGTCTTTTGCACTGAATGAAGTCTTATCTCAAGTTCAAACCTTAAAGTCTTTGCAGTTGGTTTCTTCCACAGTTTGTGATCCCATCTCTTCTATCATCCTATAGCATAGATCCTGGGGATGAAAGCCACTTACCAAAGCTGCTTAGAATCCATGGTTAAGAGGGACTTTTAACAACCCATGCTCAAAGAATCAGAATAAAGAGAATCTAGTGTTTACTAGGATATTATTTGGCTTCTGATTCCTGAATATGAAATGAAGTGATTCTAAATAGTAGGGTGATTTATTTTTCTTTTTACTAGCCACAGGTGTCAAGCACACATAACAGTGCAACCACAGAAGAACAGCAGCTTTACTGGGCTAAAGGCACTGGGTTTGGAACTGGTTCTACTGCTTCTGGATGGGATGTGGAACAAGCTTTAACTAAACAGAGACTGGAAGAAGAACACGTCACGTGTCTCTTACAGGTACTGGAGAACAGCACAACATTCATACATTGCCAAAAATTATCATTTGGTTTCTTACATGTATTGGCTGTTTATTTGTGCTGTAGTGCATTTCCCACTTGCATGGTCAAAATACCCTGTCCACAATTCAGAGAACCTTGTGTCTAACTCTTGGGCATGCAACTCAGCTTCATTATTCCTCTCTTCCTTTCAGACTCTGTGTTGCATAATGAACCTTTTATTCATGGATGTTTGAAAAATATTATTTGCAGCACATTTGTAGCTCCTCCCTTCTTTGGGAAGAGGGAATGAAATTGACATCTTTTAAGGTGGTGTTTGTAATGGGAGTTCTTAAATTCCCCATTAAAATTGCCTTTTAAAAATCATAAGAATTCTGAACTTTTTTGTTCTGCATATATATATATATATTTCTGCCTAGTAATAAAAAGTTTATAATATTGGATTTCTGATGCATCAGATATATCACATACTCAGTTTAATAAGAGTCTAATTGTTATCTTTCAGCTCACATTCTATATGACATGTTCTACTATTATTAATCTAATTTTGACTTGGTGTTTTTAAACTGCTCAGGTTTTGGCTAGCTACATAAATCCTGCAGGCAGCACATCAAATGGAGATGTCCAGTCCAGCCACGAAAGTAGAGGACAAAACAGCAATGCCCTTCCGTCAGTTCTGCTAGAACTACTTAGTCAATCATGTCTTATTCCAGCAATGTCATCTTATCTCCGCAATGATTCAGGTAATGTACTGCTCTTTGTTTTTAAAAACAGCATGTTCTAGTCTGGTAAATACATGGCAGGTTTTTATAAAAGTTGCTTTAGATATCAAATTCAAATGGAGCATTTGAAGTTTGGGTAATCTGTGAGAAATTAGTGGCTTGAAGGTGAACATAATTAGTCTAGAAGCAAGTAGAAGTGCAGTTTGGCTGTGAGGTTTTTGGGTTGGCAGTGCATATTTCCCATTTCTTATCCCTATTTTCTTATGTAAATGTGTACTATTTAACTTTCATGTCCATTGTCTATATGCAAGTACTGCAGTGATAAGCACTAGAAGCTTCCACAAACACTATACAATGCTATCTTTTGGCAGTAGGACTCAGAATTGTTGCAGGTTGAGTGTCTGTCAGCATATTATGTCTCATTCCAATGTCAGCAGTTACCAAATATATATAGTTCCTCTTCCTGTTGGGTGTGTGCATCCTTGCTGTCTGCAAAGCTGCTTCTGTTGACCTTTGAAGCTCTTGCTGAAGTGCAATTAAGCATGAGGAATTTGTCAAAAGTGGAAATAGGACTTGCCCTGTGTGCACGTTAAAGCACTTTAGTGTAGGGTTTTTGAATTAGTTGAATTCTGTTTGTTCGGCCATAAGGAAAGATCCCAGCTGTCTTTGAGCACATTTCGATAATCCTACAACTGCTGAGGTAAGGTTCGAATTAAGTGTAGTGCTATAGCAAATATTCTGTCAGTGCAAGGATTTCTTCCTGTGCAGTGGAACTTTCTCTCCCTGTCCTCTCCCTGAATGAAACCTAAATCTGTTCTCTCAGCCTTGTGGAGCAGATTTGTGGATAGTAGCACAGAGGGAGTTGAGGGAAAGTCCCATTGCATAGACTTGCACAATTATTTAGTTGAATACCACCCCATAGGTGTTTTTGGACTTGACTTACACTCTACTGCTTTTTCTTCATGATGAGAGTTACTGTGATTTGAAGTTTAATTTCATTAATAAGGCTCTTGCAAGTTTTTTTGTCATTGCCCAAATGCTTTGTCAGGTTCACTGACCTTTTAAAATTAATTAATGTATGTTTCATGAGTACTCACTATACTTCCCATATGATCTTTCCAGAGTACTCTGTAGTATATTTTGCCAGCAGTTTCTGTACCTAGCTCCTTAGCAATACGCATTTCCTATTACAAAAAAATGTTTTACTATCTACATTCTATATCTATATTATCTATACATTTTCAAGTTTCTGGTTAGTTTTAAGCCAGATTGTGACCATATCTACTTAGAAGTCAGTCAGTACTGTCAATTTTCATGCAACTGCTTCCATAAGTATGCTTAGGGTTGCAGAGGTCATCTTTTTGCCCTGCCAAAGAAGATTATTCAGTGGTTCATAAGGTATCAGTAGGCTAGCATTTGTATTGCCAGGGATGGGGAACCTGTGACTCTTCAGATGTTGTAGTCAGACTCATTATCTCTGACCACTGGCCATGCTGGCTGGGGCTGATGGAAGTTGGGAATCAAAGAATAAGTGGAGGGCCACAGGTTTCCTTTCCCTGTACAGTGGTACCTCGGTTTAAGAACAGTCCGGTTTAAGAACTATTTGGTTTACAAACTCTGTAAAACCGGAAATAGTGTCTTGTTTTGAGAACTTTACTGCGGTCTAAGAATGGAATCCAAATGGCGGAAAGGTACTGGCTGCGGGAGGCCTCATTAGGAAAAGTGCGCCTCAGTTTAAGAATGGACCTCCAGAACAGATTTAAGTTCGTAAACCAAGGTACCACTGTATTATGGATCCCATGGAGTCTCATTTAAGGTTTATTGTCTCCTATTTCTAAGTATGTGACTCGAAATAAGATTCAAATTGTTAATGCCATGATCTCAAATGAAGCAGTTCTACACAAATTCAGATCTTTGCATGCTTTATTGAAATCAGCAGATTGATGCAGGAGTCTTGGACCTTTTAAAAACCAAGCATCCAGTTAGCCCAAGAGAACCCACTTTTCATCCAGATATAGATATCTAAATTTACACCGTTTATACTTTCTCTTCTTAGAAAAATACACAAGCAAAAGCTGATGAACTGGTGGTGTTGCTACTGGTGTTAGCCCAGCGTAGGTCAGCATGACACAGGTGTGCATCTTGAAATGCCATTTGACAATTTATACTAACAGAGGAAGCAACCTACATTTAAACCAATAGTTATGGACATAGAAGCAGTTAATGGGAAACAGCTATTGCCCTGAGGTCCACATCCAGTATCTGGTTGGCTGCTGTGGGGAGCATAGAGTTGGACTAAATGAGTCTCTCTTCTGATCCAGCTGGGCTTTCCTTAAAGTGGTAATGTGTTCTACTCAGAATAAACCACTAAAATGAATCCATTGTTTTAGATGGGTTTTCTCTGAGTATGACTTGGATGGATATCACTCAGCATAATTAGGTGGTCTGATCTATTTCTGTTAAACACTTGAGCTGAATCACAGCAGATGGCTTGGCTGTTTGGATTTTGATAGCGAATGGGAAGCACAGTTGCCTTGAGCCTCCTGTCAAACTCCCCTTTATCTTTCTTGCCTTCCTTCATTGTGGGGTTAACTATTTCATTTCAGTGTTGGGCAAGGTGCATAAATTCTGTATTTTAGACATTTTGGAGGAGTGTGAGGCATAAGAAATTGAGAATGATTAACATTGGCAAGCATATCTTTATTCCATTTCCCAGTGTTACATTTTTAAAAACCTTGATATGAAGGCCATCCCCCCCTCTTACACGAACTATATCAGTGCCAGAACATGGTCTGCTGGAAAGGAAAGCAACTCCTTGCTTTTTGAATGGGATGAAGGAAATTTTGTTGTTGTTGTTGTTGTTGAAAATAATGTGTTTGTCCCAATAAAGGTAAAGGTAAAGGTACCCCTGCCCGTTCGGGCCAGTCTTGCCAGACTCTAGGGTTGTGCGCTCATCTCACTCTAGAGGCCGGGAGCCAGCGCTGTCCGCAGACACTTCCGGGTCACGTGGCCAGCGTGACGAAGCTGCTCTGGTGAACTGGCACCAGCGCAGCACACGGAAACGCCGTTTACCTTCCCGCTATAAGCGGTACCTATTTATCTACTTGCACTTAAGGGTGCTTTCGAACTGCTAGGTGGGCAGGAGCTGGGAACGAAGACGGGAGCTCACCCCGCCGCGGGGATTCGAACCGCCGACCATACGATCGGCAAGTCCTAGGCACTGAGGTTTTACCCACAGCGCCACCCGTGTTCCCCGTTTGTCCCAATATTTGCCATTATTTTCTCATTATTAATATGATTAACACTCATTCAAGTGTTATGCCTAGTGCCACCCTCCAGCTACACCAAAAGTCTTTAAAATACATTCAGTTGTAACTAAGCTGCATTAAGTGATTTAAAAGTGTATATTTAAAATAGCTTAATGCTGTTTTTCAGGACTGAGGTCCTTTCAAGGCAGCTCAAAGTAAAAACTATGCATTCATACATTAGACTTATTTTACTTTAAGAGGCTTATTCTGTAAATGTGGCAAATGAACAAGTTGGTCTACTACAAGATCCCAGTGCACTGAGTTGTTTCCTTTTCATTCTGCATACCCTCTAAGGAGCTCAGGGCAGCATGCTAACTGAAATGTCTGCCATGTTATCATTGCAGCCACCCTGTGTAGTACCTTAAGCAAAGTGATAGTGTCTGACCCAGATAACCCAGGGAGCTTCATTGCTCAATGAGAAATTTGCACTTGGGATTGATAAGCCCAAGTTGACCACAGCAGCCACTGCTCCACACATTCTGAAGGATGCATGTTTCTACAGCGGAAGTGTAGAAGAGTGGGCTGGCTGGAAAACTAGGAAGCCATAAAAGATTGCCTAACAGCCAAGCAAGTAGCAGGAACCAGTCATGGTAACACTGAACTTGGTGGACGGAAAATGGGAAGACTTGTTTGCAGTGTGGAGGGTTCCTGTTCACTGTTCCAGCTAGCTAAACAAACTTTCCACAGTGCTCCATTCTGTGTTTTCTCACCTGGTTTTTCATTCTGCCCCACAGCAGCCAGTCAATATTCTGTGTCCACTGAGCATGCTAAGTCTTCATGTGGCTGTTTTGGGGATCCTCACGGGTTTTTCCTAAACATTTTTGTACTTCTGCAAACTTTGGGATTCTTCCAAGCCTGCAGCTATCTCTTTTTTTGAGCATGGGTGGTGCTGTTTTGGTTACATGGACAACAGCATTCACAAGCTCCACAATTCAAGTACAGAGCAGTTCATGTACACAGCTCCCTGAAGCCGCCTAATTGTCTCCTTGTGGTTTGTGGCTGCCCTGTCCTTTCTTGCCCCGAGTAAGCCAGAGTCCCTGCCCAATACAGTATTTTGAACAAAAGTGAAACAAAGCATCCCTTTTTGGATCTCTGACATAATAATGCATTTATAGTTGCCAACTTATAGTTGCCAGCTGTTTTAGCCAGTTAAGTTTCTGGCTTCCAACAGAGGCATCATTTAAATTAGGAAAATAACACAAACATACATATTGCAAACCCACAACGCATTGTTTGTAGAATGCTATGCATCCTAGTTAGCTTGGCGGATTAATAACATCAGACCCAGACCTATACTGTTAGTGAGCTTCAGAATGAAAACGGGAGGGGGGGAAACCCATGTAGCTGGTTAGATTTTAAAGGAGTGGGGAATGTATTTCAGCTTGAGGGCTGCATTCCCTTCTGGGCAGCCCTCTGGGGGCCATACACCAATGGTGGAGAGAGTAGCTTGTGCCAATTTTGCCTTTGTACGGTAAGCTGGTTTACACACACACACACACACACCCTCTGTATTCTCCATCCAGACAAGCAAGAGGCATGATCAGGACACATTCCAGGTAGGCAAAAACACTTGAAATGCCAAGCAGGACCAATGAGGGGGGTGGCTTGGGAGAGGCTTGTCTGAGGGCAAACAGATGCCTGGAGGGCTCATTCAGACCGTGGGCCTGAGGTTCCCCAGCCATGATGAAATGTGCTCCCACATAAGAGTCCAAAATGTGGTTGCATTTTCAATGTGTTTGGTCTGTAGATGGCATCAATTTGCTGCAGTAATAATGAAATTCCTACCTACTTAAGTGATGGGCCAGGCTTAATAGTTTAATCAATTTCTTGTACTGATGAATCACTCAAGCCCTGTATCTTAAATCATAATTGAAATCGTTCTAAAATACCTTCAGATAGCTCCTAATACAAAGTCCTTCTCTTTGCATTTTCCCCTTGCATTGTATATACTTTGTTGATTGGTTTAGACCTGCTCATTCAATTAAAATGCTACGAAAACATGCTGTAGTAATTGCTGCTTATCGGAATGGCACAGTTACAAATAGTCACACATTTTTACTAATGTTGTTTATATGGAAGGGTAATTACCTGTTCTCTCTATGTCTAGGGTAAAATCTAGTGATATTCATGCATGCATGAGCAGGACAGCTATTCATGGTTTGGATTTCGCCCTCCTCTCTTCCCCCCACATGCCCCTGAAATCACTCTACAGGGGGCTGCAGAGGGAGGAGAGGGAATTGAAGCCTCGTTCTTTTCACCCAACATTGGAATTCACCTCTTGTTCATTTAAAAAACAGGTGGGGAAAGAAAAAGTGTATCCTCCTGTGGTATCCTAATTGTATGGCTTAGGGAAAGTGGTGAATGTGGGCAGTGTTTAAATTGTGGCTGCAGTGAGAATTATGGAAGACTGGGTTGATGAAGGCTATTAACATCTATTTACACAAGCAAACATGGTTACTTGTGCTTTGCATTTGATGTATAGTCTTTGGTACAATATCCTTCATGATACTATAGTTTGAGCTTAGAAGTAAATCAAGGAAACATTGTAATATGGCTTATTCCACTTAAAACTATAACTATGTGTCCAGCTTCTGCTTGTATCATCTTGCCTTTATTCATGGCCCACTTCTTTCTTTCTGATCCCAAATATGGCCTCCCTGTTGCATGCCAGGGAAATAAAGCTCCTCTGTGCTCCTAAAATCCTTTTTATATCTCTGAGTACTTGGCTAGTCTCCCATGCATTACTTTAGATGTTCGCAATAAACATGGTTTAATTTAGATTAAGGAATCAGTGCTTTCACTGGGTAGAGAATTTGGTTCCTGGGAGGACTGAGATCAACCCACCTATCTCTAGGCCCCAGTTCCCCACCTATAAAGTGACCTTCATGGTGCTTTAGGAATGAGCATTATGTAAAAGATTAAATAGTAATAGATGGCAACAGCCTTGTTCTATATCTACTCTTATTATAAATATTTTATTTTTAAAAAATGTGTGTGTGTATCTATATCTCTCATTTAATAAATTGCACACCCCCCCAAGATAGCATGCTGGAAGTAGAAGCATGGAGCCCTAGTTTCCGAATTATTCTGAATTTTAAAAGCTTTATTCAGAGGATGGCCTGGCAGTACTATGAAGATGGTCCTTTTAAAGAATTGGTTTGGTTTGAAAGTAGAATGTGAAAAAATGTACATTTTCCTTAAGAAATAATAGTGGCCCAACAGCACAGCCCTATGCCTGTTAGAAGGAAATCCCAATAGGTTCAATGCAGATTAGTCCCAAGTAAGTGTGAATTTGATTGCAGCTTAAGTTTGTATCCTTCCAAACTCTACAATAACTTCCTTTGATTTATTCAATGGAATTTTAAGTATGTTAACCCAGGACAATAGGCAGTATGCAACTTGGAGAAAGAAGCTATCTGGTTTGGTTACTTACATGCAACTCAAAATTCCAATTAATCAAGTTGACTCCCGACTAAGTTAGTTGGACTTTAGTCCTATTTAAGTAAATGGAACTTGCCATGTTGATTTCAGTGGAAAACAAAGTTCATGTAACACAAGTTCCAGCTCACTGTATTTGTTTTCTGAATCTAGCTGAATTAAGAATTTCTGTAGCTTCTTTCAAACACTTTGTTCACTTTAAGCTATGAGAGAGCCTTAAAAAAAAATTAAGGTCATTTTAAAAAATGGCTGAACCTTTCCAAAGAAATGCAAACTACGTTTTGTAGTACAAATATTTTTAAATGTTTTCTTTTGTATAGAACATCTCTCACAGGCATGGGTGAAAAATTGATATCCAAAGGCAAAAATATTGACATGATTGTCAGCTGTATAATGATTAAAAGTATTGCTGAAGAATAGTCATTTAAAATTTTATTTTCTCATAATACAGTACTTTACAGTGCTCTTTTTTCTACACTTCATATATAGTTGTGTAATTTTTAGCACATAATGATAGTTTTAAAACGAACTGAACTCCTCCCACCCTGGTTGTCCACCTACACAGAGGTACATAGTCACATATCCAAAAGCATAATCGGGTCAAGTAAATAAAACATCTTGTAGGAAGGTTTTATGGCACCATTATCTTTTTTTTTTTTACCTGCTTATATATGCCTTGCATATTCATTGGCAGTAGAATGCCATATTCACCTCCAGTATTTGAGCTTCCGCAGTCATCAGTGAGAAGTTGAATATCTGTCATTTCTATAATTTAATAGTCTTAACTGGGTTCACAGACGTGTTTTGCAGTCACTGGTCTTGTGCCTCTAAATAGGCACTTCTCACTGGAATGTGTTTGATAGACTCTGTTTCCTGTTGGGTAGTGTTCACCAACCTTACTTGCCATTGCTGGTCTTTTCGCACTATTTTCCGAATTGCTAGAAAACCATCAAAGTGTTGTGTAGATGTAAACAAAAACAATTACAAATAGATTAAGCACTGTTCCGATGATTCCCAGCAGAGCTAAAACAGATTCCTCCTTTTCCTCACTCTCTTCTTGCCTTTTTACGTCTTCTAGTGTTGTGATGGCAGAGCTCCTCATTTTTCCTGCAAATGTCTTCACCAGTGTTCCTACAGCTGGCTAAAAGGGAGAAGAAAAAATTACTCCACATAGTAACTTGGAATTGGTTCACACTCACTCTCTCTTCCACACACCCTTGGTCACTTGCTCCCTCCCCTCCTCAGTCTCTCTGTGTGTCTATACTGTTATAGTGTGGCATTTTGTTTTTCACAATAAAGAATGGGAAATGCAGGATGATTTAAATTAGGAACCTGCACCTTCTCTGCTTTAATACAGCTGTACTTCCTATTTTAAGAAAGTTGTTATCAGTTGTCTCTCCACTGATAGCCCAGTCACTGGAAATAGCCAGGTGTTTATATATCTTTATGATGGGGTACTGAAGTGCAAATTTCCTAATGTAGAAATAGTAAGTGTGGTTAGTCTTCCTTGTGAAAAAGTAGGCTAATTTTAATAGGCTTTATAAATCCCCACAATTGTGTGCCTCTAGAACAAACACAAAATACAGAATGCATGCAATCCCCCTGAAAGAAAAATACATCGTAAAGATGTTTTCATGTGATTTTCATACATGTTTTCATACGTTATAGCGTTAGAAAGGCTTGGAAAGTGTGTGTCTCGTGTGGAATATCAGCCATTTGGTAAATTGTCTGTTTTCTGTGATATTGAGATACATTTAAGCTCCATCCTGTACACATTTACCTGAAGCCCCTTGAAATCAGTAGGGCTTTCTTCTGAGTATGTGACTGTGCTATAGTTAAAGCTTTTAGCTGCATAGTTCTGCCTATAATCTTAATGTGTTTTGGTATCAAGTGTGCAATTTTACTTATTTGCTGTCTGTTGCCTTTAAATGTTACTGTTGAAAATTTTTGTTAGTGTGGTCAGAATGTTATGCCTAATGGTTGTGCATGTTTACACACTTAACATTTAGAAAGACATTCTATGTTACAATGGTCTTGGCTTCTCCTGAAGTCTCATGGATCTTTTTATTATTACCATTGCCTTTAAAGGTAAAATGCTGGTAGCAATCAAAACAAATAAATTCATTTTTGAATAAAGATTTTTAAAAGCCTCTCTTACCCTACATTGCATCAGGAATAAAATCTCATCAGACATGCTGCTTACTCCTCACTGCAGTGGAGAAACAGCCTTATCTTCATGGAGGGCTGTTCTTTTCACTCAAAGCAGAAATCATATGCATGCATGAACAATTTCTTGATAGATTAATCTGTGGATGCGATAATATTACAAAATCTTCCGAGAAATGTAGGCATTCTTTTGGTTATCCACTGAAACGATGCGCTGTTAGTAAAGAAACCTCTGCTCTGCATATCCAGGTTGTATGTTTCTTCCCTGTTTAAATATTGAAATCTTCCATAAGATGAAACATTTTCTGTGCAAACAGTGATTATAGCATTAAGGCTCCAGTTAAAATTTAATCTCCCACTTCTTGTCCTGTATATGTAGCTGTTCCCCAAGACATTCCAATGGAATGGTCGTTTGACATCTTCTCGATGTGGGTAACTCTCTGGATATGTTTCTCTCGTGTAGCTGAGTTGTAAATCCAAATGTAGCAGATATTAGTCTGTTTACATTTTTGTCCAGAAGGAAGGAAGTTTCTTGTTTGCTCTGGGGTTAGGAGTGTTCCACACCTGCATTCAAAGCATCTAACAGATAATTCCAAGGCATTCTTCGGAGCATTGCATAACTTAGCAGCCAGTCAAATCTGAGGAGTGGAATGACAGTGGCTTCAGTTGCATGCTGTAGTGAGTGGTGACATTGATTAAACATGCAGTTGGCACTTGCTGAATAAAGAACAAGCTACAAGTCACCCTTGCAGACAGTGAATTGCATAACAATACACAGTGGTTCTGCTGTTTCATTGTCAGGCCAGTCACATTTTAATCCAGTAACAACTGTGAAAGTGTACTGTGTAGAATAAAGCCAAGTTAGCTGTCTGTCAGGGTTTTCTGACAATGTGCTCTGTTACAAATAGATGACATTACGGCATTCATGCTGAAACAGGCTGGCTGGGTGCTGTTGTTTTTTTGGTCCCTTTCCTTCTGCTTCTTGTAGGCTATTGTTTTGGGATGGAATTTCCTTTTAATGTGCATTCATTCCTCTCCTGTGCTCTACCCGAAGAATACAGGTCAGTGTGAACGTTGTCAACATAATACAATTAACAAAAGAAAATGTTCGCCATCTATTGTGGTAGGAAGCATTAACTTGAAGTAATTTGATGTATGAATTCTGGATCTTAGTGTTTTTCAGGCTGGTGTGTGAGATTTGTGTGTAATACTTGTTCAGTTGTGTTTTTTTAAAGTATTTATACAGTAGTTAACTTTTGTAGTTGGCTGTCTCACTGGAAGGCATTTCAGTATTTATTCATTAACAGATACATGGAGATTGCTATTGAATGAAAACCGTGTTTGCTTGCATGCAGTGTCTGTGTGATGTACAACTGGCTTTCCTTGTCTACAGATGTGTTCTTTCTGTGAACATTTTTTTAAGAGGGGCTCCTCCCAGGAAAACCTTGTGGTTTCTGTGATTTTCCTTTTAAAGGAATTTAAAGCCTCAAAAGGTGTATGCAGAACAAAAGAATAGTGTTGCTGTTTAAAACTTGATATGTAACAGAGTCCGCAATAAAATGGAAACATATTCTAAAACTGCAGTGCTAATAGTATGGCCTTCTTCAATGTAAAGCAACACATTTTTTTATATAACTGACATTCTTAATACTAACTAAGCTTGGCATGAAGAATCTAAAGACATTTTCATGTCCAAAAGCAACTGGGGAAATGGTATTGAGACATGTGTTATTGTTTACATGACTTGAGTTCCATCGTATATCCTATTCCTATTTTAAAAAGAGGGTGCATGTTCAAGCATGAGTACTGAGTCCATATGTTGATCTGTATGTTCTTGATTCCTGCAAAACAAGCCTCTTTAAAATATGCTTTAAAAATACATGGAATTTAAATGCATGTACGGAATTATCAACAGTTGTCTGGTATATATGTTTATTGGCTAGAAATAATATTTCATTTTGGAAAGAATTTAAGTAATATCCTTATAATAAATCAGTCAGCATGCTGCTCCGTAATACAAATCGATGTGCAATAGCAAAGAAGTCTCCAGGTGCTAATATGAAACTTGAATTTCCAGACCAGAATGCCTCTATTCTTTATCTATTTTAATCGGATTTACTGCTAAAAACAAAAACAAAACCCCCACTATATTTATCCTAATCTGTCTTCAGCCATATATCTGAGTTCTCTGGAATCCAAAAATGTGCGTGGTTGATCAAAACAATCAATTTACTGTTGGTAGTAAAGTCAGATATCAATATTGTTCAAGTTAAATGTACATGTTTAATATTCAGGTAAATAATATTTGCTCCTGAACTCCTAAAGTAGCATGCAGAGCTATAAAAACAGACAATCCCTGCCCTCAAGCTTGCAATCGGAAAAGATACAGCACAAAAGGCAAATGGATTGGAAAAGAGAAGGAAATAAGCAAATTTAAGTACCAGTTCTTGGGTGCCAGTATCTTGCACAATCTGCTGGAATTTTAACAGTTGAAGGAGAACAGGAGCCAAAAGTTTCTGGTCTGGCCCTGAATCCTTTTTCTTCCCTGCTCTGCTGCAGCTTGATGGAATGCCAGGTGACAATTGATGAGGGATTGAGGTGGCTTATCAGCTCAGCTGCCGATATTGGTAGCTCTGCATCTCCCGCTGCTCAATTAATAACTGTTATTTCCTCGTAAAAGCAATAGTAATTTACTATTACTGAATTAAGAAATACTTAAGTGATCTACCCCCCCCCAATAGCCTCTGTTGGCAGTGGTTATCCTGATTGAGAATTGTTTGATGTTTTCTGTTCTTAAATTGAGCACATCTTCCTACCCACCATACTCCACAACTTTTCTATGTGAAGGGACTGCTAACATCAACGACCGCATCTCATACAGGCTTGTTTACAGAATGAAAAGGCAATCTATTACTGATTTTAGCCTCCCATTTCTATATTTCAGATATAACACAATAAGATTTCAGAAGTCACACTAAACTTAGCGTGACAAAAATAAGTCACTGCAAGCCCCACACTTTTTCCCTTCCTGCCCCAGCACAAGTTATGTTTCTGGTTTTGCTTAGCCACAGCTTGTTCTGTTACCCAAATCATAGTATGATTAATGTTTGAAAGAAGCTCACTTCAAACTGTGACTTGACTTAGCATTAGCCACAGTTTATCGTTTGAATGGCATGATAAACTGCGTTTAATGAAAATCAGGAGGGGGAGCATATGAGTGTGATTTAGATTGACATCTCAACACCATCAGTACATCAGTTTGTTACTTTTTAAATAAAAACAACACTTCTCCAAATATAAGCTCTTTCACTCCCCCTCTTTTTTTTGAGCCACAAGACTCTCCTCTTTTCTAGAGCAGGTATTGACAAACGTGCATTTGGCAAGCCATTTTTTAACCTTTTACCATGTGCTTGCATGGTGGTAGTGCTCCTGTTGTGACTCACCTTGGATCATGCTGCAGCCCATCGTTCCATCTTCTAAGTTGCTAAAGGCCCAAGGACAATGCACTTGGGAATATTTATTTATCTAGCAATGCTTTTCTGGGCAACACCATCCAACATGGCTTACAGCATTGGAGGGGAATACCCACAATGATAACGACAACCTTGCATTTAAGAATTCATCTGGTTGCTGGATAATGAAATAGTTCAATGTGCAACAGCTATTTAGCTATAACAGCCTATTGAAGGACTTTTAACATTGTGACCTCATTTTAATTCATGGCAGTCCAAGATTACAGGTTAAATCTTGTGCAGCGGTGTTGAATGAAACCAATCAATTATCTACAAAGCAGCTAAAGCAGCATTATGCAACTAAGGTAGCAAATAACCACCACCTTAAATAACAGCTGGAGCTGTATTCTTGTGACAATTTTGATACTATTAAAACTCTGGTGAAATACATTCTACAATAGACAAAGGAAATATTTTTGTAAATACAGTCAACCCCCATCCAAACATTTGTTTTGTCGTTGTTTTACAAGCAAATCACACGTTTCTCGATATAACTTTGACATCCAGCAGACCATTTATTACTATGGTATCTGTCCAGTTTTAGTTCTTTATGTCATTTTAACCTTCTATAGATCCTAAGAACATATATTAGCTTCTGTAAAAAATCGTGTATTTCCAGAACTTCAGGCAATATTTCATGGCATATGTACATCCAACCAAATGGATTTCATTACATGATTAGAGGAGTGTTAAATTTACATCATGAACAGTGTATGTTGGGAAATCTGAATATTCTAAGGATTGTTTTACATAAGAGTGTACTGTGCAGACATTTTCTTGTGTTGGGAAAATTAAGCAGTTGGAATTCAGCCCTGACACATGGGTAACAGTGTGCCAAAATTTGTAGGGTCCAACCAAGTGCAGTATGGTAAGAGAAGAGAATCTGGTTTTAAAATATTTTACCCGAAGAACTAAAACACACTATAACATATTGTAGCAACAAACTTTAGACTGCAATACAAATTCCCAAGCCTATCATTAAAATATCTTCTATCTAGATAACTTAGTTTTCTGTGTCTTTGTAAATCACACAAGAAACAATGAAGGCATAAATAAGGCATAGTTATTCTTACACTTTCATTGATCACCTTAAATCTGTCTGGGCGACCACTCATCACAGTTCAAATGATTACAGTGCTCTTGCCAATCTGCCACCTTAAATAACCACTTGCCAATAACCTCATTGTTGCAATAATCCATGGCAAATTTTCTAATACTTCTTGTACTTTAGATCTAATTATACCTTACTGAAGAGAATTATTGAATGGAGGAATTATTGAATGCCTATTTTTTAAAGAAGAATAAAGGGTGTTTTAGATAAACTTGATGAGAAACAGTAAATTTAAAAAAATGGAATTAAAAGGAATAATTGCACAAATGCCTATAGGCAGGGCAGGGCTGTGAATGTACTACTGTTCCATGGGAGCACAGAATGTGATACTGAAAGTAGACTTATGCTTTCAGTGAATCATTACTCTCATTTTTGGAAAGAAATAAACAAGTTTCAAGTCTCTATGGTTGCTTGAAAGTATATGGACAAGGGCTGCTGAAATCTCAAAAAACCAGAGGAATTGCCAAATTAGAATTTCAGTAGTTGGGAAGAAGTGTTTCCATGCCCCTTCCCTTTTCTTTGACATTGCAGAATGAATTGTGCAAAATAGGAAAATTATAAATTACACAAACTTAATAAACAGAATGCTAGCCATGCCTTTGAAACTAACAAGTCCCAGTTGTTGTCTTGCAAACAATGATTTGATGCCATTTTCAGAATCGAGCAATTGTTAAAATAATCAGTAGTAAAAAGACACACATCTATAGTACTATATTTTTCTAGAAACTGTAGAGACTTTGGTTACAGCACCATGTTTATTTTACTTTACCAGAATTCTTAATTGAAGTTTTTAAAGGAATATAAAGTGATTGCAGCTTTGTCTTATTAAATGGTTCCGGAGTCCTTCCTAATGATGGCAGAAGTGCATTCACCTCACCTAGCTTTTTACTCAACATTTTGATATTAAAATTGGAATATAGTGGCATTTTTGGCACAGATAGAGCTGCTAAGCTATCTGAAAAGAACGAAAATGTTTCCTTCTTTCTTTTTCCTTTTTCTCTAGTAGATTAATGATGCCCCACCTATCTTGTACAGAGTTCTCTAGGCAAGCTCTTCTTTCAAAAGCAACAGGACTGTAGAGTGTTAATTAGACATTTCATAAAAGACTAGCCTCCGGTTGTTGCTTAAATAGAAAAAGCGAAAGGCAGTAGAGCGTGAAGTATTTGGAACTGACACTATAGCCTCTAGCTTAGACTGTGTTCATATATCGTATGTTTGAAAAGGTGCAGTAAGGAAGCAGAAATCAGGAAAGGCTGCAATTCTGAATTATTTGGAAACAGGAAACAGAAGTTTGACATTCGTTAAGAAACGTATTTTCTGAAGTGCTAAATATTTGGCTTTTCCTATAGAACAAGATTGCTATTAAACACTTTAATAAAATAACGAAAACTGCGCTCTCTTTCCTTTTTAAGTACTATGGTCACTATTTTAAATCTTTGGCGTGTTAATGGGATTTTCAGGGATCTAATTAGATAACAGACCCTAAGGGTTTCAGGCTCATTAGCATTATTGGTTCATGACTATGAAGTCCTCAAGAATGACTGAAGTTATCACATAGTATTCAGTGGATGGCACAGTTGCTCCAGAAAGATGCTCTTTGGAGATTTTCTTTGCTCTGTGCTACATAGCACATGTTTTTTGTATTTTTGTAGTATTAGGAATGAATGCCTAACTTAATTTTTGTTTTGTTTGCTTTGGTAAGCATAGATTGTGATGCTTATGCCTTTTGGCACTTGAGGAACAGAGACTTACAAAGAAACCAATCTCTTTTCATTTCATACTTCATTCACTCAAAAATGGTTTTCAGATGAGGCTGGCTGTATTATTCTTAGAGCAATTTTGACGGAAATGTGCAACATTCTGTTAAACAGCATTCAGGTTTTTGAGGGGGTTTTTCTGTTTAAAAGCCTCATCCAAAGCATTACCTTGTGTTGGATAGGTGACTGTTTACTATAGTTGTATGAATTCTGTAGAATCTAGTGACCTTCCAAGGTTAACCCCACCCCCAATTCTGGGAGGCCTTTTACTTCTCCACAAAAGTGGTGGTTCTGTAAATTTCATAGGTGGGTGTAAAATTCTAAACTTCCTTTGCACCCTGAATTTCCTCCCCAAAGATTTCCCTATGCAGGCTTGACAGTACAAGCAGGAAAGACTGAATTAGTGAATTAGGGCACTTGACCAGGTTCCCCATCTGCTCTTTCAAACCTCTTCCAACACACTGACAGTATACACAATTGAGGCATAAAGAGTGCCTCTAATGTCAACCAGTTCTCCTGAAATTCTCAGAAATAGCACACCTCAACGTTTCTGGGGTGCTTTTGTATTGCGAAAACCAGCCACGATTTTTCAAAATGTGGTGTGGGGATTTTTCAAAACATCCCTGTGCGATGCCTGCTGCTTTGACTGAAATTCAGGAGCAGCCATGAAACCTGACCCCAGATTATTAGCAGCACTGGATTTTATTGGGTGGGTGGGTAGCACTTAGTGTTTTTTGCTTTTATTTATGACATTTATATCCAGCTCTTTTATACCTTTATGCAAAAAGGCTCTGAGAGCCGCTTAGAAAAATCAATACTGTGGTGGCCCCCGTTCTTGGGCTCGCAATCTAAAGATGTGACAAAACAAGGAAAAAGAAATAGGAGGGAGCAGCTATACAGTTCTGTTCATGTAGATTTCTGGCCACCTAGAAGAGCAGCAAATATTGGCAGTTCTGGGTGACCCTTGATAAATAGCAGTCCCTCCTGGAGAGCCAGTGTGGTGTAGTGGTTAAGAGCGGTAATCTCGTAATCTGGGGATCCGGGTTCGCGTCTCCGCTCCTCCACATGCAGCTGCTGGGTGACCTTGGGCCAGTCACACTTCTCTGAAGTCTCTCAGCCCCACTCACCTCACAGAGTGTTTGTTGTGGGGGAGGAAGGGAAAGGAGAATGTTAGCCGCTTTGAGACTCCTGAAGGGGAGTGAAAGGCGGGATATCAAATCCAAACTCTTCTTCTTCTTCTTCCTGGCACTCATCCTGGAGCCAGAGCAGGCGAGAACATCCAGGTCAGGAGGACAGGGCTGCTCTTGCCCCACATCTCTTCCCTCAGAAAGCTAACCTGATGGCTATTAGAATCCACACAGGAGGAGGCTACATTAGCCAAGGGGACCAGAACCTGGGTGTAGGGTGGGGAAGTGTGTTGCATTGTTCTAGGGTGGAAGTTTTGCCTTGGAAGCTCTTCCTTGCTGAGACTGCAAACTTCATGTAACTTGTTTCCAAGTTGCCTTCAACACCTAAATGGTAAAAAAGTGGGAATTAAATCTGCATGAATAAATAGTATAGCGACACTTCATAATGTGGTATGTGTTACAGGAACTAGATTGAGTAAAAAAAAAAAAAAGATGGGAAACAATGCATTCATCGCAGGAAGAATTCACTTTACACTCTTTACGTTAAACTTGAACGTATACGGCTGCCACTGAAAATGGTACCCCATAGTCCTAACTTGCCTTGTGTTGTGAAGTCATTTTTTTTTTTTCATTTATATAACATCCACAGCCAGTTATTACAGTTACATGTAGTGGGAGCAAGGAAGTTCAGAACGTCCTGTATTCGGGCAGAAAAAGATTTCTGATGTGGGTTTGGGCAGCATCTGCTTATTTCACATTATCATCTAGTAGTTTATAATTTATGAGATGGTTGTGAGTCATGAGTGGAATAGTGAATAGAAGGAAAACAGGTTTCAACACCCAGTGTAGCTGCTAGAAGTTGTAAGAATTATTTTTTAGACTTAACTTTCCATCAATTCTGTCTCTTGTATTTTTTATTTTTTTATTTTAAGTATAATAGGTGATACTGCATGATAGTCATTGTTTGTCTTATTTTCCATTTTGGTTCCATATGCTCTGCTCATCCTGTTCTTTGAGGATATACATTTCAGTGGTATAAAAGGGTTTTTTATTGTCATCTGTAGCCAATTAAGCTATGTTAAATGGTTTGGAAAAAGAATTTAGAGCTGCTCAATATTATCTATTTCATGGTCCATTAGGCTTGGTTATTCTTAGTTTGGAGTCTCCTGGAATGTTCAGGAGAGCAAAAGAATAGTTATGTTTAGAGATGTCTTCTTCTGATGTATTGTTGAAAGCACTGTTCCTGTTCTTACTGATATCTTTAATATACTTTTGTCAAAACTATTATAAATATCCAAGATTAAATGTAGTGTACTGTCAGTCCCACAGTGAATGAGGAAATAACTGTGTACAAACTATTTTTATTATATTAGGTAATGTGTAGCTTCGACCCAACTTCTTTATTATCTTCAGCAGTTCCTGAATGTAAGCTTTGTAAGATACTAAAGTTCTATATATATATATATATATATATATATATATATATATATATATATATATATATAATTTCTATAGTGAAATAAAAATACTATGTACACTGATGCCTCATGATGGGAGTTAAATTGAAGTTTGTAAAAACCTTTAATTGCCATGGTACTGTGCTGTGGAGGACAAGAAAGGAGCCATTTGCATGAACTGCTATATCTACCATCTAGATAAATTTTTTTCCAGCAGACAGGCTGTTCAGATTTTTATTTTGTATTGGTTAAGGCTGTTTTCCAACCTCTTCCTCTATCCCTCCAGCTAAATTGTTAGAGTTTAGAGAGAATAAAATTCCATGATATTAATGAATGTGCTGTTTTTGAATGAATGCTGTGTTTCGTGTGGGCTTGGATTCTGTGTAGCAATGCTATAACAACTGAGTTGTGGAACTCCCTTCCTGCAGAGGTGCACCTTGCAATTCCATTATACAGCTTTCAGCTGTTGTTGAAGATGGCACCTGATCACCCTGGCTTTTGACACTTGAGATGTGTATTTTTAGGACCCACCTCATTTTTGTAATTTTATGTTGTTTTAAACCATTTTCTGTACAGTGGTACCTCGGGTTACAGACATTTCAGGTTACAGACTCTTCAGGTTACAGACTCGGCTAACCCAGAAATAGTACCTCGGGTTAAGAACTTTGCTTCAGGATGAGAACAGAAATCATGCTCCGGCAGCAGCAGGAGGCCCCATTAGCTAAAGTGGTGCTTCAAGTTAAGAACAGTTTCAGGTTAAGAATGGACCTCCAGAATGAATTAAGTTCTTAACCCGAGTACCACTGTATTGTGTTTTAATATTAATGTTGTGTTTTAATTGTTGTAACCTTCCCTGGGACCTTAGGGTGGGTGATAAATAACAATAGTAGTATTCACAGGCACTGAATTTTGCTTGCTTTGCATATTCAGGCGTATGGATATAGCTGAGATGTGTTTGTGTGAAATAAGCACTGCAGCATTCTACTAAAGCTGACACAGGTCAGAAAAGAAGGCACATTCTTATGGCTGACATCCTTTCACATTAACCAGCTCACTGCCACCAGGGTCTCTCCTTATGGAAAGACACATACAGACAAGCCCACTGATTGAGATTTTTGGTAGTTCCAAGCAAAGTTTGGCTGGCTTCATTCAAGGTATATCACTGCATAGAATATGAATGATTTCCCATGTTTCTGGCAGCAGCTTACTTCCTGGTTTTAGGACTACTTCACTTATGAAGTTTTAGGAAACGATCAGCTTGTATCCAGGAAAGTCCTTATGCTTTCCATTGTGGTGTAGTGGTTAAGAGTGGTAGTCCCGTAATCTGGGGAACCAGGTTCGCATCTCCGTTCCTCCACATGCAGCTGCTGGGTGACCTTGAGCTAGTCACACTTCTCTGAAGTCTCTCAGCCCCACTCACCTCACAGAGTGTTTGTTGTGGGGGAGGAAGGGAAAGGAGAATGTTAGCCGCTTTGAGACTCCTTCGGGTAGTGATAAAGCGGGATATCAAATCCAAACTCTTCTTCTTCTTCTTGTGGAAGAACTTCTGCTTGAACAATGGGACTCATCCCTCTACACAGACATACCCCCCCCCCCCAAAAAAAATGTTCTGGAGGCTTCTGGAGAAATCCAGGACAGATTTGCAAGGACACATAGAGCAAGGAAAGGGACAGAATGTTCCTTGCGTAAACAGAAGCTATTGCATGAATGTGATCACTTTATTGGATACAGGCCCTAGTTTTAATCTTGAAGAATCTAGGAATGTCATTTGAGTCATTCCTAAATCTAACTGGAAAAGTCTGAAGCCATTGAGGGCTTTATATACCAACAATAGCAAATTTGCAACCTGTGCAGATCTCTGAGAAGAGGTGTTACATGCTGACGGGGTGCCTCATGTCATCAACCATGCTGCAGCATTATGTACTACAAATTGTGCAAACCAGCCCCATGTGACAAAAAGCCCCCTTATTGGACAAAAAGACCAATGTTAAACACTAGTTTGGTACTAGTTCTTGCCATTTATTTAGTGCCCACTATGTGCTGAGCCACAATCACTGCCCCTGTGTAAGCAGGTAAAAGTTAATAAAATAAGTACCACTTAGTGTTAGGGCTTGAGTGATGTGGTGTTTTTTAAAATTATGTATGTTTTATGTGCCTTAAAAGTTTTTTTATATATATTTAGTTTGTGTCTCCTGAATTTTGTAACTGGATTTAATAAAGAGTTGCTTTCACATAGCATTCTGCATTATGCACCTCAAATGAATGTGTATCTAAAGGCCAGATTTTGTGCCATAAATCAGCATTAATTAAATAGTCTAAAAGCAGGAAGCAAGAAAGGTGACTGTGAAATCTGGATCACAGTGGAATTGACATTGAGAACCCTGAGTTCTTGAGAGCTGTCTTGCTTCTGAAGCCTGAGTATCAATCCAGCACGGTTTTCATTATGACATTTGCTGGTGTAGCAAGGCTGAACCGTGAAGAAGGAGACAGATTAGCAAGCAACAGATGTGGACAGGGATGCTATGTTTATCTTAGGGAGCTGTCAGTTAGCAATAATGATTCAAACAGAAACAGTATCTTGGAAATGAACAGCCTCATGTAATTTAAAATGTATAATAAATCACATGTAAATAGAATGAAAAAAAGTTTAGAAAGTCTTACCCATTTCCAAAGGGCATGAAGCAGCACACAGCAGGCTATCAACTGTAGTCACAATGTGTTTTCTTCTTTCAAGGGCAAGTATAAAGAAAATGAAGACAGATTTCATAATGTAAAATAAAGGTGTCCTAGGGATGTGAGTGGCACTAAACCACTGAGTCTCTTGGGTTTGCTGATCAGAAGGTTGGCGGTTCGAATCCCTGCAATGGGGAAGCTCCCATTGCTCGGTCCCAGCTCCTGCCCACCTAGCACTTTGAAAGCACATCAAGTGCAAATAGATAAATAGGTACCGCTCTGGCGGGAAGGTAAACAGCGTTTCTGTGTGCTGCTCTGGTTGCATCAGAAGCGGCTTAGTCATGCTGGCCACATGACCCGGAAAAACTGTCTGCGGACAAACATCGGCTCCCTCGGCCAGTAAAGCGAGATGAGCGCCGCAACCCCAGAGTCGTCTGCAACTGGACTTGTCAGGGGTCCTTTACCTTTACCTTTTTAGTGACGGGAAGAACTATTAACAATGAGTAAGATTTGCCTAGTTTTAATGCTTTCTAGAACTTTATTTCTAGAAAATTGCACGTTTACGGGCAGCTTTCCTGCGCATTTGCTTCAACCATTTCACTCAACAAGGCAATGTGGTGCAGTGACTGGAGTGCTCAAGAAGGCCTGGGAGGCTTAGGTTCAAATCCCCACTCAGTGATGAAGGTTCATGGGTGACCTTTGGCCAGTCATTCTCTTTCAGTCTAACCTACATCACGGGAAGGCTCTTAGGGACTGCTGCTCTTGCTGCTGCTGCCCAGGAGGACTGCCTGCTGAGGGCATGAAGGGCCCTGTCCTTGCCTCTCTCCACCTAGCTTGGGGAGGGCCTGACAGGCTTCACAAGAACTACAGCAGCTTCTCAGCAGAGAGAGCTCCTCTTTTAAATTGTTTTACATTTTTATCTGTGTTGTTTTAAATGAGACCATCTTGGCTGTGAGCCCTGGAGACCTGCACCCTGCTTTGCTGGCCTTTTCCCATCCAGCTTGGGAGAGTGGAGTGCTGACTGACTCCAGCTACAAAAGCTGAGGCTGTTGAACAGATTCTTGGGCTGGAGTATTGTTTATGGGAGGTTGAGAGAGCTTGTGGGTGTTACTGATATTATTGTTGTATCTTTAGTTTTAGATCTTATGATTTGTGTGGAAATTGTTTCCATTTGGTTATGCACGTTTTGATGTGTTTTATTTATTGTTTATGACCTCTGTTATGTTTGTAATTATGTAAATCTTGTCATGTTGTAAGCAGCCTTGAGCATAGTTTCAACTATGGAAAGGTGGCATACAAGTAAAATGATGATGATGATGGTTTTTTTTTTTAAAGTAACACAAAATAGAAAAATTAATTCTAGTGAGCAACTCTGCTTTGTCCTCGTTCTTAGGAGACTTTGTTCATCAGAGACCATTTACCTTAGACTGCACGTAAAGAGAATTGAGCATTAGGTTGAGATTCATTGCTTTTAAAAATTACCAGCGTTTAAATTGCCGGTTCAAGTGCTTTCTCTGCTAAATTTCATTTATGTGCTTTAATAAACAAAGAAGAAGAAAAAACACCTTGACTTGTAGTCTCTTCAGCAGAGGGTACTGCACAGGTCATGACACCAGACAAGCTATATCCATGTACCAATTCCTGTTCAGTGTCTAAGTGAAATGTTGTGTTATGTCCCCATGGCAGCTATTGGTGCCAACAATGCTGTCTTGAAGTTTGAAATGTGCACACTGCTCCAAAAAGATTGCCAACCCCTGTTTCATAGTGAAACAGAAGGTGACTTCAAGATCAAATGTACTAATAAAATAAGAAGTGCTTCTGACGGATTCAGCCCTTCTTGAAAATGGAGGTGGTTAGGCTTTTCTGTCCAGCTAAAAAATGGTTCTAGGAACTAATTTACCTTTCCATATTTTGAATTTGATCATTGCCTTTCTCTAGGGATCTAGAAGACTTTCTAATTTCTGAATACAGTATATTAACTACAGTTTTTGTCAACCCCTTCAAATTACTGGCGATTCTTTGTTCACATAAAGTTTAATCTGCTTTTTAAAATTTTGCATGTTGCAATGCCTTGTACTTTATTTCAGATTTAATACTGCTAACCTTAATTTTAATTGGTATTTACCTAAGTAATGTGGCTGTAGATCTAGCAAAACTAGTAACTGTGTTTGCTTCTAAGATGTTTTCACAAAGCTTATTTGTGTGAAGGTGTGGGTTATTCATGTGAAGTAACAGTCCTATTGTAACTATTCATACTTTCTGTAGATACAGGGTCATTGCTTCCACTGGCATGTAAAGGTTTAGGAAATTGTACATGCACATGGATAGATTGGGATTTATAGTCATTTTAAATTATTTTATTGTCTTCTAATGAGCACCATTTGCCTTTAGGATATGAGTAGCTAAGAAGCTGCTCTCCAGATATTGTATGACTCCAACTTCTGTCAATCTCAGCCAGTATGGCCAATAGTTAGGGATAATACACCATCCCTGATGCGTGATGTGATATGATATTGGCAATATATTGTTTTAAATAGTAAAAAACAAAATAATATTTCTGTAGTATTCTGTTTTTAAAAAACGTAACCAAAACATGAATACATATTATGTTTCCACATAACACTAAGCCATGGGTTCTTTTAACTGTAGTTTGTTTAATAAACCACAAACATACAGATCAGCAAGCAAGCCATGAATTCTTTCTCCATAGTTTTGTTTTCAGATGTTCTTCCCATGGTAAGGGTAGGGTGGGGTGGCCAAACAAGCCATGGTTAAACAAGGCTGTTGGGTTCAGACAAAATTCTAAGCCATAATTAAAAGAAACCATGGGTCAGAAGTCAACAACAAACCATGACTTGTTGCCAGAAAATGTGTTTTGTGGCAGCAGAGCACAGTGTAAAGCCATGATTTGTTATTGACCATAGTTAACCCAACTGAAAAATTCCTTCAAATATTTTAACCAAAAATAACAACAGAATAAGAAAAAGAGGCCTGTTCTCCTTGTGCAGAAGCAAAGTGTTGGATCACTTCATGGTGTTTGAGGGCCAGAAAGCCCATGCGTAACTTGGCTGCTCCATTCTACCAAATAGTTTCATGCTCAGGCTTGATTGGAAGATAGCTAGATAGGAGAAACAAGCCCCCTCTCTGGTCGTTCTTTAGTTTGTCATGCTTGCCTTTTCTGGGAACATATGATTCTACCATCTTATTTGGGCTTTCACCCCTTTGAACTGTTTGTTTCTAGGCCAAGACCACTGCTTTTGTTTTGTCTTACCTTGTCTAGATTATACTCTGTCATCTGCAGAGGGAAATATTGCCACTCACTGTGATAATTTTTTGGGGTGTGTGTTCCTGAACTGAATTTCATTTACAAGCAAAGATTGTGTTAGGAACTCCCAAAATTGTTGCTTGTTAACTTCATCCTATGTTCTCAAATGCATAGTACATGTGTGGCCAGCCTGATCTTGGGAATTTGCAGGGAAGAAAAATCTGTAATGTCCCTAAGCAGCATGTTCTGATAGAAGAGAGTTTCATGAGAATTGCTTCCTGATGTTTATCCTAAATCTGCATGGCCACTTCTGTTCTTCGAATGGAAATGGTTCAGTATTGTCCAGCGCTGCATTTCTTGATCACCACTGCTCTCTACTTGAGAACATCCAGTTCTTCAAGCTGGTCCTTGTGTTTTCTCTGGACTGTAGTCCAGGGTGGTGCCCTCTGGCTATGTGTACTCCCAACTCCTATCAGCATGGCCAATAGTCAGGGGGGATTGGAGTTGTAGTCATCTGGAGAGCACTCTGGTGGCTACCTGTGATCTAGGCCACTATACCTATTGCCTATTCAACTTGCAAGCACCCTTAAATTAAGGTTATCAAAATGTTTGGATGCTCTTAATGGTTTTAAATGTTTTCAAATTTTCCTGATACTTCTAGATATGATTCTATTTTTAAATATATTGTTTTGTTATTTTGTTACTTGCTGGCCCAGGTTCCTTTGGGGGGGGAAAGGGCAGGAAAGAAATTTAGATAATGATAGGTAACTATTTCTGCTGCATAGGATTTATCTAGTTGGTTGGAATTTTAACCATGTTGTTTTTCCTCTTTCCTAGTTTTGGATATGGCCAGGCATGTTCCCCTGTACAGAGCTCTGCTAGAGCTTCTCCGAGCTATTGCTTCATGCACATCTATGGTGCCATTGTTGCTGCCTCTGTCTGGGGAAAATGGAGAAGAGGAAGAAGAGCAACTGGAGTCCCAGACTTCAGTTGGAACTCTGTTGGCTAAAATGAAGACGTGTGTTGATACTTATACTAACAGACTGAGGTATTTTCTTAACCTCGTAGCATTTTAAGAATACCATGTGTTCCCATTTTCATTCAGAACTGTTCTCACTAAGGTTAGAAACTTGTATCTGTGCTGTACCACTTCTGACTGCAAGTTGGGATTCTCAAAATTAAATGCTTGTTTTTGGAAAATAATTCCCTGTACATACCACATCATTGTCAACTAAACTATATATTGTTTATTTCCTATCTTAAACACAGGTTGCAGTATGTATTTACTGGGGTGTATTGTAAATCAAATGCAAAAAAAGGCATATCTTTAATGAAAATTCTCTCACAGCTGTTGACATCTGACAGTCTTATAACCAGTCTTCCTCATCCTGGCACTCTCCAGGTATTATTTGACTCCCAACTCCCATCGTCCCAGTTTATTATTCATGCTGACTGGGCAGATGGGAACTGGAGTCCAACAACATCTACAGGGTACCAGGTTTGAGAAGATATCATTTAGCCAAGGATACAGCACCTCTTGTTTAGAAGACTGGAGTTTTTAGACAAGAGGAGTTCCTTGCCCTCTCAGAATCTGCCAGTCTTGTGGACAGGAAGTTGTGTTTACTGTCAACTATTAACTAGAAGGTAATCCCAGAGGCCCCTTCGGCCTGATACCTTGGTTTCCAGAGTTGGCAGTCACCAAGTTTGCTTGCAGACCGGCCAAGTACAGTAAATCTCTCGTGTAAATCTTCTATGACTATGAGCCTCGAAGCTGAGCAGCAAGTGCATAGCTTTTTACTAGTTCATCTATAAAATGGTAAAATGAGAAACACCTAAGGTCTGCCAGGCTTTTGAAATAACACATGCACAATTTTGCTGTTAGGTCTGTTGACAAAGGTTGACACTATTGATCTGGGACCATTTCTTGATGGAAGACGTGCCTGGCAACAGCAGAATTATAGTTGCACTCCATTTTCCAGACACGTCTTCCACTGAGAAATTGGAGATTTCTCCAGAGGTCCCAGCAACATTTTTTTTTCCAGTAAAAAATTCCATTTATTGTAATGTCATTGTGATGTCAGATGATTGACAGGTGGGTGGCCTCACCCATCAAATTTGACCTGCAAGGCTACATGTGATAAAGATCAGGCTCACATAGCCAAAAAGGTTTCCCATTCCAGCTTTAAAACCTGAAATTTGAATAGGGTATCCTAAAGTTCAACTTGGTTAGGAACTGCTTGGTTAGAGGAGAATCTGTTGGCCTTGTTCTGTTTTAGTCTGCTTAGGTAAACTGAAAAAGAAGCTGTCCATTTGAAATCAAAAGTAGCATGCTTTGAGCTGAATGTAAAAAATGAGGTTCTAAGCATTTTACAATTATAATTCCAATATGTTCTATATCACCCGTCAGCCAAGGATCACAGGGCTGTTTAGAATATAAAGACACAAAAATGCATAACATAATAACAAACAAGACAATAATATTGTTTCATTGAGCACCTAATAAAATTTAATGGATTATAAGTTTGTATGTGATGGATGTTGTTGAATGTTTTCATTTTATAAATTCTGGTTGACTTTTCTAGAATTTGTGAGACATAATTTTGTTTCAGTTTTTATTTCCTTTTTAGACACATACCAGGTTCTTTTTTTAGTTTCCCTTGATATACCCAGAAGACTAGTCACTTGTGCATATGCACCTTGCTACATTGTAAATGAGGCTTCTGAGTTGTCCAGGATGATTAAGTAGGAACCTTGAACCAAATTCTCCAAGTTCAAAATCTTCTGTATGGTTTTCGTATTTTGGCAGGATTTCTTCTATTGACATTATACTTTAAACCATTCCCTTAACATTAAACACACTTTTGCTGACCTGGGAAGTCATTATATTTAATGAACTTAGTTGGTCTCTAAGGTGCTACTGAACAATTTTTTAATTTTTTTATATACCGGTATTTAATGACAAATACACTTGGCAAATATTTAATGGCAAATACACAGCAATTGATAGTAGAGGGAATCTGCATTTCTGATGTTTCCATTGACAGTTTCCCCTAAAACCCTAGTCATTTCTTATTTTGTAGGTCTAAAAAGGACAAGACTAAAACTGGAGTGAAGTCAGATACTTCAGATCAAGAGCCAGAGGGACTGACACTTTTGGTACCAGATATCCAAAGGACTGCTGAGATAGTTTATGCTGCTACAACAAGTTTGCGCCAGGCAAACCAAGGTAAATAATGTCAGCAGCACATCTTTGCTGTATACCTACCTGGAGTATGTATGTATGTATGTATGTATGTATGTATGTATTTATTTGACCAATTTATATACACCACTTAATTACAATAATCTCTAAATGTACATATACATAAACTGTAAAAGCAACCTGACTTTCAACAAAAGGATATAAGAATGGTTAATCAGGGGCATTAACAACAACAACAACAACAACAACAACAACAACAACAACAACAACAACTCCTCTATACTGACCTTCATCCAAGGATCACATAGCTGTTTACAATATGAAACCACAAAAATAGTAACAAACAAAAGCAATAACCCCACCACACACAGTTTAAAAGGCCGTAGTTTGTTTAATTAGCCAAAGGCCTAGAAAAAGTCGAATGCTTTTGCCTGGCACCAAAAGCTACTTAACAAAGGCACCAGGCAAACCTCCCTGGGAAGAGAATTCAACAAACAGGGAGGCACCACAAAAAAAGGCTTGTTCTCATGCAGCTGCTCTCTAGACCTCTTGAGGAAGAGGCAAATCAAGAATAAATATACAAGCAAATGGATAAAACTACTGGTTTCTTAATATTTATACAACTTTAAAAATATCAGTATTATTATAATTCCCACCATCGAGCAGGGCTACCTTGGTAGGAAGGTGAATAACGCAATTGAGGCAAAACTTGTAAACGCTTTTGTCAAAGACGCATACAACCTTTCCTTATAAAACATCCAATAGGTTGGATCCAAATTAAGCATGCTAGAAGGTTAAGTTGTCAGATCTTGATTTTGGCCCACAGGTGTGGTTACACATTTCCCTGCTGGGAGCAGGAACACATTCAGTGCAGGATTAAACCCTGCCCTCCATGCTCCCAATCAGCTGACATCATCAGTAACATCAGCCGGTGGTCAGATAGAGACAGTTTGACAAAAACAACCTCATGTGCCAAATAGAACCCTTGGCAAGCCAGTATTTGCTCATAGGCCAGAGGTTCCCCACCCCTGACCAAAGGGAAACATGTGAGATAAATTTCATATAAATCAGTTTTGGCTTATGGGGTTTTTTAAATATGATTTTTTTCTTACACAGAGAGAAAATTGGCTGAATACTCTAAAAAAGCTGCCGTGAAGCCCAAGCCCTTGTCAGTTTTAAGATCCCTTGAAGAAAAATATGTGGTTGTAATGAAAAAGCTCCAGTTTGGTAAGTTGAAAATCAGTCTGAACCTTCTGTATTGAAACACAAAATGCATGTCTGAGGGCACAGTCACAATGGAAAACCTGCATATCTATGTGTATGAACATGAGTAAGAGATTGAAGATATTATATGCCTTCAGTGTGCATATGAGCACACAAAGATGGATTCCCTTCCTAGGAAGCTTACAATCTAGAATTTTACACAGGGGATGAATTACAGATGAATGAAAAATGAGAAAAAGTGGAGGCAGAGCAAACAGAGAGAAATTTGTTGGTTACATTTGCTTAGGCTCAGTTAGAAGCCAAATTAGACCAGGGTTAGTCAATGTAGTGCCCTCCTATGTTTTTGAATGATCCCTCCCCTCATTCCTGCCCATTGGTCATGCTTGCTAGGACTGGTGGGAGTTGGAGTTCTACAACACCTTTTGAGTGAAGAAGAGGCCCCAGGTTTATGGAGCTAGAGGAACGTAAATGTATCTAAACATTAAAGTGTTAGTAACTCCACTGTACAAAATCTCTGGAAAGCTAGTGGATCATTTATTTATATATTTATTATATAATCTTTAAAAATCAAAGCTGTTTACAACAAGAATACCTATATATATTGAAACCATGTAAAATTATAAAATATAACATCAGAAAACATCAACCACCATAAACTACAGAAAGATGTTTTCTGAATTACCTGCATAAGCTTGGTGGCATAGAAAAGTTCTCAGCAGGCATTTAAGGTTAAAACGGAGGCACCTGCTGAATCTCTATTGGCACAGCATTTCACAGGAATTGGCCGAAGAAACTAAAGGCTCGATTTCTTGTTGCTGTCAGATATGCCTTGCCAACTTAAGCAATAACCAGCAAAGCTCCGCAGATGGTCTCTGTGATCAAGCCGGGGATAAAATTTAGGCAGTCCCTAAGGTATGCTGGTGGCGCTGTGGTCTAAACCACAGAGCCTAGGGCTTGCCGATTGGAAGGTCAGCGGTTCGAATCCCCGCAACGGGGTGAGCTCCCGTTGCTCGGTCCCTGCTCTTGCCAACCTAGCAGTTTGAAAGCATGTCGAAGTGCAAGTAGATAAATAGGTATCGCTCCGGCGGGAAGGTAAACTGCGTTTCCGTGCATTGCTCTGGTTTTGCCAGAAGCGGCTTAGTCATGCTGGCCACATGACCCGGAATCTGTCTGCAGACAAACACTGGCTCCCTCGGCCTATAGAGCAAGATGAGTGCCGCAACCCCAGATTTGTCCACGGCTGGACCTAATGGTCAGGGGTACCTTTACCTTTTAAGGTACACTGGACCTAAGTAATTCAGGACTTGCATAGTAGGGTTGCCATACATCTGGGAAATCCCGGACATATCCGCTTGGGGGGGTCTACATGCCCATCTGGGGGAATTTTTACAATCTCAAGCAAATGTCAGGGTTTCTGGGGTTAAAAAAAGGTGTGTGTGTGGCAGCTCAGGTAACCCAGGGTCAGGCTCTATTTCAGCCTCTGGCAACCCTATAAGAACCTTAAACCTGGCTCAGTAGTAGATGGGAAGCCAGTGCCAATGTTTTAACAATGGTGTCACATGTTGCCAGCCATGTGCGCCCCCCCCCCCCACATCAGAAGTCTGGCCGCTGCATTTTGCCCCAGTTGGAGCTTCTGAACCAACCCCACATAGAGGACATTGCACTAATCCAGTCTTGAGATTACCCGTACATGGACTACAAGTCAACCTATCTCTGTCCAGGAATGGCTGTAGCTGGTAAACCAGACAGAATCAGTACTTACTATTTGAAGGTTAAGTAGTATGCAGTCTTAATTCTTGCTTAGAAAACGGAACAAAGACACTTAACATCTCTAGGAAATTATCAGCAATTTTTCTACGTAGCCTGAAGCTGAAAGAGAATGCACAAGTAGTTTATGATCCAAGAAGAACATGTTAATAAGTCGGTATGTGTAAATTTTCCTGGTTTTTGCAGTAAGACGGCTCTCTGTCATTTATGAGGAAACGTAGCAGCCAATCCATAGATGCTGGAGATAATCTTCAAATAATCCATCAGATTTGTCATGCTGTGGCTGTCTTTCTCAAGGAGAGAATATTTAAAAATCAGCATTTATCAGTAGCTTTGGGAGGTCCTAGATGTGTCAGCCAGTGACAGTATTTTAGAGTTTATCCAAGATACTAGTTAATCTCTAAGAAGGATCATGATATTAGCTTGTTTTAGACTTCAAGTGCTTCAGCTAGTGAAAACTTGATTTTTAAGTTTTCTTCCGTTCTTCTTTTTTCACATTAACTAAGGACAATAACGAAAGTAAACTATTGTTTGTGTGGCAATTAAACCAGCCTTGTTTTGTAGCCCTATTTCTGAAAGTCCTCTGCTTGGTTACGTTTCCTGTCTTGTACGAGCTCCATATGGCTGATGATAGTACTGATGCTTAGAACTGATACATTTTTTCCCCTTTAGAGTATTCAGATGTTCCACATATATCAGCTTGGTCTCTGTTAGATGCTGCTTGGTTTGTGTAGTGTAAAAACTCTTGCTTGTATATTTGGGGTAAGGAAGAGTAGTGATGTTTGCAGTTAAAATGCATAAATACCTGCCAAGCGGGTAAGCTGAATTCTGCTAATGGGACAGAAAATAAGTTCAGCAGACCTAGAGATGTACTTTTGGTCCATAAAGTATAATGTGTTAATTTTGTTTTCTCCTATGATCATTTATCAATAATGCAATTTCACACTATTGTCAATTGACACTTTAATGATGCCCAATTAGAATAATTTTAGTATAATAGTGTGTGTTAGCAAGACTAGCAAGGTATCTTACATATCTTTTAACAATGGGAAGGTATTTGGGTGTGCCTATTTATCTTACTGTATTGAATTGCTTGTTGCTATGGGGAGGGGGGAAATGAAATATTTATATACAGACTGATTTTTCCATTAATTTTGATACTTCATACAATTTAATTATATTCTAATAAATTAAAATGTTACTTTTCACTCCTTTAGATACCTTTGAGATGGTTTCAGAAGATGACGATGGAAAACTGGTGTTTAAAGTAAATTACCACTACATGTCACAGGTGAAAAATGCTAGTGATGCAAACAGTGCTGCCAGAGCCAGACGTCTTGCTCAAGAAGCTGTAACACTTTCTACATCGCTGCCTCTTTCCTCTTCATCCAGTGTCTTTGTCCGCTGTGATGAGGAGAGACTAGACATCATGAAGGTAAAAAAATCAGACTTGTGTTCCAAAAACAGCAGAGGTCTCTGATGTGTCTAAATCACGTTAATGCTTATTTTGCATGATTTATTCTGCTTCTACGGGACTTGGAGAAGGAGAGGGAACTTTTTAATGTACTGCTCCTGCTCGCCTCCACTTCAGAAACTTCCAGGGCATTGATGATAAATTTGAAAAAGCGCATCTTCCTAAAAGCCTGATCAGCACCTATTTTTTGCCAGAAGTTCTCTCTAGCTGGGGTGGGGATGAAGGGACATAAACTTTCCTACCAAATTAGCCTATTGGTAAGTCTTCTTACAACAGTTGCTGTTTCTTTTGTGCCTTTTATTTTATTTTTACTTCTTGATTGACAGCTATGCAGGTGAGATTTGGCCCACAGGCTGCCTGATACTTACCCCCCTTTGCTAGATGTTTACTGCTCTTTGATTCAAGAAAACAAAGTTGGAGGAGAGAGGGAAAGATGTGGAGATGTGACACTAGAATCTTATAAGAAATGGGGCTCCTGGAGGAGATCATGTGGCTTATGGGCCGAGGGGCTATGTCTTTGTTGAGGGAGTAAACATGCAAGATGGCATTGGACTTGTCAATGATATTTCTCTAGAATAAGACCTGGCCCAGTGAGCACTTGCAGTTCTAATTAGAGACAGAGGGAAACTGTGTTTGGTTCATATTAAAAATGCAGAACCACTTAATTTGCACTTCCCAAAACCAATCTGCAAACCAAATACAGCTATCCTTCAAAATCCACAAGCAAAAGAGAGCACAAAAAAATGCTTATAATACCCAATTCCTTGCAAAAACACACATAGATTTTTGTGTAGACTTTTCTTTTTAAAAAAACACAAAGTAATTCAGAAATGGGGCAAAGCGGATGCAAGAATGGAAAAATGAGAAGCTGAGAGAAACAAATGGACAGGATTTGTCCAACCCTAGTTCTAAAGTGTTGTATATGATATACTAGTTTCCCAAGCTGGTTGCTATAACATTATTTGTCTTTTTCAAAAGGTTTTGATAACTGGCCCAGCAGACACACCTTATGCAAATGGCTGTTTTGAATTTGATGTGTATTTTCCGCAAGACTATCCCAATTCACCTCCACTTGTAAATCTGGAAACAACGGGAGGACACAGTGTGAGATTCAATCCAAATCTTTACAATGATGGCAAGGTAAATAGTTTTGCTCTTTTATTGCAGGCTAATGTGGTTGAAACAATTTCTAGTCATTCTGAGTAAATAGGTACCTATGGATAGCTTAACTTACATGGGTAACCATGTACCATATTTACTTGAATCTTATGCTCACCTTTTTTGGCCAAATTATGTTGCGAAAATTAAGGTGCACATTAGATTTGATGGCACATTATGCTTGAGTACATACGGTAACACGTTGATTTATTTTTTCAAGAAGCCTGTCTGCTTTACTCTAGGATATAGTCCAGTTGCCTGGCAGTGTCTCACAAAAGCCTGTCAGTGAATGGAAGCAGGCATCCATGTATGGATTGCCTTTCTGGAAGCAAACTGTACTGTAGTAATGAAGGAGGGATCCTGCTCTACTGAAGAGAGAATAGGGATGACGATGTTGGATTAGACAGCACCAGTCAACTCATATATGAAAATTATTAATCTGTGGATTAGAACAATGTATAAATTGCAACCGTGTACTGATATTTATATATATAACTGTTCAAAACCTTTATCTTCAGGTTTGCTTAAGCATTCTTAACACCTGGCATGGAAGACCAGAAGAGAAGTGGAATCCCCAGACATCAAGCTTTTTACAAGTATGTGGCTTTCTTCAGTGTGGAAGCTGGAGGGTGGGTGTGTAAATAATTCAGAAAACAAAGTTTTTTCTGCAAGACAAAAGCCTCAAAAACCAATGTATTTCCAGCACTGCACCTTGTTCTCTGATATCATTTCAAATAAATACATGTGGGACAATCTAAATTATCATTCGATGATCTTGTATTTACTTCAGTGCAGTCACTTTTTATGCAGCAATACAAAAAATATATATATCCTGAAAATTGGGGAGTCTTGGTGCAGCTCAAGGTGCACTTTGGAAAGTATGTTTGAGAATTATGAGATCCCAGTCTATATATTTCTATTGATTTTTTTGAGCTATTTCAATATACTCTCCAACAAGAGGAATTAGTATGTGTGTTCAAGTTAAAATGAAATGTTTTTGTAATGTTGTCAGGTCTAGGATATGCCTTAAATATATTCAGCTTACTGTTGTAAAATTGCGATCTGATGACCTAATTTTCTTTTTATATTGATGTTATGATGATAACTCCAAACTGTATTAACTGCTCATATTAATGTACACTAAATATCCACCACTGAATCATGCTTCCCCAGTATTAATTTACTTTATGTAAATATTCCCTTATTCAACTTGGCTGCTGCAGTTAAGTGCCATATTAATATTTATATGTGGTGTCATATTAATATTAATATGCTTGTAATCATATAATTATATTTATCAAGCATAGTCCTAGCAAATAAAGCATTTAAATGAATTTGTCAAGACCTCAAGAGCAAAACCTTAAGGGACCAAGATTGGCTTTTCCAGACTTTAACCTAGTATTGATTAACATTAGCAAATGGCAAGAGCTTTGTTCAACAGCCATAGCATAATTACTCATTGAAAATGAATGTATGTTTTACACACACACACACACACACACACACACACACACACACACGGTCCATTATATTATTAAAGAGAATCCATTGAAACAAATAGATCCTTCTTTGGCACTGCAAATGGCAGATGCAAAGCATTGCCACCATTGGGTCAATCTATGCAAAAGTTTGACAATAAGAGGAAAGGTTTAGGTTGTTTTTATTGTTCTGACCTTGGCAATGGTCTGTTTTGTTCTTTTTACTGCTTGCAAACTCCTTCAACTGTGTCTGTCCACAGGTATTGGTGTCTGTGCAATCCCTCATATTAGTTGCAGAGCCCTATTTCAATGAACCAGGATACGAAAGATCGAGAGGGACTCCAAGCGGCACACAGAGTTCCAGAGAATACGATGGAAATATACGGCAAGCAACAGTCAAATGGGCTATGCTTGAACAAATCAGAAATCCTTCACCGTGTTTTAAAGAGGTTAGTGCTTTGTGCCATACCTGCTTATGATCCATCCATTTTAAATGTAGAATCCTGAGAAATGTCTGTTACCTTGATAACAGGGATATGGATAATAGCATAAATTCAGGTTTATTGCGGCAATTGGGCTGCATTGGTTTTAGTCAAAAAGTCAGGATAAGAACCAATCCAGTATCCAGTTTCTCACACTGAGCAACTAGATGCTTCTGGGAAGCCCAAAAGCAGGACAGCTAGGAAGGTGTATTTGTCCCTGAGGCAGGCATAAGCAAACTCCATCCCTCCAGATGTTTGGGACTACAATTCCCATCATCCCTGACCACTGGTACTGTTAGCCAGGGCTGATGGGAATTGTAGTCCCAAACATCTGGAGGGCCAGAGTTTGCCTGTGCCTGCGAGGTCTCCCAGTAGCCTGTGACAGGCTCTGCTTGTTTTCCAGTTAGGAAAAGGAAAGAAGTAACAGGAGTTTCCCCTGCTCTTTCTTCCCTTCTCCGAAATTGCTGCACAAGTGAAAAGAGATCCCATGACTCCAAAGACTTTTAGCAACTGCAGAAGGCTCTTCGGAGGCAGATTTATGGAGAATGTTAGAAACAGCAGAAGAAACTCTTGCTTATCCACATCTTCCAGCACATGAGAGGAAGGAAGACACAGCAGGAGAGTTTCCTTCTATTTCTTGCCTTCCTCAAGCTTCTGTATAGGAATCCATATGTTGTCTTAAAGTCATCTGAGCAATCCCAGAAGACCTGTTGGTAGCAAGGACAAATAAAGCCTGGGTTGTAAGCAAACCTGGTATTTGTGGGCCCCCACCCTGGTCATCAGTTTCTGAGGAGTTCTGTGTTACAGAAAACATATCAATAATTGTCTCACAGTTAGAATTGAATGTGGTCTGCCACTGTGTGCCAGGGCCAAATTTTGAATAGTCAGGTAGGTGCAATTTGAAGTAATGTCAAATGCATGAGTTCACATACAGCCCTTATATACCTTTGCAAAACCTATTTTCGTCAGGATAACTGCTTCCATCTTAAAATACCTATTCTGCCTATCAACTTTAACCAAAAAAAAATGTTTGAGCAGGAAAAAAATACTAATTGCATCTCAAACTGTGAATCCATCCCATATTGGTGTGCTTAAAGTGAGGATTGTGTGGCAAATGGAAATAGTTGACCAATATGAACAGCTGAATGGCTTAATTTTCTTTCTAATGTTGGTGTGTAGTGTTTCTCCCTTTTCCCCTGGATGTGAAAATGGCCACAGGGAATATCTCTGTTTGGTTTGGTTGGGGGGGGGGGACAAAACCTGAGTCTGAAGAAAAATAGTTTCTATCGCTAGCAGTAAATCATCTAGATTCCCTTTTATTTCAGTATTTTAATTAAGATGCCATCAGGCTGTGATCTACTTCCTCCCCAATGATATTTGATACTGCTAATAAATTAGCTAATAATGTAGCCAAGCGAGAGTTCTGACATTTGTCATAAATTTTCCTTGATAATTTCATGCCTCTAATTGACTATAAAGGTGTACATGTCAAAAATTAAGGTTATTTTGCAGTAGGGAATTTAGTACCTTGCCTAGCATCCAAGGAAATTGGACCAAGGGTGATTAATGCAATAACGGTGATACAGACATTCCTGGAAAATTATCTTGGGGCGGGGGGAGCCAGTCTCATGCTATGGTTGCAACATGTCTTCCCACATACTTTTACCTAATTTTTAAACCACTTACATAAAAAATTGAGCTATAAATTTGAATTATAAAAAAATATGTTTTGTTCATAGCCAACAGGACTTTTTGCATTTTATGAGCAGGTTACAGGTTATGAAAACTTGAGTAGTGCTCACGATATTTTGGTCATAGGCACACTCCTAGGCCTGAGGAATACCCCTCCTGTCCTTTCCTGCAACAAGATTAGTGTTCATGACTAGTAGATAGAGATTGCAGTGAAAAATCTAACTTCTTTTATGGTCAGGGGGCACCATAAGAACACCAGTAATGCTTTTTGCTGAAGAAGTAATTAAACCCTACACACAGACACTCCCTTGTGATTTCCTCCCTTTGCCCTTCACTTGCTGTAAGTAAAATAATGAAGAGTCTCAGACTCAGTGCTACACTGAAAATGCCTTTGACCCTTTACAGCGTGGCAAGGACAAGCTAGAGCACTAGCTTCTGCTTTTTAAGGGTATGAAGCACTTAAGACACTCTAATAAAATACATACTTGGCCCTTTCCCTGTATTAGATGTAGGTTCCCATTCTTCTTGGCTTATTGCCAGACTTGGAAGTGACCTTGCAGGCTTGCATCTGGGGCAGGAGTTGATAATACACTGCCTTGGATTTGTTCAAGTCCCACAACACAAACTCTCTTGCCTCCCATCATCCATTTGCCAGCCACATACGCAATTATGTAAAGGGGATGTGAAATCCAAGAGGCCCCCATTGTTACAGTAGATATTTCTGTATAGTAGTCTTAATTCTAGCACCCACACAATGCAGACACATTGGTATATATGTACATATTATGCAGTACATAATTGTACTGGGTACAATAATGCACGTTATCTTAGCTTTCTGGTGGCTGCAGGTATGTAAACTGCCTTACCATGCAAATTGTCCAGTTTCAGACATTAACCTAATGGAAATAAACAGACCAAGTGCATACAAATTGCAGTTCTGGGATGTGGATTATGCCACATGATCAGACGCTTTCAGAAAGCCCCCTGCCTTCATTTACCAGTTCTAATCATTGCTAATTAAAGTTCATTGTTAATATGAAGATTTTGAAAGCAGCTGTTTTTAGCCATTGTTAAAGTCTGTGCTAGTGCAAGTTTCACCCTGTTGAAAGGCAAAAAAAATTCACACCACCGTGGAACAAGAAGTAGGGTTGCACTTGATCTTGTGTTCTGCTCCAAATTGCTTTTTAGTTATGAGAGTCAGTGCACACACGTACACTTCCGTAGAGGTAAATCAGAATGAGCACCTCTGTTTTATTTCAGATAAAATAGAGATTTAAACCAGTAATAAATTTATTGATTAAAATCAAAAGCTCGTTTACCAAATTGATTATCAAATATGTGTTGAATGCAGAAACACTATCTGAAGCCATTCCATGCTTTTGTTTAAGTCAAATTTTAAAAATAATTTGTTGAACAGATTAGGTAGTTTGATTTAATGTCACAAACACACACAAATATCGGTTAAAATATATAAACTGAGGTACAGCTTCCCTTTACCTTTACAAAGTGTGTAAAAGTACAACTTTGGGACACTGTTGTATTTGTTAAATATAACTAATCATAATGAGGAACTTACTGCACAAATATCAGTCTGCCCAATGAAATTAGTATTGCTTACTATAGCAAGAGAACCTGTAAATATTATACCACAGAGCCAATACGTACAATAAGTATGCTAACAGAAGATTTCTTTATTCATTTGTGGATATGTTTGCCCTTAAGAAGAGAACAAAAATGTTTAATTATCTGGTAATTTTTAAATATTGAAATTATTTTCAAAAGTATTGTTTGTATTAGAGAATTTTGCTGATATTTTATATTTCTGTGTTGGATGCATATTTGGATTTCTGATCTAGTTTTGGCAAAATGCCAAATTTTAATCTAGCTCTCATTAATCTGTAGTTATAAATCACCCCTTTGGTATTCAAGTGAAGATACCATTTATTCATGATAAATATTGATTTTTATTAAAATTGGCAGAAGCCAATTGGGTTTGCAGTTAAGGGAATTTCTACTTTTACAATACCTGGATAGTAACCCATTTGATCCCACAATCTCAAGATGTCCCAAGAGACATCACCTAGAGGCATCTTTGCTTATGTGCATATTAAGCACATTATTTCAGTCAGTTCAGATATATGTATGGCTTTTCCCACAAAAGAAGGAAACGTTGCAAAGAAATGAAGACATTCTCCAGGTATATTATGATACAGCAGAAAATGATCTGTCTAAACAGTTGTTACTTTTGCATCATATAGTTGGCCATTTCTGGTATCTAAATATGGTGCTTTAACTTCAGATTCATGCAGCAGCAGAATAATACAGTCAAAGCTTGTCCGTTTGTTAGCAGAGGGTGCACAATTAAAATGGTGTTACAGTTCTGTAATTTGTACTATCTTTTTAACCTTCAATCTGCTTTTTACAGGTTATACACAAACACTTCTACTTGAAGAGAGTAGAAATCATGGCTCAGTGTGAGGAGTGGATAGCAGATATACAACAGTACAGCAGCGATAAACGGGTAGGCAGGACTATGTCTCATCATGCTGCCGCTCTAAAGGTAAGGTTCACAGATGAGATTACTGCCCATGATTCAGTAAAACCTTTTTGATGCCTGACTACTAACTTCAGTCATAAGAGCTGCTAAAAGCATTCACTGCACACACTCTAAAGATGATGGCACTTTACAAAAAAAGTAAATAATTTGCGTCCACATTTTTCTTGCTGCTCCTCCCACCACCATATGCCTTTCTTGTAATTAGAACATACTGGAATGCATCAACTAACTTGCACCCATTTTTTATTTAAAGCAGTTTTTTCCCCTGTGCTAACTTTGCAGTTCTAGAAACAGGATCTGTGACAAAAAGGAGTTCATCTGTGTCAGGGGAGAGTGGCAGCTATGTGTCCCCTCCATCTTGCCTCCATTAGTGATTAATAAGGCACAACTAAGTTTTCCCATTCCTGCCAACAGCAGCCAGTGGAGAGGAGCAGGGATGTGGAAGCTCACAGCCCAGTGTCATGTCATACATTTTGCCTTACTAAATGTTTCAAAGGGTAAGAGGGGCAGCTGTGGGGCCTGCTACTTTCAACAACAGGTTGGCCAAATCGCAAACTACCAGCTTTCGTTGTTGGTCTGGTTATATTTTCTATGTTAATATGTGCATTTTGAAGTTAGTCCTTCAACTATCCACCAAAGCCATTTAAATAAAACATTGTTGCACTTGTAAATCCTTGCCTATAGCACAAGAAATCTATGGTCTGCAGAGGTTGTTGGACTCCAACTACCATCAGCCCCAGCCAGCATGGACAAAGGTCAAAGGTGATGGAAATTGTAGTCTAACAATATCTGGAGGGCCATAGGAGCCCCATCCCCCTGCATAGCCTTATGCGATCTTGGCATGTGGATGGAACAAACATGGGCAATGGCAAAGCATTAATCCACACACACATGCATGTTCATCACTTTGATGTCTGCAAGTATGAATGTCGGCTGCTCAGTCATCAAGGTATATGGCATGCAATAGCTTCACTAAGACGTACCCTAATTCATTTTGTGTGTGGTTTAAATACAACAGGCAAGGTTCTGCACGTTGCAGGCACACCTATACGCTAAGAGTCTATAACCCTGTTCAAGCATTATTAGAACTGGGTTTAAATAGCTCATATGGTGCTGCTGTGCCTACGTGGTGAACCCAACCTGACATCTCCACCCATGAGTTTGTTGCATTGACCCGGAAGGTCTAAGGGTAGGTCTAAAGGTTCAAAGTGGGTTCTACTGAAATCCCCTGTGCTGCTTTCAGAACTGGTTCTTTCTTTATGATATGAGCACAAAGACCTGCTGCACAGAGTTACTCTTAATTAATAATCTTCCTGCAGCTCCCACTAGTAGTAGGGAAAAGCAAAAATAACAACTATCACCACATGAAGACTTCAAAGCTTTTATTGCAGCAGTTTCTCATTTTGTCTGTGAAAGTATAGCAGTATGACTGCACCTAAATTGCTGTGAGTGAGCCCCTTTCCTCACTATGAATTTGTATGTGCACAGCGTCACACAGCTCAACTGCGGGAAGAGCTTCAGAAACTCCCCTGTCCCGAAGGCCTGGACCCAGATGCTGATGATTCAGCTGAGAAATGCAGTGCCATGACAAGTGCTGAGGATGCTCTGTTGCACGAGCAAGTCAAACCGAGCAGCAGTAAAGACCTCCCAAGTGACTTCAAATTATGAGCTGCGTTGACATGGACTTGATAGACACACGAGGCTTTGAAGCACAAGCCAAATATGTCAATATTTGTATCTAAGAAGCTAATTATGTAATAGGTAATGAAACTATACTATGCCCTTCAGGATATACAGATTAATTCAAGATGATCTTTTATTTACCTGTACAAGAGTGTAAACTTTTTTGTGCTTTTATTTCCAATTGTGAGAACCACTGATTGGTATGTTTAAAAAGTTATGTATACAAGAATGGATAAATCACTGCTATATAAGGGAAGCTACCTTAGGAAAGAATGTTTACTGAATGTTTATAATTTTTTTTTTACTTGTAGAGTGAGGGCGGTTGTAACAAAGAATATATATTGGTCATTCTTACAGCTACTATTTAAAGTCGGACAGTTTTCACTGAATTTGATAGATTTTATGTTTGGCCATATCTCCATTCTCATATTTGATTTCTAAAAAGAACCTCCTGTATACTTCAATAAAGGTCAAATGGACATGCTCCCTCTTATGATTTACTGGTACCTTTTTTAAAATAATCTGCCATTCATTATAGTTGGAGACTTGCACTTATGACTGAATTTATTACAGTCAACATATTTAATTTTATGCTTAACTAATTCTAAAAATGCGGATGAAATAAATGCACATGGTTTTACCTCAGCCAAAATGTGGACTGCTGGATTCATCTTTCATAACTCTTGATTAACAGCTGGGTGACTTCTGCTCAAGAAGAGCAAAAGGATGTTATGACAATGAATTCATTAAGTAATTTTACACGAGGAAACCCCAGTGGAAGTTGTTACCTTCTGGTCCTTCCTAATGACTAACACCCATTAAAACATAATAGTCTAGTTGTGGAGCAATTGTGTTAGTTACATATTATGTTTCCAGGGCTATCTGTCAATTTTTAAGCAGTTTGCTGGCAGACACAATATTGCATACTGAATAATTTTGAAGGTTTCTTATCTAGTTCAAAGGATCGGGCCAGGTGTGTTGTGGCTTCAAGATAAAAGCAGCAGCCAAAGAGTCTCTAATTTTCAGTAATATCTCTTCCTGTGGCACTTAAGGCCACAAGAACAATGTTGATCAGTCATCACTTATCACTGGCCATGCTGGCTTGGGCTAACTGGAGCTCATCAACTTCTGGAGAGCCACCAGTTCTCTAGCCCTGTGTCATATACTCTGTGAGCACTTGGGAAACCACAGCTGGCAAAGCACATTAGCCCTAGTGATGAAGCACTGAAGTAAACTGTTATACACATGGGCGAATTAAACACAAATGCAAGCAGAAGGTAGGTGCTACTCATTTTTTAATTAATCAATTGAAACTGAAATAAGGACACAGCAAAGGACACTTTGTATGCCAGGAGCTAAATTGCAAGTGGGGTGTGGTATCCTAAACAGTTCAAGACCTGAAACTTAGAGGAGGTAATTCTGTAGAAACTTACAGTTCATGCTGCTCTCCTTTATCAGGGAAGCCTTGAGCGGCTGCAGTTAACCTAGACAGAAATGGGACAGAAAGTAATATACAGTTATACACTGATGAAGACCACAGTTCAGACCTAGCAAGTGGGAAAGTCAGCTAGCTTATAAACAACTGTAGGATTAGCTTTTTCCATGTCACTGTAAATTCAGCTTAGGTTTTAAGTTCAAGTAAGCGTGTGGAGTTTCAAGAACTGAGGCAAAGAGTGGTGATGTGTGAAGGCATTACTAACAAAAGTTAACAAGTAATTTCATCCATCTACAGTTGGACGGAAAAGTGAAAATGCTAATATTCTAACAAAAATATGTATTGCTGTATCCAAACATGGGAAAGTTGCCAATATAATTCCAATTTTTAAAAGGCAATCCTGGAAGTAGCAGGCCTTTTGTTCCATGTAAATTGGTGGGAAACATTATTTAAGATAAATTAATAAACATTTAGAAGAACAAGTATTGCTGAAGAAGAGCCAGCATGGCTTCTACACGTGAATGCTCTATCTGTATAACCTTTTGAGAGAGTCTTAATAAGCATGTCCTAGGGGTGAGTCTGTAGACACTGCCTACTTAGACTTTCACAAAGCTTTCAGTGAAGATCCTCTCCAAAAGTATCTGGGTCATGTCCCATCATCTCTGGCCCCTGGCTAACGGGAGCTGGAACCCAACGGCATCCACTGACACACATATTTGACAAGCTCAATATAAGATGACAGTCTATTAAGGATCAATAATGAATTTAAGAATAGATGGACAGAAGAAAATAGAGTAAGACTAAATGGACTGTTCTCACAATTATATAAAAAGTGGAGTCCCCAAAGATCTGTAATGACTCGTCTGCTTTTTAACTTGTTCAAAAATGACCTAGAGTTATGGGTAAACAGTGTGGAGGCCAAGTTTGCTGATAACATCAAATTATTCCGGTTACTAAAAACAAAAAGGCATCATGAATAACTCCAAAACATTCCCTCCAAACTGAGTTAAAAAACAAATGTGTGTTAATGTGAATAAAAATGGTGTACACTGGGGCAAAAAATCCAAACTTCACATTGATACTGATGGATTCTAAGCTAGCACTAGCTATACAGGAAGGATATAATTCTGATGGATAGCTCAATGAAAATGGTGACCCAGTATGCAACAGTAAAAGGTATTTAAAACCCCAGCCAATTTCATAATGCCCATTTGGAATGCCAGTTAGAATTCTAGCCTCTGCATCTGAAAAGGAGTATTGTAGAACTGGGGAGAGTGCAGAAAAAGGGAAATCAAAATGATCAGGAGACTTATATGGCAAGGTTACAGTGCTTGGGTCTTTTAATTTTAGGGGGGGGAAACAAGTTTGGAACGACATGCTAGAGATTTATAAAATTGTGCATGATATAGAGAAAGTACATAGAAGTGCTTCTGCCTCTTGTAATACTAGAACCTGGTGTGATCCAATGAAACTGAATGGTAGGATAGACAGACAACAGGAAAAAGCCAAGTACTTCACAAAGCATATACAGAATTCACTTTTACAAAGTGTGGTGATGGCCACCAACCCAGAAATATTTAAAAGATTAGACAATTCCTAGAGAATAAGGCTATCATTGCTACTAGTAATGTTCTATCTCCAGGATCAGGGGAAACATGCCTCTTAATAGCCTCTAGGAAACAACCAGAAGGTTGGTGGTTCGAGCCCACCCAAGGACAACAGTGGGCAGGATTCCTGCATTGCAGAAGGGTGGACTAGATGACTCTTGGGGGTCCCTTCCAACTCTACCATTCTATGAATAGGGAGGAGCTACTGTGCTCATGTCTTGCTTATTTGATTGGCTGCTGTGGGGAAACAGTATGCAGGACTAGATCCAAGTTTGGTTTGATCCAGCAGGGCTCTTTTGTTCTTAATGTTTCTAGGGAGCAGGGAAAGACAAGAGGCTTTTATCACTAATTGTTAGAGCTAACTGTTTAAGTGCGGTTGCTTAAGGTATTGCAACATGTAAAAAGCTTGTTCAAGCAAAGTGTTGGTTTTTAAAACATCTTCCTTATATAGCTATAGCCCCCACACAGCCATCGTTCATTGTTCACTGAGGCAAAAAACGTGATACCATACATTTCAAATGCATGTTAGTAATTGTCTAGGAATTTCCATGACATAATTGGAAATTGGGACAAAGGATACTTGCCAAGCATTTTAATTATGAAAAGTTAATACAGGGGATATGTCACTAAATACTCATGGTTTTATGGATGTTAGGAGTGAAGTAGCCTCAGCTCAAGGAATGTGGAGAGATGCAGCACAGTGGTTTTGAATGACGTACAGAAATTTGCTTAGTGCACATTTTTCCTCTATGGAGGCATGTTTCTCCTCATAGTTTGCAAAGGCCTTTAGTAGGACACCCTAAGTAGAAGTGGCAAGACAAGCTCTAGATTTTAGGCAATAACTACCCTGACAGGGAGAATATAGGCATGTCCTTCTGCCAAGCTTTTATGAAGTAATAAGGGTGCAAGTCCCTCTGAGATGAATGTTCATCATGTCTTGATTGGGTTAGCACAAAATCCACCCGTATGTTCAAGCCATCACACACACTTCTCAGTAATCTTAAAATACAACCTGTAAAAGCTGCCTGTATTAACCACGAATTGCAATTGAGGAGGTGTAGATGAGGTTCTGCTTAAGACGCCCTACAGATTTCATGGGAAAGGCAGAATTGGAACCTGAGTTTGCTTCACAATCTCTTAGGTCAGTCATATTAGGAAAATAAAGCCTGCGGGGGGGGGGGTTCATGGGACTGCAACATGCAGGGAGAGGAAGTTTATTTGTTCCCTCCCTAGCTGTAGTCCTAAAAAATAAAAATGCCATGCATTACAGTTAGCCCTTGAAAAGAGTTCCCATTGCACTAATGAGAACTTTTTCCCTAAGGCTAACTGCAGCCTGGAGGGGGGGATTTTTGTCAGTACTGTGTCTGGGAAGGTTTAAAACTCCTATGTGCCATGTAGCCATGATTAAAATGCTCACCTGCATCTAGAAGGGGTTCTCCCCCCTCCCCATTTTAAACCCTGCTGTGTATGCTAACCACACAATGTGTTACTTTGCCTCTGGCTTCTGTGTTATAGTGAGGCAAGGAATGCGTTTGGTTTTTTACAAGGTCTCTGCATCCCCATAATCAGCTGACTAAACAGGGATGCTATGAAAGAGGAGTGCAGCAATAATCATACTACAGGTCTTAAGAGCTGCAGGTACCAGAATAACTGCATTCAACCAAGCCCTGAACTTTTCACCCCGTAAACTCTGTGGCAGACACTGTCACTCAAGTCAATCTCTTATACACAGTAATTGAACTGTTAAATTATTACATAGTCATGTCTAGATGGCTGTTGCCCATTACAAATTAATCATGTCTGGTGTAGAAGATGGGATCCGGATAGGTTTACATGATTAATTTATCATACATTTATATTCTTATGGCCATATCCAGCACTCTTAATTCCAATTTGCTAGTTGTAGCCATTTCTCTGATTATTTAAACACAACCGCACAAAATGCCTATTAGCCTACAGTTTTAATTTGCTATCCATCCTTTTCTTCCTACCATGGCTTTCATTCTCAAAGCCTTTTAGTTTCAGTTAGCATCTCAATATCTCAACTGTGGTGACATGTCATCGCTTCAAGATGTGAGTTTGAGAGAAAAGTTCTGAGCTTTAAAAGCAGTTCCTACAGAAATACCATTTAATTCTTACCTGTTTCTAGCTGAGACAGGAAGGTAAAAGTTAACAGCCAAAACACATCAGTTTGTGAAATCTTGGTTTTTATGGGACGAAATGCTGCCATTCTTTTTCTCCTCATCTGATTTTCTGAAAAGTGACAAATTAAGATAGTTACACAATGATGCACCATCACTCAGGTCATAGTGACTTAGTTGCTCTTCCAAGCAGAATGTGCTTAGCACATCTTTGTACACAAGATAAAGTAGATTCGGGGAGGGGAGGCTGGCTTTATACATGCCTCTAATGTATAATAGTCATTATTTCTTTTCCCACCCCCGCCATTGTGGTATTTTGCCATGCATGGAGTTGCATGTGTGAAGCGCTACCATATTAACATGTTTCTGTATTCCATCTCTGCATAAAACTGTAAAGCATATTTGGCGTTATTCTGAAGGTGGCTGCTTTGCCTGTGTGTAGAGCTTTCCTGGGAAAGCTTCCTTGATTGACCAACATTTCGGTTTCCCATGTTGGAAAGCCTACCCATGAATAAGGCAGCCAGACTAAGGCTGGTTGGGAAATGTGTGTCAGGTATTATTCACCATCAAGGAGGCCAGACTTATCTTGTTCTTGGTCCCTTGGCCCTTTGAAACTGGATGCCTGGAGAGGTTTTTATGTGTGTCACATGAAACATGAAATCTAGGCTGGTGAAGAAAAATACTGTTTAAATGCTTAATGAAAAAAAACTTAAGTCAGAACCAAAGATATATTAAAAAGTATATTTTCACATTACTTTTTCTTTAATGAACGTGCATGCTTCATTTTGTACTAATGGCAAAGCTCCAAGTAACAGACATGTCCAGAAAGAAATATGTTGTTTTTTAAGTACTTAAATGAATGGGACATTTATTTTGTTTCTCTTTCTAAATCTTCTTAATTTATGTTCAAAAACAAACAGCCTGATCTGGATTTCTGAACTGAATAAATTGAAAGAGACAAAATCCTTGGGTTGTTAGCTTATGCTTTTATCATAAATTATATTAACTAGATTTATATTCCAGTCCTCCAGGGTTTAAAATAATTGTCATGTTATGGTAGCAGTCAAGGACATGAACATCGTGATGGCAATAGTCAAAACTTCTTTCTTTAATCAGTATTATATAAATAAATGAGATTTTCCCCTATTCGTTTTCATTGTTTGCAGCATTTTAGTTTTCCGCATTCTCCAGAATTAACAAATCCTTAAATGTTATGCTGGTTCCCAAGAAAAATATAGATTTGTACATCTCTCAATAATTAGTTATGAATTAAAACAAAGCATGTCACAAAGCATTCATTGTTATGTGAAGAGGTACTTCCCCTTGTCTGGGACATTATGATCCTCCATCTGGCCCTGAACTTCATCACCTCATAAAGATCTGCTCTTATTTATCTATATGTGCACAAAATATTAATTTCACTTGGAAAGTCTATTTTTTTAATTCTCCTAAAAGAAAAGCAATGATGTCTATGATCAGATGTCCCAACCCAGCTAGGGGCCACACACACACACACACTGCATCTTACCCCAATCCAACCCAACAGTCAGGGATTCACATTCTTAGCTGGTTTTTTGTTATTTTAAAATCCCCCTTTTGCTACTGATGAACTGTTTAGGTAGGTAAGCAAAAGTTAGATACAATCTTCAACTCTTTCCATGACAAGCAGCTGATGAGGGCAGTCTCAGTTTCTGTTACCTGGCCACTATGAGCACACTTTCTGGGCTACTGGGTATAGGGCCAGGGTGCGGTGCAGCCCAACAGAACGCCAAACAACCCCTAAGATTTCTCAGTGCACAATGAAAGGAATGAATGCATCCACAGCTAAGGTTCAAGATGACTCTCAAGGCAACACTGGCAGTAAGCTAAGCCAATCAGACACAACCTTTGGTATTGCAGGGCCAATGAAACCAGCAACAGGGCATGTTGAGAAGGCTTGCTGCTCTGGTATTCTCATTGACCCCACAACCCTAAAGCTGGTACCTGAATGGTAGAATTCACTGCTAGTTTCGCCCTGGCTCTAGCAATATTTAAAATTAAAATGCTAGGCAGCTGAAGCCTCAATGGAGCTTGCTAGGAGAGCAATTTGCAGAGAGTGTGGGCCAGCAGACTTGCCAACTTGCCTGCCTGCAAGACAGAGGGAAGGGGTCAGAGAGAGAAGTGTGGTTGCTGTCACTCTTCATTAGCTTTGAGGTAACACTTGCAACATTAAAATGTTAGCTTGGACATTCCTTAAGGTGCCAATCTATCCTGTATGTAACATCTACATGAAACCGCTGAGCAGGGTCATCCAAAGTTTTAAAGTACAGTGGTACCTCGGGTTACATACGCTTCAGGTTACATATGCTTCAGGTTACAGACTCCGCTAACCCAGAAATAGTACCCCGGGTTAAGAACTTTGCTTCAGGATGAGAACAGAAATTGCACAGCAGCGGCGCGGCGACAGCAGGAGGCCCCCATTAGCTAAAGTGGTGCTTCAGGTTAAGAACAGTTTCAGGTTAAGAACGGACCTCCGGAACGAATTAAGTACTTAACTCAAGGTACCATTGTATGTTGTCAGAAATATGCTGATGACACGCAGCTCTACTTCTCCTTTACATCTTCTGGTGTGGCAGTAGATGTGCTGGACCTTTGTTTTGCCTCGGAAATCGACTGGATGAGAGCCAACAAACTGAAGCTCCATCCAGATAAGACTGAGGCACTGTTAGTGGGTGGTTCCCTAGACCAGATGGATGGGAGGTTGCCTGTTCTTGATGGGGTTACACTCCCTCTGAAGGAGCAGGTACGCAGCTTGGGGGAACTTTGGGTCCGTTGCTATCATTTGAGGCAGTGGTGCAGAGTGCCTTCTATCAGCTTTGGCTTGTGGCCCAGCTGCACCACATCTGGGCAGGGATAGTCTAATTTCTGTCGTCTATGCTCTGACAACCCCTGAGTTAGATTACTGCAACACGTTATATGTGGGGCTGCCTCTGAAGACAGTTCAGAAACTTCACGTTGTACAGAATTCAGCAGTCAAGTTGCTCACTTGGGCAAGATGGTTTGAGCATATAATGCCAACCCTGGTCCAACTGCACTGGCTACCAACCTGGTTTTGACCTATAAAGCCTTAATCGGCTCAGGATTGCACCTCAAGGACCACTTCTCCCCATATGAACAGACCCGGACCCTGCAATCATTATCTGAGGCCCATCTTTGTGTGCCGCCCCCATGGGAGAGGTAAATGGTGGCAACACAAGAAACAGGGCTTTTTGCAGTGGTATTTTGTATTTTTATATTGTGAACCACCCTGTGATCTTTGGATGAAGGGCAGTATACAAATATAATAACAACAGCCACAACAACAACACCTCTTTCTCCAGGGTAGAGTCTATCTTTGAAGAATTGATATTGCTATCTTTGTAAGATGGAAAGCACAACTCAACTGTTCACTTTTCTCAGGGGTGAGACACCTGTGGCTCTCCAGATGTTGGTTGGACTCCCAAAGCTCTTCAACCCAGCCAAAATGAGCAATGGTCAGGCAACTTCGGGAGAAGAATATATTTTCCATACCTGCTCCCAGAGAGAGGGTTCACCATTGAGTTTCAGCTTAGCTTCCCCTTCAAAAGAGATGCATTTCCGAAAGGTTTTATGATGTGCTGAATTCTAGAACCACTTCTAAAAATGGCTAAAGGGAGCTCTTCTCCACAAACAGAGTATGTCTCTGCCTTGAGTTGCCGCTGCTGCAGCAGCTCTGCCTCACAGGGATTTATTTGCTACATTAAAGAAAACAGGTACATCCAAATCTCAAAGCAATGGTGAGGAGAAGGTGCGCTTGGCCTGGCAGGCTCATCAAGCAGTGATGTGGTCACCTCATGTTTTTTTGAGCTAGTAGGCAGGCTTCTGGGACAAGCTTGCTAGGGAAAGAGAAAATGAGATAGGAAAACTGAGGGCATGAGGGCATTGTGGAAAAAGTGGTGCATTAGTGGCAAGGAAATAAAGCATGGATGAGAAGTTGGGTAAGCACTGGGAAGTGGGTGGTCACCTTGACCAGCCCCCCTCAAACCTGACAATACCTCTTGCTCAAATGGGTTTGCCTTATGTTATGAAGAGCTGCTGTTTGAGAAGGACAAGCCAAAGTCTTTAGGGCATTAATTAAATTGCTCTTTTGTATTGGCTGAAGCAGCCTGAAGAGCTTGCCATGAGCTTAGGAAAGAGGGAGAAGAAGAAAAAGCTTGCTTAAATCTACTACAAGTTTGAAAGGACACAGGATTGTTCCACACACACACACAATACACCTTCTGCCTCTCATATCACTCCCTCAATTAGGTTGTGAAGCCTCTCTTCATTTTAAAACATCCTTCACGTATCTTATATTAAAATAGGTTATTTCTTGAATTAATTAAAGGGGAGAAGCGAGGTGAATTTATAAAGAACAGAGCACATTTAAGTGGCCAACTACGTCCAAGCACCTTTTATCCTTACAGTAAAGCAATTAATCACCATAAACTCATTTTGTCTAAAAGCAGTAGCAATAGATTGTTCCATTTAAATCACTTTATTGTCCAGTCTGATGTCAGATCACCTAAATAGACATGCTTATAAATTCCTTGTATGGGAACACTGTATGTTTTGAAGGTTAGTTAGGATGGGAATGTTTTGTGCCAGCTGCTGGCAAGAGCTACATGCTTTAATTTCTGCAAAAATTATACTTCCAAGGTTTATCAAGATGGGTGGCGCACATATAAGAGTCTGAATGGGCAAAGTCACAACCTAAGACCTGGAACGAGATGCACTCAAGATATGTCTTTAATAATAATAATAACAAAACTCTCTGTTTCAATCTAAGAGCAAAAATCCACTCCTCTCTGTTTCTGCTCAAGCCTACTGAATGAGCAGCAATGGGGAACCAAAGCAACATTTGGTGAGATCATGACAAAGTTTAAAGGTTTGAAGCTGCAGAAAAGCAGTTTCAAATTATACTTACATACTGACAAAGACTAGATCTCATCTGAGTCGTTTTAACACATTAGGTACTGGGGAACCTGTTGTTAGACTCCAACTACTATCAGTCCTGGCCAATGTAGCCCATGGTTAGGAATGATGGGAGTTGTAGTCCAACAACATCTGAAGGGCTACAGATCCCAATACCCTATGCAGCACCAAAGACAGATGAGACAAAGAGGGTTAATGCTCTAGAGTTCAGTCACACCCGGTGGCACTTTTGGATGGCCTCAAGATGTGCCTGCAAAAAACAAAGAAATCTTCACTCTTGACTAATGTTCTACTGGGCTACTTAATAGTATTGCTGAGGTTATCAGTAAACTTTTATTCTGTGATCCTAAAAAAACAACTAAGCCTTTACAATGAGAATTTTTTTGGAGGGAGGGGTCGTTCCTAGACATATCATTCAGACCAAACCGCCTCCCATCATAGAGTAACTGCAATAAATCAATTTTTAGAGAAAGTTGCAGCAGTCCTGTACTGTTTGAAATGTTTTTCTTTCTTCTATTTTGATTAACAATTGCATCTGCAAGCTTTTGTTCTTGATGGTGACAAAAAGTGACAGGCTTCACATGAAGCCCCATCACTATTTACTACAGCAGTAGAAATCTGGCAAATTATTTTAAAGCAAATAAACACAGCTGTAGGAAACATTTCCCTAGTTTCTTCTACATTCTACAAGCTGGAACTATTTTTTATTCACTCCCCCTCTCCGAATCTCATTTTAAACATTTTTCTGTCAAATGCACTGAAGTTCAGCCAGGGAAAAACATAAAACCAGTCTGGAGAAAAATTGTATAAATTTGCATCTGCAGAGAAAGACTGCAGACAAGCTGGAATGGATTCAGGAGAGTGTCACAAGAGGAACAGGTCTCCAAGGCAAGTTGTGTCAAGACAAGCTGAAGGAACTGGGTCTGTTTACCCTGGAGAAAAGAAGATTAAAGGAGGCATATGCTGGCAGTTTCACAGATCTAAAAGGATCTCAAAAAAGAAGAGAGAAGGAAGTGGTACAAATTGCTAATTGGAGCCACTCAGGATAGGACAAAAAGCAAAAAACCTACAAATATTAAACTACAGGAAGATAGGTTAATCAGCAAGAGAAAAACATTGTTTCTGTAAGCAGTTCAGCAAAGGAGTCAACTGCTTAAGCAAATCATGGGGTCACCTTTCCTAGAGATTTCAGCGAAAAAGCTGAACTGGCAACTATTGGTGATGTTCAGACATATTAAGTGGAATTCAATGAACAAACATTCCCATCTGTCCAGCTTGCCAGAGAGAACGATTCCCCCCTCCACTCATTTGCTTGTTCTGGGGTTCTCCCGATCCCAGCAAGCCAATTTCAAGGGTGCACAGGGAGGAAAGCTGCATTGCACAAGCAGAAATCCTTCCCCAGTTATTCCACTGACAGAATCTGGCCCAGAACACTGGTGGTGATGTTCTGCATGGTCTACTATCGAAGTCACTCATGCAGAGTTATTCAGATGTTCCCCATTTTGAAATTTGCAGGTGTTAAGAATTCCAAAGTACAGTTCTGTCACATTGCCTCTTATGGGTCATTCTCCCTTACTATTCAGTTTCTCTTTATAGGTGGATTTTTTCTGAAAGGCAGGGCAGTAAATAATCTAAATAAACATATGTAACTCACGGAGACCAGGTTGGCCCAGTAGACTGGGTCTCTGGGAAAAAAATGTATTCCAGGTCTACTCCTCTATTGGTTCCCAAGTGGGTAGACCTGCTGCTGGGTGGACATGGCATCCAGATAATGTCTTTCCATCCTTCCTTCCTTCCTCTGGCTCCTTTTACCTCCTCCAGCCCTTAATTAATAGCATTGCTGCTACAATCATCTTCACAGCCTCCTGACTGCGCTTTCTAGGTTAACAACACTGAACTACACTTTGGGATTGTCATACACTACCTTCCCCTTTCCTTCAGAAAAAAAAAAGTTTAACAATACCTGGTTACTTTGAAGGACTCGTGTAAGTACCTACAGAGTCTCAGCCACATTCCTGCAATATGGGTAAAATGGTGGACTTTACCTGCACTGGTGTTTTTTAAATGTAATTTTTAGAATGTTTGCAAAATCAGAAGGAAACCACACACAGAGAGAGAATATGTTAGAAAGATAACAATGCATTGAATGGAAAAAGCGGACAGAGAAAAGTTTTTCTCCGTCTCATAATACTAGAACTAGATGGAGAGACTCCCCTAAGAAAAAGGGTTGCAACATTTAGGACTTTTAAGTTTAGAAAAAAGGTGACTAATAGGCAACATGACAGAAGTTTCAGGACAGATAAAAAGCAAGTACTTGTCCATGCAGCACACAGTTAAACTAAGGAACTCTCTCACACAAGAGGCCACCAACTTAGATGACTTTAAAGGACGATTGTACAAATTCACGGAGGAGAAAGCTATCAATGGCTGCTAGTCATGATGGCTATACTCTGCCTCCACAACCGAAGGCAGTAATGCGTCTGAATACCAGCTGCTGGAGACCACTAGAGGGGAGAGTACTCTTTGGCTTGAATCCTGTTTGAGGGTTTCCCACAGACATCTAGTTGGCCACTCTGAGAACAGATGCTGGACTATAAGGGCCATTGGCCTGATCCAGCAGGCTCTTATGTTCCTACATTCTTATCTGCTTTCCTAAATGCCAGTCACTGCTATGACTTCACTAGCTAGGGACACTGAAATATGGGTACAGCCTTGTTCTCACTAGGTAAGAACACCACTGTTCTGCTGGGAAATGTACCGGTAACTAAAAGTCTTCCTCCCAAGATCAGGTAGAGAGTAGAAGTGTTTGAAATTTGAAGCTGGCTGGCAAGAAGCAGCCTCGAGGTGTAGTTATATTTTGGGGACTGTTAATGCCGGCATTCTTTCCACTTCCTCTACCAATAAATGGTGTGTTGTTGTTGTTGTTGTTGGTGTGTAACAAAATATTACAAGAATCTAGTAGTTTCTCCTCAGAAAGGTAAATATGATAAAACTTTCTCTGGAGATTAGAACTGTTCTGGAAAGCATCCTTAATTTTTTAGCAACTTTCTGATGAATAGTTTTTTTAAGAAGAGCTTCTGAAAAGTAGTAGAGTTTTAGATGAAGTCATGGCAATATAGATTTTTTTTCAAGGGCATATACTTTACTAATCTATTTCTCCACATTAAGTGGGAGGGGAGGGAAACACTGCAATATTAGCTGAGGGAGAAATAACATTAGCTTTATTTAAAGTTCAATCTAATTTTACCTCATTTTGTTCTCAAACCCATGAAGATTACAGATGTTTGGAATTCACTCACGCCCAAAGAAATTATGCAATCTATTTGTGTAAGTATCTAAGGATTAATATTTGTAGGCACTGATCCTTTTTGCGTGAGTCAAGCTAGTACAGTCAAGAGAATTCGCCAATCTCTTTTTATTTGCTGGTGAAATGTAAGTATAATTAAAGACGGAAGGTTCCAGAAGGTGGACATCTTGTTCAAACAACTTTCAAACACCCTACCACAGCTTAGAAGTTTTGATAATACTCAGCACAGTTTTTTGACATTGTATTAACTGCCAAGCAGCCAGGCATTGCAAGAGCAAGCCCACTCCAAATTCATTTCCTTTGCTTGTTATTGCCCTTCCCAGGGAGAGGCAGGAAAGACAAAAGGTACCTTCATGATGCAAGAAAACTAGACTGAAGAAAATACTGCCTTCCATGTGAGTCAAATAATAGTAATGTTCTTGTGATATGACTCTGGCCCCCTCCTCTGCTGCTTCTTTGGTTGCTTCTCAGTGAGCATCAAAGAAAAGAAGAGGGATGCCAAGCAAACTCCCCAGGAGGACTTCTTCATAGGTCTTCCCTCTTGACCAGGCTACAATGAAGGCCCTGAGGGCTATCTTCAAGTACTACTTGGTAAAGGAACAGAAGAAGGTGGGCAAATGAGTATCATACTTGTGATGCAGAAAACATCTACAGCATAAAAAGCTGGCACAAGACAAGTGGGGAGAGTTCCATGGCCATGGAACCACGTTACAGTACTTCTCCCTTGTGCCCCACACCTGACTGACCTGGTGGGTGAGCAAACCAGGAGAACCTTCAAAACAGATCTTAAGAGTGCAGGAAATAGGGGTACAGATAGTCTAGTAAAAAAAGCTTGAACTCAACCCATTTGGGTTTTACAAGTTCAAAACCAGCACTTTGAACTAGTTCTGGAAACACGTCAATAACCAGTGCAGCTGTTCTAATAAAGGTGTTGCATATGTTAACCACCTCACCTCCAACAGAACTCTGGCAGTTGCGTTCTGTACAGAACTTTAGTATAACAACATCTGGAGGGCCACAGACTCCCCATTTCTGGTTAAGCCATCTTGCCTTGGGTTTACTATCATATTTCTGTGAAGAGGATGATCACTGTGCGTTGGTCTTAACACAATCCCTGCCAGAACCTTGGAACTGACATAAACAGTGTTAGAAATGGAGATATGAAAGCTAGGAGCTAAATGACACCTTAAACCTAGGTTATGGGAGCAACAATGGAATGTCTAGGCGTGCTTTTTTTTAAAAAATAACTCTTCTCCAGTCTTCAGAGAGTAGCTGAAAGTGGGGAGGCAGAAAAAGGTCCTCCTTTCCTTCTGCTCTGCAGTTTTAATCTGAAATCTTAGGCGCAGTACTGCTTCCAGAGCTCAGATACTGCTCGCACTAATGAAATTCTCTGTCACAATATGCGCTTAGAACAATGGCAGTTTCGAACACTGGCCACAAACCTCAGGGGTGACATTTTTAATGCTGTGCACCTTTGGATGTAGAATCTACACAGAAAAGACCTTGAAAATAGTTCTTCTATGATACCTGCAGAGTAGTAAACCATGTCCCCACATTTCAAACACTTGTCATTAAATTTTCTTTCTGTATGCAAAAAATGTACACAAAGTGTCTGGAACAAAAATGACCTCAAGAACTATATTGATTTTGCCATTAGGTTACAGATAATTTTCACATATTGAAGTAACAAACAAAAAAATTCCAAAATTAAAAGGTGATGTGTTTCCATGGGAGATAGTTGTTAGAGATTTGCTTCTTGATACAGGACCAATCTGGGATGTACTGAACTGGAAAAACTCTATCTCACCTTCTCTCACCCCACACACTTAGGATGTTGTAAGCTAGATTTGCATTTTTGTGTGTGAGAGAGAAAGAGAGAAAGAGAGAAAGAGAGAGAGAGAGAGAGAGAGAGAGAGAGAGAGAGAGAGAGAACAGTTGAGATAGGGGCAGAATTCTGGGTTCTGTACATGCAGGAAAGTGTCTTCACAGAAAGCTTTCTGTCTCTAGAGATCTACTGTGTTGAATCAGATCTCTCTTAATATCTGATGTGACTGTCTATTGGAGTGTTTTAAGCTCTGCATTCACTTACGCTCAACCTGTACATTGGTAAATAAATTCAAGTTTTACAAAAGGCCATAAACTGCCAGTGATCTCTTTCCCAATGAAACCAAACCAGGGCAAGTACTCTACTCATGTAACTTCTCACCAGGAAGAGGAGCAAACCTAACAGTATGAAGTGAGCCATATGGTAGCTCACTGGGAGTACACACAAGAAGAGCACTGGTGACTCAGAATTAAAGACATATCTAGTCCATAACCCGCTTTCCCACAATGGCCAACCTGAGGCCTATGCTAAGACCACAAACAGGACTTCAGCATGACAGCCTTCTCCCACTGTTGTACCTCAGTGATTGATATCAGAGACACAGTGTCTCTGGTCTTGGAAGTAGCATTTGGCCATCGCTGGAAGCTTCATCCTCCATGAAGTTGAACTTGAAGAAATTCCACACATTCCTGTTGGAGTTTTTCCGTTCATTCCTCTTTGCTGCCTTCAACAAGGAGGAATTAATGATACAGAAATGTTATGTGCTTTGGAATGTGGAGCCAATCCAGTTTTATGAATTTGTGCTAGTGAAATGGATTGTGAAAGCTATTTATTTAGGAAGAGAGCCCTTGCCCCTCTGTCAAGAGTCCAAGCCCTTGGCAGGATCATTTCCTGGAGATGAAATGGCTCCTTTCCAGATTGTGCCTTGGCAGAGATTTGGGCTGTGCTTGGCCCTATGAGATTCCTCCTTACAGGGCATTATTTAATCAGTGAGTATAATGATAATGTAATTATTGTACTTAATGCCTCATATTTTATACTGATCATTTTCACAGATCATTGATAACAGTTTTATAGAGCTTTACATATTTGTTTTTACAAGCTGTTACACAAAATAGGCCTCTGGAATTACAGACCTTTGGATAAACACCCAAATAATTCTGTAATAGACATTGGTTTTGATCTAGGGATCCTCACATTCAGTAGCATGGAATCTGAATTTCAAGCATACGGGATTTTCGGTAGTTAGAAGGAAGGTTCAAACAATTATGTACTCTTGCACATGAGCAACTGTGCTCATTATCATGCATAGTGGATGCCCAGGACGGAGGTGAGAAATGTTACTTTAGTGGTCACAAATCTTTGGAATTTTGAAAGCACCACTCACTCTGATTGCTTCGCTCCCTCTCGCTACTTTTTCAACAACCTGGTGCCCTCCAGTTATTGTTGAACTACAACCAGCCAGCCATGCTTCTGAGAGTTGTACTACAACAGCATGTGTAGGGCATTCCAGGTTGGCAAAGGTTGGCTTAGCATGATGTCTGGATTAGCACTTGTGGCTTGTTTCTCTCTAAAGCACAACGTAAAGCCAATAAACAAATGTACTACAGTCGGGTTGGGTTAAGGCAACCTCAAATTGCCCCAGGTTGAATTGGGTTGACCAGAACTGAGCTGGGACTGTCAAAAGGTGAGTGACCTGCATGGACCTCCTTCTAACCCCCTAACCAGATTTAATTATGGTTTAAAACCTAGGGTTGGGGACACAAAGAGACAAACACAGGCAAACTGCATGATTCATATTTGCATTTTACATGTAACTTAAGCACACAATCCTAATAATGTTTATTCAGAAGTAAGCCTTAATTACTCCCTTGTAAGGGTGAGAGAAAACTGAAGATGGATAAATGACGATATCCAGAGCCCCTTCAGGACCGCCACAATAGGATGGATTGGATGGTAGTAGAGAATTTTCCCTTTTCTCTTCCTGGGATAAAACTATGTTGCTTCCGTTGATTCCAATACATATGTCATTTAGAGGCTTGGTGTGTGTCCCCTCTCGCTCCCAATTTTCAGGAGAATATGGGAGGAATACTATGGTTCCATCCTGGTACACTGAATCAATGCCCTGTTTAAAACTGGTTCAGAAGATTGTAAATGCAGAAGGCAGGGCAAGGAAAGCTACAGCAGTGATGTCATGATTTATGGCAATCATTTCAACAATTTCAGATAGCAATAAAGCAGAAATAGTATATATGCAATGAATAAATATACAGCCTTTTTGATAGCAGATCTTAGCTTTCAGTGCAGCAAGGGAACACACACTTTGGAATACTGGAACACTCTGTTGTTAAAGTAAACAAGGGACACATTTAGAACTAAGTTCATTTGTCAAGTTGACAGGGCTTGGAAGCTCCCTGCATGCAAAATGAAGGAGCATCTGGCTATCAAGAATATTTAAGTTCTTGCCTAGTTATCTCTCTTATTCTTTCATCTCCTAAAATGAGTGAAAGATGTTAAGAAGCATCACTGCATAAAACATAAACAGGTCCTCCAAACTCTGTTGAGGAGTCCACAGTTTTAGATGCAAGACGATAAAAATCAAACACCCTAATGCAGAAGATTAGGTTTGGTACCAGCGATGGGCAAAGTCCTCAAAGCTTACCCTCGTTCCAAGGAAACGAAATGCTGGGTAAGCGCCTGGAACCCCTGGAATCTCACACTGCTTAGTGATTGGGGTGCAACAATATTATAATTTCCTGTGGCATCAGTTTCTTACTCCCTGAACTGCCATGATAGCTAGTTGGAGAAGAAAACCAGAGTTGTTCTTGGTCTGACCTTAAACTTTACTATGAATCAGCAGCATTCTGCTGGTTGAAAGACTGGCTGCTTCTTGAGAACACAGACATTTTGGATCTAGAAGGTTTTAACAGCGTTTTTGGATGGCATGCATATTTGTGGTACGACAAGGTTAAAGCACATAAAGCTTTTAAAAACCATATTGTCAGGAAAGCATTGTTCAATGTCTGGATAAGATACAAAGATTTACTGGAAAATAAAACCCCAAGGTGGTTGTCACCAATGGAAGCGAAGGCTCAGAAAATGCTCAATATGGAGGCCAAATGGCCGAAATATTGGGAAATATTGGAACAAGAAGGAGACAAACTGAAATTGCAGAGTTTTGAGAAATTAAAAGATAAAGTGCGAGACTGGCTTCATTATTATCAAATAAGAGAGGCCTATAATTTGGATAAAAAAATTGGCTTCCAGGTGGAAAAATCAAAATTGGAAACAGAACTGTTAGATCCCAAAACAAAGATACTTTCAAGAATGTATAACTTGCTGTTAAAATGGAATACGCAGGATGAAACGGTTAAATCTGCTATGATCAAATGGGCACAAGATATTGGTCATAACATTATGTTTGCTGACTGGGAACAGTTGTGGACCACAGGTATGAAATTTACGGCATGTAATGCCTTAAGAGAGAATATTATGAAAATGATTTACAGGTGGTACATGACACCAGTCAAGCTTGCAAAAATCTATCATTTGCCCGATAATAAATGTTGGAAATGCAAAGAAAATGAAGGTACATTCTTTCACCTTTGGTGGACGTGCCCAAAGATTAAGGCTTTCTGGGAGATGATCTATAATGAAATGAAAAAGGTATTTAAATATACCTTCCTGAAGAAACCAGAGGCCTTTCTCCTGGGTATAGTCGGCCAATTGGTGCCAAAGAAGGATAGAATTTTCTTTATGTATGCAACAACAGCAGCAAGAATACTTATTGCAAAGTATTGGAAGACACAAGAGTTACCCACCCTGGAAGAGTGGCAGATGAAGGTGACAGATTATATGGAATTGGCGGAAATGACTGGCAGAATCCGAGACCTGGGAGAAGAGTTGGTGGAAGAAGACTGGAAGAAATTTAAAGACTATCTTCAGAAATACTGTAAAATTAATGAATGTTAAAATGATGTTGGATTGAAAATAAGTGGCATTAGCAACAAAGTTAATAAGAATATGCAAAAATGAATTGATAATGGATGAAAATATAAAGTTATAATATGTTAAGATACAGAGTTAAGATAAACGAAAGAGGGTAAGCATTTGCTGATTTGATTATTTAAATGGGAATACAAAAAGGGGAGGTGTGAGGAGGCAAGGAAATAAGCTAATGAGTTTAAAGTTACAAAAAATGGATTTGTTTTTAATTCTTTTTTAGCTATTTGTCTTTTGTCTTTTTATTCTTCTTTTTTCTTTTTTATGTATTCTTCTATGTTCTCTTTTTTGTATCTTTTTTTATATGACCTTTTTTTATTTTGTAAACTTATGTTTTTGTAAAACTTCAATAAATATCTTTAAAAAAAAGAAAAAAGAAAACCAGAGTTGTTCTTAATTATAATTGCATTTATTGTTAAATCACTTTGGGAGATTTCCCAGGAAGCAATTAATAAATGGAAATAAATACATGAATAAATCTGCAGGTGCTTTGACCACCTGATGTCAAGCCTTGGGGGTTTGTAATGGTTAAGTCAGGAAATGAGCCATCTTCCTACTTTCTGCCTCAGGTAGCAGGCTAGCCATCTCCTCTATATATACTTTGTGGGTCTCCTCCAATTTGCAGTTTCAGTAGTAGCCCCTATACTGATAGCCTCCTGCAGATTTAGCTGATCATTGAACTCTGAGGTATCTCCCCTTTGCTTTTGTCTTTTTTATTTTTTATTTTTTTTTTACTAAACCTAATGAGGTTTTGACAAGTTAAGTGTCTCTGAAGAACTGACATAGATCTTCTTCCTGGTTCTATGACCTGCAACTTAAGATACATATGAGCTACTTAGATGTATTGTTACTACAGTGGTACCTCGGGTTAAATACTTAATTCATTCCGAAGGTCCGTTCTTAACTTGAAACTGTTCTTAACCTGAGGTACCACTTTAGCTAATGGGGCCTCCCACTGCTGCCACGCTGCCAGAGCACAATTTCTGTCCTGAAGCAAAGTTCTTAACCTGAAGCACTATTTCTGGGTTAGCGGAGTCCGTAACCTGAAGCGTCTGTTACCTAAAGCGTATGTAACCCGAGGTACCACTGTATTGGTCAACTATTCTTTGAAAAAATACTGTATTAGTTACATTGATTTAAAATAGTTGTGCTGTGCATGTATCACCATCTTTACTCCAAAACAAGTCCCCCTCTTCAGTAATATCTCTGTCCATAATAAGTGGGTTTGGAATCACAGGCTTAGTTCTGTTTAGAAACAGAATGATGCTGCTATTAGGGGCACAGTTGCAGACAAAATAAAGTAGTGTGGCTTAGTACAGAAGTAGCTAGGGCGTGATGTGCTTAAGTTTCACAGAAGTCAAACCTAAGTATTATGGAGAAAGATTTGGATGGGACCTAGGGATGGGATCTATTTGGCAATTTTGGTTTCTCACTTTTCCCCATCTTCAGTTCAGTTCCCCACATTTCCACATCAGTTTGTAAATTCTTTTAAAAGAAATTTCTCATGAAAATTCATCTGTATTTTAGTGCAAATTTCTCCTAATACACACAATTTGTATGCAATTTTTGCCAACGTACCAATTTTTGAAAAACATATATAATGCAAATTTTGTGTGTGTGTGTGTGTGTGTATGCTAATATCTGCAACTTTTATGTACCCCAGTATACACATTTTTGTACACATTACTTGACTGCAGAACTACGTTTCAAAATTCAGAGAAGTGTAAATTTCAAAGGATGACTGGCTGTGTTTTGGTTTGTTTATTGATTTGGAAAGTGTACATTTGGTAGGTTCACCTTTAAATGTAAACTGAATTTAATTTCTTCCCCCATTCCTGGCAGCACCTCTTTTCTACCACATCAGAGCGATACAGCTCTAGATGCCACTGTTTTCCATTTAAAGTGAGAAATTGTTTTCACAGCAAGAAACACACACTCTCTTCTCATTTCCATTGCTTAGTATTTTCACAAGTAATATATTAACAACCTGCAAATGAGATTTAAATAGAAATGACCCTTATTTTGTTTCAGAAACGAACAAATGGTGTTAGAGTACAATCTGTCCACATCACAGATGACAGAAAGTCATGACCTTTGCCTCCCTGTAAGATTCTGTTCAAATGTGGAAGCATGTCAAAAAATCACTGCATTCTAAAATTGGCTATTATACATTTTTAAAAAGAAATAATAGTGCACAATTTGTCCAAGAATGCAGTACACGACTGCGTCTTGGACAAAACACCAATAGCAATTAACATTAATAAAGAGTCATAGAGCTCAATATTAAAACAGCAAGCGATCCCAGCCAAGTTGTAATCATGTCTAATAGCAGAAAGGACATTCAGCTCTCCTTGTTTACCAAAGACCTTGACAACCTTTATGAAGGACTGTCTTGGAAAAGAGACGGTGACCTCCTTTGTGTTCAAGATTTTTTCTTTCCCCGCCCCCAATGAATATATGGCTCATTAGTCAATGTTATAAGACAGCCAACCTTGAGATGCACTCATTTAATATGGAGTCAAAACTGTCAACAGAAGGAGGCCCTTGACATCTTCCTGCCCTCCTTTGGTCCATCAAAAAGGGGAAATAAAGATTTAGATTGATTGATGGGGTTGGCTGAATGTCAATAAAGCTGGCTTCCTGCCAGTGATTATAATTTGTAGCCCTCATTCCTCAAATAACTTGTGTTTCATACAAGAAGTTGGCAGGAGACACAGGTCCTGATCCAAGGAGAACAAACCATATACACTAAAGCAGGATTTCTTTGTCTATAGCTTGAAATCCAAGGTTGGGTCTTCACAAAACAGAAAAAGGTCACATTGCCAGGCGTGCTTTTGCATGAAATCTCTGGATTGCCAGAGAATGACAATCCATCAAGGACTTGCTCTTCAGCCAAAAGTTTTGAAATTCTCTGTGAAAGAGCTGCTAAATAACTAAAGACTGAAGATAAATAACAAGTGGTTTTGCCTCAGCCATCTTCATGGTTTTAAGACAAATTTCATAATCCTAAAGGAAATAATCGATGTACCAATTTGAGCTGTCTTGTGCTTGTGCTTATGTAGCCAAAACCGGAGCACTGATGCACAAAAGTACAGAAGACTCAAGGTAATGCTGAGGTACACACAAGTACAGGGGTGAAAATGTACAGTGCAAGGGTGAAAATGAAAATGGGAACTCCAAAATAATTCCATGCATAACTCCAAGGCATGAATGTTGAGAGATTGGAGAGTGAGGGAATGATAACTGAGTGGGAAAGGGAAATAGAATAAAGAGGCTGGATATATGATCAATACACCCACACACCCTGGCAATCAGAGATAACAACTCATTCTCAGCCACCTGTAATGTCTTTTTAAAGCAGTCAGCAAGCCTTCTGCTATAGTATTCCATAGGCTCCAAATCAATGCAGAGTACTATCAATAACTGTACTTAAACCACAAATCAGCAATCCTGGATCATATCTTTGCAAATTGGTTATCACCTGTGTTTATCTGAGGGAGACAGTTACCTTCAAGCATATTATGACTGGCAGACCTTACTATATCAAACAAAACATCACTTGCAGGTCCTGCAATGTAATTTACATTGCTGAGTGGAAATGTCTATGATGACATGTTCAGTATGTGTGTAAAACAACAACTGATCTACACACATATTTTAGGAAGCACAAGTCTACAGTCTTAATGAAAAATTGGAAAATCAGTTGCAAAGCAGTTCAATTCAGATGACCACCACTGAGCTGTCTCTGCAACAGAGACGCCACCTGATTCAAAACCACTGGAAGTAAGAGAAAACTTGTGGAGACCTAGACTTGATACCTTACTACCATATGGCCTAAACCCTGGGGATAGAACCAAAGATGCCCATGTCCATGTATTTTAATTTATAAATCATGTATTTTAATTTATAAATCATTTAATTAAATTTATAAATCATTTCCTTTGAAGCATCTCAAAGTGATGGCCCAATGCATTAAAACATATAGAACAGAACATACAGAAAAAACAATTACAAGAATAAAAGTTTAAAAATACATATATATTTTTTTAAAGTTCAAATACAATACAAAAATCTGTATCAGTACAATACAGATACAGTAAAAATCTCCACTTGTAAGGCTTATTGAAAGAGGAAAGTCTTCAACAGGCACATACATATGTAAGCTATCAAGGGGCTCCAGTGGATGTAAGGGGAGTACTAAAACATGGAACCAGCACTGAGTATAGGTTAGGGATCTTTTAAAAGTACATTGAACGGTAAGTACTCTTGATTGTACTTGAATGACTACCTATTTTGATTTTAAAATTATCCCTTAAATTAGAATCTTCTTATTCCCTTCTCTTTAGGAAAGCCAGAGGCCACACTATTATTTTTATAGAGCAGGAAACCCATACATGCTCCAATGAAATAGTATTCATTTGGGCATTTCATTTAATTGTAAATGGTTTAATTAGAATATTCCATTACTTATCTTACTATTATTCATGCGGACTGATTCCCTGTTTATACAAGCCTTATAAGCTACGTTTTGCACATAGTCACTATGTTGTGATTGGATGATATGCTTGTGACACATAGTCCAAAAAGTTATTTTCCATATAAATCCTACAATAGTTGGATTATCACCACCTACTTCCAAAGGGGTTGTCTGTTCAGCAGCAGAAGAAAAATTCTAGAGATGCTTGTGAAATACATTCACTGGTGTGGCAGTATGGTGTTAATGACTGGATACTATGAACTGCTTAGAAAATGCAGGACTGGTCCCAATGGTATTTCAATGGTTCAGCAGAGTATTTTGATGTTGCTGTACCAGTATCAGACACCAGATGGGACCTCTGCCACATTAAATGAGTGAAAAGGCAGGTGGCAGAGGAGTAGTGGCACACAGGTGGGGTGGAGCTGCCCTTCCAATACTTCCCCCATTGCTGCTTAGCAGGACAGGGCTGAATGGTAGTAAAGTTGGGGCTATGACGGTACACCAGTGAGAACACAAAATTGGCGGTGATCCTACTGATGCAATCACATGATCATGATCTCACCACTGCCCTGTTATTTATTATTATTTAAATTTATATACCGCTCTATACCCTCAAGGGACACAGGTGGCGCTGTGGGTAAAACCTCAGCGCCTAGGACTTGCCGATTGTATGTTCAGCGGTTCGAATCCCCGTGGCGGGGTGAGCTCCCATCGTTCAGTCCCAGCTCCTGCCCACCTAGCAGTTCGAAAGCACAATTAAGTGCAAGTAGATAAATAGGTACTGCTTTATAGCGGGAAGGTAAACGGCGTTTCCGTGTGCTGCGCTGATGCAGGCTCGCCAGAGCAGCTTCGTCACGCTGGCCACGTGACCCGGAAGTGTCTGCGGACAGCGCTGGCCCCCGGCCTCTTAAGCGAGATGGGCACGCAACCCCAGAGTCGGTCATGACTGGCCCGTACGGGCAGGGGTACCTTTACCTATACCCTCAGGTCTCAGAGCGGTTCAACCGTTCCAACCATGTTCAAGTAAACAGCTGTCGCACCACTGTCAGGAGGTTGGCTATGCCTCACCACACACACACACACACACACACACACACACACACAGATACTGGAGTGGGGACACCACACTTATGGAAAAGCTCTTGAAACAACTGTCACAATTGTTTGGTGCAACTCTCACTGTGATAATTAGGGTACAACATCAAAACATGTCACGGTGCCATTAATACCCCATCCTATTTTCTCAACACCAGAATAAGGTTTATCTCCAGGTATAGTGTAAATGGCTCTGAAATCTTAGGACAGGCTGAAAAATGATTTTAGAAACAGAACGTGTTCGTCAGTACCAACTTCTCCCATGAGCAGCAGCAGAACTGCTGTGATGTGCACTTTTATTTCCCCATGTCTTTTGGATTTTTGTTTCAATTCTGTCGGGTTGCTTATTTACTTATTTAAATTATTTGTTTTAGCTTGCTATTATTAGATACATAGATATATATATATATAGATAGATGATAGATATGACAGCCACTCTAATAATACATGTTTAAGTATAATATCTTAATTAATTAAACTTTCTAGTCCTTGTGGCTGCAATAAGGAGTTTGGGTGGTGGAAGAGGAAATGCAGGAAAACCCTAGAACTGGAAACAAGACATTATAATCTGGTTGAGTTTCCAGTAAGGTATTTACATGCATTGCTCTCCTAAGCCTTGTCCACATGAATGTTCTTGGCTGTCACGCCCTGCTCCTCTACTGTCCACTCTGCTCTGTTCTGTGGCTTTGATGTATCTCCAATGAAAATAAAGGAACTGCACAGGGCTGACCCAATCATGAGAGGTAATGAGACCACTTAGATGGCTGGTGGGAGATGGCTGGGGGGAACGAGTGACAAATTGGCACACGCCTTGGCCCTTCACTCACATCACTATCGGCCACCAATGCTGCTGATGCTGCCAGTGCCATCACCCACCGACTTGGTGAGGCAAGAAGTGCCCTTTCCACCTCTTCCTTGCTGCTTCACTCTGAGGAGGGACTCACCTGGCCCTTCCCCAGAGCAAAGCAATAAAGAGGCGGTGGAGGGAGTAGTGGATAAACCATTGGTGCCGCTGCTAATGTGGTGGTGGCCAAAAAAAAAAAAGTCAACGAGAAGGAATGGGTGGGCAGGGGAGAAGATGACAGTGGTGCCACTAGGAGAACTGAAGAGAAGCAGAGCCACTAACCACCCCCAGCCACAAAACTGCTTGCACTGCCCCAGTGACAATCTGGGAAAGCAATGGACTTTCTATTCCATGGCTCTGGAGCTGCTACCAAAAAGTAAAAGCAGCAACCCAACAGAATTACACACACTGATTGCAAAAAGGATAGGCATCTTTTGATTGGATTGTGGACAATCAGTGTATATGAAAGAGGTGTGCTTCAACACCAGGCAATGATGTCCTGGCACCCTCTTTCTCTTTGTTAAGTGTCCATCCTTAGGAAGGGAAAGTACAGTGGTACCTCTGGTTATGGACTTAATTCATTCTGAAGGTCCGTTCTTAACCTGAAACCGTTCTAAACCTGAGGTATCACTTTAGCTAATGGGGCCTGCCACCGCGCGATTTCTGTTCTTAGCCTGGGGTAAAGTTCTTAACCCGAGGTACTACTTCCGGGTTAGCAGAGTCTGTAACCTAAAGTGTTTGTGACCCAAGGTGATTGTAACTCCAAGAGCAAAACACTTGCCTCACCTGAACATATATTATTTAAATACACACCTACACACTACTTTTTAATAAAAAAAAGTGGGGAAAAGAATCCTCACCAAGCAGCAAATAAGAACCCGTATTAAACACACCCTTCAGTCCAAGGCTGGTCCAATAAATATTGTTGTCTAAGGCAAAGGACAAAATGGTGCCTCCCACTCTCTTTCCCCATATAGAAGCCAACTGGAGTAGCAGTTTAATTTTAATTTAGCACTGGGGAGGGGATACTTTATCCTGCCTTGAAGGATGGCAGTCTGACTTAAAGAAGGAACCCACCTGCAGCTTAGTGCTCCAAATGCCTGCCTGCTGCTCCTCATCCCTCAGCACCTCCTGCCGGAGAAGCCACTTTGCTCAGGCCAATGGTAGGGCCGACTCTGCCTATGTCCTCTTTGCTCCCCTATACACTGGTAGGCAGAGACAGGTATTATTGTAGATAGGGCTTTCTTTTCAGTGGGAACTCAATTCCAGGCTCAATTCCAGGAGCTCTCAGGTGGGAGCCATTGCCATTCTGAGAGAACAGGTGTTCATGGTGAGTTCTGGCACCTCCTTTTCTAGGAAAAAAACCAGGCACTGATTGCAGACACCTTGAACTCATACGCCTTTTAGTGAGAAAAACTCATGCAAGCACCTACAACTCGTGATGTCGCTATGGAGGAAGCCTCGCTTGCAGGGCTTCCTATACAATAAGCGGGTTTAGGGCTCTGGTCGAGTTGCCGCGCCAAAATCCCTCGCGCGCGTCTACACGCAGCTTGGGAGTCGCCCCGCGCAACCGACACGTGCCAGCTGGAGCCGCACAGGGCTCCGCGTTCCTTTCCACGTGCGGCGTGCGCGCGCAACCTCTCCCTCCCACCCATATCTCCCAGCCCGGGAAGAGGTTTTCCGCCAGCACCTGACGCCGAACGGCGTCGTTGCGCATGCGTTTCTGCCCTCTCTCCCACCGACCGCCCCGCCCACCTCTCCCAGGTTGCTTCGCGCGACTGGCATGGCGGCTCCCTAAGGCCGCTTAGTGCACATGGGTTAGACTGGCCACGCGTCAAAAAAAAAAAAAAAAAAAAAAAAAAAGGCAAGGCAAGGAAGCGGCTTCTCCTCCGTCTCGTCTGTAGAGCAGGAGCGCGCTGAGAAAATGCGGGCGTTGGAGCGTGTGTTGCTGAGGGGCTTCCCCAGCGCAGCGGAGTCGCCGCGGTGGAAGCAGAACGAGGCGGCTTCGGCTGAAGGTAAGGCGTCGGCGAGCCAGAGGCAGCCTTCGTCGCTCATCCTCAGGCGCGCCTTGCCTCTCGCCCTGGCAGCCGGGTGGGAGCCCTGTCAAAGCGGCGCTTCAATTGCCGGCAGGGCTCCCTTTCCTTCATCCTGCCTCCCCTTGCCCTGGTACCTCCTTGAGTGGGAAGTGGGAACAGCGGGCGGCGTGTCCGCGTGTGTCTCCCAAAGGGAGTAGTCGCTGGAGTTATTTCTTCGCGGGGCTGCTGCAACCCTGGCAGTCGTTGGAGGTGCGAAGGGTATAGTGCTGGGTGAGAGCCGGCTGAACCTAAGACATCAAGCTTAACCCATCTAAGAGGCAATTGTCAGTGCTGCCTGCTTGTGTTCCGGGATGGATAGGAGACAAGGAGTCATGGGGGCGTGGAGAGGCAGTGAGTCTGACCCCCAACAATCAGTAGATCTCATTGTCACTTTTTCCCCTCTCCCCCGAAAAATAAAATGGAGGTTTCACGTATTTGAGCTTCAGTAGTGGGTACCAATGTCGCTCGTTATGATATAGACTGCCCCTGGGATGCTGGGGCACTGCGTTGCTTTGCAAATGATTGATCTGCCAAGTTTTTGCTAACCTTTATTATAACTTAAGTATGTCATGCTATTTCATGCTTACTGTCTGACTGTTACAGATAGGCTCCGTGAAGCCTCAAAAGCCTTTAGTGATCCTCCTCTCCATACCGTTGTTGCCACAGAGACTATTTCCAGTTCAGAATTTTCCTGAACATGGAATGCAATAGCCACATATTAACAGTGCAATATTTTGTAAACCTCCTCATGAGATGCGCTTGCATGACAAGTTGCTTTTAACTGGTGTTTTGAGCAGTGCTGGCGAACTCTGCATAGGAGCCAACTCCTAAGGGCCAAGGTCCCTTTGCCCCCCCCCAAAATAAAATATTTGAGGGGGCCAGGGGCCCCCAAAGTTGATGAACATTGCCATCCAAATGTTGTGAGTGCACAGTATATTGTGATCAATTATGTGAGTAGGGCTTACCTACCCCCCCTACCAAATATTCTATTAAAGTTGGCATCCTGGGCCTAAGTATGTGAAGGAGTGCCTTTGAGCACGATGCACCCCCCCCTTGGGCTATGGTACTCCCTCTTAACTAAGATTCATTTGTCACCCATATAGTTAGATGCCAACATAAAACATATTTATTTTTCCAGGATTTTGGTAGCTAGCTGCATGTTTTAACAGAGAGGGGTTTTTTGCCCACCACTTTGTGTCTTAAAGGTTGTTCCTAATCAGTCAATGTTTTAAATGACTGTTCTGTGATGCTGTGTGTGTGTGTGTGTTGTCAACCACCCCGGGGTCTTCAGGGAAGGACAGCATATAGTAACGATATTTAGATATAATACACATTGCTGTCTGAAAGAGGGCCTTGTAGGACCATCAAGTCCAGAATCTAAAATTACCTAGCCGCACCACTGCTTGCAAAGAATGTGTGAGGGTTAGGAGCAAATGATTAGAAGCCTAATGTCTGGACAGCTGGTTCTTGTTTACAAATTTCAGTCTCTTTAAAATCTTTGTTGTAAGCACACCATAAGAGTTCAGCATGAATGCTGTTTTAATTTAGTAAATGCCAATGGGTATTTTTCTAAAGCATCCCAACTTCTTTTCCTCTGATATGAGATGTCTTAGAATGCAACACTATAATTGTATAGGATTAATTCTCTTTGAAGTTACGCTTGCATCGAGTATACATTAAACAAGATAGGATTCCTAAGACTTTCATTGTGTTTTATTTTAGAGAGTGGGTCCTTGTTGCAGTTGTTGTTGGAAGGGAATTATGAGGCCGTTTTACTAAGTAAAGCAGTTCAGGATATTTTCACAACACCTGAAGTAACAGAAGAGGATACCATTGCCAGCTACTTAGAAAAGCAGATTCAAGATTATCTGGACTGTTCTTCTGCAGATACGGATCCTATGGAAAGGTAAAAATAATTATTTGAAGAAGAAATTTATTTTTCATACTTGATGGTATAAAAATAACAATCTCAAAATAAAACAGCTATTCTGAACACATCCTAGTGTACTATCTCAGAAATTATGGGTTGTTAAGTCTTTTGAATATTTAGTGTTCAGATTTTTCAGTTTCTCAGGCATACCAGTGAGGCAGAACTGACCCCCAAACCTGTAAGAACAAAAAGCATTGTCCCCCCCCACTAAATTAATGGGGAGGGGTTAACACATCACAAGGCAATGTACAATTATTGTTGAGGCCTGCCTTGAACATGGAATTATGGAGTTAATTATAAAACAAAAGTTTTATTATTCTTTTCAGAGCTGTCATGCTTTAACCTCTCATGTTTCACCTTACCTGTAGACAGAGGGTTAAAAAGAAAAAGCAACATGAATTATGAAAATAATTTGTAGGATCAATGCAAATCTGCAAATCCTGCAACATGTTTTCAGTAACCCTAGTAACTGTAGACATCTGTCGTAAGAAAACTGCAAGGATTTACTATGACTACGAGACTTACATATGAGGCACTTTGTACCATTTTCCTATGTGTGCCTCTTGAGCCTTTTGTGTTTATATCATGGTTTTTTGGCCATATATTGGGGCTGATTTTTTCTGATTTCCTAGTTCTTGGTGGGCAACCACATGGGAGAACACATTGAAATATTCTGAATCAAAACTGTACAGCTCTATTTGTCCTCCGTGACAACAGTCTAACAAGTATGTGTGCACATAGTTGGGTTTATTAAAAAGTTCTACTGCAATCAGTTGTATTCATGAAAAACCAAGCTGCTGCTTAATTCAAATCTTAAGTATGCTTCTTGCGTTGTTGCTGCTGTTTGCATTGCAATTGCTAAGAACTTTAATGTTGAGATTTCAAAGTGGGTTGTTTTTTTAAGGCTTCCCTGGTATTTAAGGGAGACATAAACAAAGGCAGAGAACAGAAGCAGAAAAACAGAAATGAAGAGCTGTGAAGATAAATAAGAGACAGATGGAAGCATAATGAGTGAGATCCAATGTATTCTGAGTGGACATCCACTTGCACAACTTGGCTTCTCCTTCCTCTTCTCCCCACTCGCAGCTCCCCAAGCACCCCCAGAATCTGCACAGGAGGGTTGGGGACCCCACAGAGCAGATTTTAAAGCTGTGCATGCGGGAGGAGAGAAACTACAAGTTCTATTGCACAAGCAGATTTCCATTGTGTAAGCAGGCTGCCACAGTTGGGTCTCACCCAGGTGGAGTCATGTGCACTAGCCCCATCTGAGGAATAAATATGCGACTGGTTATTGGGATCAAACTCATTATTTTTACGCCTTGGTCTTGATTGTTATAATTGGCAACTGTTGTGATTCACAGATTGCTTTTCCATGGCATATCTAAACTGACAACCTGTGCAGATGGGGCAGGACTGTGCTTCTCATTGATGGCATTCCTATTTTAAGAGGTTAGGTGCATAATAAGATTTGTTTGGTGCATTGGGTGAATGAACATAGCTGACTCTGTGCTGCCCTACATGTTTTAGAATGTGTACAGGCAATTTCGGCCTTTTATGTTCCATCGCCTTATGCCATGCAACAACCTCTGATAAATCCAGAGATAATTTTATTTTCTCAATTTGAGGGAGATTTCCTGCCCTCCTTCTGGTTTGGGAGAAGGGTAGAGGATTCCTCCATTACTTATGCTAAGTTTGGAAACCATTTTTATCTGTCAGCAAAAAAATATAATTGATAAGTCAGTTCAGTTCTCGAAGCACGTCAGGAAAATAAAATCTTACAGCCTTCCTTGAACAATTGAGTTAAATGTTCTTCAGATGGATATTTTTTCATGCAGATTTGTAACTGTTCCATTTTTTTTGGTGCATCTTCCATCTTTTAAACTAAAGACTTGCATAGAAGGAACAGGACAATTTCTACCTACTATTTATTTATTTATTTATTTATTTATGTATGACCGTATCAATAAAAATGGAATTGTTTATTGTCTTGCAGGCAAAGTGTGGTGTTTCTACTTGGTGTGGGGAGCCTGCAGTTGTTTGTACAGAGCAACTGGACTGGGCCTCCTGTTGAATTGCAACCTCAGGACTTTTTGCAAACTGTATTACTAGAACAATACAACGAGGTACTGTTCTCTTCTCTCTCCACCACCACCACCCCACTCCCCAGGACAATAGTATAGTCACTGTCTTTTAGTGGAAAAATATTGATATGTACATCATGCTGATCTTATCTTGCTGGGTGTAAAAATTAAAATTGGAGAGAATTGTTGCAGGTGATCTTTTATTTTCCTCATGCTGAAACTGCTCCTCAGAAATGGTTCAGCATCGTCACAGAAGTTAAAGATGCATAGAGATGGTGCTCAGCTTAGGTGTACATTAGAGAGAAACCTTAAACCTGCAGTGGAAGAAACCATTTTGCTTTGATTTTAATGGGCAATTTGCATACAGCATGCCATGTATAAGTTCAGGAATTATTGACAATGAGAGGTGAGAGGAAGGATTCATGGTTTCAAAGCACCATTTGCAATGTGAACTTTCACCTTTGTTTGAATTTCTGTATTGTATAAAAACATTTCGAGGTGAATGGGCTAAAGTAAATTGGTGTGTGCGGCACGCAAATTTTGCTTCCTCTTGAAGAGTAATTTGAAGTTGCTTAAAGTGAGTTTCTTGTTTTCTCCTTCCAGCCCAGTACATTGTCTACAGCTGTGCTGAGTCTGCTGGTTCTAGATGGTGAATCAATCTATAGCCTGACTTCCCATTGTGTCTTGCTGATGCTAGCTAGAGCAGTGCTTGTGAATTCAAAGCATAAACTAGAAGCCATACAGGTAAGGGGGGAAAAACACGAAGAAATACTTATGCTTGTTTCCAGCTATCAGTGGGCTTATATTATTCATATTGTTCCTTGTACCATATGCGTTTCTTGAGTAACTGGGGGAGACAGGACTAAGGCTTGGAGGTTCAAAGCCACAGCGTAGTGAAAAGGTATGGCATGCAGGGTCAAATTAGTGAGAAGGTACTGAGTTGTAACCTGGGAGCAAGTTGGGAGAAAGCAGAAAGGCAAGCAAATCCTCAGTACAGTGGTACCTCTGGTTACATACTTAATTCGTTCCAGAGGTCTGTTCTTAACTGAAACTGTTCTTAACCTGAAGCACCACTTTAGCTAATGGGGCCTCCTGCTGCCACTGCGCCGCTGCCGCGCGATTTCTGTTCTCATCCTGAAGCGAAGTTCTTAACCCGAGGTACTATTTCTGGGTTAGCGGAGTCTGTAATCTGAAGCGTATGTAACCCGAAGTACCACTGTAGTAGCTTCTGTGGTAGCTGCAGGAACAAGGCTTCCTTGCTTGTTGTTCCTGAGGCAGCCACTCATATTTACTGTCTGGCTCTCTCACCCCACTTGGTGTGCTTTCTCAGAGTGACTCTAAACCTCATTAGTTTGTACCTGGCTTCTTCCCCCAAGTTTGGCTACACAGTGGTTGATGATTATTTACATGATGCTGTTCCTGGTGTCCGGTCACAGGCTCTGAACCCTATTTTATTCATTTAAAAGTTTTTCTAATCTGCTTAATGTTTTTTTTTTTAATTCTGTAATTTTTAATACAGTACTACTTTTTAAATATATACTAAAAATGTATAATTTTGTACAACTTGTAAAAAGAAAAAGAAAACCAGTTAACAAAAATGCAACCTAAAACTAATAAAGCAGTATAATGTCCCAGGGAGCTTTGGCATTTTGAGTAGGCAGTAGGCATTTTGAGTAGGCCATTCTGCAGTACTTTTACCTTGTGAACAATCAACCTGGAGATGGTTGGATCTGTGCTCCTTAGTGCCTGAAGGAGGCTCTGTCTTACATTCCTGTGCTGGGCTAGTTCTGTGGGCTGTGACAGAGCACTTGTGAGTTGTGGCAAAGTACTGTGAAGGATCCCTGATGCACAATATTAAAACCTATTTTTCCCCCTTCACTGGTAACACATTGCTGTTCCACTCATTGTGCATTTATGAACATTCATTTCTTGCCTTGGGCCTCTAAACAGTCACACCAAATAGTATAAAGGAAATAAATGCCTCCATGGAATAGGTGAAATGTTTTAAATGCAATTCTATTACTGTATTTCTTTCAACCAAGTCATAACAAAACTTTCCAGTCTGTGCTCAGAAAAGGGAAATACTTCTGCAAATACAGTAGCAAACCAATATCACCCTTATGGTAATTGCAGGACATTATGTCTTTAGACAAAATCAGCCATTCAGCTGTGAATATTCTTTGCCTTTTCAGTGTATTGTTTGATTCTGTTTAAGCATAATTTTTACAGTAGTCAGTGCATTTTTTCTGTGCTGTACTTTAATGATATATATTCCTGCTCTAAGACCATTTGGTGAAGTGCAGATTATAAATTATGTGACAAATTTCTTCTGATTGGACAGCATGGAGCATATCTTTTCAGTCTGTAAATCCCAGCAGCCTGCAATAGAGTCCTGACTGAAAATAATCTCTAGGGGGGTTTACATGGTAGGAAGTATAAGATGGAGTTCATTATGTCCTCAACTGCAGTTTGGCAGCATATGCACAGTCATTGTTTGTTCTTACGGTGGTATATCTGTTGTTTCAGTTTCTTATGCACAACTTCAATGTCTTATGCTCAACTTCAATTTCTTATGCACAACTTAAAAAAAAAATCAGTCTCAAGTGGATCCTAATATTGTATTTTATATTCAGTGACAAAGGGCACTTTCTGAAAGCATGATCTCGTGAATGATTCCCACAGAGAAGGAAGTGGAAGCCCCTGGAAATATTTTTGCTACTTATCAGCAGTCAGGACTCTGACACAGAGGATCATGAAGACCAGCAGGGCAAACAGCAAAGGTGCTGAACCCAGGCTCTAGCACTAACATGGGCAGAGCCAGACGCATACCCACACCCCATGAGATGGCATCAGCTGTGTCATATTCCACTGAGGAACTGATCCCTGTTACACCAAGGGGCTTGCATTTTCTGCCTGATCACCGACACAGGCATCACAGAAGGCAGGAGCTGAACTAGACATATTCAAGGAGATGACTGTCAATGGCTGCTAGCCAAAATGGCTGCCTACATGATTGGAGGCAGTAACGCTTGCAAATGCGAGTTGCTGGAGACCACAGGAGTGGAGAGTGCTGTTGTACTTAGGTCCTCCTTTCAAATTTCCCACAGGCATCTGGTTAGCTACTGTGAGAGCAGGATGCTGGACTAGGTGGACCGGGAAGGCTCTTATTACATTCTTAAGTTCAGGATTCCCACCCCCCTTTTCCTAACAGCCACTTCTTTTTACTTGCCTTGCCAACCAAAGCCAGAGTAAATCTACAGCCTTAATACAGACGATGCTAAAACATGGTGTAGTGTTATGAGGAAGAGCAGGAATGAGTTTGTACACTCCTCTGCAGATGAGAAAAGGAAGTTTAAACCTTCCATTTGTGGTTTCCTATTTTTCAAACTGTGGTTTGAATAATTCAGTCCAAGTGAATTGAACCACCAAACCTTGTTGTACATTGTGTGGTTTGAAGAAACCAGAATGGCCAAATGGTCAGGGATGATGGGAGTTCTAATCCAATGACTCCTGGCACCACATTGCTTTAAGGCCTGTCCATAATAAACTGGTTTTGTGACCTTGTTGTTCTGGGTGTTGGGAGTTGTTTAACTATCAGTCACAATCTTAAAAAAATTCCATATCGGGCAGCAATACATAGTCGTTTGTTTTTATTGTGTTCACATAGTTGATGCTTGATAAATGAAAAGCCGAAATATTAGTGAACATCCAAAAGAGGCCAAAAGGTACTTTTAAAAAACAAGTGTTTTTTATCTGGGTTGTGTGTACAATTTTCCTCAAGGCATATTTTTTGTATTGCAAGCTTTGGCTAACAAAATACTACTTTTTGAATCCCTGTGGAAAACTGTCTGTAGCATTAACTGCAGGCTGGCAAACAGCATTTACAGTCTAACAAACTGCCTTGTAGGTTCCTGAACAAAGTGTCAAAATGTAAGAGCTGACCTCTCTAACAGTGTCTCCTGAATAAGTACCTTATTTTATTCAGCTTGATAGCATAAGTCATATTTCATTGTGTCCTGTGTGAGACAATACAATATCCATCCTGACAGGCGTTTCTAGAACAGTTTTAATAAACAGCATGTGACTGTTCCTTGAGATATTTTTGCCCTCATATCATGCAGTCCTTATGATGTCGATTGCAGACGTGTTATATCATAATTGCTTTGCACTGAGCAGAAGTGGCAAAATCAAGACTTGATGGCTGACTAAATTTCCCATTAGATGCTCTAAAAATGGTATTCTGTTACTCCATAAGAACCTCTGTTGTCTTATTTCAGTGACATTAACAGTTTTCTGAATATTCCAAGGTTTGCAATTTTTCAGTCGTTCCTCTGGGCCTCCGTTTTCCTATACTAGCTATATTGTTGTTTCTTTCTCTACAGTTTCCATTCTTGAACTAGATTCTCATAGGAAACCGCCTTAGATCGATTCAGATTATTAGTTTTTCTACGTCTGTGCTGACTGGCATTGGCTTCCTGAGGTTTCAGACAGGAATCATTCATAGCTTTCCTTAGGTCCTTTTGTATATCATCTACCACTGAATTGCACCCTTTCCTTCCCATCCCACTGTACAAGTTCCCTTTCTAGGAATATGAACCCCGTGATCTTTGTAGAATATATTTTTCCAGGTCAGATGATCTCACTGTTACGATGAATTGGCTGTGTGATAAGGTACAATTGACATGTGAATGCGCTCTTAATAAAATAGAAACGTGGGGATTTGAAACCAAGTGGATTTAATGTTTACAATATTCTTCGTTGCCGTTTTTAGACATTGCCTTGGTGGACTCTACGGTGTGTGAATATCCATCAGCAGTTGTTAGAAGAAAGATCACCTGAACTCTTTGATATTGCCCAGGCCTGTATACAACAAGGTATACTTAAAATTGGCATTGGATATTAGTGGGAGAATCACACGTTGCATTCTATTTGGATGACCATTCTTTTCTTATATTTGGGATTATTTGTGTGTGTGTTTGTTTGATTGCTTAGTCCAGAAAGCCAATCATAAAAAGTTTCATGTGAACTATTTTTTAGAACTTCTCTCATAACCTGAGAGAACTATGAAAACAAATGAATTTCAATGCACCCTGCTATTGATTTGTAAGACATTTGCTCACTGGCTGTAGTTTGATGTCACACTATACTTTAGGATTATATTCAACACTGCATGTGGAAAGATCTGCCAAGGGGAATTCCCCTCCTCCTCCTCCTCCTCCTCCTCCTCCTCCTCCTTCCCTCCCCATGCATAATCTCCTCTGGAGGATCTGACGATCCCTGCTCTAAACACATGTAAAAATGGCATTAAAAAAAAAAGTCAGGTTGAGCGTTACTAGGATCTATGCACCTTCTGTAGTCAATTAAATTTGCATTTGAAATGGCGTGATTTTAATGGATGCAATTAATCCCCTAAACATCAGTGTATAACTAATTGGAAAGTTGTTTTCAGTGAGCAATATAAAGCAATGTTCTCCTTCATCCTGAAGCAGCCTGACAAGGAAGGCTATTATTAACATAGTACCAGTAATTGTAGGAATAGAAAGAAGATTCTTTAAAGAAAAGATTAATTACATGTTCATCCAATGGCATTTAACCTCACTGCAGGCAGTGCTGCACAGTGGTTACCACACAGTTTTTATGGATATTGGTCCATTTCGATTTGTAAGTAAGTCACACCTTGTTCAAGTATATGTATATGTAAGTATATGCAGGATGAAGAAATAAAAACAAAATGATCTCTAGCAACCTTAACTGTTTTCAAAAAAGGGGGGATGGTAGTGTTATTGATTAATTAGAATAAAATCCCATTGAACACAAGAACCCTGCTTGATGAAACCAAAGATTTGTATATTTCAGCATACTATTTCCCACAGTAACCAGCTGGAACAGAGGCATATCTAGGCTCCCTTGCGTCCTTGGCAAGGAGCCATATTGGTGCCTAAACCCATCCTTTGCGCTCTTGGCAAGGAGATGTTGGCCGCCCAGAGCAGTAAAGGATGTTGGCCGCCCTGGGAGCAGGTGTGCAGGTTCCTAGCCATTCCAAGCCAAGAGTAGAGATGCTGTAATGATTGTAATGATGTAGATGATTCTGTCATCCCAAGCCAGTAAGTGTTGCAGTCTTTGTGACCTCCTTGTGTGGTTGGGTATATTTTATCCTTCTGTTCTTCCTGGACGGATGTTTTGTAACCCTTGAAAGCTTGAAATACTTTTCAAATACAAGCTCAAATTCCCCATAAATGTGCTGAGTTACCTATTCTTCTTAAAAAGGTTGTCTTTAAATAGCAGCCAGCTTACAGCAATATTAGGAATTAATTTAAAAGATGTGTACAGTCTTGTAATCTGACAGGTACTTATTCAATCAGCTGTAAATGATTTCTAGAAATGTTCTTAGCTTTGTAAGTTTCTTTATCATTTGTGTAGGAAGCAAGATAAAACTTGACTGGAGCAGATTATGGGGGCATGCAGGGAGATGCAATGGGAGGAGAGCATGGGAAAGTCCCATTGTGAGAGTGCAGGTCTGTTCTGCTGGCAGATAGATAAACTTGGGTGTTTTCTCTTTCTGTTTAATGTACCCGTCTCAGCTTTGTGGATAACAGCAAAGTATTATGATCTCAGTTGCTGATATCAGTGGGGCAGATAAAGATACGGCTTCATGTTTTTCGGCTTTAACAACAACCTCTGTTTGAAATAGGATGTGGTTAGTGATGACTGTGAAGATTAATTGGAAGATAAAACAAATTAGCTTTATATGACAACATATTCTGGTTTGATACCAAGATTTTTCATACTTGAAAGCAGTATGTTGAAATAAATTATACTTGGCAGGTACGCTAAGCATCTTTTTATAAAAAATTACATCATTCAGCTATTACTAATATCTTGTAACTTTTTCTTTTAAAAAAATGTACCATGGAGCTCAGCCAGTTTCTTAAATAGAAAATCTTTACTAGAGCTATCATTCAATTCATAAGTGCAGAGCAGTAATTTTTTACTTAAACACACACACACACACACACACACACACACACACCCCAGTCCAGCTTCTTGATGCCAAATCTATAAATATCCAGGATATAAAGGCAAAGCATTATTGCATACTTACTATTCTGTTACTGTGGTAGGATTATATTACTGCTCTGTCTGGTCTACAACCTTGACCAGCTTCTAAGACTGTAAACCTTTATAAAGTGCTTTCATTATGGGAAAATGGGGCTGTTTGGGATGTATATATGCATGAGATCGATCCATTCTTGTAAATAGTTTGGCAGCTTATTTAATAAACTGCACTAGAAAAATCCAGTATTTTCAGAAATTGATATTTGGATGAAATGCTTGGTACCATTTAAGGACGGAAGGAATAAAAGCAATTTACTCACAACAAAGTGCTAAATTAATTATTAACAATAACTTAACAGAACCCTTTGAAATTTCGAAGGGTACAAGACAAGGGTGCCCTCTGTCACCTCTTCTGTTTATTATGATGTTAGAAATAATCACAAATAAGATAAGGAAAACTTCAGAGATACGCGGAATAAAAATTGGAGTGAAAGAATATAAATTGAAAGCATATGCCGACGATCTTATGTTGTCATTGGAGGATCCAAAAGAGAGTGTCGGTAAGGTGTTGGATTTGCTAGAAGAATTTGGAAAACTATCCGGCTTTAAATTAAATAGAACAAAAACTAAAATGATGACTAAAAATGTGAAAGAAGAGGTAAAAAACCATCTTGAATCTCAGACTGGAATTAAAGTAACTAAAAAAGTAAAATACCTTGGAATCTGGTTAACGATGAAGAATATAAATCTGATGGAAGATAATTACACAACCACATGGAAAGAAATAAGGAAGGACCTGGATACTTGGAACAGAATAAAACTTTCTTGGTCGGGAAGAATGGCGGCAATTAAGATGAGTTTACTACCGAAATTGCTATTCTTATTCCAAAATATACTGATAATCAGGGGAACCTCAATATTCAAAGATTGGCAGAAAGTACTCTCTAAATTTATTTGGCAAGGAAAAAGGCCAAGAATTAGATTCAAATTACTTACAGGTCAAAGAGATAGGGGAGGATTTGCGGTTCCAAATTTAAAGTTGTATTATGAAGCCTCGTGCCTTTGTTGGGTTAAGGATTGGATTGTTATTAAAAATAAAGACCTGTTAGATCTAGAAGGATTTAATATAAGATTTGGTTGGCACGCTTACCTATGGCATAATAAGGGAAAGGTCCACAAAGGATTTTCTAACCACATTTTTAGAGGGCCACTACTAGAAGTGTGGGAAAGAAACAAAAAATTACTGGAACAAAATACCCCTAGGTGGTTATCACCAATTGATATTTTAACAATAAAAAAAACAAACATCGAAGGAGAAAGATGGACCTACGAAGACTTGCTAGTAAAAACAGAGATCGGTTGGAGGATTAGGCCATATGAGGAAATAAAGAACAAATTGACAGGTTGGATCCAATTTCACCAAATTAATTCTATTTGGACTGAAGATAAAAAGAATGGGATGAGTGAGAAAAAATCTAGATTCCAGATTGAAATATTAGAAAGTAAAACAAAACTCCTATCGAAAATGTACAGCCAGTTGCTTGAATGGGACAACAAAGATGAAGAAGTAAAGGAGGTAATGGTGAGATGGGCAATGGACTTTGGATATAACATAGAGTTTGATAAATGGAAGGCATTATGGAATAAAGGTATGAGATTCTCGGCATGTACAACACTCAGGGAGAATATGTATAAAATGATGTACAGGTGGTACATCACGCCTGTAAAATTGGAAAAAATATACAAAACTGGTGATAAATTATGCTGGAAATGTAAGATCAAGGAGGGCGATTTTTATCATATGTGGTGGTCGTGTGAGGTAATTAGGAAATTCTGGGAATCTATTTACAATGAACTAAAAAAAAATTTTCAAATATACCTTCACAAAAGAACCAGAGGCCTTCCTTCTGGGGATAATTGGTGAGGAAATCAAAAAGGAAGATCAAACACTTTTTCAATACGCAACAGTGGCTGCCAGAACTCTAATAGCGCAAAATTGGAAGACATCAAAAATCCCAACTATAAACGAGTGGCAATCCAAACTATTTGACTATTTAGAATTGGCAAAAATGACACAGAAAATAAGAAACCAAAAAGGCATAAAGTTTAATAACGAATGGAATAAATTTATGGCATACATTGAAACAGAGGTAAAAAATCTAAAAATCACAGTAGGCGCGATATAACGCTTGTGACGCAAAGAGTTTTTCGAGGAAATGAAACTGCAGATAGAAAAATTTTATAACACATTCTGAAACCGAGCTGAAGGGAAGTAAATTATTGTTGTGTGATTCAGTTATTTAGTTAATGTAAGTTAATTTGTTGATGTCTTATGTTAGGTAATGCTTTTTTTCTTTTTTCTTTTTTGTCTTATATATCATTATTTTCCTTTTTTATGTATTTTTCTTTTGAGTGTGTTTTGTATGTTTCTTTTGTTTGTTTTAATGTATGATGTGGTATAAGGAATCAAAATCAATAAAAAATAATTTAAAAAAGGACTATAACCTTGCATGTGGTCCCTGACTTCTAATAATCCTAGACTTGTTTTTCAAGGCTGGCACTGTTTTCCCCATTGCAGGCATGATTCCCAGTCATTTTGATCATGGTTGAGATGGGAATGGCCCATGAACTCAGGTTTACCTTTGCCCTCCCTTTCTTTCTTGCATATCCCCCACCCCTGCTTTTCTAAATTTTATTACGGTGGAGTACTATTACTGCTGCAACTTATTATATTGCTATCCAAAGTTTGTGAAAACCCAGAGGACAAAGGAGCCACTTTAAATTTAAACAACTGATGTTGGTGTTGTCTTGTATTGAGTGGCAAGTCCAAGGTGTTTTTCCTCTGCTTCTCATTTTTTGTTTCCTTCCCAGTCCCATTTCCTAGTCGCCTCAACACCCTTTTTTTGTTTTGCAGTGTCTGAAATTGAAACTTTATTTACTGATGACGAATGCTGGCATCTTGCTGTTCAGTTCCACCTGGAGTGCGCTTACACGTTTTTGCATTACTATGAGTATAAAAAAGCCAAAGAACACTTTATTGCAGCCAAAGACATAACCAAGCTACAGATTAATTTAACAGGTATGTTTCTTTTCCTACTTCTTGAACATTAATATTTAACACTAACTAGGTTTTCTGTTACTTGAAAGTTGGAAAAGGAAGATAATAGAGAAAGTGTTCAAGAGTGCTAACCTGTTTCTGTGGTGCTTTATTTGGGAATTACCTTCGATGAAATCATAGAACCACAGAATAAAATTACAGAATAGTAGAGTTGCAAGAGACCCCGAGGATCATCTAATCCGACCTTCCTTCAATGCAGGAATCTCAACTAAAATTTTTGGTTTCGTTCTACAAGTATAATTTCTAACATAAGAAGTATGTTTAGGGAAGCTTTTAATGTTTGATGCATTACGGTATTTTAATATTTTGTTGGAAGCCGCCCAGAGTGGCTGGGGAAGCCCAGCCAGATGGGTGGGGGTATAAATAATAAATTGTTGTTGTTGTTGTTGTTGTTGTTGTTGTTATAATACCTGCTGGATCAGGCCAGTGGCCCATCTAGTCTAACACATTGGCCTATTCTCACAATGGCTAACCAGATGTCTGTGGGAAACCTACAAGGCAGTATGCAGGATCAGGGCTCAAGAACACTCCCTCTTCCTGTGATTTCTGGCAACTGGAATACAGGTGCATACTGCCTCTAACAGCTGAGGTGGTCATTGTGGCTAGTAGCCACTGGTAGCCATATCCTCCATGAATTTGCCTAATCTTTTAAAACCTTCCAAGTTGGTGGTCATCACTGCCTCCCATGGAAGCAAGTTTCATAGTCTAAATGTGTCCTGTGTGGAAAGAAAGTATGTCCTTTCATCTACCCTATCATCTTCATTGATATCCCCAAGTTCTAGTGTTGTGAATGAGAGAGAGAAACTTTTTGTCTACTTTCTCGTGCCATGTGTGATTTTACAAACTTCCATCATATGACCTCTTCTTCACCTTTTCTCTCAAGTAACAGTCCCAAATGCTGCAACCTTACGTCATGGAGGAGTAGCTCCAACCCCTTGATCGTTTTGATTGCCCTTTTCTGAACTTTGTGCTTCTTTTACTTTTCTGCGTAGGATGCCTGTTCATTAGATTGCATATGTTTCCTTGAATACTGGTTGCTGGCACAGAGGGAAGTGGGAAATGGACAGAAATCCCCTCTTCAGTTCACAAATGTGGTCAGTCTTTAGGAACTTGGTGCATGAACTATCTCACCATTCATTGCCTCTAAAAATAAACCCGTGTCTCAGTTGGTAGAGCATCAGGCTCTTAATCTGAGGGTCGTGGATTTGAGACCCACATTGGGCAAAAGATTCCTGCATTGCAGGGGGTTGGACTAGATGACCTGTGGGGTCCCTTCCAATTCTACAATTCTAGGATTCTTCCATGATAATTGACTATTTGATGGTTCTCTGTCTTTCTCAGCTAATTGTTTTGGTGCTGGCTCTGCTCTGCCTTATTTCTCTCCCCACTGCCTTCTCTTGTTTTATCTTTTAACTGGCATGTTCTGTAAAAAGCTGTATGATCTGGAGGAATTGCCAATATTGTGGGATGGGTTTACGACTTGCAGCTGGTAAGCTTTGGGTGAAGAAGGAATACTGGAGTGGGAGCATTTAGAGTAAGTATTAGCACATCGAAATACAGCTGTGGTTCGTATAAACATGACTCAGTTGGGAGTCTGCTTGCTTTGATCTCTGCCTTGCTCTTTTAATGTCACTGAGCCTAAGTAAGTTGCGAAGTGTGAGGATGCCATGTACAATCCTTGAAGAGAACAGAGATCTTTGTTTGCAAGTGACAGGCACGCACTTTAATAATGGTGAATGAAATTACTCGTTTATCAGTTGCAAGGTACAGCAATACAATAAAAAAACATAAGGGTGCTTTTTGCAACAAGAAAGTGTTGGCTTCTCATTCCTTTAGGAGTGTAAGCTTGACCAAGAGGCAATGCTGAGTTACTGATTTTACCTGTTATACCTGTACAAAGCTAATAGTGATCTGCTGACCTGACACATCTTGTTGAGGAAGCACCTATCACACACAGCATCAGGAGCACCAGCATTATATACCATTGGGGAGAAGAGTCATAGCTCAGCAAGAGAGCACATATTTTTCCATTTAGGTTCAATTTCCAGCTTCTTCTATTAAGAAAATTTCAGAGGTAGGGCTGGGAAAGGACCTTGTGTGCAAGACTTTGGAGAACCATGTCAGTAAGGATAAACTGAACTGGCCTAGATGGACCAATTGCCTGACTTTGCTTAAGAGAGCTGTCACCTCTTTATATTCTCAGAAATGCATCAGAGAGCACCTACCAAGTATGTTATGACAGGAGTAGCTGTGATTCTAGGGGCATAAAATTCTCAAGATTAATTACAATAAATACTTAAATCAGGATTGAGACATAGTTGGTTCATGAGCCATTCTTCTGTTCTGTTTGTTGCGCCTAATCTTTGCTCTTATTTGGGCTAGTTCTGCCTATCTGCACACAACTCATGAATTTATTTGCATCTATGGATAAACTTGTAAGTATTCATGATTGTCTTAGGGAGCTAGAGTCCAGGTTCTGTTTGACTACATGCTCAGGTTAGCATAGGTTTTATGCTGCAAGATAATGCCTTAGAAGTAAATGCCTATTTTTCAGTTGAATTTAAAATAATCAAGGTTTCAAACTATACTTGGCCCTTATCCATGCCTTAATGAGGAGTCCAAGTGGAACTCGTAACAGGGTGAAAAAATCAACAAATAATCAACTCTGATTGATTTAAACTTGCCGAGTTTTCAACTACAAGGACATTTGTCTTAATATAATTGTCCTCACGGAAGTTTCCTGTGAATTCGTGCCAGAAAAGAGTGGAAGAAGAATTGTACAGTTTAATTTTAAAGAGCTTGTAGCACCTGCTGTACTTTAAATTATTTAGTGTGTTGATGTCAATTGGCAAGTTAAGCACAACTTCCCAAGGGTGCCATAAGCTAAGTTAACACGGTACAGCTCTTGCACAGTCCAAAGCTGATTTATTCTGTGTCAGTTTAGAGCCTAATAAACATACATTGAAAACCAACAGTTGTTATATTTTTGGATACTTCTAAAGTTTGGAACTGGTTCAGGTTGGTCAAGAGCCATTGAAAGTTGGGGCCAAACTGGATGTGGCACCAAATGCATCTTGGCATTTGAGGTATACATTTTTTTTGTAATGTAAATTAGTGACTGATGGTGTTAATGGGGAATTTTCTCCCAATGAAGGAGCAGCTTCAGAGGACCATTGGGGGGGGGGAGGTTAAATTGCCATTCCACACATGATCTCAATAATTAAGTCTTCCCAGATCATATTTACATTAACATGCTTGTTTTTTTTAAATGCAAATATGCATTTTATGTCACCTCTAGTTGGCCTTCCGTTGGATAATCATGAGTAACATTTCAGTAGTACTGCTCCTTTATGCACCGTGAAGGCAACATTGGGTGTTCTTGGCTAGAAAGAAGCCTGCTCAGTGGAAGCTCCTGTTAACACATTTTTTAGGACATTTCACATTGTTATTGTGGTCCAAAAATATATCATGACAGTCTGCCCTTAAATGCAATACACTCTGTTTAAATCAGTAGCATAAAAATTATTTATGCATTTATTTATGGTCAGAGTGAAGGAATAGGTTATTTGGGTGTCAGTACCCAGATTAGTGAGGTTAAGTGGGACTTGCCAGTGTCAAAGCGAAGATCTGTTGCTGTGGCCTCTGTGAGCTAATGAAGGTCTCTCGTAAGTGCTTTAGTGCTGAGGGTGAAGGGGAAAGGCTGTATTTTATCACAGTGGCGTCATGTCAGTAAAAAGCAAAACTAAGTCCAGGCAAGTCTGAATGGATTTCTTTCAGCTGAGTTTGGACCCATCCGTAGGGAGAGTGGTGGCATCCAAATTCGTAACAGTAGAATATGTTAATGCAATATGTTAAGAGCTGATAGATTTTGTTTTGACCCAGTTTACATGCTGATTTACTAGAGAGGTAAACAGCTGCTTTTGAGGCTTTGTGGTCTGACTTGCTGTGACTTGAATGAACACAAATTTAGTGTTTTTCAAAAGCATATTTTTCTGCCAATGGAAAGGAGAAAAAGTATTTTCTGTTTCCATTCTGTTTGGGTTTTAAATGAGCATTGTCAGACTGAATATTTTATGAGTTAGCTATAAATCTGTACTCAACGGGGCTCAAGCTGGAGTAGCGATGATCCATAATTTAGTGGTGCCACCGTGCTATAATTAGAGAAGCTTGCCTTATAAAGTGGCCAAAACTATAGCATCTCTTTGAAACTGCATGGTAAAAATAGCCCCCCAAGTGCTTTGCTTAGTTTCTCTAGTATGATTAAATATTATAAACGACTTATTAATTTTGTACTTAGCTATGTTTGTGAAATTGTAATTCCAGTTTGAATACATTTTGGTGGAATAATTATTCCTAATTGTTTTATTATAATTTAATTCTAATTACTATATATGTTACAGCTCCACATACATAATTCTGTATTTTATTTAAAATCTGAACTGTCAAGGCTCTGATTCTATCTGGCCACTATCAGAATCTCTGGAAACTGTTGCTGCAGTCAATATATTATCCAAGACTGCTGCTTATAAGTCCTTAAGGCAGTATAATTGAGGAGAGCACATTCCAGTTGCCTGACAATCTCTCCCAGTGGTTTCATGTAGTGCTAAATGGGGTAGAAGAGAAAATGATACCATATTGGACCCCATAAGGTAGGGATGGAACCTATGGCCTTGCAGATGTTGTAGGACTCCAAATCCCATCAACCCCAGCCAGCATGGCCAGTGGACAGGATCAATGGGAACACCTGGAAGGCTGCAGGTTTCCTGAGTACTGCTTCCTGGAACCTGCCTCTAGGAAGTCTGTAACTACCACAGATTAGTGCCTCCTCTTTCCCCAGATATCCTGAAAGATCATGCTAAACGAGAGACACCCTCAGTGTAGCAGTGTGTCCTTCTAATTGTAATCAGCTTTAATTGTGAAATATACTTATCAAGTGTGTTCAGTTATTTATTTAGCTAATTAACAGTACAGCTTATATTGGAAAAAAGCCACTCTTTATTAATACGTATTTGTGCTTTGTTGTAAATTTTATTTATCTACTATAACATTTATACCCGTCCTTTGCTCTGTAGGGAACTCAGGATGGCATACATGCTGTTTCTAGTCCATTTCCCTTCCAGACTTAGACCTGCATAATCTGTCGGCAAGGATATCATATCTTGTGCCTTGGGAACATATCCTCATACGCCGTGAAATATGTATATGTGTCTCTTAAAGTGTAACTTTGATCTATGTAACTAGAATTTCTGTTTCCTCTTGATGTCTAACTTTCTGCAGGTGCCCTGGGAAAAAGGACAAGATTTCAGGAAAAATATGTAGCACAGCTCATATTAGATGTTCAAAGGGAAGATGGCATCCTCCTTCCTCACCGTGAGCTTAGTCCAGCACCTTCCCCCCTTGAAGATTTAACAAAGGTATAGGAATTTTTCTTTTGAAATGTAATGTGTTGTTCAACATAAGTAGATTGCCATGCTTGCCTGTATATGTCTTATAAAAAAAAGAATAAGGGGGATTTTGAAGGCTGATAGAAATTAAGACTGCATAATGTGTATGAAAGGTACAGTTATAGTAGCATTTCTTTTATAATGTATAAATCTTATCTCAATGTGTGCTGTAAAATGGTAATGACAGATTTTCTATATACAGTATGTATGTATGTATGTATGTATGTATGTATGTACTTAGTGTGGTGGATAAATCCACAAAGCTGTGGCCATTTTAGCAAGAACTTTCCTGGAGCCTAATGATACACACACACAAAAATGCTTTCATCTTCTGTGTGGTTTCAAATATATATTTGGCGCAACATTCTTAGAAACTGGTGCCACCTTAAATCAGAGAGGAGTATGAGAGAGTGCCAACATGCATGTGTGCTCACTTGTTTGTTTACAGAGGCAGTTTCCTGTTCAAGAGGGTTGTGTTTGGGCTGGTGCACTACTGATAAGCATTGCCTGTATGGTTGTTTGCCTTTCACTAGCAGCGACTCAAACTAGATTCAGACTACTGAATCATTCAGATGTGGAAACAGTATCCTGTGTTACCATGGATTTGTTGTTCACAGCAGCAGTTTTCAATGAACAGCCGTTGCTATTCTAGGGCAGTATTCAATGAAATAGTTGCATGCATGTAAGCAGGGGGTGTTCTGGGGTGGGGGTGAGGCGGCCACCCCGGGTGCCATTCCAAAGGGGGAGTGACAAAATGCCGACCCCCAATCGGCGGCACCTCCTAGGGTGCTTGCTGTGCCCCCCCAACACACGCCATGCCCCCCACAGACGGCACACCATGCCTCCCGGGATGTGCGCCGCTCCCGGTGTCGAAGCAGGTTGCTCCGTCTCTGCATGCAAGCATTGCCACTAGTGCAGTGATATTCTTATGCTGTTGCACCATCCTCAACCTGCTTTGGAGGGTGCGGGGAAACCCAGAACAAATTTAGGGGTACATGCAGGAAGGAGAGGGAGAGAACATTTCATTGTACAGGAATAAATCATTGTGCTGGTAGAATGTTTGCCTTAGCGCTATCTCCAATAACTTCTGTGTAGGCCATACAGAGTACAGGGAAAGTTCACAGCAGCTTGTATTGCAACCTGGAGCAGCATGCTGAGGTAGACATGCAGCTCTCTGCTCTATGGTCCATGTGTTCCTCCACCCTTCCGCATGTCTTAGCATTAAGTCCGAACAAGGGATACTGGTTTGTTTTGCTCCAGATGTGATCTGTCTCTTAAGGTTTGTTCATAGTTTTCTGATTAGATGATAAACTGGGGGCTGTTGTTTCCTTCACATCCTTGCAAAGAGGAGCAAAGCAGCCCAGATTGCCACATTCACAGCAAGCCATTAACTAGGGTCCAGTGTGACATGTTTAAAAAATGCCACTTGGTGTACATGTACATTTAAAAGCAAAGTCATTAGATATCAATAATATTAATCAGTCTAGCACAGTGGTTTTCTAACTTTATATTTTCATGGATAATTTTCCACATCGGCTTTACTGAAAAACCCTTTAGCAACCATTGCAGAACCTGTGTGTGTTAATTCTGTTTTCCATTCATGGTTCTACAGCTCCGTCAGTTGTCCTGCATTATTAAAAAAAATCATCTTCAATACAGTTGTTTTTCTACTAAGAAAGAGAATACTTTTCTTTTTACTGATAAGTCAATATGAGAATTTATATTTTTGGCAGAGTTCAACACCAATGCTGCTGTTAAGGGTTTTTTTATTGTAACTTTCAAATAGCTGAGCAATTTTAATGTGAATGATCACTTGTGTGATTTTTTCCCCTCCCAACAGAATTATGATTTAAATGATGACACAGTGTTAAATGAAATAAAGTTTGCAGAATCTCATCAGAACCAGATGCCTGACTTATGTGCAGAAGAGCTTGCTGTTATCCTTGGAATTTGGTAAGATGATATCTGTTGGTTCCACTTCGTCACTCTCTCAAGTGTATGGCTGCAGGAAAATGATTATTCCATAAAAACTTGTTGGTGAAGTACTTTTGGGGATGAGGTTAGATCCACACATGCACTCCCCTGTAGGGCTGGTTGAAGGTTCCTTCTATTTGTACCTTCTTCACACAAAGCAGGAGACTAGGGGCCAGGTTAAACTCAGTTGTGGAGCTATTGGAAGTCAATGCAATGAGTCCCATAGTGCAATGGAACTTCTCCCCCAAATCTGCTTGGGAGAAGAGAAGGAAGATTATACCATCTAGAAAGCAGAAATGTTTGTGCTGATGAAATGTTCTGCTTAGAGTGACATTGAATTTCATGTGATTTGACTGCTCTTTCGCTTTAACAACTTGGTGTATTATAAAATATATCTGATCTGATAATCTGAAAGTTTTGTACGTGATATTTATAGCTGCCTCACAAGTTTTGAAAATGAATTTCAGAGTGTTTATATTTAACAGACAGTAAAATTTGACTGATTGGCAGGTGTTGGATTAATTTCATTAATCCCTCTTTGGAGGTTATTCTCTAGGCATCTCTCCTTTTTCTTCAGCTGGACATCTTAATTATATGTTAAATCCAGCTGAAAATGTTGTTGACTATTGTGTATTGTATTTTTAATATTGTATTGTAATTGTCAGACAACTTAATGTATTTAATTGATTAGCAATAATTTTATTTTAGCTGATTTGTACCCAAAATCCTCATCCAAAGTTGCCTGATGTGATTAACGATATAAAATGCAAAAACCAGTAAGGCTCAGAATGTGATTTTTCCCCCTTCTATGCAGCATAGACTTTCAGAAGAACAACCCGGTTCATAAGCTCACAGAAGAGGAGCTGCTTGCTTTTTCATCAGTAAGAAACTTACCTATCTCCACTTGCATTGTGTTTAAAGATTGTTTAATCGCTTCTCCCTCTGCACATAGTAGAAGGAGCAGCCAGATTGGGCCTTGGTGGTCCCGCCTCCGTCAGTCTCCTCTTGTTCATGGGATGGTCTGAAAATGCCTTCTGTGCCCATATTGTTGAACATACACAGGCCCTTGTGCACAGCTGGAAATCCTGGGTGATTAAGTTTCACAGTTGTGTGGAGGGATCTGTATAAATTATGCAAAAGTATTTCTTAAATCACTTTTCATTTGCATCGCAAACTGTTCATGGCCCTCTATCAGGTGTTGGGAACCTCAGTCCTGTGTGTGAAATTGTGGCGCTCCAAGCAAGCCCCTCTGTCTGGTTCTTTGAACTCTTCCCCAGGCAGCCCCTTCCCTGACCCTGCTTCGCACCTCAATGTTTTTGCCTGGCTGGAATGTGCCCTTGAGCACTGACAATGCCTCTTGCTTGTCGGGATGGAGGAGGACAATCATCATTTATTACTGATCCCCTGCCCATTTGGCCGGGCCTCCCCAGCCACTCTGGGCGGCTTCCAACAGAATATTAAAAACACAATAAAACATCAAACATTAAAAACTTTCCTAAACAGGGCTGCCTTCAGATGTTTTCTAAAAGTCAGATAGTTGTTTATTTCCTTGACATCTGATGGGAGGGCATTCCACATGGCGGGTGCCACTACTGAGAAGGCCCTCTGCCTGATTCCCTGTAACCTCACTTCTCGCAGGGAGAGAACCACCAGAAGGTGTCTGGGCAGAACGATGGGGGTAGAGACACTCTTGCAGGTATACTGGGCCGAGGCCGTTTAGGGCTTTAAAGGTCAGCAGCAGCACTGAGGGGTGTGCAAGTTTTTTAAAACTAGCCTGCTGTACAAAAGTAAAATGCACATATGTTGCTCCAACCATCGCTAGCAAGCGGCCAGAAGAGAATGTGGCCCTGAGGAGATACTACCTTAATGAGCACATTTATCAAAGAAGTATTCTCATCCATGCACTATGCTGTTTGTCTAAAGTGCCATCTTCAGTTTGTGTGTGGCATGTAGTCACATTCCTAACAGTTGTATGGGAAAGCAATCTATCTAGCAAGTTAAGTGTTACACTTGGAGTAATTGCCTGACAAAATTGTCTTGGACAAATTGCTTTACATGCTCAATCCCCACTGACCAGGAGTGGTGTTCGGCGACAGAGATTACTTGGTATTTTGACAAGTTCAAATACATGTCCAAAAGCTGTTCAGAGTTCAAAGTTGTTTCTGGGATCAGTTCGACAGGCTTTGGGGGCTGATGGTGGGTGACTTGGGGGAAGCTGGAAATGTGGCTAGCTTCCCAGCTTTTGATATGATACCACCTTAATGAGCACATTTATCAAAGAAGTATTCTTCTCATGATTGAAATAGAGAAAAATGTTACAGTATTTAGAAGCTTCTTTATATCCATAAGAATTCCCATCTATCTTTGTATTTTGCTTTGTGCACCATTTCATGACTGGAGAAAATACAGCAATTCTCCCCCAAGTGAACTGAATGAGTGCATTCTGGTTTCCTTGATTTCTATTCTAGCTGTTTTAAAATTATGAAACCAGAAAGCCTCAATTAAGAGGCTGGCTTTATGAATTACTTTGTTCCTACGCCTACTAAAGCTTTTACTGAATACTGCATTTGAGATAATACTGGGGAGGAAATGGACAATAATAGCCACTTGTAGCAGAAGTGTAGGCTTGTATATATGGTATTTTTCATACCCAGTTTTATTTGTGTGTCTTGAAGTAATGAAGCTCTTATTTTGGGCAAATTCTTCATGTAGGGAACATGTATACTGAAACAAGTCTAGAGAAGCTTATTCCAAAATACATTGTGTAGACTTTAAGGTGCCACTATACTCGTTTTGTCTGCAAATGGCTAGCATGGCTGCCCCTCTGAAAGTTACTACTACTGTGCCATCTAGTGGCTGATTATTTGAATACAAGTGCATCAGTGCACCTTCTGTCGCACAGTGAAGGAATTTTCAAGGAAACTTTTGCTGCCCTTGAGTGATGTATTGCCTGTCATCAGCCATTATACTTATTGCTAGTGTTAATACTGATCATATTATTTGTCAATTCGTTGATGCAGAAATTGGCCATGGGGGAAGAACCTTCTCAAAGCATCTTACTTTTTGTACTAAGTCTCTAACCTTCACTGTACTTCAGGAAGTTGTGGAAAAATAAAAGGCAAGTTTCTAGTCCTCAGGTGCTTTTGGTTAGAAGCCTCCAATTATATTTGCCAACACCGTAAGCATCTTCTTGGTTTATGCAAAAAAAAAAATTAATTACAGAAAGAGAGTTTTTCAGTAAAGCCAAGATTGATGTTTGATCCTAGCTCCTCTAACATCATATACACTGTTGTGTGTATGTGTGAGCAGGCATCTTCTCAGCCTACATGTGGATTCCTAAATCTGCAGGCTGGTTAGATGGTTGTCATACATTCATCTGATATCTACTTAAATATGAGACGTTTCAAGATACCTTGAAGCATCAGCATCCATACAGCTCTTTTTAAAGTGAGTCGTGAGTCACCACTTCATTGTGGGCATTGTAGCTCAGATTCCCAGTAACCATGTTGATTTGTCAGCACACAAAAATCCAGATCAAGGTTGGTGATGTTTTGATGAACCCAATGACTTTTTTTGTATGTATTGAACACCTGCATTTGAACAAAAGGCTAGGGGAAACAGTGAAGGATGGGTAATTATTATTATTATTGTTGTTGTTGCTGCTTCAAGAGAGGTCCAACTTAACTTTCAGCAGCCTACGTTCCTTCCATACCCCTAGTCTTTCTCAGGGTTTTTGAGTTGAGCTGGCTGTTATCACTAGAGGAAGTCCCAGTCTTTTCTCATCAGGAATCTTATATTGGTTGGCCACTTCATTCAATATACACTTGATTTCTCTTCTTCTCTCCCTCCTCGCACTCTATCAGAGCTGTGGCAATCCATAACTCACAGTCTCCTCCATTACTCAGAGTCTGGAATACTTATCTCTTTCATTTAGCTTTCCTTCCCCAATAATTGGTAACAGTTCCCAACTGTATGGCTGTTGCTTCGCCTTTTGCTGTTCACCTGAGTCTCCTGATAAGGGTTGGAGAGGCCTATATTTCCATCCCCATCCTTTCAGCCAACTTCCAGCCTGGCCATGTTTCTTCTTGCCCACAAGGCCCAAATGGGTTGAAGATGGGAGGCATTCACAGACAGTTCCTTAGAGGCAGCATATCTGGTACTTTATTTATTTCAAACATTTGTACCTCCTGTTCCAGGTGACTTCTAAGTACAAAAAGGTGAATAATATTGCAACATTCAGAAGCAAAGGTTTTTTTAAAAAAATAATGGAATAGAAGCATACATAATCATATTTTTTTTATCCATTATGTGGTTCTGTTGCATGTGAACTGCCTCACGGTCCCTGCTGAAAACAAAATATATAATTGCAGTTCTTGCTGTACATCAGTAGTGGAGAACTTCTCTAGTCCAGCAAACTAGACTGTGGTGACCTCAGGCCAGGTTTGAAAGGTGGGTGCTGCTGCCCACCTGTCAATCACTTGACACTGCAATAACATCAAGTGGCCTTTTCTTTTGCCATCGGGAGTCTTCCGAAGCCCTTTTCATAGCTCTTAGAAGAGGAACTTCTGAAGATCTGACAGAAGCCCTGCTCAAAGCGGAGGGCTAGATAGCACTTTTGAGTGGAGCTTCTGAAGAAGTCACCCATTGGCACTGCCTTCCAACACCCTTTCAGTCAAGTCTGGCTCTTATCATCCGTTTGCTGTGACATCAGGTGTAGGGCAGGTGGGTGTGGCTTTGTCCTCAGGGGCAAAGTGGGGAGACCTGTTGAAGCCTTCATGTCAGAAAATTTCCACTCCATACTCTAGAGACAGTATTGATAGGGACCCACACCTAGGTAAATAGATTTTTCATACTTCATCCACAATCCAATGAGCTGTTGTTGTACTGTAGGCAGGAGTTGCTTTGATCTACAGCAGAATCTCTGCCACAAATTGCTCTTGAAATTCCTTGAGCTTCAAAAGCAACTTTATCTGTGATGTGGAAGGGCTTGTATGGATTCTTGTTTCGCGGATAGTTGCTCATTACAGACTCCCCCCCGCCCCCGCCCCCGCCCCCCCCCCTTGGCTGCCACTCAGCGCTGCCTAAAAATCTGCTGTGAGGGATTGGAAAGACCTTTTCAAAACAGCATGCCGGGTTGTATGGGGTAAATTGGAACAAGCATTTTCCTTCACAGCACAAAGAGCTCTGCTGGTCCATAGGATCTTCCTCAAGTGTGTTTGTTTAATTATTTTTTGTTTAGAGTTCTTGTAAACCTCTCAACATTTAAAAATTCCAAAGTATTATCTAAAGGGTAAAATGTGCAATAGAAAATGGCATATAAAGGACACAGGATGCAGTTTAGTACTTTTCACAATGACCGATACAAACGTCTTTAGCATATGCTGAAAGCAGAACATTGTGAGGGCAATTGAGGAACAAAGCCAGAGTCAAAATTGGTTTTTAATGAAAAATCAAATTACATACAGTTTCTAAAACAGTCTGAAATTTTCCATATAATTGTGTTTTTAAAGATAAATCTGCCCTACTGAGCTTTTATCAATTCTTTTGAGATTGAAACTGGCGCCTTAATATGAATGGATTAATGCTCTTGGAAACCATTAAGAGCAGTTTTTAAGGAAATAATTTTTAATACAATTGAAGCATAAATACAATTGTAATGCTGATCTTGTATCTATTTTTATATTGTCAACTTAAATAGAAATAAACTTAAATCAGTTTGTCCTTCTCATTTTATTACATTTGGCCATGCTTGAGGACCCAGGGATGAAAACAATTGTGCTTTTGATAAACTCAATTTTAATATCTTAAAAGTATATAAAGCAAGTCACTGTTTTTCTTCATAGCATATAAATTTGGGCTAGAACACTAGCCCGTGTTCTTTGTTCAAATATTTCTAATTTATACGGGAGACTTTTAATAGTATATTACAGTTTAAACTTTTGTCTTTATGTTCTGTTTCTGCTGCTTGCCTCCACTTGCTTGGTGAAACATAGGAAAACATTTTAAAAATCAGATAACGGTATTAAAAGGGGTAAGATCAAGGGGACGAGAGAGCTGTCAAAACTGATAGACTATTGTCTGGTTCAAAGGTGAACCAGATGGTGAAAATAGCTCTGCATTCCACTTCGTTGATCCTTATTTTTCATAAGTGTTCAAATCCTGTTGACATATGGGAAGGAAAAAGATCCATACATACTTTTTCTCACCTCTGCACCTCCTCTAGTCTGGATACATTTCATAATTTCCCCAGAGACTCCATTTTTAAAGAAGCTCTCTTAGCAACTATTGTATTATATAGGGTGAATTAACAGGGGTGTGTTGTTAATTTTTTTAAAAAGTGGGTTGGCTCCAAAGAAACATGAAAAGAAGGAAAATATCAGCTAATAGTTCTTGCAAAACCTTTCCTAAGAGTTCACTTAGTTGTATATTATGTGGTCCCTGTAGTAGTTTCCATGCTTCTGTTTGGTGGGGAGGTTTTGCAAATAGAACATATTTTCTTACAAAAGGCTCTAGCATAAGATATGAAACAGCCTTTTAGTGAGTAAGACATCTTTTGTATATAGACAGGCACCTTTGTATCCTTTGTATAAATACAAAATGAATAAATTCAAATGCAGGTAAATCTAATTTCTATGGGCACAAAATCTCTTCTTTTTAAGTAACACTGTGCATACCGTCTTGGTTCCCATCCAGGAACACACTGATAATTTTTTGAACTTGCAGCACTGACAGGTGTAGAACAGAACTGTCATCTCTCATCAGTGCTATTTAAACAGAGGCCACTGAGTTGTATGCTTGGTTTTGCCCCTGATGTTGCTGGGATTCCACTTCCCTCTTCATGTGTGTTTAAGGTGAATGTTTACAGCAGAGACACCCTGATTTCCCAGGGGTTTCTAATTGTGGGGGTAGCATCCTCGGGTATCAAACACAAGAGGATCTGGGAAGAACTGGGTGATAATTTGGGCAGGCTAAATAAAAGCATAGCCTTGAAGCTCTGCTTGTAGCCATGGTGAGTAATGCCAGAATAGGGCTGTGGTGTTTGCCAATCGGCTGTAATGTAAGGCAGGAGGAAGGAAGCCCATCTTGTGTCCTAGCGGCACATCAGAACAAACAGCACAAGCCACATCTCTGGTTCTAATGGGAGTTTAGCAGAGAACTGCCTAGCTGAGCCCAGTGTCCTTTCTTGCTTCCTGCCTTACCTCTTCAGTGTTATGAATTGCTCCAGACTGAAGCCTTTCAAAGAGCTGATTTGCTCCTGTGAGGTGGAGTCCCAAACTCGCCAACCGCCAGTGGCTGTGACATGAGTACTACTGATTGCTGTTACTGAATGTGCCTTCCCCAATGCAGTTCACTTTTTGTACACCTGCTAAGAATAACCTATATGTTCAAACCCATTTGTCTTGACTAGAAGATTGTGAAAGCACCACTACAGAGGTTATAGGTTAGGCAACATTATTTGGAGAAGTGTTCTGTCCCCTCTCTACAGGTGTTATAATACAAATAATTCTAATGAAATGAGCTTGCTGAAGATCTCACATGAAAACATTGGCTGTCCTTTCTCCCTTCTGTTAAACTTTTTCTCTCTCCATTCTATCTTTGTGCTTTTATGTCACGCCAGTTAATTTGTGGCGGTCTTCTATTCCCGAAACCTTAGCAATGTAAAATGCTGGTACTGTGTGTGAAATTAGGCTTCCCCTGACAAAGCTCTCTTGTTTCTTCACGCTTTCTTTCCCTATGTCACTATTTTCTCTGGCAGCCTGGTAGACAACTGGCCTGGTGTGTACCTAAAGATCTTCTCCCTCTCGTTTGTCTTTGGCCAGCTGTATCTTCTGTGAGTCATTTGGTCAGGAAAGACTTTGACTTCTTTATAGCATGAAAACAGGATTACAACAGAGTGCTGTTTGATCTGGCATAGTGTTTTAGAATGCTGAAACAGTTCGTTCTTTAAAATGTCTCACTTTTCCAACCTTTCATCCTGGTTTACCCCAGTCTCTGGTGTAACCATAAGAGGTGCTTTTATGTTCTGTCTTAAAACTGAAGTTTCAAATGACATCTTAGGAATTTTTCTTAAGATAATTCTTTTTTCCACTTGATTATTGGTGGCTCATGTATACTGGAGAGGCCTGAGGAAACACTTTTAAAGAACTTTTACATATGTAGTCTATCAACTTCCCTTTTTATTAAGTTTTGTTGGGCAAATGATTTTGGTGTACTGGGAGAATGGATTTGTTCATACATGGGGGATCCACAGTTTTGCTCACCATGGTGAGTACCAAGAGAGCCTCTGGCCAGCATGATTCCTAGGCCGCCTCCTAACTCTGAAGTTGCAGGAACACCCCCAGGGCAAGTATTTGACACAAGTCTCAATTTGTGTTGGCTCTGACTTGTTTGGTGTTCTGGGTGCCTGGCAATGGCAGACCAGCTAGTGGGGAAGGGGGGTGGAGTAATTTTTTAAAATTTAAAAAGGAGAAATGGCTTGCACTGAAATATTGCAAGTACTGATTAAATCTGAAGCATGGCTGACCTTTTTGAAATAATACATGCTTTGTTCCAGTTCACTGTCTAAAACAAATAACATTAGAACAGTCTATTTAATATTAGAGAAATGTTAAAACTGTTTTTAAAAGGTGTAAGACAGAAATTAATTCACACATTTTCTTTCTAAATGACTCGCTCGAAGACCTCTTCATTTCCAACTCCGTATTCCCCAGAGATTAAGTACAATATTAGCATGCACTGCATTCATTTAGGAATTCCTGTTGTACTGTTAGCTATTGTCTATGAAAATCCTTGAACTCCGGCATTGAAAAGTTAAACCCTTTTCATAGAAATCCAAATTCCTGATTTATTGCTGTTGAGATTGGGCCTTTAGAAATACATACTGATGCACTATGATGTGGTATGGAAGGCTGCGCTTGCTTGGTTTCAGGAGCTGGTCCAATCTAAACATCTAGTTGGGGTGGGAAGACAGTGTTGCAGTCAAACATGGCAAAGTGGCTTTCAGCCTAACACAGAATAAATGATATGTTTGGAGTAAGGTACATGTTGGTAAAATGGCTCAGCTCCACTTGAAGTGCAAATGGAATCCACGCCTTGTGTAGCTTTAGCCTTCACTCATTATTGAAAACCAATTCTTTAAACAAAATAGTGAACGGACTCATTTTCCTCGCATGAAAAAAAGTCTCTTCTGATGAAAAACATATTCCAGAACTGAAATGTGTATTGAAACCCTGTCAAAAATGAATTAAGATTCCCAATAAGAGCTGTAGGAGTTTGAAGAAATTTCCCTGGTCTTGGCTGTAAAACTTTGGCACTGCTTTGCAGCAAATTAAAACCAAGAATAGTTGATGCCAGCTATACCACAATAGCTTGTTCATCTCCTAACGCTGCCCATGAACAGGATGTAAGTCTCTGTTATAAAAGGTATTGCAAGAAAAATCCTAGAGGCTATTGAAACTATCAAGAATAATCTGCACTAAAAGATGTAGGCAGAAGCAAAAACGTTGGCATTACTAAGTATGAATTTTATATATGAAATGAGGATAGCCAACAAGGTGCCCCCCCGGTGTAGTTAGGCTACATGTCCCATTATAGCTCACCATTCTGGAGGGCACCACAGTGGCTACCCTGATGTAGAATATTACACTCCAAGGCACTTGAATGTTTTAAAACACTTAGATGCCTTTCTTCTAAATGATTGGCCAATGAATCAGCTGAAATGCTATCTAAAGCTACCTGTTCTAAAGTAAATTATCAAATGCAGCTTTGGAAGCTAAGATACTGGGCACAGTTAAGTATGTCAGCTTGGATCAAAGCAGCTACATAAACCAATTTCTCGGATGTGTTTCTGAAACAGCAGTTTCCCATCACATGTGCAACCCATCTTTTAAAACTGAGGGCAGTTTCAAAACAAACGTGTGGCATGGTTTGTAAGACTGCCACTAGAATGTGAGGAAGTCGATAATCCCACTGGACACACACTGGCCACTCCTTTCTTGTTACTTGGCTTTTCCCACTGCATAAGCAGCAATGCATTGCAGAAACAGGATCCAACAGTTAACCATGGCTTCCCATTCTACAAATTCAAAAACTGGTTAATTGTTTCCAAACAAGCCAAGATAGGAAGCCATCAAACAATGGTTTCACATTTTGGCTTCTTTTGAATCCTAGCTTGTTTTGCCATTCACATGACACAAGGAGCAAAGTAGCCGGAAAGAGGCTGCCCATAGGTGCCAAATCAGTCAAAAGATGTCAGCTGTAGTGCATTGTGTATGTTGCTGCGACATCCATCTGGGTCCAGCATATGCATTTTGGTTGATTGCAAGGGGTTACCACGCAAGTGTCTGTCAGGCTTTGGACACTACATTACTCCTCAGTGGATTTTAATACAGTTTTGATAAGACATCGAGAACCATTTGGACAAATATGACTGGGACCCTGTATTATTGTTTTCCTGGACTACATTTTGTGATCCATTTTGCGATGCTTTGCCGGACTGATGGGATGTGAACAATCTGAATACAGCAATAATGGATTTGCATTTCATTATTTGGAGAAACATAGGCTGATCGCCTAAGAATTGATACTTTTGAATTATGGTGCTGGAGGAGACTCTTGAGAGTCCCATGGACTGCAAGAAGATCAAACCTCTCCATTCTGAAGGAAATCAGCCCTGAGTGCTCACTGGAAGGACAGATTGTGAAGCTGAGGCTCCAGTACTTTGGCCACCTCATGGGAAGAGAAGACTCCCTGGAGAAGACCCTGATGTTGGGAAAGATGGAGGGCACAAGGAGAAGGGGGCGACAGAGGACGAGATGGTTGGATAGTGTTTTCGAGGTTACCAGCATGAGTTTGACCAAACTGCGGGAGGCAGTGGAGGACAGAGGTGCCTGGCGTTCTCTGGTCCATGGGGTCACGAAGAGTCGGACACGACTAAACAACAACAACAAAGCAGTATCTATAAGTGATTCCTGTGTTGGGACGGAATGTACTTGGAAATGGGACAGGTGACCCTTTCTGCTTCTCAGTGTTTCCAGAAGCCCCACTTTATATGGGACTATAGGCAGTGCTTGAATTATGGTAGGGGAAAGGTAGCCCCATCCCCCAAACTACCCCAAACTAGCCAAATCATAGCTCGGCTGCAGCATTCTATAAAAGGGTACTAAGGTGGCTGTTGGAAAAGGGTAAGCAGGTAGGGCCCCTCTAATCTCTCCACTCATGCAATTTGACTTCCCCCCCATCTCTCTCCTTGTGTGTCCCTGCATTCTGCCAGATCTGCTTTGGGTTCTCTACAACCCTCCAGAGAAGATTGGGGAGGTGTGAGCAGTGCACAAGGGAACAGAGGGAGGGAAAGTTCCATTGTACTGTATACTTTAGAAATGTGTGTTTGTTTTTTTAAAAACCTAACAAAAAACAAAGAGTATTGTGTTTGGCTCTGGCTACCATATTCTAAAATTGTTGTCGGCAAAAGCTTAGATACTAAAAGTTTGAGAATGCAATAGAAAAGAGACTTACAGGACAAAACTAAGAACCAGAGTTGCCCAGTAGTTAAAAAGATTGCATTATAGACAGTAACTAAGATGTAATAGAAAGATATATAAAAAGAAAAATCTTTTAGGCTGTAAGAACAGTCGAGGAGCAGAGCGTGTTGATGATTGCAGAATGGTCTTCTCATGTTTGGTGGATTTAGCTTTGGGATTCTATCTACAATATAGGTGCTTGGTACTTGCTCATGGAGATGTCTTCTTCATCAAGTGCCATAATGACTCATAGCCCGTTCTTCAGGTTGTTTGGCTTTTAGTAGCTGTGCTTGTGCTCCTGCCATTTACACATTCACTCATGTTGTCATTCTATTACTAAAGTCAATCCATTTTGCTGCTATCCTCTTCCCTTCCTTCTGTGTCGTGTCTAGCAAAGATCATTAGATACAGTAACCAATTTCAAAGTCTGACCAGATATTCTCCCCCTTTGAAAAGTTTCCTGGTTGAAATAATTGTTCAAGGCCTTCCTATCCAGTACATCAAGATATTGGAGGCAAGGCAATAAAGCATCATGCTCCATAACTCTTAAAAACGCCTCTTAACTGTAAAATTAGCAGAATAAAACCAACAGTGTGTAAAAAATCTTGAGCTGCTTTAGGTAACTGCAGTCCATTAAATACTGGGTCTGGGACAATCATACAATAGTCATGCTAGTACTGCCGTGATTGCAAGGATTATTCAATAGCATTTCAAATTTTCATCGTCCGGCAACTCTCATTTATGATGGTCGCTTCACCACATTGTCAAGATAGCAGCCAGTGAAAGAAATGCTTCCACGTAACTGGGCCATTGAAACAATCTCTTATTAGCTTTTGAAGTCAAGAATTGTGTGGACACAGAAGTCTCGAATAATTGGCTTGGATCCTGAGACGTGCAAGCTGAACTGCAGTTCCACAGTAAAGTTTTCCTCCCTTTCCTCATCAGTGCAGCCCCTGAATACTGTAGGCCAGAGCTTTCCAAGCTTCATGTTGGTGACACGCTTTTTAGACATGCATCATTTCACAACACAGTAATTCAGTTTTACTAGCAAACCGGAGGTTAAACTAACCCCTTTCCAGTTCCGACAGGCGCACACGAGAGCCAGTGTGGTGTAGTGGTTAAGAGCGGTGGACTCGTAATCTGGTGAACCAGGTTCGCTTCCCTGCTCCTCCACTTGCAGCTGCTGGGTGACCTTGGGCTAGTCACACTTCTCTGAAGTCTCTCAGCACCACTCACCTCACAGAGTGTTTGTTGTGGGGGAGGAAGGGAAAGGAGAATGTGAGCCGCTTTGAGACTCCTTCGGGTAGTGATAAAGTGGGATATCAAATCCAAACTCTTCTTTCTTCTTCTTCACAGTGAGCGTTTGTGCAACACACCTATATACTGTAGCCAACACACTAACGTGTCACGACACACAGTTTGGAAAGCTCTGGTGTAGGGTATGGCAAGTGGGGAACCTCTGGAAGGGGGTACCTTATATGAGTGGAAGTACATTTATGCTTGCACATAGTGCTGTTAGATCCAAACCATTCAAATTTGATACAGCCTTTTGTTTAGCATTTGATGGTTTCCTTCAGTGGCAAATGGAAATGTTACCTCTTTTTTGCTATTTTTTTTCTACCTGCAATTTAAGCAATTAGCCTTACTCAGCTAAAATGGCAAATTATCTTCTACTAAGAAAGAGTACAGTCATTTAATGGTTCCTTTTGTGCCACATAAATGCATGAAATGCTATTTTGAAATGCATTGATACCAGCGACATAATACACAACAAATAATCTCCAGTATGTAGTTACAATGCTACAATAAATTAATGCTGACTTTGTTGTATTGGTACAGATCTTTGAATCACTAGTTAGATATCAAGAGTCATATTAATTGTCAGATATTGGTTATAGTTGACTACCTACTGTAACTCAAGTGTCCTGGGGTACCCCGCAGTAAGATTTCTCATCTTCCACTCAGTAAAAATAAATGCTTTGTCCTTTTTCTTTCCTTTTTCCCAGTATCTGCTTTCACAACCAAAATTCTGGGCAATTCAAACTTCTGCTCTGCTTCTCCGAACGAAGCTTGAGAGGGGAAGCATTCGTCGAGTAGAACGGGCTATGAAACAGACTCAGGTAAGAGGGTTTTTTGGTATATAGTTAAATCTCTCTTCCAATTTTCTACTCTTGCTATTTGAAGTGCTTTCTTCTTTTTTTAAATAAAGAAGCAATATAAATATTCAGGGCTTTTCATAACACTTGAATTACTTGCATACTTTAGTTATTTCTAAATGCAGCGAACAAACATTTTCTGTAGGCTATTTAGAGCTGCAGCTTTTTTGCAGTCTTGGTGAAGGATACCCAGGGATAGAAACCTGTTTCTGCTTGGATCACCATTATTAGATTGTGGCAGATGATGTTCTGCCTCTGTACAGTATTGGCCAAATAGCTACTGGTAGCAAGCACAAGGACAAAATGTTCAGGAAGATCAAAAGATATTAGAAGTGTAGAGAACAAACTGAAATGTCAAAAATATCTTTTGAAAGACTGCTGAAGTATTTTTACTGATTACAGCTGCAGGCCTATGGACATTTACTTAGGAAAAAAGTTCCATCAAGCTCTGTGGAATTTCTGGGTGAACATACAGGATTGAGCAATAGTTGATATCGCTAGTAAGGTTTCTGCAATGTTTAATGCAAAATCCAAAAAATGCTGACAGATTAATATTTTTATGAAAATATATTTCCTTTATTTTGGTGTACACATGCTATTTTCTTGAACCGGGCTAAGGATTTTAAGGCAAGTTTTGTTTTTTTTTAATATTGAAGTCTCATTCTAAGCCATGTTAAGGAATTTGTTGATTTGTTACTTTTCAGGCTGCCTAAAGTGATAAAGCTGTAGTTTTAGTTACCTGTCAGAAATCTGTCATTGCCTATCTTCGTGGGAATTACAAGCAGATACAAGTTTTGATCTGTATGATTATTACACAAGAATCTCATGCAGCCAACACTGTTCCCACCTAATCATATCTTTGCTTTTATAATGCAGTTATTGTGCCTGTTAGCATTCAATAGTTTCATATTTTCTTTGCTGCTGAATCATGGAAATTTTCCTATTTAGGATTTCTTGTATGTGTTTCATTCACAGCTAAACAATTTTCCTATTAAGGAGGCAAGTGGTGTGTCATACTAAAGGTGCCTTTAAAAATTGCTTAGCAAGCAAACTGGTATTCTAATGGGTAGGGCTGTCTTTAAGACTGAAAGGTCACCCAAGACTATTTCCCCCCCTTAATGAAACACAGATGTGGTTGTGGTAGCTTGTGTCATATGGCAACTCATTACTAAAAATGGTCTCTTTAAGTGTCATTTTCTACAATAATTATCACTTTTGTACAGGGGGCAAAAAGGGGAGCAACGATTTGCCGCTTATTTGGTTAAGAATAAGTGTGGCTGTCCAGTCACTATCGTAGTGAATCTGGACAAAATTCTTCCCGAGAAGCATTTCTTGAACATCTGATTCAATTGAATTAATTGGTTGTTAGTGATGTGTTTGTATCTTAATTTTAAGTGGAAATTGTTCGGTTTGGTTACGTAGTTTTTAATGTGTTTTATTTGTATGACTACTTTGCTATATTTGTAATTATGTAAAGCTTTTCATATTGTAAGCCGCCTTGAGCATTGTTTTAACTGTGGAAAGGTGGCATACAAATAAATGATGATGTTGATGGTGATGTTTGTAGCAGGATGCCTGCTGCTGGAGTGCTGTCTCCCACCCATTGCTGCTCTCTCAGGATCAGAAAGAAGACTTGCAGCCCTCTCGCCTGTCGCAAACCCCACCATTAGAAAAGCCATTCCTGAAAACTGGGGGTTCCTATTATTATTATTATTATTATTATTATTATTATTATTATTATCATTTGTACCCCGCTCATTTGGCTGGGTCTCCCCAGCCACTCTGGGCAGCTTCCAACAGAGATTTAAAATACATTAAAATGTCACACATTAAAAACTTCCCTAAACAGGGCTGCCTTCAGATGTCTTCTAAAAGTCTGGTAGTTGTTGTTCTCTTTGACATCTGGTGGGAGGGTGTTCCACAGGGCGGGTGCCACTACCGAGAAGGCCCTCTGCCTGGTTCCCTGTAACTTAGCCTCTCGCAGTGAGGGAACCACCAGAAGGTCCTCAGTGCTGGACCTCAGTGTCCGGGCAGAACGATGGGGGTGGAGACGCTCCTTCAGGTATACTGGGCCGAGGTCGTTTAGGGCTTTTTAAAGGTCAACACCAACACATTGAATTTTGCTCGTAAACGTACTGGGAGCCAATGTAGATCTTTCAAGACCAGTGTTATGTGGTCTCCAGCCCCCCCAAAGCATGCTTCCCTTGCATATCCTCAAATAAATGAAAACTAGAAATTCAGAAGTTCTTCCTTGACAGATAGTTTTGCTGTCTTCTGGCTCCTATAAAATTCTGGATAGTTCTAAGAGAATTCCAGTAGCTTAAGATTTTGCAACGTTAGACTAGCAAGTTTGGGGGTTTTTTTTAATCAGCTGCAGCTGTTACTTTTTTGTGGTTTCTTCAAAAGAGAAGCAATGTTGGCAATTAAAACAAGTTACGGTATAATTTATCATCACTGAATAGTTCAAAAGATTCATTGGAAGTGTGTGTTCAGCAGAATGAAACTTTGAGCTCTTTGTTTTTATGTTGACTGTATTCCTAATATAAAAAGTGGTCTTATTTCAGCAGAGGGGCCTAAAATCCTGTGAGTGTCATAAACCCTTTTCACTTTATGTGGTAATCACATCCTCATATGGGTAAACAAGAATGGAATGTTATATTTTAAAATACAGTGATCTTAATTTAAAACGCTTTTTTAGCAATCGCTAAATTGGTTCCCTCTGCATTCTATAGAGGTAACCAATAAATATTATTTTTGTACACAGAATCTTTTATCTCATAGTTTGCACTGGAAATTGATGAAAACAAGATAAAAGCACATGAATATTTTTTAGTGGAGGGCTTCGTAAATGTTTCTAGGCTTACAATATTCATAAAATCATAGAGTTGGAATCGTGAGTATCATTTCCTCCAACACCCTGCAAAGCAAGAGTCTTTCACCCAAGCCCATTTCTTTAACTCCTTCAGCAGACCCTAGGAATGGCAGGGGCTTCAAAATGTAAGCTGTTGGAAGTGTCCCCTAAAGCACGGGTGTTCAACAGGTTCACCACGATCTACTGGTAGATCCCCAGGAGGTTTTTGTAGATTGCGGTCGATCGCTGAGTCCCTTTCCATAGCGTTGGTAAAATCAAATCCGGCCCCACCTCCTCAGTGAGGCTGTTTGCTTTTCCCCAGCGATTTGTTGGTGAGTGGCTGTTCCTCTCCCCCCTCCCAACCCTTAAAAACGGGGCTTTCCTCCTCCCTAAAAAAAGGTCAACAACTGAACTCCCAAAAAAATGGGGGTAGATCACTGCCAGTTTTTAATTCTGTAAGTAGATCACAGTCTCTTGGGAGTTGGCCATCCCTGCCCTAAAGTACAGTGGTACCTCCGGTTAAGAACTTAATTCGTTCCGGAGGTCCATTCTTAACCTGAAACTGTTCTTAACCTGAAGCACCACTTTAGCTAATGGGGCCTCCCGCTGCCGCTGCGCTGCCAGAGCACAATTTCAGTTCTCATCGTGAAGCAAAGTTCTTAACCTGAGGTACTATTTCTGGGTTAGCCGAGTCTGTAAACTGAAGTGTCTGTAAACTGAAGCGTATGTAACCTGAGGTACCACTATATCTAAATGCAAGGATCACGGAGGGAGGGAAATCTGTGACTTCTGTGGTTAAGCACTCCAAAACATTCACAGTGCAATCCTATCCATTTAATAGAGCTTATTCCCAAGTAAATATAGATAAGATTGCAGCTGTCAAGGCCGGCATGTCCCCTTGAGCCTCTTGAGGTGAAACAGGAAGTGCCGCCCTGCTGCTGCCCTGCTGGTGGAGAAGCAATGCCAGCATCAACACTGATTTCTGGCAAGGTTGAGTGGGCAGGGTGCTCCCTGGGGTACAGCCACAAGGGCTTCTGCCAACCAAGGTGGTTGCTTTACCCCCCCTCATGGTGGGCCTGGCCTGGCAAGCCTTTGTCTTGTACTTTGCTAAACTGAGCTTCATTACAATTATCCTTGGAGCCCATATAAATGAACTTCTACTTTGTGTTATCTAATTAAAGGTAAAGGTACCCCTGCCCGTATGGGCCAGTCTTGCCAGACTCTAGGGTTGTGCGCTCATCTCACTCTATAGGCCGGGAGCCAGCGCTGTCCGCAGACACTTCCGGGTCACGTGGCCAGCGTGACAAGCTGCATCTGGCGAGCCAGCGCAGCACACGGAACGCCGTTTACCTTCCCGCTGGTAAGCGGTCCCTATTTATCTACTTGCACCCGGGGGTGCTTTCGAACTGCTAGGTTGGCAGGCGCTGGGACCAAACGACGGGAGCGCACCCCGCCGCGGGGATTCGAACCGCCGACCATACAATCGGCAAGTCCTAGGCGCTGAGGATTTACCCACAGCACCCCCCGCGTCCCCGTTATCTAATTAAGACATTGTTATTAATTTATTACATTTCTTAACTGCCCTTCACCTTAAGTTCCCAGAGTTACATCTTAAAAAAAAAGAAAAGACCATGACAGGACAATAAAAAACCATCTCAAAATACTACACCATGGAACTACTCTGTTACATTGGATAGTGGGGTCATGGGTTCAAGCCCCACATTGGGTAAAAGATTCCTGCATTGCAAGGATTGGACTAGATGACTCTTCCAACTCTACTGTTCTACGATTCTATGATTTAAGAAACACTGTCTTGCCCATTAACTATCAGTCATTGCTTCTGAAAAGGTCTGGACATTTGTTTACAGTCTGATCCTATGCATTTTTAATTGGAGGCAATCCCCATTTTGCTTAATAGGACTTGCATCCAAATAAGTGTTCACAGGATCCAGAAATCTGTCTCTGTTCTCTCAGAAGATAGAATTCTGCAGTGCTAATAAATGTTGATTGTATGGCCAGAGTTTTGTAATTTTGCTTTATATAAATTCCAGATAGTGGTAAACAATTACATTTCCCTGGTTAATAGCACCAAACAACATTCATGATATTGTTCTTTCAGGTAATATATGCATTTCAGAATTATTTAAATTGAGTTTCCCAATTGAAATCAGTTGCCTCAGTGATTTATACATTGCCATGATTTAAACCATTCCAGCCTGATCTTCTCTTGCACTCAGCAAATTGCAGTTCCTGACACCATAAAAAGGTTGAGTTTAGACTTCCAGTACATGTTGTTTTGCCTGTCTTGTTTAAAATAAACAGGTAGGCTTTTTGTTTTTGCTTAATTCTCTTTGTTTAAGCCAAAAGCTGCATACTGGTGCACATTTCCATTTTGTTTTCAAAAGTATTTTATCATTGGCCATGAGCATATTTTGCATGTCTCTCTGTTATTGAGTTCAAAGTTGGTTGAGGTTAATACACCTCCTTAGGAAAGCTCACCTAACCACTGCACCCAGACAGTCTCCCCACCCCCACAGCTTAACATGCAGTGTTTAAAATGTTTTCTGGCTTCATCTCATACCTATTACCATTTTCCTAGTAGGTGGTCCGTGCAATTCAGCTCTGTAGCTTAATGGATTTCAGCAATGCTCTTTTCATAAAACATCACTGTGAAAGCAGCAGATAGCATTAGCTCATCTGATTTATGGAATACCATGTGGTGACCTTTTGGAGGAAGGTCCCAGTTAAATTTAGTTTGCATACTAAATGCCACAGCTGTATGGAAGAATGAATGGTGAGGATGCAACCAGGTGACCTCCCCCCCCCCCCAAATTCAAAGATCAGGAAGCAAGTCAGTCATGCTCATAGGAAGAACAGAGGTGTTCCTTAATTAACTCCAATTGTAGTCTCTTATGCAGGCAGTATGCATAACCTTTGCTGGTTTGGAAAGCCTGTGTTTTGTTCACCTTGCCATACCTGCGGAATGTTAGGGTCTCTTAATGTTGGATGACATTGGCGTTGTGTGTGAGTCACCCTGTCTGTAATAATAGTTGTCAACAGCACACAGTGTCTTACATCCTCCCCTGTTAATTAGAGAAAGGTGGTTCTCCCTGCCTAACCCCAGATGTAGGAATACCAATTGTGCTTGAAGCTTTGTACTTGCTTTGTTGCAGAATTTTATCACTTAAGTATTAAAGCACTGCATTAAAATGCAGAGATTTAACTGGGAAAGGAAGGAGCAGATGGTGAGGTTTGGCTTTCTTTAAATGTTTGTAAGAAAATGATTAATTTTAATACTAATCAAAAGAAGTTATTTGGAGATTTTAGAGATTTTTCATTCTAATAGATGCATGCGCTGGTAAGAGAATGAGATACATTTTTTAACTTTCATAAAGCGATTGTGTGATCTATTCTATGCAGTTTTCATCATCTTTTCTATTGTATCCACATGTTATCAGCCAGGAATTAGATCCCACCCATTAACAAAATAGCACTGTGCGGTCGTATCCTCCCTCTTATCATATTGTTATTCCATTTCATTGGGGGAGAGCCAGAAAAATTCAATATTTTGGCCTCCAGTGAATTTTTAAGTCTGGTTATGTCTTTTCTTCCCCCTGACTGCCTTGATTAGAGGACCTCTGGGGTCGGCCAGTTATGCTAAATGTTTCCTTGTGACCTCAGGAATCCATTGCTTTTTTTTAAAGTGAAGAGCTTTAAGTAATGTTTCAAAATAGGAGCAGTGTAACATCAACAGACAAGATCCCAAATAATGTACCATATGCAACTTGCCTGTGATTTAATACAGAGGCATGCAGGAGAGGTTTGAATTGGAAAGCTGAATTATTATATTCTGTGCTCCATCAAGATTTCCTCAAAATGTCACTACAACTTCCTGTATGGGGATGTAAGTACTGATATGCACTCATATATTTCTTGATGCCTTATCTATATTTAGCAGGTCATTATTGGCCCAAATTTTTCACTCTGTGCATTGTTAGCTGGATCCAGTGTAGCCATTTCCACTACAGGCATGGCATGCTGTCACAACCCAGTTTGAGGTAGAACTGGAAAGTGAACTTGAAACAACCTTGCGCTCTCTCTCTCTCTCTCTCTCTCTCTCTGTGTGTGTGTGTGTGTGTGTGTGACAAGCTGATCAGGCTTGAGATGCACCCGGCCAGGTTTCTTTCTTTGCAAAGGGGACCACAAGGGCCGCTCACAGTGAGAAGTGAAACTACAGGGAACCAGACAGAAGACCTTTTCGGTAGTCGCCTCTACCCTGTGGACTGCCCACCTGGCAGATGTCAAAGAGTTAGACAGCTATATAGTTTTTCGTAGGCATCTGAAGGCACCCCTGTTTCAGGAAGCTTTCAGTGTTTGATGATGTTGCTGCTGCTGCTTGTTTTTCCTGTAATTTTGCTGGAAGCGGCCCAAAGTGGCCAGAGCAACCCAGTCAGATGGGCAGAGTATAATAAATTTATCATAATACTGCTGCTGCTACTAATAATAATAATACCAAGATAAACAAGCAAATCAGAAAAGTCAAAGCTTTATTTCCTAACCAAATGTGTGTTTTCTCTTGTGGAGAGGGAAAAGGGAGCCTAGAAGATGGAGTGAAGGAATTACCCTATCTAGCACACTAACCTTAATCCGTGTACATACCAAGGATTGGCGGGGTGTGTGTGAGATGCTCCCACAAATGAAAGACCTGGGCTAGGGAGCCATGTTAGAAGCAAAATAAAAGAATCCTGTGGGATTGTAAAAACAGAATTTTCTTTTGCCAATGTATTGTCTCAATACTTTCCCTTTGACAAGCACAGGAACATATGTTCTGAATGCCCAGAGTCTCCACACATTAAAATCCAGCTTGCCAGCTTGCTTGTTTGCTAGCCCAAACCTGTTGCTTCTCTTCCTAGCCCCACTGTAGTGTCCTGTGTTCAACACTACAAGTTGGTGGTTGGGGAGGCCAGTGTGGTGTAGTGGTTAAGAGCGGTAGTCTCATAATCTGGGGAACCGGGTTCGTGTCTCCGCTCCTCCACATGCAGCTGCTGGGTGACCTTGGGCCAGTCACACTTCTCTGAAGTCTCTCAGCCCCACTCACCTCACAGAGTGTTTGTTATGGGGGAGGAAGGGAAAGGAGAATGTTAGCCGCTTTGAGACTCCTGAAGGGGAGTGAAAGGCGGGATATCAAATCCAAACTCCTCTTCCTCCTCCTCTTCTTCTTCTTCTTCTTCTTCTTCTTCTTCCTCCTCCTCTCAAGCACTCCAGTTCATTTTGCATCTTTGAGAGCCTCTTCTTCTTTTAGTGACCACAGAGATTAAATTTGTGGCAGCTCAGAGATGTACCCACTGGAATAGAATTACGTACCTTATTAATGGTTATGGAAAGAAGATCGTTCTGCACCTACTTGTATGTAAAATTCTATACTGTTAAACTCTGTATGCCCTGGATAGTATTTGCACTAAATTCAAATCAGAAGCTTTGAAGCAATCAGTGAAATGAAGCTACATTTCTCTGGATGCATACAAAATTACAGTCTTTTTAAAATTCAGTTGCATTATTAGGAATTCATGGTCCAGCTATCTACAAGGGATTATTATTCTCAGCTTGCCGACATACTTATCTGTAAGAGATCTGTAGCTCCCACAACACCCTTGAAAGTACTTCATCTGTATGTTGCAGTGACACCTCTGGTCTGTTAAATTCATTTTTAGCAAGGGAGCCTTTAATCTCCATTTGCTTGCATGTGTCGCAATGTAGAAGAGGCAAAATACAGTTGCTACTTGGTTTTGCAAACAGCATTGTTAGTTTTTTAATAGTCCATCCATTTTTCCAGTGTTATTTTCCTAAAGCTGTTTTTAGTTACCCAGACCAAAATTTCATCTGAGGAGCCAGATGATGTGGCTTTTAAGCTGGCTAAATCTAAGTAAATTCCTTGTGTAGCTAAATAGCATCACAGTATTGAAACTTAATATAAATTGATTAGACAGCACATAATTCATGGCACTGTTTTCCCTAACTACTTGCTTTACAGTGTTAAAAGCAGAATCTGTTCCTTACCGTTTACATTTTTGTGACCACAGAGAGGTAGGAAAGAAACCAAATCTTATGCAAGATATAGGGTGCAAATATTGAATTTAACATATATCGTGCCTGGGTGAGGATTGAACAGGTTTATGCATTACAAGAAAACAGCCTAAAACTAATACTCAGTTTAAACCCAGGAAGGCTGAAGCAGGACTACTCCAAATGAGGAACCAGGACTTACCCAGTAGCCATTCCATGAGGTCATAGCACCCATTCTATCATACTTCCCTTATACATGTGATACCCCAGTTTGCCTTATTTTCATCCTGAAAGTTTATTCAGCACATGTTGTTGATACTTCCATATATTTTTCTGGTGCATAGGCTTGATGCTCTAGTTCTTGGCAACTTCACCAATTTCCTGCATCGTTTTGGTTTTGGATTGTGTTTTATATGCATGCTTCTTTCTGGCAACTTCTGCAGCCAAGCTGGCACAAAATGTATTGCTTTCCTTTCCATGGACCACATCAATGAGGCTGAGGGGGAGGTCTTTTCTGGGCAGCCCAGGACCTCGATACTCACTGCCCACACTTCCACCTCAGAGAGGTCACTTCAGTGCTGCAGAGATCCTTGGTTCCCAACAATGCAAGAGGGAGGAATTTTGTCATGAGGGAAGAATTGAAGCCAGCTTTCAGCACTTCTCTTGGGATTCCGTCCTGTCCTGGGGCTTTACCACATGCCTGAGAGTTGATGGCGTTCTTCAGCTTATCAAGGAGGGGGGGACATCCAGCTCTTCCAAGGCAGGCAGACTCTGGATTCTGTTGATTGCTGTGTCAAGGACCATGTTTCCCTGCAAGTACAGTTCTTGATAGTGCTCTGCACATTGCTTCATCTGCTTGCTGTGGTCTGTGATTATCCCTCCCAACAAGCTTTTCAGCAATGCAGTTTTCCTGACTGTTGATCCTTGGTCCATTTTGCGAGTGTTGCCAGTGTCAGCAGCAAGTTGAATGCTCTGACATAGCTTTAGCTAGTAGTCATGGACACATCAGTCTGGCAATCAGTGGGGTATCAGTCCTTACCTTTCTCAGTGTAGCAAGTGTCTTCTTGGGAGTCTAGAGTGTCAAGTGCTCAAAGTAGCCTTCCTTCACTCATGTCCTCCTCCATGGGGGTCCCTATTTTGAAATTGTAGGTGTTAGATATAAGCCAGCAACTGATGTTTGTGGAGTTTTCTGATGTACGTAAAGGGCCTACCTACTAAGTTACCTATTTCCGTGAGTGGCACTCTGATCCAAACAATTAAATCACTGTTTTCTCTATAAAAACAGTGAATCCTCAATTTCTGAAATATGGCAAAGAAGATCCTTTAAAGTATTGTTTAAAATGACCCTGTTATATAGGTGGATTGGTCTGTTTTGAGGCTGGGAATCAAAATAAGGCTTATCCACACTCTGCAGTTGAGCTGTAACCATAGATACGGTACAGTATACTGGTGTCGGATGAATGAATATAATCAATCTGCTGCTATAATTTATTAGCTATCTTCTCTGATCAGATAGCTGATTAATGACTAGCAAAAATGTGTGATTGCCTTCATGAGGTGGATGTTTGTTTATGGCAATGAAGATATTTAAAGTTACACAGCATGCACAAGAATGTTTCAGCTGAATCTGTTGAGGCTATATATATATATTGAGAATTGTGGTCCATGCATTCCTTTTAAAAGTGTTTAGGCCTGAATTATAATCTTGTAATAGTGTTGGTGATATCTGCTGTGTGTGTTTTTTTACTTCTGAAAGTCACCTTGCTATCTTTAGACATATATATTTGAAAGCCAGTTGATGGTGTACTCAAAATACATAACGCTGGTACAGCAAATCTTAGGCCAGGATCCATGCAACCATGATCTGTATTGGGACCTGTGCTTTTCGACTTGCTCATAAATTACGTAGAGCTAGAGGTGAGCAGTGAGGTGGTCAAGTTTGCTGATGACACCAAATTGTTTAGGGTGGTTAAAACAAAAATGCAATGCATAGCAGCTCCTAAAGGATCTCTCTAAACACTGCAAATGGGCATTAAAATGGCAGGTGCAAGTGAATGCAAACAAATGTAAATTAATGCACATTAGGGCAAAATGCTCATTTATACACATGGGGTTTGAACTGGTAGTGAATGGCTTGTATTCAAAGCAGCACTAAGGATTTCCACTTGGACAATGGAACTTTCCCCCCTCTCCTCCTCCCGTGGATGTGCCCCTAAATATGAGGGTCTGTAGGGAATGAGTTGCCTTTCACATATTTGGGGCCTAAGTTGTTTAGGGCTTTAAACACTAATGTAAGCACCTTGAATTGTGCCTGGAAACAAACTGGCAGCCACTGCAGCTGTTTTAACATGGTATTATATGATTTCTGAATAGAAGCCCAGCCAGTAATCTGGCTGTTGAATTTGGACAAGTTGAAGCATTGCAGTATTTTAATCTAGGTGCTAACAGAGTACAGTGGCCAAGTCTAAAAGTGGCCGGCCTGAATTGGAAATATGTGCTCCTGGCCACTAAGGCCACCTGATCCTTCAGTGACAACTCCCAAGGTACAGACCTGTTTTTTCCAGAAAAATGCAGCCCTGTGTGGAACAGGCTATCTTCCCACCTCCTGGAACTTGGAACTCATGACACCTCTTGCCTTTCTTCAATTCACCTTCGATTTACACACTTGAACACTAAGCAGCCCTATTCAGAAGTAAAGTTTGTGTGTTTCAATACATTATCAGGGAGTGGAGCAGAGCCTCACCAACTAGCCCGACTTTCAGTCATGTATGCTGCTTTGACCCACTCCTGGCACCAACATTAGTGGGTGATAATGCCTTTGTGTATACTTCTGAATAGGGCTTCACAGTGAGTGAAGTGAGAAATGCTGACAGAATCAAAAAGGCGTTTTCAGGTAATAAATGGGAACAATCTCCTTGTCCCCTCATGGATGAACATAGGCATCAAGTCTCAGCTTGAAGTTGGGATCTTGATCCTCAGCACCTCTATAAATACACTTCATGTATTCATGAAGCCTCCCTCGCTGCAAACGTTTATACCGAACACATAGGCATTCGACAGTGGGCAAGTCAGTGTGCGTAAAGTCAGAGGTGGGGCTCGTTGGCGCAGCCCCACTCACACCTTGAATCAGTGTATGAGAATTACTTCTGAATGGGACTAGTGTGTCCATAGCAAAAACCGCATTCTCTAAAACTGTAAAATCGAAACACTCCTGTCTTTATTAGCTAGTGCAGCAGCCAACTTTGAGTAGGAGCATGAGATAGCATCGCCAAGTAGAACTAGTATGATTATAAAGTTGAGGATATGTTTCGCCTCAAATGTGAAACATGGGGATCTAAAAAAATGAGAGAGGTGTGCTTTGTTAAGTGAAATTTTAATGTGGAGTCCATCAGTGGTTTATGTGATAGGCTGTGGTAGCTGTGTTGCTCTTCTGTTATCTCCTGTTGCTATTGCCTCCTTTGCTGACCACTGAGACTACAAGCTCTTCAGCTTTGGCTGTCTCCCTGTGTAAGAAGTGGTTTATTTCATAAATTTTATGGCATGTTGACATTTACAATACCATCCCATTCATTTTCCCAGTGTACTGTGTCCAATGGGACTTACTTCCTTGTTTGAGTGCTTAGAATAGCAGCCTTAAGAGCTGTGCTGTTGTAGTTTTGTTTCAGTCCTAGACAGAATCGTAAACACTGTTAAACTTCCATTTATATACATAGTGTTTTGTATTCTCAGGCTCTTGCAGACCAATTTGAAGACAAGAAAACATCAATTTGTGAACGTATGAAACTATTTTACAGTTGCCAAGTTCCTCCACATTGGGCTATCCAGGTACAGAATAACTGGTGCATAATGTTTTAGTTAGAATTCACATTACATTTGATTTTTAAGCATTTCATTTTTGAAATGTCCCAGCTGAGATATTGCACTGGGGAAATGATTGCTTGTTTTGTTAACATGAAGAATGTTACAGATTTCTCTCCGTTTTAAATATATTTCCCCCAGCTTTTGATTTCTCCTCCAGTATTAAATTGTTTGTTAACCGTCTCTTCTCCCTCCCCAAACAAACATAATGATTTAGCTTAAAGAATAATACTTTCACAAATGTTCAATAAGTCATGATCCAGGAAAGAAATTAAGCTGTGTCCCCACCCCACTTTTAAACTGTCTTAACATATTATCAGTGGGGACACACATAACCACAAATTTAGAGCTTTAAAATCCAGCTTAATAGTTAAGATACTGTGGTCAAGAGACTTCTTTCAACTTCTAACTTAGATTTGCAATCTGTTTGTATTTCTCTGACACAGCAGAAACCATTTTAACATTTTCCCCTAGGATTTTCCCCCTTTTAAATTTTTTTTAACCTTCCAGTTCACAAAAAACCCAGTGTGGTTTTAATTTCTAGCTTTTCTGGCCAAACCAATATTCCGAGTCCTACTGAGAGGTATATTGGTGATTTATTATTTACAGTGGTTGCAATATTTTCCTAAGTAGCACTGCCCATTTCATACATTTCTCCCATACTTAACCTAAGAACTATTGCATTTAAATCATACATATGTCAGGAATCGTAATTCCTCCAGCCTGGCCTTCTGTAGAATGCAAGGTCACCTGAGGCCACAAGCTGCTTTCCTCTCTTTCACTCCCAGAAACCCGTGTAAAAGGAAACGGGAAGAGACTTGTGATGCATTTGTCATCAGTTCACTCTTAGGGGCTCTTTGGCTGCATTCCAACATCTCACCCATTCTTTTGTTTGTTTCTATCTCCCTGAATCCTATCTTGTCAGCCTGCCTGTTTCCTATGCCTCCCATCATCCCTGACAGTTGGCCATGCTGGCTGCAGCAGATGGGAGTTGTAGCCCACATCTGGTAGCTCCATCATCCCTGACCACTGGTCCTGCTAGCTAGGGATGATGGGCGTTGTAGTCCAAAAACAGCTGGAGACCAAAGTTTGGGAAACCCAGGTCTAGAGAAATACTGTAGAGGGGAGGGAGTGCTGGCTGTGTTTATTTAGTTCTTAGTGAATTAAGATTGTAAAACCTATGCCTAATCTCTGCTTGTGTTGATTTTAAAAGATTATCAGTGCTAACTCAGTAGATTTTTAAGCTTGATTTCTTTAGCTATCATATATTAAAGACTTATTTTTTAGAATTCCCATGCCCTTCTAAGCTCAACTTGAAACACTTTAAATTGTTTTCCACCTTATATATATTCTGCTAAATGGTTTTCTAGGGGGAAATTCTGGATTTGAATTTTTCAATATCTTCCTTTGCAGCGGCAGCTTGCAAGCTTACTATTTGACCTTGGATGTACCAGTTCAGCTCTGCAGATCTTTGAAAAGCTTGAAATGTGGGAGGATGTAGTTATCTGCTATGAAAGAGCAGGACAGCATGGAAAGGTAGAGTACATCTACTTATTTTCACTGTGTTTATACATAATGTACCCCAGAGTTGCATACATGCACAAGTACATGTACACCAGCGCCCTGCAGGAAGCAACTTCCTTTCACTGGAACATATGGTAAGGGTCATTATGAGAAGGAAAACTGCTTCCCATAAATTTTTATAAAATTATTCAGAACAGTATTTATGTACTACTACAAAGACTAATGTGATGGACTTGCATGAAAGGTCTTCCCTAGAATCCCAGAATTGAAAAGTACCAGAAGATCATGGAGTGCAACTACTAAGTTGAGCCAAGATCTGTACCACAGTGTTCTTGTAAACAGAGAGCAGGAGTGAATGAGTGGGAGGCAGTTCCAGATAGCTGAAGCAAATGAGCCAGGTCGGATGATATTTGTCATTGCGAAAACTCATTGTAAAAACTCTACAAAATGACAGAGAGGCGAAGGACTTCCTTCTGGTCTCTCTGATTAGAGGTTTGGGGGCGCCTGACTTTCTTGCCTGTGACCTTCTTTCTCTCATGCTTTCCTCTCCTCTTCCTTCCTCCCATGGTCCCAGGGCTACCGTTAAGATCCTCCTTAGAAATTGAAAGAGTGCTTAGTACCAAAGAGTGCTTAGTACATCCATGTCTTCCCACTTCTGCAAGTATCCCCTTCCCACAGGGTCAGGTCTGGCATACAAAAGGAACTGGCTGAGGCGGCAAGGCTAATCTAACCTCCAACAACACAAGAATTGCCTATGAAAACAACAGAATGAGGTGGCAGAGAACTGAGGTGAAGAACTGAACAGGCTGTTCCATTTCAGACCACCACTGGTAGAGAGTAAAAAAAAAAAAAAAATCCATGCCAGTAATAAATTAGCACAAAGGGAGGGGGCTGTATTGCAATATGTCCCCTTCATGTATTTGTTGGCACCTTACATAGAAGAGCGTTTTTAAAAATGGCACCCCCAAGGGCTAGTTCATTCTTCCACCTCAGAATTCTGCAACCTCAATCTTGATGTCTACATCAGCCGTTTGTTCATAGAAAAAGACAAATGGGGAAATGCTGAAGGGAAAGAGAGGGGGGAAGATTGGCGATAAGAGTGGAAATGAAGTAGAGATCTTGCGCCTACAGGAATCTGCAGGGTTGGCGCAGGTTTGAAGCGTGCCTTGAAGCAGTCTCCTGGGCAGAAGGCTGAACGAAGTGGGAACTGAAAGGTGCCCTGTTATAGGAACGGGATTGCCTAATGGTTGTGACAGGACTGGGGTGCAAGGGTCATTGCATGGCAAAGAATACCAGTAGTATGATGTCATTAAACATCACAGTATGAATTCCCCACCAATTTGGGTCTGGGAGATCACAAAGGATCTCTGACCAATCAGAACTTGCAGCCAGATGAATGAGGTGTGGGGAAAGGAAAAGGCATTTCCCAGGCGATTTAGGAATGATCCACTTACCCCACTGGAAGATGCTTGCTAAAGGGATACCTTACCATCATTGCCTTAGTGCTTAATTAGTGCTAAATAAGGGCATCTGTCTGCACTAGATATGACAGAGGGACTAATTAAGCTTGGACATATCGTCATTATGCACAGGTGTTATGGTGCGGAAATTTTCCTGCACATCAACTACTATGGAGAGGTTATTTGGTAGGAATCACTAGAACTTCTCCTGATAGAAATATACTTAGCTTGAACGGCCACAGCTTCCTCTAATTGATTTGCAGTGGTGTTTCACTTGTTGTTCGCAACAGAGCCAAAACAGACAAATAATTCTGGGATGCATGCAGAGTTCCGATTGAACCAAGCTTTCCTGTAACAAAGTTGTCTCTAATGCAGGAATTCCACAAACCTTGAGTATGCACAGTGGCCCGCTAGCTTCTTAAGCACAATGTTTCTCTCACTGCCACTTTCCAACCAGCTAGTCTATACTGTGTTGAGTGGCACTTAGGGAATCTTGGAAACCCACTATGTTGCATTCTTAGTCTCTGGATTTTCTGTATGGGGGCAAAGAAGTCTGGGGAAACATAACCTTAAAATTTATAGTTACAGGTAGGTAGCTGTGTTGGTCTGCTGTAGTCGAAACAAAATAAAAAAAATCCTTCCAGTAGCACCTTAGAGACCAACTACCTGACATTCAGAAGACATCTTAAGGCAGCCCTGTTCAGGGAAGTTTTAAATGTGTGATATTTTAGTGTATTTTTGGTTTCTATGGAAGCCGCCCAGAGTGGCTGGGGAAACCCAGCCAGATGGGCGGGGTACAAATAAATTATTATTATTATTATTATTATTATTATTATTATTATTATTATTATTGGTATGAGTTTTCGTGTGCATGCACACTTCTTCAGATACACACAGAAGCTCATACCAATAACAAACTTAGTTGGTCTCTAAGGTGCTACTGGAAGGATTTGTTTTATTTTGCTTAAAATTTATGTTGATGTTGTTGCATGGATTTTAGCTCATCTCTCTCTCTCTCTCTCTACACACACACACACACACCACATATGAGGAGGGGGTTGTCCATGAATTTTGGCCCAGAAATAGCAATCCTGCTCTGTAAAACATCACAGAAAAGCGTTTCTTAGTGTGAATTCCAAAAAAAGGCATGAGCTTGGAAACCAGACAGGATGTTCTGGGGAAACCATCCAGTGTCTACATTTATTAATTGCCATCTGTATCCACATATTTGCTTCCCTAACAGCTGGATATGTAGACTGACTAGTGTGTATTTTAATTTTTCAGACATTGGGTTTCTCAGACATCTTGTTGGTTCTGTGTCTTGACAAATGTCCAGTATACCCAGCATACTGTGTCTAGTGTTTGCAATTTCTGATGCTCTAGAGAGCTGGGGTGTGTGGGTGTGTGGAGGGTCATTCTTTTATAAGCTAATACAGTAATTACATATTTTCATGAATTTCCTTACATCTTGTGTCACAAAGGCAATAGCAGTTCTTCAACAAAACTATTTAAAAAGAAGTTATACTTGCAGAGACTAGAACATTAGACACTGTTGTGATTTTCATTTTTCAGAAATACATATTCCACTATCTTCACTTCAACTTCCCCTGGCCATAGATATTTAGTTGCATAGGTGCAGAGGCTGCAGTTAAACAATAGATTGAAGGATTTTGGATGGAAATCTCTAACAGTGCAATCCTAACCCTATATACTCAGAAATACCCTACTGGATTCAATGGGGCTTACTCCCAGGTAAATGGTATTAGGATTGCAGCCCAAACTGCAAAAATATAAATAATGACTAATATAAATAATGTGGAACTTCTCCCATGCTTTGCATACTATTCTGAGTAATTATCTAAATCTGGTAATTACAAAATGAACAAGTATGTGTCTTGGTACCAAATTCTGTTGGGCTCCTTGCTTGTGCCAGAACAATATGAGAATCCTATCAAGAATAAAAGTTTAGGCCAATATTTTCCATTTGTGTCAAGAGATAGGAAAACAGTATTTAGAGAGTGGATAAGGAAGGCATCTGGATTAAAGTATTTCATAATTGGCAATTGCGTAATTTTTGAAAATACTTTCAACTAATTCTGGGATAAGACTTTAGAATACTGGAAACAAGGCTTCAAGTTCTGTGTGAAACACAACTGGGAGCTCTTAATCTGTAAGCTTTAATTTGTGCTTAGAGGGACACGGGTGGAGCTGTGGTCTAAACCACAGAGACTAGGGCTTGCCGATCAGAAGGTCGGTGGTTCGAATCCCCACAACGGGGTGAGCTCCCGTTGCTTGGTCCCAGCTCCTGCCCACCTAGCAGTTCAAAAGCACGTCAAAGTGCAAGTAGATAAGCTGTACACTGGCTTCCTCGGCCAATAAAGCAAGATGAGCGCCGCAACCCCAGAGTCGTCCGCGACGGGACCTAATGGTCAGGGGTCCTTTTACCTTTAATTTGTAAATCAGAAGAACTTTTTGAAATGAAGAGCTTCTGTTAAAGTTCATTATTTTCCTTTTAAAAATCAAACAGATAGCTATCACCATTACGTAAAGTTGTGATTCTTCTATAAATTGTTTTTTCAGTGGTCAGAGTAGTATTTTATTTTGTTTTTATTTGTTTTATTTATTAGTCACTTCTTTCAAAAAATGAACTCAAACCAACTTATAAAAACAACTTTCTATAAAAAGCAGCATGTCACTAAGCAGAAAAAAACAAGAGGGAAATATTTGGATATGATCAGTACATGACCAGGGGAGGATTCCAGCATTGTTTCCTTGGAATAATTTGGTGGCCAGGAGATTACAAAAAGTCAGGAATGTAGACCTAGTAGGCAACTTGCATTTATTACTGATACTGTATGGTAGTGAGAAGGTACTTTGGGATCTGCTGGTGGACCTCTGGGTGATTTGCAGTAGATCAGCAAGGGTTTCTGACTTCCAATGATTTAATAATAGCAACAGCAAAATTACTTTTTCCAAGTAAATTAGTCTGCTGAAATGAAGAAAGCTAAGCAGGAGTGGGCTTTTGTGTGAGAGGTCTCTGAGTTCAGCTCAGATCTGGTAACTGAAAACAATGGTGTCTGGAGCTGCACAGCAACCATCCAGTTAACATTCCTCAAAAGTAGATATTTATGATCAACCATGACATGGGTGTTAAAATCTTTTAGGAGCTGTCTCCTAATTGCTTCTCACAAGGAGGCATTAATTATTTCCTGGACTCTGCTTGTCATTCTAGTGCTGCTGAATATTAGAAGACAAAAAGGGCAAGGGTTATGCAAATGAGTGATAGCCTCACCCCACCAAGAGCTCGTCCACATCACCAGGCCTCCACGAGTGGAACTTGTTAAATAAAACAGGGCAAAACAACAGCAGAATTAGTGGCATACGAGTTTAGGTGGATATGAGCAACTTTATCCCCCAAATGCCTAGGAAATAAGTTGCAACAGACTACTGGGAGACTTCTTTACATCACTCTGCAGACCAAGCTAGAGAAGACCTTGAATAGTTTGGGGGGGGGGACTCCATTGGACACCACTGAGTAGATACAATGGTGGCAAAGTAGTATTGTCACCTTGAGGTCATCACTACCACAGAGTAGGCTTGAAAATTAGGTCTTGTGTTTGCTTGGCTTACCTCAGTCTTGCACCATCTTTTGCTTGGAGTTGCCAGGGTTTGAAGCATATCACTGAACTGTACCCCTCCACTTCAGATAGGAAAAAGAATTCACTACAGATTTAGTCCAGGCCTGCTCAGAGGTACAATTTTGTGAACTAGAATGTTTAATATTACTGAATGGCTGGCCTGCATATCTAGCATACAGTACTAGGCACTACCACTCAGTGACCTGGATTTGAGAGAGTCTTATGCAAGGATGAGGAAAAGGAGCAGGTCGCTGTGCACTTTTCACCTCAGAGATGTTTATTCACACTGTAGACTGTTGCTCCAAAGAGAGGGGGGAAGAAAGAATTGCCTGGGTCTTTAACTGCCTCACCATGGCTGCTCTCTTAACTCAAGCTGTTTCTTGTTCCTTTAGAAAACTTATTGTGCAGCCTTAATAATTCTCGACAAGCAGGTTTTGCAGCAATCATGCCATTTTCACCTTTGATTTGATTCAGTCTTGTATTTTTCTTGCAAACGTAACAAGTCTTCTCCCCCCCCCATGTGCATTGCTCTTGGTTGCAAAATATGTTTCAGAATGGACACAGTTCTAAAACCAACTCCCTAATGACAACAAATATTGCTTGAATTCAGTAGAACTTATAGGGAAGCAGGATATAGGCCCAGGTGCCAAATTGTATAGCAGAGATTTTCAACCTTTTTGAGTCCGCTGCTCCCTTCAACATTTACATTCTTTCTGCGGCACCCCTGTGGGGCTCAGGAGCCCAGTTGTGTCACCCCTTGCCTGCAAAGCTGGCAACCCCTCACCCCTTTTCGAAAACCCTCCCTTGTGGAATATCCCCTCAGCCTCCTCTACCCTCTTCTTGGGAGGCCTCTGGGAAGCAGCTGCTACTGCTTCAGTCTCTGAGCTTCCCCCCTCACCCTCCGCCCTAAAGAGAGCTGCCTCCAAGAGGCACCATTCGCCTGTGGAGCTTATAGCCAGGGCTGCAGCACTAAATGGCTGTGCAAACCTTGGGGAGGCAGAGACGCAAGAGGGCAGCAGAGGAGGAAGGGAAGGGAAGAGGGCCAGAGGCCAGTGTTGCCCGCAACACCCCTGAACATCATTCAAGGCACCCCAGGGTGCCATGGCACATTGGTTGACAACCCCTGTTGTACAGCATTCTGGATCAGAGGCGTGAGGAGTGGTCAGTGCCTTGGGGAACCCAAGTCAGCCTGCCCAGGGGCCCTCAAAATCTGAAGCCAGAAAGAGTATTGTGCATGCTGACATTTCTGGCTTGTAGAAAATGAAAACAAAACATGCACCTGTCCAATATAATTACAGCCATTTCTGGACTTCTGAAAGACTACTTTCTACCTCACACATCTGGCAGCTAACCAAGGCGAACCAACTGATCCTCTCTCTGAAAGCGGTGCTAAAAATGGTGCTTTCTTTCCATAGGCAGAAGAAATTTTGAGGCGGGAGGTAGAGAAGAAAGAAACACCAAGTTTATATTGCTTGCTTGGGGATGTCCTTAAAGACCATTCTTACTATGACAAAGCTTGGGAATTGTCAAAGCACCGCAGTGCCCGGGCTCAGCGCTCCAAAGGCCTTCTCCACCTTCGCAACAGGAACTTCAAGGAATGTATAGAGTGCTTTGAGCAATCCGTGAAGATTAACCCCATGCAGGTAAGACAATAAGAACTTTTTACAATATATTTGTGTGCTGGCTTCTGAAGAATTACACAACTTTTAGAAGACATCTGAAGGCAGCCCTCTTCTCAACGCTTTGTTTTTAGATATGCTGTAAGGCGCCCAGTGTGGCTGGGGAAACCCAACCAGATGGCGGGGTAATAATAATAATAATGGTGTGTGTCTTAAGTGTCACATCTCCTGCCATATATATCCTTTTAAAGTCCTAAAAGCCTTAGGACATGGTTACCTAAAAGACTTCCTTCTCCAATATGTACTTACCTAAACCTTAAAATCCTCTTCAGATACCCTGTTCTAGTTGGGCCCACCAAATGAAGCGAGGTGGGCATCCACCAGGGATAGGACCTTTTCAGTAGTAGCACCCTGGATATGGAATAGCCTTCCCAGGGAGGATTGTCTGTCACCGTATTTGTGGCTTTCTTTAGATGACTTTGGTAACCTGGCACTCTGTTTTTAACGCTCTGTTGTGTTTGAATAAGTTTCTTTCTTTCTTTCTTTCTTTCTCTATTTATTTAACAAAATTTATATATCACTTGATTGTCAGAACACCTTTAAGTGGCTTACAAAAATATAAAAAGAAACATTAAAATTGTCAATAAAAAGCAGTTAAAAACAGGTATTTAAAATTTTCAGAAGATTATTAAAATCACCAGTAGCTAAAAAGATTAATGGTTCTATGGTTTGCTTTGTATTTTGGTTATTTTGGACTTCTTTATTTAAACCACCCACAGAACTTCATGGCAGAAGTCATAAAATATAGTTTGTTGGAGCAAAGCAAACCGCAGTCTCTGGTCTGGATGTAATGCTGAGCTATGGATCCTGATTTGTTTCCTCCACATGCTAGTGGGGAGGAGACAGACAGCCCAGCTTGGCACTTCATAGTAAACCATTAACTGTGGTTTACTGTGACGTGTGAGCTGGGCCCGTTATGTAAGCTGATTCATTCAAAGCTACGTAAAGAGCAGTTGGTAACTAATAAAAATATTTTCCATGACTTTGAAGAAGTAGTGGTCTAATCATGAATTTATTTTTTTCAAGTACAGTATAGGCAAAACGTTTCATTCAGATATTCTCATTTGTGCAGCTGCCACCACCTAGTTTTCAGAGATCCCTGCCCCTTTTCATAGCAGCTTCCCATACCCACATCAGAGGCCTTCCCTGTTACTGGGTTATCTCAGTCGGTAGAGAGTGAGACTCTTAATCTCAGGGTCATGGGTATGAGCCACATATTTGACAAAAGATTCCTGCATTGCAGGGGGTTGGAGTAGATGACCCTTGTAGGTCCTTCTATCTCTATGATTCAGTCCTCTGGGAGAGGCTTCTTAGGCAGCTATATTAGGAAGGATTGGGTAGGAAATCCATGCTGTGCAAACAGCCTTACATAATATTTTCATGCAACCCATGTTTGCACGTTTCTGCTGTTGGGGAAACCACTATTATGATGCATTGAAGGTCAGCAACTGAAAATTTGAGTTTGAAATCTACTTAATTAGACCCTAAACTAAAGGTTGAGGTGAAAAGGAGTGGCTGGGTTAAATGAGACATCTATCATCACATTTGGGCCAATTCACTGCAAGTAGGCCGCTATCAAGTATTATGTTGCTGCTGTTTTGATGTTTGACTGTGCAATTGTTGCATTTTAAAGTGACTTTTTTTGTATTAATGCACCATTCACTGCTATGGGTCACTCTTTGATCAAAAAGTGGTATATAAATAAGCTATAATATAAAACAATTAATATTTCCACTTCCTTTGGGCATTTGTAATAAATGTGCTTAGTCTAGGCTCCATCATTATTTATTACATCCATTCATCATTTATTTTACATGAAAATGTGTCAAAGTGACTTAACAATGTAATAATAAAAACAACAAGCTATATTAAAACCAAACACAAGAACAAGAATAAAACCACAAACTGCCTTTGTAAGGCTCCTTTTTTTTTTAACGTGAGATGCATGTGCCAACATTTGCTTTGTTCTTGAGTGTAGTTCCAAAGTTAACACTTCAATCAAAGCAGCAGTTTCAAAAGCAGAATTAATTCTGACCTTTTTTTTCACACATCTGCATGTTGTAAGCTTGAATTATTTCACTTACATGATAAAGAGTTATTTGAAGAACTAGTGACATTAACCCATTTAAGAGGTGTGATTCTAGTTTGTGTTAGCAAACTGCTTAGGCAGTGAAGAAGCAATATACTCTTGAACCATACATAGAATATGGTATCTTAAACATGAAATCCAAATAGAAATTCATAGTGTCCGTACCAATGTGGCAAGTAGTGGCCACAAGGATGCAAGGCATACCAAAACCAATCAAGAGATTGACAAAACGAGGCTACTAATTAGTACTTTTTCTCTGCAATCAGTAGTGCAAATATATAAGCCACTTTGGGGGGGTGTTTAAGGTAGGAAGCTTGTTCCAGGTGAAAATTTCCCTTGAAATGTTTCTCATGCTGTATTCCCTCTTGTTTGCAACTGCGGTTCAGGGAAATAGTTTGCTACCAGAAACATCCCCCTGCATTTAGTGATTATTCAGAGCCTCAGGGTTTGGGGGGTTTTTTTTGCAGTTGTGAGTGATTTGCCAGATCCCATTCCAACCAACATAATTGCCTACGGAAGTCATGGTTTCTCTCACTCCAGCTTTTCTTTGCAATTATTTCACTGTTGGGCCCTCTAAAGGCCTCCATCTCCTACAAAGATGACTTAAACATACTTCCTGCAATTCAGTGGCAGTACCCTTTCTTCCTCGGAAAAATGTGTCTCTATAGAATCATTCCAGTGCTGCCTCTAATTAGACAGAGGCACACACAAACACACAGGCCTCCTTTTGGCAGGAAAAAACCCAAATACTGCTTTATCTGGACTTTCAAATTTTAACAGCCTGATTCATTCAAAGCTACGTAAAGAGCTTCTGTATTTCATCATTGATACCGTTGAAAAATAGCTCTCTTCTGGCCTATGCAAAGATGCAGGCGCAGCCTAGCATATGACGCTGTAGGCCCAGCTTACGAGTGGCACTGTTTTAGAGAGAAGCTGGGAAACTATAATTTAAGAAACCGAGAGAGGCTGGTGCAGGAGGGGAAGAGGGACTAGGAACTTGTAACCCAGCACACAAAATTTGGTTTGTTGGACCAGGTGAGCTGTGTCAGAAAGAGACTCTTTTGAAAGCAGAATGTGAGTTTTAGTAATTATTTCCCCTCAGGGACACCTGCTCTTCTTTTAAAAATCAATTTAATATAGTTTTATTATCTCTATGTGACAAAGTATTAATAATGAAACGATGCAGGGCATTATGGTGGGCTGGCAGTGGCAAAATGCTATTTCCGCACTGAACAATTAATGAATTTACAGAGTTAGTCAATGAATTTTACATAAATATGTCATTTACAAGATTTTTGTTGGAACTTATTCTTGGTTAGTTTTGCCACTACATCCTGCTCCTTCAGTTTCCACAACAATCACATTTACAAGAAGAATGTATTATACAAATTGGTGTCTCTGTGGATACATCTGCTTCTTCTCAGGGGCTATTTGCATCATCACAGCTGCATCCCCTTATTGCCCATTCTGATGGTGGCATCACAGCCAAGAAGTGGCTGCTGTATCTTTGTCGAGTGCCCAACCTGCAGATTGACTCTTGAAGCTCCATCAGACCTATGGCTTTACTTAGATAACATACCTTGGGGTAACTCCAAGAAAAGTGATGTGGCCTTTTGCACAATAAAACATAACCAGTTTTCCAGGCAAACACTGCAATTGTTGTTTTGTTTTTGTATGACCTTTCAGTTAGGTGTGTGGTTTTCCTTGGGCTGTGCCTACTTAGCTTTGGAAGATTATGAAGGTGCTGCCAGAGCATTTCAGCGCTGTGTGATATTGGAACCTGACGTAAGTACAATAGGTTTAAAACATTGGTGTTGCTTTGATTCTGTTTAACAGTATTTTTTTAATCACTTTTCTGGGCAAGCCCATCCAATGTAAGTTGAATAATAAACAGACTGATCAATAAGCAAGCCAGTAAAAACAAAATAAAACTATATAATCTAGCCTGTAAAACAATATCACACCTGGAAGGCTAATATAAAAATATACATTTTCAGTGCCTTCTGAAATCCATGCATCATGTTTACCCTAATACAGATCTGATGGGAAAGAATTGCAAAGCCATGGAGCCACCACAGAAAAAGACCATTCCCTTTCGGCTTTCTGTCACGGGAGGAGGATACTTAAGGAAGGAGTTAGTGCTCTTAGAGTGTGGGCCAGCAGTCCAACAAATTGCTTTAACCCAGGAAAGCATTTGATTAAAAAGATATTGGTTATCATTGTCATGCTTTCGTAGACTACGTTTTAAGCTTGTTTATTTAAAAATATTTTTATCTATGAGACGGCAACTACAACAATCCATTGCTGAGTTGGGTGTAGCTGCCACAACATGCAGGGATTGTCAGAGCAGCACAGAGCCCTGTTTCATTCCTCCTCTTCTCTTCCCCTGACTGTAACCATAGTTTAGTGTTACAAGAACAAGACAAAGCAAGCCTCTGCTCAATTCTTCTCACCCAGTGCAGCTGTGAAGAGGAGTTCCAAAGTCTTTCCTTGTGTTTTAGATTAACTATAGCTTGCCAAGCTGTGATTCATTTTAACTATGTCTTCTTGAAATGAGACAAGGGCAATTGCTGGAAACTACAAGAGGGGAGTGCGCTCTTGGTCGCCTGTTCTGCTTGCTGGTTTCTCACAGGCACCTGGTTGGCCACACTGAGAACAGGTTGCTGGACTAGATGGGCCATTGACGTGACCCAACAGGCTATTCTTATGTTCTTATGGTTCAGGTATAACACTAAACTGGTTAATCTAAAATAGAAGTTAAGGTTTCCAGCCTCCTCACAGCTGGTGGGTTGGTGGAGGGAGGACACAAAACCCATGGCTTGCTGTGGTTTCTCCTCATTAATGTTAAACTGGGCAAAATCAGTAATTCAACATTGGAGCATTACCCCTAATGAAATTATAATCATTCTCAGTCTGAGAAAGTGTGTCAGGTCTAGGGCTGGGCGATATCAGCTTTTCAACGTTGCAGTGTATCACCAGCTAAACATCGCAGTTTAGCGATATACTGCGATGTTGAAAAAACAAGATGCATTGGCCTCTGCCTGGGAGATACTGGGTGAAACTGCTCCAGCTCTCACCTCAAGAGCTGAGGCGGTTTCACCCAGGCTTACAGGCTGGGACAATGCAGCTTGTTTGCCCCGCTCAGCTGGGGGAAGGGAACACTCCCCCCACCCCCAGTGGAGCAGTGGGGCTCCTTTAACTGCTTGCTGCGAGGAGGGGCAACACTCCTCAGTTGAGCAGTTTAAAGATGCAGAGAGAGGAACAAGCTGTATCAGCAAGGCACTTTTTTCTCCCTCTCCATCGTATGAGGGCAGAGTGGGATGGCGATTTCACTCAGTGATATATCTGTCCCTCTGCCAGCAGCACCCACTGGAGGAAGGAACTACTGACTTCCTCCAGCGGGTGCTGCTAGTGGAGGGACTCAGGAGCGGTGGCGGTTTCGCCAGTGATATACCACTGAGTGAAACTAACATCACATTCTGCTCCTCATATCAGTCCTGGGTGATACATAGATATATCGCCCAGGCCTAGTCAGGTCTGTGCTCTTCTATTATCTCCCAAATTCTCAGACTATTTTTATGGTTATTGTTCAATGTCCTGTCAAAATAATACCGCCTGGTATGCCACTGTTTCTACTGTTACACTAATTTTATACTGCAACAACCTAAAAAAAATTATTAAATATGGGCACTATCCTAAATCTTGCCATACTCCTAATGGCTATGAATCAAGCAAAGGTAAGCCCTTGAGTGGCATATGCTTTAAAATTCTCTCAAAATTAGCAGGTCTTTAAAATGTCTAACTCCGGCTCGATTATGCCTATTGATTGGTGCTATAATTTAACAGTCAAATTTATGAATGTCAAATACGTTGAGACACAAATCAGTGTTTTCTGATAACACAAATTCAGTGTGCTCAGTGTTTAAATAGGTATCCTTACTCCTGTATGTTTGCTCTCTACTTCAAGCATTTGTTTTCCCCACAGAATGCCGAGGCTTGGAACAATTTATCAACTGCATATATCAGATTAAAACAGAAGTAAGTACATCAAAGGGATTAGTAACTGCTGCTTCCAAAGTAAACAGTGCTGGTTTCCTCCCTCTCCAGCTTTCCCCCCAATTCCTCCCAGCTCCTGGGCATGCTTCCCTCGTGATCTACTTTATGATCACCTTAGGACAAGTCTCCCACCACGAGGTAGAGATATCATTGAAAAGCCTTTGAAAAGGAAAAGCAACTGTTTAGATTCCTCCCCAAACTGGGTGTCGCAATGTAGAATTTATTGCACAGGATACTGTTAATTACAAGTGCTGTACTGACTTCATCGTGCAAGGGAGGCCCTGCTCTGCATCCTGACCCTTTATACAAAAGAGCCCTGCGGAATCAAATGCCCACGCTTTTCTGTATTGTGGACCCCCACGCTACAGAGTGTTGTATCTATGGGGTGCATATCCCCTCCCACCGACCCACCTGGCTTTTCCAAAAAGCATTTCAGTATTCTTAATAACTGTAATGTCATTAACTGTGGAATTTTTAGCTGGCTGTTTTTATTACTTGTTAGTTGCAGTGTTTATTGTGAATTCTGCTTTTGGTCAGTTTCAGGTGGCGTGCAAATGGCAGAGAATGGGGCATATAAATATTTATGTACATAACTGCATTCTTACTTTAAAAAAAAAGCAAGCTGGCATCTAAATCTGATTTCAGTCCCTTTGGAAAAAATATATAGCTAAGGATGCCTATTGTAGTCACATAATCAAGGGGGAAGTTGGCAGTTTTAGTACTAGCCTCATGGTAGCAGATGGTATCAACGTGCATAATAAGCCACTTGTTTTCTGCTCCCTAGAAGAAGCCATTAATAAATCTTGTGAAGGGACCCGATTTCTTAGTTCTGTATGCTTGCTCAGTTTATGTAATGATGTCTGGAGTAGATACCTTTTTGATAATGCAGTTCTTTCAGAAGTTTGGTATCATAAGTAAGTTGTCAAGATAATTTTTTGGTTGCTCAGGCTGTGTCCCATTAATCATCTACCAAAAAGAATGCAACTTAAAAAGGCAAGGGAGAAAAATGAGAGTTAAAAAAAATAATGCTTGATTCCTCTCCCACCTCACCCCCCTTGCATCACTGTGAACAATTTATCTGCTTTCTGGAAGCAAACTGAAAATGAGAAAATGAACAGGGAGTTCACAAAGTTGTGGACACAGGAAACAAATTGCCAAGAAAGTGCATTGAACCAAAAGCCATAAATAAGTTCAAGAGGCGCTTAGACATATTTATGGAACATACAGACTGAAAGATGCAGTTGCTACGGAGACTGCAAGGAACCAAAAAAATAGATGTAAAGAGATACAAATGTTTGTTCAAGTGTCCTTTTCAGACAAATGTCCTTTTCAGCAACTTTCAGAGTATGTAGAAGTATCCCCGAGAAACTTTATAGCCAATTACCTAAATGAAGAAAATCAGACTAGAACATTTATCAGACTAGAACTTCTTAATCTCTCTGTGGAGGCTACATAGGTTTCTAAGGTGGCTCATTTTTAAGTCAGCAAGTAAATGTTATTTTCTCCAGAGAGTGATTAATCTGATCCCTTTGTTTTCCCATTCACATGTCATGGTGCAATTTCTGGACTCTTTATGTACCTGTATTGTTCCCTTAACTGGAATGACATCCCCATCTTGTTTCTCTTATCTCTTTTCATAAATTAGCTCACAGAGCAAGAGCTGTGGTGAAATTTCACCTGGCAGAGATTTGCACAAAAAATGGTGTTCCATATTTAACGCTTGATCAGTTTCTGTCATTGAAAGCTACTATTTAATTTATCATCCCCTCAACAAAATCAAGATGACTTGCCATTTAATCAAGACTTACAAAATACAGTGTAAGAAGTAAGAGGGGAACTGTCTAGGCCAGGGGTAGGCAACCTAAGGCCCGGGGCCTGGATCCGGCCCAATCGCCTTCTCAGTCCAGCCCACGGACAGTCCTGGAATCAGCGTGTTTTTACACAAGTAGAATGTGTCCTTTTATTTAAAATGCATCTCTGGGTTGTTTGTGGGGCCTGCCTGGTGTTTTTACACAAGTAGAATGTGTGCTTTTATTTAAAATGCATCTCTGGGTTATTTGTGGGGCATAGGAATTCGTTCATATTTTTTTTCAAAATATAGTCCGGCCCACCACATGGTCTGAGGGATGGTGGACCAGCCCATGGCTGGAAAAGGTTGCTGACCCCTGGTCTATGCCAATTGGATTAAAATAACATGGATAATTTTTAACATTCTAACAGCGCAGTTAAGAATAGTAGGTGGCAAATAGCAAATCTGTGAGTACTATAGTTTAACAATGTCAAAAGCTTTTGTTTTTCATCCTGGCTGAGAGAAGCACACATATTCATCTTTAAACAAGCAGCATTCTCTGCTTGTTTATCTGCTTTAGCCTATTTGTAAAAGAGAAGTGTAGTAATCTTCCGTAATCTTCCATAAATTCTAGACTAGCAGGTATTTCACAGAAAAATAACAAAAGGGATTGCCTTATATGTGTATGGTTTACCCCCTGGTATAATAGATTTCAAGGTGGGGGGAATACAGCAAAAGAATTGTCAGAAAGCCATTTTTACTACATTCAAATGGTGTCACTGGAAAATCTAGAACCCCTTCACATATAGCCCAGCATTGTGAGAGTTCTTGCCCTGTGGAGCAGTCTCTCTCCTGCAATGTCGTGCCCTGAATACAAATGATACAATGATGTGGATTGTTCCTGTGCAATTGGCAGCCTCTTTTGCAGACTGGTGCTGCACTCAGCTGTATGGGATCACACAACAGGGAAGCATCTCTCATGTCACTGTGATTATGTGTGATGGGGAGCCCTGCCAACAGATAACAGCAATAAAGGTTATGGCATGAAGCATGCTGGTATAAAGGGAAGGGAATCATCCATCTCTTGTCAAATCAGAAAAACAACTCTTAGGATTGTGGTCTTCTTTGTATATACAATTTTTAAAAGGATAAACCTTCTAAAGAAGTGAATAAGGCTGGGGGGTGGGGATCGAATGGCAAAGCAAAAATCCTTGTGTGTTTTAACTTATTTAATTTTGAACCAGAATTAAAGCATTCCGGACCCTTCAGGAAGCTCTCAAGTGTAATTATGAGCACTGGCAGATTTGGGAAAATTACATTCTCACCAGTACAGACGTTGGAGAGTTTTCAGAAGCTATTAAAGCTTATCACAGGCTTATGGACTTACAAGAAAAGTATAAAGATGTCCAGGTGGGTTGTGTCTCTTTTTATTCAAGTGTCCAGTTTTAATGATTTCAAACATGGTTCATGAAAACAGGTCATACTCAGGACAGCGATTAAAGAGCCTCCCATCTTATAGCGAAGTTGTAGGGCACCTCTGTTTCTTCTATAAAAATGTCAAGCCAAATCAAGACTTAAACGGAAGTTGCACATTCAGTCCATCCCCGACCATGATGGCATTCAGTGAGAATTCCTTCTACTATGAGCCCAGCAGCTGTTGCAATTCTTTGCAGTAGAACAGGGGTAGAAGAAGAGGAGTTTGGATTTGATATCCCGCTTTATCACTACCCTAAGGAGTCTCAAAGCGGCTAACATTCTCCTTTCCCTTCCTCCCCCACAACAAACACTCTGTGAGGTGAGTGGGGCTGAGAGACTTCAAAGAAGTGTGACTAGCCCAAGGTCACCCAGCAGCTGCATGTGGAGGAGCGGAGATGCTAACCCGGTTCACCAGATTATGAGACTACCGCTCTTAACCACTATACCACACTGACTCCCAGTAGCCAACTTTGTGCCCTCCAGATGCTAGAGTACAGCTCATATTAGCTCCAACCAGCATAGCCAGTTGTTGGTGATTATGGGAGTTTTAGTTCATGGAAACACGAGAGCTTAAGGAGAAAATTCTGTCCTTGTGGAGGAAACCATGGCAATTTAGCCTTTACAGTGTCCTTCTCTGTACACTGAACCTAGTAGGAAATCGGGGGTAGACTGTTTGTGGGACAGGGGACAATATTATGTTGGAACATGATAATGCCAGTGGACATTCCCTGCCTTAGAAAAATGTTTTCGTCCTACTGCTCAGCCTGAATGCCTGGGCAGTGTCAGTGGATGTTTTAGCCTTTAGCATGCATTTAGGAATGTTACCTAAATGAATACAAACTAGGATTTTCCTTTTTAAAAAAATCATTCAGGAGCAGTGAAACTTCAAAATCAGTGGGAGTGATATAAATCTGCTGTTGGATTTTCAGAAGTTCAGGCTTGTGGGCACAGTCTAATGGCCTTTTCCCACAAAATAAATTAGATGTGGATTGTTTCCTTCCTCAACAGATTCCTTGCTGCTGTATTCACTAGTTGCTCTTTCAGATGGTAGCTGCATGTAGCTATCTCAGTTGTCCGAAAATAAGGGGTTTTCCCTGGAAATATTAGGTGCCAGTACTCACCACGAAGTTGTTACAATAAGTGTCACACTGTTTACATAGTAACGGTACCTTTATCGTTGTTATTCTCGAGTACCCCTTGATAAAAACACATTTTTTAAAGCATCTCCTTGTGGCTGGCTCTTATTTGTGTAAAAAGTGCTACAGCAAAATGTATACAACAAAGCAAAATCACAGTAGGGGCAGGCAGGCATGGATGCCCACAGGATTTCCTGGGCCTGGTACATTGCATATGGATAGCCCCCCCCCCCTCAAGCAATCTACTGGCAATAACTGCTGAGGATGTAAATATGTTAGTTTAGCCTAGCCTACCACACCAGGCTGCCACTGTTATGATTATTTATTGGCTTTCTTACCCATGCTTCCCTGTAGGGTCCCAGGGTGGGTTGCAAAAATTTAAAAATTATCAAAAACAGTTTTAAAACAAATAACAATTACAGGAATAGAGTGGATTCTATTGCAATGATAAAAGGGGGCGGGGATAATGTGTGCAACCTTGAGCTCCTGGGTGGAGAAGCAAGAAACAAATATTTAATATCATTCGCAGCAACCCATAGTCCTGATACTTACAGCAGTGTTGTTGCCTGCCGAGTGCTGAAGCCTTTGTGTTTTGTGCTCTTTCTGTAGAAATGTCTAATTGAATTTTTCTTTTTCAAAAAAGGAGGAGGAAAAGAAAGCTAAGAATCGGGGGGGGGGCTGCTGGCTCATGGTTCAGTACCTGTTGGCAGCCCTGGGTGCAGGTTTTACTACTGCAGATAGCTACTGCCCTGCATCTGTGGCGTGGGATTTTATCTGGTGCAATTTGCTACTTCTGTCAACTTCAGGATTTACACCATATATGCCAAACATTTTTTGGCAAGAGCTAAGTCACAGTTCACAACAATCACCTTTGACCATGAGAGTAAAGAGGATCAGACACTACTTTAGCAATGCTAATTGTCCTCTTGTCTCACCGTTGAAGCTTAGCTGTTGCTGTTGCTCTAATGCTGGCTTGCTAAGAATGACAGAAGCATCAAATGTGTTGCGGCTTTTTTAAGCAGTCTGCTTCACTCTACAGTGCACAGCTCAATTTTATTTGTTTCTTGAGCAGGATATACATATGTGTTCAAAACAGGACAGACACCAGCAGAGAAAACGCCACTATGTCATCTTTTGTCAGCACATAAACTCAGAGATAAGCAGTAAGGTTATTCAGAGAGAAAAAACTAAGAGAGAACTCCATAGACAGGACTACCCCAAGGAGGCAGTCGCCAGAACTAAGGATCTGAGCCTTCCCAGCAGTCGTGAACTCCTTCAAGGAGGGGCTCTCTGTGCCTTTTGTCCTGCTACATGTAGCACCCCCTAGGCAGTCAAAATCTTGGGGCACCTCTCGTGCACATGCTGTAGTGGGATTACATTGAACTAAGAAAGCTAGACTGCAATTTTCTTTCAAGATCCAATCAATGTTACTTTGATCCATTTTCGCAGGGCCCCTAAAAGTCGTGGGGCCCACAGACTGCTGCCTATTCGGTAATCCAGCACTGTTTCCCCAGCTGCAGACTCCCACCATTCCTCCTCATCTAGCCAGATCTTTGCTTATGTGGTTCCTGTCCAGAATCCTTTCTACTGGAAAGGCAAAAGCAAATCTTTTTCTGTCCCTTCAATTTCAGAAATAGATTTCAGAGCTTGAGGAGGAAGCAGAATTAATAGGTTCAAGGAGACACCTGTACCTGCTAATGGCCATTTCCTTGTTTCTAAGCCGTAACATCGGGAGCCATTTACAGCGTGGTACTCTGTAGACTGATGGCTTATCATGTGAGAACTGATCTCTAAAACCATTTCCCCCTCGTGAAGCCTGTCAGCTTTGCTGAGCATCAAGGTAGCCTGGGAAACATGTTTTGACAGGCTGAAATTTTATATCAAAGGGGCTTTGTAACTGTACAGTGATAACTAGTAACAGCTCAGATGTTTGGAAATACGGGGTTTAGGTTTCGACAAAGTCATCGTGGGCACAAAAACATCTAGGAAGGTTATGGGGGAAGAACAGCAAACCGGCTTCACTGGTGTGTTGTTTGATCCTCTGTAATGATCCTATGACATCAAAGAGACATGCATAAAAATTGAATGTACTTGCATGAATGCATAACTTTATTTGATGCACTCGATGATTAAGTTATGTGGAAAAATGTAATATAACTTACAACATTGATTTTGTAACCTACTGATAATAAATTTGACAACTAAGAACAAGTTTCTTAGCTGCTGGATATAGCACCAGTAAATGGCAAAGGCATTTAGGAGTGTTTAAATTCTATTAGTTTTTCAGGAACTCATTATATTCCAAGAAAATAAGTTGCTAGCATTCTTAAACAAGTGTGGTGTCTCTGCATCTATGGTACATAGCAAAGCTACATTACATTTTAATAGATTAATTCCATAAAATAATCCTATACATTGGCATGGGAATAAACCCTATTAAGAACAATGGGACTTAACAACTTCTGGTTAGATTATAGTTTTAAATGGTGCCCAATTATGTAATATAGAACCCTTATTCAAATTTTGGAGAAGAAGCTTTCATAGAATTGCTATTACCACTGGGGAACATTGTTTTTCTTTTCCCTTGCTATATTTATCTCTTTTTCTCTTGTTTGTGGAATGTTCTCCCCTGGGAGGTTTGGCTGCTGCCTTCATTATACACCTTTAGGCACCAGGAGAAAAGGGAAGCAGGATTATTGGTTCTGTGAGTTTGGGATTTTTTATGCATCTTGTTTTTTTACCTTGTGTTTTTTATGTTGTGAACCACCCTGAGATCTATGGATGAAGGGTGGCATACAAATTTAATAAATAAATAACATAAAAATAATTAAGACTACTACAAATTATGTTAATGTATAAGATTTGTATACTGTTTGATTGTAAAAAAACCAAACCAAAATCAAAGCGGCTGTTGAACTCACACGTTGCACACGTTCATTCTCTAATTCGCCTTGTAGTGTTAGTCCAATTATAACCAAAATTATCTTCTCTCGAAGGTGCTAAAGATACTAGTAAAAGTAGTTATGGATGGAGTGACCGATCGTAATGGAGAAACTGCAACAGGGTTAAAGGGGAAACTGCAGGGACTCTTTGGCAGAGTGACTTCTAGAGTGACAAGCGATGGAGAAATCTGGAGACTATATGCAAGACTCTATGGGAATGGGCAGAGTGATAACCATGAAGATACAGAGAAGGTAAGTGCTAATGGTAAGAGTGTGGTTTTAAATTAGTAATGATATAGGAAATTTACTCTCTACCCAAATTTTGGTATTAGGATCATGATGCTTGGTTTGTGACTGTTTGGTTTCCCCAGCCCACAAAATAAAATAAAAATATTGTAAAGGAATCAGTTTAAGCTAATTTCACTTATCGTCGGTACTTCTGTCTTTGACAAGCTGATCAGCAAATCAAGCTTAACTTGATAAAGAAGAAAAAGAACAAAGCAGGCCATTAAAGGGAGGAAGTATAATGTAGAATGTTCAGGTTGCAGCACTGGAATAAGAAAGATTAACACCCAAGACAGGTGAAATGTTGTTTTTCATCATTCTTATTGTGAGAATGCACTTAAGAAATAGGTCAAGTTTAAGGATACAATCCACAGAAGGTTACGTCTGTTCAATTCAGTCTTAAGCATATGTATCTGTCTCAGAATTGTGTTCTGTATATTTAATGTGCATAATCCAGAGCGGGGCACTAAAAGGTTATTTTAAGCAATATGACTTTTCTAAATGGATTTGCACCTTTCAGTTTTTCTACGGAATTCAGGTGGCTAAAGCATTATCTGAAGGCAGCAGCACGCAGGGGAAAAGAATGTTCTCAGTCATCAAACTATTACAACCTAGTGCCATGTAACTGTGTACTGCAGCCCTGGGATCACCTATTAAGCTGTTCTGCAAGGTCAGCCTGCTCCTTCAACACCACCTGCTGACAGATAAATATTGCTCTTCAGGTGGGAGTAAGTGTGGCATCTCCCTTGCAAACATATGGAGAAGCTGGATTCAAACATATAGATGAACTGTGAAGTGGGAGAGCGAGGAGAGAGCTAACAGGCATATAGGGGAAAGTAACAAAGATAAGGAGAGGAGAGGTTTGTGAATCTGCCAGAGAGGAGGGAGGGAAGGAGAAGCTTGGCGGAATGTAGAAGAGGAAAAGGAGAAGCAGCAAGTGAGATTAGAAAAACTAGCTGGAAAGGAAAAAGGGTGAAGGAGATTGACATAAGATTAGTCAGGAAGAATAAAAAAGACAAGATAAAGGGATTTGTGCATTTCTTACAGTGCTGCTGCTATTGGATTGCATATCAACTATGTCTTTGAACTATGTCTAACCTTCCCTTGTTTTGGCTTTTTTATTTTAGTTTTAAAAGATAGATTTTATCCCCTCTCAGAAAAAAGTTTTCATACAACAAGTCTTGTTTCCTTCACCCACTTTCTACCAGGAGATGCAAGCTCAGTTTTCTCAGCTTTGCATCCCCTGTGAGTAGATGCTGCTGGAAATTCTCATTACCCTGGTTCTTGTGCGCATTGCCTGCTCAGCGAGAGAGACAGAATTCCCCTTTGTAATGCCAGGGGTGTTACACCTTGATGTAATAGCAGAAGGTAGTAAATAGCGTTTCTGAAACGAGTCATCTAGAAATTAAGTATATTCCTGGGGGACCTTCTGTCCTGCCTACTTTAGTACCGTTTTCAGATTATAAAATTGGCATTGGACCCAGGAAATGGAGTGAGAGCATTTGTGGTCTGAAGCTAAGCAGGTTTTTGGGAGGGGGCCTGGGAAGGGGAGGCTTAACCCTTCCCAGCTTCACCTCCCCCCCCAAAAAAAAACCCAACCTCTTTCTGCAATTAGCCTTTGGGGAAAATCTATTGGCTTTTTCCAAGCTTTGTTGTTGCAGAGGGGAGGGAAGAGTGATCTTCCTTGAGATTGCAGCTAGGAAGGGAGGGTTAACTCTGTCCTCTCTATCTCTATTTTCCAGAAGATCACACACACACACACCACAAAAAGCATCAATCAATCAATCAATCAGTCAATCCCAGGTGCTTGCAAATGTGCCCACAGGCCTAAAAAGGTTGTTGAAATCTTCTAGGTATTTAGAGAATCTAAAGAAAGCTTTGAAATCTGCCACATAGTCACAAAGCTTCTAAACCACATGTAGACTCTGGGGGGGAACTAACAATGAAGTGGGTATTAGAAATAACAGAAAACAGCACGTGGGCACAATAAAAAAGATAGGAACTCCATAGAATTCTAATCATAAGACAATAAAATACAAAATAAATTAAAAAACAGTAAAAATAAATTAAAAATTGCATATCATCAAGCACAGTGCATTCCAGTCTACAACAGACAGAAAAATCACTCCGGTCCACAAAGATCCTTAACCATTTACAGATGGCCAATGTGAAAAATGGTTTAGGAACCACTGCTCCAGAATGTCTTAATAACCGAGAACCATGTTTGTAGGCCCATAGTAATAGAGCCAGTTTTTGGGGTAAGAGAATATAGAGAAGTCATCAGGACTTACATCTTTTGTCCCCTGTGCCTACACATTATAATACAAAAGAAACATTTTCCAGTAGCAGTGCTTGCTGTTTTCATTTTGCTGTAGAAAACTGGAAGAACTACAAGCAAGCATTTCATCTTTGTGCTGTAGCCAAGGTTATGAGATGTGTGCTTCAGCTATTAAATCAAAGCAAACTCCCGGTGGCAATTTTTCAAGGAGCCACATAGTGTGAAAGAAGCATCAGACTCTGAATATAAAATGAATACTTCCAGCTTTCAAAACATGGTAGAATATTGTGACGGAAAGATCTTGCTAAATTATCCTGACCCATTTTCCTGTAAGAGCTTGCTCCCTTGAGAGTGTTACCAGAAATTTCTTCATTTAGGTTAGGTGTGTCTGTGTTAAATGTTAGCAACGTGCCCTATACAGCCTCTCTTTTTCTATGAAGCAGCATAGCATGCAACCTAAACTGTGTAACCATAATAAAGATTTCCTGGTATTTGCCTTAGTTTCCTTTGTTGGTTTTGTCCAGGAGCAGATCCATTTGGGTGCCAAAAAGCAAATAGCCACCAACACTCTGTTTCTCCCTCCTTTATCTTTTTTTTCATATTGCCCAAATCTAATGCTGGTTGGCAGGGACATTATTAGCATTATATATTTTTTAAACAGTTAATGCGTTTTTAAGTAACACAATTCTGTACCTTCTGATTACTTATTCTGCCCTTAACTCGTTGTATTCCATACTGCTATTTAACATACCCCCAGTTCAGTAATCTTCACAGCACTCAAGCATGCCAACTAATTATCTCTCCACCACCACATGGAATCCTCCATGGTGCTTTGCAAAGGCAGGAATCTACCTGGGATAGTTGGTAGAGCAGGAGACTCTTAATAATAATAATAATAATAAATTTTTATTTATATCCCGCCCTCCCCAGCCGAAGCCGGGCTCAGGGCGGCTAACAACAATAAAACAATACAAAAGTACAACACAAACAACACTCTAAAATCATTCATTATAAAATTAATTAAATTCAAGCCACTGGCCAGCATTGGGCCAGAGCTCCGCGAAGATTGCCGAGGGAGGGAGTCAGGCTGTGCCCTGGCCAAAGGCCTGGCGGAACAGCTCTGTCTTGCAGGCCCTGCGGAAAGATGTCAAGTCCCGCAGGGCCCTAGTCTCTTGTGACAGAGTGTTCCACCAGGTCGGAGCCACAGTCGAAAAAGCCCTGGCTCTAGTTGAGGCCAGCCTAACTTCTCTGTGGCCTGGGACCTTCAAGATGTTTTTATTTGAAGACCGTAAGTTTCTCTGTGGGGCATACCAGGAGAGGCGGTCCCGTAGGTACGAGGGTCCTAGGCCGTATAGGGCTTTAAAGGTTAAAACCAGCACCTTAAACCTGATCCTGTACTCCACCGGGAGCCAGTGCAGCTGATATAGCACCGGATGAATGTGATCTCGCAGCGAAGACCCCGTAAGGAGTCTCGCCGCAGCATTCTGCACCCGTTGGAGTTTCTGGGTCAGTCTTAAGGGCAGCCCCACGTAGAGCGAGTTACAATAATCCAGTCTGGAGGTGACCGTCGCGTGGATCACAGTGGCTAGGTCAGAGCGAGAGAGGTAAGGAGCCAACTGCTTAGCTTGGCGGAGATGGAAAAATGCCGCCTTTGTTATAGCTGCAATCTGCGCCTCCATGGAAAGGGAGGTGTCGAAGATTACACCCAAACTCTTAACGGACGGTGCTGGCACTAACTGCGCCCCCGCAAGAGATGGGAGTTGCCCCCCCAATCCCATATCGCCCCGTCCCAGCCACAGGACCTCTGTCTTCGAAGGATTTAGCTTCAACCGGCTCCCACGTAACCATCCAGCCACAGCTTCCAGACATCTGGTCAGTGTGTCTGGGGCCGAGTCAGGATGGCCATCCATCAACAGATAGAGTTGGGTGTCATCGGCATACTGATGGCAACCCAGCCCAAAACTCCGGACAAGCTGGGCGAGGGGGCGCATAAAGATGTTGAAAAGCATTGGGGAGAGTATCGCACCCTGAGGTACTCCACACACCAAGGAGTGGCGCGATGACAATTCCCCCCCAAGCGCCACCCTCTGTCCCCGACCAGAGAGAAACGAGCGCAGCCATTGAAGGACTGCGCCCTGGATCCCCACGTCGGCAAGGCGGTGGTCCAGAAGTTCGTGATCGACCATGTCGAAAGCTGCTGACAGATCTAGAAGAATCAGCAGCCCCGACCCGCCTCGATCCAGCTGTCTACGAAGATCATCTGTTAGGGCAACCAGAGCTGTCTCGGTCCCATGACCAGCGCAGAAGCCAGACTGGAATGGATCCAGAGCCGATGTTTCATCCAGAAACCCACCAAGCTGTTCAGCAACCGCTCTTAATATTAGGGTGGTGGGTTCAAGCCAAACATTGGGCAAAAAGATTCATGCATTGCAGGGGATTTGACTAGATGACCCTCATGGTCCCTTCCAACTCTACAATTCTATGATCCCATACTGTCCATTCCAATTAACATTTCCCAAGAGTCAAAACCACTTTGCTTCGCTTTGTATTCTGCAGCCCAGGAAACACCTGTAACCATTCTATCCCTTTAAAGTTCTAGTTTAGCTCTATGACCCAGTAATTTGCTTGACATTTGAATGCCACAGTATGCTTCTTTGTTTTAATATTTGATCAAAGGTGAAATAATGTAAAATGCTGGTATGAATCATTCTCAGTTGTGTTATTTTGTGTAATTTATGTGCAATTATAGCTCCATTCAAATAGTGATTCCCCACCCGCCCCCCAAAGTGCCAGCCTCAAATATTGATGGCACTGAGATCAGCAGGTAATAAACTTAAGTCAACAGAGGAAGACTATTAAGAAAAGCTAGAGAGAGACTGAAGTAGAGAGAGACTGAAGAGGCAAGGTTCTGGCAAAAGAAAAAGAAAACTGCCATTGTTTGTGATTTTCTGTCCCTAGCATCTCAGAGGTGGAAAACTACACTTTCAAATGTAAGTTCTGATTACAAAACTAGTTTTAGGAGATGTGGCTGTATATGGTCATCTCCCCCACCCACATTTCCACCTCCCCTTTGTCAGAGAGAAGTGATGAGGACAAGAGTGGTATCACACTCTATTTCATATCAAAAATTGAACTGGTGTTGCACTCTATGAAGGGTTTTCACCATAGAAAGCATTGTCTCTCCAATGTTTCGTATGTTTCAAGGCCCACATGAATCTCTTGGTGCATCAACAGAGATGTGAGCTTAACTCAGTTTTCCTGCCAAAAAGTACCCAAAGCAAATGATATAAAACCGTAGCGGCATTAACATATTCAAAATGTCTGATATAGCAACTTGCTAAAATTGAAAAGGAGAGTTGGCTCTTCACACAAAAAGTGATTCCATAAATGCAGCACTCTATCACAAAGAGAGCAAGTAATTTCACATCATGCACAAAAAAACATGAGACAGATATTTGTTGTGTATCCTAATTATAAAACTATATCAATAATTAACTGTATCAAGAAATCCATGTGAATGGGGGGGAGGCGAGTGTGAAGGTGGAAGTTGTCTTGCAATTTTGTGTTCCATAGATTTATAAATGAACTCCCAGCATTAAATAAATATATTTGGTGCCCTTTCTTCCTTATTTCGTTTATGATATTCACATTGAGTTAGAAATGCTATATCACAAGTCTGTTTTTCTATCGCATTAGTCGTATCTTGGATCCCGAACACCTTGGTACTCAGACATTTTGGCTCCCGAACGCTGCAAACCCAGAAGTGAGTGTTCTGGTTTGCGAACATTCTTTGGAACCCAATGTCCAACAGGGCTTCCGACTGGCTACAGGAGCTTTCTGCAGCCAATCAGAAGCCACGCTTTGGTTTCCAAACGTTTTGGAAGTCAAACAGACTTCTGGAACAGATTCTGTTTGACTTCCAAGGTACGACTGTACAATACATCAACAAACTTCAAAGATTTCCTGTTGCTAGCAATGACTTGCCTGGCTCCTTCACACTTAGCCAAGAGAAAGGCATTCTCTGTTATCGCAAAATAGGGTTCCTTAAAAGATGGCAAGCACAACAGAATCCCCTTTGCAGATCTTAATTAGTGGGACGGGGAATTCATGTGGATTAGGTGTGCTTGACTTGGCTTGTTTTGAAGAAAGAAAATAAAAAATAGCATATGGAAGCAAGTCTTGGTACATAGCAATTGTGTGGTCTCTCTAACTAGCCCCAGGTGAGAATCAAACAGCCACCTTTTGGGTCACCTCACAAAGCAAAGATCTCTCATTGGTGTTTGTTGGAGAATTAAGCCAATTCTTTCAACTCTTCCATTAAGACCAATGGGACTTAAGTGCTCAGGGTTTTTTGCTTTAAAAAAGGGTAAGTAAACATTTGGATTTAGTGGGGGGGGGGACTTTCCTAACACTTGTTTTTGCTTTGGCTCATTTGCTTCTGCTTCGGTTTGGGCAATTGCTTTTTATTTTCTCCGTTTTGCAGAATCCATGTCTTCTTGCTTTTTTCCACATTGGGGAACCAATACAGAATAAAACTGGCATCTTAATCTTTGTATATATTTGAGCAATTTATTGCATTCCTTAGATGCATAATGGCTTAAAATATTAAAATACAAGTGTTTTCCTGCTTTCATGTGCATTTAGTCATTGTGACCTAGCAAAATATGGGTCACATCCATCAGTCTAGACAGATTTTTTTTTAAAGGTAAAAAATTATCTTTTAAACACGTGTTACTTATATGTCTGTCATACTTGAAAGGCAATAACAGCGAAAAACATCTGTGCTACAGCTGCAGAATACAGTTGCAGGGGAGGAAGACTGAAAAACTAATACTGAGAAACTAACATATTACCAATCAGACCTATTTTTTTAGAGTGACTTTGGCTTTACGTATTAACATAAAGCCAAACTAAGGTTGTTTTCTAATTTCACTCTTCTGTCTTTACAGGTGCTACAGTATCTCAGCAAAGCACACAAATGTGAAATGCAGTCAAAGGACTGGGACAAAGATATTTTCTCTTTTAAGAACGTAGTAAAAGGAGCTTTAGAGCTTGCACATGGTATGTCCCGTATGAATTTTTTGGCAGAAATCATTATTGGTGGGTTACTTTAAAAGGTTCATTTGGCTGTAACATGCCACGCTTGCTAACACTTAAAAACAAAAACCCAGAAAAACAGAGCTGCCTTAGTTCTAAAGTAGGGAAAAGGATGTTCAGGAGAGATTGCGTTAAATGACCAAGTCACTTTCTGTTTCCAGAGATCAATGTGAAGTCTCAGCAGGACCACCAGTCATACATGCAGAAAATTCCCTCAGAAATCCATCTGGATCCGCAAGGATCAGAGGCAGATCATTTTAATCAGTCCCTCACTGTACAGAGGCTCTTTCAAACACACAAGCGGGACTGGAAGGTGGTGTGAGTGTGCCTGCCAAGGGCACAGCAAAGCACAGCCCTGCTTGGCACTGGGGGTGGGGCAGTGCGGGCTCCGTTCACGCTCTGCCCCTGGAGTGGCATTCATGTGGCTGAAAAGCAGGGTATAAATCCCTTAAATCAGTATATCGCTGACATTCAGCACTTGTATCAGCCAATATTTTCATTCCAATTCATTTGTCCAAAATGGACAAGTTATAGGGCAACTTTAGATAAGCCCAAGACTAAGCACAACAAATAATTAGGGGGAGAACCCTCAAAGGGAGGGATCGTTCCCCTCACCACCAAAAAAAAGTCAGTGAGGGCCCAGTGTCCATGGAATACTGTGACTGTGAGGCTGGAGAAAAACACAGAGATAGTATAATGACACACATTCAGTCATGGGCAGTCTCCCTCCACCCCACACCATTTTGCCTCAAGACCTCACTTACTCATTTCTGAAGTTCAGAAGGGTGTCGCCAAAACAGAGCCCTCTGCGTGCAAGGGGGAGAAGATATCAGAAGGCTTGAGGGAACCCCAAATTCTGCAAAAGTACAGAAAAGCTTTAGGGAAAATCCTAAGAGGAAGAACTAACGGGTTGAAGAGGTGGAGTGGAATGAAGTAGCGGGAAAGAGGGTGGGATTTCAGCAGCACTCCACACAGCAATATTTTGTTACGGTATTTTATTCTCGTTTTACAGAAACAATGCTGTGTTGTTTCAGTGATTCATGTTGCAGTTCAGAATACCTGCCCCCTTACCATTTGTATGGATGCTCCTTTTAATGAGCTTCCTCATGAAGAGAACTGGCTGAAAGCTTTAGTAGTAATTTATGTCTGCCGTGTTATCACAGTAATCACCAGACTTTTGTTTTGCCTTTTTAAAATTCATCTTGCAGTGGCAATGAGGTGCAGCAAAACCAAGTCTAATCACCAAGAGGCACTGCAAATTCTCTCTTCGGCTCGACTCAACTTACGTAGCTTGGCAGCCAGAGCAAAGGTGAGACTGAGATGGGCATCAAAATAGTCTTTTAACAGAGAGGCAGGGCCAGCAAAGGGCTCCCTGTCTCATGGCTTATGTTCTCAAGTACTGCTACAGGCACTTTACTTTTAACTCTTCCATTCTAACCAGAAAAATACTGTAATGGAAAGGAGGAGAAATCTGTGAAATATCCGACAGTTGTCTCTGTGCAAGGAACAGGGCACAGTCTACTTTTGGAGAAAGTGTGTAGGTGTGTGTGTGTGTGTGTGAGAGAGAGAGAGAGAGAGAGAGAGAGAGAGAGAGAGAGAGAGAGAGTGAGAGATGGGGAAACTGGTATTGCTCCCTCAGGACATCTCTAAGCATGACTTTCCCTGATTTGAAAAGCTGGAATCGGTATACAGAAGGAAGGTAGCTCAACAGTGTTCTTCCGTCAAAGCCAGGAGGGCAGATGACACCCATTTGTCTGGCTGTACAGATTCTCACACAATTGTCCATAATCCCCAGAGAGCTGTGTAGCTTCAGCAAGGCTTGTTTTGGACTTCAGCTCAATGAATGCCAAATAAGAGAGAGAAAGCTGAGCCAGACCCCATCCTTCCTCCCCAGCTTCTTCACATTGGGTAGCCAGAAACAACTTTTTAAAAAAAAGCATGATGGACAGCTGTCACAAAGGATCCTTCGTGAAAGCTTCCATCTCTCAGAAAAAAGGCTTCTGGCTCTGCTTCACCTGCCAAAAATTGGGCTGTGAGCTGGCAATTGCGTGGAGTAACACTGTCTCCCCAAAGAGGACAGGAGGGCAACTTTATTATATTTCTTTATTGTGTTTTCCCACGAATGAATGAAAATTGTCCATTCAATAGAACCCACCCGTTGTGACGTTTAATACTGCAATGTGTACATATCAGCCAACAGGCGCAAGTGACCTGAAGTGTCATGGTGTAGCACTAAGGAAATTGCATTGCAATGACTTGGAGCAGGGTCTAGTTTTTCCTGCCACACCTACCCCTCCTCACCCAGTCAATCAAAAGAGGTGGTGATTGAGAGGGTCTGATCTTCAGAACCTGCTCCAAAACTAGAATGGGTTTTTAGTTTATGAGGAAATGATTCACCTCAAGGCATGTTCAGTAGTATCCCAGGCCCCAAATCAGACTGCAGCCTATATAGGGTTAGGCCACTCCTGCTGCTTTTACAAGTAATCAAAGGTGAGGGAAAGCCTAATGTTCACTGTTTGGCCAATTGGGTTTATAGGTGCAGATGAGTACCAGTGACACACAAGTAGGTCCAAGCATTGACTTTGTGGAATTCCTGCAAAATTGGGTTGTATACTTGCACAAATCAGTAATTCTAGGTCTTGTCCAAAAAGGATTAAGTGGACAGAGCTGTCATTAATTTGTCCACAGGGTGACACTGGTGTGTTTTAACAATGTTGCAGTACTTTTTATTTTTAATATGCATTTAGGATGATTTTATTGTCTTTGGTTAAGAAGAAACTTTCTGTTACAAATCTTTTTCTTTCTTTCTTCTGCAGCAACTTTTTGCAGACACAGTGAGTGGAGAAGTTTCCAGTGACCTAGCTGAAGAAGTGGCAGCTATGGAGAACTTGATAGTGGAATTGCAGGAACTTAGCAACCAGCTAAGAAATCAGACCTGAGAAAAAGAAGATCCAGTTTCCTGGAAGGAAGGGCAAAGTTGGCAAACTTCGTTGGCTACAGTTTGCGCTAATGAGTTTGCAGTAAATCAGACACCCCAAGCCACTCTCTAATAAATATTTTTCCATATAACGTAGCTTCTAATTGCAGCCAGCATTGCTAGGACTGTAAAGTGTTTTCAAGGTCAGGCCTGTTCATTGTCATTTTCGGTGTTTGTGTGATTTCTGTTGGCCTGGGTTTTATAGAACAAAACTAACTGGTTTTTATTTAGAAGGCCCTTTTATTTAGGATTAGTTCTGCTCGAGTGCACCACGTAATTGGCTTCTGTCCACTGATGTGCACTTTGCAGATAGGAGAGATTAAGTCCTGTTGATGTTAGAAGGGAAAAGGGATGGGGGCATTTTGCTCTTGTTTCTAATTGAGATTGGGGGAAGGTCGGAAAGATTGAGAAAACCAAACAAAAAACGAAATGGCTCTCTTCTGTGGAATTTAAAACAAATGTAATTGTGAAGGATGTGTCAGTTGTGTTATCCTTTGGTATTGTGGTTTTCAAAGCTTAAGCATTTGCAGAAAATGGGCAGCACTTTCCCAATAAAGCTACACAACAAAGGCAGTGCAAACAATAGCTTGCATCCTAATCCCCACCATTTCCTTTTCTTTCTGGAAAATGGTGTGTAGTTTTTCTGGTTTTCTAGCAGACTTTGAGGTTCAAATGTAACGGGGCAATCCATAGTCCCACTTTCCTAAGTTTGACCAATAGCAGCTACTGGACTTGATCTGGAAATGGGTTCCAGCTTTCCTTCCTCATTAACCTAAATATGGGTGCCTACAAGAGCCACCTTTTCTAAACCCGACCAAGGCTATTTATTCTGTCTCTAGTATTGACAAGTCAGGTGCCCCTGCCAACTATCCCTCTTGTTTATCACCAGGATGATAGTATGACGTATATTGCTTTTTAAAATGGAGGTGTCAGTCTTAGAGTCATGGTTTAATTGCCTTTAGCCTATACTCTATGAATTTATCAAATCCTTTGTGAAAGTTTCTAGAGTCTGTTTGAAGGATCTGGTTCTCACAATCCTATCCTTACTTCATAAAGTAGGATATGCATGAGGGTGGGTGGGTGTTGATGCACATAGCTCCCAATGGTGTCTTGAGAGAATACAACATTCAGAGAGCAAAACACAAAAATATTCTGTTCTTTCTTTTCCTCTCCTCCCCCATCAAATCAAGTCAGCTGACTCTTACATTTTACTTTGTCATAAACATTTTTACAGGGCACTTTCCCTTCTCCACATCCTCCCCCACCATTGTTCCCTCTGCTTTCTGCTCACCCTGGAAAAGTTAGTAGAATTGGGAGAGAAAAGAGGGAAAGAGACACTTCCCACTTCCTTCCTCACCCCTATGTACGTTTCAAGGCTGAGATAGCTCCCTTCCCACTTTCGAAAAGGGCGCAGTAGTAGAATACAGAGCCTTTGCAGACGCTGCCACATTGGGGACGGAGTAGCCTTTGAGTGAACACATAGTTGCCTAACTCAAGAACTACCCACTTGGCCTGGTATAGTCTCTGCAAGGCCTCAATCATTTCACTGAAACACCACAGATTGAGCCTGGGACTATTTGCATGCAAAGCACAACCTCCACCACTAAGTTTTCGTCTTTCCGCTTTTGTTTTTCATGTTCACACTTAATGTTTTTAGGTGGAAATACAGTACATTTTGTCTACTTTCAAAAAAAACCCAAGCCTGGATTGTGAGCCACGTTTGGAATTTGGAAAGCCTTGTTTCCTTTTCCTGTTGCACTATTTCCACGTCCCAGAGGAGCCATGATAGGGCATCCTGTTGTTTCCTTTTCTGCTTACAGATGAAGTGGGAGGGGATATTCACACTGCAGAAGCCGGCTGTAGAGCGTCCAGCTGCAGTATAGCAGCAGATGACCTTTCTCGTGCAACAGTTCTATAATAAGGCCTGGGTTGCAAGCATCCTTGGAATGGTGCTTTCTCTAGGAATGATAATTAACGTTCACGAATGGTGAAGTCACTCCAAGGAGAGTTCAGTGAGTCCTCTGTCATCAGTTTGTGCATTCCCCCCCCCCCACTCCCGCCATAACTTAGTGTAAAAAGTTGCAGGATTCACACACACAAAAATCAGTAACATTGTTAAAAACTTTCTAGGCTGGGTCGTTTTGTACTTAAAGGGCTGTGCTGAGAAGGCTGAGAAGGGGGACCAACTCCAGTAGTATACCTCACTCCAGCGACTAATGTATGGTTTCTGATCCACTTCTTCCCCTTTCCGTTCTCAGTCTCAAAGAACTCAACCTCATAAGTCCAACAGCTCCTATAAAGGGTCCCAAGTGGAAATAATGTAGATGGGCAGCAGGGACTGGGGCTGGTGGAAGGACATAGACCTAGGGTCAGTACACATAACCTTCCCAAGGGGATAAGACACGTATATGAACATAGAAATTTGCCTTGTAGTGAATCTGACCATGGTCTGCCTAGCTCAGTATTGCCTCCACTGACTGACAATAGCGCTTCAGTGTTGGAGACATGGAATCTCCTCAATCTGATTTATATCCTATGCCCTTTTAAAGTGTGTTTTGGGGAGAGGGCTTTGTTGTTGTTTTTATTATGTATTTTGTGATTTTATATCTTGATTCTATTCTGTAAACCACCCTGAGACCCCCAGGTATAGGGCGGTATATAAATTCAATAAATCATCATCAATGCTACATGGGGATTCCCAGGACTGAACCTGGCGTTTACTTCCTGGAAACATCTGCTGTACCACTGAACAACACTTTCTGCCAGTTTCTTGCATCTTTCTATCTGTAAAACCAAGCAGCATTAACATTTAGTTCTAGGATTTTTATTATTCAGGTTTCTTTATACTCACCATCCATAAAATGGCATACTGTTTGAAGAGGAGAAGTAAAAATGTGATAATTGTAAATTCTAGGCATTTGGATCATTTCCCTACAAAAGAATTGATATTATCAAGATTTAATGGTTTCATCAGGGTATCTTCCAAACATTTTAAATAAAGCCACCTTTTTCAAAGTTTTGGTTTCCAATATATGTGGTTCTGTGATACTGGGAAATTAACAAATCTCTGCTTTGCTGAGTAATTATAAATATCAGTGATATTTCCGTCTTCAATTGCCAAGATCCAAATAGCGTTAAAGGAACAAATGAGAGAACAAAAAATAGGGATTAGTGGCACACACTTTGGATTCTTAGTACTTAAATAAACTGGAGTGTGTCTAGGAAAAAATTAAACTGGGGACAGGCCTAACTAATCTGGAATTCTTGTCAGTAAGATTACTCAGATTCGCTGCTGCCTGTTCCAAAGATCATTTTTAAATGCCTATGGTGATTGGAAAATATTATTTTAAAATACTGTGCTTGTGTGTTTGTAACAAAGGAAGGGCTAGTACAAAGAGGATACACTTAAACTTTTAAAGCAGTAAATCTGTTTATCCATTAGGTATAGCGTTTGGATGCTATCGTCCTGTTACAAGAGCATAGCACAACATTTAATTTATTAGGAATACATATGTCTTTCTGACCCACTTTTCTAGTAAGGTGATCTGCATGGTTCGTAATGCGAGTGATTGTATCTTGGTAAGATGATCATAAGGTCCTTGAAACATACTTTGGGTTTTGGCCCATCTTTTGAGAACCTGTGTCATGGCATTTATACCTTTTGTTGAATGATTCGCCAGTAACACCTATCACAAAACCTGCAGTTAATGTGCCAAGGTATACGTTAAATATCAGCTACTGCAAGAGCTTTGTTATCAGTCCTAAATCCTTAGGGACCATTTCCCCACCCTCCTTGGCTTAGAAGGCTACTTTTGCCATAACTGCTAAGACTTTTGATGCTTTATTTTCTGATAAGGCAGGAGTGAGGGGAACACATGGCCCTCCAGGTGTTGCTAGGTCATAACTCTGGCCATTTATCCCATGCCTGTGTTTTAAGGCAATTAAATGTATTGGGCATACAGATAATTTAATGTGTGATAGGACTCAAGTGATACATATGGATGAATTCATACAACACTATCCATGTACAGTCCTTGCCCAAAGTTCTCACAATCTGAAGTTTGAAAGTGAGCAAGAAAGGTTCAGGATGGGGAGTCAGCAAGGGAACAGGAATGTATGAGAGCAAATGCAGTTACATGTACTTTTTGTGGCTGGACATTGAGACAGAGCAGGGGGTTGTGAGGGCTTCATGAAACAGTAGGTTTTGAGGAGAGCTGTGAAGGAAAACAGGTGACAGTGGCACTACACAGGTGTTCTCAAACCTGGAATTGCATCCCGGGAGTGGTAAAGAATAATACAGGCCAAGCCACCTTAAGAAAGCAGGAGGAAACGAGTGTGCTTGCTATTTAAGGTAAAGGTAAAGGTACCCCTGCCCGTACGGGCCAGTCTTGCCAGACTCTAGGGTTGTGCGCTCATCTCACTCTATAGGCCGGGAGCCAGCGCTGTCCGCAGACACTTCCGGGTCACGTGGCCAGCGTGACAAAGCTGCATCTGGCGAGCCAGCGCAGCACACGGAACGCCGTTTACCTTCCCGCTGGTAAGCGGTCCCTATTTATCTACTTGCACCCGGAGGTGCTTTCGAACTGCTAGGTTGGCAGGCGCTGGGACCGAACGACGGGAGCGCACCCCGCCGCGGGGATTCGAACCGCCGACCTTTCGATCGGCAAGTCCTAGGCGCTGAGGCTTTAACCCACAGCGCCACCCATGTCCCTGCTTGCTATTTACCAAGTGGTAATATTCCACAGTGCACATCCAAATACTTGGTAAGCCCAGTGGCTGTAACATCCTGCCAATTGGTGAAAACTGCCACTCCTCTGTTTCACAAATTCTGCAAATGTGGATATGTGGTAAATTTTCTCTGTGATTACCTATAATTTGGCACACAGATAGTTCAACAATGTGTAAAACCTCCTAAAAGGACATCTGTCACAAATGGAAAAACAATGAACTCCTAACGGTCCAAGCAACAGTGCTGTGCGACACAGGAAGGTTTTTCTTAAATGTTTAGAAGTGCTTATAAATAGATAGGTTTCAATCAACAAGAAGCTCATTCAGGCATGCACTCAAATATAGTAGCAGCATTCATTAGACAAACATTTCTGCTAATCCCTCGGCTATGCTAATAAAAGAGTGATCCTTCCAGACTGCAGATAGTTCAACTCCTATTATTTAAGCCTAATAACAATTGTATTAAGTTTGAGCAAGGGGTTCCGTTCAGCTTAAACTAACTTGAGATCTCATTAAAATGGTTGTGGAATAGACATTTCTCTAGTTGAGAATAATTAAAATGCATGTGAGATTAATGTGGATTTTTTAAAAGCAGTAGAACTTTTTCTCCCCAATACCTAGTTATTCAGAATATGCTATTTGACCCCCAAAAATGTTGTAGTAAATAAATTGTATTTGTAGCAACATAATTACCATTGCCACTGGCTCCAGGCAGGACTTGGTGTCATACTTAGCACAAAGCCCCTGGTGAGTGCAGCACAACCACATAATACCAATCCTGAAAGAACTTCATTTCTGGGCTGAAATTAAGGTGCAGGTGTTGATCTACAAAACCCTAAGCAACTTGAGAATTAGGTAGCTAATGGAACACCCAAGCCTGTTATCAGCCTGTCTGTGTCCTTAGTTCATAGGAGAGAAGCCCATCTCATTCTACTGTCAGGGGAAGTATAATAAGTGGTGACACAAGAGGGCCTTCTTCATGGTGATAGCCCAACTCTTGAATGCCATCATCCCAAAGTCAACTTACTTTACATTCCAGCACCAGGCTAAGCCCCACCTGCTTACCCAAACATTTTGAGTGGTTACTCAGTCATGACTGGATTTACTGCAGAATATCTGTTCTTGCTGCTCATTGTTTTGGGTTTATTATTTTTATGGTTTATTATTTTAATATTACTATTAGAAATTTAACTAAGTAACCAAATGTCAAGTCTCCCCACAAACAGGTAGGGGTCACTCACATTACGTGTTTCCTCCACCCTTGCCAGCAGCAGCCAATTATCTGGGGATGGCAGGTTATGAGGGTGGGGGCATTGAAGCTGCAGATGAGCAGCTGAATATAAATGATCTTGCACATTTCAAAGGAGAGTGAGGAAAACTTGCCACAAGATGCTGGCTTCCATGGCAGGTCCTTGTTGCGTATAATATGTGGGTCTGCTCCAGTACCATTAATGTGGCTTAGAGCTGCCTTTGAAGTTGATAACCTTCAGATGTTTGGGACTACAGCTCCCATCAGCCCCAGCCAGCATGGACAACAGGCAGACAGGATGGAAGTTGTAGTCCAAAGCATCTGGAAGACACAAGGTTAGGAAAGGCTAGACCACTGGAGACTCGCGCAGAGATAAATGAATCCTGTGGAGTACTTGCATTATTACACGTCTACGCATAAGATTGCTCTCTGGCCTAGTTCTAAATATGGATATTATCTCTGACTTGAATTCATGTTTGCTTGTTTCTAAAGAAACTTTATTAAGAAATTGAATAATTTCTCATGAAAACTGCTTTGTATAAATGTCTCTTTAAGCTTGCTCTCGTATTTAAAAAAGACCCTTTGTGGTTTTTTAGTTTCTCGTTACCTGAATGCAATTTTCCTTGCCTGCATCATCGCAAAAGATTTTCCTCGTGGCTGCTATCAGCCTCCCCTTCTCCCCCTTCTTCCTGCCTTACTGTAAACTCTAGTGACCTGCAAGTCTTAGTCATCTACACCAGGCATATCCAACTCCCAAGAGACTGTGATCTACTCCCAGTATAAAAACACTGGGAGTGATCTACCAATTGTCATTGGAGGGAGGAGGAGCGTGCGTGGGGTAGGTAGATTGCCCAGAATTGTTGAGCTTTTTGGAGGAGGACTGCACAGAATTTTTTAGCTTTCCCCCCCACCATAACTTTTCGTACATGATAAGGATCCTGTGATCTACCAGGATCAGCTGGGGATCTACCGGCAGAACACGATCTACTGGTTGGACACCCCTGATCTACACCATCCCTTGGCCCAAAACAAATGCAATGATCTCTGCAAAAGAATAGCAGCCAAGTTTTCTGACAGCCAGTACAGTATTAATGGTGCTAAAGTGCTTGCTTATATAAAAGGGAGTTGGAATATTTAGAGGCATCACAACTAAAACAAACAATTTAATATCATTAGCAGGGGAAATCAGAGAATTAACCCTAGGATGGCTGGCATTTTCCAGATCTGCTCAAATACTATGTTTTTTCAGCCTTAATGACAGGGATGAACCCAAATGTGTTTCCTTTTGCTGCTTCACTGTTTTTGGAGGGCTGCCTGCTTTTGACACTCCCTTACTTTCTACTCAGGTCAGTCTGACTTACCTCTCCACACATATTTTTCACCTTATTTTCCTTTAAGATAAGGGTCAAACTGTTGGCAGCTTTGTCTGCGATGGAAGGCAGCAGCTGGAAGAGCGGGAGGGGTGGTGGTTCTTCTTCTTCTTTTACTTGGCTTGGATTTTGCTTTTATTGCCCATCCCACAAATGAATCCACTTCAGTGACGGTGGTCAGAAATCTCTGTAGGACAAAAAAAATGTAATTATTAAAGCTGGCCAAAACAAAATTCATAGAAAGGGAAAAGAACAAAATCAGCAAAACCTGTGGCAAACAAAAGCTGCCGTCTGTAAACTCTTTGCAATCACTGGCTGAGCTACTGCTATGTTGCAGAAGCCTGGGAAGGAAATGTGAACGGTATTCTCATGTTTTGCACCTGGACACACCGTGTGAGAATATATGTGATCCAAGTAAATGCAAATATAGGAATACTAGGCACAGTTTTGTTAGAACTTCTTACTATATTAATTAGAGGATCAGGGCTTTTGAATGACAAGGCAGTGAAAATGACAGTGTGGATGACTTGGACAATAAGGCTTTTTATGTTCCAATTACTGTAACATGAAAAAACCTGCAGAGATGCTACATTACAGCAATTTTGAAACATCAGCACATACAACGCAAACTAGTGTATTGTAGTGGCTATAGTATGAATCCGGAAGTCCTGCCTCTCAGGCGCCTATAGGCAACATGTGTTTTTCCCTTTCACAGGCAATAAGATGATAAGACTGGTCTATAATACAGGATAGAGTAAGTACCTATTAAAGCACTTAATGAACTCCTTTGCTAGTTTTGTGCAACAATACTACCTGCTCCTTTGGCTCGTGGATATTCAGATCAATGCGCATTTACAGTTTTTACCAGGAAGACTTCTGTGAAACCGATATATAAACCAATAAAAATAGCCCAGCTACGAAGCTTTACGAACTTCAGGAGCACGGCTATGACTTTCTTATACCAGCAAGCATTTTAAGGTATTTGGAGAGATTTAATTAAGTTGTTGCATGCATGGAACGAGCTCCACTCACACAACAGGACCCCCCCTGTCTCTTCCCCCATGCCCCCTAAAATCTGCTCTGGAGGGTTGGGGGGAACCCAGAAAAAGGGGGAAGTCTCACTGCATGAGCAAACCTTGTTCCATGCACACATACCCCAATTCCTTGCACACTACATTGAATTTCACCCAGAGTTTGCTTTTATGATAAATCTTTATTATTCCACTTTCTCTGGATTATTTGTACGCTGATTAGAAATGCAAATAAGTAAGTGGTCTAGAAATGTCTTAAATAAATGAATAGTATGCACCAAGAAAAGATTAGCTAAAATGCTTGAGGCCCAAGAGAATGGCAGCTCTTTTAAGTATTTTTAGCTCTTAAGTTAGGCAGGTGAGGGCCTGGTAAGTGTCTGAATGTGACACTGCTGTACAGCCCTATATAAGCAACGCTTTGATCTGTTGATTTTGAACGAAATCCCAAAAAGAGTGTAATATATTTTCATTTCTGAGACTATTAATAGTGTAGAACTCTTCTAACTGTTATCATTTACCAGAGTTAAAGTGTATGTGGGGGGTTGAGAGGGAGGAAGGGGGGAGAGAGAGGGGGGGCAGCATAATAGAAAATGAAAGGGGTGTCTCCACCAATTTCACCCTTTCCATTTGGTAAACCATGTCCTTGACAAGAGCATTGCTTTTTAATTTCCTGCCTTGCTGGTTTGTGCTCATTGCCCTCCCCAATGATCTCAGTTCAGCTCTGAGAGTTGTGCTTTACTGCTGAAGAGCAAGGATTGGGATGTTGTATATAAGTCTCTGCTAAATGTTGACCTCAGGCAACACCCCCCCAGCTATGAAGTCGCAGTTTGCATAGATGGCCTGGAAAACCTGTCAGCATCTGCCAGTGCTTCTGCCAGAAAAAAACCCCAAAACATTGCCAGATCAGCCCTCTCACCCAATTTTTTTTCCATTCTCTTTTTTCCCAGAACAAAAATAAAAATAAAAATTGGTACTTTGTGGTTTGCTTTAGAATGGTCTTCCTCTGAGTATACTTGTGGGATGTGAGTGGATGGAAAGGATAATTGGGAAATGGGCACATTCTCTTTTCCTTCTTATATGGCAGCAGAGAATAGATGAAAAGGCCAACTCTCCTCCTTCCAAACCATGCAGGAGACAACAACAGAGCAAAACAGTTTTTCCTGCATTAGAATGCAATGTTACATCACAAAAGTTGTTAGGATCCTTTTTCCTAACTCTGTCATGGCTGGCGTAGAGAGGGAGGCATCACCTGGTTCCGAATCTTAGCGTCTCCCCACTTCATGTATCCGGTACCCACAAGGGTGGCCCCACCCTATAGTGGGGAAAACATTACTTTGTGCAATGTGAATGTAATATTTTTTTGTGTGCCAGCTGGGGATTTGAATGGTTCTTCAAGTAAGTGTTACAGGATACCAAAAAACAGAAGAAGCACTCTTTGGTTATCTCCTCTTCCTCTTCTGTGCATGGTCTTCAAAAAGTTTTCTTCCCAGCTTCATTAACCTACGCTTTTTTACTTTCTGCATCCAGAACCCTATCCACCGATCCTAAATTTACTTCCTCAACAGTAAGCCCATTCAGAGGGCCTTAACTCCATACAAGCGTGTCCAGGATTGCAGCCTTAAAATTAATTAATTTTTCTTGACAGTCCTTTATCTCAAGTTATTCATAAAAAATTGGCCAGTTACAGTCCCTTTCCAGAGAGCCCTTAAAATGGATCTATCACACCCAGCAAGCATCAGCTTGACACCTAAGTTACAGCAATATAATTTTACTCCAAGGCATCTATCCCATATTTTAAAATGTCATACCTTGACTTCAGCAGGGAAAGATTTATAGTAGCTGTTCCCAAAGGCAAACAGAAGATCCTCCCTAAGCTTCTGTTTGAAGTCTGGTGTAAACACCAAGAGTGCAATGCGAAGGGACTTGTGAAATGTATACCCCCGTCCTCCCTTCAGCTGCTAACTGAGCTCGACACTTTCAAGGCAAGAACATTTGGAATGGTTTCACTTTAACTGACCTTCATACTCATATGCTGAATATTTTCTAAGATGAAACCTGAGTATTTTTTTATGATGACACTTAGGGCACTCACAATTATTTTGTGGGGGCAATTGGAGGAAACAACCAGTGATGAGGTAGGTGCCTGCAAAGTGCTAGATAGCAGCTTCTTGCAGTAGTTTCAGGTCTCCACACTACCAAGCTTCTCAGAGGGCGTGGTACGTACAATACATCTACCAAGTCAAGCTGAGTCCCTGCATTGACGCCTCTAAAGGTAGAGATCCTGTCACTTTCCAGATGCTGTTACACTCCAGCTCCCATCAGATGCTCCAGCCACCATGGGCAAAGGCAAGGGATTATGAGAGTTGTAATCCAGCCACTGATGTTGGGAAAGATGGAGGGCACAAGGAGAAGAGGACGACAGAGGATGAGATGGTTGGATAGTGTTCTCGAAACTAGCAGCATGAGTTTGACCAAACTGCGGGAGGCAGTGGAAGACAGGAGTGCCTGGCGTGCTCTGGTCCATGGGGTCAGACATGACTAAACAACAACAGCAACAATCCAGCCACATCTGGAGAGTCACAGGTTTCCCATCTGCTCTAAAAAAGTTACAAGATCATCATGGCACTGCAATCTAGCTCCGGTCTTTAGAGAGGGCATATTCTCAAAACAGGAGAGGGCTCCCACACAGTCCAAAGTAAGGCCCCCTCCATATTGTTAGTTCAGGTTTAGGAATCACATTACTGTATTACAATTTGCTACAAAAAAGCTTGTTTCAGAATCAAAATACTGTATACATTAATCCTTTTTTTCTACAGTTCATTACTTCATAAGCTGTTATTTACTATATTAGCAGCATTTGTCCATTGAATTTGGTAAATTAAATGATAAGAGTATTTATCTCACTTTGTGACCAGTATTGGTTTTTCTATTACTGGTCTCCATTTTTCTAATAAAAAAAATTGTAACTTACCTGTTATTTTTTGGGCACATGGTTAGGTTTGAGTTTCAGCTATTTTTTATTAGTTAGTTAGTTACTAATTTAAATATTTGTATACCACACTTCATTGCCGAATTTCAGGGCAGTTTACAAAATACAATAAAACACAGTACGATGAAACAGGGATACAAGTCAGGGATTCTCACATCCAGATACAACCCAAGCCACTAGTGTTGGTAATGTAGGATTGATATGTCTGGATTTGTCTGTGTTTTCTGCCTCAACCTCAGCATCAAAATGTAAAAAGAGCCTTGCTGGATCCGGCCAATGGCGCACCAAGTCCAGCATTCTGTTCTCAAAGTGGCCATCCAGGTGCCTGTCAGAAATATGCAAGCAGCACTTGAGCACGATGGCATTCTGCTCACTTGTGACTCCCAGCATTCAGCATTCAGAGGCATACTACCTCTGAAAGTGCAAGTAAAACACAGCCATTGCAGCTAGTAGCCTTTGATTGACTTGTCCTCCAGTAATTTGCCTCGCCATCTTTTAATAACAACATGTAAATACTAAAATATTAGGTATCAAAAATATTTACACCATGGGGAAATATTGAAACTGCGTTAAGTCTCAATGATTTGCATATGCAAGAATAGGAGTGGCTGGCATGTTAATAGGTCTGGCTGCACAGTGTTCATCTCCAGTCAACTATATGTTCAAGTGTATGTTTGGGTATAGAAAACAACTGGCTTAGTTAAATATAAGGTGTGCTATATCTGCTGTATTTATCGTTAATCACGAACTGTTAAAAATACTTGCACCCAACTGGGAGGATGATCAGCCTGACATAAACAGTCTCTAGCCAGGTGTAGCATGTTCAAATTAAGACATTTTATTTACATACTACTGGGAGGAAGGGATGTGTGGAATGAAGGTTAATCAGAGGCCTCTGTATCAAATAACTGCTTATTAAAGCTATACTTTAACCTCCTTTCGTCTGTGTTACTGGGATTATTTGACCTGACTGCCTTCCTTTTTAGTTGATCAATTGCTGATCAGGACAGCAACTACTTGAATCTCAGTAATTTAATTTTGTTTATTACTCTATAGAGTAATTTACTGCAGAACATACTTTCCAGATTTCCATAATATACCTGCTACAATGTTTTTGGACAATCTGAGTGATTATTAATTCAGTCTGCTTCATGAGTCTTGACTGGCTAGCTGGTTGCTGAATACAGAGGAGATGGGTGTTGGCTTGTTTGAAAGCAACATTTCTGACAAGAATTAAGAAGGCATGAAAAATGAAGTGTGAATTAAATCAGCTGAGAAAAGAAGCCCAAGTGTGTTCTCTTCTGTGTGAAAGCAGCTCATGACTGCAATGGCTGGTGACTCCTTACGAAAGGTTGATTCAAGTAGTAATTTGGAGAGATTTATTTAATGTAGGAAAATGTGTTATCCCTTACAGGCTGGTTGTCTTCATGAGGAACATGCAGTACGACTTGACCCTATGACTAAATTACCACAAAAACTGTATGCTGGCCAACCATGGGTTTTTCTCACACAACTTGATATTTGAGCAAGTCACATGAAATGCTTCACCATCCCCTTTGCAACGCATACATTCAATCTGTGCACTGGGGAAAAAATCAATACTTTTTCAGATTAAAATCACCCCCAAAATCTTTAAGACCCAACAGTCAGAGGAGAATATAGCAGCCCTTTCTCAAGTTGTCCTCCCTCTCATCCACAATGATCTAAAACAGCTACTTCCTAGCCACAGAAAGCCAGATAATACAGACACAAACACAGGGTCCAGGCCCAGCAGCAAACCAGGATGCCAACTTTGCCCCCATATCGATATTGGGCAACACTCTTACCAAAGCTAATAATGTCAGACACCACACCATTCACTTGCTCATTTTCCAGTGGTGCATACAATCATATGCCAACAATGCCCATCTGCACTGTGCGTAGAACAAGCCAGCCTCCGCAAAAACAGTGAATGGACATCAGAAATAGCAATATCCAGAGAACATTTTAACATACTTGGGCACTCTGTAACTGACCTTAAAATGGCCCTACAAGAACACAGAGACTTCAACAGAAAACTCCAGTGGGAAACTGTTAATTACAATTTATCAGGCAATTCAGTTATGTCACCTGTGGCTTGAATCAATATTGTTTTGTTTTTAATCACATTGCATGTGATTATTGGCTTACCAATCCCAGGTTATTTGTTTTATCACCAACGCTGCCTCACTATCTGGTCACCGCACTGTTGTGTTAATTGGTCAGGGTAACTTTGACTTTCAGGTAAATGTTGTCATTTAATTTCCCTCTAAATTTGCTCCTCCACGTGCCACACCCTGCATATGTATTTCTGCTTGCCAGTTCAGGACTCCACAACATGCATCAGATAAAGTGGAGTATAGACCACAAAACTTATGCCATTAAAAAAAAGTTGGTCTTGAAGAAGAAGAAGAAGAAGAAGAAGAAGAAGAAGAAGAAGAAGAGGAGGAGTTTGGATTTGATATCCCGCCTTTCACTCCCTTTAAGGAGTCTCAAAGCGGCTAACATTCTCCTTTCCCTTCCTCGCCCACAACAAACACTCTGTGAGGTGAGTGGGGCTGAGAGACTTCAGAGAAGTGTGACTAGCCCAAGGTCACCCAGCAGCTGCATGTGGAGGAGCGGAGACGCGAACCCAGTTCCCCAGATTACGAGACTACCGCTCTTAACCACTACACCACACTGGCTCAAGACTCTCTTACTTTTAAGTTGCCACAAGTTGCCACAAGACTCTCTCTTACTTTTTTATAACATTGGAGCACATTCACCTATGTTTTGCACGAGACATCATCATTTTATGTGCTAACCTTGTCTCTAAAATTATTCCTTTGTGTTATTAATCATTCTGTTTGTTAGTTCAGCTCTCTCTTTTTTTTGCTTTATTTTTTTCACGAGTTTGGTGGAACAATTTACGGTGTGTTAAAGAAGGACTCCATAGTGACCAAACATAGAAAACTGAGCTCACACTTGGATACACTGTGGTATAATAAAATACTCCAATAAGATTGGCATAGATGTTAGGTAAAATAAAAATGCAAATACTCAGAAGATCAATAACATTCCATTCTTCCTGACCCATAATTTACAAGACACTTGGGACTCACTTACTGATGAAGATAATATACACTGTTTGGTTATTTTCATTGAAAGCTGGCATTGGTTACACAGATAGTCTAAGACATCTTGATTACTAAAAAAAAGTCTGAACACAGAAAATGTTTACAGTAACAAAATGGTTTGTATATCATGCTAAGTCATAGTTTGATTTAAACCATAATTTCACCATGATTATGCCTCCCACCCATTATGATGTTTCCCCCTGCCCTCATGGGTACAAGACTTATCAACTATTCAGTGGTACCTCGGTTTTCGAGTGTCTCAGCAGCCGAACGTTTTGGTTTTCAAATGCTGAAAACCCAGAAGTAATTCCTTCCATTTTTGAACGTGTTTCGGAAGTGGAACAGCTTCTGCTGTGTGTTTAATTTTTCCAACTGAACTTGCAGCCAGCCCTTTGCGCCTCGGTTTTCAAATGTTTCAGAAGTAGAACGGTCTTCAGGAACGGATTCTGTTCAAGAACCGAGGTACCACTGTATTATTATTATCATCATCACCATCATTTATATTTGTCGGTTGTTTTATACAAATAAGTCTCAAAGGAATTTATCATGATAAAATCCAAACAAATATAATTAATTTTAAGCCAGAAAGTTTAAAAACAATGTACAATACATTTATAAAATGATCATCCAACCAGTCTTACCTCACTACCACTAAAATATCAGCACCACTTAACTATCAAAGGACTTGGTAAATAAAAAAGGCGTAGCTTGGTGTCTAAAAACAAACAATGATGTCGCCAGATGTATTTCTCTGGGGATAGCATTCCACAAATGGAGAGCAGGGCCACCACTGAAAATATCTGCTGTTGTGTGGTCACCCTTTCCAACTCCCTAAAACTGAGCACATGAAGGAGGACCTCTGATTAAGACTACAAAATCCAGACTGGTTCATATGAGGAGAGATGGCCCAGGAGTTACTGGGGTCTTGAACCATAAAATGTTTTATAGGTCAAAAACTGCTCTTAAACTGTGCTGAGAAACTAACAGTCAACCCCAAATTGGTATAATATTGTTATGAGTCTTGGGGGCGGGGCGGGTTGCCATACCCCCCCCCAATATCTTGGGCCAGCCCTAAAGCTGGCTACTGAATAGCTGTAGTTTCCAAAGGCAGCCCCATGTACAACACATTACAGTAATCTAACCTAATATGTCATAATGTTAGGTTCAATATCCCGGTATCTGGTTCAATAGATCTGTTAAGATCTTTGCACATTTGTCCTATTTAAAATTATTTCTCAAGGTGAATCTAGTTTGTTCTCTAAATCAAGCACTAAAGCTTCCACTATCTTTAAAGCAATGATTTTCTTTTACGAACAAAATGGACAATAGCATCTCACTATATATTTTATGCTGATTTCACTACAAAAGGGGGTATTTCTTAGAATATTTGAATGCTAAGCAGCAGTTCTACTAAGAATCAGAGCTTGGCTGTATTGACCAATAATTCCAATAGTCACCACACCCATGTCATCTAAGTTAATTAAAAACAGAAGTGTTTTAAAAAGTAGTATCACTGGATTTTGTGGGTTTCTGATTTAGCCTCTGCAAAAGTGAACAAAGTGATTTATTTCATACTGGCTGTGTATAGTTGTTTGATTGATGGGTAGCCCAATTCACAACCCAGTTCACCTGAAGCATTTGGATTCCAGCCAATTCAGTCCCATTGGCTTCAACAGATCGTTTTAAATGAAAAGCCTTTGGGTTAGTCAGGTTGTGGATTTGTCCGTAAAAAAATAATAATGATGATGATGTATACTGTACTTGTCTTGTCAAGCAATTTATTTACAAAAGTGCTGCCCAGCATATATATTTGGTATCAGTATTTATTTTAAAATTTTGAAATGCACCTTTTGTGGTGCAGGTTTTAACAAACTTCAGAAATCTTTCCAAGAATTTAATGAAAGTGTTGAGAGGTCTAGGTTTCTGTCTTGCTAGCTTAATGCCACAAGCCTCATTTCTGATATTTTGCACCCTGGTTCTCCAGCCAGGGATATGACATTAAGCTGGAACAATACTGATGGGTTGCAAAACCACATCTACCTGTTACTCCTAGAGGATTAATGAAAACATGCAAGTAAACAACAAAATAGAAACATTGAAATTGTTATGGCTGTTAAAGCTCTGCACAATTTGGGACCATGATACCTTCTCTAATATGAGCCGGCCTGACCAAAGTTAATCAACAGGTGCTTTCCTGTGTGACCCTAATTCACATCTGACTGGAATGAAGGATGGAGACATTTTGGCACCTGAAGTGAAATGGTGCCCACCCCCTGAGTCAGGAAAGAAGGGGTGAGTGAAGATCTACATCATAAACAAGTGGGGAAGAATCAAATCAATCTTACCCAATAGTTGAAGTGGGAATCAATGGCCATTGGGGGGAAGAAGGGGCCCGCTCTGTATCATACTAGGTCGGGGGTCAGCAAGGCTGGGCTCTGAGGTGTAGAGAGCAGCAGGAGTGGCACTCTAGGAGGCTGAGACAGGCAAGGGCCCACAGCCCAGCTTCCTAGTTGGCCAGGTGGGGCTCACTAGCTCTGGGAGGAGGGATGTGATTGCTCAGCTGGAGTAGGCTTGGAGCAGGTGAGGGTCACCTGCCTCATCAAGCCCAGATGCTGCAATCAGCAAAGTACAAAAGGGAAGCAGAACTGAGGGGCTGTGTTTGCTCACTGTCGCCGGAACTTGGTTTGGATGCTCCTGGATCTCTATGGGACTGTGCTTTGGGTTTGACTCTGGACGGTATCCTGACTGCAGGACTTCAGACCTAGCTACCTGGATTCACCCTGGATTGTGTTTCCTTGACCTTTGGACTTTGCTTGTGTGGCTTGACCCCTGGACTTTGGACTTGACATACCGACTTGCTGCCAGGTAGGCCAGGGGTTCAGGACACCAAATCAGCGGAGCTGTCTCATTTGGAAGCAGATTTGCAAATGGAACTAGAGAATGAAGATTGGCTAAAATAAAATAATCAGACTATCCAAGCCTTTTATTGTATATCATATAGAAGAATTACCCTATAAAATGATTCTGTATTTTTATATATTCTTTCCCCTTCCCTTGAGGTGGTTATTTTTGGCAGAGAAAATAGCAGGAAGGGGAAGGGTTAAGTATCCCCTTTCTCACACCATTCTTCCACTTAAACTGGGAGTCTCCAAGGGCTGCATTTCATTTTAAAAATACTGTCTGGTTTGACCCTGATTTTTTTAAGGTTCTGGTGTGCATTTTACTGTTGTTATTTTATGTTTTGCATTATTTTCTTCATGTCATGGTCTGCATTTCATTGACCTTTGTAAAACATTCTGCATTTTAATTCATAAATATAAAAGCTAAGTATAGAGTCTTAGCTTACTAAGCTTATGGAGTTTAATTTAGAGTCGTCTGCTTCTTTGTGACCATCAAAAGACATTTCCTTGCTTGAAATAATTTAAATTGTGCTAACTGCGTTCCTAAACTTTGTGCTTAACGGTAATTTATTGCCATTTGATTTAGCTTTATGGTAGACTTCTGGCAGAAGCAGTGATAGCAGCTGGAAGACTGGTCTCCCCCTTCCCCCATAAACTGGCATTTGACAATAATGAGATTTATTTTAAAAAACTGCATTGTGCATTTTGATCTAACAATGTTAAGCTTCCTTTTCCTTTTAGAAAGCCTTTTGAATCTGACTGACCAAGAGAATCTCTAAATACAAACCAAAAGTTCTGACATCTTTTTGTTATGCAACTAGAGCACAGAAATAACTGAGGTATAAATAAAGATGTTTTGACAGGGATTATTGATCTAAAGAGAGACTAAACTGGAAAATGTGTTTATTAAGCCGTTATTTTTTGCCATATTGATATATGACACTGTCAAAGCCTAGGTCAGATAGAATGGCCTCTCAAGTTAATCCAACCATGGCACCACATTTTGTGTAATCCACATACTCTGTAGCCATAAGGGAAGAGTTGATTACAACTTAATTTTTTGCTTTTTTGTCTTTCTTTATTGCTATTAAATCATAAATCCCAAAGTAACAGTGGGTGTGTCAATAATGATCATTTGCTATACACCTGCCGTAGCTCTGTGTTGTTTCTTCAACTATATTTCTGCCAAAATACAGGCATGATAATATGGTTTTGATTAAAAGTCTATTCAGCTCAACTGTTGAATCGGTAACTTCCCCTTACTGCTCTTCCTCTTCTTAACATTCAGCTCTGGATGTTTTGTTTACTTTCGTTTAAAATGATAACGAAAATGTATTCACAATCAATGTTCTTCAACCTTGGGTCCTTAGATGTTACTGCACTACAACTCCCATTATCCCAACGGCATTTGGGAACCCAAGGTTGATGAACATTGTTAAATTACCACAGTGATCTCTCGAAATCTTCAATTTCAGTCAATTCTTCCTTCCAGAGAAAAAGCCTGTCTCTGGCTACTATCCTTTGTTCTTACATAACTGTAGGAAACTAGGTTCATATGCTGTAACGAAGAGACTGTGCTCTCTGACAAGGAATAATGACATCTGCTAGAAATAAAATAGAGTGCATTGGATGCTATTCAGTTCTGAAACTCTGTCTGGAGAGCTGCTGAAATCCATAGCTTAGCTGCATGTGCTTCACATGCTTATTTACTCCATTTCTCTACCATTCTTCCTCCAGTGAGATCAGAGTGGCAAGGTTGATCTCCCCTTCCAGTTTTATCCTCACAACAACCCTGTGAATAGGCTTGGCTTTGACAGGTCAGGCCCACAGGAGGCAAGGGGCCTGTGGAGGATTGGAGCGGGGGGGAGGCAGAAGGGAATGGGCAAGGCCTGGCTTGGAGGGGGCAGCTGGGAACGACCACGCAGCATCGGAAAAAAGTGCAGGGGGAAAAATCATGAGGGGTCAAATAATGAACGCTGTTACGCCCAATCAGAAACAGCCACTGCCGCAGCCAATTGAAAAACAGACCAATCGCTGAAAACAATCGCCAGCTACCAGCAAGGGGAAAAAAAGTTCCGGGTTTAAGCAGTGGATGCACGCAGTAGCATGGGGAGGAGTGGGAGAACAAATGGAAACAACAACAAAACAACAGTTGGATGGGCTGATGGCGCATGTGCCACCAGTGAGGGCTCCGCGTGCCCTAGGTTCGCCACTGTTGTCCTATGTTTTACCCAGGTTGGCACCCCTGGCACTTGACCAGTCTTTTATCACTGTACATGCTGGCTCATTTACTTAAGCATGATTTCCATGTTTACTCTTAGCTATACCCTGCTTTTCTGTAAACTGCTTAAGGAGCTTTAAAGAGCATTTAAAACTATAAAATAAAAACAATGAAATGAAATTTTAACATTAGCAAAATTTCAACAGCTGTTGAAAATAAATTCCTTAAGCTGCTGCTCTAAGACAGCAGAATTTTTTTTGAAGAAAAGTCTGGTTCTGGTTGCATGCTGAAAACTCAGTGAAGGATCTCTTTGGGGGAGGTATTTAACAATCTAAGTGCAATAGATGAACAGTCCTGTCATAAATCCCCACCCCCTGTAATGAGACAGGACAGTTCTTAGGCCCTTGCCTGTTAAAGAAAGCAAGTTGGTATGTGATACTTAAATATTCTTAAAAAATTATTTGAATTATTGTTCCCCAGTTTTATTCTACAGGGTAGAATGGGTAAATGTTTGTTTTGTTTTAACCGCCCATTATTGACTTCTTCTTTTCGTATTTGCTGGTAGAAAAAGTCATCACCCAAAGCCCGTGCAAAATCTATCAGCTTGGTGCTGTTATTTTTAACGTCCATTGACAAAAGGTCACATAATCCTCCTTGAAGCTAAGATGGTCAGAGCAGATGTTCAAAACTTTAAAAAGGAAAAAGGTGGGTGGGTTGGGAGGCAACTATAAGGACAATTTTGGGCAGCATGCTTTTCTAGAATTAGCAATGTGTCCTTTAGAATCTTCCATAACCTGGAATAGCTGTGAGTGTTTTTCTTTGGATGCCAAGTGACAGCCAGTGATGGGTAAATCAGCCACGCCTCTCACTTTGATTTCTAGCATTTTATAGCATATTCTTACACGCCATCCTAATCTCCGAGTGGTGCGAGTTTCCAGGGGTTTAGGCACTTACCAAGGGTTCATATTTCCTTTGGAAATGAGGCACAGCAGAGACTGTGGTGTCTTTATGATGTATGTGCAATAGACAACATTGCATACAAAAATGTATTTATTAGGTGAAACTCTCCATGAAAATGCTGATGAATTTTCAGGGAGCCTTCTAGACGTCTTTTAAAAAATAATACAAACAAAAATCATTAATTACTCTGCATTAATTTATTTGGTACATTTAAATCCCACCTTTCTTCCCTCATAGATACTGTCTGGTTCCCAGGCAGTTTCTCATCCAAGCCTTGACCAGACCCCAAACATGACTGTATCAGGTCCTCTCAGACCACGCCGTAGGGCCATTAATATGAATTTTACTTTGCAATTATGATCAATTATTATTTATTTACTTACTTATATCCCAACTTTTCCCTGACAGGGACTGAATGCCCCTTACACCTAAAATGGAACCAGCTAAAAACATAGGGAAAGAAGTGCAATTATTTTTTAGAAAACAATTAAATATTATGTTTTACAGATCTATGCTTTAATTACAGATACTGATAAATCAATAATACAAATCCTGTAACAAAAATATTATAACCTAAGAGTTGCTTTGAGGATCAGGCAAAGATCCATGTAGCCCAAGTGTCTTTGAGAACCTAATAAGCATTCCATGAAGGTTGAGTGATTATGAGAACAAGACCTCACAGTGGGACAAGACCTCACTGTGGTTCCTTACAAATATTAATTTTTGGGAAGGGTAAATGGGTGAAGTCATTCTCCATCAAGGACTCACCATCATTGCTGTTCTCTCCTCTCCTTCCCCCTCCCCCTTGTACTCATACTAATCTTCAAGGTTGTTGCTTAAATCTGATTTTCCATCTGGGTAAGGTGACTATGAAACATCATGGCCAGTGATCTGTGACTGTAACATCCGTAAAAAGAGACATATTTCCACACCCCAGCTTGAACCCCTTTTTATTTTTAAGGAGGGGTTCTGCCTTTTTTAAATTTCTCACAAGGCAATAACTAACTAAATATATTTTGCCTTCCTAGGACTAAGCGTATGGGAAAAGGCTGCTCACAAAGTAAAGAATAATATATATGTATTATCACAAATTTAAAGTACAATAATTTACAATAAAACAGCAGACCAACATAAATAAATGCAGAAATAAAACTGCATAAAAAAAGACTTTTCAGCGAACAGATTATAAATACATAATTGCAAGCTCTAAGTGGAAAATGTCAACAGGAACAAAATGGTCTTAAGAACCAATTTAAAAATAGGCAAATAGGAGGCTGGCTAGCTGAACCTCTCGTGAGAGACTTTTCTGTAATTCAGGCATCACAACAGAGAAGGTTGTTGCTCCTTTCCATACTAACTCCACTTCTCAAGGCTAGTCAGACATTTCACAAGATGGTGACCTTTCAATTCCACAGACTAGAGTCACCTGGACTAGAAGTCACCTTTTTCTTCAACACTGGTGTGACAGACATCAATCAACCTCTTGTCAGTGCACTATGCCAATCATTTGGGGTTCCTTTTTCAGTCGGCCTAAAGTCTTCCCAAATCTTCTTTCTCAGTTCAGCTCATCTGTTGGCGATTTCCCATGTGGGAATAAACACCTCACCCATTTCAGTTCTGCTTTGAAGTATTTATTGAAGAATTAACACTATAGCTTGTATAACTACTGGCCTAAGGAAAATAAAACAGAGCTATATACAGTAGAGAGAATCATTCTTCCTCTCTGCTCTTCAACCATCCGGACAGAGTGACCAGCACACTCTTTCAGAGGTTTTCTCATACAGAAGTCTGTCACTGAGGAGAAAATTTGTTGCTAGGATCAAACTTGCTAGCGGCAAAACTATTCAACGATAATTTCAAGTCTGTTTTTAGACTACACTAACACCTCTATCACACTTGAGGCCACAGGACTATCTTGGAGGGCATGGCAGAGACAGATTTAGGGGAGTGGGACTGGTTCAGAGCTTGGCTTAGGACAGTCTGAATGACACACGTTTAGCCCTCCACCATTTCCTCTCCCCCTGCCGCCTGACTAACATAGGACCATTAATTTCAATGGGTCTATTCAGAACATGGCTATAACCCTAAATGTTATTTCCAACCTTGCATGCAAATTAGAAATATTCTTGTTTTACGGGTGTTAGGATGGAAACAGGTGGCAGGCAGTCTTTCACCTGCTAAATAAATCCCACAAGGTGGTCATAAATACCTGTACTTCTGTTGTGTCTGCCAACGACACACCTGTACTTCTGTTGTGTCAGCCACTAAGCTTGAGGGAGGGAGGGTTTGGCAAGTAAGATTGTACTTAATTGCACCCTGTGTGTATACAACTACACAAAAACATATGTAGAAGGTGGTGGTTTAGAAGCAACTACAACAGTATGTTCGTGCAGACAGGTGTTTGTGTTAAAGGAACATTTATTGCTCAAGTTAACAGTGCAGTTCTGTTGCACCCAACGTTAACAAATGTTACATTGAATGCGGAGAATGAAGGGTTGTGAGTTGACAGGATGACCCTGCTGTTTTATGCTTCCTTCCATGTGCAAAGCTCCCCCAATAAATTTGGGTTTCCAATATTGAATAGCCAAAGCAACTCATGCCCCCAAGTGTTGTAACCATTTATCCCCTCCCCTATGCAAATATGGAAAAGGCAGAAGGCTGATGAGAGCAGCCTTTTGGATTATAAACTTCCACCATCTGAGACTTCTATACTAAATAGCAGGTCTATGTTTGCATAACCGAAAACAAGGGCTGAGGAAATTTTATTTCAGCAGGGAAAATATTCCAATCCATTAATTTTTGTCTGGTTTTAGGAACTAATAGAATACCAGGCAAGCTAGTGGTTGCTCCAAGCTCACACTGCATGCCCCCCCTTTTTTACAAAGCCATCCTTATGTTCCTATACAAATAATTTTGGAACTTTCACCACTTTGGAACTAACCTAAGTTTTGCTGCCTGTTTTTTTTTTTTTTTACTGCTCTATGGAAAATCACATGAATCTGACCTTTGAAGAAGTGTAAGTAAACGATTTTTAACTTATCAAACATGTGATCTTTTTCTATGCTGGGGGAAGTGGAGAACTTTGGAAGGTATATTTTAAAGGTCTAATAGGCTATATTCCTATGCTTTACTGTGCTTCATATTTTGTGATTTTAAATCTCTGCTGGCGTTCTCTTACCAAAGAGTACTTGCACCAAGCCTGGTTCTTGGCACCCAGGGAATTCTCTTTCTCTTTATGCATTTGTTTTTAAATTTCCCAGCCAATAATAGCAAATATGCTTCACTGTTCCCCTGAAGTGACAAAATGGCTGAAGCAAGCTATGATTTGAGGCTGGCACTCAGGAAACATAGGCAAACATGCCAAGTGATTTCATCATTCTCCAGTAGTGTGAATGATTATTTTAGAAATCTCCTTCCTCTATACTTTTGTTGTTTTTTTTACTATTTCACACTGTGGCTGATATTTCCGAGGGAAAATTCTGTCTTGCCTTTTTCTCAAAACACGTGTGTGTGTTTAATGTTCTCCTTTCTGCTTCAATGACTGCACAAAGTGCTATTATCTGTTTTCTCCCTGAGCATTAAAGCAATTCTTTAAGTGATAGACCTGCCCAGAATGTTTATCTGATCATTATGAGACTGCCAATCGCAATTGTTTTTGTAGCAATTTTATGATCGCCTAGCCATGTGGACTAAAAAACTTGTTTTATTTAAAAGGAACGCGCTTTTGTATGGCGTAATGAGACTGGGATACAAATACCTCTCAGTAGGACACATTCTTGTGAAATGATTTAGTGTCCCAGCTGGGATTTGGCTCCTAGAGAGATTTCCAGATTTGTTGCTTACTGACGTTGGTTCGTGTTTAGGGAAGAGAGAGCAATGTTACCTTGTGAGAAAAGCCAGTTGAGGGTGAGGGGTGGAATGGGGGGATGCAGTGGCGAGAAAAATAGTCTTGATTTTCCCAACACTGGCTTGATGTATCACAATTGACATATTAGGGAATAATATTGCTTTCCTCTCTGCTGCTCATTCGCTAACAAGGTTTCCCAAATGTAGGTCTCCAGTTGTTTTTGGACTACAATTCCCATCATCCCTGACCATTGATCTCTCTAGTTAGGGATGATGGGAATTGTAGTCCAAAAACAGCTGGAGAACCAAGTTTGGGAAACCCTGCTCTATAAGAACTAAGGAGACAGTTTGCTGGATCCATGAAAAGTAAGGGACTTCAAGTGGACTTCATACAATGACCACCCAAAAAGGGGAAATGCATCTCTCACACCCAAAGGAGGCCACAGATTAACAACGGGGGAAATGCATGTGCTAATTTATATGAATTTTTAATGTAACCACTATTCACCAATGGTAGCCAAACTCTGTCCCATATGGAAAATGGACCTCCAACCCATGGTGGCACCAGCCTATCAAATGAATAAAATGCAAGCCATAAATAATTTATAAACTAAACATAAAGGTAAAGGGACCCCTGACCATTAGGTCCAGTCGTGGCCAACTCTGGGGTTGCGGCGCTCATCTCACTTTATTGGCTGAGGGAGCCGGCGTACAGCTTCCGGGTCATGTGGCCAGCATGACTAAGCCGCTTCTGGAGAACCAGAGCAGCTCACGGAAACGCCGTTTACCTTCCCGCCGGAGCAGTACCTATTTATCTACTTGCACTTTGACGGGCTTTTAAACTGCTGGTTGGCAGGATCAGGGACCGAGCAATGGAGGCTCATCCCGTCGTGGGGATTCAAACCGCCAACCTTCTGATCGGCAAGTCCTAGGCTCTGTGGTTTAACGTATAGCGCCACCCGCGTCCCTAAACTAAACATATACTTACTTATATCTGTAAATATGCCATTATGGCTCACTGAATGTATACCATGCAGGATTGTATCATATCTTCAGCAGTAGGGACATGGGTAGCGTTCTGTCTAAACCACTGAGCCTCTTGGGCTTGCAGATCGGAAGGTCAGTGGTTTGAATCCCTATGACGGGGTGAGCTCCCATTGCTCTGCCCCAGCTCCTGCCAACCTAGCAGTTCAAAAGCACACCAGTGCAAGTAAATAAATAGGTACCACTGTGGCAGGAAGGTAAACGGCATTTCCATGCGCTCTGACTTCCATTATGGTGTTCCGTTGTGCCAGAAGTGGTTTATTCCTACTGGCCACATGACCCGGAAAGCTGTCTGTGGACAAATGCCGGCTCCCTCGGCCTGAAAGCGAGATGAGCACCGCAACCCCATAGTCGTCTTTGACAAGACATAACTGTCCAGGGGCCATTTACCTTTACCTTTTTACTGAACCAAAGAAGAACAAAGCAATTTGTAGATCCAACAATTGAAATGACCTCAGAGTTCCAAGTGCAGGTCCTAATCAGAGCAACACTTACAGTTCCTTACAGGCACTCTCTCTCCAAAAACATCTGATGGTAGAGCAGGAGCCTGGACAAATCTGCAACTCTTGAAAAAGGCAAAACATCCAGGCCTCTTCCAAGCTCTCTGGCTTCTCCTCCAAGCTGGCTTCCGGAATTTTCCTACAAGAAAAAGGTTAGTGAGCATGCTCCACTGCTGTGGAGAAAAGGGGAAGGGGTCAGATTATGGGCCCTCTGTTGGCTTTTACAATGTCTCTTCCCTGCTCCTAATAAGGATTACAGTATGGGTTACCTATAGATGCAAATTTATAAATAATTACTATACTTCACAGGCTTTTGTTTATTTGTTAAGATGTTTATATACTGCTTACCTAGTGAAGTTTCTAAGTGGTGTATATAAAAAAAATAAAAAGCTTGCAGTAGATTTATCAATTGAAATTAAACAGAAAAACAGAAAATGTCCTTAAAATTGCCTGTTGAAGTAGAAAGGTTCAATAGAAGTTCAACAAGGAGTCGTCTTGTCTAATCGCAGCGAGGAAGAAGTGCCACAGAATTCGGTCTACAATAATGAATGCACAGCTTCTGGTGCGCTGGCCCGGCCTGGCCCAGTTCAACACCCTGAGATGAAATGGTAAGGTGCCACCTTTCCCTGGTCGCTCCCTCCCCTCCCCCGAACTTCTCTCCCATCTCTAGTGTAAATTAATAGACATTTAAAGCAAAAAATCTTGATTATTATTCCTCCCTACCCATCTGTGCAAGTGATAGCCATTTGTTTGGTCCTGGAACACATACTTTCCTATGACTAATCATTATATTATATGATCTGTCTCACCTCATGGGTTTGCTCGAATAAGTTTACTCTTTCACTGGCTGAAACAGATTCCTTGCAGTTCGCAAAATAGAGTACATATGGGGCTGCATGTGACTTTGCCGTGCGACTATGTTATAGTGAATGCCAAAAGGGGAGAAACACGTGGAAACAAAGCATGATTTTCAACTTGCAGGCCCTTGAGATAAATTTAAGTGAGCACATATGGGGGTAAGTGGCAGAACTGAAATATGACTAAGGGAGAGGGTGGTATTTCAGAACTGGAAATCATGGAAATTTTGATCAGCAAGATGGAAACACTGGGGTTTCAGCTACATTCTTCTAGAAAGAACCCAAGAAATCAAACAAAAACTTGGATGTGCTTAGAATAGCCATGCACATCACCCACAGAAATATACATACATTTTGTTTGGGTCACAACACTGATGGAAAAATGTTAGGCTTTCAATTCCAGGCTCTGGAAGCACCCATGGTTCAAATGTGCATTTCTTTTCCAGGGTTGAAAATCCATCCTGCAAGTTTCAGGTAGATGCTGGCTGTTCATGGTATTGACTGGCAGGGTCCCTAAAATGTCATCAAGAAGCCTTCCTACCCCTCCTGTCCTAGACCTGCTTTGCACTTAGCAAAAAAAACCATATATAGATGTACAGATATAGTAAGAGAGAGCAACAAATGAATGCATATGTCCATTACTATTCTTGCAACACTTTGAAATGGGGGAAGGGCAAGACTGAGCTAGTATTCACTTCACTGTTGCAACTGAAATGACAGGTATATGTGTTCTGAAGATGGAAAACAGGGACAAACTGTGAGCTCTCCTTTAATATTAGGTTTGTCTTAACCCTCAAAAATTGGTTAATTTTAGATTTCTTCATTTATTGTTGCAGCAAAGATTATTATTTTCTGTCCTATTGCACCTTTATTCTGCATTAATATGCTTAGGGATGGAAAAAGAATTTGATTTAGTACACATTTAAAGGCAAATCTTTTTCCGCTTTTTGAAACAATATGTGAACTGAAACACAGCTGTCCTCTGAAATTTGCACATCTGAATTTCACAGTGCAGTTCTCCAACCAGTTTTTACACACAACAAATGCATATGTTAGGGAAAGCTGTACATAAATAGGAAAGTAAAATACAAACATGCATTATATTAGGGTAAATTACTTGCAGAAATGTGTACATTAGTCAAAACTGCATATAAAAATGTGTGTGTTCAGAAAAACATCATGCTAAAATCTGGTGAATTTTCATGGTTTTTTTTAACAAACAAAAAACTTGCAAATTGTTGCAAAATGTGAAGAACGTAATTTAAAACTGGAAAAGATAGAAACTGAGACAAGCAAAACAGACAGATCCACCCTCAATGTGCTGTTCACTGCTGTAAGGGCCTTTGGGTTAAAAAGCACCATATAACATACCTTAACATAACATTTTTTTAAAAAAGAAAAATCCTCCCTGCAAAAGACCATTAAATCAACCGTCTAAAATTATCTAACCATAACACTGCTTAAAGCACCAGCATCCTCAGTCCTTCCTCACAGGAAAGGTGCCAGGACCTGATCATTGTCCACAACCATTTTTTGCCCTTCTTTAACATGTATGCTGTAAAAGGGGGAAGAGTTTGAAGTTCATCCTCCTCCTTTCTTAAATAATTGGATCCCTTCTTTCTGTAACTGGATCCCTTCTGTGAGAGTTGAGCTTCTCGGTCATTCCCTTGTTTGTTTGAAATAAACAAACGAATTAATAAAATATTCTATATAATTTTTCAGTTGCCTGCAAGACTCTGAAAAGCTACATTTCCCCCAGAAAGAAATAAAAGACCATTGTTAAAGAGATTATTTTGTGATAGCCTTCACAGCATATGATGCAATTCCATCAACTTCAATTGCTCTTAAGGGAGACCCAAATTTTGATGGTATAATTCACTTTCAATAGCCATGCTGATAGGGCTCATTAGTTTAATTCCACACATTGTGCTTATTGAATATATAAGTAATTTGCTACTCAATGAGCTGTGAACATTTTCTGGGCACCTTCCATCTCCTTTTTATTTTCCAGCCTAGACAATTAGATCAGAAAAGAGCAGAACATATCAAAAAAATATTAGAACATGCAAGTAAGCATGACTGGATTGGCTTTTGGCCTTATTTTTATCCACCATAATGTTTCTTCAAGCTTAGACATGTGTTTGCTCCACAGTTTGTCCTATTTATATGCCAAAGTTTCAAAGTTCAACTATTTTAGACTTCTGTGCATGGAAAATAAGTGTGGCTGTTTTTGTTGTTGTTATTCTGCATTGGAAATAAGATACCCAATGATTTATTAAATGTGAAATAAAATAGAGAGACAATTTATCATCAACACTTGGAAACATCTGACTAATCCTTTCCTGTAAATAAAATTTGCAGACTAAGCATTCAAACCCAGCTGAATATATTTATGAGGAATCATAGTTGTAAAATGTATTGATGTTTCAATGTGAATATTTTATACTGAAGTTCTACAATTTCCCTTTTTAAAAACAAAAATTCAGATCGTCAACAAAAAATAACTAAAGGTAGATAATAAGTTTTGGCTACTCCAGTGCTGTTGACTTCCCGCATTGGCAAAAGGTTCCATCAACTATATTTATCCTTGTAACGGTGAAGTCGTACTGGTACGAAGGTCTACTTTTCACCAGTCTTGAAAGTAGACCTTGCACCAGAGCAATAATAGCTACCATGTAATGATAGAGCTTATAAATTAGAGTTTATAAAGCTACCCCCTTAGTGTTAATGAAATGGACTTGTCCTATAGTCACATGGCTTAGTCTAGTTTCAAAGGTGAAGTTGTTGCTCAGGTTTGTATTGGAGGTTGCTGAGCATAAAGTTATTCCAAGCCGTTCCTCATTCTTTTAGCCTGTCTGTGGACCCAGAATCAACCAGTACTGGTCCACTGTTACTGGAATAAATATACTGCAGAAGAGCATTTTTCCTCTTGGGCGAATGGTGCCTTTCTTGTGGCTTAGGGCACAAGAGCAAAAGACACAAACCAGGACCAATAACAATAATTTTATTATTTATACCCCCACCCATCTGGCTAGGTTTCCACAGCCTCTCTGGGTGGCTTCCAGCAGAATATCAAAACATAATAAATATAGAAACACGATCCACCATGTTCTTGCACTGTGCCATTAATTTCAAAGAGGCTTGAGCATTTCAGTGGACTGTGCCCTGAACTTTTAGCCCTAGCAGAGAATACGGAAGTAGGGGAATCCCAAGTGATAATCTTGTATTGGGATGCCATGGGAATTCCTCACAACACTTTCTCTGGATTGAAAACTGGGCTTCCATCTGTGTTCCCTTAGTAGCCTATAATGCTGATCAGATTTATAAAAAGCTATTTTGTGATGGTAGGTCCGCTTTCTGTGGTTAAATCCATGGCTATGCCATTTAACAACTGTTTTAAAAGCCTGCAGGAACATAAGCAGGTAACTCCAGTATCAAATGATTCCAAAAATAGCCTCTAACACAAGTTCCTAAAGCTTTTGCCTGATGTGCATAGAAAGATAATAAAACCACTGCTAATATATTTTCCACTTACATTTCAGTCAGGAATAGCAATCCTACTTGGGGCTTTTTCTGGTTTCAAGCAAATATCTCCATAGATTGTCTCCCAAATTAGTCTTACTAACATGGAAGTTGTGAAACATTTTCAACCCCTTGATTTGATAAATTCTCCCTTCTTCAAATTTTACTAATTAATTCACCCAAATTTTGACTGCTGCATTTTCCTTTCCATCTAAAGTTTCTGGCATCTCTGTTAATATCTGGAAGATCTATAGTAACTGACTTTATAATTGGATATACAGGTATCACACTGACTCAAAATGCATCTTAAAATCAGAAGGAAACCAAAATAATGAGGAAAGCATTACTCTTAAAATTTCATTTGTAGATGCTTTCAGTAACGTTAGCACTGGTTGGATATAAAAATAATACTAATAAATATGAGAAAGGGTGCTTAATGGGAACAGCCATTGACATAAAGGATTCCCTGGTGATCTACTGCAAATCAACCAGAGATCCAGTGCTTTGTTTCTGGGGGAACGCAGAAAATAAGGAGTGACTCTGATTAACAGGGGCCATTGGTACATGTGTCGTAGCCTGAATAAAAAGGAAACTACATATCTTTGAACCTACATCACTTACGATTGCCATATTTTTTCTGTGTTTCTCTTACCAAGTAGAAGACAGGTCTTCTTACTACAGCCTTTGAGTACCCAGTTCTTTCCTGAATCTCCTGTTCAATATCTCTTAGGATGATAAAGTTGAAAGCATTGAGATGTAAACCTGGTTCCATGACAAACTGTGGGTGTACTGCACAATGTAGTACTGCAGATTGGGGGAGCCAACAAGAAATGCCTGTCCAGAACTAATTGGTATTTTTTCGAGGGTGGGGGGTTGTATATGTGCTAAACTTGTAATTCCATCTATTTATTGGCTTGCAGTAGGGATAAATTTGTGATTTCACAAAAGGGACATCGCGATCATGCGCCGCACTTTGCTGGCTTTGAAAAGCTTGTGAGTAACACTGAGCAATTAAGATGCCCTTTTTATAGCTCTTTCAAGTGTAATCAAGTGAATAATTGAATAAAACCGAATGAAGGCCACAGCAGGCCACCCACAAGTATGCTGGCTTTTCATAGCTGCTACAAACTGATGAGAAACTCAGGGTGGGGGAGGGCCATCTATTTCACAATGCTCCTTGTGCTGTATGGATTATGCAGTCAATTTGAGGCTTGGCTTTACGTTTCTGGATTCTTAACCACAACAGTGGCAGCATCGTTGTTACTTATTTTATTTGCTGATGCTCAGTAGTTTCTTAGGACTGTCTGCTCTAAATTACATTTGGTGATGTACTGCTCGTTTTTAGTGGCAGAAGCCTCCCAGGGTACGCCTGCCTCTTCACTGGCAGCGCTGATTTGGGGCAAGATCATGGGAAGATCTTGCCCCAAACTGGCAACAATGGCGATACTGCTTCCCTGCCAGTAGCGGATGGGGCAGGGCATGGAGTGGTGCCAGAGAAGGCAGCGGGAGCGGAAGCAGATAGATGGTGTTAGGAGCAGTGATGGCAGCAGGGCAAAGCAGTACTTCCCATTTTGCCTCAAACTGTGAAACAGGACGCGTTCCCCCTGCCACAGCAGTGGGCCTTTGGCTTGCCAAAATTTGCTGGACCGGTGTGTTCCCACAAGGCAAAAGCACTTTGCGCTTCATGGACTGGCAAGCCAATCCAGGGAGTTGTTATTATTACTATTGATTATTTTATTTTTATTTTTTTTAATTATTGCTTATTAGTAGTATTATGAGATGTATGTGGCCATGTCAATAAATATTCCCTAAGCAGCTTACAGCAAAACAATATCAAAAATATAATACATAGCAATTAAAACAACAACGAAAAGGACAAACAGCCTGCAGCCCTGATTCCCCCACAGGTGCTTTCTAAGTATTAAAGATTAATGGAACACACCTTCAATATAACATGCATTTTGCACCTTGAACCTTTGGACTATGCATATGAACGGTGTTGTTAACTTTTGAAAACATCCTTAAACAGCAAAATGTTATGGCAAAACCTCCTCTCTAGGTTATTAATGTGCTAATATAAAAAGCATAAGAGAGCCATTTCAAAATTGTATGTCAATCCTGTCCAATGAGATTTTTAAAATTTGATTATCACTTGGAGATAATTGGAACATAAGTATTAGGATTGCAGCTGAATGGTGGAATAATGTAACTTCAATAAAGTCTTTCAGCTTCAAATTAACGTGCTTTCGAGGAGGTAATGGCTTTCTAGGAGGCAATTTATCTCTCCAATTAGTTTTAATAAGCACAATGACAAAGGTAAGATGAACTAGTTTACTGGGCCACCTGCTTTTGATGGGAGTCCACTAAAAGATTGCTTGGCCTCTATAATTCTCTGGGATCAACCCATAAACAGTGCTATAGACAATTTGATTTTAATGATGTTTAGCAGTGATTTGGGGAGGCCTCTGTAATCCAAGAATCTTTGGTTACAGCTGAAACTTGTGATTACAAGTAAACATTATTTTACTGCTTTTTCATTAGAAACCTTGGGTTGTATCCAGTGGTTGTGCAAGTGGAAGGCAGCTTACACAACTGAGACCTCTTTCCCTGCTTTCCTCTGAAACCCACTGTACCACCCCTTGAAGAAAACCTTTCCAAAAGGTCAGGTGGGGCTCCTGAATTTGTGTGTGTGTGTGTGTGTGTGTGTGTGTGTGTGTGTGTGTGTTAAACAGGGCTGCAGTGTAATCACTTGGAATCAGGTGGAGGAATATTGCATTAGTAGAGCTCTGCTCATGCAACCATGCAATGCAGCCCTTTCCCATTTGAGTTGCCTAGTAAAATAGAGTATGTCTTGTGGCTGGAACATCATAAATTTAAAATACTTTTATTTGGGTCAGCATAAACAAAGGACTAACATAAACACTTTTTTGTTACAAGCTTAAATCTTAATAACATTTTGCACAAAATCAGCACAGTACCATCAAGAATCAGCAGGAAAACTACATACAGTGGTACCTTGGGTTAAGTACTTAATTCGTTCCGGAGGTCCGTTCTTAACCTCAAACTGTTCTTAACCTGAAGCACCACTTTAGCTAATGGGGCCTCCTGCTGCCACCGCACCACTGGAGCACGATTTCTGTTCTCATCCTGAAGCAAAGTTCTTAACCTGAAGCACTATTTCTGGGTTAGTGGAGTCTGTAACCTGAAGCGTATGTAACATGAAGCATATGTAACCCGAGGTACCACTGTATGTAAGAGGTGATCCTATCCAGGTCAGATTGCAGGTGCACAACCAGTGACCATGTGAATAAATGCTGTTGCAGCCATGCGCATAGCTCCACATTAACAGTATAACTCATTTAAAACAGTGCAAGCATCAAATTACACACACACACTTGGCCAAATTAGTGGAGAATGCACAACCCACAGTACTCCATCGGCAATGTCCAGGGTCTTCAAAACAGGATTAATTTTCAACACACAAACTATATATAGGAATGGTTCTTAGTGCCTCTTCATCACCTGTGGAAGAGACAGATTTGGGCTTGATCCTGCCAGAGATAAAGAACCTATACAGTAGTACGTCGGGTTACATACGCTTCAGGTTACATATGCTTCAGTTTACAGACTCTGCTAACCCAAAAATAGTGCTTCAGGTTAAGAACTTTGCTTCAGGGTGAGAACAGAAATCGTGCTCCGGCAGCACAGCAACAGCAGGAGGCCCCATTAGCTAAAGTGGTGCTTCAGGTTAAGAACAGTTTCAGGTTAAGTACAGACCTCCGGAACGAATTAAGTACTTAACCCGAGGTACCACTGTATATTCCATTTATTTCCATGAGAGAGTAATGCTCATTTCCTCCAATTTCCTTCTTTAGGCAAGTAAATGACATTGAATAAATTGCTTAGGCCACAACTTAAAAAGTTAGGCTGGTTAATTTTAAATAAGGCTATAGATTGTTTCAACATAATTTTGGGGAAGCTGCATTTTTAGTAGTTTTCAGCTTCCCTTCCAGCCACAACCATGAAGCTTCTAGACTCCGTAATGTGGCCACAGTTTGAGTGCTTTGCATAACTGGGCAGGCTTTGATTTCAGATTAATGCTTTTATCTAAAAGTCCTCCCTAATGAGTTACAGTATACCCATAATGAATAAAACCAAACACAGGTACATAAATGCTTTTCTTTCCCTCTCCCCACCTCCTGCATTTATTTTACAGAGCTGGCTGGGGCATAAATGTCATATTGAGATACTTGCTGTGTTAAAAATTAGTTTCACTAATAGTTTCTTGCTGTGACATGTACAGCTGGAGCAGAAACACAATTGATTTTTCTCTGAACTTGTAATCGCTGAGCTAATTTAAAGCTGCATTTGCACAAAGTAGCCATGAAAGATGGGTATGCAAATTGGGCCCAGATTTTTATTTATTTATTGTAAATTCTCATTTACATAAAATCATAGAATTGTAGAGTTGGAAGGGACCCAAGGGTCATCTAGTCCAACCCCCTGCAAGACAACAATTCTGCCCACAGTCATCCCTGAGGTGGGCATCAAGTCCCTATAACTGACAACACTAAACTGATTTCATTTATTTTAATCTATGTAATACAGTATATGCAAAGTAGGATTGCCCTTAGGATTTAAAATATGTACACATCTGATCTTTTCCATTATGTATTTAATGGGCCTGCATGAGACACAAATGACTTTTGTCTGAATTCATTTAGATGCCATTGGCTTTCCAATTTTGCATGCTCAGCTGACCTTCTATACTTTTTCCATGCAATCTATATATTGAAAACAATCAGGACATATCACAGAGAGCACTCCCATGTATACAGCTTGTACACACTTGTTTGATACATAGAGGTGAGGAGTGATAATTAGTTGAAGCTTGCCTGGAAATGATTAGAAAAATATTTCGTGGTCAGGAATAAGGAGGGCTACATCAAAATGTTGCAGTATGGAGAGCTCCTTCCAGGGTTCTAATTGGGCAGCCATGTCTTTTTCCAGGACGCTCCATTCCATTCTCCCTCTTTTCCACCCGCTGACCAGTCACATTTCATGCCCACTGCATATGCTAATACATCTCTTTTGTGTTGATGGTGCTACTGTACTTGTGTTTCACAAGGATCAGCAGTCAGAAAAGTAGAGAACTTCTGAGAAAGCAAACCAGGCTGGATCTAGACACATCAAAAAAAGTTTCAGGGAAACAGGTTGTAAGCCTCATAATGGGAAATCATGTTGCAGTGTTATAACGCATTTTAAAACTTTTTATTTACTAATGTAGCTGAGTCCCCATTTCTTCATGTTTCTTTTTTAATATTTCTGTCAGAGATAGGTTGGTTTTTTTTAAGATGCTCTGGTGTATGACTAGAATCTAGCTTTAAGGGTGGGAAGTTACTTGAAAATGAAAAATCTGAGGAGTTTCCCCCCCTTAAATGATACCCTTTAGGTCTTCCCCTGGCATCTCTGAAGCCTCTGAAACCCCCCTCCCCTCCCCACCCTAACTCACACACCACATTTCATTTAACTATGTGTTAAAGTGAAGTACAAACGAGGCCACTGAATGCAAGCACCTTTTTTGCTTAGTTTTCCTGTTCTGTCCAGTCACTTAATTCTTTGCATTTTTACATCTTTTTAAACAGAAATCTGCTGTTTAGTACTTAAAAAAAAAGCAAAAAAACACATATTGTTCCCAGCATTGTGAGCAGCTTTTCCAGGCAGGGGAAACCAGAAGAGGTTGTGTATATGTGTGTGTTTTTTATGACTGAGTAAAACAGAATTCCCTGTGGGCTGGTCTGCTTTTCTTCCATTGTTCCCCTTAGCATTTTCTTGAAATGTTTCACTCACTAATTTACTCTCCAGCACATTTATAGCCTTTTATATTTAGGATTGTGTGCACTGTATGTATGAGAGACCTGCTTTTTCTGCTTCCTGTCTACAGTTTCCATGTATTGACTCTGGTATATTCTCATGTGGGTTGTTTGTGATGCATGCAGCTTTAAAATGGCTGGAGAGCGAGTGTGGGGTTTCTCCCTACTGCTAGACAAGAATGAACCGGCTGCAAGATTCCAATTACCATATAGGTGCTTTCCCCCCCACAGAATAAATTTTGAAAATGTATCCTGGAGAGGCCAGGTTCACTTAATGTTCCATTTACACCCTGGTTTTGGCCAGGAGGATCACCATTCCAAGGATTAGCAGTTGCTAATTTAAAAACAAACAAACTAGACACATTAATTCCCACCACACAATTCAGATAATGTCTAGTTTGGCCCAAGAGTCCCAGCGTAAATGAATATAATAGCTGAGAGGCTTTTTCAGTTCCATGCAGTGGGGCTTCCATTCAAAATGCAGCACTTTAGCATCTGTGGGATTGTCCCTGTTCCAGTTCCTGAGACTGCACACACGATTAGATGTTGGTCTCATAGGATCATCATCTGTGCAAGTAAGATGGAGAATGAAAAGGACCGTTCTGAATTGCAGGTTCAGGCTGGTCACTTCTGTGCGGGAAGCTGTGCCAGACACCTCCCGTTCCCTAAGACTTTCCACAAGCTCCGAGTATGCGGCTGCTTCAGCAGTCCCACCAGTCAGCTTAAATAGACCTGTGGAGAAACACAAACCACAGTGTTGCAAAATGTAACAATTAACAGAATAGTTGCTCAGTGGATCAGTGCTCACTGGATAGTGTAGCTGCTGCTGAATCCACTAGCAAGATTCCCACTACAGTGGACGCTCGGATTGCGAACGTGATCCGTGTGGGATGCACGTTTGCAACCCGCAGCGTTCGCAACCCGCGTCTGCGCATGCACGGGTTGCGATTTGGCGCTTCTGCGCATGCGCAAAGCACAATTTAGCACTTGTGCACATGCGCGACCGCCGAAACCCAGAAGTAACCCGGGTACTTCCGGGTTTTGGCAGTCTATAACCTGGAAAAAATGCAACCTGAAGCGGCTGTAACCCAAGGTATGACTGTAGTATGAAAATTTTTCATTGATAATTATTTGCTGATGAAAACTTTATTCCGAAACAGTGAACTATTCCAGACACACTGTCCTCTTGAGACTTCCTTTTAACATTTCTGATAGACGTCTTCCTTTGAGAGACAGCTTGGTGTTCCTCGCCATTCATTGATTTGTTTGACTCCTCATTTGACTCTTATGTATACAACAACTTACAGTCACTTGTATATTTTGAGAGATGTACTGTATGATATATACATTATTTTGAAGTGGCATATTAGTATATTTTGAATGACATTGTAATTAATTATATATCCACTACCAGTTATTAGCCAGCATGTTGCGTTTGCATTTGTGTTGATAGCTTAAATAGACCTGGCATCAGCTGCACACGCATGGACAGACATGGTGGGGCTCTCCCCTTTTTTGCTTCCACCGTTCCCCTTTCTGAACTGCCAAGCCAGAGAAATTTAAACAGTGGTTTGTGGCTTGGCAAACGAAGCCTCTGAAGTGAAAATGGAAAGAAAACCCCCAGGTGTGTGTGTGTTCTTGTCTATTGAGAGAAGTGCTATTGATAGGTCTGGATTGCAGACATAGCCACTGCTTCAAAGCTGCATAGCATAGATACCCCAAGGCACACATGGGACTCCCGTATGGGAGAGCTTCCTCATTCCCTTAAATGGAAGAGGACATTCTGTGTCTGGAAGGGGATGAATCTCCACTGAACTGAATGAGAAAGCTCTTGAATAGACTGCTGAAGGTACATGTAACACTGCTGAATGGCTTGATATAGTCTAGTTAGGACCAAGTCACTCAGCATAGAGCTAGAAGGCTAGAAAACCTGTTCTGCTGGAGAGTTGAATAATATTTATGGGCTCTTATCACCTTATATGAAGTAAACAAATTATGCATAGGTAAAGGAAAAGGATAAAAGGACCGCTGACCATTAGTTCCAGTCGTGACCGACTCTGGGGTTGTGGCGCTCATCTCGCTTTACTGGCCGAGGGAGCCGGCATACAGCTTCCGGGTCATGTGACCAGCATGACTAAGCCACTTCTGGAGAACCAGAGCAGCGCACGGAAACGCTGTTAACCTTCCCGCCGGAGCGGTACCTATTTATCTACTTGCACTTTGACATGCTTTCAAACTGCTAGGTTGGCAGGAGCAGGGACTGAGCAACGGGAGCTCACTTGCCTTCTGATCGGCAAGTCCTCGGCTCTGTGGTTTAACCCACAGCACCACCCGCATCCCTTAAAACTAAGTTTTAAAACTTAAAACTAAATTATGCATAGGCATGGTTAATTACCAAGGGGGATGGGAAATCAGTCCACATCTTTTTCTCACAGATGTGTTTGGAGGCCCACAAAGTAGCACCCTTCAAGCTGCAAATGATAATTCTGCTGTTTGACGAGGTCTTGTTACTTTGGGACTAAAGCTATTTGCAAAGAAGCAACTCTGAGGTCTCTAGCACTTTTGTGGATTAGAGGACTGGGCCAACCACAAAGTTTGTAAGCCAGAAAGGTGTAACCTTGCCCTTTGGATTTGAGTTTCACATTGTCTATGTGTTGAACAAATTACATACACATTTAGCTCTATATGAGCAATTACTATATTGCTTTATATAATTATGGTTCCGACTAAGGGAATTTGCAAGTTTTAGTCCAGCTAAGCCCCATAGGAACCATACAGGAAGGGCCAGCACAAGGAACCACTCAGTCAGGATCAGAGCCTTTTATCAGTTGAAGGTTATTGTACAAGACCTGATAGCTGCTGCTTTTTGGCATGTATGCATGGAGAGAAACAGCTGATAGAATAACGCCTCTATGCATATCCATGGTGTGACTGCACTTGGAATGCAGTGTGCAGAAAGGGGCAGCCAAAATGATCAAAGTTTTTGGGCAACTCCCCTATGAGGAAAAGTTACAACATTGGGAGTGTTTTAGTTTGCTTGAGGCAGCTTACCAAAACATAGCTAATCAAAACTAAACTGAAAAAATCAGTATAAAATGGCTGAAATTAAAACCACATAATTAATTTTACTTCCAAATCCTAACTAGAACAAAAAGACCTTACTTTCTGGAAATGAAAAAACCAACAACCCCTCAGCAAGGGAGAACATTGTTCTACTTCTTCCAGAAGGACAATCCAAAGCTAAAACAGCCCCCCTTCTCTGCTCTCCAGAGAAGGAAGGAATCAGAGTGGCCAGGGGTCCTACTTTACCAAGGACAGGCCTATTTGAGGCACCCTCTTCTTTGGGGACTGTCGATTCCGAATCTGGATTAAAGAGAAGGAACCATAAAAAAGGGAAAGCAGCCATCTCCTCTCTACACTTAGCAGCAGCAGACTGAGCAGGTACACAAGTCAACTGGGCTTTTTTCCTTTAAAGTGAGGTATATGAATATATAGCTGTTTTAAATTTGCATTTATACATATGCATTCTATACAAATATTATGCAAATTGGTTCTCCCTTTTGCCCCTTTTTAAAGCAATGCATACCTGGTCACCCGAGAAGGAATGGCAAATAAGCCTTGCCAGAATAACTTAATTGCCAGGGAAGTACCTTGAATTGACACAGCCACTGACATAGGCTGTGTACGCATTACTGTCTACTCCAGCTCCAGTATGCCCCCACTGTCGGTTTTTTAAGCCAATTACACACGACATTAGCTACAATCCATGTATGTAGCCTGTTGTTTCTTGAGAAATACTGGTGTTTGGTGCAATTTCCCTCAAATGGGCTTCCATCCAATTTGAAAATGGAAGCTGTGGCCCTTCTGAGGTGTGTACATTTGAGACAGCTGTTGTGCAGGCACAGATGCCAGCACATGTGCAGAAGATACCTTTTACTGAACAGGAGTTATGGGGAGTTGCAGGCGTGGTGAGAAAAATCAGGTACAGTGGTACCTCTGGTTGCGAACAGGATCAGTTCTGGAGGCCCATTCGCAACATGAAAAGAACGCAACCCGCAGCGGCACCGCTTCTGCGCATGCGTGTGACAGCATTTTGTGTGTCTGTGCATGTGCGAGCAGCGAAACCCGGAAGCAACCCTTTCCGGTACTTCCGGGTCACTTTGGGACTCAACCTGAAAAAAACGTAACATGAAGCAAATGTAACATGAGGTATGACTGTAATGCGCATCATGTGATGACTTCCCAAACCTTCTCTGGTGTGTACAGTAACATAAAAATGTGGCTTGAAACACAGCAGGGGAAACGACTTCACTGGGTTTTAAGCTACTAATGTGTAAATGGCCATGTGTATGTTGGCCTCTTGACCTTGCTTGTTGGTCTTATTTTGGTGAGGTTAGTCTTCTGTTATCACAGGGAGGGGTTAATTATGCTTCATTTCTTTTTCTTTTTTTAAGCAAACTGTTTTCTGTCACTGCTAGGACCAATTACCTAATGACATAATACACTCAGCAATTTTTCTTAAACTTACATACACGTAGAACCGTATCACTAAATCTGGCCCGGTCTTCGTTAAATGTTTTGGAGAGAAAAAGGAGACTGCACGTATTGTGTTCCAGACATTACAGCAATTGTTTAATATATATTTGGTGTAGACAAAGTTTTTTAGCCTTGATTATATTCCTAACAGTAGTGCCAACATTCAACCACTTTTGAACTATGAGACTGTGGGCATGCATGGATTTAAACAAGTAGTTTCCTATCTTCAGGTTCTCCCACTTCATATTTAGATATAATTGCCCATGGTTTTAAGTGCCAGACATACACTGAAATGTGAACTTAAAACATATGCTTATTTTGCACATTACACAGTAGGGTGGTGGTTTTTTTTAGAACATTTGAATCAAGGAACTCCTTTGAAACTCTCTCCACAGGCTTTCTAATTTAGATTCTATTGTATTCGTATAACAGCTTTTTAGTGAGTATAATGGGAACCTGAGTATCCAAATTTAGTTGTCCAAATCTTTTCCAAATTAATTGAACCCCCCTTTATAGTTTTCAGTGCCTGTAAAATTCCATGTAAATAGCACTTTATCCAGATGTCCAACTCTGGGCTCTGCACTCCAAATTACAAATGATGCAAATCAAGCATTTTTGTATAATTAGCTATTAATAATTATACAAAAATGGGGCAGGTAACTAGGCAGGACACTGAAGTCACACTTTTGCCCCAGGTTTATCAATGAGCAAATGCTTTTAAGGCACCAACAAATAACCATGCAGAGGCTTCATATACATCTGCCTGCTAACATGAGGTATTGTTTTTAATGCATATCATTATATCAAATTTAGCTGCTGGGTAATGCTGTCTTATGGGAATGAGATGTGGGGAGAATGCTTTTGTCAGCACCCCAATAAAACTGTTATAACTGATGCAGATAAACAATCGAGTTACTGAACCTTTCTCCAGAACGCTCACAAGTATATAACTGTACAAATCTTCAAAATCACAACCCAGGCAGTTGAAATATGAAAATGCAACTCTACCAAGATCCCTCAGGGTACTTTTTGTCTTATCACACTCCACTAAAGGTCAGCTTGGTATTATTCGTCTGCCACAAGTGGCTAGACTTCACAACTCACACTCTTTGAGATGTCCTGGAAAATCAAACTATGAAAACATTCCAAGAGCTTCCCTGGGATTATACAGTCTATTGAAATCTGGTTTTGGACACAGCATAGGGCTTAGCATATGAATAATCAAGTGTGCCCCATAAATGTCAAAGCTCCAGTCTGGGGGCCGTCTACCCAAGCTACAGTGTTTCACATAAAAATCTGTCCCATGCAGCTTCTTATTCCATAAATATGTAAATAATTGTTAGCCAGGTCCTAAATGTCATCTCCCAGGGTTATTAGTGCTCTAAGAGTCACAGCCAACCTCAGTCTAGATGCTCTTTGCTCACAGAGGCTGGAGACTAGCTTTAGGCAACCCGGTGCTCAACAGATGGTTTGGATTATGACTCCCATCAGCCTCAGTCAGCACTGCAAGGCTGGAAAAAGGCTTGACTAGATCTACCCATTCCAGAGGAGGGCTAGTAGTGGTGCATGCATGCCTCTCTATTGAAACCAGTGGTGCAGATAGATAATTCTGAGCTTAGTGGCCCCCCTCTGGATGGTAATGTGCAGTGACACCAGGTAACCACTGGAGCTTGTGGGACAGTGGACAAAGCAGTTGGGACAGGTAGAGCCACTAGATAAAGAAATAAGTTCTCTGTCTTTCCTAGTAGGAGCTCCTGTGTATCTCTGTATAGCATTTTTTAAAAATGAATGCAGATTTATGCACAAAATAATATCTAGCCTACTCCCAATCACTGCTCTCTGGTTCATTATAAAAAAAGTAAAACTAATATATAGTTTACTATTTGCATTCATTCCAATCATATTTCTAATCACAAACTCAAGGATTCGGTGTCGTTAGTGAATTTCAGCCTAATGTTCTGATTCAAAACTAATTTTGATTATGGCATCCCCCATTCATCCTGTTCTTAAAAGGCCTTGCAAGACTTACTTGAAATACCTGAGCTAACAACCATCTCATGTTTAGAGAACAAAACCTTACACTGAAAACAAGCAGTTCAGGTTTTGTAAGGCTTATTGAAACTAGATTACAGAAAAGCTGTCTGGATAAGTTTACTTTGATCTATCAAGTTCAGATTTTTCAAGTACCAGTAAAATTGTTTTAGCAACCTAGCCTGAAGAGAAACTGACCTTCAGATCCAGAAATTGACAAAAGACAAAGGCAACAATGCAAGATCAGATTTGAAAGTGAGAGAGTGATCAGTTTTACAATTAAGAGCTTCCTTTCTAATTTGCTTGTGTTGTTAGCTTCTTTTGAAAATATATGCACCACTTTCCTACAAAATATAATACTCCAAGTAGTTTTATAGCAAAATATGGATTCACTTAGCAGGTCAGTAGAGGTGGTAAGGTGCTTTGGGTTCCCCTGAGCAAGATAAAGTAAGTAACAAATGTAATTATTAATACTTTGTTTCTGCTTTCACATTGAGTATTGAGGGAATCAGCATGGAAAACAAACAGTTCACCCCTCCCCTATGCCAGTGCACCACTCCAAATCCCCACGCCTCTCTGACTGCTATTAGAAAAATAAAAACAAAACTTGGCAGCTTCAGTCATGGAACTGCCAAGCTAGAAATCTAGGTTGGCTCTTATGGTCAGAAATTGCTGGCATTAATACTTAAGGCCCAAAACAGTTCAGGGCCACATTGGTTGTACCTGCATGACCCTGCCCATCATCTTAGGTTCTGTTTGTGTGTGCACAGGGTGACATCAGTTAGGCTGGCAACTTCCTGAGATACAGCCTTCTCTGTGGTGATCCTACACCTGTGGAATTCTCTTGTAGTTGACATTCACTTGGCTCCTTCAGTTCTAGCATTCTAGAAGGCCATAAAATTGTATCTTACTATTTACAATAAGAGAATTTTGGCAATCTAGCTCAGTAGCTCCCAAGGGTCTATTTGTCCGCATCCACCCAGTTCTTCATACTCTGCCTGTGGTTCTGTTGTTTTCATTTCTGTCTATAGATTGCTTTGTGATGGATTGGTCTTGAAAAGTGACTAATAAGTAACTGGAATAAGTAAATAAATAAATCCACAAGCCCTACATAAAGGAGAGTGAAACCTGCCCGAGTGTGGCAGGTTTGGGGCAAATGATAACATTTGTTCTCTTCGATGATCACTGCCAGTAATTGGAAGCTGAACACAATGAGGGATACGTCAGATAACGATCATGTTAATACATAGTACTTTTTGGTGCCGTGTCAGTATTAATAATGACATGTATAATTGCATGCCCCAGATAATAATGGGCAAATTAATTTTAGTGCCGTGTGCTATTTAAGTTAAAGTAATATGTTTGAAAGCATTGCCTCTAAATTTCAAGTTCATAATATTATTGTTCTAGCTAAAGGCCATGACAAACTTGTATTAGGCAACAGTATTAATAAACTAAGAGCATAGGAAAAGCCCGCCAGGTTAGGACAATGGCCCCAAAAGGCCCACCCATTCTCCCACTGCCCCCCAAAAATACTTTCCCCGGGGCCACACAAGATCTTGCCCTGAAAAAAGTGCTTTTTCGGAGTGAGAGTGAGGCATGGGTCATGTGACTTGCCCGGGTGCGTGTCCCGGAAGATGCGCATCCCAGTTTTGAGTCTGAAATAGTTGGATGGTATGTATACTGCCTTGATATTTTCCAGAAAGGCAGTGCAATACTATTTAAACTAGCAAACAAATAACTGATCTACTTTGAAGACCAAATCTAGTCCTCTTGGAAAGCTGCACTAATAGCAGTTTCTGTTTTATTGCACATTTCCCAGAGCACAGTCTTTTCTTTGTCCCATCTCAGTGGCCTGACAGTAGCATATCCCAAGCACTTCAAGCCCTGCTCTGCTGCGCTTCGGACACTCTGTGATATGCATTTCTACTTGGCATCTTTTGTAGCTGAAAGCGACACGCTAACTCTCATGCTTTTTAGAAGGCTTAATGTGCATGCTGTTATAAAAGGAAAGTCAGAAATGGGTCCAGCCGCTAGTCGTGGGTCCACAGACACTGCATTTTTGGACAGATGACAATACATTTGTGGTTAGGAGGTACTGTTTCTGCTAATTTATGGCTTTAAAAAGGCTAGACGTGTGAATGTAAGCTCCAGAAACAGCGACAGTATCGCATATACTGCTATTTGTCTCAAATTATCCTCCTGAAATAGATGTAGTGAGAGACTTTTGTGGTATCCTGCTTTGTATGTATGAATCAGAAAAGAGCACAAATATCTTGGGGGATAGACTGTAGTGGGAGACATGAATGAATCAATGGATGGTCATGGTCACCACAGGTGGTCTCTCCTTGTGGTTTGGATTCACAAGGGGAGGAATGAGTCATTGGCTGGTGGTGGGAGGAATGTGAGAGTGCAGGAAGACATTGTGGCCATGCCCATACCACAAGTGGCATAGTGTTTGGGTCTGTTTGCTGTTGGCTTAGGTAACCACAGTAAATTACTATGATGATTTTTTTAAAAACCTATATCTGGCAGCTGCAGATATTTAATTTAGAGAATACTGTTTAGGGTAAAATGGAAATGCAGAAAGCATATTTTATTCTCTTAGACATTAAACCTCACAATAAGAAAATGTCTATTATTATCAGTATTTTAATCCTTTGTAGCACTACCCACTTACATAGCATAAAAGACCACAGGACTCTGCAGAGCATACATACATACATGCAAATGAGACATAGACACACTCACTCAATATTTTAATGCATAGATCCTTCATCCACCAGGTGGTAATTCCAATTTCAACAGGGAATCTGAATAGATAAAAATCATGGCTATTTGAATATATGGATTTTCAGCTCAGTCAGATCACAGTTAATTTATTCTTATTTAAAACATTTATGCTGATTTTGGTGCTGTTTCAGGTACAATGTAAATGCACAAAATGCTTATTTTGCTGCGACGATATGGCAGCATTTCAAAAGGAAGCCAAATCCAGCTGGCCCGAAGCAAATAGTTTCATTGGATCTGGCAGTGATCACTGATGATGGATGGAAGTATTAGATGTTGGCCAAGAAATTGTAATTCTTCTAAAACTTAAATAACAAACAAGATAATCCCTAAAGGCAACCTATCCTGGCAACAGTGAAGGGGGAATGTGACAGCCACTCCAAGCTGTCACCATCTTTTCCTTTTCCAGCATTCAGCTTTTGAGCAGTTTAGCTGTAACCTAATTGGTTTGCTGAAACTCTTTATGTGCTCTTGTCGTTCTGAGGCTTCCACTTTCATGCAATGTATCCAATTGGGAAAACCACAAGACCTTGGCCATCATTAGCTTCTGTGGCAACAAAAATCAATAGTACAAAGTTAGTGTTAATCCCTCCACTGTACAAAACAGCACTAGCTCTGTAACCATATTTGTGCATATTTCACTCTCCTGTAATTAAAATATAATGGAAGAATGTCAGGATCAAATCCATACTGCCAAGACATCAGATGCTGTAAGGTTTAGCTGGCAATGCCTTATAACCTTATTTTCTCATTCTTGTTTGTTGCAATTAATAATCCTGCCACCGTAGTTGATGATATTAAACAAATAATATCTCAGTCCAAGATAACCACAGGTTATGTTTTTGCCCATTGATGTTTAGTGTCCAAATCTTATTTGCTCTGAAAGTTATGAGCCATTGCATATAATGGAAGGAAACAATGACTTACTGATAATGTACTTTGTGATTGCTTTTAGAGTGATATCCCTTTAATATTTCTGTGCTCTGAGGCCAGTTCAGCTGATACTTCAGCCATCTGAATGGACCCAGTATGTGCACCTGGTTTGCTGGCCCTGCCTCTGCCATCCACAAAGGCATGGCCCAGTCACTGGAGCCAAAATCGTGCAGTTAATTCCCAGAGCTTTTTCTGTTGAACTGACCAAGTGGTTTTGTCCTACATGCATAAGACCAAACATAAGCAAAACCCTGTTTGGTCAGGCCTAAGGCCCATCTAGTCCAGCATTCTGTTCTCACAGCAGCAAACCAGATGCCTATGTGAGGCCCACAAAGGGGAACTGGGGCAACATTATCCCTATCTGCAATTCCCAGCATCTGGTATTCAGAAGTATAGTACCTCCAACAGTGGCGGTAGAATTATGTGTGTAGATCAATTTGGCCCATTTAGACAGGCTATGGAAAGAGGAGGTTAGGTCAGCATGGCAGCTCTAAATATAGGGCTGTACTGGACCTTAAGAGTATTGTTAAAAACAAACAAACCAACAAACCACAGCTTCTAACAAGCCAAATGCTCTGTCAAGGTCTCTGTCACATAAAGCAAATACAGTGATACCTGGGTTAAGAACTTAATTCGTTCTGGAGGTCCGTTCTTAACCTGAAACTGTTCTTAACCTGAGATACCACTTTAGCTAATGGGGCCTCCCGCTGCCAACGCGCCGCCAGAGCACGATTTCTGTTCTCTTCCTGAAGCAAAGTTCTTAATCCGAAGTACTATTTCTGGGTTAGCGGAGTCTGTAACCTTAAGCGTCTGTAACCCGAGGTACCACTGTAAGCTTCTACATTGCTTGCTAATCAAATAACTGGCAACATTCTATTGTTGCAACATATAGTAGCATTTATTTAGAAACAACTGATTTCTTCTTTGAAAGATACAGTTGTTATCTTTCATACAATAAACTCTGCTGCATAGGATGTGACCTCATTCTGAAAATGTTCAGAACAGCAGAGGAGTAATCCCAAACATGCTTATGTGCTGCTTTCAAATGTTGAAGGATAGTTAAATTCCTTATTGTCACTGGAATTCTGCTATAAACTATGCAGTAGAAGGTTGAGCAGACATACAGTTGCATCTCATTACCATACAAGCTTACTATGGACAAAAATGTATAATAATTAGCCTAGATAACAATGACAACAGGCAATTAATCACAGTATGGACATATGCCAGAACTGAGAAGACAGACTTTTACGCAATCCTTAGCTCTGGAATCATCATGGTCACATATTTAGCCTATGGGAAGTTGGACAAAGGAAAACCCAGTGTAATAATGATTCATTCGTGTCAAGAAGGGTTTTGAACCATGTCCCAGGGCCAGAAACTTATTTGATATGCACATATACAAGCTGTTGATGAAAGCTAAGGTTTAAAACGCACCTAACTATTTATCTGGACTGATTTTAAGCCAGGAGGGCTTTAAATATGCATCTTAAAGTATTTGCAAGGGCAGCATAACATCATAGTTCTAGAAACACTGATATTATATTCTATAGATTTATAATACCATTATTATAAATAGTATTATATAAACTCTGGTTCTATCCTCTCAAGGGTATCTCTTCAATGCAACAAAACTTGGTTTTGAGCTGTTAGAATCATAGAATTGCTGTGCTATAATGGGGATGGGGAACCAGCAGTTCTCCAGATGTTGGACTACAACTCTCAGCGATCCTGACCATTGGCTATATGCTAACTGGGGCTGATGGGAGTTGGAGTGCAACAACATCTGGAGGATCACAGGTTCTCCTCCCCGGTGCACCTACTGTGTAAGTCCCACCTTAATTGTCATCACTTCCCTCTGGGGGGGGGGGTCCCTAGAAATGAAGAGACTGGTAGAATGTAAAGAAGCTATTTGTACAGAGGTTGTGGGATGACATCTGTCTGCAACTGCTAAAGTCTGTGTGTATAGTGTATACAGTTAAAGCCAATTTAGGCCCGGTATTTTCTAGTAAATGTGTCAAAATAATTACTTATTTCACAATGCCTTCCCACTCAACAGACATGCAAAAGAGGAAATACTGTGCTGGACAATCAAGAGGCAAGCTTTTCCACCACCACCACACCTGCCCCTGCTTCTAAGAAGGAACTGCTCCTGTTCTGACATCCTTTGCCCCTTTACCAGTTGCTGTTCTTAATGTTAAGATATATATATATATATATATATATATATAAAATGTGTGTTTTATTTTTGTTGTTGCTGTTGCTTGACTTACCTTTTGCATCATCCTTTGTGAGTTGCCTTGGGGTCTATTTTGGCTGAAGGACAGCATAGAACTAAAATGTAGCATAACATGCTTTGGGCATATACCCAAGATGAGACAGGGTTGAATGCGTGTTGTTGTTTTTATCCTGCCTAGAAGAAAACTAAGCAGAAAGAGTTTTGATAAAGGATTCCAAAGTTTTGTCCTGTGCTGAGGAAAACAAATACATTCAGACTCATCATAGTTTAAGCTGACAGTACACATTCTGAAAATACAAATTATTTTTAGATAGATAGGAGGAAAGAACCAATACAAGCAGACAGAACAACAGAGATCCACTCTCTTAATTTTCCAGTGACTTCTGGTGCAAGGAATGGAATTAGGCAGCTACCTGGATTGCAGTGGTTAGAGATGGGGTTGAGGTGAGAGGCGTAGGACCACTGACACTCACTTTCACCTGAAACATGCACTAAAAGAAAATAAGGGCCTTGTACTTACCCCTGAGGAGCCTATGCCCACCACTGATGTTGCTGCACTCCAACTCCCATCGTCCCCCTAGCCAGAGGAGCATAGGAAGGGTGGGGTCCGCCCAGGGTGCCATCATGGAGGGGGGTGACAAATTATCAAGGAACAATTACTGCCCTACTAGGGCGGTTCAGAAAAAACTTTATTTTTGAAAATGCCTGCTCCAAAGGTTTACACTAGGATTATATAGCTATATCTGAAATTTCATGCATATCAGTTAATATCTTGACCCTCCTCCACAAAAATAACTGTTTACTTGGCCATTTTCATACGTCGTGAAGGCTGAAATTTCAATTCAGTGGAGCCCAAAACACAATTCATCCTGTAGATTTAAGTATCTGTCCACAGTCGCCTGCTTGTTATCAGGGCTCCAGAATCCACATTCCTTTGTAAGAAAATATGAAATAATGTAAAACCATTTTTGCAGGCAAAAAATAATAATAATCAATGGGGGTTGACAAGAAATTTTTCGCACCGGGTACCACCTGACCTTCCCATCCCTCTGCCCCAGCCAGGGATGTTGGAAGTTGTAGTCTAGCAAACAACATGGTGAGGGGTACAGGTTCCCTACCCTTACCTGAGAGAGAAGTGCTCCATGATATGAAATCATTGGTTTATACTGTATCCTCTTGCTAAAAATATTTGCTTTAGACTAAAGTTTAGAGTGGGGGGGGATCCTAAACATATTTACAGTGGTACCTTGGGATGCGAACGGGATCCATTCTGGAGCCCCGTTCGCATCCCAAATGGAATGCAAGACGCGACGGTGCGACTGCGCGTGTCATGTTTTGCCGCTTCCGCGCATGAATGTGATGTCATTTTGAGTGTCTGTGCATGTGCGAGCGGTGAAAGCTGGAAGTAATGCGCTCAACTCAAACGTGCTCAACCCGAAGCGCATTCAACTCGAGGTATGACTGTATAAGCCAATAACTTATGGAGGGATAACCATGTTAGTCTCTTCCAGCGAAGTTTCTTGTGGTGACCTAAAGACTATCAGATTTATTGCAGCGTGGCCTTTTGCAAACTAGAGCCATCAGCGAAGCGGATTAGTCTCAGAAGGGGAATAAGTACCATTGTACTCAGCAAAATAAACACATGCAGGATTGTGCTGTACATTCTACTGGGTTCACCAAGATGTGCAGTGTGATCCTATTTATGTTTACTCAGGAATGAATCCTATTGATTTAATTTGGTAGTATATCAACATTTGCTTGGATTACGGTTAAAGGCTGAAATCCTATGCACATTTATCTGTGAGTAAGTACCACAGAGCATTCATTGTACAGCTGACTTCAGAGTAAATAGGCATTAGATTGCACTGTATTGTTACTGACACATACACACTCAAAATGTAATGGCATGTGCTTTTTCAATGTGTGGTATATAATAGCACATAAGAGTTTTAGGAGTTCAGGTAACTGATGTTTTGCCATTCTTTTGATACACTGATGACCAATATTATATGCCTTTGTACTTTGTAATGCTTAGACGCTTTCAAATCACAGCTTAATGGCAGTTAGTGACTTTGCAAACTTAAGTTATCAAGTACTAGCCTGGCATTGGTGTTTTGTATTTAATTTTTCTTCTTCTTGAAAGCAAGTTACAAAAGGAAAGATTATGAGAATTTAGTATGGGTAGATAGTACAACCCCTGGTGCGATACATTTCAGCGGTGTCTGCCTTGGTGTTTAGGCATTGTGTATATGCTTTTCACCATTGTATTCTGGGTGAAGATCACTCTTTTAACTTCCAGCCGCCCCACACTTACAAAATGCAAAGAACGAAAGGATTCGGTCAATAGCACATCACTGAGCTTTTGTCTGAGGTCGCAGATCCAGGAGCCTTCTCAGGTCTACAGCAACTCTGTTTTTGAAACTGGATCGTGCCTGTGAGCTCCCAGCCCCATTTTATAGTTTTCCCAATTAGGACCGGCTGCCTGACGTCATGCCTGCCTGAGATTGGCTGCGCAGATCTGACACTCAAGGGGAGCCGCACACCCGTAGAAACTTTTTAAAAAGACTCTTCCCCCCTCCTTCCTCAGCCTGAACTGCTTTAAAGCTTATTTCTTAGCCATGCGTTTAGACCACTAGCAAACTCCGGCAGCCGAAATAGCTTTTCCTTGGAGAGGAGAGGGGGAAAGAGAGAGAAAACCCCACCAGAAAACACCCTTCTGCCGCTCCTCCTCCTGCCTGGAGCCGAGGTCTCCCCACACCCCACCGAGCTTCCTCTCCCTTAACAATGTTTTCTTACTCCGTGCAACAACTTTTTCCCCTGGAGTTGCTCACATGGTGAAAGAGAGCCCTGGACGGCGGCTGATGCGAGAGAGGAGCTAAAGCTCTTTCCGCCCCCCTTTTTTGTTTTCTTTTCAGGATAAAAGGGAAGAAGGAGCCACACTCCAGGAGCGACGGAATTGCAGACAATCTTTTTTTTCCCCCACCTCCTTTGCAAAACCAGGAACTTTGTGCGTTTCTTTTGTCTGCAACGAGGGTTTGCGGAGTTCTCGTGGCTGCGGGGAGTTTCTTGGAAATGGCTTGGATCAGGTGGGGTTTTCTGCTGTGCGCCTGTGTCTTTTTGTCCCCGGCCCTCGACGCTTCCGAGAAGCCGAAGCGGAGGACGATCACCTATGTGCTGCCGGGCACGTCGGGCAGCCGCCGGCAGAGCGGCGGGCAGCAGCAGCAGCACCAGCGCGCGTTCAGTGTGGAGGTGCTGAACACGCGTTACAGCAGCACGCGGCGGAGTAGCAGCAGCAGCACCTTGGAGCGGACTCGCCGGATGAGCAAAGCCCGCGGCCCCAGCGTGCAGCTCCGCTTGGGCCCCAGCGTGCAACTCCAGCACAAGCCTAGCAGCAGCAGCAGCGTCCCGGCGCCGCCCGCTGCCTCTTCCACATTCAGCAAAGCGGGCAAGCTGGTCGCGCGCTCCAAGCTCCAGCAGCGCCAGAGCAACAGCACCTCCAGCGTGCAGGTTCACTCCAAGCCCCATCTGCAGCAGCTGCAGGGGTAAGGCGACGCTGCCCCTTTCCCGTGGGGCCGCATCGCTTCCTCCGCGCGAGATTCCCTCTCCCCCCGTGGGGCGGGCTTTGATCGCGCGCGCCTGCAGAAGCGGGAACGCTTGTTTAATGAAGTGTATGCTCGGTGTTTCCCACAATGCCTCTCTTCTCCCCCCCCAACCCTTCTCACTGTCTTCTCCTAAAAGAAGTAGGGCCACTATCTTTCGGCCTTTGCCCCCCCTTTCTCTATCAGTTAAGGGGCTTGGGTCAGCCCAAGATTTATTTATTATGGCTGGAGCCTCTACCACAGGGTGGAGAAAAAATGGGCCGGGCTGTGGGGGGAGGAATCCATCCGCTGGGCTTTGCTGTATTGCTTCACACCTGGCTGAGTATTTGGTTGGGAAGTGAAGACAATGGAGAGCATTACACGAAGTGCTTGGTGATTTTTTTGTGGTGATTTTTTTGGAGGGGAGAGGCATACCTGTCTACTGCTGCAAGGTTGCCATTCTTGAGCAGCTGCTAGGGTTCAAATATGGCCCACCATGGACCCTGGCCTTGACCACATGGCACTCCATTTTAAAAAGACATATTTTGGGGGGGGGCCTAGCATTCCATGCAGCAACAGGTCTAGCTGCCATTTTAGTTTCCCACAGTGCCCCTGCTGTAGTGTTGCAGTGTGGCATTGTGGGAAATAAAAGTGGTGGCTAGTGAGAAATTTCTGCTACTCACCACTGCTGGTAGGCTAGACCTCCAGACTTGGAGCTGGTTCTGCCCTCTACCGTAAGGCTTGAGGTGAGGTTTGAGGCTTTGAAATGGTGGTGGTGGCCTTTTTAAGTGAAGGATTTTCCAAAATTTGAGGGAGTTTTGAGTTACCTATAATTCCAGTGACATATTCAAGAACCTTTGAGAAAGTTTGGGACAGAACGTTCATTTGAGCCCCGTTTTCCTTCTCAGTTAAGAGAGTGTTATTTGTGAATATTGTCTGAGGCTTGGCACAGGTGGTGACCATTTTGCATGTGTCCGATTGACGTATGACCACCAACACGTGTGTTGTTTTTGGCCCCGGAAGGGGGCAGTAGCAGAACTGGCTTATGTTTGACTACTGACATGTACAATGACCTGGAACACAACCCCTGCACAAATGGGGAGTTGTTTGTACATTTACCCCTCCCCGAAAGGCTTTGGCACTTTCTGAGGAGGCATCATACAAATCATGAGTCAGTGTAGAAAAGAGGCTTTTGCATCTTCTGAAGTTACGTATCATAAAAGAATGATGGAATCCTTGAAATTACCATTGTAGTATTTGACTGATCATTAGGAAACAGCTGCCAGCCCAATAGTGCATACACATGGCAACAGTTGAGCCATCATTCAATTAAAGACATCTTAATTAATTAAATGTGATTTTTGTGTGTGCATATAAATAAATAGTTCTGAAGCAGCTTCCTTTTTTATGTTGTTGCTAATGCTTCCATGGATTACATCAGGCCGCATTTAGAAGAGGCATTCTCTTCTGTGTGGGTGAGAAAGGAGAATAACTCTTCTAGGATAGCACCTGTCTTGTACACTATTAAAAATAAATTTCTTGTACATTATTAAAAATAGTGGACTTTTATTTTAAAAATTTGCTGCTTGATTATTCCTAGATGCTTTTTAGACAGTTTAATTTTTTTAAAAAATTGATCCATTTAGCTGATTAAATGGCTCTAGACCCAAACATTTGTGGAACTCTTAATGTCTGCCCTGCAATTTCTTATCACTAATACCTGATGCGTGAGGGCTTATCGCAGGTATGGCAGCACCTTGTGCCATGCCTAAAGGCAGCCTTTTTATTACAACTTTACATGTTCCATAAGGCCTGGTTATTGAAATTGTTTCTGCCATTTTCCTTCTGGAGTAACTATTCAATATTCTACCCTGTTGGCCCTTGTCGTTTAATGGCTTCACTTTGTCACATAGATCATATTCGCAGCAATAGATGGTTAAGTATGTCTCACCTTTTCATGTGTTCACAAGAGAGGTATCCTAGAAAATGGACAAGGTTGCAGCAAAGGTATTGGGGTAAGACCGCAGGCGAAAACTCCACGAGGGAGATTGTTAGGTACTAAGGTTTGACAGCCACTGAGCAAGATGGCTTATATGGATGGCACCCTTCACAGAGATGGCCCAATGAATTTTGTCAACACGTGCAGAAAATCCAAATGAGTGCCTGTTGCATGTTGACGACTGGCTACTCTTTTATGGTACCTCAAAACCTGTCTCCTAATATGGCCTGTTTAAGCCTGGAAAGGGCTGAATCTGACCTTGATCCTTTCAGCTGTCTTGGTGCTAAGTCTTTAGGGCTTTCTTTCCCTTTCTCCTTGGATATCCTGCTGTGGCTCTTCACTGATTATGGCTGGCTTCAGGGCCTAATCTTTGGGAAGGTGATGAGAATGTAAACAACAGAGACATTTGGACGTCTGCACACTTTCTCATGCTTATGCAGCCAAGAGGGATGTGCCTTGAGGTCACATGTAATGAAAGTGAGGTAACTACAGATAAAGAAATCTCTCCACTCCCTGTTAGGAAGCACAACAAGCCAGAGGAGGCCTATTTTCATCTGTTAGGAGCTTGAGGCTGGAGTGCTAAAGAACAATGAGTGTCTTATTCTTATTTAGAACATTTATAATTGCCCTCCCTCAGGCTTTAAACTTTACTGTTCCTTGCCAACTCCTAGCATTCATTACAGTGAGCTGGTGTCTGCTGAGTCTTTCCTCCTTTAGCATGTTACTTCTCTCTAGTTTTCAGCTCTTTCCCATCTCACCCCTGCATTGAGGTGAGGAGCAATTCTTTTGCAAGGGCCTCATTCCCTAATGGGGGCGGGAAGGGAGGGGGAGAAGTGTGCAATTGATTTGTAGCTGGATTTAGAGAGCGCTGCACCTGGCCGTTAATGAGGTTATAAGAGGGGCTGTGGTGAATTGTTTCCTTTCTTTCCTGTTGCTGCAGGGTGAATGTCTGTGGAGGGCAGTGCTGTCATGGCTGGAGCAAAGCTCCTGGCTCTCAGAGGTGCACCAAACGTAAGTAACCATGTGTGCAGTGTAATCTCTTTCCTTAAGCAGTGGCTTCCATCATGGCAAAAAATATTGCAGCAAGAAGGAGACCAGCCCATCTATCCCCAAATATTGTCCAGGGAAGGAGCAAAGGCAAGGAGCTTGCTTCCCCCTTCTGATTAACTACCAGTTTGCCCCATCACTACAAAACTGAAGGGGAACATCACCTGCGGGATTGTGAGGGCTTCTTCATGTACAGTATATGTGTGCGTTATCAATCCATTGTAAGCCCCCTTGAGGATAATTTGACTGAAAGGCTAGATACAACTCTATAAATAAATAAAGCCATCATGGACCTTGCAAGGTCTACCATTGTGTGGCCAGCTAATGGCTTGAGGCACAGCCCCATACATGTGTGTGTTGTCAGGAAATCCCCTGTGTCATACCTGCATGGTAAGGGAACATATTCTGATTTCATTATATGAATTAAATCTATGCATAAAATAAGGGGAAGTAATTTACAGAGCAAATAAAACTGAAATAGCTTATATTCTCCACCGGGCTGTTTTGTTTGTTTACACAGTGCAGTGTATTTTCCCCCCTGCAGGGCTTAGTAGTTTTATCATGTTCAGATTAAGGTTCCTTATTAATATCAATTAATTTTAGCCTGCAATCATTTCATATAAGCTTGAGAATTCAGGGTAGAACAGCTTTGTGTATGATAGTCTGTTGTCAGTTAACATCTGCAAGTGGCAACTTGCTCTGAATTCCATCTTGCATGTTTGCCAGATCAGCCTCCGCAAGAAGCAGGACCATTTCTGTGGTGGCCTCAGCGCTGCCCCCTGAATTTGTTTGTGTGGTGGGTGTTTTTTTTTGTTGGTGTTTTTTGTTGTTGTTGTTGTTTTTGCATGCAGCTCTTGATTTTAGAAATTTTAGCCTACCCACTTTAAATTCATTAAGGCAGCCTTCTAAATTAGCACTCCAAAATTACCTGCCTGCTTTTTACTCATAAGAGTTGCTGTTGAAGTATGGATACAGCACCCTCTCCTTTCTTTTCCAGCTTCTCTTATGAGTAGATTGCAGACACAGAAAACATTTTTGTGGACCAGGAATGGTCACTGCCTGCCTCTTTTTCCAGCCTGCTCTATTTCTATGCTGAGCATGTAGGAAGAGCCTCCTGTGCATCTCACACAGAAGTGCAGTGAACTGGCAGTAGAGGGATGAAATGGTCTGTGTCTCTCTTGCCAGCCTGATAGATTTCTGTGCTAGACATCCAGTAGGCGAAGCCCTGGCCTATGTTTCCAGCATAGAAATCAGGCTGTATGTCTGTCATGTTCTGGTCTGATACCAGATCCCTTGGGGCAAGGCAGGTCAGGACCACGGATAGCTCTGAGTGAGCAACTTGCTCCAACAGAGGTTGAGAGCAGACAGCCTTTTCAAGCTTCAGCTTCTAGAGTACCTTTCCTAGGCTCCTCCCTGTTGTAGAGAATTTAAGGACAAACCTCTGACCTGAAGATGGGCACTCCTCAGTTCCATAGCCTGAGGTACTTCCTGCACTGCTAGACTGGTGAGGTATTGTGGGAAGTATTGGGTCCTTGGACTCAGGAAAAGATGCTTGTGAGGGTCTTGGCTCTGGCCATATTTGCCCTTGTGGTATGGGAATATCTTCTGTTTGCTCCTGTCTGACAGGCTCAGGCAGAATGCCCAGCAGCTGGCTCAGATCCCGGAACTTTGTCTGGCTTCTTAATCAGGAGACCACAGCCTCTGATTCTGAGTCTTGATTACTGCTGGTCGCAGAAGCATGGGTTGCTGTATCCCTTTGCCACCAGCCTGGTGTGTTTCGGTGCTAGATGTACAGGAAGGAAGTTCACCTCCAGTGCTTCCAGTGTAGAAACAGGGAGATACCTGCCTGCTTGGTTTCTATGCTGGAAGTGAAGGCTGGGGCTTCACCCCCTGAGCCCCAAGTATGGGCTGCCGGAGAAGGGATGATGTGCTCTTTGCCTTCACTGGCAGCCAGTCTGGAGGAAAGGTCTTCCTATGCCCAGCATAGAAATACAGTGAGCTGCTAGAGGAAGGACTGAGTGTTGACAACCCACTTGGCTTCTAAGCTGAACTGGAAGGAGGCAAAGCAGTCACCTTGCTTCTTGGGAGTGCAGTGGGCTGCCAAAAGAGAAGGGCTCAAAATACCTTTTCTTTTCAAGATAGGCTTAGATTCATAGGGTAATTCTACACCCATACTGAATTCGGTATTTGTGGAGAGTTTTCGTGGAATTGTAGAGCACATAAAGCCCTATCCAAGGGAAAATATGTGGCAGGTAGGCAAGACCTGGTTGGCTGTATCCCACTTGGCTGGTGCAGGGTGTAGTTTTAGTCTGTGCCTGTGCAGCTAAAGCAGCCATTGTGGGTCTGGTCTCCAGATGTCCCACACAGACCTTCATTTTGCATAGACTGAAATAAATGCTTCTGTTTGTTTCAACATTTACATATGGAAACAAATGCAATAAATTCTGGATAGAATGTCTGACTCCTGGTATGCATATGGAAGTAGAAATAGTTTTGTTGAGGACAACTGTCATGTAGTGCATTCCGTTTTGTCCCAGACAACAAATAATCCATCTTTAATGTGTAACAAACAATGATTTTATTAGTCTGAGCATCTGCTACTGATGCCTATGTTATTACAGCAGTACATTTGCATTTTGATGTACATTCTTGTAAGATCTAAGCTAACATTCAGGTTGAATGTTTCACCGGTTGGGAGGAGCTAGTGGTTCACGGTTTCCAGCCCTTCTTAAGGAATCTGTTTTTTGGGCCTTACTTAGGAGTATCCCTTTCTTTTCCACAGCTGCAAAATCTTGTAAATGCATTGCATTGGTTTCTCCAAACACAATAATACCATTTTTCATTGTTCATGATTAGAGATTTTCTAGTGAAGCCCTGGATTAGGGGGCTTGGTGTGTGTGACCATTACTACTGAATGAAAAAAGGAGTATAAAATTTGCCATTTCCTACAAAGTTGGTTTCTCCCCACACATTGGGAAAACTAGGAAGGCAGATGGAAACTGCTGGAAGGTGAGGAGATAGATTCTGACCTTCAAGGCCAAAGATCATCTAGACAATTTAACCTTTCATTCATTGAATCTATAGGAGATAGTGGGTTTGAATCAGCAGCCTCCACTCCTGAAGCATAATGGGGCAGGTACCAGTACGTGGAGAGGAGAGTTGAGAGTGTCTGCTGGTTCAGCCTCTTGATGTCCATGTATTCAACAGATTATATGTAGAGGGGAGCTTATGCATATGTACTTGTGTGGGGGGTGGCTCCACTTTACTGAAGTTCCATGGAGTGCATGGGTGTCAGGGCTGGGGGGCTGGGACATGTGATGCTGGAGCTGTCAGGCGTAGCCCCATTCTCCTTCCCACACATTGAGTCTACATGTAAATAGCAAAGTATGAACGAGGCTTCTGTAGAACAGATTCTGCCATCATTTTTTACATCGCAACACCACCAAGAGGATAACATTTTCTCACAATTTTCAAGCTGCGAGCATTTTCCTTTAATATTCACCATACAGTGGAGGCTCACTGGAAAGTTTAGCTTCTGCAGAATGTAATAAATACCTTGTGGCTGTAAATTCTGAAGGAACGTTCACCACACGAAAATAATGATGACATTCAAAAATTAATGTGTAGAATTAGGCCTTGGGCAGAGAGAGCTGATGAGGAAAAGGAAGTGTGTGTGTGTTGTCATGGGTCAGCTGAGAAGCCTGTCTATGTGTTATCTTTATAGTGCAGAAGCTGTTAGAAATATCCTGTATATGGTATATTCTCTATGCAGTTGTCATAACATGCAGCTGTTTATAATGTGAGGTTTTTTCCCCAACCAGCACAAAGATTTCCACACCAGCAGTCTCCGTTTCTTGTGCTGGAATGGAAACTCCCCAGTACAATTTTTAAGATTAATGAGATGACTGCCTCGACACATTATGGCATTGGCATGGAGAAGGCACCGTGCCAAAGTTGCTTCAAGTGGTTACCACATGAAAAAGATAAAACAGGCCTGCTCTGAGTTTGTCATACTGTCATCTTCTGTTGAAGCTGCAGACTGAATAGGGGATTTGAACCTATGTGTAGTGAGTATAAGACAAGGTGTTAGTGCATTGCTTACTTTTTTGAAATATAGCCTGATCAAACCAGGTTGACATAGGAGCCACAGCAAAGAGGGAGGAGACTTTGTGTTGGATTCATTGCCTTTTATTTACGGATTGACATTAGTGCAGGCCCTTTCAGCTTGTGGCCCATTCAGCAATGTCAAGCCCACCAATTATATATAGTGGTGACCCATATATTGCAAAAGCAGGGGGCGTGCTGTTAATAAGCACTTGCAAGGTATGGTTTGTTGGGTCACAAGTCATGCAAGCTTTATTTTTATTTATTTATTAAATTTATATACTGCCCTTCATCCCAGGATGGTTTACAATACAAAAACACATAACATAGTAACAAACGAGAATACCACCCCCCACCGCACTATAAAAATCCATAGATTGTTTAATTAGCCAAAGACTTGCCTTTGTGTAACACACTGCAAAGTACTATGTGTGTATGCAGAGATTGGAGAACAATTGCATCAGGATAATGAAATAATTTTTAGGATCCAGTATAGCAATTCTGGTGTTTCTAGGCACCTGAAATGTTACAGTAGCAGTTTGGATATGATTTGTGCACTTTGCCATTTTTATTTATAACTTCAGAGAGCCGAAGATTCATATTGTGCTGTGTTGTTCAAATCCGAAAACTTTCTGTTATGTTAGGGCACAAGATTAAGTATGGCAAGGACAATGTCTGTATAGAAGATCAAGATAGCTGCAATATTAAAGCCTCTGATAATGCAAGAATTGTAAAAGAGCTTTCCCCCCTCCAAAGTAAAGTGTTGAAATAAAGGATATGGTATTAGTCCACCGGTGAGATAGTACCCCAAAACTATAAGAATTCCATTTTTAATTCGTGCAGGATGCATTCATTTATCTTTATGCAGTGGGAAATTATGGAGTGGTATTGACCAAAGAGGGAAGCTAAAAACTGTAAAGCTGAGCTGGAAGACTGAGAGTTACAGTAACTGAGGAGAGTGAGACACAAAGGAGGTATCTATAATAGTGATGGGTGGAGGACAAGAGTGAACAAAAACAGTTAGTAAAGGCCAAGATAAAAGAGGGGACGGCAGATTGTCTAACATTTGAGGTAAGAATTGCTGTGTGCTGTTGGAGTAGACAGGCAGCTTTGGCAGGAGGGCTGCCAAGATCCAGGGAGGTAAAGGATGTGACTGACAGGTAGAGGATGAGTTCACATTAATTTGAATTTATCAGGCAAATAAATTTATTGTGGTTCTCTTTCTTTTCTTTGTTTCAGTAGTGAGATTTCAGAACTGCAGAAATCATTTGTCCCTGACTTACACTGCTGTACTAACAATAACTGAGAAAGAGATTGATCCGGTGATTGCACAGGGGGCTAGGTTATTCAAATAAACTTAACACAAGAACTTGAAGTTAAGGATTAATTGCACATGGTGGAATTATTTCATATCCTTGCAGCTGGTATATGCAGGGATATAGTTCCACTTGATCTCTCAAAATAAATTTGGCTATTTTATTGCATTCCACACAGAAGGAATTTTTATCCACAGAGGTAAAAGGAATTATCACTGCAGCTTGAACAATTATGCATTGCAAGCTACACATTATAGTCTGACCCAAACATAATGCCAAACTATGATATGACCTTATGTGAACGAACCTGGCCAAACCATTGTTCTCATGCATTTCCAACTATTCCTTCCAATCTTGCACTGTGATTCCCTTCTTGGTTTGATGAAAGCCGTGGTTTGCTCTTTTATCCAAACTGGCAAACTATGGTTTGTGCTTGCCTGCAGACCAGTCCTGGTTTCTAGTCCTGGTTTGCAAAGTATGGTTTGCATCAAACCTGCGAGGGACATGCCTGCTTTTTGCTTTGTGTCATGCTTGCTTCCCTGATTATTCCATGGACAGTAGGCCTGGGTGATGAACCACTCCTAGACAATATATTAAGGTCCAGAGCCTTATGGCGCCTTCACCCAGTGGTATATTGTGGGTGAGACTTGCCTGCGCCTTACCTTCTTTCTTCGGTGATTTCACCCTGGTGCCTCACAGGGCTGGGGTGTTGCTTGTTGTTCCTCCCATTGGCGGTAGAAGGAGCTGTGACAGTTTTATCCCAGCACCTCTTGGGGCCAGGGTGATACTCTTTCCTTTTCAACATTGCTATGTATCACTATATTTTGGACAGTTCAAGAAAATGAATGCTAAGGCTATCAGTGGTTGCTACCTGGATAGATACGTTCTTTGTCCACTGTTGAAGGCCATGTTCTTCTGAATATCTGCTGCTGGAAACTGCAGTAGTGGAAGACTGCTGTTGCAGTCACATCCTGCTTGTAGACTTTCCATTGTGAACAGGATGCAGGACTAGATGGGCCACTGGCCTGATCCAGCAGGGCTCTGTTTTTACATTCTTAAAATGAGGTTTTATTGCCATTTTGTATAAGCAATAGCAACTCAGACATTTCAAAGTAAATACGCTAAATGTTATGTGCCCCTGCACCAGTTATTCCTATTTATTAGCATTCTGATAGCTCTAATTCTCCTTTCGCCCCTTTAAAAAACAATGCTAGCTTTATTTGGCCTGTGGGATGGAATACATGATTAGACTCTGTGGTGTAAATTCTGTGCTATATCTTCCTGTATGTCTCTACTCTTCAAATGAATGGATTCGTATTTCATGCTGAGACTTAGAAGCCTGCTGCTTATTTTGTAACTGAGAACCATGACCTCTGAGTGGTATCAGAGTTCATCTGATATAGATGCTTATGTTAACCATCTAGTAATGTATGTAGCAGGACAGGTTCATTGAAGGTTTTAAGCTTTAAGTCACCCTTATACCATCCAGGTTGCAGCACACGCAATTTCAGGGGTAACTGAGAGCAGCAGCTGCAGTTTACAAGTCTTCAGGCAGCCGTTTACAACCCACTCCATGACCCATAATGGCTTTCATCTTTGGGAACATGTTGCACAGTTTCTAGGCAACCACAAAGTGCTTCGTTCCTAGAAGTAGTAAGAACTAGCGGGCCACGTAAAGTAAAGGGGAGCATGGGAGAAGAGGCATACACTAATTCACTTCACAAGTTCCCTAGAGGTGAGATAGGTCCCTCTTCTGCCCATTTTGCTTCCTCTCCCTCTTGTGATGGTGCCTAGATCCTATTATGGTGCCTAGATATTATTATGATGGTACAAGCAGAATTAAGTCCTGTTGATTTCATTGAGGCTTACTTACTTGTAAGTGAGTATAGGATCCTATACTCACTTACAAGGAAGTAAGCCTCAGTGAAATCCCAAGCAAGTGCTCAAACAAAACAACACTGAGGAAAATAAGGAGCATCAATTGTACTTGTTTCTGTGCTTCGCTTGTGTGGGAGGCACTGCTGCCTGCTTTGGGGATGGAAGAAGATTAGTGCAATACAGTTCAGAGAAGGCACAGTAGTAATATATAGCCAGGGGGACGGAGTGGAGACACCTGAGACAGTTGCAGCATTATTTATTATGGTTTGTATCCTCATGCTCTTTTCCTAACTCTGTTGGGCAGGCCCATGCAAAAGGGGTTGGGTAGCTGGGTACACTTGTCCTGGGCCTCAGAAGGCTAAGCTGGTCAACGACTTATTGCCAGGGACTAGCTGATTTTTCAGTTGAGTTTATAAAAGGGTAAAAGGACCCCTGACCAGTCGGTCCAGTTGCGACCGACTCTGGGGTTGTGGTCCTCATCTCGCTTTATTGGCTGAGGGAGCTGGTGTACAGCTTCCAGGTCATGTGGCCAGCATGACTAAGCCACTTCTGGCGAACCAGAGCAGCACATGAAAACACCGTTTACCTTCCCACCGGAGCGGTACCTATTTATCTACTTGCACTTTGACGTGCTTTCGAACTGCTAGGTTGGCAGGAGCAGGGACCGAGCAACGGGAGCTCACCCCGTCATGGGGATTCGAACCGCCGAGCTTCTGATCAGCAACTCCTAGGCTCTGTGGTTTAACCCTAAGCGCCACCCGCGTTGAGTTTATAACTTTTTTCTAATAAGACTCCTGCCCTGCGCCTCAGACAAACTCTGTATAGGTCTGCTGTTGAGTGTTAGCTCCTGAGATCCCCAGATACAGTATTTAAGAGGAATTTGCTGATGAGATCTTCATCCTTACTTCTTAGAGAAGATGCATTGAATTGGGCTGTTAATAAGGTACAACCTTAATATAACAGCACTTTGTAACTTTATTTCTACTTTGGTGATCACTCGTAGCTGAGTAAGATTGTCTTCTATAAACACGGTTTTAACAATGAGTCCGTAAGTGACTGTGGAGGCCAATTCTGGATCCACACGTCCTTCCACAGTGGGGACATTGGTTTCCAGGCGGGAGTTGATCACGGTGTGGATTTGCCAAGTGTTCCTTTCTCTTGGCACGCTTCTCCCTTGTGTCCTGAGTTCAAGTGTCTTCAAAGCCCATGACACCTTTGGTAAAGGCTGTTCTCCAACTGGAGCGCTCGCAGGCCAGTGTTTCCCAGTTGTCAGTGTTTATAGTACATTTTTTTAGATTTGCCTTGAGACTGTCTTTAAACCTCTTTTGTTGACCACCAGCATTACGCTTTCCATTTTTAAGTTCGGAATAGAGTAGTTGCTTTGGAAGACGATCATCAGGCATCCGCACAACATGACCAGTCCAACGAAGTTGATGTTGAAGAATCATTTCTTCAACACTGGTGATCTTTGCTTCTTCCAGTACACTGATATTAGTTCGCCTGTCTTCCCAAGTGATGTGTAAAATTTTTCGGAGACACCGTTGGTGGAATCTTTCGAGGAGATGGAGATGGTGTTTATAGGTGGTCCATGTTTCACAAGCATATAGTAAGGTTGGTAGTACAATAGCTTTGTAAACAAGCATTTTGGTTTCCCTGCGAATGTCCCGATCCTCAAACACTCTGCACTTCAATTGGGAGAAAGCCGCACTCGCAGAGCTCAGGTGATGCTGGATTTCAGCATCATTGTTGGCCCTTGTGGAAAGATAACGGCCTAGATAGGAGAAGCAATCAACATTTTCCAATGTTACACCATTGAGTTGGTTTTGTGGTGCTGCAGAGGGGTTATTTTGTACTTGTTGGTTCAGCACTTTGGTTTTTTGGATGTTGAGTGATAGGTCAAGCTTTTCGTAAGCTTCTGCAATGATATTTAGGATGGTTTGGAGGTCATCCTCTGAGCGTGCACACACTAAGTTGTCATCCGCATACTGAAGCTCTATGATGGAAGTTACGGTAACCTTACTCTTTGCTTTCTGTAACTTACCTTACTGGATGGTGTGTGTGTGTGTGTGTGTGTGGATATATATAGTGTTTTTTATAGGCACAAGGGGTAAAATCCTTTTTATCCTGAGCTAAATCTAGAGCCTTGCGTTTTGTCATTGGTGATCTGATACTGTTTGCTATTATAACTTCAATGGAAGGGCACTGGAAATTGCCATGATGACACAATGCAACATTTTCTCACCTGCTGCCAGCGATTGCATAAAAAGCAATTCCCTTCACATGTGAATTGGACATCCTGCTGCTTGTTTTTGTGCTGAAGCCAGATGATAAAAGAGGAGAAAACTGTGTAGTGTTTTATAGTCATCATATGTAAAACTGGATGAACTTCATGGATTTAACCAAAGTATGATTCTGGCTGCGGGGTTAATAGCTAACATATAATTTATAATTAAATAAACATCTGCCTTTCAGAAAAGAGTTAGGCTTAATAATTTTTCTTAGTTATTTGGGGAAATATTGGAGAAAATCAATTAATGTTAATAAATCTCCTTTGTCATTATCATAAGCGAGGGAGGGTTTTTATTTGAATGCTCATTTTTTGACATTTAACATTTGGGAGGATCATGTAAATTACTTTTGCTCTTGGTAAAAAGGTTTCTGAACTGTAATATTGGATTCTACAGTTGGCCTGGATGTATTTTTTCTATACAGTCCCAGTAAATGTATTTTGTTTGAGATTCAATAAGTATTAGGAACAAATAGGAACCATAATGCTGGTGTGTCTGGATCCTCAAGGCTGGACTTAGTGTGATGTTTGTACACTAATATCATAAAGCCACAAGATCATAAGCAAATGGAAACAGAAGTGTCTGACCTTTTCCCATGTCTGAAAATTGTACAGATTTTATGAATCTCACAAAACATGTCTTCGGGATCTGTGCATCAACTTCCTGTGTAACTTTGGGAAATTATGGCAGCATTCCCTCACATTTCATCCTTTATTTGCACCTCCTAACCTGGATCTTAAATTATGTGTCTTCACTATAATAAAAATAAACTCTTCCTTTTTTTGTTACATATATGCGTTTGTCTGTATATGAATATATAGTGCTGCAGTAACCTAACCTGAGTTCTAGTCTTTATTTTTAATTCTTTTGCCAACTTCCCAGCAACATGTATTTAGGTTTTCTCCACCCAGTTGCGAATGTCAAGTATAATTATTTTCAGATATGCTGGGAATGATGGGTAACCCAGTTGAGAATATTTATACTAACTTGGGTAAATGAAAGAAGGATTAAAATGTTGCCAAGACCTTATCAGATCTGGGCTGGAGTGAAGCTGATCTCTTAAACCAAAACACAAAGCCAGAGTTATTGTTTGCAGAGGCAGCCAAGGGAGGCTGGAGTTGGTACAGTCTGAGACCAACAGGGAGGCACTAGGGGAGCATGTTGGAGCAGAAAAGTGCCAATAGAGGGAAGATTTCAGCTCATGCTTCTCCAGAAGAGAGAAGAACCCACAGGCTGAGATAGATAAATTGAGGCAAGGCTCTGAGACCCAATTGCACTTTGGAATCCTCAGTGCAGCTTGCAATAAAGGTAAAGGTAAAGGTACCCCTGCCCGTACGGGCCAGTCTTGACAGACTCTAGGGTTGTGCGCCCATCTCACTCAAGAGGCCGAGGGCCAGCGCTGTCCGGAGACACTTCCGGGTCACGTGGCCAGCGTGACAAAGCTGCATCTGGCGAGCCAGCGCAGCACACGGAACGCCGTTTACTTTCCCGCTGGTAAGCGGTCCCTATTTATCTACTTGCACCCGGGGGTGCTTTCGAACTGCTAGGTTGGCAGGCGCTGGGACCGAGCAGCGGGAGCGCACCCCGCCGCGGGGATTCGAACCGCCGACCTTTCGATCGGCAAGCCCTAGGCGCTGAGGCTTTTACCCACAGCGCCACCCACGTCCCCTACAGCTTGCAATACCTTAACTCAAATTAATTACCGTAATTAACTGAAGGATTTACACTCACCTACTAACTGAAGGTCTCGAGGTGGCTTACACTATGTTGAAAATTTAATAAATTAGATAATTGCATAATAGTTACTGGGCATGGGAAAGGTGTGCATACGTTTCTCCCTAGGTCTCTGATGTTCCAAATTTTCACTCTGCACTTGAATTTTCTGGCCTGGAACTGCTTGTTGAAAGAGCCAGAAGAAGATAGTGCCTCACAGGCTGAAGCTTGCCCACTGGGCTTCTTCTGTCTCACGTATCCTCTGGCTCTGGCAGCAGATGCAAGAGAAACTGAGGGTGGGGGGTCGGGGGAGGAAATAAGTTGCATGCCTCCCCACAGTCCCCGGATGTTCCAACTCTACATTATTGAGCAATCTTCTGGGTGAAGTGACAGTTGAGGGCACCAGTTGGAACTGGTCATGAGTTTTGGCAGGCATGAAGTGGGAGGGCAGTACATTGAATTTGAATGGCAGCAGAGGGAATCATTACTATTGTTATTATATGTCACTTTTTTGCACTCTGCCTCAAAATGACTTGCATAGTAAAATAAAACAACAGATATTAAAATAAGATAAAATCAGCAATACCCAAAAATTAAAATGCTTACCTGACAATATATTTAAAAGGAACTAGTCTTCCACAACATGCTTAAAAGATGACAAAAAAAATGAGTTTATATTGGAACAGCCAGGAAATATGACTACACATGGGTGCAGAACCCCCTAAGGCATTGAATGTGATTATTTTACTTTATTTATTTTATTCATTAAATTTGTATACTGCCCTTCACCAATAGATCTCAGGGCGGTTCATGACATAAAATCAATAGTTGATTTTTCAGTGAGCATATAAAATCACCCACACTGGTGAAATACAAATATATATTCCTATTATTTGTAGATGGAATGGTATGGAATTGTTCTGGGGTAAGCGATCCAGTGGCAGATTGAAACATAAGTGCTTGCCAAAGCCCTGTCTGCCTTAGCTAGAGGGGATTCAGAAGAACTTTGAATGGAACTTGTGTCCAAAACAACTACATGCTAATGCACTAATCCCCTCTTATTCTCACTCAAATTAATTGTTATGGTTTAGCAGGTGTTAGGCTGCTCTTAGAGAGCTTGTCTGACATAGCCAGTTCTCCACAGTATGTTATATACTATGAAAGGCCCCTTGAGTCAGGGAGGACAAAAGAACACTGAGGTTATGTTTTATATATGTTTGCGATCTGAAAGCAATCTGAGTTTTGGAAATAACAATTGGTTCTCAGTCCAGATGGAAGGCAGTTCACAAACTTCACTGACTGTATGGAACTGATTTCAAAGAGGGAAATTCACTTGATGTGTATTGGAGTGTGTACTTTTTTTGTTTCAGAGTGAAAACAAACAAAAATGTGGGAAAGATTTGTATAGCTTTGTCTTCAGCTCTCTCCCTCCCACCCCCTCACCTCCGTGCCTTTTCACAGGACGACATCTATTTACTGAATGGTTACTGTCAATAAATTGTGTGTAGGAGAAAAAATTGTTAAACACAGTTCTCATTTGCCTTTCCCAGATGCATCCTAAGCCACTTTCATAGTGACTCAATGTCCATGTTGATATTTATTATACCCTTGCGCAAAAGTCTGCAACAGTTACTAGTCCTCAACACTGTTTTACTGAGTGGCTCACCTATCCACATATACTGTACTTCAGATGTAGGAGTGGGGGTTGCTGTGCATAAATGGCTGGTGAGCTGCTTTGGATTTGTGGGCAACAACTTTTGTGGGCCTTGCACTGCATATACAAGGGCAGCAAAATAGAATTTCCTAGGGCTTACCAAGCGAAACCATTCCCCACCGCTATCAATGGCAAACATGCAAATTTAGTTACGTTTGAAACAGCCCTAGGCATCTCTAAGCAATGTCAGAAAGATTTTTAGCCTCCTAAGGATTTACAGAGCTTTTTGTGTCCCAGCTATCAACAACACCAAATTTACTGGGAACAGGAGACTGAGCTTTTAAAACCTCTCTTTCTTAAATGATATACTTTCCTCCTTAAATGAGATAGTGACCTTGTGGAAATATGCACTAATGTGTGAAGATAACATGAGCCTTTTTATGTTGAGAAGTATTTGTTTGCAGAAAATAATCTGTATGAAGATTTTGTCTGTAGTTTGGTGAAAAGGGGATCGTCTCCCTGTAGACGTTCTTAGTTTACTGCCAGATATCAAATTGGTTTAGGGCCAAGCATGAGGTGAGGGCCAAGCACAAATAAACTGTGTGTATTATGTGTAGCAGTAAATACCTACATCAGTAACTGCTCCATAGTCAAAGCAACAAAAAACCCAAAACCCTATTCATATACTGCCAGTTTGCACCATTTACCTCAGGGGTAGGGGAGTGGATCTGGCTGGCAGGCTGGGTCTTAACCTCTCCCAAGCCCTACAGGTTACTTTGACAGGTGAGTGCGGCTGCCCACTTGTGAGCTACTTGATGTCACCATGACATCAGGTGAGGTGCTTTCTTTCCCCAGTTTGATTTCAGACCGCATGGTCAAGGGAAACATTTCCCTCTGGGGTTTGCTGTAAGTGCCAATCAGTTGACCAGTACTTATAGCATGGGCAGGGACTGACTGTAATACAGAGTCCCCAATACCAAACTCTGCAGTGCAGCCAATCCAAGTGATGCTTGCGCTCCAAATGTTCATCACCCAATTGGTGCACACAGCAAACCTTTCTTGCCAAGGAGCAATTGGGAGCGTACTTTAGGTGTGGGACAGGTGGGCATTTTTATTGGGGGGGAGAACAGCCTCATGGGCCAAATTGGACCCCTAATTTGGCCTGCAGGCATTCTACCACTGATAAGCCTCTTGGTTAATCAAGGGATAAGAGTTTTGCCTCAAAATCCTATAATGTTCACATTGTATTGTGAAGAGATTTTAATTGTTCCATTTGTTTCTCTCTTCTTTGTTTAGCTAACTGCTCACCACCATGCCAAAATGGAGGGATGTGTCTGCGACCACAGCTTTGTGTGTGTAAACCTGGGACAAAAGGCAGCACTTGTGAGGATGCTAGTAAGCAAGAAACTGCTTCTCCTGGAGGACCAGGCCCTGTGACTCCACCATGGCCTATTCCTCAGCGGTCTGTTCAGCAGACCTTTTCAAAGAAGGTTCAGGTCCAACAAAAGGTCAACCCCATGGCTCAGATGACTTTTACACTAAAGCAGAAACCCTCCGGATTACCACAGCAGATGCAATCACAGTAAGTCTTTTCCCTCGTTGTGTATTTTTAAAAAAAGTTGGTTTTTCTTGTGCTTAGCATTACATGTGAACAAGGCCAGAAGGCCCTCTCCTGTAGAAAAAAAAAGATGCATTTCAGCAGTTGTACTGTTTTTTGTAGCAAAGGGGCAGATATGGGTTAGGATCGGGGAGCAGAAGGTTTTGTATGGTATTTATTTATGGTGTGCATCATACTCAGGAATTTTTTGGGAGCTAATTTGCAAGGCTGGGCTGGCAAATAAAATTGGTCCAAATTTTACCCTCTTTGCTCCTACAGAAGACTTGCCAGGATAATTTAATGTTTCACATTTGGTGTTCAGTTCTAGCAAAGATTCAGTGTTCTCCTCCTTTCTTTTGTGATCAGGAAACGTTTCTACAAATAGATGGTGATCATTAGCCTCTGCTAATGACAGTGAATCTGTTCATTAACTAGTGACATCCTTTTCCTCCCCCACATTCAAGTGACAGAAAGACCTATCAGCATCTTTGGCTGGCTGGCTGACTTGCCTCATGGGATGTACTGGATTACAATGGGGCATGGGGGAGAGAAAACTTGGATTTGAGGAAGTAACTGAGATCTGGCTGCCTTGGAAGATAAGCAGTGGCAATCTGGAAGCATGAACGAACTGCTGTTGTGATAACACTTAAATGGGATTCCCATAGGTTTGTTCCTTTCAGTGGGATAATACATTGTGTCTTCATTAGGTTTTTCCTTTTTGTATGCATTGTTTATTGTTTTGGAGGTATAGATTTATGTTTCATTTGCTCTCCCATGTTTATGTTGCTTTTGTCTGAGATCCACCCTGCCAGCATAATTCAGAAGAGTCCTCAGCATGGTTTACAGCATGTAAATACACACAAAAACTCTCTAGGTGATACAGTCATAACTCTTCTTGCGAACGCTTCATGTTGCGTTTTTTCGGGTTAAGAACGCAGCAAAACTGGAAGTGTTTACTTCCGGGTTTTGCCACATGCACAGAAGCGTTCTGTGCCATTCATACATGCGCAGAAGCGTTCTGTGTGGTTCACGCATGCGCAGAAGTGCCACTCTGGTTACAGACTTTTCGGGGTGCGAACAGCATCCCGGAACGGATCATTTCCGCAACCAGAGGTACCACTGTAACCTTAAAAGAAACAATAACTCATATAATAAGAAGTATTGCAGTAAAAAACAACAACACACACACACACACCCCTCACTGACTGACCAGTAGGTAGTAGTAAGATCAGTGACTGTCCTAGAAAAAAAGTAAGCGATGAAAGAGTTGCAATTCAGCCTGCATGGTTCAGGATCACAGGGTCAAATTTATACAGGAAAATAGGTAGAATAAGAATGAGAAAGTGCTGGATTGGAGGTTGTCATGTTGAGTAAGAGGACAGCAGAGGATTTGAAAAACACTGCAGCAATAAAAGACAAAAAGAGTAGTCTGGACATTGTCAAAAGCAATCTAATCAATTCTTAAATGACAGAATGAATGCTGTCTCTGAGGCTGTCAGCTAACCATTGTGCTTTTACAGTTTCGTTTCCTATTTTAAAAAGTGTCTGCCTCATACGTTCTGTTATCAAAGAACAACACAATTAGGAGGAATTTTCTGCTTGGCAAAAAACAGTAAAAGTTAGTCCAAACTAAGTGATGCTTTATTCACAAACTGAACAATTGATGAATACTATATTTCATAGGCTTTTTTGTCACTGTTATCCAGAGTGTGGTGATATTTAGATGACGATAGCGTGCTTATATTTGTTTACATCTTCTCCAACAGTTCTGTTAGTCCTTTCAGCCAGTCCTTTACTATTTCCTCAAGACTTTCCCCAATGGCATCCTTTGTCTTGTAACATGGAGATTTTAACTTTGATGCAGAGCGGGTCTTTTATGAACTGTGAGTGGTTCCTTCTGATGGCCGTCTAGCAGAGGTTGCTTCTTACAGAAGGCAGAAGAGGTTGATGTTTGATTTTCACTTTTTCCCTATAGCCTTCTCTGCCACCCCCCTCAAAGCAGATTTTCAGGAGACTGCTGGGGGAAGGGGAAATTGGCAAAAATAACTTTCCCTCTTTCTTGAATGCTTATGGAATCTCTATTTCTGCCCCCCCTTTAATTGGTGGGGTGGAGGGCATTGGTTTGAATAAGTTATGGAAACCTGATCAACATCCAATACAGCATTTCTTTGTGATTGAGTAAGGTGACCCTTATGTGTTGGGACATAGGCTGACTCGGTCCATGCTGTAGTTGAGTCTGCCATTGATTCGCTAGATGTGCCAAAATCACAAAATTTCCATCTGAGTATGTGGTAAAATTGCCCAACTGTCTTACCACTCCATGTCAGTATACATCTTGACAAGTGAGAAAGGTTGTATTAATCAGCCCTCAGTAAGTATATTTACATATATATGGACGGGACGATCCAAATACCCATTCATACACTATTATGCAAATGTAGCTCTCCATATAAAATGGACCAAGAAGGCCTCCGTGTGCTTAGAGCTCTGCATGTGCATGGGGGTTGTAGTTCTTGGAAGTAAATTCCATTGAACCAAACAGAACCTTAATACCCATGTTATGTATTTAAGATCCAGAGGCTGGTCTACCAAGATTTCCTTTCTAACTCTCATTTGCCAAATGTGTGATCAAAGGAGGAAATGAGGGAGAAATCTTCTTCCGATTTTGATATGTAGGAAAGTGTGCTTTCCCAAATGGGCCACTATGCTCCACTGATTTTTCTCTCAAATCAGAGATAATGAATATCTTAAAAGACTTTGTATTCATGGTTCATTCAGATAATGTCCCATGGCTTTCCATGGATCAGGAGTAGACTTAGTTGCTATATCTTAGTTGCCTTCTTCTTTGATACCTAATGTACAAAGTAACAATTGCTATGGGGAACTGCATATTCAAACCTCCACCAAAAATCCTAGTATAGATGTTAGCTTTCTGCACAATGGAACAGCAGGGCAAAGAGCGCTTGAACTCGAGGCCTGAACAACCCAGACAGGATCCAGTTAACTAGCTCAGTACTAAGGTATCTGGCTTGTGCTGACTTTCTATGATATTCCCTGAGAATAACGAAAGATTTCAAGTGAATTAGTGAACTCAGGGAATGCAGTTTTGATCAGTAGGGGATCCTCTGTTAACTACAGCTGGAGCTGTTGATACTAGCATTCATATAAGGTATTTAATGCCTGCTCACACCATTTGAATATGGGCATATGCAGATGGGAATTGAATTGCAGGTCTATTTATTTTATTTTAGTTTTTGGTGATGTGCAATGATTTGAAAATACTTCTTGTAAAATGAGTTACAGTGGTACCTCGGGTTACATACGCTTCAGGTTACATACGCTTCAGGTTACAGACTCCCCTAACCCAGAAATATTATCTCGGGTTAAGAACTTTGCTTCAGGATGAGAACATAAATCGTGCTCCTGCAGCGTGGCGGCAGCAGCAGGAGGCCCCATTAGCTAAAGTGGTGCTTCAGGTTAAGAACAGTTTCAGGTTAAGAATGGACCTCCGGAGCGAATTAAGTACTTAACCCGAGGTACCATTGTATTTTCCAAATGTTCAGAATTCAGCATAGCTAGAAGAGGCTCTAAGCCCTCAAGTTTTGAATTTTGCACTGTAGGTTTCAGATGTTTACAAAAGGCACTATTTTTATTATGGCACAAGCTTTTGTAGGCAAGGTTTAATTGAAAGTGCAATAGCAGTTTTGTTAAAGCATATGCTAAACTGTAGCATTATTTTTATTCTTCCATAGTATCTAACTTGAGGGCAAGCTTGGAGAACACATGACATTGTTGGCCCCTTTTCAAAGGGATTCCTTGCTAGCCTGTATGCTATAATAAACTTTTATTGTAATCCTGTCACATTGATTATATATGTCTCATACAAAATTCTATTTTAGTTAGCTGTGTTTCATTTCAATTTATGAATTGAAATGTTTTCCTTCTTAATGAATGTGTTTTTCTGGGACAGAAGGGGGGGAAAGAGGGGGCAGGGCAGTACATGAAAGTGTATAACATTCTGTAAAAAGACTAATTGTAGACTTTCAGAAATGCAGAGCGAACTCTATGCGAGCGTTTACTATTATGTTGTTGGGCAGTAGGTGGCAAACTTCGCTTTTCTTTTTCCTTATATTTATTTTCATACCACAGATTGCCAGAATTTGAAGAGGCTGGTTTGAGTTCCCTGGAAGATGTCATTCCTTGGCAGCATAATTTCGAACCACCTATTTTTGCTCATTGTGTATATGCCTGATGTTGAACACTCAGCTGGGCCGCATTTTCCTCTGGGGTTACTTGGATATGAATAAATGCATAGATTGTTGTTCCTTTTCTTCTGTGGGTTTAAGCAACAGATTGCTAATATGGCCAATACATTACAAAAGAAGGAACATCTGCCAAGGACAACACTAGTTAATTCGTATCATGGGACCTTGTCATATATCTCTACCCTAGTTCTGGATAATCACCTCATGAAAGCTCAGTTGCCCCTTTCATCCCACAAACGTTTGATTGAATAGAGTGAAAGGAAATGTTTGCTTGGGTTTCCTCTTAAAAGAGAATTACATGCAGGTGTGGTCTGACCCATTTCACCACCTGAGATGAAATGAGGATGTGCCAACCCCTGCGCCCCACCCGTTTTTTGCACTGTGCCCCCGCCACCCCCACCTCTGATGCTAGCAGAATGCCTTCTTCCACTGAGGTGGGGTGGGGCATTCCGCAAGGCATTGTCACTCATTTTATTAGCCCCCGGGGCGGGGAAAACAAGCAGCAACACTGCACACTGGAATGCCCCTACCTCCATTGAAATTCTGGTACTGGCAGAAGTGGTGGGGTGGATGGGGCATTGCCTCTTCTGCTTCTGCCACCTGAGGCAGCTGCTTCACTCAGCCACATGGGTGGGCCAGCTCTGCTATTATAAGTGCCACAGGAAGTTGTGTGTGTGTGTGTGTGTGTGTGTGTGTGTGTGTTTGATAGGTTGGATCCAGTGTGTCCCATCCTTGTACAGAAAGAGATTACAGCAAGTACCTGCTGGAGGAGAGCATTCTTCACCGCTTCCGATTTTCCAACTCCTTGCTGCTTCAGAGAGCTTCCTGGCAAGAGAGGCAGGAATAACCAGCTGCACCACTATAAGATGGGGGACACCTGGCTTGTCAGTAGTACACGTGAAAAGGGTTTAGGGGTCTTAGCAGACCACAAGCTTAACATGAGTCAGCAGTGTGATGTAGCAGCAAAAAAAAAGCTAATGCTGTTTTGGACTGCATCAACAGAAGTATAGTGACCAGAGTCACTATACTGCCTTGGTCAGATGAAACTGGAGTACACTGCCCAGTTCTGGGCACCACAATTTAAGAAGGATATTGACAAGTTGAAACGTGTGCAGAGGAAGGAGACCAAGGTGATTAAGGGTCTGGAAAAACAAGCCTTATGAGGAACAGTTGAGGTAATTGGGTAGCTCCCGTTGCTTGGTCCCTGCTCCTGCCAACCTAGCAGTTCGAAAGCACATCAAAGCGCAAGTAGATAAATAGGTACCGCTCTGGTGGGAAGGTAAACGGCGTTTCCGTGCGCTGTTATGGTTCGCCAGAAGCGGCTTCGTCATGCTGGCCACATGACCCGGAAGCTGTACGCCGGCTCCCTCGGGCAATAAAGCGAGATGAGCGCCGCAAGCCCAGAGTCGGCCACAACTGGACCTAATGGTCAGGGGTCCCTTTACCTTTACCTAGCTTGGATAAGAGGAGATAGGATAACCTTCTTCAAATATCTAAAGGGCTGTCACCTGTTTTCTCCTGCTCCAGAAGACCCAAAGCAGTGTCTTCAATTTACAAGAAAGGAGATTCTGACTAACCATCAGGAAGAACTTTCTGATGGTACAGAATGGAACCTCCCTTGAGAGGTTGTGGACTCTCCTTCCTTTGAGGTTTTTAAGGAGAGGTTGGATGGCCCTCTGTTATGGCTGCTTTAGCTCAGATTTCTGGGTTGGACCTCAAGGTCTCTTCCAACTCTACAATTCTCTGATTCTCTAGAGCAGCTTTTGAAGGTGCAAATAATTTCTTTCCACTTGCCCTATCAGGAAAGCTCTGTGAACAGAACCCCACCCATGGATTGCCTAGATTTAAGTTTATGAATCCATCATGTAGGTTTTTTTTCATACAAATGTGAAGGTCCAGGTTCTGTTTTGGGCAGGCAAAATAAGTATTTAAGTTCTGAGAAAACTGGCAGGCAGTTGCTTTTGGTCCAGCAAAGGTACTTTGTGCAAAAGACATGAAAAGGCAGCTTATACCATCAAGAGGCAGCAGTGTGGCATACAATCTCTTGTATTTAAGCGATCTGGCTAGGCATGTGGTACTGGCCACAATCTAGAGGTTTACAAGCACAGGAGGAAGCTGCAACAAGTTCAGAAGACTGAACTCAGTTCATATATTCTCTTCCCTGCTAACCATTTGTCCAGTAGGAGGAAGAGTTTATGTGTTCTAAGCCACTTTTCTTATGGACCAATAGGTTGTTTCTCCTAGGCCCTTCAACATTTAAATAGCTTCCTAACAGGGACTCCCTGTATTTTCATTGGTTTCCAGGCACAAAACAAGTTGCTGCTTTTGACCTGGAGATAGTATGGCACTCAGTTATTTAAGGACTGCTTTCTGCTATGTGAACCTGCCATGCAACTGAGATAATATTTACTGTAAATGTTTTTCTCCTTTATCTTCTTAGGTAAGGCAGATGGGTACCAGATATTTATTGTAGCCCCTCAAAACATGGGGGGCATTCCTCCCAAGCATTGTGAATCTGAGATTTTAGTATTTGATCATCTAGATTCTTGTGGATTTTTTGTTTGTTGTTTTTGCTGTTTCTCTGTCTAGTATGGTTTGACTGGATTTAGCCTGTTTTTTCTTCTTCTTCTTCTTCTTCTGGATAACTGATATATGTATAACTTTATTTAACTACTGCTTAATATTTTGTTTTTTATATGGCGGTTGTCTTCATGAATCATGTAAATTATCTTGAATTCCATATTTTTTACAGAAAACAGGTGTATTACTTAAAAATAAATAAAATCCCCTTTAAAAATCTCCGTAAGGTTTTCTTTTTTAAAATCATTTTCAGCTTGGCAAAATAGATTTGGGATGAAGGCTGCAAAGTGTACTTTTGTATTTGTAAGATTTCTTTAGCGTAAGATCCTAAGGCAGTTTAAGACAATAGAAGATACAGTTTTAAAAACAAATAGAGCCTTTGCAATTACAAAACAAATAAATTCAGCAGAAGAGGTAAGTCCTACAAAACAAAATGCCTTACCTGTCAAAGGGCATGGTAAAGAGGTGCATCTTCAGCATATGACGAAAACAGAAGATTCCAAGCGCATCTCTGTGGATGAGTCTTCCTTAATTTAGTGACTGCCACAGAAAAAGCACTCTCTTGGAGTGCCCTTCCCAACATCTCTGAGGATAGTAGAACCAACAACATCAACTGCTGCTGATCTTAAGATCCATAATCCTTTTGAGGACCACAAAGGCTGATAGACCAGATTGTAAGGTTGGCACATTTGAGTCACTTAACTCTTTAAAACAGTCACACTTACTTAGCTTGAGAACAGTGAACTCGGCTATATGGGATAAATGCCTTCATAAATTTTTATTAAATGGGATTTAATTTAGGCCTGTAAGCTTTTATTGATAGATTAATCAGCTGAAGCTTTAGCTAATTAACTGGTGGAAACAAAATTTTGATTCGTCTTGTGCCAAGTTTGATGTCATACTAGTGCCAGGTGAAGACGCTTTTATTTGGCCACACATTCCAACACTTACTTTAACAATGGCTTTATTCTTTGCTGTTGGAATTTGTTTTATATTTTCACCATGTTTTTATTTATCTATGGTCTTTTCATTCAGATTGTACAATGCCCTCATATGTGCTTTAGAAGGATGCCTAGAGATCTTTAAAATAGCTAAATGGCAGACCTGCAAATTAGGGCACATTATGGCTAGTACATGTGAAAAGGGCTTAGGGGTCTTAGCAGACCACAAGTGTAGCACAAGTCAGCACTGTGATGTAGCAGTAAAAAAGATGCTAATGGTATTCTAGGCTGCATCAACAGAAGTATAGTGCCCAGATAAAGGGAAGTAATAGTACTGCTTTATTTTGCCTTGATCACACTATACCTGGAATACCACATTTCAGGGGGTTGGACTAAATGACCTTCGGGACCCCTTCCAACACTACAGTTCTGTGATTTTGTGATAAGTAATATGTAATATGCTTAGTAATATGTAAATATAATTATTAATATAACTTAACTGAAATTTAATATCATAGTTAATTAATAAATTGACATTTGCTACAGTATATTAGTTCATACGCCAATAAATACTACTACTGTATACCACGTTATATCACTCAAAAAAGATATGCATTTAAACAGCATCTTGTACTTTCAGTTTCTACACACACATATAAAATACTCATAACAAAATAGGACATAATAATTATATCAGAACAGTTGCGCTTCTAGTGCAATCTTGTGCAGGCCCACTGGGAAATTCAATGAGACTCAACCCCAGTTAAGTGTTTGTAGGGTTGTATCAACAACCTCAGATATGCAGATGACACAACCTTGATAGCAGAAAGTGAGGAGGAATCAAAGAACCTTTTAATGAGGGTGAAAGAGGAGAGCGCAAAATATAGTCTGAAGCTCAACATCAGAAAAACGAAGATCATGGCCACTGGGTCCATCACCTCCTGGCAAATAGAAGGGGAAGAAATGGAGGCAGTGAGAGATTTTACTTTCTTGGGCTCCATGATCACTGCAGATGGTGACAGCAGTCACGAAATTAAAAGACGCCTGCTTCTTTGGAGAAAAGCGATGACAAACCTAGACAGCATCCTAAAAAGCAGAGACATCACCTTGCCAATAAAGGTCCATATAGTTAAAGCTATGGTTTTCCTAGTAGTGATGTATGGAAGTGAGAGCTGGACCATAAAGAAGGCTGATTGCCGAAGAATTGATGCTTTTGAATTATGGTACTGGAGGAGACTCTTGAGAGTCCCATGGACTGCAAGAAGATCAAACCTATCCATTCTGAAGGAAATCAGCCCTGAGTGCTCACTAGAAGGACATATCGTGAAGCTGAGGCTCCAATACTTTGGCCACCTCATGAGAAGAGAAGACTCCCTGGAAAAGACTCTGATGTTGGGAAAGATGGAGGGCACAAGGAGAAGGGGATGACAGAGGACGAGATAGTTGGAGAGTGTTCTCGAAGCTATCAGCATGAGTTTGACCAAACTGCAGGAGGCAGTGGAAGACAGGAGTGCCTGGCGTGCTCTGGTCCATGGGGTCATGAAGAGTCGGACACAACTAAACGACTAAACAACAACAACAAGGATTGTATCCTATAGCCTCCAAGTTTAAGTCCTAATACAATTATCTATTTACCGGCAAATGGATCATAATACTAATGATTTTTCAAAGTAAAGTGTTGGAAAGGCTTCTGCCAGCACAGAGGCAATGAAAGTGGACACTTCCCTTTTCTGTTTTAACCCCCGTGGCCTTGCTATAGTAGAACACTATGAGGACATTGAACAATCTGAATGAAAAGACCGTGGAGATAGAGATATATAAAAGCATGATGGAAATATAAAACACAGAAAACAAATTCCAACAGCAAAGAATAAAGCCATTGTTAAAGTAAGTGTTGGAATGTGTGGCTAAATAAAAGCATCTTCACCTGGCACTAGTATGACATCAAACTTGGCACAAGACAAATTAAAATTTTGTTTCCACCAGTTAACTAGCTGGAAACCTATGTCCCTACTGTGGAAGGATGTGTGGATCCAGAATTGGCCTCTACAGTCACTTACAGACTCATTGTTAAAACCATGTTTATAGAAGGCAATGTTACTCTGCTACGAGTGATCACCGATGAAGAAGAAGAAACTGTGGTGGTCAATGCAGAATTCCTTGGGAATGTCTGTTAGATGTTTCTCACACTACAATGAAGTTCAAAGTCATTTTTTCCTTGCTGATGCTGAAAGGGGAAGATTCCCTGAAAATCACTATGCAATGTTTTCCAAATTGTTTGACATATTATGAATGTTGCTGTGGGTTTTTTCTCCCCCTTTTTGATGATATTCCCAATGTTCTAACTAATGGTGACTCATAAAGGATTTTATATCTGATGCAACATCCTGAGTAATGTGCTGCGTAATGTGTTAAAATCTATGTTCTGTGTCATCAATTATTTTTAAGCATCTTGATCAATTTCTTTTGTAAGCTGACTGAAATTGCTTGAAGACAATCAGTATATAAGGATAAGGATTTCTTTGTAGATGTACTGTCAAATTTTAACCATATAGTGATCAAGATAAAGGACCTATTTAAGAGTTTGCTACAATGCCACTATTCATTCCACTTTTGTCACTGTGGAACACATTTTCTCTTTATTAAATTAGTTTGAAAATGAATGCACAATTATGCATGCTGTTATCTCTTGTTAGAAAAGATAAGGTTGTGATACTGGAGGTTTACATTTTCATGTTCTTTTATAGTTTGTGGCTGTTTCAGGACACTATAAAATACACACACACACACACACACACACACACATTTATACTGTACAACACATAAATTATTAAAGAGTTAAGATTGGCTGCAGGTCCTTGTCAAACGTACAGGGAGACATCCAGATTTGCTGCCCCATAATGTGTGGAATGCCTGCAGGAAGGTGCAGAAAATTACTTGGTTCAAAGATTGGATTGCAAAATGGGATGTAACAGAACTTGCATTCAAATGTGCTAGTCGTCTAGCTGATACATGTATTATTTAAGGTAGTTATATACTTCTTGATCACTTAAGACTCAAGTGGTATACGTTAAAATTATTTAAATAATAAAAAGCAGAATGTTTCCTTAAAATGTCTGTTTCAGGAGAAAGGTATTTGTTGGACTTCTGAATTCATTATTTGTTTGTTTGTTTCCAGCCTTCCACCTGAAGGCCCCATGTTGGGTTACCACCACTGCTTTTTTTTCTAGAAAAATAGGTGCCGGTACTAACCATGAAGTTGTAAGTGCTACACTTTTTAACAACAACGAAAAGTAGTGCTGGTACTGTGTTCCCTTGAGTGCCCACTCAAAAAAGGCACTGGTTACCACATTGGCCAACCAGATCCCTTTGCTGTTGCTTTCCAGAGATTCCTATTCAGCAACTTACTTCCTCTGAAGTTGGAGGTTTCCATATAGCCATCATGACTAGCAGCCCTGTGGACTGCCCCTCCATGATTTAATTAATTTTAATTCAAGCCCCATGGCTCAATTAAAATGAAGTAATAAAACCCATTGAACAGCGGGTCTCATCTCACTTTATTATTTCATTACAGTATTTGGAAGTTACATTAGTACTGACGCTTAACTTTATCTGTAACATGGGAAAGATAAAATAGCATTCTTAACATTGAAACGGAACAGAAACTTTAAAAAAAAAGAAATCTGAAATTTGTTTGTGCATGTGTGAAAAAATCATATGTGTAATTTTCACACCAGTCCATTAAGTCCTGTGATGTTGCTGGGATTTATTTCCTTCAGTATCTTAACTGTTGTTTTCTATGGAAGATTCTGTGTTACAGTTTTGTTATGTGTGGGTCCCTGCTCTGCCCCACTTGATGAGTAGTAACACACTGCTTAAGATGATAATTTAAACTAGGCTAATATATTTGGGAAATCAAGCATGTACTGCTTTGAAGTCATTAAGAGCGGGAGGAGGAAAAGAGATCTGGAGCAGACATCCTGTAATGAACCATGTAAATCAAAAGAATGTGGAAAGAAACTTCTCAAACCTAACCCTAAGGATGTAAACACCTTATAGCTTTTATTTATTTATTTACATGATTTTAACTTGTCGATGACAGGATTCAGTTTCTGGACTGAGCAGAAATTTATTCTGCAGTGGGGAGTACCAGTCAAGCTGTCTTTCTTTTCTGCCTTTGTAGCACAAAGCCAAGATCAAAAAGTTTTAATGCCATGCAGCATTTGTAAACAAACAAAACCATTACATGTGGAAAATCTATTTACAGCAGTTGAAGTCCAAAATCTCAATGGCTGGGCATAGCGTTGTGGAATTCTTGACTTTGTCACTTTAGAACAGCTGATCCCTTTCCATATCACAAACTGCTTTTAGATATTTGTTCAGTTTCAATATAAATCTGCCCTCTGGCAGCATGGGGACTTCTGTTTTCAGAAATACAGGTCAAAATCGTATTTTGGGCTGTGGTTCTTTGGCTCCAAAATGATATTTATATGCGGCTTTTCCAAATACCTTAAAGTGTAGAAACAAAAAATATATAGTTATTTTCCAGTTTGTATTTTTGAAAATATTTGGTACACAGTCTTTAGAGTTCTTAATCAAATGTGAAATTTCTTGTGAAGGAAAAAAAGGAGGAACAAAATGCATTTTTTAGAAGAAACTAGAGATTTTCTTAAAAGCCAAAGGAATGACTTATAGGCTTTAAATTTACCTACTGCAAATAAGAAAACAACCTATTCCTAGACCTCTGGTATGCAGTCTGGGCTTTTGGTCCAGAGCACTTAAGAAAATATAGGCAAAGTGGTATTGAAATAAGAATGCCAAGTTCTTCCAGACTTTGTTGGTTCAGGCATGTGTCAGAAATAGCCTCATAGTTGCTACTTGCAAGCTGACATTGGACTGAAGTTACACCTATTTTTACATCAGAAGGGCTAGATTCCTTTTCACGTACTTTATCCGTGTTGATCATGGGCTGAAATCAGGGATACAGTGTTCTTTGGTTAGCTATGTTTGCATTTCTCTGCATTCCAGAGTGATGAATTTGGATTTAAGAAACGAGAGAGTGTAAAATATGTGCCCATTTACTCCCCAAGTAAATAGTGGCTACAATGTTTGAATGCTTCACAAATCAAAAGGCACCAACAGTTGCTCTGACATTCAGCAAACTCTTAGGTCCAGATATGATAATACATTTTTCATTTCTGTGAGTAGTCCCGTCTCTCCCAGTTGTGTACTTGTGCAAGCAACTGTGCCATATGAGCCAGGAATATGTGACACACTTGGCTATTGCAACTACTGTGGTCTTGGAGATTGGAAAATGTCTGCGTCTCTCCAACCGCAGAAATTACTGCACTGAGTACCCAGCTGACATGTTAAGAATTGCTCGTGCGAGGATGAAGTTAGGTAATTGCAACCTGATTTGCAACTCTCTGCAGAGGCATTCTTCCTTAACTGTGTTTTCTCTCACTAGACTTCTTCTGCATCTGCACTAGCAAGGAATTGTACATAGTTGATTAAAACCGATTGATATGTAGAGTCAGGAGGATAATGTGCAGCCATGGGGACATATGGCCTTCTGTTTAACCAGAACATTTGCATCAAATACCATTGTATCATAGACCCAAGGTGCCCTTTCGCATCAGAAAATGAAAACTGGGGCACAATGCATATGTTCATAAAAGCAAATGAATGAAAGGAAAAAAGATGAACACGTCACTCAGTGAAGTCAGATGCTTTCCAGCTGAGAGTTTGGTGGATGAAGGATCAATTTCAAATTCTGTAGCAATGTCAAGCATGTTGCCAATGTTACGTGTCCATTTGCTATTAGACAACGTCTTCCCATCGAGTCCTGTGATCAAATGTTGCAGGGTTAACTCGTTGGTGTGGAGGGCACAAACCAACCAGATCAGCTTATGACCAAGCTTGACCTCTACCCAGTGCATGGTACCACCCTCCCAGCCGGTGTTAACATTTGTAGAATCACCACCAATGGCCTGCAGTCTCTTATCAATGCCCTTCTTCGTGAAATCTACCAGATTATTAGCAATAACCTCAGCTGGTTTTCTCTCTCTCTGAGCCTTTCTCTGAAGTGAAATGGGTAGAGATATCTTCCACCTGGCTTACTGCACACAGAATAAAGCTGGGTAACTGCTGATCTGAATTGTTTGCTTTCAGCATAGCTTTAGTTGTATCTTCACAGCCATCAAAGAAGATGCAGTCCATTTCACCCCTCTGACAAAGAAAATCAAATTCCTGATCCAGGCATTTCATAACTGTTTCTTGGGCCCTCTTGATTTTATTGTGATCAACTACAAGTCTCTCGTCTTTTTCAGTGATCAAGCCAACATCCATAACAGCAGCTGTGGCTTGCAGACCAACATCATATCTGAAGTTCTACATCAGACATAGGCAATCTCGGCCCTACAGATGTTTAGGGACTACAACTCCCATCATCCCTAGCTAACGGGACCAGTGGTCAGGGATGATGGGAATTGTAGTCTCAAAACATTTGGAGGGCCGATGCCTGTTCTACATGGCATCATTATGTATTTCTAATGTGTCTGATGTTTGTCACACACCTTCCTGGAAGATGCTTTGGTGATCGTAAGGGTTGCGCCAAAATGCCTCTGGTCTGGCGCGACTTTTACGATCGTCAGGCAGCTTCCTGGAAGGTGCTTTGGTGATAAGGTTCGCGCCAAAGCAACTCTAGGAGGCTGTGTCTTCCGTGGGAAGCAGCAGCGACTCAGGAGGAGGAAGTGGCAAAGGTGAGGGGGTAATGAGTGAGCGGGGGGGGGGGAGGCAAGGGGGAGCATGGTGCATACCGGCACCTATTTTTCTTCCAAAAAACCCCCACTGGGTACAAACATGCTCTGACAAATCCAATAGTCCCCAAAACAATTCATCAACCTCTGCATATTTTTATGAGACTATCTGACAGACAATTCTAAGCTGGGTTCATTATGCTTGCAATGTTCTTTACTTCAGTTACGTGTATGGTGTTATTGTGTTTCCTCATCCTTGGTATGTACATATTCTAGCATGTAGAAAACTGAAAAAAACCCACTAGATTCTTTTAAAGAACATCTTATATTCAGAAAATGGGACGCAGGTGGCGCTGTGGGTTAAACCACAGAGCCTAGGACTTGCCGATCAGAAGGTCAGCGGTTCGAATCCCCGTGCCGGGGTGATCTCCAGTTGCTTGGTCCCTGCTCCTGCCAACCTAGCAGTTTGAAAGCATGTCATGTGCAAGTAGATAAATAGGTACCGCTCTGGGCGGGAAGATAAATGGCGTTTCCGTGTGCTGCTCTGGTTCACCAGAAGCAGCTTAGTCATGCTGGCCACATGACCCGGAAGCTGTACGCCGGCTCCCTTGGCCAATAAAGCGAGATGAGCGCCGCAACCCCAGAGTCGGTCATGACTGGACCTAATGGTCAGGGGTCCCTTTAGCGTTTACCTTTATGTTCAGAAAATGCAAGAAACTGTTCATTGTGCCTGGTGTGTGTGTGTGTGGGAGAGAGAGAGAGAGAGAGAGAGAGAGAGAGAAGAATCTTAAATCAACCCATATAATTTGGTTAACTGGTTTGTTACTTTATTTGAGAAATAGAATAGAAAAAACTCAAGAATATTAGAAATCATTCTGAAAAAAAGCCAGTTTCTTTTAACAGTTGCTGGCTGTGCAGCTGAGCTTCAGACTTACAGAAAATAACGTGCATTTATGAAAGATGGTTGGAGTTAGGGTCGGCTTATTTAGTCTAGACAGTATTTCTCTTGCCAAATGTCACTTTGCTCAGTTCTGCCTATCACAGTTGTTTAATAAAGGCAGTCCAAGTATATTGTGTATCAAGAGAACTTCCTTGGGCTCTAGAATGAATGATATTTGGGTTTATAACAATGTAGTACTTTAATGATTTTAAATTAGTGACAAGGACATAGACATAAGTTCACATAAGTGTCCCGTGAGGTAGAGGCTGCATGTGGTATATAAGCCCTCCTGGCCCACTAAGTGTGTCTGTTCCACAGTTGGGCCCACATGTTGGACAAATTATTTGTTGATTAATTTATGTGCAACCTTTAAATAGCAACAATAGCAGTTTATAGTATGATCTTTTAACTAAAAAAATTGTTTTTAATGATATTGATGTGTTTGCTGCCATGGGCTTCCTTTGGAAGGAAGTATGAGATTTAAATTGAATAAATAATTTTAAAAAATTATGTAATCTGCTACATCCATGAAGTAGTAAGATATCAGACTTGGTCACTCATAAAATGGACATTCCCAGTATATAGCAAATGTAATAACACACAGAAAATAATATTTTCTCTGTTCTTGTTTCTTCAAACAGAATGATGCCACTTTCATCCCAGACTTTGATGATGAATGTACATCATGGCCCAAAACAGGAATATGTTATCAAGCCCAAGTACTCCACAACAAAGAAAGTGATTTCAGGAGAACAGTCTACAGAGAGTTCATTGCCTCTAAGGATAAACCAGGATCAGCTTGCCTCACCTTTTCAGTGTGAGTATGAATGAAATGGAACAAACTTTGATGGTGATCTTCATGTATTGAAATAAATGGAGGGAGCTATCAAAAGGACAGGTTGTAATAATGAGTGACTAGATAAATGTACATCTGAAGGCAGCCCTTCTGTACTTTTGAGATTTGATGTAAGATTTGATCTTCCTGACTCCCTTCTTTCAAATAAGATTGCCTGCAACCAATCCTTAACAGTATTTAGCTAGCTACTTGATTGCACTGAGATCGCATGAACCTCAGAACAAATCTCTGTTGAGGACATGCACTTAGAGACACCCAAAATAGCTATCAGAAAACTTGACTGCAGCTGCTAAACTTCCTCTTTTGAATTTAAGTATGACCATATTGGACTTTCTCCTTACACATTTGTTTTATGTTGTAAACCCCACCCTAAGATCTACGGGTATAGGGTGGTATACAAATTTAATTAATTAATATTGTAGAACAAGAAAAAGTGCTGCTGAAATGATTGAGGTGCTGGAATACTTTCCTTTTAAAGCCATTTTAAAGCAGTGGGGCTTTGAAGTTTAGAAATATTGGGGGGGGGATCTTAAGTGTGGGATGTGATAGAGGTAATTAAAGAGATCCCCCCACCATTCGCTTTATAACAATAATAACAACAACATTTTATTTTATTTATATCCCACCCATCTGACTGGGTTGCCGCAGCCACTCTGGGTGGCTTCCAGCATATATAAAAACATAATAAAACATTCCTCTTCTCCCAGGCCATTGGCAGATTAAACTATCTATGACCTTTTAAACTTGGGGTGGAGGGTATTGTTTTATTTGTTAGGCATTTTTTGGTTTTTATACTGTAAATGGTCTTGTGATCCTTGGATGAAGGATGACCCTTGGATGAAACTAACTAAATAAATAAATATGATAGATAGATAGTGTTTCTTAGGTATTCAGATATAGTAAATCTAAAATGTTTGCTATTTAACTGTTCTTTAGCGGTCCAATGCCGGCAATCAATAAAGGAATAAAATGAATATATGCCATAATAGTCTGTTGGAAGCTGTAGTTGAATTGGAAGCTGTTGTTAAATTTGATGCCAGAATTTGATTTTTATATATAGTGGAAATCACTAGTTTGCAATTAGTTCAACATCAGTTTTATATTGTGGGTTGTGGTTCCTGTACATTAAACATTAAGAGCAAGAGATGATAGATTCATGTGTTGCCTGCAGTGGCCTTCTATGTTAAAAGTAATTACTATGGACATTTACCAATAGCAAAATGCTGTTCTTACTCACATTAGTAAAATATATTTTCTTGCTATAGTAGCTACCACATAATTATATGAAGAGGGATAGGCTAGATAGAATTAGTGTTCTGTGGTGAATTGAACTTTGTTTTTACAAAACAGCATTTTCTTCCATAGGCAAGGGCAGAAAGGAATGGAAAGTCTCCTTGGTATTAGGAAATACAAAGTAGATAAGAGTAATCCCCCCCCCCCGGTTAATTACTCTTATCTACTTTGTATTTCCTAATACCATAATGATAATAATGCCTAATTTTGTTTTGAACATATGACACTCCTGGGGGCAGATTTTTGTGGATGTGCTTTCAGTAAAGATTCATCTGTTTGGCCAAATGGGACATTGATCCACCATGATTAGTCTTCCCTTAGCCAGCCCCCACCTTCCTTTCTTCTTACTTACAGGCAGACCAGCAAATGTCACTGGCTGTCAGCTTTCTCCTCCTTAGTCTCAGTGTTGTCCTTGTAGAAGTCATCAGGGAGGAGGATGGGGACAAACCTAGAACTAGTTGGCTCTGCCTACTGTTGATCTCCCACCTACAGTTGGTCTCCCAGTCGTCTCCTCTCCCAGCCCATGGGAGAAATTGCAGAATCAGAAAGGACATGAGCTATATTTACCATATATAAAAATGATACACATAGTAGGGATCTCATGAGTTTGTTCACAGATCTTCCAGGCAACATCAGGTTGGGGGTAGTGGTGAAAATAGCTGGATCAGGTTCAGATAGTTAAATAATAACAGAAAATATTTCTGCAGAATAGAAGGCTTGTTTTCGATACGGGTTGATATATGAACACAAGCGCCTGCTTCTACTATGCTCATTTTCCTGAAATCTCAAAGTGCTTCACATACCTGATCTCAGAAATCCTTATAGCCACCAGTTCTTATGGCCACATTATAAGGTAGTTTATTGTTATCCTCATTTTTCAAAACATAAGGCTGATGATAGTATTAGCTGAGGTCATGCTTGAACCAGAGGTTTTCTACTGAAATCTGTCTGGCATTGGCTACAATCATTCAGTTTGATTTAAACCAATCTGTCTTAATATGTCAGAGTTTAAGTTTCGTTACTCAGTTCCAGTAAATCATGTATATGTATGAGAAGTTTGAGTCAAAATATAGGCCCTGGCACTAGAATTCCAAGTTGATAATTTGGCAACACTGCCCCAGAGCATGTCTGCCAAGAACATGAAGGCTTGTGGGCCTTCCACTAAATGACCTAAGATTACTGCCTCTCCAGGGTGTATGGGGTGTTGGGGGGGTAGTACCTCTGGTGGGGGACATGTTGTGCTCCTTCTGGGTTGTTTGTCCACCTTTGGTCCCCACCCCGCACTCTGCTCTCAACTGTGGCTGCTACAAGCTGTCAGCATATGACAGTGGCCATACCCCAGGAACGGCTTCAGCTACTCAGTTAAACCAGGTGAGAGTAGCCAATGTGTCTCATACCCTAAGTAAGTTAGGGACTTGCCCTGCATGAGAAGACAGGCTCTGGTGGATGGAGTCTACAAGACCAATAGGGACTTGTCAACCTGGGAAGGTAACCTATCTAGGAAAGGAAAACTCTGATCCTAAAAGCCTGTTGCCTTGTGGGACATCTTCAGGTGAAGAAAAGGCGAAGGAGTAAAACCTACACAAATCCGGAGTGGAATACCTCAAATGGTTGAATGGTGCCTTGTACGCCTCCTTCTGGCAACTCCTGCAGGGAAACTGGTACCGAACATATTGGTCTGTTTTCCTTTGGATCACATCAGTGAGGTCAAGAGAAGACTTTTGTTGTCTGGGCAGCCCAGGACCCTGGGGAGGTTACTTTGGTGCTGCTAACACAGCGGTTTGACTTCACCCCCATAGGCATACTCCATTGTCTCTCAAGACAGATGGATGCCAACAACTGCTTCTCTGTTTTCTTCAATCAGCTTTCTTTTTAAGGATTTCAGGGATAGATCAGTACAATTTAAACAGCCTTTTTCCATAGATGGAGAGAAAGGTGAAAGCTTCTTTCCGTCAGAATAACTTTTAAGGCACGGCTTTGACCCTTTACCCTGGGGATACATTGTCGGAGCCTCACAAGCAATTATTAGAGGAAACAACAGGTGAAATGAGAAAGTGCAGAGCTTGTACAATAGAGGGTAAATATAGACCAAGATGAGAGCACATATTGAAAGATGTGCTTAAAAATAAATATGGAACAGCTGTCTGAATTATTGGGCATTGTTGATGTTATGCACTGAAAATAAGTCATAGGCTCCACAGAGGAAAAATAAAATATGTGATCATCTAATTCAGGACCATAAAGTAGTTGACAACTTTTAGCCCAGAATTCTTGTGAGCTCATCTTTCCATCTTTGCCGAAGCACTGGAAAATGTACAGTTCACATTATCTATTCAGGGATAAGTTTCTTGTCTTTCTAGTGTGTTTTAGTCAGTCACCATTTTTTTTCTATGCATCAAAACAGGAGGTTTTAAAAGATACATTGTTAATTCAATACAAAGCACATAACCGTAAATGTTGTGTACTAAATTTAACAATAACAATTCAAATTTTCTGTGACTAAATTTTTATATTACAATGGAATTGAAACACTGATGCTCAAAATATCAACCAAATTTATATATTTTTTATCTTTTAAAAAGTTCCATTTCATAGAAAACTTGCCATTAAATTTTTATTTAAAAAGTGGAACACATTGATTTATAAGGCTCCCAAGCATATAATATAGCTTGAAATAAGAGAATATGGAATCATTTGATTAAGGTTTGGCCTTAACTGTAGAAATTTTGCCTGTGAAAATATAGTACTTTCTTATTTGGGGAAAGATTGCATTTTACAATTTCTGTCCTTGTTACAGACTGTTTTGGGGCCAGCTCGTAATTTAAATGAGCTACATTTCCCCAAATTCTTGTCAAAAGACAGCTGTATTTTGGTTTGCGTTTTGTTTCTGAAAGTTCAAATTAGATAATTTTGTATTAAAATGCAAATATAATTTCTCTCTGATCCCTAGTAAAGAGCATTTCCTCTTTATCAAAAACTCATTATACAAATTGTAATGTGTTCAAGGTGGGAGCAGATAAGCAATCAAAAGGCAGTTAAAAGTGTGTATGTGGTACCTGCAGTAACCATAGATTGAGAGGGTGCTTTTAGCACATGTAATTCATGAGGACCAAGAAAGGACAGGGGTAAACAGAGAAGGATGCAACCCCTCTTCGGTTCTTGTGGAATGGAAAGCAAACATCACTGTGTATATTTGCAAGAACGGTTTGGAAGAGAAGTCTAGAATGGAGTCTCTTTCCTGGAGCTAAGCAATTTTAGCCCCACAGTTTCCTTTGCCTTCAATTTACTAGTTTCTATCCGATGGAGAAGAGATTCTGAAGGGCATAGAGGGGTCTCTGACATTTGCCACTTGAGCACAGAAATGAAGTTGTACTGCATGATACTATGAAGCATGACTAAGAAATCTTGGGTTCTGGGTTGTGAAGTGCCATTCCCAAAGAGGCCACTCCACACGCTAGAAGGCAGCATTTCTCAGAGCCATGCATTGTAATGTCACACAGTACAATTCCATTTATTTATGTAACTCTGTATAACTCCTTTTTACCCATTGCTGAGCTTTTGGTGTGTGGCCAAAAACGGGCTCTTTTAGGAAAAGCCTTTGGGCTGTTTAGAGTGGCTTAAAGAATATTTATTTTTTTGCTGCTGTAACTGTTTTGTTTTTATTATTACTTTTTTCTTTTTGTTAATTCAAAACTGTATAATCATGTTATAGTCAGCAGCTTTGACAGTGTTACGGAAAGGAATACAGAAGTATTTTAATCTAAGAATAAACAAATAAACAAACTTGCTCTAAGAGGGGTTAAATTAGTTCTCTGGAAACCTACAGCTGAGGTGTTAATGGTTTTTTTAAAAAAATACTTTGCAAGTTAGACAGGTCAGGGCAAAATCTAGTACTTCTATTAATTTAACTTCATAGTACATGATTCTTTCTCTCTTGTTCACTCTGGTTGGGTTCAGCAATTGCCCTAAAGTTGGTTGCCAAGAAACAATAACAGCATTGCTCATTGCTAACTCTCAGGCATGTTTCACGTTGTTTTAAGCATATAAAATGGCCACAGTCCAAAAAGGGGTGCAACGGGTGCAGGAATCATACAGGAAGAAGCTTAACATTAATGAGATGTCAGAAGAAAGATGATTCACTTTAAAACAAAAAAACAAATAAAACAGCCTCTGTCTGTTCATGAGATGTAGACATGAAGGATAGGCATAAATAAATTAATAACTGATTGTGATCACTGACTCAGACTAAAATGCTGTATCCATAAAGTACTCTGAGGCGTGGATTATAAAATGTATTCTGCAACAAGCACCTTACCGTTTGCACACACACGTAGAGGAGCTGAGTTCATAAGCTCCACTACAATGTGTGAGAGGTTAGGGCAAACCAATTTCTTCAAACTGAAATATGTGAGTTTCTTCATAATCTGCCTATGAGCCAGATATTTTAACTGGGACATCCAACAAACAACAGATTATTACTTTGTGCTTTTGCAATCAGTCTAGTCAACCTTACTGCCCTTAACCTGACCTGCAAGGTCTCTTGACACACCTAAACCAATACGTTGTTCCAATACCCTTGTTGATACTTTGCTTGTATCAACTGAGTTTACAGTGGTACCTCGGGTTGCATAGGCTTCAGGTTACATACGCTTCAGGTTACACACTCCGCTAACCCAGAAATAGTGCTTCAGGTTAAGAACTTTGCTTCAGGATAAGAGCAGAAATCGGGCTCCGGCGGCGCTGCAGCAGCGGGAGGCCCGATTAGCTAAAGTGGCGCTTCAGGTTAAGAACAGTTTCAGGTTAAGAACGGACCTCTGGAACGAATTAAGCACTTAACCCGAGGTACCACTGTATTTTATCCAAGCCTTTCTGAGTTTACTGTTAGGTCCATCTTTGTCTCTTGAGCCTCAAGGAAGCAAGCAGAACATTTTGTTGGTTGAGGCTACCACACAAACTGTGAGCCCTCCTGATAAAAGTTTCCAAGCTCAATTCAAAGTGCTGGCCTTAACCTTTAGAGCCCTACATGGCTGGGGACCAAATACCTGTTGGATCACCTTCTTCCACATCAGTCCGTGCATCCATTGTGACCAGGTGCTAGTAAACAGAGGTGGTTGTGAAGGAATTGGATGAAGAGACAGAACAAAGTGAGCTTGTGTTTTTTGGATTAAGGCTGGTAGCTTGTTTGAAGGCTTGCTTGTGTGTTTGTGTTTTGCTGTGTGCTCTGCTAGAGCATTTGGTCTGACAGGGAGGAGCTACTGCCGAGAGGGAGTGTGGCTGAAGGAAGAAGTAAGTCACTGACTTTATTGGGGTCAGTCAGCAGCCATCAGTTCTACGCAGCTGCTCTTAATTTCTTGGAGTTTGTGACAAGGAGCTCAGGAACATTTCGTCTTGGTCAGACCTCACCTGGAGTTTTGTGTCCAGCTCTGGGCACCACAGTTTAAGAAGGATATTGACAAACTGGAACATGTACAGAGGAGGGTTACCAATATAATCAAGGGTCTGGAAACCACAACTTTATTTTATTTTTGTTTGTATGTTGCTTTAATCTCCACCCTTCATCTGAGGACCGCAGGGCGGTTTACTGTATGAAAACACAAAAAAATTGGTTCAGGGTGTTGGATGTGTTTAGCCTGGAGAAGAGAAGACTGAGAGGTGATACAATAGGCATCTTCAGATAGTTAGAGGGCTGCCACATGGAAGATGGAACAAGCTTGACTTCTGCTGCAACAGAGAGTAGGACCTGAAGCAGTGGATTAAAATCGCAACACAAGAGATCCTGACCACACATTAGGAAGAACTTTCCGACAGTAAGTTCTATCAGTCAAGGATTCTTTAGTTGTGATTCCTGGATGACACTTTGGGTTCCTTCTAACTATACAATTCTATGAGTGTTATCTGAGGCCTTTCTCCAGGTACCTTTGCAGCCAGGGCCAGATTAAAGCAACTGCGGCCCCAGGGCTAGGAAACCTGTTGTTGTTGTTTAGTCGTTTAGTCGTGTCCGACTCTTCGTGGCCCCATGGACCAGAGCACGCCAGGCACTTCTGTCTTCCACTGCCTCCTGCAGTTTGGTCAGACTCATGTTTGTAGCTTCGAGAACACTGTCCAACCATCTCATCCTCTGTTATCCCCTTCTCCTTGTGCCCTCCATCTTTCCCAACATCAGGGTCTTTTCCAGGGAGTCTTCTCTTCTCATGAGGTGGCCAAAGTATTAGAGCCTCAGCTTCAGGATTTGTCCTTCCAGTGAGCACTCAGGGCTGATTTCCTTAAGAATGGAGAGGTTTGATCTTCTTGCAGTCCATGGGACTCTCAAGAGTCTCCTCCAGCACCATAATTCAAAAGCATCAATTCTTCGGCGATCAGCCTTCTTTATGGTCCAGCTCTCACTTCCATACATCACTACTGGGAAAACCATGGCTTTATCTATACGGACCTTTGTTGGCAAGGTGATGTCTCTACTTTTTAAGATGCCGTCAAGGTTTGCCATCGCCTTAATCCCAAGGAGCAGGCATCTTTTAATTTCGTGACTGCTGTCACCATCTGCAGTGATCATGGAGCCCAAGAAAGTAAAATCTCTCACTGCCTCCATTTCTTCCCCTTCTATTTGCCAGGAGGTGATGGGCCCAGTGGCCATGATCTTCGTTTTTCTGATGTTGAGCTTCAGACTATATTTTGCGCTCTCCTCTTTCACCCTCATTAAAAGGTTCTTTAATTCCTCTTCAAGCAACTGGGGCCGCAGGGCTAGGAAACCTAGGGAGGTCCAAACTTAATAGCATCTGATCATGAGAAGCAAAACCTTGTTCTCTTCTGTAGCTACTCAGCGAATGTAGAACATTTCTGAAATTTTAGCATTGATAAAAACATTGTTAATGAAGACATTCACATAGAACATTCCTAGGGAAATAATAGTTATTTTACAACATTACACTATCTACAAAGTCAGAACAGTTTCTTTCGAGCTCATTTGGATACAAACTTACCAATTATAACATTAAAATTAGTAAGTTGCAGTTTATCGTTTTCTGTGCAGAGAATGCTTTGATCAGACAAGCAGTCTTGGCACATCGTTGACTGTACATCATTCTTTATCCTTTTTAGTCTAGTAATTGATCTTTCGCTAGTACAGTTTGCAACCATTAAACACAGGAACAATCTGAAAATTGTTTCTATATTTGGAAAAACTGTCCAAATTTTCTCCTGGAATATTATTTCATACATATCTTGGTGGCTTTAATTTAATTTTTCAGGGTAAGCTTCTTTGACATACAGGTGGAAGGACAAGAGTTCCTTGAGTAGGCTAAGCTCAACATCCTTTGGATACTTTTTCATCAACATTTTACTGCCATTGTGAATCTGTTCCTTGTTCACTTGCAGATTCACAAAAAATTGCCAGCTGCACTCCTATACACGGTTTCCCTTCCGTCTAGGTAGGCTTCAAGAGCATCTGTGACAGGGATAAAGGAATTTACCCTAAAACTTGTCTATTGGAGAAAATTTGTCTAAGTCTTTGGGTGCTTGTACCATCATTGTTTTGTTTTTTCGCACTCTCTGCCTTCTTTTGACAGTTTTGTACTCTACATCTGGTAGAGTAAATTTTGTTTGCTGTTCAATTTAATCAAAATTAGTCTGAGTGTTTGATATGAGCTACAATAGTGAGCTGTAAATATTTGCACATATGCTCAGTGAAGTATGTAAACTTTGGAGTGACTTGCTAACTTTATGAAATTGGTCTAGCAAATGTGTCCAAAGGTGACACAAGGAAATAAATTCAAATTTTTCCATTTTGTGCAAAAGATTTCCAGCATGTCATCTAGTTTCTCCTTTCTCTGTTTCATTATAGTAAATAAGACTGAGGGCTTCTACAGTGTAAGCATAACTTTCGCTAGTAGCTGCAGTAGCTTTGGCGTGAGTCTCCCCTCCCATCTTGTGTCTGATAAATGTTTAGGAACTTATGACTCGAGGAAATAATTTTTTTTAGCACTACCCATCTTTTTGTAGGTCTGATAAAAAACAATAAAGCTCATTCACTGGTATAGCTATCTTGTGACATGTTCCTTCAGTGCCTTTTGTTAATTTTTTGGCTGGCGATCCTGTTACTTTATTGTTACTTTCTCTAGAAGTTTCTGTACTTGTAGTGGTAGTTACTGACAACAGTTCTTGAAGTACTTGGGAGGCTGTGTTCTGTTTGGTATTCAGTATGCTCAGTGTAGTCTGCTTGATTTTTTTCTGTTTGCAAACATGATTCTTTATCTAAGGGTTAAGTAAGGCTTTAAACATTTTGAATATTTACTTCTGTTCTTTTTGTCACTTTCGTTTACTAGCACCACTTTCATATCACTTATTATTATTTTCACAAAAAGTCAAAATTAAATATTGTTGTGATTCACAATGATATAAAGTAAGTATCACTTGTTCTCAAAATGGACGCTACAGTGATAGATGGTGATCTGAACACTTGTATTGCTTCATAGCTGAATTTATTTGATTCTGAATAGCTTTAAAGCTTCCATAAACTTAACTAAACAGTAAATATGCACTTGTGTAACTATTAAACAGTCATAGACTCATACGTCACATGGTTAATGTTACTAAGCAACTGGGCCTAGATAGTAAAATTTGCCTTAAAAAAAATAATGGCAAGAGGTCAAGACCCCTCTAAATTATGAGGCCCTGGGCTGCAGCCTGCTTAGCCCGTGCATAAATCTGGCACTTCTTGCAGTCGGAAGTGCAGTGGGTGGCGACTGGAGATATTAAGTAGATATTTTGATTCTCATTAGATTTGCAGTTATTTGTGGCACCAGACTGGCATTATTAAGGGACGCAAGTGACACTGTGGTCTAAACCACTGAGCCTCTTTGGCTTGCTGATCGTAAGGTCAGTTGTTCGAATCCATGCAACGGGGTGAGCCCCAGTTGTTCTGTCCTAGCTTCTGCCAGCCTAGCAGTTTCAAAGCATACCAGTGCAAGTAGATAAATAGGTACTGTTGCGGTGGGAAGGGACGTTTCTGTGTGCTCTGGCACTTGTCATGCTGTCCCATTGCACCAGAAGCGGTTTAGTCATGCTGGCCACATGACCCGGACAGCTGTCTGTGGGCAAACGCTGGCTCCCTCAGCCTGAAAACTGAGATGAGTGCCACACCCCATAGTCAGCTTTGAATAATAATAATAATAATAATAATAATAATAATAATAATAATATTTTTATTACTTATACTGGTTTCCCCAGCCACTCTGGGTGGCTCCCAACAGAATATTAAAAATACAATAAAACATCAAACATTAAAAACTTCCTTAAACAGGGCTGCCTTCAGGGCTGCCTTTGACTGGCTTTAGCTGTCCAGGGTTCCTTTACCTATTAAGCTATTCAGTTAAGATTAACAAACCTTGTTCTGTCTATGCAAAACAGACACAGGTCATCATTTAGTCTGACTGGGATTTTTCAAAAAATAATACACTTTATACCTTTGATATCGAGTATAGTGGGTTATCCTTATTTTTCCATTGCTATAAGGACTCGAGATGAACTGCTGGTTAGGGAGCTATTCCTTTGTCTGTGTGGTTGATTATATATATATATATATATATATATATATATATATATATATATATATATAACCATTATGTACTGAAGACCCCTGCTGGTCCCTAACCCATCCATCCATCCATGCCACAAATGGGAGCAACAGTGGAACTGGCTGACACCATGCAATCATTCACAATTTCTGTAAGAGATACTACTTTTCTCTTCTGAAATGTAAGGGGAAAGGTTGAAACAAGGAGTGTGAAGGGAATGTATTGCTGATATGCAGCTTTATAGAGACCACTGTGCAGGATCTTTAAACAATATTTAGCAAAAGCCAATCAAGGACTGGCTTGTCAGTTGACTATACAGTATATGGCTCTAACTGAAAAATCACTAGAGGAAATAATGTTTTTTAAAAAAATATAGTATGTAGAAATATTGTGAAAAATTCATTGTATGATTGAAAAAGGTTGCTGTTAAACAAAAAAAAGGTTATATTTTATGGTGGTATTTATTAAATATCAACTTTCCTTTGTACAGCTTTAAAGAAAAAGCTCTGAGAAGAGTTAATCAGGATGGGATGATAAAAGAACTGGGACAGGCCTACTTTAGGAAATAAGCAATTTCCTCTTGATTGTGTTTTGTCAGCAGTTTAAAAGGTATAGGAGATAACCAAAGAGCTTGAAAAGCTTTTAGTGTTTCTAAAACTGTATGTTTTTTTCTATACATGTATGTGTGTGTAAGTCTGGGATGGTTTTTTCAGCTGTTCTGTGCAACAGGATTGGAACATAAATACCACAACATGAGAGATGAGTCCTAGATGCATGTAAACCTTATATCCTTAATGTGTATGGAATGAAAATATTGCTTCATTTCTAATGAAAATGTATTTAATATATTTACCGTATTTTTCGCCCTATAGTGTGCACCGGCCCATAGGGCGCACCTAGTTTTCAGGGGGGAAATCAAGGGAAAAAATATGTTCCCCCTGCCCCCGCAGCTCTGGGAGCAGCGGACAGGCTGCAAGCAGCCTGTGCACTACTCAAAGACCTTCTCCCTGCTTTTGCGGGAGGTGGCGGAATTCCCCCACCTCCCGCAAAAGCCCACAGGAGGGAGAAGGGACTGACTCGGCCAGTCAGTCCCTTCTCCCTCCTTGGGGAAAAGCCCCCAAGAGCGGCGCGCTCTTTAAAGGCTGCGCGGCTCCTGCGGGCTTTTCGACCCAGCTTGTGGGGCTGGCGGTGGGGGAAATGCTGCTTTCCCCCACCGCCAGCCTCAAAGAGCAGACTCTCCTGGCTTCAGCAAAAGCAACGCGAAGCCTCCGGAGCGCAGGCTTCGGAGGCTTCGCGTTGCTATCGCTGAAGCCAAGGAGCCTGCATTCGCCCCATTGGACGCACACACATTTCCCCTTCATTTTTGGAAGGGAAAAATTGCGTCCTATAGGGCGGAAAATACGGTAATGCCATGTGGATCAATGAGTTCTTTCTCCACTCTGTAAATATGTGTGTCATCTTTAAATGGAGCATGAGAACATAATCAGTGCCTGTTTTTTATATAGTCTTTCTACTCTCCAAAACCCAACCCCCACCCCACCCCAATTTTACAAGAGACTGGAAAGGTGCAGTTTCTCTAGGACAACAGCCTTCCAGTGACTTCATTAGTAAAGCAGCCCCAAACTTCTGTGTCCACATGGTCCTCCTCCAAATAGAATGAGATGCACGTGGACAGCTGAGTGTGTTCATAGCTAGAAATCTTGCACCATATAGTAACTCTGGAAGGCATCTATGTAAATTCTGAAAAGAATGGTAAAACCCATATAATTAGTAAAAAATCTAAATCAACAATTGTTCACATTCATAAAGACAACTAAAACATATATAAAATCTTCCTGGAATCGGATTAGCATTATAAGTAAAATGATCTACAAAGCTAGCTTATAGAATTCCTTCACCTTATATAACCCTATCTAGGTATGGCAAAAACAGCTGTCATGGCCATCTGGTCACAAGCCCTGCCAAATGCCCATTCCTCTGCTTGCTCTTTCTATTACAGCATAACAGACTGCAATTCAGTTTGTCACAGCAAGCCTTGTGTAGGATCACATTTAATTCATGATGTTGCTGTTGAATTGCCAGACCTTCAGGGTGGAGACTAATGGACTTTGGTGTGTGCCGTTGAATTATATTGGGTGCATTGCCAGTACAAAGCATTAACCCCCCGCCCTCCATACTGTAACAGATACTTCCTGTGATGGAAATCCTATTTAATCCATGACTTGGGACTTAAGTTTCTGTTCTGTGAATGGAGGAAATAGCTTTCCATTCAACAAATGAGAGTTCTATAAGCAAAAGTGGTACAAAACTGTCCTCCTTCCATCCATGAACCAAAAACATAGACTGTAAGCCAGTGGTTATCAGAGGGTGTGCCAACAGCCTCACCCCCTGGTGTTGCAAGAGACAATGACAAGTGTGGCAGGAAGATTCAGGGACAATCAAAGAAACATTTAAACATTTCAGTGTACTGTAGTGTAGTATAAGAAGAAGAAGAAGAAATAATAATAATTTGCAGAATATGGATAGATATATTTTCAAAATGAGAGCAAGAGCATCAAGTGATACTGAGGACAATCCTAGTTGTGTTTTCCAGTGCATCTCTTATCAATAAAAAAAATTGATGTGATGTTGACAATTTTTTATTCTGAAATAAAAAATTGTACATTGAGAAATCTGGAATGGTGGCTAATGCTTATCTTTGCTACATGGCTACTTTTCATAAAACAGTATCCTAAGGAGCCCATCTCGGTAATGGTCCCAATCCTATGGAATGTCATCCCATCAGATGTCAAGGAGATAAACAACTATATGACTTTTAGAAGACATACAAAGGCAGCGCTGTATAGGGAAGTTTTCAGTGTTTGATGTCTCCTTGTGTTTGATGTCTTCTTGTGTTGGAAGCCACCCAGAGTGGCTGGAGCAACCTAGTCAGATGGGCTGGGCACTACTGCTACTGCTACTACTACTACTACTACTACTAATAATAATAATAATAATACATTAAGCTTACTGAGGGCTGCATTTTAGGATTATTTTGTACATGGGTACGGATATTTGGATGAAACATACAAGTAGAGAATCATATACAAAGACCATATATGTGTAAGTATCTTTGTGATTCCCTTTAACTTATCCAGGAGTGAAGTGCAATTAAGGATTAGATCCACCTTTCCATTTACTGCAAATGGAAATTTCTAAACATGTTTGTCCTTCATTCTAATGTGCCAAGTGTGCACTTTGTATTTGGGTAACAGAAACTTAAAGAATTTGCGGGTACTTAGCTGAAATAGAAACTAGTAGTGTTGAGGTACAGTCTGGATTTGTCTTTTCCTCTTACATGTTCAGGTTTAGAGTTGGCATTGCATATGTGCGCAGAGTTGTACTGACTTTTTGTAAGCCATGGTGCATCTTTAGTAGTCCATTCTTGTTCCACATAGAGGCACAAAAGTCCATCCTGAGTTGCCGTGGAGAACTACAGGATAGTTCTTGCACCTTGGCTCTGCAAACCCTTGTCTTCTCTCCTGGTCTGCAGTTTTGAATTATCCTCTGATCTGCTTGTTATATAGTTCCCAAAAATAGTCCATGAAACTTCGGCTTCTTTTCACTAAACGATCATTTTCAAATGTGGATGTCTATTAGGACTAGGAATGCTGGAGAAATTAAATCATTCTGTATTAGGAATTGAACCCACCTAATGCACTGGTCCAAAAATTTGCATGCATGTCGGAATGCAGCTATGGGTTGGATTACATACTTTACTGAAATGGCAATGTAGTTTCTGTAAAATTCCATAAAATATGTGAAAGTAAGTGTTTGGTATTTAACAGAAAAAGCATACAAAAATATGTAGAAGAAATGCATTGAAAGCATGCAAAAAAAAGTCTTTTAGGGGAAGAAAGTACAGCATTCGTACAATTGAAATGTGAATTTTTCATGCATTTTTTAAAATGCAAAAAAACAGAATGGAATGGATCTACGATTCATGCATGCTCATGCATGTGAACTGACATGAAATGGAAATAGGTTGTTCTGTCCCAAACAATGCATGGGATTTTATTCTACTTCAGTTGCCTGCCCTGGGCTCTTATATGAGGAAGAGCGATATAAAAATCAAATTATAATATTAATTCACATTCTTACAACCACAAACTCATGAGATGTCTGACACAGACAGACAATGAGTGATACACGCAGTTCCTGCAACTCCCCTTGTGTGCTCTGCAGATGTATAAAGAAAATGTATCAGTAGTGGGTTCTTGGAAGCACGCATTTCCTGGATACAGCCGGTCTCCAAAGAAAGTCCTATGTGATGCACCCTTCCAAAGCAATCCTATACAAATCAACTCAGAAGAAGCTTTGTTAAGTTTATTGGGGCTTGCTACTAAGTAAGGCTCCTAAATAACTTACTGAGTTCCCAGTCATATATTCCAGCAATCCTTTGCTATATTATCAAATTGTCCTGAAAGTGCATTGTATGTTCTTTTGTCTGCATCATGACTCAAGAGTCACCACTCAGTTGCATCAATATTGCCGGAGTCCAATTTAAACCATGCTGTGGCACTGAAGAGCTGCAGCTGGGATTTCTCTAGCACACGAGATTTTCCAGGTTGGGCCAGCTTGATAGTGGTTACTTAGCTAAGCATGTTGTTTTAATTAGATCACTTCCTAAATGGAAAAAAAATGATTGCAAAAGGCATGTTAAAATAGAGGATAGAAATTGTTACGGTTTTTCTAGGAAACGATTTTTTTTTTCTGTGAAGACATTTCCAAATAAAATATTGAAAATCTGCTTGGTGTTTTAGAATTGACTTAGATGTTTGAAATCTGGCCGCCTTAGCAGTTCACAAGCAACTTTATGCCTGTTTATTGGGAAAGGTGTAGACCTAGTTCCTAGAAAATGCAGTTTGCCAGTAGAAAAGCTAAGATTTGCCTTTAAGTGAGCTATGAATGGTGAAGTTAGAATGAGTGAAATTCATTGTTTTCCCCTTTCATCTCTGCTATGCCTACTGTTAAGAATTATTCAGAGCACAAGTGTTCCAAATATGAGGCAGGCTTCCTTAGAAGGCTGTGAGCAGTGCCAGGGAAGACTTTTAACTCCTCTGCGAGCCTTCTCACTGTCTTCTTGCAACCAGTAAACAGAACTGCAACGCATTCTAGTCTACCTCTGTTGGTGAAGTGCAGGTGGCTCTTCATACTATGTAAAATGGCGCGGGTACTAGAAAGCGGACCTGCCAAAGCCTAAGTAATAAATTAGCAGTGCAGACTGCACCCCCTGTGTTGGTCCCACATTGTATGTGTATGAATGGGAGGAAACTGCTCCCAAAGCCATGTGTCGTTGTGCTGAATGAACACATTAAATCTCCTCAGATAATGAGTAGCTAGTTGTATTTGGGGGGGGGGGGAGTTCACGGTTTCAATATTGGCAGAGAGAAGCTTTCTGTAAGTAGGTCTGAAAGTTGCTTGTTTACAGTAAGCTGGAGCATTTGCTCTGCATCTGGCGGGCAACAGTTTAATGCCAGTGTCTGGAGATGAATCAGCTGGCACTGTTTACTTTCAATTAATCTTATTACAAGCCAAAAATAATATGAAATGATATTATTTTTATGTTAGGAAACATTCTCCTCCCCCCCCCAAGCATTACCCATAATAATTTCCCAGAGGGCATTCATACACTGGATGGGCCAACCAACTAGTGTTCAAATTGCATGCATTGTTGTGGCAGGAACATATTGAAAAATGTTTTGAAAAAATGTTGGCTTGGAAGAAATCAGGCTTGGATAATTTTTTTGCAACTAGTTATTATTAATATGGTTTCTTAAGGAATGAAGTTGCAGTAAAACTTTGACAAGGTGGGGTGACATGATTTTGTATATTTGAAGCATGCTTTTTTAAAAAGTAAGAAAATAAGAGATATAAATGTTTGTTGCTTAACCAAACGTATATACAACCATTTGTAAAATCTGGGGTTTTAAAAAAGAGAGAAGATCTGGGGTTTGGTAAATCCTCCCATCTTCTAAGAACAAATCAGACTAAAGTACTGAATGACTGTGTCTGGAACACACTTTCGCTTTGCCCTACCCCACCCCCTATTAGGAACAGGTTTTGCAGTTATCCGTTGGCAATCTTGCACAATTAGGACGTTGGTTTAAGTGCTAGTATTTGTCGACAAAGTAAAACCTATAATATGTAAATCCACATGGAGTAGCCGTTCCAAGAATCTGTGGAAAAAAAATAAAGGGTCCTGGGCAGCTGCGTCACTGGATTTGTTCACTTCAGGCTGGGGTGCCAGGAGATTTGAGACAGATGTTTTCAGACATGCGGCATGCCTAAAACATTTCCAGGGGTCGGGCTACAAATAGTGACTTAATAAGTGTAGAAACAGGAAAAGTATGCAAAAGGAAAAGACGCAAGAGTTTATTCACCCCTAGGTGAACAGCCAGTCGCTTTACATTACATCTGCCTGTCAGGGTTGGCTATTTAAGCTGTCATGCCCTTGGTATTGCTCTTTGACTGTGAATAAAGTGCAGCATTGTGATTACTAATCCCACTCCAGTGACTTGACTTTAAATGTGGTTTTGGAGTGGATCCCGGAGTCCTGTTTGCTAAGCTTCCTACTCCTGTTTCAGAGACACCACTGGATATCGAGGAGAGAGCACTGAAGACTGCCCTCCTCTGTTAAGAACTCTCTGCCTTTTTTAATTTTATTTTTAAAAAGCTTTTTTTAAAAGTCATCTAAAGGAACTCAATGGCTACCAAAGTGACTTGTTTGTTTTTCTTTTTCTCTTTGCCTCTGCTCCCAGTGGGAAATCACACGGGACGCATCAAGGTGGTCTTTACACCCAGCATCTGTAAAGTGACTTGTAAAAAAGGCACCTGTCAGAACAGCTGCGAGAAAGGGAACACCACGACTCTGATTAGTGAAAATGGGCATGCTGCTGACACCTTGACAGCACCCAACTTCCGAGTAGGTAAGTCTCTCCAATCCTTCATCATCCTTGCTAATCCTTACTTCTTCTTTTGTTGGACTCTGTGTATTTGTGCATGTTTTGAAATTGTTAGCTTTTTCTTCAAGGGTCTATGATAAGTGTAATGTCATTGGTGCTGGGCATCCCCTGACTGACTGATAATTCTTTGAACATGCGAAAGAGAGGGATAACTAGTTAAACCCCACAGTTTAGGTTGTATGTGGTGGGGGAGGCAGTGGCAGCGCTGTGTGTTAGTAGCTCTGTGTAGAAACTCGCAAATTGGATGGAAAATATGTCATGGTTGAGGGGGGAAATGCTCTCAGTTTGTGGTTCTAATTTTGCATAAGTGAATGTGAAAAATCTAGTTAGACTTGAATGAAATGTTCCTGCAAGACATTGTCTGGGAATTGTTTGACTCTGCATTCCTGTGAGTGAAATGGGTGCCAGTTTTCAACTTTTGCCTTGAGTGTGTTGTGAGCATAACATATTTATTATGTGTCAAGTGTCCAAATAGGAGACAGAAAGCTTAGAAATCAAATCAAAAGTAAGATAAATGTCAATTATCATTCCAGTGAATGCTATTTTGTGTTTTCCAAAAAGGAATCTCAGTGGCATAGCTAGCACGGTACACCAAAAATAAGATTGTTTTTCAAAGGTTATTGAATGTTAGCTGTAGAGAAGTGTATACTTAACACAGATTCAGTTTCCCACCTATCTTGCTTTGCAGTGAAATTCAAGCACAATGGTTCAGAGTAGTGTGACATACAGTTTACATGTCCTTGTTACTGATTAGGGCAGTTTGCAATATCATTTTATTCAGTTCATAAAACTCTTAAAGCTCTTCACTTAATGTCAGATAATCCTTAGAATAGCAAAACTATTCCAAGTACAAACATAATGTTAGGCAGAGTAGAAAGAGGCATCCTAATTGTCTTTTTATGGTATACAATGTTTCCCCAAAAAATGCTATTTCTGATTCCTCTGGTCTGGCAAAGTGGAGGTATGAAATGCAGATCAATCACTCTAAAGATTCTTCCAGATGTTGCTTCTTGCAGAACGGTAGCAGCAAATCAGGAATCACAGCAGGAGGTGCCTCAGAGAGGAGAGATGCTTCTCAGCATGGGAGTTTAGAGTTACCATTGCTGTCTTGCACAATTGTAGCTGTGCCAGTCATGTTGGATTCTGCTAGTCTGTCTGGACTCGCAGCATCTGAAATGGAGATGACATTTCAGCATGGGGATTGAGTGTGACCAGTGCTCTGATTCAAGCAGCTATTACCTACAAAAGAGAAAAGTGTTGATTTAGATGTAACAGAAAACCACAGCCTGGTATTATTTGAAATCTAGATTCACTTGCTGCTTCTTCCCATTGTACTTCCCTGAGTTCCAATTTAGCAGCTGACTATAGTATATTATCGTAGCAGAATAACTGGACAGTGTATGGTTTGCACACACAAAAACTGGAAATTGCAACTGAACTGTGACCCGATTCCAGTTTTGCAGACATAGGGGAGAGTGTGCATGACCCCAAGGCTCATTCTTGCTACACCAAACCATGGTTTGGCATTTCATCTGAACTAAGCCTATATCTGGAAGTGTCCTTAGATGAAATTACAGACAAGTCATGGTATGGATCCAAATTCCTTTGATACCGTAGTACATTTCTTGATAATGATAGCTTTAAAAGGCATGCTGCACTGATTGCATCCTAAATATAATTCTGGTATGTGGCAATGCGTGAGGAACTGAAAAATAAGGAGAATTTATGAATGAGAGCTGCTATACATCCAGTAACAAGTGTGAAAAATCAAATTCCATTCCTGTGGCAATTGTCACAGCTATGTGAAGCATAGTTTTGTTTTAATACATTTAGTATAACTGCCCTGAATGATAAGGTATCTTAAAAGGTAAAATATTTGATAACCAAGAAGAAACATTACAGGACAGAATGACATTGGAGGTTTTTAAGCATTTCAGGGAGTTGGACTAGATGGCTCTCAGGGTTCCTTCTAACCCTACAGATCTATGATTCTATGACACATTTTTACTTGTTCTGTAAAGCTGCATTGCACAATCTTTTGAAACAAGTAGTATCATTTTCTTCCTGCCCTCAGGTTTGATATTTTAGAAACAGTATGCCCTGTAACTACTTAAAAGGGAATCAGCCCAAAATATAGAAAAGTTTATCAGGCATACAAAACAGTATGCGGGCGTGTTTATGTTTAGAAGTCCGACTTGCGGGGCATTACCAGAACTGCACCCAGAGGTAAAACTGGGATGGTGAGTGATTTTGTGGATCATAATGACTCATCATTACTTGGCTGGGTGAGGGGAAAATGGAAGAGTTAGGTCTTCAATTGCCACCTAGTGCCAGGATCACACTTTTAAGGTCCAGCCCACTAATATGTTAAACTCCATCTAGCCAGGCAGAATAGGTGTTACCTATTAGGCAGCAGGTGGGCCTCAGAAAGACTCTCCTCCCTGGAAGAGAGGGGAGTGGTTGTGGGCGGGAGCCCGAGCTCCGCCCCTGGCCGGGGGCCTTAGCCCCCGCCCCTCCTCACCTGGCTGGTGCCCACGCCCACCGGAGGCAGCCAACCAGGTGTCTCCGGGGGGGTGTTTAGCAGCTTAATGCTGCGGCTCCAGCTCCGCCTCCTCCTCAGTCGTCGTCGTCCTGCAGCGAGTCATCATCAGCTAGGAGAGTCATCACAGAGAAGAGCCATGAGGTTTGGAGTCGGGGGGGGGGTCTGGTTCCTTGCATGCCTTTTAACTTTAAGAGGCTTGCGTGCGCTCATTGCTTTACTGCTTTGAAAAACCCAGGCATCCAGGTTTGCCTTGCTGTGTTCTCTTTTCCGTGTAAAAACCTACATTTAACCTTCTATTCCCCCCCACTCCTGGTGCTTGATTTGTTTGTGCCCAGCACGTGCCCCCAGCGAGGTCTGAGTGTGAGTGTGGCTCCATCTTTCTTTCTCCCTCGTCTCCTCACTTTCCTTCCATTTTGGCCAGGACGCTTGTATGTTTTCCCCCTCTATTGCCCTTGCCTGTCCAATTGCATGGCTGGTCTGGGTGACTGAGTGGGTTTGCCTTACATTTAATTTGTTGGCCAGAGTGCTTATGTGTTTCCCCCCCTCCATTGTCCTTGAGAGCCTGTATGGGACAGCTAAATATTTCTGCATTGCTTGGGTTGGACTAAATGATCCTCAGGGCTCCTCTCCAATTTTAAGTCATGTGTGTGTGTGTTTGCAGCATGTGTTTGTGCCTGCCGTTTATTGATTATTACTCTTCTAGCGTGGGTTTAATTTACCCTGCCATCCCTTCCATTGGTACCACTTAAATCGGGAGCCCACTGTAAAATTTAAAGGCTGCTGGGGCTTGGAATACATTGTGCACTTAAACCTCACCCCTCTTGGTTTCTCTAAGCCACCCCCCCCCTTCGCTTGATGTTTGGGGGAAGAAATAAGGCAGGGCTTGGGGTGGACAATTCAGGGTTTATGATCAGGGAACCATTCCTCAGCACTGCATGTTTATACGTTTAGAACCTTTGAAGGTGTGCCTTTGCCTGGTTCTTGTCATTGGCTGCATTTGCCAGTACAGGCTCCCTAAAGAAAACTGCTTTTAAACAACAACAACAAAAAGGTTTTGGCTTATAGTACCTTACTAAAAAGTCCAGGTTAACTCACGGTTTATATTTTATCCTTTTCTTCAAACTTCTTCCTTGCCACGCATCCTCATTTTACACCCTCCAGAACTGCACCCAGAGGTAAAACTGGGATGGTGAGTGATTTTGTGGATCATAATGACTCATCATTACTTGGCTGGGTGAGGGGAAAATGGAAGAGTTAGGTCTTCAATTGCCACCTAGTGCCAGGATCACACTTTTAAGGTCCAGCCCACTAATATGTTAAACTCCATCTAGCCAGGCAGAATAGGTGTTACCTATTAGGCAGCAGGTGGGCCTCAGAAGTAGCTACAGTATTTACCTCCTAGAGTTCAAGGTCTTGTACCTAATGAATACAATGGTGCATAGTTCCAGGAGCATGGGTTCGTAAGCTGAATATGGTCTTTGATCACTAGTCCTAGGAATAAGAAACCTGGAGCAAGTCCAGCACTGGGATGAGTAGAGAGCAGCTCTAGTTTCTGCCTCAAAAATTTTCAGGGAAAACAAAAGGCCTTTAGAGACAGTATTGAGAAGATCTGTAACCTTAAGAATCCATGTGCCAGCACTGGGACATTTCCTTCATTAAACTGAATTAATATCAGTGGGTTTTTTGTTTTGGTTCATAAGACATCTGGACGTAGGGTAGCAGTAAGGTAGCCAAGTTTAAAGACACCATATCGTTCAAGGTGGTTGGAAAAAAAGGGATTACGCAGAGCCGAAAGGACCTCTCCAAACTGTGGAAATGGGTATTAGAATGGCAAAAACAGTTCAGTGTAAACAAGTGTCAAGTGATAAATATTGGGATAAAAAGAAAATTAACTTTATATAAACTGCCACTGGCTGTTTTTCTGTCTTATAATACTAGAACCTGGGGTTATCAAGTGAAGCTGAATAGTGGGAGATTTGGGATATACAAAATGAAGTACTTCTTCAAACAGCAAATTGTTTAATGGTTAGAAAAATTAATGGAGGATAAGACTCTCAGCGACTAGTAATGATGCCTGTATGTTACCTCTGGCACCAGAAGCAGTATTCTTTAGTTGCTTAGGAACATGAGAGTTCCATTGTGCTCATGTCCTCCTAGTGGGTTTCACATAGGCATCTGGTGGCCACTGTGAGAATAAAACAGACTAGACTAGATGGATCTTTGGTCTGATCCAACAGGGCTCTTCCCGTTTTTTTACTCCTTTCTTTACCTCACTACCCCATCCTCACTATTGCCTTTACTTTTATAAGGGATGTGGATGGTTTCTTAATTGTTTTGGTTGATTCTTACTGGCAGATTCACTTTACTGCTTTTTTCCAGACAAGTGCATGGTGGCTAAGGAGTCTTGGTATAAATACCCTCATCCCATCTTTGCCACCCCTTTCAATCACCATGGGCATTTTACGAGTGGCATATAAAAATAATAATGTGTATTGTGTTAAAACAATAGCAGCAGTCAGTTTAGAGTGGACAAAAAAACCCCCAAATTCAGTCAACAGATTGAAGTACGGTAGTTCAGAGTATTAATATAGATTTGTTTATGTTATGCGACTGTTTTGCTTTCAGATTTAGCTTTCCAAAAGAATTGTATTTATTTGTGGCAGGGAACTGGATTAGAAAGTGTAATGGAGAAAGGGAACAGCTTTGCAAATGCTGAATTTCCCAGCTAACATTTGTGATTGTATGACTCATTCTTGCTCATAAGTCTTTTCTGATTTAATATATTCTAGCAAGTTTGAACAATGTAGGGCTGATACAGTGAAGTACTTATTCATTCTCTTTAGACTTTATAAGGCAAAAACTGTATGACTTGCTGCTCTTGAACTGAACATCTTAGGCAGGCTTCTTCAACCTTGACCCTCCAGATGTTTTTGGCCTACATCTCCCATGATCCCTAGCTAGCAGGACCAGTGGTCAGGGATGATGGGAATTGTAGTCTCAAACCTCAAACCTGGAGGACTGAGGTTGAGGAAGCCTGCTCTTAGGGTTAGTGATCATGTCTCTTGCTGCTTCCCTATGTCTTCTACTTAAGAGCAAAGTCATATAACACACTTTCCCCTTTTATCTACTTTCTGTTGAGCTCTAATTCCCCCCAGTCACTTTGATCTGACTCCTTCTGGCCTTAAGCTACTTATAATACTAAGTTCCGAGTGAACCTTTTGGGGAAGTAACAAGGTTATTCTTTGCTTGCATCCCCAAACTCGGCCCTCCAGCTGTTTTGGGACTACAATTCCCACCATCCCTGACCACTGGTCCTGTTAGCTAGGAATGATGAGAGTTGTAGTCCCAAAACAGCTGGAGGGCCAAGTTTGGGGATGCCTGTCTCAGTCCCTGCTGCAACTCTTCCTATTTATCTTTCCATTATAGCCTGACTGATTTCTGTCCTCTAGCTCTTTTGGTGACTCTTGTACTCCTTCCTGCTTGTATCCCATAAGAAAATAAGAAGAGCCATGCCGGATTATACCCACCTATTTCAGCATTGCATTCTTACAGTGGGCAGCCTCTGTGGGAAGCCCCCAAACAGGGCAGAAGCACAAAAGCACTCTCCTCACTTATGTTTCCTAGCAACTGGCATTCAGAGGCATATCATCTCTGGTACTGGAGGTAGGACACAGTCATAATGGCTAGAAGCCATTGATAGCTGTATCCTAATGCTCTTTTAATGCTGCCCGAGTTGGTGGCTGCTACTACATCCAGTGGCAGTGAATTCCACTCTGTGGTGGTTCTTCTTTAGCAAGACTTCTTTTATATGCATGTTGATTTTATCTTTAATAATACTTTCCACCAGTTTATTTAGAACAAACATTAAGCTAACCAGCCTGTTATTTCATAGATCTCCCCCAATCCCTTTTTTTAAAAATGGGTGTTGCATTGGCTACTTTCTGGTCTGAAGTAACAGAAGCCAATCTTGGGAAAGTTACATGTTTTTGTTGTAAGTTCAGCAATTTTACATTTGAGTTCTACAATAACTTTTAGATGGATGTCATTTGGACCTGGTGATTTGTTTTTTAATTTGTCACTAAGGTGTAGGACTTAATCTTTTGTCACAACTATTTTCTCAGTTGCCCAATCTCCTTTCTTGGGGAAGTTAGTTCAGATAGAAGGGTCTGCCCTATATCTCCTGCTGTGAGTTCAGATGCAAATAATTCATTCAGCTTCTCTGCAACCTCTTAATCCTTGTTTAGCATACCTTTTTGAGTCCTTTGTCCAAAGGTACAACCATCTTCCTAGATGGTTTCCTTCAAATGTATTTAAATATATTTTTGTTGGTGGTCTTAATGATTCTAGCAATATGCTCTCTTTTTCCATCCATTGTTGGCTGCTTGCAGTTTGTTTTTGTTTTTTTCATTGATCCAGATCCCATATGGATTAAACTCTTGGCTCTACTCTTGGCTTTTATAATCCTTCCATCCAAGTAGAGCATGAAGTAGCTATGTCCTCAGCATCCAGTACGCATGGGTACCTATGTACAAGGAGATGTTGTTTAACTAAAAGCCATTGATTGCTCATCAGTTTGTCTAACTTAAATGATTCCAAGGATGGAAAGAGAAAGCCACAGTTGTGGAATAATTTAAGTTCTGGGCTTTCACAGAGGAAACTGAGTCAAGCATAGCATCTCAACAGCAATGGAGCTGATTTGGAATCACCCTCATTGCATTCAGTCAGATGTTCCTTTCCTGTCCAGGTTCATGCTCTGACAAACATAGGTTTGCATCAGATCCTAGCCAAGCACAGCACTGATTGGCTTATACCTGCGATAGCTTTGTGGAACCTTCTCCCCAAGCAGTTTTGCACATTAAATAAAGGTTTCTGTTTTTCTCTTTAGTTAGTGTGATGAATGAGTATCTGAAACATGTATGGTGTGGGGAGAGATTGTTTACTTGGATATTCATCTGTCATTTCCATTGATCAGCTGGTAGGAAATCAGGCTCACGTAGCAGCTGGGAACTCTACAAGTCCTTTTTTAATATTACACTTGTTTTCATCTTCTGTTTTAAATTACCACTCAGTTGTAAAGCTCCTCATTGAGTAGCAGTGAGAAATTCACTATCTCTGACCCTAGCCCACCTTACAAGCTTCTTGTAAGCAAATATCATATACAGTGGTACCTCGGGTTAAGTACTTAATTTGTTCTGGAGGTCCGTTCTTAACCTGAAATTGTTCTTAACCGGAAGCACCACTTTGGCTAATAGGGCCTCCTGCTGCTGCCGCACCGCCGGAGGACGATTTCTGTTCTCATCCTGAAGCAAAGTTCTTAACCTGAGGTAATATTTCTGGGTTAGTGGAGTGTGTAACCTGAAGCATATGTAACCTGAAACGTATGTAACCCGAGGTACCACTGTAGTAAGATAGTTACAAGTATGAATTAAAAGAGCAAGAGGAAATAAATCTTATTTGCGATACATGATCAAAGGGACTATCCAGGATGGTCTAAGAATTTAAAACTTGTTGAAACAAATATCTGTAACTGTGTACTATATTGAGCCCAATGCTTTTTTTCTGTTAAAACAGTGGTTCTCATATAGGAGTTACAGAAAACTCGTTAGCCAAAAAAGTGGATGTGACTTGTAAGGAAGCCAACACACTTTTACTGCAGCATTCATATACAAGAAAAGTTCCAACAGCAGATTGTTGCACTAAAATGTTCTTTAAGGAAATTGCCTTTAAAATGTCAGTATTAGGTACAGGAGAAAGAAAATGAGTGCCAGATTATATTCCTGGGAAATGGGAGGCCGAACCATGCATTTTCCCGCTTTATTTGCATTTCTTCCATTTTGCCTGTAACAGAGCACCTATGTCTTTTTCTGTTGTTCCATAGTTTATATGGAATCCAACAGAGTTCAAGGGACAATAATAAAACTGTGATATCTGCAGAATGATTTGGTTGCTGCTGATATGTCAATACCTTAGCTAGTCAAGCATATATTTCAAATAGCATGGGGGAAGGGGGAGTGTGATGACATAAAAGGGGTTCTGTGCCAGGGAAAGCAGATTAAGAGGACGCATAAAGTCAGACAAAACAGCTTGTAGAAGTATTTGTGTAAAAGCGGGACAAGGCTTTAAAACTTTTTTGGCAACTAGTGCCAGACACTTGGTGCTTAGTTTTCATAATATAATTGTTTCTTTGTCCATCCTACCCCTCCATTGCCATAAGACCAGTTATACTGCCAAAAGCAAAAAAACTCCCCATCTATTTTTTTTTTATATATATATAATTCGCCAATCATAACGGAGTTATCTAGTATTATACAATACAGTATATGGAATTCATCCAGCTGAACAATGTGTGTGTTAAAGGGAATGAAAGTTGAGCGGTTAATGTACATAATAACTGGCTGTTGTACACATTCACAAGGTTTCATGGAGAATGCGCATCCATCAATTAAAAGGAAATTGTGCACATTTCCCAATCAGTATCTTCACATTCTTCGTGTGACCCGTTGAATGTCCACAATGGCTGGTGGTTATGCACATTAACCGCTTAATCTGCATTTCCCCAAACATATATTAACCACTTCTGCCCCAGTCAAGTGTGACTTCAAAAATTTAAATAAAGAATTGAACTCTTTGTTGGTACTTTGAATAGAACACCAGTTCATACTCTTTGTCCATCCAGATTGCTGGATGCTCTATTCTTACTAACTCTTACTAATTCCAGGGTCCTACCTGACCTCTTTAACTAAAGGTGCCAGAGTTTGTAACTAAGACCTTCTCATGCAAAGCATGTGCTATACCACCGAGCTATTTGTGGTCTATCCAACATTGGACATAAATAGGTATGATGCAGATTTCGCCTGCTATACCCAGTGTGTTGCCATTTCAAAACATGAAACAAGTGGACGTATTCAAAAAACACTTAAAAATGTAGCATGCTGTCCAACTTTGGGGACGGGAAAGTGGGACATCCGCACACACTTTCTGACACCACCACCCCGCCTGATCCACACAGAGTTTCAGGGACTTTATGCCATAGGAGAATATGATTAAAGTAATGTAATCCTTTGTTTTAGCATGGGCATGTCTAGAAGGTATCCAGCTCCATAGTTTATTATGCATCAGAGTGTCTTACTAGCCTAAACTAATTATTGTTCTAGGAATTTTTTTTATCACATTGAATAGTGATTCATTCCATAGCTAATGTTTTGTTGAAGCATAACTTTCCTGTAGCATTCTCACATTCATAGTTACCGTACATGGATAGTATTTTTTAACTACCTTATGGGATTTCTCATAGCCTTAGCAGACACCTTTCCCAATTTAGTTCCTAATTTAATTCCTAATCTAGTGGCACTGGTAACTTACCCTGTGTTCATAGCAAACCCATACACAAAGAGAAGAGAAATGAACTATACTGTGCAATAGTTTATATTTGCATATAATTTACCTGGTGATCTGTGTCAGATAAAAATGAAACAAAAGTAAAACTGTTGACTGTCTTATATTGAAAGTTACATTTCTATGTGAGGTTGGATTCAAATGAAATATTCTACCAGTTCTGACTTGTTTTGCAAACGTTTTCCTTGTCCATGCCAAGTTTGAATAACTCAGATCCAAACACAAGAACCATTCTGACAAATAACTGATAAAAATACTACTGTTTGCCATGGTGAATTACCCAAAATCTGTTTTATTGATTTGTAAGGTGCATGCTCACCTTTGCAGTGAGGACAGGCATGATAAAGCAGGCTGCTATTTTTGTTCTGCCAATTGTAAATCTCTCTGATAACTTGGATAATCTAACTTCATACATTTGCTTTTAACTTTCTAATGTTTCAGATTAATGCATTAAAGCAGATATTTGCTAGGCTATTTTAAAACCAAGATATGTTGTTAACAGTAGATTATTCAGATTCAGAGAGTCTTAGAGAGCCTAGTGCTATGGCATATTAACAGTAAGCGCCTGAATGGAAAGCCAAACCATAAAAGATGGTGCTATCATTCACACATTGCTCTGTTTAGAGGTGGAGGAACATTTTCACTCCACAGTCCAGATCCTTATCAGGATTACTCTTGTGTGCCAAATTTGACAAATGGTCAGGGTTCCAAGGGACGCAGGTGGCGCTGTGGGTAAAACCTCAGCGCCTAGGACTTGCCGATCGCATGGTCGGCGGTTCGAATCCCCGCGGCGGGGTGAGCTCCCGTCATTCGGTCCCAGCTCCTGCCCCCTAGCAGTTCGAAAGCACAATTAAGTGCAAGTAGATAAATAGGTACTGCTTTCTAGCGGGAAGGTAAACGGCGTTCCGTGTGCTGCTCTGGTGCCGGTTTGCCGGAGCAGCTTCATCATGCTGGCCACGTGACCCGGAAGTGTCTGCGGACAGCGCTGGCTCCCGGCCTCTAGAGTGAGATGAGCGCACAACCCTAGAGTCTGTCAAGACTGGCCCGTACGGGCAGGGGTACCTTTACCTTTACAGGGTCCCAATCTGTCAGTCACCTGGCTTCACAATGACTTAAGATGTAAGGTGATTTGAAGTTCTGAAGTTGGTACTTCAAAACGCATTGCAAAGCGCTGCTAAAATGAAGGCGGGAAAATCCATTTTCACAGGAGTAAGGTAGTGCTGGACATATCCTATATACCAGAGGTGGCCAACTCCCAAGAGACTGTGATCTACTCACAGAGTTAAAGACTGGCAGTGATCTACCCCCCCCTTTTAGGATTCAGGTCTAAGTTGTTGAGCTTTTTTTAGGAAGGAAAGTCCTATTTGGGGGGCTGCGAGGCAAAAATTATGAGCTTTTTTTAGGGGAACCAAACTTGTTGAGCTTCTTTGCAGGGGGCCCACGATCTACCTGTTGGATGTGCCTGCTATATGCATTGGGTGCATGAAACACACCTGGAACTCTGATGAGTCTCTTCCTATCCCTATATATCCTGCTTTGCTAGGAAGGAGCGGGGGGGGGGGAAGGAATACAATAATGGAAGCAGAATCAAACAAGTGCTGGCTTTCTAAATTTCAAAAGGGAAAGTAGCTATTTTGCTGTAATATTTGAAATCTTGTGGCCTCAAAGATGGCCTAACCCATGATTTGCTAACCTGGTGACTTCTAGATGTTTTGAACTACAGGTCCCGTTCTCTATAACAATAGGTCACATTAGCTAAATCTGAATTGCAGTTGAAAACATCTGAGCACACCATGTTAGGGAAGGCTGACATAACCTAATGAAGTTTGTGTAATGCTTCCTTCATTCCATTTTTACAAACTTAAGACTTTTACCCTGCTCTATTTCTTCCCACTTTTATTTTTTGCTTAACATCTAGTGTGATTAGCTGGAAGGGTTGCTCATTTTTTGTGATCTTTAGTTGGTGTAATAAAGGACCTCCTCGTACTTTCGCATTTTCCTGTTAATGAACCAAGATGGTTTCCCGTCATTTTGTTCAACATTTAAATTAGACTGTTGGTCACAAGTTGCTCAGCCCCCCAATACTGCTTTTCTTCTTTGCTCCCTCTTTTCGTGCATTAAATCTTCATTGTGTGCTCCATTGTCAATTCCGACCTGATCTGTTAACTTAGGGGCTGAACAATAATTAAAGTATAATACTTAAACTTTGGTGGTTGTGTTGGTTTCACAGAAACAGAACTGGCAAGAGAGGCTTTAATTGGACCTAATAGTTTAAAGCTGTGAAAGCTTTTTAATTTCACTGAATGCTTCATTAAGCACAATGAATATTCAGAGCATACAAGGACAGCATGGGTATTTTTAAAAAAGGTTTCGCCTTCAGTAGCTTCTGCAGCCAAAAGCCTTGCATCACTGATAATTAGATTTCCTCTTGGCCATTGGTGGGTGTTCCCTGCTAATTCTTTAGATGCATTGATGGCTTACCACATGGCACTCTGCCCGCGTGGTTACATTACAAGCAGCCACTTACATGGATGGCTGCAGGTAGAAATGGGCTTTAGGGGAGATGAGAGCAGGGAGGAGGAGGAGGAGGAGGAGGAGGAGGAGGAGGAAGAAGAAGAAGAAGAAGAAGAAGAAGAAGAAGAAGAAGAAGAAGAAGACGACAACCAAGCCCACTCTGGGTGGCTTACAGCACGTAAAAAAAAGTAAAGCATTAGACATTTAAAAAAATTCCTGATACAGGGTTGCCTTCAGATGTCTTCTGAAAGTCAGATAGTTGTTTATTTCCTTGACATCTGATGGGAGGACGTTCCACAGGCTGGGCACCACTACTGAGAAGGCCCTCTCCCTGGTATATACAGAAGCCACTGTTGAATGGTTTATTTAAATGTAAAGGTTCATCATTGTTGCACCCGATGTGTATGTCTTTAAGGGGCCAGAGCAAGGGCCAGAGTAAGATAACGAGACCCAGCTTTGCAGCTGTGAAGCATAGCAGGTGCTGCTGAGTTGTATTTGATTAAGGTGTGTCAGCATTTGGGTGTAGTATATAAGGAGCAGCACCTAGCTCTCCCATTTCCCTGGGGGTTGGGTTGGTGGTTGGGTCTGGTTTGGTTGTTAATGTATTTAGTGTAAAAGGAGTTTTTGTTTTTCTTATTAAAACCTAGTTTAAGTTATTTTTGAGTCCTTTATTTTTTTAATGCATGGTCTCCCCAGCAAGCTCTCTGCGCTACTAAACTGCAAATAGCCAACATCTTTGGTTATGGGCCCAGCTGCTGAGTGGATGACTGCATATTTTTGGACTCTGAGAAAGGTTTGAAAACTCCTTCTCCTGTTAGCGTAGTTCTGTGGGTCTGGAAGAGTTCCAGAATGGTTGACCGGGTTCCTGAAGCTGAGAAGGCTCTGGTCTTCCCACAGCTAACAGATGAGAACTATAGTTTATGGTCTTTTCGGGTGGAGGCGCTTTTGACCTCTAGAGAAGTATGGACCTATGTAACTGATGACCCTCCTGACCCTGTGACTAATGCTTGGTCGAAAGGAGATGCAAAAGCCAGGGCGATAATTAATTTGGCAGTCAGCGACCAGCAAGTAGTCAATATAAGAAATAAGAAAACTGCCAAAGAAATGTGGGACAGTCTTGCAGCAGTGCATGTTAGAAAAGAGTCAGCATCTGCATTGACGTTTTTCAAGCAGTTGTACCAGACGAAGTTGCAGCCTGGTGGTGATTTGGCAGCACACTTGAGACGTCTGGAGACAATACGCGGCGAATTAATTCGAAGGGACATGGACATACCTGATATTCAGTATGTTTTTATCATTCTATGTTCCCTTAATGAGGACTTTGATGGTATAGCTAGCCAGATATCTGCTGTTCCACCAGCACAATTAACTGTGGAAGGGGTGACGGCAAGATTAATGGGCGAGTTGGACAGAAGGGAGGCTTGTGCCATAAGCACTCCTATTTCAAGAAGTAATGAGGAACGCCATATGCAAACTTGTGGTGATACAAGTGTATTTAAAGCTGCCAAGCGTTGTTGGTTCTGCAATAAGCAAGGACATTTTGCAAAGGACTGCAGATCCAAAAGAAAGCAAAGTACTCCCAAGCCTGTTTCTGTTCGTCAGTCACGGTCGTCAGCCCAGCAGCCGACATCGTATAGTAGAGACAGAAACGAGCCGCGAGTTTTCCATGCTAGGACAACAGATCGTAAAAGACTTAAACATGCCAAGTGGAAGTCTTTTGTTGTGGACTCAGGAGCATCTCAGCATATTTGCAACGATCGAAGCTTGTTTATTTCTTTCGAAGAGGAAATTGGTAATGTACATTTAGCCAATTCACAAGTCTTGCAGTCGCTTGGCAGGGGTACTGTTAAACTTGACTCTTTAAACATTACAATAGCGAACTGCATTTACTGCCCGTCAGTGGACAATTTATTATCAGTAAGGTGTTTTGCTCGTCAAGGCATAACTGTGCGTTTCTTAAAGTCAATGTGTGAGTTTTTCGATGGGAACAAACGTCTATTGTATGCCCGGGAATCTGATGGTTTATATAGACTGTATTTTTGCACCTACTCCCAATCGCCTATAAATTGCAGAGCAGCACAGTCAAGCCAGGGGTTGAGGAATGTAAGGCCACATTCCGGGTGTGTCCATGAGGCACACAGAATTCTGGGACACCTGAATTTTGCTGATGTAATTAAGACAAAGAATATTGTTAATGGCCTCAACTTAAAACCATGTAAATTCTTTATGCAATGTCTATCCTGTTGCAAGAATAAGATTAAGGTTGCACGCAAGGGTAGGTGCTCAGATAGGAAAGTAACTGAGCCATTTGAGCGTGTACATTGTGATTTAGTTGGGCCACTCCCACCATCATTAGGAGGTTCTAAGTACTGGCTTACTCTGATAGACCATTATAGTAGATATTGTTGGACTTATGCAATAGCTGAGAAGTCCCAAGCATTTGAGAAGTACAAAGTTTTTTGCAACTGGGTAAAAACGCACTTTAACAAACCAATTAAGAACCTGTTTTCTGACCGGGGTGGAGAATTTGTTTCTGAGGATTTTGAGAATTTCCTGGAAGCGCAGGGGACTACTCATGAGTTATCTTGCCCCCGAAGTCCCTGGCAAAATGGGCTTGTTGAAGTTGTGCAGCGTGACCTGCAAGCAGGGGTAAAACTTATCTGCACGATGCTAATCTGCCCAAAGTCTTTTGGGCTGAAGCGCTCAATGCCTTTTGTTATGTTAGAAATCGCAGTTATCATTCTGGTTTAGATGTCACCCCCTATGAGAAGCTGTTTAAAAAACGCCCTAATCTGAAATACCTACGCATTTGGGGTTCAGATGTAATTATGCATTATCCCGCTAAGCAGAAATTGGGTGAACGTAGTGTCCAGGGAAAATTAATGGGCTACCAGCAGGGGGCGTACAGAATTTACATACCAGCAACTGGCAAATTTCATATTACCAGAAGCATGATACAAACTGTAAATTGGAATGGAGTTGCTGTCTTCCAAGATACTGATGGTATAGATAATACTGAGGAAGAAGAGGAAGAAGCAGCAGCAGCAGCAGGAAATGGTGCTTCTGAATTAATGGAAATAGACAAAAAGTCTGTTGAATCTGATTTGTTTGATGATTTAAAGTTAAAGGGACCCGAGGGGAGGTTAGATTCTCTTGAGTTTTCTGACCGTGAGCTTAGCCTACAGGCATCTCTTCAGTCTGACAATGATGGTTTACAACCTGAAACTAGTAGTTCACTTAGTCCTATTAAGTCTGAGGAGTCTGACTCTCCTTCCGGACTGAGACGTTCAGATAGAAAGAGACAGAAGCCACAACGTTTTGCAGATGAACATTTTAATACTGTGTATGCCAATAAGGCAGTTTTTGAGCCAAAAAGCTACAGTGATGTTCAGAAATTACCTTAAACACACCAAACATTATAGGTTGCAGTTTACAACATGTATTGACAAAGGTTTTGAAATTTTCTGCAATGCATCTCATGCAGTGGAACAAAATAATTGCAGGGGTGTGTCTGGTATGGTGTTTTGTTATAACGGTTGTCCATTTGAATGGAAGTCCCAGACACAAACCATTATTTGTCTCTCCACAACAGAGAGTGAATTATGTGCATGCGTTCAGGCCACTCGTGATGTAGAATGGTATCTGCAAGTATTTGCAGACCTACAGATGCAAGTAACACTACCAGTAAAAGTTTACCTTGATTCCCAGAGCGGACTTGCTATCCTGTGTTCAGAGACCAATACGCAGCGCACTAGAGTCTTAAGGTTACGTTTACAGTTTGTAAAGAAACTAATTGCTGACGAAATGATTGTATTTGAATATGTTCCAGGTGACAATCAAATTGCGGACATTTTTACTAAAGCACTTCCAAAGGTTACACATGAAAGACATGTACAAAATATGCTTTATGTTTTTGTTCCACAATGATGAACCGCAGGGGAAATGTTGAATGGTTTATTTAAATGTAAAGGTTCATCATTGTTGCACCCGATGTGTATGTCTTTAAGGGGCCAGAGCAAGGGCCAGAGTAAGATAACGAGACCCAGCTTTGCAGCTGTGAAGCATAGCAGGTGCTGCTGAGTTGTATTTGATTAAGGTGTGTCAGCATTTGGGTGTAGTATATAAGGAGCAGCACCTAGCTCTCCCATTTCCCTGGGGGTTGGGTTGGTGGTTGGGTCTGGTTTGGTTGTTAATGTATTTAGTGTAAAAGGAGTTTTTGTTTTTCTTATTAAAACCTAGTTTAAGTTATTTTTGAGTCCTTTATTTTTTAATGCATGGTCTCCCCAGCAAGCTCTCTGCGCTACTAAACTGCCTTGAAATTGTTTTGGGAGGATAGCTATGTAGCTTCCTCTTAAGCATTATCTACTTGCTATTCTCCAGCTGAAATTTGTAACCATGGCCCAGCAGTTGCTGCCGCCGTGAGTGCTGGAAGGAAGGCCACTCCCTGCTGCAATGCCCATTTCCACCTGGCCTAGGGGGTGGGGCCCACACTCACCCTGAACAGCTAAAAGGCTCTTGGGAGGCCGCTGGAAGATTGCTTCATGAGATCTCACCAAAAACTGGTTCTGCTGCTGGCACTGCTTCTTTGCCAGGGGTGGTTGGGCGGCCCTTGTGGCGATGGACACTCTTCGGCTTCTGCCTCCTAAGGAAGCTGCTTCAGCCCACCTTATTTGTCAGTGAAATAAATCCTAAAATGAGAATGACTGAACTAAGGCTGCAAATTCTAGCAAAATTTAATGCAAATGGACTGCCGGTTCTTTGTTAGGATATGATGCCTGTCTACTTGCAAAAAAACCAAAACCAAAAGAAGTGATGATTACTGTACTGAGTAATTTTGTGATCATCCATTGTTCAACCACTTTGTGCTATTTTCATTCATGTCCAGAATAAGAAGAAAAATAGGATGGCCATTGGGTCTATATTTAGTACATTTGCTGTTACATTTGGTAATAATATCAATCTAATAAATATTATTTATATAAATATTTACAGTCCTGACTTTAAAATCATTTGGGTCTGTCATATCTTAAAGATCTGATAGTACATATATGGCAATATGTGCATATTTTTAAAAAATATTTCTGCTATGCAGCCTATCCAATAGTTTATTACACCAGTCTTTTTATAAGTCTAGTGAATTATGTGTCTCAGTTGGAATTCTCCTCTTAGTAGAAAACATGCACATTCTTCATCAGATACTGGCCTTTTATAGTAGCAGAAAGACACTGGTGTGCACTTGCTCTCCATGTTCTTTCTGCTATTTCACATGTTGGTTCTCTACATTTGCACAACTTGCTCCTGAACTGTGGGATTCAGGACCGCCATAATATTGCCTCCCCCCAATCTCCTAAAAGAGATAAAACCCTAGTTCTAAGCAGTGCTATTAAGCACTTGCTACATATTTCTCAATAGTTATGGTACAGGTAAAATTCAGAGACTTGCTTCTCTCTGTCCAACAATCATATCCTGAGATGCAAGTGTTTGAATGGGTGAGTCTTTCAATGGTGCTTCCTTCAAAATAAGTGTACTTGGCACTGGAGTCTTTGAAAGTTAGGTACAGTATATAATGCCTTGTAGAATTATTGCAAATGTAACATTCCATGAATATATGGCATGCTATGTTTTGCTAGGCACTGAAAATTATGTTTCAAGTAAAAAAGATTCATTCTGGCAAATGGTAAAAGTTACACAAGTGAGGATGTGCCTGTCAGTCATTAAACAGGATGATTGAATAGGTGACAGTACTAAAAATGTGACTCAAGAGAAATTAACACCAATCTCTCTCTGTTTTTCTTTCTTCTTTCAGTTATTTGCCACCTTCCTTGCATGAATGGAGGCCAGTGTAGTTCAAGAGATAAGTGCCAGTGCCCCCCTAATTACACTGGTAAACTTTGTCAGATCCCAGTGCAGAGTGGCAGCACTCCAAAATTTTATCATAATCCTCAGCAAGCAAACAAGGCGGTGGGATCGCATGTCATCCATTCCACGCATACTTTACCACTGACTATGCCTGGGCAGCAAGGAGTAAAAGGTAAATGATTTTCCCTATTGGCTGTGGTTTTACTTTTTTTAATTTTGGCTTCCAGACTACCAGAGACAGTCATAACATCTGTCCACATAGCTTTAAACATAGCTGAAATTCTGAGCCTATCTGAATGACAGAATACTATTTTCCTTAGAAAGTTCAGAGAATTAAAAGGAACAGTTCTTGAAAGGCTGTTTGATAAGGTATTTTTATTCATTCTGAAGCGAAAAAAATCTCACTTTCTAAATGGAACCGACATCCGAGATGTTATCCCTGTCTCTTTTTAGAAAATATATTTTCCTTCTGTTTGCCTTTTTATTATCTTGGTTGTCAGATAGGAATCCAGGGATATATGAGAGAGACCATATGTGAAAGCACCCTATTTGCTTTGATCATTTAAAATTGGTTGAACATTGCTGGATGGTCATGGTAGGTCAAAAGGGCACTTAGATTATAGCTGCTAGTTGACAGCTGTGATGTCATTTTTGTATGCAAGATTGAAGCTACAATATTACCCAGAGAAGAGTCTATACTTAACACTGAATTTTTAAAGCAAGTCAGCAGCTGTTGATTAAAATAATCCTGCTCTCCCAGTGAATATTAAGGCTGCTAATCACAAAACCATTTTTTTAGAGTAGCCAGGGGTGTCTTAGCCATAGAGGCTAGTGGCACGGGGCGCCGGGGCGCCAAGTACTGAAGGGTGCCCAGGAAGAGGCGGAGGCTGAATGCGGTGCCTCCTGGCATTAGCTCGCCGCCCTCGCCTGCCTCTGCCATCCTGTGCCGCGCCTGGAGCCGCCGCCCTTCAGCAGCTACCTGCCTGGAGGGAGACGTGGGGTGGGGGGCGCCGGAGGGATCCTTGCACCACGGCGCCAGATATGCTTAAGACGGCCCTGAGAGTAGCCATCCCTGCTCTTTCGTGTAGCTAGTGCTATTTTTCTCGTTGTTTTGGGATTTCACAGAGTTCTCAGTTCAGATATATCGACAGCTACTTTGGGGCTCAAATGACAGGTTCACATGACAAATGGCAGCCCATCCATTTTTCTTTGCACCCCTCCTCCAGTTGTGAATCAGAGGTTCTAAATTTCACACTCCATTCCCAAAAGAGTCTCTGTAGATGCATGCATCTAGGACAGGCTTCCTCAACCTCAGATGTTTTGACACTACAATTCCCATCATCCTTAACCACTGGTCCTGCTAGCTAGGGATCATGGGAGTTGTAGGCCAAAAACATCTGGAGGGCCAAGGTTGAGGAAGCCTGATCTAGGAACACACCTGCTTCCTCACTGTCACAGTGGGGATCCACTTCATTCCCCCCCCCTTCTGCCCCTGGGCCAGTCCATTTCATCCCCTAATTTTTTTGTATTGGCGGAGCTTAACAACAACCATCCTTGTTTGGAGATTTTCTATATTTTCCCTTCTGTTTCTTTTTCCAGTGAAATTTCCTCCTAACATTGTGAACATCCATGTGAAACATCCCCCCGAAGCTTCAGTGCACTTTCACCAGGTTTCAAGGATTGATAGCACATCAACAGGACAGAAGGCAAAACCATCCCAATCAGGACACTCCCAGGTTTCTTATCAAAGTCTACCATTTCAGAAGACCCAGAAAGTGCCTTCAACCTACTCTCACCAGCACCCTATTTCGCATGTGTATCCTATTTCTGCTAAAACCCAGCTTGGGCGATGCTTTCAGGAGACTATAGGGACACAGGTAAGAAATGTAAATATTATTGGTAAGTGAATAAGTTGGTAACCCAATCATGTTTTAGAACTTATGTCTGAATACAAATGTTTACTATAGGTTTCATAAAAGTCTAAAGGTTTGGGTTCTGGCAGGCTTTCCTTCAGGAGAGAGTTCCTAATTAAGAAACCTCTGCTGTTTGCTGTTGGTGATTTAAGTTATTGGGCAAATGGTTTAGGGCTTATCCTGGGGGTGTGGGTGTTTTTTATTAAGCATGTTAATTAGACAAAGTTCCTTTTGAAGTACAATGGGTCCAGTCCAAATCTGACTCTTTTGAATGAGGTTCTCTTCAGTGGATTGAATTGTTCTATGAAGCGTACTGGTATCACTGCAGTTGACAAAGCATCAGCTTTATGTACATACAACTTTGAGAGATGAATTGGAATCTGCTGCTGTTGATCCTTCCAGAAAGGCTGTAGGGACTGGACATTCTGAATGGGAATATATAATGCCTGAAATTTTTACTCTGATTGCTCTTAGATCTGGGAAGAGCGTAATACCAGCATTTGACCTACTATTCTATGAATTGCGCTAATTAACCTCGAAGAGTATATTTCTTGGTTTAGAGGAGGGATGAGGAGCCCATGACCTTCCAGTTGTTGTTGAACAACTCCCACCATCCCTACTAACTGGTCCTGCTGGCTGTAGCAGATAGGAGTTGGAGTCCAAAAACATCTGTAGGGCCAGGGGGTCTCCAACATTTTTGTAGAAGACCTTAGTACTATTAATCATTTGAACCCCTTGAATCTCAGTGCATAGCTCAGAATATTAATATCATCATAAAGCTTAGAGTATTACAATCAGAGGTTATTATTTCGTAGAAATTATACTCAAAAGAGGAAAAGAAGAAAAGAGGGGAGAAGAGAAAATAAGAGCTTAAGAAAGAGAAGTTGGAAATGGGGGAAATAGAATAAGATTTACTGGAAAGTCCCAGTATGAACTTCACCATCATCTCACTATCCAATTGCCATCTTGATGCATGTTTACGGAATACATCTGGCACAAAGTAAGCCCTGGGCTTGACGCCAATGTTGGCTCTGTGAAAGTACCCAAAGGAAAAAAATGGCAAAGAATAAAGAGGCTACAATAGGGGAAACTAAAGAGAGAATATAGAGGTGAGCATGGGTGAGCAGGGAGGGAAGAGAACTTGTTTTGAACATTTTATTCATTAATTCCAGAAGGGCAATTTAAGCTATTTCAAAAAAAGAAAAATTGGCATACTGCAGGTAGGCCTAAAAGCCAGGTGTTCAATAGCAACAACATGGGCCATATTGCCATGTCAGAATTCATTTTGTGGATTTGATTTTGCTCTTCCAGCTTTTTAAGTGCTGTTGTTACTGAACTAAATTCCGTTTTTTTCTAAGCAAATCCTAGTATATTTGAAATATAATAACCTCTTCACACCTAAACATATATAAATATATTATTAGTTTAGAAGAGTAATCTCTCACACATGGATACTGATCCAAAACTCGCAAGAGTGCTCCAAAATGTTTACATAGATTCGTAATCCCCTTCACTGTGCAGCTCTGTGTGCAATTAGGGGTATATGGAGATGGTCTGACTGTTGCAAAAACTGGAGAGCACAGCTCCCACATATATCAACAAAAATATTAATGGTGCATCAATGCGTACAGCTAAATCTGTTTAGAGTTGCAGTCAGACAAATATTGTCGATATTGTAGAGTGAAAAATAATCAGGACACATGAAAGGAAATGCTTCTTAACACAGCACATAAGAAAACTAGAATTCACTACCTCAAAAGGTAGGTGTCCACCAATTTGGGAAGGCTCTAATAGGGATTCAAAAAAAAGTGTTCCTGAGGGATAAGGCTAGTCATGATGCCTAGATATATATTACCTCACAGACACTGGGGGAGGAGAGAGAAGTGGTAATCTAAACCTTGATTTACAGGTGGCTGTGAAGTACCTAGTGACTACGACCAATTTCCCTATCATTTTGTCAGTTCCAGTCCTTCTGGTTTGACAGGTTTGGTGGATCCACTCTTACAATCAAGAATCACAGGCTTGGAAAGGACCCTGAGAGAACATCCCACCAAACCCCAATATCATAGCCATATCAAGTTCTGTAGTTGTAACAATCCATTGAAGGCTCTAAAGCACTGAGCTCTTCAAGAAAATTTATCTTTCAATTCCTCTCCTTAGTTTCAACTGTTTAGCTATGGTATGCAGAGTGTGAGCAGAAGATTCTACACAAACACTTCCTGTGTGAGCTCATTCAATCACTGCTTTAGTTTTTTGCAGTGGACTTTAGCATCCTAGTACAGTATCCTAAGATTCCTGTTGCCAACATTATAGTAAACTAGAATACCTGTAAGTTTGCTTAGTTTTATCTATAATGTCTTGAATTTTATTTTTTAAAATCTGACACTACTAGACAGTGAGTAGAGTGCATGCAAATTCTGTAACTTGGCACCCCTAACTTCATAGAATTGAGGAGAACTTAAATACTGAAGAAGGGTGATCTGAAAGCTGTAAGAAGCGCAGGGATTTAGTTTTGGTAACTTTCCATTACCACCCTGACTCTGGTCTTCTGCCCCCAATTAATTGCTCTAATAGTGTTTAAATTTGATCCAAAACTTTTCATGTGATCCAGAATATTTTGGTTTTGTGTGTAATGAGAGAAATCCCAAATTCTATTTGTATTACCTTGAGACCATTTTAATATTAATATCTTACTAAGATTTGGATGACTTCTCAAGATAAACAGATGAATTTATTTTCTTGACATATTTAATACTTGCTCTGATGCAACTGGTGGGAACGTATATGGGTTACCAACCCCACCTCCCCATTTTGTATTCATTTAATGTAATCACTTCAAATGTTTATATCTGTGCTGGGTAATCTCCATAATACTACTTTGCTCAGCAGTTGTCAGTGTTTATGTATTTTCTTGCATGGTGGATTTCTTAAGTTAGATTCGGTGCTCAAAAATGTTTTATTAATTACTTTGGGATCAGAGGTGATTTTACTGTCTGCAAACGAGACTGGTAATATAATGCATGTGTATGTCTTGGCAAAGTATATAATCTATTGCAAGACTGGATTAGTCTTGTTACTTCTATCCAGCATTACAAAAGTGTTGTGTTTATTAGATTCTTAATTTATATAATGTGTTGTAAATATATAGTCTTGTGTCTGAAGACATAATTTCAGTTTGTGCTTATATTCTGTAACAATCTTAACTCCAGTTTGGATGATGTAATTTGGATATTTCCAGTCTTCAAGTATTAGAAACCATCCATGATATTGTATAATATTTTGATGGACTGTATTCTGTGTCATTATTAAACACGAGCTTCCTTTTTCCTTCTGTAAACAAGATTTATTGATTTAAAGCATCTTTGCCCTAATATTCAGGCTATGCAAGGGACCCAGCACAGATTACCAACATAAGAGAGTCACTGCCCTCAGGCCTGCAATCTAAAATACGGCACAGAAGGAAAAAGGATTGGGAGGGAGAAGCAAATCCTAGAAAGCAAGGAAATATAAACTTAAATAATTATGGCCTTTAGTGACCTGCTTGGTAATTCAGCAGGTGATGGAAGCCATTACATTTTAACACTCTACGATTCATCTGTGATTGATCTAAAAGAAATGAATAGCAAACTTTTTATTTCCTTAATCTGACCATGAGTTCTAGTGGTTCTTTTGCCTGTTTCCCTTGATTTTATCCTTATTCTACCCCCCTTCCTGCTGAAAAACAACACACACATAGATTTCTGCTTCTGGCATAGTTACAGATAGAGCTTTCAGGAATCACCAGTATTCTTTATCTATTAAAATCACAAGCACTCCAAGGCAAAACTTTAAAATATAAAGCCTAATGTCTTAGTCAGATACTTCTGTTACTGTATGTTCTCCACATGTGTGTGTGTGGGGGGGGAAACAGGAGGAAAACATGTTGCTTCTTAGCTCAATGTCACTGTGTACCACTGGCCAAATTACACTTGTACCAGAGAGTGTTTGTCATGCCATCCTATTTGACTTTGATCTCCATGCTCTAAGGCATTCAATCAGTTTTTCCTTGGATTCCATTTGGGAAGAAGGGTGGCACAACAAAGTGGTCTGCTAGGAGACTAGGTAAAGGGACCCCTGACCATTAGGTCCAGTCGTGGAGGACTCTGGGGTTGCAGCGCTCATCTTGCTTTACTGGCCTAGGGAGCCAGCGTACAGCTTCTGGGTCATGTGGCCAGCATGACTAAGCCGCTTCTGGCGAACCAGAGCAGCACACGGAACTGCTGTTTACCTTCCCGCCTGAGCGGTACCTATCTACTTGCACTTTGACATGCTTTCAAACTGCTAAGTTAGCAGGAGCAGGGACCGAGCAACGGGAGCTCACCCCGTCGTGGGGATTCAAACTGCCAACCTTCTGATCGGCAAGCCCTAGGCTCTGTGGTTTAGACCACAGCGCCACCCGCGTTCCTTGCTAGGAGACAGTCATGATGCAATACTGTTAAAATTATTACTCCCGACTGGTGTAGAATATGTATGGAGAAGAGGTTGGATAGAGCACATGTTGCACAGGCAGTTGTGCATAGAAATAATTACAGTTAGAAACCAAACCCACAGAGGCAGGTTTGTATAAAATTAAGAAATGTTAGACACTATGCCATTTGGTATGGAGTCAATTATTCACCGCATTTGATTGGTGCCAAGACAGCACCAAATGCATATTCTTTTCATTGGATTCTTATCCTGTTCCACAAAGTCAGGCTGCCCTTGAATAAGTGAGCTGTTCATAAGAAAACCCATTTGAATACTTTCCCTAAGTCTTGCAGTTTCATTTTAAAATTAGAATTTTAATGCTTCTTCCACCCTGCCCACTCCATCTTTGTTCAGTATTCTGGGATAAATTGGGTAATTCCACCCACAAAAGTTGGTAGTGGAGCAGTGGAAAGGAACTATGTGGGAATAATTCTGATCACACATCCACTTAGATAAGTCGGTATAGCATTGCAGCTTAAATAACCATATCTCCATTTGTGGTGTTGGTGACATCGATATTTTATCTAATTATTTGTTGAAATTCCCCCTAACTGTGATAAATTTCTTTCTGCTCCATTGAAGGGAAATGATAATTAGCCCATGTTATGAAATTCAGGGTTTTTTTGCTGGCAAATGATGCCAACAGAATTATACAGAAGTTGGCTACTTTTGCATTAGCTCAAACTGCAAGTGGACCTTGTTAATTCCTAAACAGTCATACCTCGGGTTACAGACACTTTGGGTTGCTCGATTTCGGGTTGCGCACCACGCCAAACCCCGAAGTACCGGAACAGGTTACTTCTGGGTTCCGCGCTTTGCTCATGCGCAGAAGCACTGAATCGTGATCCATGCGTGCGCAGACGTGGCACTGCGGGTTGCAGACTCTGTGGGTTGCGAATGTGCTTCCCGCATGGATCACGTTCATAAACTGAGCGTCCACTTTGTACTTGACTTGTCTATTACCTGATTCTTCTAATATGGAAGGTTTCTTAGTGTTGGTTATTGATAGAACAACAGGTGCGCTCTCATTTGTGTATGTGGTAGATGCTTTTTTTTAAAAAAATATTGTTTATGCTTTGCACTAAATGTTTATGATCATTAGTAAGCTGTAGTTTCTGAGTGAAACATTCATAGTGAACTGAGTGAACTGTGCATTCATAATCAATATGATTTATGGATGCTGCAGTACAGAACTGACAGGATGGTAACATGCTGGCTGTTACCTCAAATCACTACTGACTTGTATTAAACATCTTTTAAGGGCTGGCTAAGACAAATAGCTGTGATGAAACTGCTCCTGGATTTGCCATTTCAGATTGCAGGGACAGAATCAAATGACTGATTTATTCCCCATAGAATAATATAATGCTTTACACAGAGGGATTGTGTCAGTCAGCACTGAGTTGTTCCTTACACATTATTTTTGAATTATAGTTTTATATTAGGGATGGATAAATCTGACCCTTTTGCTTTATAGATTTCTCATTTTTCTAACTTTACTTCACCCCTTTTTGACATCTGTTTGTGATTTAAATTTTTTAGAAGTCTGCATGAAAATTTCTATGCACTTTCAGACACATGTCACCTAATAAACACTTTTTTGGATGCAGATTTCCCTAATAGAAGGCATTTTTCCACATTTTTGTGTGCGAAGCTTTCTGTAATACACACATTTTTGGATGCTTTATATGGTTGAGAAGTACATTAAAAAAAATTGAGTGCAAATTTTGAAGGATACCTGTGTTTAGTTTGTGTTTTACTGGTATTTTGGAAAGTATGAATTAGGTAGGCTTACATTTAAATGTGAAATAAACAAATTTCTTCCCATTCCCCATTTTGTGTTGAACTGCGTAATTATTTTTATTGAATTGTCTGTTTCTGCCTACTAATATTGTCATATGATTATATTGGTAACAGTTCATACTTGTGAATCACTTTGAGTGCATCTTTGTTTTGGAAAAGCAGTATACAGATATCAAATCAAATTAATGGTTCTTGGTTTCGAGGGATGTTGAGAAGAATGAAGTTTATAGGGCCAGTGGGGAATTGGAATTCAAAAGCAGAAATTGAGAACACAACATTTCTGTGCCATCAGTTTGTGAGTTTGTCAGTTCATTTAGTATTGGGATGTGTGGGTGTGGGTTTGTGTGAGAGAGAGAATATAGGGTTGGAGGTTAAAAAAAAATGAATAAGAGGAAAGGAAACTGCTTTGTGATGGTACTTCCTTTTCATGCAGGTGTACAGCATTTTTCTTTTTTGGAGTTGATGTGTTTCCTTTAAGGAGGCAGCACAGTGTTTCATATTTTAAAATTTGTTGGCTGTCATACAGTTTGTTGGCACTGGAAAATGTATTTGCAGCAGCAGCTATGATCCAAAAGTAATTCAATTGTAGTCCACAGGCTGGTTTTTTCCGTACCATTAAGAATATTGGTCAACTCCATGCCTATACTTTGAGTCTTTTTGGAAGCCAAGAAGTCTGGCAGCTTAGAGCACTGGTCAACTGAGTCTTATTAAAAGCAAGCAAACAAGCAAGTTTATGTTTCTTTTCCTTGACTCCCTCCCCTTTCAGCTGCTTTTCATTTTAATTCTAATAAAAATGCCTTTATTATGACATACAATATCTTGTTATTCCTCAAAATATGTTTATAGCGTCAGTGATACAGACAATAAAGTTTGTACTGCTAATGTGTGCCCTATTAATTTTCCACATGATTAATGAGTGTTGAAATTGTTATGGGACGCTTGAATGTAGGAGAAATATAATTTAATACATATGTCTACCATGTGTCAAGAGTTTATGTATTAAGGCTCAGTTTTTTAAAAAAATTCAATATATTTGCATCTGTTTGGCTATAATTGCTGAATTTGGGTGTAGCCACTGATATTGCTTAAATTGGATAATATTAATTTAATTCATTTAATGCAGGGGGTTTCATTACTGAGGACCACACAATTTACTTACTAAGCTGCATGTAACTGGTTGGCATCGGTCTGTCTCGGGAGACAGTGGAGGAGTGTCCCTTTGGGGGTGAGGTCAAACTGTTGGAAGGTTACAGCGCCTGCTATGTTGTAGAGACCAATGCAGGAGCGACATGTTTTGTAACTAAGACAGTTTTTCTGCAGATATCAGATGCTAAACAGTAGCTGATTGATGTGCTTATTCTACAGCATCCTTATCTAGAATTTTTTGCTCTTGAACAGAAAAAAACCCCTCAGTTATTGAATCAGGATTTGCTTTTTGATTAAAGATGTGAGCTCCATGATAATATCTATAGGAGCACTGTTCCAAAGCTGTGGTCCGCATAAAAACTAAACACATATGAACCATGTCCACTTTGACCTGTGGTGTGGCAGCACACCTACACTTTGGAATCTCCTGCCTATTGACACCAGGAAAGTGCCTTTGCTGTATTCTTTTCAGCACCTTGTTAAAACATTATTGTTTAGGCAAGCTTATTGAGACATGTAGACGTTACATGTGTATCTTCTGAGGATTTCAATCATCTTTTGAATGTTTTAAAATACTTCTTTTAATGGTTTCTTCTCATGAATATTAACATTTTATACTTTTGTAAACCATGTAAGAGTTTTTCTAATAATCAATACATAAATTTTGTTAAGTAAAATGAATAGATGTGGGCTTCTCCTGATGATTGCAGTGATCTGGTCACTGTATAAAGGACAAGGCAGCCCTTTCAGTAACCTGGTTCTAGATCACTGAGGACTTTGTACACTAACAGCAATATTTTGAACCTAGCTTAGTAATATACTGGCATGTACTTGGTAATGTACAGATGAAAGATCTGTCCATTTGCAGGCAGGCTTTGCAAACATTTCTTAGGGAAGGCAAATCATATTCATTTCATTGGTCTCCCAACTATATTTCAAACTGCTACATTGTAATTTACCATTGTTATTATTTTAGAAAATATTATTCTTCAAGTAAAATCAGATGCTTTGCACTTTTTGAAGCACTTTTTCTCAAGAGTAGTCAAAACATCTCATAAAGTAGAATAGTTATAATTGCCTGGAATTCCTTGAAGCTCAGGGCTTGGTTTCAGGAGGTCTTAAGCAAACACTGTCAGAAATCTGCATGGATGTGTTTACTTTGCCATATCAGTGCTCCATAATATCAGAGGATTAAATATGTATCAAATAGCAAAAGCATCAAACACTGTTTTAATTAGTTGATAAAGGAAAATGCAGTGATTGTTGCTTGCTTAAGAAGAATGTTCAGTGGAAGCCAAAACAAATGCTGTACAAGTTCTGGAGAAAATCTGGAAGTATTTAAGGGTTTCTCTCCTCTTCATCTGAGACTATATAGGTTGCTGTGCCAGTGTTGTATTGGTTAGTATTCTTCAGCATAACAATCAGTTATTCAGTAAGGAAATACGATAATTTTATCAGCAATACAGCTAAACAAGTCTTTGTACTTTATGTATTTTAAAATGAAAAATGAGGGAAATGACTTTGTCTGTTCTGCGGAGAGTTCAAGGGTGTGTCTGTTCACCTTGGAAATGACATTATTGTGGTACGTGAAACGTATAGCCTCTGAGCTGAATCTTAAGGTCACGATGGCTTACTTCACAGACAAAACATCACCTGATTTCAACGCCAGTCAAACATGTAATATCACTTTATTGTTGACTATATTATTATGGTGTTTAAATAAAAACACACAACAAAAGGCAGCAGATGGGTCACAGAACTGCAGGAATCCACCAAGGCTTTCTGATCCTCACAGCCAGTGTGGTTTGGCACTGCTGTGATGCTGTTCATCATGGTGAGAGCCCTTTCCTGAACTCGCTTAGCTGTGCTGAAACTGATGGAGACTTGGGCATGGGCATTGTTCTGCCTCCTTTTAGACAGCCAGTGCCTGACTTGGTAACAGACTGGAATAGCTTGAAATGATGCAGGGATTCCTGCTTCCTTGTCCCACAAGCAATGTTTCGATCTTAATCTTCTGCTTTGCTCTAATCAGTCAATCTGTTTCTTCTAACTTTAGATTCTCACCAGCGCTATGGGATTAGTACAGTAGCTTTACAGTTGCCAGTTTTTTTTTGTTTTTTAAAAAAATCTTTACGGTAGCAAACTTGAATTCCCAAATGATTGTGTGCTGGATATATCCCTGCTTTTGGTTTTTATGTGGAAATGTGCAACAGTTACAATCTCATAAGCAATAATTTTCAACATTAGTGCAATTTATACCACACCAAACCAAAATTGAGGTCATATATTAAACTAAACTTCCACAGCAGTTTAGTTTATTACTAAATGATCTATTTTATATTCAGGGTATTCAGATATCACTGGCCCAGTCCTGTGAACTGTGGAACTAAGGCACCACCATAAGCTTAGGGTCTCAGAACTGGTACAATCCAGCGGTTCAGTCTGTCTCCTTTCACAAGCAGTGCAGCACAATGCCAACAGCAGCAACCTCTGTTGACACTAACTGGGGTGGCCCTTGTATGCCATAGATAAAACTCCCCCCCCTAAAATGTGTGTCTCGCCAGCTAGCTTAGATATTGGATCACCTGCTTAGGTTCACAATTAGTTAAAGAGAAAAATGCAAACATGCTAAAAACCTAATAAATATTATACATCAGCCAACCTTAGCCAAAATTAAAATCAGTGGCAGCCAACAGAGAGCCTTTTAAATAAGAGTGTATTATTATTATTATCATCATCATCATCATCATCATCATCACTGCTGCTGCTGCTGCTGCTGCTGCTAATATTATCACTGTTACTATTTTATTTTGTTACTCACCCTTCACCGTGAGATCCCAGGCAAGTCACAACCATGTAAAATACAACATTAAAACAGTTTAAAACAAATCACAATCACAGCCAGGGTGAGTCCTAAAAATATAGATCACAAGTGTCAACGGCCAGGGTGGGTAAAGAGGTGAATCTTCAACATTCAACAAAAAGCTTCCCAGCTTGGGGGCTGCCTCAGAAATTGCTCCACAAGCTTTTGAAGGTAGAGAAAGTACCAAGAGGGGCTCCTCTGTTGATTTTAACTACTACTAGGAGTCTAGCTCTTCAGCAAACTAACCAGATGGACCTCCTATATAAGGGATTCGATGGGGAGGGTGTCACAACTAAGCAGCAGTCCATGCTCTGATAACAACCGGATTTACATCTAGAATTCATATTCTTCTGTTCTAAAGCAGCTGCACTGGTTGCCAGTTTATTTCTGAGACCAATTCAAGATGCTCGCGTTCCTGTTTAAAGATCTACACCACTTGGGCCCCAAATATTTGAAAGGCTGCCTCCTTCCTTCCTTCCTTGCATTCCATCCTGGGTGTTGGTCAGTAAAGGAGGCCCTCTTGGTTGTTCCACTACTCTTGGCAGCTTGAGGAGTATGTGGCTCAGGAAAGGCTCTGTGGTAAACCTCAGCATTGAGGAACTCCCTCAGAGGGGCATCTGATATCATACTTTTTCACCCTCTGCTTTATGCTGAAGACTGACCAGTTTACCCTGGCTTTGTGACAGTTGAAAATATTTTTTGTGACATTCCTGAACATTGTAAATTAACCTGATGATTGTTGTGTGTGGTTGGCTGGTTTTATTGTGTTTTCAGTTATATTGTATTGTTGTTGTAACCTGCCTTGGGACCTTATGGTGAAGGGCAGGTAATAAATCTAATAAATAATAGGAAAATAACCTTATTTTATGGATCTCATTCTGTGTTTGACACTTTAAAAAGTTGTCTGTCCTCCTTAAGTAATATGTCAACATCTTTTTTAAGTTAAAAATGTGGTATTTATAAGATTTCAGGAGCTTTTGAGGAATAGGTTAGGAGCGAATTTCAAAAATGATTTCCTTAAGAGTTTAAGCACTAAAATGCAGTGCAATATAAAAGCATCCTTTTTACTGATGGAAGACAGCTATTCAAATAGTGAAGAAGAGAATGGTAGACAAATATGGCACAATTCATACTTTACCTTATAATTTATTTGTCTGTCTTTATTTGAGTCTTTTCTATCCCAAGGGCCCAGTACTGGTTGTACAAAAGGCAACATTGTTTATTACTTGCAGATCTGTCCAAAATCGAGTCGGTCAAAACAGAATTTAGCTTTAAGACCGGTCTATTTCACAGAATGAAAATCTCTTCCATCTGTAGAATATGACAAGCAGAAGCTACGAAATTCCAAGACTCTGGATGGTTCACAGAAACACCAGTGATTAAGCCTGAGAACATTTAGTACTACCCACTCAGACAATAAAATAAACCTTCAGATTTCAACCATTGAAAAATGTGAAGTGGATGAATCAAATTCATTATTGCTCGTTGCATGAGTGTTTTTGGCAGAAAACTTCAAATCTATGGCTAAGGCTTTAAATTTTGCCTGCATTTGTACCACCTCAAATTTTATTCTCTAATGAACACTTCAAAAGATACTGGCCAATAACAATGGGTAACATTTACCACATACACACATGAAACTAAGTCAAGAACAAACAGTTCAAGAGAACTGAAAGAGTAGTAGAAACCAACAATGCAGGCAGTATAACATGGGCCAGCAATTCTTGTGAATGCAGCAGCAAAGATGGAATGTTAGGCAATGTATTATGTTTAAGTACAAGGTACCAGATTGGCTGGCTTCCTTGTCATGCCAAAAGGATTTCAAAGAGTTCCCAAATTTTTTGTTCCCACCATTAAGTCATTTGACTGATCCATCAAAACCACACTGACTTCTCTGGTTATGTACTGGTACTCTGTATCAGTGCTTACTCACTATATGAATCTACACAAGAGTCCACCCTTTTGTTGGCCTTCTGGTATGCCCTGTCCATCTCATGTAGATTTAGGGTTACACTTTACCTTGAACAGGTGTTAGCTAGGTAAGCACCAAAGCCTCACATTTGTGATACAGTATCATTATAGTTCCTGTTTTGAATTTAATACTACCAGTTCCAGCTTTCTATGCTTTTCAAGTGCATCACAAGAAGCCAGAGGTACCTTGATAGCTTGTTTGTAAAAAACAATAACCTTGAGGCTTAGCAGATCAGCAAGCCTGCTTCCTGTGTGCTTGAAGAAAATATCCACCACCAAATCAGACAAATTGACCCCATATTCTGTAATGCAGCCGATCCTCCCATTCTCCAGCACTGTGTTCCTTTATGGAATGTGCCAATTGGTCTGCTTCCTGTTTGCCCTCCTTTTCACTCTTTGTAACTTGAGGTATCTGCACAGCATGATTTTAAATCCTCCCATCAAGCATGTCAGGCAAGATTACTTTAATGCTTGTAAATAGCTGGCTAAACAACAGAAGTCTAGTTTCCCCTCACAGATTATGTCTAACTGCCCCAAATGTTAATGGATTCCAATTATAAGGACCATAAACTCATCTCAATATGTCTGATAGAGCATGCAATTCCATTTTGGGGTGTCTTCTTTCAGAGTAACATATGAGCCTATCCAGTGTTGTGAACAGTTTCTTGATTCTCTTCCCACATTATCAGAGCAAAAGAGCTGTTTTCCCTAATTCAGAGACCATTTGTATTTTGTGATGTAGGTGTTGGTTGGGAAAGAAAAATAGGCATCGAAAGGAGAATTAACTGGAAGCCAAGATCCGAGTTTGGGGCAAGTACTCTTTGGTGAGAGAACCCCAGCAGAGATTTAAAATCACAAAATATGTAGCAAAGTAAAGTGTGGGAAAATAGGGTGTTAGACCTTTAAATTATGTCCTTGTAAGTTCCTTTCGAAGTTTCCCACTTCCCTTAGTATAGAAAAAGACCAAAAGTTTGGTAAGTTAAAATGGTTTACTTACAAACCCTTCAGAGGTCAGATTTATGTTCTTTTCCATACAGCATTCAGAAAACACAGGCAGGAAAAACTTATTTCACTGATACCTTCCACAAGAGATCATTCTGCTGTCATCCACTTGGAGACACAATTTGTACAATAAAATGAAACAACAGTAAAACATTTCATATACAATTTCTTTTGAAGTAACTCCAAGAACTGATATTGTCTTTATCATAGCTTCAATACAGTATGCTGTTTGATTAATGGAGTGACCAACGTACTGAATTCCAAAATCTTTTCCCCTGAGTAATTCTAGCTAATGTAGCTATAGAATTTTATTTTATTTTTGTCACAACGTGAATGAGTTTGCAGACCTGTTGGATTTCAGTCTGTTACCCCGTCACACAATGTGCAGACATTCTTCTGAAAGTTATCACAGTCTAATTGGAATTCTATCATATTGTCTGCTTTTGGCAGCCACTGGGAGAAAAGGGACTCAGCAGAAATGAACTCGTCCCATTTCTGCAGTAGGAGCCTCTGTTGGATCTCAGTCTCTTCTTTTCACAGAAGAAAAATTCTGGATTTAACCTATAATCTTGAAAACAATGGTCAGTGTCCTCCAGGGGGATCAGGAAACATCAGAACAAATTCAGAAGGTGCACAGGGGAAGGAGAAGGGGGCAGAAGTTCTGTTGTGCACGTAGAAATCCTAAAACCGATAGACTGAGTTACCACTCAGTTTCTGATCAATTTTGACCAGATGCTTTTGAGTTTGTGGCAATGGAACATTTAGATATGCATGTCCATCATTCAACCATTTTGTCCTACTAATTTGTTAAAACTAGGGGCAGTGTGGCTTATCGCTGGAATTTGAAGTTCAGTGAACATCTTGCATTCATAATAATTATATCTGACTATAAATGCTAACAAGTCATCTCTAATTAGGAGACTTGAATATTTTCACTTAAATACCTGGCTTTTGAAATGCAGAAATTTAAGATTTTGAAAAGTTGGCTGTAGGGCAGGGGAACTGACCTTTGTGATGACATTTAAAATCTGTGGGTAGTAAGCTGATGTTTCTTGGTGAAAAGGCCAAAAACAGATACTTTCAAGGGCTTATTTTGCGGTTGTGAATTCAAAATCAAATTTAAGTTTTTAGGTCTGTCTCAGCTCTACATGTAAGTTATCCAGAGAGAGGAAAGGGTGTGTCTGTCTTTTCAGTCCAGCAATGGAGCAATAAACAGAGCATAAACTTGGCAGTGACTTAAGTAACTAGAACCATTTTAATGTAAAATGCAATATAGGGGCTGACAGGGAAGAAATTATAATAACAAGGTTTGTTCCTTATAAGAACGATGAAGGAGATGAATTTCATATACTTTTATAAGGGAATATTTGGATTGCTATGAAGAATGACTAGGTTGGAAATTTGCTGCTTAATGATGTATTGCTTCATTTGTCGTTCACATTTTGCATGATATTCACATGTCTCCATAGTCCTTTTTGTTTAGTATGTCACCTGAACTGAGGTTCGTGGTTAAGGTCTTAGCTAACTATGAGCTGTAACCAAGACCAAGCCTTGGTTCAATTCAGTCTGCTCCTCCACATGCAGCTGCTGGGTGACCTTGGGCTAGTCACACTTCTCTGAAGTCTCTCAGCCCCACTCACCTCACAGAGTGTTTGTTGTGGGGGAGGAAGGGAAAAAGAGAATGTTAGCCGCTTTGAGACTCTTTCGGGTAGTGATAAAGCAGGATATCAAATCCAAACTCTTCTTCTTCTTCTTCTTCTTCAGCTTCCACCATGTGTTTACTTCTGCCTCATGGGCAGGCTGGCACTGCAGTGGTACTAGCCATGATGGGTACGCTCTGCTTCCACAGTTGGAGGCAGTAATTCTTCTGAATGCCAGTTGTTGGAAACTGCAAGAAGGGAAAGTGCTGTTGTGTTCCGGTCCTGCTTGTGGGTCTCCCACATGTATCTGATCGGCCACTGGATTCCTGGAACAGGATTCCTGGACTAGAAGGGCTGTTGCCCTGATTCAACAGGCTCTTCTTACATTCTTAACTGCTATTTTATTACTTGTCTCATGCCACTACAGTAACGATTGAACATCAGAAGAACCACATGGGCAGGCCTAGAGACCCATATTGTTTCAGCTTAAAAACTTTACGGTGGCAGCATAGGACCAAGTCATGGATAAGTAGTTCTTTGAAGGCTAGGACAAAGAAAGTGCTATCAGTAACTGTGCCTAAGCTGTGATGTAACTTAAGGACTAGTGCTGGCTGCTCTGCACACGGGTGAAATTATGTCATGGTGATTTTAAAGCAGCACCATTCTAGATATGTTTTATTTTTCAGCAGCACTAACCCGAGGTTTCTCAACTTGTTTTTCCTAGTGTGGTAAAGCACTCCCTGGTCTCTCAAAGCAAGAAGATTGCTGTGGGACTGTGGGTACTTCCTGGGGCTTTAACAAATGCCAAAAATGTCCAAAGAAACCAGGTAAGTGTTTTTCAGATTTGTTTTCATCTTACCGTTCTGCACTATAATGTGCATATGTCAGCATATGTATGTCCTTTTCAGCATAGGGACATAAGGGTATGAGTAAAGCTTTGAGTTTTAAAAAATAGCTGCTATTGTTTTTCAGGAAGGCAATTAGTGTTTGGCAATGGTAGGAACAGAAACAGTACCCATTTAAGTAATTATTGTGGTACTCAGAATCATGGAAGTATGTTCACTCATAATGCAATGGCTAACAAAAGAGATTTTCTGCTTCTTTTATTTGGCTTCAGTTTAAATCTCCTTTGTCAATTTGCAAAAAAAGAAAGAAAAAAGAAAGAAAACATTAATGTGCTTACTAATTTCCTATGAAGATGAGCAAATGCTCTCATTTCATAGATCCCAGATAAGCACTAAGAGGAAACTGAGTAAGTTGTTAACACTTTTGACATTAAGCTGGTATCCTTGCCTGGTAGTTGACTCATTCACAGGATGCTGATTCAGGGTCGCCTTATTCCCATGACATTTTGATGTTTTCCTTTACTAAAGTTGTATTATTTGTCAGACTGTAATCATGTTGGATGAAAAAAGGCTTTCCTTGGAATCTTTTATGGTTTTGAGCTTCATGACCTTGCCATGAGATTGACATATTTTTATAATGCCAATATAAAATATGAGAGCCAGTGTGGTGTAGTGGTTAAGAGCGGTAGTCTCGTAATCTAGGGAACCGGGTTCGTGTCTCCGCTCCTCCACATGCAGCTGCTGGGTGACCTTGGGCCAGTCACACTTCTCTGAAGTCTCTCAGCCCCACTCACCTCACAGAGTGTTTGTTGTGGGGGAGGAAGGGAAAGTAGAATGTTAGCTGCTTTGAGACTCCTTAAAGGGAGTGAAAGGCGGGATATCAAATCCAAACTCCTCTTCTTCTCTTCTCTATGGGACCGAACTGTGCATGTTGTACTAAGTGATAATCAGCATCATTATTTAATGCATTTTGATGCTGCAAAGTATGAAAACGCAGGTTTGCAGCCTCTCTGTGGTGGGTGGTGTTGCACTTCCTGCATGGCTGGCAGAGGGGGGACGGACTGTTCCCTGCAAAGTGGTGATGCCACAGTTCAGCCTTGAGCTGGCCCTAGGGCCCATTCAGCAGCAGGGGCAGGACCTGGGCGTGAACCAGGTTGAAGACTGCTTTGTACTGGTCTGCAGAGGAAACCCTGGGCCACAGCTGCACCCATGTTCACACCGCCAGCTGATTCTCCTTCTCTCACTTTGTAAGATTGATTCTTTATCTGGATGGATATTGGCTACTGATTGAAAGAGCCATAAAGACATTTATCCATGGTTCAAATTGGCCAGTGCTAGTGGCTACCTTGATATGTCATTTTTTGTAATGCCCACATTCATCACAACTTTGTACCCATAGCGGATCTCCATAAGGGGTCTTGGATGAGGCATGCTAAGACCTCAGCCATAGCTTGGGGGGAGCAGGTACCACAAACCAACATTGCTGTTGTACCCAACTGTCTGGCCCACACCATGGTGGAACCTTTCCATTGACAATTCTCCTGATTTCAGCAGGTGAGCTGGAGGGAGATATTGGGTCAGTAGTTGGGCTGCCCAGTTCATGGATCCTTTCCTTCTGCGACAGCAAACCCCGGAGTACTTTAAACAATAAAGTTGTTTAACCCCACATTCTGCCTCAGACTGCAATAGTTCTTCAAATGATCCCTACAAGCCAAAGTATGTTAAGAGCAGATTGTAGTGTGGATATGTGGAAGTAGACTTCTAAAAAGAGTTTTAAATAGAGAGTGCTGCAACAAAAAATGTTGCAGTGTACCTGTGGTCCATAAGATCCAAGCAAATGAGTGCAGAAATAACTGGGGTGTGTGTGTGTGTGGAAACATTATAAATGTTGGGGCATTGTTCTCTGCTCTAATTCAGCTGCTTTTGGCATACAGCACACTGCTTTTTAAAAAGAGATCATGGACTTCAAAATGAACCCTTAAAGATAAAGATAGGTAAAATGCATCTCATTCTATGGCAGATAGAATGAACACACACTTTATGGGAAATGTGACCTTGCACAAGTTTTCAGAGAGATGGTGGCCCTGCCCTTGTAAACCTTTCTCTCACTCTCTTTCTCATACACGTACAGTGGTACCTCAGGTTACAAACACCTTGGGTTACAAACACTTTGGGTTACAGACTCTGCTAACCCGGAAATAGTACCACGGGTTAAGAACTCTACCTCAGGATGAGAACAGAAATTGCGTGGTGGCTGCGCAGTGGCAGCGGGAGGCCCTATTGGCAAAAGTGGTACCTTAGGTTAAGAACGGTTTCAGGTTAAGAACGGACCTCCGGAACAAATTAAGTTAGTAACCAGAGGTACCACTGTATATATGGGTTGTGGGCATACATTTCAACAGGTACCATGGCTCTTCAAAATTTCAACAGCATGATGTAACCTTTATGGGCCAGATTTGGTCGATTTGGCATGGAATGCCTCAACAATGGTTTTAAATAGGGTTGCAAACCTAGTTTTGCAGCTTAGCCTTAACCATAGTCACCTGATTTAGATATCATGACAAGCAAGACTTAGAACAGCGTAGAGGAAGGACTCAATGTGTATGAGAGCAGTCAAAGAAGGGGGAGCATGTGAACTCATGGCACTTTACTGACCTTGTAGACTCTGGTTTGGAGGATTGTATCACTTGGTAATTTCCTTTTTTTTTTTTTTTAATCTTCAAATTTAGCTTACCCTGGATATAGCCAAGTGGTGGATTGTCCACAAGGTTACAAAAGAATTAATGCTACTTTTTGTCAAGGTAAGATGTTTTCAGCATTTGTTTTGAGCAGGAATGGGGTTCTGTGGCTCTACAGATGTAGTTCAACAGCCGATTGTTGTATCCCAACATCTGGAGGGCCACGGGTTCCCCACCCATGGTTTTGAATAATTCTGTTGAGCTAAAATAAATTGTGTGCATTTCTCAATTTACTTAAATGCATACTATGAATAAATCTGTTATGTCAGTTTCATTTGCAGGAGCTGGGGTAGTCGTGTTAGTTGTAATTAAGTAGAAAATATTGCCTGTTTGATAAATGAAATCACTCAAGACTTATATGGCTCATCATTTGCATTTATTGTTGGAAAGATTTATAGCCCGCCTGTCCATTCCCAGTAACAACACCAAGTCAACTTAAAGTCAACATAATTAAAATCACTATACACTGACACACATTAAGAAAAAATATATAGTGAGTTTAGGAATTCACACAAGCCAGAATTAAATTAGTTTTATCTCATGATGGAATACCATCAGAAAGTAGATCTGCTTTGTAAGAAAATTCCAGAGTCGGAGTGCCCCTATGGAGATGGTCCACTTCTGTGTACCTCTGAGTAACTACTAACTGTCCTTATGGTGCTGGTGGTTTCAGAATATTGCGGGAGGACATGGCCCATTGGATGTTCTAGTCTTAAACCATTAGTGGTTTAAAGGTAATGACCAGCTCTTTGAATAGACCCTGGAATTGGAAATAATGGAAGGTGTTAATAGTTAGGTCATATGATACAAATACCTACCCCCAATCAAAATTTGAAACTACTGTTTCCTGTGTTATAAAATACATCAAACAGAATCACACATTACAAAAGAAAGCTCAGGCTAGAGACAGCGAAGTGGTTTGACCATTTGAGTTTCAATAGCGAAGCTGGCGCTAAATTTCTAGAATGGATAAATCTCTTTCAGAGCAAATATTTTAGGTACTGTATTTTCAAAGCAATTCCATGGCCATCCTGCCACCAGACAGCTAATATCATATTCAGGGCAGCTGAAGGAAAAGAATGCTTTCTTCTCTCCTGCAGAACATCTAACTCCCCATCTTGGAGACTTCTCTAAACATCTAATTGCTCTAATGTTTCTTCAATCAAAAGCCTTCTCCGTTTACAAACCATATGTGGTAGCAGCATGATTAACAACCACCTCCTGATTATTTCCTTTCATTTCAGTGAACTAATGCAATGAAACAAATCTCTTACTGATGTGTGTTATGAACAACAAAGAACCGTCTGTTTGCAGATTAAGTTTTAACAGTTTAGTAGGACATCTTAGGTTATCTAACCAAGATTTCTCTCTTCCTTCAGCGATGTAACAATTGTCTTTCATTTGAATAAAAGTTTTGCTTATACATGCACAGGTAAATCCTAAGCTGCTGTGAAACCCAAATGAACATGCGTATATTAGACTTCATATTTTGAAATCCATATGGGATGAAGGGCAGCATATATGTATTGTAAATAATAAATACATACATATTGATCAGAGCATTACATGCAGCTTCTAATATCTGGGCACAAAGTATATCGGTGGTATTAAGGAGTGGGTTAACAATATTTTAGGGGAATTGCACTGTATTTTTCTGCCTTTTTTAATACTGAAAAGGAAGGGGGAAATGCATTTTGATATGTTTTTATTAACGGAAAAGAGAAGCTGAATTAAAAGAACAGCTGGTGAAAGGCTTGGCTTTTCATTTTCAGGAGGAAAGCATTTTGCCAATAGAACACTCTCTTAAAAATGTGTACACTTGAGAACTAGAAAAGTACCTGGATGGAGGTGGTTTTAGTAGGAAAACCACTCTTTTCTCTCCCTCCCTCCCCCCGAACCAGCTTATATTTGAGTGACAGTCAACATTAGCCATACTCAAAGTAGATGCATTTGGCAATTAGGTGGGAATGATTAGTTTGTATTATGGAAGAGAGAAACTTGCTTTGTGAATATGGTTTAATTCATTACAAAGGGTGACCATATATGAGATGGATTTCAGTTTGTCCGCTCTGAGTAAAAGTTAGTTGACTAGAACCTGCTAAAATGAATCAAAAGTAGTCATGTCCATTAATTTCAGTAGGTATACTCTGAGTAAGACTAGCACTGAATACTATCCTGTGATAAAACAGTTTTCTAAAAAGTCAGAAATTCTGAACAGATGACTTGTGCATGGTTACTAAACACAAATAACATTCTTTTTTATTCTTTACGATGTGGGTGTAGGGAAGTGACTATCCCATGCAGAAATAATACATATTGATGGTAAAGTTATCATGTTTGCAGTGATAGTTAGGCATGGGTTTGCAAACTGTGGCTTGGTATCACAGTGGATAGCAGTAATATCAGTACAGATTTAATTCTAACCACAGTTTGCACTGAGATTGAAACTAAGGAGGGGGATGCTCAAATGAGGAGGAGGAAGTGGGAGGTGTGTGTGATGCTTTTGATTGCTGGGCCATAGTCAGACACTCAGGAAGCATTACTTACTTGATCCTCATATCATGGTGCAACCATCCAGTCAATCTTATACAGGAACAAAAATCCATCTCTGAGTCTCCATTGGGGGGAGGGGAGTAAGAACAATTGTGTTAAAGGACCAGTATTTGAGATCCATTTTGTAATAGTTTGTATGGTTCTTCTGTTAGTTGTAGTTAAGCCACAGCAGCCTCTTTCAAAAGACTGTACCGAACATACGCCTTGAACTGAACATTGTAGAACATTGTAGAAAATACTTATATCAGCCTCTAGAATGTATTTTGTATAGTGAAGCTTTTACCTCTATCTTCAGTACATTGTATTTTATTTTATTGCTATGACTAGTTGCTGATGCAAATAAAGATTCTTCTGATCTGATCTTGCATCATTTCTGAATGCAGCTTCCAGATCCTAGACAGAATAAGAGTTTTGTTGAGCATAATTTGTGCCCCTTTAAACGTGGAAGATACAGAAAGAAGTTTCATTTCCCACTTTAATAGTTTTAGTTTTGCTTTGGTTTAGTGTCATTAACCACCATTCCACATCAATAAAAAATTAAGCATTTCCCCCCAAAAAATAATGTGATAAAAATAGTTTTTTATCTCACTATGTTGCCAAATCCTCTGGCAAACATTTGGCAACTTATAACTGTAGGGATGAACAAAGACAGAATCATTTTCCTTTTACGTCCTTCTACTGAGAACTGAAAATGAAACGTGGCAAAATATTTTCTTGCATTAGAGAAATGCATACTTATCTGGGTATGTAGGCCAGAAAGAAAGAAAGAATTTTCATTCACAAGCTCATTTTAGTGTATGCTATTTCTTAGCTGAATCTGTCCTGTTAGATTTTGTATCTTTGTAACCGACCTGCTAAAGTAATTATAATAAGACAGCTTATTTGTAAACTTTGTTCATTCATACATTTAAAATTCCTCAAAGCTGCTTGTAATAATAATAAAATAACAATAAAATCTTAAGTACCAATCTATCATAAGCAAAACAAAGCTGTAAAATAGTAAATTTAGATATATGATAAGCCTGAAATGTGTAAGATAAATTATTATATACAATAGTAGCTTGCTTTTATTTAGTAGAGGTTAAGTAATAAAGAGATGCCAAATTATATAACTCATTATGGTAGAGAGTGTAATCAATGTCTGTTACAGTGGGATATTGTGGCTGGGTGTAGCCAACTAAAATTTTAATTTTCTGTAGTCCCATGCACATCATTTATTTTGCATATGTTATTTGAAACTATAGTTACAAGGGTGGGGTAGTTCTTTGTGCCCAAGTTTTATTAAAGGGATTTGAAATACACTTCTTGTGTATTGCCATTCAAGTCTCATCCTAAACAGAAAAAGGCTAAGCCAATTCCAATGCAAATAATTGACTTAAGTTTATGTGAGATTTCCAGAGAAATTTATTTGAACATAACTTCAAGGCTGAACATTCACAAAATGGAGCAAAAGTCCTGCTCAGAACCTACATTTAAATAGGATAATGGAACTTTTCCTGTGGATTTGTGTTAATCTAATGATAAAGCAATTACTGCATGAAAAGGTACTGTGAAGTGGTGCTCAGTTTATTGTCTCACCCCAACACTCTCCCATTTTTGTTTTTATTTTTGATAGCATTAAAAACAATAATTGTTTGTAGAACAACAGGACAATTTTGCTTACCTTCATATATGATGCATGGAATTTAATGTGTTTCCCCATACTGTATCATCCTTTGAAGCACTTCCTATTGGCTAAAGTAGTATCTGTCTCATTTTACTCTTAGTGTCACTTTCCAGAGAGATAGCCATGTTAGGATATTGCAGCAAAAACAGAACAATGCATTTGTTTAGGCTTCAAGGTGCCACCACACTTTTTTGTGTGTGGAACTGCTGCACTCAGTGAGCTATGTAGCTTAGACAGAAGTAATTGATCTTCACCTCAAGTTTGTGAAACCCTGCATTTTGTCCCCTGTACAAGTATAAGTGTGAATGGCACAGTTCTGATTTAACCTAGCGTATCATCACAGTATGCTGGAATCGTAGAAATGTTATGATGGTAGTGTCAGACCCAGCTCCTGCCAATTCAGAGGGTGGGGTCCTGAGAGCAGGGTAAAGCTGCTTGTAATGAAGTGAAGGTAAGCCAGAGGTGAAGAGAATCAGGTCTGTCAGTATCTCCTTTTTCCTCACATGATTAACGAATTATGGGAGTTCTGCACTCACCCTTGAAAAAAATTGCCAGGATAGCTACAGAGCAAATCTGACCTAGTGCTATTTCTTAGAGATTAGCTCTTACTGAGTGATCTGCTGTGGTTTATTATCTGGAAAGCTGCTCAGCTGGCCTGGCTTATTACCCTGTAGTTTCCTCTATTGCTTGAACCTGGATAATACATTTTAGGCTGAATCTTCTGCCTGACATCTTTCATGCTGCAGGTTCAAGACCTGCTAGCATTACTGGGACTGCACTCTTGGGAATGAGGATACTGCCGCCACCCAACCCTCGTAAGCCACTGCTGCGTATTATAGGCTTTGAGGCCTGGTAGGCCAGGCAGATGGATACTAGGACTGTGGTGTAAATAACCATCAGCCAGTTTTTGCAACTGGTTAAGTCCGTATATTATTCTCCTTATTGAACATTCTGGGTTCCATCTTTCTTCCTCAGTTTTTTAAAAAATATAAAACTTCCCACGAAGAGCAGCAAACGTGCTTCAGGTTTGTTATCTTGGTGGCTCACTTGAATTATAAATTCAGTAGGTGGCCTTGAGCACATTTCTTCTCTCTGTATCAGTTCTTCATCTGCAGAAATGACTATCTTATACAACCATTGTGAGGAAAATCAAGGTATAAATCCTAATGCCAAATTAATGCTATGTTTTATTTAAGACCACGTAACTGATATTTTATTTGCCATACAGATTCTTTTGACCTTGTAACTCAGAATTGATCTGAACTTGAAACACTTGACATCCAAGCAGGGCAGCATACATAATTCCCACTCATTTTATCCTCATAACCCTTGAGAGATGGGTTGGTGTAAGGATGGTGACTGGCCCAAAGTGCATCAATGGCGTGTCAAAGCTGATTTGTGATGTGAACCTGGGGGGGGGGGCTGGCATAAGTCCAGCTCTGTAGCCATTACACTATACCACCAGAAAGATTCCGATTGGGTTTGAATTATAAGTACCTATTGTTTGGTGTCCTTTTAATCAGAGGGAGCATTTCCAAAGTTTCCCTATACACAGTACTGTCCTAAGAGCAGCTACTGTAGTGACATTAACACCTACCTAAATTATTGCCTATCAAAGTTATACCCAGACCCTCCCGCCTTCAGACTGTTTTTTAGATATCAACCTTACTTTGTGGCTTCATTTGATAAAGACGGGCAGATGAAAAAAAGCTTAAGAGCTGTTAAGCTATTTTTAACACAACCTTCATCTCATCCAGATTCCATTTCCAGCTGCCTTGACAGGTTGATTTCAGTATAATTTACACAGCTGGACAGGACTGCGGGTGGCCGGACATGTTGTTAGGTAGGTGGTCGCCTAACCACAGGGTGAAATTAGTATGCAATGGGCTCTTTGCCTAAAGTATTGAAGCAGTGATCATTCTAAAATGTGCATCTCACCCCCCCCCCCAAAGAAGGCATTTAAGGTTTGTTATTAATTTGTGGGTGCTTCGTTTGGTGTTTAAATAGCATTTCATAATACAGGACTCGATATCAGTACAACAGCTTCCTGATGGACCCACCCAGAAACCACATCTAATGCACACTTGCTAAAAACTTGTTAAATTATACCGCCACCAACACAACTATCCGTGAGCAGCAGACAGCACCAGTATTTTATTGCCTGCTATCCAACATGCCTGAAGAAGACTGAATTTTTAAATGATACTTAACTTATTTATTGATGGTACTTGTATTCTGCTGTTCTGCCAAAGATGCTACAGAGCAGTTTGCATACAATCAATCAAGACAATCCCTACATGGAAGCTTGCATTCTAAAAAAACCCTCACACAAAAGGAAAAGGGAGGGAGGAAAGAGGAAAATCAGAATTCATGCCTCATTTATAAACTGTCATGCCAGTTGGCACAATTCAGGGGCAGGAGATGCCTGATGGAGCTGGGCCTCCAGCAAACTGGTGCAATGAGCCCTGGTTCCTAGCTCTCCCACTGAGGCAGTCTGATGGAGTCGCTGCCCCCAGGTAGCAGCTGAGAGAGAGGAGGATTGATGCAGCCAATGGAAGAACCCTGCTTCCCAGCTCTCCCACTGCAGGAATAACTGTCCCCACCCCCCACCCTCAGATGACAGTATGGATGATATGGCAACCAGGGAGATATTTATGTTCTTAGCTGTTATCAGATGCTGACATCTCCTACCCGAATGATAGCCTTTTGAGCAGCATCACTGCCCTCCAAATTCACAGGGCTAATGAGAGCCATTATATCAAGCGGGAGGGCTCTAAAAATAAAGATCATTCTACAGACCATTGTTTCTCAAAACAGTGGACAACAACCACAAATCCTTTGAGTGCTTTCAGGTGGGTCTCAGTTCCATAGCCTGGCCAGTGCCTCCTTACTTCCTTGCTCTGCGCCTTTTGACTGAACCAATGGCAGTACCACCAACTATTTGCTCAATGAGGAAAAGTGACTGGGAGTCAGAGAATTTTAGGGGGTGGGAAGAGAAGGAATGAAGCTTTCTCGCTGAAGGGAAAGTGCCAGAGGTGGTGTTGAATAAAATTTGAAAGTGAGATAAAAGGTAAATACTCTATTATATATAAACAAACAAGGAAAAGAAAGACATAAAAGAGGAAAGCTGTTATTGGAAAAATAAATGAATGTAAAAGGACCAGAGACTAGGGATGAGAGAAAGTGGTAGTTTGTGGGAAGGAAGGTTGAGAATAAGGTGCTAGCTGAGTGTGAAAGGAGAATGAGAGATAAATTAAAGGAGCTGGGATAGGATAGAGAAGGCACCTGTCCAAAATGCAATGAGATTGTTCAAAATGGACCTCCTGATAGGATGGTATCTGCAGGTTGTTCTCTCCTGCAGAATGCAGTGGTTGGTTGGATATATAGAGGATGAAGCAATCTTTCATATTCCATCTCTGTTAAAAGTTCAATCATCTTGATAATAAAGCAAGCAGGCAACAGATAAGCAGGTGTGTTTGTTTTTTCTTCCAGTCTCATATTTTAAATTCTTCTTTCTCCTTCTCCCCCTGCCTGGGTTAAGACCTTGGTTACTTTCTCAGTCAGGAACTCGAGCATGCCAGCAAGGCCCAGCTAAGCTAGTGGTTTTCGCTTCAGGTGCCAAGATAACATGCAGACTTGGCAGGCTCCAAGCATTCCCATGAGATTCACACTGTTCCATTGCTGGACACCAAAATGGTTTTCCTCTGGCACTCCTTGGAGATTTCAGTTTCCTATTACAGTGGTACCTCTGGTTATGTACTTAATTCGTTCCAGAGGTCTGTTCTGAACCTAAAACTGTTCTTAACCTGAAGCACCACTTTAGCTAATGGGGCCTCCCACTGCCACCGTGCCGCCAGAGCACAATTTCTGTTCTCATCCTGAAGTAAAGTTCTTAACCCGAGGTACCATTTCTGGGTTAGCAGAGTCTGTAACCTGAAGCGTATGTAACCCGAGGTACCATTGTAAATGGCTAAATACAAGCAGGGTGGTCATCTGGGATCTGTCACATTATCATTTGATACCAAATGGCAGTGCTATGGATGGGATAGATGATTTTTGAAAAGAACAGTGTCAGAGATACTGTTATGTGCCTCATGAGTGTTGCCATTAGGCATCTCAACCCCATGTGTGATGGTGCTACAGAGTAACTTGACCTCCTTAAGTGTACACAGCCATGTAGTGGCTAATTCAGTCCACTTGTCTTTCCCTGCAGTTAATTCTTAGGCCTTCTGCATATTCCGCTCTGCCAACCATTTCTTATCATGTACTGTATTGTATTTTGAATTGTGCTGACAGAAGGGGGAGCTTTTATTTGGAGAAGTAGGTGGATAATAAAAAGGGTACAATGTGAAAATTTAGCATACTCATGAAGCATAGGTCTGTGAATAGCTATTAGTCGCTAATAATTTAAAAAGGAACTTCCATGTTTTATGGAAGCATTTCTTTTATTTGGGGGTGCTTGAAATCTCCATAAAACCCTGCTTGTGTCTTTCCGGAGGGCATCTGGCTTGATACTGTTAGAGATAAAGAATGCTAGATTGAGTGGATCTTTGATCTGACCTAATAGAGCCCTACTTAGTATGTCAGTGATGTTTGGGAACATGCAGGCACATTGAAACATATCCTTCCTGTAGTTTGTGGTAGCCCACTCTCTGGAAAACAAGAATAGCTGTTACTTTTGCCTCGCTCCTGCTTCTAGTTCGAAGTGTTGAATCAACGTACTTCAATCTTTCCTAGCGGTATTTACACTTTGTCTTTTCCTCTTCGTGGGAGTTCAGAATTTCAGAGATCTGTCTACTTTTGAAAAGATGTTGGAAAGTATCTTGTTCTCATAATTCTGCGTATGGTAGCTCAACTCTTCCATGTGTCCTGATTCTGTTTTCTGTTGCCGTAGTTAATGCATTGGCGCAATTCTGATGCTTTACCTGCAAAAAACAAAACCTGTTCCTGTGGTTGGGGAGTGTGCATTCCAAGTGAATAACCATGCACAATGAATTGCAGATCTGCCTCCCTTTCTAATGTGTGACACAGGCATGCCTAAGTTGCTGCTTCAAAGAACAATATCCCGCTATGTTCAGGATTTTTCCCATTGTGTGGGTGTATTTTATTAGAGACCACCCACTGTTTAATGATCCAAATGCAGGGCTAGAAATATATGCTGTATTCCTTCCTACGATTGGGGAAATTGCTGTCCTTGAAAGCACTTCTGAATCTGTTTCTTTCCAGACCATCAAAAGAATTGCATTGCCAAGTCTTTGATGTATCTCATTCTACCATCCCTCAACCTCATGCTTTGGAACTAACTATCAGGCTCCGGGTAAATTTATATTCGTAAATGTAATGCACACCAGAAGAAGAAAATGGGTTATCCAGCTTTGAAAATTAGTAGCTTAAGTAGACTGTTAAAAGCATCTCATATTGCAAAGTCTATTGTGTGTGGACATAGGAAGTATCAACAGCAAAAATAAATAAATAAAAATGAACATTTTCAAATGCTGGTGAAACGTTGGAAAAGATGCTGAACTGTTAACTGCAAAATTGACAGTTGAAATTTCACTACCATCTGGTCTTAGGCAAGCCACTTACCATTCAGTTACATATCTGCAATGTATGTCTGCAATGCCCCTCCAAACTCTGATGTTCCTCATCTACTGTACTGGAAGAGATTAGTAATAATACTTGGGTCCATGCCTTTTGCATGGCAATATTGCACCCATTTTCTGAGTGGTTTCCTACATATTTAGCTGTGATTCCTGCATTGAAGGGGATTGAACTAGATGGTCCTTGAGGATCCCTTCTATGATTCTATGTGTCTGTGTTTTAATAGCACAAAAAAAGGAAAGAAATATAGAAACAAGCTCTGGAAATCAGTGCATATCTAGGATATAATACAGCCTAATACCAGGTGCTTATATGGAGTTGTTTATGTGGATTAATCATTTAACTCATGCTAGTTGTGTTCCCTTTCAGACATTAATGAATGCCAGCTCCAAGGGGTATGCCCGAATGGTGAGTGTTTGAATACCATGGGCAGCTATAGGTGTGCCTGCAAAATTGGATTTGTGCCAGACCCTACGCTTTCCAGATGCATCCGTAAGTAACAGAACCAATCCGTACCTATCAATCATTCATGTGGGTTTTCTTTTCCCCCTTGCATCTTGTAATGGATGCAAGTTCATCACTGTTGGCCAACATTTTCTTATGGCGCTTCTCATTTTGAGAACTTTTAATTCACCATTGGAGAGTTTCTTTATGACCTAATAAGAAACTGTCATTTTAAAACAAAATTGTGTGGTGAATTATCCAGATAATTTATGTGACAGAAATGAATGGATACACTAACACAGCATTTGCAGAGATCCTGTGATGATTTTTCAGGTTGTCTATGGTTGAGCTAAGTAAATTGTATCTTTTCCTTTTAGTTGAACAAGTAAACCCAGTAGGGTCTGATTAAAGGGGGATTATTCATCTATTGAGCTGTGTTCTGATATCTCATATATTTCCGAACCTTATATTCCTCATTCCCATATTTTTTTATCTCACACACAGAATCTTTCATGACACAGCTATTCACTTAGGTGTGGGTGTTGGTGGTGGCCCATTCATTGTATTCTTTATGCTGGCTAATAATTTAAAATTTTCTGCATTGAACATGGGTAGTGCTGCCATTGATAACACAATCTTATCATGTTTACTCTGAAGCAAAACACCACTGTTCAGTAGGACTTACTTCTGGTAAGTTGGCACAGGTTTACAGAAGTCTCTAAATGCAAAAAAAGGGTCATAACTTTCTAAGCTGTGTGGAAATTTAAAATCAGTGACATGGAGCATCACAGCCACACTGTCCACAGGAGCTCCAATACAATTACAAATATCCTTCTTTGTTTAAGGATATGCAGGATTGCCCAAGAATTGTTCCATTTTCATCTTTATCAGTGCCTTTAATAGTCCAAATCCTGTATACCAGGGATGTCCAACTCCAAAGAGACTGCGATCTACTAGCAGAATTAAAAACTGGCAGTGATCTACCCATTGGGGAGGGCAGGTCGAAGCTGTTGAGATTATTTTTTAGGGAAGCAAGTTGAAGACTAAGTCATCCCGACACCAATTTCAGTTCTAGAAAACGTGCGCCAGTGGACGGGAGGGGGAGGGGCCAATTGCTCCTTTCCTCCCCCGCGGATGAAAAGGAGCCGTGATCGACTGGGGGTCGACCTGTTGGACATCCTTGCTGTATACTAATGCTGAACTCATTCTTCACATATGGATGCTAATGTAGCCAAAGTGGCCTACTTGGTGCTCCATGCAATCTGCCATAATCATGAGAGTTGTTGCTGGCCGTGTCTTTGATCATCCAGCATACTTTTGTCAACACAATCACACACCTAGAAATGGTTGGGAATTTTTGTGTGGAGAGAAATAGCAGTGTGTCAATTGGAATTTACTTGAATCTGGGAAGGTAGATATGGGAATATGAAATATGACAAGTCGTTAGTCCCAAATGAGAATCAGTTTACCAATAAGTAACAAGTAACCAACTAAGTAGCAAGTTCCAAATATTTGTATGAACTGACTGTTGGAAATAAGAAAGAGCACAGAGGAAGGGGAAAAATAATAAACAATAATTTATTTTCAAAGAATAAAAATTACTAGACACTGTCAGACACCAACCTCAAAATGTAATAGTTATGTAACTATAAAGTAACTGTAACTAGTAAAGACAATTGAATATGCTGGGAGGGGGGTTCTATGATATTTTAGAGAAATTTCATTTTGCCAGTCATGGAAGGCCGCTGTCATCTGACTTGCAACATCAATAGAACAAAGCTTTTCAATGTATAATACCATACTAAAAAACTGGGGGACTGGTTGATTTCTGGATTAACCTGCTTCCATATTGCCTCTCCTCTTATTACATGGCTAAGAGTAAATATATGGAGGGGTTTTTTGTTTTTGTTTTTTCTTTTGCTCATTTATTTGAACTGGTTAGAAGATTTACAGTGTAATCTTAAATATTGTTCTGTTCCATTTCAAATCGTTTTATGTGTTTTATAATTGTATTGGTTTTATTTGTTTTTATAACTGTATATTTTATTGCCCTGGGAGCTTACAGTGAAGGGTGGGTGGGAAATCTTATAAATTGAATAAATGTCTACTTAGAAGTAAGTCCTGTTGTGGTTAACTCGCAGGTAAGTAAGTTTTGGATTGAAGCCTTAGAAACATCAAAGGGGTGTATTAATTGACCTATTTGATTATGTAACTTTACTCCATCCCTCACCTTCCATACTCACCCATTATTTATTATTAGAACAATGTATGTCTTGTTTCAGTCTCAATTATAAGCCAGAGATGACCCGAGTTTCTAATTCTAATAACCCCATATACCAGAATCCTCAAACCACACAATATGGCATCATATAGGCAGACCTGAGTCCAGAAAACAGTTTGAATGATTTTTACAGCCCAGAAGATTGTGGCACCATCTTCCACTTATCCCAGATTCCATTTTTCCTAGAGCAAAGAATGGGGAGAGATGAATTGCCAGGTTGTTGTGTGCAAATTTCTCTCTCTCTCTCTCTCTCTCTCTCCCCCACACCCACACCCGCCCATCCATCCTTCTTACTTTTGTTGTTCTTCAGTTCATTTAAATTGTCCCACCAGTAGCACCTAAAAGATTCAGATTATGTGAAATGTTTCATAAGGCAGGGTAGGCTACTCCTTTTCCAAATCGTTCCAGGCTCAAATTGTGACTTCCTGTTTTTGTGTTTGTATGGCAAGTCGGTGTGGAGAGCTCATCCTATTTCAAGGTTTTTTTTTTGCTGCAAAATAATAATGATTAATTACAGTAACAGCAATAATAATTAAATGTTATTATAAATGTTTTATGTTTGAGCAAAACTGGATTTCAAAAAAGCAAAACTGTATTGTTTCAGTTTGATTTGTTATTTGTGGAAGATCTTCTATTTATCAGGTGGAAGAGGAGACTTGCCAACATTTGTTTCTTTAACATCCTGAATAATTACTGTACAACAGATAGTGCATGGATGAAATCCACCAATCACTGCTGCTGTGCAACCTCCATTCATTTCAATTGGACATATATAGGTTGATGCTTATAGCTCTCAGTAGACTTTTGACTGATACTGAAATTTTGACTGGTTGTTTTGTAACTTTTTTAAAAAAATAAATCCTTACCATTAAAAAGACATTCTCAAGCTTTGTGGGGGCTTGGAATCTGAGTTAGAGTAGCCTTTTCTTTTTCAAGTGAAAACATTCAGCACAACTTGTGACCTTCCAAGCTGAATGCAGTCTACCAGCTAGACATTGCACCTTGCCAGGCTCTTGGCAACTCTCTTGTTTTTGCAGTCCTAGACAGACTGGAGACGAGGAGAGGATTTATCAAGGTCCTGCTTGCACCACCACCAGTTCTTCAGATCTAAGTTGAGCTTGAGAATCAGAAGTTGTGCAGGTTTCGCATAGACCATTATCACATTCATCCTTGAATTTATTTGCCTTCCTTTTGCCATAATCAAAATTTCTTGAGTTGCCAAGACAGCTTGAAGGAAAAAAAATCTTAGTAACAGCAGCGGATGTGGTCTGATCTCATGTTATCGCCACCCTAAATCTTGATGTGAGCTGTGATAAAAAATACTACTGATTCTGTTGACTGAAGGAATTCTAATTTTCAGTAGAGTGTTTCATTACATGAATTTGAGAAACTGTGAAAGAGAAGGAACAGTGGACAAGGGAAGGTTGATAATATTAGCGTGATGTGTTTCTGGAACTTTCTTCATTGTGAACTGCCATGACTGACTTCAAAAATATAATTGTCTCATTGACTTAAAATGACCTTGCCTATCAATTCAAAGTGGCTGTGTGAGTGTGTGATCTGTCAGTGTTCTGTATTTTTGCTGTTCACCTGCTTTCAGCTTCTGCTTCAGTGCTTCTGCATGGGAAGGAAGGCTTCATTCTAATTATGTGTTGTTGGAGCATGGCAGCATCTAATTTTGACACTGGCTTTTATTCCTAAACCATATGGGCTTATTTACTTTTGTGTTGCATTCAGACATGATTCGTTATAAGAAAAAGAAAAGAAATATTTTTGATTGGAGACATTGGCATCTTTGTCTCTTTTCCGTCTTTAATCTGGTGGTGGAACTCCTATGGTGTTTCTCTGTTTTGTTTCTCATGTAAACTCTGGCGTCCTCCTTCCCTTTTTGCTGCAGCTGATAATCCCATGGTCACTGAAGAGAAAGGGCCCTGCTACCGGTTTGTCAGTGCAGGAAAGCAGTGTATGCACCCTCTCTCTGTTCAGCTCAGCAAGCAGCTCTGCTGTTGCAGTGTTGGCAAGGCCTGGGGCCCCCACTGTGAGAAATGTCCCCTTCCAGGAACAGGTAAGAGGTTCCCAGAAAAAGAATATACTTGCACTGACACACTGTACACTGCGCATAGTGTAACTTAGCATAGTGTCCTACAATACAGTGTTATGTGAGTCATACGGGTTCTTACTAGTAGCATTCCTTAAACAAACATAGAGAAGATTTTCCTCTGCTGCACCAGCTTTCTAATTAAGGTAAATTCATTCATTGAGTGATGTTTCTCAGTGCATGGTTCATATCACATGATGGCTATGAATGAGCTAAGAAAGGTATACAGTCTTAAGACTGAAAACTATAACCAGATTTATCTTGAGGTAGCACTTGAAAGAAACCCTTTCGAAATTTCCAAGCTTTAGCGATCAAGAGACTGAAACACTTTGCCAAGGAGTTGTGGGTTTGGTCCATGTCCTTGGAACTAGGCAGAAGGCTAGATCCCTTGCCATAATTTTTTTTTGTCAAAGTCTTGATGGAGGCTTGGAGAAAGAATGGAAACTAGGATGCTATGAATAGAATCAGTACTATTAAAAATATTAAAATCAAGAGTTCAGTTCACATTCACACATACCAAATTTCCCAATCCAATCTGGGCCTGTGTTGTGGGCAGAACACTACATAGATGGTAGAACACTACATAGAAAGAGACACAGTAAGTAATAGGAACACTAGCAAATCAGCTAGCAAAGGTTAAAGTAGTTGGTTGGATGAGTGAAGCTAAATACCTGAAAGGATTGGACATGATTTGAGTTGCCTCCTGGTTGCTCTAAAACATGTCCAATCAGTTCTACTGCCATCCATTTTTCTGTGTTTGGCTTCCAGCTTAGCAATGGTAAATTTGCATACATTTAAATAGACCAAAGAATTACTTTCCTCCTCCTGGTTTGGTGGTTGAATCAGCAGAATCATTTGTCACTGGGCAAAACTGATATTTCTAAAGGCATTCCAGAAGAAAGAGGAGGTGCTGGAGGCTACAGTGAGAAGCAGAATGTGGTGTGTCTAACCCTTACCTGCTGCTGGCTTCCTTATTCTCAAAATAAGGTCCATATTTTGTTCTCAAGCAAAAAACGATAGAGATCATCCTACCTTTCCCAATTTTGAGGAGAAAGGCAGCTTAAGAGGGCAGTTTTAAGAAGGAAAATGGCTATTAGGAAAAGGGTTAACCACCTGCACCCTGATGCTGATTGCAATCTCCAGTGGCTGTTTTTTGTTTTTTAAAAAATGGGGTGGTAAGCTACACAAAGGTGTACTTTGGCCCTAGAAGTCTTATAAAAGATAGGGGAATTCATAAGAAATCATTAAACACTACAATATTTATTGTATATGATTACTTGAGGGAAAGCAGAATTTGTGGACAAGGTGTGGTGCTACTTTATATAATACTACTATACAATAAAATATTACTTCTTTAGTAATGTCGAAGAAGTAATTAATGCTAGGCTTTTGTACTAAATTAAGAATAGCAAAATGCAGATGAAAAAAATCTTCTACTATAGTAGGGCCAGTTTGACCTTATGCTAAACTATGATTTCACATTCTGTGAATGAACTTTGGGCTTGAATATTCCACTCTCCCTCCTTTGTTGAGGTTACAAGGAAAAGCTCAGCAGCTAACCAGAGCTCCCCATTACATCCAAGCTCTGGAAACTGTGGATAGTTTAAACCATGGATAATGAACAAGCCAGGTTTATAAACCATAGTTTGAATTTGGCTTGTTTGAACTAGCCACATATTAAACCACTGAATTTCCACTAATGATGAACTCTGCTTCAGTTGAAAGTGAAAATGATACCTTCTTTACAAACATGACAGAGGGGAAGAGAGTAAAAGCCTGAGGCTTGTTCATATAATACTAAACCATGGTTTAGCATTAAGTCCCCAACGGCCCATGGTTTGATTTACATATTGCAACTTTAGAGTCATTTAGATTCTGTTGCTATCATGACATATTTAAACATCTGAGTGAAATGGGTTAATCTTTTTCTAGGGGCAACAAATTAAGCCCCTCAAGTGACTTATGCAATAATATTCTCATGTATTCTGTGATTTTGGTTAAGTATAGAATAGATAATATTTCTAGAAATGTTCTTGATGTTAGAGATTTTCTACATTATATTTTCCAGTGTGTCAAAAGTACTGCACTTTTAGACTGTTAAAAGGAATGTTTTCCCATCCCAAATCTAGCTGCTTTTAAGGAAATCTGCCCTGGTGGAATGGGCTATACGGTTTCTGGCTCTCACAGAAACAAGCTTTATCATCACCCTGCAGTTAGAGTTCAGCCACCTGTCATTGGCAAGACCCAGATTACTCATCATGTTGCTAAAGGTACTTCTCCTCCACCTCTCCCAGCAAAGGAAGAGCCGGTGGAGGCACTGACCATCTCACAGAAAAGTGAGCCCGAGGTGGCTGTGCGAGAAGGTGAGAGTGGATAAGGATCTCATGATGTAGCTTAGTGTATTTCTAAATATGTGCATGTGTTTTCTTTTCGTGTGTACGTTCATGCTATTTGAAGTGCTTGTATAAAACACATTGTGTTTTTGAGGGCAACTCAACAAGTATGTCATTGCGTTATTTCTTATAGCAACTGGTTTTCAAGTTTAGAGTGTAGAATTTGTTTGCCCTGTAAAGAATCCTACCCTCAGGCCAAGATACTGCATCGGATGACTAGCTCCCTGCAAACCACATGATTCTGTGCATCTCTTGCATTCAGATGATTTCTTGGGAGTGAATATTAGTTTGACCCCATGTTCATGGCCCACAATGCAACAGAATCATGTTGTATTACTATTAAGTACTGGGAATCTTTTCATTTCCAAAAAACCAAATAAAACTCTTACCATCTCATTTCTTACACAAAGCATTTCTAAATGTTGGTTTCACAGTTTTAATGTCTCAGTCTGCATGATTTTCGCAAATGCCTCTAAAACCAGCTGCTTTAAAATGTCCTGTTTTTAACATGCTTAACATCAGTGCAACAGCAGAGAAAAGCAGAAGGCTTGCCGCATGTGCAAAAGTAAATGCATTGCCAACACGCTATTGGTGAACAGAACATAGGCAGGTATAAATAGATGGCTGTGTGGAGTGTTATGATTATGGTCATCCCAAACTGTTTTCCTCTGGAGTAGCCAATATATGCTTGAGTGTGGAAAGAACAATAAATGGGGAGGGTCTGCAGGTGCGTATTCAAAATGTGTAATATAGAAAACACAGTTACAGTCAGTTTCATAACGTGGAGCATCAAAACTTCCTACAAAACTTCTAAACATCCTTATCATTCCATAATATATTGTTTTGAATTTGAATAACATTCCTGAACATGGCAAGTTTCATTTTGAATGGCTGAGACATCTTTCTGACAGGATGGTGCATTTTAAAGCTCAGTTGTCTTTCAGAGATGAGAGTTCTATTCTTTGAATTGTTATTTTCATGTTAAGCTCTACAGTATCCTTTTTGTCCTTTTGATGATAGTACACTGACAGTTTAACAAAGCTACTCAAACAGATACAATTCCATAGCTAAGGAGTTTGGGAAACTTCATTTATGGCTGCATAGTTCTGAAATAATGTGGCTTTCCAATGAATAACTTTGTGTTTTACCTGGTTCACAGTTTAAATAAATGCTTTCTTTTGAACTACTTATGTTCAGGTCCCACGTTAAATCGTAATTGGCTGCATTTATTTTTTTAACCAGAAATTTTCTGTAAAGATACATTTTAAAAAGAGTAACATATATTCAAATGTAAATACCGGGCAAATATTGATTGAATGTCTTGTTTGATACTTTCTTTTGAAAGAGTTATCCTTTTCAATCACTGGCGTAAGGAGCAAGCTTAGAAACAGAAAGAAGCTTAGCCTAAATGTGAGATAGTGTTTACAGGAGGAAGCCAGGTCACGTGTCAACTGGTTCACCTAGCTTCACTACCAAGCAATCGTCATGCAGTCAAAGGGATGTTTAGCTCCTACCTAATGTATAGGAAATGAATAGTTCATGCTGAGCTGAAGATCAGTCTAGTAGTATGATAGAATAGGGAGGGCCAATGTGGTGCCTTCCACATGTTGTTGGATTCCAACTCCTGTCAGCCCTTGCCAATATAGCCAATAGTTAGGAGTTGCAGTCTCAACACTTCTGCAGTGCACCACATTGGCTATCCCCGTGATAGAGCAATAAGATGAACACTTCGGCTATTCATTCACTATTTGCCAGTTGAAGTTAACCTATGACTAAGGATTGTTTTGGGTTGTATGAATTGGCCGCTGGAGAGCAGCTTGGGCGAAGGTCTATTGTAGATGTTCTTTGTCCATTCTGTCAATGTACTTTTAAAGGCAAGTTAAGAATATCCGTCTGTAAGGGTAATCTACAAGACAGAACCATTTACAGTTAGGCTTGAGGGGAGGAAGTATACCACAGCTAGCCACAAATCAATGCTGACCGCTTCGACTGTCTCCTCTTTAGATTCTTTACTTCTCCCAGACTTGTTAAAAGGGGAGGGATGTTGATGAGGGTGCATGTCAGGTTAAAAATAAATAAATATATGGTTTAGAAGCTTTGGAAGTACTAAATACTGTTAAGTTTTGGTTTTTGGCAGAGTAGGTTTTATAATGTTTATCAGCTTTGTAAATTATTATTGCAATGATTAATCAATTAATCAGTTACAATTAAAACAAGGCTTTGCAGACTTCAGGCTTTGGGGTCTTTTTTTGTTTTTTACTAGAGCCCTGATGTCTTCCAGCTGGAGCCAGGATATATACTTAGAATGAAGGAACCAGGGTGCCTGTGAGCAAATGCTCAACCCAGAAAATTTATTTTCAATCCCAGACCTGAGCACAGTTATTTCATATAGAAATCCACTTCTGGTTTCCCTTCCCTTAGCTTTCTTAATTTCTGCAACCTAATTTAGCGGGGGTGGGAAACCATTTAAGGTGTTGCTATTGTTAAACAATGAAGAATCCAAAACTCTTGCTGGCTTTCTGTAAATCATTCAGAAGTCTAGAAGTAGATCCAGATATACTTTCTGCCTGCCCTGGATTAACCAGTGATGAGAATGACAGACATAAACAGGGCAATCGCCTTCTCTTTTACATAGGAGCAAATGCTTCCTCTGAATGCTTCTTACTTAAGTACAGTGGTACCTCGGGTTACATCCGCTTCAGGTTACATCCGCTTCAGGTTACAGACTCCGCTAACCCAGAAATAGTACCTTGCATTAAGAACTTCAGGATGAGAACAGAAATCGTGCTGCAGCAGCGGGAGGCCCCATTAGCTAAAGTGGTGCTTCAGGTTAAGAACAGTTTCAGGTTAAGAACGGACCTCTGGAACGAATTAAGTACTTAACCTGAGGTACCACTATAATGCTATTTTATTCACATGCAGATTTAATTGGTTATTCATATTAAGCACATATGATTGATTTTAAAAATTCAGTCTAGTTGCAGTTGTAGAGTAAATTCAGCTTTCATTGTGGAAACTTAGATTGGTCCACATTCTTGGTTGCTATTAGAAATCCTCCCAAGGCCAATTCAGTTGTATGAAGGGACAGTAGAACATCCCATAGCCAGATAGGTCATGTGTAGCATGACATGCCCAGTGTTGGCCCTGCTCCAAGCTAAATTTTATGACCCTTTTTCACATCTAAAAAACAAATTACATCTTGTTAGCTAGTGAAACGGACTCCTTCAGGGGGAAGGACAGGCTATAAATTCAATAAATAAATATGTGCGGAAATACATAGTGCATAGTGTATAAATCCAGTTGCCCGTTTTGCTGGGAAGACAAGTAATATTCAAGTGTTTCTAGTAATCAAGATTGCGGGAGGCAGTGGAAGACAGGAGTGCCTGGCGTGCTCTGGTCCATGGGGTCACAAAGAGTCGGACACGACTAAACAACCAAAGTAATCAAGATACACTGGGCTACATTTGTACTAAACTCCAGAAAGTCTTCCAATGATTTCAAGATCCCCAAACCGAATGAGTCAGTCCCAAACATCAATCAGAAAATTAAAATAGAGTATACGAAGCTGTGTTGGCCCTACAAATGTGAAAGGCAGAGCAAATAGAAAGAGATGTTTCACAACCAAGTAGTCATTTGAAACATTTCAGACATCTAATGGGCTTTCCTGATTCCATTACAAAAAAACCCCTGAAAGAACAAAAGATCCTGCTATATATGCCCAAGGCTATAAATACTTGGCTTGTTTTAGGACGAAACTAGGTGATACATCCATCACAAAATTAGAGAGGGAAGTGGCTGAATCCCTGATACACCCCCAAACTAGGAAGAAATGTAAACATGTTCAGGAGTGGGATGGAAAACAGTTATAAAAGAAGAGGGAAATTTGCAGCCTGAAAATGGACAAAAAACACACAGCACATTCCTCTGCCCTCATTGGGGTCCTGCTAGTTTGAGCCTAGCAGAGCACAGGATCAGGCATTTCAGATTTAACTCCCTTCCACCATAGGATTGCAGCCTAGGAGTTTCTATTTGAAAAAAATAATGCCAGGCACGCCTTGAGCTGTTCCAAAGTTCATTTCAAATGTTAAAATATTTATCTACCAGGATCTCAGCAAAATTGATTTAAAATTGAAAAGAAAGTTATGCTGGATTTCTGCCTAATTCTCTATTAAACAGAACGGGAAGAAGATAGTGCTATTTTGAATAAGCCTGTACATTTGCATCTACTCAATAAACAATAAGTTGCCAGCAGATTCAAGGTCACATTGTTTAAGTGAATTCAGTAATCTTCATTGTATTTTTACTTGTTAAAAGGTTTGGTATATAGCTTAAGGAATGGTATTATTATTACTTTTACCGTGGATCTTATCCTATCTTCCCTCTTCATCATTTTCTTCTTTATTTCTTGAATATGCAAAATTCAAAGTTTAGCAAGTTCTACAGGAACAATTGTTCTTGCATTGAGTGTACCACAATTTTTTGCAGTTATTGCTGTGTTTCTTAGCAGCATAAGCCTCCCTGCTTTTTCCAAATAACTCTACTGAGTTTGGTTGGTTCAAACCTAATTTGTTATTAATCCCATATGTTTGGCATTCTGATGCACCAAATGCTTATTTATCTTCACAACACTCTTACCAGGTAGGCTACTTCATTCCCATTTAAATGATGTGTCTTAAAGTGAGTTTTAATCCACTTATGGGCCACACTTTTGCTCTGAGACAAATCTGAGCATTTTTAGTGTAGTAAATTAGAAACTTACATCTTATAGTTTCCCAGTTTAATGCTATAGGGAAGGGAACACACAAATAGGTTTAGAAGGTAGAAAAATGACTTGTTTTAGTACACTTTTCCTTTTTACAGTAGTTAATTCCTTTTCTTTCTTTCTTTCTGGTTTTAGTGGGAACTGCAGCCCCAGATCAGGTAACACATAAACAGTGCTCAATTTTGCATTTTGTAAAACAAAAATGAGCTTGAGATTTACCTGAAATTGTGGAAATTGTGGGAAGAAAATAGTTACTTTTTGAGGCTGTAGTAATTGAAACTCACTGATTAATATCCATATGGTGAGTATTCTCCGATATGCAATCTTTTTTCATAAACAAAAATTATTGGTATCAATGAAAAAATATCAACCATGTCCTAACTTTTTGGTGGCCTCAGTTCACCGTTCCCATTCAGCACAGCTCTTCAGCATATGTACAAATCAGTTGTTAAAACAACAACAACAAAATCTTCCATATAACTGCAGTGTTAGTATAATAATTTGCAGTGCAAGTATAACATTAGGAAGCTATACTGACCCAAAGATCAACAAAATGTGAAATTGAGCAGTTCCATATCCTTCCATTGGCCAGCAGGTGATAAAAGTGTTGTAAATAATCTGACAGCATGGCTAAGGTTCACAAAATCTAACATAAAATAATATTTGGGAACTATGTAGGGTTTTTCCCCACAGAATATTTACCTGTGCTACTTGGTCTCAACTAGGGCCTTTTCAGTATGGTGGAACACTCTGTCACAAGAGACTAGGGCCCTGCGGGACTGCAAGATAGAGCTGTTCTGCCTGACCCTTGGTTTGGACTCAGTCTGACCCTTATGTCTTCCCTCCCCTTAAGGCTTTGATTTATGAGCTACTTTTAAAATGTGGCTGCTTTTTAAATTGCATTTTAACCTGTATTTTAAATTGGGGGGGTTGGTCCCTCCCCATTATGTTTCTATTGTAATTTTACTGGTGTTAGCCGCCCTGAGCCCGGCTCTGGCTGGGGAGGGCAGGATATAAATAAAATTTATTATTATTATTATTATTATTATTATTATTATTACTTCATCCTCATCATTATAGGGCATACTAAAGTTCACACACCAGTTGTGGAAGGTAGGAACAATTCAGTTTTGCATTTCCTTAGTTGGAGCATAGTGGCTTATAAAGACTAGCTCTGCTGGATCAGAGCAAGTGGCCATCTTAGTCTACACTTAAATTATTTTTCTGCTTGTTGAATCAATTGCAATGCACTGTGCTAAATGCTTTATGATTTTTAAATTATATTTTAATATATATTTGCATTCCATAGAAATCCAGTTATAGCATAAAAAGCATATAAAAATAAAAGAAGCAATTAAAACACAATTAAAAATCAGTATGACTAATGCACACATGCCGTGGACCACCTGAATGAATCTCGCAGGCCACTGGTGGTCCATGGACCACAGTTTCAAAACTCCTGCGATAGAGCACAGCTGCATGATTTTTACAAGACCACAAGCAAGGCATGAAGGCAACAGCTCTTCCCTATATCCCACCCCACTTCACAGCAACTTGTATTCCCAGGCATTTTGCCTTGCTACATGGAATGTGCATTTAGCTGTAAAGGTTAATAGTCACTGATAGACCACCATGTATTTATTGTATCCTTTAAAAAACCGTTTAAATTGCTGTGGAAAGAACCATAGCTCTACAACAAGCGGATGTGTTTCGCATGCCAAAGGCCTCAGACTTCATCTTTGCCACCCCCTGGTACAGCTGGCTCCCTTTTGAGATTCTGCACAACTGCTTCCAGTCAGTGAAGGCAGTACAGAGATAGGCAATGGCCTGACTCATTATAAAACAGTTTCCTAAGTTCTTCCTCCTCCTTCTTAGTTGTTTTCTTTATAAGCTAAAAAGACCTGGGCACTTTAGCTTTTCCTCATAGGAATGTTATCTCAGCCTCTGAACATTTTGGTATCTTTTTCTGCGCATTTCCCAGTTTTGCAATTTCAGATGCAGCAACCAGAAATATGTGCCCTTGAGCTACACATTTGTTTAAAAAATGCTCAGCAGCATTTAAAATATTACATAATATATTCATAAAACAGTCATTAACAGATTATTCCCAGTTTCTGCATTGTTTTAAAAAGAACATTAGGTCACTAGCAGTTTAATAATAGTTGAGATAGAAAATAGTTATTGTTTTAATATTTAATTTGATTCCAGGCCACTGTATAACAATATATCATGATATATGTTATGTAAATAGAATCATACAATAAAGCTATTATTTCTCTCTCTTTAAAGTACTTAATTTTCAATATACTTTCTCTGCTTTAGTCTTAAAAACTGAGGAATCCTGTCTCACCTAGCATCATGCTGTGGAAGGAATTGAACATCACACTCTTTAATCATTCTGTCAACTCAAGCATTTCATCTTGCCAGACAGAACAGTTCCCCCTCTCCTCCTCATGTGTGCTGCTCTGGGGGCTTTCCTGGTCCTTCCAGAGCCAATTTCAGGGACTGCTCAAGGGCAGAGCAGGGAAAGTCCTGTTGAGCAAGCAGATAGTCCTTGTGCATGTCTTCTGCTGAGATTTGTTAGGTAAAGCCTGCCCTAAGCAACAGAACCCAGAGTTGGACAAAGTAGATGCATTGCATGTTCAGACTCAGTTCTTGTGGAAATCTGTAAGACAATCAAACTGGTTGCATTCTCAGATAAAGTTGAGATGGGGCAAAACTTGATCTCCCAGACAGTAGGTCTACCAGAGACAGTTTGGTCAAGTGCAGCCAATGTATGATTTAGAAACAATGTGTATATTAGGAGTAAATAGCTGAGTCTTTGCGAAGGCCTTTTTAAAAATCACAAACTGATGTGATATTGTGGAGAACGGAGGACTGGAAAAATGAGAATTTTGTCCATTGCTAAGTAGGAACAGGGGACGCGGGTGGCGCTGTGGGTAAAAGCCTCAGCGCCTAGGGCTTGCCGATCGAAAGGTCAGCGGTTCGAATTCCCGCGGCGGGGTGCGCTCCTGTTGTTTGGTCCCAGCGCCTGCCAACCTAGCAGTTCAAAAGCACTCCTGGGTGCAAGTAGATAAATAGGGACCGCTTACTGGCGGGAAGGTAAACGGCGTTTCCATGTGCTGCGCTGGCTCGCCAGATGCAGCTTTGTCACTCTGGCCACGTCTCCGGACAGCGCTGGCCCCCGGCCTCTTAAGTGAGATGGGCGCACAACCCTAGAGTCTGTCAAGACTGGCCCGTACGGGCAGGGGTACCTTTACCTTTTAAGTATGAACAAAGTTCAGTGAACTTCTTTCTATTCCTGAGGAAAGTGGAGGAGGGAATGTGCCACTTTATTTTACTGTATGAGATGACCTAAGGGTCTTGGTTTTTTAAACTATTGTTTAACAAGATTTATATACTGTTTGACAAATAACAAAGCCCTCTGAAAACAGTTTTCAGTTTCCCCATTAAAACATGTAAGCAGAAACACCACATTCACTAGCAGCAGCTTGGAGCTCATGGCAGCTTCCAGATCAGCAAGACTTTTCTGGAACACTCATATGATAAATCAACGTCACAAGGGTGTTCTAGGAAGTCCTGCCAAGTTAGAAGCTGGCATGAGATCCTTGCCATTGTAAGCAAATACAGCACAGTGTTTTAGGAGAAAACAAAGTCCCCAGCCACTTGTAGAGTAAAATAATTCAGTGGTGTCAGGGGTTGCCTGTCAATAATTTTCTTAAAACTTCACATGGCACCTTTGAAAAGTTCAGAAAATAGTTCCCCAGATTGCAATGTGGAGAATGACTATAAAATTGTGGTGTATGTTTCATCCCAGCACTAACATAAAGACATTGCACCTTTCCTTGCCTCAAAGACATAGGCTCTGTGAAAGATGGTGCCAATTTCCTATGCCCAAGAGTACATCTACATATTGTCTGTATTGCATGTATTATATGAACCTCAGTGCTTTGTGCCGTATCCCCAAAAGGCACTTGACACATAACTGATTCCTGCATTGCAGGATGTTGGACCAGATGACCCTCAGGTCAATTCTATGACTGTGTTCTACCCCTTTCCCACAGACTTACCCCCCATAGATGATTCTTCCCCTTTGCGTGAAGAGAAATCAAGGATAAGAGCTCCATTGTAACTCATTGACGCATAAGTTTTACCTGTGATTTGTGAGCTGTGGTTATTCTCTTTCAGCTTTCACTGAGTTGTGAACCAGATATAGTTTCCAAACCTTAAATTGGCTTGGCAGCCCTTAATCTGTAATTCTACAATTACAGGGGTCAGCCCTGCACACAGCTGTAAAACACAATCCCCAGTAGTCTAAAAGAGAATTAGTCCACCCAGCAAAATGGAGGATTTCAGCCATGGGGAGCGTTGGGCATGCTGAGGTACCATTGTTTGCAATGGGTCCTAAATGCACCAAACTTTGTTCTGTACTGCACCAATAATGTGTAGATGGTGTGTGTGTGTTTGATATTTTATTTGTATATGTGTGCCTGTTCTGAGCTCCTAGTTATAAGAGGCATTCCTGCATCTAAGCATATTAAAAGCAGATGTGCATATGCAAGGATAAGTTATTTTTAATCACAAGTCTACAAATAGATGTATGTTTGGCTTTATGTACTATATGTATATCAATATATTTAGAAGATTTATCTTTACCTAATAAATTGTGATAAAAATACATTGTCTACAAGAGCTGCTGCTGAATGGAAAATGAACCAATTACAAGGAGTTAATGCTTGCTCTTATTTTTAAACTATATATAAATACACACAGTTTGCTATGAAACATCATTTTTTCAAAGCAAAATTTCACTACAAAATTGGGGAGACACATTAAAAACACATAATCACCCATTTAATTTTTAACCATTCTTTTAGGAATTAGTTTCACTTGATGACCGAGAAAAACCTGGTCAACCTCAGCTTTCTCCTGGGATTTCAACTATTAACCTGCATCCACAATTTCCAGGTAGCTCTTTTTGACTCCTCCTTTAATGGATGAGAATCCTTGCAAAAATGGCATGGAATAATTCTTTATGGTGTCTATATTCCTTTCATTTTTAGAATTTTATTTCTAATTTAATGTTCTGCATTTTAAAAAGAAGGGCTTAATCTAGCAAAATTTTTATTATCTTTACATGAATAATCCTTTTAAAGTCCACTAGACAAGACTCTTTGGTGAAGAAAATAAGACCTAATGCATGTCATGGACTCATGCATTCCATCTCATTCCATTCTTCCTTGGTGAATTCCTTTCCCTTACCCAATTAACATTTTTTAAGGTGCAGCTATAGCTCAATGATTTGCATGCAGAACATTCCAGGTTCAATCCCTGGCATATCCATGTAGAGACAAAAAAGACCCCTACCTAAATACTGAGCCGGATGGGCCATGGCCTCACTCAGTACAAGGCAGCTTCCAATTTTCCTGGCACTTTAGTCTGCATTGATGATATCCATGGTTAGCTATTAAACCAGGCTTAGAAACAGGGTTACAAGTTTCACTTCACTTACAGAATTGTCAGGTTGACTTGTTGGTTAAAAGGTAGTTTGCAAAGTCTGGTTACAGCTAACAATGGTTTGTTAACCATATTTAAGGCCAGTGCTGCTATAATTCTGCTGTCCTACTGCAGGAAGTTCAAATGGACACCCATGGCTTTGGTATCGGACAAGCCAGGCAGGGAGATGGAAATTCAGAATCTTAAAGCCTAGTCCTCATTCTGGTTCTTCTTCCAGCAACAGTGACCTCAGTTTCCCTCCCAATATGTATTTTGGGTCAGATAATGCTGCTGTATTAATGTCAGGTCAGTTAACAGTAAAATGGCAATGATATATGTCTTGATTGTGGATGCTGATTTGGCTTACGTTACTGGACGTGGAAGGATGAGCCTGGAAGCAGCTGGCCTCTCTCAGCTGTTGCATTCTGTTTTCTCAGTCTAACACCAATACAGGATTGAGGGTTTGGTCATGTTGGTTGTTGTCTTTTGCTGTAGTCCCTAAGGATTCCATCTCATACTCCCACAATCCCTGGATTATTTCAAATTTGTGTTGGACAATCAGGACAGATTAGGAATTCTGTTCTTAGCATCCTTCTGCTCAACTATCTTCCTGTGGGAGCTGAAAACAATAATCTTAGTGGACCTCAGCATCAATGCAAAGGTTTGGTTTTTATGTTTTCAATGTGGCATAAAGATTGTGATTTCTCCTTGTTCAGGTCAGATAATTTCCTGATGAGGTTTAGGCTTGCAATGGCTTTTCTTCTCTGCCTGATCAGTGGATATGTTAGAACAGTGATGGAATCTGAAAGATCCCCCCTCAGAGTCCCTGGCAAGTTTCCTTTTGACATGACCGGTGCCCCATCAAACCCTTGTCACTCTGTAGGGGTTACATGAAGTATAATAGTTCACAGAGCATCAATGGTTCCCCCACACGCTTGCCTGTGGAGCAGATCCTGTTTTCCTCCTTGGTTTACCAGCTCCATTTACTAGTTATGGAAATGGCTTAGAAGAAAGTGGCAGGAAACATAGTATGAAGATTAAGAAATACAGGCAACAATCTATCTTCAAGCCTACTCTGTGATGGTGAAGGCAGCAAAGAAACAATACAGCTAACTCACAACTTACACACATTTAATTTGTGTACATTCAGCTTTACACACTTGGGGGGAGGGGAATTAAAAAGGGCGTAGGCTTTAGCAATCCCACCTACCAAAATGTATTTTGACTATAAATGATTTTTGCCATGCATAGTGTAAATGCGACAATAAATGCCTCCTTGATGAAATTGAATGTGCTGGAATGACATCACTCTCTACTGAGTTACAAAAAAGATGGCTGTTCCTACAGACCTATGGAACAGCCACATGTTTTTCTGTACAGTGTTCATGCTAGTAACAGAACATTATCATATCCCATGACTTTCAGGTAGTATTTGTAAGATAGTTTTCACTGCATAAGGCAGCCACTGCCCACTTTCAAACTGTTGCTAATAGTGGTTAGCAGTTTAAAGAAAGGAGTAAAGTGGGACCACCACATCAGAGTTGTTTGAGTCAGAATTCTGGACTATGTTCCAATCCACTCATTAGTCTGGGAGATACAGATCAGATGAGGCCACTTTGGATTTGGTCTCAGCCAGTTCCTCCCTCAACACTGCTCACTCTTACTTGCTTTAATTTGGATGCCACTGATTCTGCCTTCAAGCAATGAATGTGCACAGGGAACCTTGTTGCCCAGCTTTGTTGGGTGAATATTAGTTAGTGGTTACTAAGGCTATGTAAAAGGTGCTTGGTGGGGTGTGGCCGACTGTCTCCTTGTTTCTTGACTCCCTTGGCTTATAACATATAGCAGGTGAGGGTTCATCAGCTGGGTCCAAGAACATGCTTTCTTGTGAGAGAGAAGGGTTGTGAGACCCATCTATTTCCCCTTCCTGGTCAATATGCTTGAGTTGGTGGTTGCTATACAAATCCAGATCTGGATGCATTTCAGTTTGGTGCCAGCCCCTGGTGCGACCGCACTGCTTGCACTGTCCTGCTGTAAATCCGCCCCTGCTCGGGACATGGGTACCTAAAGGGGCGTCCTTTTCTCAAATAGGAATTGAAATAATCATCAGAGTATCTTCTTAGGTCTTTCCATCTGCTGAACGCAGGTGGATTGCAACCAATGGAAGGAATGTTTCTGCTGTTTTTGGAATGCAATCCCTGGGAAGGCTCACTAGTGGCTTTTCGTAAACCTTTCCAATGCTAGGCAAAGACCTTTCTCTTCTTCCAGGCCTTGTTAAACATTAGCTGAACTTGATTCTACCTAGCTCCAGGGATGCTTCTGTGCTTTAATACTTTTTTATTTCTTTGGGCTGTGTGTTTTTGTTGTGTTACGTTGTTTTGGTGCTCTTTCATTGATTTTATTTTTTTATTAGCTGGCATGAGAGTATGCTACTGAAAGGAGATATATTATGTATATATTCAAGGAAGGTAGGAGGTAATTTGCTCTGGCAAAGGGGAGGAGGAGCATGCAATCCCATGCCACGCTCCTGATCTCCTTACAATGGTTACATCTGCACTGTTATCTCTTCTATCATTATGCCTGAAGCAGGCTTAAGAAGGGAAATGACTGCAAAACTGTTCACTGTGTGCAACACAGTGTGATAAAGTACTCTCTACTTAGCCAGTGAGCAATGAACCCATGAAACCCATGAATCTTTGGATTGCTAATGAGTCTACTGAACTCAATGGAGGTTGTACTGCAGCTGTGCTTGGTTAATTGTGCCCATGAATTTTTATGTGCAAAAATTTTATGGAGGGGCATATGTTGAAGTTGAAGAGAAATAGATTTAATTGAAATGGAGAATGATTTGGAAGTCCTTTTCATATTCCTGAATGTGGTAGACACTTAACTTAGGCACCAAAAAGTGAATTGAAGTGGGAACAAATTTTCCGAAAGTGGTCCCACAATCCCTCGTGTATTTCAAACATCTCATTCAGTGATGCTTAGACAGTGAAGTTTCGTCACTATACTTGCTTTATTAGTTTTACACAGTTCCAGATTTCTTTCACATGCACCAGAGTAACAAATAGGTCAGACTGTCAGTGTTCAGAATAAGAAATTATTTTGAGTAATTTAGCAGATGTTCATGTGTTTGCTGCTTGGTAAGACTAAAGCATATAACAGTATTGTGCATCTCCTTATAACAACACATGCACTCTGGGCATGTTTTGTGGGGAGCAAAAGGCACTAGCAACTAAAGGGAGATGTGCAGTTTCTTCAAAATTCAGGATTTTAGAAGATACACAATGGGAGTCTGTAACATGCACCACCTAGAAACATATAAAGAGACCCTTACTACAGTTTTCCATTAATGATTAGTTCATTAAGCCATGCGCGTATTTTAAAACTTGCCTTCCTCATATGTAAATAATTTTCTCTTTTCTTTTGCACAGTAGTAGTTGAAAAAACCTCTCCTCCTGTGCCTGTAGAAGTTGGCCCAGATGTGTCTACTTCAAGTGCTAGTCAAGTAATAGCACCGACTCAAGTTACAGGTATGATGCATACTTTCCCCACAAAAAAATGGCTGGAGGTAGAAATGGGTGCATACTCCCAAATAACTGAGGGCTATTAGAGCGTCAAACAGGAAGAATAGAGCAGCAGAACACAGGAAAATTCAGGGCCAAAAATGTTCAGTTTAAGAGGGTGGAATTGTATGTTATTTTTGGCAAGTCTGGTCATATGGATGGCATGCAGTTCACAGTTGACTTACGTTGTGTATATAAAATAGAGTCTAAAGGATTCCACCCACCGGGAGTGTATTTGCAGGTTTGTATACCATGGTTCAACTGCATTTTTTCTGCATGCATGGGGACAGTTTCTGGTCAGCTCCACATACAGGCACATTACATTTCAGGACGCATACTTTATGCAAATATGCCTCCCCAAAGCTCTTAAAATGCCTTTTTCTATAAGCGGTGCATTAACCCATATCCCCCTTAAAAGCATATGAAAAGACACAGACATGACATGGTGAGCGATCTTGTGAATTTACCCATATTCCATAATAAAAACTTGAGAAAATCGCATTGATTTCTAAAGGTGCCTAATGAAAATAATAATTTGGGGATAGTTTCCAGAATCTGATCTAGAACTGGGTTGTGTGGGGAAGCCATTCTTTGAGAAACATACTCCCTCAGCTTTTGTAGGGCCAGGGTCCCACCTTTCTAGGCTAGGTAAGAAAAGCCTAGCAGTGAGCAGGTTTCCAGGATGCACCTCCAAGAGATTGGCAGTTTTATTTATCTTCATTAATAAATGTCTTGTTCCTGATCCTCCACCACCATGAGCATGTATGTGAAATTAAGATTCTCCCCCCGCCCCCAATATGCATCATTTTACACTTGTTTACACTGAATTGCATTTGACATTTTACTGCCATTTCACGAAGTTTGGAGAGGTCCTTTTGGAGTTCTTCAGAATTTTTTTTCTTTTGTTTCAACAACCCTGGACAACTTACTATCACATTATTATTACCTTGGCCATCTTACTGCTAACTCCTAGGTCTAAGTTGTTTATGAACAAGTTAAAAAGCACAGCTTCCAATACCAGTCCTTGGAGGGCTCCACTTTCTACCTTCTTCCTTAGAGAACTGTCTCTTTATTCCTACCCCTGCTTCTTGAAACTTAACCATTTCCTGATCCACAAGAGAACCACACCTCTTTTTCTATGATTGCTACATTTATTCAGGAATTCTGTCATAGTTGTGTGTTTAAACATCACAAATGTTAAGTTTTCTACCCCTTGTGCGCACACTTGTTTCTAAGGAGCGGTATGCAATACAGCCATGTAGCATAGCATCTTATTAATGTCTCTCCTCCAGAGCATCTGTGAGGAAAATTTTGATCAACCCTTTCCAGCGGATCAAAGAATTTCAACAGTAGTGATGATATTTCTATATTCTCCAGGCTCTGGAACTTTCTTTAATACTCTGGCTTCAATTTATCTTTGCAAAGGGTTTTTCTTAGTTAAGTACTACCAGCTGTGTAGTTTGCTATAAACTTACTGATATATTCCAGCATACCCTGCAATTTCTAAATTCAATGTTTATCTCTATGTCTCTGAATGTTCTATATTTGTTGAATCTTTGCAACATCCATCAGTATTCCATTTGAGGTCAAGTTTGCCTAATAAACAGTTGCTTTCTTTTTTTAAAAGAAATGCATATGCTATTAATAGATTACATTGTTATCCTAGCACATTAAGCTATGTGCTTGCTGGGTGATCCTTTGGGCCAGTTAACAGAATCCTTTTTAGGACAGATGAGATAAATGACAGGTGCTATTCTGTGTATCAGTAAAAGGGCTGTAGTAAAAGTTTATTACTATTATTATTATTATTATTATTATTATTATTATTACAGATCCCACTACTTCATATTCTGTGATAGTTGTCTGGGCAAATTGTATAATCAGTATTCATTTCAGTGCCATAACTTCTCTCAGCATCTAGGACTGTGCATTTTAATATGAAGCCACTTTCAGTATTGAATAGGTTCCAGAAGGCAATTTTTGGAGGCAGACATTGTACAGAAAATGTAAAGGATGGAACTTCCTATGTCCTTGGTTATCTACCTAAATGCTGTGGTGCATATTAAAAATGTTTCTACAGTGTGTGCATTATTAGCAAACATTGCATATCCTTTTGACTTAATCACCGGGCCTGGCATCAGGCAAATTAAGGGGGTTCAATCCCCAACCTCCACAGATCTCAGTGTCCCTTTTTACTGCTTTTGCTATAGGGTTGATAAGGATGGAGTTCTAAACCACAAAGTCAATGTGAATAAAGTTGCTTGGTGTCCCAGAATCCGCCATAGTGGCTGCATGGAAATAACTGCCAACTTAAAGATGGAGTTTTATTGAGACACTTCTTGTGCTTCCACTTCTTAATCACAAATCACATCGCAGCAGGGAAGTTTGACTTCCTAGCGTCTAAACTATTGGTTGGTTGTGCAAGCAAAATGTTCTCAGGTTTTAGTAGACAAAGTCCCTGCTGGTGTCACTGGTTCTTTTCTTCCAAGGTGAGTCAGGGCTGGCTCCCCTTAACTGAATGAATTCTGCTTCAGCTTTCAGGAGTTGTGAAGTAACTATTGCCTAAAGAATAGCCTGTGGATGAAGTCAAGCTTGCCCCTGGAAGCAACTGGACCAGCACCATTAGGAACTTTTAATATAAAGACTTAGGTTGATAAAACTTGGGGAAAAATTTGTGTGGCTTTTTAACATGGGGCAACTCATCCAGAATGTCAACTCTTGAGCCCTGAAGGTTTGGCACGCGCCGGTCTTAACCCTGAGATGAGAAGGTGGAAGATGCTTACAATACATGCATCAACATTTGACATAACTACCAGGGGTTTCTTTTTTTCTATAAAGATTAAAACCATGCTTCAGTTCACTTACAAATTCCTCATAACTATTCCAAAGAAGAAAACGGTGTACACAGCACATGTTGACCCATTCACTGAGGAGATCTTTGAGCTGCAGTTTCATATGGATCTAGCATTGAGTTAGGAAGTTAAGAGGCCATCCTGGATCTCTATCAAACGTTTCTTGCATGTTTACAGGCCAGTTCCTTTCACTTGATTTCCAGATGCATTAGGGTAGTATGTAAATTTAGGGAACGGAAGGGCAAGCTTTTGTAGGGTGTATGTCAGGCTGTTTATTTTAAGTATTGTTTCAACTCTGTACTGGCTTCTTGCTCCACAGCCACTGGGTTGGATAACAAGAGGCTGAAATAATAATTTTATTATTTGTACCCCACCCATCTGACTCAGTTGCCCCAGCCACTCTGAATGGTTTTTCTTCCTTTTTATTTTGAGAATAGTAGTGGACTTATGCAAATGTTTTAAATGGCCTGCTCCAGGTATGTTTTTCTTTCTATTTAGAAATCAACGAGTGCACAGTGAACCCAGATATTTGTGGAGCAGGACATTGTGTTAATTTGCCTGTGGGATACACCTGTTTCTGCAATGATGGATACAAGCTTAATGATCAACAAACAAAATGTTCTGGTATGAGAAATTTTCTTTGCCTTTGCTAAACTGATTAGTGAGTGAAGGATCTGAAGAAATGTAACCTGTAATTTGTATGAAACAACTATGGTAAATATGAATGACTTCTTCCCTTTTTGGTCCTTAATCTTGGTCAAAATACATTTTTTAAAAGATCTCCCTTGTTCTCATAGAACTTTGCAGCTCTTTTGTACCAGGTATGAGGAAACGGGGCCCTTCAGAGGTTGTTGGACAACAACTGCCCTGACGATTGGCCACACTGACTGGAGCTGATGGAAGTCCAGAAACATAGAATCATAGAATTGTAGAGTTGGAAGGGACCCCAAGGGTCATTTAGTCCAACCCCCTGTGATGCAGGGATCTTAACTAAAGTATATGTGACAGGTGCCATCCGACCTCTGCTTAAAACCTCAAAGGAAGAAGAGTCAACAAGTGCACACTTCCTGAGAGAGACCATTCCACTGTTGAACAGATCTTACTGTCAGAAAGTTCTTCTTTCTGACAGTAATCTCCTTTCTTGTAACTTGAAGCTATTGATTTGGGTCCTAGCCTCTAGAGCAGGAGAAAACAAGCTCGCTTCCTCTTCTATGTGACAGCCCTTGAGATATTTGAAGATGGCTCTTTTCACTGTCAAAGCTAAACGTACCCAACTCCCTCAGCTGTTCCTCATAAGGCTTGTTTTCCAGACCCTTGATCACCTTAGTCTCCTTCTTCTGCACTTGTCAATATTCTTATTAAATTGTGGCACCCCAAAACCCAAATTGGACACTGTACTCCAGATGTCGTCTGACCAAGGCAGCATAGAGTGGTACTATTACTTGCCTTGATCTGTATACTTCTATACTATACTATACTATACTATACTATACTATACTATACTATACTATACTTCTGTTGATGCAGCCCAGAAGTCACATGGTCCCCATCCCTGAACTGTACACTACCTAAATGTATCTTGGCACACAACCTGTTCTAAATTATCCTGCATGCACAAAGGATGGTGCTTGTAAATTAAGAAAACTGAGGTGCTTCAAGGAGTCTTTATATTTTTCCTCCTTGTAGACCGTGCTTTGGAATCCTAACAGGAGTGCATGAAATTTTATGATCGGTATTGCAAGGAACTGAATGTCTGCTAGGCTTCTTTATATTGCCCCATTTTAAAACTGTGTAAAGAGAAGGAGCACCCTTCACTAGCCCTGGTTCTGAGAGGTTCCAGAATCTGCTGGCATATAGTATTTGACTCCCATATACATAAATGCATAAGTTCTCTCTGAAAGATCACTTATTACAAGTAAGTATAGTTCCTTCCTTCAAGGAAAAGTAATACTCTGAAAGTTGGTATAAAGTAATACTCTGAAACTTTAAGCCAATAAGTCTGCTTTCTGAATCAGAATTTTATACCAAATCTTTATTGTTCACCTCCGTGGAAACAAATCTGTCTGTACTAATAGAGTCTGTCTTTCATTTTAGTGTCTTGTGTATATTGGGCGCAGTGAAGTGATGGTCATGACAGAGTACTACTTTTTCAATCTTCGTTTTTATTTCTTTAACAGATATTAATGAATGTACTCAGGCTCCCCATCTCTGCTCCCTTGGGCGTTGTGAAAATACAGAAGGAAGCTTCCTATGCATTTGCCAGGCAGGGTTCATGGCCAGTGAACAAGGAACAGACTGTGTTGGTAACTACTGTGCTTTATGAAACAAGCTCTTAATACTTGGGGCTAATAGCTAAGAGTTGGAGTTTGAAATCCGTTAAGGTCATTGGAAAACTACTTACATTGATTTACACAAGCACTGGACTGGGTGCTTAATGCTTAGGTTGCTCTTTTTGTTCATAGAGTATTTCTTAATAAAAATTGACCACCATTACAGAGGGCAAGTCATTACTCATTCTGTCTTCCTAAAATTATTTATTTGTGCAGTTATACTTCCTTGAAAATATAATGTTGCTGTAAGAGCTTAAGTCGTAAAATATGTTTGGAGGATAGGTTTTTTCTCTCTCTCCCATGCATGAGAATAGATTTCACATAGTTCGTTAGCAACCAAAACAGCTCTGTAATTGGCCCCTCTCAAATGTGAATACCATTTCTAAGTGACACTAAATAAGGTCTATCAAATGTTAACGTAGGACCATTTTGAACATTCATGGTATTGTTTGTGTGATTTGCTGTGACTGTTCCTGGAGATACACTTACATGGAGAGCTTTTATCAAGTTTTATCCACAGATTAAATGGGTAGCAGTGTATGGCTGCTGTTCAGGAACTCAGTGTACAGGCCTACTGTAAGGCCTACTGCTTTTCAAACCATGGCAACCAGCCATCAAGAGTTTAGTTTATATTATGACTGATGGTTGGGGATGATGGGATTTGTAGTCCAGCAACATCTGGAGGCTGCCATGTTGCCTATCCTGCTGTAGACAGTACTGAGTTAGTAGTTTCACTTGGTACAAGGCGGCTTCCTATGTTCCATAGAGCATTCTTAGAGGTATTGTAGCAGGGCACCCAAATACAATGTCTCCGCTGGAAGGTGGCTGGACAAATGGCCCTCAGTCATGATCAGGGCATGACTGAAGGACAGTAAATATTAGTAAGCAAATAAACTCATGGACTTCAGTCCTAGTAACACCTGCAGTTACTAAGGCAAGAATATTGACATTACAGGTTGTAGTTGTTGCAACTAAGATCTGTGAGCTCCCCAGCTAATAGTCTATTTATGCAAGTAAGCAGCCAGTCTTGGGAGTGATAAAATTAACAATTTACATGGCCCTAAGAATAAGAATTCTGGGCAGATTCAGCTAACCCAGTGCACTAACAGAAACTTGTTCAAGGATTCCACTAGTGTTGGGAGCACCCTTAAAATAGTGTGCAAAATAGTGAGAAAGGAGATAAATGCAGCTGGCAACTAGGAATGCTTGCACTGATTGAACAATCATATTAGAATGATGTTGACTTTCATCCTCTGTAAATGTGTGTATTCTTAAAAAGAAAAGGAAGACTAGTGTATTTACAGTACATATTTAACTTTTGTATTCATTTTGGTTTCTAGATGTTGATGAATGTTCTGGATCTCACACCTGTGGGGAAGGACGCTGTATAAATACCATTGGTTCATACATATGTGCTTGTGACACTGGATTCCGTATGAACAGGAGAGGCCAGTGTGAAGGTATGTTGTCACTCTGAAATGTTGGAATAATCATCCACAGACATTATTAATAGTTTCCTAATTCCTTTAGAAAAGCCATCCGAGGGAGTTGTGCCATAGAGAACAATGTTTATGCATTTGAGGACAGTAACATGGTAGACTCAGGACTGATGATGCAAGAATCCATAACTTACCCTATCCTTTCATTGAGCTCTACTGTCTCTCTTCATCTTTACATATAAATTGTGTTTCCAATGGGTAAACCAGGGTTTCTTCACAGCAAACATAGAAAACATGAATGAATGTCAGGCATGCATCCGTAAACACCTGTGTACATGTGTCAAGACTTTAAAGATATAGATATATCATGGGAATTTCTTCCGTTGGATATTTCTGTTCCCTTCATTGGTGTCTTTTCATCGCCAGCTGTTCGTTCTGCCTAGACATCAGAGGTTAAAGAGATGGTTGTGCTATCGCTTTATCTGCTGCTGCTGCCTGTTAGTTACAATGTTGTTGTTCAGGATAAATGTTATTTGGTATAGTTGTTGACATTTTATTCTCTGCTTTATTATAAATTGTTCACTACCCTGGGAATTCCTGTTGAAGGTTGGTGGTCTTGTTGTTGTCATGATCATTTAGTAATAATAATTCACTGTTCACATATTTGCTTCAGGAACAACTGTGGTAAATATGACTGCAGCATAAAATGTGGAGCTGCTTTTTCTTAAAAGTGGGTATTTACAGACAAGGGTCTGCTAGTATCAGCTTGCCTGCTAGTGACTCCTCAGTGACACTCCTGTGATTAATAAACCAGATTAGGATAGTGCTGGTTCCCATACTGTGTGCCACTGTTCCAAATGACCTGGCAAAATCAGCATGGACAGCAAACCAACACTGTTGCTAAACTTCAGCGATAGAAGGTTCCCTTCCTAAAAAATGGGGGGGAAGCGTAAGAGCTTCATTTTAAAATTGGAAATTATTAAAATTAAAGTTGGAAACCTCACTATCTACTTTATCTGTAAATTTGTTCTATTAAAATTATTTATGAAAATTGCCATTGACAATGAAGTTCATCACTTCACTTGTTACAAAGGAATCCACTTGTGGTTTGGAATAAAATATTGGCAAAAATCCACCGTTTTATAGAACAAAACGTCCCAGCACGTCTAACTTACAACGCTTATGAAGTTAGGTTTTGGCCTGAATATCCCCTCGAGTTAAAAAATAAAAATCAACATAAATTCATTCATAAATTAAAATGATATTCAGTTACTCCTACTTAATCATCAGTGTCTTCGTACTCTGTTTTCATACCTGTCACCTTCGATCAGAATATGCCTTTTTTAAGCTAGCAAATTCTTCTGCAGTCTCTCAGCTCCAGCTTTTGCTAGTACAGTATAAGAATTACTGGGTTTATGTTCATTTTTAAAAAATTAAAAGATGGCTTTAGATATAGATTTCACAATTTGGTGCTCATAGGTGTCAAGGGTGTCGAAATTATGCATATTTTTCACAACAGAATTTGCAGTGAAAGGAAGAAAGAAGCAGAGTCCCGAATAAATGGGATCAAACAGGCCATGGCTTGATTGAAAGACAACATCAATAAAACAATTGATAATAATAATCCACCAATACCATCAGAGTGGATCTGGTGGTTTCCTACAAGAATCTCTGGGAGAGTGGCTTGATTTGCCAGCTGTAATGTCCCCTTGGTACCACTGAAGTCAAGTCTATGCCTGATGGGTAACAATCCATTCTCCTTGTGAGAAGAGGCTGATGGGAAGTGGCCACCCATATTAGACACCTTTAGTTTTGCTGGGTTAGCCTACAATCCTGGGAAATAGCTCCACTCAAGAGCTGATCCAGTCTCCTTCCTACCTCCTTTTCACAACTATGTGAGACCTTGTGCAAATGGAGCCTGAAGTGTCAACTGCAGAAAGGCAGATTGTCTTGTCTTCCCCTTGAGTCCTGTCACCCTCTTCCCTCAGTTAGCATTGTTTGGAGTTTGTTCTACCTATTGCAAGCATAACAGGTCATGAGGCTGTAAGCCCAAAGTCTTCAGGCAGTGTCTAGAGCTCTAACTTTATGTTGTATGCAAATATATGCCATGTGTAATCAGTCCCTTGGTCCCAAATGATCTTCACATTAAGTGGAGATGAGGAAGAGAGAATGAAATTGTTGATTCTTCCTTTGCAAGTAGGAAATTGCTGATAAGTCAGATAAGGATATTCACCTGTCAAGATACAGCGGAAGAAAAGGAAAGGAATGTTCCATATTTCCTTTATGTTCATTACTACAGCAAACTATGTTGATAGTTTAGATTACATTTCAAGAAGCTGTGTAAGATAGCTGCAGGGCACCATTCATAATTTTAGATTTGTATGTATTTTTATGTAGCTTATTCCAGACACATGTTTTACTTTTCACATTGATAATTTATTATACATCTATGTTTTCGTTGGCTTTATTTAAAAAAATAAAATCTGTATACCAGGGATCCTTCAAAACCCAAAAATTGTCATATCCTTAACTCTGTGGTTGCTTATATAAATATTAAATTTGTTGTGATAAGGTGGTTTTAAATGTTTAGATTTTAGCTTCAAAACGAAACCCGTTTACCCAATGGAACATGTTTCCAAATAAATAAGCTTAGGATCTTTGCCTACGTTAGCAAGGTAATTTAAAAATATGTCTAATCATTAGTTGAAATATATCAGGTGTTTAATTCCTGATTTTTTTACCTCTTGCCCTCCTTTCCGAGGAGTTCATAGCAGTGTTTTTAATTTCACAACAGCCCTGTAAGGTAGCTTTCCAAACTTTTCATGTTGGTGACACGCTTTTTAGACATGCATAATGTTGTGACACAGTAATTCAGTTTTGCCCGCAAACTGGAGGTTAAACTAGCCCCTTTCCAACGCCGGGAGGAGAACAGGGGGTGTTTGCGTGGCACACCTACACACTGCAGCCGACAAATTAATGTGTCACAACACACAGTTTGGAAAGCTCTTCTGTAATGTATGTTAAGCTAAGAGACAGGGACTTGCCTAAGAGCACCTAGTAAGCATCATAGGTGAATGGAGATTTAACCTTAGGCATCATTTAACCAAGCACAGCATTCTAGCACATTGTGTATGTCAGGGAACTGACATCGGAGCGAGAGGCGGAGGCAAGGCTCCCAAGCGATGCTGGAGAAGGGCCCAGCAGGGAGAGAGGCAACTCATCGGCTGGGGAAGGAAATCAACGTAACACCAGGGATAAAGGGGGGCAGATGGGGGAATCGGTGAGGGGGCTCCAGGACTCCTCACAGGAGACCAGCGGGGAGAGCACGGGTCCTCCGCTACCCACACCCACCCTGCGCAGAAGACTTCCGCGCAGGGAAAGTAGGCGTAGACTTGGCGTCAAAGAACTTCTTTGCTGGAAGAAGTTCAAGAAATGCCCACTGACGGATTCTGCTAGCGACTGAAACAGCCACGAATTGAAGGGCTGTCCAGACAGAAAAGGTTTAACCAGGCAACCTAGCCAGGAGTGGCGGCAACTTACGCACAAGCAACCCCTAGAACCATTACAGTGTACTTCAATGGTTCCGTTCAGATCTGCATCTTCAGGACAGTAGCACCCAATGCTCAAAATATACCATCCCAAATTCTATTATAGCATTAAGATTCTCTTGCTCTTTATGGATTATTAAAATCTTAAACTTCATTTGTTTTCTTTTTAAAGATATTGATGAATGCACAATTCCACACACTTGTTCAGATGCAGAGTGCATTAACAGTCCTGGTTCTTACCAATGTGTCCCTTGCAGAGATGGATTCAGAGGCTGGAACGGGAAATGCTATGGTAAATGGCTTGTTGAAAATGTTTTCTATTGCAAATATTGTTGCAGTTATTCCAGATTTTTTCAGTGTCGTGTTCTTGGGCAAGGATGTTAACTTCCCTTGGCAACTATGATATGTAGACTTAGTGTTTGATAGATAAAGAATAATTAGAATGACTGTGACTCACATCACGACTAGATTTCACTGGAAGTATATGGCTGCTGCTAAAACCAGCAGCCCAGTATCTCCTCCTCTCTCCTGATAATAAAATTACCTGCCACAACAAGACATTTTATTTATTTATTAAATTTCTCTCCTGTCCTTCCTTCCAAAGGAGCCCAGAACAGCAAATATCAAAGTGTTAAAACAATACAATTTCAAATGAAATATTTTTTTTAAACCATCTAAAAACACTTATAACATTTAAAGCAATTGCATGCACTCAGCTTTGCTAATTTCAAGCTTGCCAGGAGCAGTACCTCTCGGGAATCAAATGCCTTGTTAAACAGGAATGTTTTTTAAATTTATCCCAAAAGTCAGTTATGAGGGGGAGAGATGCACCTCACCAGGGAGGGCATTCCGCAAACAGAGAGCCATCTTTGAGAAGGCCCTGTCATGGGTCAACATGTAATATGATGCTGCCATGTTCTGAGTTTCCCTGCTCAACTTCCTTGGTGTGCAGTTTCAGCAAACCAGGCATTCATCTTGCTTCACTTTACAGAAGAGAGGAGGTAACCTGGGGCTCTGAAAACATCTAGCTTTGGCATCATTCAAGAGTAAACTGAATGCAGAGAGTAATTCCTTTTTATGTGAGGAAAGCACATTCAAGCATTTCTACACTTCATATTTCACTTCAGGCTCTTCACAGCTCAACCTTAAGCTCAAACACAGTGAAATATACACCAGAGTAAAAGAACAATGGTATTTTCTAAGGGCTTGGCCATGCTCTTTCAGTCCACTCACACAACTGAAAATGAGGTAGTTGTCAAAATTCACTTTATTTTAAATTGAAAAAATGTTTAGCTTACTTTCATCTGTTTTGCCTACAATGTGTATCATTGAATAGGCCAGCCCATGTATTTCTGAAGTTAACTTCTCTGAAAAAAATCCAACTACAAGAAATTATATTTTCCTGTGTTGTCTGGAATCCTGGTGCATGGCTTTTCAGTGTCTAGGTTAGGAGGGTTTTTTTTGTCATTGCTTACATTGGCTCTGGCTCTTGGCATCTTATCCTGTGCTGTCTGCTTTCAATGTTCAAAGCAAAAGGGACACTTTAAAATGACAGGCAGAGCAGATAGGTATGTCTTGATACAGTCTTATTGTGTTAATGCTTGCTGGCAAATTCTGAGGAGCTTACTCAGCATTTCCTATGACTTTAAGCAGACAGACTTCCATTATCTGTCTGCCCTCCCACATATCTACTTACTTTCCTCCTTTATAAACCTTTTTTTTTCTTTTTTCTTCTCTAAAAGCCTTCTTTTTGTAGATAAAAACTTAAATGTCTGTGATAGTAGATGGTCAAACCCCAGAAACTAGTTGGGTCTTGCACACATGGGAGTTTTATACCCAGTACAACTTAATGTTCTTCCTGCTAGTCTTCACTCTAATCTTGGAAACTCCTGTGGCTGATCTGCACATTATGTCTGTGATGCAGAGGCTGCTTAGAATGGCCTCCATATGGTGTTTTCTCTGCGCCAGCCCCATAATGTGTACCACTGCTCTCCATGTGATTCTGATGCATTTCTTGGAGGGTTTTCTTGCAAGCCATGATTAGGTCTTAACAGGGATAGACATAATGGCTGCATTAGGATGATCGAATCTTAGTTTAACTAGCCAAGAAATGTGGAAGCCTCATGCACTTGCACACAGACACTTTGGTTCTCCATTTGCACTGCTGGGGAATCAAGCCAAGAAGCCGCTTCTTGTTACACCTGAAGTGGAAAACTATGGTTAAGGGCTTTCAAACAAGCTAAAATAGCCATGGTTTAATATTGGCTTCCATTATCCTGACTAGTTCGCACACCGTGCTAAGCCAAACTGTGGCTTAGTGCAAATGCATGAGTGCCACAGAGAGGAACAAACCTTGAGCCCAGGTACAGACAACACTCTAAGCTAGAGGTGTACAAACATGACTTGAATACATACCATATTTTTCCATGTATAACATGACCCCATGTATAAGACGACCCCTATTTTTGGGAGCCCTCAACAGTTGTTGAGCTTCTTCTGTAAGTTCGCTGAGCTGTTGAGCAGCTTTTCGACAATCCCCCACTCTGGCTGATGGAACTGGTGCCGCAGTACACTGTATACTGACACTCACCAAATATTCTTCCTAAGCCAGGAAGAGCAGGTAAGCGGCTTCCTCTCTGACATTTCCCTGCTACCGCTGCAGCACCAGCCCTCGCTTACTTAGCATATTAACCCATGTTTAAGACGACCCTCAATTTATCACAAAAAAAATTTTCAGAAAAAAGGTCATCTTATACATGGAAAAATACGGTATCTCGGTCATCAATACTGCTACCTTAACTGTGTGTTCCCCTTTCAAAATTAATGAATTTCCAAAGTGGTAGCCTTGTTAGTCTTTTGTAGCAAAAACAAAGAAGTGTCTTGTGGCACCTTAAAGACAAAGTTAATTAAATGGCTAATGGACCATCACTAAGCCTTCTATGGCTGCAATTCTAACCATATCTAATTAGAAGTAATTCCCATTTAATTCAGTGTGGCTTACTCCCAGGTTAGTGGGGTTAGGATTGCAGCCTGTCTCACTAGTTTGATTTCACAGTTCAGAATAAAGTTATCTTATTTCCGTCACTCACTGTTTAGCACATGCTCTTGATATTTTGTTCTTTGTGTCCTAGGTTGCAGTAATAACTCTTGCCACCAAACTGTAAATAAGCCCTTTTAAAAATTGCAGCGCTTTATTTCATTAAGTGCATATTTATTTAGAAAATTACCTATCTCTTTGTGTTTCTACTGAAACATAACTCTTAAGTGAATGTCCATGTGAAAAGAATAATAATAAATGATGAGTTCCAGTGGTTTTTCAGATTAATAATAATAATAATAATTTTCAGATTCATAGTAGAAAGCAGATTAGGGCTTCAATTCCAAACCCACTTACCTGGGAGTAAGTCCTATTGAATTCTACACACGCATACCTCTATTTTCCATCCAGACAAGCAAGAGATATTATCACAGCTTAAGGACAGATTATAACCAGGGGGGAATTCCTGAGATGAGAAGCAGGGCTAGTGAGAGTTGTGGCCTGGGGAGAGACTAGAGGGTTGCTTTTGGTCCCCAGTCTGGAGGTTCCCCACCCCTAGAATCAGTGGCGTAGCATGGGGAGGGCACAGGGGCAGTTACCCTGGACGCAAAATTCTCAGGGATGCAAAATTTCAACACCTGGTGCTGCCTCAATATAGCTGCGTGCTTCTGTCACTGGGCTCTGTTGCAAATGGCTTCTCCGTGTGAACCAGGAAGTGGCCTGTCCAGATGACAGAATGATTCTTCTTTTCTTAACTCTGAGGTTGCGATCTCCTGGGTGATGGGGATGCTGTTAGGCAGTTCAATGTGCATGTGTACTCTGTCCACTTCCCACCCCTCTGCGTGGCCCTGGGTGCTGGCAACCCACACTACACCACTGCCTGGAATAAAACCTCCTATTTGTGGAACAGAGAACTTTTTTGTATGCAAATTGCTGGCGTGGAGTAGAAGATAAACAAGACTGGAGCCCTAGTGAAGGCAAAGGGTCAAAAACCCCTAACAGGACATTAGGGTCTGGACTGGCAATTTGAGCGTAACGGCACAGATACGGAGCTAACATGTCATCTAGTTTGGCCGTTACTGAGAAAACCATTTAAGAAAGTTAATAGAAGCTTGTTGGCCAATTCTGTTGAAACACCTCAAGCATCCTTAATTAATATTGTAAGCGACAGCATCTTGTCTAAATCCAATCTTTGTTATCTACAGATATAAATGAATGTCAATATAGCAGTCTCTGCACAAATGGCCAGTGTGAAAACTTGGAAGGCTCTTTCAGATGTCTTTGTAGCCAAGGTTATCAACTGTCCCCTGCCAGAGATCAGTGTGAAGGTAGGAATTGATTAATACCTTTGTTATTTAAATATAACATGCCTAATGTTTGCCAAGAGAGGTGAAATAGACTTCTTCATCATGGGCATTCAAAGCACGGGCATTGTATTTCTCACTCAGTGTGTTGGTGGAATCTTCTTCATACCACTTCAGAAAAGTAAACATAAAGGTAGGGCTAGAGCTACTTGAACACCTGTGCATTCTCCTTCCTCGTGTTCTGAAATCTTGGGAGAAATTCACAAGATCAGATGCCATGGGAGAGTCTTCTTGTGTACTGTTTTAAAAGCACAAGAGGCAAAAAGATGAACCCTTCCCTCTGTTTGAAGGAGCCCTAAAGAGGGCTATAAAATATGAAAGGAGAGTGGAAAGTCTTCACAGGGCAGAGTGAAAACTGGTGAAATGTAACCACTTTGTGATTAACGTTGGCACAATCTGGGGGGAAAAAGTTAACAAAGGAGACAGAACCATGGGCTGCTTTGAAAATTAATCTCAAATGAGATGATGATGATGATGATGATGATGATGATGATGATGTTTTTGTTATTTATACCCCGGCCATCTGGCTTGGTTGCACTAGCCACTCTGGGATATCAAATGCCCCAATTTTAACCTGTTGTCTCATTTCATACTCCTGACTTGTAGTAATTGAAAATTAGTTTTAAAGCCACTGATATTACCCAATGAGAATCTAGCCCTTGGAAAATTTAGTTGTCATTCAAAGGCTGCCTGAGGCTAATTTGAGGTGGCACTCGAAATATAAGTTTCCTTTTCTTATCATGGACTGTGCTGGATGAATAGTTCACTATGAACTTACACCAGACTGTTCTGCTTGTTGATTCAGCAGCACCATCCTACAGCAACATGTGCTTTTCTGGTTGTAAATTTGCAATGCATTTTGCTGCTGAAGTCCAGATGTTGGCATGGGCTGACTATCCTTAAATTGTGAGAATGGGAAAGAACATTGCAAGCTTTGAATGAACAGCAACTGGATACCATTGGAGCCGGTCTGGATAAAAAACCCACAAAGCCTTTCTGCTTCATTGAAACTGCTAGCTCCATCAGGCCATTTGTCCCACCAGGAACTTGGCATTGCTAAGAAATATGCAATTGAAACCAGAGAAGACAATTTACCCTGAAGAACAGTAGTATTATAGAATTTACTGATAACACACACTAAATCTTAATTTTGACCCAATAATCTAGATCTTCATGGACTCTGAAAATGCAAGACCTTGAATGTATTTTAAACCATTTTTAAATAGTTTTGCGGGGCAGAGTATGCATTTTCTGAAGTTAAACACTGTCTTCTAATTTGCAGATGTAGATGAATGTGAACGGCAGCAGCTTTGCACAAATGGTCAATGCAGAAACATCGCTGGATCGTACAGATGCATTTGTGGCCAAGGCTACCAGCTGACACCTACAAAAGACCATTGTGAAGGTAAGTTCCATTGTCTACGTGAGCAATTCAGTCAAATTTTCTATGAGTTTTTCACACAAACTGCCTTAAGGGTTTCTTTTTACAATTGAGAAATCAGCAAGCCGTCATAACAATTTTAATTATTGAGGGTAATATTAATTTGTAATATCTCCTTCTGAGCCTGTTGAAGGCTGACAAATTGCAGACAAATAGGTGTAGGTTTTTATATGCAAGGAATTTTAAATATGTCATATTTTGGCAGGATAGGATAAAACCTTCCGGCTTTATTTATTAACTATATTTATTATATACTGCTTTTCCCCACCACAGTGGTCACAAAGCAGTTTCCAGATCATTAAAACAATGCCAGCACTGTACCCTAGCCTCTGCCAGCAGTAGATATTTCAGTGACATATTATTGTGCTGTTGTTAGCATAATCTCTTCTGAAGTGGTTTGATTGCTGCTTGTATTCATTTCAGATATTGATGAATGCCAAGAAGACAGCGATGTTTGCCGTGGAGGGAACTGCATTAATACCAAAGGTTCTTATGAGTGCACTTGCCCAGATGGCTTCCAGCTGCTTCCCTCCAGGGGTTGTCAAGGTATTATATCATCATCATTATTATTACATTTATACACCACCTTTATCTTCCAAGGAGCTCAAGGTGGCGTGCATTTCATCCTCACAACAACCCTGTGAGATAGGTTAGGCTAAGAGATGGCGACTGGCCCAAGGTCACCCAGTGTGATTCCTGGCTGAGTGGGGTTTCGAACCCTGGCTTCCCAGGTCATAGTCCTGTTGGTGTTTCGCAACTTTGACCTGTTGCGGGACCTTAGCCAGACCTAGCAGAGCATACGCAGACTTCCAGAAAGCAATCAGTTGTAGGCAGGATGGATGAAGCAGTAACAAGACGCTGCTACTAGTAACTTGGCTGTATAGAGTTGTTTGTTATAGATAGATAGATAGATAGATTCTTTATTGTCATTACACACGTGCAACATTGCACAAGTGCAACGAAATTGGATGCCATCCCTTAAAAACAACAAAAGCAAAACAACAACAACAACCAACAAACCACATTCCAGCCACACCCACACCCATCAATCTCCCAGGTCACACTATCGAGTTACAGCATTCAAAAGGGCCACAGCTCTCGGGTAAAAACTGTTTTTCAGTCTATTTGTCCTTGACTTGATGTTTCTATATCTCCTGCCAGAAGGCAGTAGTGCAAACAGACTGTATCCCGGGTGAGATGAATCCTGCAGGATGTTGTTTGCTTTCCTAAGACAACGGGAACCGTACAATTCTTCCAAAGATGGGAGAGGTTGACCAATAATCCTTTGTGCTGTGGTTATGACCTTCTGGAGCACCTTCCTCTCCCTAGCTGTACAACTGGAGAACCAAGCACAAATACAGTATGTAAGAATGCTCTCTATGGAGCCTCGGTAGAAGGACACCAGCAGTCTCTCACTCAGATTGTTCTTCTTTAAAAGTCTGAGGAAATAAATTCTCTGCTGGGCCTTCTTCACCAGAGCAGTGGTATTTGCGCTCCAAGTCATGCCCTGATCGATAGTTACTCCCAAAAACCTGAATTCCGCCACCCTCTCCACCCGTTCCCCATTGATATGCAAGGGCTGAATGTCCGCCTTTTTTTTTCCTTTTTATTTACAGCAGACTCTACAAGTTACTGTATACAAGAACAGAAACGGATCTTAACAAGCTCTCTCTTAACAAACTCCAAATGACTCTCAGAACACCACACTGACCAACAACACTATCCAGTCAGTAAGGTCATAAGTCATCATGCCTGTGTGAGACCTCAGCCAATGGTAGAGCTGTATCCAAGGTCTCATAAAACCCGGCAGAATAACTCTTCTCTGCTCAGTCATCCTTGGCTTTTGGCCAACTTCTAATTGCTTTGTGTGAAGCTGCACAGAAAGGCACATAGTCAAAATCCCAACAAGTCCAACACTGTAACCATTACACCACATAGCTTGACTATAGGAATATTATAATATCACAGTGAGCTAGAAGGATAAGAAGTACACTGTTGTACCTTATCATATCTGCATTTGGGGAAATGTCCATAAGGCATGGATTCTTACTTGCCAGCCACATAAGCTTTCTTTAAGTGAAGAGCTGAAAACCATAAAAATAGCATGATTATAAAGTTCCTACAGTCTACTCGCTATGTTGATATCTATAGCTCCCTACTGGCTACCAAGGTAGGCATATCAATTCTCACTAATGGTATGGGTTGTAAGATGGGCAGCCGTGAGCTTTCTGTATTCAGGTGGGAGACTTTTTATCCCCTATTCAGATAAATTTTCACCTTTGGGGTACAGGTCAGCCTTGAATTCAGGTTAGAGTTCTCTTGTCCAATAGCACAACTTTCTTTGTTAAGAGTTCCTTATAAATATATATGTAGCCTTCTAATAAAATGATGCATCTTTGGTTGCTGTTTCTCTGCCCCCTGCAGATATCAATGAATGTGCAGCATCCAATCTCTGTTTACCTCATGGGCAATGCCTCAATACATTGGGCTCTTTCCAGTGCGTTTGTGAGCAGGGTTTTACTATTTCTAGAGATGGCCAAACATGTGAAGGTAAGATGGGCTAAATGAAAGAAAAAGGAAATTAGGTCTGATGCAGTAAGGGGTGATGATAATTAGGAACAAACATAGGGCATCTGTCCATCATGTACACTGACTGGCAGTGGCTCTCCAAGGTTTCAGATAGGTATATTTCCTAGAGATGGTGGGATTTTAACTTGAGCTCTGCCACTGAGCTTCCTATTGACTGAATGTTGTTGACAACACTTAAAAGTATAATCAAATAAATAGTACTTTTGATCCCATTTTGATTAACTGCAGTTTATTATTACATCCAAACTCTAAACTGTGGTTAATGGCTAGTTGAAAGAAGAAGGTTCATAAACTATGATCTGAAGTTGGATTGCTTCAGACAAACTATAGTGAAGATTAGCCACAATCTGCTAGGTTCAGACTAAACAAAAAAAGGAGTTGGGGGGTACTTGAGCCCCAGACTCATTCCTGTCACAATACCCACAGTTTGTCATGATGTTCAGACCAGAACTAAGCCTCATTAATATTGACTGTTTCATTATTTGTCATAGGTTTTTAATATACAATTCAGACCTTTAAATTTCTGCTATTTTATCTGGTGGCAATAGGTTCTTCCATGCTGACTTTCCATGTGAGATGTTGGGCAGCTTTTGGTATTGATTGAAGTAATGTTCCTACATTTTATGCATTTGTCCAGTGCCATATAACTCAGTACAAGTAAATCTCCATTATGCTTATATGGGTTATGGCTTTTAAAAAAGAACTATCTGGAATGTAGCTGTGAGTGAGAGGGCAGAAGGGGGGTAAAAAATAGTTCATGATCTTTTTTGGCTTAAGCCCTACTTATATATGCAGGATATCTGATCATTCCTAAATGACCCACACTATTTCTTGTGTGTAAAATGTTATTGTTTGAGAATCAAATAATAGTGAGCAAAGTATCCAATGTGCATATAATCACAGTTATACATGTGTGACACAAAGGTAAAAAATGATTTAGCTTTAAATAATAAAACATAAATTTTAGGATCTTTACACCTGCAATTCATTTTAAATACAAAAAGGTATATACACTTCGATTTATTTATTTTTAAAAAATGAGAGCTGGACTTAAGTAAAGTAACCCATCCCAGTTATCAAACCCAGAAATAGGAGGCAGAAAAAGGAGGCAGAAAAGGGGTCCTTACAGAATTCCTTTATCTACAGTGTTGACAGAAGTGACTCTTTCAGAATCCCAGTCAGGACAATAATTTGGATTGATGAACATCTGCACAATGTAATTCTTTGAGTTTTCTCAGAAGGAGAAGAATGAGGTCATTCTAGTGCAATTCTGTCTTCCTTTCACTGTCCGTAGCCATGTCAGCGCCACCTCCTTGTCAACAGTATTAAAGTTAAGAGATCTATGGGAAAGAATAAACAAAGACAGACTTTAAGAACAAGGCAAAAAGTATGGTTCCTATTCTAACAATAGAGGCATAGATTCATTATGACCTTTTAATTTCCTGTATTAGACAATGCATGGAAATTCCTGTGCCTTCATCTAGAACATACAATAGTGTGAAGAAGGATTCATTTTTATGTGCATAAGTCTAATCTTGCCTTAAGCACTTCATAGAAGAATGTTACAATATTCTTTCTCAAGCTTATGCATTGGTTAAATCTCATTGCTAAAATGGATCTTATGCAGAACAATTTAATATTTCATTTGCCCCTACATTCCATTGAAACTGAGGAACGTGTTATTTTGTTGTGAGTACATTTTTCTGTGGTGCTCTATGTTATTTTTGTTTCCTGTTTTTTGTTTCCCATAGATGTAAGAATACGTAATTGTGAACTTTTTTTTTGCTCAGTAGCATTAGGCAGACAACATAAATTATTAACTGAGGAACTTCTCATTTTTCCAATAGTATTTGTCATGACATCTTGACCTATTAAACAAATGTGGATAAAATATTGCAGCAAAAATACACACTGACTTCCAAAGAAATGTGTGTGTGTGTGTGGAAATAAGTAACTGGCTCTCTGAATCATAGTTTAGTCAACTATTCAGCTCCCTTTTTAAACTTTCAGTATGAAATATATTCTAACAGTATAATGGTGTTCATACGCATATCATCAGAGGATTTGGAACATGCTTTTGTAAGAGCTGTACCTCAGTACATACAGGAACCTTTTCAACCTTTTGCAAATGAGAGAATGCCAGTAATGGCCCTGTTATCATCTGAGAAGATCTTGCAGATCCATCGGATTCCATGAGATGGTTAAAAATCTGCATTGTAAGATGTTCCTCATGATATCTATTAATTCAATGTGAAGGTCTTGTGTTGCTTAAGTACAGTAGAGTCACAACTTATGTGGGGTTTACGTTCAGGGGATAGTGCACAAAGCCAAAATTGCATATAGTCAAAACATATTGGGTGTAAAGGTGGGTGGAATTACCAAAGTTTTTTTTACCCCTGGACTCCAGTCCTCTTTCCACCCCTTTTCATTTTTTTGCCAAGCACATAAAGCTGAATGCGCACAAGTGGAAAAGTGTAAGTTGCGGGTCTAACTATACCCACAATGGTGTAAATGTATGGCATGCTTTTGTCCATGTACATTATTCTTTTGTTTTTGTGAAAACTGTTTATTTGCTTTTTATTAGCATCATGTAGTCAGTCTCTCTTAATCTCTGAACATGTAAGAAAAACAGCACCTAAATATTTTCCCCTAGCTATATGTCATTCAAAATCTGTAATTAGTCTGTTTGTTTAGCTCCACATGCCAGCGTTTGAGAGCTGGCCTTAGAAATTTTCCCACCTGATATTAATGTATCTTATTTTCAGATGTGGATGAATGCGCCAACAGCACTGTGTGTGGAAGTCATGGGTTCTGCGACAATTCACCCGGGTCCTTCCGCTGCCTTTGTTATCAGGGTTACCAGTATCTACAGGATGGACAAGAGTGTGTGGGTGAGTTGTGAGATTTCCTTGAACAATGAGTTTTTAGGGGAAGCCTAGTGAATGCTTTCCCTATTATTTATATTACATGTCTACCCATTCAAATTGGAATAGGAAATGCTGCTAAATCTGAACTGGAACCAAAGGCAAGCCAATTATTTCACCTCCTTAGAACCTTCTGTTTCTGAAAACATCAAGCTGTTCACAAATCTCAATGTAACATCTGTTTAGACTCTTAGTTAAATGGCCAGAATTTTGCAAAGCCTACAGGAAATACAGACTGTCATGTGGTACAGCCACCTCCTTTGGCAAAGTAGTTGAACAGATTTCAGAGTTACTGTAGTCCCCACAAAATATATTTCTCATAACAAAAACCTTTGGTATTGTGATGAACTTGTCAATGCTGGTTAATTTTGCTAATAAGTGATAGATTTCCTGAAATGTTATTAAGTGGTGACTAGATTTTTTTTTTATTTAAGTGTTTATATATCCCGGCCTGTCATAATGATAAGCCCTCTGAAAATGTTTGGATTTCACCTTCTTCCCTTTTTGCTGTGCTGAAAAAGTATAAGTTGAATAGTTCAGTCTGGTGCGTGTCTGAATCCAAAACACAGCATGCAACTCATATTTCAAGAACATCCTGTTGTGCTTCTTGTCTTGATAGTTAACATCACTGCTTGTGGCAGAATTTGAAAAGGCAATCATTGTGTGCCCAACCCACTAGAAGCAATATTTTTGCCTCCTGAATATGGCCCTAGTATATGATTTCCACAAAGAAACACACATAAAATATTTCATAGCTCATCTGTTCACAGGTTATATCATAAACAATGTCATGCATTGCGACTATCTGAAAATCCAGACTGTGCTCTATTCTAACTTGAATATAGACCCTGTAGGAATAATGTTATATCATCCCATGGGCACAAACCTTTATTGCAGGAAATTAGATACATGTGGAGAAGCACATGCTTAAATAGATACACACAGTTACCTAAGAATTTTCAGGTAAGCCAGCAGGAAATTTCTCAGGGTTTAAAAGAAAATCTGCTTCCTTGGTATAATCTTTAAGCCAAATATAGCTACAATATCCTACCCAGTTCATTATTAGATTTGTTTAGCACATGACCTTATTGAGCACAGAAGAATAAGGAACTGCAGGAAGGTCTGGAATAAGTGAGGGTGAAGTGAGAAATTCCATACCATATATGTGCGCCACACAAGCAAGCATTCTTGTATGATGCACCAAGTTTATGATTTTATTTGCAACAGTCATAAGAAAACAGTGGAAGATGATACCGTGGCCCAACAATGAAAGGGAAATGTTCAGCTTGGGCGGCAGAATACATTAGTGTAATGCTTTTCTAGCAGAAAGGTATTGGAACAGAGATTCACTGTACGTCCTGCTGAAATGATCCCTTACCAAGATAGTGTTTTGGGTATTCTCATATAATTTGCTGACTGAACAGAGGTGCATTCCTGAAGCTCAACCTTTTGAGTCAATGGTAGGAATGTTAACCACACTTTGAAGTGAATAATTCTAGTGAGCTGTACTCAGCGCTGTATAATCTGTCACAGCCTTTCTTGATTTTTCCTTTTATATTTCAGCTTAATCAGTTACCTTCTGTGTATATTTTTCACACAGTAAACAAGCTCAAATTCAAAGATGAAGTAAAAAAATAATATAACATGAGGAGGCACTGGATTTGATGGGAGTCTCATAAAAAACCACCCATCTTAGACCCAAAAGCCAGGGATAACAAAAATGTATTTGACTGGCACTGAATAGCTGAGAACGTCAATGCCAGGCAAACCTCCTTGAGGAAATCATTCCACAATCTGGGGGCTACCACTGTAAAGGCCCATTTTCTCATTGCCACCGTCAACACCTCTCTCGGAGGGGACACACAGAGAAGGGCCTCAGATAACAATTGTAGAGTCTGGGTAAGTTCATATGGGAGGAAGCAGTCCTTGATATATTGAGTTCTTGAGTGGAATAAGACCTTTATAGGTCAAAACTAGCACTTTGAATTTGTCCTGGGAACCAGTTGCAACTCCTATAGTTGGGCCAGAAGCAGTGTTATACACTCAGGGCTGGTTTCAGCTAACTCAGTGTGCTAGTGGAAGCCAACATACAGACTCTCACTAGCGCAATGGGTTTTTCCTGTGATGCCTCCAAATCTGCTCTGAAGTGTTTAGAGCAGTGTTTCCCAACCTTGGGTCTCCAGCTGTATTTGAACTACAATTCCCATCATCCCTAACCACTGCCCTTGCTAACTAGGGATGATGGGAGTTGTAGTCCAAAATCAGCTGGAGACCCAAGGTTGGGAAAGACTGGTTTAGAGAACCCCAGCAACAGCACATGAGGGGAAATCGTCCTATCTGGCAAGCAGAAATACTTGTGCTGACAGAATTATTGTATTAGCATGAAGTTGAATTCCATTCTATATCTGCCTGGTCCCAGTCAGCAATCTGGCTGCTGAGTTCAGACTAGTTGCACTTTCTGAACCACCTTCAAATACAGCCACAAATATAATGCATTACAGTTATCTAACCTAGAGGTTACCAGAGCATAGACAACTGAAGCTACGATATTTCCAGCATGTGGCGAATGCTTCTATTGTTGCACATTACTCCTACAGCTGTCGGGCTTTATTTTCCTTATAGGCTCTTGCTATATACATAGCCATCTATTTCAGTCAAATATAGAGCCATCTTTTCGGATATCTTCATTCTTTTTCTCCTGTAGTACGTAAAAAGGGATTAGCTGTTGGTTAATTTAAAACATTCAAAAAGTACCACTCTTGAAATGGAATGGGCTGCCCAGTTATGATGAGGAGCAAGCCTATGGGCATTATATGAAGCTTGTGTGAAGTGCTTTGAAGCAAGTTGCACAGGGATTCGGAACATGGCCTTCGTAACAAGAATTGCAATGGAGACATGTTGATGTGAACGTAAAGCTTATGCTACACTGGAAACTTAAATTAGTTTAGCAATCACTGGTTATCTTAAGAAAATGTAGGATTCCCTGTAACTTCACTTCTTGTAGTGGGGGAACCACCAGAAGGCCCTCAGAGCTGGACCTCAGTGTCCAGGCTGTAGGATGGGGGTGAAGACAGTGGTCTCCATAGCCCTTAATGTTTATTTTTTATCTGTAAATAGGAGCTGCAGGGCAGTCCAATAAAGACTGAGAATGTAGTAGGGGGAAGCACAATGGAGTCCAAAACAAAAATTGCTGTCCCTGCATCCAAGCTACTATTTGTATCAGGAGACAAGCTGCTGTTTATTGCCATTTTCCTCAGGAATTTGTTCCTTCTCCCCACAGTTTATAGTTGCAGTAAAATTAAAATTAAAAACCCTGAAGGCCAAACTACGTGCCTAGTGTAATTTGTAGTTTTGTTTCCACCTGGTGCTAAATTCTATGCCTTTGGGGGAAAGCCATTTTTATTTGTCCAGGCTATAATGTTCATTGTTTCCCCCCCCCCTCCAATGAATTGTGTTGATTTTAGTGTTTTTATTGCTCTCGTCTGTTACACTTTTCCTGCTACATCATTAGATATGTGTATAGATAGATAGATAGATAGATAGATAGATAGATAGATTGGTTGCATGTTTGATATTGTTTTCTTTTGTGGGGAGCCACCCTGGGCGGCTTGGCCAAACAGAAAGGTGGAATGCAAATGTTTTAAATACATAAATAGTCTCATTTTTCAGATGACAAAACAAGCACACAAACTACTAGAATAAGTAGCACACTCACTCACACCTTTTTAATGAAAGATAATGTTTGAATCTATATTGGGCTTCATTTTACAGATGTGAATGAATGTGAAATGCTGAGTGGAGTATGCGGGGAAGCCCTCTGTGAAAATGTGGAAGGCTCCTTCCTATGTCTGTGTTCCGATGAAAACCAGGAGTATGACCCAATGACCGGACAGTGTCGCTTCCGTTCCTCGCCAGGTAATGTCCCATTGGCACTGAATTGGACCATATAAATGCACAGTCTGACAAATATGGGAAGGAGTTGAATCTGTAACTGGTGGGTGAAATCATTGTATGATTATGTCATGTTATCCAATGTGAGTTTAGGTTTTGGGTTTTTTTAATTTAAGTAAGTGGTCTAAATCCAAGACAGAGCTGAACCTCATTGCAATCAATAGGCATGGCTAACTCTGTACAGTGGTACCTCGGGTTACGTATGCTTCAGGTTATATACACTTCAGGTTACAGACTCCGCTAACCCAGAAATAGTACCTCGGGTTAAGAACTTTGCTTCAGGATGAGAACAGAAATCGCGCAGCAGCAGGAGGCCCCATTAGCTAAAATGGTGCTTCAGGTTAAGAACAGACCTCCGGAACGAATTAAGTACGTAACCTGAGGTACCGCTGTATTGGGTTTAGGTCAGTAATTTAGAGCTTTGAATGGCATTTGCTTGCTATTTTGCTTGCAGTCCAGTTTAATAGGTTTATTGAATAATGGCCAACATTCACATAGTTTATTACTATTTATCTTTATATTATTTTTTCTGTGTTATCCATCCTTGAAGATGTAGCAGTTTGCAACATGTTTGAAATTAATAAACAAAATAAGTTTTAAAAGTATATCTGGTAAAAAGTAAAAGCCCGGGGAATCCAAATAAAACCAAATGATGTTCACCCAAACTCCAGATTAACATCAGACTCTGAAAATTCCCTGAATTAGGAAGATCTGAAGTGTCCTAAACATGTTTAAGAGAATTTCTAAGGGAAAAGACTTTCATTACATAGGAGCAACCTTGCTGCACCCTGCAGCAGGGTTCACGTTAGCACACCCTTCCAGATCAGAACATACCAGGGTTATTTTTAACTAAAACAATGACAACACAAAAGTATACAAATGGAGCTGATTTCTAGGTGAAACAAACGTCAGATACAAATATACAAATTCTATGTAATTTCTGCAATTTAATCAGTTGCATCCCTAACTCTCTGTGAGATGGAGGAATCATTGAATGGTGTAATTTCCTCCTGCAATCTGAAGTTGTACTATCACTTGATCTGCAGTTTGTGTAGACTGGGACCTAGGAATTGGGCATGAAGTTATAATGTCATGTATCATCATGGCTTTCCTATCTTTTCATCCCTCAACACAGCCACCTCCCCTTTCACTCAATCTCCTCAGCTCCATTTGCAGGTCCAGGTGCAGTGAAGCTGTGGGTCGTGTGGCCAAGGGATGATAAAGTTGCAATAAACACAGAACAATCACTTGGGATTTAAACAAGTCCCAACTTTATTGATTACAGATGTTAGCAAGTTTTTGCGCAGGCGTTGGGTGTGTATCCTGAATCAACCAACCTGCCTGCTGGTTGAGTATTTGGCAGGGTTAAGGTTAAGGATTGCCCTATGTCAAATTGGGGCAACCCCCTGAGATTTCCGGGGGAGGGATTAAGAGGAAACCCTGATTCCTTGGGCTGGGGGGGGGGTCCACCTAGACTAAGAATGCAACCCAATGTCTTATCCGCTGTCAAGTTGTGGCAGTTGCTATGAGGTAGGCAGAAACCCCAGACAGGCCCAACTTGTTTGAAGGCAAATTGCTCCCAGGCCCCAAATATGGTGACCAAAAACTTCCATAGTAATGTCTTAGGCAGGGTCACTTACCCTCAGGCAGACCTAAAATATTAAGAGTAGGGAGAGAGGGAATCCAATGACAGCTGAGGCTGATGCGTGACTGGCTTTTATAGCCAGAGAGCAGACCAAAGGGAAGAAATTTCCCTTCAGATTCACTTCCCAAACTGCACCCCCTAGCTCATCTGTGATTGGCTGAGCCCCAGCAGCCAGCGCAGGCGGTGAAGGAGGAAGTGAGGTCTTCCCCCAGCCATGCCAAAGCCAGGAGACCATCTTGAACTGCCATGGCCATTTCAACTTTTACTCCATTTCTTATAACATCTTTGCAGCAGCATCCTTTGTGCAAAGCAAGTTCCTGATGAAAGTATTGATTTTACATAGGTTACACTTGTTTCATTTAATGTCAATGTGAGAGGAAGGTTGGATGTATACAAATATACATCCTACATGCTACAATTTTCCTGCTAAGTGAGAAGATGTCACTTATTCCAAGTGAGATCTGGTGTCCATTTGAAGCATAATTTTAATTCAGCACATTCTTTATAGAATGGCACGTGTTTACACTTATCTTTACACTGGGGACCAAGGGATTTTCTTCTCTTTCTGCTTTACTTGGCAGGAAATTATCAGATTACTGCGTTCTAAAAGGATCTTGTCACAGTCTGACCATTTGACTTCCATTTTTGAGGGCAGATATGTGACTAATAGGAAATCTAGTGTTAAAAATTAATTAATCAGTAACGTGTTTAAACAGCAGCACATTCTCTTTCCTGCACCCCAGAATAAGAAAGCATTCATTAAGACTTAATTTGAAAGTAATTAACTGTTGGTTGAGGTTGTAATTTAAACTTTATTTTATTAGCTGGAAGCAAAAATAACTGAAGTGCTTTTCAAGGTTATTCCTAATGGAATATGTATGGCTAAAGGTGCGGGAAGGCTGTGCTTGGGCAACCTGCCTGGTAGTGATTTCTGGTGTATCTGTTTTGATGATGTTACCCTCAGCAGATAAACAACAAGGTCAAACTGCTTCATTAAAATGATAGTTTTTAAGAAAGACCCTAGATTCATTTCACCAAAAGCAGGTGAGAAGAGGATAGCCCTGTTGATTTAGACCCCAAATTACAAACCCAACATATGAGACTTTTCTAAGTCTTGCACTTCTAGTGTGGAGGCCAAGCCAACTGCACTGCCAACCTGATCAATGTTGGCCTTATACTAATCAAGTTATAACTTGCCTGCTATACTGGATCTCCCACCTGCCCTTGAGCAGATCAAGAGATTTATCAGTAAAACAGCACAATCCCTCACTTAAAAAGGGAGTCCAGGCTCCTCAGACAGACTGTTTTGTAGAGTCTAGTCACCAGCTTTTCAAGATGTTCCTTGTTTACTGTACAGAATCTGTATCACTCAGCTCCTAGGATCTGTCACTTAGAGCCAGCTGAGAACACACACTTCTCAGTTTAAAAAATAGAAAACTTCCGAAAGTTCTCAGAGAAGTCTAAATTCTTCAGCAGCAATGACAGTGAAATTCACACCAAAGCCCTTCGGCTGCAGGATTCAAAGGTCTCAACATGCCTTAGGAAGGTGTTTCTTTGCACCTCGACTATCCTTTGCCCTCTATTAAGTGATCTTCTGCTTCTCACTATCAGGCACTGATATTCTAAGGCAGGCTTCCTCAACCTCAGCCCTCCATAATAATAATAATTTATTATTTATACCCCGCCCATCTGGCTGGGCCTCCAGATGTTTTTTTGGCCTACAACTCCCATGATCCCTAGCTAGCAGGACCAGTGGTCAGGGATGATGGGAATTGTAGTCTCAAAACATCTGAAGGGCCGAGGTTGAGAAAGCCTGTTCTAAGGTTTGTGATTTATGAACCTTCTCCCACTCTAAGAATAGATCCTGCTATCACATTCTGAAGTAAAGCAACACACATTCCATAGTATCCACCTGTTCAAAAGGAGACTTGCAGGTGTATCTTCCAAATGTACTTTCCTGAAGCAATCTACTTTCAAACGTATATATTAAGTGGTTAATAACATAGGAGAAGAATCATGTGTAAACCAAGATGAGTCTTTGTACATTTCTGGGTTGTTTTTTTAAAGAAAAGTTTTTGTGTCTTGTTCAATTTCCAAACATTCACAATGCTTGCCTGCCTAACTCTCAGTCACAGCTGTGTAAACAGCTTTATTTTAAAAAAAGTTCTGGGCACATAATGGGAGGAAGAACTGAAATATCAAGTATAAAATAGGATTAAATAGTCACAAAGAGTTTCAAATTCCAGAGGAGTAACCTTGCTAGTCTATTGCAGCAAAACCAACAGAGTCACACCCACACTGATTAGATTCTGCATTAATTTGTACTCTGCACAGTACAGCTATCTCATACAATACGTAATACTTTGAGCTATGTTTGGGGGGTCCCCCCCTTTGTTATGTTTGCACTTTTTGTTAATAAATCAAAAAGAAATAATCATCTCTCTGCTCAGAGTACATATATTCACCCATTTAAATGACTTATTTAATTCATCTGATTAAAGATTCAGGTAGGTAGCCATGTTGGTCTGACGTAGTCGGAAAAAATAAAAAGATTGTCCAGTAGCACCTTAGAGACCAGCTAAGTTTGTTCTTGGTATGAGCTTTTGTGTGCTTAAACACTTCTGAAGAAGTGTGCATGCACACGAAAGCTTATACCAAGAACAAACTTAGTTGGTCTCTAAGGTGCTACTGGACAATTTTTTTATATATTTCATCTGATTAAATAAGTGGGATCTGGCCCACGGAAGGTCGTATCCCAATAAATTTGTTAGGTGCCCCTAGACCCTGTTGATTTTGCAACAAGGAGTTTGTTTCTCATTCCTCTTGGGCTGGTTTTTGGCTCTCCTTTCCTTGGAAACTGTTGTGGTTTAAAGAGTGGGAAGGAAGGGTTTGGATAGTTTTTTGCTCTTCATGATTCTGGCTCTAGTTCACCTCAACATATGGCCTGCGTCCAATGAAAATGTGTACTATGGTGACTAAGGTACTGAGCCTCCTCTCACCTTGGGAGAACCAATTTACTTCAGCTAGATTTCTGTGACACATGATAGTCTTCGTTTGGTTCTTATTGGGCTGAGGAATACCACAAAACCACTGTACTTCATGAAATTCAGCACATTATAGAAAACTGTAATTATCTGATGAGGAGAGACCACAGACTAGACTAACAAAGATAAAATAGCACTCAGCTGGGTGTTTCCTCACAGCACACATTGACCTTGGCAAAATATCAAAGAGAAATTAGTGTGTTGGTGTGCTAAATTTGAATAGCTCTGTATGAAAGTTTGTTTGTGTCCTCTGACGCAAGCATGCATTCTTCTGAAGAGAGAAAAGAAAAATGTTAAGTGTTTGGTAACAACTGCATTGCATGTTAATATATATATCCTGCTTAAACAACTATTTTATTCATCATAACTGTAGAATATTTTGAGCACAATAAGGCAGATTACAATTTAAGGCAATTAATTTCTAATTGCACCTCTCCTCAATCTGGACATGGCTTAACGCCTTCATGTGGGTATCTTATAATTTACAACTATGTTTTTTTAAGAATAATTTTTTATTAACTGACCAATCACATCAAATCAAACCAAATTACATAAATTCCAAATTACACAGCCGAATTTTAAATTTTTGTTGGGGGTACCCATATTTCAAGTTCCGAAGGGGATCCAATCAACTTCTTGCTTCTTGCTGCTGTTTTAATGTCCACAAATCTAACCATATGATGTTCAGAGTTTTGTCCAGTCCTTTCTTACTGTTTTTCCACATCTCTTGTTGTTATTTTCATATATTTTTCCTTTCTCTTTGTGACTTCTGATAGTTCCACAAGCTGGTTAAAACAGTTTGTAATCCTGCGTGGATATTCTTTTTTTAATTCAGTAGCCATATCCAGACGTTTTCCATATAACATCACTTCCATACATCAAAACACTCTTAGCGTCATTAATCTTCACCAATCTGCCTCCTTTCTCAAAACCTCTGAGGAGATTCACCAGGAATGCAGTCTGAAAACAAATCCGTTCCTCCTCCCGGCTATAAATCCTTTGGGAAGATGGCGACTCTGAATTAATTGCTGCGCCATTCCAAAAGCTCTTATTGCTTCTCGATCTCCATAAAGCATACTTTTGGTTAAAGTTTATCTCCACACAGACCTTAATCATCCTGCTTGGGTCAGTTCAACCGACGGTTCTAATGAGGAGGGGTTCTTAGTAAATCACATAAAAGGAAAGTAAAAAAGGTCGTCGTCCCCATTCAGTCCCGTTGCCGACATACCCAGCCTTTGGTGTATCTTCATCATAAAATATTCTTGTTTCTCCAACCCGTCGTCTTCTTTCGCAGAGGTCACTTAAATTAGCAGACTTCACTCCCCTTCCTCACTTGAAATATGTGCATTTGCTTCTTTTGTAATTAATTATTCCAAATTGCTGCAGCTAGTGCGCGATCAGAGACAGTGTCCAGGAGAGCCGAGGTCCACATGGGGGCATTCTGCCTAGTGCCCTCGCCCCCTTCTTTCGAATTTGGGGGTGATTTATGGGCACAGCAGGCAAGGGCAGTGCTCCCCATTCCCTTGGGGCAACAAGGGAGGCTGCTACTCCCATAACAGCCTCTTAATTACCCCGTGTGGGTCGGAGAGATGGTATTGTCGGCCATCTTCCAATGCGCCCCTAGTGGCCCCCTATAATTTACAACTATGAGGAACTTTTGCTCTGTGTTACTCAGATTAACATGCTTAACAATTCTCACTAAAAAGCAAATAAGCAATATGAAGAAGTAAGGTGTGTGTACAAGCTTCTAGGAAAAATTGGGTCAGTAAGCTTCCAATATGTGGGTTCAATGGTGTTTAATGGTCTAATGGCATAATCTTATTTGTTGTATCTTTTCTTCTTAAGGATTGTATATCAGCAATGTATTATAAGGACTGGGGACATGAATATTCTTGCATCAAATCCCATGGACATTAATTAGAGAAGTTTAAGGGCATAACTGTGATATTTCTCTGTCTGTATAATCACAGCACCAACATTAGCCACAGTTCTCTCTAACCAGGGTTTCCTCTTCATCACGATTTGAAATCAGACACTGAAGTCATTTTGCATATCCTGATGAATAGGGAACCTGGTTAGCATCTGCTGAGTGTGATTAATGTAAATGCAGATGTAGCCACAAATAAGGCTCGCAGGAAAAAAAATCAGAGAGGAAATTCACACAAAGAAATGGGAGGGAATGGGGTGAGAGAGTACAATCCCACAGCCTGGAAAGCCCATAGAAACCACCAAATATTACATGATAGGCGGCAAGACTATATAATTTATTTCTGAATTTGCTTTTGCTGTATGACATTGTATCTTTCACTGTTTGTGTTTAGATTTACCAGTAGATACAAAAGAAATGGCAGATGAAAAGAAGGAATGCTACTACAATCTAAATGATGCAAATTTTTGCGATAATGTACTAACATCCAATGTTACGAAACAAGAATGCTGCTGTACTTTGGGTGCCGGCTGGGGTGATAACTGTGAAATATTCCCATGTCCTGTGCTTGGAAGTCGTAAGTGATCATTTCCCATTCACTGGTAGTTGCTATTCATAACACCATAATGTGGATCAGTAGCTTTTGCCTGTTTGACTATGCAATCCTATGCATGTTTATTCAGAAGTAAATCCCACTGTTTTAAGTGGGGCTTTCTCCCAAGTAAATGGGAGAACTGCAATCTTAGATTGTAATCCTTTATGCAAGCCATGTTGGACTTAATCCTCATTGGATTCTTTGGCATTTTTGAATAAGCAAGCATAGAGTTGAGCTATTAGTTATAAAGGAGTGTGTTCTGCTTTCCTATTTCATTTGGCATCAAAGAATATGTCTACAGTGGATTCATTCAGTTCCTTTGTACAGTAAGCCCACAATTTATGCAGGGGTTACATTCCAAGGATTGCACCTAAAGCCAAAATTGTGTATAGTCAGAACACATTGAATTCAATGGTGGGTGGGATGGCCAAAGTCATTTTTCCCAGCACTCCACCCCGTTTCTGACCCCCCTTTTTTGCCATGCATGTTAAGCTGAATGTGCACAAATTAGATGCTCATCAATTGCAGGTTTACTGTATTACACAGGGAGTTAAAGTTTCCTATTAGATTTCTTTGCTTCAGTGATCACTTATCTGGACATCAATAATCAGGATTTCTACTCAAGATATGCTTTAAGTTCCATGCTTTATCATTATATTTATATGATGCCTCTGTTTATTTGGGGCACCACTTTTTAGCCAACAGAATCACAAAAATTCTGCATGCATCTTTGAAAAAGAATCTTTTCATAGTTGCTCTGGAACATTTACCAGTCTTACGAGCCATGGCCATAGCTGAATATCATTGTCCACCCCCCCCCCAAAAAAAATGTCTAATATGAGAAAGGAGAACTTATAAAAATGAGAAATCATGCATTAGAACATGAGAGTGCTGTTTTAAGATATTGCATCTGTTGTGTTTCACACTGTGATGCGTGAATACATTTCTAATTGGATTCTTGGTTTATCTTCCTGCTAGCTGAGTTTACTGAACTGTGCCCTGAAGGGAAAGGATACATACCCTCTGAAGATTCATCTTATGGAGCTGTTACACAGGACTACAAAGGTCAGCTCCAGTTATACAGATTTGAATTATATAATAGTGTTTTGGCATTCCTAAAAGATACCAGCGCTCATTTAAAGTCTGTTTTGGTGTAGCAGTCTGCCAAATGTTTATGAGGTTTGTTTGTTTGATTTTACGAAAAATTTCTCCTTCGGGTGGGGATAGGTGGAAACACATACAATCAATTTCTACATTGCACTTTGTCACTTCTATTTATGACCATTGCTTCCTTTCACTGCTGCAAATTCATTTTGTATTTGAAAGGGTTTCTTCACTGTGTGGTACCAGCTGGCTAGGGATCAGACAGGGAGCCCAATGCCATCATGGTTGTCATATAGCCAGTCAGACTGGGCTGCTGGTGGACAATTGAAGCCTTCCTGTTTCCTTCTTCCTGAATGGGAAGGGCTGTGCCCTCAGTTGGTAGAGCACATGCTTTGCATTCAAAAGATCCAGGGTTCAATCCCCAGCATATCCAGGAAGAGATGGGAGAGACCCCTGTCTGAAAACCTAGAGAGCTACTGCAAGTCAATGTAGATGATACTGAGCCAGATGGTTCAGTTGTTCTGGCTTGGTATAAGGCAGCTTCCTCATCTGAACCTTAAATAACTTTTGAAAAATACTTTGAAAAGAGCATATACTGAAGGGGGGCTTGACCTCTGACTTTAATGAGATTTAGGAGTGGGCTTGCACGTGGGTGGTGCTGTGGGTTAAACCACAGAGCCTTGGACTTGCTGATCAGAAGGTCGGCGGTTCGAATCCCTGCAACGGGGTGAGCTCCTGTTGCTTGGCCCCTGCTCCTGCCAACCAGCAGTTCGAAAGCTCGTCAAAGTGCAAGTAGATAAATAGGTAGCACTCCAGTGAGAAGGTAAACGGCGTTTCTGTGCGCTGCTCTGGTTCGCCAGAAGCGGCTTAGTCATGCTGGCCACATGACCCAGAAGCTGTACGCTGGCTCCCTTGGCCAGTAAAGCGAGATGAGCGCTTCAACCCCAGAGTCGGTCTCGACTGGACCTAATTGTCAGGGGTCCCTTTACCTTTACCTTGTAAAGATGCAAATGATGTACAAAACAGCAGCTGAAAGCTAGGTGTTAGGCTACAGTTCCTATGAAAGTCAGTGGGCGTTGGACCTTGCTATAGATGACTTGTAGGTTAACAAATGTTCCGGCACCCTCATCCTAAACCAGGCTTCCTCAAACTCGGCCCTCCAGATGTTTTGAGACTACAGTTCCCATCATCCCTGACCACTGGTCCTGCTAGCTAGGGATCATGGGAGTTGTAGGCCAAAAACATCTGGAGGACCGAGTTTGAGGAAGCTTGTCCTAAACTGTAACAGTACAATCCTGTGCATGACTACTTGGAAGTAAGTCCATTTGAGTTCAATGAGACCTACTTCTAGATAAGTGTTTTTAGGATTGCAGTCTAAGTCTGTAGTCCAGTACATACTTACCTGGAGTAAGTCTCATAGAATTCAAAGAAACTGAACTCCTTGTTCCATGGAATAGGTGATTACACTTATAGCAGCAACCTATTCATGTCTAGTCCGAAGTATCTGCCTGCAACTCCCATATAATAAGACTAAAAGGTTTGTGATAGCATGTGATGTGGTGCTGGTTTGGTGCTGAGGAAAATTTATTTTAAATTCTGATGATATGAACAGGCCAACCTTCCACTGCTCCAGCTGGAACCAGTTGAACTGTTTAATCAGGTCATCCAGAAATTGCATTCCCATTTTCCTCTTTGTTTTCACCTGCATTTCTTTATTAGCATGAGTATCTTTGGTTCTGTTTAGAATTCTCCATTTCCCCTTTCAGCTATATCATTCAGCTTCAACTAGCCTGGATGTGCTATCCTTCAAATATATGTTCTTTTTTAAAGTCCTTATTTTGGTAATATGGGTGTCAAGTTTTCATATAATTTCTTTTCTTTAAAAGCTGCTCCATTTCTGGAAGAGTGGCTGCAAAAATATTTGCATAGCCAATTCATCCTTTCTGGAGCAGTCAGTATTTTAGGATTTTTACCTTTTAGAGCTGTTCAGCAGATGCAAAACATTCCTTTCTTGGCATAACATCTATTGTTGCCATGATATAAATGGAGAACAATTCCATTCAGAGCAGTGGGCTCACACCTGAGTGATTTGACCCAGTTTGTATTTGCCTTGAGTGACCCTAGCCTGATTTTGAGGAAATAGTGCAATAAATACATGGGGAAAGAAACAAGGCTAGGAAAAGAAACAAATTCCAAATCCAGAAAAAAAATGGATATGAAATAATTCATAAAACTAAAGTTTTATGTGCCAAAAGTATATTTTTCTATAAAATGTGATTTAAACCACTAATATTCATTTTGCATGCTGTCTGCTAAGTATGAGCTTTCTTTTGTGCAGGGCATTTCAGCTGCAGAGCAATTTTCTCTTAAGTTTGTGGAAATGTCTGTCTGTCAGTTTAAGTTATGTCAAAAAGCCCCCAGATACCAGAGTGATAAGTACCTTCAGAACTCTGTGCAGCAAAATTTATAGTTATGCCTGTGTGGAGGAAGCCACCATCGCTGGAATCTCCAGAGCAGGCGCCAAAAACAAATCGTTAATTCTCAGCAGGATTTTAAATCAGACACAACACAGGAGCAAGAAAAAGGGGCACAAAATCAGGGTGTTCCCTTAGCCAACATAAGCAGAGAGCATGAAAGTAGTTACTGAGGGTGAAGGTATGGTGAAGTACTTGACGAAGGCAGCCCTCCTTAGAGCACTAACTTCAGAGAAGTCACATTGGCATCAGCTCACGGATCACAACTCTGATCACACATGGAAATAAGATTGTGTGTGCAGTCTCAGTGTTACAGTTAAAGCAGAGCACGCTCCGACTAGTTAAGTGTGATTAGTGTATACTTGCTAAATAAATAGCAATGTGCCTGACGTTGTATGAAAAGATGTACATATGTTGATGGCAGCCGCAGTTTTACGTTAGCCCAAGCCATGAGCACTAACCGGGGGGGGGGGAGAATCTGTTGTATCACTGAAGCTAAACATTCTCTCAATATTTGGCACAAACCTATGCAACTGGGTGCACCTATAGCTACAACTGTAAATCTCAAAATACACAAAAGATCAGGAAATGGTTATTGCATGATAAAGTGAAGGCACAGTTATTGTTGTTGTTAAAACTTGAAATCTGAAGGCAATTCACAATATATCAAAATATTGTGTAGTTCCATACCGGCTTCAGCACTGTTCTGAAATTCAAGCCATGTTTACCAAAGCTATTTTATATATATATATATATATATATATATAAATCACATGCTTGAGTAAGCGCCAAAGCTACCCCTTCTGTAGAGCCATCTGAATTGGAGCTGCTTATGATTTAACAGTACATAGTCATAAGTTAGCTGTTAAATGTATTTCCTATGTACCCTCTCAATGGGCTTAAAATACATAGTCTGCTCATCTGTGAGGGTGCCTGATTTTGAGCCCTTTTCCCTTGACTGCCCCTTCCATGCATGCCTGCTCCACTAAGTCTGCCTGGCATTCAAGCATGGGATGTAATGTTAAAATAGGGTCTATCCACATAGATTCCAGGGGCAGGATTGTGCAATGCCACACCCAGATTGTGTGTAAACTTTCTAGTGAATTGGGCAAGAGTTCAGGTACTGTTCCAAATCTTCCTCTGGAATGATCTATTGTAGCTCATGATTTTCTTTTTAACAATGCAGCTTACCCTGACTAGTTAGTAATAGTTCAAAGAGGGATTATGCCTTCCAGATCGTTTCTTTTCCTTGAAGAAAATGCAGTTTATCCCAGCAGTAGCTTTATTAAAAGTACTTTACTCCCTGCTACGCCTCTAGTTAAATATTTTGGCTGATAAATGGTAGAATCAAATGGTAGAATCAAAGTTTTCTCCATTCTTCATGGCTGCAACTCCTCTTTTTGTTCCTCTGTGTGTAAGTATCCTGGCAAGATAGACTAAAAATTCATATTCAACTGAAATGGCCATGATGGACTTCCAACTATTCATGCCATTATCATTTTTCCACAGATGCTGATGAATGTCAGCTCTTTGGGCAAGAAATATGTAAGAACGGCTTCTGTTTAAACACACAGCCAGGCTATGAGTGTTACTGCAAACAAGGCACATACTATGATCCTGTAAAACTTCAGTGCTTTGGTAAGTATACAGACAGTTACCATGTCTCCTTACTCTCTACATTTGCCAACCAGCACTGGGGAATGAGATTTTAATTCTTGCTTGCTCTTACAAATTATTCACACATGAAAGCTGGCTGATTATTTTCTCCATGTAATCCTTCGAAACAGTGCCTGAGTACTTTGTATATTGGGCTGTATATTACTAGGAGCAATTTGCTTGATTGCAGTGGCTGGAAGGAATGTAGTTGTGGTTGCAGAAATTGCTCTGGCTTCATATCTGGGTGCAATCCAGTTCACATTGATGTTTCTCATTTAGATGTTTCTCCTCTCTCCAATTGTTTGTTTCTTTATTTTTGTATAGTGCCACTAGTGTTTGTGGCACTTTATGGTGTCTGCCCCCAAAAGCATACAAGCTAAAATTTGATACAGAAGAAAAGGAGGGAAGTGGAATCAGGAGCAAAGAGCAAAACAATGTGTGATTGCTTCAGTTGCAAGTTTAGCAGGGTGAATTACCCTGTGACATAGGAACTAGTAGGTTGTGTCATAGGCTTCATGGAAAAGGTAAAGTTTAAGGAGGGATTTGGAGGCAGTAAAAAGGTGGTGGCATGTCAGTGCACTGGAAGGCAGTTCCAAGCATGCAGTGCAGAAAGCAGGGACTTATAACCCATTTCCTCTCAGCAGCTCCCAAAGAAATTCCTTTTATTTTGTTAATACATTTATAATCCCACCTTTCTTCCATCACAGAATCAAAAGTGGTGCTCATGTAGTTGCATGGCAGTCACCCATCCAGGCACTGACCAGACCCAAACCTGCATAGCTTCATCTAGGCGGTGGTTTCATGTGCCTTCAGGCGTTACCCTGTGAAAAACAACTGTAGCAAATTCATTAATAAACTAGAGCACAATTTAAAGCTCATTGTATGTATTTGCAACTACTTCCTGCCTCCTAGACATGTCTATTTTCCATGGTGTAGATCTCCTCTCCCCTTAGGTTGCTGCTCAGCAGCTGCCAGGTAGTGAGTTTCCCTGCCATTGACTATCATATATCCACAGTCAGAAATGCAGCAGTGGCATGTGGTAGGTTTCTCGCTGAGCCTTCTCTACACAGAGCAGAGTTCTGGAATACTGTGTCAGAAGATGCAGTGTTCGCCACTTACACAGGCTTTTTTAAAGGGTTGGACAAATTTGTGGAGGAGAGGTCTATCACTGGCTGCTAGTCATTGTTGCTATATGCCACCTGGAGGTTCAGAAAGAATATATCTCATGAGTACCAGTTGTTGGGAAAGGACATCAGGGGTAGAACTGGTGCCATCATGTGCTGCATGTAAACTTCCAAGAGGGATCTGTTGGCCACTCTGGGAAGCAGAATGCTGTTCTGATCCATCCCAACTCATCTTACATTCTTAGCAGTGGTAGCTAGTGCCCACTGGAGCTGGTAGGGGAGAAGGCAAAGAGGCCAACGGTTGGTGAAGCCAGAGCCCATGAATTCTTCCCATCCTCCTCCCTGCTTAGTTCTACAAGAGCAACGCCGAGACTAAGAAGGAGGCAGGAGGCATCCAGTGCTACCCTAAGAAGGCAGGCGGTGGCTGGTGAAGCTGGCAGGGCAGGGTCCTATTTGCCCTGATGGACCAGCCACCATTGGTTCTTAGGAAACACACAGGTCTTGTAGAGATGAGGCAGAATTTCTTGGAATACATTTTCATCGTCGGGACATTTCTGAGTTTTTCCTTTCTTTCACCCACTTAAAAGAAAAAGGCCACTTGCAGAATTTTCTCCAAATATTCTTCATTGTTTAATTTCTTTGTTTGTGTGGGGGGGCACCATTTCACCCCTGCAATGCCCAAGGAACACATTAGGTCCAGGACACTGTGAAATATGCAAAATGTGACTATGTTGCCAGCACAATTGTTGCTTCTACCACTTTTTTACACACACACACACACGCACACACACACACACACACACACACATACATATATATATATATATATATATATATATATATATATATATATGTATGTATATCACCCTTAGGACAAACAAATTAAGGTCTGCTATTGCTCATGGAGAGCATCACCCTTGAGAAGCTTCTCCTGAGAAGATTTCTCCTGCCCCTGGAAAAAAAAAATGATGGAATCCTTCTCCCAATCCCCTAGCCAAATTTTTTCTGGCCACAAATAGAGTAGATATTTTTGGCAGGCCATTTGTGCACAGCTCTAAAATCTTGGCAAGAGTGCCAAGAAACTGGCAGAGTTTGAAGCAAGTGGCTAATCCTTTGGGAACTCAGCATATCCTTAGTTTCTAACTGGTTTTACATGGACATTATTCTACCTATCTGTACATCTCTACAAGAGCTATGTATAGCCTAGCCCTCTGTTCTTTATACATGAGGACATTATTAGACTCATCTCTGGCAAATGTTTTTTGGTTTGTTTGGTTTTTTGGGGTTTTTTTTTTAAAGATCAATTTGAGGAAATAGGTATTTTTAAAGCACGATTATTCTTCCCCCCACCAAAAAAACACACACCCCACCAGTAGTTGATATGCAATATGGAATAGTAATTCACACTCTTGATGATCATAAATGTTCTTCCAGTCTACTGAACTGCCTACTAATTCACTTTTGCCATTTGACTGAAATTATTCCTAGTCACGACCTTCACTTTAGCAGTTTAAACAGAAAACCATTCTGTGTGGAATAATGTAATGAAAGGAAACCACAGTAAGAGACTCAATCACCTTGGGCCCAAAGAACTTTACTTTCCTGATGTAAAGCCATTTATATTTCCTTTAAAGTTGCTTCTCTGTAAAATGAGTAGACAGGGATAGAGCTGAGAAATAGCAAGTCGGTTTCTGTATTTTTGCAAAGATTGGGCAGCTTTTGATACACTGTGGTGAGAAGCCTCCTGTTGTCTACAAAAAGAACGTGGGTGGAGTTTGTCCGAAACCTGCTTGCCAATAGATCAGAGCAACACAATCTATTGTGTTCAGCAGCTTTCTAGCCTGTGCATGATTGGTGCATGAAGAAGACAAGGAAGATGTTCTCTGTTTCATAGTTCCTTCCTTTGGGCTCTTGCCAATCCTGATTTAGATATATGTTAAATTTAAGAGAGAGAGCACTGCAGAATCAGTTATTTTCCACAATGAAAATGCTTTATTTCCTAAGCCGGATTGCAAGGCACTGATAATTTGTTTGCTATGTTCTTCATTTTCATTTTTAAAAGATACGGATGAATGTCAAGACCCCAACAGTTGCATCGATGGCCAGTGCGTCAACACTGAAGGATCTTACAGCTGTTTCTGTACACACCCAATGGTTCTGGATTCCACAGAAAAGCGATGCATCAGACCAGCAGAGTCTAGCGGTATGCCTTATTGCATGCATTGCAAGTGAAAAGGTTCAAGAACAAGTAAAAACCACAATCAGGCAGGATTGAATAGGGTTTTCTTTAAACTGATTCCTTTCTAGAAAAATTGTTGTTGTTGTTGTTGTTATTTATTATTATTTATTATTTATACCCTGTCCATCTGGCTGGGTTTCTCCAGCCACTCTGGGCGGCTTCCAACAAAACACTAAAATACAATAACCTATTAAACATTAAAAGCTTCCCTAAACAGGACTGCCTTCAGATGTCTTCTAAAAGTTTGGTAGTTATTTTTCTCTTTGACATCTGGTGGGAGGGTGTTCCACAGGGCGGGAGCCACTACTGAGAAGGCCCTCTGCCTGGTTCCCTGTAACTTGGCTTCTCGTAGCAAGGGAACCAGCAGAAGGCCCTTGGTGCTGGACCTCAGTGTCCGGGCAGAGGTTTGGTTTGGTTCATGTCCTCCCAGCTTTTCTGATCATGAGGAAGAGCCCAAGCTATGGCTCCTCTCTACACTAGCATTAGCCCTTTGTTTTCTTGTTTAAAACTGGGTTAAGCTTAGCATGAGGTGGAGCTTTAGCACAGGCTCCTCCTCTATGGTCTGTGGCTTTCCAGTGCTGCTGGGTAGATTTCACCTGAAGCATCTGGAATTGGCCAGTGTCTGAGACAGGATTTAGGATAGAACAGTCACTTATGTTCTGAACTGATTTAAATTACGTTGTTAGCAGGGGGGGTTTTTTGTGCACAACATTAGAAAAATGATCTCTTTATTTTCAGGAAAATGGAGCTCTTGCAATGTAAGTCTTGAACATGGTGGGCTGTACTGATTTTTCTTTTAACACAGTGCAGGCGTCGTACTGATCACGTTTCTCTGCCTTCTGCTTCAGAACAAACTGAAGAAACGGATGTCTACCAGGATCTTTGCTGGCAACATCTGAGTGATGATTTTGTTTGTAGCCGGCCTCTTGTTGGAAAGCAAACCACTTACACGGAGTGCTGTTGTTTATATGGGGAGGCGTGGGGCATGCAGTGTGCCCTGTGCCCCATGAAGGACTCAGGTAAGGCATCTCCTAGTGACCTGAGGAATTTTTCATGACAAATCATTCATGGAAACTGTATATTCCCTCTTTGGATCTGCCCACTTCACTGCAGGAAGGACAGGGACACAGGGGGTAACATTGGTGTGTCTGGCACTGCACCCTTTCCACACTTTGTGCCTACACACATTCTTTGAACCTGTGAAAACTGCTATGGAGGTCTCTTCCAGGCAATCTGTTTCATGAGCATTCAGCCTAATTTGTTTGTGTAGAGTTTAGATGATGGCTGTTTAATGCATGTTCACTCTGATTTGTTTACAGGGAAGCTAGACAATTGACTGCATCCACACCAGGCATTTAAAGCACATCCCTTCTCTCCACCCCTCCAAAAATCATGTGAGCTGTAGTTGGTCCAGGGTGCTGGGAATTGTGGCTCTGTGAGGAGTAAACTCCAGTTCCCAGGATTCTCTTGCGGGTGCTTTAGATGTGCTTTGAATGTATGGTGCCTATGCACCCGGTGTTGCAACAAAGCAGGCATTATCCCACACTTTTCTGTCCGTTTTCTTTTCACTTTCCTCATTGGAAAGTCTGGTCTTTTGGGGGAAGTAGGTTTGTTTCGCAAGAACTCCAAATCATCTTTAATTGCACAGCCAGAACTTGCCAGGGTGTGATTGACCCCCCCCCCAAAAGTAACAGTCTGGAAGTGCACTGAGTCACTTTGCGTCTTATGGAACCCAAGCCAATGTGAGTTTATATGATTCATTTCAATAGGGTACCATTCCTTCAGCGTTCTGTAAAGTTACTCATTTCTGTCTCATGTGATAAAACTTTAATAAATCCATGGGAAATCCTACAACTGAAAATGAATGATGCATTTTCTGTAATAGTATGTCAGTTTTACCATGTAAGGCTGCATTTAAAAACATGACTAACCCACAGGAGAGTGGTGGGGAACTGTCACCTTGTGGGTGGTAATATTTTCTCATATAATAATTTTTATAAACTGCTTTGAGTTGTGACAACAAATCCATGGAGACTTACAACATGGTGATTGATTCTAGTGGTGTGAATATGTGAACTCACCTAACGTGGTGGTGGTTGCCAATATTTTAGCTTCTGAGAGGGAGGAAGTAAAGGCAGTATATGTAATAAAGCACATTCTCCAACACGAAATAACATAATGGTGGGATAATACAGAGATGTATAGTGATATTTTCTAAAGTGGAGGTAGTCAACATGGTGCTTACCAGATGTTGGTGGACTGCAATTTCCATCCCCCCTGACTACTGACTATGCCAGATGGGGCTGATTGGAGTGGGAGTCAAACAACATACAGTGAGCCACAAGTTCTCCATCCCTATCCTAGGGAATAAGCCCCACTGAACTCTGTGGGACTTAATTCTGAGTAAGCCTGCATAGGGTTGGAATGCTAAAGCCAGATCTGTGTAAGACATTTTTGTCCTTGGTAATATTTTCCTCTAATATTTTCTTGAAATATTTGTGCTAGCCCATTTCTTTATAGAATGCTGCTGCATTGTTGGCATAACATCATGCTTTTAAGAGAATGCTGCAAATATTTGGCTAATACGTGGCTAACCTTTTGGTAATTTAAATAACGTATTTTTCACTCTATAGGACGCACTTTTTCCCCTCCAAAAATCAAGGGGAAATGTGTGTGCGTCCTATGGAGTGAATGCAGGCTCCTTGGCTTCAGCGGTAGCAACGCAAAGCCTCCGAAGCGCAGAGGGAGCGCTCCCTCCGCGCTCCTTGGCTTTGCGTTGCTTTCGCTGAAGCCTGGAGAGCGAGAGGGGTCGGTGCGCACATGGCTAAAGAAGCCAAGACAGCTCCCCGGCTGGAGAGGTTGCACGCGGCTAAAGAGGAAGCCAAGACAGCCAGCGAGATGGATCCCGCTCGCTGTCTTGGCTTCTTTGCTCTTTGGGGCTGGGGGGGGGGGAACCCGGGCTTCCCCTGGCAGCCCCAGCAGCTCTGGGAGAAGCGGACAGGCTGTGTGCAGCCTGTCCGCTGCTCTTTGGGGCTAGGGGGGGGGAATAATATTTTTTTTCTTGATTTCCCCCTCTAAAAACTAGGTGCACCTTATGGTCCGGTGCACCTTATGGAGTGAAAAATACGGTAACCCCTCTGAAATCCATCTTCTGCAAACTGCCCATCAAGTTAAAACGGCAAATGTATACTGAATTTGTTTCTTGCTTTCCCTGAGTGGCTCCTTAAGGAAGAGTTTAAGGGAAGGAAGTTTTTTTCCATGGCAGATCAGATAAATAGCTATTGTATGCCCTGCAGAGCTTCGGCATGTTATATAATTATTCAATTTCCTGCTTCTAATTGTCTCTGTTGTGCGTAGGTGCCCTTATTCATGGCATTCACTGAGATCTTCAATTTAAGACTCTCATATGGAAGACGGATGTAGCCATCATGGTACCCCCAGATGTTTGTTTCACTCCATCTCCCATCAGCTTCAGCCAGCATGGCAAATGGTTAAGGCTGATGGGAGTGTTAATCTAACAGCATCTGAAGGGCACAATCTTGACTTCTCCTAATCTAGAAAGTCTCAGTCATCTGCCCTATTTTAAGCTGATTTGTCCTTTAAAACAAAAACAAAAAAACCCCCACATTCCAGCAACTTTTCTCCACACAATCCAGCAAGCTGTGTTTTCAGTTTCACTGAGTGTTGCCAGGATGGGCCAGGTGGGAGGTGGAAATGGGGTGTTATAAAAATCCAAACAGGAATATGGTGCATGCGTGGCTTCTGGTTTCGATACTGCGGCTGGCTAGAAGATTTTAAAACATTTTCCTAATAAAAACTCCGTATTTAATGCAACAAAACATTTTCCATTGGAAGGAATTCCTTCATGGCCTTTTATGAGTTTTACATTTTTGATTGATTATTTAGATTCTATTGTCAAAACTCAGCTTCAGGCATCACTTGCCAGCTACCACATCACAGTGTTTGAAATCAAGCAAAGCTGAGGTTGTTTATTACAAGTCACTTGAATTTCCAGCAATCAGCGGATTCTGTGTGAATCGGATGTTTTAATAATGAACTGTAAAAAAAAAACACCACCTCTCTTTCATTTCATCTCAAGCAGGACGGCTGGTATTTTCTGTAAATTTGTGCCAGTTAAAGTAGATGGTGGTATTTTTTATTTTAGAAAGGAACATTGTTTTCCAGGACTGATTCTTGTATCAAAAAGCACATTAATGCATCACTGTTGTAGCCTATTGTTTATGTTGTTGTTGTTATTTATTCAATTTATATATCAGCCCCACATATAATGCATTACAGTAGTTCATGCAAGAGAGTATGGAGAACTGAGACCAGGCTCTCCTGGTCCAGGAAAAGCCTTAGCTAGTTCATCAGCCTAACATGGACATAAGCGCTCCTAGCTACAGAAGGCTCTAGTGATGACTTGAAATCCCAGAGTACTCCCACACTTCAGAGGGAATGCAACTCCTCCCAGTGAAAATTGTATATCTGATGAATGGATATGGGAGCCACCCACCCCCAACACTTCCATCTTATCAGAATTCAGCCTTATTTTATTAACCTTCATCCAGTACATCACTGCTTTCGGATGACTGTCCAGCACTTTCAGAGCCTCTCCTTGTTCTGATGGAATGGAGATACAGAGCTGAGTGTTACCAACACACTGGGGACACCATGCTCCAAATCCCTGGATGATGGCTCCCAATGGTTTCACACAGATGCTAAATAGCATAGGAGGCAGAATGGACCCCACATCCCCAAAGCCATGGAGATGAGCAGCCATCTACTTGTACTCCTGTAATGCAGCACCTCCAACTCCCACCTGCTTGAGCTGCTCCTTGAGCTGTTCCTTAAAAAGAAATGTCAGGCAATCTAGCAAAATCATAGAGTGTAGAGCAGTATATAAATTGAAATTATCATCATCATTGACAACCTGTATGTATCTGGAGAGACGCAGGGGGAGTGCAGCCCTGTTACTTCTAATTGACTTCCGTAAGTGGCTGAATGGAAGAACAAGTGGGACAAAAGTCACACATCATTTTTAAAACGAGGGCTGCATTTGCATATGGTGCTAAGCAAATGGAGGAAAGTGCTGGCTCCCAAGGTGGTGATTACAGCCACTTTGCTCTTCCTTGGTTCTTTTAGCTCAGTGTGGTCCAGCAGCTAAGCCAAAGTTTGGCTTTGCATGCCATCCAAACTCAGGATCATGTTAAGCACTCTCCTCCTTAATCACGAACTGCAGCCAAGATTTGTTTTTTGGCAACAGGTCACTGTTAAGGAGGGTTCAGATGATACACTAAGCCAAATTTTAGCTGGTGCACTGCACTGAACTAAAATAACCCAGGACAGCTAGCTTTGGGAGATGTTTTGCAGCCACAAGGCCACATGGTACCACAGTTCCTGTATGCATTCCCTAGCTGTCCTGGTTTGCTGGCACAGGGATGGGATGTTACATTGGCACATAGGATCTGTGGATTACACTTCAAAATTTTATATAAGTAATATGTAGTGTTTATGGATAGATAAATAGAACAGACACAACTTGCCCCAATTTCGATTGTGAACTACAAGTGGATGCTAAGCAATTAACATTCTTGTTTCATTTTTGGTCGCCTGTAGTTTTCCATATGTGATTCAGAATGCAGTACAGTGGAATGCATGGGCTCAGTAGGTAATTAGCTTATATATCTGCAGTCTACACCTTAAAAACATTTACCATTTTGGGGAAATTTCCCAAGAAAACCAGAACTGAATTGTGTATGAAAGAATCATTTGCCCTTCAAGGTTTAGTGTTTAAGAACATAAGAAGTGATTATGTTGGCTCAGGAGGAAACTTTCACACCTCTCAACCAGTAGGTCATAGGTTCAAGTCCTGTCTGGGAAAACTGGACTTACGCCATATTACAATCTTAGATTTATATATTGATGGGGCCTGATTTACTACTGGAACTTCATGTTTATTTCCATAAATATATTGAACATATGGTTACAGAAAACAGGGGAAACAGAGTATTTAGATGATTATGTTGTGCTTGTAGCAACACATTTCTGCTTTTACCAAAGAACATGCTGTTTTCTGTTTCTGTGCTATGCAGTTGGTTTTTAAATCAGAATTTTCTTGTACTCAGAGATGCAAGCAATGCACATTTAAAAATCCACATTGTGACTCTGAGTAAGGTTACTATTGTCTGTCTTTTTCCAAAATAGTTAGAATAACCTACTTTTGAAGCTGGCTTCAAATTTTTGTGTGCATTTCATTCTGGGGATATTTTGACAGTCTGCATTTTAAAGTTGTAGCAGGGGAAAGCAAATCAATAACCTGAAGAAAAGAATATCTGCAACTCTACAATTCTATGAAATATTATCAGGATGATTGATTTATGTGGGGATGAAGAGAAGGTAAAAATCCCAGCAATCATAAAAGAGATGGGGGTGTGTGTTTCTGATTCATATTAAGACAAAACATACATTCACATAAATAGTGAGTGAGAGGTTGGCAGATGATTTAAACCATATAAATAATTGGAATGAGAGGTGCCATCTGACACACTTCTGAAACTGAAAACTCATGCCAGTGCTGTAGGCTGAAATACTGGCACAAAATACTTGGAGTTAGGTTTCAAGTCTTCCTTCTAACCCAGACTCTCAAGATATATCCAAACTTCCAAAAGATTATTAGTCATGGCTATCACATTCAACTAACAATGATCAAAATATGGACATGATTTTTCCATAGCATATGACGCATACTTCCTTAGCTGTGAAGATGCCCTAATTCCACAAGAGTGCAAAATGAGCTAGAGGTACAAAATGCAGCTTCTTTAGAATCTCGCCTCTTATTTTAAATAATAATAATAATAATAATAATAATAATAATTCTAACATCTCAATCTTACAACATGTGTGCTTAGAGATAAGTAGGATTGAATTCAACGGAGCTTACTCCCAGGTCTGTAGGGTTTAGGAGTATTATAGCCTTCATCTCTAGTGAGTAGGGCTTTGCTTATATAGTTATTTAAATATTTATATAATTCAGTGTCGTTGTAGCCATACAAAAGTTACAGCAACAATGAAAACATCAATAAAATATTGGGGGGGGGGACGGGACACAAAACTATAAATACTGGGTAGTTTAAAGAAAATTCACATTTCAAAGGCCTGTCAACAGAACACTGTTTTTAGGCGATGACTACAAGAATACTAGGATGATTCTTCCAAAGAGTTGCACAGGGCAAGATCTGCTACACTAAAAGCTCAGTCCCTAGCGAAGGCCCCATCAGAGGATCTCAGAGATCAAAGTGGGACACAGTGGGCCCAGATTGTTTAGGGCTTTGTGAATTAGCACAAGAACCTTGAACCTGGCCCAGTAACGAATTGACAGCCTGTTTTGCTTTGTGGCTGCAAAGATTACAATCCTTACACCTGAAAAGGTAACGTTAAAAGTGTATGGGCAATGCCTGCTGAAATCGCAGAAACCAGAGCCCATAGTGGCAGGCCTGTGTCTTAAACTTGGATTGTTGTGAAATGCCTATGAAGTGGCAGATGATACATGAGAAATAGGTGGGAAGAGACTGTTGGAGCTGCCCACCATCCATACGTTCAGTTCCGCTTCTCTCTCCCGCTGTTCCCCCCCCCCCAGTGTGACCGTGAAATTGGAAGTTGAGACAGTTCCTTGCATAGAGAAAGGGAGACTGGAGTGGGAATATATTGCACAATCAGTTCCTAGGAGGTAGTGACTGGGTTCCAGCCTTCATCGAATGAGAAATTTCTCCATGGCTGTGTGGTTTGACTGCCTCTGAACAGCATCTGCAAATTGGACATAACATGGTTAAGTGTGTAGGTCTTTGGCCTCTTCAACAGAATCAAGTCACAGATTTCAAAAAAATAAAGAAGAGGGGAAGGGAAGGTGGAATTCTTTCTTTAGAACAGGGAAAGTTCCAGCTTCTGTGTCAGAAGCTGTGAATGTTTCATACTTTTGGGTTTTCATGAGAGCAAACTAGTTCCTTAAAGGTAAAGGGACCCCTGACCATTAGGTCAAGTCGTGACCGACTCTGGGGTTGCAGCGCTCATCTCGCTTTATTGGCCGAGGGAGCCGGCGTACAGCTTCCGGGTCATGTGGCCAGCATGACTAAGCCGCTTCTGGCAAACCAGAGCAGCGCATGGAAACGCTGTTTACCTTCCCGCCGGAGCGGTACCTATTTATCTACTTGCACTTTGACGTGCTTTCGAACTGCTAGGTTGGCAGGAGCAGGGACCGGGCAACGGGAGCTCACCCTGTTGCGGGGATTCGAACTGCCGACCTTCTGATCGGCAAGTCCTAGGCTCTGTGGTTTATTCCACAGCGCCATCTGCGTCAACTAGTTCCTTATGGACCCCAAAAAGCAAGTGGGAGAGCAATCCTAAGCATGTTTACTCAGAAGTAATTTCCTCCCTGAGTTTAATGGGGCATATTATATAGTTAGTATGTTTAGCATTCATTAAGGCAGTTAAAACTGGGTTATTAAGGAATAGTTTTAAAAATATTTAAAACCAGGGATTTTTTGCTAAGATAGCTACTGATTTTATACAGTAAAAGCCTTCTCACCAGAGAGATCTGGCCGAAAATGCATTTATTTCAACAGCTTTCCTAGCTACAATTACAGCATGTTTCTCCAAGGCACGAGCTATGTTTTTCCAGAGTAGCGTTGATGCAAATAACATTTTAACAATCAGGTTTTTGTTAGCAAATGACTGGGGAAAATTGATTAAATTATGATTGGAGCAATTTCTCACAGCAGTTTAATAATAATAATAATACCGCTAAATATTTCCAGCAGCTCTGCAAAAGTTTCCTCCCCTTCTTCTCCCCACATCATCCTCTCACTTTTATGTTTCATTGTTCAAGTTTCAGGAGGGACTAGCCAGCGCTGCTGACATCAGATTCCATCTCTTCCTGGATTCAGTTGTCACCAAGTGAAACAAAAGCAGGTGGTGCTTGGAAAAGGGAATCATAGATGCCTGAAGCCATTTGTCACTCTGACAGGGTTTATTTGCATCGTGTACAATGTGTCACTAAATCTGCTGGGCAATAAATATGGTTGTAGCTTTCCAGAATGCTGTATAAAATGATATACTAGATTAGCAGGCCTCTAGCACACTGCACAATGTAATTACCTTGATCCTCATCACATTTATTTTGACTTATTTCCAAGTAAGCATGCTTAAGATCGTAGGCCTGTCACATTCCGCACCAGCTGTGAAACCACATGGGGCAACCAGAACTAAGCCAAGTAAAAGTGTCTGTGCACTTGGTTGTTTGATTGTGTTTCCTGTGGGCACACCAGTGTTTCCTGCCATATTGTATTTTGAGAGCTGGAAGAATGAAACACCATCTTTGATAAGATTTTGGGATTCTCTTTCGAAGCATGAATAACACTCTCAATTTGGAGGCTGCGTGCTTCCTCTTTTCTTTTCTGGACTGCACATTTGACCAGTTCCTTTTGAAAATGGGGTGTGTATGTATGTGTGTGTGTGTGCAAGAACTGCTTTTTGTCACATTGGATCCAATCAAGAATACACTGGGGCTGATGGATGGCACATCTGGCCGGCACCAGCTTGGCAAAAGTTGACTGGGAGGAAAACTTTGCTTAAGGTTTTAGCTGTATTTGCTGACTAAAAGTTCCAAGCCGGATTTCTCTCCCACAGTCTCCTGCCTCTCAGAACTCCTAGATCAGATCCTCTCTGAGATCAGTAGCTGTGTTTCCTAGGGGTGGGCAACACTGTCCATTGTGGTTTATCTCAGTCTCTTGTTTTTCCAATCTTAAGTTCAGTTCTCCACATTTCCATACCAGTTTGTAATTTTTTTGTCATGTCCTCATGAAAATTCACCAGCATTTTCTTGTAGTGTACAGTACATATTTTTCCTATGTGATTTTGCCTGATATACACAAATTTACAGATCTCCTCCTAATACAAGAATGTGTTTTTGTATGTTCTTTTCAGTAATATATGAGTTTTTATGCAAATTTACCCTTAGTATCTGTATTTTCATATATATTACTTGGCTAGAGAGCTGTGCTACAAAATCTGGAGGGTGAGGATTTTGATTGATGGCTGCATTTCAGTTCCCATATTGTCTCAGCAAGTGCGAATTATGTAGGTTCACCTTTCAATGCAAACAGAATCAAATTTTCCCCGATGTTTCCCTCACAGCTTCTAATGCTGCTTGTCACCGTTCCTAGGCAGGGCAGACAAATTCCATGCCACTATCACAGAAGCATAAATGAGGGAAGAATCATGTTTCCCCTGGTACAAACTGTTAATGTTTGCATAGTACAGAAACTTGATAACTCTTCACCATAGGCTTGTAGGAAGGTTGTGAGCTCTAAACAACAAAGATATATACGATTACTGGTAGGGGGAAATACATCCTGTGGAGTCACTCTTAAGGTTGACAGGTTAAAAGGTAAGAAGTTAGTAACATAAACTTGTGTCCCCCAAAATAAATTGTGTATATTATGGAGCTGGAATAAGAAGCAAGCCTTTAAAAAATAAGGGATTACCTTAAAATATCAGGTAACACCTAGACATCATCTTAAATCTGGGGAAAGAAAAATGCTTATGGACGTGGGTGGCGCTGTGGTCTAAACCACAGAGCCTAGGGCTTGCCAATCAGAAGGTTGGCGGTTTGAATTCCCGCGACGGGGTGAGCTCCCGTTGCTCAGTCCCTGCTCCTGCCAACCTAGCAGTTTGAAAGCACGTCAAAGTAGATAAATAGGTACCGCTCCGGTGGGAAGGTAAACGCGTTTCCATGCGCTGCTCTGGCTGGCCACATGACCCGGAATTTGTACGCTGGCTCCCTCGGCCAGTAAAGCGAGATGAGCGCCGCAACCCCAGAGTCATCCGCAACTAGACCTAACGGTCAGGGGTCCCTTTACCTTTTATGCTTGTTTACTTTAAAACTATTACCTACCTAGTTCAGTATGGTTTTCCCCACCCCCAGGTGTCCTTTTAACTGAAACGAAAGGGTGTTTTCACAAGTAATGCTAAATATTACCTTTTAGACTATTGACTGTTCTCTACAATGAAAAGTAGAGAATTTATTTTAAGCAGCATAGAATTTAGATTGGAATTTCAAGTGCAGGACTAACAAAAGGCAACAAAAGAACTCTTGTTGGATCTCTGGTCCAGCATCCTGTTACTACAGTAGCCAACCAGATGCCTATGAGAAGCTTGCAAGCAAAGCCTGAGCACAACAGCATCTTCTCCTCCTGCAGCTTCTAGCAACTGGTCTTCAGAAGCATACAGCCTCCAACTGTGGAGGTCTGAATTTGAATTCCTTATGAAATGGGCAAAGACAGGCAGGTCAGATGTTCAGACCGCTGCTTGAGGGAGGGGAAAGCAGCAAAAGAAGGAAACTGTTATTCCCACTTCAATCAGCCTTGAAATGTTTATATTCAATTAATTTTATCCGGATTATCCATTGCTTACATCACCGGATCGCATGTTCTTTCGGTCAGTAAGAAAACAGCAACAACAGCAAAATCAATCATGATTTGACCAGCCCCTGAGAAAGATGCAGACCAGTTGTGCAAACAGAAAATGATGCGGAGGGAAAACTCGTTTCACTGAAAATCATGCACATTTCAAGGAACATCGATTCATCATAGGAAAGTACCAGTGTACTTGTCTCCTTTAGAACCAGAAATTATGAAATCATTTGTACTTGGCTTTCATGCATATACTTTCCTTCCAGCTTTCCTCTTTCACTGGCTGTCCTTACACTCAACAGTTATTTTTTTATACATGTAAATCTCTTGGTAAAAGTGTTTCATGCAAAAAAAAAATTGTTTGGTTTATTAATATAGTGTTGGCATGATCATGCATACATAACTAGTATAAAATAATGTATAGAAAAACTATTCAAGATACCTTAAGTACTAACCCACATAGTTAGCACATAGTGCCCAACCAAGTTTTGGTGTTGCAGGAACAAACTCAGTGTTTGTGCAACCCTCCATTACCCCCTTGTTTCACATACTACAGTGGTACCTCGAGTTAAGTACTTAATTCGTTCTGGAGGTCCATTCTTAACCTGAAACTGTTCTTAACCTGAAGCACCACTTTAGCTAATGGGGCCTCCTGCTGCTGCCGCGCCGCTGGAGCACGATTTCTGTTCTCATCCTGAAGCAAAGTTCTTAACCTGAGGTACTATTTCTGGGTTAGCGGAGTCTGTAACCTGAAGCATCTGTAACCTGAAGTGTATGTAACCCGAGGTACCACTGTACACTTCATTACAAACTGACTTTCGAGTTTGGTTGGTGTGCGTCAGTAAACGAGGGGAATTAAGACTAAGAGAGCTGAGTGGGGGGTGCTCGTGTAATCTCACTGTATACAAGTTGTACAAGTGACAATAAAGTATTTCAGTATTTCTATTTCAATTAGTTTCTTCCTGGTTAGTGGAAAAGCATAAGTTGCAATGACATTTGAACCAGCAAACTATGTTTTCCATGTGCCCTGCAAACCAGGATTGCAAATCAGTGTTCCTGGTCCAGATGTAGTAGCACACAATGGTTTGCTACAAACCAGCAAACACACATAAACACACACACACACACACACACACACACACACACACACACAGTGCAAGAGGGAACATGCAAACCCTGGGTTTATTCCCATAACAACAAATCATGGTTTGGCATTTCATGTGTTCCAATCCAATCTAATGTATTGCTATATTGTTAATATATTCATTGTGGGAGACAGCAGAAGTAGGAGGCATAAAACAATGTTTCTTTGAACTTTGGTTAGGTATAAAGGTTCTTCTTCCAATGCAAAGCAACATTAGGACTATAATTGCTAGCATTTATAGCATTTACAATTGCTATAATTGCTAACATTTATCCAGCATGTTCAAGTGTTCAAAGCACACCACATATTAGGGTATCAACCATTCCAACAATTCTTAAGTCAGTTTTAGAACCCCAGTTTTGGACATTGATGGCTTGCCTAAGGCCACCCGCCTATTAAAAGCATAACAGAAAGAAAATTTGAAGAATGAACTTGGTGGCTCACAGCTTAGTGTCTTGGTGACTGCAATACACTAGCTTCTTCCTTGAAAAATGCAGGGCCATTCTCAGAACTGCACCAGCAATGTATATTACTTGTGCTTCACTTCTGATTGCCTAATCCTATGACTTAAAAGGAGCTGCACAAGGACAGCAGCCTCATCATGTGCGAGGAGCTACTAAGGATCCCAAGACCACCAGTGTACCTGCTTTTATTTTTAATAAAGAGGTTTACCTGACAAGTAGTTTCCAGAACCTTGATCATCCTGATTGCCCTCCTCCTCCAGCTTATCCTTCTTAAATTGTGGTACCCAGAATTGGACACAGTATTCCAAGTGTGGTCTGACCAAGGCAGAATAGAGTGGTACTATTACAGTGGTACCTTGGGTTACACATTGCTTCAGGTTACACACTCCACTAACCCAGAAATAGTGCTTCAGGTTAAGAACTTTGCTTCAGGATAAGAACAGAAATCGGGTACCAGCGGCACAGCAGCAGCAGGAGGCCCCATTAGCTAAAGTGGTGCTTCAGGTTAAGAACAGTTTCAGGTTTAGAACGGACCTCCGGAATAAATTAAGTACTTAACCGAGGTACCACTGTACTTCCCTTGATCTGGATGCTATACTTCTGTTGATGCAGCCTAGAATAGCATTAGCTTTTTTTGCTGCTGCATTACGCTGTTGACTCATGCTAAGCTTGTGATCCACCATTTGCTTAGTAGAAAATCCTATTAGGCTGCAGTGAAGCTTTAAGTCATGTTTTGTACCACCCTGGCTTGGCCCCTCTCATTTTGAAATTCTTGATCTAGTAACAAAGATAGCAACCCTTTGCCAGCAATCTGGCTTTCGCCTTTCATGGGCCTCCAATTCCCAGTTTATGAAACAGAACAAGCCGGCCAGAATTAAGCAAGGTTCAGATGAGGTTAGCAGAATGCCCTTTCTTGGCCTTGGAACTACTGAACAATGACACTGCTCATGATCGCTAAAGTTGAGTCATGGCTGCATTACATTTGAGCAATCTTAATCTTCCAGGAAAGAAAGCAATATGTGGGCAACAGACTTAGGCTTTTCCAATTAAGTGTTATACACTAGCAAGAGAAAGAAGCAAGGGGTATCTTCGTTAGGAATGCATTCCATTATAACTCCTGTTCTGCTTTGCTCACTTCCAGACGATTATGCCCAATTGTGCAACATTCCAGTGCCAGGATCTCGGAGGCCGTATGGGCAAGATGCATTGACTGACTTTGAGGAGGAACAGTATACTCCGGAAACTGATCCATACTTTGTGGAAGACCGTAAGCAACCTTTGCTCCCCAAAACTAAACATTAGTAGCTTGGGTTCCTCCTGCTTATTCAGTAAATAAATACAATGGTAATGCTAATAAACTTCTGTGTAGGTTTGAATGAGAAGCATAGAGGATGGAGCCCTCTCCTTTAAATCTCTGTGGTTTGAAGGATAAAGGTAGGCAGGGTGCCCAAAAGCCCTTTGTAAACATCCCTGCAGGAGGATATTTACAAAGGGCTCTTTCAAAGCCCCGTGCTTCACTTTGAAGTTCTGACAATCAGGGCTTCGAAGGGAAGCATCACAGGACATCACAATGAAATCAGGTGTTTGACAAGAGAGCCCCACACACCTGTCAACTTTTGCCCACCAGGGATGGAGGAGATAAAGATCTGCTCCTCCAGACAACAAAGGTTCCCACCCTGGTGTAAGGGAAGGGGGTAGAAATTAGCAAGCTGTAAGCTAGCAGAGGGGACACAGGTGGCGCTGTGGGTTAAACCACAGAGCCTAGGGCTTGCCGATCAGAAGGTCAGAGGTTCGAATCCCCGCGACGGGGTGAGCTCCCGTTGTTCGGTCCCTGCTCCTGCCCACCTAGCAGTTCGAAAGCTCGTCAAAGTGCAAGTAGATAAATAGGTACCACTCCGGCGGGAAGGTAAACGGCGTTTCCGTGCGCTGCTCTGGTTCGCCAGAAGTGGCGTAGTCATGCTGGCCACATGACCCGGAAGCTGTACGCCAGCTCCCTCGGCCAATAAAGCGAGATGAGCGCCGCAACCCCAGAGTCGGTCACGACTGGACCTAATGGTCAGGGATCTCTTTACCTAAGCTGGCAGAGTCAGGGGCAGGGAGGGTTGGCAAGCAAAGCAGAGTGAAGTGAGCAGGGGTAGCAGACTCTAGCTGACGCAGTAAATTATATTTGGGCTCCAAGGATCCTTATTCTTTATCGTTCCTCTGGGTAGATAGCACATGGCATGGTTCCTGCTTGATCCTCGGGAGTCTGTCGACACAGGCCTTCCGTGATGCAGTCTGTGTATGTGCACGCTGCGAATGTTCAGTATCATGTGTGAATTAAGCAGTGGTTAATAAAGTGGCTATTCCAGCAGCGTTGTGCTTATCACTTCCCTGTTTCATTTGGTCTCTTTCCTGATAGTGTTTGGTTAAAATATATCGTATATCAAAAAGGGAAACAAAAGAAAAATAAATAACTCGGAGCAAGGCAAGAAAGTAGCAAAAGTGTTTCATATATTTCATTCCCTTCAGCAGAGGCCAGCCTAATGATTTCATCTCTGCTGAATGCTGAACAAACTCAGTTGACTTATGCAAAGTTGTATAAGGTCCAGCCATTTCCATTTCGTATGACTTTAATTAAACAGAGCAGCTCTCTGAGCTGAACTATAGCTAAATGGTAACATTGTTTTAAAAAACTGCAAAACAGTGTGTACTGGAAACCATGGGAAGAAATGATGGCATAGTCACGGGAGCAAAAGGGGAAATGTTGGGCAACCCCCCCCCCCATTATCTGCTGGTATTAGGTTGCTGTTTAAGTTGTAATGCTTTCCTTTAAGGTTTCCATTTGGATTGTGGGTTCATCTCAGTGTGTTAACCTCTGGATGGCATAGATCGGTGTTTCAACACAGGTTCCAGATTCAACCACTGCCATCTCTGTTTTTTTAATCAGTAATACGGATGAGGAAACAGACCCTTGCTTGAGACCCCAGAAGACCACTCCCAGTTGGAGTGGGTAGCCATGGGCTAGATAGACCCATGGCTCACCCTGAAGAGGGCAACTTCATACATCCAAGGCACAAATGAATATGAATGGGTCTTCCTTCAGTTAAACAATAAGCTCTTTGTTTAAAAGGGGAGGACTTCTGCATGCATTGTATATTTTTTTTAACATTTATTTATAGCATTTTTACTTTGCCATACAACCAAAAAAACCACCCGACTCTCAGAGCAGCCTACATGCAATCAGTTAAAGCAATTGTTTCATCCAAGGCACCATTTCTGAAAGTTCTCATGATGACCAGCTGGGATGGAAGCCGTTCAGGGGCAGGAGGAGCCCTGTGGAACTAGTGGAGCTAATGGCCTCGTCACAGTTGAGAGAGGGAGGACCTCATGGAGAGAGTCCTTCAGCAGGACTGGATGATTAGCTTTACCCAGTGGTAGTTCCTAACGTGAAGATGGGCTGCAGCTTTCACATAAAAGATTATTGCGTTTTGCCTCCAATTACAGTATTTTTTGCACCATAACACTCACTTTTTTCCTCCTAGAAAGTAAGGGAAAATGTCTGTGCGTGTTATGGAGGGAATGCCTACGGGTGGCGGGGGGGGGGATCTGCTGCAGTCGTGAGCAGAGGATCCATGGTTCCCCTTCCTTCCCTCCTCCGTGCTCGCTTTGAAACAGCAAAGCGGGAGAAGAGCTGCTGAGTGGGGAGGAGAGAGGGACAAAGAGACTGCTTCTTTAAAGGAGCAAAGCGGGAGAGGAGAGGAGCCACTTACACGAGTGTAAGCAGCTCCTGTCCGGTTGGTTCCTTTAAAGCAAGCAGGCTCTCTGTCCCTCTCTCCTCCCCACTCAGCTCGCTACATAGCAGCAAAGTTTTTCAGCTCGCTAAACCAGGGATGAGTGGGGAGGAGGGAGAAAAGCAGAGCCTGCTTCTTTAAAGAAGCAAAGTGGGAGAGGAGAGGAGCCTTTTCCCTTATACCCCTCTTCTTCATTATTAGCAGCATCCTTCTCCACACACCCCATGCGTGCTCCTTGTCCCTTGAGTGCTTTTCCTTCCCTCCCCACTTAAAACGTGGTTACAAAGCACGGATCCACATGGATCCTCAGGATTGTTGCACTGGGTCACCCCAAATTCACCATCAGACCACATAGCATGTCCATGGCTACATCTTGCACCAAAAAAATCACGCACCCACTGTTGCCTGGGGCTGCAGTGGTGCAAAAACATGGTTACAAAGCATGGATCCACATGGATCCTCAGGATTTTTGCATTGGGCTACCCCAAACTCACTGTCAGATCACATGTCTGTGGCCACAGCATGAACCACAAAACTCATACATCCACTGTTTTGTTTAGAATATTTTTTTCCTTGTTTTCCTCCTCTAAAAACTATGTGCGTGTTATGGTCGGGTGCGTGTTATAGAGCGAAAAATACGGTAATCTCAGTTTAGGCTTGCAGCTGCTTAGAATATAACACAACCTTTATCTCTTAGACTAGTGGCAACTGAGGAATCTATCTTGAGGGCATAACTATTTCCATGTATCCCAAAGAACTTTGGCCTTTTTTCTAGCAGCGTGAGTCCACCATTCTGTTCACCATACCCAAAGGAGTCCTGTGGGATGTATCCTGTGAGAGTACAGCACATAGGCATCAGGGGGTAGATGTGGAAAACTCACCACATGGCAACTGGCACTTGCTGAGATGCTTTGCACAGAAGTGCAGGCTTCTAGGGGTAGACTAGGACATGACACTTTCCATGGAAGCTTGCTGTAGTTTACTTAGATGAAAACACCTTTAGTCATATTCATGTATACTTAAAAGGAAAGGTGCATTCTCAGATATATTATTAATCATTTAGAGTACAGCAGAATAAAAACAGCCCTATATTTACTTCACTAATATGTTGTATATTTCTATAATGGGTTTTGTTTACTTTTTCAAACTGCTGTATCTCTCTTATTAGTTCATTGCCCAAAAAATATCTGTGGTTGTTTAATAAGGTTGGGTCCACAGCTGCTTAGACCACATTTTGGGAAAGAAAAGACTTCTCAAAAATTACCACTTTGTGGACTGCAAATTCCTCACATGTTCGTTGTGCTTGACTGCCATCTGCAGTACTGTTCAGTTATTGCTTCTGGAAAATGTCTATCCTTTTTGTAAATTATTTTTAGGTTGTACCTGCATATTATAAAGAAAATATGGTGCTGCAAAACCCCTGTTTCTCTTGTGGTGCCTTGGAACTGAAATTGACCTTGACCTTGAAGTGTGTCTCTATTTTAAAATTTAATTTATTTATTTACTTTTCTACTATGAGCTCCATGGAGTTCCTAATGAAGGCAGTCATGTCTTCTGCAAAACAGCAACAGCATCTTATTAATTGATTGGCACTTCAAACATTTGGACTAGTTTATTTCTGTATGCCCTGAGCATAACATCACAGCCTGTGACTTTGCTCTGGAAGCTTTTCAAGCACTCATTGTAGGCTGAGAAAGGCTTTATTTAGGGTGGTAACACAATAGAGAATGCCCTTTGGAGGTTGGTGCATTAAGACTCTACAGCTGTTGAATGCAATCATTTCCTATGTTTTTGCTGCCCAGGTTTCCGGAACAGCTTTGAGGAGTTACAGGCAGAAGAATGTGGCATTCTGAATGGATGTGAAAATGGACGCTGCGTGAGGGTGCAGGAAGGATATACCTGTGACTGTTTTGATGGTTACCATTTGGACATGGCCAAAATGACATGTGTTGGTAAGTGGATGTCACATACAGGCCACTTGCAGAGTCTGCCAAATGTAGAGGATAAGCTGGCACCTCTGATTTTGATGATCAGATGTGTTTTCGTGTTTAAGGGTTTCTGAATCCTACAGTTCAGCGGCACATTCCACTGGGAAGTTCTCCTGCATGTGCCCCATGGAAATGAGTGGGAGCTGTGCAAGAGATGAGCAATGGTGCAGCTCCTCTTGTTTTCAGTGGGACTTGCACTCAAGAGCTTCTTGGTGGATTGTGCCCTAAATGCAAGGGCAGCCTGCACTGAATTCTTGCATGGTTCACATGACTAGCAGAAGAGGTGAAACAATCAGGGCAGAATGTGCAGCCCACATAGTTGACTTCCCTTGGTGACTGTAAGAATTTACTAGAAAGAAGGTACCTGCCTCTTCCTACACTCCTAGGAGTGAAACAGGTAGTGCCTAAGCAGGCATGCATAAAACAGTGGCCAGCCAGGCCCCCTATTCACTTTCTAATCAGTAAAATTTACCTGCCACAAGTGCTGCTGCATATGTATGTACACATGCTGTAACTTTAGGCTGTTTGTGGACAAATTAGGGTTATCTTAATTATGTTCAACTTACATGGCAGGTAGGACACGGGAGGCACTGTGGTCTAAACCACTGAGCCTAGGGCTTGCCGATAGGAAGGTTGGCGGTTCGAATCCCCACGACTGGGTGAGGTCCCATTGCTCGGTCCCAGCTCCTGCCAACCTAGCAGTTCAAAAGCATGCCAAAAGTGCAAGTAGATAAATAGGGACCGCTCCGGCGGGAAAGTAAATGGCGTTTCCGTGCGCTGCTCTGGTTTCATCAGAAGCGGCTTAGTCATGCTGGCCACATGACCCGAGAAAACTGTTTGCAGACCAATGCCGGCTCCCTTGGCCAGTGAAGTGAGATGAGTGCCACAACCCCAGAGTTGTTCACGACTGGACTTAACTGTTAGGGGTCCTTTACTTTTACCTTTTTACATGACAGGTAAAGTTTTACTTGTGTATTTGTCCTGTATTTGAACACTATTACCTTGCGTTGATGGAAAGACGATGTCATGCGCATAAACGTAGCCACTTTTCTTGCTTTTCTTTGCACAAGATAGAAGACCGCAGACTGGACACTGAAAGTTCTCTTGTTAATCGCAGACTTGAATGCAGGGCTGGTGGGCAAGTCACAGCAAACTGTGCTTCCCTCAGTCTTTGACAGCATCTAATACCACACTATTTCTCACCTTGTTTGCTTTTCCTTCTAGATGTGAATGAATGCAATGAACTGAACAATAGGATGTCTCTCTGCAAGAATGCCAAGTGCATTAACACAGAAGGCTCGTACAAGTGTTTGTGTCTCCCAGGCTATGTCCCATCAGACCAAGCCAATTACTGCACACCCCTGAACTCGGACACAGAGAGTGAACTGGAGTAAGAGAAGCAGCAGCTGGCGTGTAACTTTAAGCCCATATACTCTGCACTGTAAAAAGAAAAGAAAAGAAGCGTATTTAACTTGAGTTAAGGACGCTACTCATCCAGATGTTGGCTGTGTGTGGAAAACAAGCAATAAAACGTGTCTTCTTAAAAGTGAAAGGTGATGGTTCAATATACATCATCTTCACTAAAGCAACAGACCAAATGGACACATTTCTCTGTATGGAAGAAGCAATTAAGTATATAGTGTGTTCATAAATAAAATTCACAGAAAAAAGCAAAATATGCTGTTATTTTGAACAGAAGGGTGGTATTGTGTTGTTTTTTACTATTGCTTGGTTTATTTGGCATTTAACTAGTTGTGAAAATATTTTATAGTCCTTTTTTTATTTAGCAGTTCTTTGCCTACTGTTCCTTTGGAAGCTTTCCCCTTTTGATCCAGTATTGCAATATAAGCAATTTTCTAATGGTTATACACAAAATAATGCTCGTCTTTGTCTGGAACATTGGCCAGTGACTTTTTAAAATTACTATAAATGTCTGCCCTGTGGAGCAGACACTGTTTTTTTAAAAAATAATGTACACTTCATGGAGATAAATCCATTGTATTCATTTTGTATTCCATGTGGCCTTTTACTGCACTTAACATGCCTTAGAACCTGCCTTGCCAAGTTTCAAAGCTGCTAGAGGACGACCATTGAATATCTTTTGTACTCTGTAACAAAAGATCTAAGCTCCTGTTTGTATTGTAATGTGTAAATTAAACACAGATCTTGTATTGGTTACCCTAACATATTAAAGCTGTATATTAAAACTCAATAAAATCTACAGTTTTTTAGAAAAATTGAAGTATGTGTTTGCTCTAAGGTTTTCTGTTAATGCTTTGTGATTATTTTATTACTGCTAATAACCCAGTGCTTTATAATGAAAATACCTGAGCTACTGTTCTTGACAGCATTTTTTTATTTTTGGAGCATGACATTTCCCTGACCATGGCAATTGTTGCTACCATGTAGATCTCTTTAGATATATTCATAAATATATCTGGTTCATTCTCCATAAGGAAAGCATGCCATTTTGCAGACCACTGCAAATCTCATCCATGTCAGATAGACAGTTTTGTGTAAAATTTCATTTTATCCTTCTAGCCACTAAATCAGAGGAGCAGAGAGCCATTGTTTCCACATGGGCAGCTGAGGAACTCAAGCGGAAATGGCTGCATCAACCTCTCAAGATATGTTTAGATTTCACAAGCACCTTGGACATAGGTTGGAAATCCTCCACCAATATAAAGAAGCAACAGTTTTTATAAGTCAGCAAGTTGGGGGAGAAAACTATAAAAACATAGGTTCAGAACAGTTCATTAAAAATGTTTCTGGTCCTTTATTTCATTTCATTTCATTTCCAAAGACCAATTTAAAGTATTGGCGGGGGTTAGCTATAATGGAATTCTACAACAGGTTGTATTTGTGTCTTTCTGTCTGTCTCAGGAGATACTCTCAGGAGTGTGCTTTCAGGGGTGAAGTCAACCTGTTGGAGAACGTTTCTGCCATCCCTCTGTAAGCCCTTTCTTTGTACTGATTGTTATATAATGAAGGCCAGAGGATCCAGAACTTTCTCCCCATTTGTGGCTCCAGTTTTTCATGGGGGGGGGGTGGGCACAGAGAGAGCCTCAACACTAGCCAGCTGGAAGGGAGATATAATGTGAAAAACACAGCCCTGAGACAGCACATAGAACTGGGTTGATTAATTTTCCAGGTGTAGCTGTTTTAGTGTTGTGGAAAGGACTTTGGAAAGTGCAACCATTACAGTCGTGTTGTCTCTGAGGTTGCCCATCAGCCTGCCCCAGCCCTGTAAACTGAGGCGTGAAATGCCCATTGACGTGCATTAGCTCCTGTGCTAGTCAGGATAGTTTAAATATCAACTTTCGTTAACTATCTAAAAATATATGATGCTTTGCAGTACAGAACAGGCCCCTGCTTAAGGAGCTTACAACCAAAACTATAGCACAGAGAAGACTAGCAAAAGGAAAATGGTCCACAAGGTGGACCCCAAAATGGCGCCTCCCTCCCTGCCAGGGAAGAAGGGATGAAGGAAGATCTACACCAGGAACAAGGGGGGAAATAAATATTGTTATTGGGATCTGCTGGCCCTAGTGAACCCTTTCTCCTCAGGCAGTCACCTCACCTCATTGGTGGGCCAGCCCCAATCTGCTACCCCTGTGGCTTCTGTTGCCTGAGGCAGTCACCTCAGCTTGCCTCATGGATGGGTAGCAGTAGAGATGGTGTCTCTTGTACCCAAGATACTTTTTACAAACTGTAAATCCCTGTTCTTATCTAAAATTATCCCAAAATATTAGTGTTTTCATCTGTTTTGCCACAATGCTATAAGTGAGAGCAGTTGGTACAACATCACTCATGCCCCAAACATAAAATGTGCAGCAAATTAAAGTCTGAAATTAGACCTCTTGAGCATTCTTGCTGTAAATCCAGGGTGCGGAACCTTTGGCCCTCCAGATGTCTCTGAACTGCAACTCCCATCAGCCCCAACAAGTGTGGACAATGGCCACAGATGGTGGGAGTTGTAGTTCAGAAACATCTGGAGGGCCAAAGGTTCTCTACATTGGGTATAAATGAAAGGAGTATGGAAAAAGTCAGGGGTCAGCAAAATACTAGATGTTGGTTCAGTGCACTTTCATACATTGCCTTTAGGTGTCACTGGATGACTTGCATTTCTGACATACACAATTTTAGAGTAATAGGTGCTATCAAGTAGATAGCATTAAATGACACACACTCTCTTTATCCAGGAAGTGCAGAACATGGTTTCCTGACTCCTTGCCAAGTCAAGCATGAAAAATATATTAGACCTGGCAGCAGTACACCTGCAAATGCACCTACTCCTTTATGAACCTTCCCTCAGACCTCGAAATGAGCAAGTAATGGGAACTGGAATTACATGTAGGCAAGAATTGTGCCATATAGCCAGGACCCAACTTGTGATTGACCAAACTATTGGACCTGAGAAGAGAATATCTGTAACGATCCCAGATGTGTCAATGTGGCAACAGGAAGCCAGATTTCCCCAGAGCATGGAACACTACATCTCCAGGTGGAGTCAGAACTGGCGGTGACAGACTAGGAACAAGACCTTGGAATTGTAGTAAACAGCTTGATGAACATTGCAACCTAGTGTGTGGCAGCCATGAAAAATCCATGATAGGAATCATGAGGAGAGGAATTTAAAAGAAAACTGTCAGTATCTGTATGCCATTATGCAAATCTATGGTGCGGCCACATTTGGACTACTGTGTACAAGTTCTGGTTGCCTCATCTCAAAAAAGATATTGTAGAGTTAGCAAAGGTTCAGAAAATGGCAACTAAAACGATCAAGAGGAAGGAGGTAACATTATAGAAGTTTATAAAATTATGCATGGGGTGGAGAAAGCCGACAGAAAAGTTTTTTTCTCTCTCTCTCATAACACCAGAACTCCTGAACATCCAATGAAGCTGAACATTGAGAGATGCTCAGTCAATTTCTCCCAGGTGTAAGAGGAATCCATAGGTTTGCAGTCATTGCAGCACCACATTATTCCTTATTGCAAAATGAGCATTTATTAATCAGTTTACTATTTATAAGTAATTTATTAGTTCACTGTTCCACGGCGGTCAGCTAATCCTAATAAATGTTGCATTTGCTGCTGCTCTGTGGGTTGTATGTCAGGAGATGGGGAGGAAAGAGGATGGATTGCTACAGCTTCCTGGATGATTCTCCTGACAGATGTGGTGATGGATTCTGCAATGAGTTGTTGTGGTGCGCTTCAAAACTTATCACAGCTCTGCTTGTGTCACACCAATATGGCTGCTTTTGTTACTTTACATACTCTCCTAAACACATACACACACCCCTCTCAAATATACAGCTGCAAGTTCTAGAAGAGCTAAGAGCCTTAAGATCAGGAGTACTAGACATAGTACCACCACCTCTGGGACTGGACAAACTAAAAAAAGCGATACCACCGTCAGAACGAGAAGAACTTTTGGGAGCAGTTGGAGGAGAATAGAACAACCACATCATGTCTCTGCAATTATTAAGTTGGAACATTCATGGTTTTAACTCCCCGGAGAAGAGGAAGAAAGTCTTTCATTTATTGAAAAAGGAACAATTGGACTTAATTTGTTTACAGGAAACACATGTGATAAGGCTTCACAGGAAAGTACTGATTAATAAAAGATTGGGTCAAGAGTTTATTTCATCGGACAAGGTTAAAAAGAGAGGAGTTGTTATTTATGCCAAAGAGAGCCTATCACCGAAATTTGTTTTTAAAGATGAACAAGGAAGATTTGTGGCAATTGAGATTCAATCACAAGGAGAAAAATTTCTGATTGTAGGAGTTTATGCACCAAATGAGGGGAAATCTGAATTCTTCAAGAAATTGCATGAGACATTGCTTGACTATATGGACTACAACATTATTATGATGGGAGATATGAATGGAGTGGTATCTATAAATATGGACAAGTCGCAGAGACAGGTTGTAACTAAAGATGGCAGACTACCAAAAACTTTTTTTGAATTGACTGACAATAAGGACTTGATTGACATTTGGAGAACTAAGAACCCCCTTGGAAGAGAGGGAACATTCTTCTCTGAAGCCAAAATGACATGGACAAGAATTGACCAAATATGGATAACTAGAGGACTGGCACCTAAGACTCGAAAAGTGGAAATTTGCCCAAAAACTTGCTCCGACCATAATGCGGTGAAGATGGAGATGAAACTAACACCAATCGGTTCCTTCAGATGGAGGATGAATGACACCTTATTTAGAGATCAAGAGGTTACCAAGAAGGCCCAAAAAATCTTGACAGATTACTTTGAGATAAATTTGAATACCACGGTTGAAAAAAGAGTAATCTGGGACACAAGCAAAGCGGTCATGAGAGGGTTTCTGATTCAACAGAACGCAATAAAAAAGAGAATTCAAAATGAGAAAAAAAATAAAATCTTGGAAAAAATAAAAGAAGGAGAGAAGAAATTAAGAGTGAAACCAAAGTCGCAAGAGATTCTGAGAGAAATAAAGCTATATCAAGTACAATATATGAAAATGATAAATCAGGAAGTAGAATGGAAAATTAAGCAGATGAGACAAAAGACATTTGAATCGGCTAATAAATGCGGGAAACTGCTAGCTTGGCAGATGAAAAAAAGACAAAAATTAAACACTATCACAAATCTGGATGTGGAAGGAAAAAACATACAGAATCCATTGGAGATTAGAAAGTGCTTCCAAAGATATTTTAAACAACTATATACACAAGGGCCACAGAAAGAGACTGATTTAGACCAATTTTTAAGAACAAATGGATTACAAAAAATCTCTCAAGAAAATAAGATAATGTTGAACCACAAAATTACAGAACAGGAGGTAGAAGGTGCCATTCAGAACATGCAGTTGGGTAAATCTCCAGGGCCGGATGGTCTAACCTCCAAATACTATAGATCTTTGAAAGACTGGTTAATTCAGCCACTAAAGGAGGTCTGTAATGAAATTCTGGAGGGGAAAAAGGTGCCAGAGTTGTGGAAGGAAGCTTATATTACACTTATACCGAAAACTGAGTCTGAAAAGACACAACTCAAGAACTACCGCCCCATATCCCTGCTTAATGTGGATTACAAAATTTTTGCTGATATCTTGGCTAACAGATTAAAAAAGGTATTAGTTGAAGAGATACATAAAGATCAAGCCGGCTTTCTCCCAGGTAGACATCTGTCTGACAATACGAGGAATATAATTAACATTTTGGAGAAGCTGCAAGTGAACATCAATACCAAAGCAGTTTTAATTTTTATAGATGCGGAAAAAGCCTTTGATAATATTTCTTGGAATTTTATGAAGAAAAATCTTCAGGGAATGGGGCTGGGCCAAGGGTTTGAAAATGGTATAAGTGCAATTTACTCAGAACAAAAGGCTAAGTTAATAGTCAATAATGTGATGACAGAGGAATTTAAGACAGAGAAAGGGACACGACAAGGCTGCCCAATTTCCCCATTGCTATTTATTTCGGTCCTGGAGGTTTTGCTAAATATGATTAGAAGGGACCGTCTGATTAAAGGTATCCAGGTCGGAGCCAAACAATACAAATTGAAAGCTTTTGCAGATGACCTAGTTTTGACGTTACAGGAGCCAGAATCTAGTACGAAAAGAGTATTAGAACTGATTCAAGAATTTGGTCATGTGGCAGGATTTAAGCTGAACAAGTCAAAAACTAAAGTTCTTGAGAAAAATTTAACACCGATTGAGAAAGAGAGGTTTCAGAAGGAGACAGGTTTAACATTAGTTAAGAAAGTAAAATATCTGGGGGTTAATATGACTGCTAAGAACTTAAATTTATTTAAAGATAACTATGAGAAATGTTGGACAGAAGTGAAAAAAGACTTAGAAATATGGTCAAATTTGAAGCTTTCCTTGTTGGGTCAAATTGCAGCTATAAAGATGAATGTATTGCCAAAAATGTTATTTCTGTTTCAATCATTGCAAATTTTTGACAAGATGGACTGTTTCAAGAAGTGGCAGAGAGACATTTCTAGATTTGTCTGGCAGGGCAAGAAGCCCAGAATAAAATTTAAAATATTAACTGATGCAAAGGAAAGAGGCGGATTTGCCCTGCCAGACCTTAAACTTTACTATGAATCAGCAGCATTCTGCTGGTTGAAAGACTGGCTGCTTCTTGAGAACACAGACATTTTGGACCTAGAAGGTTTTAACAACGTTTTTGGATGGCATGCATATTTGTGGTACGACAAGGTTAAAGCACATAAAGCATTTAAAAACCATATTGTCAGGAAAGCATTGTTCAATGTCTGGATAAGATACAAAGATTTACTGGAAAATAAAACCCCAAGGTGGTTGTCACCAATGGAAGCGAAGGCTCAGAAAAAGCTCAATATGGAGGCCAAATGGCCGAAATATTGGGAAATATTGGAACAAGAAGGAGACAAACTGAAGATATTGGTCACAACATTATGTTTGCTGACTGGGAACAGTTGTGGACCACCGGTATGAAATTTACGGCATGTAATGCCTTAAGAGAGAATATTATGAAAATGATATACAGGTGGCACATGACACCAGTCAAGCTTGCAAAAATATATCATTTGCCCGATAACAAATGTTGGAAATGTAAAGAAAATGAAGGTACATTCTTTCACCTTTGGTGGACGTGCCCAAAGATTAAGGCTTTCTGGGAGATGATCTATAATGAAATGAAAAAGGTATTTAAATATACCTTCCTGAATAAACCAGAGGCCTTTCTCCTGGGCATAGTCGGCCAATTGGTGCCAAAGAAGGATAGAATTTTCTTTATGTATGCAACAACAGCAGCAAGAATACTTATTGCAAAGTATTGGAAGACACAAGAGTTACCCACCCTGGAAGAGTGGCAGATGAAGGTGATGGACTATATGGAATTGGCGGAAATGACTGGCAGAATCCGAGACCTGGGAGAAGAGTTGGTGGAAGAAGATTGGAAGAAATTTAAAGACTATCTGCAGAAACACTGTAAAATTAATGAATGTTAAAATGATGTTGGATTGAAAATAAGTGGTATTAGCAACAAAGTTAATAAGAATATGCAAAAATGAATTGATAATGGATGAAAATATAGAGTTATGATATGTTAAGTTACAGAGTTAAGATAAATGAAAGAGGGTAAGGATTTGCTGATTTGATTATTTAAATGGGAATACAAAAAGGGGAGGTGTGAGGAGGTCAAGGAAACAAGCTAATGAGTTTAAAGTTATAAAAAACGGATTTGTTTTTAATTCTTTTTTATCTACTCGTTTTTTGTATTTTGTATTTTTATCTTTTTTTTCTTTTTTATGTATTTTTGTATGCTTTTTTCTTTTATCTTTTTCTTTCCATATGTTTTCTTTGTATTTTGTAAACCTATGTTTTTGTAAAATCTCAATAAATATTTTATAAAAAAACAAAAACAAATATACAGCTGCAAATATAACATTTTAAGTGTGTTTTAAGTGCATTGTACAAATGTGACACTAGATGGTGATTGTGAGCTTATGGCAAATTCAATATATTTTTTAAAACTTTTTTTTATAAAGCATTTTCGCAGCCTTTTTATATGCGTCTAGATTCCACCACAGTCTCCAAATTTGACTGGCTTTTTCGCTCTGAACAGATCTCTGTATGAATAAACCATATTCTAAGAATTAGCTCACGTAAAGAGATATCTGGGCCATTATGAATTATTAAGATGTGTATCTGAAGAAGTGTGCATGCACACGAAAGCTCATACCAAGAACTAACTTAGTTGGTCTTTAAGGTGCTACTGGAAGGAAAAAAAAATTTTGTTTTGACTATGGCAGACCAACACGGCTACCTTTCTGTAACTAAGATTATTTTGTCAACTCCTAGGCTGATCAGGGTTTAGAGCATGGGTGTCTAGACTGCTTTGGCCCAAAGACTGTGTTACAAAGTACCCCTAAAATCAAGCTTATGCTGTAAGAATGGTAGCCTGCACATGAGAAGGGAAGCTCTGCTTTGACCTGGAGAGACAAAGAGGTAACCTCCCTTTTCCTTTTGAGCAAGCTTTGTTGCAACACTTCCCTCTAAATCCAGATTGCTGTAAATCTTTGCCATCCTTCCTTATCACTTGTAGATTTACAAAAGAGCATCAGATTCCTTTGGGGGAAGTGTTAAAACAAGAGTTTATCACCTAAAATCCCACTTCTTTCTTCTTTCCTCCCCCCACAACAGCTAATTGAGAGGTTCCAACAGTCTAAGGCTCCCACTAAGGAAGCTCAAATGATCTGTTAATCTTTCTCCTTTCACCAGCTGCTCATGTTTAGAAGGTACAAACTCTTCCTGACTGGCACCATTAAAAATTTTTTTAGGATATAATAGCTACCGGAAATAGTTGTAGTTTTATTCTATCGGTCTCAGATTTGGCCCTAAAAGCTGCTAGTAGGTAGCTCAGAATTGGGCTGTTCCTCTGCAGGGGGCACCATTCTCTCCAAATATCCTTTTTGCAACCCACTTCCCCTCCCTCTTCTTCACAGAAGAAAGTTTGTTCTTGGTCATAGATCACAGCTGGTGCAGAAAGTCCTGGTTCAGACAACACACTGAGCCAAACTTTGGTTTAGCTTGGCATAGGAGTAAGGTAAAAGGTAAAGGACACCTGGACAGTTAAGTCCAGTCAATGGTGTGTGACGCTCATCTCGCTTTCAGGCCAAGGGACTCAGCGTTTGTCCACAGACAGCTTTCCGGGTCATATGGCCAGCATGACTAAACCGCTTCTGGTGCAATGGAACACTGTGACGGAAATCAGAGTGCACGGAAATGGCATTTACTTTCCCCACCACAGCGGTACCTATTTCACTACTTGCACTGGCGTGCTTTGGATCTGCTAGGTCGCCAGGACTGGGACAGAGCAACGGGAGCTCACCCCGTTGCGGGGATTCAAGCCGCTGACCTTCCGATCGGCAAGCCCAAGAGGCTCAGTGGTTTAGACCACAGCGCCACCCGTGTCCCACCGGCATGGAAGTAAAAACCACCAGGAAAGGAGCAAAGTGGCTGTAAACTCCATCCCAGGAGCCCATCTGTTTGCATGGTTTCAGGAAGCCATACATGTCATTAGGTGAACCAGTGCAGAATATCTACCGTATTTTTCGCTCTATAGGACGCACTTTTTCCCCTCCAAAAATGAAGGGCCTGGGGTTGTGAGCCCAGATCTGTCTGAGTGATAAATACAAGAAGAACCACAAACTCCACAAAACACTTCCCTTTGTACTCACTCTCTTCTCATGGCCAAAAAAAGGCCTATTGAAAAAATAGAAAATGTCTCCAAGAGGAGTGATGAGAGCCAACAAAACTGCACTTACAATTTTGATGTTCTGCATGCGCACTCCAGGCGCTCTCAGTGTATTCTGCCTTCCCAAGTGAGCTTGGCCTGCCGTGACTTTCCTGTTTCTTTTTATATCACACATTAGTTGCTGCTCTGTGATCACTGCAGCTGCAGGTTCCTGACCCAGAAGGGCTTGAAATTATTATGTATGCTTTTTCTTGGCAGTCAAAGCCATTCTCCACACCGTCTGTAAATGTTACCAAAAATAATGCAAACACAGATTCCGGATGAGAATTTGGGAAGGGAATTGCAGTAATGCAATTAAGGAAACACAGACTGATGCCATCAAGAATGCACTTACTTCAATAAAATGTCCATTGGTTTGTTTGTTTTTTTACCACCAGACTGTTTGCAACTCATTGTCTGAAATGCCACTGCTAAGAAATATTGCTTTTGGTGAGGGTCAGGATAGTACACATTATGGTTTCTCCGGCTTGCAAATGGAACCCAAAGGTTGGCAACCTTTGCAGAATACAAGCTGTGTACGTATGAACTAAGTCATAGCTCAGAGAGCTGCATATACAACTTGTTTGTAATCAATGAGACAGCTCTGGTTTTAATGGTGTAACTGCCGTCTACGCAGATGGACGTGTTCAGAATGGAGCATGTAATGTTATTCAAGCCAATCAATCAATGATTTTATTTGCATGCCTCCTTTCCCAAAGCTAAAACCATGTTCAAGGCCACTTATAGCATATTAAAAATTACGTAATTACAAGCATAAGAAAAGTAGTCAAACAATAAATAAAACATCAAAAAGTATGCAAGCAAACTGAACTATTTCCACATAAATCATAAGATTTAAAATAAAGATACAAAAAAAGAAAAAGAAAAATCAATAGCAGCAGCAACGCCTGCAACAAAACCCCCTAAACCAGGGGGAGGCAACCTATGGCCTGGGGCTGGATGCAGCCCAATTGCCTTCTCAACCTGGCCCACGGACGGTCCGGGTTTTTACATGAGTAGAATGTGTAGAATGTGTCCTTTTATTTAAAATGCGTCTCTGGGTTATTTGTGGGGCCTGCCTGGTGTTTTTACATGGGTAGAGTGTGGGCTTTTATTTAAAATGCATCTCTGGGTTATTTGTGGGGCATAGAAATTTATTCATCCCCCCCCCCCGCCAATATAGTCCCAATATAGCCTACCACATGGTCTGAGGTAAGGTGGACCAGTTCACTGCTGAAAAAGGTTGCCCTAAACAATATCCCAGCCCAAAAGTCTGTTCAGCTTTTGTTACTCCATCATGCAGAATATAATAGTGCTCATGTTTGATAGGATTTCTAACATCACATTTCAGCACAGACAAGCAGATAGTTTATCCAAACTACATCGAAATTATCAAGAGTGTGTGATAGGAGGATGCAGTGATTGCCAGGGGGATACAGGTTTCATCTCCATCTGACAACAAAGCAAAAACTAACATGGTGTGTGCCGCACCAGATACCAAAGAGAAGCAAGGCAGGTCGCGGCAAGGAAGGAAGGAAGGAGGGAGGGGTCTGTGGGGAGGGGAGAACCCTCTTGACATAGACCAAGGTACATTCAACTCCCTGAGTCAAGATTCTGTTATCTTCACAAAGATACAGACCAAAATGCTGTGGCTTTTTTTTCACGAGGAATTCCTTACTGCAACTAGTTGCACACAGACTGCTAAGGGGGCCACAGAGGCCCAATATGTCAATGATGGTGAGCTGCCAACAAGCAAGTTTCAGAAGCTATGTGATGGAGAACAGCTTGGCCAGAGATCTGTGGGGGGGGGGGGACCCTTCCTACCGCTCTGAACCTTTCACAGGGCAGGACTCAAAATGGAGAGCTGGGAAAGGCACAGATCCATGTTCTTCTGCGCGTGTACCGGTAATTCTCTTGGGCTATACTGAGCAATGGTGCCTGCCCCAATCTGAGCCTAGGCTGCTATGACTCTGGTTAGAAGCCAGGGAGAAGAGACTGGGGTGGAGAAGGAGAAGAAAAGACAGAAAGAGTGAGAACGCAAGTTGAAAAAAAGAGACAATGCATGTGTTTTTGTAAACTAAGAAATATGTAATAAAAATATATTTTAAAAAAATAACTGTTGATCTATTCAGCAGGTCCTCATCACACTTGTTCTTTCTGCAGTTTGATCGGGTTCTTAACCTATGATCGACTAGATCATGTCTGACTCACCAAAAGCTGTCATCACAGCCCTTGCTCATGCCATCACCCAGAGATGACTCATATGTGGGCCAGTCACTATGGATGAAAGGGGGGTGGGCGGGAACAATAGCCCAACTTCCACACTACTGGGGACATTTACACATTCCATTCAATGAGTGTATGATCTATGTATCTTCGTGCACAAATAGCTATGCTGTACACTGTTACAGTGGTACCTCGGGTTAAGTACTTAATTCGTTCTGGAGGTCCGTTCTTAACCTGAAACTGTTCTTAACCTGAGGTACCAGATTAGCTAGGGGGCCTCCCGCTGCTGCCACGCCGCTGGAGCACGATTTCTGTTCTCATCCTGAAGCAAAGTTCTTAACCCAAGGTACTATTTCTGGGTTAGCGGAGTCTGTAACCTGAAGCATATGTAATCTGAAGCGTATGTAACCCGAGGTACCACTGTATTCACATGTACCATTGAACAAGTGTTCAGTTTTTGTAACTGTGCATACAATAGCTGAGCTGTACAAATGTACATAAACACTGAAATTTGAGAGCCCAAAGTCTGCCACTGCTGTGACCCTTATGTTCATGTAAGGCTGCAGTTCTAACCCCACTTACCAGGGGAGGAAGCCTCACTGAATTCAGTGCAGCTTACTTCTGAGTAGACATGGTTAGGCTCGAACCATAAGCTATATAAATGCTATTATCAAGTGTGGCTCTGACAGTTACTTGCTCTGTGCAAGAGCCCGGCCACGTTTCCAACATGTTTTTGATGAAGAACTCCTAAGTCACTGGGGGAAAGCACTGAGAGTAAATGGGTTCTATTGCTTGTTTTGCTGCAGACAGGAATGTTTTTAAAATAGCCACATAAGTTTGAGAGGATTTCCTCCTGATGACATCAGGCAGCATCACTGGCTGATATCCTGTGCAAAGTCTCTTCCCCACCCCCTGCATCCCTTAGCATTTGTTAGATATGTTTGACTAAAGGACAAGGGAGGGTGGAGGTGCTCTGAAAGCCACATGAGTCTAAACCTGAATGGAAGTTGTGTCAATGATTTCCCCTCTTCTGACACTCCCTCACTCCAGGCCCAGATTTCTTATGGGACTCTCCTCAGATTGGACAAGCAAATGCCCCCCTCAAAGCAGGACAGATTCATTTATTTAACGTTTTCACTTTAAAATTATTTTTATTGACTATCTCAAAGGACACTTAACAACAGAATAAAATTAAATATCAAAAGGCAGTCACACCATCTGCACGTAACAGGAAACAGGTAAGCAGATAGCTAGGTGGAGAATAGAAGCTGTGTTAAGTAAAAGCTAAAAGTTTTGCTTCTTCTTTAAAAAATTGTAGACTATTCTGCAGTTGATCTGTGTACAATGTAATCAGAAATATGAGTCCCCCTCCCCCCCCCAAAAAGTATAGCAATCTGGCTCTTGTGTTTCAGTGTCTTTGCTGTCAATAAAGGAAATAAAATATTGCAACTCTCCATGCAACCATCAGCCTTAGGGGGGAAACCTCTCATTGGTACCAAAAGGATTTCACTCACACACACACCCCAACCAGTGCTAATTGCCATGTTGTGAGGTGGGTATTTTTACCAAAATTGCAGCTGGGGAGGGAATTCTTTTTTTTATATAAGATATTTATTAGAGTTTTCCATTTTATACAAACAAAGAGAAAAAAGTAAAAAGAAAAAATAATAAAAACACATAAAGTTCACAACTTATTTTTCAGTAACATATTTCCCTGACCTCCTCATACCTCCCCTTCTTGTATTCCAGTTCAAATTATTTGTCCAGCAAATCCTTATCTCATAGCATTACAGTTAAAAAAAACCTTATTTTCTATCCAACATCTTAAATTATTGTGGCTTAAACTTTTACTTATATAAAAAAAGAACCATTTTTTCATATTCTTTTATACCATTACAGCTAGAAACCACTTAATTTCAATCCAACATCATTCAACATTCATTAGTATTGCAGTATTTCTGTAAATAGTCCTTGAATTTCTTCCATTCTTCTTCTGCCGACTCTTCTCCCTGGTCGCGGATTCTGCCAGTCATTTCTGCCAATCCCATAAAGTCAATCAACTTCATCTGCCATTCTTCCAGAGTAGGTAAATCTTGCGTCTTCCAATACTTTGCGATGAGTATTCTTGCTGCTGTTGTAGCGTACATAAAGAAAGTTCTATCCTTTTTTAACACCAATTGGCCGACCATGCCCAAGAGAAAGGCCTCTGGTTTCTTCACAAAGGTATATTTAAATACCTTTTTCAATTCATTATAAATCATTTCCCAGAAAGCCTTAATCCTAGGGCACGTCCACCAAAGGTGAAAAAATGTACCTTCATTTTCTTTACATTTCCAACATTTATTATCGAGCAAATGGTAAATTTTTGCAAGCTTGACTGGGGTAATGTACCACCTGTATATCATTTTCATAATATTTTCTCTTAAGGCATTACATGCCGTAAATTTAATCCCAGTGGTCCACAACTGTTCCCAGTCAGCAAACATAATGTTATGTCCAACATCTTGTGCCCATTTAATCATAGCAGATTTAACTGTCTCATCCTGAGTGTTCCATTTCAACAGCAAGTTATACATTTTTGACAAAATCTTAGTTTTGGGTTTTAACAGTTCTGTTTCTAATTTAGATTTTTCCACCTGGAAGCCAATTTTCTTGTCCAAATTATAAGCCTCCATTAGCTGAAAGTAATGAAGCCAGTCTTGCACTTTGTTTTTTAGTTTCTCAAAACTCTGCAGTTTCCATCTATCTCCTTCTTGTTCCAAAATCTCCCAATATTTCGGCCATTTGGCCTCCATATTGAGCTTTTTCTGAGCTTTCGCTTCCATTGGCGACAACCACCTTGGGGTTTTATTTTCCAATAAATCCTTATATCTAATCCAAACGTTAAACAAAGCTTTCCTAACAATATGATTTTTAAATGCTTTATGTGCTTTGACCTTGTCATACCACAAATATGCATGCCACCCAAAAACATTGTTAAAACCTTCTAAATCCAAAATGTCTGTGTTCTCAAGAAGCAGCCAGTCTTTCAGCCAGCAGAACGCTGCTGATTCATAATAAAGTTTAAAGTCTGGCAGGGCAAATCCACCCCTTTCTTTTGCATCAGTTAATATCTTGAATTTTATTCTGGGCTTCTTGCCCTGCCAGACAAATTTAGAAATGTCTTTCTGCCACTTCTTGAAACAGTCCATCTTGTCCACAATTTGCAATGTTTGAAACAAAAACAACATTCTAGGCAATACATTCATCTTTATAGCTGCAATTCGACCCAACAAGGAAAGCTTCAAATTTGACCAAATTTCTAAATCTTTTTTCACTTCCATCCAACATTTTTCATAGTTATCTTTAAACAAATTCCCATTTTTAGCTGTCATGTTGATCCCCAGGTATTTCACTTTCTTCACAACAGTTAAACCTGTTTCATTCTGAAACTTCTCTCTTTCAGTCGATGTTAAGTTTTTCTCTAAAACCTTAGTTTTTGACTTATTCAATTTAAATCCTGCCACTTGACCAAATTCTTGAATTAGTTCTAAAACTCTTTTGGTACTAGATTCTGGCTCCTGTAACGTCAAAACTAGGTCATCTGCAAATGCTCTCAGTTTATACTGTTTAGCTCCGACCTGTATACCTTTAACCAACCGGTCCCTTCTAATCATGTTCAGCAGGACCTCCAGGACCGATATAAAAAGCAATGGGGAAATTGGGCATCCCTGTCGTGTCCCTTTCTCTATCTTAAATTGTTCCGTAACCACATTATTTACAATTAATTTAGCCTTTTGTTCAGAATATATTGCACCTATACCATTCTCAAAACCTTGGCTTACCCCCATACCCTGTAAGTTCTTTTTCATAAAACTCCAAGAAATATTGTCAAAAGCTTTCTCCGCATCCACAAATATCAGGACTGCTTTGGTATTTCTATTCACTTCTAACTTTTCCAAAATGTCAATTATGTTCCTCAAATTATCAGATAAATGTCTTCCCGGTAGAAAGCCCGCTTGGTACTTATGAATATCTTCAATCAATACTTTTCTCAGTCTCTTAGCCAAAATGTCAGCAAAAATTTTGTAATCCACATTTAGTAAGGATATGGGACGGTAGTTCTTAAGTTGAGTCTTTTCAGTTTCCGTTTTCGGTATTAGTGTAATATAAGCCTCTTTCTACGATTCTGGTGCCCCTTTTCCTTCCAAAATTTCATTGCAGACTTCCTTCAAAGGTTGTAATAACCACTCTTTCAAAGATCTATAATATCTGGAAGTCAGCCCATCCGGTCCTGGAGACTTGCCTAGTTGCATATTTTGAATGGCACCTTCTATCTCCTGGTCAGATATTTTACAATTCAACATTAGTTTACTTTCTTGTGAGATTTTTTTGTAATCCATTTGTTTTCAAAAAACAATAAATGTCCATTTCATTCTGTGGCCCTTGTGCATATAGTTGTTTGAAGTACTTCTGGAAGCAATTTCTAATCTCATTTGGATTATGTATGTCTTTTCCTTCTACTTCCAAATTTGTGATGGTATTTAATTTTTGTCTTTTTTTCAATTGCCAAGCCAATAATTTCCCACATTTATTCGCTGATTCAAATGTCTTCTGTGTCATTTGTTTAATTTTCCATTCTATTTCCTGATTCATCAATTCCATATATTGTACTTGATAAAGTTTTATTTCTCTCAAAATCTCCTGCGACTTTGGCTTTACTCTCAATTTTTTCTCCCCTTCTTTTATTTTCTCCAAAATTTTATCTTTTTTCTCATTTCGACTTCTCTTCTTTATTGCATTCTGTTGTATCAAGAACCCTCTCATCACAGCTTTACTTGCATCCCAGATTACTCTTTTTTAAATATTTGTTAACATATTTATTTCAAAATAGTCTTTCAAAGTTTTTGGGGCCTTCTTATATACTTCTTCATCTCTAAATAGGGTGTCATTCATCCTCCATCTAAAGGTGCCGGTTGTTGTTTGCTTCATCTCCATCTTTACGGCATTATGGTCAGAGCAAGTTTTGGGGCAGATTTCCACTTTTTTTATCTTTGGTGCCATTCTTCTAGTAATCCAAATTTGGTCATTTCTAGTCCATGTCATCTTGGCTTCAGAGAAAAAAGTTCCCTCTCTCCCCAGGGGGTTCTTAGTTCTCCAGATGTCAATCAAGTCCATATTGTCAGTCATTTCAAAGAAAGTTTTTGGTAGTCTATCATCTTTGGTGACTACCTGTTTTTGTGCCTTGTCCATGTTTGTAGATACGACTCCATTCATATCCCCCATCAGGATTATATTATAGTCCATATAGTCCAAAAGGGTCTCGTGCAACTTCTTAAAAAAATCAGATTTCCCCTCGTTCGGTGCATACACCCCTACAATCAAAAATTTCTCTCCTTGAAGTTGAATTTCAATTGCCAAATATCTTCCTTGTTCATCTTTGAAAATTAATTTCGGTAAAAGTTTCTCCTTTGCGTATATCACCACTCCTCTCTTTTTGACCTTGTCAGACGAAATAAACTCTTGTCCCAATCTCTTAAACCTCCTTGAAAAGCGTGCTGCCAATGACAACTCCTCTGCACCTGGCATTTGATTTTTTAAAATCCCAAATCTGATCGCTAATCACACTACAGTGGTACCTCGGCTTACAGACGCTTTAGGTTACAGATGCTTCAGGTTACAGACTCCACTAACCCAGAAATAGTACCTCGGGTTAAGAACTTTACCTCAGGATGAGAAGAGAAATTGCATGCTGGTGGTGTGGCGGCAGTGGGAGGCCCCATTAGCTAAAGTGGTACCTCAGGTTAAGAAGAGTTTCAGGTTAAGAACGGACCTCTGGAACGAATTAAGTTCTTAACCAGAGGTACCACTGTATTGATGTAATATGTAGCCAGCCTTTATTAGAAGGAAGAAGGGGCAACTGCTATCTCACTACACAAAAAATGGGCTATGGTGTAGGTTGGCCATGTGTCTCATTTCACAGAGGACAGCCCTCTGTTTGAAGGGTGGCCCAGTCCAATAACAGATTAAAAATAAAGAACCATAATAAGGGAGAAAGGGGGCCTTGACGTTGCATATCAATGGCCATGCCATGGAGAGCTGACCGAGCAAACACACAAATCATGAGTAGTCGCACTCATTCCCACTAATTATTATTTCTAAATATGCATCCTAAAAAATAAATGAGCATATGCAAATGTTATGAGTAGCTGCACATAATGGGCATCATAAGCATTGCAAAACTTAACATCTATCCTATTTTTCTTTACTTCTTTCTGCTTGGCAAGAAACCTTTCACTGAGATCAGTGCTAGAGACGGACTCAGATAATTGCTGGCTTTTACCATTTTAAGGAAGAGCAAATTGGCTGCTCTGTTCCTGTATATACTGTATAGCCTTTGCTGCAACTTAAGATCTTTTTGCACAATCTATCCTGATTAAGTTTGCATAACATCCCCCACATCCTATTTTAAGGCTATCATAATCTATAAGCATTGGCTTTTTAACTTGCCTTTCTTTCTCCCTTCCATGCCATTTTAATTTATATTTTAATACTTAACATCTGCTGGGTTAAGAATTTTGCTTAATTGTTTGTGGCCATTTGGTTAGACCTAAATAAGTATATTGTCCAATTGTTAGTTTTTATTTTTGTTTTTCCTAATGGGACATGGCTACCTCCAATTTTTCTCAGGTTTTTTTGTTTGTTTCTTCTTTTACTGCATCCCCTTTCTTATTCTTCAGGCCAGGGAGAAATCCCTTATCTATAACCCACCCACCCAGTTTTCCTGGTTATCTTATCAGGGGTGGAGTCACCCTGAGCTAAACCTAGGGAGGCCAAGTGGAAAAGCAGACAAGGATCCTGCCATGGGTGTAGCCAGAATTTTTGTTAGTGGGGGCAGGCCTTTTGTTAAGGTGGGGGAGAACCTCAGTTTGTGATGTATTTTTGTTGAATTTTATTGATTTGGGGGTAGCAGCTCTCCCTGCCTGCCTGCCCTTGGCTATGCCCATGGATCCTGTACCTTTAAGAGTTGCATAGGGGTGGGGTGGGGATCAGCAGCTGTGGCTTTTATAATCCAGCCATATGTCCTCGGAAACTTGCTTGCAGGGGTGCTGGTGAGAAGACATTTGGACAAGAGAAGAAGTAGAAGAGAACACAATCCTGTAGCTCAGAGGCTGAAGCCTGAAGGTGCATCCAGGTGGGTAGCTCCCAGCTAATACAATCCAATTATTGGTCTTCCTCTTGCCATGTTTGTGGTAGCCATTGATTGAATAAGGCTATCAGTGACCATTAACCATGATGCCTATGCACTCCTTCAATGTTGGAGTGTAGGCAATCCGTCTTTGAATACTAGTCACTGGAACTTCCAAGTGGGGAGAGCGCTATTGCACTCTGTTCCTGCTTGTGGGCTTTCTGTAGGCACCTGGTTGTTAAAGCAGGATGTTAGACTAGATGGGCCTTTGACTTGATCTGCGTAGGGCTCTTCTTTTGTTCTTAATTGCAATGGACTTATCACACTTTGTGTATACAAACTTTTGGGTTTCATCCATATTGGTTTTTAAAGCTTTGGACCAATGGTTCCACACTGTGCAGTCTGCTGAAATGTCTAAATCAGAATTAATCAGTGGGGGAAATGTATATGTTTTAGCTGCCTAAGCAGTGGGCCTGACCCCCATTCTCCCTTCCCCTTTAGATGTTAAAATGGAAACACAAAAAGGGGGAGCAGCATATTCACATTTCTGATCTGTGCTTGCAAGTGCTTTTGGGAAATGGCACTGTGCCATATAAAGTTGCTATCTCTGCATGTGCAGAATCGGATATCAGATTCTGTGGCTAGAAGAATCGGACAAATTGGGCATTGCTGAGCAAGGCTGTAAGCCCTGCTGCTTAACTGGTTATGTTGGTGTTAATGGTTGTCTAGGTGACCTAGAGACCATCTAGTTGTGAGTCCTGCAAGTGCTGGCCTTGGCTGGCTTCCTGGTCCATTTCCACCTGGCCTGTCCTCAGTAGACAGACCCCTAACTGACTCTGGTAACAAAAGGCTGCTGTTGCATGGGCCTACAATGTTTTTCATACCTGTAGGGAAGTCCTAAATGTTGTTTTTGTTAGCTTGCAAGTGTGGATTTTAAATACTACATTGAATATACTGATAGGTTTGTTTTAATTAAAGCTGTTATACTGTAGTTATGTATTGCACTTTGAGCGTATCTTGGAAAAGCAGCATATAAATAACTTGGATGAAAATTGGAAGCTCCGCACAAAACCCATGAATGTTGTTTTGGTTGTGTAAAATACAAGCGTGTAATATGAGTTGTTTGGAACTTTCATGTCATATTATGGCCAGCCTGGGGGAGGTCTCTCCTCAGCTTGTCCTGCATTTCCTGCCTGCCTTTGCTGCTGCTATAGGTTGTGCTAGGGAAGCCCTATTAATAGTACAAGAAGAGGAAAAAGCTCTTTGGAGGCAGGAAAACCAAGTCAGGAAAGAATAGGAGGAAGTGTGGCTGCCATTTCGCCAAACAATTTGGAAGGCATTGAACCTCCAAACTTGCAAGCTTTGCCATTGTTGCAGAGAATGTGATCTGAGCACAATTCCTTTGTTTGTTCTTCAGAAATATTCAAAAGAGGGCCTTGAATGAGAAGGGTGATGGAATGAAGAAGAAACCCCTTAGCTGTTCAACATTATAGAGAGCAGAAAGGACGAGAAACTGGTCAGACACGAAAGATCTCCACATCAATTACACGCACACAGAGGTAAGTGTCCGCATCTGCATTTCAGAGTTTGTTTGTTTGTTTGTTGGCTTAACAGAGAGATGCAAGTAACTCTAAGGTCTGGATAACTAATTACTAAATAAGTTCACTGTTTTAGATTTCAGTATGCCTTTTTTATAGGGGAAGAGAGATTGTAGAAGGGTAATTGCTCTTGGTTACAGTCAAGCCTAAACATCATTAAAAAATTAGGTGTGTTGTAAGACCATTTTTGTGTATCTCACAATAACTACAGAAATATTATCAACACAGGTCAATTAATTTTAGAGTGAGAGGGCCCATTTAATTGTTTATAACCATAAATCAATGGATAACATTGGTCAGCCAATAGCTGCTCCTGTGAAAGAATCACACGTCATCTGCAATGAGGAAAGCATCTACTGTTCTTCTGAAAGGCACTGATGCCTCTAAAACAACAACATATCTACTCCAGCTCTCTTTTAATTTCTGATGCATGGCCCTGGAAAGTCAATGATTTGTCCCTATTTTACTTCTTGGTGATGATTTTTTTGGGTCATCAGTGGTTCACTTTCTACCCCCCATCCCAACTGTTCATTTTACAGTTCCATCCTGAGATCTCTAGGAGTGCTTCATTTTTCACCATGGCTACCTCAGAATAAAATCCCTGAGATTATGCAGACCTACTCAGGAGCAAATCCTTCTGACATTAGTGTGCTACAGACTGTGCAGGGATAGGGAACCTTTTTTTCAGCCTGAAGGCTGGTTTCCTATCTGGGCCACTTTATGGTAGTTGGTGAGGTAAGAGGCAAATGTGAGTTGAACAAATGTAAATTTTACCTGTGTACAGTGGTTTAGTTTTACTCACACTCACCTGCTCATCTCTATCCTCCATCCAGGCAAGCAAGAAGAGGCATTATCAGGGTTCAAAGACAAAATATTTGGGGTATGGAGCAGAGCCAGTGAGGGATGCAGCCTGGGAAGAGGGTTTCTTGTGAGGAGAGATTTCTGAGGACCTGATAGAGAGACCTGGAAAGCCACATTCAGCCCCCAGGCCACCCTCCGCTACACACACAGAACAGGAGTCCACCAATTAGTTCTCAGAGAGCAGGGAAATAACTTCTATTTCCCCAAGCCATACAACTAGAAAAAAGCTGTCTCAAATAAGTCACGACCCCTTTCAGTAGTTCTGAAGCTAGAGAGGAAAGGAAGCATTTTTAAAAGCCAGGAAAAACAAGGAGGAAGTAAACAGGAAGGAATGGACAGAAGAAATGAGCAACTTTAGGAGGTGTCTGGTGCTACATAAAATGTGGTGACCCAGCTCTGGCATGCAAAATGGTCCTTACCAGGCAGCCCTTTAACAAGATAGCTCATCTGTTTTCATTCTTATTCTTCTTGTTATGCTTCGTATTCTCTGTTTAATCATGGTGCACTTTTGGGTGGAGGTTTGCTTTTCCCTCTGAGAAACCATCTCTTTATGTTGAAGGTAGGAAAATTATTTCATATTACTAGGTACTCATTAAAAAGAGAGACACACACACACAAACTGGAGCTCTGCTATCCAGCTGTAATGTCATAATTTAAAGGTGTGTTTTTTTCACCTCAGGTTTTGTACGATCACATGATGGTTGCTGTGGCGTCTAGTAGCAAAAATGAGTGTGTATGAATGGGAAATGAGGTCATCTGGTATATTGTAAGAACTGGTGGTAGGGCATAGGCAGGGAAGCCTGCTGTAGGTGGAGCCAGAGCCAGTGACGGAGCCACTGATTGTAAGCGATATAATAATAGCTGGGAGGTTTTGGAAAGCCCACTTACGAGGCATGAAAGTGAAATCCTTCCCCTGTTGTTTGTTCTCAGCATCTGGAGTTCAGAAGCAGACTATTCTGAACATGGATGCCTCATTTATCCAACATGGATTATAACCAGTGCCAGAGCTACCTCAATACATTGTCAGGCAATGTTTCATAGCTAAAGGAAGATCAGGCCAATTGCAGCCTCACGTGCCATTCTCTCAGGCAGGTTTCCGAAGAAGAAAAAATGAGGCTTTTTAATGGAAACCAGCATGCACACATATTGGCCAGGACCGAAAGAACCACATCAGTTCCATATGCTCAAGGCATTTGTTTGGGTTAGTAGTTCTTAAACAGCAGCTCCCTGAGTTGCACGGCAAGGTTTTGAAACCGAGAGGTGCTTAAAAGCCCTTAAGATATGGTAGCAGTTCTGTCATTCAAAGTGAATGAGGTGGGGGTTTTTTTAAAAAAAAAAGAGGAGAAAAGGAAGAAACTCACTAGAGAGGCTCCAGCTCTTGGCTGCATCTCAGACAGCTCTTTGGATCCCAGCCTGTGAGTTTCAGCTGACAGCAAAGTAGAACTGTTTGGTTTCTTCATTCCATATGCGTATCTCGTCTTGTGCCTGACTAGGAGGTAGTCTCATGACTTTAAAGAGGGGATTACATAGGGAGTTGAACAATAAAAAGATTCAGTGCCATCCCCATGCTATGGCATGACTATTTGCCATTTTTTACTGAATCATGTGACTAATGGGTTTTGCTAAAGTAGCAGATGATGTCTTTTTACACACACACACACACACACACACACACACACACACTCTTACTTTGATGAGTTTTGGACTTACTGTTATACTGTTAGACATTAGTTGCCTGTTGCAATATATGCCTGATGGCAGATAAAGAACGGGAAATATGGGTGCTACTCTGACCTGTCCTAGTGGGATATTGGCCTGCTTGAAGTCTGCTGTTGTCAAGGCAACGCTTTGGGAATTAGCCTTCTGTCCTGACCTTTGTCAGTGGAAAGCTGAGGCCAAGGTATAGGATGGTGATGCTTTTGAATGGGCTGGTCCTGTGAGGTTCTGAGCCGTGAGTACAGTAAGGCCTCAGGCTGCCTGGCCTCTGGCCCCTTCAGGATGACTTAGGCCTGAGGTTGAATTATGAGCTAATTTTAGGTTGGAAGTCTTGTAATGAAATGATGAGGATATTGTTTTTAACCTGAGTTGGTTTTAGGTAACTTCACTTATTTATTACCGTTGAATCCTGTTTTTCCTTTGAAAACTTGCACAAGTGCTCTCAGGATGGCTATGCACTGATACGAAAGTCACCGTAGGAAAGTACTTGTTCATTTTCCTGCTAATATAAATACGCCAACATTTATTCAAGCCCTGTAATCATAGGGCATTTTTAGAGTCAATGTACTATTCCTAAATGTCTTACTAATTTATGTGTATAGCACATATAGGGCCCTAAGCCACTAAGTGTTAATTATGGCATTGGTAACAGAAACAGCATACAGCAAACAGCATCTGAGGCTGGAGGATAGTAGCCACCTTTGATAGACACCTCCATAAATTTGCCTAATGCCCTTTAAACTCAGCTAAGCTAGTGGTCATCACCATGGCTTGTTCCACATATTAATTACTCCCTGTGTGAAAAAGTCATTTCGTTCATTCATCCTGAATATTCTGTCAAATCGGTTTCGTTTTATCAACCTGAGAGGGAGGGGAAAGACCCTGATCTACTTTCTATACCCATGTGTTCTTTTAGAAGCCTCTATCTTGTCTTTTTTATTGTAGCAGGTCCTTGTAGGGGATTTGCTCCTGCCTTTTGGCTATTTTAGATACCTTTTTCTGCACCTTTTGCAGTGCTACAATATCATTTTTGAGACAGCACTAACTACCCCTGCCCTGGTCTCTCAGGAGGAAAAAGGTCCTTTTATGCTGTAGCTGGCAACAGTAATACATAGATTAACAAGTTCAGAAACGGCAAAAGGGCTTAATGTGAAAGGAAATAAACATGTTTATCTTTAAGAGTGGTGGAAAAGATTTCTTGGCTGTATCCATACATAAATGTCTCATGACAATAGATTATGAATTGGACTGGGAATGGGAGCAAGGCGGGAATAAAAGGCCCTTTCTTCTAACGGTCTGACATTGTTTATGTGGAATTTTAATCATGCTACACTTGATGAACTGTGGGACCCACCTGACTTAGGAAATGACATGAGCTCTTTTTCCATGTTGGTTGAGCAGACTAGTAATATATTAAACCTCTTTTCCACTTAAACGCCAAGGACTTGCACTGCATGGTGTGGTTAGAAAATCCATCCAGTTGTGGATCGAATCAGCTGGGTGCTTGCCTGTCACAAGACTGCAGAGGCTGTGGTGGTGTATGTATGTGTTTACATGTTACTTTGTAATGCTGGGCTGTCTCGTGCAATATGGCTGTGACATGGGTGCTTGTGGAAAGGCCTTAGTGGGGCAGTGATTCCATGCAGGAGCATCCGTGAGCACTCCATATCATCCAGTCCTCATCACCATAAAAGTCTAGGGACAGGAGGAGAAGCCACATGGGAGGGCCCCTTTTAACACTCATTTTTTTGTTTTTTGTTTTTAAAATGCCTCTCTTTCAAAGTTTGTCTTTCATAACAAGGCTTAATACTTGGATATATTCAACATTAAGGGACGCGGGTGGCGCTGTGGGTTAAACCACAGAGCCTAGGGCTTGCTGATCAGAAGGTCGGTGGTTTGAATCCCCGCGACGGGGTGAGCTTCAGTTGTTCAGTCCCTGCTGCTGCCAACCTAGCAGTTCGAAAGCATGTCAGTTGCAAGTAGATAAATAGGTACTGCTCCGGCGGGAAGGTAAACGGCGTTTCCGTGTGGCTCCTCTGGTTTGCCAGAAGCAGCTTAGTCATTCTGGCCACATGACCTGGAAGCTGTATGCTGCCTCCTTCAGCCAGTGAAGCAAGATGAGCACCAAAACCCCAGAGTCGTCCACGACTGGACCTAACGGTCAGGGGTCCCTTTACCTTTATATTCAACATTGCACTGCAAAATCAGTGTTAAAAATCTTTGTTATAGTTAGTGTGTATATAGCACAATAACCAGAGAAAGAAAGGCTCCTGGGGAATAATTGCATGTAGCCTGAAGCCCGCCTAAAGGACACTCCAGATTATTCATATTGGGAGTCGATTCACATGAAATAAATTGCTATGCAGAGCCTCTGCTGTATTTTTTAAAAACCTTGGATTGTATCTGTTGCATTTCGTAACAGTACGTAAATATATTCAAAGGCCCTTTTTGCATCAGGTGATGGTGGTGATGGCAATAATTATTAATAATAATGGAATATAGTAGTCTCAGGAAGCTTTCTCGTGGCAACCCCATTGCGAACATCAGTCCTAACTTAAGTGCTGGATCTAGGCCTATGCAGTTTGGCCCACCAGCCTGATCCTTTTCTGCACCCCTAGTCAGGGCCAAATTTAGGTTTGATGAGGCTCTAAGCTACTGAAGGTAATGGGGCGCTTTATATGTCCAGCTGTCCTTTGTCAACAACAAATTGCTGTTTTTTGTGTTCAATATATGCTATATAGTAATTTATGAACCTAAATTGCTGTATGTAGGTTTTATTTTAGTTTTTTTTTAATCTTATATTTTGGAAATGTACATCCAGTTGTTCTTTTCCTTTAATTTTTTTGGGGGGCCCCCAAGAGAGTGGGGCTCTAAGCTATAGCTTGTTTAGCTTATACATAAATCTGGCACTGTCCCTAGTCTATGACCTGACCGGTTAGACATATTGGTGACTGCAGCAGACTGCAAGCATGGACTTCCAAGAATGAAAGCTCTCTGAAAGAACACAATCCTGCTGGAGATTTCAAGACTTTCAGCATTCACTTACCGTATTTTTCGCTTTATAGGACGCACTTTTTCCCCTCCAAAAATTAAGGGGAAATGTGTATGCATCCTATAGAGCGAATGCAGGCTTCTTCGCTTCAGCGACAGCAACGCGAGGCCTCCAAAGCGCAGAGGGAGTGCTCCCTCCGCACTCCAGAGGCTTTGCGTTGCTTTCGCTGAAGCCTGGAGAGCGAGAGGGGTCAGTGCGCACTGACCCCTCTCACTCTCCAGGCTTCAGGGATAGCCGCCTGAAGCCTGCGGAGCGCAGCACGAGTTCCCACTGCGCTCCGCAGGCTTTGGGTTTCTTTCGCTGAAGCCGGGAGAGTCTTGCTCTCCCAGCTTCAGCAAAAGGAACCCGATAACAACTCTCTCCTGGCTTCAGCATAGAGGGAGAGCTGCGCAGCGCCCCTTCAGCTAAGCGGGAAGAGAAATGGAAGGGCTCCATTTCTCCTGCCGCTTCGCTGAAGGGGTGATGAGCAGAGACGGGAAGAATTTTACCCTTGTTCTCTCCCTCTAAAACAAGGTGCATCCTATGGTCCGGTGCGTCATATAGAGTGAAAAATACGGTAAATCTGGGTATGTGGAAGAGCAATAGAGCTAAGGAAACCTCTGGGTCTTAGCTTATACTTCTTGATGAGCAAACAACTGAGATTTATTTTTAGGTCTCACATTATCCTTTAACATTGCATCTTCACACTGTTGTAATCTGCTCCGGAACCTCATGGTGAAGGACAGATAAGAAAACGTAATAATAATAATAATAATAATAATAATAATAATAATAATAATAATAAAAAAGAACAATAAATTCCCCAAAGTGGTAAATGGGGAAAAGGCATGTGAAGCCCTTGGCCATCCCCAAGAGTTAAAGCCTTTGTTTTGTTGAATTCAGACTTTATCACCAGACCCTGCATATGATGGTGGCAGATATTTCATGCTGCCTGAGTTTACTGCCCCAGGGCTGCCATATCTGCAGAAAGTTTTACTTTCCATCATGTCCTCCAGATGCCTTTAAGCTCAGCCACTTAATGTGAGAGCTGCTGATTTATTTATAGCTGGCATCTTAATCACACTTGGATATTTTTAAAACGTCCTGCCTGGTGATACTGGAGCTGCTTTCATTAACTCTATTTCCATCAAAGCCCTATTGCGTGATGTATGGACCAGTGAGGTAGATCAGCCAATCTGGCAGCAGCTTTTCTTTTGAGCTAATATAATTATAAAAAAGAGTAAACAAACAAGAACGCTATTGGGTGAGAGTAGAGCACAAGGACCAAGTTTTTTAAAAAGGCACACTCCTTAAGGACAGTTTCTGGGTTAACAACAATGTGCACTTCGGTTGCAGGGCTCATGGTGGATGAGTTCATGGTAACCCAAATATACATTAACCTCCCAAAAAAGCCCCTTTTGACGGTTGATGGACCTCCAAAATAACTGGGAAAGGGCCCTCCTGAGGAGAGGACATAACTGCTTTTTTGCATTGGGTTTGGATCTTAAAGTACTGTAAATCTTCTGTGCCCAATCACAATTATTAATATTTACTACATTTGTATACCACTTTTCATGCATGGATCTCAGGGCAGTTCACAGCACATTGTTCAGGGCAGAGCCAGCTCTAGATCTGAAGGGGCCCTGAAGGGGTCCGTTTGTGGAGGGGCTTCACCTGTCTGTCCATGGGCTGTGGTGGGCTCATTTGACTGTGGTTGCAGTGCGCCAAGCAGTGGTGGGTAGCTGGGTCTAGCCGCCCTGTTAACTTCTCACGACACCCCAGAGCAATGCTTGCTCAGGGGGCATTGTGGGGAAATTAAAAGGGTGGCCAGATCCAGCTGCCTGGTGCTGCTGATGGAGCCACGTCTCATACCCCACCCCAAGGGGCAGGCATCAGCTGGATCTGCCAGGTTTTGGGGCCCTGGTAGTTACCCAAGGGTGCCAAGTGAAAATGCCAGCTCTGGTTTAAGAAGCCCCCTTATCTTTCAGAGAAGACAGAGGAGAAAATGGAACATTTTTATTCCATGAATTTCTTAGGATCCAAGCCAGCATCTTTATAGCATTCTTTAATATAGCCCACATATATAGGACTTTGTGGGGAAATGTCAAGGGGAGCAGTTTTTCCTCAAGTAACCTCCTGAGACTCTCTAGTGCCAACCACTTCAGCTAAAAGTGCTAAAAGACTGAGATGGCTGTAAGCACTTTAAAGGGGTGCTAGTTTTCAGATATCTCTGGATGGGAGGAGAGGTGCGATTTCAGGAAAGGAAAGGTTTGTCAAGGTCCAAGGCCCACTCAGTCAAGGTTAAGCTGCAAGAAACCAGAGTATTTTAAGAACATTTCTTGCATTTCCCCCTTATTCACACTGCATCATAAAAGCAGTAACTCAAAACATTTGATCTCCCCTTATTATCCTTCAAGGCTAAGAAATTAATGTGCTCAACACGCACAGTTTATATATAATCCCATGTATCTAATGAGTGTCTCTTTAAGAGACATGCCTGGTCAGTAATAGAAACTCCTTTCTCTGGGTGTGGTTCCCTCCATAGCTTATAGCTGGGCCCTAAGCCTAACCTATGTAGTAAGTCCCAGCTGCTCTGCCAAGGTGTTGATTTGTTGTTCACAAATAAAAACAGCTCTTGAGGTTTTCCTGACTTCTGCTGCTTTTTGGCTCTAGGGCAGACCCAGAGCAAGGTTTCCAAACACAGTGAGTACCCTTCCCAGACCCACAAGGTACTACAATGTATAGTGCTCATTGCTGGTCAGGTTAGCCAGAGGAAATAGGTATTCCAGTAATCGCATGGATGAAGCAATTGTACAAAGAAGTCTCATTGCAAAGTTCCCTTTTAAGAACATAGTTTAATTATGTAAGCTTGAGTAGCCTTAGGCTTGTAAGGAATGTATATAATTCTTACCAGGTGGTGTCTAGCCTAAACAGATACCTTCAAGAAATAGGCAGGAAAAAATAGGGTCAGCAGAACATAATACAGCGTTAGAGCCAGAGATGACAACATCACAAATTAGGTTTTTCTTTGTCCCATTCTCGTGAAAGGTTTCTGCTCTTTGGGGTTCGCCAAGACAGTTGCTTTCCAGAACCTGAGAGCATAACTAAGGACACTGTATTTTTAAAGCACATTCAATACACATTAAATTATAGTGTGGATGTGCCTTGAGGCTATTGTGGAAATGTCGCGAGGAATGGTATTAGCTTTCCTCCACCCATTCTGGGGTAGACTTGAGATTTCTTTCCATCTTAGAATAATAGAATTGTAGAACTGTAGAGTTGGAAGGGACCCCAAGGGTTATGTAGTCCAGCCCCCCTGCAATGCAGATGAGATGGGGTGAGTGAACCTCAAACCCCACCCTTCCACGATGTTGTAGAGGCTTCTAGGGCACACTCACAAAGTTCTACCAACATAGTAGGCATCCCTTGAGTTATGCTTCCCCAAGCACCTTCCTATTCTACCTGTATGGTCATGCTAGCTCTGCTCAGAAAACCTTCCCATCCTTTTACCAATATCAAGTTAGGTTGTGCTGCCCTCTGCAGCTTGAGTGGGTCAGGGAGGCCCAGAAGATGCTGTGTAAATCGACTTTATCAAGCTCTAGGTGCAAGCCTTTGAGATGAGGCAAGAGGGCAAATAAACTGCACAGCAGCACCCATGGCTGCTGGTGCTGCCTATTCTGGAATTGGGCCATGATTAGCTTTGGTTTCTCTTGGTGCAGTCAAACAATGGCATTTGATTCTATGTGTTATGCAGATGTATGTTGATAACTCTGTGTTATATGAATATATCGGCTCATAGGGCAAGTCTGCTAATTGGTCTGTGATCATTGTTTTTGCAGGTGGGGTGAGTCTAAGCACATAGATTCCCTTGAATGCACTATTTGTGTATTGCCAAGTTATTGAATTTGGATAAATGGATGGACTGAAGCAACTGGTGTCAAAGCAAGCTAAACTCCCTGAGCAGTTCTTGGTATTTGCTTAGGCAATTAAAAGGGGAAATGCCCCCCCCCATCACCCTTCTGCTAGCAAGAATGATCATAGCAGATTCCAGGACTCTACAGCCTTGACCCATGCTTAGAGAGATTGTTCCTGATGTTACTGTGTGGATTTGTAATCATCAGTGTGTATGAGAGCTTTTATAATATGTTGCAATTCTGTGATAGGAGAGTCAAGGAGTCGGGCGTAAGTGATAACACTGCAGACAGCGCTGTAGATTGGAGCCATGCAGATGGGATTCTCCCCTCTAGTCGGGTGCAATAGATGGAATGTGTTGGCTTTGGATGTGGGAAACTTAGGTTCAAATTTCTGTGTTATCCATGAAGCTCAAGTCACTGTTGTCAGGGTTAAGATGAGATAAATCCACGCTATTGTCCTGAGCTTTTAAGAAGATAGATATGATACAAAAGTGATTTTAAAAGTCTTCAGTTACTTTTCCCACGCCATCTGTCTCTTTCGGGTACTTTTAAACTGTCAATGTTGTGTGTCACACACAATAATTGTTTATAAGATATTTGGCTATACTGCCTTTCTTAAATAACCAAGAATACACTGTGCAGTTTATTTTCATTCATTTACAAAAAATATTTGCATACTGCAGTTTCATTAAAAAAAATCAAAGCAACAATTCACAACAATTATAATACAATTAAGAGCCACACAAAAATGAAAACAGACGAGCACTTAGCTATTATGGACGTTTTTTCTTAATTGTCTGCATGATTGTCTTCATGTTTTGGCATTAACTGAAACACAAACAGAGCAGTTGTAGTTCACCTTGTTCTGTTTAGAACATCTTAACTCTGTCCAAGATGGTGCTTCTTATCTTTCCTCCCAAACCTTCCTCCTCAAGTTTTTATGAGACGGGTTATTAAGCAGGCAAAATAGCCAGAAAGGAAAGGCTTATATGATATGCAGTCTCTTACTACCCCGTTCCTTCGCTCAGACTGACACCCCCTGAGGCTGCTTTGATTGTCATCATTGTGGGAATGTTGTACACAATTGTATGTTACGTCTAATTTGGGTCTCTGCTGAATGAATGAGCGTACTGGGTCTGATCCAGGAGCTTTTCCGCATTAGTCCTTTCTCCCAGCAGTGAGACAGTTCATTCACTCATTTATTCCTAAAGTGACCTTTATCTAAATGAGTTATATTCCTAGTTTCCTACACTTACACCCAGTGTAGGATCAAAGTTGTTTTTATTGCTATTCTTAGTGACTTGTTGATCTTCCAGCAAAAGTGCAGTGCAAGCTTTGAGGTCTGAACTATCTCATTTAGTTTGGAGGAATTTGTTACACATTTGATGGTGACCTCTCTGTTATCTGCCTCTGTTACTACACTCACCTGTTCTAAAACCATATTGTGGAGTTCCTCAGTTGGAAACTTTACTAATTCCTGCTGCATTTCTCAAACAAAATGGGGTGCCCTTTAAGCCCACATTTCACTGATAGCATAGGAAGTATTTCTTGGTTGATTAAAAAAAAACAACCCAATGGCCCACAGCTGTGTGGAGATGGGTTCATTATGTGTGTCTTTCTTATGGAACAGGCACACTCTTTCCTTGCAGACAGCTGATCACATCAGAAAAACCATGTGATAGGCTGTACCAGTCTTGCCTACAAGCTTTTACAAATTGCATTAATGCCATGGCTTGAACCCATGGAAAAGTTCCTGCCATGCTAGGGTAACACTTAAAAGGGGATTTGAGGTGGAATTGTCCAGGAAGTTGTCCACTTTGTCTGATTTTGCTTTTTAAATGGAAGCAGAATGGGTAAATGGTGTAAAGACTTGTCAGTTTCGCCTACATGGTCTTGGTGTTACACTACAAGAACAGGTGCTTTACTTAATACATAACTAATTTGCTTCAGCACCAACTCCTCACTATATCTTTGGTCTTCCACGTGTCACTGTTCCGTAGCAAGATGAGGGCTTCAGCAGGAAGGCCAGTTCTGTCCACTGGAAAATCAGAGCATTCAGAAATATAGTGGAGAACTCAGCCACACTGAGAGCCAGTGTGGTGTAGTGGTTAAGAGCGGTAGTCTCGTAATCTGGGGAACCGGGTTCGCTTCTCCGCTCCTCCACATGCAGCTGCTGGGTGACCTTGGGCCAGTCACACTTCTCTGAAGTCTCTCAGCCCCACTCACCTCACAGAGTGTTTGTTGTGGGGGAGGAAGGGAAAGTAGAAAAGTAGAATGTTAGCCGCTTTGAGACTCCTTAAAGGGAGTGAAAGGCGGGATATCAAATCCAAACTCTTCTCTTCTTCTTCTTCTTTTTTTAAAAAAAGCATTTAAAATGTGTTATAACAGTGTGACACTAGATGGCGGTGTAGTGTTTGATCCTTCATAATTTCCCATTATGAGCTTTACAACGTGTTTTCCCAAAACTTTTTCTGATGTGTCTAGATCCAGCCGAAGTCCATAAGTCTCTGGAAATGGTCTGATAATGAGGTTGGTCATCCAGTGATTCATGGACCAGTTTACTTGTGGAATCGCCTTGCCCCATATGTGCCCAATCAACTGCTTCAAATCGCAGAATTGGCCACATACTTCTTGTTCCACATTTTAAGAAATTGATTTTTTAGGTTGGTAGCACCCACACTTTGAAACTCCTGACTATTGACATTAGGCAGGTGCATACACTGTATTTTTTCAGTGTCTGCTGAAAACATTTTTGTTTAGTCAGTCCTATCTATATGTTGCTTTGTTTACTGCTAGTTTTAATTAATTTTTAATGTTTTAGTTGTTTTTTAACTGTTTTTAAAATAATTTTACTATCTCTTATAAACAGCTTAGAAGTTTTATCAAGTGGTATATAATTTATTGTTCAATTAATCAATTGAAACTTCTTCACTTGAATTGACTGAATAATTCAAACAAACTGACACATTATGAAAGGTAGAAAGTACAAGATGATTTAGACTGTAATGAATTAAAAACTCGTCTCTTAATTGTGAGTAGGGAGCACCCATGTTTAGAGTTCAGCCATATTTCACAATTTTCAATATGCATGTCCCAAGAAAGACAGTGTTTTGGTGACCAGCTAAGCTTATCACACCAAAATGATAAATGCCACCTTTTAGTATTTGACCTAACCACGCTTCAGACACAGCTGTGCAAAAAAGCCTCCAGAGCCTAGTTGTTGAGGCATTAAGGATGGAGAACCTGTGGCCCTTGTGGTGTGGCTGCACTTGCATTAGCCACAGCCCGTGGTCAGGAATGATGTCGCTTTAGTTCACCAACATCTGAAAGTCCACAGCTTGGAAGCAAGGTTGCTGAACAAAGTTGAAGCTTGCCTTACACAGCCCAGGGAACCTTCTCAACCAGAATCAGCCAAAACCTAGGCAGAGTCCTTCTACCTACTCTTAAAATAGTCATTTATGTGTTGCCCAAAAAGAGGAAATACATCCTGAAAAAGAGGACGAAGGAGGACACAGATTTGCATACCAGTTGCAAATGCTGCTTTCTACAACAGTGGGGAAGATGGTGATCAGGTGACCTGTGTGTCTTGCTCTGTCAGCTAACCAGGTGTTAACTGTTGCTGAACAGTTTTGAGGTCTCTGCTCTGCCCTCATAGGATTCTGTATCGTTCAGTCCAGATCATTTGCATCTGTCAGGCCTTCAAGGAGAGAATGCCTTCAAATACAGAACGGTACAGACTGCATAAAGGCCCTTTGCTTACTTTAGCACAGAGGTTGGGAACCTGAGGCCTTTGGGGGCTGAATGCAGGCTTCTCTGCACATCTCTTGGGACTCTGTCCAGGCCATGCCTGTAGGTAATTGTTATGTACTGAAGTTCTCACCCTGGGCCAGCAGGGGGATACTGTAGATATTTCAGGTCCACATATGCAAATAAGGGATTGAAAGTGACGTCCAGTGATTGGATAGTTACAGAAAATGGTTACTGTTGCGTTCTAGTGGAGCTCTATATAAGCAGGCTGGCTGAACCCTTCAGTTCAGTTCTGTTCTGGCCTGTGAATAAACAAGAGCTGTTTGAAGAATCGCTGTGTCGTCTGATATGTCCACCCACAACTTAACAGTCATACCTCTCACTGTGCCTTGCTTACATGCTTTTGCATAGCTGGAATGTATCCTTGAACTGTGATGATACCCAGATGGAGTGATATGTGTCTGGTCATCCCCACCATTGGTATGCAGCTGCGCCAGAAGGTGACCTAAAATGGAATGTGGCCCCCAGGCTGCAAAGAGTTCCCCACCCCGGCTGTCATGGAGGCTTCCTAAGCTTGGTCAGACAAGCTTAGGCATTACGCCACTCCCTTCCTCTTTGGGTGTGGGTGTTTTTCCTTGTGGCTCTAGCCCAGAGACTGTAGTGCCTTAAATTCTGTGGGTTTTTCTGTACCTGTGTCTTGAGCTGGGGATGGAGAAGAAATTCTCTGTGAGGGTTTTGGTTGGTTGGTTGGTTGGTTGGTTGGTTGTAAGTTGCTTTGGGGTACCCTGGGCAAGATAAAGCGACTAACAAATTTAAATAGATAGATAGATAAGGAACTGGAAACAGGATTACACAGGATCTCTTGTTTCATAAGTTCCCCAGTGGAGAAACAGGCATTGTTTCTCACTTTCATTGGGAAGGTGTGGAGCGGAATGTCCTCTTTGAAGCACACACAAGAAAAGGCAGCACAAGTTTAATGTGCCATGTTGTGAAGTCCTTACCCTCCTAAAAGTGGGGAACACACAGCAAAGTCCTTCTAAAGTTTGGTTACCACCCAACCAATGACGCAAGAATGCTTTAGTACCAGATGGAAAAACAAAACACACAGGTCAAACTACAGTAGAATGTTTAACTTTCCATCCTAACTGGTCCTGCCCTCTGATGAGGGTTATCAGTTTTATTTTATTATTTTTAATGGGTGATTTAATATCCTAATTGTGGAACTTGGCCCACGTTCCACTCAAATGTTTTAGCAAAGTCTGGTGTCAAGAAAAGAATTGTGTTTTGGTGGTGTTGTTGTTTTTTAATGCGGGGTGGCAGGGAGGGGGGAATAATGATCTTCAGAGAGTCTGACCTCTTGGCACAACAGAGAGATTTATCAGAGGGGGCATGTGACTAGTTAAGACACACAACCCCAGCTTGAAGGAAACAGCTGCTCATTTATGCTTTAACACTTGGCAGCTGGACAAAGAAGGGAGATGTTTGTGTTGAATACCTCCGCAGAACGAAGTACAGTAAGTAATTTTCCTTGTTGTCGTTAGGCTGGGCGTGTGTTTGCATTTTTATAAAGCCAGGACTGCTTCCTACTTTCTCTTCAAGCGTCTTGCAAAATCCCCGTGCAGCTGAGATGCAGCTTGTCACCACTTCACTGATCCAGTTCCAAAAACAGCAGTCTTTTCCAGGACCCATTATTAGCAAGACTCTCCTTTGTGTTATAAAATGGGGACCTGCCTTGCTGTGTTTTGCTTTAAGGAGGAAAAGGTAAAGTCGAACAAAATAGTTGACGGTTTGGCTTGCCAGGTTCAGGAGAGGACAGAGGTGGTGTTGCAGTGATGGAGAAGCTGCACCTGGGAAAGTTCTCCCTTCTGCAAAACCATTACAGGTGTAAAAACCTGTCTTAGTTTGGAAGGGTATGTGTGTCCTGTTAATGGTCTCATGATTTTGTTTCCCTGTCACGTTACGAAGTGGGTCAGAATGTAATGTCATCTTTGTATTTCACTTTAGCTGTCCCGCTGCTGTTTACAAAGGAATTCATTCAAAGCAGCACAGTTTCGGGAGCTGTGGTGTGAGGGGGGGGGGAGGCAGTTGGAAGGGCACTGACTTTTGGTTAATAAAAATGAAATGAGCAGAAATGCCCTATTTAATCAACTGTGCTTGAGAGCACTTCAGGAAACATTTGCATAACTAGTATACAGAGAAGGGAAAACTGGCTTGCAACAGGCACCAGGCTTACTGCCATTTAATATTTGCTCATATTTTGGGTGGGTGGGTGGTGTTACCATCATGCTCCCAGTGGGGGGCTGGCAGATAGCATGGGAGGGCGATTGCCTGTGTGCCCTGCTTGAGAACTTCCTGGAAATGACCCATTGGTCACGTTCCTTTAATTGGTCTTATCTAAAGACTGTACCCAAAGTACTAGCATCATAACAGTGTAAAAACCAGTGACTTTTCCATTCAGTTTGTTCCAAAATTACATTGAAGTGTTAAATGATTGGCAGAAAATTATAGACCTTTCGGTTCATTAATATAGTGTCAGTGTCATGGGAAGTGAAACCAGACAGTGATGAAAATGGGCCCTAAGTGTATCTTCTTAGAGTCTGGTTCTGAATAGGGAAGATCTCCCTTCTACGATTTTAATGTGTGTGTTTTTTACAGCTGTTTCAAATTTTGGAATGTTTATGTTGTATTAATTTAGCGTGAAGTGCCTTCGGAGGGTATATACTAGGCGTAGGGAACCTGTGGCCCTCCAGATGTTTATTGAGCTCCAGATCCCATCAGCCCAAACCTGCACTGCCAATGGTCAGGGATGATGGGACTTCAACACATCTGGAGGGCTGCAAGTTCCCCCACCCTGGTATGCGCCCTAAAAGACAGAATAGAAATCTGTGTAGCGGTATTAGTAGTAATACATAATAATCCCTTTCCCAGGACATTTTCACACTATGTCTTTTTCCCAGAAGTAACAAAAAATGGTAACAGACCTTTTGCACAATCCAGGCAAAGTTGCCCCAGATTATTGCCAAGTGAAGGCTTGGCTCAAAAAGCATTGTTGCCCATGACAAAGGACAAAATGGTGTTTTTTTTTCCTTTCCTGCACATACAGAATCTTTGCCTTCTGGCGGTTCCCTCACTGTAAGAAGCGAAGTTACAGGGAACCAGGCAGAGGGCCTTCTTGGTAGTGGTGCCCGCCCTGTGGAACGCCCTCCCACCAGATGTCAAAGAAATAAACAACTATCTGACTTTTAGAAGACATCTGAAGCTTAGGGAAGCTTTTAATATTTGATGAATTATTGTATTTCCATATTTTGCTGGAAGCCACCCAGAGTGGCTGGGGAAACCCAGCCAGATGAGCAGGGTATAAATTATTATAACTAATTACGGTAATTAATTAATTAATCTTCCCAGACTGTATGCTGAATTGTACCTCAGCGCTGGTAGTGGAGCAGTCTTCTGTATCACACTTGAGGAAAATAGGCTAGCTAAGAAAGGGTAGGGTAGGATGGGTGGCACAATGGCAGCTCTGCCCTCTAGTACCTCGCCAGCACCTGATACAAAAGGCAGCTGCCCTACTCCATCTAACAGTAGGGCTGCCCCTGGAGAGCTCCCATTGCTGTCAGTAGTGTTGATTACATTATGAGGAACTATTGCCTGGTGCTCTGTTCCCTCCACATGTCTGCATCACTTTGAAAACATTTTTTAAAAGTTTTTTTTTAAAAAAAATAAAAATAAAAAAGTTGCTGCTTAAACTTGGGCTACATTTTCCTTATTTTTAGCATCTGAATATTTCTCACCGTTCCATTGCAGCTGGAGTACTTATGTACCCTCCTGACAATCTGAAGAACAGCAAAAATCTATTGCATACGAGCTGCAAACAAATGATTTTCACTAATTTATTGTAGTTGAATGTTCGGGATTGAGACCTTAATGTGTGTGTTTGCGTGAACTATTCCATTTGTTCCGTTTTAGTGAAAATCTCCTCCCCTCCATGCAGCTTCCAGTAGCCCAGATAGGAAAAATATATTTGCACACTTTGGGAAAATATATCATAGCAAACAACAGCTTTGGGGGGCAGTTTTCATTGGGGCAAGCATCAAGGAGGAAAGCGTCAATTCCTCTACCCTGTGCCACAGTCCCAATCCAGATCAACCCATCCCACCAACGGCTGCTCTTTGTAAACTTTTGTGAGTGGAGATGTAGTCATATATCTCTTTTGCCATGTTTGAGCTGATGATGCTCAGGATTCAAGCTGGGACCATCTACAACCAAAGCATGCCCTCTGCCACTCTTCTGAGAATGGATATTCCTTAGTGGTAGAACATCTCCTTCATATGTAGAAGGTCCCAGGTTCAATCCCAAGCATGGCTAGATAGGGTTGGGAGAGACCCTTGCCGTGAAACCCTGGAGAGCTGCTGATAGTCAGTGTAAAGGATACTCGGCTAGATGGGCCATTATAGGGTTGCCATATGTCCTCTTTTTCCAGGACAAGTCCTCTTTTTCATGGGTATGTAAAATGAAAGTCATCATAGGAGATCCATGGTTAAAAGCTGGCAAATGCGTCCTCTTTTTTGCTCTTCAAAATATGGCAATCCTAGCACCAATAAAGATGACATTGTATACCATATTATATAAGGCAGCTTGCTACATTGAGCCGTCCTGCATCTTTAACTGTTGTGAAACAGAGGATCTGATTTTGTACAACATTTCTGACCCTAGCTTCCAAAGCAGCACTTAGCAAAGAATAAATGAAGGGAAAGGAGCCGGGCATGGTTGATTTTGCCCAAAACAGAGGCTTACATTTACATGTTCAGGGGGAGTGCTCTAACCATTAGCATATCCTTCCCCAGTTACTAAGAGGTTAGATCTAAGATTGCAGTCCTTAGCAAGGGCATATTAAAATGTGTTGTCTCCCCATCACTACTTATTTTTCTGTGGTTTTTGGCCTTTCCCTCTATTCGATGCTGTCTCTACAATGTATGAGCTCCTCTGTGATTTGTACATGTTTTTGTTTTGTTTTTTTACCAAGTAAGTGGAATTCCATGAGAGAGGGAGAATGGACAACCCGTCAGCAGCAGCAGGCCAGGAATGTGTGAAGTGGCAGCTCCCACTTAGGAGTTGCTAGAAACAACACATGGATTTTCCATTCAGCTGGAGGCTGATAATGTCTTTGCTGCAATTGGGGAGATGAATGGGCAGTAGAAAGAAAACACTCCTGAGCACCAGGAACAAAACACTATAGGCAGAGATCAAGACATAAAGCGAAATAACACAGTCCTGCTAGATTGCTAGAAAAGGTGCCGTGCAAATAAGAATATGTAGCAATGTAGGCCTCCCATCCCCAAGAACTAAGCCAGTCCCAAAGCCAGGAACAGTCTTACAGGTGGAAATTCCTGGCTGTCCTTTTGGTACTCACAGCCTGTACTTTTATGTGTGTCAGACAGAACAACCTGAAGGTTGCCAACTTTTCTCCTGCCTGAGATCCCACAACTTTTAACAGCTGCTTAATGAGCAAAAATATAGCAGGCAAAGCTTCTCCTGTCTGTTACACTATCAGAAGTTTTGCTTACTAAATTTCTGGTTCTCCCATCACACTGCTGTTAAAGTCACAGTTCTGCCAGGGTGGGGGAAGCTGGCAATCCCAACTGAATGGTATAGCTCAGGTGTGGGGAACCTCTGTCCTATGGACCTGTGGCCCTCAGGGTTCTCCTCAGGCCATGGCCACTCTCCCCAAGCCCCAGATGGGCATCTGCAGGGACTCTTGGGGGAGGGCAAACTAAAACTCTGAAAGGAGGAGCAGTCTAGTTTCTTGCAAATGAAATGAAATGAGAAGGATAGTGCCTGCCCATTTTGCCTGATATGTCAGGTTCTACAAATGCTAGCAACTTAAAAGAAAGAAAGAAAGAAAGAAAGAAAGAAAGAAAGAAAGAAAGAAGAGCTTTTAAAAAATACTGAGATTAAGAGTCGTTGGGGAAGGGTATCCCTTCCCCTGGCCCTTCCCGCAGCCACTGTGCTCCCCAGCCCTGCTCTGTACCCTCCGCAAGTGCTTTTGCCCGACTGGAATATGTTCACGAGCTGTGATGATGCCTCTTGTTTACCTAGATGGAGAGGGAGATTTGAAGCCATAATGGAGGCTACTCTCAAAAGGTACGAGTCATATCTGTTGCCACACTGACTTTTGGTCCTGTCCTTGCCTGTGTTTGGCATGTGGCCTCTGGAAAGTTGCCTACGAGAGAATACAGCCCTCAGTCTGAAAAAGGTTCCTCGCTCCTGGTGTAGATACTTAAACAAGAAGAGCTGATTCTGCTGAGAAGTTGCATTTCACTTCTTGTATGGGCATATCATCATCATCATCATCATCATTAAAAAGATGAGCTGAACCGTAAACATTTGGCCCACATATAAAACTGCAGTCTGGTTCTCTCTCCTACCCCACCTTATTTCTTTTTCCAGTTTTCTGGTGAAGTGGTACAGATAATGCAACTGACAGACATCTAATGGAGCCTCGGTTGCCACTGCTGCTGCCGCTGCTGCTGCCCTTCTCTGATGTGGTGGAAGTGTATTCGTTCTTTTAACAATTAAAGGACGATGGGGTCCAATACACTCGGGAAAGCCGCAACATTGGATGAACTTTTAAGCACCTGCATTAAAATGTTCGGTATGAGTCTTCCTTTCTTCCCCAGTCCATCATAAGCTTTGTGAACTCACTTTGTCGGATCTGACAAAATGGCCTTGAGTCCATGAAAGCTTATGCCATAAAAAAGTGCTTAGTCTTTTCAGGTGCCAGAAGAAAATGTACTTCATCCTATTAGAGATTTTGGTCTCTTGAGTAGGTTGGTTTCCCCTCCCCTGAAATAATACTGCATGTGTGCTATTGCCACATGTATAATCATAATAATTTGGATGTGGTTATTTGGGGGGGGGGGGAGAGAGGAAAGAAAAAAGATGGGAAATCCTGAGATGGACTATGAAGTTGCTGAGCCTATGCAAATTCAACTCATTGCCAAACAAGAAAAAGGGGGAAGAAATTAACAAGATGCTGCTTGGGGCTGGATGTAAATGGGTTGAATGCTGCAGAGTCAGCTGAGTTTGGTTGTTTGTTTAAAGAAAAAAGTTAGGATAAGAAAATGTTGGTTTGGACAATGGATTGGAAGAGAGACGTTATAAAATATTTAGCAAGACTAATCGAGGGTTTGTAGAACCGTTATTATCTTGATCCTTTTCACACATTTCATTCTTCCTGCATAAAGGAAACGTGTGTGTATTGTTTGTAGTGTTTTCTTTGTTGCATGTTTGCTGAGAGGGATAGTGGCATGATCAACTGCTGTGGTAAAAAGGATACTCTCACCTCAGTTGAAATGTTGCAGAACATGCTGTTTCTTACACAAATATTACCACTGTGTAGGGAAAATGTAATGTGTGAAGCAACCTTCAAGACATGAAGGCACAAATTGCTCCCGAGGTTAAAATCGTGTCACCTTGGAAAAACAGCTGGTGTACACACATCCTTATACTGATATCATGGGTGAGTTATTCTTTCTTTATAAATGTGCTCATCTCACTGCTAATGATAGTAAGCTATATATTTTTTACCTTTGCTAATATCACTTTAGAAAGTGTGTGTGTGTATGAGAGAGATGTCCAGTTGACTTTTTAATGTGCCTATTTTTATATGGTACCATTCATTAATGCACGTTATCCACCTTGGAATGTTATATATCTGTTTTTGCAGATCACAGAGGGGAACTGAGCAACAGTCATCTGCCACGAACCTTCCTTTTAATGCACCGATGGTATCTACCATCCACAGAACTGGCAGGAAAACTTCTCTCCCTATATCCTTTTGGATACTCTATTTATTGAATAGTAGTTACTTGTATGATTTCAGTGTAGATAGCTTTTTAGCAATGAACTTGAATAATCTTGGATTTTCTCCTTTGACTTCAAACTGGCCATCATTGTAAGGAATGGTGTATACACCATTGTATACATTCTATACATTATAGAATGGCTATTTTGGAAACACTTGCTGTATTGCTAGAGACTAATGACCAATGTTAGCACTGGGTCAAATTAAATGGACATTTTCTTGGTGACTTCTTCATTATACTGTTTGGTTTATTTTATTTAAAATACTCCTGTCCATACTTCATCACAATATGGCACCAAGACAGGGTATAATAAAAATATAATATACTTGCAAAACCAAGTACTGTGTTGAACATAGTGTTTATCATTTTATCAACTGCTTAATTGAACAAGAAAATGGAACCTTAGAAAGCCACTGAAACCAAAAGGCATGGCTTTTTCTTTAACTAAGCTACATATAGAGCTGCTAGTGGGGAAGACTGCAGTGAAATTCGCTTAAAAATCTGCTACTTCATGAGGTAAATGCAATTTTGCTCCACTTGGAAGTTTGTATGTTTCCTGAATAATTAAAAAAAACACTTTGTGTCCTCTTTTGAAAACCTGCTTTTGCTCCCACGCCTTTGTGGTGGTTAATTTCAGTAGATACATTTTATTAGAACTTTGCATATTATTAAAATCAGTAGAATTTAGAGGAGAACAACTCAGAATTCTGATGATTTTAATATGGATGTGCTCCCCCCCCTTTGTTTACACCACCCCAAGATTTCTGTGCTAGGTGGTATAGAAATGTTTTGAGAGACTATAAATGTTTGCATGGCAGGGAAAGCTTTAATGGTTAGGGATCATCCCATCATTACACCAGTGTGTGATGGATGAACCCACACCCAAAGGACTACTGCCGCCAGTGCAATTCAAGGCCCAAAGTTCTCTCCAACCGAGCTGTCAATTCATTTGATTTAAGGGAGGCTCATTTCCCAAAAGGTGGAGTAAGTTAGGCTTTTAGCACAAAGTTGCTCCATGGCTTGATATCTAAATAACTCTGCTGTCATGATTTCAGATACTGGATTTTGGAATTTCCTGCAGAATTCAATCTGGACCTTGGTTTGGTTCGTCTGACTGAGGAGTTTCAAGAACTAGCCAGCCACCTAGGTTACGAAGAGCACATCCATCTTATTGATATCTCTAGCATGTAAGGATTACCATCTGTGAGGACTGATTATTCAGCCAGGACTTCCTAGTAAGATTGAATATTGATATTGACAGCCGTGGCAAAACAGCAAAAAGGGTAAAGGAGGTGGGAGAGAACAATAATTAGGTAACTTGTCATCCCAGTACTGATCATTGTAACATTTTTTTTTAATTCCTCTTCTTGTTCTTTGTGGTGTTTTTTTTTTATTAGAAAAAAGCCACTAGTTAAAATAAATATAAAATTTGAAACGTGTCTCTCTGATGTGTAATGAAGTAGAACTCTGTGTTTGCTACTTCAGTTGACTGCTATTAGCAATGATAACTAAATTGACTCACCAGGTTCAGAAGTAATATATGTCTGAATGCCATTTGCTGGGGACAAACAAGAAAGAAAGAGAGAGAGCTGTTGCCTTCATGCCCTGGATTTGTGCACCACCTGGAGGAAGGACCAGGCCAGCCAGCAGCAGCTGTTGAGGTGGCACAGGAGAGACACCATTACTCTCCTGTCTTCCCAACACAGTGAGCCACTGGCGCTTACCGAGAGGGAAGAGGGAGTTGTGGGGAACTTGGCCCACTGCAGCAAATTGTAAAGGAGCCAGTCTGACACTCGCTGCCATTCATGGCATGGGACAAAGCTCCTCACCCCTCCACTCTCTCACTATGCATTCACCCATGTCTGCTGTGTTGGAAAGACAGGAGAGCAATGCTGCGCCCCCCACACACACTGCCTCACTGGCTGCTACTGACATCAACTACCATTAGAAACTGAGGTGCTGGATGTAATGGGCTATGTAACAGAGCTATTCTTACAGACTCGTCTTCAGAAAGTTTCAAAACAGCTCTCTGTTTAGGTAAGACATAGCTAAATTGGTTTTCATTTCCTTTTTTGTGGAACATCTAAATTGAAGGAGATATCACTGTTTGACTTCACACAAACAAAATGCAGGGGTTCTTGGCAGTGCCATCACTTGGTTCTAGTTCCATGTTTGTATTATTTGGGTGTCAGATCCTGAAAGTGGCTTTATCGTTCTCTCTTGCAGTCCCTCTTATGACTGGATGAGGAGAGTCACACAAAGGAAAAAACCTTCCAAGAAGGGAAAAGCTTGCCTGCTGTTTGATCACCTGGAACCCATTGAGCTTGCCGAGCACCTCACTTTTCTAGAGCATAAATCTTTCAGAAGGATCTCTGTAAGAAACCTACAATTTCTTACGGCACTTGGGCTTTACAGCTCCTATTGCCCATTTCCATGACTCTGGATGTACATTACATCAAATCTCAAACCATGTAACACCATGTGCATTACTTCCCCCAACGATTTCTGGCAACTGTAGCTGTAGAGCCACAATTCCCAGCACCTTTAACAAATTACATTCCCTGGGATTCTTTGGGTGAAGTCAAGATATTTAAATGCGCTTTAAATGAATGGTGTGTATGCAGCCTCAGTGCTGGCTGATCCGTGTCTACTCATTGCTTGTTGGCTGTAGTATTCTGGGGTCATCAGTGCAGTGCCTGTAGGCACCCTTATTTTTCCTTCCACCCACAAAACCTGTTACACCTTCCCTGCCCCCATGCTTACTTCTCCCTTCATTGTGATGTGGAAAGAGTGGTTATCTTACCACTGTGCCTTCACCTTGAAAAGCACCTAAAGGTGAAAGAGGAAGTAAGAACAGCAGTGCTCTTTTCTACTTCTTCTTTCGGCTTGATGCACTTTTCAAGGTTTAGTTTGGCACCTGATGCGCTGAACAGAAAGGGGAATGACTGAAAGTGTAAGATGGAAAGGAGAGTGATGTAGGAGACATGGGGAGGAAAAACAGAATGATTGTGAGACAGCTGCCAGAAATGGGGGTGCTACAGGAGTTGGGGGATATTGTGTCTATGAGAGAGGAGGTGTGCATATGCAAACACACAAACTGGATCCAGTAAAGTAGATCCTGTTGAAATTGCTTATTTTTTAATGAGTTTCCCCCTCCAAATCACCTACAAATCACAGGTCACATGTGTCCCATTAACTGAGCCATGAAAATAATGGATCGGATGCTTTCCAGCACTACTGTGATAAAAAAAATATGGATCCAAAACACAGATCCTTAAAGATCCGCATAGTTTTTACAAGGGAACTGCTTAGAACCACCATCAAATCATCAGGCACCTTTGTGTCCACAGACGTTTTCTGTATTTCATTGGTGGTTTTGTTGACATCCTTTGTAAACAAATGGGGAAGTTCCATGAGGATCTAATGTCTTGGATCAAGGTGTTTGTGCTGCTTGCTGCTGGCAAGCTGCAGATCTGTGGGTGGGATTCAGCTAATGAGTCCCATAAGTGTAAGCCCTGCGCAAGGACTTCTGCTTATGCTCAGGTTTCATTTTTGAAAAGAAATATTGCAAAGATACCACAAGGCTTCACTGTGTTTCCTCATCCAAACAGAAATGAAAGCTAGTAGTGCTCCCTGTCCTTCAAGGATGCGCAGTGTTCATCAAACAATAATTAAATTATGTGCACGGAGGACTTTTTTTTTAAAAGGTCAGATTTCCTAAGTTATAGATCTTATCAGGGAATGTTGGTCTACTCCAGTTTATGTCCTTTTTGTGGTTTAGAAAAGCCATATAACAATGAATTTGTCTAGTTTACAGATTATCAGAGCTATGTGATCCATGGTTGCCTGGAGAACAACCCAACTCTGGAAAGATCAATCGCTTTATTTAATGGCATCTCCAAGTGGGTCCAGTTGATGGTCCTTAGCAAACCAACCCCTCAGCAAAGGGCAGAAGTAATCACAAAATTCATCAATGTTGCACAGGTAATAATGACCTTGGAATGAAATACTGTGGTATGGAGGTCCAAAATAAAGAGGGTATGTAGGAAGCCCAGATACAGTGTTCATAGTAAGGATTATGTTTACATTCTGTTTATCCCAGTGTTACTCCAGGTATCTTGATATTGTTCCTAATATAAGTGGCTAGTTGGGAAGGGGTGGGGAAGGCAACAAACAGTGCTGGTGGCAAAGGACATCCTTTTCTTGTACCTCTGTAAATTATTGACTGTGAAAGGGATTTGCTGTTGTAAATTCTTGCTGTAGATTTGTTGTATATCAAAGATATTGTTCTCCTGCATTAAAATTTTCCAGTGCAAAAACTTCCACTCTAGCCAATCAAATGTTTTCTCTGCATAGAGAAAATAAGTGCTGCCTATATTTGATTATTATCAACTTGTTAAGCCTTTCTGCTATGATAGCTGTCCAATTTTGGATGCTTTGAACCTTAGAGTAAGAGATCTGTACCTAAATGGGCTATAATTACCATTTCAGCTTCTGCTCATGCCTTTTGTAACAACTTAATTGTAGCTATGGCATTATTATGCATATTAATTGTTGAACTATGCATTCTTCAATTTTCTTATAAAATACAGTGGTGAATCCTACTGTCATGGGTGATTTATTGTTCATAAGGTTTATATTAGTTTTGTTTGCTTCTTGATAGGAACTTCTAAAATATTTGATTCAAGATTAGAGGATTTTGGTAATATTATTCCAGCTAAGAATTCATCATTTACACATTTAGGTGGGTTTGGGGATGTCCCAGTAAAGTTCATTTATTAATATCTCTACTAGGATAGTTTGAAGAGAGAAAAAAGAAATTCAGTTTGGCAAACAATTTTTTGCCTTTCATTTTTAACATAGTTCTCATCAGGCACCATGCCAACAGTCAAGAGCTATTATTCTAGGCCTTGCACATTGGGACAAATAACTATAAGGTAAAAGGGTAAAGGACCCCTGGATGGTTAAGTCCAGTCAAAGGTGACTATGGGGTTGTGGCGCTCATCTTGCTTTCCGGCCAAGGAAGCTGGTGTTTGTCCACAGACAGCTTTCTGGGTCATGTGGCCAGCATGACTTAACCGCTACTGGTGCACAGAGGACTGTGACGAGTGCCAGAGCGCACGGAAGTGCCGTTTACCTTCCTGCCGCAACAGTACCTATTTATTTACTTGCACTGGCATGCTTTCGAACTGCTAGGTTGGCAGGACCTTTGCTTGTTATTATCAGTTGGATTATCTAGTAAGTGTGTGTATGATTGCAGATAGAGCCATACATTTGGCTTGTTAGAACAATGAAACAGGTAACATTTCATCAACAAGTAAGCAATGTGTCTAATTTCTCTACAGAAACTTCTTCATCTTCAAAATTTCAATACCCTGATGGCTGTTGTGGGAGGACTAAGCCATAGCTCTATTTCACGTCTCAAAGAAACTCATTCTCACCTTTCCTCAGAAGTTTCAAAGGTATGAGAGCACCTCTCTTGTAATGGACTCAACGTCTGTGTAAATATTATATAGAGGAACATGAGCAAACTCAAATGTAATCTTTCAAAAAGATGTCCTTTCTTACTGGAATAAGGGAGACTGAGAACAAGTGAAGGTGCCTCATACTGAGTCAGGCCTTTGGCCCATCTAGCCCAGTCTGTTTATTAGCAGCATCTCACCAACATCTTGGGCAGGATTATTTCCCACCCCACTATCTTTTTTAACTGGAGGTTCTGGTGATTGAACTTGGACTTCCTGCATGCAAACTATGTGAACTCCTTCTGAGCTATGATCTTTCCTCAAAAATGTGCTGGAAGAAATCGTGTGAGTTGCTTCTGTTATTGGATCATGCCCCTCACCACCATTCCCCCCCCAAGAAAAGGTTTCCAGTCCTCCCAGTATGATTTTCCTAAGCGCTGCCTCTTTAAGATAAATCAAAGCAATGTTAAGGATGCTTTTGCGGAGTTTTGCTTCTTCTATACCTTGTTTACAGGACTGGAACGAAATGACCGAGCTAGTCTCTTCCAATGGGAACTACTGCAGCTACCGCAAAGCTTTTGCTGATTGTGTTGGCTTCAAAATCCCAATCTTAGGAGTCCACCTGAAGGACCTGATAGCCGTTCATGTCGTCTTTCCAGACTGGATCAATGAGAACAAAGTCAACATAGTAAAAATGCAGCAGCTTTCAGTCACCTTGAGTGAGCTGGTTTCCCTGCAGACTGCTTCTCACCATCTTGAGCCAAACATGGATTTAATTAACCTGCTAACAGTAAGTTCTGTTAAATTTGAATTTGAAAACATTCCTTTTCCTTCCATCACTGTCTCCTTTGAGGGCAAGGAGGAGATGTAAAAAGACAGGGGTGAATTTGGTAGACTTGCTAATAGAACAGATTGCACATTTTCTGGGGGGGAACCAAATAAATGAGAGAGATAAAAATTATAAAGACGTGAAAATATTAATATACCAGCTAGGTGGGAATTAACCTGCAAGGAGCCTTACTTCATTTCTTCAAAACAAAAAATTTTTTTCCTTCCAGTAGCACCTTAAAGACCAACTAAGTTAGTTCTTGGTATGAGCTTTCGTGTGCATGCACACTTCTTCAGATACACTGAAACAGAATTTGCCAGATCCTTCTATATAGTGAGAAGGTGGGGAGGGGTATTACTCAGAAGGGTGGTGGGAATGGGTGATTGGCAGATAGCTGTGATGAGCCTGTTGACGACTCTTAACGACTGCAATAGGTCATTTCTTCAAATACTTCATTTTACGTTGTAGATTATTCATTTCACAACTTTGAAGAACTATTTGCACAAATAATTTATCCTTGCCCTATGATAAAATAAATTCACACCCTCTGCTGAATGTGCACTGATATTGGCCTGGTTTGTACAACATGGTAAACCAAACTATGGCTTCCAGTTCATGGTTAGTAAGGAGAGAACTGAACCACAAGCCTGGGTTTGGGCAATGCACTAAGCCAAAGCTTAACTGCCCCTCAGTATTTTATTCAAGTTGGCATCCCTGCATATGCCCCTCCACACACATGCACACAAGTAGTAGCACTGCTGCATAGCCTGCTTATAAAAATTCTTTCAGCCTTTTTTTAAAGTCTTAATTTGTGTGTCACAGCAGTGGGGCAGGGAATGAATACTGAAAGCTACATAACAGAACAATAAACAAATTTGTGTGTACTCTCTCTGTTTTCTTTCACTTACAATTATTTTTTGGGGACGCATTTTCCCTTCTGAACCATAATGTTAGCTGAAGCTCCTTTAATACAACTCACGGTTTGGCACATCTCCATGCCAGTGCTGATTTGCAGGGCAGCAAGGCAGCCTCCATGGCCAGGAGAGGGTCTGATCCTTCCTGGGATCTTGTGGGATCTCACAAGCTCACATGGCCCTTTAAAGGGTCTGGCCACCCAGCATCATGTTCTCTCTCCAACTTGTCCTGTGACTCAGCATTCACATTCTCAGCATTCTTTCTCCAGCAATGGCTGACCAGAAAGATTCATAAGCATGAAGATATAATTGTGATATCCACCCCATGCAGTTGGCTCTCATAGTTGGGTAGCCAGAGAGATCCAGCTTTAATAGGGAGGGTGTCCATGTGGCTGTTGTAGCTGGAAGCCAAGAGAACACTTTCCATATTAAAAAATAAATATTTTATGTTCAGCATTTGTTCAGCCAGCAAAGGAACAGATTATCATCTTTGTAACATTTCCACCTCTGCTCTCACACTGTAAGGTAAAGGGTAAAGGGACCCCTGACCGTTAGGTCCAGTCGTGGCCGACTCTGGGGTTGTGGCGCTCATCTCGGTTTATTGGCCGAGGGAGCTAGCGTACAGCTTCTGGGTCATGTGGCCAGCATGACTAAGCCGCTTCTGGCAAACCAGAGCAGTGCACGGAAATGCCGTTTACCTTCCTGCCGGAACGGTACCTATTTATCTACTTGCACTTTGATGTGCTTTCAAACTGCTAGGTTGGCAGTACTCTCACACTGTAGTACATTATAAATAACAGTTCAGAAGCAGCCTTCTGCAGCTTGCCCAAATGGGGTCAATTCAGATTATGAGGAGCGCTGTATTTTACACTCTTGTTTCCACTGGAATACTTGATCCAGTTTTATATCTGGATATTTGGTATTCTTCCATTCTCTCTATTCTTTGCTCAGATAAATACATTGAAACTTTCCCCACCCTGATAGATACGGCTGCAGCAAAATAACAAGATGACTGAAGGGGAAAGTGGGCTGCAGGAAGATTGCATGCAGTTCACGTCACTGCAGCAGTCTGAACATTGGCAGCAGCTGTTGGTGTTGACGTGCGCTTTGCTGAATTTTATATAATTCAATCTGTATAAGGAGCTGAAGTGCAAAATGGGCTTCTTTCAGCTTTGCTAAAGCATTAGTGAGAGCAAACCTCGTATCTCCTATAGCAAAATACAGAGAAGCTTCCCTGGAGGATTCTTGCCCTGATAATTTGTTGCAGTTATTGTTTACATTTTCAGGACTGCAATAATAATAATAATAATAATAATAATAATAATAATAATAATAAAATTTTAAGACACTCAAGGCCATTCTTTCAAAGACTCATTACAAAACTGCCGCTAACTTTCCTATAATCAAAACTAATCAGTTTTAGCATTGAGGCGGCATTGCAGAATTAATGTCCACTGCAGCTGGTACAACATGCAGGCCTCCATCCCTGTGTCTAGTGGGGCTGTGGGTTCGGATCCACACGAGCTACTTCAAAACTTAGAGTTTAAAGACATAGCCTGGGATTCAAAGAAACACTTCAGGGAATAAGGGTTGTGCAGTGGGATCTTTATTCAACCACCTTTGAAATGGAAGCACCCTGAAATGGATGTGACTTGGGACTTTTGGATTAGCATATTTCCCTTTTCTACCTTCGTGACCCATATTTCGAGGCCCATTAGCATACCAGGAAGCTAGCCTGGCTATTCCAGGAATTCAAATCCTTGTTTAGATTTTAACACTTGCCGTATCCAGAATTTAGAAGGGTCTTGGCTTGCTGCCTACTCCCCACCCCAAACTCAGAACAGTTTATTTAGAGTAAGTGACTTTAAGGCTGTTATCCTTTGGCCCTAAATCAGAAACAAAGGATGTAAATGTGTTTTCTTTCTCACATTCATCTCTTGTTCTCCTTGCACTTTCTACCCTTCCCCTTCGCTTGTTCCATTGCAGCTGTCAAATGTCTGGTTGAAAGCAGTTTGAGGCAGGGCTCCATGTTGTTTTGCTTAGGCTGTGCACTACACAACCAATAAATGAATTAACAGTTATAATTATTGTGGAAAGTGGAGGTACACTGAAGCACAGAACAATAGTTTGTACGCTGTGGTCTGTGCCAACTCTGAAACTATGCAAATATCTGGAAAGCCCCAGATGTTTTTACAGTCTGCGAAAACTGTGGTGAATACATTCTTTTTAATCAGACTGAAACTAACTCAGAGAAGTCGCTTTTAAATATAAAATTTGAAAACATCAAATTTAAAAAGGGGAAGGGAAGAGGTTAACAAGATTAAACTCAAAGCTCTGGGTTTCAGATGGACTCACAGTACTGTAGATAATGAGAAATAGGTCTTAGGAGAACAAAGAAAATTAGTGGTAAATGGCTATCCGTGGTTATAAAATCTGTAGAAAGGACAAAGCAGGGCATGTTGGAGGTGCTGCTGCTCTATATGAGAGTGAGGCACATAGATTCCCATCAGCTAGAAAAGGGACACACTTCTCCACAGAATGACACTAGGTGGAAATACGAGACCCGCAAAATCATGTAGTACTCAGGCCATAATGTTCCTCAGGGTCAAGGGGCTCATGTGTTCAGCTTCCCTATTGCAAAATGCAGTGACCTGTCCCTTCTTCCTTTCAATTTTCTGATTAGTGGTACCTTTTTGTGTGGAAGCCTTGCTAGAACAGTGCTCAGAGAGGCTGCTCTGGAAGCTGGAAAGCCAGCCTCCCTCTCCTTTTCCAACAGGGGCAGCTTTGAAGATTGGCTCAATTATTTATTTTTACCTAATGTGAAGAAAAGCCAAGGTGAGGAAAAGGGTGGGGGAATGCAATTTATGCAGTACAGCAATAGCCCCAGGAGTCACATGATCAGCTTTAGGACTGATCCAAGATACTCAGCTGAGGGCAGAAAAAATAAACGGTTCTTTATTTCCTTGCTGGTTGGGGCTGAAGAGACCTTGTAGCTCAAAACATCTAGAGGACACCAGACTGGTGAAGGCAGATAATTATTTTTACAGATACCTCCCCCTTTTCAACATCTAGGACTCGTTCGCTGCTTACAATGAAGAAAATATAAATGAAACCTCAAATTAAAACCTCAGGGGTTTAAACAAAAAACATAGAACATTTTAAAACATCAGAAAAGCATTAATGATGCAAAGTCCTCCTGAAATAAAAAATGTTAACCAGGCATCTGGAACTCAGGAAAAGGGGTTTGACAGAGTTGGGACCACAGAACTGAAAGCATAACTTCAAGTTCCATGGTGGACCGCTAATAGTGTTCCCCCAGATGATCTCAGTGATTGACTTGGAGTGTACAGAGTAAGGCAGTCTTGGGGTATCTTGACCTAAGTTATTCAGGGCTCTGTACAAGAACCTTGAACCTGACCTAGTAGCAGGTGGGTGTCATGTGTTGCTGTTTGTCTTTCCCCATCACTAGTCTAGCTGCAGCATTCTGCATTAGCTGGAGCTTCTGGATCAGACCCAAAGGCAGTGCCATGTTGTGATCCAGCCTACGCAGCTCTCATGTTCTTATTGCACAATTCATTTTGGGCAATGGCCCTGTGGTCAGTGAAAGGGAGACCCAAATCTTCTGACTTTTAACAACTGTGTGGAAAGGGGAATTTCTGCAGGTGCAGCCCTTTGCACCCCTTGTCAATCTGTCCCACCAAAATTCCTTCTGCTACACAACTGTCAAAGATAGCAGATCCCCACCCTCCTTTCGATATGATCGTCATGTTTTTATGCTTTGAATATTACCTGATGCTGAAGCAGATGTGTGGGTCAGTTTCTGTTCTGTGTCATGATTATTGTTTATGAACAGTGCTTTTCTTCTGGGGGTACGCAGGGGTATGCATACCCCTAAACATTTTGTGAATCTAAGTTTGGCCTCCTTGAGGGGTAGTATTTCAATATGAGTGGGAAAATGAGAGTACCCTTAAAAAAGAAAAAGAAAAAAGCACTGTTTATGAGTACTGAGATTTGTTTGCAAATGTAAGGTTTTGCGCTGGGGCAAAAAGCAAGCAGGAAGAAATGTAGCCCGACTTGGACTATGTTCAGGAGGTAGCAACCTTGGTGTTATCTCCACCAAAAACTGTGGCATTCAGTGCAGTTTCTGTACAAAACAGCCTCTGTTTCTTCTCATGTTTGCAGTTGCAGACAAACACTATCTGGAAATGCACAGAGTTGAAGCTTTGCAGCAGAAAGATCACGGGTGGGGAAAGGATCAAGCACCCCAGACCCAGGGGCATAGGAAGGGGGGTGCGGGGGTTGCAGTCCACCCCAAGTGTCACCCTGAGGGGTGTGTGTGACAAAATGGCGGGCGGCACTCACTGCGGGTCCTGCAGCATGCCTGAGCCATACGTCTCGGGCATCCGCAGGCTCCGTGCTGTCTGCCTGCTGCCTCTCCCCCGGCTGTAGGGGGGCCGAGGGCGCGCGCGCGCAGCTGGGTCATTAGCCCCACCCCTGTGGGTGGTTCACCCCGGCCCTTGGCAGCCCGCCCCAGGTGCCGAAGAGGTTTCCTACGCCACTGCCCAGACTCTCCCCCCACAACTGTGTCTGTTGAAAAATTGTAATCTTCTGAAGCCGTTGGAGTTATGTTTCTCTTATTTTGTTACACTTCTTTAGTTCCGCCCCAGTGATTAAAATAATGCTTTATTATTATTATTTTGGTTTGACTCTTAGCTTTCCCTGGATCTCTACCACACAGAAGATGATATTTATAAGCTCTCACTGGTGCTTGAGCCAAGGACTTCCAAATCAGTATGTAACTTTTTAGGGTTTAGGAGTGTTATAACTTTGTAATATACTTGGGGTTTTTTTTAGTAATATTTACTTTCTTATTTATTTAAGAAATGCTTCTCTGTCAGGAAGATCCAGCACTACTCCCTCCCCCTTATTAATATTCACAGCAGGATGGGAGGGAATGCAAAATGGTCCAAATCCTTACCTTATTTTTGAATGAGAAATTGGGGAAGGGGAAATGTTGGAAGTAAAATTGCATTGCTGCATACGCAATTGAAAAACAAAATGTGCTTCCTGCTTCAGAAGTTTTGCCATTTTTGATTGTCGATACTTTTTGTTTATTTATTGCACATTCACCTGTGCCCAACACTCTAGAGTAGAATGTCACTGATTATTCATTGATTACCAGGCACTCGGGACAGTGACGGCATTGTTGACGGTCACTGCCTTTCATTGTTGCTGTTTCATTCTTCCATTGTAGTAATATGCAAAGGAATTGTAGAGAGAAGGAAACAGAGTCACATTGTTAAAAAACAAACACACAGGGCGGGATTCAACCAAGCGGTTTCTGTAGTGCAGCAGGAGGCTTTCCCGCCTCTCCTGCCCCCATTGCCAGTTGGAGGGGGGACCCAGGAGAGCACTTGGGGTGGGGGAGTGGAGATCATTCTGTCAGGCAAGCAGAAACGCTTGTGCCAATGGAACAATCATATTAGTGTGATGTTGTATCTTCACTGCAGCCATTCCTTCTGGTGCAATGTTATTTTCACTTGTGATCTATTTCTTAGACTAAGCTTAAGTATTGCACTACTATAAGGGGTAATGACTTACAGCCTATATCTCATGTGAAAGTTGAAACACAGCTTTGGACTCGCTCTGCAGCAAGCTGTGCATCCTTTGAGAAGTCACCCTTAACTTCATTCACAGTGAGTCTTAAAAATGCTTTTTTATTTTGTTTGTTAGCAGCCTACCTCTCCAACAACCCCTAACAAGACAGTGGTGCCACTTGAATGGGCGTCTGGAGTCATACCGAAACCTGACCCAAACCTTATTAACAAACACATCCAAAAACTAGTTGATGTAAGTATTTGAGAGAGTGCTCAGAATGACGTAGGTATAGTATGCTCAAGGTATGTATGTATAGTATGCATAGTATGTATGTATGTATGTATGTATGTATGCATGCTCAAGGTATACATGGGTGTCAGTCAGGTGCAGGAAACCTTTGGCCCTCTAGATGTTGCTGAACTACAACTCCTGTCATCCCTGGCAAGGATTACCAGGGCTGATGAGAGTTGTAGTTGAGCAGCACTTAGAGGGCCAAAGGTTCCCCACTCCTGGCGTCAGTGAAGGATTAGGGATGCAGTTCCTCAACATGCATAGGATTGTATAGCATAGTATGTGAATGTGTTGGTGCAGGCTTAAAACATAAAGCACAGTTTTACAAGTTGAAAAACTTATTTCCTGTTATTATATTTGAAAACCAATCAATTCCAGTGGAATGAGTTATGACTGGCAAATCGGTCATGGGATGTGCATGTTCTTAGGGCTGCTTCACAAGCAAGAATATGCTACATAGGTAGAAAGCCATAAAGAAACCAAGCGCATAGGTGCACTTCAGTGCATGTGGTATCCTCTCTAACCATAAATCGTAGGCAATGTACCGTATATTGCTTTCACAGGCAGTTTATGTGGGTGTGACATATACTGCATCCCATATACTGGCATATACTGACCCAGAACTGCATCATATGCCTTCAGCCTATAGATGCTGCCACTATACAATCTTCACATTATATGCACTCATGACAAACAGATGTTCATCACATGTGATGGTGTGCACATGATAAACATAAAGTTCTTTTTAGACAGAATCTAAATTCATGTGGGTCCATGGGGTCACGAAGAGTCGGACACGACTAAACGACTAAACAACAACAACAAAATTCATGTGGGAAATCATGCCTAAAGTACACTGTGGAAGTGAGGACTAATGCACCCTATAATTATCACTCTACAGGGTTCAATAGGTCTAATTGGCTACAAACATTGTCAAAGAGGAGTCAATTTCAGGCGGCAATTCCATCTGTACTGAGGTGCCAAGGTGCCCTCTGGTTAAACTTCTAGGCAGCTGGCCAGAAGCATTTTCAGCAGGAAGGAGTTCCAGGATTTCTGTGCTGCGATCCAGATCTCCTCCCCTTTCCCAAAACCTAGAAGCTTAAGTTTTTTTGTTTTTGTTTTTACTTCTCGCAGGGGTGATGAACCTGTGGTCCTTCCGATGTAGTTAAACTACAACTCCCATCATTGCTAGCCTTGGTCGTGCTTTCTGGGGCTGCTGGGAATTGGATCCAACACCTACCAGAGGACCACAGGCTTCCTACCTTATAGGGTGGCTTGGTGCTCTAGGTGAGATCCCAGCCCTGACATCTTAATTTGCCCAGAAGCTTCTATACATATAAATTGGCATGTGCAATTTGTTCTGCAAATCTGGACCTGGGCTCCAAATTCTTTAAGGATCTAACAGTATCCCTGGCAGCATGTATGAACTGCAGCTCCTTTATTACAAACCCCCACCATTAACAACCCCCAATCACCCTGCGGGGTTGGAAAGCACAGTATTTAAAATCCATAATGAATATATAAATGTATTTACCTTTCTGTTGGTGGGCCTTTAAGTGGAAGTTCACTTACTCCGCAGCTGACCTACAGAGTCCGTATCAATAGGATCCAGGGATCAGGTCCAAATTACCTCTGAGTAAATGTGAAGGTTTCTCTTTCATCCTCGATTGCACAGAATATCACATTGTTGATGTCACCTCTGATAAGGCCCTGCTCCTGGTAGACTCCTGCTCAACTCAAGTCAGCAAGGACACCCAGAGTAGGACCTTAGATTGATGAATGAAGTGCACAGGAGAGTATATGTTGGGGAAGGGGGAGGTGTGCTTTCATTTAGTGGTTAGTTGAATCATCTTTCAGTACGATATAGACATATCAGTTCTTGATATGAATCAGTTGTTAGAAGCTGGTTTTTGCTTTAAGATATTGGGCATATAGTACCTGACCTTCAGTATTGTTCTTCATTTAACGGTTGCTATCATTATACTTGGCTTTGATTTTAAGGGAAATTGTGTTGTCATAATCTATTGCTCTTTACTTTCCACTGTATAATTTTCTTGCATTTTTCAGTCTGTTTTTAGGAACTATGACCACGACCATGATGGCTACATCTCTCAAGAAGACTTTGAAAGCATTGCAGCTAATTTCCCTTTTCTGGATTCGTTCTGTGTATTAGACAAAGATCAGTAAGTGGTCTTGCTCTTGTTATGGTTTTGCAGTGCAACCTTCTGCAAGTTTACTCAGAGGTAGCTCCCTACTGTGTTCAGTGGAGATTACTATCAAATAAGTGTGCATAGAATTGAAGCCTTAATTTAGAAGTGTCAAGAAACAAACAGAAATTACTTAAATTTGTTTTAATTTATACCCAGCCGTATCCAGAATGACCAGGTGGGTGTTGGCGTTTCCTTCTCTCACTCATAATCTAAACAGCCCATGGAACGAGTGATTAATATTCCCATTTTACATGTGAGAGTGACCACACAGTGTAAGCTGTTTAGTTCAGGGTCCAAACTCAGGTTCTGATGCACATAGGTGAATCAGAAGTGTTTAAGGGATTGTGGCCACATAGGTAGAACTTATTATAAATAGAAAGGAAAAAGGATGAGCAATACTCGCAGAATGCCTGTTATTAAACCTGGGTTGTGTCCTACCCTACCATTCCAAGTGGAACAGATTTCCACTCATACAAGTGGACTTTCCCTTCCTTTTTCACCGCTGGCAAGAATTTGGGAACCCTGTGGAGTAGACTGAAGGACTGCAGGAGGGGAGAGAAAGTCCCGTTGTGCTCGTAAAAGTCTATTTGCGCAGCATTGTATATAACCCACTGATTATTTCATGAAACTCTGCATCATACATAAGCTACATGGAACTGATCACTCATTGGTCAGTCGCTATGAGGATTGCAGGTGAAAAGTTCTGTTGTTCAGTATCGTTTTCTAAAACAAGAGAGACTATGCCCATGGAGAAGGGACAGGGTGCTCTGTTTTATCTGTTGCAGGGGCTGCCAATGAGGTCCCCTCCAGACCTCGTTGGACTCCAACTCCCATAAGCCCTAGCTAACCTGGCCAGTAGTCAGGGATAATGGGAGTTGGAGTCGACCCGATCTGTGGTTTAGAACTAACAGATCTCTCCACCTTCCCTCCTGCCCCCCCCTTTCTTTTTCTTTTGAAACAGGGATGGCCGTATCAGCAAAGGAGAAATGATGGCGTATTTTCTGAGGGCCAAATCACAGCTGCAGTGTAAAATGGGACCAGGTTTTATGCATAACTTTCAGGAGATGACCTATCTTAAGCCAACGTTCTGTGAGCATTGTGCTGGATTTGTAAGTATGGATTAGTGCAGTTCTAATGTACTTGTGGGCTAAGACGTATTTGTTTCTTCATTTTTTATAATACACTTTTTATCCTGCTCTGTTTCAACGGCTTGAATAAATGTAAAAAACATCAACCGCGCACACATTTGTTTTGTAGGAGCGTCTAAATAAACCATATGAGAATGGTATCAAAAGCAATGGAGAGGGGTTAAATATACCAGTTGTGGGGAGGGAGGGGGGTCGTGACTCGGCAGAGTCAAAGGGAATGTATGGTGTTGTTACAATTTGTTGGAAAAGAATATGTAAGGAAAACAATAAAAATTTACTTGGAAAAAAAAAGAGAGAATGGTATCAAAAGCAAGGATGCCTGTAACTGAAGGCACTGGAGTCTGAAATTGAGCCCTACAGTGCAGTCCTAGGAACATAGGAACATGAGCCTATCTAGCTCAGGGCTTCAGAAAGGAATATTTCCAGGTCCTCCCTGGAGATAGCAGGGATTGAAATTGGGGCACTTTGCACGCATTTGTGCACTCTGACCTACAGTACAGCGCTTCGTCTGTCTGTCTCATACATGCCTACTCAGAAATAAGTCCCACCGAGCTCATGGGACTTGGTCCCCAGGCAAATGTGGATAGCAGAGGTGGGGAATCAAATCCAGTCATTGTATGAAATGGGTCAAATTTGTCAGGTGGGCAGAACCACCCACCTGCTACTTACCTGACCTTACATTGACATCAGGTGATAAGGTGCTTTCAAGTCCCCTGGTGCTTTGGAGTACCAATCAGCTGACCGGGTCTATTTGCAGTTGGCTCCTGCATAATAGCAGGGCTTGAACTGAGCACCCATCAGGTAATAGGGCACTCAGTTCAAGCTCCACTTTTCTGCAGGGGTCAACTGCAAATGGCACAGCGGATCCCAGTGAGCTTGAATCAAATGTCTGTCTGCTGGTAGGCACTCAGTTCAAGCCCTGCTTTTCTGCATGGGTCGGCTGTACTATGGAGTTCCTATGAGAAACTCGGTAGTGCAGCTGATTCCTGCTGGCTTGCTGTCTCTGTCAATCAGCTGATTGGTTGTGACAGGAAGTCTCCATTGTCAATGCCCTTTAAGACTCCCAGTTATGCATTGGCAGTAGCAACTCTACCTGCCCCTCACCTGATGTCACATAAGATGCCAGGTGCAGGGCAGGTGGGTATGGTTTGAAGAAACTGGCCTCATGGGACAAATTGGGATGCTTGTGAGGCCTAATTTGGACTGTGCTGTGGGCTGGAAATTCCTCAATTTTAGTGCACAAAATTGCAACTTAACTGCTGTTTTTTTAAAAAATCTCAAGGTTTTTAATCCCAATACAGTGGTACCTCCAGTTGCGGACGGGATCTGTTCCAGAGGTCCAGTTGGATCCTGAGGTTTCTGCAACCTGAGGACCGCTTCTGCGCATGCACGCGTGGCAAAACCCAGTAAAATATTTCCGGGTTTGCCGCCCGTGCATCCCGAAGTTTACGCAACCAGAGGGTTACATAAACGGAGGTTCGACTGTATGCCAAAATTGAATGAATTAAAAATGTAGAAATAAACTGTGTCTATATGTTAACAGCTTAAAATGTAGCTAGGTTATTCTTTTTCTCAATTCAAATCGAAAATGGTTTGGTGGGAAAACCACATCAAAATGCAGTATTTTATAAGATATGAATTGTAGCAACTGTTGTGTGTACACCACTGAGAGTGTGCAGGATTGTGTATCCAGCCCAGAGTCCTTATGGTGATCTGTTGAGTCAGTTCTCCTGTGCTGCCTCACTTGTTGGTCCTGGAAATGGCGAGGGCCAGTGTGCTGCCTTAAGCCTCACAGATGAATGGAGAGCTCTTTCTAACAGGAAGGGTGTTGAGAGCAGTAATTTCCTGTTTGCACTTTTGTAGCCTTTTGTTCCTTCCTTCATAATGAGGTTGTTTTCTTTCCGGCTTTCTTTTTTATACCTTTTTATACCTTTTGTCTTTTAATTGCAGCTGTGGGGTATAATCAAGCAAGGATACAAATGCAAAGGTACTGTAAATAATGTGTGGCTGCCAATTGCAAGTCATAGTCCCTCCAGTTTGTAACATAATGAATCTCTTAATTGCTGGCAAATGAGCAATGCCACATACCTCGGGTTACATACGCTTCAGGTTACAGACTCCGCTAACCCAGAAATAGTGCTTCAGGTTAAGAACTTTGCTTCAGGATGAGAACAGAAATCGTGTGGCGGTAGCGGGAGGCCCCATTAGCTAAAGTGGTGCTTCAGGTTAAGAACAGTTTCAGGTTAAGAACGGGCCTCCATAACGAATTAAGTACTTAACCCGAGATACCACTGTACAATACACTTTCGACCTCAGATGGATCTAGAACAGTGGTTCTCAACCTGTGGGTCCCAGATGTTGTTGGACTGCAACTCCCATCATCTCTGAGCTCTGGCTTTGCTAGCTAGGGTTGATGGGAGTTGTAGTTCAACAACATCTGGGAAACCACAGGTTAATAATAATAATAATAATTAATTTATTATTTATACCCCGCCAATCTGACTGGGTTTCCCTAGCCATTCTGGGTGGCTTCCAACAAAACACTAAAGTTTAGAAAGGCTGATCTAGAGAGTTAGGTGCAGTGCAGTCCTATGCATATTTACAGAGACGTAAGTCCCACTGTAGTCAGTGGTGCTTACTCCAAGGTAAGTAGACATCAGGGCCATCTTAAGCATATCCGGCGCCGTGGTGCAAAGATCCCTCAGGCTCCCCCCCCCCCCCGTTTCCCAGAGTTGTCAACCTTTTCCCAAGCCTCTGCGGGGCACAGCTGGCGTGCGTGCAGGGAAAGGGGAGGCCACCGGCAAAGCCACGCAGTTCCCCCACTCGCTGGGGCGCCCCTGAGAGGCCAGCGCCCTGGCACAATTTGCCAGTAAGCCCAATAGGAAAGATGGCTCTGGTAGGCATAGCACTGCAGCCTTAATCACTCGCAGGCTGAAAAACTATTTTCGTTCTTTAGCTCTTCAATTCATTTTAACACTCGGCTTCTTTTAGAAGCTGTTCACCTTGTCAGATGCTGTGCCACTGACTGCTGTTCTTGCTATTAGTGAATTCAGACAGTGCATGCCAAAACCTATGTGACCAATATGGAGCAACTGAGAAACAAGAGGGAAGCATGTTTGGGGAGTTGTGAAGTTTGCAAATGTACAAAATAAGCCTTCAAAAACAACAAGCCTTTGGGGAGGAAATACCTCCCTGAAACAGCCCAGTGGGGACAGAGCATGTGCCGTAGCCACAAGCTGATAAATATCAGTCAGAAGAAAGAAACCCAAACAGAAAATTGGGGTGGGGTGCAGGGTGGAATAGTGTATACCTGTGAAGGGCATGTACGGCTGGCCCACACCATAAAACATGCACTGCGACATTTTGTTGCAGCTCTTGTTTGTTTGTAATTAATTAATGGCATGTTCCAGCTGAAATTAAGCTGCAGTGAAAAATCTGGCATTTCAAAGTGCTTAGACCTTGTACCCTGCTTAACATCTCCCGTCATGGTGTGTGCATTGAAAAGCAACTAATTCTAGCACATTGGAAGGACGCTTGGTTACTAATGCTCTGGGTTGGCCTTTTGTGACCTTATTAAGTAATCACTAACTCCAAGACTGGAACTGCATGTTACAAAAAGCCTGACAAATAGGTTTTCTTAGGAAACACCACTTTTGGAGTGGAGAAACAGTGAAGGAAGGGAGGGAGTTTCTCTTCCGCCTGCAACCTTCCAGTTTCAAATTAGAAGCGTATCAGCTGCTTTTTCCCCTCTGAAGTTCCAAACTCTTTGGAAAGGGTTCCCCAACAACTTTCCCCTTCCTTTTATGTCTGTCATGTTTGTACCTGTCAGTGCTGATCATAGTTAATAATGATAAAGAGCATTCTCATTGCTTCACAGAAATAATAATTTGTATGCAGCCCTATATTCTAGTGTGACATTTCATGCTTGGCTTCCACTCACATCATGCCACTTATGTGGAAATTCCTCAGACAGACTTTGAAAGCTTTTACAGAGTTGAATTTTTTTTGTCGTTGTTTGCATCTCTTTGGAAACTGTAGTTTGCCAGATCCAATTTTTCCTTTCTCTGGCAATTTATTCCAGATTGTGGTGCTAACTGTCATAAGCAATGCAGAGATCTGCTAGTTCTAGCCTGCAGGAAGTTTGCCAGAGGGATGTCACTGGGTAGCAGTCACGGTTCTTTGCCTAATAGTCCATCATTGCCAGCAGGTAAGAGAGGATAACAATGGGTTGTTGAACAGTTTCCTTTGTTGTGCAACAATGCATCACATGAGTTTCCAAGGATGCAGTAGCCATTGCTTTGATAAAGCAAGGAGCTTCTTTTATTCCCAAGGATATCCTCAATAACCTCTCTCCCACAATAAATAGCCCTGAAGTGAGATAGATGGAGTATCCTCTCCAGTGAGATGCATGTGGCCCAGTTTGCACAGCTGATCCCAAAACCCCACTTCCATGTGTTTGCATGTGAGGCTCCATACCAGAGTAGTGATCGTTGCCTGTGAAACCACACAGCTTGCTCAAATCACATGATCAGCACTGCCCTAATCATTTAAGTGAAATTGTGAATATTTGAAACACCATTGAGACAGCCTGCAGACACCCCGTTCTGCCTATTTGGGGACGTTTTCAGGTCAGGTCCCTTCTGAGTTTGGTACGATGCGCTTGTGTGCGGACATGCACATATCAAACACGCCTACAATGGTCTCAGCCTGTACTTCTTTAGGCCGCACAAAGCTAATCTGTGGAACTCCCTCCCACAAGAAGCAGCAGTGGCCACCAACTGGATGGCTTTAAAAGAGGATTAGACAAATTCATGGATGAGTGGGCCATCAATGGCTACTAGCCATGATGACTGTTCTCTGCCTCCACAGTTGGAGGCAGCAGGGCTTCTGAAAATCAGTTGCTAGAAGCCACAGGAAGAGAGAGTGCTCCTTACCATCAGAAAGTGCTTCTGAATGTTTAGTTGGAATCTCCGTTCTTGTAACTTGAATGCATTGGCTTGAGTCCTATGCTCTGGAGCAGGAGAAAACAAGCTTGCTGCATCTTCCATGTCACGGCCCTTTCGATATTTTAAGATGGCTAGCATATCTCCTTTCAGTTTCCTCTTTATCAGGCTAAACATACCTAACTCCCTCAACTGTTCCTCATAAGGCCTCCTTTCCAGACCTTTGATAATATTGGTTGCCATCTTCTGCACATGTTCAATATCCTTCCTAAAGGACTGCCCTTGATTAGGACCCTATACTTCTGTTGATGCAGCCTAGAATAGCATGAGGGGTTTTTTTGCTGCTGCATCACACTGTTGACTCATGTTAACCTTGTGGTCTACGTGGAATCATTCGCCATTCTGGCTGGGACTGGTGGAGAACAGCTGGAAGGCCATGGGTTCCCCACCCCTGGTAGAAAAAGGTGATTGGTTTGAAGGAGACAATGTTATTAGTAAAATTAATCTCTACTTCTTTCTTCCCCTTCGTAGTGCAAGGTGAAGTATTTAACTTTCCTAGTGTAACTCCACAAAATCAGGATCTAGAAAGCAGAGCAATCACACTTGTCACCGGCAATTCTCGAAAGATTTCGGTCCATCTACAGCGGGTAACCACCAGCCAAGCAACGCAGACAGAGCCGCTGTGGCATGAGCCTGGCTGGGGAGATTCAGGACCACACACCTTCCCCAAAATGAAGGCCAAACTCCATGGGAAATCGGGAAAGAATAAAGGCTTTGCAAAGTGGGAGAATGAAAAATCGAACATTCAAGCCAATATGGACACTGCAGTAGGAACTACAGCACATGTGTTGGACCAGAACGGAACAGAAACGCTCCTAGAAAGACAGGAAATGGAGGTGGGTTATAGGATGTCATTCAACGTTTACTGTAAGGGCTTCTGTGTTTTCTCTGAAGTGCTACAATTCAAGTTGTGCCTAAGAATTTTCTTAGATGGGGCAGGACAAATGCTCACCATTCAAGACCATGAGCATTAACTTAATTTATCTGTGGAATTTTTTGCCACTGTGGCAGTTGTGCATCCTGTTATATGTAAATACACATATGGTTCATGTTCTGACCAAAATATTTAAATAGAATAAATCAAATTAAAGCATGGCAGTTGGAATACTAGCTTGAGAGTTAATTTGTATAACCTAATGTCACATGGTGCAGCTTTTGCTGGTTCAGACTGCCTGCTCACTTTATATGTAAAAAAACCTTTCTGCTCATAGCATTGTATGAGCCTAGATTATTTTGTTCCCCAGAGTTAGGGATGGATTTTTGTTACTGATTTTTAACGTCTGGTAGCATGATTAATTTGTAATCCAGCATATGCCACCTTGGGCACAGCTCATTGGGGGGAAATGTCATACAAACTAGATCCATTAATCACCTGCAGAAACATAGGGTTAAAATATGGACCTCTTTGCACCACATATAGATATGGAATTGACTACCATAAAGATGAAGTGATGCCCATCACCTTGGATGGCTTTAAACAGGGTTTAGACAAATTCATGCGTGAAACGACTATTATGTGCTGTGTCTGGTATTGGAGGCCATCTGCTTCTGAATGCTAGATGGGGGTTTCAAGTGGGAGGTGCTGTTGCACATCCCATAGGTGTCTGGTTGGACACTATGAGAATAGGATGCTGGACTAGATGGGCCTTTGGCCTGATCCATCTCTTCTTACATTAAGCAGTATGGTCCAGCTACGTAACCCTGCTGGTTATATAACTTGGTCCTTAGAATATCTAGAATAGCTAACCAGAATACCTCGGGTTGAAGTTGCTTCAGGTTGAGTGTAACTGGTTGAGAAGTAACGGAACGTGTTACTTCCGGGTTTCGCCGCTCACACATGCACAGACACTCAAAATGACATCACGCGCATGCACAGAAGTGGCAAATCGTGACCCGTGCACGCGCGGGTTGCGTTTGCTTCAGGATGCGAACGGGGCTCCGGAACAGATCCAGAGGTACCATTGTATTAAGATCTAATATATATTATGTCATTTTTTGTTTGTTACAGGCTAGTTGAGTGGCTGCTGCTGCTGCAAAGCTGGAAGATAGTTCAAGGAAGCACAATGTGATATTCCATAAATTGCCAGACTTGGTTGAACATCATTCCATTGTCAAATTCAGCAGTTTGGTTTTTTCCAAAATCACCTGTGAAAGAAATTTAATGACAGAGTTACCGTATTTATTTTTGTTCACATAGGTTAAGTAGTTTGATCAGTCTTGCACAGACAGAAAACAAAGGAGTGTTGTAGCTCCAGCGTGTCATTATTTGTTTCTATTTCGCGGGCAGCTGTGGTTCCAGACTATTTCACCAGCAAGGACACCTTGGCATCTGCAGCAATCACAGTTGTGGAAACCTGCCTGGCACGTTAATATTTGGGTATATGTTAATGTCACACGTTCCGATATGGACAATGTGCTTTCCCCAGTTATTTTGTTTGAGACTGCATTCTTTGTCTGGCACTGACAGCTACGTCATAAATGGGTGGCACTTGAAGACTTGCACAGCCTTGAGATTCTCTCATCACAAAGAATACCTCTGCACAGTCATTTCATTTTCAGCTTTCGCCAGAATGTTTTGTTTTTTGTCCCCACCCCAACCAAGTTTGGAAGAGGTTTACTTTTTTCTCCATTAAATTTGTAACAAGCTACTGCTGTGTGTGCTACAAAGTCTCCCAGCAATAGTTCACTGGAAGATGTCACCTTCAACATATACCAGATGTGGAAAGGCTTATGGAATACAGGTGCTATGATGAGTCATTGAAGGAACTGGAGAGAGACAGAGAAAAGACTTTTCAAGTGCTATGCCTTATGCTGAAGGATCAGGTAGTACACATTTTAGTTTAATGGTTACTGGTGTTTTGTTTTTACTCTTTTCAGCACACTAGAAGTTACCTAAATAAAACACTTGATTTCATAAAATGCAGTACAGAATGTTTAATGCAACTCAAGAATGTACCGAAGCAGTGTGTCCTTCTGCAGAGATCATTTATGAAACCGAATTACACGGGTAAGCTATTGCCTGCCTGAGCTAAGCTTTCCTGGCTAGAAAATGAGAAAAATCCCTGTCCCCATAACAGTGTGTCAGAATGTTTTATTCTACAATTTACCGACCATCTATCTTGCACCCAGATACTTGGGTTAGAGGTCTCTTCCGTGTCACTACACTACTAAAAGCCAGAGAAAGCACATAAAAATGAATTCTGTAGTATTTATATTTATGCTATGCTAGAGAATAGGCATCCCCTCTAGTTAATTTACCTAAATGGTTAAACAGTTCCTGACTGATCTTTGGAACTCTCCAGGGATGCACCAGCAACAATAATGTTTGATAAATGATGCATACAGGACCTTGTTCTGAGGGTTTCCCTGAACTATTGAGACTACAAAAATAACTGGCAGTATTACACGAATTCTGCCAGAACCAAAACCCCTGAAAACCTGGAGAGGCACTGCCAATCAGCATGGAGAATGCTGAACTAGATGGGTCAATGCTGTGATTCAGTACAAGGCAGCTTCCCGTGTGTCACTTAGATGTATCCTGGAATCATACGATGACAGCCACTCACATACTGTAAATCTTTTTCCATCTGCTGGTCAGCCTCTTTCTCTTGTACAATCATTTCCTAGCTCAAAATCATGGTATCCTATAGCCAGCACCATGCAAACAGGGCTAGCCACAGATTTTTTTTAATAGCTGTATCACCAGGAAGGAGAATGACCAGCATAATTGGCCTTGCCCACATAGTTCCAGTCTGCGACTGTTGGCAACAAAGCAAGTTGAAAAGGAGCCAGAGGTAACTTGAGAAAGGCCCCATTTGATTCTGGTATCTGCACATCCATCCCAATTCCATAGCCACTTCAGACGGTCTCGTAACACAATTTTGTTACAGATTGAATCTAAGGAGCAAGCAGCTCCTTAGAATACTAAGGAGCAAGCAGCATTTTATTCAAGCACAATTATGTTCACTAGTGTTAACTCATTGTTCAGTTAACATGGTAGATTAAACGGCACTACTGCACGTTTCACCCGTGCAAGCAGAATGCCTTCATGTTCTATAACAAAGTTCTTTTGCGTTTTCATGGGTATGTGTAACTTATTCAAAGATCTCTGAAAACTAGTCTCACAGCCTCTCCTAAGCACTGCTGGTTCCCAGCAAACCGTAACAAGGCATTCAGAGATACCAAGCTACTTGAAAATCTCACCCTATTTCCTTGCACCAAATCAGCAATATTTATACTCAAACTCAGCCCTTTTATTACTTTCAGTATCATTTGTGGTATAGCATAGAAAGATTGCATTAAAAACCCAATGCTTTCTGAGACCAAAACCCATCTGCACAGACATGCAGTAATTTAACGCCATGTGGAGACAAGGATCCATCATTTTCTAGGACATGGAACACAGAAGCCACTTCGGTCTATTAGTAGGAACCGAGAACAACCTTTCTTTGTTGCTGCTTTTATTTTTATTTTTACTTGTGGATCAGGAGCAACACCTAGTGGTCATAAAAACCTTGACAACTTGATTGACCATTGTGATGCCAATATGTATACTGTGACATTTTTTGAATTTTTGCCAAGTCAGAGGTACAGTGGGCTCCAGAATCTTATTCTGTGTTAAGATTTCCAAGCTATACATACCTAATGCTAATGGGTTACGGTTTACAAGTAATCTATACCGTATACATAAATAAGAATGAATGTACTTCTAATAAGCTATGCAAAGCAATTAAATGCAATTGACCTTCTAATCCAAGTATAAAATACACATACTGAGTTAAATTGCATGCATTTACTTGCTTTCCGTATCTTAGTAAGTTTACAAAATTCAGGTTTATGGTGAATTTAGGGTGTCCTTCTTGGTTAAAGACTTTGGTGGCAAAAGGCAAAGGAGAATACCATATAAGGAAACTGAAACTGAGTCCCAAGGTCAGGGAAGAGGAGCAAGTACAAAGCTGATTTCTAGGCATACAATAGAATGATAGCCCACTCTCCTCTCATTTTTTAAAGCAGTTTAAAAACACTTGCCAACACTTGATCAAGACGTTTTCTACATCCATGAAAATTAGTAACTTGGCTATGAATACGTTCTATGCAGGGAAACATAACGTTTATACTCCTTGACCTATAATAGCATCTAGGATCAAAAACTGCTTGTGATCAATACATCTGAAGGGGCAGAACCACTGCCTTCCATTTCCCTGCCACTACTAGCTGTTCTACTTGCTACAACCAAGAAACAGGCAGACAGGTGAGAAGCCCCATCCCTATTTGCAAGGAGCTTTTTGACCTCCGATGGAAGCCATTAAATGTCTCGCATTCTTAAAATCTAGGAGGCAAAATATATAGGTGAGACAGCCTGTTCCACCTGTCTAGTGTTTAACTATTCCTGCCACACACACCCTTGTGCATGCAAGAGGGAAATGTGCACTTGGGAGAGAAGTACATGTGGTCTGTGCGTGTGGGTCAGATGCACGGATGTGTGGCCTGTGAAAGAGAAGTAGGTGAGGAAGGAAAGGCAGTATGAATATTGTGTTGTCTCTCCAAGAGGGAGAAATGTGGTGTACACCTGAGTGGCAGATGCATGTGTTTGTGGTTTGTGTGTGTGCAGTGTGTGGCCACGTTGTGTATTTTTTGGGGAACTGGGGAATGCTTCCTGTTCTTATTAGCCAACAACCATGTAATAACTGTGGTGTGACGTCGACACTCAGGACAAAATCTTGCTTCCCATGGTAAGCCTGACACTCGGGCAGCAGCACTGTCTACTCTCTCCAAACTTTGTCCATGCCCAGTGGCAGCCATTTTGTTGCTAGCTTCCACTGCGTTTTCTCTAAAGTCAAGCTGTGCCTGCTAGCTCAAAAATATTGGTAACCCATGCACCAACTGAAAGTTAAAGAGAAACAAACCAATAGGAGAACAGATACTTTTATTGCTCACCTTTTATACAATAGCACACCTTCAGCCATTTTTCTTTCACAGCTTGACAATGTTTCTGTACACACACGCACACTCACACTCATACACAAAAAACCCCCAGGCAAGGCGCACTGATGTAACTTTTAGTAAGGAAAACTGTAACAATCCCACCTGAAGGGCATTTTGTCTTAAGTTAGATGCCAAAAATTGAAACCATCCTATAATTGCTGATCAGTGGTATTAACTCGTGCACAAAACAAGTTTCAGCTTGCCATTACTGCTAGCTAATTTCAAGTAAAAATTAGGCTGGTCAGGGGATCAACTGTTTTCTGGTGTGTGAAATGAATCTGAATTATGCTGAAGCACAAGGCTACATATACTATCTGTTCACAACTTAGCTCGGTTTGTTATATGACCTTTGCGTGGCATGACAGTGGTTGGGTCTCTGATGGGGACATGAGTGTGGTTTTGATCAATGAGAGATAAGGCTATTGAACAAGTCATCAGCAGTAGAGCTCATATAATAGACATGGACCCCGTGAAGTAGGCTGCAATTCTGTGCAGTTACAAATGCAGAAATCCAACCCACTTCAAAGGGTCTTGCACACAACTAACTACACACACCTGCAGCTTTACAATACAGGTTTGAAGTCAGCTTGTTGTCTACTGAAAATCAGGGTGAAGAGCAATATTCAAAGTGGCTTGAAGAGCGGAAGATTCTTAAAGGAAGAATGAGCTCATGTAAAAACCGACAGACATACTAGTTTGCATATTAAAGGTGTGACAGACATGTACTCAATTTTCCTTTAGTGAACAGAACCAGGGCTGCTGTCTTAAAGTTCTGAGCTTCCTGGAGTTGAAATGCTGCATTTTAGGCAGCATCAGACTTATGCGCACCTTTCGCAGGTGCTCAAAAGCAAAGATCATTTTCCGGAAGCAGCCTGACATGGCCTGGTACTAATTCAGAAAGAAAACCATAGAAAATCTATTACATGAGCTCTGCCCAAATGGAAGCTTTTGCAGCCTCAGCTTGTGAAGTGTCTTCCTTGTCCAAATCCAGACTGATTGTACTGATATCCCCCATGTTGGAAGTGCTGCTCAAATTGCCCCCCTTGATTAAAGTTCTGTGCACCTCTTGCTCCCCCCCAGCCACCTCCTTGCCCGCCACGGCCGCCACGACCACGGCCCCGGCCTCCTCCACGGCCTCCACCTCGATCATTGGAGTGCCCATCTTGATATCTGTTGTCTTGCTGGTAGCTGCCGCCACCACCTTGATATCCGCTTCCTGAATATGAAGATTGATAACCACCATAGCCACCTCCTTGATAGCCGCCACCACCGTGATAACCCCCAGTTTGAAAGCTTGCGTCTCTGTAGTTACTATCCCTATAGTTGGCATCTTGATAGCCACTTCCTCCACCATCAGTCCAGCCTCCTTGGGGTTTGCCTCCTCTGCCTCCCCCTCTGGCTCCATAGTCATAGCCACCACGTCCTCGCCCTCCTCGCTCGTGACCCCCGTGTTCATGGCCTCCACGGCCTCCGTAGGATGAGTCGTACCCTCCACGGCTGCCACGGTCGTAGCCTCCTTGGTCATATCCTCCGCGGCCTCCTCGGTCATGGCCCCCTTGCTCATAGCCTCCACGACCTCCGTAGGACGACTCATAGCCACCTCTGCCACCCCTGCCTCCACCACTTTGCTGCTGAGGACCATCTTGCCTTTTTTGCCACGGTGGCATTTCGGGAGGAGGAGGTTCAATTTCGTTGGGTCTGCCACCTCTGTCAGGCACTCGGCCCATTAATACCTAAAAGCAAAAGAAGGCAATGTGTTGGGAGAATTAACACAAGGGAAGAACTGCGCTACTTACAGTGTTAAAAACTCTGATATCTAAGCTAATCACCAAATGGCACCTTAAACCTAGGTTATGGGTGCCACAATGGAATGTCTAGGTGCTTTTTTGCAATTGATATTATTCACTTCATTTCTATACCATTTTATATTTTAAAGAACAAATCTAAAAGTGGTTTACATCAAATAAAGCAATCCAGAATAAAACAAATTCAAACTTCAAGGAAAATATTTCAGATCCTTCTCTAAGGACCTGAGTGCTAAGTGACATTTTGCTTTTCCCAGTTGCCAACCTGGCATCCAGAGATCTCCATGTGTTTGCAACTGAACCCACGCCAGTCACAAAGCATGCCTGGTACCTGAATAATTTATAACACTATTTAATAATCTGAAAACACTGTACTTTAAAAAAATGAGTTGAAACGGAAGTGTACAGAGGTGATGTACTGAAGAAGGGGGGTGGGAAGGAGCTTTCAGCAGATCAAGATGTAACCCTTTATTATAGCAATGCTTAGGGATGGAGATGGTCCACATCTGGAATGCAGAAAAACTGGGCTTCCTTGCCCATTACGTTTCATTTTTAAATTTTCTGTTAGATATTTTCTCTTATTGACATAAGATATCTTCCAGATAGATTTTACATTTTGGGACTCAGTGATATATTGCTCTTTTGCTTTAAATCTAAGGAAGCTTTGACTGTATTCTTTTCATTTCTGAAAATAATTAGTCTTGAAGAGGTAGTGGTGGTCCTTGTATAGTGGGGGCTTTGTTTGGGATACCTAAATGACTACATAGTGGCAGCAAGAGATATAGGGGAGTGGCAGTGCATTACAAAACAGGCACAGCATCAACACTTTGCATGGGTACTTTGGGGCTAGCATACACTGGTCACCACCTAAAAAAAACAACTTTAAAAAGTGTTCTGCTGGGTGCACTGCTCTGGCAAGCGCTGGCAATGGACACTAGATAATCGCTATTTCCCCAGAGGGGCTGGGGGGTGGGGTGGGAGAGAAAGTGGGAGAGCAGCTAGTGTAGCACAGGTGACCCCCTCAAGCCCTAATTATGGAATAGGGCAAGAGTATGACTCTCAAATATAAGTGAGAAAATTCATGGCCGATATAGAATTTGCATCCGCATCCATCCAGACCCACATGGCTTCCACTAGGTTTTGCTAACTTTGTTGAAAGTCAAAATATGCTTCCACAGATAAGCACAACTACAATAGAGGATTTTCTTGGTACATGACTACCTTGTAATACTGCAAACCAGTATGACACTCTTACTGTACCTTGTGCAACACCAATTTATTACTAGCATGTACCTAGACTTTTGCCAATAACCCTTAGCAAAATAATACCTAAAAATGCTCTTAAGTAAACAAGGACCTCATTCTCAAATATAGGGATGTTTTTAACTCAAAAAGGCTGATCCTCTCTGCCAGAGCTCTTCAACCTTAGGTCCCTGGTGTTGTTGGACTACAACTCCCACCATCCCCAACCACCTTAACCAATGGTCAGGGAGGACGGGAGGTGCAATCCAACAAAATTGGGGCCCCATGGTTGAAGAACCCTGCTCTGTGCTATATCAACATGTGACACAGAACAGTTAACAACTCCTGTGCAATGTAGCAGGTTGAACAGTTGGCATTGAAACCAGCCCCCCCTCCCCAATGCCATTTTGTAAACCTGGTAAAAGGAACCGTGGAAAGGGAGAGGCAAAACAGAGTGTGCATTGTATGTGCTGAAAGCATGCAAAAATTTCCCCATCAAGTTATTTAATATCCACAGCACAGTAGGAACTAAATTATATCAATGTAACAAAGGTACCTTGTTAATAGCACATGCAGTCTTTTCTCTGATGGACCCGCTGCTCGTCCTCATAATCTTTGACAAGTCTTGCCGAGCTGCCAAGAGGTGAGCGACAGATATAGCGCATTTGGTAGTAAGGGTGGCACGCTTCGGCTGGTAGACTTTAGCCAATTTCTCTGTTTGGCTCTGTGATCCAAAAAAGAAGAGAGTCAACAGATGTAAACAAACATTCAGCTAAAAATTAATTATTTACCAATTTAAACAACAACAGCTCCAAGGACAGATCAAGGCCCACATGGCAGGCAACTAACAATTCATGAGAAATGCTGTATGAGCTGATGGGAAAGTGCCTAATGGGACAATATACAAGCTTATATAAATAAGGTGTAAATCCAGCTTCGAAGTTCTCTCCAATGTTATTTTGTTTTTCCGCTACCTATTTTGCCAACCACTTTCCAAGTCTGTATCTCATTCTGCATTTCTGAAACTTGTTCAGACTGCATTTTAAAACTGTAGTTTCCCCCATTTACAGCTCTCCTGAGAAAAAATGGTTCGAAATAATTATTTATGAGGCACCGTAATATAGTGATTTGGGTACATTTTGTAGAGCAAATGATTAGCAATGCTATGGGGTAACTGTTCAATTAGAAGCGGAAAAGTGCAAAGTGGTAATAATCCTTTCACGATGACATTCTTCTACTGGCAACACATGTGAAATGCAGATACACAGTGAGCTACACTGAAGTTTTCACTTGCCCCTAGCGCAAGTACACAGCTGATAATTAAATTTACTCCTAAGTGTCAACAGAAGAGTTACCAAATGAAATATAAGCTTTAAACAAAAGTGCTTAGTACATTCAGAGGCAAGTCAATTAAATTATGGGATACTTCCACCCCCATTAGCGCCATCAGAGAGGTTTTTTGACAGACAGAGAAAAATAAAAGCTCTTTGCAAGGCCAAAGTAAGTTGCAGAATGCAAACTGTACCTTTGCTCGATCTGACCAGCCAAACGACTGGACAGTCACATCCAGACGCTTCACTAACAATTTCCTCCGGACTTCATATTCATTGGCTATGGCTTGATTAATAGCTTCAATTTTTTCCTGAAATAAAAATGCATATCACATATTACACTGGTTCTCAGCCAAGGCATTCCTAGTGTGCAATGTACTAGCGTACTAAGCCAAGAAACAGCATCTCAGGCCCATGTGCTCCCCAATCGTGCTAATCTGGGGGTTTCAATCCCAGTCTCTTAACACCATAGTTCCCTGGTTCCACTGTAATGGGGACTTGCAGATTAATGTTAGTTTACTAGTTACAATTTTAAAGCACAGTCTGATTCCTAACAAGTAAACCAACATCAAATGACTGCTCCCCATTTTGGATGTTAACAGAAAACCATACTTTAAAGAGGTCAGGACTGAACGGTCAAAGTCACTGAGCAAGACAGGGAAGCTAAAGGAGAGTACAAGAGTCAACAATTGTTCCTGGCTTGATCAACTACGGTTTATGAAGCCACAAGTGTTACATGCAGACCAGACCTTGGTGGTTAATCCATCATTCAATTCACATTTACTTTACATGCAAATAACAGAAGGGGGAAAAAGTCCCATGGGGTTTCTCAGTGGAAGACAGCACTGTATCCTCCAGCACGACCTCAAAGACGTTAAAATTTTGAAAATTCTAGAATTAAAGTAGCCTTCATCTTGACAACAATCAAGAACACAACAGTTCCATAAAGACTCAAAAGTTTTAAATCCAAATTGATAAAACTAACACTGATTCCTAGAAGAACTATAATATCAGTGTTCCTATTAGTGCTGTGACTGTAATGGAAGGCCAAGGTTTACATTTTCTTATCTATAAAATAAACACAACTATACATATTAAGAACAAATGCCAGGAAGAGAAGCATCAGATGAAATGTTCCAAGTAATTGGCTGCAGAATAAGAAAAAGGAGCTCTGCAGCTCCTGCTTAAAAACTTTACTGGGGATGCCAAGACTAATTTTAGGATGGGCTATAGTTCCTGCCAAACAATGGCTCAGCATCATTGAAGACTTGGAGAGTAAAACCTTCCCCATATCAGGATGTCTAAAGACCCAGATCCTCTGTAACCTCTATTTATTGGTGTATAAATATCACGCACTGCTGAACTGTCCCTGCCCCAAGTTGCATTGCTGCTTTAATTATGGTTTAATATCATCCTTAAATATGGGGTTCCTCATCCTGCATTCCTGAGGGATGTCAAGATATAACAATCAATTGTGAATTTGGATGTGTTGAACTTGGGACAATCAAGAATCTATTTTCTCAAATGCATTTTGCTTCGCTCCAAGTAAAACTGAGAACTTGATCAGAATTCGCTAGGCCTTGAGAAAAATCATCACACAGTTTTGCCTAATGTACACGAAAGAAAATATATAAAAGAAAAAGAGTCAAGGATAGAATAAAAAGAGTTTACAGACATATGACTTACCCAATGAACTGGACCCAGTGGTTTTGACAGTAAAGGTTTTCCTACATGATTTGCAGGAACCTTTGCTAATGTTTCTTTTAACTGTAATAAAAATATACTATGTTAGTATAGAATAGCACAGTATCGTACAGTGAATGCATGCTCTCTTCCCCACCAAACATGCATTTGGAAGGGGAATTTGAATGCTTCATACATAATAGAAGCTACACAAAAGAATACATTCCTAAAATTTTCAGATAATTGTGTTGCTTTAAAATAAGAATCTTCTGCAATTCTTTAATAACATCATTATGACATCAGTAAACCACCTCTTATTAATGTGGGAAGGACAGACAACTTTAAAAAAATTCTCAATTCAAGAATGAAAGCCTCTTAACCGTATGTCTCGGGGAAAATAAGTTGCAGTGAGTGCTTCTGCTCAGGTGCTGCATTCCATTCCCACCAGTAAACATTCTTTGCCCACTGAGCATGCTTAATTCTCACTGGCCGGTTGTTTGTTTTGCAATGGGGATGTTCTTGTGCCCAACCCTAGCTACATTAAAATTTCTGATCACTCCATTAATATCTATGGGCAGGCCTCACTTCCACATCCCTGGAGACAATTTAAAATAGCTTCTCAGTGTGAACTAGGAAGTGACCTATTCACACCATGAGATAGTGCTTTATAAACTTTCATTTCTAGCCATCCTATTCCGACAGTTTTCCCCCGCCCTCTCTTAGTCTCTCAATATTCCATGCCACTTAGAGGATTTGTTCCCCTGCCCCCCCCCCACAAAAAAACTGGATTTCCCCTCTAAAGAAAGTGAGTATCTGCAAACCTTAGCCTAACCCTAAATCTGCTGATACCGTTTTGTGTGCATGGATGGTACATTTTTTGCCACAAGCACAGGAAAACTTGCATTGCTATTAGAAATAATGATACCGAAGGACAGGCTTCCATCCAGTGGGTAGTGCCATAACACACACACACACAACCTTTTCACTCTCAAGGGTTAGTTATAAATGATGGTGGTTGTCCTTAAGAATGAGCCTACCCTGTATACGAAGATAATCTTTGGAAGCCCTTCTCCAAGGGTCCCCACTAAATGCAGCAAGATGGGGGAGATGGAAGAAAAGGGCCCTCTCAGTGGTGGTGCTACATTAGTGGAAAGCTCTCTCCAAGGTGGCTTGCCTGGTGCCTATTCCAATGTCTTTTCAGCTCCTTTCCTTTCCTGGTCTTTTCACTCCCTACTTTTACCCATTGTACGTTTTATGCTACTTTATCTGCAGTATTTAAAATTCATTGCTTTAAACTATGCATTTTCCTTTGTATCTTATTGTTTTATTTGTAAGCAGCCCTGAAATATGTTTACTGAAGAGCAGCATATAAATTTATTAAGTAAACATAAAAACAAAAGCCTAATGAATAAGAGAGCTTGGATCCCAGGGCTTGCTTACGGTGCTCTATATACACATTCGAGCTGTCCCACCTATCTATTCTTGCCATAGTCCATCATGCTCCCAGAAGTAACTTGCTTTCTTCAGAATGCCATTCCACTGCAGTAGGATGACAGCTGTAAATCATGGATTCAAGTCTATGTACCTCAGAACCCTCAGTTCTTACCTTTTTTTCTATTCCACTGAAGAACTGGAACATAGTTATGTTGGCAGGAGGCTTGGACATGCCCAAAGCAATACATATGCCTTTCAGCTCCAGAAAGACTTCACTACCCCCTCCCTCCTGGGCTTTTTTGGGAGGGGCATTCACACAGAGCATTCTGGCAGCTTCCAGTTCTGAGATGAGGTATGCTGAAGGAAGAAAAGCTACAATTTAGCACCTTTTAACAAACATCTGCCTTAGTTGGCTGTGAACATAAAGGAAACTATTCTGGATTCCATAACATATTTATATTAACCGAATGAGAGGTGAGGTTCAGATAAGACAAGGATCTAAAAAACAGACTACCAAGTGGCAGGTCTGCTATGGGTAACAGTGCTCAAGCAAGCATGGCATGCCTTTGCAGAATGTGATTTATTAATTTAGATATTTAGACATTGCTTTTAAAGCAAACCTCACAAAGTAGTTTACATAAGAATATGGTAGAGCGTGAGACTTTTAATCTCAGGGTTATGGGTTCAAGCGCAATGCTGGGCAAAAGATTCCTGCATTGCAAGGGGTTGGACTAGATGACTCTTGTGGTCCTTTCCAATTCTATGATTCTATTAACATAAATATCAATTTAAACTCTGTACTAAGACAGCACAGACAAAGCACAAATAGGGGTGGGGGGAAGCTAGATCTCTCCCAAGAGCAGGATAGTTCTTAAGTAGCTAGGGTGAGCTGCTATTCCTTCATGTTTACTACATCACTTCTGAATGAAATGTCTTTTCACTTTCAAATGCTGACAAAGTTTTTTCATAACAAGCAAAGAGAAAAATGCTTGGTGGTGGTTGTTTTTACTTTTGACAGTTTCCAATACGATACGGACGATATGAATCCAAAGCTTCAACAGATCCGACTATATTCTCTTTCTAAATATCATAGTATCATAAGTTCTCAAGAAGCATCAGGGAAAGGACAATTGTCCTAATTATCTCCACAGTGGCACAAAAAGGAACAAAAATATTTTGTTATTTTCAACTTACTGAGCAGCAGCAGGCAGCTCTTCTGATTGAGAAGGCGCTTGGTGACGTCTCCTGATATTAGTGTTGTATATGGGCAGTTCATTTCACCCAGTAACCCACTCATTTCAAGCTGGAACTCATCTGCTTCGGTGGGACCTTAAGACACAGATCATTTTCATTTAAGAGGTTCAACTATTAACTCTTTGCCACGAGTTAAGACAAAGTTACATTATGAAGAGACTGCTTCCATACATGTTATCAAGATTCACGGTTGAAGATTAAAATAGCCTATTTTCTTTTTTAAAAAACCCCAAAAATATGATTAACATTTCAAACAAAAGAACTCAGGTGATACAGAATGGCAAAAATATTGTCTTCAAATGAACAATTAAAAAAATTAAAAGCTCACTTGTACAAAATATAGTGGAAGACAACTAGTAAAATTGATTCCACGGGTATGTAGGCAAAAACAGAATGTGGCATTGGGCACAGTATTCAGCTTCCTGAGAAGTTCAACTTGCATATGAAAAACCTCTCACATCAGTTTTGGAATCATCTATACCAGCACATGTTTTCAGAGTTAATATGAAAGACACAAATAAATCGATGGTGTCAGACTCATGATTACTCACTGTTAGTTGCTTGCACATTTTCTTCTAGTTTGCAAAATAGCCTTAACTCTGACACTAGCCAAGCACAGAGTTTAGTATATTCAGGGGAACTGGCCCCCCCAGAAGCTGCCTGGGTCAGAGCACCGTCTTCTAACAATGGGCCTTTGTAACTGGCAAACAAACAAAAATAAGAACATGTTATTAAAAGCCACTGTACTATTTCTGAGGTATGTAATCCATGCATATTTGGTGATAACACCACTAACACTTTAATATATTTATCTGGAACACCAATGATTTCAAAGGTACTTCCTTCAAGTTAGCTTGCTTTGAATTGAAGTCTATATCCTCATCAGCATCTTTATTTTTTTGTTCACAATCTTCCCTTCTTATAATTATCTCTCTCATTCCTTTTTCTCCCTAATGCTTGATGCCCTTGCCTCTTTCTCCCTTTGGTCCTTCCGCTACTGCTCCTTGTCCTTGCAAAGTTTAGATTATAAGCTCCTCAGAGCAACAAACTGTCCTCTTTTTGTCAGCTGTTGGATTACATTTAGACTGTAGATGTAAGATACAGTGGTACCTCGGGTTACAGACACATCAGGTTACAGACTCCGCTAACCCAGAAATAGTACCTCGGATTAAGAACTTTGCTTCAGGATGAGAACAGAAAACGTGTGGCGGTGATGGGAGGCCCCATTAGCTAAAGTGGTGCTTCAGGTTAAGAACAGTTTCAGGTTAAGAACAGACCTCTGGAACGAATTAAGTACGTAACCAGAGGTACCACTGTACATCTGAACAACAATAAAAGTATAGTAGTGAAGATAAGGGGGAAATATACATTCATTTTTGGCTGCACTGGCATGCTACTTCTCTCCACCACCACGTCCCTGAACAACAGAATCAAGGAGAGAATTCAAAGAACTGATGCAGATGTTTTGGGACAACTGCCCAGCCAGCCATAACAATGCCAAAGAGATAAGCCCCTGTTCTGCTTTAAAAGCAGCTTTTCTCTTTCAAACTGGGAACCACTGTACTCACAGTACTACCCCATGCATGCACTTTCAGCACTTCTTTGGGTCCCAATCCAGTTCTTTACTGAATAATGCAAACAAATTTGTTTCTGAGAACACACATGATAAAATTCCTTACCATTCATAGTGTATTATCTATTACTACTATTTACAGAAAACTCAGAAGATTTGCAACAGTAAACAAAATCCTCTGTTGCAGGCATTTTTAAATTTTCTGCAGCAGGTATTTCTAAATATTTGCTAGCTTATCATCTTTTTTTCCTGAAAAGCCAAACAAATCAAAACAAAAACTACAGGAATTGTGCCATCTTACAAAAAAGAAGCAGCAGCAGCAGCAGCAGCTAGAGAAATGTCCCAAAAGCAATGAGAACCTTTTGTACAGTATGCTTTTAATGGTGTGGGTACAAGAGAGAAATAGCATTACTAGTCCCCACACCACATAAATGGAGCATCACACTTGCCTCATAGAAAAGGCTAAAGCATGATTAACATTAGTCTAGGCAGGTTTCCTTGGTACTATGTCTCACTGTGTTCATTTAGGCTTACTTTTACATACGTGTAGGGCTGCAGCATGAGAAATACTTTGTGCTAAAAGGGAAGGATGAATGGCAACTGATTCATACTGTAGAATATATTTATAGGGAATAACAGTAAATATTATGGAGAAGGAGCACTGAGGAGGTGGGGGGAGTCAACATTGTAGAAGTTGTAGAAATTTCTTTGTGGAGGTTTTTAAAATGATGCTGGACTGCCAGATAGATTTTTTTAAGTCTGCTGAATGGATGTGGCCCTGCCTTCATGCACAGCACACGGCAGTAACACCAATTACTCTGTGATCTTGGGATGCCTTGAAAGGTGGTGGAGGCAGGTGGTTGATTTGTATTTTCAACCATTTTTAGTGCTATTAGACAACACTGTGAGATTCACAAAGCAGTTCATAATTCAGTTGAACATAAGTTAGTTTCACTGGCAGATGATATACTTTTGTTCATTTCGGAACCTCAGACTAGTATACCCATCTTGATGCAAATGATAGACACTTTTGGTAAAATATCAGGTTATTCTGCTAATTGGTCCAAATCAAAACCCTCCTCCAAAATAAAGCTCATAGTGGTTTCCAATCCAGTTCATCTCCACAGCTGCTTTATTTCAGAAATGAATCATATGGTTCGAGACTGTTTACTAGACCAAAGAAAATGGATCTTTCAATGCGCAGAATGTTATCTCGTTAAGAAACCGCTATAGATATTGTCTTTTTCTAACACTGAGCACTAACCTCCCCTCCCCACCTCCACGCAACTCCCCCCCCCAAAAAAAAAACTTCAAGAATTTAGTGATGATTAGTACTGTAAATGATTGCCCCACAAAACACAGAGCACGGGGATGAGGACACATAACAAAAAAACCAACTTTTTTAAAAAAAATCCAAAGTACAAGTTATTTACACATATTTACACTCATACATACCCAAGGTCTTCCAGCGACTCTAGGATGTCATTCTCCATGAGCTCAAACTCCATTTCCGGGGCTTCAGAATGAGCACAAAAGAAAAAGGGGGTTGGAAAAACCTAGAACCTGCAATTAACAAACCCAGATTCGGTTAGCAACGCCTGAGAGAATGCAGCGGTCACCATCATGACTGGCGCAGAGTGGCTTGAATGCCCTGCTCGCCTCACGGTTCGCCTGGGGAGGGAGATATCGAGCTCGCCCCACACAGACCTGCCCCCCACACCAGGAACAGCCCCACTGAATGCCCGACCACCGACCCCCCCCTTCCCAGGCGACACTGTCCCAGACGTGGGCAGGCGTTCAGGGGCTCCTGCTTCCGTTAAGAACTGGCTCTGGCCTGCCTGGCCCCCACCTCCCCGCCCTACTGAGGGGCGCCGTTCCATCCCGCCCAGCAGCGCCCCAAACCTCCTACCCCGCAACCTACCTTTCGCGCAGCTGCTCCGCCGCCGACTGCTGGGTTGGCATGTCAGGAGGTGGGGGAAGGGCGAGGAGAGGGGGAAGGCCCCCTTTGCCTGACCTTTCACCTCACGGGGCTGGGCGCCTCCAATCTCGCCTGATTGAAAAAAATGATCCGCTCTACGCCTTGAAAACCCTCCTGTTCCCTCACACTCTGCCTCTAACGGTTCATATTGGTCTAAGAAAGCCTCTCTTTTTACCCCTTAACGCAGGAAGTTATATTTCAGAGCGTCAATAAATATTTTCTTCAGGCACAACTGTTGGACAGCCCTAAGAGGACTTTCTCGCTTTCCCTTTCCTATCTCTATATAAAGGAACCACGTTGGGGGAGAAAAAACCCCTGGGCCTGAAAGGAGGAGGAGTGGACGGTGTGGGAGAAGGGACAAACTACTTCAAGAGACGGGCGTTTCCGCTTTGTGAAACTACACGAACCAGCATGCAATGGTTCACCTTTCGCTACTCTCTGAGCGTTTATGGAAGCTGCACTGAAGGAGCAAATATCGGCGCCCTCGTGAGAAATGGAATCTCTTCTAGTTATTGAGGATTGCTGAAGCATAATTAAAATAGTATAGAGTGGCGGCCAACAATAGCTATTGCAAATTACCAATTTCAGCCCCGAAAAGTGGTAATTTTGCAGTAGCTATTACCACTTTTGCAAACTGAGGAATAAAAGTATGACACAGGGTCTTCTCAGGAGCACAAAAAGTAGATGAGCAGGTTAAACTGTTCCAGGACTGTACCACTTCAGATTGCAGGTGTGATAATCAGGAAAGAGAGGAAGACCTTGCCCACTGACCTTCCTAGCGCAGTGCTGCTGTGTCCACTCAGAAATAAGCCACGCTGCCTTCTAGCAGTCTTATTCCCAGGTAAGCAAGCATAGGATTCCAGCCTGCCTAAGCCTTCCATTTATAGCCAGCCAACCTGTAGGATGGTGAAAGAAGAGACGGCAAGGCCCGTTTCCATCCACTGTAGTTTATTTTTCTTTTGCTAGTCACACATCTTATGAAAACAGGGTTGCAATAGAGATCAAGGTTAAGGAGAACAGATAGCCATTTCTTTAACATGCAAAGAGGGAACCTGTGACTTTTCAGATGTTGGACTCCCCAGCCAGCTAAGGCAAAGGTCAGGGATGATGGGAGTCCCAACAACCAGTCTTTGCTCCATGTTAGATTCTATGTGTGAATCCCACCCCCGAATTAATTCAACCTACCTCAAAGGGTTGTTGTGAGGATAGGTGAAGAACCATGTACACCACCATGAACTCCTTGGAGCAAAGTCAGGCTATAACTGTAAAATATATCTGCCTTTCATAGTCCAGTAGCAATTTTAGTGCTTTATTTCTTAGCACTATTACTCCCTGCCCCCACCATTGATGACCACTTTCTCTCATTCTACCAGTTTCGCCCATCTTCCTCCTGTCATGGTTTATAAAGTGAGAACTGTCAAATGATAATTGTTTTATGTGAGTTTTTCTAAATAACATAGGCAGAGGTGTATGAATACTTCGTTTTGTTTATGGCAAGAAAACTGTCTCTGCAAGGAAAAATGGGGTTTGCCCAGCAGTGCTTCTTAGTGGATCAAAGGGTTGATCCCAGGTAAGAAAGCAGCTACAGCAGAAACGAGGCAACCAAAAGCTCTCAATGCTACTGTCAAGGGTGTTCTTTAGGAAAGGGCAAATCCTATCTAGTTGGGCCCTGAGAGACTGGCTGAAAAGGTGCTTCATGGTTTATGTTTGAAAAGGAACCAGTAAGTTCACAAATGTTCTAAGATAAACTGTAAAATGCCACTTTGAGCTCAAACAAAATATGCTACAAATAATTTACATGCTTGAGACACATCTTGGGTGAAAAGATATAGTGGGCAAAGAATTTATAGCCCTGAAGAACTGGCCTGCTCCAAAGGCTTTATGCAAAATACAAACCGTTGAGGTGGCAGTGCAGCAAATTTTCTGGACAATACAGTAAATCTACCACATTCACACCAGAGAGACTTAAACAACCAAGTGATCTAGATATAATTTGACATTGAACCAGAAGACCTCAGGTTTATATGGCTGCAGTTGGCCATCCCAAAATGCAGAATGGTGCCACTTGCAGAGGTACTGCCTTGCCATATTTTCAGATTTAGAGTGTGGAAGATAACTTTTTCCAAGATCTGTTAAATTGGCTAGCAGAATCAGAACCTCTTCTTTGGCAAGATGTCATTCTGGAGCAATCAAAGTGCTGGTGAGAGGCTGTTGGAAGGCGACTTTCCCAGCTCTCCAAGAAGCCTCTTTTGAGTGATCCTCCTGAATAGGAAAAAGAATCACCAAAAAAATAGACATCCTGCTCACAGGAGGTGCTTCTGCCTGCTTTTTAAACATCCACAACTTTCCACGAACCATTCTTCACCCATTCAGGAGCGTTTCCCAACCCTCAGAATGTTTTTTGAGGAACTTGGAAAACTGCTGGGATCAAGAGAAGTTGGGGAAGTCATAATCTAAGAAAAAAGCCCTGCTGGCTCAGACCAAAGGCCCATGTAATCTAGCATTTTGTGGGCAAGCTTATACCTGCATGAATATCCCACTTTTAGCTGCATTCATTTCCTGAAACATAATTGTGTTGTAGGAGATTCATGATATACTGCCCCCCTACCCTGGCTGGATCACACCAAATGCCTATCCAGCATTCTGTTTAGTAGCCAGCCTATGGGAAGCCCACAAGCAACAGCATGCACCCTTCTCTCCTACTCATGCTTCCCAGCGATTCATTTTCAGAAGCATCAGACTAGATACAATGGCAGTGAATTCCATTGTTAAACTAAATGCTGTTTGAAGTACTTCCTTTTGTCTGTCCTGAAGCTCTCACCATTCAACTTTAATGGTTGATCCCAGAGTCTAGTATTATGGGAAACCTATCCACGTTTTCTCCAGCACCATGCATGACATGCTTCGGCAGCCCCATGCTTCCCTGGATCCAAGCATCATTTTTAAAACAACTGCTAGTCAGGCTGCATGAAATAGTGACTGGAAGCACTGTATCCATCAGGTCCTGGTTTAACATTTGGATTTTTAATCAGTTTTCACATTGAGATAAGGAATAAGACACTTGCTGCTTTGCACTGAAATAAGGTTAATTATGTAGTTCAGGGCTGGGGGGGGGGGAATTGCTCTCCAGAAGTTGCTGAACTACCACTCCCATAATCTCTTATACAAACATTGGCCATGTTGGCCAGGACTGATGTAAGTTGGAGTCCAACATTTGGGGCTGCAGGTACCCCACACTGATGTAGTTACTAAAATAATGTCATAGTGTAAAAAGAAAACCCAGACACCAGAGTAATTTTACAATAAGCATTTTAATGTATTTGTTTAAAATACAGTGATTTGACACATTTCACTGATGATACCAGAAATTTTATAATAACAGGTAACTACGAATAATTAACCTTCATTTTTGTTATCTACCTCTTTTTCTTTTACATTATGAAGCTCACCTGAAATATTCCACTCCAGTAAACCTTCAGGATAGGAAGAACTGGGCAGGAAAACTCCCCCCAACCAAGAAAAAAAAAGGAACACAGTTCATGCAAATAAATACCAACCTTGTTATTGTTAGATCTGTTCAAATATTCTCAGGAAGTATCAGAATTGCTCAAATAAACTAGAAATAAAGGGTGGTCATCAAGAGTGAACACTTTACATATTTATCAAATCATTGCTTTTTGCCCTGTCATTACCCTCGTTTTATTTTGTCTGTGCTAGAGGCTCCTGCTGTGCAACCCTCCCCAAGGCTTCTCTAGAATGGAATGCCAAGGTCTCTTGCAAAAGTACTGGCTGGTCACAACATAAAAATTACTCTGCTCCCGAGGCCTGAAATGCATACAGGATTGCCCTGTTGCCATACTTTTAAAAACAGCATCTTGGAAGTTACTTAAAATACTTTTCCCCCACCCCCCATTCTAATATTGCCAGGTATTTTGGCAACTAGTCTTATTTCTGTTCCACTAACCTATGTTCAGCTGCTGACTTTTCAACTACCGGTAAATGTTAAAAAAGATTCAGAGGACTTCCTCCCAGTGTTAAAGCTAAAAACTTGAGAATTAGCATTGTGCTTTGCTCGTTCCGATGGTGTTGGATTTTTTTTGTGTGCTGGAGTGGAGGGAAAAGATAACTTTAATGCATGGAAACTGCCAGTAGCTTCTCCAGGTATATTATTTTTTAAAAGTTGGAGTGAGGGTGGAGATGCAAAATCCCTATCCATATAAGAATGCAAGCCCCGCCCCTAACTTTTAAAAATTGTAAATGTCAGACACCAGCAGGAGGAAGAATGTGTTGTTCTTTAAGTGCTCTCAAGAGACACTAATCAGGGGGTAGTCAATGCAGTGCCCTCCAAATGTTGTTTACAGCTACCATCACTCCTAAGTACAGGCCATGCTGGCTGAGAGCTACAGTTCAAAACACCTGGAAAGCACTACATTGGACCTCCATGCAGTAACCAACAGGCTCCCCTGCAATTAGGGCAGTGAGGGAGGGGAAGGCACACTAATTCAGCAGCTAACGGGCAAGATCCCAGGAACGATTCAACAAGTTGCGAAACGTCATCAGGATCTGACGCAAATCACTATGACTGCATATGCACCATACATTTAAAGCACACACCTGAAGAATCGTAAGAACAGTAGTTTGAAAAGAGTGCTGGGAATTGTAGCTCCATGAGGTGCAAACTACAGTTCCAAGGGTGGGTGGGTGGGTGGGTGTGCTCGAAATGGTTTGTGTACACAAGTCTAAATCACTCTAATGTGATAAACAACCCCATGTCTAGGAAGACTTAGAATGATATCCAACGTTAGTCATACTCAAGACTCACTGGAAAAAATGAATTAACATAGCTTGTTTGCACTTTAACTACCTGTACTTTTTAATCTAAGGACTCAGCTATACAGATGCAAATAAAACACAATGTGTTTTAAGTGCAATATACAATGTTACACTAGATAGCGATAGTGAGCCTTATGCTAAATTCAACGTATTTTTTTAAAAAAAAAATTAAAAAAGCATTTTCAGAACGATTTTTATATTTGTGTAGATTCCACCTAAGTGCCCTGAAATGTATCCATACAAATATTTATTTGCCCCCAAGTATTTAAAATTTAATTCTCAAATCTAAGCAAATGCTTGGTGTTAGTAAAGTGGCCGATGAGCACTTAAATCAAATGTAGCAACACACTAATGCACATGTATTATGCAATCACATTCTATGAGAATCCTCTTATTCAGATTAGAATAAGAAATGTGCCAGAGAACAATACCCACAATATTCAAGAGGCTACTTATATCCCTCAATGCAACTATGCCAATGTCTCCCCAACTAACAGGAAGAATCCCAGATCCGTAACAAAAAAGACAACACTGTAGATGCATGCATGTGTTAATAACCTGAAACAATTCATTCTGAAAATCTAGAACTTAATTCAGCTTGCATAAACTTTAAACATTAACCTTCACTGAAGTTGCAGAAAACCACCTCAATGATCTTTGTTTACTACGGTAGCTGGTGACCACAGATATATTTCCTAGTGCTTACAAGAAAATTAAATTGTATTTGACAAGAGAAGTCAACATGTGTCACACCTGTACACAACCAGCTGTCCTGTATACTACACCATTTCTACCCCTATTTCTAGGACCAGAAAAAAGCTTTTCCTGAAACTTCCAGCATTTGGCTTCATTGGATGGTCAAAATTATAGAATTATAGAGTTATTCTTCCTACCATACATGATGTTCTACATCCTTATCATCACTTCTTGGCTTTTTGGGTAAGATCAAGTGTACTCACCTCTTTTCTAAAATAAAGAGCCTGAATGTTGTTAACCTTTCCTTATGCACTTGTTGTTCCAGTCCCTTGATCCAATTTGGTTGCCTTTTTCTGAACCTTTTCCAACTTGAGGTGACCAAAACTGCCCACAGTATTTCAAGTGTGGTCTCACCAGATATGTATAACATTATATTGACAGTTTTAAAGATCCTGAACGTGGACATCACTTTTGCCATTTGGTTCACGCTTATCCTCTATGTGTCTCATTCCTGGCCAGTCACTGAAAATTCAGGTCCCACTAGCATATATATAGTACTTAAAAGTATGATCTCTCTGCACCTTACTTTGAATTGCATTTGCCATCTTACTGCCCATTCACCCGGTTTGGAGATCCTTTTGGAACTGCCTGCAATTCTTTTTAGCCACATTGAACAATTTGCTATCAGCGGCAAACTTGGCTACCTCCCTGATCAACCCAAACTCTAGATCATTAATGAATACATTAAGAAGCACAGGTCCCATACTGATCCTTTGGAGTCCTCCATTGGGAGAACTGTCCATTTACTCTTACTCTGTGCTTCTTGCTACTTAACCAATTCCTGATCCATAAGAGGACCTCTCATTTCATGTCTGTTACGCTTACTCAGGAGTCTTTGGTGAGTTACTTTATCAAAAGCTTTTTAGAAGTTTTAAGTACACAGTATCAACCGGGTCACCTCAACCAATATGCTTGTTGACACTCTCAGAGAACTCTAGAATGTTGAGACAGGACTTACCCTTGCAGAAGTCATGCTGGTTTCGTTTCAACAACTCTTGTACTTTTATATACCTCACAATTCTATCTTTAATAATGCTTTCCATCAATTTTCCTGGAACAGATATTAAGCTAACTGACCTGTTATTTCCCACATCCCTCCCACTGCCAAAAAAAAAAGTTGGCTACTTTATAATCCTCAGTGTGTGTCTGATCTTAGGAACTATTTTTTTAAAAAAAGATCAGCAATTTCACATTTGAAATCTTTTAAGAAATGCCAGGTGGGTGCCACCCAGACCCTGTGATTAGTTAATTTTTGTTAACTTGTCAGCACAATTTGTTTCCGTTTTACCATATTGTCAATTCATGTGCATAGGCAAACTCTTACCATCTTGCTATTCAGTATCGTTTTGTACTGTAATGCAATTTTCACACTGGACTGTCTGAACTAAAAGAACTTCTCTCAACATGAACTAACATCAATTAAGTTACCCGTTACATTTTTAAACTATAATTCTATCAGTAAAATGAAGGCATTTAGAATTAAAAAAAAAGGTTTTTCCCCATTCCTTTTGGAGCATTCTTATACATGAAGTAGGAGTTTCAATCCAAGTTTGTGAGGGGAAAAGCATAGTCATGGTAGGTAATATGGATAAGAAAATAACAAGATTGTGGTGTAATGCAGGGATGGCCAATGTGGTACACCTTCCAGATACTGTTGGACTAAAACTCCCATCAGCCCCAGAAAGCATGGCTTTTGGCCAGGGATTATGGGAACTGTAACCCAACATCTGGAAGACATTGGATAACACCAGTGTGGAAGAGATACCTCCTCAGCTCTGAAGCTCATTGGGTAGCCTTAATCTAGTCACCATTTCTTAGCTCAATATACCTCATAGAACTGTTGATTATTATAAAATGGACAGAAGAGAGAGCCTGTAACTCCTTGAAGGAAGGATAAAATTGGAAGAAATATCAGATGAAACCAGTGTTTATTGGATTTCACTGGAATAAGTTATGAGAGGCAGAAAATGTTTATTAAACTTACTTCTTTGATCAAAACCACGAATCCACAGGTGTGTGCAGCTGCAACAGCAGTGTGACCTCTACTGCACCTGTTGATATTCCAAGCAAAGTAAGAAGCATGTCTTTGCTGCCCCACCACCTGAAATCCTGTTCATATATACTATCAAGAAGAGTACAGAACTGTAGCAGCAGAGTTGGCTTCCGAGTTGTCAGTAACCTATGGATACAGACAAGCAAAGCAACCACAATCCCACCTCTTCCTTTATGCTATCTTGCTTCTGATATTGGTAATGGTGGTTGCTAGCAGCAATTCCTACTTTTGTACCTGTGTAATGTTCCGGGTCAGCACAGAAGTGCGAGTGCAACAGTGTAGGCTGAACAACTGACAGCACAAGTTAATTGTATCTCCACCATAAATACTTATTTACTTAATTCAACTGCATTTTTAATTAGCATAAACCCTTTTTTGTTTTTTAACAGTTCACTCATATCCCACTTTACAACACTAACTTTATTTGTGGACCCTGGGCCTGGATCTTTTAAAACATAATGGGGGGAAAAACCAAAAGTTTTCAAAGCATTTTTACCATACTGTTTTCTTTTAAAATTGAAAGAGCGTAAGTTACACACCATGTTTAACCTGCTGAATATTTAAAGTTTTCTCATAATGCTGCATAATTCATGGCTTGATTTAATTTCCAGTGTGGTGAAAATGGGAAAATAACTGAAGAACCAGTTGTCTGAATGTTCACAAAAAACAACATGTAGAACCACTTATTTAAAGAACAAAGGGGAAAATGGCAATATCTTTGATATATTGGGTTTATTTTAGATTTACAGATAAACCTTTTATATAGATCCATGCAAACGTTTACTTCATATCTTGACAAGCTGAATAAGTGAAAAACCTTCACAAAACAGTATTTTGCGGCTCAGGGGTTCATTCAGGCATGTAATGTCTGGGTATGTGAAGTGAATCCAATCCTGAGAGCAAAGTTGAGATCTTCTATTTCTTCTGAGCTGGGCAGCTGCTAAACAATTCAACACAAACAGTTACTGCATTACAATACAATGAAATGAAATGTGATTTCAAATCATGTAAGTGACCTCAATATGCAGAGTCCAGTTGTTGGGCCACAGCCTTACCAAATAGTTTCCGTCTCCAAAAGTGAGTTGGTAGATTTTTCTTCTTTGCTCAGCGAGATGATATCCACACACACAGTAACATGGCATTACAGTCTGGGTTACAGATGCAATTCAACAACGTAATTACAAGTCAAAAATGCAGAACAATCTTTATGCATTTTACATTTTGTGCAACAAAACATGCATAACATTTCAAATAAACTTTCTGCTCAAATGTTTCAGCAAGAGCCTTCTTTTTTCTTCAAGTTCTGAACAGGTGTTCTTGCGCTTGTCACTGTTGCACTTGGAATGTTACTTACAAAAGCTGTGTAAATCAGAAACCATTAAAATAGTCAAAGAAAAATGCAAAAAAAAAACCACAAAACCCATATATGCCCCAACAGCAATAAACCCTCCAAAGGCCCACATACACACTGGCTGCATTCCCACAAAATGCCAAACTATTGTTTAAGCATTACAAGGAAAATCTGCAGCAAGCCTTGAGCTCACTTGCTACCACCCTTTTCCTCCAGTACAGTCATGACATTTGGAAACTTTCACTTCCATTTTAGACCAACTGTAGCTTAGCTTGTCTTGCTGTCCATATGCAGAGAAAATGCAGCTAGTCCTATGGTTGGTGGAAACAAGCCAACTTCATATCATAGTTTATGAAGCTTAAGATTAACCACAGTTTGTGTTTCAGACATAATGTGAAACTGTGATTAATGCAACGTTCAATTTCCTCACAGTCACACCAGGAGAGGCAAAATGAAGTGTGAAAGCTAAAGGTTCACTGTTATGCATTCTGATAATGCTAAACCATGGTTCTGTATTATATGTGAAGGTCAGTTATAGATGAGTAATTGCATTTTAACTGCAAGAAATAGAAATGAAATGTTCAAAGTTCAACAAAAAAATGTTTATACAATCCAATATGTACAATGGCGTATATTTTTCAGGGCAAATGAAGTTCAGGCTTTAGCAAATATCTACTTCAAAATATCTAACATATCAAACTCAAACAGAATATTTACAAAATCTACACAACAGCTACTCAAACATCAGGATCAATATTATCTGAACTTACCAGGTACTCTGCAGAGCTTTCAGTTACTTCTGAAGTCAACTTACTGTTAATCTCATATCTACTATCATTATTTTCCACTTCATCTGTCTTGTTTAACTCCCTTCCAGATGCCTGCATCTCATTCTTGACAATGTACAATTCGTTGTCACCTGAGCCCCCCACTTCTACAGATGTTTTCTGTAGATCTAGAAGGAAGGATTCCTTGCACTCAGTTGCTTGGCATTGTACATTTTTTTCGTTGCTACTCAATGGTGGCATATCAGAAGTGCTGTCTCTGCTAACATCTGATTGCAATACCATGGAAATTGGAGGCATGTCCTGCATTTCGATGAGTGACATGCTTGGTCCATCAGTGCTACCATTTGATGCAGGAGACACTATGTCTGGGACAATTACATCAGTAACCAAGGAGCAAAATTTATCCTCTTCCTCACCAGATGCTAACTCAACAAAAGCAATCATTTCTGGTTCAATTGCAGGTTGCTCAATGCCCAATTCTCTAGTTTTGTTGGACCCTAAAGAAATGGATGAAATGGTTTCTAACTTTGGACTCCCTACAATATCCTCATTTAGAATTTCAGATGGTAGGATGCCCAGATGTTCACGTTCTACCTCAATATCTCCCAGACTAAAATTAATGGTTTCTATTTCCAGGCTTGGTTTCAATCTAGGAGAATCATTAGGCTTTATTTCTCCAGACTTTGGAGAAGGGGTTGTAGAATGATCAAAGTTAAGTTCTGAATAAGTGCTATTCAAGTCCAAGTCACCAGCTGCTGAGGTATCCAAGATCCCAGTGTTCATGTCTGTGAATGTAAGGGCTACCTCTCCAAGATGCTCAACACTGATTTCTGTTGGAAGAGCACCTAGTGGTTCTTGAACCATCTCTGGCTGAACACTGGAAAAGTGAGTGCTATATGTTTCTACAGAACCTCCCTCTGCATTGTCATTTAAACTGAGATCAGATTCAGAAGGCCCACACCCATTATTTTTTATAAACATTAATTCTGCACTGGAACGAAGTTCATCATTTGCAGAAGACATACTGCCCAAAGTTTCAGCTCCCTTAGCTTGGGAATCCTTGGTTTCACAGCTGAATGGATGTTGACTAATTTCTTCATGTTTCCCTAGTGTACTGCTTATCATTGTTACGTTAACAAGGCACTCATTTGACATCTCTTCTGATACTGGAACACCAACTACATTACAATTTTCATCATCGTTTGGTTGAGAACTAGTCAACAATTTTTGTTCATTATTTATACAGGAATTATTAAATTCATCTGTATTTAAAGGCTTCAATCCAGGATCTATGTTCTGGACCTCTGAAGTCGGCGGACTTTCATCCCTGACTGCTGATTCAAGCCTATCAAGGCCCACATTGCCCCATTTTAGATCCAATAATGGTTCTTTATTGGAACTCTGATCTATCATTGCTATTTGAGGATTTTCCTTATTCGCTTTTGAAGATGAGGCTGGCTCCCATGCCAGTGGACTCTGAACACGCACCTCTGAAACCCACATAGAAATTGATGATTCAGAGCTGTCATCAAGTTGCTTATCTTCTGTTATAGTATGGCCTTCTCCCTTAGGGGTATCAATTTGTGTTTCAAATAACCGAGACTCATGCTCCTGACTAACAACAAACTGATGTCCTGCAAATTCTGTATGTTCTCCTCCTACATCTTTCTCACCTAAACTTGTCAAATATGTTTTCATCTCCAAACTTTTACTGATCTTGTTTAATTTGGATTTATCCATTTTCTGCTGGTCTTGTAACTCGTCACTGATGTCTGTGCCACTTGCCACACCAACATCTTCAGCAGTAAAGTCAGTCTCATTTTCTGCCATTTGCATTATTAACTCTTTCTTACCAGAAAAATTAAACTCTGCCATCTCATGCCCCAGAGGTTTATTGCTAACATCTTTTAGAAGAGCCTCTTGGTCTTCTGACAATTGCAGTGCTAATTCTTTATCATCAGGAGATTTATACTCTGCTGTCCTACACTCCAATGAATTCTGGCAAAATTCTTCCAAAGAAGTATTGCTTTCTGGCAACTGCATGGCTAATCCTGCTGTCTTAAATTCAGATCGTTTCTTGCTAACATTGTGCTCTTTTAAAAGAGCAACATGGTCTTCTGACATATGTAAGCCTAATTCCTTATCATCTGGAAATTTAAAGTCTGTTGTCTCAAGGTCTGCAGGTTTGTTGCTAAAATCATCCAAAGGAAAAACACTGCTTTCTGACAACTCCACTGTTAGTTCTTTATCATCAGGAGATTTAACGTCTGTTGTCTTAAGGCCTGTGGGCTTGTTGGTAAGATCATCCAAAGGAGGAACACTGCTCTCTGGCAACTGCATAGCAAATTCTGCTGTCTCCAGTTCCAATGACTTCTTGTTATCATGTTCCTGTGACAACTGCATTGCTGATTCTTTATCATCAAGAGATTTAAACACTGCATCCTCACACACAGATGGATTCTTGTGAAGTTCTTCCAAAGGAGAAGCATTGCTTTCTGGCAACTGCATGGCTAATTCTGCAGTCTCCAGCTCTGATGGCTTCTTGCTAACATCTTCTAAGAGATCAACATGGTTTTCTGACAATTTCATTTCCAATTCTTTATCATCATCAGATTTAAAATCTGTTGTCACAAGATCAGCGGGTTTGTTGCTAAAGTCATCCAAAGAAGGAACATTGCTTTCTGGCAACTGCAGCACAAATTCTGCTGTCCCCAGCTCCGATGGCTTCTTAGTACCAGGTTTCAGGGACAACTGCATTGTTAATTCATCATCATCAGGAGATTTAACCTCTGCTGCCTCACATACTGAGGAATTCTTGTAGAGTTCTTCCAAAGGAGAAGCATTGCTTTCTGGCAACTGCATAGCTAACTCTATTGTTTCAAGTTCAGATGGTTTCTTGCTAACATCTTCTAAAAGAGCAACACGATCTACTGACAACTGCACTGCTAATTCTTTATCATCATCAGATTTAAAATCTGTTGTCTCAGGGGCATTTACTGAAAAATCATTGGATTCATATTTTAATATTGACTGTGCATCTGAAAGAGAGATTTTCTTTGATTCCCTCTCAACACCAGTTTTAAAGTTTTCTTCATAGGCTGCCAAAAGTTTCTCAACTTCAGCATCATCTGTTTCTGGGGTCTTGTCATTTAAAGGGATTTTGCTAACATCTGAGGTACTGTGTATGTTTTGTAGAGTTTCTTGTGTGACAGGCTTGCTGCTTGGTTTGGGATCTGCCAGCTGGTCTGTTTTCTTCTGTCTCTCAACAGGATTTGATTTAATTTTATCTGAAGTTGCAGAGTTCACAGACTTGCTATCAGCTGGACTCCTCCCACTGCGGTTGTAGAAAATATCATATAGATCTTTGGCATTACCTGCTGCCAGGCAAGAGTTCTTTTTCTCCAGTTTTTTAACATGGTCTCTGAAAATAGTTGGTGGTGGCAAAGGATGGGGACACATGGGCACTGCCAGTATGTTTTTATCATCCTCAGACACACCAGGAGCCATGTCATCTGCAAGGATGGTTGCTTGTTTTGGTGGCACTGCGGGTGGAGGTGGGAATAACATTGCTGGTGGTACTGGCAGTGCTGACAGTGGTGGCCCTGCTGGGAGTGGAAGTAGAGGACGACGCCGATTAGGTCTCTCAAAAATACCCAATTTTGTAATTTGCTCCTTTATCACAGCAGCAAGTTCCCGTGCCTTTGCTTGTGCTTTTGCCACAACATTTGCTTGCTCCTGTGCCTTTGCTGCTTGTTCCTGTGCTATTGCTGCGGTCGCCTTTGCATGTTCCGCAGCTTTTGCATGTTCTACAGCCCGGGACACAGCTTCATGATCAGGTTCCTCTGTTTGTTCTGGTACCGTTGCATTCTCCTGTGAACCCTTTAAAACTACTACTTCTCCCCCAAATGCTTTCGAAATAATATCAGGAGGTAGAACAAGTTCTGGATTACCCTCTTTTACAACAGGAAGTGGCTTGGTGCTGGCACCAGAGGATTTTATGGATAAGAAAGTATTCAAAGGTGCAGGCTTGCTTACTGTTGCTGTTGCTGACTTTCTGAGAACCATCATGGGGGCTGGTAAATTGGGCCTGATTTTTGCTTGTGACGATGTTGAAACAACTGGTGTCCAGGGACTAGTGTGTGGGATAACAGTTTTCCCAGACAATTTAATTGCAATTGGCTTTGAATTTGGTTTTCCAGATTGTGACTTGCTTTCTTTATCTTTACTTTCCTCAAAGCTCTCCTCCTTAGGGGCAGTTACATCTTTGCCTTGATTTTTTTCATCTCTCTCAGTCTTCCTCCAGCTGAACTTTCCAAAAGATGTCATTCTTGACTCCTTTGGTGGTTCCTCTTTTTTCCCTTCCTTCTTTTCAACCTCTTTGTCATCTTTTTTCAATTTAAGCTTAATCCCACATTTCTGGCCATTAGAAACTCCTTTCCTTTTATTAGACTCATTTTCATTATCCCCATCTCCTAGTTCTTTGGAAGTCTTTGGTTCCTCTTTACTTTTTCGTTCCTCTTTCCTTGCCACTTTCACTGCTTTTTCGTCTCTCTCTTCTTTTTGCTTTTCACACAGCTTCCGTTTCAACCGGCGTTCTGTTTCTTGAATCACAGACAATCCTGCCTGACGGTCAATGTTCCTTCTCTCTTCATAGAGTGGATTTTCATCCACATATTTCTGTGAAGACAAGGAAAACTTTCAGCGCTGTTACTTAATGTGAAATTTCAGTAGTGGTACAGGTTTGTCTTCCTCAATATTTTATCTTCCTCATCACCACCCCACTACTAATTGTACTTGCTGAGAAATGCAAGAGGGAGGAGAAAGAGTGGTTTTCCTAGACAATTATTATTCAGAATATCTACATTAGCAAAGCTCAGTCGGTATAGCATGAGACACTCTCAGGTTCATAGGTTCATACAGTGACTCAAAAAGACTGAAAGTCCTTCCCAGCTCTACCTGGAGATGCCAGGGACAGAATTCAGAACCTTTTGCATATTAAGTATATGTCATGCCACTTAGCTATAGCTTCTCCTCCCTTTTGCAACAGAAAAAGACTTTAAGACTTCAATAAGATGACTTTTAAACATTTTTATTCAAAACGAATACTCCAGGTACCTTATATTTCTCATTATGTGGATTATTTTTCACATGTTGTTCTGCTGATATCTGATCTCCAAAAAATTCTTGGCACAGCTGACAGTAATATCCAGTGACTGGGATTAGAAATTCAGAACCTGAAATGCCGCCCAAAACAATCAATTACAGAAATAAGATAATAAGACACGCTACAGCTTTGAACAACAAAAAATCCAAACAAAACACAAAAAGTACACACAAAAAAGCCCTACAATTGAAATGAGTCAGTTAACCATGGATTCCACTTGAAACAAACTGATCTGAAGAATGGAAACTACACTTGTTCAACAATTCTTATCACTGTATACTTTATCATTCAAATACAAATTTATGTTGCATTTCAATCCCCAACTAATTCAGTAACAAAGCAATTCATGCAAACAAAATAGCTGTCAGACGTTTACTTGGAAGTGACAGTCTTTTGTTGACACTAATAAGACAAAACATTTCTTGGCAGTAAGGTGAACAATCTGGCCCTCCTAAACACCACTTAAACTATAAAAAGCAACTTACCTTTGGCAGGAACTGGTATCTTGTCAATGCGTTTTGTAAGGTCTTGCTTTGTTTCAGTTTGAGTCTTCAAATCCCAAGGTCTGTTATATGGATCCAAGGTCTATTTACAATGACAAAAGAAATATTAAAATGAGGTCTGCTTTCCTGCCAAATGCTAAAAGCACTGAGGAAAAACAGAACTATACATACCAAGTGGGCATGTACTGAACTGTCTCACATATTGACACTCAAAATGAAGCTGGGATTCAAATAGTTACCCTCAGACATTGAATATGTAAGAAAATATAAAAGTTGTTCTGTTTGATGTTTAAAATATTGGTATCTTAATTTTGGGTTCAAAAAAACAGAGGGCGTCTTATACGTGGAAAAATATAGTAAGTGACAAACCATACCAAAAAGATTAGGAATAAGAACTTATTCCAAACTTTATTTTCTAAAAGGAAAGTTGATTGGCATGTAGTTCTTTGCTTTCTACAAAACATTATTTTACAACTTGGAAGAGCAAATTAAAACTACTTAATGAAAACCCGATAGCACACACCTGTCTGTGCTTCTTATTATGCATATGTGTGAAGAAATCAAACATGGTCCCACAGATGGTATTGCAGTCCTTGCACCAGTGGTTTCCCGTGTCATAATAGTCATAAATATTCGTTTCCTGGGAATGCTGTTTGGATGGCTGAAAATGAGATTCTGTAGACTTGGGGCTCCTGCACCCAGGTTTGTCATTAGTTTTTAAATCCTAAATTGGAAAAAAATGAAATATTACTAACTGTGGAATGACAGCCAGTGCCTCAAAACTAGCCTTTAGTAGAAACCACACAAAATATACATATATGTAACTATATATCACCTGCTTGTCAATGCCCAGGATAATTCCACCATTTCAGTGAGCTGGCACTGCTGACTCAGATGTTGTTCAGTCAACAGGAAAGAACTTCCAACGAGACTCAAGCATGTTGCCAAGGTTGCAGGTACTGAGCAATCAAGGGATGACATCCCAGGGAGTACACGGTGCATGTGTGCGGTATGCATACTTAAGTACAAAATACTTAAGTACCAAATACCCAGCAACTCCCAATGAATTTGTACATTCTCAAAAACACTTAAAAGTCTTTGAAAAAGCCAGTCACTTTGCATACTCTCTCTATATGAAACAAAATAAAATAAACACACACCTCTTCAGATACATGAAAGCTCATACCAATAACCAACCTACGTGGTCTCTAAGGTGCTACTGGAAGGAATTTTTTTTATATTTTTTTTTGTTTCGACTACGGCAGACCAACACGGCTACCTACCTGTAACTACTTTATATGATACACTCTATATTGTGGCAAAACACAAGTGCTCAGGTTCTAAGCTGTCACTGAAGAAAGCTTGCAGCAGAAGTATCTGGTCTGTCTCAAATCTTGAATTACTGACTCTGCTATTGCATTTAACATACATGAGAAATAGGGTCTATTATGTCATGCTGTTTGACTCTTCGATCCCCTAGAAGTATAATATATGTGATAAAACTCTTTAAAAATCCACATCCCTAGGAAAGCCTCCCTAAACGAGTTGTAAAGAGTTGCAGGGGAAACATAAATTGCTCTTCCAACCTATTGTTAAGAACTGACTGGATCAGGAGACCAGAGTACCAACATAAGACCCTTGTATTCCAGTCAAGATACTGTAGTTTTTTCCCCCAAAAATGTTTAGGTCAGTCAGTGAAGAAAAGCATTATGTTTAATGTTGTGTGCTCATATCCTCTAACTCCCTTCCTTGAGAATTATAAAGAATGTTTTGGCATTATATAGACACCCCCCTCCTCTTTCACTGATCTGCTTGCTCCCACAAATAATGGGCTGTGAGCTCTAGAAACTGATTAGTTTTTACATGATTGTAAGAGCAGATATGCTGTGATCAAGCCAATGGCCCATCTAGTCTAGCATCCTGTCTATGGGAAGCCTACAAACAGGGTCTGGTCGGCAAAGCAGACTTAAGGAGATCACATATCCAGTGTTTTCCATAGTGTTTCACTTTCGGAAGAGCTAGGAAATTTCTCTTATAGTTTCCAAGTTAATTAGTAGCAGAAGGGAAAATCCATCCTGATGCAAGCAGGCTGTTTTGGAAGGCAACCCAAATTAGAATTGCATTCCCACTAAATGTTCTTGGGTTTTTCTGTCATTTTTGCAAAGACTGTGTCACTCCACACTTGCGATCGACAAGAAAAAACATGCATGTTGTCTCCTTCCAGAATAATTATCAGATTCTTTACATCAAACCAGAAAATGCCACAATGATTTCTTCCCTTTTTAAAATGTTTATTAAAGAAAATGAAGGCTATTGCAGGAGCATGAAAAATCTGCCTGAGGTAGATTTCAAGTCAAAAGGTAATCATAGCAAGTCAAAAGATAATCATAGCATTATTTAAGACAGAAAAAAACAGGAATGAATCATATTCAGCACCACATAGACTTCTCTCTTTATGCACTTCCTCAGGCTGAAGGGAAGAAGAAAAAATCAACATTATATTATGGGTGTTGTGTTTTTAGCAATTTCTATTAATTCAATTTATGTAAGTTTTTCAAAACTGGACCACACAGAAAGCTATTTGAAATTAAAATTACAAGCTCCATGAAATAATCAACATTCATGGTCCTTCAGAAACTACTTGATAACTGTTGTGCATAAACATTCTGTTTTTTTCCTACTCTGCAGAATGTCATCAGATTATTCTAACACCAGCCTCCTCTTAAAATCATTCCCTCCAGTCCTGGACCAGTGGAAAGGATTCAGGAAAGACTATTACCTCCCTGTCTTAGGCCTTTCTATCACCAACTTCCCTGTGGGAAGGATCTTGATTATTATTATTTTTGTTGATATTGTTTATTGTATTTTTTACGAATTTAATGTTACTTTTAAGTCACATGGTAAGAATGTGTGACCCCCCAAACTCAGGATACTAATAATAAATAAAAATTATGTCAAACACAAGTGACAGCTTAACAAAGTTTGAACTTAATATGTAAGAAGCGGGTGGCAAGAAATTCTTCCAAACACCCTGTTTTTACCAAAAGTGAGAACATCAGTTAGAATCAGCACTTAGAATTTTACCTTGACTGAGTTGGAAGTTCTCTCCTGACCTTTTGCATTTTCTGACTTGTTTTTTTCTGATGAGTCCTTATTTTCTGAAGATTGCTTCCGGGACTTCTCAAATATATTAATACCCAGGATCTGAGCTACTTTGTCAAGCTCAGATTGTTTCTTCTCTGCAGCCTCTGCCTGTAACTTCAGCTGAGAAATCTCATTCATGATGTTCTCCTGTAGTTTGTTCACTTCTATTAGCAAAGGGTCTTTGTGTCCATCCTTCTCCCTACGTTTCTTCCGCAGCATCTCCCCTGAGTCGGTCCAAGTAGTGGAGTAGGAAGCATAAGAAAATCATGTTAACACATGCAAAATTATTTTGTGTACTTAAATGTGACCCACACCATTCTGTTAGGCCCAAATGCCAGAAAGTTATGTCCACATTACTGAATGCAGAACTGGCAATAATCAATACAGGATCCACAATAATTAATTCCTGTTTAGGATAATATTTAGGGGTGCCTAAATTAGTAGAAGTAAAAATAATCCTACACTTGGTATCACCACTATAGAGCACCACAGGGGAAAATGAGGCATAAAATGAGAGAAAACAGTACCTTGCTGTTTTAAAAGTCGTTCTAATTCAGTCCTGAGATAGTGCAGTTTCTTTTGTCGTGCTTCCTGTTCAGACCTCAACTTCTCTCTTTCCTCCATTACCTAGAAAGTTAATGAAGGAAACAAAGATATAAAAATACCCTCTTTCGTCGACCAGTCAAAGAAGCACTGGGATGACTCCCACTGCTTTTTCTTGAATTTGAGAAATTCCAATAATCATGTTATCCTTGAGGATTAGTATCTGATGCAAATGCATCTCTGCTCAGAGGTTGCAGCTCATTTATTCTATGCTGTATCTATGTTGATTTTTCAATCAAAATAAAAGTTTAATAATTAAGTAACTTTTGCTTTTCTCTCAACTACAGAGGAAGTTCTTTGAAATGAGTGAAGGGGCTGCAGATGGAAAATGTTATTAAAAAAAAATCATACACACCCCTTCCTGCTCACAGAAGCCTCCAGTCTGAAAGAATGTTCTGTCAAAGGAGGGACACAACTGGATGTTTAATTAAAATTAAGGATGCTTAAGCCCACTGAAATCAATGGGCTGCAGCACTTACTAACTCTGTTGGAACGTAGCCATAATCTACTGCAATGTAATAATATTTAAGCATCCATTTTTGGAAATATTTGCCTGTTTTCCTGGTGAATTTAGTCTTGTACTAGTTACTATTCTAGAATCTTATTATTTAGTAGATGTTTCTCTTCACTCCTAAATGAAGACACCAAATGCACAAATGCAACTGAATATAAAAAGAAAACCTAAAAGAGATTTTTATGAGAACCTTGCTAATTTGGGATATTTCACAGGACTGTAATCTGTTTCACTTTGTTTCAAGAATTTTAAATGCTACTTGAAACACACTAAGAAACTCAACTCAGTAATAAGATGTGTCCTTGTTTCAAGTGTTTATAAGGCATCTCCTGCCACAGATTAATTGAACAGTCAAATATTTTTAAACACTGGAGGCACATTCTATTCCAAAAACAGCAATCAAGATTGAAAAATAAACACAGATACTCAGCATTCTTATGCCTTTAGATTGTGTGTTGTAAGAAACAAAATTATCAAGATCATTAAAAATACTCACCTTTAGCTTCTGAGAAGCCCGATTTCTTTCATCGGATATTCTTTCTTTAACACTTTTAAGAAAAGGCTGAGAAAACTGAGGGGATAATTTTGAGTAAGTCGTAGCACTAGGGATTTGTACAAGCACAGAGTCATCTCTCTTGGTATCGGGAGTCCCTTTGCCTGTGGAAACCGTCTCAATAACTCGGAGGTTGGGTCGCGTGGGATTTGATGGTACTGTCAGCGTGACAAGCCCATGTACATCTGAAAGTGTGGGGTCAGCCTGCTGAGGAGCAGCATACATGGGCCAGCCAGATGCTGCATATGCCATATAGTGTCCATATGCATCATAACCAGGAGGGGGCATTGTGGGAGATGGATAGTTTTGTGGCAGTTGAGTTGTAGTGAATGGTGAAAAGCGAGAAACTCTATACCGGGAAACCGAAGTGGAAGTAGAAGACAAATTAGGAAGAGGTGGAGCCGACGGAATTAGAGATATTGGGGGAACAGACTGTTCTGGTATGGGAGCGGGATTATTTTGCCCTACAGTTATGCTTTCTGTGTGCTCAGAATTTGAAATAGAGGGTATATCTTTAGATGGCGGGAAAGAACCAGAGGGAGAGAGAGAGTGATGCTGCCTTGATTCTGGAGAATGAGTGTCACTACGACTGCGACGCCTCTCCCTAGATTCCAATTTATGAGATGTTATTGAATGACGATCAGGAGAACGAGATGCTTTCTTCCCATGGAGACGTTCCTGAGTGCGGGCAGCAAGCTTACCAATTTCAGCTACCCCAATGTCAAGACCAATAGTTTTGAGCAAGTCATGAATTTTCTCATACTCTGGTCTGGATTTTCCAGGTTTTACAGAGGGATTAGCAGGAGGTGGAGAACTTTCTTTCAGGCTTTCAGGTTCTTTAACAACACTAAGTGTTGGCTTTAGAGTAGCAGGGGAATTAATGCTAGAGTCATCTTCATCATCGCCATAAAGAAACTTCTCTTCATCCTCAATGTCAGGAAAGCCACGCCTTCTCTTTTCCTGAGCACTGGTAGAATCTGCCATCATACCAAGAATGCGTGAAAAGCCACTCCCATCCTGGCTGGCTCTTTCATGAGGAAGTAAGAAGTCATTGTGCCGGTCTTCAGGCTCTGATATGGACTCATGATAGTCTTTCTGTTTCAAAAAACTGCCGAAATTCTGTTCGAAGGGGGAAGTGTTTTGCTGTTGGCCAGAATTTAGTTTCCAATTATGCACACTCCCTTGAGACTCTTTATTTGTAGATTCTGCAACTGCACTTTTGTTGAACTGTTTAAGGAAATTCTCCACCTCAGATGAAAAAGGAGCAATGCTGCTACGCTTCTGTGAAGGAGGATGATCTGTAATAAGGGGAGGCTCTTTGAGAGAGGCAGAACTGCTGGAAAAGACTTCAGGCTAAAAGAAAAAAGAAATAATTGTCATTTGTGAATACATTCAGTGATAACCAATAAAACAGACAAAACTTTGATACACCAGGATCATAGCCAGTGGTTTAGAACAGTAACAGTCAACCGTAGGAAGGTGTGAAAGAGACACCGCAGTTCCTAAATATGCTGTTATTTTGGCATTTAAGATTCCACAACAGCAAGGGTGACCTGGGTATTGTTCTGAGGGTATCTACTCCAGAGATTAAGTAAAATAAGATTTACTAAAAAGCAGCAAAGTGTAACTGACAGTTTAGTAAGGAGAGAAAAAAATATAAGCCAAACCTGCACAGAAGGATCGTCCACGCGTTTCTTCAAGATGGACTTTTTGGGCATTGCTGGTGCTTCATCCGGTCTATAGAGATACCGATGTTCAGAAGACTGCAGTGGGTTGCTCCTGTCAGGGACCATATAACCATGTCCAGGCAATTCTCGACTCAAATTTCTGCTCAGCTCCTCTTCTCTTTTTCTCCTAGCACTTTCAAGCTCGCGGAAATCCAGATATGGTGGGCTTGGGCTCCTACTAGGACTTCGCTTACGATAGTTTCGTGTCCCTGGCAGGAAACCCTGAGGCTCTATGCTCATATCAATTAGTCTGTCGTCTCTGTCATATCGAGGACGTTTGGGCTGTCGCCCTCTATCCTCTGATGAATACGAGGACTTCCTAAGTAGTACACCATCCCTATCAGTTTCCCTTGGGAGAGCCTGTAGATGGTCATAGTTCATGCTATAGTCTGATTGGTGGAGGAAAACATCCCTACTGTGAGAGTCCTCATTATGTCTCATACTGAAAGGACTAGAAGCATTTTCCTCACAGGAGGGATATTGCTCAAGGCTTCGAGGACGTGAAAGGCCTCTGCTAAATATTGGACCATCGGCCAAGTCATCCCTGATAAGAGAGGCACATAAGTTACAACAAAGTCAGCAACTTGGAACAGCATCCCCTAAACTCAGAGAGGCGTAAAATGCATGATTCATGCTTTGAAGCTAAGATGGCTGGTTCTGGAGATGCTGCATATTAAGCAATACCTTCACCACTCATTTTAGAGGTCTTGATATTTATGACCATGAGACATGCAACATAAACAGAGTGGGAGAGCCAAGACCTGAGAGCACCTTGTTCCATGAGTGAAATTTTGCCCACAGAACTCTGGATCCAACCAAGTATCTTTATTTTATACAGCTTTTAAGCATTAGCCTAGCAGCCACAGGCAACAACGGGCTGCATGCAGGTGAGTGAGTAGGTTGGCAGAGGAGAGACAGAGCGTTCTGCTACTTCTGAGCCCAACAGAGAAACCCAGAGGCTGCCAGAAGAGGAAAGCCTCCTCCTCTTGGCCAAGCACAGAAACACAGTGCTCTGTTCCTCCTTTGCCCTGCAGGCTAGTAATTTTTGTAAGATTATTTCCAAAATACATATACACCTTAATTGTTTTATTTTAGTTTGGACTACATACATTAAAATTCATTCATTCTTATGTCTGACTGACCATCCAGGGAAGCAATAACTTCATCAGGATGGAAATAGGAGAAGTGAGCAACCTAACATTAATTAGAAGTATTTTTACACCATGGCTATTATGATTCCTCCATCATCAGCAACAATATTATAGAAGAAAACATAAGCATTTCCCCTGCTAGTATTTTCAAAACCTGCTTTCTGAGATGCCCCCCCCCAATGCACCCAGCATTTAGAAGACAAAATATCACTGGCCTTAACAGTTCAAAGATTTTTCAAGAAAAACAGTGAAGTTTATATAATATATGCATGTAATGTAATTTGTGAATGAACAGTGAAATGTGGTTTTGCTGATTTCTTGTGGTCTGACATTATGAGCAGCTCATCACACAAACTGCTCAAATAATCAGACCAAAGTGTCCCAACCTCAAATATGAACTGCAATACAGGACAGCAATGCCACTTTGACAGGAGCAAATAATACAGAATTACATTCTAAGGTTTTTCACAATCTATTGTGTATATCTGCAACCAAAAGGTAGTTGGTTCCCAGGAGAATAAGGTAGATAATGGCAAATGGGACTCAACTGATGAACTCAGTTATCAAACACAGTGCTCTGGTTTAGCTATAGCACTTAAGCCACTTAAGACCCAATTACACCTAAAATAAGTCCATAGGATCAGGGTATCAATTGGAAGAGAGATTCAATCAAAATTATGTTTGTTACCAAGATTAAGTTGTCACTCTGAACTAGCTACAAACAATGGACAGTGCAAGTATCCTATATACAAATAGTAAATTCAGTTCTCCAGCATAGAAATTTACTTAGTCAAAAGAGCAGCACTGATGCACACGAGACAATTGTCAGCAGGCTCAGGAAGACCCCAAGATTTGTAGAAATACACAAAAGACTTAAGGCAAAAGAATCCAAATGACAATTGAGTATATCCAGTAGACCAGGGATGTCCAACCGGTCAACCGTGATCAACTGGTCGATCCCCAGGAGAATTGAGTCGATCATGGTCAATTTTTCCTTTGTGGGGGGAAAATAATAATAATAAATTTTATTTATATCCCGCCCTCCCCAGCCGAAGCCGGGCTCAGGGCGGCTAACAACAATAAAACAGTACAACAGTACAACACAACATAACACTCTAAAATCATTCATTATAAAAATAGAACCTGACCCTGGCCCCTTGCCCTGTCCTCCCCTGTGAGGCTTTTTGTTTCCTGATCAATCTTTTGGTGAGTGACAACAACTTCGACTTTCCTCCATAAAAAAAAATAATGACCTGAACACCCCAAAAAGGGGGTAGATCACTGCCATATTTTTTTTCTGTGAGTAGATCGCAGTCTCTTGGGAGTTGGTTGTCCCTGCTGTAGACAACAAATACTGACTCACTGTTGAGGGGCATGGACAGAAGGAAAATCCTGAAAACAAGTACAGACAACTAGCACCCGAAGCATGGGCACTCAACTACAGGCCCAACTTGCGCCATCCTTGTTTTATGACTTTGCTGTTGCTTTTTATGTCTCAAAAACTCCTCTGTTTCACAAGAAATATCAGAAAAATAAAGAAAATGAAAGCAGTTTCATCCTAGAAATAGTAATTCCCACAAGAAGCACTAATTAGTAAATTTACTAAATGGGAGCTTAATTCTCTCTTAAACTTCAATTCATTTTCAGAAAGTAAATATTTCAGTTCTGTATTTTCTGTTATTGCTAACCTCTTAGATTAGAGTCCACTAAAGATAAAATGAGCAGAAAAAAATAAGTAGTACTGTCGATTGAACAATTAAAAAACTCATGATTTCAATTAAGGAAAAATGATTAAAAACTAGCTTTGTACTTTTTTGCCCATCTCCCACCATTCTTCTTCAGAAAAGGTTGTGTGAAATTATCTGCATGCACCACACTCCTCAGATGCAGACATACCATATTTTTTGCTCCATAAGACACTTTTCCCCTCCTAAAAAGTAAGGGGAAATGTGTGTGTGTCTTATGGAGTGAATGCAGGCGGGAAAAGCCCCCAAGAGCTGCACACACGCTAGGCGTGGCTCTTTAAAGGGAGTGCGGCTCTTGCGGGCTTTTCTACGAGGTGGGAGAAGGACAGCCTGCAAGCGCCACACACACACTCCACGCGGCTCGTGAAACCGAGCACTGAACAGAGCCTGGGATGCATACAGGCTCTGCTCAGCGCTACCTTTAAAGAGCCGCGTGGAGCGTGTTTGCAGCTCTTGGGGGCTTTTCTCCTAGGAGGGAGAAGGGGAGCCTGTCACTGACAGCCTGTTTTCGGGGAAAAGCCTCCACAACTCCACGCGGCTCATGAAAGGGAGCGCTGAGCAGAGCCTGGGATGCATACAGGCTCTGCTCAGCACTCCCTTTAAAGAATATTTTTTTTCTTGCATTCCCCCTCTAAGAACTAGGTGTGTCTTATGGAGCGAAAAAATACGGTATTTTCAAAACCTCTTGTAACACTACTATTGATGCTAGCAGAGGAACACTGTTTTAAATCTATTGTTTTCCACTGTGGGCAATATTGTTTACATTCTGCAAGAGTGGTATTCTGGAAGCTTGTCCTGGGTGTTTACTAAATATCCAACTAGGCCCTGCTAAAGTGATGTTTTGGTGTGAAGAGTGCAGACTGAATGAAACACACTTGTTACAAACATACACCAACAGGCCACAATTCACACTACATGTCCTACATATAGAGGAGGCGCATAAATAAATGACCCACCCATCCTATATAGCACTACATGTGAACAAGCACTCAGCAATTTCTTATGATTACAATCTCACTAAACTATAAATGGTCCACTCCTTCTCCAAAGCTTATTTACAACTCCTGGATCAAAGCAACTTTATTTCCTGTCACTGCAGTCAACGTTGTTGTGAACTTCTCTGAAGGATGACATTATACGTTAACTGTCTCTAAATGATTCCTCCCTTATATCCAAGTAAAATAATTAGTCATTTTCCACTGCCTTCACAAAAGCCAGCATGCCTTCCGTCTGCCTTCACAAAAGCCAGCATGACAAGAAGGAGAAAAAGTATTCATCAGATTTCATAAAAGACGCTCTCTTATTTATTTATATATACTGGGAATAAAGTACCCAGAAAAACTTTACCAGCACTGCTACTACCATACAGCAGGGAAGAACAAAATTTAAATGTACCCCTCCAGTCAAATGAGCTAATTAAAAAATAAAAATAAATTATGCTTCACAAGATTCTAACAAGAGAACACAAACTGCAAAAAGGATTGTTTGGGACTAAATGCAAGCTGTAAATTGACACCTATTCACTTAATTTTAAGCCTAGTTTATACTTCATAATTTGCTTTTAAGATGATATAGGTTAAACAGTAGCTGGAACCTGAGACAGTTACCTAGAAGTAAGCCCAGTGAACTCAATGGGATTTACTTCTAATAGGCTTGCAGTATAAGTTTACCAAACTTGACTACAAAATACAAGCCTGTACAAAATGGATCACTGCAATCATAGTATCACAGAACTGATATAGATATGGCACGCTAACTGAAGTAAGATCAGCAGCAATGGTACATAGGACAAATGTGTTAATTTCAGAATCTCACCAATTTAAGCAATGGTTAAATAGTCTATCAAAATATTTTTTGAGATTGTTAGCAATTCAGCTATAAAGGACAGTCCGCTGTTACCAGCAACTGAGACACATAAAAACTTTATCCACAGTAATTCACCACTGAAATAAATTCTCATAAAAACTCAAGAGTGTTGATCTAGTGAGAATCTTATGTTGCCTTCAGCCAACTAGCTGTTTAACTTCCTAATTTATGTTTTTTTTATCTTCAACTTTCTCCCTTTCTAACTTATGGGCATTTATAATATATTCCATCACCATCAACAACATGGTTAACATTACAGCAACAACAATCATACATTCATATTATTCCTGTACTTGTATGCATTTAGTTCTTCAGAATCTAATCTTACTGCACAATTTTAGTTTAAGAGCTACCACCGGGTTTTGGCAACTACTTGGGAGTACCAATACGACGTAAAAGTGAAGAAAGCAAAACATCTCTGTGAGATTCTTGATATATTCCATCCAATACAATTTCCATACCATCTCACAGCAAGTTGGTGATCATTTACATCACCTATGACATGAGAACTAAAAGGTGTAATTCTGAAAGGCTATTCTTCAGAGGCATACCTGTCCAAATCACTCAGACTATCAACTGGTGAGCCTAGTCTATCAGATATTCTCTTTCTCTCAGGTGTGTCAATGCCGTAACGGTCATTGCCAACTGTGATCCGTAAATTCTGTTCCACTGAAGACTCAGAATGTCGACTTGGAGAATGCCGGCCTGGGGAATGTGAGCGCCGGCCCGGGGAACGTGAGTGCCGGCCCAGGGAACATGAGCGCCGGCCTGTGGAACGTCTCTGCAATTGGAGAAAAATACAGTTCCATCATGCTAATTATTAGGATAGATTATGTTATTGTTGTAAGCTGCTTTGACATCACCTTTGTTGCTTTGAAATGAAAACTAATCAAATTAAATTCAAGGAATAAGCCAAAACCACTGTGAAATTAAGCAATTTAAAGTGTCAACGCCAACTTAAATCAGACAATGCACATCAAACTTGCACTCATCTGCACTGAAGGCATCTGTGAACACATGCGTAGGCAATGGAACTAGATTGACAACTTTACCATTAAGAAAAATTGCAGCCAGTGATGTAGGGCAGAAAATATCCCCAGTGATGTTTGTTTCCACAGAATATTCTCACTTTATTGGAATATATTGTTTCATAAAATTAATTAGTAATAAAATGGATGGAAAGAATAGAGTTAAATTTGGAGCATTTCAAAGTTTCAACATTTTTTTAGTTAGATGACTGTCTCTGAAAAGCATCTTCTCTCTCACATGAGAACTACTGATTTGTGTGCTCAAGCATGCATGTATAAACAAGGCTTAATTAAAATCCAAAAACCAAATACAGTGGTACCTCTGGATACATACACCTCTGGTTGTGTATCCTTTGGGTTACGCACGCAGCAAACTTGGAAGTATTTTTCCGGGTTTTGCCACGTGCATGCGCAGAAGCGCTCTACCCCACCGTGTGCAGAACAAGCACCTCCAGCTGCAAATTTCTCAGGATCTGACCAGAACTCCGGAACGGATCCCATGCACAACCGGAGGTACCACTGTAATTCAAATAAACTAAATCCAATCCCAATCAATTTAAGGCACTGAAAAATTCTGATTCAAAATTATCCAGAAAACTCATGTAACTGCTTTGCCACAGTACATGACTACCGGTGAATTCATGTTTATAAATATGCAATTTTATATGGGTAGTTTTATAAACTCCACCCATGTATCACTTATGCCATGAGCAGAAATAAAACCATAATTGCAGTTTGGGGCTCCTTTATCTAACCTGGAAGTGACTTATGCCCCTCTCAAGTAGGCTACTGTTCACTTCTAAGTTGGGTTTCAACTCCACAGCTATCACAAGTTTTCAACCTTTCCTTTTCAGAACACTGGGCAGCAAGTCAGCAGTCTGGATTTTCAGGAAAATCTTTTATACAGTACTATTAATTTCCAGGACTCTTGCCTGAGTATTGTACTTTATAAATGGCCTGAGTCAATTTCACTATTTTTTAATGCCACTGAATATTTGGGGAAAGCTCCTGTTCACTTGGTTGGGCTGATCACAAGCAGCTCTGCTCATTCTAAGCCAGAAGATCAAAAAGGACCAGTAGCAGGTTCTTACTCATACTCTAGGAGCTTTAATGAAAGGTCCCCACAATTCTGTTCAGTTTTCTTGATCTACATATTACATCAGTGCTGTGCCCCCAGCACTATTTTCCTTAGAGCACAGGTAGCTAACCCCTGGCCTGAAGCCTCCCAAACCATTTCCCTGACCCTCTAAAGAACCTACCAATTTTGGGAGCAAATAAGAGAGACATAACATTGGGGTGGGTGAAGTAAACAAAAAAACCACACACAGTCTAATGCCCTGATGGCAATCCAATCAATCCCTGCCCAGCCATCAGTCTGATAACTTGATGAACAGGGAGGTCCCTGCTGGGCTGGGGAATGTGAGGGCCAACTTGGGGAACAGCTAAGGGCCAAGGGCCTATGTGCCCTGTGTGCACATGTGAGTGTGGGCATGGAAGCGTGGGGGGGCCACATCCACCACTGGCATGAGGTCCCTGGAGTTCTGGTTAAATGTGTACGTGGCCCATGGGTTAAAAAAAAAAAAGCACTACCCTACCATTAAATGCTTTTTATCTATAATGATGGGAAAGGATTTGGCCCCACATTGCTTACAGCAGTTTTTCCTCAAACCTGAGTCCCCAGCTGTTGTTGGACTACAACTCCCATCACCTTAAGTTAGCAGGACCAGTGGTCAGGAATGATGGGAGTCGTAGTTCAACAACAGCTGGGGATCCAAGTTTGAAAAACACTGGAGACTGCCACCTCTAATTTCCAAGAAATTGCGTGCTAGGCTAAAAAAAAATCACTCTTGATGTCTGCCCACATAACTGATTTATTTCCCTCAGTAAGGGCATAAGTATTTTCTAGTACTGCTTTAAGAGATGGGGTATTAAAAGTTTTTATTATATAAACTTAATTTGTCTAACAGCAATCCTAAACACAGTTATCAGAAATCAAATCCAATTGAATATAAAGACTTATTTTTGAGTCAATATGCTTAGGATTGTGTTATATTCCGCTATCCCCAACAAGCATAGGAAAATTATAAATCAAAACAAGTATACTAAAACTCTTCTAAGGTTACAACTGCAAAGCAGTAGAGCAGAAATTAAAAGATGATGAATTGTGAGGTAAGCCAAAGGCTAATAGACATAAGTATTTAAAATTTATTTGGGTTTCATACATATAAACAATCAGAACATTAAAAATCAATTATGAAATATTTATACTTCCTAAATAATCTATTTAATTTCAATATCCCCATCTAAGAAACTGTTCCTCAGATGCTTAGCTGAAATGATTTTCAAACTAACAGAATTTCTGAAAATCAAAGGCCAAAAGAGAAGTGAAGTACTTTGGGAACCAAAACAATTACAATTGCAACCAGTGTCATTATGTGCGTATTTACTCAGAATGACTCCACTATGTGTAGTGGGACTTATTTCCTAGTTAGGTAATTTGTGTTGCAGCCTCATATATGGACAACTGCTTAACTACTTTTCATTCCTGTATAAATATTGCTCTTTTTATTTTATTTTTGTAAATAATTTTTATTTTATTTTTTATTTTATTTTCTTACCTATTCCCATATACACCTGTGAAAATGGACACAATTATTATTTTCCAAAGGACAGGTTACTTTAGCAATTTGCTGTATGACCTAGCCTGTTTATTAACCCTACTGATTTCTCCCGAAATATATTTAAAGTACCTATACTATGTTTAGTTTCAAACTTAGCATGGTCCTACCTTCCTATTCAATCCACAAAGAACTAAGCTCCCACAACCCACAAGCATTCTCTGCTTTTCTAAGAAAGAATAATGACCAAAGAACCTGAAGATAAATTCCCAAAAACATGTTGGGCAACCCTACCATTAGGAAATGAAGAGTGCGCCTTAGGCAACTGCTTTTAAGGGTAATGGAAGGGCAGCGAATTTGTAGTAGTCTGTTATTGTTATTATCTTCCTGCTGCCAGCAAGGGGGGTGGAAAAGGTTTTTCTGGATTTTCTATCTCATGTTCCAAAATCACTGAACCAGCCTTATGAACCATAAACGGAGGGCAGGTGTACCACTTGCTCCTCCACCTTAGGCAACCTCTTAGGCCAGCTCTAAACTTACTGAGACGTCTTACTAAATTAAATTACTCCCAAGTAAGTGTGCATAGGATTGCGTCCTCCGTGACTTTTTTTTTGGGGGGGGGAGCCCGCCAACTTTGGCTGAACAATTATGCCTTTGTGTTAGTCCTCCCCTAACCAAAACTGTGCTTGCAGGTACAACTGCTGGGGGGATGCAAGAGGTTGCTAAGGCCCTGGCCCAGCGATGTGAGGTCTTTGTGCACTTCGGGAGCGCGAAAGGAAGGGTCGCCTTTCCTGAAACCTGCAGGAAAGGTGACGACAGGAAGAGACCAATGGGGATATATACTCTGTTTGTCACCACTTCGGTGTGTGGCTCAGGCGAGCAAGCGAACGGCCGGGCAGGGAGCCGTTGCCATGGCCGTGAGGAGGGTGGATAAAGGGGGAGGGCGGACTAATATTCCCAAGGCCCGGTCCTTAGGTCGCTATGCCGGGCAAGCCTGCTCTGAGCCGGCTCGGCTCCAGCTCCCCACGGACGGAGACCGTACCCGACTACTGCGGCGCAGGGACGGCGAGCGGCGAGAAGAGCGGCTGCTGGACGGCGAACGGTACCGGCGGCCTCGCGGGGAAGGCGAGCGCGAGCGTGAGCGGCGCGGGCTCCGGCCCCGCGTCGAACCGGAGACACCGGAGCGGGAACTGCGCGAGCCCGAGCGACTGCTCTCTTTGGACCGGCTGGAGGAAGACACGCTACTGGTACGGTACATGGCGCTGCCGGCGGCGGCGGTTCAAGGAGCCCCGAAGGCCGTCCGCCCTCACTCCTCGCCGAGGCCGCTCCTCCTTGCTCCTCCTGTTGACCATCCTCCCTCAGCACGCTCCATGCGTGCGCGCACCGGACGCAAACGCAAGAGCCCGAGGTTACAAAAAGCTTCCTCGGGCCGCCCCGACAAAATGGCGGATAGGGAAATGGAGGTCACGTGTCGCGTGCGAGGCCGAGGGAAGAGGCGGGGTTGGGGGGGAGATGCGTCGCGAGACCATCAGCGAGCCCTACGGACGGACGAAATGGCGGGGGGGCGGCGGGCCTTGAGTCACGTGATAGGGAGGAAGGTAAGCGCAACGAGAGGCGGCCCACAGTGTAAACTGCGGTGTGCGCTGCTGCTTAGCGCGGCCCGCCTTATTAGGTCCAATCTCCGCCTCCCATGTGTGCGCTAACTCTCCCCCTGCCAACGTCCTCTGAGCTTAATATGTCCGCTGGAAAAAGTTTAGTAAACCAAGGAGGTTTACCTGTTAGCAACGTGCGGAGGGGAAGCATCATCTGTTGAATGCATGATAGGAATTTAGATGCATGGATTCAATTCTAGTGAATGATTTTTGATCAGTTTTTAACTGTTGTTCATGGTGATGCTGTTCTCATTGCTGATTTTAGTTTTGTGTTTTCTTGAATTGTTTTAATATCGTATACAAGCTGCTTTGGGGACCATTCACGGGCAGTTAAGGGCATAGATGTTTTTGAGTAAATAAACAAAATACTTCTGAATAAACATTCTTAAGAATGCCATTGATCACAGAGAAAGTTTGATCATAAAATTTATCCTTATCTTCAGTAATATCGCGAAAACAAGATAAGGTAGAACAAAGTCGAATGTGAAGGGAGTTACCATAATTCAAAGGCTGAGGACACTTACATAGGAAGTCATTGGTAAATGGCGAGTCTCTAGTAGTGTTTAACCACCTGTTTGGAGGTTACTATATATCATTAAAATGCAGTGAAGATTTTAGGTAAGTGTCAATTACTTTTTGTGTTGAATTTTCAGTTGAGAGGTCTTCTGGCCTTTTTCTCAGGAATTAGAAGGCAGTGAGGAATGACAGGCAAGTTTCACCAGTCAACTGATTTGTTGTCTACTCTGCTGCATCACCTTTAGCCTCTGGGATGGCAGGCAGATAATACCCACCAACTAATCAAATTTGGCCCATGGGCCGCCAGAGCTGTAGCATTTTGCATGCAATCCTGGGAATCTTGAGGTAGAGCTGGGAAGGTGTTCTGTCTGAAATTCTGGAAAGGCATTGCCTGTCAGTGTTGATAGTACATACTAAGTTAACTGGACCAATGGTCTGAATCGGTATCAGGCAGCTTCCTTTGTCCCTGTCTCTGAACCCTACTTGACATTTTGCCTTTGGGGATTTTTGAAATAGAAGCCAAGCCAGTTATTATAAAAGAGATCCGTATGGATCATCATAGTACTCACGAAGGACCCCCTCAAAACCACCATCAAATCATAGACTACCTCACACATATTTTTCTGTGATTTCTTGGTGGCTTTGTTGTCAATATATGTAAAAAGCATGAGGATTCTTGCCTTGGATCAGTATTTTTTTTGTGTGTGGTGCTGCCAAACACTAGAGCTGTGATTTATGTTCTGCTCTATTTCAATAATTTTGTGTACCCTCTAACTCTCATGATCCACTGCCCTGGAGGGGTGGGTGGGATGGTTGGTGGACTCCCTCTGCCCAGCCCAGAAGGTTGTAAAGTCAAACTATGGGAAAGGATCTCAACATTACATAACCAGCAAGGCGATTAGTTCACCCGCTGCCAGCTTCTGCTCGCCCTGCCAACATGCCGAGACACCCTCCCACCCTCTAGAGGACGCTAGAGGGAAAGTAAGTTGGTTGCAGCAGGGGAACGAAATGCCCATAGACGAAAAAAGGTATAGAGCAACATACCCGTGGCTTCCTGTTTTTGGAGGGGGCGGGGCTTTCATTTTACAATTAAAACAGCGTCCTCATTCAGGGAAGCGCAGGTCAAACTGGGCTGGGGTTTGATGGGGGCGACGTAAGTGACCACTCAACTGACATTTGCTTTAACGCGAGGTATGTTTTGAATGGGTTGTCTTTTTCTGTTCTGCATTCTGTTTTCCATACAATTGTGTGGAGCATTGCAGCTGACATAGAACACCGGCGCGGGCGAGTTCACATGAAATACCTGTAACGTGCCGTTGCTCTCCTATCTCTCTGGTCGGCGGACGATTGCATCCCAGACGTTGCATTTTGCCAACAGGTGATAAGCTGTCTATGAAATACCTCCCGAGTCCGAGGATAACAAACGTTGCATCCAACGTTAGTTACACTCAAACTAGACGCGTTGAAATGAGCAGGCACGTTAATTTCAGTGGGTTTCCTCTGAGCAAAACGTATAAAGTTGGATACAGCCTTGGTCTACATAACAGGGGTGCTGTAAGCCACACTCTGCCCGTTTCACCACTTGCAACAATGAGACAATAAGGTACTGTATTGCAAAACTGCTATAGATCACTCTCGGCCACTCGACCTTGCACTAGGAGGATTTAACAGCAGGCAACCCGCAGTACGAGCACAATAAACCCCAGCCTCCCCGCTCCTGCTTAAATTTTAAAACCAGCCTAACACAATACGCACACGTGTTGGTGTCGTTGCAGATCCCACTTGGGTTATTCCTTGCTTTCGCTTCTACTTTAGTTTGCTCAGTTGGCGAGGGGAGAGACGGGAAAGCACAGCTGTGATACAATCCCGGATTCCCCTATTGTTTCCTATTTAGCAACTCTCACTTTCACGTTTCCGAAGTATGAAAAGGCAAAGCAAAACACAGTGGCAAAAATAACCAGGAAGCTCAGCGTTGTATTTATTTATTTTTTTATTTGCTCATATGGAAGGAGCCGGCTTTGGAGTTCCGGTTCTGCCGCTGAGTCAAGGTACTGCCTGGGAATGAAAGGGCTTCGGTGGGTTGAACTATCCCGTCTCTGGGTAGGTCGACCGAAGCCTCCGTGAGGCTGGGGACCGACTGGAGGAGAGCGCCGGAGAGGAGGCTAAGCGGAGCCACTCGGCTTCTCCCACCCGCTCGCTCTGCTTCGTAGAGTAGGCTTCCGCCTCTCCTATGTGCACCCACGGCTCCCTGGAGGCTCTTTTGCACTGCTCCGTTGCTCCTACGGAGGAAAAGGCATTTGCAACGTGCAACGGAAATTTTATGGTCACGTTTCAGAACACACGGTAACGATAAACTCCAAGCCTTCATGTCATTATCCATCTGTCCATGCTAAGTCGTTGTGCGAAGGCGAAAGCCTTCCCCCACACCGGGCTTTACCGTGAGTTTGAGGCCGAGGCCACGATTTCTAGGCATCGTTCACACAAGGTTGCCCTCAGTCGGAGGCGCCCTGTCTCCTTTTAAGGATTTTCCCCATCCTTAAAAAAATCCGAAAAGAAACTCAGCTGCCCAAGCAATTCTGCTCTTCCTGGCTGCCCGGCAGACAGTTGCTGTTCGCGTTCTCTTCATTTTAAGGTGGCACCAGAAAGAACTCTGCGATCTGAGGAAATCCGTAGTTTGTGGTTGTTTGCAGAGTGGAAAGGGAAAAGAGGACCTTCCTTCTGCTTTCTCACTCCCAGCCATTCACTGAAAAGTGGAGAAGGAACCCACATAATAATAATGGGGGTGGGTGGGCAGCATGGCTTTGACCTTGATAGAGGATGGAGGTTAGTGCCTGTATGAAGAAGCAGCGCTTTGGAAGCCTTAGGCCTTAAAGGAGAAGCATCTACTTGGCTGTTTGGTTTGTAAAACAATTGATTGCATTTAGGATCCTGCCCTTGTATGGACCTGCACTAAAAAGATCTGAAGTGTTGGCAAATCACCACCACCTCTTTTCAGTATTCATTGACAGTTTCAATGAAACCTGCAGTAATGGAGAAGATTTGGTGGAAATGCATTTCTCTCACATGACTACATCCACCACTCCTGCATCCTGGGATGGGAGGATTTTTATGCAGGTTAGACCTGGATACCTCTTTACCATCACCAGTCATGTTGGAAACTTTAGCAGAAGGTCTCCCTCTCAAAAGTGCCAACATACAAGATTTTGTATTTGATGAGATTAATTATGAATTTTATTACTTTTTCTGACAGCTGGAAAAATGGTAGGTGGAATTAATTTGTGTACCTCATTTTGCAGTGCTTGTACAAAGAAGAGAAGGAAATATAGTGGTATAGTGGTTTTATTATTCATTGCAAGAATGTTCAGGTGGTAGCATAAATTACTTCTTCTTTATGCTTCATTCATTGTTTCCCTGTCTTTTCCTTTAGAAACTCTTGACCATTGTACTTGTTGCTGACAGAGGATGGAGGAGATCCTAGCCAATCTGTGTGGGACCAGTCCCGTAAATCCACTCCCTGTCTGGGTCCACAGCAATGTCGGGCACTGTTTTAACCAGCTGATTTTGAACACTATACCTCACATGGTCCTTGCTGTAATAAGTGCCTGCTACATAGGAACACCAAGGTATAGTGACAGGTGTGAGCAACATCTGGCTTATTCATACAAATATGTATATTGTGTGCCTAAGCTCAGTGGGGGTTTTTTGGGGGGGGTAAGGTAAGGTAAAGGTACCCCTGCCCGTATGGGCCAGTCGTGTCTGACTGTGGGGTTGTGCGCCCATCTCACTTAAGAGGCCGGGGGCCAGCGCTGTCCGGAGACACTTCCGGGTCACGTGGCCAGCGTGACGAAGCTGCTCTGGCGAGCTGGCACCAGCACAGCACACGGAAACGCCGTTTACCTTCCCGCTAGAAAGCAGTACCTATTTATCTACTTGCACTTAAGAGTGCTTTCGAACTGCTAGGCGGGCAGGAGCTGGGACCGCAGACAGGAGCTCACCCCGCCGCGGGGATTCAAACCGCCGACCATGCGATTGGCAAGCCCTAGGCGCTGAAGATTTACCCACAGCGCCACCCGCGTCTATTTTTTTTTTGGGGGGGGCTGTTAAAATTAAAGTGATGGGACATTCCTGAGCCATGATATATATAGTGAAATTATTGCCCTCCATGGCACCCTCTTTATGTAGTCAGAAACTTACTTGGTTTTCTGACTAACAAGGCAATTAAAGTAACAACCAGAGAGTTAGTCCAATGAAACATACATAAGGTAGACCATACAGAGTTGTTTAATTGTTGTCACAGGAATAATTGTAAATGTGAATGTTCAGAGGGTTGAATATTTTTTTCTTCTAATGAAAAAATAATCGCAAATAGTGTGTCGGACAGCACAATTATTTTGCCTGAATCAGTGTAGCAATTCTTGTGTACTGAATGATGCCTGAGAGGCCAGGCAACGAGGTGTGCAGACTTCCAAGAATGATGAACAAATAGTGAGAGGGCATCAGAAAAAGGGATAAGATCATTTCATAACACTTTCTCCTCTGTCTTTACTAGGTCTTTAGGTTCTCGGACTGTGTACAGAACTGGGTGGAAATGCAGAATTGCTGCTTCCTTTATCTTTGCTGGTTTGTCCATTCTTGACATAATTCCAGCAGCCATTTGGCGACAGAAATTGGACCCCTTGTACCTGGAAGTATTAGCAACTGGCACAGGCACATTGGCATGGCTTACTCACAGCCTGGCACTACTTGCTCTCTACAAGTCTCCATACAGCTTCAATCGTGGCCCTACCATCCTACTAATCCTTGCCTTATTTCCAGTCCCATCACTTATTATAACCTTGGTGTGGCGCTGCCAGACTGAGATGGGTGGTCAGCATCTTCAACCTGACACCGTTTTCCGACTGTCTATCCTCTGCCTGCAGTTAGCTTCTCTGCTTCTCTACGTTGTTGGGTATATCATTCCTACAGCCAGCAGGCTAGACTATTGCTCTCTCAATGATTCCTGGCAGCAAGAGCCCCTGGTCACAGACTCAGGGATCCCTGCACCTTCTTGGCAGGGAGTGGCAGAGGATGGAGAGAGCTGGCTCTCGTGTTTCTCCTATGCTTGGATGAACCCTCTGATGAAGCGTGGCTACCTGTGGATGCTGAATCGGCCGCAGGATGTCTTTCAGCTCCCTCGACAGCTCCAGGCCAATGCAGTCTGTGAACACTTCTACTCCTGCTGGCGGAAAAAAGCAGCTCTCAGCCAAGAGGATAAAGAGACTACATCTTCAACGGACAGATCATTTGCCAAAAGTAATGTGAGAACTGACGAATTCTCATCTCCAGCACATCCTTGTGATACCCAAAAGCCTGTACATCTCCTATCAGTGTTGCATGCTGCCTTTGGGCTACGCTATTACTCTCTGGGCCTGCTCAAACTGGCTGGCAGCCTTTTGGCATTCTCTGGGCCCCTGCTTCTGAACCTGCTGGTCAGTTTCATGGAGTCACGCCAAGAACCTCTCAGCAATGGGATCATGTATGCACTGGGACTCTTTGCTGGTACCTTACTGGGTGCCCTATTGCGTAACCAGTTCAGTTACCAGATAAACAAGATGATGCTTATGGTGCGCACTGCAGTTATCTCTGCCATCTACCAGAAAGCCCTCCGGGTGAGTGGCAGCAGTCTGGCTGGCTTCACCACTGGCGAGATTGTCAACTTCATGAGCACCGACACTGACCGCTTGATCAATTTCTGCCTCAGTTTCCACGAGCTGTGGAGTCTTCCCTTCCAATTTGCCATCACCCTCTACCTCCTGTACCAGCAAGTAGGCATAGCATTCCTGGGAGGCCTAGCTCTGGCTCTGCTTCTTGTGCCCATCAATAAAGTGGTTGCCAATCGCATCATGGAAAACAACAAGGAAATGCTGAAGCACAAAGATGAACGTGTCAAGGTGAGATGGGGATATGTGGTATTTGAAGGCTTGCCATACTGCTTGCCTCTTGATCTTGTGATTTAGGCTTAAAGTTGTTGACTTATTTAGGTATCCATGTTAAAAATGTTGAGTAGCAGAAATAATAACTGGATGTTGCAATGATTTATCAGGAAATAAATAACCAGCAGTGTAGGTAAACCAGCAAACACACCCACAAATCCAAGAGACGATATGTCACCAAGTTCCAGAAACTGACTTACCATGAAATGAGAGCCTTGAAGGCCACCTAGTCCTCCTTGATGCAGGAAAACCAGAGCAAGCACAATGGGCAGTGGTACGTCCAGGTCTCAGGCAGAGAACTTACTCAGCTCTGGTGCCGGAGGTCCTTTAACAAGATACAAGGAGTTGAAGCTGTGACCTCTTGCATGTGCTCTAGCCCTCCTCGGGGATGTTTCCCTTTGTATACTGTTTCACTGAAGGAATTGGGTTTCTGGCTACAGTACTTTAAATGGATCATCCCAGTATTTGTGTTGCACTTTGTTTCCCCAATACATCACCAAGCAAGAAGAGAACATGACTTTGATTCTGTGCTGTGTCTCATATAGCTAACTTAGGCCCTAGCTGAAATAGAAGGCATTGTGACAAAGAGATGCCGGTGATTGTTGTGTTGCATCTCCCTTTACCTGCAGCTGATGACGGAGTTCTTGTGTGGCATGCGAGTGATCAAGTTCTACACCTGGGAGCAGCATTTTGCCAGTAGAGTGTATACTTGCAGAGCCAAGGAGTTGAAGAGCCTTCGAGCAATCAAATACCTGGATGCTGTGTGTGTCTACCTCTGGGCAGCATTGCCTGTGGTTGTCTCCATTGTCATCTTCATCACTTATGTTCTACTTGGACACCAGCTCTCTGCTACCAAGGTAAGAGCTGTGCCCATTCCTTGATGATCCCTCTACCTGGGATACGCAGCTGACTTCTTTTGTTATTCCAGCTTCATTGGCTACCCATTCGTTTCCAGGTTCAATTCAAAGTACTGGTCATTTACCTTTAAAGTGTTACACTGTTTGGGGCCAGGATACTTAAACAACAGTCATCCTATATGATCTTGTCCACCCAATGACATCAATTGGGGAGCTCCTTTTGTATGTCCTGCCACTGTCAGAGAAGAAGTTGGTTGGGATGCACAAAAGGGCATTTTCCATTGCGATACCCCAGGAGATTTGTATCTCTTTCCTAACAATTAGCTAGTTGAACTTTGTTCCAGCATGCTTTCGGTATTTTCCCCTCCACTGCTATTTGTTTTAAGTTATTTTGGTTTTATTGTTCATTTTACATTTCTTAGGTTTTTTTGTTTTTTAGTGATGAATGTTCACTGTCATGGGATAGAAAGGTTGTTTCTTTTATATAAATAAATGAACAAATGAATAAACTGTCATGGTGTATGCAAAGGCTTCAGAAGGTATCACTGCTCAGGCAAACTTCCAGTAATTTTCAACATTGCTGTTATTGAAGAGCAATAAAAAGGGGGAAATAAAATTGCTTTTAGTGTCAGAAGTAAGGACCTCCTACCTGAGTGATAGCTTTCTCTAGAATGTGAGAAGTAAGTGGCTTCACAAGTGAGACAGACTCTATACAGAGCATTGCCTAGACAAAACAAGGGTCATGGTCTTTCAAGCTTTACTCTTCTATTACAAATATCAATATATAAAAGCCGAATCGGTTAGAAGACAAGATGAATAAAGAAGCAATTGTCCACTATTATAAAAAAAAAAATCCTCTCTAGTAAAGTCATAATATGAAAACAGACAATATTAAAGTATTAAATGTTAAACCAACAGAGTGATGGTTTCTTCCTTCCCATCTCAGACTCTCTAGCCTCCTCTTAGGTTTTTGTAGCCTTGGCTCCTATCACAGTTCAGGAATTAAAGCTTGCTCAGCAAGGTTAAATCTGAGCTGATGTTTCTCAGACATAGACCCTAAGATAATGCTCCCTAATGGAAGTCCACTTAAAACACACCCTTGAACATTTGAGCACACATCACACTGTTCACAACTAATAAAATGGCTTTTCTCTGGCTCTCTTTGGATACTTCAGTTCTTTGCTTAAATGGCTAGATACATGGTGGGCAACCCTCTGAGCTTTTTCATCCCATGAAATCTTCTCTCTCCCCCATAGGTTTTTACAGCTTTGGCACTTGTTGGGATGCTCATTCTACCTCTCAATAATTTCCCCTGGGTGCTGAATGGGATTTTAGAAGCCAAAGTATCTCTGGATCGAGTCCAGCACTTCCTTGAGCTCACAGACCAGGATCTGGATGCTTACTATAGCAGAGGTATGTTGACTGGGGAAACTAGAGGACAGGTGGTGTTGTGAAAAGTGCAAGGTGGATGCTTGTTCCTTTGGGTATTCTGCTTGGCTACAGACTCAACCACAAAATTTGGTGTTCAAGTGTATCCTGATAGCAGTGCTCTTTTTCCGGATGCCAGTTTCCTCTCATTTGCTAATCCAGAGTTCCCATCTTGTTGCTTCCACCAGGGAGCTCCAGTGGTAACACTCTAGGTTTCTCTCAACGCCCAAGGTTGTGAAACCCATGGGCAGGTGAAGGAATAAGCAAGTTTTATTGAAAGATGGATACCTTCTTTATTTTGGATCAGCTGCATAGCCCTCTTAATGAGGCAGCTGATGATCCAAGACAGTTTCCTGCAAAAGCCTGCAAAAGTTCATAATTCCCAAATGTACCTCTTGAATATAGGTGGAAGTCATCACAGCACTGAATGTGGTGTGCATATGAGGAACTAGGTCCATTCACACAAGACTCCCCCCAAATCGCATACCTGCTATACCTGTTCTGGGTTTCTCCCCAACTCTCCAGAGCAGAGGGAGGGGGGGAAGTACCATTGTGTGAGTATATCTCATTCCACCCATGTAACAAGGTTGTTAAATCCTGTCCTATTTACCTATAGCTGTGCTGCTGCTTTTCCATTGCAGACGGACCTTCTGACCCATCTTCTGTCCTGGAAATGCATCGCACCACCTTTTCATGGTCACCAGCAAGCAAAGAAAATGCTGAATCCCACATGACCAGAGGAAGTTTGCAGCTCTTTATTCAAGATCTGGTGGTGGCAAAGGTGAGCAACAAGGAGCAACGGTCCAGGGAAATGCCGCTGGGTCAGCCGTGTGATATGGGAGTCTTTGTACTTCCATTCCGCAGAGAGAACAAGAATGTGTCCTGAATGAATGAATGTTTGTGAAGTGCTACAGCAAGGTTGCAGAACAAACTCCGAAACAGCTGGTGCCTCTTTCCCTCTGCAGGGCACACTGGTGGGAGTCGTTGGGAAAGTTGGGTGTGGAAAAAGCTCTTTGTTGGCAGCCATCACTGGAGAACTCAGTAGGTAAATAGTCGATACTGCTTTGCTTCTTGTGTCTTAAGAACCCATGATTTCACCTGCAAGACTTAAGGCTTAATTTGAATCTGGTCTCACCAGAGTGTAGCCACAAAACCTATTTCACTGCCAGGGCATACAAGGTAATAATAATATAATTATTTGCAGTGATTTTCTTTAGCATTGATGTGTTCATTATACTTACATCCTCCTTTTACATATGGGATTATCAGAGGCCTCCCATACAAGTTCCACAATTTCTAAGCTTCAGCAATACTTGCAATATCAGGTACTCCAACACTATTCACTGGGCCCATTCAAAGTGTTTCCCCTCACTATTTAGGTAACCACAAGCCTAATCATGACAAGGATTAGAAAACTCCTAAGCACACAGAGGTCCAGCATCAAACTTCATAGAAATTAATGACTGGAAAGGCCTGTTTTCCATACCCACTCTCATGGCAATTTTAAATTCCTCCTCTTTTTTTCCCTTGTCTGTTTCTCCTGCCCATCTCTGGGATGCATACAGTCGAGGTGAGCAAGTTTACGTGTGGGATCTGGAAAAAGGATTTGGCTTGGCCACGCAAGAGCCCTGGATCCAGTTTACCAGCATCCGTGAAAACATCCTCTTTGGGAAGGAATATGATGCCAGGTTTTACCAGGAAGTCATTGAGGCCTGTGCTCTCTCTGATGACTTGAATGTGAGTGTCCTATGAGAAAAAAATAGGTTGGCTCCCTAGGAACCATTGGTGCTCTATGTGCATTCAACAATCTGATGTATGGCTGCCCTTGGGAATTCCCAGTGCACAATGTAAGAGCTTTTAATAGGCTGTATATGGAACCATGTAGTCTCAAATTGAATATATTGAGAAGAAGAACACCTAAAGCTTAGTAATGCGAGTCTTAGTAATGTGGACTTCCAGAGCTGTTTCCTAGCTTCTTGTTTCAATGGTAAACAGAACCGGGTCAAATTGGCAACATTACCAAGAGCCCTCCTTTTTGAATTTTGTGTTGCATTTTCTTAATACGATTTTTTGTACACAGTTGTCACTATGTAGAAAAAGTTAGCCATGCTTACTTTCCACTAAAATTGGTGAAAGCCCCATTTAAAATGATTAACCTAGCCCATTGTTTCAAATGACTTAAGTGCAACTGACTTCCCTAGGATTATGGTCAAAGTACTGTTATTAATTATATGTTTCTTTTGGGAGTCATCGATATTGAGGGGTAAGCTTCTGTTTTCGGTGTATTCTTATATTCACTCTGCCTTTGGACTGAAAAGAACTGGAATAGCATTTTTCTACTTCAGGTTTGTCATATTCTCTTGTCAACAATTGCCACTTCGTGCTCACACTAATGATATACTATAACCATGTCCCAAGCACAATGTATTAGGAAAGTTCTGCTTTCCTTCCTTTCAATGGATTCAGATCAACATTAACAGAACCAACAGGTGGTCTGATTTTGGCAGTGGCTGCCAACTGCCATTTAATCTCCTTGGTTTCTCTGCAGACATTTTGGCACCTGGTTGCTTGTCCAGAAGGACTTCGCAGTAGAGCTGTGAACCAAAGTCAGGGGTCCTGGATGTTGCTATAGCTCAGCGCATCTGTTTAACACTTCTTAATTATCATCTCTCTGTTTAACTTTTAGATTTTGCCAGCAGGCGATCAGACAGAGGTGGGCGAGAATGGAGTTACACTCAGCGGGGGACAGAAAGCTCGAGTTGTGCTTGCAAGAGCTGTTTACCAGGTAGATAAAGGGCTGGGTAAGCAGCCTCAGATGGCACTAACTTGAAATAGAAGTAGTGATGCTTCCATTGACAGGTACTGCCCTTAAGAAGAACTAGGGCGAAACAAACACCCTAAAGGAGTGTCTCCACCCCCATCGTTCTACCCGGACACTGAGGTCCAGCGCCGAGGGCCTTCTGGCAGTTCCCTCACTGCAAGAAGCCAAGTTACAGGGAACCAGGCAGAGGGCCTTCTCGGTAGTGGCGCCCTCCCTGTGGAACGCCATCCCACCAGATATCAAAGAGAACAACAACTACCAGACTTTTCTGAAGGCAGCCATGTTTAAGGAAACTTTTAATGTTTGATGTATTGTGGTATTTTAATATTTTGTTGGAAGCCACCCAGAGTGGCTGGGGAAACCCAGCCAGATGGGCGGGGTATAAATTTATTATTATTATTATTATTATTATTATTATTATTATTATTATTATTTAACAAACAAATGAAGGTCATTTTCAGATGTTTTTCTTTCTTTTTTTACCATCCCTAGTATTTCAAAGTCAGAAAGCCTTAATATTTATATTGCTGTTTTCCTTAGGATAAAGATTTATACCTTCTCGATGACCCACTGGCAGCTGTTGATGCAGATGTAGCCAAACACCTTATGCAGAAGTGCATTCTGGGAATTCTCAAACGTAAGACCAGGATTCTTTGCACCCACAGAACAGAGTTTTTGGAAAAGGCTGACATCTTATTGCTAATGGACAACGGCAGAATACTCAAGACAGGTATAGCCTGGTGTTTTCTACCACTTTTGTTTCTCTATGCCTAGGTTCTGAGCTGCCCTCCTCAGAGTGGGAATTCAGAGGGTGAGTCACACGGTGTTTTTTAAATCAAGCAGGTAGTGTTTTAGTTGTCCCTGTGCAGTTTGTTTGGGGTTTTTTTTGCACTTTTAAATATGTTTTAATTATTGATTCAATTGTTTCATTTGATTTATTGTTGTTTTATGATTTTTTAAAAGTGGTTTTGTTAATTTGGTATCTTGTAAGCTACCCTGAAGGTTTATCGGACCATAAATACGCTAAATCAGATAATAAAATAGAAACTTCCACAATGTGGATAAACAACGGAATTTGCAAGGAACATGCTGTGTTACTAAAATATCCAAAATAGGGGAAAGTGCAACAACAATGCAGGTGAGCAGATGAGATAAGGGAGAAGGGAATTGTTAAGGGGTGCAAATGAGGTTTCCAAATAGATTACAGAGCTAGAGTGAGCAGAAATCTTTCTAGGCATGCTGCTCTATGTGGAGAGACAGAGCTTCACTCACAGGATGTTCCTACATGCAGAAAAAGAGGGGAGGCCATTTTTGCCAATTCCTCCTTCAGTGCTCCTGAGGATCTGCTGTGGAGGATTGGTAGACCCTCCAGAATAGAGTGGAAGGTGGTGCTGAGGATTGCAGAAAGAAAGGCCAACTGGTGAAACTCCCCAAAACACACACACCTTTAGCCAATAGGAGACCATGCTGGATTAGAGAATATTCCATGCAGGACCTCTTTCTTATGCAAAAAGGCAACTCAGGACCAAAGAGAGGAGCCTCGGGCAGATGATATCGCACTGTAACAGATACAGAGTTAAGTTTCTGCCCAATGCAACCCTATCGGTATTTTTTTCTAGGAACTCCAAGTGAGATCCTGCCACTAGTGCAAGCTGCCCCTCAGCTCAGGGAGATGGACAAGACAAAGAAGGATAAAAGTAAGTTCTGGGTGTTTTCAGGAGGATTTTAGTATGCTTCTGCTGGATACATGGTAACTGAGCAAAAACATTTATGAATCTTTTTGTTGGTGACCTTTTAGACCTCGCATCAGGACTAGTTGGCCAGGTTGAGGAGTGAACTAGTTTGGAAATCTAAGGCAAAGAAGGAACATTACTTACTCCCCAGTTGAGCATGTAGGCCTCCTTGTTTCATTTTGAGTGAAGAGTTATAAGCTTCTGGTTTTATTTAATGTATGGTTATTCTTCATTATCTTGTGAATTGTCCTGGAATCCTAATCTGATGTAAGGTGGTCTATAAATGAATCAAATCAAGTTAAAATAATTGCCTAAACCTACTACAGACAGTAAAATAGACACCAGGGGCCAGAGATTCTTAGTATAAGGACCACACACACACACACACACACACACACACACACACACTGCATTTTAGGCTTAGCATGAGGTTTCTTCAGAAGCTTTATTTTGCTTGTATGTAAGGGCAGGGGGGAACAGACGCAGTAGGAGATCTCATCCTCTGCTTTAAGCAAATTTGGGAATGACATATGTCTGCCCTGAAAAGGAAAAGAGCATAGCTCCCAGTTATAAACAGCCAAGCCTACAGACCAAAGTAGGATGCAGCTGATGGAAGTGTGGGTTTGCCAGGTATTTTAATTTAACTGAAAATATATCACAAAATGGGAAGTCTTTAAACTCAAGGGTACCTGGTTGCCCAACAAGGAACCTTTCCTGCATGCCATGACCTGTAGTTGTTTTCTGCCTCCTAAGTACCCACTGAAGATAGCCAAGAAGAAGAGGTAGAGCCTGAGGAAGACGAGCCAAATGAAGCAAATTGTCTTCTCAAGCGAGAGGAAGAGAAGAAAGAAGGGGCTGTGGCTTTCCAGGTCTACCAAGCATATTGGCTGGCTGTGGGCAGCTGCCTGGCATTGTCCATCCTTCTCTCACTGCTGCTGATGCAAGGTAAGGATTTCACTTTATTCCTCCTCTGGTCTTGGTTTCTTGCTTTCTCCCATAAATTTGGCACCCTCTTCAGATGGAACTATCCTCCCCGCCCCATATCTGTGGGGTTCTCCCAACCAATTTCAGGGAGCACCAAGGGGCGGGGAAGGAGGGGAGAAGCCCCATTGCGCAAGCCAAAGCCCTTGCACAGCGCTTGCTTTGACAGGACCCGTGAGGTGAATCACACCCTAACACTTTGGGCAGTTAAAGTGGACAGATAAATTCACCTTGTGGCAACTTTTACAACTCAAAACTCACATGAAAGGCCTATTAACTAGCTGCTAACTTTTGAATTGGTAAAGTTAAATCTCACTCATTGATACTTGTGCATTCTTACAGCTTCTAGGAATGTCTCTGACTGGTGGTTGTCACACTGGATTTCCAGCCTACCCCGTCCAGAAAACGCCTCTGTCAGCAACCTGCCAGCTTTGCCTTCCTCACAGTTGCTGCTCTTCTCCCATGGGGGACTCGTGTATGTTGGTATAATCTATGAACTGAGTCTGAGGACTAAGCCCGTCAGTGAATGTGCAGAAGCACGTGGGCTTTGTTTAGGCAGCCCCTTTGTGAAGGTTTGCCTTGGCATGAGTGGAAAACCGAACACTACTGATAGAGCCACCAAAACTTATAGAAACGAAAGAGAAGCTTGGCGGAAAAAGAGGTGGAAAGATCTAAAAAAACCTACCAGATGGGTTGCTGAGAGGAAATGGGCACCTGGGTGCAGGGAGGGATTGGAGAACTTCTGGCCCATGCCTGGGTCCCCCTGGCAAGCTTATCAAGCATGGAGGTGGGGTGATAATCCCACCCAGGCTGGCACAACTTTTTTTTTCTGTTTCAAGGGTTTGGCCATGAAGGGACTACCAGGCAAGTCGGCTGGCTGGCTGGCTGCTTCACCTCCACCCCCACCCCCCGATCTGCTACTGCCTGACATTTCCCCCCTACTGACTGGGGTGTTGTCAGGGAGACACTGGGTTGCCTCTTTGCCTCAGATGCCACACCAGGCCTGAGCATGATGGGAGGGACCAGCATGGAGCCTTCTTAGGAATACCCCTTCCCCTCACTTTGAGGGCAGTCCTATTGACTTTGCCCAAGACCTGGGAAAGGAGCTGGACATCAGGTGAGCTGCCATTCCTGACTGATCTTGTCTGTCTCCTCAGCTCTCCAGTCTTTGCCTCCATTCCTTCAAATGGCACTTTGGATGTGAACTTTTACCTGACTGTGTACGGCTGCATCGCTGGGGCCAATTCTGTCTTCACGATGCTGAGAGCCTTCCTCTTTGCCTATGGCACCATTCACGCTGCAATTGTCATTCACGACAGGCTGCTCAAAAGGGTGATGAAGGTAAAGTCTGTCAGACAGGACAGCTCTGGGTCCTGGAAGCTCTGCTTGGGGACAGGGACAGGCAGGAGAAGAAGGGCAGCTGCTCTTAAAGCCCACCTCCCTGCTTTGCTCTTCTTTGGGGTTCATATGTCCAGACCCCCATTTAATTTCAGTTGACTGTTGTAGAAGGTATTAATCCTTTGCTGAAGTGCTGACCATGAACCCCAGAGGTCTCTTGAGAGAAATGGCTCAAGAAAATAATTATCACTATGGTTTGGAAATGCAATATTTCCTCTTTGTTTAGAACAGGTTATACAGTTCTTATATCTGTCTTAAAAATAATCACACATACCAAGGTTAGGATAAGATAGTCACTTGCTTAGGATACTCCTCTTCCCCACAGCAAGTCTCATGGCTGGATCATGAAGTTGACTACTGGGATGAGACGTCTTTGTTAAGAACTTGTTGTGCAAAGAGGAGGGAAAAGAAGAGAGATGGCATATTATCCAGTTGGGCAAGCTCAAACTAGCATTCTTCCCTGTTCCTCCTCCACAGTTTATGCAGCAAGAAAATCTGATTAGCCTCCTTCCCTCTTGGGCTTTGGTTTGAGGTCACTCTACTCACCTGGGTGCAGGTCCTTGCAATGGCCCATCAAAATGCTTATGGCGAGGTTTGTCCCAGAGATAGGAAAAAAAAAAGGCTAAAGGCTTTATATTTCATCAAACAAATCGGTTCCAATCCTTTAAAACAAACCCTTTGTTTTGTCTAGTGATTCAAAACTGTCTCATGTAATAAGTTTTTATATCATGGGATATAATTTGGCTGCTCCTGGTTCACTGGAACAGTGTTCCTTGTTGAGATATGCCCACTATCTGTAATTTCCTGAAACAACTGATCACATTTTTTGTTTCTACAAGCTTTTCCAGCTGGAAAAAATAGGTCTCTGCCGCTATTTTTTTATTTATTTAAAAAAACCTACCTTTGGGAGGGGGGTTATGCCATGTCTGTAAATTTGCTTGAGATGTATGTAATGTAATAATAATAATAATAATAATAATAATAATAATAATAATAATAAAAAATACTCACATTTGGGAGAAGCATGTATTATATGATAAGTGTTTTGTCTTGAGTACAAGAATTAAGCAGCTGATGTGTGCCATAATCTCTAAATTACTTAGCTGCCACACAAAACAGCCTCTGGACACAGCTTCTTTTTCGGACACAGATGAATCTCTAAAAGTGTGAAACGGCACACAGTGGTTCACTACAATCTCTTTCTTCCATTGCCAGGCTACAGTGACTTTCTTTGACACCACACCAACAGGCCGCATCCTTAATCGCTTCTCCTCGGATCTGTACTGTGTGGATGACAGCCTGCCATTCATTCTCAACATCTTCCTGGCCAACATCTTTGGGCTGCTGGGCATGCTTGTGATGATCACCTATGGCCTGCCTTGGATCGGCCTCGTTCTGCTGCCCCTGGCTGCCATCTACTACTCAATTCAGCGCTATTATCGGCGCACCTCCCGCGAACTCAAACGCCTCTACAGTCTCACCCTGTCCCCCATCTACACTCACTTCTCAGAGACCCTGACAGGCCTCAGCACAATCCGAGCAACCAGGGCCACAGGCAGGTGAGTTTTGCTCTTCAGGCAGGGAAGGGCTAAATATGCACAGAAAGGGCTGACTTGGGGAACTGGTCCTGTGACTGCTGAGAAAAAGAGGTACTGAGAACTGCAATAGATCTCTTCCTGATATTAACCTCTGGGTTGTATCCAGTCTAGGTTTGAGACAGAGAACCAGCTGCGACTTGAACTGAATCAGCGCTGCCGTTTTGCCAGTAACACCGCAATGCAGTGGTTGGACATTCGGCTGCAGATGATCGGAGTTGCTGTAGTCACTGCTATTGCAGGAATCGCCATCATCCAGCACCAGAAAAAAATGGGAAACCCTGGTGAGCCACCTGATTATGACCTCTGAAGGAGGCATCTTCATCTGTGGTCATCTTTTACCATTGACATCTCAGAATGCTTCTTCTTTCCACCACTCTCTGACATGAATCCTGGATTTCTACTCTTGGGAGGGCTAGAAAGCAACTAAATAGTAGTTTGATTAATCCAGGACCTACCTTTATACCAGCATGTACTACGGGACTCATTTGTCATTTTTTTATACTGTATTTTCATTTTTTATTCATTTTTTATTGATTTTCCAAATTATTACAAATCAAACCAAGTTAGTTTAATACAATTTCTTAAAATCAGGTTTCCCACTCCTGTTTCAATCATATGTCCAATATTTCCCCCATAGCTGCTTCATTTCTTATTTAGTCTCCAGCTGAAATTCTTCACTTGCCATTTAACCATATTGGAACTCGGCCACTGCTCCTTATCTATTGTTTTCCTTGTTTCAGAGTTGTTATGCTTTTTGATAAAGCCTTTTTTGTCCCCACAGGTCTTGTGGGCCTGGCCCTTTCCTATGCCCTTTCAGTCACAAACTTGTTGTCTGGACTCATCAACAGCTTCACCCAGACAGAGACCATGATGGTGAGTGTGGAGCGTACCGAGGAATATGCAACAGAGATTCCCGTGGAGCCTCAAGAGGAGCTGCTCCAGGTAAGGGTTCCTTGCTGGGTCTCCTGTGAATGATTGGAGGTGCTCTTGCAGAACATCTGATTCCACACAGTCCATATGCACAGGCTCTTTGGTCTGCATTAGTTCTCCATCCGTTGAGCATTCTTCAGAGGAGGAGGTAGGCATCCTGGAGTGGGTAACTACTGTCAACAAACTTCCTGCCCCTTTTGGTGAGAGAGTTCCCCTCCCATATTTATCCTGCTTCACCAGAACAGCAAGGGTTTTGGGAGCTATGTGGCCTTCAAGGAATTTCCCTCTTCGCTCCTCATTCAGCTTGTCAGCAGGGATTAAGGTAGAGGAGGAGGAGATATTTTTTAAAGCCCAGCAAAAAAAGACCAGAAGGGGACAGACCTTCAGCTAATCTGATGCAATGGCAGCTTGTTTTATTGATTTGGATTGGTAAACCTCCCCTAGTTTCTCTGTGGCCAATGGTATGCACAGTAGAGTCCTATTCATGGAATGAAGCCTCTTCCACCATCACTGAAGTCAACAACAAGCACAAAAGCTCATCAGACAAGGGAAGCTCGGTCATCTTTCATCTCACTTCTAGACCTGGACCCCAAAAGATTCAAAATGACAGCCACTGTCACCTTTGCAACTGAGACAACAGTAAGCATTGTCACATTGGGGCCCTTGGATCTTCTCTGCTCCCACTGCTGATCATGGTGATGGCAAATCAAAAAGGACTTAGGATAAGGAAGTATTGCTGCTGCATTATTGCTTACACCTTTTCTCTTCTTTCAAGGTTTCACCTGATTGGCCAAGTCAGGGTCACATAGAGTTCCAGCAAGTAGTGCTGGCCTATCGGCCTGACCTACCCAATGCCTTGGATGGGGTGACTTTCACAATCTACTCTGGGGAGAAAGTGGGGATAGTTGGGCGGACTGGATCCGGCAAGTCCACCCTCTTTCTGGCCCTTTTCCGTATGGTGGAGCTGAAAGCTGGCCGGATCCTCCTGGACAACATTGACAGCCATTCTGTAGGCTTGAAAGCACTGAGGTAGGTCAAGGAGTAAGCCACAATGGCAGCAGTGTCGCTGTTGCAGCAGCAGCTTGAAAAGTCAATTTAATGCAATGTGGAGGGGCTGTCTCAGAATGTCAGGTTCCCATTGGCCCTGTTTGCCTCTAAGCTGTGCAGTCCAGTGAGCCTTCCTCTGTCCTTCCTCTTAGGTCTAAGTTGGCCATAATCCCCCAGGATCCCTTTTTGTTCAGTGGGACAATCCGTGAGAACTTGGACCCTCGGGGGCAACACACAGATGCCGACTTGCTGCAAGTCCTAGAGCAATGCCATCTGCAGGCAGTGATTACAGAGATGGGTGAGTACATTGTTTGGAGAACAGAAATAAACTGCTTGTTATGTTTGTTGGGAGGGAGATATAATAATAATAATAATAATAATAATAATAATAATAATAATAATAATAATAATAATAATAATAATTTATTTATACCCCGCCCATCTGGCTGGGCTTCCCCAGCCACTCTGGGCAGCTTCCAACAAAATATTAAAATACAGTAATGCATAAAACATTAAAAGCTTCCCTAAACAGGGCTGCCTTCAGATGTATTCTAAAAGTCTGGTAGTTGTAGTTCTCTTTGACATCTGGTGGGAGGGTGTTCCACAGGGCCGGTGCCACTACCGAGAAGGCTCTCTGCCTGGTTCCCTGTAACTTGGCTTCTCGCAGTGAGGGAACCGCCAGAAGGCCCTCGGCGCTGGACCTCAGGGTCCAGGTAGAACGATGGGGGAAATATTAAGAACCTAGAAAATAATCTGCCAAAACCTATTGGTCTTCAATACTGGTCAGAGTAGTAAGCTGAAGGAAAATTCACTAAACAACTATGGGGTGGAGGTTGCTGGGAACCAGCGGAAACTGTTGTGATTTTTTAAAAAATAAATAAAAATGGCCTCAGTAAAACCCTTAAAATCAGTTTCCCTCATCTTAGGGTCACCAGATGTCGTTAGACTACAACTCCCATCATTTGAGCCAGCACGGCCAATGGCCAGGGGCGAAAAGGGTTATAAGGCAACTAAGTCGGTCCCCAGGTATTGTTGGACTACAACTCCCATCATCCCTGAGCTCTGGTCTTGCTAGAGAGGGGTGATGGGAGTTGTAGTTCAACAACACCTGGGGACCCACAGGTTGAGAAAGGCTGGCACAGAGGGTTTGTGATCTTTGTTTCTTGTTCCAATCTCAGCCCTTCTTGCCTACATTCAGGCCTTTCTCATTCATCTGAACTAGTGTTAAGTAGAGGCAAAGTTTTGAAACTTACATTAACTCCTCCACTCTCTTGCTCCATGCAGGTGGGTTGGATTGTGAGCTGGGGGAGAGAGGAAAGAGTCTCTCCTTAGGACAGAGGCAGCTGGTTTGTTTAGCAAGGGCTCTCTTGACCCAGGCCAAGGTGAGTGATGTCTTCTCAAAGTGGGTTCCACAAAGATGCCTGATATTTTTTGTTTGTTTGGGACAACTGTGGGGAAGGATCATACTGCAAGACTTGGAAGGTGTGAGGAGGATGTATTAGCTCAATAACAAAAAGGGGGGAAGCTGGATAAAAAAATGGAGCATTCTCCCTGTGAGGAAAGGTGACAATGTTCGGGTCTTCTGAACTGAGAAAAAAAGTGACTAAGGGGGAACACTATGGAGGACCATAAAAGTATGTACAGTGGTACCTTGGTTCCCAAACGGCTTAGTTGTCAAACAAATCGGCTCCCAAACGCCACAAACCTGGAAGTAAGTGTTCAGGTTTGCAAACGTTTTCCGACGCAGCTTCCACTTGAGTGCAGGAAGCTCCTGCAGCCAATCAGAAGCCACGCCTTGCTTTTCGAACTGTTTCGGGAGTTGAACAGACTCCCGGAAAGTATTAAGTTCAAGAACCAAGGTACCACTGTATGGTTTGGGGAAGTGGATAGAGAGAAAGGTTAGGCTTTTTCTTAAAACTCTAGAACTCAGAGTCACCTATTGAGATAGACAGACAAAAAACCATATTTCTCCACACTGTACAGAATTAGTTTATGGAATTTGCTACCACAATATGTGGTGGTGGCCCCCAGGATAGCTGGCTACAAAACTCATTCCCCAAATGTTTATTGAAGCAGTGAGAGGGTGCTCACACTGTGCTGAAAAAAGCAATTTTATTCAGTTTAGACAAATCAATGTAGGACAGGACAGTTAGTGGCTAACAATTTATTAACTAAATCGCACCTCCTGGTTCGTGGCAGTGTTTTATTTCTTTAATTAAAAGCATTTCTAAATTGCTTAATATTTTTAGAAACTAAAGAAGCACTGTCTTACTTCTAGGAGTACAAAGGTACAAAACCAGAGCAATATAATGACGCAGAGCTAAAAATGCTATACAAACATACCAACGGTACAGCATTCAGCCTTATGGATCAGGGAAATCTTGTGCAAAAAGATACAGCATTGCAGAGTCTACGGGCAACAGTGGCCAATGTCCTTTTTCAGTATGACACTGAATACCAGTTGCTGGGGGCCAAGCAGCACTGGAAAGGCCTCTTGCCTTCATGCCCTGCTTGTGGGCTTCCCAGCATGGCTCTCAAGTTCTTACAACGGTTAGATTCCACAGTGCCTGATTAAATTAAATGTGTTGTATTAATAAGCAGGACCAAGAGTTGTGTTCATCAGCGACACTCTTCTAAGTGTTTTCATTTTGTCTCATTGACAGGTTCTGTGCATTGATGAAGCCACAGCAAGTGTGGATCAGAAGACAGACCGATTACTCCAACAGACCATCCGCCAGCGATTCGCAGACAAAACTGTACTGACTATAGCTCACAGGTGCCTTTTTGTTTCTCCTTTAGCCTCTGTTCTCCAGCTTCCAAGCAGCAACGCTTAGTGATCACAGAATCACCTTGCCTCAGCTTTATTTACCTAATGCCCTTTTGCTTGCACACCCAGCTCTCTAAGCAGGTGATAACTACCCACAGTGGGTGGCAGATGTAGGGATGTCACAACCACATGCCTTTTGATTTACAAATCTGAAGTGCTCCAAGAAGTATTAATTAGTATCAGTGCTTGGATTATGGGAGGAAAGAGAGCCTTAATGAAATCCACAAGTCCTGCTCCTAGCTTTCCTTAATTTTAGTCAAATTATGTCCCACTGTTAGGTAGTTTGAATCCCATTTCATGCAGCAACAGACTTCCTAGTAGTCGAAGATAATTATCACTTAACATGGCTATCGATGCATTATTTACCTGAAGCGTATTCCTGTTATTTAGCCGACAGGGCTCCCAGAGTGACTTACAGCAATCACTTGTAAGACAGCAAACAGTGGTGGTGTGTATACAACCTGACCTCTTCTGTATGAATGTTGCAAAATACCCAGAAGAGCAGCTCTGCTTTTCATCTTAGTAAGAGATTGCACAGGGTTGCAGGCTATATCTTTCAGGCCTTCAATTATATTATCAGTGAGTAACAAATAAGAAACGTGAGGCTTAGGTCTAGTTCTTACACACAACAAACAAGCTAGCAAAGCTGTTTCAAAATTGCTTTGTTAGTCACATGCTTGAAGGCTTCTGCATCCAAAAAAACCCAAAACTCTTTGACACCTGAGAGATGCACAGTGCCACACAGTTGCAAGGGACCTCAACAGTCAGAAAGTCAAGGCAGAGAATATCACTTCTACAGCATCCCTCATAGGAAGAGGCTGGCTGGCCACCTAACAGTTGTTAGATGCCTATAGATTTACAGCAGTAGCTGAAAGGGAGTACTCTTTTGCCCACTTTGAGGTACTGTGATAAAAGAGAGGGCAGCACTTTTCAGTTCTCTGCTCTTTCCAAAATAAGAGCTTACCCTGCTGCTGTGTTTATTTCAGGTTGAACACTATCCTGGACTCAGACCGAGTGCTGGTGATACATGCTGGGAAGGTGGCAGAGCTTGATTCCCCTGCCGTTCTCAGCCAGAAGCCAGACTCCCTGTTTCAGCATCTTCTGCACAGTGGGCAGCAGTGACCTCCCTGCAGAGACACAAACACTGGAAATTGGTACCTCACGACTGGGAATGTTCCCCTCTGCAATGTGGGACCCTTTCCTGATATCTGCAGCTTAACGAAAGATGCACTCCACACACGGCTGAGAGTCCAGCTTACGATTGAGAACAGGTGACAGAACATGCTCTGTCCAGGACTGCCAAGGGCTGCAGTTAATCGCTCCAACACATCTCGGCATCAAGAAAGAACCCTGTGTGAATGCTGGAGAGCTTGCTACAAGGCCATGTGGGCAGTGTAAGGCAGCTGAGCATTTAACACTGTGTCCTTCCCCTGTCCTGACTTTATTCAAGACGTCCCCACCCTGTCCCAAGTGGTGTGGCCTACCTTGGTCACAGAACCTGCTTGGCCAGCCACTTTGGCAACTGAATTGCCAGGGTTGGCAGCAAGTCCCATGGCTACTGTCTGGCATCCTCACACATTGTTTGCAGTATTCCTCTTCCCAGCCTGTGTCACACCTACAAAAAGAATACAGGAGGGTCAGAAGAAGAAAACAACCATATCACAAGTAGCAAAAATAGGGAAAGGGGTGGGAAGTGCCCTAGGGCATTAGCTTTGCACTAGCAGTCAGTGTCTCAATTCTTGACGATGCTGGGGGTGAAGTGAGTTTCTCTTGCATAACGTAGACAAGCGCCTCTCATAAGAATGCTAGAGTTCTTGCAAAAAGCAATAGCAGGCAGGTGAGAAGCGTTTAAGTGGGTGGAGCCAAGCATGGGGCAAAAGGGAGCTGTAGGGAAGAGGCAGAATTTGGGGTGGGGCTTTTGCGCATCAATCAACCAGGAATGCCTGTCTAATTCTTGCTTGGGGACAGTGAGAAAGGCATCTCCATTGAATAGATATGTGGATAGAAGTACAGCAGGGTTGGGGGGGGGTACAGGGAAGCACAGCCCTGTTGTTTTTAAATAAAAATAATAATTTTGAATGAACCTCTTCAAAGGATGTACAAACTCAATAAACAATATTCAAAACTTGGGTTACAATTTCCATGTCTCTCCTTCATGCAGCAGTACATAAAGTCAACCATACCAAATTCTACTGCAGTCTGTTCCTGTTGTCATCAGGTGTGGAAATCTCTAAAGAGAAGGAAAAAACAGCCCTTATCCTCCAAATCTGCAATCTCTGTTAGTGTTCATGTATGAAACAAAGGGAGACCATTTCCCTAAGAAGGTGTCTTCTTGTGTTTTATTCTTAGCCAACCTAAACTTGGTACATAAGCATTTCAGAGCTCTGGTACTTTTTTCAGTATGGAAGCAATGATGTCATTTGACAGAAACTCCTTGTTCCAACAAGTGAATGACGGGATAATAAGGTTTTCTAGGGGTTTTTTTATATAAAAAAAGTTAGATCAGCATAGAAGCCACAAAGAGGAAAACAATCAAAAGAGGCTGGGTACTCTCTCCCCTCCTTTTTATGGGGTTCCTATTTCCCATTAACAATTGAAATTAAACTGTGATTGATGCAAATGATGTCTTTCTCCACTTTCCCAGATGAAAAGAGGCATGCTCTCTTCCACCAGCTGCAGAATGGCTGTATATACCACTAAAACACCTGCTAACTGCTTTGTTTGACCCTGACACACACCTCAGAAACCCCTGCCCTTTGAGTAAACTGATGGGTTCTGAACAATATCCTAAGGCAATAGTAGGCATATGTCAAACCCCAAACACAGCAACCAGCACTGGCATGTGGTGGTGTTGGAATGCTGTACATGCAATATTATGCCATATTATTTGGCTGATTTTTGACACGTAATCAGCCACGCAAACATGATCTTGGTAACTCATTTGAAATCGAAATATGTCAGTGTCGTATCAAACTGTATCCCTGTCCTTTGGAACTTGTCAGAGGGATAGTATAACTGGCTAAGGGCACTATCTAACACAATAATGGAAGGAAAGGGCTTTTGGAAGTTTGTGCCCAATAATCAGTTGGCTTACTGCCCAGTCAGAAGTTCAGCAAAACGATTAAAATTCCTGCAGCAGACAAACTCTATCGGAGGTTGTTTTAATTAGTAAGCACAAATGCACACACTCGATACAGTTGCTTCAAGAAGGGTTCTCTCTCTGAGCCTTGAGAGGGTTTTCAGTCTTTGCTTCAAGTTCTCAGCAGGTCGAAAGTCCAAAGTTGCCAAAATCCTGCAATGTCAGTCTTCTGTTTCTTCTTTGCAAGTCTTTACAACTCTCCCCAACAACCCTTCACCATTCTCCGCCACCACCACAAAATTCTGTAATGACAACTTCTGATATAGACCAGAACTGCATGCCAGTATGCACAGCGACAGAGATCAGACAATTACGAGTAATTTGGGGGGCAGGGGATCCTTTTCTACCAACTCATGGAGAATTAACTCATGACTTAAAAAGGTCCACCTGACCCACTATCATACAAAGGACAAAATACATGACTTGGCTAGCAACTTGAGGTGGTGACCTTCTGTAAGCGCAATAAATATGCAAAGTTTTCAGATATACGGACTCCATATGAGGATCTATTTGCTTGAATGAATGAACCTGGGATTGATCTGGATGACCAGGTGTGCCCCCCTCCATCAAAAAACTACACACAGAAAGTAGGGTTTTGTTTTATTCTGGTTTATTACATCTTGTCTGATTGCATTCCCCATTTCCCTTAAAAATATAATATTTATACGACTACAAAGAAAAGGACAGGAAGCTGAGATCCAAAAGGCCTCCAGACCAAGCAGAAACCCTGCTACGAAGTTTTGCACAAGAAGCAAAAATGGGAAATGAGCTTTAGCACAGAGGTGTGGTCTCTCTCTGATTCCTTCACTCCATGATACCCTTTGCTTTATGACTGCCTATTTCTCTCTCTCCATTTCTTTCCATCCTATTTCCCAACTAAAATTGTGCTGCATGTGGCTGGGGTCCAACCCTTTGTACTACGTCTTCTGTACACCACTTAGAGGTGACGGCAGATTAAGTGGTATATAAATTGTCAAAATAAAATACAGTTTTGTATTGATGAATGACAGATTGGGGGTAGAAACCTGCAGAAAGCTTTCCACTGCTTTAGGGCAGGGGTTGGCAAGGTTTACCTCGCCTGGGCCGGTTCACTCCAGCGGAGATCCCTCCGCGCCCACAATTTCCAGTGTCTGCACAGGTGCAATTTCCAGCGTCGGTGCAGACGCGATTTTTGGCGTCTGCGTAGACACGATTTCCGGTGCCATGGAAGCGTGTCCCCGCGCCACACTGCTTTAGTGCAGCGCGCAGGGACTCGCCAAGTGGGCAGCTCAGTTCAGGGGCGGCTCATGGGCCAGTTAAACAACCCCTGTGGGCCACTTGTGGCCCATGGGCCTTAGGTTCCCAACCCCACAAACATTCCATCAGCTTGTATTTGGACATATGCTGAAGACCATTGTATTACAAAGATGTGATGCTCTGCAAATTTTCCCTTTGAATGTCCTCAGAGGTGCACAGGCCTGGACCTATAACTTGCAAGAAGTTACACTAGCACAGCTTTGTAGAGATCCGTAAGAGTTAATCACTGCTTGCTAGAATCAGCACTTATTCTAGAAAGCCTATCTGACCAACAGCATGGGAGATATGGGACCATGTGTCCTTTGGAGGCCTGGCAAGCTGGATCCCCACACATTAACTCAGTGCTGAATAGAGTAGCAGGTGAAGATCTTCACCATCACATCCCTTTATAGTCCACCATTTGTTCTGACTGTTCTGACCTTGCAGACAAGGTCATGGGAAGATGACATCAAGCACAGGTGAACAAGCGTCACCGGCATTCCCAGATATTTTCCAACGTGCAAGCCCAGTTATGGGCAGTAGGAATCTCAGTGCAGACCTATAAGGATTCAACCCATTGTTTGCCCAAAAAGGGAAAGTGATTCTCCAACCATAGATGGAGCTGTAAGATGTCCGCTTCCTCTTGCTTTGTTCCTTATTTAACTCAGCCTGTAAATAAAGCCTGTTAAAGAGCGACTTTAGTGGTCATCATTGTCCATCTTTGGCAGAACACAGCACAAGCATTTCTGTTTGCCTGACAGAAAGAGCTGCCCCTCCCTTCCTGTGTGCTGTTCTGGGAGTTTCCCTAACTCTCCCCACCTCCAAGTCAATTTGGGGGGGGCGGACAAAGGGAAGGCAGGGGAACTTATTGCACCAGCAGGAAGCTTGCACTGTCTCCTGCTAGCTACATAGTTGAATTAGAACTACATGGTTGAATGTCCTCCTCAAAGGGGTCCATTCTTCTGCCGTAGGACTATAGCTTTGTCAGTCTTCCTGGATCTCACAGTTCTTGCACGGATCGCTGCCCTCCAGAAAGACAGTTCAGCCTGCTTCAGAACTGAGCCAGACTTGGCTTGACCAGTTTGCTTCCATTCTGTTCCATGGCTCTCCTGTAGACCCTATGTTCACAGCAAAAATTATTCCCCCCAAATGTGAACTGAACAACTCAGCACCTTCCAAAACAAGTTAACACCATGGGTGGACAAACAACCATTGGCCAAGTGCAGAAACCTACACAAGATTTTGGAGCTGAATTGCTACTAGATTGGTACTCCATTCCAGCCTCATAGATTCAGAAAGTGTGTATCAGACTCAAAGTCTACAGTAATTTTGCAACATTCTTCCATTATCTTTTGCATCTTGCCTCTGCCTCTATTGATTAACTAAAAGTTAAACACCTCTGGGCATATCTCCTTCCAAAGCGCACTCATCTAGCAAGAATTGGATTTAGCAGCATGTTAATGTGAAATCTCCTACCATATTTGATGCACCTCCTGAGTAAAACCATGCTTTTACTAAACACATATTCCAAGAGTCTCGTGTATTAGGATTAAATTATGTTATCAATGCATGTTGGCAGATTTACTCAATGACTCACACAGGTCTTTTCCAAGACAGAAATGATGTTTATTGAGCACACCAAAACAAAATATATACATCCATTACAGAAATGAGGAATAGCTCAGCAAATTATGTGCCTGCCAACATATTCATTATCAAGGAGAGGATCAAGAAACCAATGTCCCCTCCTTTGAGACCTCTTAAACGCATGTAACACTTTAACTAAATATCCAATGACACATCAGAAAGTGGCAACATGCTATTGTTGTTTTTTCATCGGCGTCCCCTGGCTTTTTGTGTAACATCCAGCCTGACTGAGAACTCAAAAGGTTTGCTACAAAGAGAACTGTAAAAGCAAGAGGGATTTCCCCCTTGCTGCGATACCTCTGGTTGCCTGCTTCTCTGGAGGAAGCTGAGCAATCCAGCTTTGCTCTTGCTCCACCACAGCCCAAGGAGGTGTGACTGAGTCAGGACCCAATTAGGGGGCAGCACACAAGAACTGGAGAAAGCTGAGGTTTCACAGCAAGTACAGGGTTGGTTGGGGGCATCAGTTAGAAGCACCTCTCTGCCATGCAAATGGCTGTGTCCTGATGACTTCTGATTGGCTAATGTTGCCAATCACAAGGAAACTCTGGGTGAGGGATGAATGTCCTCTCAGGCTATTTTCAATGGAAATTGCTAAAAGCTCATTCTCCAAGAGAAGGAATTGCTTGAAAAAACTGTGAGCTGCAGATCAAGGAGGGACCTAGCAGCACACAGTGATTGCTGACTGGATGCATGCACATACACCTTGCAGCTGACTGGCCAGTAGAGCTAGAGACTGAAAATCGACTCCAGTGAGACTGATCATCATGGTCGATGCTGGGGGCAGGGTAAAGACGTAGAAAGTTCTGGGTTTATTTAAATGACTTGTTTCTTTTCCGTTTGAGCAACATAAGAAAAGATATATAGACCCACACCCTCACCAGAGCATAGTCTCATTTCAAAGTAATTCAGTATCATGTAAATATTTCCCGTCAAATAAAAGTGTCCTTCCATAAATCTTCATGAGCTGTAGGTGGTCTGTAGTCATGTTCTGTTGTCAAAGCATACAAAAAACCCAAAACCATGTTGTATATTTGATTTAGCAGTGTTCCTCAGGTCTTGAAGTTGTTGTCACCTTTTCTATTAAAGTTCAGTCCCAAGCTTGCATAAACCACACTTCAAACAGGTCAGCATTTGAAGTTCTCCAGTGTCTAGCGATGGTAATCTGTGCTGCCACGATAAGACAGATAAGAAGATCCATATGAGTTAGGTCCTGGGCATCCGCAGCAAAAATGGAGAGAAGAGCAATCTTGGAGTTCAAAATAATCACCTTTGGAAGTGCCTTCATCCTAGATCGCCAGAAAAAAGCCCTTCTTTTGGTTGTTTGAGAATATGGGCACTGACCTCTCTTACTTATTTGAGTATGGACTCTCAAAAAAACATTAGAACCTGAACTCCTTCTTTGAATTGCTAGTATCCCTCTTCTCGCAATCACATTTCTCCTTACTGCAATCCATTCTGTCTCCTATAACTTCAAACACCTAGGAACCCATGCACAACTGCTACCCCCAAACTGAACATTTAGCCCTCCAGGTGATGTTGAACTACAACTTCCATAATCTCTGATCATTGCCCATGCTGGCTGGAGCTGATGGCAAGGCTAACGTCATCTGGAAGGCTACAAGTTTCACATCCATGGGTTACATCTCAATTACCAGGCACACCCTATGTTTCGGTCTTCTATCTGTTCTACATATACTTGCTAGAATCATTTATGACTATGGTACTTTAAACTCTGCAGTTTCCATTTACACACACTAATTATTAAACTGTTTCACACTGTAATTACAAAACCCTTTCCCAGCACTTTTATCTAAATGTATAATGGCATGGGAGAAATGAGAGAATGCTGCAGGACCCCAAAGCACATTTGGCAAAGGGGTCAAGCAATCATTGCCTAACACCACCATCTGGAGTCTGTTCCAACTCAAGACGGCCTAACCAGAAGGCTGCCATGGTTCAAAGCCCCTGAAACATCAATGGTGTTTTGAGACAAGACATTGTGCAATGTTTTCCTCTGTTTCCTGTGGGTTTTTTCAGGGCATCCACACCATCTTGTCATCCTTTTGCAAACATCCCACAATGTTTCTTCCTTTCATCCATAACTTTATGTATGGATGCCTCTTTGCTCTTTTACCCTTTACAATTATTTGGCTATGGTTCTGATTTGGGTAAATGAGAATTCCAGAAAGCTATCCTTTAATCACAGCTCTTCTCTTCTGCTCTCACCTGATCACACTATCCATGCAATTTTGTTTCTTTCCATTACTGCCAGGCATGTTACTACTTTTTTAAATGTTGCAGAGATCTTTTTACTGAAGACCTTTGCACAGTGTATATGGACAAATTTCTGCAGCTCTATAATTACTTTTTTTTGAAAAAATTGCAATTTAAGGTTTCCAGCAATTCTGTTAGCACTTTATAATGAATGACCATAATAAATGTTCCAACTTTTAGTAAAAGGAGGTATTTGCCAGTTACATTGTGTGCATATGTCATTGTACAGAAGACATAGGCTGATTTTCAATCACACGTTACAAATTATTGTGATTAGAAATGAAGTACAGTCGGAAAAGGAGAACTGACTGTGGCCAATCAGAATGTCAAAAGTTCTGAAATACCAGCATTCCTTTTTTTTTATGCACATGCAGGTCTCTGAAATACATGCATTCGTGGTCAGGAAACACATGAGTGGAAAAGGGAAGTGATAGGAATGATGGATATGGTGCAAAGGGTGAATTGTTTTGTTCCAAACACATCTTGGCATGATCCACTCACTGGTATAGACTGGAAATAGTGTGATCAAATAAAATGAACACAAAAGTTTGACATGGTATGGATGGTAACTTTTAGTTCCACAGTCTCAAAAGGAAAAACAATGTCATTGTTCACAAAAAGCCTTGCCTCTGGAAGCACATCAATATAATCAACAGGGTCACACTTTCCCCATCTTTCAGCAAATCCAAGTTAAGAATTGGAGTATAAAACCAAATACTTTCAGTTCATAAAAGAAAAATCTCCATTCTACTGCATCAAATGCCTCTTTCTCCACTGCTTTTTCTATAAGTACTTTTTATTGGATTTCATATAAGTATAACAAAATATAACTAGACAAATAAACATAATCATAACACCCCTCCCCGCAGTCTCTCCAGATATCTGGCAAGTATTCATGTCCCTTTACTATTTGTCCCTCTTTTCACTTTTCTGCAGGATTCGCCGATGTTATTCTTTCAAGGTTGCAGGGCAGCATTCGTCCGCAATGAGGTCATCTTCTCCAACTGAAGTATCCAACTATCAAGAAGTATACATGGTCACAACATCTAGATTTGTAATGATGAAGCAGATAACATATTTTGTAGACCCCTTTCACTAGTACACACAGGTCCCACTACCGGAACACTTGTTATCAAAAATCTCAGTTATACTCAAACTGCTGATTAAGATATCTGAACAGCTGAAGCTTGCCCACTTCCTTACTTGTTCATGCTCTGCTTGTTGCCAGCAGCCATTTTGAGCAGAAACCATGGAGGGACGGAGAGACATCAGGGAGCAAGAGAGATTGAACAAATCAGCTTTTCTTTTGTTTGGTTTTGCTGATTGGCTGTGGCAGTTTCAGGCATAAACCAGGGAGGGATCGAGATTGTAAAAATCACAAATTAAAAATGTTCCCATAGGAAGTAATGGAAATCACCAGCTTTGTCATGTGAATGCTGACCTAACAAATTATTTTCTCGTTTAGAGGAAGGCATTGCACTGGGAAAGCAGGACCTGCGTGTATATGAAATACATGGCTATCAGATGGCATAAAAGGCATCTGTTTTTTACTTTCCTTTCAGTATGGGCTATTTTCTCAGCTATAGCTAATCTCCAAACATTTTTTTACTATAGGTCTACTCTCCACTGCTTCCATTGGCCTGGCAGGTAAGTAGAAGCAGAAGCTAAATTAATTTTTAAAAGCTTGCTCCTCAGCTGTTCCAGTTGCCTGCTCTCTTGTCTTCTGAGCTGCTCCTCTAGGCATGCTGAGCCTGGCAGCAGTACACCTGCTGCCAGAAGAAGCCAGTTTCCTTGGTGGACATTGACAGAATCCAATTGGCAAGTTTCAAATAGGTACACATTGTATGCACAGGAAACCATGTGGTAAAGTCATAATTATGCTAGACAAAGTGGGAAACAAATGCCTATAAAAGTAACTCACTGTCAAGATATGGATTTTTCTGTGGCCAGGTTGTTACAGATCAGCAGAAAAACCAGATTATACACAAAATCCTCTATAAAATGTATCTTTTCAAAAACACAAATCTATACATAATTTTTAGGATTGCAAAAATCACTATGCACAATAATTTGTTTTAGAAAATTTCAGTTGTTGGCTAAGCAAGTGTTAAAATAGATCATTTTACAATTGTATCTTTCTGATTATATAATGTAGCAATTTGAGTAATCTATACATGTACTTCTAATTATACATTTAGAGTCCTAGAATGCACAATGGCAGAATCATTAAGAGCTGAAATGATTATAAAAGGCTTTCTGTACCAAACATTTTGCTATAATACAGATTTGCTTATTGCAAAATCCAATCCTTTTTATTGGTATATTTATGATGCTTGTTTATATTTTAAGCATTTTTACCCTGATATTCAGCCATAAAAAGCTTTTAGAATGTTTATTTTTACTAACAGCACAATAGGACTGCAGCCCCAAACACCTTAATGAGAATGGGAAGGTAAAGGACCCCTGGATAGTTAAGTCGTCAAAGGTGACTGAGGTTGCGACGCTCATCTCGCTTCAAGCCAAGGGAGCCGGCATTTGTTCACAGACAGCTTTCTGGGTCATGTGGCCAGCATGATTAAACTACTTCTGGCGCAACAGAACACCATGATGGAAGCCAGAGCACATGGAACCACTATTTACCTTCCCGTCTGAGCGGTACCTATTTATCTACTAGCACTGGTGTGCTTTCCAACTGCTATGTTGGCAGAAGCTGGGACAGAGCAATGGGAGCTCATCCTGTCAGGCGGATTCAAACCGCTGACCTTCCGATCAGCAAGCCCAAGAGGATGAGTGGTTTAGACCACAGCGCCACTCGTAATTAAGAATTGTTTGAATACTTGGAATGGCTGCAACAGTCACATTTTATCGCTTTTGCCTCCTATGATGCAAATTCCTCGTAACAATGTGGATGATGTCTCACTGTCACTTGGTTCTCATAACACTTGTAAAAACTATGCTTTGCAATAAGACTTCTCTTAATCTGTCTTTTGCATTCTGTTAATGTTGAATGATCAGTTTGTTATTAGTCAGTTCTTGAATATCCAAAGGGCAACTGAAACACAATGTTTCAATGTTTTTCTTTTAAAGAATCCCCCTCCCAACTTCTTTATTGATATATGAGAATGGTCTAAATGTTCTAGTACTGCCATGTACAATTTATATATCATTACCATTTATCTTATAGTAACTATTGTACTTGAAACTGTCATGATAGTTTCCATCCTACCCATAATCCTGCTGGTCACTTCTCTCCTCGTCCCCTGGATCAGCCCCCCCCCATGCACACAGAAACAGAGAGAAAATGTGCACACACATATACATTGCTATTTTGAGTAAAAGTCCAATTTAGTAGAATTAATATGAGTCTTAAGCACTGAAGAGGTCAAAGAGGAAATGGGAAAGGTGACAGAATTACATCTGGGTTGACAAGTCTTTCTGAGATCTTTCAGTGGTGGGGACATAATTGGATAAAGGTTTACAGCAGAGGGCTTTTTCTATTTAAAGTATTTGCTGCTATAGCAAAGCCAGAGCAAAGCAAAGCAGTGCTGGTACTCTGAATCCTCTATGGGGCTATACCACCCTACAATTAAGTTACAACTTATAATCCTTCTAAGTGCACTGGAGGGGAGGGTGAAGTAGGGAGCCATGTTTTCTCCTCACAATGTTTACTGAAGGATGCTACATCATAACATAACATCCTTTCTGAGGTGCATATAAGGTGATATAGCCCTAGAGAGAAGAGTTGGGATGGAAGGATCTATCAATTTTGGTTCTCTCTGTTCCCATTTTTCCAATCGGAAATGCAGTTTCTACAAAGATTTGCTATTAAAATAATAATAATAATAATAATAATAATAATAATAATAATAATAATAATACATCAGCACTTTAGTGTGAATTTCTTCTAATTAAGTGATTTTTGTATGCAATTCTGACTAATGGACACATTTTTGCAATTTCCTCTAATATCATGTGTATGCTATTTTTACTAATATCTTAATTTTTATGCACTTTCCCCCAACAGAGGCATTTTTTAAATATATGCATTTGGTTGTTTGGCTGGAGAACTGCATTGCAAAATTTGGGTAAGGGTGAAATTTAAAGGGGGCTGTGTTTCAGTTTTCATATTGTTTTGGAAAGTGAGGATTTGATAGATTCAGCATTCAATGAGAACTGATCAAATTTCTCTCCCATCCTCTAGTCAAGTTTTTTATGTTGTGAACAACACTGAGATCTATAGATTTAGGGCAATATGCAAATTTAATGATCAAAACAAAACAAAACAAAACGCCACTATTGATTTGCTACGACAGTAAAAGCTATTTATAAAAAGGGGTGGTGCGGGGGAGAGAACTCTCTGCTGCTACCTTTTACATGTGAAAGTCTCCTACTTATGAAAGGCTTCTGAGTTTTGATAGCCCAGTGCTGGGAGTGAAAAAAGTTTCTCCCATCATTGCAGTCTGACAACAGAGCTGTGAAGGAGGGGGGGGAACTGTAGATAATGATTTAGGATTAACCTTGAGCGGCTTAGAAAATTTAGAGATATCTTACCTTCTATTTCCGTGAATTTGGTAGAGTTGTTATATTGTATCAGCATTTAATTTAAACCAAAGACCCAAGAGATAAAACTTCTTAACAACTATTTTACTTTCCTTTAGACATAAAACAGTAATTCACAACATAGGACTCATAAAATAGGAAGTTAACTGAAGACTTCCTGGTTTGTTTATTGGCTTGTACAAAGGGAGAAGCGAAGGGGATACATGCATGGGCAAAAGGCTAATTTATATCCAGGCTAATTAAGTAATTATCATCTGAAGTCGCTTGGTGAGTGCACCTGTTATTTTACCTGGATTGAGTTGCAAGTTAGCTCCTCATTTTTTTCCATTTTCTGACTTGTCTTTTTCTGACTTGTCTTTATTTTCAGAAGATTGCTTCCGGGCTTTCTCAAAAATGTTAATCCCCAGGATCAGAGCTACCTTATCAAGCTCAGATTGTTTTTTCCCTGCCGCATCAGAATGCATCTGCAGCTGAGCAACTTCCTTTGCTATCTTCTCTCGTAGTTGGTTCACTTCCACCAGCAAGGGATCTTTTGCCTTACGCATCTTCCGCATCATCTCCCCTAAGCCAGTCAAAGTGGTAGAGTGGAAAGCATAAGAAAATCATTAATACATGCAAAATTATTTTGGGTAATCAATTATAAGGTACCATTTTGGTATACTCAAAAGACAGAAGCAGGGTTTGCATTACTGTATGAAGAACTGACAGTTACTTGCAATGATTTGGGTTGCACCCTAATTAATTCCCTGTTTAGGATAATACCCTGAGATAAAAACAAATTACGCAATGTCCAGCATCACCACTTTAGAGGATAGTAGGGGAAAAGGAAGAATAAAATGAGTGCAGTACCTTCCTGTTTTGTAAGTCTGTTTAACTCAACTGTCAGATAATGCAGTTTCTTCTGTCGTGCTTCTTGTTCAGCCTTCAATTTCCCTCTTTCCTCCATTACCTAGAAAGGTTTGTGAAGGGAAGGAAGGTATTAAAAATCCCCCTTTCATGGATTACAACCCAACTAAAACTACAACAATCATTGAAAGTAAATATTTTCATCTTATGCTTGCTAACTCGGCCTGTGATTCATTGCACCCAGCTCCTAACATACTAAATGCCACTAAACATGAAACATACTAAAACTTACTAAAGCTTAAAAGCATGCAGGTCCTGCTTTCTGAACAAAATGCGTTCCCAGGAAATCATTTGTTAGGCGTATGTTCACATAATGAGCTTATGATTTCCATTATTTCCTATGGGAACACTTCTATTTCGTAATTTGTTTGATCTCTTCCCCTCCCTCCCTGGTTTCTGCCCAAAAGGGCTGCTGCTGACCAGCAAAACATGAAGTAGGCAAACTCCATCTGTTTGGCTGCTTGTGTAGTGAGGTTTGGGTATAATTCTTCGTGTTTGGCTGAGATTTCAGTTACCAAGTGTTCCAATAGCAGGACCTGCATGTAGATTGTATCCTTAAAGAGAGACTGTTTAAGACCTTAGGGTGAAGGGCAGGTAATAAACAACAACAACAATTAACAAGGTGTGTCTTGCCACAGTACCATAAAAACAGCCATTAGATAGCTCAAGACATTAGAGGTACATCCTGTTCAAAAAAACTATACGTAATCCAATGTCAAATAAAAAGTGCAGAAAAAAGTTAAAATAAAATTGTATGCGCTTTGAACTTCTGTAAAACGGCAGACCTTAAATCCAAGAATGTAATCTTAAACAAGGAATCAATTCTGCACTTGGTTTCATATTTCATTATGTGTTAGGAAAAGATGTGCAGTAGAAAAAGTATTACAGTGGTACCTTGGGTTAAGAACTTAATTCGTTCCGGAGGTCTGTTCTTAACCTGAAACTGCTCTTAACCTGAGGTACCACTTTAGCTAATGGGGCCTCCCGCTGCCACACAATTTCTGTTCTCATCCTGAAGCAAAGTTCTTAACCCGAGGTACTATTTCTGGGTTAGTGGAGTCTGTAACCTGAAGTCTGTAACCTGAAGTGTCTGTAACCCGAGGTACCACTGTATATATTTTTAAACTACAGTTTAAGGCATTCAGAAGTAAGTCTATAAGGATACTATCCACTTCTCAATAGCAGCAACTACATTGCTGCTATGTGGAAAAGGAAATGTGGTGGTGGTGGGGGGGAGGAAGATACATCTGCTTGTAAGATAAACATTCTCACCTTTTGTTTCTGAGCAGCTCGATTTCTATCATCAGGTATTTTTTCCTTAGCGCCTTTGTGGGTAGGCTGAGGGAGCAATTTGGAATGAGGAGCAGAGAAAGGGGTTTGAACAATCATAGATGTATTTCTTTTGATATCACAAGTCCTTCGTGTTGTGGAAATTGTCTGAATAACTCTGACGTTGGAAACTGAATGATTTGGTGGCACTGCTGGAGTACCGTACTCAGGTGCCTTTGGAAATTCAGGATGAGCCTGCTGGGGAGGAGCATACGTGGCCCAGCCAGATGCTGCATATGCCATATACTGTCCATATGGATTATAGCCAGGAGGGGGCATTGTGGGAGGTGGATAGTTTTGTGGCAGGTGAGTTGCACCGAATGGTAAATAGAATGGAACACTATACTGGGGATATATGGGAGCAGGAAACATATGAGGAAGACAAGGTGGGGCAGATGGAATTGGAGATGCCATGGGAACAGCTTGCTCTTGTGGGAAATGATAATCTTGCCTTACAATTTTGCTTTCAGTGTGCTTAGAATGTGAAGCAGGAGACATCTCTTTAGATGGTGGGAAATAATCAGGAGAGGGAGAGTGGTTCCACCTTGACTCTGGAGAATGAGTGTCACTTTTACTGCAGTGCCTTTCCTTAGACTCCCTAGATTCTTTCCTAGGTTTATGAGAAGCCACTGAACGACGATCAGGAGAACGAGATGCTTTCTTCCCATGGAGGCGTTCCTGAGTGCGGGCAGCAAGCTTACCAATTTCAGCCACCCCAATGTCAAGACCAATAGTTTTGAGCAAGTCATAAATTTTCTCATGCTCTGATCTGGATTCTTCTAAAGTGTCTGATTTTACAGACAGACTAGCAGGAGGAGAGTTTATTTTCTTCCTTCCATGTTCTTTATCACCACTCAATGTTATCCTTTGAATAAAAATTGAGTCATCCCCATTATCACCATAAAGAAACTTCTCTTCAGCCTCAACATCATCAAGGAGGCTGTTCCTTCTCCTTTCTTGAGTGCTGGTAGAATCTGTTTTCATACTCAGAATGTGTGAAAAGCCATTCCCATCCTGGCTGGCTCTTTCATGGGGAAGCAAGAAGTAACTGTGCTGGTCTTCTGGCTCTGATGTGGACTCATGACACTCTCTCCGATTCAAAAAGCTCCCAAAATTCTGTTTATAATGGGAAATGTTTTGTTTTTGGCCAGAATGCAGCTTCCAATTATGCACATTGCCTTCAGATGTTGTATTTGCAGGTTCTACATCTGCATTTTTATTGAACTGTTTGAGGAATTTCACCTCCTCAGTTGAAAAAGGAGCAATGCTGTTGGTTCTCTGGGGAAAAGGAGGATCATCTGAAAGAAGAGGGGGCTCTTTGAGAGAGGCAGAACTGCTAGAAAAGACTTCAGGCTAAAAAGAAAGAAATTGCCATTTGTTACTACATTTTGCAAGGAGGCTAATCACTTTCCCAATCTATTAAGACAGACATAACTTTAATATAAAGGGTTTATAGTCAGTAGTTCATAACACTAACGAAAACTGTAAGATAAAAATGGAATTGAAAGAGACAAAATAGTTCCTAAATTCCACACTGTTACATCTGCATAAGATGGCCATTTTGATTAGGGATGGGCCATACTTTAAGAATGTGAGAACAGTCTGCTGGATCCAGCCAGTGGCCCCCCTAGCCCAGAATCCTGTTCTCATAGTGGCCAACTAGAAGCGCAAGGGAAGCCCACAAGCAAGAGCTGAGAGCAACAGCCCTCTGCCCACCTGCAGTTTCCAGCAACTGGTATTCTGAAGCATACCACCTTCAACACAACAGTGAAGGCAGAGCATATCCATCAGGGTTAGCAGCCACTGATAGCCATAACCTCTGTGAATTTGCCAATCCTCTTTTAAAGCTACCCAAGTTAGCGGCTATTGCTGCCTCTTGTGGGCAGGAATTCCACAGTTAAACTATGTGCAGTGTGAAGAAGTACTTCCTTTTGTCTGTCTTGAATCTTCCAACATTCAGCTTCCTTGGATGTCCATAAGTTCTAGTATTATGAGAAAGAGAAAACTTTTCTCTAGCTCCTTTCTCCATGCTGTGCATAATTTTTTACACTTTTGTCATGTCACTTTCACTGCTGACAATCAACACTCCTGCCTGATCGTCTTTAATAGGGCACTGGAAGAGAAAGTGACCGATTATCCCCCACTAAAGGCCAACCCTGGCTTGCAACACTGATCTAATGAGCTATAAAACTGCCAGTATAGCGAGGTAAGATTTGTCAGCTTGATACCTTGGTAATAGCTGTGCAATTCTTGCCCCTACTCAAGCCAACCCTCGTTCACAGTGAGGGCAATGAGAGGGCTTTGTTTGCCCTGAATAACACTGTCATTTAGACAAAGCTGAGGGGCTATGTAGTACCCTGAGAATCATTCTGCGATGCCTGATTTGCTGAGATTACACAGCAATAATAGAGGAGAAGAAAAACCATGTCAAATGAGTAACTGAGGAGCAACACAGTGGCTGTGGACAGGGACAAACATATGTAAAACAATACCTTTGGAGATTTGAAATCAACATTTCCCACCAAACCCAAAGTGTTTTTGCACCAAAACATTCACAAGCAAGCATTATGTGCAGCTCTGGTTATGGCAGCTACAAAAAGATAATTCCCATAGCCATATTGTTACTATTATCAGAAACGAACTGATTTTTTCATATGATGAAACCCTGAGATAGAGAGAGCAGGATGCCAAAAAGGTACTTGCCACATCATAGTTGGCACGGTTTTGAAAAGCATTATTTATTTACAGTATTTAGTATTGGAACCACCTGCCAAGGTGCTCTCTCTCCACAGCTACACAACAGAAAAACAATCCAGTCATGATAGTATGAAATGTCACCTGTTCAGAGCATTCCATACCAATCTGAGAGAATGTCTGCAGTCCAATCCAACTAGGTAATTCTAGTATTAAGATTCTTGTATTAGGTTCAAGCGGGTCAAAAAAATGCACAACATGGTAAATGTACTGCATAAATTGCCAACTCTTCAATTTCAGCCTACACACAGATGTGAATAATAGTACCCTTATTTTGTTTACATTCAACCCATTGCAAGTACCATTAAATGGTTCAAAACAAATCCCAGATGTACCATTCCAAAAACCACCTTAATTTGGTGGTCTTGACTATTCTGATTTTTCTACTGTAGAGGTAAAAACCCCCTTCATGTCCAGATTAATAATAATAACAATAATAATTTATTATTTGTATCTCAGCCACTCTGGGCATCTTCCAGCATATATATAGAAACATAGTAAAAATTAAACCTTAAAAAGCTTTTCCTATACAGGGCTGCCTTCAGATGTCAAGGTGTTAAAACATTTCTGGCACCTTGCCGCAGGTTCTATCTATAGGAGAAAAACATGACACATATACAAGTGGGAGGCTCTTCTGTGTGATAGCATCACAGCTACAGAATGTACTGCCAAGGATAGTGAATCTGGTGCTCGAACCAGGTAAAAATTTTTTTGTCACCCAGCCACTGCAAATTGTTTTATTATCTAGCTGAATAGTTCTGCCATTCTCAACTTTATTGTATTCTCGGTTGTCTTAGATTGTAGTACAGGTGGCGATCACCTTGCACCTGTCTACCTGACATGTGACCACCAAGACATGCGCTGCTTTCAGCTTTGGAAGGGAGCAAAATGGGCTTACGCACAATTGCTGACATGCACAATGACCTGGAAAGCAACCCCCACACTAACAGGGAATCGCCTGTATTTAAATTCCTATGTATACTACCTGGAAATCTGTTTCTGGAAAGCTTAGGGTTTTTTTAAATAAGTAAGGATTTTGATTGTGTGTGAATTTTAAAGCTATATGAATAAGCTGAATGAAAACTTTTGAAAGGTAGAATTGCTCATGAAGTGGGATGCTCTGAATACCAAAACTAGTAAAATGTCCTCATTCCAAGAAAAATGGGATCCAATATGCTGATTATTCTACAAGTTACACCAAACAAACTCCACAACTGCGAGGGAAGCCTGGATATTATTCTGAGGGTATTTGTTCCAGAATTAACAGAGATTAAGTTAAATAATAAAAGATTCAATAAAAGAGCAGTAAAAAGTGTAAAGGACAGTTTAACCAGAGAGAGAAATACATGCCAAACCTGCACCGAAGGATCATCCCTGTGTTTCTTCAGAATAGATTTTTTGGGCATTGCTGTTATTTCATTAGGTCTATAAATATATTTATGTTCAGGGTCTTGACTGCAATTTCTGCTCAGCTCCTCCTCTTTGCTTTTTCTCCCAGCATATTCAAGTATACGTAAATCCACATCGTGAAATGGCAGGCTTGGGCTCTTACTAGGATCTTGTTTGCAGAAGTTCCACGTCCCAGACAAGAAATCCTCAGGCTCTATGTCTATCTTAAGCAGTCTGTCATCTCTGTCATGTTTAGGAAGTTCTAGGTCTTGCCCTGTATCCTCTGATGGCTTCCCAAGTAGCATTCTATACCTTTCCGTTTCCCTTGGGAGATATTGTAGATGGTTATAGCTGGTGCTATAGTCTGATTGATGGAGGAAATCGTCTCTAAAACGATAATCCTCATCTTGTCCTGTATTGAAAGGTGAAGAAGGAGTTTCCTTGCTCAAGGAATACCGCTCAATGCTTTGAGGGCGTGGAAGGCCACTGCTAAATATTGGACCATCAGCCAAGTCATCCCTAATAAGAGAGGTACAGAACAAAATCAGCAACTTGGAATAACCCCCCCCTGAACTCCAGCTGGCATAAAGTGCCCTTTGTATGACAACTCAATACTGCTTGCCTTGAACCCAAGATGGCTGGTTCTGAAGATTTTATATACTCAGCAATAACTTCACCCCTTGACAGTCCAAACTATGCTGCAGTGAGCGAAATAATTCATTTCAGAAGTCTTGTTATTTATGAGCATAGGAGACATGCAACAGGAACAGAAGGAACAGAAGCCCAAACTTGAGAGCACTCAGGTTCCAGTTTGTCTATTTATCTTACACAGAAGGCCTGCATACTTCAATTATTTTATGGTGGATTTGAACAACACACATTTAGGGTTGTGTTTAGCTTTTTTAGATGGTCTCATAAAAAAAAGAACACAAATGTCTTGCTGGCTATCTAGGGGGAAAGTGAGCAACAGAACATTTTGGTATTTTTTACAGTAGTAGAATTCCCCCTTTCATCAGCAACAATATTGTAGTTCCAAATTCAGCAAAGTTTCTCACCCTCCACTCCTCAAATAATTTCCTTCACATACTGTTTTCTGCATGTTACTTTAGCAAAACAACAACAACAACAAAACCCCTCAGAATTACTACTGAAAATAACTTCCATGCATGTTTTTAAATGAGGATTGCTGAAAGCATCAAACCTAAATACATGTTTTCATCACACTCAGCCTGCTGAACGCTTTCCCAACAATAATTTTGAAGAGATCTTCATGTCAAAAACAGTATGAAGCAAAATATCAAAATATGGAAGACAACTTCCTTATCCGTTCAAAGCAGTGTTCAAAATTAGCCAGGCACCAGGCGCATTTTGCCCCTGGCTTTTGACCACTTGTAACCAAGTGAAGATGCCTGGGCACCAGGATGGCACCCGACATCACCATCTGGGGATCATTGGATCTGGACTGTTTTCACACACTAATATCCCACTAATACCCTGTAAAATTTTATCAGTTACATTTTATCTGCACAATCGGAATGAATTTCTGGAACCAAATTGCTTTTTCTGTGCAGCCTGAGCAGGAACAGTCACCATTAAGAAAAAGAGGTAAATTTAGGTCAATATATATGTATGTGGACTATCCCTGGATCAAGTGACTTTTCTTCTTCCAGTTCTCAAAGCTCTTAACCTAGCTCAAGGTAGTCAGAAGTTTAACTCAGAATCAATCATGGACAGTCCATCATTTGAAAACAAAGACTGGAGCTGTCTTGCCCCAAAATGGAAACTAGGCATTCCATTTTGACGACAGCAACCTTGGTTTAGGGAACTATTTGGGAACCTAGCATATATATCTAATTTTCTAATACTGCAGGAGAATAAGATCTATAATGGGAAACTGGATTCAACTGAAAAAAAATGTCCATCAAGACACAGACCTATACCAGCTCAAGCTATTATAAGCCCTTAAAAAAGGGGGGGCGGTTCATAGGATCAAGCTATCAGTTGAAAAAAAGTTATACCGTATTTTTTGCTCTATAGGACGCACTTTTTCCCCTTCAAAAATGAAGGGGAAATGTGTATGCGTCCTATGGAGCGAAGAAGCCATAGCCCCGCAACCCTCTCCCGGCTGGAGAGGCGACGGGCGGCTATGGCAGGAGCCTCTTTAGCTGCGCGCCACCTCTCCAGCCGGGACAGCGTGCACGGGGCTAAAGAAGTCCCGCTTACCCTCTCCCAGCTGGAGAGGTGATGCGCGGCTATTGCAGCAGCCTCTTTAGCCGCGCACCACCACTCCAGCCAGGACAGCACGCGCGGGGCTAAAGAAGCCCCCCGCGACCCTCTCCCAGCTGGAGAGGTGACACGCAGCTATGGCAGCAGCCTCTTCGCTGCACGCCTTTCCGCTGCTTCCCGACCTGCTCTTTGGGGCTGGTGGTGGGCTTCCCCCCGCCAGCCCCAAAAAGCAGGTCGAAAGGAACCTGAAGCCTGGAGAGTGAGAGGGGTCGGTGCGCACCGACCCCTCTTGCTCTCCAGGCTTCCGAGGTAGCCACCTGAAGGCGACTGAGCGCACCTTAAACGGCACCTTGTTTTAGAGGGGGAAAACAAGAGGGGGGAAATTCTCCCCCTCTCTGCGCAGCACCTCCTGCCGCTTCGCTGAAGGGGCACTGGGCAGAGAGGGGGAGAATTTTTTTTCCTTGTTCTCCCCCCCTCTAAAACAAGATGCATCCTATAGTCCGGTGCATCCTATAGTACAAAAAATACGGTAATTTGCATTGTTCTTATCACCACGACAGAGTTAAAATCACTTTAACAGTACCCTGTTAGCAGAGACACTGAGTAATGTGCCAAGCAATAAAATACTGGCCAAAGTTTATTGAACAAACCAAACTCCAGCACAGGGCTGTCTTAAGCATATGCGGCGCAGGGGTGCAAAGATCCGCCCGGCGCCCCCCCCCAAAGTTGCTGACCTTTTTAAAGGAAAGGTTCCCCAGAGTTGTCAGGCACCTGGTTGGCAAAAAGAGGCAAAGCTGCTCACTCTCTTTCTCTCAGGGAGCTGCCGCCAGCGCACTTCGAGTCCCAAAGTCGGACCAAAGTGGAGAAACGCACAGGAAAGGTGAGCGGCGGCAACCCTTTGGCCCACCTGTCCCTTCTACCACCCAGGGCAGCATGAGGAGGGGCTGCTTGCCTGCTGCTGCTGCTTCCAGCGTCGGAGGAGCGAAGGGACACCGCTAAAGCCGAGGCGGGAAAGGCGTGCTGAGGAGAATGCTGCTTGGCGCCTTTTCTGTCGCTGCTGTTGCCGCCGTCTCTTGTCCTCCTCCTCCTCCTCCTCGCTGGGCGCATGTCTGTCTGCTTGCCCACCCACCTGCTTGTTTGCTCTCTGGCTCCCGGAAGAGCCCACTGCAGCGCTCCGACCGACGGGCGGGCTCTTCCCGGACTCAACTCTCGAGCCCCGGACTCTCAGCCTGGCGCCCCTGAGAGCCTGGCACCCGGGTGCCCTGCACCCCTAGCGCCTATGGGTAAGACAGCCCTGCCCAGCTGAAAGAAAGAAGTTTTGCCTTTCGACAGGCCTTGTTGACAGCAGTCTTAGATTCAATGAAACAGCCACAAGAAAATTCACTCACAGCTAGACAGCTTACCAAAGCAGCTACTACCTCAGTAAAGATCATGCCACCCGCCCTGGTCGCAACCTACCCCCTCTTGTCTAGATGACTTACAGACAACATAATTAACCCTTAAATTACACACCGAATTATCTCTGCTGTTATACTTCCATATTCTACATACTAACAGCAAATTAATAATGGATCTTCTGTAGCCAAAATGACCACCCAAACATTAAGAGGTGGCTATATTTTGGCTCAGGGAAATCCCAAGATTTGCAGATGCACAAAAAATATTTTCAAAAACTCTAAGGAGAGACATAAGGAAATAACCAGCCCAAGGAAAACTGAGTAAGCTCTGTCAACATGGAATATTGGGTGAGTGTTGGGGGCAAAAGCACAGGACACTGGTGGGGGAGCGAAGAGGAATGGAATGGAATAACTGAGAGAACCCTGATCAGCAGCACTCTATGTGGCAACATTTTCTTGTGGGTCCAATTTGGGTTTTCCTTATTCTAGTGTTGATATAGCTTTAACACTTTCACACTGAACAATGAAACTTCCCCGTTGCTTCTACTTCTAGAAGTGGCTCTAGAAGTAAAAGCAACGGGGAAGTTTCATTATTCAGTGTGAAAGTGTTTTACAACTTCTGTCATTCATGCAATTATCTTTCCTAAATATACCCTTTTTCATGTACATGTCTGTGTATATAACCCTATTTTAAATGGAAACCTGCTGTTGGGGATCTGAAGAAGAAATTTCACCCCTAAAAATGGAGTAGGAAAACAGGATGTTTGGGCAGTGAAAGCAAATTATAATATAGATCTTCACACAGTTTCTGTACCTGCAGGAACATGTGAGTTTAAAATAGCAGCTAAATTGTCATGAGGTAACAAGAAATTTACTAAAAGGGTGTTTCATCATTTTGTTTTTCAACTGGGGTTCATTTTTAGAAAAGAAGCTGTTTCAGTTCCACATCTACTCTCACGGCTTCCTCAGAATCCACTGAAGACAAAACTGTCAGAAAAATTCAAAGAAGTAGATGTAAAAACTAATGATTTCAATCAAACAAAAGGTTTCCAAAACTGAGCTATGTACTTTTTATCCATCTCCATCCTGCTCTTATTTATAAAAAGACTGTATGAAATTAAACGGAGACATGTTTTCAATACCTCTCTTTAATTCCTAATATTTTAAATCCATACCAAGGGAGGTATTAAAAATATGTCAATAAGAGAGCTAAATATGTCTGTCCTATATGTGAGATTCCCAACATGTCCTATACATTTCCCACAACGTCTTACAATCAGGTTGTGGGATTTTATATTACCCATGGGACAAGTACCAAGAAAGATAACCAAGGTTAATTATGAGAGACTGGCCTTCAGAGAAGCCTTACCTGTTCCCATCACTCAAACTTGGAGAGCGTTTGTCTGGAGAGTGAGAGTGCTTGCCCGGAGAGTGAGAGTGCTTGCCCGGAGAGTGAGAGCGCTTGCCCGGAGAGTGAGAGCACTTGCCCGGAGAGTGAGAGCACTTGCCAGGAGAGTGAGAGCGCTTGCCCGGAGAGTGAGAGCGCTTGCCCGGAGAGTGAGAGCGCTTGCCTGGAGAGCGTCTCTACAATTAAAATAACAAGACATCAGAATTCTTACGGCCAAGTAAGTTACTATGGGGCAGGGGGTTCATGATGCTATTTAAGAAATAAGCCAATATTAATGCAGTATGCAAATTTTACTACAATTGATGTGAATTTGAAAAACACTACATGCACCTAATGTTTATAATGTGCAGTGAAGACATCTGATAATATGTACACCAACAATGTAATGAGAAAATGCAGCTAAATTGACAATTGTACCATTTAGAAGAATAGGAAGCCTCCCAATTTATTGCTAGTGACATAGACCACCAAAAAACCACTGTCCACCCCCATTTTTCACAGAAAAGCGGTCAATTCTAGGAATGGGTTGTTTCTTAAAATTAATTAGTAATGGAACAGGGGGATAGTCCATCAGTCGAACAGGGCACTTCCAAGTTCTAATAGACATTTTTAGATAGGTGAACTTATCTCTTGGAAGCATTTATCTCCTCACTCTGCTTCCTCCTGCTATCTAGATAATCAAATCTCAGTTTATTAAGCCAAGATATGTGCAGAGTCACAAATCCACATGCAGCTTGCTCAGCTCCGTTCCTAAAGCCAGGCATCAAAACTAACAGCAGTGTACTGTTAAATCCAAACACTGGCTTCCAAACAAGACAGGAACTGGAAGCCAATTTTATTTCAATGGCTTCATTTTCTAGCCTCCTTGGAAGCCATTGACCAGCTTTCCAATTATTTGTTAACAGAATAACCATGGCTTCCTGGCATGTTTCCCACTTGAACAAAGGGGACAGGGGACCAAAGAGATTGCATGCGAGTTCAGTAAATTTATGCACATCTCAGCTCATTAGGCCAAGATCTGATCATGCAAATGCAGCCTCTTTTCTTCTTAATCTCTCCCCCAGCCTTTAAGATCTTTAAGTATTTGGTTATTGACAAATATGAAAAGTGAAGTACAATCACTTCCAAAGGCTAATCTTCTCTGAAATTCACAGTTTGATCCTAAGCATGACTATCCATTAGCTGTGTTGATTTTGGTTGAAATAATTTTCAAGTAATCCAACCAGGTTTATGCGCCCAATATGCCTTAGCACCCATCCTACTTTTCAAATTCATTCAACGATCCACGAACCTTTGGTAAAAATAAACCTAAGCTCCTCCCCACCACAAGCCAAGTCTACAGGTATTGCCTTAACCTGTTAAGGGTATTTTGTGTGCGGGCAAAAATCACTGTCCACTTTCCTTCATGTAGAAATGAAGGAAAGAAAGGAGCGTGCAGCTCAACCTGAGACGGGTCTACTCAGAAGTCTTACTAAATCCAAGGTGATTTCCTCTCAGATGTAGAATACACAGGGCTGTTGCACATTTCATGTTTCTCTACTTTGAGGCAAAGCTTCCCCTCCAGCTGTCATTAAGCCTTTCGACGTCCTTCGCATCACCACAGAGCAAAGGCTGGGATCACGGGTAAGATTGCTTAGGGATGCTCAAGGTTGCTGGGCGCACACCCAGAAATGTGGGCCATGGTGTTATATATAACTAAGTTGGGGGCAGAAAAACAGCTGGCTATTCCGGTAAGTGGCAGTTAGGTGCGAGAGATGGGGGATGCTCCTTGGGGAAGGTACAGTGGTACCTCGGGTTAAGTACTTAATTCGTTCCGGAGGTCCGTACATAACCTGAAACTGTACTTAACCTGAAGCACCACTTTAGGTTGGGGCCTCCTGCTGCCGTTGCGCCGCCACAGCACAATTTCTGTTCTCATCCTGAAGCAAAGTTCTTAACCTGAAGCACTATTTCTGGGTTAGCGGTGTCTGTAACCTGAAGCGTATGTAACCTGAAGCGTGTGTAACCCAAGGTACCACTGTACTGAGGCAAGCGGGCGGCCGTTACCCCTGGACGCTAGGGAGGCGGAAGAAGAGTTTGGATTTGATATCCCGCTTTATCATTACCCTAAGGAGTCTCAAAGCGGCTAACATTTTCCTTTCCCTTCCTCCCCCACAACAAACACTCTGTGAGGTGAGTGGGGCTGAGAAACTTCGAAGAAGTGTGACTGGCCCAAGGTCACCCAGCAGCTGCATGTGGAGGAGCGGAGACGCAAACCCGGTTCACCAGATTAGAGTCTACCGCTCTTAACCACTGCACCACACTGGCTCTCGGAGGCGTCTTAAATTCGCTGAGGCCGGGCCAATTCCCCAACCCGCAACCCCCTCAGCCTCCGCCACCGCCGCCACGGGCAGAGCGTACCCGACTACTGCGGCGCGAAGGCGGCGACCGGCGCGAAGAGCGTCCGCTGGAGGGCGAGCGGTGCCGGCGGCGGCTCCGCGGAGACCGGGAGCGCGAGCGCGAGCGGTGCGAGCTGCGGCCTCGAGCCGAACTGGAGCTGGATGCGCTGGTTTTGGACCGGCTGGAAGACGGCTTGCTCGAACGGCTGCTGCTGGAGCGGTGCATCACGACAAGAGCAGCGTCTCCGCCGCCGCCAAGGCCGCTCTCGCCAGCTCCCTTCCCAGCCCCCAGCCCCCGCTCTGCGCACGCATCAACTGCCCCCGCTTCTCGCGCGCGCACGTAGCACCGGACGCAAACGCAGCTCGCGCGGGGCTGGATGGGCGGGCCGGGAAGACGCTTCCTTCCGACGTCCTTACAAAATGGCGGAGGCGGAACTCGAGTCACGTGGCCTTTGCGCCTGCCCGGCCGGGTCTGTAAGGCATTATCCCCGACGCTAGAGGCCGCTGGTGGGGAAAAATATGTATCAGTGGGCTCCGTCCGGCTTGGTAACTCAGAATTCATAGAGAGAGAAAACGTGTAGAGCAATATACCCTGAGTTTCCCGTTCTCCTTTTGATGTGTTCTGTATTCAGCAGTGGTCTGCGAGAATTTCAGCTGATTCAGAACACGGGCTTCCTCTGGCTCTCGTGTCATTTGATCACTGATCTGTATACAGGCGGATTTCTGAGGAAAGGCCCAAGAAAGCAGGGGCTTGCAATGTTTAGTTGGCTGACCAAAAAAGGCTGTCCCCCAGTTAATCAGTCCTCAGATGTAAAATCATAAAAATCGTAATGAAAACTAAATTGTTGTAAATATGCAAACAGAAAGTATCGTTTTAAAATGGTAATGGGGGGGGATGACTCTTCTAATCCGATTATAGGAAGGTGCCCTATTGCAGCTCAGAATATTTGTCCATTTAGTTCAGCGTTGTCCACTCTGACAGCAGCTCTCAAGGTCTTGGACAGAGATATTTCACATTCCCTGCTAGATTTCTGCTTGACATCCTGGAAAGATGGTGCCCCACCAGCTCTGACTCATTGTCATTGTACATTGATTAAAACCTAGTGTGATAGCTTTTTGTTCCCCTTGTTCTTATTCATATACTGATTTAAGATTTGACTGATTAAAATTCATATTATTAACCAACTGCTGTTTTAAACCTTTTCATTGCGCTGTTGTAATGGTCTTATTTTTATTACATATTTTAATTGTGAATGTTTATCTTAGTGCCTTAATTAACTTGTTTTATTATATATTTTAATTATGTATCATTGGTTTTATACTTATAAACCAATAAGAGGCCATCTTGGAAATGAAGTAGTATATAAATTAATAATAATATTTATATAATCAGATTCATAAAATAGTATTCACCAAACAATGTTGGAAGCCTAATTCCTTAATGTGTTTGTGTTTATTTCAGACATGATTTCCAAGCTGAATCGGAGTCTTTGATTTTGTATCTGGCAGAAATTTTGCAGTTGCAATTTTTGTAAACCTGTTCTTGTTCTAAACTGTCAGGATGATGTCAATCATGCTCGCTTTCAAAACTGAATATGCATATCTGTTTTGTTCGCTGTGCATTTGACTAGGTGCTCCTTACATAATTACACACTCTGAGATTATTCAATTCATTGTCCCAAACTTTCATCAAGGTGTCATCGGTCCGGTTCATAATGTGAAAAGATCATTTGAGTTGTGCATACTTTTGTGAGCTTCTCTGAGAGCAAGAGTGAACAAGAGAGGTAGGTGCTGAATAAGAAATATAGTACACATTAGAAAGTTGCTAAGGGGCAGAAACTAATATGGAGGAGGGTTCATAGCTTGGTGGTAAGCACATGCTAGCAACCACTACTGCTCAAAGTAGATTAGCCTTTTCCAACCTGCCCTCCAGAGGTTTTGAACCTTAATTCCCATCAACCATAGTCAGCATGCACTGGCTGGGGCTGATGCAATTGTAGTCCGAAACCTCTTGAAGTCATTAGCTGGGGAATTCTGGAGGAGACATTACTAGGCTCCATGGACAAATGCTGGGCTAGATGGTTCAGCAGCTTTCTATGTTCCTGTACAGTTTTAGACCCTATTTAACTGAATTTTGTCTGCAAGTAGTGCAAAAGCTCCTACTGTATAGAGAAGTAGGATGAGATGAGTGTAGTTTAATTGTTGCAATTGTTGGCTCAGGATTTACCCACCTTGAGCCGTTCTGATATGGCTAGATAAACAGAAAGGAATTTAAAACATTATGGTACTCTTTTGGTTTGAGTCTGCCATTGCCATATTAAACTTGAAATACGTTGAACGGTTGAACCTATTCTCTGGACCACCTGTCCAGAAGGAATGCAAAGTGCAATTGAGGACATGAATTACAGTACCCGCTTATGCAGGGTGGTACCCCTGATCTATTAACTTAAGCTGCAGTGCTGTGCAGTTTGATAGATGGGATTCAAGCTGACTGGCTGTACACAGGAATGCACCCTTAAAGAGTACATGTTCCTGGAATAACTAACTTTATAGAAGCCAAATATTGATATGAATTAACATAACTATGAAGACATTTAGACCTACAGAAAGTCAGAACAAAATGCATCAGAAGCAGGGCTTGCAGTGACACGCAAGTACAAGATTTATGCCTCTGACAAAAGGATAGCTACTCCAGTGAAATGATGTTTGGAAGTAGTAATGCAGGAAGTTGGCTGACAACTCTTCTGCTGCATTCAAGCACACCTTGGCAATATGTTCAAGTGCTTTTTTGGCAGATTCTCCCTCTGTTGATTCTTTGTAACTCGTTGGAAGGAAATGGAATCCAAGCATGAAAGTATGGAACCCAAGTATGAAAGACACCAGTATTATAAACAGTGTAATAGAGAAGTTTGAAATGGCCCTAGTTCAGTGGTAGAGCACATGTGTTGCATGCAAATGGTTTCAGATTCAATTTCTGCTGTTTCACATGCAGAAAGAAAGAACTAAAAGTGCACCACTCAACTAGATGAGCACCAATGCAGCTTGCATGTACAAAGTTTCATGTATAAACACAAATTTATGCAACATATTCTTAAGGGATAAAGCATGGATATATTGTGGGAAACAACAAGTTCATTTTACATATGGGAAACACTGGGAGAATTCACACTTGCGATAGGAAACGTCATAGATAGGAAATACTTGGCCTTTCAGATGTTGCTGGACTCCGGACTCCAGCTCCCATTAGCACTAGCCAGCTTGGTTAATGGTCAGGAATAATGGGAACTGTAGTCCAACAACATTGGAGGGTCACACATTCCCTGTACTTGTTTTGCATTGTTGTGTGTCTGTGTGTATGCACACACACTTGTGATGTCCACTCTGGATCCTATCATCACTGCAATCTGCAGTGTAAATAGGCAGAGAGGCAGGAATCAGTAGGGGATGGAATTGTGTACAAACTGAAACCAATGGAGGTGCACTAGATCCGCTTGCAAAATCACCATCAGGAAGTACCCTTTAATGGAATGTTGGAAGTAATGTTTGGAATTCCACAATGCTTTTAAAGAGCAAGTAAGAGATTGTGTGTACGTAACCTGATATGTTCAGCAGTGGGTGTTGCAGAATAATCAGGGAAGTTGCTGTGCAGCTGGAATCTGGAAGGAGTTTGGCAGAAGTAGATTCATGCCACGCCTCATGTTGAAAAAGGTGGGACCTGTGAAGAGGGGTTTTCCTTTCGGGGTTGAGAATAGTATGTGTATGGAGAATGGTGGTGTTTGCATAAAGAAATAAAGAAATTAATATTTTCCTGTAACAAGATTATGATGCTTTAAAAAACATTAAAATTTTGCCTTTCCCCCTTAAGAATCATCACTCTTCTGTCACCACTGCCTACTATTCCATGAACCCAGGACTCCTCTTTCCCCCCACCTTCCAAATGGATTTCTGGAAACATTGGATATCCATTTTGTCTGCAGGCTGCGCATCTCATCAGTTAATTTGCACAAAATATGCACTCTACAGGTAAAAGTGGCTAGGAACATAGGAAGACCTTTGATGCATCAGGCCAAAAGCCTATCAAGTCCAGCACCTTGTTCTCACAGATACATACAGGAAGCTCACCAGCAAGACCGGCATGCAACAGCTCTTCTTGCTTTGTGTGTTACTTATTCTCTGAAGCTAGCAAACAGTGAAGCCCTACAGCAGACTAGCATATTCAAAGGATGCTTTGCTTGTTTGCTTCATTGCACCCTCCTCTCTGCTCTGCCCCATCTACCGCCAGCTGTTTTTCTTCCCTTCTCCAGTCTCACTTTCTTTTCTGCCACTTCCTATGCTTGGAACAATCTCCCTTTGTCTGCTCCTTAACTCTGTACATTTCCCCTCAAATCCCAATTTCCGAAAGACTTCTTCTCAGCCTCCATAGGAAAGCCACTTCTTACATGCTTTCAGAGCAAAAGTAAGGACATTGGTACTTGGTGCAGATTGCAGCACGTTTGCTCAGGACCTCAGCTAGGGGCAAGGATGGTGTTAAGCAGCTTTTTAGTAAAACCTGCAAGGATGAGCTTGAAAGCACAGAGGCAATAACTGGTGAAGTCTCAAAAAACCAGGGGAAGGGAGGGCAGGATTCCTAGGATGGATGACACTGCCTGATACAGCTTCTTTGCCTGCCCCACATCTAGTAGAAGGAAAATAAAGCATGCAAAAAGGTCGATGCAATTTTGCAGGGTATGGACAGGTTACAGAAACCAGCTTTCTCTTGACGCAGTTTCAACTTCACCGTGTTACTTGATGCAATTCTCACTTGCGGCACTTCCAGGCTGTTGGTATTTTCCAGGTGGGATTCAACCACATACTGGCAAATTCAGGTTGCACAGCTAGAGTTGATGTGGAGGTCTTGCACAACTATTTCCCCCAAAGGCCAGACTTTTTGCGATACGGAAAGTAACAGGGGAATAGACTAGAAAATGTGAGACAACACCTGCTTTGATGCCGTGTCTTCTGACCTCCTTACAAACAAATCAGAAGGAATGCTCAATAAGCCGGTTGCCTGGGAGTGCTTTTGGTCATTCCCAAGCTTTTACTTTTCCCAGTGTGTGCAGTGGGGTCCCTGTCCCCAGCATCTTAGCGCTACCCACTCAGAATGAAAGGGGGGCTTTTTAAGCATTTAGGAATGCTGAAAACACACGGTGTTTCATTTTTAAGAGAATGGTTATGTACAATGGAACTTCATGGTAAACATGACTCTCAATCATTTGCTCATATATGTGCATAGAAACACACCCCCCCCCAGAAGATCTAGGTGTATAGATTGTTGCAATACGTTCCTAATTATTCCTATTCTATAATTATAAAATTGTGTAATCTTAGGTTGTATAATCTGAGAAGGGGCGTGGCTGTGACTATCATGAAGGAACCCCACCTTTCTGAATTTGCTGCTCATGAGTAGGCGGCTTGGTCCGCAGGGCCTGAATAGCTGCTCTCCCCTCTGAATGAACCAAGCCCAGGAAGCACCAGACAGCTGTTCATTCCATACCATTTGTAACTGGGATCTTTCCTCGCTGCTCTCTTTGCCATCTGCACTGAGACATGAAAGCTGTGTTGCGTTTGAGCAGTTAGGGGAGGAGGGGTACACAGTTTCGCATTCTGCATTTAAGTCATGCTTCATACTGGATAGTTTTGGGTAGGTCACTCTATTTCCCTGCTTAACCTACAGCACATGATGGAGATACAGTTGATTAAAAATAATAATTCTGAAGCAAGTTGTACATGGAAAAGTGTAGTGGGAATTACTTTACTCCCACAGATGCATATGTTTTTTTAGTACTCTTATACTCTTGGTTGGACCACCTCCTCCCTCCGGACTTTTTAGAGCAGTTCAGATTGGCAGTACTTTCTTGAAATCTGGACATAAGAGATTTTCAAGCACTTGTTACCCCTCTGTAGGGATTTTGGAATTCTTTTGCAAGGGAGGTCACCCTCTTTCTCTTAGGGCTGACAGTGAGCCAAAGATGATAGGAATTCTGGCAGGTCAGGACCTGTGGTTAGAGGGTAACCATTGTGGTTTGGAGATGGGCCCAGTGGTACGTGATGGGACAAGGCATGGAATGACATCATCCAAGAGAGGGGAAGTCTATGGAGGGGAGCAGGAAGGTGCTGGTTCATATACTCAATTTCCTGAATTTATTTTATAAAGTTACAACCATTCATCAACTGTGTATTACAAAAATAATATTTATGGTGAAATCCCCCCCTTTTTTGCTTTACTCAAGTTGCATTTCCAGACATGTAACCTACAGCTCCTTGACCATGAAACTAGGGTGCTCATGTAGTCTTATTTTAGGGTGAGAGGGGAAAGAACAAGGAAGGTCAATGAGGAAAACCTGCATGGTGTACCTAAGCCACAGCCTCAGGGACAACCCTGACCACTGCCTCTGGCATACCTGAAGTGGAACTGGCCCTATTGAATGGGGTGCACTTTGCCACTGAAGGTAAGGGAACTGTACCTCCTTCTGACTCAGTTGTGTTACTTATTAAAACAGGAGATTTGAAGGCTGAGCTGAAAACAGGGGTGGGAATAAAAGTTCTATAATCATTTTTATGTCTCTCAAAGAGCACATGCCATTTTAGGGGGGGTTTAAAAAAAAACCCTAGGGAGTATTCCCTCAAAAGGGAGCAGAAACGTTTAAGGCAGCAGGAGGAACAGGTCCCTGTTGCCTTGGCAACCAGACTGGTATCTGTCGTGTCTACGAAGCGGCATTACCCCCAGTCTGAAGCCCAACCCTGGGTCGAAATGTTATTCTGCTTACTGATCCCACCTGTGAACTCCGTTTGTTGGTATTCTGCGCAAGGGACTGTGTGCATACAGTTTGATGCAAATAGACTCTGAATGTGCAGTTTGTACCTTCCATTTCTGTAGGGCACAGATTGTGTGTTGTGATCCTATAAATGCTGGATCTGTATGTACGCAGGTTCTCTGCAGAAGTTCGGAAGGCGGGAGTCAGAGGCGGGAGTTGGAGGCAGGCCAACAGAGCACCCCAAGCACCCCTCTCCAGATGAGCATCTCTACCTACACAAACGTAAGGGTGCATCGAGATGAGAGCAACAGTGTGCATAGACACCACCTGCATTTTGACGTGCACCAAGCACATGCACCCAAGTGTAGACAGTGTCTATACAGACTATCTTGTCCTCCAGCAAATGGGTCTTTGAATGAGTTTTCCAACGCTTTTCCAAATGTGTGTACAGTGGTACCTCGGGTTACATACGCTTCAGGTTACACACTCCGCTAACCAGAAATAGTGCTTCAGGTTAAGAACTTTGCTTCAGGATAAGAACAGAAATCGGGCTCCGGTGGCACAGCAGCAGCAGGAGGCCCCATTAGCTAAAGTGGTGCTTTAGGTTAAGAACAGTTTCAGGTTAAGAACGGACCTCCGGAACGAATTAAGTACTTAACCCGAGGTACCACTGTACTGCCTTCATTGCTGTCACTATGTAGCCAAATATGAATTGTTTTATGAGATCACCCACCGCCTTTACTTCCACTTAGGGAAGGAGAATAGCTGTTTGTAGACAGAACAGAACCTTTGCATGCAAAAGATCTCAGGCTCCATCCTCACCAACTTCAGGAAGGGCTGAGAAAGACCCCCAATTTGAAACCCTGAAGAGCTGTTGCCAGTCAGTGCAGACACTACCAGGCTTGATGGACCAATGTTTTGGGATACATCCTTGGAAGTATACTTTTTTGCCTTAAGGCATCAGTATGGTTCAACATGTGCTACTGAAAAGTGCTATCCTGGTTGCTTCTGGTTCGCTCCCAAGTTTGATCTCTCACAGACATCAGGCCTTGGAATCAGGATTGCTAGGCCTCATATTTCCAGCTTCATACACAGCCATTTCTTTTCCGGCAAGTGAAGAGTCTCAGGCCAGCAATCTGAGACTGAGTAGGGGAAGTTGGCTTGGTGTTTGCTTTTGACCCTTCCTGACACCAGAGCTGAGAAAATGAGGTTCTAGGGAGTACGATGTGTGAAATCAGGGTCTGAATAAACCTTTCAGGGAGGGGGGGAAGAGAAGGGTTTTGTTTCAGAGGTTCCATACATTTGCAGCCAGATCAAGACCGGACATAGTACAGGACACAATGGGCAAGACAATGATCTAGAATGGTCAATGTAGGCAGCAAAGTGGCTCATGGCACCACAAGGTCCTTAGGAAAACAGACTGAAAGGCCTCTAGGCAGAATGGGGGTCCCATATCACCTGTGCTAGAGGGTGGTGGTGGGGCATACACAGAGCAGTTCCTGGGCCCCCTTGAGTAAACAGACAGGCCATAGGATACCTCCAATGACTCTGACCAAGAGTTACCAGATGCTTAAGGGCTTAGCCAAATACTGCAACCTGTCCTGGCATGCTTAGCCTCATTCTAGCAACTCCCTTGGAGCGCTTGTGGGATGACATCCACCTATCTTGCTTGCTGTTTCCAGCCCTGGCTTTATCGTGACCCAGCACTTCCTTGGCTGCCCTTAAGACATTGCTGCCACCAAGCCAGTGGCTTTAAGCTGCATGCATTCAAGGACTCCGCTTTCAAGCAAAGGCTCTGCTGCCTCGTGGACATCCTCTTCCCTGGCGATGCACAGCCTTGAGTTCAACCAGAGCCCGCGGTGCTTTGGAGGCGGACGGCCAGAGCATCCCCCTGGACACTGCTCGGAGAATTCCTTGACTCATCTGGTGGGTGTAAAGAGGTCAGCCAGGCTCTGACTCAGGGGGGTCCTTACAGCTCAGTTGTTTTCCTGGGTTCTATCAAGACCGTACTCAACATGCCCACTTGGCACTCTTGGTCCTGGAGTTTCCTTGCAGACTGCGAGGGGCTTTGGCACCTCCGGCGCCCCCTCTGCCAGTTCTTCAGCAGCACCAACACAGTTACCAAGACTAGGAGGGCCGTGAGCAGCCCAAACACCAGCACTAAAATCAGCTGCGACTGACTCAGCCCTGAGTCCTGCTGAGTCACCACCTCTTTCACGGAGATCAACAGCCCTCCCCCATTTGATTTCTCACTGTAGGTAGTGACCCGCTTCCCAGTCACCACAACCCGGACGGACTCAGACTGGGTTGTCCAAGGGTTGCTGCTGGCCGTGCTTCTCACGACGTCGTTGCCGTGCCCCTTGGGATCAGCGTGAAACGCGGTGACCCACGTCGGCTCCGGAGCAAGGAGCTCACAGGTCTTGCCAGCAAAGCCCTCGGGACACAGACAATCGAAATCGTTGACGCGGTCGTAACACTTTGCCCCATTTCTGCACGGCTGGCTGACGCAGTCATCAACGTTGATGCTGCAGAAACGCCCTTCAAAGCCAGTGGGGCATTGGCAGGAGAAGCGGTTGATGCCGTCGAGGCAGGTGGCACCATTGGCACAGGGACGCATCAGGCAATCGTCGACGTCAATCTCGCAGTGGGTGCCAATGAATCCTGCCAGGCACTTGCAGGTGTAGTTGTTAGCAAAGCCGTTCTGGTCCAGGCACTCTCCGCCATTCTTGCAAGGGGACCTGAAAGGAGAGAATGGGGACCGATCACAACACCCATATGGGCCGTCCTACATTTTATTCATCTGTTTAAATACCCCTTAACCGTTAGCATTTCTAATAACAGTTATTATTTTATTATTTGTACCCCACCCATCTGACTGGGTTGCCCCAGCCACTCTGAGTGGCTTCTAAGTGCACGTAAAAGGTGCATGCAAAAATAAGCCACAGAGGAAAAAATAACAACAAAAAGTTGTCATAAAACTGAACGCTGCCTTGAAATCCTTGTTTGTGAAATGGTGCATTTTAAAGCCTTTTACGGCTGATCCTATACGTGTTCACTCGGAAGTAAGCCCTACTGAGCTTAATGGGACTTACTCCTAGGCAAAGGACTGGAGCCTTCAAAAGGTTTTGCTCCTTGCACCTGCCTTTCCTCCCATCTATTTCTGCTCGGATCTCTCACCCTGCCTTATCACATGGCCCCGTCTTCAGCTCACAGTTCTTTCCATGGAATCCTTCAAGGCACAGGCAAGAATATTCCCCATCTCGGTCGTAGAGGCACTGGGCTCCATTCTGGCACGGGGTCTGGTGCTCACAGACATGCACGTCTGAAAGAGATGGGGGGAAAGAGGAGGAGGAGGAGAAAATGAAGGTCAAAAGTATTCAGGGCTGGTTTTTCATGCCAGACACCCCCACACACAAGTTCTTCTTTTTTAAAAATTTACTGTGATACTGGAGGCTGTACAAAGAAAAGGTGGCCAGCTAGCACAGCCTCCTCCTTCCCAGTGTCCAACCGGATGTCCCCTGCTCTTCAGAGGCACAAGGCCACTGATTCTGAAGGTGGAAGTGGGCTCCTGTATCGGAGCAGAAGCTGCTGCCTTACTCCCTCCTAGCCCAGCACTGGGTACAGTTGTACCTTGGATGCCAAATGCCTTGGTACTGACACTTTGGTTCCCGAACGCCGCAAACCCAGAAGTGAGTTTTCTGGTTTGTGAACATTCTTTGGAACCCAAACATCCAATGGGGCTTCCGATTGGCTGCAGGAGGTTCCTGCAGCAAATCAAAAGCCGCGCTTCGGTTTCCGAATGTTTTGGAAGTCGAAAGGACTTCCAGAAGGGATTCCGCTCGACTTCCAAAGTATTCTGACTAGCAGTGGTTCTCCAAGGCCTTAGGACAACTTCATGTAGCTGGGAAGTATTGGAGTCAAGAGCAAAAGTGGTTGTTTTCTCCAGGGAGGCCTCAAAGCAGAAAATGGGAAGACGGCCAAATTACTGCTGCTAATAAGGCTGTGCGGTTCTTCTGTTAAGGCTGAATTGCTGTTGTTTGGAAATGGCTTCATTAATCAGTAGTGAACGTGTTGTACATGGAGAGGACCCGAGTTTCAGCCTTTCAAGGCAGCAGCAGCAGAAGCTATTGTCTGAAACTCTGGAGAGCAGGTACTAGCCCATGTGTTCTGGCTTGGTATATGGCAGCTTCCCAATAAGCTTCTACTGCAGTGCCCTCCTTTTCCTGTTGTCCCCACTCTCCTCAATAAGTCCCCACCCTGTTCGAAGTGGAGTGACACACCTTTCTTGCACAGCTTGCCAGCCCAGCCACTTTGGCAGATGCATTGCCAGGGTTGGTGGCACGTCCCATGCTTGCAGCCTGGCATCCTCACACACTGTTCACAGTATTCCCCTTCCCAGCCTTTGTCACACCTGCAGAAGGAAAACCAGAAAGTCAGAGCAGGAGAACGTCACCGCAGGCACCATGCAAAGGCACTAACATTAGACTGGCGTTTCATAGTCATGGGACTCAGCTGCATTAGTCCAAAAACAACGTTTTGAATGCGTTATAACATGCAACACCAGATGGTGCCAGAGAGCAAAAGAAAAATTCTATGTGATTTTTATACAGTGTTTTTTTGTGTGTGTGGTTGTTATAATGATTTAATTTCTGACTTATTTATAGCAGTTCCCCCCGTGTGTAGATCCACCAATGGTCTCTGTTCCTGGTGATGGGTGGAGTCAGGATCCAGGATCCTTTTCAGTCTCAATAGTATGATAGGAACAAGTACCTCGCACAAGATTGTGAGGGGAATTCTTGAAGGAAGCAGCAGCAGGGGGATGGAGCCAAGGGTGAGGCAAAATGGAGGCACTTTGGGCAGGAGGCAAGAGGAGGGGTGGGGCTTATGAGTACCACAAGTTTTGGTGAAGAGCGTCAACCAGCCAAGATTGCCGCCTGTCTAATGATTGCCTGGGGACAGTGAGAAAATTATCTCTATTTTAAGAAATGTGTGGGTGGACACAGCAGAGGGATCTCCAGCCTTGTTATTTGCCTTGGGGTTTTGCCATAGGTCAGGAGGGACAATCTGGGCTGTACACCTGATGTGCAAGAAAGGCAGGAAACTCTGCTTTTACCACTGTTTCTTTTCCATCCCAGTAATACCTGACTTGTTTTTAGAGAGAATAGGAATGGGCCGGTGCCAAACCTTAAGGCTTCGGTCCAGGAGAGTAGGGAACGTGGTGCCCTTAAGATGTTGCTGGACTACAACTCCCATCATCCCTGTCCACTGGCCATGCTGGCTTGAACTGATGGGAGTTGGAGTCCAGCAACTTTTGAAGGTATCACATTGTCCACCCCTGCTATACACCCTTACTCAGGAGTGCATCGTCCTGAACTAAGGGGACCTGTTTTTGAGTAAACCTGCTGGCAATGGCATATCACAGGCTACTTTTTCTTTGTGCAAATGCACACATATCAAGCACCTTCCCCCCCATATTTTAAAGTATATTGAGAAAATATTGGAAGGTAAAACTAAAATGGAAGGATGTACCAAGACATGACTCATGGCAAGCCTTGTTCACCACACTTATAACTAGACTATAGTAATAATTTATTATTTACACCCCACCCATCTGGCTGGGTTTCCCCAGTGCTGCAGCTTACCAAAGATCAAGCAGTGATACACGGGATTCGTACTACGCTCATGCCTCTCTGTTCCTTGCAACTAATTAGATGCAAGTCCTGTGTTTACTCTGCAATCAGTGAGTCAGTGCCAAAAAGACTGAGCCCGGGTTTTGTGGGCGTAGTTTCTTTTTCGCGCCATACCTGTGGGTGGGGATTTTGCTCCTCTGCGCCTCCCCTACAGAGTTCTTCTCTTTCAATGGCAGATAAATGCACGGCTGCACATTCCTGCCACTCTGAGGGAGTGGTGCAGAGGCACAAGCTCAGGCTCCCCATTTGCATAGCTGCAAAAAAGGAATCACTGAAACGAGACGTATACCCTTCACAAACCAAGTGGGGGAAATACAGCATTAAAAAATGGCATCTGCTTTGTATTGAAAAAATCCACCTTGGGCGTGCCGAAGGGATAAAAATCAGAAAACATAAAGTCAAGGGTGAGGCCCCCACACAAAAAAGCAACTTGGTCTACACAGGACAACTCTGTTGACCAATGGAAAGATCAACGTCTGCCCCCATCCTTCAGTTGCAGTGAAGAAAGATGCCCTTCTTGGAAGAGGTACATCTTGAACTACACAATCACAGGCTTTTTTATCAGTCCTGGGTCTCTGATGTCTTCAGGGTGGGGCTGGAGCAGGGGCAGGCTGACTTCAATCTTTTTTGGTCCACGTTAAAAAAATATGTATAGAACATAGAAACCCCTTCAACAGCCTATGTGTGTTAAATTGCATAGCACAAGTGCATGCCTAGTATCTATTAACAGCCATGATACAACTGGTCTGTGATCCTGAGTATGTGCTCTTGTCAAAGAACATAAGAAAGGACTTTGCTGGGGCCACCTATGGCGCCATTCTTTGGTTACAATCCCAACAGCCAGCGGACGCTGGATAAAATTGGCTGGTAGACCACAAAAGGGGCACTTTGCACAAACATCATCTCCTGAGCATGCGAGGGAACTTGCTCACACTGCTCACACTTCTCCTTCCAGACCCTTTAACAGGTACCTTGCCTCAGGGAACCATGTTCAAACACCCAACCTCCTCTCCAGCAACTGAGGGAGAGCATTCTGAACAGGTAAGCGGGAGAAAGAGGGACCTGTGGCTTTCCAGATGTTGTTGGACTGCAACTTACATCCTCTCTGACAACTGGCTACTGGCTGGGGCTGATGGGAGTTGGTATCCAACAGCATCTGGAAAGATCTGGGAGGTTGCCTAGCCCTGAAGAACATCTGTGCTTGACGGGAGCGGATAGTTGTCAGAATGTCAGGTGTGTTTCTGCATCCATTGCGGCTGTTTTGTAGGAACATAGCTCATATGCAAGGAGAAGAACAAACAGCCACTGCAAACACAGAGTTCTGCTACAACTCCCAAAGGTGAATGGCTTGGCGGGGGGAGAGAGAGAGAGACTGAGGCATGAGCCCTGGCAGAGCCCTCAGATGCCCCCACTCCCTATTTTCTCTCCCTCCCTCACCAACACCATGCATTTGCTGTGGTTTCACCTTCCTACCTGTGTTGAGCATTTCATTAGATAGAAGAGGCTGTTGCACTAACACAACGGTGGCAAATTGCCAGCCCCAGCATAATGTGCATATTGGGTTGCTCTGTAAATGACTTTTTTTTTTTTGCTTTGAAAATTGTTGTATTAGTGACAGTGTGCCAGGACAAGACGCATGCAGCGTGGATGTGTTTCCTACTGGGTTGGAAAAGGAGGCCTGCTGCAAGCATGCAACCCAGGGATGGCAACAGTACAGTATTACAACTGTAAAACTCTCAAAATACTGTCTGAAACTTATTGCGGTGTTGTAGCAAGTTATCTTACCCAGGTTTCTTTGATACTGTTAAGCTGTTTCATAGGAAATGAGCCCATTTGAAATCCTGGGATTTAGGAGGATCTAAAATAGAATCTATGCAAAAGCCTCTCCCGTCTTCAGCTGAAAACCCTGGTTTTCAAGGCCTTTATTTAGGCAATTCAAAATAAATGTAATAAAAGACAAAAACAGCCTAGCAGCTCAGGTATTTCCTAGCTGCAACTTCCAGCATATGTTATCCGAAAGCTTGTGCAATGTTGGCTGGTAACACAGAGCAGTCATATAAAATTATAAAACTTTTGAAATGCTATTATCCACCCATTCTGGGGAGTGTCATATGTGGGATGTTTTATTGCACTGTAAAATGCCATAAAAAACAATACAAAGCCTCAGTAGTGTAAGCAGGTGCTGAACGGGCAATGCCCTTTGACACTGCTCTTCAGCAGCTGTTTGAGGCTGCAGTATCCTATAGCAGGTTGACTGATCTCTCTGCCCAGATGCAAATAGATGGATTAAATAATCTGTTCTCCAGAGGCCAAAAGAACAACCCATCAGATTAAGAAGGATGCTCACCATTCAAGGGAGATTTTTTGCAAAACAAGTCAACATCTACCCTAAAAATGGCTACCAAAACAAAGGACTGTAAATATTCCATTATTCTGGGTGGGCCAGAATTTGGATCCCTGAAAAATATCACTATTAATTAAATTTCAAAGTAAATTTCTAGCCCTCAAGTTTATAGAGAAAATCCATATGCAATTATCTGCAAAATTATCTGCTGCAATCTCTTTCAACTTGGATCTGCGCTTCCTCCTTGGCTGTCAGATATGACCCACACACTTCAGTGATACACAGTGGGTTCAAATCCCTCACACAAAGCACTCTCTTCCATTCACTGTAAAATGCTGTGAAAAAGACGAAGGTGGGGAAATAAACTCACTTTTCCCAGACTGAAAGCATGCAAATGAAACAAGATTATGCAAACCGAGCCCATGATTCAGACGTGTAAATAGCAACTTGCTTGGTTGTCTATGGTGAGTAAGAATTAGCTATGATTAACTAAACTAGAAAGGCTAGCAGCAACAACAAAATTTTCTTTCACAAATGAACAGCATGAGTATATTTGGGCAACCATTCTAGTTTGTTTGTTTTTTTTAAAGATGTTTATTGAAATTTTCCACTTTAATACATTTTTAAAAATCAAAAAAGAAAAACAAAAAAGGTTAAAAACACATAGAGTTCACAATCCTTATTTTTCTATAACATATTTCCCTGACTTCCCCACACCTCCCCTTCTTATATTCCAATTCAAATTGTTAGTTCAGCAAGTTCTTATCCCTAATTTTTTACCTTTTTCTATTTAGTTCATTTTTAAAAAGCCAATTTTACCTTATAAACATCAATATTTATACATCAGTACTCATTCTTAAAACCTTTTTCTAAAGTCGACCCAAATTCCCTTCCACGACTTCCCCAATCTTCATACAAATAACAAAACAGAATAAAAACAAAAACAGATTATAATTATGCACCCTTTGGATTCCCAAACTCCACCCCCCCCTTTCCCGGTTTCAATCCCCAACAAATGTCCATCAGTCTTAATCTACTATCAGCCTGGAGATCTCACGTCCGAGGCTCTTAATTCTTTCTCAATTCCTCTCTGCCGGTTTTTTTGATGGTCCTTAATATTAAACACCAGATCTCGGAGAAGCTCTAGCCCAATGGGATCCATGTTTCTTCCAGCCAGACCTCCATACTTAAAAGTGGAGCCTGAATCTTGTTTCTTACTCCTTTCAAGTCCAAATGTCCCCAAAGCTCCAACTTCCACCTTAATCAGATTTGTAATCCTTGGATCTTCAGATCTCCACATAAGGAGATCTCTCCATTCTTCAATCTCCAATTCAAACCAGATTTTCGACATCAAGTTCTTATTTTCCTTTGTAGCCATCATGTCAGGCCTCTGGCTCTCCTTTGTCATCTGCAGCATTACAGCTCCTCCTTCCTTTTCCTCAGGAACAACATATATCTCTTTCTTCACACTCTCAAAGCTCTCAAGTTTCTCTTCTTGTCCAGCTGCATGGACTTCCTGAGTCAAGTCCTTATCAAATTCAATGAGTTTATTTACTGTTAAATCCCGAGTTGCAACATTTGTAGCCAAAACATCAATTTGGCCTTGTAACTTTCCCAAGAGAACAAAAACTCTGTCCAATTTAGCTTGTATTTTCCCTCCTTCAGCCATTCTTGTAATGTCCCAAAACCCCCTCTAGGGGGATTTTGGTTACTTAATATTCCTTCCAGTTCAAATCCAAAAGTCAAGTTAGTTTGTATCAGTTCTTCCTTGTTTTCAACAAATTATAACCAAATTGTAACAAATATAACCAGCAGAGACAACAGAAACAAAGCTCTCTTTTTCAGTCTGGACAGCTAATTTGACAGCTGTCAAACTCTTCAATACCTCTTCAACAGGCTCTCTCGCGGATCACTCCCGGGTCCGGGGGGGTGGCACTTCAGCTCCCAAAATTAGCTCTTATCCTCCAGTAAGATTTCTTATACTGCCAAATCGTGAAATTAATGTCTTTTACCCAATAAAAAAGAAAAGATTCTCTCAACCTTAGTTAGCAGGTCCTTGCTTTAGATTATTTACAAGACGGGGAGACGGACTTCCTGTTTGCGCCTTCCCCAATCGTGCCTAATTCAAAAAAAAATTTTCTTTGCAAATCCAATTTCCGTACTACTCACGGGTTGTTGCTTTAAAGTCCAATTACTCACAAGAAGAAGTCAGCGCTCTCCGGCCATGGCAATGCGGCTTCACTCCGCAGGAGAAGCAGTCGACTCTCAGCACCGCGCCGCTCACCCCGTCCCCCGTTCCAAAGCCTTTAAAAAGGCTCCTTCGCAGGTCGGGGGGCGCAAATGGGGGCAACCATTCTAGTTTGTTGGAGGGGAGGAGCTTTCTTTAAATGAGAGCAAGCAACATTGGTTGATTTGTTCATAAGGCTAACATAAAGTGTGTTCATTGCATCCATTCAAGTTGCTTCAAATGTGACATTTTTCATAAATGGAAATAACATCCCTATTAGGAAAGTGTGATATATTTGGAGAAACAATCTCTTTTGTTCATGAAGCAGACAACAGCTGCACACAGTGGCCATCTTATCTATGGACTGGTGGTGAGATAAACTTAAATATCCCACTTAACACAGGAAAATGTACACATGTTTTGGCATGCATGGAGATTTTTTTAATGTAGAAAAAAATGTTACCTATGAAGTGGACTTTTGGATGAAAAACCGGCAGGGCCAGACCTATATGTAATGAAGCAGCTGCCTCAGGCAGCAGAGGCAGGAAGGTGGGGAGGAGTGGCAGCATGGGGTTGGAGCAGGCCTGGCCCAAGACATTTTGACACCTGAGGCAAGCAACAAAATGGCGCCCACCCATCCAGGGGTGAGTGAAGATCTATATCAGGAACAAGAGGGGAGTAAAAATTTACATCGGGAACAAGGGGGGAGTGAAGATCTACGCTGGGAACAAGGGAGGGAATAAAATCAACCTTACATTAATTGGAATAATGAGGGAAATGAAGGTATTATTTTTTATAAAATATAAGAAACTGCAAAAGGGATGGGGGAGGAAGTCAAACTATAAATGCTTATTGGGGAAAAATTGGATTTGTCTCTCTGTAAACCTGAAAAATAAAATTTATTTTAAAATAAAATAAACCTTACCTGGTGGTTTAAGTGGGAATGGTGGGGGGAGGGGGCAGCCTGCTTTGAAGCACCAGGCGGGTGCAGAACCCAGATGACCCCAGAGGGCAGCTCCCACCATTTCCTCCCCAAAGGTGAGGGGAGACCAGCAGTACCTCATATTCACAAGAGGCCACTGTAGGGGTGGCATGGGGGTGCTGCTGAGGAGGCAGCAGATTTGACCTCCAAGAAACATGCCACAGCTGTTGCAGCAGTGGCAGCATAAGCGGGCAACGCATTCCTTAGAGGCTGGATCTGCTGTTCCTACAGATCCTGCTACCTGAGGCAGTCCCCTCCCCTTGCTTCATGGGTGGGCTGGCCCTGGTTCCAGAAAACATCTGTGTGTGCCACACAGCCAACTTTGCACCCTCTAGGCCAGCCTGCTGTCCTCAGGCACGGCTGTCGCAACACCGGTGTTGCAATAAAAACTAATGGCTAGTTCAGTCAGCTTCTATACACTGAACGGGAGGGGACGCCATCTTGCCCTTTGTCGCACCAGGCAGCAAAATGTATTGGGCCAACTCTGAGAGTAGAAGCTTATAGGACACTACTTCTTGGGGTGGTTGGCACAAAATGTGCAGGGTTTGGAGTGACGCCATGTTTGAGCAGCCCTCTCTTTTAACAGCACCCAAGTATGGCTTTACCTGCATTTGCCGTCCTCGTCACAGCTTCCATGAGCCAAGTTACAGTGGTCACTGCAGTCATCACCTGCAAGGCAAAGCAGAGAGCAGGATTTATTGCACCAGGAAGTCAGAACTCCAAGCTATGGCTAATTTGTGTCAGCAGGAAAAGGCTGGTGAACCTATCACAAATTTGCCAGGTTGGGACAGAAGTGTGTAGAATCCATTTTCCTTTCCAGCATATACTTATCCCAGTTGTGTATGACCTCTCCCTGCCATCTGTAATATCACAAGACCAGTTTCTAGTGCAATAAATGGAAACGTTTCTACCCATTTATTGCATGCCATTCATGCTGTCTTCCCTTAATCTTCAGAGTGTCGAAGTGCTGATTTTTCTTAGCTGTGGGAGGCTCCATATTTTGTAGCTGGGAACATATGCTGCTTGTTGTTCCCCTCCCCCTTAAATATATATTTTAGGGAAATTTTTAAATATGCAATCGACAGACTGAGATCAAGCTCAACGTTGCAATAATACAGAACAGAACTGCCCTTCTGGAGAAAATCGCAACACAGATATAGGTCAGTGAATCATCAGGCAAGAGGATGCAAACGATAATAATTAAGCGCAAAAAAGAAATGAAGCAGAAGCAACAATCAACTTTCCAAATGAGCAACACGCTGTTTTTTCCCCTCAGGATGGATAGTGGACCATAGCTCATGTGTTAAGAGCACCGGCTTTCGATGCATCACAAGCTAAAAGGACCATGTAGGAGGAGATATGTGCCCAGAATCCTGTAGAGTCATTCCTGGTCCAGAAAAGAAATCAATACTGGGGAGATGGACCAGTGGCCTGACCCAGGGGAACTAGCTTCTTAGTTTCAAATGACATCTCTTTTTGGGGAGGAGGGGCTTATGATACAGTAGTTGTCCCGTGGCAGCTGTCCTTAATTGCATCCACCTTGCAAATGCCACTTCTAAAAAATAAACATGTTATTTGCATGATTACTTTATTTATTTACTTATTGCATTTATTTACCGCCTTTTCCTCCAGGATGGTGTACATGGTTCTCCTTCTCCCTATTTTAACCTCCCAACCCTTAGCTGAGATTCCTGCATGGAAGGGGGTTGGACTTAGATGAGCCTTGTTCTACAACCCAGTGAGGCAGGTTAGGCTGAGATATGGCAACAGGCCCAAGGTCACCCAGTGAACTTCACGGCTGAGTGGGGATTCGAACTCTGGTCTCCCAGGTCCTAGCGCAGCACTCGAACCACTACACCACACCGGCTCTCTCTTCATGCTCCTGAATACCAGTTTGCAGGCTTCTCGCGGGCATCTGGTTGGCCGCTGCGGGAACAGGATGCTGGATTGGATTGGCCACCACCAGTACAGTGGTACCTCTGGATGTGAATGGGATCCATTCCGGAGCCCCATTCGCATCCTGAAGCGAACACAAACCGCGTCTGCACGGGTTGCGATTCGCCGCTTCTGTGCATGACATCATTTTGAGCGTCTGCGCATGCGCGAGCGGCGCAACCCGGAAGTAACGTGTTCCGTTACTTCCGGGTCGCCGCAGAGCGCAACCCGAAAACGCTCAACCTGAAGCAACTTCAGCCCGAGGTATGACTGTACTGCTATTGCCACTTCCTGGAGAAGGTCCTTCCCCCAGAAAAACACTTAAGGAGAGGATCTGTGTCCCCTAGCACTACAATATCTTAAATTTTAAAACTTAACAAAGCAGTGATGAAATTGACGTGTCTCCACCCTAAACACAGAAAGACACCTGCCCTGAATGCAGGCCCATCTAACCCAGTCTCCTATTTTCACAGTGGCCAAGCAAAGGCCTGTGGGGACCCCACAAGCAGAACCTGACCTCAAGAGTGCTCTCTCCTGCAGTTTCCAGCAACGGATATTCAGAAACGTCACTGCCTCCAATCATGGAGGCAGAGCATAGCCAAAACGGCAAGTAGTCACCAATAGCTTTATCCTCCACAAATCTGACTGATTCTCTTTTAAAGCCACCCAAGATGGTGGCTATCATTGCCTCTTGTGGGAATGAGTTCCATAGTTTAACTTCCTTTTACCTGTCTTGAATCTTCCAACAACCAGCTTCAATGGATGTTCACGAGTTCTGGTCTTATGAGGGAGAGAGAAAAATGTTTCTCTAGCCACTTTCTCTATGCCATGCTTAATTTTTATAAACTTCTACCATGTCTCCTCTCATTCTCCTTTTCTCTAAACTGAAAAGGCCCAACTGCTACAACAACAATGTAGTAGTAGTAGTAGTAGTAATAGTAGTAGTAATACAGCAATAATAATTTTATTATTTATACCCCACACATCTGGCTGGGTTTCCCCAGCCACTCTGGGCAGCTCCCAGCAGAGCACTAAAAACAGAATAAAACTTCAAACATTAAAAACTTCCCTAAACGGGACTGCCTTCAGATGTCTTCTAAAAGTCAGATAGTTGTTTATTTCCTTGACATCTGGTGGGAGGGTGTTCCACAGGGCAGGAGCCACTACCGAGAAGGCCCTCTGCCTGGTTCCCTGTAGCTTTGCTTCGCGCAGTGAGGGAAACACCAGAAGGTCCTCAGTGCTGGACCTCAGTGTCCGGGCAGAACGATGGGGGTGGAGATGCTCCTTCAGGTATACTGGGCCGAGGCCATTTAGGGCTTTAAAGGTCAGCACCAACATGTTGAATTGTGCTTGGAAACACACTGGGAGCCAATGAATATCCTTTAGGACCGGTGTTGTATGGTCCTGGAGGCCACTCCCAGTCACCAGTCTAGCTGTCACATTCTGGATTAGCTGTAGTTTCCGAGTCACCTTCAAAGGTAGCCCCATGTAGAGCGCATTACAGTAGTCCAAGCGGGAGATAACTAGAGCATGCACCACTCTGGCGAGACAGTCTGCGGGCAGGTAGGGTCACAGCCTGCGTACCAGATGGAGCTAGTACACAGTTGCTCTGGACACAGAATTGACGTGCGCCTCCATAGACAGCTGTGAGTTCAAGCTTTCCTTACAAGGAGTCGCTCCATCCCCTTGACAATTTTGCTTGACCTTTTCTGATCCTTTTCCAACTCGACAATATCATTTTTGATGTTTGATATTGTACAACAACCAAAGCTGTACACAGTATTCCAACCACACAGCATAACAGCATTGTGATATCAGCAGTTTTCTTCTCAATTCCATTGCTCATACCTAGCATGCAATTTGCCTTTTTCCCCACAGCTGCCGCAAAATACAACTGTTTGAGAAGAGTGGCGACTGAACTCTCAGGAGTAACTGAGTGAGTTAATTGTGTTTTGCCTGCATTTTTATCTTCGTATTATGCCTACTTCTTTTTAAAGTCTGCTGGTGTTATTGTATTTTCTTACGTATATTTTCCATTATTTTATGCAACCAGCTTGAATGGCTATTTAAAAATACATTAAGCAGTAAATAAATGTCGTTAAATTAAAATTAATTAACTAATTAATTTCTGTTCATTCTGTTGAAAGAAAGCTAATATGGAAGCACTCCAAGTTTTAATCCAGTTTAAGATGCTGCTCTGATTAAGCACCGACAGTATGAATGAAGCTAAGCATAACAAATACTTCTATTAACTTCTAGCAAACAAAACAGTACGGATCAAGAGGAACTTATGGGAAATTCCCTTTGGATAGTACCCATTGTGCTGCTGTCAGCAAGACAATCTTGCACATCTCCACCATGACAATGCTGTTTTAGAAACGTTTAATTCATTCCCCACCCCTTACATTTTTGTGAAACAATACCTATCTACTCCTTCTTTGCCCTTTAAAGATAAAGTCCATTTCCCCCCACTGCAGCACAAATGCCATACCTTTTCTATAACCACCAAAGTACAGTTGCAGAATGAAGGCTGGCACCAACTGGTACCATCAGATCAAAGTGTGAAGCACAGGTTGAGGGCCACACTCAGCAGAATTTGCTGGAGAGCCCCCAAACTCATCTGGGCCAGCTTGCCATCTTTTAAAGTGAGCAAAGCAATACAAATCATCATCTAAAGCAGGAGTACCCAGCTGGTGCCCTGCAGATGTTTTGGTCTATCCCATCATCCCTGACCACTGCCTGCACTGACTGGGGCCAATGGGAGGTGGATTCCAACATGGTAGGCTGCCGGTTCCTCACCCCTGCATAGAATCACAGAATCACAGAGTTGGAACCCCCTTGCAATGCAGGAATAGGACCTCCCTGAATTCAATGCAACCTTCTCTCTGGTAAATATCCTTAAGTTTGCAGCCTTATCCCTTAGCAACCAGGCTCCCTTAGTGGTGCCCTCCTTTCCCCAAGCTTACATTTCTTGCTAAGAATGGCTTGTAGCGTCACAAGAGAGAATGACCCACGAAAAGTCTGTAATTGCTACAAGGAAGATGTAGCTGTTGCTGGTGGGAGATGTCAGGCCTAAGCTTGCAGTGCATGGCACAAGACTGGCTAAAGCCTCAACTTAAAGAAAGCCACAGCAAGGCGCAGGACACCTCCTGTTTTTCCAGCCTAAGGGGGAAAACATAATCTGCGGAAGGGGGACGAACACTGCTGTACTGAGACTCCTTGCTACCTTGAATGCACAGAGGGAGGAATAGATATACTCAAAGCAACTATAGCTGAGGAGCTCTCTGGAAATTTGACTTGTAGGCCCCCAATATTTCCATTTCTCTGGCCCAGCACTTGAGATGAGCATCAGACCCTTTCCAAGGGATTGATTTCTCTTTATTTATTTAAATGTCTCCAAGGCTGTAACTGAGCTGTTTGTTCCCCAGTCCTGCCACCTCTCTCTCTCCCTCCCTCCCTCCCTATCCCCTCCCTTCTGGCACCTGAAGGCTCTGTTGCTTCTGCCCGCTAACTTTCACCTTTCTTTTTGTTTCTTCTGTCATGTGCTGTGCCGCAAGCGACCAGGACCCAACAATCTTGTTCAATCGTGTGCACTCGCGAGCCTTATCCACTTACATTGGTTTTATACTACATTTTAATAAAATTAGCTCAAAAATGGCATTTTGTGTGTTTTTTTACAGGGAAAAAAGCTCAACAACTTTTCTGTCCGGATTTTCACTGTTTGAAATATGGCAACCCTATACATAGGCCCCTCTCAGAGAACTACCGTTCCCAGAACTCCCAATGGAAAAGGAATGAGTTTAACCCAGTACAAGTCTCTGGTGTAGATACACCCATATTCCCAGGGCTAAACTTAACAATATGTTACATACCTGATGAAATGTGTTATGTACGGTCTCCTTAAAAAATAAAAATAAAAACAGCAGTTGTGGAGGACCAGATTGGTCCATGCCTATCTGGACTGTGGCATGAAGGATAGGGGAAATAAGTCTTTCCCCCAGTATAATTCTCGTAACTAAAATTGCCTCCCAGACCTTCTATTTGCCCTGGAAGGAAAGCAACTATCAGTGCAAATAGCATCTTCCCACGAAGGGCAAATAGCAGCTTGTATACATGTGTGGTTTTTGTTAGGAAAACAGGGGAGGGGGGAGTTTTGTTTTGTTTTTTAAGCACACACACATTTCCTCCATGCTATGGTCATAATTCAGATCAGGCCTTTGCAACAGCTTCTGTTTTACAACATGTGAAGCAGATACACAATTGTGATCATACACTGAATATTGTATTGTCTAGTTTGGCCCCTGGGCATGGCTTGTACCAGGGACGTTTGAAGGCCTTTCACGGAATGTCCAGCAGGTGTCACTGCATGCCTAAAAACACCAAGGGGGGGGGAGTAATCGCACCTTGGGTCCGGGACAGCAGGGGCAAATGTCAGGGGACAAACGTATTAAGCTTTGGCACTTGGGCCAGTTCAATGTTGTACTAGTTGCATGTCACTCTCCCTTGCGCTTTTCCTTCTGTCTTTTCAATGCAAAGCAGCCACAGTAAATCCCTAATCTGAGCAAAGAACGGAGGAAGAGCTGCTGGACTCTTTCCTATCTGACCGTTTCCCCACTGCAGATGACGCTCCTGCTGCTTTTCTAACTACATGGAGGTAGTCACAGGTCACCTCCCCCTCTGGGTGGAAAACAGGGGGGCAGCTTTGAACAGAATGATGGTTGTAGTGGGAAGGGTCAAGCAGCCCCTTCCCCAAGCCCCTTCCTCCACTCAGATCTGTTGCTTGCTGAGGCTGCTTTGGATTTATCCAACAGACCATCTGGACACGAGCAGGGGAATTCATGGAGCTAGGAACAGCATTTTCCTATTGTCTTTTTGGATACTTTATACAATTATTAGCAATTTCATTCAGTATCTCCTTCCTTAGAGGGTTTTAAGCAGAGATTGGATGACCATCTTTCATGGATGCTATAAGTGAGATTCCTGTACTTGGGGTCCTTTACAATTCTATGAGTCTATGATCATAGGGAAAAAAAGTATGCCCCATTGCCAGTACAGTGGAACCTCGGGTTGTGAACGTGATCCGTGCAGGAGGCATGTTCACAGACTGCAGCATTTGCAACCCACAACGCGTCTGCGCATGCACAGATTGCAATTTGGTGCTTCTGCTCATGCGCAAAGAGCAATTTAGCACTTCTGCGCATGCATGAGCACCGAAACTCGGAAGTAACCCGTTCTGGTACTTCCAGGGTCAGCGCAGTGCACAACCCGAAAATACAGAACCTGAAGCATCTGTAACCTGAGGTACCACTGCATCACTGTAATCTATCTAGTCTACGCTTAATCAAAGAAGGTCCATCTTGCTGGCAACCCAGATACCACTCTGGCTAAAACCTGTGTTGGGGATGGGAGTTTCCTTTGCTGCACTATATTATCAGACCCAACTAGTACAGTACCATTTGTCTACCCAAACTCACACAGAAGCAGAGAGGGCACACACAGACACAAACTTACCTCTAGCTCTGTTAATCTCATGCAAAGCTCAGTCTGCTACACAAGATGGGTCAACCAGCGATATTTTAATTTGCTCACAACCAGGAAAGAAGGCTAGACCATTCCTCTCCTTACATGTAATAACTAAGCTGCCTTCTACTGAGTCAGACCATTGATCCATGGAGTTCAGCAGGGTCAACACGTCAATGACAGAGCATCTGCTCTGCATGCAGGAAGGCCCCGGGTTTAATCCCCATCATCTCCAGGGGGAAAGTCCTGACCTGCTACCCTAGAGAGCCACTGCCAAACAGTGTGGACAATGCTACGCTAAGTGGAACAATAGTCTGACTCAGTAGAAGGCAGTTTCCCTTTGTTCCAGGGTTTCAGACAAGAGTCTTTCCCAGCTATGAGTGGAGACACGAAAGATTAAACCTGGGACCTTTTGCATACAAAGGATGTGCTCTGCCACTGAGCTACGGCCCTTCCTGAAATAAGTAAGTAGCCGCATGTTACTCCCTGCAGGAAGCAGGAGGCAATTTCCCTGTAGACAGGAATGTTCTCATAACCACCCTACCTTGTGGACCTTAGTTTGACTCCCTCCTCTATAGCCTCTACAGGACAACTAAGTGATGAAACCCACACACTTGAGTAACGTTTATGCTCATATGTTTTTCCCTGGCACCTGAAGAAAGGGAGGCCTCTTTGAACAAGGGGAATCATTCACAGGGAGTTAAATGGTGGTTTCTGCACACTGCTGCAGAATGAACCCTTTACCTTTCTGCTGTAAGAGACTTCATGCCCAGGTGGAACCAAAGGAACATTGAACTCATCCTCACCTTGTGTAAAATGGTGATGGGCCACCAGGATCCAAAGCAAGGACATGAGCTGAAGACAGAAGCTCCTGAGCATGGTCAGCGTGGCCCCACCGAGATAGTCACCTACAAGGGGATGAAGGCAAAGTCAGACCAGGATGTTGGCACTTCCGCAGTGCTATCATAGAGCTCCAAAACACTATTATTGCTTATTCCAAACATAATTATTTCTATGAGTTTCCATTCTTCTTTAAAACAAATGCCAGCTGCGTCAACAATTCCCTTGGCTTGGAGGCTGAAAGCACAAGAGCAGTGGACTTTCTGAGTCTGCCCCCATGCAGTGAAAAAACAAAACACCTGTTTGTAGGACCCCCCTTTTTAACCTTCACAATCCTATCGCCTCCCCCACAGAAAGAGAGAACACCCCTGAACCCGTACAACATTGAGATCTCCCATCAAAGCATCCCAAGGATATTCCAAAGCACAGGCTATAATTTTGAAATGATATTGGTGTTGCATTTCTTCTCAATGCAAACCTCTAGCTGTGCTGAGTTGTGCACTGATAAGATGACATATGCTAATAGGGTGAAAATTGCTGAACAAAAATAAAATGAAATTGCATGTCAGCCCAGAAGTAAGTCCCATTGAATTCAATGGGGCCTGCTTCCAAATGAAAGAAAATAGGATTACAGCCTAAGTAATGATGCTCCTTCTTACTCTGTTAAGAATCGGGGGGGGGGGGAGAGAATTAACTTCTCTGTCTTCGGCAGGTGGTTAATACAATCAGGAGCACTTTTGTGTGGGTTGAGTTCTAGAGGTGAGGATCAGAAGCTCACCAATCTGATGTTTAAAACACTGCTAAATATAGATTTTTAGTTACAGCTCTTCCCATGTCACTCTAGAACAACTCTTGTTTCCATCCGCTTGCTATCAATCTCTCTGAAGCAGTATTGCTGCCATTTCTTAAGATGATAAGGTTTATGTACTGGATTATCACGTTTGCATCCAACCCTATGAACATTTGGAGCTGCATTATGCTGTGTAAGACGATTGGTCCATATAACTCAGCATTTATTTGGACTGATAAGGTATTTTCCATCATCTGCTACCCATCCTGGGACTTGCTGGTGAAGATAAATATGCAATCCTTTTAACTGGAGATGTCAGGGGTTGAACTTTGGACCTTAATTTTTCCTGCATGCGAGGCATTTGCTGTATCACTTAGCTTCGGCTTCCACCTTCCACCAAAGAACTCCAAGCAGCATACAGGGGCAATTCTACTGTACCCTCACAGTAATCCTGGGAGGTGGATTATGCTGAGAGAAAGCTACTGCCCAGTCCCACCCTCTTGAAGGTATTGCTGCACTCAGGAGGACTGTTATAGGCAGGCACCATTTGGCCAGCATGTGTGAATCTTATGCTTTGCATTTTAAATAAAAGCTCTGGCGTCTGTTAATGGATGAATATCAAACTTACTATCGTGTAAAAGCTTGTGGCCGTTACAATATTGAAGGAAGTGTGAACAACTGACTGAGGCATATGCTAGAAGTCAGTTAGTAATCAGGAAGCCAGAGCAAACAGGATCGTTTCATGCCTATCTACATTATGGGCATAGAATTTGTTCACAATGTTCAGATATATGTGGCTAGCGGTACATTTGAGGCTATAAATCCAACCAAAAGAAATGTAGAAATGATCTGGTAAGAAATACAGACAGACAGCGAAAATAATGTTTTTCTTCTTCTCCCAGCCAGGCACAAAAAGGAGAAACAGAAAAGACCTTCCTACTTCAAAGAGAGACCTCAATGAAATACAACATATTTGAAACACAGTAGTAAATGAATGAGGTCCTTGGGATAGAAGACAAAGTCTATCCAGCTGTCACATATTTACTCTTCTTCAAATGCCAGGGCACACCCACTGAGGGTTTATCTCCAGCATATCTATCCACACTAGAGAAATATTGGTTTAACAGTTATTACCTCTCCTTTGAGCACCCTGAGGCCTGCTGTTTTGAGAGCAAATGGCCAGGAGTCTCCAACAGAATATGCACTACTCTCATTAAGCTACAATTCCTAAGATTTCTTGGGACAACCTGAGCTTGTCAAACTGGCATAAAACTGATGTAAGATTGTAGCGTAGATCTTATACCCTGAGGTGACACCTAATAGCTCTATTGTGGGAGAATGACATCTGTGCCACATCTGCCAATGACACAGAATATGTTAGAAGGATATTTCGGGTGAGCTTTCAGATAAAGATTCTAGTCATGTTTGATTATTAAAAGCCTGTGTTATTTTTATTAGCCTGTATAGAATTCTGGTCATATTCTGCTTTGGGTAACTGTACTCTACTACTTCCCCCATATGCCAATTGTTGTTACAATTGGCCAGAAGATTCTCTTTCATTTCCTACCCTGAAGTATTGTGTTATGGGGTGGTACTTTGTGCTGCCGAACAGCTGCTGCATATCAGAGGAGGGCAAAGTGATTCCTGTGAATCCTATAAAATAATTTATGGATTAAGGATGAACAGTTGGCAGCCAATTCCTCCTGAGCTGTTAGGACCCCAGCTGAATACCGCATGTCATTGAAAAGGTCATTTCTCTTTTCCATTCCCAATAAAATCTCCAAAGCAGAGATATGACCTACTGGAGTTCAAGGCTACCCTAAAGCATTTTTTTTCTAATTGCCCCCCCCCCATAATTTGTGTATTTACTCCTCAAGCAACAATTTCAATACCTTGAAGCATGCTGAAGTATCCTTCACAAAATGACTGGTGTCGCATAAGCAACTGCCATGGATTCTCAACATTACAAATTGATTCACTCCCTCTCTCTCAAGTAGTGGAGGGCTATTTGATCATAGCAGGGAGCAATGAGTTAACCGTTCCTGGGACAACAAATGGGATTCAGAATGTCTATATCGGTTTGCAAGTGGATGAGGCTTCCTTGGGTTAACTGGAGTGGAGGTCGCCAGATGGGTCTATAAGGTTTAGGGAAGATGACATCCTAGACTATGTAACTGCATGGAAGTCATAGGAAGGGGATAATCAGTGGACTGAGTAAAGGGGGTTACTAAATCAAGAGTTCACAGACAGAATCCTCCGATTACTGGTCTTCAGGTCAATAGGCAGGCAAACTGTGCTGCAAGGTCAAAAGGGTCTGTGGATTTTATTGGATTGGGCATATTTGGAGATAGGATGTTTGCTTTTCTGCTTTAGGCAGCCAACAGAAAATGCTGAAGAATTGCTACAGGAACAACCAACAGAGGCTCGGTCAAATGGATTATTGGAGGCAATGTACTGGGGAGGAAGCTATAAATTATCCCCAAATGTAGATGTTGCCTCCCTCCTCCAGAGCTTCCCACTGTTATCCCCCAAACCTGTACCCCTAATTTCACGTGGGGCCAGCCATCTCTCCCTTAACAAGAAAAGGGGGGAATGCATTGCTCAACTGCACACGGAAAATCTTTGTCAAGCAGCAAAGCTGTGAGGGGCTCATAGAGCATCCCGAGTACCATACGATGTATTTTTAGGTGCACATCTAAGAGTACACCTTAGATGTTTTAAAAACACACCTAAGAAGGTTAACAGGTGAACCTCTCTGTCAAAAACGGCAGTTGTGCTAAGCAGCCATGACTGCCTCCAGCTCCTTGTGGCTTGTGCATCTGATGGCAAAGCCCAGGTTTTGCCCTGTCTCTGTGTAACCTGTGAAATGGCTCTCAATGAATCAGGGACTGAAGAATGCTAGGGAGCAGTAGTGGCTGGCGCCCACTGAGATCAACAGAGCCAGTGGCAACAGAGAGAGCCAATGACAGGCAAAGAGAGACAACTCACTCATTCTAGTTTTGTCCCATCCCCCTCCCCCTCCTCCCATCTGTGTCCTACAATGGCAGCACTAAAATTAAGGCGGAGGAAGCTGACAGCCAGGGCCAGCCCTCGGAATGAATGAATTTAAGTGAGAAGGCAGGCAGGTGAGAGCAGCGCCCCGCTCACCTTGATGGACCAGCGTCCACTGGCTCACAATCAACACTATAGAGATGTTGCTGCTTTCTAGAACGTGTGGATACTTCGAGGGGCGACTGCAAAAACATGACTTTTTTTGCTTTTTGCATCAGCCCCTTGGGGCTGCGGAGGGATGAGAAGAGAACCTCGCTTATGGGGGTGTCTCCAAAAAGGCCTCCCGCCCCACGTGCTGGCCTGATGTCCCGAGTGCTGTGCATTTTGGCCCCTGCTGGCGGACAGGGCAGGTTGGGATCCCTACCACGTCGCTGCCCTACCATGGATTCCTAGCCCGGAGTGGGGTCGCCTCCCCGCCTCGGAGAGGTGAAGGAACCACTCCCGATCACTCCTCCCCGCAGCCCCCCGCAGCCCCACGTGCTCCCGCCGTAGCTGCTACCACAACCACCGCCAGGCAGGAAGGCAGGCAGGCAGACATCCCTCCTGGCATCCTCTCGGCGAGGGCGCCCCCACCCCGAGGTAGGGCAAACCCTCCCTGCGCCCACATGGATCGCTGCCCCTTCCCAGCGCGGAGAGGCTTTTCCTCCCAGCCCAGCCCGCAGCGGCGCACATGCGGAGGGAGGATCCCGAAGCAGCCTCCATCCGATCACAGCCGCGGGAGCAAAAAAGAAAAGAGAAGAAAAAGAAAGAAGGGGGAATCTGGGTACCGAGGAAGGGGGCAGCACCACGGAGGCATTCCCATCTGCCATCTCTTCCATTTTCTCCTCTCCACCTCCCACCCACACCCGTCGGGCCGCTGTTGCAGGCGCTCTCCTCGCCCGCATGCTGTCGGATCCTCCCTCCCAAATCCAGCTTCCCTGCCATTTCGGCAAAAACACACACACACAACCAAACACCCCCAACCCTCTGCAGCTCCCCCCCCCATCCCCTGGGATCCCCTCCCCTCCCCATTCCTCTAGCTTTCCCGCAGCACACATCGCTCCCATTTTGGGCGCCGCCACCCCACTCCAAACACACACACACACACACGCGTATCATACATCTATCCACACGCGCGCAACTTCCCCTCGTCCTCACCTCGGCGCTCGCGTCGGCGGCTCTTTCCTTTCTCCCCTTAGGGGCCTGCCTGCCTGCCTGCCCCCCGCCCGCAGACTAGCGTGGGGATCGGCCAAGCGGGTCTGCCATGCCCTACGCTGCCCGGGCACCGGGGGTTCGGGAGGCGCGGCGGCCAAGCTGCCTGCTGGCCTCCCCGCTCCTCCTGCTGGCGCTGCAAGCGCTGCTGCTGCTGCTGCTCCGCCTGCTGCAGCAGCCGCCGCCGCCGCTACTGCTGCCGCCGCCGCCGCCGTGCACGCTCAGGCCGGCTGCCAGGGGCTGCGTGTGGCTACACATCCCTGCTCCCTCCCTGGGACATTCCGCCTCCCGCAGCCCGACTGCCGCGAAAGGAGCGAGGAGCCAGGAAGCCCAGGGCCCCCCGAACCGCAGGCGGACGCCCAGCCCCGCCGCCTGCCCAGCCCCGCTCACCTCTCACCTGCGACTCCTTCAGCCCAGACTCGGGGGAGGGAGCGGGGGGGGGGGAGAGGAGGAGAGACGCCTCTCCATGAACTACGAGCGGGATTGGCGCCTCCCCCCCACCCGGGCCAGGAGCTCCTTTCCCTCTTTCTCATCTCAGCGTGAATTGGCCGCGGGCTTGGGCCTAGGTGGCCCGACTGTAGGCCGCCCCACCACCTCCAATGACTGCTTTGGCTGGGTCGGTGCCTTGCGTGGCTGGGAGGGGTGGGAGATCCTGGGGGGCAGCCTAGGTGCCATCAGAGGCAGCAGCCCAGGAACCCTGCAGAATGAGCAAGAGGCTATCCCTCTTCCTCCCCCTCCCCCCCCAAAATGGCAGGATCTAGGTTTCAGAGTAAATGCCATTGGGAAGTTGTGTTGGAATATGACAGTTCAGAATCACTGCTCAGACCTGAAGCTCACTGGGGGCCTTGGGCCAGGCATTGCCTCTCAGTCTAACCTACCTTACTGTGTTGTTGTGAGGAGGGGAGAACTTTGTAAGCTACTTTTGAGCACCTTGGAGGAAAAGGTGGTGTATAAATGTTATAAATAAATTCACGTATACGTACATGTTGTTATCCATAAGGCTATTAAATCCGCAGTTTAAAGTTGCCTAACTTCACAACGGTAGCATGGAGAGAGCCGAACTGTTTTTTCTCCTTTATAAACAAATCTATTTTTTGTTGTTGTTGAAATTGACAGGTATTTGTTTTGTGGCAAATAAAAGGGAACACGAGTCCACCAATAATCAGCTTGTAGAATTCATTGCTGTAGGATGTTTGCGATGCCAACTAGCATATATGGCTTTTAGACAAGGATTAGAGAAAGGAAAGGAGGACAGATCCGTTGGTCATGAGTAGCACAGACAGCCCAAAGTGCAGCTGGCGTTTAGTAGTAGATGGTGGATGTCAGCATCATGCCCTACTTGTAAACCGCACTGAGGTGTCTGCCTGCCAGCCACTGTTGGTAGATCTTTGCTTCTTCCAGTACACTGGTATTAGTTCGCCTGTCTTCTCAAGTGATGTGTAAAATTTTTCGGAGACACTGGAGGAAGGCACGCTTGGCAGATCCACACCGTGATCAACTCCCGCCCAGAAACCAATGTCCCCATTGTGGAAGGACATGTGGATCCAGAATTGGCCTTCTCAGTCACTTACGGACCATGTTTATGGAAGACAATCTTACTCGGCTACGAGTGATCCGCCAAAGAAGAAGACTGTTGGTAGACAGCATGCTGCACTAACATGAACCATTGGTCTGACAGCTTGTAAATCTCATGCTCTAAGCACCGGCAGAGAAAGTAGAACAATTTCCTACTCATCAACAGAGCCCAGTGTTACCCCTTACCTCACATAGCAGAGACATCCTAAATCTTTCAGCCAGGGGAGATGCCATTCTGAATGGAGCAATAACCCAGAAACATCAGTAAACTTTATTAGCTATGGAATCAGAGTTTGTCCAGAACAAAGCATTCACCTTGGCTACAATGGGAATTTTCTACCATTTCAGAGAATTTGATTAAGATATTCCAGTGTGCTAGAGGCTTTTCTCAGGCATGGGAAAGAATGGTAAGGTGTGGTTTCTCCATTATGCATCTCTTCAGGGCTTGATTTGGGCTAGAAGTCATTCATCGGATACTGAAATGCAGAAGAACACTATTTTAGCAGAACTAAGCCCAGCTATTGAAAACCACCTCCAGAACAGACCCTAGCTCAGATTAAGCCTCAAGGACAGAAAAAAGAACAGCAGTAGGGAAATGTTTGCACCTCATTGTCTAGCCCTGAAAGCTTAGGATAAAGCTATACTAACAAAACCACACACAAAAAAAAGATGGGGAGGGGAATCTTTCATAATGTAAATATGCTACATTGACATTACTCTTGTGTTCTCTGTGAAATATTACTAAGCCAAGTAGTTGGGGTTTTTTTAAGTAGAGCATTTCCTAAGAAGAGACCCATCGAAGAGTTTACACAGATATTCCGATATTTAATATCTTGTTTTGCCTACTGCCATGAATCCCCCAGAGGCTTCTTGAACTAATCAGCTGCTGGATCACAATGCAGGGGGGAGTTTTTGCATAAGAACGTGTTCAATGATATATTCTCCAATTAACAAAATCCTATAATGTGAGAAACAAACCGGGGTGAGGAAGGTGCCTTGGTGCATGTGCTGTGTTTTTGCATCAGTTCCATTTGATGCTTCCTTGGCAGGTCCCCCTCTCCAATTGTCATCGCCATCATGTGCACACGGACACAAAGATTACCTGCTAAAGTCAGCTGGCGCTGCTTCCCTTTCTTTGGCTGGCTGCAACTTGCTCCTTGGAGACAGCTGGACACCAGTGGCACAACACAGATGCCGAGTGGAGGGAACAAGATGATACTATGGCATCCCCCCATTGAGTGTCATTCCACAATACAAAGAGAAAAATGAAACACTTTGCTGCTCAGGAACTTGATGAAACGCTCCCTGCCCACACTCTTAATCCCCATAGGGAGGCTGGGAGTGAGTGGGGAGGAGGGGGCACAGCGGAAACCAGCTGGAGAGAGACCACAAACCCCACAGAGCTGCCAACTCAAATTAGTGTCTCATAAATTGGCATTCACTGTAGGTCAGTCTCAAGCAAACACATACGCAGAAGCCAATGCCAAGTTAGGCTTTATGAATTGAAACAAATGTTCTCGCTGCCACCCCCATGCTGCACCCTCCCTCTCGCTCTTCCCATTCCACCCAGGCCCACAACAAACAAGCAGCCTGCTGGCCCTGCGGCGATGTAACCCAATGCCCGACCATTGTTTCCCCTTCCCCAAGGGCTATATTTGACTCTGCAGCCACACTGTTTATATATATATGTATGTGTGTGCGTGTGCATGCATACACTTTGGTATTCAGCGCTTCATTCCCCAGATGCCCAGGATTGCTTGCAAATAGCTTCCACGGGCAGTAGGTGTGTGTGGTGGTTGTGTGTGTGTGTGTGTGTGTGTGTGTGTGGAGGAGAAGGAGAGAGGATGGGCAAAAGTGAATCAGCTTCATTTGTCATTTTCACCATTTCACCTATCTGCCCCCCAGGTGGAGGCTGGCTTTGTCGAGAAGTAGTTCTACACATGCCGCAGCAAAAAAAGAGGTATCCGCCCTCTCAAGTTGCCATTTGCCACCGCTCGCCCCCTGCCCGCCCACTCCCCAGTGCAAATGTTGCCTGCTAAAATCAGCAATTAGATCCCTCTTTGAAAGCGGGAGGCAGACTGTGCGCAGTAGTACAAAGACGCTTCAGCTCTCGTTCTCGTGGCACACTGTGGTCAGGATTATGTAGGTTAATCCATGCTGGAGGGGAAAGGATTGAGGTGTTTATAATCTTCCTTTGGATTGGGTGTGTGTATGTGATGTACTATGATCCTTTATGGGACTGGTGTGGATGATTATGTCCTTCAGTTCTTAAGACTAGAAGGGACCAAAGGCAAGGCCACCCACCCGCTAGCTCCATACTGATCAACCTGTGCAATCCAGACTACCGTGTGAGCAGCTACACTGCATCCATGTACCTCCTCAGCAAAAGCCCTTCACCCTGGTCATCCAACTCAAGCCTGCTTGTGAATAGCTTATTCTTTGGCAGGGTGAGAATGGAAGGTTTGTTTTATGGCATGGATCCTATGCATAGACCGTGTAGAAAACGTCAAGTCGCCGACTGCTAAATACCTTTGTAGGCACATGCTGCTGCTTCTGTTGCCATCACATTTGCTGAGTTCATGGCTTCCTGTCTTAATCTGCAGCTATACTGTGGAATTCATCAGAAGAGACCCGCTGAATCGGACCGGAGACATATTTTATCCAGGGTGCTGCTTCCCACAGCGGCTGACCAAATGCCAGTGTGCAACACCCACACACAGGACTTGAGGCCCATAGCGCTCTCTCCCTTGTGTTCCCCTGCAACTGGAATTCAGGGGCATGCTGCTGCCTGCAACACGGAAGGTAGCACATGGCCATCATGGTTAGTAGCCATTGAACCTTATCATCCATAAAACAGAGATTAGTTTGGCTTCTTGGCCTTCAGTGAACAGAACAAAACAGGGAAAGAAAAAGAACAAAGAATTGGCAGAGGAGACACAAAGACAATGTGTTGTTTTCTTATTTTAAACTTAAATTTGAGTTGTTAAAATTTAAACTACACTCCTGAAATTGCAGCACTTAAATATTAATCATCCCTCCCCAAGCCCTCAAAAATTTCCCAGATATGTGCAAGCTCCGTTTTCATGTTCATCCTGAGGCCTCACTGCTGAAATAGGCACAGCTGTGTGAACGAGGTGTGCAGCTCCATCCAGTGCATGTGAACCTGAATCTAGGTGCTACTGAGTTCAGTGGGACTTAAATTTGAATGTGTGTGCACAGGATTGCAACCTTACTGCCATTATCGGCATGGGCTTCTGCCTCAGAAATAAGTGCTTCACTCGACCACCTTTCCATCCATTTCCAGCTTTGTGTTTTGCAAATCTTTGCGATTACTGGGGGTGCTGATCAGTTCCAGGGCTGAATATTCACTTAATATTAAAGCTCCTTGAATCAAGACCAAGACCCAAAACATTCTACTCAATGCAATGAAAGTGTGCCAGAGATCAGCCTTCTGTTTATTGTCAGTCACCATACTAGTTCAAGGGGCCCACCCACTGAACAGGAGAGCTGTAAAGCAAGAGAAATAAATAGCTTTTGCGTGCTGCGGGATAGTGGTAGCAGCTCCTCATTCTAGAAGTGTTTCCTGGAAGCTAAAAGGAGTGTTAGGGCTCTGTAGACTTTTTACACCAGCCTAGCAAAAGAACTATGCCTCAGGCTACAATAAATTGGATGCTTAGATGGGTGCTGCTTGAATTTCATAATGCTTTTATTACAAATAAAGAGAAATATTATAATTAGCATGCTGACTCAATACTGATTGAATATTCTCAACCCTTAGTTGCAAATGAAATGGTAGGGGCAAATAAGGAACACTGACAGTCATTCCGAGTCAGAGTCGTTGCACTACTGCAGTCACTGAGTCACTATCATTGAAAATATTAGGTGATACCCAACAGTCATACTCAGAGAGTAGACTCTTTTAATTTAATGGACTTGAGTTATTTATGTCAATTGATTTCAATTGGCCTACTCTATCATTTGATGTCATCCATTCATATTAGAATTATTAGGTGTGTTAAATGCTTCTATAGGGACTTTTCTACAGAAACACTTTACACTGAAATCCTTAGCACAGTTGCTAGGGTGCAAGTCCCAGTGAATTAAGTGGGATTTGCTTCTTAATACACTTAGACTAGAATCCACTAGTTTGTAGTTACACATTTACACAGGTATCCAAGCAGTGGAATCAGTCACAGAAATGGTTCCTTGAAAGGAGTATAATATGCTTTAACATGTATTATAATACACTGCCCTAGAATCCATAGGATGAAGAGCAGTTTAAATATTTTTAAAATAAACAATAAATGTGTGATTTAGCCCTTAGCAACTTCAAAAATGGAAGTACATTTATTGTAAGCAGACATATTTATGTTCCAAGGCAGAGGTGTAATTTCCTGAAATATTCAGACAGCATTCATCAAATAGCCTAAAGCCAATATTTGGGAAACTATGATAACAGTACAGAGTAGCATAGAAGTCGCCATCCTAACTCTAACCCCCTGCAATGTATTGGTCCTCAATTCCCAGTGTCGGAAATGTGAAAAGATGGATGGCAAAGCCACAAAATCATGGAAATTCAAAGGATCATTTATATGCAAGTTGTGTAGTTGACTCATTTGGACTACATGGGAATCATTCCAGGTGCCATGCCATGGATGGTAGATATTATGTTGGAACTGACTTTCAGTGCTAAGTACGCCAAGATGTAGTGAGGATATGTAGTGCTGTGTATTCGTGTTGCTGTGTCTCTTGTCAAAATGCAGCCATTTTCACAGCAGTATCAGGTCTACGATAGTTATGCTTCCAGCTTGCCAATCACCTTCATGTTAACCAAGCCTTCCCAGGCAACAGCTTTTCTTTTTCCTCAGGTCCAATTTGAAATGTAACTAGAGTTTTTTTCATTTGGTCAACCTATCTGCATGACTCAGAAGCTCACCAGCTATGCTAGAAACTAGGATCTATTATTCTAGAAAAGGAAGTGTGTGTTTTTCCCCGAGCAGTGGTCCTGGCTTGCCAGATTTTTTGAGCCTCTGAGTTACAGTATTTTGTTCTCTAGCAGTGTGGCAACTTTATTACAAAACATTGCAACTAGTAATATTCCCCTGACAGAGCAGTCAGACTTTTATTGACGTTAGCAGGCTGATTTAAAAATAATAATTCTCACATTTGTATACTGCACATTCTCCCAGGGCCCAGAGTGGTGTATGCGATTTCTCCCATTTTATCTACAGAATAATCCCACGAGGTAGGCTAAGGTGATAGATAATGGCTGACCCATGGCCCCCTAGGAACCATAGATGAAAATTAATTTGAAAGCAGATCTCCACATAGTTTGATACTATCCACTACGCAATACTGGCTCTCAGTGTTTTGTTTTTGTTGAAAATCAATCTTATTGTTTAATTTATCCTTTTGCTTTGTGTTATTCTGAAACTCTGGCCAGATAGTGAGTCATGCAGCAGTAGTATGAGTCATACTACTACTTGATTCTGGGTTACTGAATAAATATTCCTTAGGGGAATGGAGAGGCTGATGTTATTCAGACTACCAGTTTGGATATAAATATGTAGTAATAAAGCTGGTGGCAGCTATTCTGGATGAACATGAAACCAAGTTAGCTTAAGTGTTGAGAGGCAGCTCACAAATTCGTCTGATGTGGACTCACATTGACTCAATCAGACCAAGTGAAATCATGCACCTGCAATCTGCCCATTAAATCAACTCTGTTGATAATAATAAACCTTGATTGCAGCCAATAGCCAAGCCTTTGCATTCTTCTCAGTTGTAGAAACAAGACTGCAGAACAAGGTTAAATTGCCACGATCCCTTCCGGGATCTAATAAGCATAAAAGTGGCATAAGATTGAAGCCTTTTGTGCAGCAGAAAATGTAACAGAATATGTGTATGTCACATATTGACCTCATTCCCACCCTACACACATCTGAGGTCCCCTTGACATAGGAACCCATGCATACAGGAGACTCCAGTTCTACAGTCTATACCCTGCCAAAATTGAGAGTAAAGATTGTTTTGTCAGCGTAGTGTTGCATGCCATGAAGTTTCCTGACAGGGTAGTATACCATCTCTCCCACACATGTAGGATAAGCCTCATGATCCATTAGAAGGTTCCTGTGACCCACAGACAGGTCCTGAACTACTATCTGAGAATGCCTTACAAGAGGCAAGGATAAACAACTTATACACCCTGATAAGTTGTTTTTCCTTACATTTGGTAGGGCATTCTCAGGTAATAGACCAGGACTTGTCTGTGTGTATGGCTGGATGACCTCTTAGGAGACAGGGGAAATAAAAGAATGTGCAATTAAGTTGCATATGAATTCATTCATTCATTCATCCTCATCCTAACTTGATCCTTCCTGAATGAATAAAGTGGACTGTACAGTGCTACCCTCTTGAAACTGTTAAACTGGAAAGTAAAAAAGGATGCTATTTAGTGATACCCAGACAAAAGATGGCATTTTGCAAATCCAGTGGGTGTTCATGAGTTTGTGATGGGGTGCAACTTCTGCAAAAGTATAATATATAGTGTAGGTCTAACCCCTGAGAAGGACCCATCACCTACGTAGACAGGTTCTGACTTGTGAGCAGTCTCGGTGGTCTAAAAGGTGACTTTTATAATTTAGCCTTTAGTGTTTTGTCCTGTCACTTTAAAATGACAGTGTGCTATAGAGACACTAACATAAGGAGAAGGCAAAATATTTTCTGTTTTTTGGGGGTGTTGTATGTATGTCAGAATCTCCAAATTTTGTAACAAGATGACCCAAAACAATACATTCTACTTATTGTCTTTTAATTCCCCCCCCTGCCCAGCCCTGCCAGTGGACCATAAGAAAACAGTGTGGGCTTCTTTAACATTTGCGCTTCAGAAGTATTTATTGGCCCTCTCAATTCCATCTCCTTCCATCAGAACTTGCTTTAATCAATAGAAAGGTAAGAGTGTTTGATGGGATGGCATTGAATGCTCCTGAATATCTGTTAAGCAAAGATATATATTCAATCAATCTTTCATGTGGGCTGCAGACTTTGACTTCCTTCCTAAGACCCTCAATTCAAGATTCTCAGTTGGGGGGGGCGGGAATAAAAATAAAGCAAATTGGGTAAAGTTAACCCCCTTAAAAAATCTGGATTTCCTTTGACTTTAAAGTTCATGCTAACCACTGACCTTATCTTCAAATTAGTGTAATCTTACCTGTATTTTATTTTTGATCCCAGCAACAAACACTCAACAGCGTCTGGTTTGTATTTATTGACGTCTAGCAGGCTAGGTACTAAAAAGATCGATGAATTACTGACTCTTTTGCTACAACCTGAATCATAATGGGTTACACCAAAATGTCAGGATTCCTGGCCCAGATTGCATCTTCCTTTTAGCAGAAGAACTCAGAACAATAATGTCTGAATATAATCTCCCCCAGCCAGAGGTTCATTTCAGACTACATGACTCCTTGGCCACAGAGTTTTCTTGTGAGCAGGCAGTAATGAAGTCAGCTAAGCGCCAGCCATGTCCTAGGGTAAGGTAATTCTTCCTTCACCTGCCTGGACCTGTCCCTATAAACAACAGGCTCCACAGGGGAAAGCAGTGTTATGGATTTCACAAGACTTCTCCTTGATGCTGCAGGGATATGTTCAGCAGAAACAGCAACATTCCAACGGTCCTGTCACCCCATGCTGCATAGCTGTGCATCAGACCAGGCAGGGACTCGGCGTGATCAGGAGTGTGGGGTCAAATGCAGTCACAGTCTGCGGTGAATTACCAACATAAAAGTGTTGCTGAAACACACAGGATGAGAATTCCCCTCCCCCCTTCATGTGTGGAAGAAGCTCCGCTTGCAGTGCCACACACACCCAGAGAGAGAGCGCACTGTGAAACTGCACACACAACTCGCCTCACGCTCACCCCAAAGCTCACAGGCAAGGGTGAAACTAGGATTTATTTCACCTGGGTCAAAAACCCAGTTTGGCAAACAACCACCACCACCACCACAACAACCACATGCATTTGTGTACACACACACACACACACAGAGGCCGGGAGCCTCAATGGTGCCCCTCAGGAGGCTTCACCTGGTGTAGAAAACCAGGTTAGCCCCCACATAGCTACAGTACTGCCCACAGGTGGCAATCTATGCAACTGCATACCCATATTGCAATCCTTATCCCTCTTCACCCATTCCATCTTAAAGTCTGACACCTCTATCCACTAAGCATTTTAGTCAGCTTCTTGAGGAGAGGGGAAATGAGTATACTTTGTGTTCGCACAAGAACCAGTATCCATAATCCACATATACCCCTGAATCCATTTCATACTTTTCTAATTTTCCTTAGTTCCCACATTCTTGGCCATGGAGATCATAAGTCCTTAACAGGCTGGACAGTTTGCGTGGCAGGTGTTGACACAGGGATCCTGAGGATCATCTAGTCCAACCCCCTGCAATGCAGGAATATGCAGCTGTCTCATACAGGGATCAAACCTGTAACCTTGCTGCTATTAGCACCATGCTCTAACCAACCCAGCTATCCAGGCTCTACACGTATTGAGATTTTCATGTGGCGTAATTAAAGCATTGCATCTCTCCCTGAAATTTAAGGCATGGTCCAATCCTCATGTGATCCCACGGTCCAATCAATCATGTACATTTGAATGTAACAACAACAACATAATAATAATAATTGTCAGTTTCCTGCATTTTAATTGTACCTCTGTTGCTTCTGCCTTTGGAACAGGTTGCCTTGTTCTGTCTTGCACTCCTGAATGGGATGGATATCCCAGTTTCTTGGTGGGAACATGCAGAACCTGGTCAGTTCCCCATGAAGAATCTGCACAGTCTCCCATTATGACATGGAATGACTATGAAGCTAAGAAGACAGAGGTTCTGTTAAATCTCTTTGTAGATGATGCATTATGCTCCAAGTTCCAGACATCTGCTCTGTCAATTCTCAGACTTGTGCTTTACTAAACAGAGAGATTCATCTTTCTGTAGAGGGACACATGACCCTCCAATGGTCTCTTCTATGGACTTACGCCAGTCTATATAAAGTGCTGACTCTTGGAAAGTATGTTGAAGAGATTACTTTCTGCTTTTCACCAAGGGCCATAAATTCAGCTGGTATTTAATAGAATCTAAAATGTATTTCCAAGGCTCTTTGGTGGTAACTTCAGCATCAGCCGGAGCCCCCTTGAAATAAAGGGATTATTGGGAGCCAAGTGTTAAATTACCTGATGCTTGTTAATTGAACTTCAGAGGATTTACTGAGCAACTGGTTCCAGCAAGGAACAGCACTGTGGTATTAATGGTGTTTATAATAGTAAATATAATATTGCCTAGTCAAGTTCCTCTCGTAGCATCCATTGTGCAAAGAGCTTTCTGGTCTGCTTAATGAAACCCGAGGAAAGGGAAAATGATGGACACTCAACAGTGAGTCTTGGGGTTGGCATTTAAATTGGAAGGAGGGGAATAGGGTTTTCTGTTGTGATTAGAGTTAGAGGCTGGGAATTGGAATTTTTAAATTCTGCTGCCAGCACTTTCCTGCATATTTATCATGAAATTATTTGAAGGAACATAAAAATCCAACTAGTTGATCTATACCTAACCTGGTGTCCTCCTGATGTTTTATGCTGCAACTCCTACAAACCCTGACCATTGGTCACTGGCTGGGGCTCTTGTAGTCCAAAACATGTGGAAGACAGCAGATTGCAGACGGTTGATGTAATATAAACCTGCAAACAAGGCCCTGTACAGTCAAACCACCTTTCTATAGCCTAGAAGCCGCCTATGTTCCAACAGTTTATAATAACCATCCATATTGTAGAATGTTGCAGAAAAGAACCAAAGTGTGCAAGATTCTTTACTGCTCTTCGCCAAAGACAGTCATAGGGCAGTTTACCAAAATACAAATTGCCTTGAAGGAACAGGAGTTTCTGCTTGATTTTGAGCACATTAGTTAGGATGTATTTATTTTATGTATTTATTTAGAGATTTCTGTCCTCCCGCCCTTCACCACTTGGAGCGGTTTATAAACATTTTAAAAAGTAATAAAAAGCACATACAATACATTCAATAAATTAAGGGTGTAACAAAAATATAGACAGAGTCAAACGTGAAGGAAGAGAATACAGATAAAACCTAGTGTTCAATAAAAGTTCAGCATTTGGTAGACAAAAGCTGGCTATAATAAGAATGTCTTGACCAGCCAAGGAATGGAGAACGCAGAAAGGACCTACCATGGGGCAAAGTGTACTGCAATATTGGGAAAGTCACTGAGAAGGCCCTGTCTTTTGTCACTACCAGTCTACTTTTAATAGGGACACAGAGAAGGACCTCTACTGATCTTAGGAAGCGGACAGGTTGGTAAGGGAGGAGGCAATCCTTCAGTATCCTGAACTCAAGCCATTTAAGGCTTTAATCATCAGCACTTTGAATTGTTCCCAGAAAAAAAAGAGGCAGCCAATGCAGACATTACAGGGTAGGCATCATGTGTTCCCAAGGACATGTGCCTGCTAACATTATTCCTGCTGCATTTTGGACCAACTGCAGCTTCCAAAGGCTCTTCAACCATAGTCACATGTGAAGTGCATTGCTGCGATCCAGTCCTGATAGATCTTAGTCTTGTGCATTAGCATAGTCAGGACTAACTTCCTCAGGTTCAGGCGCAGGTGGCACATCAGGCTAATCTACACAAAAGCACTCCCGGCCACCACCTGGTCATCCAGATGCAGGGCTGAATCCAAGAGCATACCAAAATTGTATACCTGTTTTTTGAAGGGGAATACCATCCAAAATGGATCACTTGCATCTTGTCTGGATTGAGCTTTACCTCCAGTTTAGAACTCCAACAAATTTCATGGCATTAGGTACAGAAAGGGAAAGAAGAGTTGGGTGTCTTTCACATACTGATGACAATGTATTCCAAAGCCTCAGACAACCTCTACTAGTAGTTCCATGTGGACATTGAATAATATGGAGGATAAAATGGATCCCTATGAAGGGCACCAAATTGTCAAAAATGGAACACTACAACATCACCTTCCTGAACTGAACTTTAAGAGAGGACTGGAGCCACCACTGAAGAGCATTTTCCAAACCCTCCCCTGCTAGGCAGTATAGAAAGATATTATGCTCTATGGTATTGAATTCCATGGTGAGGTCCTTTTTAGGTCCTGGAAAAGGTCATCTACTCAGCTGACCAAAGTTGCTTCCATCCTTAAACCAGGCCTGATGCCATTTTGAAATGGGCCAAAAATTTATGCCGAGAATTTCTGGATCTGAGATGCCACTACATGCTCAAGCATTAATTGCCCCTACCTGGAGCAGAACTCAAAAAGCCTGTAAAACAACCTCTTACCAGATTTTAATGTGTTACTTTCTTTTAAATCCTCTGCTTTTAAGAGCACTGTAAAAGAGCAAATGGCTCTTATAATTGTCACCTACAGCAGACACCCTCAGAAACCTGAACAGGGCACAACTGTGAAGGCTTCAAGACAGAAGGGCCCATCAGAAATGGGAAACCTCATTGTGGCTATGAAAATTTCATCAGCTGGCGCTAGGGAGGCAAGAATCTGGAAGTGTAGAGCAGATGGGCAGCCTGGATTCTTGGAGTCATTGTCTTTCTGCCTGTTATCTGACTCCAGTGCCGAGAGAGGATTTGGAGAATTTATGGAGGGCCAAGTACTGAGCGCCTTTCTTGAAATATCCCTGACTGATGTATGAACTGATGTACTGCTAACTCCCCAGAAGTCATACAAATGAAGTAATCTCTTCCTTTGCACAATATGTTCCCAAGGTCATGCAAGTCGGACCCTGCCAAGTGCCTCTTCTTCCCACTGTACGATTAACTGTATCAGTATTTGTTACTGGGCTGTGAGTCTTGTGGGGGGAGGGGACCATGATTTTAAGGCAAATGTATTTTAGATACTATCCAGATAGCATGCATCTTTCTTCCATTTCTATAAATAAAGGAGTTTAGGCATCATTAAATAAGCAGCCAGTTATCTTCATAGATGCCTACCTTACCTCCATTTTGTACAATTAATTTAATAAAGAAGTGTGTATATTGATTATAGGAATGCAGAAGAGCCCAGCAGGGTCCGAATATGATCTCATCCTGGTCTTTTTTCTCACAATTGGCCAAGCAGAGATCTATCTATTTGAAGTCCACAAGCAAAACCTGAGTTTAACATTACTCTCCTGCTTCTTGAACCCTAGCAACTGGCATTCAGAAGCATAGTGCTTCTGATGCTGGAGACTCTAATTCACAGAGAGTCAGTTGGATACAGTAGCTAGGGCTGGGATTGGACTGTAGGGAGCTGGGTTCAAATCCCTGATGACCATGAAGCCAGTTGACTTTAAGCCAGTGAAATCTCAGCCTGACCTGCTTCATGCAAGAGTTTTAAGGGTGTGGAAATGGGAGAAAATAACCCTTTGTATTTTGTCCAGAGGATTTTGGAAGAAAGGTGGAACACAAATATAATGAGTAATAATAAACAGCAAACAGGATACGGTCCGCATTGTGGTATAGGACTCAAATAATCATGAGTACAATCCACAGAATTGCTCAGAGATACCTTCAATAGACCTTGATACCAAAGGTATACTAGCCACCATCCTATCTTATTTTTCAGAAACACCCACCCTCTTGTCTTTTTCTAATATGGTTTATTCCATTCTCCACCCACACCTTTTCCTTTCTGCCTAGTCCCACAGCCAGTTTAGAAGAATCCTTTGTTTGTGGTGCTGTACCTGTTACCATAGTAACTAGTTATGCTTTGTCCTCAGATATTGCCCGCAGAGCCCCATCCTATGTAAAGTCAGGAGTGCCTTTGAAATTAATGGGCTTGGATGTACTTAGGACTAGGCTGGTACAGAGTCAGAAGAGGGTTATTGGAAACTAGTTACATAACAAGGGAGAAGAGGTCCAGTTCCATTCTTACAATAACTACCTTGTATTCTCCTGTCTGTACAAGTCCCCATCCACATAACTTTCTCATTTCAGTACATTTGTACAGCTAAATGTTTGCCTGATCATTTTAGTGAGACAAATGGACAGGCAGCAAACCACTATGGGGTTGGAGAAAATTCATTTTTTTCTCTTGCATTCACTACTGAGCTTAGTGAAATTTTCAAAGATTCATTCCTAGAGTCACTGGGCCATCTTCCTTTCTTCCTCTCCCAACTCTGTTAAAGAAGTCTGGGGTTTTATAGCAGCCAGCCAACAATGTATACATACAAGTACATGAACACTGGAGGAGCTGAAACCAGCTGCTAGATTCACAAGCATCCTCATTATAAAATATACTTTCCCCCTTTTGTTTTCCCTTTCTTAATGATTTATTACGTTCTACCATTGCTTGCAAAGTCCTGCCATATACTGTACCTCAATTTATCTCCACCTCCCACCTCTCAATGCTAATAATAGACAGACATACATATATATATATATATATATATATATATATATATATATATATATATATAATTTTCTTTTCTCATAACAACTATTCAATATCATTACTTAACATTCTTTTTCCAGTTTTCCCCCTCCCTGTTGACTTCCCCCAACTTCCATTTCTGGTTTATTACAGCAAATGTTACATTCTGCTGTTTGTACATTACATTATGTTGTCACCTGCTATATTTCTTGTTCTCTGTAAATAAAGTTGTAAATGTTTATTTAAATCCTGCCAATGAGTCCATTTTTGTTGTTGTTTCTGCAAATAAGTTGTAAAAGGTTCCCATTCCTTTTCAAAGTCACTATTGTCCTTTTCACACAGTTTATCTGTTAACTTTGCTAACTCTGCATAGTTCATCAGCTTTTCTTGCCACTGTTCTTTTGATGGTACTTCTCCAGTCTTCCAGTTTTGTGCTATTAAAATTCTTGCTGCTGTTGTAGCATACGTAAATAATGTCTGATTTTCCTTCGGCAATTCTTGTCCTAAAAAACCTAACAGAAAAGCTTCCGATTTTTAAACAAAAGTTGTTTTAAACATCTTTTTCAATTCATTGTATATCATTTCCCATTTTTTAAAATGATATTGCAATCCCACCACATGTGGTAAAATGTACAATTCTTTGTCCAATGCAGACGCCCTTCACAGTAAGAACAGTTGAACAGTAAGATGAGTATTAGCAAAATGCATGCTTAGAGGTCACTTCAGGATTTTGGGGAGAAAGCAGGGAGGTTCCAGGAGTTTATGGCAGAAGCCCTAGAAAATTAATATTCTGATGAGGAGCCTCTGCTTGGAATTTCAGATTTTGTTGCAAGAGGTTCATAGACCTCAAGAGGCTAATTTGCTGAATGGGTGTTGTACTTGCATGCCTCTGTTGGCAATCTTATACATACTTACCTATGAGTCTGTCCTATTGAACTCAATTATACTTATGTCTGAAGTATATGCATAGGACTGAATAGGCACACATAATTTCCAAGTCAGATTACAGTATCGCTCAGTTTGTTATTGCAGGTGATTTTAGTGACATTTGAAACAACCCCTTGAACTACTTTATTCTGTCAGAATTACATTCATGTGGGTTCTCCTGAAGGATGCCCTGACATGTGATTATGAAAGATCAGGCCTGGTTTGGCAATCTTCCCCCAGGGCAATTGGCAGTGCTCTGTAGATCCTTTTGGTTACATTGTTCAGAGACCCTTCTTCAGAAAACTTTTCAGGCTGTAGACAAAAATTACTTGATGGGAAACAATGCAGGCAGAAGTTTATTATTGCATTTCAAAAGACTAACCTGTGTATTGTGGCAGGATATATTGTGGACTACAGTCTTCTTGATCAATAGCATGAAATGTTATCCCCAGTTTGCAGGAAAGAAAGAAATAGGCTAGCTAGCCAATATTGATACTTCATTGGTTTACTCTGGTCTTTTGACATTCCCTGATATTTTAATACCAGATGTTATTGATCCTTAGATTGAGTAGTTATCTAATATTTATATTATTGTTGGGTTTAGTGTGTTTAAAATTATAATTATATTTATATTAAATTATAGTTATATAATTATAAATTATACTTAAATTACAGTTATAATGTTGTATACTGCCTTGACCATGTTTTGTTTAAGGACAGCATATAACTGTTTAAATAAATGAAGGAATAAATTAAAGCACGCTGCAAATTCAACAAAATGATCCAGCTGTCACTTCCAAGTAAGCACACTTCAGTATTATTCCCAAGCGTGCAGAGAATTGCAGCCTGACGCTGTAGCGTTACAATGCAATCCTATGCCTCCTAATACGAAGCAAGCACCATTGATTTCAATAGGACTTAACACGAGGTAAGCAGGCTTGCGCCCTTAAGCACTCTCACCGAAGGAGCACCGAATTCATTTAGACTTAACTAACTTATTAAATATTGCGCTGCAGAAGTAATGCGTGACATGTAGAGCCGCCATAAATAAAGAAGCATTTATTATTGACTATATCACCACCTCAACTAAAACACAAAACAATCATTTAAATGTGTTGACAAGCCTATAGTTTGCCTCAAGACTCGCCCGGCCCGATTCCACCCATAGCAAAACTTGTTTTTTTTTTTCTTCGTGTTTTATTTCCTAAGGTCGCCGCCTACCTTTCCCCATCCTCCACTTTCCCCGCTGTCATGGTAACCCTCCCGACGCCCGGCGCGCTCTCTCTCTCCCTCTCAATATCATCCCACCCGCTCCTTCGCTCTCGGTTTGGTGATGATGCAAGCGCGCCGGTACGTGGGGATTCCGCCGGATTACCCGGCATGCCCCGCGGCAAAATGGCGGCCTGAGCCGAGCGCGCGGGTCCCGGCTGAGAGGGGCGGGGGGCAAAGTTTTGCGGCGGGCAAAGGGCTGTTTCCAACCGGCTCGGAACCGGCCTCAAAGTTACGGGGGTTCCCCCAGGGAAGCCGGAGCGCGGGGTTGGGCCCCGGTAGGTGGAGGCGCGGATCCGAAGCGGGGAGCCTGTTGCTGAGATCCGGAGCCCCTCGGCGGGACCACGGGGCGCCCGTGGTTGGGGCCGGGTCGCCAGCCGCCTCTTGGCCCTGGGCTGATGCGGGGTCGTCCGTAGGCAGCAGCAGCAGGTAGCGGCGGGCGGGGCTGACCTGCGTCCTCCGTCGGGATCGCGGCTGAGTTGCAGGGAGTAGGCAAGCCGGCTAGGTCTGGGGGTGAAGCGGAGCGGTGGGCTCTCTTGGGGCTGAAAGTTTGATATAAGTGAGCCACGGGGGGGGGGCTGGCTTTTGGGGGACAATTGGAGCAGGAGTTGGGGGAATTGAGAATGGATATTAATAGGTGCGGATTTAAGAATTGATTTAGATCTATTCTTGGGGCAGTGATTTCTTACCCGCACTGTGTGCACAACAGAGGGGGAAATAAGTAAGACTGAAACTTACTGCTGGAGGAGAAATCGCCTGCCTGAGGGACAAAGGATGGAAACAGTGGAGATTAGTACATAGTACTAAAAGGAGCTGCTGGAGCAGGTGAGAGTGAAATTCACGTAGTGTGATTTAACTTCATCTTTATTCCCATTATTTGTGATGATAAAACTTGTTTCTGCCGTACTTCTAGGAATTGGAAATCTTCAGTGAATACAGCTCCAGACTGAGAGTTATTCTAGGTTATTTATGGTTATTTGTTTTGAAGATTTATATCCAGCCTTTAAATCTAATGTAATGTAGTAAGATACAGTATGTGAAATAAAAGGGAAAGATGATATTATTTGACATTTCAGTGATAGGCAAGAGTGAGTGGACAAAGAATTGAATGGCCATGACCTGAGAGAAGCTGGAGCAAGTGAGAGGCTTCTCCATAGTTGTTTGTGACTCTCAGCACTGCACATCTGTCTTGCAGAATTGCATTTGTTGTGGATACAGATTTAAGTGAAGTAATGAAAGAGGAAATTTGTGGCTTTAGACTGTGTCATCTGCGCTGACACATCTTTGTCTGCCAGTTGGACCAGCAGGGCTCATAAATAAGAGTTTGTGGTTTTTCTTGGCATATAAACAGGATTAAATTAAATATGCACAATTTGTGGATACAGTAGAAATGGATTTGGTTTCTGAAATGGATTAGTGTTGTCCACGTACACACAAATTTAGCTGAAATCTCTTTGTTTTCCAAAAAATAAATTGATTGCAGTATAACAGAACCACAAGGCTGTCAAGCAAAATGAACACAGTCTACCAAGATCTGCGAGAGGAGTTAAAATGATCACTTGTATAAGTAATGTAATTTGCTTGTTTTCACCAAAAGGATGGGAAACTACTCAACTAATCTGTATCAAGAAGCTGTTATAACCCTGGCATCCAGGTAACGTTGGTGAGCACCAATGACTCACATAATCCTTGGTCATTGTAGCTGTGTCTAATGGGAGATGGAGGCCAACAAAATCTAGAGGACCATAGGTTAGTATATACTGTTCTAAATGCTAGAATGGAAAGATCTCTGCCAACTGCTTCATTTTGAAGAGGAAAAAAGTTACACTTCCGCTTACAATTCAGCTATGAGAAAATATCCCAAACAAACCAAATTCAAGAATAATGTGAGGGAAAGTATGTTAGAGGGGATTAGTATTAGTATCCATTCCTCATCACTATACAGGAGATACAGGTAAACTAGGATGCAGTTGTACCAGAGAAGGCTTGACCTAGAAGCCTTCCTTGCCTTGAGAAGAATAGGAAGTTGAATGTAAGCACTGAATTGCCTTTCCTTGAGGACAGGAGACATTCTAGCACTGGGATATAAAAGGCAGTACATTCCAAGGTTAGCGTTCTTCCTCTTTCTCCCTCCCCTGCCAGCAACCCTGCTAATTGCAGAACCTCTATAATCCATCACCCAAATACACCCTCAGTGGAGACAAACAAGTCTGTCTTACAATGCCTCATGAAAGTATACCCAGAGACCTAAGTGACCATGGTGTGGAAGTCACAGGTCCCTTTTACCGAATGATACAGAAAGTCACTCAGCACTTGGAGGACACTGGATTTCTAGGTCAAAGAAATGATTTCCCTAAGCCAGGGATACTATGAAGACCACCTTGCTTGGAACAGATTTCTTGAATGAAACAAAAGGGGTTATGTGTTGCATTAGGGGCTGCCTAGGCATTTCTTGAGTGTCCTGCATAAGCCTAACATGTGCTTCTCTTCCAGGGAGTAGAAGATGTGGGATGAAAGGAATATGGGAGGCTGCTTTATGCAGAGTCCGATAATTGGTCTGCCTAGCTCATTATTGACTACAGTGAGTGGCATTGCCTCTCCAGGGTTACACAGGGTGTTTTCCAGCCATACCTTTAAATGTCAGGGATTGAACTCAAGACTGCCTGCCTGCAATTTGCAAAGCATGTTCTCTATCAATGATCAGCCTTAAAAAATCATAAAACGTAGCAAAATCTGTTATACTTGTCCCACTTAGGGGAGAGTATAAAGTGATCGAGATGGATAATGTGGCAGTCAAAGGCTATGCAAATAGGCAAGGAAGAGAGAAACTGGTCCCTCTCCTGCAAATAGCCCTCTTGATTTTCTCTGGCAAGAACGTCTGAAAGGTATATTTGTGGCCATGATGTCTAACTTATCAGCTTGCAGAGCACCTGGCTAGTTACTATACATTGCTAGATTAGGCTGATGTTGGTTTGCTTCAGCAAGGAAATTCTTATGAAAGAAGTCTAAGGTAATCCATATGGATAATTCCTAGATAGCTTCAGCCAGTGCTTTTCTTCTGGGGGTACGCATACCCCTAAACGTTTTGTGAATCTAAGTATGGCCTCATTGAGGGACAGTATTTCAATATGAGTAGGAAAATGAAAGTACCCCTAAACATTTTTTTAGGGGGGGAAGCACTGGCTTCAGCTGATACTTTGCAAATCAGGAGTGGGGAACCTCCAGCCCCTGGACCAAACTAAATTTGGTCTGCAAGACTATTTCTCCCAAATCTTGTCCAACTAACATAATATGTGCCGGCAGGTAGTGATGTGGCAGCCTGTGCACAATTGAGAGCCTTAAAGTATGCTCCTAATTGTGCACTGGCAAGGGAAAGCAGCCATTGGCTCAGCAGTACAGTTGAAACTTGATGGATTGACTGTATATGATTCTTTGATGTCTGACTTTGGGACTTCAAAGCACCCAGTCACCTGATAGTGTGATTGACAGGCGGGGAGCCCTCCCAAATTTGGCCTGGTAGGCTTGATCCAGGATCTGGCCACAGAGCTCATTCCTGCTTTAAGTAATCACTGTAAGGAAGACTTTCTCAAAATACCTTATTTAAAATAGTTCTTGAGAGCTATGAGGAAGTGACAAAGCCGAATACATAGCAACCTTTATTTTCAAGTCCATTCTTTTATTTAAAATTTTTGTATGCCATATCCATTTTATGTGAATTTTGGCTAATTGCCTATTTAGTGCTCAAAGTAAACTGCATGTAAACACAATGGCAATCAATGTGTCACGAATCTGGATATTTTAGAGGCGCGAGTTGCACAACTAAGGGTATACCTGTTGCCTAGCCCTAAGTGTTGTATTTGCACTAAAGACTCCTGTCAGGCTTGGATATAGTTGTGTCTGATCTTCAAGAACACTGAACACACTTTTTCTTAGTCACGGTTCGGAGAATAAAAGTATGTGGAATTTGGTCCCTCCACGTCGCAGGCCCTTAGTGAACTTTAGTCAGAATGATACGGGAAACTGTGCTGCCTTGTGGGAAGAAGATTGTAAGACTATTCTAGCTTGATCTCATGCCTCCTTCATCTTATTCATACTGATGTCTTTGACCTATTATGCACCGAAGACCTGCTCATAATTCAGGATTGGCTCTTGTGCTATCCCTGGTTGGAAGAGCTGCTGATTGATTCAGAAGCTAATAAAGGAGGAACTCCGGTAAGCAGGACTGTCTGACGTTCTTAATATGGGTTCTCTAAAGCCTGCTGGAGAAAGCATATTAAGTGTCGAGTCTTCTGATTTCCATTTAATGTGAGAAAGATCAGCCCCCCTCAGTTCAAAGGATCTCTTGGAGGGATTCAAAGTGGGTTCCTTTCTTACCCACTCTAGCCATTTCCCTGCTTTACTCCTGTACAAGACTTGTTGGAAAAACTTCACGTTGTTTCCTGCCTGTGCAGGAAATCCATTGGTGTCTTTCACAGGGAAGGGGTTGGCCTGCATCCACTACAGTTCCTTGAACTATGAAGTAGGCAAGTGAAGTCCACATGAGAGAGCCAGTGTGGTGTAGTGGTTAAGAGCGGTAGACTCGTAATCTCGTGAACCGGGTTTGCGTCTCCGCTCCTCCACATGCAGCTGCTGGGTGACCTTGGGCTAGTCACACTTCTCTGAAGTCTCTCAGCCCCACTCACCTCACAGAGTATTTGTTGTGGGGGAGGAAGGGAAAGGAGAATGTTAGCCGCTTTGAGACTCCTTTGGGTAGTGATAAAGCAGGATATCAAATCCAAACTCCTCCTCCTCCTCCTCTTCTTCTTCTTCTTCTTCTTCTTCTTCTTCTTCTTCTTCTTGGGACAGGCGTCCTTTCCCTCCCACATGTAGACTTCTGGTCAAAGGTGGAACTGGTCTGTTGGCTGATTCTCTTCAATTGAAGCGACCTGGTAACTGAGGGCCCTCCATTGCCAGGTCTCCATTGTCGTACGAGGGAAGCATGTGTTAAACAGTCAGCCTTTGGTCTTCAGGAAGTGTTAATAATAATAATAATAATAATATTTTTTATTTATACCCTGCCAGTTTGCCTTTGTATCCCAAGTTTCCCCAGGTATGGAGGAATCACCTACCCTTACCTAAGTCCTGTTGGGGCACCCTCCCAATTCTCACACAGTATACCTACTTGAATATTATATGGAATGATACGCTAAACTGTGCATCTCACTTTGCACACTGTTTCCGGCAAGTTCCCTAAAGTCTGTAGTGTGTGCCTGCCTTGCTTCCTGTACTGCCTTTTCAAATTGTTTGCTTAAAATTGTTCTTGCATGGAAGTAGAGTAATGAACATATCCCGAAATGCAGGGAAAATGAAATCTTCGGTAAAATTGGCCAGAAAGAGTAAACAAAGTGGTTATGCTTATGATACTGTTGCAAATTTTAAGTATTGGGGAGAGTCTATAATTGTATACTGTGTATGTTGTTGCCACAATTCATTTTCAGTGGCTTGAGTTTGGGGGTGTATAGCTCTTGTAAAATAGAGTTTACCTCAGATCCCCTTTTCCCACACTGCTTTTAATTTAGGCCTGGGAAATAGTGGATAAATATTAGTAATTTTTTTTCAGGGTTGAGGACTTAGTGGTTCAAGTTAAATCAGAACTGCGGTATAGCCAAAAGAAGAGGGATTTTGGAGCTGGAAAAGGATTTTAGATTATTTGAAGCTTCCATGCATAGTTCTTGCAAAACTTCGTTAGGAATTATGTGCATGCAAGAGCAGAGTTAAGCCTTTAGTCTATATAGTATATAAATCTGTCTGGGGATCAAAAAATAAACATCTTGGTTTAGCTAGTTTGAAGAGGTTGAAGAGAGAAGCAGCCATTTTCCTTGGGACATGACCTGTGACTGGTTCACTTCAGCACCAGGTTGGATCTTTGATTTGACTAACTGGGATGGTAACTTAATGCAGTGTTAATGATCATTTCAATGCCCTGGGATCAACAGAGTCAGACTTTTGCTTCCAGCAAGGTCAACATCTTATGCCTGAGGCTGCTTTATCATAGCCAAGCTATAAAGTTGGATTCACAGACACCTGCTGCAGGAATTGCCATTGGGAGTTCTGTCTTGCGTGTTTTAATGTTTCAGTTCTAAGCTTTCTTTAATGTGCTTTTGTTTCTCAAAAGGATTAGATCAAACATATATTTTCACTGGGCTTCTTTTAAATGTTCAAGTGAGCACAGCCTTGTAGAAGAAACTACTCCCCCCACCCCCATGTCCTTTAATTTAACCAATACAGTGGTACCTCAGGTTACATACACTTCAGGTTACATACACTTCAGGTTACAGACTCCGCTAACCCAGAAATAGTGCTTCAGGTTAAGAACTTTGCTTCAGGATTAGAACAGAAATCGTGCTCCGGCGGCATGGTGGCAGCAGGAGGCCCAATTAGCTAAAGTGGTGCTTCAGGTTAAGAACAGTTTCAGGTTAAGTACAGACCTCCGGAACGAATGAAGTACTTAACCCAAGATACCACTGTATATATGTTTTACATCCCTAGTTCACACAGTAGTTGTGCCTTAATTTTGTCTGTTCCTGAACCTGAATTATGTTTTTTTTTAAATTATTATTATTTTGTGATATAGTTCCCTCCCCTGAATCTTAATTTTCACTGTTCTTTATAAATAAATGCTATCAGCTTGAAATCAAATTCTTTCAAGGAAAAGGCAGGAAGTACTTGGTGGCACTTGGTAATTTGAGAGGGCTTCTTTTGAGCACTGGTTTAAAATTGCATTCATATCACACTATTGTTTTTGTCTCTATTTCCTTCTTTTCACCTTTAAGTAGACATGGTTAGGCTTGCAGCCTTCATCCTATTGAAAACATATAATACTTGTTCATTAATATGCCTTCAAACATGGTGATCGCAGTGATTTCCAGGACATGGATTTTTAAGTTGTTGCAACTTAAAGGGCACATAATTTTAAACCGGTCTGTTTATGATTATTCAAAATAGCAGCCTGTTTCTTAAAAGGTCAAAAGAGTTCGCACACACATTTACATATTTACCTGCTGCTTTGCAGGACACCTTTGGGAGGAAAAAAGGCTAAGGAGTAAACCCTATACAAATTCAGAGTGGAGTTCCTAAGTGTTGGATGGCACATTGTTCTCCTCCTTTTGGCAACTCCTGCAGCCAAACTGGTGCTAAACGTATTGCTCTGCTTTCCTTTGGATCACGTCAGTGAGGCTGTGAGGGGGTTCTTTTCATCTGGGCAACCCAGGACCTCTATACACTCTGCCAAGGCTTGTGCCTCAAAGAGAGGTCACTTTGGTGCTGCTAATTCAATAAAACCAACATGGAAGGCAGCAGTTACAAGTTACCAGTCTCTGTAACCACAGCAGCTGCTGTGATTCTACAATGATTTGACTTTACCTCTGGAGGCATAGTCCATCGCCTCAAGACAGATGGATGCCAACAACAACAAAATCTGGATTTATTTGTAATTATATATATTTTTTGTAAAGAGTTGGTAACTACAATCTTTAGAAATAATAAGTTGTTGAAATACTCAAGTACCTTGATCCGGAAACGCATCATTTAAAAATACCCACTATAAAACCAGAACACAGTTTGTACTGTTAAGACATTTAGCATTTGCTTTAAAATAGGTATACAGTATTTTTACTTTGGCTAGTGTATGGTGGCAGCTGTAGAATTTCTACAAACCTTGTATTGATATTGAACAATTTTCAGCCTTGTGTTGGAATGTATATCTATTGCTATATAAATTCCAGCCCTGAGAAATTGAGACTCTCCTGCTTAGATGTGTTTCTGGGGAAGGAGGAGGTTGATTTGAAGTTGTGGGATCTTACCACCATTTCCTTGTTATGGTCAGATCCCCATTCTAAGAGACCCTTCACCTCTGTGGAGGGGCCTAATTCACTGAGAATCCTAACAGGAAAGGATCCAATACCCCTTCCCTTTCACTGGAGAAGAAGAGTATGTTCTTCGAGAAGAGTATATTTTTGGTGGCAAATGGGGGTCATTTCCCAGTTACCTATATATAAAGTATATGAAGAGGGAATTTAGTAAACTCCTCTCCTTTCTGCTCTTTTGTGGGAAGCTGAAAGGAAACTCCCTTTTCTCTCGCCTGAGGAGAGGAGGATTGTGTCCCAATGTAAATTCCTGCATTGTTCTCCATTCCAAACCCAGCATTTCCCAGCCTGTGTGGAAGGCTGGGAATAAGCACCACAAGCAACATTACACATCATTGCTTAGTTCTTCAGAGCCTAAATAAGTAAATAAATGTAGTCTGATCATCTTTGTTGTTGAGACAAAGTCTATCTGGGTTCTTAGGAAATTTTAATCTGAAAATCTTCCACAACAGCAGTAACTGGTGGAACTACAGCCTTTTTTTAGCTTTGCTATGCTCACTTAATACTTGAAGTGTAGAGAAACCATTGTGTTTGAGGCCTTTAGGAAATACTATCAAACTTAATGATAAATTTTAATTGAGCAACTCCCCGCTGGAATTTTCATTTCATTGAAGAGTAGTGATTTTAAGGAGAGCAGCATGGTGTCCTCAGAGACTGAAACACCGTTCCAAAGAAACAAAAGGCGTTTTTCTGTGTTTGTAGAAAGTCTTCAAGGGAAGAGTTACTTCTGTGTTCTCTCTAGATCAGCTGAATAATTTGACTATTAAGATTGGGGTGGGCATTTAATGATGTGTGTGCATCATGAGGCTACCTATGAATAAGCAATGGTCTCATGCCAACTGGGAATCCTTGAAAGTACAGTGATGCTGCAGAAACTAAGCCAAGTTCTTTGTAAGATTCTAAAACTTCTAAAGGGTATATTTACAAGGATCAAACCTCCCAGCTCCCAACTTGTAGCTTCAGAAATAACTCTGATAGGATTTAGCGTAGTCAGCGCCCCGGCTGGGTGTGGAGAACGTATTGCCATGTAGTATTTAGTATTGGATTGACAGCCTGTAATATAAACATTAGTCCAAACACGATCTTATACCAAAACTCCGCCCATGCAAGGAGCCAGCCGTCTTCCTGCCACGTGCCATAAATCGTTTACGGTTTGCTCGTGCCAGTGCATTTGAGAAACAGCTGCACACTGGGATTAGCAGTTTGTAGAGGGCCTCTGCTGAGCTAAATTAGGGCCTACTGCCCTGGTTGTCAATGCTGGTAATGGGGGGGGGGAGTGAAATAGCAGAAGTGTTTCTCTGCACCAAAAGGCTATTAGTTCAGGGAATGAGGGTGGGGATTTGCGTAGTAGAGGGCAGTGAGTAATGGTGTTCTGGGCTGTTAGAGTAGCTATGTGCTGACATACTTCTTGCTTATGAACAGAGCCGGAATGCCTGATCGATGGTTGCCCCGCATCATGGGGAGATTAGTCACTAAATGTAACCAGTATGCCATCAAGCTTTTTTCTGTAGCATAGCAAATGTGCAGGTAAATGTTAACATGCTGAAGAATAGAGTAGCTTGGCAGTAGGGATGTTTCGTTGGGATTGCTTTGTGCTCATAGAGAATGGCCACCCTTTCCTGTTACAGTGGTACCTTGGGTTACATACGCTTCAGGTTATAGACTCCGCTAACCCAGAAATAGTACCTCGGGTTAAGAACTTTGCTTCAGGATGAGAACAGAAAGTGTGCTCTGGTGGCGCGGCGGCAGCAGCAGGAGGCCCTGTTAGCTAAAGTGGTGCTTCAGGTTAAGAACAGTTTCATGTTAAGAACGGACCTCCGGAACGAATTAAGTACTTAACCCGAGATACCACTGTATTGGGAAGGAGACTTTGTGCCTAATATCCTAAAGATATTTCTGTGTAGCTCTTAGGTCTTCCTTCTGTCCAGTTCTCTTTTCTCATGACCTGTACAGTTTTTATTTCTTAATTGCTCTTCTAAACTGCCCTTTACTCAAACGAATCCCCTAAAATATAAATGATAGACTTCAGGACAAAGAGCAGCAGCAAATACAGATAAAAATTCAGCAGCAGACATAATACTCCTCAAATTACCAAACCTTGGAGAGTCTTAATCAGTGCCAACAAAAGCCTGGGTCAACAAGCGTGTTTTACTTGGCACCAGAAACGCATCAGTGTAGAGGCTAACTGCACCTCTGTGTAAGGGAATTCCTTAGTTAGGGTCTTCTCGGTAGTGGCACCCCATCCCCTGTCACTATACAGTGTTTTATCCCCAGTGAAAAAAGGAAGAAAGCCTCTTCAGGTCAGCTTGTAAATGGAAACAGGTATTTTGATTCTGGGCTTATTTAGGGCTTTGTTTCTCATCATTGGGGATGCGGGTTGCTCTGTGGGTTAAACCACAGAGCCTAGGACTTGCTGATCAGAAGGTCGGCAGTTCAAATCCTCGCGACGGGGTGAGCTCCCGTTGCTCGGTCCCTGCTCCTGCCCACCTAGCAGTTTGAAAGCATGTCAAAGTGCAAGTAGATAAATAGGTACCGCTCCGGCGAGAAGGTAAACGGCGTTTCCGTGTGCTGCTCTGGTTTGCCAGAAGCGTCTTAGTCATGCTGGCCACATGACCTGGAAGCTGTCTGCGGACAAACGCCGGCTCCCTCGGCCTATAGAGCGAGATGAGCGCCGCAACCCCAGAGTCAGCCATGACTGGACCTAATGGTCAGGGGTCCCTTTACCTTTACCTTTACCTTCTCAGCATTGACACCTTAAATTGGAGCCAGAAATTTATAGGGAGCCAGTGCAGGCCACACCACTAGCATAATCCTGCATAGATGCTCCAGGCAACAGGCTAGCAACAGTGTTCTGCACTAGCTGGTGTTTTCAGACTATCTTAGAAGGCATTTCTGAGTAGGAAAAGCATCATGTTTGGAACAGCTTTGTCTTGTGCTATGGATGCCGGTCTGATGTTAGAATAGCTCCATAATTTCTGTGGGATAAAATGTTGGGTGAGATCACATGGAACCTCTTTAATATTCTGACTTTTTTCATTCTGCAGTTGAGTAAGTGGGCAGGAGGCCACTATATTGTTGGTTACAGAAACAGAATAAAAATGATCCATAAATACACACATGCACAAACAAAAAACTAGCCATTTTTTGGAAACCATGTTGCAGAGTTTGGGGTACTTTGCGGAATGTATTATTTGTTTATTAAAAACACCCTCAATCCAAATGATTATTTGGAGGATCTGAAATTAGTTGTGCCCTAGTGACTTCCTTTTCCATTCCCTGTTTGAACATGAACCATAGTTTGCTTTGTTGCCTGCATCAGCAAATTGTGCTTTGTGCTTTCTCTCTAAATCAGAATTAGAAACCTACTTCAAACTATGGTTTCAGATTCCAGTTTGAAAGGCAAGTTCTAACCAGAGATTGCCAATTCAGACATCACAATACATGATTGTTAGTACTAAATGGGAAGCAGAGATAGACACTGCATGCAGGAGGCAAGGAGAGGATGTACAAGTCTGTGGCTTGTACATGGTCTTCTAAAGCACCATTTTGCAGAGCTATCTGATTTTTTATTCATTCTCTTTTCACTTACGCTGGTTGTAAATCCACAATTTTTCTACTTGTGCCCAAGTATTAACCTTAGGACACATTAATAATTCAGCCTATCACAGATGGACTTCCCATGCTGTTTGGTAAGTAAAACAGTATTTTATTTACCTGTATGTAGTGAGCTATGCTTGGGAACGACCATATTAAAATCTTGTAGTTTTATCTGTTGCCATGTCTCTTCGGTTAGCTCCGCTGAGTATTGAACATATTGATGTTCGTATTATATTTATTTTCTGAACCACAAGGACATTGATAGGGAGGAAAGAAAAAGCCCAATTATGGCCTGGTTCCCATGTTATGCTAAGCCATGGTTAAGCCAGAGTTTCTAAACTGGTAAGAAACCATGGTTTGTGAGATGGTTTGTTCATGATTAGTAAACCATGGTTAAGCTACCGGGCCAGGTTCATAAAATGTGGTTTATAAACTGTAGTTAGCATTGCATGCAAACACAGCCATAAGACTATTGAGGTGGAAGTACTTAGACATAGGCCTTGTTCCCATCTCACTGTAAACCAAACTAGAACTGCACAAACATACAGCTTCCTGCACAAGAACTTATATCCACTTTGCTGCTCCCTAGTCCTTTTAGCATAGTACTCTGCTGCAGCTAAGCCAGGGTTTGACTTAGTCTGTTGTCTGAACCAGGGCTAGAGTCTCTTTTTGCCTCTGTTCGGAGACCCAAAATAGTACGAACAAAAGGCTATGGAAGGCTGAGGAGCACAGCTCTAGGTTTACAGGGCTTGATTGTGTTCAGTGATGGCAAATATATGGTCTTTGCAAAAACCTAAATTTCTCAAACTGATGACATTGCTATGACAGGGTCATCAACAATGGGTTGGCTAACTGTATGTATCTGAGAACTTAATGAATACCTGTGTCCAGAACCTTTTCACCTAGGCACAGTCCCACCACACAAGTTCAAAGGAGTCCACTGATGGCACCTGTGGAGGTATTGAAGTGGGGTCTACAGCCACCATAGGAGTACTTTGTGCAACACCTCCTGAATTCTGGCAGAGGTAGAGCGGAGGTTTAGTCCAAATCGAGTCCCCACAGTTCTCTTCAGTGCTTATGTCCAGATCACCTTCCCATATAGTTCCCACCAGTGATAATTGGTATATCTGGGAGGCCCCCCTTGAGCTTTCCATCTGGCTGGATGCGGAAGTACTCATAAACTAACTGTGAGTAGATACCATATCAACAGCTTCCACACAATGACCTCACCTGGGCAATGCATATTTCTACTTTTGCTCAGAGTGAAGCCTTGCTGCAATTTGCTGCTAGACACTGTTTTGTTCTTAAGAAACAACTGAAGACTGGTATGCAAATATAACAAAATGATTGATAGGCATAAATTCAAAGTCCCACCTCCCCAGCCCATTAGTGTTCCTAAGCAACCATGAGGGCTAGTAACTTTAGTAAAGCAATATGTACTGAAATATAACAGGATCTCACGAGCTGTGTCTTGCAGTGCCTTTCCCCAAATAAATAAATCAAGATTCTTTGTTTGTTTGTGTAGAATTCAACCCACATATAAAGCATGGAGTGTTTTTGTGTGTGTTTTCCCTCCACTGTGTGTGTGAGAGAGCTATTTCTAACCCTCTCTCTCCTCCTGCTGGGTGTTTGTTGCTGCTGCTGGAAGTGATTTTCTTTCCACCCCTCACCCCCACCCCATTAAAAAATTCAAAATAGAGTGTTAGCTTTCTGCCTGAAAGGAGTTAACCTCATGTTGACTGATGAACCTTGGATAGGCTTATTTCAAGGGATTGCATGTTGTCCACCGCACCTGTGTGCATCTACACTCACTGAGTTTTAAACTGAGGATAATTCATTGTCGGTCATGATAGTTCTTGGTTTGTTGCTGGCTACTTTTCACATGGAAATGTTTTGGAGGTACTGTGAATAATTTGGGGGGGGGTGAGGGGAGGGATTGGACAAGGGAGAGCTGATGGACATGCAAATAAGACTTTAATTCTCCTTGTCGTATTCTCTTTGCCCAGCTGTATATAGTAACTTCACAGTACGTGTCTCTTCCTATTCCTATGAAAGTAGACTTTGTTCTCTGAAGACTGCTAATCATGCCCCATGGGGGTGTAATCAGTTATAAGGTATTTAATATATGCAGGCAGGAACAGGCTGCCTGGCCAGGCTGGCAGATTGCAACACTACAATTATAAAGGGCCCCTTTCCCCTGCTCTGCCCGCCCACCAGTGGCAGGATGAGGGCTTTGCCCTGAGATGCTGTAAAACATACAAAGGATAAACGTGGGCGGGAGCTGGGTAAGCGCAGAGACACCTCCTTTGCCTGCCTGCTGTTTTCCTGCTTATCTGCATGCTGGGAGAGACAGTACTGCTGAGACTCCTGGAAGCTGGGAGCAGTTGGAGGGGGGGTGGCTGGTAAAAGGGCTCCCCCCCTCTTTCTTTTGGTGGAGCCTAAAGGGGCTTTTCTTCATGGGCATGTGCTTGGAAACGAGGAAACGTATTTCAGTATCTTGGAAGAGAATGGGATTTTTGTTGCATTTCTCTAGCTTGCAGTGCGAATGTGGCACACCCTGCTGCCTCATCGGTCTTTACTTCGTATTGCCTCTCTGTTTTTGGCACTTTCCCTGCCCATTTTCATTTTTGTAGGCCGTTCCCCCCCCCACACTTTTAATTAAAACCATGGTAGCAAACCTTCCACAACTTTCCAGGTGCTCCCTGTGTTCCTTGATCGTTCACATGAAGCCAAACCACCCCTGGATCGTTGAAGAGCATTTGCTAAAAAAGCAAAACAAAACCGATTGTGCTATAAAATGGAACAAACAAGGCGTGAGCTGTTTGTCTTTGCCTTGCAATAACACTTGGTCTGGGGTTCTAACAAGCTTCTACCTGTAAGGGGAGTGGGGCAGAAATTGTCTTGGACAATCTCAAGGCAGTCCTGGATTTAAGTTCAGTGTTTTTGGAGAGAGAATGTGATTCACACTTTTAGTTTCCAAAAGCAAACTTGAAAGCAGAACATTTGTGTGAGACAATTAAGAGGGAAGACAGTGCCCTTCAGCTTGATCTAGGCTTGTCTGGGAAGCTGGCAACAGCTCTTTTTGAGGTAAACCGTCTCCTATTTCAGTAATGTCCTTTAATTGTATATTATTAGCACAATCCATTCATATTAGTCCTACATAGTGCACACCACGGACAGCTGCTTGTACTTGACAAAAACTGGCAACCGTTTGATTTTGATGGAGACATAAGGTTACCTGTTCATATTGTCCACTGTTACTGTACAACGTCACTCATGTCAGTGCATAAGTGGAGTGGAATTGGCTTTGCTTGTCTTCACAACAGCACTGTAGGGAGGTAAAAGTTGTAGTACTGTATTCTGCTTTGCACGTGGGCAATTGACACTAAGCCATAACATAGCCAAGGTGGTCCTGTAGCTGAAACAGAATCAGAGCTTCTCAGTTTGGAGAAGTTTAATAGGTTGGATTCTCAGAATTCATTGTTGCCTTTGCCAAGGAGAAGCAGGATTAGAGAACACTTCTGCCTCTGAAGACTTTGTGGGTGCATAGCGTGTATGTAGCTCCACCCTGTGTGGGCGGCTTTAAGAGCAGGGTCCCCTCCATGTTTACCAGGCATCTGAGACCTTTGCCTTGATTTCTGAGGCTTCCTGTTGTGGCAGGTGGCTCTGAGAGGAAGAGTTCAGTAGAGCAGAAATCATATCAGCCTTTGCTGACTTTTGGTAGTGTATTTGTGTGAAAGGGTGTTGAGGTGGAGAAGAGAGAGAGAGAGAGAGGAATACCCTGCGGGGGGGGGGGAGGATGGTAACTGGCTTTGAAAAAGGGAGCTGCGTTAAACCAAACATTAAAGGGTAGCTTAGCAGTTTCTTTCAGCTTCCTTCTGTTAAACCGAGATTTTTAGATGGTTGAATACTGGCTGTTTTGAGCAAAAGCTGGATTGGCAGGGAGGAAGGGAGAAGCTTCTTACATATTTCTTAAAACCGTTCTTGGCTAGAAAGATCCAGCTGCTCCCCAGTTAGCCCAGTCTACAAATGTGCGTGCGTGCGCACACACATATGAAAGTTATGCTTATGAATTCCCCTTCTCATCCTATTTTGTTTGCTTCAGTACACTTGGTAGTGGCTCCAGTACTCCTCTGTCCGGGTTCACGGCTGAGGCAGTGGTGGAGGTCTGTAGCTGGCATAGTTGGAGGGACTGCGGAGGCCACGTGGGCTTGGCTGCTTGTTTTTGTTCTCTGCTTCGCGTGGAATGCAGTGTGTTTGTCTTTCTTGGCCTGTGGTTTCAGCCTGCATTCCTGCGCATAGAGTCAGCCTGGCGGCAGGCGGCGTGCTGTTCATGCCCTGCGGCTACATGCTTTCAGCTCCACATCAAAGGTGTGTTTAGTGCGTAGCTTGTGCCGTTCTTGGCCACACCTGGTGGCCTGCAGGCACGCAGGTAGGAGGGGCCTGGGTTGTGTTTCCAGACACTGGTTTAAGGTTTAGACTTCTTCTCCGTACTTATGAAAGCAGAAGAGTTGAGTTTATGTTAAACAGTTGGGGGGGGAAATCCACATCCATGGTAACTGAGGAACTCAGCAAGGAGAGACGGTTGCTTTAGGGACGGGTGTAAACCACTGAGCCCGTGATGGGGTGAGCTCCCGTTGCTCGGTCTCAGCTCCTGCCAACCTAGCAGCTCAAAAGCGGGAAGGTAAACAGCATTTCCGTGCGCTGCTCTGGTTTCGCCAGAAGCGGCTCAGTCATGCTGGCCACATGACCTGGAAAAAATGTCTGCGGACAAACATCGGCTCCCTCGGCCAGTAAAGCGAGATGAGCGCCACAACCCCAGAGTCATTCGTGACTGGACTTAACTGTCGGGGTCCTTTACCTTAACCTTTACCTTAACCACCAGCAGCACCTAAAAGCCTACAATAACTGTTGCCTGTTCCCTTCAAATGGACTAGCTTGTGCTCAATTCAACTCCAGTTAAGGTCAGTTGAGGTGGGTCCACTCCTGTGTGTTACTGGTTGGATCCCTGATGACTGGATTAGTTGCTTGAGCTATCAGACTGTACCCTTTGAACTGAAGGGGAAATTGGGACTCATCCTACTTCTGCTCTCAGGAGAACAGCCATGGATACCTTTGGTCCAAATGTGTGGCGTGATTGGCATTTGCCTGTTCCTGCCACTCTACACAACAGAGGTAGCTCACATCAGTGTGGTTGTGGGGCTGTTCTGGAAGGAAAGGTTGACTAGGATGCTTTCTTCCTGGTTGAGTGTGCTCTCTCCAAGTACAGATGATTTAATACCTTTATAATTGAAGAGCTTGCCTGTGATTGAAAGCCCATATTTTGGGGTGTTGTTCTTTGAACTGTGGGGGAAAGAGTTTCATGGAAACTGCTTTTCAGTGGGTGCTTCCCATATTCCCAACTGCGAGCTACAATACTTTGCCTGGTGTGTGAAAAACTGCTGCTTAGAAAAGTCCTTGTGATCAGAGGTTTCCTTGATCCGCAAAAGCACTACCAATTATTTTCTTCCTTTATTCTCCCAATCTCTTTGACCTCCCTGGATACATCCCATATACCCAAAGGCTGTACATATTTTAAAAGTGCACATAATGGTTTGTTAATAGCATAAGGTCAGAAGAGCTCACCTGTTCCCATTGGCAGGAGCTTGTGGTGGTGGATCTCAACAGAGACCACAAGTAATACTTTCGTTTAGAGCGGGTGGCTCTGTGGTCTAAACCACAGAGCCTAGGGCTTGCCGCTCATAAGGTTGGCGGTTCAAATCCCCATGACGGGGTGAGCTCCTGTTGCTCGGTCCCTGTTCCCGTCAACCTAGCAGTCAAAAGCACATCAAAGTGCAAGTAGATAAATAGGTATCACTCCGACAGGAAGGTAAACGGTGTTTCCGTGCGCTGCTCTGGTTCACCAGAAGCGGCTTTGTCATGCTGACCACATGACCCAGAAGGTGTATGCTGCCTCCCTCGGCCAGTAAAGTGAGATGAGCGCTGCAACCCCAGAGTCATCTGCGACTGGACCTAACAGTCAGGGGTCTCTTTACCTTTAATGTTCACATTGCAATTTGTGAGCTTTTGAGCGTTAATAGTAGGGTTATGTGAGGATACGGAGACTTGCTACATACCATTACTCAATATAGTGCAAGGTGCGCTTACAGATTTTTATTCTGAAGCTCTGTCATGTTCTTCGTCCAGAGCTGTGTGCGGGATGCTCCTAGGAGTGGAGTGGTCTGGAATTGTAAGGGTTGTAGACAAGACTTTTAGGGTTGAAAAGCCAGGTTTGTCTTCTGCAGTGCAACCTCGACTCGTTCTGGCTTGTCCCGTGTAAGAACATAAGAAGTCTTTCTGGATCAAGGCCCATCTAGTCCGGCATCCTGTTCTCGCAGTGGCCAGCCAGTCGCCTGTGGGAAGCCTGCAAGCAGGACTGGCATGCGGCAGCACTCTCGCCATTTGTGAATCCCAGAAAACGGCGTTCAGAGTCATATGATCTTGTTCAGTGGAGGCAGAACGTATCCATTGCGGCTAGTAGCCACTCCTAAGTAGAATGTGGTACTTGTGTGTTCTCTAGCCTCCTCCCCACTCTACTTGTTTGTGGTGATTGACAGTGGAAGGAGCCGATGGGGCAGTACACTATTTTAAGCAGGCTTATAAATAAATGAGAGACGAAGGATTCATCTAATAAAAATATATATAAGTTTGTGAGAATCCCCGTGACAACACTACTGTTCTCTGGCTAGAGCTAAAGCTCCCTCTCCTGGACAGATTTGCTTCACTGCAGTCATTTAACAAGGCACAAACTATTGATGTAGTGCCGGATTACAAATTAAATTCAGTTGTGTGTTTCATTCCCCTGACTTTTTGTCTCTTCTCCACGGAAAAGTAACTGTGGAAACCATCATCAGGACCATGCAACTTCCTCCCCAGCCCCCCCGTAGGAAAGTAACATTTCCCCTGCCATTTGTCTACCCTAGGAAGAGTTAAAAGCGTGTATTCCACTCCCAACAACAGCCTCAAAGTCTGTGTTTCACTGAATAGATAGAAAAGCCAGGGGAAAGTAGCATACATTTGCATGCCATTTGTTGACTGTCCCAACATTTACTTAGCTTGTCAAAGTTTTTGATAGAGTCCCTCTTCACTGGTTCTAGGAAACAAAATAATGTACAAAATAATGAGGGTTCGGTTTCTTTAGATTTGTAGAAATAACTTTGCTGCAGTACAGAATACTGACTGCTGAAGGCATGAATTACAACCCTGTACCAAAATAATGCTTAGGGGTTGAATCTTCAACCTCAGTCTTTTAAGGACTCAGGAATCAGTTAAGTTGATTCATCTCATTTTCCAGTGGTGTGAAAATTGTTAGGCATGCTCAACCGTAACATTTGTATTATGAAATTAGTATTGGAAAGGTGAGGAAATTGAGCTTCTACTCTCTGAACTGGCCATAATTAAAGCTCTCAGAAAAACAACAGCAAAAACTGCTCCCTGCTTCTTTGGAATCCTGGTTATCTAAATCTTCAGCTTCCTGTTGTAACCTGTTTTTTTCTCCGCAGCTGTGCAGCAACATAAAGAATCTGCTTGTGTTTTGGTGGCAGCTGAGTGGTATTGGGAACAGTGATTGTGTGTTGTTGATAAATTTTATAAAAGGCTTAGGATAGAAGGTGGTGAACAAATGGAAGACAATAATCCGCAGTTCATGGAATAATTGATGAGTTTGTTTAAGAATGGAAGTGCATGTATGTGTGTTTTGAACAGAAGAGAAAAGTGGGCAGTTTGGGGAATGTGGTTTGTTTTTTATAGTTTCTTCCTCCATTCTTTTTAATGCCAAGTTTTCTTAGCCAAATCTTCCAAAGGCTGCATTAATTTTCTCAAAACAATGTTATCAAACACTGATGCGCGAACAAGGCCTGCAAGCTGACTCTGAACTAAATCCAATTTGTTGTTAAATTCCATTGGTGTTTTGGCATAAATATGAGAACTAATTTTGTGGAATTGATGTTGCTTTTTAAGCCTTAACATGGGTAAGCTAGTAAACTAGAGGGGGAAAGCTGTGGGAGATTGGCTACTTCACGTGATCCCTGATAGCATGACTTAGAAGCATCTTATGATACGACTAATCCAGAAAATAACGTAACTTAAAAGTGTTGAGGTTTCTTAGATTCCCATGAATGTGGCTTCCTTATAAGTAATAGAGACCGAGCTTTTTAAAACCAAGCTACTTTTTCTTTTTACCATTAACTGTAAACTGTCCATTGCTGTCACTTGACTGTGGCTTTAAACTTTTAAAAGCCTGTTTCTCTCAGGGAGCTGCTATTCTCCAGTTACTCTAGTTGTCCCTAGATAAGATTACTTCTCAAAACCGGATGGAATACCGAATTGCAGATGGTATTGACTTGCTGCTCACTGAGCTCTTAACAGCATCCAAGCCTCTCTGTGGCCAAGTGAGGGACACCCCACACAGAAGATCTCTCCTCTGTTTCACAGCAAATAAGGTTGGGCTGTTGTGACTGAGGTGGAATAATGAATGTATCTGCATAATTCATGGCAGTATTCTACTCCAGAATAAATACCTGTTCAATAAGTACATCAAGCAGTTGAATATTCCTGTCCTTTTTTCTTTTTTTTAAAAGGGGGATAGTTTTAAAGGCCTTTCCAGTATGCTGTGGAATTGTGGCCTGATGCTCGGGTTCTGTGATACTCATTGAAAACCTAGTTAGAATACTCTGCGTCCAGCGCTGACCGTGTTCTTGCCTGTACTGTGGTTTTCTTTGTGTGCTCCTGCGTGTCAAGCCGATTGGTAACTCTCACAAAGTTCCCTTTCTCCGGTTTCAGAAGCCGTTGCCCAGATGCTGTTGGATGCGGTGCGGATACCGCAGACTCAGAGCCGGGAGGACGAACATGTTTGGACAGGACATCACTTTGGGTCTGTAAGTCCCTTGTTTTATGAGAGGCCTATGTGGGGAATGTCTGCAAGGGGTTGTGCGGTGGTATCCTGGGTATTTTGTCATGTGCGATGGGCGGGAGGAAGGGAGCTGAGCACGGGACATGTATGTTGTACTCTAGAACCCAGCAGGACACAGGAGAAGTGCGTGGGAATCAGTGCATGTTCTACTGTAGAGGACAATGTCTCTTGTAGATGAGGCAAGGATGACAAAATGCCGTTCACATGGACCAGGCTCTTGGTTGGATATTATCCTCAGTTTTAAAAATGCACAGGAAATAAAAAGGCTTTTGTCTGGTATCAAAACAACACAAGGACCACACGAGTCTCTCTAGGGGAAAAGGTTTCAAAACCAGGCTGCTATAACCAAAATGGCTCTCTCTGTGGTAGTCACCCACCTAATTTCAGAAGACAGGAGCATCAAATGAAGGACCTCTGACAAAGATTTTAACACATGGACATATGGCGGCGGGGGGGAACTATCCTTGAGGTGGCTGGACCCTAAGGCATCAAAGGCTTGAAAGATAGGTGCCCACAATGTAAAATTGTGTTCAGAAATGGGCCTATTGTGAGTAAAATCTCCCCCCCCCAAATGAGCATGAATTAGCCTCTAAAGCTGGTCCTAGTTATCAACCTAGTAGATTATTTTGAATTAACTGGTGTTTCCATGAAGTCTCAAAAGGTATTTTGGGTGCTATTCAACTAAGTTTTATTCACAGTACAGTCATACCTCGGGTTACAGACGCTTCAGGTTGCGCGTTTTCGGGTTGTGCACCACGACGAACCCGGAAGTACTGGAACGGGTTACTTCCGGGTTTCAGTGCTCGCGCGTGCACAGATATACTAAATCACGCTTTGCGCATGCGCAGAAGCACTGAATCGTGACCCACGCGTGCGCAGATGCGGGACTGCGGGTTGCGAACGCTGTTGTTTGCCAACGTGCCTCCCGCATGGATCACGTTCGCAACCTGAGTGTCCACTGTACACCCATTGAAATGAATAGGCCTAGCTTAGCCATGTTCATTAATTTCAATGAGTTTGCTCTGAGTAGAACTTAGTAGAATGCCCTCCCCCATTCTGTTAGGGTTGAACTTTGTTTTGTTGGCTCTCGTCCAGTCCATCACTGATCTCAGACCCCAATTCAGAATCTCTACTGCCTTTCCTGAACCAGATGACAAGGAGAAATCAAGCAATATTCCACTGTATTGGCGGCACCACACTCCATCTCCAGATGACCCGTGCTTTCATCTAAATGTTAAAGAGCATGGGGGGTAAGATACCATTCCAGCCATGGGACTAAGCAATAGTCCTCCAGGACCACCTTCTGTAATCTGACCCTCCAAATAGGAACAGGACCAGCAACAAGGCAGAGTCCCCATCCTTCAGTTGACATGCCTGTCCATAAGGATACCACAACAGATGGTTTTGAAAATCACTGAGATATTCAGGAAAATTTCAGAGTTGCATTCCCTGTCTTTTTCTCAGCACAGGTCATCCATCAGGGTGATCAAGGCAGTTACTTTGCTGTAAGTGGGGCTGAAATCTATCTAGCTAGTAAGTCCCATCCAAAAGTGCCTAGAGTGGTGCATCAATCAGCTGGTTGAGCACTTTGCCCAGAAAGGGATGCATGTTGTTGCAATCCTTGGGGCCTAGGGAAGGCTTTTTTAAGCCTTACAACCACCTGATTCAATATTCAAGATAACCTCTGAACTTGTAGGTGAACTCCTCTCTGCTAGCTTTTATAAGCCATAAGGGGCAAGATTGAGTACACAGATTGTCAACACCCCAGCAGGTGCCTTACTCTCATTCACAGGCCACAGCTATTGAAAAATCTTAACGAAAAAGGACCAGACCCCATGCTGGCCATGTTCATTGATTGAACTGCAACACTGGTGATGTTTAAGTGGGAGACATGCAAGCAACCTTCTTGCCAAGGTGCATAGCAACTTAGTCCATGTTTGGAATACCATTTGGAGAAGCTCCACTGCCCTCACTCCACCACAGAGTAGACTTGTGAGCTCTTGATGTATTTTATGAGCATTGCAAGTTTTTCAGCACTGTGCTTAAGCCATCTCCCTAGCCACTTCACTGTCCCAACTGCCTGGTAAATCCATGTACTGAGTGGGACCTCTTTAGCTTGCCACATGCTTAGGAGTAATTGTGTCAATTATGTGAGCCACATCTGCATTCCACAGAGCAGCGAAGGTTTCAACAGGTGCCCCAGTCGTGCCACTAGGAAGCTCCCAAAGGATTCTCTTAGTCTCCTTGGGCAGACCATCCCAATAGGCCCCTCATCCTTGTGGAGGGAAAAGCCTGAACCCAGCAGGAAGTTACCTGACCATGACAATTCTTCTTGTGCTTGCCTTCCCAGACAACAGAACATTTCTTTTCTGCTGTTTTACATTGTAACTTGTTTTACTGTGTAAACTTTTGGGTTGCATTTTGTACTTTTTAATAAGCAACAAACCACCATGTTTATTTAGTTCTATGGCCTCTATATAGTTGTTCATGTGTGTACAGATACATGTATAATATATTTTATGCATTTGAAAAACTAGGATCTTGCAGCTTTTAAAATAAATAAAAAAGTGAGATTCTCAGGCTGCTGAATTTTGCACCTGATGAAAATAATTGTCCTGTTTCTGTGTTTGCACGGAATTGGAGAGTATGCTGACCCTTCTTGCAAAGCCTCTCCCTACCCCCACAAGTCTATTCACAGGCTCCGTGCTGCGTTCCTGTATTGTTGGACTTGGAGAAGTGTAGATCTAGTTATTGCTCTGTGGCCTTGGAACAGAATAGCTATGCTATTGTGAGATTGTTTGTTCTGTGCTAGTTGAGGCCCGAAGAAAACACGGTAGTAAGGAAAGGGGCCAACAAGCTTGTTGGGGCAGGGCCAATCCTAGGGCATCTCAAAGACTTGTTTCAGCAGCTCTCTTGCCCAGCACAGGCCCTCCTGGCTTCCTGTTACACTAACTTTGTTTATGGCTCTGACTTAGGGTGTGGAGTTTTTGTACACATAATGTAACCCCAACTCCAAGGTTGGGTGTCATTGATAGAGGAAAGTAGCTGGGAGGGCCAGGGAAGACTTCAGCAATGCAACCCCACCAGATTGTGTGAGAGCTTGAGTAGAAATAGCAGCCCAGAATCCTATTCTCCGACCTGTTGTTCTATCCCTCTGTTCATAGTTCCCTGACCTTGTGGGCATCCGGTTGTATATATGCCATACCTGTACATTTTAGGCTCATTTTGCTCTGAGAGCTCGGCATGGGAGAGATGATCTGTGGTAAAGAAGGTGAGGCACATTCTCTTAAGAGGGCCAGCAAATAGTTGGTACAGATTTCAAAAGCATCCCCCCCCCCAATACATCTTACAATTCCTTTCAGAAATAGAGGACGGTGTAGTCTGTTTCATGGGAATCTGCTGCCCACCTTCATTTTGACTCCTGAGCCTTTTATGAATCAGTACCTGAACTCTTGTTTTCTCATGGATCAGTGCAGCAGCAAATAGTTGTAAAATCAAAATACAGTTGTACCTCGGTTCTCGAACAGAATCCATTCTGGAAATCTGTTCAACTTCCAAAACGTTCGGAAACCAAGGTGTGGCTTCCAATTGGCTGCAGGAAGCTCCAAAAATAGTTCACAAACTGGAACACTCACTTCTAGGTTTGCGGCATTCGGGAGCCAAAGCGTTCGAGAACTAAGCTGTTTGAAAACTAAGGTACGACTGTACTCAGTATTACCCTTTGGTGTACATGGGAAAATGTGCTCTACCAGAATGTTTTGTTGACAGTTTTGAGCTTTATTTAGGTATTTGCAGCTATTCCCCCCACCCCCATCTGACCTGTGATCCTACAGATTGGGCATATTTCGGGTGGGGGCTGACATAAGTGTTTATTCCTTGAGCTGGAAAAGAGAGGAGGAGCTGAGCTCCATAGTAAACCGTCTTTGTTTACCTCACTTTTTAGGTTGTTGGGTTGAGTGCCTTCTTCATGAGGCTTCAAATCTGAATCCAGGCTGGTAAGTTCTTCAACACATCTGTTATAGGCTTATCTGTGGGGATTGCCTCATACTTAGGCATTGCACTGCTCCACATTTGACCTTCCTTCAGTGAGAGTCGGCCAAAGAGGCCTTACCCAAATTCCCCTTTATGAACGAGATGTACATAAGAAGTTGTCATATATCTGGTCACTACTTACCCATCTAGTCCAGTTTAGCCTATTTGTTGAGGCTCCCCAGGGAGTCTCACTCGTGTCATCTGCTCTCTGGTCCTTTTACCTGGAGATGATTCAGCCTGGGGCCTTTTGCATTCAAAACCATAGCTACTACTGAGCTATGATTCTTCCTACAATGAGAAATATAGAGCGCTGAGGAAGTCCTTCTGAAGACTGACCCCAGATTATAGAATGTATAAGAGGTCTCTTAAATGGCCAGCCTTGTTGTTTTTAGAAAACCGTAAGTCATTTCTGTTTAAACTGGTTTTCAAGAATATACTAGGACATGTTAAATTTGCAACCTGTTATCTTTGCTCATTTTTGTGCTTGCTGTTATGATTTAATTAATGGATAGCTTTTACAACCTTCTTTGATTAACAGGGTAGCATGTTTTAATTCAGCGGGTTCAATACTGGGGAGGAGGTAGCAAAAGGCACGCACTTTCACCCATGAGTCATCCGGTTACTAGAGGCTTTGACTGCTGCTGTCTGGAAGACGTGGTGCCTGCAAAACATTGTCATTGGTATTGTAGCTGCCCTGCGTTTACCTCCAGCTGTACAGATATGTTTTGACTTGTGTGTAATGGAATGCTGGAGGGAACCATGGGAGTAATGGGACAGTTCCAGGCAGTTTAAGTACAAAGGTACTGTGCCTTCTTTACCCAAATTGTTATTGACTTGATAAAAACCCAGTGGCTCTACAGAGCAAAATGCCACAGAGAACCTGTGTTTGTTTCTTTGTCTTCATTTACCTCTTGCTCTGCTCTAAGCAGGCATTACAAGAGGCTGACTCTTGAGGGCTGCAAAACCTATGATGTTGGGGTTTTTTATTGCACATTGGCTGAAGGAAATGCATTCCTTGTGGAGGAGGAAATGGACAAGAAACCGCTTGCTTGAAATGAAGGTGCCTTCAGCAAAGCATTCCCTGAAATATCATACTCTGGCCATGTCTGTGCTTCCTGCTCCTTTAGCAGGCCTCACCTTTTCTGCCCTGACTGACCTTTGTTGTGAGCATGTGCTTCTTGTCACTTTCCTGCAGTGCCAAGCCTGCTGTTTGCCCTTGATATATGTCAGTAGTAGAAGTACTTGATGCTGTTACATCATTCTAGCGTAGTACTTAGAAACGGAAGCAAGCCAAGAGCTGTGCCGAATCCAGCACAGGCAAGTTCTGCATGCAGTCCTTGTCTGTAGAGGAGTATCATCTGTTAAGGGCCTTATAGTTGATGAGATTTCACAGAGCAACATTCCCTGTATCCTTTTAGCTACCTCGGGAAATGTTTGTGAACTTTGCAGGGGTTGTGAGGACTGAAAGGCCCGAGGAAGGCAGTTTGATTCCAGCTCCCTTGTATATCATAGAAGGATTTCATGGCTGAGCTTCCATCAAGCCTGGCTGCCTGATTTCTGGAAGGCTTTTGGACACTTGACTTGCATTTGTTGACAAGTTTATAGTCTTGGCCGGCAGCAGCATGATCACTGCCTTTGGCTAATTTTTTACCTACACAGCAGAAGGCAGAGGCCACTTGTCTGTGCTTTCAGGAACATTTGCATCAGTCCTGATCCCCCCCCCCCCAATCCCCATTATAAATTGCCTGCTGCCTCTGGCGAATGCTGTCCTGGAACCTGACACAGGTAGGTGCTGTTCATGGCTCATAGCTTTTACAGAATGTAGGCCTGTGTTGTTAAGCCCTGATGCAGCAGCATAGCTCAGCAGCTTTCAGCAGGGTTCCTTCTGTCCTAGAAGTGCCTCCAAGCTTTGCCCTTAGAGAGAGTGGCAGCGAAAGTGCCTCTCTCTGCCGTTTTATCCCTGACACACTTGGGAGTAATTTGGCTTTAACTAATACAAGCACATAATTCCTCCAGCCTGTCAGCATGCTTAATGCCTGCCGTTCTCTCCCATGTAGTCCCTCTTGGCAGCGACAGCACAAGATCAATAGCTCCTGCCTGGCCTGTCATTCCCGCCTGCAAGGTTTTCAGTTTCCATATCGGAAACGGCCTTTCCTAAAGAGCCCAATCAATATGCTGCTCTGAGGCCTGTTCTCGTTTGCTATATATAATCTGGACACACACTGTATGTTAGTGTGTGTATGTGCATAACACAGAGAGAGAGAGGATGAGCCAATCCTCTGCTCTTGCTGGCTGGGAGGACACAGCTGTGCTTTTTCTTCTTCCCTCCTTTTTTACTACAGCTGCTTTCCAAGGCTCTGGCCTGCCTCTTTCCTCGGTTCTCTGGATGTTTGGCTGCTGTGGGACACAGGATATCTGACTGCCTTGTGGGAACGTATCTGGGCTGAATGGGGCATATGTGACTCTCTCTCTCCTCTGCAATTTCTGCTCTCGGCAGGTGACCTATTGTGCAAGTCAAGCGAGGGGACAATGACGAGCACTGCACCTTCCAAGAAGCCTTACCGCAAGGCTCCTCCGCAGCACCGCGAGATCCGGCACGAGCTGCCCATCCTGCGCGACGACCAAGATGGTGTGATTTTGGCGGAGCAGAGTCAGGTAACTGAAAGCCGGGCAGCTAAGGGCCTGGTCCCACTTCGTCAGCCGAAGGGGTTTAGTTACCCCAAGGCAGGCCAGCCCAAACAGCAGGTGGATGGGTATGAGGTTTGCAACGTTAACTTTTCTTCCTGGTCTCTGGAGTCGAGCAGCGACAAGGAGCTAGCAGGGTGCCGAGCAGAGCTGAACCTGAAGAGCCGGACTCTGTCGCCTGTGCTGCTTCACAGTGGGAAAACGGGAAGGCGGGGTGTGAGGCACTGTCGGCACCCTAGCCGCGGGCAGCTCAGTAAGTTCATGAGTCGAAGCGTAGAGACGGTAGTGGTTTCTGGGGACGAAGGCCGGAGGCCGACTTGCTCCTTCAAGAGTAGAAGCCTGGAGCGTTCCCTCATGTTCAAAGAGCCTGCTGAGATCTTAGCACCTAGGAAGTTCCATGTCCCATCGACCCACCTGCCCCTCAAGAGCATCTTGAAGCAGACAGACATGCTGGAAGTGCGGCCTGAGAGCCTGCGCAAATCTCGCTCGGTGGAGACCCTGGCCCGTGGCCGCCGCTCACGGAAGTACAGCGACCCTCAGCTGTGCCTGAGCAGGCAGGACAAGCGCGGCTCTGAGCACAACAGCGGGAGCTGCTCCGACTCTGTCAGGCGGAAGGAGAAGATCACGGAGGAGAAGCTTCAGTTCTCCAAGTTTCTGGATGAGATCACCCACCGGGTGCTGAGCCCTGTCCACTTGCACTCCTTGGGGGAGGGCAGAGCAGGAGAAGGGAGCCAGGACTCCCCCACTTCTCCCAGGTGCTCCACACCAGAAGGGCAGAAGGAGAGCCAGCCTGAAGGCACCAGGCGGACCGCTGAGAAAAGCCCTCGGCTCACTAGGAGGAAAGCAGAGCGGAGGCGCGAGGGTCTCGATGTGGTACCTTGCCGTAAGAAGCTGCCAGAGGAGATGGAGAGGGTTTCCAGGCTAAGGAGGAAGCCCGTCTTGGTGAGGGCGGAAAGCAAGGAGAAGTTCCTCTCCATGGAGAAGCGGGTGGTGGATCTGTGTCAGTATCAGCTGCAGCACCTGGCAGAGCTGGGCTTGGCAAGGGTGTCTTCTGAGCAGCAGCATCTGCCTCCGTGGAAGACGCTGGGTCAGGAGGGAGGGAGGGATGAAGGGCAAGACCAGAGTGAATACCCACCGCGGCTCGTGTGGCTACAGCCCCTGGGTTGCAGAACTAGCCCGAGGCCAGTGCTGGAGCCGAGCTACTCGGGAAAAGGGTCCTTCTCCCCTCCCTCACGTTGGAGCCAGGAGGAGGGCAGTGCCTCACCCAGAGCCTCCCCTTCCTTCAGCTTAGCGCTAAACAAGGTAGGTGCTTAGTGAAGAGGGAGTGAGGGACAGATGTTTGTCTGCCAAGTTTTGTCTGTCTTAACTTAGAGCAGATCTCCTTAAGTCTCTGTGAGGTTTGACCAAAGGGGTTTTATCCCCAAATATTATCCACCCAACATGTTTCTTATTAGCTCATTCCCCGCTTGTGTTGATCCTTAAAATCGGAAACTGAGCCCACATGTTTGAATACTGAATACGTCATGCTTTCTGAGTAGCCCATTGATTTTTCTTCCTTCCTTTTGGCATCCAGGTTGCCCTGGATACGCTTCTTTGGAGATGCTTACCTGTCGAGTGCCAGTATATGTGTTTGTGGCAGCTTACCTGTTTTGCAAAACTGCCCAGTAAATTCCTCAGGCACCTTTGTATGAGTCACAGTTCTTGAGAAAAACTGCCATTCACTTCCATCCATCACGGAAAGAGGTCCTTAAGCTGAGTGTACCCTAATGAAAAGGCGTTTTGTCTTTGCCCAGATCTCTCTCCTGTCCTCTTATATCAGGCATTGCATGCTGGGAGATTGCCAGTTGCCCCACTGTGTATAGGGCAAATATTGCTAGAGTCAGTACATTCAGGACCACTGTCGTAGGCTGGCATGATTGGGCACCTGCCAAGGCCCTTTGCCCTGGCAAGGGGCCCATCATTGAAAGCCCCCTGGACCCAGAGACGCAGTGAGCAAGCAAAAAGTAGCAGAGACCAGGACAAACTGGTAGATAAGCAGGTGGTAGCAACAAAAATAAAAAGAATGGAAGCAAGCAGTTGAGGTTTGCTGAGGGTGTCTTGTCCAAGGGTCCTCCCCAAAATCTGAACTCAGCAGTATGTGTCAGAATTGTTCAGGGATATTAAGTCTGTATGGTGTAGTGTTTGATTAGGTCTGGGAAGACCGGAGTTCAAATTCCTACAGAGGCACGAAGCTCACAGAATGACCTTCGACTGCTAGCACTCTCTAGGCCTAACCTACCTCAAAAGGCCTTTTTCTGAGGATAAATTGGGGGGTGGGGAGAGGCCCTGCATGCTCCCCTGAGCTCCTTGGAGGAATAGCTGGTGGTGGTGGGGGGGCCAGGAAATGTAATAAATAATTAAAAATAAAACAATGGCATGTAACTTGAAGTGTCTTCCTATACATTTGGGATTGTTTTAAGATTGTTGGTAGCGGTCTCATTTGTGTGGTGCTTTACCTATGTGTATGATGGCCTGAGCAATATAGAGTACAGGACAGTATGCAGTATTTGCTGGCCAGTGGGTATCCTGAATGCAGTGTGGGTGCTCATGGGCAGTAAAAGAGAACAAAAAAAGTGGCTGGGAGTATCTCCCTCGGTCTGTTCATTAACGAAGGATCATATTCACCACAGAGCAGGTCTCCGGTTTGTACACTGTAATGCTATCAATTTAAAGCTGTCCAGTGATTGAGATAATTTAGGCTTGTGCAGGATTGAATCTTAACTGCCCTGAGACCTCTGGGTATAGGGTGGTATATAAATTCAATAAGTAATAAATAAATAAAATTAATCCCATCTGGGTGTGGTTGGACCAGAGCTCTTTGTATGAGAATTAGAGGGTGCTGTGGGTTATATCCATCTGGCACTTGTATGCTTCAGTTTGCCACTCTGAAAACTTGCCCATATTTTTCAGTGAGATTCTTGCTTCTGTTTCCTTTTTTGCACAGGAGCCCTTGACGGATGCAGAAAGGATGAGGTAAGTATCCTCGTCACTTTCGTTATGCAAATCTTTATTTTCCAGGCTACTACATTTATGCTCATTCTCCGAACTTTGGCTTTCCCTCCCTTTAAGGCTCTACAGGGTTGGATGGACCAGATCTTCATCTTCCCCCACCCTGATGGGCCAAGCTTGGTAGGTGGGTGGGACCACCTACCTGCCAATCATCTGGTGTCATAGTGACACCAGGTGATTGATAGGGGGTGGTCCCGCCCACCTCTCAAAGCTGGCCCTTGGGGTGGGGGAGATACTGCCCAAGTGAGATTAAATGCATATCAGCTAAAATTTAAACCTGCATTCTGCAGCCATGTTTCTACCTGCCCTACCTGTTATCACACATTATGTCAAGCGTGGAGAAGGTGGGTTTGGTTTCAGGACCAGAAGCTGTCACCTGGCAGGTCAGGTTTACCCTGGCCTTTGGCACCTGAGATACTCAGGACCCACCCTATTATTGTGACTGAAATTTGGTTTTATTGGTTTTTAATACTGTGCAGTGGTACCTCAGGTTACATACGCTTCAGGTTACATACACTTCAGGTTACAGACTCCGCTAACCCAGAAATAGTGCTTCAGGTTAAGAACTTTGCTTCAGGATGAGAACAGAAATCGTGCTCTGGCGGTGCGGCAGCAGCAGGAGGCCCCATTAGCTAAAGTGGTGCTTCAGGTTAAGAACAGTTTCAGGTTAAGTACGGACCTCCAGAACGAATTAAGTACTTAACCTGAGGTACCACTGTACTGAATTTCAAATTTTTGTAACCCGCCCTAGTAATAAATTTGATGATGGTGATAATTTGCAGGTCAGAGGTTCTCTGCCCTGTGCTCATCAGGAAGCGTTATCTCACAACCTTGATGGTGCAGTGGCTGAAAGGACGGTCCTGAAACTGATATGGCTGCCTCAGGCATAGATGCCAAAGCTAGTGTAGGTGGAGACCCAGCTGTACAAGCACAAACAAAGGGTCCAAACTTTACATTAGGTTTTCAACTTGCTGTTCCAGCAGGAAGAGTGGATAGGCAATTATTCATTCCAATAGCAGGCATCTATTTTAATTTCTTGAAAACACGTTTTAAGCTCTATTGTTTGAATGTGATCTGCTGTGCTTGGGATATGTCCTTTGTGCAGTCTCTCACTATGAAAGTCGGATGTGTAAAAATATCTGCAAGGAGGCAGCAATTTTTTGGATTGCTTTTAAATCAGTGAAGAACAAACCCAATACAATAGTAGCAGAACTGTTGGGAGACTGTGCATGCAAGCAGATGTATGGATAGGGCAGCAGAAGACTTCTGTGCCAGTGAGCCATTATGCAAACATAGGCTGTATCTTCCTCCATAGACTGATTCCACTCACTTGCTTGGAAACTGGGTCACTTTTCCTCTGTGAGGGTGGAGATGGGCCGATGTCGACTGACCCGCCTCCCTGCATCCTTGCTAGATGTTTCATGGCAGCACGTAAATTATTGAGTGAGTCTCATCTTCCAGTGGAGGACACCTAAACTGCACAGCCCCATCTGGCTACTGTGTTTAGTACAGATACTGTAAACTGAGACGCTGCTGGCATGGATGAGTGGCCGGCTACTGAGAATAAGGCTCTCTGTCTCTGCTCTGGTGGCAATATGATCAACTGACATGACCTTTTCTTATCTACAGCAGATTCCCTTATGTGCTCAGGCCTCTGCTCAAAGCGGCTTGCTACTCATAAACAGAATTTAGTGGCGCAAGATCCAGAAAAGGCTTCACTAGAATACCCTTGCTATTCCTGACCACCAGAATGCACCTTATTACCCATCTTTCCCAGTCTCTGCTGATCGTCTTCTTCCTGGTGTGCAGATATGCCTCCAGAGTTCTCCTCCTGGGACTCTAAGGCACTTGCAGGAATCCAGTAGAGCTTAGGGCAGGCACAGGCAACCTTCGTCCCTCCAGATGTTTTGGACTACAGTTCCATTCATCCCTGACCACTGGTCCTGTTAGCTAAGGATCATGGGAGTTGTAGGCCAAAATATCTGGAGGGCCGAAGGTTGCCTATGTCTGGCTTAGGGGGATACCTGAAAACCTTTTTTCTGTAGTAAAATGTACTGTGATTCCTTGTTGAACATGAAAACTGAAGAGTGAATAAACTGGTTTTTTTGCTCATTCATGCATTTGAAGTTGTACTGGGTCTAGTGCTGAGCATGCCTCAGCACTGTGAAATGGAGGTTTGCAAATGGAGTTTTTAAATTATTATTATGTTGGAAACCTGGGCTTTATTTCCTCTCTTGTGGTGAATGGTTGCTGGGGGCAGGGAAGATCTGTAAACCCATCCCGAGATTTTTTCACAACACAGTCATTTTCTCCAGATGTCTTTTCATGTCCTGTGTGCCGCTTTGCACCTGAACAGAGAAGGGAAGGGGTTGGCAGAACTGTCGGAGTGCGTCTTGCTGCAGCCCTCTTTCAAAAGTGAGGCTGTAAGTGTTGTACAGTCGTACCATGGAATGGAATCTGTTCCGGAAGTCCGTTCAACTTCCAAAACATTCAGAAACCAAAGCGCAGCTTCTGATTGGCTGCAGGAAGCTCCTGCAGCCAATCAGAAGCCACAGAAGCCCTGTCAGATGCTTGGGTTCCAAAAGAATGTTTGAAAACCGGAACACTCACTTCCAGGTTTCAATCGTTTGGCAGCCGATTTGTTCGTGAGCCAAGGTGTTCGACTGCCTAGGTACGACTGTATGGAAGACTGCAGCACTTGTAGTTTTTATTCAGGATGTTGTTGCTTTGTTTGCATTAGGTTGTTGCAGCATGAGAATGAGGAGCTGCGTCGGCGTCTGGCTTATGTCACCAACAAAATGGAGGCAATGGAAAGGGAGTTGGAGTCTGGGCAAGACTATCTGGAGATGGAGCTGGGCCAGAATCGTGAGGAGCTAGAAAAATTCAAGGACAAGTTCCGTAGGTATGTCAGCTTTAAGAAGCTCTGGGGTGCTGGAAGAGAAGGGAACCAGCTGGATAGAAGGACACATTGCTTCCTAACAATCTGAGATGTATGTCCTATACTTGGGATTGCTATTTGCAGATTTTTGGGGGAAGCAATAAATGTGTCGTTGCACAATATATTTTGTCCCCTCCCTCCCCGCTGACAGTCGTATGAATCATTCTGTGCACAGGAAATGGTTTAGTGTTAAGTGGGTCCTTGGGATGGGGGCCATGAGTGGGGTGGAAACATTATTTTAAAAGCCAAAATTCGTCCGTCAGCATTTTTCATGCTATGACTTGCTGGCTTAGTGTTCCCTGGGACTGATATGTTAATATCTTTATGACTGCCACATGGCACAATCTGAGAGGTGAAACAGGTATGATGAAGAAGATTAGGCCTTGCCTCATCTTTGCTAAAAACTAAAAGCAGCTGTGTATGGCAAAGGGATTTTGCTTCACCCTGCCTCAAGGGAAGGATGCTGCATTTAATCCTGGTAGGGTAGAGGGAAGGCAGGCACAATTGTCAGAAGATGCGTTCATTAATCCTCCCCCATGTTATCTGTTTTAGCTGCATCATTTTGTTCCAGTGAGCAAAACTACTAGCATTTGTTGAGGCATTGAAGTGATGACCTATAGATGGAAGTTTGGAGGATTCTTCCCCTGTCCCCAGCAACCTTGGAGGTTTACTAGATGGAACTGGACCTGAGACTTAGGTTCATACCATGTTCAGCTCCTGATTTCTTGAGTGCATAGACAAGTTGACTGTCCTCAGCTTAGAAATAAGGATAATGGGGGCAAGTTCATTATGAAGATGGATGCAGTAATTATTGTAAAGGTCTTCATAGATAGAAAAGAAGATGGGAAATGCAGAAAGGGCAATGGGATTGACACTTGTTGGCAAAGCTTTCTCTCCCATTAGATAAAACTAGGTTTAGGAGTCTTCTTTGAATCTTCTGATTCCTTTAGCATCCTTTCTCCAAGGCTGAGACCAAGACCAGTTTTGGTCCTCTGCAAGTTGGTCAGGCTTGTTTTTTCTTCCATCTCTTCTATCCATGAACATAACGTTCCTCCCTCAACTTAAACTTCTTGTAAGCAAGCTACAAGGAAAGGTCAACTGCTCATCTATGGACTGGAAGGTGTGAAACTATGGCTTGGAGCCATGGCACACGGCTTCTTGAAATATCTCCACCTCACCTAACTTCTGAATTGCAGGGTGTCTGGTGTCAGTAACCTGAATGATCTTGTGTCTGTCTATAGGTTGCAGAACAGTTACACAGCCTCACAGAGAACCAATCAGGATTTGGAGGAGAAGCTGCACACCCTGGTAATTGACCTGCTGAGTCTATGAGAGGGAAGAGGGGGTGGGCCACACTCTTGTCTAATGGCTTGACTCCGATTGCAGTGTAGTAACACCAGGATGTAAGTCAGGATTTGAGGCAGAATCTCAGCATGAAGTTGCCCAGAGGGAGCTTTGCATTCTAGATCGTCTATGTTGCCTGCACCAGAGTTTGGGTTCTTCTGCAATGTAGCTACTTGTAGTTTTTGTCTCACATCAGCTTTTTAAAAACCCAGAGTGCTGGAAATTTGATGTGCTGCTTTTTGTAGGATCCGGGTGGGAAAAACTCATCATGGGGTTGTGGGAGTGGAGCCAACATTTGTGTATTGTGTGCATTCATAACACTCATGGCTGTTTCTTTTCTTTCCTTTTTCTCTCTCTGTCTCTCTCCTTTTCTTTCCAATGCTGCTGCTGCTGGCAAATGCTGGGTGCACTCACCTCTCAGGCCTCGCTCAGTCAAAGCTGGATTTTTGCAGTTGCGTCTTTTCGTTTGTGTGTTGTTGTTTTTCTATCTCCTCTGCACATGCCTCAGCCTGTCCAGTTTCATTGTTGGTCGCACATTATCCAGCCCTACTTCTGTCCTAGACGGGGTCCCAGCAGCTTGGGTTTTGCAGGGGAAAGGTTATCCTTGGGAATCCGACCAGTTCTGGCCCGCATGTTCTAGCATGGGCTGCTCCTTCTTACTTTCAGTTATTGTCTAACTTGGGAAAGAAATGTCCTCTGCTTAGACCCTCTCTGGAGTAGTGCTCCTCTCTAGTCATCTGGATGCAGCTCCAATGATTAGTATGTTGGCCCACTTATATTATAAGGCACTTCTTGTCACTTGGGATCTCTGTGAGTTGTGAATGGATTCCTGCAGAACTTCATACATTTTTTAAAAAGATGTGCCCTATTAACATTTAAGCCACTGAAATTGGACGTGGTAGTTCAGCCATCTCTGCCCTGTGGCATTCCCCGATTCATCTTTGTTGAATTTCAGAGAAGCAGAAAAACTCTTCCCTGGCATCTTGAATATGTCTCTTTAATTATAGCTCTTAGGGACCAAGTTAACAAGTCCCACGGAGGTGTTCATACTCAGGACCATTCATTTCAGTACAAACTCAATCTGCATCCCAGATCATTTTTATAGGCTACCTGCATCCTGCTGAGCTTATTCGTGTCCTCCATTTTTCTTGTAGAAAGGCAAGTGTGGAGGAAGTTCAGCTGTTATCCGAGCCTAGTGAAATTTGCTGCTGAGGCAGGTGCTTGGTGGGATGGCCTTAGGACTCTTCTGTGTTGGTGCCCGAGCCATCACATGAAGGATCTGGGGGAAGGCAGAGGGCTGGGACCTTGATTCTTGGAGAAAGGGGTCTCCAGTTCCATTCATTTTAAATCCAGTTTCTGTAACTGGAGGGGGGGGGACTTGGATCCAGACAAAGTTCATTGGACTTTGTGCCCATTGAAATCAATGGTACAGGTTAATCATGACTTAAATTCCATTGATCTCAGGGGAGACGCAAGTTCAACTAACTTTGTCTGGCTCCTACCTTTTTTGCAGTGTATTCTACAACTCTCTGATTGCACCGCACTGAATGCAAAATAAGCACCTGGAGAATCTCAGCTTTCTTGTTAATACTTAAGGCTGCCGTTTTATGCACACTTCATTTGATGTAAGCCCCATTGGAGACAGTGATAACTTACTTCTGAGCAAACATGCATAGTATTTGACTGCATGTCTGCGAAGGTTTCAAAATGAGCAAGAAAATGCTTATTGAATTTCCAGAACTGGATTTCTCCTTCACAGAGCCCTTCCCTTCCCTGTGACTGGAAGTAACAGAATAATTTTTGCAAAATAAGAACCCCCCCATTTGCTTCTCTTCCATAACGTACACAAATTCCAGTATTCTAACTTTCTTGCTTCTGAAGTTTTTTTTTTTAGAAAAAAACAACACCTTGCATGTACAGAGCTCTGTATCTGTATGCTCTGCTTAAAATTCTCATGTCTTGATCAAGTTTCCAAATTTAGCAATTCTGCAGAATCTCTCCCACTCTTTTTTTGGTGGGGAGGCTAGGAATTGCAAGGAGGAAAAAAAGAAAGCTTGGTGAAATTAGGGGAACAGGAATTGAAGCTTATGATGCAAGCCCTGAGTGAATGTGTGCTGCTCTTGTATATGCTAGAAAACCTGCCACGATTCTTTGGTTTTTTTAAAGTATGTAACTCTGGCCACATTCCTCCAAGGTGCCCCCCGCCACCTACTTCAGCTGTGTGGGCTAGAAGCATGTTCTTTGGTAAAATGAAAACTGAGATTTTATTGGAATTTGCAGGGGGTGCATAGTTTGTTTTACAGTCATATTTTACCATCAATGAGGTGCAGGCAGATTGCTGGATCCTTGCCTATAGTGTCAGAAGTGTGATTATGTATTGCCATTACCCTTTGTAGGATAAAGTGTTAGTAATTGCTGTGCTGAGGGAGAGAAGGTTTGCTTAGGAGACCACATTACTCAATGGGAGCTGGGCTGTGTACTCTTCCAGTTGTTACGGTTGCCATCCACCCCTTGGATAAAGAGGTCCTACACTAGCGGTTGTTGTTTTTTAACTGACTACCCAAGTGACGGATGCCCTACAGGTATGCTAAGGATGTCTCTCAACAGGCTTCACACAACTAGGGAGCATCTTCAAAGCCCAATTTCACAATAGTCTCTGTTGGCATGTCCAAACCCTGACTACTTAAGGGACAGTGTTCACCCTCTGCATGATCTGCTTGCCAAATAGCTATGAAGAGCAGCTGCACCAGTGAAGTCTCCAAGTGCAGATTGCTTTCATAACTAGTAAATGTGTCTTAAGTCCTCCAAGCAAATGGATGCAGAATGACTGATTCCATGTGCTGTTTGAGCCCCATCTTCCTCCCTTGCTTAAGGGCAAAAAGGGAGCTCTGAATTTATTGGCGTTGAGTGGGGCTGGGTTTTTTTACTTTCAAGGGAATTGGTCAGGGAGGAAGTCCAGCTGCTGCTGACAAATGGGACTCACCCCCTATATATCCCTGTACTCCAGATTAAAAAAGCCGAAATGGATCGCAAGACTCTTGATTGGGAGATTGTGGAGCTCACTAATAAACTATTGGATGCCAAAACAACCATCAACAAACTGGAAGAGCTTAATGTAAGTACTCCTTTCCCCCAGTTTATGAATTCACTGCAAGGAAAGGGAATGAACTAAGAGGTTTCATTTTCCCTGAACAATGGACCTGTATAATCACAGTTGGTGTTGGAACTTTTGCTGACTATGTAGGTCAGAGCTTTCCAAACTTTTTATGTTGCTGACGCACTTTTTAGACATGCATCATTTTGCGACACTCTAATTCAGTTTTGCATCATTTTGCGACACAGTAATTCAGTTTTATTAGCAAATCAGGGGTTAAACCAAACCCTTTCCAGCCCTGGGAGGAGCGCAGAGAGTGTTTGTGTGACACACCTACACACTGCAGCCGCCACTAACATGTCGCGACACACAGTCTGGAAAGCTCTGATGTAGGTTATCTTATGCTGGATGGGAAGAACTGTTTTAGCACACCTACTGTCTAGGAATGTTATCTTTAACAATAAATGGGCATCTCTTTCTCCTTGCATTTTGGTGCAATGGTAGTGAGATTATCCCACATTTTTTGGGCATCTCAATACTGAAAATCCTGTGTTTTATTTTAAGACATTCAAGGGATGAACAGCAAAGAGGCATCTTCAGTAGAACTAAATGCTCAGGCTGCTTGACTTAAGAAAGCAAGATCTGTGTGTCCCTACTCTTACTGACCAGTTCATGAGCCATTTTAATCCAGAACATTTGGGTTGGAATAATACTAGATTTCGTTGACTCAGATGAGCTTAAATCTTGTTTAAACTCAAATACTCTGGTTGTGGATGGAGGTGAAATATAGCATAAAAGCAGGGGGGTGTTGTTTAAATTCAGTAAGTCTGTAAAACTTAACAGACATACAGGATAGATTTGAGAGGGTGCTCTGCTTCAAATCTTATAGCATTTTCTTCTGTCCGGATGAATGTGAGTTAGAACCTAGATCATTTTACAGGGCTGGCAGAGAGGATTATTATTGCTATTATTATTATTATTATTATTATTATTATTATTATTATTATTGCTATTGTTGTTATTACTATTATTATTTTATGTGATGTAATCAGAACCATTCCTACTGCTAGCCTAAGTCAGCTGGCTTTCGTTAAAGTGGCAGATTCTGAGGTACCATTAAAGCCCTCAGGTATCCCCATGGAGCAACTTTTTTTGGGGTCTTTTTCATTTTTTGCCTCAGGCCCCAAAATGTCTTGGGGCATCTCTGAATGCGATTTGCATGTTGTCTTGACAGGAGCGATATCGGCAGGACTGTAACCTGGCAGTGCAGCTCCTGAAGTGCAACAAGTCTCACTTTCGGAATCACAAGTTTGCTGATGTGAGTGGAAATCTTGAGTGGGGTGGTTCGTTGGGGGAACCTTGTTCCAGGCTTCTCTCTCATCCGGGACATAGAAAGCGTAGGAGGAACTGCTTTTCCTCATTCTGCAGGGACTCCCAAGGGGGACAACAAAAGACAACGAATGCCTTGTCATCTTGTCTTCTCATTGTTCCTCAGCTGCGTTTCTGTAGGTGGGAAGGAGGGAGGTTGTTGTCACTGCTACAACAGCTTTGAGCTTGATAGCCTGTTAGGGCCCTGAACAGAGCCTAGAGAATTGCAGGTCTCCTGCCGAATCATCTCTTTCTTCTCCGTTGTGACAAAGGAGGGAGGTTGTTGTCATTGCTACACCAGCCTTGAGCTTGATAGCCTGTTAGGGCCCTGAACAGAGCCTAGAGAATTGCAGGTCTCCTGCCGAATCATCTCCTTCTTCTCCGTTGCGACAAAGGAGTTAGTGAATGAATGGAGACGCCTGTTAACTCCAGCTGTTTTTGACTCATCATGATGGAGGAAGTTTTGTGTAGTGTCAGGAGAGAAAAGAGACTAGGTGGGCTGGGATGGCTGGCAACCCTTGGGTGGTTTCTAGCCTTCAGGAAGATAGAAGGTCTCATAAGGCTGTTGGGATGTGGTGCCCAGTCCCATCTTTAGGGCCACTTGTCAGTTTATCATCTCACAGCTATCCCAGAGTTAAGCACATCTTATAATGGGCATATACTTGTATAGATTGCAGCTTTTTTATACCCATGTGTGCTTTGCATGCATTATATGCTTAAAACAGGCTCCTGGACACCAGTAGCAGTCAGGCAAAGACGGCGGGAGGAGGTTTACATTGCACAAGGAGTAACCTTGCGCTGACAGAGCATTCATTTTATTGCTGTTGAATACAACCTCCTCTACCTTAACTGGATTTATGTCTTACCAAGTCTGTGCCTCTTCTCATTGCAAAGCCTCAGTATAGGTAGGCAACATGTTAAATGCCAGAAACTGTAAAACAAGAAACAAAATTCATACAGTCGTCTCCTTGCTGTATTGACTGTGGAAAACACTGAGGCTTGGACTTCAGCAAAAAAGAGAAAAAGGAATGTTCTTGCCTTTCAAGCAAAGCGCTCTGACGGTACTATAAAGGATTGTACCTGCTTGGTCCATATTACTGGTTGTGATGGGACACAGAAAAAGAGGTGCTTGCTAAGGACTATGGGGTTGCTCAAACCTCTTGAGGACTGGAATTCATTTGTTCATTCATTGACAAAGCCAGTTAGGCAATTTAGGGCAAAATCTCCCACTTAATTTCTTATGCATTTCCTGCCATACAAATGAGTACTTGTTGTGTCCCTCACCTGACAATCCATGCATTCATGAAGCAAGGCTGAGGTCTTTGCCTGAACTTAGCATGGAAATGTAGAAGGCCGTGTAGCTAAGCCCCTCCTTCTAATTTAGTTCCTTGCTGTCAATCCATGGGGCAGAGGTATATCTAAGGTCCTGTGGAGTATATGCCTAAGCCCAGGGCACAGTCCTGCAGCTGCTTAACCCTGGGAGGTGTGGGATACTGCTTCTCTACATTAATAACACGGTTCTGATGCAGGTGGACCACCTCCATGTTCCTTGATGCAATGGGCTTGAGGTGGTTTCAGGAGCAGTGGGAGTGTCAAGCTGCTTCTGTCTCCAGAGCCGGCAAGTGCCAGGATGGCAATTGATTCTTAGTCTGGGGCAGGCTGCCAAGGCAGTGCCCTATAATTACTACATGCTTCCTGGGAGCCTCGGATTCTAGTAGTGGGGGCTGGTCACTCGATTCAGCGCAGCCACCAGCTAATTTTTTCCACTAATCAATAGCATTATGCTGGCCTAACATGCACCAGCAAGCCTCTCTTGTTTAATGTTCAAGTTTCAGCATATGCTTCTCTCTGTTTCTTCTGAAGGGGCCTTGTTTGTCAGGCCCAGAGCCAAGGCAGGGGGGCAGAACCACATTTTCCCCTCGGTTACTGGGACACAAATGGATCTTTTGAATTTATAGGTGGCTGGTGGTTTGAAAGATGCTTTTAATGACATGGTGTGTCAGGACAAGAAGTTAGAGCTGGGCAAACAGTGCCTTCCACATAACTGCTTCATCCATCTGTCCTACCCTATTAGCTCAGTGGTTCTCTTAGTTCTGAGATAACGTCCCTTTTCCTGTCTCCGTAGCTTCCCTACGAGCTGCAAGACATGGTCAACAAGCACCTGCATAGCACTCAGGAGACCTCCGGCCCTGGGCAGGAGGCCCCTCACACCTTGGCTCCATCGGACGTCGTGCCCACCTCGGTGATCGCCAGAGTCCTGGAGAAGCCGGAGTCCCTGGTGCTCAACTCGGCCAAATCCAGCAGCGGCAGTTGCTCCATCGCCGAGGACGTCTTTGTGCATGTCGACATGAGCGGAGCTCCTTCCGACGCTTGCCCAAGCCCAGGCCAGCCCGGGAGCGAGGGGGCGGAGGGAGCGCGGCAGCAGAACGGGGGCTGCAAACCTCCAAGCGGCTTGGAGGGCCTCCCTGGCGAGGTGCCCACATTTGAGAAGCTGAGCCCATACCCCACCCCGCCCCCACCCCACCCCATGTACCCGGGGCGCAAGGTGATCGAGTTCTCGGAAGACAAGGTGCGGATCCCGAAGAACAGCCCCCTGCCCAACTGCACCTATGCCACGCGCCAAGCCATCTCCTTGAGCCTGGTCCAGGGGGAGGAGGAGAACGGCGACAGGCAGCGTACCCTTCCCAGCAGCCCCGCCTCGGAGGGCCAGCGCTCGGCTTCCAGCTGCTCTTACCAGCCGTCCCCCAAGGTGAGTCGAGCTCACGGCTCCTCGCAGAGCAGCCCCTTCAGCAGCCCCCCGCAGGTGCCCAGCACCTTTGCCAGCTCGGCCAGCTCTGAGGAGGACCTGCTGGCCAACTGGCAGCGGATGTTTGTGGAGAAGGCTCCCCCGACCACGGAGCGGGTGCTGGTGAACCGCACCTCCTTCAGCCGTGACACGGCCCAGGAGCTCCAGAAACGGTTCAGCCGCTCCATGCAGGAGCTAGGCCGGGCCGCCTCCACCTACTCGGATGGCGAGGAGTCAGTGCAGAGCTGCAGCTGGACGGTGAGCAGGGACTCCAGCACAGACACCGACAGCACCGAGTCCCGTGCTCGCCGGGGCCACCTCTCCTCCGACTACGGCACGGACTTCTCCCAGGACGAAGCCCACAAGCTGCTGCAAGGGGGTGGCGGAGAGGGGGCGGCAGAACCCACCAGCTCTTCCCCAGAGAAGCACAAAGACTACGTAGACCTCGACTTGTCCGGGAGCCCGGCCGAAGAGCAGGAAACGCTGCTGCAGGGAAGCCAGGAAAACAGCCAAGAGGGCAGCTCCGAGCAGAGCAGGGAGTGCAAGAGCAAGCCTCCTCCGGGCCGCCCCCACCGCAGCCCCAAGAGGATGGGGGTTCACCACCTCCATCGGAAAGACAGCCTGACGCAGGCCCAGGAGCAAGGCAACTTGCTCAACTGAGGGTAGGAAGGAAGCTGCCCAGGTGCAGCGTTGCACCCAGCTCCCAAGGGCTGTTACTCTACTCCTGAGGTTGAAAGGAGGACCGTCATGGGACTCCTTCCCAGGAATTCCAGGCCATTTTTATATATTTATTGTCTTTTTTAATGCACACTAAGAACGGAGGCAGCTCCCCTGCTACAGCACCAGGGCAAAACACTCGGGTTCCCACCAGCACAGGTGCTTTGTGTCCACAGCTCAGTTTGCACTCATGCCCTTCCTTCCACAGCTCAGTTCTGCCTTCACACTCCGATTCCTTCCTGCTAACATCCCATCCCATTGTTGGTTCTGAGTTACGCCCCTGCGGCACCTTAAGCCTCTATTCCTACGTGCCAAGAAGTAGGAACACGCTGTCCCTATTTTCCTCGTGTGAATCTTCCCCCAGGTGAAGGCTGCGGGTGGGGTGCGACGGCTTCCGTTAGGTGGGCGTCCCCAGATGTGTGAGCTTTGCTGCTTTCTTTTTCTGCATTCTGCTACGTGGATGTGCGCTGGCGTGAATAGGTGGGACGATGCTCAGAGGCCACCTCCAGAGTTCCCTTGCTTCCTGAACCCAGCATGGTTACTCGTTGGGAGGAGCGCCACTCGGGAGCCTGCCAGAATGGGCCTTGGAGCTTCCCTGCTCCAGCCAGCCAGCAAAATGGAGGCTGGTCCATTTGCCATAATGGGTTCGGCTGTGTGTGACTGTCATGCCGGCTCTTTCTTGGGTGGTCTGTGTCTCATTTGAATGACGTGAAGCTATGTGTTCTTTGACTTGCTTTCTTATAGGTCTTTGTCTTTTGAAATGTGCTTACCTCTTCCTTTTGTGAACGAGCAAAGAATGTGCAGGGATGGGGTGGGGAGGATTGGTCAGAGAGCATCTGCTCTGCAAGAAGTGGCTCATCTCATTGTCACTGTTGCCCTATGGCCACCACCAGCTGAGGAGTTGCTAAAGCCTAAGCAATGCGGCCATCTTGCCTCTGTAGGACCATCCTGTTTGCCCCTTGGAGAGATGGTGAGTGAGGATGAGCATCCTATCGGGGCTGTGATCCAAATCGACACTAGTGCCTTCCCAAGGCCTTAGGCAAGGTCTGATATTCCCCCTCCCCTACTTGCTTTGTTTTTTTGTATGTATTCAGTGTTGTATTTTTTTTCTCCCTTTGCAGTATGTTTCTGTGTTTTGCGTATATCTGTGCACGCACCTGGGGAGGAAAAGGTTGCCAGTGTTAGGAATTTTTCACTGAATGATCACGTTCCATAGACGCTGTTTCCTAGCCTGCCCTTGGTGCAACCCGTGCAATCTTCAAGAAAACAGTGAGAAGACTAGGCTGCTGAGCTTGGTTGCACTGCCAGCTGCTTATGTCCGGATGGAGTCTGTGATCTTCTGCTGGAGGGTACCCTAAAGCCTTTCTTCTCAGCACAGGGAGTCTTCTCCCTTGCAAACACCAGCAAAGCAGCTGCAAGCTGCTCAGAAAACCCACTCATAGCCCTGCAGGACCAAGAACTTTCCCCAAAACCTTCCAGTATCCATTGGATGGCTGCCATGGCCTATCTTGTGTTGATCTGCTTGCCTTTTGTGCTGTCCCCTGCTGCCTCCCTTTAGACCTAACCAAGGTCTGCTGTGTGTTAATTGTGGAGCAGTCTGGCCATAGCTAACGTTTTGATGTGGCCTTCTTCACTGGCCACTTCTCTTGCTGACAAGCTGCTGGCGGTTGCATCCCAGCATTGGGGTGTGACTCAGTATTTTCAGTTTAGCTATGCTAATAAATTGGTGCTAAATATGGACACCCTACATTTTGCCTATGCGGCACTTAACCTGTAATGATCTGACTTCTACAGCTGGCAGCTGCTTGCTTTGCTCAGCCACTCTCCTCCTTCAACCCTTGATTTCTTGGAATTTCCTTTGCTCTTCAAAAGGTAGAACCCAAGTTGCCACATGTTCCTGCTCCAGCACTGCAGTGTTCTCTTTCTTGCTGCAAAGGCTGCTGGAGATGGGAAGGCTCTGGGGCTTCCTGGTGACCTCTTGTTTGTGGTCAGTATTGGACAGACATGGTGCTGGGTGAAGCCTATCCCATAGAATCTGGGCCCTTCTCTTGAGCTTGGCGAAAATGGAACTGATTTTAGCACATCCCACCGAGACGATTTTTTAGTCTGGAGCCCAGGCCTCTTTTCTGTGGCTGGGCTGCACAACTGCACATAAGGCAATCTGAAACTGTCACAATTGCAGCCACCAAACGGACAATTCCAAGCAGTCACTACGATGTTGATTGAGACCAATGTCCACTTCCTTTAATTCTATTGTACTAAAGGTTGGGAGGAGGGAAGAGAAAGGAGATCATTCTCGAGTGCAACCTAACCGTGCCATTTATTTCACATGGGTCTGGGTGGCAGCGAAAACCTGCAGGAGAATTGAGGATCAGGTCTGTGTTAGTCCTGCTGCTGCAGCCTTCCTCCCAGAGCTCCTTTTGTGCAGTCCTGCATCTCAGCCCTTTGCATCCTTCTCCTCTCTGGCAGTATTATGAATTCTCTCTCGGGGAGCTTGAGTTGCCTTCTTTGGCTGCCCCGTATTTTACAATGTCCCAACTCAAGACTGTTAATCTGCGACTAATGTGTTTTTTCTGAGATTTTCAAACTGATGATGTATATTTTAAAGCCAGAAATAAACTATTTTAAAAGTACGTCTGAAGCTGACTGTTGTGCTGCTAGGAGCTGAAAGGGGAGCACAGGAAACCACAGAAACAGAAATATTTTTAGGGTACTCAGTTTTTTGACCTGCGGCTCTGCGTGGCTGCAAGCAAAGGGTCTTCCCTTTCATTCTTTTAACTCAGGGTTGGTGAGCCTGTGGTCCGGACACTGTAGGATGAAAATTCCCATCAGCCCTTACTATTGGCCATGTTTCCTGGGGCTAATGAGAATTGGAATTTCAGCAACATGCAGAGAAGGCCCCAGGTTCCCGATCCTTGCTTTAATTTGAGATGCATGGGATTGAATCTTGAACCCTTCTGCAGGCACAATGTGTGCTGCATCCATGATCTATGGCCCTCCTTGTAAAGGTACACCCAGACTTGGTCTTCTCAGTGGGTCACGTGCAAATGGTTGTGCTAGCGGAAGCCAGCACATGGACTCCTGCTAGCTGTGAATATCTTCCCACGCTTGCAATACTCTGCCCCACCCTCAAGTCTTTTTGTGCAGGTTTAGGGGATACACAAGGGCAGAAGAGGGTGAGCTTGCCTTCCCAAGGAAAAACATGGCACTGATGGAGCTATGTTGAATATAAGCCATTGTCATGACTGTTTTTACACTGCCAATTTGCTTCTGGATCTTTTAGCAACTGTGCTACTAATGTAGGGTTTGTATTTGGACCTCTGTAGGATAGAAAGCAACCTCTTGCTATATGACGAGGCATCTGCCTCTGTAAAATGGAAGTAGATTGTCCACTTTCACGACATAATGTCTCTATTCCCTCTCCCCCGTTTATGTAGCTGTCCCATAAATCATGCGGTCTGTGGCAGCCACAATATCCTAATTAGAAGCTGCATGGCACTGCTGCCTCCTGGTGGTTCTCTTGGCTTTTGTGATTGACACAGAGAAAATAATTTATTGGTTTTGTTTGTGTGGGGCTAGGAAAATAGTCCAAAGCAAAACAGAGTCCTGCTGTCCCTAGAATCCTGCATGGAAACAACAGAGCAGCTGTGAACTCTTAGGAGGAGGAATGGGTACCATTGTAACAAAACACATTTCCACAAACTGCCTTACATGGCTGAGGCCTTACGTCACAGATGGAGAACTTGTGGCTCTCCAGATGTTATTAGACTGCAGCTACCATTAGCCCCAGCCAGTATGGCCAGTGGTTGGAGGTGGTGGGAGCTGTAGTAGTCAACAATTGCTGGAGGGCCACAGTTCCCAACAGGAGAACAGGAGGTATTTCCTGTTGCCCCATTTTGCAGCCCTTGTGCATACTATTCCACAACAGTTTACCTGCAGTGAAGTGGCTGTTTACACAAAAAAGAAGCAAGGTCAGTAGTTGTCCGCATATAGCACTTTGGGGTTTGCTTGAAGTTGGGTTTGTGTGCTTAGAATTACACATATCTTCAGATGTAAAAATGGAGCAGATTCTGAACAACAGCAGAGCCAATGCTCACTGCCTTAGATCTTGCTTGTCACTGGATTGCAGAGCGGTATAAACATCACAACCAGATCAATTTAGTCCTCTGAGAGGGTTGAATGAGAGGTGCTTGTGTGCATAGATTGATAGGGATGTGGCCACCTCCACTGCTGGCATATGGCCCAAATTATTACCTTCAAGGTAATGCAGCCTTCTGAAATTAGGGGTACTTCAATAGCACCCAAAGTGTGCACTCTGTCCCTATAGGATTTTTTTCTCCTGGGTATTTCTGGTAGCACCTGTGACTGCCTTGAGTGTCTTAGTACAGTCGTTATGGAACTCAAGGGCATTCACTCCAATTTATTTGGGGAAAATAATTATTTAGGCCAGGGGTCAGCAACCTTTTTCAGCCGTGGGCTGGTCTACTGTCCCTCAGACCTTGTGGTAGGCTGGGCTATATTTTTTTTGGGGGGGGGGGAATGAACGAATTCCTATGCCCCACAAATAACCCAGAGATGCATTTTAAATAAAAGCACACATTCTACTCATGTAAAAACACCAGGCAGGTCCCACAAATAACCCAGAGATGCATTTTAAATAAAAGGACACATTCTACTCATGTAAAAACACACTGATTCCCGGACTGTCAGCGGGCCAGATTGAGAAGGCGATTGGGCCGCATCCGGCCCATGGACCTTAGGTTGCCTACCCGATTTAGGCTATATAAGGCCTGGTTCACAGGAGCCTTCTGCTAACAGAAATCAGCTTTCTCTTTGTGGGGGTTTTAGACTTAATTATCAAGTGCTGAGTTGCTTTCTCAGCCCATTAGAGGCAGCACAACAAAAAATGCATTACTATAAGGTTGCATTGTCTTTGTCACAATGCAACCTCATAGTAATGCATTGAAGACTGGAGTGCCTGGCGTGCTCTGGTCCATGGGGTCACGAAGAGTCGGACATGACTAAACGACTAAAGAACAACGTACGGTTGCATTATTTCCCTTAGTGAAGCTGCCTTGCTGATGTGTAGTTAGAAAGGAAAGAGCCTCATGGCCACAACTGGGCCATTTCTGTGAACTTTATATAAAATTCTACTTAAGACATAGGTACAAGCAATAAAAAGTATCTGTTATACATAAATATACACATCTGAATAAATACAGCCTCCCGCAAAGATTAGTCAAGAATGGATGGTGCGACCTAAGAATACAGCAACTGGACAATCACAAGCAACTGACAAGTTGTGTGACACAGACATCGAGATTAACTTGGGTCACGTCCCAGTGTGGAGCTAAAAGTGACTTCAGTAAGACACAGTGTGTGGATCTGCACTCAGGGCAGGCGCAGCAATTACACATAGACATTAGGCTTTCACACCCATCTGTTTGCCTAGTGCATACACTCACTTGCAAACACACAAGCACAGTACACATTCACACATGATATATGTGTGAATGCACTTTTTTAAAAAATAAACACAGTCTTTCCACATACATGGAAGTGATGTTCTCATCAGAGGCAATGGGAGTTTCCTTTTCACATCTCTGTTTCTGCTAGAAGACTTTCTCCAAGGCCTGAAGTTACCAAGACCATCTGGGAACTAGAATCTGCGAAATGGATATAAAATGTTAAGATACAGAGTTAAAGCTAATGAAAGAGGGTAAGGATTTGCTGATCTGATTATGTAAATGGGAATACAAAAAGGGGAGGTGTGAGGAGGTCAAAGAAATAAGCAAAGGAGCTTAAAGTTAAGAAAAAACGGATTTGTTTTTAATTTTTTTACTTTTTACCTGTCTTTTATATGTTGTATTTTTTTCCCTATTTTTATTTTTTATTTTTTATTATTTTTTCATGTACTTTTTCTTTTTTTTCTCTTTATATGCTTTTGTGTTCTTGTTTTTGTAAAACTTTAATAAATATCTATTTAAAAAAATCTGCAAAATGGAGAAAAGGTGGTTTTAGCCGATGAACAGGATATGGAGGGGGACAACTATGATTTGTAGCTGGATCCTAAGCACAGGGCTAGGAAGACTATTATAAAGGAGAACATGAAACGTTAAGTACAATTCAAGAAAGCACCAGCTTGAGTACTCCTGAAGTGAAGCACTTGGCAATTAAATAGATTCATTTTATGCCTAAAGTGTATAGCACAATACTAACCATGTCTACGCAGAAGTGTCTCTTACTGAATTCAGTGGGGCTTACTCCCAGATAAGTGGGATTGCAATTGTAGCTGCAGACCATGACCACATAGAGTCCCATCCCCTCCCTTCCTCCCCAGCTCCATGGATTCCTATGTGCTGTTTCTGCAGACAGGCTGTGTGGTTCCACTAGTCTTCCTTAACCTAGTGCCCTCCCTGTTTCTAGCATCTGCCAGTTTGGTCAATGGTCAAGGATGATGAAAGTTCAAATAAGCACCAGGTTGGGGAAGGTAAGGGCTACACAAGCAGGCAGCTCCTCTGTTGTAATTATTGGGCTCCAAGTGCAGTATCAGAACATCCATTAGCATGTGCTGCCTCTTGATTTGAAGTCTGCACACAACACAGTTTCCTTTTCCAAAATACACAGTTAAAAAGGAGACCTGCTAATGTGAAGCTGGATTAAACTCTGTGCTTAGGCATCCACAGTTAACTTGCTCTAGTCTTTTCCTTTTCCTTTTGCTCTAGTGTTTTCCTTTAACTCCTGGAGATAACGGTAGCTCTCTGCTTGATAGGCACATGAGATGTGCTTTACAAAATCTTCGGGTTTCCATTTAAGGCTTTGCCCTATAATTACACAAAAGAACCCAAATGGGATACCAGACTTTGGTTTTTGTTCAAACAGGAGATTACCACCCCTTCATAAGCCAATTTGTAGGGTTAATTTCAGAAAATCATCAGAGGCTGGATTGCATTTCAGTTTAGTGCTGCCAGTGCCTTTGTGCCAAGGACTAGATTTCATAGTGTAGGAAAGTGTTTTCATCCCTAACTAAGCTCTATTCTAATATCAGTACTGGGACAAAAGTATATGCTTCTATGTGTGCATTTTAGCTCAGCTGGTAGAGCATGAGACTCTTAATCTCAGGGTTGTGGATTCGAGACTCACATTGGGCAAAAGATTCCTGCACTGAGGGGGGTTGGACTAGGTGACTCTCGTGGTCCCTTCCAACCCTATGATTCTATGATGCTCTTAAATACCAGTACTGAAATTCTGTGACCTTCAATTTTTTGAGGGCCTGAATGTCATGGTTTCCCATGGTCAGCCTCCCCCTTCCAGCTTCACCCCCCCCATCTTCCTCCTCCTCCTTAGTGGAAGCCCCAGCAGACTTACTGCTCTGGCAGATCCAGTTGTTCTTCTCTCTTGCCATGACTTCATGGGTCTCCGTCTCGTCGTCTTCCTCACCCTCAGAAAGAAGGTCAGAGATCTGCTGCTGAAGTTCAGGGCTGATGTTGTTCTCTGCCAGGATCAGCGTCCGCAAGGCTGTCGGGTAGTTTTCCACCATATCCAGCAGGATCTGAACAGGACAAGAGTCGAGAGGCTGGTTGGTAAGCAACTCGGCTTAGAGGCAAGAGAACCAAGGAAGGAGAATGTCTTCCTGACAAACTGCCCCTGAGACAGTGCATTTGGGGTAGATAAAAGCAGACGACGCTAGTCTGCCCACTTCCATGACTTAGAAGGCGAATGGAAGGCGGCAAAGGACCATGTTCTCCTTACCAAGGCTGATTGGTTGGTGAGTCCCGTTCCTTCCAAGTCCAAAACCTCGAGGGTGCGGCTGGATGCCACAGAAACTGCCAGCATTCCTGCTATTTGGTCACCTAGATGGTAGAAAGTCAGGAGATGTTAGAAGACCTCACAGAGGCCATGTTGCATGCAGCCATTCCAGGAGTGGCAGAATTTGCTGGGCAGTACAACAACCTCAACTCTACCAGCACTTCCCCCTGCCCCCCAAAAATGAATAACCACAGATGCATTCAACAGGTGCAGTTTTCTAATCTCACTCAAAGGTGCTGCACCTGTTTAATGTCTGCCTGTTAAAGGCACAAGACACTGGGGAAGAGTGATCACTTTATGCATCTGTTTTGCTGCTGCTGCTGCTTTTCTTTCTCTTCTTAAATTGGCTAAGGGGGGGGGAACGATACCTCTGCACCTGGGGCAGCAGCACATGACCTCTAGGCGAGCTTAGTCTTAATTAGAAGGTATTGCTTCTGGGTCAGAGAAGAAGCCTTCTGCCAGGCTTTAAGGCCCGAGCACCTCTCATTTTGCAGGGTAAGCCCTGACAGCGGAAAGGCAGAAAGAAGAAAGGCCTCACCCAGTTTTGAAAGGGCAGGATTAGGTGGGGTGTGCTGAGGAGCATCTCACATTTGCTTCCCTGAGGCAGGAGGGATGGGGAGAGGAGAGAGCTGCCTGGTCTAGTCTCTTCTCTCACCAGCTGCCAATTCTGCTCAGGCAGCGCAGCTGCAAAGAGAGGGAGAGAGGCGGTTTCCATGGTAACCACTGCTGGGGCTCCTCTCCTCTTTGCTGTATTTGGAAGAAGATGAGGAGGCAAGGGCGGGGAAAGAAGCATGGTCTGACTCCCAAGCCCAGTGGCAGCAGCCTACATGGGGCTGCAAAGATAACATTCGGAGGACGGGTACTGCCACACTGTACACAGGAAGAGGAAGTGCACATAACCTAAGGCCTGTATGGTGGGCTGCTCTTCAGGCCTCCTCAGCTTGGAAGCAAGTCTCATCCCTTGCAGAACATGGTAGGCCGCCATCTTATATTCTCCCAGGCCCAGGCTGGCAATTGTCAGTTTCGTTTCGTATTTTGAATAGCCAGGTTCTTTAATAGCCTATTGCCTAGGCCTTTTTTAAAAAAAAAGGCGCAAAGGTGGTAACTATTCCAGACAAAGGGGACACTAGTTTACACACATAGGCAAACTCTATCAGGAAAAGAAAGGGGTTGTAGCTCAAGGGTAGATCACACAGGTAGGAAACATTCCTGTCTGAAATCCTGGAGAGCTGCTACCTAAGTACAGACCAGGTGGATGGAGCACCTCTCTGACCCTTCAGGTGCCTCTGGACTACAACTCCCATAATCCCTTACCATCAGCCATGTTGGGTGAGCTGATGGGAGTGGAAGTCCAACTTCTGGAGGGTGGCAGATTTCTCATTCTTGGTGCAGATCGAGATGGACCGTGGTCTGACTCAGTAAAAAGCAACTTCCTATGTTACCTAACCATGAAGACACAATGGCCCTCTGCCAGTCATTCAGCAACTTCCAAACTGGACCATTGTAAGACGCTCTATGTGAGGCAGGCCTTCAAAACTGTCCAGAACCTGCAAACAGGGCAAAATACTGCAGCCAGAGTGCTGACAGGTGGAATGGTGAACTTGGGTATTAGGGCAGCTTGTGTAAGGCACCTCCGCCACCCTCATGCTGCCTTCCCAAAGGCAAGTGAGGAGGATCCCAGCTTTGAGAAGGAGGTGCGGGGGCTCTGGCAAGGTCTAGAACCCTCCTACCTCCTTCCCAAAGCTGGGAAAGTGCTAACTAGGCTTTAGGAAAGGGGGGGGGATAAGACTCTAGGACTCTCTCAGAGCTCTCACGCCTCCTTCCCAAAGCCCAATGCCTTTGAGAGGGCACCCCTCCTCAGCTCAGCACCCAGTGTGTGCACTTCAGACCCAGCCCTAAATCCGCTTGACAGGTGTTTGGTGATTTGATTCCATCATATTGGTTTTCTGTTATCAGAAACTAATCACTGCTGATTAGTTTCAAGCTCGATTCAAGGTGCTAGGGTTGGTTTTGAAAACCCTTAAACAGCTTTGGACCTAGGAGCTGCCTCAACCTCAAGAGGTGAGCCTGCTTTAAAGCAGGGTGAGGACCTTCTCTGCTTTGGCACCCAACCATGTGGAATGCTTTGCCAAGGAAGATGTGCTGGGCCCCGTCATAATACTGCACTTGCAGGCATAGCTTTTGACTGATTAATGTATTTTCTGGTAGCTTAGTATGATGGTGGTTTTGGAAACGTTAAATTAGCTTTGTGTTATATTTTCAGAGAGCATGTGCAATATTGGAATGGATACTTGTTTCACAGTGTTTTGTTATCTGCTCTGTTTGCTGCCTTGAGAAATTAAAAAAATACATAAAATAATGAAGAGGAAGGGCCGAGTTGGATTGTGATTGGACTTGTCCTAGATGTGGGACCAAGCAACATCCCCATGTGTTTAAGAAAGAGAGAGAGAGAGAGAGAGAGAGAGAAAGAAATAAAGAGAAAGAAAGAAAGAGACACACATAAGCCGCGCACGATATCCATGCTCCTCTCACCCAGTGGGTTGTAGTCCAAGTTCAACACTCGCACCTGGGAACTATGAGCCACTGCAATAGCCAGGCGCCCCCATCCTTTGGCTGTGATGCCAGGGTTAGCACTGAGAGTCAACTCCTTCAAACCTAAGGGAAGCCAAGTGAGTTTACACAGTCACAAGATCTCACTCTTGTATTCAGGATTATAATCAACTGCATATACACTGCCCTTTTCTTCTCCCTGCAGAATCATGGGTGTGGATTAAAATCTCCACTCCGCATTTTACATTTGCTTTAAAATACTACTACTACAGTCATACCTCATGTTATGGACACTTCAGGTTACGTCTTTTCAGATTGTGTCCCGCAGCGACCCGGAAGTACCGGAAAGGGTTACTTCCAGGTTTCACCACTCATGCATGCGCAGAAGCGCTAAATCGCGCTTTGTGCATGCGCACAAGTGCCAAATTGTGCCGCGCACCTGCGTAGATACGGCGCTTCAGGTTGCGCTCTTTTCAGGTTGTGAACAGGCCTCTGGAATGGATCCCATTCGCAACCAGAGGTACCACTGTACTACTAATAACCCCTGAACACATTTTAACCACTCTTTTGGGCAAACTATCAGGATGGTTAAAAGGACAGAATTCTTAAGAACAAACTGTGGGACAGTTGTATGTTAACACAAGTTGTATTCAGAGACATTAAACGTGTAGTTAAATTGTTGTCCTCCACCCTTTTAAAGGCTTCTTGGAGCAGAAGTGGTTCAGGTCATTTTGGTGGCTGGCAAAGGAAACTTCAACAGCACCCACATCCCCAAGGTTGATAAAAATAAAGTAAGGGAAAGGAAAACTAATTTGTACCAAGTCATCTTGTGAATGCTTGATTAGAATTTGACATTTTGATGTTTGCCACTCTCGGCTCCTTTGGGAGAAAGGGTGGGACACAAATAATAATAAATAACAATTAAATGTTCCTGAATGCCCTGCAACTTTGGCAGCATTTGATGACATGCTACATTTGCCCATGTGAACACACACTTCAGCTGAGTCTGATAACTGTAGACATAAATGTTGTGGAAACTGTTCCCAAGATAAGCATTGGGAGAACACGATGTGCTAATTTTCACATGCTAACAGGCTACAAGCAGAATAATTTGCATCATACTTACAGAGTTAATTTTCTGGTATGATACTGCCTGAATGATGCCCTCATTTGTCTACGCTAGAGATGGGAAACCTTATTATTTTTATTATAAAATATATTACCTGCCCTTCACCAGCAGATTCCAGGGCAGGTTAACAAAAATAAATCCCTCCAGATGTTGTGGACTTTTTCAACCCCCATCAATCCTAGCCAGCATGGCCAATGGTCACAGACGAGGGGAACTTTAATCCAAGAACATATGGAGGACAACAATTTCTTGATCCCTGGCCTACAGTATCTGTTCCCTTTCCTTTCACAACTAGCTGCACACCACCCCAACCACAGAAACAGCAGGCCCCAAAAGAGGACAAAGTGCTATCACAAGAAGGACAAGAAGCAAGGAAGAAGAGCTCTTTAAGGTGAAAGGGTGATCTCATGCAAAAAGGCAGAGGGGCAATGTTTCTTCCTAATTGATCATGTTAAACACCGAGGTTCCAAATTTACCAGAATACACACAACAGATCTGCAGTGCCCTTATTTTTTCCCCTCCAGATTTTGCTCTTGTAAGCCTAGTGGCATGCTTAATGCAGTAGAGTGGAAGAGGATGGCTGAAAACTCGGTCAAAGTATTATTTTCCAGTCCGCCAGTCTCCAATACTCTTTTCTCAAAAGACTTTTGATTTAGCTCAAGATAATTCCTTGAGCAAAAAGTAACCTTTGGTGATATTTCTGAGTAGCACCGACAGATAAAATTCACAGCAATAGGGCATTTAAGAAAAAGGAAAACGGCTTTTAATGTGACAGCATCAAGTTTTGGTTGCAAAAATAAAATGCAAAACAACCGCAAAGCCTACACTGACTTAGTGGGAAATGACACTGTTTAGTTCTATAACAGGGCAAAGTATAATTACTTCTCTTCTGAATACCTTCTCTCCCAGAATGAGAATCCACTTATTTCACTTTGCTGAAAACTCAGTGCTACAATTTGTCAGGGGTCTCTTTACTCTCTGAAGAAGAAAAACAATAGTTTAAAGGGATGTCATGAAGGCAGAGCAGACTTGTTCTCTGTTGTTCCGGAACCAGCATGTGGAAATTGCAGGAGAGCAAATTTTGGCTAGAATTCAGGAACAGAAACTTCCCCAATGGTTAGAGCTGTTAAACAAAGAACAGGCTGCCATGGGAAGTACTTAAGCGGAGGCTGGACAGCCATCTGTCAGGTATGCTGTGGTTGCATCCTGTACTGCAGATCCTGTACTGAACAGGGAGTGGACATTACCTCCACAACCGTTCCAACTGTAGAACTGTATGAACAAAGATCTGAAGTCCATTATGAGCTCCAGAGATATACAAGAAGCCCACACATCCAGTTTTGCTTACCTGACTTGGCGCCATCAGGAGGGAGCAGTCCACAGATCAAGTTAATACCTTCATCACCCAGCATGCAGTCCCCTAAGTCCAAGGCCACTAGGGAGGGATGGATGGAGAGTGCTGGGTTCAGAAGAGCCAGACCAGCATCTGTCAGGGGACTTCCATGGAGGCTGTGCAAGAATAAATGGTTAGGAATTAAACTGTCGTTCCTCAAGAGTTGCAGTTGACTTCACCCAGCTCAAACTATGACAAAGAAATGCAGTAAATAAGTTAACAGGGGCGATTTATACTAACAACTCTAAAAGACGAAGAGTCATTAACGGAGTCTTTGAATCTGCTTCCTTACTCCCCGCTCCCTTTTCTGTCATGGTAGCAGATTCCTTTATCACTATGGTTTCTCCCCACCCCACCCCCACCTGCGTTTCAGTGTCCTACTCTTCCTTCTGACACAACATACATAGCTTTGTCCTGGGTTTGTTGCCCTGAGATATACTGGAATTTGGCTTAGGGTAATAAAATGTTGCCCAAATCCAAGTTTCACTGTTTCTGTTTAAGAAGATTAATCTATGTTGGGTTTGAAATAATCTAGAATGCTATCACCATTTTCGATTAGAATCACAACCTTGCCCTCAAAGCCCTTTTGGTGTGGGTAACTTTGCACCTAGAGCAAACGGTTAGTTAAAAGGTGTTAAGGACTAACAGCTCAATTATATATCCATGTCTTCTCAGAAGTCAATGGGATTTGCTCCCAGTAAGTGGGGTTTGGACTACACAGATACACTAAACAATTTTGGAAGCCCACCAGCAACAGCTGCAATCCTATGCACACTTACCTGTGAGTAAGATCTATTTAACATAATGGGGCTTACTTTTGAGTAAACATGCATATGAATCGGACTGCAAGACTTCTGCTAGCAGAACTGGGCACCTTTCCTCAAGTCCTACTACGTAGAGGGCTACTCACAACAAAGACTGGACAGAGCGGTTGGTCTTCAGGGCTTCAGCCAGTTGCTTGACCCGATTGATATTGGAGACAATCCCCAAGTTAAGATTAAGTTGAGCTAAGGAGTGAGATTCTGCGACCCCCCTGCAGATGCGTCCAAAATCTCTGTCGGAAAGCTGACAGCCCCGGAGCGAAAGCAGTTTGATGGAGTTCTCTCTCAGGCTCTCACAGATATCCCGAATCTCGGCACTTGATAAAGTCTCCCCAGAGATCTGGATAGATCCCGGCAACATATTTATATCTTTGTGAATAAAACACTCTCAGCAGCAAGATAATCCGGATTTGTGCAGGCAACGTGCAATCCAGAGCAGTGCAGGGATTGCTTTGCAATCCGGATCAGAAGAGGTAAGGAGCGCGTTAAGGAAATCAGTGGACCGACGGTTGTGCAATCCTGTGCAAACGAAGCTGGAGGCCACGGTGCAATGTTACAATACCCGAATTCAATGTGCTATTCGGCTCAGGCCAGAATATAGTACTTCTTGTACGCAGTTCAAATAGGTGCTCCTTAAAGCGGCTTTGAGCGTTGCGCAAGCCGAATCCGCGTAGAAACTTCTATGCGACCCGAATGCATCAAGGTAAATTCTGTGCAACTCCAAATTAAAGCATGTGGAGAACAATAATGGGTACTCTCTAAGATATGTCAAAAGCAGAGCGCTTTCCAGTCCCGAGCAGGGTTGTGAAGAGGGTAAGGTGAGCAGACCGGGATAAGATGGTGCAGGCAGATGCCAGGCAATGTGAAATAACAGGAGCAAGAAATGGAAATCCAAATCGGTGCCAGATCCTTTCTGGAATTTCACACGAATAGAAAAAACCGAGCGTGTGCGTGTATTCAGGCTTCTGCGCAATCGGAGAACAAGCCGCCGTGTCCGCCGGGGAAGGGGTGGGGGCGGGCTGCCGTGCCCTCCAGCTTCAGTCGTTTATAAATGATCTTCCCCCTTCCCCGGCGCCCTCCTTGCCACCCACAGCAATGCAGCCTCGGTCGCTGAGGCTTGTACTGCCGTTCCTGTCGCCGCACCTGCTCCGCCTTCACTCCCGGGCCCGGGGCAGATCCGACGACTCCCGGGCGCGAGTCCCTCCTCCGGCCGCCGCGCCTGCTCCTCCTTCTCCTCCTCTTAGCGCGCCGGCGGCTCCCGCGGCAGCGCCCAGCGCATAGTGCCGGCGGCGGGACGGAGTCGCCAGCGCCGCTGCAGAGACCGGAGCTGCGCTGTCTCCTCCCTCCTTATGCCCCCAGGGTGCGCGTGTGGCGGGGCGGGAGGAGGGAGCGAGGGAGGAGGACCCAGCTTTGTTTGGCGTTGCGCCGGTTCCTATGGCCACAGCCAGGCACCGCAGCCTGCGCTCTTGCCAAGCGGGGCCACGCGGCTGCTGCCGCCCCGCCGCCGCCGCCGCCGCCTCCCCAGGCGCGCTGTCCTGCCCCGGGCTCCACCTCCAGGCCCTCCCCGCCGACAGGGGCTGTGCGTGAGGCCGGGGCTGACGGGATTTAATCTAGATCCAGGCGCTCGGTTGGTGGAAGACGCCGGGGCCCGGCGGGGTCCTGGAGACCTCCGTCTTCCCTCTCGGCGAGATGCTTTGCGCCATCTCTTGGATGCGACTGTGCGGCGGATCGTGGGCCGAGCCGCACCCTGTGACCCAGAGCCCCAGACTGACCTTCAAGGGAGTGGGCTCGCGGGGGGGTGGGATTGGGACCAGCTTTTTCCCGCTTCTTCGGCAGCGATGAGAGAAATGAACTCTGCAGTTGCTCAGAGGCGCCCCGTTTTGACGGTGCAAGTTCCAGAGCAGGGAATCTGCCGCTTAGAATAGGTTCGGATGGGGGACTCTCCAAGAGTAAAAGGAGGCATGTCTGTTTTATCTGTCTAGCAGTTTAAACAGCAGCAGCAGCGGTGGCTGGTAGATCCTTCCCTGTTTCCAGCACCACGTTTCCAAAATGGCTGAGAAGTCAGGCTTGGACATCCTCCGCACCCCTCACGTCCAGGTCCTTATTCCCAGCATGACCTCTCCTGCAGTCATAAAGACAATTCCCATATCTTCCTTCTTTTAATGGAAGTACTCATGGGAATTTTTTTCTATATCTGTAAGTTTTTAATAGATCTGTTCTGTTTATATATAGTTTTGATTATATAAATGTTTAATTGTTTTTAATTATTGTTCTTTTCAAAAAGTTTTTAGCTGTTCCTATTTTATCTGTAAAATGCTTTGAGTCGCCGATAGGGAAGAAAGCAGGAAATACACACATACATACATTCAGCTTTAAGAATGTCATCCAATTAAGTTTATTGTAGGATTTATGCGAGTGGATGAGTGGAACAACCAAAATGATAGCAAAAATAGCCTTTGGTTCTCTGAGTGGCTCTGCTCTGCTCCTGTATTCATGAACTCTACAGGAGCAGCAGCAGCAGCCAAAGGGCAGTACTGTACAGTAGAGGTTTGTACTGCATTAAAGGATTACACATCTCTTAATCTGTGTTTCATTTTACCTCAACTTTAGGTGTAAGCAGAAATGGAGATGCAAGATAAAGCAAGGTCTGCAACTGAAGGAGCAGGAGTGTTAACCTTTTGTATATGAGTATATCCACCCAGAGCAGGCCAGAAGGACTTCTTACTGCCATTATGGAATGAGGGAATTGGGGAGGAACCACTTTGCCTTTCCTCCATTGCTGCTTAGAACGGTCTCCCAGAACACCTGTGTGATCCCAGCTCTCTTCGCTTACTTCAGCAGCAGCCTCCCCCAACCGGGTGCTGGTCAGTCCCAGTCAGCTCCAGCCAGCATTCCCAAAACATTTGGAGGGCACCAAGTTGGGGAAGGTGGACCTACAGGTAACTAGGCCCATAATCAAGCCTAAATGTATGTGACTGAGTTGCACATTCTCTGCCTGTTTACTCCTACCTCTACTTCCTTTACCTGCCTTGTGTCATTGTGTCAGATTTTTAACAGCCAGTGCCTCAGGGCAGTGACCTGAGCCTTTTCTGTAACATTCCTTATGTACACACAGTGCTAACTAATTAGCAAACAATTTATACTTCACTTAAGTGCTGCTTGCCATGTAGACTGAAGGAAAGTGAACAGAAGCAGCTTTTTACAGGAACACAGATATGAACACATCTGATTCAGTTTGGAATCTGTTTACAGCTGAATTAGATATTCCTGAAGGGGTACATTCTACTCAGCCACCTTCTGAATAGCTCCATCTGATTAAACCTGGGACGGTTGCATGAAAATCATGTGCTCTTCCAGTGTGCTAAACTGACAGTGGATGTTGACAGCTGGAGAGGGACGGGGAAGGAATTTCTTTTAGTGAATTAATAGTATGGGCCTCAGCTAAATGGATGGGTGCATGAAGGCTCTGTGAGCAATAGATCTCATCAGCCATGCCAAGTCTTGTTGAGTAGCCCATTCTTACTGTTATAATCCTGTTTCCTTTCTGTGCTACTACTGCTTGCTCCCAGTGATGACTGCTCTTTGTGTTCTTATGGCATTGTGGATGTACATTCATGGTACCATATGAAGACATGGTGACCAGAAGCGTTGAAGTGCCCACAATCAAGAGGAGCTGCAAGTGTGGAGGAAAGCAGTAGGTGTGAATAACTCTGATGACAAGTTCTTTTTTTAGCAATAGTGGTGTTAAGGGATAGGCTGGAAAAAAGAGCCAGGAAGCTGAAGTTCTTCTGCTCTGGCAGAAAGTTCAAAGGACAGCAAAGGGTAGGAGGCATTCATCCGCAGTATGCTCAGTGATGCAGTTCTCTGCCCTGAGGAGTTTGTGGTCTAAACTAATCTAGCCATGATTTTGCTTTTCCTCAGCTGGAGGGTGGCAGCTGGTATTAAAAAATAGCCTGGCAGGCACAATTTTTACAAAGAAGCTTTGCTTACTTCAGCAAGCATACTGCGCAGGGCTTTTTTGGCTGCAGCTCTCTGCAATTAATTAAATGCTAGGAACACAGAAGAAAGGAGCATAAACTCCCGCTACTCTCCCCTTCTTCTTGGGCAATGGGTTGTAACATCAAGGGCCCTAGGAGCTTTGTACCAGGGGTGTGGCGGGGGGGGGGGGAGCAAAGCCCAGAGATAATGGCTAGAACAATAAATGATGAAAATGTTAGTGGGACTGAATGGGGTTGGGACTATTAGGATCATAAGCCATGTAAGTAGAGAGCTTTCTACATATAACTAATCTGCTAATGCTGAGTCCAAACTCCAGGCAAAATCCATTTTGTCTTGTAATTAAGAGGTAGAATAAAATAAGGACTTGAGCATTGGTTGCAGGATAAATGAGAAGAATTAGAAGACGCAGAAGTAAGAAACACAATATTGGGGAATATAATAGCCGCTTTGCAGTTTGCAATAGATGACCTGGCTTAGGACTTGCATTTCATTTGATTCTCCAAAGGCTGCACACAGTAACCAAAATAAATAGTAGGACAAGCCAGAGAAGACTCAGATGACAACCCCGAAGCTTTGACAATATGGTCTGCATAATTGATGTAATAACATCCTATGGCATGAAAGGTAAAGAATATCAGGTGCCTGCCATTTATCTGGTGATTGAGCACACTCCAAATTATCCAAAGTGCTTCTGCCAGGAAGGTACTGGACTAGGCCATGTTAATGGTCTGGTTATATACAGTTTTAAAGATCCAGGGATAAAGGCATGCAAAGAGTTCCAGTCTAGAAATAAAGCAGCTTCATGAGATTTATGGTTCCTCACTAATATATTAATTAGGCCAAGCTGTTCATGATAGGCTTGCATTTCAAACCTTTCCTTCTTTTTTGTAGCTCTTCAGTTGCTGTTGGAACACTTGCCGAGCCTAAAATATTTGAAGCCAACATAATAAAATTAGGAAAAGGTAGCATAGAGATTTCAGCTTTGAAAAAAAACCTTGATTAATCTTAAGCAATTAAATCCCCACTTCAGATTTTTTTAATGGTAACTAATCAGCCTCCATCTGAAAACAGATTGCAGGATGGTTACCAGGGTAAAGCAGTGAGAATGAAGCATCATTTCAGCACTTTGGACCAGCACATTATTTGAGACATGGATGTTACAACTCTGCAGCAAAATCAGTTGCAATTTTCAATTAAATTATGTCTCATTAGAAAGACTGTTATTAGACATAATAGTGCAGGAAAGAGGACTCCAGGGATGTATCCAACTTCTGTTAAGAGGTCATCATTATTGCTTGCTAACTAACTGCTGACATCTTCCCCTTCATTCCCCACCCTTGCTTTGAAGGTGACAGTTCGTGATATCTTCATTACCAGGCCCATTTCTTGTCTGTTGGGATCTATGGCAGGGCTCATAGAATCATATAATTGAAGAGTTGGAAGGGGCCATGAGGATCATCTCGTCCAACCCCCTGCAATACAGTAATATTTCTCCCAACGTGGAGCTCTGATTGGGTGGAAGCATCCATCCTATCCATGGAGAGATTCTTGCTGCTGATGGGAGATAAAACAGCTTGGATCTGAACCTTTTGGGATTTTCCTGCTGGTTTTTCCCTCCCCCTCCCCCCTCCTTTGTAGTACAGTCCAACATGCTATATCTACCTCCATGAAGCTCAGCACTGGAACCCCATAGGGACATGTACTGAGTCCCTACCTGTACTCATTGTATACATGACTGTATTTCATCTGATCCATCCACTGTAATTAATAAGTTTGCAGATATAATGGGTCTAATTACAGGTGGAGATGAATCAGTGTATGGGGGGAGGTTCAAAAAGTATCTACATGGTGCTTAGAGAATAACTTGTACCTAATATTAGCAAGACAAAAGAGATGGTGTTGGACTTTCGGAGGAAGAGAGGGGAACTAGCCCCATTATATATCGGGGGGGGGGGGGTTGTGTGGAGAGAGTCTCTTCCTTTAAATTCCTGGGAGTTTACCTTAGTGAAGACCTCAATTGGAAAAACAATATAACTGAGGTGATTAGGAAGGCCCCACAGGGACTCTATTTTCTCAGGGTCTTGCGAAAGAACAATGTTAAACAACAATTGATGACCTCCTTTTACCGGTCCACAATAGAAATTGTCCTTATATTGTATCAGAGTGTGGTACGTTGGCTTGACAGTCACAGACAGAAAGTCTTTACGGAGGGTGGTGAACACATGATATCATGGGCTGTCCTCTGAGCCCGCTAGATGACATCACAAGGGATCATTGCCTTAGGAGAGCGAGAAAAATTCTCAGGGACGATTCACACCCCAGCCAGCACCTCTTTAATCTTCTACCCTCGGGCAGCAGATATAGAAGTCTAATCAGTCGTACCAACAGGCTAACAAACAGTTTCTATCCGTGGGCTGTTAGGCTGCTGAACGGAAAATAATATAGTGCAACTGACTTTCGGGGTTGGTGTGTTGTGCAACAAGCACACAGAGTGCAATGAGATTTGAGTGTTTGGGGGGGGAGGGAGGCTCGGATAATTTCATTGTACACAGGTTGTACATTGACAATAAAGGTATTATTATTATTATTATGTTGCATACCACCTGGGAGGGCCCCTGCACCCCCAGGAATGGCTTGGGGAATAAGAGATGTATTGGGACGTTGAGCAGGAAGGTTCTACTAGGCAATCAGGACTCAAGCCGTGATTCTTCAGATCCAAGCCTGTGCACAGATGAGAATGCAGGGCTAAGAACTGTCAGTGTATGTATGTGAGTGAGAGAATTAAATTAAATATTTTGAGTACATACACTCATTTGGATACTTGAGCCCAACCTGCATAGCTGTCCACCTGTCCAATGTGCCAGCCGCTGGGCTTTTGGTGTGCAGTATAGGCCATGTGGAAGATACAGCAGCATTTTTCACCACCCCCCCATACCGTTTCCCACATGGCTGGGTTATTTAAAATAAAGAATGTGGTAACCCTCCCATGCAGACATAGTTTCAAATATATGGTGGCAAATCTGGTAAAATTGTTCCAGTTGTTCTGACAGTACCAACTATTATGTTACCGTTTTCACCAATTTCCACAAGTGAGAATGGTTTACCACTATTACAAGTTTTATTCCCTTATTGGCTAAGGTACTTTGTAGGAAACATTGGCCTTATCACATTGAAACCCAGTAATCTGAAAAGGCACTGGAAATTTAGAAGGATTTGTAAGGTTCAATATTCATGATACACCCATTAGTGTTAAGAGTTGCATTTTATTTATACCATTTTTTCAAAAAACAGAAACCTTTAATCTTTTTCTTGTTAAATGAATCTCAATCCCTCTTTTCTATATCCCTGATTACGTACTGGCTCCTTAAAAAAAGGAGAGAATTAGACCAGGGCAAAAAAATAAATGAAAGTGCTTTGTGTTCTAATGGAAATTGTGAATAGAATGTACCATGCCACATGTATCAGCAAATGTAACCTAACTAGTTATGGTAATTATGGTCTAAAAAAGGCTCAGCTTTCTGTTATCCAGAGATTAATAGATCTGGATTTTTATCTGAGAATTTCAGCTGTTAAGTCTTGCTCTTCACTATTCCAAAGCAATATTCCTAATTATGTAACTGTGAAGGCTTCACACTTGTCAACATTAACTAATTACAAAGATAGGACAGCATTTAAGTTGACTTGTTTTAATGATCTGCTCTCTGCTTCACTAACTGGCCAATTTAATAAGATTCTGCTTAATGAACATCTTTGTTCCAGTGCAATCAGAGGCTTGTGTCTAAACATGTTATATTCAGAGACCTATTGAAATTAATGGGCCTAAATTAGTCATGTCCATTATTTACAATAATACAACTCAGTAAATGGAATATGTGGGTTATGTCCTTTTGTTCTGCAATTTCTGTAAGGAACCCAGAGAGATTTATTCTGTATTAATAACTCAGAAAAGCCAGTGCCACTGGTATTTCTTTTTAAATGATGACTTTTTCCTTATTATTGAAAAGTAGCTAAATTCTGCCCTTAATTCCTTTCAGGCTCTCATGCAAATTTATCTGTATTCTTAGACTAAATCTCCAGATTTAGGAAGGAGAAAGTGTGGAGGACAGCAGCAGTTGGGAGAGAACACCACATGGACAAGGGGGAATTAAAAGAGGCACAAAGGGTTGACCACTCATATTAATCTGAGATCTGGACAGGCTCATAGCCTGCCATTGTTTGCATCAACCAAAATCAAATGCTGCTCACTTGAGGGAAGCAACTTGGGCAAATGAAATTATAGCCCCAGTTTTGGTTGGATTTTAGAACATAGCAGGAGAACAAACAGGACAGAACTATCTGCTCTGCTCTTCTTAATTTATGACGTGGGTCCAATGGAAGAGATTGCTCAGAACAGACATCCATTAAATTTAATTCTTCCCTCAGCAAAGAAGAGGATTACAAGTACACAGGCTAAAGAGACAAGAGCAAGAACAAAGGGTGTATGGAGGAAAGTGAATGAGCTATGCAATCCAAGCTAAGTGGGCCAGAAAAAGAGCTTTGCCCAGTACAATCTGGCCAAAACCGGACAAATACATCTTCTCTCTCTTCTGCTGCTCTCCGTTTCCAAGGGGAGATCTGCAGATAAAGCCAGGTCCTGCTCCCGTTACTTTGTCCCTTTTCCCAGGTAACAGCAACAGAGTACATGACCTATGTAGAGGCAGGGGGCGCACAGTCTGTAAGGCTATAAGTTAAGTCCAACTGCTTTGGTTGTCATGTTCCGTACCACAGAGGAAACAGCTGGAATGTCTCTGGGAACTCTCTGAAAAGGAGGGATGTTGGGTCCTTCCAACGTGTCCAGGATGCCTGTGAGAAAAGGAACAGGGCTAGTCAATATTAAATGTAGGCTGTACTTACATCAGTTTTGTTTCATATTACTCTGGCCCTTTGCTGATTCACAGCATTAATATCTTCAGCCTCCTATACGCGTGTGTCTTCCTGGATGTTATTTTTCTCAATACACATCAAATCTGCAGTTCAGTGAAGCAGTTGGTCTTGAGATGGAACTGTGTATATACCCAGCTTCCAGAATCATGGTGTAGCTGAGCACTGTGCTCTTCATAGCAGATGACATTAGGAAAGTATTTTGCTACATGGGCAACATGCCGCAGATTCACTCTGCCCACCAAGGCAGAGATGGGGCAATGCAAGACTGCTGTCGGTTCAGGCTGAATAAAGTTCAGGATTTGATATGATAAGCAGTACAACTGTTGCAGATCACAAGACGTTGAATGCAAGTGTTAACACAGCAGACTGTACAAAACATCAACTGTTTCAGTGCACTCTCAAAGCTGCTTGAAAAACAAGCCTCTATCTACCTGATCAAGTTCCGTACTGAGTAACACAAACAGAATCTACTCCCTCTCAGACATTTTAGGGACTCAGAATTCATTGCTTTTATTTGTATAACATGAGAGTCAGTGTGTATGTGTCTGTGTGTGAGAGAGGTGGCTACTTATTGGGTTTAAATAATGTCATATACATCTGTGCATTCATCACTTGTGACAAACGTGTGCACATTTACCATGTGCAGAAGTTTCAGCTCTGCAGGAAAACCATTATGTGTGAAAGGTCTCAAAGAAGGAATGGGGTTCAGACCATATAATTTATGAAATCCAAGTAGTGATCTGCTCACAGGGAGTGGAAGATGCGGCATGAAACAGAGAATCCTTTGGGTGATGTTCTCACAGAGTTCTGAAGCCTTCATTTCAATGGGGCAAAAACTACAAAGAGCTGGAAGTGTGTGCTTCCAAAAACTTACTAGCCAGCATTGATCTCTCTTACCTTCTACAACCTTGTGATAAGCGAAGTGCAGATAAAGGAGGAAGAGCATGTGCAGGGCAGCAAGCGCTCCACACAAGATGAGTCGCTGGGTATGCCCCACTGTGCGTGACACCAACACAGCAACCTAGGAAAGACATATCTCATAGGTTTCTCAAACTCTGGCTATAAAACCCAAAGTACAAATGCATAAGGCAACAGAGCTATCATTTCCTATGGCAACATTTCCCACAAAATTCACAGGCCTAAGAGGTACAGGGATGTGTGGTTTGGTTTCACATGGATGAATACACTTTTAAACCTCTCAATTCCTTCTTTAAATATTTCCTATAGCCGTGCCTCCAAGTGCCACCAGAGTTTGGGTATTTAAACCAGATCTCATGGGCAATGTGTCGATGGAAAACTGAGAAAGCAGCTGTTGCCAGCTAGTGATATGACAAAATGGTGCATGAGGTTAGCAGAGGTCTTTGGGAATCCACACACCACTAAACAAGAGCCAGTTCTTACGTGCTGAAATGGAAACGAGATCCTTAGTTTCAAAACACAACATCTTTCAAGTCTCCCGTTACCTATAGCCAAAGCAGAGAGGGAGGGATTCAACCGCGTCCGAAAAGCACTTACATCACCAGACCTGTGATTCCTTTTGTTAGTATTCTTTATGTGTATTTGATGGATGGCTAAAGTAGCCACCATTGTTGTCAGCATCCATCTGCCCCGAGAGACAATGGAGTGCGCCTCCAGGGGTGAAGGCAAACCACTGTGTTAGCATCACCGAAGTGACCTCCCTGGGGTGCAAGTACGGGCAGCGTGCATGGAGGTCTTGGGCTGCCCAGACGACAAGACCTTCCCTCTCAGCCTCACTGATGTGGTCCAAAGGAAAGCATAGCAGTATGTTTGGAACCACCTTGACCTCAGGAGTTGCCAGAAGGAGGCATACAAGGCACCATCCAACCAGAAATAGCCACTATATAATATGGTTTTAATGCTATTCAGTCAACATACTTGGAATGATAGAGGTGCTAATTTTGAGGGAGGCATTCAATGGCTGATGAGTGCATAATACATTAAACATTTCATAACCTAGGGCAGGTATACACAATCTACCGGATGCTAATAGAAAAAGGGATATAGAAGGAAGTGGCGGTGGGGGGAGAAAATGCAGCTACTAATTCTTACATATCTCTGAACAACTCCTAAAAACTGATATGCATGAAGCATGACATGCTGTTACTCACCATTCTTAATGTGGAGAGGCCGCCAATCACCAGCCAGAAGATATAAAAAAGGGAGTGGAAGTGGATGTTGTAGGTGACAAAGAGGGTGATGCAGTGCCCAAAAAGTCCATAGCCCTGTGTGTAGGAAGGGAACCCATTAGAGACAAGCATGAGGGCATGTGAAAACCTCCAAGCAGAAGCAGCAGTATATTCTGACTGCATTTTCTCACACAGCCTAAAGTGCCAGGAGCTGTACAAGTCAATGTACTGCAGCTGAATGTCAGAATTATGCCTGGCTACTAGAGCTATTAGACAAATGTCAGATTATGCCCAAGGCATGTCTGAATATATTATGGGGTTAATCACTACACAGGCCTGGAGAGTGTTTGGAAGCTAACGAGAATGGCCTAATTTCACAGTCATTGTCCCTTTCCAGTTTATTTAAAGCATTATTTAAAACATCTCTTTAACCAAAGAAGATCAATGACTTGACAACCTCACCACTGCACTCAAATCAACCCCAAAGAGAAAGAGCTGTTGCTCTATACTTGGTGAAGATACAAAACTATCTACCAAGAGGGAAATTCACAGTCCTCTTTAGACCGCGGCTGGGGAACTTCCAGCCCGCATGCGTCATTAGCTTCCCCAGCCTTTCCTATTTGACCCACCAGACCGTTTTGTCAAGCCACGCCCATCTGCCAATCATCTGGTATCATGCATGATGTCAAATGTGTACATGTAAAAAGGTGGCTGAGCCAATAGGGCCTTTTGAAACACCAGCAACTGTGGTGCACCTGGCTTCTGAAGCACTGGTGCTCAGATGTCAGGAGTTCAATGCACAGTGCAAAGCTCTTTGCAAGCCCCTGCTTGAGGATTTGATGTCTCAATGGTCAACTGACTATTGGGTCTTCAAAGCGCTGTGTCACCCGATTTCACATGGATGCCAGGTACCTGCCCATCTCCTGCCTAATCTAGCCCATAGGGTTAAAGGAGAGTAAAATTGAGTCCACTGGCTGGATCCAGTTCCCCACCCCTGCTTTAGACACTCTCGGAGACTGTTAGTTGATTGGAGAGCTTATTCTTACTTACCAATAGCGACAACATTTGGACCATGGTGATCTGAGCATTGCACAAGTATGCCAGGAAGTAGATGAAGGAGGAGACGCCTATCCAATAACCAAAACAGGTGCCAATTGCTGTACCCATCAATGTGCCTTCCCTCTGTTGAAAAAGCAAGAGAAGCTAGAGGAGCACTCTTTTCAAACTGGAAATGGGACTATCAAGCAGTAATTGCCATGAAAGTCAACTGGAGTGAAGTCTGTAGTAGTAATTATTTGCACCTCATACACAGAACTCTCTCTCACCATAGAACGTTTAAGATACTTCAACACTCCTGTGCAGAAAGTTCAAAAGCTAAATAAGGCTCTGGATAGGAACATGTCAGGAAAACCAGCTCTTTTGCTTACAATGATAGTATCAGATGTCTTCATTCCATGGAGCAAGATGGCCACCAGTGTGAAGACCAGCATGAGGGGACCATAAAGTTCACCAGCAATCTTCTATAAAAGAGGAAAGGTGTAATTGATCAGTTGGGTGGGATTTTAACGACACATGAATTTGTGAAGAGGAATACAAATGCAGAAAGGAACAACAAAAGTATGGCCCCACTATGTCTGGAATAGGAAAGCAGTCAACCTGCCCCAAAGAGCTTCTGACCTACGGATTCCACATCCGAGGACACACCAATGCACATCCACACTGGCACACAGGTAGAGTACCTCACCAACTTTAGAGAGGGGGAAAGTGAAGCAGAGCCCCAGCTAAAAGCTCCCTGCTCTTCTGACACAAAAAACGTAAACCTATTATCTACCACACAAACTCACCTGGGGAAAATTAATCATCTTAACAGGTATCATAGACTCCAACAACCTAAACGAGAACAAGATGTGCACGAGAGAGTTAATAGCTATGAACAAATGAACAAGCAGCAAGGTCTCTTAGAACAAACATCTCATTTAAAATTCACATACAACTAGCAGACTAAAAATCAGGCTATAAATTTAAAAAATAAATAAAAATTAACTTATGACAGATCTGATACTGTAGATCAAAATGTTAATGATGGAAGGCTTCATATCTTAACATACAATAAAAACTTAATGTCATTTTGCAGTTCACTTGGTGTCTGAGTGTGATGACAGACTTCTAAAAGCTGCTGGGACATCGTAGCAGCACAGGAGTGTGAGAAGGGAAGTGGAGGAGTGAGACAGAGGTAGGTTGGTGGGTTGTTCAGGTGAGCCATGGAGGAACCATCAGGCAGGACAGGGCAGCTTCCCAGCAACCATCCTGATCTGCCACCACCTCCCTCCTCACTCTCTGTTGCTAAGGATGAAATAGTGTTGCTAGTGAGGCTGGCAGTATGAGCAGGAGGAGGTCTAAGGAGAGGGAGGGTGGGTATGATGAGGTCTAAAGGTAGTAGAGGTGGTTGGCAAGGTTCATGGGGAGGGTTGGCGAGGAGAGAGGCAAGAGCAGGGGTACACCCCCAGTCTCATTAGCATGCCACTAAAATGGATACAAAGCCTGGGGTGGTTGGTAGGTGGGAGATATATACAACCCTGATCCTGTCTAATTCAAAAGATTGAAAATGAAAAAGTTTGTAATAAATGGTTTGAGAAATTACAGCACAGCTAAAAGAATTCTTGAACATCTCCCCTAAAGCTGCATTATAAAAGGCTGGTAAGCAAAACGGATGTGTGGTACTTGTCTCTATAATCTGAACAGCCAGCTTATTAATAACAAAGATGTGGGGTGCCAGGTAACTGCTTTCTTAAATGAATTGTGCTTCTGTTATTAACATAATAAACAGCAGCCTTTGGAAAGCCACTGGTAGACAAGGCAAAGCTGGAAAAGTGGAAGGATGAACCTGCCATTTGCTTACCTGTTCCGAACCTGGTTTGGCTCAACATCAAAGTAGGGCCTAAGGATATCAATGTTGGCATAGAGATTGAAAGCCTTGGAGGCTTGTCTCTTTCCTGCTTGCCACATCTAGAAAAGAGAGATTGTAAGAAACTGAGTTCTCCTTTCTTAGTGCTGATGACCAGATTATTGCATTGAATTCTACAGCTTTTGCAAAGGGATCAACATTCATGCCATATTTTGGAATGCACCACACACCAGTGATCTTTGTGCAACAGAAATTTATGCTGTTATGAAAGTTAAGACAGTAGTTTGGAGCTGTGGGTAGAGACTACTACCTCTGCAAATGAATGCGGAGAAGGCTCAGGCATGTTGCTGATTCTTGCTCAGTTTCTCACGAGGAATGCAAGATCGTGCAATAGGGGGGTGTCATGCCTGGCCAGACCCAGTGCCAGACATGAAGCCGTTGGAGAGTTAACCAGACAGTCCACAGGTTGAGGACCTTGAGGAACAGGCAGGGACTCATGGAACCAGTGCTGAGGATTCTTTCAAGGGGCCCTGCTGAAGGAAGGCTTGGAGCTGTCAAAGGAGCAGGTGAAGCCACCCATCAGTTCTTGAAAATGCTGCCGCCAAAAGGGGCAGGTTGAAGAGGGATGACATAACATAGGTCTTTGGACCCAAAGCCATGGCAAGGCTTGTGAAGCATCTACTTGTGAGTCCCATAGAACTCCTTTACTACCAGCAGTTGTGGTTAGGGTGTGGTCTAGGAAGCCAAGATATAAGGTCTCCCTCTTGAGCCCCATTGGAAACAATGCAGGTCTTCAGCTCCTTTTCCGTGCCTGAACTCCTATGATATTCAGCTTTGGCTGTTGCCTGACCTTTCCTCTGGATCACATTTTGGAACTAGACTGGTTTCCAGTGCTTGAATTTGGCTTACTTGGCCTGTGCTGAACCTTCAACCCTGCTGCCCTTATTGAGTGTTTCACGAAGAGGCTTAGAATCATAGAGTTGGAAGAGACCACAAGGGCCATCGAGTCCAACCCCCTGCCAAGCAGGAAACACCATCAGAGCACTCCTGACATATGGTTGTCAAGCCTCTGCTTAAAGACCTCCAAAGAAGGAGACTCCACCACACTCCTTGGCAGCAAATTCCACTGTCGAACAGCTCTTACTGTCAGGAAGTTCTTCCTAATGTTTAGGTGGAATCTTCTTTCTTGTAGTTTGGATCCATTGCTCCGTGTCCGCTTCTCTGGAGCAGCAGAAAACAACCCTTCTCCCTCCTCTATGTGACATCCTTTTATATATTTGAACATGGCTATCATATCACCCCTTAACCTCCTCTTTTCCAGGCTAAACATGCCCAGCTCCCTTAGCCGTTCCTCATAAGGCATCATTTCCAGGCCTTTGACCATTTTGGTTGCCCTCCTCTGGACACGTTCCAGTTTGTCAGTGTCCTTCTTGAACTGTGGTGCCCAGAACTGGACGCAGTACTCCAGGTGAGGTCTGACCAGAGCAGAATACAGTGGCACTATTACTTCCCTTGATCTAGATGCTATACTCCTATTGATGCAGCCCAGAATTGCATTGGCTTTTTTAGCTGCCGCGTCACACTGTTGGCTCATGTCACGTTTGTGGTCAACCAAGACTCCTAGATCCTTTTCACATGTACTGCTCTCAAGCCAGGTGTCACCCATCTTGTATTTGTGCCTCTCATTTTTTTTGCCCAAGTGCAATACTTTACATTTCTCCCTGTTAAAATTCATCTTGTTTATTTTGGCCCAGTTCTCTAATCTGTCAAGGTCGTTTTGAAGTGTGATCCTGCCCTCTGGGGTGTTAGCCACCCCTCCCAGTTTGGTGTCATCTGCAAATTTGATCAGGATGCCCTTGAGTCCATCATCCAAGTCGTTGATAAAGATGTTGAATAAGACCAGGCCCAAGACAGAACCCTGTGGCACCCCACTAGTCACTCTTCTCCAGGATGAAGAGGAACCATTGATGAGCACCCTTTGGGTTCGGTCAGTCAGCCAGTTACAAATCCACTGAGTGGTAGCATAGTCAAGACTGCATTTTACCAGCTTCTTTACAAGAATATCATGGGGCACCTTGTCAAATGCCTTGCTGAAATCAAGGTAGGCTACATCCACTGCGTTCCCTTCATCTACCAGGCTTGTAATTCTGTCAAAAAACGAGATCAGGTTAGTCTGACATGACTTCTTTTTCAGAAATCCATGCTGACTATTGGTGATCACAGCATTCCTTTCTAGGTGCTCACAGACTGTTTGCTTAATGATCTGCTCCAGAATCTTCCCTGGTATTGATGTCAGACTGACTGGGCGGTAATTATTTGGGTCCTCTCTTTTCCCCTTTTTGAAAATAGGGACAACATTTGCCCTCCTCCAGTCTGCCGGGACTTCGCCTGTTCTCCAGGAATTCTCAAAGATGACTGCCAGTGGTTCTGAGATCACACCTGCCAGTTCTTTTAATACTCTTGGATGCAGTTCATCTGGCCCTGGAGACTTGAATACATCTAAACTAGCCAAGTATTCTTGTACTATCTCCTTAGTTATTCTGGGCTGTTTCCTCTGCTGAATCATTTGCTCCAAATTCTTCAGGTCGGACATTGTTTTCTTTATTGGAGAAGACTGAGGCAAAGAAGGCATTGAGGAGTTCAGCCCTTTCTGTGTCCCCTGTTTGCATTTCACCATCTTCTCCTCTGAGTGACCCCACTGTTTCTTTGTTCTTCCTTTTGCTACGAACATACCCATAAAAGCCTTTTTTGTTGCTTTTAACCTCTCTAGCAAGCCTGAGTTCATTCTGTGCTTTAGCTTTTCTGACTTTGTGTCTACACGTGCTGGCTATTTGTTTGAATTCCTCTTTGGTGGTTTCCCCCCTTTTCCATTTTTTGTACATGTCCTTTTTTAATCTTAACTCAGTTAAAAGTTCTTTAGATAGCCACCCTGGCTTCTTTAGGTACCTTCCATGTTTCTGTCTCATTGGTATTGCCTGAAGTTGTGCTTTTACTATCTCCCTCTTAACAAACTCCCAGCCATCATAAATTCCCTTTCCTTTTAGTATTACTGTCCATGGGATCTCACCCAGCACTTCCCTAAGTTTTATGAAGTCGGCTTTCTTAAAGTCAAGAAACTGAGTCCTAGTATGCCTGGCTGCTCCTTTCTGCTGTACTGTAAACTTCAGAAGAGCATGATCACTCGCGCCTAATGATCCTTCCACTTCTACCCCACTAACCAGGTCATCAACATTGGTTAGGACCAGATCTAAAATAGCTGTTCCTCTTGTTGCTTCTCCCACTTTCTGGACAATGAAGTTGTCTGCAAGGCCAGCGAGGAATCTGTTTGACCTTATGCTCTTGGCTTCTTCCTCTTGGGATTGAGACTCTAGCCCCGGAGGGAATCCCCTGGAGCATGACAGGGGGATATGCAGTTATTTATTTTCATAAAATTTATTTATATACTGCTTGATTGTAAAAAAAACACATGTCAAAGAAGTTTACAAGTCTAGCTTATGTTTCTCCAACCAGAAGAGAAATAAACGGTCTGTTTTCTACTGTATGGGTTAAAAGAACAGGAGCTAAATCTAAATTTGGGTAATAGGTTTTCATAAATCTTGCATGCAGTCTTGCATGCATATAACAAGGCCTGTGGCCCATGTGCAGGTCACAGAATATATGTTGTCCATCTGAGAAAGACAAATGTGAACATTGAACCCAAGACTATGCTTTGGAAGAAACGCCAATCATTGTCCTTAGAGGATTACAGTCAATGAGCTTGCAGGAACCAGCAGTCTTCTGGGCTTAGAACTTCTTCACAGCAGAGAATCAAGAACAAACCAATTATAATGCAGCTTACCTGATCAGCTACTTGCCGACCCAACTGACTCTTAAAGCCCTTCATTCCCAAGAACTCGCCATCTTCCTCATCTGCAGCTGCTGCCTCTGCGTCCACTTCTTCTTCTTCCTTCATGCGTTGGTGTATCTCACCCATGTCTTCAAAACTGGAGCCAGATGTATCATCCATATTTTCCATATCAATTACAGCAGAGCCCCCGCCCTGAATAATGCAAAGATATGCAAAGCATTAAAGGTAGCTGGGTGCCATTTGCTGTGCCTGGCTGACACCCAAGGATTACTGAAACGCATGTGCTTTGAAGCCTCACAATAAATCTTAAGGATAGACAATATGTTAAGGAGTTTAACAATAAAGAGTATTTTTATTGTAAACACCAAATTAAACATGTATTAACAATTTCTGCTAAAAATGTGATATTAACAATGTGTCACTTACGTGAATTGCGTATTAATTCATGCTTATCAAAATAATACATAAAAAGTGGTGCCGACCACCCCCCCCGGCAAATGGTGACTAGATATTCTGTTTTGACACCCACAACCCAGGTGCCAGAAGCCATTTGGGTCCTAGCGCTTCTATCCCAGTTTCTAACACTGCTCTCACCTAAACCAGTCTGTACACTACAGTAATTATGGGTGCTCTCACTACTTAAAACAAGGCCCTGATGATCAGGAAGTGGGCCTTCTCAGCTACAATCCCACACCTCTGGAACGTTCTCAAGGAACCTCGCCTTGCTCTCACCTTGTGGCACAAGGTGGAGATTTTATTTTACTGAAGTTTTGAATATGTTGTAAGCATAAATATTCATAGGACAACTTAACAAAGCCTAAAATGAATGATATTTTACCTAAATAGTGACACAATTTGCTGATACCTGCTAGTCAAAATTTTACATTTTACAAGATGCTGCTTCCCCACTTCTCCCCTATATTATATATGGGTCCAACTTAAACTTCAGGAAAAACTTTCTGACACTAAGAGCTCTTTGACAGTGGAATGGGCTCCCTCGGGAGGTTTTTAAGCAGAGGTTGAATGGCCGTTTGTCATGGATGCTTTAGCGGAGATTCCTGCATTGTAGGGGGTTTGGACCAGAAGACCCTCAGCACTCCTTCCAACTCTACAAGTTTATGATTCTATGACTGAAGCCATAAGTAATACATCGGTAGACCTGGCATCCATGCCTGAAACTGACAGTCAGCTCCTTAAACCGGAACATCTTTCTCCCTGAAGTACATTTTGGTTGGATATATATATGTGTGTGTGTGTGTATACAGATTGCTAAAAACCAAGAACATTTTGCCGTCCTCCAATACCAGATGTGGCAGTTTCAAACCAACTCCAGCAGGGCTGGAGGAAAGCAAATACCACTTATGACTGCAATTTTAATCCTACTTACCTGGGAGTAAGCCCCACTGAATTCAACAAAACATACTTCTGAGGAAACATGGTTAGGACTGAGGTGTACGGCCCTGACTGACAGCCGCCAGCTATGAAAATAATTACTACTTCCCCTAACTTTCAAGTAGAAGAGGAGCATTTGAAGCAGGTTGGTGAGTTGTTGTGGTTGGTCTTAATACATTAGATAGACAGATCTCCCTCTTTTGTAATTCTAGCCAAACGTTGCGGACATAAATGCCACCTATGTGTTTTCTTTTACTCGGACTGAAGCTGATCTGTGGGGTTGGATCTGACCATAGTTTACCTCATTCCTCATCTAATATTGTAAATTCCATAGCATCTTGGCGGGTTGGTTGATGGGCTTTACCCCGAATCGGGGTAATTTTCCATGATTATGTGAAGGGTGGCAGTTACTCCGGGTTAAGTTACTCCGGAACAGGGCAGCAAACGTAACCCGCCGGGTACATACACCATCGCGGATGGGGCTCTATCCTGCACCCCTTTTCTCTCCTCCCTCCCTCCTTCGCATACCTGCATGTTGTCCTCGAAGGCTCCCCACTCCGGCGCCGCCCCAGGACTCCTCGCCCCTCCGGCGCCTGCGGCCGTGGGCACCCCGGGTCCGGACATCTTCCTGCCACCAGTTGCGGGGAGCGAGCAGGCGCCCGCCCTCCTGCCTCACCCCACTAGCGGAGGATACAGGAAACCAGGGCCCCGACTGGAGATACAGGGAGAGGGACCCGGATGTAACGAAGCCAAGGCAACCCTCCCCAATAAGGTTATGGACCGTCCCAGCCAAGCTGAGGACGTGGAGACTTAGGAGCTCTCGCGACATTTCGTGACAGGCGACCTATCCCTTGCGCCATCTTGGTTGCTCCGGCCTAGGTTGCCCAAGGAGGGACCTATGAAGCCGCGAGACGTGAGAGACGGACAGAGAGGAAAAGGAAAGCCTAACAGGTAGCACCCGAGGCCAATATGTATTCAGCTCTAGGCCTAACCGATACAAAGAGCGTTTTTTTTACGCCACGCACAACATGGCAGGTTGAACGCGAGCAACGTGTTTTCCTTTCGGTCTATGAACGTGCCTTAGCCATAGGCTGGCCTGTATCACGTGACTCAGAAAGCGTTGCTCTCCCCCCGCCTTCCTCCTGAAAACAAAACTCGACGCCGCGCGCCGCCGCTGCGTGTTTCTTCCGCAGCCGGTGGAGGGGAAGATGGCGGCGTCCAGGAGCGTGGAAGAGATGCGGAGCCGGGTGGTCCTGGGCGAGTTTGGCGTCCGCAACGTAAGTCAAAGAGCGGGAAAGGTGCCGGAGGAGCGACAATCTCTGGTCCCGAAGTGGAGGCAGCTAAAGGGCTGAGTGTGGGGCTTCATGGGGACTGGAAGGCATACACGCGTCGAGAGCTGCGTGCGCGTGGCGCCAGTCTTTGGTGTGGACAGGCGTAGTTCCTGCTCAACGATTCATATTTATTTAATATATACTGTCTTTTTAATGACTGATGTCCATTACAAAATAAAAACCCAGTGCAAAAACCCAACTAAAATACTGTACTGATACAGAAAACATCTTTTGGTTGGCAGATATGAAATGGCTTCATTAAAAACAAAGTGATGTGTTAGAGTTGAAGTGATGTGTCTGAGATGCTTGGGAAGTTTTGCCTGCTTTCCACATGCAAGTCGACTTATTGGGCAATCGTTAGATGACCAGTAACACACACGTGTGAATTCTGCCCTCTCCCTTTGTGCTGCAGAAACCTACATAAAGTGAATATCTGCCATTCCTTCTGCCCTTTGAACATCTGAATCTGCCTTACATTGAGTCAGACCCTGAGTCTGTCTATCTTGGTATCATATACTTTGGCTGGCAGTGACTCTCCAGGGTTTCAGACAAGAGCCTTTCCTAGCTCTGTCTGAGGATTAAGCCTGGAACCTTGTGGGTGCAAACTACATGCTATACCACTGAGCTGTGGTCTTTTCTTCTTCCAGGTCCACACAACAGACTTTCCTGGGAATTACTCTGGATATGATGATGCCTGGGACAAGGAGAAGTTTGAAAAGGTGAGTACTTTTGGTGCTTAAGTAAATGGGTTGGAGTACATCTTCCTATTGGACATTCTAAAATGCTGGCTTCCTTTAGGCCAGGGATCCCCCCTCCTGTGGCCGTCCAGATGTTGTTTGACTCCAACTCCATCAGCCCCAGCCAGCATGGCCAATAGTTAAGGATGATGGAAGTTGTAGTCCATGCGCATATGGAGAACCCCAGGTTTCCCACCTCTTCTTAATGTTTTTTTCTTGTTCCTACTGATGTCCTTCATAGTGTTATGAATTTGTGGTGGGAGGAAGAAGGCTGTATGCTGCTCCCTTCTAACCCCTGGATCCAGCAAGTGTAAAAGTATAAGCTAGGCTAGCTTCCTGTGTTGAGGTGATAGCCAGTGTGATGCGCCGTTAAAGGAAACAAAGGAAAGTGGATCTGTGTGAGACAGCAAATGGATGCCCTCTTCCCTCAACTGACTGGTAATTGGAAAAAGACAAAAGCAAGAATTGAGAGTTGGCAGTGAGGTGACGTAGAACTATAGCAGTACGCTGAAGGGAGAGTCATAACAACGTTTGAGAGCAATGTTTGATTTCTGATTGAATCAAAGTCTGCGGCTATGGGAAAAACAAGACCCTCCATTGTAGGCTCAGGTTGTATATATGTGTAAATAAACCATATATTGGAAAGACACCACAATTTCCACTATTCCTCATTTCCAAAAGGAAACATGAACCCTGGGTAAGCACCTAAACCCCTGGAATCTTGCATCACTCAGTGATTGTGGGGGCATGCAACAATAGCAACCTGTAGGGTTGTGGAATATCCTGTTTTTCTAGGTCAACCTTCTCCAACCTGATCTCATCTAGATATTTGAGATCAAAAATCTCATCACTCCAGCCAGCATGTCCAGTGGTTAGGAATGATTTGTAGCTTTGTTCAGTCTGTAGTACTGCTCAGACAAGGATTCAGAAATGCTGTCAGCCTAGTTGGACACTATGCATCTGGGCTGTGGGTTTAAAGTGTGCCGCAGGAGGCTTTTCAAAGGTACACAAGTGAAAAAGTGCATTTTAGTTTGAGGTTTGTTGAGAATGATGCTGCTGGTAGGCAAATGACTCTCAGTCAGAGATACAGGAGGCACCTTTATTATAATGTCTCCAATGGCAGTTAAAACATGTTTATTCACGCAAACATTTCACTCTGGTTCAATTGCCCTTTGCCCATTCTGTCATTAAGTTTTTACGCTGTTGTGTCATATTGCACTGTTGTCAGTGGAGGGTGGTCTCTTAGAAGAAATATGGCACTGCCCTACTCAGCTCACCTAACCCTGAACCAGTCCTCACCTGCCTGCCTTCTTCCTTACATCCAGTCCAGGGAGTGGCACTGGCCATGAACCTCCTCCTGCTTGGTCTCTGTGTTGTCCTTGTATGACTCAGGAGGGAGGTGGATAGTAGCAAAGCTAAAATTAGTTGGTTCTATCTGACATTGGCTCTGGTGTCACCTAATGTTGGACTCCTTGCCTTCCACCCTACGGTTTCCAATGAGCACCAGCCATAGGTCCTTGGGTTGTGTGGGTTATTTGCCACATTTTATTTAATGCCAATTAAGGCATTTTTATCACATTAAGCCTACAATGTACATTTTTAACACTTGTCCTTCTTGTCCTGAACAGAATTTCAGAGTAGATGTGACGCACATGGACGAAAGCACTTTGGAATTTGACATGGTGGGGATTGATGCTGCCATTGCTAATGCCTTCCGACGCATCTTGCTTGCTGAGGTATACATTTCTCTTCCCAAGCAGCTACTAAGACACTTGCAAGTTGAACATTATTGCCCAGGATTGGCTGCTACTCCTTTCTGCAAGTACAAAAAGACCAGAATGGAGTTGTCTTAGAATATAAAATAAATGTATTTCAGATTTCCCTGAAAAATATATAAAAATATGTTGGGGGGGGGAAATCTGTTGAGCAGGTTAGTTAAAGACTCTAATGTGGGCAAAATGAGGTAGGAGGCCTTGAGAACCATTTGAAATATATAGAAACACTACTGAACGTTGCAATGTTTAAAATATACTTCTCTGTTGTGGAAAGCAAGCAGACATTCATGAATTTCAGATGCCATTAGAATCTAGAAAAACTGTTGTCTGGAACAGCAAGCTTGGTGCTGTGTATAGATTATCTAATCCTTTGGGGATAATTTGTATAAATCAGATTTTTAGTGTTTTATTGGATGTGTCAGTGGCCATTGGTGTTAGGCACTTTCATAGAGCATGGATCAAGGAACAGCTCTTGGCCAATGTGACTACACAAAACCTTCATATTCTTATGATAGAATTGTAGAGTTGGAAGGGATCCTGAGGGTCATCTAGTCCAACCCCCTACACTGCAGGAATATGCAGGTGTCCCATATGGGGATTGAACCTGCGACCTTGGCATTATCAGCACCACCCTCTAACTAACTGAGCTATCAATGCTCAAACCAACTGAGCTGTTCCATGATAGCTTAATTCCATAATACATTTGATGGAATTTAAGGTGCCACAAGACTCCTGCTAATTTTTCTGTATTTAGAAGCAATCTTAGTCGCCTGCATTGCATACTAACGAATGAATGGTGGCATCCCTGCTTATGAGATTCTTGGCGGCACCTGGCTAGTCTTTGTTGCAAACACACTAATGGAGTAGATAGGCCACTTGCTGAATCACACAAGCTCATTCTTAAAATAATACGCCTTGGTAATATTTTAAACCATCCTTGATGAATTTGCTAATGGTGAGGTGTAGATAAACTTCCTGGCCCAGCGTCCTCATCAGTGCACTAAACTGGTCCTCATCTATTATTTTTACTTGATTTCTTACCTACATTTTACCATATGGTTCCAGGGCAGGTTAAAGCAATTTAAAATCCAATAGTGAAGTTTTAAACAAACTTTCATTTTATTTATACACCACTTCATTGTAAAAAAACACCTGCAAAACAGTTTACAAAAAGATAAAACAACAAAACTGAGAAAAAATCACAGCCATACTTTAAAACACACAAAGGTTAAAACATGGAAACAGATTAAAATCACCATAGCTTCCTAAGCATCTGATTGGGCTAGTCTAAACAAGAATATTTTTAGCAGGCGCGGGGAGTTCCAAAGTGCAGGGAACTTACACACACTAAATAACCAAGTTATTTCAAAAAGGTATTACGTGGCATCTGTAGTAGTTCCAATTCTGCCATTTGAAGGGGTCAAGTGGGCACATGTGGGGTAAGGTGATCCCATAGGCAAACTGGTCCCAAGTTGTCCTCCTAGAATGCCTGCAGCTGCCCTACCATGGCCCTCTCTGTCAGCTTCCCCCAAAAGGGGTATTCTGGCTGATACCTGTTCGAATCCAAAGGGTCCAGAGCTAGCGTCTTTAGGAGCAGCCTCACCACAGCCTCTTTCAATGCAGGTAGGGCTGAAATGATCGCTGTAGCTCTTTATTGAGGACTGCTGCTTTGAGAGGAAATGTGTCTGGATATCGATTTGAAACAACCTTTTTTCCCCCCTTTCTCTTGCTTAGGTGCCAACCATGGCCGTAGAGAAGGTCTTTGTGTACAATAACACCTCCATTGTGCAGGATGAAATTCTAGCTCATCGCTTGGGACTGATCCCTATCTGTGCAGATCCTCGTCTCTTTGAATACAAGAGTGAAGGTGAGAAGAATTTGTGGAAGATCCCATTGGCTAGGACAGACTAGACATTAAAACAATGGTGGCTAGTCTACAGGCTGCATACAGCCCACTAAGAACCCCCCACAATTTATTTATTTTTTACCGTTCCCTTCCCACCGTGATATTACAATGCCAAAAGGATTTTTGTAGCCTTCTTCACAATTTGTCCAGTAAAAAAATGTATCGTTATTTTATTTTACTTAACCCATGGCTCCACTGCTGTGATTGCGTAATACCAAAAGGTATTTGTGCCGCAACAAAATGTGTCTTTAAAAAAAGGCATCCCTTAGAATTTGGCCACACCCACTCTTACACTTTGGCCACACCCACTTTGACTCCTGGCCTCCAGTGGTTAACTGTGGGTCAATGCAATGCTTGGCCCCCAAAGAGATTAGCCATCCCCTGCACCAGAAGAACCTGGGCATCCAGTGGAAGTGGCAGTTGCTCAGGGTAGCTTCAGTTTATTCTTCCGTTCCTTTTGCAGAAGATGAATGTGATGAAATTAACACTCTGCAATTCCAGTTGAAAATAAAGTGCCACAGGAATCCTCAGGCAGCCAAGGAATCGTCTGACCCTAACGAACTGTATATCAACCATAAAGGTAAAGCTGCTCCTTCTTCGGCTATTAGTGTCATGAGAGAGACATTCCCCAGTCCCTTTGCTCTCTCACAATTGAAGCTCTGAGATGACAACACCAGAGCTTGCTTTGCATTATTAGTTGCTTTATGCCTTCCCCAGCTTCCAGCCTATTGTTTGTTTCCTTTTGTGGGGAGAGGAGTTAAGAGTTGATTCAGTTGTCTGCCTTGTTACAGACGCAAGTCTTTTTTGGCCTTTTCTTTTTTCAGTTTACAGCAAGCACATGGAATGGGTGCCACTGGGCTCTCAGGCCGACAACATGAATGCCAAGTTCCGTCCTGTACATGACGACATCCTCATTGCCCAGCTGCGTCCCGGCCAAGAGATCGATGTACTTATGCACTGCGTCAAAGGCATTGGTGAGGCAGCTGGAGTGCTGGGATGGAGTTGGCAAACTTTTTGGAAATGTGGGGCATGGGACCACTGAGATTTCTGGGTTTGGCTAGTATTTGCTCCTTGGTGATTTACAAGATGTGTTTTGCTAATATCCTTTTTACAAGAGGATAGGATGTCTTTGGTTTGTTGGAATGGGCATTCTGGGTTGTTCTTCAGTAGTTTGCCTTTGCTTTAAGGAAGAAGCTTGTCTCTGGTCCATGGCGAGGCCTTGCAGTTCTCACTTCTTTGCATTGCTAAAGATCTGCCTGTGACCTTTGGGCTGTGTAAAGTACAGGCGGCGACCTTTTTGTGCAGGAGTTACTTTCCTGGCTCCTGTCTGCCATCGCACGTCAATTGGATGCACCTAAAAAGGTTGCCGTTTGAACAACCAAATATCAGTATTTTGAGGATGGGAATTGTATCTACATTGGCAGGACTGGTACTATAGGCTTCCATTTTCATAAGGTAAAAGACTAAATTGTGTGGAACAGCCAAGGAAAAGCATCCTAGAACTTAGGTTGACCAATCAACCTTAGGTAACTTTGGAGGGAAAGTGGTGGTGTTTTTTGTGTCTAGGAATGTGACATGTTAATCAGCCTTGTTACCAGTTTGACATGTCAGGTATAAAGTCTACCTTTCCGAATCATTTGAATCAATCTGTATTAGCATAGGTACAGTGGATCCTTGGTTCTTGAACGGCTTAGTTGACAAACAAATCTGCTCCCGAACACCAAAAACCCGGAAGTAAGTGTTCTGATTTTCGAACGTTTTTTGGATGCTGAACGTCCGATGCGGATTCCGCTTGAGTACAGGAAGCTCCTGCAGCCAATCGGAAGCCACGCCTTGGTTTTCAAACAGTTTGGGAGTTGAATGGAATCCTGGAATGGATCTGTTTCAAGAACCAAGGTACCACTGTACTGGAAACTCAAATTAGTTAGCAAGGGCTTTCCTAGCGTAAAAGATACTGATGGGTTTATGTAACTAGGTGCTGTGAACATTCTGTGTCTGATGCTGAAGGGTGGAGGTCTTTCAAAAAGAGTCCACCCGTCTACCTTCTACCAATCCAGGGATTGGGTGACTCTCTGGAGCAGATTTTAGGGGGCACCTGCCTGGGCTACTGCAGTGGGAGAGGAGAAACTGAAAGCCCTGTTGCACAAGCAAATGGATATCAAAGGTGTCTCTGCAGCTAATGAAAGTCCATATGCGTGTGGTCCATCATGCGGCAACAGAAATAGATTCTTTCTCTGTTTTGAATTCCAAATGACCTGATTTCTAATCTGTTTCAGGTAGTGAAGGTAATTTGAATTATTAACCACCAAGGAACTGGCTGTGTATATAAGTTTAGGTGGCTGATTAAAGCAAAACAACAGTTCCATGTTGCTTACTGGCTGTCCCTCTCCAATTTTTTATTTAATGAACACTCTCTTTACTCAGGTAAAGACCATGCAAAGTTTTCTCCAGTGGCTACAGCCAGTTACCGGCTATTGCCAGAAATCACTCTACTACAGCCTATCGAAGGAGAAGCAGCTGAGAGGCTGAAGAACTGCTTTTCTGCTGGGGTTATTGAGGTCCAGGAAATCAAAGGTATTTTGTACCTCCTCCCCTTTGAGGACTCTGTGACCCTCTAGAAGCTGTTAAGACTGTAGCTCCCATCATCTCTGACTTTGCCATGCTGACTGGGACTGATGAGAGAGACTTGGCATCCAACAGTTTCTGGAGGGCCAATCTCTACCCTAGATTGCAAAAATCAGAGGCTATGTTTATTGAGATGAGAAAACCAGAAAGGCTGATACCCCATCTCTATACCAAGTCTGGGTAAATGTGTATTCTTCTGAGGTCTCATTTCTGGCCTACAGCACCTTGCCCCCCAGGTATTTTGTCGAGTGTGGTTTGTAGAAATTGAAAACTTGGGGCTACGATTCTTTCCTTCTGCTTGTTGTCTGCACAATGTTTCAGGGATCCTATCCTATCCTATCTGACCATCCATATGTCAGGATAATTTTAGCTTGTGAAAACTCTCTTTGAGGTCTTGGTGAGTTCCTTAAAATAGTAATATGATTTATGCACACATACTTGGGGAGTAAAATTCCCTTGAGGCCTGTTGTTATGCATAATAAGATTAAACTGTATTTGCCCTCTGGCTAGCCTGGAAAATGCCACCTTTGGCCCCACTGCTCTGGCCTTGAGGAAATTCTTTGAAACTGTTTCCTCATTAGAATATATGTCCCTTGTCTTTGGGATGCAGAAAGGGTCGTAATTCAGCAGTAGAGAGGGAACGTTCAGTAAACACACTTGCATACCTGTTTAGCATATTATGTGTTGGTCTGTTTCTCTAGGGCAAAAAGTGGCAAGAGTGGCTAACGCTCGCTTGGACACATTCAGTAGAGAAATTTTTCGTCACAATGACCTGAAAAACCTTGTGCGCTTGGCTCGGGTGCGAGATCACTACATCTGTGAGTAAGCCTTCAAATGCTTCTGTCGCTGCCCCTTTCTCTGACATTTTACTATATGTAGTAACTGGGTGGTAGTCATGCGTCTAAGGGACCTCAAGTAGTTTTCTATGCTTTTACCTATAGTTCTATATAAAATCTGTTTATGTATGTACTGATGTGAAACAAAGTTGGCAATCATTTTAGCCGAGTAAGGCTGCAACCTAATTCTACTTACCTGAGAGTAAGTCATAAATATGAGTTATTTCTGAATAGTCGGGATTGCAGATTTAGCCCCAGATTTCAGTCTTCAAACGTTTAAGCTTACCCCTCAACTGTGCTTAAAAATCTAAAAACAGTAAAGTGCTGTTGATGGTTACATGGTTGATTTTCAAAGAGCAGAAATGTCCTCTCTTCCCGCCACCCCCACTGGATGTCAAGACTGTTCTGAATTCTTAGGGTTATTAACAAGAGCATAAGACCACACAGTGCATTGAGGCATTATGTTGCCAATTGAATTGCCTTGCCTGGAGCATGTTTTGGGGTGGGGTTTTTTTTGTGTATTTTCAGTTATTAAGCTGGCTACCTTGGACCTAATTCTATCCCATTTCTTCAGTTTCTGTTGAGTCAACAGGTGTCTTGCCTCCAGATGTGCTGATGAGTGAAGCAATCAAGGTATTGATAGGAAAGTGTCAGCAGTTCCTGGAGGAGCTTAAATTCATCCAAAAGAAATAAGTTTTTCTTTCTGAAAAGTTCAGTATAAGGATTCACTTGGTTGGGATCGCTGCAGCTGTGTCATGAAGGAGGGCGTCAACCAAGTCTGGGTCAATAGACAAGGAGAAATGGACCCTCTACCACAGATGTGAAAGACTGAAGCAAGTGGCTGTGTACCTTTTACTTTTGTGGCACTCAATTTGATATGTGGCTGAAAAGGCAGGGATATGTGATGCCACTAGGCAGCTTATTGCAAAGACCAAATTTGCCAGATATAAGTGGATAAAAAATATCCTGCAAGCAGAAGATGGGTAGGCTCCAGCAATTGCAATATCTTCTAAGTTGCTTTTTTAAAGACTACATCAGACCTGTATCAGGACCACCTTTTCTGAGAATTGCCATTAACTTTCCACTGATATATATTGATGGATAATCTCAAAGGTGCTACACAGTAAGGTCTAATGCCTATGATGATTCTTCTGCCACTCAAATAGCAGAATTCTAAAAAATATGGTGTCATTGGGCTTCTCTATTATTTATTAAATATTTTTGAGGCCTCAACTGCCTATGGAGTAAGCTGATTTTTTTATCTTCTAACTGCTTTATTTTAATACATGAACGGAGGTGTAGTTGGGCTGATTATTGAGCTAATAGCTTATATGTAGTTTGGCAATTTCAACTGTTGAGGAGCGTGATAAACTATCTGCTTAAGGGACTGATCTTTACCCCATATTCAGAATGAATAGCCAAGATAATTTTAGCAATGAACTTTACCTTTGAACACTTAGACTAAATAGCTTTTGTGAGCTTTCCAGCTGCAAATGTAATCTTGTAGCTTTTGACCTATAAAAGTTTTGTCATAGTAAAAAAGCTGCTGTAAAACATGAGAAGAGTTGCTTCAGTGAGAACTAACTGCAAATTAGTGAGAATAAACCCAGGACCAAGAATTTATGTATAAAACTGAAAGAGCTTTATTGACATTCAGAGGTGTATCACAATTGATTGGAGACATCTTTAGATACAACATCCCTACCAAAACCCCTTAACATTATTATTATTTTTTCTATTATGGCCACAGAAAATTAAAAATATACTCATGACACAATAAATACAGTTAGGCTAGACTTCAACGCTATTTGTCGTGGCAGTTTTGTTTTAATAAAAGTTACACTGAGATCAAGACTTTAAGAGGGTAAACAGAAGTTGGAGTAGATTTGGGGGTACTAGTGAGGATCTGAACACCAGCTTAAGGCCTGCTTCCTTCACACTTTTCTATTAATGTGACCAGATCTATGCACTGCAAAGCCACTTAAAAACATACCGGTACTTCTCTCCAATGAACATTCTTTTGCATCTCCAGCTAAACTACTGCGGCAGTTGTTAAGCAAAGACCAAATTAGTGCTGAAGATTTAAACTTTAAAGCGGGCTAGGAATCCTATGCTATACCCAAACCTACTTTAAGGCCCGATTTGGAGGCATTTTGAACCACCAGGCACTGCAGAGAATAATCCAGAACTCTGCTGCTGCACCCCCAAATGCAGCATTTCATCCTAGTTGTTCTTAAGTATTTCAGACCAGCACAAAGTATCCCTGGGCTGTTGTCTACAGTACTCGGGCGTCTGACAGCAAAGACCAGAGTTCAAACTAGGATACAATTTTGATAATGTTCTTAGGCCAAACGAGGACCGATAGTTCACTTCAGGCTTCCTGAGGTACGGCTGAGCCAAACTGACAGTAGGAGAGACTTCACCAGTTCCTGAACTGTCTCCGGTTTGATGGGATATATGGCAGAGTGCTGCTTCTCTAGAGAAACATGAAGTCAGCCGAGACTTGGCGGGTTCAGCAGTGCTCAGTGTGCAGACTTGGGTTAACTTGGAAGAGCTGGGCCTTTCCAAAGGGAAGCAGACGAGTCCTCTGGTAGTGCCATATTGAGGCAGCCACAGTGCAGGGATCCTGATTGAAGACATAGTAGAGATCTGGCAGCATGCTGCCTTCGCTGGAAAAGCATTGTGTGCCCATGTGAAAGTTAGTTCCGACAGAACTGGTCCACTGATTGATAGGGCTGAATGGCTAGGCTCCATCCAAGGAAAATGAGGTTGTGCAATAAAGCTGCAAATGGAAATAGGGAAATCCAACAGGTTTTGTGTAGTAGATGGGATGTGACGAACTCAGTCCTCCAGCCTCCGAAGCAGAAAGAGCTGGGGGGCCAGTGAGAGAGCTGAATCCAAACACAGGGGGAAGAGTAGACAAAGTAGGCAAATGGCTACTGTGAAAGAACACAGAATAGAAAAGGGGGTAGTGAAAGTGTCCTGAGCTTCTATTGCTCAAAGAGCGCAATGAGGCTTCCATCTTCATTATCCAATGGATTTGTATCTAGGGGTGCCTTCACCTTCTTGAAAAGAGAGGGAAGGTTTCTGATATGAACTTCCTTCCTAAATTGCTCTCCAAGGGGCTTCTGTAAGGAACAAGAGAAGTCTCCATTAGGCATTGCACATGCACAATAACTCCAGTAGAATTTCCTCTGCTGAAAAAATATCTCCCATGCCAATACAACACTTTCATTTTGCCACAACCCTTTCATTGTGAGATTGTAACAACTCAACCTTCCTGGGCTACTGGTGGTAGAGCCATGATAGGGTCAAAGCCAATTCAAGTGTCTGCAAGGAACCTTAAGCCTTGCCAACATCCTTCTACCAGTTCGTTGAAACAAAGAGTTGACTTGCTGCATGCCAGCAACAAAATGCTATCTTTGCTAATGACTTTTCTCCCTGCTGGACGTGGGTGGCGCTGTGGGTTAAACCACAGAGCCTAGGACTTGCTGATCAGAAGGTTGGCGGTTCGAATCCCTGCGACGGGGTGAGCTCCCGTTGCTCGGTCCCTGCTCCTGCCAACCTAGCAGTTTGAAAGCACGTCAAAGTGCAAGTAGATAAATAGGTACTACTCCGGCGGGAAGGTAAACGACGTTTCCGTGTGCTGCTCTGGTTCGCCAGAAGCGGCTTAGTCATGCTGGCCCCTTGATCTGGAAGCTGTATAGCGGCTCCCTCGGCCAATAAAGCGAGATGAGCGCTGCAACCCCAGAGTCTGTCACGACTGGACCTAATGGTCAGGGGTCCCTTTACCTTTCTCCCTGCTAATGCATTCTTAACAGCTGGCCTGCCACCGATTACAAGCTATGAGAGAGGTACTTTTAACCTTTGCTCTAAAGATCAGCATATTGTGCTTTCAAACTGTGATTATTTATTTAATATTTTTATTATTATATATCCCATCTTTCCTCCAAGGAGCTTTAAGTGGCAAACATGGTTCTCTGCCTCCTCATTTTATCCTCCCAAATGTACATTAGGTTGGGGGAGAGCAACAGGCCCAAGGTCACCCCATGAGTTTCATGGCTGAGTGGGGATTTTACACATGGGTCTCCCAAGTCCTAGTCCAAAACTCTTTAACAATTACACCACAGTGGATCTCGCACTGAAGCTGTATACTTATCCATGCAGCCAATACATGCCTAGGTCCTTTTTTTAAAAAAAAAGAGAAATAGATCTCAAGAGAAAGGCATTTGAGTTTTGCTACTGTTGTGACTAACCCGAGGCTGGTGGGACCTAGAGTCAGGACTAATAGGCTAAAAAAAGCTGTCACTGATCTTAACAGTAGCCTAGGTAGAGAGAGTTGTAAATTGCTTCGGGATGCCTCATGGGAAGCAATGAATAAATGAAAACAACAACATGGTTCCAATTTTTTTCCTGGAGGTAGGAAAGAGAGCTGTTTCTGTGCTGCTTGATGCCACAACCTACCCCTATGCAGCCTGCGATCAGGCGTTTAAAATGGTCCTTCCGGCGCTTGTCTGTTACTTTCTGTAGCGTTACGTTGAGTAGCTTGGAATCAAACTGTTCCAGGGAGTCTTTCTGAATTTCTGGAATCTGTTCCATCACTGCTTTCAGCTCAGCATACCGTGGACGCTTCAAGTAGCAAAGAAGATAGTGAAGAAGGATCGTTACCAGAACAAAACCAACACATAAGCCCTGGGAAATTAAGAGCCTCCCTCCCAGATCCAAATCAGGTCGTAGGGGTTGGTTCAGTGGGCTTGCATCACCACTAATCCTCAAAGATGGCAGCAGACAGAGAGAGAAAGAGAAATTCTTTCCCCTGCATTTCCTTACCAAAGCTTCATAGATCTGGAAGGCCAAGTGAACGAGAGCTGCCATACACCCGTCGTGTTGCCCATGTACTTGTAAACCTGTCAGTACACTTCTGAAAAACCAGCTCACTGCTTCAGGAATCATCATGTTCTTTGTAAGCACCTACAGAAGACAGATGAACATGTAGCAAGATAACCCAGATTCTACCCATCTTCCCAGAAAAGGTGATTTCTACGATTCACTCATGCTATGCACACTGTGCCCAAAAGGAATCACTAACTCTTGGCCATATTCATCTTCACCACACTCCACCCTACTAGCCCCTGTGATGGAAGCACCTCTTTGAGCAGCGGCCAGCACAGATTTGTGGTAGTTCTTTGGCAGGACAATGTATCCTTCCATGAAAGGGATGTGAAGGCTGTAACCAGCAGCGCACTGCAGACGTTCTGGAGAGAGAAAAGACAGACACGTGGCAGCCTGTGAGATTTGTTCTTGGTTCCTGAGAACAAAGGCTCTTGATTCTAAGTATTGTACAGTGTGCTGTGATATTGAAGAAGGCCAAAGTAAAAAAGGCTGAAAAAGAATTTATGAATTTAATTTATTTATCAGCCATGAAAGCTCCCTGATGCCCTTCCAGTTTGTCCAGGACAATCAGCCATCTCGGACTCAGATTTGCCCAGGAACCTTGATATGTGGAGGGCGCATTTGGCTGACTGAAGCTCACAACTTTTACTGAATTTCTAAGGCCAAGTGTTTCTCCAATAAAAGTTCAGAGCTCTGTTTTAGGCTTAGAAGGGTCTACTAAAGGAAAGTCTCTTTCAAAATGTGCACACAACATGGGGAAGGAATGGAAGCTCAGCTTCCTTACCTCTTGCTTCATCAAACACTTGCCCAATTCAGTGAGCTCAGAATTAGATGGTGGAGTCACCTCTGTAGACATCATCTCCTCATCTACGGGGAAAAAAAGGCGATGTGAATGCATTCTTCATGGAACCTCAGCTTCATGGCTGAGGTGGGAAACTGAGAGCCCATTGATTTGTTAGCTTAATGATTAATCTGATCCAGAATAGACCTCAAATGTGGAACAGAAAGGACAATCCGTTTACGCACCATCTCCATCTGCAGCAACAGCACTGTTCTGCTCAGCACCCTTCTTTGCGACACAGCAAACAGCTGCAAATACACCGGGGGCGGGGGGAAATGTGAGATATTCATAGGAAAAAAACTTTACAAGACATTACAACCCCCCCTCAGGACTACCCAACTTAATTCTTCCTTTGCAATGCCTTTATATGTATATAATGTATATCAATGCACTGAAGGCCATGCCCTCCTTACTCTGTTAGCCAATCCCCCTCCCATTCCTCCACATTAACCTCCTAGGGCTTCCCCTTCTCACCTGAAGCAACAACTAAGTTCACTTTTCACCTTCCCCACCCCATTTCTAAAACCACCTCTCTTCCATTCTCCAGGCTCACTTTGTACTCATTTTCACCTTCGCTCCCGTGTTCGTGTGTCCTCCCCCATCCTTTGTGCAATTTCCCTTTCACACTGGCCACTCCTGTGGGAACCTCCGGCATCTTTCTCCTCTCACATCTTCAACACCATACCCCACCCTGACTTCACACAAATCCAGGATGGGATTTCCAATGGGAGCTATGCATGATGACAGCCTTGCATTTTTATGTCTATAGGAAGATATTACTATATATTGATAATGTATAATAAGGAGGAAGGAGTGAAACCCACCTTTGCAGAGCAAAAATGTATTTCAAATGGAACAGTATTTCCTCCAAGTCTCCCATCAGGGTGAGAGGTTTGGTATGGTTGGAAACCTACATATGAAGCACTCTGGAGGTCACTAGAAAAAAGCTATTGCTTGGTTATGTGTCTTGGACACCTAAACCAAATGGCAAATGAAGCTTATAAGACCCAATTCCAAAAAGGATGGCAATTATTTAGGTCAGTGGCTTCCAAACTCCTTATTCTCAGGGAACAATTTCTACGGCCATTTATCTGCTAAGGAAGTCCTGTCCCTCTACTGCAAAATTGCCACATATTGCAAAGGATTCTGGGCCACATTTTAGGTCATGCTATCAGATCCCACAAGGTGCTGGCAGAATTGTTTTGGCCTTGATGCCACCCTGTGTGAAAATATAGTGTGCTGTACAACATGCGCAACTCTGTTGCCATACATTTTGGGCAGCTTGTCTCTCACTACCATTTTTCCCAGTTAAGGAATTAATAAACTTCCAAGGAACACAGACTGAAAACCAGTATTCTAGGCCCTATTTAGGCCTAAATTGGGTGTGCAGCGTAAGACTGAAAAATGACAGCTTTGACAATGGAAGCACTTTTGGAGCATGAAGAACAAGATTAAGAATTGTCACAACAAGCCACTGTGGTCCCACAAATCCCAGAATATACTACTGGAATTTATTTTGCTCAGAGAGACATACTACAGATGGCCCAGGCTTTTCATGCAACCTACTAGTTTCTCTCACCAATTAGATCCACAACTTCTCGGGTAAGCACCCTAACTAGCTGCTCCTCTAACATCTCTTGGGATTCTGGGTTGTCATCTGCTGCATCTTCGTCACTGCTGAAGGAAAAGACGATCAATTTTAAAAACGCAAGATAGACTTGAGGACTACAACTGAAGCTGAGCATGATAGCATCACCAAGACGAAGGTAATGTTGATGGGTAGCTCATCTGTCCTGGGCAGTGAGGTTCAGTCTGTCCTGGGCAGGGTTGCACTCTCCTAAAGAATCAGGTTCATAACTTGGGGTGCAATTAGATCTAGCCTTTACTTTTGATGCCCAAATAGTTATCTGTGATAGAAAACACAGCTTAGGTAGATGTCTGTTTACCCTGGACAGAAGCAATCTGGTATTTGTTATTGTTGCCCTCAGAACACCCAGGTTATTCTATTTTAATGTATCATATGTGGGGCTACCTTTGATGAGTACTTGGCTATTTAAAATGGTGCAAAATACAGCCGCAAGGAACATCTCTCACTGTTTCTGGCCTATTTATGAACATAATTCAAGCTGCTGGTCTTAACCATAACTGCTTGGGACCCAGATAATCTAAAAGACTGTTTGCACTCCCATGAAGCTGCCTGATGCTAGACACTGTCGGTAGAGCCCTTCTCTAGGCACTTCCACAATCAGAGGAAGCATGGGAAAGGATATTTTTGGTTGCGCTACACAGACCTTGGAGCACTCTCTTTAGAAAAGATATTCTGAACTCTTTGACCTCTGGGCACGAGGTGAAAACCTTTTAATTTCCCCACATCTTTTAGTTGGTGTTAGGTGTTTTAGAAAATGTTACTGCTTTGGTTGTCCCCTTCAAGAGAGACTGCAGAAGTTCAGACATCAAATGGCATTTTCGAGTAGCAGTCCCCCTGGTTTCCTTTAAGCCATCACACTTACCAAAGCACACTTCGCTGGTTGATCACCTGCCATTTCTGGGACAGCCTCTGACAGAAAGGAACAAACAAAGGACAGTAGCATAACATAAAGGCAATCAATGAGATACACTCAGGGCTGTGTGTGTTCCATGTCAAGGGAACCCAAATTATGTGACAATAAAAACTGAATTTGGTAATCCATTTAAATTATGCAAAGTAACACCTCATCAATTCTGATTCTGCTATTTATAGAAATGAGCAGATAACTATGCAGGGCATGAAAGCCTTCCCTTTCCTGCAAGACATTTTGCTCAGCTGCACTTCTCAGCCCCTTCAGCTTTTGAGATTTCACTAAGCTTCACCTTGCTACAGAGTATGAAGCCTCCTAGACCTTATTGGTGGCCTAAAATTTGAAGCCTGAGCCAGTGTCCATTAATCTCTAGAGAGTTGTCTTGCATCCATGAAACCTGGTTAAAATGTGTCCCCAACGATAGTATTACCTAAGTATTTGGGCAAGCCACCATATCCCAGTTTTACAATTATAGGTTATATTTTAGTGATTAAGATTTAACTTACATATTCTTAACTGCTGCTATATCTGTATTGCCCCTGTTATACCCAATTGCAAATTCAAATGTATCCCTATTGTGTTTTATGACTTCGCTGATATTGTATGTGAGCTGGAACTGATCTGTGACCGAATTTAATAAATTCTATCCCAGTTTAACCTGCTTCATACGATATTGCTGAAGTGAAACTCGGGGCTCTCCGGCAAAGGGGCAGGATGTAAATGTAACAAATACATTTCAGAACCCCGAACGACAATGAAGTCTGGAAGCCCTGGCCAGTAACAGCAGCAAATGATGCAAGTCATACACATGCTGTTTCTTACCACATACAAGTAGGTGAAGAGTGGTCCAAGTATAGGACAGATAAGAGATTCATAGTGTTCAGATGGACAAGAAAGGACCAAGGGCTTCACAAACACACCTGTGTGGAGCGAGTTAAAGAAGTCCAGCATAAGCATTAGCATTTCCACACTACAAACTACTGAACCACCCAGCCCTGTGGCTGAAGCTCTCCTTTAGCGATCCTTTAATGATAAACAGACTAGGAAACCAACTCCACCACCAGAAATCCCAAAGCCTGATCAGTACAGGCAACTGCACAAACCGCTCCTACTTAAAATGCTCCATAAATCTGATTTGAGAAGAATGCAAAGGCCAATTTATACAGGCTTTTTATTGCCTGCAAAACAAGGGAGTTAAACACATGGCAGGCCACTATACATGGTTGGAGGGCAGAATTCTGAAAAGAGGGTCACAAGTTCTGCAAACCGGGCTTCCTACCATTTTGGTTGAAAGTGAAGATGAAGAACTAGGATGATTGCTGTGGTTGTTTGGACATGAAAATCATTTACTGGGAACTCTATTGGAAATCTCCAACTTAGACGCAGAACCAGAACCATTCTGAGCCATTTCTTCCCATATTGTTTTGAAACCCTAGCAGACATGCCTCCTCCAGATATTCTGAAGATGCTCTTTTCCAGATATTTTTCTGAGAAGTGAACTATCTGCACCAGGAGTAGTCAGGTGCAGAAGGAAGGCAAAGGGAGCAGGAAATCGTTAGTGCTACTTTGAAAATAAGACCTCTCATGTCATGGACAAAGAGAGGAAGTAAAAAATGATTTCGGAAGGAGAACCTAGCAACAAACAGCAGATAAAGGATACGAAGCATGGGGCGGAGTCTATAGTCAGGGAGGTTGTTTAGGTTGAGAAAAGCAGAGTTGAGCAGCTCAGTAGCTAGGCCCTCTACTGTGTAGAAATCTTGCTGCATTGATGAGCCAGCATTCCCCAGGACATGGAAACTGCAATTCAAAAGACAATTCAATTTAGACAACAAACATGAAGGTTGGAAGACATTCTGCTCTGAAGATACAGATTTGTGTTTGCTTATTCATTTGTGAAAAGGAGGATTGCCTTTTGGGGTCAGACCAAAGTCCAACTAGTCCAGCATTCTGTCTTCGACAGTGATCAGTTAGAAATTCCTACAAAGCTTACAGGCAGGACATAAACTGATACCAACCCTTTTGTCCCAAGGGCCAAGGCACCCAAGGTGCTCTACACATTTATAATATTAGAACAAACAATTGGTACAAAATATTCTCAGGCCAACCTCAGGTGTCGATGGCCCATTTCCTTGTCTGAGGTTCCTTGTTTCTGGCTTCCCTCAGGGCACACAGGTCTTTCTTAAGTAGGCCCAGGGAAGGTGGTGGGAGTGAGGTTGCACCAACAGCTCCCAGGACGGTGATGGTTTTATTGAATGAGGCAATAAAATTTCGTGAGACAAGAAATTATAGCGCCAAACCGCACTGTATGCCTTTTGATCTGCTGCTGTTTTTGTGCATTCCACAAGTTTATTTTCCTAAATCTTTGAAGTTCTTACCAGTTGTCATACAGGGTACAAAAAAAGCCCTGCATCCTTTCCAACACTGTTTTGTAAACAGGAGAGTCATAAATTTCCAGCAGGGGCTGAGGAAGGCCTAAAAAGAGTGAAATATTATCAGTGAATAGGTTCATCTCTAAAAGCAAATGAAATGCTAATGGAAGAAAAAAATATTATTACAGGAAATCATGTAATGAGAATGTTCGGGGAGCCAACAAAAGGAGCAAACATAGATGTGGATATATAACCAGGGTTTCAGGGTCTATCTAGAGCAACGCTGCTGCTACAGCTTTAAAAACTGATAGGAAGGCCAGAAAAAAATGTGATACTTTAGTCACATTACCTCAGACTGAACTAGAAGAAAGCTGGCATGTTTTAACAATTTCTCAAAAGCAACTTGGACATTCTAATCATATACATTTCTACCTGCGTCAGAGATTGTATAACTTAAGATGCATCAGTGCCTGAAATGGTTTAGAATATCCTTTGCAAAACAAATCTAAAGCAGTCGTCTCTACCTGGCATGACATGAGCACAGGCTACATAGGTACATAGAGCTAGCCACATTGTAAGCTTTATGTAAGAAGTGGCCCTGAGGCAGAATTAGAATCCAGCTCCATGTCACAATTGTACAGATCATCTCTAAAAGTCAACCCTCCTCTGAAAATGTGGTGGACTTAGAGCAGAAGTAGGGAACCTTCTTCAGTCCCAAGACTGCATTCACTCATGGGCAACCTTCTGGCAGATGCAAATCAATGGTGGGGGCAGGGCTAGAGGCGTAAGTGGGAGCAGCAACGGATGTGACTCTTCCTTTTGTACAGTAGGCCACATTTCAGCCCTGCAAGTCAGAGGTTTTGACACACATACCCACCCTCCTTTCCATCCAGACCAAGCAAGAGGCAGTACCACAGTTCAGGGACACATTCCAGTCACACAAAAGCACTGCAGGAGGGTGGCGGAAAAAGTCTTGTGAGGTGTGTGGGCTGTGAGGAGGTCAGAAACACCCGAAAGGCCATATTAGGCCCCTGGGCCTGAGGTTCCTGACCCTTGGGGTTGAGAGTTAAGATCTGGAAAGCCTCTTGGTGATGGGCCACCGGAAAATGGTGAACCTGTGTGTTGTTAGGCCAAAGTACCTGCCAATTCAACCTCAACTGAGCCAGAAGATGGCAAATAAGTCAGCTAGAAATTAAAAAGCCCTTCTCCTGGACCAGGAACTTCTTTGATCTTGCTAGAAAAACTAGGCAAATCAAAGGCTTAGGACATACCTTGAGTGACACAAGGGAAATGAATTTGTTTTAAACTCCAGACTCTGGCTTGTACAGAACAACAAACCACGTTTCATGGGAAGGAAAACAAAATTCTGCTGAGGTCTTTCTCTTGTGTGTGGGCAGCCCAAGAATCAGGGCAGCTCCTTCCTGCTCATGCATGCACCACTAAATCAGTTTAGTATTACTTCCATAGTCATTATACGACATGGTGCCTATTCCTGTTCCCAGCAAAAATCAAGGCAGCAAAAATCTTGCACAAAAAACGTTGCTCTCTCACACACATGGCAGGCAAGCAGACAAGTAGGCAGGAGCTCAACCCTTGGGTAACTACATTTGCCTAAGCCTACTTCAAACTCTTGTTGAGCTAGAGAAATGCAGCATATGGTTGTTTTAAGCAGAATGCCCTTGACTGCAGCTAAGGTAACAATTTCTGCATCTTAAAGAGAACACAGCGGCTGTAAAGATTAACACACAAGGTGTAGAAGTGCAATGAAGAGGAGCAGATACATACCTAGGATGGCATTCTTCTCCACTTCCAGCAGGTCTAAGGCCTTTGCAAAGGTTTCCCCAAACCTGGCCACCATCTCTGGCATATACAGATTGTTATGAGTCCTGGAAGAGAGCAGGATGTTGCACAGTCACAAGTTGTACCTAACAACAGCAGGAAGCCACCATCATCTTACGAACAGCTCCTGTGTCTGGCGATGAGGAAGGCGAGACCATGCACTTGTGCATGGGATCCCCCTTCCTTACCAATAAAATCGCTATACTCTCTTGGGGACATGGAGAAATCTCCGCTTTATCACACAGAGGGTACCAGCTGCCCCACACAACAGTTACCCTCTGTTCACCTCACCTCAGCCCTTTGAAATACTGGCTACAATGACACCATCAAAGGCCACAATCGGAGAGAGGCCTTGGAACCCACAGGCAAATTCTGCTTCTAGCAAACTGCTCTGCACCCGCTGAGCAGCAAAGGAGAGGCCATCCCACCTCTGAAAGACACAGAGTGCCTCTCTGAGGAGGGATCACAGTCCCTGCAATGGCAGCTGACGCTGGAGGAATATACAGCTCTTAAGGGATGTGCTTGTATGCTGTAAGCAGCTGTGTGGCAGAGAGATGACCCCTGGAAAGGAGAACAGCTCTGCGTTGTCCACACCACGCTGCCAGGGAGGAGCCTCTGTCCAGCCCCAGATGGCTTCTCTCTTGCCATCAAGGCTATCGCAGGGTCCCTCACCTGCTAGATGTGTCATCTGAGTGGGGGTGGGGTGGGGAGAAGGGTCTCTGTCTCACCTACCTCTCTCCTTTGAGACCACAGACCTCCACTCAGGGCTTCGGCAACTGCACACAGCACAAATTCTGCAGCCAAACGGCCCAACAGCCTCCGCCAACATTGCAATGCCACTGTACCTGCTGCTAGAGGTGATCAACGGTAACTCAGTATCTCCCTCTAGAGCAGCATTTCCCCCCAAAGTGTGAGGGTACAGGGGTAACAAAGGACTAGGACGTTGGGTGGCAGGGGCAGGCCTCTCAATTGCCCTCCAGAGTCTCATCTTTCATTTTTATAAGTCTCTAAAGGAAGTCTCTATGCTTGTGAAGACAAAACCTTCCAAGAATGTGATCAAAGTGCAACCAATGCAGCGATGTTTGCCTGAGCTTGCAGACAGCCTGGAACAATAGTTCTGAGGTGTGAACTGCCCATTCATTTCAAGGGGTGCTAACAGAGGCTGCAAGAGAGGAGAAGCATCGTATTATGAAGACTAAGTGACGACGTGTTTTGGCAAAAGCCTGCAAACACTATATAGAGGACTTTACTGTTTAATCATTTGTGCTACCCTGAAGAGAATACTAACTGTGAAGAGAATGGGGAAATGCTGCCTTAGAGGTCTTATACATCCCAAGATGGCAACCAGAACCCTTTTCACAGCGCTGAATGTTAACACTTACAAAGATGTTGTTTGCTAAGCCTGGTTTGAAATCTTATTGTTGTAGCTAAGATGGCTTTTGGATCAGACTCAAACTAAAGTATTTGATCAACATCAGAATAGGCAGCACAGGATGCATGGTTGTGGAGCATGCATAAACTGAGTATGAACGCCACAGCCTGGCCTCTGTACAATACCATATGCCTTCCTTAAAGTGCAAGGATGAAGCTCTCAGCAATAAAGCAGGGGGATCATGAAGATCCTTGCTGGTGAGGCCAGGTGTGCCAAGGACACTGGTAGTCAGTTTCACCTCTGCAGCTTAGTGCTCTATTGAGGAATACTCTCATAACGTGACTGACCCTAGCTCACAGAAGTCAGTCTTTTGAAGCATATCGTGAAACTAGGCCAATGCTGTTGCATATGCCAAAATAGAATTTTTTAAATACCTACTATCAAAAACTAATGTGGAATAGAATTTAAGATCTGGAAATAGCAGTGAGCAGATAGAAAAATTATTTCAAGTTATTCACAGTTTTATTCATTATGTTATTCATTTAGTGCCCTGTAGAGCTCAATATTCATCTTACTATCTTATGATTTTACCAATGTATGTACTACCACACATTAGGTTTGAAGCAAGACCATTTAACATGTGACACATTCATCAATGAATGATTTTAGCTGGTGTGTTTTAATGTCTCCAGAATGATCCAATATAATAATTATTAGGACTCTTGAAGGCCAATCTGGATGTGGAGAATGTTTACCAAGGCCACATGAGCATTACATTTTTTTAAAACCCAAGGAAAAAAGTGAAAAACCTTTTCCCTCAGCAGAAGCTTGCCCCCATTGCCTTCTGCAGTCCCCACCCCACCCCGCAAACTGCTGCCTATTTACAATGTTTTCCAACATACTCTCCCCGTCCCTTTCCCATTCTGCCAGACTGCTCTTTCCCTCTAGGATTCTGCATTTTAGCAGTATTAGGATGGCCTCTGCAGGCTGATTAGTGAAGTCCTTACACGCCAAATCACAGAACAGTCCCATAGCTGCATACAGGCTAACCTGTTTCATTCACTATTGTGCATAAATATCTCATGGGACCAGGAGACAGCAGGTGAGCACAAAGGGTCTCATGAGATCTCTACAAAAGGAACCATTAGTCTGGTTCAATAATTTCTAACAAAATAAAAACAGCAACAAAACAATAAAAGCTGAAGTGGTTAGGGAAAATGAAGTACCAAAGGGAGTAAAAGGAGGTATTCTGCATTTAATAGGTAACAGAGCAAAACTGTATATATCCAATATGATGCAGATATGAAGCTAATATAACTGTTAAGCATGGATTCCCTAAACAGAAGATTTCCATATATTTAAGCTACTTACATGCTAAGGGTATATAATGAATTGTTCATCTTCTCAAGGGCATAGCAGAGAATGTTTAACACACTTAAGTTACCTTTGTGCAGACTGTGAGCTGTATCCACAGCTTTACCTGCCACACACTGAGCACAAGGCACCATGCAAAACCCCCAAAGAACAAGTGCAACCATTTACTTGACATTCTCATCATCCTGCAAGCTACCATAATTCACAGTAGTGCTGCGATGTGGTCTAAGACAGCACAGGCAAGGGCCTACTCAAGCTCATATTTGACTCCCCTCCCATTTCCTTTTTTAAAAATTTGAATAATTGTGTAAGCTAAGTTCACCTGAGAGCTGTTAACATAAAAAGGTGGAAGCTCTTGGCCTTTTATCACAATAGCATCCAAAAAACTATGAAGTTATGGATTGGCTACCGTAAGCTCCATTAGGCAGAAAATTGTGCATTAACTGGTGCCATTGCCATGAAATGCTTGGCAATTCATCCAAGTCAAAGGAAAATATTTATTTAGACCATTCATATGCCACCCTTCGATATAATTATTCCCAGGGTGGATGAAGATAAAAATACAGATTACCATGGTCAAGGCTCAGTATCTCTATTAGATACATTTTTAACTGGTCAGCTAAAGAGCTTCCATGTGGGCTTTACAATAAAATAAAACAAACCCTAATGATTTCACTTCCCATCCCTTGTTTAACTCTCTTTTGATTCTAGTAGATGGCATCACCTCCACTGCTAGTCACAAGAGCATATGGTACTGCCATTATAGATGAGTTCAAAGGCTCACCTAGCCTAGTTTCCTGTCCAAAAGTGCCCATTTACCCTATTTCTCGGAGAAGGCACACAAGAAGCCAGGAAAATAATGTCCTTGTCACAGATCTCCATCTTTTTTTGGGGTGGGGTGGGGAATTGGAAGTAATAACCAGTTTGAGAATCAGAATACACACTGCCACCCATTTTTGTTAGATGTCTGTTGTCTATGGATTTTTGAAACCACTTATATACTGTTAGCCATAACAGCTTCAAAGAACATAAAAACACAAGAGGAGTCCTGCTGGATCATACCAACAATCCAACTAGGCTAACATCTTGTTCTCAAAATGGCCAGCCAAAAGCCTATGGGAAACTGAGTGCAAGCAGGACATGAGTGCAACGTTATTCCCCTAACAATTGGTATTCAGAGGCATGTTACCTCCAATACTGAGGGCAGCACATAGTTATCATAGCAAGTAGCTACTAATAGCCTTCTCCTCCATGAAAAATATATAATCTTCAAGAAGACAAAAATGGGGGAGATGGAAATTTCTCGTGGCAGTTGCCCCAGATTGGCTGGAGCAACCCAGCCAGATGGACAGGGTATAAATAATATAATAATAATTATTATTAATAAATCTCTCAAATGCTGTTGATAACCCACATATACCATGACTGTCAGGATCGCTCCTTGTTACGGTTTCACAAGTGCTGCCATTTTAGCAATCAGGGAACAGGTCATCACAATGTTCCCCAGACCACCACATACAACTTCACTGAGTAAGGCTGATTTGCACTCTCCTCTCCAATTTCTATCTTCAGGAAGAGTAAAGAGACCATGCACAACAACAAGGAGTGGAGGCAGCAAGCTGTGTTTTAATTTTATGTTCAATGAAATTTGGGGACACCTCCTCCAATAAGAATTCCCACAAGTGTGTGTATTGGGCTGTTAACCAGAAGGCTGGTGGTTCAAGCCCACTCAGGGACAGCTGTGAACATGATTCCTGCACTGCAAGGGATTGGACCAGAAGACCCTCAGGGGTCCCTTCCAACTCTACAATTCTATGATATGTGCAGGGTAGAACTGGGTTTCTTTCCCCTTATCTACTTCCTTACAAAATTTCAATATGCAAGAGCTGAATTGGCTCCAATGAGGAAACACACTGCTCAGAGTACATAGCATTTTCACTACGAGACTGTTATCAAGCTGAGCTGACCCACCTTATGAGCGCAAGCAAGTTGTCAAACAGTTTCAGGACCTGCACAGAGCAGGGATTACGGTAGATTGGACTGCCATTAGACATGTACCCAACCACAAATCCTCCAGCCTTCGCCTCTTCCAAGGAAGCAGGCCAACGAGCCCGTTTTATAACGCCCAGAATGGTATACACACAAAAGCTTATCTATAGGGAAACAAACAAAGAAGGAAAGATTCAAAGGGTTAAAGAGAAAGAACAACAAGAGGCCGAAGGAGTCACTTTCCTTGGAACTTCTCAATATAGCAACTAGGTAAGACTGCTTTCTGCCTCTATGAAAATCTTGGGCATCGGAGAGGGGAAGGAAATCTGGCCCTTCGGGGCTGCCTACTTGGCCCTCGGGAGCCTCCCCAGACCACAGCTCTCACTGACCCTGTTCAGCATCCTCCTTAAGTGGTTTTGCTTAGTTGGATATGTGTCACTTGAATGCCTTTTGCTTGTCTGAATGGACAATGGAAAGATGCATGTGGGGCTGTGTGTATAAAAACCTCTGACAATGGCTTCAATTTATTTATTTGCTTGTTTTATTTCTATACCGCCCTATACCCGAAGGTCTCAAGGAAGGAGATTCCGACTAAACAACAGGAAGAACTTTCTGACAGTAACAGCTGTTAAAACAGTGGAGCAGACTCCCTCGGGACGTTGTGGACTCTCTTTCACTGGAGGTTTTTAAGCAGAGGCTGGATGGCCATCTGTCATGTATGTTCTTGTTGAGATTCCTGCATTGCAGGGAGCTGGACTAGATGACCCTTGGGATCCCTTCCAGCTCTACAGTTCTAGGATTCTATGACTTTTATGTAGCTGTACAGCAGAAACCATCTGCTATTTGACTGCTTTTAGTAGTTCAGGATTAAAACAAGAAACAAAACTAGCTGTTGGTTAGGCCATGTCACTTATAAATTCCTTTGTAGGAGGTCCAGCCAAATCAATATAGATAAAAGAGGTAGAAAAAAACCCACTCTAGCTCTCATTCTCGAAAATGTTCCAGATCCCAGATGTATCAGGTTTTCTTTTTTTCCAGAGATGATATATGCTCAAAAAGTCCTTTATGAAATAGCAAAGACTACGCATCTACTGAGCAAGGAGAAATATTCCAGAAAACAGCTAAATCCCCCTTCTCTAAGGTTCATGCTTAATAACTACTTACTCTAGAACGGTTTAGGCCACAGGGATCGTCCATGACTGGGTCTGTAAGTTTATTATCAGCACCAACATAGTGGACAAACTCTTCAGGATTCGTCAGGACTCTTAACAGAAAGAGAAAGAGAGGAAGAAGTCAGATTCAGCTTGAGAGCTGTGTAAGATTATGTTGCCAATGGTTAGCATGCTGAATCTCATGATCTGGATTGCTGGTGTGATTCTTGTACAGGATATTATTAAATCTTACAGCCTAGCACTGTAATTCCCGCCCCCTGCCCCCACTGTACTACATTAGAGAAAGAACGGAGGAAGTCCTTGCACCTCCTCATTTCTTCAGACAGCCACAAGTTTGTGACAGGAGACATGAGTTCTTCCAAGAAAACCTTCTGCCGTGGGTAGTCCTTGAACTGGTTGCTGACGAGGACTAGGGCTTCCATGAGAGCACACTTCTCCATCTGGGTCAGGAGTAGCTCATTGGAGAGCAGCTGCTTTACATGGTTATACAGCATGTCAAAGTTTGGCTAGAAGAAACAGATTCAAGCAAAGGTCAGTCAACTGACAGAATCACACGAGACTAGACTTCTTGAATACATGCGGAATTCCTACACAGACTATTTGGTGGGAGACTGCTTTTGTTCGGGGCAACGCCATGCATTATTTGATTTAACATTTGTATCCCGCTTTCCCAGCGACAAATTTTCAGCTCAAAGTTGCTCGCAATAATCACAGTAGCATTAAAAAGACAACCAACATTGCAATCACTATAATATCAAACGCAATGGCTATAAATAAAGCAAATAAAGCAAACAACAGCTATGAATTGATCAAAACAATTAATACAATTCAATAACGTAATAGTAACTCATTGTATTGCCAGGATACTTCCTAATCACATAGAACCTTATTCCAGAACAAAAAACGGATTAGCTGTGCCTGGGATGCCAACTTGAATAAAATAATATTGGGGAGGGGGCACACACTATTTGAATGGCAATGCCCATCAATTTGGGGGGAGCTGTCCCCTCTAATATTTTATGGAGGGAAGGGATCTTCCCCCTAGGAGTTGTCTCCTTTGAGCTGTGCCCTGTTGCTTATGGCATCTGCAGAAACCACAGCATTTCCTGAACCAAACAGTGAACAGCGAAAAACAATTAGGTTTCCCAGATGCATATGCACTAGTGCCTAAAAATACGTGTACAATTGTGAATGGGGTGTTTACACATTTGCTATGGAAACCACCCAGTATTTCTGACCTCACTATGTGTGAAGGTGTATTCAGTTGCTGCTTTAGGTTCTTAGCTCTTGTATCCATATGCTGAATCTTATATATACTCCACCCCTATGTTTTCCAACCTCTACCACAAATACTTCTCTCTTCTGTGACTAATAATATTAATTTATACCCTGCTAATCTGGCTGGGTTCCCTCAGCTACTCTAGGCACCTTCCAGCATTTATAAAAACATAGTAAAACGTCAAATATAAAACGTCCCGATACAGGGATGCCTTCAGATGTCTTCTAAAGGTCTGTAGTTCGTTATCTCCTTGAGATCGGATGGGAGGGCATTCCACAGGGAGGACGCCACTGCTGAGAAGGCCCTCGTGGTTGAAACAATCAAGATTGACTGACTGACTGACAGACAGACAGACAAGACCTCAAGCGTCCATGAAAGGTGGATGACAAATGATCAATGCCACTGCCACCAAACACTAACAACCACACGTAGAACAAACACAGGAGCTTTAAACCACAAGGGGAATAACGAAAGCATACACACACACACACACCCCGCTCCGGCCCACAACACACACCAAGTAGCTCCATGACATATAGAAAATTCAATAAAGTACCAGGACAAGCTGAGGGTAATCCCGGCACATCTTGATTATTGAGGAACACGCATGTCTTCTCACATTCTTCACTGCACGGGTCCTTGGGGCCTAGGAGAATCAGTCAATAAAGCTTGAGGATTGCACTTGGCTCTGTACACTTTAACAGAATCAGCTGTTGGTCATACTTAGAATAAAAGAGTTGGAAGGGACCGCAGGGGTCATCTAGCCCGACCCCATGAAATACAGCATGATCAGTAGCTTTTTTGTAGGTATTAAACAAAAAATTACCACCCCAGGTCAAAAGCCCTCTTAAAACAGGAGCGTTTTCAGCACCTGTCAAAAGGACAGTCGAAATTCAACACAACAAGCCACCCTGGGCAGGCTAAAGGCACAGGCTTCCCATCGCAAGACCACCTGACTTTCTAATGCTGATTGAACCCTTAACAGCAAGCCTCTGGTGACCATAAATCCCAAGGTGTGGGAGAGGTATGCAGGAACATCTGCACAATATTTTCCGCTTTGGCTAGTTACAAGGAGGGATAAAGAGTTGCACTGCACTGAAATCACACCCTTCCCCACCCTCAGGTAACTGGAAATGTTGCTCAGTCACCATTCTGCTGCTGATATCTTATTTGGCTTTCCTGACCCATTTTCAAACCTACCTTTACAGTCATATGGGCTGAAGACTTGCTTTTTAAAAAAATTAAAAAGTGAAAACTGATATTCTAAGGAAACCGAATTCTATACCTAATGTAAGATTCTGTAACACTTGCTCAGAATTGTGGAATACACAACCTTTTGTTATGATTCTCCACGCCCCCCCAACACTGTTTAAATGCTTCATATAAGCATTGCTTATGTGGCATGGATGCAGTTGCTTATCAATCACATCCATGTCAACTGCATCCATAGAGAACTAGTGAAAGACATGTGTGGTCAGTACTGAAATGTACTTCCCCCAAGAGTCCCATGAAAGAACTGGTATCCAAGAAATTATATATATAATTTTAGTCTATAGTGACATTATTGCATATAAGCATGCTACTTTGCTATGTGGAAGTTTAATCCATGCACCTATACATTGTGCAGTATGGCCAAAATTATCTTACCTTACTTTCTTCTACAACTTCAAAGGTAACAGAGGCAAAGAGCTATGGGAACAAGAACAAAAGCCACTTATCAATGGTTCATGCTTTTGAATGTGCTGCATACCAGTCACTAGTCTATGAATAGCTGTCCCAAGTCCACGAAAATGTCTTTATCAGAGCAAAGTTTCCTCTTTTCTATTTCAACACAAGACAAGGATTCCATCAGGTAGGAGGAGGTTTCCCTTAATAGTGACAAGACCAGCACTGTGTTCAGATCTTAAACATATTTTACCCAGGGAATTAAGTGTATCACAGTTCTTCAGCGTTCTCCATTTTGAGAACTGAGGGGTCACCTGTAAGCATGAAGGCAGACTAGCAGTAGTACAGAATCAAGTACCAAACCTCACCAGCTACTAGAAGCAACACAATCTCTCCTTGAACTTCTAATATTTAAAAGAAACAACCATATATTTTCTAAGTATGTCTCTGCAATGTACATATACATATACACATATAAATAGATGTAAACACACACACATATGTACATATATGTACGTACATACATACATACGTATATCTGATACACACATGCACAAACTTTAAAATTCAGCCACATTATTGGGGGGGTGTTCTTTAGTCCACCAGAAAAACTTGGCATGCTGGATATGGGTCACCTCAACAACAAAAATTGTCCCTCCTAGGGCATCCATTCTCTAGAATGATCAGAGAAAAATGTTTAGCCTCCCTAGATCTATCCTATGAAACGTTTACAGGTAAGGATCTACACGGTATCACTTTTAAAAGCCTCATCATATTAACAGGATAAAAAACAGGGCTTGCCTTTGAAAGAACATCTGGCAGGTATTCTGGCCTGTAAGTGACAAATGGAAAGAGTGCCGAAACATTAGAAAGGACACAGGACAGGATGAGGGGATCCTTTGTTTCATAGCTGAGGACAAGTTGTAGCAGTTCTATGCCATCGGATACTGGGATCTCCTAGGAGAAGAGAAGAATTCAACAATGTTCAATGCACTCTGGCTTTGTAGAATGTCACTATTTCTTTCTCAGGCAAATCCAAGGCAGGCTGCCTGTATCTTTAGCTGAAATGTGACAAACATAATACTTGCAAAAATGCCACATTAGCCTATTAACAAGTTTATATGAAAAGTATTATTCAACAGAAAGCATAACAAATTAACACAAAGGTATTTCAAGCCATGAGTGGGATTTAAAAATGACTAGCCAATGATGTGATAGAAGTTCGAACCAGTGGTTGTCTAGGCTCATTATATACAGGGAACTTATCATTTCCTTTTCTGTAGAGCTTTTGGTGACATACTTGCACAAAGTCAAAAGCATTTAGCAATATCAGCACAGCTACTGGCATACTGAATCGTTTATAGTCTCTTGTTCAACTTTTACCATCACAGTAGAGAGCGAGTCTCATGGATTCACTATTTGTGATCTGTGCAAGTTCTAATACAGGATCTACCCCCATCTGAGCACTTTCCAGAATAGCAAAGACACATTTTGAGAAGAATTACTTTACCCGGTCAGACAGAAGTCACAATCACAAAACATCAACATTGTGATGACTGCATTTGAAATTAGTGACACGTGTTCCTGCTCGTTTTTAAACTGGCTGCAGAACTGCCCATCACCAAGTTCAATTCACACACTATATTGATAATGTATGAATATTCTGCAACATTTGATCCCACAAAAGCAGCTCCAACAGAAGGGGATGTGGGAATGGAAATATTCATCTGAGGTAGAACTTCCATCCAGTTTCAGAGGCAGAGGAACCAAAACATAGGCACAGGGGAGACGTTTTATAGTGGCAACCACGCTGTAAAAGCATTGTGTGAATTAAGTCTTAGTTTTATTGTTCAAGTTCTACTGCTGGAAGCCTTTTTATGGCAAAATAATGTCAGGAAAAATGTAACCACATAATTATACATTTATTACATTTACATTCTACCTTTCCTCCAAAGACCTCAAGGTGGCATACATGGAACTCCCCACTTTCCACATACAGTGGTACCTTGGTTCTTGAACTTAATCCGTTCCTGGAGTCCATTCGACTTCCAAAACGTTTGAAAACCAAGGTGTGGCTTCCAATTGGCTGCAGGAGCTTCCTGCACTCAACCGGAAGCAGCATTGGACATTGGGCTTCTGAAAAATGATCGCAAACCGGAGCATTTACTTCCGGATTTGCAGTGTTCGGGAGCCAATATAAATTAAAGGTTTTATTCTGTGAAAGATTGGGAAAGAAAAGAGGCTCTCTTTGTGACGCAGCAAGAAATGTGACCCGATATGGACAGGCAGACCTTTGCTGCACGATATATGGTCTTAGGGAGGAAGAGCCGTGGATCGGTTATCAGGCTGGGATCGTAAATTTGAAAGGGCTGTTATCCTCCTGGAGAGACTAATTTATGAGGCAGCGGGTCTGGAAAATTAATGAGCAGACATTTAGACTGTATTTCATCGGAGTGGCAAGATGGCGAATGTCTGCTCGAACGAACGCCTGGACTATTGGATTTCTGTGAGAGATCTACGAGAGAGCATTACAAAGCCCACACAGAGATATAAATAAGACTGTTTCTTTCAATCCACTTGTGGAGAGAACTCGGAGGTGACTGAAAAGGAAAATGAGTAACGACAAAGAGTTGAGAAGATGGGACTGAAAACATCATTGTAAACATGAAAGCAGCAGAAATACAGATGATTGGACTCCTGCCGATCGCGAAGCATGGGTACCCCCCCAAAAATTTATAATTTGGAAAGCATTTGGACTTTATGATGTGTATTGATACAATTTGGACTAATTGGTATGATATGTTTAATTTGGTAAATGGAAACTTAATAAAAATTATTTTTAAAAAAAAAAAAATTGTTCGGCAACTAAACCATTAGAGAACCATTAGAGAACCACTGTATTTTATCCTTGCAACAATACTGTGAAGTAGGTCAATCTGAGACAGTCTGACATTCTAACCCAAGGGTGTGGCAGGAGATGATAGCAAGTGTGGCAGAAAGGTTCAAGGGCAATCAAAGAAACATTTAAAGTTCTTATGTAGCTGCATTGTTGTATACTTTCTGGATGTCTCATGATTATGTTATAAAGTAGTTGTGCTCTATGTTATAAATCAAGTGCTGCTAGGAGTTGCTTCTTTTTCTTTTCCAATATATTTCTTATTAATAAAAGAGTTGATGTGGTGCCAGCAATTTTTTATTCTGAAAATGTAGCCCAGAGGAAAAAGTTTGAGAACCACTGTTCTAACCACTACATCACATTGGCTCTTTTGCTCTTCATAAAAATAGCAGAGCTTGAAAGACTTCCTTAAGCTACTATTTTCCAAATAATATGAGCTACTTTAAATGTAATACAATGTGGTCAAGTTAGCATCCCCACTCCATGCTCTTCAAGAGACACTGTTGTCACAGCAAGCCAGCCGAGGCAGGAAAAAATGAAACACCAAGACTACATACGTCCTTTTCCATGAACCGGAACATCGGGCTAACGACACTCTCCAAGAAAAAGGTCATAGCATCCCATTGCACAAAAGAAACTGAAAAGATGGAGCAGAGGCCTTCACCAGTTTTAGCTATAAGAGGAAGAAAAAGGAAAGCATTAGAACACTTCCAGATTTGTAGCAGTGCAGGCCTCTCTCTTTGGACAAGAATTTACTTTCCTACACCAGTGTAAAAAGTTCTCAAAAGTCTTGCCCTATGAACCCCCCGCCCAAATCCAGTTGTTTGGTAGCCTGTTTACAAGCTGTTTTTTTTTGTTTACAAATTTAAGAGCAGGGTTTGCGTTTCAACCAATATCAGGTACTAACCCCTTGCCCTCCAGCTGGAAGGTCTCGGCTGGAAAAAATAATGAGGAACTGTTTGGGTGAGGAAAAGGTAAAGCAAAATGTCTACCACTGCTGGAGACCAAGCCTACTTCCCCTCCCACTAAGGAAACTTACAGTTCACGGGTCCAATATCAACCGGAGTGGACAGCTGGTATTTCAGCCATTCTCCAGCCATCTGGAAGCCAGTTCGAGGGTCCAAGCGACATGCCATCCTTATCACCTCTCCCTGCTGTGCACGGAAAGCTGCCAAGGAAATTACACATGAAAGGCTTGGTTTCAAAATGCTTTTAAATTAGAGGGGCACCTACTGCTACAGCTCAAATAATCTAGTCATGTAAAAGGCAGCAGTAATCGCCACGAGGGGTGTCCAGGTGGCAGCTGCTTCTGCTTGCTCACTTCAACAATTGAACATTAAGTCAGATGAAGGAAGATTTGGGATGCAGACACCTGAAGGAAGCATACAATCAGGGCATGAAGGCAATAGATTGTGCTCCAGCAACTAGAATCCAGAGGCATATTGCTTCTGAAGCCAGAGGGCCCACTTATCTACCATGGCGAATAATTGTTGATATACTTTCATGAAACTGTTTAGATTGAAGGCATGTGGGGACCTTTCACACCGAAGTATCTCCTCCTGCTCTCAAATGGCCCATTCTGAGATTCTGTTAATGCCATTCAAACTGAAGAGCATAGGGGGAAACTTCCAAGTTATCCTCCAAAGAGATGGGTTTCACTAGAACAAAGGTAACTTACAGTTGAAGAAGCAATTAAAGTCTTCATCACTGTCAAAGTCGAAGTGAGAATATTTACAACTGGGGCTGTCTGTCTTGGAAGGAAACCCCACCTGCAAAAAGAAGGGGTGTCAGATTCAAGAGATTGAGTGGGAAAATAGTAATTTCACAGAACTCTCCCGCTGGCAGAATTCTCATGTGTGTTGCAGCAAAACATTTTCAAGAACTCAGCTTGTTGAGCCACACAAATTTCAACTAGGATATAACTATGCAAGTGGCCTTATGGAATCTACTTAGGTTTTTAATCTAGAATAAGTTTAAGCAGCAAGACTTCTAGGGGGCTGTCATTTCAGAATAAAAAAGCATGGAGGGGGGAATAGGTTGTCCCTTTGGGACATTATCTTCACTAACCGAAAGGGGGCATAAATTGTTATTGTTCTGCCTTCTGGCTGAATCAAAATATCCAGTGAAGGGAGATGATGGCAGAGACCTCCACCAGCATACCAGCAGCCTTCCAACTATTTCAAGATTGCCGCTCCACACTTGGAAAACCAAAGGTCTTAAGAACACTCTAGAATTAAAGACTCTCATGGCACCATACCTTCACAAGATTAGTCATAGATGCTCGCAGGTATTTTGGAATCATAGCCAACAACAGAGGATCACGTGACAGGACTTCGTGCCGAAAAAGAGCTCCCCATGTGATCTGGGTGGAAGAGCGTAGGAACTAGGGGAAAAACAAGGAATCAATCAAATGACAATAGTGATCCACACTGATCCTCTCAAGCTTAGGCACTGGTAAATACTCCCAAGCTCAGCTGAAACCAAGCAGCAATTACTTCCAACAAACACATGCCAAAACAACTGAAACTTTTGTTCAACACACACACCACCGTTTGCTACTGCAAGCTGGATCTTCATGAATGCTGGATGGCAGGAAAGAGCATGCCACATCACTTGACAGATTTTCAGAGAAGGAAAGGATACAAGTATGCAATAGTTACTATCCTGAATTACATAAACAGATCAAATCAGCACTGAGAACGAAGTGTTTAAGGTTAAGTGCCATGCTGCTGACAACAAAGCCTTTCTTCCATTGAGAAAGGCACCGAAAACATTTTCAGTACACAGGCACAGAGCACAAATGGTTGTTTTTATACACAAGAGGTTGGAAAACCTTCCCCTTTACCTACCTGGCTGGGGTGGGTTGTGAAAGCTAGAAATGACTCGAGGTATTTTCCAAGGTTGACAGGTGTTTCCACATCTGAATCAGAGCCCTGTTGAGAGGGGAGGCAAACTTCAAAGGTGGATTCAGATGACAAGCTGCCACATGGCAGCTGCAGAAAAACTAGTATGGCATAGTGCAGAGCTTTCCAAACTTTTCATGTTGGTGACACACTTTTCAGACATGCATTATTTTGCAACACAGTAATTCAGTTTTACTATTAAACTGGAGGTTAAACTTGTCAATTTGCATTTCTTAGTACAGAGAGTGTTCATCTGATGTGTAGAGATCTTTCCTATTCTAATTAATTCAAGAGGGTCCTGGAAGCTTCTCTGTGTGAAAGAAACAAGCAGAAGGTTCATGATGTTTCAGTTATTCCTTCAGAGAAGCTGAGTGCAGCTGGCTTAAACTGGTTCTGTTATCTTTTCTGTCAAGGTCATGATGACTATAATAGTAAGGCCAGAAGGAGCCTGGATCTCTCTTTCTGTCTCTCTTTCCTTCTGGTGTGGTGTTCTGTATATAGTGTTAAGGTTTAGACTTATTGTAAGTTATTATAAGTTTAAGTCAAATCTGCTGCAACTGGACATCTTATGGACAGTGCCAATCCCCAATGTATTTGATTTGTGACCTTTATGCTTATTTACCTTCAGTAGCAGTAAAGCTCTGCTGGATGAAATACAATTGCCTCTGGACGATTTTTTGAGAATCCTGCAATGTGTTTTAAGTTTTTACTCTGCTAACTATATGTTGGAGTTCTGCTCTGGATCAATACTGAGTAGAATTCCATGATAAAACAAACCCCTTTCCAGCCCCGGGAGGAGCACAGGGAGCATTCATGTGACATGGCTACACACTGCAGCCAACACACGAATGTGTCACGACACACAATTTGGAAAGCTCTGGTGTAGTGGTTGGCATGTCAAACTAGGACCTGGGAGAACAGGGTTCAAATTTCCACTCAGCTATGAAGTGCACTGGAAAGAGATGGGAACTGTATAGAGCAGTTCAACCTGGGGCATGAGATTATGTAACAGTCACTGAATAACAGTCTTGGAAACCTGCTTTGTGATGGAAAACTCACCACCAATGCATACAGCTGACTACCCAAAGAACACAAGACTTGGCAAAGTCTCTTTAAGAAAACATAGTGCTTCTCTACTAGGCCTTCACCATCTGCTGTCCTGAAAAGTACAAATAAAGCAGAAGTCATGTATTACTATGGAATACTGTCAACATCAGTTTATGGATTTAACTTAAGTAGTATGAAACTTTAACAAGAAACCTTACTGGATTAAGTACCACATGTATCAACTCAATCAATCACAAATTTTTATGCAGGGTAGGACACGAAGGAGGACACTGGAAGCAAAGAACTATCTTAACTGAACTTGTTTTATAGCACCAGATCTTCTGACAAGACAACATGCTTCAGGAGGTAAGGTGTGGCCATTACCACACCAAAAAGGAATGGGCGGAAATCATCACAAGGTAATTTTATCACATCAATTTTCAGCACCTGTGCATAGCGAAAGAAACACCTAGCATCCAGTGGCCTAGTCTGATGTGGCAAATGCCAACTCACATCATTCTAACAAAATCACCTTGAGATCAATAGCAACATGTGACTCCCATCTCAAGTGGTGACTGCTGTGGGCGACATCCAAAAGTGATGTCCTGCTTAAGGAATGGGCTCTGCTTGTGTAAAATGGGACTTCTCCTTCCTCTCATTTGCACTGCATCCTCCTCAGCACACCCAAAATCCACCTGAGGATTTGGGGGCACTCTCTATCAATCTGGACTTACGGATCATGGCCGGAATAGGAGGCATTCTATGGTGTGCTCCTGGTACCTTCGTCCAACTCTTGAGCCACTGGCTAAGATTTATGAGCTCCACAATCTATTTTGTGCCAAAACTAAGAGCAGCGTCTTTCCCTTGGGAAGTCATCATGTGCTCACAGAAGCGGATATTACTCACTGGGCGGCAGAGAAGATGTAGTGCATGGCAACATCCCCAAACAAAACCATCAAGGGCTTGCGATCATCCAGTTTCCCCTGAGCAGAAAACAAAGGAGATCTTTGTCACAACATACGAAATTAGCTCTTCAACATCAACTAGCAGCTGCCAGTTCATTAGTTACCACTTATACTACATGTCAGCTTTCTTTACAGATGTGACCAATAGAAAGCACAAATGCTGCTACAGGTTAATGTGGGATAGGAAATGGAGCAATAACTCATCCAGTGCTCAAAGGGCAGACAACAGGTATCATACTACAGAATTCCTTCTTCCTGAACAACATGTCCCTCATATCAAAGAGGAATAATTAATTGCAGTGCAGAACAGGACAAAATCCTCAGTAGACAAGATATAACTTTGTGGCCTTACCCTACTCATTCCTGGATTATATCCATAGATATATTCATACCAAAACAACAACACCACCTCGAAGGGGACAGAAAAGTGAAACTCACTTTTCTGCTGACCACGATCAAGAGACACTCTGCTGCTCCCACTTGAAGTTCTGGCTCATTCAAGAGCAGACATAGCATCTCTAGCAGCTTGCAGTTATCTGCTGTGATGTGGCTCATAGCCACCCAGTCAATGTAGCCGGCCAGAGTATTGAGTGCTGCTATCCCTACTCGACAACTTGCTTGTGCCTGTGAACAGAAAGTAATTGAGAGGTTATAAACAGTCAATACTGGATTCTGCAATCTACTTCACACACTCCAAAAAGAACAATAATACTTTGGCATCACTGAGAGCAGATCCTATGGAAAGGTTAAAATAAACAGCTTTTTTTTTTACTAAGTTTTGGTTCTGATGCAAGTCACTAAGTACTATGAGAAACTTATTTCTCCTATGGATACAGAGGAACTAAGTAGAAATAAAGTTGACGCAGCTCTATGAAAGTTTCCCAGCATGCTTGTGAAAGTTAGTTTGGAAAAATTGGTTTAGGATGAATGGGTTCTCCTTCTACCTCTGTCATTACTCGCCACAAATAAAATGAGAAGTTTCTCCATATTCTTCACAATTACTCCATCAAAGGTAACTGCTAACTTATATGGAACAACCACAGTTCAGCAAAAGACTGCTAGCTCAGCACAATGAACAGCAGGGGGGGGGGAATGTGCCTCTTTGTTCTGGCTCCACTTACTTTTGATTCCTGTGTTGCATCCATTTTCTGGAAAAGAGAATAAGGAATGAATGAGCTACTGACATGTACATGGCTTCTCACTACTAATTCCCACCCCATCATTATTATCGTCTATATTCTTCTTAAATGAACCAAGTTGAACAGCTCAACTACTACCACATTTCAAGTTCATTTGTTTCCACTTTGAAGGGTAGATCACAGATTCAAGTATATTGCAATAGCCAACTTCTGCTGCCAAGATTAGAGCTTACATATCACCTCTTCCACCTGCAGTATTTAAGCAGCAGCAGGGCTGCTATTGTAGAATGAGGATCTCCAATCCTAACCATGCAATCCTAGTCATGTTGTCTCAGAAGTCCTAACGAATTCAATGGGGCTTGCTCCCAGGTAAGTGGGGTTAGGACTACATCATAAGCCAAAAGAAAAGAGACTCTTACCATGCGTCTGTATTTGTTTACATTCTGCTGCAAGGTGTTGAGCAGGAAGCTAAAGATAGTCTCCATGTTCTGAGTGAGAGTTTGCTGGATATCACGTCGTCGCTGGGCTGGCAGAGTCTGGAAGGTCACCACATCTTCTGCCAGTCGTAAAAGTATGAACATCACTAACTCTGTCTGAGTCTCCTAGAGTCCCAAGCAAAACAAAAAACACAAATAGACAGAATGAATACAGGAATAACCTTGTGATCTTTGAAGAACATATTTGGATAATGCAGGAGGAGTGCACATATGCATTACGTCTGTATACTTTGATACAATTATATCCTACAAGTTAAGCCCAGAAAAGATGCAGCAATTCGATTGTAAGATGTATTTCATACCCCCTGTTTGGAGAGAGTGTCCAGCTCATTTAACAGGTCAGGCCAGTGCTGGGGCCATTCACGCTTAATCATCTCTACTACAATGCGAGAGAGAACATCTTTAATGTGACTTTCTTCTTCTAAAATATTCTGGGTACCCTGTAAATGAAAAATTAAAGTGTTACAAGACAGAAATTTTAGATCATCCAATACCTACCCCGCAGCAAAAGCTTGCTATAGACACATTCCAGACCAAACAAACTTCACATGAAATTTGCACCCCATCCTAGCCTATCATACCTTGGGAGCCTCCATGAGCCAAGGTAACGGTTGCTTCAATAAAAATAGATCTATCAGAAAGGGACAATCTGTACTGAGACAGATCAGTAAGCTTTGAGTTTTGTTATTAATTATTCTCCAAAACAGAGGTTCCCAAACTGTGGTCTGTAGCTTCATTATTGTGGCTTGTGACATTTCTGTGGACTTGTGGTCGAAGATGGGAGATGGCACATCCATCACATGAAGTACTCATATTGATTTTTTATTGTATTTCATGGGCTTCTATTCCTTACGTAGTATTTTACTGCATTACCATTTGCATGCTATGGATTTCAAACTCTAACACAGTACAAAACAATATATAAGAAATAAAAGAAGCAATTACAATGAAATTAAAAATCATGCCGCATCTAGTACAACACATTACAATTGTTACAGAAGGCAGAAAAATCATCAAGTGGTCTGTCAAAACTCTCAGCAACTGTCAAGCAGTACATTGGGGAAAGGGAATTTAGGGAATCACTGCTCTATAATGTCAGATAAACTTTTTCTTAGTGGAACGGGGCTATATGACTGAATTGTCCCAGGAGGACAACTTAAGTTGCATTCCCCACTTGAAGGTCTCACAAACATGAGCACCCCCTTCCACAGCTGATTTATGGGTTCTCTCTTTCTCACAGGTCAAATACAGTGACACAACTGCAAAGGATAGAATGGAACTGAGGTGGCTTCCGGTCCCACGTGCCTTAATGGAGACAGCCCCCATAACAGCGGGGGATTATCGGTGAATGAAAAACAAGGATGAGAGAGGGTAAATCATCCTTGCAACTTCCCCCCAGGGATGGGGGGAATGGGCTTCACTTGCAGTTCATCTCGGTACCCAGCTTTTGCTCCAGCATGGAATGTGGGAGGCGGGGAGGCGCTGATTGCAAAAGCACTTTCCCTGGAAAAAACCCTCCTATGCCGCCATTAAGAAGCAGAGGTTCTCCATTTAATTGGATCCTTAATTGGCTTTAAAGTACTGGCATGTGATGGGAAAAGGTTGCAACAACATACTGCTGAATATACCAGCTACATAGATCAAAAGTTTGAATTGAGATTAAGATTTCTTTGGCGTGAGAGTCAGCTGGGGAGAGGGAAGCCCACAGTTTGTTTATTCTAAGCTTCTTTTATATATTTATGATTTGGCAACCCTCTCTGAAGTATAAGATAAAAAAATATTTACAAGTGAGGAAGGGGCACTAGAGTAATATTGATATTAACAAGCAAAAATGGAAACTGCATGTGATCTGAAATGAAGAAAGGAGAGGGAGCGGAACCTCAAACTCGCTTCCTTGAAGTACATTCTATTACTAAAAGAAATAACTCAGAAATTTAACTTCATGAACAGCTTGACTCACATTGGATATGAGCTCCATAACGCTGTTCTTCAAAAAGACTTTCTCAAGCCGACCCATATTGTTCCACCGGAACCTGCCCAATAAAACACAGAGGCATCATCTTTACAATACACTGATAGCATAGTTAACATGGCTAGGGCAAGAGAGAAGTTTGGTTCTCAAATTGTCTCACACTACTCCACTGGAACCTGCCCAATAAAACACACAGTGAAAGCTGAAGTGTGTGGGTCTCTAAGTTTAGAGAAAAAAGATAGGGAGGAGAAGCATGGTAGATGTCTGTAAAACTATGCATAACACGGACAGAAGTGGATCGAGAAAGTATTTTCTCTTTCTCCCTTAACACTTGGATCGGAGGCTACCCAATGATTGGAAGCAGATTCAAACTAGGCACAAAAAGGTAATTCTTCACACAGACAATGCACTTATAGAACAAGATGTGGTGATGCCCCCCAATTTAGATGGCTCTACAAGGGAATTAGACAAATTCATGGAGGAAAGGATTTTCAACGGCTAGCAGCCACAACAGCTAAATAGGACCACCAGGCTAAAAAGCAGTACAGTTGCACCTTGGAAGTCGAACGGAAGTCCGTTCCAGAAGTCCGTTTGACTTCCAAAATGTTTGAAAACGAAATCGCGGCTTCTGATTGGCTGCAGGAAGCTCCTGCAGCCAATCAGAAGCAATGGAAGCCCCATCAGACTTTCGGATTCCAAAAGAACATTCACAAACCGGAACAACCAGTTCCGGGTTTGCGGTGTTCAGGAGCCAAAACGTCAGAGTTCCAGGGCGTTCAGGATCCAAGGTACGACTGTACTGGACACCAGTTGCTGGGTGGCAACAGTGGGAAAGGGCTACAAGCTCTGCTTGTGGACTTCTCAACAATCATCTGGCTGGCCAATGTTGGAAACAGAACTCTGGACTAGGTGGCCTTTTCATCTGATCCAGAAAGGCTTCTTTTAAAGTCTCTGTCATCAACACAGTCCCCTCTGGAAACAATCAGTCATGAACATTACCTAGCACAGCTAAGAAAATAGGCAGGAGTCAATACTACACACACACACACACACACACACACACACACAGAGAGAGAGAAGGTGGTGTTAGTTTGCTAGAAACAGAGAGGAGGAAGTGGAATCTCTAGACAGCTCAGCAAAGAGAAAAGTGGGATCTCCATACAATGGAGTGATCTCGTTGCTGAACTAACACAAAAAATACTGATTATAAATTCCTTATTCAGCTTGTCACTGGGTTTCCCTTGCTATATATAAACTGTAGAAGTATTAACAACCAGAGATAATTATGGTGACAGGTGCACGCCTGATTTTCTGCTAAAAAGCTCTCAAAAGTTGCAATGCCACACCACTTGCTTTGCATTCACTTCCTTACTTCACCACATGCTCCAGAATCTGAAGACCAAAGTGTCTGACAATAGCAGTCTGTGTTATCTCGGCCAACTTCAGTCCACAGGGAACACATACTGGGCTCTTTTCTTTAAACTCTTCACAGAACTGAAAAAGAGCAAGAATTATTTTTTTAAGCAAACAAGAACGTTCATATTTAATTATTTATTACATTTATATCCTGCCTTTCCTCCAATGAGCTCAGGCATCCCACATGGCTCTTCCCCAACCTTTTATCCTTACCATAACCCTGTGAAGTAGGTTAGGCAGAGATGCATAACTGAAGGTTTGAACCTGGGTCTCCACAGCTCTAGCCTACCCATTATACCACACTGGCTCAAAAAATATCCGCCCTCCAAGATAATGCAGAGAAAGATGTGTGAGAAGGCCAGTACTGGTTTTCAAATAAACTGTTCCTAGAAAGGAAATCCCCTCACACTTGTTTTGAGAATATAAAGGGCTTGCTAAGGCAACAAAGCATATGGTACTGAAATGTGCACCAACTGTCAAAAATCTGAAGCATATAATGGTTTTGAATGCAACCTTTAGGGTTTATAACCAGTAAAACTGCTGTTCTTACTACTCCTTTTTTCACTTTCTATTTTAATATGTGAAACACACAAATCTCAGTGGACTCCTCCTTCCCCCATACTTGTGGGGGGTTTTCCATGTAAGAACTGATAAGTTCTGTGCTACATAGACAACTGTGCACACATCAATTACATTACGTCCACTACAGCTTTATTTTGCCTGTCTTCTCTCTGGTAATTTCATTTATTGTGTCAATTCACAAAGCTTGTAACCAAAACCATTCTCCCTTCACCAAGTTAGAGCACTTCTCCTCAATTGTCTATATACATTAATTCATTGCTTTCTGCATCAACCTCAAGTTGCTAGAGATTACGCTAAAGGCTGTCTGCTATTCCCTCATATAAGTCTCTTATCTCTCTAGTTTCTCTCACTGCTGTTTATGCCTCTTTTATTCCGTTTTCCTACTCCTGTCTTTGCTCATCATTCCACAACCATTATGCCACCAACATCTTTCCCCTCCTGATTTAACACCCTTTGCAGAAATCCTGCTTCTCTGGGGCTATCCTAGCATCACCTTGAATGGAAATGGAAATGCAACCAATGTTACTCTGCTTCATCCAGGGTTGTGTCATCTCCTTTAATTCTGGCAGGGCTCTTCTGTGCACAAAACAGAGAGAACCTATTCAAGTAGAAATACCAGGGAGGTGCAGTGGTTGGACCTAGTGGGTCCCCACTCTGCCATGAAGCTAACTGGGTGCTCTTGGGCCAGTCACTACCTCTCAGGCTAACCTACCTCACAGGCTTGTCATCAGGACAAAATGGGGAAGAAGTAAACTATGTACACCACCTCAAACTTCTTGGAGCTGCCTTCCCCAGCACTTCTACTACTGGATAGATTTGGCATACTCAGGAACCAATCGCTTTGTGTCTGTTGTAGGAATTGAATACTTTTTGTGCATTCTGCAATGGGATATAAATGCAACACAGAAACAAAACAAAAAACTGGTGTGGCTTTACATGACCTGCATCTGTTGGTTTTTAATTTGTCAGCGCAGTTGGATGCTTGGGTGGGGGACGGAGTGAGAGAAAGGAGGAGGAAGGTGGCAATCCCAATATAACAATCCCTGCCCCCCCCCCAAGCATTCTTTCCCCTTTTATATCTGCCTGCTTCTTGGGAGAAAAGCAATGACAAACCTAGACAGCATCTTAAAAAGCAGAGGCATCATCTTGCCAACAAAGGTCCGTATAGTTAAAGCTATGGTTTTCCCAGTAGTGATGTATGGAAGTGAGAGCTGGACCATAAAGAAGGCTGATCACCAAAGAATTGATGCTTTTGAATTATGGTGCTGGAGGAGACTCTTGAGAGTCCCATGGACTGCAAGAAGATCAAACCTATCTATTCTTAAGGAAATCAGCCCTGAGTGCTCACTGGAAGGACAGATCGTGAAGCTGAGGCTCCAATACTTTGGCCACCTCATGAGAAGAGAAGACTCCCTGGAAAAGACCCTGATGTTGGGAAAGATGGAGGGCACAAGGAGAAGGGGACGTTTGGATAGTGTTCTCGAAGCTACCAGCATGAGTTTGACTAAACTGCGGGAGGCAGTGGAAGACAGGAGTGCCTGGCCTGCTCTGGTCCATGGGGTCACGAAGAGTCGGACACGACTAAACGACTAAACAACAAAATCTGCCTTGCACTGTCGAGATCGCACCCAGCGGGCACACTCACACATTGCCACACTCCCAGGCCAGCGCGGAGAGTCCGCGGAGGAGGCAAGGTTTTTTTTGCTCCCGCTCACCACTGTAGGAAGCCGGCCATGCGGGATGCTCAGCCCCTGCAATGGAGACACGCGGCCACGTGGGCCCCAGGGCGGGCAGGCGGGTGAGGGGGCAGCATGGCCGTGGAGCGACACCACACTCTGGAAGAAGAGAGGCCGAGGCTCCCCACGGCGGGGCATGCCCTTCCGAAAGCAGAGAGGCCTCGGGGGGCAGAAACCGCCGCAGTTTCTGCTTTGCATACGGAAAGCCAACGAGGCACGACCTGCATCCGAAGGAGCAGCGGTGCGAGAGGCGCACGGGGGTCCCGAGCTGGCGCCGGCCATGTGTCCGCCTGCCGCCCATCCCGGCTCCCCTCAGGCAGCCCCCCGCCCGAAAAACAACCCCGCGCCCGGCCTCAGGGGGCTCTTCGGGAGGCGGAGGCGCGGCGGTACCTTGAGGGCCTCCAGGCGGTACCGCTGCGTGGAGGCCGGGTCCATCATCACCGTCACCGCCTTCACGAGCTGCTCGCAGAGGGTGCTCACCGGGTCCCACGACATGGCGCTGCGGGGCTGGGCTGGGGGCGGGGGGAACGGGGGGAGAGGAAAGCCGCTGTTGCCCCGGGCAACCGGGCTCGGGGAGAGTAAGGGGAGCAACGCTGCGCCGGGTGCGACGGCCAAAGTGGCGCAGTGCGCAGGCGCAAGCGACCCCGGCGACCTTTTTTCGCACACGATTCTTAAACGCCGGCAGTGAATGCGATAGTAGCTCTACGATCGTCATGTAGAGATAGGAAAGTTTAGAGAGGCTTCGTTGTTTGACGTGGAACTTTCGGGTTGCTTCAGGCTCGCTCCTGTAATTTTTTTTTTAAACTTTTAGTCCACGCATCTTTCTCATAAAGTAAGACTTGGACTAGAAATAACACCTCTCTCTGCCTCTACTTTTTATTGGAGGGGGGAATACTTTGCCGCCCCGTTCAGCTAACATAATGGATTTCAGCTAGTTTTCTAGTTTTGTTTTCTTCCCAGGGACGAAAGTAAATCTTTCCCTAGAAAGTAACTCTTTCAGCTTTCAGAAAACTAACTGGAAGAGTTACTTTCTAGGGAAAGAGTTACTTTCGTCCCTAGGAAGAAAAGAAAAGTCTAATGAGCCCCGTGCGTTTGCTTTTTGTGTATGTCCGCAGTAAATCTATGCATCAATTGGAACAATAATAAGCGGCATAACCCGATTCTGACGTGTAGTGACAGAATTGTAAAGTAATCCATGCGTGCTTTTTTATTTTATTTTAAATTGGGGTTACTGTCAGCTTCCACTGTCCCTGAACGAGCAGCTGTCACTTTTATTCCTCTCCACCTTCCTCATGACCGGGGGTGGAATCCAGAAAGTCCACTGAGCAGCTCAAGGAATTGCCAGTCTAACATTTCTACATCTATCATCCCGCTAGTTTGGTGAAGAAGAGTCGCGTCACGGTGTCCCTGAAAGAATGACGTAATCGATGTCCTTCCACTACGGGGCGGAGGGAAATCCGTTCTCGGTCTATCTAGCCCGTGGCCTTCTCCCCCCCCCGAAGACTACATTTCCCAATATGCATTGCGGTATAACCAACTGCGTTCGAGGCGCGGAGGTAGTTAAAGGCATGCTGGGAGTTATATTCCTTTAGGCGTGAAGGCGGGAGTTTTAGCGGCTGAGGCAGCTGAGCTGTTGCCTGGGCTTGTTCAGCCTCCGCGCGTCGCTCCTGCGGCCCTCAAGCCGAACCCGGCTCCGTTCTCCGCCTGCTGGCCGTGGCGGCCCCGCGTGGCCCGCCATGTTTCGCGGGCGGGAGCGGGTGGTGGCTTTGGCGGACATGGACTGCTTCTACATGCAGGTGGAGCAGCGCCTGGAGCCCAGCCTGCGCGGGAAGCCGTGCGCCGTGGTGCAGTACAAGACGTGGAAAGGCGGCGGGTACGGAGCTGCTGCTGCTGCTTGGCCCTGCTAGCTTTGCTGCTCTGCTCGTGTCGGCGGAATGAGGTGGGAGGAGGAGGATCTTGACGCGGAGGAGCTGGGGGAAAGGGGCCGTGCGGCTTAGTGGTCAGAGCAAAAGGCTTTAATCGCCCGCACCCCCAGGGAGGGCTGACAAAACCAGAAATCCTGCCGAGTTGCTGCTGCCGCCGCCACAATCGTTGCTGATCGATCGATGTGGGGTCAATACTGTGTAGGGCGGCTTCCTAAGTTGCCTCCCCATCCCAACTGCTTCATAATACTCCTTCCTGTGACCCATATTTCTGTTTTTCCCCCTCTACCCGCTCCCCCCAAAATGATAGGATGCGTTCCTGCACACTCCCAGTCTAAAATTGACTTCGGTTTTCACCTCTCAGGGTGGGAAAGCCAAATGCAGCATAATGGAATCCACTTCCCTGAGTCATTATACAACTAACAATTATCTATTTCTGGACTCAATTTGATTCTAGCATTCCATAAACTATTTATAGTCTTCCACCAGCCTCTCAATATCTCCTCAAAACCTTTAAAAATGTATCTTCCTCTTAAGATGGCTAAAATATTATAACGTGCAAGGATAACTCTCCTTTCTTTTAAGCTACAGTAATTTGTAGGTGGGGGTTTTTTTTAACATGTTAATTTGTTAAAGACTCATTATCTAATGCTAAACTGAACCAAAAAAGTGCCTGGGTTTGTGTGTTCCTTTCACTGTCTTAAACTCATAACTTAATAGCTCATCATTTCTTCCTCACCCAACTCAGAATCATTGCAGTGAGCTACGAAGCTCGAGCTTTTGGAGTTACCAGAAACATGTTTGCTGCTGATGCAAAGAAACTATGTCCGGATCTCCTGTTAGCGCGAGTACCAGAGGCCCATGGTAAAGCAGATCTCACCAAGTAAGTCCTGGATTGATTATTTCTTGCAGCTATTGTTGTCCATGTGATTGTGAAGTACTCTGAAACAAAATAGGGTTCAGGATGGTTACTGATCAGATACGCTTTTGATGAGTTTTCTGCTTTGGGGCTAAGGTTTGCTTCTTGGAAAGTTTTTGGAATCCCCTTTTGCTGTCTCTTTTCCAGTGTGGATACAGTTTGTTCATTCTGGGTCTTCAGGCAGCAGTCTCTCTAGAAATTATTTTTACCGTTCTTTGCAAATTGAACAATCCAGGCTTTCTTCAGAGTATAGTGAACTGAGCTCAGTACTTTTTCAGCCAGTTTATCTGTAATAGGTAAGATAGCTCTGTTAGCAGCATGCGAGGTGGGGGCGGGGACGACAACTGCTGCTTTCTGGAATACCACTGTTGATGGCATATTGCTAATTAGCTACCCCAATTATCAGTTAAGATGGAATGGGAATATTAGAGCATTGTTGGGTCTCCTTCCTACGTAGGTACCGAGAAGCCAGCGTGGAGGTGATGGAAGTGATGTCACGCTTTGCTGTGATTGAACGTGCCAGCATTGATGAAGCCTACATGGATTTGACTAGCGCTGTGCAGGAAAGGATTCAGAAGATGAAAGGGCAGGCTATTGTAGCAGAGCTGTTGGCAACTACCTACATCCAAGGATGGCCAGACAGCCTCGCAGCAGAAGAGAATACAGGCAACAAAGGTATTGCATGCCTTCAGACATACTGTTCCACTCTTACTTCAACTTCCCTTGCTCTTAATCCTGTGTAGATTATAATTCCATACAGAGGTATTTTCATTCTCAAACTTGTGTGCCTACAGAAGAGCATGGTGATGGTCTGGAGCCAATCCACGACTCCCAGGTTTAGCATATATTTTTCTTTTTCTCTTTGCTTCAATGTTCATGTGAGGGTACTAAAGGTTTGAAGGGATGGTATGAAATTGGAAGTGTGCCCTTCAGAGGTAATGGATATGGTACCATAGCATTTTCTTCTTGAGCTGCAGCTTATAATACAAGTATATTTTCTCTATTTTGTCACTTTCTAATCTTTCGCGCACTTCTTGTTCAGCTTTGTAAGACCAGATTAATTTGACCTCAGCAAAATGTTCCCTAAGAAGAAAGACATGTCTGCTTTCTAACCTGCAGCAGGAACAAAGGAAGGTGATTAGTCCGCTGCTGAAAGGCCAGTATTGCAAGTGGAGAGATCTGGGGAAAGGTTAAGAGTAAAAGCAGTAGGAATTGCCAAAACTGATGTACTTTGAGAGAGCTTATTGCTCAAGTCTGTGTGGCTATTTTCCATGTGGCTATTGTCTTTAGTTCAGTTCCAAATTTGGAAATTTATTTTAAGCCATTTAAGTTTACAGTGGTACCTCGGGATGTGAATGGGATCTCTGTTCGCATCCTGAAGCGAACGTAACAAGCGACGGCGTGCGTGGGCAGGCCGTGTTTTGCTGCTTCCGCACATGCACATGACGTCATTTTGAGCGTCTACGCATGCACAAGCGGCGAAACCCGGAAGTAACACTCTCCATTACTTCCGGGTTGCTGCAGAGCGCAACTCGAACGTGTTCAACCCGAAGCACATTCAACCCGAGGTATGATTGTATTGCACATCTTCAGCTACCTTGCTACTAGTGTTAGAACATCTTTTAAAGGCCAAATGGTATGAAACTTCCCTGTTGTGAGAGCTGTATGCTAGGTTGTTTGTTGCATTCTTACCTTGATTAATCTAATCTTTGAGACTTGCCTAAAGGGTAGCCCTCCTTTGGCTGCAAACATTTTTACAAAAATGCAAAACCATCCCCCCCGCCGCCTCCTGTTTATTTGCTTGCCCTGCAAGTTTTCTTTCTTTCTTTCTTTCTTTCTTTCTTTCTTTCTTTCTTTCTTGGGCTTATTTGACCAAGGATGGCCTTATAAAGGGCTTTCTGATTTCTTCCTGTTTTCTTCTTCACTAGATGTTTTACAACACTGTATGCTTTTTGTAGCTTTCCTGACCTGCCACTCTGCCATGACAATAATTATTCTTTCAAGATTGGAGATAGGTTGCTTTGTGTTCCCTTTTAGAAGAACTGCGGGAACGTGGTTTGCGACAGTGGCTTGAATCATTGCCTTTTGGAGATCCCAGCAGTCCAGAGCTGCAGCTGACTGTGGGAGCTGTCATTATGGAAGAAATGAGGGCAGCTGTGGAATCTGTCACTGGATTTAGGTGTTCTGCTGGCATTTCTCACAACAAGGTATATGTACGACCAGCATGTTTGTGTTTTTGAACTCAACTTTACTAAAGTGGTGTACCTCTTGGCTGCTCTATGTATTCAGTGGAATCTGTTCTGAACAGATTATTATTGTGACCTGGCACAGAAAACAGTAATGGAGAAATCAGGATAGGATTAGACCCAATGATTGTAGTAAATACCATCAGCAATCTGGTTTTGGTAAAATGTATTTTTATGAACAGCTCCAGAATGTGAGATTGGATGATGTGATAGACTGAAGAATTTGGCATCTTAACGTAGAGCAGGATTTACAGGAATACATCTCCATGTTGAGCCTCTTGTAAGCTTCCTAGACATAGATGTGTGGCTAGCTAATTGAGTTATTCAACAGGTTTCAACTGATCACATTTGTGTGGACCTAGTCAGTTACTAATGGCGGTTGCCTCTGAACCTTCTTATACAGAGCGCATCAAGCTGGAATGAAGTATTCAGATTCGGAAGCTAGGAAAACTGCTTGTTATAGCATGCAGGCACAACATCTTATTGTGTTTCTTGCTCTAAAACTATTGGCACTTTTATAGAAGAGATTAATAGAGGGAGAGATGATGCAAGTTGTAATAACAAAAAACATGGAGTTAGCCATTCCTGCCCTAGGTAATAACTGTATTGATGCCACAGGTGGAGGCTAGGATACCTAGCACCTGAGAGTGAGAATAGTAGATTTCCTCTTCCACACAGCTATTCTGCAAAATGTTAGATTTAGTGTATATAGTAGACCTTAGAAGTAGTACTATTTACTTGATTAGTATTATTCTGTATTCAAAACATTAGGAATAAACAAATTATTGTTGGATCTTTCAGCCACAGGCTGTAGACAAAAGTCATATACCCAAATAAAAAGAGGGTATCATTGTATGAGGTTTCCTTTGAGGAGACAAGATTAGCCCAGATAATAAGCTCTGAAGCAGTAAATGTTTTTAGAGTAGAGATTCTCTTCTCCCTGCCTCCAAACTTTCAGTTTAAGAAATTCAGCAGGACGTAATTATTCTTTGATTATAAGAACCAAAATCTGACAGTATGAGAGATTTTCTATCCCTCTAGTGCCACAAATGCAATGTCTAGTTTCATTTAATTTTGAATTCCTTTCTAAAAACACTGGGTGTGATTTGCAAAAGAAAACAATCCAAGGTAGCATTTGAAAACATAAATTGCCAGCTCATTACTTGCAGTATTTGTGTATTCAATTCAGCCTTTTCTCTAAGATGACAAAATAAACTCTGATAGACCAGGTGTGTGTTGGAAACCCAACTTGGAAAGCCAAGCTTCCTAAATTGAATGCTTTCTTTATTCTAGGTATTAGCAAAGCTGGCCTGTGGTCTCAACAAGCCTAATCGTCAGACTCTGGTGTCACAGGGTTCCGTCCCTCAGCTCTTTAGCAAGATGCCAATCAGCAACATGTATGTAAAATTGATGATCTGCTTCTAGAAGCCCCATATGAGATTGCACTCATGAATCGCGGAACTAGCATTTTTCTTCTGCACATTATTGTTTAGGGTTATTCTGGGTATACTGTAAGCATCAGACCAATGACAGTCAAGAGATAATAATAAGAATGGATGCTAGAGGGGGGAAAATTCCTCGTGCAAGCACCAGAATTTGGGGAGCCATAATTATGTTTCAGCCATCCTTCCTTTGTGCAAAAATTGATAAACTATCAATATTTTTATATGCCAGTTTATTATTAGGGAGTGGACTGGGATTTTTCAGGCCTGGTTGCAAATGTAAATGATTCTAATAAATATGTGGTGCTGTTTTATTATATTAACTTCCTAGCTGATTTCTTCTCCTGCACATACTAGTGTAGATAAGGAAGATGCTGCTTGTTAATATCTTGCTCCATTGGGATATTTTCCATGCTTGTCTCAAAAAGCCAAGTTTTGCATTGCTTTTTCTCCTTGTCCTGCTTATCTGTCTGCCTTCTGCTAGCTGGTACATAAGAACCTGTGTCTGAAGACTTCTGCTTTTTTACACATGACAGCTTTCCTTTTCTCCCATAGCCGCAACCTTGGAGGGAAGCTTGGGGCCTCTATCACTGAACTTCTGGGCGTGGAGTATGTAGGAGAGCTGATCCAGTTCAGCGAATCACAGCTTCAGACCCACTTTGGAGAGAAGACTGGGTAAGTTGCTCACTAAAGTTCTGGCCTCTGCTACAGATTCAGGTTCCATTCATGTTTGCTTATGCTGCTGAGGATTCTGCTCACGACAGGGTCTGTCTTGAGTTTCCAAAGTCTCATTTCTACTGAGAACTTGACACAAACACATTAAGAGGCAGTGTATTTGCTTAAAGCCAGATGAAACATCTACAAGATTCAGAGAAGATTGCAGCACGTGCATTTTAAAAAAGCTCACTTTAGTCATTGCATTGAAGTAACACTTAATATGACAAAATAACAAAAGGGAAGCAAGTGTTATGCATATACTGTGCAAATTCTATAGCGGTATCTGTGTTAGCTGCAGCAAAAAGACTATTGGGTCACTTTAAAGACTGACAGGTTTATTATGGCACAAGCTTTCAAAGGATAGTCTGTTTCATTAGATGCATATGGAGTGTCATCCTCAGGTGATAGATATGTAATAGACTGTTGTTTTTACTGTCCAAATGTTCTATTCATGGTCACCCATAGCAGGAAGCTGCAATTTATTTAACATATTCGCTTCTACAGCAGATGAGGTTGTCATGTAATTACATATTTATCCAAGTGGGACAACAGAGTTTATCTGACTCCGTTAACCCAATAAGGCTATTATGAAATCAAAACAATATACCCTCTGGGGGTTTTATACAGAGGGCTGTAGTATAAACACTGACAACTGGGAAACACTGGCCTGCAAGCGTTCCAAATGGAGAACAGCCTTTCCCAAAGGTGTCATTGGTTCGGAAGACACTCAAACTCAGGACGAAAGGGAGAAACACACTAAGAGGAAGGCATGCTTGGCAAACCCTCACCATGATCAATTCCCGCCCGGAAACCTGTGTCCCCACTGTGGAAGGATGTGTGGATCTAGAATTAGCCTCTACACTCACTTACGGACTCATTGCTAAAACCATGTTTATGGAAGACAGTTGTCCTTGGCTACAAGTAATCACCAAAGGAAGAAGAAAGATACAGATGGTAGCAGTGGGTTATGTCATCAACTATCTTTTGGACACAAAATTGATGCTGATCTACCAGGATCATATTTCCATGTTCTTCCCATAATATCCAGCTTGGTCCTTGCTATTGATTCACTGCACCCCAGCAAAATATGTCATAGCAGATTAGGGTGCATCACTAATAGCCACTCCATACAGTTTGTATACCAATATCTATTCAGATGTGCTGTTAAGTGGCAGAGACACTTATGATAGGGAGCTCTCCATTTGCCTTGCCTGTATTCTCTTTAGAATCTAACTCTTGGACTTGATCCTCATCTCCATTGATTTGTGTGCAGGTGCCAGATACATTGGATGTCTCTAAGTAAATAAGTAACATTTCCAACCTTGGAACCACTTATTTATTTAACTCGGGTTTCCATATATGCTTTGCAGCTCCTGGTTGTATGACTTGTGCAGAGGGATGGAGCATGAGCCTGTGAAACCTAGACAATTGCCCAAATCCATTGGCTGTAGTAAGAATTTCCGTGGGAAAACAGCTTTGGTTACTCAGAAGCAGGTAAGAGAGTGTCCAGAGAGCTGAACCAAGTTTGTCCTGAGAGCAGGAATAAAAGATAAGGCAGCACACATTGCTGCACCCTTTCTCAAGCCTAATTTGGTCATCACCTTTCAGCATCACTTTGCTCTGAAATGGTCAATAAATTGTTGAAGAATTCTAGCAGTGGGAGGGGAGTGCCAAATGTCTCCTGTGACCTGCCGATGAGCTAATATAGCAGAGGAGGAATTATTCCTTGGACCACGATCTCTCTCTGAGGTGCTAGCAAATGAGATCCTTGTTCCATTTTAGCATCTAGCGCGGTGTCCTGTCCTTTGAGCATTCTGTAACCACATCTTTCCCTGCAATTGAATTGCTCCATGGTAACATTTCTGATCATTTCAAGATTATTTTATTTATTAAATTTCTATACTGCCCTTCATCCCAAGACCACAGGGTGCTTTACAATATAGAAACACAAACATAACCAGAAATGAAAACAGTACTCTCCCCCTACAGTATTGTTTGTTTAGAGATCCCAAAGCTTTTGTTGTTCTTCTTGGCCTTCCATCTGATAAAAATGTCCTGTGGATGTTCCTTGCATATTTTGGTTTTCTATTTGTAGTAAACTGAGCAGTGTCCCAAGACAATAATAAAAACCCCAGTAATTATGTATGTAGGTGCAGCATTGGCTTCTGCAGCTGGCCTTGGAGCTGGAGGAGAGACTGAACAAGGACAGAGACCAAGTAAGTAGAGAAAGATAGAGTCCTATTATCTCATTGAGTACTTGATGCCTGAAGGAGATCTCTGTGAATTGGGTTGAGAAGAGCAAGTGTGCCTGCCTCTGGTAACCATACATATCATTTGTCTGGATGTAGCTTGCTAGAGGTCTGTAGTAGTTAAGTATCTTCAGCAAATCAGGGGTATGTCCCCTCAATCTGTTCTGGGTGTCCCCATCCCCCCCCCCCGCCAGTCCTCTGTAGTAATTTGGGAGCAGGGATGGAGTCACAGAGAGGACGACCAAGTCCCATTGCAGAATGGATGTCATTCTACTTGTGCCATTATTTAGTTAGCATATGAAGCCTATGGGTGGTATATCCATCTTTCCGCTAAGCACCAGCTCATTTTATTAAGCTGACTAAAGCGTGTGCCTTTAGATCACTTCCTGAAAATAACACAGATACATCCCTTTATAGCATTGGGCTTTCCTTACAGATGTCACGGTTGAGGTGAGCTGCTCATGAGCACTGAGCTCTTGTTAAAGACTAGAGTTCCTTGTAGTCTTCCTACATTTTTAGCTTCATTGGAGAATCATGGAGAAAGACAGTAGGGTTAAGCTCCGTACTGAAACACATCTGGATTAATCCAGCCCAGGCAAACTCTGGCCCTCCAGATGTTTGGGACTACAATTCCCATCATCCCTAGCTAACAGGACCAGTGGTCAGGGATGGTGGGAATTGTAGTCCCAAACATCTGGAGGGCCAGAGTTTGCCTATGCCTGATCCAGCCTGATATCCACTACCCCTTTTTAAGAATGTCCTCCTAAAATCCAAGTTATTGATATCTGAAGTATTTCTTGTCAGGATTCTTATATACTGTATATCTTTCTTCCAACAGAACAACCGCGTAGCTAAACAGCTGACTATTGGGATCCATATGCAGGGCTATAAACATGCCAACAGCTTATCCCGCTGCTGTGCCTTAGCAAATTATGACGCCCATAAAATCAGCAGAGATGCTTTTGTGCTAATCCAGAACTGCAATACTGCAGGTGGCCAGCAGGCTGCATGGTGAGAACTTTTTTTCCCCTTGGACACATGAGTGTAACTGCAGAGGAGGAAATGTTAGCTTTATCCCTTCTTCCAATGTACATATTGCAGAGTCTGTGCTAGAACAGAAAATGAACTGCTAGTGGGCTGGACAGCCATGCTGTTAAGTCATATTTATGATATGAGAACGTTTATTCCGATTAGAGCCAAGATGAGGGTTGCTCATCACATATCATCTTCCAGGCTTAGCAAACTGCTGAAAAATATCTGTGTAACCTTGTTTTTTGAGTTTACTCCCTCTGAATTGTTTGCTAATGTGCCCTCGCCTACAGGTCTCCTCCAATTACACTTCTTCAGCTTTCTGCGAGCAAGTTTTCAGAAGCTCGTGCTTCCTCCGTGAACATTACATCCTTCCTGACGACTGACAACCAAGGTACCCAAGCCACTTGCACCAGTGCATCCAGCCCAAATGGCAAGTCCATTGAAAGCCCCAAAAAGGAGACCCTCAAGAAGACAACCAATCCTATTCAGATGCTTTTTCAGAGGGCAGTGGAAAAGAAACAGGCCCAGGCTATGGTCAGGAACTCTCTTCCTGGTGTCAGCAATGAAATGAACTTACCATCAGTACCAGAGTCCAGTATCTGTCAGGATAAACGACTCACCCCCATTAACAGCCAGATTCCAAAAGCTCCTGCGGAACAAAGTATCACCAGGAGCAACCCAGACTGCATGCAGAAACAGCTCTCGGTAGAGCAGTCTGTGGCCAGCTCCGAAGCAGGGCTCCTGGAGACCCCTTTAGAAACAGAAGTGCCTGAGGTCTCTTCAGAGCTCCCTGATCTGTGCAAGGAAAAGGAAGTGCATCCTGCTGCTGGAATTTCCCAGGTAGGGGCTGATAGTTGGGCTCTTCAGCCCTGTACTGGTGACACGATGCTGTGCGAGAAATGTAATCAACAGGTGTTGGTATGGGAGTTCACAGAACACTCGGACTACCACTTTGCTGTGGAGCTGCAGAATTCTTTCTCAGGAACTGACGCCTTCAGGCCATCTTTGCCTCCCACCAGCCCTCCAAGTAAGGGCAAAAGTAAACAGAAGACACCCACAGCCTCTAGGGCCAAAAGGCCAAGGCAAAGCACAGATAGGACTTTGGATTTCTTTTTTAAGCGGCCACCTCCTTAGGATGAAGCTCATCTGAGCAGCTTACCTTGGAAAAAGAAGGTGCAATTTTATTTGCCTTTATCTAATATCCATAAGTAAGTAAATAAACAGGATAATAAATTGTTCCAAACAGGTGCTTGGAAAGCTACAGGACTCCCCGTTGTTGTTACAAGAACCTGCACTTGGTAGTCAAGGTTGTTATGCCTTCTGTAGCACGTTCTTGCTCTGTAGCTTCAGATGGTGACAGATTTCGCATCAAGGTGCCATATTAATGATACTGCCAATTTATGGTAGTCATTGGGGCCATCTCTAGTCAGACTGTCCCCTCCACAGGACCATCTTTACATTGTACGTCATTCATTTGTTTTAGTATTTTAAACTTGTAAACTGCCTTGGCAGAAGAGAGGTATTAAATGCAATACAGTCATACCTTGGGTTACAGACGCTTCAGGTTGCGTTTTTTTGGGTTACGGACCACCAAAACCCAGAAGTAGTGGAACGGGTTACTTCTGAGTTTTGGCGGATGCGCAGAAGCGCCAAATTGCAACCCGCGCATGCACAGACGTGCCGCTGTGGGTTGCGGACGTGCATCCTGCACGGATCATGTTTGCAACCTGAGCGTCCACTGTACATGCTTTTGAAGATCTAGAGAGGTGCTGCTCGTGGGCTTTCCAAGGCCTGCTCTAGGCAACGAAATGTCAAGGGATGAACTTGGGCCCTTCTGCATCCTGCTCATGTGTTCTCTCATTGAGCTGCTTAGATCAGAGTTGTAGGTTGTGACTGGCTTTTACTGTGGTGGGGATTGCCCTTCCATAGGCAAGACAGTCATTAAGAGTTGAATGGATACTGGAATATGCGCTGTGAAAGTCCACATGTGTCCATTTGACCACTTTGATCAGCGGAATTGGTGCTATCTAGGCGCTATGTGATAACTGTTCTGCATTTTTAAGAATCTGATTGTTTAGTGTGGCAGCACCTGCACTTTGGAACCCCCGCCTACTGAGATTAAGAAAGCGTCTTCATGGTACTCTTTTCATCATCTGCTAAAAACATTCTTGTTTAGACAAGCCTAACCAGATGCTTAGAAAGCTGAGGTGATTTTAATCTGTCTTTAATATTTTAACTTGTGTATTTTAAAGTATGCTTGTGAATTTTTCCAATCGAGTGGTGTATAAATTTTATGAAATAAAGTGTAGAAACCAGTGTATACATATGGAAAGTTGAGGCAAATCTATAACATCTGTACTTTAATTTGATGGCTTGATTAAAGATCTACTTGATGAGTATAGGTTTTATCTATATGAAAAAGCAGGACCTTATTTAAATAAAATTGTCCAGTATGATTTAGGGTGTTTTACACCTTTAACTTTACTACCTGGATAGTTACAAACATATACACTTATTGCCCCATGGTGCAGTTAGGGTATTGGACTAGGAGATGGTAGAACAGGGATCAAATCACCGCTGTCATGAAACTTGTTGTGTGACCTTGAGCCAGTCAGCCTCTCACCCTAATTAGACTCGGGTTTTGTGAGGATAAAATGAGGGGGGGAGGGAGAACCATGTATGGCACTTTGAACTTCTTAGAGGACAGGTAGGATATAAATAAAAGTGTCCAATTGCAGCTTTCTAACTCCTTGGGTGTGAGCTATAGTTAAGTATATTCCATATGAAACCCATGATGTATGAAGTCTTCAACTATATTCTGGAACCATTGAAATGTGGTTACTGCTAGTGTAAAACCTAACAGCCTGTAGCACTCGGTGGTATCAGGGACAGGATTTCAAACTAGTTATAGGGCTTTAGAGAGTGCATTATTAGGCACAGGTTACAGACACAAGATATCTATCTGGTCTTGTTTTGTTTTACTTGCTGCTAAAACCTTGGTCTGCTTTTTCCCCTTTTCTGTGGAAGTTGCTGGAAAGGAATTTTCCTCATAGGCAAAAATACTATCCAGTAAAGCAGAATAAGGGGAAATTTTATGTGTTGAAAGAAATATTGGCAGGTTTGGGGCTTCTGCATAGAAATTGCAGCCTGTTTTGTTGTTATTGTCCACAATAGGATGGAAACAATGCTAGCAACAGCACCCGATTTTAGGCAGTATTACTAACATAACAAACAGGCTAAGCAAGAGCTTCATCCCACAGATGGTGGAGTCAGTGCTATTAGGATAAAGGAACTAGTCGTATAATTGGCAAAACGTGTGGCACTTTGCTATTTCAAATGCAAGTGGCAGAAGTTCTTGCGTTATCTTTATCCAGAGACCTATTGGCATAGTGTGGGAGTAGAGAAACCTTCAAAAATTCACTATCTCTGCAAGCAAGCAGCAGCATACAATCCTCCCCTTTATACTCAAAACTGCTGTGGTCAGGCCGATAGTTCTGCACGCACTGCGGAATGTCAGATAAGCATGTGCTACCAACTTGTAAACACTCATCTGCATGGAAAACTAACAGGAAAGCTTCCACATATTGCCTGGTGTCTCAATGCTGGCACAAGTTGCTGTTCAGCTGTACAGCACAATTTTATTCTTTTCAATAAAACATCTTTATTTTGTACATTATATATCTATATATAGAGAGAGATGAAAACACCTCTCTGATTTTTAAAGAATCCACAAACAGTGAATATGAAAAGCATGGCACCGAGAACACTCACACAACAGAAGGCAAGGAAAAGACAACCAGAAAGAGCACCTTTGAATGTTTGTCTGCAATGGGGTTAACTCTGCCAGAACTGTAAATTGCAGGGAAAGCACCTATTCCTCCCACAGGACAACTATGTAGTGGCAATGGGTTACAGCAAACCCTCTAGAGGAGTGCATTAGGCAGCAAATTTTCTTCGTCTTTTCTAAAACAAGCGATCCAAAAATGCCTCTTATAGAACCAATCCAAGTGATTAAAGGGCAATTGAGAGAGAAACCAATTTAATCAGCAAATAGCCATGATGCTTTGGGCCATGTTTGCTACTACTTTATAGTTAAGTGTCCATTGTGCTATTAAAAGGATGATTAGAAGAAAGATAAATGATTGTGGGTTATACTTAAAAAGCATCAACTTGGAAGCTGGCTGTATGGTTGCGCAGCTACAAGTTAAATCTCAAAGAGTACTTGCATTAAATAAACAGCTGTTGGATTGAGGTGAACTAGCAGAAGGGTGTGCGTTTTATAGTGAATAAAAATGGATCGTTGTTTTCACTGGCCATGTTGGCTGTAGCAGCTGAACACTCAGTGCAACAGTGGCTAAGATGGGGATAAGCAAAAACAAGAAATGTATTGCTGACTTTTAAAATATAATTTCCTACCAAAATGTTAAAAATATCCCCCAATGTTTGACTGTCTTGCTCTATTGCAAACTCTAGGCATTCACTATAGCTTTAAGTGGACTGATTGAAATCTTAGGTATCGTATGGTTTTCTGTGGTGCATACCAGCAATATAGACAAACTGCTGCAGTAGGCAGCGTTGATAACTGTAGTAATAGTAATTGTAGCAACACTTCAAATCTTCCTGGGATAATCAAGCAGTGCTTGCTGCTTTGGCTTTGAGAAAGTAAGGCATGTTTCCCAAGGAACGAGTTGGATTGGGGTGCTATTGAACTCCTAACAAAAGCCAGACAGTACCAATCTTTCAGTCAAGATGGTGAACAGAAGCGGCTCAGAAAACCACCAGCCAAGTATTGAGTAGTGTCAAAGCTAAAGGGGGGGTTCTGCTTTAGGAAGCCACATTATATATAGGGTAGCTGCTCACCTCTGCCCAGGAATAAGTTCTCTTAAGATGTTTGTGATTGTACCTGCTGCATGAGATGGGGACAGTGGTTTCCATCAGGTCAGGGTTATTTAAGGGAAATGTCCCTCTTCTCCCACACCCCCAACCCCACATTTTCTCTAGAAGCAGAAACAAAAATCCCACAATGAAATTAGCTGTTAAAAATCAGCACACAACGGTAGTAGGGAGGGAGAGACCCAATAAGCCATTAGATTAAAATGAAACCAACAAACAGTTTAAAATTAATCACAAATATCCTGAGCTGTACTGTGGGCAATGCAAACTTCTCAGCTGAAGCTTCTTCATCTGTCACAGGCAGCCTGTAAAAATCAGGCAGCAGGACAATGGAGTCTGAGTGCTGTGGGCAATGGATGTCCACTATTGCTGCCTCAGGAAGCAGAATCCCCAAGCTGCAGTCCAACACACTAATGGCTTTGCCCTCTACCCGGCAGTAACTTCCCAACAAAAGTCAACAGAACCAAGAGTTGCCGGTCCAGGCAAAGATGCAGCCGCTCTCATCTATTCCGGGGAAGGGACATGAAAGCAGCAGGTGATGAACAAACAACATGCTTAACTCGCTCCAGGAGGGGCACTCAATCCAAGCAGCAGTTCTAGCTTCCGCAGGAGCAGAAGGGGTTTGTCCATGTAAATTGACTGGCCAGCAGCAGCTCTGGACAGTGGGGAGAGACTTTCTTCCCTTCCCCTATTGCTAACATCAGGAAACCCCACTGATTTTGTGAGTCAGAAATTGACCAGGTCAGAACTTAAGCCCTGATCCAGTCCATTCTCTTCGATGGTGATGGCTTGGATATAAGTGACATGTCCAATACCTTTGGTAACTCCTTCACGGAACAGCAATTTGGCTCCTATCTTCAAATATTCAGGATGTTTAATGAATCTGAAACATACCACAGCCTTTTCTCCTGTACGCAGCTTATCCTGAAGGAGGGAAATAATAGGAGTTACAAGGTCAGTCGCCTAGCTACTCGGCTTAGGGATTCTAAGAAATGAGGGGGATGTTTAAGGCCACTGAGCAATTCAGTCCCAATATGCTTTGCGTGTTTATGAAACTCCTAGTGGATTTAACTATGCAGGTTCTCTTCTGAAATGGTGAAGGCATTGCAGAAGGGAGTCCTAATGTCATGGTTACAATAACTGATGCAGGATGAAGACGTGAAAGCAATGGAAGGATTCCTTGAATAGACTAGAAAAGCACCCCTCTTCTCAAAGACCTACCTTCCCATGGATCTTCTCCACAATTGCTGTTTGCCGTACATTGCCAACATGCACCGTTACTTGAAATCCCTTCCGGAAAGTTGTGGCATGGAAGAGCAGAACAATTTCAGCTTCAAACACTGAGCAAATGGTGGGATTCATCTCTGGGCTGACCATCACCATACCCTAAGTGACAGCAAGACAGCTGAACCAATACTCTTGACAATGGTACTCCTCTATTCCCCAATACATGCACACTAGGTGGACTGCTACTGTCCTTCATGAAGTGCCCAGTTTTCCATTTGCAGGAAGCTGGCCTCTCCACAGAAAGCCAAAAAATGGAAGGGTAAGATAAGAAGTGTGTACATGATGAAGACAGACTAACAGTGGGTGAGGATGTGTGGGGAGTGTTTAATTGCCCCCTTCTGCTCAATGGCTTTCACTCCATCTTCTTCACTATTGTAGTTTTTTGTGGAAGCAAACCACCCAAAGCCATGGATTCAACTATTCCCAACCCCTGATCCTGAATCAAAATAACTTAAGTGAATTTATATTGTCTGCAGCATTTTAGGGTGTCTTCTCAAGCAGGAGTTCCAGAGGAACCACAGTCCCTCACAATACCATCCCTTCACAACACATGGTTCCCAAGAGGGTAGGGGGAAGCTTTTTAAAACCACAGCTCCCAGAAATAGGAGATGGACTCACTTTGCGCAGCAGCGAGCGGTCAAAGTGCCCAAGAGCCAGCGTGGCAGCTTGCCCAGCCCGAAGCACACGGCACGCCGAACGATTTCGCTGCATACTGCACACTTTCAGCTGGAGGAACTTGCCATCATCAGTTGGACCAACCACCAAGTTATCTCCCTCTCTACATATCCCGCTGGCAAGGGCACAAAAATCAGGAGTGTGTATTTAGCTCTCATAGAAAGGGAAAGCTTTTGCTTTCTACCTTCTTAAAACATACCCTGGGGCAGTTTCTTTACAGTCTTTCCCATCTCAACTACCCTCTGTATCCCACATGGAATGAATCCCTTTGTATGTATTCTCGTTTCTCTTTCACAGTCACTTCTGTCCTTGAAGTGAAATTGTATCCCCTTGATTATTGAGACAAGGTGTTCGGCTTCCACCTGCACAGTATTCCCAAGCCTACAATGAGGAAGGAAATGCTAAACTACACTGCCAGTCCTCCCCTGATGGGGGACAGAAGCTCTTCTGCATCCCCTCCCTATCAATACTGACCCCAAGGCACCATGCAAATAGCAACACCCACCTTGACAGAGTTCCTCCAACAACAGTGCCCACCTCTGGTACTGTATAGATTTCATCCACCTGCAGCAAGACAAAATCGGGAGCTTGAGACCTGCTATATGGCTAGGCCTGCCCCCCCCCCATGAATGTCAATACAGTTCTGTCTACAGGACCTCAGGACCCATTCCTGAGCACTTTCTTCCTTACACTATTTCTCACGTGAATACTCCTCATTCTGCAGGCGTTTCCTATGTTTGTCTACAAATGAAATAACCTAGACACAGCCTTTCACAACCTGTGGGTCCCCAGATGTTGTTGAAGTACAACTCCCATCAACCCTAGCTAGCAAGGCCAGAACTCAGGGATGATGGGAGTTGTAGTCCAATAACATCTGGGGACCCACAGGTTGAGAACCACAACTAAATGATACCAGGGACCTAAATCAAATCCCTTTCTTAGTATAAAAGCCAACCATAAAAAGAGCCAGCCACAATCTCACTGGGCAACCATCCTTCCATCTCCAAGATGTCCTTGCCCTCGTCACATGAAGGTACTTACTGTTTGAGACTCCCAATAACATTGAGAGAGCCTTGCGTACCTGGAACTCAGTGAGTTGCTGCATGAGCTCTTCCTGTTCTTTGCTGTTTGTCAGAGGAGGAAGGATGTTGAGGAAAACTTTCAGGTGATCCAAGTTATCTCCAGAAACACTGGACAAGGTGAAGATAGGAGTGATGCTGCCAACACACATGAAAGAAATAAGATAGTGAGCTGCAATTCTGTGTACGATTGCCATTGAACACAATGGGAAGTTGACTTTTACAAGTAAATAGGCACAGGGAAGAAGTCCCTATGACTGGCTCCCAGAGAAGTTTGAGAGGAGACATCTAGGATTACACGAACTTGCTGCTGTGCCCATAAATAAGTCTGATCTTAGCTCTGTACTGCAGTCCCAGTCCCACTTGCCTTTATAATTTTACCTATTTAAATACTGCCTTGTAACAGGAGTCCTTGGGAAGGCTTACATTAACAATTCACATTTAAATAAAATACAAAAACATAAAAAGTCCGTTCAAAACAGAGAGAACCTGGCTTGTTTCTCCTTCTCATGGAAATGTACTACAGGCTGCAACAGTTCAGGTTGCAATCATATCGGAGGCATAAGTTATCTAGTCCCATAATGCAGCACTAGAACTACTAACCCCTGTACCACCTAGTTAAGCCAGTGGGGTAAGGACTTCATCCATACAGGTTTTTAAAAGTAGAACATGAGAGCGATCCCATTAGTCACACTGCAATATTCCACAGACCTGGAGGTACTCGCACCTTTCTCCTTAAATCCACTCTTCCTCTAGCGAGTTCGTTGCAATTGCACCACCCATGTCACCAAGTGATCTTCCCTCCCATGCCGAGAAGGGCAAGTGATTCTTACTTGGGAGACTGTGCAAATTGCTGTGCTGCAGTGACGGCATCGTCATCCGATGTTACTAGCAAGGGGAGCTTGTTACAGCCAGGCTGCTTCAGGATCCTCTCCAGCTGCTTCACTGTCCGCTCCACAGTGGCTTTCGAGCACAAGTCCACTTTGCTAATGACAATGAAGAAGGGGACCTTGAGGGCCATAGCCAAGCCAAGATGTTCTCGTGTTGTGCCTGCTGCAAGAGATAAGATGGCAGGGAGGAAACAAGTTGAGAAGATGGGACCCCAGAGCAGTTTACATTCTGCTTGAAATGGGCATGTGTATTACTGTGCTACAAGGGGTGAGGTGTTGATTTTTATTGACTGCACATCATCTCCGAACGAGATGTGTCATGCCTAGGTCTCAAAATATGATTAAATCATAACACGCAACATGCAGCTTACCAATTCCCGTATTAGCGCTCACCACCAGCATTGCAAAATCGGGGCAGTAACTTGTAAGCCCAAAGATAGTGGTTTTAAGGTACTTGTGATGGCCAGCCAAGTCAATGAAAGTGATCATCTTAGAGGAGCTCTCGCAGATCTCTTCAGCTGTCCGCGAATCACTGTAGTTGACCACCTAGACAGAAGACACTGCTGTTGAGTGTTCAAAAGCCAAGTCAAGAAGCCATATTTTGAATCAAAGGAGCAAGACAGCAACGAAGCAGCACAAACCTACCTCTCCTTTGCTGTTAAAGCCAAGAATTTCAAAGCTGATGCTGGACGTCCTCCCAGATTGGATCTCGTGCAAGTGCCGAAAGAGGTTGAGACGAGCTCTACCTCGCCCGTTATCTAGCTCTCCTTGAGTCAGGACACCCAACAGAGTTGATTTGCCTGAATCCACATTCCCAAGCACAGCCACTCGCAGATCTAGGAACTTAAGGGGGAAATGAAGAGCTGTACAAGCATATTTTGAAACAGAACTAACCTGTAGAAGAGTTTTTGAAGTGCAAGGTGTGATTCAGACCTTGACTGCCTTGCAGAGTAAAACACTAAGGGATCCAAAATCACTAGGACAATTTGTATAATTGCCTGTGATGTGTGGCAGCTCTCCAAAGCACTAACCAATGGAGCATCCTTTGAAATACCTTCATGGGACATGAAGTTCCAGTTGCAACTTTCTAAATAACAAACTGCTTGTATCAGAGGGCATTTGAATCAAGTGGGTTGTTACCTGCTGATTATCTGGGACCTTTCGGACAAGGACCTCGGTTATTTTCCTGGGAATATCACTGTCATAATCCACTTCTCTTTCCCGTAGCACCGTGATGTCAGCTCCTACTCTGCACATTATAAAACAGAAAGCCGTTGGGTGTTAATACATCAACTGCAATGACTTCCTCAATAGGTGATGGAACAGGACTATCTTGTTGTGTCTTTCAGAAAGGCCTCATTTGGACACAGCCTACAAATTCAGGGAAAATGTTGTCTGCTTCCCCATTTGGCGAGCCCTCATTGATCTCTGACCATTAAGTAATAGCTTGCTTGCCAATTTTGTGGGGGTGAGGACATTCACATGTGACATTTCAGCATAGATATTAGCCCAGTTTTCCAAATTTAATAACTAAGGATTCTAGGGAAATGTACGCCACCACATATCACAAACCATTTACTAGCCAGACCACACAGCTGCTCAATTGAAATCACTAGACATGACAACACAGACATATAAAGTTCTCACCATAGAGGAGTAAAGTGGGTTAAAACAATGTGTGCAAATATAGCAAACTATGTAGTTCTCATTAAATAAATCTAATAGAGAGGAATAGTGACAGTATTAGCACTGATTAGTGAGAAACCAGCCAGATTTGGCTTCTTTTCAGACAGAATCAGGCACCTGCTATGCAAGGAAACTACATAGGATTTTTTTTTTTTTAAGGAACACTCTCTTCTTACAAGTGTGACTTGCCAGTAGGTGCACTTAAGAGATTATGGTAATGTGAGAAAAAACCCTTAGGGCAAAGGACTTGGTGCATGGAATGCATTTTCCTAGGCTGGAAATATTCTGTGGGATAGCAAAACCAGAATGCCAGCTCATTTGTGGAAATAATGAAGCATAATTTGCTTGCTCTGGCCCAGAAGTAGGACAGATGCACATACTTCTCAGCCATCCGCCGCAGTGTTTTGAGAGAGGCACGCATCTCCTCTTCTGACAGTCCTACCAGCAGTCCGTTGTCCTCTACACCAATCTGGTACACTGCCTCACCACGGCCTTCTTGTAGTCGCCACTTCATCTGCGTTACTAGGTGTTCAAAGCGGTACTGGGAAGGATTAACTAGTTTCAGCTGCCCAAAGAAAGGAGTGATTACAGTCAACAAGCAAGGAGATCTGATATGGGCAAGCAATTTGCTTTTTTTTAAAGGAAAAAAAGTAGAGTTCTTCACTAGAGTTTGACCATTTTTATACAAGTCATGAATTGGGTTGAACAGTTTATCATTTGTTCTGAGTGACTGTCAAGTTCAGATGCAGCAGTTAAACTCCAGGCAGCTCAATAAAAGAAAAAAACAATTCACTGGGTAACAAATCTGAAAAAATATCCAAGAGCAAAAATATATTGATTAATTATTACAGGTTGTCTACTACTTAATATTAGTTTTTGAAGAGAGGTCCCCAGATTCAGTAAAATTAAATACGAGATATCCAATACAACCACAAACATTTCATTTGCTTTGTGTCTTCCAAAAAGTATTGTTTTGTTTGCAGCAATATACTCTAATTGCTAGGTACTAGTATGACTCGTAACATAATTTGACATATGGCTCTTAAGAACTTGGTATCAAGAGCCCATCCCACAAGTAACTCACCTTGTATTCTATGTTCCCATCTTCTGCCTAATTAAAAGAAGAAAACATGACAGGTTAGTGAATTCTGCACTGCTCATCATTTTGCATACAACTCTTGACATCTCATTTGTCAGCTCAGGGAAGCCAGCACATTGCAGTGCCTGATTTAGAAAGAATCAATTATATCAAGAGTTGCTAAATGCTATAGTTCTGGGCTCCATATCTATAAAAAGGACCAAACTGTAATGAGATGTCTCCCATAGTGCACTTTTAGAACTATGCCTGCCTGGGTCATCACTGTTCTGCAAACAAAACAACAAGCAGATTTACGAATGCCACAAGAGCTGACTGTGAGTTTTAGTAGTATATTTCCAGCTGCTGTAATAGCTCAGATCATGGAGAAGGCTTCAGAAATCATTCTCTTAAGAAAAAGTAAATCTCAGGTCAGTATTTCAAACAGACCCAGTCTCCTACTCTGCCTGCATGAATCACTTTGAATCCTTCACTGGGCCTCTATCTCCAAGATACCTCCTGACATCTGTGTGCTGGCTGCCAGTTTTTGAATCTGTGGATAGACATTATTTTTTGAAGTGGAGTAAGAACTCACAAATTCAGCTTCTACAACTAACTGGAACAGCTTATGTTGATCAACAATATCAAAAATTCTGAATCTGTAAAACAAGTTCAACTGACTACCATCTAGCTCCATAGTAAGTCAGGAAACTGGAATAGACATGAGGAGAAAAACACCTTGCTTCATTAATCAATAACCAAGCCATACACCTGCAAGCACTGTCTGTGTCTTAAAGATATCTTCTTCCTCCTTTCACCCTCCCAAGGTATTCTCCTGCACTACCTCATATTGCTGTAGCAAATAGCATAGTTCTCTAACAAATGTCCCTTATGCTGGTCTCTTCCTTCAAGCACACAGGGCTTGGAATGACTAATGTGACTGGCAGCTGAGGGAGAAGAAACTACGGTAGTAACCAGCTTGTAGTACAAAAAACATCCCAATGCCATGGCAGATCCACAGGCAGATCGCTACTTCTGACATTCCCTAAGTACTCAGAAAATACTTCTCCAGAAGACACCCCCATATGAGCTAAGTGTTAATAGCTAGTACTAAAAATTACTCAAGTGGGGTGGGGGAGACCAGACTATCTCTAAAAAGTAGATATGTGACATTGAATTGTACCCTGCTAATCTTAGTTCAGAGACAGTGGTGTGAGCGCAGAAGGAAAGTGTAATAAACAAGACTAACAGCAGCATGAAATCTGATCCACTCAAATTTCAATTCTTCCTGAAATAATCTTGTTTTTCTGGAAGTAATTATCACACTCCCTCTATGAGCAGATTCAGAGTTCTTTCCATGCAGCCTGCTGCTATTTTCTAGCTAAAAAATGTTGGTGGCAAGGGAAACACATAGTAAACAACATCATGGAATAAACCACCTACATACTGGAAATGAGACAGGTATAATGCTGAGTTTTTCTCCTAATATGCCCACTCAATCTTCTAGCTTTTATTTTATTCATGTAGCACCATTCCCACCAGCTTGAGTTTAGAGTGCCTAGGAAATCACTGCCTTAGAAACACAACATATCAATGTATTTTAGGAAGCAATAAGTTGTTTAACTTTTATCTACTGAAGCTGCCGTAGAAGTGATGCAGAAAAAGTGACAAGCTTAGGCATGCCCCAAAATAGTCCACTCAAGTCAACTGAGGGCAGAGAGGAAGTACAGTACCAATAAAGTCTCAGGGGGGATGAAATGACTAATTCAGGGGGGAAAGGAAGGCTCACCTTCCTAAAACAAAGGACCAAGTTTTTATTATTAATAATATTGTTGCACATCTTACATGGTTTGCTTCACACTGATTCTGACTGCTATCAACGCTTGATGAGACACACAAACAGAACAGTAAGAGATCAACCTTCACTAATATGAAAGAATTGAAGAGGCATATGTGTGTATGCATATATGAGTTTTGAATGAAAATGAGCCAGGATAACAGAATGAGTTTGAGACTGTAATACAGCTTTATTAAGCCTTGAGTCTCTAGAGCAGGCATCCCCAACCTGCAGCCCTCCAGATGTTTTGGCCTACAACTCCCATGATCCCTAGCTAACAGGACCAGTCAGGGATGATGGGAATTGTAGTCCAAAACATTTGGAGGGCCAAAGGTTGGGGATGCCTGCTCTAGACTATCTGCATCAAGGTCCAGCCCACGTTCAAGCTAATCTGCCACTGCCAGGTGACACACAGTAGGGACTAGTTCTAACAGAAGTAGTAAACCTATGTCTAGGTTGTACAGTTTCAGGTAGGGGCTCACTTAACAGTGCTTCTCTATATCACAACCCAAAAAAAGACCACCTGCACATAGAAATCTAGATGTTAGTGAAAACACTAGGTTAAAAAGAAATTCCTGACATCATGTTTTCTATGTACAGGCAACTGTTAAGAGATAGCAGTAGGATCGAAGAACATGCAATTATGTGAGCCCCTAACTATAGACTGAAGCATGCCATTGAAATTCAAAGAAACCTATATTATACTCAGTCAGACCATTGTTCCATCTAACTGAATACTGAACACTCTGTCTGGCAGTAGATCTGATGGGCTTTGGTTCAAGGTTTTTCATATAACAAATTATCTGACCTTTTTAATTGGAGAATTAAATTGGACAGAAGACCTCAATGAGAGCTAGACAGAGCTTTCCACAGGAACAACCAGGGCTTTTTTTCAGTCAGAACTCACCAGAACTTAGTTCCGGCACCTCTCAGGTGGGCGCCATTGCCATTATAAAAGAACAAGGGAGGCATTTGTGGTGAGTTCCAGCACCTCTTTATCTAGAAAAATAGCACTGAGAACAACATACTACAGAGTTTCCCATCCACAATCCAAGTAGATATGGACTAAATATATTTGCCCATTAAGGTCATTTGGAACTACTAATGAACTTAAGCTTCAGTCTAAGAGAGTCCTAGTCCTTCCAAATTGGACTGGCTGCCTTCGTTTCAAGTTAACAGCTGTATGAACCAATAAAAGCACAACTTTAGTGACTCAGAATCGCCACAAGTGGAAGAGAGGAAAAGAAACACTGCTAGAAGTTGACAAAAATGGTATCTATTTCCCTTTTGACACTCAGGAAACCTACAGTTTCAGAGCTCAAGTCATTCACTGTCAGAGAGGTCAAGAGAAACTTCAAAGTGTGGCTGTCATCTATTAGGCAAAAGGAGTGCGGGGAGGGGGGAGAGAAGGAAAGAGAGACTCTACTATAAAACCACACATTTCAGTCCAAGGATATTGCAACTGAAATGTGCGTACATTGCGGAGCAAAACAACCGGGCTACGAGTGTGAAGCCGATGGCAGTACCAGCTGTCCAAAATATCAAATGGCCCTATTCGGTAGGGCTATGCAGTCTTGGTAGGTTGGTCTTCTACCCCTTTCCCCTAAAATGCAGCCCAGCCTTGTACGTTTCCAGACGGAGGCTCAGCATCTCCCTCTCTCCCCCCACACCCCGATTTGCCACAGGGGGCTTGCCACCTCCTTCCCCAAAGTCAGGGGGACCACAAAGGCAGAAGCGGGAGGAAAACCCCGAGAGAAGCCCATCGGATGCAACACGAGAGGAGGATCCTGCAAAGACAGCCGACCACCGAAGCCCCGCCTCACTCACCTCCGGGGGCAGGTAGGGCGGGTTGTTGGCCTTGCCCCCCCGGTGTCTCCCGTTCTTCTTCCTCCCCCTGGAAGACCCTCCGCCGCTACCGGAGCCGCTGCCTGCGCGGCCTCGCAGGGCACCGCCGTTCCCGCCCCCCATAGGCCGGCAGCAGCCCCCAAATAGCTCCGACACCCCCGAGTCCATCCTGGGCCGGCCTGACACCCGGCCCCGCTCCAGCCCTTCCCCCTGCCACGGATGCTGCTGCCGCCTCCCAGCCCCGGACTTGGCTTATGACGGCTCTCTAAACTCCGGCTCCTGACGTGAGAAAGAACCGCAAGGCACCACGGGAAACAGGGCAGTAGAGCCGCTGGACTACAACTCCCGGAGTCCTCTTCGCCGCGCGGGCCGCGTTCGGATAGAATGCCGCTCTCGCTCACGCTCTCTTCCAATGACAGCGGGTCGGGCAGCGTTAAGGGACGAATCTCGGGACGGGGTGCAGAACCACCGTTTCCAGCAACGTATATGGGGTGACTTATGCAGCTGCGTATCTGAATAGATATAAGATTTGTTTCTTCTATGACACTAATAGGTTAGGACCACGGTCCTCAGGATTAGCCGGGATTTCCTTTGCTTAGAGAGCTATGGAGGTGCAGTTTATTTGCTTCTTGCATCTATTGCAACTCTCGAAAATCAATTTAATGGAAAAGGAGTGCAGTTTAGCAATTGCATAGCGACACAAAAATACAAGTCATCTCAGAGTAACAGTCTCAGATACACGATACGTTGGTATGTATCTTCACGCCGTAGAAATGCAAAATAACGAAAGGCTAAGTGCACTAGTAAAGCAGCAGAACTACAAATACCATCATGCAATCGGAACATATGCACTGAGCTCCTCCCCCATTCATGCGAGGCTTTGTTTTCAAATAGTATAGCCACATCTTCATATTTCTTTCAGGAACTTCCTCGGTGCTAAGTCTCTGTTGATGGCAACGCATTGCATCAGTTGGAAGGGATTGCTCTCTTTAATACGGTCATTACATCAGGTTGAGATGAAAGTTCAGGGCATGTTCTGTGTGGCTCAGCTGTTTGCTGTGACAACTACTCCATCCAGGAACTACTAAAAGTATATTTGCTTACTGAAACCGCTTTTACGATAGGATAAAGGCGGTCACTGTGGGTGCTCTTGCTCAGAGAAGACCAACGGAAATTAATGAACATGACTAAATTAGGTCCATTAATTTCAATAGTCCTACTCTAAGTAAAACTTAGTTAAATGTGATGCTTTGTGTCAGGTTAATTGTCATTAGGGCTATCCATAGCAAAGACACAATTATCATTTAAATAGCACTTCTGTCTTCCACTGCCTCCCGCAGTTTGGTCAAATTGGACACTGTAATCCTAGTAAAATCAACAAGTGTTAATGAAATCAGACCGTCTGGAGCAGAGGTTTTCGACCTTTTTGAGTCCACTGCTCCCTTGAACATCTTCATTCTTTCTGTGGCACCCCTGTGGGCTAAGGAGCCCAGTTATGTCACCCCTTGCCTGCAGAGCTGGTAACCCCTCACCCTTTTTTCAAACATGTTCCCTTGTGGAGTGTTCCCTCAGCCTCCTCTCCTCTCTTGCCTCCTTGAGAGTCCTCTGGGCAGCTGCTGCTGCCACCCCTGCCTCACACTGCCCCACAGGGGCCTGGGACTTGCCTGTCCCTTTCCAACAGGAAGGGCTGGTAGACTGGCTGGCTGGGCTCCCTTGCCCGCTTGCTTGCTTACTCCGAGGCTGCCTCAACTCCTGACAGCCACTACCCCCTGGCCAGCCCCAGAGGCACCATTCATCTGCGGAGCTTGTAGCCAGAACTGCTGCAACTAACGGCTGTACAAGCCTTTGGGAGGCAGAGACGCAAGAGGGCATCAGAGGATGGAGAGAAGGAAGGAAAGAGGGACAGAGGCCAGTGTTGCCCACTGCACCCATGACCATTCAAGGCACCCCAGGGTGCCACGGCACACTGGTTGAAAACTACTTGTCTGGGGGGATTAACCATGAGCAGCTCAAAGGAAATAGGTGTTAGAATGTAACCCAGCCAGATGGGCAGGGTATAAATAAAAAAATTAACAGCAATAATAATAATATGAATGGAGTCCTCTCTCCCTCTGTAGATGAAGAGGGCTTAGTTTAGGGAAAGGGTAGTGATGTAACCAGGACCAGGTGCTTGAAGCCACCTCCCCATAGAGCACATCTGTCAGGAGTGAGCTGGTAGTAAATCACACTGTGGCAGTAGTTCATTCATAAAGATGTGATTGGCACAGACCTGTCAGCCTTAATGAGCACAGCAACTCATCTCCGGTAGATCTTGTCACCCATGAAGCAGTTGCTGATACAGTGGTACCTTGGTTTACAGACACTTCAGGTTACAGACTCCACTAACCCAGAAATACCGTAGTACCTCGGGTTAAGAACTTTGCTTCAGGATGAGAACAGAAATTGCGTGGCAGCTGGAGGCTCCATTAGCTAAAGTGGTACCTCAGGTTAAGAACAGTTTCAGGTTAAGAATGGACTTCCAGAACGAATTAAGTTCTTAACCTGAGGTACCACTGTACTGAAGGTCCCACATCCCCACAGCTGCATAAGTCCCCTCCTCTCCAGGATTCCCCCCCCCCAAGGAATCGAGAGATCGCATCTGCACACAACCAATCTCTCTCCACCCTTGTTATGCCTCTTTCTAGGAGACTAGGATTGAAATAGTCACTCAGCCATGAATTGCACTGGGTTACTGGACCAGTCACTGTCTCTCAACCTAAACTCCCTCACAGGCTTGTTAGGATAAAATGAGGAGCGGGGAGAACTGTGGTGTGCTCCTTGGAGAGAAGGGATACAAAAGTAATAAGCGAAATAAAAAGCAATTCAAGTTTAATAAAATGTATTTCATTTTATAACATGGAATAGAACCAGGGCTGGCACTAGTTGTCATGAAAGTACAACAATTTGTGATTTTCATTAAAGTACTGTTGTATTTTTACTTCCAGAAAAAACGGAGTTTGTTGATTTTCAGTCTCTGGTGCAACATATTTTGATAATATATATAACTTGACTTGGCTTGAGTGGGGAGAGGAAGCGGCACTCCCCTCAGGCAGTAAAACGTCTCGGGCCAGCCTTGAGTTAAAAGGCGACCTTTCCTTTGGGTTGAAGGGCGGCGCGCCTACTGGCGCCACGATCTCTTTCCCCGCCCACTGACGTCCCTAAAAAGTTCCCATGATGCTCCGGGAGCGCGGCCATTCAAACCAGAGCGACGTCGGAGAGCAGAAAATGGCCGCGCCCGGAGCGACGCAACGAGAAGGTAAGGCCGGGCTTTGGGTTTTCCACGGCGGCCCCTTCCCTTCCCTTCTGGGTCTCTGGGCCTTCTGCATCACCGCGGCCGAGTGACGAGGCCGCTCCGCCTTCTCTCTCTCTCTTTCTGCGCAGCCGACTCCGGCTTGGAACTGCGCGACGCTCCCGCCGTTGCCGTGACTGTGGCGCCGGCGCCGCCCGTGGCTTCGGTTCCCGGCGGCGCCTCCTCGGTGTCTGTGGTTTTCCCCGGCTTCGTGACCCGCGAGGGCTGCTTCCGTTTCACCTCCGAGTTCATGAAGCACGTCTTGTACCAGAGGCAGCAGCTGCCTTTGCCTTACGAGCAGCTCGCCTGCTTCTCCCGGAGGCAATTTCCGAAATCACCCGGCCAGGTGAGTTGAGGCTGTTCGCGCATACACGGGATCGCATCCTCGCGTTACAAGCTGTGCACCCGGGGAAGCGCTGGCTGAGTTTTTCGCTTTCGCTTCAGGCGCATCAAACCGACACTGGCTCCAGGATGTTCACTTGTGTGGCAAAAAACGGTCTCTCGCACGGTTTTCCGCATGTTTTCAGAGACGAGAGAATGTGGGCTTTTTTGATGGGGGGGGGTAGGCTATTAAGCCACACGTGCGGATGTATTCAACTTCCTTTTCCTCATGCTTGCAACCACAAATACAAATTGGGATCTTCGCTTTACCTCTGGGTGGTTTAGACTTGGTTAAAAGTATTTCCTGTGTTCTGGAGGTCGCTGAAGATTTAGCTGCAGTTTATCTTCGGTGGCTTCATATGGTTATGGCAAGTATTTGGGGGCAGCCTCTGCATGGTGATAACAACTTGTGCATTTTAAAAGGGATTTTAAAAATGGGAGCAATCATACCTTATTAAACTCCTGATTATGAGTCTAACAGGGTGACTGAGAGCATCACAGGCTAACTCAGATGCATTGGGTGAAAATGTTCTTATGCTTTGAGGTTCTATAGGGTGGAGTAGCCTACCTCACTGATTATATGGGTGATGGATGCATGTGGTTGGATTCTTCATTTATTTTTGAAGGTTAAATCATATGGCTTTAATTACTAATAATAATTGTTCTTAGGACTGGATTAATCAGGAGTTCTGAAGTAATGGGTGCTACTGATGCTGTGTACATCACAAGGACCCACAAACAGTTCCTACTTCTTGGCATATGTACCTGCAACAATCATGTGCTGGAAAATGCAGTATTACTGGAAGGAGGGAGTAACTCAGTTGGTAGAGCATGGGGTTGTGCCTTCCAGCCCCACGTTGGGCAAAAGATTCTTGCCTTGCAGGGGGTTGGAGCAGATGACTCTTGTGGTCCCCTCCAATTCTATGATTCTACTAAAGGTAAAGGTACCCCTGCCCGTACGGGCCAGTCGTGACCGACTCTGGGGTTGCGTGCTCATCTCGCTTAAGAGGCCGGGAGCCAGCGCTGTCCGGAGACACTTCCGGGTCATGTGGCCAGCATGACGAAGCTGCTCTGGCGAGCCAGCGCAGTGCACGGAAACACTGTTACCTTCCCGCTATACTACTGTTTCATTATTATAAACTTTGATAATGTGCCTTTACCACTTTGGAGTCTTTACCATGGTGTCAATTGTCTGCTGTGGCTAGAGTTGTAATCCCCCTGAAGATTCAGGTTCACAATCTGGAGGTACTCCTGGACCCACTTTTGCTACTAGTGGTCCACGTAACCTCAATGGCTAGGGCAGCCTTTCATCAGCTTCAGTTGGTAAGACAGCTGTGGCATTTCCTGCATCGGTTTAGCCTGACCAGTTATTCACACACTGGTAACTCCAGTTTGGTTTACTGCAATGCACTAAGTGGGGCTGCTCTTGAGGCTGATCCAGAAGCTGCAGCAAATGCAAAACGTGGCAGTTGGACTACTTATTAGGGCAAAACAGCAGAATATGACCATTGCATTATGCCTCTGCTGAAGGAATTCCACTGGCTGCCAAATGACTACAGAGCTTGGTATTGGAGTGTGCATCCTACAGGTACCATTCTACCAGGTGGTATGTGACACACCATGTTGGAGTGGTGTCTTCAGTGTGGCAGCACCTGCCCTTTGAAACTCCCTCCCACTGCATATCAGGCAGCAGCTTTCTCCATTGATGTATCAGTGCCAGGTTAAGAAGTTCTTCTTTCAACAAGTCCTCTAAAATCTTTATCCCAGTTGGTATCTGCCCAGGATCTGAATTGATATTATGTATATATATGTGTTGCTGTTTAAAAAACTATGAATATAAAAAAGTTTAAAAGTTGCTTTTAAACTTTTTATATATGCAACAGTTCTATATATGTCGCTTCATTGTAAATCACATCTAGATAGATGACTCATGGGAAGAGATTCATAAATAAAATAATAAAAACAACAAATGATGTGGTGAGCTGGTCTGTAGTGAACATAGTATAATACATCATTATGACTAGCTCCTAGCAAAGAGGTAAATCCTAAAATAAAGATTCACTGCTTATAATTAATGGCCATGAACCTACTATGCACACATGATACTTCCTAGCATATAGGCAGTTGTAGTATTCTAATAATTGTCCCTAATCTGCTAATATTAATAACAGCAAATTTAGCTATTATAGAAATGACTTACAATATGGCAAACCCCTGGCTAGCTTCGTACGTTAAGGTACTCACCAGCTACACCTTTTTGGCATCTTCCGGAGCTTAGAGTTCTGATTGACTGGCAGTCGTTCTTCAGATTTGCACTTTTGGCCCCCTACCAGAGCTCCTTTCAATACGACAACTGAACTTGGAATGGCTCTTGCATTAATAGGAATATTATGCATTGTATGAAACATACTAAGCAGACAAAACCTCACATTTTCCAATTTCTAAAGCAGCGTTTTGAACTCCTGCATTATATCTTCCTAGCCAAGGCTGCATCTTCTGTGGAACTTGCCTATTGTATGTTTGTTGATTTAGTATGAAACTGGGAACACCTGCTTTTATACTTGTTTTGACACCTTTCAAAGGGCAGACATACCATTCCCAAACATGATCATATTCTGATGCAGATTTTATGGTGTGAGAGAAACTTTAGGTGAAATGGCACTACAGAAATATTAAGTCTTTGTATTTATTGGGGGAATGAATTTCCATAATTTAATGGGTGCTGTGCAGCAGTTAAGAGAAAAGTGGTCACTGAAGACAAACCACCTTATTAGTAACTGGCTTGTTTTATTTAAGTAGTGATTTTGGTAAGTTATGATTATGACACTTTTTCTGGTTTGTTCTATATGTTATCAATGATATGCCTAGACTTTGAGATAATGTGTGAAATAACTATATTCAAGATTAAATATTGTCATCTTTTCACCTAAAATATTGACATCATTTCAACCACCTTAACCTCACAGGATGAAGATGTGGTCAAAAAAATCAATCCAAAAGATCAAGACAGCAACAACAAGAAGTGTCAGCAAGTACTGAGTGAACTTGAAGGAATGTTTCAGCACTTAGAAAACATGTTCAGTTTGACATTGGTCCCACGAGTTCTTATTCTGCTTGGGGGCACCGCTGTCAGTCCCAAAGAACTCTATGAGATCAATCTGCAAGGTATCTCCATGAGCAGTGCTGATGAGAGTCTGCAGACAGGAGCCTGTATTCGCAAGCTTTTCCGTTCACTCTTCCTGGCAGATGTATTCAGCGAGCTTCAAGCCGTTCCCACTATGGGTGTCGTTGTTATGGTTCAAGGGCACCGCAGCTGTGGTGTTAACTGGTTCAGACCAAAACTAAACTACAAAGTGCCAGCCCGAGGGAGGAAGTTGACGGTCAGCTTATCGTGCAGTCACAGCAAGAATACATCCCTTTCTGCCAACCAGGAGATGAACTTTAACTTGGATGATTACATATGGTTTCAAGCTCCAGTGACAGTGAAGGGCTTTCGTTACTCTTGACAACGTTTTTAAGAGAGAATGCTTAAGTTCCTGTCTCCATATTGCTTTGTAATAAATCTGATCAGCTGCAGCCACAAGTTCCCCTCATTTGAACCTTTTTGCCAGACCCCTTAGAAATCTGTGATGAGCAGATGAGCACTATCATATTCTCCAGAGTTAACTTCCTTTCAAAATGATGGAGCTTAGAAGCAGATCCACCTAGGACTATAGGAAGGGCCTTTGGGGAATTGATTCAAAAGGGAAAAGAGATTGCTTTAAGGCCTACGAAACCTATTACATGTTACTTGAAATAGTTATACCAGCGGGGGGAACTTCCTACATAATGTTATATTATGGACTATGTTTACAGGTAGATAACTACAGTGTTCATGAATTACTTTGGTTTCTGTGACTGTTCAAGAATCTGGCAAAAGCCATATAACTTTCTGCTTTTTCCTGAGTAATAAATGTCTAAGGAGCTATTGTAAGGGTTGTGGCCATAATTAAGAGCAGCACAAATCCCCTCAACACTGGAGGCCTAATAACTTTTAAAGTTTGCATCCCCACAGGATAATTAGAGTGGGAAAAGTTGGTTTAAAAATATTTATCTGGTGCTACGCAGGTGCTTTGAATGACAACTCCCACCATCCCTGACCATTGATCATGCTGGCTTCAGGTCCTGAGAGTTACAGAGCATGTGGAGGGCACTAGGGAAGGCTGCTTGTGAACAATGATTTGTCTGAAAAATTACAAATTGGGGTGAAAACACTTTCTAAATTGTGGAATGTAAAATAATGGAAGTCTTTTTGGCTGAAGAGTAGGGTACAAATGTTATCTCTCGTATTGAAAAGCTCATTTTGCTTTCCTAACAGTTTGCGTACATGAGTACTCTGATTAAGCCTCCTCCTGTGTTTGTCTCTGTTAGTCAAAACTAGAAGCTAACATTGTAAATGTGCTCTTTTTGGAAAAGGCTCTGAAGCACAATCTTTGCTGTAATATCAGCTTCTATAAAGCTGCACAAGATGTTTTGCTCATCTTCAATTGCTGTGATCAAAGTGAAGCTATAGTTTTGCCTTCCCCAACCTGGTGTCCTCTGGGTGTTATTGGACTCCAGCTCCCATCAACCTCAGCCTGCATACCCAGTGGTAAAGGATGTGAGCTGTTATCCAAAGCATCTACAGGGAATAAAGTTGGTATTGATGATGTAAAAGCAGGTGACAAGGCAGGTTCTCTACTCATTTGCCACAGTGCACCATGGCACTGATGTTCTTCATCAATGAAGGTAAACTGCAGGGTAGGGCTGGGGGGTTGGGACAACCACTGTTGAGCAAGCATTAAGAGAACTAGCATCTTGTTCCCAACCAATGGGCAACATTTTACTTAATGTGAACATACCCACTATGAAGGGTCTGAACGCTTTACACTGAAGTGAGGGAAGAGGTTAGTTAGTTGGAGAAGCGTGGCTTTCCTGAGGATAGATTCCTATGTGTTTAGGTGGGAGTAACATTTATCAAAAGAAGCTCAAGACAGATGTAAGGATAATTGGATGTAATAGGTTTTCCTCAGTTCCCTAAGGAAATATTTTTGGGATGGGAAGGATGAGTAATAAGGAACTGCAAGCTGGATTTTGTTCTGCTTGAAGTTTTCAGGTTAAAGCTGAGACCTATGGGAGATCTAAGAACATATGTTACTTCTTGGGCCAAAGGCATTTGAGCTCCATTTAAACTATTATTTACAAAGCTGCTTGCCTGTTCTGGGCCAGAACAGCATTTTCTGACCTGTGGGACATTTTTGTATTGTGTTCTAATTGTTCTGGGAGAGGCTAAACAAACATCCTGCTTTTAAAAAATGCCTGTTGAAAGCTAACAGAAGCACAAAAGAAGCTGCATCGGTTACTGTAGAACAAAATATTATAGCTACTGAATGTATTTTTTTAAAACAACACTTTTTTCAGAGAAAATAGCATGGATTATGAGGAAAGTTGACTTGCCTTCTAAAAGGCTGCCTATATAGTGGAGCTCAGCCCTTGACAGTGTTCCTAATTCTAACTTGACAGTGTTCCTAATTCTAACTTTACAGCCCCTACGTACAAACCCAGTGGTAATCTACTATAATCTTACAATGCAGAACGCTGTGTTAAAAAGGTTGAGGAACTGCTTCTTCCCACTTGCCATATTTCCTTGAGGAAAATCTGTTGGGGGACTACAAGGCAGTAGTGGGTGAGGTTCATAGCCACTAATACACACCCTCATTCCATTTGCCTCTCTCTCTCAGGCCACCTTTTCCCCTGCACAGCAGTTAGGCTTATACTGGCACCAATGCAAGCTGTTTTTCACAAGGGGGGGGAGCTCCTTCCCAGCTGTAACTTTCTACCAAAAATCGTCGTCCTTGCATGGCAATTTGCTTCCACTGAAGCAGCTAAAGCCTATTTTCTAAAGCATAATTGCACAAAGCATAATCCTGGGTGAGGCAGGACTGAAAGAGGAGAGGCTGCTTGCCAGATGGGGAGGCTCCTCATCCCTGGGAAATGTTTCTGTTTGATTTTTGTGAAGGTGAAATGAAATGTAAAAGGAATCTGTCTTGTAACAAATCTTGTAAAATCATAATAAGACAAGAACTCTACTACCTTGGCTTTAAAAAGAAGTTGCTTTAATGTAAACAGTGTCTTTTCCCTTTTTTCACACAACTTTGTATGGCTTCCACAGCTAGCCTCATAGAAAAATACTTGCCTACCCAAAACATAAGGAGTAAATACATGCTTTAAGTATTGTTTAGTTGTCGGAAAGCTTCCAACTTTTGGTTCATAGAGCTCTCTGCAATGCTTGTGCCATTTAATATTAATTTACAGGTGTTCCACCTTCTTCACAAACTGCCTGAAGTCTTGAGCTAAAAGTGCTGGTTCCTCGAAGGCAGCAAAATGTCCGCCCCGTGGCATGTAGGAATAGGTGACAATGTTCTTAAACAACTTCTTTGCCCAGGAACGTGGGATATGAGTAAGTTCACCAGGGAAGGCAGCAATACCAGTAGGAACATAGACTTCAACCCTGTAGCAGAAGATACCATAACTTCTCAAGAGCTTACTAGATAACATAGGAACTGCAAAACACTTTTTCTTAGTAAGCCTCACTGTGGCAAGTTAAGAGAACATGCTCTTCCATAGCCCACCCATTAATACATATTGCATTGTTTGTCTTCTCCAATTTTTTACCACGCATGCAAACTAAACTATGGCTGGTTCACTAGTTATAGCCGTTCCTGGACTGGGACAACCTGCCTTTATAACTCTTGTTCTAATAACCACATAACTGGATGTGGAAGCGTTCCACAATGTGGTCTATATGGTATGGGGTTTAAGTACCTGTTGAATCCTGCTATGAGATCTTTGAGGGAGGCCATGCTCAAGGTCCCTTTGCTGTGTAATGATCAGAGATAGGGCCTTCTCCTTGGTGGTACCCCATTTCAGAATGTCTGTCACCTAAGTGGATAATTTTCAGGAGTGCACTGAAGGCTCAGACTTTGGGGGCATAAATGTGAACTGGATTCCAATAGTGTCTTGTCTGCTGCATTACGGGAGTTGTATCTAGAGATGCACTCAAATGTTTTAATTGTAAGCTGCCCTGAGCTCTTATAGGAGAAATAATATAACTTTACTAGTGAATACTAATATATTGGCAACCATGAGGGCTAAATGGTTCTCTTCTTGCAGATGTGTTCCAAGAGAGTTTGGTTTGAAGCTTTTACTCCGGCTTTAGAGCAACAATGGACCTGTGATAGTTTTGGTAATTGGGAAAGAAGCCATCATGGACTTTGTTCTCTTAGTGAATCATTTAGACAACTTAAAACTTGGAGAACAATTCCCTGATCTTTAGGCATGGCCAAAGAATTCCATAATGCTAGTTGGGGCTTTGTTTATTTCCTTTGAATCAAAGCATGTAAGATTTCAAAACTTGCTTTCAAAAGCAAATTTGTTGTTTTGGAGAAAATACTTCTGGATGTGATGAAACAGGAGTATTGTGCTTCTATTATGTAACCAGCTATTGCTACTATCACCATAACAGCTATAAAAATGCCTTAAGACAGAAAGCACAGCATCTTTGCAGTGCAATGACTTCTCTTAAAACAGCTTCTGGATCCTGTTCCTTACCTGCTGTCAGGAGCATTCTGGGGATTCTGGGAAAGATTTTCCTTGTAAAAGCGCATTGATGGTACAATGGAGGAAGTGACCCAGTAAATCATGATATTGGTCAAAAGGTCATCAAGAGAGTATTTCCTAAAGAGAGGAGTTTAAAGCATTATCATAGTTTTACCATCATACCTTTGGTACTTGACTGCAATTTGGTCTACTAATACAGAATAGAAAGTGAGCTAATAACATGCTACCTTTGGGGTGTGTTAAGAGTATACTGAAAAAAGCAGTAATGGGTTAAAAAAAATGCCAATTTTATTGGCTGTTTGAGATGAGAACTCCCCTCCCCCTTCCTAAAAAGGATCCTTACCCCATTACACTCGTGGTACAGACCTTTCCAGACCTCCATTGTCCATGTTCCGGAATGATTTGTCTGTCCAGGTGGAGAATTTCTCCAGGATGTATGCAGCGAGTCCCACAGGAGAATCATTCAATCCACAGCCTAGATCAGGGAAACAGCATATTACCGTTTACATGAGACACTTGCACCACCTCTGGCTAGGAACTGGGCCCTGCATGGGACTTGCTCAGAGATCAAAGTGAGAACTAGGGCTTTGGATTGCAACCAACTTAATGCCACATCATTCTGGATGTCTTAACTGCAAGGGCCTGGTTCTTCCAAGGATCTAGCTAACCTGGCTGGAGAAAAAAAGCATTTGGCTAGAAAACTGGCCACTGGGAGCACAGGGGTTGCTGCTGACTCATCCATGGTACCTTGGCAGTTTGCTCTCCCCCCGCCACCCCCCCTCCATGTAAGCCCATTACCAGGGGAGCTTATTGTGTGAATCTTGTTTACTTGCAGAGTTATTTTTGCTGTCTGTAAAAGTGGGGGGCAGAGATCTGTGTGTGTGTACAGTAGTCTCGTGTAGGTGTTACATTCCGGGGAGGGGAATAAATATGAAATCACATATAGCCGAAACAACACCTTGGAATTTTACCTGACAGAGCAAGTGTGAGACCTTCCCAGAGCCTGGTAAGCAGGACAGAGAGCTTAAAAGCTATTTTTGTGCTGGGAAAACCTGGCATGGAAAGAGCTTTTGAGCTCTCTGCCTTGTGTGTGTTTAATTTGTGCAATATCAGCTGGCCAGCTACCAAGCACGTACAGCTGTGATCATGCAGGTTAAATGCACATAAGTTGTAATCCTACTGTATTACTTTGCCCTTCCTCATTTGCTTCTGCAATTGTTGGCATCCTTCAGTCTCAAGACACTGGAGTCCACCTCTGGGGATGAAGGTTTCTAGGAGCCACAGGTGAGAGCTGAGTGCAGAGTGAGGACCAAAGGTGGACAAGCTACTCCAGTAGGAGCATGGCATGTTCCCCCACCAGTGCTACTACCCATCCCCTCACACCCCATACACTCCTCTTTTGCAATAGAAAGTTATAATTAATGAAGCCTGATTAATCCAAATCTCTATAATTTACTGCAGTTATTCCTATGTGCCTTAGCTAGTATAATTTCATTCTGTATGGGGAAGACTAAAATGCCTCTTTTTCAGTGGGGGCTTCACAAAACACAGGATGATCAACAAACCTGCTGTGTCAGGCTTGGTGGCCTGGATGTGTAAGTAACCAGATTCTCGCAAAATTTCATACACGTGCTTCTCAAAGTATGGGAATAAACGACGTGCGTCTTCCCTGGTGAGGCCCACCAGCCATGGTACATAGGCTCCCAGTAGTAAACCAACCAAGCTAATGTTACTGATGAAAACCATGTTCAGATGAAGCCCTTTTACAGATCTGAAAAGAAGGCATGGAGAGTTTTCCTAAACTTTCTAGTAAATGTGCTTTGGCTAGCATTAGAGTCAGAACCAGCAAATATGGAAGAACAATGAGAAAATACTTGGGAGAAGTGACATCCAGGAAAGAGACATAATCATCCCTTGTATACACAGGCAGGGATATATTGCTGTTATTTAATACTGCTTTTAATAGTGGTTCTTGTGCAAGCTGGCATTTCTCAGTTGCTTGCCATAAGTTCAATTAGGAGCAAAATCTGGATTTTCTTCAGGGCAGAAATTGATTCCTCATGCAGATGTAATCCAAAACGTATGTTTCTGTTCTCAATTACTTCCATGAGTCCTGCTTTGACAACAAATGCTCATTATATTCTCCGACATCCTTCCTTGCAAACAACAACCCTTGCAACCCCTGCAACCAAGTTGCATGAAGAAAGATTATGCCTAGATAACCCCCTGCTTTATAACGTAAATGTAAGGTAAAATTAGGGATGTGGGTGGCGCTGTGGGTTAAACCACAGAGCCTAGGACTTGCCGATCAGAAGGCCGGTGGGTCGAATCCCCACGACGGGGTGAGCTCCCATTGCTCGGTCCGTGCTCCTGCCAACCTAGCAGTTCGAAAGCATCTCAAAGTGCAAGTAGATAAATAGGTACCGCTCTGGCGGGAAAGTAAACGACGTTTCTGTGCGCTGCTCTGGTTCGCCAGAAGTGGCTTAGTCATGCTGGCCACATGACCCGGAAGCTGTACACCAGCTCCCTTGGCCAATAAAGTGAGATGAGCGCCGCAACCCCAGAGTCGGCCATGACTGGACCTAATGGTCAGGGGTCCCTTTACATTTAAGGTAAAAGTAAAGGACCCCTGGACGGTTAAGTACAGTCAAAGGCGACTATGGGGTTGCAGTGCTCATCTCGCTTTCAGGCCGAGGGAGCCGGCGTTTGTCCACAGACAGCTTTCCGGGTCATGTGGCCAGCATGAATTAACCGCTTCTGGTGCAATGGGACGGAAACCAGGGCGCACAAAAATGCAGTTTAACTTCCCGCTGCAGCGGTACCTATTTATCTACTTGCATTGGCATGCTTTTGAACTGTTGGTTGGCACGAGCTGGGACAGAGCAACAGGAGCTCACCCTGTCGCATGGATTCGAACCACCTTCCGACTGGCAAGGCCAAGGGGCTCAGTGGTTTATACTACAGCGCCACCCACTTTACCTTTACCTTTATAATGTATAGATATGCACAGCCACTAATTTATGTTGAATATTGAGGAATATGTAATAGAGAGAAGGACCTCCACCACTTACTGTGGCACCATCTGGGCTATGTTTGTGGTGATCTTGGAACCCCAGTCTCCACCCTGTAGATAATATTCCTGGAAGCCGAGTCTCTGCATTAGCTTGTGAAAGATTCGAGCAGCAGCCAATGAATCAAAGCCTGTCAGTGGGGACAAAAAGTACTGTATCAGTAAAAGACATCTACCACAGCTTTTAATTAAAAGCAGTGCCCTGGAAATCCCTCCTTGGTTTATCTGCCACTTACCCTGTTTGTGAGGGGCCTCTGAAAAACCATAACCTGGGATGGATGGACAGATGATCTCAAACACCACATTTTCACCACTCAGTCCATGACCAGCAGGGTCCGTAAGCAGTGGGATGATCTTATAGAATTCATAGAAGGAGCCAGGCCAACCATGCACCATCAGCAACGGCCTAGCATTCTGACCTTTCGGGGTGTGAGATGGTTTCACATGGATGAAATGAACTTCAATTCCTGCCAGAAATCCAACAGACAAGTTTTAAGTGCTAGCTGCAGCAGAGAAAGCTCACTGTGGAAAATGGGGTTGGGGTTGGTCTGAAAGGATTAATCCCATTAAGGATATATTTATGTGTAGTTCAATGGGGAAAGAATTCACCTTCAATGGTTGTCTTATAATGTGGGTACTGGTTGAGGATTTTAACTTGTTTTTGCCAGTCAAACTGGGTTCTCCAGTAGGAGACCACTCTCTGCAGATAGTTGGAGTTGAAACCGTAGTTGAAGGCAGCCCCTTCTAGGGGTGGTGTGTAGCGGGTCTGATCGAGACGCTGGTACAAATCCTACAGAGAAGAGAGAGAGAGAGAGTCCCCATAAAAAATACTTTCAAAAGTGAGGCATCCTAACCTCTATGAATAGTTCTTAGAGGATCAAAGGCTTTCCACTATATATTAGGGGTGCACAAAGATTGCGCTTTCTATATGGCCCTAAGGAATATTATGCAGAACAGTGTTGTTCATATGGGTTTCTGGCTGGATAAAGACTTTGACTGAAGGCCTCAAACTAAAAGAGTTTTTTTAAAAACAGACGAGAGAAACTTTCATTTCATTTAGGAAGAATTATTTGTTTTGTATGATTGGGGAATGGGAAGCGTAGAGAGTGTTCCATGTCCTAAAATGCATGCCAAATACTGGGTAAAAGATTCTGAAACAGTCAAAACTCAGGAGAGCTTTCCTGGTGCTAGACAGCATGATTAATTTTGTTCCTATTTAGAAAATGTGACCATCGAAACATATCTTAACATCTTGAAAGATTTTCAAGTCCCTTACAGAAAAGGGGCTGTTGCAATTTTTGAAGCTGCTTTGAACATGTCAATGATAGCATATTGCCAATATAAGCTACCAGGTGACAATTTATTAGTTGAGGTCTTCTCTCTCTTCTTATTCTCTTTGGCGATTACTCATAGCAGTGTAATAGTGTCTTCCATGAACACGGTCTTAACAGTGTGTCCGTAGGTGACTGTGGAGGCCAATTCTGGATCCACACGTCCTTCCACAGTGGGGACATGGGATTCCAGGCAGGAGCTGATCACGGTGAGGGTTTGCCAAACATGCCTTCCTCTTAGCATATTTCTCCCTTTTATCCTTAGTTTGAGCATCTTCAAAGTCCATGACACCTTTGGTAAAGCCTGTTCTCAAACTGGAGCACTCGCAGGCCAGTGTTTCCCAGTTGTCAGTGTTTATACTACATTTTTTTAGATTTTTAGATTTGTCTTGAGATAGTCTTTAAACCTCTTTTGTTGGCCACCAGCATTATGCTTTCCATTTTTAAATTTGGAATAGAGTAGTTGCTTTGAAAGACAATACTCAGGCATCCAAACAACATTTTAATGTATTTTTAATCTTTGTTGGAAGCTGCCCAGAGTGGCTGGGGAAACCCAGCCAGATGGGCAGGGTACAAATAATAAATTATTATTATTATTATAATGACCACTCCAATGAAGTTGATGTTGAAGAATCATTGCTTCAACACTAGTGATCTTTGCTTCTTCCAGTACACTGGCATTAGTTTACCTGTCTTCCCAAGTGATATGCAAAAATTTTCAGAGACACCGTAGATGGAATTTTTTGAGGAGTTGGAGATGGCATTTATAAGTGGTCCATGTTTCACAGTAAGGTTGGTAGTACAATAGCTTTGTAAACAAGCATTTTGGTTTCCCTGCGAATGTCCCGGTCCTCAAACACTCTGCACTTCAATCGGGAGAAAGCTGCCCTTGTGGAAATATAACTGCCTAGGTAGGAAAAGTGGAGGTCATCCTCTGAGTGTGCACATACTATTGTATGTTGTCATCAGCATACTGAAGCTCTATGATGGAAGTTATGGTAACCTTACTCTTTGCTTTCAGCCTACTCAAGTTAAAAGAGCTTTCCACCTATTCGATATATGGTTTCTACCCCGGTGGGGAGTTCAACAATGTGTAGGGCAATGTATAGAGGTCTTCCCAGCCCTCCTCCAACACAGTAATGCTTGAATTGCTAGGGTGATGAAACCTGACACCCTCCCCCTGTTTCAGCTAAACCACAATCCTCTGCAGCCTTCTAAAATCAGATGGCATGGCATGGCCACCTCAGGATCACCTGTAGTTCAAGTAATTAGTAGCTGGAGAGTCACAGTGATACAAAGCTTGTTTGCTAGCATAGTATCCCAATGACACAGGAAAACTGGCCTGGCCAGTTTGGGCTTTACCAGCACCCTCATCTGACCTAAAAAGCATGACTAACATGATTGGCTGAAAAGAAGGTAGGCAGCTACAGAACTGGAATGTGATCAATCCTTAGTGTGATCCTACTCAGTTGGCAGACTTACACACTCTCAAGCTCTCACAGGGCAGTTAGAACATCAAAACACAATATTAAAAGCAGTTTAAAACAATCACAAAAATAAGCTGGGTCCTAAAAATATACATCTCAGGTGTCAAAAGCCAGGGTAAACGCGTTTGTACCATGAATTTTACACATAACACCCCCCCCCCCATTTCCCTCTTCTCATTAGTACCTGGATTTCCTCCTCTGATGTCGTTACTTTGAAGGGTCTAATTCCTTTATCTTCTTCATCAGTATGTGGTCTCTCTCCAGAGCCCCACCATCCATCTCCCATTTCTAGGGTCTTCGTCCTCTGCCTAGACAGAAGCCAATATACTAGGAGGCCTCCACCTCCGAGCGCACAAGAAGCTGCAATCATGTTTTTCTGGGGTGTGTCATAAGACCTAGAAAGGCACCCAACATTCTGTGAGGCAAAGGCTGATAAGCAATCTATGTGTGCAAAAGAAGGAGTACTTGCAAGTCTCCTTAGAAGCAAATGGTGGGCTTTCACTGAAATGCTTCTCGGTATTTAAAATTGTAGCTTAGTATAAATTAATAGGACAAAAAAATAGTTCTGAAAAAACATATAATCAAAGGTTGTATATGCAAGTGTTCTTTAAACATTTTAATCACTCTTTTATGCTTGCAAGAGGTAATAAACAGAAATTTCATTCTTTGTTGGGCTCAGCAGTGGCCCGAGAAGTAAAGATTGGGGTCGATGGAGACACAAAGGGGATTATAGGGCAAGATTTGGTCTATGTGTTAAAGGTAAAGGTAAAGGTAAAGGTACCCCTGCCCGTACGGGCCAGTCTTGACAGACTCTAGGGTTGTGCGCTCATCTCACTCTATATGCCGGGGGCCAGCGCTGTCCGCAGACACTTCCGGGTCACGTGGCCAGTGTGACAAGCTGCATCTGGCGAGCCAGCGCAGCACACGGAACGTCGTTTACCTTCCCGCTAGTAAGCGGTCCCTATTTATCTACTTGCACCCGGGGGTGCTTTCGAACTGCTAGGTTGGCAGGTGCTGGGACCGAACGACGGGAGCGCACCCCACTGCGGGGATTCGAACCACCGACCATGCGATCGGCAAGTCCTAGACGCTGAGGCTTTTACCCACAGCGCCACCTGTGTCCCTGGTCTATGTGTTAGGTTTCTGTAAAATAAATAATAGTATATTTTACACGAACGCTGCAATCCCAAACATATTTCAGAAGTAAACCCTATTGATTTTGATTGCATGAACTTTCAAGTAGACATGATTAGGATTGCAGCCTTGTTTTAATAATTTCCAGTTATCAACTGTACTTTTCAGGCTACAGATTATAACTGAATATGCATTTCGTTCAAATAATCCCAGCGGTAGGGTGAGTGGGTGAATGCCTGCTAACCCATCCTTCTTTCTAAACTTTGTTCCATTCTCTTATGTAAACTGTGCGCCTGGCATGTGATTGTGGGTTGCACTTTGGCTCTTTTGCCAATGCCTCTCTGAAGGGTTGCCCTTTGTCCCAGGCACAACAGTAACAAAAATCAAGCTTATTAATGCACATAGCATTTCAATTCCTGTCCGAGCACAATAGAGGAACCAGCAGAAGCAGTTAAGCAGTGCTTTTCTGAACATTCAAAATGCTTTGCACAATCTTCTTGCAATCCTTATGTCCTGTATTACCCTCATTTTGCAGTTGAGGTTTTCCACTGAGAGGCAATGATTTACTTAAGGCCACTTGGTGAGTTTGTGGCAGGAGAAAGTAGCTTTCCATGAAACCACCAGTTTGGGTACATATGACATAGTGAGCAATTTTGCTACTAAGGGACACCTGGATTTCTGCAAGCCAGGAACTTCCCCCTCTTCTAAGTTTCCGAGCTCCTTAGAAGCAGAGTAGTCAGATCCTTGTTTATTTAAATCTCACAAGGATTTAGCTACTCAGAGGCCTTATCCTGGTAAGATATGGCGTTGATTCAGCACCAAGCAGCTTTAGTGGTGCTAATCTGCCTCAAGCAGGATCAGAACTTGATGGCTTTATGGAGGGGTCTATCTTTCCAGCACTTCCGCGGCAAACAGTCCTAGGCTCCTTTCAGACTGTCCTTTGGTACATATTTGAAGGAAGCTTTAAAAACAAAGTAGCCGTTCTACTTAACTATGCATTTAAATTAAGAGCTACATGGTGTTTAGCAACCTGATGAACACCCGCTTGTGGATAAAAAGAATAAATTGGGGGATCTTCCCACCAATGGGTGTAGCCAGGGGGGCAGTTCCTACATCAAGCGCATAAATAAAAATACTTAACTAAAAGGAGAAACTGTAGAAAGATTTTGACAGACTTTTCTGAGCACTTGGGGTGAAAAAAAAAAGTAATTTAAAACAACTGTTGCTGAGATATTTCATTCAGAATCTGTTTGACAGAGCCAGACGGAGAATGATGACAGGTGGGTGTCATGCCCGCCCCCTAACATAAATCTTGGCTACGCCCATGTCCAGACCTCTTTTCTATGTATGTTTATGTAGGAAGTAGGTATTCCGATCTACTTGAAACATGACTGTGATTACCTACCTGGGCTGGTAGCTATTCTAGTTTCATTGCTCCACAATAAAAATAAGGAGTTTGAACTGCCCTTTGCTTCTTAATTTCAGAGCACAGTGAACTGGGTTGGCTGCCCTGGCTTCACGACTCTGCAGCCAGCATTCAGACCAGTCCCTCGCCATTTAGCTTCTAGCTAAATACCAAGTCCAGCTTATCCCACCCCATAAGCTCCCCCAAGAGCAGCGCCTGCTGCCTCCTCTTTACACTCACCTGACATTCTGCAGGATCTGCTGCCACATGTCTGCAAGATGGGCCTATGAATCAACAAGAGTTCAGCTTTGACCCACGGACAATGCCCATGGAAAAACCTTCCTAGCTACGTACTTCCGCCTTCAACTGCCTGTTCCCTGTACTCCATTGAGTAACATTGAGTAAACAAAAAGATTACATAGTTTCCTACTGCCATCTACTGCCTAAAGGCATCTTTCCATGATGGCTAGCAGGACTGGTCAAAGACATGTTGCTGCCTTGAGGCAGAGCAGCAAATGGCGCCCCCTGGCTTTCTCTCTTTCTTCAGTACAGTGGTACCTCGGGTTACATACGCTTCAGGTTACAAACGCTTCAGGTTACAGACTCCACTAACCCAGAAATAGTACCTCGGGTTAAGAACTTTGCTTCAGGATGAGAACAGAAATCGTGCTCCGGCAGCGTGGCAGCAGCAGGAGGCCCCATTAGCTAAAGTGGTGCTTCAGATTAAGAACAGTTTCAGGTTAAGAACGGACCTCCGGAACAAATTAAGTACTTAACCCGAGGTACCACTGTACTTATACCACAAATCCCTAGTGTGCTGCTAACACTATATGCATGTCTGAGACTGCCTAGTTTTAGTTGACGTGACAGAACCTGTGCTATATATGAAAGTCAGGGATGCTCAAATGGCAGCAAGCTTTGTTGACCCTGGAGCTTCTGAAAAACCCTGGGTAAGACACAGAAATGGGAGAAGGTCTAATAAAGTTAACTAACACCATGCTCACTTCTCTGTCACCAACATGTCCACAACCACTTGGAGCCACATCTCTCTGAGGTTCCTTATTTTTTGAAATACAAATCTGGCCAATCTGTTGCAATATAGAGCAACTGCAGTAAACCCCACATATAAAAATGGCTTTTCGCATTGTGACCTCTCGTGATCACAATGCAGAACTGCTTTTGCTGAGTTTCATTGCAACTCATGCACCTGTAAGCATGTGCCCCCGTTAGCTCTGAGGATGCCACAGCAACTTTACTCAGGCAACTATTGTGGAAACAATAAGACTTTCTGTAAATCCGCTTCAGGGAGAATTTTTATTCTTAAAAGGCTTTAGTCACTTCACTGACATTATGAAAACTCCTAAGATGCCTTCTGGAACTGGATATCGCGTTAAAACGAAATTTACTTTTCAGATAAACAGTGAAGTTTTCCCAGTTTACCTGACAATCTGCTGCTTCTCCTTTCCCCTTCTAAAGGTAAAACTAAAGGACCCCTGGACAGTTAAGTCCAGTGAAAGGCGACTGTGGGGTTGCGGCGCTCATTTCATTTCAGGCCAAGGGAGCCAGCGTTTTTCCTCAGACAGCTTTTCGGGTCATGTGGCCAGCAGGACTAAACAGCTTCTGGTGCAACAGGACACCGTGATGGAAGCCAGAGTGCACAGAAATGCCCTTTACCTTCCTGCTGCTGTAGTACCTATTCATTTACCTGTACTGGCATGCTTTTGAACTGCTAGGTTGGCAGGAGCTGGGGCAGAGCAACAGGAACTCAACACCGTCATGGGGATTCGAACCACCGACCTTCTGATCAGCAAGCCCAAGAGGCTCAGTGATTTAGACCACAGCGCCACTCGCATCCCATGCTTTCCCCTTCTACCTCCTGTTAAGTGGCAGTGACCAACAGGACAACAGGAGACAGCCCTACATACTGTCTGCTACTGCTCTTCCCAAGGAAATGGAAACAGTAAATTTATCAGTAATAGCCGTGTTTGCTGGGCTAATATAATCTGAGTGGATTAATTTTGACAACACAGTTTACAAAGGAAGACTACACCATCTGGATAGATACCAAATCTTCCATACGGAGTGTTCAAATTGAATTATCCCAAGTAAGCTGCTCAAAGGGACTTTTAAGATTATTGTTGTTTTTGCGTAATAATCTCTGAATTGTTAGCCTCCCCCCCTTTTTTTGCATAGGATCCAGACAGTGTTTCTCAGGTTTTGTTTTTCTGTTTAAAGATGTTGGATTTTCCAAGTGTTCAAATTATAATATGTTATCCAGTTTCTTGTGTTCTATGTCAGTGCAGACAGTCATGTTCTTCAGGCACTGCATAACGCAATGGCTATTGGATCCACTATACTGTGATAAAAAAAACCAATGATGGCAGAAATGGGCATGAAACTGGACTTCTGCAAAGAAAAATATTAGAAAATGAACACTTTGGGGACCTTAGTAATGAAAGTCAAGCTTTGCAGTTTCCTGCCAGCAGATCTATTTGGGGAGCTACCCTTTAATAATCTGGGAATATTTCTCATGAGTAGATCCATTTGTGGGATTGCAACTCTGTGAGTAGTACAGTATATTACTACTTTGCGCAGGGGGAAATTTGTGTTTTAAAGGTATGGTGTGTACACAGCCCTAGACTTTCATGACCTGAAAGTTGGTTTCAAACACTGTACACGCTAACATCTTTCTTCTAGGAAAGTGATAGTCTTAATAGCTACATGCTGCTTGGATTCCACAGGAACATTCTGGTTTGTTTTGGGATGATCCAAAAGGAAAATACGAAGAAAGCTCTTGTGGATATACAAATACAGTCTCCTCTGTATTTGTACAAAAGTCGGGGGGAGGGGCAAACACAGAGAAAATGGCTTGGAGGGTTCAGTGCTGGCCGGACTAAGTGAACAGAGCCTCAGGCAGACAACAGCTGCAGTGGGCTGCCTCCCAGGAATAGGGTGGACATGCACAGAAAGCATCTGTGCTTTTAAAAATCTTTTATTTCTTTGTGTTTTGGCCAGGAACTCTTCTGTGCAAGGAGTGGCCCTGCCTTGGCCCCTGCACAGTCCCTGTCCTGAACTCAAATGCTTCCAATTGGTGGTGGGACACTAGCTTGTTTGTTTGTTTTAGCACTCCATAGATTCCTGGGATGCTCCAGAAGACAGTGATTTATACTGTAATACGGCCATTCCACGTATTTCAACGTTCAATGCTGTACTGTAAGACCATCACTCCCTCTAACAGCAAAATCAGGTGCTGAGTGCCAACATCTCAGAAATCAAAACAGAGCCACACAGGTTGGCTTCAAAGTTCATTTCCCACCTCAAGGAATTTGGGCACTGTAGCTTCCTCCTCACAGAGTTACAATCTCCAGCAACCCTATTAGAGTGAATTATTTGAGGCGGGAAATGTGTTTCAAATGTGCTTTAAAGGTATAGTGTGTACCCAGCCTAAGAAACAAGAGGGAGGTATCAGCATTCTAAGGGGAACCCCAAAGTTTGCAGAAGCACAAGAAGATCTGGGGAGAGGGGAACTAAGTCAACAATCTGCCTCCAAACAGCTCAATGAGAACTGAACATGGTCAGTAGCCACAGCAAGCCAAGTGTTTGCGTTGAAGGAGTGGTGGAAGAAAACCGGGACTGGATGAGAATGCGAACAGAGTGAATATCTTTGAAAGGGTCTTGTGTGGTTGGCTAGAACTCTGAGCTGAAGCACTCCACACTGCAACACTTGATTGCAGTTATCACTTGCTTCAGTATTGCAATCATGTGTGGGAGATTGGATAGAATCATAGATTTGTAGAGTTGGAAGTGGCTTCCTTTTTTTTCACAACAGCCGTGACCTTCACCTGTTGTGGTTTCGCCTGCAGGGCTGGCACATCTTAACGTCACTGAGCCTGCTGCCTAATAGGTCAGACCAGAAAAAGGGAAATACTCAACATGTGTTTAATCCCTCAGACCTTCAGCAAAGAACCTGGGGCCTGCCAGGTATCCCCTCTTGATGCCACTGAAAGCTCAGTAGGATGCAAAGATTAACAAGCGGTTTGCAACATGCAGGACATCTTAACCTAGGGGTCAGCAACCTGTTTCAGCCATGGGCTGGTCCACTGTCCCTCAGACCATGTGGTGGGCCGGACTATATTTTGAAAAGAAAAGAACGAATTCCTATGTCCCACAAATAACCCAGAGATGCATTTTAAATAAAAGCACACATTCTACTCATGTAAAAACATGCTAATTCCCGGAACATCCACAGGCTGGATTGAGATTCGGCTGCATCCGGCCTCCAGGCCTTAGGTTGCCTACCCCTGTCTTAACCCATACAATCCCCTGCAACCTGGGTGCAGTTCATAAAAGTGTATCCAGGGCTCAGGGGGCAACGGTCCTCTCAGTGAGAACGGTCCCTACAGTAGAAAGGGCAGCTAAGCAATTAAAGGAAATGTCAGATATCGTTGTGAATTTCCTGAGTAAATGCTGAGGAATAATCCATACCTGTTGCCTTGTGGGACATCTCTGGGAGAAGAAAAGGCCAAAGAGTAAACCCTGCACAAATCCAGAGTGAAGTCCCTAAGGCGGTTGGCTGATGCCTTGTACACCTCCTTCCTGCAACTCCTGCAGCCCAGCTGGTTTCCATATCCAATGGTTTGACTTCACCCCCAAAAGCTCACTCCTCCTCCATTGTCTCCCGAGACAGAGGGATGCCAACATCGATCTTGGGAAGGTCTTAACTGACTTTAGTCATACAGCTTTGGCTGCATACTAGTTTAACTGGCAAGGCACCTGTGCTGTCTGGAGGATATTGGGCCATCAAGACGGTTCTTCATTGTCCAGGAGAAAGTGCTTGGCCAGAGGGCCGTTCTCCTTATGGCTGGTATAGAACTGTAGTTATTAAATTTGAAATGAGTTGGAGGGAAGAGAAAGAACCATGAGAACAATAAAAGCATCAAGCAACAGATCATGAGGCAAGGTTGTGATCTGTTAGTCTTGCCACCTTTTCTGCTCCTACTAGTCCCCACATTGCCATGATGAGGACCAGCAGAGATCAGCACAGGAATTGGCACAGCCCTATGATGGCTTGTGCATGTCTGCTCACTTGAGTCTTGTCACACACAAAAAACCTGTCTGGAGGCACAGGTTAGTCGGTGATCATAGTTGATGTTTTCTAGTCTATGCATAGCAAATTGTTAAGCATTTGTCATACAGGAGCACATCATCCTTCTATCTCTAAAATCAACAACCACTGCATTCAGTTTTTAAGAGGCCATTATAAACAGGACACAATCAGCTCAAGTACAAATGTGTAACCACTTGTTCCCGGAAATCAGCCTGCAGGCAGAGATCTTGTGTAGTCCTGGAGCAACTGCCAGGGAAAATAAACAGTCGTCAAGTTGCAACTCCCTCTCCAGGACTGCACTGTAGCATCACATCTCCAGATCCACCTCAGTGTATATAGCTCATTGCCTGGTCTTTTTACCTTGGTCAGACACAAGGCAGCAATACGCAACATCCATTAGGTGGGACTCCATCAGGGTTTTAATTTGGAATTGTGGAATGATAAGGGATTCTGGTTCTTCTTACTTGCAGGAGACAAGAAGGAAGAGGCAAGCAATAAAATCTGGAGTGGGGTGCAGTGGTGGTGGGGATCCCTGTACATGTCAGTTTTTATTTTAACTCTAAAATGACATATTTCTGTCTCATTAGCTGTGGGATTAAATCCATGCTTCTGTAGAAAGACAAGGGGCCCATGATGCATTCTTTGCAGAAATTTCAAATTTTTCTTTCTTTCTTGGCCTCCTTCCCCAAAACACCTGTCACTGCATTAATACTAATATGTATTAAAGTGGTGGAAAATATGTCAGAAAATATACCTGCTAACTATACTGATGGCTGTACTATGGCAGCTCATGTATCTGCACAAAGAGCAAAAGCAATGCATCTGGAATTGCTTCCAGCTATACGTTATGGTGATCAACTGTGAGGCTGAAGTTCTGGATGGGCTGGTAAAATTTTGGCTCATCAACAACACACATTCCCAATTCCTTACTTGCTGTCTGTAGCATAAGGCTCCCTATCTTATTGTTGTAGAATCGGAGAGTTGCAAGGGTCATCTAGTCCAACCCCTGCAATGCAGGAATCTCAACTAGATCATACATGACAGATGGCCATCCAACCTCTGCTTTAAAACTTCCTTTTTTAAAAAAAATATTTATTAAGATTTTCCATTGTAATACGTTAAAAAATCAAAAAAGAAAAAACAAAAAAGTTTAAAAACACATAGAATTCACAATCCTTATTTTCAATAACATATTTCCCTGACTTCCCCACACCTCCCCCTCTTGTATTCCAATTCAAATTGTTGGTTCAACAAGTTCTTATCCCTAATTTTTAACCTTTTTATATTTAGTTCATTTTAAAAAACCAATTTTGCCTTATAAACATCAATAATAATACATCAGTGCTTATTCTTAAAACCTTTTTCTAAAGTCGGCCTAAATTCCCTTCCACGATTTCCTTGATTCTCAAACAGATAGCAAAAGTAAAAACAAAACAGATTATAATTATACACCCTTTGGATTCCCAAACTCCACCCCCCCTTTCCCGGTTTCAATCCCCAACAGACGTCCATCAATCAATCTACTATCAGCCTGGAGATCTCACGTCCGAGGCTCTTAATTCTCTCAGTTCCTCTCTGCCGGTTTTTTTGATAGTCCTTGGTATTAAACACCAAATCTCGGAGAAGCACTAGTCCAATAGGGTCCATGTTTCTTCCAGCCAGACCTCCATACTTAAAAGTGGAGCCTGAATCTTGTTTCTTACTCCTTTCAGGTCCAAATGTCCCCAAAGCTCCAACTTCCACCTTAATCAGATTTGTAATCCTTGGGTCTTCCGATCTCCACATAAGGAGATCTCTCCATTCTTCAGTCTCCAATTCAAACCAAATTTTCACCATCAAGTTCTTATTTTCCTTTGTAACCATCATGTCAGGCCTCTGGCTCTCCTTTGTCTTCTGCAACATTACATCTCCTCCTTCCTTTTCCTCAGAAACAACATATATCTCTTTCTTCACACTCTCAAAACTCTCAAGTTTCTCTTCTTGTCCAGCTGCATGGGCTTCCTGAGTCAAGTCCTTATCAAATTCAATGGATTTGTTTACTGTTAAGTCCAGAGTTGCAACATTTGTAGCCAAAACATCAATTTGGCCTTGTAGCTTTCCCAAGAGAAGAAACACTCTGTCCAATTCAGCCTGAATTTTCCCTCCTTCAGCCATTCTTGTAATGTCCCAAAATCCCCTCTAGAGGGATTTTGGTTACTTAGTGTTCCTTCCAGTTCAAATCCAAAAGTCAAATTAGTTTGTATCAGTTCTTCCTTATTTTCAACAAAGTATAGTCAAATTGTAACAAATATAGCCAGCAGAAGCAGCAGAAACAAAGTTCTCTTTTTCCGTCTTGACAGCTAATTTGACAGCTGTCAAACTCTTCGATGTCTTTTCAACAGGCTCTCTCGTAGATCACTCCTGGGTCTGGGGGGGTGGTGGCACTTCAGCTCCCAAAATTAGCTCTTATCCTCCAGTAAAATTTCTTCTAGTGCCAAATCGTGAAATTAATATCTTTTACCCAATAATAAAAGAAAGAATTCTCTCGACCTTAGTTAGCAGGTCCTTGCTTTAGATTGTTTACAGGACGGGGAGACGGACTTCCTGTTTACGCCTTCCCCGATCGTGCCTAATTCACAAAAGAAAAATTTCCTTAGAAATCCAATTTCCGTAATACTCACGGGTTGTTATTTTAGAGTCCAAATCACAAGAATAAGTCAGCGCTCTCCGGCCATGGCAGCGCGGCTTCACTCCGCAGGAAAAGCAGTCGACTCTCAGCACTGCGCCGCTCACCCCGTCCCCCGTTCCGAAGCCTTTAAAAAGGCTCCTTCTCAGGTCGGGGGGGGGCGCAAATGGTGCCCGCCGAGTCACCAGGTTCACAGGCTTCACCGCCTGTGATTTTTAAGGGTCCCTGCGTCGCCGCAGCGGTAAGACCCTAATCCTGTGGAGCCGATTCCCTCCGGAACTCGGAGGGAATCCGCCATTAGCCGATGGCGCTAACCCGGAAGTCCCCAACCTCTGCTTTAAAACTTCCATGGGAGGAGAGTCCACCACCTCTTGTGCTGTCTCTCAAACTCTTACACTTTAGGTTGAAGAGGCATAGAAGGGGAGCAGGATCATGCCTAACCCCCTTTGCTTGCTTGGTATAGCCTGTGAAGGAGACAACACACATACAGAGTTTGCATGTCCCCAAGTGAGGACTGTACCACTTCAGTTAGGTACAGTTGATTCAACCCACAGTTGCCTTGGGCAACTTATTCCATAAGGTTCCATCTGGGATTCCTATCTGTTCAGTGCAGAAGTGTATTCAGAATGGTTAAACAGCCGTGCAGTGACCACTTAGTGCACGGACATGAGTGAGGGGTGTGGGGTGGGAAACATAGGAGAATTTCTATCTTTCATTTGTTTCCTGCATTCTGCCCCCACTCCTTCAACCGCCCCCCAAAAAACCCTGTTTCAATGCATTTCAGTCCCTTTTTCAGGGGTAAATTTAATCCAGATTTATAATAGCCTTGTGCATTGCTTTGGAAGAGAAAGAACTGACAACAGAAGAAAGAGATGGTTCAGCAATATATATGTATGTCTGTGACTTCCCCATAATAAATCCGTTCCTGGATTATCTGAGAGATGGGCTTGGGGACAAGAGATGGCAATGCTGCTTGTTCCGGATGCTGATGTGCTGCTTGCAACCATTGTGTGCTGCAATTGAGTAGCCCGCCAATTACTCATCTGCTCATCAACTTGCTATTGTCCTTCCAGCTGCTTAAATACTCTTCCTCCATCTGCTCTGTAAACAGAGGCACAGTGCCACCAGCCTAAGAGCTTCCATGATCTTCCATCAGCAAAAGAACCAGGAATCCTTCTTTGCTGAAAGGTTTCTTTTCCCTTTGGTGCTTTCAGGTCTGTCAATATTTGCCAAGCGAGGCTCCACCTTTACTGAGCTGGAGCGTGACAGCCTGGCCACTTTTGCAGTTGGTGGCTCCATTAGGTAGCATTAACATTAGGAGGTGAAGAGTGATCCGGCTTCTTTGATAAATGAGGAGAGATTTGCAAACAGAGAACAGCAAATACTTCCGGGGAGTGGGTCAGGACACCTGCTCAGGAGGGGGGGAAAGATGCTCTTTCTCCAGGTCTCGTTTGACTCCAGGGGCCTGAGTTTATGGGGAATGTACAGTACATGGAATGAACATTAGCAGTTCATCAGTTCTCCTTTTAGTTTTAGCACTCTCTTCCTCTTGCTTCTCTTATCCAAGTCATTTTCATCATGTGGTTTGAGTTAGTACTGACATACCTTCTGAGTCATGCACATGCCCTGTGTGAGACACCAAACATGGCTTCAAGTTCTGCAGTGGCTCAACATGCTCAGCTTATAGCTAACCCTGCCCATTTTCTTTAAATACACACATGCTCTGGCAAGACAATTATAACGTGTTTTAAGTGGGGCTACCTTTGAAGTCAGTTCAGAAACCTTAGCTGGTACAGAATGTAGTTGCTTGGATGTTTCTAAGGCCAAAGCTGTCAGAACATCTAATGCTTATACCAGGCTTCCTCAATCTCGGCCCTCCAGATGTTTTTGGACTACAACTCCCATGATCCCTAGCTAGCAGGACCAGTGGTCAGGGATGATGGGAATTGTAGTCTCAAAAGATCTGGAGGGCCGAGGCTGAGGAAGGCTGGCTTATACTGTACCAGCTGCTTTAGTTGCCTGTTTCTGGCCTTTAAAGCGCTAAACGGCTTAGGATCAGGTTATGTTAGAACTGGCCCAGACCTTACCCTGCTTGGGGGCCCAACATCAAGATGTTAAGTTGGCAGGCTTGAGACAGATTGCCTTTTCAGTAGTGGCCCCGTGGAATTGTGGAATTCTCTTCCTAGAGAAATATGTATGGCCCCTACTCTAATGGCTTTTAAATAGACCCTGAAGACTTTCTAAATTTCAAACAGTTTTAAAAATCTGTAGGTCACTGTCTTGCTTCAACTGCTGCTTTTTAAAGGTTCTAATATTTTAATTTTCAAAAAACCCTAATGTATTATTGATACAATAGTTCTGCTGTAAGCTGCTTTGGCAACGTTTTGCCCTTAAAAAGGGTATTTTTGAAAGTTATAATAAAAGTTGAACCTGGGAGCTGTCCTGCCTGTGTAGTAAACTGTCTGAATGCTTAGCTGAATTAATAATATTTCAGCCATTATACATCATACGAATGCCTTCCTATTGATTGTTCAATCTCAGTTCCATCAGTTTAGTTAATGTTTTACTGCTCGCTGGCAGCTCTGCCTTACTGTCATGAGTTATGCTGCTAAGTGCACATTTCATGGTTACAAATGGAAATCAATACAAATGAAATGAGACTTAAAAAGTCCTAACCATCTTTCCACAAATAATTTTGATGGCCTCAAAGGAACATGGGGAACAGATTTGAGGGAACTCCTAGACCCCAAAACCTGGAGTGCCATATGGGACAAAGGGCCCCTTAGCTCAGTGTCAGCCAACCTATGGGGAAATTCTCTTAAAACCATAAACCTGGTACCTCATGCTGGTGCACATGACCTAGATCTGAGGAGAGGGATCAACAGACAACTACAGGATATGTGGCTTCAGAGGCTTCTATTTTAATATGTGGTGGCAATGCCCTCTGGCAGATGTCTTTGGGGGTGAAGTTATTGCTGAGATGAGCCTCATTATCTGCCACCCCATGGTTAAAAGACCCCAGTTTGTGCTTGTCATCCATACTTTCTGGTGATAGCACAGAAGCACCTTCTAAGGACTTGATTAGGTTTATGCTTGTGGCAGCATGTTTGAGGGAGTAGACTAAGAATTGTGGACTATGCCACTACAGACGAGCAGATCATATGTAAAATGTTCCCTGCATCGTGTAGTAAACTAGCACATCAGAGGGAGCTCTAGGCTAAAATTGTTCCCCCAATGTGTTTTTCTACTGTGTGCAGGGTGACTTATGCTGGGTACTCAAGCTAGAACTACCCAATACTCCATGTCTGGAGCATGGTTCTGCTTTTGAGTAAAAAAAGCAGATCTGTGTTTATATAGGAGTTGTTTGGCTTGATAGAAAGAAGTTTGCTGAGGCACCCAGTTGCAGAGAGGGATCTGGAAGGGTAGCAGACTTGGCTGATGGAGCTCAAAGGTCAACAATCACACAGCTGCAGTGCCTGGCTCAAGCACCCAGGTACTTTGGAGGTCTAGGGACATCTTAGTTCCAAGAATTAGAAAAAGCGGTAGCTAGGCCAGAGACGTAACAAAAACACAAACTACATAATCCAGAAAAGGTACAAACTGTGCTTAGTTTCAACTTGTCTTCAAAGCATTACTATGTTACTCATAATCATTTTTAGAGATCTTGTCCCCAAAGAGGAAGTCATTAAGGTCAGAAATCTCCTTCCCACAGGGATTATGTTTATTTTTTTCACCACACTGGCTATCTCTTATGAAAATATTCTTCTGTCCACCTCCAAGATACATTCTTATTTCAGCCAAGCAATTCCCTCTCCGAGTGACTCTGGTCACGTCTGCCTCAGCCAGAAGAAGAAAGTGCTCAGAACATAAAAAATATATATTCCTCAATAATATTCTACACATTAGAAGTTTTTGAGCTGAGGTTGGATGGCCATCTATGAAGATGCTGTAGGTAGCAATGGATTTCCTGTGCAATGGTGGGGAAATAGTGGACTATATGACATTGGAGGTACCTTCAGTGTCTCTGATTCTATGACTGAATTCAGATGATTATTTTCCTAATGTTACTGCCCAGTGTGCATGAAACATGTGCTCAGCTGGTTTTCTTGAATATCTTTGGTTCCATCAACATTTGTCTCTCTACTCAGTGGCTTCAGCTGAACTACAGACTTTTAGCTACCTATAAATACTTTCTGGTCATCTTCCAGAATGTTCCTTTACAATAGTTTGACTCTGCGCCTCAGGCTGTGAACACACTATACGTTTTTTAAAAATATTTTTATTACAGATTTTATTAGTTTACAAAAGTATGTGCATTGTTTCTTTTTTTCCGGGTTGTAAGGTCTTTTCTACAGATCGGTTACATTTGTTGTGAGGCCTTAGCGTTGAGTACATTATAAGGTTGGGGAAGAAGAGGGATACACACTGTCAGTACTTTTTTCTGGGGGTACGCTGGGGTACGCATACCCCTAAACATTTTGTGAATCTAAGTTTGGCCTCATTGAGGGGCAGTATTTCAATTTGAGTAGGAAAATGAGAATACCCCTAAACATTTTTTTTAGAAAGAAAGCACTGCACACTATACTTTTAAAGCACATTCAAAGTACATTCTTTCCCTCAAAGAATTCTGAACACTGCAGTTTACACATCACAGGGTTATGATTCCCAGAAACTCTTAACAAACTACAGTGCCCAGAATTCTTTGAAAGGAGAAATTTGTTTTGAATGTGCTTTAAAGGTATAGTGTGTATGCTGCCTCAGTTTCCAGGCTCTTTCCTTACTACTGTTGCTCTTCTTTCCTGCCAACTTATTCATGCCTGGTGTCCTTCTTCTGCTTAAGTTCTCTTGCCTCTCCTGCTACATCACTGGGGAAGGAGCACACCCTAATTGTGGCTCCACTATTCCTTCCTGGACTAATACTGTGTGTCAGGTCCAGTGTCCCCTCCATAGCTGTCAACTTTTCCCTTTTCCTGCGAGGAATCCTATTCGGAATAAGGGAATTTCCCTTAAAAAAAGAGAAAAGGTGACAGCTATGGTCCCCTCCACCTACTGAATCCCTGAGATTTCCTATTGATTGCTTTCTCTGCCTGTACACAAATTCATGCTCTTGAAGAAAATTCCTCTCAACAAATATTTGCTGTTGTCTACAGAGGCTTAGCCAGTTTATATTCTAAACCAGATTTGTTTAAATAGGTGGCTCTGAACAATGAAAGTTTCTCATATTTGGTTATGCAGGGTGAAGAGTGTGTGTGATGTAATACTGTTTCTGGAGCAAGAGGGCAGCATTGTCTAAGTTTCTTTTCCCTATGTGGAGATCATTCCAAAGACATATTGCCCTGCTCTCAATTTCCTGAAGGCTGCTGCCTCCGCCACCCTTTCTAAACCGTTTAATTTACTATCTCCCCATCATCACAATGAAACATTCAGTCCATATAAATTGTCCATCGAACACAGAGCACATCTGTTCACCGTACGTAGGGAATGAGAGATGGCTCCTTCTGGCCTGTCCAGATGTGTTTGAAAAAGGTCAATGACCTAGAGAAATAAGGAGCTCTACAGAAAGAGCAGATTAAAAAAGAAAAAGAAAAAAGTAGATCTATTCTTCAGACAAAAAGAGCAAAGCACCTCACTTTTCATCACCCCCTGCCCTAGCATTCTGCTAGATTAAATCATTCTGTCTGACTGGAGAAAGAAGAAGATAAAAGAAATTAAATCATCATCATCACCATTAATTATTTGCTTCATGCAAATCCCCAGAAGGAACATATTTAAATTACAAACTAGATCTCCTGCAAGCCATTTTCCCCAGGAGTGGCTTCCTAAATGTTGTATGAGAGGAATTACCTGCTTGACATTCTTATGAGGACAGAGGATGTAAGGAGTCTAGGAATGTTTACAAGGCAGGATTTATAGGGTACACAGAGCCAGCTAGTCATCCGTCAAGGTTACCACCGGCTTGAGCAATCAGCTTAATGCATTTTAGTACAGTTATACAACTGTAACCATATAACCAGAAATCCCCCCCTGTGTGAGTTAGAACCGGTGCGCTCTCACATTGTGGCATGATGCAGGAAACAAATTTCCTGGACAAAGAATGAGTAGCGCTGTTTTGTTCAGGTTGTAATCCTGAACTCAGTCTAGAATATGCCACATGGAACTCAGTGGAACGGATTTGTGAATAAACATATTTAGCTGCAAAAGTTCTGTTTCTAGTAATCTGTCAGCCTCATCCAGCATTGACAGCTGAAGGGCCTCATCCCTGTTGTGCTAAACCAAAAACATTGTCTCCTGCAGCTACAGAGGTTTCTACAGCCTCTCCCTTTCTCGTAACAGCACTTGTGTTCTTGCCATCCAGAGGCCAAACCCCAATAAAGTTATTTTCCCACATCATGTTGCCAGCTCAAGCAGAGATTCTTGAACTCTTCCCGAGAGCAGCCCTTTCCAAGCCAGGAAATGGCTATCCAAGCATCATTTTATACTGACAGGCTCAACTAGTAACGATCCTATCTTGTGATGAGCACAGGCCCAAAGACATGCAATGATTGAAAGAAAACAGGATCACACGAAACACTACATGCTTGAAGGCACCAGGGGCATGTGAGTATGAGGGGAATAATGGCTGTCCCATATATCTTTTGTTTGTTTTTATTACTTAGTATTTTATAATAAAGGGACGCGGGTGGCGCTGTGGGTTAAACCACAGAGCCTAGGACTTGCCGATCGGAAGGTCGGCGGTTCAAATCCCCGCGACGGGGTGAGCTCCTGTTGTTCGGTCCCTGCTCCTGCCAGCCTAGCAGTTCGAAAGCACGTCAAAGTGCAAGTAGATAAATAGGTACCGCTCCGGCGGGAAGGTAAACGGCGTTTCCGTGCGCTGCTCTGGTTCGCTGGAGGTGGCTTAGTGACGCTGGCCACATGACCCGGAAGCTATACGCTGGCTCCCTCGGCCAATAAAGCGAGATGAGCGCCGCAACCCCAGAGTCGGTCACGACTGGACCTAATGGTCAGGGGTCCCTTTACCTTTACCTTTATTTTATAATAATGTTTGTTAAATGTTGAAAGCCACCTTGAACCCCAACTTGGGAGAAAGGCAGTATAGAAATACTTCTTCTTCTTCTTCTTCTTCTTCTTCTTCTTCTTCTTCTTCTTCTACTACTACTACTACTTCTACTAAATATCCTTCACAGCAGCAATGAAGGCAAGGACTGCTACACAGATTATTCAGCCAATAGGGACACTCAAGGCTCAGGAAGGCAGCCCAAGTTTCCTATGACAATTCCCTGTATACCCATCAGGGCTGGCCCCAGAGGGCAAGGTGCACAGTACCAAAGGCTGGCCAAATTACTGGCCCCACAAACACCTCTCCTTTTCTCTGGCAGTAAAAGTAGATTTTTTTTTATTAAGGCTGTAATCCTATACACACTGAACTGGGAGTAGGGATGGAGAAGTCATTCAATTCAGTTCTCATTTCAAGGCGAACCTACCTAAATCTCACTTGGTGGAACATTGTGCTAGCTGAAACATAGTCATCCTTTTAAGATTTGTACTTTTCTGAATTTTGCAATGCAGTTCTCCAGCCAAGTAATGCATAAATATCCATGTGTTCATGAAAATAACCTACAAAAAGCACTATATTTGGGAACATTGCTTTGCAAAAAAAATATATAATTGGTAAAATTGAATATAAAAATATGTCGCTTAGGAAAACTGGTACTAAAAAGCTGATGAATTTTTTTCTCCCAGGAGCTATATGGTTCCCTGCCCACTCCACCCCCCATTTCAACTGCAGAACAATCCTTTGAGGTAGGTTAGGCTGAGAGTCAGTGGCTGGCCCAAGGTCACCCAGAGAACTTCGTGGTAGAGTAGGGATTTGAATCCTGGTCTCCCAAAACTCTAACCCCCACACCACACTGACTCTAGCTGCAAACTACAGTGGTACCTCGGGTTACAGACGCTTCAGGTACAGATGCTTCAGGTTACAGACTCTGCTAACCCAGAAATAGTACCTCGGGTTAAGAACTTTGCTTCAGGATGAGAACAGAAATCGTGTGGCGGCAGTGGGAGGCCCCATTAGCTAAAGTGGTACCTCAGGTTAAGAACAGTTTCAGGATAAGAACGGACCTCTGGAACGAATTAAGTTCTTAACCCGAGGTACCACTGTAATGTGGAAAAGAGGAGAACTGAACAGAAGGTTGGAAATTGTAAGGTTGGTCCTTAAGGAGGTCTACCTCCACACACTGAGAACCACAGAGTTTTCTCACACAAGGAAATATTTGATTTCCAAAATCTGACCAATACATAACTATATTCTAAAATAATCTTAGAATCTACTTCTTGCACTACAAGTCATAGGCTTGTATGAGACTGAGTTGTTCCATCTTCAGAATTTCCTTCAGTCTGGAATTTAGTCATCCAGTGCTATGTGGTTTTAATCTATTCTAACCCTTCTCCAACTTCGTTAAAACCCTAAAAACAAGGCAAGAAACATTAACCTACCTTTAGTGGGAGCTGAAGCTTGTTACTTAAAAGATACCATCTCCTTGCTTACAAAGTACCAGATGTTAAGCTGGCACAACTGCATTTTGCATAAAAAGAAAAGGAACCATTAATTGCTTCCACATTGTGAAAACAATTACGCTGGTGTTTGCAAACACAAGTCACAGAACACCCAGATCAATCAGCACAATGGCTCCAGAGATTTCCCTGGAGAGTTTTGAAGGGCAAAGAAACGACTTGCATTTAGGCTGATAAGTATCAAACACCCAACCTGTTAGAAAAAGTTGCAGTTGCCAGGGTACCTCCCCAATGCTAACAAAGCAGGTAAACTCTGTTGTAACACACAGTAATTTATTTTATATTGATAAATCTGCCATAGCACATGGTAGGTAACAGCAATTATACAATAAAAAGTTACATCCAATGGGTTTAGTAGCTTAACTACTTAATCAGATAGGCTAGTCCTGTACCCCTAATTCAGCCACAGCAGCTGGAGTAGCATGAAATTTATTCTAATTTTCTAATTTCTTAAATTCAGTTCTCCAGATTCCCACATCACTGGAATTTTTTGTGTGTGTGTGTGCAAAGCCTCTTGAAAATTAATCAGCATTTTAGTGCAAAATTATTTTTGTATGCAGTCTTGCCCAGCGTACACCTTTCCCCCCCCCAAGCAATTTCCCCTGATGTAAATGATTTTTTGTATTTTATATTAACTAATACATGCATTTTAATGCATTTTACCCCAATATAGGCATGTTTGTAAAGTTAGTTACTTGGCTTCCATTGCAAAGTTCAGAGAAGTGTAATTTCCATGACTGTGTTTCAGAAGCCGTGAGATTAGGTAGGTTCATATTTAAATGCAATCTGAATTGAATTTATCCCCCATTGCTAAGTCACTTCGTTGCCTCAAACAGAGGCGCCCAAGGTAGCTTACATAAAAGCTAGCAAATTTGCTTCAACATCTGTTGCTCCACAGGGTAGGACCCAAACCAGTGAGCTCAAATTACAAGAAAAGGGATTTGACTGAACATTAGGAAGAATTTCCTGATTGTATGAGCTGTTTGACAGCAGTACAGGCTGTCTTGCAAGGCGGTGGGCTCTCCTTCATAGGAGGAGGGGTTGTTGAACAGAAGCTGAGTGGCCACCTGCACCTTTCAGGGAAAGCTCTCGCAGTGGATTCCTTGCATTAAGAGTGAGATGGAATAGATGACCTAGAGGTCTCTTTCAGATTCTGGGATTCTAAAGGCCAAACTACACATTACACTTGATATGTAGAGTCAGTGCTTTTGTTTCTGGGGGGGGGGGCGCAGGGGTGTGCATACCCCTAAACATTTTGTGAATCTTTGTACTTTTGTCCATTTACTGTATTTATGGTATTTTCCCCAATTTGAATGATAAAATGGTGATTTTCTTGAGTCAAAATGAGAGTTCCCCTAAACATTTTTTTAAAAAGCACTGTTTAGAGTGAAGTTATGTCTCCAAGTTTTATATATTTCTATAATTGCAGGTTGCCCATAATTCTGACTGTTTTCGGGATCACAGCATCTGAAGAGTGGAGAAGACGTTTATCCCTTCCTGCCCTGCAATGCAACTACAAGGATTAAGAAAACATTTCCATTAGCACCTATGGAGATTTTTTCCTTACTGTTGTAGCTGTGCTGGAGGCAGTGCCGTTTTTTACCTGATCCTGGCTTGGAGGGAAGAATAAACCTCCCCTCCCTGTGCCTTGTGATCCTGAGAACAATTGTTCCTTCTGCTCCTGTTATTAATTAAAATAAAACTGAAGCTATAGCTGCATGCTGTATGCTAAGCATTATGTGTGGCTTGGACCTTTGTGTGCCTGGGACTGCACTCTCAATTAGCCTCATGCAATGTCTCTTACTAGCCACAGGTGGCAGCAAAGCTGGGCAGATACCCCATATAGCAGGTATGGCCAAACTTGGCCCTCCAGATGTTTTGGGACTACAGTTCCCATCATCCCTGACCACTGGTCCTCTTAGCTAGGGATGGCGGGAGTTGTAGTCCCAAAATATCTGGAGGGCCAAGTTTGGACATGCTTGCCATAGAGCATATACTTCCTCTCAATGCTTGACCCCTGTGATTGCTGGCATTTTCATATACAAATTATAACAATGATAAACTGGGAATTAAAACAAGTCTGCAGTCCTAAGCATACAAACTTGAAAGTTAACACCATCAAAGTATTTAAGAGTTACCTCAGATAGAATTTGTTTAGGATGGGGGCACTACCATGACATATACTGTAGTTGCTCTTTCAGGGATATCTTGCTCCCACCTATGAAATACACTGTTCCCCTACTGCCCTGCTCCTCCATTCCATCCTCTCGCCCCCCTCAGAAGCTGCCACTGCTTACTCCCTGGTGCAAAGTTGCACAGCAGAAGGCAATCTTTACATGCTACACCTATGAACCACATTTCCTGGGGCACTAGAATGCTCTGAGGACCCAGTAAAGTCCCCCCCGCCCCCGTGCACGAATAGCTTCACATGTGAGAAGGGTTTTCTTTCTCTCCAAACCACATAATCCTATGCCACTTAATGTACTCAAAGCTTGTTCTGCTTTTTGGGAACGTGATTTCATTTGCCCTTGCACTCCATCAAAATGTAATAGAAATAAAAAGGCCATATAACACCCATTAAAGTATTATTAAAACAGATTGTGTTTGCCTAGGAAACATCTTGTGCCTGTTTTTGTAACTGTCAGCTGCGTTTGGACAGCAAACTGCTGCACTCTGCTTAGCAGAACACTCAAGATAAGGGAGTCTCAATCCTGCTCACCATGATCATTTGTTTTTGATGAACATTTTCTACTTGCCAAGGCCCTGCGCACATAAAACACTCGTCACATGGAAGCTGCTGTAAATCACTCTCCAGGGAGCTTTTCTCCACACGGTGAGTTTTTCAGGTGCAATGCTTGCCCATCTACTTTAGAAGTCAAATAAAATGATGGCATTAACAAAGTTGGTCAATGTGGGTGGTCAGCTGGCGTATACAATGGTTTGTTATTGTTGTGTTGTTGTTTTTTTTAATAAAAACCCACAAAGGTCTTCCTTTCTTTTACACTGTTATACTGGAGGGTGGGAAGGCACAAATCGGGGGGGGGGGGAAGAGAGAGAGACCATAGGAAGTGTACTCTATAATTAGGTCATTTGAGCTAACAAAAATCAGTCAGGCAGGAAGGGCAAAGACAAAATACAGTTGAATGCATTACAGTGGTACCTCGGGTTAAGAACTTAATTCATTTCGGAGGTCCATTCTTAACCTGAAACTGTTCTTAACCTGAAACACCACTTTAGCTAATGGGGCCTCCCACTGCCGCCACGCCGGAGCATGATTTCTGTTCGTATCCTGAAGCAAAGTTCTTAACCCAAGGTAATATTTCTGGGTTAGCGGAGTCTGTAACCTGAAGCGCATGTAACCCGAGGTACCACTGTACAGGTAGTTTATTTAAAAGGCAGGCACTGTTCTGTCACCCATTAATATAAAAATGGATGTGTTCACTCTCAATTACTAGTTCTCTTTCCATTGCTAGTGGCAAGGGATGGACAGTTCTCATTTCGTAGGTGGAATCTACACACATATAAATACTGTTTTGAAAATGCTTTTTTAAAAAGTGTTTTAAAATACACATTGAATTTTCCATAAGGCTCACCATCACCAGCCTAGTGTCACATTGTATATTGCACTTAAAACACACTTAAAACATTTTACAGTCGTACCTTGGAAGTCGAACGGAATCCGTTCCGGAAGTCCGTTCGACTTCCAAAACGTTTGGAAACCAAAGCACAGTTTTTGATTGGCTGCAGGAAGCTCCTGCGGCCAATCGGAAGCCATGGAAGCCCCGTTGGTAGTTCGGCTTCCAAAATTAGTTTGCAGACCGAAACAGTCACTTCTGGGTTTGCGCTGTTCGGGAGCCAAAACATTCAGGAACTAAGCTGTTCGATTTCCAAGGTGTATTTGCAGCTGTATAGCTGAGCCCCATTCTACACCTTTCCAAATCAGTTTGCATTTTTTAAAAAAGGTCTGCATAAAAACCCTCACAGAATTTCATGTACATTTCACAAAATATATGCATTTTTCAAGCAATTTCCCTATTATAGGGAAATTATAGTATATCATTTCACAAATATAAGCATGTTAATGCACAGTTCCCCCTAATATACACTTTTATGGTAGGCATTTTTTGGCTGGAGAAAAGAATCACAATAGTCAGAGAAGTTTGAATTTTAAAGATGAATTTTAAAGAACAAGTGTGCTTTGGTTTGTGTATCCGTTCAGAAAGTATGAATTAAGTAGGTTCACATTAAACGAACCAATTTTCCACCCCACGTCCCTACTGGTGCCATCTTTTGAATCATGAGATTGAATATAGCCAATGAAAAAGAACATTCAGCAAAAACTTTTCCCCAACACAATATAAAACACAACAGGGTAGCTTCTTTACTTCACTCTTTAATATACTGTAAGCTACATATGCTCTACTGTGTTTTGCTGTTGCTAAGCTGGGGGTATAAATCCATTAACTATTTCAAATATTTCTCATGCAACCCCCCTTAAGGAGCTCATATCTGCAATTAAAAGAGACAGTTCCTGTTCTGAATTAGATGTATGTTTATATGAGTGTACAGCTCGATTTCATGCATGTTTACTTGGAAGGAAATCCTACTGAATTCAATGGGACTCACTTCCAATAAAGTGAACAAACATTTGAGGTTCATGTGGCAAGATTGCCTCTCAGTCTAATGACACTCTGATAAAGCAATGCTGCTCTGACCTCTTTTGGGAAGGATGGGACACAGATGCAGCACATAAAATCAAGAGTGCTATGCCATTAACATAAGAGAAGCTGCTTCTAAAGCTGAATTTAGCAACCTAATATGAAGCAGCGTTATGCGCTTTCTAAGGCTGTTGTTTTAAATGTACCTGCTATGGAGAAAGTGCCATTCAATTTAGTGGGACTTACTTCTGAGTAAAAAGGTATTGAACACAAGGTTGGTCTGATATATAAACAATCATATATTCAGGTCCTTTGTTTTTGAAAGTGCATACCCAGTCTGTACATAAAAGGTACTGAAGAATTTTGGGTGCCAGTATTGGGGAAAGGTATTAGCAAATTAAATCGTTTAATCCCAGTCTCTACAACTCTCTGCCATCCAGGAGGCTCAAGTTTCTTCTGATGTGATCACAAGATTGAACCACAAGATTGGGGAAGGGGGAGTGTGGATTGGATTTCAGGAACAGGGCAAAGCTTTCTCTGAAGCCAATGCTCCCTTTCCTACATCTTGAAAACCAGAAGGAATACCCCTTCCTCATCACCAGTTTTATTCTATAGGCCTTTCTAAATACCTTTTGTGCAATAAATGTGAAATTGTTGCTCATTTGATGGAAGACAGGACATGTCTCCCATCAAAGCTGTGCTTCTGTGGCAGGGATGCCATATTTTTTTGAGGAAAGCGTCCATTGCTGTGGCCAGGCACTAGTCCAGCATCTGCAAACCCTCACCAGGCTCCGGTGAGGAGAAATAAAGTTGTGTGTCATCTGCATATTGATGACATCACAGACCAAACCCCTCTAGCCAGAGAGCCAGTGTGGTGTAGTGGTTAAGAGCAGTGGACTCGTAACCTGGTGAACCGGGTTCGATTCCCCGCTCCTCCACATGCAGCTGCTGGGTGACCTTGGGCCAGTCACACTTCTCTGAAGTCTCTCAGCCCCACTCACCTCACAGAGTGTTTGTTGTGGGGTAGGAAGGGAAAGGAGATTGTTAGCTGCTTTGAGACTCCTTAGCGTAGTGATAAAGCGGGATACCAAATCCAAATCCAAACCCCTCTAGGACTTTGCTCAGCAATTTCATGTAGATGCTGAACATCACAGGGATAAAATAAAAACTTGTGCTATTGGTTTGAGCAGAAACTCCTCAGTACCATCTTCTGGAAAGAGCTGTCCAGCTGAACTGCCACAAGGCAGACCACAACCAACTGGATCTGGCCAGTCACTACTGATTGATTGAATGTAGGTTGGTTGCCATAGGAAACAACTCCAATAAAACAACTCCAATAAAATATTTGAGCCCCCCCCCCAAGTTGACGGGCATTGCCATTCAAATGGTGCACGTGCGCTGTGTCATGTGATCGATTTCGCGGGATGGCGCTTACCTGCCCCTCCCCTATTTTATTCAAGTTGGCAGCCCTGCATTCTGTCAACCCCTGCATTCATTTCAGGACATTGTGAGCAGCATACCAGCATTTTTTGTACAGTAACTTTATATTTTCCTTAGTGGCAACAGATGATTTGGGAATAAAATTCCCTGGAAAGAGCTGAATAAAGTAAAAAGAATGAGAAAACTACATGTAACCACATACTTTAATTAAGGCAGTTCTTTGGCGCCTATTGCCTGTCTTCTCCTGGACCTGGGCATGATAATCACACTCTTTGGGCACACTGCCTTCCTATATCATGCCAAAAGAAGGCAGTGAAAACATGCTATACAACTCCTCAGCACAGATGTTCTGATCATGACCCACTGGCCTGTTGGGGTTTGTTTGCTGAAATGCTACTACAGGGGTTCCAGATGTTGAATGCATCCAGGGCACTGGCGCATTTAGAATTACCCACCTCGTCTTTTCATGGAAACTGAAGAAACATGGCAATATGTGCTTCCAGGGGGTTTGTTCACTGTGTGCGTGTGTTGTTTGTGTGTGTACAACAAGCCCACAATTTACACACATTTAAATTGTGCACATTCAGCTTTATGAGCTTGGCAAATTTTTTAAAAAGGGGGCAGGCATCTGTGGAAAAAAGACTTTGGCAATCCCACCTGCCACTGAACCCAATGTATTTTGAGTATACATAATTTTGGCTTTAGGTGCAATCTCTATTTCCTTCCTTCCTTCCTTCCTTCCTTCCTTCCTTCCTTCCTTTATTTATTTTACCGAGGGCACTTTTTGGTATTATTAACTTTATGACCATGTGGGTATCCAGTTCATTCCCATTCATTTAAAGCACATAGCTTTCCCCAGAGAACATGTGAACTGTAGTTTGTTAAGAGTGCTTGGAATTGTAGCTCTGTGAGGAGGAAACTACAGCTTCCAGGATTTGGGGGGAAAGCTATATGCTTTAAATGTATGGTGTGGATGTGATGTCATTCCTTACTTCACACTCACTACTACTACTATTATTACTACTACTACTACTTGCCTCAGCCACTCTGGGTGGCTTCCAACACATAATCAACACTATTTGAATTAATTAAATACACGTTTGGAAGCGTGAGACTTATGTCTGACTTTTTCTTTCTTACCAGAAAAGGTTGGCATAGCTTAGCACTGAAAGATGTAACTCTGAATGGTATCACAAGTGAAATGAAAAAAAAATAAGTGAAGCACTGACTTCAAGTAAACTGATAGAAAAGAAAAGACTTTTAAACAGCATGGAAAATCTAAGGGCTTAAATGTCCCTTTAAAATGTAATGAAAAATAATTAGGAATCTAATTAGTAGCTTAAACTGAATGAAATCGGTAGAACCATCATGAGGGGATTGAGTACTTTTAGGGATTATACTCATGTATTTGGAGCACAATGTCCCTTTATTTGAAAAGGAAAGCAGTTATCGTAATCAAGCCATGATGCAAAATGGTGACGTACGGATGGGAAGCCTGATTATAGAGTCTGAAAAAAGTGAGGTAGAAACCTGGAATAACACAGAGAAGCCAGAGGTATACTGGGAAGACCAGAGAGCAAATAAATGAGAAGAAATGAACATGGATAAAAGATGCCCTCTGTCCCTTGGTAACAAATGTTTGGATTGAGTTAGTCTGCAAAACATTTTGTGTTTGTTTTATACAGAGCTATGCACATTAATTTTTTTTTATTGTACTCCCTTTTCAAATTCATTACTAAGAGGTGTGAGAAAAGTCCCCAGTGGTTTATGGGGTGAGGTAGGAGGTGTTATTGAGGAAAAGCTTTAGGGTTGGGGAGGGCATGGGTGTAGCAGTGGGGAGGAAAAGCTCAGTTCCCCCGTGGGCTGAGCTCTGTTTTATACTGTACACTAGCAACTGTATAGCGAGAGTGTATTCCTAGAGAATGTGCTTGGTTCCTTCTCTTTGAAGTAAATCTTACAGTTTCTTGGTAATAAAACAAACAGTGTGTTCCTAGCACATTGTCAGATAGCCAAAGAACAAAGTGCTACAAATAAAAAACATAAGTATATGCTTGAAACACACTCCTTCAGTACTGAGGGAAGGGAAATGCCAAGTATCTCCAAGAAGCTTTTCTTCTCATATTCTGTGGCATCTTTTTCCTTGACTTTGTATTTAGTAACAAGTTCCTGCTGAACAAATCAGCCCATTCTAGAGCAGGAACTCTATACACACACTGCAATGAAGAGCAATTATGCCGCAGAATGAGCAAAGTTGTACAAAATGGCTCAATATATTTATTCCAAGGCATGGTGGGAAGACATGTAATGCAGCAACTTTGCTGAAGCTGCTCAAGTCTGGAGCTGGTCAGTGATTGTCTATGAGATAGCTTGAGAGCTCCGTGTATGTCTCCTTCAGATCCACTGTAAAGGAAAGATGGGATATAACTGTATAAATGTAATGCATAAAATGTAGATGTGATCTTTCACATTTTTGTAAAATCTGGAATGTACTGCAGACTCTCCTGTTCTCTTACACCCATATTCCTCTCTACCTTTCTTGGTTTTCTGACATGTGAATTGGATAAACTATAGTTAGTGCTACTGGGATTGTCTCCAAACAATAGATTACAAACCTGTTTCAACAAACCTATTTGGAGGCAGTCTAGTTAGCTCGATCAGTTTGCCTGATTTGGATGTCATGGCAAATTATGGTCAAACCATGAAAAGAACAGGAGAATCAGCAGGAAAAAGCAGAGGAGAGGAATGAGACATGATATTTTGTGATGTGCTCCCAATCATTGTTCAGATGATTATCAGTGTGACATCTTAAAAGAGACAATACTATTAGCATACGTAAGCTAGCCGTCCCATAAAACCATTTTATACAGACAAACCATGATATAAACCAAGCCCACGTCACATCTGAATATTGTTTTCTATGCTCATTTCTCTCTCCCCCCCCCCGCCCAAACATTTATGGCTCTTTGCTTCTCATGTTCACAGCTTACCAGATGAATCCTTGATTTGGTCCAGTTTCTCATTACGGTAATTCATAATATTTCTAGACCATCTTTCAACAAAAGTACTCTCAAAGCAGTTAACACAGAACAACTAGATACTGGGCTAAGCACACAGCATTAATAAAGCATGGTTGCTAATCATGGGCTGGCTTTCCATAGTACTCTTAAGATGGGAAGTGGACCTGAATGTCCCATTGCAATTTGCCATGGTCCTACAGCTCATTCATATCTTTCTCAGCATACTGAGAGCCAAAGTGTAAAAACAGACGAGAGAAGAGAAGCAGCAACAAGGACCAAATCAGGGAGGCAATAAGTTTCTCCAAGACCATGTTTCTTAAGATACTGGAGTCTAATCCTGGGAAAGATCTAGCAATCCCACAGGAGAGATCACTTTCATATTGTTTAATGACAGTGATGGTAACCTCTGACCTTGATGAAAGACAGTGCTTCTGACCTTCCGTTTGTTAAATAATACCAGCCACTTACTTTCTGATTTTTATCAGTGTTTGGTAATTGGGGGTCAGGACAAAGCCAGCAGAGAACACTTACCACCAAGCTTTATTGAACGTAGAAGAATTTGTATTAAGCAACAGATTTTGTTGTTTTTTGAAAAAAGAAAGCTCAGCCACGATGGGTGGGAAGTGGAGACTGAGTAGCTTGTAAAATCAGTTATGGAATAATGAGCTTTCAACTCTGACATCTGCTTTGAATCCGGTTTGTGCTCAACAGTGGAAAATTCATTAACACCTGAGATTGATTAGTTGACCTTGCTCATATAATCTGGGGTCCTAGGCCAGTTCAAACTGGATAGGTGTTCATGCAATAAAATTTACAGTCACCATTTATTCTAACTGGCACCCTCAGAGGCTGACACACCAAAGGTTCTGTGGCAAGACAGAGGGCGTAGGAAAGCAACACATGGCTGAGTTTTACAAAGCCATTTCCTGGGGTGAGTCTCTTGGATAAACTTCAACATGAACCCTGCACTGCTCATGCCTCTCTCAGTAGCTTCATTTCACTGGCCCTCGAGATCCCTTCCAGCTCTGTGCCTCTATGTCTTCTCTGTGTGCTTCTGTAGAATTCAGCTACATGGAAATAAAGGTCTGCCAGCCTTTTCAATGAAATCAGAAAAGTAAAGCTAATAAATAAAAATACAAATAAATAATCTTTTTTAAAATAAGGTAAGTCTGGTCCCACTGCATTGGCTTTCAACCAGTTTCTGGGCCCAATTCAAGGTACTGGATTTGACCGATAAAACATTAAAACAGCCCAGGACCACAACCCCTCAAGAATAACCTCTCCCCATATGAACCAACTCGGACCCTCTGCTCATCCATGTGAAGCCCTTCTTCCTGTGCCCTCACCACAAGAGCTTTGGAGGATGGCAACATTAGAATGGGTCTTTTTTGCAGTAGCTCCCTACTTGTAGAATGCTCTCCCTAGGGAGACTTGCCTGGTGTCATCATTATATATCTTTAGGCACTAGGCAAAAGCTTTCCTCTATAACCAGGTCTTTGGTCTTTAACTATCTGTGGTCTTTTAGAAGTGGGTGAGTTGTCCCGGACCGCTTTTAAAATGCTGGCCATCGGGAGCAAAGACTTTCGCCCACCGCCGGCCTTCAGAAGAGGTCGCTGCCGCCCGCCAGCATTTTAAGATCGCCCCAGGACAGTGGAGAAGTCTCCGCTGTCCCGGGGGCTTTTAAAATGCTGGGGGTCGGCAGCGAAGGCTTCGCTGCCGCCCGCCAGCATTTTAAGATCGCCCCAGGACAGCGGAGAAGTCTCCGCTGTCCCAGGGGCTTTTAAAATGCTGGCGGGCGGCAGCAAAGCCCTCCTGTCCCCGGAGCTTGTGGGGCGGGAGGTGGGGAGAAGGGCTTTTCTTCCCACCGCCAGCCTTCAGAACAGCCTTCTGAAGGCTGGCGGTGGGAAGAAAAGCCCTTGTCCCCCCCCCCCCCCAGCCTTCAGAAGAGGTTGGGGGACAGACTGTCCCCGGACCTGGTCTGAAGGCGGTTTCCATAGGAACGCATTGATTGATTTTCAATGCATTCCTATGGGAAACCGTGCTTCGCAAGACGAAAAACTCGCAAGAAGAAAAAACTTGCGGAACGAATTAATTTCGTCTTGCGAGGCACCACTGTATTTTGCACAGCCATACAAAACAGAGTTCAGTCATATCATCATTTTTTCAAACACAGTATTTTGGTTTGTTTGCATGGAATAAGTGAATTGTCGTTTTTCCAAAAAGGGGGAGGGGAATCAAATGCTGAACCATTAATACCCCTCCATGGAAAACTTCATACATTTCCTATGTTCCTCAAAGTGAAGAACATTTGCTTATTCACCACTGCAACCCTTGCCAGACTCCCATGTCCAAATATTCCCTGTTCCAAAGCATCCTATTTGTTCCATGTGTTCAGCAGGGCTTCCTCTGGAGCAAATGTGCTTCTTCACCCGTTATTATTCTGGGTGCCCTAGATATTGTCGTTGCTTTTTAACCAGGCAGCAATTGCTCAAGCAAAGCTTTCTGGCAACCCGGCGTCGCCGCGGCGAGATCGGAAAAGCTGCGCCTGTTGAACTTTTGTCCGCCGCGCTACTGTTAAAGGGGAGGACGCCAAGTCGAAGGGGGGCGCGCGTAGCAACAGCTTCAGCTTTCACTGCAGGCCCCGTTTCTAGGGCATTGGGCTCGTTGGCTATGAAAGGTTTTTGGCCGGCTGCGAGGGGGGCGGGGCGAGGCAAGTTGAGAAGCTGCCTTCGAACGCCGAGAGGGGGCCGAGGCCGACCTCTGACCTCACGTCCAACGCGGCGCCTTGGAGACGGTTGCCCGGCAACGGGACGCAAGCGTCGGGGCCTGCGCTCTCTGGTCCCCACCCCAGCCAAGCCCGGCGGCCATGGATGCTGAGACGCTGCCCTACGCGCTGGACCTGGTGGCGAGCAGCGGCGTGTGCCTGAGCCCGGAGAAGCGCGCGGCCCTGCGGAACTCGCTGCTGCTGGTGCGCCGGGACTACCGCTTCGAGCAAGTCCGCCTGTGGGGCCGCATCCAGGGCACCCGAGGAGCCTACTACATCGCCGAGGGCGTGGGGCCCGACAGGGCGGGGGCCAGAAGCCGCCTCTACAGGTGGGCAGCTGGGCTCGCAGAAGATGGACTGCGGTGAAATAGGGCAGGTGAAATAGCGGGGAGGGAAGGGGGGGAGACATGGCTCCAGCAGGTTGCCCGTCCTTGTCTCCCCTTTACTCCTGTGCCTTTAATAGCTGCTTCCCAGGTAGAGGTTTGCACAGGTGCGCTGAAGGATTGCGAGATGCCCCCAAAGTGTCAGCTGTCAGACTTTTCAGCAGGTCAAGCTTTTCCCAGCAGCGCAGCACCACGCTAGAAACCCTAATCTCACAGTTATTGATTCAAGCCCCACATTGGGTGAAAGATTCCCCACATTTCAAGAGTTCGACTAGATGATCCTCGTGGTCCAACTCTACAATTCTGTGATTCTAATGGTGAGCCTTAGTTAATCACAGCTACTTTTTAAAATCCAGTCAAAACATTAAGTTCAAGTCAATGGAACAGAATTCAGGTCATGAGGGGACAGTAATGTCTACAAGCAACATCCTCCTGATGCCTTGTAAAAAAATGTGTGTGACAGAGGGAGTGAGGTTGATTTTAAATGGCAACATAGGCAGAGAGGGCAAGTTAAACTCTAAATTACAGTTAACACTTGTGGAACACTTCTGAGTGTTCAGAGCACTTTGCAGGCATTATCTATTATCTCCATATTGCAGACAGGGCAACTGAGGCTGAAAGAGTGACTTGCCGAAGGCCATCTAATGAGTTAATGGCATAGGCAAGAGGTGACCCATGAACTTCACAGCGCAGTCCCTTAACAATACATTCCTATTTAGAAACTAGTCTCATTGAGTTCAGTGTGTCATACTTCCAGGTACATTTGTACTGGATTGTAGTCTTAGTCACTATTTAAAACCATTTTCTTACTGGCAGTGGCCACTTTGGGGCATGGAGCTACAACACGAGGAAGCTGTTGTTATTGGTTTTTTTTAAACAAAGTTGTTTTGCAAGGCAAGGGGCATATTCGGCAAGAGATTCATCTTTTGTCTTTTGCATGTCCCTGCTTTATATAGCACCCTAGCTTGGTAGGAATTCTGACCTGATCCTTTATGAGTTTGCTACTATCTGTTTAGTTTCGCCCTCAGATTTAGAAGCCATTCTGCCTTTCCTCCTACCTATCTCAAGTGGCTTCCCCACTCCTCCTTTACACATTGTGGTGCCATGAAGGGACAGTTGGTTTTTATCTCTGCTTGCCACCTATTCTCTTGCTTGTTTCTGTGAGATCTTTCAGTAGACCTCCAAATGTCTGAAAACATGAGTTTTTTTGCCAGTAAAAATATGCTTTACCCTTTTATTATGTATGTGTGAATGACAGCTTGAATTGTGTGGAATGGAGCCTTCTGCCACCTCCTAATGAGGAATTTACTGCACTGACTTCAGTGCTAAAGGGACGTTTCCAAGGGGACCCATCCTATGAATATGAACACTATGAGAAGAAAGAAGAAGGTGAGAGACCATATGAAGAGGAAGCAACAGTGAGTACATTGCAGCACCCCTGGGATCCCATCACCTAATGCTCACAATATATTTTTTCACAATTTGCACTTCTGCTTTTTGGAAGTAAAATTTTTTCCTAGTTTTCTAGGAATGCAGAACAATATGATATAATAATGACATAAGACTACTAACATTTTTGTGTTGCTTCATTTTTGTTTTGCTAGTGTAGGAATTTAATATTTGGAATTTTTTTTAATTAGGTACCAGAGATTTTAACTGGAATTTCTTATAAACCTTTCTTATCCATTTAACATATCTGGTCCTTGGAGCTCACTGGGCTTGGTGCAGGCAAAATACTAAGTTAAAAGGCTTAACAGAAGCTTTTTATAAACACATACACAAACACACCTGCACTCAGCTTCATATAGATATCACACAGGCATATAAAGAAAAGATACAAAAGAGCTAATTCCTATGTTCCAAGGTTGGAATGGAAAGGTAGAAGAAGTTAGAGGTACCAGTGGTGACCTGCTATCCTTTATCCACCCCAGCAATCCAGCTACATATTCACTAGAATTTGTCAAGAGATTCATGCCAAGCTGCTTCTCCCTCTATCCCTTTTTATACAGTTCTTGTAAAACATTGAGGTTCCATAAAAAGTAATGTACCCCACTCCACTACCCTGCTAGTAATCTAGCCTTCCCTTTCCCTCCACATTTGACTTTGGCCTACACCCCAGATGTATCCCATATGTATGAGCTGAATATTCCAGCAAGTCTCTATATACTTATTTCCCACTTCTCTCTCTGTGTGTCTCATGTGGAACACATACATACATGTGCTGAGTACCTTCTCAGTTGAACCCTAATCTCACTTTCCTGTACTCCTTACAGCTGGTTCCTCTTTTCCTAATCTTGCTGTAACCTAACAACCTAACCTAACACTGTGGTTCCTGTTTTGACGCAGCTGACTTATTGTGTGTGTGTTAAAACAGCATCTGTCTGAAGCCCCAATGCCATGTAATGAAAATAAATGTATTGGCGTACGTTTCCCCTATGATAGATGAAGGGAATATATATTTTAAGTTTGTAGGTGCATGATTCTGTTCCAGTTTTCATTCTAGTATGTAAAACTAAGGTGGCTTTTCTTAATGTTTGCTTTTTTCTAAAGAACTTGATCAAGGAAGAAGTACGTCTTGTATCTGCAATAGATCAGATAGATAAAGCAGTGGGTATTGTTCCACGGGGTGCCTATATAAAGTCACCACTGGGACCTGTGCATGAAAACAGAAACTTTGAAGGTAAGTCATAACTGTGTCTTTGAACACAAAAGTAGCCACAAACAGTTATTTCTTCCATATTTGACTTGGTGGCAAGGGTCTCTGCTGCTACAGTGAGCTGATGGGAAATAAGGGGATGCACACATCCGCATAAATTAAAACAATAGAAATACTTAACCAATCACTTCGGTTCTGCCCTCCCTAACTGAGTCCTGCCTCTGCCCCCAAATCCTGGCTACGCCCATGGATGCACAACCAGAACTATTATTTGTTCCTTCTTGGGGCAACAACAGCACTAAAGTAGGAAAAAACATATTTCAGTTCATTTTTTGCATTCATGCTCTTTAGTCTTGCTAGTCATGCGAGGAAATGTTACTATGCATGACAGTGTAAAGCATCCTGTCCCTCATATGGAGGACCTTAATCATAGTAGATGTATGACAAGCCTTGTACATTTGACAACATAGGCCTATCTGGAATGACTTTGATTTTGGAGCTACCTATCTCATGATCCTGTAGTGCTTTTGGTTATGGTGCTGGTTTGAAGAATGCTTCCTTTGATTTCTGGGCTCAGTTTAGATTGCAGCAGCTACCAATATATTTCCCTTGGTTCAAAGTGGGCTGCATAAAAGTAACTGATTTTCCATGGTACTGCAAGACTACCTATTTCTAGAGGTCTCTGTCTACTTCTGTGGGTTCATTTAGTGTCATCAGCACATAGATGCTTCATAAGTCTATTAGATAGTGAGCTTGTAGTAAATTGAAAGATGGCAAAGTTCTCATTAACCCAACAGGTCTGTCTTTGGTGGAGGCTAAAAAATTAAGCTCATATTTCCATTTCACTGAGCCTGTAAATTTGAAGAACAAAACTCTCCTGGAGAAAGCTGACCTGGACCCTGCCATTGACTTCCTGGATTCACTTGAACATGATATTCCTAAAGGTAGGGAAGATGTGACATTCCAAATGCAAAATGAAAATAGTGTTGTGAAGCTTTCATATCCACTTAAGAAGTGCTATTTGCTTTTTCACTGTGTAATAATAACAATAAGCATTTATATGGAGCGTCTTAGTGCTTAGAGAACACTTGTTTCAACCCACTGCAGGTTTGTAGGTCTACAATTCCCATACTGTAGACTGTGGGAAGGACTCTGAGCATGATGGCAGTTTACCTAAGGCCATGTAGCTTTTTCATGACTAAGCTGAGCTCACAGTTTCCACTCTTGTTGGTGTGTGTGCATAAAAAAAGATGTATGGCCTTCCTTTCAATACAATAATTTTCAAAGTGGAGAACAATCTAAATACAGCAATAAAGCACACACACACAAAAGCATGAACCCCATAAGCAGAGCAGCTAAACCCAAATAAAATCAGATTAGGCACACCAAATAGCAAAGGCTGCCCCAAAACTAACATGCTACATTATTTCTCATAACAAAAACATGATACATATAATTTGTGCATGGTCTGGTTCTTCAGATATACCAACCTTTCCAGTGGCAGGATAAAACACATAAAAACAAATGGAGCTGTTGCATCCTTTCACTGGGTAGCTTTCTCTGTGTCTTGTGTCAGCACCCTGTTCTGCTTGAACTTTCTGTGTTTTCTCTTCATTAAAAGGGGCTTGCAGCAGCCAGTGTCCTGGTGGGCGAGATAAGGCTACTTAGAGATAGGAACATTTTTATGTGGTTTCAAGTATTTTGCAAGACCATTTCCACCCAATATTGCCTCTTATCTAAATGGGGTCTTGTTAACTCTAACCTTGTATCCTGGGCAGTCTAAGTTCAAACTTTTCTTTGATAAATCTCTTACCTTGGCAGGAGAAAATGTAACAGTTTAGGAAATGGAGGAATACACTCATTATTAAATGTGAATATCTTAGCCCCTAAGCACAATGAAAACAATTAATGTAGCTCTTATTGTTTTCTAATTTATGCTGTTTTACAGCTCCCTCCTTAAAATACTTTTTGCTTCCATATAAACATAACAGAACTACCAGAGCTGAATAGAGATTGCTCTTTTGTACAAATATGACCCTTTATTATCTGCAAATTGAACATGTCAGCCCTTCTGAAGTTTCCTAACCCCTCATCAACACAAACGTTATTACCTCTCCCACTTTCACACATTTCTTTTGCATCCTATATGCTGTTCTTGAGTTCTCATCCTCTTAATCTCTTCTCCAGAGCCCATTCCACTCTGCTTAGTATGTTGAATTAAAGTATTCCATGTTGTGTATCCAATGCTTCTCCTTTACCTCTAGCTACTCATTAAATACTTCCAACAGAGTTTGTGTAGAAAAGGGTATTTTAGAGTCTGTGGTGCTCAGGCTAGGATTTGGTTTGTAGTTTAGGACCTTTTTTATCATGAATTTTTATATCTTTCACATAAAAATCTTTGCTGATTTTGTTACTGTAGTTAGGGCTAACTGTGTTTGTGCGCATCCATTATTTCAAAGAAGAAGTCAAAAGGGAACAACAAAAATTACATGAGTTCGTTTTTGTATTTAATGCCCCCCCACCTTTATGGCCAGTATTAGTGAACTTCTCACAGCCAATTTGCTTTTCAAAGTCATTAATCTGCTACCTTTACTTCATGAGCAGAGTAGCATGTGGCATGGCTCCTTCCTATCAGTAGGGTGGCCATTTGTCCTACTTTACAGAGCGTGGTCCTCTGTTTGTAGGGCTGTAAAGTACAAGTCCTGAATAAAGATAAAGAGCTTTAAGAGGAGACAGCAGGGTCTTTGAAGTTGCTCATCTGCATTCAGTAGACTGAGCATGCAGACAGGTTACCTGGTCACAGTCTTGCTCTCTGGTGAGAGGTCTTGTATTTCTGTTTCTAAATCTGCATTATACTTCCAAATTGCTATATGCAAATCTATGGTTTCACCTTTATTTTGGCAATGCATAAGTGGTTATTGTACTTCTCAAACTCTGTGGTTCCATGACATGGGGAACCAACATGGAAGCTGCAAAGTAAGGGCTTCTACACTCAATATTTTATATAAATAGCAATGTTTGAGAATGGTGAATGAGCTTTCCATTCCAGTGCCAGAAAGTAGCAATAGCACTTGAAGCAACTTGGCTTGTCGGTAAATGCTATAAATTTGATATGGCTTCCAAGGGGTTCATATCGAAAAATGTTTGGGAATTGCTGAATTTGATGAAGAATTGTACAGAATTTGAGAATGGGAAGCTGGAGCGAGAGAGGGAGATTATTTGTGCTGTGAGAGAGAGCCAGTGTGGTGTAGTGGTTAAGAGCGGTAGTCTCATAATCTGGGGAACCGGGTTTGCGTCTTTGCTCCTCCACATGCAGCTGCTGGGTGACCTTGGGCCAGTCACACTTCTTTGAAGTCTCTCAGCCCCACTCACCCCACAGAGTGTTTGTTGTGGGCGAGGAAGGGAAAGGAGAATGTTAGCCGCTTTGAGACTCCTTAAAGGGAGTGAAAGGCGGGATATCAAATCCAAACTCTTCTTCTTCTTCTTCTTCTGATCTGCATGACTGCATTCAGAACAGCAGTTATTCATCCTGCTAAATACAGAGTTTTATAAATTTGTAACACAAGGTGGCATCCAAATACAGAAATGTCTGAATAAATTCCACATAAATGCATGAAAATATCCCCCCCAATATCACAATTCTGCTCATGCTCACTCTACAGAAGTGACAGGAAAGTATAGGTATGACATTAGATTAGAAGCAGCTGCAAAAGAGAGGACTTTGAAGCAAGTGACAATGGGATAGGCACTCATATGTCTGTGAAAATGTGTAAGGCATGCCTCACAATACAGTGGTACCTCTGGATGCGAATGGGATCCGTTCCGGAGCCCCGTTCGCATCCAGAAGCAAACGCATCCAGAGGCGTCTGCGGGTCGCAATTCGCTGCTTCCTCGCATGCGTGTGATGTCGTTTTGACCGTCTGCGCATGCGCGAGCGACGAAACCCGGAAGTGACACGCTCCGTTATTTCCGGGTCACTGCAGCGCGCAACCGGAAAATACTTATCCTGAAGCTACTTCAACCCGAGGTATGACTGTAGAGCTATGAACTCTGAAATATTAGAAGATGTTTTAACAAACAGGCTTGCTATAAATCTTATTATTTTTCAGATACAGCAGATCACTTTATTTGAGCCTAAGCAGTTGCTCTAGTTTTGTGTGGTATACCATATTTTTCGCTCCATAAGATGCACTTTTTTCTTCCTAAAAAGTAAGGGGAAATGTCTGTGTGTCTTATGGAGTGAATGTGTGGTCCCTGGAGCCGAATCGCCCGAGTGTGGCGCGCACCATTGCCCTGCCCTCCCGGTTGCCAAGCAGCCTCCCCTTTCCCCTCAAGTCCCGGGAAAGTTTGGGAGTGGCGTGCAGGCTGTGCACCGTTGCCTTGCACCCCCGGGCCGCTCTCTTTGTCTGATTCTAGAACAGAGATCTGATTTTAATCTTGAGCTCTCAATCTTTCCTTTATAGAAATTATGTTGAGTTGTGTGATTCTTGAATTGGCCCCTAATTGGCCCTCACACATTTATGGATATGTAAGATGAACAGAACAGAAATATAGCACATATTATGACTATAATATACCACATGTACGAAATGTATATCATGAGCCAGAGCCCCAACTTATTCCAACTCTCTCCCCAAAACAACTGATGATGGTGCTCATTGTGTCTGATTACCAGGAGTTACTATTAGATCTTATTATACTTCCTTCACTGCTTGTGAGAACTATCTGTATCAGAATTATCCAACACTGGTTTCCTTTGTAGGGTTGAACTTTATCGGTACAGCATTTAATGGGGCTTTAGTATTGGGCGATGGGGCCTCTTTGTGCAAGTGCTTGGAGAAAATCCTCCAGGTTTTATGTTAGTGCTTTAATAGATGCAAAAGCCCCAGGTGCTGGGAGGATTGAAGCTAAGAGACATGAACCTGTTTTATATCCAGGCATTAGCACAACTAATTTATTCCCTTTCACAGTCCCCCCGCTCCCCCTGAAGTGATTAATCCCCTATCAAGCTCTGTCTCCAGCTATTCAAGAAGCCTGAGTCTGTAGGGTTTTTGGTGTTTTTTTTTAACAGCCCCTCGCCAGCAAGCAGACTGTAAGGCAGCCTGTTATCGGTGTGTGGTGGAGGTGGTTTGAAGACAAATGGCTGCCTATCTCCCAAGTGGCCTTGCAAAACCCAACAAAGTGTTATGCTGTGCTGGCCACCTACTTTCCCCCAGCCTCCTCTCCCTGCTAACGTTTCACAGATGTGACCTGAGCCCTCCTCTTTCATAGCTTAACACTAAGCAGCACCTCCACAGCCTTGTGAAAACTCTGAGCCCGAGAGCACTTTACCTCGCAGCCTGCCAAGAGCCACATGGGGACAAGACCTTTCAAGCTGCTTTTCTGAAATCCAAAATAAGAAGTTTATAATGGATGAGGGGGAAGTAATGGTGTCAGAGAGAAAATGATGTTACCAAGAAGGCACGGGGGGGGGGGGAGGGAGTCTGGTGGTGCTTCTCTAGTCTGTTCTTCAGTGGGGAAGCGCAGCTTTGAGAACTTGCGGGTTCAAAAGATAACAGCAGTGCATCATTTGGAGCTTATGCAACATGGTAGAACAGGCATAGGCAACATTCGGCCCCCCAGATGTTTTGGCCTACAACTCCCATGATCCCTAGCTAACAGGACCAGTGCTCAGGGGTGATGGGAACTGTAGTCCAAAACATCTGGAGGACCAAAGGTTGCCTATGCCTGTGGTAGAACAATCCAGGAAGCAGCCATGCAGTGAATTGAGTTGCTGAAGTATATGCTTAACCTTCTGGAGGATAAATGACTCCCCAGACTGTGTGGATAAGTTGATCTGGTCAAATGGCCAAGTTAGCAGGTAATTTGCTTGTGCGTTAATACTATTTTAGCATTGGGCTGCTGTACCAGTCACCTTCCAGCAGGAGACACTGTGGGGTCAGCCTCAGTAGGAAGAACAGAAACCCTAATCAAGTAATATGAGAAAAGTTTGGACTCTTTAGTGAAGTGAAGACAGAGAAACCAGACTGTGTGTGGTATATGCTGACCTCTTGAACTGTGGATATGGAGAGGAGACTATCAGCCCTGCTAGAGTTCGCACAACTTTCAGGAGGCTATATTGCTTTCCCTTAGTACCAGCATCTTATGTGTGTTCAGCTCAGGGTCTCCCGTGATTTTCCCTATCAAAGGCCACACACTAGGCCTGTTCATGCCAAGAATGTGTGTCTGTATTGACACTTTTGGAGTCTGATGTTGCTACTCCTACACTGATCATAGGGTGTTCCCTCAAGGTGTGACCTTTTCTTTGGAACTGATCCTTATGAGACAATTGTAACATGAACAAGAGCCAGTTAGAATTGCTGCTTTTGACTTTCTGACCACCCACAATTTGCCCAAATTATTGGAACTATGCCTTTATCTCTTGAGCTTTGCTTCTGTATGTAATAAACTGTCATACTGGGTTTTTGGGTTCAAATTGTCAAGTACTTCAGGGGTCTGGTTTATCAAGAAATCTTGGCTACTCTTCGTGAAGGAGACTGTTCATTGTTTCTGAGGTGGTTTTACCGTCCCCAGAGCAAACAAGGACAGGGGAGCCGAGAGTCTGTCGTGTCATTCCAGGGCATGCAATTATAGGCTTTTAATTTTACTTTTTTTACTATGTGACTTAGTTCCTGCTTCATATCTTTTTTTCCAGTTTTGTTATAGGGCTCTTGATTCTGCGTTAATAGCTGCCTTGAGACAGAACCAGGTTATATTTATTACATAAATCAGATATGGTCTAAATCTGGTTCTAGGGACTGATGAGCCTTAATGAAAGTAAAACCCTACCGCAAGAGGCCATTTTTAGGAAACCAGAAGAAAATTTAGCATAGTCAGGCTTCATAAAGCTCTATCTGCATCTATCTGGTGGAGGTTGCTTTGGGAAAGGAGACATATCCCAGCTTCCCTTTGTAAATGAGGGGAGGAAAGGTAAACGTATAGGTCTTCTTTATGAATGAACTGTATGCAAAAACAACTTCAAAGCATGTCAGTGAAATTTTCATGCAAGCTGAGAAATAAGGATACAAAGCCCCCCCCCCCCCCCGGTGTTTTCATAGCTAATCCTTTTTAAAGTTGACATTAGGGATTCACTGTTTCATAGCTCCCAGCTAGCTACCTGTGTGCTCCATTTAGTAGTGGATGGTCTGAATATTTCTGAATACCCACTGATTGACTTTTAGAAAGTACCGGTAGTTTCTCCTTGGCTGTTCTTATTATTTGTGATGAAGAACTCTTATAGTTGAGCCAGATGTTGAGATCTCAGTGATGGTCATCCTCAGAACTGCCAGTGCTCTTCTTGCATGCTGAAGAACTTTTTTTTAATTACCTGATGCAGAGTCTGCCAGTCTGACCCTGCACAATTTGTGCAAATGTTGGAAGAATTTTTCACTGTCACTGTCAGAGCATGATGCCTATCTCAGAATTAAATTGTTATCCTACCATGTGTCCCAATGCATGCCATGGTCAATACAGGATATAGTGGTTTTGAATCCAAATACAGATGTTATCAAGTTGCATTATTGGAAACTGCAGCAACAAAAATAAGTGCAGACAATAAACTGCCAGTGGATTGTAAAGGAGATTCACTAATTTGGGCAACTAAGTAAGAGAAGCCTTTGGAAGCTGTCATGAGGGTTTTTTTATTTGTTATTTTTGTCCTGCTTTGTATGCTATTTATGAATTGGTAGCTTAATTTGCACATTGTATGTCTGTTTCAGACATGTCCCTCTTATTTGTACTGTATGCAATGACCTATGGCAGCACGCAAACATTTATAGTACCGACAGAACATGTGTGCCTTAGTCTTTGAGGTCAGCATGAAAATTTCAGTTTATATCTAGCATATTTGCAAGTTGTTTTGGCATTGTATTCAGCAACGTATTATTCTATTGCAATAGTACCTGACAGAGATCACTGTTACTAGATTGGAAAGCTGAGATGAGAGATAAGAGATGAGTACATGGAGAACAGTAATGCAAAAGAGAGCTTCAGTGTGACTCATTGGGTAATTTTTAGATATAGACGTGGAAGACCTTGTTTCAAATCAAAGTTCAGCCATGGACTCATTGGGTGGCCTTGCGTTCAGTTTCTATCCACAAAGTAGGAAAAATAATAATCTACTTAACAGGATGAAAGTAAATGCTTTGAAGTCAGTCGTTCTATAAATCTGAAATAAATAATAAAAATTAATCAAGTACTCTGGCATGATGTAAAAGAAATAAAGAAGCAGCCATCTTATGAGCACAGGTCTATGCTTTCTGGACGGGGCTGCCATACCACCACCCTGCCCCTCCTTTTTTATTTCTGATGGTGAGAAAGGAGAGGTTGGGGTCAAGTTTATGTACATGATACAAACCGGATAAGCTGTAATGAAATTCCCATCAAAAGCCTACCCACGTTGACCTAGGGCATCTCTTTCCCCTTGTTGTGGGAAAAGCTTCTCAATCCACATCCTTCTCCCTGCTGTGTGTGTTGAATTATTAGTTGGAGGACTAATTGCCCTTGTTCAGGTTTGCCTCCTGCCCCAGCTTTTTTGGAGTGTGGCCAATTAAGGCGCTTCTGCCCCAGCACTCTTGTCACATTTCATCTCATTTCAGTTTCGATCCCTGTAGTTCTGGAACTAATCTTTATATGTTTCCCATACATGTGCACTTCCTCCTACCAGAATTGCTGGTTTTTGTTTTTTAAAAAATATTCCTTTCTTAATAAATACTGAATTTGTACAATTCTATCCATACTCATCTCAACAAAATCTATCATATGTCTGATTCAGATGTAACGGGAAACCATGGTTTCTTATAACTCCCATGAGCTGCAGCAAGCCTTGAGCTGTGTGCTCCCTTCTCCTCTTGCATGCCAGAAGGGGACACAAATTGCAACTTCTAATTTTAAACTAACCAGTTTTCTGCAGTGTCCACAGTTGGGGTAACTGATTTGCCTAAACCGGGGTGGGAATCCATTTTCAGCCTGAGGGCCACGTGTGAATGGCTTGTATAGGTACCCCTCCCTCCTTCATCCAGGAAGCAAGATGTATCACCACAGTTCAAGAACAGGCACAAGCACTTGCAGAGGGATGGGGCTTGGAGTAGGCAAGCAACTGCTGGAGGGCTGAAGAAAGAGGACTGGAAGGCTGCATTCAGCCCATGGGTGTGAGGAACATAAGACGCCAGGGGGAGCAAAGAGGGGATCATTCCATCTGGCAAGTCAAAATGCTTGCCTAATGTTTAATGTTGGCAAGAACATGTTGGGGGAAATGGGAGTAGTTAAAAATCAAAGTGCAACTGTATATATGGATGCGAGAGAAGTGACGTAGTTAATTCTGTTGCAGTTGTCTTAGCAGGAGAACAAGGAGCAGAAAAGGATGTATGCGAACACAGCCATAGCCATACGATGCTTTGTGAATAGTATCACCTAGATATAATAGAGGTGTCACTGTTTTTGTTTCCCTAATGCGGCCTTTTGGAACAGGCAGCTTTTACCAGCATTGAAAACTGCTTCTTCCCATCCCCACCCCTGTTCTTTGAAATACATCCAAAACAGGAGTGTTATGGAAGAGTAGATTTGAAGTGGATCAGCTCTGTTGTTTTAAGGGCCTCTCATTTTACAGTTAGTAGATCAAGCGTCTCCACTGCCTGCATATCATAGAGGGCCCAGGTCAGAGCCCAGACAGACATGGGGGATGAGAGTGGATACAGTGGCAGGCTGGAGAGAAAGCAGAAGCCGAGGGGAGGGAGGTTGACGTTTAAAACACAGGCACTAGGGTCCTGGCAGTTGACAGAGGGCCATCAAGGAGTCAGTGGCTGGTTGAGCAGACAAGCTTTCGGAGCAGTGTCTTGTTTGGGAAATGGTTAAGCTCCTCCTCAGCATTCCCACCCGTATTTGGCAGGGTGAAGGTTGCAGCCTGCTCCAGAGGGGGAATGGGAAGCTCCAGATCTTCATCCAAAGGATATTTTTCCCAGGCTCTTTCCTCCCACACAGACCTGACAGGCAATTTTTTTCAGTCCAGACAGTATTTGGCTTAAGCTAGTTCTGGCGGGTGCAGCTTAAAAAGCAAATTATGGGGTTTATAGTTATTTGAAAAAATAACACAGTAACTGTGCAAAGCTTTTCTCATGAACGTGCCATATGCCGGATCTCTGATCCTTCGTGAATGTCATCTTCACTGCTGCTGAAATACTGTTGGAGCCACACCTCCTTGTTCACTGCCTCAGCTGGTGTCTTGCGCTTGCTGCTATGTGCTGAGCTCTGCCCACCAAAGTTTCTGACTGGGATATTGACAACAGAGGCAAGAAAAGTATCTCCTTCAACCATTTATAACATTTATGTGCTTATTTAAAATAAAAGTTGTGCGGCTACAGGAAATAAAGGAAGCATTAATTTTGGTCATAATCCAGCTAAATTGTGATTAAGTTGCAACTCACTTGTTCCTTTGGTTTCATTGGAAATGCAGTACAATCTTACAAATGTTTATTTGGAAGTAAGCCCCACTGTGTTCAGTGAGGCTTCCTCCTGATTAAGCCCAATCCTAAACATACTAGGGAGTAAACCTCACTGAATGCAGTGGAGCTTAATCCTGCAAAAACATGCATAGCATTATGCTCTCAGTCATGCTTAATTTTTTTGTTAACTCATTATGAGAACAAGATACATTATGTAGCATTAGTTCACAATTCTGTTACATCCTAGGGTATGAGTTTCTGTTGTACATAATACCATAAAAGCTACTTGAGATTCTACTGTATGTAATGGAACATAATTTTGAATCTGAATTTAATACTTTGTTTTCTTATAGGATAATTTATGTCCTGCACCTTCTACCCTAAAAAAGGCCACCAGATAGATCTCCCAATTATTCTGTTAGAACAGCCATGCTACTAAACCCCTAGTCATTTACTGTACTACGCTGCAGGGTTGTTTTTTACCTGCATGCCTGCTTTTTTTTTTTTACTAAAGTCCTCTTGTGAATAAAAAGCAAGTAAAAAATAATAACTAGCAGGCTAGAGGAAGCATAGTAGCTACTGTTCTTCCTCCTCTACACCCCATCGATCTGTCCATTTTCTCCCCTGCTCCATTACTAGAGATCCTCATAGGAAAGGGCTCCTTTTTCTTTTTCACAGGAAAGGGCAATTGGAGCCAGCTCCAGCTTCTGTCTCCATTTGCTGGAGCGTATCTTGGCCTCAAATAGCAGGCACAGACAGAGCTGGCTCACTGATACTTGTGCAGAAGCTGACCAGGCTGGGGAAGCAGGGACCCTGCTTCATCAGCCTGATCACTTGCCTTGAAAAAATTCCATGCATTTGCCTCTGTGAAATTCCTGGGCGCCAATGGTGATAATAATAATAATAATAATAAATTTTATTTATATCCCGCCCTCCCCAGCCGAAGCCGGGCTCAGGGAGGCTAACAACAATAAAACAATACAAAAGTACAACACAAACAACACTCTAAAATCATTCATTATAAAATTAATGAATGATCAGATGAATGGTTAATACAATTCTGTATTAACAATAATCCTGCCTTGCAAAATTACAAACAGACAAGAACTCAAAAAATCATTGTCTTCCAGGAGTTGAATTGAGGCATTTAGAGTTTTTAGCACCCCAACTTAGTGTTTTGCTATGTAATTTTGTGTAACAAAATAGGTAAGAGGTTCTGTGAATAAATTGCACCTTAATTCACAGCCTGATCTCTTCATGGACGAAATTTTATAGAATTGAGAACGTAGCACAAATGTTCCCAATTTCGCCTCCGTCTCAATTGCGTGAAGCAATGTGTTGATTACAACTAAAATGGTGGCGTGCACAGAGAGTGACTCATTTGGGATAGTCCGAGTCTCAATTCGGCTGCTCAAAACAGGAGAAATGGGACATTGTGGTGGGTCTGAAGTTTGATTGGCAGGTAACAAGGGGAAAAGCAGTGCTCTTTTACGCAGTCCTCTTGTTGGAAAGGCAGCTGCTTTGTGCAACAGCTGCAATTTCTGAATGGCCTTTAATGGCAGTCCCAAAGAGGATGTCCCAAGGAAAGTGTGTCAAGGAAATCAATATAGGAAAATATGGCTTGCTGGCTGGGGTTGTGCTGGAGAAGATGCATCAAATTGGCCTTCAGAAAAGAAAGGAGAGCACCCCTGCCCATTGCTGCTCTTCCAAGTGTCTCTGATATTTATTTATCTTAAAGCTAAGTTGGGATAATGTATGTAGCTAACACACCTCTCAGTCTTCTTGCTTCCTGAACATTTCTTTTGCTATATGAACTACATGTAGCATCAAGCATTTGCCAAAGCTGACAAGCAGCTTTTCTGAATTAGCTCTGTCATCAAGTGAGGATTATCATCTGTGAGTCTTTTTCCTTTCATTGCAGTATTTTGATGGTTTTAGGTTACTGTCTCCCCCAAACATCTTCTAGCCTCATGGAACCAAATCTGCTTTAATGCTCTTGCTTCTCAGGCTGTCATTTCAGGAACTGAAATACTCAGCAAGCCATTGAGCAGCTGATTATAGTAGAGAGTTCATTTTCACATTGTCTCTTAACCTTCTCAGCAGCACCAAAGCATAATTAATATTGAAGCTAATCCCTTTACTGCCCCAGTGCACACTTCCTCCAAAGGTGGAGGCAAATTAAGACTCCTAAGGAAAATTAACTCTTCTATAAACTACTTCCGAGCTGGAAGCTCTGTTAAGTTTCTCTGTCATTCACTTTCCTCTTGCTTTCTTTTCCTTAGCTTGTCCATTGGCCAAATTTCCTTCCTGATACAGGCAATCGGAAAATGTGTCCCAAAGTTGCATTTTAGCCTCAGGATAATAGTCTCTCAAGTCCCAAATTAAAACATAGTAGGTGCATTGATTTCAGTTGGTCTATGCAGTTTATGACTAATGTTGGCTATTGACAATTAGGGTAGCTAGCCCACATGTAGTCTTGCTTCAGGTGGAGAACACACACACACACACACACACACACACACACACACACTGGATGAAGAGCTGCATGCTTAGTCACTGCCCCTAAAATGCCTCATGCAGTAGCTGGGGCTCACACTTATCAATGGAGCTGAGGGAAAATGAACAGCTATTGGCTCCCATTTCCTAAACAATTTGGTATTATCAATCTGTCTGGAGCTGCACATAGTTTTGAGTATCAGCAACTTTGCATGTAGAAACTTTCATTTATTAATTTATTTATTAATTTTTACTATGTTTTTATACATGCTTGGAAGCTGCCCAGAGTATTATTATTAAGCCAATGTGCACCTCATGCTGCTGGTGGTTGGCCCTGAAGGCTTTTGCCCCTAGAAATCAAATAGGCTGTAAGGTGCAATGCTTGTCCTTTTGGAGCTTCTATTTGGAAGAAATCTGATTACTGTACACCTTCCTGATATTATGGGAAGGGCCTTAGCTCAATGGTAACCTGTTCTGCATGCAAACGGTCCTGCCTTCAATCAGACATCCCTAGGTAAGGCTGGGAAAGACTCTAGGTTGTATCCAACTAAGTCTTACTAAGAGAGAATCACGGCAAATCTTAGAATGAAAAGGCAGAGCACAGAATCCTAGAATTGCAAAATAAGTCATCTAGAGAGGTTACATACCCATGCTGATATAATAGAGAAGCTGAATGTCGCTCATTAGCCGACCTTGCTTATGTCTTCAGCCTCAGGACTTAATGAGAAAAAGGTTATCGTATGATAACTGGATCTTACTAGCATTATTTGCTTGTTATTTTGTGGACCTGGGACCTCATGCTGGAGTTAACACGCTTCACATACAAAGGTAGCAGCTACATGAGGGGGTAAGACACAGTTACATTGGTCTGTTTACTTGTGTGATTAACTGAGCCAAGAATACAGTAGTCTGTACTACAGCTAAGTCAAGCTTGTTCTAGTGCCAGTGTTCACTAAACACATATGATCCTAGTTTGGCTTATCACAGAAAAGCTGTCTTTGTCAATTAGGATGAAATCCAGCATCCTATTCTTATGCAGGGTCCTGGAGCATCCAATTTGAGAGGGGAGGCAGAGTGGTAGTACTACGAAGTTTGCTCTGGCCTGGACTCACATTCTACCATGTCCCCAATACTAAACAACATGGCTACATCTACTTTGGCAACGCAGAGAAGAACCTGGACCTGCCCTTCATGCTATGAATAATAGCACGAGGCTGAAAATGGAAGAGATGCCTTGTACTAATTTTGTATTTGAAACTGGGTATGTATTTTTGCTTTAATAAATTAGCATGAAATCAGTCTAATGTGTTTGTGAGACCATATTTTAAAATATTAAGTAGATCAGCTGTGTGCCATCTAGCCTGTAAGCCAGCTGTATGTTATCTACTCCTTCCCTCTAAATTATGTCAGTCTCCTTAGAGTGCAGCAAGACCAGTACCAGAAGCATTATTGTTGGTTCACTTTTGTTTTACTTTGTATTTATGTACTTAAACATTGATTTGGCAGGGTTTGTTTGTTTTGGTAATACTGATTTATTCTGCATTTGTTGAATTGTTGATTTTTGTCATTTGAATTTACTAACATGTTCTGTAATTTGTATGTTTGTATTTTCAATGTTTTGATTTTTTTTAATGTTTGGTGTGAGCTGCACAGTTCATTGTGGAAAAGCAGCATATAAGTAAACTAAATCATCAGTAAACACCTCTTGATAAATTACCATATGCACTTGCCATATGTACTCATTCCCTGCAGGGCTCATATTCTGTCTCCATTACTTTACAAAGGAACTAGAAATAAGAGACCTCCTAGGATTAGGAAATCAGGAATCCTAATTGTTGGTTTGCTATCCAGGCACATGAGCTATGTAAACACAGAAAATGAAATTGTTTTGTGGTATAAAGTGTTACAGATGGTTATGCATAGTCTACAAGTCTAGTAGGACACACGAGTGATTTCTGGTTTGACTATTTGCTCTGGACTCCAACATTTCCTTTAATTATGCACACTTTCTAAACACACATCACTTTTCCAATTGCACCAACAAAATCAGGCTGTAGTACAATCATGCTTCGTGTACAGTACTTCAGAACTTGATACCTTATGGACATTATTTTTGCTTTAATTATACATTATATTGGGCTGACTGCACATATTCACAGATTACATAAGTTGCATGTATTTCTGAGATGTAATTGTGTGTGAAAATGAAGTTTAGAATGCACAGGTCCTCTCTAGAAGGTTTCATTTGCAGCATAAAAAAGCCATTATAAAAATACCATTCTCTCCAGAGAGAATGGAATGTTGCTGTGTCTGATGACTTTGGTTAATAGGTTCAGGTAGGGAGGGATTACTGTGAGCTGGTAGATCTAAAAGACTGCTGGCCAGTGCCTCAAAATAGTGGCTGCAATAAAACAAGCATTAGAGCTGAGCAGCAGAAAGAATTAAGCATATTTTTTTTGACCCAGAGCATTTCCCCAGCATAGAAACTGAGGTAGCCTGTAGAGGAAGTGACAACTACAGTTGTGTGATACTAGTTGCCTCACTTCTATCCAGGCTTTCCCCCATATTCACAATTTAAGGCTCCCTTGTGCATGTTTCCCAGCAACCTGGCTATAGCAATACTCCCCCAGTCTACCCCATCACCTTGAAATATTCAAAATTTTACAGGACAAAAAGTATGCAAATCATAGGCTACAGATGAAAGGTGGCATACAAATAAATAATAATAATAATCACAACTGAGCAAAGTTGTTTGATTTTGTCTATACTGGTTGCAGGCTGTAATGTTCTCAGAATCTCCTTTTGGTTTCACAAATATTAATCTCATTTTTGTCCTCAAAATCGTAAGTTTTTCTGTCAAGGCTAAAGTGGACCTATATAACTGATCAGAAGATCGAAGCTGAATGTGTATTTATTGCATCTGTGGGGAACTACTTTGCGGTAAATATTCTTCCTAAGTTTACACATGCACTCCTGTAGGATTTTGTGGGGGGGGATGGGGACAGGACAATGGGATTTTTATTCTGCTTTAATTGTCTTCCTCCCATCAGCATCATGAGCAGTAATAGACACCATCTATTGATGTCAATTAAGGACATCACTACGGAAGGGGGGAAATCCACTTGAGCAGTGAGTTACAAATTCTTTCTCTATTGTACACGTGCAAGAGGTAGAAGCTACCCAAAGAACTGAAACAGTACACAGCACTAGGAGTTGACTCAAGAGTTTAATTGGGATTTAAATAAAAGAAGATAAAGTTTTGTTATCCTGAAGCAACATCTATTGCATTATCTTTCAGTTAAATGACAATTCTTCTTAGCCATTAAATTCCCTCTTTTCTGAAAATTCCTGTATGCTTCCAGAGGAAAAATGTTCATTTGGCTCTTTCCAGAGCACCAGACATAAAAATACCTGTAATGGATTGACAAATACTGAGCCACAACTATTGTAATTTGCTGTCAACACCAGCTCTATACCATCCTAGTGGTTAAAACGAGGAGGTTTTGACCCATAAGTAACATTATCACGGAGTATAGGGTGCGATATAGGCATGGGAACCTTGCACCACTTGTGTCCCTTGTTCCAAATGGGCCGCACGGATTTGATAGAGTATCGGGTAAGGTACCTGTGAAGAGAAGCAGAAAAGAGGTCATGAGTGACTCACAACTGAGAAAAGGTCTGACATCCAGGGGTTCTCACTTTCATTTGTACAAGAGTGAATGCTGGGGCACTATGAAGCATAGTGCAATAATCTTGGTGTCTTATTCTAATGGGTTTTTGACAAAAAGAAACTGAACATCTTGGAGCAAGTGGGCTCTTAGTTGTGACAGCGGGTGCAACTCACTGAAGCTGCACATACCCAGAGCTGCTTGACTCAGCAGCAAGGACCAGTGTAGCCTATGACAGGATAAATGCAGCTCCTGTTCCCCTTCCCTACTAGCTGTTGTTATACAAGACCGGCTTGGGGCATGTACAGTGTTTCTGAATCATGATCACTCACCCTCTTCTCCATTTCAATATTTAAAATAGATCAGACACAGATACAGACTTAAGCCTCTGGCAGGCTCCAATTCTGACTGGCTATAGCTGGATGTCAGGTTTTTTGACTGCATCAAAGGCCAGTTTCAAATGTATTCCTCCCGTTTCATCTTTTTGGGAAGACCCCAAGCTCTACAGAGTCATAAGCTGCAGGCACAAGACAACTACATAATAGGCCAGATTCATTAGAGAGTCTCCAAAGGAATTAAGTCTATTTTCCTAAGAAACTAGGTTAAGTTTTCTTTCTGCTTGGGAATAAGAATTTGGCAGGAGAATGTATTTTCACACATGCCTATAGAGACTATAGTGAGGCTCTTGTAGGATTCCGTTTGATTTGCTAGTGTTGGAAACAGAATCTGCAAAACAAAGAGGTGCAGCTCGAAAACTGATGTTATGTGAGTCTGGTTGGCAGTGTCTGTCAACACCCTGGAAGCAGCATTCTGCACCAATTTCAGCCTCCATTTTCAAGGGCAGCCCCACATAAAGTATATTGCAATAGCCAAACCTGGAGGTTAACAAAGGGTGGATTATTGCAGCCATGCTTTCTCTGCTCAGGAATGGACACAGTTGGCAAGTCAGCCATATAGCTGAATGCAGGCACTCCTAGTCATTGTAGCCACCTGGCCTCCAAGTATAAAGGTAGATCAAGGAGTACCCCACTTACTCTTTCAAGGGGAGTGTAACCCTATCCAGAACAGATTGTCTTTCCAACTTCTGGACCCCAGAACAGAAGTCCCCCACTGCTATTGGAAATTGTCCTGGAACATTACCACTGTAATACTGAGCCTCTAATGCCCAACCCTCAGAGCTGTTTCAAGAGGTCAATTGTATCAAAGGCAGCTGAGAAATCAAAGAGAATCAACAGGGTTGCACTCTACTTGTCTCTTCCCCAACAAAGGTGAACAGTTAGGGCTACCAAGAAAGTCTTGGCACTAATTCCAGCCGTGAATCCAATCCAGACTGAAATGGATCTAGAAAATGTGTCCTCCAAGCATGTGTGAAGCTGAGCCACCACCACCGTCTCCAGAACCCTGCCACAAAAGGGGATGTTAGCAACTGGGTGAGTTGTCCAACACTTCAGGGTGCAGAAAGGGCCTCTTAAGCAGGGAGCAACCCCTGCCCAACTATTTAAAACAGCCTGACACATCAACTCAGGAGGCATTTACCACTCCCAGCACCCACCCTCTAGCTAGCTTTTATTAGTCTTGATTGGCAAGCCAAATACATTCAAGCAGCTTTCCCACGTTCTCAGGCTGCAAATACATGGTGGTTGAGATCATTTTTACCATAAGCAACTAGTATTTTGGTTTTCAATCTACATTAACACAATTGTCATTTATTTATTTGCAAAACATTCTATACCACCAACCTTTTAAAAAGGTGGTAAACAACATGAAAGCCAACAATAAAATTGCATTGATAAAATACAGAATACTTCCTTAATCAATAGATCAGCCAAACGCATCAAAACAGCAGGGAAAGCCATTCTGTAAATGGTTTAGGGGTGCTGGTCTATCAGCATGGTGGTGGAGAACTACTGTTCTTCAGTGCAAGCAGTTGGGATTGGGGGAGGAGAGGAAGCAGGCTAGGTTCTTATGTAGTCTTGCAAGAGCACTAAAGCACTAAAAACATGACCACTAGACCTTGGCTCAGTCCAAAACTGGACCAGATCTGCTTCTTCTCTGAAAAAAATGCAACACTGCTGAGCACACAACTCTCTGGTGAGCAGTAACATGGTCTTATGACCCCAGTATGCCCCCTCCATCCCTGTGGTTTGGTCATCCTGTCTTCGTTGCACCATGCAAATTTAGATGTTAAGTGCTCTGGGCAGATCCTAGTGTAATTTATTTGATCAGTGAAGTGCCGAGCAAGCATTGGGGGCCTGTAAAATGGTAATGAAATCTCAACACCACCAAGTAGTTATGGAACATACAAAAACCTCTCACATTAATCCAGCATTTTTCACAACAAAGGATCCCAAAGAGCTTTTCAAACCAAGTGAAAAAACAGACTGCATTCAACACTGTCAAGCTTCAGAAACAAAACAGCTTCCAAAATGAAGCTCAGCAATAACCCTCTATCCTCAGCACACGGCAGTAGCTAGTATTACAGGTCCATTAGTGCAGAAGCCACTTCAGGTACAAGTCAAAAAGATCAGCAGCAAGGAATTAGCAGAAGTATTTTATGCTTTATGCAAAAGGAGCACCAATTAAATTTTTTTTTTAATCAGCCCAACGCATTAACTCAAACCAGCCTTTGTGTTTAATTCTGGCAGAAAAGGAGAAAGCTGGGTCTGTGGGGTCAATCTAGGAAGGACAACTGAAATTTAGAAACTCTAGTTCATTCTGGAAATGCTCTACTGGTATTTCATTGAAAGTGGGTAAATTTGTTTTACCTGAAGGCCAAACATCAATTTATTTCCCCAAAGGCACTCAAGGTGGCATACACAGTTCTCTCTCCCATTTTATTGCTGCAACAACGCCATAGGTAGATTATGCTGAGAGTGAGTGACTGGCCCAAGGTCACCCAGTGAGCTTCATGGCTGAGTGGGGATTTGAATCCTGATTGATAAACCCAATACACTAATCACTACACAACACTGGCTCTCCACTGGATTATAAATAAAATCCAGTGGAGACACTGCCTGTTCACTTTAACGGTTGAGGAGGATACCAATGTAACCTGCCAAACAACTTTTATAGGCATTTAATGGAGGAAAGGAGGCTCCTTTGATAATAAATGATCTCACTGGAAGAGGAAATCTGGAGGTACACAAGCAATGAGAGGTAGTTATGTTGAAGTCAATGGCTTAAGACATCCCTCCATTTTCAATTAGAGCCTTGGGAGGCACACACTCCAATTCTGGGAAGGAAAAGGGATTTAGCAAAGGCCAAATTTTAAAGCTTTTATTGTTTTTCTTAAGCAGGTTAATCCAACTCTCTGGTCCAGGCCTGTGGCTTCTTTTGTGAACAGCAAGCCGACTGGGGGCTTTTCACTGTTAGCTGAAACAGACTTTTGGACATATGCCCTTCATGGAACACACTTTACTTTTACTACTTCAAACATGCTTTGTCCAAAACTAAAAAATGCCCCTGTTTATTTACTCCTTTTAATGTTGATGATTTGGCATGGGAGAAAAACAAGCATTTCCCTCGGGCTGGAGGCAGTCTCTGCTACGCCAAACATTCCCTCTTTGCCTAACCCCATTTCACTTTGGTGAAACTAATTTTCTGCAGAGGAAAAGGGTTTCCACATGTCCCTAATTTCCAAATACAGTCATCAGTGGTACACTTGGCAATAAGAGAGATACTACAGTTCCTTTATCTCTTCTTTTCAAAAATTCAAGCCAAGCAACACCAGAGAAATCCAGGTTGATACTTGTGGGCATTTATTTTGGACAAAATCCCAAGGTGAGTCTTTTCCTGCAACAGGGAAAGGTGAGGTTACAGGGAACCAGGCAGAGGGCCTTCTCGGTAGTAGCGCCCGCCCTGTGGAACGCCCTCCCATCAGATATCAAGGAAATAAACGACTACAGTGGTACCTTGAGTTACAAACGCCTCAGGTTACAAACACTTCAGGTTACAAACTCCACTAACCTGGAAGAGTTACCTCAAGTTGAGAACTTTGCCCCAGGATGAGAACTGAAATCGTGTGCTGGCGGCGCAGTGGCAGCAAGAGGCCCCATTAGCAAAAGCATACCTCTAGTTAAGAACAGTTTCAGGTTAAGAATGGACCTCTGGAACGACTTTAAGAAGACATCTGAAGGCAACTCTGCTTAGGGAAATTTTAAATGTTTGATCGTGTTTTTAATATTCTGTTGGGAGCTGCCCAGAGTGTCTGCGGAAACCCAGACAGATGGGCGGAGTATGTATGAATGTAAAAGGTAAAGGTACCCCTGCTCATACGGGCCAGTCGTGTCCGACTCTGGGGTTGTGTGCTCATCTCACTTTATAGGCATTCAGACACTTCCAGGTCACGTGGCCAGCGTGACAAGCTGCATCTGGTGTGCCAGCGCAGCACACGGAACGCCGTTTACCCTCCCGCTGGTGGGCGGTCCCTATTTATCTACTTGCACCCGGGGGTGCTTTCGAACTGCTAGGTTGGCAGGCGCTGGGACCGAACGACAGGACCGCACCCCGCCGCGGGGATTCGAACCGCCGACCATACGATCGGCAAGTCCTAGGCGCTGAGGTTTTACCCACAGCGCCACCCTGGTGTAGTGTGGTGTAGTGGTTAAGAGCAGTAGTCTTGCAATCTGGGGAACCAGGTTCGCGTCTCTGCTCCTCCACATGCAGCTGCTGGGTGACCTTGGGCCAGTCATACTTCTCTGAAGTCTCTCAGCCCCACTCACCTCACAGAGTGTTTGTTGTGGGGGAGGAAGGGAAAGGAGAATGTTAGCCGCTTTGAGACTGCTTCGGGTAGTGATAAAGCAGGATATCAAATCCAAACTCCTCCTCCTCCACCCGCGTCCCCATGTATGAATGTATGTATGTTTAAATAAATATCAATGACAATATTGGGATCCTGTTGATCCTAAATTGTCCCGCATCCATTGACCTTCAAAAGCATGCTGCAATTACTTTCTATTGTTTTCAGAGAAGCACAGCACAAGATACAAATATGGTCTTAGTACATCCACCGATACAATGAGTATTACTTTTACCATCTACAACAATTATGAATTTAACTTCATGCAAGTAAAATAGCTAGGCAACAATTGTTAGAATGTTGGACTAAGATCTGGAAGACCAGGGTTCAAACTTCCACTTGCCTATGAAGCTCACAGGCTATTCTTGGACCAGTCACCATGTCTCAGTTATAAGCCCATCATAATACAACTACAACTGATCTATGTGTAAACTCAAGAGCATAAACATGTGAAAGCTTGCTAAAGCTTGCCAAATTGATTCTGGTACAAAAGTGTCTACCCCTCCCCCCATTCCAATTTTTATGAATGGCTCAACAAGGCTTGAAACATTATAATGGCATTAACATATAGTTGGTCTGCACCAACATAGATGAACACAACAAAAACCGTTTCAGTGGCCTAGAACAGGGGTTCCCAAACTGTGGTTTGTGAACCACTGGTGGTCTGAGCTTCATTCAGGTAACCCACAGCCTGTCTGTAAAATACAATTTAAAATCATAAAGCACCTATCACAGTGCATTAAAATTGCTACAACAGGCAAAAAAAATCCCTAAGTGGCCTGTCAAGATTCTCAGCAATTTTCAAATGATCTATGGAGAAAGAGGTTTGGGAATCATTAAGCTAGAAACTTATAGAAATCCTTGGAATGTGCAAATACACATATTAACATTTGGATTATGGAACTATAGGAGTTTCTACACATATTCACCTTAGCCATTCCCATTATGGGACAAACAATGAAAGGAGAAGGGCGGAGGGCTGTCCACTATAACATGTCAGCAGCCGAACTAGTCCAGCATTCTGTTGCCATAGGTATCTGGTCACCCACTGCAAGCTCATGAGCAGTACATGAACGCAACAGCGCTCTCCCCACTCATGTTTCCAGAAACTGGTATTCAAAGGCATACTATTTCCAATACTGGAGGTAGTACAGAGCCATCATAACTAGCCATTGTCAGTTTTATCCTTCATGAATCTGCCTAATCCATTTTAAAGTTGCTCAAGTGGATGGCAATCACTATAACTTGAGGTAGCAGATTCTGTTGCTAATGATTTGTTATGCAAAGAAGTCCTTCTTTTTGTCGGTCCTGAATCTCAACACTTTAGGTTCATCCATTTTTGCCACCAGAGCACCAGCAAGGGATGATGAGCACTTGTCAGGATCAGAGGGAAACCCCTCCCCTCTGCCTCCCATCTATAGCTCTGAGCTGGAAGCAGAGGCATGTTGGCTTGCTCGCTCTACCTCCATTTCTGAAACTGTGTAACAGGGAGAATGCCCTGAGCCCATAGTGCAAACCGACGCACCGTCCTCTCCAGCCTGGAGCCGAGGATGGTAGGCAGAGGCTTGTTACTGCTGTGTACTTGCACCTGCCAAGTGCAGAACAAAAACAATCTCAGGCTTCTGCCACAACTTTGGAATGGGGAGGGGATGGAATTCATCAACCTTCACTGGAGGAAACCTTGGACTCATCTCACTCTCCAGAGCCTGGTTAAACACTCAGCATTGTGAACGGTGAGGGAGACTGTCAAACCCCATGAAAGTGAGAAGCAGAGCTGTATGTTGAGCTCCTTGGAAGTAAGGTGTAATATAAAATAAACTTATGGTCTCTCACTACAAAACTTTAAATGACCTCAGTCTGAGGTTTCATGTAGATGGTAATTCTCTGTGAGCATCTGGCTGCAAGATGTGTGTGGTTTGGGAGTTCTGGTTTGGGGGCTGGTGCTTGAATGATACAGCTTGCATTATAGATACAGCCTGAACTTTTTGTCATTTGGTCCTTTCCATTTCAGAATCACTTTTCTTGTTTTCAAGCAGATCATTTACCCCCAAGCCCAGTTGGTTGGTCAGTGCCATCTGATATCAGCCAGCTTCTTCCCACTGTCCCATGAGAGAGAACTCCAAGCCTTTGTACAGTCAGGGCACCAGGCCAGACAAAGACAGCTCAATGGGTTACTTATCTCTTTGCTTAGGGGGAACAATGAAAAGAATTTTGAGGGGGAATTGGGCATGGAAAGTGGCCTTCAGGTTAAAGTAACCATTTAACCATTACATGTAAAGCAGAATTTCCCATGAAGTCACACGCTCTGTATACCTGACTTTCCATTCTGAGAAAATTAAAAAAGAAAAGAAGAAACCTCTTCCTGTCCTATTATGAGGTGGTAAGATGCAAAATTCTGAATGCTTGTGTGAATGAAAGAAAAGATCTGAGACACACAAACTCTAGTGGAGAAGTTTCTCAGTTCTGATATTTTTCAGGTAGCACTGCAAGCTGCTCTCATAAGATCTGAACATGTTCAATATACAGTCTATAACGTTTTTAGACAACCATTTCTCATGAACTGTTATTTCTGATTAAGCTTTTTATGCCTTCTTCTCTCAGTACATATAAAGAAAAGGGAGCAGGAATGCATCTTCCTACTGAACAATTTGTTCATATTGCAAATAAGGACCTCGCAGAAACACTGCCTATCAGACACAGGGGGCGAATTTATTAAGGAAACAGCTTTCTGGGTCAATTCGTTTTAATGTATGGTGAGATCATTGGGGGGTGTTGTTAAAAGGAATGATTGGGTGGGGGACACGCACACACTAATCAGGGATTTGCTTACTTCACCCCCTTTCAACTTTAATTAACTTTATTTTGGGAAATATATTCCTGTATATTAAAAGTGGGTTAATGGAACCACAATAAGACCACTCTTTTGGAAAAGTATCCAAGGTTATTTTCTTGTGTTTGTGTGAAGGCAATCTAGTCAAGCTGTAACCAGTGGGACTCCAACAGTCAAGTCAGAGCCACTGCACAGCTTTTCTGTCACTTTTCCAATTCTTCCTTGGAGAAATATTCAGAACTCTATGGTGGTATTTCAGATGAAGGACCTGCTTGCTAACTCAAGCAAGCATGAGGAGCCTGCTGCATTTTCAAGGAGCTACTTTGATCACCATGGACAGAACAGGCTCAAAAGCCACCTGTGGAGGGAACAGATGTATCCATCTTTTGTTTCCTTTGTCTTTTGCTTGGAGAAGGGAAGCAAACTGAAAAGTCTGAACAAGCTATGCTAAAGGAAGCCTTGAGCTAAGAGATCTGGTGTTTCCAAAGCAAAAAACATTATTTCTCCTATACTAAAGACCTTCAGTGGTCTGCCCAACTGCTCAAAGATGGCACTTCAAGACTTAGTAGCCCAAAGGCAGGAATGGCAGATGAGATGACCAAGAGGAGTAGAAAAATGAAAGTCCCCACAATATTGATATTTCTTCACAGCAGGAAAATGTGTCTCTATTTCCTACCGAAGATCCTGTCACTTCCCCCTTTTAAACACTGTGATTTATGACATTGCAAATTATGTAAGTCTTACAGGTGGAAGCATGAAGCACCAAAGTTGGAGGTACTTAAACAAGACTGCGGCAGAGCTGAACACGGCAACTTTCAAGCTTGGGGCCTGTACCTTAAACACAATTGCTTCTTTTGAAGCTGCTCTAAAGAAAATGGGACATGGCAGTTTGGACAGAGTGTCATGACCTAACCCCCCTAGGGCTGTAGAAAGGAAGTGGTTAAAAAGTCTCCTGTCCTTTGCATCACTGGCTGTTTCAGAGATCAACGTGGGAGGCACAGGTGGGGGTAGGCACAGAGCCAAACCCCTCAACACTGCTGTAGCGGTTGAGACATGGCAAGACTCCAAAAATGCAGAATTTTCTACCTCCAGCCGACAGAGACAATACCCTGATGAACTGGAGTAGCATTCCTAAAAAGCAGAACTCCAAGCAGCCCCCTTAAATATTAGTACCTACTTTCCTTTACTATCCCACCCTAATAATGCCTTCTGCACACTCAAAGATCAGCCCTTGTTCCTCCGTGGCTGCCTGGCTCTGTTGCCAGATCCATTTCTGGCTTTCTCCTTGAGCTCGCCACTCACCCCCATCTCTCCCAGATTCCTTCTGGGTGGTGGGAAAAGCCAAGGAAAGCAAGGACAGAAGATGAAGCAGGGATACCAAAACTAACGTCGTAGATGTGATGTCAGACAGAGCGACTACTCCTTTTGCCTATTCAATTTTGGAGGGGGGCAGGGGACTAGAATTCATCCCTTCCTGCCTTCATCTAGTAGGCATTATTTCACAGCTGCAGTGAGTCACCCTGGAGTTAATAAATCAATGTGTGAAACTAGCAAGATACAGATTTGATATTCTGAAAGCAAAGCTGTGGAGCGGCAGGAGTCTTCCTTTTCAAACCTCAGGCATGTGCCACACTTCTCTTCCCCAATATTTGCACAGAACATGATCTTCAGAGAGATACACTGGCCTATGGCACAACATCTTAAGAGAAATGGACTACCAAGGGCTAGGCCCACACTGCAAGAGGCATCTTGTGCTGAAAGCCTGGAGCCTCTGATTTCTCAAGCAACGTGCCTGTGGCCTTTAGTAACCCCACAGCTTGCTAATATGAACTTCATAAACTGCTTTGACATCCCCATGGAAACAGAAGGCGAGGTCATAAATAGGGGATTAGCACCTCTTAACACAGAGCAAAGCAAAAGAGGCAACAGGGGGTTTAAGTTCCCCCATTAAGGGGCAAGGGGCTGCTTGGCAAAGAGGGAGGGCAGGATGGAGAAGGAAGAGTGCGACAGAGGAAGGGCAAATCGCGGGTGAACTACAAACTGTAGACAAAAGAGGAACAGGCACAGGACAAAGAGGGCAACAAATCTAATGAGCTCCTCCTTCCTGTCCCGTCCACCACCCACTGCCAATACCTAGACAGCCTGTCTATTTCAAAGCTCACACCAGCACAGAAGACGGCAGCGACTGTTTTCCCCAGCTCCATTTTTCTTAAATGGCACTCAGCTCCTTCAAAGTTGACAGTAGGCAAGAGAATTAATGGGAGAGGGAGGAAAGATAAAGAAGGCACCTTCTCTCTCTCTCTCTCTCTCTCTCTCTCTCACACACACACACACGTTTTACAAGGTCAATATAAGCAGGTTCGTTCGTGTGAAAAAAATGAAGAATGGAAATATCAACCTGTCTGCAGCATTTCTCAAACTTATCCCCTGCCCATGTCTTAAGCCCTCAATATCTCATTTCTCTGCTCCAGTTCACCTCAAGCACTTGGCAACCAGGCATGCACCAGTCAGCAATTGGCAATTCCACTCTTTTCATTCAACAAATCCAGTCACATTATCACCAACATAGCATAAAGAGGCTGCTTGCACTCTCTCCTCCCCAGGACTAGGAAGGCCTGCTCCCCATTTTGAGAGATGTTACATTATAAAGCCTGGCTCATGAATAAGTTTGTGGCCTTCACTCCATGCATTCTAATTCTGAAAACAACAACAACACCCCTGTTTTCAGAGGACAACTGACCTGTTGAGCTTTGGTTTCTTGTTTTTTGGAACAAAACCTTCGGGAAGTTTAGGTTTATGATTTGGCAGCAAACCTGAAAATTGGGGTGGGGGGAGGGGGAGAGATTCAGATGTCAGTTTGAGTAGAAAATGTATGCATAAGATCACAGCTAAAGTACATACACACCCACCCTAGAGTGGGATGCCATAAGCTATTCTAGGTTACATACTAATCCCCAAATTATTATTATTATTTAAATAGAATTATATTTTTAAAATGCTAGTTTTAATGTATGTATGTGTTTGTTTTTGCTTAAAATATTGTAAGTTGCTTTGAGTTGCCATAGCAAAAAAGTCACTAACACATTTATTAATAGAAACCTCACTCAGATTCCATCTATTCACCAAAGTACATCACCAAAACCAAAGTTTTTCTCTTAGTCCAAAACTAAAAACCTCAACATCTCACTGTAGCAGTGTTTTTCTTTTTCCTCAAAAAAGAGATCTGTTTGACATACAGCAAAATAACTGCAACCTAACTGGTTTCTAGACTCCCTGTATGTATCAAAATGCTGCCGATGGTAAATCTCTAGCCATACTGGGCAACATTCCAATATAGAAAACAGGAGTCTGTTTCCTCTGTGTCCTCCTGAATGGTTTATTTCACACACAGCATATGGGAGCCTGCCTAGTATTAAGGTCAAAGAACATCAGGAGAAGAGGGGCAGTGGGGAGGCTCCTGGCAGCTCTGCTGCTGTTTTGCTGAAATACCTGGAGCACTAACAAGATTCAAAATCCAAACATTCAATGGGCTCTACAATGTTACACCACTGCCTAGCTAGCCTAACTCATTGTGAGTTGTCAAATGCATCAAAAGAAGGGTTTAATTAACCAGTAACAGGTAGCCATTAACTACTCAGAAAATCATAGTTGGACTGACACTCTGTGGCACTGCAAAGTAGTAGTCTGGGAAGCATTCTTAAGAAGCAAGGAACTCAGGATGGGCAAATCCTTCTGATCATTATAGGGTCGCTGAGTCCCAGTTATCTTTGGCAGCCCAGTTTTTGCATGTAATGCATTCCAACGCAAGGAAGCCTCAAAAACTGAAGTTAGCTCCCAAACAAAACGAGTTACCTGCTCGATGAGCCATTTTCACACAGACTTCAACCTTTCTGTGCTCTTCCGTACAGAGGCCTGTGACTCTCCTGGGCAGCATCCTTCCCTCAGAGGTTATGAATTGACTGAGCAATAAAACATCCTTTAGAAGCAAAGAGAAGGGAAAAACCCAATCAACACCAGAGCATGAATGACATAATACCTGCAAAGTGATGTTTGAGCCAAAGCTTCCGAAAAGCAAGAGAGATTAGCCGTCTTTGATGTTTCTGCACAAACAGCTCCTACAACACTATCAGGCGTTTCCAAGGCGCTTTGCTCTATCTACTGGACTAAAAACCACTCCCTCTAACTTGCCGTGGAATGCAGAGGATGGAAAAAGGGAAAGACAGTGTCATTTCAGTAGTGCAAGTAACACTACAAAAGAGGAATCATAAAATAATCTGAGCCTGAGCATGCCCATGTCAGTTACAAATTGGTTTCCATCCTGAAACATGGCATTTTTTATTTCTGATTTATAAAAGTTAAACCTGCCTGCTTAGTGTTATTTGTGCCTCTATAAAATGAAGAATCCAAAACATCACAATACCCTCCAGAAGAAAAATGTTTTGCACCTTTTTTGGAAATATATCCATGGAGCAATATTGCAACCCTACCTCAGAGGACATTCCAGAGCTTTCAACCAATATCTTGTGGCAAAATGAATAACATACAGTATTTCTTTAGTGGAGCTGGAATAATAGATAGAAATTTGGCTAAGAGGAACATTATTTTAAAAGCTATGTTGAGATGAGATGAAAGAGCAGGATTTAGGTAACTTAAAAGGCTAACTTGCACATAACTACATCAGCATGGGAGCTGTTTCCCCATGAATTCTTCCCATGCTGCACACAATAATTTTTTTTATTTATTCAAGCCAAAGGGAAGCCTACTACAGGCAAATAGATAGAAATGCATAAAATAACAATATCCTTAAAAACAGACAACAAATCACTCTTTAAAAAGTTACTAATAGCAGCAGTGATAGAGTCTCTCCTCCTCCAAATGCCAGCTGAAAAATATGCTTCTTAATTAGTCACCTAAAATATATAGAGAAACAGGGCCAGATGCACCTCAGTAGGGAGGTGGCTACACATATGAGGAGCTCCCACTACACAGTTGGCACCAATTCTTGAGGTTTTCTGCACCCATTGAAGGCCCATCTGTTTCCTTAGGCATTTGCTAAACATTAGCACTTGGGTGGATTTTGTATTTTTCTCTTGCTCTTGCTCATTAAGATGCGGTATTCTTTTTATCATTGCTATGTTTCCTTTTATGTTGTTGATTGGATTTTAATGTACCCTGCACCAAAACTGCCTCCGCAGTGAAGGGTGGGAAATAAATATTTTTAAATAAAATAAACACTGTAAACAAGTTTACTTGTTAGGCAACTGGGATGGGAGTGGAAGCTGCTTGAAAAGCCAACAGTCAGCTCAAATAATATGCACACCACCCACATGAGCAGTCACTTTGCCCAAGTAAGCTGTTTAATATCATTGGATTCACTCCTTGTTACAAAGTTTTGCAACAGTGTAATGTATGAAACAGCCCTGGGCCACCTCAAATGACCTGGCATTTGGGGACCAGGATGAAGCTTTCAAAGATCTAGGATTACAGCACACGCTCTTACATGTATTATTTTTGAACTGTATTAGCTTGTAATGCGAATTCCAAATCTTGTGTTTTTTGCAAAATGATAGCCATTCCCCCCCCCCCGTCTTACACACTGTCTGATTTACAAGAATTAAAAAAATTAATCAATTTAACTGGAGTTGGAGAACTACCTAACAGCAATAGTATCTCTGAGCTATGTAAATGAAGGTTGTTTTAAAAGATTTGTGATCTGGTGTATTCATTTGGACCTAGTTGGTGTATTTGCCAAGTTTAATTCAATAAGCATCTCCTTATGAAAAAATATTTAATACAATGGTTTTAAATACAAAAATAAAAATAAGGGTGCTATCCAAACAAGGACTTCTGTTAGTGCAAATAAATTTGGCTGCACAACTGAATTTCCGCTCCCTGCACCCCTTTAATCTGCTCTGGGCCCCCCCGTGCTCTGCAGCAGATTTAGGGCATGGGGAGAGGAAAAAGGCAAGTTCCACTGTGGAAATGGAAATCATTGCATTAATGGAACTATGTCCTATTGGAGAGATGTTGTTTGTAGATGACACAGCTTTGACAGGGCACTCTACAGAGTCTCATCAACTGTTTTGCCCAAACCCGTATGGAGTTCAGCCTTGGCATCACCCTGATGAAGACCAACATCTTGGGTCAGGATGTTGCCAGAACAGTGGTACCTCTGGATGGAAACGGGATCCGTTCCAGATCCCGTTCGCATCCAGAGCAGAACACAACCTGCATCTGCCCGTGCGTGGGTCGCGATTCACTGCATCTGCGTGATGTCATTTTGAGCGTCTGCGCATGTGACGAAACCCGGAAGTAACCCGTTCCGTTACTTCCGGTTCGCCGCAGGACGCAACCTGAAAAGATTCAACCTGAAGCTACTTTAACCCGAGGTATGACTGTACTCCACGCATCAGCACTGGTCACTACATGCTTAAGGTGCTAGACAATTTTGTCTATCTCGGCTCCACCATAACCAGCAACCTCTCCATCGATGCTGAGCTGGACAAGCATATTGGCAAGGTGGCTACAGCAATGTCTTGCCTCTCCAAAAGGGCATGGGAGAATGTGATGCTAATGACCAATACTAAGATGAAGGTCTACCAGGCTTGCATGTGGAGCACACTGCTTTATGGTAGTGAGACTTGGGCAACTTACACCCACCAGACATGATGCCTCAATGCCTCCCACATGCACAGTGTCAGGAAGATTTTGGGCATCACGTGGCAGGACAGACAAACAAATGTACCGTATTTTTCGCTCTATAACACGCACCCGACCATAACACGCACATAGTTTTTAGAGGAGGAAAATCCGTAGGCATGCCACCCGTAGGCATTCCCTCCATAACACGCACAGACATTTCCCCTTACTTTCTAGGAGGAAAAAAGTGAGTGTTATGGTGCAAAAAATACGGTAAGTCCTCCCAAGCCCACATTCCCAATAGGTTCGCAGATAATCTACACTGGCTTGGTCATGTCCACAGAATGGAAGGTGGCTGCATCCCCAAGAACATGCTCTACAGGGAGTTGGCTTCAGGCACCAGGCCCGTTGGCAGATCAACTCTGCATTACAAAGATATCTGCAAATGTGACATAAAAGCTGGCAACGTGACATGAAGGCAGGCAACATCAACCCCACCTTGTGGGAATCCCTTGCAGACAACCGCAGTGCCTGGAGATAGGCAGTCAAATTCTATTTCCATAGCAGTGACCAGAGGAGAAATGACCACTTGGAGGTGCGCAGAGAGAAAAAACGCCATGGTATATCTGCATCACCAGACACCTTCATCTTCCCCAGCTGCAGCAAAACATGTCTCTCCTGTCTCTACAGCCACAGCAGGCACTGTGACTCTTCAACAGTTTGACTTCACCCGCAAAGGCATATACTTTCATTGCCTCTCGAGGCAGACATATGGCAACCAAATTCTGTTAAGCCAGGTGGTGCAGCAAGAGGCTCAAAACTCCACAAATTTTATACAACCCAATTTCTCTCTTTTAATTTTTTTGAATCAACATTTGTACCCCATTCTTCAAATCCAGAGAATCATCAGAACAACTTGCAAGATTTAAAATCTATAGCACTAAACAGTGAGATAAACACATAACAGACAAAGAGCAGAATTCAATCTCATTGACAAAAAGCCTGGGGAAATAGATTCCTTTGGGAGCTGATGACAGAAACCTGGCACCAGATGACCCTTCCAGGGGAGAGAATGGTGAAGTTGGGGCACCATCGCTGTAAAGGCTCCATCTGTGGTCCTCACCAGTCACAGCACCTTGGAAGTAGCAGAATCTGATGAAGAGTCTCTAAAGCAGACCTGTGAGAAAGGGTCATGTGGGAGAAGGGGGCCCTTAAGTATCTGGGTCCTGTGCCAACTATATGTAGAGCAAAGTACTTAAAAAAAGAATACGAAGGCAGAAACTCTGTGTCAGGTAAATGGGATCACTATGGGGCATAGTTATGCTGCTGCTCTCCTCAACATGCCCTCTGGCTTCTCAGTCTTTAGTAGATCAGTGCCTGCACATTTCTCTTAAAAATGAAAGCTGGACTGCATGCATTTTTGGCATTATGAGAGGCATATCAATATATAGAATAAGACATTGTCCAGATGTAAGATAAGATGTGCAAGATAAGATAGCACTCTTAAAAAGCACCTCAACAGACGTTTTAGAACACTTGCCAAAATGACTTTTGTAGCACTGCTATCAGGCTATTCAGAGAGCCCATAACCACCAGCCCTCCTTCAATATTTAATTTTATTTATTAAACTAGTATCCTGACTTTCTTCTGAAAAGAGCCCAGGGTAGCAATCATCAAAATGTTAAAACAGTGAAATGCAAGTGTGATGTAGCGTTGGGACTAGGATCTGCGAAACCAGGGTACAAATCCCCACTTGCCCACAAAGCTCACTAGGTGACCTCAGGCCAGTCACCACTGCTCAGCCTAAACTACCTCATAGGACTGCTGTGAAGAAAAGGTGAGGAAGGGGAGAACCATGTATGCCGCCATGGAGAAAAGGGGGGAAATAGATAGATAGACAGACAGATAGTCATACTTACCCCCTACTTGAAAAAAAAATTCTATAGAAGTGCTTAGCAACTTGTTGCACTGCTCGCTTTATCAATCAAGTAGCTTTGTTCAGAACAATGTAACTAGTAGTTTGAACATTTCCTAGTTACTTTGGCCTTTACCTGAAAGTTTCAGCAGCAAGACTGCAGGAAGCACCTCCTGCCAGAGATGCATTATAATCTGCAAGGTCCCATCAGCAAACATCTTAAGAGACCAACTTAACTAGTGACTGTATAGTTACCAGTTTGTTTTGAGAGGCAGTGCTGACAGTGCTACACCCCAATGACTGCATGTAAAGTGAACTCACTTCCATGGAGGGAACTGAAAGAAGAGTTCAGCACAGGGTGCCTCAGAGGCACAGGCCTCAGTTCAGTTACACAAACTGTTTGGGAGCAGCAGAAGTCAGTGGCAAATTTCATGCTGCTCAGAGCAGCTAGCATAATTTACATGAAATATGAGAAGATTTTAGTAAGTCCTATGCCTATTATGTTCAGGTTCCTTAATGTTCCTGTGCCTTTCTAAAATGCAACACTGCTCATGTGACATTTTAAAAATAGGGAGCAGAAAAAGGCGCTGTTTCTTTATCTCAGTTGTCATCAACAGAATGGGCTCGTTTCCAGTTTCTGTTTGACCAAATAGAGGCAGCAACTAATCTGCTTCTCACTTGCAAAATGTCATTTCAAAACAAATCAATTAGGTCCCACCCATTTCCAGCCATGAAAATTGTACCCTAAGCCATTTGGCTTAAGAGGGCTGCTTGTTAGCAAAAGGTCACAGCAACTTCAGAAAAGTCCCAAGTGCAACAGGGACTCTCCCACTAGCATCATCACATGGATTTATCTAAGCAACAGGGACAATGCAGAAAGATACAGTCAGGTTTTAGGGCACAGGAGAAACAAACAAGAATGTAAAAGGGTTAAAGGAGAGAAAGAGAATTCTGGCAGATTTGCACACTGCCGTCATGTTCCATGAAATTAACATTTTGTGCTAGTGGGCAGCCAAGACTGCAACCACAGATTTGCTTTAATCACTGGACAGCTCCTGGGAGAGGCTGAACCCAGATTCCCACCCCTGTAATCTGTAGGATCTGATGAAAACAACTTGGATTGAATTAATTCGAGGCTAATAAGCAAATACTGCAGTTCTGTCTCTGCTTTGTGCTGCCAAAGTGAGATGACATTTACTGCATGATCAGACTAATCATGTTCCAAGGGAGAAAAGAGGAAACATGTTTTGCCTTCACCTCCATAGGGTATTTGATTTCTCCCACTAGGTAAACAAACTCCAAAGTGAACAACACATTTTCTGGATTTAGAGGTTCACTGGAACAGTGGACGGAACCAATACCTGAGGCCACCTGGAGAACTGACAAGTGTTAATAATCTGACTGAACACCATCAGAATCTGTGCCAGAGTCTGTTTATACAGCCAACACACTCTTTTCTTAGAACACATACTATCCCATCCCCTTGGGTTGCAAAAGATCTGCTGCCTCCAAGTTCTCCTCTGGTACTTCAAGCTATCAATTTAAAGGATTTTTGCTGTCTAAAGTTTTCATGTTCTAAACCTCCCAATTTCCCAGTGAAAAAAATCTGGTTTTATTTCCAATCATGTAAGAGTGAAATAAATAACAAACCTAAAAGAAGCAAAAATTTAACATCAATATAGCCCTTCAAAGTCTTTTTACTGTAACCCTTACAATCACCCTATAAAGGTGATTAGTATTACTATCCAGTGGAAGCTGAAAGAGTGGCTTCATTAAAGGTCACCCAGTGAATTTATGGCAAAAGGGAGATTCCTCAGAGGTCATTAGCAGCTTGTCAAAACAGTTATGCCTGGAATGAACTCTAAATTTTCACCCCACATTTAGTCTGCAATCCCAAGTCATTGCATTCACATTACAACACCAGATACATATATTGCCTGTCATGTCAAATAGACAATGAGAAAAAAACTGCAGAGAAATGAAAATTTGAATATCTGGAGGTATGTTAAAACATAGACGGTCATATTTTGTAATGTTGCCTCTAAGCCTGCAAATCACCTTTCAACAGGAGAATAGCACCAGCTGGCTTCTGAAATGTCAAAAATCACACCATCAGTTTAAAACTAACCCTGCTCCGCACATGCTATGAATTGGAGAGGAGTCTGGCAGTGCACTCAAGAGTGAGACTAGGTGGTCACATCTCTGCAGATCTCTATGAAGGTATGGCTTGGAGACCAGCTGCTTGCCAACATGAGAACATAGGAAGAGCCCCCCCTCCTTTACATTACATTTATATACCACCTTTTCCTCCAAGGAGCTCAAGGTGGTGTACATCATCCTGTTTTCATAGTGGCGAACCAGATGCCTGTGGGAAACATGCAAACAGGACCACAGCACAAGAGCAATCTCTTCTCTTATGGTTTGCAGCATCAGCATGAGAGTTTGCAACTCCTTGGAAGCAACACTACTACAGTGGGCTTGTCTCTGTTCAGCTCAGGCAAGTACAGCAGAGCACTTTCCCCACCCAAGAACTTCTGGATTGAACATCAACCTTGACATGGCTGGCTGATTTATTAAAAGGGAGTAATCCAAAGAGACTCCTCAGTGGAAAGGATAATACTTTGAACAAAAAACATATTACTGAATCATGGCATATGTCTGCAGAAGCAGCAAGTCTTTATGCCTTAGCCCAGAAAGTAGAGGAAATACTATTTGTCACCCTGTGAAGTTTGGTCCAAATACAATCTAGCCCCTGAATGGGAAACTAATAGGAGGAACACACACGACAAATGCAAACACAAAAACGTATCTATACATAACCAGTTAGGTATTTAGGATTTTACGAAAAGAATTATGTTTAAAGCCACAATCTTTGAGGATTCAGCAGCATTAATTAACATGGGCAAGAGCTGGTATTCCATGCTAAGATGGAATCTACTGAAAATTCAGCTACAAGAGATCCTATACTGTTGTTGGCATCTGTCTGTCTTAGGAGACAGTGGAGGAGTGCGCCTTTGGGGGGTGAGGTCAAGCTGTTGGAAGGTTGCAGAGCCTGCTGTGGCTGTAGAGACCAATGTGGGAGAGACATGTTTTGTTGCAGCTGGAGCAGATGAAGGCGTCCAGTTGTGCTATTGCCATGGCATTTCTTCTCTCTGTACTCCTCCCACTGGTCATTCCTCCTCTGGTCACTGCTATGGATACACAATTTGACTGCCTTTCTCCAGGCACTGCAGTCATCTGAAAGGGATTCCCACATGGCAAGGTTGGTGTTGCCAGCCTTTAAGTCACATTTGCAGACACCTTTGTGTTGGTCTGCCAATGTGCCTGGTGCCTGAAGCCAGCTCCTTGTAGAGACACGTCCTTGTGGATCCTGCCATCTTCCATTCTGTGGACATGACCAAGCCAACGTATATGTTGCCGAGACGGGAATGTGAACATGTGGGCTTGGGCGAGCACATCTTTGTCTGGAATTCTGTCCTGCCATGTGACACCCCATATCCCCCTGCTGTAGCGCATGTGGAAGGCATTGAGCTGCTGCTCCCGAGAGTTGTAAGTTGCTCACGACTCACTTCCATAAAGCAGCACCATCAACATGAAAGCCTGGTCCCAAAACTAAATCTTCAGAGTAACAGCTGCCTTAATAGTACAAATAGAGTACAGTGGTACTTCGGGTTAAGTACTTAATTTGTTCCGGAGGTCCGTTCTTAACCTGAAACTGTGCTTAACCTGAAGCACTTTAGCTAATGGGGCTTCCTGCTGCTGCTGCACCGCCGGAGCACGATTTCTGTTCTCATCCTGAAGCAAAGTTCTTAACCCGAGGTACTATTTCTGCGTTAGCGGAGTCTGTAACCTGAAGCACCTGTAACCTGAAGCGTATGTAACCCGAGGTACCACTGTATTACAAAACTTCTGAAAAAATATTTGGCCAGCAAAGGGGGTTTGGTAGTTGTTGAGGGTTAATCAACAATGCTTCCTAATATACCCTAGTTGTCAACTCAGCAGACTGATGGTTACTTTGGGATCCTCTCAGTCACCCTTAGCAATGACACAGCCATTTTCTATTGTTCAAGCCTATATTAATTATTAAAGACAAGAAGATCACCTTCCCTAATATTATTTTTCCATGTAAGGCAGGCCGATTTGACAAAATAGACAGGAGTTATGTGTCTGGACATGAGATGAAGCTCACCAGACAACCTTGGCCAATTCATTATCGCAGCCTAAAAGTGCCTTACAGGATTGTTGTGAGGATGAGTTAAGAACTGTATACCGTTCTTAATAACAGTGGATGCCAAAAAATGGCTTGACAGTACTGGGTAAAAAGCAGGCCTGCCAGATGTCTCTTGTTTTAAGGGAATGCCTTGTATTATCAAAATGCACAGACATAAAAAATAATGGGTTCTCTTAGGACAGACACTTCTCCCTTATTTTTGTCTTATTAACCTGTAAGTGCAGTAGGAGGCAAAGAATTTTTGGGAACTAACTATGGCCTACAATATCAGATCAGCTGCTCTGCAGTGATGTTTGTGTACTTTGCTTTACAACTGTTTTGAATTATCTGTTCATTTAACATTATGTTCTTCGAGATAATACACTTGATCTGAGCTTCTCAAAAGCAAATAGCAGCTTCAGAGAAGCTATTTTTGTTGGGCCTATGACAGGGGAAGAAGAGGGTAAATTTTCCCCACCCCCAACAGCCCCAGTGCTGACATAACTCCATACAACTACTATTTGAGCTTAAAACAAAATACATGTGACATTAAGCCATGTGTTTAAGGTCATATAGTGCCTGGCCTTAACACTTTCCATGTGGCAAATGTCATGATCACTTCCTAAACTTTTGATTTTGGCCTGTCATTTTCCATTATTTCCACACAAGCCTCCTCAGCCCTTTGAGTTTCTAAAAATGACTCAGTGGAGCAGTATCTTAGCAAAACCCCTTGGGATGCATGTATTCCAGACCTGCTAATTAACTCCATGTCTCTACTGTTTCCTTACCTGCTTTCTTGAAAGCTCATTCAACAAGGCCATCACCACTAAATTGTTTATCGCTCCTTTTCAATTCCTTATTTTTCTTGTTTCCCCTCTTTATTAGTGAGCCAGCCAGCCATTCACAAACCATTTATTTTCCTCCAGATGCATTTCTGTCTCTAGTCTATTAATCCAATTGACATTAGCTTATTCTGCAGCTATGGCTTCCTTATCTTTAATGGTGTACTCTTGTCTGGTTCTCTTCCTTTCCATTTCCAGCATGGTATTGCCTGTCCCTTGTCTATTCCAGACTTGGAATAACCTTTGGAAAAGCAACTTCTGAGAGTGCAAACATTGTTGCTCATATTCAATGGTATTTTCATTTGCTTATTTTTCTCTCTTTTTGTATTATGTCTATTATACTCCAAACCAGTATTGGTTAAAGTACTGGTGGAAAGGTGATGTGCAAACATAGCAATGACAGCTACTTAAGTATGCATAGCTGCAAATCAGGGAAACAAGTGTCCCACTGGTATGTGAATGGCATGGAAGGACGTGGAATACCAGTTTTATCTATATTATGAACAGCAGACTAAACAGGGTTGATGGTAACAAAAGCCACTGGGATATGAAGCCGAATTAGCAAGGTCACACTTCCCTTGTCCCTCTCGCAATAAAGGTCATCTATCAGCGTAACCAAGGCCGGTTTGATGCCAAACCCAGGACTGAACCAAGAATTAAATTGGTCTACATCAGGGCAGCCCAATTTTGCATACCAAGTGGGCCGCAAGAGTACTTTGACAAAGTACCTGTGGGCCGCACACTGCTTGGGGGGTGGGCGAGCGAAGCCAAAATTTGATGTCCCCCCCAAGCCCTCTCATTGCCTTCCCAAAGCTGGCAAAGCGAGGCACAGGCTTTGGGAAGGAGGTGCGAGGCTCTGGCAGGGTCCTAGAGCCTTCCCATCTCCTCCCCAAACCACAGTGTATAACTTATCCAGCTTTCAGAAAGCAGTGCAAAGGCTTGGGGGGGGGGAGGGTTAAGTGTTGCTGTGGGCCGCCAAAAAAAGGCCTAGAGATACCCGATGGACCACCCTAGTCTAGATAATGTTTCATCCAGAATGCCCGCAGCTGCTCTGCCATGTCCCTCTCACACAACTTCCCAAGAAAAGCAACTGGTCAGTTAACTATCCTAAATGAGGGAGTCCGGGGTGTTAAAAAATAAATAAATGAGCAAGTGTTCCACCACCTCTTTCAAGCCAGCAGGCACCACCACTGTGTAACATCGCATTCATCATACTTGGACCCACCCAGTCATGCCTTGCCACATAGATTTTATTAAACATGAACAACCAGGGATTGAGAGAACATGTGGTTGGACAAACAGCTCTAAGTACCTTGTCAACACTCTCAGGCCACATCAACTGAAACTGATCTCATAAAACTTGGCTAGACGTGGTGTTGGACATCTCACAGTTCTACACTAACTATGGCATCAAGGCTGCTACTGAGCCAAGCAATTTCACCCTCAAATTGTCTCAAGAAATATGTCATAGTGGGCCTCCAAAGGGTCCAGGAAAAGTCCCTCAGGAGCCTGTAACCTCTGAACCACTCTGAAGAGTAATTTATTCTGCTAAGAAACAGGAGAGTTGAGAGAGTAACATATAGTAGTATCTGGTAGCTACATGCAATTTTTAAGCCTTGAAAATACACTACAGGTCCTGAAGCTGTACTCACCTCGTAAGAATACTTGTGCTTTAGGTTCCAGCGACAGATAGGACATTGACCAGAAGGATTTGGAGGAGTCGGGGCTTCCTCAACTTCCAGCATTTTACCTTCAATCTAGGAAAGAGAGGGCAGATGGAGGGGAAGATTTAGATTTCAGACTTCCAATATATATTGTACTGCTTAATTTCCAACAAGTGTACCCCCCCAAAAAAAAACCTTAAGGAAACTTAAGGAAAGGGTTAACTGGTATTAGCTACTGGCAATCCAGAATACGACAAAGAATGGACTTGATGACAAACGCAGCAGAGAGTGCAGTTTAAGCACGCACGCACGCACACACACACACACGAGATTTCAGCACTTTTGCAAATGTCAACAAACTCAAGAATATTAGTCAACTACTTACAAGGAAGATTCCAATTTACTGTGTAGCAATAAATTCATAAATGGGCATAGCTCCCTCTAAAAGACACAAACTGCACCTCCCTGGCCATGAATAATAAGACATACTTTTGAAATTGCCGCTTTGACGATATCAGCAAACATGGGCTCTTAAGTAGACTCTTTTTAAAAAATCGGCAGCAGGACAGAGACACTTCTTCCATTGGTCAAAACTGCAGGAATGTTTATGAAAACTGGGGTGGCTCTCCACAGCACACTTTCCTAAAGTGTAGTCTGAATTTAGCTTTAAATTGCTCAAACTGATGAAATTGATAGCATTTCCCTTGGGGAAGTATTTAACAACTTAGCCTATCTGACAAGAAGCATTTCCTGCCAAGCAGCTCATGTATTCCTTTTCTTTAAGCAGACCACGACAAGCTTTTAAAAACAAACCAACCCCAGACCTCTCTCATTTGATACAGCCAGAACCAGGGAGTTCTTTTTTAAATATACAGCTTCAGTCAGAACTCATCAACTTAAAACTATCCTGAAGAAAATTCGATTTAGATGCAGTAGGCCTGACAGCTACAAACTTGGGCAGGCTATACATATTCCAAATGGCCAATTTTGTAAATGTTCAGGCTTTACTATTGATGTTTACATGCTATGATATAAAGCCATTATTCATATTCACTATTTAAGGTAGTATTCTCAACCAGTAAAAGAACTAAATGGTATATGCTATTTGTTTCACATAGTTGTGATTTGGGGCGGGGGGAGGCAGAAGAGACGTTCCTCCTTCAGTCAGGGAAGGAACACGACTAAATGTTTTTCCTATAAGATCATTATTCACGCAACAGAAATCTACATAGATTTGAAGAGCAGCATGTATATTATGTGAAACGATTCAGAGAGCTGCATCAATCTATGGCAAAAGAAATATCAGAAGACGCTTTAAAAATTGGCTTTTAGAAAGTAGCCTGACAGTTGAGCTTTACATCTCAATATTTTCCATTTGCAACTCTTTCCAGAGTCTCTCTGAATGAGAACTGTAAAGCTTGAAACCTGTGACACCAGAGCAAGTCTTCAACAGCACCTTTTGGAATATTTCCTCGTGTTAACTGTCCTTTTTTGTAATGATAAATCTAAAGCAAAAAAAAGTACATAGTTTGGGAATCAACAATACTCAAACAAATTCACTCTTCTATAGAAGGATGGCCATCTTGAAATCATTTATGGTGAAGGAACAGAATAATTCTTTTTTGGAGATGTTAAAACCTGTATCCTTTTACTGTAACTTATTATTTTGAAATGAATATAGCTGGGTCACAAGTACACCAAATTGATTTAACATGGTTAGTAGTACACAAGAAGTATATTAAAGATGTATATTAACATCACCTGGCTCAAAAACAGCCTAACAATTCAGATAGCAAAATGTTTTATTACACCACTCAAAATGTAACATGAGTTATTCTGGAAAGGCCCAAAGATCAAAGCTAATGTTCATGCCCCCACCATGAGTATCTTCACAGAGCTTCACTAAGTGCTGGCTAGAGGTACATGCACCTTTCTCCCCCAAGATTTTGGCTTTATTTATTTCCCCAACCAGACATTTATGATGCTAAAGAGAAAAGCAAAATGTTCCAGAAAGCATATTCAGATCACACTTATAAAATCAAGAGAAAATTAAAATCAAACGAATGACCTCACTTTTTAAGCATATTTAATTTCATCTGTGCTACATCTTTAACATCGCAGAGTATTCTTTTCCCCATGAGAACATTCACCCTTCATCAAAGCACAGATGGGGATTTTCAGTGAACTATCCCTCATTATTCTTGAGGATGCTAGGGAAATCTTCACCATTCAGTACTGAATATTGATGGTCTATCAACTACAGCAGTCTTGGGAATTCTTCATATCTAGAGTGTTTTTGCTTGCCTTCTCCCAAAATAACCTTTGCTTGCAGAGAACATTGCATTTTAAGCAAAAATCCAACACCCAAAGCACCACATGATGCATTTTTATTCTGTAGCGCTGTGAGGTCTCCGTTTCTTCCCAGAGAAGATGTCTCTGTTAGAAAACCTCCCTATATCCAGGAATGATGTCAGCATATGAAGCAGTATTATCATAATATCATAAACATTTTAAGATGTGTTTTCCCCCAAGTGCACCTCAAGTGGGGAAATTCATTCCTTCTGTTTACTGACAGAGAATGTAGGGGAATGTCTCCCACCCAAAACCTCAAAGTATACAATATACTTAAGGCTGTCTAATTTCTGCTTGTAACTTACAAAGATATTCTGGAAAGCTAATGATTAGGTTTTTCTTGGCTGTATTACCACAGACAGAGTTTCATAAGTTATTCCTCCCACTTTCACTTCTTTGAGGAATTCTCATGGGCTAGGATTAACCTAAAATTTCCAAGTTCAACTAGCATTCCTCCACCAATTTACTTGTTAAGAATTTTATACATTGCCCTTCACCAGAAAAAGATTCTGTGATTTGTAGAAAAGAATCAATAAAAACCTAAAGTACAAATCAGCATTAAAAAAAATCAAAACACTATTGAAAAGCAGCAGACTGAGATTTAAAAATCTGTAAGTGTCTGGGAAAATAAAAGGAGGTTTTCCTGATACCTAAAGAACTCTCAAGGCTGTGGTATGCTAACGCTAGAAGCCTGTATTCTCCTATTAGTATCTTTATATTTAATAATAAAAGCCACAATTCAGCAAACATTTGTTCTGACTTAGTCCCTTGAAAGCAATGGAACCAAACCAAGCTCCATTCCATTGCTTTCTTGGAGCCTAATCATGACAAACATCTGGTCGACCATTCAAATTCCAACCGGATAATAAATACTGCCAGACGAGTAAAAATAATCTATAGAGATAACATACTTTGGGCAATATAATCACTGTAGGGATAACCTGGTATTTAACTTTTGGAAGGAGATCTGGGGTGAGACCAGATGAAGAAATGAAATAGAAGAGGCGACTAGGAAGAGAGGCCACAGCACTAGTACGTAAGTCATTTTTGAGCTTTGGGCACATTTTTGGGGAGAAGTAAAATACAACTTGATAATCTACTACATATTTTGGAAAGTTGTCTATTTGTTTGCTATGCATTTGTACACCTCTGAAGGTATTGTAACTAATTTTTGCATTAAGGTTCCTGAAATCAAGAAGCAGGTTTTCACCTATGTTTGGATACAACTGAATGCCATTTTGAATCAAGATAATGGACTAAAACTTTCAAAGCTACACTAATTTGTTTGTTCGTTTGTTACAATTCCTGAGCAATGCTGGGTACAAGGCTGTTGCTTTTGTTATTAATATTTCTCCTACTAATAGTCACTATGGTAGGCCTTCTAACACACTTGTTCACTCTTCCAAGACAGTGTTTATTAAGCAGTAAGGCTCAGCCTAGTGAATACCATATTTATAGTCTCATATAGCTTTCAGAATTAAAAATTTGATGCCACTGTGCTTATTAAACTAAACTCCTACTTTTTGGCTTTTATTCATAGCACATTTGGTTGATATTCAAGTCGGGTGCTACTTGTCTCTTTGGGGGAAAAAAATAAAAGGAAATTCCAATAAATTAAAGCACAGTAAGACTTATATGGGCACATATAGACACTATATTGTGAGTGCTTAATTTCCATTCAGAATAAAAAGAAAAGTTTCAAAAATATCAATGAATGGAGAAATTTCTTAAACCCTTTTCATATTACTTCATGGTGTGGGAGCCACTGCGGCATGACTTCTTCCTGCACCATGAAGTCAAAAGCTGAAGCAGCAGCTTCCACGTACTGTTATGGTAACTTTGGGCTCTTTTGAGTATGCATAACTGCAGGCATTCCTAACCTCTGCATACACCTCTAATTTCTCACAAATTTCTTTCACTGATGCAATGGGCACTAGAAAATTTTGAATAGGGTTCAGGAGATGAAAAGGTCACCTGTTTACTCTCTTCAGGAGAATCACTGTATTCAAGAAAAGAGGCCTAAACTTACATTGGTTACATGATGGAAATTATTCAATTGCATTTTTCTGCACAAACACAGTTGCTGCGTTACAAAGACAAGGATCTGAGACTTAGAAAATAAGTCAGTTATTGTACTTACAATAGTGGTGTTTCCTTCAGTAGTTTCTACAACTGCAGGTACAGAAAAAAAGACAGGATGTCAGATTCATTCAAATACAATTATATGCATTCTTGTTCAGTACAGAAATTGTGCCTATGAAACACTGAGAGGAATGCTGTTAAAAAACTGCTATGACACTGACAGCAAATAAGCATTTCACTAAAACTGAGATAGAGGTATTTCACTTAGTGCAGGTAGAGACAGATGACATGAAGTAATTGTTTTTACTGTCTGCCGTCATAAAATCACCTCCCTAATACTGCTCACAAAAACTACAGAAAACCTTATTAACTCTTAAGGATGGTGCAATAAAAAATAACGCTAGCCTGTATTGAGGGATTATTCTGCCTTGTTTTACAGATTATTGAAATAACATTTTCATATGCATTATAACTTCTCACCAGGAACCATTTCAGAACTGCTTATGGCAAAAAGCAGCCTAGCCCTGTTGTCCCTCTGTAAGGCTTTGGGCCACAGAGATAGCATTAGTATTTGTGCTCTCTCGAATATCAGAGGGCCTTACCTCTTCCTTTCAGAGGACCTTTTACTGCATAACTCCCTAAATACTCCCTGACAAGGAAGCTAAAAGCAACCTAATACTAGAGTTGGAGCCTTTTTCGAATATGGTTCATGTGCTCTTGACTGCTAGATATCCTAGCTTTTCCTAACCTTTTTATTCTAACTTTCCTGGTCTTGCTTGGACCACTTCCTATCAAGGTTCACTCACAGTAGCTACTCCCCTCTGCAGGGATGAGGGAGTTGGTGACCCACTCCAAAAGGTTAATGAAATAAACATAATTCTCAAGGATGCTTCTGTATTTTCTGTTGGCATAACTGACTTTCCTGTCAATGCTTTGGTCACTCTGTGGAAAGTGGAGATGACTTGGGCCAGGAGCTGACACAATCACACCTACGGTAAGTGCCATTTTCTGCTGAGCAGATCCATGTCAACTTGTTAAGGTTCTGGGGAGTTGAGGACACTGAATCAAATAGGAAGGTATCTATAGTGCAAGCAGGAAGAGATTCACTGGGAATCTGACTGAACACTAATGGAGTGCTCATTTTTGAGCCTGCATGGTAGATGTGATGTCAGCAATGCAACAGCTCTTTTCCATAACCACTGCATCCTCACAGTGCTGGGTTGTTCAGGGCCTTTTGGAATCTGTTGCTTGTCATGCAGGTTTTAAGTATAGCCACAATATTAAAACAGAACCTCCAGGTTTAGAGGCAATAATCAACTGAATACCAGAAGCTGGGACAAATAATTCTGGTGGTGGGAGAGCTATTGCCTTTAAGTCTTGCTTTTGAGATTCCCAGATCATCTGGCAGGTGTGGTTGCTTATTAACCAGGGGGAAAAACAAGTTCATTATTCTTTCAACTTTTCCAGGCTAATTGCCAAAAAGTAAGGGTCAAGGCTGCTTTTATCTCACTTGTTTTATTTTCTTTTTATTAAAGAAAAGGTGTACACTTTTAACCAAACAGACAGTTTTGTATTACATTACATTTATAGACCCACCATAAAAATAAATGCTGGAGCCCACCCTCAAATCCGCCATACCTCTGGCTCTAAATTTCTCATTCAAGGCTAGAAAACACTACTACCAGGTAACCAGGATTAACAGAAGTGACAGAATTCTCATATGCCTTTTATTCTTTTACAGGACTCTTGGCACTCTTGAACACAAGAATTCAGTGTTGCTCAGTGCAACATAGTAATAGTTCCTGCTGCAACCAACAAGTTCCTGAGAGATACCATGTGCTGGAGAAGGATTATTTTGCTTCTGTTTAGCTGTTGCCCCAACTAGAGACAGAGTTCTGATTGCACCATCAGCAACTGCCCCATAGCAGCGAAGAATGGGACTCCCTTGCCTCTGTCTCATCCTAGGCAGAGAGGATTATACTATACACACTACAATCAACAAATATGCAATCTGTATACAAGAAGCATACAGTCTTGCATACACAATAGCTGAACTATAGAAATCAACAAGTGTACATTTTTTTCACACAAATACCTGTAGATGTGTAGACAGTTTGTACCTGTATTTGGCATAACTGGTGAATAAGCCTGAAATGAAACCTGGAGTGAAGAATAATGGTTTTCCCAACCCCCCAAAGCAAAGAGCAGAAAATGATACAAAAAGGGGAAACACTAGACTAACAAATGATCTACCTGGGGTCACTGGTGCTTGTGATAAAGATGAGGGGTGCAGGACATAAGAATTCTGAACAGCAAACTATAATTTTGGGTCTCTGAAAGGATTCCGAGTTGATAAATTAAAAACAGGATGCTTGACTAAAGCTGCCATCTAATGCACCCACCTGGGAGTAAGACCCAGATCATTAGACCCTTAAGCTCAGGGTTGCGGGTTCGAGCCCCAGGTTGGGCAAGATTCATGCATTGCAGGGGGGTGGACTAGATGACCCTCGTGGTCCCTCTTCCAACTCTTACTCTATGAACTTAAGCGGGGCTTACTTCCAAACAAACATGCACAGAGCGGCACGGTACAGGTGGATCCTCACTCTGCCCCTTCCACGTCCAAAGGAGGCTTGCCTGAAGGAGCTGCCCTTTCAAGCCTTAGCGCCTGTTACCTGGCAAGGGACCGTGGCCACCTCCTCCGAAAGGATGACTAACCAAGTAACAGTCCTTTATTATTGTCGTGTTATTATACTTCCAGCCGGCCTCGTAGCCCCGACTTGAGCGAGAGGGATGGGGAGGGGGGAAACACCACGGCTCAAGTTGTTTATTCTTCCCCTCCTCGGCGATTACCGGAAAACGAGCCGGCTCCGGCCATCCAGGAGCTGACGGGAAGGCGCCTCTCTCGCCGTTTCCCTACCTCAGCCCCTCGGCTCCCCTCCCCGCTGCAGCCGGGAGAGAGAGAGCAGGAGCCGTTGGCACTCACCCTGCCTCAATCCGCGAGACGGGGCGCGAGCCCAGCCCCCCCACAAGAACCCAGACACCAGCCGCCTGCAGCCGGAGAGCAGCGACATGGACGCAGCCATCTTGGCAGCCCTCCGACGGCTTCCGCTTCCAGGTTTCATTGGCTGGCGCGAGAACGCGCGCGCGCGGGGGGGAAGCCGCTTTCTTCCTCGCCCGCCCCGCCTCCTGTGGCGGGAAAAAGCGAAAGGCGTTGAAGTGCCGCCATTTTGGTATCCAAAGCAGGGATGGGGGGGGGGCGGACGGGGGCGCGAGGATGGGATGTGCTTGGGCCACGCCTGGCACACGCTTGTTATTGGTTGTTATGGCAGATTTGAAACTTCATTTCCCCTTTTTCCTTTTAGTAATAAATGAAAAAACCCAACATTGTCAGCTGTAATTTAGGTTACCAAAGCGCATTTTTCTTTCGCTTTTTTTTTAAAAGGTCATTTTATACACTGAGCTATATAAGCTGTTTTTAATACTGGATTCTAATGCTTTAATATGCCTGTTGTCTTTGTCCATGGAGTCTTCTTGGCAGGGATACTGGAGTGGCTTGCCGGTTCCTACTCCAGGAGGATCACGGTTGGTCAAAACTCTCCACTATGCCCTGTCCGTCTTGGGTGGCCCTGCAAGGCGTAGCTCATAGTTTCTCTGAGTTATTCAAGCCACTTTGAGAGCTGGACCATAAAGAAGGCTGATCGCCGAAGGATTGATGCTTTTGAATTATGGTACTGGAGGAGACTCTTGAGAGTCCCATGGACTGCAAGAAGATCAAACCTATCCATTCTTAAGGAAATCAGCCCTCAGTTCTCACTGGAAGGACAGATCCTGAAGCTGAGGCTCCAATACTTTGGCCACCTCATGAGAAGAGAAGACTCCCTGGAAAAGACCCTGATGTTGGAAAAGATGGAGGGCACAAGGAGAAGGGGACGACAGAGGACGAGATGGTTGGACAGTGTTCTTGAAGCTACGAACATGAGTTTGAGCAAGCTGCAGGAGGCAGTGGAAGACAGGAGTGCCTAGCGTGCTCTGGTCCATGGGGTCACGAAGAGTCGGACATGACTAAACAACAACAATGCTTTAATCTGCCCTGGGACTGTAGGATGAAGAGTGGGTAATTAATCATCATCATCATGCTCATAACCCATCCTGGCACTTTAGAATGAAGAGTGGGTAAACAACAACAACAACCACCACCCATCCTGGCACTGTAGGATGAAGAGTGGGCAATTAATACTACTACTAACCCATCCTGGCACTATAGGATGAAGAGTAGGGAAAATACCAACAACAGCAACAGCAGCAGCAACAACAACAACAACCCATCCTGGCACTGTAGGATGAAGAGTGGGTAATTAATAATAATATTGTACAAATCTTTTTCAGTACCCTAAAGTATTGGGAGGATGAGATATAGGCGCCTTCCCTTTGCTTAATCACTAGTTTTACTGGGGTACAATGCCAGCCTCTGCTAAAAGAATTTGAGTGGTGCTGGTTAGCTACTTAGCTGCATTCAGGGGATTGGTAGTGGTGTGCAAAGCCCTGGGCAATTTGGGAACAGAATACCTAAAATATTGTTTCAGCCATTGTATATCCAACTGAGCTTCCTACAGGTATTGCCACAACAAGAGCTCTATGATGTACAAATCAGGCCTTCAGTGTGGGGGCACCTGCCCTTTGGGACTCCCTCTTGCTGCACATCAGACAGATGCTGTCTCTTTTATCTTTTTGGTGCTCACTGAAGACCTTCCTCTTCCAACAAGACTTTTAAGAAGATTTATATCCCAGCCTTTTGGGACCAGGGGTTGCTGAAAAAAAGTTCAAAACAGGGATGCAGAAAAGGGAGGCATGGGGAAGTCGCTGAAATTGGGTACATGAAAAAATTTATGAAATTATACATGTTTATATGTTTGTTTGTTTGTGTTTGTCTTCTGTATTGTTTTATATTATATGTTGAAAAACCAATAAAAATTTTATAAAAATATATATATATATATATCCCAGCCTTTTTTCTTTATTGTATTTTTAAAAATATTTTCATTGCAGATGATTTTATTGTAAATCATCCTGGGGTGTTTTATGGGAAGTGATTCATAAATTAATGAATCACATAAGAAATGACACTCTGAAATAGCTAACCTTGTAGAAAAATACGAGTGCAAATTGCCATTTGTGAATGAAGTATCTCAAGTGAACTTGTTTCATGTTGCACGGACGTTACCGCAACAACCTTGTGGCATTTACCCTTTTAGGCTGCGGTGTAATTTCTCTTAAGTGCAGGAAGTAAGTCCCATTGAACTCATACAGAGTTCCCTGAACTGTCATAAATTCATATACAAATACACAGTTCATTGAACTGTCAACCACTAACCTTTTACAGGCTGTTACTTGGAACATACATATTTATTTAGCAAAATGTATACACCACTTGATTGTAACATAACCTCCATGCAGTTTACAAGAAACATTAAATTGTCAGGAAAACAGTTAAAAACAAATAATGAAGAACATTTTAAAACAAAATCAGCAGTAAACTAAAAAGAGATTAATACATGTCTCTATAAAAGGTAAAGGTAAAGGACCCCTGACAGTTAAGTCCAGTCGCAGACGACTCTGGGGTTGTGGAGTTCATCTTGCTTTTAAAGGCCGAGGGAGCTGGTGTTTGTAGGCAGACAGTTTTTCCGGGTCATGTGGCCAGCATGACTAAGCTGCTTCTGGCGAAACCAGAGCAGTGCACGGAAACGCCGTTTACCTTCCCACCGGAGCAGTACCTATATATCTACTTGCACTTTTGGCGTGCTTTCGAACTGCTAGGTTGGCAGGAGCAGGGACCGAGCAATGGGAGCTCACCCTGTCGCGGGGATTCAAACCACCGACCTTCTGATCGGCAAGCCCAAGAGGCTCAGTGGTTTAGACCACAGCGCCACCTTGCCTAAACAAAAATGTTCCGAGCAGGCGCCAAAAAGAATACAGAGGTGCTGACCTGATGTCAATAGGCAGGAAGTTCCGAAGTGTAGATGTTGCAACTCTGTAGCACAGGGAAGTGCCACTGCTGTGGCTGCTGCAGTGGCAGTAGTGGCATCTTCCACTGCTGCCATCCTTGTTGAGAAAGGGGCCTGCAGTGAAGCAGGTTTGCTGCTGCTGCTCACCAACTGCAGTGAGATTGCTCTGGATGGTGCAGACAAGTTTGACCCCTTCCTGCTGCGGAGTTGGTGAGGCATGCAGCTGTAGCTGTCATGGCAGCTGTGAGTGGAAGACAGGAGGCTGTGAAGAGCACCTGACCTCAGCACAGCTGCAGGATCCACCCTACTTAGCCCATCCGTGCCATGCTGTGACTTCCTTCTTTCCCCCCAACCCCTACCTCAGCTGTATGACACTAGTCCTGAAAAGTGGACCTCTCCACCTTTTCCAACAGGAGGAGCATCAGCTCATAGGAGACAAGCAGATCAGTACTGGACACACACACACTGCCCCATGCATCTACTAGAAGTGCATCTGGGTCCTAATAGATCATTGCTTCTATTTTGTCTTTTGTAATACAGTTTGAGTCAGGTTACAGACTCAATTCGTTCCAGAGGTCCGTTCTTAACCCGAAACCGTTCTTAACCTTAGGTGCACTTTTGCTAATGGGGCTTACTGCTGCCGGCGCGCTGTTGGCGCACGATTTCTGTTCTCATCCTGGGGCAAAGTTCTCAACCCGAGGTACTACTTCCGGGTTAGTGGAGTTTGTAACCCGAAGTGTTTGTAACCCGAAGTGTTTGTAACCCAAGGTACTGCTGTACTTAAAAAATGTTATCTGTGTGAAGTATTAAAATGGCTATTCAGGGTCTAGCCTTCATCTCAGAAAATCATGAAATTAAATATTTGAATGGAAGGCAAATGCATCTTTATCTCAGTGGACTGGCAGAGACAGGAAGACAAAAAGCAGTTTTTGACATAGCTAAAAGCCTGTTTGAGAAGAGGCTTCATGCTCCATTTGAACGCATGTTCCTTTTGCCCCAGTTAAACAGGTTTTTAAAACAATACAGAAACCAGTTTATGAAACGGAAATGTGGGATAAATGTACACACCAGAAAATGCCATCTGACTGTTGGACAGTTTTCAGCTTTCTGTCCACAACCAAAATGTCAGTGCATTCCTTTCCTTCCAGCTCCTCACAATCACCTACTATCTAAATTACCTACGTTGCTAAATGTTTTTATTTAGCTGCAGTTATTCTGTCATTAAGTATGACCAATCCACTGAAATGAAATAATCTAGATTGTTTAAACTCTTGTTAGTGAGCCAGCATGAAGGACTTTGGACCAAAGGTAGGTCCATATATTACAAATACTCGAGCAATGTAATGTTTCCTCTGAAGTATGCTGGACACTTTGGAGAAAGGACAATAAACTAAATTGGCCTGTGGTCAAATCCAAAAAGTAGCACCAATCTTCTTCATTTAATGGCATCTAGTGGCAATTCATACTTTCCAGAAGTGACCAGGCAAGTGGCGACCTGTCAGGCTAGTCTATGCAAAAATGTAATTTCTTTTCTTTTATACATAACATTTCCCTCCTAAAGATGCATTAATTAATCTAGATCCATACCTCATGTAATGCCACCTGATTTAATGCAAATTAACTGTTCTCAAAGCAAATTGGAATCAGAGAACAGCCTGAACATTTGTTTCTCATGTTTTCTTTCCTTATCTGATCAGACAGCATTTTCTGTCGTGATTGCTAAGTGTAGCTAATTCAATCCCAAGGCTACAAACTGTGTGCCAGCTTGGATAGAAGGCCTTAATATTTTTTGCAGGCTAACCATAGCTTTGATTCTTCCCTGTTCTTCTGTATTTGGAAAGATTATAAGATTTGGTCCGAAAGTTTTTCGTTGAAGGAGAAAGGGGAGAAAAATAATGATAGAAACTACTTGTATGTTGCAAGAAAAGAGTGTTCATCTCTCTACAGAAGGGGTGGCCAACCCTTGTTCCATGGGCCACATATGACCCCCCATAGGTCTTGTGGTGTTTCCCCAGGACCCCTCCAAAATGTGTCATTTCTCAAAATAATTAATTTTTAAAATTATTTTTTAGCAAATCCTTTGTTTCCCTTGAAGTGATGCTATGATGTCAAAAGGTTTTTTTGTAGAACCTCAAGAGCACCCCAATTTTAAAAAAAGTTTCAAAAAAAATACATTTTTTCTTGTTTGCTCCCATAGGTTCCCCACTGTGATGCCAAAATAGTTTTTGTATCCACCAAGGCCTTTTTTGCTCTTTTTTTGCTGGCCGCTCTTGGGGGTTCGCTGCTGCGATTATGTGCTGCCAAAGAGTATTTGTAACCGCCCCGCCCCCCAAAAAGTGTATTTCAAAAATGACTACACTCACTTTTACACTTTGGACATGCAAAGTTTGACATAAGGGAATTTTTATTATTGATTTTTAAATAACAAATTTAAAGTAAAAGAGAATAAAGAGAATATGAGAGATGGAGAGAGAGAAAAAGGGAAGACACCCTCTCATTAAAAATAGAATAACTTTTGATACATCCACACAAAAGAATGGTTTCAAATGTAAGAAGGGCAGTGAGGCCCTTGGACCATTGCAGAATACGATATTTCAACGTGAGCGTTGACCATGGTTCATGTGACACTTGATATACGATGGTCAATTTTTAGCTTTATAAGCCAAACTGAAACTGAAACTTTGGAAATAGGGGCTGTGTCTTGAAGGAAACAGGCAGCACTTGCTTGCAGTGGCGTAGCGTGGGGGGTGCAGGGGGGGGCCGGCCGCACCGGGCGCAACATCTGGGGGGGCGCGCTCGCACTCACAGCTCTCTGCCCCTACCTGGCTCACTCACTCTCTCTCAGAGCCGGGCGCAAAGCCCAGGCCCCCTCAAGCTCTGCCCACCGCCAATCTGGAGCAGAAGCAGTTGCCATGAGAGGGGTGGGGCTTGAATGAAGAGCGTTCCAAAGCAGAAATTTCGTTCCTATTGGGTAAGTCGCGGCACGTGATGGGAGGGATCGGGGAGTTTCAAGCGACTTTTGTGGGCGGGGCTCGTGCCGCTGCTGTTTTTGAACGCCGGGGCGGGCTGCTCCGCCCGTGACAGAACCGGGCCTTCGCCTGGGCCGTTGTCGGCCAGCTGAAGGGTAGGGGGCGCGCTCGCGGGCGGGTAGGCGGGCAGGTAGTGTCCGGGCTAAGGAGGGCCGCTCTTGCGCAACGCCATGGTTCCCTTGCTTGTGCAACGCTCCACGCGCGTGACCCACCGCGTTCTCGGTCGTCGCCCCTTTTCATCTCTTTCCGCCTTGCTTGGCGAATTTCTCTTCCTTTCTGCTCCTGCTTCTGCTCCACTTTGCAGCCTCTCCGCGTACTTTCCCTGGCTGGCCATCCGTTTGCTTACAAGGTTGGGTGGGAGTTTCCGAACAGGGCAGGAATTCAACCGCTGGAAGTGTTTTGCACCCTATTCCGGCCCCTCCCACCCATCTGCCCCATGTGAAATTTGTACCTGTTGATTTTCTGGTGTGTTTAAGGACACAGGAATCTCAACCCCCCCGCCCCCCCCAATGACGACAATCTCATCTTGTTGTTTGGGAATATCTTTTTTTGCATTCAAATCTTGCCTAGCACCTTCCCACGAACATACTTTCCTTTGCCCTGGCTGGGGAAACCTAGCCAGATGGGCAGGGTATAAATAATGATAATGATAATCATAGTAGTAATTCTGTATTTGGGTTGTGCTTCCTCTTTAGCTGCAGTCATGATAACTGTAAAAAGATTTCCTTTTTTGAATTATAGATCCTATTCTAAACAGCTGTAGGTTTCTCTCCATCCCCCCCACCTTTAAAAAAATATATTTTTAAAAAGGGGATTATTTTCTCTTTAGTAAATCGTATTTATACAGCAATCTCTTTCGTCTGTGTATTATATTTCATAACACACGAAGCAACGGTTTCAAAGGAAGTAGATGTAGAATGAATTTTGTCACTGCGCCACTGGTAAAATGTTCTTTCTTTCTCTTTCTTTCTTTCTTTCTTTCTTTCCTTCCCCTCCAACTTTTTCCTTCCAAGGAACTCAAAGGTGGTGTACAGGGTTCTCCATTCCCCATTTTATCTGCAAAACAACCTTCTGAGGCACATTAGGTTGAAAGACAGTGACTTGGAGAATTTCAGTAGAAATTAAGGAGGTAAGAAGAAACCTGTTGGATCAGACGAAAGGCCTATCTAGGCCAGCTTTCCTGCAGACAGGTGCATCTAATAGGCCTACAGGCAGGCCTATGAAGGTGATCACTCTCCCTGGCTGTTGCCAGCCTCCCCTCGTAACTATTTAGTGGCATGAAATCTTGAGGATCCCATTTAGCCCTAATCAGCTTTTAAAGACATCTTAGCCTGTGGTCATCATAACCACATATTTATTTTTTATTCTACAGTCATACCTCTTGTTACGATCGGTTCAGGTTACATCTTTTCAGGTTGCGTCCCGCGGAGACCCGGAAGTACTGGAAAGGGTTACTTTCGGGTTTTGCCGCTCACGCATGCGCAGACACTCAAAATGATGTCATGCGCAGAAGCAGCGAATCGCGGCACACACAGACGTGCAGATGTGGTATGCGTTCTGCTCATGTTGCGAACGGGGCTCCAAAATGGATCCCGTTCGCAACCAGAGGTACCACTGTATTAAGCACCTTTCTTCCATAATGGAACACAGGGTGGTGTACATGTGGTTCCTTGATTACACCCTATGTGAAGAAACATTTTCTTAGGTCTGTCCCAAATGTATTACCAATCAAAGTTTTGCCACAGGTGGCCTCCCTGTGACTTGAAATTTCAATGCATAATAATAATACAGTGGTACCTCTGGTTACGTACTTAATTCGTTCTGGAGGTCCGTTCTTAACCTGAAGCACCACTTTACTGAACCACTGAAGCACCACTGTACTGAACTTAACCTGAAGCACCACTGTACTGAACTTTGTATAGTGCTTTCCTGCATTCATTCACATTGTTTAGTTCACATTCACATTCACATCTTTAAGCAACCTTGGAAGACTAATTAGCACATTGTTCTGCAGCCCAAGACCTCGTTCATTTTGGCAACGAGGGCAACAAATAAAAATGATAAAAAATAAAGCAGACGTGCTGAGGTGCCTAGATCGGGATACAAATAGCTTTCTTTCCTTCATCTGATTGCTCTTTTGGTGTGTACAGTGGGGCTAATAAGCAGATTACAGCTGGTCTGCCTGGATCAGTTGAGGAGGGATATTTGCCAGTGTGTGCGCATGCAAGGTTGTGGGGTTGGTCGCACGCAATTTCGGCCCCAACCACTAATCTCATGCCAATCCTGAAGGGATAGTAAAAGCACCTGACTTCCTTAAAGTATCCTGGTAATTCATAACATCCTTAGAAAACTGCAGCTCTCAGGATACTTTGGGGGAAGTCATGCCTTTTAATGTGTGGCTTGCACACAGCCCAGCAAAGGTAAGTAAAGCTGGAGGCTGGTGGCGGGGAGAGAGTTCACCTAGTGAGATTTGAACAGATTCATAACCTACCACTCCTGTCTTAAGACACAAAGTATCTGTGAAGAAGACTATGTTACTGTTTTACTATAACATACACTATGTTATGAAATTCTTGCTGTGTTACTATGAAATTGTTCTGTAATGTTTGTCTCAATTTTAAAATTTATTTAATTTTTATGCTGCCCTTCCTCTGAGGATCACAGGGGCAGCTTACAATATAAGAACACAAAAATACATAACATAGTATCAAACAAAAACAGTAACCCTCCCACTTAACCAGAGGCCTGGGAGAAATCTAGTGGAAGAGACTCGAGTGCTAAAATCCACGGGTTAGGGGGCGCAAATTACTTGCCTTGCCCCGGGTGCTGACAACCCACGCTACGCCACTGCTTGCTTGCAATACGCCCCTCCCCCCCCCCGTATTATAGAGTAGGCAGACTCCTGTTTTGGAAGAAGGAAAGTGGAGCGATTATTACTGTGATTTGAATATTCAAGAAAAGGGGCTTTCTCTCCATCTGACTTACTCTTTTCCTTGTTCGTCACTTCATGCTATGCCTGCCTGCTTCCAGTCACAGAGGAAATGTTCAGGCTCCCATTCCCCTCCCTGTCCATGGCCTGCCAATGCTAATGAATGGCATGTGTCTGCCTTGCAGGGTACCTCCATCCAAACTGCAGATCTATTTCATTGGTGGGCTGGTAGCGTTTTAGACAATTCCTAATTAAAGAATTAGAAAAAGGAGATGGAAAAACCTATTAGGTCATCCAGTTCCCACACAGTAATGCCCTATTCAGGTTTGCTCCCCACAGGACATTTTCTTCTTCTTTCCAGAGGGGGCACTGCAGGTCAGACTCAGTGCTATTTTTATTAAACAGTCCTCCCAGATTTAAGAAACTTCAGGAAATTTCAGCAGCAAGTTGGCTGCTGGATTATTATAGTCTACATTTTTGAAGTCATAACTATTAATTCTTTGTGGCACTGGGAGATACCTTGGGGTGAAAAAACCACCCACATTATAGTTAGATCTACAGCCTCTCACAAAATGAAACTGGAGGACATAGGCTATAATCCTAAACCAACTTTCTGGCACAAACTCTATTCCCTGCTTTGAAAAGCCTTGACAAACCTGATTGCCAGTGGCAGCTGCTTCTATCAAGAAGCCCTGCCCTGACAAGAATACTGAGCAGCACGCAGATCCCCACTTCCTTTACGATTTTGCAAATTGCAGAGAATTTGCAGGTCTCATGCACACCTTTAGGACAGGCAGAATAGGTCCCTTTTGAGTTCTCTGGCGTGAACTTGGGGGATAGGTGGGGATCTCTCAATTCCTGCTGAGCTTCGGAGGTGTGTTTCCACCTGTCTCTTTACTTACTGGAATATTTATAATCCACACTTTAGTAATAGCATATAAAGGCGGGACACATCATACAAAATATAATAAAAAAGGCATCCATTAAAACATAATTCAAAAAATCAGGAAATACTGGTTGCGTAAAAGAGAAATTCCTATTGTGAAGCCCTGTCTAAAGTATACAGTTTTCAGAAGACGTCTGAAAGAGCTGACATCTGTTGCACAGCCCACCACAATATGAGACCTCCCCCTGAATCCTCTGCATGCTAGGGAACTTGGGGGCTGATGTCTTCTGCCCTTTTAAGGGGTGGAGCAGGCAGAAACAGAGACATCCCGGCTGCTCCTGCCTCCTCCAAGACCAGTGCAATGTGGGAGACCTCCTCTCACTTCCCCAAGTCCTCTGTGTGTGCCAGAGGAGGTGTGTGCATGTGTGCGAGGCGGGTGGTTGGTGATGCCCATAAAAAATGATTGCTCCTCTGTGGTCAGCAGCATGCAATCTGGGAGATTACCCTTGAATTCTGATTTGGAGGTAGAGTTCTTGATGACATTTCATTGTCATCAGATTATGTTATCAGAATGGGAGTAGGCTCACCCACTCGGGTATATTTCCTTTGTAAGCATGGATCTTGAACCCTTGCTGGGAAAATGCAGCTTGTGCAATGAGGGTAAAGTTGGATGAGGAAAGTGCTGGGAGAGGGGAGTTCCCTCCTCCTGCTTCCTGCCTCTTGCTCGAAATTGTGCCTTCCTGATCCTGCTTCGCAAAGGTGAAGCAACAGCCAGCATTTAAAGGCACATGGTGGAATCAGCATATGTAGTTTTGCCCGGATGGACCATTAGAACATTCTCCTGGAAATGATGCATTTAGAATATATAATGGGAATCTTTGCTGCCACTTCGATTTAGGATAAGGCCTTAAAGCCCACAAAAAGGCATAACGGTGGGAAAATATGAACAACAGAGGATGATGGCACACTGAATAGGGAAAAGGGGGAACTGGCCTCAAGATGAAAAAGTGGACTTGAAAACAACATGTTTATATCGCCAAGGTTTCTTGGTTTTCCCAGTGGACAGTGAAACAACCAAGTCATAATTTTATTAGATTTCCTTCAGGCTAAGTGTAAACAAGTCAAATCCAGTGGGGAAATTAATTGAAATGTATTTTGCAACAACATTCTACTCTAAAATGATTTATTCTACTACAACGTTTGTTCAATAAAGGAAAAGTAAGTGAAGATTTAAAGAATAAGGTTAAGAAAGCAAACATTTGAAAGCAAAGAAATCCAAAATTAAACAGTTCCTTCCCTCGGGGGCTAGCACATGTCCTTTCCTTTGTATTGTGAAAGAGGTGTTAAAACAAACAGCAACTTAAACCAAAATAATTGGACACTTTAAATGAAGTTCACAAATATCAAATAAAATAACCGTTGTTACGTCGTTTCATTTATTCACATTTCCCACAAACTATTAATTTATGGATTGTGCATACAGTTGTACCTTGGGTTAAGTACTTAATTCGTTCTTAACCTGAAACTGTTCTTAACCTGAAGCACCACTTTAGCTAATGGGGCCTCCTGCTGCCACTGCGCCGCTAGAGCACGATTTCTGTTCTCATCCTGAAGCAAAGTTCTTAACCCAGGGTATTATTTCTGGGTTAGGGGCGTCTGTAACCTGAAGCGTATGTAACTCGAGGTACCACTGTATATTAGGTATACCTTCCTTATTTTGCACTTTCCTCTGCTTATTCCTTTTGTGCTTACCTCATTTACTGGTGCAGATTTAATGCTATTGTGCTGGCCACTTGGGTGGGGTGGGGCGGTGGCAGGAATGGTTCAGTTTTCAGTTCTTTTGCTTTTTGGCAGCTATCTTTGAAATTATGATTTTTGGCATTGCAATTATTTGTGTACTTGGTACGCCAGATAGCTAACAAGAGTATCCTGCAGTTAAATATATCTGATATTTGCTCCTAAATAGAAAGCAACTGTGCTAGTACTTGCCTTTATTTCGAGACATTCCTTAACTCTCTGAAACCTCCCACTACCTCCCCCTTCCCTCCAACAGTTTCTGCCTTACTACAAATCTCATTTCCTTCTCACTGTGTAGCAGCACATTTTCCTCAAGAGGACATAGCCCTATGCCTACATTCACATGCAAGCCCAGAACGACTGGCATTTGCAGCCCCTCAGCACTATTCTTCACCACTATCCCTTCAGCCAACAAAACTTGGTTCCTCAACTGTACTTCCTCTATGAAAACAGAATATTTGGAAGGAGGGAAAAGGAAAAAAATTGACATTCAAATGAAGATTGCCACTAAGCATTGGGAAATTTTCTTATTTTTATCTGCTTATTTAACAATTATATATGGCTTGTAGTAAGTGTCAGAATAAGTGGTTTACAGAAACCCAACATTAAAAGTATCAGTAAATGACAGTTGAAAACAGGCATTTAAAAATATTGAATTCTTGGTGTGAGTGGGCAAGAGAGGGAAAATGGGCCTGAAACCTGAGGACAGGTCTGGCTCAGCACGTCTTCACCTGAGGAAATATAGGTGATACGTTACCATGGGAACTAATTCTTAGACTAATTCTTAGTTGGAGACAGTTTGGGAAAGCTCCCTGGGGAAAGTGAGCTCAGAAAGCCATTTCCCCACAGATAGGGACTGGATTCAAGAAGTACCATTTCCTTAAGGAGCTGGGTAAGGAATCAGCCTTCTCTCAGTCATGCTTCACAAAGGAGGCTTAGGGAAGCTCTGCAGTTCCTCCAACAAGCTTCCTCCCTGGACTACGATTGCTCAGGGTATGACTTTCCCTTATCCCAACTTCCGCCGTTGTAGCCCGGAAGACCAATCTGACCCTCTCTGCCCCCCCCCTTTTCATTGAGTACCATCATGATGATCTTCTTTAGGCCTTCTTATGACTGCTATCCAATTCTTTGTGCTTTGTGTGTGGCTTATGGACAAGCCCAATAGAATTTGCGTTCTCCCTTTTCTCTGTTCGCTATCTTGTCTTGCTAATGAACTATCAATTTCTTCTCCCTTCCTTTCAAGCCTGGAAGAAGCAACAGTATTTTATTTATTAGTTTCTTTGAAAAAAGAAAATCAGTATACATTATTTGGCAAACTGAGTAACGGAGCTGGCACCACTCAGGCAAATATGCTGGGTAGAATAACAAAAACAGGCCAAATGGATCTCTCTCCAGTTTCTGAAATCAATGTACAATTTTAGCTTCACTGTTTTGGGTGTCTTCACCGATTGCACTTCTTTTTACTGATGTTTTCTCCAAGCTTTCCCTTTGCACACTTTACAGAGCTTGATTCAAGTTTTCAGGCAGTTACTGATAGTTGCCAGCTTGGAAAAGATCCGATATTAATTCCCCAATGTTATTCTGATCCTTCTAAATTGGCCAGAGCAGGTGACTTTTGGGTGACCTCTGGAAGGATAAAGCACTGAGTAAAGAGAAAATCGGAAGAAAAATATTGATGTTTTTGATTTTATAAAATCTTAATGGGTGGATGTGAGATTTAAACAAAGATTCAAATTGGTTGGATTAGAAATTTTAGGTGAAGGTTCATGTTGACAGTTATGTCATCCAAGCCAGTTTACTTCATTTCTAATCAATGTGTGTACCCTTTGCTCTGCATTACACATTTCCCAATGAATGTTTGTTGATACTGCGATGGAGACATTTTCATTACTCAGAGACCTGTGGCCTGTGAGAGGTGGGAACTGCTGTGAAATACAGCACTCTTTGGTTCTTCTCTGCTCAAGAAATCATACGCCTTTTAGTCAGGTGGGTTTAATCTCCCAGCAAAGTTTCATGAGAATATGTTTGAAATATTGACTATCCTAGGGAAGGTTAGTCATCTTTTAACCCAGATCTTGGACACCCCTGGCAAAGTTTATTGCTGGTTCTAAGTCTTGGGGGACAGCTCCACCACAATTTATCTCATTTTACACCTGTCTAACTCATTTCTCATTTCCACTCTTCCTGCTTTCTCTGGCATAGGGTATCTGGTTCATGTAAACGTTCTGAGCCATTGTCTGAAAGTAGTAATGTACTGGATGGATGTTAATAAATTGAAATTTAACCCAGAGAAGACAATGGGGGCTGCTAGACTATTACTATTTTACAGTAGGATTCAATCACATACCGGCCTTTTCTTGGTGCAATGCTGTCCAACATCAGAAACAAACTAGGATGAATGCTCAATAAACAGGTTGTCTGAAAGTGCCCAAATGTCAGGACTGCTGATATGGAAAGAGGAAACCAACCCATCTTGGACGGGGTAACGCTTCCTTGAAGACTCAGGTTTGCACTTGTGAGGTATTCCTGGATCCTGCCTCCTCGTTCCTTGATGCTTAGGTGGTGGCTAGGAGTGACTTTGCCCAGCTTAGGCTGGTACATCAGCGTGTCTATTCCTGGAGTGGTCCAGTCTGGTTGGGGCTACACATGTCTTAGTTACATCAAGACTGGATGACTGCAGTGTGCTCTATGTGCAGCTACTTCTGAGGTGTGGCAGGCCCATACTGTGGCAGTCAGAAAGCTGATATGAACTAGACCTTGGAAGCTTGCAAGTCTCATTAAAAGAGCCACAATGACTTCTGGTTCATTTCTGGGCATAGTTCAAAGTGCTGATCATTAACTTTTAAAGCTTATAAATGATTTTGGATCAGGGCATCTAAAGGACTGTCTGCTCCAGGTTCTGAGACCCTGAGCTTATCCCCTGAAGTCCCCAGTGTAACCATATTATTGCCATCTGGAGGGCTACTCTTGTGCATGGCAGAAGTGGGACAACACTCCCCACCCCCTGGGACATTAGTGGTATGAAAAGTTACAGTTTTCCTGCAGGACATGCACCTATGGCAAACAAAGTATTATGATCAACCAAAAACTTTTGCACGTGCCAACGGTGTTGGAATTGTGATTGCAAATAACCGCCCTGATTACGTGAGCACAGACCATGATGAATGCTCGATAAAAAGTACGTCCGCAGGGGCCCTCAAATGCAACAGTCTGATAACTGTTTATTTCTTCTGCTTTTTCCTAAGTTAATTGGCCATAGTAGAGAGTAACAAGCTTGGGAAAGTTTTCTTAAAAGAGGACAGGTTAGATAAACAACCTCTGGGCGGCTCTATCAGCATGATGCTGAAGCTTACGTAGGTGGAGAGATGCACAGCCGTCATAGTTTATTATTATTATGAGCTTGGTCTGTGTTCGTGCATGGCTTGTGAAATGGGGGCAAGAACATATGTCTGAGACTTAGACTCTTGGTGGCCACTCGGTTTTTTGTGTTCGTGTCACTGAGATTCTAAACAAAAGCTAGAAGTGAAGTGGTTGTAAAGAAATGCTTGAAGAGTTTGAAAGTGGTGTTTTAGCAGTGGCCTTTTCTCTTGAGGGTCCTTCTAGCATCTGTATCATTAACAACAGAGATGAAATGGTTTTAGGAAAGGAAAGTTCTTTCAGAAAGCAGTTTTTTTCTGCAAGCATTCCTAGCACCAAAAAGCATTGGGAAGAGTAGGCCTAGGACGGGGAAGAAGCTGCAGAAAATATGTATTCCATGGCAAAGGAGCTGGAGGAACAAATGCCAAAAGGTCTGACTTAACCTCACTTTCTCTCAGCCTTAGTTCCCCATTCGTAAAATGGCACGATAAGCTACCATATGGATTGATGAAATACAGTTTGTAAAGTCCTACTTAACCTTCTCAATATTTTTTGCTAATGATGGTTTGTAAGGATCTGTTTCTGTAGACTTGGACCATCAATTTATGTAATCTTTTGCAACAACTCTGCGAGATAAAATATTATCACTTCTGTACAGCAGATAAGGAACTGAATAATGGCCTGAGTTTACTCAAGGACCAATGCAGTGGTTCTCAAAGTTTTTATAGTGGTGGAATCCTTTACAAAATTTTGGCAGAACCCTTACAGTAAAATTTAATTTTAATTTTTTTAAAAAAGCAAAGCAAAACAGAATGGTGTTGATTATTTGGGAGATCAAGGAAGGGAGAGCCAGACAGAGTGGCAACTTTTAAAGTTAGTGATGTTGAGACTTAAAAAAAACTTGGCTGTTGATCCCCTCATCTCTGATAGGAGAAGCCTATGCTTTGCTCCAGCTCATTGGAAAGTGCAAAGATTCCTATGATGTGGGATGGCACAGGCAGCCTGGCATTTATATTCTATACAATTAAATATCCCGTTGGACCATTTAAAATCTATTCTTTGTCTCTAGTGTTACTTGAAATTGTTTCCATGAAAGGAAGTTAACACCCTCCTCTGTAGACTCTGAACCATTTAGCACATATATACAAAAAAACCCTAATATATACTTTCCTGGATTCTTTTCAAGGAACGGTAGAGCCTTGTGAAATCTCTTAGACTGCAATCCTGTGCACACTTACCTAGTAATAAGCCCCATTTAGCTTAATCATACTTACTGAATATACATGCAATGGATTGTGCTGTTCATCATGTTTTAAAACACAAGTTCCTGTTTCAGTTGAATACTTTCTTCCTAAACACTTCACTAGGAAAGAGGTTTGCAGCCAAAATCTGCTCCTTACATTTGAGAACTTTGTATGGATTTCCCCTCATCAAACTTCCTTTGAGACTAGCAGCTTTGACATGTGAGTGTATTTGAGAACATGCTGGCTCAGCAGAACTTGTGAGGTCCTCATTTGTCTTGTGAGAAAAAGGACACAGATTTCTCCTCCAGAATTTGGGACAAGGCTACCTGCTTTGAGCACCACGTCCTATTTTCAAATTTTATGCCAATGCATTCTTGGCTTTTATGTTTCAGGAGACATCCTTTGTTTCTTCCACTAATTTGAGGGGAAATAATTTCTGTAATCTTGTAGGGGATTTTTTTTTTTGAGGGGGGGAGATGAAGCACAGTGCTAGTAACATAACTACCAGGGGCTCCAAATCACTGCTCCTTTTTAGCTATGATCAAGGTCCATAGAAAACAGTGAAAATGAATAATGTAATGCATTTTGTGTGTTATTTTCGATAGTATATGCATTTTGTGCAAACTTTGCCCTAGTATAGGCATATCTGTGGTTTGCCAGGGATAGTACAGCATTATCATTCATGAAGCCCAACGCATAATTAGAAGATTTTTAATGGTTTTGGCTTCAGTCCCCAACAGAGCTCAACATCACTTAATGGTGGTTCCTGCACTATTTTTGTTATGTAGTAACATTAAAACTACTTTGAACAGATGTAAAGGCGCGAGCTGCAGTGACCAGGAACAGGTCCAAACCATGCAGGAGAATGAAGCTATGATTACTCAGAGCAAGAAGACTCATTTGCTCAGAACTAATGGCCAAGATGAAGTCTGACAGGTCCACACAAGTGGGCTACTCTCCCAGCAGGGAATTTACAAGGTCTTGCCTTATGTAGCCACTTCCACTTACTAATGGAAATGAAAACCAGATATGCCCTTCCCAGCAGCTGCCTCGCCACCACCAGAGCTTTGCATAACTCTTGCTCCACCGTCCTTCTCTAGGGGAGCTCTATAAAATAAACAGATTCATTACATGCGGATTTCCTCTTCCTCTCCTCTGGTTAAACAAAAAGCCTATTAGAAACAGAAACACACACATGCACAATATAATTATGCATATATATATATACATACATACACACAGCACAAAAGGGGTATGCATACACACAGAAACATGCACAGCACAAAAATATTCACTTCTCTCTCTCTCTCTCTCTCTCTCTCTCTCTCTCTCTCTCTCCATAGTTTTGCAAATATGTAGCTTTATAGTTCCATGCACACTTTAGCAAATGCAAACCGTGTAGTAGAAGGTTCAGTTTGCATCTTCATTTTGTTTGTGATGTTTCTACTTGGGTGGGGTTGCCATATTTCAGAAAGTAAAATTCCTGACACATGCAAAGTTCTTGAGCTTTTTTTCGGGGGGGGGGACCTCCCCCCAAAATAGTGACTTTAAGCTTCTGGAGCTGTTTTCGCTGTTCTTCCCATCGCATTGCCATACATCCAGGTGTTCCCTGACATTTTGCCAATTCGGCAACACCCCCCGCGATGCCATTTTTACACCCAAAAACCAGGACATGTCAGGAATTTTCCTGATATATGACAAACCTAACTTAGGGTCAAACTGGATCTCTGTTTCTCTATAACAGCTGAATCAGGTTTGTGTGTTTGAGACATCAGAGAATCATCATCATTATTATTATTATTATTATTATTATTATTATTATTATTATTATTATTACCCAGTGTATTCCCAGCCACTCTGGGCAGCTTACAGGACATATAAAAACATAGTAAAACATCTAACTTTTTTTGGGGGGGGGGGAGAATTTAAATCTTTGAATGGGGTTTTGCTTCTTCTGAAGGAGAAAGTATGCAGTCTGATCCTGGATACACCTGAGGCTCAGGTAGCCTTGGTGCCTTTTCCCAGCTTCAGCTGGTATGGCAAATGTGGCCATTCCTGTACTAAGATAGTTTGATCCTAGTAGTCCAGGCATTGGTAGCTTCAACTTCAACTGGATTACTGCAACCAGAGGCGGAGCTAGCCGGGGGGGTGGGACGAGCATCACGGGGGGGCGGTGCAGAGATGTCACCCCCCCAGGGATGACACCCGGGATGGACCACACCCAGCGTACTCCCCTTCCTCCGCCAGTGACTGCAACGCACTCTAGGTGGGGCTTCCCTCAAGCCTGGTCTGGAAACTGCAGTTAGTGCAGAATTCCACTGCACAAATGCTGACACCATGAAAGAGATCCTACCGGCATGTAAGAATCTAAGAAGAGTCGGGGGAGGGGGGGAGAACAACCATATCACTTTAGCCAAACATAGGGTGCTACCGAATGGTGGCTAAGTATTGTAAATAGGTTTGATTTTTCAAACTTAAACAGAATTACACGATAACAATATTCCTGTTTAAGTTTGAAAAATCAATACAGAATGTTTAAAAAACTAAAAGCAAAAGAACTTGAAAACGGGCCATTCAGATATTGCCAATGGGTAATTGGCAACAAGATTGTTTATGTTCTTGGATTTCCCCTGAGAAACGTAAATCTGGATTAAATGTGGGGCGGGGATACAGGCTAGAATTTAAATGCTGATGATGTTGTGTGGATGCTGCAGAAATACTGCATTCAATTTAAAATGAGAACTGAACAAAATCCCTAGTTCAAATTGATGGAGACCAATCAAGGTTTTAAAAAAGAAGCAGCTGATGGCGGCGTGGCTACATTCCTAGAAAAACAGAAGCCGTGTGGAAACATTTCTTACCTTTGTTTGAGGCTCCATCTCCCTTCTCACCACAAATTGCTTCCAGGGACTGAGACAGCAACTAAGACCACAGAGTTCAGCCAGTGCTTCAAACAAATTCTGGTTAACCAGGAATCCCTATCAGCTCCCACCAGCCTTGTGCCTACATGCTTGCCTCATGGCTGAGGGAATTATTTGGTTGCATCTGACCTCCTGGAAGGGTGTGAGGTTTGAGGACCTTCCCAGAAAAAGCTCAGAGATGATTCTGTTTCCATGGCCACAAATATCTACATTTCTCTCCTCCGCAATTGTTTCCCCCAAGTTTTTGTGTGCTGTTTTGATGCCATTGCCTATCCACACCCAACAAACACTGATGTCAAGTAGAAGGAGAAAAAACTATTCTGAGGGAATGATTTTTATTTTTATTTTTTTGCTGTTTGGCATTTTGATCTTGAATAAGCAATGATCTTGGTATTCTAGCAGGCTGATTTATCGCCTAGCAGGAAATATGGTGTTTGAAATCACCTCCTTTTACTGATTCAATAGAATTCAACAAGTGAGAAGTCACCACTCAATGTGTCCTGTGAGTAGGGGCACCATCATCTGACAGCGCCAGGATAGTGGTGGGTGGAATTTCAGCCTTCCTGCTTCTTGCGGCACCTTTGCTAAATCCTATGGGAGGATGGATGGGATTTTGCAAGGAATTGAGCAGCTGTGGGCTTCAAAGTCTCAGCTGCACAGAAACTTGGGCTATTTTGCCCCATGTGCTCCCACGAGCTGTGAGATCAGGGCTGGGTCCTCCTGCTGGAGTAGTCATAAGAAACATACATTTTACCTCGAGGGTTCTGGAACTGGAATGTTGGGATCTCATTAGTGACAGGCTTTGGTTTGAATTGTTCAGCCCAGGCAGGTTGGATAAAAGCATTTCCTTTCATAACCGTCCCAAGATGGTTCGCTGGGAGTACAACCAGGGCAAGTGTCATAGGGTTAGCTGCTAGTATGGTCATGACTGTGACTCACACATGGGACCACACCCCAGTCAAATCATAACTATGGGCAGTCTCAACTCCCAGGTAACAAAAAAGACAGCCCCTCTTCTGCCTTTGCCACCAAGAAACGACTCAGTTCAGGATGGTGTGAGCTCCCTGGGCTTGGCCCACATCCCAATCTGCCCAAGAACCCATTGATCTCTCCTTGATGCTCACATCCACGGTCAATAGCAGTTTGTCTCTGGGAAGGCTTCACCCATGATTTCCAGATTCTAGCCATGTGTCAGCATTGCACCATTGATGCTCCCAATCCACTATCAGTAAGGGGTATGCTTCATATCACAGACAAAATGATAGCAAAGGAAGTCACAGTGGGCAGAATCACTGGCCCCTTCTCTCTCCCCCCCCCCCCAGTTCTGGACTTTAGGATTCCTACCTCCATCATCCCAGACAGTATCCAAAAAGGCATCAGGTGAGTTCTGACCGATTCACAACTCAAAGGGTTCTTCAATTAAGGATCTTGTACCACTTGAGCACTGCTCCATCAGATGTACCTCTTTCAGCAAGGTGGTGGAACTCATGCAGAACTGTAGCCCAGACACCTTTTTGGCAAAATTCGATACCCATGGGTGTTTTGGGTGCTTCCCAACCACCAGACTTACAGTAATTCCATTCCAATAACAAAGGCGGCCTGGAATGCTGACCCAACCTTTATACTTCTACCATGCCATTTCCCTCATGTATAACCAAATAACATTGTGGCCTGCTTTGCCCAAAACCATTATCTAAAGTATATTACTTCTTCCGCACACATGAAGCACAAATCTGCAACTGCTGCACAAATAAATAGTGGCAAAAATGTTACATTCCGTTCTTATCATTTTTAATATTGTAGAAGGCATAGTGGAATACTTGCAACTTTGCTACCACTTCCAGCCACCATGATTTAATTTTCAGCTTTAAAATGAGAACATTAGCTAAGAGATAGATCACCTAGTCCAGCATCCTGTTTCTAAGAATGACCAGCCAGCTATTTCAGGGAAGCTAACAAGTGGGGCTTGTCTCCATTGTTTGCCCTTCAACTAGCAAAGGGATGGGGAACTGGTGGTTCTCCAGAGGTTGTTGAGCTCCAACTCTCATCATCCCTGCCCATTGATCATGGTCATCAACATCTGTAGGGCCATAGATTCCCCATCCCTGCCCTACCGGCTAGTATTCAGAAGCACAATCCCTCCTATTCGGTCTGTAATTTCCTCCTGGATTCCTTTTTATAATTGAGTTTATGTTGCTCCAATGCTCTAGGTACCAATTAAGGTGGAGAAAGAGGGAAAGAGAAAACACCAGGACCTGCATTGTGGAGTGTCTCCCCTCCCTCTAAATAAATGAGAGATGTGGGGCAAGCCCAACATCCTCAAGGGCCCATAAAAAAGAAGCCCGTAAACCAGGAGTGAAGGAACAAGATGAAGCAATCCAGTTAAGCAGGGAGGAAACCACCAATTAGGAGTAGCCCCAAAGGAATTTTTTTTTGTGGCCTGAGGGCAATTTGCCAGAGGTACATTTTGAGCTGGATCTGGGTTGGCTGAGAAGGGCAGATGTGGTGAAAACTGCTCCCCAAAGACAGCTTGCCCTTCTAACCTCCTCTCTTGTGTCTCTGAAAGTCGAAGGAGCTTGGGCTGCTCTGGAGTTTAATAGCAGTGAGGCAAGTATACCAAGACCTGGAGGGGAAAATGATACATTCTTCTTTCAATTTAAATTATAAGCAGGACAATTTGATCCAGTAGCTAACAGTAAGGTGGGCTTGCCGTACAGTAATACATATATAATCATGGCCAATAGGTTATTTTACGAGCGGGATAAATGCTGAGAGGAATACAGAATATTAATGCTAGAGTAGTGCCATTAAATCCCTGGTTATTTACTGAGGGATATCCAAACCCTCTCAGGGCACACCAGCAGCTTACATTTAAAGCACTCTTATATACCACTTTAACTGTCATGGCTTCCCCTCAAAGTATAATGGGAACTGTAGTCTGTTAAGGGTTCTGAGGGTCGTTAGAAGATCTCTATTCTGCTCACAGAACTACAATTTTTAAGAGTTCCCTGTGAACAGGGATTGATTATTGAATCACTCTGAGAATTGTAGCTCTGGGAGAGGGAATAATTCCCTGGCCTCAGACTCTCTATGTACGCTCTAGTAAATGAGACTCCAAAATTCCCTTGGCTGCTTCCTCCATTACTTTTAACATGCACCATCTAACAAATACCAAACCTAGTCTTGATTCTCCCTTTTCCTATCTATGGTTTTTGCACCATTTTATTTGTTTAAAAGGGGATTACTCATGCTGTGTCCAGCCTTTCCACCTGCGTTAGATGTACACAGTCACTTGGAATAAAACATTATCATATTGGTTGTTCTTTGAAGTATCCATAACATTCCTAGATCATAGCGCCCACAAAAGGCCACAAAACATCAGCTGAGCCCTGGCTACTGCCAAGCAGAAAACTCTTTACTTCCTGTATTTGGGAAGCAGTGCTCTCTGAGCAGTCAGTGTAAAATGGATAAAATTATTAATAGATCGAGGACTGCTTTATTGCATAGCAAATGTCCTACACCATCACTTTTCCAAAGTCATTTGAGAGGAATGCACATTATGGAAACCTGCCACCATGGGCTTAACAAATGTGGCAAAATGGGCATGATTTGCACATGGCTTAACAGGAACACAAGCAACAGAAAGATTTAGGCCTGATTTGTGATCTTTTATTTCATCAGGTTAACTATCTCTTAGCGTTGACTGTGCTATGTCTGATGTCAGAGTTGTACTGTCCTCCTTCTCCATCTCTGGCAGAACACAGGACAATCCAACCAGAATCGCTAAGGCTGAAATGGAAGGATGTGGCTTGTGGGCTGACTATGATTCTGTCTAACAAAGACCAAACCACTGTGGTGTGGTTCTTATTCTCTTCATTCATTCTAGCTGCCCTTGGGGGGTTCAGACTGTCCACAGGGCAACTTTGTGGGGAGACACATCTAGCTGGAAGTCATTGACCAGTTCAGTCAATCCCCAGCCTTTTGTTTGGGAATATCACTACGTCAAAGGCCGCTGTGGACATGTTGCCTGGAAATAAGGGAAGATTGTTGTAGAAACATGCAGCTAAAGGCAGCCGAATGGATTTCATTTCTGGGTCAGGATTGGGAAAGATGGATGTTTCTCAATCAAAAACATATTTTGCTGCAGTCGAAGAGCTCTGGGAGGGGAATAATTATTCTAGAAACACAGTTTAGGCTGCTATCCACTGCATGTCTACTCAGAAATAAGTAACACTGGGTTTTACTGAACTTGTGCTGTTGGGGAATAGGGAACACATGGCTCTCCAGATGCAGAATGTATCCACCAATGTATTCACCACTTAACAGGGAATAAGTGGTGAATACATTGGTGGATACATGCAGCATCTAGAGAGCCACATGTTCCCTATTCCCCAACAGCACATGTAGCTCTGGGAGCAAGGTGGTAAGTTTACCTTATTGATACATGAAAACCCACTCTTTAGTGCTCAAGAAGAGCAAACGTCAGTCAGGGTTTTCAGAAGATTGCCATTTGTTCCAATTCAGCTTTAAAGAGCAGATTTTCACAGGGAAAGCTCCAGGAGGAGGAGGAAAAAAGTGCTTAGACACAGAAGTTTAAAGTGTGGACGCTGCCTGGAAAGAGCAGAGGAAAGCTAAATGTGGATAAGTGTGCATAAACCTCAGGAAGACACCTTTGTTTCTGTATGCAGTTTGACATGGGAATTTCTGTTGTATCTTAATTACATGTCAGATTGCTGACAGAAGAAATTTGCTGGTGTGAATTCAGTATGTGATTTCTGTTCCATTGATGGGGGATATATGTTTTTTAATGGAATTTCCGAACCAAATGAATGCAAGTCTGGAAATACCAAGATAGATCGGTGGAGCAGTTATTCAGATTATAGCAAGAGAATGATGCAGATCCCTTCCTACTTCCATAAAAACCGCAACATTATGGAAAAACTGAGAAATTTGCTTGGTCAATTAACATTTCCAGGGAAAAGTGAGATTTCAAAAGGAGGGGTGTAGGTGGTTTTCATGGGTATGAACCACTAAGACTTTTCTTCCTGATTCATTTTTGAACTTTGATTCCATGTTACGAGAAGTTAGTGATTCAACAGTTTGTACTTTCCCTTGCTGAATCCATCTAGAATGGCATAACAAGATAGGGGGCACTCAAGCACAAGAGGTACCATCTTCTGAATGGGATCAATTGCCATTCCTTTTTTTTTTTTTTGGTTGTAAAATTCCAAGTAGCGTTTAGACAGTGCTGTGTGGAACCTGGGCAACTTTTATTTTAATTGCTTCCCTTCTGTAGTTTTCAACTGCATGTGAGATTTACCTTTATTCTCTAAAATAGGGCCTGTTTTCTTTCGCTTTATTCTCTTCGATCTTCACTGCTGTGTTACTACAGCACCTACAGAAATCAGGATATAAATATTGATCGTGGTGTTTGAAGGCATATACTGAATAAGATAATGCTGGTTATAGCATAGCAGAATTTGTTCGTTGTGGAAGTGTAATGTTTAAAAAATATCCTCCATCTTAAAATTTCATCCAATATGCCAAAATTTCTCAGTTAAATAAGTTTCTCAGCCCCTTCAATATCACTATATAATATTGTAAATTGGGGGTCAGCAAACTTTTTCAGCAGGGGGCTGGTCCACTGTCCCTCAGACCTTGTGGGGGGGCTGGACTATATTTTGAAAAAAGAAAGAAAGAATTTCTATGTCCCACAAATAACCTAGAGATACATTTTAAATAAAAGCACACATTCTACTCATGTGAAAACAGCAGGCAGGCCCCACAAATAACCCAGAGATGCATTTTAAATAAAAGGACACATTCTTTTTTTTTTAAATGATATTTATTAAGATTTTTCCATTATCAAACAATCAAAGAAAAACACAAAAATACAAAAAAGAAAACGAAACAAAAAAGAAAAAAAATTAAAAACATAAAATTCAAAGTCTTCACTTTCAATAACATATTTTCCTGACTTCCCCTCACCTCCCCCTCTTGTATTCCAGTTCAAATTAATAATAATAATAATAATAATAATAATAATAATAATAATAATAATATCTTTATTGTCATTGCCCCCTCTCAGGGACAACGAAATTACTCGACTGCTCCATAAAAACACTAATTAAAACAATACAGTATAATACAGCAAGGAAGATTAGATGACTTTCAAAGTCCAGGCTTCCCATTCAGGGCTGAGATCGCTCTGGAGAAGAAGCTGTTCTTAAGACGGCTCGTTCTTGTCTTCATCGTCCTGTATCTCCGTCCCGACGGCAGGAGCTCGAAGAGACAGTGACCAGGATGCGATGGATCTTTTACTATGTCCAGTGCCTTCCTATGGCACCTTGTGGCATAAATCTGCTCTAAGGTGGAGAGTGGGCAGCCAACAATGCTCTCTGCTGCCTTAACAACTCTGCACAACCCCATCCTGTCCTGGGTAGTACAGCTTCCGTACCACACACATAAGCCATAAGTGAGCACGCTCTCAATGGCACAGTGATAGAAGGCAAGCAGCAGTTTCTGCGGAAGATGGTTTTTCCTTAGAATTCTCAAAAAGTACAGTCTCTGCTGCGCCTTCTTCACAAGCCCCCTTGTGTTGACACTCCAGGACAGATCCTCTTGTAATTCAATGCCCAAAAATCTGAACGTTGTTACCCTCTCCACACAGACCCCATCAATCAAAAGTGGCTGGATATTGCTCTTCTGTCTCCTGAAGTCCACCACAAGCTCCTTTGTCTTCCTTGTATTTATGAGCAAGTTGTTAGCTCTGCACCACTCTGTCAGCCGCTCCACCTCATCTCTATAGTGCGTTTCACCCTCCCTTTCAGGGATGAGCCCAATCACGGTTGTGTCATCTGCAAATTTGACAACCCTATTACTAGGGTGAGCAGCGACACAATCGTACGTGTAGAGAATATAAAGGAGCGGACTGAGTACGCATCCCTGTGGTGTTCCTATGTTAGTCTTAAGCATTTTAGAGGTATAAGGGCCCAACCGAACCCTCTGGGAGCGGTCTGACAAAAAGTCCAATATCCACCCACAAAGTGATAACGGAAGCCCCAGATCTTCCAGTTTAGACATCAGACGCTGTGGTAGAATGGTATTAAATGCCGAGCTGAAATCTAAAAAAAGCAGTCTGGCATAACCCCCCCGCTGCTCCAAATGTGCAAGGACGGCATGGAGGGCAATCGCCACAGCGTCCTCTGTCGATCTTTTCGTTTTATAAGCAAATTGGAATGTGTCCAGTCCCTCTGGTAGGCAGGCAATGACATGATTTCGTACCAGCTTTTCAAAGCACTTCATGATTATAGGTGTGAGTGCTACTGGACGAAAGTCATTCAGTTCTTCCGGGTTAGGTTTTTTTGCTATTGGAACGATAATAGAGGACTTTAGGCAGGATGGAACAATAGCCTGGGCTAGGGATCGATTTAAAATCCCAGTGAAAACTCCTGCTAGTTGATCTGCACAGTCTCTCAATACCCTTCCAGCTACCCCATCTGGCCCTGTGGCCTTCCTTGGGTTGATTCCCTTCAACACCTTCCTCATCTCTTCTTTTTCCACAGAGACTACTACATTCCTTTGTACTGATGATGGTGATGGTAGTGATGATGGCAAAGCCTTCCCAGGGAGTGGTGGTGGTGGTGGTAAAGCCTCAGCAGGTGTTGCTGCAGATGTTACTTCAAAACGGGCAAAAAAGGCATTCAAATCCTCTGCGAGGGATGCCCCTCCCTCGTCTGCCAGGGAATCCTTGGATTTATACCCTGTTAATTCTTGTACACCTTGCCACACCTGCCTGGTGTTGTTACTTTGTAGATGATTCTCCAGCCGCTGTCTATACGCCTCCTTTGCTACACGGATACCTCTCTTTAGATCCGCTCTAGCTAAGCTGTACAGCGACTTATTTCCACTTCTGAAAGCAGTATTTCTTGCCTTTAGCAACCCCTGGACCTCCCTTGTCATCCAGGGCTTCCTGTTTGGGTAGATCTTTATCCGGCGCCTCTGTGTTACATTGTCAGTGCAGAACCTGATATAGTCCAACACTTGCTCAGTATGAGTCTCTATATCCTGTTGGGCGAATACCTCCCAATCGGTGTCATGAAAACAGTCTTGTAGTTGTTGGGATGCTTCAGCTGGCCATATTGTAATATCCCTCTTTATAGCTGGAGTCCGTTTCCTCAATGGAATATATTCAGGAGTCAGGAGCAGGGACACATGATCAGATTGGCCTAGATGTGCCAATGGTTCGGCCTTATAGGCCTGTTTAACATTTGTATACAGCCTGTCCAGAGTCTTTTCTCCCCTGGTTGCACACTTTATGTGTTGATAGAATTTAGGTAGAACCACTTTCAAATCTGCCTGGTTGAAATCCCCGCATACAAGAAATGCAGCCTCGGGATACTTGCCTTGTTGTCTGCTAATGGCATCATGCAGAAGACCCATTGCCTCTTTGGTGTTCGCATCAGGTGCAATGTATACTATAGTTATCAGTACTGCTGTAAATTCTCGGGGGATATATATAGGTCTGCATTTAAGCGTCATAAATTCCACAGTTGGAGAGCAGTGGCTAGCTATCACAGCGTGGTTTGTGCACCAGCTGTTATTCACGTATGCACACAAACCTCCCCCCCTTCTTTTACCAGAGTCCTCTGTTCTATCATGGCGGAACAGTGTATAGCCCGTTAGTTCTATGGCTGAGTCAGGAGTAAATGGTGTCAGCCAAGTTTCTGTAAGCAGCAGAAGACAGCATTCACTCACAGTTTTCTCCGTTGCTATCCACAATTTCCAAATTGTTGGCTCAACAAGTTCTTGTCCCCAATTTCTGACCTTTTTACATTTCAGTCATTTTAGAAAAACCAATTTTAGCTTTTAAATTTTTACCTTATAAATTTATAACTTATAACTTATAAACATCAATAATTGCACATCTGTTCTCATACTTAAAGCCTTGTTTCTAAAGTTGACCTAAATTCCCTTCCACGATTTCCCCAATTCTCATACAGATAACAAAACAAGATAAAAACAAAACAAATTATAATTATGCCCCCTTTGGATTCCCAAACTCCACCCCCCCCTTTCCCAGTTCCAATCCCAATAATCGTCCATCAGTCAATCTACTCTCTCAGCCTGGGGATCTCACGTCCGAGGCTCTCAATTCTCTCTCAGTTCCTCTCTGCCGGCTTTTTGGATAGTCCTTAGTATTAAACACCAAATCTCGGAGAAGCTCTAGTCCAATAAAGTCCATATTTCTTCCAACCAGACCTCCATACTCAAAAGTGGAGCCTAAGTCTTGTTTCTTACTCTTTTTATATCCAAATGTCCCAAAAGCTCCAACTTCCTTCTTAATCAGATTTGTAATCCATAGGTCTTCAGATCTCCACACAAGATCTCTCCATTCTTCAGCCTCCACTTCAAACCAAATTTTCACCATCAAGTTCTTATTTTCCTTTACAGCCATCATGCCAGGCCTCTGGCTCTCCTTTACCATCTGTAAAATTACAGCTCCTCCTTCCTTTTTCTCAGAAACACCATATATCTCTTTCTTCCCACTCTCAAAGCTCTCCAGTTTCTCTTCATGTTCAGCTGCATGAGCTTCCTGAGTCGGTTCCTTGTCAGATTCAATGAATTTGTTTACTGTTAAGTCCAGAGTTGTAACATTTGTAGCCAAAACATCAATTTGGCCTTGTAACTTTCCCAAGAGAACAAAGACTCTGTCCAGTTCAGCTTGAATTTCCCCTCCTTCAGCCATTCTTGTAATGTCCCAAAACCCCCTCTAGAGGGATTTCGGTTACTTAGTATTCTTTCCAGTTCAAATCCAAAAATCAGATTAGTTTGTATCAGTTCTTCCTTGTTTTCAACAAAATATAGTCAAATTGTAACAAATATAGCCAGCAGAAGCAACAGAAACAAAGTTCTCTCTTTCCGTCTGACAGCTAATTTGACAGCTGTCAAACTCTTACAATACCTTCAGCAGGCTCTCTCGCGGATCGCTCCCGAGTCCGGGGGGGTAGCACTTCAGCTCCCAAAATTAGCTCTTATCCTCCAGTAAGATTTCTTCTAGCGCCAAATCGTGAAATTAATGTCTTTTGCCAAATGATGCAAAGAAAAAATTCTCTCGACCTTAGTTAGCAGGTCCTTGCTTTAGATTATTTACAGGAGGAGGAGGCTGACTTCCTGTTTACACCTCCCCCGATCGTACCTAATTCATCAAAAAATTTTCTTTAAAAATCCAATTTCCGTACTACTCACGGGTTGTTATTTTGGAGTCCAAATCACAAGAAGAAGTCAGCGCTCTCCGGCCATGGCACGCGGCTTCACTCCACAGGAGAAGCAGACGACTCACAGCACCGCGCCACTCACCCCGTCCCCTGTTCCGGAGCCTTTAAAAAGGCTCCTTCGCGGGTTGGGGGGGCACAAATGGTGCCCGCCGAGTCACCAGGTTCACAGGCTTCTCCGCCTGTGATTTTTAAGGGTCTCCGCGTCGCCGCAGCGGTACGACCCTAATCCTGTGGAGCCGATTCCCTCCGGAGCTCGGAGGGAATCCGCCATTAGCCGTTGGCGCTAACCCGGAAGTCCCTAAAAGGACACATTCTACTCATGTAAAAACACACTGATTCCTGGACCATCCACGGGCCAGATTTAGAAGGAGATTGGGCCGGATCCGGCCCCCGGGCCTTAGTTTGCCTACCCATGTTGTAAATGATGGCCCCAAATAATGCTGCTGTATTTGTTGTTTTCTTTAATATCTGACAGTGGCATGCAGGCTTACCAGATTGTGGTTAAACAGATATCTGATTATACACCAACCACCAGATTGTGGTTAAACTGTCAGCTGATTATTACATCAGCCAAAATGCTTGGTTTCCCCCTCTGTGACTCCTCTATGAAGAAAGATTGCGGTGTTTGAAAACGTTTTAGTTTAGAGAAATGGTGTGTGAGATGTGACATGATAGAAGTTTTATAAAATTATATATAGCATAGAGAAAGAGAGTAGAGAAACCTTTTTCTTCCACACTAGAAACTTGTGGATATCCAATGCAGTGGAATGCTGGAAGAGTCAGGAGAGATAAAATAAAGTACAGTGGTACCTCGGGTTAAGAACTTAATTCGTTCTGGAGGTTCATTCTTAACCTGAAACTGTTCTTAACCTGAAGCACCACTTTAGCTAATGGGGCCTCCCGCTGCCGCCGCAGCACGATTTCTGTTCTCATCCTGAGGTAAAGTTCTTAACCCGAGGTACTATTTCTGGGTTAGCGGAGTCTGTAACCTGAAGTGTATGTAACCTGAGGTACCACTGTACTTCTTCATGCAGTGCATAGTTAAACTATGGAACTCTCTCCCACTGGAGGTAGTGACGGCCACAAACTTGGATGGCTTTAAAATAGGATTCATCCAATTCATAGAGGGAAGGGCTATCAGCAGCTACTTGCCATGATAGCTATGCTCTATGTCCACAGTTGGAGGCAGTAATGCTTCTGAAAACCAGTTGCTGGAAACCACAGGAGGGGAGGGAACTCTTGTGCTCGAGTCCTGCTTGTGGATTTCCCACAGGGATCTGGTTGGCCGCTGTGAGAACAGGATGCTGGACTAGATGGACCATTGGCTTGATGCAGAAAGCTCTTCTTACGTTCTTATGGTCAGTCGGCAACAAACTGAGTACATTTCTTTTACTCTGTGTCACGGTCCAGCTTATGGGTGGTTGAAGTCCCGACTGGGGACGTAGGGACTGGAGGCAAGATGGCGGGGTGGGAGCAGGAACGGAAGTCCTGAAGCCAGGAGTTGGGAAGCCAAGAGTCCGAGGGTCAGAGAGCTGGGAGTCACAAAGTCAAGGGTCCGAGGATCAAGAAGCAAGGAGTCACGAAGTCAAGGGTCTAAGGAGCAAGGAGTCAAGGAACCAAACGCAGCAAGGCAGGGAGCGTGTTGCTGTGGCAAAGAGCCAAAGGGAAATGCTGACCTTATATCCCTTCCCAGCTCTTGCCACCAGGTGCTGTGAGTTGCCAATTGGTGTCACCTGTGTGGCCGTGCCTTGCCTCTTCAGAACAAACTTGGGAAAGCCCAAGTCCTGCGATGCCCTACCAGTCACAGGGCCTGGCTCCTGCATGCACTCCTGACACTCTGCTCTTCACAGGGTGACACTCTACCTGGATGCATGGTTAAGCAATTGAATTTCCACTTCACCATTGCATTGGAAATGCAATGAAGCCTGTCAGTACATGATTTTCGATGAAGCTAAGAGGCAAGAGGCAGTGTAAGGATGCTTCCTTACACTGTGTGTGACCACTGATGGTTACAACAAAACTGGAGGTGACACAGGGATCATTCATGAAAGAAGTTATCAGAGGAATTGATTCCACCATTGCAGGCTTTCTGTGACGGTTGCTATCCTCACCTGCTGATCTTGCTTGTTTGTTGGAACTTGCTGCAGTCAGCATGAAGCTGGCACAACTAACAACTGTGGGTGCTAAGCATGCCAGTAAGTTACCGTTCTGGTACCCAGAAAAGGACCCTGTTCACTGGAGAACGCTGACAGCTGGACGGTTCCTAAAATGCAGCTACTCCAACGAGTAATTAAGCAATTAAAGCATAAGAATCCCCATGTCAAATTACTTAATATATTTTATCTGAAGCAGTGAGGGGCTTATTCCAAAGTGCTGAAAGATATAACTTTCTTTGTCACATAATTGAAGGGATGCTTAGCGCAGAGCGCTTGGATTGACCCGATTGAGCAGATCAGTGTAAATATGAGATTTTCCCAGAGCAGACTAGAGAGCCCGTCCAGCAGATAAATGATGCAGAAGCCTATAGACTCTCTAAGGGCTGTTTATCCTCAGCCCAAAAGCGTCTCCAGGCCTCACCCTGGGCCTTTCTGCCAAGTTGTACATGGAGAATGATGTCAGGCTCAACGGCTCACTCAGATTCTAAAGATCTCTGACACACGCAAGGGGGAAGTTGGTGACGATCCTTCCAGACCCCACTGAGGATAACAGTTTTAAGGACCAGGCTTTGACCTCACTTTATCAGACATGGGTCTCTGAGTGCAATGTGTGAAATCATGTCCTCCAGGCAACTCACTGCAGCTGCGGGGGGGGAAAGCCAAAAGAAAACGAAATGGCTTCACTGTGTGCTTAGTAACATGTTGCTGTGAATACATCAGCACTGCAGCTGCTCAGGACTCTCTGCCTGCACACTTAGTTAAAGGAATATAACTACAAGTCTCTTGTTTGCTTTTTGAAATATAATTGTGCATGCCATTGACTGGGTGGCCCAACGGATGTGACTGTACAGTAGGTTACAGCCCAGCCATAAAGAAACCAGAGGTTTCTATACATATTTATGTATAGTTTCTATACAATTTATTGTTATTCATGTTTTATACTGTATTTTATGCTGTTTTTGTTGTATCAATTAAGTGTCTTAAATTTGTTGTTAGCTGCCCTGAGCCCAGGGAAGAGCGGGGTATAAAAAAAAAAATATTATTAATTATTATTATATCTATGTCCAACTGGGCAAGCAAGGGCATTATTACCGTGCAAGGACACATTCTAGCCATGCCAAAAAGCAAAATTTAGAGGAAGGTGTGAAGGAAGCACAGTGAGGGGTATGGACAGGGGATGAGGCACGGCCTGTGGAAAGTCCTGGGAGTCAGGCAGAGGAGCTCAACCAACCATGTTTGGCCCCCAGGCCTGAGGTTACCCCCTGCATTAGCTGGATAGTGTCACCTTCCTTAGACTCTTGATTGTGTCATAGCTGAGCCAAAGGCAGCCATGAAAAGTGAGACTGTAGATGGGTGAGAGAACAAGCTGCTCCTGAGCCAGTGAACATTGTCACTGCCCAGGCAGACTTCAAGTCTGACTCCAAGACTCCTTCCTGGTAAGATCAACCAATGGCCAGCCTGACTGGACAGAGCTACTCCAGTATCCAGGATCTTGTTATTTTCTAGAAAACTACCCCGCCCTGTAGCCCTTGTACATAGAGCTGTGCGTTTCCAGCCCTAGCCCTGTCAATTCCTGTTAGATGGAAACTGCATTCCAAAAACTGGAAAAGCTATCCAGGAACATTAGTATAATCTTGTGAAATCCCTGGCCCCTATCAGAAGAACTTGTGTGTTTTTTTGTGTTTGTTTTTTGCAAAACTGTTCAGAGTAATCAAAATAGTCCTAACTCACAACTCCAGTATGATGCTGCTAATTTGAGACGGGGCTAACAAGGGCTCAGCTCAATAATATATCAAACGAGGGTAAGTGTACCATGGCTCCTTTTTGAAGAAGAAATCCACTTCTGAAAAGGTAGCCGAGAAGGGATAGACAGGCTGAAACTGCTCAGCCCTTTCTACTTGCTCTTTCTGCATTCCAGACTGTTGTTCACCCACCCCAATAGCTTTCAAATGCATATTATGAGTGCTTGTGTGTAACATGTGGTTGGACCTGAAGTGTTATTCAATTATGCTACATGGCCTGTATATTATTTCTTGGTGTGCTGTAGTAGTTGACTGATAGACAGGGCCGTAGCTAGGGGGTGGCGAGGAAGGCCCCATCGGGGCGCAGGCAGAGGGTGGGGCGCAAAACCGGCTAAAAAATATGTCCATAAATATGTCTATAAATAAACATATTGACTATTGCCTCATAAAAAAGGTTTTAAATACAGTGGTACCTCGGGTTACAGACACTTCAGGTTACAGACGCTTCAGGTTACAGACTCTGCTAACCCAGAAATAGAACCTCGGGTTAAGAACTTTGCTTCAGGATGAGAACAGAAATTGTGCTCCGGCGGCGCTGCTGCAGCGGGAGGCCCCATTAGCTAAAGTGGTGCTTCAGGTTAAGAACAGTTTCAGGTTAAGTACGGACCTCCAGAACGAATTAAGTTCTTAACCCAAGGTACCACTGTAGAGGGTCTTTGTATGATATGTGGGGGCCCTGTTTTTCCCTATTTTTCGTGGCTAGGGGGTGCAACCTTGATGGTTCTGCCAGGGATGCAAGATCGTATAGCTATGGCTCTGCTGATAGATGCTTGTACTTTGCAAAGAGATTGGAGATAAAAGAATCAACGTGATGCAGTTATTCTTACTACAAAGCCAGAAGGCTCCTGGGTGAAGTGGCTCAGAGAATCCATCCAAGGGAATATATTGACCAAACTGAACTCACTGTACTTCTCCAGTTACAGATGTAAGTTAGACTTACTTCATTGCTTTCTGGAATAAACTGCTCTCTCCTTATTCCCTGTAATGTTTAGTTCTAAAGATGCCCAGAGCCAAACTAAACAAGGAAAATGAAGCAAGGAAGTGTCTGAAGAGAAACCCAGTGTTACAGAATAGACTAAGCGCACCAGAGGGGGCACTGCCTGACATTTCAAAGATTCTGCAATCTTTAGAGTGCATCATGACCATAGAAGGGTGGTAAGGGGAAGGCAAGCTTCTTATCGGTCATCTTCAGCATCTAAACAGTTAGATCAGCTGTACGCAAGACTCAGTGAGGCAAAGAAGAGACATAAGTTTGAGGAAAGAGCCAAGTGCACTCATCTGCAGGGAGGAGACAGCTGCATTGCTGGCTCCAGGATAAAGGAGGAAATGTGTAACTAAAGCCCATAGAGAGAAACATGATTAATTCATGCTGGCATCTGCTCACACTTTGCATCTGGCCAGGTAGTTGAAATGGAAGGAGAATTGAGCCTCAAAAATGATTTCCTTGGTTGCAGATGTTTGGGGAATAGTGGTCTGTAGGACTAGTTAGATATCTGGCTCTCTGTTCTAGGGACCAAAAATATTCAATAACAATACCGTAAATGATGGGTGGAGAAATTGGCTTCCTACTAAAACCATGGATATTCCAACAAGAAGGACCCACCCCCAATAATGCTGCCATACACATATTTCTTGGGAGGAGGAAGTCAGCAGTTCTTATATTTCCATCCCTAGGCTTCAAAAACTAGGTCACAGGGGACACAGTCCAAGTCTAATCAATATAATGTACTTTGGCATCCCCTTGGTTCAGAGCCTGAACAGGTCACATTTCTGAATTACATTTATTTAGTTGACCCATAAATCTAACCTCAAGACTTCATTTGATATGCTTTGCTTCAGATTTCCTGTTAATACCAGATTGACAATTCCTGGGCAAAGTTCAGGTGTCACTTCCGACAGGATCTGTCCTGTACTTGAGACTAGTAAGCACTGACTGTCTTGTGGTTTCTGTTCTAGCACTTGAAATAGGACTCTGATGAACCAGCAAATGTAGTTTGAGACGGTGGTGGTGTCTACTTTCCAATGAGGTCAGATGATGACCTAAACCAATTGCTCCTACAGACTTGCGTGAGTAGATGCAGAAAAGTCATAAATCCCAGATACTCACTATTGACTCACTAGAGAGAAAGTAACATTCACTGGAAAATAATAATTCCATCCAAAGCTTTCCTAAAAGTTTTCTGAACCTAACTACCAAGGCAGCTGTTATTGCTTCCAGTTCTCCTGTGAGCAGATGGCTGCAAGGGAGATGCACTCACAATAGCCAAATGACAGCTCCTTCCATCTGCCCCATGGCTCCAATCTAGAGGGCATCAGGTTGACCCACCCTGGGTTGACCCGTAGACCACTTCATACCCTTCCCAACAGTCCTTGCATGCATCACACTGTAACAGTCTTTGGGGACTGTTGCATGGGGAATGGTATGAGTTGTCCTATGGTGCTTTCGCTGCTGAAGGAGGTGCCCAAAGTATAGGTGTTGACTGCATACCAAGAATTTTGCTTCGGACAGTTTGTGGCATACAAGACAGCATGCAGGCTAGGAAAGACTGGGACCAGGCTGCAGAACATCTGGAGGACATCAAGCTGGCAAAGGCTGCACTGGCACAACCTCCAGATTCAGCTCCAGAAGTGGTGGCAGGCGGACTGGAGGGCATTGTAATAGTTCACATGCTTTAATTAGGAAACTCCCAAACATTCCTAGAGTACATCAATCCAGTTTCTCTGGCGTACTTTTTTTTAAACACCTAGAGCAGGTCCATAGTACAGGATGCCTACATTAAAGATAGGGATAGGAAAATCTGTTAATCTGTTTCTCATTTTTTCCAATGTTAAATTCAGTTCTCTCCACATTTCCACATCAGTTTGTGATTTTTTAAAAAAATCAAAAGTCCTCATGAAAATTCATCAGCATTTAAATGTAAATTTATCCTAATGCAGATAGGTTTGCGTGCAATTTTGCGCAATCGACACATTTTTACAAAGCAATTTTTCCAACCATAATGCATTTGTATGTGCTATTCTTGCAAATATATGCATTTTAATGCACAACTTGCACCAGTCTATGCATTGTTTCACTGGAGAACTGATCAATTCCAGCTCAGTTTATGCCAAATGAAATTATGTTGTCAGTTTATACTGGTGGAATGAAATAAGCAATGGGCTGGGCAATGTGGGCTGGATGGAGTAAGCTTCCTTCAACAGTACCAAATTGGGCTGGAATTGCATTGGAATTGCACTGGAAATTCCGTACCTCCTATCTTCAGACAGTGAAAATGGGGGGGGGGATTCTCCACCCGTTCAGAGGCTGCCCCAAAACTAAGATTCCCAGAAACGAGTTTTCTGTTGTCTCAGCTGTAGCATGCAAGTAACACAACTGCTGTGTCAAATGCTGAGCAACTGTGAATCTCCATCCTCTGTGGGGCTGGAGGTTGATCTTGCTGCCCTGGAAACTACTCATGTCCAGTCTCTGCTTACAAGCACACCATGTCTCCAGACAGCCTCCTTCCTCTCCCACATGTCTGGTTGCTATAGACTGAGCTACAACCCAAATTGGTTATGTGCAGCTTTTGCAGACAGCCTCTAGGTCTGTTAAATATTCCAGCTGTCCTTGCGCTTACAGCTGCTAGGCTATGCTCAACACTTTACCTACCCATCCAGCCAAACTGGCAGCTGAGAATAATTTTAATAGGCATGGGCAAAAGGTGGTTCTGCAAAAGGCCACCTTGCTCTAAACCTCCAGTGGGTGCTCTTTGCACTGTGCCAGAGGATGTTTCTGAAGCTGGCCTATGAGGTTTTTTTGATGGGTGGGATGTTGCGGTTTAGGAGGAAGTGTCTCATAAGTCCTCCTTAGCTAGGATGGCTTGAGTCCTATTTTACAGTGCACAGGAATCTATTTTAAGGGGTCATATGTCTGAAGCACTGCCCAGTCCAAGTCTGGTTTAATGATAAAGAGTCATAAGAATGGAAAGCAGGAGCCTTGAAGTTGCTCATCAACATCTGGGCACCTGGGCAGCAGCCTGAGAAGGCAAATAGATCACCTGGCCACAGCTACAGCGAGGTGCATTGTATTTCTATTTAAACCATAGTGGTTATTTCTAAGTTTGCATCTATGCATATGAATCAACGTATGCAAATTGCATGCAAATTGCATCCTCACCTGCCTCTTTTTCTACATTTTGGCTTCTTCTTCTTCTTTGGCAATCACTTGTAGCTGAGTAAGTTTGTCTTCCATGAGCATGGTCTTAACAGTGAGTCCGTAAGTGACTGTCCTTCCACAGTGGGGACATAGGTTTCCAGGCAGAAGTTGATCATGATGAGGGTTTGCCAAGCGTGCCTTCCTCTTTGTGCATTTCCCCCTTTTGTCCTGAGTTCGAGTGTCTTCAAAACCCATGACACCTTTGGTAAAGGTGCGCTCGCAGGCCAGTGTTTCCCAGTTGTTGGTGTTATACGCAAGTGACTACCCTATGCTTATCATGCGAGCTCTTGGGATTGAAGCTTATGTTGATGTTCAGCACAGGGATAGTCGTTTGGTAGCATCTTGATTCTTCAACGCTCATATTCCCCTATGTCCTCCACCCCTTCAATTACATAGTATAATAGTATCTGTTTCTCCTGGTTAGTTCTGGTTGCTGATGCATGCTCAAAGCATACCCAACACTAGAGCTTACCAGTTAGTTTACTGTCTTTGGCAGTCACAATACAATCTCCCTCACATTACTTTACTGGATTTCTCAATCTTGGTAGTGTGTACTGTATTCTGAAACATGGTAGTAGTCTGGCAACGCATTATTGCATTTAAATTGTATAAATACAATATGTCTAAGGAAAGCAAAAACCTGCTTTGGGAGCCTAGATAGATGTATATTTTGAAATTGTCTTTGGGCATGCCACCAAAATTAATGAAGTCAGCTTGCTCACTAGGCTATTATTCTGTGAACTTTGGTTCAGTTAATGAAAAGTACAACTACACATGTTTTTGGTTTTTCTTTTCCTTTGGCAGAAGGGATGTTCATAAGAGGTGGGAAAATGTATCTATTCTCAGACTTTAGGTGGGTATGAGTTAAGGCTTCCTAATTTTGGAATAAGGCTTCCTAATTTTGGAATAAGCCTCATTAAGCAAAATGGTCCTTCCAAGTAAGCATGGATAAATTCAGGGATACAGAAATGTTAGAGGCTATGCAGAGGCATAGGAAGGGGGGTGCGGTGGGTGCGGTGCGCCCTGGATGTCTTGACTGAGGGGGGTGACAAAATGGCAGGTGAGTGGGCAGCACACCTCGCGCCCGGCGGAAACAGCTCTTTTGACCCAGCGGCAGAGAGCAGCCCTCCTCAGCCGTGGAGAGGCGCACCCGGCTGCTGCAGCTCCATTGCCGGGTCATGTCTGACCCGGCTGCGGAGAGCAGGAGGAGAGTGAGCAGCAGCTTCCTCACCCCTCTCCTACCCTGAACTATGGCGTGTGGGAGGGCACCCTCTGCACCCCACCCCCCTCGGGAGCAAGCCCGCCCTGGGCAGCGCGGGCATATGCTCTGCCACTGAGGCTATGGCAGTAAAAAACAAAACACATTTGTAGAAAAAGAAAAAATCCTGAGCTGTGTGGCAATGGTTTATTTTGTCTTTTAAATCTTCCATTTATTTCTACACTTTTAAATGAAAAAATCCAAGCCAGCCAATACACTTTGAAGCTCTGGAAGGTCCTGGAAGACACATTTAACTCATGAGTGCTCGTGCGGCTTGAGTGGAAAGAAGATGTAACTGCCGTCTCAGATTTCTCAAGTGCACTATGTTCCCTGCCTGCTGACTGCTCCAGCCTTTACTTTGCCAAAAACAACACAACGCAGGATGATTTGGTCACAGATGTGAATCAAGCGTAAGCCATAGTTCTGGAGCACTGTGATGCATTCAAATGAAGTCAGTGATGACACTTCTGGCTCCTTTCTGTGTTCAAGGAACGTGCTTAAAGTTAGGTAGAGGCAGATGTCTTAGTCATAGCGCCCCAGATCTGGATGGGCTGACTTGCGTAGGCTGGGCTTGATCTAGGGATGGTAGAGGATTTGGGTTTAGACCACAATTTGTTGTGATATCCTCTTAATCAGGGGTGGCACATCCCGTTTTTCCACCTAAGATGAAACAAGAAGGTGCTGTCCCAAGCTGTCATAGTTCCATGGAAGCCTTCCTTACCTGGGTTGTGTGGTGGCACCTGTGAAGCGGCACCATCTGTGGGTTCTGGCGAGATACCATTGCAAGCTGGCGATGCTTCTCTACTGGTTGCAGAGGTGGGGGGGCAGTTGCCTGCAGAGGTGCTTCTGGCCAAGGCAGCTGCCTCAGCCTGCCTCAGAGGTGGCCTGGCCCTGCTCTTAATCACCCATCAAACCATTACTTGGAACAAACCACAGATCCCCAATACCAGTGTTCGAGCACTGGTTTCACCATTGTACTCGTACTTTATGTGGTGGAGCAAAGGCCACTTTCTTTCATTTTCTTGTTATAGAAACAGTTTGGAACTACTTCAAAGTGTGGCGCTTCCACACGCTGGGTAGAACTGCTTTTTAAAAACGATGCAAGAAGCAGCACGCCACTCCCTATGTAATTGTACATACAAAGGACCACCATTTAGACAATGGGAGCTTAGATCATGCTGATGGCTGTTTAGCCTAGAGAGAGATAGGAAAAGGTGTCTACAGAAACCAAAAGTCAGGTAGACTGCTTGTAGGCCCTTTCAGATGCTCTCTTTAAGAGTTCAATGAATATGGGTGGGTTGGGCTGTGGCGATGGACACAGACTAACTTCCCACCATCCATGAGCAGGGAAGCAGCCTGTGCTCAGGGAGGCTCTCTTCATGTTTAAGAGCTATGTGAGGGGCCTCCATCAATACATGTCACTCCCAGTGTCATAAGATCACTCTCCACAACAGAGATGAGGGCAAAGCTAGTCCCCATAGGCCTCTCCTCACACATTTAATGAATTCTTTTTTTAAAAAAAATGCCTGAATTGAGCTTATGGTTGAGGGTGGTTGAGATTCATTGAAATGCAGAATTATATTGGTTGAAAAACAGCCACTCCCCAAAGGAGCATGGAGGTTGAGGTGGATTTAGGGGAGCACAACCAGTTTGGTCGCACTGGGTGCGGAGCCTCAGGAGCACCTTAGGGGATGCCACAACTATCCTTTGGAATGTAGTGTGAGAGGTGTGGGGCACCAAATTTTGGTGTTGCGCAGGGCACTGCTGAAATTTGAGACCCCAGGTTCTGCCACTATTGGAGGACAGGAGTGGAGTGGCAGTTGGCCTGCTCAAACCCTAAGTAGATTAGGGTTAGGGGGACGGATACATGTTATGAGGTTAAACCTCCTTTCTCTGCACCAGGAAGGGATGTTTCAGAAAGGAGAAAAGTAAACATGAGGTCTTTTCCTTCTCTCCAGAACTTTACATAATGCTCAGCTCTACTGCAACATTTTGCTCCAGGTCCTGCTTGTTTATTTGCAATTGTCTAATTGGGGAGTTTGCTGCAGAAATCAAATCTCTTTTGTTTTTATATTTATAGCATCTCTCTGCCTACTGCTTCTCTGAAATGTTTGTTTTTCGAATGTATGAGCATGACAGGTGAAGAAAGTCTACTGCGTTGGTTGTGGCATTTCTTGGATCACTGTACTCTCCCCTGTGTGGTTTGGCCAGACACCCTACTATTTCCAAAATCTGTAGTGTCACAAGCTGCATCTTCCTTTTGCTGTAACAATGGTTCCACAAGGGGTGAGGCGGAGCTGAGTCATGCTGTCTGGGCTGGTGTAAACGTGCTTTCTGGCCACACCACTTGTGCTCTGAATCACAAAGAGTGAGTTCTCAGGAGAAGAAGCTGTAACATGAGGAAGCTAAAGCTGCAATCCTGTGCATGTTTACTCAGGGCATAACTTCCATTGAAATCAACTGGGGTGATTTTTGAGTAGGCTTGCGTTGAACTGCACTCTAGTTACCAGTTTATGGAAAGGCTATACTGAGTGAATGGTGGAAGTCGGGAGACTAAAAAGAAAGAAAGAAAGGAATGGGGGAAACAGATAATGAGTAAAAAGGGAAGGCAAATAAACAAGGCAGGCAAAAGAGAAACGAAATACTTACACAACAGTGGTAACAAAACAGAAAGATCTCTGGCTATTTAGTTTCTGTAGCAACACATAATCTATACTTGGTGATCTCTTTAGTTGTCTAAAGACCCATTCTCCCTACATCAAGATCTCTGCCATGTAAAGCTTGTCCTCCTGGTTTGATCTCTTTCATAACTTTCTACAACCAGAGTTGTAACGTTGGGGTGGAGGGGCAAAACCCCATCTAATCTAGCCCCCAACTTCATTACTGTATATTTACTCAAACATAAATCCCACTGAGTTCTGTTGAACTTTACTCCTGAGGAAATGTGCATAGGAGCACATTCCACCCCTTCCCAACCAAGCCAAAAAGTTTTCCAAGTCAGAAAGGCAGTTTAGAATCAAAAACCTGGTAAACGCTTTTGGATCATCATTCAGGAATCCATGAATTAGGATGAAATGTCAAGAGCTCCTATATACAGGCTACCAACAAGCAGTTCCCTGTTTTCAGGGCAGGCTAACCTTTGCCCCCCAGATATTGTTTGAGTGGAATTCCTATTATCCCGGATTGCTGTCTGTGCCAGATGACGCTGATGTGAGCCAGAGTCAAACAACATCAATAATGCCACCCCATCATTTGGAATCCTGTAATGTGGAATCCTGTAATGTGGACAAAGGTCCGTATAGTAAAAGCCATGGTTTTCCCAGTAGTGATGTATGGAAGTGAGAGCTGGAGCATAAAGAAGGCTGATCGCTGAAGAATTGATGCTTTTGAAATATGGTGCTGGAGGAGGCTCTTGAGAGTCCCATGGACTGCAAGAAGATCAAACCGATCCATTCTTAAGGAAATCAGCCCTGAGTGCTCACTGGAAGGACAGATCGTGAAGCTGAGGCTCCAATACTTTGGCCACCTCATGAGAAGAGAAGATTCCCTGGAAAAGACCCTGATGTTGGGAAAGATTGAGGGCACAAGAAGAAGGGGACGACAGAGGACGAGGTGGCTGGACAGTGTTCTCGAAGCTACAAACATGAGTCTGACCAAACTGCGGGAGGCAGTGGAAGACAGGAGTTCCTGGCGTGCTCTGGTCCATGGGGTCACGAAGAGTCGGACACGACTAAACGACTAAACAACAACAACAACAATGTGGAAAGCCACTTTGGAGGCAACTTGGAGTGGAAAAGCTCTGGGTGGGTAAAATGTTAAGGATATCTTCTCCACACCTGCTTCTCAACTCCAGTTTACCCCCTCCCAATATGGCTTGTCAGGGTATTGTTAGATACATTGATGCAGTGCTTTTTTCTGGGGGGGACGCAGGGGTACGAATACCCCAGCCTAAACATTTTGTGAATCTAAGTTTGGCCTCATTGAAGGCCGTATTTCAACATGAGTAGGAAAATGAGAGTACCCCTAAACATTTTTTTAGGAAAAAAAAGCACTGCATTGATGTGTATTGTGTAGTTAGACCCATTGTTTTCTGAGTTTCCTAGGTTCATCAAGAAGCTCCATAGACACATTTTGATGGGGATTTTACGAGGCATCCTCTAGAGGGCAGCCACTCCTCATTAGCATGTGCTAATTTAGTAAAATATATACAAACTTAAGGCCTCCCATTGCCAAACCACTGATAGTTGCAACACACCGTTTTTGTGAACTGAAACTATGTGAATGCTTCATCCTAAAAGAATGAACACAGAAGACTTCACAGGTACACAGAAGACAATTTACTGCCCAGTGCATTTCAAGTAGTAATAACTCTTCCTTAGTGGCAACTCTGAGTCACTTCTTTCAAGGAACTGAATTCCACACTGTCTCAAAATGCCTACATTTCCCTCTAAAACCCAAGTAGATTTCGAGCAGGAGTACCTAAACCTTTCAGGGATGATGGCTGCATTAACTCAAACCCAACCTTCTGGGAGCTGCAGGTCAAAGTGGTCATGGCCAGTTTTTTGGTTTTTTGTTGAAAGGGACACATTTTTCTTTCTTGAGCAAAGGTAGATTTCTTTGGGGGGAGTTATGGAAGACAGCAGGGGACTCTATGAGAGTGGCTGGTATTTTTTGTTAAAAAGTATAATTGTTGTTATTTTAATGGGCAATTTGGGGGAAAGTACACAAAATCTTTTTGCATCTGAGTATCACAGAGGGACACCTATGGGTGAAGTCAGTAAAAAAACCGGAGAAATTGTATTTAAATTTAGTCATTCTGACAGGAGCTGATGCAAAATGGTAATGCAAAGCATGTGGAGGGCACCAGATTGGGGAAGCCTGGAGATGGGGTACACTGAAGGATTACCTTTACTCAAACTGGACATCATATTTTTATTTATCACATTTTAGCACACAATTAAGGAGTGCAATTTGCTGGAGTTTAGTTATGAACACCAATTGAGGCCCCTTCTGCACTATACCTTTAAAGCAATACTATACCATCTTAAAAATCATGGTTCTCTCCCCCCACTCCCGAATTTTGGGGACTGAGAGCTGTTAGGACACCCCCTATTCCCCTTATAGAGCCGCAATCCCCAGAGTTTCCTGGGAGGAGATATTGATTGTTAAACTGCTCTGGTAATTATAGCTTTATGAGGGGAACAGAGGTCTAATAGCAGTTCTCAGCATCCTTAACAAACTACATTTCCCAGGATTCTTTGCAGGAAGCTGTGACTGTTAAAATGATACAATAGTGCTTTAAATGTATGGTAGGGATGTCCCCTCAGGTAAAAAGCAGGTTTCATATTTTTCTGTTTTCTTCATTTCTCTGTACGTTTATTTCATCCTCTCATTGGGGGCTAATAATAAAGAAAGAACTAGGGGCTGTCATTTTTGCTCGTGTTGCCAAAATCACATTAACTTGCTTCCCCCAGACAGCATCTCAGTTGAGGCTGCCATGTTCTCACATAAAGAAAATTAGCCACTGACTATGCCATATGTCTCCTAAATATATACGGGGGCACAGCAGGCATTGCTATTTAACCATACACATTCAGTGTCCTAGCTGCTCATGAGACAAAATATACCTGTTACCACCCTGTGTGGAAACCCCTCGAAGGAAACCCCTGCTTCATTTCAGTCAGAGAAACTTCGCTTCATTCAGTCCTTCTAAAGCAGAATAAGGCTAACACAGCTGGAAGCATTCTCATTGCCTAACGCATTCCAGATGTGGGGTCACATGCTAGAGTTTCATACATGTGGTGTTAATGGAGGATTCCCCCAGGATGGGCTTACAGATGGATAAATGACATCCACTGTCTTGGAACTGTTGTCATTGTCAGATTCAACTCTTACGATGAGGTGATTCACTGGGGGAGGTCCCTCTAACTGTCTGCCTCCGCTGGAGCCAGTTTAACTCTAGCTGCTGCCACAAGTGAAGAAGGAAGTTTAATTGGTGCATGGTGTATCGCTCCAATGAGCACATACTTTACCAGAAGTGCATTGGACGGAAGTTATTGGGGCTTGCTATCAAGTGAATTAAATGAGCCTGTGGCATGACGCCGTGGTAAAAGGGGCCAAGAGACGCATGGTGCCCAAGAGCCTTTCTGTCTTGCCCTCTCTGCAATTAGGCACACCCTACAGGACATGATAGAGGCCGGTAGTCACATGGGACAGGCATATCGTGACCACATTCCCTGGATGTGGGGACATTTAAAATTCCAGTGGCCTTCTCAGTATGGCCAGACATATTTTCTCTTATCACATTCCAGGCATAATGGGCTTGAGAGAGAGCCCAAGCTTTGTTTTCCTGTGGGTGTCATTGCAAGACACTTATGTGGTGGGGTCTCAGAACACAGGGTTGCCACAGAGGGAATGGCACAAGAGGTAGCTTTTCTGTGCATGAAAATGATCAGATGGGCTAAGGCTCTAGCTGTTGAATTTCTGCCTGAGAAAACGATCAGGACACTTTAATCATTTCTTTATGAAGAACCAAGACTGTATGAAATAAATTAAATTAAAACAGACCCAAGTTTACAATCTCGAAGCCAGATGAAGGCCAAACAATGAGAGGAAAGGGAGAGGTGGAAAGAAACAGAGGTTATTTCCAATACTCCAGTGGATAATTGCACGCAAAAGTAAGATGATGAAGCAGGGAACTGAAGGGTTGGAAGTGAACACAAAAGCCATCCAGGCCAAACTGCAGCCCTGAGGATCCATCCAAGACAGCCAGAATATCAAAAGCAACATATTTATCCATGTTAACAGAAGAATAAAGGTTACTATATCTGAAATAGCATGTTGCAAGTGATATACACCAGTAAAGTTTAGTAAAGACATAGCTATCCTTGTTACTTTATTAATTGAAGACGTTCACAGAAGGTACCACCTGGCTCACTGCTGTTCCACTGGACAATTTCTGGTGACCAGGTAGTACCTGTCAGTTGCTGGATTTCTTGAAAACAATGCTGAATTAGATGCGCTTTGGTTTGGCTTCAGTAAGGACTTTCTTATGTTCTTAAGGATGAAAGCATACTCAGGATCACTTAGTACAGATTAGTTATGGCTTAAATAACACATTGGCAGCCTGTCAACTGCATGCATCCCTCATTGGACCCCTGCTGTCTCCCAAACACCCCCTGCTGCTACCAATTTTACCGTTGATCTGGCTGCCAAAAGATTGCCTTCCATGCTCCGCCCCCGGCCTTCCTCCAAATGTTCTAACCAGGGCTGATCCAACCAGCTGTTTCCTGCTTCTCCTTGGAACACACTGTGGTCGCTCTGGCACCCGGAAGCAGAGGGCCAACCACAAGCAGAGTGTGTGAAGGAGTGGCGAGCGAATGAATGAATACGGAACTGCTTTGAGATGCTAAGTTATCTACAATTTTGCTTTGTAAATTTTAATGTGACCTGGGGGAGGCTAGTTAAAAATGGAAAATAAACAAACAGATAACACAAGGCTGACCAGGCAACCTCCATCGATTGCAAGCCTGGAGGATTATGCAACATGCATCCTGCTTGCTTCCCTTTGTCTCTTTCCATGGTTCATTTTGCATATCATAAATTCCTGTATATTTTACATAAACTAAACCATTCAGTATTCCAGTATTACATCCATCAAAACTTATTTACACTGTGGAATTTATCTTAATGCTGCCAATGTTTTCAAGTGTACACAACCCCCCCCCCCATATCCAATAAACATTTTCCAATCTTCTCTAAATGTATGTTCTTCTTGTTCTCTTATTCTATATGTTAAGTCTGTGAGCTGCGTATATTCTTGCATCATTCTCATTGGAAATTTGTTTTGTTGCAATGCTAGACAAAATTCATCCTATGCTCTGGATTTACACACACACACACACACACACACACACTCTGCTATCTCAGTGCTATCCTAGCACCACTGGCATGATGTTCCATGCTAGCAGATAGCATGGGACTAGCCTTTCTTATACTCCAAGCGTATTGGATTGAAGAAAGGCAAACTTTCCCCATCTTAATTCACTATACTGTCCCACCACCAGCACCAAAAGCGTACGTAGAGAAGGCAGAGTCTTAGGAAGCAATTTAGGGCTCATCCACACTTCCCCTTGCATGGGGCTGAGCTGTTTTCCACTTGACCCAGATCTGAGTGGTTTCCCCTGCCCCACTCCTTCCCAAGGGAAAACCCGCTCTTTGGAGATAAATGGGAACAAATGGTAATCCAGGGAAAACACAGATAGCTGTTTGCTCTGAGTGAGTGCTAATGAGTGGTTTTCCTTGGGGGCGGGGGGAGCAGCAGGACAAGAGGAAGTGTAGATAAGCCCTTGGTTTCTCCCAGATTCAAAATACATTTTTTGTACATTTCCCCCTTCTGATTGTATTTTGTGCTCCTGTATGGTTGATCAGTTGGGGAGGACACATCACCTTGCAAAAGTAATAAAATGCAGGAGGTGGGCCCATGATTGATGGAGGGATAGGAGATGGAGGCATAAGTGAAGGAGGAGTCATGAGAGATGCAGCCAGTCAGCTCCCCTAGTTGGGCAGTGTAAGGATGGATGCCTTTAAGGGCACCTCACATATCTAGTTTAGAAGATTAGGCCCAAGCAGGAGGCAAGGCTAGAAGCAGAGTAGGAAAGTAGCTAAAGGAGAGAAGACCTGTTGTGCATAGTTCTGTAAGAGAACTATTTCTTGTTCAACTCCTCTGCCTGCTCATCATTTAGACAGAGAACATTACAGCCAGTTCCCGTCAGCCTCAGGCTGCATACACATACACACCATACATTTAAAGCAGCCACCCAAAGAATCCTGGGAACTGTAGTTTATCCCTCACAGAGCTACAGTGCCCAGCACCCTTAGCAAACTACTGTTCCCAGGATTCTTTAGGGAGGGTGTTTTAAATTTATGGTGTGCACAAAGGTATAGAGAAGCCTCCTCACAATTAATAGCCTGATTGTGAGAAAGGGTGAGCTCACAAGAAGAAAGGCAACACTGGTGTAAAATGGGTGTGGACAGACAGCCATGTGTACAAGGCAGAGGCAGGGCTGGCACCAAAGGTTAGTATCACTGGACGCCTGCTATAGACCACAGCTCAGTCTAATTTTGATTTCTTTAAAGTACAGTGGTGCCTCAGGTTACATACGCTTCAGGTTACATACGCTTCAGGTTACAGACTCCGCTAACCCAGAAATAGTGCTTCAGGTTAAGAACTTTGCTTCAGGATGAGAACAGAAATCGTGCTCCGGCGGCGTGGCAGCAGCAGGAGGCCCCATTAGCTAAAGTGGTGCTTCAGGTTAAGAGCAGTTTCAGGTTAAGTACGGACCTCCGGAATGAATTAAGTACTTAACCCGAGGTACCACTGTACATAGTACACACCTAAGCAAGTCACATGGCACCCATTGCAAATGAAGTTCCCAGATGTAGGAAATTGTGGGGTTAGCATAAGGGCATTGATAGGCAGGTACTGTCTACACATCTAGCTGGAGTGACACTAGTCTTGCACTTTGGGATCATGTCATGCTTGTTTCACTCCCCGCACTTCTTCCTTGCTTTCAGTTTTGCATTAGAATGGAGTGTTCCTCTTGAGAGCCACCTTCTTTCTCCAGATTTAGCAATGTAGTAATTTTTCATGTTTCCTTCCAAAGAGATTATTTCCTTGTCTTGCTGTGACAATCCGGGCATGTAACAACTAGGAAAACCCAAAAATTAGAGATTTCTAGAAAAGTTCTCTAAATAATTAAAATGAGCTGCCATTTCATGTTCAGAGGGCAGTAATTCTCTTCCAGTTCTCAAACTGAAAAGTGCAAAGCTTAATGAAGCTATGTGACAGTTTGTTCGAATTATCTGCAGGAAATGCTTTTTATCATTGAAATGTCCAGCTGTGTAATAACTAGAATTGTGGAAAGAACTTAAACATTGACATGTTCATGCTATAAATGTAGCTTATGAGCAGAAGAGATTAATACAAATAAAAAGACTGAAAAGGGACTCCCACTCAGGAGGGAGGCAACAGGAATGTGTATTAACACAGGGCAAAAATGAGGGCCAAAGGACTTTTTGCAAAGCAGGAACTTCTTTTGGGGGGAAGGGAGGTCTAATTCAAACAGATCTCAGCTTCACACAGTACAAAGATCTGTAGGAACCGTATACCATGTGGCAAGTCTGCTCAGAAAATCTCTCTCTTTCTCTCTCTCTCTCTCAGCACATTGGTTTCTATGAGCAGCAAGTGCTTACTTTATGTATGTTAAGAGACTCTTTTACCATCCATCAGCAGAGCTTCCGGAGCAGCTTACGAAACAAGATAAAACATAAACATGGCATAAAAAAATTTTATACATTAAAATACATTAGAAAGTGGCAAAAACTGTATCACTGGAAGTGGAAGAGCCCACAACTCCCAACAGTATGGGTATACAGTAGTTCCTGAAATGCCTAGCACTCGCAGGGCTGGAGAAGTTAACTGCTATAATACATAGCAATAATGGTTGCTGAAAAATGGAAATATTTTGTTGAATATAGAAACTTGTGACTTGTCGAGAGGATTGTATCTGATGATGATTGAACACTGTGCTTTGTGTAACTTTTGAGTCTGTTTATAATAATTATAATGCGAATTAGGGCAGGGAGTAAAGCCAGAGAAAAAGAAAGGCTGAGAAAATAAGAATACGAAAACAAGAATGTTGGTGCCAGGTGGGCCTCTCTGGAAAAGGGAACACCACTGGATTAGATACTGTGAAAAACCTATATATGTGGTGGTGCCTGCTGCCTCTTGGGAATGGTAAGCTGGGAGGCAGTAAAGGGAGCCAAAGCCAACAAGAGAGAGTCAGCTAATTCTAGCATTATCCCCGGTCTGAAGGCACCTCTGGGGTCCCCCCCCTGCATGGAATTAGATGACACCAAACGGGGAGAGGTGACACCAAACTGGGAGGGGTGGCTAACACCCCAGAGGACAGGATCACACTTCAAAACGACCTTGACAGATTAGAGAACTGGGCCAAAACAAACAAGATGAATTTTAACAGTGAGAAATGTAAAGTATTGCACTTGGGCAAAAAAAATGAGAGGCAAAAATCCAAGATGGGTGACACCTGGCTTGAGAGCAGTACATGTGAAAAGGATCTAGGAGTCTTGGTTGACCACAAACTTGACATGAGCCAACAGTGTGACGCGGCAGCTAAAAAAGCCAATGCAATTCTGGGCTGCATCAATAGGAATATAGCATCTAGATCAAGGGAAGTAATAGTGCCACTGTATTCTGCTCTGGCCAGACCTCACCTGGAGTACTGTGTCCAGTTCTGGGCACCACAGTTCAAGAAGGACACTGACAAACTGGAACGTGTCCAGAGGAGGGCAACCAAAATGGTCAAAGGCCTGGAAATGATGCCTTATGAGGAACGGCTAAGGGAGCTGGGCATGTTTAGCCTGGAGAAGAGGAGGTTACGGGGTGATATGATAGCCATGTTCAAATATATAAAAGGATGTCACATAGAGGAGGGAGAAAGGTTGTTTTCTGCTGCTCCAGAGAAGCGGACACGGAGCAATGGATCCAAACTACAAGAAAGAAGATTCCACCTAAACATTAGGAAGAACTTCCTGACAGTAAGAGCTGTTCGACAGTGGAATTTGCTGCCAAGGAGTGTGGTGGAGTCTCCTTCTTTGGAGGTCTTTAAGCAGAGGCTTGACAACCATATGTCAGGAGTGCTCTGATGGTGTTTCCTGCTTGGCAGGGGGTTGGACTCGATGGCCCTTGTGGTCTCTTCCAACTCTATGATTCTATGATGAAGGGAAGCATGAGTCTTTGGGTCACAGTTTGCCCACCCCTGATATACAGAAACAGTCTTGTAAGGTGTTCTGGGAGCCTTCTTTGGGTGAAGAGTAGGGCAGAAATGCTTCAGATAAGCAAACAACAAATAAGTAAGAATTGCGCTGTTCCCACCTCGTGATGCACACATGATTTTAGGTATCAAACATATGCATGCTCAGGCTAGTCCAGCGTTCTTTTCAACCCCTCTCCCCCCACCATGCTTTTTGTAGTTACTTAGTATGTGCAGCATGAAATATACCCATTTCATTTTGTGTCATGTGAAAGATTGCTCTGGGTTTCCTTATTGGGCTTATGTAACTCTTGTCACAACACTGGTAAATATCACAGTACAGTGGTACCTCGGGTTAAGAACTTAATTCGTTCTGGAGGTCCGTACTTAACCTGAAACTGTTCTTAACCTGAAGCACCACTTTAGCTAATAGGGCCTCCCGCTGCTGCCGTGCCGCCAGTGCATGATTTCTGTTCTCATCCTGAGGCAAAGTTCTTAACCTGAAGCACTATTTCTGGGTTAGCGGAGTCTGTAACCTGAAGCGTCTGTAACCTGAAGCGTCTGTAACCTGAAGCGTATGTAACCCGAGGTACCACTGTAGTTTTCTGAAGGGGAGCACTACCCAGGCCTCACAGCCTTCTTGCTTGTCTATTTAGTGTTCTTTTAAACAAACAAGCAAGCAAGCAAGCAAGCAAACAAACAAACAATTTACTAATTGTAAAATAGATTCATAATGCTCCTTAACTGTAAGAAAGTTGAATGTACAGCTGTTTTTCCTGCACTCCGGTCAGGAGAGGGAGAGGTTAGCCCCGCCTGACATGAGCTGCTCCAGTCAGAGGAAGATCGGAACAAACAGCAGAGCCTGAGTTGGCAGCCTGCTTGGTTGCGTGTAAAGACTGCAGCCGGCGGAAGGTGGAGAGCAAACAGGCGTAAAAGAAGGTGGGGTGGGTGATGTCATTGTGGCTATCAAATACCAATAATCGGAACACATGACAAACGGAGAAATGCAGAGAAAGAAGAGAGTGAGGGCTGTGGAAACACCGTAAGCAGCACCACATTCCCCGGATATCCTCCCTGCCCCTGTCAAATATGAGTGCAGTTTAGACGCAATCTCTTGCCTTTCTCTGCTGATGGGCTGATTGGACCAGAGAAGATGACAAGAAGCTGATAGGTTCAACCCAGGATGTGACTCAGGCTGATATAGATCCCTGAACAAATTGCAGCTGGGTCTGGTTCTCAGCACACCACTGACTAAGCATAGTGGCTCCACCATCATCTGGACCCTCCAGCGAATCAGATGCTGGTCTGCGTCCAGCAGCGGTGATGCAGGGATAGGTTCAGCCCACTTTTCATCATGTCCTGTATTAATGGCAGAGTCAGAACCATTCCAGACGATGATGCAGAACCTGTTATTTATTGATATTTTTGGTGATGAAGTCGTGCTAGCCCAGACCCGGGGCTAGTTGCACGATATCTAGGCCACCCACAAGATTCTTTCTGTAGAAGTGTGCAGACACACTGAGGGCGAATCACCCACATGACATTTTTAATAAAACTAAACAAAGTAGATGTGGATTCTAGGGCTGGGGAAAGGGGAGAACCCAGCTGAGACAGACCTAATAGTGGAAGGCAGAAGCAGGAAATAAAATAACTGGGGTTTCCTGAAGTTATGAAGTTGCTTTGCCAGGGATTGATATAACATTTACGATGTTGGTGATATGGTAATTCAGCTTTTTAAATAGTCAGGGGAAAAAGACATTAAAAACCTTACTAAAGTTTCCAAAGTGCAAGCCCAGAGGAGGAGTGACATTCTTTTTACTCTTCTTATTTCATTAATGAATTGTATCCCATGTGGCATTTTGAAGTGATTTACAATATACTAAAACCATATCTAAGAAAATTATATTTTTGTTCTTTAGAACTCCCTACCTATTGACACCAGAAAGATGCTTTCACTGTACTTTTTTGTTGGCACCTACTAAAACATTTTAGTAGACATTTGGAATGTTGACATATGTTTTAATCTGGGTTTTAGTTTATTGTCGATTTAAAATATTTTTGAGGTTTTAAATACTTGTCTTAACCTTTTCTTTACAAATGATTTATTTTATTTTATTTTTTACAGTCAAGTGGCATATACATTTTATGAAAAAAAAATAGCTATCAATGATTCTAACCCCAGTTTCTGCTTTGATTGAAAAACAACAACACAAAACCTATAATAAAACTCTCCATCTGATGTAGTTTCATAGTGTAATATTTGGGGAGGACAGAGAACCCTTTTCTGTGCTCTATACCTTATTGTGAATAAAATGCAAATTTGCACCTTGTAGAGCTTCAGCGCTGGTCACTTATATGTTCACTAGAACTTCTGTCAGTGGAGGTAGCAAGAATTGGAATGCCTGGCCAAAAACATTATTGTAGGAAGGCTGAAGAATAGAGGGTTTTCATCCTTTTCAGAGGGAACGAACCATTGTGACAGGTATATGGCACAATGCCTTTCTCAGTTAATGTGGGTGCTCACCACGCCTTTGGGTGATTACCTCAGGGGAGAGTTCCCTGTTCTGTCTGGCCGAGATGACAGTAGAGAACAATGGCACCATTTACATGACAAGAGGATCAATAGCCACATCCCTAGCTGCGTCAAAATTTAGAGCAGTAGTTGCCTGCCGAGCAGGAGAAGTGGAACAATGGTACCTTTTCATGTTGCAACAGAATCTTGGTGGGATTAGTAGGACACCCAGAAGCTGCCATCCTGCTAGCGTGTGGCCTCTGCACAGGCACCATGGATGGCCCTACTGTTCAACAGAGTTCAACAGAGGCAGCTTGATCTCAGGCGACTGATTTCAGGTGCCATGAAAGGACAGCAAATGGTTAAGTTACTTTAATAATTGTTACATTTTTACTGTCAAGGAGGGAGAGAGGTATTTGTGGAACTTTGCCCATAGAACCTGGCCAGCTTTATGCATCTTGACTTAAGGGAATGGGTGGTGGAAGACCAGTTGCTGCTGTACCTCAGGCTGACCCTGACAGGGGAAAGCGAACAATTCAAAAAGTATAAAGTAGAGGTGTACTGCCCCCTCCTCTAAGAGATTCGGCACAAAATCGCTCATCTCTTTTAACCCAGCACTAGATTCAAGTGATACTTAAAACGAGTCTTAATTCTTCCCAAAAGCTGCTAAAACTAGCATGGGAGAAGAATTTCAGATTATTCTGAGAAAGCCTCAGAATAATCTGAAATTCTTCTCCCATGCTAGTTTTAGCAGCTTTTGGGAAGAATTAAACAAATGTGTGGCAGTACATATGGAGGGAACTGACTTTTGGGGGGTGGGGTTCTCTAGCCTGCTTTACATATACAGTGGTACCTCGGGTTACAAACGCTTCAGGTTACAAACACTTCAGGTTACAGACACCGCTAGCCCAGAAGTAGTACTTCGGGTTAAGAACTTTACCTCAGGATGAGAACAGAAATTGTGTGGCAGCAGTGGGAGGCCCCATTAGCTAAAGTGGTACCTCAGGTTAAGAACAGTTTCAGGTTAAGAACGGACCTTCGGAACGAATTAAGTTCTTAACCTGAGGTACCACTGTATATGAGAAATGGTGCTATTCTCCTTTATGTGATTCAGTTGTGGCATGGAATACTATCGTACTGTGAGAGCCTGAGGCATTGTGCTCCAATTCATTTGCTTGCTTGCATTGTTCCCCCCCCCCCAGTCATTGACTAGCAGGGGGTGGGAGAGAAATTCAGTTCTCATTAAAAGACAAATCTACCTAATATCCCTCAGAAACAAGATGCAAACCAAAACACAACCATCCTTCAGAAGTCACTTTTCTCTGAATTTTGCAATTCACTTCTCCATTCAAGAAAAGTGTAGAAAAATGTATACACTGAAGTATGCATAAAAACAATGAAATGGCATTCAAAAATGAATTATATCAGGAGAAATTGCTTTGCAAAAATGTGTGTATTAGGCAAAATTGGATGCAATAGTGTGTCTATTCAGAGAAATTCAGACTAATATGCTGATGAATTTTCAGGTGCACTTTTCTTAACTGCAAATTGATGTGGAAATATGGAGAACTGAATTTAAGATAGGAAAATAAGAAACTGAGTTAAACAAAAATGGCCAAATTGGCCCATCCCTAGCTATAGCAGTCCCGCTTCCTGATGCACCCTGGGGCTGTTTGTTTTCCACTCTTGGGATTTATGCTCTTTTCACATATGTGACATAATATATGGGGATACTGTGGAACTCCCACAAGGCAGAAACCAACAAACTGAAAGTTCCCAAAAGATTCTCCAAGCCCATGAAGTAGGTCAGTCTTTTTCATTTTGAAAAAGTCAAGCGGGGAGGGAGGGGCAGTTACATAATTGTTCTAGTATGACGTCTAGAAACCTAAAGCATGGTTGAACATGCATTAGTGCAACTGTCTTCCCCATGACTTTGCAATGGACCAAAGTGGTAGCACAGATTGATTGCAGGTGCATTTTACCCTGGGGTGTGTGTGTGTGTGGAATGACACATTTGCTTCGTGAAGGTAAGACAGCATAGTGTTAGTGGAACTAGACATGGTAAACAAAGCAGCCAGACAGAGAAGCCAGACGTTTTGCTCTGCATATTCACAGAGGCACCCAGACAATATAGGGAGCAATTCATGTATATGGAATATAAAATAAAGGGCAACACTCAGGGAGATGATTGGGATGCAGGCTGCAGCCTTTGTTGACAAAGACCTCACAGGGGCATGGATGCAGCGCATTTCTATGTGTAAAGTACATAGAGATGTATTGGACTAGTTTGGGGTCTCTACGATATACAGATCTTTTCTCCCTGCATTATGGTGACAGGCATTTCATTAGAAGATCAATAAACCCTCAATACCAGGGAACTCAGCTGGAATTTTGTTTTATTTTTCTTACTTTTGGCAGGATGACAGAAGATCAAATGTAGTCACAGTTCTTATTACCTTAGGGGTGTGTACGTAGTTCCCATTGCATGAGGCACATGGTCTTTCTTTAATAACAGGGCCGTATCCATTTCCAGAGGGGTAGCCGTGTTAGTTTCTTGCAGCAAAAACAGCAAGGAGTCCTGCGGTACCTTTAAAGACTTAACATATTTATTGCCGAATAAGCTCCGTACACAAAGGGAATGCCAGCAAGCATTCACATGTGGAGCAGAGAATCTCAGAAAATTCTTGAGTGAGGTATTATGACAACGAGAAGGCCACTTGTCTACTACATTTAAAACTAGGCAGGTAAGATGGGTAGAAAGTCCAGAGAAAACATACTTAATTTTGCTCTCACATGCAGCGTAGCTCTCACATGCAGAGTGCAGATGAAGGAACTGTGGGTCAGGACAAAAGGTACAAGAAGTATGGCATGATGAGGACATGAGGGGGCAGGGATGGGGTACCTATAGCCCTCCAGGTATTGTTAGACCCCCAACTCCAGTCAGCCTCAGCCATCATAGCCTACAGCCAGAGATACTGGCAGCTGTATTCCAATAACATCTGGAGGGCCATGGGAGGTTTAAAGAGTGGCACAGACTCGAATCCCTTTGAACCAGCCATGTACTCATCAGCGTGACTCTAGGGAAGAGTATCTGTTTTTGTAAACTGTGACTGAAATAAGATTTATGAGATTCCCTCCCTCTCTTTGCAGGATGGTGCAAGAGGATAAGGGGAAACCCTAATTATAGCATCAGGGAATTTCCTTGAAGAGGAATTGCTGGGAAGAAGCATGCTCAAATCCTGTGAAACTTTCGTTTTCATCTAGGGAAGAACCAGTCCTGATGAGAAAGAAGGCTGTTGGCAGTGGGGGGGGGGTGCACACTTTTCAGGCTATGGGGATGAGAAGCTTGCGGCTGGCTTTGTTGAGAAATGATTTGGACCTGGCTCTCAACACTAGCAGTCGTGGTTAATGTGACCTGCTGCCTGAGGCGTTGTGAGGCGGACTTCAGATGAGGCTTATTCTCATTTGCTTTTGAAAGGGTCTCCTGCGGCTGCGTCACGCACACAGTTTGAACAGGCTCCAAGTGTTTCTTTTTATCAACATTATTATTTTTTAATAAAGTTTCCTCATTAGCTTCTAAGGCTTTGTGTAGTCTGAGGGGTCTGGGAATTCATTTCCTCTTCTCTGTCATTCTGAGTGAATTCCAAGACCACTCAGATCTGCGAAAGGACAGAGGGGAATGGAGAACCACTTCTCAGGAGAGGGGGGGTTAGGGTCAGGACACCAGCCAGGCTGGATTAAAGAAGGGGGGGCCCTGCTGCAAAGGCACATTCTGGGGCCCTGCATTTCTCTGATCCACAAACCATATTGTTCAGTTCGTAGTCTCACAGACTGACATACAGGCTGACCCTCTTCGCCTGCTCCATCCAATCATATACTTCAAACCTGCCATGGTAAACAGAGAACTTTCTGCTTCTGAGTAAAACAGGATTGTATGATTTCATGTCCGAAAAAGGACCTCACAATAATTTTATCATGGCCTGCTTTTGACTAGCAGACCCTCTAAGTGTCCCTATTTTCCTGGGACGTCCGTGATTTGGAGAAGCCGTCTCGGTTTCTGATTTGATCCCGGAATGTCCCGCTATTCGTTAGGATGTCCCTATTTTCATTGGAGAAATGTTGGAGGGTATGGAGTTCTCCAACCCCAGAGTCATCTGAAGACAATCCTGTATAGGGAAGTTTTTTAAAAAAACGTTTAATATTTTATTATGTTTTTACAGTGGTACCTCAGGTAAAGTACTTAATTCGTTCCGGAGGTCTGTTCTTAACCTGAAACTGTTCTTAACCTAAAGCATGTAATGCCTTAAGAGAAAATATTATGAAGATGATCTATAGGTGGTACATAACCCCAGTCAAGCTTGCAAAGATTTACCATTTGCCTGACAATAAATGTTGGAAATGTAAGGAAAAGGAAGGCACATTCTTTCACCTCTGGTGGACGTGCCCGAAGATTAAGGCATTCTGGGAAATGATCTATAATGAACTGAAAAAGGTATTTAAATATACCTTCCCTAAGAAACCAGAGGCCTTTCTCTTGGGTATTGTCGGCCAAGGGGTGTTAAAGACGGATATAACTTTTTTTCTGTATGCTACAACAGCAGCAAGAATACTCATTGCAAAGTACTGGAAGACACAAGATCTACCCACCCTGGAAGAATGGCAGATGAAGGTGATTGACTACATGGGCCTGGCAGAGATGACGAGCAGAATCCAAAACCAGGGAAGAGAAGCAGCGGAAGAAGAATGGAAAAAATTTAAGGACTATTTAAAGAAATATTACAAAATTAATGAAAGTTAAAATGATGTTGGATTAGAAAATAAATGGTTACTATTAGTAATGGATAAGATAAGGAGAATAAGTAAGATCAAATTAAATTAAAATAAGGGAAGATTTGCTGAATAAATGATTAGAAATTGGAATACAGAAAAGGGAGGCATGAGGAAGTCGGAGAAGTAAGGTACAAGAAAACAAGATCTGAAATTGTACTTGTTTTTTTTGTTTGTTTGTTGTGTTTATTGTATTGTATTGTTATGTTTTTGTTGTTATAAAAAAAATCCTTTAATAAAAAAAATAAAAAAAATAACCTAAAGCACCACTTTAGCTAATGCCCCCCCCCACTGCCGCGCGATTTCTGTTCTCATCCTGAAGCAAAGTTCTTAACCCGAGGTACTATTTCTGGGTTAGTGGAGTCTGTAACCTGAAGCGTATGTAACCCGAGGTACCACTGTATATATGTCGGAAGCTACCCAGAGTGCTGGGGCAACCCAATAAGATGTGTGGGGTATAAATAGAAAAAATATCATTATGGAATGGGACACCCCTGTTTTTATCAGAGAAATGTTGGAGGGTACGGACTAGTACTGGATCACTTTGGCAACTTGGGTCAGTTGCCTTCTTGGCTTTGCTAGTAAGTTGAAAGAAAAAGCAACCAGAAAAGATATTTTCAGTAATTTAAAAGAGAAACTAAGCTGGAAAGGGAAAGGCCTATAGGGAAAAAGGACAGACAGATTCATTATTTCTACTAGAATACCCAGTGCTCTTGAATTACTGGATATAAAGCACTTCAAATTAAGGCCTGGATCTCATCAAGGCCAAAAAGGTTAAAATGAGACTTGGCTGACAGATCACAGGACTCATCCTTCTGGGATGGAAGTTGTTTGGAAATTCCCCACTTTGGCCAATGGTGGGAGTGAACTGAGGGCAGAGACTGGAGAATAAAATCCCTGGATGAGGGATCTAAGTGATCTCTCTGTTCCCAAGACACTTGTATCGATGGACCTCTTGGCAAAAACAGAAATCTCTGGATGTTAACAAAAAAAGGGAACTGGTCTTAAAGGAGAGATGGGGTTGCTTTGCTTCACAGATACAGGTAATAATGGTGTCCGGGTCAGGAAGCTATTTGAAATGACTGGGTTTCAAACCACCACACAATAACAGGCTGTCTTCTTCTTCAAGAGGTGTGTTGCTTGGAACTCACCTTGGCACAGGTAGCCACAGGGAAAGGGGACCCTTTAACAAAGGTGCCCTTATTGGTCTCCTACAGGGAGTTTAATTTAATTTAACAACACAGTGTATTCGTCTATCTTTTCCTCAATAGCAACACACGAAAAAGAATTTTAAATAGTATTTATTAACATCAAAATAGATACATTGCAGGGAACGCTTAAGATACCAGTTCCCAAATAATACTCATGTCCTTCCTCTGGGCACAATGGAAAGGAAGGGAGGACTATATTTCAGCCCTGAATTTGGTGTACTGTTCAAAGATTTAGAAAACAAACAGTGGAAAGTTTGCTATTTTCTAAGGGTCGAATCCAGAGATCTGTGAGCTAAACTCTGTTCACAGAATGCTGCTGTAAACAAGGGAGCGGGGAATTGAAAAATATTGTCTTGGCTACCCCCCTTCTGTTTGCAGGAACAGAAGGCAGGGAGGAGGGCAATAGTCAGCCATCCCCACCCCACGCCCGGCAACCCGTCGCACCTCTGAAAATTCATTCCTGAGAGTTGAGGGTTCCTCTGGTGCTGGAAGCTGCACCAGGTTTGGAGGGGACTTCAAAGTTGACACCTGAGCTAACTGGTGTAAAAAACAGGGAAGTTTACCAGAGCCTCATTCCAGGCCTGAGTGCTCTCAGGCTGCATATTGGGGCAGTGGAAGGATGAAAGCAAGTGAAGAACTTAGCTGCCTCTAATGCCAAACAGCAGTGAGTTTGGTGATGAAAGAAGTCCTACTATGGCCCATGTTTAGTGACATGGATAGACAGTCAATCTCCGAATTATATTCTCACTTCCTTCCCCCCTTTTACCTTGACTATAAAGGAGATTAGGAGCATGTTTTCCATTCAGTGAAAATGGGCATTATAAACTGCTGCATGGTGGACATGCAGAGTCAGCCATCTTGGCTTAGAGCCTAACTGCAAATTATACGGCCGGTTGCTGGGCAGTGAAATCTCTGGCCCCTGGCTCCTCTTGGATTGATGGGAAAGAATGCAGTTTTTGGTATGGGGTCTGCCTCTTATAGGTCAGACAAGTTCATGTATCGATGACAATTGAGAGTGAAGGATGACATTCCTGCCTTGATATTTCTGTTCTCAAACTGGCAGGTAGTTCTCAGCTAGCCTAATTATGACACCAGATCCTACGTTGATTGCAAAAGATCTGGTTTAAGATCCATCCTTAAACCGGAGATGTGTCAGGGTGGGTGTTGGGAGCAGGTCAGCAATAACTCACAAGGTGTCAGGGAAGTTAACTCTTAATTCAAAGAAACAAAACAGCTCAGGCCTGGTGAGCTCAACAACTTTCCCCAGCAGATCTTTCTCCAGTGAGGCAGTTGTGAGGACTGAAGGTCCCACAGCATTCCCACAGCTCTCTAAGGCCCCTCCTCCCCTGGGTCCTTCCCAAGGAATCTGAGACGACTGTCTCTGCTCTGCCCTCTTCATACCTCTGGGAGTTCTGGGAGTCCGGGGTGGGGTGGGGATAAGCTAGTCACAGCAGGATGGGGAGACCCCCTGGTTTCTTCAGCAGCTTGCCTCATCTCTACCTCTTGGTCCCTCTTCTCTCCTGCTTCTGCCTTTGATTCTGGACTGCTCTCTGCCACAGCCTCTTCCTGCTCACTAAACCCTGTTACCTCTTAAGATTCTTACTCCTCCTCCTCCCAGTCTGTTCCCTCTCCTTCCTCTCTCCACTCATCATCATCCTACCACCAGTCCCCTGGCTCTGAGCCTTCTTTCCTTGGGGGTTCCCCAGCTGGTGCCTCCCTGCACTCCTCTGCATCCACCCAGTCCATGACAACATGGGAAACCCAGCTGTGGTTCTCCAGTTGCTGTTGTATTTCCAACTCCCATCATCCCTAACCACTGGCCATGCTGGCTGCAGCTGATGCGAGTTGATGTCCAGCAACAGGTTCCTGACTTTAACTTTCAAGTTTCATATTCACAGCCACTTCAGGCACACACCTTTATAGAGAAGTTCAGCAATAGCTGTCCTTTAATGACTTGTCAAGAACTCCAGTTGAGAATACAGATTAGCAGGATAGTTCAACGGGTGTAACTAATCTGTGTTACTATGAAAGTAAATCTTAAAACAGTCGCAGGCAAACTTTAAGCTTGTGGCACCTACGTGTGTGTGTGTGTGTGTGTGTGTGTGTGTGTGTGTGTTTTAAAACTAGAATTCCAAGTTCTACCAACTGGAGACAGGTGTGAAACAGATAGAAAGAACACATACTTTTAGAATTAATGCTAAGCTCAGGAATTAGTTTTAGTACCAGAACTGAGTTCAAAGTCCTGTTACAGACAAAAATCCATTCCTGGCAAAATGAGTGAATTGTCTAAACTGGAGCAGTCAAACCTTGATACCTGTTGGATGAGATTGTTTTAGAGCTAAATCTGTTCGGAGTGGACATGGGAGCAATACAAGCAAGCACACTCTCTGTTCTATCCATAAATGAAAAAAATTGGGCTCCTGAGAAGTGGAACTCATTATGCACTAAGTTTCTGCACCACAGTAAGGTCAATTGCTTGACTTGGATAAGTTAGGCAATGTGATTATTTTGCATAATTATTCAACATGGCGGAGTGACAAGGGGCACTGACTGAACACCAATTTCCAACAAGTGTATTGCTGGCCACTGGAAGTTCTTCTATCTGCATTTTGTTTTCTGAGAATCTACTAGATGAGATGGCATTGTGCTTACCAGGAGGGAAGGGTGAGGCACAGGGAACTTGGTGCAGTGCCATGCATAGCGGCAGAGCCAAGCTGAGGCTCCTGCTGCACCCTTCCTGGTAAGTGTCAGTGACCCACTGTGTTGGGAAGCTAGGAGAGCAATGCTGCCCCACTTGGGCCACCTTGCCAGCCATTACTGGAATCTACCAAGAACAGCTTTAAGAAACCCAACACTACCAGTCACTCTGGACTCATCTGCACAGCTGCAAATAGGATGTTTTAAATGTGTTGTAAAGTGCAATATACAAATACGATATTAGATGGTGACAGTGAGCTATGCAAAATTCAATGTATTTTTCAAAACATTTTTTTAAAAAACATTTTCACTGTGTTTTTATTTGTGTGTAGATTCCACCTCTATAGAGATTTGTGTGAAGTTCTTTCTCAGTTTAAGGGCCCATGATGGACCCTCTGTCATGACAAGATCTACCGTCTCATTCCCATTCTGTTGCTGCCATGCTAAGATTTATGTATCTCTATAGCCCACATCCGCAGACAGTGATCTCCTGCTAGCTTAGAAAGGAAAGCCCTCTAGCAGGCCTTTGACATGCTGAAGAACCACAGTTTGGGTGGCTATGTCATGACTAAGTTAATATTTGAGAGACACGGTTTGTCTTGGAAGGGGAATCCTCAGTTAGAGATGTTAACATCAAGAAGCCTTCCCAAACTGAGAAGCAGCTTTCATCAGGCCTAACAAATGCCAAAGAAATGAGGCAGAAATCTCAGCAGAGAATTATAAATTGCAGAAAGAGTCCACTATTCAAATACTTTCTGTACTTATTTTGGCACACAAGGCTAAAGATTAATGCCCTATGCCCTCATATGCTTCCAAAGAAATAACCAGAATTCACTGCAGTCACATTTAATCCTGGGTTACAGTACCATTTGTCTTATAAATGTTCTTATGCTCATTTTCTTTGTACCAGAATAATTCAGTGATCAGCTTCTAACATGGCCTTTGTGCTCCTTGATACAATACTGCTCTTTGCATCTACTTCTTTGAGAGGAAGCGCAGGATATAAATTTTAATAGCAATAATTTCAGTTTGAGAAGCTTGTGCTTATCCACTTCATTACCTGCATGCTGATTAGCTCAGGCATCAGGTATAATCATCCCATTTACCCTTTCCTCAGAAATCTGCTTGCCTAAAAGCTTTTTCAATTCACAATTTGCAATGCTGTCCAACAGGCATTTGGAATCCTGCCTGGGTCTCTCTATACTCAGGGTGCCTCCAGACTATCAGTATTTTGTAGGAGGGACTCAAGTGCATACTGGGAAAGGTTTGGCGCAATTAAAGTAGATTAAAGCACTCAGTCGCCTTGGTGCAACAAATCATTAAAAAAAGAAAGACACTGCCTTTTTGCAGTTAGGAAAGTGATGGAGAAATGCCTTGAAAAATGTGGAATGATCCAGTGCTGAACAGAAAGACATATAAACACACCACAAGCAAATCAGGATAAATGCAGACTCGTCGTCGTACAAACTCCACACAAACAAATCAGAATGAATTCTCAATAAAGACCTGCTACAATCCTACCACGTTAGAGAATCAAGATGAATCCTCAACAAATACATTGTCTGGAGAAGCCCTTAGGTTTCATAGACCTTTTGGCAAGTCCTTCCAGTAAAAGCTTTTCTGTTTCTGTGTAGTTGCCAAATAACTTGTATTGCAAGGAATGTGTTTTTCGAAACCACAGTGAGCTCCATATTTCAGGACACTAGAGCTGTAGCATATCCCCCTTTTATAACATTTGTGCCAGGGTACACTGTAATATTAGCTTACCGAATTTTGTTGCTTTCTGAGAAACAGAATCTCAGGAAACGCGACAGCGGCATATGGCTATCCTCCAGTGACGTCGCAGCAATTATAAGTTCCTTCAGATGCATATGGGGTCAGGACCTGTCAATGAAAAAGCTATCCCCATCAAGTCCCTATAACCAATAGGATCTCTTCCCTCTCTTGAGAGCCAAACTAGATGTTACTTTAATTGCATGGTTAACAAACAAAACAAAGCTTTCAGTAGTTTTCATCAGGGCTGCAATGTGTGGAGGTTTAACTCTTCCTTTCCCAGCAATGATCCTAATTAAAACCACTCCCCATGTGGCACCTAGCATTAGAAAAAGGCTCCTGTTGTGTCATAGGGACTGTAGGGAAGAAGACAGAAATCAGTAGGGCTGTGCACCAGATTTGGCAACATCCAAAGCCAAATTGGGCTTAATCAGGGGAATTAGGGCCTGGGTTGAGTTGGGTTGAGACACCCCTGGATTGCTGCAGTCAGGTTGAGAGCCCCCGAGCTCCCTGGGGCTGCCAGGGGGCAGGGGGGCAGACAGGAAGCAGAGGCAGGTGTGAGAGAAGAGAAGCGGTGAAAAGGAAGGACCTATTGGCCAGCTTCTATTGCAGGAGAAGGAAGGAGTGGGTGCCTTTCCCTCCAAGTCTCTCCCTCTTCTTATCAGACCTCAAGTTCTTCCTGCCCTCTGAAGCAGACCTTCCACAGACCCCAGAGCTATATACTTTGTCCCACACAGGAACCCTTAGTTGAACCTCTTAGAAATATTATTAATACTAGTGATTGTAAGCATTAACTATATTGTTATGGGTTTGCCATCTGATTGTTGGGTTTGCCTTGAAGTGATGCTGGATCAAGAGTTTGGGGTTTGGACAGGAGGGAGTTAGTGGCGCCAGAGGGGATGCTTAAAATTGGTCAGAGCTATTGGCCAGATCTAACAATACCTTTTTTATTTTTGTAAGGGAGACGCTGGAAAATTGTGGAGATTGTAGAAAACAGCTGGAAGGCCCTGAACTGTTCTGTTCTGGATGGGGTGATAACTTTCTCCCCCACACTCTAGCTAAGGATGATGTAATCTAGCCTTTTTTTGTGAAAAGGAACAAAGGGACGGCCGCTTTTAAGTTAGTTGGAGAGGAGGCTGAGTTGAGTTTTTGGCTTCGGCAAACTGAAAGCATAAGAACATAAGAAGAACGCTGCTGGGTCCAACCAAAGGCCCATCTGGTCCAGCATTTTGCTCTCACAGGGACCAACCAGATGCCCATGCGAAACCTGTAAGCAGGACCTGAGCACAACATTACTCTCTGCATCTGCGGTTGCAAGGATGCCTCATTCCAGAGATCTGATGGGGGACAGTTTGTTTGCTGATAGCGTGCTTGGCCACATCCTCCTATGCTCAGCGTGCATATTTCCAAATAAATGCAAATCATTAAGGAAACCAAATCCAGGCAAGTATGCCCTGTGTCCTTGAGCTCCACACCACCCAGGGAAAGTTGGGAGCACCAAACTCCATGGTATTCCTCTGTTCTGCCTGCCCAGAGCAATTAGCTCTGTCCCCGGGAGACAGCGAAGCAATGGCTTGCTCCTCCTCCCCCCTCCAACAGAGACAGGTGACAAGGTCCGTCGTACAACGGAGGGTCTGTGTGGCACACTCGCTCCCAACAGGGTTGCTATAGGAAAGGGCAGGAGCTGGGGGGAATGCATGGGACCTATTCACACCCCAGTCCTAATTCAAAGGGTCCCTGAGGTAATGTTTGCTTGGCTTGCTGCGATGGCTCCCCAATAAAAGAGTGGGGGCTGCCGAGGATCTCATTAGGGATTAGAGAAATATTTGCTCTGAATGGGAGTGACTTTTCGAGGTGGAGAGAACAAAGAAAGCTGTTTGAAAGGGTGAGCGAGGCAGACAAGGATGGGAGGATGAGGCGGCACACGGACGCAGAGACAAGCTGCCCAGTGCGAGCTGTGAACAGCACTTTCCCTTCACGGCAGTCGATTGCCCTGGTTTCGCTCTTTGCACTTTCAAACAAGGTGAGGCAAACAAAGTAATGTTGTTTCTCCCCTTGCTGCTCAGAAAAAGGAAGGCTTCACCAGAAATATGTCGTACCACGGAAATCACAGACAATGCCATGCATAAGGAGAGTCCTTGCATCTGACCGAAGACTCACCTAGTCCAGCATTTTGTTCTCCCAGTGGCAAGCAGATACTTACAGGAAGGCTGCAAGCATGATCTCAGTGCAACTGTGCTCCCTCAACGCATGGGGCCTAGCAGCTGATATTGAGAAGCTTACTGCCTCTGAAGTGGAGACAGAACTTAGCCATTGTAGCTGTTGTTGTTGTTTAGTCATTTAGCTGTGTCTGACTCTTCGTGACCCCATGGACCAGAGCATGCCAGGCACTCCTGTCTTCCACCACCTCCCGCAGTTTGGTCAAACTCATACTGGTAGCTTCGAGAACACTGTCCAACCATCTCATCCTCTGTCGTCCCCTTCTCCTTGTGCCCTCCATCTTTTCCAACATCAGGGTCTTTTCCAGGGAATCTTCTCTTCTCATGAGGTGGCCAAAGTATTGGAGTCTCAGCTTCAGGATCTGTCCTTCCAGTGAGAACTCAGGGCTAATTTCCTTAAGAATGGATAAGTTTGATCTTCTTGCAGTCCATGGGACTCTCCAGAGTCTCCTCCAGCACCAGTTATGTGGCTAGCACCATTGTGGCTAGTCCTCCCCAACTTTGACTACTATCCAAGTTGCTGACCATCACAATCACTTATGAAATCAAATTTAAAGAATGTACTGTGCGAAAAAGGATTTTCTTTTGTTTGTCCTCTGTCATACAGCTTATTGGATGGCCCCAAGTTTCTGTGCCCTCCACACTACGCTATCGGAGACATGCCACTGAAAACCACCATCTTTGGGTGGGTGCTTTTCTCTAGTGTGGTATTTTTTGGCTAATATCTCCATGTAGGGCATCCTGAAGCCATTGCAACATTACTCTTTTTGTTCATTTGAATCAGTCCTTTTCCTGGTAAAAAGGCTGGTGAAAGTACCGTCCAGCTGAACTTACACTCAGCATGGAGACTTTTCTTGACCACAGTCTGGATGCTTCGTGGACTTTTTGGTTGCTGCAAGTACTGTATCACATCATTCTATAAACACAAAAACAACTTTCCCAAACACTTTTGGTTGTCCCCTGCAGGAGGCTTAGGCTGATGATGCAGGCAGGGTCATAGGGGATGAAGCTCCCATTCACTTGCCTGAGAAACTGAAGATGCAAGCTAAGCTATATTATCTCTCACGTTTCCCTTTTTAATGCAATAGCGGTTAAAAAAAAAAGGTTCCCTTCCTACAAGAGTGCCTTCTTAAAGTCACATCTTCAGATGTCCTGCTGGCATCTTAAACTAACTTCAGACCCTCTGAGAACTCCTGTGGGCAGCAAGGATTAAGGGAACTGGGTCATATTTCTAAACTAACATATACAGTTCTGTGGATCCAGCTGGAGCCTCTGCCGAAGTGCGGCGGGAGTGGGAACAGACATTCAGCGACCTGGAAAGGGATTTAGCCAGATATATTTTTCTTAGAACTGAACAGAAAATCAATTCAACTCCTCTGACAGCAGTGGAAAGGCTTCAAAAATCCTTCCACAAGCTTTTCTAGCCAGCTGAAGCCCAATGGGAAAGGGGAACCTTGCTTCAAGGACATATCAGTAAATAATATTGGCTGAAGCCTATTGGCCTGGGCTATGTAAGAGATAAGATGATGAAAGCCATCACTTCTGGCATTAGAATCTAGGATTTATGAATTGTCATCATGGCTGCAGCATACAGGAACTTTATTCAGAATGTGTGTAGAACACTGGCACTAGTTTACTATTTTGTAGCCCCAAAGAGCTGGTAGTGGGATTAGAAAGACAAAGATAGTGGGGCTGAGTGAGGGCCTGGTGATGTTAAATAAGCATTGAAACATCCATTCTTTTTGTGTCATCTTCTTAAAATAGTAGCCACACTGTGTGTGTGTGTCTGTAGGGTGAGGTGTGTGTTCAGGATTGTGATGCATGTGGAGGAGTTTAAATTCTTTCCCTTTCCTGAGGCTAATAACAATTTCTGAGGAGGTATTTTTGCTGGGACTGCAGTCCACAGGGTAAAAATTAATCCCATCTCAACATTATCTGCTTCCCTTCTAGGGGCTCTTCCAGACAGTCTTTTTATTATGCATTCATGATGAATCATGCTCATGATACTGTTGGAGCAGTCACACGGAACTCAGTTTTGAGTACTGTTTGTGCCTACAAAAGTCTGAGGGTGGCCACACTGCTTCATTCCCAGACAATGCATAACTGGCAACTTTCTGCTGAAATCCCATCACTTCATACCACAAGTGTCCTGGTTTATTTTTGGTCCCACCTTTGTTGGTCTAGGGACGTGGGTGGCACTGTGGTCTAAACCACAGAGCCTAGGACTTGCTGATCAGAAGGTCGGTGGTTTGAATCCCTTCAACGGGGTGAGCTCCCGTTGCTCGGTCCCTGCTCCTGCCAACCTAGCAGTTCGAAAGCACGTCAAAGTTCAAGTAGATAAATAGGTACGACTCCGGCGGGAAGGTAAATGGCATTCCCGTGCACTGCTCTGGTTCACCACTTGGTCATGCTGGCCACATGACCTAGAATTTGTCTGCGGACAAACGCTGGCTCCCTCGACCTATAGAGCAAGATGAGCGCCACAACCCCAGAGTCGTCCGCGACTGGACCTAACGGTCAGGGGTACCTTTACCTTTTTGTTGCTCTACAACCCTGCAATAAAGTGGTAGCATTTGGAGAAGCATTGCAGGAGAAACTAAACCCACCACTAATGTACCATTATTAGGTCACAAATATGTTGCAGAATCTACCCACAATAAAATACCAGCCTGGAGGGGCCCTTGGCTTTCCCCTCTGATATGGGCACTATTCCCTCCACTCACTTGTTTCTCGTATGATTTTGCCAGGTGAAATACCATTCCAGTCTCTCAAATTGTTGAATGCCAGTTTTGTTACCCCATTGCTTTTATTTTATTTTATTTTATTTTAAAAGAGCTGATTTTTGGAGATCCCTTCACAGTTGTGGCACAATCCCTTCTGGGATGGCCCTAGCGTCTCACCTGATTTGGAAACATAGCTTATGATATGTTCAGGCTATTGTGTGTGATCTTGCCTCTATTAGGGAGTTCCATAAAACGAGGTGCAACTAGAGAAAAGGCCCTGCCCCCAGCAGCCGCAGGGGAACACAGAAAAGAGAAAATCTCTGCTGGCAGGAAGTCTGCGATCAGAAAAAGCAGCCCTTCAAATGCCCTTTATAGAATAGCATAGCAGACTTCTTGGTGTGGGAAATTTCTGTATAAGCCACACTTTCATCAGTCAAAGCTAAATATATTATGAGTAGAAAAGCACAGGTTTAAAAATAAGTTTCCAAAATATTTTTCGGGACACCAGAGGGTCGTTTCCAGCCAGGATCGGAGGCCCCGGGGAATCAATCATGTAGGCCTCTCTAAAGGCAGTGGCTCCTTTCCTTGTTCCGTCTCTCTTCAATTTGTCCTTGAGCCTCTTCACACAATCCTATCACTGGTTCTTTCATGTTCCTTTCCCACTCCCAGGGCTTTACATGGAGAGCACTATTGATTTGTTTTCTTAGTGTCACAATCAATCATTGTCATCATCTCTCTCCCACTCCCTCCCTCCCGGGTTTTCTTCTAGGCTTTCATTTCAGTCCCGATTTTTGTAAGTGAACCAACAATCTCAGGATGAATCCAGACAGCTCCTATTTCTTTAGAGCAGTGATAACCAACTTGATGGTCCTCCAAACATTGCTTGACTACAGCAACTATCATCCTCTTGACCAGCGGCTAATGGGAATTGTAGTCCAAGGATATCTGGAGAACACAATGTTGATTTAAAGAATGTCATCTATTGTTATCAGTTCCCAGTCTAAGTGTGGAGGATTGTCATGGCATCAGACTGACCCTAGCTGATTTAAGTGAGGCATCCCAAAATTACAGAAGCCAATTGCAGAAAAGTGCCCTTTGGATTTATCTGTGAGGACACTGGATTAATCTGCCATCAGTTGTGGTAGAACTATTGATCCCAAATCATTTCCCACAGTAAGTCATCAGGTTTTGAAGGTCTCCTGTTCAAATAGCATCTCTTTCCAGGAAGTCATATCTTTTTCAAAATGTTAGTTTAAACCGCAATGATTAACAAGCCCTATAAAGAAATATAGTGGGACATTAGAGCAGCCTTTCTTGGTCACAATAGATGGGAAAAGAAGATGTGAATTCATTGCGTTGCATTGTTTTCACAAATGAAACTGACATCTGCCCTTAAGGTAGTAGTTCCTTCCCAAAGACATGTTCCAGAACACACTTTGGGCACTCTTGGGAGGTCAGCAGCAGCTAACTATTTTCCTTGTAGATACTGTAGCTAAAAGGAACTGGGAGAGCAAATGACCAATAATAGCTGTTATGTACTGAGTTGAATAGGAGCCAAAATGCAGCAGTCTGATTGGTCCTAGAACATTAGGATCCAAAATGCAGCAGTCTGATTGGTCCTAGAACATTGGGATCCAAAATGCAGCAGTCTGGTCCTAGAACAATAGGATTCATAACGCAGCGGTCTGATTGGTCCTAGAACAATGCAGCAGTATGATTGGCCCGCAGGAGCCACCCAATCCAGCTCCAGGTGGAAGTGAATCCACAACCTGATTGGCCTACAGGACAATCCCGGAATTAGCCAATCACGTGCAGCCCATTGTGTAAATAATGTATATAAAGCAGATATTGTGGGGGAACTTCCTTTCCTCCTCACCACTATGAGCTGAATAAAGAGCATGAAATCCACTCTCAACTCCGAGTATATTTCAATAGCACTTTTCAGTCTGCCAGTAGAGGTCATGACAATCCCATGCCATCTTTGCAAGCTAGTGCTGCCCAGTATATGCTAAACATCTTGCCACTGTTTGACTGGCTTCCAAATCACTTCCTAGATAGTTCACACAGACGCCATGAGTCAATCAACCCTTTCCTCCTAGCTGTCCTTGTGTTACTTTCCTTTTCTAAAAGGAGGGGAGGAAAAAAGAGTTGTGAATGCTTTAGTGCAGCTGATTCAGGACCTGGTGAGGGTACCTGTTCAGTACCGGCTCTGCAGCGAGACAGGAGGACTCTATCAAATCATAAAATTTGAGACCAGCAAGTCCATTTTTCTACAGTAAGAATAAGTTATGCACATGGTGCACATAATACTTATGCCTTCATAAAGACTGGGTTACCTTGGTACAAATTTTATTTTCATTTTCATGTAAAACTCATAGAACCCTACACTTTTTTTAGCAGCTATGTGTGAAGGACCAGGGAAAATAGTGGGTATATGGCATAGGAAGCTCCCTCATACTAGGATTCTAGAACATCAGGGTTCCTGATCCTGTACACCAGGAGGCGCTAGTGAGGCACCCGTGGGCATGCATTTGTTTTTAGAGACCTGCCCTGGAGCCCATGGGGTCTCCTCCCCCCACTGAAATTAGGCTTCAAATAAGTATGTTATTGTAGCCACCAGAGTAAGGTTGCGCTCTGTGCTTGGTGTTTGTGCAGTTCCCACACAGTTTCTCTAGTTTGCAAAGGCCCCCAAAAAGATTGATAACCCCCTGTTCCTCCTAATATTTAATCAAGATTTGTTTTTTGGAGGGTAATTTTGGAATCAATGGATTCAAGATCTACCCTTTGGGGCAGGGGCAGCCAATCTGATGCCCTCTAGGTGTTAAACTACAACTCCCATCAGCCCCAGCCAGCATGGCCAATGGTCAGAGAGATGGGAGTTGTATTCCAACAATGTCTGGCAAGCCCCTTGCTCTGAGGCAAAAGAAAATGATTTTTCTCCATTTCTATGAGACATCCCAAGAGCAAAAACACAAAGGTGGAATCTCTCAGCCCTGCATTCTTAATGCATTTAATGGTAACCACACTGTTACCATAATTAGTACAGACAAAAAGAAGGATATGATGCAAGTCAGAAGAAAAGAAGAATGAAATGAATATTAATGTGAGTAATTCAGGAGTCGGTGGCAGCTGATGACATGCCACTTTGGAGCTGATGCCATACACCCTGAGGTACTTAAGGAATTGGCTGATGAAATTTCAGAGATGTCAGATGAACACGGAGAACCCAAGGAAATCACAGGCAGCCAGGGATGGGGAATATTATCTAAAGATGAAAGTACTTACCTGGAATGGCAGACTTCGGTATCTGTTACCGGAGGGGAAACAGCATGGATGAATGTAGCACCCACTGTGGACAAGTACAATATATGAAAGATGTAAACAAGAGAAGGGGACGTGGGTGGCGCTGTGGGTTAAACCACAGAGCCTAGGGCTTGCCGGTCAGAAAGTCGGCGGTTCGAATCCCTGTGACAGGGTGAGCTCCCGTTGTTTGGTCCCAGCTCCTGCCAACCTAGCAGTTCGAAAGCACGAAGTGCAAGTAGATAAATAGGTACCGCTCCAGCGGGAAGGTAAACGGCATTTCCGTGCGCTGCTCTGGTTCGCCAGAAGCGGCTTAGTCATGCTGGCCACATGAGCCAGAAGCTGTATGCCGGCTCCCTCGCCCAATAAAGCGAGATGAGCGCTGCAACCCCAGAGTCGGCCACGACTGGACCTAATGGTCGGGGTCCCTTTAGCCTTTACCTTTTTAAACAAGAGAAGGCAAAGAAGTGAAAAGAGCACCAAAGTGAAAGATCCCTTTCACCAAGCTGAACAGCGTGTCTGTGAAGAAGTGGTGCAAGAGGGTTCTAGATCAGACCATTTCACCCATATTCATGACTACATCTAGGGCACTCCATACGACACTCTCACTAGCATGCAGGGCTGCTGTTGGACTCAAGGCTAGGCCATTATTATGTCAAGGCACCATCCGTGTGAGCGGCCCTTCCACATGGGCTCTGCACACAAAGCTGCCAACATTTCGGCAATGGCAGTGGCACTGTGGAGCTGCTGTTTTTAGGGAGATCACTGTGGCTGCACATTCCACAGCACACACATGGAGTCGCTTTTTCACCAATATTGTACCGCCACTGAAGCACAACCGGACTCCTTCAGAGGTCCTGAAGCTGTTTGGGACTATCCTCATGTACATGCTGGTCCTTAGAATGGTGCTATACCATATAATATTATGTGAGTTTAAAAGCACCATAAACCATATTAGGAAAAGCTGAAGAAAATGTGTGTCCTTCTTAGGGGACATGGTAATAACTGCCTTACACTATTGAACATTGTCACTAAGAATAACAGCTGGTTTCCCCATCTCCTTACCTACTGAGGTAAGGCTACAATGCAGTGGCAGATGTGGAAAACTTGGATTAAGTAATAAACAAACCTCCTGTTCTAGGAAGAGTCAGTGATGTGTGCAATGAGGGCCAAACTACACGGAAGGCAGCATAGTTGTATTTTCCACCTATCCCTTAACAGGCAAATAGCAGCTTCCAGGGGCAAATTGGTTGGGGAAACAGTGCAGGTAGAAGAGTGAAACACCCTCTTTCTCAGTACTACTGATCTGATCTAATCTGGAGTTGCTTGTGCCTTTGTTGAAGCTTATTTTTATTTTTATTTTTAAAAAGCTGAGAGCTCATAAATCTTTCAGGTCACATGCGGTTTGGCCCTCAGTCTTCTGACATTGTCTGTGTCATGTGTGGTTTGGCTCTGATGGACAGGAATTTATGTAAAGTAATTCAGCAAGCTTTAGAGCCAAGTAGGAACTTGAAACTCTGTTTCCTTCCAGCATCCATACCCTGCACTCTGGCCCTGCACTACACTACACTGGCTCTCAGTGAAATTGATGGTTTTAAAACTGAAATTGACAGTCCCGCAAATCCACACCACAGCTTCATTATGGACTCTGGAGAGGCCCTGATTCCATCCACACATGTTATTTTTATTTTTCTTATTAGTATTAGTGTTACCTGCCCTTCAGCAGAAGGTACCGCAGCAATGTAAAATAAAACAGTTGAAAAACAGTTGAAAACAAATTATTGGCACTTTAAGCTTTTTGGTTCAAATTGCAGCTACCCTTCACTCCAGTGGAAACTGCGACTGGAATGCAGGGAGGAAGACTGAGAAGCAGCATTGGTGGGGCCTGGAAGAGTTTGCTCAAAGGCTGTGTGACCCCAATTCTCTGCGCTGGAGGAAACAGCCCTACTAGCCCAGAGTTGGCTTCTCTAGAAATCAGATGTTCAAAGTGGACCCACTTTCTGAAGTACCATCTTCTAATCTACAGAGGTAAGGCTCCTGAGAAGAAATGGGTGTGAAGTGAAACCCATAAGTAAAGTTTTAATACAATAAAATAAAATCACACTACAATATAAAATGTGGGATGCGGTGGTGCTATGGGTTAAACCACAGAGCTTAGGACTTGCCTAAAAAGTTCGGCGGTTCGAATCCCCGCGACGGGGTGAGCTCCCGTTGCTTGGTCCCTGCTCCTGTCAACCTAGCAGTTCGAAAGCACCTCAAAGTGCAAGTAGATAAATAGGTACCGCTCTGGCAGGAAGGTAAACGGCGTTTTTGTGCACTGCTCTGGTTCGCCAGAAGCGGCTTAGTCATGCTGGCCACATGACCCAGAAGCTGTACGCCAGCTCCCTCGGCCAATAAAGCGAGATGAGCGCTGCAACCCCAGAGTTGTCCACGACTGGACCTAATGGTCAGGAGTCCCTTTACCTTTACCTTTATAATATAGAATGGAGCCAATGAATCATTGGCCCCAATTTACAGCCCTAAGACGGGGTAATCTGTGCCAATGGCAACTGTGACAGGTGCTTCTTAGGTATCCAGCTTCAAAGGTGTTCAAAAATAAGCTGCTTTTCCCTGATCACCTATAGGAGGAGTGGGGAATCTCAGATCCAGGAGCTGCATGTGGCCCTCCGGGCTTCTGCATCTGGCCCTCAGAATTCTCCCCAGGCCCTGCCCCTCCCTGGCTCTGCTTTGCTCCTTGAGTAACTCTGATAATGCCTAGATGGAGGATGCGGAGGTGTGGGTGTGCCTGGAAACTACCCTAGTGTGCAAAGGTAACATTTATATTTGTTGCTCACCCACTTTTGCCTTTGACCCCACCCATGACTGGCATGGAGCCCTCAGGCTGCGAAAGGTTCCCCAGCATGATCTACAGAGATCGCTATCCTCAAGATGGTTCCCAGATGCTTGACTGGGGACCTTGGTTTCCTCTCAACTTAATGTTCCGAGTCTTCCAGTGTTCTAGTTTTCACTTATCGAGACTTCACGGATGAATGTATATTTTGGCATTGTGTCAGGCGTCAGGATAAAACTGTGCAATTGTTATAAAGTAGGTGATGCAACTGAACTTTGCATAACCTGACACAACACGTCCAGAAAGTTGAAAGTTGAATATCCTGGGCTCTTCTTTTACATAGCATACGTATCTACATGAGGGAAGGCAGTGTGGTTGGCCTGCAACTTTGCCCAAGGCATCACAGCTTCCTTATAGTTATTCTAGAGTTTTAAATGGTTGAGTGGATCTCTCTCTCATGAAGGGGGGGGGGGAGCTAAATTCACAGGTGCATTCAAAGCACCAGAGAGGAACGGAGACCTATCAGAAAGACGACCACATTGCCACCGCCACCAAGGAGGGGAGGTTATGGTGGGATACAAGGACTGATTGGGAAGGGCATGGGAAGTGTGGAAAGGAGGCCCCCAATGATGTCATTGGAAGCAGATGGGGTCCAAATTTTAGAATAAACTGAAATATTTCCCAGGGAGCTGGTGAGGTGAGTGCGGAAGGGATATTCAGTTTTTCCTACCCAGTTCTGAACTGAGTCAAAGAGTCCACCTTTCACTACCTGGCAATCCTTTTTAGACCAGTGAGTTTATTATTTATTTAGAGTTTGAAAAATGCAAGTATGGACAGGCTTCAGCTGACCTAAATCTCTTCAGTGGCTCTAGGATTGTATTTATATAAAGCACACCCACACACCATTTAGATGGCAAGTACTTCACATCTTCCTGAAAGCCTGATGCCATATCTGTATAGCTTTTCTAACATGAGCATCTATATATGTGGTGGCCACTTAAAAAATCCTACTCAGTCCGGCAATCTGTGTACATGTCGGAGACGGATGCACACCGAGACTCAACAGAATTGGAGACCTTTGCAGAAGACACAGCTCATGTTGCACAGCACCCAAACCATTAAACTCTCATGAGGCTTCAAAGGAGATGAGGTTTCACAACCATCCAGTGTATGCCTTTTACGATATGCCCTTCATGAAACTGGTGGGGAAGGCCAAAGAGAAATTCTTGGACCAAGCCTGTATCAGCAGCAATAGACTATTAGAAGAAGGATCAGGATGAGCTCACCCTCCCTCGTTGCTAGAGCATTGGGAGAGGATTTCAGGTTGGGAAATTGGCAAGGTCCCTTTCACAGTGTGTACGTGGGGCCACTGCCACAGGATTCCACTTTCAGACACATGTTGGAGCTTGCATTGACATTTGCCATGCCGTATCCCACAGTGACTCCTGAACAGCACCTGCATCTTGGTGGCTAATTGGTGGAGGTGTACCTAGGGCTGGCGACACTGGCACCTGCCAGAGACACAGGCTAAGGAGATGACGACGATGCAAAGATCACCAATCAGGTGAAGTTCTCCTGCAACACCTGGAGTGCTGCCCCCTGTCTCAGCGATACAGTACCTGCTTCCACCCGCAGAAGGAATTCGCTGGGATCACCAGCAGGAAAACCCGTTAGAGGGGGAGATGGAAAGGGGTTCCTTGGAGTGGTTTTTGGGCAAAGAGCAGTGCAGGCGCAAGGAGGCATGTTCCTCCTCTCCAGGCAACCTTGCCTGCTTCTCAGATTTTTTCTGGGGGGCGGATGCCAATAGAGCTCCTTGCCAAGGGTGCAAAGGTATGCCTTTGCTATTCAAAGACAAAAGAAACAAGAACTGGCTTTCCAAGTGGATTACACGTGAGGTGCTGATGGTTGCATGAACTAGCCCTAAGACATTTTTTTTGAACAGCGCATGGGAAAATAGGCTGTTCTCCCAAATCATCCTCATCACCTCTTTGAAAGCTCATTCAGGAATCCTGTTTGTGCTATTGCACATATCATTAACCTTTCCCATCCTTCCTGTGGCTAATCTGATCCCAGGCACTGCCAGTGCTGCTCAGTTTGCAAACAGGAGGACTTGAAGCAGGAGCCAAGTATCTGTGACTTCTAAAGAGCAAGTGGGAGGAGAAGGATGATGAAAGCTCAGGTCTCCTTCTTCACACAGTTCTTGAACTTATGACTCAACGTCAGGGAAACTTGTAAAACGGTGGAAAAAAACAAACACCAAACCTGACTACAGAGGATGGCAGGGCGCATGGTTTGATGTATGAATCGCTTTCCTTTCATGTTGGCCATCATGATGCAACAATTCAAATGAATTTCTCTACCAGGCAGTCAGGAATATGCCAAATGGGGAGAGCTTCTTCCCATTTCTTTGTGTGCTTTGTCACATGTGAGTCACTCCTGAGGAACAGGTCTGCAGTTCCGCTTTAGAAGAAGTGTGTACACAGTGTGGGAGAACAAAATGGGTGTAAATAACAGGCAATGCTTTCGTTTTAGAATGCAGACGTCACAAAGGTAGCAAGTCGAGCCCCAAGAAGATACAACATAGACTATCTGTTTATACAAAGAACCCAATAAATTCAACAGGAGTCTGGTGGGCCACCAAAGAAGGGTTGTTGGGCCACCAGCTCCCCCCACCCCACAGTTTATGGAGAAGCCTAGTGTGAAATATCCTACAGTATAGGAGAATGTTTTGCCCAGACAAAGTTGCCCAGTGCATGTTTTTCTTTCTTCTACTCTTAGCTCTCAATGGCTTTTGGCATGTTCTTGGAGGATCTTGCCTAAACACACTTAAAATGATTCCCAAAAAAGAAAAAGGGGGATAAAATAAAAGAGCGGGAGTACAAGAACCATGGGGACAATAACACAGGAACACGGAGGAGGGGCCAAGATGGCGACGAAGTAAGACGCGCTTGCCGGAGCTCCCCTTTCCAGTTCATGCTGTAAGTTACTCCGCTCCTATTTTTCTCTGGAAGTTGGCACGATAATGTTTTGATGATAACGCCAGAAACTCACCCTGTGGAAGCTTGCAAAGTCAGCGCCATAAATCTCCCTAATGAGCTTCACTAACAACCTGATTAGCTGTAACTTGGGCAGCCACCGGCCGCGCTTCCCTGGCCTTCCACCAGCTCTTGCTTGGCCTTTGAAGGACTCTTAGATAACCAAGCCGCTCAAGGGGTTTAGCATGACGAACCTAAAACATGATCGTACCTCTTCTGTGGAAGACCTTTCCTTTAATGCCTCAGAACCTATGTCTAAGGTTTCGAAGCCTACTGGGCTGGATTCACCACCTAAGACCTTAGAGCCTTCTATCTCATCATTGGAGGAGTTTTTCTGCAATCTTGTGCCTCCTTCGCCTGTTACCTCCAAGCAGTTAGATTGCCTACATGATCCTGCAATGACTCCAAACAACCTTTTAAACACCTCCAAGCAGGTAGACTTTCTATATGACCCCGCAACGACTTCAAATACTCCCTTGCCAGGAGACAAATCGCTGTTGGATATAACCTCCAGCCCAGATGGCCTCTCTCCCCACCCCGACCCTCATCGTAAATCTTTATGTGATATAGTACAATCAGTGGAGCTGAGGACTTTGCAGAAATATTGCCTGCACTTGGCTGACGAAATAAAGGTGCTATCAGCTTCCATCAATATGTTAGAGGGAAAACTAAATGCTTTCACCAAAACCCCTGCCTCGATTTTGAATCCGCCATTAAATCATCAGGGACCTGATAATCATGAGGCACAGAGCCTAAGTAGGGGGCAGCAGCTAGTAAACCTCCAACTCACCCCTAACAATATATGCTTGAACATCGCTCACTCCTGCTTCCCCTACTATGCCTGGAGAAATTGTAAAGCTGCTGTGATCTCATTGCGAATGTTGACCAGGTCCTACTTGGCCCAGGGTGATCTCCTATCATTAGAATGGCTGCCAGAGACTCCAAAATTTAAGCGCTTGTTGCTCAAGTTCGACTCTCCCAGGCTTCCTGCACTTTTGAGCAAACTTCAAAATCGCCTCAACTGGTATGGAATCTTCCCACAAAGATGCTTCTTTAACAACTGTAGGGGCATTATTGGGAAAATCCCAAACTCAGCAAATTTGGTTAGGCGGCCTACAAGGAGGATTGAGGATTATGACCGGATTTCGCAGCAACGGACCCTTCCTATGAACCCCTCCCTACGATTTACTAGCCGACCATCCCACCGGCAAGAAGGGACTGCCTTAAGGGGTAGAGCTTTGACGGGTCCAGCCTTGGCCATTATAGATGCTCCTAACACAAGCCCATGTGGACCCCCCTGCAGCGATAACGATCTCCAATCCTCAAAATGGCTGCATTCCTTGTGCTGATACCATGACGATGCAAGAGACACTGGGAGATCCAATAGCCCTTTGGACAAACACTGAGGCAGTGGCAAGGCTAAACAAGCTACTGGAAGCTAACCGAAAAGGATGTCTTCTGTCTTACATAGTGCTTTCCCATCAACAAGCCTCGATCCTCAAGGCACGACTCCTGCAACTACAGAGCATACGGCAAACGACGAGTCCATGGACTTGTCGGCTAGTAACACCCCCTCGTATCAAGATTCTCTCTTACAGCGATCTATAAATTCGCCCCAGCCACTGGCTGTTCCTGTGACATGTGACAACTTGAACCTGAAATGCAAACAATCAAAAATCACTGCCTTTTTTCACTCTACTGCCCCTTCACGCAGCGTACACCCCCATTTGGATTCTCCAGGATTAACCACGCAAGAGAAATCATGACTTGAGGGAAACACAAAGCGGCCTCTTACACTACTATCATGGAATGTGGCTGGTATTAAATCCAAACTGACAGATCCATCATTTGTTGCCTATATAAATAGCAGCCACATCCTTCTATTCCAAGAGTCATGGGCTTGTGAGGACTTCTATCTAACAGGATACAAGGGCTTCTACCTGAATGCCACGCAGAACTCGTTATCACTTGGTAGACCGCAAGGAGGCTTGGCTACTTTTGTTTCCTTAGCCATAAATCTTCAGGCCGAAAAAATCGACATCCAGTCGTCACTCATGCTGATTATAAAGTTGCAAACAGCAGAGGAAACGACAGTAGTGATCAATATCTACTTATGTCCAATTTATAAGAGAAATTTGGTTGATCTGAGATGGCAGGAAATCCAAGTGACATTGGAAACGCTTTTTGATAAATACCCCGAAGCCACTTTTCTGTTGACGGGAGATTTTAATGGACGCCTGTCACATACTGACCAAATCTTATTCTCTAAATTTAACAAGTACCCTTCTTCACCTCTTATGACTACAGATCTTTTACCAAGGAAATTCAAAGATAACATAGCCACTTACGCAGGTTTCAAATGCAGGCAAACCTTGCTGGCCCTCAATTTCCTTCTGCTAAATGGGGCAGTCAGCTCGGACTACCCTGCCGAATTCACCTATTGGTCAGGTTCACGTGCATCCACTATTGATTTTGTATGGATATCTCCCGACCTTACCCCAAAAATATCCAGCTTTAAGGTGGCTACAAGATTGGAGAGTGATCACTTCCCTCTAGAAATTTCCTTGACTCTGGCTGACGAACTTGATAGGCACTCCTTTGTGCACCTATCAAATGATCATCTGGAGATAAGACCTACAGCCCTTAAATGGACCTCCAACTCGGCCCAGCAGTTGAACGAACTTCTCTGGTCTGATCAGCTCCAAATAAAAAGGGCTTCCCTTATGCAGGTGGATGAGCCTCTACCAATATATGATGATTTAGTAGAACTTCTAAAACCAACATTAGCTCGGTCCCCCACAAAGCATGGTAAACAGTTTTTCCACAAAAAATGGTTCGATGAGGAATGCAAAAACTTCAAGAATCATCTGTATAATGAATGGTTGGCATACAGAGCATCAAATGACCCCATGCCAAATAACCGCCTTATCACCCTCAGGAGAAGTTACAAAGTCCTACTAAAGGAAAAGAAGCTTGAGGCAGAAAGAAACAATTGGAACAACCTTTCGATAGCTGCAGAGAATAGAAATCCAGCCTCTTTTTGGCAGTTAATTTCCAGATACTTGGGTAGGCCGCTTGCAAGAATAGAACCCCACATCTCAGCGGACACTTGGGAAAGATACTTCGCCGATCTGTATGCAGCCCATTATGCCTGCGGAGATACGGTGGAGCCGGAAGCACTGCCCGATTGGGACCCAGTTACATGCCCTGAAGTTGAAACTCTCATAGATCGATTTAAAGCAGGCAAGGCCCCCGGTGATGACCTTATATCCATTGATGCCATCAAAGCAAATAAAGATTGGTGGATCCCACTTTTAGCAGCACTTTACACGCATATAAACAAAACAGCAAAATTTCCCTCAAGCTGGAGCTCTGCGTTGATTGTATTAATACATAAGAAAGGCCCACGTACAGAGCCGAGCAACTTTAGGCCAATCAGCTTGCTAAATGTCATTGGGAAGATTTACTCGGGGTACCTGCTAAACAAACTATCGAAATGGATGGAGGACGACAATATCATTGCCAATGAACAGGCGGGTTTTCGCCCTGGAAGATCTACCACAGACCAAATATTAACCTTGAATCACCTGGCGGAAAAGTATGCCGGCAAAGCCCCAAAGGTTCTTCATGTGGCTTTTATTGACCTTAAGCAGGCATTTGATCGAATCTCTAGAAAGCAGCTATGGACAAAACTGGCTGCTACAAAGATCGATCGTCGTCTCCTTCATCTGATTATCAGCCTCCATACAAACACCTTTCTGAGAATCAGGCTAGACAATAAAGGCCTAGTCTCCAACCCTGTTACCACCACTAGAGGGGTAAGACAGGGTTGTCTATTGGCCCCAGCATTGTTTAGCTTTTACATTAACTCACTGGTGACTCATATGGCCAATGATGTTTTCCACCCCCCCAAATTAGCAGGCCGATCTCTGAATGTTCTTCTGTATGCGGATGACACCGCACTTCTTGCCAGATCCCCTATTGGACTGAGGAGAATGTTGCAAGCTCTACATGAATACTGTGATCAGCATGAGCTCCAACCCAACTATGCTAAGACCAAGATCATGGTCTTCTCTGCCCGACCGAGACTCCATCGATGGTCGATGAACGGGATCCCCCTAGAGCAGGTTAACTGCTTTAAATATCTGGGACAAGTAATACGGTCAAATAGGTCTTTTCTGGCCCATAGAGACTATATAACAACTAATGCATCTAAAGCAGCCATCCAGATTAGATCTCTATATGCTAAGAATCAGGCTCAATCAGTGAAGATAGCTTTGAGACTCTTTCAAATGAAAGTCCTCCCCCTTCTTTTGGTGGGCATCTCTTTAGGCTCCCGTAGGGATTTTTTGAAACTGGATTCTATCCAAACGCGATTCCTTAGAGCCATCCTTAGGATTCCCCCCTCGGTAGCGGGTGCGGTTATGAGATTAGAGGTCGGCTGGCAAGCTCTACGGTATGTGGCCTTGAAGACGAAGCTCTGGCTATGGCTCAAGCTTTGTTTTAAACCAGTGGGTATTGCCCCCTTGATATTGAGGGACGATTTCCAATCATCGTGGGAAAGGGAGGTCATTAATGAGGTTCAATCCTGCGGATTGTCTCACCTTTACTTTGAGGCTATGACGTACAATCAAGCTAGAGCTGTGATCTCCCGGAGACTGAGTGACATTGCCAGACAAGAGGACATAGCCCTGGTAAAACCAGGGATGTTCCTAGGGGACCAGATTTATCGGACCATACCAGCCCCCTACCTTGCAGAAATCCACTATGTTGAATACCGCAGACTTCTTACAGCGGCTAGATTAAATGTCCTTGACTCTGCGATATTGGGGGGAAGGTACAGGGGAGTACCATACGCCCAGAGAACCTGTCATTGTGCCATGGGTGTGGTTGAGTCCACCAAACACATTCTCTTGACTTGCCCTTCTTATGCAGAGCTTAGACAAAATTTTATAGACCCACACCTATGTCAATTTAGCTTCCTACCCGGAGAAAACCAGGTTTTACACTTGCTGAATAATGTCACTAGAGCTATACCTTCCTTGGTGGCCAAATTTCTTTTTTTAGCTTTTAAGCGTCACAAGACTATAATTGACTGTATTGATATGGGGCTATCTGTTTAGCCCATTTTAGTGTTGGCTAAGTTCTAAAATCTTCCTGGATGTTTTAACTGTGTATTGACAAATGTACTTTTTTCTGACTGACGGTCGAATAAAAGGTTGATGATAACACAGGAACACAGGAAGCTGCCTTATTCATTGACCTATCTAGGTCAGTATTGCCTATGTTGATGGCCAGCAGCTCTCAAGGATTCCAGGCAGCATTCTTTCCAACGCCACCTGGAGATGCCAGGGATTGAACCTAGAATCATAGAATCATAGAATCATATAGTTGGAAGAGACCACAAGGGCCATTGAGTCCAACCCCCTGCCAAGCAGGAAACACCATCAGAGCACTCCTGACATATGGTTGTCAAGCCTCTGCTTAAAGACCTCCAAAGAAGGAGACTCCACCACACTCCTTGGCAGCAAATTCCACTGTCGAACAGCTCTTACTGTCAGGAAGTGCTTCCTAATGTTTAGGTGGAATCTTCTTTCTTGTAGTTTGGATCCATTGCTCCGTGTCCGCTTCTCTGGAGCAGCAGAAAACAACCTTTCTCCCTCCTCTATGTGACATCCTTTTATATATTTGAACATGGCTATCATATCACCCCTTAACCTCCTCTTCTCCAGGCTAAACATGCCCAGCTCCCTTAGCCGTTCCTCATAAGGCATCGTTTCCAGGCCTTTGACCATTTTGGTTGCCCTCCTCTGGACACGTTCCAGTTTGTCAGTGTCCTTCTTGAACTGTGGTGCCCAGAACTGGACACAGTACTCCAGGTGAGGTCTGACCAGAGCAGAATACAGTGGCACTATTACTTCCCTTGATCTAGATGCTATACTCCTATTGATGCAGCCCAGAATTGCATTGGCTTTTTTAGCTGCCGCGTCACACTGTTGGCTCATGTCAAGTTTGTGGTCAACCAAGACTCCTAGATCCTTTTCACATGTACTGCTCTCAAGCCAGGTGTCACCCATCTTGTATTTGTGCCTCTCATTTTTTTTGCCCAAGTGCAATACTTTACATTTCTCCCTGTTAAAATTCATCTTGTTTGTTTTGGCCCAGTTCTCTAATCTGTCAAGGTCGTTTTGAAGTGTGATCCTGTCCTCTGGGGTGTTAGCCACCCCTCCCAGTTTGGTGTCATCTGCAAATTTGATCAGGATGCCCTTGAGTCCATCATCCAAGTCATTGATAAAGATGTTGAATAAGACCGGGCACAAGACAGAACCCTGTGGCACCCCACTAGTCAGTCTTCTCCAGGATGAGATCTTCTGTGTGCAGATCAAACGCTCTACAACTGAGCAATGGTCCTTTTCAGCTAAGCAGACTATTTGTAGTGCTAAATATAACGGATTCATTTGTTTCAGTCTGGGGTTTATAGTTAAAGATAGCAAAGGGACACTATGACAGTATGACCATTTTGAGATGTAGGGATCCATTCAGAGGCAATCCACCCCCTTCCTTTCTGCTGAGGGTCTCCTCCTTCTTAGTTTTGAAGTTTTTCTTTCAAAACTTTTGTCCCGCTATTTTATTTTTTTTACTCCACTGATGGCTGTTACGTTCCGTCTTACTGTCTTGGCAGGCAAACCAGATTTGATCTTTGAGACCTACTTTCCCGCTGCAACCTATCTTTCAGTTGGTTACTGAGACCTGGTGTGTCATCATCCATAACAACAACATCATTGCTAAGACATGCACTTTAAAGCTGGCAGTAAGCCCCATTGAACAAATGTATTCATTTAGAAAATTCGCTACTTGCTTTTCACTGTCTGTAGTCCCAAAGTGGGGTGCAATGTCAATTAAACATAATAAAATACATAGTAATCTGTCAACAGAACATGCCAACGTAAACAGAATCAGCATATCCATTTAACAGCGTAGCACTTCAACTTTAAACAAAGGCCTGAATGAATAAGGGCCCGTACATATCTCAGCTTAAAGTGGATTGTGAGCCTCTTGTGCCTCCTTTAATTTTCCCTTATCCATGCGGCATTCTCCTCCAACTACTGCTGTCCCACACTTTCTCCTCCATAAATTCGGAGATTCCCTGTGTGACATTGATTGCATAGGGAATCTCCAGATTGAGGAAGGAGACTATCCTCTGTATGGAAGCAGCCCCAATAAACTCACCACATAGTCAATGGCAGCATGAATGTTTGTATTGGTAATGGTTGTTTCTTCTTTGTCATTATTTAGCTTTGTCTGTCATTAGCTGCCTGTGTTACTTTGTCTGCGTTGACTACAAACTGTGATAGGACATGTTAGGGTCAACTAAGAGATGGCGGAACAAAACTTGGTGTTTATGGCACAAAACTGGCACAAAGCACAGGGATAGGCAGGGCTTTTTCCCCAGCCAGAACTCTTCAGAACTCAGTTCCAGCACCTCTCAGGTGGGCGCCATTGCCATTATAAGAGAACAAGGGAGGCATTCATGGTGAGTCCTGGCACTTTTTTTTCTAAAAAAATCCAGCACTGGGTAGCTTTTGAGGGAACACTAGATTTTTAGTTCCATAGTTCATGCCTATATTTATACACATATTCATCAGTGTCTGGAGTGAATGTCCTTCAGCTTCTCCTCATCTTTGGTCTTGAATGAGGCCTCTCCACTCAGATTCATCTTTCAGGATTCACTTTTTGAAATGTATCGAACCAAACCTGGTACCCTGAACAGGGTCTTAGTACTGTGTTTGACGAGTTCTTTTCTCAAGATTGAGCTATTGTCAGAGAACTACAAAATGGAAGGCAGAGAAGGAGACCATTGATTAAGGAAATATATCAACTTCTTGTGTGCATATGATTGGAAGTATCCCTGTTTGCAATTCTCTATCAGAACTCTTAGGAGAGAAAAAGATCCAAGCAAATAAAATTGCCAGAAAAAGGAGAACAGACCTCAATGAGACTGCAAAGGAACAGAATCACAGGAAGAAACGTCTGTGACAAGTACATCTCTTGTAGTGCTGGCCAAAGTGAAGTTCCACTTTCCCTGGTAGTACCAGGTGCCTTCGAATGACAGATCAGCACAGAATTGATCCACTAGTTGTGGATTTGCCTGCAAAACTAACTGTTACATAAAAGCAGGAACCTTGATGTTAAAACAAAACAATGAATGAGTCTGGCATGCGTACAAAATGAGAAAGCTCTGTTGTTGGATACACATTAGAAGCTGGTCCAACTGGGAATTTTAATGACATTTGTGACATTCATCCATTTGGCAAGAGCGTTTGGAGGCAAATACATGAAAATAAATAAATAAAACAGCATTCCACTGACACAGCAACAAAGGAAGACAAGAAAAACAAAAACAAAGAGGATGAAATATGACTTTGTTCAATACATGTTCAGAAGCTGCTTGACCTCACCTCTGCATTTCATTGCTTGAAAGTATCATAAATTCATAAACAACCCTGCCCCCATTTCCCTCCCATTTCTCTGTATTTGTTCCTGATTGTAAGCCCCTTTGGGCAAGGACCTCTTGTAACTGATATTTATATAGAGTGGCACTATATAAATAAATAGATTATTGGAGTGCTGCATTGGATGTGGCTTTTGGGTCTGTTTCTTCCCAGACTGCCTCCCATACAAAACATTCCCAGAGCTTAGGGGAACATTGGAGGGGACCTACAATGCGGGCCGAGATGTTCCGGGAAGGAGGAAATTTAACAACATAAATGCAAATCTGTGCACATTTATTTTTGCATGTGCTTGATGGGACGCTTTGGAGCACTGACTTTCCCCCCCCAAAAAATAATAATTTAAAAGAAACATTTTCCCCTCTACAAAAACAAATCATAATGAAATTGCTATTACTATACAATAATTAACAAAGGTTTGCACTTGCCTGCCAATAATATTGAAGACTACTCTTTCTAACATTATCTGTCTGTTTGTCTATATTTGATCACTGGAACTGTTAAAGCTTTTCAGTGGCTGACTATAATTCCCCCCCCCCCCCTGGTAACAGATTCAGAATAAAAGGTTTTATAGAAAGATGGAGAGGATTATCAAAATTATTAAGATAAATGATAATAAGAGCCATAATAAGATTAGCTTCTGATATTTGACCAATTAGCTCCAAAACCTGTTCCCAGTATCTCTGAATTCTATTATCCTTCCACAAAAGATTTATAATGGCACATGGGTGATATGGGGAATGTAAGGCACACTGGCATGTTAAAAGTGCAAAAAGTACCCAACATGCTACACTGGCAAAGTTGATTAAATGGTAGGCTTCTATATAAACCAGTTACATTTGTGTGTATGAGTGTACTATTGTTCCTACTGTTTAAGGGGTTCTCAGACAGTGCATTATTCCGGTTTGGCTTTGGTCTGCTTAGTTTCAGAGATGGAATTCTATGAGGTGCTTTCTTACCATTCTGCCTTTGTAACTAGAATCTGTCCTTTAAATAATAATAAAAAGATTAAAAAAAATAGTCTAGTTACTGGGATAAGTGAAGGTGGATTGGGGATTAGCTATAGACTTTAATAGGCCACATATTATTCTTGGTAACAAAGCAGTCACCCTCAACACAAAAATGATTCAGGACATTTAGCAGAGGAGTTGAATGCATGTCATATTATTTTAACAGCAAGATTCCCATGAAATGGTGGGAATGTGTTTGGAAATATAGCCATAAAGAGGTTCTATAGCTGATGAGGGCCAGACCCAACTTTCCTTTCCAGTTGGATTTGTCACATTTTTCTTTCCCGTGGACTCTGCAACTCTTGAGATCCTCCTTTCTGCCCTTATTTCCCCAAGGCCTGCATTGTTGTAATGGGCAAATGTCAATTTTAGTTTCTCATTTTCCAAATCAGTTGCTCACATTTCTACAGCAGCTTGTAATTTATTTATTTTTAAGTCCTCATAAAACTCTGTCAGGACTTGGGTACAAATTTCTCTTACTATACACATTTTTAAATGCAATTTTGTCCGATATACTTTTTTTTTGCAAAGTAATTTCCCCACTTGGGGGTATTTCTGGAACTTTTGTTGTCATTTGAGGTTCATTTGACCCCAGTGGCACGGAATGCCTTCCGTCAGCTTGGGCTGGTGGCCCATCTGCACTGCCTGCCAATTAGTGTCTGGGCCGAATTCAAAGTGCTGGTTTTGACTTACAAAGCCATAAACAGCCCAGGACCACAATATCTCAAAGACTGCATCTCTCCATATGAACCTACTGAACCCTGAAATCATTTTCATTGGGGGCCTTTCTTGGTGTGTCTTCTCCATGAGAGGTCCGGAGGGTGGCAACACGAGAACAGACCTTTTCTGCCGTGGCTCCGTCTGCGGAATGCTCTCCCCTAGGAGTTTTCACTAGTGCATTTGTTATACACCTTTAGATGCCAACAACAACAAAATGCATTTGTATATGTTATTTTTACAAATATACGCATTAATATGCATAATAAATGCATTTTTGTACTCATTATGTGTCTGGAGTACTGCCCTGCAGAATTGAGATGAACGTGAATTTCAAAGGATAGCTTTTTTTTTGTTTTGCATTATGTTTTAACAAATGCACCTTTAAATGTGAACCGATTCCTCCCTTAACCTGTGACTAGTTCTTTCTTGACCATATGCTTCCAGGCCTGTTAAGCATTGGTCTGGGCTCCTTCCTTAGCATGTGGTGTTTTGATGTCTAGGCATGCAAATAGGTCTGAGATGAGGATGAAGATTGGAGAGGTAGAGGGGTAGAGCACTTACTTTGCCGTTTAGTCCCCATCATCAGCCCCTGGGAGAGACTTCTGCCTGAAACCCTGGAAAGTGTAGACCATAGATCAGTGGCGTAGCGTGGGTTGTCAACACCTGGGGCAAGGCAAGTAATTTGCGCCCCCTAACCCGTGGATTTCCCCTAACCCCAGATGTTGCGCCCGGTGCGGCCGGCCCCCCCTGCACCCCCCACGCTACGCCACTGCCATAGATTGATGGTCTGACTTGGTATATGGCATCTTCCTGTGTAATGACTGCTGATGTCACAAAGGCATCAATTCCCCCTCTAGAAAAACAGTGAAGAGCAGTGCCTTTGTAGTTCCTGAAGGTAAGAGACATTTTGGCACAGGGATTCTGAAAGACTTTACACTCTTCTTCATTTTCCAGCAGCGCCTTTCCTGCCTGGGCCAGCAACGTGGATCAAAAGACAAACAGACTTGCAGAATTGTGGGACAATATTATGTCAAGTTTGTAATGAACAAATATTGTGCAAAGAGTGAGGACTGGAGACATAAAAATGAGTGTGTAATGCCCCTCGGCCTCCAGTTCCTTAGTGGGAGTTTAAATCATTGAGTTGGAGGTACATCAAGGTCAGGATCATGCTCCACCCCTTTCAATGAGTAATGTAGTGCTTGATACTGCAAACTGTTTGAATGATGCATGTCGGGGATTACTTCCATGAAACTCTTACATAAGAAAATACGACTACTTGAGGACAATGCTATCTTACTGCAGAGTGTCACGTCAGCACTGAGCATAAGAAAGGCCTGCCGGATCAGGCCATTGGCTCATCTGGTTGAGCATCCTGTTCTCACAGTGGGCATGCAACAATCAATTTTTGAAAGTTGGAAGATTCAAGACAAACAAAAGAGATGCTTCCAGTGGTATAGCATGGGTTGCCAGTGCCCGGGGCTATGTGCGGGGGTGGGGGAGGGAAACAGATGGAGTAGACATGTGCATTCAACTGCCTAACGGTGTCCGCATCACCCAGGAGGTTGCATCCACAGAAATATGAAAAAAGGAGTCTGGAGAGATCATTTTCTGGTTCATTTTGCACCTGGGGCAACCACCTCTGTAGCCTCCCTGCTATGCCACTAGATACTTCACACAACACATATTGATGTCATATCCATAGGAACCACCTCCACTGTCAGAAGCAATGTGCCTCTGAATACCAGTTCCTGGGGAGCACAAGTGGGGAAAGTGCTGTTGTGCCCAGGTCCTGCTTGCTGGGTTCCCATAGGTATCTGCTTAGCTGCCGCGAGAACAGATTGTATTTATATGAGAAATGAGATCAGACATCCAGCTTACGTTCTGTTGAATTCATTTCTCTCTCTGTTCCTACAGTCTAGACTGTCACTTAACATGAGTCATGATGCCAGGGTGGCTAACATGCTGTTGATCTAGCTAAAGGGAAGGTCAGTGCTTGTACAGTCATCCTATGACCTGGAAGGGAAAGTTTCAAGCGAGATCAAGATGATTTAGAGACCTTGACCCAAAGAGGGGAAACATCTCATTGATGCCTGTGGAGAACGCAAAATACAGCAGACTTACAAGATCCAATTCACAGCAAGGTGAACTGGGGGGCATCTGGCTAAACCATCTCCATCTGCTTGCTCATCCAAATCCAATCTTCCATTTAAAAATCATATTAGCTGTCTAGGTACTGCTCTGGGTTTCAAATTGAACATATAAGAAGTAATACCTGACCTCGTTTGGAAACCACTTTGAAGCAGTATGGCTAATAAACCTCCTGCGCTTATGAAACATTGCATTATGCTTGTGAAATTGCAATGGTGTTATGATGATATTAAACCAGCCTTCCTCAACCTGTCCAAATGCTTTGGACTACAATGGGTAGCCAACATGGAAAATAGTCAGAAAATAATCATGGAAAATTGTAGTTCAAAACATCTACAATCCAAAACATTGTAGTCCAAAACATCTGGGGCATGAGGTTGAGGAAGGCTGCATAACACCACTGTAACATTAACTCAAGTCTGAGATCCTATGCTCCTATATCCCCCATCAGTGTAAAGATGCATGTGCAAAATAGTTGTGCTGTAGCTGAATGCACATACAGTACATTTTAACCAATGGGGGACCTAACAGCTGACCCTTGCTTCCTCTCCCTGCCCCTTGGCCAACTATAGATGGATAACCCTTGTCTTCTCAGAACCCTGACTGCAGACGCAGGGAATCTTTTTCAACCCAACTTCTGCATTCCCTTGCGGGGAACTTTATGAACACCTCATGCCCGAGTCAGAAGTGGGTAGGAGCAGAGCTGTGCCTCAACTCTTTTTCTTTCTCTGCCATGTGCACATGACTCGCCCTCATGCAAAAATTAGACTATTATTATTATTATTATTATTATTATCCCCCATCGTTCTACCTGGACACTGAGGTCCAGTGCTGAGGGCCTTCTGGCGGTTCCCTCACTGCAAGAAGCCAAGTTACAGAGAACCAGGCAGAGGGCCTTCTCGGTAGTGGCACCCGCCCTGTGGAATGCCCTCCCACCAGATGTCAAAGAGAACAACCACCACTAGATTTTTAGAAGACATCTGAAGGCAGCCCTGTTTAGGGCAGCTTTTAATGTTTGATGCATTACTGTATTTTAATATTTTGTTGGAAGCTGCCCAGAGTGGCTGGGGAACAAACAAACAAACAAACAAACAAACAACAACAACAACAACAACAACAACAACAATCTTCCATTGGCACTAGGGATGAGCAGATATGCCAGTTTTGGCTTCTTTCACTTTCTCTCATTTTTTCCAGCCTTCAGTTCTCTACATTTCAACATCAGTTTGCAATTTTGTGTGTGTGTGTGTGTGATGACAAAGCCATCTGAAGTGAATCCTTGGCTCCATACGCCTCTGGGCTTCTTACACTTATGCACATTTTTGGTTGTTCCTGCTTCAGCTTTGAAGGCAATTGAGCTTTGCATTTGGGACACGACTCTCCTTTTATGAAAAGCTTTATGGATAAAGTTGCTTTTCTTCCAAGTGTTGGCTTTTTACCTAACACTGTTTCTAATGCTAATGGTACTCAGATATTGTTTTACTCCCTGCCCCCCCCCGCCACACCATCACATTGATGTGGATGAGAATGAACATTTGTTGCATTCAACCGATGTCAAAAGGGCTTTGCCCTTTTATTTATGCTCATCTTTTCATCTGTTTGATGGGGAAAGCATCAAGGGAAAAGAGATTCTGCACAAACTCTTTCCAGGCATATTGTCTCAGCCATTATAGTCTGGATCAAGTAGAGTATTTGTTGCAAATGCACACATGTTCTACTAGATTCCAAGGGACATTTGCTGCTGCCTTCAGAGGCCTATTGGAGGAAAACATCTGTAGAGCAGATTTACAGGAGGAACTGTTGCTTTGTGGTTAGAGGGTTGGACTAGAGGTGGAGAGAACAACTCAGCCCCATTCATCACAAATCCCACTGGGTGACTTGGAACCAGTCACTGCCTCTCCATCTAACTTAGTGGTGGGGACCCTCAGGCCTATGGGTGAAATGTGGCCCTCCAGCCCTCTATATCTGGCCCTTAGGACTCTCCCCACACCCTTCCCAAAACCTGCTCTATCTCCTCCAAAGCTGCTTTTGCTTGGCTGGCATGTGTCCTTGGATAGAACTTGTTTGGATGGAGTATAGAGGGATGCGAGTGGGTGGCTGTAGAAAAATCTGACTTTTGTGTGGCTGTAGTTTATTACATTGCTCTGTCCATTTCTGTCTCTGACCCTTTCCACCAGTGGCATGTGGGCCCCATAAGGTTCTCTATGAGGAAATGTGGCCCTCAGGCTGAAAATGGTTCCTTACTACTGGTCTAACCTATTACACTAGGTTGTTTTGAGGATAAAATGAATGGGAGGGAAATAAGCATGGGGAGGAATTCATTTTGGTAAGGATTTTAAACACAGATCTCTCTAATTTGTCCTTTCCAAAACAACGTGCAAACCAAAACACAACTGTCCTTCAAAATTCATTTTTCTCCAAATTTTGTGTTGCAGTTCACCAACCAAATAATGTGCATGAAAAGCATATAGCTACATGTGTGGGTGAGGAGGACATGTGATAGCACATGGCTAGGGATGTGAGGAAAAGCAGGTGCGAAATCTGTTTTGATTCCATAGGGAACACTCTGTCACAGTCCCCTGTGATCTGTTAAAGCAAAACAACAAACATTTATAAACAGAAATAAATATAAATATACCCAACTATGTTGATTCCTGTTCATTGAACAGTTTTGTTTACTTAATGCTAATCTATTTCCGAAACAATACACAAACTAAAACACAGCCAGCCTTCTAAATTTGCACTTCTCTGAATTTTGCAAGGGAGTTCTCCAGCCAGGTAACATGTACAGAAATGCATGTAATAGGGTAAAATGTGCATTAAAATGCATACATTAGTGTAAATAACATATGGAAATGCACTGCATTAGGGAAAATAGTTTGCAAAAACACATCTAGTAGGCAGAACTGCACAAAAAGCAAAATTTGCACTCATATGTTAATGAATTTTCATGAGATTTTTTTTTTAAAGCCATAAATTGATGTGGTAACATGGAGAACTGAACCTAAGATAGAAAAATGAGAAACCAAGAAACTGAAACTGATTGATTAGCCTATCCCTAGTTTACAAAAGCAGTGAATTGAGGTGGTAGGAATTTCCCCTGTGAAAAAAAACTGGCATGGTTTTAGCTCAACCTTTTCCCTGTTGTTTTGGCATTCTCTTTCCAGGGATTTCCAGATAGGCAGCCAGCACTGTGTGGAATCTACGACAGCAAAACCAACAAAAGGGTCTTGTCGCACCATAAAACACAAGATTATTTTGGCCTAAAGTTCCAGAAATAGAGTCCTCTTTATCTTTTCTTTATCACAAATATTTCTTTCCCACCTTGCAGAGCCAAGCCCTTCCAACATGGCTCACATGCAAATAGAATACATTAAAAAAGAACATTTCATTACAGTACCAAACAGCAGTCCAAAAACATCGTAAAGACAAACCTAGCACTCATAGAAGACCAATTTAAAACAAATTAAACAATGCATGCAGTGTTCAAATGTAAACAGTGAGGTCAGGGAAATGTAATGGAAAAAATATAGCACAGCAATGATGTTAAAGCTAGATGTACATAAAGCAAGCACAGTCACCGTTCATAAAGTAGGTTAGTTGTAACATAAAAATTATGACATTTGCAGGAAAGTGATTGTTATTATTATTCACATCTTTTTTCTTATATTGAAGAGTTACAGTGCAATAAAATAACTTTTATTCAGAAACATTTGCTCCATAATGAATTTAATCCTTCCTTTTCCTAACCCATCCAACCCTCCCTAAACCAATTATAGCCCTCACTCCCTAAATGTACTTCTCAATAGTATCCCACGCTCAAGATGTGCACAGTTAACAAACAAATTGGAAGAGAAAAGAATAAGAAAATCAAAAACCAAAAAAGGAAAAGGAAAAGGGGGGGGGAGAGAGAAGGAAAAAAAACAGGGGAAAGGAAGTTTACAGGGTGATTTTAATGTCGACGAATATTTGTAATAACACCACCTTCAGTCTGAAGTAGTTGCCTGCATTCTCTGCCATGTGTAGATTATAGGAGCAAGTGTTACACTGATTCCATTGGCCAGGATTCTCTGGCAGGGCCCCTCTAGTCAAAAACCCGAGCGATGGTGTCATTCATAGGGGCAGTCCTCAAGCAAATGAACCACAATGGGGCCTTGTTCTCCGCCTCCCCTTTCCCCCCCTTGACTCCCTAATTTGACTTTCCCTCCCCCCCCTTTCATTTACTGTGGCTTCCCTCCTTTCACTGTTATATAAAAACTTTTCCAACTTTGGTCACTTTTCTCCTTTCATATCCAAACAATTGGCCCTTCCATCTCCTGAATCCAGCACTGAAGGCTTAAGGCCCTACATTGAGGTTAGAGAGAGAACCTGTCAGATCCTCAACCCCCCCCCCCGCCTTCCCCTTCTGCTGACAGAAGGAGGGAGAGTCACTGACCTCCCATCGGGGAGTGACACAGGAAACCTGTAATTACACGCTTGTGACAGCAATGCTCTATCATCTTAATCATGCTGTTGCTGCCATGACAGAGGTGCTGCCTGGTGGGGATTAAGCAAAACACAAACACACACAGTGACGCAGCGGCCGCGGCCATGCCAGGGAATCTCTTTGCGCCAATTGGAGCGGCACTTCTGGAAATGTACGGCTGGCTCTGAACCTCTGAAAACCCTGATTCATCTGTGTTCTGCGAGAAACTGCTTCTCCTGACTGCTCACACTAGCCTCTCTGAGTCTATTCTTCCTTCCTCTGTAATTACCATCTCACGCCCCAATCAGCATGACGCAGAAAACATAATCGGCCATGGAGCTCAAAGGCTGATGTAATTTACAAAAGATTAGTGTAATTGATTTCGGTGTTATTGTTGACAATTTCCACCATACCCCGATTCAAAAAAGCCACGTTTCCGGCTCAAAACACGCCGGTTTTCATTTTCTGATGTTGCGTTTTGCTGTAAATCTCCCTTTCACTGCTCATGTTCCACACCCACTCCCCTTTTCAATCACAGACTCTGCAAAAGTGCTTTCAAGATGGGTGTTTCTTGTGATCGGTGCTCCTCATAAGTGCAAGTTTTTTGCAGCATCCACACAACATTGTGGTCAACAAAATGACAGCACGTATCCCCTGCCCCACCCCACAAACTGATCCAGATTGACTGTTTACAGGGGGAAATCTTGCAAACACCTATTGCCAATGACAATATCTCAGCAACTGTTTATATATTAAAGCCCCGTCTGGAAGTAGCCAAGTGCCTTGAAAACTTAATGGCACCACCATTCGCTTTCCCCACTGTATGAAGGGGTAAACTGATGCTGACCCATGCATATGCTACAGGGCTTTTGCCGTGCAGAGAGATGGGCAGGAACCTCCCCCCCTCCCCCCCACATCATATTTCCTCCATATAAGTGACAGAAGCTTATATAGCACAGTTGCAATACCAGAGCTGGGGCAAGGATAGTTGATGTCCTCTGTAGTTACTAGTGCGAAGATTCATAGGATAGGGCCACTGGACAAGAAGACTGCAAAACATGTAGTTGGAAATCAAATGCCCTAAACACGAACACAAAATTGTGGGGATTATGTGCATAATGTCATTTGGTGGTAATGCTCACATTCTTCAAAAGAAAAGAGTTTGGGTTTCTTTTTTTCTTTTTAAAAAGCTTTCCTTAACTAGGTTTTGAGATGAAGAGGAAAAAATAAACAAATCCAAAGGTCCATAATCTAGAATGCATCAGGTTAAGATTATCAGCATGTAAAGTTATTGAGTTCTTGTCAGTCTGCTGCGCTAATACTCACCCTTTGCATCTGTTTTGTTTGGCTTTATTTTTAATTAGCATTTTCAAAAAAGTTCAATAAAAAAGAGTTTGTAGAAAGTATTATAAAAATGAACAATATGCTTTATGCCCAATGTGCATGGCACCTTGTTGGCAGTACGCAGAACTCATGGGTAGCACAGTACCCTGGTTTGCTGGTTACCCAGACAGAGCATTCATTTTATTTTGTTTAGAATGATAGCAGCCCTTTTAACAAAGAAAAATAGGTAAACACTGCACATAAAGAGATGGCTGGTAACAGCAAAATGCCACCGGGTCCTCTTTATACTTAGATCTCAGTGATTATTACATTTAAAACTCATATTAAGTGGTGCATAGGATGCCCTTGAACTAATCGGATGGCGCACAGCCTGGTCGGCTGAGAATGAAGGAGGCAGCCTCTGGGGAGGCCTTCATTTGTCTGCTCTCATATCTGCTCATCATTTGGTAATTGGCTGTTTGCTGGCTGTTCTACTCTGTGCTCTCAGACCTCCAAGCTTCAGCCCCCGTTTAATCTTGCATATGGCTGAGAGGATCAAGAGAAAGAAAGGCTGTTCTGTTTCAATTCTTTTGAAGTCATTTCTGATTCTTGGTAATAATAATAATAACAGTAATAATAATAATAATAATATCTACCACACCTTTTCTCCCTTAGTAACCCAGGGTGGTGTAAAAAGGTAAAGGACCCCTGACAGTTAAGTCCAGTCATAATGACTCTGGGGTTGTGGTGCTCATCTCGCTTTACTGGCCGAGGGAGCCGACTTTGTCCGCAGACAGTTTTCCCGGTCATGTGGCCAGCATGACTAAGCCGCTTCTGGCGAAACCAGAGCAGCGCACAGAAGCACAGTTTACCTTCCCGTTGGAGCGGTACCTATTCATCAACTTGCACTTTGACATACTTTTAAACTGCTAGGTTGGCAGGAGCTGGAACAACGGGAGCTCACCCTGTCGTGGAGATTCAAACTGCCGACCTTTCGATTGGCAAGCCCAAGCAGCACAGTGGTTTAACCGACAGCGCCACCGTCGTCCCTTAGGGTGGCGTACAGCTAAGCAAAAATAAAAAATAAAAAACCCAATCAATAACAAAAACTCTGTAAGCATACAAAAGCATATCAATACTCAGTTGGTTAGAGTTCGGTGCTGATAACAAGAAGGTCACAAGTTTGATTCCCATATAGGCCACCTGCATATTCCTGCATCGCAGGGGGTTGGACTAGATGACGCTTGGGGTCCCTTGCAACTCTACAGTTCTATGATTTAAAATACAGAATTCACAGCATAGCGGACAATAAATAGTAGTTGGTTAGCAGTTTTCGGTCCTCCCCAGAGGCTCAGATAAATAAGTGGGTCTTTAGCTGTTGATGCTAGTGTGGGGGAGAAACACAGCTCTACCAGAAGAAAGTCCCACAGTCAGGATGCCAGCTGTGGAATCTATAGCGCTCATGCACCATCAAGAGTGCTTGGGCAGTGGGTGCAGCAAGAGACTAGGAGGTGGCATTGATGTGGTTGAGTTGGAAGGCTAAAGCCAGTGATTAGATGAATCAAGCTGCTTGTTCTGAGTGGTAATGCTAAGCCTTCAAGGTATATGATAGGGACTTTCTGGGTGGTGCTTAGTGCTACAGTGCAAGCTGCCAGGGCTCAGCCAGGCCAGAGTATGTGCCCTTTGATTTGAAAACAACCTTCCCTTCCCCCACCAATCCCAGGTGTTTCGGTTCTGATAATCACACTTTGCACATGCCCCATGGACACTCTCTTCATTGTTCTGGATGCTCTGGCCCAAATAAAGCCTCACCTCGGTCCCTTTGTCAGCAAGAAAGGAGAAAGCAGGACTTGCCTGCAGATGAATCTGGCGAGGGATACAGCCAGAGAAGGAAAGCAGCCGGCAAGCTTCCAGCCCAAGCCCTCTGCAATTCCTCTCGCTAAGTGACAGCCTACTGCAAGCTCCGATCTTATACAAACAACTCTGCTTTGCCTTGCCGACCCCCCTCTTTTAATGAATTCCTTCTCTAGGTTGTTGTTTTGGCCTGCGGAGGACTTTAGTTGTTTTCCTTCCTGCAAGTCACATGGTGCAAACATTGCCTAAATGAAGCGGCTCTCCTGCTCGCTCCGCTCACAGACAGGAAGACACCTGCATGTCTACCCCCACCCCGCAGCCCAGTTTTCCAGACTGGTTCATTATGGTTATTAGAGAGCAATGCTAAAGCCAGACCACACCACATGCCAGCTGTTGTGCCCTCTGGTTTCTGTGTCAAGAACAAGAGAGAATGAGACGACTCACACAGAGCTCGTTTTCCCCTCTGGCCGTGGCTGGTTGGAAAGACTCTGTTATTAATATGCATATATCTGAATGGTAAACCAATCCCTACATTGCCCAAAGGGGCCAGTAAAACCAAACAGAAACGGTGTTTTACATTAAGGGGCAATGTGTCCCCCAAGCACATAAAGCAAGCAACTACATGAACAGGCCTCAGAAGGTTAGGGGGCATATGATGAACCAAGCTGTGGAGGGGGAGGGACGTTTGAGACATGGCAGAAGGCGGAGGGTTCAAAATGTGTGGGTGGGAGAATGCACGATTCATACCTTTGCTGAGCAACATGAAACCTACCGGACCTCATGTTGCTCCAGTCACATTTGTAAGTAGAGGCTGCATGGGTTGGGTGCATGACCAAGTTCCTTCTCAGGCCAGTATATCATTAGACAAGCTTAATTCATCATGATAAATGTTACAGATTCCAGAGAAAGACACAGAGCTGGCGATGCAATGTGAGGCCTGTAATAGGGATGGCCACAACCTGATCCTCTTCACGCTTACTGTGTATGGTTGGAGCATGGCATGGATGTGGGTGGCGCTGTGGTCTAAACCACTGAGCTTCTTGGGCTTGCCGATCAGAAGGTTGGCCGTTCGAATCCCCATGACAGGGTGAGCTCCCATTGCTCTGTCCCAGCTTCTGTCAACCTAACAGTTGTGCAAGTAGATAAATAGGCACTGCTGCAGCGGGAAGGTAAACAGCGTTTCCGTGCACTCTGGTTTCCGTCATGGTGTTCCGTTGTGCCAGAAGCGGTTTAGTCATGCTGGCCACATGACCTGGAAAGTTGTCTGTGGACAAATGCCAGCTCCTTCGGCCTGAAAGCGAGATGAGCGCCACAACCCCATAGTCGCCTTTGACTGGACTTAACCGTCCAGGGGTCCTTTACCTTTTACAACATCCAAATTGAGATATTTACATTCAAGTCACTTTGCGGACATAATATTGTTACAATGGGGGCACGCCAACCCTAACTCTCTGCCGAGCGATACATAAGATTCCAGGGGGTTCTAGGCAATCACCCCCGGGTCATGTTTCCACTGAGAATCAAGACATGGCGGAGGCTGTCATAGCTTTAAGAAATATGATTCATTCACATATTTACACCTGAATTCAGATGGAGGGAGTCTAGATCTTACAGCATAGTCATCTCAAGAGGGGCTTGTTCCCCACAGCAGTGCAGAATGTGAGTCCAAGGCATCTCTTCCAGCCTGCCTTCATCCAGCCTGCCCAGATGGTTGTGTCTTTGTTCTTTTCTTCTTCCCAACACACCTCTGCTCCAAGCAACTCTTCCCCATCCATCTGCTATCCCAAGCCTACTTTTTTAAAGGCACATTCTTCCTGTGAGTACAGCCTGCCTCCTCCCAGTCAGCTTGGCAACCCCTGTCTGCCCAGGCCCAAGGATTCCTCTTTGATGTGGGTCCACCACACCTTTTGTCATGTTAATACCTCAATCCCAGGCGAGGTCCTGGTTTGGGAAGAATTATTAGCCTGTGTTTTCCACCGCCCTCTAATCTTCCCTCCAATACTCCAAGTATTAGCTAGATCCTGAAATTCATAAATTTCTACTATTCACTAATAGACTCTAATACCCCAAATCTCTAACAATACATGTATGCCAAAGCAACTAACACAATTCAAAATAACTAAGCGCCTTTTTCTTGCTGGTGAAACTATAGACAACACTTCCATTTTAGCAACACAGTGATTTGAATCCTGTAGGATCAAATGATATACATTTGGAAAGCTAGTTTATGCTCTACCAGGAGGAAGGAGTGTAGGGAATCCTAGTTCAAAGGCAGAGCACATGGTTTGCATGCAGAGTCCAAGGTTCAATCCCGGGCATCTCCAGGTAGAAACGACCAGGAAGCGCGTGATGGGAGAACATGTGCCTGAGATCTTAGAGAGCCAGTGTCTGTGGGAGTAGGCAATACTGGGCTATATGGAAAACTAATCTCACCTGGCACAAGGCAACTTCCTATGTACAGTTGGTCACCTCTAATTTCTGCTGATGCTGATGAGCCATTCAGAGGTGTGGACATAATTCCTGGTGGTTTTCCTTGATCAGCCTGCCTGGTGCAATTGAGCTCTCCTACATATGCTGAGGTTTAAATATGAAAGACAGAACAAAGTGCTGGGGGAGGGGATTTTGAATGAAGGCTTGGTTTCCACATGCTCGAGGGAGTGCTTCTTCCACTGTCAACCTGCCATGCCCTAAAGGTTTTAGAGGAGCCATTTCTCTGTGTACCATCTTGGATGTGTGTGCCAGGTGTGGGGAGGTTTGTTGCATGGTGACCCTTCCTGTTAGAGATATGCATGGTGCTGATGTTTTTGCTGTTTTGCCACGGTTTGCTTGGGCTTCTTTAAGGGGTTAAGAGTGGAGTGGTAATAGTCTGCTTTGTTGTGTTAGCAATGGTCAAGTTGCTCCTATGGTTTTTTAAAAAATATTTTATTGGTTTACCAAAAAAATAAATTAAAAAAGCAACAATACAAAACAAAGCAAAACAAATTGACTTCCCTCTAGTCCCTTCCTTGATTCCATTATTTGTCAACATGCTGCATGTCCATTAAAGTTGCTCCTAAAGTTTTAATACATGTGGATAAGTTTATTCTATAGTGTACTGTACTGGATTGTATGCACTGTAGTTTGCACCCTGCTCTGGGATCCCTCAAGACTAAGGATGGGCTAAAAGTCACTTTAGCCCATAAAAATAAACAAATACTCTGGTACCTTTGGACAGAAGCTTTGCCCTCAAACCTTCCTTCTAAGTCAGCTGATTTCTAAACAGAGCAGTCCTGCCCATCAAAACACAATCACATAGAATGTCACCTTCCTCGGGGTTTGATTGGCTTTCAGTTATTCCAGACCATTTATTCAGTGTAAATTTCCTTGGTTACCCCATATTCTGGATATTCTTGGCTGCCACCAACTTAACACTATGCCAGAGCTCAGTAGGCAGGAGATAACCCGGCCTTGAGTTCTCTTCTCCCCTTGCCTCTGCTCCTCTACAGACTCTCCCTTGCCTTTCTGGCTTCTGATAACTTGTTTAATTTCACATATATGGTTAATTCATTGCACTGTGAGCAGCTGGGTCTCAACTGTGCATCTGAGATTGTAACCAGTCACCTACCAAACAGGCTCCTACAACAAAGAAGGCTAAAATGACCCCCCCCCTAATTTAAGTTTACTGCTTAAATATATTGTTATGAGTTTGGGGTGTTAAGCTGTGTGCCGAGTCCCTTCTAAGCCCTGGACTCAGTAAGTGTCAAAATTTAATCAAGGCTTCTAATCTTGGAATAGCCAGGCTAGCCTTCTGATGAGGTGATCACTGGGTGATGAGCCATTAAGGGGAACAAAGGAAGTGGGTCCCTATGAGTGCAACCCCCCCCCCCATCAACTGGCAACTGGTTGGTAGTTAGAAAAAGACAAGAGTGAGAGTAGAGGAAAAGCAGCAAGCTGGAGAGAGAGTCAGAGCAACGTTTGATTTCTATTTGAACCCAAGGCTATGGGAGAAACAAGGCCCTTTAGGGCTGTTAATGCTGTGAATCCCTCCATCACAGACTCAGGTTGTGTATAGATGTAAATAAACCATGTATTATAAAGACACCACAGTCTCCACTGTGCCTCATTTCCAAAGGACACGGGAACCCTGGGTAAGTGCCTGGAACCCATGGAATCTTGTACTTCTTGGAGATTGGGGTGTTGTGCAACAATATACAGGGTCAAGCCACATATAATGCTGATTTCCTAGTAATCACAGCTATTCCAATACTCACTGTCTTTTCCCTATGCAAATTAACATCCCATTATATAGGGTTGCAATATGTTATGTGTTTGGGTGGAAATTTCAAAAATGTCCAGGAAAATCCGGATATATGGCAACCCATGCCAGCAGTGTCATTTTTTGCTTAAAAAGGCCCAACAATCTTGGGCAAACAAAAAAAACAACAACTGAACAACTTTGCCCCCAAAGAAAAAAAAAAGCTGAAGAACTTTTCTCTCTGGATTTTCATCAAAAATAGATATCAGGAGATCTGATCATGGATCTGCCAGCTCAATCATGTAATCTGATCCTTATAAACCCCTGAAGCAGCCCATGAATTTTTTAAAAAAACTTTCAATCACAAGCTGCATTCACTACAAACAATGAGGCCATATCTTTGGTTTTTACCAGTGGTCTCACCTCATCTGGGGTTGGTGGTTGCAGACTTACGTTTTATAAATTCCAGACCCGCAAATCCTACAAGGAATTTCTGCTTGCGCATACCATAAGTGCTGCTTGATCTGACTGAGGCTGCATTACTTTCCCTCAGTCAAGGATTTCATCATGCTGCGTATAGCATCTCCTGGTGTGAGAGGACAAGACTTAAGAAGCAGATTACCAGCTCTCATGCAGCCAGAGATTCTGGCTTTGTTTTCCCTATAATACCAAGGCTGCAGGCTTGTTCAGATTATTAGATTTTTCAAGACGTCTAGCTACATGAGCAACAACTCATTGGCTGGAGTGGATACAGATGTTTTCCCCTCCAGGGCAACTCTGTTGTTAGGAAACTGTTTTTTGGGCACTCAGACTGTTGACTTTGCCAGCACGATCGTAATGTGATTTGCTAAATGGAAGGTGCTTGTGCAAGTATCTGAGGCACGTGATGCCCCTGCTGCCACATGACACAATCCCCTCACACTTGTGCACTTTGTTTACTTTTGTGGTCCCCTGGATTTCTTCCCCCAAATCAGCCCTGAATGTAGTGCTGTGCTCATATAGCCTCTTAAAAAGAAAAATGGAATGTTCCCAGTTCAATCCCCACCATCTCCAGACAGAGCTGGGAGAAAACTCTGCCTGAAACAATGGAAACCTGTTGCAAGTTGGTGCAGACAATACTGAGTTTCATGGATCCATAATCTTGCTCAGTATAAGGTAGCTTCCTGTTTACTGCTATCACATGTGGTTTGGGCATCAAACTATGCAAGATATGCTAATGTAAGGGAATAGCAAATCCTAATTCTTAAAGCTGGCAAAACTTTGGTGTTGATTTCTAACCTACTATCTGGTTCGGGCCTGTTCATGTGTTGTGCAAAACAGCTTGAGCAGTTTCCTGACTGCTGAGATTTGATAGGCGGGGGAAGTCCAGGTTCTTAGATTCTGGATGCCTGCAGACAGACAATGTTTTTGAGTGGAATCTTCTGATAAATTCAGTTTGCACCATTTCTCTCTCCCTGCCTTCCCTCAAATCAGACTTTTTCCATTAAGGAAAGTGATGAGGCAAGTATGGTTGGCGCAACTTCCTTGATGCAAAATTGTCTCACTTATCCACAAACAAACTGGAATAAATTCTCAATAAATAGTCTGTGTTGTCAAACCTCCCTGAAGACTTTGGAAAGTGCGGAATAACATTTGCTTGACTCAACATTCTCTAACTTACCTGTCAACAAATCTGGGTTAATGCTCAATAAACTGGCTGTCTGGGAGCAGCCTGCACCACACTCACCATTTGTGAAATTTGAACTTGGGTCAATTCCAAACAACCTTGTTTATTGAGCATTCACCCTGACTTATTCACAGGTAAATCAGCCGATGTTGAGTCAAACAGATTTCATCCAACGCGTTTCAGTGAATTTCCCCATCACTTTCCTTATCACAAAAAATCCGGTGCCAGGGAGGGGAAGTAGGGATGAGGGATAAATTTCATTCAGTTTGCATTTAAAGGCAAAGCTACCAAATCCACACTTTCCAAAACATTACACAAACCAAAACAGAGCCATCCTTTTAAAAAAAAATCAACACCTCTCCAAATTTTGCAATGTAGATCTCCACCCAAAAGGTAAAGGTAAAGGGACCCCTGACCATTAGGTCCAGTTGTGGATGACTCTGGGGTTGCAGCGCTCATCTTGCTTTACTGGCCGAGGGAGCCAGTGTAAAGCTTCTGGGTCATGTGGCCAGCATGTGGCCTCATTTTCCACCCAAGTAATGTGTAAAAAAAATGCATATACAAGGGTAAAGCGACCATAAAAATGTATGAATTAGTGAAAATTACATGCAAAAATGTACCATATTAGGGGAAATGGTCTTGTAAAAAAAGGTAAATATTAGAGAAAAGTGTGTGTTTGTGTGTTATGTGTTTGGAGAAATTTGCACTAAAATGCTGATGAATTTTCATGAGCATAAAAATAAATAAATCACAGACTGCTGTGGATTTCCAGGACTGAATTTGGAGGACTGAATTTAAGATTGGAAAAATGAGAAAGAAGGAAACAGAAAGTAGTGATTCCTCAATCGCTAGGGGGAAGTGGGTTTGTTGCACAAGAGCTCCAAATCAGCTTTAATTGTGCAGCCTAAATTTGTTGGGATATGACTGAATTCCACTCTTCGAAATAATGAAAGTCTGGAAGCACCCTTTGTTAGAGACAAAGAAAAACACTTTTAATTTTTAGGTTTAGGAGACTGAGGGCTGCTGCTGCTTTTTTTGGGGGGGGGGGAGATGCTGGCTTCCTATGTGCTGGTATGAACACTACCTGGACATTCAGATACTAAAAAAACAAAGCTGATGTTCATTCTTTTCTTGTAAAAAGAAAACTGACCCTGTAAAGCTGCCTTGGAATCTCCTACCATTTAGGGAAGAGAGAGGTGTGAAATAGTACTCTGCTGTTGCATCACTGTAATTTCACTGAAATAAGGAAATATAAACTATATAAACTATATAAAATATAAAATATAAATATATAAAATATAACAGGGAGAAATGTAAGGTATTGCACTTGGTCAAAAAAAAATGAGAGGCACAAATACAAGATGGGTGATACCTGGCTTGAGAGCAGTACATGTGAAAAGGATCTAGGAGTCTTGGTTGACCACAAACTTGACATGAGCCAACAGTGTGACGCGGCAGCTAAAAAAGCCAATGCAATTCTGGGCTGCATCAATAGGAGTATAGCATCTAGATCAAAGGAAGTAATAGTGCCACTGTATTCTGCTCTGGTCAGACCTCACCTGGAGTACTGTGTCCAGTTCTGGGCACCACAGTTCAAGAAGGACACTGACAAACTGGAACGTGTCCAGAGGAGGGCAACCAAAATGGTCAAAGGCCTGGAAATGATGCCTTATGAGGAATGGCTAAGGGAGCTGGGCATGTTTAGCCTGGAGAAGAGGAGGTTACGGGGTGATATGATAGCCATGTTCAAATATATAAAAGGATGTCACATAGAGGAGGGAGAAAGGTTGTTTTCTGCTGCTCCAGAGAAGCGGACACGGAGCAATGGATCCAAACTACAAGAAAGAAGATTCCACCTAAACATTAGGAAGAACTTCCTGACAGTAAGAGCTGTTCGACAGTGGAATTTGCTGCCAAGGAGTGTGGTGGAGTCTCCTTCCTTGGAGGTCTTTAAGCAGAGGCTTGACAACCATATGTCAGGAGTGCTCTGATGGTGTTTCCTGCTTGGCAGGGGGTTGGACTCGATGGCCCTTGTGGTCTCTTCCAACTCTATGATTCTATGATTCTATGATAAACTCATGCAATAATAATAATAATAATAATAATAATAATATATTTTTTAATTTATATCCTGCCCTCCCCAGCTGAAGCCGGGCTCAGGGCGGCTAACAACAATAAAATAATACAACATTCTAAATTCATTTCATTATAAAATTAATTCAAATCAAATTGATGGCAATCATTGGACTAGAGTTGCCATCAAGTGAAAATCATGTAAAGTATTTTTAAAACTTTTTTTTACTATGCTGTTGTTGCTGTTTTTTGCAGAAGTTAAATGTGGGGCTACATGTAGGTTATTCAGATTTTGCAAATATTCCTCTCCAGGTGCTCCTGCTACTCAGTTTTAGCTGTTTGAGCACAATCCACTCAAATGCTTAATCCTTCACTAATCAGCAGAAACAGAGGGACAAATTAGCTCCTGCCATCCATTTTATTCCAGACTCACCATCTAGAGGCCCCCACTCCTGCTCCCTGTAAGATCAGAATCTAAAATTACCTAACTGAACCACTGGTCTGTACTGTTGGCTGTTATGGTTATAAGCACACACACACGCACACACACAAGTAATACTCAGTATTTCTGTAGCGAAGAGTTTAAATATTCAAAGTGCTTCATAAACATTCACTGGGCAGATCTAAGGGGAATCATAGAATAACAGAATAGAATCATAGAATCATAGAACTGTAGAGTTGGAAGGGACCCCAATGGTCATCTAGTCCAACCCCCCGCATTGAAGGAATCTCAGCTAAAGCATCCTTGACAGATAGCCTTCCGATCTCTGCTTAAAAACTTCCAATGAAGCAGAGTTCACAACCTCCTGAGGGAGTATGTTCTTACTAATGTGGAACTAATGTGGAATCACCTATTACCTCATCAATTCTTGCAACAGTCCGATAAGATAGGCTATTATTATGAACAAAGGGGTAATTTCCTGGATCAAAACATGAACCTGGGTGGCTGTAAATGCTTGCCTTCCATCATCTGAGTGGGCAGAGAATTCCTCCTTCCCTCCCACCTCTCTTGGTGGCAGCAACAGCTGAGAAGTCTAGGAGGAAGCCATCTTCCCTTCACAGTGTCAAAGGATGGAAACCAATACCTTTAGCTTCAGAAAAGACATTTTGAGGATATTATTATTATTATTATTAATATCCCACTTACATTTCAAAAAACCCAAGTGGTTTGAAGCTGCCTTATAAAACACCTAACCATATTTAACGCTAACCACAGTTTGTCTGTCTGGAGAATATTATTTACCATTATTTGTTACAATATATCCTGCCATTTAGGATACAAATCCTTCTAAGAAACCATAACTTAAAAAACAAAAAAACACACACAATAATAGCAACATATAAAAAGTAATCAGAATCCTGCCCACAAGGCAGTTGATGGTAAAATGTAGTGGTGGGGATACAGAATACAGTGGTACCTTGACGGGCGAACTTAATCTGTTCCGGCAGAAATGTTCGACAACCAAGGTGCAAAGGGCGGCTGAGAAACTTGAGAAACAAGCAGCGGAAGCATTTACTTCTGGGTTTTCAGTGTTCGAAAACCGAAACATTCGGCTTCTGAGATGCTCGAAAACCGAGGTACCACTGCTGGAGCAGGCCCTGAGGTGATATTTACCACTGCCCTGTCTCTTCTGGAATCCTTCCCTCAGGACAGTTGATGGTAACTGGCCCTGTGTGGGGTGGGAAGGGAAAGTTGAAGTGGAGCAGGATTCTGTCTCTTCATGACAAACTGCAGTAAACCTAAAGTAGAAAAGCCCAGCTCCTTCTCCTGGCCACATGGAAGGAGGAATGGGGTGCACAAACCTTGGAGGAAGCTAGGCTCATTCATGTTGTGCTGAAACCATGGTTTAGCTTGATATCCAAATACTCTCTTAAGCATGTTGCCTTTTGTGGCTTTTTACCTGCAACATGCAGCCTTCATAATTGCATCATAAGCCCCTTTGTTCTGCTATTTACATTTTAAACAATTTCTCACTGCATGCACAGCACAAGGCTTTTATTATGTCTCGTGCACAATAGATCCTCCTGTGCATTATTATACCTAGAACAAGAGAGGATATTGTAAAGGTATAACATAATATCCCCTCCGTCTGGCATGCTGTTGCACCTAGGATGTGGAAGTGTTAACAAGGCGGGAATGGCTAACAAGTGGCATGTTGTGTGTACTGTCAAGCTTTCATTCTGCCAGGTTACCTGAACTTATCTGCTTTCCCTGTGCCAGCAATGTTTCTCTTGTAACTTAGGCAACTGGAGGATTTTGAAGGTCTGTGAAATTCCCTGCAGCTCAATTCCCTCATGAAATTTTCCACTTCTTATGTAACAAAATTAAACCAGGAGGGATAGCAGCTTGGGGAATTGAGGGAAGAGAACTCTGATCTGAGAGGCACAGGCTGCGGCCTTGAGTGCAGGTCAGTTGTGAGGTAAAAAGTCAAGTTAAGCAGGGCTTTTCTTTTTCTTGCCTTTTTTCTTTCTACTTCAAGGTACTTTCCCCCCTGGAGCGAAGAGGGATTTTGGCAAGCATTAAAGCTGCGCAATTTTATCACAAAAAGGCATTACAAACCACCCTCCCTAAAGAACTGCTCAACAAAAGAGGAAGATGCAGAAGCGAGGGAGCTGTTAGGTGCCTCAGTCTTCGCTATATTTCTGACATACTGTACATGTCAGTCAGCAGACAATTAAGCAGAATCAGATGAATGCTCAATAGACAATAATGTATTAAGTAAATCTAGCCTCAGTTATTTGCAGACTCAACGCTTTCCCTTCAAAGTATTCAGCATTTTGAACTATTTGACTAATCAACTTGTTGGGGCAAAAGTGGACTTCTCTCTGGGAGCAGGAACAAGTGGGAGGATGCTACACACATACAAACACATACAAAGGATTAACCAACAAATGCAAAGATATTGGTTCTTATGTGTAATGGTCTCTTAGCTAGCTAGTATGGTTGACCTCTGAGGTCAACTCAAATATCCAGGCTGAGCTCGGGTTCAGGGCCCTTGCTTCCCTCCCTCCAACTCTCTGGTCTATTGGACTATCACCTTTTGTCCATGTTCATGGTTCTAATTTGCTGTTTTATATGTATTATATTTTGTACATTGCCTCGAGACATAAGTGGAAGGCGACTGAAAAACAAGAAGAGTAATTGGGGTGTCTCTTTCCGATTGGCTCCTAATATTTTTATCTTCCCCTCAGAAATAACCTCTCATCTAGTTTTCTGCCTTGCTGTTCCAAGAAAATTTGGTCTCCAAACTGCAGTTCCAATGTATCCCACTTGGCTTCTCATTTTTATCTTTATCTTTACAAACATCTCAAGCATAGGTGTTGCTGAAAACCAGTGCTCATCAAATCCACATTTTAAAATCTTGCTGAAGCATAATTACTTCTGTATCAAAAGTCATTTTTGCTAATTTTCGGCTTGCTCTGACTTCATATTAGCCTATACATGTGGCTCCCAGGCATTTTTGTGGGACTAGAATAACATGCACATATTGACATACTATACTTATTATGTACATGAATATACATATACCTATACCTAAACCCATCCATACTACACATAAGTATGTATGTATGTATGTATGTATGTAAGTATGTATGTATGTAAATAAGCACATTTTGTTCTAGTCTTACAAACTGTCTGGGAACCACATGTATGCTGCTGTGGATTCCATGATGGAAGAAAGATGGACTATAATTGCAAGAAAATAAATATGTACCTCATTTACTGGTTGTAAAATTGGCATTAAATATGACAAGGTATAAAACTGATCAATCTGACAGAAGTTTGAATTAAGTCCCAAGAATTTAAATGTACTCCGGAGAGCATTGGGTCTCTAAAGGCCTTTGGATTGCATCTTCTGTCTTTTACCTTAGGGTCTCTGTACTTTACAAAAGCACTTCCAAAGGACAATTCCTAACTGAATGGATAAGAAAGTTTTCAGGACTTTTGTATAGATCAGGGGTGGAAAACATGGCCCTCAAGACATTAGATTACACTTGTAATTATCACTAACGATTAAGATTGCTGAGAGGAGAGTACTAATGTAGTAGACCCACAGCTAGCAGGGGCCCAGACTCTGAGCTTTCATTACAAAAAGAAAAGTCTCTAGCTCTCCTAGAAGGAAAGTTATAAAGCAAAAGGTGAAAGTATCATTCTAAGCAATTTCTGTGAGATGAGCCAGCCTGACAGCTCCAGACTTTAAGTGCTTTTATCCAATGAGTGAGTCACTGGGGTACCAGGTCATAAAGAGCTGCTGTTTTCCTCTCTCTTTTAGTGCACATTTCCTGTTTCTGCCTCATTTTCTAGTCATTGGAATCTCCAGTTTGCTCTCTGTTTTTCCCCCTAGTGATGACACATCTTTCCTGTGGGTTCATCAGAGATCAGGTACTCCCTAGAAATTATTTTCTGCAAATACTACTATACCATAAGTGTTGGTGGATGTTAAAGATACCACGCCCCAGTCTGCAGATGACAAATACAAAATACAAAAACTTTGCAAAGAAGCTTACCACCTCTGCAGCTAGTTTTCCATTCTGTCCTACAGTCACCACATGGAGCAGTTTCGATTCCACTGCAGTTTGTCTATCGCCAAAATCTATGTTAATTATCCCACTGCTTGCTATGACAAATTTAGGTCATTTATCTAATTTATTATTTAAACTACAAAAGTTATGTTGTCATCCTGTTATTCCACCCCATTCATTTCAATGCAAAGGAAAGGCAATGCAAATTGTGGGGCAGGTGTGGGGAAGTATTGTTTGTGGTCTGAGAGCAACAGCAGCAGCAAATGCTGAGCATATTCACTGGATTTGTTTACGTTCCAGAAACAGGTAGAATAAATGAACAATGGCTACTTCCCATTCTTGTTGGAATTTTCCAACATCCCTAGTTCCTACTGAATTTTAAGCCAGATAATCTCCAGCACTCGCTTTACTGTTGTCAGAAACAGACCTGGCAGTGGTGGGGTGGGGGTTCATTCCCAGAGTGACTTCAGACAGGAAGGCATACTTCACATGGGTGTGAATGTGGCTGGACTGAATTCCATGTTTTATCTCATATCTTTCAGGTGGCAATGTATGAGAATGTCTTGTATGTTTCCTGTGAACCAATTCAGCCTGCTACATGCCCTCTAGTTGTGCTGGATCAACGATTATTTAACAAGATACGCTGAAATTCAGTAAGTCACAATTAATAGGTAATTTTGTCTGTACTGCACAGCTAGGCAGGGCAAGAATGAGGATGTTTGCATGCAGGTCATGTGAAACAGAAATTCGTCGTGCCGAATTATTTTTAAATAGCTCTGGGTGTATCCTAAGCCTTAATGCACACACTGCAAATGCTAAGGATGTTTGGAACCCAAATAACCCTAGAAACTATGCCACAAAGCTAGTTGTGCTCTAGATTCAGTCAGCAGCCTTGTCAGAACTCACATATCACAGAACTCACAGGTATTTAGATGCCCAACTTTTAACCGTGGTTCAAATAAAAAGGTATTCACACCCTTAACAAATGTGTCAAGGCATCAACTTGTATATAGAATCTTCCCATTTACACATGACACTGAGATAACTTGAATACTTCCAAGTTGCCAGGAATCACTCAGAACAGCAATTAGATCTGCCTTCTGCAATCCAGGTCTGTGCTAATGTTCCAATAGACAGGGCTTCCTCACCTCTTTATATGCTGTGTAATCTTGTAGACTATGCTGTGCTTCGCTGAACGATGCTTGTCCAGCATATTGATACCTGTGGTCCTGGTTATACAACAGTCGTGATCATGTTTATATATTGTACACTTTAAGTGAGCTGTGGCAGCCAGCCAATAGAGATACTTATGCGGGCATCCCAGTTACTCACTGAACAGGTGGCTGACCTTGAGACTCCGCCAAGGCCTAGCTAGAGGGAAATAACAGACTCCCAGCACACACTGTCTTAGACAGATGTAGACATAGCTGGCTCAGCAAAAAATGGCAGCGAAAGCAGCAGTAAGGCTGACTTCTAAGAGACTCAGGTAGACTCAGCATGGAAGGAGGCTGTGCATCACTTCACACGAACTTCTTGACACACAAGTTTTCTGCATATTTCCAGTCAAATCCCCCAACTTGCCCCCAAATCAGGGACTAAATTTAAGTTGTTCTAAGAGCTGATTTCCAACTGGTGGGAAACCATTTTTATATATATGCACACTAGAAAAGGATGGTGTGGGGCAAGAACATTTTTCCATTTTCACTTCTGCCCTGCTGGCAAGAGCTCTACAGAGTTTTGAATGAGGTGGCTGAGATGTCTTGGGTCCCCTTACCCCCAGCAGTAGCCTTAAGATTGCATGGCTAATGCCATATGTACTTTGGCCCTTGACCCATCTTGTGGCTTCATTTTTGACATGATATTTCAGTCATAGGCTTCTTAGCTCCCAACTTGCTTTCTCAACTGGCTGCTCTTCTAGCTAACACAGTTCAAGGTGGTGCTCAAAGTTCAAGTGCAGCTCAACAGAAACGATGGGCTACTGGACAATGTCATTTGCGCAAACCCCAGGTACAATGGCATTCCTTGGAGCAAGATCGGAGCCTCGGGTTATTAGTAGAAATACTCAGCAGCTCCAGCCTGCCTTCTGCATGGCCTTTTCATGCTTTAGGTTGTCTGATCGCTCAGATAAAAGTTCAATTCCCCTTTAAACTTTTAAGCGCTTTATAAATTATCAGAGGGCTTTAATCCCCTTTTTCATGAGATAAATGTAGTCTAAGCCTCAGACTCTAATTGACTGGCTTTGGTTGTGTCCCTGCCCCCAGAGGTTTGTCTCTGAAGGAAAGCAGACCCTTCACACTGAGGGAGGCTTTCCACAAGGAACAAGAATTGAGGAAAGAGAGCAACAAACAGCTTGGCTGCTTTGTTTTAATAAATTATTGAAAGAAAATAATAGAAGTTAATGGATAGGATTTGTAGTCCAACGACATCTGGGGGACCACAGTTTCCTAGGACGATTGTGGAAAGAGTAATTGGGGGCTGACCCACACAGCAAGGTGGTGGGCAGTGGGTAGGAAGGGAAGAGTTTGTACACTGCTGGAAGTTTGTTCAGGACAAAGTGTGCATTCCAGAAACATTCAGCAAAGTACAGAAACATCTCCTCTCAGTAAAAGAAAGTGGGGGGGGGAGGGGAAGAGAGAGCACATGATAAACGCCCCTTGCTGGGGAGAATGCCAGGGCTGAGCTAAGGTTCTGTAGGTGCACTTCAGTATTTCCTGACTTGTCAAGTGATTGACAGATGCTGAGCAGTGTAGAAGATATAGGAGTGGCCAGTAAGAGAGGGGGGTGGGTGGGTTTCTTTCTTCTTTTTGCAAGATTACTGGCAGGCATGAAAGTCTCCAGCTCCAGACTTATAGCCTTCTTTGGTTCCTTGCCAGAAAAGGTCCCTTCTGGGTCATGATGCACAATTTACTGTTTCACTCACCATATGATGGACTCTAGTAAAATCAGTAGACTGGATGACTCTGCCTTTTGTATGGAGAGCATGTTGCATTACAGTGGCCAACTTCCAAGCCACTCAGTAGTTATAACGAGCCACTTTGGGGGAAAGGGTTTCCTTTCTGAACTCTCTTAGCAAAATTCTGGCTTCAAGGCCCTTGGACTTTTTGTGTATGCATTAAAATGATGGGTCCTGCTTTTCTCTTTGCCCTGGATACTCAGCGTTTTGACCTCAAAGTAACCAGGCAGTCAGACAAGGAAAACAATGTCAACGACCCACCTGGGGAAGGGGATCCTCCTTCTCTTTATGCATTTTCCAAGAACTTTCTTGCTTATTTTGCCAATAATCTGGCATTTCCAATCTCTTCTTTCTTTCTTTCTTTCTTTCTTTCTTTCTTTCTTTCTTTCTTTCTTTCTTTCTTTTGCTTGTCATCGTAGAACTGCTCCAACAACCCTTCATTTTTTAATCTTTGCAAATGTTTGCAGGGTTCCTGCCAGCCCTGTGTCCAAAACTCATCCATCTGTGAAACAAGCAGCGATCTACAGCAAAGTGCTTTTATGATGGGAGGTCCAGAGTTTCCAGGAAAGCCAGATTCTCCTTGTGAAATACTGCCTTGTGGAAGCCGTGCTTATAGTTACAAGGGTTGTGGGACATGTGAACATCTTCTGGAGTCTGTGCCTGCCTCATCACAGATCCAGCAAGCCCTTCAACATCTGTACCCTCAGAGGACCAATGCTTTCATTATGTTTTGGTTCATAATGGCCCATGCTCATGCTCAAAAATGTGCATATATGCTAATGATCTCGGAATGAACACTTAAGTTTACATTTTTAGGCAGCATATATCCTGGAAAGTCAATGCACATGTTGCTGTTGTTGTTTTCTCACATGATTTGGGGGGATGATATGCACCACATCACCATTCTTATATTACAACTTCCAGAGGGGAAGCTGTGCTAACTTGTCACAACAAAAGCAATGAAGTCTTGTGGTGCCTTAAAGACAAACAGATTTGTGTGGCATAAGTTTTCATCAGAAGAACTCCCAGTTTGTAAATACAGAATAATGTGTATATGCATATTCACAGGGATAGGAAGAAAAAATGTAAACAGAGGGGCCAGGGACTGTGAAAAGCAAGAGGAGCAGCCTGTGGTACTGCTATAGTCCTATTCCTGTGTTCTCCTCACACATTTCCCATTGTGTGAGGGGAAAGATTGAGGACATGCTTGTGTCCCCCTGCCCCTTCCACTTGCATTCCTAATAACCTGCCCCCACCACACTCCATGCATTGAGACTGAGGCTCTCCAGAAGGAAGCTGGCTCTCCCAGAATGATTTAGAACTCTGTGTGGGCAGGTTGGCATATGAGAGGGGATGCATTTATATCCCACCTTTCCTTCCAAGAGCTCAAAGTGGTGTACATGGCTCTCTCCTCATCTGATAATCACAAGAACCCTTTGATGTAGGTTAGGCTAAGAGGCTGAGTTGAGGTTTGAACCCTGGTTTCCCAAGGTTCTAGTACAGCACTCTAACTTGTACACCACACTGCCTCTCTTCAATCATCCCAAAAAGAAGTCTAAATATTTACTGTTTACAAAGTGTTAGCGCAAGGGTCAGCAAGCTTTTTCAGCAGGGGGCTGGTCCACTGCCCCTCAGACCTTGTGGAGGGCTGGACTATATTTTGGGGGGAAAAATTGAACGAATTCCTATGCCCCACAAATAACCCAGAGATGCATTTTAAATAAAAGCACACATTCTACTCATGTAAAAACACGCTGATTCCTGGACCGTCTGTGGGCCAGCTTTAGAAGGTGATTGGGCTGGATCCGGCCCCTGGGCCTTAGTTTGCCTACCCATGTGTTAGCCTGTTGGTTGAAGAGAGAGTCAGTTAGCTTTCTGATCTGATGGAAGAACAGAACAGATGGAGCTCCCTTGTGTTGCCAGTAGGAAGGAAGGGATGATCGACCCTCCTACATTGCACCATTATCAGACTCAGGAGGACAGACGTCAGCTGCAAAGTCACTGATGGAAATAAGAATACTTTTACTTGGGGGAGTAGGTAAGGGAGAGATCTGGAAGAATAAACAGATTCAGCAGTTTTCTTCCTGCTGAGCGTGGCTGGATTTTGTGATGATGGTAGTTGGACTTCATAGTCTGGTCACTGTCATCCATGTGCTGGTAACCTCCAGGCTGGATTATTTTTGTTGAGTTCTTTCAACAATTTATATACTGCTTAACTACAATAGCCTCTAAACAGTTTGCAAAGATAAAGGGAATAAAAATAGTTAAATTGTCAGGTCATTGAGCTTCTATATCTAGGAGGAGCCTCCTTTTTTCTTTTTTCTTTTATTTTGCCTCAGGTGGCAAAATATATTGGTTTCACCCTGGCAATTTGGGTTTACTGGGCCTTTCCTCTATTGCAAATTTTGTACCCAGGGGCCATGGTACACTAAATTGCTTGATGTTCTGTGCCATGGACCATAGATGGGAGTGTCATCACTTGTATCCGTTTGCTATCACTTGATCTTACATCACTTGTTCTTAGTCATACTTGTGATGCCTTGAACAAGACTTTCTTCTTCTGGATTTAGGCTCAGCCAAAGACTGAAAGTCTCTGCAAAAGAACAGAGATTTTACCTTAAATGAATTGAAAATTGGATGCAGCGGCATTACTAATTTTAGAAAGCTTCTGGGAAGCTACAAAGGTTTGGATTTTTATGTGACCCTGTAAAGTACTTCTGTTCACAGATTAGGCAACCTCTGTAAGAAAACAAGATAATTCCCAATTAGGAAAAGTTAGTATATCCACCGATATCCAAGGAGGTTCTTCCCATAGACTGTTTATTTGTTTCTCCATATGATCTACTGCAGAGATAGTGTTGCTTCAGGCATTTTACTGCAGGGATATTGCAGTTTTTCCTAGCACTGAAGCCACAGTAATTTGTCATTGGGAAAACACAATTTCTCACCCAGCTACTGGATCTATTCCAGTATGAAGTGTTGTGTGGATAGTGGCTGTGTGGCATAACCACCTGTTGGCTACTGTCTGCAACATCACTCATCCCAAGCATTATACTTTCCACCTCCATATACACCTGCCATTGGGAACTTTAAAAAAGTGTTTACATTTTGCTTCTTTGGAAATCTGAACATTCCCCAGCTGTACTGCATCAACATAGTCAGGGCTTTTCAAATGGCTTTTAAAAATACAGAAATTCGAATAATTTGGTCAATAGCAGCAACATCAACCCCTGCCTTGCCCCAATGCATTGTCATTCTGGGAAACTTTTTTTACTCTTGCCCCCCCTTAAGTAGTTTTAAGCTATGCAAAGCCATTTTCTGACATTCCTGTTTCCTTGATTTCCAAATTTATTCCTAATTGCAAAAAGAGGTTTGCAGAAATAGGAATATAATTCATTGTCACCAGCATAGCTTTACAAAAACAAGCAGTTCTTCTAATTTTGTAAATAGGATGCAAATAGGGTGTGGGCAACAGGCTTGGGGCTAACAAAATGCCAGCAATATTGTGTGAATGCTGGGGAAAACTGCATGGGAGCAAATAGACACTTGTCCGGAAGCACCCTGTTATCTGTTCCACTGGGATAAAATTACCCTTTAAAAAAGTGCACCGTCAATTATAATAATTTTGTAGAATTAAGAGTCTCATCAGTACTAATATGTGCATATTCTAGATATAACTGTTCGATTAGGCCAGTGGCACCACCCAAGAGGAGTCTGCAAACTGGAGGGCCTGGCGTAGGTGTGTGAATTACGGCTGACATTTGCTGACACCTTTCTAGTCCTGCAGTCCAGAGACTCATGACTGCTTTAAGAGTGAAGTGTTTCATTCATGCCTCAGGCCACCCACCTCTCTAACAGATCAATGCTGAATTTTTTAGTGATAGATTTAGAGCTATTGAAGGGAGGTGGGATTAGCAGGTCTGGACCTTTTGGTCACTTATCTCTTCCTACGAACAATGCTGCAAGTCCTTCATGCTGCCCTAATCATCTTCTTCCATGCTGTACTTCCCTTGCTATTCACTATCACAAGAGCCTTTATTTTCTGATTAGGGAACCTGGGCCAGTATTAATTTAAAGAGGGGGAAATGATGTAGGTTTTACAGTGTCAGGAAGGAACTTTTCTCTCGCAAGTGATCCTAGTTTTTGCATCCCCTGCCTATAATCTATATCAGGAGAGAACTGACTTCCTGTCTTGCAAATAATAATACTAATAATAATACTACCCATTGGGGCAGTGATGTGTTTTAAATTTATTTAAAATACAGTGGTACTTCGGGTTGAGTACTTAATTCGTTCCGGAGGTCTGTACTTAACCTGAAACTGTTCTTAACCTGAAGCACCACTTTCGCTAATGGGGCCTCCCACTGCCGCCGCGCCACCGGAGCATGATTTCTGTTCTCATCCTGAAGCAAAGTTCTTAACCTGAAGCACTATTTCTGGGTTAGCAGAGTCTGTAACCTGAAGCGTATGTAACCCAAGGTACCACTGTATATAAAACAAGAATACAAAGAATGTTTTCATGCATGGATCTTGTACTAAGTCAGAAAAAGTCCTCATGGATGTGGAAGAGGCCTTCTCCTTGTGGAAGGACATCTCTAGATCTAACCCAGTACATGAAGCAATGAGAAAACGCAAGTGACCTCTTGTTTTATTAAAGATGTGAGTATATTTCTGCAACTCATATTCGTTTTTGGAGAAACAGAAATATAGCATTAGATGTATTTGCACTGACTGATCTCCATGAGAAGACATTGATAGAGTCCTTTTCAGAGTTTTATTTATGTTTTCTCTCACTGAACATTGATTTTATTGCCGCTGTCTGCTACCACCGCCCTCTTACTAAACAGCATTTGCAACATCAGTTTTGTAGCCCAGCTCCTTTCACTGGAACGAAGGGTGCAATTGATGCCTCATGTCAGGGGTTGGAAGGTTTGCAGGTTTTTTCAGTCTACTATGATTTTTATTTGATTCATAAGAGCTGTGAACTGGAGTCTGATGCAAAATAGAAATTCGGAGTCCAGGAATTCATTTTGAGTACCAGAACGGAATGAAGTTCACAGTTTCCCCACACTAAAATGCACCCTTAGCTGCACCCCATTCTGGCTTAACTTCAGCAGTATCGATTTGTTATTGCTGAACAACTGGGAGTCAGAAATCCTAATCAAGATACTGAAATTCACTCAGAAACTGACCTATCGTCTGCTCACCCATGTCTTACATTGGGGAGAGTATAATTGGCTTGGAGTTTATCTGAAGATGGTTCTCCATAGTAAAAACCCCCCACAACCCCTCAGATCCATTTGTCCATACCATTTGCTTGGTAAATGCTGAAGAGGTCACTTTCCTCCATTTTAGGAGGACCAACTGCAAAGCTGAATAGCTTCTTCTTGGCCTTTGTGGGGAAGGCAGAGGGAGTTTTGGGAGCAGAGAGCCATTGAGTATGGTGACAGCCACATGTTTGCAACCCCATTTGTGAATCTTGTTTCCTTTCATTTGCTAAGGATAGCCTTCATTGCCTTGTTTATTTTTCATTAGGCCCCTTAGCTATTGCGCTGGAGACAAAGGGGAGATGAAGGCAAGGGAGAAAGAGAGAGAAAAAACAGCAGCCTGACTGGGCTAAGCCACGAGGCCTTTTGAAAAGTGAATTGAAAGCAAGAGAAAGGCTCTGTATAATTAGACCGTAATGATTTCAGACCTTGTGAGGAGCAGAGCGGTGAGAGTATGGCATCAATACCAGCCTTCGTTATGACAGATAGTAAAACTCACTGGAGTAAAGAGCAGTGCTTTAAAAAAGGAGCTAAAAAGACTCCAAAACTAGTGCTCTCATGTAAAATAAACTGGCCCAGTATTAGCTAGGGCTTCTATCCTCTCTCAGTATCTCTACTCTACTCTGTATGGATGGTTTAACCATCTGGGAAATGTTCCCATTAGTGAAGCACAAGGGGGAGACTGCAACAAAAATGTGGCAACACCTCCGGCACTTTCCCTATGAAAACCTGCTCTTTACTGCTGAATCGGACCTAGCGGCAACCTGTGGATAACCTGAATTGCCATTTTGTTCCAATTCAGCATTAAAGAGCAGGTTTTCCTGGGGCAAGGAGCAGGGCAACAACAACCAAAAGCGCTCAGATATGGCACTTTAAAGTGCAGGCCTGTGCCTAGAAAGCATGGGACAAAAGGTAAGGGCATATCCATCAACTGGCTCAGAAAAAATGGGACACCCTGTTTTCTCTCACGATAGGACAGCAGCAAAGATGGCCGTTGTGATCTCATGCGATTTCGGGCTGCACTTTTTCTGGGTATGGCACCAAAAAATGTGTTTTATGGGGTGCCATGCAAGATTGCTGCCCTGAAAAAGTGCTTTTTGGAGCGGCGATCTTGCGTGGGTCACGTGACCTGCATGGGAGTGTGGACCCAGAAGATGGCACCCCAGATTTGGATCTCATCGTATTAGAAGGTATCTAACTGTGGATGAGTCCATGGACAAAGACAGACCATTGGTCCATCCAGCTCAGTATTGGCTGCTCTGACTACCAGCAGGTCTCCAGGATTTCTAACTGGAGTCTTTCCCAGCCTTACTTGGAGAAGCCAGGGAGTGAACCTGAGACCTTTCGTGTGCAAAACCTGTGAGCTATGGGCTCCACTGTGGGAACCTGAGCTCTTTACAGCTTTATTATATAGCTCCGTGTGGGAATAGAAAGAGGGGAGTAGAGGTTTTTTTTAAAACCTATGGTGTGCATCCTTCCCTGACCACCATGCTCAGCTCAAATATTTTATAAGCTCTCCATATGCACAGGCAAGCCAATTTCTCCCTCAGTGCTCAAAGGTCATGGTGGAGCTGGAGGGGTTGAGTATGTTGGGGAGCAGATGCTGGGTGCAAAAGGTCCCCTCCAGGCTTTATTCACCCACAGGCATTTCTGGAATGGTGGAATAGGGCCTGCCCAATCTGTTACTTGTTTTGCTTCTCCCCCAAAGCTAAAGAGAAAGCTGTCCATAGAAAACAATGGAGAGATCTCAGATTTTAGCATAGGTGTGAATGATTGGGCAGCAGCGTGTCCTCCACCATTAACCAAAGGTAGCAGTGCAAAACAGGAAGTTCCTTCTTCAGGCAACAAGATTAATTACTTTAGTTTTACCTTAATTCAATGACCTTAAGCATGGGTGGAACCAGAGGGGGGCACAGGGGGCAAGCGCCCCCCATAACAAGCAACTTGCCTCCCACTTGCCCTGCTTCCTTTGCAGGGCTTTACCAATAACATACACTGTTATTTCTCTTTCAGCGATCTTGACATGAGGGGCACAGCTTGCCCACCAGTGAATATACTTTGCTGCATCTGTGCTCCCTCCAGATTTTTCTGGTGTGTCCTTAATATTCCACAGGTCCTGGAAGCTCACAGGGTCGGTTTGCTGGTTTAATAAAAGAACACAGCCCCGTCGTTTAATTTTACATATTTTGGAGTCCCCTGAATATGTAGAAAACACATTCTTATTTTTGGATGGCCCCATTCTGCTGATAGGCATGTAATTACACATTAGAGGGACTGATGGCTTTCTCTGAGAATGCTATTCTCTGCTAAGGCCGGCATCAGTCAGGGGAGTCTGGCACTGAGGTGTGGCAACATTTCCCCCTCTATAACAGCACATACTCCCCCAGCCCTGGCAGGCCAAAATTGGCAGGTGGGCAGGGCTGCCCATTTGCCAATCAGCTGATGCCATGGTGATTAGCTTCTGGCATGGTATTGTCTATCAGGACTGGCCCTGCCTCTCTGGGGTCTCAGGTAGATCCTCCTCTCACCCATTACCTGCTCCCTGAGCATTTTAAAATGGGGGTGCCAGGGATTGATGCCACAGGGAAAGCATGTGCTCTGCTCCTGAGTTGTTGTCCCTCTGCAAGAGAGCTAGGCCTGTTTCTCCCTGACTTTTATCTCAGCCTGGGATCTGTTGGCAGAACACGCAGGCCTCTTCTTCTTCCTCAGTATGGGCAATGTCAAACTGTCCTCATAAGGGTATATAGAAAACAGACCTATGGCAAGTGTCAGGGACAGGCCTGATTTACAGACGAATGAGCACAGTCATGTATTCTTCTCCTGACACAAACCTTCCAGAGCAGATGGCCACTCTGCCTACAGTGAAAATAGCTGAGGCGATCCCTTTTAGCTCGGTGTCTGCAGAACATGTGGCAATACTCGGAGACAACATTTGCAAACCAGTGTTTATATTGCTGGGGGTTGCCCATGCCCCTGTTAGAGGTTGCATTGCTCTTTAATTTCTTATTAGAAACTGTCCGTGGAAAGCTCACTCAATTACTGGATGAGATACTCCCTCGGGATGCCAGGAGAGAATTTACAAGCCCCACAGATCCCTTCCTGCCTGGGGGATGCTGAATCCAATTAAAGGAACAGAGGGAGTATGAAATCCAGCCTCTATCTCCAAAATATGCCTGGAATCAGATAGCAATGGATAGTGACCAGATGAAAGACACCAGAGTTCGAATGGTGAACCACAGTTGCTAGGTAGTTTCCAAGACCATTTTGCCCCCCTCCTCCAATTTTCTCTCAGAAACCAAAAACCAAATTGGAAAAAGTGTCCAGTGAATGGAAAGAAAGCAGGAGGAATGATGATAGCAGCAAAGAAATGTGTGCCAAAAATATAAGGCACGGTGCGGGGTGGGCAGGAGACTAATTTGAGGCGCAACAGTGTTTGAATTTACAATCCTATTGAATTTCAAATAATTCCAATATGCTAGCAGTGCTGTCCCAAGAAATGGCCTGAAGGCACACCTTGATGAAGATAAGGAGGTCACATGGGTGATGGTTTGTGTTCCATGATGGAAGTTCATTGAAAGTGGTTCAGTCTCCCCAGATTCATCTTGGCATGCATTGAATTGGATTTGTCCCTATTTTAACATGATTCCAAATCATGTATCAAAAGGATGTTCTTGAAAATGTTTGTTGAATGAGGTTGTGTATATACCATAACTGCAGCCATGTCACAGCTGGGCAAGTTGATTATTGTCTCACTTATCATTGCTGTCATAAAGGGTTGTTATTATTGTTTTGCATAATTCTAGCCCTAATTGAATTGTCGCTCTCTGTGACTTACCTGCATTTCAGTTTCCTTTGGCCTCACTGCTTACAACTCTTTCCCTCAATCATAGGTGATATCTACCTATATCTATCTATCTATCATCTATCTATCTATCTATCTATCTATCTATCTATCTATCTATCATCTATCTATCATCTGTCTATCTATCATCTATCTATCATCATCCATCTATCATCTATCTATATCTATCTATCTATCTATCATCTATCTATCTATCATCTATCTATCTATCTATCTATCTATCTATCTATCTATCATCTATCTATCTATCATCTATCTATCTATCTATCTATCTATCTATCTATCTATCTATCTATCATCTATCTATCTATCTATCTATCTATCTATCTATCTATCTATCTATATCTATATCTATCTATCATCTATCTATCCATCTATCTATCTATACCTGAGGATTACACATCATGATAAAATGGGCTCTAGTCCATGAATGCTTATGTTGTAAGAACATTAATCTTTAAGGTGCCTCAAGATTTTGCATTCTTTTTGCGGCAACAGACTAACAGAGCCACCTCTCTGAAAATCTTGACATTGGTCAGCTAATTAGCACCTGGTGTGGGATAACAACCTGCTATCTCAGGTCAGGCAAGGGGTAAAAGAATTGAGCTTCTTGGTAAATAGTAATTCAGCAGTTTCAGGCTGAAGTCTCCCTTTGAAATTCCTTTGCTCAAGAATGTCACTTTAAGAGCATAACAGAGTGACCTGGGAGGCTGACATGTTCTTCCACTGCTTTGTGAATATTGCTCTTTCTGATGCCAGATTCTATCGGTGTGAAAATGTTTGGGATGTGGGTGTAGTTTTACTAAGGTGTGACTTTTGTACTATTTAACTGTTGGCATGTTTTTAAAGTAAATTAGAACCACCTCCCTTCCTGTGTGTACTGTTAGAAAGAGAGGTTTGCTGGCAAGAATAGAAGCAGAAAAAATGGATGGGATTCACGGGCTGGGAGAGAGCTGTTGTGCTGAGATCCTACTTGTGGGCATCCCATAGGCATCTCACTGGCCACTGAATGCTGAACTTGGTGTGTCTTTGGCCTGATTGGAATGGCTGACACAACTAGAGCAGAACACAATTTGGTGGAAAAATACCATTTGCGAGCACTTAATGGGCACTGCTGTCCATGTAAAATTTGGCTATTTTATTGAAATGTTATGACTTAGTCCACTTTTGAAGTTATTGATCCCAGCATATTTAAGGAAAACAGGACCCATGGTTTCATTGGTATGTGCCTTGCATTGGCTCAAAGGGTCCCAGAAGACAGATGAAATGGAAATGTTGGGGCCTGAGGAATAAATCCTGTAACTTTCTGAGCTCCCTTATCTCAGGATTATTGATTCTGGTTTGAATGTTTGTGATGACAGCTCCCACTTCCTCCCTGTGTGGCCAGAGAGGGCACAGTATCACCAGCCATCTGCTGAATTTACTGCCAAGGGTCTGACACCCCTTTGCAGGCATTGCCCATTCTCTCATGCACCAGATTAGATCACAGGAGAGTTGTGCTTTTCTGAGCACATGTCCCCCATTCAGCAAGCCAGCAGGCTTCCCTTTTCGTGGCATGTTGGTGCGAGAGAAGGTACGTGCATGCAGTAATTGAAGAGATCAAGGCCGGGTGCACTCAACAGACCGACAAAGCCAATTACCTCCCAGGAATTCCTGCTTTTGAGACTCACACAGTGATTACAAAAATCGTTGCCATTTAAAAATTAGCCAGGGGAGGGACTTTTCACTGGAACCCTGTATGACTTTCCCATGGCCATCCAATACAAGGAGCATCTATAGCACACACAGTGATCCCAATCTGGCACATGGCACAACACCTCATCCTCCTACAAAGAGCCAACTATATTCTTGAGTGGGCTTTGTGAATTGTAGTAAGTGTGTTCATCTGTTACTCTAGGCATTCCTTCTCAATAGTTTTACAAAACGTTTTACTATGAACACATCCCTGATTTTGATCCTGTCAGCTTAAACATACAGCAGCTACAAAAATATGAGCAAGAGCAGAAGCAAATATTTTTGTAAGGACAAAAAAGAAGAAGCAGTGAAAATGGGGAAATGACTATCAAGCTTGCCAAAAATTATGCTTGCAGACTTCATAATGATATTCTCAGTACCACGCTGATGCTTATTGTCAGACATTTTTCCAGACACAAGATCAGAACTCCAGTTTCCAAGGAATGTAAATGCACACAGAAACGTGATCCCTGTCAACCAAATCTCAGTCACAGTTCTAACAATCACCCATTTCCACTCAAGCTGGTAAAACATTAGGAGCCGAGTCCATTCAGGTGTATAGCAAGGATGCTTTATCTTTAAAAAAACAGCACCCAAGCCATACTATGTATCGTGTCTGCTAGTAAAAAGAAGGTGCCAGCTATGCAATTAAGTCACTGCTTGATAGTTTAGCGGAAAACAGAGGGAAGAAAAAGTGAGGCAGTCAACAGAAGTATAGTGTCCTGATCAAGGGAAGTACCGGTAATAGTTCTGCTCTATTCTGCCTTGGTCAGACCACACCTGGAGTACTCTGTCCAGTTCTGGGTACCACAATTTAAGAAGGATATTGACAAGCTGGAATGTGTGCAAAGGAGGGCAACCAAGATGATCAAGGGTCTTTTTTTCGTTTTCTGCTGTATCACACTGTTGACTCATGTAAAGCTTGTTGTCTACTAAGACCCCTAGATCCTTTTCACATTTACTACTGGCAAGCCTGGTGTCACCTATCTCATATTAGGCTAAGTGTAAAACCTTACATTTGTTCCTATTGAAATTCATTTTATTAATTTTGACCCAGTTCTCCAGTCTGTTAAGGTGATCTTGAATCCCAATTCTGCCTTTGTGGCATTAACTACCCCTCCCAGTTTGGTGCCAACTGCAAATCTGATGAACATCCCCTCAGTTCCTTCATCCAAGTCATTTACAAAGATGTTGAACAACAACGGGCAGAACCCTTTGTAACTCCATTTGTCAGTTTTTTCCAGGATGATGAAGAACTGTTAATTAGCACTCTTTGGGTTCAGTCAGTCAACCAGCTACAAATCCACCTAACAGTTATCTGGTCCACATTTTACCAGCTTCTCTACAAGACTATAATAATAAAAAAAGAGATTTATCTGGCATGACTTGTTTTTGAGAAACCCATGTTGGGTCTTTGTAATCACAGCTTCCTTTCCTATGTGCTCACAGACCGAGTGTTTAATTATCTGTCCTTGGACCTTTCCTGGTATCAACATCAACCTGACCAGTCACTAGTTACCTAGGTCCTCTTTGCCCACCTTTTTGATGATGGGGACAACATTTGCCCATCTCCAGTCTACAGAGACTTCACCTGTTCTCCAAGAATTCTCAAAGTCTTTAAGCAGAGGCTCTGAGATTATATCCACAAGCTCCTTTAGTACTCTTGGGTGCAGCTCACCAGGCCCTGGAGATTAGAATTCATTTAAGGTAGCTAGGTGTTCCCTTACCACCTCTTTTCCTATCTTGGGGCTGCAGCTCCCTCCATACATTGTTTATTCTGTTATCACCATGTTGGGCACTGTTTTCCTTTTGGGTGAAGACAGAGGCAAAGTAGGTGCTGAGCAGTTCTACCTTCTCTCTGTCACCCAATAGGATTTCACCATCTTCTTTCCCCCAAGGAACCTACTATTTATTTGCTTTTGCTTCAAACATAGCCGAAGAAATCTCTGTCAATATTTTTAACCTTCCTTGCAAGCTTGAGTTCATTCTGAGCTGACCTTCTCCCTGAAACTGTTTACCACTTATGTGTACTCTTCCTTTGTGGTTTATCCTTTCTTCTATTTCTTATACATTCCTTTCTTACATCTCAGCTCACCTACAGGCTCCATATGCAGCCCCACTGGTTTCTTTAGATGCCTCCCGCTTTTTGTTCTCGTTGGGATTGTCTGTCTTTGTGCCTTCGGACATCTGAAAACTTGAAATTTTGGGAATGAAGTGTGAATTCCTCTACCAATTGCTTTCAGCTCTTGTTAAGATATGGGAGTATATCACATATGCCAATTTTCCCTGAGATATAAGAATTTATACAATTTGGAATATTTAGCCATTTACAGCAGGTATTGTTCCCTTTCAAATGTAGGTCCCCCCCCTCCCAAACTGAAGTTCAAGTTCTTTCACAAAATGTATGCATTATCTCTCCTCTCTCATTTCCCCCTGCCTGAATCTGATGAGTAGTGCACAACATGGTGGGGGCAATGGGGCTAATTTGATCTTTGGAGAGATAGAAGGGGAGGGGCATGGTGCCAACTCACTGTCCCTTTGCACTCACTCCTCTACCTCCCCATAAGCAGCAATAATGCAGTTGGAGGCCAGGTGAATGCTGTTGCTCTGCCACATCATCTGCTACTGAATCTGGCATGCCTTTTAGTAAACCAACAAACCAACAAACAAATCACACAGACTTCCATGGGTACATTCTGTATGCCCCATGGGGTCCCTAGAGTTGGGTATCTGGTTCCAAACTATGATGGAGAAACTATGCATTCAGCACTGAAAGATGACAGAAGTACCCACTAACATCTTTTAGCTGATGTTGTCTACCTGTTTAGAAAATGGAACTGAACCTAGGTTCTTCTCCAGCTTTGTGTGCCCACCTGTCTGGGATAGGGAACTGAACCAAGGCATCCCTCCAGCTGTGTTTGTGGTGTGTGTGTGTGTGTGTGTGTGTGTGTGTGTGAAGAGCCTGGACTAAGGCTCCCCACCTCTCCAAACAGGTAATGAGTAATTCCAAAGCTGAGAACAGGGCCTGTCTATTTGACAGTTTGTGTTGTTTCATGAGATAATATGTCAGTGATGAGATGATTTTTTTTTTTATGTGTGTGATGCTGTGATAGTTCTGTTACCAAGATTCAATGTTTGTTAATTTTCCATTTTCTTCTTCCATTCGTTTTCTCCTCCACAATGGATAGCATATGACTGTTTCACACATGCAAACACAAAATGTACAACTCTGTTCTCAAAACACAGAGTGCTGTATAATCAGTATACCCTACTTTTATTGAGCAACCTTGTTGCATTTCTGCAGCTACATTCCAAACAACTGAGTGATGTTCTAAGGGCCCCCACTTTCTAATCCCACAAAGCTAGGTCTTGAGTTCAAGGGCTTTGGACATTGCGTAAGCATAAGCGTTAATGATAACATCTGCTTTTGAAAAGGGACTATAGACGGAGACATAAACAAAGGACCTTTCCATGTGATAAAACAAAACATGCCATGTGTGCATGTTGTTTTTTGTGTAATACATTCAGAAACCCCAGTGATACATTCCAGTAGTGGTGGACTTTGGGCTATCAAATGTTAGCAGCACCCTGTGCAACGCTACAGTTCGTGCTCCCCCCGCCTCTTGCACTCTGTTCTACACCATTGTTGTGGTGCCCCCTGTGGCGCTGGTGCCCAGTGTGGCTGAACCGGTCGCACTACCCTAAAACTGCCTCTGATTCCAGCACCAATATCACTGTAGAACAGCTTAGCAGAACGGGTAGCCATTCTCCTTTTGGTCCATTCTTTTCACAATTGTGGGTAGATGCATGCTCTAACACAAGACAGAATGCAAAAACTATTTAATTATATATATTATAAATAATTCCTAAAAGTCCGTGAATGACAGGGATGAAGGGGTATTGTAGCCGCTATTTTGTCACTTTAAAAAACAGCATTGGCTTTGTATACATGCTTTGATGAGCCTCCCCTTGCATTGATAAGGACTGGAGACGTGTTATTTTAAAAATAGAAGTTGATATTCATATACTGAATGACTCACAATGGTTGCAAACCCAATTTATATCCTTTTGACTGTATCAGCACTTTCCCATTTCCACACTAGAAATAATTTTGCAAAAGATTCCCGCATTTCAGGGGTTGGACTAGATGACCCTAGATGGTCCCTTCCAGCTCTGTGACTCTATAGATCTTCTAGTCTCGCAGAAGGAATTGCTCTGAATTCTCCCTAGTTCTTCCCCTCCTGCAGCTGCTTCTTTCTGTTTGGTGTTTCTGACATGGCCTTGGTTTTCTATGGCTACTTCCTGCATAAATGCAATGTATTTGTACAGGAAATATTTGCACTGATTTGAACAAGTAGATAAGAAATTGCTTGGAGTCTTCTTGCTCTTTAAAAGCTGACTTTGGTGATCAGCGAACACTGAGGCTGTCACCCCACTCAACTTTCCTGTGTTTTCAAGGGTCACACATCAGCCAGACGTTCAGCAGGCCACATCTTTGCTCAGCATGGAGAGGGAGTAATGCCAAAAGCTTCTGTTGAGCTTCTTCCAGTGGGGAACTGTTAGAAAACACTATAATGGTTAAGCAAGAGCAAAGGGACTGTTAACAACACAAGTGATTGCATAATCGTGAGAGGTCCAAGTGTCCTTTAGGTCATGTCTAACTGGAGCTTTCTCAGTACACTCATGAAATTAGGCTAGTGAAATCAATACCCATAATCCACAAACAACTGAACACAGACTCTGCCTGGTACACCAGCAGTCTGCATGGTAGCTCTGGGAAACGGAGGCCATTGCTGAAGAGGCACAGTCCACACTAAAAAATAGCAATTCTATTTCCTATAGTTCCAGTTTTATGACAGATAACAGAACTGAAATATTCTTGCAGAGGAACCTTTTAAGAGCCCATTAAACGGATTTTAAATCTATTGTGTTGTTTTAGCTGGTTTTTGGTTTATTGTTTTTCAAAAGTAATTATTTTGATAAAGTATTTTCAATCCTTTGTTTTAATATTGCAGAGATATTTGATTCTAATGTACACTGCCCTGGAGTTCATGTGTGGATGGTGACTGCTGAGCATTTAAGCCTGAAGTATGGGAAATAAAATCCCATCAGATGACATAAAAGCATTTTGGATCCTAATGCAGTTTATGTGCATTTTTTCTCTCTGCAATAACTGAAGTCCACAAGTTCTTACACCACAAAAACAAATGTAGATTTCCCCCTAAGGTTTTCCATTACTTGGCTACTGAAATCCTAGCTGCAGCTAACATCCAAGTCAAAAGCTGGTAATGCAATGTGGGAAATGCAATAGTCAGCTGGATTCTGTAATAATGCATCAGCCAGGCAGCTGAAGAAGGCCGAACCATGGCTTGGCTTCTTCTGAGGCCTGCCTGGGCCTAACTGCCAGTGACTACAAAACTACTAAGCTGTGTTGTTAGGGACACCCCCTCAAATTCACAACACACACACACTCCAAAGTCTCATTAAGCCAGTGTTGGAATACATATCTTTATCAGTAAGCTTATATGGACCTGGTGAAGCATCTACACACAGGCCAGTACAGTGGTACCTCAGGTTACATACGCTTCAGGTTACAGACTCCTCTAACCCAGAAATAGTGCTTCAGGTTAAGAACTTTGCTTCAGGATGAGAACAGAAATTGTGCTCCGGCGGCGCGGCTGCAGCGGGAGGCCCCATTAGCTAAAGTGGTGCTTCAGGTTAAGAACAGTTTCAGGTTAAGAACGGACCTCCAGAACGAATTAAGTACTTAACCCGAGGTACCACTGTACCAGTAAGGGTCTCTCTCTCTCCCACTCCCCATTATGAATTGGACATAAAAGCCATCCAGGCACTTCAGCATTACTGAATCAAATCAGTTGGTGCTGGTGGGAAGGCAAACGTTAGTGCTCATCTCTTAAACAAACTATTCAAGGTTCAATGCAGGGCAGAGCATAATATTTTTGTAACTGAAGTAATGGGGACAGCACTACCAGCCTTGCTCTGCTGTACCTCAAAGTGCATGAAAATATTGCGCAAAAAACTGTGTTATGTCATATTCTGGGCTTCTGCTTTGACTTACAATGACTCTGGGGAGGCAACGCCAAGTCTTGAACACAAGCCAGTTGTGGGGACGTGCTGCTTTGGGAGCAAGCCAAAGGTTGGGCTGTGTTTGTGTATTTGTAAACATTACTGAGGTCTTCACACCAGAATTATTATTTTTTCAAGACGCTTAGTACTTACAATACGAGTTCAGTTTTCAGTCTGTCCAACTGGTACTGTCTACCTCCATTTTCTCCTGTGTTTCTTAAAGAGAAGATAAATTTAATCCTATTCATATTTTAATGGCGTGTGTGTGTGTGTGTGTAGTTAATAGCATTTAAAGTGTGTGTATATATAGTTGTGTCACTAATTTTATATTGTAAGTCACTTTGCGTTTACTTTTTGTTTAAAAGTAAAAAAGCCTTCTAGAAGTACAAAGCAAACCCTAGCTTACCACAGATTTGGGTGGAGGATATTGTTACTTTCACATTCTTTACTGGGTGGACATGGCTTGTTGAAAACGACCGATAGATGTAAAGAACATAATGTAACATAAAATAATAAGTTCCTTTGTAGGGTATGAGAGCTTGGGAATACTGCTGTGGCAATATGTTATTCTCATTAGATGAAATAAGCAGTATTAAACTGCAGCACAGCGAATGATCCTTTTAAGAATTTAATTCTAAGTAGGTTTCATAGAATCATAGAATTGTAGAGTTGGGAGGGAACTTGAGGGTCATCTAGTCCAACCCCTTGCAATGCAGGAATCTCTGCTAAAGAATCCATGACAGATGGCCATCCAACCTCTGCATAAAAACCTGCAAGGAAGGAGAGTCCACCACCTTTCGTGGGCATCTGTTCCACTGCTGAACAGCTCTTATTGTCAGAAAGCTTTTTCTGAATGTTTAGTCAGAATCGCCTTTCTTGAAGCCATTGGTTCGAGTCCTACCCTCCAGAGTAGGAGAAAAAAAAGCATGTTCCCTCTTCCAGCCCTTAAGATATTTGAAGATGGCTATCATATCTTCTCTCAGTCTCCTCTTTTCCAGGCTAAACATACCCTGCTCCTTCAAGCGCTCCTCGTAAGGCTTAGTTTCCAGACACTTAATCATCTTGGTTTGCCTCTACTGCAGACGTTCTAGCTTGTCGATATCCTTTTTAAATTGTGGCTCCCAGAACTGGAGACAATATTCCAGGTGTGGTCTGAACAAGGTAGAATGGAATGGTACTATTACTTTCCTTTGATCTGGACACTATACTTCTGTTGATGCAGGCTAGAAAAGCATTAGCTTTTTTTGCTGCTGCATCACACTGTTGACTCGTGTTAAGCTTGTGGTCCACCAAGACCCCTAGAACCTTTGCACATGTACTGCTAGTAAGCCAGGTGCCCCCCATCCTATATTTGTGCATCTGGTTCTTCCCGCCTAAGTGCAGAACCTTACATTTGTCCCTATTGAAATTCATTTTGTTAGCCTGTGCCCAGTTTTCCAATCTGTTAAGGTCATTTTGAATTCTGATTCTGTCTTCTGCGGCATTAGCTACCCCTCCCAGTGTCATCTGCAAATTTGATTACCATCCCCTCAATTCTTTCATTCAAGACACTGAACAACAACAGACCCAGGACCGAACCCTTCAGCACCCCACTTGTCACTTTTCCCCAGGATGACGAGGAACCATTAATGAGTACTCTTTGGGTTTGGTCAGTCAAGCAGCTACAAATCCACCTAACCGTTACAACGTTCAATCCACATTTTACCAGCTCCCTTGTGATAATACCATGGGGTACTTTGTCAAAAGCCTTACTGAAATCAAGATACACCATGTCCACAACATTTCCCTGATCCACCAAGTTTGTAATTCCATTTTGAAAAAAATCAGATTGGTCTGGCATGACTTATTTCTGGGGAACCCATGCTGGGTCTTAGTAATAACAGCATCCTTTTCTCAAATGCTCACAGACCGACTGTTCAATTATCTGTTCTAGGACCTTCCCTGGTATTGATTCTCTTTCAGGGGATTATAATACTGTATCAGGAAAATAAGCAGAAACTCCTTTAAACGAAGACATCTGGCAAGCCTAGTACTCCAGGCACAGCTGATGAAATCAGGAAGGACGCAAATGCAGCTTTGCTACAAAATATAAAGCATTTAAGTTTTAGGAAATCCTCCTGTTGGAGAGGCATGGACTAGAGATGATCCTTCTAGCTATAATCTGATTATAATCTGATTAGGGTGGCCAGTTATGTTGCACATTGTCTCCAAGAAAGAGGCAACGCAAAAGGCAGAAAATTTGGTGTAGGTTTGCACAAAATTTGCACATGCTAATTTCTGTATATAGATGCACATTTAAAAATAATATGCTTTAAATAGGAATTCAATACTTTTCACCCTAGTGGGGAAGACAGGCGGCAAGGCTCCCCCCCCCCCAGCTGAAACTCACCAGAACTCACTAAAACTCAGTTCTGGCACCTCTCAGGTGGGTGCCATTGCAATTATAAGAGTTCCGGCACCTATTTTTCTAGAAAAATAGCACTACCAGGTGGCCTGCATTGTGTGTGCTCATTCTGCTCTCCAGGTGCCAACTTTTGAAGGGCAACTTCAAGACCTTTGCTGCTCTCTCTTGTTAGGGTTCTTCATCTTCAAACCAGACGGCCTTCAAATACTTATTTATTTATTTTGCAAATTCAACAAATAAATATACAGATATTTGAAAGGGCTGCCTGGTTCATGTCTGGTTTAAAGATAAAGAACCCCAAGGAAGGAGAGCAGCAGAAACCTTGAAGTTGCCCATCAACTGGACAGCAGACTGAGGACTACTCTATGAAAGCTCTTCAAACAGAGGGCAGGACACACGGACCCCCTAAATATGTTGCTAGGATTGAAGGGGGGGACATAGCAGGCATGTGGAAAGCAGTGTGTGTGAGAGAGAAGGAAAGGATGGATTTATACCTTTTTAATGTCATGGTTTCTCAGGGCAACAAATCTAGGACAGGCCATATTCAGCGTGGCACTGACTGGTAAGAATCAAGTAGTATTGGCTGAAAACTGGAAGCGAAGTGGAGCCGCACGCATATACACCATTGGCCAAAATCTATTCTGGTGTAAGCAGGTTCAACTCAATTGACCTCAACTGGTGAAAGATTTAACATGTCACATAATGTGCGCCTTTGTCTTCCCCAGAAAAGTGAATTTCAATGAACGGGACCTAGGCGGGAGGAATTAGCTGCCAATGAGGAAGAAGGGATCACTAGGAAAGAGTGAAGGCTGAAACCATGGAAACCATCATCCGCTCTGACCCCCACTCCACCCCCTAGCCCCTTCCTTTCCCTCTGCCTTTCCCAGAACAGACACTGAACTCCAGTTTCTTTTGATGAGGCAGACACTTGGGTCAATGGAGCTGTGATTAAAGTGGTCAGTGAGGTAGCCTAACAAGGGGCGATTGGCGAAGGATCCTCCTTACCCTCCCCCCACCTAGGCTGGTTGTATTATTGCCCAGTAAGGGAATGTTCAATATCTCCTGCAAGGTCACTTTAAAAAACAACAACAAAAAACCTTGAGGAATAGGGATGCTGGTGGCGAAAACGTACCCCTCAGTTAAAAAAAATCTGTCTTACTGCAGCCCATGCCAAAGGTTCACTTATTGTTATAGATGAAATAGGCCTTTTGAGGAAAATTCAATCAATTTCAGAAAATCTTAGAAAAATATCCTTTAATATACTTCAAAGTTCCAAAAAATAAAATAAAAAATGTTTTGCCTCATCCCAATTTGCCTCAGATTTTGCTGTTGCTGAAATCTGGTAGCACCCCTTAGAATCCTAGAACTGTAGAGTTGGAAGGGAGCCCAAGGGTCATCTAGTCCAACCCCCTGCAATGCAGGAATCTTTTGCCCAATGTAGGGCTCGAACCCATGACCTTGAGATTAAAAGTCTCATGCTCTACCAACTGAGCTATCCCTTGAGATTATGTTTTCCTGCATCTCTCAGATATTACAATGTTGGTCTGTGCAGCAACTTCTGGCATACTATAACCAAACTGACAATGGCCTTTCTGTGCCTCTTTAAACTGTGGGCACATTTGCAGTTCATCTACATCTATCTGTTTATATAGTCCAGTGGCTGGACTAGATGACCCCCAGGGTCCCTTCCAACTCTACAGTTTTTTGATGTGTCTGAAGCCAAATCCTGAATCTTTTCCTGTCTTCTACTTGCAGATATAGGTTTGAGTTAAGTAACTGGGAATCCTGGGAATTTTACTTTGTTAAGAGTGCTGGGAGTTATTAGGAGATCCCCATTCCCCTCTCAGAGGTACAGTTCCTAAAGTCTCTTGGGAAGAAGGATTGATTGTTAAGCGACTCTGGAAATTGTAACTCTGTGATGGGAATAGGGATCTCCTAACAACTTTCAGCACCCTTGACAAATTAAAATTCCCAGGATTCATTGGGTGAATCTGTAACTGTTTACAGTGGTGTGATCCTGCTTTCAATGTATTGTGCAGATGGGAATTTAGCCATGCTTATGCTACACCTCCACCATGCCTAACTTACTAAGTTTGGCTCCAACCCATACATACAATTATGCACACCCACACCAGAAAAGTCAGTGTTGCACTGAGCCTTAATGTCCAAAGTTCTGAAAGTTTTGAGGAAGGAGAAGAGGAGAGAATTAGAATTTTACAGAGGAAAAGAATGACATGGATCTGCAGAAGGAAGCTGTGAATGATCAATGGAAGCTGGGGAGTCGAGGGAATGGAGACAGATTGACCAGGCGTAGAAGTTTGGTTTGGTCATTCCCGCGAAGAAGCAGAATATTCAACTAGGGATTCTCAGAGAACTGCTGTATTCTAGGGGCCTTAGAGCAATATGTTCATCTCTTAGCTCCTGAAAACCATTGCCGATACTTACATCATATTCTAAGAAGGAGGGGACTTTTACTCATAAAAACACAACAGGAACATTGGGCTCAAGGGAAGGCTACTTGAAAGGCGTGTTTCTTTAGGATTTTATGATTATGTAATTGAGCAGATGCAGATCTCTTTTCTTCTGTGTAAAATCTGAAACTATTCTTCTGGGACTTAACCAAGTGTCGGATCTGAGGGTTCAGGACACCCTTACGTGTGTGTGTGTGTGTTGCTTTTACCCAGCTAATAGGTATACAATGTGAGCAAGTAAGAGGAGGAGGATTTTAACAGTTTCTCTGTTCTTTGTATTTTCCGAAGCTTATTTGAAAGGATTAACTATGTGATTCTTTGGAAAGCACTGCAAACAAAAGTGAAATGTAAGGAGCAGGGCCAGCTGCCCGAGGTGCAGGAGAAAATGGCACTGTGCTCCCCCTACATAAGTATCTTCCACTGAGGCAGCAGATTATTTTAGGGGGTCAAGGGCAGGTTGTGCACATACACAGCTCTCTGCCATCTCACATTCCACTGTGAATTCATGACTCTTTAAAGTAGGTTTAATTTTTAATTTTTTCCTTGCTTTTTTGAGGCACAATTATGTATATATTTCTCCCATGAATAGTTTCCCAGCTTCAGTTCAAGTGCGGAACTCCACAACTTTTGATTAACTTTTGTTGATCTCCTAAAGTGCTCCTAAGGCTGTTTCTCGTTTGTTTGTTTGTTTGTTTGTTTGTTCATTATTTTTATATCCCACCTTTTCCCCCTCCAATGAGCTCTAGGTGGCGTACATGGTTCACCCCCTTCTTCATCACAACAGTCCTGTGAGGTAGAGACAGTGACTACTACCCCAAGGTCACCCAATGGGCTTCTTGGGCACCTGAACCCTCCTAGTCCCAACAATCAAACCACTCTTGCATACTGGCTCTCGTATGGTGGTTGCTGTGTTAACGCTGTAAACTGTGAAGGAGAGCAGCATATCTCCAAGGCGTTTGAGATATATAATGGAAACATGCCAGAAAGTTACTGGCCAAGGATTCATTCAGTCCCATGCCTACAGTTTGCACACTGCAGCGACACCCCTCTCCACAACCATTGCTGTGACGGTAAGGCCACCATCCTCTTTACCGTCACATCTACCCTACAGTCTTGCTTCTAGGCAGGTGCAATAGAGAGGGAATACATGGAACTGCACCTCAGAGGCTTCTTTCGCAACAGGAGCAATGGCAATAACCCACCAGAGCACCAGTGTAACTGACAGTCCCTCCTCGCTCTGGCAAGTGAATGAGGTGATAATGAAGCTGTCAGGTTTCACTATAGTTTGTGACAGATTAGCAAGGAAATCTTTGGGGCTGGATTTTCAGGTTCTTCTTGGTGGGCTGCCATAATGGGCTCCTGCACATCAACAAGTAGCCTGCTTCTCGAGTTGTTCCTTGTCTTCTGCTGCTCTGTGCTAGGCCCATGCAGCCAAAGGACTAAATAATGGCTTCCGCCACGCTTTATCTGCACCCCACCCATACCCACCACTCCCAGTGACAACGCTACTTTTGTGTTGTGTGATGTGCAGACTCAACCTGCAAGTGCTTTCAGGAAGAAAGATCAAAAGCAACCAGATTTGTGAAGCGTTCTCTGACAAGTTGGTTGCTTCCGGTACTGTATCATATTTTAGGCCTATTGAGTTTCTGTTTCCATCTTCTAACTGAAGGAGGAACATGCTCTTTAATAATAAATCATTTCTAGAGGAAATGCTGAAGGAAGCAGCAGAAGATGGAAGCATGGGATGGTGGAGAAACTCTAGGGGAGAAATTAAAACTCATGATAGATGAGAGGTAAATCAGACGCGGGTGGCGCTGTGGGTAAAACCTCAGCGCCTAGGACTTGCCGATCGCATGGTTGGTGGTTCGAATCCCCGCAGCGGGGTGCGCTCCCGTCGTTCGGTCCCAGCGCCTGCCAACCTAGCAGTTCGAAAGCACCTCCGGGTGCAAGTAGATAAATAGGGACCGCTTACCAGTGGGAAGGTAAACGGCGTTCCGTGTGCTGCGCTGGCTTGCCTTTGTCACACTGGCCACGTGACCCGGAAGTGTCTCCAGACAGCGCTGGCTCCCGGCCTCTTAAGTGAGATGAGCGCACAACCCTAGAGTCTGGCAAGACTGGCCCGTACGGGCAGGGGTACCTTTACCTTTACCTTAAATCAGGCCACAGCAATGGGGAGGCTCTTCCTATCTCCCAAGTCACCAGTCCATTGCTTTCTATGTATAGCAGGGACAAGTTAGGGACAGATGATGGTGAAATGAGGCATCCAAGGACTTGAGAGTATGGAAGGTTAACTAAATGACATACCACAAACATTGTCACAGCAATGGCTAAATTTGCAAGCCCAGCCAGAAGAAACGTAATATGGCTACTGATATAGGTCAATGGAAAATCACACCATACAAAATGATAAGGCTAATTTCCAGCTATATACACCATGACTGATTACAAATCCAACCTTTTCCGTTGCTTTTGATTGCAATGGAATTTGCTTGATTTGGAAATAATTTATATAATTGGGTTAAAATTTGGAAAATCAATAAAAAAATTGAGTAGACTGCAATGGAATTTGCTTCTTTGTAAACATGGATGGGATTGGTGACTAGATCAACAACAGCCTAATCACAAGATGACTAGCAAGGGAAATACATATAACTATGTATTAACTATGTTAAAACTATTATGATTTGCTTAAACCCGCAGTTAAATATGATTGGGGCTATAACAAAATAATATGAATGTTCTCAGAGGAGGAACTTGGTGCTTTGTTGGGTCACACAGTGAAGAATGTTGTTCCATTTCCAGAAGAGAAACAAAAGTCTCCTGGAAGTCCCAGATTATACCATGTGTACCTTTTACAGTAGTACCCAAGGTATTCAGCATCTGAAACATATTCATAAACTCAGCAGCCCTGACTGGCAAGGAGGTGCTATTCATTTGGAATGAAAAGCTAAGAGAAGAGCTAAAACAGGTAATTTGCCCAAGGCCATAGAGGAGGTTTGCGACACAGACTAACCAGTGGTCCAACAAACATGTCTAAAAATCTGAAGTCTTGGGATGTGCAAACAAACTTCATTCCTGGCTGGAGACAGTGCCAGATGGCACACACATTTCCTTTATCAGTTCACACAGACCAAAGGAGCCATGTGCTGTTATCCTAAAAGAGGTTTGGTTTTCTTACATACTTGTTGAGTACTTGAAAAGTTTCTCATTCCTTTCTTCTCAATAGCTTTGCGTGCCCTCCCACCAAACGAATAGATCTACCAGAGCTCTGCTCATGTGAATATGGAGTTGCATACCTTATGCCATATAGTGGTAATTTGTTTTTATTTCTAAGGCTGTATATATTCAGTGCTTTTTTTATATATATAAAAATCTAAAACCTGTTTATGTTCAGCAATTTGAGCAATTTTCTTCCTGCAATTTTGCTAAGTTGCATAATTTGTTCTGGTTTTGCTGGTCGTGGGAAGGGCAGCTCTCCCCCCTTACCATGGAAACCAAATTCAATATATTTCCTCACTTCTGGGATTTCACCACCACACACTTTCAAGCACACCTTTTCAACCACAGGGACTAGAAACTTTTTTATTTAATGGAAAACAAAGATTCTCTGGAAGCTGAATTTGTTGCCTAGTGGAACATTATCTGCACTCCCGCAGAATCCCTCAATACCCCAATGCTGCAATTCATTTCTCATTGCATTTTTCACATTGTGCATGACATTGGACCGCGATGTGTGTGTGAGGAGATGTGATACAGTGGCATTCATGCTTCTCTTCTGCTGAAGGACTTTCCATCAGGTGCATATTGCACATTAATGACTTCTGCCTGTTTGAAGCCAATGACTCTTAAAACAGCAACAGACCATTGTTATCTTTTCCAAGGCAATGGATGTAAATAAAGATTGCCACTACCTTACTCATTGGATGCATCTACCTTTGAAACCGAGATTCTCCCTGTAATTTCTTTCTAACCTCACAGCTCCCAGTGGTGGGTAATAAAGAGTTGTTTAAAATGGACAGTTTCCCCAAGAAATTTGGCACATGTCTAGAAATGATCTGTCCATTGACAACAGGGAAGTTCAATGGTATTTCTGCTGGAGACAGAAGACCAGTTTACTGAAGAAAATATCTCAAGCTACTAAAGCAACACACATTTTCTTCCTTGCTTGCTCAACCATTGCTGGAAGTGACATATTAGCAAAATCACACCAGGGCTGGGAATGCCTTTGAGTACTGGTTTGGCAAGAAACTCTAGGGAGCGTAGAATCTATTCATAGAATCCTGTTTTTAAGAGATTCTATTTACATTTGGAAGATAAGACTTGACCACAGGAGCACTTACTAAGCAGCATGTGCTGAAAAAATTCCTAACACTGAGGAGACCTAGGGTTGGCTTTGATTTAATATTTGTGACCAAGTCCATAGAAAATATTAGTAGCTCCACTCTCCCCCTAGATATTCCCACTTGGACCTTCTTTGGGACCTTCTTCAAGTTGACTTCTCTTGTGTCTATGCCCCCTGCAGGCCTTGGCATTCCCACTGAAACCAACAAGGATTTTCCAGTTGGCATAGCAGGCACTCCTGTTGAAGCTCCCATCTCTCTGTGGAATGGCAAGATGGAAAGAGCCATGGACAAGGTGATCCTTAAGTACCTCCTCCATTGTGGAACTTGAATGATTCCTTGGTTTGGGGGGCTTATTGAGGGTTAGAACACAAGTGGCACAAGTACCATATAAAGGCAACTGAGTGAGCACAGGTCAGAGATCATAATCACACCTACTGTGTGGTGGCAAAGAAACAGACTTGTCAGCTGCAACTGCTCCAAGAGTTATCCAGTGGAGCTTTCCCAGGTGGTTAGGGGGCTGGTACAATCCTCTCCTTTGGGAGAGAGTCCTGACAACTTGGAGGCCTGCTGTGGCAAGTTTCCAGAGCATTTTGAGGCAAAAATTGCCTGCATTGGAGTTGAACGTCACACCACAGTTGTTACAACTCTGGCATAGGCATCCTGAGCATATTGTGTCTGGTTATTTCAGATTATTTTCAGTCGTTGCAGCCTTATTATGTGGCGTAAAGTTGTTGGGCCTACCACCTGCAACTTTGACCCTTTCCCATCATGACTTGTGGTAGCTAGCCAGAGGAGATTGACTAGGTCGGTCCAGGGAGTGCTGACTGCTTCCTCAAAGCAGGGGGTGAGGCGAGCTGCCTTGAAACCAGAGGACTCCATGGCAGGAGCCCTGGTACAACCAGAGTCTCCCCTGATCTGTCAGAGCAAAATATTGCTGTTGTGAGCTGGACCCCTTTATTTTCAAATGCTGTGGCTTGGGCCTGAATTATTTGACTGTGTGAGAGACGGACAATTTCATGATGCCAAGTGTTGCCTTCTAATTTGAAATTAGCAACAACTATCTTCATGGGAACAAGAAGCTACAGGGCCAGCCACTCAGAGGAGGACATTATTCAAGATCCTTATCTTTTGGAACTGGAGTTGGTTGTGATTGTGGCTCCTTGTTGAACAGAGAATTTGCCTCTTCCTGATCATATTTGTACTCCCTCTCCTTCAGCTTTCTGTGTGATGTGCTTCGTTCTGCTCGAGTCATTTTGAAAGTGGGACTTGTGGGCCAGAATGGAAACACAGAATGGAAATACAGTTATGGTCAGCAGTGTGTGAAGCCTTTTTTTTTTTAAGTGCTGGACAGTAACCACAGGATATTGGTTTCTGTAATTACTTATGGTTTTTGTTCCTCATTCCCCCTGGATTTCTAAAGGGAGAGGGAGCAGTCTGCAGAAATTGTATAGACTCTGGGTCTGGAGACTGATTTAAGTTTTTAAGGCCATTTTTGTGCTTGCGGGCAATTGCTGTTTCGACTAATTATATAAGAGTTCACAAAAGGAGGGGGAGGGGGAAACTTGCAATTATTCTTCACAAACATTGTTTGCCTTTTTCTTTTCAAATGCATGCATGCTGCTTTATTTTAAAAGACTGTGAGTGTTTTTCACCAATTGATGCCAAGAACACTTTTAGGGTACAATCCTACCATCAAGTTTGTGCAATGTATACAGAAAGTACAGGAAAGCAGCCTAAAGACAGGAATGTCACTTTTGAACGCTGTTAATATGGTATAGAAAGCAGAAGAGAGCCATTTTTAAATTGAATGTGCCTCCTAGACAATGCAGGGCTTTCATTCAATTTACAGACACGGAAAATGCAAAAAGCAGAAGCATCACTTGCGAAAAATAAAAATACCATTTGTCATTCATGTGAAAGCATTCTTCAAGTCAGACAGCAATTATGTCTTGGCTGGAGTACCATCGCCATCTTTAATCATAAAAGAATGTGAGGACTTGCTATTTATAGTTTGGTAAAATTATTTAAAAACAATAACCAAACAGGATTGTAATAATTACTTTCTGTTTCAATTTACATTGTTTTGTTAAATGAAACTTCTTAAAAAGAGAAAAGAAAGACTGCTAGGGTTTCAGGGCAAGGGCGTATTTGGTGATCCTAAGCCAAGGGATCTTTGGCTACTCCTGTAGGTTAATGGGATTAATGCTGTGGCCTTCCAGTGGTTCCAGGAGCAGGGTAAAATCTATCCAGCAGAGATATCAAAGGCTGGGCTTACGGAGCTTCAGAATTAACATGGACACAATGGAGCTAGACTTGCACCAGAATGTAGCATCCTGAGGGGGTTGGCTGAAGCGAAACTGTGACATTGCTCTGACTTCTTCTCCTCTTAGTGCTCAGCTGAAACCTGTCTTAGAAGTTTTCTTCCCCTGTGAAAGAGGCTTCCATTTCTCTCTTTCTCATGCTCAGGACACTTCAGAAATTCTCTAGTGTGGATTATTGTTGTGCATTCGTTAAAGGTGGTATGCATTTTTATTTCTTCCCTGTAAACATTTCCCCAGCACTTTGCAGCCCCCCTGTCTGCCCATATGCTTCCTGACCAGAAAAGTCCCAGGAGAGGAATTACCTCAGGATGTCAACCCCTAGGCATTAATTGAAGTGTGAGCACCCAGGAAAGCTGCAGAGTGAAGCTTACCCCTTGGCTGCTTTGAAAGTATAGTAGACACAGCAAAACTCTTGTGACAGCACTATATTATCTTGATGTCTAGCTCAATAACAATAAGAGGATGGAGAAAAGGAGGAAGGAGAAAGAGTTGACCACATCTATCCCAACCACAGAATTACATTCTCAAATTATGCTGGTTTCAAAACCAGTTAGAAATAACAATTTTTTTACCTCCAAATTTGTGTTCTCTAAGTTCTGTGCTTTAATAATACAGTTTTCTGCTTCTTTAGTAGAGAAAAGAGCAATGGTATTCAGAATAGAGCAGTACAGTTTCCTAAAAAACAGGGAACTTACGATCTGTGAGGAAAAGATAGAGGAAAGGGATGTGGTAAATGTAGCGATCACATTAAGGACTGGGTGGGAAACCTTGTGAGTTCAAAACAACAACAATTCTATGTGTAATTTTAAGGATTTTATTTATTTAATTTCTATACTGCCCTGTTTAAAATATAGAAATACAAAAATACACAACCTAGTAACAAACAGAAACAATACATCCACCCACAGTTTAAAAGGCCATAGCTTGTTTAATTGGCCAAAGGCCTGTGAGAAGAGGAATGACAGTTCATAGCCAGTAGCTGATTGTCCAAATCTGATATTCAGTATTTGCAACCCAAGCTGTCATGGATCGTTAGGGAAGCTATTGGTTAAAAATGCTTGAGGAAATTCTAATCTGGCACCTTACTCTAATTGGTTGCCTGTGTCCCTGGTTGGGTTCTGCTCAATTAACAATGGCTACAATTGACTGGTGTCTAACCTGAAACAGCTGCTCACCACCAGCAGTCGACCACCCAATGCAGCAAAACATCAAGACCTGGCGCTTTGGCACCAGCTGTTTCCCTTCATTTACTCTGTATCGCAGGGGGCATCAGCCATGCTCTCAAAGGTACATTCACCTGTGCATCACTATCTGTTCTGTGCAATATGCTGGTACTTGTCAGGGGTGCCCTTTAGGATCTACACAAACACAAAAAAGGGAGTTGTCTTTAGTCACAGCCAACAGTAAAATACACACAATGCAAAAGTGAGGGTAAAAACCTCAAGGCTATTTCAGAGCCAAATAAATACAAAAGATTTATTGATCAACACATCAGAGAAATATAATTCAACAGGCAACACCCCCATTTGATGAATCGGTAGTGAATTCTTGTTCATAGTGGCTCATGACACAATTAGCCATGTGCCTTCCTCTTAGCACGTTTTTCCCTTGCGTCCTGAGTTCGAGTGTTTTCAAAGCCCGTGACACCTTTGGTAAAGGCTGTTCGCCAATTGGAGCGCTTGCAGGCAAGTGTTTCCCAATTGTTGGTGTTTATACTACATTTTTTAAAAAATGCCTTGAGACAGTCTTTAAACCTCTTTTGTTGACCACCAGCGTTACGCTTTCCATTGTTAAAACCGTGTTTATGGAAGACAATCTTACTCAGCTACGAGTGATCACCAAAGAAGAAAAAGAAGGTGCGTTAATCATTTACACCAAGGAAAGCACCTCTGTAGAGGGGGAAAGGCTTCAAAGTGCATGCAGATGGTCAAATATTATTATCAAATCTATGCGTAGGAAGTTGTGACTGAGTGTGGCTTCACAGGCCAAATGTACTATGGGTTGTATTCAATGTAGGGCCAAGGAGAGCATTCTGTTAAGAGTCTCATGCTCTTCTGACTGAGCTATCTTAAACCTATATAAAACACACGCATCTCTTCCATACATAGCCTTGCCAATAGCATCAACCTACAGAGGGGTGGCCTGCTAGCCTGTTGCAGCAAAAATAAGAAATCTTGTGGCATCTTAAAGACTAACAAATTAATGATGGCACAAGCTTTTGTGGACCATAGTATTTAAGACTAGTACCACTGAGCACACATCTGCTTAAATAAAAACAAAATCCCCCCAACCCCAGTCTGAAAGCTGTCACTCCTAATCCCAGATGGGTTGAAAGGCCTTGCAGTTACAGAGCTCCAGGCAGCACTTCTTCTCCTCATCTTCCTAATTCCCCTCAAGCCTAGCTTCCTCTCTCACCACACCTACAGCTTCTGTGCAGTCACACTGTCTGTTTATTCAGCCATCGTCATCATTTGTTTGTGAAAGGCTTGCGATATCCACAGTTTAATGAGCATTCATTTTGATTTGTTTCTGATGAGGTTTTATGACATCTCATGGAGCAAATTGAATCCCACCCTTTTCAGTGCGTTTCTCCATCACTTTCCTTACTGCAAAAGTCTAGTTTTTCTTTTATTTTTGGAAGCAGGTTTGTTGTGCAAGAGCACAAAATCCTCTTTAAATGGCGCAACTTGAATTGGCAGGTATGTGACTGAATACCACTCGCAGCGACAGTTTGTAATTTTAATACATGGAACAAAATGATCTGTTTTTAACAGGACCACAGAACACACTGTGTGACCAAGAGGAGTCAATTGAAACAATTTATTTAATTTGCATTATTTGTTCCAGTTACAGAGTTTTTCCTCCACCTGGTCCGGGGCCCAGCCTTTGGAAATTTCTAGCAAAATGTTGAAGACTAATTGATTCAAGCAGCAGACCATTTACAAGGTTCTCTTGAGGATGCAAGATAATTATAGAATGATATGGCACAGATGAAAAAATACTAAATGGTTTCGCCAAGTTGTTGCTGGTTACAAGGTAATCACCGTCTTCGAAAGATGCAGATTTTTGACAGCCAGCACAAGTTTCAACCCTGAAAGGGGCTATTAGGGAAAATGGCTTGGCAATGTGCTAATTAATAAATGAACTGCGGAAGTGCAATATAAACCTGTCAGTTGATGCAGGATGCTAGATGTCAACCCCACAAAAGACAGACTGGCCTGAAACTTGCTTTAAAAAGAGGTGGAACAAACAGGAACTTCACCAAAGAGGTGCTTAACAAACAAAGCTCCCTTTTAAAAGTAGTGAACATTCCAAATCAAAAATTAAGAATTTAAGAAATCCACCCTCAACCCAAGCCACCCCTCCCAACAAAATAACTACATGCACCCAAGACATGAAGTAAAGAAAGAAGTTTGGTGTGTAAATATATTAGCAGTACCCAAGGGAAAGTGCAGGTGGTAAGGCAGAATAATTAAAATTTAGAAACTACCTCCTGAGGCAAATCAAATGAATATGGTTATTGGAGTCTCGCAGTTCTTCTTTTGTTTGATTTTTTTTATTTCCACATTTAACAAAGAGAAGTAAAATGGCTATTTTAAAAATAAAGAAAAAAGAGATCATATGAGGAGTAGTAGTAGTAGTAGTAGTAGTAATACCATTACCTCTCGTTAAGGATGCAATCAGTGCATCAATCTTAAAGTAAACATAAATTATAATCAGCTCTCCAGATGTCCAAATAGGTATCAATACAAAACTGATGTCTATATGAAATATGTTCAAATGCAGTCAGAGCAGTGAGGTCCTCAGGCCATTTTGTGATAGACCATGGATATTTATGCTTCAAGTATAATCTATTCATGGCCATAAGGGTTTTTAAAATATCCATTTTTGTTGTCCTGCCATTAATTCCCATACTACAGGAATAAAATTTAAAAAGTATACTGGAGGGACAAAACTGTGAACAACAACTTCAGACAACCTCCCCTCCCCAGCCCAAAACCCACTGGACAAGGCCACATCATGTGCCTCAGTGAGGCCTTTTCAAAATTTCACCTCCATCATCTATTTGTATTGAACAGTGCCTGCCTACACAGATGTTGTGGAGTCCAATATACCTGAAATATTATGTTTTGACAGACTGATCTCAGTTTCAAATCTAAAGAATCATTCCATATAGATTCTAAAGCAATTTTATATTGTTTACACAGTAATAGACATTGCATGTTCAGACCCAGAGACCTCCCCACTAAATAAATTCACACTTGACTCAAATCTTAGTTTGGTTTTTGGCAGAATTTAGGCCACAACTTTATTGATTACAGAAAGTTGCATAGGCTCTGGTTCGACTAGCTCCCTGCACTTGCAGACAGCGCTGACCCAGGGTTCCAGCATAGGTCAGCCAAGGGTGAACACCTGTATGGGCGAAAAGTCGGGAACAGACTATGTCCGCCACCCAGATGTCCCCCTGGACTCAGGCATGGGCACAACCCCCTCACAGGGGTTGACCAAACCATTTGAGTCCCTGGATTCCTTTAACGGAATACCCTTCACATAGGGATGGTGAGAGCGTTCTCCCATCCCTATCACCTGAACCAGAGGCTATCTGCAACCTTACAAGTTGTGACGATTTGCTATGTGGCAGGCGAAACCCAAATGGCAACAGCCAATCAGCCAAGTGGGGGAAATTCCTGCCATGCCCCTATCCTAACGACAGACAACACATGACAGCATAGCAAGGTCAAGCACACAAGCCCTAAAAGTAGGGAGAGGTGGGTGGGTGTTCCGAATGCACGCACTGAAAGAGGAAGCTCTGGGTCACATGAATGGGTATATATAGGTCCCTCGATCCATTTGGACTGTGCCCCAATTGAACCCAACATCGAGGAACCTACCAGTTGGGTGTTGTGGCTGATGAATCTTACCCACCCACAACACAGGGGATCGGTCTCCAGGTCTCACTGCAACATGTGCCCTTTTTTAGTGAGGACACGATTTCTAATTCCCTAATCCACACTTCTCTAAGTTCCTGAACTTTTATATCACAAAAGTTCCATTAAGCATTTATAAGCAGCAGTTTATTCATAAAGATCCAATAATCCATTCCAACAATTTAGGAGACTTTGAAATACAGTGGTACCTCAGGTTACATACCCTTCAGGTTACAGACTCCGCTAACCCAGAAATAATGCTTCAGGTTAAGAACTTTGCTTCAGGATGAGAACAGAAATCGTGCTTCGGCGGCATGGCAGCACCGGGAGGCCCTATTAGCTAAAGTGGTGCTTCAGGTTAAGAACAGTTTCAGGTTAAGAACGGACCTCCGGAACAAATTAAGTACTTAATCCGAGGTACCACTGTACTCAGAAGAGATGACCCGTACATAGACACTAACAAATGTTGTAATTGAAGATATTGCCATTCATTACTCACGGATAACTGATGTTTAAACTGTAAAATAGGAAATGACAAAAATGAAGTTGTGGAGTGGATGAGGGCTAAGAAGCTGATAGACCAGTTCTGGATGGGTTGCACTCCCTCTGTAATAATACATTCAGAGTTTGGAGATGTTCCTGGAACCATCTTTGCAGCTGGAGTCTTGGAACCATCTTTGCAGCTGGAGTCTTCAGTAGTGCCTTTTGCCAGCTATGGGGTTACGACTCAGCTTATATACCAAAGTAACATTTTCAAAGTGGTTGGATGGTGTGATTGTGCTATCACTGCCCACAGTTTATACATATTCCTGTTGTTGTTCTGTTGCAGGATCTGCTCAAACAGGTTTTTAGCATGCATTTGGTGTAGGAGTAAATTCAATTTCTCCTCTCAGATGGGAGACAACTTCTGTGTGCAGGCATGGCCTTTGGAGTAATTGAGTTCTTTGCTTGATTTAAAACTGTTACAAATGGCAGACTTTGAGACTTTTCTATCATCCCTTGAAAAATCTTTCTCTCCCCATCCCGTCTGAGATTTTTAGTTCAATATTTAGCTTGAAGAATGCATTTAGTCCAGTCCATACACTGCAGTGGAATGAATCCTGAGACAAGCAGTTCTGCTCAGGCTGCAGGTGGGAATGGGCTGGGAATGCCATTTCGGAATGCTTTCCCCAAGGCGGAATGATCTTCATCGGTTGATAATTTTGCCAATATTCCTTAAGTGACCTTCTATTTCTAGGGAGATAAGAAAAAGTGATGGATCTTAAACTAAGCCAATCCTACCCAAGATAATTGGCATCAGAAAGGAACCTTCATTACTCCTGAATCCTTTATCATACGCCTATCTGTCAACGTTTTCCCTTTTTAAAGGGAAATTCCCTTATTCCGAATAGGATTCCTCGCAAGAAAAGGGAAATGTTGACAGCTATGATCATACCTCTTTAAATCTTACCCCAATTGGCAGTTTTACTTCCTGTTTCATGTTTGACTCAGTTCAGTAAAATGAACTTCACATTGGCTATTGGGCACCTGTGAGTTAATTTAAATCTAGGTAGCCAATGTGGTATATTCCAGATGTTCTGGGACTACAAGTCCCATCATCCCTGGGAGTTGTAATCCAACAGCATCCAGAAGGCATCCAGAAAGCATTGGCTCGGCCTGCTTTAAGGCTGCACACATAACAATATCCTCTACTTGTGCAGGTAGAAATTAAAAGCTTCAAAGAGGAATAAGTTAAAGTTTAGGAAGGAATAGTGGATGAAGAGGAGCGCCAACGATCAAGCTCTACAATAGGCACAGAGAACCAAAGGTCATTTTCACATGGAGACTGGAGCAAGCTTGTTTTCTCCTGCTCTGGAGGGTAGGAGTAGGACTCGAACCAATGGCTTCAAGTTACAAGAAAGGAGATTCCGACTAAATATCAGGAAGAACTTTCTGACAGTAAGAGCTGTTTGACTCCCCCAGGAAGTTGTGGACACTCCTTCATTGGAGGTTTTTAAACAGAGGTTGGATGGCCATCTGCCATGGATGCTTTAGTTGAGATTCCTGCATTGCAGAGGGTTGGACTAGATGACCCTCAGGATCCCTTCCAACTCTACAATTCTATGATTCATCAGTAATGCTTAAATGCTTAAAAAGAAATTCCACATGTATAAATGGGTTGATAAAACTACAACTGTACCTTTGACCTGAAAACAATCCTATTTGATTTCTATATTCAAATGAATAGCATAGACTAAAAGGTGCGTGTGAAAACAGACAAAAGCAACAGGCTTGCATAATATACTTTAAAAAATGCACTTCTATGCATGCTGGCTCAGAAATAAATTCCACTGTGCTCAATGGGGCTTACTCATAGGCAATGCTGTTGGTGGGTAAAAAATTGAGGTGCTGGTACTCGTAGAATAAGAAAGGGGCCGTGGATGTCATCACAAACTGGCTGCCATCAGCAGCAACAAAAGAGGAGCTGCTACGCCATGCAAGTGGGTGCAGTCACAAAAATGTCTTGCTCATCAGTGTACACAGGGATGAATCTGAAGGAAAAGCGCACTTCCAAGGATGATACTGGGCAATTGCAAAGTGTATTTCTGCCTTGAACACACCAGAGGGAGCGTTAGTCATGCTGTGTAAAAAAAGTATCTCTGATATCTTAAGCAAGTGCAGCTGAAACGAATCTTGCTTTCTGCAAGAGTCCCAGTACTATGCAATAATGCTGTACAACTACTGTATGTGATTGCATTTTTAAATTTTATTTTGCAGTTTTGGTTAGTATGAGTGACCTGAAGCATTTCTGAGATGCTTTTGATGAAGGATTTCTGGACTGCTTTTCCTCGGAAGTGAATGCTCTTTGGCCTTTTCCCTTGATCTGCTGAGAAACCTAAGATGTCGGCTGCTTTTTCTGGTGCTGGGCTTTGGGTTTCCTGTCCAGGGATTTTATACGAAATCAGAGTGTGGTTTGAGAGTTAAGAAATAAAACTGGCATCACACCAATACCATCACACGATTCTTCTTCTTGTTTCCCTGACTTCTCTCCCAAATTATCCAAATCCAAATAACTTCACAAGATGGAACTCTAAGAAAATAAGTGTTTAGTTTGGTTTCTCTAAAGCCCAGATTTTCTCAGATAGAAACTGACATTTGAATCTTGCACAGGACTCCCTTAAAAATGTTTGGACTTTTCTTTGGAGGACACAGATCAAACTGCTTCCAAAGAATGGGAATACAGTCGTACCTTGGATTCTGAACGCCTTGGTACTTGGACTTTTGGCTCCCGAACGCTACAAACCCGGAAGTGAGTGTTCTGGTTTGCGAATGTGCTTTGGAACTCAAACGTCTGATGGGGCTTCTGCAACTTCCAACTGGGTTGGGTTTCCGAAAGTTTTGGAAGACGAATGGACTTCTGGAATGGATTCCGTTTGACTTCCAGGGTACGACTGTATAGTTTCATGGGATAAGATTCAGAAGTTATAACTAATGTGCAGTGCCTCAGACTTTTCAGTGTGCAGGACAATTTACATGGCTTGGACTATCTCTGAGTAGGTAGTACTCTTGCACAGATGCCTTTTGGCGCTGTGGGTTAAACCACTGAGCCTAGGACTTGCCGATCAGAAGGTTGGCGGTTCAAATCCCCGCAACAGGGTGAGTTCCCGTTGCTCCTGCCAACCTAGCAGTTTGAAAGCACGTCAAAGTGCAAGTAGATAAATAGGTATCGCTCCAGCGGGAAATAAACGGCGTTTCTGTGCGCTGCTCTGGTTCACCAGAAGCGGCTTAGTCATGCTGGCCACATGACCCAGAAGCTGTACGCCAGCTCCCTCGGCCAATAAAGCGAGATGAGCGCCGCAACCCCAGAGTCAGCCATGACTGGACCTAATGGTCAGGGGTCCCTTTATCTTTAAATGTACAAAAGAGCAAATGTTTCTTACACCTCTTCTTCTTCTTCTTCTTCTTCTTCTTCCTCCTCCTCCTCCTCCTCCTCCTCCCCCCCCTAGTGCTTATTTAATGCTTTAGAGCAGGAGTGGATAATTTGTGGCTCTTTGGATGTTGCTCGACTACATCATCCCTGACCACTGGCCATGCTGGATGGAGATGCTGGGAATTGGAATCCAGCAAACATTTGGAAGGCCAAAGGTTCATCAGCCCTGCCACAGAGTGTTCAAAGTTATTCATCTACCCTATTGTGTTAATATTCATAGCAGCCCAGTAAGGCAGGTCGCTGTTATTTCTTCATTGCAGTTGGTGAATGAGTTTGAAAAGAGTAAGGGCTCATCTACACTTCTGTTTGTCCTGTCTGGAAAGCATGGGTCTGAGTGGCTTTCTGCTTGACTCACTCTTTAGCTTTAAATTGGAGCAAAGGGCAATCCAGAGAAACCCTAACTTGCTGTTTGCTCTGATTGAGTGCTAAAGAACAGTTTTCTTTGGGTGGAAAGCAGCATCGCCAGAGGAAGTATGGATAAGCCCTGACTTAAGCATGGCTACCTATGGCTATGATGGAATTTGAACTGTGGATTCCTTGGTCTACCATTCACTGCTATGCTTTAAATCTATACACAGAACCTGGGAATAAGCCCCATTGAACAAAGTGAGGCTGGTAGAGGAACCCTGGACATGTCTACTCAAATGTAAGCCTGATGGAGTTCAGTGGGACTTACCTTCCATGGAAGTGTGCATAGGATTCTAGACTGAGTAAACTTGTTTAGGATTGCACAGGTAGGCTCCTTACATTTGAATTAACATGAATAGGATTGGGCTGCACGCTACAATGCTATACATTATATAATAATAATTTAACAGAAACAATGGTGTAGGTGTGTGAGAGAGAGCAGAAATAATGCACATCATATTTTTAAAAACAGCATTATTTTGTCACATTGTAATGCAGAATGCCAGCATTTTAAGATCCCTGGAAAAACGTATAGCTGTCTCCAACACCAGAGTTTTTGTTGGAATTGGAACGAAATAAAAGAATTGGGCTTTTCATGGCTTTTTTACTGAATTCATGCACTTGCACGAACTCATTTAACGTTGACTGATTTTTTGGGTACAGGATGTTGTGGCAAGTGTCAGGCCCATGAGATCCAGATGAAATATAAAACCAGCCAAGCAAAGCCATGGTGGTAATTTTAGAAGAGAGGCTGCACTGAAGCTTTACAGGGATATCCCCTTTTAGTGGACAGCAAACTATTTTGATGGATTACTTTACCTTGAAATTCTTCCCAGCATGTGATGGTCCAAAGAAAGAACCGTGTGCCACTGTGTTGCTTTCTCTCCCTTTTATATTCACCTTCACATAAGGAATTTATTTGAGAAACCTGGCCCACGATTCAGATGCTGATTTACTCATAGACAACTTGCGGTTTGCTGAGAATTTGTTTGAAATTATTTGATCAGTAACCTCTAGGTCCATTTATTGGCTCATTGCATTTTGCTGATTTCTGCCTCTTTTATTTTTACCCCGAGTCTCATTACAAGGGAGTATTTATTTTGTTTAACTGGATGACCAAGCGCCTTGAGAAGACTGATTTTTCAGCTCCTTTGCATTTGTTGCAGATTTTTCAGCTCCAAAGAAGACATTTACAGTGCAAGTCTATGGATATCTACAGATGCAAGCACCATTGAGTTCAGCAGGACTTAGGGTTGCCAGACCTCTAGGGCTGACCCAAAGCCTCCAGCTTTACCTTCCCACCCCCATAGCAGGGGGAGGGCTTGAATCTCCAGGTGAGGGAGAATGCCTCTGCAGTTTTTTTAACATTAAGAAAACTATGTGTGCAGCTTGCAAGCTTCAGCCTGGCACGAGCTGGCTGCAAATTATTGCAGTCTCTTGGGGAACAATCACCAGGGGCCGCCCCATGACATCACCAGGGATTGCCCCTAGGTCTCAAGTCTGGGTCCTGAAATCTCCAAGGTTTTGTGGAAATGCAAAGAAAAAAAAGGTACCTTTTTGTCACATGTGGTGGATGTGTAAAGTAGTAAAAAACTTCTGGGAGATGATATATAATGAAATTTTAAAAATAACATTTTAAAAATGTTCAAAATAATATTTGTTTAAAAACCAGACGCGTTCTTACTAGGAATCCCAAAGGATCAGAAAAGATTATTTATGTATGCGACAACAGCTGCACGGATGCTACTGGCCCAGAGATGGAAGGAAGAGTCAACCTCGACCAGAGAAGAATGGCAAATCAAGATTTCGGACCATGCCGAAATGGCAAAACTAACTGGGAAGCTCAGAAATCAAGAAGACAAGAACTTTAAAAAAGAATGGGGAAAGTTTATAATTTATATACGAGACCACTGCAAGCAGGTTAAAACACTGGCAGGATTTTAATCACACTTGTAAAGTAAAGGAAACTATGGACAATTTAGAAGGAAAATATTTGGATAAACTGTTTCACTGTTACTGAGATCCTGGATAATCCTAACGTAGCATCTCTGATTAATACTAAACTAACTTATCTGACATGGTAATTCTGAACACTTCTCCTATCCTAGCATACCAGGACAGATTTTTCCGAATCACTGGCTTTGTTCACTTTTGGCTTTTTCCTCTGTATATGATGACACACAGAGATATTTTTAATTCCCTGACCGTAATAGGTATACAGTGGTACATCTGGATGCAAACAGGATCTGTTCCAGAGCACTGTTCGCATCCTGAAGCGAGCGCAACCCGCATCTGCACGTGTCATGATTCGTTGCTTCTGCGCATGCTCGCAACATCATTTTGAGCGTCTGCGCATGCGCGAGTGGTGAAACCCGGAAGTAACGCACTCCGTTACTTCTGGGTTGCCGTGGAGCGCAACCGGAAAAGGCTTAACCTGAAGCGACTTCAACCCGAGGTATGACTGTAGTTTTCTACAGAACCTCAAAAGGAACAGAAAAATAATAATTAAAAAATGATCTGCACTCATAGGAATGGGACTGGTGGCTTTTGTTGGTTTATATCATTTCCTCTTCTTTTGTATTTGTCCCAAAGTCTTCCTTCCCTAGCTCTGAGTAGTTTCTTACTCCGAGTAAGTTTCTTACCTCACTGAAACTCTTTCCATTTTGATAATATTGCAGCAGCCACTAATGAGCGATTTCACAATAAACAGGGCAAGTTAATAACGAATTTACTGTTCATAAGAAATTTACAGAATTGTGAGTCAAGAGGAGGAATCTGAGTTCAACTGAATCTGATGTCACTGAATCTCTGAAGCTTTTGCATGGTGTTAATGGGTTGGAGCCAACAATCATGCAATTCTTCGTGTAAAAAGCTAGTGAGGGGTAGTCTGGGTAGCCTTGAGCCATAAGGGTGGGGAGAAGAAGGGAAGAAAAATAATACTAATATAATAATTAATAATAATTATTATAGGCTTTCCAGCAGTTATAGGCTTTTCCAGCAGTTACTGCGTACATCACAAAACATGTGTGCATTAATTGCACCCATACAGTTAACATCACAACTAGTTTGGTACTCCGCAGGTAAGTGCCAAAGCAGCAAGCCAGGAGGCAGGCAGGTAGGTATAGGGGCAAGTGAGGAAAGTAGTTTGGAAGCTCAATGGAGGTAGATGAAGGGAGGACTGAGCCCTCATCCATCATTGTGGGCACAATGGGTTCCCATTTGGCTAGGAATCTGGCTTTGAATAAGCCACACAAATAAGCCACATTCAAAAATTCAAAGAAAACGCTTTGGTTATTCTAAAGCCTGACTAGGGAAATTTGCTTTGCCCTTGTTCTCAGGTATCTGTGCATAGAGTTGAAGGTTGAGAATGTGTGAGGAAAAATAGAAGACCTCCATGTACATTATCATATAAGATGATCCTGATGTGTATAACCTGCTGCATGAAACTGGCCACTACCTATAATTAATTTTATAATGAATGATTTTAGAGTGTTGTTTGTGTTGTACTTTTGTATTGTTTTATTGTTGTTAGCCGCCCTGAGCCTGGCTTCGGCTGGGGAGGGCGGGATATAAATAAAATTTATTATTATTATTATTATTACCTCCTGATAAGGAGGATGGCGTAATTCCCCAATGAGGAAAAGTTGGCGGCATTTGAGACTTTAGAGAAAAGGTGAGCAAGAGGTGACCTGATAGACATGGCATGGAGAAAGCGGAGAGAGGAAAGTTTTTCTCCCTCTCATATGACTAGAACTCGAGGACGTCCAATGAAGCTGAATACTGGAAGATTCTGATGAGACGCAGGTGGCACTGTGGGTTAAGCCACAGAGCCTGGGACTTGCTGATCAGAAGGTCGGCGGTTTGAATCCCTGTGATGGTGTGAGCTCCCGTTGCTCGGTCCCTGCTCCTGCCAACCTAGCAGTTCGAAAGCACGTCAAAATGCAGGTGGATAAATAGGTACCAGTCTGGCGGGAAGGTAAACAGCGTTTCCGTGTGCTGCTCTGGTTCGCCAGGAGCGGCTTAGTCATACTGGCCACATGACCCAGAAGCTGTACGCCGGCTCCCTCGGCCAATAAAGTGAGATGAGCGCCGTAACCCCAGAGTCGGCCACGACTGGACCTAATGGTCAGGGGTCCCTTTATCTTTACTGGAAGTTTCAGGGCAGGTGAAAGAAAGTACTTATTCACTCAGTGCATAGTTAAACTATGGAACTCACTGCCACAGGATGTAGAGATTGCCACCTACCTGGATGGACTTAAAAGAGGATGAGACAAATTCATGGAGGAGGAGTGGGCTACCAGTGGCTTTTAGCTATGATGGCTATGCTCTGCTTGCATAGTCAGAGGCAGTATGGCATTCACTTCCAGCTCGCAGGCTTCCCACAGGCATCTGGTTGGCCACTGTGAGAACAGGATGCTGGACTAGATGGGCCAATGGCCTAATCCATCAGACTCTTCTTATCTTCTTAGTGAAATATTATATACAGGTGTGAACATCACGTGCGATCACAAAGTGCAAGTCTGTTTCATGCTTTTCCCTAAATGGAAAAGTGGAAAAGTGTCACATTTAATGTGGCTGGTGCAAAAAAATACAACATAAAAAAATCATGTCATTTTAAATCCGCAATAACCATGCCTCCGATTAACCTCGTTGACTAAAAAATATTCTGCCAATGTGCAAAGCTTTAATGCTGCAAATATCCCAGCAACTCCTTTCCCCACACTTTCTGTGAGGAGTTAGCCACATTTGCTCAAGTTTCTTCAAATTTCTGCCACCAGGTAGCGCTACAGTCACAGCTCTGCCCATTTCATTCAAGGTCCCTAGGTTTAGCGCCGACTGCTTTCTAATGATATTTCCTCTCCCCGTCCCCACCCCCCACCGCGCTTTGCTTCCTTCAGCTGCGGCGAAGAGCTTGCATTTTGCCCGGGCTGAACTTCTGAAGTGTGGAAACCATTGCAGAGTTCAGGGGCAGATTCTGATTCAGAAGTGGTTGGGCAGAAAGAGGGGGGTGAAACTGGGCTTCCCAAGTGGGGAATACACTGGGAATGGCTTTCCAAAGCCAAGAGGGGGCTTGATGAACTTGGAGAGAGAATGGTGCGCGCAGCTTTTGGCCTACGCTCACCTATGGAGCAGACAGTAAGGCCAATTCCCTGGAAAGCACAAAGTATGTCCACATGCGCGCTCAGGAGTGGCTGCTTGCCTCTTTTGCAGGCAAAAGCGTGTGGGAGAAGAGAGGCTTACAAAAGCTGCCTAGAACTTTAAAAACTCGCAAGCCTTAGTTCAAGAAAAAACGGGGCGGGAAGGAAGCCGCCGTGTACCAGATCGTTGCTCTGTTTAGTTCCACACTGTCAGCACTGGCTGGCAGCGGCTCTCTAGCGTTTCAGATATTATCATTCTTATTTATTGAATTTGTATACCGCCTTTCACCCGAAGATCACAGGGCGGCTCACAACAGATAACCACTCCCCTTCCTTTTTTGTCCCAGGAGATGGATAGGATCGAACCTTTTCTATGCTTTACAACTGAGCGAGATCTCTTCCTCGGGGAACACGGGGAGAAGGAAGGAACTCCACCCGCGACTTCTCCTTGTCCCACGCCAATAGCTTGGGGTCTTTTTTGAAACAACTGACCCGTGAACAGGCGCCACGATCACTATATGGTGTTGGTACTTCATTTCTTAATGTGGGGTTTGTTGTTTTTTTTAGCATTTTTATCATGATGGTCATAACCGCACTGGCACATTTCGGTCAGAAACCCTCGCGTAAATGAATGGGACATCTGCGCTCTTTCCACTCGTTGAGTGAAATAGACTCGCGCGGAAGCCTTTCCATGCGCCTCGATCCCGGATTCCCGGCTCAGCCTTCAGTGCGCTGAAGAATCTGCGTGTGCAGCGGAGGGAGGCGGGCGGTGGTAAAGAGGAGGGTCTTTTTTAATTCCAGGTGACAAGTACGGAGTGTCATAAGTAGGGAGTGAGTGAGGGGGGAGGAGGGAGGAGCGCGGAGGAGGAGGGCGAGGGAGGGACTACGGAGCCTGAAAAAGAGTCTCTTTCCGAGCAGAGTCGCGAGAGGCAAAGCTCACCGAGCGCGCCAGCCAGTCAGAGCGTCGCTGCTGCTGCTGCCTGACATTCAATCGAGAGAGAAAGGGAGCCGCGGACGCACAGAGAGCGAAAAGTGCAGGCTCCCTCGGGAAAGGAAAGGGAAGAAATAAAAGAGGAAGGAAGCCAATAAAGACAGAAGAACGAGAAAGAAAAGATTCAGGCGAGAAGGAGCGACCTTCCCTATATCCTACGCATTTAGGATCTGCTATTCCTTTTTTCTATTAATTTATTCCACCACCACGATCGGCTGAGAGGTTTCGCTTTCCTCGCTAAGCAACTTGGATTTTTTTATTTTTTATTTTTGGTTAAGCGGAAAGAAAGAGGGGGGACATTTTCTGCTCCTCTTCTTCACGCCTAGCAGAGGAGAGTCCCGAATCGAACTGGGCTGAGCGATCCCGGGCCCCGAAGGTGGTGCTAAGACGAGAGAGAGAACCCCCCCCCCCAAACCACACAGCCACTTCTGCTTGGAAGCAGCGACAGCGGCTGCAGGATCCAAGCCCACGCGTGCGTTCGATAGAGACCTGGGGGAGAGAAAATGCATTGAAACTTCGCGCAAACTTTCCTCGCTTCCCCCTCTCTATTTTTTTTTTTTTTGGTGTGTGTGTGTCTGCCTGTGCAGTGCACGCTCGCTCGCGTGTGGTGTCTTGCCACCGAGGGTTGGAGAGAGAGTGAGAGAGTGGGCGGCTGGAAATCTGTTACAATTCAGAACCTTCTGACGAATCTGGTGGGATTCCTACGGAGAGACTCCGAATCCGAAGCGAGGAAGCCCCGAGAGCCTTTCTGCAAGCCGAAAAGAGAGCCGAGAGGTGTGCGGAGGGGAGTCTGCGTCTCGGGTGCCTAGGGAGCCGGGCTTATGGACGGGTGAAACCAGAGACTGAAGTCTCCCCCCTCCCCCCCACAACCCACCCCTGCGCTTTCCTTGATCGGAGCGGCCCCAGGAAAAGGAAGAAGAGGAGTTCAAGAGAGCGAGCCAGCGCGGCTCCGACCAGCTACTCCGGCTCCTCTTTGCCTCGCGCCAGGAATCATGAACTTTCTGCTCGCTTGGATGCACTGGGGGTTGGCCGCGCTGCTCTATTTCCAGAACGCCAAGGTAAAGCAGGGGGCGGGCGGGCGGATCCGGGGCGGCGGGGAAGCCTTCCTCCTGCCCCCGCGTGGCCTTGCTCGCTGCACGCTCGCTTGGCGGCCAGGGCGCGTCGCGGGGGTTCAGGGGATCGTCAGCCGGACCAGAAAGAAATCCGCGCGCGCGTGTCGGAAGCTGCCTTGGCGCAAATGGAGGGCAGATCCAGGTGCCTCGGTGCTCCTCGGCGCCAAGCCGCCTTCGGCTTGCCCTGGCGCGGACATGCGGTGTCTGCGCCGCTTGCGGCTGCCAACAAAAGGCCGGGAGCGAGGCCGGGTCGAGGCGTGGAGGTTTTCCCTGCTGGCGTTCGCGCGAACGGGGCGCGCGGGGCCTGTGGCAAGAAGGGAGGCGCGGGATCGGATCCCCCAGGAGGACAGGTCGGACCTCCTCTTCCTCGCACGTTGCCCAGACGGTTCCTGCTGGGCTGCCCTCCCTTCTGTCTGTCTGCGGAGTTGAGCAGGAGTTGGAAAACCAGGCGTGAAGACGACACAGGCTCTGCGTCGTCATCGATCGCCGAGCGGGGAGGCAGCGGAGCGCGCTGACTTCTTGCATCAGCACACACACACACACACACGCTCTCTCCTTCCTGACATTGCAAAATGGGGCGGGGGGGGGGCTGTTTCGGCCTGTTTGCTTTAGGTAGAGGCAGGTTTGCTGACCGGAGTTCAAAATTCCTGGCTTGGAAAAGCAAATAGAGATCAAAGACCACAAAATGGATCCTTGTATTTCTTCCAGATTGATTTTCAAAATAAACGGCTCTGCTGAGCTACCATAAGTAGGAAGTTTGTTCTGCCCTCATAACTCTTTTCCTATATCAGTTTATTGGTACTTCTGATTGTAGAAGTCCACCCCATTACTCCTAATATATACCATAAAGGGCTTTTATCCTGCTCTTTCATCGGACTTTTGTTTGAACTCTCCTTGTTTAAAAAAGAGAGAGTCTAGAGTTGGGTATTGGAGTTTAGACAGATTTTCCAGCTGAGGTGGCTCGTGTGTGCTGTTGAGTAGAGATTCATGTCATAATTAGTACAGAATAAGTTTTATTCTGCTGTTAGTCTTGAGAAATTCTAGGGGAGGCAGTGTGGGCACAGACCACCCCTGCAACAACATGTGAGAATCAGTGTGTCATAGGAAAATGAATCTGCATTTGTTTAATTTAGCACCAAATGTAAGACCTCAGTTAGGAGCCATTTCAGATGTCCTGTTGCCAGGGGGGTCACATGCTTTTCCTGCTAACCTGTTAGCCTGCCACTTGTCTTCAAGTGACATCAGCAGATTAGGCTGTGCCTGATGGGGAAACGTGGCTCCGATTTCTTTGGGGAGCCTTGCAGCAAGGCAGCGTGATACCATTTCCATGCTCGCTTTGGAAAGCGCTCTTAAAATGGCATTGTTTAAATATGAGGTCCTGCAGGTGAAGTGAAAGAGGGAGGGTTACTCCGAGGTGAATGAAAAGTTGAGTGTAGATAGAGATAGTTAGGGGGAACCAGAGATGCCTTTTCTTCCAGGGAGGTGTGGTGATGGGATGCTCAGCTGTGAAGACTGCACAGTCCCTTGGGTAGATTGTATGGAACTATAGTAAAGGAGAGTAATAGGAGTGCTAGCCGAAGCTCACGTTCTTGGCAAGCTGTGTCTCTGCTGGGAAAGGGAAATTGATAAATTTATATTTATCAACTTCCTGCAGTTCTGACTACACACACCTGCCTGCCGCTGAATGTGTTGAGGGAGAAGAATTGGAGTTCTGTGCAGTTGCTTTTAAGTGAGCACAAAAGGGGAGGTGCCGGGTTGTGATAAGGTTCCTTTTGTCAAGGGAAAGATACATTTACTAACCACAGATGGAGGCTGTGAAGTGAGTCCAGGAAACCTGCAAGTCAGTGACCTGGCAGAGGTACCACAGGTGTTGGTTTCCAATATATGTCTATATGTACCTCCTGTGGATATATTGGTGCAGTCAGTGGCCATTCCCCAGCTCCTTGTCTACCCCAGCGATTAGCCAGTTCTGAAATTGCTGGTCAGGATATGGTGGGAAGAGGGTTAGATGACTTGCTCCAAACTTGTCAAGTTACGACTTTGGGTACTTCATGTTCCTGTTGATTTTCTTGCCCTAGTTCAAAGACCATTTGGATCTAGGCTCCGTCCAAGACCTTGGACAGTTCTATTCTGTCCTGGTTTTTACTTAACTGGCATCTTGCAGTTCCCTTTCCGCCATCACCTTACTTGGTGCAGTTTGATGTTAAGTTAGGTGTAGTGAACATGCCTTGGAGCTCCTTCCCAGGATGTGTTTCCAGTGGGATCAGGCAAAGATCAAACGCAGAGGGAGGAGGAGGAGGGGGGAGGGGACAAGAGCGTGTGACTAGACTGCTAATGATCTTGCAGCCACTAGCCGCTTGCTGTTGATCAGGCCACACTGGGGACAGGGCTTTCCTCCCAACTCCTTGTGTTAAGCTCAAAAGAAACAGAGTGGGTCACCTCCCACCAGGATCAACAAGTATTCTCAGCAAAAGGCAGATCCCCCCCCCCTTCCATTGCTCCTCTGGTAATATTCCTGTCATTTCTGAACAGTCCAAGCCTCTCTTTCTCCTCTTAATGTGCCATTTCAGAGATCCCTCTCTTGCTGCTTGCCTGGATTACTGGCCTCTCTCCCCTTGTATGCATAATGGGGGGTGGGGGTGGAAGGAGAGAGATTTTGCAGACCAAAGCTCCTCCTTAAGTAGAAACCTCTGAGAAGACTTTTTTAGCGCCTGAGATGGAAAGGGTTTTAACTCCTGTCCCAGGGGGCCTTCCAAAGTAGCTGGATTGTTTGTTCCAGTCCTAAACAGTTACAAAGCTCTTTTAATGAGGCTGCAGAGATTAGGGGGAGGGGTGGGGGAGGAGGGAAAGGGGTAGTTGTGGTGTGAAGGAGTAAAGTGTGTGTGTGTGTGTGTGTGTGTGTGTGTGTGTGTGTAATTTATTGGATTAACCTTTTCATTGGTTGAAACTGGAACCGGGCACCTTGTTGTAAAAGCAGGAGGTAGTGGTTTCAAGAAGAGAGTCTTTCTTGGTGACCTGCATTTTCCCTAGTACCCAGTTTGCTCTGTCTTTTCTCTAAGGCAGAATCTGTCTAATGGGAAACTCTGAAGTGAGATGGAAAGATAGCCATCGTATAGAAACAATGAGTAAAACCCCAAGCCAGCAAAGGAGATGGGTGGAAGCAGCCTGACCTTCAGAAGGGCACTAGGCCCTTTTGTCCCTCGGAAGGATCCCGCCCCCCCTTTAGTGTCTTCCCTGCGATGGAGAAAAGTTCGGTGTAAATGGGGACAAATTGCCCTCCGCCTAAGCACTGCTGCTTTGGTTAGCTGAGGATTGCCCAGTCGCAACAGCAGAGAACATAATTCAGCACTGTAGGCAAGCAAAGCACCTTCATGTTTCTGATATAGACTCAAGGTGACACTGCTGTATAAATAGCTCCAAGAGGCTGTCTCGATCCCAAGGCAAACGGCATGAGCAATGCTGTGAAAATATTGTACGTGATGGCTAACAACTGTGTCGTTACAGGAGCAATGGAGATAGATGGCAATCCCTTTCAGGAGAATACCTCGATGTAATACAGCTGATCTCTGTTAATCAGCAGTATTCAGTCTCGTCTTAACACATACTTAAAAAAAACAACAACCCAGAGTAAATCTCCATTTAGTGTCTGGAATGATTTCTAGTGGCCTTTCAGCCAGCTCCGAAACTAGAGGTTTTAGCAGAGCAGAGTGTTGTAAGCAATAGTGTAGCCCAGGCATGGGGAGCCTGTATCTCTCCACATGTTGCTGGATTATGGCTCCCATCATCTTTGTTATTGGCTTGCTGGTTGGGGCTGATGGGATTTGGAGTCCAGCAACACATGGCAGGCCGCAGGTTCCACATCAATGACTTAGTTGGCAGTCCCTTTCCTAAATGTATTTTTGTTTTGTTTTGAACATCGAAGGTAGCGAGCAAGAGCAAGAGAGAGAGAGCGTGCTATTTCAAGCAAAATTAGCAGGACTTTGAAAAAACAACACAAAGTACCTCAAAGGCAACTTTAGCTAAAAAGTAATGAGCAGCTTGTAGCTGATTCAGAATCTCCCAAAGAAGAATACGAGGAAATAAAGGATGGCAAGCTGAGACATTTTGCTCTTTCACTAGGGCCCTGAATGTGTTTGGCCTGCATTGTGTTCTTGCCTACTCATGTGGGAACAGGTGCATGCGATCACGTTTGCTGCAGGTGTGGTATTCCATCATAAACTGGAGGAGTCCCAGGACAGCTTGCCACTTGATGCTTGCTCATAAGGGCTACGTGCGATACGCGGTGCCGGCGAGGTGGGTGGACACCTGCCTGACAGCTGTGGCAGCTTGCCATCTCACTTGCAGGCTGTGCATCTGAGGCCTCGGACGCAACTTTTCCTTGAGTATATTCCAGCTGCCTGCTGGCATTGGATGGCTACTGGGGTTCAGGTGTGGCCTCTTCCTCCCAAATCATGGTTATACCTGTTGTCGTTACCTTCACACTGGGATAGAAACCGCTCCCTGTTTTTGAATAGAAACCTTTTCTCTGTTCTTCACATTGTAGCCTGTTGACTACCAAGCTCTCTTTGCTAAGAAAGCTAGCCAGTTGTGAGTTTTCTTTCTGTTTAAGAACAGGTGGTTCTGTCCACTTGGCCAGCACACAGTTTAGGCTGCTTAGATTTCATGGATGTAAATGTGAGTTCAGCAGCTGAGCTGTTCAAGAGCGCAGGCCGGGCATCTTCTGCTGCTTTCCTTTCGCTTCTCCTGCAGCCACCTTCGTGGGTTCTTATCCATTATCTGCAGATCAGGACTGTTGACACTAATGGAATGGCCTGATGGTCTTCTCTCCTCACTGAAACTGGATTATCGACCTTGGCTGAGTAACTCAGAGATCTGAAACTAAGCATCACTCAAATTCCTTGAAGTTTTGGGACAGAAACCGAGAGACTTGGAGGCATATCAGTAGCAAATGCAAACCGAAGGGGAAATTTTATGTGAATACTTCCCCCCTTCCTCAATTTTAAACCCCCATTACTCTCTCGAAAATAAATGTGCAAACTGCTTGCATATAGATATGGCCACCTGCTGTCTGCCTGTGCTATCCTTCTTCATTGTTCTGGCTGAATTTCCATTCATGCAGCTACAGAAATTAATTTGTTGACTAAACGTGCAACCTGCAAATTGTGTGTTGCTTGTATATATACGCCACACGTTCACCCCAAAACACATAGACACCAGTGAAGAGAATGGCTTAGCTGGAAAACCAGGACTGTTAATAGTGACTTCCTAAGGGTTTTAGTATTTGAGCACTTGAGAAAGGAGCTGGTTTTGAAGAATGCCATTTAAACAGTTCTCTGATAACAAGAACTATAGAGCATATCTTGGGCAGGTTAAATGTGAGATAGGTGCTTGTTTACGATGGAGTGATTGAGAAAAAAAGATGGAAGTACTTGCAGGGATGGTGCAATTTTTATGGTCCAATTTTAATGGGGCATCTAATTTCAAAGAGTTGTGGGGAAACAACCCAACATTTTGTGATACTGCATTTAAGACTATTTATTTATTATATTTATATTCCTCTTTTGTTCCAGGCAGCTCTAGGCAGCATGAATGTTCTCCCTCCATTCTATATTCACAACAGACCTGTGAAGTAGGTTAGGCTGAGAGAAAGTGACTGGCCCAGGGTCACCCAGTGAGCTTTATGGTGATTATAGCTCTAGTCTCCCAGGTCCTGGTCCAACGCTAAGCACCACACCACACGCTGGCCCTGAGACTAGCTAGGAGCCACAGGTAGATGTAGCACAGGTAGAGTCTCCAACCTGAGGGACACTTCTGCTCCGAATTTGCCTCGCATCACGCCATGCCCACCCTGTTACGAAACTAGGAAGGGGAATTTTTTTTGATTGTGGACCCTTTAACGGCTCTGCCAGCTCCCTTTTGCGCTCTGCTCCTGGAGTGCTTTGTAGCAGGCAGGCCCCTTTTCGAAATACCTTCTACTGACTTTCCATGGAACAGGGACGTGTACAAATCTCGTGGCATATTTGTCATGTCAGCGCTAGAAGGTCACCAATGTTGTTTTCTCCTCAGCCACCCCGCTCCCCAGTTCAGCTTTGCTCTCTTGTGTTTCGACCTTAATAATCTGAAATGCCTTTGAGAGCAGCTAGTTGCACTTCTGTTGCCTGTTAAAGTGACAGGGAGAAGAGCTTTCTGTGAGATCTCTCTTCCTGAGCTCCCCTCCTTTCACGGACGGGGCCTGTGGAACTTGGCTCTCTTCCTTCCCCCCGGCCCTTCCCTTGCCCTGATGGGTGGCATTTGAAGCCCACTTTCCCTCCTGTCTGAGGGAAAGAGAAGGGTCTCTGTGGGTGTTTCAGTGTGGAAACTGGAGAAATACCCCCCACAACTGAAAAGAAAGAAATAATTCCACGCAGCCCTGCCATACCCCAGAAGTGTTTCAGCTGATAATTCAGACACGTTCCTTTGAGGATGTCTCATTTCCCAGTGAAGAGAAGAATTGCGGACTTGCAACTGTTTGCCATCAACATTTTTGTAATAATGCCACAAATTATAGCAGGCCTCTTCTGCACTTTATCATAACTGTAGCATCATGGCCCCCCTCCAAGAATCCTGGGAAATGTAGTTTGTCAAGGGCGCTGAGGGTTGTTAGAAGACCCCTGTTCCCCTTACAGAGTTACCATTCCCAGAGTAGTTTAACAACTTCCTAAAGATCACTGGGAACTGTAGCTCTGTGAGAGGAATAGGGCTTTCCTCACAATGCTCAGCACCCATAAAAAACTACACTTCCCAGGATTCTTTGCAGGGGGAGCCATGACTGTTTAAAATGGTGTCTTGAGTTTGCCTTGCTGTAGAGTCCTGGGAAGCAACTTGGTTCTCTTGATTAGAAGCATTTTTTCCTGGTTAACAGTGTTTTTGTGTTTTGATGAATTTTCTCTTGTTTTCACAGTTCTCGCAGGCTGCTCCTGCCCAGGGAGATGGGGAAAAGCAACAGAGTGAGGGTAAGTGGCTTGTCTTCCTTCTGCTCCCCTAATTGGCATGGTGGGTGCAGATACATTATGGGAGAAGGATGGCAGGTTGTGGAAGTGGATCCATTTGCTGGGCTGCTGGGCGTGGGGGGGGGGAAGCCTCATTAATGCTGCCACCTTCTGGAAAATGGGTATAAACTGGGGGGGATCAAGCACACATATTAAAAGGAAGGAATGGGAAATACAGTTTGAAGAGTTAACTACCAGATTTAACCTTGCCTTGGCTTCAATATATCCCAGCTTGTGCCCCCCCCCCAATTAAAATTGCCCCAACTAAGAAAAAAATTGTTTTGTTTTGGAGCACAGACAGTGTGAAACCCTGAGTTTTACCATACCCTATAAAACATATTTTCTGAAGCTTATTTTTCAGTTTCCAGGATGCTTGCATTTTAATTTGAATTAATTAAAAATAAAATTAATGCCCCCCCTTCTCAGCAACCCTTTGAAGAAGTAAGGAGGAATTTGCCATGGTTTCTGTGGAAGGTTTGGCATTTTTTTGTTATCACTGGGCACCTGAGCGTCTTTCCCATTGGCAAGCCTTTGACCTAGGTTGTATTGTTCCGACACAGAAGCAAGACACCAAACTAGTAACCAGTGTTTGAGTCTTCCAAAGATCATGCCGCTGGCAAACCTGAGTTAGGGAATTAAGAGGGGATAATTTTCCAGTCAATTCCCTCTCTATCCTTAGCAGCAGTGAAACTTATCAGAAGGTGGCTATCTTTTCAAATGCTGCCATCCTTGGCATACTTACCTTGGGACAAACATCACTGAACATAGTGGGGTTTACTTTGGAGGAAACCTGCACACGATGGCACTGTCAATGTATTGGGAGGAGGGAAAACACATGTGGTGTGTGGGCGTGTTTTAATTTTTAGATCAGTTGTTCTGTACAAGGCAGGGCATTGGGGCTGAACTTTTCCAGTCAATACATTGCTGGGGATCAGAGTCCAGTATAGCTGGGAATATGGGCAAAGGGTGAATAGAAGCTCCTTAGTGTGTCTGACGTTATAGATGTTGGAACAGGCAATTCAGCCACTTCTGGGGCCAGGATGTTATGACTATACCGATTTGGAGGGTAATGGTGGTGGGTCTGAATGCATTTGCTTTCTGAACCAGGGGGACCCAATGTGCTGCCCTCCAGATGTTTTTGGACTAGAGCTCTTGTCAGCTGTGGTCAGCTTGGCCAATGTTGAGGGATGATGGGAGTTGCAGTCCAACAACACCATGTTGACTTTCCTGGTCATTAGACTTTCAGCAAGTGCTGGGCAATTAGGTCTTGTTCTGGAAGTGAGTGTAGCCTTTTCACAACAAGCCTCTTGAGAGAGAGGGAGCAGCCAGCTCCCTGCTCCTTGCAAAAGTCTTATATCTTGCATGAATGTGCATCATAAGAGAGAAGGTTGAGAGATGCTGGAGGCAGGAATAGCATTGGGTGAAGAGGTGGAGCCAGAGAAGGATTTAGTGAGTAAAGAGAGCAGAGCTTATTTTGATAGGTGACTGAATCACCTCTGCAAGACTTACTTCCTAGTTGTGAGGACCTCAGTATAACAATACATGATGCAAACTTTGGACCTTTAGGCTGTGCAGTCTCCACCCACAGTGAGATCACCAAGTTGCTGTTTTCCAGCTTTGCAATATACCACTTTTGCAACGGCAATGTCACCTGCCTGCTTTGGGACACTCAGGGAGTGGCACTGGGCTGCTGTTCTTAGTGCAGGGCACCAGGGGGCAGCCTCTCATCTTGCCACAGTAGGTTACAATTGCAACAATTTCTTTTGGCTGGGTAAACTAGAGGAGCATTGCCAGAGGCTTATAGGAGAGCAAGTTGGTAACAACGGACCCATTTTATATTGTCGCCGGATTTCTTTTCCTGGTGGGACAGTTGAACATTTGTTACTCTCTGGGTTTGTTTTAACTAAATGGGAGGAGAATTGTTGAGTTCTAGAGGAAGGAGTAGGACCGGAATTCTGAGTTTCTCTTCCCAATTATTGCATACTCATGCTTAGCCTCTATTCCTTAATATTCACAGAACATGTACTGGTTTGGGGATGAAAGATCACTTTGTTCCCCTGGGGTTTTAAATGGGCTTAGGCATACACTGGTCTTCATTGATTAAAATGATTTATTCTGGGGATAGCCACTTGTATTTTACTGTTCCTGGCCAACGACCACTTAGCTGTCGGTCTACATGATTTAGGAGTACATTAAATTGTAGTGCAATCCTATACATGCATACTCAGAAGTAAGCGCGCCAGGTTTAATTTTCTGATATCCACAGATTGGCTACCTGTGGAGCCTGTATATATACAACTCTGCTGAAGTCATGGGGTTGATCTCTTAATTTTCTGTGGAGGATCCTAGGATCCAATGGACCTATTTAGGCCGATGTTGCATAGGATTGTATGTGTACAGGCCCTGAGTTGTCCCTGTGTGGGTGACAGAGACAGGGGCAGCTCTACACACAGGGCCAGATCAGACCTCATAAGAACATGCAGACATAAGAAGAGCCTGCTGGATCAGGCCCATGGCCCATCTTGTCTACTCCCAACCAGATGCCCGTGGGAAATCAGCAAACAGGACCCACTTTCCCACCTGTGATTCCCCCCAACTGGTATTCGGAGACGTATTACCTCTGACAGTGGAGGTAGAATTTAGAATTTATATACCTTTGAAATACGTAGACCAGCGCAGAGAGAATCCAAAAAACCATGTTTGCTTTCAGGGGAAATGCTTCCTCCCTGTAGTATGTATATAAGGGAAACCTCTGGCTGCTGTGATTGCTCTTTAGATTGTATAGCCCTTTATGTTGAGCTGCAGGTATATCAATGGCAGCAGAGGCTCAAGCTGTGGTTCATCGTTGATGCTATTCTATCACAAAGCAATTGTTTGGGTTCCTTCATCCTTTATCTTTAGGCCTGATATCAGTTCTACAGAATGCTATGTACTGAAACTGTCCAGCCAAGTTAGCTTTGCTGTCAAAAGCAGGCTCCTGGTTTTGTAGGTTTATCCTAATTACATTTCAAATGCTGTTTAAAGACTGTGGAACATGCCTCTCGTGTTCAGATGCTCAAGAAGCAGCCAGTTAAAGTGGCAGCTTCTATAGGAAATTTCTTGTGACAGTGTGTTTTATCACTTTGCATTGTCATGATTGTCACAGATGAATATAAGTGGTGGGCAGATGTGGTACGGTCACTGAGCTAGATTCAGGCAACTGCATTTAAAGCTCACCTGCAGATTCACTGCTATATTAATAATGAAATTTATCATAATGCACTATCTATAAAGCACCACAACTGTATGTGTAGCCACAAATGAGGGACTCTACAACACATGCTCTCTCCTTCCAGTTGGGCATCACTTTCTCCACAGAGCTGCCTGATTCTGCCACCTGGGATTGACATCTTATGATTTAGTAGCACTAATTCTCAAAATTCTTTATATTCACACAGTTTCCCTTTCTTATTCCTCATCTTAATGTGTAACTCATTGTAGGCAATGGAAACTGTCAGGCCACTTTCTTTGGAAGCTCCTAGCTGGTTTACATCTCTGCTTCTTGTGCTGTAGATGTGGCTGTCTATTGAGATTCCAAGATTCTTAGAGGCTAGGCAACCCCTCTCTTCACCCCCTTCCATTTAAAGGTGAAAATGTCAGAATAAAAAAAGGAGAGCACGATGCCTATCGGTTATATTTGGGCACCTGGCATATTTCTTTGAGTGATATGCAGATTACATGTTCAGTTGTACATTTTGTCCTGTATAATTAGGTGCAGCCCTCCAGATTTTGATGAATTTTGATGTGACCGGGGCTGAAGAGGTTGCTCATGTAAGAACAGTGGATAAATCAACACACTCAATTGCTACCACTTTGCATACTCTGTAAAAAACAACAACACCTGCTGGCTTTTGTGTTTTTGCAGCATTGATGGAAGGGATCTTGAGATGCCCTGTTCCTGTGCCCATAGCTGCTTGACACTGGTGTGTGTGTGTGTGTGTATACATACATACACATATACATACATATATATATATATATATATTACAGTGGACCCTCGGGTTACATTACCTTTGGGTAACGTAACTTTCGGGTTGCGAACGTGGCAAACCCGGAAGTGTATACTTCCGGGTTTTGCCATGCACACATGTGCAGAAGCACTCTATTACACCGTGCATGTGCGCAGAAGCAGCGCCTCTAGATGCGGACTTTTCGCGGTATGTACAGACCGCCAGAACGAATTAAGTTCGTATCTGGAGGGTCCACTGTACGCAGACGCATACTGAGCAGAAAAATTATTTTTACCCCAACAGGTTCCTTGCTGCCTCATGCTAGGAAAGGTGTGAATAATCAGCAATGTGGTTACGTGTCTGGCTGCATGCCTGCAAGTTTCCCAGGCGCTGAATTGTTTAATTCTCCAGTTTATAGATAGCTGTATTTTAAGGTTAAGGTCATTCTGAAGGGGAAGGAGAAGGAGGTGGCCCCATACCAGGCAAGAAAGGATATGAGAGGCTGATTCCAGACTTTGGACTGGGCAGAGGAGGGGGGAGGTGGAAGCAATGAGGGGGCTTGCGTTTCCTCCATGAGCGCTGCCAGTCAGTACTCTGCATTTTTGCTTCCTGAGCAACTGCCTCTTTAATAGGCACTTAGGCAGGGCAGCCCATAGAAATCCCAGGCGGAGCCTCCTTCTTAGTTATACCTGCTGCCAGCAGCACTGTGGCACTGTCAGCTCCACATGACCGAGAATTAACTTTTGACAATTAATTGAGAAGCCCTGAGCTCAAAGCCTGGCAGCTTCTGTACATTCCTTTCTTCCCTCCCTCCCTCCCTGCACCTCCACTGCTTCGATGGAACAACCTTTATGCAGGTTTGTCACAGGTTCAGGGCTCTTCAGAAACGCTTACCGGAGTCCCTTTTTTTTCCCATGATGCAAGCAGTTTGTGCTTGTTATCACACCGGGTTATCAACCTCACTACTGCAGGGACTCTGCATACGGCACAGGCGTATGATCTGAAGGCAAGAAAGCTCGGGTCAGATGCTATCTGCTGTGTCTGTGAACTGAGCCCTGCTAACAGCTTGTTTTAAAAAACAGTTGCACGCTGGAGGAAGAAGGAACAATCCCATGCTGCTGGCAGTGTATTTGGAAGTATGCAGCACAATCTTGGGACGAGGACTTTGCACGCTTGCATGTGTTGTTCTGCAGCCTTTCCTCCCCAAGTCCGAGCTCTGCTGTGCACTTGGGAACATTGGGAAATTGGTGTATGTGGAAATTGGTTAAGTTTTTCTCTCTTGGCATATGCACAAGGTCTTTGGGGAAGGGCTGCAGCTCAGTAGTGGAACATCTGCTTTGCATGCAGAAGGTCCCCAGTTCTGTCTGGGTAGGGCTGGGAAAACCCCTTAACCAAAGCCCTGGACTGCTGGTCAGTGTAAACAATACTTAGCTAGATTGACCAATGGGCTAATAGTATAAAAATTATAATTTAAATTTCTTGCACATACCTTTGCTCCCTTTTTTTTTTTTTTTGTAAAACAGCGTTGTGCTCTTTCCCGACGTAAAGCAATGTATCTTGAAATCGAGAAGGCAGCTTCCTATGTTTGTATAGCATGGAAAATCTGCAGCTGAAATGGGTGCACCTCAGCCCATTGCACCTTTTCCGTTCTACTATCTACATATTTGTGGCCCTGTTCATGTCTTCAGTACTGTTGGAATGCAACACTTCCTTTTATATTCATAAAAAATGGTGACACAAGTCTAATAGCCGATCTGGATAATGAAATACATTATTAAAGCTTATGGTGATGATGGGTTGGACCCAGGCTAAGGCCTTTCCCCAATACTGGAAGTCATATAGGATTCTTCCTGCAAGCACACAAAGTATAGAGTGTGAAACACAAGCAATAGGAAGAAGGGGGGGGGGAGGAAAAGTGCATTACTTTTGCTAATGCCATACCAATATACACCCTGTCTCGTTGTAATGTATGGAAGCAGCCTTGTTGGAGGGTGCTGGTAGCTTCTTTGCTCTTTGTCAGGTGGGGTGGGGTGGAGGAACATCCTGGGACACAAACACTCCAGGGCTGAAATGAGGAAGGAGTGAGAGCACAGCTCCGAAAAAAGTAACCTGAACATTTTCTGAAAGGCTTGAAAAATGGCAGGTCATTCCTTCCTTTACTTTGCCTTAAGGGCTTACCTGAGTGATAGACAGGTATCCAGTAGGTGACTCTAGAACCTCCATAGCTGCTGTTCCAGATTCTATGCCAATCGCAATGAGCTTAATACTGTAGTTGAAGGAAAAAGCACATTTTCCTTGTGATGAAACATTATGTGATGAGTGCCAGGAAAATATCCCCACCGCAAAAGTGCTTCCTTAGGAGTTGATGTCTGGTTCTCCCCAACAGCTGCCTTTTATTCTGTGAAAAATGCCAATTTTTAAGAGAGGCCTTGAAATGCACAATGTCTAGGACTTGTAGTGGCTTTTTTGTTTTTCATATGGTGAGCTATTGGGTTATCTGGGTTTGGTAAACTGGTTTCTGAGCAGAGTGCGTCAAACTCCTTATTCCACTTCCACTAGCTTCAGGGGAGTGCTGCTCTAATAAGGTCTGCCATGGTCCTCTGTGAGAACTGCTCTGATTTCGGAGGCTCACAATTCGCTTTAGTTTGTGCCTTGCAAATGCTTTCAGAATATCTAGCTCATTAAAATTCAAACAGGCAAATGCTGAACCTGCCAGTGATTTGGCCCTATCTTGCTTTTCTACAACCCCTGTTCTACTCTGTATCTCCTTGGGTTTAAGTGCTTTTTAACTGAACTAATGCATTTATTGACAGCATGTTTCAGTGAGCCCATGAGATAATGGGAAAGGTATCTAGGCAGAAAGAGCACCGAGTGCAGAGCCATTAATCCACACACCCACAGCCCTGTTTCCTACATTGCCTTGAAACAGCTTACGAACGATCACAGTGCAAAACAGAGATGTTCTTAATTCCTAATTTCTCTCCCCCACCTCTTGTTTTTTGTAGTTATCTCATTTCTGGTGGTCTTTGAGCGCAGTGCCTGCAGGACAATTGAGACCATGGTGGATATTTTCCAAGAATACCCTGACGAGGTGGAATACATTTTCAAGCCATCCTGTGTGCCCCTGATGAGGTGTGCAGGGTGCTGTAATGACGAGGCGCTGGAGTGTGTACCCACATCGACGTACAATGTCACCATGGAGGTGAGGCTCTAGCTAAGGAACTGGAAGTGGGGGACAGAGCAAAGAGGGAGGTGACATTGCTTGTTTCCTTCAGTGTAACTCACACAGGACCACGGGTGGTTTATCTAAATCAGGAATGGTCAGCTGGTAGCTCTTGAACCACATCTATCAGCCTCCTCCATCTACTGATGCTGTCAAAGGACTGGAGTAGAAGGATTCTTTATTATTCTTACTTTTTCTCTGCTTTTTGCGTGCTGGGTGGCACTCCTTCCTTGAGCGATTTTACTTGCTAGGGAGTGCTGGTGAAGTCAAAAGGAGCACAAGAGACTCCTTGCATCAGAAAATGGGGAACTGACCTAGTGATTTCTATAGCATTACAGAGACCTCTCCTCTCGAGGGAAGGGTACCAAGCAGCTAAGTGAGAAATGTGGCTCTATTTTTGGTGTGTGTGTGTGTATTACTGGGTTATTGCTTTTATTTTTATTTTATATACTGTGACCTTTTTATGTGAACTGCCCTGAGACCTCCGGGTATAGGGCAGTATATAAATTCAATAAGTAACAACAACAACAACTACAATAACAACAACAATAACAACAACTATAGCAGCTTTTCGTGTGCTGCTTTTAGATCAGGTAGCCCCTCAAATTTGAGAAATACCTAGCTGGTGTAGAAGCAGCCTGTGAATTGTTGCCCTTCACTCAGCTACTGGGCTGCCAGGCTGGAGTGTCCGTGATTTTTTGAGCAGCTTGAATGGGGAAAATCCATCTACTCCCTGGCTGAATATGTTGCCCACTCCAATCCAGCTTACACACTACCCCTTGTACTAGATTAGCTTGATGTTTTTTGTCCCCATTAAGTCTCATAGAAAAGCTGGGGATGGGGAGCCTCTGCACCTTGAGATCCTCTTGGCCTGTAACTCCCACCATCTCTGACCATCGACCATGCTGGCTGGGACTGGTGGGAGCTGGAGTCCAGCAACATCTGGAGGGAACCCGTTAGCTACAAACTGAGGATCTATGTGTAGACAGGGCTCCCCTCAGGTCCATTGGCCCCTCTTCACTCTGGCTTCTGCTTAATTCTTGTTTTGGCTTCTGTATCTTCCAACCCCATCTCCCAGTGCAGCAGACTGTGGCATACAAAAGGAGCTGTGAACTTTCTTCATCAAAGTCAGGGTCCACTGGCCAAGCTAGAGTTCTGACTTGTTAGTTGCAAAGGCACTGCAGGGGTAGGAAGAACAACAAAGCAGAGACAAGTGGAAGAGCTTCCTCTCTCTTTTACTTTGAATTTAGTCATCCTGAAGGGAAATGGTTGGAAAGAATAGCTAAGGCCAAAGCATACTGTGAGGATGCACGCTTTCCACACAGAGCACAGCCAATACGCCTCTGCCAGAACTTGCTTCCTGTCTATTCCTCTCAGCTTTGCAAAAATGTCTTGAATCCTGATCCGCATCCGTGCCTAAGAAAACGACTGCTGATGCCCCCCAGTTACCATTTACAGATGTCAACCTGCCATTCTAGACCTGGCCTCACCCAAACAGAGGGCGTAAATGCCGTGGTGGTTTTTTGGTATACAGACCCAAGACCACAAGTGGCAATGTGGATTCCAAGGAAACCAGTTCCTCCTAATGACCTTAGTGAAGTATGGAGTTAAGCTTGCATTCCTGCCAGTTATCATTTTGGCAGTGCCACCCTTGCGTGCTGTTGCACAAGGCAGAGGAACAGGCCCCCAAGCTGAAGGGTTTATCACCTAAGCCTGCTGTTCACCAAACAGACAACACTAGCAAGCCTCTCTTTGAGACACAGTTTAGAGTCTGCAGGACTATATAGCATTAGTACCCTGCTCTCCACCCAAAAGTCTCTTGCATGCAAGCAGTTCAGACAAGACAGTCCTTGCCTGCAGGTGTGAAATCTGAAAGATCTAGCACAAAAGGAAGAGGGAGGGAAGAGGATGAAAAGCAAACTCAGATGCCAGTTCTTAAAAGTTGAATAGTTATTTTAGTGACCAGCTGGAATGGAAACAGTTCAGGGGCAGGAGGGGTCCATTCAGCAGAGCTGATGGATTGAGCCCTGCTTCCTGTTTCTTCTGCTAAGGCAGACTCCTGGAATGGCTGCTTCCAGTTGACAAGCGAGAGAAGAGGCCCAATAGAGTTGGCTGATGGAATGAGCCCTGCATGTGTGGTTTGCTCCTGCACACATCTCTCTTTCCTTAGTATTGCAAATGCACACACACTCAGTAGCAACCTGCACTTCAAGTTTCATCATCCTGTGTGCTCTACAGGCATTTGAAATCATTGTGGCTGCCAAAAGTCTCCTGAGTCATGTTTCATTGTGTCTTCCTGAATCCAGCCAATCCACCAATCCACCAATATGCCTCCAGAAATGGTCCTTTGCCCCACCTGTGGAGAAGCATGTCATTTTTGTGGGCAAGTAGGTTGCTTGGTAGCTAAAATTCAAGTAAGAGGAAGACGGTCGAAAAATATGTATAGACTTGCTCTTTTAACAAACTGCTGATTGAGGGTTCTTGTGCTGGTCATCCGGAGCAGGAATTACAGTTTTATATTTCTTTACTGCTTTAGAAAGCAAGTCTATACATGCCTACTCAGGAGTAAGTCCTACTGAGTTCAGTGGGGCTTGCTCTCAGGTTAGGCGGGTATAGGATTGCAGCCTCTCTTAATTTTGTTTTGCCATAGTGCTGTTTGCCTCTTTGTTTTGAGAGGTTGTGATTGGTGAATGAGACTCAGCCTCTACCTTCTTTCTTTCCCCTCCTTTCATTTCAGATCCTGAGAATTAAACACTTTCAAGGCCAGCACTTAAGCCGGATGAGCTTCCAGCAGCACAGAGAATGTGAATGCAGGTGAGAGTGGATACCTTCTTGGAATTGAACTGACTGCTTTACAGTTGCATCTTAAAAAAAGAAAAGACAAAAAAGATCCACAGCCTTAGTATGGAGGGGCCTCTGTTTGATGATTGCTTGAAGGAGAATATTTCAATAGAGGTATTATGTTCTGAATATAATAGTTGTAGGTTGCTCGCCACCATTTAGGTATGTTCACAGGATGGTGCAGACTGAAGCTGTGAATGCATAGTGCTAGCAAAGTTGGGGCAGGGACACCTAGTTAAACTCCCACCTCCAACTTCTCTTGCCACGTTGGCTTCCCTTTAGATCTTCACTCAACTAGTTGTAAACACCTGGAAAGGGTTTATAGGTATGTTCAATCAAACATGGTTAGAAACTTCCCACAACCAGGAACCCTACTAAGCTGTGTCTCCCACTTGTGGGGAGGTTTCTAAGTGCATTCAATGGAGCACACTTGCGAAACCCTCTTCAGAAGCTTCCATTAAGGTCAGAAGCAGCTCTCTGTGACCTCTGAAGCACGGGCCTAAGGAGGCCTGCCAGGCCTCTCTGAATAGTCATTTCTAGCAAACCCCAGCCATGTGATGGCATTTGACAATTATGTTGACCTTCCTCGCCATTTTCCACAGTCTTCCTAGGGCTGGGCTTAGCATTTTATGTATTTTGCATTCATTTTTACATATTTTTGAAATATTTAATATACAACAGTATATAAAAGTATGTAAGATATGTTTTGAAACCAGCCCTACTCCCTTCTGCCTCTGCTCCTGCCCACTGTTGTATTGCAGCCCCCGGAAGAAGGCTAGCCAGGTTAGGATCAGGCCCTTGGGCAGAAAGTGGCCCCCCACTCCCAATCTAAAGGGAAGCCCGTGTGCCTAGGGAAGCTGGGGGGGAAGGAGCTTGTATGCTCACCCCTGCCTCCATCTCTTGCTTTTGAGCATCACATGTTCAGGCAATATACCTGCACACAGCATGAGACTCCATTAGATGCCAATAGCTAGCTGTGAAACATCTTAGCGTCATGGCCAGGAATTATTTTGCACCTGGCTGCGATAATTTATTTAAAATGTTTGTTAATGGCCCTTGATTGAGAGATTCCAGGATGGCTTACAGAAGTGTGAATAAAAACAAATTCACACACAACATATAACACAAGCAAAATGCTGAAAGATAGAAAGGGCACCCTTGTAATAATTTTTTGGGGGAGAGGGGGTTTAACATGGCGAAAGCGGGGGTGTGATACCTGTGTGTATATTCTTGGTTCCCTCCTGATATCTCTTCTCTTGTCTTTCCACACAGAGAGAGACCAAAGAAAGAAGTGAAACCTAGACAAGAAAAGTAAGTAACTTGGCTTAAGTTCTTTTTCTCTTTTGGTGTTGGTAATTTCCCACCCTCCCTCCCTCCTTTCCTTCCAATCATGGGAAACAATAACTGATTTAACAAACAAACAAAATTGCCATCATAAGGGCTGCACCCTGAATCCATTCCTTGTAGGCAGATAACACATACACACACCTAGCTTTGATGACTGTTGCTTCTTTCCTGCCTGATAACATACTGAAACGGCTTACTCATAGAAATTTGTAAAGAATAGCAAGGACAAAATTGGTAAAGAACAACAATGAAGCAACAGAATCTCCCCCTCCCTCCTTCCCTTTGGGAATGGATTCTAGGTTAAAGTTTCCTTCCATGAGCAGTTGTTGTTGTGGACACTGGAAATCATTGCCTCTCTCTTGCTGCTTGGGTGAAAACTTGCTGACTTATTCATAGCCGCTTGCATAGATTCCTAACACCAAGGCTATGCATGTGAGCTTTGCTGTCTCTCTCAGAGAAGGGGAGTTCTGCCAGTTATAGGGGGAAAAGCTGAAAGTAGACGCCTGTTCGGGGTATGGGCGGTCAGGTGACATACATGCGAATGAACTTCGCATATTGATCACAATGGGTAGAATAGAATAAAATGAACTCTCTTGACATGTGAACCTTCTTGACATTGGATGGGCTGCCTTGTGGGAAAGGGACTAGCTGATGTTATAATGTGAACGGCAATCTGCTTTCAGCTTTGTGTGGACTAATGCGGCAGTGTTGATTGGGGAAAAAAATCCCTCTCTACCCATCTCCCAGACCATACCGAACAAGGGCAAATGTAATGTTTTCTCCTCCCACTCCTGGCTTAAAAAATAAGTAAATTACACATGCATTATGAGGGCATGAGTAGGACAGTGGACAGTCTCTGGTTTGGTATGGCAGCTAGGCAGAAACAGAGAGAGAAAGGAAGAAAGAGACTCTTAATGGCCAGCTATGTTGCCATTACCATGTTCTAATCTTCTCCTTGGGATTCGTTTCACGGAACCATCAAGAGGGGAGAGCCCAGCAAAGCACTCACAGCTTGGCCTGTCCTTTCTGGAATATCTTGTTCAATGGAGTGGCTGAAAGAGATCAGGGTGTGCTGCTGCGATGGAGAGAAAATGCTCGTGTAGCCAAAGTCCTCTCACCTTCTGCTGAAACTTCCACTCCTCACCTTTGGCTGAACTTCAGGTGGCTTGCTTCACTTTGCAAATTTCGCAGAACATGGGGCACTCTGCTTTGAGTTAAGCTGAAATTCCTCTTGCGCTTGATGCTGTTGGTTTTGCTTTCCTCCTGGGGAGTGTGTCCTTCACGAAGTCAAGCATTGTGGAAAGGTTTTCCTCAAGCAGGCACCACTCCCTCTGTCTTGTTTGTAGCTCTAGCTGCGATCTGGGGGTGCTTACTCTGCCTGTAGTAAGGAAAAGAGAAACTGGTGCCAACCAACAGGCTTGAACAAGTCTCAGGAAAAATGCAGCTAGTTACCCCCACAGCCCGCCTCTTCTTCCCATCCCGTTGATGTGGACTTGCCTGTGGGAGGGAAGGAGGTAGAACTTGGGAGCGAGATGTAGGAACCCTCTCAAAATGCTCTTGCTTCTTTCTGTGTGCACCTCTCCCTTGATCTGCTGCTAACACAGGGAATCAGGGTTCCCCAGATTCTGGGTCATGAGGTTGGAGCTGAGCATTCCTGCCGATCTTGATCAATTCACATTATCGACATACTCAGCAGTGAAGCATAAGCTTTGTACCCAAAGGGTTTGAAGTTCAGTCTTGGGCATCTCCAGGTAGGGTTGTGAAAGCCATTGCTAGTCAGCATAATAAATACTGAGTGGTCTGGCTTGCTATAAGGCAGCTTCCCATATTGGAATAAGACTTGAGTTCCCATATTAGCAGGTTATCAGTCTTAGCTACAGGAAGGTGGCTCCAAATTCTCTGGCAGGACTGTGCCATAACCCAAAGAGCGCTAGCTAGGTTGAGGCTTTACTTCACCATCTCATCATTTAGAAATAGGCTGTTTGGCAGGTCTTTGTTCCCAGCAGGAATTGAGAGGCAAGAGAAGTTCAGCAGCCGGTTCTTTGGGTTAGGACTCCTCCTCTTGCATCGTTGTTCACCTGCCAGCATCAGTTATTGCTTCAGTCTTTGTGGATGACCCCAGCAGCAAAGGGATAGCAGAACTGGCTGCTTTGCTGTCAGTTGCAACAAGACACTCATAGCTGTGCAACAGCATGCTGGGTTCAAATGGACCCAGAGTTCATGGTCTCCAGAGTAAGGCCAAAGGGACTGAGGTTGAGATTTTAGTCAGCAGTTCCATTTGCTGCCTGCCTACTTTTGAGCACCACTTAGGGCTGAGTTCAACTAAATAGTTGTGCTAGCGGGAGCCAACACAAGAAGTCCAGCTAGTGTAATGGGGCTTCCCTCCTTCTGTGCCCCCCAAATCAACCCACAGAACAGGGGCAAAGATGGATGATCTCTTTAGTGCTACTTTGAATTCCACCCTTATAATTTTACTGGAGTTCTGTGTGTCAGAATAATCCAGACATATGCTGGGCAAGGCGCAAATGCTTTATCAAGGATGGCTGCCTGCGCTGTCTCTTACCAGCTGATGGTGAACAATGCATTTCATTTGGGCACAGGCAGTTTCCAGGCCTCTTTCAGCAAGCCCCTCCGCCAAGTGGGGAGAAGTAGCTCCTCCCATCTCTTGGGCCAGTGGCAGGGTTGCATGCTGAGACATTGTTGGGTCTGCCATGGTTCAGCTCCGTAGCCCTGACAGGGGTTGTGCTGGTGGTGTGAAGGGGGCTAGAGTAAGAGGTGGCAAAAAAGAAACCTTGAGCCAAAGTCTTTCCAGCCTTCTCCTCTTCCTGGGCTTCCTGTTCGCCCAAGCCCACAGGGCAGTTCCTCCCCCATTTCCTGTCCTCCCTCCCTGTTTCCTTCCCGCTTCTTCTCTTCCTCCTTCCTTCTCTTTTCTTTCTTTCTGCTTTTTTTTTGTTTTGTTTTTCTTCCAGAAAATCAAAGCGAGGAAAGGGGAAGGGTCAAAAGAGAAAGCGCAAGAGAGGCCGGTATAAACCACAAAACTTGTACGTTTGCATCATGTGCTTGTAGACTCTGCCCCTTCCCCATTTCTTCCCATCACCCCTCAAATCAAAACACCTGCTTGCGATACACCTAATTACAACACAGAGACAATTCCCCACCCACTTCTCCAAATCACTCCTTCGTGGAGAGCTGGGGTGGCCTCACTGGTGGTGGTAGCGTAGCAGCTTTGGCACGTCTGACGCAGAGGCATAAAAGGAGGAGCGATTCTTCTTCTTGCTTGGGATTACTCTTTCTCTTCTGAAGGCACAACAACATGAAGGGACAGGCAGGCTTATTTGCTTCACTGTTGCTGCACCCTGCAATTCCCCCTGTGTGATTTCCCATCTCCTCGCTTCCCTTAATTTCAGCTTTCCCTTTAAGGCTGTCATTGTTAATGAGGCTGGCAACAAGGGCTTGGTGCTTGCCATTTTCATGCATGTTTATGTCTGTGTGTGTGATCTGATGGTAACACTAACCAGTGAGGAGCTAGAGGACTCTGGGAAACATATGAGGAGCTCTCTCTCTCTCTCTCTCTCTCTCTCTCTCTCTCTCTCCTGGATATTGGTGGTTCCTCTTTTACTCTCTCTCTCTTCAATTCACAGAATCCTGCATTGCTAATAATCTGGTGGCAGTTCTGGAGCAGGAAAGGGATTTGAAAATGAGCTATTTTGATTCAATCCCTAAGGGGGAAATTATTTATTATTATTATTATTATTATTATTATTATTATTATTATTAAGGCCCCCACGCACAAAGCAGCTGAATCTAGGAGACTGTCTCCTCTCCTCTCCACCTTTTGGTATAGCTGTTGCCCCAGTTGACATTAGCAAGACTTTCTTTGTAGGAGGAGCTGCCACTGGGTATTTAACATGTTTTCACTCTTGTTTTGGGGACCTCTGTTAACATGAGGAGGCTCTCGCCATTTTTACCTTGGCCAATTGGACTAATGCAGGATTTGTGAATTGTGCAGCTGCAGAGAGCCGGTTTCTTTCTCTTTAAGCTGTTGCAAGTAAGTGTTGGAACGCCTTTGGGACTGTCTGCCAGCCAGCAGTGTTCTGAATGAGCAGTGCTGAGCGAGTGGGGGTTGGGGGCAGGGGTTGCTTCAATGTTTAGGGTGTTGCATGTGTAAATTTCTTCCCGCTAAAGCGCTGTAGCTTAGACCTCTTTCCTTTTGCCTTTTTGCAGTCACTGTGAACCTTGCTCAGAAAGGAGAAAGCACTTGTTCAAACAAGATCCCCAGACCTGTAAATGTTCCTGCAAATTCACAGACTCACGTTGCAAGTCGAGGCAGCTTGAGTTAAACGAGCGCACTTGCAGGTTTGTGTCCTGAAGAATGAAAGAGAGAGAAAATACACACAAACATATGGGCACACACACACACACACACACACACGTGCGTGCAGCTCACACAAACACACAAACACTCTCAAGTTGAGAAAGAGCAAGAGAGAGAAAGTTTGCTTCCTGCTGGCTTCTGTTGCCATTGTTCTATGATCCGTCCTTTTCCCTGCTTGACATGGATAGGGAAAAGGACAGGGCTATTATGAGTCTCATGTCACAAGCTTTCTGTGTTATGGTAGGGCTGGGCTGGAATGACGACAAGACAGGGCGGTGTTAAGATAGAACGTGCTCCTTGGCTAGCAAGATGGCTCATTTCATGCTGCTGGAAACCAGGGGAAAGGACTCAGTGGCTTTGATGCAAGTGCTTGTATAATAGGATATAGGCTATTGGATCATAACAGAAGTCCCTTTTGCTCCAGACACAGGGCTGTAAGGAGAACTGAAGTGTAACTAGACAAGCTCTTTAAAATCTTTATTAAGACTTGCAGCAGTAGTCCACCTTAGGACTGAGTCCTTCCATCTGTGGTGTAATTGGAAGAGTGACTTGCGTGGACTAGAATAGGCAGAGAAGCAATGCCACAAGCCAATGATATGCACCACCTCAAAGTCTGACTGAGTGCATACAAGATGTCATCATCTCTGTATCCACTTTGTAACCACAAATACCACCCAACCCTTCACAAAGATGCCAGAGCTTCCTGCCACCAAGAGGTTTCATACATCCTGTTTTTACATTTGGGAAATGAGCATTTCTGCCTCGATAGAAAGGGTCCCCTGCAGCCGAGGCTAGAAGGGCAGGAGTCCATTTAGTTCTCTGAGAATAGCACATGTGGTTCTACAGTAGCTTTGTCCATTTGGTGCCCTGCAGATGCTTTGGACTTGCTGGGACTCTGTAGAGTTGCAGCTGTAGTCAGAAATATCTGGAAGACACTAGATTGGTGAAGACTGACCTACAGTATCCACAGTCGACCATGTGTGCTTGCAGATATTGAGCTGGATACTGTTGGGCTTTTTGATATGATTGGCCAGGAAGCTCCATTCTCTGTTAGTGGAGGAGTTTGAGACACGCTGCTCTCTATGCAGGGGAATTTTGTGAGAGGTTGTAACCTGAGTGTGGATGCCTTTTGCTGCAGAAAGAAGGGAGCCAGCTCTTCTTGGGTTACAGTTCACCCTGCAGAAGTAGTCCCTGGAGAGAAACCAGGCATCTTCTTGCCCTTGACCTTTATAGTTTTTCCTCAAACTTTCCAAAGAGCAGCTTTGGAAAACCATCCTTGCTAGAAGCTTAAGGCTCAGAAGGTTTCTCAAAGGAGGAAGAAAAATGCTCTAGGATTTGGAAGTTACTCACCCCATGGTTAGGTTCTCCCCTGTGCCAGGGTGAAATGCTGATTTTCAGAGTGTCTTGTCAGTGCATCGGGTGGGAGGAGAGGCTGTACTCGTTGGGGCTGGCAACCTCATATCTGTGTGCGTGTGGAAAGCTGCTTCAGATGAACTTTCATTCCTTCTGAGTTATGAAATCTGGACCTTAAAAGGGCACAGCAAATTCATCTTCTTCCTGCTTCTGCCACAAACTGTTGCTGCTGTGTTCAGGCACTAACCACTGTCTCTTGGCAAAGAGTGGAATGACAAACAATATATATTTTTTGTTTCCCTTTTGCCTGCGTGAGACACTCACCGCTTTGTTTGGCTGCACCTCCACATAAAAAACAAACAAACAAAAAACAATATAGATTGGGAGGGGATAATTTGTGTGAGTTGCGACGTGCAAGGAGGTATGACAGTTTGGAGAGGAAAGTAATTTTCTGTCATTATTTGGGAGCAGGGAACACATGGAAACGCAGTGGTGTTTTTTAAAAAAATTTTTAAATTGCTCTTTAAGACAAATTTCAAGTCACCGACCTCACCTGCTTTGTATGGATTTATGTGGGGAAACAATGAGACTGGCTGTTCTTTTAGTAGCTCTGTAGTTCTCCTCTTCCCCTACCACAGCCTTCATCACCTCAGAGAATCCCACACCTAAGTTACTTCAGTTAACCATAACCTCTTCTCCCCACCCACTCTCTTCAACAGATGTGAAAAACCGAGACGGTGAGCAGCAGAGAAGAAAAGGAGTGGGGGAAGAGAGCCTTGGTTTCTGGAGCCTGATATCTCGCCTGGTCAAAAAACACTAATCCAAATGAACACTAAAATGAAGGATCAGTAGAGCACAGCACTTTTGAGTACGGACGATGGACTCCGGAAGGAACATTCCCCGAGGACCCTCACAAGATTCACCTTTTGGTTTTGAACTGGTTTTCTATAGAGACTTTCCTTCTCATGCTGCTAAATAATAGAGCCAGGGAGACTGGAGTGGTATGTTTTGGGACTCCCGTTTCACATGAATAAAAATATATATGTTTGTAAATATAGATATACATATATATTCTGAGTTTTAAGAGAGAAAAAAAACATTGCTAACATTATTGGTGTCTTCACTGGATATATTCAACTGCTGTGGACACAAGTGGGCTACTTGGGGCGTAAGAAAGAAACGATGACTGGACTTCAGCCAAAAGCGCTCAGTGTAATCTTCATACTCTTGCTGACTCTGTTAAGCATGCTGCTCCACCAAGCTCAGTTCCCCAGGCCCTGTCTTGTATGGAGAGACATTGGCACCAGAGAGGAGGTGGCAGGGCATTCCAAAGATGGGGCCTTGGAATATTATGGGTCAAAAGGTCAAGGAAGTGACTCTAGCCACTAGGTCTGAGGATTCGGTCAACTTCCCTCTCCCTCCTCTCCAAAACGATCTGCCCCAACTTGTCTTGCAACCTGCCTGTTTTGATGGGACACTGGTGTATGTTGTCGAATTGACTTTGCTGCAGGAACTTTGCCCTGGATCTATGTTCTGGCCTTAACGGTGCTTGTCAGTGGCTGGTGCTTGTCAACTTGAGCAGGCGTTGCTGGGCTCTACAATCTTGCAACCTCTCTTTGCTACTTAAATCAAGGATATAGGGGCTTGGCAGTACATGGAAGCAAGAATATATAGCCAGGCAGTTGAGCAGTGCTGTCTGCCATCCTTATGCACAGAGCTGCCATTGAAGATGCTTATGGAACATCTCTGGAAAGGGATATTAATCTGAAGTATATATGTACAATAGATTGGGGCGGGGGGTGAGTGTGTGTCTGTGTGGGGAGTATATGCACACAAATATACAGGTTCAAAATTGGAAAGTGGCATTTACAGCCTGCTGGGCAGTATCCGATGAGAGATTACTTCTCGTTTTGTGAATTCATTAATATTCGCAATCTGTTGTAACATGAATGTGCCAAGACATCTTGTGCTATGCTGGAGTTTTGTAACTTTATTTCTGTCCACCATCGTACTGGTGGCGTAATGTTGCCTATCCTACCAATACACGGTCTTGTTTATTTGAAAACGTGTTCCGTTGCAACAGAAACTTATTTAACAAGAGACCTATGAAGCATTCGCCACCAAACGTTGGATAATTCATAATGAGTTTATTTGCCTGAAGTAAACTCTCATCTGGACTTTGGGGGTGCCCATCTTAAATTTTCTTTCCCCCTCCCCCAATAACCTTGAGCAATGTGCCATGTAGAATCTTGAATTTTCAGTGTTGAATTGTTCAGAAAACACTTGTCTGACTTGGCTTGATGTGACAAAGATAGCCTCAAATTCACCCCTTTCATCATGCTTCTGCACTACAAGGTTCGGAACATTCTTATGTGGAACCTGATTAAAGTTGGTAGCACCCTAGAGTGGCTAATATATTCAGGCTCTCTAGATGTTGGCAGTTTCGTTTAACCCCCTTTAGCACAGCTTTCCCAACCTGGTGCTTTCCAGTGGTTACTGTTGTTTTTACTACAACTAAGTTTTTTTGGGGTTACAACTAACTCAGCTAGGTTGAGGAAGGCTGTTGAATTAAAGGTGTGAGTGTGTGTGTGTGTTTGTAAAATCAGGCCCAGTCAACAGCCACTATAAACATGCATTGCCTGCGATGTGCGGGACCATGTGTGCACAACCCTTGGGAAAGTAGAAAAAAGCTTTGCAACTCTTAAAACTGGCAAGAGTTCCATTGTAACACTGGTATGGGGACTGCATTACAACACAGAAGCTTGGGCTAATCACCTAGATATAATGCACAAATTTTGAGTAACGGATGCCTAAGTGCTCTTGTGAAATCAGGCTATAATGCTCAGTGCCTTGCAAGATAAAACACTATAAACACCAAAGCACACCAAACCACTAGGTATTAAGTAAACATTCTGATCTGGAAAGGAGCTGGCAGCAATGTACTTTAAATATCCGAAGTTTGTTGACTTGCCCAAATATACCCTGGCCTTAGCCAGCAAATGAGTGCTGATGATAATAGGGCCATATTGATGACTTGGCAAGCGCAACATGGATACAATCCACTGGTAGCCTTTCCCCCCTCACTCGTTAGCTCTAGATGAAATTTACTGGTGCTCCTGCACTTGGATTGATCCTGGAAGGGCAGTGCTTCCGTTTGCCCCCCTCCTCCAGTTGGATTGAACCCAGCACCTGTGACGTTGTGGGCGGCTTCTGCTGCCTTCTAAGCAGGTGCATGTGGCGCAGACTCTTTGAGATTTGAAGCAGCATTGCTGCCTTTGAAAACCTATTCCTATTTAATTTATGTAAAATACGTTAGCATTCAGTGTGTATGTGTGTGTGCGCGCACCTGAGTGATGCTGCATGCATGGACCTGTGGCTGCTTGGCTGCTCAAAAGGTAGTAAGGCCAGCTCTGATTGGCTTGGTGAGTGGGCGGAATGAATCCAAACTTCTTCCCTTGCATTGGGGTAGCTGTAGGTTCTGGATTCTCCACCCCACCCCCAAGAGATTCAGCACTTAGCGCTGGCCATCCATTTCACATTGCAGACCTGTTTCCTAATTCAGTGGTGGGTGGCTGTGAATGCAGAGGTCTAGAACCGTGTGTGTGTGTGTGTGTGTGTGTGTGTGTGTGTGTGTGTGTGGAAGCTTGCTTCCAATTGCCTTCACTGGAGTGGGGTGTACGCCTGGTGCTCAGTTTCAGAAGTTTGGGTTTTTAAAAAATCAAGTTACATTTGGTCTGTGTGAGAATGCTGCCAAATGCCTGTCTGTTTCCAGACAAGCAAAAAATCAACTTGTTGCAAGTTTGATGATTAACCACTATGAAATTCCCTTCTACCCAATAGCAAGTGTGGTGTATGTGTGAGTGTACGTGCGTGTGAGTGCAGGGGTGTATGTGCTTGTGCGTGCACACACACGCACACAGCTGAAAATATATATTCATGCTGTGCAAGGTGACAAACATTGTTCTATATACTTGTTTAATATCCCTTTTTAAAAATTAGAAATTAAAAATAATAATTTAAACTACGTATTTTTCAGTATTCTTTGTTAATATTTAATTTTACTATTTATAAGCCGTACCTCTTTTTTTGTACTGTTATGTATAAATTTTTAACTCTTCTGCTCCATCCAATCTCTCCCCAGTTGTTGACAGAGTCAGTAGCATGATCAGTTATTTAATTAATATCTCTTAACACCCTCCCCCTACACATTCCTTTTGAGGCAAGGGTTATACATCTACATATTATATATATATTTGGTTATATGTATGTGTGTGTGTATATATATATATATATATATGTTTATGTATATGTGTGATTCGGAATAAATAGACACTACGATTTTTATATATGTAACCCGCTCCTGCGCCCCAGAAATATAGAAAAATTTACTATCATTTTATTTATTGGTGCTACTGTTTATCTGTAATGTGGCAAGAAAAGAATACATTTGCCACACTGGCTAATCTCAAGATTCCATATGAAATATTTATTTTTAGACAAAAAAATAACAAATATATCTTTAAAAAAACCACCATCTATGGCTTTTTTTTGTAATAAAGAATTTAATTCTCACTTGGTTTATTTTCCCAAACTTCTTTTGCATCTTTTTTTCCTGCTGGTGTTTTTGAACTGATTTTGCTAATTGGCTGTGGGGAGGGGGTCACGGGGGGAAGGGCTTGTATAGCTGTGAAAGTGCATTGTCTTATGTAGTGACCTAAGGCCACAAAACAGCCCTCTTTGATCTATGAGCTGAATACCAGTACAGTGGTACCTCGGGTTACAGACGCTTCAGGTTACATAGGCTTCAGGTTACAGACTCCGCTAACCCAGAAATAGTACCTTGGGTTAAGAATTTTGCTTCAGTAGAACAGAAATTGTGCTCCAGCGGCGCGGCAGCAGCAGGAGGCCCCATTAGCTAAAGTGGTTGCTTCAGGTTAAGAATGGACCTCCGGAACGAATTAAGTACTTAACCCGAGGTACCACTGTATGCTTTCAATGCTCCCTACTTGTGCTGTTAAGATATGCAAATATTCCTATATACAGTGGTACCTCGGTTTTCGAACATCTCGGTAGTCGAATGTTTTGGTTTTCAAATGCCGAAAACCTGGAATTAAATGCTTCCGTTTTCGACCGCACCTTGGAAGTCAAAAGGCTTTCGTTGAGTCCCCCCCCCCCCAATTTTCTCTATTGAATTTGCAGACGGCCCTTTGCTCCTCGGTTTTTGAATGTTTCAGAAATCTTAACGGTCTACTGGAAGTGATTACATTCGAAAACCGAGGTACCACTGTACTAGCAAACAGTTCAATCAGAAAGTAAGATGTCCACTCAGAAGGCTCTAATGAACACAGAGGTTGCTGCAAGATCTAACAACCTAGCATTTTCATACAACTGCTGTTTATCTGTGCAAGCTAGTTGTGGTGGGCAATATTGAAGGTTCTTTCATATGAACCTATGTCACAGATGCCAGTCTTTTGATGGCATTCGCAACTAAGTTTATCAATACCCTAGTGATTTCCTGAAGTACATATCCACACCAAGAATGAGCCTGGGCTTTCAGAAAATACAGTTGCAACACATGCTTGGGTTAACTGCAAGTGAGATGATTCTGTGGGGCCGTCTGATGGGTGTTCCAGCTGGTTCCAGGTTCCATTTTGTTAAGGCACCATGGACACCATGCCTTTCTTTCAGAGATCTTTAAAAATGGCTTACAACACATAACGGGAAAATAAAAATGTCAAAGCTGCAACTGAAATTAACATGAAGTTGGAGTGGTTCCCCTATGAGGAAAGGTTATGATGTTTTGGGTGTCTAGAGAAAAAAGTGAGGTAAAATTGTGGCCAGAGGACTTCATGTTGGATTTTAAACTGGTTTTCCCACTTTGGGCAGTGCTTCAAAGTCTCCAACAACCAGCTGGTTGTCAGGCACTTGGCACTTTGGAAGCTGGACAAGCCCCACTCTTTTGGTCACACACCTGTATGACATCAGTTGCAGGTTGGGTGGCTATGGTTTGCTCAAAATGGCCTCATGGCCCGATTATGGAAGCCTGTCAGGTCAAGACTGGGCCATCTTCTGGAGTTTCCTGACCCCTGATCTCGAAATTTCACCTCAGGAACTGAAGGTCTCTTGCCTGTGAAATGTTGAAGGCAACATTGGAACACAAAGCATAAATGAATTTCAACATAATTTAAGATAAATGCTACAACCATGGGGAATAATGTCCCTAGGAGAAATATGATTATGTTGAATGAAAGTGCAGAAGCAGAAACAACCAGTGAACTACTAGTGTCAGTTGGCAACTTCATTATTTTTGGGTTTAAGACTGGGAAATTAAAAAAAAAAGTGGACTGGGTGATGCAATATTATATTCATTAACATGAAGTCATCTTCAAAAAGAGGAACTTTTTTGGCATTTGCCTTCCTGAAAATGACAACTGTTTCGTTGGAAAGAAGCAAGTCATTTGAGTGTTGCCTGCAGCTAAGTATACAGTGGTACCTCAGGTTACCGTACATACGCTTCAGATTACAGACTCCGCTAACCCAGAAATAGTGCTTCAGGTTAAGAACTTTGCTTCAGAATGAGAACAGAAGTCGTGCTCCAGCGGTGTGGTGGCAGCAGGAGGCCCCATTAGCTAAAGTGGTGCTTCAGGTTAAGAACAGTTTCAGGTTAAGAATGGACCTCCGCAACAAATTAAATAGTTAACCCGAGGTACCACTGTAAGTTCCTTTGGAAGTTGCAACTTCCCTCATGGACTTGATGCTGACTGGCAACTTGTAAATGCAAGAAGGTTTAGCTTTGGAGCTATTTATTTGTGGATGTCTATCAGTGAATTGTCACATGTTATATTGGTCATGATACATTGGTTCCAGGTCATTTACCAGAGAGCCTATTTCCCACAGTTTCCAATAAACATTACAATAATTTTGAGACTCGTCCATGAAACATTAGCTCAGATGGAAAACAAATTATTGATCCATATTTTTTTTTTCGGGGGGGGGGAATCAAAGTTACAGATGAATTATTGAGGTTGCAAAACTGTTACTTTGGTCACATTTTTTTAAAAAAAACCCACAGTAAAAAAAAACATTTAAACTACTTGTAGCATATTGATTGGTTGAATTTATTTATATGCTGCTTTTCCACAATGAGCTTTGCCCAAAGCAGTTCACACCAAACATTTAAAAACATCAAAACATTGAAAATACAAACATACAAAAATACAGAACATGTTAGTAAATTCAAATGACAAAAATAAACAATTCAACAAATGCAGAATAAATCAGCATTACCAAAACAAAGAAAAAACCCCTGCCAAATCAATGTCTAAGTACATAAATACAAAGCAAAACAAGAGTTAGCCAACAATAGTGCATATTTCATTATTATTTTTGTAGGGAAGATTAAACCAGTTAACAAACAGTTTAATGTTAATTGGAGTTAAATAATAATAGCTAAAACATAAAATATTATTTAAAGAAGCTTACAAATGCTACATTGGTCACCAAAGAATTATCCATACTTGAGAATACAGACTGAGAGTACCTTTCAATCTGTGGGACCTACTTCTAAGAAGACATCTATGAAGATGACACTGTTAAACTTGTAAATTTGACATTTTCTATTAAAAGTCAAGTGGTCTAGGAACCTGAAAACCCTTCATGATCCTCCAACAGCTGAAGCATGGTCAATACAAGAAAAGAAAAAAATCCTTGCCTTTTTGTCAGTTTCAAGACCAATTGATTTATTACACACTTTTACTGGATATGTATTTAGTAATACTGCCTCCTAGGCCAAGAACTTCCTGTTAATTTGTTACATAACGTTACACAATATGCATTGCAACACAACGGCAAACCACAATGCAACTGTCAAATACCACTTTCATTAATACATAGAAAAGTTGCTTTAAAAAGGTTGAATTAGCTTCTGAAGAACGATAATATGCACTAAAGAGAGAAGAAGACCAACGGATGCAACTTCTAGGAGAGTGCTTGTTTCTTGTTTTAGTTTTTGTGCCCTGAACTCGCATATTAAGGGAAAGTCATGTGGAACATTGAAAGACAAGTGGACTGCACTGAATCAAGAACAGAAAGCACACTGGATATTTTAAGTGTGGGGTACAAATAACCCAGCTCAAATTAAGGCCTTTTTCCAGTGTGATCTTAAGCATGTTCACTGAGAAACAAGTCCCACTGAATTCAGCAGGGTTCACCCCCAAGTAAACATGCCTGAGACTGCAGCCTCATGGCGTAACCCTATATATGTCTTCTCCAATGTAAGACCCATTGAGTCCCTCGTTGTCCATTATTCACAGGTCAGTGGGTTGATTTAATCAAGAGATAGAAAGTTATGAGCTTAACTCATTCGTTGAAATTGAAAAATTTGACCTCCAACCCTGCAAAGCCTCCTACAGGAAAGATAGGGCAGGTATAGGACTTCCGGGGTGGCGCCACTGGCAATGGCGGACTCCCTCTGAACTGGAGGGAATAGCTCCATGGGAAACGGGTCTTTTCCGCTACGGCGAAGCGGGGACCCTTTCAAAAATCACAGGCGGATGAAGCCTGTGACCATGGGACTCGGCGGGCACCTTTAGCGCCCCCCCAACTCGCTAAGGAACCCACTAATGGGCTCCGAAGTGAAGAGGGGGAAGTGGCGCGGTGCTGAGAGTCAACAGCTATTTCCGTGGAGCGAAGCCGCATAGCGGTTGCCGGAGAGCACTGCCTCTTTCCTGGGACAATTTGGACTCTAAAACAATAACCCGTGAGTAGTATGGAAATTGGATTTTTAAAATACTTATAAATTCGGCACTGATCGGGGAAGGTCCAAACAGGAAGTCTGCCTCCCCTTTCTGTAAATAATCAAAAGCAAAGAACCTCAAACTAAGGTCGTGGAGAGTCTTATTTTTTGTTAAAGACTTTAATTCTACTGATTGAGATTAGAAGAAATTTTATTTGGAAGCAGGGGAACCTGCAGGAGAAGAACTAAATTTGAGAATTGATGTGCCACCCCCCACATGTGGCTGAGGAGCTATGAGAGAGATTTAAGAGCCTCGGATATAAGATCTGGTGGTTGATGGTCTTTTTTTTTTGAGACTTGTTGGGGACTGAAACCGGGAAGGGGGTATGGGTGGAATGAAAAATGGGAATTTAAAGTGTATATAATATAAGTTATCTTTTTGTTTTATCTTTTTGTTCTACTTTTAGGAGAGTTGGGAAATTCGTGGAAGGGAATTTTCTTTCGACCTTAGGGAAATGTCTTAAGAATAAATATTGCTATATAGGTTTGGATGAGAGTTAAGTTTGGATAAAGTAAAAGTAAAGTGGTTTCTAAAAATATGGTAAAATCAAGGATTTTGTTGATAAGATGTTTGAAAAAGGAATTTATGTGGTTTTGGTAAAAAGATATTAAAGGATTAATTAAAAATGAATTGATGAAAGAGAGAAGGTAAAGATACGGTATTTTAAAACAAATTATTAAGATAATTAGGTTGGAAGGATTTGCTGAAACAACAATCTAAATTAAAATACAAAAATGGGAGGTGTGAGGAGGTTCAAGGAAATAAGTAAAGGAAGAAAGTTAAGTAAAGGTTTGATTTGTTTCTTTTTTCTATTTTCTTTTTCAATGATTGTATTTTTTATGTGTTTTTCTTTTTTAAAAAATTTTTTTGTTTTCCCTTTTTATTGTAACCTTTAAAATTTTGAATAAAGATTATTTTTTTAAAAAAGAAAAAGATAGGGCATGTATATAAAGGCCACCAAGGGCAAATATAGTGTCAGGAAAAGAAAAGAAAATGTCTTCTTCATCTCCATACAAACTCAACCTGGTGGTAACAGAATAAATGATGCAAGGAGGGAGCTGCAGCCCAAGATGGGGAAAGAGGTGGTAAGGGAACATCTAACTACTTTAAATGAATTTCAATCTCTAAGGAATGGTGATGGTGCTAAAAGAGCTTGTGGAAGTAATCTCAGAGCCTCTGTTTAAAATCTTTGAGAATTATTGGAGAACAGGTGAGGTCCCCGCAGACTGGAGGTGGGCAAATGTTGTCCCTATCTTCAAAAAGGCAGCAGTGGGGTGGGAGAGAAGACCCACGTAACTACTGACTAGTGAGCTTGACACTGATATCGGGAAAGATCATTAAATAGTCTGTGTGTCAGCAGTTTGAAGAAGTTGCTGTGATTACTAAGACCCAATATGGGTTTCTCAAAAACAAGCCATGCCATACAAGCTTGCTGGATCAGGGGAATACTGTGGACATAGTGTATCCTGATTTCAGTAACGCTTTTGATAAAGTCCCCTGTGATATTCTTGTGGAGAAACTTGTAAAGTGTGGACTGGAAGAGGTAATTGTTAGGTGGATTTGTAGCTGGTTGACTGACTGAACCCAAAGAGTGCTCACTAATTATTGCTCATCATCCTGGAAAAAAGTGACAAGTGGGGTGCCACAGGGTTTTGTCCTGGGTCCGTTGTTGGTCAACATCTTTATAAATGACTTAGATGAAGGATTCAGTTCTACGAAATTCAAGGCTCTCACCTTCTTATGGCTCCTTATCTTTATACTAGACTTGGACCAGATATCCTTTCCCTGGAGAAGATGCCTCTTTTGTATCCTGTAAAGTAGGACATATGTCCAGAGTGTTATATGGGAAGAGGAAGCAACTGTTAAAGCACTCTGAGAATTGTAGCTCTGAGAGGGGAATATGGATCTCCTATCAACTCTCAGCATCCTTAATAAACTACAGTTCCCAGGATTCCTTGGGGGAAGCCATGATTGTTAAAGTGGTATAATAGTCCTGGATATGGCCTCACTAAATTGTTTTAACTGGCTTTTAATGTTGTCTTTTAACATTGTTGTAATCCGACCTGGAATCACATGGTGTAAGGCAGGTAAGAAATCCAATAAATAACACTAATAATATTAAACACACTACTTATACAGTGGTACCTCGGGTTACGTACGCTTCAGGTTACATACGCTTCAGGTTACAGACTCCACTAACCCAGAAATAGTACCTCGGGTTAAGAACTTTGCTTCAGGATGAGAACAGAAATTGTGCTCCGGCGGCGCGGCTGCAGCGGGAGGCCCCATTAGATAAAGTGGTGCTTCAGGTTAAGAACAGTTTCAGGTTAAGAACTGACCTCCGGAACGAATTAAGTACTTAACCCAAGGTACCACTGTAATAACCTGATAATCTGGTGCCTGGAGCCAAAGTCCTATGGAGGAACTGGGTATGTATAGCCTGGAGGAGAGACAATTAAGGCGCAATATGATAGCCACCTTCAAATATCTGAAGGGCTGTCACATAGATGGCTAAGCAAATTTATTTTCTGTTGCTCCTGACGGTTAAGCAATGTGTTTGAATTACAAGAAAATGGATTTGAACTAAGCATTCAGCAAAAAGAACCTAATGGTGCAAGCTGCTTAAGTGACTACCTCAGAACCTTTATTAGAGGTTTTTATAAGCAATGGCAAGATGGTCTTCTGTCAGGGATGCTTGAATACTCTGGGATTCCTGTATGTGGAAAAAAATTATCCAAAAAAAGTTCCCTGCCTCATTTTACTCCAACCCAGCTTCCTCAGGCCTTGATCCTCCTGTGAGCTGAAGTAAGTATTAACAGGAGTGAGCCGACTCCATAACAACAAAGATCTCAGACCTTGGCATGTAATATCCTCCATGCCACTGACTGTTGCTGAGCAATAAACACCTCTCACACTATTAATAAACCCTATATGTCAACCTTGGTATTTGTAATATTAGGACACAGTGCCCTAGTGTGCAGAGCGAAGGCTAAATTCAGATGCGAGTTTTGAAGCTGGTGTAACCTACACCTTGCTCCAGTGCTTCCTCTGTGTATATGCAATCATGTGTTTGTTTCACTCTGCTATAAATACGGCATGTACACACTGGATGTCATTGCACCGCAGTCCTTCCTGATAATTGTCCATCAATTCAGCTATACTTGGCTATTCCTAGGGTATCCCTTGGCAGGAAACTCTCCTCTTAGTGGACTTTGCCTTGAAGAGGCATGAACATGCAAACCCTTCAGCCTATCAGAGGGATGCTATTAAATGCTATTGGCTAGCATGAGTCAGCAGAAGCACCTCAGCATCTTCCAAGCACCCTCTGCCACCTGTTACAGGGGTGACTGTGCGAAAAGCCTTATGTCCCACACATTGCCGCCTTGTGAAAGGCGATACAACACATCATGTTGCAGGTGTTTACAGACACAAATGCCTGCAAGTTGTGGTAATAAAGATTAAGCTATTTGGGTGTGCAGTTTGTGATCAAAGGTCCATGGTGACTCGCCATGCCTACAAGTTTTGTTAGGCTCTATGCAGTAATTGGTAATGGCAGAGATAAAGATTGTCTCTAGTTATTGTGGGTTGGAACTAAGACTCCACCCTTTTGCTTGTTCTTGTGGTTACTTTCATTTTCCTATGCAGTTGTGTGTTAAGCCTGTTCTAGGCCTAGGAAGTGCGTAACCTTGCCTTGTGTTCAAGAAGAACTATGCTAAAATCCGGCTAAGGCTACAACCCACTTACCAGGTTTGGCTAAGCCCCACTGACATGTATAGGGCAGGGTTGGAGAACTGATGGCTATTCAGATCTTGTTGGACTCCAATGGCCCCAGCTGGCATGGTCAATGGTTAGGGTGACCGTATGCCCTGCTTTATCAAGAACGGTCCTCTATTTTGAAGGGCTGCCAGGGGACACTTGTCCATTGGAAGGTGTCCAGCTCATGTCTGGCTTAAAGAGAATGAACTATAAATAAGGACAGCAGGTGCCTTGAAGTGGTCAGCAGCCTGAGCAGGCACAGATGTCACCTGGTGTCTTCCCCACTATGGTGAGATGTATAGTATTTCCATTTAAATGACAGTAATTATTTGTAAATTTGTAGCTATACATATAAATTGCCACCAGCAAATTGCCCGTCGCTTTTGATCTCCGTTTTGTTGATGCAAATCCTCATTTTGGCAAAGCCTGACTGGCCACCCTGCCAGTGACCAGGAATGAAAGGGATCATAGTCCAACAACACTTTTGGCACTTTGGTAGACATGATTAGGATTGCCCCATGAGCAGAGCTTTGGACATGAAGAAGATGTGGAATAACAGAAAGCACAGGTGCCCACACTTCCTGTGGTGGTACTTCACTACCATGGCTTGAGGTAGAACTTTTGCATATCTTCCCATGGTGAGCTGTATACCTTCCTGGTACAGGAAGCTCCACAGCTTCCTGATTAAGAAATGAGCTGCTACTATGAAATCTTCTGCCCACCATCCACGTTTTTACAAAACTGCCACCTGATCATCTGTTGAAGAGTGGTGGTATAGAAATTAAATAAATAATACATAAAAATAAAAACCTTTCTGACTTCCTTCATCTGTTTGCCAGCTTCTTGGATGTGGCTATGAAAGCCATGGGACTCAAAGAAGACATAATAATAATAATAATAATAATAATAATAATAATAATAATTTTTATTTATACCCCGCCATCTGGCTGGGTTTCCCAGCAGCTTCCAAGAAACCACTGGCAGTTTTGACACCTGCTAGCTCATTGCCATTGGTAACACCTGCTGGGGCCTGCACTCTGGGCAGCTGTGGTTGTGCCCACCATCTAAAGCTCCCCCCTCTGCCATGTAAGGTCCTCCAATATGAAATCTTCCATGGCCTTGTGGGTAAAAAAAGGTGCCCACCACAAAAACATGGCTGCCCACCATGTTTTCTTACAGTGTCAGAGACTGAAAGAACATCCAGGGCATTGCATTTTGGGTAAAGCAAGATGGCGCCCAGAATTACAGCATTGGGAGCCTATGAAATGGCAACCTACTGAAACCCCACCCCCTATCCCACTCCTATGTTAATTCATTCAAATGCACATTTTAAAAAACAATTCATGGCCAGCATTGCTGATGAGTGCACATTCCTCCCTGCCCAAAGCCTGGGAAGAAAACAAAAAAAGGTTAGGTCAGTATAAGAAATATCAGATAGCAATCCTTTATGCGAAAAAGAACATTAACTGGAAACACAGTCAGAGTGACTGAGCTGACACACACACATTGGATTCCCTATGGCCTAAAACATAATAATTTAACAAGAAGAGGGACAAGAATTCTACTCCTGCGGCTTCTCTACCATTGAAGTGAATCAGCAGTCACCTGTTTAAGTATTTACCCTTTGGCCTGTCCGTGTCTCCTCTCCTGGTTCTGCTTCTTATGCAAATCAGGTTGTTTAGAGAAGCTTTTTTCTACACACCTCTCACTGCTTTCTCTTTGTCTCCTCAGGCATGATGTGAAACTGATAGCTTACTTTTGTTTATTTTGTTGATTAGGTACCTTCCTCCATTACTCATGTATCCCACACAAAGAAAACCTCTGGGAGGGGCATCTTCACCTGATTGTTCTTTGAGACACTATGTACAGTAAGACTAAGATACCCTGGAATTATACCCTCATGGGGCCAGCTCTACCATTAGGCAGATCAGGCAGCAGGTCCTGGGGGCAGGGAGTGGCAGTGAAGGACTGGAAGGCAGATCTTTGTGTGTCCCCTAAGCTAGCCTGCTGCTCTCCATGTAGTGAGGGATGCTAGCCTGTTGCCAGCATTTAAGCAAGATCCTCTCTCTCTCTCTCTCTCTCTCTCTCTTTCTCTCTCTCTCACACACACACACACACACACACACACACACACAATCACTTTCCTCAGGAAAACTCACTCTATAAAGGGTAGGGTTGCCATATTTCAAAAAGTGAAAATTCAGACATAAAAGTTGTTGAAGTTTTTGAGCTATTTTTTAAAGGAAATTTGCCCCCAAAATCAACACTTCCAACAGGGGTTGCCATACGCCTGGGTTCTCCTGGACATTTTCAGCAATTTTTGGAAATTCTGCCGAGACGCTATTTCCAATGCACTAATACCAGACATGTCTGGGAAATTCCAGACGTATGGCAGCCCTAAATTCGGGTTTTCCATGGAGAGCCATTTTCTCTAAAGAGCGGGGTTTTGCTGGGAAAGCACCAGGGGGAAGAAAATGTGCTTGGAATTGGAGATTTAGAGCAGGGGTCGGCAACCTAAGGCCCATGGACCCCCGCCGCCCGCTTAGTTGGCTCCCGTGCGCTGCACTAAACCGGTGTAGAGCAGAGTGGGAACTGCCTTCCGTGATGCTGGCTGGCTTCCCATTGGCTGCAGGAAGTTCCTGCAGTCAATGGGAAGCTGCACACTCCTCCTCCGTGCCGGAAGAAGTGCTGGAAATAGCGTTTGCACATGCGTCCACACACACACACACTCCGGCCCACGGCGGCATCTGCAGGACCGTGAACCGGCACAAGCCACAAAAACTTTGCCGACCCGTGATTTAGAGCTTGGACTGTACTGAGAAATGCAGCATAAAACAAAGTCTGGATGAGCCCTAAATTCTTTGGCACCAGGTCACAGTTACCCACGCTCTGGTAACTTGGATTGGCTGCTTTAAAACCATTGTTTAATTTACTGCATTTATATACATGCTATTTCTGAGCATAATTCAAAGTGTTGGTACTTACCTTTAGATCCCTAAACAGTTTAACACCCAAATACCTGAGGTTGTAAGTCATGTTGTGTTGCCTTGGGCAAGATACAGCAACTAGCAAATTTAATAAATAATAATCATCAATAGCAATTGTCCATCTTCATTCTCCTAGGCTCTTGCACGCACTTTAATGTTGTTTTTAGCATGCTGTATTTATGGTTGCATTTTATCTTGTTTTTGTAAATAAGATAAATATAAACCAAGCAACAGATGAAAAATGCAGTGTGATTTCTTAGCTTTGGAAGGCTTGCTGCCTTACAAGACCCATGTTCATTTCAGAAAGACATCAAAAACAGAGATCTACCCAGCCTTATGGTGTAATATCTAGTTGTCACTTTTAGGAAGCTCACTGATGTTATTGACCATGAACTTTAGTGGACATCATCATACTGGAATAAAATGCCAGTGTTTCATCTAAAATAAACCATAATGCCTATAAATCAGCCGAAAGGGGATATTTTAAAGGGCCCTGCTTGTTCCTACTGTAAGGCTGCTGTTGATACACTGATATCTTCTCAGTGACACAGGGAATTGACAGTAACCTCCTGTTACAATAATGCCAGGGTCACAGTCTGTCTGATGTTCTCTTGTTATTACCTGAATGATAGGCTTTGTTCCAGAAACTTTCCACATGTCTTGAGGGAATTTCTGAGGCCTGTAAATCTGTTAAGTGTTCACGAGAAGGAATCTGTTTGGGTCTTGGTGGTTCAGATGAGATAAAAGAGACCTGAACAACAGCTTATTCAGTGCCACGACTTTTAGCTCCATGTGTTGCATTCATCTATAAACATTAAACCTAAGGATACTTTTAGCCCAATAAGGATGCCTTTCAGGTATTGTTGGCCATGCTGCTGGGGTTGATGGGAGTTGTAGTCCAAAACATCTTCTTAAAGGCTTCTCAAAGGCTGTTTTAGTTTTAGGAAAAAGATGACTGACTGGAGGGGTGCGGAATAAAATCATGAGTGAAGAAACAAGGAAATAATTACCGTATTTTTTGCACCATAACACTCACTTTTTTCCTCCTAGAAAGTAAGGGGAAATGTCTGTGCGTGTTATGGAGGAAATGCCTACGGGTGGCATGCCTACGGATTTTCCTCCTCTAAAAACTACGTGCGTGTTATGGTCGGGTGCGTGTTATAGAGCGAAAAATACGGTAATAGATTTTCTTTCAAGCAGAATCATTCAGGAAATGGATAGATGGCATGTTTAAGAAGGAGGTGGGGGTGGGGAGGAAGGATATCTTCATGAAATGTGGATTAACATATTGGACTCAAATCAGAGTTGGGGAGCATGTGGCCGCCTAGATGTCACTGCACTACAACTCCCACAATCTCTAAGAAATTGGCAATGTTGCCTGAGCTTTATGGCAGTTGGTGTCCAACAATATCTGGAGAGACACAGGTTCTCAACCCCTGCATTAGATAAATGCATAGGGCTAGATCCAACACAGCTTCTGCAAATGGAATTGGGAAGAGGGATTTTTGTTGTGGATTTCCACCCTCTTCCTGTGGCCACTCTGCACCACTTCCTGTGCTGTTGCAGAGCTCATTTCATGGAGCTCAAGATTCGACCCACTGAAGAAAGTTGTACCCAAGGCTAAAAGGTAAAGGGACCCCTGACCATTAGGTCCAGTCGTGGCCGACTCTGGGGTTGTGGTCCTCATCTCGCTTTATTGGCCGAGGGAGCTGGCGTACAGCTTCCGGGTCATGTGGCCAGCATGACTAAGCCGCTTCTGGCGAACCAGAGCAGCTCACGGAAACACCGTTTACCTTCCTGCCGGAGCGGTACCTATTTATCTACTTGTACTTTGACGTGCTTTTGAACTGCTAGGTTGGCAGAAGCTGGGACCGAGCAATGGGAGCTCACCCCGTCGCGGGGATTGGAACTGCCAACCTTCTGATGAGCAAGCCCTAGGCTCTGTGGTTTAGACCACAGCACCACCCGCGTCCCTGTACCCATGAAAAATCAAAGTCTAACTACTAAGCTCCAGGTCAGTATATCTTCAACGATCTGATGTTGGGAACAATTAATTTTAGCAATTAATATTATGATGCCATATTCCTTCACGACAGCTTCTCAAGGCAATCCTTGTAGACCACCCCAGGGCTGACGCTTTCGTGAACAGCAGAGGTGGTGGCAGTAGGGATGTAGCAAGGCATCACTTTCCATTCTGACCTGTGTGGTCACTGCAGCTATCCTGTAAGCAATTTTTATTATTATTAAGTTTTAAAGGATTGATATCTGGAGTCTGATGCAAAAGACCCAATGTTCTGGCCCCCTGGGCCTCCTCTTAAACAATTCAAAGAAGGGATCTGGATTTTATACTGGAGCGAGAAAGCTTTGGACTCTCATGCAAAATACATCAACATCAGAAGACTATTTTTCCTGCCTCTGGTCATATATCAGGAATGAATCATCTGTGTGCTAAAGAATGCTTTTGTTTTTTCAAGTAATTTCCTCAGAAACGTGGAGAAGTATGTCAGGGGTTTTGAAGACTGGACATAAGAAGAGCTTGTTGGTTCAGGCCAATGGCCCATCTAGTCCAGAATTCTGTTCCCACAGTGGCCAGCCAGATGCCTGAGGGAAGCACACAAGCTGGACATGAGGGAAAGAACCCCCCTGCCATTCCCAGCAACTGGAGGTAGAACATAGCCATTGTGGCTAATAGCCATTTACAGCTTCTTCTTCATGAATTTCTCTAATCATCTTTTTTTAAGCCATCCAAGTTGATGCTCGTCACTGCATCCTGTGTTAGGCCTGCATGGCCCTCGTCTGCTAAGCACAGTGATGTCAGTCATTTCCAGCCATTTTCATGTTGGGTGGGTGTATCTAGGGATATCCCTCTCCAGCATTGCTCTCATATTTTTTCTGGGGGGAGATCTCCTGTTGAATTCTCCCTCCTTGCTGCTGAGGGATCCTCTAACACCCTGGTCCAGCCAAAGTTGGACAGCCAAAAAGGTGTGTATCACGGCGTGTTACAGGAGAACTGGAAAATGCCTTGGATCCAGATCCAGCCCAATCCCCTGATGTGCACTCGGAAATGGGAAGAAATATGAAGGAATTCAGAAGATTTGCCTTTATCTCCCCTGCAAATTTCCCTCCCATTGTTCCATACCATCGAACATTTCTCCAATGAAAATAGGGACATAATATTCCATCACCACTTTATTCTTTATACCCCACCTATCTGACTGGGTTGTCCCAGCCACTCTGGGTGGCTTCCAACATATATAAAAAAACATTAAACATTAAACAATATCCCTATTCAGGGCTGCCTTCTGATGTCTTCCAAAGGTTGTATAGTTACTTATCTCATTGGCTTGCAGGCTGCATAACTCCATACCCTCCAATATTTCTCCAATGAAAATAGGGATGTCCTAAGGAAGAATGGGACATTCCAGGATCAAATCAGAAACCAGGATGGCTTCTGTAAATCTGGGACTGTCGCTGCAAAATAAGGATATTTGGAGGCTCTGTTGTTCCCAATTAAAGAGAAATTGCCAGGGAAGAAAGTGCTGAAAAGATGAAGGGACGTGACTAGAGTGTTTTTGTGACTTCACTTGCTGGTTTGATCTAGGGCGTAGGATAAGGCAGTTAAGCCACCTCCTTTGGATTGTACCTTTAGTATCATAAAGAGCCTTTGCGATTTATGAAATCTGTGAATCAGAGGGCCACAATCCATTTTAAAGTTAAACCCTTTTATACCACACTGATTCCAATGGGAGAGGTTAAAGATATGCTTACTGGTTCTTTGAAATACTAAGAAATACTTAAGTCAGCTGAATCATGCATGTTTGTAAGGCCTGGAAGCAGACTGGGGGGAGGTGTGTGTTAATGCAAGCATCATTCCATGATTATTTTACATGCTCTCCTTTGCCCCACTGTTTGGATACATTGCGTTCCCTCATCTCTTATACACACATGAACAAAACAATACACATGTTGTTGTGATTTGAAGTTCTTTAAACAAGGAGCCAAGGTCTTGGAAGGAACAAGGAAGTGTGTGTGTGACGGGGGAGCAACAGGAACAAACATTGCTCTTTGAGACAGAAGGAAGAGATGAATTACTTTGGAGTCATAATTTCATCCACTTAAGCAAATGTACCTTTCTTTTCCCTGAGGAATGGGGTTATTAAAAGCTTTGTGGTCCCCTCACACTTCAGAGGAAAACAGATCACATTTTGAGCAGAATAAAGATGCACTCTAGAAATAAGCCATGTTTCTAATGAAGAGTAACGTGACGACCAAAGCCCACCATGGCTTACATGGCTGTGTCAAATTGGAAATTTTAAGTGTATGGTAAGGATGGGAAATGTGTGACCCGGCTTTTGGCCATGCTGGGAACTGGAGGGCCCAAAGTCCCATACTTGCAGGGATGGGAAAAATCTGCCAATTTTGGTTTTTCTATTTTTCATTTTTCATTTTAGTTCAGTTTGCCCTATTTTCGCATCCGTTCGCATTTTCTTTTTAAAAAATAAGTCTGCATTTACACTTGCATTTCTCCCTACGTATGCATTTTGGCAAGCAATTTCTCCATATAAGTATGAGGTCCGTTCACTAATATTTCCTTTTACTAAATATATTATTACCTGCATGAAATGAGGGCCAATCCTGTTATGGGGGAAAATCAGAGGTCATAATTTCTGATTCATTCTGGCATCTCTGATTTACAGGACCTCATCCAAAGAGTCATTGCCAGTCAAATATTAGGCTAGCTGGAACATTGGACTGATTTCAATATGTCAGACTCCATATTGCCTTGGAAGTGGAAATCTCCACAAATTTGCAGATGTGGTTTCTTAGTAGGTAATAACCTCTTTGTGCCAATTTCCCTTGCATTGTCTCACACTCCCCATTAGTATCCTTCCACATATGCACCCACTTATACACAGAGCTCATATATACCACAAACCAATATATATATGTAATTTTTTTGAGTTTTCATTTTCTACATTTCAAATTAAACATTTTACAAACTTTAAAAATATCAAATGACTTCCCTTCTCATTCCATGGTTCATATTATATATCATACTCTACTGCATATTTTACTATAACCATTCAAATCAATTTTCCACTTTTACATCAATCAAATATTGTTTACTCTGTTGAATTTATCTTAATGCTGCCAGTGTTTTCAGCTGTCTACAATTATTTTTCATATATTCAATAAATATTTCCCACTCTTCTTTAAATATACGTTCTTCTTGCTCTCTTTTTCTGTGAGTTAAACCTGCAAGTTCTGCATATTATAACATCTTAAATGGTAATCCTTTTTACAAGGGACTTCACTCACTTTCCATTTTGGGGCTAACAGAACATGAGCCACTGATTTTGCACACATAAATAAACTTTTATGGCACCTGGGAATTTCTGTCTGAGTTATTCCCAACAAAAAGGACTCTGGCTTTTTGGGGAAGATAAATTTAAACATTTTTTCAACTCATTATAAATCATTTCCCAATATTCTTTCACCTTTCTGCATGTCCACCACATATGAAAAAAAGTTCCTTCCATTTCTTTACATTTCCAACACATATTTGATTCTGCTTTATACATCTTAGCCAACCTACTTGGAGTTAGATACCATCTATGAATCATTTTCAAATAGTTCTCTTTCAGAAAATAACACGCAGTAAAATTCAAATCCCTTTTCCAAAGTTTCTCCCAGAGATTTAAGTCTATATTGTGTCCTATATCTATTGCCCAGTGTGTCATTGATACCTCCTAGAAACGAATTACCTGTCTCCATTTTTTCTAAAACCTTGATAATAAATGACCAAGAAATATTATCAAAGGCTTTCTCCGCATCTAGAAAGATCAAAGCAACCTGTTTTTCATTCCTTACTTCCAGGTACTCAATTAAATTAATTACATTTCTTATATTATCTTTCGTTTGTTGGCTTGGTATATACCACAAACTATTCTCATATACGGTATACCACAAACTATTCTCATGCAGTATTCAAATACCACTTTCATACATTCACAGCACTCACGTACAGTTTAGCAGCTGGTTACTTCTGGTGGTTAATAATGCTGCCTATTCTATTCTGTGCAGAACTCTTCCCACCAGTAGCACACAGCCCCATACATCTGCTAGAATGCGTGCTGACAGCTTTTAAGCTTCTGAATATTTGGGATGTTCATAAACATTCCATAGCACCTTGCCAGCTGAGCCAATGACCTGAGAACGGCTATTTTGATAAAATGAAACCAGAGCTTTCTCACACAGCATAGCAAGAGAGGTTAGACTGCAGCTTTTGCTTACTTCAGCTTGTTGCTGTTGCTTATGTTGAGTGTGGGATTGGTACAACCCTATTATTTTTATTCAGTCTCTTTTAATTTGAAGGTGCTTCGTTTGTCTGCCTATGTCAATAGAAAGGGCCCTAACAGATTATTCAAAGCTAGTTTCGACTTTCCAAATCCATCCATCTGTCTCTTCGTATAGCACTGTGATGTCATCATCATATTCTATAAATAGTGGTGCATGTTCTAGAAATAGACTGGGCTCACTCCTTTTCCTATGCAGACTGTGTCTTGTCTTTCCAAGCAGACTGCACCCTTCTCTGTACTACTGTGCCTCAGACCTGCTGATCAGACAGGTGGGGAAACTGTACAGGCGTATGAGAGGAGAGCTGCACACGAGCTCCTTTTGCACTCCTACTGTTTCTTAAAGGTGGAATCCCTACTATTCCCCACATATGTTTCAGTAACATGCTATACTCCTTAGGCGTGACATAGTTCTTTTCCACGTGGCAGTGTTGAAATGGGCCACACATAGCAGGTTGGATGCTATCAGCAATGTCATGTTGACTGTCCTCAGACACATTCTGATCCTTTCTCTCTCTCATAGGTTGTCAAAAGCACACTTGTGCAGTGCATTTTTGGGAACCTTGTGAGTGGTATCAGTGACGATGACATATGAGAGTTTTTTGTGGTCAACAACCCCTCTATTTCCCCTCCCCCATTTATTTATTTATTTGTTTGTTTTATTTGTGATTGCCCCTCTTCTAACAAGAGTCCAGGACCATGCACAGCAAAGGATAAATAACAGAATTAAACCAATGGCCAAAACAAACTCAAATATCCATCAAATAACAGTCATGTATAAGAAAAATCCACACACAGGGAAAATATTACCATGCCAGATTGAAAAGGCCTGAGTAAACAAATGTTTTTAGATGTTCTTAACACTTGTAAATGTTTTTAGATGTTTTTCAATGTTTTAAATATATTTTAGTTTTCATCATATTGTTCTACCACTTAGGTGTTTGCCATCCTGGGCTCCCTTTGAAACAAATAATAAATATCCAGCTCTTTTATTTCCCCCCTCAGTGAACGTGTGGGTGTATCCAACATCATACACAGAATAGACTCATTGAAATTAATAGACATTCCTATACTGGTTTCACAACCAATCTCTCTTCCTAGGGTACTCTAGGAATTGTAGCTCTGGGAGGGGATTGGGGTCTCCTAACAAGTCTCAGCACTCTTAACAAATTACAGGTCTCATAATTCTCTGGAGGAAGACATAACTGTTTAATGTAGCATCCTAGCGCTTTAAATGTATGGTGTTAATGTGTGCATCTACTTTGGATACAAACTTGGCCTCCAGGCCTCACATTGACTTTGTTACCCTGTGCTGGTGTCCTTCTTAACCTGCAATGATTATGTCATGAATCTAGGGCTGCCATACCTCTGGATTCGTTCAATTTGGGGTTTCTTCTATAAAAAAAGCTCAAAAATTTCAGGCAGTATACAAATTTGATAAATAAATAAAACCAACAACTAAAACAGAATAGAATAGTACTATTTCTTCTTACAATCCAGACGCAATACTTCTGCTGACGCAACCTAGAATTACCTTAGCCATTTTAAACTGCCATGCCACACTGTTGACTCATGTTTAGTTTGTGGTCTACTAAAAATCCTAGATCCTTTTCACTTGCACTGCTGTCAAGACAGGTGACGCCCATCCTGCATTTGTGTATCTGATGCTTCCTACCTAAAATGTAGAAATTCATACCCTCCAACATTTCTCTGATGAAAATAGGGACGTCCATTACATAATGATAATTTTACTATCTATACCCCACATATTTTACTGGGTTGCCCCAGCCACTCTGGGCAGTTTCCAACATATAACTCCATACCCTCCAACATTTCTCCAATGAAAATAGGGGCATCATAAGGAAAAGGGGGACATTCCGGGAAAATCAGAAACCAGGATGGCTTATGTAAATCAGGGATGTCCCTGGAGAATAGGGACACTTGGAGGGTCTGGAAATTTTGTTTTCATCTCGTTTCAAAATAATTTTGTGAGCTCTGGTCCATTTGTTTGTGGTAGAAATTGCCAATGTCAAATGACTTCTGCAGTCAAAGCTCACTGTTTAGTTGTGATAATAGTGCATCACTAGGCCACACATGAACAGCAAGAGACAGCATAAGAGACAGACGAACCATCCCAACTCAGAAAAATAATGGAATAAAGAATTTAGAGAGTGCAACAGAATTGACTATTGCATTGTGTGGATTCAGAGTGAGTGAGATGTTATGGTAATATGTTTGTGTGTGGTGGGTAGTATAGTGTGTACTTAGCCAATGGCTTCAAAATTTTTTTGTGCAAATCTGCCTGAAGATGAACTACTGATTGCCAAAGTTCAGTAATTGGAATAATATATTTTTTAATGGATTTGATTGCCTTTTGCAACATAGAAATGATTTTTCTGCTTGAAGAAATAGCACCTGATGCACCTTCCCTTTCTAAAATGTGGTTGAATGAAAATGAACATTACAGCACTGTGAGAAAGGGTGTTACTTGAACTCAAGTAACCTAGATCTAAGCATTGTCTATCCACACTGGGTCCAGAAGACCACACAGTATCTCACATTGTCACTTCAAGCATGTTTCTCCTCCCTCCTTTCCACCAACACTTGCAACACAGAGTCAGATGACTCCATAGCATTCTTTTTATGCCTCTTGTATGAGTGTGTGCTTTCTAAAGATAGGTCTAAAAGTCAGAGAGTACCATGAGAATTATGGGTTTCTATATCCTATTGTACTTTATAATAATTATAATTATTGTAAATACTGACCCAGACACTGTAATTTTCTGCTTTCCATTGAGCCTTTCTTTGCATTTTCTTCATTTTTTATGACCGTTTTCTAAGAAAGTTTCTACATGTCACCTTATGTATGTTTAAAATAGGAGCCAGATTCAAAATAAAGGGGGGTGGGTGGAAGGTTACTAGAGGTAAAGCATAGCAAGATCAGGGGACATAACGGTCAGTCCTCTGGCTTGAGAAACACGAAGAATGTTCTAGTGTCAGTATAGAAAGGGCCTTTTCAGTGGTGGCGCCTTTTCTTTGGAATGCTTTCCTCAGACAGATTCCTGAGCCTCCTCCATTATTTCTGTTTAGGTATGAGGTTAAGACCGTCTTATTCATCAAGGCTTTTGATTTAATTGTGCTTCTGCCATTTACTTGGCTTGTTGGTTTTTCCAACTGTTGCTGTTTTTAACCATTTTTCTGTGTTGGGATACAACTCTTTATCATATGCGACTCTATAGATTGGGTCTCCCTCTCTGATTCTGGAGACAAAGCTCCAGTGTTGGAAATGAAGACCCCGATGTGGAATCCTTCTCTCTGCCACAGCAGAAACATCTGATGCCCTGGCCCCAGCCTATGTCAAAGACTAAAAGGGACGCAGGTGGCGCTGTGGTCTAAAGCACTGAGCCTCTTGGGCTTGCCGATTGGAAGGTCGGCGGTTCGAATATGCTCAATGGGGTGAGCTCCCATTGCTCTGTCCCAGCTCCTGCCAACCTAGCAGTTTGAAAGCAGGCCAGTGCAAGTAGATGAACAGGCACTGCTGTGGCGGGAAGGTAAATGGCGTTTCCGTGTGCTCTGGTTTCTGTCATGGCATTCTGTTGCGCCAGAAGCGGTTTAGTCATGCTGGCCACATGACCTGGAAAGCTGTCTGTGGACATATGCCGGTTCCCATGGCCTGAAAAGTGAGATGAGTGCTGCATCCCATAGTCACCTTTGACTGGACTTAACCGTCTGGGGTCTATTACTTTTACCTTATGTCAAAGACTGAAAAGGAAGTATGTCAGAGGGTTAGGAAATGGCTTAGATCCAAAGCCATCTCAGCCACTTGACACACATTCAAACTGGGGAGAGATTTAGACTAGCTCAGGAATTGATCTAATTTTGGGGGAAACCTGGCTAGATGAAAGGAGGAGGGCAAGTGTGCACGTCCACCAGGCCAGCATGATCCCAACAGGACTCAAGAAAAGGCACTTTAACTGTTTTCGGTTCCTTTTCTGACCTTAAAACTGCATGCATGTTTTGTTGCTTTTTAAATCATTTTAATTTCTGGTCTGTTATTGCAATTTTACTGCTTGACTGTCACTTCAAAGACTTTTTTCAATAGAAGCAGCAGCAAAGAATACTTGGAATAAATTCTTTAAAATATGCCAATGAGCTGTTTCTCTAAGTAAGTGAGACACAATTGGAAGCAGTTTCTCTCCATAAGTATAGAACTTCAGACTTCACTTTGCTTCACAGTAAAATGGGAATGAAGGAACCTGTAGTATTTGGGAGATTTCATCTTTTTCAAAAAGTTGCTTGCTATTAACATTGGTTAAGTCATGGTTTTGCCACCAATTATTTTTCTCTTCATGTGAAATTGCTTTGAAATGGTTTGAAACCAGCTTAGGTTGACACAGTCTTCCCTCCAAGAAACCTAGGCACTATAGTGCTGAGAATTATTTCTTGAATATACTTCCTTCCTTCACAGTGCTACTATTCACAAGATTCTCCTTGGCTAGGAGCCATCACAATTAAACACATTTGCAACAGGGTTAGATTTGCAATCTAGACATGCCTGAAATTGAAACTACCCAAATACGGCACAAACATTTTGGAGGGGAAGTCATGGGGAGGAAGGCAGCCCTGCAGATCAAAGGGCCACTGCCTTTTAAAATTGGGTGCATATCCAGTGTCTCTTCTAGATTTTCTTCGGTCCTTAATATAATTAGGTTTCAGTTTACCACTGCAGCAGTTACAAAATAAGGGCTGATTTGGAAGATGCTGAATCTGAAATAACACCCAATAATATGCCATGTTCTATCTCTCACTGATCAAAGTGTTAATTGCCCATTAAAATTAAAAATGGCAGTTAAATAGCGAGAAGGTCACAGGAGTTAAAAGAACAGCTGAAGCATTAGGAAAATCACTAAAATCCTCAACTATTTGCATTTTTAGCAAATACCATGGATTCTTTAGGATTAGGACTCCCTCAGATTATGGCCCCTTCATTAAGAGTGGATGGAGTTGATGGAACTGGTAATGTTTCTCTGTTTTGTAAAAAAATAACCATATGGGTAACAAGCAACTAGGTCATACTCAGAGTAGACCTTGAAATCAATGGACTCAAGTTCATTAATATCAAATAGGTAAAAGGTAAAGGTAGCAGTTCGAAAGCACCCCCGGGTACAAGTAGATAAATAGGGACCGCTTACTAGTGGGAAGGTAAACAGCGTTTCCATGTGCTGCTCTGGTGCCGGCTCGCCGGAGCAGCTTCGTCACGCTGGCCACGTGACCCGGAAGTGTCTGTGGACAGCGCTGGCTCCCGGCCTCTAGATTGAGATGAGCGCACAACCCTAGAGTCTGTCAAGACTGACCCGTACGGGCAGGGGTACCTTTACCTTTACCTTTAAAGGTAAAGGACCCCTGGATGGTTAAATCCAGTCAAAGGTGCCTATAGGGTTGCGGAGCTCATCTCGCTTTCAGGCTGAGGGAGCTGGCGTTTGTCCACAGACAGCTTTCCGGGTCATGTAGTCAGCATGACTAAACCGCTTCTGGCACAACGGAACACCATGATGGAAACCAGAGCGCATGGTAACGCTGTTTACCTTCCCGCCGCAGCGGTACCTATTTATCTACTTGCACTGACGTGCTTTCGAACTGCTAGGTTGGCAGGAGCTGGGACAGTGCAACGGGAACTCACTCCGTTGTGGGGATTCAAACAGCCAAACTTTGGATTGGCAAGTCCAAGAGGCTCAGTGGTTTAGACCACAGCGCCACCCATGTCCCAAATAGATCTACTGTTGAGCATGGCTAATGTTGGAGATCATCCTATGTGTTTCCTTGGCTGAGATGTTTCAACAAGTATTGACTTCTACTTCCCCTCCAAAAAAACTTAATTGTGATCACATAAGTAACATCATGTTCAGTTTGGTCCTGATTCTATTTCGCCTGGCTAGAGTTCTGTGACAGTCTTGGCGCTGATTCAGATATACCAGAAAGGAACACAGTGCATGCAATCTTTCCTGGACTGTATCACTTGACTCGGGACGCGGGTGGCGCTGTGGGTAAAAGCCTCAGCGCCTAGGGCTTGCTGATCGAAAGGTTGGTGGTTCGAATCCCCGTGGCGGGGTGCGCTCCCGCTGCTCGGTCCCAGCGCCTGCCAACCTAGCAGTTCAAAAGCACCCCCGGGTGCAAGTAGATAAATAGGGACCGCTTACTGGCGGGAAGGTAAACGGAGTTTCCGTGTGCTGCGCTGGCTCGCCAGATGCAGCTTTGTCACGCTGGCCACGTGACCTGGAAGTGTCTCCGGACAGCGCTGGCCCCCGGCCTCTTGAGTGAGATGGGCGCACAACCCCAGAGTCTGTCAAGACTGGCCCGTACGGGCAGGGGTACCTTTACCTTTATATCACTTGACTGAAGGTAGGTTATCCACCCCAGTAAGTATTAAAGAGGGGGAGGGGGACAATACCTACCATTAACATTTTATAAGTCTTAAAAGGTCAAGACACACTGTATAATTCCATACCATAATTCATTTCCGTAGCCCCTTGGTGTTAGCTTATCAAGCTGTGGTAGGATCACAGCTCTTTTCTTTCTTCTATACACAGAAGCAAATCACTCTAAGGGGGCAATAAAAGGAAATGAGGCACTTTTCAGTAACTCTTAAGGCTAGTGGGACCATTCTGGCAAGAAAACGCCTATATATCTTTTACTGGAATAAACAGAGTTTGTGTCAGGGCTCTTTAAGGAGTTGGGGAGGAGGCATGCTAGTGTTCATAAATGCTAGCAGAGTAGAGAGTGAAGTTCAGCTTTCGACATGCTCACTATACAGAGAATGTGATTTAAAAAAAAACAACCCTCTGGACTCTCCTAGTGAAGAATGATATGAAAATAGGCAGGATTGCTATTAATTATTTCTATAAACTTCTTACCTGGGATCCATTTATTTCATATATCAGATTGGCAGAACAGCCCCCCACAATATAAAACTATTATTATAGTGTGCATTAAGGTTTTGCAATTTCAGCCCACTGAAGGTCCCCAATACATTGACAAAAGCTTCCCTGGTATAGATTCCTTACCAGCAGTGTTCTGGTAGTGGGGGAGACTGGGCATGTTGGGAGCAGGCATGGGTCTCTGGGGAAGCTCTTATTTTGGTGGACAGGACTAGCTTTTAATCAGCATGGGTCATTTTCCAAGGCCACTTCAATCAGAGTAGTTTGGGGAAGAGGAATGCTGAGGAAAATAAAAGGATTTTTTCCTCACACGGGTCAAGTTTTGATTGTGAGAGCAGGACATAAGAGGTGAGTTCTTGGGATAGCCAGCTTTCCCCCCCTCAATCATTCTTTTTCCTCACAAAAATGATAGCTCTCTCTATGTTTTTCCTCATGGATAGTATGTCCAAAATAGGGGGGGGGGTATACTAATGGCATTTATGTGTTTTATGTATTTATGTAATAAAGGTAAAGGTACCCCTGCCCGTACGGGCCAGTCTTGACAGACTCTAGGGTTGTGCGCTCATCTCACTCTATAGGCCGGGAGCCAGCGCTGTCCGCAGACACTTCCGGGTCACGTGGCCAGCGTGACAAGCTGCATCTGGCGAGCCAGCGCAGCACACGGAACGCCGTTTACCTTCCCGCTGGTAAGCGGTCCCTATTTATCTACTTGCACCCGGGGGTGCTTTCGAACTGCTAGGTTGGCAGGCGCTGGGACCGAACGACGGGAGCGCACCCCACTGCGGGGATTCGAACCGCCGACCTTTCGATCGGCAAGTCCTAGGCGCTGAGGCTTTAACCCACAGCGCCACCCGCGTCCCTTTATTTATGTAATAGATGCATGCAAAATGCATATCCTACAGATGAAACACGCGTGGGGTGGGCCCATGACTCAGTGCTGGTGGTGAGATTGAAATGTGATGGAAATAGGTGCTGAGCCCAAATTTAGTTGCAGCAATGCACTTCGCTGGCACAAATATCAAAAAGAAGAAATACACATAATAGCCTTGTTGTACTTAATAAACAGGCGAACTGCATGCACATTGCAAGCTGGGCAAGGTTGAAGGCCTTGGCAGACTTCCATTAGCTGGCTGCTCTCTGCCAATGTCCACATGCACATAGCCACAGAGAGAGGGAGGGCTCATTCCTCTTGCACCAATGCCACACCAGCCGCAGTGTGGAGGGAAGCACAGGTGTTTTCCTCTTCAGAATCGAGAGGTGACAGACCTTTGAGCGGCATTCCTATTCACTTGGGAGCACGTCCCATTGAACTCCATGAGACTTGAGTAGCCATGCCTAGGACTGCCCTGCGAAATGGTTCCACAGCTGGGAACACTTTCACAGACCTTTTCCTGAGGGGGACAGAGAAAGAGTTTACCGCTTGAGTTTACTACTGAAAACAGGACATATGGTTTCTCCAACTGGAGCTACAGAGTAATTGCACCACAGCAAGAGTTTCTGTTTGGCCGGGACATTTCATAGTAAGCTTGTTGGCATCACTGACTACCTGGCTAGATCATCTGCTGGAACAAGCAGTAGGCAAGCCTACCGCCCCAAAATGACACCCTCTTTTTAACCTGCGCTGGTCTCTCCAGCAGGAGTTCACCTTTACCCCTTCAGCAAATCCTTACGAGCTATATATACACACACAGCTCCTGCCTGAACAGTTGAACTGTAAACAGAGGCTGTGATCAAAGGTGAGACAAACAGGAGGTTATGAAAATCAAGTAGCATAACCAAGCAGCTCTCAAATTAACTGCGAGCTGGAGACTGAGCTGAAGTCCAAGAGCCAACCCAAACGCTCGTGTTTGCTCGCCCCGAGGAACATAGAACATTGTTTGTTTTCTAGATTCCCTGTCAGGAATTTTGCTGACTAATGCTGACAAGGCGATTCAGGGTGGGGGTGGTTATTAGTAATTATAAATAGGTTATATTTTTGAAATAGTTGAACAGCTTTGTATTAAACAAATTTGTTGTAAAAAACAAATTTGTTTTTTAAACAACCACCCTAGCACTTTGCTTCTTCATTTTTGCTTGGTACTTCATTTTGTTCAAGTACAAAATGCATACGTGTAAATCGCATGCGCATGAACATGCACTGCACATCACCCAGCATAGTGCAGGCACTCCAGGCCATTCTCCTCACCAACACCAGTGGCAGAGTGGTGCAGCCCTTTGCTTAATTTTAAAAGCTGTCTGCAATGAATCAGTTCAGATAGAACTGTCTTTCTTCTAGCAGCTCACAGAGAGAAGGGGTGGCAGAAGAGAGACTGAGAAAAAAGAGTGGCCCTGTTGGGTTTAGCTCTGCCTCCTACTGGATTTGGTCTTTATTTATCACAAGATCTCCTTGAGCAATTTTATGGGGGGGGGGAGCGATAGCATGTCCCCAGAGCCAAATGACTCTTAGGACCTGTTTTCATGACCCACCATGATTCTATGGAGGTGGTCTGCCCCTTTTGGGATTTCTACTTTGCTAGACTCAGTGCTGTCGTTGACATACAAAGCGACACCACGTCCAGTTCATCCTTCCCTGTCCTCCCTATAGAGTTTATATCCAGAGATAACCATGTCCATTGGTTCTCTCTGCCCCACCAGTTTTTTCTTATATCCACCTTGGCTCAGAGGCTGCTAACATTATTGTACAGTCGACTCGCAACTTATGCACATTTAATTTGCACGAACGCAGCTTGATGTGCTTGGCCAAATAAAACTAATTTTAAAGGGGGCAGGAGAGGTGGGAAAATGTGGGCAATCCCACCTGCCACTGCACTCACCCTGGGAGAGCATTTGGAAGTGCAGGGAGAGTCTGTCTCAAGCAGCGGAACAGGCCATGTTGCCCCCGGGCATTAAGGTGGCTGCCCAGTGTCGTGAGCTACTGAAACATCTCCAAATAATGCCAACATCTTACCCAGAAGCTTCTGTTGTCTGGGTGTGTGTGTGTGGATTCAAATGGCTCTCTCCTGGCATTGGCTGAGAGAACCTTTGAGTATTTTTCATTCTACAGCTATGTCATAAACGCCTGTGTTTTCTAATCTCTCAGCGAATGTATAGCAATTATAAAACCACACCAATTAATGCCTAACTGTTCTGACAAACTGCCAGAACATGAAGGAAATTCCCTGAGTCAGAAATAGAATTCTAAACTACTTGAGTGTCCTACATTTCAAATGAAAAGTCTGCTGCAATGGAAAGGCAGGCCTTGTGTTGATTTTACCTCAGCGAATAGCTTTGAAACCTACCAGCTAATGATTGCCATGTTTTTTTCTCTTCAGCTTAAAATGGCTAAGAACCAGTTTTTGTACCTGAGCAATATTACATGTCTTTAAGTGGAACGTGCAACAAAAGGTTGTAGTTTATTTGTACCTCCTAAAAGGAGTGCTTCTGCTCAGAATTCCACAAGGTCAGCTATGCTCTCTGCAAGTAAGTCCTGGTTTACTACTTTCCTTTCTCAGTTGGCATTGAACTTTCTGTAACTATTGAGCATACTAAGGACTCAGCTGTACAGTGGCAAATAAAACGTTTTAAGTGTGTTTTAAGTTCAATATACAATGTGACACTAGACGGTGATGATGAGCCTTATGGAAAATTAAATGTATTTTAAAAATACATTTTCAGAACGGTTTTGGTATATGTGTGTAGATTCCACCTCATACTGCACTGAACTACTTTGTGGGTAGGTTGCTCCCTTTGGCTTTCAAAAATATTTTTATGAAATATTTCTGCACTGCTCAACTTTTCCTTGAACTGCCCGATATCTTCCTCTTGTTTCTCATTCTCAGAGATGGCGAGGTTCCTTCAGAACTCATAAAAACCCCGTTCAGCTGCATTGACTGCCAGGTTGTTTCCAGGTCCAATTCAAGGTACTGATGCTAATGTTTAAAGCCCTTCATTACTTGGGCCCAAAATATCTGAAGTACCTCCTCCTTCCCTGTGGACACTTCTGGATGTTAAAATCAACGGTGGGACTCTCTTTGTAGTTTCACCTCCCTCAGAAGTTTGTGTGTGTGGCCCAGAGGCGGGCATTCTCTGTGGCAGCCCCTAAGTTGTAGAATTACCTCCCCACAGAAGTGGATCTGGCTTTTTCGCTTTTTGGCAAGACTTGCCTCTTTACCCTGGCCTTTGGACATCCGAGATGCGTTTTCTCAGGGCACAATCTATTCCTGTGACTATGATCTGTTTAATAGCAAACTGTCTTAAATTCTGAATTTTAACCCACACTGGGACCTGCGGGTGAAGGGTAGGCTTATTTATTAATTATTTGCTTAATGGACTCAAATGCTCTCGGCACTCACTACCTGGCTAAAGGGAACGATACCAAAGACATTTTAACTGATATTGCAGCGATTGTCCGTCCACTTCTCCAACCTTTACTCCCTCAAAAGCATTTTAGTAGGTTACTAAACCTAACAGAGAAAATTCATGCTGGCTGCAAGTCAGTTGTGCCTTCAAAATATTCTGTGAAACAAGAGGAAACACTTCCTCCAACACGATGTACTCAATCTAAACCACTCCTTTCTATCAGTTTTGATCAAGCTTCTGAGCCTTATCTTCTTTTCCACGGCTACTCACCACGCCTCTCTCCAAGTTTTGCCTTCTGAGCTTTTTTTTATAATATTAGGTGGTAAACTGAAACTCTGCCCTAGCTGCATCCTGAATGTCTTTTGACTTTACCCTCTCATGTTGTCATTAGTGTATGTGTGTGTGGGGAAACCCCTCTCCCATTTTTTGCAGAGTCTTCCCATTGTGAAGGGTTCTACTCATGAGTAAGCAATTCCCGGAACTCCTTGCCTTCCATCAGCTGGGGTTAGGGTATGTTCTTGGAAGCCACAGAAGCTTCTACAGATGCTGGAAACGGTTTCTGGTGCCTGAATCTGGATTCCCTGCCTTGCCCGAGCACCCTCACCAGTTGACCTTGGACTGTGGCTTGACTTAGTCTATGGATCACGTTTTGGACTTAAAACCTATTTTCTATCCTTGACTTTGGCTTGTCAAAACCATGCTGTGCCTTGAACTACACTCTCTTGGGTAAGTGTTGTGCTAAAAGGCTTTTATCTTTTAGGACTACTTATGGAGGGTTCGGCTGGATTTCTTGCACTCTTTGGGTCCATGCACATAGGTGTGAAATCGGGTCCTCCCTTAAAGAGGGCACGTATTGCGGTGAGACCTGGACTACCAACACCCTGTGTTGTGGGTGGGTACGATTAGTCAGCCACAACACCCAATTGATAGGTCCCTCAAAGCTGGGTGCAATCTGGCCAATGGGACACAGTCCAAATGGTTCAAGGGGCCTATTTATGCCCATGCACATGACCCAGAGCTTCCTTTTTTGGCACGTGCATTCAGAACACCCGCCCACCTCTCCCTACTTTTAGGGCTTTGCGCTTGACCTTGCTATGCCGTTGTGTGTCATCTGTCGCTGGGACAGGGGCACAGCAGGAATTTTCCCCACTTGGCTGATTGGCTGTTGCCATTTGGGTTTTGCCTGCCGCGTAGCAAATCATCACAACTTGTAAGGTTGCGGATAGGCTCTGGTTCAGGTGAGAGGGATGGGAGAACGCTCTCACCATCCCTATGTGAAGGGTGACTCGATGGTTTGGTCAACCCCTGAGAGGGGGTTGTGCCAGTGCCTGAGTCCAGGGGGACATTTGGGTGGTGGAGTTAGCCCGTTCCCGGCTTTCTGCTTATCCAGGTGTTCACCCTTGGCTGACCTATGCTGGTGCCCTGGGTCAGCGCTACCTGCATAGCAGGGAGCTAGTCGAACCAGAGCCTATGCAACCGGTCACTTTCTGTAATCAATAAAGTCGTGGCCTAAATTCTGCCAAAAACCAAACCAAAATTTGAGTCAAGTGTGAATTTATTTAGGGGGGAGGTTTCTGGGTCTGTACATGCAAATGCATCCTTTCACAAAGGAGTGAAATAATCCTTTGCTGAAATGGAATGTCAGTGATGTGTGTGGCACAGCCTTTGCCTTCTGCAAATAAGGTGATGACCTCTCCCCTCCGACTCCACTGCAGAAGGCATTCTCTTGCTGCCAGAGTCATTTACAGCCTCTTGACTGTCACCCCCGCCTTTGGGCTTGTGCTGCCTAGCATATATTACCCAACAAGCAACATCTGAATCATTGTTCTCCAAACCACCTCTGCCTTGCCTGGGATTGACAAGGTATTCATTTCCGATTTTGAAAGGTGCCCCGTAGCATTTCTGGAAGTGAAAGTGTCATTAGTGTTCCTGTACTTGACGTGTAAAGGAAATGCTGTTCTTGGATATCCGAGAGAGATTTATTGAGCCATCAAATTCGACAGGCTGGAGCGATAAGGAAGCTTGTGCAGGATGGGTAGGTTTTAAAGCTGGTGTGATTACATTTGGCAGCCGTCGCTCACCACAGTGTGTTTGGGGAAAGGTGTGTCCCTCAGATGGAAGTGTCTGCCAACAGTAAGAGAGCACAGAAGAAGGAAGCTGTTTCCTCACACTGAGTGCATTAAATGTGTGGGACTTCTGCCCAACGGATACAGCATCTGTGTAAATGGTCTGCAGTTATCAAATGAATAGGAAAAGGCAAATCTCTAGTTTGCCTCTTCCCTCCCCACTCCACTGTGCTCCTTACAGTTAGATGTTAATTCTCTTTCACTGGTTTATATACATATAAATGTGCATTAGCTATACAGTGGTATCTCGGTTTTCAAACGTCTCCGTTGATGAACATTTTGGTTTTCAAACACTGTAAACCCGGAAGTAAATACTTCAGTTTTCGAACACGCCTCAGATGTCGAACGTGCCACACAACTTCCATATTGAGTTTTCCATTTTGAGTTTTCTGTTTTGAGGCTTCTGTACTGGGTTTTCGGTTTTTGAACATTTTGGAACTCAAACGGTCTTCCAGAATGGATTACGTTCGAAAACTGAGGTTCCACTGTACATTCAGTATTGTAAAATCTATTCTTATACTGTTTTTTTCTTTGTATATCTACCATGTCCATGATGTGTGTTTTTTGTTTTGCTTTGTGTTTCCTTCGTTTTCCCCCAGTTTGAACTTCAGTTCACTGTAGTTTCTCATCAATTGCAGATTTCACCCCACCCTGAAAGGTCCTCACAAAACTGTTAAGTGCACATTGTTCCTAATATACACATTTTTATTTGCAATTTTGCCTGATATGCATTTTTTTTTGCAAATGATTTCCATTAATATAATACATTTTGTTTGCTGTTTTCTATAATATGTTTTCATGCCCACTCTCCCCTAACATATGCATTTTTCGACAGGCATATCTTGCTTATTATTTGGAGAACTGTACCCCAAAATTCAAGAAAGTGCAGATTTCAAAGCACAGCTGCATTTTAATTTGCATATTATGGTGTGTAAATTTAGTAGGTTCACATTTTAGTCAAACCTGAGGCTTTCTACTTCCCTTCAAGCGAAACAAGTTCAGGAATTTTACTTGGGCATAATGAAAATCTAGGAAGAATAGCCATTTAAGTTATTGACGTTTTTGTGCAGCTACACAATTTCAGATAATTGTCCAAATCTTAAAAGAATATTTTAAGAAGAAAATAATAATATTAATTTTTGTGGAAGCCACCATCCCTATTCGCAATTTCTGATGACACGCTGGGGTGATATGGGGGTGGGGTGGGTGGGATGGCAACTCGACTGGGCTGCCACCATGGGAACATCAATTTCTGTTTAAATTATAACAATTGATTATTTCAATGAAATTATGAAATTAGCATGTGTCAATGTTATGCACATATGTTATGCAGTGCTTCTTTTCAGCCGGAACTCACCTGAACTCAGTGGGCACCACTGTCATTATAAAAGAACAAGGGAAGTGTACATGGTGAGTTCTGGCACCTCTTTTTCTAGAAAAATAGCACTGGCAATGCACATTGCTGTCTTCAGGAAGATAAGAATAAGATCCTTGAGTGAGAAAGACCTATTTTTGAGAGACCACGAAGAAGATCTACAAAAGGAGGTGGAACTTGGAGGAGGGTTGGTAGCACCAGAGAAAGAAATACTGGACATTGCAAACTTATCATTTGGATTGCTGCCACCGACAGAGGAAGAACAACGTCTTGGAGCAGTAGGAGGAACTAAGTAGTCTCATCATGGCTCTGCAACTTCTAAGTTGGAATTGTAATGGTCTCAACATGCCCCGAAAGAGGAAAGCTGTTTTTCATATTTTAAAGAAAGAACAATTGGATTTGATTTGTTTACAAGAAACGCATGTGACAAGGTCACATAGGAAATTATTAGTGAATAAGAGATTGGGACAAGAATTTATTTCATCTGATAGAGTTAAAAAAAGAGGAATTGTGATATATGCAAAAGAGAAACTGTCACCAAAATTTATGTTTAAGGATGAACAAGGAAGATTCTTAGCAATTGAAATTCAAGTTCAAGGAGAAAAATTCCTGATTGTTGGAGTATATGCACCTAATGAGGGGAAATCAGAATTTTTTAAGAAGTTGCATGAGACTCTGTTGGACTATCTGGACTATAACTTAATAGTGATGGGAGATATGAATGGAGTAGTTTCTACGAACATGGATAAAGCTCAAAGACAAATACTGACTAAGGATGGAAGACTACCAAAAACTTTTTTTGAAATGGCTGACAATATGGACTTGATTGATATATGGAGAACAAAGAAACCCCTTGAAAGAGAGGGAACCTTCTTTTCTGAAGCCAAATTGACATGGACCAGAATTGACCAAATTTGGGTCACTAGAGGAATGGCATCAAAGATAAAAAAAGTGGAAATCTGCCCAAAAACTTGCTCCGACCATAACCCAGTAAAAATGGAAATGAAGCAAATAACAACTGGCACTTTTAGATGGAGAATGAATGACACCTTGTTTAGAGATGAAGAGGTATACAAAAAGGCTCAAAAAACCCTGAGAGATTATTTTGAAATAAATATGAACACTAACGTGGAGAAAAGAGTAATTTGGGACGCAAGTAAGGCCGTAATGAGAGGATTCTTGATACAACAAAATGCAATCAAAAAGAGAACGCAGAATGAAAAAAAAGACAAGATTTTGGAGAAGATAAAGGATGGAGAAAGAAGATTAAGACTAAAACCAAAGTCCCAAGAGATTTTGAGAGAAATTAAGTTTTACCAAACACAATATATGGAATTGACGAATCAAGAAATAGAGTGGAAAATTAAACAAATGAAACAAAAGACATTTGAATCAGCCGATAAATGTGGTAAACTTCTGGCTTGGCAATTACGTAAAAGACAAAAATTAAATATGGTTTCAAGTCTAGAAGTGGAAGGAAAGAACATCCATAAGCCCAATGAGATTAGAAATTGTTTTCAAAGATATTTTAAACAACTATACTCACAAGGGCCGCAGAAAGAAGAGGACATAGACCAATTTATTGAAAAGTATGGATTACAAAAAATCTCTCAGGAACATAAAATTGTGTTGAACCAGAAAATAACTGAACAAGAAATAGAAGGTGCCATTCAAAAGATGCAATTGGGCAAATCTCCAGGACCAGACGGACTTACTTCCAAGTACTATAACATGTTGAAGGAGTGGATTATACAACCAATGAAGGAAGTTTGTAACGAAATTTTGGAGGGGAAAAGGGCACCGGATTCGTGGAAAGAGGCCTATATTACACTAATACCAAAGACGGAGACAGAAAAGACTCAGCTTAAGAACTACCGTCCCATCTCGCTATTGAATGTGGATTACAAAATATTTGCTGATATTTTAGCTAACAGACTGAAGAAGGTTTTGACAGAGGTGATTCATGGGGACCAAGCGGGCTTTCTCCCGAGAAGACATTTGTCAGCTAATGTAAGGAACATAATTGACATTTTGGAAATGCTAGAAGTGAACATAAACACTAAAGCTGTCCTTATATTGGTTGATGCGGAGAAAGCTTTTGACAATATTTCTTGGAGTTTCATGAAGAAAAATCTTCAGGGGATGGGGGTAGGTCAAGGATTTGAAAATGGTATTGGTGCAATATATTCAGAACAGAAAGCTAAACTAATTGTGAACAATGTGGTTACAGAGGAATTTAAGATAGAAAAAGGAACACGTCCGGGGTGCCCAATCTCTCCATTACTTTTTATATCGGTCCTGGAGGTTTTGCTAAATAGGATTAGAAGTGACCAGTTGGTTAGGGGGATTCAGGTCGGAGTTAAACAATATAAACTGAGAGCATTTGCAGATGACTTAGTACTTACTTTACAAGAGCCAGAATCTAGTACAAAAAGGGTTTTAGAACTAATTCAAGAGTTTGGTCAAGTAGCAGGATTTAAATTGAATAAAACTAAGACTAAGGTTTTGGAGAAAAACTTAACACCTATGGAAAGGGAGAGGTTTCAGAATGAGACAGGTTTAACGGTGGCTAAGAAAGTGAAATATTTGGGGATAAATATGACAACTAAGAATTTGAATTTGTTTAAAGATAATTATGAAAAATGCTGGATAGAAGTGAAAAAAGACTTGGAAATTTGGACGAAACTGAAGCTTTCCTTGTTGGGTCGAATTGCAGTTATAAAGATGAATGTATTGCCTAGAATGTTATTTTTGTTCCAAACTTTGCAGATTGTGGACAAGATGGATTGTTTCAAGAAGTGGCAAAGAGATATTTCTAAATTTGTCTGGCAGGGCAAAAAGCCCAGAATAAAATTTAAGATATTAACTGATTCAAAAGAAAGGGGGGGATTTGCCCTGCCAGACTTAAAACTTTATTATGAATCAGCAGCTTTCTGTTGGTTGAAGGAATGGCTACTACTTGAGAACACAGATATTTTGGATTTAGAAGGGTTTAATAACATTTTTGGGTGGCATGCATATTTGTGGTACAACAAGGTTAAAGCCCACAAAGCTTTTAAAAACCATATTGTCAGGAAAGCATTATATAACGTCTGGACAAAATATAAGGATTTGTTGGAAAATAAAACTCCTAGGTGGTTATCGCCAATGGAGGCGAAGGCAGTGAAAAAACTTAATATGGGGATGAAATGGCCAAAATATTGGGAAATTGTGGAACAGGAGGGGGACAAATGGAAATTGCAGAGTTATGAGAAATTAAAAGACAAAGTGCGTGACTGGCTTCATTATTATCAAATAATGGAGGTCTTTAAGTCAGACAGGAAAAATGGCTTCCAGGTGGAAAAATCAAAACTTGAGACAGAATTGTTAGAGTCCAAAACTAAGAATTTGTCAAAAATGTATAACTTGCTGCTGAAATGGAATACACAGGATGAAACAGTTAAATCAGCTATGATTAAGTGGGCACAAGACATTGGTCATAACATTATGTTTGAAGACTGGGAACGGTTGTGGACCACCGGTATAAAGTTCACGGCGTGTAACGCCTTAAAAGAAAATATTATGAAAATGATTTATAGGTGGTACATGACCCCAGTCAAACTTGCTAAGATCTACCACTTGTCTGACAATAAGTGTTGGAAATGTAAAGAGAATGAAGGTACATTCTTTCACCTCTGGTGGACGTGCCCAAAGATTAAGGCTTTCTGGGAGAAGATTTATAATGAAATAGAAAAGGTATTTAAATATACCTTCTTGAAGAAACCAGAGGCCTTTCTCTTGGGGATGGTCGGCCAGTTGGTGCCAAAGAAGGACAGGACATTCTTTATGTATGCTACAACAGCAGCAAGAATATTGATCGCGAAGTATTGGAAGACAGAAGAACTACCCACCGTGGAAGAATGGCAGATGAAAGTTATAGACTATATGAGACTGGCAGAGATGACCGGCAGAATCCGAGACCAGGGAAAAGAGACAGCGGAAGAAGAATGGAAGAAATTTAAAGACTATCTTAAGAAACATTGTAAAATTGTGGAATGTTGAGACGTTGTGGATTTGGAAAATATGAGGTTGAATGCTGTAACCATTATGTAATATGGAAAGAAAGGTTAAAATTTATTTATTAGAAATTAGGGAAGGATTTGTTGATCAAAATTAATTGGGGATTGGAATGCAGTAAGGGGAGGTACGAGGAGGTCGGGAAAATCTTTTATGAAAAAAGGGTTTGAAATTATACATGTGGTGTTTTTTGTGTTTTGTGTGTGTTTATGTTTTTTGTTGTGATTTGTGTTCTTAAAATTTGTGAAAAGCTAATAAATATTTTTTAAAAAATGCACATTGCTGTCTTCGATCTCATGGTCACTGCAGAATGTTATGTGGGGAATCTAAGACGACGGCCACCTCACAAGCGCTAGAAAGGCTTGATACGTATGATGGGCTGCAGAAGGAAAGCACGGCTAACTGAAGGAGCTGTTGCAGCTGAACCTACTCCCTCCTTTTATTAAAGTTCATTCTTTCCTCATTTCTGTGCTTTACATCCAAGGAACCCAAATTCCTGGCAGTCTCTGTTTTTCGTATTTCAACACCATTGAGATGGCTTGGCATAAGAAAGCAGTTCAGCCCAGTAGCTGGGCTTTTCACAAGGTTAAGCAGCACAGCCATGACCTATAACAAAAGAGAACAAAGATATCAAATATTTGACTTGTATTGTAATTCTTCGCAGGCTGCTCCCATTAATCAGCAGAGATATCACCAGGCATTCAAAGGGACTTGGATAAGCACAGATTATTTGAAATCAAAGTATTGCGTAAAACACTTACAAATATATGAATGGCACAGGAAGCCACGCAGGACCTTGTTTATTGAAAAGGTGGCCCGAGCTCAGCGAGATGCGATCGAGGCAGCCCCAAGTATTTATCCGCATGGTTTCCTTTCTGGCAGGTTAGATCCTTTTATTTTTTTAATGAATTGGACCATACAGGTGAGGGGAACTAATAGTGGAAGTGGATGGAGCTGGAGAAGAAATAGCTTGTCCCAACAGCATGCAGTGGGGTAAGGGGGGAGAGGGCAGTAGCCACGGCAAGGCGTGGTGTGATGGAGCCACAGTGCTGCTCTCCTGATATTGGCATTGCTGCTGCTTACCTGGACAGAGCTGAGCTGGGGTAATGGTGAGGTTGTGGCTGTGAGGCAGTTCCACTGGTGTAGCTGCAGGACCCCATCTCACAACTGCCCAGCCCCTGTCCAGGTTAGCTGCAGTGTTGGAAGGCTGGCTCCACCCCATATTGTGGGGGTGGGGAGAGAAGAGCCGGGTTTAATTCCCCTCTCATGTGCCATCCTTTTTATGTGAAAAACAATCCAACCTCCATTCCCCACTTCATCTGTGAATAGAGCAGATCAAATACACAGGTCTCCTCTTTGGCCCAAAGTGATTTGTAGTTGGAGATCTTTCTCACAGAGCCTCACAGAGCCTCTCAATCTGTCACATAGGAAAATGGGGACACACCTGCGTGCTGTTCTCATCTAGGGATGGAGGGGAAATTCGATTCAGTTCCCTTTTAGAGACAAACCCTCCAATTTCTGAAAGAATGTGCGAAGCAAAACACAACTTCTCCAAATTCTGCAATGCTCCAAATTCTCCAGCTAAATAATGTATACTGGGTAAAGTGTGTGTAGAAATGCATACATACATGATAGTACACTAAAATGAACTATATCGGACAAAATTGCTTTGCACTGAATGTGCGTGAGTTTTAAAATTCAAATACCATAGCTGCTGCTGAGGTGTGTGGGATAGTTATTAGGAGAACAGCAGACAGGGATGGGGAGCTTAACCCTTCCCTCCTGCTGTGGCCCTGACCAATATCACTCATCTGAAGCAGCTATTTGCACTGGGAAGAAATTCCCTCTTGAGACCAAAGACACAAAGAAGGAATAAAGATGTGCAAAGATCTAGCAACCGTCACAGCATCAGAATAGTCATCACTTCACTCCAGTGAACAACATATCTTTTTTTATCCATTGTACTGCATATACCGTGCATGGTGTCCATGCAGATCTGAGCCCCAGGCTTATTACTCATCTACTCTTTGCACCTGTTGTTGGAATATGCGAAAAACTAATTTGAAACCAAAGGCAACCCAGCTCCATGGAATCCCACTGGCAGGAATCCAATTTGTTGGCCTGATGGCAGACTCCAGATTCAGAGGAATGTTTGAAAGGCAGGGATATGTGTTGACAACACTGCTTGATCTTCATGTCAAGAGTCGAATTAACACCATACTTCCACCCCAAGCAAGCATAGATCACTCATTGGATGTTGTCATAAATAAAGCTCTAGGGGCTGTGACATTGTTTTCTGAGTGCCTCTGCCCCTTTCTACTATGTTGTTCAAAGGCACCTGCTAACACATAATTGCCTCTCCTAACAATAGTGAACAAGAGATGCCTCGAGTAATTCGGTTCTGGATCCTGTTACACAATTGTATCCTTACTGGTCGGTCAACCGTAAGAGACATTTGATTGACTGACATAAATTTATCCGCATTAAATGTCTGAATGTATTCCACAGGAATTAAAACTTGCTTCAGTTCTGTCCAAAGGGAAAACAGGGAAAGGAATCAAAATGCTCTTGCTACATAAGTGTGGCACCAGGATTTTTGTCTAATATGGGCCCTCTGTGAAACCTATTTAATTAGTTTTGACTGGAACTGCCATGTTTAGTCAGTAATTGACATCAAATAGGTGGTGTTTTACTTAACTATCCTCCCCATTGTCAGATTTTTCAGTTATTTTCAATTGCAGATGGGTGATGCCAGCTTAACCCAAACATTCACTCCTGTGTATAAGAGAATAAAGGATGCCATTTCTAAAAACAACGCATGTTGTGTCCATCATCTAATCACAATCATTTGGCTCCTTAGAAGTGCCAGCAGAAAATGGTTGGTGGGAGCTGATTTCAGCACTCATCTTCTCCCTTACACCCCAAATCCTTTCTAAAAGCTACTCCAGCGGATCAGGAAACCCACCTGAATGGAGCAGGCTGAGCACTGCTGAAAATCAGGTGAGTGGGAATTCTAGTCATGGAAGGTGTCTCTTCCCTGATATTTGGTGCCCCTCTTCCAGCTGTTTTCACTTCAGCTGGCCCCCTTCTGGAGGATCTTCAATGTCCAAGACAAATTCTTTCAGGGGCAGAAGGTGGGTCTCCTTCTGCTGGCATTTTTCAAAGATAGGGTTGGAGTAAGACAAAGCTACTTGCACTTAGTTCTCCTTCCCTCGCAGCGCAGTCACTACTAACTTTTCACATTCATTTCAATGGACTCCAAGGTCAACAAACTTAGTTTGGATGTTTTCCCCCCTTTAGAACCATTTCTTTCTTCCCTCATGTGCAAATTTATACAGATTTATTTGATTAAATATTCAGTTAAAAATGACTAAGGTTTCTTTCTTTAACCGACAGTCCAAGCCTAATTGTCTCTCACGGCATGCTGTGCTTGTAGGCAGATATTCAAGCCACCACAATCCCACTCTCAATTTCCCATTGCCTTTGTAGGAAGATGTGAGTCAGAGACAGTTTGACCATGGTGAACTCTTAACTATTTTCTGCCTCATGAGGGGATATGTATATGCTATGACAGTCAAAAGCAATTTAGAGCAGAAATTGAATGTAGATCAACTGACATGAACAAGCTGATTTGTTGGCACCTGGAGCACTGAACTATTTGCTCGTGTTACTTCAAACAGGTTCACCCACAAGAAATATATGGGATCTAACCATAGGTAAAATTAGATTTTACTCATCTGAGGTTTCCAACCATGCAACAGCTGTTTGGGTCATTTCAACAAGGCTGGTTATAATTCATAATACTGGATATGCAAAATGGGAGAATTTGAGTATTTATCCTAGTATTAGGGGAAGGGGATGCTTTAAAAGAAAGCTATATAAGGATTGTAAGACCTCTGTTAAATGTTATATACATTCCATCTGTTTAATAAGACTTATGAAAGAGATGGCCCTCATGGTCCCTTCCAACTCTATAATTCTATGAACTGTCTTTTTAAACTGTTTTATACTTGTATTGCTTTTATTGTACCTGAGTTATATATTCTATTTCTTGATGTATGCCAGATTGATAACTTCTTTTATAGAGTAGTAGCGTATAATTTTTCTTAAAAAATACGTAAGCTAGATTGCTCATTTTTGTTTATTTTTTATTCACAGTGACTTTTGGTCTGGAGGGAGATAAATTTGAACAATTTAAATCATTCCTGGGGGAGGGGCAGAAATATTTTAAGAACGCCCTCCCTTCTTTCCTGTCCACAATTCCCATATTTTTACAGGTGGCGCAAAAATAAAAAGAAGAGGAGTGGGATGATACTGTCACATCCCGGGGGCAGCACATCCTGTGTTCAGAGGTTTCGCCTCTTCCAACACCACAATTAGACCTACTTACAATGGTCAGTGTTCTGATGACGGCAAAGGACGTGTTGATAGGAGGCATCCTTACCAAAAGGGATATTGGTAAAATGAACTGGAAGAGGCGGATAATTGAAGTTTGAGTCATATCACATGTCAAAGTCACTAGTTACAAGAGATTATACCTTTGACCAGAGATAATGGCTAAATTCTGGTGACTAATCTGGAAAGGGCTGTGTATTTTCTAGTGCGTTTCTTTAGTTATTTGATACGTTTGTCCTTTTGAGCATGGAGCGAAAACAAGGAACTTTGTGATTCAGGGTGAAATCCCCTGGTTCCTGGAGATATGTCCTGGGGGCTGCCTGTGGGAGAAGGAGATCTGTGTGGGGAGGAGGTGGTCTGCCTTTGCAAGCATCCCTGTTGCAAGCACGGAAATATGGTGGTTAGCACATTCAAGCTACATCTGCAGAACCTATCAGCTGGGATGGGTCCACTTCTTTGGTTCCTCTGATGTTGTCAGGCTGCTGCCAGTGACTCCTGGCCGGTTGCCGGGGAATGTACAAAGACAAGGAAAAGTTTCTTACCGTTCACTTTTTATTCAGTATTTACAGAGAGAGGCTCTAGGACCCAGCCTCTTGGATAATGGCATTGTCCCAAGTGAATCTCCACCCCCTGGTCTCTCCCACTTCCTCATTCGTCAATCTCATCGTCTCTCCTATGGATGCTGCTACATGCCCTCTGTCTTTGAGCTCTTTGCTCTCCTATTTTCAAGGCTCGCTGGGTTCTGAGGGGTGGGTGGGTCTGGAATGCTTTCTAAAGACACTGTGTCCACCAGCTGTCACTCCCCTGGTGCTTCCTCCTCCTCATCTCCCATTATTTCCCAAATTTCCCCCTCATCTGCCTCTGAGCTGTGACCTCCCTCAAACCCCTGTTGTAAATCTAAACTGTCTTCCTCTTCCTCCTCCCTGGAAGGGTCAAGCTGGGAAGGCGGTCTCCACCATTCCTCCTTTGCCCAGTCCTTGGAAGATGTCCAAACATCTGGGGTTACTGTACCTTAGCACTGGGTGCATGTACACACATCGCAAGAGAACATCCATTCTTCCTTAAGGTTGGGTATCAAACACGGATAGAGGCAGACAAGCAGGTTGCAGACTTACAGGCTAGACAGAGTGGGACCAAGTTAGAAATTGGAAATAGAGCAGGGCTGAATAAACCGAGGCTCTTCAGATGTTGCTGAACTACATCTTCCACCATCGTTCACCATTAGCTATGCTGTCTGGAGCTTATGGAGAATCATAGGTTCCCCACTCCTGAAATATAGGGTGGATATCATTCTCCCAACAGTGTTGTTGTTGTTGTTTAGTTGTGTCTGACTCTTCGTGACCCAATGCACACCAGGCACTCCTGTCTTCCACTGCCTCCCGCAGTTTGGTCAAACTCATGCTGGTAGCTTCAAGAACACTGTCTAATCATCTTGCCCTCTGCCGTCCCCTTCATTACCATAATGAGGGAAAGATGTCTGCCTATTGCTCAGTAGCATCAAATTGGACCTTCAGAATCACATGACTTTTCCAGGCCAGGAGGACCATGGACTACTTGGAAATAGCCTCTATTTTCTCCTTTGGGGAATGGCTGCCTGGTCAACAGGGCTCCTGACATTTATGCACATCTTCGCATGTACTAGTGGCAGGAATGTGTGTTAGCACAGCTTGGAGCAAACACTGTGGGTTAAAATAATATGACTTTGTTCTTTCTGCTCTACTGCTTTCTCCCATCATTTGGCGACGTTTAAAGGGAACAAGCTCCTGTTATTAAAATAGCTCTTGCCAGCCTCACTTGGTCTATTTCAGGGGCTGGTTCGTTCTGACATATATAGGATACAGTGTCCTTGTAGAAACCGCAGCCACAAGAAGCAATCATTCAAAGTAAAACAAATTCCTAGAGCAATTCCTTTACACCACGTTCCCTCGCACTCCTTAAAATAAATTGTGGCTATTGTTTTCCTTTGGCTTCCTCTGCTCATTGGGTTTGGTGTGTTTGTGTTTAGTGGTGAGACTGCTGACAGTACTGCAGTGGCATCATGGACCCCTGACCTACTAGAGTTATATATCTGGAGTAACCGTGAGAATAAAAATAAGCCATGTGTGGCTGCTTTGATTCTAGAGCTGGAAGGAAGAACCAGACTCCATCTTCCATCAGTCCCAGCCCAGTATAGGCAATGGTCGGGGATGACTTGCAGTATGACAAGTTCTCCATCCCTGCTCTAGAGGGATCCCTAATGTAAATGAGTCTGGATCCAGCCTGAAATCAATGGACATGATCCTTGAACTGGTGCACCAGTTGCCTGCAAAATATCACTGGCTAGGGCAGTGGCCACATGAAAATAACACAGGGAAGACATAATGCAGTAGTTCACTAATGGAATTAATGGAATGAATATTTGCCTTATTTTTGGATACAAATCCTCTGGCCTTAGATGATCAGGGAGGTGGGTGGTGAAGGCACTCCAAGTACTGTCTCCTTTTCTTCAGTTGTACAGTGGTACCTTGGGTTACATACGCTTCAGGTTACAGACTCCGCTAACCCAGAAATAGTACCTCGGGTTAAGAACTTTGCTTCAGGATGAGAACAGAAATCGCGTGGCGGCAGTGCGGCAGCAGCGGGAGGCCCCATTAGCCAAAGTGGTGCTTCAGGTTAAGAACAGTTTCAGGTTAAGAATGGACCTCTGGAACAACTTAAGTACGTAACCAGAGGTACCACTGTATTGTGAATTGTGGCCTGAAAACAGGAAAGCAACAGAGCGATCCAGTCCAACCCATCTCCTACCCCCGAATATGCTGTGCTGGAGTGTGTTTGGATGTGGTGAAGGCATTCCTCCACCAGGCCCTGCTGGGGTTGCCTGCTGCCACCATGGAGGTCCACACCATGCCTGTCAAAAGTGTGGGCAGAAGCTACCACCAGCATACTCCTACCAGCAATAAGAGACAGGCTATTTCTGGGTGGGGAAGGGCAGAGCTGGGCTTGCCAAACGCCTTATGGAACTTAAGTCAGTCCAGCTACTTGTGACAGACTTGATTTGGGATTGTTTGCAAAAATAGGAGAGACCCACTCCCATGGGGCCTGCTCAGCTCAGTTGCTCCCAGCTGGGAGTTAGGATTCCTCCTTTAGTCTGATGCTGACTTCTGTTTCCCCAGCCCCCTCCAGCTGCTTTTTCATGATTTTATGCTTTATTTTATTTTTATTTTTTTAAATATACTTATTTATTATACACAACCCAAGCAACTCTGTTATGGGGTGGGGCATACAAATGTCACAAACAAAGCTAAGGAGATAGTTATGAGCAAAAATCAAAACTGCAGAGAGGTGCTTGGTGGGAGTTCTGAGGAAAGTCAGTTGCAAATTGTCGGCAAGTTTTGCAACAGAACCTCTTTGTTTCCTAGCAGCATAGATGATTTTTCCGTACAGAGCAAGATATTTAAGAAATGACTATACAGGTGCGTGAAATGGTTTGGCAGGTCACGGAGGGCATGCACTTGGGTGCGTGAGAGTCTTTTTCAGAATTTACGACATGTACCGATTTGACATTTAATTGAGCATTTGGCCCCAGTCATGAGAAAACAGTAGGATGGGCTTGGAAAACAACAGTTTATCCACCTTAACAGGAAAAGGCAAAGTGAAGGCAAGTATTGGGAAACCTGAGAGTTGCCGATAACTTTTTTTGTTCTTTGACTGAAGTATATCTGTAGTTTTAAATCAGCCTGTGGAACATTGTGCCTGATGGGACTGCGTCTTTGAATTGTGCTGCTGTTGCTTGCTTGTCTGGCTGGAGAGAGGTGTGTTTAGAACCCTTTGACTTCTACTTGAGTTTCCACTGAAATGAGGCTGCATTTTAATGTTTTAATGTTGTATTTCAATCTTGTTTTTTAAGTAGTATTTCAATTAATTGTTTTTATATCTGGTGTTAACCGCCCTGAGCCTGGTCTTGGTTGGGGAGGGCAGGGTATAACTAATAATAATAATAATAATAATAATAATAATAATAATAATATACGTGGCTGGCATGTAACCTACTGTACAGAGGTAAAGGTAACATCTCTTCCTCCACCCATTATTTGCCTCTGGCCCCATAGTCTACTGGCATTCAGCCCTCAGGCTGAAAATGGTGCCCAATCCCTGCCCTAGTTGCCTTATAGCCCTTTAACTGGAGATGTCAAGGACTAAACCTTGGATCTTTGACCCTCAGCTCTGATCAATAAGCAGATGTCTCTTTATCCATGACCACATGCACGCCTAGGAAATGACGGCTGAAGTTGACGTCCTGCTAAGGCCATGCTGCTTAATGTTTGTCAGCCAAGCAGCTACGTGCAGGTTATCATGCAATCCTCAAAATGGAAGGAAATGTCATCTCCTGTGAGGAGGCCAGGAGGGGAAAGGCTTCTAGAACGGAGGGTGTGGCTTTGAGGCAGGTTTGAGCAAAGGCATCTCCAATCTTAGTAGGTCTCACAGTGTCAGTTGGCAAATCCTTTGATTGCCTAGGGTTGATTTTGAATTCTAAGGAACTTGCTAGAATTATATCCAATTTTATACCATGACTCACACTGTGGGGCCAAGGCAACTAACTGATTAAGGCGTCATAAATCACCCAGTACCCTACACCTAGTAAGGGGCCGAACAATATAATCCTTAGAATCAGAGGGAGGTTTCTCATCTATGAGAGGCACAATTTACTACTATTGTATAAAGTCAGCCTCTGGAAGAAGTAAACTAAAGACACTTCCAAATTGTATTTATTTAAAGATAGATCAATAGATAGTGAATGCTTGCAGCATATTGGTGGGTACCTAAGGCCTACTCAGATTGAAGGCTTTTCCACACTGGAGTTTACTGTATGCTTGCAGCTGTTTGTGTTCCCATTTATTTTGGGTAGTCCACATGGCATTGCCCTTAAACAATACCAGCCTCAATGTTTTCCCTCTGTAAATTCAGGTTTATCCAATATGGGGTAAAACCAGTAAGCTGGGGAAGATTAGGCTCCACACCACTCCGCTCAAGGCCACAGATAATTTGGTTTGATATTTTGGGTTGTGTGGGTCAGTTGTCACTTTTGGCTACTCCCTTTCCCATGTCCACTACCTCCTTCATGTTTTCATTTCTTTTCTGGCAATGCTCGTAACTATTTCTGGCTTGGTTCTAAATGGGGGAGCAATAGATCTATAGATCCCTCAGATTTGCTCTGTGGAATGCCCTCCCACCAGATGTCAAAGAGAACAACAACTATTAGACTTTTAGAAGACATCTGAAGGCAGCCCTGTTTAGGGAAGCTTTTAATGTTTGATGCATTACTGTATTTTAATATTTTGTTGGAAGCCGCCCAGAGTGGCTGAGGAGGCCCGGCCAGATGGGCAGGGTATAAATAAATTATTGTTGTTGTTGTTGTTGTTGTTGTTGCTCAAAATCAGAAAATGCAAACATGTGCTGAGAATTTACAGTTGCCTGAATGTGTGCTTCTGTGCACCTTCTGGGTGGGGAATTCTTTTAAAAACAAGAAGGTACCTGTTGGCACTTAATCAGCATAGTAGAATTAACAACTTAAAAGGTAGGGACAAACAGAAAAGGGAACGCCTACTGATATGAATGGGAGAGACCAAAGTTGTTCCTCATACAAATTCAAGTATACTTTGGTGTGGATTACTCCAGTCTAATTCAACAGGAGGGGAAGTGGATTAACAGCTGAATAAGGCTCAAATGTGACAAGCTGCTGGTTTTCCTGGAGGTGGTAAATGTGCATGTGCATTAGACCACTTCAGATGGAATGTGGAAAGTCTTAGAACTGAATGATGAGTCTTAAACATTTTTTTAAAAAATCTGAACTCCAGAAACAAATATGTCTGGATCAGGTTAGTATTAGGTATTAGACTAGAATACTTCTCACTGACATTCTAGTTTTCAAGCATGTGAGCTCTCTACCCCCTGAGGTTAGCCCCTCAGTAACAACTATGCCTTATATTGGTGCTTAGACTGGAGAAGTTGAAATGGTTTTGAGAGAGCTGTTGCTAACCATGATGTGCACACGCATTTCTTTTGTTGCCTATGGCTAAAAAGAGTTTGAATGCTTTCTGAGCACTGCAAAGCCACAGAGCCTCTTCACCAAACACAATAGTGGGATGAGTGTACACACTGCAATCAGTGTCTTCTCCTTCAAATGGCAATCAGCTTCCTAACCTGAACTCTCTGTCCATTTACAGCCTTTCTCCATTTCCAGGAGTCCACCAATTGGATTGTCTCAGTACTATTGCTCTTTTGTGATCTCTCAACTTTGCCAGTGTTCTAAAATGTCAAAGATCTGGTTTTTTAAAAAGAGCGTTTTGGCAGTTTCGTAGGTGAAATAATTGTTTATTTCAGTGTAGGAGAAAATACTCATCCTTCATTATAAAAGCAAACCACATGGCAAATGTCAACAGGATAAGAGCCAAAATGCAGCTACTGGGAAACAAGAGGGAGGCACCTGTATACTGGGGTTTCCCTAGGGATTGCATAAGTATAGAAAAACCCCTTTAAAATACCCTAAGGGTGCACACACCCAATTTTCAAATGTGGACTGAACACACTAGTTGCAGATTTTTGAGTGGCAGATGCAGTGCTGGTTAGCTGGGTGCTGCCACTCACCTGATCTCCCATCACCCTCATCCTAGTGGTAGCAGCAGAGTACTGAGGCAGTGTTGAGGTTGGTGCAGTGCAAATGCAGTGGTGGAGTCAATCTGTCCTCCTGCCAATGTGTTTGCACCACACCAAACTCACTGTTGTCTCCTCTACCTTGAAAGCAGCAGTGACCTGGGCAACAGGAAGTCAGGTGAGTGCTGCAACTCTGCAAACTGTTACTGACCAGATGGAAAAGAAAGATGAAAAATGTGGGGAAACAGAATGGAGTATCCTGGAGGAAGATATGACTGACTGGCCACGACCCTAAATAAGAGCATTCCTGCTAGACAGTGAGGATACAAACCCATATTTTGTAGTAGGTTATACTTGTTGAAGTTACTGTTTAGAACCTTGGCCACAGTCCACCAGAGCATTCTCCTGGGCATGCCTCACTGAAATGAACAGGAGCTGCTCCTGTTCTTTTGCAGATGGGATCACTTAAGAGAAGTTCCTGGTGGATCAGACCTCTTTTGTGCTTGCTACCGGATCCAGTGGATGTGGTTCATTCATTTGGATTGTTCCCTGATTCATTTGAACCCCTTGTTCTCTGAAGAAGAAATAAATGAACCATTTAAGTCTCCTAAATCTTGTAAGTTTACAATTTTGAAGTGCATAAGGGACGCAGCAGCATACAAATGATTACCTGAAAAATAAGTCATGTCAGACTAACCTGATCTCGTTTTTTGACAGAATTACAACCCTGGTAGATGAAGGGAACGCAGTGGATGTAGCCTACTTTGATTTCAGCAAGGCATTTGACAAGGTGCCCCATGATATTCTTGTAAAGAAGCTGGTAAAATGCGGTCTTGACTATGCTACCATTCAGTGGATTTGTAACTGGCTGACTGACCGAACCCAAAGGGTGCTCATCAATGGTTCCTCTTCATCCTGGAGAAGAGTAACTAGTGGGGTGCCACAGGGTTCTGTCTTGGGCCCAGTCTTATTCAACATCTTTATCAACGACTTGGATGATGGACTCAAGGGCATCCTGATCAAATTTGCAGATGACACCAAACTGGGAGGGGTGGCTAACACCCCAGAGGACAGGATCACACTTCAAAATGACCTTGACAGATTAGAGAACTGGGCCAAAACAAACAAGATGAATTTTAACAGGGAGAAATGTAAAGTATTGCACTTGGGCAAAAAAAATGAGAGGCACAAATACAAGATGGGTGACACCTGGCTTGAGAGCAGTACATGTGAAAAGGATCTAGGAGTCTTGGTTGACCACAAACTAGACATGAGCCAACAGTGTGACGCGGCAGCTAAAAAAACCAATGCAATTCTGGGCTGCATCAATAGGAGTATAGCATCTAGATCAAGGGAAGTAATAGTGCCACTGTATTCTGCTCTGGTCAGACCTCACCTGGAGTACTGTGTCCAGTTCTGGGCACCACAGTTCAAGAAGGACACTGACAAACTGGAACGTGTCCAGAGGAGGGCAACCAAAATGGTCAAAGGCCTGGAAACGATGCCTTATGAGGAACGGCTAAGGGAGCTGGGCATGTTTAGCCTGGAGAAGAGGAGGTTAAGGGGTGATATGATAGCCATGTTCAAATATATAAAAGGATGTCACATAGAGGAGGGAGAAAGGTTGTTTTCTGCTGCTCCAGAGAAGCGGACACGGAGCAATGGATCCAAACTACAAGAAAGAAGATTCCACCTAAACATTAGGAAGAACTTCCTGACAGTAAGAGCTGTTTGACAGTGGAATTTGCTGCCAAGGAGTGTGGTGGAGTCTCCTTCTTTGGAGGTCTTTAAGCAGAGGCTTGACAACCATATGTCAGGAGTGCTCTGATGGTGTTTCCTGCTTGGCAGGGGGTTGGACTCGATGGCCCTTGTGGTCTCTTCCAACTCTATGATTCTATGATTCTATGACCTAAGAACTTGGCAACACAGAAACCAATTAATGCAGTTAATGCGAACCCTTTGTTAACTGAATGCAGAACAATTGCATCTATTTTTCTCTGCTGAATGTTGGAGTGCATGCAATAATGATCCCATTCAAAGGCCCCTTGGTATCTTAAAAATGCATGGTAGATGCTCTGTTAAACCAGGTGGGACACACACACAGCTAAAACATGTAAATTATTTCTGGCATCCTTGATCCTAGTCTATAGTGTTATTGTTGAATGTCGTCTGTATTAATTGGAAGATGTGGTGCTTGGATTGTCAAAGACAATAAGCCCAGCCCAGGGTGAAGGCACTAATAAAACAACTGTAACTCTCCATCACAAAAGCCAGCGAAAATGAATGAGAAGAATAAAACATAATATTTTTGGAACGTTACACATGCCAAGCAATGGAAAATGTGGGTGGGCTTAGGCCATCACCATCAATACACAGGATACAATGGCTTTGTAGAAACTACCAGTTCCCAAAACCTCCAGTTACCACTCCAAATTACAGCGTGCAACTTTTTCGTCCTTTCATACCACCCCCAAGAGATTTTCCATGACGGAAACGTGTTGGAATGTGTGAAGCACCCCTGAGTGGTAAGTAGATGTAAGATTTCCACTTGGTCAGTTTTTAACCAATCTGGCCTTTTGCAGTTTGGGGTGTGTGTATTTGTGTGTGTGTGTAATGCAAATGTCTCTCTCTCCTGGCTTGTTACTTGCCATGCATTTCTCCATTCTCCTGCCAGGATCTAAAGATACCTCTGATCAGAGGTTACATTCCCATCTTGCAGTTAATGCCATCTATGCGTCTTTTGTTTCTTAAAAGAAAATAAAAATAAACATTGCACTTGGACTAGAATCTGTTCTGTAAAAGGCTTCTCATTGTCTCTGAGTGTTTCAGAGGAGACATCTGTCTTCTGCCACAGCACAATACTGTGCTCTTAAAGTTGGCTCATCTTCTGACAGCTTCCTTTGTCTCCTTTTACCTTCTTTCTCCTGCTGTTTTGACTCCTGCTTCAGTGTTATATATCCTTCATCCTTTCATACTTGTTGTTATTTCCCCATTGCCAGGCAGCCATTGAAGTCGTTATTTCTTTGGTAAAAAAAAATGAGGTGCCAGTACTCATATCCCGATAAATTGTAAAATGCCTCTCCCATCCCTCCTTTCTCCTTGTGCCCCCCACCCCACTGGTGGTTAGTAGTTTCTGTAAGTTGCTTTGAGACAGTTCCAAGAGTAAACTGACTACTTACAAATAGTAATAGCAGCAGAAGAGTCAATGGACCTGGGGGCGCGTGCTAGAAGGTCATGGAGGTGTGGCCAATGAGGTCATGGAGGTGTGACCAAGTTGCCCTGGTTTTCTTCCCATCCTCCACCTTTGAAAAGATACTGTGGACAATTAAGTACTGCAGATGTACAAGTTGTTGTTTTGTTGTTTAGCCATTTAGTCGTGTCCGACTCTTCGTGACCCCATGGACCAGAGCACGCCAGGCACTCCTTCTTCCACTGCCTCCTGCAGTTTGGTCAAACTCATGCTGGTAGCTTCGAGAACACTGGCCAAAGTATTGGAGCCTCAGCTTCAGGATCTGTCCTTCCAGTGAGCACTCAGAGCTGATTTCCTTCAGAATGCATAGGTTTGATCTTCTTGCAGTCCATGGGACTCTCAATAGTCTCCTCCAGCACCATAATTCAAAAACATCAATTCTTCAGCGATCAGCCTTCTTTATGGTCCAGCTCTCATTTCCATACATCACTACTGGGAAAACCATAGCTTTAACTATACGGGCCACAAATACTTAGTACCAAACTAAACTGAAAAGCATCTTTGGAAGCCATCTTTTGAAATTTGCACTTTGTTGAATTTTGCACTACGCTTGCCCAGCCAACTAATATGTACAAAAAAATCATGTATTAGGAGAAAGTGTGCGTAGGAGTGCATATATTAATAGAACTAACATACAAAGTGTATTTAATCAGAGGATAGTTGCAAAAATGTGTATATTAGGAGAAATTAGCACTAAAATGCTGGTGAATTTTCATGAGGTTTTTATTTTATCTTAAAACAATTGCAAATTACTGTGGAAAAGTGGAGAACAGAATTTAGGGAAAAAACAGAATTGGAAATAATGAACTGGGAAAAATGAGAAATAGGGAGGACCATAGATGGAGAGGTAGATCTGCTCTACCCTGTGGTTCCTGGGACAGCCTGCCAGGGACCATAGGACTGTGTCCTAAGTTAAATTAAAAAATCCAAAACTTCCAATTAATACTTTTAAAATCATTTTTTATTATCTTGAAAAGAAATCTTTTGGGTATATGTTCAATTAGGTCTCAGCCTAGGTGTGACTAACTTTTTCTCATGATGCATTCCAAAGTGATGCCATATACGGAGAGACATTCTTAATGGCTGGTTCACATTTTTCGACCCCCTTTCTTTGGAAATTCATTAGAGTTTGTGACTTTTACACTTTTACACTTATGACCCCATTAACACCCATGCATATGTTTTGGGCATATAATGTCTGAACAAATGTGAGTTTGTCGGGCTGCTATAGCTTGCGAGGAGGAGGAGGAGGAGGAGGAGGAGGAGAGAGTTTGGACTTGATATCCCGCCTTTCACTCCCCTTAAGGAGTCTCAAAGCGGCTAACAATCTCCCTTCCCTTCCTACCCCACAACAAACACTCTGTGAGGTGAGTGAGGCTGAAAGACTTCAGAATAGTGTGATTGCCCAAGGTCACCCAGCAACTGCATGTGGAGGAGCTGGGAAGCGAACCCGGTTCACCAGATTACGAGTCCACCACTCTTAACCACTACACCACGCTGGCTGCTGACCCACCTTGTTTGACTGAACAGGACAGGTGCTGTGAAAAAGCAGAGAGAGGAAAGATAAGATAACAAGTGTTCTGCCCCCATCCCCTGCCCCTTCCTACTTAGAACTACAGTGGTGAAAACCATACCAAGGCCACCTGTGTATGCAGGCTTGAGTGCTATTGTGACGCAGCAGCAGGCACGAGGCCAGCACAAGCCCATCCCTATTTGCATGATTAAGAACACCTAGTGCTGAATTTCACAGATCTTTAACTAGCTTTGAAGGATCAATGCAAGAAGAATTGCTCGTGTAAGAAGTTCCTCTGGGCTTGGCACAGGAGCTGCCTCTTCTTGCCAGCATGGCTGCCTACTGAGGTCCATTCGCTTCCTTTATTTTCAGATAAGTGAATCATCAAAATCCTTACGTCAAATCTGATTATATAACTTGCCATCAGTGTCATCAGCTGTCCTCAATGGGTTCATTGTTGAGCTGTAAAGAATCATAGCGTGAAACCAACCTAATAATGAAATAACAGTTAGATGTTGACTTTTTGCCAGGGCTGTGTGTACTCTGCTGCACTAAAAATTAATAAATTAAATCTCTCTGTTAAGACAACCTGAATTCTATACCAAGAAAAGCTGGATTTGTTGGCCTGTATGAATTACACACTTTAAGTAGCTTTCCATAATTTCTTTTGTTCTGCATAATTTATTCTACTTTTCCCCTATTTTGCATAATTTATCATGGCTCTGCTGGAAGCAGGGAGACAAGGTCCTATGCCTGTCAGTGAAACCTCAATGTTTTGTCTGCTTAGAATTGAATTTAGCCTCCCTTCTGGCTTTGGAGATTTCATACCCAAACTTCTCAAGCATTCTCTTTGCATTCACAAAGATTAGAAACTTGTGGGCTTTTAAATTTTATTTTTAAATGAGAGTTAACATTCTCGGGAAGCTGAAATCTGTATATAACGCCATAGTTTGACTTTTCCTGCACTTCTGTGGCAATCACCCGAGGTTCATTAGATCTGCATAAACTGCCTGCACACTGTTCATTCCCATTTCCCTATGTTATAAATTCCTCTGAACAAACTTCTGAATTGGAGATACTTAAGGGCTGGTTGTCCTAATAATACATTGCCTAGACGGTTTGTGCTACACTACTGGTTATTAAAGTGCCTGGAAAGGCAGGAGTGAGATGGCCTGAAGTTGCTGGGTAGGAGACTTGGATGCCAGCCGGCTGTCTCCCTGCTCCTGAGGAGACCACCGCAAGGTAGTGAGGATTCCATGCCCCTTCTCCTAGGTGATGCCCATACAAATGGTGGCATGAAGAGAGAAAGAAATAGGATGAGTCACCTATCGGGGCTACCCTACAGGGGTGGTGCTGGAGCAGGTGGTGCTGTCCGTCACATTTATTAAGAAACCTGGAAGAGATGGCACCTTTCCCTACTGCATTAATTCATTTTAGATTTCTTCATTTAAACCTCTTGAAATTGTTTTAATTTCATTTTGTTTGCCATATATGCTGATTTAAATTGTAGCCTACACTGTTCGAAGGATAGAGGATGGGTGACAAGTCTTTAAAGACAAAGCCGTTGCTGCAAATTAAAAGCACCTTCAAGTACAACAACAACAACAAAACTTTATTACGGTCGTAGACCAGCACCTTCAAGTATAACATATCTCATGCCATATTAGCCATGGTTTTTAACTGAAAGGCTTATTCAGCTTGTCTGACTGAACAGCCAGCAGTTCTCAGTACGTTACCTGTGGCGGGTGAAGAGCTCTGGACTAATCACCAGAGCATCTGATCACAAGAGCATACCTAAAGGAGCATCTCCACCTCCATCATTCATCCCGGACCCTGAGGTCCAGCGCTGAGGCCCTTCTGGCGGTTCCCTCACTGTGAGAAGTGAAGCTACAGGGAACCAGGCAGAGGGCCTTCTTGGTAGTGGTGCCCACCCTGTGGAACACGCTCCCATCAGGTGTCAAGGAAATAAACAACTACCTGACTTTTAGAAGACATCTGAAGGCAGCCCCGTTTAGGGAAGCTTTTAATGTTTGATGCTTTATCGTGTTTTTAATATTCTGTTGGGAGCCACCCAGAGTAGCTGGGGAAACCCAGCCAGATGGGCAGGGTATAAATAATAAATTGTTTTTATTATTATTATTATTATTATTATTATTATTATTATTATTATCTGAGCAGTAAAGTGGTGCTGCTGAATGATGTTTCACCAGAGAAGCTGCTTGTGCATCTGTACGTCTGTGTGTCATATGAGATATATTTTGCTCGCTCTCTCTCCTTTTCTCAGAAGCTGACAAACGATCAGTTGCAAGCTTAGTCATACGAGTGACCCTTGAACAGGCAGTTGTATACGACTCATCCATTCCAAGCACACATTGCTACTACTGACTTCCTGAGGTCATGTACTACATATTCACTGCCTGTGGCTCCTGGTTGCACAAGAACACCAGCAGTGTCAAGTTTCAAGGCCTGCTATAACATGCTTTCTCTCTCTTGTACTGTAATCTGAGGTTACACGCCAAAGTTCTTACTCATCCCCCCACCCCATTTCTGTTATAGGGTTAGACCCAGCCTGAGACTTAGGTTAGGCTGAGAGATAGGGATCATTAACCCCAAGGTCATCCAGTGAATTGAATAGTTGTGTTGGGAACTGAACCCATATCTCCATGGGGTGAAGCTGACACTCTATCAACTGCATCACACTGGTACATAAGTGCCCTTATACTATCCTGACGGGCATAAGGATTCAAAATATGTACCGTATTTTTTGCACCATAACACTCACTTTTTTCCTCCTAGAAAGTAAGGGGAAATGTCTGTGCGTGTTATGGAGGGAATGCCTACGGGTGGCATGCCTATGGATTTTCCTCCTCTAAAAACTATGTGTGTGTTATGGTCAGGTGCGTGTTATAGAGCGAAAAATACGGTATATGGTGGGAGAAAAATGATGCTGACATTTCAATTGGGTATTTATATTATTGACTTGGTGTCAGATAGCAGCTTTGAGGAGGGCTTTTTGTTTGTTTGTTTTTTAAATCAGACCACACCACGGGGCAGAGGGTTCAAAAAAGGGCCTTCACTCATGCATTGGGTCTCATTCTGGTTGCCTTGCTTCTAAAGTTTTAAAAATGACAAGGTGTGTACCAAATAGGTGAGAGGACTTATCTCTAGTGCAGCCTGATTCAGCCTGAGGCCCCTGAGGATGTATGATGAGAATTCACCCTCCCTTTCACCCCCTGAAGCAATTGTTGAGGGAGCGAAGTGGGGGCAGGGAGGTTATGGAGGATGACATCCAACCTGGATTGTACCTCACAGGGAGTCAGTGAGGGTGAAATCCACCTCTCCATGCTGTGTTGCCAGTCCCCAAACTGACCACTATAATGTTACAGTACTATGGGGTAGGGTGGAGTTTAGAGCTGATTGGAAGACTGCTGAATCCTTCCATCCACACTGGCTGGAGAATTATGGAACCAATCGCAGGGTTGGAAGGAACCTAATCTAATCCAGTCCTCTGCCACAACTGCAGCCAGTGCTTTTTTTCCCCAACAGGAACTCATCGGAACTCAGTTCTGGCACATCTCAGGTGGGTGCCATTGCCATTATAAGAGAACAAGGGAGGCGTTCCTGGTGAGTCCCGGCACCTCTTTTTAGCACTGACCGCAGCATTCCTGCTAGGTGACCATCTAGTCTCTACTTCAAAGGAAAGTTTATCACCTTCCAAGGGCAGACTGTTGAACAACTCATACCATGAGGGAACTTGAAATCCCCTTCCTCATCATTTGAACCTGCTGAGTTTGAAGCAAGAGAAAACAAATTTGCTCCATCACCTGAGTCTTTCAGAGTCTCTCAGAGTACCCTCTCACTTGTCTCTTCTCCTGGCTAAATATATCCAAGTCTTTCAATCTTTCCTCATTGGACTTGGTGTATAGACCCCTCATTATCTTTATTATCATTGGAGGCAGTAATGCTTTTGAATGTGGTTGGTGGAAACCACAGAAGGGGAGAGTTCTCTTGTGCTTGGGTCCTGCTTGTGGGTTGTCCACAGGCATCTGGTTGGCCACTGTGAGATCAGGATGCTGGACTAGATGGACCATTGGCCTGATCAAGCAGGCTTTTCTTATGTTCTTATGTCACCTCTCGACACATCCTTTCTAACTCCCCCCCACTCACTATGGGAAGGTTTTGGGACTGCACAGCCTGTTTTTGCAGAAGTGACACTTTCCTACACACCCAGGAAGGCCTCCAACAATGCAAAAACTCCCTACCTTCTCTATGGGTGGCCACATTTTATTGCCCTACTGCTGGCATAGGTCCATCAAGTTTGCAGTTAGAGTGAATGGTATGGTTGACTGAGAGAGTTGAATGTGCTTAGTTGTTGCTCTTTGATTTGATTGGTTTAGATACAGGATATGCAAATGGGCTGTGAGTAGCTCGAGCTTGATTAGCCAAGGTACTTTGTTGTCTTAAAATAGCAAAACTGAAATGAGAACTCCAGAGAGAGCAATTTTGGCATCTCACAAATAATTCTGGCATGGAAGCAATAGATACTATGGCCAAGTGGTTCTGTGGCTTTCACATACTTTTTGCGGCTCCTTGATCACCAAATTTTGACTATGATTATAGCCAGTAGTACTATTTTTGGGGAAGCGCACAATGCATGGGGAGCCATGGAGATATTCTGGGTGGCCTTGTACGGGACAGACTGGAGCCATTGTTTGTCACTGGCAATGCATGATGGGAAATGTTCCAGAAGAGCCACAGACACACTTTCCGAAAACATTCAGTATCAAATCCCTCCTTCACTCTCCACTTCTCTCTCTCTCTCTCTCTCTCTCACTCACACACACACACACACACACAGCTATTCCTGATTGCCCTTTCGGGATCTGTTCAATGATCTGAGGAATGATAGCTAAGAGACATTTCACCTATTGTGAATAGGCTTCCTAAAATTTTGAAGACGCAGTCTCTTAAAGAATGTATGGACATTCTTTGTTGCTTTTCTTGATAGACTCCCAAGCAAAACAAGGTGGTAGGTTGTCACTATGCAATGGGTGCTGTGCAACATTTCCCCTAGTTTTGCAAATTTGACATAGCTTTGACCAAGGTCACATTTTTTCAACCATAAAGTTTTGCGAAATAACAGCTTTTCTAATAATAAACAATTCAAACCGAAAAATACCCAAACCAGGGCTCTGGGTAAAAGTTCGGCAAACCATCATAATAAGAAATGGACAATGTGGTTGCATTCATACTGTTACTATTGTGGAGGAGTGAGTCAATGCAGACCGTAAATTTAGGTTTGTCACAATTAATGTGGATTAAAGTGCTTTGTTGCCCTATTACAACAAACCCCACTTTTAAAAAAGTAACAAGACTCTTTGCAGTTGGGAAGTGAACGGGAAATACATTGAGGACTGTGGGGTGAACAAATGACTAAAGTGAAGACATATAATCACCCTGTATGTAGATCAGGATGGATGTAGGATGATTACACATTGTTATATAGCTTGGCAAAACAAATAAGAATAAGTGCTCAATAAAGACAGGAAATAGTTGAACCTCTGTGTAAGCTTTGTACAAGCAAATCAGGATGAATGCTCAATAAATGGACTGCCTGGAGGATATATATTAAATACATACATACATACAGTGGTACCTTGGTTTTCATACTTAATCCTTTCTGGAAGTCTGTTCCAAAACCAAAGTGTTCCAAAACCAAGGTACACTTTCCCATATAAAGTAATGCAAAACGGATTAATCTATTCCAGACAATTAAAAATAACCCCTAAAACAGCAATTTAACATGAATTTTACTATCTAACAATTGATCCATAAAATGAAAGCAATAATCAATGTTCTGTACTATAAAATAAATAAAACAGTATTGTAGATGATAAAAATAATTTTTTTTTAATCTTACCTGCACTGATGATAGTCATTGTTTGGATGGGGGGCTTTTATCCATTTCCACAGTCACAAAATCAGTCAGTCAATCAATCAATCAATCAATCAATCAATCATAAAATGAAAAACAAGCCACAGTAAAAAGAATGTAAAAGCCACACAAACAAAAACACAAAAAATGTAAAAACAAAAGCACCAAGTATCACCTCAGAACACTGCAATCAGAAACGGAAGGCTTTAATTACGATGGGGAGGGGACTCAAATGAGTTATGCACTGATAAAAGCAGGAGGCAAAAAGCCTCAATTATGATGGGGAGGACTCAAATTAGCTGCACAACAGTGAAAACAGAAGCACGTTCAGCTTGCAAGGCAAAGTTCAAAAACCGGAATACCTACTTCCGGGTTTGCAGCGTTCGAGTTCTGAGTTGTTCGGGAACTAAGCTGTTCAAAAACTGAGGTACCACTGTATCACTATCCTCATGATCAGAACAAGACCGTAAGTGTCTCCTAATTATTTTGTTTTAAACAAGACTCGCACTTTGGTGCGAACATAGTTCACACTTTGAGAATGTGTCAATTTAGGCATCTCTTGGTTTCTCATTTTCCCAGTTCCACATCACTTTGCATTTAAAAAGGGGGGGCATGAAAATTCACCAGAATTTTAGTGTGAATTTCTCCTGTACACATTTTTGAATGCAATTTTGCCTAATATACACATTTTTGCAAATCATTTTTCCTAATAGAATGTATTTTCCATGTTCTTTTCATTAATACATGCATTTATATATTTAACTTTACTTTTTAGCTAATATATTTTATATGTTTTTAGCTTTTTCTGTCATATCCATGCTTGTTTTAATTTTTGTATGCTGTCTTGAGTCCCAGTTCTGGGGGAAAGGCAGGATATGATGATGATGTTGATGATAATCATAATGAAAGGAAATCCTGCCTATGGAGCTGAAATCTCAAGATGCCACCATCTGGCAAAGCTATCTATCAACTCAAGTTTAGTGGAAGGGTCATGGCTCAGCAATAAGTCATCTGCCCTGCATACAGAAACCCCTGGTTTCAGTCCTCAGCATTTCCAGGTAGGACTAGGCATGTCCTCCATCTGAAAACCTGGACAGTTGCTGCCAGTCAACATACTGAGCTACATGGACCAATGGATTCAGTATAAGGCAGCTACCTATGTTCCTATGTAAGCTTTTCAACATCAGATCATTATTAGGATTTGGACTGAAGTAGTACTTAAGGACCTCATTGGCTCTAGGGCTCTATTGGCAGAAACTTCAAACAGGCAGAATATATATATATATATATATATATATATATATATATATATATATATATATAAAACAACCCCCCCACCCTCCTAGAGGCCAATGTTTAAACAAGTAGTAAGGAGTTGATTGACCCTAAAAGCAAGTTTCATAGTATAGGGAAAGCTTTGATGTGCATTTGTGGATAAATCTTAAAGTAGCAACAAGAGGTCTTCAAGGACTGCTGTGTGTAAGAAAAGCCTGGCAGTGGTATCTCTCTTGAACAAAAGTCCAATGGTAATATAAAACCTCGATGCTGTAAACTAGCAAATCTTAGAGCATGCCACATATGCTAAAGCAGATAGGTTTTTCTTACTGTTTGAGGAAGAATGTGAGACTACATGAAAGTAAGTGCAAGCCCCCATCCTCAGTATTGGCCTTAGATAATTTTCTGAAGGTCTGTTGAGATGAATAGACAGGAGATGATAGATAGATAGTCTGGAGTCACAGTCTTACACCAGAGCAGTTACGTAATGGTCCTGCTCTCTGAGTCTTGTGAAGAGTTGGGGATATTGTGTGTTACATTTTTATACTAAGACTGTTGTGGAGGATTTCAGCTGGAGGAAAATCTGTATTGCTTTAGTCTTTTAATATATGAGTACTGTAACCCAGACTTTGATTTTACCTCAGTGAATGATTATTATTTTTTGATCATCCTAACAAGAAATAGTGGATAGCACTTTGGGCAAGCTCTAACTGTTTGTGTTCTGCCAAAAATACCTCAGAGCTGGTGCCCAAATGTAATCAATTCTTCTGGGCATGTGAAACTGAAGCCCTAACACCTCGCCTGACTTCAGCAAACCATACTTCAGTTCAAGGCTTGTGTGGGCACTCTGAGCCTCAACGAGGGCTTTCATGGCATCTAATCCACTAACCTCATCTCCCTAATCGCATTATATATGAACATGATGAAATATAACTTAAGCTGGCACCTGGAAGGCTCTTGGCTTAGTCATTTCAGTTCAGCAGTGTGCAGGGGATAACTTGATTTCTTCTGTCGAGTTCAGAATTTACTTTGCCAAGGTTTCGTTTTCTTTCTTTCTTTCTTAATTTGAAACAATGCATATAGGATAGGATTTTATCAGACAGAAGTGACCTACCTGGGGTGTTTTTGTGTGTGTGTGAAAATGAAACACCAAAGAGTTATAAGCTAGTGGATCACATTACTACCTGAGAAACATGCCCACTTTCACTGGGGCTACCAAAGACTGAGCACCTTCTAGCTTAGATTGCTAAGAATAAATAATGGATGTTTTGGCACAAGCATGGAATGTAGTTCTTTACAGCTACACCTGATGCCTATTAGTAAAGAAGTCTTCTGAATTATCTGATTCACAGGGGGCCAGTTCTCACTTCATTTTTTAAAATATATATATATTCAGCAACACACATTCAAGTATAAAATACATGCACTGTATTTGAGAAATGAAATGGACGCAAGCGCTGTTTTCAGCAATTGTCACTTTAAAATACGCACAACAATTGGGAAAGGATCAGATGCTGCTCAGTTGCATTTGAGAGGGACAAGGACCATCTTAGGAACAGCAGCAGGAGAAGGCTCTTGCCTGACTGATGATCCAGCTGGGCTCTTATGCTCTCAACAAAACATAAATGAGCACTTCACATTTGATGCAGCTCGTGTGCGTTTTATACTGTATTTTTGTATGCCTAGATAACCAATTACATAGTTAAAGTAAGAACTGAGAACCCATAAATGAATTTTCTTTTGGGATGATGACAGGCACATATACACACGTTAAAAGGATGCTAGAAGTGGTTTGGACACCCACCTACTGCATCCCAATGTATTTGCTTTCAGGGCAGAGAGTGTATATTCAAGCCACTTCTACCACAGTTCAAATGTATGTTGGTCTCCATCCTTTGTTTCAAATGCATCTGCCAGCTGGGTCCTTGAATCCAGATGTCTTCTCTGATCATGGATCATGGGGTGCAGTTTTGCCTTTAGCACTGTGTCACTGGCAAAACAAGAATTCTGCGTCCACTTCCATAATGTGAGACCCACTGTTCTGGGGTTGATTTCTTCAAGAGGGTATTTTCCTGAAATAAAGGGCATGGTGTTCTATGTTTGCTTTTCTTCACCCGCTCTTCTGGAAGCAACTATCTATGCAAACTACTCACCTTAACACAATGGGAAAATTTGAATTGTTCATAGATAAAGGTACCTGATTTATGACTTTATCACTCCCTGCCACCAGTGAGAAGGGAAGGGAATCATAAAAAAGGGGGAAAGATCAGTTTGTGTCCTCTTCTTCCCAGCAGGAGGGCAAGATTGAGCATGAATAAACATATAATTTTCCCATCCTTTTTAGAATAACAGCCAGCAACGAAGATGATTGAAATAAAGATCTGAATGAAAGAAAACTGGCTACAGCTCAAATCCATGATCACTGGCAAAGGAAATAATAACTCAGGACAGACGGGCGAAACCTCCTTGATGCCCAGATTATCTATTGAAGGTGCAGGTCTATTTCCAACCTAGGAGAATTTACTTACTTTTGTTAGGCAATATCCATAGCTCTAAGGAACAACTAATTCACTAAACACGCCTGGTGAATCATTAAGGCAGAGAGAAAAGTAAAGACAGAACTATACTTATCAAAGGAGTGTTGAAGAAGAAGAAAGAATTATAAGCTGTTGATTTGATGATTATCTCCATCAAATAACACAGCAAAACAAAACAGGGGGAATATCTGTATTTTTTATCAAGGGTTTCCACCCATAATGCTGGGTACTTCCCACCCGAACAATGAAGCAAGGAAGCAATAAATAATCTTTTGCATTCTGGGATACAAAGCAAGATATTGTGCTAAGTTCAGAAAAAGATTCGCATGGAGGAATGAGGTCAGAAGAAAAGGAAGAAAAAGAGTGACAATAATGGCTTTTGAAGGGAGGGGCTCATGAGCCGCTATTCAATTTCTCATGACTGATTGGTATTGTGTTGTATTACTGGTAGGGACATCGCCCCTTCCACAAACTTTTTGAAAACATAAGAACCCTGCTAGATAAAACCAGAGGCCCATCTAGTCCAGCTTTCTGTTCTCAGAGCTGCTGAGCAGCTGTCTATGGGAAGCCCCTAAGCAAGTAATGAGAACAGCACCTGGTAACCAGAGCAGCAGGGCTCACAGCAACAGGCTTTCGGTGGCAGAGGGATGAGGCGACACCAAGTTCAGGACCGTGTAGATGCGCAGGCAAAGTTAATCTTGGTGTTCCCACTGATGCACCCACAAAATCCCAGCCTAAATGCCACCTTGCCCCTCGCCATTCCTGATAAGCGGTAGCGCCTCCGCTGCCGAGAAGCTGTTGCTGTGACTCTGTCCAGCCACTAGGAGCTGAAGTCAGACAATAAAGCAATAAAACACCTGATGTCAGTGAAGTTAACTCTTTATTCAAAGCAGCAAATCAGCTCAGCCCTAGTGGTCACAGCAACCTTTCCCAGTAAGTCTTGCCCCAATGAAGCAGTTGTGAGGACCGCTCTCTAAGGTGCCTCCCCTGGTTCCTTCCACAGCAGCCAAAGGCTCTGTCCTCTTGTCTCTTGTTCCTCCATCTTCATTTCTCTGCATTTTCTGGGAGACCAGTGTGGAGGGTCACACCAGGAGGGGGAGACTCCCTGGATTCTTCAGCAACCTACCTCCTCTCTGTCTCCTGGCCCCCTTCCTCTCCTGCCTCTGAATCTGGACTGCCCTCTGCCACAGCCTCCTCCTGCTCACTAAACCCTGTTGCCTTTTAAAATATTTGGTGTTTTATTATGCTTTTATTTTTGTTGGAAGCTGCCCAGAGTGGCTGGGGCAACCCATATCACGCAGTACAACTGTTTCTGGACGGTACCACTTCAGACTGCAGGTGTGAAATCATTTGCCTGAATGCTCTTCTGTGGAGGAAATTTTCCACCTGTACATGTCGAAAATGAATATGTCAGGAGAAAATTTAGGCTAGAGCCCTTCTCCCTTATTTTTATGTGCAGGGATTTAGACAGACAGATCATAGATCAATATCTGTCTATTGATAATCCCTCACCTGCAGATTAAAGTGGTTCAGTCTATGAGCAGTTTTATCACACAACTTTCCATTTGTGCAGATTAGCTGTGAATTTTAGTAATTTTCTTTAGGACTCAACTGCCTTCCCTGGGTTATGTCTTAGAATAAATAGGATGAGCTCATGGGTCTGCACCTCACCCTGGTCATATTCCCAAATATGGTTCTAGTTTGGGGATCATAATGCCACCCACTCTTCTTAGTGAACAGGCTTTTTGGGTTCTTGTATACAGTGGTACCTCGGGTTACAGACGCTTCAGGTTACAGACTCTGCTAACCCAGAAATAGTACCTCGGGTTAAGAACTTTGCTTCAGGATGTCTGAATCGCACGGCAGCGGGAGGTCCCATTAGCTAAAGTGGTACCTCAGGTTAAGAACAGTTTCAGGTTAAGAACGGACCTCCAGAACGAATTAAGTTCTTAATCTGAGGTACCACTGTATATGCAGTGCAAATGCACAAAGATGAACCCAAGACATGAAAGACAACCAGGGGACAGATCAAAATAAACCACAAAGAAACAAACTGCAACAGAGAGGCACGGTGAGCAGGTATAGCACCAATTCATACCTTGTCTCTGAGCGTGTACCTTTTTGTGCTTGACTGTTTCTGTCTGTTTTGGGAGATGAAGCACACAAGGCTTCCATCATGTCCGCATGAGCTGTTGCTGCTTGTTCCACATGACTGTGCTGAATGCTGACAAGTGGAGCATGTGCCCCTGACAGCAGGTCTGCCATTACAAAACCATGTCCTGGCTGGCATGCAATTGTCTCGCACAAAATACTTTTCTCGAGTCAGAGACAGAATCCGCACATGCCACTTAGAGTGTTTCTGAGTTTCTTTTCCATTGTTGGCGTGCATGTGTGAAAGGCAGCTTGAAATGTGCTTGTATTCTTTATATTTTTTAAATGGCTGGTGCCTGTGCAGGGAGCTGGATGTAGAGTCGCAGCTTCCAGAGTCTTGTGTGTCATCTGTAAACAGATGGGTTTTATCTGAATCACATTCTTACTTCTCTAGTTACAATTTTCCCCCACATTTCACTTTCCCTCCCTGGATGCAAGTATCTTTAAACCTTATTTATTGATTTTTCACACAAAAAACTTTACAGATTTTAACATAAATTGTAAATTACTTTATCCATCCATCCACCCCTTCTATGGTTTCCCTGTTTACACTTGAATGCTGCATATTTCTCATATACTATTCAATATATCCATTTTAACCTATTTTATGCTGTTGTTCATACTTCAGGTCCTGCAAGTATCTTTTTGCTCACTCTGAAGGGTCCTTACTTCATACCCTTGACTGTGAGTATCTATGGTATGGCTGGTACATTCATATACCCTCTGAGGGTAGGGACATCTTCGGTGAAATTAATAAAGATGGTGTGTGTGCTTATCAATTTCAATAGGATGTTATTTTTTCTTCTTCATGTGCGTCCACCAATGCTGGTGCACAAAATATCTGTAATTCAGCAATAATCACAAGGTTTCAGTGAAATTATCATGGCTTTCCTATGTTCTTGTCAGTGTCCAGGGAGGACAGAGAAGTGGTTGCACCCACCCAGCCACCCACACTGGCAGATTGTCACTGACATGTCACACTGGACTGTCTCTAAGTCTGTTGTTGTTGTTGTTTAGTTGTTTAGTCATGTCCGACTCTTCGTGACCCTATGGACCAGAGCACGCCAGGCACTCCTGTCTTCCACTGCCTCCCGCAGTTTGGTCAAACTCATGCCGGTAGCCTCAAGAACACTATCCAACCATCTTGCCCTCTGTCGCCCCCTTCTCCTTGTGCCCTCAATCTTTCCCAACATCAGGGTCTTTTCCAGGGAGTCTTCTCTTCTCATGAGGTGGCCAAAGTATTGGAGCCTCAGCTTCAGGATCTGTCCTTCCAGTGAGCACTCAGAGCTGATTTCCTTAAGAATGGATAGGTTTGATCTTCTTGCAGTCCATAGGACTCTCAAGAGTCTCCTCCAGCACCTTAATTCAAAAGCATCAATTCTTTGGTGGTCAGCCTTCTTAAAACATTAACATATGGACAATGGTATGGTAAGAAGTGGGAGGAGATTCCTAAGTGATTAAAAACAGCACTTTGTAGGGCACATGTGAGTTCAGTCAGAGACATGGATTGTGTCTAAACATAATAACATAAGGCGAAAGTCATTCACTGAAAGAAGGTCCGTGTCATGATGGGGGCGGGTATGTGTGTGTCAAACATATGGAAGGAAGTCCTCATGATGGTCCATTCTCAACTGATTCCTCTGACATCCCTAACTGCATCCCAGGTAGTAATAACTGAATCCATTATATTACCTGCAGAACCTAACATATTTAACTGATGAATATGGTCGGGGAGCTCACTGGAAGGACAGATCATGAAGCTGAGGCTCCAATACTTTGGCCACCTCATGAGAAGAGAAGACTCCCTCGAAAAGACCCTGATGTTGGGAAAGATGGAGGGCACAAGGAGAAGGGGACGACAGAGGACAAGATGGTTAGACAGTGTTCTTGAAGTGACAAACATGAGTCTGACCAAGCTGCGGGAGGCAGTGGAAGACAGGGGTGCCTGGCGTGCTCTGGTCCATGGGGTCACGAAGAGTCGGACACGACTAAACGACTAAACAACAACAAATGGTTGGGGAAGAATCCGCTGGGATTCCAATGCATTCCAATGACATAAGAGCATGGTTGTGCTTTCCCTTTTATTTCTTCCTCTTCTGCTACTGTGCCTGACAGAACCACCTGTTCAGTGAGGTGATGCTTTTAGAGTGAAGTGTTTTGATGGGTCAAAGAGCTGCTCTGCTAGCGCTGATGTCTAATGCATGGATGCAAATCTTTGAACTCTCTGCACCACATTCGTATGCATTCCCATTCTGACTATTTAAGGAACGTGTTGCTTCAACTGCTAATTGCTTATGAATCTAACAGCAGATGTGAACATGTCTGGCAGTCTTTTTACTTCTTAATCTTACAGTTTTGGCATGTTCCGCATTGTCTGACCTTTAGATTAATCACCTTTTATGTCTGGTCTCTCCTAGGCAATTTCAGGTTTTTGATCTTGTTTAGCTGAAATCCTGTTACCTCTTGTACTGGAAGCAACACACTGCAAATTCTTGGTATTTAGCTGTGGTGCCATCTCAGGTGACCATAATCATCACCAAGGCTGTGTGTCTGCTGTGTTGTTGTGCAGACAAATCCTTCAAGGGAGGATGAAGGATGTAAGTAAATCAATAAAACAACACTTAATCCATTCTTGGAGATCTGAAAATCCCCAGGCTGAAAATTTGCCAACTTAGTTGGACATATGCAGTCATTTGGTCCTGCTCTAATCACATCATGCATTTTGAAAGTATCTCCCAAATTCCAGAACTTTTCCATGAGCTAGTATATTATCTAATAATGATTCTACCATCATACAGAAGAATTTGCATTGCATCCTGACACCACCTCTTTGCTTTCCCTTGGGTCAACATTGACCATTCCTGACTTCAAATAACCCCCGACTTAAAGAAGCAAAGTTTTAAGAGTTGTTTATACTTGGATCCATTAAAGAAATAGTGGTGAAAAATAAGTGTCTGGCCTACTCTTCAAAATGCCAAGGTAAACACTAGGTGACCTATTCCTTGTTCTTTGCCTAACCTGGCTGAACTCTGGAAGAAAGTAATAAATAGCAGTGGTTAATTGGCGTCATTTCTAAGTATAACATCCCCACTTCCTCACATCAAGTTTGCCCAGGACTCAAAGGTTTGTGAGCTAGACAAATAAAAATATATGGTGCTGCTTGAAAGAGAAGGGGCACGAGAGTTTTGTGGCCTGGCCCAAGATTCAGGGTCATCTCACACATCACAGCGATGTTGCCAGAAATTGTTTCCCAATGGCAACTTGTCCCTGACTGGCCTGTAGCATTTAGGAGCATCACAAAAACTAGTCTTCAAGCACAACACAACTTCAAAAATCAAAGAGAAGGGAGATGCTGTCTGATGATTCCAAGCTCTGCACTCTGGTGAACAATCTTCCAGATGGCACAGTTTTGGGCCACAGTCCAACAGAGTAAGGTGCTCTTAAGCCTACTGCTTTCAGCTAGCTTAATCTTGCCTAACTTTTGTTGGATTGTGGGCTTTATGTATTAAAGCCACAATGGATATTTAAGGAAATGTACTGCCACTAGATCTAGTTGTATATCCAAAACATAGATTCTAGATTTGATGCAAAGTCTTTTGGTTCCCGCGATTTTAAAAAAAGAACCATCGAAACTTCAGTGATGTTGCCTTCAGAGGAAGTTTATTCTGAAGATGTTTCCCTGAACTACTTGATGGGGCATGACTATAAGAATGCAAGAAAAGCCCAGATGGATTAGACCAAAGGCCCATCTGGTCCAGTGTCCTCTTCTCACAGTGGGCCGCCCAGATGCCTATGGGAATCCAGCCAGCAGAACCTGAATATAACAGTACATTTCTCAGTTGTGATTTCCAGCAACTAGTATTCAGAAGCATACTTCCTCCAATAGTGGTGTTATAAGAATTCTAAGGTCTCAAATAAAAAAAATAAATGTTCATAAATGTACAAGGCAAACACATACATAACTATATAAACCACGTGTCTGACCTGGATTCAGGAACTAAACTATTTACCATCACAAAAGAATGGCTAGGCTGCCCAGGTAAAGCAATCAGTGAGCGTTATCAGCATATCCTGGCAGACAGGATTTCTGCTGTAGACAGCCTCCTTCTGTGATGTATGTATGATGTTTTGGGGGGTGGTCTTGAGCTACAGGGTGGGCAATTTCAAAAGTCTATATAAGGGCTTGCGCACCATTGTTCTGGTTTCTCTCCTCCCTCCTGTATGTGGTGAGTGGGGACCCTGTTGCAACAGTTAATGAAGTTCAGGCTTACTAGCTGATTTGCTTCTCAGGTGGCGCTGTGGTTAAAAGCCTCAGCGCCTAGGGCTTGCCGATCGAAAGGTCGGCGGTTCAAATCCCCGTGGCGGGGTGCACTCCCGCTGCTCGGTCCCAGCGCCTGCCAACCTAGCAGTTCGAAAGCACCCCCGGGTGCAAGTAGATAAATAGGGACCGCTTACTGGCGGGAAGGTAAACGGCGTTTCCGTGTGCTGCGCTGGCTCGCCAGATGCAGCTTTGTCACGCTGGCCATGTGACCCGGAAGTGTCTCCGGACAGTGCTGGCCCCCGGCCTCTTAAGTGAGATGGGCGCACAACCCCAGAGTCTGTCAAGACTGGCCCGTACGGGCAGGGGTACCTTGACCTTTACCTTATACCTTGGTTGGTCTCTGTTATTTTCTCCTACTAATAGGGAACTCACTTAAGGATTCTATATGGGCTCTTGGAAGGTAAAAGGAGCAGGTGTCCCCTCCCCTCTATAACAGTGGATTCAAAAGTAACCTTTGTGCCCAGTAGCCATTGATATCTTCCATGAAATTTCCTAAACTGGAAAGGCAGAAAAATTCCATCAGTGAAAGATTGGCAAATTAAATTTTGTGAATACATAAATCTGGCAAGACTCACAGCTTACATAAGGGGACAATCGGACCAGAAATTATTAAAAGAATGGGGTTGTGCTAAAGAGTATATGAAAAAACATTGTTCTGGAGTTAGTATATTGGTATGTAATGAATGATGCTTTACAGGGTTAAAGAATAAGAAAAATGATGTAAAAAAGCACATAGATGGAAGTAATCTAATTAGACACAACAATACAGTAAGAGTAAATTTTTTGAGGTCTTAGAACAAAGGAAGGAAGTCAATTTGTGTTTATGTACGTAATGATATGGTTTTGTTCTGTAGATGTGTGCTTTTTTGTTTTTGTTTAGTTTAGTTTTGTTTCCTTTGCTTTCCCCCCCCTTTTTTTTCCTGCTTTTTTTTCTACATGTTCCCGGGATTTTTGTCTGTATAGTATTATTTTGGATTCAATGTTTGTAATTTTTGTTATGATTCTGCATTGAAAATAAAAAAAATTCCAAAAAAAAGAAAGAAATTTCCTAAACCCATTTTAAAACCATTTAAGTTAGTGGCCTTAACTACCTCTTGTGGTAGAGAATTCCATAGTTTTCCATGTTATGTGTGAAGAAGTACTTTGTAGGCTGTCTAATAGCAGTTGGTGGGGTGGCACAGGTAGGGTGGTGTTGCTCACAAATGGTCCTGCTGCTTCTTGAGAGGGAGGGGTGAGGCACACTCTGCAGTGTGGCCATTGTGTGAGCGAGGTGGCAGCAGTGTCAGATTGGCACTACCACCACACCATGCTGAGCTTCCTGCCCCTCTCAGGAACTGGCAGCGATGCTTGGTGTTTAGAAGGCAAGTGAGCAATGCCACCCTACCTGTGCCACCCTACCAACTGCTACTGATATATCTATATCTATATCTATATCTATATCTATATCTATATCTATATCTATATCTATATCTATATATCTATATATATAGATATATATATGCTTGCTGTGGAGACAAATCCAAAACTCTCCACAGTTACATTGCATAGCAATGACAGGAAATCCTTGTTTCTTGAAGAGATCGTCAGTCAAAATAATACGTCAGGCCAGAGGGACCCTACATCCACAAAAGGTGACCTAGACATGTTAAGTCCCTGGGCTTGCCTGTTCCCTTCACATTCCTTTCTTCTAATCTCATACTTTGTGTCTGGAAGAGAATGTCTTCCTACTCGGGTTAATAAGAACATCAGCACATCTAACAAGAATTTGTCTTCACTTTTCCCCACCTGATTTCACAAGGAATTTGATGGAGCTCTCAGGATCAACAACAACAACAACAACAACAACATTTTATTTATTTATACCCCACCCATCTGGCTGGGTTTCCCCAGCCACTCTGGGCAGCTTACAGCATATATAAAACATGTATGTTATATATTGTCTCACTAAAATGCCAGTGCTGTTGGTGGCGGGAGGCTAAATAAGAGCAAGGCCCTTGTTGCTTGCTATCGTGGCCATTTTTCTTTTTGCTCATTCTCTTCTTCTGAATCACAACTATAGCATGCATTGGACCAACTGAAGCTAGAGTAAATATATGCTTAGGCTACAAAGAGAATCCCATCCTGATGCTCTTCTTTGAAGTACAGATGTAACACAGGTCCATATATCTTCAAGCCTTCTGTCAGGTATGCCCAAATAGATAACTGAGAATCTTCCCATAAAAAAGCAGCCTAGTTAATTTCCCTGAGGAAATTCACGAGGCTATTCTATACATAAAGCCGCCTGGTTTATTTGCTATCCCAAACACTTAAACAAAGCAGCACAATATGATAGGTATTTACAATCTATCAAAGCCTCAGTACCATTGTAAACTGCATTCCAGCCAGCACGCCTTCATGGTTTAAATAACTTCTACATTTAGAAAAAGTAACTGGAATATCCAGCTCAGTTAAATTTAGTTTTTTCTTCTGTACCCCAAGCTATCACAAAGCTTCAAGAATGTGTGCATGGGCAATTTTCAAATGGAAACCTACCCAGGTAAGATCTGAGCATATCTGGTAGGTTGGCTCAGACCCATAAAAGGTTTAGAGAACATTCTTATGCATGGCATTTCAGACAGAAGTCCTACTGAGTTGAGTGGAGATTACTCCCAAGTCAGTGGGAACAGGATTGCAGCCTTACTGACACAATTTACCCTGCATTTTCTTTGGAGAAGGTAATATTGTGTCCTGAGCTATCCATGGACACAACCACAACTTCCTAGCAGCTATTTCCATTTTGATGGCCGCTATGATCATGGAAGTTACTTCCGGGTAACTGTGGCAGTATACCCTAAGGTTCTGGATCACCCAGTTCCTTCTTCATGTGAAGCTTTCGAATGTATGAATGTAATGTATGAATGTACCAACTGTTAGTCTATACTGTAAATGAGAGCAGAATGCCTGTGAAAATTCAAAACTGCCTAGGAAAGAGCCATATAATTTTTTTATTTGTACAAGTTTTTCTATGTCGCCATATATAATATCATGGCAGCATACAAAATGAATACAAAAAACCCCACCATTTTCAAAATAAAAGTACAAATAATTGTTAAGACTTCTAATTAAAAATAAAAGATTAAACAGCTGCAAAGGCCTGTTAATGGGGGGGGGGATGTTTTCTCAGAGATGCTTGAAAGTCAAAAGCAAGGATGCTCTGCCCAATCTCCCCTGGAAGACTATTCCAAAGCATAGGACTGGGGACCTTAACTGCCCAACTTCTGTTCACTCAAATGTAAGCTCCATTGAGTTCAATGGGGTTTCCTCTAAGATAAAGGTGTTTAGCCAGGATAGCCAATGTATTGCCCTCCAGATGTTGTGCTACAACTCCCATCAGCCCTCGCTAGCATAAGCAATGGTCAAGGATGATGAGACTTGTAGGCCAAAAATATGTGGCGCGCACCACATTGTCTATTCCTAGTGTGTTGGACTGTAGCTTTAATCACATCTTTCTTTACTTAAATTCCTCCTAATATACATACATTTATATGCAGGTTTGCCCAAGATACGTATTTTGGCAAAGTGATTTCCCCTAATACGTTGCATTTTTGTATGTTGTCTTAACTGACACATGAAATCTTATGCACACTTTACTTCGTTTTTGTACACATTAAGTGGCTGGAGAACTGCATCGCGAAATTTGGGGAAGTGTGAGACAGAATGCATGCAGAAAAGTGACCATTTGGAGAAATCATGGGAATGCTTAGACAGACAGTAACACAGAGAAAAATAACTGTGTTGGGAAAAACATGAGAATGCTTCAAGAAGCAGTAGGGTAGAGAAAATAAAATGTGGGTGGGGGAATGGGATACTTCGGGACAGACCTTAGAGTAAAGAGGCAGTGTTGAGAAACCAGAGTGATGTGTGGAAAATCAGCAGACGTCACCATTTAACAGTCAAGTCGTTTTCGGCGAAATAAAGGGCCCTTTTTCCTCAAAAAGAACAATTTATGTTTCTGTCAGGTGTACGTCTGGGCTTCTGATGAAGCTTAGTGAGGTAATGTCTCCAAAAGTGGAGGGAAGGGTGCAGAGTAGAGGAGCAGGCCCTATCACTTTGACATGGCCCATTCACATGGTGTACTTTCCTCCAACCATTCACCAAATTTATGCCGAATGTTGGTTATTTTGAAGCCTTTGACTATTTCCCCACCCAACAAAATCTGTGTGAAAGATAGACATTCAAAGGCCATGTGATGATGCCTCTGTCTGTGATATGAGGAAATCCAGTCTTGTTCCAAATAATTCTTCTTTAAACTACTGCGCCTTTTTGCCTGGCTAGTGAAAGGCTTTCAAACAGTCATATCCGCAGGTCAAATGATTGTGACTGGCCATAAGGTAACCCCCCCCCCCCCACAAATAAACTGCAAACAGTGGATATACAGATACGAGCTGTTAACATGCATCCTATTAGGAATATTCAGGAAACAACGGCTCATACACAAGTTAGTCATGGCCCACAGTCCCAGAGTTCCTGTTTCCTGCTGTTATTCATGGAAAACAACACACTCTGCACATGCTCAGAGGTACTATGCCCAGGGCTGACAATTATCCTGCTTGTTCTGCAGTCATTCTCCTAGATTTCTTTCTCTCTTAGATTTCCCCTGACTCCATTTAAAAACTCATTTGTTGAAAGGTACCTGCGCCTTTAATAGCTGCCTGTGAGGCAGAAATTCAAAATGTGGCTGGAGTTTTTGTGTTTCTTTCCCTAAGGGACAGTGGCCTCAGTGGGGCTACCACAAAAGCTTATAAAAGAAATGAAGAGTGCTTGCCCAAGAATATATTTCAATTTGTGGTTGACAGCAATGCTTACATGTGCTGGCAGACATCATTTTAATGCAACTGTCAGGGCACCTAAAAATTGTAATGTTGTGAGGGGTGGGGCTTGCAGTCAGCCAGCATGCACCGGCACACATAAATCTATTTTTAAGTGGCCTGACAGCTCTGTGAATTGACCCTGAGTTTAGTGAAGCCAGTGGGAGTGATTCTTTGACTGCACAGAGTGGCACCGCAATCCAAATACATTTACTTCCTTGCAAGTAAATCTCACTGAAAACAGTGGAAGTCTCACTGAAAGCAATGGAATGGACTACCAAATAAGGCAGAGGTGTCACATTGCTTTCTGATCCAAGCAGAGCTTCAGCTTGGCTTGACTCTCTTCTAAGCAAATTAGTCAAACTAATTAAGCCCATTGAAACGGATGTTTAACTTTAATTAAAATGCAAACCGAAGAAATTAATCTATGTCAAAAACTTGTCCAAGTTTTCAAAGAGGTGCAAATTTGAATGTGAGCATTAATCAAAGAAAATGAATACGGTTTAACCTATTTTATTCAGACCTCCCATAGGCAGCCTGCTATATATACTAAATCTGCTTTATGACCTCCTCTATTCTAGACACAAATTTCATGCCCCCCGAAGGGTCTTCACAAAAGAGCCTGTACTGCAGTGGAACTAGATTCATTATCTCCAGAAGTCTTGTTGGCATCAAAACTGGCAGCCACAGTACCTCTGCTTGCAGTAATGTTCCAGTCTGTAAACATGGTGATGCATTATGAGCTACCCCCATTTTTCAAAAAACAAAAGCCTCCTTTTTCATTTCTCTCTCTCTTTTCTGTCTGTTTCTCTTTAAAAGCAGCACTTCCTTTTTTGTCACCTCAAGCCAAGGTGTATGAAAAAGGAGGTTTATAAGGGATGCATCACACATTAATTTGTAGCTCGTCGTGTGGTTATTTTATTACTTTTGACCAGTGTTATGTTTCCAGAAAAAGAGGTGCTGGAACTCACCACGAATGCCTCCCTTCTTCTCTTATAATGGCAATGGTGCCCACCTGAGAGGTGCTGGAACTGAGTTCTGATGTGATTTCTGGCTGAAAAAAGCCCTGCAAAGTCTCTTATGAAGTTCATTTAGGAATACTAGGATGAATGCCTTTATGGATCACTCTTTCCCTCAGTGGCTTCCTGAAAGCTCACAAGAACAATAGCATGGCAAAAACCTTCTGCAGTGATGACCCCCCCCCCATCAACAACTATTTGGTGATACGTTGCATCTGAACACAGAGGTTCCAGTTAGGTATTGTGGCTGATAGCCACTAATAAACCTAACCTCCATGGGTTTGCCTAACACAGGGGAGGGGAACCCATGGCCTTCCACGTGTGATTTGACTCCCAACTCCTCTCAGTCCCAGCAAACATGGCCAACAGTCGGGGTGATGGGAATGATAGTCCATAAAGTTCACCATTCCTGATTGAATCCCTATCAAAAACCATTTTAATCAGAGGCAGCCACCACATCTAAAGGCCAAGCATTCCACAGGTTAATTATGAGTTTCATGATAGAATACTTGAGAAGGCAGATCTGTCCTCAAACTACCGCCAATACGGTTTATTAGAGGGCCTCAAGTATTATCAAAGAAAGAGAGAATTCTCTCCATGCATTTTCTTTTTCTTTTTTTAAAAAATAATATTACTTTTCCAACAATTTAAACAAAATAAAATAAACAATACAATACAAAAACACTACATAACATAACATAAAAACACTACATAACACTAACACATTAAACTAACAAAACAAAATAAAAACAATTTAAAACACATCAAACAATTTCAATATCTTATCTTTCATTCACTTATTTCAACAACCTCCTCACACCTCCCTTTTTGTATTCCACTTCTATTAATTGTTTCAGCAATTCCTTTCCATCTTCCTCTGTTTTCTATCCTATAATTATCTTAACCTATTCTAACCTTATTTTCCCTTTAATACTCTAATAATTTATTTATACTTAGTTCCTTATAGCATTTCTACTAAAGCCATATAACTTCATTTCCACATTTTTCTAACATTCATTAATTTTACAGTATTTCTGTAAATAGTCTTTAAACTTTTTCCAGTCTTCTTCCACCGACTCTTCTCCCTGGTCTCGGATTCTGCCAGTCATTTCCGCCAGTTCCATATAGTCTATCAACTTCATCTGCCATTCTTCCCGGGTGGGTAGATCTTGTGTCTTCCAATGAATTCTCTCCATGCATTTTCATCTCCCCCCCCCCCATACTTCTCCATACTTGTCTTTTTCCCCCCTGAGTCACCTAACACTAAACATTTCAGCCTTAAGACCTGGGGAAGGTGTCCAAACTGCTGCACTGTTGTGGTCCCCCTTCTCTTCACAATTTACAGCCCTGACATCCTTTTCAAAGTGGGATAAGTAGAACAGTACATGGCATTTCTTAAGAAGAAGAGACTGCTGGATCAGGCCAATAGCCTATCTAGTCCAGCATCCTGTTCTCACAGCAGCCAACTGGACGTTTATGGGAAACTCAGTTTCAATTTCAGACATACAGGCATTATGATAATGCCTATTCTGTATTTAGTCCTTTTCTGAAATAATCTATAGCACAGAAATTCCTGCCCCCAACCCTCAGTGTTGCATACTGAGTTGATGCTTTTATTCAGCTATCCACCAGCTATCTTTTCCTACTTGATTCTTTTGGTTACTATGTACATTTGTTCTGTGGTATTCAGTTCAATCTTATAATGCACTTCTACAAAATAAAAATAAAATAAAAAAGAGGCTATCCACCATAAACACCAAGATCTCTTTCCTGGTTATTGCCAATTCAGACTGCATCTGTGTAAAGGTTTCCCTCTGCCCCGATGTGCATGAATTTGTGCTCATTGTATTTACCTTTCCTACAGGGATCTGAAGACTGTGCCTTGTTGCCTTTCCTTTCCTTTCAGAGCTTATCTTGGCTTGGAGGCTTCTTGCATAAGCATAGACACACCTCTCCAAATGTCATTTTCATATGCGACTGTTCCCAAGACTGTTTTGGCTGCTCCAGACTGGCTTCTCTTCAGTTCTTCTCAGCTTTCCCCCAGAAAAATCAGTTTAAATGCAACTCTGTTGCCTTTTTGATGTTTCTCCATTTTTCATGAGTTGTCTTGGCACATTGGTTACTGCCATGTGGGTTCTGCTTTTTCTAATTAGAGACAAATGGATTTTGCCACACTTGAAATGGGAAACTTTTCCTTCCCAGAAGCTGGAATTGTTGTATGTTAACATTGCTGTGAGTTTGGACCATTTGTCGTTCAAGTGTCAGCGTGGGACCGTGGGAATTACTTGCACTGACACCATCAGGAAAAAGATACCCAGATATTAATTAAGGGGTTTGTGTGGCATCTTTGCTGAACTACTGGCAGCAATGAGAGAACAGAAAATGCAAACTTTATAAACACTTTAATCATGGCTTCCTGTGTGCATATAAAATAGGAAAGCTTCAGACATTTTCCCAATAGGAGGAGAGCTGTTTCTGCTTCCATAGGAACACAGGAAGCTGACACATCCTAAATCATACCATTACTCCATTTCACATAGTATTGTATACACTGACTGGCAAGGACTCTCCAGGGCTTCAGACAAAGGATATTCCCAGCCCTATCCAGAGATGTCAGGGAAGCGGAAGGCTCAATTTTACATATGTGGTGGACCTGTAAGAAAATAAAGGAATTTTGGGATGTACTTTATAATGAGCTCAAAAGAATGATCAAAGTATCCTTCATAAAAAAAACCCGGAGACTTTCCTCCTGGGGATATTAGGCCCAGACATACCAAAAAGTGCGAGTGAAATATTCTTGTATGCCACGGTAGCTGCAAGAATATTAATCGCTATGAACTGGAAAGGAGAGAGAATTCTGACAAATCTGGAGTGGCAAAGTAAACTGTTGGAATATGCCAAGTTGGCAAAAATAACAAAAAAACTGAGAGGTCATACTGATCAAACATTTATTAGGAAATGGGACATGTACAAAAAATATCTTAAGGATTACTGTAAAAATGTGACGTCAGTGGCAGGCCTTGAATGACTTCTGTGGTATGATGGATAATTATAAGAGAATATAATATTGATGAAAAGTAACAAAAGACTAGATACACTAAGTGGTAGATGCATGATGGAAAGCCTTCAGAAACTCAAGAAGAACTTATTGTGATGTGGAATAACAAGTATTACCATTTTCTTTTCTTTCTTCTGGATAATCTTTGTTATTTCTTTTTATTCTCAATAAAGCATAACCTCCCCCCCCCCCCGAGATGTCAGGGATTGAACCTGGGACCTTCTGCATGCAAAGCAGATGCTGTACCACTGAGCTACTGCCCTTCCCCATATAGAGGGAGGAACAATATCTCTTTCTGGCAGCAACCTCTGTGCCTGATGGGTGCTAAACTGGGCAGTTTTTTCAGGTGGCATGATGGGGAAAGAGACTGAGAAAGCCCTCTGTAAAGAGAAAGACTGAGAGCAGTCCCACTCACATGTCATTTTCACATGCACACACATAGAGGACACACACACAGGTGCACAACTCCCTGTTCAGGTGTGATATATATGCCAGCATGCAAACCAGCCCACCAGAAGCACTTAAGGCTCCCAAGTCATCATTAGCAAAAACTTGGGACTGATCTCTTTTATATGGGAAACACCTCCTAGTTGCTCAGGTAAAGGTAAAGGACCCCTGACAGTTAAGTCCAGTTGCAGACGACTCTGGGGTTGCGCCGAGGGAGCCAGCGTTTGTCCGCTCCACAGACAGTTTTTCCGGGTTATGTGGCCAGCATGACTAAGCCACTTCTGGTGCAACGGAACACCGAAACCAGAGCAGTGCACGGAAATGCTGTTTACCCTCCCGCTGGAGCAGTACCTATTTATCTACTTGCACTTTTTGGGGTGCTTTCAAAGTGATAGGTTGGCAGGAGCTCGGACCTAGCAATGGGAGCTCACCCCGTCGCGGGGATTCGAACCACAGACCTTCTGATTGGCAAGCCCAAGAGGCTCAATGGTTTAGACCACAGCGCCACCCGTGTCCAAGTTGTTCAGGTAACCAATACTGTATCAGGATCAGTTGTCAATAAAATGAAGCCCATCTCCCCCCACTTTGGGATTCCTGAGAAAATCATCTCTAATAATAGGCTGCAGTTTTCATCTGATTTAGCAATGGAAGAATTTGTCAGTTTGGTTCTCTCAGTTTCCTCATGTTTCCAGTCTTAAATTCAGTTCTCCACATTTCTGCAGCAATTTCAATTAATCCTCATAAACACATTTTTATATAGTTTTGACTAATGAACACATTTTTGCAAAAGTTATTTCCCCTAATATATTTTACAAATATATTCCTTTTTATGCAAACTGCTCCCCTAATATAAGCACTTTTGTGAATATTGTTTGGTTGGAGAACTGTTTCGTAAAATTCAGATAACTGTGATTTTCAAAGGATGGCTGTGTTTGGATTCTCATATTGTTTCGGAAACTGAGAATTTTGAAAGCTTGACTTCTAAGTGCAAATTGAATCAAATTTCTCCCCATCCCTAATATGAAAATTTGCAGAGGCTTATAGATTTTAACCCTTCTTACCTCTAAGTCTGTTGTTTCTCCAGAGCAACAGTGAGACAGAACATGTTGCCCTGCCTAAAAAACACCTGTGGTTGAAATCATCCAGCCTCTACCTTGTCCTATTGACATAGCAGCCAACACCTTTGGCAAATGGCTTCAGCCCAGTTGTTCCTAGGATGGAAGCTCCATTCCAAGGTTCCAGCATTTGCCACCCAACTAACTCCATCTTGGTCTGATTTCCACAGCTTTGCAGAACAGGATGCCTATTATAAAGCTTGCCAGAAGAACGTCTGTGGCAAATGGCATAACGCTAAACTCATGAAACCAGAAGACCTGCTCTGCACAAAGGAGTGCTATGAAAATGTGCCAGTACAGGAGAATGCAGAAACTCCTTGCTCCTATTTGATTGCAGTTCTAACAGGAATTATCTGTCACAATCGGACACAACTTGTTCTTGTGGGAGATGCTCCAGTGCTCTCCTAAGGAACCACCACAATGCAGGCTGCAGAAAACACTATCCAGGTTACACCCCTAGAGATGTTCCAGCTCCTCCCTCTCAGAGAATATGCCCAGGCAGGAAGCAACAACCACTCGCATTCCTGAGAGATGATGCTTGGCACAGAGAATGTCCCAATCCCCAGCATCTCCAGGTAGGGTTGGGAAAGAAACCCCTGCCTGAAATCTGGAGAGCTACTGCCAGTCAGTGTAGATAATACTAGGGTACAGGGACCAGTGGTTTGACCCAAGTCAGCTTCCTCTGTTCCTTTTTGGAAGCCCACAGAATGGTTAGAAAGAGTGGTTGCAATCAAAGCTACCAGCATGAGTTTGACCAAACTGCGGGAGACAGTGGAAGACAGGAGTGCCTGACGTGCTCTGGTCCATGGGGTCACAAAGAGTTGGACACGACTAAACGACTAAACAACAAAAGTGGTTGCAAGTCATCAGAGTAGAGTATTTCCTGATACATAGTCTACCCTGGCCTTCAGAGGATTTTGCAGTATTCATCATAATAGTATATTCTTGTTTAATTTTATTTGTTGCACTTGGTGTGTTGAGTAGTTACCCCTCAGAAAGGAGGATGTAGCATTAGCTGTATAAAGGGCTTCTAAGTGTGCTGGTGAGGAGAAGGGAGAGCTAAAGCCCAACGTGGTGTCCAGATACTCTCAACTGCAACAGAAGGGTAAATGGACTAAGAAAATGTTCACTGAGTTTTAGTATGCAATGGAGAAGTTGTGTGATTTATTCACTTAACGCTCAAGTCCTGGGCTTGTTGATTTGTTGAACATTTGACCACATTATTATTGACTAAGAATGGCCAGTTTATACTAAGGATGATCAGAACCCCCACAAATGGCTGCTTCTACTCAAATCAGGGCCAGTCTGGCCCAGGCACACTGAGTCTGTATTGCTGCTTTTTCATTGGTGAGAATGAGGAACAAATTCTGAGGCCAGGGCTTTATAGACTGTGGTGGCCCAGGATTGGCTAGTGAGGTCAGTTGACTATTCCTGAGGCAGGCTGGTACTGCAGCCGAGTTGGTATGCTGGCTCTGTTGGTGCAGCAAGTAAGGCAATGGCTCCTGACTGCTGAGAACCCTCAGATCACAATGTACACCTCCAAGGACCTTACAGGTCCGTGTTCATGCCAAACACATTCCTCACCAAGCTAATGGGAGAATGTGATTTGAAGGAGAGAGAAGGGTTTTGTTCACTGATGTTGAGGTACAGTGGTGCCTTGAACTATAAAGGCAGCCTGCTTTTCAGGCGTTGGGTGTGTATCCAGTCCTTACTCTTTATACTGTGCCTGAGCCTGGTTGCAGCTTGCAGTTTGCTGCTGCAATACAGATAAAGGAGTAGGGATGGATAAGCATAGCCGGTACAGGCTGTATTGTGCAGGAGTGATTGCAGAGTATTCATCGTTTGTACTCCGGGAGAAAAAACTTCAGCTTTTAGTGGTACAATCTGATGGAGTCACTGAAAAGCCCAAGGAAGAGCAAATGATCATCTTGAAATAAAAGCAGCGATATCTAAAAATTGGCATGCACACATATAGAGGGTCACAAACGCTAATGATGGTGTCAATCACTGTTCTGGTGACATTATTTCTAACTCTCCATCCATTTGCAAGGGTGCAGAGGCTTTCAGCCACCTGGGTTTCTGTCAGCATGCTTGAAAGGCCCATCTATTAATGTTAGTGAAGCAGCAAAGTGATCCAGTCATTGAATGAGTGTCTTGCTCCACCTGTCAATGATCAATATCTCCAGATCACTAGCAAAATGTACGCTTGCCACCCTTTGGTTTACAAAGGGAGAAACGTGCAGAGTAAAATGTCCCTTGTTAAAGTTTGCAATGCTCTATTAAGAAACATCATAAATGTTACATAAGAGGTGTGTTTTTTTTACTCTTGCCTTATAAAAGTTTATTTACTGTTGCTTTTTTGTTGACTACCATATTCAAAACAATCTTGTAACATATCCACTTTTGTCTGCTATGGTTCACTCACAAGAACAAGTTATCGGGGCATGAATGCCATCAGTTTTGCTAACAATGCTTCTAATGAAAGGCATGTGTATGAGTGGGTAGGCAATGTACATTTTCTACAGTCCTATGCCAAAACAATGACCACAAATTATTTGACTACATCTGGGTTGTTTTCTAAGTGTAATTAGAAAATTCAGGACCAGAATGTGATGACAGTTTGAAGACCAAATTGTTTTCATAATGGACTGAAACAGGACAGAGAGCTCTGTTGTCACCATGGTGGGGAAGAATTTGTATTTGTATTTACATCTGGCTAATTCTGAGTTCCTAAAACAATACATGAACCAAAACGCAGCTTCAAAGTTTTGAAATCTGCACATCTCTGCAATTTGGTAATGCAGTTCTTTAACAAAAAAAGAGTCTGTATTAGGGGGGTATGCGGATAGAACACATAAATTTATACCCCACCCTTCTTCCCAAAGGAGCCTAGGGCAGCAAATGAACAAATGATAGAACAATTAAAACATATTTTTAAAGATCCAATACAGGTGCATACAGGGAATGATATCTACTTAAAAGACTTGTTGGGAGAAGAAGGCATTTAGTAGGAACTGAAAATACAATCTAGACAGTGCCTGTCTAGTATTTAACAGCAGGAAATTCCAGAGGATGGGTGCCTTAAAACTCCATCTTCTGCAGAATGGACCTCCTTTTGAGATGGTATCTGCGGGATGCCCTCCCCAGCAGAGAGCAGGATTCGATTGCTATATAAGGGGAGAGATAGTATTACAGGTATCCATATATACAACCATATGCCTTTCCACCATTGGGTTGGCATTTTGTTAGGAGAAAATTAAGCAGATTATTTGTTCTATGCCCACTGCCCATGTGAGAATCAGCTGTTTTGTAAAGGGGTATTTTCAAGTGCAGCATCAGTTCTTGGGATTCTATATGAGGGTAGTCCACTCATAATTCACTCCCCTGCCTTTTAAATTTGATATTGGATATATGCCATTCATGTGCATGATGAAAGTTCAGCCAACTGAACAGAAGCAAAGATAAATAGTAATAGATGCTTGTGTTCAAACGTCCCGTAAATGCAACATGTTCGGTAATGACAGGGGCCTCTAGGGGGTGCCACTTGCCTCCAAGCATGCTTCGTTGGTCTTTGAGGATCTGGCACACTCTCATTCCTCCAGCTTTTGGATCCTTTTCAGCTGCAACAGCCCAGTTCTTTCTCTATGAAAGATGTTGGCTGGAGGATTATACACCACACCTGGAGAGCTTCCTTCTCCCAAGTCCTTACCCAGGTTGCTAGCCCGCTCTCAAGGCAGTTCACTGAGGACAAGGACATTCCATAAGGATCGCTTCAGCCTCCCCAGCTGTCCTTTCGGCAGAGCACATACAACAAGCACATGCACTGGTCACTCAGATCATGGGACGACACCCAAACCAGAACAATGAAGTGTGCAAAGGCTCACAACTTTCTCAGACCAGAGGCTGGGAGACATCCAAGGAATGCAATGAGAATATGATTCTGCTGGGGCAATGCCAGGGTCTCGGGGCTCACATGCCCACATGATGCTTAATATGCAGCGCATTTCCTCTAGGCTTCGGTTGCCACGCCAGGTCTTAATCTGTGGGCCTAGGAATTAGGAAAGAATCCAACTAAAGGGAGTCTGGGGTGTTCATAGGGGCCTTTCCGAGGCAAAAAATAGGTCTGTCTCAAAACAATATCTCTTGAATCTCTCCATTGTTTGGCATGCAGAAAGCCTTTTGGCTGTAGATCCATAGCAAATGCTGCTAGTGGTCTGCCCTGAACGTGATTTGCTCCTTTTCTTACAACTGTGTTTGTGTGGAGGAATGAGAAAACGGCCTGTGCTCTGTTCTTCTCCGGAATTGCTGGCTAGTTGCTTTGCTGAAATTGGCAGTCTTGGTGCAATTACCACATGCCTTTAATAAGGATGCAGGGGCAGCTGCGCCTGATTTGCATAATAATTTGAAATTTACATATTTCCCTCTTTGTCAAATGCCCTCATCTTACTTCCACCCACACACCCCGACATAAACTGGGGGCGAATGTATACTACAGTGGGAAGTCAAGAGAACTCAAAACTAAGCAAATGAAGAATAAGCAAAAAAAACCCAGCAACAACAATTATTTCATAGAGTTTTACCATCCCTTGGTACTTTTAAGATGACCTTAAAGACCTGAAAGACCTTAAAGACCTATCTTTCTACATTGGCTTTTAGTGGGCAATCTGTGTTGAAGTAGTGCTGTGCTTTGATTATACTGGGCTATTGTGAGTTTCGTGCCAGAAAATGAAACATTCCTTTTAACTGTTTCGTATATTATAGTACCTTGGGGGGTGGGGTTGGGGGGTGAGGGGTGGCGGCATATATTTATTTGTAAACAGCTTGGGGTAGAGTTTCCCTTTAAAAGTGGGCTATATGTTTCTTAATCAAATTTTAATCAAATCTCTGCCAATAGGCATTTGCAAATATTTATAGATATTTTAAAGGAAAGACTTTGTTTCTGTTTTTTAAAAAAGTGTTTGTGGGGAAATAAATGCTTCTTGTAGGCAGAACTACATATATGTGTGAATCAGAACCTTCTTGCAGAACAATATTCAAAACCTTGTACTGCTAAGTTGCAACTAAGTATCTTTTCTAAATGGAGATAGAGAACCTATGACCCACCAGATGTTACTGGGCTCTGTCAGCACCTCAGCCAGTATGGCCAATGATCAGAGATTATGGGAGCTGCAGTCCAACAACATCCAGAGGCTACAGGTTCCTCAACCCTGTTATACATTTTTACAGTATTCCAGAGAAGCCTGAAATAATTTGGGACATTGGGAAAACATGGCATTCTATTCTTTCACACTTTGCATATTGTTTGGTTACCTGCCCAGCTGGCACAATTACACATCATGAATGCAAATCAAAGCTTTGGGAGTCAGCAGTGATGCTGCTAATACTTAATATGAATACCAGGCTCACAGTCCCCTTCTAAAATACAAGGTGAGCATTAGAGCCTTTGAATTCTTCTGCAGCTCATATTTCAATCTTTGCTGGAGAAGAATTCAACTGCTTCCTCCTCCTCGTACTCAGTCCCCAACCCGCTCCTACTTTCTCACCCACGACTTTCTCAACCCTACCACCTACCCGCCTCCATAACTGCTCCAGTAGCAGCACCAGCAGGTAAGTAGGAAAGGCAGTCTCTTCTCCTCCCTTTGTCTGACTCAGCTGCTTCCTTTTTGTGAATGACACCTTCTCTCTGCTTCTGGCAAGTGGACTGTCGTCCTCTACCACTACAAACAGACCCTGTCGTTTTGCACATTGCTGTAAAACTTCTTCATGGCATTTGCCTGGGACCAAATGGGATGTGACAATATCTATGCAATTAGCAGTCCCCCTGTGCTGGCTATTTGCATCAGGAGGAAAGTTCTCCCATCAGGAGGAAAGTTTTGCCTATGGAAGTCTTCCTCCCAATGCAAATAGCAGGCACTAGCCTCCTGATCTGGATTGGGATTGCAGCCAGGGGGTGGGGATGCATTAAAGACCCCTATCTCTGCCAGGGTCCTGATCTGCATCAGGCCATCAACTTTTTACTCTCAAAAAACATACACACAATTGCTGATAACATGCCATGTCTAGTTTTGTCCACAGAGGTGAGCAAAATTGCCAGTTCTATTCATTGTGAGTAAGTGAGATGACCTTGCTGCTGTCAGCAAGAAGCTGTCAACATGAGCTCACAGACAGAGCAGCATCCATGATCAAGACGGTCACATACACTGGCCTTGAAAAAGTGTGGATAATTTCCTCTGCAAGGAAGGATCGTCTTCAAACTTGACACGTGCCAGCACAGTACAAGTAGTCTCTTTGTACTGCTCCAGAGTAGAGGAGAGAACAATGCCTCTCTCCATGAAAAGACCACTTCACCAGCCCAAGAGAAACTGGCTGCAAAGGAGAATTCTGTTAATGATGCAATGAAAATGAAAGTTGCAAAGGGCAACACACACCACCTTTGCTTGGATTAAGATAAGTGAATTTAGGGAAGTTCACAAGGGCTTCCTGTCTGTTCCCCTCTCCGATCACCTGTATTCCCTCCTCCCAACCCCATATTTAGAGGCTCAGGGGGTCCTCCAGAATATTTTGGGTCAGGTCATAGGATGCTATTTGGAGAGGTGGGATTAAGTGGGATCATGTCTGCTGTCAGTCTTTGCCTCTACCCTGGTCCCATATGTGCATTTGGCGTGTGAAAAGGAGCCCACACACATACAAGCTGTGCATAGCTTGCACCTATGCAATCAGGGACCTTACCAATGCAATCATTCCCCATCACATGAAGAACCTACAGGTTGGGTATCATTTGTATGCAGGTCTGCCAAATACACTTACAAGACGGGGCAGCAGCTGTGATACTACTCCCAAGTCTTGTATTGAGTTGACCACACAACTAGTACCCAAGTTCAATGAGATGATGCGGAAAGTTGTGGGAGGCAGGTTGCCGCTCTGTACAACATTGGGGAGAGGGGGACCTGGACACACCTGGCACACCCCTTTCACACCCCTACAAGCACAACATTTATGTCCTCCCTTTTTCATTTGCAAAATTCAGGACATCAGAGTTTGACAAGGTGTGGCATTTAAGAATAGATGCAGGAGTTCAAGTGAACAGCCTGACATTAATGGACTTTGCAGAGAATAAACAGAATGAAATCCAGTTGTACAAGAGATGGTTATGGTAGGTAGCAAAGTGCACTGGGTTATCTGCAGGGCAGGGAAAGAGAAGGCAGTGCCCCATAGACTGTAATGTTGGGACTCAGCTATAAAACAAGCAGCAGAAGTCAAGCAATTCTGAGTGTAACAAAAGCAAAGGGGCTTGACAAATAATACAATATGTAATAGAAAACAAGCAAGTTCTCTCAGGTCCAGGAGGATTATTGCAGGATCTACAGATCCAGCCACTGAAGAGAAAATCTTTTCACAAAGCCAGTGGCGGGAGCAGAGGCTTGAGAAACTTTTCTACAAGCTCCTGAAAGCAGGAAAACCACAGTCTAAGGAAACCTGGGAGAGGAAAAAAACTATATGCAAAAGGATTCAAGAAGTTGGAGGTCATGCTTATGCCAAAGCGATTTTAAACAACAACAACTAAAACTCTCAAAAAGCACAGTGCAGGTACCTACAGGTGCCAACAGGCATAGTTCCCTTTGATGTAAATGTATCAGATTCTTAAATGCCACTATCTGCTGCAAAACAAATGGGTCAGGTATTGGAGTTGTTTCTGAGCTTCTGGGTTCTGTGGATTGTGCCACCACAGGCTTTATGGCTGGAGGCAGGATCAGGCATTTGGCAGGGCCAGAGGGGCACATCTGCTGTAATGTACTAATTCATACCAGAAACAGGAATATTTGGATGGCAACATGTACTACTTTGAAAAGGACAGTCCTGTAGTTGAAGGAGCCCTCTGTTTGAAAGGCTTCCCAGTCCAAGTTTCATTTCAATACAGTGGTACCTCGGGTTACATACGCTTCAGGTTACATACGCTTCAGGTTACAGACTCCACTAACCCAGAAATAGTGCTTCAGGTTAAGAACTTTGCTTCAGGATGAGAACAGAAATTGTGCTCTGGCGGCGCGGCGGCAGCGGGAGGCCCCATTAGCTAAAGTGGTGCTTCAGTTTAAGAACAGTTTCAGGTTACGAACGGACCTCTGGAACGAATTAAGTACTTAACCCGAGGTACCACTGTATAAAGAACTGTGAGATTTGTTGTATTTCTATTTAATTTATAGTAATTATTTCTAAGTTGGCATCTATAGATGCAAACTGACACATGCAGGTTTTATGCAAATCTGTGTCCTCATTCTGGTTGATGCATTTTCTCTTTTGAGGCAATGTATAGGTGGCAGCCCTAGTTAAAATGTGGTCCCCTGGAGAAAGTAACAGATATTTCCCCTATTTTCAGATGCTTATGGTTGTGTACCATAAGGGAGATCAGTTTGTATATTTGAAGGGATGGTCTATTTTTCATTCACCCAGAGATGAAAGAGGACTGTCTTCTTGCAGAAGGGCCCACAACAACCTGGAGCTGGTTGGGGCAGATATTTCTGCAGAGGTCTGTATCATGGGGGTTCTGCTTCAGGATCCCTCCATGTCAGACTAATATCTAGTCTTTCCAAAACAATGGAGCAAACTCGTCTTTAGCTGAGGATGCTCAGTTTTTGACATATCATCATGCAACATATGAGAACATGCAACATATGAGAACGACTTGGATGATGGACTCAAGGGCATCCTGATCAAATTTGCAGATGACACCAAACTGGGAGGGGTGGCTAACACCCCAGAGGACAGGATCACACTTCAAAACGACCTTGACAGATTAGAGAACTGGGCCAAAACAAACAAGGTGAATTTTAACAGCGAGAAATGTAAAGTATTGCACTTGGGCAAAAAAAATGAGAGGCACAAATACAAGATGGGTGACACCTGGCTTGAGAGCACTACATGTGAAAAGGATCTAGGAGTCTTGGTTGACCACAAACTTGACATGAGCCAACAGTGTGACGCGGCAGCTCAAAAAGCCAATGCAATTCTGGGCTGCATCAATAGGAGTATAGCATCTAGATCAAGGGAAGTAATAGTGCCACTGTATTCTGCTCTGGTCAGACCTCACCTGGAGTACTGTGTCCAGTTCTGGGCACCACAGTTCAAGAAGGACACTGAGAAACTGGAATGTGTCCAGAGGAGGGCAACCAAAATGGTCAAAGGCCTGGAAACGATGCCTTATGAGGAACGGCTAAGGGAGCTGGGCATGTTTAGCCTGGAGAAGAGGAGGTTAAGGGGTGATATGATAGCCATGTTCAAATATATAAAAGGATGTCACATAGAGGAGGGAGAAAGGTTGTTTTCTGCTGCTCCAGAGAAGCGGACACGGAGCAATGGATCCAAACTACAAGAAAGAAGATTCCACCTAAACATTAGGAAGAACTTCCTGACAGTAAGAGCTGTTTGACAGTGGAATTTGCTGCCAAGGAGTGTGGTGGAGTCTCCTTCTTTGGAGGTCTTTAAGCAAAGGCTTGACAACCATATGTCAGGAGTGCTCTGATGGTGTTTCCTGCTTGGCAGGGGGTTGGACTCGATGGCCCTTGTGGTCTCTTCCAACTCTATGATTCTATGATTCTATGATTCTATGAGAAATACATGTGCATTTATAGTGCAATCACAATGCTGTGCCTCTATGGTTCCAGGGATGCCAACTTGTCTCTGTTAGCTTTGCTCCTGTGCCTTTAAAGGTAGGATTATATGCAGGATTATATGCAGAAATTAACTTAACATATAATTAACATATAATTAATAATTATATGCAGAAATTATCTGCTAACCCCCCCACCCAATATTAGGCTGCTTCTGAAGATTCGAGACTGGAATGAAGTTGGCAGCCGAATGTCTCCTCCACTTACCCTACCTCTCTCCCCAACATCTTGCTCATATCCCTAACTCAACATGTGACATTTGTGTCCCACACATTTAATAGATGAATCCTAATTGTAAACCCCATGGTCACAGCTGTGTGCAGACGTTTCAGGTTAAGAATGGACCTCTGGAACAAATTAAGTACCACTGTACAGAATCATGGGGAGAAATTCCCTGGAGTGAAGTTCACTGAATTCAATAGGACTTGCATCTTCTGAGTGGCTATGGTTAATACTGCATCATTAAGTGGTTAAAAGTAAAACCAGAGACAGGCAAGTGGTTGGGAGTTTCCGGTACCGCACCAAAAAACATGGGAGACCAGATCAATGTACATTAAGCTCTGCCCATTGACAGGTGTTCAACCCTGACCTTTGCCTTTCAAAACCCATTCAACAAGGTTTATTTAGGGCCTCTTTGTCAATCAATGCAGACATTAGCAGGATGCAAAAGAGCATGCCCCTGGTGGGAGGTATCCATAGTAACATGGCACATTTATTCAGGAAAGGGCAAAGGGGGAACCTGTGTTTCCTCTCTCCAAAGTGCAAGGAGATGAAATGTGAACAAGTGGAATGATCACACAATGCTGGTGGAGCATCAAGCCATGGTGATTCAGGCACTTCCTGCTCCAGAGCACCAAGTTAAACCTGTCAGTACCACAAGGTCTTGAGTTTTCATATCTGAAGGTCCACACATTTCCCCAGTTGCAGTCTTCTTTTTTTGTAGTGCCCATGTAGACACATGGATTTTTCATCCCTTTTGTAGACTAATCAGGAGGTGGATTGATTAAAACAGAGCTAGGAAACGACAGTCAACTCTTAACAAGTCCTTAGTGGCGCCTACATTTGCGCATATGCTCAGACATGTACCTTCTAAGAAGAAAACATCACCATTTGTTCCATTCTTCTCACCGTTTTGTCATATAATACTCTGCACTACAAAGGAGTTGCCAGCTTTTTAACAGTGACGTTTTCCTGACATTAAGATAACTTTATGGTGTGGGGGACAGAAACGCTTTTCTAGTTAATTTCTGTATTCCAGACTGTTTTTAAAGGCACAGAAGCAGAGGCAGTAATAAAACTTATGCCCCCATAAGACAGCCAGTGAGTCTATCTTCCCACATAGCGATGGGGGAGAAATTTGGTCCTGTTCACATTTCAAGGTGAACCTGCCTAATTCCAATTTTCTGAAAGAATATGAGAAGCAAAACATAGCCATATCTCAGGGTGATTCACAACATAAAAATGCAATGTAAAAACACAAAATGCATAATAAAAACAACAGCAAAAAACCACAAGCCAATAACCCCCCTTCCCTCCAGTTCATTTCTCCAGACAAGTATTGTGCACAAAAATGCATATACTAGGCTGTAGTGTGAATAAAAGTGCATATACTAGTGAACATAATATATAAAAATGCATTATACTGGAGGACATTGCTTTGCAAAAATTTGTTTATAAGGCAAATATACACAGAAACATGGAGAAATTAAGAAAAATTCACACAAAATGGTGAATTTTCATGAGGACTTACAAAAATTGAACACTGATGTGAAAATGAGAGAAATGAAATTAAGTTTGTAGAAATGAGAAACTGTTAAAATCTGAAAGTGAATAAATTTGCTTACTTCTTAGCTATCTTCAAGAGAAATTATATAAAAGAGTGTCCACAGGGAAGTTTTTAGCATTCTACGTATTAGTTTTAAATTTGATCTAACGGCAGTGTGTGCAGAGATTCTTGTACATGTTTAAGGTTATCTGCTCTCTCCAACACCCCCGTCCTGTAGCACACACAAACAGGACCATTACAAATGGGTAGCCTTGTGCATATGTGTGTATTTTCACTTGCAACAAGCTTCTCTCCAACTCTTAGCATGACACCAATTGACAGATCTATAGGAGGAACTGGGCATGGAGGAAGGTGAGTCTGTCTGTGAGTTGGAGTGTGTGTTACATTTTGAATTGCTGGAGCAACAGAAATACTTCCCACTTGTATATATCTGTATCTGTATCTGCAAAGCCTACAAACTGTATGTATAGATCAACATCCAGAACAGCATTACTAGAGCCTGATCTTCTACAGCAGTGAACTATTTTGGATCTTAAGTTGCCCCTGCGTGGTGACTGAGAGCTGGGGACAACTTCAGCTACGTGGGTATTTCACCTCAGATTCCCAACAAGATCCTCAATAATGATTCACCATAGTTACTAGCTGCTGCTGTATAAGGCTCCTAGTTATAAAATAAGGAGCTGTTTCCATTATGGCAGTAGTTCCTATTTCAGAAAGTCAGATGAAAACATTTGGAAACATGTTCTGCCAGGTATAGTTCTTAAGCACTCCCCTCCTTAAAGCAGGTACTGCTTGACCTTATTTGAGCCTGTCACAAAGAAAATATAGTAGTTTCTCAAAATAAATACAACACTGGGTATTATTATTTTTACTTGTTTGTTATATTTGCTGCAGACTTGTGCACCTAAGAAACTGCTTCCCAGTCCAGCCCTAAATTGCTGAATCGGAGTTCTATTTTAATCCATGGGTTGTTGCCATGTTGAGCCAAGTGAATGAGAGACTAGCTTATGTTCATAAAATATGCTAACCGCCTTCTCTAGAACACAGTCAGTATGAGCAGGGTGAGACTAGGACATAACTTTTTATTTTATTTTTTGCACTTTAGCAATAAAGTTTTAATGGTCCTGCTATCTCTGACTTATCTCTTCCCCCTCCATGTCTCTCAGTGAGATTTGATGGCTGTTCCAGGCTTCACAACTATCCTTGGGCTGTCACTGGCACCCTCTGTCCATTGGTTCTTTGCCTGCCTATTTGACCTTGGCTCTTCCTTTGCTCTCTGATATTCCTGGGCAGCAAAGGCAAGCATGCCAAGGTCTGTCAAATGTTGTCTGCTACCTGGAAGATATTAGTGAATGTTGATGGTTGCCGCATGCCAGCAAGCAGATACTGACAAATGTTGACAGCTGCATATCAGATACTGCGCAGACATTGGTTGCTGCTGCAAAACTATTATATGCCGATGTCAAATATTAGCCTTCCCAACCCAGTGCTGTCAGAAAGGGTAACTCAGATAAGAAGACCCCAACAGTGGTCTGCCTAGCCCAGTATCCTGTTCTCACAGTGGCCAAGCTGGCTAGCAGAATCTGAGTGCAACAGCACTCTTGCCTCCTGTAGTTTCCAGCAGCTGGTTTTCAGAAGCATACTTCCTCCAGCTGTGGAGGTAGAACATATCTATAATGGTTAGTAGCCTTTTTCTCCATAAATCTTGCTTTTGAAACCAGAGCAGGCTTATCTAGGATGTGACCAAATCTGATAGGTTCATAGAAACCTCATATCCATTTTCCACCTTTGTAAGCAAAAGGAACTGCCAATTCCAAGTTCCCAGGGTCTCAAGAAAAATTGGGGGAATAATTTGTTAAAATAATACATGGGGTGTTCCTGCAGCATGCTAAGGGTTAAGGCTTTGCGCGGCATATAATGGCATTCCAACATCTACTAATGAGTGGGAAGACCGTTGTATTGTTCTGAGTTTGTTGTTGTTAACTGTGAGTTTATTTAGTTTAAATAAATACGACATTTGCAAAAAAACCTTCTTACATCTAGAGAATGACTGCTATCAAAATGCACTTAGGAAAAATGAAAGGTGGATTAATTTCAGCTCTAAATAAATACAGCATTTATTTTGATGGCTTGTGAATATGCTGCTTCATATACGAGTACTGTGATTTTTGGAGTAAATGGCGACAATGCACTAGACTTGGACCATAAGCAGCAATCATTCTCAGATGGCCAAATAATTTCTGTGTTTATTGTAGGTAGTATTTGAACTTGCATTGCTCATATGATTAGCAATCTCACTGATCTTCGCTTACATAGTCTATGGTGGATGCACAGAGGGAGAAAACGGAAGGTGAACTTGTTTTTAGTGGCTCCATTTGGGGTCCAGACCTCTTAGGAACATAGGAGCATAGGAATCTGCCTTATACCGTTGGGCCATTGGTTCATCTAGCTTAGTACATGGAGATGCCAGGGATTGAATTTGGGACCTTCGACATGCAAAGCAGATGCTCTACCATTGAGCTATATCCTCATCCTATAGCTGTTATGACATCAGTTCACTATTAGATGGAGTCACATCCCCTATTTCTCTTCAAACATATCCTGAAAGGGGCTCTGTGAATCTGATTCTGTGCTTCAAACTTCAGCTGCCAGTGGATGAAGCCAGTTCCTTTGAGTAACCATTTAGTCAAGCCCAGCCTTTAAAGAAAACTTCTACTTGCAAGTGTGATCGGATGCAGAGACAGAATTCTTCCTCTTAATCACACTATTGCTCTCCTCGGTCTAAGGACCAGTTAGCTGTTCTTCACAATCTTCTCTTTTGATTATCTAAATCCATGATTGTTTCCTGACAATTAATGGGGACGTTTTGATCAGAAGATTTTAAGCCTCTGTTGTCAAGGATTGGTTAAGAACCAGGATGCACCCGGGCAAATGGAATGCATCCAGAGAGGGAGGTGAAATCCAAAACCAGAGGTTTAGGACACCATACTCGTCTGAGACATATGCACACAGTGACCCTTAATAGACCCAGCTCCCAGCTGTTGATAAATGGTGGATTTCTGTTTATTTATTTTTCCTGCCTGTTGCAATACTGGCCAGGGAAACCTGTCCCACCAGTGCTGTGATTCCAGTTTCTCATTTATCCTTGGTTTCCAGCCTCTCAAGAAAGTCAACAGTAGTCAATGGAACAATAATGGGAGAGGAGGACCAGGATTAGTGGCAGGGCTTGTCTCTCACCAGAAGACATGTGACCCGGGGGCTGAGTGCTAGCTGCTAATTATTATTAACAAAAGCAACTTGGAGGGTGGAAGGAAATCTGATCTTCCTGTACTATTCTTGAGTACACGTACAGAAAAAGTAACCCTTTAAGGGGTGAAGAAGAAAGGAAGGCTCCATTTTCACGCCCATTTCATTTTAGCCATTGTACCAGCAGGCTACAGAAAAGCTTTCCATTTTTGTCTATTTGCTTGCACCAAGTTTAGGTTACTTGGGCACACAGTGTAAACAGCTTCAGGATATAGGTAAGAGAAGCAATGCCCAGAAAACAAGGCTGGGATATAGACTAAGAGCTAGTTACACTGTGTAGGCACTTAAATACTGTTGATTGTATTCAACAAACTTTTACTCAGAGCAGACCCATTGAAATTAATGGAGTTAAGTTAATTGTGGCGATTCATTTTACTGGGTTTACTCTGAGCAAATGGACACGGGTGGCGCTTTGGGTTAAACCACAGAGCCTAGGGCTTGCCGATCGGAAGGTTGGCAGTTTGAATCGCCATGACGGGGTAAGCTCCTGTTGCTCGGTCCCTGCTCCAGCCAACCTAGCAGTTCGAAAGCACGTCAAAGTGCAAGTAGATAAATAGGTACCGCTCCAGCGGGAAGGTAAACGGTGTTTCCATGCACTGCTCTGGTTCGCCAGAAGCGGCTTAGTCATGCTGGCCACATGAGCTGTACGCCGGCTCCCTCGGCCAATAAAGCAAGATGAGCACCGCAACTCCAGAGTCGGCCACGACTGGACCTAATAGTCAGGGGTCCCTTTACCTTTACTCTGAGCAAAAGTTGGTTGAATACGACCCTTTTTCTGTAAGTGTGTTGTTTTATTGTTTATTTTACTTATGAGGGTCTATTTTTTAATGTACATGCAGCTGGTTTTTATATTTTGTAAGCTGTTTCAAAGCCTATTTTGATATTGAGAGATATATAAATTAAAAACAAAAAATGCTTGGCAGGTAAATGTTGTCAGTCATTATTCTCTAATGAGTACATCTGTATCACGGGGGGGGGGGGACGACGACATTTGACCACCCAGCTGTTGTTGAGCTGCATTTCCCACCATCCCAGATGGGCCAGGCTGGCTGGGTTTATTGAGAACTGGAGGCTAATTCAAGAGACCTACATTGGATCAGAAATTTCATCCCAAATTCTTATAAGACTGAAACCTCAAAGCAGCCTTTGCCAGTTTGGTGTCCTTCCAGATTTTCTGGGCTACACCTCCCAGCAGTGCCAGTTCACACAGTTGTCCCGACTCTGGGACTGATAGGAGCTGTGGTCCAGAACATCTGGAAGTTACCAGATTGGCAAAGGCTGCATTAGAAACAGTGAGTAAGCCCAAGACCAAAATGAATCCATTGTTGAATAGGGGTATTTATTTAAGCATTTCTGTCCCCTCCATCTAAGGCAAATGCATCACTCAGGGCGGTTTGCAACAAGTTTAAAACAACAATTTCACAAACTAGCAATATAGTTCCTGCTTTTCCAAGAGCAAATCCAGCATACTTGCCAAGGTTCCCATTGGCAGCCTAGTATTTTGTGCTGGTTTCAAATGTTATCAACACCTTTGGTTCCAAAGAAGCTAATAATCCAAAAGAATTTGGAAGAAAGTTCAGCAGGATTGAGTGAAAGAGTATTGTGTACACAGTGCCTGGCCATAATATACTTTATCTGTTCTCAGAGTTTAAAAAAACAAAACAGCTTTGAAAGTATACCAGCTGAAATGTCAACTGTCTTCCTCAAATGAGCTGTGATCATTCCTATCAACCAAGGATTTGTCTAGAAGTTCAATGACCTCGTGGAAGACCATATGCCAGACACAAGAAAGTCATAATAAGACCTTTATCCCCTAAGGCTGGGCTGGGCAACCTGTGGCCCTCCAGAGGTTTCTAGAGTCCAACTCTCATTAGCCCCAGCTTGCAAGGTCAGGATTTTGGGAGTTGTAGTGCAGCAATAGAAAAGCAATGACAAACCTAGACAGCATCTTAAAAAGCAAAGACATCACCTTGACAACAAAGGTCCGTATAGTTAAAACTATGGTTTTCCCAGTAGTGATGTATGGAAGTGAGAGCTGGACCATAAAGAAGGCTGATCGCCGAAGAATTGATACTTTTGAATTATGGTGCTGGAGGAGACTCTTAAGAGTCCCATGGACTGCAAGAAGATCAAACCTCTCTATTCTTAAGGAAATCAGCCTTGAGTGCTCACTATTTATTAAATTGCTATCCATTGTATTTTAATTCTTCCCTTCCTCTCAATTTGAAGCCCACAAGCAACTGGGGTGCTTGGTAGAGCTAAGGACAGAGGAGAAAATAATTCATTCACATTTTAATAAGAATTTACCTAGTTCCCACTTTCTGAACCAATGAAAACTGAAGTGCATCTGCTCTTCAAAATTCACACTTCTTCAAATATTTTGAAGTCATTTTCCTAATAATAATAATAATAATAATAATAATAATAATAATAATTATTATTATTATTATTTATACCCCGCCCATCTGGCTGGGTTTCCCCAGCCACTCTGGGCGGCTTCCAACTGAATATTAAAAACAGTACAGCATGTAACAGTACAGTACAGATAGTAAATGCATCTTAAAAGCATATATTAGGTGGACAAAAAATAATATTAGTAGAAAAGCACACCATTAGGCACACCGTTGGCCAACATTATATACAAAAACGAGCGCATCAGGATGATTGTGCACCAATGAAAATGAACAGAAACTTCCTTTAAAAAAAAAGCTAGTTGATGCAGAACTGAACTTGAGACTCTAAAAATGAAGAACTTAGAAACAGCTAAACTGACAGATGTGTGCATCCCTAGGAGAACTGGATATAAATCAGACACTGAAAAAATAGATAAACTCAGGTGAAGGCTGCAATTTCGTGCATACTTACTTGGGTGTAGGCCCCATTGAGCATAGTGGGATTTACTTTGGAGTTGAAAAGTTTCTCTTACCTATTTACCTGTTTATCTCTCTGTTTATTTATTACAGTAGACAAATGAAGGAGTGGGACTGAAGTCTGTTGTGCAACAAAGGCCTCAGAATATGAGAAATGCAAATGAAGAGAGGGAGGTTGTTAAGGGAACTATAGCACAGACGACAGTACAAAGGATGAGACAAAGGAAAAGGTGGGAGAGGGGATGGAACAAAGGTGGAAATGCAAAAGCACAAAAAGAAAGAAGGCAGGCCACCCCCCCACCCATGCTCAGTATTTATCATCCTGCACTCGTACAATATAAGGGAAGAAAAAATGCATTGGTGTGTGTGTGTGTGTGTGTGTAAACATACACACACACCATTTTTGTCCACTATTTTTATCTGCTGTTTAAAATGGAACATGGCAAAAATAAAATGAAAATCACAATATTCGTTTGCCAAGATCAATACAATTAGAGATTGGCTGAACTATTTTTAAAACAATAAATAAATAGTCCTCTTTGCTGGAGTCTTCCCTGCACTTCATTCCAGGGCCTTTTGTCCTTTCTGGTCTGAGTTTTTGATCCAAAAATACGCAAGGATCTGCCAAACCACTAAATGCAACCAACATAAAGTAGAATGGCAACTGAGCTGAGCAAGCTTGTATATGAGGGTGGTTTGACTTTATGTTTGTTTAAATCACATTTCAATTTCTCGAAGTATGGCTTGACAATATTTTAAGTTGAAATGCTGTTTTCCTAGGCTGACCGCACAGGTCACAAATGGGACTGTTTGTTTTACAGAGATAAGAAACAATGAAATTAATTTATGTGTCAGGATGGCACAGACTGATTCCCACCATCTTATTTTAACAACCCTGTAAAGTTGTGACATGTCCCTGTCCACACAGTGAGCCCCATAGCTGAGTACAGATTTGAACCCAGGTCTACATTATCACAGTGGTTCTCCAGTGTTACATGGTGAACAACACCCCCCTCCCAGAAGTGTCCCTCTTCTCCCTCTGACCACTCACTTTTTATCCCACCACCAATCAATCAGCTAGAAGAAGAAGCCCTTTATATTCCTTCCTCTCAAAAAAGACCCAATGGATAGCTTAGGTGAGAGGATTCTGTCCAGCTCTGGAAAGTTCTTTACTGAGAAGGAGGAAGTTCTGTGTGTCACCGCATTCGGTACCACTCACAAATCCACAGCACTATTTATTAATGCAGGCATTTGTCCAGTCCCAAGAACAGGCTTTCAGCCAAGTTTATCCCCCCAAAACCATCACCATGGGCCAAATGTATGACTATAGATGAGAAGTGGAAATAATATAAAACTGCTTTTCAGGGACCATTGTAGATTAGAAAAGTCCCATCCAGTTTGAACACAATTGCTCCATAAAACCTTCTTTAACTAAAGCTGTAGGCAAACACAAAACACATTTAAATCTTGAGACGTGTACATTGCCCTTCAATATACTGTTTCTGTACCATCAGGACAATGGCATCTAAACCATAAGGGAAGTAAGAGATTTAAAGAAAACCAAATGTTCTGGCAAAGATCGGCTCCCTGCATTCATAGGCTTATGGGACACTGAACGAAAACACGTGCCCCCTGTTGGAATGGATGGAGCCCATGTCTGGATTCACTGCTAATTTTAATCCAGCAACAATCCCACTGAATTCCATTCAAGAAGAACATCTTGACCAAAAATGCTGTTGAGCAATTGCAATAGTTGAAAGCAATTACAGGGCCCAACATAACAAAACGACCCTCTGGATGTGTATGGCCTTTGTAACAAGGACCCTTTTCCTGGAGCTAGCCAGCACTCTGTTATGATGCGGGATTTGCAAAAATAAGTACTAAAAATGTCCATTTTTTTGCCTAATATATTTCATTTCAGGCAAATGGATGCCCATGTGCCTTAAAGACAAGAATATGGTAATTTCTGCAATGCATAGATCCGTTCAGAGTAAAAGTCATAACTTGCAGTGAGTAATTTCAAATTTTACCACCCAAATGTATTATATAAATAGACACATATTATTTATGCTACCTAATTTGCTTGACTTGCCATGGAACCTGGGATTACAAAACAAACAAGAATTGAGTTACCATTGGTTGTGGTGCAGAAAACAGGGCTGCTGAAAGTACTAGAAGCTACAAGTGAGAAAGACCTAGAGCACATCCTCAGTTCTTGGCATCTTGTAGATTATGTGCTCCATTGTTAGGAATCATTGGGTGGAATTCATTGTTGAGCTACGATGACCGTCCTGTCTGTACAAGCATTTCAGCTTGCCAGACAGAATGATCCCATACCTTCCACACTGTTGTGGGGTACTCCCAACTTCTCAGGAGCCAATCTTTTGATAGGGGCGGGGGAAGAAAGGAGAAAGCCCTGTTGTGCAAGCAGAAGTCCTTGCACTGGGCTTCCGCTGATGGGCCTTGTTAGGTGAATCCCACCCATCAAATTTTGCTATAATTTGCAAAGTCTCAGAAAGAGGACAGACAGCAAAGACCATTCCAGTGGATCAACTGCCATTTTGGTTCCTCTTCTAGAACTATATAATCAGTGGCCATTCCAACTATAAGATTATGTACATTGATAAGAATTTGCTTTCTTTCTCCCCCCGAACCATTGCTTCTTTTTTCTTTTCTGAAGCCAGGTAGCATCTTTTTTAAAACTCTGTACAATGCTTAGAAAACATTAGGTGCATTGTTTATTATTACTACTTCTTCTTCAGGGCAAGCTGTATCAAGCACACAGCCTTCACAAACCTGATGTCCTGCATATGTTTTGTACCACAGCCTCCATTATTAATAACCATTGGCCATGCTGGCTGTCACCTGTGTTGGTGTGACTCTCCTACCTGGAAATGTGTCCATGTCTATGGTCTTATGGTGGGATCTTATGAGCCAGCTCCTCATGTGAACTAAAATTGTGCTTGTCCCAGAAATATCATAGAGATTCTGTGACACAATATCAATTCACATGGAAACACCTCAATTTTACCCCTGTTCAACTAGGTGTTACAAAAACCTAAACTAAAGTCAGTTCTCCTGCCTTTGGATTATTATTATTACCACAGTTTAGTCCAGCAAATGGTTGCCTCCCTCCATTTGATGACATCATGCATCATAAGATGTAGCTTATCCATTAATTTTAGGACCTTCTGAATGAGAGTAAAATATTCTGCAATGATGTTAGTCCACTTTTCACTAATGCATGCATTTGCTTTGATTCAGCACTAAAATGATCCATTAGTTAGTGTGCTGCTTTAAAGAAAATAAAAATTCAGACCTTGCCCTGAGGGATCATGTGCCTCAGATTAAGTCATAGTGAAGGGTGTGGCATGAATCACTTAAAAATATTCAGATATTACATTAAACTTAGGGGCTTGTGCAATTCTCAATGATTCATACTTCAAACACACCTTTTGCTAGCTATGGAGCTAACTATTCCTTCATTTCTTCAAATGGATGCCCGGCACAGAGTGTTAGGTACTTAAGAAAAGCCTTGCTGGATTTGAGCAAAGGCCCATCTCGTTCAGCTTTCTGTTCTCATGGTGGCCAACCACTGACCTTTGCCCATTCTTTCATAGAAGCATGAGCAGCAGGTGGTACTAAATGCTCAACTGTGTTTTCCTTGTTTCTAATTCATTACCTCAGAGGTTGCTTTTCCCTACCTGAGGAAGCTAAATCTAGCACAAGGGCCTAAGCTCCCGTTAAGGGAGGGAACCCAGGGGGGAAGGATTAGGAATACAAAAAGCTTGGTTGTCAAAGATAGCCATGCATCATAGCTTCTGGATGTGCCTCCTCTCCATCTGTCGTCATAGGATTTAATGTTCATTACAATCGCCTCCATTTGTGCATACACTGTTAGAAGAGCTCCGCTCTCCCAACCTGCCCTTGACTTTCTATAGCTGTCGTGAGGTCTTCTTGAATTTTCTTAGGAGCAGGAAAGGCATCCAGGTACTTTTCTACCTTGGGGCCTACATGAAATTGTTTTCAGGGGCAGCCCATGACATCTGAGTGCACAGCCAGCTGTATTTGATATTTAGAAGTATGTGTGCACACATTAACCAGACTGCAACCTCCTTCTGGCAAATGGATCATATGAGGGCACCACAAGAGACTTGGGTCATGCTTAGACAGTTCACCGCATAATGGGTTGAGTTCCAGGAGACTTTGGATGGGGGGGGAGAACTTAGTTAAGATCTAGAACAGGGGTCAGCAAACTTTTTCAACAGAAGGCTGGTCCACTGTCCCTCAGACCTTATGGGGAGCCGGGCTATACTTTGAAGACAAAAAAAAATAACAAATTCCTATGCCCCATAAATAACCCAGAGATGCATTTTAAATAAAAGGACACATTCTACTCATGTTAAAACATGCTGATACCCCGACCGTCCACGGGCCGGATTTAGAAGGCGATTGGGCCGGATCCGGCCCCCGGGCATTAGTTTGCCTACTCATGATCTAGAACCTGTTTGTCATAAGGAAACAATAATTTGGTCTCTGCATATCTCATTGAGCATCTCTCCCTGTGCAAGCTTGCTCACTTAATACTGATCTTCTGGAAATTCTGCTTTGTCTAAACACTTTCCACCCTCAGAAGAGGAGATATGACCTATCCTAGGTATCGTCCTGGGATTGCATCCTTATATTTGTTAGCTGCTTAGTAGGGCTTTTCGAAAAATGCAGATAGGTGGGAGAACAAATTTTTTTAAAAAAAAAAAAAGCTAAAAGAATGGAATGAAGAAGAAATAAGGGGGAAAGAATCCCATAGTTTCTACTTGCACTATTTCTTTCAATGAAAAGGTTAGCTTTCAGTCAGCCGGTCTGGTGCTGCTGTGTTGGTTGAAAGGTGCCAGAAGACCTAGATATGTTTTTAAAGGGAATGGGGTGTGTGAGTGTGGAGAGGAGAGAGAGTGCGAGAGAGTCATGCGCTTTGCTAAAGCAAACAAAGAGAATTGGTTGGTTTACCAAGAATATTCTAAGAGTAGGATAGCTCCACCAAAAAAGAAAAGAAGAAAAGAAAAGCCATCTGACTCAACCTTCAATTTCCCTTGTCTTGAGGGCACTGGAATGTGTTAAGAGGCATTCAGTGCCCACAAAGCCTGATGCTCACAGCCAGAGCATTCTGTGTGGCGCCAGCAGTTGCTCTGAGCTGGTCCTTTTCCGGCTCCTGGGAGGTACCGCCCTTTGGAGCTCCCAACTGCTGCTGTTCCTGCAGCTGCCAGGGATGCTGCTTTGTCTCGTCTGTCACCACCACGCCGGTCCCATTTCTTCGGCTGCAATTACACACCTTGCAAATATTGGTTTGGTGAAAGATTAGGCAGTGAGCTGTGAGTGGCTTGCCAATTGGCCAGGATTTATGGCTAGGGGTTAAATAATAGAATAATTGCACAACGCATTATGCTGCATATAGGGGTTGGGCAAAGAGGTGGAGAGACCTTTTTTTGTTTTTGGTAAGCATGCAGAGGGTATGCACAAAGAAGGTTTATAACAGGAAACCTCAAGGATCATTTAGGGAGTGCAGAGTTGGCAGACCTCATCCCTCTCCTGTCTCAGACCACACATTACTCAGGAGCACCTCAATCCTGCGTCAGCTCTCCGGTTTTGTGCATTGAATAAACATGATAATAAACATTTTGATGTGCCTGGGCATCAGGGATGCATGCTAAAGGCACCACATTCTTATGCTTTTAAAAGAAAGGTCACTGTCTGACCTGTGACGACACTGAAATGCATAGATATTATGAGATATAAAGAAGTAACCACAACAGATGCTATTAATATATACTGGGTTTGAGTGTTCTTTTTTGCAATTTAATCCTGGATATAATCTAAAAGTGGCCTGTAAACCTTGTTGAGAATCTAACACCTTTCAGAAATCCACACACACACTCAGGAATCTATAATAATGTTCCAAATACAGATTTTATTGTATAGTCACTGATCTGATAAAAGCAAAATAAAATACCAAAATCATTCAATTTCTAACATGAGCCAGGTTACAATCTTATAAAACTAAGGAAGGGAACAAAGAAGATTTGATTAAATCCACAAAATCTATTTACTGGTCTTTGCAGCAGAAACCGAGCAACTGTTTCTGTTTTTGTCTTTTTTGTCCATGTCAGCTGATAAGTAAGCCAAACATCATCCAAAAGTCCTTCCTGGGTATTTTAGTAGGATGGAAGTATCTTATCTATTTTGCTCATTTCTATAAAACTTACATACATCCCCTCCCACGTCTTAATGTTTCAGTTGCTCCACCCCCATAGAGGGCAGACCTATTTGTTTATTGTTTACTCCCAAAATGACCATTGAACAGAAAAGAAAAACACATCTAGCCCTAGAAAAGATTAGCTGATATTTGTGGAGAGTCAGGCCATCCAATTAATTGGTATGACCCTTAGAAAAGTCAGAAGACAAACCAAAGATGAATTGGAAAGCAGATTTTAGGAGCAGCTGACATGGAACACTTTGCATATATATTCTTAATCAGAAGGCTAAGAATCTTTTTTTACTGGGAATGGCTTTGAGTCTGAAGGAAATTTACAGAAAGGCCCAATAAATGTAGTTTATTATTAAAAGCTTTGAACCACGAGCTAACACAAATATCCTTCTGTAGAAGGTACAGATGTCCTGAGAATGTGTTTGCATAAACCATTTTTAGCCAAAATCGTAAGGCTTGAGACTTGCTTTCAAAGGAAGAACGAGTGCTCCTAGATAAAGCACTTACAGATATACAATAGCCTCACCCTCCTGTTTCATGAAGCTGATTTCAGAATGCAGTGGACAGTCTGGATGGTCATTACAAAAGAGAGGGTTGAACTGGCCCATCACTCATGCTGAATAAATACCACTTATAACAGTTCAAAGAAACTTAGTTGTGGGGATTAAATGAGGAGGGGGAGAACCATGTCCACCACTTTCAGCTCTTTGGAGAAAAAGCTGGGATAAAACTGCAGCAGCAGCAGCAGCAACCACAACAGTTATTCTTGTTGTGGTTAAGAGCAATGTTCTTAAAGGGACCAGGGGAGATCTGTGTACAGTTTTACCCCACCATTGATTTGATTTTGTCTTTGCAAAAAAATAAAATGGGTACAACCCAATTTAGCAAGATCCAGTTTTGCGAAGCTTTCACACACACCACATGCCCAGTTAAACCTGTCCTGAAGCACGTGACTCATTCTGATTACTATTGCTGCAGTCCAGCTGTAGTCAGAAGCAACTGGTGCTCTGGATGTGCATGCCCATTTCTATCACAAAGCAGTGAGTCATTGTGCTGTAGTGGGCTTTATATGGAACAACATGGAGCCCAGAGCTTGTTTGATCCAGTAACTGCACACAGGCCACTAAAGATGATTCTGCAAAAAGCAGAATACAATTGTGCCCTGGTGAAGAGGACAGTAGGTCAAGGCTGGGTTGCTTATTTTATTTCCCCTGCATTACATCACTGTTCCTTTTCTAACACTCATCCGCTCTGATCTGCCCCCCTCAAGAATAGGACGGCTTACCTAATTGTAGATGCCTAGAGCTATATGTAGGCACATGGGTTGCATACATGAGGCTAACACCAGTAAATGTTAGTCTTGCCTAAAAATGGTACAGAGGAGTGGTGAGCGCTTGTACTTTACTCCATAAAGGCGATGGCTTTGTGGTTCTGAATATGACGTTGAATTCAGAGGTGTCCAAGTACAAATTGAAGAAGGGAGCACTGCCCTCCCAAACACCCATTCTGGCCTGTAACTTTCCCTCAAGCTATTGCAGCACCATTGTCTCTGCCTTTTGTGCCTACTCAAAAACACAGACCTATTGTTGTTTAGTCCTTTAGTCGTGTCCGACTCTTCGTGTCCCCATGGACCAGAGCACGCCAGGCACTCCTGTCTTCCACTGCCTCCCGCAGCTTGGTTAAACTCATGTTCGTAGCTTCGAGAACACTGTCCAACCATCTCGTCCTCTGTCGTCCCTTTCTCCTTGTGCCCTTCATCTTTCCCAACATCTTCTGTTCTGCAAGCCCAAGAGGCTCAGTGGTTTGGACCCATTCCCTTTCTCCTGTAGTAGTAGTAATATTATTCAACTTATATCCTGCCCTTCCTTCTGAAGGAGCCCAGGCAGCAAATACATCGATACTGTACCAGAAAAGCATTTACAAAGCATTCTAAAAACAGTTAAAAACAGTCTCACAATCAGGGTTTTTAGGTACTTCCTGAAAGTCAGCAAAGGGGAGATCTTATCAGGGAGAGCATTCCACAGATGGGGATCCACCACTCAAAAGGCCCTTTGGCAGGTCAATACCAACTGGAAAACTCCCAGCTGCAGCACCAACAAGACCCTACTTCAAAATTACCCTAGTGAAGTAATCGACTATCTTTCCTCTGAGTAACTTGCTTCAAAATAAGGGCAGAAACCTGGAAGAGGGAAAAACAACAAAAGAAAAAGAGGAATGATAATTTCCTCAGAGGAAAATACCCAAAGGTTCAGGGGAACGGATTTGGAGACATTTGTTTGAACAACCAAGCAGGCAAGTAGTGTTGTTTGTTACAGGACAGTATCATCTCTAGAAAGGATAATTCTTCCTTTGAAAGCCACCACCCATCAAGTTCCCAAGTGGAACATGTCAGAGGCAGAGTTCTATCCCAACTTTCTTTCTGATGTGCTGGCTTTGCATATAAAACAGGGGTGGGAAACATTTTTCAGCCTGGGGGCTGCATTCCCTTCTAGGCAACCTTCTGAGGGCCATGTGTCAGTGGTGGGTGGAGGCAGGGGCAAAGTGGGCAGAGCAATGGATGTAAACTTTGTAGAGTAGGTTTGTTTCCACATACATTTACAAACTCCTTTCTATCCTTCATCTGAACCAGAGCCACCCGCACAATTTTTGTTTTTAACCCCAAATCCAGGACATTGGCTTTAAAATGTAGAATTTGCCCTAGATGGGCATGTAGGACCACCAAAAGAGGACATGTCCAGGAATTCCTGGATGTATGGCAACCCTATCTTTCACTGACACTCAACTTAACATGGGTTTATTTTTACAGCTCCATTTGATTCGGCTTTAGATTTCTGTATTGCCACCATTTCAAGATTGCCACTAAAAGTGGAACAACCATTTCCATGAACTAAACCCCTTGTAATAAAAGCAACTTCCTTTAAGATGATTTTGGCATTTACAAATATAAACCTATATTTTTAGACTGTAAGAAAAGGGACTGCTCACAGTTCAAAAAACAGTCTCTTCCCTGGGAAAATGGAGACAGTTTTCTTATTATAATTTTTTTAAGGAATGTTTTTGGTTATTTTTGTATTATACACTTAGAAATAAACTCAGATTGCTGTTTCAGATCTATTTTGGTTGTCCTTTCTTCTTGGTGTGTTTTAAGCATGTGCTGTATATGAATTAATTTTATAGAGGTTTAGAAGAAGTTGCTGGGATGAGTTGGCTGTTTTCTAGGAGTCTAGAAAGACAAATATGGAGTTCCTTGGATTTATGGTTCGTTCACCTGCTAGCAGAGGGCAAGATGAGGTAAAGTCACTTGAAAGTGTGTTCTTAATGGCAGCATTTTCTGGATTAGGGCCCAGTTTAGGCAAGACAGGTTGTCTGGTCTATCAACAGAACAGACACCCATAGGTGACCTTCATGGATTGCAATGAGCAATTCTCAAGTAGTTGGAAATGGCACAGATCATTCTGGTGGAACTGAAACATGTGAACCAATTAAAAGAGGTGCCTGTGGTGTGAAGAAGGGTATGAGTAGAGAGCGATAAAATCAGAAGACAGCCTGGCTTACAAATGGCAAATGCTGCATAACATGATTGGGCTTTGTTTTAAACCTAAAGTCATATTACTTGCCCCAAAGAACATTCGTCTATCATCACTGAGTGGGGAAAACAAATTTTTTTTGCAGGGTTTGCTGTTTCTTTTGTTCTTCGTGCTGTTTGGATTCCTCCAAAGAGATAGGCTGTAGCTCAAGGGGATAGAGCCCATTTGTTGTCATACAAAGGGCACAAGGTATTCCCCAGCATCTCCAGGAGGGCTGGGAAATATTTCCATTGGAAACCCTGGAGAGGAACTGCCAAATAGTATACACAATACAGAGCAAGATGGACCAATGATCAGGCTTGGTACAAGGCAAATTCCTATGTCCCCCTTTCCAACTACAGTGGTACCTCAGGTTACAGACGCTTCAGGTTACACACTCCGCTAACCCAGAAATAGTACCTCGGGTTAAGAACTTTGCTTCAGGATGAGAACAGAAATCGTGCTCTGGCAGTGTGGCAGCAGCAGGAGGCCCCATTAGCTAAAGTGGTACCTCAGGTTAAGAACAGTTTCAGGTTAAGAACAGACCTCCAGAACGAATTAAGTTCTTAACCTGAGGTACCACTGTAAGGCTAATCCGGAAAAAGATGGGGTGCTTTTAGTAGTTTATTTTTAGATTGTGAATGTCTCGATCTGATATCAATGGATAGAGTTCCGATGAAAATATAGGATATGAGTGTTCAGTTCTCCACACTCAACATGCCTTTGGGCTGATCAATGTGGCAGGGGAGAGGAGACACATTGAAAAATATTAGTCAATTTGGCAGCATTGTCTCCTGTAACTTTCTCAGAAGAAACCTGCTGGTTCACTGGAGGAAAGCAACAATGACAGGGTTAGCGTGGGGAATCCTGCACAGAGAGAGGGAACTCAGATGAAGAACACATGTACATACCAATCTGTAGATGTCCATCAACAAAGTATCTATGCCCAAGTCCACCTGCTTTGCAGCACACATTTAAAGCAATGCTACACCCCCTTAGGAATACAGCCCTAAGAGTAAGAATGGGGAGAAATTCAGCTTTAATATGAGCATGCCTAATCTGCACTTCCTGAAACAATGCATGAAACAAAATGTAGATATCATTTGAATATTTCAGTTGTACGAATTTTGCAATGCAGGCTTCCGAGCCAAAAATGTGAGCCAAAAGTGTTAATGTTAGGGGGAAGTGTGCATTAAAATACATATAGTAGAGAAAATACATTATATTAGGCAAAACTGGATACAAAATGTGCATATTGGGAGCAACATGCACTAAATTGCTGGTGGATCTTAGGAGTACCATTTTTTTTAAAAGAAAATAATAATGCAGAAATGTGGTGAAATGAACTTAATGTTGGAGAGATGAGAAACTGAGAGGAACCAAAATCGACCCATTTGTCAGATGGAAGATTCAGGACAGACTTAAGGAAATATTTCTTCACACAGCATATAATTAAACTATGATATTTGCTACAGCAAAATGTAGTTATGGCCACTAACTTGGATGGCTTCAAAAAGGAGTTTAGACTAATTCCTGGAGAATGAGGCTATCAATGGCTACTACAGGGCTACTAACATGGAATTTGCCTTTTCCTGAACTGCATATGGGGTTGACATTTTCATTGAGAGATTCAGCCAGGCAGGGATTTAGATATCTAAGATCTGGCATCAATTCAAGACCAACTATCAGAATCCTGTGTTGTTGTTATTCCCCAGGCTTAATATTGCACCAGCCCTGGGAGGCAGGCAAGGAAATGAATCTGTATGTGCAAAATAGGGTTTGTTTGTTCAGTTTGTATCCTGACTTTCAACCTAATGGTGCTCAAGGTGACTAATAGCAATAAAATATAAACACATTAAGTTGATTAAATATAGTAAAGCAGCAATAAAATGCAAAATTACAAATACACAAAGCAGATAAAACACACCAATAAAACTGACAAAAATGAGTTAAAACAAGTGCACTAACAGAATGTGCATAACAAGTCGAAAAATCTATCTGAATAAAATGTCTTTGTCTGCAGTCAGATGACAATTAGAGATGTGATAAGATGCCTTAGACAGAAGCTGCAGAGCCTATGAGCAGCCACCAAGACAGCCCTCTTTTGCTTTCCTGCCAACTATGTTCAGATGTCGGTGGGATAGAAAGAAGGACCTTACACAATATTTTCATCACATACTTTGCTTAGATAAAAAAAAGGCGGGGGTGAGTTTTACTTCCAGGGAGTTCCACGTGTTTACTGGGGACATCCTTTGGGTTCACTGTGCTTAGCACTTCCTCATTCAAGAAGTATGCAAAAGAGTAAACAGGTGTTCCATATCCCCATTTTCTACACTTTTTGCTGTTTTTAATCTATTTCAGTCATGCTCTTTCTGAGCCGGCACTTTTCTAGACTCAAGAGATCTAATCTGAAGAAATTACAAAAGGGGTTTTAACCTCAAGATGAACTTTCCAACATATACACGTCATTGGAAACTGTCGCATTAAGCTCCCTCATTACCTCCTCGAAGCAGAGGCCCACAGCTTGGATGCCATTACAGACCTGATTGTCTTTCATTTTAGTTCTGCTTTGCATCCCCCACATATAAGGAATTATGAAAAGGCCTCTCTCACCTCCCAGAGTCATTAACCACTCTGACTGATAGACACAGTGTGAAGAGGAATCTTAACTTAACAAATGGCTTTGGCTGCAAAACAACTTCTTCCAAGTGCAAGAAAATGCCAGAGCAAAACAAAAACAAAAAAACACCACAACACAGCACAGCACCTCCCCAATGCTTTCACAATCCTTGGACTGTGAAGCAGAAGTCAAGAGGAGCCTGCCAAGAAGGGCAGAGTGGCTGCAGTTGTGTTGGCAGGGAAGAAACGATCCTCTGAATCCAGTCCTGCTTTTGATCCTGTCCCAAACGGTAAAAGATACGCAATAAAGAAGAAGGCGTGAACAGGGACGAGCATCACATTGGCTGGAACACCTTCCCAGATCAGCTATGTGGTGCCATCCCTCCATCTCGCTCCTTAGAATGGATCTCGTTCATGGTTGAATTAACCCCTTAGCTCTTGGGCTCAGCTGAAGCAGAACCTAATTACCTGTAGCTGCCTGTAGCTTTCTCCTTTGCATCTGTCCCTGTGCCTTCCTCTGCCCCGTCCCACTCCCACCTCCAGAGATAAAACCGTAAGACTCTCAGGTATTTGGTGCTTCTAACTCTGTAAAACACGGAGTACAACGATGATGTTTTAGGAAACTTACAAACTGCATGCTCTGACAACAACAACCCCCTCAAAACCTCCAGTGATGATGTTCCCAAGAGGAAGGGACACAGGAGAGGCTGGACAAAGAAGGGATTATTCACAATCAAGAAACTAGCAGATGAGCTCTGAGATAGCCAGTTGGTTCCCAAAATGTCCTGGTATAAAGTATCCAGGAGCCTGCTTAATCCTTTCGGAAGGCTGTAATTCCAATAAACAGGTTGCAGGTCTTGCAAACCATTGGGAGGTTTTGTTATAATCAAGCAGTATATAAATGTTTGATAAATAAAGATAAATAAAAACGAAAAACTCCAGATCCCGTAGCTCCCAGTGACTTTATTAAGTGTAAAACCATGTCCAGTTTGTAGACCTTCCTAAATAGTGCACACAAGGGAATGGTGGAATGCGAATGATACTCCCTCCTTCTCAGTGTCTTCTGATCCAAGTTGTTTCTGTGTCCTTGTGTACACTGTCCTTCCTGTGGCTGTTTTGTTTAGCTCTTTGAATTACCAAGGCTTCTTAGTACGTAAACTTCATTCAGTGCAGCGGTCTAATCTTCCTTCCACAATGGAGGTCTGGTTGTGTTGGTGGTCTGTAAACCCTGCTGCAATAAGAATGATTTATCCTCTTATCAGTCACGAATGGTGTTTCAGATTTGCTGGGCCTTGTAACTTGATTAATTTCCCCATGTTTATTCCTGGTCCAGAGATACATTTCCAGATGCTTCCCTGCATTCCTACCTGGCTTTGCTCCAGTGCACAGGAATTTGTCTAAGTGAACTGTATTTTGTTTGTGGCCATGCAGGTGGGATGCAGATACAAACACCAGACACCTTTGTACACATCTTTCTGCTCCACAGATGATTGATTCATCGCTTTCTCCCTTATCGGCCTTTGTTTCTCATCCCGGAGGGGTCGTCTTGCACGGACCAACACCTCTGGTGTCATTATTTCCTACACATCAACTTCATTGACTTCCTATTATCTCTACCTGATCTGAACCTTTGTTCGATTCAAGAGGTAATTAAACTCAAAGCCAAAACAAATGTCAGCGTGATAGTGAGAGAGATAAGCTGTCTAAAAAAAGAGTCAGAGATGGGGGAAACATCTTTACACACATGTGAAATCCTTACTGGCCAAGCGCCAGTGGAAAGTTACCTTCAGAGTTTGGATATAATCAAAGAACTGACCGAGTATCAATAGCGCCATGTGCCTGCTGCCTATAAAGATCTCAACTCACTGAGCACACATGCACAGGAGTGAGGCAACAGGCTCACATGATTAACCGTGTGCTTAAAATATGTGTTTAAAAGCTCTACTGGAAAAGACATAAATGAAACACCTGGTTTGATCATCTGTCACATCCACATTGGAAGCACTTGCCTCCCATCAAAGAATTCTGGGAACTTACTGCCATGAAACGATGCCCAGGGCTGCAGTCACACTGATCTTCATAAGCTGGTTATTGTGCTATGCATAGCTACTCTTTGGGTTGGTGGGGCTGTTGTTTAATTCAGAGCTTCCTGAATTTTGGGCTGTCCTTGGAAGCATAGTTATGGAGACTGTCATGATCAACTCCTGCACTTCAAAATTTACCACTACACCACTAGCTTCCAGGAAGATCTACATAATAATCAGAGGTACAGATTGTGGAAACTTTCCATTGTGGGAGTGATTTGATCCCTTAACACTGTTCCATGCACCGCAGTATCAACAACTACTGTTTAAACCTACTCTAATGATCTGCGCCCAACAAGAGTTCACACTACCAGTGGTAATGCCATCAGTTTTATTATGATCGAGAAATTGTTACATGGGTGAAGAAGCCTCAGGGTGAAAGCAGGATTCCTGACTGGTATTTACTCACTGCTAAATGTGCGCCCATTGACTTTCTGCACCCGTTGACTTTCTTCTTTGCTTCTTTCTAAGGTGGAATTGCCCATGTATTTAAGTGGAATTGTACAGCAATTAGCACAAGGTGAATTAGTCCATTCCTACCTGGCTGGCACTGATGTGATTCACTCCCAGTGCAAGTTAGCACATGATGGGAAGGGAATTTAGGCATCTGCCAAGATGCCGACTGGGTGCAACCTTTACAGATGGAATGAATTTATGCTCTGAGGAGCATCACACCTCTTCTGTAATTACCACCAGGCAGGAGCAGGAGGAAGGGCTGTGGGGGGGGAGAGGCAACAAATGTGGAAAGGACTGGCTCTGCAATAGTGGAATGGAATCAGAGGCCTGGGAAGCAGTACAGCCTGTAAGGGATGCACATGTCACTGGTGCCACACTCCACCCTGGTTAATGTTTTATTCATGCAGATACATCACCCCCCCCCCAGTATTTTTATCACTTGTAGTCTACAGTAGTTGGCAGTTTACTGTAAATATCCATTTCTCACACATGACTTTACCGGTTTGGGAAACATGGCTCCTTTCATTGTTGCTATGATGCCTTAACCTAAAAATTAAAAAAACAAATATGCAATTAATAATTAGTTTCGCCCTCTTTTAGACCACCACCATACCAAGGGCTTGAGGTAGGTATGGTAATTAGCACCAGTTCGAAAGCACGTCAAAGTGCAAGTAGATAAATAGGTACCACTCCAGCGGGAAGGTAAACGGCGTTTCCGTGCGCTGCTCTGGTTCGCCAGAAGCGGCTTAGTCATGCTGGCCACATGACCCAGAAGCTGTACGCCGGCTCCCTCGGCCAATAAAGCGAGATGAGCGCCACAACCCCAGAGTCGGCCACGACTGGACCTAATGGTCAGGGGTCCCTTTACCTTTATGTTCGTGCTTTGCTCCATGGGGTCACGAAAAGTCGGACACAACTAAATAACAACAACAACAACAACAATGTGCCAAAATGGAAGAACCGTGTGCTATAATATTTTGCTTCACCCTGTGTTGCAGTAGGCAGGCAAAATAGAATTGATTGCAATCTTAACTGAAATATGTATCTACTTGTACTCCCTCCCTGCCCGGTGGCATGAAAAGAAAGCAGGATCTCCAAAGCTAAGGAGATCTGTAAATTTACAGTGGTGTTGATTGCATTTGGACACTTGGATCCAAAGATTTACTGGCCATCTCTGGTGCTGCTGATAGCTGCATGTTGTAAATAATCTTCTTGCCTATCAGCTGCCTTTACCTAACAATAACATGTGTGCTACCTCCTCAAGTAGGCACATTCCACAGCACAAGGCCACCCTTGTGATTTACCGCCTGTTAAAGAACTCACACGGTGCTCAAGAAGATGCTGTGAAGCTTTCCAACCAGTTCCAGCATCTGTGTGCACATCTGCTTTTGTTTGTTTCTTTGTGCATCACATTTCAGAAATCATCTGCACTGGTTACAACATCTATTACAACAGGGGAGGTGAACCTGTGGCCTTAGAGATGTTGTTAGATTCGTATCAGCCCCAGCCAGCATGGCCAATAGTCAGGGAGGGAGGAAGATGCAATCCAGCAATATCTGGAGGGCTGCAGGTTCCCCACTCCTGCCTTGCAAGATGGTCCAGCCAAAAACAAATAATGGAGAGGACAAAATCCATGGGCTGCACTCAACTAAACCCTATTCAGAGCAGACCCATTAAAATTAATGAACATACGCATTCACTTCAATGGGTCTACACTGTGTAGGACTAGTGTTGTATATAGTGTGATTTATGGCTGAATATGTTTTAATGACAATGTCTATTATTTCGTCTAGGTCACATCCAAACCATTAATTTAAAGTACATAGCTTCCTCCAAAAAATCATGTGAACAGTTCCCAAGTTTCTTTGGGGGAAGGCATGAGAGCCAGTGTGGTGTAGTGGTTAAGAGCGGTAGTCTCGTAATCTGGGGAACCGGGTTCGTGTCTCCGCTCCTCCACATGCAGCTGCTGGGTGACCTTGGGCTAGTCACACTTCTTTGAAGTCTCTCAGCCCCACTCACCTCACAGAGTGTTTGTTGTGGGGGAGGAAGGGAAAGGAGAATGTTAGCCGCTTTGAGACTCCTTAAAGGGAGTGAAAGGTGGGATATCAAATCCAAACTCCTCTTCTTCTTCATGTGCTTTAAGTGTGTGATGAGGGTGTGATTATAGCCGAAATGCTACCTGATTACCAAAGGGGTGAAGTGTAGCTATTTCAATTAGTATATTGATCTAGGAAGTTATGTATAATAATAGGTAGCTACAAACCTGAACAAATTTCTCCCTCATACCTGCTTCAGATTCATTCAGGCCCTGCAAAAAATGAGAATGCTTCTTCTCGGGATTCTAAAGTGATCTCTTGGTTAAATCATCATCTGCTCCTCAAAGCCAGCTCCTCTAAACTCCCTTCAAAACTCTGCCCAAGAAATAGCCTGGAGCCTTCTCTCCCTCACTTAACATCTTTAAAAGAATTAGACATGTACTATACTATCCTAACAGGCATAGCTGGGGGAAAGAGGTGGCAACCATGTTAGTGAGAAATGAAGCTAAGCTGACATTTCTCATAAAACAATTATCTGAGAAATTCCCAGGGAATATTCTTATTTGGAAGGATGGGGTTTCCCAAAACTACTAGAGACTTTTCCTTGAGAATACAGGGCTAAATGCCTTCCATTTCACCATGTGCAAATAGGGTGGAGAATTTGGGGAGGCCGTTTTCAGTCAGCCCTAAGAGAAATCCCTTATTCTGATCGCAGCCTCAGCACTGATGCAGGACAAATATATTAGAGAGGTTAGCTTCACATGGAAATGTGCTAGCTAATGATTTGCCAACTGAGGCGTCATGTGATGAAGAAAGGCAATCACCTCATTCCACATTTGAGTTGCAAGAGTCTGGCTGTACAGCTGAGTTGTATATACCTTGGCTGCATGGTTGACCTGCAGCTATAATATTATGCCTAATCACGTCATCAGCTACTGGGATGTTCCTGAGTGTGTTTAAAAAGGTGGCCTCATTCTCCATGGGAGGAGCCTCCAAGTTTCGTGTCAGAGGCAAACTGCAAGGTCAGCTGAGGGACACCAAGTAGGTAAGGGCAATCATTTGTTTTATTGGCTTGCATTGTATTTATTCACCTTTCTCTTTCTCACATAGTGGTTAGTCATAGTAATAAAAATAGTCCCAAAACTGTTAGCATAATTCAGAGGCAGGTGCTGGTTGGTCCAGCAATAAAAGTTAACTGCTGACAATAAAGGCATACTTGCCATAAAGCTACGAAAGAATAATAATAATTTACAGTGGTACCTTGGTTTATGAACTTAATCCGTTCCGCAGGTCCATTCTTAAACTGAAACCGTTCTTAAACTGAGGCACGCTTTCCCTAATGAGGCCGCCCACCGCTGGTGCCTTTCCACCATTCAGATTCTGTTCTTAGACTGAGGTTAAGTTCACAAACCGGGACACTACTTCTGGTTTTGCGGAGTTCATAAACCGAATAGTTCGTAAACAGGACTGTTCTTAAACCGAGGTACCACTGTGTTACTTATTTTATCTTATTACTTAACCCATCTGACTGGGTTGCTCCAGCCACTCTGGACAGCTTCCAAAACACAGCAAAACATCAAACATTTAAACTTCCCAATACAAGGCTGCGTTCAGATGTCTTTGGAAGGTTGTGTCATTGTATATCTGTTTGACATCTGGTGGAAGGGCGTTCCACAGGGTGGGCACCACTGCTGAGAAGGCCCTCTGCCTGGTTCCCTGTAACTTCATTTCTCATAGTGAGGGAACTGCCAGAAGGCCCTCAGAGCTGGACACAGAGTGTCCGGGCTGAACGATGGAGGTGGAGAGGTATGCTGGGCTGAGGCAATTTAGGGCTTTAAAGGTCAGCACCAACACGGTGCTTGGAAACATACTGGGCAAGATGTTCTCAGTAGCTGCCCCAGCATGAGTGCACATAACTCCTTCTCCTCGCCACCATTGTTGCTGTCTCTTTGCTTCTCATCTCCCCCAGGGGCCAGTCTACACTACCTTCCAGAAAGAGAGGACAATCAGGCTGCTGATTTCTCCTTGCTCATTCACTCGGAGAGGACAACTGAATAGGCAACAATAGCAAGAGCAGGAAGTTGCAGAGCTAGGAGGCTCTGGGAATTGGCAATGGGTCCCTGACTGGGTCAAGGGCCTTGGCAGGAGCTTGGCAATGCCAACTCCTGGTGCTGGAGTTCCCACAGGAACTCGTTTCCAGAGGAGGCAGTGATGACCACCAACCTAGAAGGCTTGAGAAGAAGATTAGACAAATCCACGGAAGAGAAGACGGCTACAAACCTTGATGGCTATGCTCTGCCTCCACTGCTGGAAGCAGCAATTCTTCTGAAGAAAAGTTGCTGGAAACGACAGGAGGGCAGAGTGCTCTTCTGCTCAAATCCTAATTGTGGGTTTCCCACCGACCAGTGTGAGAACAGGATGCTGGACTAGGTGAGCCATTGGCCTGATCCAGCAGGCTATTCTTACATCCTTATGGCTCTGTGTTTGAGGTACTAATGGAAGCTCAAACAACAGTTTGAAAAGTTCACAACCTTCTTAGTGCCTAAGGGACCGCACTTTTGGGAACTTTGTATAGTACATGTTGGGGGTCTATATCCAGTGCTTTTTTCTGGGGGGGGGGCAGGTGTACACATACCCCTAAATTTTTTGTGAACCTTTGTACTTTTGTCCATTTACTGTATTTATTTTTCCTGATTTGAACTATAAAATGGCGCTTTTCTTGAGTCAAAATGAGAGTACCCCTAAACTTTTTTTAAAAGAAAAAAAGCACTGTGTGTTTCAATTGATTTGTTAAATCATTTTCCTGTATCCTTCAGGAAGTGGAAATAAATAGAAATAAATAAATACTTCTCAAATTATGGAGCAAACAGAGGAGAAATCAGGTGAGCTTTTCACATGCCACAGTCAGATTGCCCTGTTAACAAGGCTTCTTGGGTTGGATCAATGATTGCCTTAATGTTCTATGTTGCTCTGTGGACTCATGTACCCCAAAAATGCTGCATATCCAAAAGCAACCACTGCATATTTTAAAAAGCAAAATGAAGATGATTCGGGAAATGAGCTCAAGTGGGAAGGGAGTGAAGAGGTGAAAAGATCTTCCACTCTGATGGACAGGTGTAGCTTTTAATCACAATGAATGGTTTCCCCAGAGCAATCCAATCACAAGGATTTGGGGAAGGGATGTTGAAGTAAGTATTTAAGTGTTCGTTTTTCATGTGGAGCTATGCTGCCTCCCCCATGAAAAAGAAACCCTTTTTAATATTTACTTCAGCGTCCCTTCCCTGCAATATTGTTCAACCACTACCACCACCTCCTCCTCCCACTATTCAAGTCAATGGAAAGATCTCTCTCTCTCAGGAGCTTATGGTAACAATATCCTTGTTCAGAATGACATGTACCCCATCCAAGTCTTTCCTGGGGATATGTTGACCAAACAATGCTTTCTTATTGCATCAATGAACACGTTAACCAATAGCACTTGGGTACAAGAGATAAGGTAAAACACAAATAGATTGATATGAAACGGAACAATATTTTAATGGTTTTGGAAAGATATAGTAAGACGCCGTTCTCCCCCTCCCTTTATATAAATATTGAATTAGTGCTGCACTGATGTTTAGTTTTGGGGTTTGTTTTCTCAAAATTGGCTTTCCTGTTGCTGTCTGTCTTGCTGAATAGCAGTTATTGTGGAAATTTGGGGAAAAAAATATGTGAAGGCTCTTGCAATTATTATCTTTGTTTTCGAAAGACTGGAAAGGACACAAAGCAAGTTTGCTTTAAAGGCAGAGGCCTGCATGTGCCATAGTAAGCAGTTTTTATCCAGAGTCTGTACAATAAGTATCCACTCCATGGTTTGTGCAGCTGCTTCAGATACACTCTCTTCCGCCATCAGCACCACCATGTAACAGAGCACACATCACCGCTTGAAGTCAGGGATCTGCCAGAAAAATCAAGGTGTTGCATTATTTGCACACTTAGATTCACGTGTTCATGTTAGGCATTCCCTCCTTGTGAATTCCAGTGCAAATCAACCCAATTTGCTAATGCACTCATGTGAACACAATGAGCCAGCCTTCATACTACTCTAAGCTTTGCACCAGCATTCTCAGCTCCAAAAATTATTCCAAAATATATTTTAAACGCATATTTTAGGATAAAATTCATTTACACACACACACACTTTGAGATAAAATCATGTTATCAATTTTGTGCTGGGGTCAGTCTCCCCACATTCCTAAATTTAGTAAATAGTAGAATTTAGCTAATATTTGGAGGGAAAATGCCAGATCAGTGAAAAATACAGGCTGAACCTGGTGCTGTGGTCTAAACCACTGAGCCTCTTGGGCTTGCTGATCAGAAGGTTGGCGGTTCGAATCCCTGAGATGGGGTGAGCTCCTGTTGTTCTGTGCCGGCTTCTGCCAACCTAGCAGTTCGAAAGCACATCAGTGCAAGTAGATAAATAGGTACCACTGCGGCAGGAAGGCAAACAGTGTTTCTGTGTGCTCTGGTTTCTGTCATGCTGTTCCATTGCACCAAAAGTGGTTTAGTCCTACTGGCCACATGATCTGGAAAGCTGTCTGTGGACAAATGCCAGTTCCCTCAACCTGAAAGTGAGATGAGTGCCGCAACCCAATAATAATAATAATAATAATAATAGCAATAATAATAATAATTTATTGTTTATACCCCGCCCATCTGGCTGAGTCTCCCCAGCCACTCTGGGCGGCTTCCAATCAAGTGTTAAAAACAATACAGCATCAAATATTAAAAACTTCCCTAAACAGGGCTGCCTTTGACTGGACTTAACCATCTAGGGGTCCTTTACCTTTACCTTTTACCTTGCAGGCTGAACCAGTTATCCTGTTCAGGAGATTGTTGACAGTGGCACCATTAAGAGCACAAAGAAAGCCAAGTACTGGGCTGTTAAGAACAATTGACCATGCTGAAGCTGTTCTTCCCTTGGCTGAAAAGTGGACAGAAATAACAGAAATGAGAGGGGCAGGTTGCCTGGGGGTAAGACCACAGGAAAAAAGGTGCCCTTTTAAAACAGAGGTTTTGGAGCAGCGTCTTTTGGGAAGAAGGAGGGATCGGTCATGACTCCATGTGGCGCTGGCTGCACACAGAGACCGGGGAGCCCAGCTGGCTGCTGCTTTGCACCCAAACTTGCTGAAGCTCTGAGACAAGCAACAAGAGGCACTCATGGGGTGTAACATTCTGCACGCCATCAAAACTCAGGTTGTAAATAAGTATGAAATAAACCATATTTCATAAAGACATGGCAGTCTCTGCTGTGCCTCATTCCCAAGGAATGCAAACTCAGCTTAAGTGCCAAGATCCCTGGAATCTGGCTACTGCTTGGCAGACATTTGGGTGGCCTGTAACAAATATGTTTAGAAAAAATACGTTATCAAGCAGTATATAAATGTTATAAAATTAATACATATTTTGTGAGAAAGTACAGTCAAAGTGATTATCTATATCATCTATCATCTATCTATCTATCTATCTATCTATCTATCTATCTATCATCTATCTATCATCTATCTATCTATCTATCTATCTATCTATCATCTATCTATCTATCTATCATCTATCTATCTATCTATCTATCTATCTATCATCAACTGGCATCTAAAATACAATTTTTATGCAAACTAAAAACTATGCAGTCATGAATTAATTTGGAAATAGGACAGAATGGAGGGATGAACAAAGGGATGTGGAACTGACACAACCCTAAGTCCACGTGTACAATTTCTCAAAAGGCTCAGATAGATCCTGTACTTGTGATGCTGGACTTTGCACAGATGAGCATTGGGCTGTTGCACTCTATCTCCAATGGATGAATAACAAACTAATTTAATATTCTGATGGATTCAATGTCCTTTCTTCTCTTGGCAAATTGCTGGAATGTTATCATCATCATGAGATAACTGTACAATGCCATTGTTTTGCTGCCCTTCCTTTGAGCTATGGGGAGTTCTAGTCAGAAAGATCACCAAGAACAGACACAACAGTGCTGAGGACGAACATTGTAATTGTGGCCTTGGAGAGAGAGCATCTATGCACTTCTGACTACAATCACCAAGAGGCAATTGGGGAGAAAGAGAAAGCTTGTTTCATACAATGTTGGTTCTGAATTGCTGTGGAATCCTACAGTGGCCTGTGCTGAGGAGAGATACCATCAATTTTTACATGCCCAAAACCACATCACAATCACACAAACCATGACTTCCTGGTTCACTGCTTGGTTGTGGTGCCTGATAGTTTGGTGCCCATGCTTGCATGAGTTCATAGGTGTCACCTCCCTGGGGTCCTGGGTGCCCAAGAACCCACAAAATTCCTCATGAGGGGGCTGAGCACCCACAAATTTCTGTGCCAGGGCCATGCACACTCCATGGCACCCACAGCCCTGGGCACCCATGGTCGTGGGCCAAGCAGGCACTCCTGCATGAGTTGCACCTGGCAAATATAGATTTAAATGTAAAGCTGTTTATTTACAAGCCTACGGGTAGGTAGCATTTGGACTAACTTCAAGGCAGAATCACTGAACACTCCACTCCCCAGCAACCTCAGGGGCTTCCAGACCACTCTTTCATCACTCAAGAATGCAAGCTGGTCCACAAATTTCTCAAAATCCATGCTTTCACCCTCGTAGCTGATTTCCAGGAAATCTTGTTCCTCCTATGTTAGTTGACCAAGCACACAGTTTTTGGAGCATTTCTTAGCTTGGTGCAATGGTTTTTTTGTTAACTTGAATTTGCTATTTTGTTCAGGGACTGACTAGCCAAACCAAGGCCCCATCTGCACGGTATATTTAAAGCAGAATTATACAACTTTAAATGGTCATAGCTTCCCATAAAGCATCATCGGAATAGTAGTCTGTCAAGGGTGTTAAGAATTGTTAGGAGACCACTATTCCCCTCATAGAGCTACAATTCCCAGAGTGGTTTAACAATCAATCCCTTTTCCCAGGGAACTCTGGGAACTTAGTGAAGCCTTAGTTAGTGGCTGATGGTTTAATCTGGGGAGACTATATGAGTCCCTCTAATAGTGAACTCAGAAGGTGAGTGATGACAGAAATGGAGCCAAAACAGGTCAACTGTGAAGCAAGAGGAAAGTGTCAGCATGTTCGGGAAACCCAGGGGTTTGTTCAAAAAACTTGTTTACAAATCTAAGGAAGTACCCCCTCCCCCAAAAAACCAGCCCTATGAGGACTCCATATAGTTTTACTATCCTGGAAGAAGGTATGGCTGCCTAATACCATGAATAGGAGCACTTGTCAAGCTTTAATGGACTAGCAGGCACACCTGAAATTTTGAGAAAGTACTGTGAGCATCAGTCACAAAATGGCAGCTGTGGTGTAACACAAAATGGTAGCTGTGGGGGAATGGCATAACACAAAATGACTGTTGCATCTAAAAGAACAGAAAAAGAGATAAGGGCACAAAAATGTACAGACCTAAGTCCCAGCCATCAATGGGGAAAAGACCATCTACAACATCTAACACCACATTCTCTCACAGAGTTTTCCTCACTTCAGAATGGAAGGGAGGATAGATTTTCAGTCCTGGCACCCCATAAAAAGCATGCATGTTTAAAAGGGCACATCAGTGTAGGAGATGACAAGCCAATGAAAATAAGCAATGAGCAGGAAAAACAAACAATGCACAGTGGATTTTTGGGAGAGATTTATTTTTGTGGGCACCATAAGATGTATTGGTCAACATACCTGTGAGCACTGGGTTGGAGACTCTGGTCTTGGGTGGGGGGGGCATCGTGTGCAACATTTTGTTGCTGCGGACCACACTTTGTCTAGTAGAATTATAGGGTAGAAAGGCATCTAGCTATGCTGCCACACTAACATGATATTAATTAATGTTGGAAATCAATAGAATGCTTACATTATTATTTCCTGCAGTGGAAAATTAGGTTTTCTGGTCAAGGCAAAGTTCCTTAAAAGAAACACCCCTTTCCATATTGCAACAAAAACTCTGGGCAAACTTCATTTTCCCCACTATTTGCTTTCAAACTACCACAAAAATTACCAACCTACCACCTGCCCACAATTGCCAGTATAACTAGCCTACAACCCTATGCATGTTTACTTGGGCATTAGTCCCAATGACTTTGATGTAATATGCATAGGGCCAGGCTACATATCATTGGTCAGAAGCAGGAGTGTGTGCTGTGGACAAGAACAGGAGAAAAAACAACAGCACCCTCTTCCAGTTCCCTACCAGGTTCCCTGGAGGCCATCTGCACTTACTACAGGCGGACAAGTACATGATGTAAATACAGATCTGGTTTCATGCTAAAGAACTGTGCTGAGAGCATATAAAACTGCTGTGTAGATCTGCCTCCTGAAGGTTATTCCGAGGAAATGATGTGCCTTTCACCTTTTATTTGAGTTCCTGGTACATTCCAGTTCAGACATCTCTGCAGACCACATTTTTTTAAGCAGAGTTTTACTGCTTGGCTTATGCAAGATCTATTTTTAGTTTTTCACACCCCAGCTTTCCTTGTACAGAAGCCTCCTTTATTTGTTTTCTACCAGACAAGTTTTACAATGAACATTTTAAAACATCCGGCTGTGCAAATTAGCCACCGTGTTGTTTTTTCCATGATAAACTCAGTCGAATGCAACGTGGTACAAGGTGTGAGGAGCACCATTTCCCTGTTTGTCTGGGGATTGTGCCATCATGTCTCATATTCTTCTATTCTGGGGCAATGTATTGCCGTGCAAGAATTATCATCAGCTGAACTTTCTGATCTTGCCTACACTGCAGACAGTTCTGTCTGATTGCTTTCTAAATGGCCTGTTAAGTCATTTGAAATTAATCTGCCTACTCTTGTAAGGACCAAGTATGGCCAGGAGCCAAAGAGTGGGAACTGGTGCCTTGTTACATTAAGACTGCAGTCTTTCCTAGAAAATGTGCATGCTTACCTAGAAGTAAACCCACCAAACACTCTCTTCTGAGTGAACATGAGTAAGGCTGTGATGTACATGTAATTGGGACTCTTGGAAATGACCAAAATTCTATTATTTCTGGATTTCTGCCACACTTTTCTAGACTGGCGTTAGCGCAGCAGTTAAAACAACAATTGTGCACACTTTACCAGTAGTGGGTGGTATGGTAGGGCAGTGGTGGTCATGTAATCTCCCAGCAGGAGAGTTGCTGCTGCTTATTGGGAGGGAGAATAGGGAGGGCAAGGTGGTGTGGAGGTTGGCACTGGACAAAGGCACCAACACAAGTGCCATGTTGGTTTTACCAGTTGAGTTTGCACAGCACTGAGCTCCCCCGTGTTTCCCCCATTCCCACTCTCCCTCCCAGTAAGTAATAGCAACTTCACTGCCAGGAGGTCAGGTAAGGGCAGCTGCCCCACCCCACTTCACCACTGAAACTGCACTTGACCCTAGTATAGTCATATTGTACACATTACTTGGCATTGCAAAATTCAAGGGGGTGTGTATTTTGTGTGTGTGTGTTTGCCTTCTGTTAAGACGTACAGTGTAACTATGACAGGCACAATAAAAGGATATAATAAATATATTATACCAAGCAAAAACAAACACCAAAGAGAACAAAACTGATCAGAAAATGGTGGTATATTTCTATAAAGAGTAAATAAATGACAATCAGAAGTAGAATTTATATAGCGAAAGTTACAGGTCAGTTCAGATGGTGCTCCTACTTCAGGACCTCAGAATCCAGTCTCTTCAGAAGCTAGCCAAAGAATCCGATGTGTAGGAAGTGTTGTTTCCTTGAGTGGCAAACCTCATGAATGGGCACCACACTGCTGTGAAATTACCCCTTTTCACAGCACTTCTGCACAGTTTGTTTTGTTGTGTCAGCTTCTCAGAAGTGTGGGGAAGCACTCTGCAAGAGTGAGACTCTGAAACTGGGCTTGGAGCAGTCAGACTGTTCAGAGCTGATCAGCTCAGAGGAAACTGACCTAGCATACAGAGGCCACAAGACCAGGAAGGGTGCAAAGAGTACAGTCCACTGAATTATATTTTATAAACCCATGCAGAATCAGGAACAATTAAGCTACATTGCCATTTTGCTCTGCGGTTGTGCTTTGGTTCACACATTGTTTCAAGAAGTATGAGTTAGGTAGGTTTGCCTTTAAATGTGAACTGAACCAAATTTCTCCCACATCCCTTTTTGCCAGACCCTAGACCATGATCAAGTGGATTCTCAACTTTTCACCTTTCCATTTAAGCTAATCTGAAGCTGCAGGAGAAGGAGGCAGAGATTAAGGAAATGAAAACATTAACAGAAAGACATAACATTATCAACGCAGGAAACACCTAGGGAGGAATCAAAGTCAGACATCCCAGAAACGGAAGAGAAATGTTGGCTTGGCAAGGGAAATGGGAAAGTTACAGGATTAAGTATAACAATTCTGGTACTGGACTGTTCTCTGAGCTCCTTCTTTGAATGCCCTCTAGCTTTTAAATTCAGCAGATGAGTCAGAGTACAAGCTAGGATTTTTAAAGAGAGTGAGAAGACTGAAGAAAGATGCCAAAAGGTCATTAAAATGTTAATTGATAACTTCCCCAGGGATTCTTTTAAATCCCAGTGAAAGTTTCTGCCTGTTCAAAAGCTTGTTCCATCCCGCTTGTGGTTGCATTGTTCCTTCTTGAAAGTTGACATGCCTGACAATTAACTGTTTGGGAGCCACTGACTGTCTCAGGTGAAGACCAGGTGCAGCACATCAGCTGTTCTGCTTAAAGGTGAACTCTGTGCATAATATTTCCACCTACATTTATCAGATGCTAACAGTATAATCATAGGGGCTGGCGTCAGCAGCAAAAGAGGTAATGCAAGATCAAACAGGTTTGCTGCTTAAAAGTCAGTTGCTTCAAGAGACATAAGAACATAAGGAAAAGCTGTTGGATCAGGACAAAGACCCATTGCGTCCAAGACCCTGTTCTTACAGTGGCCATCCAGATATTCATGGGAAGCTCCTGGGATTCTTAGGAACTAGCACGCTGCATCCAACAGTGGAGGAAGAACATGAGATCTGACGAAAAATCAGGAACGACTTCTGCGCAGGCCACAATTTAATGACCCCTGGGAGCAGGCCCAAGTGTCCCCATTGGCTGGTTGGGCCTGCTGCCAGGGGAACACCCGAGCAAGGACTGCCGGCATTGGCCAATAGCTGGCAGCTGGGCGATCCAGCTTGCCATTGGTCTGGTCACTTGCACGGCCGCAACACCGCCTACCCAGAAAGGTGAGCAGACTTTTGGCTAGACATCCAATGTTAATTTTAATTGGCTTTCTGTGCTGGTCTGTCCTGCTAACTACTAGGTGACCTAAGACTTGCATCAGAAGTAGGACACAATAACGTTTCCAGAAAAATGATTGCAGGCAACCATTTTCTTAAGAATAAAAATGGATTAGGTAATGTCAACCCAGATTTTCCCATTTGCTTTTCTTCTATTTTTCAACAAAAACAAACAAGATAACCCTAGTTAGAAACATATCTCTGGTGTTCCTTCCAAGCCTCTTGTGTGAATCATAGCTTAAATCCGTTTTCCTGACTAATGTTGCCCACAGTGGAAAATGCTTGGAAGCTCATCTTTAAATGTTGGTAGTAAATTTTTTTTATATAGCATGACTTGATAGGAATAAAATATCTTAAGAAAACCAAGCTGGTAAAAGATACAAGTTTGGTAACTACAGAAAGTGGGACAGCTGAAGGGAGTCTTCTTTAAAACCATTTTTGATAATTGATGGCATATTGTTTAGAGAGGAAACAAATACATTGAATTCTGTGTTCATATTAATGGTCATCCTTCTCAGTGACAAGTGTACAAAATACAGCCAGCATCAGTGTTTTTGCTGGCTTGCCTTTTTCAAATCTGTTTATTTCCCCTGTCCTGATGATCACTCAATTTCAAATGTATTTTAAACTAACTAACAAACAACTAACCAACAAACAAATGACCTCACTAGAAAGCTTTGGACACATGCAAGCACACACACAAGTTCTGAACACATGAGAGTGAACACAGTCTATTCAGATGTGGGTTTTTAAAATTTTAATTATCTTTAAAATGTAATTATCTTTAAATGCTTTTAATTGTTTTCATCTGTTTTTAGTGTAAATTTTAATATTTCTTGTAAACTGCTAAAAGGTTTTACTATAATCAGGTGGTATTAATTTTGTTAAATTAAACAAATAAAAGTCTAATTAACAAATGGACTTTGCTGCTTCAGGCTGTGGTGATGGATACTGACTTAGATGGCCAAGGGCAGCCCAGGCCTGAAGACACATGATATGGCAACCTGTCTAAAGTTAAGCAGGTCTGAGTCTCTGAGTCTAGCCATTGTCTGGATGGAGGACTACCTTGGGAACTCCATGTCTGTCTGTCTGTTGTCAGAGCTCTGTTGAAGAAAGTGGGGGAATATACAAGTGAAATAAATGCAGGGGTTGGAGAAATGAGACGCTAGATTTTTCAACAGCTATTAGCTATTGTAGCTAAATGAAAGTTGCATCTTCAGAGACAGTACAGTAAAGATGGGACACATTCATGATCACCTGTCAGACAAAAGGACCTTCTATGTCTTTTCTAACTCTGTAATTTTATTAGTCTCATGTAAAAAAACAGTTAGCAACCGAGGCTTACTTGAATGCCGGTGTCAAGATAGCATCCTTCACCATACCTGAGAGCAGCAGGCTGGCTTAGGGGATGCAGGGAAGGCCATGTGACACGCAGAACAGTTGTCCTCCAACAACTCAGTGCTGTTCCAGCATCCTCCATCTCACAGGTGTCTGTAGAAATAATTTGGGGGCAGGGGGCAAGGTCTGTGAATTGTAACTGCAGGCTGTTGGCTTATGACTGATCCTCACATACCATAACAGAAGCACCGAGAAACAATAGGGATTTACTGTATTATAAGGGATTGTGCATTTCAGAATGAACAGTTCATAAGCTTCCTTATTTGCCCATTTAACAGTAACAGAGTAAGGCATTTGAAAGTTGTACAGCTTCAATCTGTCTATTGAACAACAATACTGTAGGGCTATGAACCAAATTAAAAACCCATAAGACTGAATTTCATACCTTTTACACAGAATCTGCCTTGGCTGTAGTGAATGTCAAGCATAAGGTCTGAAACCAGTCAGAGTTTCTTGTTGATGCTAGTCTGTCCATAACAAAAAGAGTGGTTCACTCTTTCTACTGAAAGTGGAGTCTTTAAGGATCTTGGTCATAAAGGTCAATAAAGTATTGTATAAATTTCTTCTTGGAACAGGTCTTCAACTTTTCTCTATGGACATTCATCAAAACACAGCCTTCACTCATTGTCAAATGTAGCCATGCCTACAGGCTGCACAAAGTGATAAAGAATTGCTCAACTATACATGTTGTAACTGGAAGGAAAAGTGGTGTAAGGATGGCCGTGTTAACAGCATGCAACTGTTGGGTGTGGTCCCATAGTTCAGTCAGGCTTATGCTGCATATGCAACACAATGATGGGTGGTGCATTTCTTTGGTACATCTTCTTTTGTCCACCATTCATACAGATTCATCACCCAACTTTTCAATGTGTAAACTTCCTGAATGGAATCAATACAGGTTCTCCAGTATCAATACTTCTCCAGTATGATACATCTGAGGTGGATGTAGTTTCAGCAAGCTGTAAGCAGGCTGGTTTTCATCACACTGAAACAAAACCTCAGGGAGGTACAAAGTAAATCCAGGTAGGGAATGGATTGCTGGTAGAAATCTTCTGTGGATTGCCTGGGCCAACTGGCATGGTTTCCTTGTTGTATGGTTGATCCAAGTTCTTTAAGCTCTGCATCTACTTCATCTGCCCATTCCTTGCACTTCTCTATTATTGCATTAAAGGTCTCCTTAGCTAGTTACCCTGTATTGTTCCATCCCTCCCAGCAACTCTTGTCTATGTGCTTACATTTCCATTACAGCACTTCTACATTTCTTGTCATCACTTCTGGTTTCTATTCTTGGCCCCCGTCCTCACCTGCCCCTCAAAAAGCAGGGCCGAGCAGCAGCCAGTCTCAACAGGAGTGGTCTTAGAGATCATTCTAGACCTTGTTGACTAGCACCCATCGTTCATCCCGGACACTGAGGTCCAGCTCCGAGAGCCTTCTGGCAGTTCCCTCACTGCGAGAAGTGAGGTTACAGGGAACCAGGCAGAGGGCCTTCTCGGTAGTCATGCCTGCCCTGTGGAACTGCCTCCCATCAGATGTCAAGGAAATAAACAACAATCTGACTTTCAGAAGACATCTTAAGGCAGCCCTGTTTAGGGAAGTTTTTAATGTTTGATGTTTTATCGTATTTATAATACTCTGTTGGGAGCCGCCCAGAGTGGCTGTGGGAAACCCAGCCAGATGGGCAGGGTAATAATAATAATATTAATAATAATAATAATATAGCTAGCTGTTTGTGTCTTTGTACATTAAAATGAACAAAAACATTTAGGATTTGGGAAGGAAGGAGTACCCCTTATCACCCCTGTGGACAACATGCTCCACCTCCAGCATCTGCTGCCTGAGGCCACTCTAATGGTAGGGCCAGCCCTTTCCCAGGATCATCTGATTGGTCAATATTGGAAACAAAAATGCTGGACTAGACGAGGCTTTAGTCTAATCCAGCAAGGCTTTCTCTTTTACTATGGACATTGGCTGAACTTTTCCTTAAAGAAACCCAATAAGCATTTGCAGTTGTTTTTTAATCTATATATAGGGGGCAAGTCTTTCTCACTAATCATCACTGCAATTGTCAACATGGTACCATATCTCAAAGCCGTGCCAGCGAACATTAACAGGGGACTGAAGTGACAGCCTTGAGTTTCCTGACATGCTTTTTCATCATATTCACATGCAATCTAAGGTTTCTCCCTGTTGTCTTTCCCCTTCAAATGTATGTACAGGGAAAAGAAAGTGATGAAAAGGCTAGGAGAGCCAGGCAGAGGAGGAGTAATACAGAGAATAATTGAGAATGAAAGCACAGGAAGGGAAATGAAAAATGAAGCAGCCAGACAAAGGGAAACAGGTCTAAAATGATTGGGCTCCCTCAGCTTGAATGTTGCATTCAGCACCACAATCACCAGCTTCCTAGAACTGCAATTGGGAATTTAATTCCTGACTATGGCTACCTAACCTGATTAAGGTCTATAGTGTCTGCCTGATAAAGTTAAGAACTCTGAAATGCTACTAGGAGTTGCTTCTCAGGTTCCTTTGCGATGACATGGGTGCAGCCCCGTTTTTATATGATCCGAATTGTAATTTGGGCATGGGAGGATCAGCAAGGGCACTGAGTCTCATAACTGGGATGATGGGGAGAGTTTCGCTTGCACAAGCTTTAGCCCAAACTCCCCACAAAGTTTGGACCTTGTGGTGTTAGCTGTATAAGTGCAAGGTCAGTAGGTGCAAGGAGGTTAGAAGTTGCAAGTGGGAAATGTTTGTTATTGTTTTTCCCACCATTCCTGACATGGTGCCCTGGCTCTCAATCACTCCTGCACGGTGTCAGCAGTGGGATTTGAGCCTTGCGGACTCATAATGAGCTCTCCTCCCAGTGCCACATAAACATAATGTTGCAGTTGGGAAAGAGGGGGGTGCCACTGGGGATGGAACTGTTGTGCCATCACCGCAACAGAGCTCAATGCCAAGGCATCAGTTCCACGGAAACTTAGGGAACAGATGCTTTTGATTTCTCCTGGCTCAACAGGACAGCCTTCCCTAACCTGGGGCCCTCCACTGCAGACAGCCCAGCCATTATCCAGGAGGAAGACCCATTGAACGCCTTCTGGACAAGCATAGGATTGCATGGCGGAGTGCTTTGAAGCTGAGATACCAATCAAAGAATTCACATTCCAGGTCAGTGTTAAACACTCACCATAAAAATGCTGCAGATTATTAGGTTAAGACTCTTTGTTTACCCTCAGAGGTTCCTGAGGATGGAATCTTGGCCTTCCTGACGTCAGTAGCAGGATTTCCATTAACTTTGCAGGAGCCAGGATTTTCTAGAGACATAGCGAAGGCAATCCCCTTAAAGGAAAACCATAAGCCTAGGAATCTAAAAGTTCTTACGATAAGAGGAGAGTTGCTTTTGTTCAGAGTTCTGAACCATGATTAATCTAGGGAAAGAAGTGAGTTCACAGGAGTGGCAGACAGAAAGAATGTACCCCAAGAAACTTACACTAGAGGTTTGACCTTATACCTAGTCAAACTATTTGCTTCTCTAGCTCAGCAGCTCTCTAGGACCTCAGGAACTCATATTTTGCGTTAGCTGCTACTGGGTCCATTTTTAGGGGAGCTATGGGTCCTGATTCATAGAGGACTGTCCTCTATTTCAGGAGTGGCAACCTCCAGCCCACAGACCAAGCTTGGCCCACCAGGCCATTCTCCGGATCCCATGCCCACCTGCCCCATACCTCATGCCATATGTGATTTTAGATGTGCGGCAGGCAGAGATGTGGAGGCAGATGGCAGGATTTAACTCCCTCCACATCAGCTGTTGCAGGGGGAGTTCAGTCCTGCGCAATTCAGGTGCACCAATCAATTCCTACTGGGAATGACGCTTGCAAGCTATGCACAAAGCAGGATTGAACCCCCCACTGTGCATCGCCCTCACATCCACCCTGGCATTCCAACTTTGACACTCACCTGTCAATCACCTGATGCCAATATTATACCAGATGATTGAGAAGTATTATGCCAGATGATTGAGATATACATTGGCACATGCAAATTCAGTGCAAGTCAGTGTCCCATTTAACCTCTTTTGGGGGGAGCGTGTAAGTGGCCAACTTATCCCAAGGATGAGGAGATGGCAATTGAACCTGGCACCTTCTGCATACAAAGCATCTGATCCCATCTATAGTCCCACCAAGAAACTTTCTTGCAATACACCCATTTTTTAGTTTTGATTAGCTTCTCCTCAATAAAGAGAAAGGTAAGTAAAAATCTAAACAAATCGATATGTGCTAACACATGACAGCTGGTGCAGGGCTAAGACTCAGAGGCTCTCTTTTCAAATCTCATCTTGGCTATAAAGAAACTGGGTGGCCTAAGGCAGAGAACTATCAGCCTCAGCTGAGTTAATCCCCAGTCTTAAAATGCAGCTCATAGGACCAGCTACCTTACAGTAATGTAAGGATTAACAAGATAACTTGGACTTCATCAGATTTGTTGTCTCTTGTGATCTCTGGGTGAGAATAGTGCTTTGAGAGCATCACATTCCCCAAACTCCCTTAATTCCACCTAGTGCTTTCCCCCTAGAAAATAGATGCCGGTACTGCCCCCTCATCACCCCCTCTCCCCCTGTGCCTCCAGATACCAGAGGAATAAACAAGCTTAAATCTATCTTCTTGATTTCAGATTAAGCCTCCAAATCACCAAAGCAAATTATAGCTATTTTATCTAACTCATTTTTCTAACCTGATTTTGTTGCAGCCAGTGCATAGAGGGCCACTCAACTGATAGTAAGGAATACAGCTTCCTGCTTTTCAGAGATTAGAAGGGTAGTTTGCATTGTCCATTAAGTTGTTAGAAAATGATGGATTCTTGCTTTGGTATATGGTTATTTAATGAAAAAAATGGTTCATCTGGAAACCCCACACTTCCTTTGTGACTAGAGCAAGGGTGAAGCAACATCCCATAATGAGGTCAGGGCCTCCCTTATAAATAGTTGGGCCTTTCCCCTCTGTGCATGTGTAAATGTCAAACAAAGTGTATTACTAAGTATTTTATCAAACAAAATATTTAATCAAAATGACGGGAGAGATACATGTATGCCCCTGGAATGAAAGAAAGGCAGCCAGAATGAGAATTAAATGCTAAAGAAAGCAAACTGTGTCAAGCCAAGGTTTTAAGCAAGCAGATGCTCATTTATCATCCATTTTCCCTCTGTGTGCAGGCTTGGGATCCTGCCTTGAGCAGGTCTTTTGCAACGACAAAAGAAACAACAATGAACATATGGCTAATAACTTGGAAATGAGTTCAATATGGACTGAAAACCTGTTGTTGGCCAAACCTGCATCCTCCTAAAAGCCATTTACAGAAATAAACAACGGCAAAAGAAGGACTATTAGTAAGAATATGATTCATTGATAACAGCATCCAGACAATGGTTTACATTATACATACTGAGCGCTCCTTCCTGTGACAGTACATTTACATCATCCTTCCATGTCTGGGTCTTATACAGCCTCGTGACTTTGTGTACCCGGAGTTTTAAAGGTGCTTTCATATAGCCATGATTGGCTGTGGCAAGGGTCAATGCTTTGATCTATCCAGGTCAGTTCTATACTTTATATGTTCATAAATCAGATGGCAAATAGTTGTGAAGAGGTTGAGAGAGCAGGACGTAGATACTGCAATCTTTTAGAGTTTTGCAGTGAGACCACCAACTGTCCTCCACCATCCAGCCTGTATCTTAACACATGTTTGGCATATGGTTAGCAAAATATACACAGCATGAAGTCAGCCCAGAGCAGATGTAGGCCAAATTACTCTCAGGTCAGCTTGGGCTATGTCACCTTACCCTTAAGATCCTGCTTCTTTTAGGCCTTGGGAGTTACTCATATAGTTTTCATGCATAAGGCTTAAAGAGGCTATTACTCAAAACCTCTTTGCAATGCAAACATAACATTTAATTTGGCCAGAAGGTCTGTTTGAACAGCAAATGCCACCAGATTCCTCTGTGGACTCCTCTGTGGAATTTTCAGTGACTAGACACCATCCCTGTGACAAGATGTACTTTTAAGGTGCATTTTTACTAACACTGCAAAACACTTTGAAGTGAAGAATCTTGTTGTGGTAGACTTCATAGGTGACCTTTGGCCAGTCACCATCTGACCCTAACCTTAAAAAGGTAAAGGTAAAGGACCCCTGAAAATTAAGTCCAGTCGCAGACGACTCTGGGGTTGTGGTGCTCATCTTGCTTTACAGGCCAAGGGAGCCAGCGTTTGTCCGCAGACAGTTTTTCCGGGTCATGTGGCCAGCATGACTAAGCCGCTTCTGGCGCAACGAAACACCGAAACCAGAGCAGCGCATGGAAACACCGTTTACCTTCCTGCCGAAGCGGTACCTATTTATCTACTTGCACTTTTTGGCATGCTTTTGAACTGCTAGGTTGGCAGGAGCTGGGACTGAGCAATGGGAGCTCACCTAGTCATGGAGATTCAAACCGGCAACCTTCTGATTGGCAAGCCCAAGAGGCTAAGTCGTTTAGACCACAGCGCCATCTGCGTCCCTGTGATCCTAACCTACCTCCGTGTTATTATAAGGAGAAAGTAGGAAACAGCCCTTACCTATGTTTGCCACTCTGAGCTCAGTCAAGAAAGGGTGGGATACAAATGTGAACAACTTTTAAGTGCCATGTAGTGAACTGCCTGTTAGTTCACAATGGGTGTGCACCAACTGCAAGAATAGATTTGGACCACAGTTCACACCCCAGTGACTGAGCCCAAACACTTCATAGGTTTCCAGATTCAGCTTTGGGTCTGTCCAAATTTGCTCTTCCCACACCCCCTTCACTATTGGGAAATCAGAAAATGACTATAACTCCCCTCCCCCTCCCTGACATTAGTGAATAAAATTTGCAAGCATACTAGCCTCAGACATCTTCTCCTCATCAGCCAAATTATAGGCAGATAGGTCAAGGACTTTAAAGTTTCATTTTTCTGACAAGGAAATATCTATTTCATTTTAAGGCAGAAGTGGTTGAAATTTGCAGGCAAGTATGCTCCTCTTATTAGAGCATAAATCTATCCCAATTTTAGAAAGATCACTACAGTGTTTTCCTCCCAGTGGCAACCATTACAGTTTAGGGATTCACTCAAGTCAATTCATTCAGTATTGGAACATCACAAATGTCTATTTTTTTGGAGTGGGGGCAGGTGTGGATGCTCAGTGAACAGGTCTTCTGGAAATGATAATGGTGTACAATGAAGTGTCAGAAAATCTCTTTTTCCCCTCCTTACAAAGCCAAATCCAGAAGTGACTTGTTGGTTGAGCCGCTCATCACTCCAACTTCTAATACACTCAGAATCAAGTAAGGCAACTGTGACATCCACAGTGATTCCTGTCCTACGTGTAACCCTATCCAGTATATTCTATACATTTAAAAAGTGCCGCTTGCTATTTCTCAGACTTGCTGAGTCTGTTATGAAGATTTTGGGTTAAGTCTTCCAGTTTTACAGAATGATGGTGGGTGTTTTTAATGCAAGTTTTAAAATTTGATTACTGCTGTAACTTTGTAACATAATTCGTTTAGGTACTGCAGCATGTCACGTCTTGTGAAATATCATTTGAACTACTACTATGCCCTTTAAACATGCCTGTACTTTGTTGAATTATTCCCAAATCATTTCCAGATGCTTGCTGCTCTTTTATTTCTGGTAATTTCATATTGGTATCAGTGTTTGAAAAGGTTAGATCACAAGCCGGAATGGAAAGTGAAGCGCTTAGTTAAAACCACAAGTGGCATTTAATGCCGACAGCTAGAGTGAAAAGTTTCCTAATGACTTCAGTCTTGTCTGGAGAGTCCCGTCCCCCCACAAAGCTAGCCCTTGATCCATTAGCTCACTCTGCTTTCCCCTCAGAAACTCTTACATTACCCTGAGTGTCAAAATCACTCACAAGCTCACAGCGAGGCAGGAAATATACTACAGAGACAGAACTGCAATTCTACAAATATCTTTAACCCAGCAGATCTTGAGATGGGTATGGGAAGTCTTGGCCATCCACGTCCATCAGAAATATTAGAGTCTAATTCATTTGAGTTACTTAGCCAGATTGATTTTCTTTCATGAAAGGAAGCATGCTAATTATAGGATGAATTTACTAAATTATTTGCCCTGTTTAGCACCAGTCATGGATTCACATTCCCACCCAGCTTTTACTGATTTGCTTTATATTTTCCAGTGTGAACTCCTGAAATTTCCTCTAGATACACTATTGTGGCAAGCTCTAGTCCAGCCTTCCCCAACCTAGTGCCCTCCAGATGGACATCAACTTCCATCAGCCCCAGCCAGCATCGCCAGTGGTCAGGGATGATGGGAGTTGAAGTTCAGCAATATTTGGAAGGACACCAGGTTGGGGGAGGCTGCTCTAGACTTCACAGGACTTAGACCATACCCTCATGACTTTACTTCTGGAGGAGAAAGACTGGCCCACTATCATATAAAATTGACCATATTTGTACATAGAGCTGGGACCAAATCTGCACTGCCTCTTCCCTTCCATTTCCCCTTTCACACTACTACTCTGTCCCAGTCTGCAGTCCTGTCAGCACCTGGGAACACCCCATAATACCTCACCTGCCCTGCACATTTCTTCCTTTGGCACTTTCAGCTAGAATGCATGTTGTAACTCCCTCCCTGCAAACACCATCAACCCAGTTGGCCATTTTGCCTTGTCCTACCAAAAAAATGGTAGCCACATCAGGATTGCTAAGCAATAACAGCATTATTTAATTTATTTGGATGTGGTAATTGAGATTCCTGCATTGCAGAGGGTTGGAATAGATGACCATTCAGATGCCTTCCAGTGCTACAACTCTATGATTCTATGGTTTACTAAATTAATTTTAACTCCTCTTTCCAGGCCCAGTACCCTCAATAACTCACCAGCTACTTCTGATTGGATCCACAGTACCTGAAAACCTCGTGTCACGGAGAGTCAAATCCCAGTTCAGATATATAAGCAAATCGATAAAAGGCTCAGCCTTGCTCTCTAGGTGTGTATTTCATGATCAACCAAACTCTTCAAACATATCCATGAAGAATATACATGCAAATTAGAGATGTGTGATCTTTTCACATTCTACTATGAACTGATCTCCTGGATCAGAACTTAGTTATCCATCAGCTTTTACACTTGCTAAATATTAGAATGTAGTTCTCATCTCAAAAAAAATTTCAAAATGCATTTGAAGAATGCTTATTTTGAGAGACACAATGTTCAAAAATTCATATATACATATGCATGTCTGTTTTAAATTAAAAGACATACAAACTAATTCAGAAACTGGATTGGAAGGACTTGTATGATACTGTGAAATGGACTGCAAATATTTATATTTTTTCTTTGCTTTCTTTGTAATATTTCTTAGTGATGTTGTGGTATGGCCCAAGTCTGGAGCCTAGGTCGGTGCTGCTGTTCTGATGGCACCGTTAGGCATAGGGGACCTTCTAGCTTCCAGGTGCCAGCTTACAAAAGCAGAGCCTTTTCCTGCCATAAGACAATGGAAGGCTTCCAAGAGATTTGATCCACTTCCATCCAATCTCTCTCTCTCTCTCTCTCTCTCTCTCTCTCTCTCTCTCTCTCTCTCTCTCTCATCATTTCGTTGGTTTTTACACTCCACTCAATTATTTTCAACATGGGTGCGCCTTGTTACTTGTGGCTATTCCAACAAAGCCCTTCTCTGTTAAGATGACCACAAATTAGAACAATGTGTTTCAGTGACAGCAAACGCTCCCGCTGCTCTCTTCTCTGGTTTCAACAGCCTTTGCCATGGACTCCAGGTTTCCACGCTGATTGTCCGGAGTCACATCCTGGCCAGCCAGTTGGGCATATCAGGTGACAGAAGCTGTCATGTGTGCAGACTCCTGGCATCTCATGGCTACCATGTCAGTGCCAAAAGGGAAGTAAAAAACCCTTCTACTTATTATGCTAACTGGGAAACACAAAGCTGGGATGAGTGGGGGGGGGGGAGAGACTTTTAAAAATTGTTTGTACTCCTTCATTCCCACCTGACTCCTGTCTGCTTCTTAACACCATCTCTTGAACCATGTATCCAACACACCATGGCTTTTTAATGACTCAAATAGCAGGAGCCTCGAGTCTTCAATGCTGTGCAGTGCTTTATTTCTCCGGAATTGTACGCAGCGGATGTTTCAGAGTAAAGTGTTTAACGCTACAAAATGTTTGTTCTTTGAAAACATCAGCAGAGATGGTGAGGAGGGATGGGGAAGTAGAAATAATGCATGTGGCACATTTAGAATCTGGTTGTGGTTTCCGGTAAAACCTCAATAATTCTGCTTAGCTGGGAGACAGATGATGAGCACTGTGTTAACAAAGGCCATCTGCCATCTATAGCTCAGGAAGAAGGCATTTCATCTATCCACTCGCTGTTCTCAGGCTCTTGTCAACAAAGTAGAGCTGAGGGCAAATGTCCCCTCACAGTTCTCCACCCTATTTGTGGGCAGAGAGATTGGGTGGATCACATCACCAAATTTCTCTCGGGGAGGGGAAAAATCATCAGTTTCTCAGGGCAGTGACAGTAACGTTTTCTTTGTTTCTTTTTCATACTTTTCTATCTGCAAGCAGCAATAGCAGTGACTGTATTGGCAGACGGGCTGCCATCTTTCTGGGCGGGTGAGTGAGAGGAAATGGTGGCTGTCGCCAAGCAATGGTGGAGAATATTCAGGGATTATTCTTCAAAATGGCCTCTTTTTCCCTAGGAGAGTGAGAAAATGAAAGAAATTTCCTCAGAAAAATGTCGTCAGCTCTAGGGAATCGTATTAGCATACAAAACTTGGCTTGGGTCACAAGTACCTAAAAAAGTGGCTGTCAGCCATCTTGGGCTCTGCAATCAGCAGAGAGGCCCTGATGGTGGTGCCGTTGCTGGGTGCTGCCTGGCTCATGTTTACCCATGACAGAGTCTTCTCAGTTGTGGCTCACTGTTTGTGGAAGGCCCTCCCTGGGTCATCTAGTCCAACCCCCTGCAAAGCAGGAATCTCAACTAGATCATATATGGCAGGTGGGCATTCAACCTCTGCATAAAAACCTCCAAGGAAGGAGAGTCCACCACCTCTCGTGGAAGTCTGTTCCCCTGTTGAACAGCTCTTACTGCCATTGCTTAGGCTACCAAGAGATTCCATCCTCTCTCTAATGAAAGCTCTGGGGAAGCCAGTTCCTCTGCCTGAGATGAAACAGGAAGGTTTCCCTGCTCCCCTACCAAAGCCTCACTTCCTAGAGTTGCACAGCTGCAGCTTCCAAATTCTGGTGAGAGCTTACAAGAGATCTGTGGGATCTCACCAGAACCCAGAAGCCTCAGTCGCTTCTCCTTGCTTCTCTGGTTGGCTTCAATTGCTATTTATTTTTATAGCTATTTCTGCCTTATTTCCTTCACATATATTACTTGCTGTTTTGCTTTTATAGCCTTGCTAATATAGAATATGTTGTAGGAGATTTAATATTGCCTTCTCAGTGCTGTGGTTGCTATACTCATAAGCTGGTATGCTTTGATGTTTGTTCAGTTTACATTTATGTTTATGTTCCTGTATTATTGAAACGCAATAAAAAAACAAAATAAGAGAAAACGTCAACCCCTGCATGTGCTTTTTGAAGGGTTGTGCTCTGGACTCTTCCTTGCAACATTCTTAGGTGCATTGTGCTGAAGCAGATACAAAATGTGATAAGCAATCTGGTCTTCCTGCCATCTCTGCCCATTGATTGATATGTTTCATACATGGTTAATATGGGGTCGTGATTGGGTGACATGTGCTCTGATGGAATTACTAGGCACCCTGTGGGAGCATTTGTTGCTGCTATGATGCCTCCTCTTCTTTTCCCCTGCAGCTAGCATTGTGTTTCAACATTGGAAAGCAGAAGGTCCCAACATATGCATTAAATAAATTCCAGCCTTTTCTCTGCCGTCTCCACTTCGTGCTGCTTTCACCAGCTGAGCTGGTCTTCTCGCCCCACCCCCCACCCCCCGCTCAAGTCTTGGAATAAATCACTAGAGCAGTATGGCTGCCCTGCTGCATTAACACGCATGAGGCACTGAAAACATGAACTGTGGTTTTTAAGGACCTCCTGAAGAAGAACAAACAGGTCAGATATGTTTGGCTCCTTTTTAGTATTGTGTCATTAGGCTGCTTTTTAATCTATTAGTCTCTATGCATGCAAAGCAATCAACGTTCCAGTTGTCAAAACGAAGGATGGGCAACAAATTAGAAGGGTTTGCAATCCATACTGGATTCGCCTAATCTGCATCTGCCAGACCAATGCAGCAGATCAGACTGTGACTCACTAATGGACTCCAGGCCTTACTAAATTCCTCCACAAGACGGTCCCAGGGCTTTTAAACCTACACTTATAGCCCATGGAGCAGCAGAGCCATTTCCTAGCTACTCCAGGTACTAGCTCTTCCATATAGCAGGGTGACGCAACCAGCTTCAGGAGGACCACATATCTGGCCAGAACTGGTGTCTGAATGGTGAAGCAAGATTTGCTGGACTGGACTTCCGGGTTGGCGCCAGTGTTTAATGGCGGATTCCCTCCGAGCTCCGGAGGGAATCGGCTCCGTAGCGTCTGGGTCTGGCCGCTGCGGCGAAGCGGAGACCCTTAAAATCACAGGCGCGGATGCCTGTGAACATAGAGACTCGGCGGGCACCATTTGCGCCCCCCCCAATCCGCGACGGAGCCTCTTTAAAGGCTTCGGAACGGAGGCAGGGTGAGGCGTGGTGCTGAGAGTACTCCCTCGCCTACGGAGTGAAGCCGCAAGCCATAGACAGAGAGCGCCAACTTCTTCCAAGACCGACTGGACTCTAAAACATAAACCCGTGAGTAATACGGAGATTGGAACTTTTAAAAATTTAATTTTGGATTTGGAACGAGCGGGAAGGGGCTAAAAAGGAAGTCACCCCCCCTCTTTGTAAACAATTTAAAGCAAAGGACTGGGCAGCTAAGGTCGAGAGAATCTGCTTTTTGTTTTTTATTGAAAAGATCTTGATTTCACGGTTTTGACACTATAAGAAGACTTACTGGAGGATAAAAAGAATTTGGGGACTGAAATTTCACCCCCCCCGAGACCCGGGAACGTCCTATGAGAAAGCCTGTTGTATGGAAGATTTTGACAGCTGTCAAGTGAGCTGTTAGTCAGCTAGCTGTCAGCTGGAAAAAGAGAACATTGTTTCTGCTGTTTCTGCTGGTTTATTTGGTATAACTTTGTTGAAAACAAGGAGGGCTGAAACAAAATAACTGGACTTTTGGTTTTGAGCTGAAAGGAACATTAAGGAACTAAAATCCCCCTAGAGGGGTAATAGGGACACTACATTACAAAAATGACTGGAGTATGTAAATTCCAAGCAGAACTGGACAGAGCACTCGTTCTCTTGGGAAACTTGAAAGATGAATACAATGCTTTGTCTACAAAGGTATCACTACTATACTGGACAGTAAACAACAGCTCTGAGCCTGATAAGGACTTGAAACAGGAAGCCTATTCAACTGAACAAATAAATGAAACTGAAAGTGTAGAAACGATAGAGCAATGTGTTGTCTTTGAAGAAAATGAAGGAGGAGCAGGAGATTTGCAGGAGTTAAAGGAGAGTTACAATATGAGGCCTGACATGATGATAAAAAAGAACAATAAAAATTGGATGTGGAAAGCCTGGTCTGAACGGGAGTCTGGAAAATGGAGAGATCTCCTCTGGAGGAGATCTGAAGACCGGAGGATTACAAATTTGTTGAAGGTGAAAGCTGGAGCTTTGGGGACATTTGGATCTGTAAGAAATTTGAAACAAGAATTGGAGCTCCCCATAGGCTTTGCTTTTAAGTATGGAGGACTGGCTGGAAGCAACATGGATTCTGTTGGGCCGGAGCCCCTCAGAGACTTGGGGCTTAACATCAAGGACCATCAAAGAGACCGGCAGAAAGGAACTGAGAGAGATATAAGGGCCTCAGACGTGAGATCTCCAGGCTAAATAAATAACATAAAGACTGATGGATATTGGTTGGGGACTGGAACCGGGAAAAGGGTGGGTGGAGGTTGGGAATCCAAAGGGCACATAAGGATAATTTGCTTTTTATATTTAGTTAGTGGTAAGGAAATTGGGTAAATCGTGGAAGGGAAACTTCGGTCGACTTTAGGAAAAAGGTTTAAGAATAATTAATGAGGTATAAGTATTGATGTGTGTTTTTAATAAGGTAAAATTGATTTCTTCTATTTTAAATTAATTGAAAATAAGACTGTTAAAAATAAATTGAGGAAATGGAAAAAAGAAGCAAAGTAAAACAATAGTATGTTAGAACAAATGTATAAGTTAAGGTAAAGAAATAAGTTAAGGACTTGCTGAACTGACAATTTAAATTGGAATACAAGAAGGGGAGGTGTGAGGAGGTCTGAGAAATAAGGTTAAGAATAATAAGTATCAGAAACTTTATGTGTTTTTTCTATTCTCTTTTGTTGTTTAGTTTTGTTATGGATTTTTGTGTTTTTTTTTTGCTTTGTTTATCTCTTGTTCTTGTTTGTTGTGTGTTTCTTGAAAATGCCAATAAATATTTAATAATAAAAAAAAAGATTTGCTGGACTGTTGGCTCTAACAGGGTTAAGAGGGCTCTGCTTCAGGCATCAGAATGGTTTGAGCTGGCATTGGTTCAAAGCATTTAGAAAGGCTTCATCCCCTCCACCATTTCCCAGGCTCTTTCACTACATGGGATCAGAAGTACGTTGCACTGGTTTAAGTGAAGCAGAGTCCTGCCTTAATATTCATGTGTCCTCTAGAGCCAAGATTAGGGATGTCAGAGAATTCTGATGGAAATGGAAGCAGAAACGGCAGGTGTTCACTTCTTCATCCCATGTCCAGAATGTAAACCAATCAAGCAGATATTATTTGTATTCATTGTTGTTGTTGCTGCTTTCAGTCTGCATATAAATAAATAGGGTGGAATAATATGATTTATGAAATTAATTGTGTAGGTCATATAGTTATTGTAAGTTATGTAATATCACCACAGCCAACAGGGAGAGAAATAACATCAATTTTGGTGGAAGATTAACTGCAGCAGAATGGAAACAGTACTGCAAGTGACTAATACAGTGTGGAGTGGAAAACAATGCCTTCTTATTTGCCCTTTCAAGATACAACCAGTCTACCCGCACAAGCGTAAACTCTAGAATGATGGATGAAGGTGTGACATCCTGAAGAATCTCAGCTCTAGCGCACTTTTCACAGAAACATAGAATCGTAGAATCATGGTGCTGGAAGGGACCAGGAGGGTCATGTAGTCCAACCCCCTGCAACTCAGGAATCATTTTCCCCCAAAGAAGGGATTCCTAAAAATTCCAGAAAAGAATGAAAGCAATTTTCCTTACTAAAGCATCAAGATGCCTGGCATCTAAAAACAACAGAATATGAGTTTTATCACCAGGAGGAATTAAAACAGAAACAGCTGGCATGAAAGCAATTTCCTGTCTCATCTATGTTCTTTTGATGTCAAAAGCAGCCAGTTTGGGTGTTGGACTTTTGGCTCAATCTCTCTCCCTTGTTGTCAAATTTGGCATGTTTTAACCCACGGCAGCCAAATGGTTATATGGCTCGACAGATTCCGTGACTGTGCATTTCACAGCAAAGGAGGGGCACATGCTTTTAAAGCTGTTGGCATGCAAACTTGCACTTGATTAAGAGCATTTGCTTTCTAGCTAGACATCTCCTGGAGTTGGCTTTGCTAATCAAGATTGCAAAAAGTTACTTATCATTGCAACACTAAATATGCTTCTTCTTCTTCTGTGGAAATGAATGGGAGTTGCTGTCGAGTAAATGGTTCTAGGTCTGTAAAGGATGCACTGAAGGGAGACCACACATTGCTCCACCTGACCACAATGGAGGTGAAAACAGAGGGGGGGAAACCCAGCTGTGTGCAAATGGCCTCCTGAAATTCTCCATCTTGTCTGTAGATAGAGATACTGCAGTGAACATTTCACCTAATTTATCCATCAGAGAATAAATTCCATGATAGTGACAGGAAAGAGCCAGCAGTAAATCACACTGATAAGGTTGGAGTTAACTCTTTATTAGCAAAAACAGGATCGGCACTCCTGCACTCAGGCCTAATGAGCACAGCAACTAATCTCTGGCAGATCTTGCCCCTAAGAAGCAGTTTCTGAGATGGAGGGTCCATGCCTCCCACAGCTGCCTAAGTCCTCTCCTCTCCAGGGTTTTCCCCAAACAATTGGAGACTCTGCCTTTGTGAAGCTAACTTCTCCTCCACCCTTTTTATGCCTCTCCTGGTTCTGGGAGGCAAGGGGAAAGGGGAGTTTATCACCGCAGGAGGAGACACCCATGACTCTTTACCAGCCTGACTCATCTCTGCCTCTTGGCCTTCCCTGTCTCATGCTTCAGCTTCTGGCTCCAGTTCTGGACTTCACTCTGCCACAGATTTTCCTCACTCTGTTACCTCTTCAGCTTCTAACATCCCCACCTCCCACTTCTCCCACTGACCCCTCATTGTCATTGCACCACAGTCTCTGAGCCTTCTTCCCTTGGGCGTTCCCCAACTGGTTCCTCCCACCATTCCTCTGCATCTAACCAGTCCATGATGGATATTTTCTCAGGACTGGGGCTCCCCATTAGCAATGGCAAGAGCACAGATTTTCCTGGTCTCCTAAGCATCAGCAACTGAGTTGGTCACCTGGCAATTATTTTGCACCCTCCACAACCCCCCCAGATTTAGTGTTGTTCTGGGGTTCTGGAGCATTGTGGGGAGGGGGAATGTTGTTTACTACCCAAAAAAATTGTGGGGGGAAATCTGCAAAATTGCCTTCTTTTTCTAGCAAAGGAGATGAGAAGAAAAATATCACAAATGTTTTCAGCAAATTGTCTTCTGAAGAATTTCAGCTCAGCTCCAGAGAAAACCCATAGAGGTTGTTTCAATGATGGTTTTGTAATGGGGAAGTGGATAACTGAAGAGGGGAAAACCTATGGGGGATATTTAATGTTCATGACCCCAAACTGTCCATTAATCTGCAGATGAGCTGTGGATCAGATAATGTGCCCCTTGCTTTTCATCCGCAGCACCAGAATAGCCAGCAGGGGTTTTGGCAACAAGATTATTTACCATTAAAGAGTGTCATTAAAATTTACAATTCAGCTATTTAGTAAAATGAAAGCCAACTACTCCACGGACTACATGGTGCCTTTCCCATTGCTTTGGATACAGTCTCAGCCATTCTTGCAGTCACCCTATGTCATGTGCTCTCCTCTGTTCTTTCTTTCATTCCTCAACCTGTTTCTGCATATTATGAAATGCTCTGGGAGAAGGAAGAATGGTGCACGCACAAGGAACAGAGCTACTAAATAAGAAAACCCTACGTACTAGAAGTAAAAATATATTTCAAGAATCCCCACCAAAAAACACTAACCGCCTAGTGAAGACTCAGCATGGATTGACTGTTGGAAAAGAAAATTGGAAAGCTGAGGAGGAACGGAAAGAGTGGAATGGCTGTTTGAGCACCTTCCCTGCTGTTTCCTGGTGGAGAGCATGGCCTGCTAGAACTCTGAACAGGAATACTCCTGTTGGGGTAAGAACCTTGTGCTCCTCCAGATGTTTTGGACTACAATGTTCATTGTCTCTGATCACTGAGTATGTTGCTTGAGGCTGATGCGATTGGAGTCCAGCAGCATCTGGAGGACCACAAGTTCCCCATCCATGAGTTGGGGGTGATGCTACATGGCAATATTTTATTGTAAGTCCTACCTATCGCTTAGCTCCCTTCACTATGAAGCATTTTAATTCACTGCTTCTGCTTTCTGTTTTGTGAAGTTCAGACATTGAATAACTGGCTCCACCGTTAGTTTTGTCTGCTAATCTGTGTTCTCTAGCACCCCTTCTTTTATCTCTATGAAGATACCAAAAATGTAATCAAATTGTCCCAACATTCTCTTCAAAATATTAACTTTAGTTTGGCTCATGTAATTTTATTCTGAGGTTCTAAAGACCCTCATATGTTAGAGGCATTTTTCAGGCCTGTGATTATTTATGTCTAACTGTGGAGGTGGACTGAGGAGACAAGAAAGAGGAAATCCAAAAACAACAAAGGCCATGTGGAAGGCTTCAGGTGGTCTTAGTTACTTTCTGATTAATTATTTTGTTAATAGAGCAGTTTCTACATGGTTGCACTTCTGTTATGTTTTAATGATAAGGCCAAAAATTTGCATGGTATTTTATGCCTAAAAAAAGAGAGAGAAAGAATCATACGAGTGGGATTGCTTCAAAGCATACCGATGTCAATAACAAAGTTGTTGTTCCAATTGCTGAAATTTCACAACCCACAACTTCTTTGCAAGGGTGCCAACTTGAATAAAATATTAGAGGGGCCCAGGTAATCCCCGCCCCACATAATCAATCACAAGATGTGGTGCACGCACGCCATTTCAATGGTAATGCGCATCAACTTTGGGGTTGCCTGGCCCCTTCATATATTTTATAGGAGTTGACTCTTATAACTCCTTGAAAGAAATGGAATCGTGTCTACGAGCCCAATATACTCCAATGGGCTTAGAATCAAGAATATAAATTGACCTACAAACATATCACTGGGTAAATTGACAATTAGCTATGAAGACAAAAATCAAAAGCAACCAAGTCAGTATATAGCATTTCTGTAGCCAGGATTACATTGTAGACCAAACAATGTGTGCAGCAAAATGCCCAGTTTTCTGCCTGATAATCCAGTCTCTCCCTTCCACCCCCCACACACCATCCCACAGAGAACACACAAAGAGTCCTCCTGGACCAGACCAGTTCTGCATCCTGTCCCACAGGGGCCAGTCAGATGCACATAAGCAGTCAAGACAGAAAGGCAATAGCGTGGTATTCTTCCAGGTTCAGGTTGCCTTTGTATTCAGGGGGTTCTTGGCTTTTGATGCTTTTCAAAGCTCGCTCCATTATGATGATGATGATTTTTCACAGTGTGCAAGATTTGTCTTCCCCATCAAAATGTCAATGAACTGTAACATGCTACCAGCCCAGCCATGGGAAAAATGAGGATCACATGATGGAAAGTTCACTGGGGCTTATTATTATTGGAACACACCATGTAAGAACAAGGACGGCAGCCAGTAATAGAAAGCATCTCTAATGGCACGTGGATATATGTTGCTATCCATAAGTTCCTTAGCCACTCCTTACAGAAAGGTCAATGACAGAGAGGCAAGACGGTGGAGCTGATTTATGTCCCAACTACTGTGATAACGGAGTCTTTCATCTAGGTTTGGCTATAGCTGTAAACAGCTTCAGTTATTCCAGCCCGATGGTGTTAAGGTCATAAAGTGTCTCAAAATTCATGCAGACTCCATGCCAACTTGGCCCCCGGCCAGCTGAATCAGTTTCAAGAATCTCCTGGAAACAGTAGGGCAAACCGATGGCAGCAGGTGGCCCGCAGGGTTGCAAACGGACAAGACGTTGTATGAAATGCATCAGATGCCATTTCAACACCTCCTCATTTGGTCCCATTCTCCTGAGCCAAAACAGATCAAAATGGAACAAAGCACTTCAACTGCGCTGAGGATCACCTTGCTGCTAAGGAGAAGGCACCCAGTGAATTGCCAATTCCTCTTTAATGACGTCTGCCTCCCACCCATCATACAGGCCCAGGAAGTAAAGGGCTGAGCATTCCTCTTTGGGTCAAGCTTTAGGGAGAGTTGACTGTGCAATCTTATTTCAAAAGTAAACTCCTTTGAGTTGCTTTTGCACAGAAGCAGAGGCTTCGATGCATTCAGACGGCGTAGAAGGCAACTCTCTTTTTCTGCAGAAGCTCATAAATGGTGACTGGCTCTCAGCCTGGCTTTAATTGGTTGTAAGCCTTAAATAAACACTTCCTAGTCAGATCACCCTTCGTTCTTGACCTTTCGCTGGCAACTTTGCCCTGACGCAGAACAGAAGGGACTCCTGGGAATTCAGTCTCTCTTTTCACTCGCCTGGCCTGGGATGCTCACCTCTGTCCAATACACAGCTGGTACAGTCTTCTTCGCTGCTTCAAAATAGTGGCCAGCATCTGAAATAGCACTGGCTGGATTGCCGTCAATCAATTGCTCAAAGCAACCATGGAGCTACATTTCTTCAGTACCCCATTAATGGTTTGCTAAGATCACAGCTCATCATTTTTGCATCATCGGCACAGTCATATGCTGACAATTATTTTGCAAAGGGTTTACATGTGGATCTGCAAGTGACTGTTGCTTCCCATTAGGGATATAGGCAGGAAAATATGAGATTGCATAGGCACAGCCTCCCCATCCCATTCCTGGCTGGTGCTCTGCTGAGCTAACAACTGACACCAGGGCCCTTTCCCTATCTGGGGTTCTTTTATCATACTGTGGTATTAAAGGAGAACAATCAGTGGCTCTGACATGAAGGAAAAAGCAGCACACATACCCCAATTTCACATACAGAAACCAACACAAATGGCATTTCAATCTTATATCAATACAGCTGATGGGAAGGTTTCCTCTACCATAGCCGATGGCATGCAGGTTGCTTAGGGGGCACAGACTGAATGGCAGGCAGCTCTGTCCTCCAACATTTCACTGCCACTCCTTGCTACCCAGCATCTGCCAATTGCCAAATGGACGGGCTAATGTAGCCCTGCAGTGCCCATCCCTATATCAAAGACAAAAGTGGATGGCTCACTGCATCCACCATAACAAACCCAATTTAAACAACAACTTCAACCATTTCCTCAACTTTTTATTTTATTTATATTAGTTCACTTATGCTTCAGCCTCATACAAGCAAAAGTAAATTATAGAAATATGGCAAGAGCCTTCTCTTGATAAGTAATGGGGAAGGCACAGCTCCAAGCTGTTAATTCAGGTTAAACTCCATTAATCAAAGGCCAAAGTAGATGTAACCTCCTTGTGCGAATGTGTGTGTCATAGTTTTTTTGGTCATGTAAACTAACAGCTCTGAGAAACCCTAGGCAGCCTTAGGACAATTTGGGAGTAGGACAGAGGTCGTTTCACACTTTGTCCTGACAAAAATCACCATACAAAAGCTGCTAGTTGCATTTGGTGATAATCAGAGCTTCTCTTGAAATGCAAACAGAACTTGGGAGAGGTTATTGCTATTATTTGTTGATACGGCGAGCTCCCCCTGCCACAAACCCCAGAATAAAAACCATAGTAAGGCTCCATGTATATGATTTACATCCGTGTAATTAATGTCACGTCTCTCTTGGTTCCTCAGTTATTTGGCAGGGAAGAGGAAGGGAAGCAGAATTCTCCCTCTGAATTGTTGATCTGCACAATTTTAACCATTTAAAAAAGGGCCCCATGTGTTCAGGTCACTTAATTGCAGCAACGCAGCCAGGGAAAACAGCAGGGCGAGCAATGGAGAAATGTGGGACTTCACCAACTATGTTGCATGTCTGAGAAATGGTTCTGAGTGGATAACAGAGGATACACACAAATGCACCAGTTGTGAGTGGCATTATCTGGGTTCTCCAGAAAACCTGTGTAAATGAATGATGTAAATTCCAGAGAAATTGTGTATGATAGTTTCCAGAGGCAGGGCTGGTGACATGCATCTTGGGTAACTGAATGACTCCTCTGGAGGCAAATACTTTCCAAAATGACTGTGAACATTAATTCCTATTTATACCCAAATTTGGGCTTCACAAAAGGTCAGTCGTGTTAGCTCCTTTATGCTTTCTGGCTATGAGTCTCTTACCGTTAGCTCTACTGCTGTGCTGTTGCCAAACCTCCTGAAGTCAGAACAAATCATAACCTTCCGTTTTCAGTAGAACAGAATTGGTTACGTTTTCCAAGATCTTATACATTGGCTGAAAGTTAAAGGAATGACAATTAGCCAAGAGGTATTATTTTAATTGATGATTGTGGTCATTATTTTTGCCTTTTCCTCCAGCTTTGGACTAAAATAATGTTGGCTTTGTTTCAGCTGCTGATTGCTAGCAATGAAGAACAGCCCCCAACCCAAATATTAATGGGCCAATGCCCAATTCATACCCTGTTCTTGCCAGTTCCACATAGTTTAGACAGGTGCTCCTTGTAACACTTGAGAAATGCAATCTGACTTTTTTTAAAAGTCAAGTTGTCCTGTTTGGAGCTCCCTTTTGCAAATACTCTCAGTGGCTATGAATCTGAACTATGCACAGTCCCAGCACTAAGATTCAGGAAACAATCATTGGATCCCTTTAAAATGGCTTTTTCTTCAAAAGCTACTCTATTCCATATGGTTTCATATTGCCTGAATTAGCAGCAGATAGCTAGCTGATACAATGAATTTGCATCTCAGAAATGTGCTTTCATTTGTGGTCTGGATTAGGGTAAAATTGTCCTGGAGCTAGAAAGCTTAGTAATTCAGTATTGAATGAGCATTTGGTTGTAAGTGAGATCCACAAATAATCAAAGAACATTAATATTGGGCAGGGTCACATCAAGACGTTTTGCTGCCTTGTAAGATGAGACCTGCAGGTATAGGGTGGTATACAGATTAATTAATTAATAGTAATCTTTCTAGAAAAAGAGGAGCAGGAACTCACCATGAACGCTTCCCTTGTTCTGTTATAATGGCAATGGTGCCCACCTGAGAGTTGCTGGAACAAGTCTTGATAGTCGCCATATCTGCTCAACCCTTGTCATCCTTGACTAATAACAGCTAGCCAGAGGAGATTGACTGGATGGTTCCATGAGTAATGAATGCCTCATTGTGGCAAGGAGAGGTGCCAGTGGCCTTAAAGGAGGTGGTGGTACACCCTACCCTTAAGTGATCCTCTGTCAATCTGGAAGTGTTAGATAACTGCTGTCCTTCTTGGGCAGGATTTTTGAGAAGAGAGTGGCAGAGTAACTTCAGGTCTGCTTTGAAGAGACAGATTATCTGGTCCCATTTCAATCAGACTTGGTTTGTTTGAACTGGTTTAGTTGCTTGGTTTGATGGCTTTTGTCAAGAAAAAATCAGAGGGAATGCAGCCCAGTTGATTCTCCTTGACCTCTCAATGGTGTTTGATACCATTTGACTATGGTAGTATCCAAGAAAGCCTCCAGGGATTGGGTGTTGAGAGCCTTGCTTTGCAGGGGTCCCATTCCTATTGCCAAGGGCAGTTTCTGAGAGTAGCAATGGGAAACTTCTGCTTGGGCTGTGAGAATTGGCCAGCAGACTCTTGCATGGTCCAGTCTTGTCTCCTGTGTTAATTAACATCTATGTTGAGCCATTGGGAGCAGTCATCAGGGAATGTGAAGTGAGGTGTTGCAATGTGAACCTAGTAATTCACACTCTCTGAAAAATTCATGAACCAAAATGTTTGGTTCCTTCTTTGAATGCTCTTCAGAATTCACACATCTTTGAATTTGCAATTGAGTTCTTCACATAAACACACACAGAAAGTATGTTCAGGATAATGTATATTAATAGACAGTGTGCACATCAATGCATATATTAGCGAAAATAACACACAAAATATTCAGTTCAGTTCATTATATTCAAAAGTATGTCTATTAGGCAAAATTGCATTCAGAAATGTTTGTGTTGTGAGGAACATACACTGAAAAGTGATGATGGGTTTTTGTAAGGACTTTAAATAAAAATAACAACGATCACCAACCAGTATAGAAATGTGGAAAACTGAAGCGTGGAAAAAACAAGAAACTGAGAGAAATCAAAATTGACTGATTTGTCCATCCCTAGTTGCAATTGGAGATCCTCCTGCTCATTCTGCTGAGTGAGGCCTTGGACTTCTGGCCCAGGACTTGCTCTGATGGCACCTGCATCTTCTCCTTGCTCTCTGTCATTAGCTAGATCCCACCTGGTGCTGTGCACCACACCTGCCATCCCTGATGCAGCTAGTAGGCCTTGTCTTCCTCTGCCCTCTCTACTACCTGCTGCCATGCTGAACTGCTTAATATTATTCAAGCTAAATTATTTAAGCTTAAATAATTAACTGAAAGAGAGGAAAACCTACACACAAGGACCTGCTATACTGTTAGCAAGTACTGTTAGGTGCCTCTCCCTAAGCTATACAGTCGTACCTTGGTTTTCGAACAGCTTAGTTCTCAAATGGTTTGGCTCCCGAACGCCGCCAACCCAGAAGTAACTGTTCCGTTTTGCAAACTATTTTTGGAAGCCGAACATCCGACGGGGCTTCCACAACTTCTGATTGGCTGCAGGACCTTCCTGCAGCCAATCAGAAGCCGTGCTTTGGTTTCTAAACATTTTGGAAGTCAAACAGACTTCCGGAATGGATTCCGTTCAACTTCCAAGGTACGGCTGTAATTGTATGGGATCCTTGAACAATTGTACAAGGAATCAAACCAAAGGAAGGCTATAACTCTTACATCGCCAGCAACAAGGAATATGGAGCTGGCAGAACTCCTCATGAATAAAAATAGACACCACGTATTAAAGCTACTGAAAGCTTTGCTCCAGCTTACTCCAGAAGTCTTCGTTCCTGAGGGTGCCAAGCCAATCATTACTTGGCATCAAGACCATTTTATTTTATATCTGTGAGATGGTGGTACGTTTAGCAAGGATGGCTTCTTGTCACATCACTCCACTACGACCTCCTGTTTGTCTGCGAACTCCGATACTGTAAGTTATGCAGGCAGATGCTGTCTCTAATTGCAAGTTTGCACAGTGCCAGCATGACTGCACATGGTGCATTACAGATCAAAGGAAGTGGTTTCATATATTAGAAGCATGAGCTTTTATAGCTGGACATGTAAAGCTGAGATGCTGCAGCTGAGCTGTCCCATCAAGAAATCTTGGTATGTGCAACAGACATAAAACAGGGTCAGGAATCTCCCCTCTCTCCTCCCCAGTTTTCTTTGTAACAAAGAAAGCAATATAGAATTTACAGATATGATAAATCAGATTATCTGATCAACTCGCTGGCCAATTTTTTTCATTGTAAATTTTATTTAATGTTAACCCTAATGTTATTTGAGAAGTATTAATTTGTTCCCTTCATCTGTAAAGAATCCTATCTGTGGGACATGGTTATTATTTATATTATTGGTGTTGTTTATTATGTTGCCTTCCACATATATCTCAGGGTGATTCACATCATATAATAAAAACAGCATGGAAAATAACAGCAAATGAACTGAAAGAGCATAGAAGGAGGTGCCCATGGCAGAGACCTCTTCATCAACCTGGGAAAGCTGGTCCAAGTCAGTGCATTTATAATTGGGCTGCATTCCTGCAATCCTAAATCTTCATACTCAGAAGGGAGTCTGGCTGAAATCAATCTTTTTGAAAAGGTAAAACATCTGAGAAGCATTCAGGGTGCAAATAAGACAGCTTTGACCAGGTGCCTAAAAATCAGTAGGGGTAGTGCCTGTCTAACTTCTTGTGGGAGAGAGTTGGGCCCACAACACTGATGGCAAAACCCCTCATTGGCATGAGCTGTGCTTCTGGCCCAGAGGACACTCCTAACAGCACTTCTCTACAATCTCAGTGATCAAGTTGGTGATGATGTGTGTGGCGTGTCCACACTGATGGGACAGATACTCTCCCTCCCACAGGGCCTGGGGAGAACCTGCTGCTGCTGCTGCTGCCTCCTTCCTTGTGCCTCAAGATACATTCCAGCAATTGGGAGCAGCAGGAGGTATTCACTTATTATACCGCCCTTCATCCAAGGATCGTGAGACAGTTTACAATATAAAAACACACACATAGTAATAAACAAAAACTATACCTGTCCATTACAGTTTTAAAAGCCATAGATTGTTATTGTTGTTGTTGTTATATTTTTATTGATTTTTAGATATAATTCCCAAAAATCATATAACATATTTTCTTATCTTATACAATGTTTTGGACTTCCATCAACCACATCTGAAGATTTTTCAATCTTTATCACTTAGTCTACATTTCATTAATTTCCTTATTACTTTTAATAGTCCTTAACTAATAATTCTCTTCATAATCGTCTCTGCAATATTTCGCATAGTCCTCCTTACAAAACTTCTTGCAGTCCTACTAACGTAATCTGTTTATTTTTGTTGTTGTTGTTTAGTCGTTTAGTCGTGTCCGACTCTTCATGAGCCCATGGACCAGAGCACGCCAGGCACTCCTATCTTCCACTGCCTCCCGCAGTTTGGTCAAACTCATGCTGGTAGCTTCGAGAACACTGTCCAACCATCTCGTCCTCTGTTGTCCCCTTCTCCTTGTGCCCTCAATCTTTCCCAACATCAGGATCTTTTCCAGGGAATCTGTTTATTACAATTGCTAAAAGCCATAGATTGTTTAAGTAGCCAAAGGCCTGGGAGAGGAGGGATGCATTTGCCTGGCTCCTAAAGGTATGCAATGAAGGTGCCAGGCAAGCCTCCCTGGGGAGAGCATTCCACATAGAGGGAGCCACTGCAGAAAAGGCCTGTTCTCCTGTTGCCATCCTCCGGGCCTCTTGTGGAGGGGGCACACAAAGAAGTGGCAGAAGCTTCTGGAACTGGAGCAGAGCCCTGCTCATTTCTATCCTGCTCACAAGCATCCTAACAGAGTATTGTTGTATTGTAGTTATAAGAGAAAGAACATTATAAGGATTAGAAGGATTCTAAGGGATACGAGTGATTCAAAAGAGAGCATTTGCAAACACCCAGTCCACAGCAGGCAAATGTATTTGCGCATGTGGCAGTTAGGGCAATGTTTCATAGTAGCTGATACAGCATACTCTTATTAGATGATGGTAACTAAATAAGATGGTAAGAAGTAGATGGTAAACCATTTGCATTTGTCAGTTGAAGCTGTTATCAGCTTGGCATAAACAATTATTGTTGGGCATGCCCCCAGAGAATAAGGAAAACAAAATGCATCAAGATGATGTCTCTTTTCCTGAACCACTGTTTGGTCGTCTGAAAGTTTGCATGTTCTTGCATAAAACAGGAGCTGGCTCAATAAAAAAGATCCCCTTACCTATTTTGTAGCAATTATTGGGATAGCCTCTAGCAAGAGACAGAGGCTCCTTTCTATAAGGTACATGTTCAAGTGAATAATTAAGACCAGATGCTCATCTGGCATCAATCAGTAGAGCTCCCTAATAAGGATAACTATGCCCACTGACACCGCTTGAGCATCTGGATGAAAAATTCAGACAGGGTCCAATGTGCGCACATGTTCAACACAGGGGATTGTTCAAATTAAGATCAGCTGTACAAATCATCACCTCGGACTTTGGAAAATACAGACAGCAGAGAAAACAGGTTGGCCTTGGGGAGTTTCTTTTCCAAATGGCAGTCCTTTCCTATGGTGGGTACTGTGGCTTTCTCTTAGTGGTTTTCTAGGCCTAGACTTGCGTGGCAATATCCTCTTCAACATATAACTGAGGGAAGGTGATGGAGACAGCTTTGCAGAGAAGCCTTTCCTAGTGGGAGAGGTGCCTCTCAGCTCTGACGAAGGATGAACACTTGGACTCCAAGAAAATAAATGAGAAATTAAAATTGGCTTGTGCCATGTTTTGCAGTGGTGTCACAGACCCTCACATGTAACTGTAGCAGAAATGTTGGCCTCGTAGCAAAGCACCTGTGAACAATGGTGGTTGGTGCCATTTGGGACTGATGGCGTAAAAGGCAGTGAGAACAACTGTAGGCGAGGCCAGAGCCAAAGAAAGACAGGATCACCTTATTCTAGGTTTGTCCCAGTCCTCCACCCTGGTGAGTTCTACAGGGGCAAACCCAAGGCTAAGGAGGAGTGGGCGACAACCAGTGCTGCCACCACCCCACCCTGGACTGGATACAAGAAGACAGGCAGGGAGCTGGAGTTGGCTGAAGACAGACAAAGGTTGATGGGACAGTGCCCCATTTCCCCTCTTGGATTGGTCTCTACCGCCTGTGATAGTTGTGCTCCTTGAGGCAAGAACCAGATATTACTAGCCTCTTCAGTTAATATGCTCTCTGTGGCAGGTTGTCCACAAGGTGCTTGCTAGGGCCATGCCATCCGAGTAGTTCACTGATTGCTTCACAGTGTGTCTCCACCACAAACTATCACTCCAGGAAATGTCTCAGGTTATCACAAAGGAGGCAGTACTCCTTCAATATATTCTTAGGGAGCAAGGCTGGGATGGTCTCTGCAGGCTTAAAGAGAGATTGAGGTTAGAAGCATGCACACTGACTGCTCTGGTGTGTGGCAGGCACCAGTGTTGCTTTTCCAGATATGGAAGCCAGCTGCCATGTCTCTGCTAATATCTATGTGATATCTGCTTACCATATCCATTGAGTCAATCACCCATCTCCTACTACCCTTCTACCCAACCCTCCCACTATATATAAGGGTCTGGTGACTTCTGTTTCTGAAGTGTATCTGAAGAAGTGTGCATGCACACGAAAGTTTATACCCAGAACAAACTTAGTTGGTCTCTAAGGTGCTGCTGGGACGCGGATGGCGCTGTGGTCTAAACCACAGAGCCTAGGGCTTGCCGATCAGAAGGTTGGCGGTTTGAATTCCCACGACGGGGTGAGCTCCCGTTGCTCAGTCCCAGCTCCTGCCAACCTAGCAGTTCGAAAGCACTCCAAAGTGCAAGTAGATAAATAGGTACCACTCTGGTGGGAAGGTAAACAGTGTTTCTGTGTGCTTCTCTGGTTCACCAGAAGTGGCTTAGTCATACTAGCCACATGACCCGGAAGCTGTACACTAGCTCCCTCGGCCAGTAAAGCGAGATGAGCACCACAAACCCAGAGTCGTTCATGACTGGACCTAATGGTCAGGGGTCCCTTTACCTTTTAAGGTGCTGCTGGACATTTTTTAAAATTTTTTAATTTATTTTGAAGTCATACATGATGTTTCCTTAAATCAATGCAGGAGCAGGACAGATGTGGTGCAGGAAGATCATATACTAGAGTGTGGTTCTGATCAAAGTGTTCATCAGGACAATAAAGGTGAGGCAAGTGTGTTTCCTTCTCACTGCCAAATAATTTGGAGACACATCAGCTAGATTGAGTAACTGAAGTCTCTAATCCACACCTCCCTCCACTACTACCCACATCAAGTAATCCGTCTCTACTGAGCCAAGAGTGAAACGAGTCTCTGCTAGTCTCAACACGGCAAAGCCCAACATTAAATAAAGAGGAAAGAGCTAACGGCACACTGCCATGCATATATTAGAGCTGTATAAAATGTGGAGCTCATGCCAGCCAGGATGTAAACACAGCAGGCGTGTGTGTGTGTGTGTGTGTGTGTGTGTGTGTGTGTGTGTTGAGACATGGCACTGGACCCATTTTCTAAGCTCCAGAATTTTGTTTAGACCTCATCTTCTTATGTAATTCTGGCCACACTTATAATTAGATGACATTGCACAACTGGCATTTGTCTGGGAGCATTCTGTCCTCCCCTACCCCCAATAGTTTTTGGCAAGGCAAAATGCAAGGGAAGAGGAAGGAGAGTCCTATCAAAAAATGTGGATAAGCTCAAGACATGGCTTGATTGGTATGTTGATCCCCCCCAGTCTGAGCAAATGGCCCCTGATACAGCATGAGGTTAAAAGGTGAGAGTTGCCCATGCAGAGAGAGACAGCACAAGGTCTTTGTGTTGGGAGGACGTGGCTTGATGTTATGTGCATTTTTAAGGACAACTAGCTGTTTCCCATTTATTAGCTTTTATTCATGGTCCTCACCCTCCTGGTCTTACCTCTTCGTTTCTCTGTGATTGTTTTTATTTTAACATATCTGTACTCTGCCTCTCCTTCATTCGAAGCCACTTACAGCAAGAAGGAAAATGCCACCAAACAGCTCAAATCAATTGTCACTGAGTCAATAATCAAAATAGCAATTAAAAATCTACCACTTAGCTATAAATAAATAAATAAATAAAATGCACTGATCCAAAACGACAGCAGACTCAAACTGCGCTTCATCTAACTAAAAAAGGGCTGAACAAGTAGAAGGGCATTTTTTGCTAGGTCACAAGCAGCATCAGCATCTGGGTTGCTGCTTGTTTGAAAGCCTTGCACCACCACAAGGAAGATCCTGCTTCCTGCAGTGGTTCTCCTGTGTGGAAAAAAAAGTCCCTCACTGATAATTTTAATAGGCAAAGGGTTCATAAATGGAAAATTCCTTTCTGACAGAAACACAATTAAGCTTTCAGATTCATATAGCTGAAAAACGTACCAGAAACATAGCAAACTCCAGTGCACACCTGCTCGCCTAATTATTATTATTATTATTAGTAGTAGTAGTAAGGTTTGTTGTTGCTTGACGCTCAGGTGGCTCAATTGCTCTTAAAAGAGTTTTGAACTGTTTTAAGTTGTTATTGTTTATTAAATTTCTATACCGTCCTTCATCTGAGGAGTACAGGGTGGTTTACAATATAAAAACACAAATACATACCATAATAACAAACAAACAAAATATCCCTCCCGCCACATTTAAAAGGCCATCCATTGTTTAATTAGCCAAAGGCTTCGGGGAAGAGGAATGTTTTTGCCTGGCACCAAAATATATGTAATGAAGGTACCAGGCGAGCTTCCCTGGGAAGAGGATTCCACAAGTGGGGAGTCACCACAGAAAAGTCCTGTTCTCATGCTGCCACCCTCTGGGCCTCTCGTGGAGAAGGCACACAAAGAAGGGCCTCAGGTGATGACTGCAGGGTCTGGATTGGTTCATATGGAGAGGCAGTCCTCAAGGTATTGCTTTTTTTCTAGAAATAACATTGAAATAACTTCATCCTTATTAATACTGAAGTTGTTGGTTTAAGCTAGATCTGATGCCTTGATTTTTCACCCTTAGCATCCTAACCTAGTGCACTCATGTGACCGGGGTACAAAAATTACAGAGGATGAATGGTTGTTTTAGTGAAGACAGCCAGGTAAGCTAAAAAGCATTCAACTAATGGCAAGAATGAGAGCCCAAGAAGGGCTGAACTGGTTTGCTCACCCTTTTCTCTCACTGTACAGGTTGCAGCCAGTACAAGCCAGCAGCCTCACAATGCACCATTCAATGCCTCTTGCTGTGAAGTAACAATAGCAGAGGGCTATGGCCATTCTGCCCTGCTTGTGGGCTTCCCAGGGGCTTCTGGCTGGCCAGCACTAGAAACAGGATGCTGGGCCTAATGAATGTTTGATCTGATCCTGCCTGGCTCTTATTCTTTTCTTTTCTATTGCCTTTCAAAAACAATGAGTACAGCCAGAAATCTCAGAGTGGGCCCTCCATGGAGTCATTGTGATTGTGTGGTGGCATGGCAAGTGTGTAGGCCACTGTGCCTTTTTCTCACTGTTGCCTTTGCCCCATCCAAAGGCTGAAAGATGGCCGTTATTGTTGCCGGGGGGTCAAGCTGCCTCCCTGGCTCTCTGCCTCCCCTCTAGTTTACTGATGTACGTGAGACTTGTGCCTCAGCTGCCACCTGACCCTCTCAGCTGCTGGTAGGCAAGACTTGTTTGCTCCAGGAGGCAAGTGTGGAGAATGTGGGAAAGGATGTGGGAAGTGCAGAGTAGGAGAAACTGTAGTAGCAGCAGCAGCAGCATCTTCCTTCATGGTTATAGAGGGAGATAGGATTTCCACGTTCTCGCTTGGCAGCACCATGGACTTCAGCAAGGACCACGTACTTCAGCAAGCCCCTCTCACACTTTGCAGGAAAGGCAACACTACTTTGCCGTTGTTGTTCTTTTCTTTAACCATGCATTCCTTCATCTTGAGTATGTGCAACCATGCCAGCTCTGTGGAGTGGGAATGCACAGCCGACCTTTTAAGAAACAAGACGTATTAATCAAAATTATTTCCATTGTTACAGGACCACATTTCTAACTCAAATGTTTATACATCCTGAGTGTGTCAAGGCAGGGCATAACTGCTTTGTTTGCACATCACAGTTCCACAGGCAAGTTGTATTCTTTTGCCCTATTCAGTTTTACCCTTTTGTTTTTTCAAATAATGAGAGCACTCATGGTTCATTAAAACTTGGAGATTTTTTTAAACGACATTTTTAAAAGAAGAGATAGGAATTAATGCCCTTGGGCAGCATTTACACACTGGAAGACCATATGTTGGCTAGCAGTATTAAATCTCTGCATGTGCTGCAGGAAGGCTGGAGAAGAGAGCATTGCTGGGCAAGCAAGTCTTCAGTCCTATGGCCACAAACGATGGTGCAGCTTGAGCTTCTCCCACTTTTGTCTTCCCTCATCTTTCAACCCACCCTCTGTTCCTGCTTGCTAGATTCATTGAGTCTCTCTGGCCACAAGTATCTACTCCCAACCACATCTGAGGAGGGCCGTGAGGTAGAGCACATGGCCAGGGTTCAATTCTGACCATCTCAGGTTAGGAAGTGCCAGGTGACTGGGAAAGGCCTCGGCCTGAGACTCAAGAGAGCTACTGCCAGCCTAAGTAAACAATACTAGACCAGATGATCTGACTGATCTGACTCGGAATGATAATAAGGCTGTTCATATGTGTAAACGTCCAGGAACGCTGCTTGTATCTCTGCAATTTCCCGTGCTGCATCTCCCCCTCCATAATGTAAGCACCAAGTACATCCATACTGGTTCCAGACTGCAAGCCATGTAGGGCTTTCCAGGTAAGCACGAGCACTTTGAATTGTGCTTGGAAATGGGGTCAGTGCAGCAGTCTAAGCACTGGTGAGATGTGCCCCCAACACCCAGTCCCATCTAGTAAGCTAGCAGCTGTACTCGGGACTAAATGCGGTTTGTAAGCCCTGTACAAAGGTTGCCCTGTGAACGGTACATTGCAGTAGCCTAGGCCCTCTATTCTTCCTTTAAGATCATATGCTGTGGTTCCTTTTTATACTTCAACATATTCCCCAAGAGCACCCATTTCACTTGCTAATCACACAAACTCTGGAACCCTTCAGGAGGGGAGAATGGAATGCCCTCTCTGAGCAGCGTCCTGGGGCACTGCCCTTGCCCTTGGATGAAATCCCAGTGCCTGATTTTGCATTTAGAAAAACATGAGGAATCTCATCCCCCATGGAGTGTTTTCCGTTTGTGGTGTGCATGTTCCCAAACATCAGGAGCTCCCGGAACTTCAACGGATAGTGTTGGGAACAGTTTGCAGCTACTCCATGCGACCAGACACCAAACTGCATGTTGGGGCAGCCAATATGGTGCAGTCTAGATGTTGGCAAACTGCAATTCCCATCACGCCTGACCACTGGCTGTGCAGACTGGGACTGGTAGGAATTGTAATCCAGCAACACCTGGAGGATACCTCATTGGCTGCTCTTGGCTAGCAATGGGAGAATCTGTCAATGTTGGGTTCTCTCGGTTTCTCATTTTTCCAGCCTTAAGTTGAGTTCTCCACATGTTCTCATTACAATTCACCAGCATTTCAGCACAAATTTATCTTAATGTGTTTTGTATGAAATTTTGCCAATATGCCAATTTTTGCGGACTAATGGCCCCCAATTTAATGCATTTTTCCACATTATTTTCATGAATATATGCATGATTATGCACACTTTACCTCAGTATATGCACTTTTGTATACATTACTTGGCTGAGGAACTGCATTGCAAAAATCAGTGAATTTCGAAGGGTGGATTTATTTTGGTTCATGTAGCTTTGGGAAGTGTGAATTGGGTAGGTACGCTATCAAAATGTGAACTGAATTGAATTTCTCCCCTGATCTCCACCCTAGGTGATGAAAAACAAAAAGCAGCCATGCTTATCCCTAAGAGAGAGAAAACTCCAAAGTCTGCAGTTGGGCAATACTTTTATTAGGAACATCACAAAATTGTGAGAAGCTTTTAAGTTCTCCAGAACTCTTCAGCAGAAAACATATTACACAAAGCAGGGAGGAGAACAAGTAGAAAATTAGGCTGAATGTTGTATCCATGAGGTCAGCTTGTATACTCAATTAGTAGACAGAAATGAAGCAATAAATTACGCTTGACTCCTGTACTGACTGCACCCATGAAGGCTGGCTGGTCAATCTTCCTGGAGAAGAAGTTGAGCCTCGCCTGAGCAACATGGTCTTCCTGAGCTTGGGAGCAATCCTGTATCCTTTGGTTGGGCTAGGAAAGACTCCATGTCTGAAACCCCAGAGGGCCACTGCCAGTCAATGTGGGCATTACTGAACTAGTCGGAGCAATGGTCTGACGCGGTATAAAGCAGTTTCCTACGTTCTTTGGTTCTGCCTCCTGGTTCGTCCTGTGATCCTGACTTGCTCTCTGGTCCTGACTTGTGGCTGTCCCTTGACAGTCCCTTGATCACTCCTGGCTCCTTCTTCCCAGTTCGTCTCAGACTGGAGTCTATGGCTCAACACCAAAAAGCAAAAATTTGCTGAATCCAGCTCCTTCCTGGTAGGCATTATATAGAGCCCATAAAAAACGCTATTAGAGTTTTCTGGATGAAAGGTGCTTTATGAATAAAGAGGCATTAAGCCTTTTACAAAACCACGGCGTGAGTGTTTACTTTGGTTCCAAACATCCATTCCTAGTTACTGGAGCGAATAATCTCGCTGTGCCTGTTGCCACATGAATGGCAAGCCGAGTTGCAACTGCTACCCACACAGCCCTTTCAAGAGCCCACCACCATTTTATTTTACCCTGCTTGGACAATGAAGGAGCCCCTTCTCCTCTAACACGACCTAATTGCATTTGCATCCCGTTGAAGCCCCACCCTTCCTCCAGGGAGCTGCAGGCAGCATTATATCAGAAAATCCCACTTTATCCTCGCAGCCCTGTAAGGTAGGTTGGGCTCCAAAGTAATGGCTTGCCTCAGGCTACCCAGGGAACTTCATGGCTGAGTGGGGATTTGAACCTGGGTTTTTCAAGGCCAAGTCCGACATTTATCCATTATAGCATTAGAAGGCCCGGCCCTTTGAGAAGCTCTATTGAGTTCTGAGAGACAGATCCTGACAGGAATGGCGGGGCTGGAATAAGAAGACAAGAATGTGCAGTCCAGTCATGCTGAATGCCTCAGTGTTCCTTCGATGACTACTGCTGGCTTAAACAGCTTGGAACAACCTATAGTCTATTCCGAACCTCTGTTGGGAATGCTGAGTCTGCTGTAGGTTGCCTGTTCTGGTGACTGCTCCACACTTCAGATAGCTGCCCACCGAAGAGATGCTGCCAGCCTGGGGAGTGTTTCCCCTTCCTTTTCCTGAATGGGGACCTGTGCCTTTAACAGCGGGATGATAATCAGAAGTTCAGTTGATAGTCTTCCCTGTTGAAAGATAGGGAAAGCCTCACCTGATGGACAGCCAGGGTGGTGTAGCAATTAGATTGTTAGACTAAGGCTTGGCAGAACAGGGTTCAAATCACTGGGCAGCCTTGTGCCAGTCACTGCCTCTCAACCTAACCTACCTCACAGGGTTGTTGTGGAGATTAACTGAGGAGGGGGAGAACTCTGCATGCCACATTGAGCTCTTTGGAGGGGGAAAAGGTGGGAAATAAATGCAACGAATAAATAAAAACAAATATTCCTTCGTGAAATGCAGCTCTTAAAGAAACAGGAGCCTAGACCAGGTTGGGGATCTGCCAACTCTGTCTAAACCTACATGCAATATCTCTTTGTTGTAATCATCAGGGGTGGGGCAGTTCACGCAAGCAGCATGTGGACATCCTTTTGTGCAATTATTCAGTGGCTTCAGTGTGCCCTCTGCCACATGGAGATTATCCCTCGTAAAGTGTAAGTACACATGTCTGCATCTTTTCCCACATAGTCACAGGTAGGGTTGGAGAAGAAACTCAATTCACTACACATTTAGAGCAAAATCTATCAGATTTTCACTTTCTGAAACCATATGCGAACCGAAACACAGCTATCCTTCAAATTTCACCCTTATCGGAATTTTGTAGTGCAGTTCTCCAACCAAGCCATGTATACACAAGGGCATACATTAGGGGGAAGTGTACATAAAAATGAAGGCATCAGCGAAAATAACACACACAAATGAACTACATTAGGGGAAATTGCTTTGATAAATGTGTAACTTAGTCAAAACTGCATACAAAACCGTGCATATTAAAAGAAATTCACACTAAAATTCTGATAAATTTCCATGAGGATTTAAAAATAAATAAATAATTTTCAAATCGCTGCAAAATGTGGAGAACAGAATGTAAGTTTGAAAATATGAAAATGTGAGAGAACTGGAATGGACCAATCCTTCCATCCCTGCTCACAGATGTGCATAACAACCCAGAATGATTTTTGTGGCATTTGCACATGTCTGAACTGTCCCTTGGTTCTATTGGCAAAGGGACGCAGGGCAGCAACAAAACATGCTAAAGATTGTCTGATGGGGATCTCTGGGAAAGACTGTTTGCATTAAAACCGTCTGTCTTTTGCTTCACAGCTCATCAAGGGTGAGTCCTCTTAATAAACATACCCCATGGCTTGTAATGAATACTGTATGTCCATTGGGGATTAGAATGACCCTCCTCTTGTACAGCTGATAAAAGGAAATTCAAACAAGCTGTCAGATCATAGCACAATATGCTGTGAAAGCCAAAATACTTCGTCCAACTGTGTGGTTCTGATCTAGTTCCAAGATCAGTTGTTGTTGCTTGTAACTGTCCATTTTAAAACCTTCTGTTAAGACAAAAAGCAGAAATAAAGGCTTGCATACAGACTCACTGGAATTAAACAAGCATTTTCAAAAACAGTTGTTCGCTCCCCATTAGCCAACTGGGATAATGTGACAAACTAATCCCGCACTCGTTGGCAACACAGTTTCTGATGTTTCCGTTGAAGGACAATTACACTGGTGATTATGGGCTGGGCCCAAACTTACCTGTCATTCTTAGGGTAGATCCACTGAAATCAATTGAACTTAAGATAGTCATTATTTCAACATGCCCATGCTAAGCATGACTAAGTCTGAACCTGACCCTATTTATTTATGTGTGTATACTATTTGCAGTCCAATGATACAAACTGCCACTCTGAAAAAGCTGTTTAGGGGGTCTGTTGCACCACTGGACATGTTTCCCCTCTCACAATACAAAGTCATTCAACTGCTTGGCAGTAAGTTCAGGAGAAGGGGGAGCCCAGTTGGCTTGTCATCCAAAGACAACAAGGCAAGGATTGCTATCCCTTGTGAGATCAGCAGCAGGGCAGGACCAGGACCACACTGAGGCTGCAAAGTTGATATTTCAGGACATCCAGGACAGGCAGGGCTGGCCCAAGATATTTTGGCATCTGAGGTGAATCACAAAATGACGCTGCTCCCCCACCAGGCCAGAGAGGCCGATGTAGAGGCAGCAGATCCAGCCTCCATCTGTCACTGTCGCTGCAGCAGTGGACACTGCATTCCTTGGAGGCCAGATCTGCTGCCCCTGTAGATCTGCCACCTGAGGTGGTCGCTTCACTTTACCTCATGGGTGGGCTGAGAACAGGCAAGCCTTTGAGCCTATGGGCATTTCCCCCCCCCCTTCCATTTCCCCGCCGCCTTACATAAAAACAACAATGGCTGCCAACTTGAATGACTTTAAAAGAGAATTGAACAAATTCATGCTGAATAAAGCTATCAGTGGCTGCTAACTGGTGGCTATGTTCAACCTCCACAGTTGGGACCAGTATGCTTCTGAATGCCAGCTGCTGGAAACCACAGGAGGAGAAACTGCTGTCGTGCTCAGGTTTGGCCTATAGACTTCCCAAAGGCATTTGGTCAGCTATAGGATGCTGAACTAGATGGCCCACTTCCCTTATCCAGCAAGCTCTTCTTAAGTTTTTAACCAAAGTGTTCACCCACTACTTAAGCATTCTCTCCCCAGTCATAATCTCCATGACAATCAGAGGTTCTGTTCTTCATGTGAATTGCTGTGAGTGTGTGTGTGTGTGTGTGATATTTCACAAATTTTGAGGAGGGAAGGCTCATACTTCCCCCCCCTCACATGCTGTGAACTTGAAAGGAACCCCCCCACCCCCCTATATTTTAATTTTTTAAAACATCTCACGTAGTTAGGCCCTGAGAGAGTTTTCCTTGGGTTAGCTAGCTAGTTTTATTATCCCACTGATGCTGTTGCTAATGAATTATAATGAATTTCTTTTGTATTTGGATTGTTGGTTTTATTCCTTTTGTACTGTTTCCATTCGATTTTATTGCGCAACACGTTGCACTGTACGAAAATGTGTTTCGTAATCATTGTTTTGATCTCATTATTTCTGTCACAATGTGCAGCATCAGACCTGAATGAACTGTAGGCTCATTCCAAGTCTTTTATTTCTGTGGATAAAAGAGCCCTGATTCGGCGTTTGGCACGCCGTGTTCCAAATTGCCCATCATGTGCTCTTGGTTAAAGAAAGAAAAAATTATTTTAAAAGGATTGAAAAAGAAGGGTGACTAAAAATAAATGTGTGCCCATATGGCTTACCTGCTTTGACAGGTTTGTATAATTAGGTCATTACTTACAGTACATGTAACTGATGCATAGTAATATTTTGTTGATTTTCAGTTCTCCATAGCTACTATACTGAAAAGGGAATAGAGATTCTGCTGTTTCCAGCTCTTTAAGGCTGCAGCTAGGAGTAGGCGAATCTGTCTACTTCGGGTTCGCTCAATTTCACATTTTTCCTGTCTTCGGTTCTCCACACCCATCTGCATTTTTTTTAAAGTACTCACGCTCTGGAGGATAGGTCTTGAACCAATGGCTTCAAGTTGCAAGAAAGGAGATTCCGACTAAACATTTGGAAAAACTTTCTGACAGTAAGAGCTGTTCAGCGGTGGAACAGACCCCCACAAGAGATGGTCGACACTCCTTCCTTAGATATTTTTAAATAGAGATTGGATGGCCATCTGTCATGGATGCTTTAGCTGAGATTCCTACACTGCAGCGGGTTGGACTAGATGACCCTTGTGGTCCCTTCCAACTCTAAGATTCTATGATACTATGAAAATTGATTAGCATTTTTGTGTGACTATCTCCCAATATACACATTTGGTGTGACGTTTTCCTTAACGGTAATATTTTTGCAAAGCAACTTTGCCTAACATAATGCATTTTGCCTTAGAATATCCATTTTTGTACATATTACCTGAGAACTGCATTGGAAAATTCAGAGAAGTGTGGATTATGAATGTTTGCCTTTAACTGCACACTGAATCAAATCTCTCACGCATTCCTATTTGCAATTAGACCATTTCTCTTTATCTGTTTTTCCCTAAGAGGCCTTGTTGTTGAATCTCAGCACTGTGTTAGAAACACACACAACTTGACAGCAACAGATGCTCTTCAATCACTTCTCACATAGAATCACATTTATCCTTCCATGAAGAGCCAGTATAAGGCCAATCCTCACTTTGAACCCAGCTAAAAAGGGCAAGGTGCTAGACACTTGTATCTCTGTCTGCTGCCCATGTGAGCCAACAACATCCTTCTACTCACTGCAGACTAAAGAAAGCAAAATCTCCCAAAACTTTCCAGATAAATTCTGACTCTAATCTGCTAGATGTACAGGGCTGGTCTGTACGGAAAAGAAACTGGTTGTCTTGTCTAGCAAAGCCAGCCATTGTTTTGTTCTTAAGCAAACATGAAAAGGGTTTATTTTAACATATGAAATCATTAATCTTGATGGCAACTCTTTCAATACAAATGCCTTAGGAAGATATGGAGTGACTCCTAAATATTAATAATAATAATAATCTGAACCCAAACACACAACCCTTTATCTAACCACAAACTGGTAGTGCATATTTCAAGGGAAGTGTGACCCAACTAGGACCACCAAGCCTACAGGCGTTGTTTTTCCTTCCCATTTTGCATTTCTAAATGAAATCCATGGTTTATCACACCGAAAGACATAATAGAAGACCACTAAGGAAGAAAAACAAAAAACACTTGATAGGTTTAAGACCAAACTAAACATGATAAGAGAGATCAGTGCCAGGGATGGGCAATGTGTCCCACTTTACAGAGAAGAATTCTCTATTTGAAGGAGCCCTCTTTGGGAAAACTTGCCTTAAAAAGTGTATCTTCAGGAGCTGGTGGAATGCCTGTACTGATGGGGTCTCCTGTATTTCAACAGGGAGGGCATCCCACAACACAGGTACCACCAGCAAAAAAGCCCACCTTCAATTTACTGTAAGTCGATAATAATCAGCAAAACTAACTGGGTTCCATTAGTTGGAAGGGAAGATGGTTTTTCAAGTAATCTGGTCCAGAGTTATTTAGGGCTTTCTATGTAAGTAGCAGAAGCTTAAAACCAGTTTGGTGGCTAACAAGCATCCTGTGTAGATCCTTCAGTGCTGCCATGATACATGCTTGATAAGGAGCAACTCCCCACTCAGGCTGAAATGTTCTGCACCAGCTGCAAAGGAAGCCCAACGTAAAGCACATTGCAGTAGTCCGGATGTGAAGTTACCAACACATCTGTCACAGTGGTCATGTTATCCCTGTCCAGGAAAGGATGCTGTTGAAGCACCAGCCAAAGCTGATAATAGATGTTCTTTGCCACAGAGGCTACCTGGGCCTTGATGGACGAAGATGGTTCCAAGAGCACTCCTAAACTGCTTACCTGGTCTTTCAGAGGGAATGCAACCCTGTCTGGAGCAGACAGACTTCTCAGACATAGGAACTACTTACACACATTGTCTCTGTCTTAGCAGGATACAGCTTGGGTCTGTTGATCACCCCTGGATCCAGGCACAGGTTCAGCTTATGCATAGCATCCCCTGATTCAGATTTAATAGAAAGGCAGAGCTGAGTGTCACCAGCTTCCTGATAACACTGTGCCCCAAACTCCTGACGATTGCTCCCAGTGGCTTCATATAGATGTTAAATAGCATAGGGACAGAATAGTGCCCTGTGGCATGCTGCCAAGATCTGGACAAATAGTCCCACCAATGCAATTCTCGAGTACAGTTGTACCTTGGAAGTCAAACAGAATCTGTTCCGGAAGTCCGTTCAACTTCCAAAACATTTGAGAACTAAGCTGTTCAAAAATCAAGGTACGACTGTACAGTCATGTACAGTCATGGCAATCAATTTACATGGCATATGAGATAATTACTATTTACAATAAGGTTCCCAGGGACAGTCCCTGGATTTATAAATCAGTCCCCATACAAAATCCATGAAAATTATCCCCAGATTCATTGAAAAAAAAATCTGGTAACCTTAATTTACAATGACTTAACTAACCTGGGACATATGCAAAATCCATGTCAAATCTGACAATTCCAACTTATGTACCTTTATATTCTATTCACCCCATGACAACATTTGCTTGAATAAAATAATATTCATGTTAGAAATTGAATGTTCTAGGAAACTCAGATGGCCACTCACAAGTGTCTGTGTGCTTTTAATGTCTAATTTGAGTCTATTGTCTATACCTAGAGACTGGTTTATTTATCATATGCAAATGTTAGAAGGGTGTTGTTGGCAGGTGATACCATATGCCATAGTGGAGGGTGTCAGTGTAGGACTTTTCTTGTGCTGGGAAATAAGGCCATAGTTTTTACCAATCCTGACACTTCCTAGAAATAGCTTGTAATAATAATAACAACCCACCTACCGTCGTTCTCTCTCCAGAGAGGTGAGATATGAAATACAGCCTCTGGCAAAAACCAGGGCTCTTTATGCATTCATTGTTACATTGTCCATCTCATCTTGTTTCTGTGATGGATGAGGATGAAAAGACCTCAGCTCAGTTCAGAGGCCTCAATAAAAACATCATTAACATCAGTCACCTTACAAACTGCCGTTCCAGCTGCTCCACACTCTCTTTTTTATTAGATGTTTTTATAAATAATAGCAGCTATGGCTGCAGAAGCTATTAAAATGTATAAGGGATGTTAGTTAATCCAATTGCTTGTGGACATAAATGGGAAGACACTCACTCTACATTAACCAGAAGTGATATAGAGGCTGTTTGAAATGGTGGTTTTACCAGAGACCTTGGGGTTTGAACGAGGGGACTCCTGCTCGAAGGTTGTGCATCCTGGCCCTCTTCACAGTTGGAGGGAAATAGAACTAGCACCAAAATGGTTGGCAAAATATAAATACATATAGCCTGGCCTTCTTCCTTTGCCTGGTGAATGGAGAAATATATTTTGACCACTGCATGTTATGTTCTAATTTATCCAGCTCTAGTTACTTAGCCAGGTCTGGTGGGTACCCAGCCTCCTCAGGCAGCTGCCAGGGTCCTCACACCCTAGCAGGGTCCACCATCTCTGCTGCTTGCAAGCTACCTACTCATTAAATTGCCCACAATGTGCCAAAGCAATGGTAAGTGTTCTTCACCGCTGCTGTCAGCAGCAATGGTAAGCCCATGAGGGGTGGAGGTGAACACCAGTGAAGGAGAAGGCCCACCAGAGAGCCTTTAATCCAAGGACATCCAATATGGAGCCATCCCTCAGCTGAAGACATACTGAAGGTAGGTGGACATATCTCTCAGACTTGCTCTGACAATTTGTGGGGCAGCTGCTTTCTGTGGTAAGCCATTTGTGTTCCACCATAGTTGGCCCATTCCGTGCTGTGTACTCCATGCCATATCAAACCACATCAAAGGGCTGTTTCACAGTCATCTGTGTTCACTGCAGTCATTGCTGATTAATCGCCCCGAATATCACTTTTGTTTAGCTCAATATCAACTCAAACACAATTCATTGTCATGCGTTAAGTAACCAAACCACAATAAATCAAGTGATGCACATGGATGTGCGAACAACCCCAATGTTTTGCCATGGCATGGAAACAAACCACATAGCAGGGACCTTTCCAAATATCAGCTGTCACACAGATGCAACTTAAAATGGGCTCCACAGTAACCAGGATGTCAGGTGACTCAACCAATTCCAAAGCCAATCCCTGTGGGCTTTGTTGGAAAGGCCAGTCAGCTGATCAGCACTTATCGCAAGCCCTGCTTTGGGCAGCGATCAGCTGCACTACGAAAGTGGGTCACTAAGTGGAAGCAGAATGTAGTTGAGCCATTGGGGAGATTTGTACCAGTTGTGGTTTCGTGCTTTTCTCTGCCACAATAATTAAATATAGTATTTTTCTATGAGATTGAGAATGTGGTGGGAGGAGGGCTGAGCATTAGTCAAGCAGAAAGATGTAGCCCATCGGGTGCAGAAGAGGCACTATACTAGCTTCTCAGAAGGTGTGTCACTCTTAGTTAATGGAAGGGAGAGGGGCTGGGTAGTGGTGAGGTCAGTGCAGTGCAAATGCAGCAGCAGGAACAATGCAGCACATTTGTAACCACACCAACTTCCCTGCCACCTCCCCACTCCCTATGTCCTTCCTGGTAAGCAACAGTGATCCACCTGCCAAGAAGCCAGTGTAGTGGCTCCACTCCAGCCAGCAAGCTACTTCTGCGTTCCAGGCAGGGGAAACCTGGTAGGAACAGGTCTCAGCTGATTGTACATTGACATAGCAAGCCTGCCTGGGACATTACACTGGTACATCAAAGTTCATGATTTATAAGGAAGTTAAAGGAGGGCCCTTTGGGGGAGGTGCAAAAGAGAGAGTGGATTAATGTTGAAATGGAGGTTGCTGATAAAGGCAGGGCCTGAATTGACTGTACAGGTGGACTAGGGAGTTCTTGCACTGCCTCTTGCATGACTAGCTGCTTCTACAAACTGGAAAACACCCTGAATCCCAAGAGGTGTTGCAACTTTTCCTGGGGTACCCTCTTCTTTAGGGCAGGCCCTGGGGGATCCCCATGCTGCTATAAGGAAGCCACAAATCTTGAGCCAGTGCCAATTATGCTCAGGGATGACTATAAAATGTTACACTGTGGTTTAACTGTTTCCACAAAGTAAAGGTTACCGCAATCTTTCATTAGGCTTTGAGATTGCTCTGCTATAACACATATGTTGATATAAGAAGCCATATATTCATAAATGTGGAGTGTCATACACAGGTCATGGAAGTTTCCTGAAGTAAATATTCCAGAGGAATAAAAAGATAATCCCCAAAGGCTTAAAAGGTTGAAATAATAAATCCTCATTTGTCTAGATTTCTGCAGGTGCTGACAATTGATGCTAAAGCTGGGGTGCAGTTGTATATAAATCAACATGGAGGAACTTGGTCTCCAGGGTTACATGTGTGCTCTGAGCACTGCTACTGACATCACTGGTGCCCAAGGTAACCTGACTACCAATGTCAGGCAAAGGTTGTCTGGATATTCTGAGCCAAATGAACCTGATTTCAATTCATAACAAAAGCAAATAACAACTCCAATAGAACAAAATGTGCAGGTAGAATTGAAATAATGCTGCTTGGACTGTTCCCCTGTACTAGGGATGGCCAGATCTGTCAATTTTGGTTTCTCTCCATTTCTATTTTTTCCCCAATCTTATCGTCCTATTCTCCACATTTTCACATCAGTTTCCATTTAAAAAAAAAAAAAAAAAAAAGTCCACATGAAAATTCACCAGCATTTTAGTGCAAATTTCTCCTAGTATACACATTTTTGTGTGCAATTTCACATGAGATACATATTTTTAAGCTATGTTAATAATATATGCATTTTTGTACTCATTACATGGCTGGAGAACTGAACTGCAAATTTTGGAGGAGTGCAAATTTTGAAAGATTGCTGTGTTTCAGTTTGTGTCTTGTTTTGCAAAGGATGAATTAGGTAGATATGCCTTTAAATGTGAAATGAATTTCTGCCCCATCCCTACCTCACACTCCTTTAAATTATTTCTGAGGGCATATTCTGATGGCCTCTTCTTGCACTCCTAATGTATTATGCATTTACTTATTTAACACTCCATATACCATGCAATAGATTCTGATAACACAACATCCACTCAGAATGGATGGAGCAGTCAATATCTGATCCATGCTAGTTTCAACTGTGTTCCTTCCCAAGTGCATTCTGTCCTGTTTCTACATTTATCTGTGGATTTTAAAAAAACCTGTATAAATATTTAAATATGTATTTCATCAGAGAATGTGTGTACAAATACATATTTCATCTCAATGTACACATTTCTAAATCTATTTTGTCCTAAGGTGTGCCTTTTTTAAAAAAAGGCAGTTATTTGAGTTGAGAATAGTGTTGCAAAATATGGAGAAGTGCAAATTCAAAAAATATATATTAGTCAAGGAGGTATGAATTAGACCAGTTTGCTTAGAAGACAGATCACTTGAAATTCTCCTCCATTTCCTGCATCTGCCCAACTAGGAGCATTACAGATGTCAAAGGGAAAGACAGATACCTTTGTCCTGTGCTATCCACACAAATTAGTCCAGGACACCACCCATTTGAACTGTGGGATCTGTACTGTTTCTATGCTAGCATCTGTAAGCATCAGTAATGGAGGGGAAACCAGAATGAGACAAAGCAGCCCACAGCATGCCTGTATTGTGGAGAATGGAAGTAATTTCCTCCACAGTTGGAGGCAATGGTGCTTTTGAATATCGGTTGCTGAAAACTACAAGAACGGAGAGTACTGTTGTACTCATATCCTGCTTGCTGGTTTCCCACAGGCATCTGGTTGGCCACTGTGAGATGCTGGACAAGATGGGCCATTGGCCTGATCCAGCAGGTTCTTCTTTTGTTCTTATGTTAATAAAACCAGCTGATCTATGAGAGGTGCAGGGATTTCACAAGCTCAGCAGTCTTGAGTAGACTAAGGCTAGGTTCAAATGTTATATTTGCACTGTGATCACCTCCTGTGTACAATCAGTAAATTAAAGTTCTGCATCATGGGCATCACTAGGATTTCATGGATACTTCTGACGATAGTGTCAATGGCTTAAACCAAATGGAGGCCGTGTTGCCTGCATAGGAAATGCACACATGAACCTAGTAACCCATGTATTGTGGAACTATAGACGTTACTGATAAGGAATTCAACACTTGATGACCCTTTGTTTCCATAGTCTGCAAAACATATCCAGACACTTTCGATGATGGCTGAGAAAGGATTGGCCTTTGAGTTGTTTTAGAAATACTTCCAAGGTCATCTGTTTACATGTACATAGGTTGGAAGACAGGCAGGTTCTCAAAATATCTCAGAACCTGTTTACCGGCATGTTTACCAGCATGCATAGATCTTCTGAAAATCTGCCATAGGCAATGCAATTATAGCTGCTACAATAGTGCACACCCCTCTTGTGTCTCTCTGCCTTAGGTTAGGCTCTGCCCCAGCCCTCCTTTCTCCTTGGCTTCTCATTCGTCAGTTCCATCTCTCCACTACCAGTTGTTTTCTCATGCTCCTGCTTACGAAGTCATGCTTATTTGGTCCCACCACCTGAGGCAGCGGTCTCACCCTGCCTAATGGTTTTGCCAGCCATGCTGCACTGACCTGAGCCAGCATCTCTAGCATTCCTCTGATTGTGCCCTGTAGCAGTCACCTCTTCCTGATCTTAAGCACGGTGAAATTTCTTCAGGCACCCCACTGTGACTCCCTCCTTCTAGCTTCATTTCCCTGCCTCCTCCATTCTTTTCCTCAACCCATCCTTCCCTTTGCTTCCTGCTTTCAGACCATTGCTTATGCTGGAGTTGAGGTGTGGGAATGTGGTGTGGCTATTATAGACATTACTTGTTTGCATCTTTATTTTAGATCTCATGATTTCTGTGGAAATTGTTCAATGTGTACTTTTCAATGTTGTATTTATTGTTTATTACTACTCTTGTTAGGGGACGCGGGTGGCGCTGTGGGTAAAAGCCTCAGCGCCTAGGGCTTGCCGATCAAAAGGTCTGGCCTGAGGAGAGGGCAGCTACAGACTGAGAGGGCAATGTAAAACCTTGGTTCTAATAAAAGTTTATTCATAAAGCAGAGTCTATTTGATTCTGTAAGGGGCTATGTAACAGCTTATGAAACAACTAGCACCATCACATTCCCTTGCAAAACCTGGATATGTAAAAAAGAAATACAGTGGTACCTTGGTTTTTGAACGTCTCTGTTGACGAATGTTTCAGTTTTCAAACACAGTAAACCAGGAAGTAAAACTGAAGAGTTTTCGAACACTTTTTTGAAGTTGAACATGGCATGTGGCTTTCGTATTGAGTTTTCGGTTTTCGAACATTTTGGAACTCAAACGGTCTTCCGGAACGGATTACATTCAAAAACCGAGGTACCACCATATAGAAATTCTCCATGCATAAAAGCTCTTGAACAATGGCTATGTACATATTAGCAGCTTAGAATGCATCAAGGTCGTTTTTCTCTGCTGCATTTCAATTCATGTTTACACATTGCTGTACACACCAGAGAGAGGGTGTGGATTTCTCCACCCATGCGCGTTGCCTGCTGGCTTCCCCATGCCTGCAAGCCCCCTCATCTTGAAGCTGCCATCTGCACATGTGTAACAACTGTCTCAACCATACACACCTCAGATTAACTCCAAAATGAATGTGGCTTACCTTTTCAAATTGGATGGAAGCTGGTTTGGGGGAAAATGCATCAAACTGCAGTATTTCTCAAGACACTAAAGGATAGATATTGATTGTGGCCACTGTCATGTGTAGACAGCTTCAAACACCAGTGGTGGGAACGCACTGAAGCCAGAGTAAACAGTAGTGTTTACATAGCCTAAGCCTACAGAAAGAACAAAAACAGAGAGTTGTTTTATTTATCTCATAAAAAAAACACACCTCAGCCCTGGAGAAGGATTGGAACTCGCTTCTCCCAAATCCAAATCTCATACTCCATAGCCCTTAGACCACAATAGCTCTCTTGTTGTTCTGGTCTTGTTCTCCTAGGCCTAAAGCTAATACCACACCATTCCTTCCTCCTTCCCCACCCTGGCCTCTCATTTCAGATTACACAATCCAGAGAGCCTTGTTTGAGGGTGACTTTCTACAACAACAAATACTAAATTCCATCCAGTGTGTAAAAAAGGAACGTTTTTAACAAACATCTCTATTCAGCTCTGAAAGGGGGGGGGGGAGGGACAACGACTAAGGATCAACTAAGGAACATAGGAGAGGCATGTAATTAAAGTCCGTGAAATGGATGTCAGTAGGGGAAAGCTGTAAAAATAAAGATGGGTCCAGGTGAGGATGTTCTCTATCAATCAAGTAAGAAGAATAACAACCATCCCAATAAAAAAGGAAGAGGTGTAAAACAGAGAGCAATTGTGCAAGGAAGAGGAAGTGATCAAACTTCTGGGCACCAACCTGTTGTCTGTATTTTTCTATTGTCTTGGGGGTCGGGGGGAATCAAGGGCTCCACAAGCCCAGTTCTTCTGCCACATGGCAAAATATGGATTCTATTTTGAGTTCAAGTCTCCATCAAGTGTATTTCCTTAAAGAGAAGAGCCATTTCCACAGAGGAATTAAGTTAGTTTTGTGATAAAACTATATCAGAGGCAACATCAGAGGCAACTGTGAGAAATTTCACTCAGAATTCCTCATCCGTGTTGCACCTCAAAAATTGTCTCAAAATGTTGCTCAGGGTAAAATTCATGCACAGCTCTCTAATCCCAGGCAAATGACCAAATGCATGTAGTGATCCAGTTAAGCTAGAGATTTACATTCAGGGTTGGACTAGATGACCCTGACTGACAATTCTACAATTCTCCCTTCCTAATTCTACAATTCTATGAGTCTATGACAGTGTTAGTTTGAATGTGGCGCTGTTGATGTACCTGCCACACATTCCCAGTTCTAACCTCAGGATGATATGAATATGACAAGTTTCTTTAAACCAGAATGGGTAATGGCCGATTTGGATCACATACAGAGACAACAGACCCAATCACATTTATGAAACCAATAAAATTGACTTAACCAGATAAGCAACAGAAATCACTTCACAGCTGTCTTTATTTTCTGTTCCTTGAACCATTGGTCCTGACGAAAGCAGTGGGGCTGCGCATGTAGACAGTGTAATTCACGGTGTCCCTGAAATCACAGCTGTTTCACAGATCGTTGACCACAACAAAATCCCAGATTTTATTTTATTTTCATATTCCTAAATAATGGGACTACATCAGAGAGGAGAGCTTGGCCCTGGCTGCATAGCTGTGCTTTAGAATGTTCTCTGCACTCCTGGATTCTACAAGGTAGTCCAGGGAGTTATACAGTGGTACCTTGGGTTAAGAACTTAATTCGTTTTGGAGGTCTGTTCTTAACCTGAAACTGTTCTTAACCCGAGGTACCACTTTAGCTAATGGGGCCTCCCGCTGCCGCCACTGCGCAATTTCTGTTCTTATCCTGAAGCAAAGTTCTTAACCCAAGGTACTATTTCTGGGTTAGCGGAGTCTGTAACCTGAAACGTCTGTAACCTGAAGCATTTGTTCCCTAAGGTACCACTGTATTGACAGTGCAATCCTTTGCAATCCCTTCTCATCTGTTCACTTGGACTTACTCCCAGGGAAATGTAGAAAGGATTGCAGCCTAAGTGTGTAATCCTCAACCACCCCACCACCCCAGGGTTGATGACTGGGATGTGTGTTTTAGGCTGGTGTGTAATCCCCTTTTCACTGGTAGAAGTGGAGATGCTCCACTGTGGCCCCAAGATACTGCTGCTGGTTCTTGCTGCAGGGGGTAGCCAGTGGGCTGCTGAGATGGTATTAGGGTGATGGAGTCTTGGGCTTCATTGGATCCAATGCCCTGAGGATCTCTCAAGAGATTCAATCCCCAGGCCTCTTAGTTGTAGCAGCCTGGAGTAGATGCAGCAAGAAATTTAACAAAAGACACACACGCACGCGCACACACACACACACCTCCTCAGTCTGGTGGGTGTGAGTGGCAGGACTTCAAGTGTCTATCTGCCCCACTGCTCCTGACCAAGGGGTTGTATTGTTCTGCAAGACTATTATTTCACACATTGTGAATTGTCAGGAAGGGGGAAAAACTGGGATTAGGGCCAGCCGAAGTCCGAGGAGATGCCTAAATTAACATCAGGCATGATCTGCTGAGAAAATATATATATGTCAGCGCAAATTAGTGGGGGAAATGTGTCAACCCATTTCAACAGGACTTGATCGAGAGATATCTCTCCTGAGTTGCATCCTGTGAGTGTACTCTGCCCACTCTGCCGTTGTAATGGTACCCAAAATTACCCCAAATCCTGAAGTAGCACCTCACTTTGCCTCACGGTAGGGCAGCAACTGCACAGGACAATCTTTGATAGTCATCATAAAGGGCATCCTAGGGTCACAAAGCCCTTCCAAATGATTGCTGGCTGGATGTCATACTCAGGTCCCTTGGCTTACTATTCAGGAAAGAAAACCTCCATCATACTTAGTCCTGAAAGCCTCCCTCCCCCCCCCCCAATCTTACGTCCCTTTTTCAAATGCACATGGATTTACTTCAATGGCCTTCTATGCTAATGACAACATAAAGCCTTTCTCTTTAATATGTATACATAAGGATGGAAAACCCCGTCTATTTTTGCTCTGCTAATGCTAACATTTGTCTCTCTCTGTTTATCATGCTTCTAGAAAGAGCGTTGCTGGTATACAATATACGTAAACATTTGCATAACGACAAACTACCATGAAATGCACAAACGATCTCCCATTTGGGAGGGACCAAATGCTTGCATAGGTGCTCTTAAAATGGCAAATGCTACAACAAGGACTGCGTGTAAAGGGGGGGGGAGAAAAGGGCAGAAATTGTGTTAATTGTTTCAGAAATGGTGGGGCCTGTGGACCTCAAAGCTGTTTGGGGTTTTGTCCAGCCTGAGTCTGGTGCAAAGAGCTGCAAATAGGGAGAATAGGAATAGCCCTGAAGTTGCCCATTAAACACAAGGGAAGCAGACTAAGCAGCACACAGGACTCACAATCACAATCCTCCCCACTATGTTGAGATTGATTTCGCTTTCTTTTAAAGGTAAAGGGACCCCTGACCATTAGGTCCAGTCATGACCGACTCTGGGGTTGCGGCGCTCATCTCGCTTTACTGGCCGAGGGAGCCGGCGTACAGCTTCCGGGTCATGTGGCCACCAGAGCAGTGCACGGAAACGCCGTTTACCTTCCGACTGGAGCGGTACCTATTTATCTACTTGCACTTTGATGTGCTTTCGAACTGCTAGGTTGGCAGGAGCAGGGACCGAGCAACGGGAGCTCACCCTGTCGCGGGGATTCAAACCACCAACCTTTTGATAGGCAAACTAACCTTGGCTTCTTGTGGCCTAGTGTCTAAAATTCTTTGTGCTGTTGAAAGGAATTTTTAAAAATTATATTCATAAGTATACATTATAATTCTTAATGCTCTCTTATTTGTCAGCACCCAGGGAATATATATTGATGAGCAGCTATCTAAATTTACTCAACAAAATTAACGTGAAAATAATGCCATGGATAAGTTGCTGTCCTAGCCCTTATCGTCCCCTGTTTCCAGAGAATGTCATGGGGGCTAAAGGGAGGGTTGATATGTACCAGCTGCAGCAGGAACTGGGACATCAAAGTGCAGGGTCATGTCTCCAGTCCTCATTGGCCACACTCTGGGATTTGGCAGCCCCCAAGCCAGAGAGCCTACCTGCTATGAAATCACTGTCCCTCTATTAATTATGGCTCAAATGAGGGAGCTCAGTCATGTCTATTTGCAAGGATGCTATGGAAATATTGGAGTTTTCTCTTTCTTCCACTCTCACAAAATGTAGCAGCCTGGAGGGATTCAGTATTTGCTTTTGCTATCTTAGTACACAAGGTACAGTGTGTACTAAGTACACAAACTATTTTGCCAATTAAAATGCTCATGTATCCAGAGGGTAGGGGGTCTGGGGATACTAGGAATTATTGATGATTTGTCCCTTGCTTACTACTTGAAGTTCACTATAGCCTTTGGCATGTGCCCCTGCTGGTATTTAAAAAGCAGAGTGCAGCTTCCCACCAACTTGTGCATTAGCATCAGAGTCAAGGGATGGAGCTGTGAATAATACATAATCTGCTTTGGCAGGGTCTAGTGTGCTGTGTAAATATGGAGATCTAAACTAAGAATAGCATGGTATAAATTACTAAGTAGCAGTATTAAGAATGGCCATTTCCTCAAACATTTGTGTGAACAAAATTACGATTTTAAATAATTATGGGTCCAAAAATGGGAGGGAAAGAAGAACAGTTCAGGATTGAAACAGATGGTCCCATTCACAATAGGACAAATGTTTGCATTATTCAGCCTTTCTGTAACACAGGGACATAAAGGTCTCCATTGGAGAGGCCAGGTGGTCACTGCCACTAGGGACGGCTATCTATTTTGAGTGGTGGTACTCTGCCGCCATTTTATTTCCTGACTTTTCTAAACATGGCTGGTTGAGGAAAGGCCCCACCATTGCCCAGTGAAGGGGCAACTTAAGAAAATACCACAAAACCTTTAGAATAATAACACACTGAGTCTATGGCCATGGTTGGTTGTCAGTCAATACACAAGAAACCATGGATTGTATCCAATGTCACTCCTACCTAGAGTAGATCCATTGAAATTAATGGACCTAAGTTAGTTTTGTTTATTTATTTCAATGGATCTACCCTAAGTAGGGCTAGCATGAGGTACAACCCCACACATATAAAGTCCGCACACCAGGGACTCAGCTAGACTGGTTGAGAAAAACATGATTTATATGTGTTGTTTGTGCAATATAACATTGTGCCATGAGATGGCGATGTGGAGTCCTGTTTTTCTCTACCTGTTTTCCCTGTTTACGTTTACAACGCTTTAAATTGATACTCTTCTTTGATGTATCTGGATCCAGCCCAGGACTCTAAGCAATATTTGCATAGAGAGTTTCCTTAGGCACATCAGACAAAAAAACACCGTTGCTTTCAGAGAGAAAAACAATGACGTGACCAATAAGCAGCAACGGAACATAGCTTGCAGGGCTTTCGCCAGTTTTGCTCTAATTTTAACTGCAAACAGGAAAAAATAAAGATGCCAAGGATGTCTGTCATTTGGAAGATGCACAACCCTAAGTACTAGCAGCAAACTCATTCTCTGATTGTGGGTGCATATGCAGCCAAAAGGGTACAAGTCATGTAAAAGACACACACACTCAGGAAGCCCAGAGTTTGCAGTAGCACAAATAGCTAAGGAAAATAACTAACCTGGGGGCTGAAACAGCCCAAGGAAGGTTGTAACGTAATGCTGACTGTTGGGGGCAAAAGGAATTGGGGGTGGAATAGAGTATCCTGCAAAATGGCATAGCTGGCTGGCAGGGCATAGCGGGCTAGTACCTTGAAAAGGAACGCTCCAGATTGCAGCATTTTCTTATGGGTCACATTTGTATTGGCTACAACGGGCAAAAAGCAGATATCAATCAACTCAAGAGTCTCTTTGTTCCAGCATACAGAGAACACCATAGTAAGTTATAAGGCATCTCCTGCATGCCATTTGATGCTCTACACCAGGCTTACTCAAACTTGGCCTTCCAGATGTTTTTGGACTACAACTCCCATGATCCCTAGCTAGCAGGACCAGTGGTCGGAGATGATGGGAATTGTAGTCTCAAAACATCTGGAGGGCCGAGTTTGAGGAAGCCTGCTCTACACCAATCTTTCCTAAACTGGGGCCATGCAGATTCCTGACCACTTATCACACTGCCTTGGTCTGATGCGAGTTGTGGTCCAAACCAGTACTTGTGCCTGGTTGTGAACATTCCTCACAGGATCGAGAAAAATATGTGTCGGTTCCTCCTTGCTCTTCCACTCACCAATGCCTAATCTTCATACCTTCCTTATGTGCTTTCTTGTTCTTCTTTGCATTATGCCCCTTCAATCCATGTTTCTAACAAAATTAGAAGCAGATGGTTAAAACTGTGTCGAGTAAACTTATGCAGACACCCCTGTTTTGCATAATTGATCCACTACACATAGAAGTGCCACAAAGCACACATTTGAGTGTTTTATCCATGTAACTACACAACAGAGAGAAGGCCAGCACAAGTTTCCTCTGCGCCAATCTGCCCCGTGCAACCTGTGTTGTTGCTTCAGGCTTGACTCAGCAGGATAACATCTAGGAAAGGGGAGAGAATTCCTCTCCACAAGCTCATTCAGTCTTCAACTTGTCTCTGATATAAGTTTGCCAGCAAAGGTGCTGAACAATGCCAAGCGCAATAGAGATGTTGCGACACCAGCACCTGAAATCATAAATCCTCATGGCCTGCAGGTATCTGGTACAGCAAGCTATGCTGGAAGGGTATGTGAAGTGTTCTGGATGAGAAAATTGATTATGGTGACGTTTTTACTGACCACTCTGCTGGGAAGAATTAGAAGCTGCAAGAGGTCATCTGAGAAACCAAGCTCTTCCTTCCGCTAGCTCTGTCTACTGAGGGCTCGTATTACATCAAACGTTCATATTCATTACTGGATAATTTCAACATCAAGATGACACCCATGTGTAAATGGCCAGTCATGGATACACCACCAAGGGATTTACTTATTATCTTGTATTTCCCAATACAGGTGATCAATTTACCAAGGGGCAAGATTTTCTACCACCACTTTGCTTGGTCATTCATAGCCATGGCAACACAACGTGATTTATTTTTGTCAAGCATTTTAACATGCAGAAAAGGCTTGGGTCTTTTCAATACTCATGTGGCAAGTTGGTTGTGATAAGTTGTTTGTTTATCTTTACCCAGCGTTGGCTTATCTGCCCGTCCTCCAGTAATTTGTCTCCATACATGAACTAGACCTTAGCATAAAGAAACTACCATTAATCAAAAACCTGTTTACCAATTTGCCCAATTTGCATTTGGTCATTCTTGGGCATTTTTGTGGCCACAGCAAAGTGCTTTTTAAAAAGTTCTCCTCGATTTTTAAAAACAATTTTTATTGGTTTTTAAAGAAATATGAATCAGTTTTTTATCAGCTTTAGAGAATGCAGCTGCTCTTTGGCCATCCAGTCTGACCCTGGTGTTTGCCAAGCCCCACCAAGATCTCCTAACCTATTTCCTAATCAAACTAGATGGATGTGCACTGCTGAGATCCCCAGGCTTCCCTTTCTTCCTCTCAGTATGCTCTCGGGTCCAGCATCAGGGATTGGCATGGGTGGGCAGATGTCAACACTTGCACCCAGTAGGCAGTCCACAGTCCACAGAGCACCAAGAGGAGCAAGAGAAAGGAGCAACTCTGCCTGCCTGCCTGTCCCTTTCCCTCTGGGGGGTAATATGGGTTGAGCCCAGAGGAACTTGGAAGCAATTTGGCTGTGGTAACAGCAGTGAGGAGGTGAACATATCTTGGCCAAGGGCCCACCAAACTTAGAAGATAGCATTGTATTCTCTGCTCTTTGGGTTCTAGGAAAGCTTGCCTTCTTTCTCACAGTATCTGACATTCAGCCCATGGCCTACTGGATCCCTGGTTCACAGTCCCCATGGCTGATTTTGCCTTTAGCCTAAGCTTGGAAGGTTCCACTGACATAGGACAGCACATCCTTTGTATGCCATGAATAAAAGCCAACTGGACTGACAGTTGACTCTTACTTCAATGCTGGTGACGGAGAGGACTACATAAATACAACAGAGCAGAAGTAGCCACCCCTCCAAAATTAGCTAGGTTGTTTAAAACAGAGAGGACTTCACTTGGGACCAAACAAACCACAAAGATGGTGCCAGACAAGGCTCCTTGCTGTGCCACTGCTGAAAAGACCTCTACCTGATGGTTGCTCACCTCACAACATTTCGTAGGGTTTCCCAGACCAGGGCCTCTGAGGATGGATCTTAAGGTTTGGGTAACTACACATGGGAGGAGATAGACTTTCATGTCACCTAGCAACATGTGTACCATCAAGAGAACGCTTGACAAATAATGCTTTTCTGCTTCTCATGATTCATCTTTGCATCAAAAAGATTTATACCCCACCTTTCTACTATGTACCCCCATATTACCCAAGGAAGCTTACAAAGTACAGTGGTACCTCAGGTTAAGTACTTAATTTGTTCTAGAGGTCCGTACTTAACCTGAAACTGTTCTTAACCTGAAGCACCACTTTAGCTAATGGGGCCTCCTGCTGCTGCCACGCCGCTGGAGCACGATTTCTGTTCTCATCCTGAAGCAACGTTCTTAACCTGAAGCACTATTTCTGGGTTAGTGGAGTCTGTAACCTGAAGTGTATGTAACCTGAAGCGTATGTAACCTGAGGTACCACTGTATACCAAACAACGAAAACAGGTATGGCAGCTAAAACACATCCTTTAATAAAAATCACTTCAGCCTGGCAAATGAAATTCCTGTGAAAATAAAAATGTATTTGCTCTCCAATGGCAGTCAGAGAAAAGGGCCACTCAAACTTCCATGTGCAGTCTGTTCTAAAAGACCTACGTGGCCTATATGCTATAGGAAAATCCTTCAACAGATCACTTACAAGATTTTTTCCATGAAGAGTGCTGACTGTGATGCCTTAAATTAGTCACGGGACAAATTAAAATTCTGAATAGGGTTGTATATTGTATTATTGCCGCCTGTCTTATCAAAGTGTCCTTCGGAATTATTTGTTTTATTAGACAAAGTGGAAAACCACACCTCCTTTTCCTACTTGTCAAGGTTGTGGGATTACATCAGTTTGTACTGCTATCTCCCGTGAGGGCAGCAACTCTTTGGAATTCCTCAGCTATTTAATCAGGTAATGTTTTTTATGGGTTGCACTACTGAGCTGTTGTCGTAGCTAACTACTGTACTGCTGCCTTAATGCACATAATACAGACCAGGATCGTATTGTTTCATACAGAAGTTTAAAGAAGAAAAGTTAAAAAAAGTGGCTGCTTGGTTATGTGAAGAGTTCTTAAAACATCCCTCATTTTATCTCTCTCTCACACAGTAAATATTGCTCTGTTTCACGACACATTCATACCTTCTATCATTCCTTCAAGTGAAATACAAAAATACCCATTGCACTTGAGGAATCCCATCAGTTTGGCTTGCTAAATGTCTCTTGTAATTGCTTTGAACGGATGTACCTTCAGCTAAGAACTCTTCCTTGCTTTGCTGCAGAAAAAAAATGAAGAAGAAGAAGAGTTTGGATTTGATATCCTGCTTTATCACTACCCGAAGGAGTCTCAAAGCGGCTAACATTCTCCTTTCCCTTCCTCCCCCACAACAAACACTCTGTGAGGTGAGTGGGGCTGAGAGACTTCAGAGAAGTGTGACTGGCCCACTGCATGTGGAGGAGCAGAGATGCAAACCCGGTTCCCCAGATTGCAAGATTACTGCTCTTAATCACTACACCACACACGCCATAAAGAATGTGTCAAAAATTGAAAATCAAGGGCCAAACTCTTTATTCCTATTCAGCAATGAGGAAAAGGAACCCCAGACAATCTCAAAAGCAGTCACTCCTTAGGCCCTCACGCTGCCGTTTCCCATGTTCAAGGGTTCAGGCAGGACACTGAAAGGTCTAGTGAGACCTGGGGCATTTCAAGGTGGTCACTGTTTTCGGGTGGGACTCAAGCACATACCAGAAAATTCAGGTTGCACAATTAAACCTGGTTCAGAGCTTTTGTACAACAAGCCAAACTGCCCCCAAAGATCAGAATCTTTGTTATAAGGAAAGTGACTGGAAATGCAAGGGGATCATGCTTGCTTTGATACAGTGTTGTCTGGACTCTCTGCAAACAAATCAGGATGAACTGTCAATAAAAAGATTGTCTGGAAGTGGCTCTGCTTAAAATTTAACCCTGTCTTCTGCACATGCTCTTTGTTATGACTTCTTTCTGCAGAGTTCAGCCTTGGCATGCAATGAACTCAAAACAGATTTAGGTTAACCTTCCCTCATCTCACCCAAGTGCAAACTCTGTTCAAGCTTTTTAATAAACGTGAAATAAAACAGGAATTTTCCTTAGGAAGTATGGGGTTATACTTCAGCCCCAAGAAATGAAAGTTATTGATCACCAACCAAGCTTGCCGTATATATATATATGCGCAGTGCTTTTTTTCTTTAAAAATGTTTAGAGGTACTCTCATGTTCCTACTCATATTGAAATACTGCTCCTCAATGAGGCCAAACTTAGATTCACAAAGCATTTAGAGGTATGCCTACCCCTGCATCCCACCAGAAAAAGCACTCCCTCTGTGTGTGTGTGTGTGTGTGTGTGTGTAATATATATGCAGTGGTACCTCAGGTTACATATACTTCAGGTTACATACGCTTCAGGTTACAGACTCAGCTAACCCAGAAATAGTGCTTCAGGTTAATAACTTTGCTTCAGGATGAGAACAGAAATCGTGCTCCGGCCATGCGGTGGCAGCAGGAGGCCCCATTAGCTAAAGTGGTGCTTCAGGTTAAGAACAGTTTCAGGTTAAGAACGGACCTCCGGAACGAATTAAGTACTTAACCCGAGGTACCACTTATATCTCTATCTCTATCTCTCTATAAATATATATCTCCCCCTCCTAGCCCAGATCCACGCATACGAAACATTACCTGAAGAAAATAGCTGAGGAATTCTAAAGAGTTGCTGCCCTCACAGGAGATGGCACAAGGACTTTTTTCAGCCGGAACTCGGTGGAATTCAATTCCAGCTCCTCTAAGGTGGGCACCATTGCCATTCTAAGAGAACAAGGAAAGTGTTCATGGTGAGTTTCAGCACTCCTTTTTCTAGAAAAATAGCACTGGATAACACTGTCCCCTCTCCTCTTCATTTTTTTTTTTATAAATTTTTTTATTGCTTTTTTCCAGAATCTAAATCCATCATCAATAACACAACAAAAGCGGTTTTACAGAAAGAAAAAGAAATTAAACAAGAAAAAATTCATTTTTCGAAGTCTTTTTTTTTTTTTTCATCATCCACTGGACTTCCCCATCTCCTCCATCCCTGCATTCTTTATAATAAATATAAACAGCAAATTAATACCTTGTTTCCTGTGTTTTTGTATTTTCATCTAATTATTCACTCTGAAATTAAAACTTTTCTCAATCATTAACTTTGTTTCTATCAACTCCGAATTTCAATACTGAAGCATATTTACCTCAAACCTTAGCAAATTTTTAACATTCATATATCTTATAATGTTTTTGTAAATAGTCCTTAAATTTTTTCCAATCCTCTTCCGCAGCCTCTTCTCCCAGGTCTCGGATTCTGCCAGTCATTTCGGCTAGTTGCATATAGTCCATCAGTTGTGTGTGCCATTCTTCCAGTGTGGGTAGCTCCTGTGCCTTCCAGTATTTAGCTATGAGAATTCTTGCTGCAGTCGTTGCATATAGAAAGAAGGTTCTGTCTTTCTTAGGTATCCTCTGGCCCACAATGCCCAAGAGGAAGGCCTCTGGTTTCTTCTGAAAGGTATACTTAAATACCTTTTTCAACTCGTTATAAATCATTTCCCAGAAGGCCTTCACCCTCGGGCATGTCCACTGTCCCCTCTCCTCTTCAAAAGGGCAGGAGCAAATCAGGAGTTAAAGCACCACACAACAAGGTGAATCTAGAGCAGCACCAAAATTGATGCAAAAGGCAGAAATGAGTCCAGTCTTCAGAATTAGCAAGTTCAATAGTGACAGAAGGAGAAATGTCAGGCTAGATACAGATGCACACAATACAGCTCTTACAGAGTGGCTTCTTCTAAAGCAGCATTGGGGAAGCCGCTCCACACCCATTGTAAGTGGGGACATAGCAAGTGGGGTGTTTGATTCTTTCCCTACTGCCCCCATTCCCCACCTTTTGAACTGAACAATGCTGTAGGAAGCATTAAGCAACCTCAAACCTTCTCCACTCCAAACAGGCCACTCCTGAAGCTGTTCTTCTGAATAAGCAGTCGTTATGACTGAGTTAACCTGGCTGCTTCTTCGTCTTCCCTGACCCTTCCCAAGCCTTGTACATTCAGACAGGACTATTTTGCTTATTTACATGTATATCCCATGTATCCCATGGACAAGGGGCCTTTGGAGGGGAAAATCAGCAGACAAGAGAAGGATTAACTGCTCCTACCCACCCGCTGACAGTCCCCTGAAGGGCTTTCCACCTGCGCATTAGTCATAGAGTCATAGGGTTGGAAGGGACCCCAAAGGCAATGCAGGAAATCTCAGCTAAACATCCATGACAGATGGGCATCCAACCTCTGCTTAAAAACCTCCAGTGAAGCAAAGTCCACAACCTTCTGAGAGAGTCAAACAGCTCTTACTGTCAGAAAGTTCTTCCTGATGTTTAGTTGGAATCTCCTTTCTTGTAACTTGAAGCCATTTATTTGAGTCCTACCCTCCAGAGCAGGAGAAAACAAGTTTGCTCCATCTTCCATGTGACAGCCCTTGAGATATTTGTAGATGGTTTTCATATTTCCTCTCAGTCTCCTCTTACCCAGGTTAAACTTACCCATTTCCCTCAATCATTCCTCATTTGTTGTTGTTTAGTCATTTAGTTGCGTCCAACTCTTCGTGACCCCATGGACCAGAGCCCGCCAGGCACTCCTGTCTTCCACTGCCTCCTGCAGTTTGGTCAAACTCATGCTGGTAGCTTCGAGAACACTGTCCAGCCACCTCGTCCTCTGTCGTCCCCTTCTCCCTGTGCCCTCAATCTTTCCCAACATCAGGGTCTTTTCCAGGGAGTCTTCTCTTCTCATGAGGTGGCCAAAGTATTGAAGCCTCAGCTTCAGGATCTGTCCTTCCAGTGAGCACTCAGGGCTGATTTCCTTAAGAATGGATAGGTTTGATCTTCTTGCAGTCCATGGGGAGTTTATGGTGCTGGAGGAGACTCAAATTATGGTGCTGGAGGAGACTCAAGAGTCTCCTCCAGCACCATAATTTCAAAAGCATCAATTCTTCGGTGATCAGCCTTCTTTATGGTCCAGCTCTCACTTCCATACATCACTACTGGGAAAACCATAGCTTTAACTATATGGACCTTTGTTGGCAAGGTGTCGTTCCTCATAGGGTGTACCAATGGAAACACAGAATTACTTTGGGTTTTCTTCCTGTGGAAAAGTGTAGTTCCACCCTTAGATACAAAATTCTAACTTTTCACATTTTTTCAAAATGTCCAGGCTCTTTAATTTCCCACCTAGGGCTTCTTTCCTTTCTGTCTTTGCTCTTTTCCATTAATCTACACTACTTTTCTTCCTTTTCCACATTTTTCTGACGTTCCCTTTCCACCTCCTAGTCACTGTCTGCGCATCCTAAGGGAAGTTTTGTCTCACACTTTCAAAGCCATGGTTTCACTGTAATTACTTGGATAAATAACGGATCAGATTTTTATTTGTAACATCTGGGGAAAACATGAGGGATTGTCCCGAGTCCATTTCTTTTATTTACCTCATTTCAAGAGTCCCATTAGCCAGCAGATCACTCATTAGCATCTTTCCCTGCACTGTTTCCTTAATGAGCTCCAAATGTCACTTGATTGTTTTGGTCAGATGTCCCAAAAATATTCTCCAGAAAAGCAGCTGTGGACGGCTACAAAAGCAAATTTTTAATAGAAATTGTTTAGAAAGAGAGTTGATGAGCTTACAGCCAACGTCATGGAGAATCTTAGAGCTTTCTGCATCAGGCATTGGGCCCATCTAATCCAGCATCCTGCTCTTGAGGTGGCCAACCAGATGCTTCTGGGAAACCTTCTGGCGGGACCTGAGCACAATCTCTCCTCCTGCAATTTCCAGCAACTGGTATTCAGTAGCATTACTGCCTCATACTGTGGAAGAAGAGCATAGCCGTCATGATTAGCAGCCGGTGATAGCCCTCTCCTCCATGAATTCATCTAATCCTCTTTGAAAGCCATCCGGATTGATGGCTGAAAGATACTCGGAGTCCTGTAGTGATTTCATGCTCTTTATTGCAGCTTGTAAAACAGTGAATGAATTGCCCCCCAAACCTCAGGCTTTTATTTACAGAGTCCCGTCTGATTGGCTGATTCTGCTTCCCTCCTGGAGCCTGATTGGTCTTTTCCTGCAGGCGGCCAATCAGTTGTTGCATTCTACGATCCTACCAGCCTAATAGGCTGATTAACTTCCTCCTGGAGCCTGATTGGTCTTTTCCTGCATGCCAATCTGTTGTTGCATTCTACGATCCTACTTGCCTATTGTTCTAGGATCCAAGCTTAGTACATAACAATGGCCATCACTGCCCCCTCTGGGAGCGCGTTCTATAGTTTAGCTATGCACTGTTGGAAGAAGTACTTCCTTTTAGCTGTCCTGAATCTTCCAACATTCAGCTTCGTTGGAGGTACGAGAGTTCTGGTGTTATGAGAGAGGCAGAAAAACTTTGCTCTGTTCACTTTCTCCATGCTATGCAGAAATTTTTAAACTTCTATCATGTCACCCCTTACTTGCTTTTTCTCTAAACGAAAAGTTCCCAAATGCTGCAACCTTTCCTCACAGTGACGTTGCTGCATCCCCTTGATCAATTAGAAAGAAAGGGCAACTAACAGAAGCATTATATGACACGAATAGTTTAAATGCAAAATAAAAGTTTGCAGGAAATTGAGCAGCTCTTTGCCCCAATGCTAGGAATAGAGGAGAAATTCCTGGTTTGGTTCACATTTTATTGAAAACTTAGCCAATTCACACGGTGTGTACCAAAGTGTAGCGATCCTTCAAAATTTGACCCCTCTGAATTTTGCAGTGCACATAAAAATGCATATATTGGTGAAAATAATGCACAAAAAATCTTATATATAAGGGGAATTTGCTTACAAAAATGTGCATACTGTGATGAATGCATACTTAAATGCTGATGGATTTTTATATATCTAATTAAAGATATGGACTTTTAAAAAACAAATACAAATTTGTAGCCTGATTTGGAAATGGGGAGAACTTAAGACTGGAAACAGAGAAAACAAAATCGACCAATTTGTCCATCCTTACTCCATGCTGACTGCAGAAGGGCTGTACCAAATATTATCTCATTTTATTACTGGATCTGAAAGTAGCAACAAGCTACCAATCCCCACCACCATTACCTTGCCACATGGTTTCTGTGCTGCTCCTTTGTTCTCCTGGCATCAGCTACTTTTTGGCACCTACTTTGCATCTTCTTTGCACTCACAGCCCTTGGCCATAACTCTACTTCACAACTTTTCCACAACATGGTGCCCTTTAGAGGCTCTTGACTACAGCTATTGTCATCCCCAGGCAGCAGGGTCGTGCCAACTGGGGCTGATGGGAGTTGTAGTCCAAAACATCTGGAAAACACCAGGCTGGGGAAGGCTGTTCACATTCTGACAGGATCCATCTAGATATTTTGAGTATTTAACTGTTTTGGGGCCTTATGGGCAGTCCATACCATTAGGTCTGGAATGGGGATCATTCATTCATTCAGCTTTGAGTGAAAATGAAGGGAGGGTCTCTTAGTGTAAGGAGTGGAGGAGGTCTACCATCAGGCCACTGTGATGCAACTCAAGCTGCAGCAGGAATTAGGGGGAAAGAGTCCAAAAAGCAAAGGATAAGCAAAGGAACAACAGCAGCCCCATATATTTCATACTGAATCTTCCTGTAGGACAGCCTTTGCCAGTCTGGTGCCCTCCAAATGTTTTGGACATGTGTGTTGACTGGGGCTGATGGAAGATGTGACCCCAAACTTCTGGTGGTCAAGAGGTTGGTGAAGGCTGCTGTAGGTGGGTTGAATGATCCAGGAATGCTGTAGATGGAGGGAAACTAGTGGTGCAGAAACAGTAGGTAAGTGGCATAAAAATAAGGAAAATGTACGCATGTGAAAGATGCTCATCACATTCGGAAGGTCCAGGATTAGAAGTTCACCAAACTCGTAATATTTCGCAAATTATTAGCAGTATGTTCACACTGGTTTAATGCACAGTTTATGAACGTTCTGTAGTTAGGGACAACATCTAGGTGTTTGCTATCCCTGCACTCTACCGCTTTACTTGTTACTGAGCAACGAAATAAAACGTTGACAGCTGCTATTGCATGGAAAACTCCATGTGAGAGAAGGAGCCCAGATGTGCAAAAGCAGCTCCCAAAGTTTTGCTCCGAAAGGCAAATATTTGCAAAGCAAAATGATCTCAATAAGCCCTCCCTTGGCAAATTTTCTTGTGTGTTTAATGTAAGTGCAACCACTGATCCAGAATAATCACTTTCCTACTTGTCCGGTGCTTCTGCCTTTTCTCGTGTTTCATGCTGCTATTCTTGCTTATATCAATCACAGTGACATTAAGAGCCCCCCAAGAAGATGTGAGCCCCACTGTACGGTCTCTGCACAAGCATGGTTAAACTTTCCTTTGTGTGGACTTCAGAATATTGCTCCATTCCCTTGTCCTTGTGCTACCTATGTTTTGGCTCTCGTCCGAAGATTATTTCAGTTTGCTTGTTGTGAGCTGCACAAAAACGTGTACTTAGGAATTGTAAATGGATCAACCAGGAGCTTACGAATAAATCCCATTAACAAAAATTTCCTCTCATGGGTCCCTCGTGTTGACGTCACAAATGAGCACAATTATCACATTCCGCTAGAGCAAAAGCCAAGGCCTGGGTCCCGTCAAAGCAAAAATATTAGTTTGACCTGTTCAGTGTCTTTGAAAAGGTTTGTTTAAAAAAGGAAGGAAGGAAGGAAGGTTAGATAAAATCATTTGAGGCTTTCTGAGAGGTCGGTGATAAAGAGTCCCTCTCCAGCATCTTTCAAAGAAATGTTGTAATCCCAAATCCCTCCTATGGATTGAAAAAAGAATGAGGCACGGAGGACTGAAAGTAAATCCCAAATGTTGCAAAAATAAGTAAAATAAGATAATTCGAATGTTTTCCTTTAATGAGCAACTTTGTGCAACCCACATTGTGCAAAGGACTTTTTGCAACCCACATGCATATTCAATAATATCAGGTCAAAGTCTTTTGCTAGCAACTTCAGCTTTTAGTCCTATTCAGGTGACTTACATTTGTGGATGTGTATTTGTAGACAAGGGGGGGTGTGTGTGTATAGAATGCCTGCCTGGCACCAGGAGGTGGCTTAAGCTCTTGTAAAAACAGGAGGGCCGTTGTGTCTTTTCTTGTCTTTAGTTGTCTGCAAAGTTCTAGGCTGCTGGAGGAGGAGAACCCACTTTTAAACAATGAGGATCTCCCCTCAATCATAAAGAGGGCCATGTCTATCCTAGATGAAGTGGAAAGCAATGGTTAAAATATTTTGGGTCCTGTTCTTCTGAAATATAGTAATACATTTTCCTTGGTGCATTAGTTAACAAGAGCCCTGTGAAAATGTTGCCTGGGGTAGAAATGAATGCTGGAGCTGGCCTCGCACCTGATGTCTGCATGTTGCAAGCCTGATTTTCCCACAGGCCTCTGTGTAGGCACCTAGATGGGTGCTAGGTTCCCTACACATGATCCTGCAAAAATGTGTAGGGGGCCTGCCTGCACTGAGGTGTGCATACCTTGCATGCCAACCCCTAGACATGAGTGTTGGCTTTTTCTCTTGAACGAAAGGGCTAGAAAGGCCTTTGATGGCCCCACCTCACTTCATGAATAAAAGAGCCAGCCTAAAAATAATTTAAAAAATAAAAAATAAAAGAGGCAGCCTAGCTGGAAATGCACCCACGGAGCACCTGGCCAATACAGGGGCCTTTTGTTTCTCACTTCATTTCAGAAGGGGGGAAAAGCCAGTCATGCCACTGGGTGCTGCTCAAAATGGGCCTGGAAGGCACATCCAGGCTTCTTTGCCTTGGGCAGGGGAAGGGATGGGCAAATCAATCCATTTTTTTATTTCTCTCAGTTTCCTAAACTTAAATTCAATTCCCCACATGTCCACATGAGATTCGAGTGGGGGTTTTTTTAGCCTTCATCAGCAGATTAGTGTACATTTCTCAGAATATGCATATTTGTATGTACAATTCTGCCTAAAATATACATCCTTGCAAACAGTTCCCCCCTAATATAATGCATTTTCATGTTATTTCTGATATTGCATGCACTTTACCATAGTATATGCATTGTTGTACACATCCACTGAGGCTGAAGAACCTCAAATTTCAAGAGAAATTGTGGTTTTGATGGATGGATGGACAGACGGCTGTGCTATGCTTTGCATACTGTTTTGGAAACTGTGAATTAGGTAGATTTACCTTTAAATGAGAACTGAATCGAATTTCTCCCCCATACCTACTTGTGATACATGCAAGAGTTGCCTTTGCCTTCATTGCAGACACATCACTGTGGGATTCATACGCCTACATGACTGTAATGGACCAACGTCCCTTGATCTTGCTCCTCTGTCATTTCTAGCCAATGGATCCACAGCTGTTGAGAAAAATTATCGCCATTAGTCCCCCAAGGCGTGCCTTTCGGACTTTGCATTAGTCAATTCTGTTCCTTTGTTTTTACTCCAGTTCACGAGGCCACCCAGTTCATGCTGTCAACGGGTTCATCCAGTTATACTGTACCTGGGCAGGTTCTCTTCAGAACTCTTTACAGAAACTATGGAATTTACCCTCTCAAGATGTAGTGATGGCCACCAGCTTGGGTGGCTTTAAAAGGGAATTAGATTCTAGTGGCTACTAGATATTATGGCTATGTAACTGCCTGCAGTGTTGAAGGTAGTATGCTGGCAGAGGCCCTGCTTTTGGGCTTCCCAAGGCATGTCATTGGCCACTGTTAGAAGTAGATGGACCTTAGGCCTGATCCAGCATGGCTATTACGTACTTTTAAAGAACTATGCAAAATGTTTCCCCTGCACTGGTGCTCTTGTTGAAACCCCATCTCATTTCATGCCACACATGGATCCACCAAATAAAAATTCAGTGACCCATGTCAGGGGGCGCCAACTTGAATAAAATATTGGGGGGACCCAGGTAAGCCCCAGCCTGCATAATCAATCACATGATGGGGCACATACACACCATTTGAATGGCAATGCCCAACAACTTTTGGGGGCCCAGCCCCCTAAAGTATTTTATGGGGGGAACCAAAGAGACCTCAGCTCCTATGGTTCATGTACTGTATCTGTTTTCATGAAGTAATCAGTACAGCTTATTAGATTGGCTTGGTTGTCCCAGATCGGACTGACATTTCTTTTCCAAGCCACTGGGAACACGGGGCTGCTGACAATATTCTCACAAGCTTAGAGCACTTCTAGTTTAGAAAAAAGTGATCTGAACTGGGTTCTTCTTTCCTGTTGACCTGACACCTGAAACTTGCTATTAAGGACACATCTCAGCCCAACACAACCTTGTGAAATTCTTCCCAGGACAGAAGATTAATAATTTAATCAGTTGAATTCACGTAGAATCCTCTTACCACTTAGGTTGCATAAGCGTGATTGCACGTCTGTTATGCTTGAAGAAGGGAGGGCAAACAAAGTTTGCAGAGCAGAATCTTAAAAAATAAGGATGTCGGCCGGCTTGTTTGTTTGTTTGTTTGCTTGTTTAAAAGACTGTTACACTGCTTTTCATAACAGTTGTCTCGCAAAACAATTTACAATCAGGACCCATCAACCATCAGTGAAATACAGCAATAAACCTATCAAATCCCATTACAATCAAACAAATAAAGATAGACTAAAATAGGCTAAAACCACAATTACACCAATATATAAGAATATGGTTAAAAGGTTTTTAAACTGTGCAGTTAATTCCAGAGTTCATAAAATACAAAAATAAATATGGTGACACTTAAGAGCACAGTCCTAGACACTTTTTCTTGCAAGTCCCACAGTGTTCAATACACACTCCCAGGAAAGTGTTATAGGATTGCAGCCTTTTTGTACTTTTTGTTGTGCATGAATAATATTTTCACTACTATTAACTTCTGTATTTTCAGGGATTTACTTCTCAGATATACTCAAGTTCTCAGGCTTTACATGTCTCAAAATATAGTTTCTGTGTGTGTGTGTGTGTGTGTGTGAGAGAGAGAGAGAGAGAGAGAGAGAGAGAGAGAGAGAGAGAGAGAGCTGGGGAATGTGGGGGTTCTAAGGGTGATGACCCATTAATTACGATAAGGCTGAAATGCTATGCACACTAACTTAGGAGTATGTCCTATGGCATTGTACTCGATAATTAACTTTTGAGTAGACAAACCTGGGATTGTGCTGCTAAACTGGGAAATTCTAGAATAAGGGGTACTTTTTGAAACTAAGGGATGCACTTTGTACTACAGGATATTTGGACATCCCAGCATAGATTATTGTATCTTTCAGACTCGTTATCATAAGCTTTTGCTTGCTAAGTCTCTGTGCCAGAAAGTAATGAAGGTGCAGAATTCCTAGCATCTATAAAATGGCAAATGCTTTTGAAAGAATGCAAGGTCTTTTAAAACAAAAAGCCCTTCAGAAGATGGAAGATTTACATTAAAAAGAACAGCCCACTGATATGCAATCATATAAAAACTGATACACAAGCATCATTGCGGTCTGGACTCCTCAAAAAAAAGAGATTTTCATCTGGCTTCTTTGATTTAACAGTCATCTAAAAAGCATATCTGGCTTAGTAATTACACTGGCAAAACAGACAGAAAGAAAACATTGGCCTGTGTGATTAGATGGCAAACCAGTCAGTTTAATCACGAGGTTTCCAATATATTACACTATGTCTTTACATAGCTCGACTTCTCTTATCTAATATTCATTTTGCATCTGCAAGAGAGACCCAGTATTAACACCTTGTCTCTACATGATACTTCCTGAGTGAATCAGCCACAATCCACGAAAGCATATGACTGCAAATCTAATGCCGTTTGTGTACTGAAAAATTAAAGAGTTATGAGGGGGAAAATACTGCCCAGGGCTGCTGTGTGCCCTGTATCTCAAAGGAGATGGCACCACACATAAATTAAAAGCTGAGAAAGCAGCATGGGGTTCTTCAATATGGGCGGCTAGCCCCCCTCTTTCCCAAGAGGCCAGACAAGTGGTGCTGAATGATAAAACCCGCCAGCTGTTATTAATCGGTCAGTCTCAAAGAGACAATTCAGGCACCGCATTGAGGTCTGTGATATTTTCGTTCACAGTGTTTGTGTGCATCTCGGTCCAGTAACCTGTCAAGAATGTTGGCACCAAAATAGCATAGAACCACAAGGTAACCTGCTGGTAGGTGAAATCAACAAAAGAAGACATTGCCTTCAGGCAAGCATTTGGGGAAGGGCTGTGGCTGGATGGCAGAGCATCAGTGTTGCATTGCAGAAGGCTCCAGGTTCAATCCCTGCCATTTCCAGGTAGGGCTAGGAATGTTCCCTGTCTGAAATGCTGAAGAACTGTGACCAGTTAGAGTACACAACATTGAGCACGGCCTGTCTTTCTGCTGTTTCTAAATGTTTGCCCTGCTGCAGTTTACTGCATGCCACGGACAGTTCCTTTTCTTTTACATTGTGATCGTATGTCTATGTACCAATCTACAGTGGTACCTCAGGTTAAGTACTTAATTCGTTCTGGAGGTCCATTCTTAACCTGAAACTGTACTTAACCTGAAGCACCACTTTAGCTAATGGGGCCTCCTGCTGCTGCCGCACCGCTGGAACACGATTTCTGTTCTCATCCTGAAGCAAAGTTCTTAACCTGAGGTAATATTTCTGGGTTAGCGGAGTCTGTAACCTGAAGCATATGTAACCTGAAGCGTATGTAACCCGAGGTACCACTGTATATCCCTATGTACCAGGAAGAGAGCCCAGGATTAATGCCATGTTACAGCAAGCACAAAAAAACCCATAAGGACCACAAACAATTCAGTTTCTCCTTAATGTTTATCCCCAATAAGGAGCTCTATATTTAGAGGCAAGGTGTGTGAAAAGTCCCAGCTTCCTTCTCCAGGTTGGAGAGCGGCAGTCAATCATTGTCAAAGATGGACTATATGGACCAATGGTCTGTCTCAGTATAGGTAAAAAGGTAAAGGGCTGGTTGGTTGGACCCCTGGATGGTTAAGTCCAGTCAAAGGCATTATGGGCTGTGGGGCTTATCTCGCTTTTCAGGCAGCAGGAGCCAGCGTTTGCCCGCAGGCAGCTTTCCTGATCATGTGGCCAGCATGACTAAACCGATTCTAGCACAACGAGACACTGTGATGAGTTCCAGAGTGCACAGAAACGCCATTTACCTTCCCACCACAGTGATACCTATTTATCTACTCGCACTGGTGTGCTTTTGAACTGCTAGGTTGGCAGAAGCTGGGACAGAGCAACGGGAGCTCACCCCATCGCGCAGATTCGAACTGCCAACGTTCCAATTGGCAAGTCTAAGAGGCCCAGTGGTTTAGACCTCAGTGCCACCCTTGTCCCTCCACTCAATATAAGGCACTTCCTATGTCCAAATCATTATTTGGCACCAACTTTCATCATTTCTATATTGGTTATGGTACTAGAAATTTCTGGCCAATAATTTTGTACAAGCTCAGCGCAATACTCTACATGTTTATTTGGAAGTCTTACTGATTTCAGTGGAACTCACAGCCTAGTTAGTGTGGGTAGGACTGCAGACTTTTCTTTTTTCACAAGGTAAATTATATTATATCTATTTTTTAAAGGTTAAACATCTGCCATAAATTTAATTGGAGCGGGTTCTTTCTGAAGGCAATATTAGAATATTTGATGTAAAGGAAAACAAAAAAGAGGATCACTTTCCCCTGTCATCTGTTTCCTAGGCCTTTCAAAAGGACATTCAGAACCGTCATTGAATCCAATGGTACTACAACACTTAAAAAAACAACAACATATGGATAGGTAAAATGGTAGCTGCCAGGAGGAGCCACCAATGTCTGTTTCACTTCAATTGCCACATTTAGCAGTGAAAAATGACCAAACGAGAGGAAATCACAACATCCAAAGATGAAAGTAAGCAGTGAGACAAATGAAATGCTAATGAATGGAAGACAAGACGAACAAGATTTTACTGAATGAAACATGTAAACAAGCAGGCCTTTCAGTAATGAAGATGAACAGGATCACAAAATGAAAAACAAAATGTTTTTAAATATCACGAAGAAGCTAACTGTGGCTGTGTACACACTAAACATTTAATACCCCACCCCAAAGAATCATGGGAACTCTCATTTACATCTCTTAACAAACTACAGCTCCCAGGATACTTTGCAAATGGGTGCTTTAAACGTATGGTTTGTACCCAACCTGTATAACACTGTTTTGTCTTACAGTGCAGCAAGGAATAAAGTCCCGGGCATATTATCTTCCTGTGGATTCATTTGTACGATCTCGATGGCTGGCACCCTCCAATTCCTATTTGCCAGCCTCCCGTTTTGCCCAGACTGGGCCCCCTCACTGCCCCAACCTTCCCTGTGAACAAACAAGGGCGCTCCAGTCCCATGTGTTCAAAGTCTCAGCCCTCACCTTTCACTAGGACGGTGCCTCACGTATATGTGACTTGTCCCAGCCCGGTGGATAAACATTCAGCTGCATAGTCTAAAGTATTATCAGTCTCTCACCTTAAGCCCGAGTTTAGAGTTTCTTTTGTTTAGTCATAATAGTTGTTAACACAGAGCAAAACATATGGAGAGTAGGGCAGGGGGAGGGAAAGCAACTCTTGCTCCCTTTTAATCATTTTATTGGTAGAGCAGACATGGAAAAAGTACTCTAATCAGTGGCTTATCTGAAATATCCAGTGCAAGTGCAATACCACAGGCCAAAAGCATGCAGCAGTTGTGCAGGGGGGTGGAAAAAGTTTATCCTGACTGCCAGGGATCGCTTTTGTTTCATTAACATATTCTTTATTATATGTTTTTCTGTTTTATTCTATTTTGTTTTCTGAGAAGCTGGCATGTGAAGCACAGTTTCCACTCCAGATTCATTTTAGCACTCAAAAGCATGAATAGATGTTTCAGCTGACTATAACGGGATGTCTGATTTCAAAAAAGTACATGCAATAGCCTTCTGCAAAGAGGAAGCCTCCACTGCACCCTTTGGGAACTATCGCCAACAGTGTTCCTACCAGCAGTAGCTTGTGCGAGACCCCCCGCAGACAGGGTGTTGAGGGGCTAGGGTGGAACTACTGGATCCTAATCATGCCGTTTTTCTGCAGAGGGGTCCAAAGGACCACGCTCCCAACTAGGAGGAGCTGGGAGAACCTCAGATTCAGCAATGGCCTCACCGCTCAGTGTGAACCTGTATTAGAGAGTTTGGATTGCTCTGATAATAATCAAACTGGATGATATATTTTGGAAAGTTGTTTGTCATGCATTGGGCATCTCTTAAGATATCTATTATCTATCTATATCTATCTATCTATCATCTATCTATCTATCTATCATCTATCTATCATCTATCTATCTTCTATCTATATCTATCGATCTATCTTCTATCGATCTATCGATCTATCTCTCATCTATCTCTCATCTATCTATCTATATCTATCTATCATCTATCTATCTATCTATCTATCTATCTATCTATCATCTATCTATCTATCTATCTATCTATCTATCTATCTATCTATCTATCATCTATCTATCTATCTGAAATATGGTCCCTAGGCTCAAGGAGTAGGTTTTCATCTCTGTTTGGACACAGGTCATTTCAAATCAAGATGTGAGAACGAACCTTTCAAAACTGCACAGATTTTTGGGTTTCTTAGAATTCCAGAGCAATGCCAGGTAGGAGGCTGCTAGTCTAAAATGAACAACGAACACTGTTAAAAATACATCTTTGTTTGTTTGTATTGGATGCAACAAAAAAAGAACCCATGAAGAGCTAGCCTGGTGGCTCATCTATTCTAACGTCCTATTCTCACAGTGGCCAACCAGATGCCCATGGGAAGCCTGCAAACAGGACCCGAGCACAACAGCACTCTTCCACCCTGTGGTTTCCAGCAACTAGTATTCAGAAGCATCCTGTCTCTGTCCATTGAGGCAGAGGATAGTCATAGTAGTCAATGATAGCCTAATCATCCATGGATTTGTCTCATCCTCTTTTAAAGCCCTCCAAGTTGGTGGCCTCTTGTAGGAGTGACTTCCATAGCCCAATTGTGTGTTGCCTGAAGAACTCCCAACATTCATCTTCTTTGAATGCCCACTAGTTTTAGTGTCATGAGAGAGGAAGGAAACCTTTCCTCCATTCACTTTTTCCGTGCCAGGCTGTCAGGCTTCAGGGAATCCGGCCCCCCTCCCTCATGGCAGGCTGCCAGTAATGGAAACACAAGAAGCTCTTACCAAGGTCTTTTATTCAATATTCACAGAGAAAGATATAGAAATGCTATCTCTTGGATAATGGTGTTGCTCTGAGTAATCATCTTCCCCCTTCCCTTCTCAGTCGTCAACAGACCCACCTCCCTTACGGTGTCTGCTTAGGGACAATTGCCTCTGGGCTCTCTGCTCTCCTACTTTCATTGCTCGCCATGTTCTGGGAGAAGGGGGATCTGAAATTCTCTCTAGTGATAACGTGTCAGCCAGCTGTTCCTGCTCTGCTTCTCCCATTATTTCCCAGCTTTGCCCCTCTTCTATTTCTGAGCTGTGACCCTCTGCAACCACCATTGTAAATCTATACTGTCCTCCTCTTCTCGGGAAGGTTCAGGAGAGGGGGGAAGGCGGTCTCCACCATCCCTCCTCAGTCCAGTCCCTGACACAGGCATAATTTTATGCACTTCTATCATGTTGCCTCTTACTTGTAATTTCTCTAAACTAAAAAGGTCCCAACTGCTGCAACCTTCCTTCATAGGGAGACTCTCCATCCCCTTGATCACAGAGGCAGCCTTTTTCTGCAATATCCTTTTTGAAGTGGGGCAAACAGAACTGTACACCATATTCCAAATGTGGTTGCCCCATAGATTTGTATAAAGGCATTATGGTATCAGATGCTTTATTTTCAGTTCCTTTCCTGGTGATCTCTAGCATGGAATTTGCCTTTTTCACAGCTGCCACACACTGGGTAAATGTGTTAATCAAGTTATCCACTTTGACCCCCAAGGTCTCACTCCTGGTCAGTTACTCTCAGTTCAGACCCCATGAGTGCATATGTGAAATTAAGATTTCTTGCCCCTACATGCATCACTTGGTTATATTGTATTGCATCTACCATTTTACTGACTTTTTAATCATTTTGGAGAGCTCCTTTTCACAATCCCTTTTTGTTTTAACAACCCTGAACAGTTTTGTATCGTTAGCAAACCTGGTCACCTCACTACTCAACCCTAAACTCTAGATTGTTTATGTGACTTGTGCATGATAATCTATGATCCTTCATGTGACTCTGAATGATTCTAAGAGTGGGCACTGGGATTTTACTAAACTTTATCTCCCTGTAGCTCAAAATCCTACCCTTCTCATCGGCATCTGTGCCCCTGTGTTGAAAATCTGTATTTCCCCTCTTCTCCTAGACTTGTTATAGTAACTAGCATATGGACTTCTATATTGGGGATAAAATTCATATGGTTAGCTTGCTCATTGCACTCGAAATATACCTTCCTTGTTTAACCCGGACATTTGTTGAGTTCATTGAAAACCCTGAAACAATTTTTGATTGCATTAGTTTCCGTTCAAAAACTTCTATTTGAAGTGGCTGACTGATGTTGTATGTTATGGATAACATTTTATGAAGCTGGCTGCTTAACTAGGCAATGCTTATTTCCCTGCACCACCCCTCACTTTGTTTTCACTATGACATGGAAAAGCAATTATGTTTTGGCAGGATGGGGGAGTGTTTGGTTACATTGCTAAAACTATCAGCTCTTTGGGAACCAATTACTAAAAATTTAGGCCTAGATCTCAGGGCCAAACTAGATGAAACTGGTAATCCATGATCGGATCTCCTGTCTCTCATTTTTTTAAACCAGCTGGGGGAATTTCAGTCGGTGCTAGGACTTAGTGAGGCAGGGTGGTTAACCCTTACATACACATGCACACACACATTGTTCAATGGAACAATGAAAAATATGTCCATTTTACCTTATTAGAAAAACATTATGGGTATATGAATTAGGAGAGTGCTGAGGAACCCCCCAATTCACTTTGAGTCATAATTTGGCAATCCTGACTGGGCCTTGATCTGACCAGGGCCAAATCATGGCTCTTCCACAGTCTTGATGTTTAATTAAATTCCAGTTAAACATGTAGTTGGCAGTGAGAAAAGAGAAGACAGCATCAGCAATATCTGGAGGGCTACAGATTCCCTAGGCTTAATGGTGGGGCCAGCACGGTGTCATTGTCTTCATGATATGGTAAATCTGTGTCTGGGCTGCTACAGGGCCCACCTGACAGCAAGCTCCTCCCCCATACAAAACAAAAATTCCTGCCCATGGAAAAGTGGATGGCTGGAATACGGGTTCTACCCTTGCCATAGCCCCAATATGTTAGTTTTCTGTCTGTCTGTGCTTTGGTGTGTGTGTGTACAATCACTGAATCTCTTTTCAATAGTCTGAAGTGATGTAGTTCAAAGACAGGCATTTCATCACATCAGTGGGAGTTATGCCTAGGATAATATTAAAAGGACAATTATTTAGAGAGAGGTCGACATGGCAATGGGCAGAAATCATTTTAATCGGTAAGATTTACAACAGTAACATTGGGGCACCACAAATTTCTGCAGTTTAAAAACGATGTACACAACATCTGGTTCTTTGTTCTATTTCTTGAAAATGGTCTAATATGTGAGTGCTCTGAGCAGGATTGGGGGTTATTTTTAAGTTCTTAATAAAAAGCTGTGTTGTATAATAACCATGCCATATATACAGTACGGCATATAATAATATTTTTGCAGAAAGGGCCAAAAACCAAGGGTTGCCAAGCATTTTGGGCTCATGGGTGCATTTGCAAATGGGAGAAACCGTTGCGGCACCCACAAAGACTCACACACCACAACCAAGCACATACCACAATTTATTATACTGGCTACAACAGCATGCTTTTTTCATGACTAATTTCAGTAGGGTAAGAGGTGACCCTGTGGGCACCAGCCTCTGTGGGTTCATGGGTGCCCACAGGCACCATGCTAATTAATAGAACCCCCATGGGCCATGTCACAGGACAGAAGGAAGCACATTACTCATTTTCTGGCTCAACTCCATTGGTTGTTGATGTGCTTCCAGACCCAGTTGAAAGTGCTGGAGCCCTTTGTTTCGGGCCCCACACATCAAGCAGGCCACACGCTGGACTTGATCTTTGGTGCCGGTATAGATGTGATCATGTCTCCTCTGATGAAAGTGCCATGGTCTGATCACTATGCTCTGAAAGCCAGGATTGACTTTCCACCCCCACCCTGCTTAGGTGGCGAGCCGATTTGGGCTCGCCCGCAGAGGCTGATGGACCCTGATAGATTCCGTCAGGCCTTGCGGGACCTTGCTCCCCCTGGCGACTCATTGACTGAGCTTGTTGAGGGCTGGAATACCCAGCTCCTGGCAGCCATCGATGAGATCGCACCTAAGCGCCCTCTGCGACCCCACAGAAACCGGGCTCCCTGGTTTACCGAGGAGCTTCGGAAAATGAAGCGGGATCTCAGACGGCTAGAGCAAGTATGGCGGGGTGCTCGTGACGGAGCCTCAAGAACATCTTATAGGGTTTTTATGAAAACCTATGAGATGGCAGTGAAGGCCGCTAAGAAGTCTTACTTCTCGGCCTCCATTGCATCCGCTAGCTCTCGCCCGGCGCAATTATTTAGTATAATTAGGTCTCTAACGTCCCTTGAAGGACAGCCAAATTTAAATAACAATCTGACACACAGCTGTGAGGCATTTGCGAGCTTTTTTGCGGAGAAGGTCCTGTTGCTCCGCCATGACCTTCCTGCCAATTTGGACACAATAAATGAACTGGAGGCCCCTCGACTGTCCTCGGGTCCAGTATTGGACCACTTTGACCGGATATCTCCAGCCGATGTGGACAGACTCCTCCAAGCTGGAAAGCCCACCACCTGTCCTCTTGACCCGTGCCCGTCATGGCTGATTAGAGCGTGTCCAGATGAGGTGCGGGCCCCCCTGGGGGATATCATCAATTTGTCCCTTGGCACCGGGATGTTCCCAGGGGAACTGAAGGAGGCAGTGGTGCGTCCGCTCTTAAAGAGAACATCATTAGATCCCTTAGATCTGTCCAATTACCGCCCAGTTTCGAATCTCCCATTCCTGGGTAAGGTGATTGAGAGAGCGGTTGCTGAACAGCTTGGTAGGTTTCTGGATGAAACATCGGCTCTCGATCCATTCCAGTCCGGCTTCCGCGCTGGTCATGGGACCGAGACGGCTCTGGTCGCCCTAACAGATGATCTCCGCAGGCAGCTGGATCGAGGCGGGTCAGGGCTGCTGATTCTTTTAGACCTGTCAGCAGCCTTCGACATGGTCGATCACGAACTCCTAGACCACCGCCTTGCCGACGTGGGGATCCAGGGCACAGTCCTCCAATGGCTGCGCTCGTTTCTCTCTGGTCGGGGACAGAGGGTGGCGCTTGGGGAGGAATTGTCATCGCGCCACTCCTTGGTGTGTGGAGTGCCTCAGGGTGCGATTCTCTCCCCGATGCTTTTTAACATCTTTATGCGCCCCCTCGCCCAGCTTGTTCGGAGTTTTGGGCTGGGTTGCCATCAGTATGCCGATGACACCCAACTCTATCTGTTGATGGATGGCCATCCTGACTCGGCCCCAGACACACTGACCAGATGCCTGGAGGCTGTGGCTGGATGGTTACGTGGGAGCCGGTTGAAGTTAAATCCTTCGAAGACAGAGGTCCTCTGGCTGGGACGGGACGATATGGGATTGAGGGGGCAACTCCCATCTCTTGCGGGGGTGCAGTTAGTGCCAGCACCATCCGTTAAGAGTTTGGGTGTAATCTTCGATACCTCCCTCTCTATGGAGGCGCAGATTTTAGCTATAACAAAGGCGGCATTTTTTCATCTCCGCCAAGCTAAGCAGTTGGCCCCTTATCTCTCTCGCCCTGACCTAGCCACTGTGATCCATGCGACGGTCACCTCCAGACTGGATTATTGTAACTCGCTCTACGTGGGGCTGCCCTTGAGACTGACCCAGAAACTCCAGCGGGTGCAGAATGCCGCGGCGAGACTCCTTATGGGGTCTTCGCTGCGAGACCACATTCATCCGGTGCTATATCAGCTGCACTGGCTCCCGGTGGAGTACAGGATCAGGTTTAAGGTGCTGGTTTTAACCTTTAAAGCCCTATACGGCCTAGGACCCTCGTACCTACGGGACCGCCTCTCCTGGTATGCCCCACAAAGAAACCTACGGTCTGCAAATAAAAACATCCTGAAGGTCCCAGGCCTCAGAGAGGTTAGGCTGGCCTCAACTAGAGCCAGGGCCTTCTCGGCTGCGGCTCCAATCTGGTGGAACGCTCTGTCAGAAGAGACTAGGGCCCTGCGGGACTTGACATCTTTCCGCAGGGCCTGCAAGACAGAGTTGTTCCACCAGGCCTTTGGTCAGGGCGCAGCCTGACTCCCTCCTCTGGCAACCTGCACAGAGCTTTGTTTAATGGTTGCCATTAACTTGATTTTAATTAATTTTTATAATGAAATATTTTTAGAATGTTGGTTTATTTGATTGTTTGATTATTTGATTGTTGTTAGCCGCCCTGAGCCCGGCTTCGGCTGGGGAGGGCGGGATATAAATAAAATTTATTATTATTATTATTATTATTATTATTATTATTATTATTATTATTGTAGTCTTGCATCTCAAGGGTGTCCCAGAGGCCTTTAGGATGCTGCATAACCAAGCTATTCCCATCCTGCCCCAGTCACACCCTGCTATGTTCCCTCTGGACCTGTGCCATGATGGATGTAATAGCTTTCTATGATAATGTTCCATTGCATCTGGATTTTGTAGCTTTGTCTATAGCTGCAATGTGGCCTTTTATGACTTGGCTTGCAGTGCCAGCGCAGACACACAGACACAGACACACACACACTGAGTTTCTGAGACTGAGCATATTGCTCCCTATAGGCTGACTGCTCATTAATTGTCTTGAATTGTTTTTACTAATCACCTAATTGGAATAAACATTTTAGCATGTGAATAATACCAGTGTTATTTGAGTGGTTTAATGAAAATAAACATATATTTCAAATCAACATAGATTATGCTTGAGGTAATGCATTTCTGATGCTTCAGCTTAACTGATAACTTTTGCGATATTTCAAAGACAAGCGAGACTTGCAACCAAATGTTACATTGGGGGCACTTCACGCTTAGGGTTAGAGTCACTCCATTCCCTTCATCCAGTCCTGGTTTTCCATTTCCAGCTCCTAACGGTCAGCATGCAATGGCCACTGAGCAGGCTCTTTCGGCTGTTTGTGGGGAATTATTCCTCTCAATGTCCCCCAGGCCCAGATTTTTTGTACTTTTGCAAACTTTAGAACTCCCTTGACCTCACTGATACCTCCTGTTTGCAATGTGCATCTCTCCCCTTTGAATGAGATCTGGAAACTTTGAGAAAGGAAGTACACATCACACTTCCTCTCCTGAGAATTGTTTTTGGAGCAACAAGAGCAACACTTCACCAGAGCAAGGGGAATAATTGTCTCTCTGCTAGGAATGTACTGGATAGGGGTGAGCAGATCAGTCCAAACCAGGCCGTATCAGTTTCATATGGGGCTTTAAGGTATTTGTTCTGCCCAATTGTTGCATGAAACTTTTTTTTTCTTTCAAAAAAACCCTGTACCTTTATGAGTTGGATCAATGAATGAAGTGGCCTACATTTAAACCCCTCTTTTCTTCTTTGTTTTTAAACGCAAAAGCCATTCAAGCATAGTAGCAGCCATGTTGGTCTCATACAATATCTTTCAGATGCACATGACACTGTGATGTCTCAACACTCCAAAGGGCATTTGCAGCCCCATTTGGAACATGGTCAGTCTTTTAGCTAGTTGATTGGGTTGACTTTTACCTGTCCCTCTATTAGAAAGTAGGGACGTGGGTGGCGCTGTGGGTTAAACCATAGAGCCTAGGACTTGCCAACCAGAAGGTTAGCGGTTCAAATCCCCATGATGGTGTGAGCTCCCGTTACTCGGTCCCTGCTCCTGCCAACCTAGCAGTTTGAAAGCACGTCAAAGTGCAAGTAGATAAATACGTACCGCTCCGATGGGAAGGTAAACGGTGTTTCCGTGCGCTGCTCTGGTTTGCCAGAAGCGGCTTAGCCACATGACCCGGAAGCTGTACGCCGGCTCCCTCGGCCAATAAAGCGAGATGAGTGCCGCAACCCCAGAGTCGGCCACGACTGGACCTAATGGTCAGGGGTCCCTTTACCTTACCTATTAGAAAGTAGAAGAAAACAGCTTTCAATACGTTTTTTCTTTTAAAATCAACTTTTAAAGCAATCACAGTTGGGACACTTCATAAAAACAGTTTAACTTTAAATTAAAAATTGGGGCTATTTTTTATCTGTTGAAGAGTGGATTCCAAAGTGGAACAACGTTCTGATATTCCACAATAGTCTGGAATAGGGATCGATAAAGCTGCAAATTTTGGTTTTCCCTTTTTCAGTTATTATGTGTCCCCCGCCAACAATTTCCAAACTAGTCTGTGATTTAACAATAACAACAAAAAGTCTATATGAACATTCATATGGTTGCTTACATATATTTCATCTGCTATACATATTTCTGTATAGGATTCTCCCTAATATATAAGAATGTAGGAACATATAAGAATGCTGGACCAAGCCAATGGCCAATGGCCCATCTAGCCAAGCACTGTGTTCTCACTGTGTCCAATTAGATATCTTTGGGAAGCCTTCAAGCAGGATGCAAGTGCCAGGTCCACTTGTGATTCCCATAAACTGCTATTCAGAGGCATACGGCCTCTGACAGTGGAGGTGTGGCATAGCCAGTTTAGCTAATAGTCACTGATAGCCTTATCCTCCATGAATTCTTCCAGCCATCTTCCAATATCTCAGGGGCTGTCACAATGGATGGAGCAAGCTTGTTTTCTTCTGCTCTGGATGGTAGGACCCGACCCAATGGCTTCAAGTTGCAAGAAAGGAAATTCTGACTCAACACCAGGAAAAACCCTTCTGGATGTAAGAGCTGTATGACAGTGGAATAGACTCTCTTGGGAGGTTGTGGATCTCCTTTCTTGGGGGTTTTAAACAGAGGTTGGATGGCACTATGTCATGTATGATCTAGTTCAGATTCCTGCACTAGATGACCTTGGAGACCCTTCCAACGCTATAATTCTATGATTCCATGATTGAGTTCTCTTTTAAAGTCATTCAAATTGGTGGCCATCCATTGGAAATCAACTTAAAGGATTGCATGGATTAACTGTTTATTGCCTTCCTAATATGTGAGTGTAAGATTTGCAGGGCACCCAAAGCCAGTAACTAGGGGCTTCAGTTCTAAACACAGTGATTGTTCTTGAAAAGGGAAGCCAAAGAATTTCGGTCAGGGTGCCGGGTGGTGGGACTGAAGGAGCGAGCAAAGAACGAGACCAATGAGGAATGTGAATGTGGAAACTAAGGACTACAAAAATATGGAATTAAAAGTAGACAATTGCTCCCCGTCTGTTGAATACAAATGGGATGTCACACTCTTCTGATGAAAAGGGGACTTGAGGGAGATAATGTGAAAAGGCTGAAATGCAGCTGGGATGCGCATTGGCTTATTACGCAGAAAGGCCATTAAACATTGCAAGAATTCCCTGAAACAATACAGTAAGTACCATTTAAAAAGGGGGGGGGGTTAAAACCAACTATACTTGTCTGACTTTTTTTACACATGTACATAATGTCCGTTCCAGTTTTTTGACAATTTGGTCCAGTTCCTTGCTTCCCCCCACTTTTGCCAAGAGAATCCCAGAGAGCCTAATTCACACCCAGCTGTTGCATGCAACTTCGCTAAACGAATGGCATGTCATTCAGTGGAAATAATGAGGTCTTTGACCACATTATTACAGTAAGTGAAGTTTAGAAGGGACCAAAAGAAATGGTTAAGGACTCGAGATATTCTACATGGGGACATGGGCCATCTGCTGTATTTCAAGGAAATGATCTATATCCCAGCTCCACGTCCATGCCAAATGCTATAAAAGTAATTAAAAGGCAATGGAGTGCACATGTCAATTGTATACTAACGGGGACTTGTTAGAAAAATCAACTCATTAACCTTCACAGTGCTTCTTTGTATGATCATATTCCCTACTCAACAGAGATGGGGAAGCTGTTCATGCTGGGAATGGCAATGGGACACAGTACTTAGACGTGAGTCTTTCAGGACTGACAAATTTCTTCAAATGGTGCAAAATTAATTTATGGAATTCACAACTGCAATGTGCAGAAATGCCTCCTATCTTAGACAACAATAGGGGTGTTCAAAGGTAGCAATTGGTAAGTGTACAATGTGTGTCCAAGTGGTGGCCCTAGGGTTGGGGGGGGCTTGAGGAAGCCATTTGGGGGTCCCTTAAAAGTATGACTGCAAATCAGGCATAAAATTTCACCATGAAGCTGCAATGGAAGTATGGGCAAATCTAACCCAATGCAACTATTGCGGTTAATTTTTATAGCAACTGCAGTGGAAAATATTACTTAATACACTGTATCCACACTACACAGGAAATGCACGAATACAAGTCATAAACTAAAGGAAACAAAGCCATTACTTCCATATGTGGTGCTCTTATGTAAACAGAAACATAAAAAGCATATTGTATGATATCATGAAACGAGGGGCCAAAGATTGAATTGGTGATAGCTAGTTATCGCAGGTGGCACTGTGGGTTAAACTACAGAGCCTAGGGCTTGCCAATCAGAAGGTCGAATCCTCAGGTTCGAATCCTCACGACGAGGTGAGCTCCCGTTGCTCGGTCCCTGCTCCTGCCAACCTAGCAGTTCAAAAGCACATCAAAGTGCAAGTAGATAAATTGGCACCACTCCGGCAGGAAGGTAAATGGCGTTTCCGTGCACTGCTCTGGTTCGCTAGAAGCGGCTTAGTCATGCTGGCCACATCACCGGAAGCTGTACGCCGGCTCCCTCAGCCAGTAAAGCGAGATGAGCGCCGCAACCCCAGAGTTGTCCGCAACTAGACCTAACATTCAGGGGTCGCTTTACCTTTAGTTCACTGATAAATAATGACATAGTGATTCATCATGTAAGAGTCGATTTTCTAGTACTCTGTTTAATGAAAAGAGCCTTTCTGTGCCTTCTTGGAAGCAAAGTCCTCAATCAAATCACTGTTAATGCAAACCTCTACCAATTTTATGTATAATTGAAATCAGCGTTGATCCTGCTAGGCATTCGTGTGACATAGAAGAGAGAAGCTTTTTTAAAAAAATAAGCAATGTTCACCTTTGAAAATGACCTCTGACCAGATGCAACAGTTCCTGTACAGTGAGAATAATGCAAAGTACTACACATATTTTGGATTAAATATCTTCAATATTATACTTACAAATAAACTGAAGGACTGCCAAAGCTGTGCATTTCTCTTGAGGTTGATTATATATCCTAAGGATTTCTGTCAGCAACTCATTTGGATCAATGTCTCCCTCAAGCTGCAAAGATACATCTTTGCAGCCCTTTTCAAGGTCATCATCTCCTATTTTAGCCAAAGAGTTAACATCAAATACGAATCCACACTGCTCCTTAAACTGCACAATTTCCTGAAATCTGTCATCCAGGTCAGCAATTGTTTCATTCAATAATTCTATGCAATATTTATCTTTTCGGTCAAGAATGGGGTCACTTGATATTTCATCTAGGGAAAGTCTGCATTGCTTTCTCACATGCTGCTCTGGGAATATTATTACCTCAATGGGGTCATCAGATGCTGCAACAGTTTCTTCTACTGATTCTTGAAACCCATGATCTCTATATGCAGGCTATGTATAAATTTAAACTATGTTTCCCTCTTCCCAAGAATTCTGCTAACAGTGCCAGGAATTGTAGCTCTGTGGTTTCCAGGATTCTTTGCAGATTTGTCCTTTACATTTTTCATATGTACACATCTCAGTCATATAACCATGAACACCCCTCAATAATGCTACTGCAACATCTAGCTGCCTATCTGTATTTTGCATTACCTTACTTACTTTGCTCACTTGTAACAGGATGTCACATCGAATGGCAGTACTAAGAAGAAATGTGAATGACTGAAGCCCAGGCAAGAGACCATCAACTTCAGGGCAAGAAAGGGGCAAGGGAGGTGAAATGATGCAATCCTATGCATTTTAACTCAGTTACTATTATCCTGTAGGATTCACTTTCAAGCAAGTATGAATAAGTAGCGGTGGCAGGCCTGGTCTAACCAATGGGCCATATCCTTTGCTCCCTTCAGAACAGTTTTAGGATAGCAAGAGTGGTTCAGTCACACTGGGCACCCTGCTGCAGGCAGGGGCACCATAATGCTGTAGAACAGATGCGAGAGACATTGCGCTGTCTCTCACATTTTAGCACTGCACACGGCACTGCTGAAATTTGAGAGCCCAAAGTCTGCCACTGCTCCCTTCCCCATTATGGGCCAAATTTGTTGTCACAGTGGTGACTTGCAGTGCTTGCAGAGTCTTGTGTGGTGCTTCGTAGCCCTACTGATCATCAAGCCTGAACTCACCAGCAGACAGCTTATGGATGGTGGCTTCAGACCTCCTTTCTATAGGAATTGGCTGTGTGATCGAGTTCCTTGGTTTCACAGCTGATGTGATCGCATCTTTACCTGCCTCACCCCAGGCATCACAGATCAGGTGTGGGGCAGGTGGGCATGGTTTGGGAGAAATGGCCTCACAGGCCAAATTTAGACCTGTGCCAGGACAGATTCCACCTGCAGGCCAGAGGCTCCCCACCCCTGGTGTATTGGATTGCAGCCTCAAGTTTTCTTTCAGCAAGGAATCTGTCCTTCTTTCTCCTCATATTAAAACAAAATGGCGACTGCCTCCTCCTGATGCCTTGAATAAACTGGGCAACTGAGCATGTGCAGTTCCAGATTAAACCCTGTGGAGGCCCCTAGGCAGTTGAAATATCGAGTGGGAGGAACTCTCTCGTAAGACATTTTTGAAAGCTTTGTAGAGGTTTCTCATGCATGCACTCTAGTGGGATAAGAAAGCTTGTCTGCAATTTTCTTTCCAGATCAAATCATTATTATTTTTATCCATTGTCACAGGCCCCTAAAAGGTGGGGCTCATAGGCCATTGCCTACTCCGGCTATTTGGTAATCCAGCATTGGACACATGCAGGGAGAAAAGCATTAGGACAATTCCCTGCCAAGGAGCTACTGCACTACTTATGTGGATGAGCCTGGTTTAAGTGGCGTGGTGAGGGTGCTTTACCTGTGCTTTTGTAGGGGAGACTTCCTTGAATGCAATGAGTCAGAGATAAAGCAGACTGAGACTGGCTTACTGACTATAAAGAAAGAAGGTGGGGATTTGTACAAGATTTTTTTGGGAAGCTAAATTGTGGAACCCCGGGCAGTTACTCAGTTTGCCCCTCTCCTGCTGCCATCAAAAAACCCCACCACTGATGTACCTGTGTACACAAATAGTTGAACTATACACTCATACAGTTACTCATGTGTAACATTCAATGGGCATATAATTTACACCAAGTGTTTTTCCAATGCCTTTGGAGAACTGACCTCAGAACCTTTAGCTGCAAATAGAGAGAAGATACTTACTGCATATAAGGCCTGTTGGCAAGTTGACTGAAGATCTCCTGGCAATGTGCTAGAGAAGAAAGGCACATTGATGGTGCTATAATGACAAGGGAGGAGCAGGAGACAGAAGTAAAGGGCAAAGAATGAAAAACCTCTAAGCAGATTTCTCCTAAGTGGGTTGTCTAATAAAATCACGTTTCTGAAAAGGAGATGTTGGGTGATTCTGTTATACATTTTAAATGTGTATGTTCAACAAATTAGATCATGTAGGAAGCAAATGCTGCATGTATAATATACTGTGTACATCTCCTGCATAGCTGGAAAACCACAGGATGGAAAAAACCAGCCTCCGCTCTCTAAACACGGTAAACAGAAAGGGAAAGAAAAAGCAGAGAGGGAAATCCTCTCTGACTTTTGTTATGGAAATATGATACAGCTTGACATTTTAATTGTGCTTCTCCCCCATATTATCTGGCACATGTTCATAGCGCCCAAGATATTGTTTAGTGGATCCAGCTGCCTCCTGCTCTCTGTTTGAAGCCCAGTGACTCAACAAGATAGGAGAGAGTGTGAGAGTCGATGTGATTTGTGTATGTGGAAACATAAATATGTCGCAGGAGTTTAGTCTTACAGGTTTGGAGAGTTTATACTCGCAACATTTGTTGTGCCCTTGTTTACGCGCATGGATCGAAAGCCCCGACACACCCTTTGTGGACAGAGACCTTCAGCGTTACAGGGTTACGTCTAATGAGAGCGTTTCAAGCCATGTGGATGATATTTGACCACAGCTTAATGTATACAGGGAAATGGGCTTTCAGATGTTCAAGGGAGCTTTAATCAAAGCTGCTCTTTGCAACTAGCAGCCAGGAGGAGCCCATGCAAGGCTCCAGAGCCACATGGACAAAATCGTGCTCCTCTCATCAGATACAAAACATAGATGCACTCAAGACCAAAGATCAGCAAAGATCAGCAGCCCATATCTTCTTATTCTCTTACACAGTTTTCACAAACATAAGCCCACTTCAGGCATTGCAGATATAGCAAAGTAAGCATATAGGACTAGTGGATATGTGTATGGGAGCTCCACGTCCTCTGCCACTGTTTTATTGGATTTCTAACTAGGGATAGGGGAGAAGTGCAATTCAGTTTGCATCTTGAGGCAAGCTTGCACCAAATCACATTTTCCGAAACAATATGAGAACCACTACGCAGCTGTCTTTCAAAATTTGCACTACTGTGGATTGTGCAGCAATGCAGTTCCCCAGCCAAGTAGTGTGTACAAAAATACATGTACTGGTACAAAGTTGCACAAAATGCATATATTAGTGAATATAGCATGCAAAAATGCATTATATTAAGGCAATTGCTTTGCAAAAATGAGTATATTTGTCAAAACTGCATGCAAAAACTTGTTTATCGGGAGAAATTCACACTAAAAAGGTGGTGATTTTTTTAAAAAAAAATGCAAACTGATATAGAAATGTAGAGAGCTAAACTTGGAGGAATGGAGGAAATGGAGGAAATGGAGGCAGTGAGAGATTTTACTTTCTTGGGCTCCATGATCACTGCAGATGGTGACAGCAGTCACGAAATTAAAAGACGCCTGCTCCTTGGGAGAAAGGTGATGGCAAACCTAGACCGCATCTTAAAAAGCAGAGACATCACCTTGCCAACAATGGTCCGTATAGTTAAAGCCATGGTTTTCCCAGTAGTGATGTATGGAAGTGAGAGCTGGACCATAAAGAAGGCTGATCGCCGAAGAATTGGTGCTTTTGAATTATGGTGCTGGAGGAGACTCTTGAGAGTCCCATGGACTGCAAGAAGATCAAACCTCTCCATTCTTAAGCAAATCAGCCCTGAGTGCTCACTGGAAGGACAGATCCTGAAGCTGAGACTCCAATACTTTGGCCACCTCATGAGAAGAGAAGACTCCCTGGAAAAGACCCTGATGTTGGGAAAGATGGAGGGCACAAGGAGAAGGGGACGACAGAGGACGAGATGGTTGGGCAGTGTTCTCGAAGCTACCAGCATGAGTCTGACCAAATTGCGGGAGGCAGTGGAAGACAGAAGTATCTGGCCCATGGGGTCATGAAGAGTTGGACACGACTAAATGACTAAACAACAACAACAAACTTAAGATTTGAAAAACGAAACACTGAGAGAAACTGAAGTGGATAGATTCTCCCATTTCTACTTCCAGCTCATGGAATGCAACTGTGTGAAATGAGGAGCCTTTTGTATCTATGGAGGCTTCCCACACATTTTGGAACCCTGGAGAACCTCCATTATGGGGAACCTCCTGGAATAGAAGGAGTGGAACTTGCACAGCCATCCCTGTGGTTCCCCTCCTCCGGGTTTACTTCTTCATATCTCCAGCACCTGAAGAGAGCTATGCATACACTCCCATCTTCTGTTCTCAATGAGATGGCCCTTCCCAGTAAGATGATCCAAGGCCAATGTGTCACTATCTAGAAATTAGTTTCATTTATTTGTTGCATAATCCATGTTCCCTTCTATGTTGGCTAAGCTCCCATCCATAAAGAAAGCTACACTTGTTGATTTGACTAGGATCATAATGTCCAATACACAACCCAGGAAGCATGCCTACTTAACTAGCTTTCACATGCGCTAATTAAAGAGGCTTATCAGTGGGTCCACCACACCTCTTGCCACCCCGAATACACACTCAGGTCTGGCTATTCCCAGACCTAACATAACACTTCTAATTAAATCCTAACATTTATCAAGCCAAAGCAGTGAGATAACTAGAGATCTATAACAATATAAATTAGATGCTGGGTTTCTCTTTTTTTTAAGACAGGTATCATCACATGAAGGTGTCTTGGCATTTAGACTAGAAATGTCAGTTCTGTGGCAGGGCCACAAATGTGGAGATCCATTGCCTCATTTTGCTTCCCCTAGCAGGATGCCATGTTCAGTAATCTTTTTATCCCTTCAAATGGCCACTTTTCACATTTCTCCAGCTCTTCCCCACCTCTTTATCTGCCTCCCCTTTAAAATTAGCAACACTATGTTTAGCTGCCTTGGCTCCACATGGTCACTCCCGTGGGCTCTGACCCAGGCAGAGAGAGGGCTACAGTTTTCCATCACCAATGCAGAGAGTTGTGTTTTCTGACACCAGAGCCTGGGGGGGGGGACCTGAACCAGAAGGCAGGAGCTTGAGAACTGATCTTAATATAGTCGTGGTGACCAGCTCCCATCTTGTGTTACTGAAGTGCCTCTGTCATATGAGCAAGCAGCCGGGCACCTCAGTGAAACATGACGGGTGGGTGCGGGTGAGGTCACTACAACTCCCTGACGACAGCGGAGAGCAACGAACAAGTGCCTGATTTAGGCAAGGGAAGTCTCAGGGGCCAGAGAAGGCAGCTCCTGGATTTAGGCTTCCCTTTTTGTTTCCAAAAGAGCCACGGATATCCCTAGAGGTCATGCAAGGCCATTGTACTTCTCAAGGGCTGCTTTTCAAGGAATTGGGTCACCTTTCTTCTTTTGTAGGGAACCTGTGGCCCTCCACAAGTTTTATTGTGTTTTTAATGTTTTGTTGGGAGCCGCCCAGAGTGGCTGGGGCAACTCAGTCAGATGAGTGGCATGTTGTTGTTGGACCCCAACTTTGGACTTTCTGAAACAGTATGAGGACCAAAATGCAGCCGTCTGTCAAAATTCATCCTTCTCCAAATTTTGCAATTCAGTTCTCCATCCAAGCAATGGATGGAGATAAATAGATGGATGTACAATATGGGTATACAATAAATAGACGAACTAGGGTAAAGTGTGCATCAGGATGCCTGTATTAGTGAAAATAACAATGTGCTACATTATAGTAGGTTGCTTTGCAAAAATGTATATATAAGGCAGAATTGCATACAAAGATGTTAGGGGGGATGCTGATGAGTTTTCATGAGGATTTTTTTAAAAGAATGCAAACTGATTTGCAGATGTGGAGAACTAAACTTAAGATTGAAAAAATAAGACATGGAGAGAAACCAACATTGTCAGATTCGCCCATCCGTAGCACACATGCAAGAATAAAGGTTTAGTTCATCATTTGTCCTGATTAATCACTTAATGATAACAACTCTAATGAAGAGGGCCTTTTTTGTGTTGGCACCCTAGTTGCAGAATGCCCTCCCCAGAGAGACTCACATGATGCCTACATTATGATCTTTCTGAATACCTCCTCCCACCCCCGGGGTTTTCAGATTTTAGAATGGTGATGGGAGTACTTTCTTTGGCAGTTGTGTCTTTGCAGCTGCTGGTTTAATTCTGATTTTTTTCAACTTCTATAGGATTTTTTAAAAATTAAAGTCATAACTTAAATTTTAATGAGCAGCATATAAATTCTGTAATTAAATTAAATTAAATACCCTACCCGGGATATGTGTGGGAAAATGTCAAGGCGGCGCAGCGACATGGATTATCTAATTCCTTCTCAATGCACACTTTTGGATAGACGCTTTCTTGGCTATCCAGACATGTTATTTTAGAAGGTCCCCTCCCCACCTCCACCCCCCCGGCCACCAATGAAGGCATTCATACCAATGCTGGAAAAAGTTACTTGAGAAGCAACCCTTAGAAATATCCAGGGAAGCGATTTAATGGCTTCCACGGGAAAGATGCCCAACTATTCTAACTGTTAGGGGAGGATCTGCTGATAGGCAGCCCAAACCCAGAGTTATTTGTCTCAGTGCTGAGATGAACCTTGCACACAGCTGTTTCCCATCGTTCCTATGCTCGCCTTTTAAAAAACGTGAAAGCTGCTGTCATAAAAAGAGGGAGGGTAGGAGCACCATCTTCCAGAAGGAATTTGCTTATGAGAAATAGCGGTTATTCCCACTAGGTTCCGCTGGGCGCTATCAATCAATGGGAGAAACGTGGAGGCACATAGCAGTGAAGGTTCTCACTACTGTGCTTACTTAGTGGTGTGTATGATATATTCCCCTCCCTGACCCAATCAGAGGCACTTGTGCAGCTATTTAAATGTTGTATTTTGATGAGTTGCCGGGCGGAGGCTCCCTCTCACCCAAGCACAACTCCTCACAGATCTGCAGGGAGACCTGCCAGACTCATGCCTTTGCAAGATTTATTTTTCACAGGGCTCAAGGATAAATGCTCCTTGAAGTTGTGCCATGCCTTTCATGGCTCTCCCGTGATTCAGATGTGTTGGTTGTCAGAGGGATGGACCAGTCTGATGGGATGGGTCTACTGGGCACGCTATCTTTATGTCTAAGCTTTGTTTATAAATATCACCAAGTTTTATTACAGAAGTTCTTGAAACTCTACCAGAAATACTTGGCCTTCTCCAGGATCAATGACTCAGACTTATTAACAGAAAGCGTTGCCCAGATAAAGGCTCTGGAAATTGCAAGTTATTGCTGTAACCTGTCACGCAGTGTGGTGTTTCCATACATAGGGTGAGAACTTGATTTCACATGGGATCTTTATAGACTCCAGAATCGAAGTCGATTTGACGCTGTTGCGCAACAAACCCCAAACAGTTGACTTTTTGCAATAAAGAAAGTGACAGGAAAGTGTGGATAAGAGCTGCTTGGTACAACATTGTATCGCATCCCCACAAAGTGACCCCTGTTGCCTGTGCTAAGAGTGGCTGGCCTTCTGTGACATCAGAGCAGCAAAGGATCTAGGATTGTACTGTCATCATACAATAAGACAATGAGTCAAGAGCATCCAGAGAAGTGGGCCAAGGAGGGGTGCAAAGAAATGATGAAATAGTGAGGGAGGAGGGGGGAGAATCAGGTGACTTCACAATTCAAGATAAAACAATGTGATTCAAAAAGATGTTCAAACATGTAAGCTTTCCCTAGCATATAGTACAATTTAGCAACATTGTCTTAAACATTTTTAGGGCTTTTTCCCACACTGAATTGCAAATTTGATGGGCATTTATGCATTTATCAACTCATTTACAAAGACCCTGAACAACATCTTTCTTTATAGAGCACTTAATGGATTGCTTGTCATTCACTTCTTATCAGCCTAACCCTGATATTCATGCTGAATGTTGCTTTCAGACATACTAAACACCTATTTTTATTGTAGCACATTCTAATATGCATCCAATTCATGTCATGCGGTAATGTGTCAAAGGGTCTACTTGGATAAGGGCCAAATTCAATGCAATTAATTAATGTGCACTTCTGAATTATGTAAACAGCAGCCAAGGGGAGCTCCAAACATCCTTGGGATACAACAAGACAAAAGTAGGAAGGGTAGGGAAAAAAGCAAAGCATGCTGGCCTAGCTTAGCCTTCTCCAGCCTGGAGCCCACCAATTGTTATTGGGCTCCAACTCCCATCAGCCCCAGCAAGCATGGCCAACGGTTGGAGATTATGGGAGTTGCCATCCAAAACATCTGGAGGTCACTTGAATAAGGAAGGTTGGAAAAAGCTTTGAGTAAAAGAAATGGGGCAGGTACTGTCACATTTGGAAGGGAACCAGTCTCTCTATTTTGGAAGAAAACATGACCCCCTCCCTCATTGTATCCATGTGATGTGCATTTATTCTATAGCAGATTTTCCTAAACTGGTAAAGGGGGGTGTTCAGGTAGGGAACAGGAACTGTTGCAAGGTGTGGAATCACCAAAATAACCTCTCTCCCCATTCTACTGCTGGATCTCTTCCAGCAGAGGAGGGTCACCAGTTGGACACCACCACCCTACAGTGAAGTTCTCCTTTCCTCAAATCTAAAGGCACCCAATATTTATACAACCAAACACCATATTTATTTTTTTATACGATGCTGCTCAGTCCAAATGCTGACTGGGAATTCTTAATGTGAATCTCAAAATCAGGCGAGAGTTTGCTCCAACTCTGGCCCTTTCAACAAGGTGCAGGAGGACTAGCACATCTCCAAGGAGATTTCACCAAGCAGCAAAAGTTGTTGAGACGAGGCAATCTCCACCTCACTGCTGTAGATCAGGATGTGTGTCATTCAGGCACCCTCCATGAGGGCTGCAGAGACCGAGGCGTCCACAAAGAACTAGTTTTATTTATTAGGCAGATTAGGAGGCATTAATTGGTTGCTCTCCTGGTTTCTGCTCGGAAAAGGTACAGTAATCACTGGGGCATTTTTGGCATTGCTGACATAGTTTTCCAGCCCTCCCGCTGAGAACCATACTTCAAAAGGGCTTAAAGGCTTGGGCTGTGCCACCACAGTAGCAGTGCTGGCCTAGGACTGGGGTGTGGGGAATTTGCATTAGAAGGATTAAATACCAGGGCTATTGTGGAATTTTAAACTGTGGTTTTCCAGCTGACCACAGGCCCAAAGCTCGTGTGTGGCATGTTTGAGCCTCCAAAGTGATTGCAGCCCTCTGATCTTTCATTTCATAACATTGTCGTCGGCGTCCCCCACTCTGCAATCCTTCCAATATATTTTATGTGTTTTGGTTTGGCTTCTTTGCAGACACTAGCAGACGGGGGAATGTGAATAAACTGAGAACTGCCCAGTGAATAGCATGGGAAGCTAAGCTGTTAATTCAGGCACTTTGAAGTGGATGCATTGCATTTCTCCTCTGCTCTTGCTTCTGCATGAAACTGAGCGATCTGCTCAACCAGCCACTGGGCCACTGCTGTGCATTGGCAGTGGCCCAGTGTGAACTTCCTGGAGGGATTCTGCACCATGGGGACGATACCAGTTTTGCTCACACAGCATTGAAAAGTGTTTCACACATAGCCCTCTGGGATGTTGTTGGTCTCCAACTCCCATCAGTCCCAACCAGCATGGCCAATAGTCAGGGATGATGGGAGTTTTAGTCCAAAACACCTGAAGAACTATAAGTTCCCCACTTTTGACATCCAATCTTGACAGTTGTGTGTGCAGGCAACATTGTTGTTGTTGTTTAGTCGTTTAGTCGTGTCCGACTCTTCGTGACCCCATGGACCAGAGCATGCCAGGCACTCCTGTCTTCCACTGCCTCCCGCAGTTTGGTCAAACTCATGTTTGTAGCTTCAAGAACACTGTCCAACCATCTCGTCCTCTGTTGTCCCCTTTTCCTTGTGCCCTCAATCTTTCCCAACATCAGGGTCTTTTCCAGGGAGTCTTCTCTTCTCATGAGGTGGCCAAAGTATTGGAGTCTCAGCTTCAGGATCTTTCCTTCCAGTGAGCACTCAGGGCTGATTTCCTTAAGAATGGAAAACTGATCCATTACTGATCCATTACTGACATTAGTGATCAGGAAATGCCTGTTTGCACAAATATGTTTAAATCACCCACCATACCACAATTCAGCTCCAGTTTATTGGTCCTCATCCAGTCCACCACTGCATCCAGATACTAGCTTAGGTCCTGCCTGGCCACAGCTGATTCATATGTTTCAGGGAAACAGAGCTAGGTATCTTCTAAATCAATGCATGTCATTTAACCCAAATACAAAATCGGCAAGTGTGGAGAAGCACCCAGGAATCTCTGTTACCACTATTATCATTCTAAAAGAAACACGGTGTTGGAGCAGGATTTGTAAGTGTGAGTGGTTGGAAAGTGGGGGGCAGGTAACCCTTTTTTCTTAAAGGTGATTTTCTGCCAAGCATTGATGTTGTTCCCTTGGGTCCTAAGATAAGAATCTCTTCTACCAGGAATGTGTTACACTAAATGAGCATCATATGAAAATAATACATTTCTCGCCAGCTGAGGCGTGAGTTCTTTTTCTTTTGCACAGATGTAATTCTATAGCGGCTTGTGTTTAATTCCCGTCTTGTCATATGATCCGCATCATTCTGAAGAAGGCATCTGTCTTGGCTTGGCTTTGTGGAAATTACGAGCCTCTTGGAGTTTGAAGGGGTTGAGCATAGTCAAAGTACACAGCCTGGCTGGTTAGACTGTGGGTTTGGTATCCCGGTGGGCATAGAGGGGAAAGTCATTCCATTCCCAGTTGCTGGGGGTTGGGCCCATTGCTGCAAATGCCCTTTTGATCTTACCATGCTGCAGTCTGCTGGTAGTAAACTCCCCAGTAATGGGAGGGAATAATGACCGCCCTTGTCACTCAGATAGCCATTTCACCTTTACAACCCAACATGATGGTTGGGTTGTGGTCTTCCTCACAAGACCACAAGGTTCAGAGGAGAACCTCATGAAGCAGGCCTGGCGGGCAATGGCATCTGATGAAAGCAGGTTCAATACTTTATTTTTATTGAAAGCCAACCCAGATGTGTAATTTTATTGTGTATATTATCTTTAAAACTTTTGATTTTATCTGGATTTTGATCATTATATTATGTCTATTGTCTTAAAATCTATTTTAATAGTGATTATTTTTAAATGAATGTTTTATAATCTATTTTATGTAAAGCACCTAGTGATTTTATTTTATCAATTAAATGGTATATAAATCTTGCTAAATAATCTAGTGCTTATGGTTTAGAAGCAGAGCTGGGGAATGCGTCCATAATATATATTATAGATAATGTAATGAATAGCAGGATGTAGAAGTTTTATACCTTTTACGTGTACCATTAAAGTTTTGGGACCTTTTCCTGTACATCAAACATTTCTGTGTGACTATAAGCTGTACTGGATCACTTTGCCTCTTCAGTAAAGCACAGTTTGAACCACACAAACAGTTTCAACTATGGTTGCATGCAGTCAGTAACATATTCCGGTTTCCTGACATTGCCTTACCAGTTAATTTTTGTATTTTATTTCATCTTTCACACAATGCAAAAACCACTTCTAGAAATCTATCTGACTTTTCCCAGAAGCTAATTTCCATATTAATTGCTTCCATTAAAAAATAATAATAATCCATTCGCAATTCTGTTAACTTGGAAAATCACAAGAATTTTGTACTGCAAAACATGTCAGTACGTCAATCAAAGATCCACAATTTCCTAATGTTCCATAAGCCAAACATCTCAGATGGTTCTTCTGCACAACCAGAATTTGCCTCAGGTTTGCATTAGCCTAATATGAGAACCATTTCTACAAAGCTGCTGTAATTGCCACTGTTTCTAACCCATCAACTGGTTGGGCATTTTCCAGCCAGTTCACTGCTAGCAGGGTTGGCCGACTAGAAAGTTAGTCCCTGAAATACAATAAGGCAGCTGAAAAAGCACAGAGACATTCCAGTATTGCAAACATTTCAGAGTTATGAACAACCTTCATTTCCAGAATGTTGGTCTTTCTTGGAAAGCCAATGTGTGTGGCTAAAAACCAGTCCTAGTCACATGACAGACAACTAGCCATCTGATTTTGCTATGGCATGGGCAGATTGATTTGCAGTCTACAAGATCATTTTACCACAATCCTCATCATGAGGTGAAAATGTGCCACAGACACACCATCTGCAATCTTTTCAGATCCAAGACCCACCTCCAATCCCAAACTGTAAAATGGGATCCTTTCATAGTGTTGTTGCTGGTTTGTTGTTAAAATATGCCCATGTTTCTCTTTCACTCTTTAGAGTGACGAGAATTCCTGTGTTTTCATTTGTTATGTAGAAGAAGGAATGCAGTTGTGAACACAGGAATATAAGAAGCTGCTAGACTAAGTCAGACCATGGGCACATCTAGCTTAGGGTTTTCTACACTGACTAGCTGTGGCTCTGTAACATTTCAGGCACAAAATGTTTCTCAGCCCTCACTGGATTGAACCTGGGGCCTTCAGAATGCAAAGCAGATGCTCTCTTCCCCTGAGCTCCAGCCCTAAACCAAAATCATGCAACTGCTAAAGATACATGGATTTTGTACTCCTTTGCATGCCGCCACTTCTCTCCCTTTTCCTTTCAGCTTTTTGGATCCCCTTTAAAAAGAAATGCAGACCAACAAACAAAACATGGTGGAGCTACTGGGGGGAAGACCAAAGCAATAGGACCATCTAATAGCTGCATGGCCAGTTGTCGTGTCCCTTGAGTTTGCCCTATGACCAGAGCCAGCTCCGAGAATCTTCTGAATCTCTCTCAAGCATCAACACACACATGCATGTTTGAGGCTGCAGAAGACAGAGCTGTTGACCCCTTTCCCCCTCCCAGGCACTGGAGCACCTCATTGCACACCCCCCACCACCAGCCCTGAGTCCTACCCTCCCTTGCTCTGCCCCTCTCCTAGGATGGCCCAAGGGGGAGTTCTCTGAGCTCGCATCCTTCCTTATATGGTCCCTGGCAGTGAGGCTCCATGCGGGAGAACGCGCTGAAAGGTAACACCAGGAGTCAGCTGAATGCTTTTCATCATCTCATCTCCATGGTGTTGGCTTTTTTAACCTTTAAGCCAGCTGCATCCTCCACAGATACCAGCTCAGCAGGCATTTCACACGAAGAGCTTAGAAATGCTTGTGTGTGCGCGTGTGTGCATGCACGTGTGTTCATGCACGTGTGTGCATGCATTTAGTGTGTTTAGGGAAGCAAAGTAAATATCTCCATAGTGTCATAAAACAGCATGAAAGAGAAAGTGTTATGTTGGCCAAGTCAAATCACAGAAAGCTTATGCAGCAGGAGGATGTTTGTAATTCTCTCTCTCTCTCTCTCTCTCTCTTTCTCTCTCTCTCTCTCTCTGTCTCTCTCTTCCTTTTTCTTCCTTCCTTCCTTCCTTCCTTCCTTCCTTCCTTTCTACCACCTGTGGTGCCAGTCCCAAGGGGCTGCTGGGAAGCAGACTGGTGTTACAAAGGTCACTCTATTCTTAACTTGAAAGCCAAAGAAGTCATCACGGACAGGTTGGGAAGGCAGGCGGGCAGCGAGTGGATGATTATCGTCCCACTTTGCAGTTGCTGTCTGCAAGTTTGTTTGAAGGCAGCAAAGTGCAAACTCAAACCCAAGGTCTTTGGCATGGAGAGCTTGATGCTTTGCTGCTTTGGGGAAACCTCTTGTGGCCAGGGGTGAGGAGAAGAGACCTTGGTGGACAAGGTGAATTTTAGGAAGGGGCAGAAGAGGGAAGACTTGGCTTGCAAAGTCAATGGTAATTTAATCTGCTGCTGACATTTCTGGCCTGGCAGCGAAATAGCCTTTATTTAAACCATCACATTTCCCACTTCCCTCCCCTCTGACACACAAAGGCAGCCCCAGTCTGGCCGGCTAAGAACTCTGAGCATTTCCCACATGCTCCCCATGCGGTTACAGCGGCTGTCATCTGAGCGACTTTCCTGGATGCTCTCTTGCTATTCTGTCATGTTTCGGAGGAGTGCAAAAGGAGCCAGGCGTCAGCAAGAGCCTCAGCAGTGAGTCAGGGCCTGCTCATGTGCTCCCAGGTTGTTGTGCAACTGGAGACGGAAGGCGCAAAAACTATAGTGGGGACGTGCGGTTTTCCTCATGCACCATTTCGTTCCAGCTTTTCTGTTCCTTGGCTGAGAACAACATTCCCCAACTTGGTGCTCTCCAGCTGTTTTAAGACTTTGACTTCCATCAGCCTCAGCCAATGCAGCCAGGTTGTGGGAGGCTGGCTTGGAAGAGGGGCCCTTTCTCAACCATTTTTTAAAATGTGGGTGTGTGAGTATGTGTAAAAAAAAATATAGCACCACATACTTTCCTATTTCCAAAGTTTTCACGTAAAACATGATATCCAGCTGTAATCTTGAGTCTTGAGTCCCTGCGGAGCTCCATGCCGGGAAGTGCTCTGGCATTGTTTTCTAGCACTTCCCAGAATTCAAGATATTGTAGCTCTGCTGTTCATCCCAGGAATAGTTTGGTTCTCATTAGGACCCCTTCCTCTGGCAATGCCACATTGGTTTGATTGATCAGTTCCTCAGTGAGGACAGGATTCTGGACTAGATGGGCCACTGGCCTGATCCAAGAGACTCTTCTCATGTTCTCATTTTCTCAGGGTTCTTGCTGTCTTTCAAAGTGCAGCGGTGCTCAAATTATTGGGCTTGGGCGGGTGAGTGGGGAAGACAGAACGGAATTCACAAGCCTCCCAGTTTTAGCCAAGCCACCTCCCTGCCCCCAGGTAGCCTTCTAAAATTTAACTAGGAATTAGTAGATAAGAAGAGCATTACTTGAGTTGAAGGAGCCAGGTCCCATCTGAGCAGCCTGTTCTTCAAGCGCAGAACATAGGCAAATTTGGAGAAATACTTGTATTGGTGAAAGCAATGCAGAGCTGAAGACTAGTCTGCCCTCCTCAGCTAGGAACTTAACCACACAGAGTGGGGGAACCTTGAATTATGCCATCCTCATGTAGCCTTCTTAACCTGTAACATAAGGGGGCCTATCACAAAGGATCAGAGGGCTGCCCCCGCCATGACTCTGTAATTTGAGCACTGAAAGTCTGCCTGCACTGAAAAAAGCTGTGTTGCTGATGTCGACCCCTTTTCCAAATGCCATTCAGCTAGACTGAATAACTCCTGGGAGGTTCTGTACATCAGGGTGCCATATGTGCTGTCGTTGGATATTTATTTAGTGCCGCCAATGCACATGCTATAGAGGGAGTGAGGGGCAGATGGGGCTCATCAACCTAGGAAGGTAGTCCATCAAGGAGAGGGAAAAATCTGATCCTAAACCTCCACTGCCTTGCAAGATATCTTTGGGAGAAGAAAAGGCAAAGGAGAAAACCCTACAAATATCTAGAGTCCCTTAGACAGCTGGATGGCGCCTTGTACACCTCCTTCTGGCAACCAAGCTGGTGCCAAACATATTGCTCTGCTTTCCTTTGGACCACATCAGCTAGGCCAAGAGGGGGGCCTTGTCATCTGGGCAGCCCAGAACCTCCATACACACTTACTTAGGCTTGCACCCTGGAGAGGTCACTTCGGTGCTGCTAACGTAGCAGTTTGACCTCATTGCCGGAGGCACACGCCATTGTCTCTCAAGACAGATGGATGACAACAAAAAGACAGAAAAGATGGCCTCTCCAAAGATGGACCATCTACATGAGGCAGTAGAGGAGAAATTCACAAAAAGTGGGCAGTGAGAGAGAAACTGATTAAGTAACAAAAGGCTCCTGTGAACCCCACCCCCCAAAAAAAATCTTCCTGCAAAAGAGGCTGGCTGTTGCTTCTCTGCCCAGTCCACTGCTCTGGCCTTGCCTCCTTCCCGTCAACTGCTGCTGTTTCTGCAGCATTTGTTTTTTGGGTGAGTCCATCAGTCAGAACTCCAAGGAGGCAGCATCAGAGGAGGCAATCTGGTTCTCTGCATGAGTAACTGCTCCAGTCAGAAAGAATGCCCAAATCAGTAACTGGTGCAACCACGCAGGGAATAGGGTGGCTAATTTTACACTAAAGGGTCAATCACACACCAATAAATGCATACTGAATATAATTAAGTTCCAATGATTTCTTACTTATGTGGGGAAAAAATCACAGGAAACTGTAATACCAAGTGGAGAAGTGGGGGAAGGGAGCGCTTAACCCAGGGTAACCAGTGTGGTACTGTTCAGATTTACAACTCCTATCAATCCCACTCAGCATGACCATGGGTAAGGAATGATGGAAGATAGTCCATAAGATCTGAAGGGGGTTGTATTGGCTGCACTAGGCTTAGCCTTTCCCTAACAGCCTTCTTGCTCAGAAACACACACACACACACAGAGAGAGAGAGAGAGAGAGAGAGAGTTTTCAGCACTTTATGAAGCATTAATCTGAACCCCTGTAATGGAAAAAATGCAGTTTGGAGGGTGATTTTTAACAGGAAAATGGCCAGTGTTCCGTAAATGCTTTTGAGCGAGCCTTCAGTTTTAATTCGGGGCGGGGGGGGTGCCTTCGGAATGAGGGGGAAACTGCCATGGTTGCTTTCCCTCTACATTTCAAACCCTATCTTGTAAACAACGAAGTCTGAAAATTCAGTCTAACTGCTTGACAATTATCTGAGCACACCCTCCCTAACATGCCGTGGGCTTTCAGTGTCACCAAGTGCTTTGTGTGAAAGTGGTCTACCCACACATGTGTCACAGGTACCGTTTTGTGCCTCCAAGCACAAGGCAACGGGTTTTCACATCTTGCTTACTTTCCTGCAAAATTGCTGTTTGCAGAGTTCTTTTTAAACCTCCAAACAAAACCGCTCTCTCATAGCTCCACCTTAAACCTTCCGCTTTTGTCGCAACGTCTTTCAATGCTTTCTCCAATTAGCAGACTAGACAAAGCCCTTTGCTAGTAAATATAAACAGACTTTTTATGGGAAGTGGTTTTCTTTCAGCTGCGCTAGAACTCCCATGAAGCTTTGTGCTCAAACATCAGTCCACACTGAAAAGGGGAAAGGCACATCTTTCACTGGCAAAAGTTCTGGTGGGCTTCCTACTGTTGTTAATCACTAGAGACTGAAAACGTCTAGAGGATTCCTCTTTGGACACCTAATCTGATCAAATTTGATTCACAGTAATATCAGGAAGACTGACTAGCAAGGTACATCTCTAAAGAGATCAAATAAAGGACACTTTTTTCACTGCTTAGCAAGCTGTTATTTATTTATTTCACTCTATCTCTCTCACACACATATATTACTATATCATAAAAAATATCAAACCAGTTTACAACTATATCTGCATGCAATAAAACCACATAAAAAAAAAAATAAGAAACCATAACCAACTGTTATGGGAAGATGTTTTCATCATTGCCAGCATAAGCCTGGCAGAAGAGAAAACTTTTCAGCAGACATTTAAAGGTTGAAACAGAAGGCACCTGCTGAAAATCTATTGGCAGAGTGTTCCACAGGATAGACCCTTCTGCAAATCTGAGTGCTCCCAACTGGATCCTGGGATGCTATGGTCAAGAGTGTGGGTGGTCTTTTTCAGTCTCCGTTTATTTTAAATTAGGACTCTTGCTGTACCTCTTTCTCTTAAAAAAAGGGGGGTGGATAGGAGGCTATAGGCTTGTTTAACATACAGTCATAACTCATTACACCCATTACTTTCGTCAGCACTGACCCTCTTGTGAGAAATCAAAAGATATGCAACCAGCCTCAATATAACAAGCTGACATTTATCTCATTTCCCTCCCTCAGTGCTTGCTGTTTTGTCTTGTGCTGTTCTTCACTACATCAAGCAGCTTCAACCCCTAGCTCAACTCCCAAGCTTCAGGTATTCTGGAACTTGCTATGCTATATCTGGATATCTGGATATCAAGATTTGGGCATCAACTGGAGATTTTGCACTCCACTCTCTACAGCAGTTTGTTGGCGGCGGGGGGGGGGGAGGGTTGAGGAGATGTGCAATATTTATTACAGATAATTTTGAGGAATTCATAAATAACACTTGTTGACACAATTATTTTCTTGGGAACTATTTAGTTTTTACCAAACTTGCCTTTTCTATCAATTTAAACTATGTTTGGTTGCATTGCGATTTTCAAGTTTTTTCTATTATATAACAGTTAGGCCCAATGGGACAAGCGACATAGGGTTCATTTGTTAAAGCAAGCATCTGGTAGGCACTTCTGACACATGCTTTGAATAAGGAAAATGAGAGTGTTTAAATTTTAGTTTTATTTCAAAAAGTGACACTATTTGCTGCAAGCTGAAAAATCTGATCCAGCTATACTGCATTTTCTTTAGCCAGGAGACTGCCAGTCCTTTCTCCCATCCCAAGAAATCTACTACCTTTACATGCCATCAGTGGTCCTACTGAAAAAATAAAAGTGAAATTTAACCCTGGGTGACAGCATGGCCTTTGACACCTGAGGTGTGTTTTCAGGGCCCACCCTGAAAGTAATCTGTTTTAATTGTTTTTCATTCTGAATTTTAAATTGTTATAACCATGCTGGGACCTGCTGGTGAAGGACTAACAACAACAAGAAGAACAATAATAATATCTCACATTGACTTACATCCCTGTTGCTGCAGGTGTGGTAAACCACAGCTTGTCCATACAGGGTGGAGGGAGGGAGATGGATAAAGCAAATGAGCGTGGGGCAGGCAAGGCTAGATCCTGAGTCCTGTAAGAAGAATCTGGCACTTAGCTAAGTAAGCCCCCATCTGCACATTTAAGACTGTATCAAACCCCTTAAATCAATCATAGAATTGTCGAGTTGGAAGGGACCACAAGAGTCATCTTGTCTAATCCCCCCTGCAGTGCCCAATATGAGACTCAAACCCACAGTCCTGAGATTAAGAGCCTCCTGCTCTACCGACTGAGCTGTCCCAGCAGTTATGGCTTTCCTCAGAGCATCCTAGGAAGCGTAGTTTGTTAAGGTGGCTGAGAGTTGTTAGGAGACCCCCATTCCCCTCACAGAGTTGCAATTTCCAGAGTGGTTTAACAAGCAACCCTCCCCCCCTTCCCAGGGAACTCTGGAAGTGGTAGCTCAGGGAGAAGAATGTGGGTCTCCTAACAGCTCTCAGCAAACGTAACAGACTACAGAATCCTTTGGAGGAAGTCCTGACTGTTTAAAGAGGTAGGATACAAAATGTATAGCGCAGATGAGGACCAGTTTGCTAGAACTAGGCCCCATATGTTGACTGGCTCTGGCACTGCACTCTCAGGTGTGAACATGTATGGAGAGCCACACCCTGGGGTTACATGCTGGTCTTTGATTGTTTAGCATGAGTCTTTTTCCCAGGGTGCATTGCTGATGAGTTTCCATGCCAACCCAACAGTAATGGGAGAAGGCCCAGCTAGTTTTCTCTCACAATGCTGGGGTTTGCAAGATAGGGGTTTGCAAGACTCTCAGGTGCAGTATTCCAGAATGAAGAAAGATCCATGCGCCACAGCATGAGGAGCAGTCAGAAACCTATGGACTTAGTTACCTACTGCAACAAGCTGGAGCTCTGCCACAGAAAGAACAAAGTTCTGTATTTGGTGATAGCCAAAATGAGAAGTGCCTGTTCCATTTTTGTTCCCTGAGCTTCACTTCTCCTGGTCAATACTCTCATTCATTATACAACAGCAGGATTAGATGGTGCCTGCTGGCTGGCACACTCTGGACATTAATACATGCTGGCATGCATTTGTGCATGTGCCAGGGGTGTTCCATGTGAATGAAAAGGCACCGTTTGCCCTCCTATCGCAGCACATGCTGTTGTTCTGGACAGCCAGAATACACCATTGTGTTTGCAAGCATGTGACTCCATCGGGCTTCCTTTCAACTGCCTCCTGCTCGATGAGAAAAGAACCAAAGCAGAAACACATGGCATCATTCATAGCTGATTTTTGATGGTGATGACACTCCATGCAGTTTCTGATACAGCCCTTAAGTACATATGGAGAGTCTTGCCGGCTCTAGACTTGGATGCCCAGATGAAGTCAGTGATGACTTTCAATAAACAAAAAGAAGAAGCTTGTTTTCGAGTAACTGAAATCCCAAAGGATGGAAAATCTTTCAGCACGGGAATTAAGTACCGTATTGCCCCAAATATAAGCCGCACCCAAATATAAGCAGCACCTCTAATATTGGAGGGGGAGAGAAAAAAATACCTGAATATAAACCACTCCATTTTTCACTGCTCCTGGCTTCATACTGGGGGGGGGGGGAGTCGCACTGCATTGCCTTTCCCCTTCCTCATTCTCTCTCTTCCCGGCCTTGGGGGGGAGGACAGGGGACCACGTGCGGGGTGGGCGTCGCTTTGCCGCGCTCCTGGCGCTGTTTGCCCCACGCTCCTGGCTGCATACTGTAAGGTCATGAATATAAGCCACACTAATGTTTCATGATTGGAATTTTGTAAAAATATGAGGCTTATATTCAGGCCAATATGGTATATAATTAAGGTACTGGACTAGAACAGTCATTTTTTAGAAGGTCATACAACGACCTAATGCAGAGGATGATTATAACAAGCAACTGTAATACAAAGACATTAAATGGCCAAGTGAAACACCCTTGCTAATTTTGATACCTTACAAATAAAAAAGACAGAGGGAAGGCAACACAATTCAGTGAAGCAAAGCTAGTCAGGAATCACCCACACTTCCACTTTCTCCATGTCTGGAAAGCACAAGTCCAAATGGTATGCCAGTTGTCCCATGATTTCTAAGCACCAATCCAAGCGGTCTTCTCTTTGCCCGCTCCCCACCCCCAAAAAAAAACTGCTCTTGAGAGCTAAATTGGAACAAACAACAATCCATGGAAAACCTAGTTGCCATTTGTTCTGATTCAGCACTAAACCATGGTTTCCCCTGGGGGGGCAGCAGGGCAACCAGAAATGTGAATGAACCCGCAGTCTCTGAACCTGTTTCCACAAAAACTTCACTGGGAGACATGTTATAAATGAACTTCAGCAAACCATACACCTGCTAAGCACATGGGTATGTGATTTGGTTGCAATCCTAAGCACACTTGGAAATTATTATTATTATTATTATTATTATTATTATTATTATTATTATTATGCTACCCTTCTGACTGGGTTACCCCAGCCACTCTGGGTGGCTTCCAACAAAATATTAAAAACAATAAAACCTCAAACATTAAAAACTTCCCAGGGCTGTCTTCAGGTGTCTTCTAAAAGTCATATTGTCAATAAGACCTCTTAACCTAAGTGAGATTTATTTCTGAGTAGACTTACAGAGGATTGTACTCTAGTCCAAACAAATGTGGTAACAAGCATGACTTCTCTTAGTCCTCCCAGTAATGGTATCAAGCTCTTCAGGTAGCCAACAATCTGCATATAATTGACTGACTGTTCAGCTGGTTTTACCACCTTTCCACACAATGGTGCCCAACAACACATAAGATAAAATATGAAGAAAGAGAAACAATCCTGTATAGAACAGCATATAGAACATGAGCAAGATGTTTTCTTTTAAAAAGACACATAAAAGAGAGTTACTCATATAAAAAAGAGCCAAAATAAAAGGCTCTCACAAAAAGCAATACTGAAACATCAAAACAAATTTCAAGTTCCAAAGAAAAGCTTTTCACAAAGTTGGAAGCACCAGCATAATTTCTTCCAGGAACCAGAAAACCAGCTAACCAAGAGGGTTGACTGTTCCCATCCTGTATCTTTCTTGAATACTTAATTTTATTGTATCTGGTTGTTTATCACCTTTTGAGGTTCCAGTGAGAATTTTCAGACATTGTTTTCAGATGGTTTGCGAAACAATCTTGCTTCCACCGTCCATTTATAGAAAACACACACATTGCTTTCACAATTGGGCTCATGTGAGACACAGATGAAGGCCTATATGACACCAATTTCTTTGTATCTAACGCCAACATGAACTTTGGCCCATAGGTAACAGCAGCAGCCACTATCGATCTGATTCCAGTGTAAATTTGCTGCATTAACAAGTGGCCATTTAGAGAAATGAAAACAACTATCAATAAACAGGAACTCGTTTCAACAGAGAACTGGGTGGAGATGGGTCTGGGGACATGCCCTTCAGTAATTCCTGACAATGTGAGCCATCTTGGCCCAATCTGGTAAAAGTGAGTCACACATGCAACTAAAAGAGCCGTTTTCCAGACACTGTGTTCTGCATTGACTGGATGCAAGCGGTGATGATGCAGGATCACATACCCTCCATGTGTCCCGATTTTCCAAGTACAGTCCCAGAATTATGAAATCCATCCTGGCTTCTGATTTGATCCCAGAATGTCCCTATTTCCCCTGCCATGAGCTCAAGGAAGAGGATGAATCAGCGCTTGTCCCAAGCAGCAGTAGCAGCAGTGAGGGAGCATCCCATTGCCTCTCCTTAGCCGCTGCTGCCAGCCTCCTCCCTTGGGCAACCCATCTCCATCTCCCTCTCTGAGTCAGAAGAGTCATTGCTGCAGTGGGCAACCATTTGTTTAAAAAATGGACTTCTTTTGTTGGATGCCAGAATAAGAGGAACTGGACCAAGACCAACACTAGAAATCCTTTTATTGTAATAAACATTCTGCAAAATGCAACTGAGTTCACAGCCAATAGTTTTTATTGTTGAAGAAATTAAGTTTGTACAGCACAACTATAAAACATTTTGCCTCAGGATTAAGAACTGTAACTTCTTTTAAATAAATGAGGTGGATTTTTTAAAATAAATAAATTGAAAAATACAAGAAAACAATAGGTTTATGACTGCTGGGGGAACCCCACAAATATGTGCAGAGATCATGTACCCTCCAGTCACTGACTCTAGAGTAAGTGGGAGTGACACATATTCTGCCTGAATGAGATATGGTTATTTGACAGCAACACTTCCCTTGAGAGGCATGAAATACTACAAAGTGCTCCACCCTACTCTCAAGCAAGGGCAGAAAATGTAATGGAAAGCAAGAGCCAGGTCATATTTGGGGAAACATTTAGGATAAACTGCAGTGCCAAGGTGTTTTTGCTGTGTATTCTGCTCACACTGGAGAGCCAGTGTGGTGTAGTGGTTAAGAGCGGTAGACTCGTAATCTGGGGAACCGGGTTCGCGTCTCCGCTCCTCCACATGCAGCTGCAGGGTGACCTTGGGCTAGTCACACTTCTCTGAAGTCTCTCAGCCCCCCTCACCTCACAGAGTGTTTGTTGTGGGGGAGGAAGGGGAAGGAGATTGTGAGCCGCTTTGAGACTCCTTCGGGTAGTGATAATGACCGCTCCCCGCATAAAACAGGGGGCAACCTTTGCGTGGATGCGCGCAGCCCCTGGATCTGGAGCGGCTCCATCAGCATAGGCTTGGCTTCGCCTTCCCTCAGGTGGGATACCTGGAGGTCTCCGCCTACCCCAGTCAGTTGTCCAATCCCACCTGGGGGAAGCGTTGCCAAGGAGATCAGGCCAGGTTGGGGAGGGACTACCTGCCCACACAATAGAGGGAGGATCTTACCTGGGAATCCTCACTTGGCTCCAGAGCTTCTCCCACCCTACCCATCCTCAGTTAATGCATTATTTTGCAGGTTAACTTTTCTTCATACGTTTTGCAGGTTAACTTTTCTTCACAGGTATGTGGGCGCTGCTGCGTTAAAGTCGCTGTCAAAGGGCCGGAAAGGAATTTCCCTGCATTGGCAGGTTTCGCCTTTCCCGTAGCAAAACGTCACAACTTTGGCGGTATCAGGCCTTGGGTGGAATCCTTTTGTCCATCTTCCTCTTTGCAGCGGCGATACCAGGGTTCCCCATTAAAGGGGTTTCTGAAGGGAGGCTTTGACTGTACGCCGAAAGGTCGTCATTGCTCTTCCCTGTGGCACCGGCGTAACGGGGGCGTCTATCTCTGCTTGAACATATGTTCTCCAGAGCCGGCCCATCCCCCACTGGATAACCCTGATACTCCCTAGGTCCACGGCTGGGGACTGGGGAGGGAGAACGCCCAATGCCTGAGCCAAGGTCTACCCACATTTGAAATTTAATAAAGTTGTGGCCAATTTAATCCCATAGCACTTTGTCTTGAGTCGTTATTCCACATGACGAGGGGACCGCTCGGGATCTGGGGACTCCGCCTGTCCACACAAAGCGGGATATCAAATCCAAACTCCTCCTCCTCCTCCTCCTCCTCCTCCTCCTCCTCCTCCTCCTCCTCTTCTTCTTCTTCTTCTTCTTCTTCTTCTTCTTCTTCTTCAATGGGTGACCTTCTGTCTACCTCACAGCCTAACCTACCCCACAGAGCTCTTAAAAGAAAATGGATAAGGGGAGAACCATCTACACCCGCTTGAGCCCCTAGGAGGAAGGGGGAAAATAGCTTTGATAAGAACACAAGAGGCTGCTGGATTGGGCCCATGGCTCATCTAGCTGTTTTCATAGCAGCCAGGCAGATGCTTATGGCAAACTGGCAAGCAGGACCCAAACATAAGAACACCCCCACACACACACCATGCCTTCCAGCAACTGGTATAAACTGGATGAAAGGCACTTGTAACCACTTAGACAAAAAAAACACACCCTGTTATTGTGAATAACAAGCAAACCTATTTTGCTTTGATTTGCCTCACTTAAAATCACTTTCACAGAAGATGCTTGAAAATTATGTTCAATTTTTTCTGAAGAAGCTCGGAAAAATGAGCAGGGGAAGCATGCAGCATTACCCTGCTAGTTCTTCCCTTCCCAGAAAAAAATATTGAATAAATAAAAATGCTTACCTGACAAGGGAGAGGTATAATTAGCATTAGCAGCTAGGAAAACTCACTAATTAAACATGACCGTCCAACCTCTGCTTAACAATTCCAAGTGAAAGAGAACCCACAACTTCCTAGGGTCATCTGCTTCACTGTCCAACCAGGCAATAACTTTTTTAAAAAAAAAAATAAGTCATGGAATTGGTTTCTGTTTCCAAACAATGTGCAGAGCCACAACAGTCACTTCACACGAAATGGTCTTTTCATAATCCATTGAGCCCTAAAGCTTTATGTTTCAATGACTGGACTTGGATGAAACACTGCAGTGATGAAGTCAAGGGGAATAGCTGGGCTTCGGACTATTTCCTGCTCACCCACCCAAGATAATATTCAGTGCTTTCTGAGTTTGGTCGGTGAGGGTAAATACAGATATTGAGCAACTGATTCAATGTATGGCTTGTGCTATCACGGATGGTGCTTATTCTTTTGGAGATTTGTCTACCTCTTTTACACCCTTTGGTGTGAGAAAGCAAATGAAAAATAAGACACTCAAGAAAGAAAGAAAGAAAGAAAGAAAGAAAGAAAGAGAGAGAGAGAGAGAGAGAGAGAGAAAGAGAGAGAGAGAGAGAGAGAGAGAGAGAGAGAAAGAAAGAAAGAAAGAAAGAAAGAAAGAAAGAAAGAAAGAAAGAAAGAATTACGAAACCCCAGAAAGACTATCCTTTCCCTAATTTCTGCCATTTCAGGAGCTCTTTTTATTTATGTTTATTCCTGATCCTTTCCAAACTGCTCCTTCACTTCAGAGCAGAAATCTGCAGCCTGCAATTTGAAAGCAAAACAATGAACATGATCCTTCACTTGGTAGATGTAAAGTAAATATCCCTCCCACCCACACACCATCAGTCAAGGTGACTCCCATCCCTCGCCTGGAGTGGACTAAATATACTACAGTTGCCCTCTTAAGACCATCCCAGTCTAAGATGTGGCTGGAGAATGCTTTAATTGTCCGGATAAGCCCTGAAGCTGGAACATGAACAGCAGATGTCAGGGGCAGAAACAGCCACACACACACATACGGATCTCTCCGCAAGAAGAAACAAGCCAAACTGAAGGAGAAACCTCTCTTTGCCATAAATAAAGGGAAGGTAACCAAGAGACAGACTGGCATGTTTTAAGACTGGGGGAGCCAAACCAACCCCAGATTTAATTGTCTATGGAAGAGTGATGGCTGAGGGACTTTCCAGCAGAAACTTGTCTGACATGGTTTGTTTCACTGGCACCCATCTGCTGCTTCTGAGAGCTAGCCTGCATGTGTACGTGTGCATTTGTGTGCAAGCCTTGCACAGTGAAACGTAAGAGGATTTTAGTCCCAGTTCAGCTGAGATTTAGTGTTGAGCATAATGGGTTAGAGGGGCTTTAGGTAGTCCTTACTAAACAATGAACAGCAGTCCTTTTGTTCATGTTGCTGCTCCCGTTAGCTAGCTATGCAGAGGACTGGGTGCCAATCACTTAAAAAACAAAAAATAGTGAATGGGCAGAAGAAAGAGTGCTAGTTTCCCCATGCATAAATCCTGTTTGGTAAGATAATTGACATAATTAAGCTGAGAAGGCACGTCTACCCAAAGCACCCCTCCTCTCCCACATAACAAGAACAAACTTTAACATCCAAATAAGACAGAAATAATCTAAAATGAAAAGAAGGGGCTTCTGAGTGGAACTTAGTTTTCTAATTGAAAATTTATTAAACAAATAGAATTAAATGTAGAAAAGAAAACCATAGCGATAGGCTCAATTTGGAAGAGAAGCGCTAATGCCAGTATTGTGAAAGTCAACCTGGAGTTAGGGAGGGAGCCAAATATTGACGCTGTTGGCCATGTATAGAAAAAAGGACTCAGGAGAGGAGGGACAGCTTGACAATGGGACTGGGATTAAGTGTCCTGCAGTATTTACTGGCTGAGGCCATGCCAAAGACAGAGGCCAAAAGGCTCCAATCCTCAAGTCGCTAATCAGAGACATGTCTGACTGACTCCAGGGGAAGCGCATCAGAATGAGCATTGGAGAATTACAAGATTCAAACTTTCTGGACCTCCCAAAGAGCTACTTGAATTGCACGAGGAGAAATAGATCCTGTAATAATGGACACATCGTTAAAACATGCTCTCCCTTGGGGAAAGTTAATGGCAATGTTCCTTGGGCATCCTGACTCACTCAGATTGGACTCAAATCGCAAAAGGCATCAATATTGTAGCAAACTGAGTGATGGGATGACCTTATATATGCCTCCTCATACATGAGGCCTACTGAGCTCAGTGAGGCCTATTCATAGATTAGCATGAGAACTGCAGCCAGAGATTGTGAGCTGTGTAATGTAGATATCCCTCGGGCCAGCATCTCCATCCAACTGCAAAATGGGGATAATATTACTGACTTACTGTTATGAAAAATATTACTGAGATATGTAAGTAAGTGATTATGGCACTGTAGAGATGCTAGGTAAAAACGATAATGGAATAATATAAATAACATAATATCCCAACTAACTTACATGGATGGATAGTACACTGTAACCCATAGACTTGTAATGTTTGGGACTGTTTGCACACAGTCATGTTGATTTGTATACTTATTGGTGAATTTCACCAGCATTTACAATGGCATTGCCTTACTTTGACTTCAGCACCTTTGGCCTTCAGAATTACGTGTGAGCAGCCATCCATCTCGGAGCTGGCGCCGAATAGAAAAGGAGAAATAAACAAATAAAGACTTCGAGAAACAGAGATGGTGTCAACACAGGGAGCCTAACCTGGTTACTTCTCAGGTTATTACCTTTGGGAAGGAAAGGGTTTAATTGAATATTTCTTCCAAATGGTTCATCCATCTTCATTCTCCTAGCTTGCTTATCAATAGCTGCCAAGCAGCACATGTACCAAGCACAAGCAAACAGAATTATGTTATTGTAATTTTCAAAACACCATCAACAACTGCCTCATGAGCGTTGGAAAGGAAATCGAGTTATCTAGGCACATGTTACCTTATTAAAAGTTTAAGGAAAGAGAGCTGTATGCTAGCGATTGACCTAACCTTGTGTTGGTAATGGTGGTTCCACTCCATAAGTAAAACTTCTCTCCAGCCATGCTAACAGGAAAGAAAAAGACCTTATAGCAGGTGTGGGGGACCTGTGGCCATCAAGATGTTGCTGGACTACAACTCCCATCATCCTTAAACACTGGTTATGCTGACTGGGGTTGATGGAAATTGGAGTCCAACAATATCTGAAGCGTACCAGATCTCCCACACCTGCCTTATAGCCAGTGATGACTAGTGCCAAATGGGACTAAAGGAGCAGAGAGCAGGGAGGCCAATGGTGGTTGGGACCAGAAGTACAGTGGTACCTCAGGTTAAGTACTTAATTCGTTCCGGAGGTCCATTCTTAACCTGAAACTGTTCTTAACCTGAAGCACCACTTTAGCTAATGGGGCCTCCTGCTGCCGCTGCGCCACTAGAGCACAATTTCTGTTCTCATCCTGAAGCAAAGTTCTTAACCCGAGGTAATATTTCTGGGTTAGCAGAGTCTGTAACCTGAAGAATATGTAACCCGAGGTACCACTGTAATAACAGATAGAGACAACTAATTTGAGTTTGGTCCAAATCCTCCTTCCAGCTGGGTTCTACAATGTCAACACAGAGACTTTGGAGGAAAAACCTGACAGCCACAGCCCCTTAGGTTATATAAGTAAGAAAGTAGGGGGGATAGCTAAAGGAATATTGAGGTTAGTGGGGCAGTGCCCCATTTGCCCTAATGGGCCAGCCACCACTGCTTGCAGCACCTTCTTCCATTATACCTTTGCATGTTTGAAGATCAGTCACTGTCGGTGGTCCTAACTTCTATTGGGCTGCTGACCACTGCAGAACAGGCTTTTGGGTGGTGGTCCCTAAACTCTGGTACCAGCTCCCCACCACAGTAGGACACATCGTAGACAGACAGTTGACTGTAGGTAGGCTTTCAATTGGCCCTCTGTTAATTTATTATCATTTTGCTGCTCTATTATTTCATGTTGCATCTGTAATTCTGCATCTCACTTTCATAATTCCATCTGAAAAGCAGGCTATAAATCAACTGTACATGCACAACATTAATGCAGAGGCCAAAAGTCTATGTTCTGGCCTTGGTTTGGAAATCGTGACACTTGGGCGGATTATTCTGATGCAGGTACAAGTGCCCGAGGCAAAGACAAAGCAAAGGAGAGCTGCAATAATCCAAGCTCTTTCGTTTGCCTTCTGTGATGCTGCAGGCAGGCATGTTGAACAACACAGAGCTTTATTCAGGCTTCATCAGAGGAGACCGGTGTTGCATGCTGAGGCTTTGGCTTTTTGTCTCCCAGCCAAACAGTTTAATATTCCAGGAGATACCCTTATTACCTGGAGTGGAGATAAAAGTAATTTCGGGACTGTCTATTCTACCATGTGGCATGACAGTGCCTCCAGGACAACTGATAATAGTTGCGTACAAGAGCAATTAAAACTCAGTATCAAAAATTAAAAGCTGATTTTTAAAAAATCTTTAAAGCAGCTTCAGACATAGCATAAAATAGCAAAAAATAGCCTAAAATTATGGACGCAACAGCAGGGATCATTCAGTGTACAACTTAAGAGTTAATTTTGTCATCAGTAAATCAGCTAACCAAAGTGGAGGGGGGAGGTATTGCTTAGCAACCAAATAGAATGGCAGTGATCTTTACTGAGGTAGTACATGCTCCGATTGGCTGTGTAGTTCTGAGGGAGTTTTTCTCTGTATGTTTGGTTTTATGTCTCCCTGTGTACAAGGCATTAACTAAGAAAGACATCTCTCTGTTCCTTTCTCCTCAAATTAGACATTGTTTTTGTTCAGTTTGCTCCAGACTTTACTCTCAGGACTGCATCTGTGTTAAGTGACTCTGGTAATAAAAATGACCTTCAACCTTCCCATTCCTGCTTGGCCAAGCATTTGCCAAGATAAATTATTTCTCCTTGAAAAATAAAAGCAGAGGTGGCCTGTCAAGCTTTTGGTGGGAAGGAAGTTCCATGCTGAGGGTGCCATTGCTGATAAGGCTCTGCTCATAATGAACAGTAGCACAGTATGCTGGTTGGTGTAGGCCCTTTGTAAGATTAACCTTGTGATATGATCTACAGAATCTCATCATCTGATTGATTGCCGAAGCTTGGCTGCCCTTGGCTTTTGCAAAATGCTTCTGTACAGGGAGGGGGTGGAATTCTCAAGAGCTGCTCTTTGTGTGGCCATAAAGGGATGGCATTCCATGTAGTTGCTTCCTTATTGGAGCCAGTTCTGTAAAGCTGTAGCATATAATCCCGCATCGCACGTCTTGCTCTTGGTGGATATACGCAATGGATTCATTAAGTCTAATGTTCCATAACAAAGTAGATGCTCATTACAGTGTTTATTGTTCCCCCTTTGCAGCTGCACCTGAATGAAACCAGGCTCCTAAAGTGTCTCTCTAAACTGCTCTTGTACTGGGATTAACTCCCAGAGAGCAGTTACACATCTTAAATCCCCTGCTGTCATAAACCCTCTTCACACTTTCCCACCCTGCATTGTCCTGTAAGCCCATCATGTGCTTAAGAATAAATCCCTTGGCACAGAGAACTCACTTTCCCCCACTCTTTGAGTACACTTCCCAATAGATCCCATCGGCACTTTAACATTACAGAGTTGCTTGCAACTCGACATCCTGAGGTCCTAGTGTTTAATTTCTGAAAGGAAAGGTGCCCAAGCTCACGTTCCTGTGAAACTGATGTCATTTCTTGACCTTCAAGGAAAGCCAACGTGTTCCCTCCAGATGTTGTTGGACACAAAGCTCCCATCAGCCTCTGCCAGGGTGGCCAGGGATCAGGGATGAGGGCATCACATTGGAAACTCCTGCATTGGACCGGAAGTCCTTCTAGTCGCAGGCATTTGCAGACCGGCTCTGATTTGTCCAGCTGTGTGAAAAGGGAACTCTGCCATTGCTCAGAGACAGCTTTTATCATTGATAATATTCTGTATGAAGCAGTTCCCGGTGCTGAATCCTGGTGATCCAGGGCTCAAATTCAGTGCTATACCAGATGTGGGGAACCTTTGGTCCTTCAGATGTTTATGAACTCCCATCATCCCTTGCCATTGGCTATCCTCGCTGGGGCTGATGGGTGTTTTAATTCAGCAACATCTGGAGCATCAAAACTTCCCCACACGGCTCTCTACACCTTTTAGCTGACAAAGAGCACAGATTACACGGTCTTCAGAGCGCATGTTATGGTCTAAGAGAAAATTGTATGAAAATGATATATCGATGGTATCTAACACCGAGTAAATCGGCAAAAATGTATAAATCTAAATCAAATAAGTGTTGGAAATGTAAAGAGAAAGAAGATTCTTTTTATCATATGTGGTGGTTTTGTAGTAAGGTTAAAGCTTAGTGGGAAATGATATATAATGAATTGAAAAGGGTCTTTAAAATAACGTTTGTTTTTTTAAAAAACCAGAAGCTTTTCATTTGGGAATTATAGGGACAAAACTACCTAAACTGTACAGAAACTTATTCAAGTATGCTACTACAGCAGCAGGAATGTTACTTGACCCAAAACTGAAAGAAGCAGAAGTCCCAGCAAAGGAAGAATGGAGACAAAAACTTATAGAATATGCAGAAATGGCAAAACTTACCAGAAGAATAAGAAATCAAGATAACATTTTTTAAAATAAAAGAATGGAAATAGTTTATTGAATATTTACAGATAAATTGTAAACAGATAAGAACATTGGTAGGATTATTGTAATAACCTGCAGTTTCATAAGAGTATATATTTAAAGTAGATGAATAAATGAGCAAATTAATTTGGATTTGCAGAAAATATTAAAAATAAATTTAAGGAACCTCAGAAAGAGGGGGAAGGAAGTCAAATTTTGAAACGATGGCAAAATTAGTGAAATGTATAAACCTGAAAAGTATAAATAAAATTAAAAACAAAACAAAACACTCTCATCAGAGCAGCTTCCAAGGCAGATGAGTAAGCAGCTGTGAGGCTGCTTTAAATTAGTCTACATGTCACATACAGCAGACATCCAAGATGGAGTCCATATCTGAGAGAGACGTTCTTTTCCAAGGGACACTTGTTAACACTATTAAGGAACCAATAATTTGATTACACACTCTGATGTTCCCTGGGAGGTATTAAATGGGGGGGGGGCAAAAGTCTGCAATCATTGGTGCTTTGTTCTCTGAACTTGTGCTTTATCCTAGCCCTCAATCTTTTTTGAATGCATTTATCCAATTACAGCAAGTCATTTGCGCGCTGTGTAACTTATAACCTGGATTTAACACACACACCCCGACTGCAGACTCCAGGCTGTTACGAGCATGAATTAAGGATCATTAAGTCTCACCACTGCTGTATCTAATGCTCTGAGAGAAACCAAAATTGACAGATTCACCCATCCCTAGCTTACAGGTAATGTTTAGGTGTAGATCACTAACACAAGAATCTCAGTGGAGGGAAGGTCCAATTTATGGAAGGCTGAGACTTGCTATTATTATTACAGTTACATTGCCCATTGACATCTGATGGTGCAATACAATTGTTACCTTCCTTGCAATTCCTTCATTCCCTAGTAAACACTGCAATAAGAATACAGCCCTTGTTAAGCTGAGATAACCTGAGAATGAACAGGAGAGGCCAAAAAACACCTCCTTGAACAATCAGAACCAAAGTCAACAGAGCTAAACTCAGGAAATACATATTTTTCTTTGTTTCTCTTGGGGTGGGTTTCCCTCCTTTTAATTCACACACCACCACCCCGGGACATATTTCTCTAAATTCAACCATGCTAGTGGCGGCAACGAGGAGCTCAAGTGATGCCCTTATTTTGCAGAGGAAGATAAAAACCAATGAAGCACGGGTGCAAACATACCAGCCTAGGTAAATTTGCACCACCACTTCAAAATTCTCCAGTTGAGATAAGGGGCTGTCTCACACAAGTTCCCAGCAATCTGAGGCAATTCCAGCAGACTGCTTTTTTTTTTTTTAATCAAAGGTCACTGAGGAAATTGGAGAGGGGGGAAATACCACTACAAGTACAAACAGAAAGATCCAAAAGGTTTACTTGTCTTGTTAATGTTCTGCTTGCAGGACAGCAAAATGGCGGCTGTCCCACAGAAGTCCTGGGAAATGTGCTATCTTCAAAACAGGATGGCAATGCACATTTTCATAAGGTCACTGTTATGGATTGCTTCATTGAAGCATGGGCAGTGAGTGCATGGGAACGAGCTGGATATAAGCTTCAGAAGGGGTATGTGCAGTGACAGGATGTCCTGTTTCGCCACCTGGGGCAAAACAGGAGTTGCCATCTCCTGCCCTGCTCCCACCACACACACACCCTATTCTGCCACTGCTGCACCTTAAGGTAAAGGGACTTCTGACCATTAGGTCCAGTCGTGACCAGCTCTGGGGTTGCGGCGCTCATCTTGCTTATTGGCCGAGGGAGCTGGCGTACAGCTTCTAGGTCATGTGGCCAGCATGACTAAGCTGCTTCTGGTAAACAAGAGCAGTGCACGGAAACGCCGTTTACCTTCCCGTCGGAGCGGTACCTATTTATCTACTTGCACTTTGTGCTTTCAAACTGCTAGGTTGGCAGGAGCTGGGACTGAGCAACGGGAGCTCACCCCATCGCGGGGATTCGAACCGCCAACCTTCTGATTGGCAAGTCCTAGGCTCTGTGGTTTAACCCACAGCGCCTTAGCTCTCACCAAACCCAGCTGGAGTCAGGGTGCTCCGCAAAATGTTGCTGCTTGGTTTCCCCACCCCGGGGGAGGAGCTGATCAGCAACGTGGTGCACAGGATCACCCTGGCTCTTGCTGAATCAGTGGGTGTCGGGGCACTCCTCAAAGCATTGCCACTCGCTTGTCTTCTTTCCCCTGGGAAGATAAGCGGCAACAGTGCACATCAGAATGCCATGCACCAGAACACCTCCCTTCTTGGCAATCAAAGCTGTAGTGGGATGACAGAGCACTGCCTCTTGCATTTCCGTCGCCTGCGGTTGGTGATTCACCTCACCTCATGGGTGGGCAGGCTCTGGGGCAAGCTCATTCTTGGTGTACGTTTTTGGCTAAAACAATGAAGCGGCCTTGCAACCCCTTTAAGATAAGTGCATTTATGGTTGTACAAGTGTTTGGGTCTTCACCAGGGCTCTTCTTCATGCGCTCTAGTCAATAAAAGTTTGTGCCACACAAATCTTTGCTGGTTTTGCTCTAACAGGTAAGACAACTAGACAGGGAAGGGTTGAAGCAAGTACATTGAATTAAGATGTCCAGCCAAATGCCAGGTTGTGGATCTCTCAGATAGAGCTGCTAGCACCCAGCATCTCCTGTGTCCTATAAAGGTCTTGTCCACTGGAGTTCCAGTGTTTACTGATCACTTAGAAATAAGTTCCATGGCAACAGAAAGACCAAGAATTGGGAAGACAACATTCTTTTTATAATCCACAAGGAAGGAAATCTACAGAAGTCACAGGCAGTGACAGCTAGTGGTTCACCCAGGGTCTATATGAATGATCTCCAGCCTTGCCACTTGGGGTTAACTTAGGTTATTTAAAGTTCCAAAGCATCTGGAAAGTAGTTCGATTTCTCCTTCCTAATGATGTTATGCTTTGGCTTCCTCTTCCTCCTGCTGTTACCCTTATTTAATTTTAACTTTGGAGGCACAAGGTTTCCTGGGCTGTGACTTTGCTATTCATTTGTTCATTGATTCAATTCTCTTGATGTTATTATTGATGCCTTCCCCAGATAAATGCCTGCTGTGCGGGAGTCAGGGTAGGAGGGGAGCAAAAATAATTTTGTTGCTTTTTCTGAGCCATCGCACTAAATACTTGCCCAGCTGCAGTAACAGCACATCAACTGTTATCCACATTAAAATGATGACCTGGATACTGCAATGGAGAGACAGCTTGACAGCTGGGAGGAAAAACTGTCCAAAGGTTGCATCATGCACTGAACAGGTCTCCAATGAAATGTCTTACATATGTTACAAAGACAGGGGGTGGAGAACATGCTAGTTAGCTGATGCATTCCCAATGTACCATCCATTTGGCAGAGGAATGGCTGGTATGAACAGCTGGGTACCACGAGCAATGCCACCATTCTCCATTTTTCACACCACCGTGCTATGTCTACTGGCTTGTTTCCATTTCCAACGTTCAGAAAAGTTGGCTTTATGTGCTATTTACATATTGATTATTTATCCCACCCTTTCTCCAAGGAAATCAGGGTGCCATATAAGATTCGTCCTCCACCCCTTTAGCCACACAACAGCCTTTGAGACAAAGGGGAAGTGACTGATCCAAGTAAGCGTCATGGATGAGTGGGAATATGACCTTCAGTCTAAGTCCACAAGGCTGGGTATGCAGATCCTTTCAGGACTCTTTCTGTCCTAACCAGAAGACATATTAGTGAAACAAAATGTGCAAAACCAGCACTTGGCTCATCATGCATAATAATGGCACACACGTACCTTGTACATACTCCATGAAAGCATGATTAGCTGTGGTTCCTCAGCATGGATACATGCCCCATGTGCACACATTAAAAATAAGTGTATGCAGTCATAAGACTATCATAACATGTGATGATCAGTGATGGGTTAAGGGATAAGTCAAGAGAGCCATGGCTTAGCCCCTCACATTTGAAATACTTTAAAAAAAACAACTAAGATATTTATCTACCCTGAAACAATTTTAATTTTATAATACGCCAAAAAAAAAGAACTTTTGAACATGGATGTCAGATAAGAGGAAAGAAGAAGCTTGAAGGGCAGCTGAAAAGAAATGATCAAGTCTTGACAGTTACTTCCTTACAGCTATAGAAAAAAGGACTTCATACTTGAAGAAGCCAATCAGGCCCACAGCAACAGGCACCCATTTCTTCTAGTACACATAAGAAGGTTACACAACAATCAAATGATAATGCAGCTAACATAGCGGGGAGATACAATGGCATGCAGCAAAAATTTCTGGGAAAAATAAGTATACTGTATATATTCAACGTCCTGGACATCTGCTGAATCTTGCTGGTCATGCTGCAATAGATTGCAGTCTAGATGCAGTGTGTGTGTGTGTGTGTGTGTTGTGCAACCAATTTACACTTGCTTCTCAGCCTCTACTAAATAATAATAATAAATAATAAATTTTATTTATATCCCGCCCTCCCCAGCCGAAGCTGGGCTCAGGGCGGCTAACAACAATAAAACAATACAAAAGTACAACACAAACAACACTCTAAAATCATTCATTATAAAATTAATTAAATTCAAGCCACTGGCCACTATTGGGCCAGAGCTCCGCGAAGATTGCCGAGGGAGGGAGTCAGGCTGTGCCCTGGCCAAAGGCCTGGCGGAACAGCTCTGTCTTGCAGGCCCTGCGGAAAGATGGGCCTGCAAGACAGATGGTCTTGCAGTTCTCAATGCTGGGCAGTTCTCAAATCCTTCTTGGGTCCAGTGTCCACAGTACCAAAGCATCTCTCCAACACTAGGTGGGAAGGACCATGCAAAGGCTGCTTTAGCTATATGTTATAATTCAATGGATGCATTTACTCATAGCCACATGAATGTAAGTGAAAAAGGTTATACAAGAAAATACACTTGCATTTTTCTGGAGAAAATGGAAGACTTAGAGTTTGGAATCCTTTGTTAGATTAGTTCCACAAGACCAGCAAAGCCCTACAGGAGCCACAGACTGGCTTTAGCACATGTACAAAGCTTTACATGTTGTCTTATTGCTTTGTGAAAGAAACCAGAGAGAGTTTTGATGAAACTAAACTTAAAGCAAATGAAATCAGCCTGCTGTAAACTAAGATTGTGTGAATAAAATAAAATAAAATAAAAAGAGTAGGAAAACAAGTAAGTCTGTGGTGCACTTTATCCCAAAGAAAAAAGTATTTCATATGTTGCAAAAAATATGTTGCAAAAAGATATACATTTTGGTTTATTTGGTAGCCTCTAAATCAACGGTTCTTCTAACAGTTGTGTGAAGGCATAGCCTTATGATGAAAGACTATCTTGTAGCTGTTAATATCAACCGCATTGAGGAAATCAGGCACTTCCATGCTTATATGAAGCAAAGTTGTTCTGATATAGAACACTTATGCCACCAGAATCTGTATCACATAACCTTCCAAGATAAGATCCAGTTGGCTTTCCCTCATGTAGAAGTAATAGTGCAGCTATTTTTGAGTCTACGTAGCAATCTGCACCATTCGCAGCTGAAAGGGATTAGGAATAAACTGCAGACATCAATGCTGCAGGAAAAGCTGTCTGTGCACTAAGCTTTAAGTGCACAGGAAATTATAGGCTTCTTATCATGGTGACTGATGGGGTATGAGAGCAGGTTGAGGGAAATTCCCCCCACTTAGACCTTCCCCAGGATCCTAAGCATCACACTCCCCTGGATCAGCCAGGGCCACAGAAGCCTTCTCCAGGGGCCACTGCAAGCTACCCTTCGATGGTGTCCTGACTCATCCAGCCCATGACATACGTTGACTTTCCCAAACCTTCTGAACTCTAGCTCCCAGCAGCCCAACCACTATGGTCAATAGTCCAGGATAATGGGAGTTGTAGTCCATAAGAACTTTTGTAATCCAAATTATTGGGGAAGGCCGCTGAACACTATGTGTTCCTGCTGGGAAGGAAGGAAGGAAGGAAAGAGACCTGACCCATTTTTGGCCTGCATGTTTCCCAAGGACATCGTTGAGCTAAACTGTAAAGCATTAATAAATAAGTACTAATTAACATTGGCTCCAACCCCTCTATTTCACTGCACCTTATCAAATGTTTCAGCTGATTCATGAAGCTGGAGCCTGAAATATTTATCTTGCGTGTTCTTCCAACTTCTGTATTTTTGCACTATTAGTATTCAGACCACTCCTAGATGTACTTGAGCTGGAGAATGTCCTGGCGCTAAAATAGAACTATGAGGTGTGAATCTGAGTGTGAGAACAGCACACACCAATGGTGTATGAAAAGTGGCCAGAGACAGAATGAGGCCTTTATCATCTCAGGTATGATGGCTTTGTGTTGCTTTATATGCTTGCCACGAGGTCGTGTCCTGAGCCTGTGTGGGAAACGGTCCCAGCTTGAGGTTCTGCTGAAGTAAACTAAAGAAAAAGGTCCCTTGCCTTTAAGGAATGTTGAATGAGTTCAATCTCTAATGTTGGGATAGTCACCATGATGACCTCCATATGTTGTTGGACTACAACAACCATCAGCTGGCATGGCCAATGATCAGGGATTATAGTCCAAAAACATCTGGAAGGCACATCTGGTTGTCTATCTCTGTCTTAAGGCACAAAAACTATGTATCCAACTTGTTCCAGATGCCTTCTTGTATATAGCCCCAAAGGGGAATTATTGTCTTCTGTGTTTTTGTTGATATGGCGTATAAAATGCTGGAAATTGTCATATTAGTTTGATGGATAGGCTCTTAATGTAATGAAATGTGGCTATTAAATACAAGTGATCTGGTGGACAACATTACCCTATTCCTGTGAACAGGGGCAGCTGTAGAGATGCACAGCACTAAAGGACACATCATATTCACAGAGTGCCATTCTTTACCCTGCAGTAGGGGTGGCAAGCATCTCCAGATGTAGCTGGTCTATAACTCCCATCATCCCTGACCACTGGCCATGCTGGCTGGGGCTGATGGAAGATGGAGGCCAATGAGATCTGGAAGTGGAGAAGACTGCCACCATGTCACTGGGTGACCTATATGCCTGCTCAGTTTGATGTCCAGGTGCTACTGTTGATATGTAGCTCTAAGGCCCTCCCTTCTCCCCCTCTTAGCATCTTTAAACCAGATGTAGACTGAGCTGCTGCTTCCAAGAAAGGGCTCCTTCAAATGGAATGCTGTGAACCCTGCTGGTTCACAAGGTGTGCTCACTGTTGAGGACTGCTGCAGCATTTGTTAATTTGCATATCAGAATTAACCAGCACAGTTCAAATACCAGAAACAGGAATTTTCATATGACCTCAAACACATTTTACAAACCAGTTCAAACATGGAGGTTGTGGACTCTCCTTCCTTGGAGGTTTTAAAGCAGAGATTGGATGGCCCCCAGGACGTGCCCCGGGACGCACACCAGCCACGCCCCCGCCTGCTCTCTGCCCCAGGTGCCGGAGCATGAAGCTCCGCCACTGACTAGATAACCCTCAAGTTCTCTTCCAACTCTACAAATCCATGATTCTATGAGTCTGTGGGCTTGTCCACACTTCCTGCTTGTCCCATGACTAGAAAGCATGGGTCCAAACAGTTTTCCACTTACCCCATGCTTTCTAGGCATGACTCCAAGCAGTTTTGCCTTTGCCCTTCCTCTTTCCCCTCATAAAACCTTCTCTTTTGTGATAAATCGGAACAAACAGCAATCTGCAGAAAACCCAATTGCCGTTTGCTCTGATTCAAATGGAAGCGTGGGTGAGCCCTAAGTGAAAGAGCAAGTTATCTGGCCCAAGTGATCTGTGCGTCTTGGCCTTGATAGGCACCTCATATTGTCAACCGCTGGCTCCTGCCATACCTCTGACCCAAGCCTGTATTTTTCGTGCCTTGGATTTTGGTGCTTGTATTGAAATAATGATGTAAGCTGCAAAATAAATTTGCAGACAACAATCCTTTGTTTAAAAACAGGTTTGCATTCTTTCCCCCTGTGCAGTTTTATAACACTGAAAATAGATTACTAAGGAAAGCAGTAACTGAGAGGACCCAGAGATGTTGGCAACCCACATTTTCTGAGGATTAAGGCAGCAATCCTCTACCCACACCTGGAAGTGACATCCGTGGAACTCAATGGATCTTTCTTGTGAGTCATAGGATTGCTCTGTTACTTTCTGAACATTGGCAAAACGCAACAACTATGTGAAAGCAATTAACATAAAAATGTGGATCTGGAGAAAGTGAGTTTGAAAAAAATCCCATATGCAGTGATATTATTTGCAGTAGGCCATGGGCTACAGGAGATGGAAAATAGCAGAGGCATTGGTCACTGTCCTACTTTCCTAGTGCTAACATATTTCTTTGATGTAAAGAGGGCCCTTGGCGGCCACAAGGAGGCTGAGAGATGCCCTTGCCTCACTTCTCCAAAGAGGAGAAATTACCAAGCCAGGATGCCAACATACCTGGGCTGGGTAAATTTGCACACACACTTCACGTTATAATAGATGGCCCTTCTGGGTGATAAAGGCGCCCTGCAGGAGTCTGGCACCGGGACAGAGGGAAGAAAGGTCATGCCACAAATTCCAGCTATGTTGATAGGAAAGGAGCCAGATAACATCTACAGTCCCCAAGAAAGGAAATCGAGAGCTCATAACATAAACTGATGTGAAGGGCTCACAAGCAGGAGACTCCAAACAGATTCAGGAATGGCAGAGAACAGAGATTGATAGCATTACTGTGTTTTGCATCTGCCTGAAACCATTAGTAAACATAGATTACCTCCTGCTCCTAGTTGCCACTGGAAATCTTCCCCTTCCTAGTTTAAGAATTATTAAGGTGTAAGGGAGGCCCAATTCCATAAATCCACTATTCTGCCATTTTTTATTTGTTCAGATTTGTTGTCTTGGCGGCTATGGCAAATTTCATTTTCCAATCTAAGGTGAATTCAAACACATGACGTGAGAATATCCTCTATTCTGTCACTCTCTGTCAGCAGTGATGAGCCCTGTCTAGGCCCCAGACCTCAGCATTTGCACAGTATGTTGTACAGTGGTACCTCGAGTTAAGAACTTAATTCGTTCCAGAGCTCTGTTCTTAACCTGAAACTGTTCTTAACCTGAGGTACCACTTTAGCTAATGGGGCCTCCCGCTGCTGCCGTGCAATTTCTGTTCTCATCCTGAAGCAAAGTTCTTAACCCAAAGTACTATTTCTGGGTTAGCGGAGTCTGTAACCTGTAGCATCTGTAACCTGAAGCGTCTGTAACCCAAGGTACCACTGTATACCTGAACTGGGCGTATGCATATGAATGCTCACCTCTTTCATTTTAAGAGCTGTGATGGATAGCATGACCTTGCTCACATGTAACCTTAAGGCAAACTATTGCATACTGGGAACACATGAACATTCTGACTCCCAGAAAAGAGCATACACCCACTTTGCTCCTCCCCAATCCTTTTAGCTCAGCATGGCAGTGAAGCCAAGGTTTGTCTTAGCATGTCAACCAAACTTGGGTTTGTGGTTAAATTCTCTTTTCCTTAACCATGATCTAGAGCCAAGAATAAGTCTTGGTTTAGCTGTAACACTGACCTAACAGGACCAGAATGGAGCAAAGGGCAGTGAACTCCTCCACAAGAGCCAGCACATTCATTTGCTCACACTAAGCCATGGTTTGGTTTGGCTTAGCATTACATGCAAACATGGCCATTGTCTATTCCACTCTTTTTGCTAACCCTGGTTATCTGCAAACCACAATTTACAGCCATGACTAGAAGTGGACATACAAACGATGGATAGCCTAGTATTATCTGAGCTTCAGCAAATCTCCAAGGTCTAAAGCAGCACTCTTTCCCAGCTGCTGTCAGAGATCTATTCTATTGGATGTGCCAGGGATTCATTCTGTTTGAGACCTTCTGCATGCAATGTATGGGTTTGAATGGTGAGACACAGTTCTTCCCTAAGGAAAGGGAGGGGTAGACCAGAACTACAAACATAAAGTGCAGTGTTACAGAACGTTATGCTACAAGAGTGTTGCAAGAACATCTGAGAGCTCTAGAGTCTTTCTGTTGTGGGCAGACCTCCAAGCTTTATGCCTAGGTTTCCCCAAAGATACTGGTTTCTTTTGTGAGATCTATGGATGCAAATCTCTCTACAAAATACTGGTACATACAATGAATTGCAAAAGTGTTGTGAGGCCTGACCCAAAATGGAAATCTGTGCAAAAAAAAAAATATTTCAGGAGGCTTTGGTTCAAATGAATGAAGGAGAAATAGGATATGTATAACTCTTCTCAGACTGAATAATATTCCGTCATTCTAGTGTATACATTTGTGCCTCCCCATTGATTTCACCTGCTAAAAATAAAAAAGACCAGTTTGTGCCCTAAACGATCAAGATTTTTCTGGTGTGCATGGCAAGAATAAACCATTAACCAGATAGGAGCAGTTCTTTAGACAGGAGGAAATAAGGACAGATTAGGATCAAGTCTCTGAGCACAAAAGGAAATCACAGGCCAAAGAATGAAAAGTGGAATGACATATGCCATGAATAATGTTGATAAAATATTTTACAGTATTAGCTAACCCAATTGTCCCCCCCCAAAAAAGTGCAATCTGTATGACCTTAAGAGCCTGATAAGGCAGTTAGACAAAATGTCTGTGAGGAGCACTGGGTATTTTCTTCTTAACTGGCTCCCCTCCTTCTCTGCACCACCACTTGTTTAATACACCCCTTAATCAGGAAGACAGACGCTCAGAATGGGAGGTTGGCTGTTGGGTTTCACAGTGGAATTTGAACTATATGTGTTTAACTTTCCCTCAGATATCAGTTAGGCAGCCTTGTGAAACCAGGGAAGGAAGGGATCCCTGTGAAGTGACCAAGGCTGGCATTGGAGGAGCTGTTTGCATAAGTCAAAACTCCTCAAGCCTGCAAGACAAAATAGGTCAGTAGAGTTGCTGGGAGACTTATGTAAGGTAGAAAGTGGCAATTCGCAGGGAAGTCCACTTACAAAAAAAGGCCAAAGTTCTCAAGCTTGTATGGGGACGGTGAAAACTAGCTTGTGTGCCTGTCCCATGCCATGTTCAGACTTTAATTAAAGTGAATTGCCTTTTATTTAAAGGAGGGTGCCTTTCTGTTTCAAAGCATTGCGGAATGATTATCAGATAATTATTTTCATTGCATTGTATTGAGTTCCAGAGAAAGGAATTTTGTGGCTTGGCTTGTTAGGAATGCATTAAAACCCTGAACCATCTGACAAGGGTGTGCTCCACAATCTGGCCATCTGGATCAGAAGTCATTTAGCAAGCTATGGAAAGGTCAATATATTACATAGTGAGAGTTTGTTTATTCATGGTATTCCTACTTAACATAATGGTCATCTGCAGGATCTGGAATTCTTTCTCCTAAAGGGGGATCAGTGCAAAAAGAAGAAGAAGGGCTGTTTCACACACAACAGATAATTTTGCAGAGTCAGCCCAGTCATCATGTTGGTTGAAGACTTCAAGTCATCTGAAATGTAACCATTTGGAAGCTGCTTTTCCACCACCAATTCCTCGACAGCTGAAATATCATTGGAAGCTGACATGGAGAACCTGTGGCTATCCAGATATGCATGGATTCCCAGCTCCCATGAGCCTAAGCAAGCAGTGCTGGGGGATGGTGGGAGTTGTTGGCCAACAACATCCGCAGGGCCACAGGTTCCCCAACCATGGTTTAACAGGAACAAATAAGTGTCTAGGGGCTTGTTGCATGGGTCTTTCTCCTCAAATTGGCACCATCCCTTCTGGCATAGTGCCGATCCCATGACTGAAATATTATTTGTCTCAATAGGTGGGTCATTTAAATGTTACTCCAATCCATGCAGCAGCTGCTCATGGAAAACTGGTTCCATCAAGGCTAAGGTAATGGGTTCTTCATCCAGCAGCTAAGGCTACACATTCCACATTCCACACACCCACACCCACACATTATTTCCTGTGTATGATGGTGTTGTGTTGCCTTGAGGCGTTGATCAGCTGTGGAAAATAGGTGCATGCTTAAAAGTATTTGTGCAAACAGTGATCAGTAATGTTACTTGCACACACAAGTGTCAAGACTGGATTGTATATGCCAAAGGTGGAGAACCTGTAGTCCTTCAGATGTTTTGGACTACAACTCCCATCATCCCTGACCATTGGCCATATTGTCTGGGGCTGATGGGAGTTGGAGTCCAGCAACATCTGGAGGGCCACATCTTCCTACTTCTATTATAGATGAAAATGAAGTGTCCGTGGCTGATATTGACTTGGTGCAGCAGCAGTTACAGGAAGAACAGGCAGTTGTAAGTCTAAAATACATTTATCCTTCCTGCCCATATCTTATATTAGTACATAATATGCCTTAGTGGTATTGCAGTGCTAAGCAGATTTTAGTATAGTTTAGTATAAAATGATAGCTAGCTTAAATTTAAAAGACAACCAATAAAAACCTAAATTTAATGTATAATCTTTAGCACAAAACAAGAGAAGCTTAAATTAAAGACAGCTTATAAAATCTAAATTTATTATAGCATCATTATAATGCAATAGAAGTTTAAATTAAAAACAGCTTATAAAATCTACATTTTTATACAATGTTTATATTATAAAACAACTGTTTAAATTAAGGACAGTGCATAAAATCTTGAGCTGTATAATTTAACCTCTTAAAATCTTTCAAATTTAACCTTCTATTTCTTTGTAATAAATCCAGACTATTAACCTGTGGCCTTTTCAAGATTGGTTCCATTGTTTTATAGTAAGAAATAAAAGTGCAGCATTACTAAAATTTAGATCTAAGCAGTCAAAGTGCATTCAGTGAATGTGAGTTGATGAGCTGGCACCCTAGCAGCAGGCTTTACCTCTGACCGATGCACATTCATGGCAGCGCCTGAACAGAGCCTCCCAAAACATGATATACAGAAGTTCAGAAGAAGTTCTGAATTAGCGTCTGGAATCAGTGATGGACTGAATGCAAAGCAGCAGATTAGAAATTTCATCCAGACAAGGCACAGGGGATGGTGGTCAGTAGGACAGCAGATCCAGGAATACAGCCTGTTCCACATTCCCTCTGAAGAACTAGGTCTGTCGTCTGTGGGTGCTTTTGGATAGACCTTTGCGCTGAGAAGATAAAGTGGCAGCAGTAGCCAGGGACGCCTTTGCACAGCTGTGGCTTATATACCAGCTATTATTCTTCCTGGAAAGGCAGGTTTGCCCATTGACATTTATATCTTGGCCACATCAAGACTAGTGTAATGTGCTCTACAGGTGTGATTTGTACAATCTGAGAAGAAAAGTTTCGTTTTTTTCACTTCTGCCCTTGTACATAGCAGGGAGATAGTCAAACAAACATACAGAGGGGGGAAACACCCTCAGAAGTCCACAGCCAAACAAGGCATGTGCTACCTCATGCCACTCTGTTAAGCAACACTACCACCCATCCCCCTCTTTGCTCGTTGAATTTATCAGCAACAGAATTAACACTTAAGTTACAAACTGAATGATCCCCGCTGTTGCACTTCCAACACTAATTGAGCCCTTGGTTCAGGTCCCACCACCATCAGGTGTACAGCTGGTGATGGCACAACAGGGCCTTTTCTGCAGCAGCACCCAGGTTATGGAATTCCCCATTCCTTAAGCGGCCTTTGGTTCACACACGTCGGGCTTTCCTACTGGGCTTTTGAGCTGGCATTATCATTGTTGCATTTTCATTGCCTTTTTTTGCTGCTGCTTAAGTGCCACTTTTCCTGTTGTATTTTACTGTTAACCACTTAAGAAGGATGTCTTTGGGGAGAAAGGCAGCATATCTTTAAAGTAAACTAAATAAAGAAACAAACAAAATTCACAAAATGATCGAGAAAAAATGCAAATAAATCCAATGAGGGGTCACTAGGAGCTGATGTTTACACCCATACTTTATCCATGCCATCGCATTGGCTCTCTCTTGTAATGGTGGACCTTGCTGCTTTATGAAACTCTTATCAATTTCATATGTAATGACATGAAAATTCCTTCCACTGATTGACTTTATTTTTTTTAAGTGACCTAATAATTTTTTTTCCCTTTGTCCCCCTGGACAATCTGTTCTGTTCTTTAGTTTAAGCCAAGTCAGTCACACTTTTTAAAAGGTTATCTTTGTATGAACATGTTCATATTTTCTTTAGTAAGTGACCAGTCACTTAAACAGGTAGTCCCTGAAAAAGCCAGGTATCATTTCATTATTACACATGACTGGGGCTCCAGTCACTCAAGTGGCAAAAGGGCCATATGGAATAAATTAGATTGAATTCTAGTTTATAGCAAAACCTGCTTAATTTGTAGTTTCCAAAACATTTTGCATATTAAAACACAGCCATCCTTCGAATATTTCACACGTCAAAATTTTGCAGTGCAGGTCTCCAGTCAAGTAATGGGTACATTACTTCCCACTGCAGTGGGAAGGTAAACGGCGTTTCCATGCACTCTGGCACTTGTCACGGTCCTCCGTGCAATGGTAGTGGTTAAGTCATGCTGGCCACATGACCCGGAAAGCTGTTTGTGGACAAACGCCGGTTCCCTCGGCCTAAAAAGTGAGATGAGCATCGCAACCCCATAGGCGCCTTTGACTGGACTTAACCGTGCGGGGTCCTTTACCTTTTATCTCACCTTTACAAAAATGTATGTACTAGGCAACTCTTTAAAAATGTAGTATAAAGACCAACAATTGGGAAACACTTGCCTGTGAGCACTCCAATTGGAGAACAGCCTTTACCAAAGGTGTCATGGGCTTTGAAGACACTCGAACTCAGGACGCAAGGGAGAAATGTGCTAAGAGGAAGCATGCTTGGCAAATCCACACTGTGATCAACTCCTGCCTGGAAACCAATGTCCCCACTGTGGAAGGACGTGTGGATTCAAAATTGGCCTCCACAGTCACTTACGGACTCACTACTAAAACCGTGTTTATGGAAGACAATCTTACTCGGCTACAAGTGATCACCAAAGAAGAAGAAAATACATAATATTGGTGAAAATAACATACAGAAATGCACTGTATGGGGGGGGGACTTTGAAAAAACTGTATATTAGGCAAAAAATTATACCAAGGTGTGTGTATGTTCACACTAAAATACATTTGCACTAAAATGTTGGTGAATTTTCATGAGGACTTTTTTTAAAAAAGAAAAATCTCAAACTGATGTGAATAAGTTATGTAGACTGGATAAATGAGAAACTGCGAGAAACCAAGGGTGACAGTTTCGCCCAGTAGCATGGCTCCGTCTTTTGAAATACTGCCTCTTCCCATCCCTAAAGCCTGCCAGATTTTCTCAGGCCAAAATGTAAAGCAGGGCTGTACTCTAGTGAGTAAATGATGTAATTACGGCCGCTTGTTACAAGGCACAGCTTTCACAGGCAAGAATGGGATAGGGAAGGGTAGTGGACTCTTTCCAGGAGGTGTGTCATGATGACAAGCTCCTCAGCCAATCACAGACCAGAAAGATCATCACATTTGTGCCATAAAGAAAAGAAACTGCTGCAGGAGAGAGAGAGAGAGAGAGAGAGAGAGAGATTCATTTGGCAAAGAGAGCTTCTGAACTTGCAGCTGGGGCTGGAGAGCTGAGCTTTCTCCTACACAAATCAAACAGATACAGCTCTTCCTGCTAGACACCCTGCTGCCCTCTCCCATTTCCTCCCCTTCAGTTTCTTCGCAAACCGTGGGTTCTTGAGCCAAAGTCTTCCAAGTGTCTGCCAATCACACGGAAGCCTAGTGTGGGTTCCCCTTACCCTCGATTTTAAAACTGGCTTGAATGAGATTTATGGTCAGATCCCTCCTTACCTCTCCCCCCTTTTGAAAGCGGGGCCCCAGTATGAAGCAACCAGCAGTATTGCTTTTAATTTTGCAAGGAGTGGACATATTGTATTGACCAGTCTATTTTTGTGACACCCCCCCCCTTACAATGGGTGTGTGAGGTCTAAACTCAGATCCCCCCTGGGTCAGCCCCCTACTCACAACCTGATAATAATTCCAGTGTTGCAGAAGCCTCCTTCCCTCAGTGTCCCACTGCTTAAATATTTACGCACACCATCCGCCAGCCGTTTTTGTCAGGGTAAGATCTCAGCTGGTTTGCTATGTTACAGAGTGGGAGGGAAAGCAGGTTGCGTTTTAACCAGGGGGCAAATGGTCAGGTTTTAGAAATGCTGAACCATCAAAAAGAAGCAGATCAAACTTTTATTTCACTTGGGAGGTGGTGGTGGCGGAGAGACAACAATGTGGAGAACTTTAGCCACACCTGAACCACTTTAGCTTCACCTTTTTGCGCTTTTTGTGCTTTGTTTCTCAGTAGTCAATCCATTGGCAATCTCTCCATCCTGGCATGTTCTGATCTAAGCAGATCAGGCTTAGTGTGCTAATAGATGAATCAAGGCCTTGGAGGGCACAAGAACAAAGCTACTTGGCAGTTCAGGTTTAGCAAAATATCAGTGTTTTATTTGGAAATGGGCAGATTTTTTGCTTGCCAGGGCCCAGTTGTGATCTGATGCCTCAGGTTCTACAAGGCGTATTTTAATTGCAATGAACAGATTGTTCAGTGCTTCTGGCTGATCTAGCATGTCATTTACATTACTAGCCAGTAAATTTGTTTTTAAAAACTCAATTAAAATGAAACTGGCCACAGTTCATAGTTCAAAGCAGCAGGGGGAAGGGAGATGTCAGCCTTACAATGCCGAGTCTCCCACTTAAATTGGGAAAATTGGCAAGTGGTCTTCTCTAAATCACAGAAATAGATGCAGTCTCCTTTTTATGGCTATATTAGATAAACAGGGCAGATTCTAGATTTGTTTGGAAACAATGGTGCTCAAAAGCAACTAACTAGAATTAGCACCAATATGTGTAGCTCTTTTGCATCATTTCTCAGTTTTCACACCAGATATATACACTAGCACATGGGTAGGCAAACTAAGGCCCGGGGGCTGGATCCGGCCCAATCGCCTTCTAAATCCGGCCTGCGGACGGTCCAGGAATCAGTCTGTTTTTACATGAGTAGAATAGGGGCTTTTATTTAAAATGCACTTCTGGGTTATTTGTGGGGCATAGGAATTCGTTCATATTTTTTTCCAAAATATAGTCCGACCCCCCACATGGTCTGAGGGACGGTGGACCGACACAGGGCTGAAAAAGTTTGCTGACTAGCAATCTCAGTGGGAGTGAGTGGGATGCTTTGATACAACTGGCAATCTCTGTTTATGATACCCAGAACGGGCTAGGATGGAAAAATGATGTAGCTGAGATAATCCATTAAGAAGTTTTAGAAATTGCTAGACTAAGGTATATGAGGATGACACAAATCCCCAAACTCCATTTAAGGTCTGAATGAGTCATGCTATAGTTTTTTATTTCAGACACACACACACACACGGAAAGGCATGCCTTTCTGAGTAAAAAGCTGCCATTCAGCAGAAAGAAAGCTGATGACAGGAACTACCTGCAGGACTCCAACGTTTCGCTGCACATGAGTGAGAAAATATTTAGATATGAAAATCTGATGATCATGCAGGCGGATGCCCACATTGGCACCATGCTGTGTCAGCACTTTATAGTTTCTGCAAGCCTCTTTTACATCTACAGGTGGATATCACAGTGTCCCATTTCCTTCTTCTCAATCCAAACCATCACCATGAAAAACTGATAGCTAAAAGCAGAGATCAGGCATGGTGAAATGCAACTGCCCATTCTTCATATGCTCACCTGGGAGATACTGACCCCATTCACACCATGCATTTAAAGCCCTATGATACAACTACCATGGCTTCCCGCAAATAATTCTGGGAGCTGTCTTTTGTGAAGGGTGCTTAGACTTGTTAGGAGAACCCTATTCTCCAAGAGATCCATTTGAAGAGGGTTTGAATGTTAAACCACTCTGGGAACTGTAGCTCTGTGATGGGAATAGCAGACTCCTAACAACTCTTATTGCTCTTCACAAACTGAAGCTCCCAGAATTCTTTTGGGGAAGCCATCACTGTTTAAAGTAGTAGTAGTAGTAGTAGTAATACATTTTATTTATATCCTGCCCTCCCTAGCCATAACCAGGCTCAGGGCGGCTAACATCAAAATATAAATACATTGAAACATAAAATTCAGCAATCGACTGAAATACAGCTTAAAATCGGATTAAAATCAAGTAAGATCAGAAGGCAATCGTCAAATTATGACTATAGGGGTTGGGAAACTTAGGTACTCACTAGGCTCAGCTATTTATATGAGCCAGTGAGAGAAGTTAGAGAAGCCTCTTATATATAGGGTCTTGTAGTAGGAGAGACGTCAGACTGGGCCCCGACCAAAGGCCTGCCGGAACAGCTCCATTTTGCAGGCCCTGTGGAAAGATGTCAAGTCCCGCAGGGCCCTGGTCTCTTGCGGCAGGGCGTTCCACCAGGCTGGGGCCAGGGCCAAAAAGGCCCTAGCTCTGGTTGAGGCCAGCTTAACCTCCTTGAGACCTGGGACCTCCAAGATTGTTTGCGGACTGTTTGTGGACCGTAGGGTCTTCCACGGGACATACCTGGAGAGGTGGTCCCGTAAGTATGAGGGTCCCAGGTCATATAGGGCTTTAAAAGTTAGAACCAGCACCTTAAACCTGACCCTGTACTCCACCGGGAGCCAGTGCAGCTGATGTAACACTGGATGGATATCACAAAGTAGCATCACAAAGCTTTAAATGGGCATTGTGAATGTAGCCACTTTCTGCTTCTGCCATCAGTCAAGGGACCTGGGGCCACTGGGAAGCTGCACACCCTGTCTCCCCAGGAATGATGTCAAGGCAAAGGAGAGATCAACCTAGCACCATCCATTGGCAAGAGCAGGAGCAGCTAAATGGAGCTTTGCCATTCCTCATCCCTGCTATAAAGAACATTCTGCTCCAGCTGCCAGTTGACTGCTGAAGCAAAAGGAAAGAACATTCTGGCCCCATCTATCGTCTAGAGGAACAAGAGTCACCAAATGCTATTCAAGGGAAGGTCAACCTGTCGTGAACAGGATACAAATGCCCACTACTCAACAGGCTCAATTCTATGCCACCAACAGTTCAGGACCTGCTCTCGGACAGGAATGATCAAATTACTTTAATAGTGGCTGAATTTTTAAGTGTTGTCCATGTAGAAAGACCGGGCCATTATAAAGAGATTTAGTGGTTCTTAATTGTTCGGTCGCCGGGACGCGGGTGGCACTGTGGGTAAAACCTCAGTGCCTAGGGCTTGCCGATCGCATGGTCGGCGGTTCGAATCCCCGCAGCGGGGTGCGCTCCCGTCCTTCGGTCCCAGCTCCTGCCCACCTAGCAGTTCGAAAGCACCCTTAAGTGCAAGTAGATAAATAGGTACCGCTCTGGCGGGAAGGTAAACGGCGTTTCCGTGTGCTGCGCTGGTGCCGGCTCACCAGAGCAGCTTCGTCACGCTGGCCACGTGACCCGGAAGTGTCTGCGGACAGCGCTGGCCCCCGGCCTCTTGAGTGAGATGGGTGCACAACCCTAGAGTCGGACACGACTGGCCCGTACTTAAAACTGCATACAAAAATGTGCTCATTGTGAGAAATTTGCACTAAAATGCTGGTGAATTTTTAAAAAATAAAATATGAAAATTGCTCCTGAAATATGGAGAACTGAAGTTAAGATTGGGGGGGGGGGGATGAAAGAAAGCAAAGCTGACAGATTCTTCCACCCTGTGTCTAACTCTTCACTTTGTTCTGGCCTTGAAAGACTGATTTCCTTCCTCTTCCTCTACCTCTCATCTTTTTAGTTTGTAAGCCTGATAGCAGCCGCCCCAACTCTTTTCCACCCCTTTAATTGATGTGAGCCACTTTGAGAGGCAGCAGTTGTCTGAAAAGGAGGAGAAAAATACAGTAAACAAATCCACAAATGTTCCAAGGAGGCCCTACTCCCTTAGAGAAGGTTAATGTTAGTTTAAAGAAAAGGCAAGTAAGAAGTGAGGGGATAGAACCTCATAAAATCATGCAAGGCGTGGAGACAGTGGAGAGGGGAAGTTTTTCGCCATTTCATCACATTAGAAGTCAGGAAGGTCCAGTGAAGCTAAATGTGGGAAGATTCAGGACAGATAAATTACTTTTTCACATAGCGCATAGTCAGACTATGGCACTCACTCACACAGGTGACAACTTGGATGTCTTTGAAAGAGCATGATATAAACTCATGGAGGATGGAGCTGTCAATGGCTGCTGCCCATTTTGCCTATGCTCTGCCTCCACAGTTTCTGGAAACTGAAGGAGAAGGGTATGCTCTTGTTCTTGGGTTCTGCTTTCAGGTTTCCCACATGCATCAGGTTGGCCACCATTGGAACAGGAGATGGGACATTAGTCAGATCTAGCAGGCTCTTCATATGTTCCTTTGTCCTGCTGTCAATTAGCCAACAAGCTAGGAATCATTCTGCAGTAATAGGGTTGGCTATCAAAGAGCGATAGCTCCACAGGACATGTTATTTTCATTTCCTTAACATTTCTACCCTACCTTTCTTCCATCCTAGAACCCAAGGCAGCATACATGTGGTTGCCAGGTGCTCACCCATCCAAGCACTGACCAGATCCAGACCTGCTTAGCTTCAGCAAAGTGATGGCCTCATGTGCCTTTGCACCATACCCTGAAAGCCTGGGCTAGGCAGCTCAGACTCCTTGGAAAACGCATTACACCTATTTAGCATTCCATTGTTGAATAAGATGTTATTGTTATTCCTACCAATTTTTGAAACTTTGAACAAGGTTTTACAGAATGGAGGTAATTAGATGGTTGAAGTAAGAAGACACTTGAACCCCACAACCTCTTGCTTTGAGCACTAAAATCCTATATATCACATACCCAGGTTTTGGCAGATCATCCTAAGTACAGAGAATATAGCTCTGTCCCATATGGATCTCATAGCCAGCTGATGATGTGATGTCTGGCTGTATGTGTGAGAAATGGAAGAGGGAACTTTTATTTTATTTCAGACTAAAACAATTGCAGCCGCCGAGCCACTGCCAGCCAAAGCCATAAGCCGTGCGCGAATCTTCCAGCAGCTAATCCCCGAGATGAGAGCTCTGAGTTCAAGTGTCAGGCTCAGAAGTAAACTTACTCTACAATACAAGTCAGTGTTTTTCATGCGAACATCTGGAAGGGATAGTCTTGTTATGGTGAGCCACATGCTTTCTGGGAAGCTACTGACCATGTCTCTTAGAACCCAGTGTTAGAATTGTGGGAAGTCTTTACTGGAGCTGGGTCACTTTGAACCACTTGAGACACTGATAATCGTAATTATCATGTTATTATTTATACCCCGCCCATTTGGCTGGGTTGCCCAAGCCACTCTGTGCTGGAACTGAGTAAGAAAGGAGTCAGAAGACAGGGCAGTGAGTTTACCAGCACCAAACTAAGAGTTGTTGTGTGTTTTTTGTTGAAGAGTATTTTTTATTTTACAAAAAAAGTCAACAACTACAAATAAATAAATCCCAGCAGAGTTGAATAAAACAGGTGGGAGGGATGATTTTCAGCCACATGTATGAATTTTGCTGAGTTTCAGTAATGAATCATAGAGGAAGTCATTAATTGATGGAATGGAAGTGCTTGCTCCATGTTCCTGCTCCTTTTTGCTGCCTTTGCACCTTCACGTAGTTCCCTCTTCAGGGTGAGCCCGCTTTTGGCCTCCATGGAGGTGGAGCTGTGGGAATCTCACTCAAAGAGCTGCCCTGCCACCTACCGGCTAGCAACAACTTTTTAATTAGTGACTTCCTCTTGGGACCCTGTAGAATTAACTGTTTCCTGCCTTTCACTCCACGACTGATTATGGTTCCCCTCTCTGGATTCATCTCTGTGTTAAATCTGCAGTGCTTCATGCCAAGGAATACTGCAGCGTGCCAGAAAATCCTCTTTTATCACCAGCTTCTTGTTATTTCTTTGGTGCATATTTCTCCCTGGAGCATTTGATAAACGTTTTTGTGAAGGGAGACTTTCCACCGAGATTTGATATGGTGCAAGATGGATGTGCGCTCAGACCGGGTGGGCAGAATCTGAAAAGGAGGCTGTCCTTTCTCCTTTTGAAAATGGCGTGGTAGAAGAAATAGATATGTGAAGTGGATAAGGGGAAGGAGATGGAGATGGAGATGCAAAACCCATGGCCCTCCAAAAAAAGGCTATAGCTCAGTGGCACAACATCTACTTTGACCACAGAAGGTCTCCAGGTTCAGTCTCTGGCATCTCCTGGTAGGACTGGGAGAGAGCCCTACCTGAATCCTTGGAAAGCTACTGCCAGTGTAGACAATACTGAGCTAGATGAACCAGTGGTCTGACTCAATAGAAGGCAGCTTTCTATATTTCTATGTCATTGCTATTGTGATGCCTAAGCCAAACAGAGCATTCACCCATCCCTAAGCTACGACAGCTGTCAATGCATGGGATTCTGCGAGTGGCGCTGGTGCTTCATTTACAACCTTTTTGTATCGCCGCATCAGATAGGTTGCTGCTTTGGAACGGATACGGAATCCCTGACATTGCTGGTGACTTCAGATTGGTTGGTTGGGTTCATTGTTCCGAGTTAATGTTTGTTTGTTTGCCCGCTGAGTGTTGGAGGACTCACATGCCCTTCCATTCATTTCCCAACCATCTGCATTTGCTTTAGTAAAGGTCATCTTCACCCATTTACACGATGAGAGAGGGCAGCTCTCCCTGCCCTCAGGGTGTACATGACTTTCGCTGGCTTCCCTGGGAAGCTGCTGGGCCATTCTTCCTAAGCATCTGAGTCACAGCGCAAACTGGAAAACCGCCAGTCCATTACAATAATAATAAAACAACAACAACAACTCAGGGAGGAAGGAATCAATGACAGTGACAGTTTCTGGGAGGCAGAGTAAGGGGTTAAGAAAGTAATTAAGTTATGAGCATGCATCAACAGCCTTGTCTGGTGAATGCTGGCAATGCACACACAAAAGCAGAACCTCCGCTTGGAAAGCCTTGTGATTCATGAAGGGACAAGGCTGCTCATCTGACAATAAAACCAGCACCAAGACAGGTGAGGCTCCTATTATGAGCACATTATCTCCAGCCTTTGTCGCTCTGTGTCCCTTTTACTGAGCATGTGGATAAACCCTAAATGTCTGGCCTGCATGTGGGGAAACACAGTTTTGCATACATAAGAGAAACAAAACTCAAGAGGCCTTTCTGGGATACCATTCTGGGAAGCAGTGACAGTATCTGGACAATAGTTTATAGCTGTACAGAATTCGCTAAGAGCAACCCTGACTGACAGCGAAGTTCAATACCAATAAATCAGATTATTGAAATGGAGGGGCTCAGAGGAGATGGGAGTGTGCTTTCAATGGACCCTGCATTGATACAGACTGCAGAAAATGCCAGGGTCCTCTTTGCATACACAGCTCCCAGGCTAGCTTGATACAGGAATTCCTATGCAGAAATGGTCACGGTGCTTCATTTTGTTGGTGGGGTTTTATTTATATCTCACCATAAAGGGTAAAACAGGTCACAATCCACTGGGAAGGCCTCTAGTGCAAGCCTCATTGAGATGAAAGGGAACTCCTTGAGATCATAGTAGCTATTTTGCAACACCCATAATATATACAATAGGGCTTGTACAAAAGAATATTTTCCTATGAACTATGCATTTAGTCAGTTTCAAGTTTAAGGAAACTGATCACAGACACCCAAAAACCCATGGGGTCTAAAAGATAACAGAAAGAGAGAATACCCATCAGATTTATAGCTGGTCCAGAACAGCCAATCTGCATTGAATTCAGCTATCCAAATCATCAATTGGTGCCAATACCTAACCCCAGTCAGATATCTGAGGTAGCATATTGTTACAAACGTAACACACTTTTACAAGGAAAGCACATGTGTTTATTGGATTTAAATATGCCCACAGACTTGTGAATAGTCCAGCTTATGACAAGAATTTTGAACAGGATGAACCAAGACATGACAAACTATGATTTAGCATGCAAGGAATCATTCACGTACAGCACACAAGCACCAATCCACAAAAAAAGGTGAGTCTGTGAGAACTTAAATACGGGAAGAATTGTCATTTTGAACTGGCAAAAAGCTGTCCATAGGACAAATGGCAAATTTCCCTTTAGTTCTTCTAGCCTTGATTCCCGCCAGTTCTGAAGTCCCAAGGCAGCCATTTTACTGGACTGAGGAGAAAGTAGCATTTATTCCTTTTCCCATCTTGCATGAGACAAAGCGGCCAGATAGGTAATCTGCAACAGCAGCAAACAGATGGGAAAATAATGTGAGAGAAACAACTCAAAACCCAGAAGTGAAGCTGGAAGGGGGAAAGAGCTGGGCCTCCATCATTTGTACCCCAGATCCTAACATCAACATCACGGTAAACAACAGAATTAGGAGCTCTTATGCCAATTGAAGATCTGCCCTCACAATGCACTCACTCAGAAACAACCCCTGTTCCAGCAGCGAACTTGTCTCCTTTCCCTAGCCAAGAAATTCCAGTTCAGTTCAGCAAGCAGTTTAACAAAGGGGAGAGATTACATCTCGTAATAAACATATCCAAGCGCTTGGCACCTGGGCATCTTTTGTCCTGCCAAGCCGGTTAGCTCCAACACCCATGTCAGCAGCGCAAGGAGGCTGCTTCCACATGCATTCCAAGGAAGTCTTCCAAGAAGGCGACAAAGGAGACAGAGTTCTCCTCTTCAGGTAGCGCATAAAAAGAAGCAGGAAAAGAAGCCAGTTGCTGAGAATCACAAGTGGGGAAAATGCTCTTGTACTCAGGTCCTCTTTGCTGGCTTCCTATAGGCATCTGATTGGCCACTGCAAGAACAAGATCCTGGATTAGAAGGGCTATTGGCCTGGTCCAGCTGGGCTTTTCTTGCTTTCTTAAAGCCATTTTCCAGACAGCAACCAAAAAAGATGCCTTCCATAATTTGAAATAGAGAGTGTGTATATGATGAGATTCCAATGGAGTCATTGACTGTAGTCAACAATGAACATAGAATTCAGCTTCCCAAGAATCTCAATTTTCATTTTAAAAATTTATACCGTAGACCTTATGGTTGGGAAAATATGCTTGAAGTGTGGTAGTTAAACCTCAGAAGCCAGAGAGCAAGCTGAGTATGATTTGCACTGGATGTGAGTTTCTGCATTTCTCAACCAAAGTTGCATAACCTTTATAGGTGGAATTCAATTTTTTTAAAGCATTAGACAAGCTCACAGCTAGGGATTTAAAAAAGCATCATTTTCTCTTCCACCCTGCATTCATTGCATGCAGCACAGTTTCCTAATTATACTGCAGTTCATTGCCCACTAAAACCTACGTTATTTGTCTCATTGTCCGCATTGGGGAAAGTAGATAACTTAATTAATTACATAAATTACATTGTCATTACATTATTCCAACCTCATTCATTTCAGTGCAAACAATATGAAATGCAATGGAGTGGGGGGCACATATAATAATATAAATAAATAAATATTTTTTTATTTATACCGCGCCCTCCCCAGCCAGGGCCAGGCTCAGGGCAGCTAACATCAAATATGAATTACAATAAAACGTAATAGGGGAAAAAATCAGTGATGTGAGCAAGATGATGTATAATAGAGGACTTCCTGTCTCAGTGATGTTATGCTTCAGCAACGAGAGCTACCTGAGTTCTGCTTTGACTTGTGTTTCTGGTCTTGCTCTTCTTCAGTCTTGCCTTCTGTTTTGTTCTCTGGCCCTGCCTTCTGACTCTCAGTTTCTGACTCCTCACTTGCTCCAGACTGCTGACCATGGTCCAGTCCTGACAGGATGTGACTTGGTTTACAGCTCACCTTAAGGTAAAGCCGTGTAGAAATTCTCTGGATCACTACACACATTTTTAGACAGAAAATCTTTGTCACCACAGCTGAGAGCAAGCCCGGCTCTATTATTGGGCAGAATGAGGCAGCTGCCTCAGGTGGCAGCTGCTGGGGCCATTCTCCTCTGCTGGAGGATGGAGCTGTGTGAGTCATGCAAGCTGCCCTGCACCCCCTGAACTAGCGTGCTCCAGGGCACCATCTTTTCCTTCACCTCAAGCAGTGAGTGTCTTGGGCTGGCCCTGACTGAGACTAAATCAATTCCTTCAAGTAGATGCAGTATCAGGGGTGCCAACTTGAATAAAATATTTAGGGGGACGCAGGTGAGGCCCACCCCACATAATCAGTCACATGACACGGTGCACATACACCATTTGAATGGCAAATGTCTAGCAACTTCAGAGGGCCTGGCCCCCTCAAATTTGTTTTTGGGGAGGGTCGAACACCCCTCAGCCCCTAGGAATTGGCTCCTATGTGTTGTATCCATTTTACCACTGATCTTAGAGACAAGAAATCAAATACCACACCCCACTGGGAATGCATGAACTATGCAGAAGGGAAAGTGTGGTATTAGTAAATATGTAGTACCAGAGCCGTACTTACAAAAGGAGGTCTGGGTCACAGAGAGGCCCAACTGGGCGGGAAGAAAGCTGCCCAGTCTGACCCTTCCTTTCTTCAGTCACGAGGATTTTGTGATGAGCTGGGGAAAGCTTTAATGCACAGCAGCCCTGTGCCAACCAGGAAAGTCAAATCCAAAACCAAACACAAACCCTGTTTGCAAGTTAGGACTCAGCCCTAAATCCTTCCAAGGTCCACCCAGTCTTCAGACATTGTTTTCACCCAGCCTGAGAAATCCAAACATTTACCATTTCCTGACACAGATGGCCACTGCTCTGTGGTAGGTCTCTGCGTATTTCTTCTTCTCCTCCTCTCACTTTTATTACATAGGATTTTTGCTAGGTGTCTCTTGCCTGTAACTGCATCTCCTTGCCAGATGATACTGTGATTAGAATCATAGAGTCAGAAGGGGTTCCACGGGTCATCTAGCCCAACCCCCTGCCATACAGGAGTCTCAGCTAAAGCATTCATGACAGATGGTCATACAATCTTTGAATAAAAACCTCCGATGAAGGAGAATCCACAACCTCCTGAGGGAGTCCGTTCCACTGTCATACAGCTCTTACTGTCAGAAAGTTCTTCCTGATCTTTAGTCGGAATCTCCTTTCTTGTGCAAGATCAGCTTTGCCTGATCGCTTCCTTTGGCTCTGCCTCAGTGAGTGGCATAAATGGGTAGGAAAACTTGTGTTGGTCCAACAAAATCCATAAAAAAACTTACATCTGTGAGTAAAGCTATGCCCACCCTAGATTTTGCATACAATTTCTACCCCTAAACACAGTGAATAGCTTGAGCAGTCTGTAATGCGTGGTATTGTTGTCCAATTAATTCAACTGTGCTGCATTTCTTTTCATGAAAGTCAGGATCTCACTAAACATGTCCTCATTTTTCCATGGTTTGCCTTGGTCAAACATCCCTTGCAGTACCCATTCCAGTTATTGTCTCACTTATCCTCCTTCATTATTAGAACATTTTTCTTTTTAAATTTGTTTTTTTTAAAAAAAATTGAACAATTTCAACACAAAAAATTATCAGTCCAGTTAATCAATTACAATATTTTTTCCCCTTCCCCCCATCCCTCCCTCTCCCTCCCACCAAAGACTTCCTTCAGCTCGCCTCTCTGATTTCTTTACACATATCATTCTCTGCATATTATAAAATTGTACATATCTTTATTTTGTCTGTCATATGTTCACCTAATAAATGTGTGGGAGTTTATTCAAAACTTTCTTTTTAAATTTGTTTATCTGGCTTTGCACCTAACCTGTTAACCCATTCAGTGCTGTCGTTTTGCCACTCTTTTGAACCAATGTTGTTTTGAGAAACAGCAAAATATAGCAGAAGTGTTGGCTTCAGACTGGACTAGAGAGACCTAGATTCAAAGGTATGAAGTCTTTGTCTCCCAGTCAGTTTCAAGGATAGCCAATGTAGTACCCTCCACATGCTTTAGCTTTCATTGTCCACCAGTTCCAGCCAACATGGCTGATGGGAATTGATCTGGAGGGCACCATGTTGAGTACCCCAGTCTTGTTTACCTCACAGATTTCTTGCAAGAAAAAAAGGGGGACCCCATACAAAAGCCTAGCTATTTCACCATCCTAAATACTAGCACACATGGTTTTTGAAACACTGGGGGACAGCGATTCATGTGGTTGGGTACACCATTATCTGAGCACCTGTTTAGCATTATTTGTTGGCGGTAGTGTTAATTCATGCTCCACATTCCAAGGCCATATTATTAGAGGTGTACACAAATCATCAGGCAAACAATAAGCAACAAACCAAACCAAAACACAATGAATCACAATGTCTTCATTATCATTGGTTAAGAACATGAAAACCTGCTAGATCAGGCCAATGGCCCATCTAGTCCAGCATCCTGTTCTCACAGTGGCCAACCAAATGGGAAATCCACAAACAGGATCAGCTTGCAGCTGACTGTGGATGCAGAGCATAACCTTCAAAGCCAGTAGCTGACGATAGCCCCATCCTCAAAAAATCTGTCTAATCCTCTTTAAAAGCCAGCCAGGTTTCTTTTATTGGATGTCCACAAATAGAATGTTACAAGAGAGGAGAAAAACGTTTCTTTATACATTTTCTTTTCCCCCTTGCCATGAATTATAAACTTCTATCAAGTTGTGTCTTACTCACCTCTTCTCCAAAATGGTTTGTTTATTTGTTATATTAATATACTGCTATTGTTTAATATACTGCTAATGTTTATTTGTTACATTAATATACTGCTATTCTGCCAAGGTGGCTTACAATTTTAAAGTACTAAAACGAATTATATAAAATGTAAAGTTGGCACAAGGGCAGGGGCAGTTCTGGCAGGATGCTGTGTGTGCCCACCTCCCTCTGTCTTCTTCCTTCTCCCAGGGTGGATGGTGTGTGTGTGTGTGTGTTGGTCCTGTGGGTCCTCCTCTTATCCTCAGAGCCTTTCCAAATGCCCCTTTGCTTCTGTCTGCCTTACATTGCCAGCCCATGGAGGCTGGGGACAAGTCCTCCATCCATTTGTGTATCAATAGAGCATTCCTATCTTTTCAACCAAATACATAGCGACTAATAGGGTTGCATTCCTCTCTGCCAGCTAGGTGTGAAATCCCACACTGCCTTCATGTCTGAAATTCTCATCTCAGCCTCTAGGGCCAGGTTAATTCTGAAATAACCATCAGATCAAAATGGAGAGATAACAGTCCACTTCCAGACAGCATATGAATTAACATACCTACAGGGCACTTGCACATCCAGAAACTACAGGTTCTAATCAGTTGCAGAACAAGGATTATGGTATCAAATAAGTACAAAATGTGGGTTTTGTTAAGTATGGTGTTTTATGCTACTGTCTAGAAGAGATTGCCGAGCTCCACTGACCTGTCTGAACACTTCTTGTTCCATTCCTTCCACAGTGGGGGACATGTTCGACTTTATTCTGGCTAATAATCGTCAACAAGTTTGCCATACCCACTGAGTCAATCACCCATCTCCTACTACCCTTCTGAGAAAAACCCCACCCCATCCTCCCACTATATATAAGAGTCTGGTGACTTCTGTTTCAGCGTATCTGAAGAAGTGTGCATGCACACAAAAGCTTATACCCAGAACAAACTTAGTTGGTCTCTAAGGTACTGCTGGACAATTTATTTTTTAAAATTTATTCTGGCTGTTAGCTAGCAGTATTAGAAAATAGTAGGCCTAGGATGTCAAACCTGCTGCCTTTGAGATGCTCCAGTTCTCCTCAGCCCCAGCCAGTATAGCCAATGCTTGGGGATGAGTTGTAGTCCATAAGCATCTGCTCCGTGCCAGTTTAGCGTGGCACACAGGAGCTGACTGAGTGGGCAGCGGGGTTCCCCAAGCGGGCGGCTGAGAAACATCTTCAAGGCTAGCAGACATTCAGACACACTGCATGCAGCTGGGCCATATCTGGAAGTGAAAAGTATTTCAGTAAGATATCTCATGTCAGCTAGCGGTGCTATCAGGGTGTTTATGGGTTACTGGAAGGTGTGGGAAGATAAGAAAGTTATCTTCATTTATAAGCTGGTGAGATTTCTTGAGGAATTTGATCTTGCCAATTCCAGTATGAACTGACCTGATCTGCATATTGCGTGGAGATTTGGGACTGTTCCAGCTCAAAAAAGAAAAGAGGGGAAAAACAACCCACTACCAAAATAATTTATAAAGGAGTATTTTGGGATAAAATGTTAAACACGTATTTTAAGCATATTTAAAAGTAATTTTTGCAACATTAAAAAAAAAGAAATTGCAGGTTAATGTGAAAATGGAATGGAATTTAATGTGAAGGCAATCTGGCTGGAACATCTGTCACCCCATCATTCACCAGGGTTGACTCAGCTAACCTGGTGAAATTTTCATGGATGCTTGCAGGGGTTTTGTTGTACTTACCTTACTTTTGAAGTAACTGGGGGTGGTGTCCATGAGCCTTATTTCTCTGTCATTCTGCAAATCATCTCACCAGACCTCTGCACACTGCAGCCTGCCTGAGTGCTCACACTTCAAATAAAGATGTCCCATGGGGTAATTCCTCCCATGGTGCTTTTTCAAATCAGAAAGCACAGGCAGCCAGGGAGGCTGCAAAGTGCTGGAAATTTATTTAATGGAAATAAAATACGTATACAATATATGGGCTTCTTGTAGCAAAAGTTCAAAAACCCCACACTCCTGGAAATTCTAAAAAAATGCTAAAGTTCCCTGAAAATAAAGCAGAAGAAGATAACCGTTGAAAACTGAAGGACAGATTTTGACATAGCATTAATTTTAAGCAACAAATTTACCATGCAGCTAGACTTTGTATTTGTTCTTTCTCTCAGTTCACTAAACTAGTGTTATCATTAGAGGCACATATTCTAGACCAGGGGTCAGCAACCTAAGGCCCATGGGCCACAAACACCCATGGGGGCTGTTTAACTGGCCCATGGAACCCCGCTGCCCGCTTGGGGAACCCCACTGTCCGTTCAGACGGCTCTCATGCGCCACGCTAAACTGGCACAGAGCAGAGCGGGGACCGCCTTCCACGACGCTGGCTGGCTTCCCATTGGCTGCAGGAAGCTCCTGCAGCCAATGGGAAGCTGCGCAAGCCTCCTCTGCACCGGAAGGAGCACTGGAAGTAGCGTTTGCGCATGCGTGTGTGCACACGCACCCTGTCCCACCATGGCGTCTGCAGGATCGTGAACCGGCCCAAGCCACAAAAACTTTGCCTACCCCTGTTCTAGACAAGCGTTTCTCAAACTTTGTGCCAGTGGGCACTCAGCACCAAGGTCAGCAGCCATGTACCACACTGGCCTCAGAGACATTATCAGTCCCAGTGGCAGAGCTGGCAGCTCCTGTGCACCAGCTAGCTACCTTGCAGTCTTCCACCTCTGGTGGTTCCTGGGTGTCAGCCACAATGCTTCTCCCAAATTGCCCCTTGTCCTCCCACTGTCCAGAGGCACAGCATCTCCCTGGCATGACCCACACATTCTTCCACTGCTCAGGCAATACTCTCCTTGCTTCCTTCAGCCAGCATTGCCTCTGCTGGCCTCCAGTGTTCCTCCTCCTGCGTGATTCTCACATCGAATGAGCATCTACCCTCTTATTTCATCCTTAACTGCTGGGCAGAGACTCACCACCTGGGACTTGGCTCCATTGGTTTCAGGTGCTGGCCTGGCTCTTAATTGGCTTCAGGTGTTGAGTCATGTGCTCTCAGTCAGGCACTCCTTCTTCCTGGCTGCCCCAGCTGTTCTGCCCTCCTAATCCTCCACCTGGCTCTTGGAGACAGTGGGCAAGGGGTGGGAAGCCATGGATCCTAGCTCCCTCTGTGTTGGACAGCTGTGTGATCTCTTCTTCCCTGTGTTCCTGGCATTCCATGCTGTTTTCCTGCTCTCTGGTTGGCTTTGCATCCACCAGCTCCTCTGATGCCTCTCCATATTTCATGGGGGTACTAAGGTCTCCTGACCCGACTCCTGAGGACCCTCAGCAGCCACTGAGTCATCATCTTGCAGTCCCGGTACCCTCACCACACCATGACAATCCTGGGTCCCCAAATGTTGTTGCACTGCACCTCCTACCATCCCTGACCACTAGTCCTGCTAGCTAGGGAAGATGGGCATTGTATTCCAACAACAACTGGGGACCCAAGGTTGAGAAAGGCTGCTCTAGACCTATCAACATTTTCTTCCAGGCACCCTTTATTATTCAGCAAGCATCTCTTCACACCAAACATGCTAACCCCTGACAAAAGACATTGGCAAGAGCTCTTACACTTTGCCCAGCACTCCTAGGAATCAGCCAAACTTCCAGGTTGTGTAATCAAAGGTGTGAAAGTCTGTTTTGGCCAGAGAGAATTATGAAAAGAGAAGTGAAAAGGATTCCTTTCACTGCTGTGTTCTGGAACAGTGATATTGTTTAGCGTGTGCATAACATACATGCATCAGCACCTTTTTTTGCTCGCAAGGGCTTTGCAGAGCTATGAGGATCATCTGGCAGGGAACGATTTGTTCAGAGCAGCTGTGTTTGAAGTTCAGAAACAAAAGGTTGGCTTCCTCCAGAAATGCTTACTGAATTCAAGACGGGCCACCCAATAACAGATGCCTTCCATTTTTCTGGCAATCTATTGGGAGAGTTTGGGCATGACAGAGAACCTCAGTTGCAATTTTGAAAAAGCATCCTCACATGGGAACGACCTACATGGCTCATTGGCAGAGCCCAACTTGCAGGCAGAAGGTCCCAGGTTCAGTTCCTGGCATCTCCAGATAGGACTGTGGAAAACTTCCACCTGAAACTCAGGACAGCTGCTCCAAATCAGTGTTTACAGTATTAAGCTGGATGGACCCAATAGTCTGGCGCTGACCAAGGCAGCTTCCCTCTCAGAAATGTAGCTTTGAGAGACAATATGCAGAAACCAAATAAATGTTTATTTTTATTCACACCGTCCATTTGGTCTAGATCCATATTGCTGGTTATTTATATTTGCTTTTGTTTCAATATATCTTGGTTTGAAGGAAGTGGAGTTTGCAACATATGTAAACAAACAACAGCACCTGGCTGGGTGCAAGTGACCTTGCTTTGGGTCATCTGAGCTCTTCTTGGCTAGCATGCCTAGTCTACCTTCAAGAATTCCACCCGCAATTGTGCATTTTCCTTTCTAATTTTCTTGAAATAACTATGCCCATTGTGATCCTGCATTTGGGTCTTCACACAACAGAGCAATTTGAAATGAAGCCATTGCGTTTATGCCTGCTTCTTGGTCAATTTAGGGTTGATTAGGGTCAAAATGGGGCCAGTAGTCTAAGGGAAATGGGAGGAAAAGTTATTTACTGTACTTTACACTACACTGGGGTCTACACCTCCAGAGACTGACTGAATCCCAGAGTCATCCATTCTGATCCTTTGCCACTAAACCATTATATGGGGCCATTAAATCAGTAGCCTCACTCCCAAATCTATGTCCCTAAAATACACACAGAGAGCAGAAGGCTGTAAAAAGATGTTTGCATAGCAAATGGCTCTCTGTGTCTTCAGAAACAGGCCTAAGTGGCACATTGCAACAACAACAACTCAGGAGAATCCACAACCACTTTGAATGTAGAAGGCACCAAGGTGATACCATTTGCAATTCAAAACCCACCAAGATTTATGCAGCTCCCAGTTGGTATGGGCCTGCATTTAATAGCCAGACAAGATAGTTTTCATGTGCAAAGTGCTTTGAAATTGTTGTCTTGCTTGTTTATGCTCACAACCACAGTGTGAAGTGGGTTACGCACCTTACAGATGGCAAACTCCAGCTGAGAGTGCATGACATGCCCAGGGCTGAATTCACACTCCTCATCTAAAAACGATACATACTGATAAATAAATAAAAAGCTAATTCCAACCCTAAAGTTTCTGGCCTTATCTTGCCAAAGAGTTCACAGGAGGGACAGCAGTTGGATGTTAGTCTCTCCTGTCAATGTTTAGTGGTCCTTAATGAGTCAGAGGGCTAGGTGGTCTTTGAGTCCATTCTGCCAAGCACAGGGAATATATTTTCAGTACTTGGTGAGGGAGGAGATTTCCCCACTCACACCTTACTCTAATTTCCTGTTTCAGTTTCTCCATACTGATCAAAATTAGGCTCAACTGACACCCAATGATAAGACCAAGGCCAAACTTGTGCCCGCCAGATGTTTTGGACTCATATCAGCTGCAACCAGCACAGCCAATGGTCAGAACTGATTGGAAGAAATTTGGAAGGCACCAGATAATGAGCTGCTGGGTGCCATTGCCTGGAAATGTTTGTGTTGCTGCCAATTGCTGTATTGTTATACTCTGTTTTTAACTATATTTTATCATTTTGTGCAGTAAGCAGCCCAGACAACAATGCCACCAGGTGGCTTTGTAGAAGTATAGTAAATAAATAAAATAACTTGTTCAGCATGTAGGTGCTTTTCACAGTGGAACAATGAACATACAGAAAGTGACTTTGACCATGCTCCCACACCATGTAGTCATTGTATCAGCATTCAAACTGTGTGGAAAGCCTTGATAAATGCCATCTTTTTTTGGCCAGGTTGGGGGGGGGGACTGCATAATGCCTTCCCTTTATCTTCTCCAGCATTTTACTTGTACCTCCTTAGGGAGGTGCACTTCACACTTTGAAAAATACTGTTGTGAGTTGGTGCATAATGCCTGAATCCCTTCTGATATCTAGATCCAGCAAGGGTTAAAGTCTAATAGAAGCTTCCATTGTTGAATTGGCCATAATGTCTCTAAGACCTGGGAGTCCTGCTAAGAAAAGAAAAGTTGGCAATTCTAATAGCTATGATGAAAATAAACAACATTTCCATGCCATGAACGAGGATTGGACAGACTTTCTGATAATACTCTGTGAGCCTGTAAGTCATAAATACCATTAAATAACAAAAGACTCTTGTGCTCTTGTAGCATGAGGCTTTGAAATGGAATATGGTCACCTTTCTCTGAAGGTAAAAGACCTTGTTTATTTGCACCGATGGATAGGGTAGGATCCTATTAGAGGTAAAGGGACCCCTGGCCATTAGGTCCAGTCGTGGCCGACTCTGGGGTTGCGGTGCTCATCTCGCTTTACTGGCCGAGGGAGCTGGCGTACAGCTTCTGGGTCATGTGGCCAGCATGACTAAGCCGCTTCTGGTGAACCAGAGCAGCGCACGGAAACGCCGTTTACCTTCCCGCTGGAGCGATATCTATTTATCTACTTGCACTTGACGTGCTTTCGAACTGCTAGGTTGGCAGGAGCAGGGACCGAGCAACGGGAGCTCACCCCGTCGCGGGGATTCAAACCGCCCACCTTCTGATCAGCAAGTCCTAGGCTCTGTGGTTTAACCCACAGCGTGACCCATGTCCCTCAGGATCCTATTATCTAATAGCAAATTCAGTCGCTGAGCATAGATGCTTATACACACCTAATGCCATCACCATGCTCAAAAATGTGGTACCAGAAGGCTTAGGAAACCCCAAGGTTTGCAGAAGTATAAAGGGAGATATGGGAGGAGTGCAGGGGGACCCAAATCAGCCAATGGTGACAGTCTGAGGTGGGGATAGTAAACTAGAGGAAAGGGACAGGAGTTCATTTGCATGAGTTTTGAGGGTGGTGTTCTTTGTCCTTTTAGATGAGAGCACTGTTGTCCTTCTACTCAGATATGATAGTGGAAATGGTGGCAGTAACATCACTACCTCTTTGTGCAGTCTTGTTTTCAGGATTCATCTTCCGCACTCGTAAGTTCCTAATATTAACTGTTCAGTTTATGAGAACACAGGGCCGTCTCCAACAGTTTACTAATCCATTCTGTCATACTTTGAAACAAACTGTTGGTTGTTGTTGTGTTTATTTACCGATTTATAATGCTTTGCATTGCCTTCGGGCTCCTCTAAGCACATGGCAGAGATTTAAATGCCTTCTGTTTGTTTAATTATGTTCTAATGCCAAGTTTACAATGAACAGGGACATGCAAACACGCTGAAGAATTTGCCCCCCTGAAGTCCATGCTGCGGAAAATGCCACAGATTTCCACCCAAAATCCATCTGCCCTGGATTTTGTCTAGTCCCATTTGTGCCACCCTACTTCCTATAGTTACAATTACGAAATAACAGAATGCTTTCACATATGTATACTTTTCTCACTGTTGCACTGCATCATGGTTTAATATGTGTGTGGTCAGTCTACAAGTACTGAATGCAGCATTAGCCTGTGCAAAGGAAGTGGGAAGAGACTGGGTCACTCTAGTCTACACAGAAACCATCTCTTTTGTCAGATGACTGGTGCAATCTACTTTCAGCTTTGAGTGAATGTGAGTGACCAGCTATGAGTCTTATACCCTCCTTCTGAACACACTTCCTAGTTGAGCTGAGTGAGGTGAAGGCGGTGTTGGTGTTCTCCAAATGGCTGGTTGCACAGCTCAAGACTTCTTGACCACCAAGGCAGAGATGAGTGGTTAGAAAGATTTTACTGGATGTAAAATGACTATCTGACTGTCTACCAGAATTCTGCTCTCTCTCTCTCTCTGGAATCCAGTTCAAATCCTAGAAGCTCTGGGAAGTGCCAGAAGCTTTCAGCAAGTTCAAATGGCTTCTGAGATTTTGACATTGCATCACACCACAATGTACACGTCAAGAGCCTCCTGCACTTGCTGACACAATACAATGATATCATGGTGGTGTGAGAGATCACTGCTTGCTGCGGATTCAGTTTCTGTTCTGATGAGTCTTTGCCACAGATGAAAACGTGTGTTAGCTCCAAGTATCTCCAATACATGCTGTAAGCTATATGCTTTGGTGTTTTCTAAAAAGAAAGACCACTTCCACATATTTATGGATGCAACTTGTTTACAGAACTCTTTGATGGAATCCTATACTCACATTTATCACTATCCTGCTGGTTGACCTGCTAGAATGGGATGCTGACTTGAGCCATCAACTAGGTTGTTCCTAGGTATGTTCATGTGTGGCTTCAAGAGCAGGCCTCTCTCTCCTTTATGGGGGAATGGTGAGGTATGAGCCAGCAAAAGGGACAGGGGACATTAACACAAGCAGAAAGAAAGTCAAGCCACATCACATCAAAGATGGCATGGAGCCCGCTGGAAGAGTTCATTGCACTATAATGCAAAAGTCATACCAATAATGTGATCGGAGAAGCATTGCAGAACAAAGGATAAAGTGGGATGGTGTGTGGACCAATGTGTCATTATTGTGTGCGTGAAATGTGTGGGGGGGGGGCCACAAGTCTTTATGATATGAAACGTTACAGGATTTAAGAAAGAAACTATGGGAACTGCATCTATTGTAAATAAAGAGTATGACCACCCCAAAATATTTGCAGGATCAAATGGCATTGAAAGTGCGATAGTGTACCTAACCCAATAACATAGTGAACGCAAGTCATGACAGATGCGCAATAAAAATGCTCAATTATCTAGGAGCCTTCCCCCCCCCAATAATTATCATACAAGCCAGAAGCATCTCTCAGCCACTGTTTTTAGGAACATAGACTGAGCCAGACCATTATCCATCTAACTCAGTACGGTCTACCCTGACTGGTAGTACCTCTCTGGGATTTCAGACTAGGGACATTTCCAGCCCTACCATTTCGAAAGCAGATCCTCTACTATTGAACTAAAGCTGTTCCCACCAAGTTGCAGGGGTTGTTTGGTATCAGTTGCTACAATCAGTTTCAGTTGTCTTAGCATGTGAGCAGGTTGCATTTTATTAAAGAGCAGTGCAGTTTCAGTGCAGAACCTTCTTATCAGAATGAAAAACAGGTAAAGCAATAGGTCCGATCGGACCAGCTTCTGAAGGTGATGGTGATCCCTGTAATTTGGAGAGGTGACATTGCTCATTTCACTTCTTTCTCCCTCTGCAGGAACAATAAAGCAGAAGGAAATATAATAGCACACTAAGACTACTACTACTGCTGTGCTATTACAGCATTGGAATGAAGTTTCCTGTTCTCTGACTCTTTGCTAATAACTATTCATGGAGGAATATTCATGGCAGAAGAGACTGCCAGAGTTGAAAGAAGCAGCAAAAGCAGCAGCTATATTTGACTCTCAGGCTGGCAACCCTGCAAAAGATGAAAAAGTGGCCCCAGTATTCTGAATGAGTTGTGGACGAAGAAGAGAAGCTGGCAGAAAGCAGCCAGCTTTCTGGCCTGTGCCAAACCTGTATCTGGATTCTCTCTCCTCAGGAGGAAGCCAACTACACACTGTCAGTGGGAAAGAATGTAAGAGGAGCCCTGCTGGATAAGACCAAAGACTCGTTTAGTCCAACACCCTTTTCTCACAGTGGCCAAGCAGATGCCTATGGGAAGCCTGGAAGCAGTGCCTGAATGCAGCAGCGCTCTCCTTGCTTGTGATTCCCAACAACTGGTATTCAAAGTTGTAGCTCTGCATTATTGAAACACCCAAATAACCAGACATCCCAGTTGTGTCTTGTGGATCCCCTACTTGTGAGCAGGATCTCAGGCATTGGGTTTTCTGTGCATTCTCAGGCATTGTGGTTCTTTGGAGCAGGGCAGTGGCATAGCATGGGTTGCCAGTATCAGGGGCAACATGGAGGGGGTGGGTGGGAGAGGGAGGGAGAGGGAGAGAGAGAGGAAAGTAGATGGAGTACACATGTGCATTCAACGACCTAATGGCATCTGCATTGCCCAGGAGATCACAGCCACAGAGATAAGAAAAGAAGAGCCATTCTGTTGTCTGGAGAGGTCACTTCCTGGTTCACGTGGAGAAGCCATTTTCAACAGAGCCCAGCAATGGAAATGCCCAGTTGTATTAAGGCAAAGCCCGGTGTTCAAATTTTGTGCCCCTAACAATTTTGTGGCTGGTCAACTGCCTCTGTGCCCTCCCCACATGCACGCTATGCCACTGGAGCACAGAAATAAGACGCCATGGAGGAGCTAAAAGGCTACTTGCTCTACACACATGTTGGGAGTACATATAACAGCAGGGATTATTAAGGTTTAATTCTGTTATTGGCCTGGATGACATCAGACTCTGATTGGCTGGAGATTCCAGTCAGTGAGGAGTTAGCTGTCAGTGAGGAAGATGGCTGAGGTTTCATCATTGGAAGGGAAAGTAGTCCTGAAGGACTTTTTCCTTTTGTAGACCTGCCCTAAGAAAAACCAGCCTCTGTTTTATTTCTCCCCATGTCATATGCTGTTTTTCCTCACTTTACCTCAGTAAAATATTATCAGTTTCTTTTTCTCTCAGGACACCATCTGCATTATTCCAGTCGCTCTGCTAACAACACAAGCCCTACACGCAAAGAACATGTGAACAAGGCTATGGAGAGCTAAAAAGGTGGATTTACATGAACCACCCATTCTCCTGGCTTCCAGGCATTCAGTTTGACATGGCAATACATACTAACTATCTATGGCTGTCCACTTGATTCAGAACCCTACTTTCCAGGGTTGCTTGTCATGTGAAAAGACCCCTACGTCAATATCTCCCCTTCTTTGCACAGCAAAACAACTGGTGCCATGCTAAGCAGCTGTTCCACTTTTGCTCCTCTGTTTTTGCAAACAAAACTGAGAGAACGGGGTGTCAAAAGCCCCAAACCTATGGAGAGACTCAGCTCAGAAAAGCTTGGATTGATCAAACACGCCCTGTCTGTTGGCTTTGAGGGGTCTGACTCTCCTTTCTACATATGTTAGTAAGGATGGCTACATTTCTGCTTTATGAAATAAAGGTCTTATAGGGAAAGCAAAGCACCATTCGCCCCACCTCCTCGGCCTAGCTCCCCTCAGGCTGCCATTAAGTTTGTTTGCCTGTGATTCCTTCCAGCTGACAGAGCCAGTCTGTTAGCAGTTAAGTTAAACAGAGCTTGTCCTGTAATAACCTCTCTTTCAGGCTGCTAATTGGTACCAGCACCCCTAGTCCATGCCCTGGCCTACCCTCCAGCTGGGAGCTGGTTCAGTGAAGCTCTGGGCCTGGGACTCTGCTCTAGCAAACCCCTGACCCCAGTCGCTTAGCTGAAGCCCAATATCTCCCTCTTGCCACTTCTGCTGAAGCCTATGACTGCACGTTTGGCAGAAGACGTGGGAGCCCAGGTTCCTGCCAAAGAAAGCAGTGGGGTGGTTGTCAGCTGAGAAGTGGTGGGCAGAGTGAAGCCAAACAAGAATCCCACATAGGAGAGGTGTTGCCCAATGATATTTGGCCCACACAACCATGGCCTAGTTAGCTTTAGCGGCACTTTTCGTTCTACACTCATCCTGATTTATAAACAATTGTGGTGGAGACGTGATACCTCTTGTTCTGTATATCAATTTGGGCGTGATGCTCGACTTAACCACAGCCATTTTGGAAATGTGTGGTCTGAAATATTAAGGAAAATAAATTCTGCTTCCATGATGATGGCCCCAGGATGTGGTCTGAAGGCAGCTCCCTTGCTCAGGCTGGACAAGTCTGCCTTCTCTGGGCTTTGATAGGAGCCCTCCTGGGTTCCCTGGTGGCAGGAGTGCCTTGCCCAGTAGCAGAGAGGCAATAGCCTCCCAGGAGTGGCATCACTGTTGTGCAACCGGAGGAGAGAAGCAAGGTAGTGGTGAAGTCAAGGATACTCAGGCACAATCTGACACTCTCAGTGTGCTCACACAACTCCAAGCTTGGCAATGCAATGTTCCTCCTTTTCCCCTTCTGGCAAGCAGCAATGGCAATGCGGTCGGCAGTCTACTGCAGTAGCTCTATCCCACTGGGTGAGCCACACTTGCCTGGTGAAAAGAGGGGAGGATATAAATATCTGCGTGTGTGTGTGTGTGTGTGTGTATGTGAATAAATAAATAGTTCACCTCCCGGTGGTGCATTAATAAAACTGATAGCACATTTTACAAAGCTCAGCAGGGTCCAATAATGGTTTCAAATTGGATGAGGGAACCACATGTTGACATTGGACTAGAAGATACTTGTAAGGAACCTCAACTCTACAGTTCTGTGCTTTAAGGCAGACATCAATATACTCCGTAAGAAGAAGTGGATCTTAGCTGGTCAAATGCCCCTCCTTGCCCCTCCAGCTCTTTCTGCATATGTTTCAGAAGTGGACACCCCACTTAATGAAATAGTTATTAGTGCTGATCCTTAGGTGTTCTTTCAATACTTCCGAGGTAATTTCCAACAGCAGACAAGTTACAGCAAGCTATTGTTTTTGCAAGATGTTTGCTGATCCTGAGCCAAGCTAAGCATGCATGTTGGTGGTAGACGAGTGACTTTTCATTGTGGGTGAAGTGGAGTAGGATAGAATGTAAAGCACTTTGGTGACGGTGCTGCCCTCTCCGACACACAACCATTTCCCGTTATTACTATTGTTCTTATTATAATTAGGGGAAGGGCCATAGCTCAGTGCATCTGCTTTGCATGCAGAAGATCCTAGGCTCAGTCTCCAGCATCTTCAGATAGGACTAGAAATAGCCGCTGGCTTAAACCTTGGAGAACTGCTGCCAGTCTGAGCTAGATGGACCAATGGTCTGATTTAGTAGGAGGCATCTTCCTGTGTTATGGTGAAGGATGAACCCAAAGCCAAGCCAGCAGCTTTCTGAAAGCTTCTGCAAGTCCCTTCCTTGAAAGGCTGGTGGCTGCGATCATAAACCAGCAGTAGAACCAGAGAGCAAAAAAGGGGGAGGCAGTGAGGGTACTAGTAAGGTGTTGCTTCAGGAACAGCCTGATTTGGAGCCAGTTCCATAAACTGGCAAATGTTGAGAGAGTAGCCGTAGACCCCGAGTCAATCACCTTGCGTCCAGAGGAATTGTTTGGTTTGTTTTCAACTGCAGCTTCCAGGCTTTTAACTCTCTTTGACAACCGCAGGAAAGAAAATTACTTGATCCCAAACATGAGGAGGTTGATGGAAAACAGATCTTTATTGGGCTGCTTTATCTCCAAATTGTTATAAAGTATAGGGGGGCGGGGGCAGGGAGTGGACTATATAAACAAACATACACACAATAAATCCACAAAAGAAGCCGCTGGAATTATTCTCTGCAAACTATTTGGCTAATTTACTCTCTTTTTTTAATCAAATTGTTTGTGGCTAGAGGATGTGTTTTTTCTATGCAGCCATCACAAGAAATTGTTCACGGAGCAGCCTGTACAAAGGGAGATTGGATCATCTTGCTAAATTGGATACGTTGAGCACATGGTGGGTATATATTTGGTCTAAAAATTAATTGTGACAGTGACTGAGACGGGGTGTCAGCAACGCCATATCTTTTCAGGGTTCGTCTGAGTACAAATTGTGCAAAACACAGCTGGTACATGTGTAGCCTGTGTTTTTATGGATGACTTCCTCAAAGATCTTTGAGAGGCCTATCCCAAGAGGCCTGTTCTGCTTAGAGCACAACCCTCAAAGCACTACCCCAGAGACAATTCTATTAAAATATATTAGAATTGTCCCAGGGAGCAATACTTAGAGATGGTCCTTGGGGCCTTTTTCTGCAATTTAAGAAGGTCCTCTTTCTTCATTATTTCAGATGGGGGAAGTGGATAAGCTATCTGGTATGGCTACTATGGGTCCTACTATACAGAGGACAGCCCTCTATTTGAAGGAGTCCTCTAACTTGAAGGGATGCCTGGCCCAAGCCTGGTTTAAAGATTGTGTATCCCTCCGGGCTGTCACTCTTTTGTGAAAAGGAGTCAAGAGTATGCCAGGTCTTTAGGTTTGCACAATTAAAATGAGACAAAGGGCTCTGCTATCCCAGTGCAACAAATCTACTTAAAAGAAAAAAGTCCCAGTGACTTTTTGCTGCTAGGAAAGTGATGGGGAAATAACCATCACCATGGCAACCTCTGTCTGCCCAGGCCCAAGAATTCCTCTTAGATGGGACATCACCAGCTTCTGTCATGTTAATGCCTCTATCCAGGTGAGGCCCTGGCTTGGAAAGGAAGCATAGCCTGTATTTTCCACTAGACTGCAATCTTCCCTTTAATACTCCAATTAATCAAAATCCGGACTTCCGGAGGCGGCGCGAAACCGTGATGGCGGACCTCTTCGAGCTCTGAAGAGGGGCACCGCAGAAAAGGGTTGTTCGCGACGGCGCAGCGGCAACCCATCAAGACAAACCACGGGCAGAGTGAGTCCGTGGCCGTGGGACCCGGCGGGCACCTGGAGCGACCCCGAAATCACAAAAGGAACCCCGTAAGGGGCTCCGGAGTGAAGGAGGGGGAGCGGTGCTGTGGGTTCATCGCTCTTTCTGCGGAGGCGAAGCCGCGCGGCTGTCACGGATGAGCGCTGACCTTTCTTCCAAGAAGCATCGGGTTGAAACATCAAACCCGTGAGTAAGGACCTAAGATCCTACAAATTAATTCGGAAAATTCGGCTAAAAACGGGAGACGAGAAAGAGGAAGTCCGTCTTCCGGCACTGCTTTCAAGATCAAAGCAGACGGACTAAAGAGCGGAAAGCGCTGTGAACAGGGAAGCTTTAAAGCTTTAAATTGGGACTTTCGTGCACATCTGAATTTTTCTTTTAAAGAATAAATACAGCATAAATTTGACCTGGAGCGGTCCCCCAAGGGGCAAGGGAAGACTCTAACCCCAAATTCCCGGGTGGCCGGGTAAAGTTGTTTAAACTGCGGAACTGTTGCAAGCTTCCTGATACTTTTGTAACTGGAGAGTGTAATTTTGAGCTCTGCTAGCTGAAGTGGATATAACTGTAGGCACCTTGCTGGAACTTTGTTACATGTTTAAAAGTGCTCTGCAGGACTTTTTTCTTAGCGTGCTGGAACTAATTTGCTTTTAAAATTGTTTTTAAAGTTGGAACAAAGAGACTTTAATCGTGGAAAAGTTACCTTCTTCTTACTAAAATTTTGGTGGCACTCCCCCTAGAGGACATTGGGAATATAGAGGCCTGGGAAAAGTTTCTCTGTTTACCTTCTCTCAATAGACTGTTTTCAATTTTGGGCTTGCCTTTCCCATGGGATTACAACATTTGACCTTGAACATTGACTGATGAGTGGCACGGGAAAGACAAGAGCAGCCAAAGCTAAGGAAGCTAAGGAGAAAGAGAAAGTAAAAAAGCAAGCACAGCTTTTGCAAACAACTTTAACTCAGGGACGTAGACTATCAGTTCCAGCTGTGCTTGCGACACAAAAAGTAGAAACCGAAAAGCCTGAAAAATCTGAAGAGGAAGATATGGCAGCAGGAGGAGCTGAGGCAGTACTGAAACAAGTTTTGGAACAATTGTCAGCAATAAATCAAAAAATTGATAATCAATCAACAAAAATTGACCAAGCAACATCCTCGATCCAGAAATTGACAGATCAGGTTTCCCAACATACCCAAGCAATTGAAAAATTGCAAGGAGCAACAGAAGAGAATCGTAAACTGGCAGGGGAAGCCGTTCAAATTGCAACATCAGCTAAAAAAGAAGTCGAGGAAGTTAAAGCAGAAGTCAAGCCTCTCCATAAACAGATAGGGGACCAACAAACCTATCTTTCGTTGGTGGAATTGAAAAATCGCGAGACCAACCTCAGACTAAGGGGAGTCCCAGAAATTGAACAAGAAGACCTAATAGGACTTTTGACAACAGAGTTTACAAAGTTCTGGGACTTAAAAGAAGAAAGTGACTTCAAAATTGTATCGGCTTTTCGGTTGGGAAGATTAGTAAGAAAAGATAGATCCAGAGACTGCCTAATAGCTTTGAGATCAAGGGAGGAGAGAGATAAAATATTAGGCCTACACTTCAAAAACTCAATTGTGATACAAGAGAAAAGGGTGGAAATTTACCGAGACATTCCTAAACAGTTATTGGACTTGAGAGCCACCTATTCAGAATTGGCTAAGTTGCTGAGACTCAACACAATTCCTTACAGGTGGGAGTTCCCACAAGGGCTATCATTTACTTACAAACAGAAGAAGGTTAAAATAAGATCACCAGAGGACCTACAAAAGTTCCAGCACGATCACGGAGAAGATCTCCAAAAAGAAGCAGCAGCTAATTGGCCTATACCCAACCCAGGTGGAGCAATACCTGCACCTTCGGAACCAGAGGAGAAAGAAGACACACCGCTCTAGGTGTAGCAGAATAGTTCAGGATGTCTCTGCGGCTACTCAGTTGGAATATAAATGGCGGAAATTCCCCGGAGAAAAGAAGGAGGTTATTTCACATATTGAAGAAAGAACAATTGGATATTATTTGCCTACAAGAAACCCATGTGACTAGGCTCCACAGGAAGGTTTTGGTTAACAAAAGATTAGGCCAAGAATTTATTTCGTCTGACAAAGTAAAGAAAAGAGGAGTGGTGATTTATGCCAAGGAGAGCCTGACACCTAAATTTCTATTTAAGGATGAACAAGGAAGAATTTTGGCAATTGAAATTCAAACCCAAGGAGTAAAAATATTGATTTTAGGAATTTATGCTCCAAATGACGGGAAATCGGAATTTTTCAAGAAGCTGCATGAGACGTTGCTGGATTATCTGGATTATGCTAACATCATAATGATGGGAGATATGAATGGAGTGGTGTCTACACACATGGATAAGTCTTACAACCAAAACTTAACATTAGACGGCAGACTGCCCAAAACTTTTTTCGAATTGACTGACAATCTGGATTTGATCGACATATGGAGGACAAAGAATCCCTTAGGTAAAGAAGGAACTTTTTTCTCTGAGGCCCACCTGTCTTGGTCAAGGATCGACCAAATCTGGACCTCCAGGGGGCTGGCACCCAAGATTAAAAGGGTGGAAATCTGCCCAAAAACATGCTCCGACCATAATGCCTTGAAAATAGAACTTAGATTAACTCAACCTGGTTCCTTCAGATGGAGAATGAATGACACACTACTAAGAGATCAAGAGATTGTGAAAAAGGCCCAAAAAACATTAAAGGACTATTTTGAGATAAATCTGAATACTACAGTTGAAAAAAGAACGATCTGGGACGCAAGCAAAGCTGTTATGAGAGGGTTTCTGATACAACAGAATACAATCAAGAAAAAACTCTGGAATGGAAAGAAGGACAAAATATTGGAGAAAATATACCAAGGAGAGAAAAAACTGAGAACCAAACCAAAGTCCAAGGAGGTGCTGAGAGAAATTAAATTCCACCAAGCAGAATATTCAAAATTGATCAATCAGGAGATTGAATGGAAAATAAAACAGATGAAGCAAAGATCCTTTGAATCAGCAAATAAATGTGGAAAGCTATTAGCTTGGCAGCTGAAAAAAAGACAAAAGCTAAATACGATAACAAACCTAGAGATTGATGGAAGGATGGTACAGAAACCAGAAGAAATTAGGAAGTGCTTCCACAGATACTTCAAAGAACTGTATGCACAGGGGCCCCAGAAAGAATCAGAGATAGATCAATTTTTAAAGACAAATGGACTATCAAAAATAACTCAAGATAAAAGATCAATCTTGAACTCTACAATAACCTCACAGGAAATTGAAGGTGCCATTCAGAATATGCAACTAGGCAAATCTCCAGGCCCGGATGGACTTACCTCCAAATATTATAAGGTTCTGAAGGACTATTTGATACAACCTTTGTTGGAGGTATGTAACCAGATCATGGATGGGAAGAGGGCACCAGAAACGTGGAAAGAAGCCTTCATCACATTGATACCTAAGTCAGAATCTGAAAAGACTCGGCTTAAAAACTACCGTCCCATCTCACTCCTAAATGTGGATTACAAAATATTTGCAGATGAAGTAATTCATAAAGACCAAGCAGGCTTTCTCCCTGGTAGACATTTATATGAGAACACTAGAAACATCATTGACATTTTAGAACTTTTGCAGACTAATAGGAACACAAGGGCGGTGTTAATTTTTATTGATGCGGAGAAAGCATTTGACAACATATCTTGGATGTTTATGAAGAAGAACTTGGAAGGGATGGGAGTGGGACGGGGGTTTGAGAATGGATTACATGCAATCTATTCAGAACAAAAAGCTAAACTAATAGTGAACAATGTGGTGACGGAGGAATTTAAAATTGAAAAAGGGACACGACAAGGGTGCCCTCTATCCCCTCTGTTATTTATTTCAGTCCTGGAGGCGCTATTGAATATGATCAGAGAGGACCGGTTGGTACAAGGGATAGAGGTCGGAGTGAAACAATATAAACTGAAAGCTTTTGCAGATGACCTAGTTTTGACATTGCAGGAGCCAGAATCCAGTACAAAAAGAGTTCTCGAACTTATATCGGAATTTGGTCGGGTGGCGGGATTTAGGTTGAATAAACAAAAAACTAAGGTTCTGACCAAAAATTTAACAAATACAGAAACAGAGGGGTTTCAGAGAGAAACAGAACTGAATGTGGTTAAAAAAGTGAAATACCTTGGGATTTATTTGTCCTCCAAGAATTTGAATTTATTTAAGGATAATTATGAGAAATGTTGGTTGGAAGTTAAAAAGGATTTAGAAATTTGGTCAAGATTGAAACTTTCCTTGTTGGGAAGAATCGCAGCGATAAAAATGAATGTGTTGCCGAAAATGTTATTTTTGTTTCAAACCTTACAGATCGTGGACAGAGTGGACTGCTTTGGAAAATGGCAGAAGGATATATCTAGATTTATCTGGCAGGGCAAAAAGCCCCGAATAAAGTTTAAAATATTAACAGATTCAAAAGAAAGAGGGGGGTTTGCCCTGCCGGACCTGAGGTTGTATTATGAAGCTGCAGCCTTCTGCTGGCTGAAAGATTGGTTCTTGTTGGAAAACACTGATGTCCTAGATCTGGAAGGTTTTAATAATGCTTTTGGATGGCACGCATACCTATGGTACGACAAGGTTAAAGTACATAAATTGTTTAAAAGTCACATTGTCAGAAAAGCAATTTTTGCAGTCTGGATGAAATATAAAGACTTACTAGAGAGTAAAACTCCGAGGTGGCTATCACCAGTGGAGGCCAAGGCCCGAAAAAGACCCAATATGGAGGCCTATTGGCCGAAATATTGGGAACTGACTGAAAAAATTGGAGACAATTGGAAGTTGCAGAGCCAGGACAAACTAAAAAATAAGGTGCGAGATTGGTTACATTATGCTCAAATTCAAGAGGTTTTCAAAATGGATAAAAAAGTTGGTTTCCAGGTGGAAAAGTCGAAACTAGAGACAGAATTGTTAGAACCAAAGACAAAGCTGTTATCTAGAATGTATAACTTGCTGCTTATGTGGAACTTACAGGATGAGACAGTTAAATCTGCTATGATTAAATGGGCACAGGATGTTGGACACAACATTATGTTTGAAGACTGGGAAAGGTTATGGAACACCGGAATGAAATTCACGGCAAGTACGGCCTTGAAGGAAAACATTATGAAAATGATATACCGGTGGTACATGACCCCAGTCAAGTTAGCTAAGATACACCACCTGTCTGACAATAAATGTTGGAAGTGTAAGGAAGCAGAGGGGACTTTCTTTCACCTCTGGTGGACATGCCCAAGGGTTAAGGCTTTCTGGGAAATGATTTATAATGAGTTGAAAAAGATATTTAGGTATACCTTTCCCAAGAAACCAGAGGCCTTCCTGTTGGGCATGGTAGACCAGAAAGTGTCAAAGAAGGACAGAACTTTGTTTATGTATGCTAGTACAGCAGCAAGAATACTTATCGCAAAGAACTGGAAGACACAAGATTTACCCACGCTGGAGGAATGGCAGACGCAGTTGATGGACTACATGGAGATAGCTGAACTGACCGGCAGAATCCGAGATTTGGATGTAGAAACAACTGAGGCGGACTGGAAAAAGTTTAAAGACTACTTGCAAAAGTATTATAAACTGTATGAATCTTAAGATTGTGCATGATTTCGAAATGATACGCTTTAGCAATTATGATTAAGTAAATAGTAAACTAAGTGATAAAAGAGAAAAGGAGATAATATGAACTGAACATGTTACGTTTATTTTAAAGGTATAAAAACTGTGACACAATATATTGAATTTAGATACATAACATGTAAAAGTTACAATAAGGTATGACATAAGGTAACAAATTGCTGACATTGTTAATATAAAGAACGCAGAATCGGAAGGGGTGGGGAAGTCCAAATTGGGATTTTTGTTAAAAAAAAAAAAAAAATGGTTTCTTGTAAATTCCTTATTTGCCTGCAATGTATAAAAGTTGGAAAGAAACGTAATAAAAAATATTATAAAAAAAAAAAACAATTAATCAAAATCCTACCATTTATTAAGTTTTACGATTTGGGGGGGTTCCCTGCTCAAATCTATAACAATGGCAAAAGTAGAAAGACGGGAGATGTGATGATGACGATGACGATGACGATGATGATGATAATGATAATTTTATTATTTATACCCTGCCCATCTAGCTGTGTTTCCCCAGCCACTCTGGGCAGCTTACAGCATATATAAAAGCATAATAAAAAATCAAACATTTAAAAATTCCCGATACAGGCCTGCCTTCAGATGTCTTCTAAAAGTTGTGTAGTTCTTTATCTCTTTGACATCTAAAGGGAGGGTGCACAAGCAAAAAGAGCCACTTTTTACTTCTCGCAATGTCCAGTTCAGTCAGTGTGAAGTGGTGTACATGAGATCATTTCTTTTGAGATTATTAACAAGAAACATAACACAAAGCGATCAGTCCAAAAGGCACAATAGAATAATCATTCATTGCATTTATACAATGTGTTTCAAAGGTCCACAGTGCTTCACATATACCACCTCAGCAATCCCCACAACACAATACAGATCAGTGTCATTCTTCATGTATTGCAGATGGTTGATAGAGCCTGTGAGACAGATTGCCTTTGGCCACCCAACAAGTTCATGGATGGAATTTCAACTGGAAAGATCCCAGCAGCTTACATTTGTAACCAGCTCTCATGGAGAATAACTGGCTAAGCAATTATGCTGCTAGGAAGTGTCTTGGAGTTCCTACAAACTAAATATGAGTCAACCTATAAAGTGTTGCATAAAATAATAATAACCACGTGCTGCTGGGAGACGTGTCAACAAATGCCATCACATGAAAGCTTCTTGAGTAAGCCAGTAAACCAAGTGTATCTGGTTGTCCCTTAATTGACGTCCTCCATGCTCTGCCCTCAACTGTGATTTGTGTCTATGCCTTATGGCCAGATGTTTTCAGAACACTTCACATTTGTTCCGGACGAAAGTTTCTCCAAAAATGGTGAACTACAAGAGTTAGGTTTTACTTCCACTCCTGTCCGTTCAGCAGGGCCCTGACCTTCTCTGGAGTATTGTATCAAGGTATTTGCGCTATACTTGAAGAAAGATGGAGGCAAGCTGGCAAAGCTTCAGAGAAAGGCAACAGCTTCATCTTCTGTTTCAAGGAACAATTCAAAGCACTGGTTAAGACCTACAAAGCAGAAACTGGCTTGGGTCCAGGCTATCTGAACAACCACAGCCTTTCTCTTGGACCTGTCACCTTCACAGGCATGTTTGGTGAGAGCACAAGAGAGGGCCTTCTTGGTGGCTGCTCCCAGATTGTGCAACTCTCTTCCACAGGAGGCCATGCTTTCATTTTTCCTGACACACAGACCCTTAACTAACATGCTGCCCTCAGGTGCAGAGGATACAATCACATTGCCTGTGCTGAAGTAAGATCCAGTTGCCAGTTGAGTCAGCCTCATTGTACATGGAATAAGGAGTGCTATCTTGCCGCAGGCAGCAAAATATCTTGGGCTGGCCCTGATTAGATAGCTTTTCTCTCATAACTGTCTATAGCACTCTTCCAACCACACAGTCCTTTGGTTTAATGGATTTACACAAACCAAGGGGCATTTATCATCAACCAGCAGGCATTTAATTTTAGGCTGTTCGGCTGATGAAAGGCTTGGTCCTTAGTCCTAGTCCAACTGCCAGCTTCCCCCACTCCATATCAGATACTCCATTCACTTTGCTACCCTGGCTTCCAATATTAGTGGAGGAGAAGCACCTCGTAGTGCATTATCTAGTATGAAGCATGTCTGGCTGGGGCTGATGGGAGTTGTAGTCCAAAACATCTGCAGGGCACCAAACTGGCAAAGGCTATCCCATGGCATCTGATAAATCCAGGGAGTGCCCTCAAACTAAAGGTTGACCTCCCTCAAATCTGCCTTAGTTTTCTAACTGCTGCTTGCACGTCATGTCACATCACATGACAGCCATCCTCCTTGTTATCAGACTTCAGAGACGGAAACCTCACTTGCCACAAGTCACATGCTCCCAACTCAGCAGCACCTTGCAAGGAAGTCAAAGGACAAGGGCCCTTGGCTCACATCCCAGTCAAGGTATTCTGGAGCAAACAGGCCAGCAGATCCTTAATTTGTCCTTCAGGGTTACCAAGCGGTACACCCTCAACCCATTTCCCCTTCAGTCCACCTCCTCAGGCATGCTGGTGAAATATCAGAAGAACCTAAGTTGTTGGCAAACATTAGTCTCCATGCCCTTCACAAATCTTGAACTTTGGATTTGTGAGGGCAGAAAATACTGAGCCACAGTGATGGCAATCTATCAGTTGCTTCACTCTCTGGAAAGGGGATGGAAAACACCTACTGAAATTGCTCTTTGGGAATATTGGATCTAGGGTCAAATCCACATCATACATTTAAAGCACTCGTATACCACTTTAAAGGCTCTCTGCACCCAAGAATACTGGGAACTGTAGTTTAAGGGTGCTTAGTATTGTTAGGAGGCCCCTCAAAGAGCTTCATTTCCTACCACCCTTAACAAAATATGGTCTCCAAGAATTTTTCAGGGAAGCCATGACTCTTAAACTGGCATCAGAGTGCTTTAAATGTATAGTGCAGATGTGACCTAACATGGAGGGTATTATATGTGAGTATAAAAAACACAGATGTGAACCATGTCACCAAGGGTTTTCCATTTTAAATCTGGGGAAGCCATTGTCTAGAAATGTCCTCTCATGAAAATTTCTACAAGGACACAGGTTTGTAAGCCTGCTTGACATCGCCATAAAAAAATGCATGCAGCCGTTTTCTATTGGCTGTTTAATGAGCATTCCTTCGGATTTCTTTGTGGGGAGATTAGATGGTGTTGCATCAAACCAGGTGTTATCCCACACTTTCTTATGCATTTCCCTGCCACTTTGCTTACTGCAAAAAGTCTGACCTTCTGAGAATGTGGGTTTGTTGAACAAGAGCTCCCAGCCAACTATAATTATGCAACCTGACTTTTCTCGTATGTTGTTGAATCCCACTCCAAAATAGTGACTGTCTGCAAACATCCAAAGTGAATATAACCCTCCTCAAATTTCCTCTTTCCGCAATACTCATAAGTTCATGACTCTCAGCTAGGTGTCAGTTCAGTAATCTTTTTTCTGAGCTTTGAAGAAATCTCCCAAAATTTAAGCCTTTCCATTTCAGGAAGATTTTCATCTCTCCTGGATCCTTTCACCTCTCTGAATGTGTGTGTGTGTGTGTGTGTGTGTGTGTGTGTGTGTGTGTGTATTTCCCCTCACCACCACACAGGAGAGGGGAGAGTACTGCTGGATAATATCAGGTAAGAATAATCCCTCAGTTGGTTTCCTTGTTTACAGAACCTGGAAGGGTTTTGCTTTGTTTTGTTTTTTAGCTGCAGAAATCAAGAGCCTCCAGTTTCGGTGTGGCAGAGAAAAGTTGAAGATCGTAGCCAAACTTAATTTTTCTACGGCATATTAAAGTAACCCGATCTAGCACATTTGCACAATGGCTCTGTCTGGCTGAGGATTATCATCTTGTCCTGTCTGCCTGAGGATTGCGGCACGAGTGCCAGCCAGCAGTTTGAAACAGGCCCTGTTTTCTCAGGGCATTCTTTTGGTCGCAGTTCCATCCCCGCTAGACGTCAGCAGTGCAAAAGACCAGCACACCAACAGGTAGGGGCGAAACACTCTCCCTGAAGTCACAATGCACTTATAGTGTCTCTCACTAGCCAAACCATAATGCTAAGTGCAAACAGATGCACATATCATCTTTTGTGTTTGCATGTGTCATTGGTTTCTCTGTACGGTGTCTGATTTACAGGACTATTTTCCCTCCGCTCAAACTCAGCTATGCTCCGTCTGGTACAAAGATGTTTATGGTCCAACAAACCCATTTCCCATGAGAGTGGGAGAGCTTCAAGTAAACTAGCTCAGAAACATACGGCACACAACAGGCTTACAAGGCTGAAATCTCAGAGGAGCCTAGGGGGTTGGAGAATTCAAGCTGCGCTATATGGCAGCTGGCAGTTTTTGTTGTGTGCTGCTTTTCCTATAAAGCGAGGGTCTGTGGCAGAGAGCAGTCTAGAATCAGAGGCAGTGAAACAGGAGTGTGGAAGGAGAGAAGACAAGTGAATATGCTGGTGAAGAGTCACAGGTGTCTCTCCCTCTTGCTGCGACAAGCTCCCCTCCCTCGTGGTCTCCCAGAACCGGAAGAGGCATGAAGCAGGAAGAGCAAAGACAGACATGCAGGCATAGTCTCTGATTGCTTGGGGGGTGGAAACCCTAGAGAGGAGGAGACTTAGGCAACTGTAGGGAGGTGAGGACCTTCAGTCTCAGCAACTGCTTCATGGGCGGCAAGATCTACCAAAGATGAGTTGCTGTGCTCATTAGGCCTGACACTCTGCCAAGTCTGTGCTGATTGTGTTTTTGCTAATAAATAGCTAACTGCAGCTTGCACAGTGTGATTTACTGCTGGCTCACTTCTGACACTTGATGACAGTTTAGAGGAAGGTCAAGGGCAGCCATTACATTGGCTGTGTGGGGCCCCTGGGTCTTCCAGATCCACAAGGCAATGCTGCATCCAACAGTTGGTTTTTTAGTGTAAGGATTATTCTAGGGAACCTGTGAGCTTAGGTGGGGGTAAGTCCCGCCCCCATCTGACAGTACACAGGTCCTATTATGTCCATTTGCAGTTCACCCAGAACTCCTTCATGACAGAACCTCTCTTACTTCAAACGCTGCCTCAAAACCCAACTTTTTCCTATGAGGCCTTTGACACAGCTCTCTAATGCCCATCAGAGATGGGGGAGAAAGTCAATTTTGTTCTCATTTTAAAAATCACCTAATTTTCATATATCTGGGAAAGTGTGCATAAAGTTGTACACACTGGTGAAAATAGCATACAAAATGCATTAAATATGTGTATATTAGTTAAAACTGCATTCAAAAATGTTGTTTATTAGTAGAAATTTGCATGTATGCTGACAGCACTGTATTAATAATTAAAGCAATGCCTTCATCGGTTCCGCAGTTGTGAACCACTGAAATCTTATCCAACTCCTTTGATAGCTTTTCAAGCTGCCCTGACACTATCTTCCACTTTTCTCCATGTAATGACATTTTCCCTACTCTATTTTTTCCTAATCAAAAATCCAAACAAAGTGTGCTTATCTTCCAGTGATATGCTTCCTAATTTCTTCCCTTATAAAATTGTGCCAGGATTTTTCAGTTTGCTGTATCTGAAAGCTACCAGACACGTGTGGGAAACTTCAGGCCAAGGAGACATTTTTACCCAAATGATGGTTGCTTCCACCATCACCGATAAATATTCCTCCTTCCTAGTCCTGTAGGCATTTGGGGTTCAAGCATGTAGAATGATTAAGCATGCACGCAGGGACAGAGTTTAAATCCAAGACAAGTTGATAAAGTTGATTAAAAGTCAGTTTCTTATTAGGAAATCTAAACATTAGAAAAGAACATAGTACTAAAACAAGTTTTCCATGCAGCATGATGATAAGTGGGTCGAAGGCAGACTAGGATCTAGTCTAGCAGACCAGCAAGGATCTCTGATTCCCAGCTGCTGAACAGTAGCAACAACAACATGATTTCCCCTGCCCTAAAATACAGTGTTATGAATCTGTGTGTACACGACTCCCTAAACTCTGGATCAAGTTAGTATTAGATTTTAACTAAGACTGCTGTGTTAAAACTGGTTGCTAGACCTGTGTGTGTTAAGATGTGTTTTGGATGCTTTTCATTCTTTGGAATTAACATGTGTGAAAGTACTAATTTAGCTAGGCAAACTTCCTAAACTGTGTGTTAGACACTTCACTAATCCCTTGGTATCTGAAGAAGTGTGCATGCACATGAAACTTACCAGAACAAACTTAGTTGGTCTATAAGGTGCTACTGGACAATTTTATTTTTTATTTTTATTTTGACTGCATCAGACCAACATGGCTACCTACCTGACCCTTGGAATCTACATGTGTTAAAACTAATTAACTCAGGTTAATTTCATTGGAAGTGTTAGTCTGTGGGGACCCCTCTATCATAGGCTCAGGTTGCATGTATGTAATAAGCCATATATCATAAAGAAAATGCTGCACCTCATTTTCCAAAAGAAAACATGGGCCCTGGATAACTGCCTTGACCACAGCGCCTCATGGGGTCGGGACTGATGGAGCTCATTCCTCCACACTGTGGCAAGGCACTATGGCCAAGGGAGCTCATTTCTCCCTTGGCACACTGGGCACACAGGGCTGCCGTGCCACGGCAGGCTCCTTTACCCTCTGCGCCCTTCCCCCAGCGTCCCCCACCCCTCAGTGCTCACGCTTGCCTGCCCAGGGCCCCATGAGCTCACGCAATGCCGCTGTATCACCGTTGCACTATTTTGCTTAGGCTGTTGTTGTTTTGAGCTGTTTTGAGCACAGACATATTTGTGGAAAATGCAGCATATAAATAAATTGGCTGTGGCTATGACTACAACGGGAGTCACTGAGACTGGAGATGCCCTAAGACTCCTTGCTGCCCAGGAGGAGCCCACGGCCAACCTAGTTGGGGTCAGTCACTGAGAAACTGTGCTTCAGCAATGGGGGGGAGTGGTCAGCAGTTCCAGACATTGTCATGGTCTGTTACAGGGTCTCAAGTACCACAGCAGGGAAAGATTTCTGTTCTGGATCCCCAAAGGCCTTTGTCTGTCAGGTGAGATAGTTCTTAGGGCTCTTCCACACTCCAGTGTGTTTTCTGCTTGACCCACACTTTCAAGGCACAGGTCCAAGCTGTTGTCCCCTTGCACTGCTCCTTTCCCATGGAAAACCTACTCTTTAGCTCTAAATCGTAACAAACAGCAATCCTCAAAAGCCCTATTGCTGTTTGCTCCAAATGAGTGCAAAAGAGTGGTTTTCCCTGAGGGGGGGAGCAGCAGGACAGAAGGAACCCTCTGGATAAGCCCTCAGAGAAAGCATTAGCCTGAGTTGATAAAGGGCAGCTTCCTACATGATATATCCTACAGGTGTGTACATGATTTCTTGTGTATATATAAGCAACCCAAGAATACTTCTTTTAATATATGAGAAGGAGAAACCCGAATTTACACTCCTCTCAACAACTTAAATATCCCTGGGTCAATGTAAACATCCCCCAACATTTTCATTACATCTGGCACGGAGTAAAATTGTATTAACTTTGCACAATCCAAATTGGATCTAGCAGAGGCGTAAGCCTTGTTCTGGATGTGTAAAGAAGATTGTTCATTACACTTGGGCAATATTGTTGTCAACAACGGCAATCCTCTGTACACCTGGATATAATTAAGTCTTGCCATTCTAAGCTGAAAGAGAGCAATACAAAACAGCCATTATTCAAAACGATCAAAATATCTTTATCCCCCTAATCGAAAGCATCCTTTAAGAAGCTTCTTCAGGAATGTCCGATGTTTTTAAAGCTAAACTGTTATAATTAACATCCTTAGATCAAGGATTACACTGTCCAGAACTGGAAGGGTAGGATTTGGCACATGGCATGACACGCATAGAAATTGTGGTACAAATAAACTCCCTGTGTGGAGCCTGAGGCTACCCATGGCTCATCCACATCCTCTTGTGTCATTGCATAGTTTGAAGCAGGGGGTGAAGAGACAGCCCTAAAGATATTCAATCCACAAATATAATGAATACATTTTGTCCTGACCTCATGGGCAGAAAAGACATTTTTTTAAAAAATCTCCAATTCGTCAAACATTAATCATTGTTCTCCTCAGGTAGAAAACTAATAAGGTAAAGGTAAAAGGACCCCTGATCATTAGGTCCAGTCGTGACTGACTCTGGGGTTGCGGCGCTCATCTCGCTTTATTGGCCGAGGGAGCCGGCGTACAGCTTCCAGGTCATGTGGGCAGCATGACTAAGCTGCTTCTGGCAAACCAGAGCAACACACGGAAACGCCGTTTACCTTCCCGCCGGAGCGGTACCTGTTTATCTACTTGCACTTTGACGTGCTTTCGAACTGCTAGGTTGGCAGGAGTTGCCTTCCTTCTCACCAACTCAGTTCACTTCTGATAGTGGAGCTTGGCTTTTTTCAACCAAGCAATTGGTGCTCCATTTTACTTTCGAATGTTAGCCCTCACCGCCGTTTCATAGCCAAAAAACTAGTGAGTATGCATGCATCTGGTTCGGTACAGAAAATACTTCAGGAATAGCAGTGCAAATGGGTCAGGTCAAAATCAAAACAGGCAAATAGGTTTTCTGCAAAACCCACAAATTAGAGCTTGAAAATTGGGATTGGATGCAGAATTCTTCTTGCAGGGTTTCCAAATCACTGTGAGCCGCCCTGAGGCCTCCGGGTATAGAGTGGCATAATAATAATAATAATAATAATAATAATAATAATAATAATAATAATACATAACTTGGAAGACACCTCCTTATTTCCCTACAGCATTCCTTGCAGTGAAACTACAGTAAGTGACGTTCTTGAAATATAATGGCTTCTGCTTAAGTAGTTTGCTGTTCCCTTCATTTGCACACATTTATGTCATATTGATTTCAATTGGGACTAAGCATGCATAACTGTGGGCTGGTTAGCAGCCACCCTGTGTACACAACCTTGTCTGGTGCCCTTGGAGAAGGGCTGATGTCTGGGACACACAGTACCGCAGCCTATTTCCTAACATCACATTTTGCATTAAAATTCTGACATTGAATGCATTTAATTATAAAGCTACAGACAACAGGACCCAAAAGCTCCTCCTTGCAGATGTGACCAACTATAAATAGCCTGCAGGATAAATAGACAACTGACAATTACAGGCTGCAATTCTCCAGCCTTAGCATGTAGACAACACCTGCTAATAGGCCATTTTTACTGGTTTATTTATTTGTTTTAAGGCACAAAGTTTCTGCAACAATAAACCCCATGATGACTGATTTACTGCTTTCAGCAAAAATGTTAGCCCTTAATGATCACTTGCAGGTATTTTCCTAACCCCCTACACTGTATTTAGGGGCATTTCTTCCATTCTGATGCCATTCCAGTGGCACCCTTTAAGACATCATCAAATGTCAAAGATGCACAGTAGCATCACTTCATAGCGGAGAAGATTTTGACGACATCAGCACACTGTGCATTATTATATTTAGCCACTTCTTGTAAAAGACATCCAAAGATGGGGTGCTTAGAAATGAACCTCCAAAATATTTTAAACTAACCTATCTGGAATTTTTCTTCTAAATAGCAGTAGTGAAAGACATATGCTGCTTGGGCAGAGCAGAATAATGAGTGAAACAGGTGTTTCTCCCCTTCACCCCACCATACAGTGATCCATCTTTGCTGATCTTCAAATTCTGAAGATGCTAAAACTGTATCACTTTTACCACAACTGTGCATACTGCTCTTGCTGGCCACATTGAAAAGTTAGAAACATCTACATAACCCACCACCCCCCAAACAGCATACAAATCGATATGGCTAATCTGACCCAACAACCCCCCCACTCCTTCACACCCACAAACAAACTCACTGCAGTCAACTGAATACAACCAACCATGCGCTGGACTCTAACCTCTTACACAGCCAACAAAAAGAAACAAACAGACAAATGAAGAGCCTATCCTTGCAAAGCTGACACAAGAACTCTGCATGTATACGAAGCAAAAGAATGAATGAACATTACCCATCTTCTATCTCTCCCCCTCTTCCCCCGCAACTTCACAATGTCTATGACAGCAGTGTCTCACGCCAAATGGAAATGACCTGTAGAAAGGACTCTATGAATTTAAAACAGAGACGGTGTATGTACCCTTGTTAACTATGAAAATCCTTTAATAAAAACATTTTGGGGGGGGGGGGAAATCCCAGTGCAATCACTGTGGTGCAATTTCTTATCAGTATACTCAAGAGTGGATTCACACATGCTTGCAACAGGTCAAAACTGTGTTTTGTCAGCCCCACATTATGCATACAGATGCAAGGGAGTAACTCGCCATTTGCACTTACTCTATCATATAGAGATGTCACAGGGTTTAAAAAAATGCAACAGGTAAATGAGCTACTGTGCCATCATTAAAAGCTAGCAAAAGATCCCAGTGTGTATTGAGTAAGTATGTCAGGAGAAATTGTTCAGCAGTTAAATTGACATAAATTGATTGGATTGGATAATTCCTCTTGCCAGAGCTGTACCATTCCCAGGAAGGAGAGCAAAAGAACACCTTCCCTCACTGTACACCTGATGTGCCTGCCTCCAAATGCCCCCAGGCATCTATGCAGAAGCATAATTTTCTAATAGGGCCTCCAGACATGAAATCTGGGAATTAACGGAGTTTACATGAATTGGACTCTCTGCATCATTGAGCATGCCAAATTGGTCAGCACACATTGGACTTTATGTATGTAGGGCTTATTTAAATGCCACCCCCTTCTTCCAATGCACACACATCTGGGGACATCTGGAACAGCAGGTGCAGGGAGTGGGCGAGTTCGAGAGGCAAAGCGCATGCTTTGTATGCCAAAGATCCCGGAATCAGTTCTTGGAATCTCCAGGTACGGCTGGGGAAGATGACTGTCTGCAACCTTAGCCATCACCAACTAAGAATTTTTGGGAGTTGGAGTTGAACATCATCAACAGGGCACTAGCCTCTTCACCTCTGAATATGAGCTTCTCAAAACCCAGAGCTCCTGTTCTGCAACGTGACAGGATGTACTGTATGATTGTTGTATAATTATTCCATCCAGTCCCACAGCCCTGCCACTTCCCTTCCTTTGCCAATACTCCCCATTCCTGATCAAAGCTCCTTGCTCCTTTAAGGCCAAGTCCCTTTCCATCCCACTGGCCCACTGGCCATGCCCCATCCTCCCTGGTCTCCTTCTACTCTGCTGTCATCCTTGACTCCTGAACTGCAGCACCACCTACTGTTCCCAATCCCTGTTGTTGTTTTTTTGTTCCCCCTCCCTCTCAGCCATCCTCCCACCCCACACCCTCTGTGTCCATCTTTACCAGTCCCTTTACATTCATCACATTAAAGAGAACATTTCATGGCCATCTCTTTTATCTCCTTCAATGAGCACTTAATCAGAAAAAAATGCTTTCATGTTGCTAAATCAGGGCCAGTGGGCAAAGCTGGGCTGACAAGAGACATTTCCCTCTGTCATTAGCCTGGCCAAAATAGTATTAATTACACAGGCTGCCCTTTGATTGCTGGAGTGTGGAGAGGGCTGGGGGTGGTGACAGTTACAGCTCTTCCGCCACCCCCGCCCCATCCCATCTCTGCTCCCTTCCACCCTAGTGGCCTCGGTCATGTTTGGGCTTTGGGGTCCACTTTGTTGTCTCCACATCCCATCTTGCTTTTCAGCCTGAAGTTTGTTTTATAGGGAAAGAGGGTGGCTAAGAAATGCCATAAAATATCTTGTTTTACAGACCCAGTTTTCATTGAGGTATTAAAGTTGCTTCTGCCAAGCCTGGACTGAACATTCCTTCACACCAAAAACAAAAATAAAAGTTCCCACACAGTGAAACTAGATGCTGAGAGGAAGGTTTCTAAACTAGCTTTATCCATGACATGCCCTTGCCATTGTGCACACTATATCTATCTATCTATCTATCTATCTATCTATCTATCTATCTATCATCTATCTATCTATCTATCATCTATCTATCTATCATCTATCTATCATCTATCTATATTAGAGAGAAATCTGCAGCTGCATGAGACACATCCCAGTCCTGTAGTATGGTGTAGTAGTCAGACAGGCACAGGTTTTGGTGTGGACTTAAACTTTTTTGTCACACTCCTTGGGATGCACATCACAATATGAGTCTACTTTAGAAATCATGTTAACATATAATGAATTAAATACAAAACCCAACTGATGTTTGCTAACCTGCTCTGTGATGATTTGGTGAAGGGCGAGTACAAATAAGAAGTAAACAAAAGTAGGAAGGTAAGTAGGTAAGTAGACAGATGTAACATTAAAGTGTGAAGGTCTCTATCCTTCCTTCAACTTGAGCACATGAATATGTCCTCCTCATCTTGCAAGTGAACATGTCGGCCCACGGACCACCATTTAGCAATCTTGCTCCAGGGCATAAAAGCAGCACTGGGCTTCTTGGGGGGATTTTTAGTTCCTAGTTCAGCCTCAGATCTTCTCCCATTTGACCTTGAGTAAGTCACTGAGGTAATTTCACATTCAAACCAGCATGCACTGCTGTTGTGCAGGCAGGGTGTGCAAAAACACCTGACAGCCGGCCAATAGCTGGTGATAAGGCGGAGTGGCGGGCCTGAGCCCCACATTTTTTTGTTCATAAACTTTGCCTGTCCTTCCCTAGGGCTCAGGGCAGTAAGTTCAGGTTGCACTGACAACATTAGCAATTAGCTGGTTAGGAGTGTGCAGAAATGTCTCTCCACATATTAAAAACAGCAACAACAAAACCAGCCCTCAGAGCAGTGAATCATCCCACAGGCTCTGTTTAGACTCTGGGTGGCATTTCCAGGCTTCTGTGCACCCGCTGAGGCTGAGCTTGAGGGTTCATGAGGGAACCACAGCTGAAATGTAAACAGCCACTCTCCATTTCCAAGACAATTCATTGGGACCACGGTTGAGAAAAGGACGCTGAAGGCCAGGCCAGATCCCTGTGGGTCCCCAAGCAACAGAACTACATGAATGCCCTCTTGAACAGTAAACCTGTCCTCGCTAGTGACAGTATGCCATCCACATCTTCATCTCATCCAACTGTCCAAGAATATGGAAGATGCCTTGTGCCTGGTTAGCCAAGGGGTCTATCCAACCCAATGTTGCTTATTTTGACTAGTTGCAGTTTTCAGACTGCCTGAGGTTCTTTATCAGAAGGCTGCACTTTGTCTCCAGCTCCCATCAGCACCAGCCTGCATGGCCAATGGTCATAGATCATGTGAGCTGTAGCTCAGCAACATCTGGAGGGCCACAGGTCCCCCACCCATGCTTTAACAGGAAATGCTACAATAGGGACTGAGTCTGGGATGTCACATATGCAAAGCGTACTTGATCACTTACTCTTATCAATATGGATGATTGAGAAAACAAAGCTTACAGTGGTACCTCAGGTTAAGAACTTAATTCGTTCTGGAGGTCCGTTCTTAACCTGAAACTGTTCTTAACCTGAGGTACCACTTTAGCTAATGGGGCCTCCCGTGCCGCCGCCGCGTGATTTCTGTTCTCATCCTGACGCAAAGTTCTTAACTCAAGCTTCTAGGTTAGGGGAGTCTGTAACCTGAAGCGTCTGTAACCTGAAGCATCTGTAACCCGAGTTACCACTGTACTCTGTTTTCTCTCACAGCATACAAAACATTTGTCTTTTACTAAAGATTTCCAAGGAGAAATACGTCTGTATGGCGAAGGAGGGTGGTACCTTACTGCCAGAAAACATGCTTTGCATGCAGAAAGTCCCAGATTGCCATGTAGGAGCTTCATGTGGGAAGGACTCTTGCGGGGAACCCTGGAGAGCCACTGCCAGTCAGTGTAAACAATACCAACCTAGATGGCTAGTGGTCTGGCTTGATACAAGGCAGCTGCCTATATTCCTATCAGTATTGGTTCAGAAAGGGGAGCACATCAACGTTTTTAGTGTCTATGGAGGACCTTAGCTGGGACCTTTTGACCACCATGAGCCTGACCTTGCTGGCTAGTGATCCATTGCCCTTTCCCAACCCCTTTGTGGATTAGCAGTGCAGTGTTCAATAGGTTGAATGCATGGCAAGTTTCTTCCTGAATAAGCACAACCTTCAGAATATAAGAACCACCCTCAGATCTTTTGATAAAGGGTGGTATAATATTAATATTAATATTAATATTAATATTGCAGTCCTGCTGGATCAGGGTTATGGCCTATCTAGTCTAGCATCCTGTTCTCACAGTGACCAGATGCCTGTAGGAAGCCTTTTGTGTGAAAAGTGGGAACAGGGCACTTATCCTGGTCCATGAAGGCTGGTTCAAACATATCTACCTGCTTGTGAACCCCTGCAGAAAAGCTCCATGCTCCATACAAGAGCAATGATGTCTAGAGGCTGCTTGCCATATCTCCACCCATACAAGTTCAACATGTGTGTGCCGGTAAGAGCTGCTGGTGCTGCATGTGTTCTGGTAGACGGGACCTAGAGAAGAAGCAGCCCTTTGGACCTTGCACCTTCCATGCATTGAACCAGTACACTTCCATGGTAATGTCATTTGGGGTAACAATGTGAGAACTGACTCCTCTTTGGTGACAATTGCCAGCGGTCATGCCTGACAATTGCTCGTTGGATGAGGAATGCAAACTCTGCCAGTTTTTCATGCTATTTTCAGTAACCAGATTGCAGAAAAAGGAAACTGGCGTGGACATGCTCAGTGAATAAATATGATGACAACTTGGCAGAAAGCACCCATTTCACAAGCTGTTGCCAGCATACATCGTATTTTGCTGCTTGTCTTTGTTTCTGGTGACACTGACCCAGACTCAGGCATCAGACCTTCTGCATCAGGTTATCAGTGCATTTCCCTACGCATGGTGGCACCTATTCCTTCTCCCTCCTCTCACAAGATCTCATCACCTGCCACAGAGAATGAAAAAAAACAAAATGGGAAAGAGCCCTTTCCTGAGTTACGCTCCAAGATTCCCAAGCATGACCCACTTCTGAGCGTCTAGGAGTTCTTCCAAGAGTTTTTTCCGGTTTGGAGCAGCACAAAAGCACCAAACTTTAAAAGATTACTGGCTACATCTCAAAGACCCGTCATCAGGTATTTGAAGATCAGCAAGCAAATTTTGAAAATAAAAGGCTTTCATAGGCCTTTACATACTAGATATTTCCATTAATATCCTCAGGTTTGAACAAGTGTTTAACGGGGGATTGTATTTCTGAAAATGAATGTAACACCTCTAAACTGGTGAGCCAGACAATAATATTGCTAAGTTCTTTTTTCTCTCTTTTTAATATCCAAGTTGACTTTAAAAAGTGCAAAAGCAAGGAGTTTTTGAAAAGGTATCCTTCCCTCTGCTAGTACAAACATGATGATTTTGAGGTTAACAGTGCGATCCTACTAGATATGTTTTCTCAGATGTTAAGTCCCATTAAGTTCAATAGTACGTACTCCCAGGTAAATGGGTACAGGATTGCAGCCTGAGTATTGTGTGTGACGTGGCTGTGTGAGCATCCCTAGTACCAAGTGGAATTTTTTTGTGTGGCGTTGCTAAATATGAGTGACACAATTCCCATCCCACTCACCAATGCCATTGTATGAACCATGTTGGGATCATCCAGGGAGCCATTTGTATAAACATCGTGGTGGTGATGTGACTTTACTCCCAAGTGACTCAGAGTGACTTACAATCCACATGTGGTGGGAATGCCCCAAAATCCAACCCTTCTGGACAAAAGTCCTACAGGAAACAAGCAAAATAACTAAACCACTATTAGAAGTCATTCCAGAACTGGCCCTACTGAAAATCATCCAAGATAATAATTGTAATTATATTCTTTATTACAAATGATATTTTTTTTCCTTTAAAAGAATCCATTGCTATCTTTTGGTGGCATAATGGTAAAGAGTAAATTATAATTGCATCTTTTCTCAGTATTTCCAGATTAAGAATTATAGCTTTTCAGCAATGTACTAGTTTATGGCAAGAAATTAACTTTAGAAATTACTGGGTGGGGATGGGGGTTAAAAAAAAGTACAGTAGGTTATCTGAAATATATCCCTTATTGCTTGCATAGTGTGAAGAAAGGGAAAGTAACTATGAAAAATTGGATAAAGTCCTGAGTAGGCATATCAGGTTAGATATTTGGAAATACTTGTGGAAGCAGAAAATTAAGGCATCTCATTGTGTCAGAATAGCTGAAAATAATTATTAAGTGCTTTCCCAGTGTTACAATACTCCTTGGTAATTGAAACAGATGTGGAGACAGATGGGAACTGCTGGAGATGCAGTCGTATTAAAAGGGGTTCCTGGCATATTTACTAGCTTTGTCCTAAGATTAAGATTTATTTGGGAGGAGGTGTTGAAAATTTCAACTGCAAAATTTCACTTGATTTTTTAAAGGAATGACACAAATAAGACAGTGGCTATGATATGCAGCACTATACATATTTATCTAGGAGTAATTTGCATACAACTCAAGGAGACTTACCGTACTCAGTTGAAGGAAAGGTATCACAAGAGGAGTTTGAAGGCATTATTTTTGCATTAATCACATACGTACATCTCAGCAAGGACTTCAGAGAGTCCATGAAACCACGTTGCAGGTCAAGGAACTCATACCCTCCAACATTTCCCCGATGAAAATAGGGACGTCCCATTCCACAGTGATAATTTTACTATTTATACCCCATACACCTTACTAGGTTGCCCCAGCCACTCTGGGTAGCTTCCAACAAGTATAAAAACACAATAAATCATTAAACATTAAAAAAACCTCCCCCATACAGGATTGCATTCAGACAGCCCGGGGGTTGGATAACTCCATACCCTCCAACATTTCTCCAGTGAAAATAGGGACATCCTAAGGAAAAGTGGGACTTTCCTGGATCAAATCAGAAACCAGGATGGCTTCTCTAAATCAGGGACATCCTTGGAAAATAAGGACACTTGGAGGGTCTGGGAACTTCAAGCAGTTGACAGATTCGCCCATCAGCATGGTTTAGTGTTTTGAAATACTGCCTTTCCCATTCCTAGAGTCTGCCGGATTCTGACAGGCCAATGCATAAGACTATGGAAAGAAGCATTGTAACCACTGCTAATATTGATGGGAGAACCTTGGACTTGTCCCATGTCCTTCACCCTGTGTTACTGCAATTTCTTTTAAAAATAAAAATGAACATACAACCATGGGCCCATAACTGAGTGGTTGAGTATATGCATTGCATATATAAGCTCCCAGATTGAATTCCCACAACCCCTAGTTAAAAAGCGATCTCAGGAGTGGGGCATAAAACGTTAAGAGAGCTGTTGTCCACAATAGGCAGTGCCATTCTAGATGGACTGAGTATCTGACTCAACAGCTTCATGTGTTTAATATCCATATGGAAGTACAGAGTAGCAGAGAAGCGTTATTAACAAAGCTCTGACCCAAAGCAATTGGTCAGAACAACCCGCATTCACAGAGGTAGTAAATGGAGGCCGGAAAGGAGCATCATAAAACTATCCTAGCAGCATAGTAATGATGCTGGGTTGCCACCAAGATCTCTGGAGTTTATAGTTTGCTATGGTTTCTGAAGGCTCTCTGGTAGACATCTCTGTAGCCATGCACAGAACTACAATTCCCAGACTTACCTGCAGAGATTAAATCTCTGTCATGCCTGTTTTAAATCTCTAGTGAGAATATGCTATGTCTCTTTTTCTCTTTCTCTTTCTCTTTCTCTCTCTCTCTCTCTCTCTCTCTCTCTGTGTGAGAGAGAGAGATAGAGAGAGAACGAACAAACATTAAAGGACACCAGCAATGCCCTCTGAGGGCAATTTGAACCTCCCATTTCTATCTATGCCACTTGTATACAGTGGTACCTCAGGTTAAGTATTTAATTCATTCTGGAGGTCTGTTCTTAACCTGAAACTGTTCTTAACCTGAAGCACCACTTTAGCTAATGGGGCCTCCCACTGTCGCCGCGCCGCCAGAGCACGATTTCTGTTCTCAGCCTGAAGCAAAGTTCTTAACCTGAGGTAATATTTCTGGGTTAGCAGAGTCTGTAACCTGAAGCGTCTATAACCTGAGGTACCACTGTAAATTCCACTTGCAGTTCCCCTTTTATGCCCTCAGTGCCTACACATTCTCTTCAAAGTGAGGTAGGTTTAATGACCATTTAACAGATGAGGAACCGAGATAGAGTAAAGTGATCGTGGACCTCCCAATGAGCTGGTGAGTGCTGGGCCTGGGAAACCCAAACCCAGGGCAATCCAAAGCTCTGTGCTCCTCTAGCCAACATCACCAGCTCCCCGGTGTCTCCCCCACCCCACCCCCACCCCTCCATTTGTCTCCAGCTTACATCTTGCATTCAGCCTCAAATCAGGTAATCAGCTCTTTTGTGCTTGTGCGGGACTCACTTAGGGTCTCATTAGGGTCTCCGAGCCACTTGTCGTGTTGGTATTGCATTAATTAATGGGAGCATGAGGCACCAGCAAAGTGCAACGCATTTACTCTCTCCTCCGCAGTGGAGGCTTTTTACAAATCAGATCAAAGAGTTCCTCCTGGGCTCTGCACAGATGGCTTTAAAGAATCCATTCCAAGGACAATAGAAATAAGAACTCTAATAACCTTCTCCTATGGAGACCTGCCAGCTCCAGAAAGCAGCCAGTCTGGTGACCATTAAAGGGGATGCCTCTTTGGTTTCCTTTCCACTCTAATTACCCTTAACTGGCTGCTGCACCTGGAAGCAGAACATCAAGTGCTCTCCAAGGATCAGCGTGTCAGAGCGGCTTGCACTCAAAGAAGGATAGCCGCCTTGGTGTTTTTCCTTTTCCCAGCACTGAAATACAATAGCCTTTCTGATAGAGAGATAGGGCGCAGAAAACCACATGCTGCCGGCCTCGAGGTTTTTTTGGTACACACTCACACACACGTACAAACACAGTCACACCACACTTTCGAGAACCTTCTGTCAATCCTCCAGCAACCCCAGGTTCTCTTTCTTATGCCACCATCCTCTCTTACCTGCTCCCTTAAGCAGAGGATAGCAACATCAGGCATATCTTTCAAGGAGAACATTTCTAAATGAGACTCAATTTTCCACCTCCAACCTCTGGTTTGTGTACCATTAAACAAAATGTGTGCGTGTGTGTGTGAGAGAGAGAGAGATGTCGTATTTACATTTTGCTTCAGGCCACCACTGCTCTTCAAAGAATGGGAAAAGCTTAATTGGTAACTAGCATAGCAAGCACTAGACAAGGGGTAACCAAAATGTTATTTTCCAGATGTTGTTGGACTACAGTTCTCAGTCAGCATGGCAGCGATCTGAGATGAGGGGAGTTAAAGTCCAAGAAAAACTGAGGTGTGCTATGTTGACTACACCTGCACTAGGCACTACTGTCTTAACTTTAAATCTGCCAAATGAGGATAAGGAGATTGCAAATAAAAGTTGAATGAATTCTCTGCATCTGTCTTTGTCACCACTGCCTGAAATGACTTTCACAGAAAGGGAGTCTGAGAAACTGAAGCAGATTGTGTTGGCGAGAGACAAAGGTCTACACCCAAGACACAAAATAAAAAGTGACAAATCACCAGATCTGAATGGCATCCACTTGAGAGTTGTGAAAGAACTGAAATGTGAAATCGTTGGTCTTCTAGCAACAATATGTAACTTGTCCCAAAGTGTCCATTCCTGAGGGATTCTGGAAAGTACTATTGCCCATCCCAGGAAAGCTGACAGAAAGTATTGTTAAAGAATATTTGAATTCATAGCTTATCTAATGTTAGGAATGAGTAGTGAGATGGCCAAGTTTGCTGATGATACTAAATTGTTCTGGGTCATTAAAACGAAAAAAGATTGTGAAGAGCTCTAAAAGGACCTCTCCAAACCCATTAAGTGGTCAGTAAAATGGCAAATACAATTCAATGTAAACAAGTGTAAAGTGTGTGTGTCTTAATTTCACATATACACTCATGGTCTCTGAACTGACAGTGACTGACCAGGATTAAGATCTTGGGGTTGTAGTGGATAGCTTGATTAAGAGGCTGACCCAGTGTGTGGCAGCTGTGAAACGGAAAAAAATCCATGCTAGGGATCATTAGGACAGGAATTGAAGAAACAGCTGCTGATTTCATAACGCCATTATACAAACTGACAGTGCAACTACATTTGGGATATTGTGAACAGTTCTGGCTGCCTCAGCTCAAAAAGGATATAGTAGTGTTGGAAAGGGTTCAGAAAAGAGCACCCAACATGATCAAAGGGTGGAATGACTCTCCTATAAGGAAAGGTTACAGCATCTGGGACTTTTTAGCTTAGAGAATACAAGAGTAAGGGGTGACATGATAGAAGTTACCATATGTTTCCGTGCATAACATGCCCCTGTGTATAAGACACCACCTATGTTTGGGAACTCCAAATTAAGAATATAGGGGGAGAGATTGCCAAGAGTTGTTAAGCTTTGGGGGGGGTTGACGAAAATCTCTCACCTACCTGACAAACGCAGCCAATCTCATGTGGTGCCAAAACCACCAATCGTATGCCCAGTAGCCACCAGCACCCACCAATCGCCCGCCCAATTGCCACAGCGGCAGCCAATCGACAACAGCCCTTGCCGCAGCCGCCAATGAAACACCTGATCACTTATGACAATCTCCTGCTCGCGGCAGCAACCAATCGCCCCTCCTCACACTGCACTATCCATGTATAAGACGACCCCCAATATTTTACCTAATTTTTAAATAAAAAATGCTCATCTTATACACTGAAAAATCTGGAAATTAAATTATGTATGGCATGGAGAAATTTGGAAGATTCGGGACAGATAAAAGAAAATACTACTTCACACGGAGCATAGTTAAAACTATGGCATTTCCTCCCACAGGAGACGGTGATAGCTACCAATCTGGATCGCTTTAGAAAAGGGTTATATAAGTCATGGAGGACAAGGCTATCAACAGCTACTGGCCACAATGGCTATGTTCCACCTCCACTATCAGAGGCATTATGCTGGGAATCGCAAATGGCTGAGTGCTATTGTAGCCCATGTCCAGCTTGCAGCCTTCTTGCAGACACCTGGGTCATTGGCCTGATCCAGCAGGCTCTTCTTATGTTCTTAGTTTAATATAAAAACCCATGGAGCTGTGCCACCACAACCTCCTGTGCCACCACAACCCCCTCACATCCCTTGATCGAATTCTGTGGCTGGTTTGCTTGCTGAGGCAACATACCATGAGCATGTTGCATCTGTGCTCAAGGAGCTGAACTGTCTGCCAATTTGCTACCAGACCAAGTTCAAAATACTATTGCTGAGATATGTGGATTGGGGAGAAATTCTGCTCAGCTGCATTTAAAGGGAAAACTTCCACGTTCACAGTGTCTGAAACAATGTGTGATCCAAAACAGAGCCATCTTTCAAATTTTGCAATACAGTTCTCCAGTCAAAATGCATATAATAGTGCATACAAATGCATATATTAGTGAAAATAACAGTAAAATGCATTATATATGGGGAAATTGCTTTGGAAAAATGTTTATTAGGCGAAAGTGTGCATATTAGGAGACATTTGCACTAAGATGCTGATGAATTTTCACGAGGATTTTTTTTTTTTTTTTTTAATCAGGTCAGGTGTGGAAACATGTAGAACTGAAGACTTGAAAAATGAGAGAAACCAAAATGGACAGATTAGTCCATCTCTACTTCCCAACATAGAGGGACGCGGGTGGCGCTGTGGATTAAACCATAGAGCCTAGGACTTGCCGATCAGAAGGTTGCAGGTTCGAATCCCCACAACGGGGTGAGATCCCATTGCTTGGTCCCTGCTCCTGCCAACCTAGCAATTTAAAAGCACCTCAAAGTGCAAGTACATAAATAGGTACCGCTCTGGCAGGAAGGTAAATGGCGTTTCCATGCGCTGCTCTGGTTCGCCAGTAGCGGCTTAGTCATGCTGGCCACATGACCCGGAAGCTGTACGCCAGCTCCCTCGGCCAATAAAGCGAGATGAGCACCACAACCCCAGAGTCGGCCACGACTGGACCTAATGGTCAGGGGTCCCTTTACCTTTTTACTTCCCAACAAGAACAATGCACAGGCTCTGGAAGGAATGCAAACCTCTTCAATTTTCCCTCTATGCTTCAGACATGCTTACTCCTTGGAGTATTTCCCAAGCATCTTCAAAATGGCTCTTCACCATGGCTGAGCTAATTTGTTTATCTTCCCAAATGTTTGCTTAGCAGTGGTTTTTTAAACACATTTTTTCACTCTTTTTCACCTCAGAACAGGACTTTCTACTGGGGGCGGGGGGAGAAGGGAGGCAATATGACTCCAAATCACTTTCCCCTGATAGAATATCGTTCCCCCTTGCCCTTAAAAACAACAACCCATCAAGCCATAAGACCCTATTTCTAGGTTAGTGAACCGCTTGCAAACAGGTCCTTGTCCGTTGTTTATAGACCACGTGCATGCATACATAAAATAAACATGTGCCCAAAATGTAGCAAATTGACTTCTGCGGCAGACTCACTGGTAAAAGGATTTACCCAATTTCACACTGTATTGTCTAGACGGCCCCTTCCTTGCAACCTAGAGTGTGAGCTCCTTTCCCTTCCCATGAATTTCACTAGTCCTTCACTTTGGCCGCTGGGATTAGGATGTGTCCATCCACCTGCAGTGCCACAGCTTGGCGTTCTCCCCAGACCTACTCCCGCACATTCCACAACCTTGCTTTGCCCAGCAGCAGCAAAAAATAAACTGGTATCTTCCTGTTCCTCCCCCCGGGGACCTGCTTCTCCCTCTCCCCAGTCTATTCCAAAATGGTAGGGAGAATCACATGAGCGATAGGGCTGTCTGGAAAGCTGGCAAAGGCCCGAGAATACAAACACAGAACCTGGCAACAAAAATAGGATCGCCAAGGAGAAAGGGGTGACGTCTTCCTCTTAGGGTTTATTTTTAAACTGTTTATCAAGGATTTGCTCCTGTTGGCATTGGAGGCTGGAGGCTCTTTGGGGGCAGGTGTTGCAGCAAGTGTCTGTAGAGGTGAGCTGGCATTGGCTGGCCCCTTTCGCTCTTTCTGACTGGCCTGTAACCTTCTCCTTCTGCAGTATTTATTTTTGCATATTCATACCCAGGAGCCAGTAAGAACTTATATGGCAAATAACGTCTGCATCACAGATTTTACCGGTTAAGTAACTCCTTTGGCATTTGGTTAAGAAGCAAGGGTGGGGGGAAAGCAACTCTGAAAGAAGATTGGCTGTTTCAAAGATGTGAGAGAGATGAAGACTGCAAACCTAAACCTACTTTTCTGAGAGTAAGCTGCATTGAAATTGTGGGACTTTCCTTTGAGGAGACAATGTACATACCATCTAACTTTTTCAGACCCATAACCGGGACATGCATCTTCCAAGACACGCTCCCGGACTAGTCACGTGCCTCGTGCCTCACTCTAAGGTTGAAAAAGTGTTTTTTTCAGAGTAAGAGCCCAACACGAGAGATCGCAGCACCCAAAATGTCCACTGCAATCTTGCACACAAAAAGGGGGTGTCCCATTTTTTCTAGGGGCACTTGGCAGGCTTTCATGTGCCTCCTCAAGAGGTCTGGAGGGTGGCAAGACGAGAACAGGCCTTCTCTGCAGTGGCTCCCCGTCTGTAGAATACTATCCCCAGGGAAGTTCGCCTGGTGCCTTCATTATACACCTTTAGGCACCAGGCAAAAGTGTTTCTTTTTAGCTAGGCCTTTGGCTGATCTGATTGCCCTTTGAAAATGTGGCTCTTGGGGGGGGGGTGTTATTGAGTTGCTGTTTTTATTTTGTTTATATATATATTGTGGTCTTTATGTTGATCTTTTCTGTGAACCGCCCTGAGACCTCCGGATATAGGGTGGTATTTAAATTCAATAAATAATAATAACAATAATAATAATATAGGATTGAGCTCATAGGTTAAATGGAACTTACTTCCCAGGAAAGTGCATAGGATTTTAGGGATGGGTGAATCTGCCAATTTCAGCTTCCCTCCTTTTCACATATTTCCAACTTTCAGATCAGTTCTCAACATTTCCACATCAATTTGTGAGTTTTTTGTGGGACTTACTTCTGTTTAGACATGCACTCGAGTGTGTGTATGCACTCTTCCTCCCATTTCCAAAATGGCCCAGTTCACAGATCACAGTAAGCCACAGTTTAAATGAAGAGTGCTGTCAACCCTAGAGGTTTACTGAAATATACTCGGAGTCGAGTGTGAATTTCATGCTCTTTATTCAGCTCATAGTAGCAATGAATGTCACTTTCCCCAAAACGTCTAGCTATGTATACATTATTTACACAATGGGCCCCACGTGATTGGCTAATTCCAGGCTGCTCCTGTAGGCCAATCAGGTCACTGATTCACTTCCACCTGGAGCTGGATTGGGTGGCTCCTGTGGACCAATCAGACAGCTGCATTCTGGATCCTGTTGTTCTAGGATTCAGCTCAGTACATAACATTTACATACTGCACGTGAGCAATGACACACACACCCCATGTATTATTTCTTCCCTACAATAGCGATAGCATGTGAAAGGGAGCCGTGGGATAGGCTTTGCGCGAAAACGTTGTGGGAATCCAACTGCTACAGACTCCGCTAACCCAGAAATATTACCTCGGGTTAAGAACTTTGCTTCAGGATGAGAACAGAAATCGTGCTCCGGCAGTGCGGCAGCAGCAGGAGGCCCCATTAGCTAAAGTGGTGCTTCAGGTTAAGAACAGTTTCAGGTTAAGAAAGGAACCTCCGGAACGAATTAAGTACTTAACCCGAGATACCACTGTACAGTGGTACCTCGAGTTACAAACGCCTCAGGTTACAAATGCCTCAGGTTACAGACTCCACTAACCTGGAAGAGTTACCTCGAGTTGAGAACTTTGCCCCAGGATGAGAACGGAAATCGTGTGCCGGCGGCTCAGTGGCAGCAAGAGGCCCCATTAGCGAAAGCACGCCTCTAGTTAAGAACAGTTTCAGGTTAAGAACGGACCTCTGGAACGAATTCAGTTCATAACTAGAGGTACCACTGTACAGACACTTGGCAAAGGTTCTGGAGTCGTGAAGGCCAGAACGTCTCTCTCCTGGCAGACAGCTGCCTCCCTTCATTGCCTTTACTTAATGTCTTCCTTTTTGCAACATTGAGAAGTCTGGGGGCGAGCAAAGCGGGGGAGAGGAAGAGAAGGGAGGAAAATGGAAGGCACAAACAGCTGCCTGTTAGATAAGAAGGGGAAAAGCCGCAAAGCAAAGCACCGGCGAGGCCTGAGGCGCATACGTGCAGTCAGTGGTGTGAGCCGGTGCTGAGCGACACGCACCTCTGTCTCAAAATGGCTTTGCTGGCAAGCCAAAGGCAAGTCAGCTGAGGCTCCTGTCCGCCGGCCAAATCAGCTGCCAGGGAGTGAAACAGATGATGGCATGTGCTTATCCCTTGCGCGCTCCCTCCATTAGGGCTGCACCTGGCCTTGATGCCTTTGTGCTCGGATACCAAGTGTGCGTGCCTCATAGCACATGAGCCTCTCTCACTCCCTTTCTCTCTTCCTGGCACTTCTGTGCTGATGATGCCACATGCCCCAGATCGGCAAGTATCGTTTTCAGTGGGAAATCAGAGCTGTTCCCAATCTCAAGCGTCCTAACTTGTTCCAACGTAACGATTCCAAACCGTTTGCCGGATAGTCCCCATTGTGGACGGGTCACTTGGCTACCCTTGGGAGGATGCCTAGAGAATGGTTTGTAAGAGGAGCAAAGAAAGAGGTCTGTTTGTAGATCCCCTGAATTAAAACGACAGGGGAAACTGCTCTGGTGGATTGCGGCCTGCCTACCCAGGAGAGGAGAATTATGTGAATCCTCATAATACAGCTGATTCCAGTTCCATGCTGATCTGGAGGAGCTGGGTTGTATTCAGCTCAGAGCAGACCTGATGAAATTGAAGTTAACAAACTAAGGTAGTCGTGTCCTGGATAGGTCTACTCTGAGCAAGAAAACACTGATCACCACCCTCTGGCTGTATAGGAGGAGGGTGGATAGGATAAAAAGTACAGGAGCCAGTTCATTTCTTGGCCCAGTTTGAAGTGCTGGTTTTAATCTATAAAGCCCCAGATGGGTTGGGGCCAGGTAACCTCAGAGATTGCCTCCTAGCCCATATCAATCTTCAGATTTGTTTTGGAGGCCCCACCAAGAGAAGTGAGGTGCGTTGCTACCAGGGAGATACCCCATCTCCTTGGTTATTCATGTTTTAAATTTGTTGTTGGCCACCCTAAGCCCAGTTTTTGAACTAGGAAGGGCAGGGTATAAATAAAAAAATATTACTATTATTTTATTTATTAAAAAATATTATTAAAAGAAGTTCTCCTGGCACTTTCTTCATATTTGCAGCACCTGAAGTCCTTTTTAATCCACACCAGCTTTACATTGGGGTCGTTTTGTTCCATCTCTGTCGCAACAGACATTTTGCACCTGGACGCTCTGCACCAAAGTCACGTATTTTAGAAGGGGACACCCGGTTGCCTGCAAATGCCCTGCTCCTACTGCACACTGACTTTGCACTGAACTTCACGCTTATAATCTCTGTTTGTTTTTGTCAGATATGCAAGAGTAATTATCAGATGTGCTCCTTCCACGTAGACTTTTATTCCAGAAAACATTATGGGTGGCATATCCTTATCCAATGATGATGGATCAGTTGGGGGGGGGGGAATCTGCATGGTGCAAAGGTGGTGCTGATATGTCAACTTTCCGTTGATTTCAGTTACAGTGGTACCTCAGGTTAAGAACTTAATTTGTTCTAGAAGTCCGTTCTTAACCTGAAACTGTTCTTAACCTGAGGTACCACTTTAGCTAATGGGGCCTACCACTGCCACTGCGCGGCTGCCGCCGCGCGATTTCTGTTCTCATCCTGAAGCAAAGTTCTTTACCCGAGGTACTATTTCTGGGTTAGCGGAGTCTGTAACCTGAAGCGTCTGTAACCCAAGGTACCACTGTATTTTTGAAGGGTTTAAATAGTTTTTTTTTTCCCCTCACAGCAATTTGCTGATAATTTCATTGTTTTATTCTTTCTGCAATCCACTTTGCTGTTTGTTTGTTTGTTTGTTTGTTTGTTTGTTTGTATGAATAAATAAATAAATAAATAAATAAATAAATAAATAAATAAATAAATAACTGGACCGTGGTGACTCACTGTGCTTAGGGAACTTCTGTGTGGCTGGCACTTCCCAATGTGTGTTTCATGACCTTTCCACTCCAAGTGCTCATGAGAGCGATGACATAACTGTCAACGGGAATGGCAACTTTTATTGGGTTGATGCAATGGATAGTACTATTTGTCTGGTTTGTTTGTGAGCCGGGGTTTCCCCCACCTCGCTTCTTTTGTCTGCTGCCAACTCCGTTCTCAACTGCAGCAGGAGGGTCTCTCTCTCTCTCTCTCTCTCTCTCTCTCTCTCTCTCTCTCTCTCTTTCATAGTGCTGACTTTTATCACCTTCGGGTTCTTTTGTACTTCAGCTCCGGTTGAAACCACGGCTTGAGCGAGACTCTGCCCCAAAGAGCCTGCAATGTAAGGGTGCATAAAGGGAGAGTGGTTGTTGACAACCACCAGGAGACACCTATTCTCTCTAATGCTGAAAATGTTTGTTATGATAAACTGAGAACTTGTCTATTATCAGTTGTTTTTTGCAGTATGTGTTACAGCTGTTCTCTTTGGAGACAGCATGGATATTACAAGGGAACATAGATCCTGCCTGGTGCCCTAATAAAATTTATATAATAAAATAAAAGTACTTCCTTTTATCTGTCCTGAATCTTCCAACAGTCAGCTTCATTGGATGTCCGTGAATTCTAGAGATGGGAAGGAAATCATTTCTCTCTCCACTTATGCATATTAGTCTCCATCCGTACCTTTTCTATTGTTGCCCTCATATTAAAGGGACTCCCTTTCTAGCAATCTCTCCTCTCTGCTTTCTGCTGACCAATAAGCCCTTTGGTTGTTTCTGACGGCCTTTGGGAATTAACCACTGATCTGCCCTGTTATATTTGGATGGCTTCTCTGTTGTTTTTAGCTTGTAGGAAATATTTCGTTCCTTTTATTGTTGCACAAACTGTTGCAGACTATGAAGGATCTGCAGTTTAACAGGAACACTTCACACCATGAAGCCCACGCAGCTTCCCCCAGTTGTTCTGGTTGGCTGTGCAGACAAAGGCTGCGGAGTCAGTTTAAGATGAAGCCCCAGTCTGCTGCAAGCCACACTGAATGCATTTTAAGCTTCACAGCAACCTGCATATTGTGGATTCACCCTGATGTGCTTGCAGGGAGATTAGACAACGTTGGCTGTTTCATTAGCATTTGTTCCGATTTGTGTGTGAGGAGGTTAGATGCTGCTGCGGCAAAGCAAAGGTTACCTCCCACACTTTCTGATGCATTTTCCCATGGCTTTCCTTACTGGGGGGTGGGGAAGTCCGATCTTTTGGGAAAGCGGGTTGCTTGTGCAAGATCTTCTGATCAACTTTAATTTCACAACCTGAATTTGCTGGTATGTGATAGAATCCAGCCTGAAAATAGCCACAGTCTGGAAGGAACCATGGTCAGGATGCAAACTCACAACTAGGCAGTGCAGACTAATAATAATAATAATAAATTTATTTATACCCCGCCCTTCCCAGTTCAAAAAACCGGGCTCAGGGCGGCTAACAACAAATTTAAAACACTTAGTTGATGCAACAAAAACAGCATAAAATACAGTATAAAACATGAATAACAATAAATTCATAATTCAAAAATCAATTTAGGGGGGAAATCCATCCAATAGACATTAGATGATCACCAGGGCAGGGAAGGTTACCAGGCAGACTAAAGGCATTGGCTGCACTTAGGCAGTCTCTGGAAGAAGCACCCTCCTGGCTCCAAAGCACCCTTGTTTGTCCTGCCACAGAGCTAGTATTATCATCTGGACTCTGCCCTGAGAGCACACCACGGTTGAGAAGTTGTGAAACGCACCTGCCCCAAAGTTTTTCTGCCAGGAAAATACACTTCAAGGAAACCGGGTGTGCTTATTATTGTCACCACGTGCAGGGCACCACTCGGCTGCCTCACAGCTAGGTGCTGTGGGAGAATGAAATGTCTCCTCAGTTCATGAAGTCGAGAGAGGAGGAGAATGGACCAAAGAGCACCCACATTTGCAGTTTTACGGGGAGCCTGGGAGGAACGAAGTCTCAGAGGTCATGGGCTGCATCGAAGTCAAAGGTCAACAAGCAACTCTTCCTTTCTAAATGGTCTCATCATCTTCCGCATGAGAGTGAGGCAGAAAAAGATGGATGTGGATGTCCCATGCCAACAAAGGCTCATTTTATATATTTTTAGGTTGCCAACTGATCAGGATGCAAGGGACAGCCTGGACTATTATTGTTTGTTAAATAAGTAAACCTGGGACCAGTTTACTTGTGTGGTCGCCCTTCTCCACAGATGCCCAATCAGCTATTTTAGTCTACAGAACTGGCCTTGTTACACGTGCTGCAGAAAGTCATTCTGCACTTGTAAGAAACTGATATTTTACTATAGTACACCTACACTTTGGAACTCCCTGCCTGTTGACATCAGGCAGGTGCCTTCATTGCACACTTTTATGCACCTGCTTAAAATATTCTTGCTTAGGTGAACCTATCCAGACATGAAGCATGCAGAATGCTGACTGCTTTGCTTACTGTCGATTTTAATTATCTTTTGACTGTTTGAAATACCTGTTTTCAACTGCCTTTTATTTATATATTAAATAGATTAATTTACATTTTTGTAAACCGCCTATTCTTACAATAAAGTGCTATGCAAATGTTGTGAATTAGATAAAATAAATAAATAGCAGCTTGATCTGCAGAAATCAGCCACTGAAGCTGATTTTCACAGCATGGAGACAGACAGTGTCACCTGCTAATGTCTGAGCATCACCTTTCTATTAAAAAGCACTCCTGCAAAGGCTAGTTGAAAAGCTGGCAACTGTGCATTGTTTGGAGGTCTCCCCCCCCCCAAGGGTAACAAGGAAGGTCAGACAGTACTAATAAAATGCTTCAAAGAAGTTTAGTTTTACATGGATTAATGATGCTCTGTGGGCCTTTGTTGCTTGCACTCTCCATATAAGAATATTCAACTGTTAATTTTCTTAGCCCTAGTTTTCAGCTTGTTTCCTTGCCTTTGCTACAGTTATTTGCTTTCATCTTTGTTTATCATTTTCTCTGCCATTGCCCTTTTAGAATCGGGGTGGGGAGGGAGAGGGAGTTTTCCAGGGAAAGAGTTCAGAAAAATGTGAATGCAATTCTGAACTGTTGCTAACTGTTTGTACTGTTTCTGCTCCTGAGACTTTAACAGCAGCCTAAAACATACACACACAAGCAAATATGTAATTGGAAGCTTTTCCCAATAGGACAGGAGTGGGGAACCTTCGGCCATCCTGATGTTGCTGAACTACAACTCCCATCATCCCTGGCCATCGGCCATGTCTGCTGTAGCTGATGGGAGTTGTAGTTCAGCAACATCTGGAAGGTCAAAGGTTCTCCATACATGCATTCTCACTAATAGGATATTTTCACTAAGATATGCAAACTTAAACTAGTATATATGTTTTTGTACACATTGGAGAGCAGTTTTGCAAAAGTCAGAGCAGCTGAAATTTTGAAAGAGGATCATGTCTCACTTTGCTTCAGGACGGACAATGAAGTAAATATGCCTTTATATGCAAACTGAATGAATTTTTTTCTGCATCCCTAAGACATCTTGAGCTATTAGGTTGGTGTGCCATGGGATTAGGCCAGATGAGAATGAGGACAGTACTCTGGCACTTTTAATAGCTGTATAGTGGAGATAGTTTCTGCAGGTTTAGCTAGTCACACAATCTACGCCCGCTGAAAACCCCTCTTCTGCACAACGTCTAATGACCCTGGAGCCCCTTTGAACCTGGCTGCCCTACATGGGCACAGCTGAGATGCCCAGTCAGAACAAAACAGCACCAGTAAGTTAAGGAAAAGAAAGCATTGATTATAAATCAAGGCCGGACTCATTTGCTCATTCTCAATTAATTGAGTCCTTCAGTTTCGAGGCTTTCAGCCCCTTCTCATCGAGAGAGACAAAAGTTGACATACACAAGGGATTCAGGATGCTGGCAAGGCCCTGCGGGGGTGCTGCCGAGGTCCCTGCCAATGCAAATTGCTACAAGCAGCTGAGGAAACCAGGAGCATTTCTGCTGGGCTCCCGCAAGAGCCATGCCTGGAATCACGTCTGCCCACAGACGACTATGTTTGTATAACTCTGGAATAATGGATACTCAGTTATGGCTGAAGGTGCCAGCACCTGGATCTTCCCTCTCCAGCTATGCAAAGCTGTGTGTGTGTGTGTGTGTGTGTGTGTGTGTGTGTGTGTGTAGTGTAGTGTAGTGTAGTGCAGCATCAGCATACAGCTGTGAAGAAAATGTGCAGACAATAAGTGATGCCTATTAGGAGAGCTATAGTTATACACGTATAGCATTTAGCCATTGTACATGTATGAATGCCTAGCCTCACATTGTCCACATTGTTGGTAGTTATTTTAAAATAAAGGTGTGCCAGGATGCCAATCTGCTTGAAGGCTGCATCCTCCAGCCTGGGAACTTTCACTCTGATTCCTCCAGACATAAGAACATAAAAGTGATTGATGCTCCCCCCACCCCCAATCATGCATATGATGTATTGTGGCCGCTCTAACGTCCCAGTTCTAACAATCTTATCCACAATCTGCCATCGCTACCCATGTAGCTCAACCACTTCATACAGGAAGCACATGCAAAAAAAGTTTCCCAGGTTGCTTTCCCAGGCTCAGCTATACGTGAGCTGAGCTTAGGATCCTGGAATGCTCACACACCCCTCTTCTCCTTTGGGCTGTGGTGCAGTTTTATGAGGGAAACTGGCAGGCAGCCACACTGTAACAGTCTGGCGGAAGGCGATCTCATTGCACAAATGCAATCGACATGCACTTTTTAGAATGCAAAGAGCAACCAGGCCTGTGCACTTACTGGAACCAATGGAGGATTTCCCTGAAAGGCAAATAGCAGTTTCAGGGAGGAGATTCTTGTCAGTTCAGGCTGCCTCTTGGCTGCAATTTATAAAACAAAACAAAAAATGCACATTCAGGGCCCTTTCAGACAGACGTTTTATTGCAGGTGTATTCTGCAACATATTCTTGACATGATAATAGTGTATTGGGGTGGATTTATTCTGCTTTAGTATCGGTGCAAGAATGTTAGTGCAAGTTCCAGAATTTCAACAGTGTGACTGCTGCCCCACCCTTAAAAAAAAAACACCTTTTGCAGGCTCATATAGTATTGAATGTGGGATTGTGTGGGAGCACCCCAAAAGCATCAGGAGCACAAATCATCATGAATGCACAAGCAGGACATCTGGAGGAGCCCTCGGTTTCTATCACACAATTGTCACATCTCATTTAGCCTTCAGCAAGCTTATTCTTGCTATGGATCTCTTAAAGGCAGGGTGTCCATGCCTGGTTAGGAGTTGACATTTCTAACTGGGGTAACCAAAGGGAAGAGAGGGCAGAGCTCCTGCACCTTAGTCTGAGCCACTCCCATTCCATGTATGGAGAAACCAACTAGCAGACAGTGTGGTGTAGTGGTTAAGAGCAGTGGACTCGTAATCTGGTGAACCGGGTTCGCTTCCCCGCTCCTCCACCTGCAGCTGCTGGGTGACCTTTGGCTAGTCACACTTCTCTGAAGCCTCTTAGCCTCACTCACCTCACAGAGTGTTTGTTGTGGGGGAGGAAGGGAAAGGAGAATGTTAGCAGCTTTGAGACTCATTAGGGTAGTGATAAAACGGGATATCAAATCCAAACTCTTCTTCTTCTTCTAGACTGACAACTGAATCTTACTTAAACACTGGCAACAGGACGGCATCCCCCTCTATTCCTGAGGGGATCAGGCTAGCTTAGAGGGTACATGACAAACTCCATGGCACACACAGCTCTCTCCTCCACAACCTCATCGCCATTCCCTTTCCCCATCTGCTGACTGTCACCTTATTCTGGCTAATGATGGGGTTTGACTTGACTTTAAGAATTGCTTAGAAGAGGGCATGTCAGCAGGTGCTAAGGAGGTCACTTATGCATTGCCCCAAACGAGGAATTGCATCACCAAAAGAAAAGGATGCTTCTTTGCATAAAATTTGCAAGTGCTCATTTAGAAGCCGAGACTGAAATTTAAATACAATACATCCCACCATATTGGGGAAGACAGTGACCGAGTGGCTTGTGTGCCTGTTCTGCTGCCCAAGTGCTGGTGATGAGGCACTTCAAGGCATTCCCTGATGCCCTCCCTTCTTACAGCTGTCTGTCTTTAAAACAGACTTGGATTGGACAGCTTTTTAAATAGAAGGTCCCTTCAGACAGAGGACTATCCTGTAAAGTGGTATGCTTTGCCACGCTAAGACCTGCTGAACTTCTCTCTTCTATGCATCTACAGAAACCCTGTCCCCTTATTAACTCCCAGAGAGGATCAATATGAATAGGGGTGCTCTGGAGATGGCTTCAGGTGTCTTTAAAAGTCCAGGCACTTGATAAAAAGTCTTCTCCTTTAAATGTATGTATTTGTTGTTGTTTAGTCGTATCCAACTCTTCGTGACCCCATGGACCACAGCACGCCAGGCACTCCTGTCTTCCACTGCCTCCCGCAGTATACAGAGCCCTATTTGAATGCTCCACTCTGGAGACGATGTGCATGGCAGGCTTGTGATGAACAGGAAGAAGAAACCAGTCAATTAAATCCTTTTTCCAAACACAGAAGGGAGGAAATCTGCCCCACTTGCTGAGCCCTAGAGGGTGGGGTCTTCAGCTGGGGCTTATTAAGGAGCAGCCAGCCTCCTAGTTAGCCACAAGGAGGGTGGGTGCATTTTCTCCCACACTGATCAGAAGATCCACAACTCTGTGCCCTGAAGTCAAAGGACCAGGTTGAAATGTTTTGTTTACTCCCTTCTGTGAGAAAGAAGAGATTTCACAGGGCTATTTTCCCTGCCACGGAAAAGCGAGCTTGGTGAATAGATCTTGGCAAAGAGGGGCTTGTTTATTTATTCCTTTGAGGCAAGGAAAACATCTGATTACCTCCCTGAGACTTTGGTTTTCCTGGTCTGATGAAGACAAAGAAAGACCCTTAGCGTAGACGGTTCCCAATGATCCCTGGAGATTAGTGGGAATCATTGCTTCTAAGTCCCCTAGTACAAGAGAGGAAAGGCACATGACTGTGTTTCTTCAAGTGCCCCCCCCATCTTGTTTTCCACCCAATATAGGCTGGAGTTCTTCAATGTGTACAAACAAGCATCTTATGTTCCACTACAGTCTGTGCTCTCTCTTGGACAAATATTATCCAGCAGTAAGAAAGAGTCACAATGTAGAATTGGTTGGTGTCAAACAGTAGACAAAGGATGGGATTTCTTTTGCTTAATCTCTTGTATTGATCCTATCCATGAACTCAGGTATCTGTCTCTAAAACAAGAGTGCTGTCTTTTTCTAGACCAGTGTTTCTCAAACCTGGGTCTCCAGCTGTTTTGGACTACAACTCCTATCATGCCTAGCTAGCAGGACCAGTGGTCAGGAATAATGGGAGCTTTGTCCAACAGCAGCTGGGGACCCAATTTTGAGATCTAGGCAGAAGCTCTGTGGCAGCTTTCCTGGAGCCCTCCAGATATTTTGGGTTACAATTTCCATCAGCCCCAGCCGGTGCAGCCATGATTATGGGAATTGTGGTCCTAAATATATGGCGAGCACCTGGTTCAGGAAGGCTACTCTTTGGCTTAAACATCCATAGGTTTCTCCCACTCCCACTATCACTGCACTTCTGTGCTGGAGGAAGTTCTACCTCTTGAATTCTGCCTGCTATGTAGGTGTTAAAGGCATCTATGAAAAACATGGCGGCAGCAACTCTATCCTAAGCATCTAAGGTACATCTGCACAGATGTTTTTTCATCCTCCTGATTATGTGCTAAGCCACCAAACCAGGTGTACAGAAAGCAAATAAATATGAATACCTTTATTGGCATTGCAAGTTAAAACATTTCAAAACACTAGGATAAATTTAAAAGGGACAGGAATGAGGCTGTTGAGGATCACAAGGTACTCGATTGTTCTGCTTCACCCTGTCTATTCCCTAAAGGGATGATTCATTAAGAACCCTTTTGGGTAAGATGGAGATTAAAAAGGAAGCCACTGAGGCAGTAACATCCTTGTCCCTGTCCACTAGGAGGAACCTCATTTGGCTTTCTCTCAGAGCCAGGGGTCGCAGGTCCAATATCTTGCTCAGCATTTGTTTGTGGAGCATGCTATGCAAGGGGCAGTCCAAAAGAATATGGTCCAGTGAATCTGGTACTCCCTGTTTACAGGCACACAGGTGAGCTTGATAAGGAGTTTGCAAGTATCTATTTTATTTATTATTATTATTATTATTATTATTATTATTATTATTATTATTTATACCCTGCCCCTCTGGCTGGGTATCCCCCCGCCCATCTACCTGTGGTCACTATGGAGGGGAAAGCATTTAGTCTTGCTAGTGTACAGAAAGCAGTGCCTGGGGAAAGAATGCACAAACTGTGCAGCAGCATTTCTTTTTTTCTTTTTTTTTAAAAAATAATATTTTATTAAGTTTAACAATAGAAAAGTAGAACAATAAAAACACAAAGAAAATATAAAACACAACAATACAAACTTTCACGATACATAAAATACAAACATTTAACAAGAAAACAAAAAAAGACAATCAACACTCAAAAAGTGGAATAAGAAAAACACAAATCACTCTTTTCCAATTATTCATCTTCAATTAACTTATTTTCCTGACTTCCTCACGCCTCCCTTTTTTATATCCCTTTTTAACAATTAGTTCAGCAAATTCGTATCCTACTACTTTATCCTTATTTATTTTACCTCCCAAATTTCAAATTTTTATCTCTTATTACTAGAACCCCTTCATTTTAATTCAATGTCATCAGCATTCATACATTTTACAATACTTCTGTAAATAAGTTTTAAATTTCCTCCAGTCTTCTTCCACCAACTCTTCTCCCTGATCTTGGATTCTGCCAGTCATCTCGTGTGCAGCAGCATTTCTTACTACAACAACATTTTAATTTTTGGCACTTCTAATGTACGGACTGTGTCATCAGGAGTATGCAACCCAGTGCTCTTCATGGGTTTTGGGTGGACAGGTGGGAGGAGCAGGGCTAGATACAAGCACTGTGTGGCTTATAAATCTCAAGTGCACCGAATGAACATATCCAAGACCTTGATGCAGAAGGAGCTATTACGGCCTGCCAGTGATATGTGGATCTCTTTCTTCTTTCTTTCTTTCTTTCTCTTTCTTTCTTTCTTTCTTTCTTTCTTTCTTCCTCTTCTGTTATTTCCAGTCTCGGGAAATAATTCCAAAACATCTGCAAAATCAAAACTTCAAAACCAAAAGAAAACATTCCAAATTTGAAAACGAAGATCTGCCCAAATGACGGGATATATTCCCACCACAGAAGTTGGGTTTTCTGATTGCATCATTTGGATGGAGGAAGGATTAGTGCAGAAATCTAGATGGCAGTTCTATTCTTTTCTACTTATGGTGCTGGGCGATATAAATTACACCATGTATAATTTCTGCTTAGCTTGGCAACGGGAGTCTTCCTGCTCGGTAGACCTCATCCTTAGTCACCGTTTCTTATAACTAGATTATTTGAGGTCTACCAGCTCCTATTGACCATGAGTTCTGTAGAAAAAGCACTATATTAGTTTGTGTTTAAGAGCTGGCACAGAGAGCCAAGATGCTGGGGAAAATATGTATTATGCGTTGGGGATTATTGGGAAAGAAATTAAAAATAAGATTGCACTTATGATAATACCACTATACAAATCTATGGCGCAGTTGCACTTGGATTACTATGTTTGTAGAGCTGGGAATGGTGTAGAAAGGGACAACCAAAAATGGGGTTGGAGCAACTTCGCTTTGAAGAAAAGTTACAATGCTTAGGGCTTTTTAGCCTAGAAAAAATATGAGTTAAGCTGAGTATGATAAAGGTGTACTCTGCTCCCCCCCCCCAAATAATACTAGAACCCAGAGTAATCCAATGAAGCTGAATGGTAGGAGACTCAGAACCGACCAAAGGAAGTAATACTTCACACAGCACATAGTCAAAACATGAAACTCGCCACAGCAAAATTGCCACCAACTTGTGTGGTTAAAAAGACAAATTCATTGATGTTGAAGCTATCAGTGACTACTAGCCATAAGAACTATATTGTTATGAGTTGTGAGGTTAGTCTGGATGATAACCTAGATCCCTTCCTGTTCTTGGGATCCTGTGTATGTGAGTGTAGACCAGTTCCTTTGTCAAGTTAGTGGCTTTGGCTGCTAATTAAGTACCACAATTTAACATATCTAAATAATAATAATAATTTTTTATTTATATCCCGCCCTCCCCTGCCGAAGCCAGGCTCAGGGTGGCTAACAACAATAAAATAATACAACATTCTAAAATCATTTCATTAAAAAAAATACTTCAAATCAAATAAGTTGCTGTGTGCCATTGAACAAATGGATGGGCCTTTAACCAATCTCCCTCACTTGGCTGGTACACAGGAGAATAATACACAGAGTTGCGAGAGAGAGCTGGAAGCTGGATGCCGGCAGCTGCAAACACAGATATATTTCTTGGTCTGTGCTGAACCTAAGCTGGACTTCAGGGCTTCGCTGGAAACCAATGGGGAAGAAAGATCCGTTGGGGTGCTAATGCTGTGATATCTCCCATCCTTTGCTCGGGTTGCACATATGTGTGTCAATAAAATCATATATCCTAAAGACACTACAGTCTTCATTCTCCTTCATTCCAAGGAAACCGAACCTGGTAAGTGCCAGAACTCCTGGAGCCTCTCGCTACTTGGATATTGGGGTGGCACTTAACAATATTTTAATTCCAGTATCAAAGGCAGCATGTCACTGCAACTAGTTGCTGGGGCATATGAACAGAAGAGGGCTTTTGTGGTCATGTGCTGCTTGTGGGCTTCTCATGGGCTTCTGGTTGGCCACTGTGGCAACAGAATGCTGGACTAGATTAGACTTTAGTCTGCTTCAGTTCTTAGACTGTGTTCTCTTGTTCTTAGACTGTGTTCATACATGGCTAGGTCATTGCTGGGCTACACACATTTTTGTACAATGTTCCCTTCTAAGTTTTGTGACCTGTGCTTAAGATATTTTTGCGTGCTGGCTATCTTTCACCCTTCTAGGCTGACTTCTTTTAAACTAGCAAAACGTCCATCATTATGAGACACAGTGTGTTCAGATATGTGATGAACCTTAACATTGCAAAACTAATGGAGATGAAGGCTGTGTTTTGTCCACGTGCATCGCACTACAGAGCCAGGACTGGTTTGGGGTCCATGGCTGTAAGCATATGTTTGCTGCGGGGTAATGTATGGAGAAGCCCCTATGCTGGTGGCAAATTAATCAAAGTCCTGGACAACACCTGGAGTGGTTTTAGTCTGGTGCCTCATCTGTCAGGCAGGGCCCTCTATACACAAACCCTCCTGACTGGTTGGCCTATATCGTCAAGCAAGACAGAACTCCTGCGCTCGCAGGACAAAGAATCAATTTACAACAACAAACCTACATGGCTGAGGCAAATGAGCCATGCCACATATTTCAAGAAAATATTTTTTAAAAACAGGAAAGGTCACCAAACAGGGTCGCAAGGCTTTTGACCTCATTTTTTAAAAAAAAATCCTTCCTGACCCTAAATATCAGTTTGGCAAAGAGCATGAGGAGAGAAAACCTAAGTTCCCCAGGTGAAAATGTACTTTGGTTAATGGGCCCATATCTAAAACAACAGTAAAGGAGACTTGGACAGGACAACAAGGGGGTAATTATAATTGTGTGGGTTTAACAGCATATTTTTCATAGGAAGTCATTCTAAATATGGCTTCTATGAAAAATAATTTTGTATTTGTGATATTATTATTATTATTATTATTATTATTATTATTATTATTATTATTATTAAAATGGAAAGAAGGTACCTAAAAACATGTTAATGTCTACGTAATTTAATAAGATTCCATTCGAATATTTAACCAGTTCAGAAAAAGTAGAGATTCAGGGTGGTCTTTCAACAAAGTGCTACTCAGAGTAGGAATTCATGAATCTAAGTTAGATATGTTTCTGAACTTCAATGGATCTACTCTTAGTAAGAATGGAATGCAATAGCACCCACAGAAATCACACCTTTCTTTCTTTCTTAAAAAAAAAATCATATTAAGGACCTGAGGAAATAAGGAACAAATGTCCAACGAAGTCCCTGTCTGGAGAAAATGTGGGATTTAAATAAATATAATGATAACAATATCTTCTTTCTGTTCATCTTAAGCTATTTCTCCACTATCCAAGAACACCAATGAGAAAAAAGTACAGTGGTACCTTGGTTGTTGAACTTAATCTGTTCAACACCCAGAACCACTTGAAAACCAAGGTGTGGCTTCTGATTGGCTGCAGCAGCTTCCTGCACTCAAGCGGAAACCACGGAAGCTGCGTCGGACATTCGGCTTCCGAAAAAAGTTCGCAAATCGAAACACTCACTTCCGGGTTTGCGGCATTCAGGAGCTGATTTCTTTGGGAGCCAAGCCGTTCAACAACCAAGGTACCACTGTACAAATATTTTATTTCTTGATTAAAGTAAAGCAGCACCCATTATATAGTAGTAAACACTACTATGGATAATCAAAGGCATAATACCAGCTGAGCTAGTCACTAATACCAGCTGAGCTAGTCCTTTGTTCACTTGCTCTGTGTGTGTTCACACTCTCCCATATATTATCAAAGTTATATTGTTGCATTCCACCCCAATCTCCAAGTGGTGTGAGATTCCAGAGGTCCCAGGCACTTACCAAAGGGTATGGTTTCCTCGAAATGAGGGGCAGTGGAGACTGTGGTGTCTTTATGACATATGGTTTATTTACACATATATACAACCCAAGCCAAGATGGAGGGGCTCACAGCATTAACACCCCAAGAAGGTCTTGCTTCTCCCATAGCCACAGCCTTGGATTCAAGCAGAAATCAAGCATAGCTGTGTCTCACTGGCTTCCCAGCCTCACTCCTTCTGCTTCTAGCTTCTACACACCTCAACTCTGGCTTTTATCATTCTAACTAACAGACAGTTGAGGCAGAGGAGCCACCCTTTTGGCCTGTGGCACAGAGCCACTTCCTTTGCGACCTTAACAACCCATATTTAGGCCATTACCAAGAAACTTGTCTGGCTATTCTAGCAATTGAATCCTAGTTGGATCCTGGAATTAGAAGGGACTTGGGCATACAGCCTTACTGCCTGCCCTCCAAACCCACAACAGGATAATTTCACAATTCTTCATCCTGGCACTGCCCAGGAAAAGCACTGGGCTGACACTGTTGTGCCAGTACTTGAGTAGGGCTTGAGGTTCCTCAACCAATTGTCCCTTCCTCACGCCAGCCATATGCTTAAGCCACTGCCTCACCACAACAACTCAACAACTTGTCCTGTAAGAAGTGTTATGAGTCTGGACTCTGTTTTCAGTCACGCCATACTCACAGTATTGCTTAGTGGGGCCTTTTTTTGGCTTGTTCACTTCATCTGTGGTTACCTGACTAAGAGCTTCCCACCACCACCGTCAAATGGCTCTTCATGCAACTAAATTTCCCCATGGAAATTCTCTCCACAGCTAATTTGGCCCTTGGGTGTTGTTCCATCCATGAGACACACAGGCCTTTAATCTGCAGGTGGCCGTGAAAATGAGATACATTTGCTAGCAGCTTCCCTTGATTACCATATGGTCTGCACACATACCCATGACCTTTATTAACCCAGGAGGTTGGCCAGTGAGAGAGAATTTACAATGGATGCACTCAGTTCAGCTGAGTGGAAAAGTAAAGAGAGTGTCGTGCGGTCGGTCGCTTCTGCCAACCACACAATGAAGCGCTTTGCTCGCAATGTCGTTTGCTGCCTGGGACATTCCTGCAATCTGAACAGATGAATATGGATGCCGTAGCAGAGAGCAGAGACCCCATCTGAATATCAAGGTGGTTGGAGACAAATGACACTTTTAAGGGCACATGAATACTTCATTTTAGCCATGAGTCCATTATAGAAACATGCTCATGGCAGCTGGGTCAGATGTAGAATCTTCTCCCCTCCGTCGGACTCATGAGGAAAAACTTGTTCTTCCTATTTGAAGCAGAACTGATAGGCTGGCCTTGTGACAAACTGGAAGTCACTTTTCTCCTTCCCTCTTCCTTAGAGCAGTTTTTTTGATGGTAAAAAGCACACAACTCCCTCACACACATTGGATACCTCCACATGAGCCCTGCCCAACCACAAACCCAGGCGCAGACTTGCCTCCTTCAGAGGCACTCTCTGGGGGAGTCATCATGTGTGCCCCAGTCCATACTAATCTATGAATTGCTCACAAAACTTTCAAGCTCCATTCACAACACGGGTGTCTAAAGTCCAAGAGCAATGAGAAAGTTAGGAAAGCTTCTTTTCCATAGTCATAAGCAAGCACCTGGATGCTTGGCAGTAGACCAGAAACACCTGATTTTCTTGGACTCATAATCTCATCAGGTCCCTTTCACCTGCTCCCTTACTTTTTATCTCTCTTTACCATTTGGCCTGTTTATTTTATGGCCCCTTTCCCTATATCACATGCAACTTCTGTGTCATGCCATCTTTGTCCCTCATAAGATCTCTTTGCTTCCTGGCTGTTTTTCTTTCTTTCTCCCTCCTCTGTTTACTTTAGGAGGAGAGGCTATGGCTCCACAAAATGCACATGTCACAACCACAGTCTTGGCTGGCAGTAAGGAGTAAACTGAAGACCAGTGGCGTAGCGTGGGGGATGCAGGGGGGGCTGGCCGCACCGGGCACAACATCTGGGGGGGGCGCTCGCACTCGCAGCTCTCTAGTGGAAGAGACTCGAGTGCTAAAATCCACAGGTTAGGGGGCGCAAATTACTTGCCTTGCCCCGGGTGCTGACAACCCACGCTACGCCACTGCTGAAGACCCCAGAATATGAATGACTATAGTTTGAGGGAGACAGAAAGAAAAGTATACTGAGGGGATCCCTTCTGTCAGCCACAGAAAGAGGCACATTATACAAACTGATAAGTGGGAATCTAAACAAAGTCTCCAACCTGTTGACTTGCTAATAATTAAGATAGAGATTTGACTTCCATAGGGTTGTGAGACAAATTCAGTTCATGTTTAAAGGTAGTGTACCTACTCACTTCACACTTTCTCAAACTGAAGCATAGCCATCCTTCAGAATTCACACATCCAAATTTTGCAATACTGTTCTCCAACCAAAGGATGTTTACAAATTGCATGTACTCACAAAAAGTGCATGTTAAAGAATGTATATGTTAGTGAAAACAACATACAAAAAGTCATTACGTTAGGGGAAATTACTTGTAAAAATGTGTTGCCAAAGCTGCAAGCAAAAATGTGTTTATTTTGAGGAATTCACACAAAAATACTAAGTGATTCCCATGCGGATTTTTAAAGTGGGTTATCCTTTTCTATTTGGTAGCATGTTTGTACGTGCTTGAAATAACAAATGCCATCTATGCTGCTGCAATGCATTTGTGAAAATACATTTGTGCAGAAGCCTACAGATACAAATATACATAGTTTGTGTTTTCTCCAGCTAAGTTCTACTCAGAGTAAACCCATTGAGATTACCAACATTAGGTAAAGTAAAGTGACCCCTGACCATTAGGTCCAGTCGTGACCGACTCTGGGGGTTGCGGCGCTCATCTCATTTTATTGGCCAAGGGAGCCGGCGTACAGCTTCCGGGTCATGTGGCCAGCATGACTAAGCCACTTCTGGCAAACCAGAGCAGCGCACGGAAACGCCGTTTATCTTCCCGCCGGAGCGATACCTATTTATCTACTTGCACTTTGACATGCTTTCAAACTGCTAGGTTGGTAGGAGCAGGGACCGAGCAACAGGAGCTCACCCCGTCGCGGGGATTCGAACCGCCAACTTTCTGATCGGCAAGTCCTAGGCTCTGTGGTTTAACCCACAGCGCCACCTGCGTCCCCAACATTAACCATGTTCATTAATGTTAATGGATCCACTTTTAGTAGGGCTAGCACTGGAGACAACTCTTTGTGCCTGCCTGTTTCTTCCAGGCATTTTTGCATTACTATTCCAGCCACACATCTCATTGCCACAATGTATTTGGATCATATGTGCATTTCCTCCAAGAGCCGAGATCCTGATGCCATGCTTCTATGCTGAATTTTTCATGCTAGTGGTTTCTTCACAAAGCATTATGAGATTATTTTTCATAAACCTGGCACTAAAAAATCCCATTCACATTTTACTTGTACTCTGGTATAGAAACCCAAGCAGGTTCATCTGGTACCTCCAGAAATGCTGACCCACATTAACATTTTAGGATGACTAACTGCATTGCTGGGTGCATCATGCAATGCAAGGAAAACAGACAAGAGTTGCTAAAGAAGTCACGTTGGCTGGGGGTGGCGGCATGTACATTCAATACGTGCAGTTTACATTGTAACTTTGTTTTCTTTTAGAGTCATGACTGAATTTTGCCCTGCCAAAGTGATTCATAGGCTACAAAAAAACCAGGCTATGATCAGGCAAATTGACAGTGGTAAAAGTCAAAAGGTATTTCAGGACTTGGCTTTTGCTATAAGGGGCACAGAATCCTACTGCCCCTGTAATAAATTTGTCTCAGTTTTCAGGGAGCCTGGTGGTTAATCCCACTTCGCATAGTGATCAAAATACACACCAACATCAGGTTGTAGAAATCTTCAAAGAACCCTGCTGATTATTTCAGATCTGTTCCCTTCCTAACAATAGCCTCAAACCCAATCTATGTCGAACAGACATTTATGATACATTGTGAAATGATGTGGTTGGTAAACTGTCATGTACAAGCTTAGGTAAATCTCCTTGTCATCCATCAAAGGAAAGTTGGAGGTTTCCGTCTTCCTTTTATGACAGCTAAGCAGCTGTCATAGGAATTAAGGTGGAAACAGCTTCTTCCTAACAAGGATCTAGCAGCCACTCCTACAACCCATTGCTGAACACTTCCTCTTGCGGAGCTGTGGCTACATCTTCCACTTTGTACACATATATACAAAGTTCTGTAACAATCAAGATAACAGCCTGGGGCTATTCCCACATTTACAGGCAAGCGGTAGTGGCATACTGAATTTTAATATCATACGGTGAGATTTCAACTTTTAGATCTGTGCAATCGTGCATGAGATCATAAAGCTGCTGGCACCTACATGGTGTGAGCAGTGGTGTGATTAAATGTCACTGAACACCATTCCATTTTTGACTGAAGCTGCATGGTTATAGGTTGTCTATAACTGGAATTGACTATTAGAATTAATAATTTCTAATTCTGAGGGTGCAAATGTTCTCCCTTTACCCTTACATGTGAGAACATTATTGCTCTTCAGCAGAATTTCAGCTAACCATCACCTCAGATGTAAACATAACATAAATCTGAAACAAGGTTGAGGACACGTCCTCCAGTTTGGAGTAGTATTTTAATGATTATACTTTTCCCAAAAAAACTTGGAAGATACAGCTCTGTTACATTTGGAGAGAATATTGTTTTTAATGAATTTTCACCAAAATTCAAAATTGGGAGAGTGGATCAAGAGAATTAAATACAACCTTGCAAAAAGAGCCTAGATTTTTTTTCTTCAAAATAGTGATATTTCTACGTTAAAAACTCCAGATTAAAAATGTCCAGAAAACTGGGCCTTTGTGACAGTGGCCTCTCTCCTCATTCTTCAAGAGCTGCCTGTTCATGAATGGAACAACAACAACATATGTGAAACTGCTACCTCTCCAAGAACCAAGAGATACACAAGTCAAGACAACATCCACAAATGGATAAATACGTGATTCAACACAAAAAATCATAATGGTGCACATTCGTTATATGTTTTCACCATCCTTCTCACTCTCTTGTAGTAACAACATGCACACTCAATGAAGAAAGTCTAAACTGGAATGTGATGCAGAAGAGCTACTGATCCTTCTCGTTGATTTTGCAATGTAGCCACTGCCTGCCCACTCCATACCTTCTGGCTCCGAACTGGGTATGTGCCTCAGCTTGCTGAGTATATGTGAAAAACAAAGCACAGTGCCAGATTTAGCATCTCTGGTTGTTGTCAGCTAACATGTTGTAATTCCAGCCTCCCTGAGGTGATTGTGAAGAGCGCAGGCAGCAAATATTAATATGGGCAACATCCTGTCCTCAAAACGTTTTCATTCAGAAATAATGTTCTACAAAATGCCTGTTCAAAGTGCAAATTTTCAATGACAAACTTCAAAAATGGGCTACTAAACTGCCATTTACTACTCAGAAGTACTTTCCATGCGGGAAATCTTGCCTCTGATAAAGCACCACTCAGCATGAGGATCAAGCCCCTGAGTCTGCACATTGTCCTGAATGCAGAGGAACTAAAGCACTAAGGCAAGCAAGTTGTGTTCTCCTCTCCCAACACAATGAGGTCCCCCCCCCCAGGGGATTCCCTACACTGAACAGCTTTCATCCGCTGTGGGTTGCAAGATGTACTTTAATTCTCAGTGAGGGAGACTCAAGAACCTCATGCTCCCTTCCAAAAGTTTGGGTCAGTAGCAGAGGAAGGGGGTGAGGAGCCACGGGTGGCCCTGGGGCTGCAGGGCGCCCTCTAGCGGACAGGCCCAGCGCTGCCTGAAAATGCAGTGTGGGACACATGTGGAGCGTGGCCTGCAGGGCGCCCCAAACGCTGCCTCCCTCCTGGCTGCGGCCCCCCTCCAGCTAAGGGGGAGGTGGCTGGCCCCTGCCCTGTGCACCCCACCCCACCTGGTGGGCAGCTCGCCCTGCCCCATGGCAGCTAACCCAACCCCCATGGTGACTAGCCCTGCCCCCATATGCACACTGCCCCGGGCGCCCGAGCAGGTAGCTGCACCACTGGTTTGGGTTCCCTGACCATGGATGGATCTCATGATCACAAGATGTTGATGATGATTAATTATAATTAGTTACTATCCTTCATCCTAAGGTCCCATTGTGGGTTACAACAATTAAAACACAATGCTAAAAACAGTTTAAAACCACTTACAATCACATAAATAAGCCAGGCCCTATAAATATATGTCTCTGGGTCAGAAGCCAGAGCAAAGAGGTGTGTCTTCATTGTGATAATTGCCACTAGGTGGCATTGTTTTTTAAAGGGTTAGGTGTACACATGGAGGAAAGATCTATGGACAATGATTTGCTAAGATACCTAAGAGTGGGACTTCCACATGCAGAGGCACTTGTCAACACTGCCTTTTAGCACATCAGGCCATGGCCTGACCCTGTACTGCCTATTCTGCTTAGTTGCAGCTCTCCACAGGCTCTGGGGCAAGGGGTCTTTTTCCAATTCATCTAGCTAAGATCTTTCCAAAGGGGACGTTAGGAAATGAACCTGGAGTCTTTTTCATGCAAAGAAAGTCAAGTTCTACCACTGAGCTACAGCATTTCCTTTTATCCTATATGCTAATAGCAAGCTCAGCTTGCCAACAATGGATCTTTATATAGCCCAACCTATCACTGCACAAGAGGGAGTTATCAGCAAATTGAAGGGAATCCACAGGTCTGCAGTATCCTGGAAGATGGTATGAACATAACATAATACAGTGGTACCTTGGGTTAAGAACTTAATTTGTTCTGGAGGTCGGTTCTTAACCTGAAACTGTTCTTAACTTGAGGTAACACTTTAGCTAATGGGGCCTTCCGCTGCCGCCACACAATTTCTGTTCTCATCCTGAAGCAAAGTTCTTAACCCAACTATTTCTGAGTTAGCGGATTCTGTAACCTGAAGCATCTGTAACCCGAGGTACCACTGTGATGTAAGAAGGTGCTGCTGGATCAAGCTAATAGCCGTCTAATCTAGCAGCCTTTTCTCACAGCGGCCAACCAGATGCCTGTCAGACACCGCCAATCAGGATCCGAGCACACTAGAACTCTTCCTTCCTGTGGTCTCCAGCAAAAGGTTTGGTTGGTGGCGGATTAGTTGTCTGGTTGGAACCCGGAACAGGAATATATTACACAGCAGCTTGTCCCCCCCGCACCGCACCGCACCGCAAATCCCACTTGTTACAATCTAGGAGCAAACAACAGGGAACAGCTATTGCCATGGTGCCCTGCTTGGGATGGTGTCATCTGTCTGGCCATGGCTGGAGATAATGGATCAGGTGGAACTGATCCAGCAGAGCAGCTATTCAGTTCACACTGTGGAAGGGGTGTTCATGTCTCACAACAGAATGGTTGCATACCATTCTACTAGAGGCTGAGGTCCCTTTGGCCCACCCCAATAAAATACTTAAGGGGGCCAGGACCAGCACCACACCAAGTTGATGGGCATTGCCAGCCAAATGGTGTGTGTGCGCCACATCTTGTGATTCATTATGTGGAGAGGGGCTTGCCTGTCTGAAAAATCCATGACTTGGGTGCACCAACTCTACCTAATCACAGTCAGGGTCTGAGTGGGAACAAGGCATTAATAACATCAACAGCTAAGTCCAATTCCATTTCCTAGGCACTGGGCTAGTTCAACTTTTCTCAATCTTCCTCTGTCTCAGAGCAGTACATTATTGCCCCAAAGCTGTCAAGATCATGATAAATCAGCTCATTCTCAGGGCCATAAAGTCATCTGTGTATTAGTTAAATCGTCCACTTATAGGATATTATGTAGCCAAATTTTCTGCACATTCACAGCACCTCCCACGGGCAGTCTAACAGTGTGTCTGGGGCTGCCAGAATTCGGTCAGGGCTTTAGGGCACTCCTCCTCCTTCTCCTGGCTTTGTCTGTGATCACTCCACATTTCTCTGGTACCTCATTGGCCACTGAGGGCTGATACCATTGCAGTCTCATGCAGATTGTTCCCTTGCAGGTTGTTAAGAGTAAATAATCTAATGCTGTGTCTGAGTGCCTACGCTGCTGCCCACAATCTGCAGTGTGGCGTTTTCCTCTTCCTTCCTTCATCTCTTGTCCAAGCTTGCCAAAAGACCTTGGATCACAGAGCCATACAGGCTGATTCTCAGAGGATTCGGAAGAAATGAAAACAGCAAATGAAAGCAAAGTATCTCTCTGCAATGCCTTTTGTGCATCCTTTTAAAAATAGGTGTATATTGCTAAAGCTTAACATGCACTACGGAATTCAGAAATAGTAGCAAACAAGAGACCTTACTGGGTGCAAATAATACATCCCACATGCAATACTGGCAGGCTTTTCCTGGTGTTCAAAAATAGGGGGGGGGTAATTGCTTGCCGTGTACAATGCAAAGGATTGGGAAGGGTGCCGTTGCCCTGCTTACAAGTTTCCCATGCTTCGTATTTTTTGCTCTATATCATAAAATCATAGAGTTGGAAGGGACCCTATCATCTGGTCCAACTCCCTGCAGTCCAGGAATATGCAGCTGCCCTATATGGGGATCAAACCTGCAACCTTGGCATTATCAGCACCATGCTCTAACCAACTGAGCTATCCAGGCATCTGATTGGCCACTGTGAGAACAGGATTCTGGAGTAGATGGGCCATTGGCTTGATCCAGCAGGGCTCTTCTTATGCTTTGTGGTTAGCCTTGCTTCCAGAGGGAGGAATAGTTTTGTTGTAGGGACAGCTTTTGCTCCACTTTCTGATTTTGTTTTCAGACAGTAGAATTGAAGAACCATAAATAGGCATTTAAAGTTCACAAAATGGCAAAGCCTTGCTACAAGGGAAGAGGCATTGCTGTTGATGCTCATCATGGGTTCCCCACCACACGTCACACCCCCATCAGCTCACAGATTGTACAATGAAAGCTGGTGTCACATAGTGGTTAATGGAGTGAGTTGTGAGCCAGGAAGTCGCTAGATCAAACCTCAGCTACAGACATTATTCTCTCATAGTCATGGCATAGTAGGTGTGCCACACATTAACCCAGCCTGAAGTGTGCTATATGAGTGTTAAGCGTTTATCTGGAAAGTGACAACCTGGGAAGGCCAGAGGCTGACCATCTAAACATACTTACTTGGAAGTTCTATCAAAATTACTTCCAAGTGAACCTGTTTCAGACTGGGCTGAAACATCGGTTCACTTTGCCCAGAACTACAGTAACAAAATTTGTGACATGCCAAGCTATATATTTACTAATTTGATAGGATAGTTTGGACCCATCTGCATATGTTGGAAATGCATAGGTACAAACATGTTTTACAAAGAGGAAAAGAGAGCAATACAATCAGGTACAGCAGCCCTGCTATTCCATCACCACAAAGTCCGTAAATGTTTGTATCTGTGTGTAAATTATGTCTTGCCCTAGAACATCTGACCATAATGATGCACCACTGGGTCTCCAAAATTGTATGTTTCTGATTAACAATGTAAGACATTCAGTTAAATATATGACCGATATAGTCCAGGATCAGAATGGTGGTGTCATGAGACACATGCATTCCATTGTTTTACTGAATGGGGAGGCTGAGGTTTACCCCCTTGACTCCAGTGGAATTCCCTGTGCCTTAGCTTTTCCTGACTATGCTGAAGACTGCCTTGCTGGAAAGGACAAATCCGTGAGCTCATAAAGATTTTTCAGAGCGGAAACATTTTCTTTTTGGAACAGATCGGATCACACCAGGTATCAAGTGTTTCAAAGAGGGAAACATCAGGAGTTCCCTAGAGAGGTCTTCACCCCCATCTCAGATGGCATGGGTCACACCAGCAATTTGCCCCAGTTCAACAAAAAATTCAAACACCTTTTTTAACTTCAGAGATCGTTTTCTTTCCTTTCCTTTTTTCCTCCTGGAAAAAATTGTTCAAATCAGGGTTTTTTTGCCTTTCGCCATCACATTTTAGCATGCTTCCTCTAAGAACAGGAGGAAATGAAGCCAGGCTACCTTACTATCGTACAGTACAGGACCTGCACTGCGTTTTCTGATACCAATGGCAAGGAAAGATAGAGCTGGGCATTGTATCGACTGTATTGTTTCACGCCGTCTTAATGATCAGGTGATAGCTGTCTAGCATATCAAGGGTGCACCAACTGGTAGACTAGACCAAATCTAACCTTCTGAGAGGCATCACCTGGTACTCTGGTTGCCAAGCCAGATTTGAAAGAGGGTGTGGAGCAGGGACATGACTATGAAAACAGGTTTGGCTAGAACAAAAACCAGCATACTACCACAGCACCATAATGCCCCCACATCAGCATGCTTGCCATGACTTATTCAGACATCTCTTTACCCATGGGAAGCTGTGACTATCAGGAATGCTAACAGAAAACTGTACACCATCCATACCAAACTATCACTGAGCTGTAAGTTGCCCCTTCCTCACCTCATTTATTCTACATAAGTTTGGTTACTAAGTAGCTTGCCATAAATATTTCTAGTACAAAGAATATGCCACTGAATGAGTCATCAAGGTATTTCTCATTATTATTTTGTTTTTGAAATAGACCTAATACTCTCTGGTGTCAGGTGGTTTGTGTGTGTGTGTGTGTGTGTGTGAGAGAGAGAGAGAGAGAGAGAGAGAGAGAGAGAGTCCATTCTACATTTGCCTAATCATAAATCTTAAAAATATGTATTATTGTGCCGCTGCAGTCTATGCAGTGTATGAAATTCTATGCTGATGTCATATGCTAAAATAACATATTTTAAAATTAGGTAACTCTGGTAAGAAGACTTTCTAGTTCCCATAAACTGAAGGCATGCTATAATCAGAATAATTCTGCACAGCATATTCATTTAATGTCATTGTAAAACCATTTCCCAGAGAAATGTCTGTCCATTGTCAGTATAGCCTTTTTGAGTACTCCAGGCACACCAGTAAGTCCTATAGAAATTATAATATGTATCTCATGAATCATAATCCATTTCTTAGTCTTTAAGGTGCCACAAGATGCTTCCTTGTTTTATAGAAATGATCAGTAATAAAAACACTACCCCTGTGATAAGAAGTTCCAGTCCACTTCACATTCATCCCTATGGCAGGTATTCAGTACTTCAAGAGTATTTAACAATGCACTTGCAGGGGGTTTCAAGAAGAGTTTGTGATTTGGGGAGGGATCTTTCACAAGCCTTTGTACAATTATAGATCAATTCTGTACCTATCTAATCAGAAGTAAATCCCATTAAGTTCAATAGAAATTACAACCAGATAAATGGATATGTGTGTAAAGTTGGACATTGCCATTCAAATGTTGTGTGTGTGCTGTGTAATGTGATTGATTATGTAGAGCAAGGCTTACCGCCCCCCTCCCCAATATTTTATTCAAGTTGGCACCTCTGGTTAGGTGCTTCCCAACCAAAGAACAGAAAGCCATTCCAACAGCACTGACTGTAATGAAGGATCAATCTCTGCCACCCTGCCAAACAAACCCTGCTGTATAATCAATAAATGTGTGGCGTGAGGTCTTGGGAACTATAGTTTGTCCCCACAGAGCAAAAATACTCAGCACCCTTCACGAACTACAGTTCCCAGGATTTTCGGGGGGGGGAGGCGAGACAGTTAATTGTAGGTGTGGATATGCCAAAAGGCTAATTGATCTGTGTTAAACGAACAATTCGCTCTAAAATATAAGGCAACACCTTGCCTTAGAAATAAACGGCCGGTCCTTTGTGCTGGTCTGTGCTTGACCTCGACCAACCCACCCGGAGTCCTTCATGGCGGGCACTGAACCTCTGAAGGAGAGGAAAGTGAAATGACCTCCAAACTCCCCTCCCTCGGCAGGCAGCGAAGATTAAACCCTTCAAGGCATTGCCAAAGAACAGAAAGAGCAAAGGCGCAGCCGGCGCGTATGTGGCAGGAGGAGACGGAGGAAGGGCCCCGCCTGCTCGCGGTCTCACACGCAGCCCTTGATGGTGCGTCGGAAACTGAATAGGGGGGATAGAGGGGGGAGATCCGCCACACGCGGCGCAGCAGTTTCCATGCGCGCCGGAGGAGGAGGAGGAGCCCGCCTCCATTCGCTACGTGCAGAGTCGCGAGTCCGCACCAGCAGCCGGCGGAGGCGAGGAGAGAGGGAGTCTGTCCGTCTCCCAGGTGGGCGGGAAGAGGAGGGGCCGGGCGCGCGCGCGCGGGAAGCAGCTGCTCTGGGAAAGGTGCCGCTCGCTTCGCGCGAGCCGGATTTACAAAGGCGGCGGGCGGGGGGGGGGGCGCGGTGGATTGAGAGAGTGTGTCAGGAGGAGGCAGGTGGCGAAGGCCGGAAAGATAACGCCGGCTTGCGAGGAGGTCTCCTGCGGGATTTCGTTTCGTTTGGCATATAGACGTTTTGTGGCGCTCCTGTTGTGAAACACGTTTCTGCCCGGTTTCTCCTACATTATAATGAGCGAGGAGAAGGAGTTGGGGGGGGGGGGCAGGCGAGACATGGCTTTGTTATCACGCTTGCCCCCCCCCGCCTCCCTCCCTCAAGGTCTCTGGTACCTGTGGCAACCCGTCCAGAGAACCTGCGCGCGCGCATTCAGAGACCGTATTTTTGTTCCTTCATCTCCCCAACTGCACATGTTGCCATTAGCTCGTCGAAGAAACACACCATAGATATTGGGGGGGGGGGTCCGGCTTCCAACACACCCGCTCTGCTCCTAAGAAACAGACCGCGCCAAGCAGTCGAGAGATCTGGGATGAATCTCCCGTCGCTCCCCGTCTGTCAGGCTTCGGGAGGTGACCCCGCGGCTGTGAGCGCACTGTCTGGAAGCAAAGGAACAGGGCGCTGGGTAGAGTCTGAACTTTTCCCAGAACAGGGTTTCGGGGACGAGGCATCTTGCCCTGTATAGGCAGGGGCTAGATTATGGGGTGTGGAACAATGAACACACTGGCTGCTGGAGATCCAATATATGTGTGTGTGTGTGTGTGTGTGTGTGTTTAATGCGAATAACAGCCATAGGGAAGTGGGGCGCACTATTTGGGCAGTAACCATGGCACCTGCGGAAGTATAGCTAAACCTCATGCTTTGCCTTCTTGAAATCCCCACCATGGTGCTATTGGGAAAGCATGCAGGCCCCATTCTCCCCTCCTGTGATCCTCACTCCCACTGTGGTTGCCCGTTTTAAAAAGCTCCAGAGTTCTTGTTTAGGATCTCCCACATCACTTCTAGTTTTGCTTTCGAAGAAATTTATGGCACAGAACAACTCCGTGTAATATGCCAGTCTATTGCCCTCTGATCAGTCACCAGATAAAATAAGCCAAGAGCTGCTCTTGTACCAGGTTATGTCAACACATCAAACCTGGTCAAGTCCTGCCTCAGCCACTTCACACTTGACACAGTTGTGTTTGGGGAATAAAGTATGACTAGCAGGCACGTATTCTTAAACACTGGGGAATAAGCCCCAGGGGGACATAATTGTGGCCTCAGCTCCCCAGTGCTTATTCACAGTGCATTTACACACTGACAAATGTACACTTTTTATATACAAGTGCTTTCGGTATAGACCGTGCAGTAAGTGTGAAGTGGCCCTTCCTTCAGCAAATCGTTTTCACTACACCTCTGTTTCAGAGCTGTCAACACTTTGTGGTGTGTGTTTGTGTGCTCTCCCAATATATCTCTAAAAGAAAGGTTAAAGGGAAACATCCTTGCTTATTAGCCTTTCATCATCTCATATGGCAACCATGTGATTCCCATATTAGAATGATGTAATTCTAATCAGGAATAATGCATTCGCTCGTAAAAATTATTTTGGCTTCTTGGCCTTTTGGCTAAAATCAAGTGTAAACATCATTTGGGTGGAATCATTTTTTAAGCATGTAGGAAAAGCACACATCCACCTGTGTATAGCTCAAGGCAACGGCAGCTGTGGAAATGAGATGCAGTGCAACTGATAAACAGTTAGGTGGTGAAATGGTGAAGAGGGAAAGAGAGGTAATGGTTACAGTACATGTAAAAGTCCTACTTCCCAAGCTGATATAATTTCATTAATACGGGGGTGGGGGACAGAGCAAGCTGCTGCAAGGAAGCTGAAAAGATCACAAGGAGATGCTTTAGTGTGTGGAAAGTGTCTCTTGGTCTTGAGGAATAAATAGTGGCTGAGTTTGAAAGGAGACATGTATGCCTTTCTCCAAGAGTCTGTGGTTTTAGCATGTCCAGGAACTAAAATGTATTCCTTATTGCTAAATGGTTCTCCACTTGTGAGGGTGGACAGCAAGGGAGATTAGGAAAGTGCCACCAGAAGCACATAACTCTTGCCTGGCTTGTAAAACCTATAAGAAATTTCAGAGCTCGGTGGGGGCAGAGATTTGTGGTGAAAAGCCTTGGACCTGCCCTTGCAACCTTTAATTCTAATCTTCTGAAATACAGCACCAGATCTCTAAACCCCCCATTCCTATTATATCTGCAGCTCACTGCTGCTAAGGTACTGATCTCTATACCAGCCATTTCCTGGAAATGTGCTGAGCTGTCCTGCTGTGACCCTGATCTTTGGGACAAATTCCTGATTTTGCTGGTGATTGTTCATTTTTTCTTGATATCAGTGAATTTGATAAAATTGTTTATTTCCTGAATTTATTGCAAAAGCAAAATCAGATTCTTGGATCATAATGTTGACTTAAGGTTAATCAAATGTTGTGTGTGTGTGTGTGTGTGTGTGTCCTTTCTTTCTTCCCAGGATGTGTCAATACAATTTGCATTCATAACAGATATTTAAAAGGGGCACAAGGTAGCTTCTAGAAAACATCTCATAGTTTAACAATTTGAAATTCTGTGGAAAGAGCAAGCAAAAACAGATTATTACTTAGACATTCTGTCAAAACCATTTTATTTTACTACGTATTTGAGTTATGCTGAATTTTTCTCTGCTACATTGATCATTGTAAATGTGTTCTGTTTGTTTTTGATGGCTGTATTGGTCAATATTTTAATTATAAGTGAAAGTTGCATTGGGAGTTACTCTTTTTAGGGCCAAAAGTTGGGATATTAATGGTTTTACAACAATTAATTAAGGATTAATATTTGGTCAGACCAACTGTCCATTTTCTGGCCCCATACTGTGTCTTCCAAAAGTGTCCAGTAAAAGTGGTGTTAGTAAGTTTTAAGAGTGCATTATACTCTCTTATTTTTAAGCAGGCAGACTTAATTCTGTGCTATTCACTCCCATTCTCTGGATTGCTAGTGATATCTCTATAAGCTTAAGGAAGGATACTGCAAATTCATCGTTGTTGAGGGCATGGAAAGTGTCCTGACTGAAACTCTGGAGAGGAGAGCTGTTGCCAGTCATTGTTAACAATAACGATGAATACCCAATTAGATTAGGGGTGGGAAACCTTTGGCCCTCCAGATGTTGCAGAACTACACCTTCCATCATCCTTGGCCATGCTTGTTCAGCAACATCTGGAGGGCCAAAGGTTTCCCATATCTATACTAGAAGGACCAATAATCAGCTTCCTATGGTCCCCTCCAGAGCAGTTACCAAGGCATGTGCCAGCTCTTAGAAGGTGGGTAGATGTTTGTTGGCAGTACTGAAAAAGGGAAATCCCAGTCGTGCTGCTGGTGCACAGCCCAGTGCTGCATTTAGCTGAGAGGATGGTATTGCCTTCATCTTTCTCTCTGACTTACATACTCAGACCTCTGAATCGTTCAAAACTCATCATGCAAAAATGAAAAGGAAGCTGCTGATTCAGACCTTCGTTGCCTTACCTTAAGATAAAATTTGGCAGTCACTTGGACTGTGGCTATTCATACAGAAATCCATTATAAATGGGATCAACACGTGTCTTGTCAGTTCTGCAATCATGTAAAAAGTAATGATAAATATCAAGAATAGGTATATTAGCTGCACATTCCCAGGACAGCAAGTGCAAGCATAAAACTGATGTAAGTTTTTAAAAACCCATTAAATCAGTAACAAACAAGAACCATAGCATACCAGAGTTGGCAGAGTTTGCCAAAACAACTCAAAGCAGTGTTTTTAAAGGCCTGTGATAATGCAAAGATCTTAATCTGGCACAAAAAGAAATGAGTAGGAACCAGTTGAGCCTCCTTGGGAAGAGCTTTTCTCAGCTGCAGAGCCACAGATGAAAAAGCCCTCTGCAGTTGCCACCCACTTACAGTAAATTCATCAGCCGCTAGTGCTGTTTCAAAACTGGTATATGATTCCTAGGGCTAGTCCCAGCTGGCAGCCTAGTAGCTGTATTCTAAACTACATCAAGTATTCAGACAAGACATTTAGAGGCCTTTCCATTTTACAATTAAAACTTCTGTATTTCATGGGACTAATATGACAATACAACCTCTCTTGGTGTCCTTCACACATACACAATATAATTTTACATGAGACACAGCAATAGCAGAGTAACATGGAGCAATGGTTACCCTACAGTCCATTGTTAGGGATCTACCATTACCTTTCAGAGTTACCAAATGGGAAATTAACTTACCTCTTCCAATTGCCTTCAGCTGACTCTGATGTCAAATCATTGTGTGCCAGCAACAGGTTCATGGTGCACTCAAAGGCTGGATGAAGGCTCAAACTGGATGAATGAGAGATTATGTGAAGCCAAAATAGTCAAATATTGATTCCTGTTGGTTGCCTGAATAAGGTCTCACCAATCAGCAGCATCCTTCCTTCAAACAAGAAGTCTACCCAACAAGGAGGACTATATTATGTTAACTATAACAGTGGTGGCTAACTAAGAAGCTATTATAGTGTGCCTTGCCAGTCCCTGAATCACTTTAAACTAGCAGCAGAACTGTCCACTTTCGTTTTTCTTCAATCTGCTATCTTCTTGCTGAGATTTCCCTTCGAGGTAATTCCAGACCTCTGTATTACTACTTCTCATGACTGTGCAAGAAAGTCTGTATTTCCTACAATAGCTGATTTATAAGGACCTAGCGTTATATTCAGCTTCTCTGTTAAAAACAATTACTTGACATTTCATATATCTCAGTGTGTAACCAAAAGCAATCCAGGAATGTGATGAAATATCTGCCATATTCCAAGGACCAGGAGAAGCCCAATATTATAATGCGAAGGCTGATAAATCAGGCTTTTCTGCAGTGTTACAAAGTTCTGGACAACAACCTAATGTCTAGATGAGCAAAGAATCATTGCTGGTGTGAAGAAGGGTTCCCAACAAAGCTATTTATCCCCAGCTAGCAATTAGCAAAGACGAGATGAGAAGAATGACATAGAAATAATACTTCCAAGAGGGAAATAATAGTGGTTAAGATAAAGCGCACTCCTCCCATTAGGAATTGCTCCTCCCTTACAGGGCTTTGTATCTTTGCACCCTCCCCCTTTCCCTTCAGCCCTAGAACAAGAGTCTAATGCAAGCAGAGGAAAGTTAAGCACAGCTGCAAATCTAATCAGAACTGCCCTGGCAGGCAGGCATGCACAGCTGGGAGCTGGAAATGCTCTTTTCCAGGCACAAATTGATACCAAATGGAGCAGATGGAAGAAGGCCAGTTATTATGGCTCATGACTCGTGCGTCTAGATCTCAAAAAATAGTTTTAGACCTAGAAGCATCACCAGATGACTGAGCATTGCTGGGAAGTTTGGGACGGGGGGTTGAATCACATGAAGTGCTTTTGATCTTTTATATATATATATAAAATGAGCCAAAGGAAGAAGTCAACCCAGTTTGAATTTGCAAATGGTAATCTGGTTGTCTGAGAGTTGTCAGTAGCCCTGGTAGTGAGTGAGCCTACAAAGATCTACATGGCCCAGAAGACCAGTTCATCTGGTGTACTCTCAGATCAAGTTTACTTGCTTCATCAATCAAAAAGGCAATTTATGTATTGTTACAAATCTATATTTGTCTATACTGTAGACTAGGGATGGAGATTCTGTGGTCCTCCAAATGTTGTTGGACTTTAGTTCCCATCAACCCCGTCTAGGGTGGTCAATCAGGGATTGTGGGAACGTAGTTTAGTATCTGACGGGCCACAGGTTCTCATTCTTGAAGCAGACTATGGACCAATGCACTGTCCATTGGAAAAAGTGGAGAATTATTTTCTGTCTAGCCTGATATCATATACCCGATCTCTGCTGTCTTCCTAGCGAAGCAGCCTGCGTGCTCAGACTCAAGCCACATTTTGTTGAGCTGTATTTCAGCCCACTGAAGGGCTTTGTAGCCGAGTGCTGAATAATTCTTTGTGCATATGCTTCGATAGCCACTTCCCACCAGAAAAGATAACAGTAGTCTGCCATGGCTTTGCATAGATCCTAGAGTACACCTTGTGCATCCATAGAACTACTGTATCTCCATGCCATGAGAATGAATCTGCTATATACACAACAGATTATGTCATACACTTAATTTCTTTTTTCTTTTCTTTTTTGGTAGAGCACTTTAATATGGAAAACTTTATGGAAGTACAGCATTTATGGAAGCCTCCTTAGGAAACCAAAGGGATGTGTATGTTGGACCTTAGTCTTCCACCATAACTTTCTTCATTCACCTACATGAATATTTTCTTTATTAACAGAATGGAGAGCCAAGGAAGATGGATACTTAAGAGCTTGTTCCAAGTCACACAAAAGGTCTGGAGGAAAAGTTAGTCTTGAATTCAATGGACTCCAGTGTAAGCCAAGTTGATGCTCTGATTTCATTTTCTCTTTTCAAGCTGTTCCCTTGTACACCAAGACACTGGAATATAACTGAATCGCATCCACCCACATGTGATGGTATAAAGACACAGGTCTGAACTTTATCTCTGGAGTGCCCCCTCCGGAATTATTGCTTCTTGTATAGAAGTAGTTTCCCCTTCCTCCAGTAAATTTGTTGTGGAAGTATTAGAAATGTTACATTCCTTTGGGGCAATGAGTTTCCTCAGTATGACCAGGACCAAAACCCCATCTGTGAAGACAAAAGCAAGAAGAAATACAACTCTTTGTATTGTGGTGAATGATTAAACTCTGCTGTAAAAGTCTGAGAACTGACACTGAACTCTGTGTAGCTATCTACCCTAGAACCACTGACTTGATATCTGAGGAAGAAGGCAAGTAAAGGAAGGAAATGCCACAAAGAATCTTCTTCCTGGTTCCTTAGTGCCAGGGGGCGGGGGGCGACAGAGATGGGAACATGCTTTGGGCATACAAAGTTAGCAAAATTGGGGGGGGCGACTATTGTTAGTAAACCATAACATATCCAAAGGTATACCTAGCAGTTGGCCCCAGCCAAGGGCACAGGCAGGGGGCGGCAGCGCAAAAATCACACCTCTGGCTTAGAGTGGCTAGGAACCCACCCACCTGCCTGTATGCTCCCCAGGCCACTCCTCCAGTGCTCTGGGTGGCCAGGCGAACTGAGCAGGCTCATCTGGGCACCTCGGTGGAGGAATCTGGTTGCTGGCATGGGCTATCGCAGCACCCCTGCAGGGCTCCCTCCTCAGCTGGCCAGTGATGCTATTGAAAGTGTGAGCTGAGCGCCCAGCAGGGCTTGGAGGGAGGAAAGAGGGAGAGAGTTGGCAAGAGTTCCAGTGGGGGGGGGGATGGAAGGGAGGGAGGAAGTAGGCAGAAGCGAAAGCAGTGAGCTGAACCAGGGAGGCAGGTAGGCAGACCAGCAGAGGAAGAGGGGAGGCAGAACAGAGCAGACCCAAGCCTGATGGTTGCAGAGGAAGAAACTGGTGGAGTGCAAAAGTCAACCAAAAGCAAACTTTATGAGATTCTGGTCCCCCAACTTCAGAGGCGCCAATACAGCTCCTCGCCAAGGGTGATAAGGGGGCCTAGATACACCTTTGCATGTATCCAAATTCTGGTGCAATCATTTGAGAAATGAGCTTTCTAAAATGTACCGTATTTTTTGCACCATAACACTCACTTTTTTCCTCCTAAAAAGTAAGGGGAAATGTCTGTGCGTGTTATGGAAGGAATGCCTACGGGTGGTATGCCTACGGATTTTCCTCCTCTAAAAACTACGTGCGTGTTATGGTCGGGTGCGTGTTATAGAGCGAAAAATACGGTAGGTGCTTCATATCCACAATCCTAGATGGGTTTAACACAGCTCAATTACCCAAGATGGGTACAGATTTAGCGGCCAGATCTTTATCTTGTGCAAATCAGTGCTGATCCACTGACTTCAAAGAGAGCAACATTCCATATTCTAAATATGCAACAAACCAAGGAGGAACTAAACATCCATTATAGTAAAAAAAATAAATCCTGGAATGTTTCTGATGTTCAAAATGCTTTGGCTTATTGTAGCAAAAGAATAGCTTTTTAATAGCGAAGATGCTGCAAAGGCATTTTTTTCATATTAGTAACACTAAGATATCACCAGCCATGAAGTTTTTACTTGAATGTCCAAGGAAATACAAATGGCTTGGAGAATGCCCAGCTAAATATTTTCAACTCGTGGACCTGACAAAATTCAAGAATCTATATTGCAATTACGCTGTACTGGAAAATGCTCTAGCCAAGGAGACTAGTTTGCCTTTCGGAGAAATCATGATTTTTACATGACAAAAGACAATGTACCTCTGTATATTTTTAATATACTGAGCTTCTCTTATTGTTTTTGATAATGGCTCAGAACAAGGCAATGTATTTCCATCTTCACAAGGAAACCAAGACTAATACATGTTGAAAAAAGGTAATCGCCAATTTCTACTTCTAGCAAAAATATAAAAATCTGGTGATGCACACTGGCTCAAAGATGCAAGAGCATCAGATCATAGGCTGTACAGGAGAAGGCTCAGGCCTAATATATCAGGCCTCTGTTCTAGATAATAGGCCAATGGCTCTCAACAGCTGGCCTTAGGAATGAATGAGGTAATATATGAAAAGGGTTATGCTTTTCCTTCCCAGTTGGGGATGCTGTAAGCCAGGGGTAGGCAACCTAAGACCCAGGGGCCGGATGCGGCCCAATCGCCTTCTCAATCTGGCCCGCGGATGGTCTGGGAATCAGCGTGTTTTTACATGAGTAGAATGTGGCCTTTTATTTAAAATGCATCTCAGGGTTATTTTTTGGGCCTGCCTGGTGTTTTTACATGAGTAGAATGTGTGCTTTTATTTCAAATGCATCTCTGGGTTATTTGTGGGGCATAGGAATTCATTCAATTTTTTTTTCAAAATATAGTTCGGCCCCACACAAGGTCTGAGGGACAGTGGACCGGCCCACGGCTGAAAAAGTTTGCTGACCCCTGCTGTAAGCAGTATCTCTGGAGAACAGGCTGGCTGTTTTGAGGCAGACTGAGTCAGATATGGAAGAGAATAAGGAATCTGAGTTTTGGCTCTATAAAAAGAATATCGGAGATGCTGGCTGTTGTCCTGGAGGACCTGATGTGGCAAGAGGAGGCTTGCTGTTGAAATGCTTTATGCTGTACTGTACCTCCACCAATGCACAGCCTGATAATAAATAAAAATGTTGCAAAACACCAGTAAACCCCCAAGGACCTTATTCGAAAAGAAACCAAACCCAAGTAGTGCTGAACCCCTGAAACCTCTCACTGCTCAGAGATTCAGGGCACCAGTGTGACCATATGATTATTGGCATCCTCTGTTCCATCATGCCTTATGTTGCACTGTCAATTTGATTTGGAACATTGAAGGCTAGTTTTCTGACTTCCTACCTTCAAGGAACCCATTCCATATTGACCTGTCCATCAAGGAACCCATGTGCACTTTTTTAAAAAAAATCAGGGGCATGTGCAAGAGTTCACACTGAGCTCAAGCTATATCTATTCAGCTATATCTATTCCCATCTGATGTGAAATAAGACCATATCCTCATTGATCATGCCCAATACTCTCATTACAGCATATTGCAGAGGAAGGTTGTAAACATTGGCCACACAGTCTTGCAGTGAAGTTTATCTGCTATTACTCTGGTTTCAGTGTTCCGTTGCGCCAGAAGCGGCTTAGTCGTGCTGGCCACATGACCCAGAAAAACTGTCTGCGGACAAATGCCGGATCCCTTAGCCTTTAAAAGCAAGATGAGCTCCGCAACCCCAGAGTCATCTGCGACTGGACTTAACTGTCAGGGGTCCTTTACCTTTACCAGTCTTCTTAAGAAGAAGCCCCTGATAAACTTTCCCTGGATGCAGTTTGGAAAGCACTAGCCTAGAAGATAAAACTTCTAAAAATTAGGCTTCCCAGTCATTCTAAACTTTCACTAATCAAGATTCCAGGCTGGGATAGCAAAGTTATACTACCCAGCCAGTGCTCATGGGGCAGGTTCAGGGTTGATTGGGAGAGAAATGGCACAAGAAAGTTAAACTCTGCTGAGCTGCAAATGTGTGTCTGAGAAGGGTGATTCTTTTTCTTCAGGAACTGAGACACGTTTGTCAGTGGTAAAACTGCAGCAGATGCTCTGTCTTTCTCTGGGGCTGAGTTCTAAATATGTGATCCTGGAAATCTCTCCAAAAGCACACAGTTGTATGAGAGGGGACATAGACAGGCATTGGATGAACCCTTTAAGGTGAAGATGGCAGGGATATTTCTGCCTGTGTGCTTGTGTTCATCATTCACAGAAATTGAAAAACGAGGACAACACACATCCCCTAAAAGTTAGGAGGACAAGGAAAGGGCTGGAACAAGGATAAGGGCTGCCCATGAGCTACATTCCCTCATAGGCAACTCCTGGGGGAAGAGGGCACATGCCAGGGTGGGCAGGACCAGAAGCAAAAAGTGTGGGATAGCCAGCCTCATATAACCAACATGCTTCAGTCTAATTAATGCATAATGGGATTAAGACCATAGAGTAAGCTGTGCTGCCAGGCTTAGCTCACCTTAGAAAGGACTAGGCGATCAAGCTTTTGCTCCCCTCCAGTTCACCTTAGAAGTTCAGCTCCAAGCTCAGACCAAATGGCTCTTGAGTTCCTATACCAATAATTTAGGAACTATCACCACTTTGCAACTAAATCAAGTTTTACTGCCTGTGCAACTTTTCTGAATGCTGTATGGGAAAGCACATGAATCTGACCTTTGAAGAGTTTGTAAGTAAACCATTTTTTAAACTTACCAAACATGTGCTCTTTTTCTATGCCAGGGAAAGAGAAGAGCTTTCGGAACTCACAAGGGCACATTTAAAGATCTAACAGCCTATATTTCCACACTTTACTGCATATTTTGTGGTTCTGTGGGGGTACTTGCCCCAAACTTGGATCATGGCTTCCAGGAATTCATCCTCTATATGCCTATTTTTTCCTTTGCCACCAACGAAAAGTGGGTGGAGCAATATATGTAGCCTTGAGCCTGAGGAGGGGTGTGGCCTGGGCAAAGTCCTGAGGGTCATGTAGACATTTCACCCCCGGAACTGAAGTTCCTTGCCCCTTGACAAGACAAAGGGACTTCTGGGACAAGTTGCCCCCATTCATCCTGGGAGAATCACCCATTTATGATGCTGTCATTGATCTAATGCAGGTGGGGCATTCAAGGTATGTTGTAACAGCATGTATATAGTCTAGGCTACAGATTACAATAACAGGAAAGGACTGTATTGGAGGGGGGACTTTGCTTAAGCATTAACACTAGCAGTAATATCTAAAGGTTGTTAATCTAAGCAACAACAGTAAGCACTTTTAAGACCTGTTGAAATCAGTGAGGAGACTTGGGTTCCAGGCAAATGCCTTTTTATTTCCCCAAGCTTTTCAGATATGATTTTAATCTTGCTGGCTGTTCTTTGCTGCTTTTGTGATTGTGTGGCCTTTTCATTTTATGTTTTGTTTGCATTTACACATGAATTGTTTTATTCTTTCTTGTAAACTGGGGATATGATTGAAGGGCTGCATTATTATTATTATTATTATTATTATTATTATTATTATTAATGACCTACAATAAATAAATAATGACCTTATCCTTATTTCCATGGGAACAGCCTGTGATGTCATGAAACAGGATTTGGTGGAAAGTGCGAGGGGGAACAATTCAATCAGTATGGAAAGGGAGATCAAGAAAAACCTAATCTTGTATAATCTTAGGCTTCCTGGATAAAAGAATGTGGTTTTGCCTGGCATGGATGGGGACAAGAAGATTGGTTTAAGACAACCCTTTGCTTCTAATGGAAAGAATGCTAATTCACTTCGCATGCTAATTGTGGGAGAATCTCTTTTCCTCTTCAAGAAGCCTAATTAATATTTCTCCAGCTCTCTGTTGCTACATAGAGGGCTCCCAGAATTGTCACCTGAAGTGGCTACTTTGAAAAAGAAGCAGAACTTTGCAACAAAGCAATTCTTGATTTGCAATGTAAGGCCGAACAGTGCCAGGAACTGTGGGCTGTAGTTTGGTTGCAAGCTGGAGTGATCGGTGTTAAGTTTTCTCTCCATACTGTGACACTGTTGCGTCTTTCCATTCTTCATACATGTTTTTGTTTCTGTCTGACGTGCTTTGCCTCAAGATTGATAGAATCACACATCTGGGAGGTACACCGGAGACCATCTAGTCCAAACTCCTGTTCAGTGCAGAATCTAGGATGAAACGACAGCATCCCTAACAGAAGACTGCCCAGTTTCTGCTCAAATGCTTCAGGGAAGGAGAACTCTCACTTCCCAAGGTACTCAGTTCCTACTGTTAGGAATGTTCTCTTAATATTTAGCCAAAACCCATTTCCCTGCAGTGTCCTCCCATTCATTCTAGTCCTGCTATCTGGAGCAATGTGAATTCATCTGACTGCACCTGCTTGGCTTCATGCTTAAGAAGGATCTTGTCCTCTAATCTAATTGCATTAGGGGCTTCACAATACAGTGGTACCTCAAGTTAAGTACTTATTTCGTTCTGGAGGTCCGTTCTTAACCTGAAACTGTTCTTAACCTGAAGCACCACTTTAGCTAATGGGGCCTCCTGCTGCCGCTGCGCTACCGGAGCACGATTTCTGTTCTCATCCTGAAGCAAATTTCTTAACCCGAGGTACTATTTCTGGGTTAGCGGAGTCTGTAACCTGAAGCGTATGTAACCCGAGGTACCACTGTAATGTCCCTGATGCTTTTGCAGAATCTTTAATGGGATATGAACTTATGGAGCAGGACAGTGGCTATTTGGAGTACACACAGGTAGATATCACGCACACAGGTGATATGGACACAGATCTGGTGCACGTCTTTCAACAACCATCGTTGGCTTCCTAAGAATGCCATAATTGCTTTCCTTTTTTTCATTCAGAGGGAGAGAAGAGAGAGCTGTGAGGTGGTGGCAACAAAGCCAGATTGTTCTGGAAAATGCACATGCATGCATACATATCATATATACCCGTGTCCTAGGAATATTCAACGATAATCAAATTTTAAACAATTAAAAATGGAATATCCTTTGCCTGTAACAAATCAGCTGATGTTTTCACAGCTGTGTTTTAGATTCTTTTAACTAAAACTCAGGGAAGGCTGAGTATGAAAATGTGGAAATGTCAGTGATGTAAGTCCCAGGGCTGTGAATGCCTGATTCTCTGCGTCGAGCTCAAACCGGGGGGGAATATGCTGAATGGAGCCATGTATAAGTTCATATGCAATGTAAAAAGACTTCTTGTTCTGGGCACACACTGCTTGTTCAATCTAGTTCTGTTTAAATGCCCATTCTTTTGCATTGGCATCACCTCTCCTCTCTTTTCTCTGAATGAAAAGGGGGGTGGAATAATGACATAATTATTATAAAAAGAGAGAAGGGAGGGAGAAAACCTTCAGACCCAGCTGCAGCACAGAAAAGTCTGAAGGGAAATGTTCTTTGTTAAGGTTGCCTTGGCTAAGGAATATGGTAGATGAAACATTTTGCTGTGAGTGTGTCTTTGGTCATATGGATGGTCTGCTGGAATCCCCCCCCCCCTCTTAAGGTGGCTCCTTATATCCATCTGGCTCTTGCTCGGAGCAATAATTCTACCTGCTGGGACATCATCCTTGTTCCCTCTGTCCTAAGGCACTCAGATCACATGAGTCGTGTCAGGCTTTTGGCAGAGGGCACACGGAAGTCACCCTTTCCGAGGTAACAAGAGACTGTGAATTTAGCCTGTCTCATCAGATGGTCATTCCAACTTGCACAAGTTTTAAAGAAATTGACACTGCAAACAACACATGAATAAGAGAGGAGAGACCTGCTGAAAGCTGCACTTAGGAGGAGGAGTTACAAATTAGCCACTTTCCTCACAAAAGTGACCCAAAACAACTTACAAGTTCTCGCTGAGGTGGCGAGAACTCACTTTAGGCAGGGCTTCACATCACTGAATGCACCTCCATTAAAATAAAATCCCTCCAAAAAGGAAACTTTGGGCCAAACTACATAGGTCTCTGAGGGATAAACTACAATCCCCAAGATTCTTTGCGGGGAGCTGTGTGATTTAAATGTACAGTGGTACCTCGGGTTAAGTACTTAATTCGTTCTGGAGGTCCGTTATTAACCTGAAACTGTTCTTAACCTGAGGTACCACTTTAGCTAATGGGGCCTCCTGCTGCCGTGCCACTGGAGCATGATTTCTGTTCTCATCCTGAAGCAAAGTTCTTAACCCGAGGTACTATTTCTGGGTTAGCGGAGTCTGTAACCTGAAGCATATGTAACCTGAGGTACCACTGTACTGTTTAGGTGTGGATGTTGCTGCTAGTTCCTGACATCTTCTTTTGCCCAAAATAGGCAGCAGGGAAGCAGGGTGCTGATTGGGACCATAACACAGGGGAAGGCTTCACACACACACACGTATTGTCCAGGGACAGAAGCTTCCATTGGGTCAGTATCAATTATGTTCCAGCCTAGCCCAAAAGTATCCCATCCCACCTAAGAAGCCCATTTACAAATTGACTTGAAGGACAGTCCTCTGCTTGTTACCATATAGGCAACATGAGACAATGTAAAGAGAAATGGTAGAACCTGCTCCTACAAAGAACTGTGGTCCCAGTACCATCACAGGAATGTCCCTGACTACATACATACGTGCATACATAAATTTTCTACAGATGTTAATAGATGGCATTTGCCCCTAAGGGAAACAGTGCTGCAATGTGGGAATATCATTGTAGTGGCAGCAAAAGCAAGTGAGCTAGTGTAGCCCTGCACAGACTGAACTGCAAATAAGGAAAACTCCAGTTTAAATCTCATCTCTGCCACCAACTCACCAAGTGGTCACAGGAAGGCCATTCGAGTTGCAGCAACAGCACTTGCAACTAAAATGCCAATTGTTGATTTTACACATTTCCTTTCTGCTCTGAACTTCTGAAGAGCGTGAGGTTGCCCATGCCACAACTGACTGCTTTCACCACCACTTGGGAAAAGATTAGTTTTGCACCGCAGCAAGTCTGAGAGGCTCTCTGGGAACATTGTCTCTGTGTCATGAAAGAACATTTCCGAGTGCCTGGGAGTGAGGCAGACATGGATTTGTCTTCTGGGAGTCTTTTTTGTGGTGTTCAGAAAGCATTGTGGAGGATTGTTGTGATATCTCTTAATCCAGGCTGGGAAATGGGGAGCTGCTGATCTCTAAGTGAAAAAGGGATAAATAGGAGAGCAATCCCTCTGGGGGCATCAGAGTCTCTGGTTTCTTCCAAGGATGTAGACACAAATAGTCTAGGTGTGGTGGACATGTGGTTTGAACATAGGTTACCTCACCTGCCCTGTAAACAAATGCCTCAGAGGGCAGAAATTGTGTATTTGAATCACTCGTTCTAACACACTTGAGAAGGGTTAGCAACATAAGAAGGTCCCTTCCACTGAGTCAGACCATATAGCTCAGTGTTGTCTTCACTGGCTGGAAGTGATTGTCCAGGGTCTCAGACAGGTGTTTTTCCCAGCCCTACCTGGGATGCCAGCGATTGAGCCTGGACCTTCTGCTTGGATAGCAGATGCTCTACAAGTGAGCTAGGGCCCTTCAAGCCCAGGAAGACTCCTACCAGTGACACTTGAAACAGAATCACCATATTTAGCAAGAGCATTCTTCGGCCATCATCACAGCACAAGCCTGGATGCTGCATCTCAACTACAAAGTGTTCTACCAAGAAACAAGCTCCCTGCTGCTGTTGCTGCTGCTGCTGCTTCAGGAGCTTTGTTCTCTGCAGAATCTTCCTGCCATGGACCACCCAGCAGACAAGGAAAACCAAACGCCCAGTGCAAAACGGCCAAGTCAGCCAGATGTCTTCTGTGCAGGTTTTATTACTCCTGCATGGCCCTGTGAACTGAATTAGTGGGAAACCAGTGACTGGAGATTTACAGCTTGTTGGGAAAGGTGATAACTGGCCATTTTAGTACTAAGAGCATAGCAAACGAAAGTGGAGAATTTGAAAATCAGCTTTCCAGAGCCAACATGGTGGAGTAGATGGAGCGGACCTAGGAAAACTTTGTGGCATGAGTTTGTTTTGTGGTAGTGAGCAAATCTCTTGGCCTCAGCTCCCCATCCATAAAAGGGGAACAGTTACAGTGAGCAGAGACACAATACAGATTGTAAAGCACTTTTGCACTTGTTTAAAATTCCAGATCAATTATTAGCAGCAATAAATAAGGTCACTCCCCAAACTCTGTTAATGGTGGAATGGTTACATCAGGGCATTTCTTGTTCAGACTGTTGCTCTTTTCAGGTGGGATTTAATCACATACGGACAAATTCAAGTCACACAGTTAATGTTGATTTGGAGCTCTTGCACAACTAACCCACTCCCCCCCCCCGAAAGCCCAGACATCTTGCAATAAGAAAAGTGACAGGGAACAGTATGGGGAAATTGTGGGACAATATTTGCTTGACACAATCACCCCTGACCTCCCCACAAAAAATCAGGATGAATGCTCAATAATCAAGTCATCTGGAAGCAGCCTTAGTCTCAAGACCGAGGCATGCTTGGTGTCAGAAGACTGATAAAGCTGTCCAGGAACCCTGATCTCGCCTGTCCACCGCAACAGGAGTTACATGATGCCACAAATTCCCTTCTTTTCAAATGCCAGCTGTATGTACATACTTCATTCCCTTTAAAGTTTTAGAAGCCTTTGGAGTTTTTTTTTTTAATCACAAAAAAGATAAAGGTTAATCGGTCAGTGCACATGCATATGCTAGACATCTGAGTGCCTAAGTAAATGGTGCCCACAGATGCAGAGAGGTGGGATTATAATCACTGAAATCATCAACATGTTGGGTGGCAGCCCAAATCTACTGTCAGAAGAGACTCTTTCATAATGCTGGAATCAGGGTGCATGTAAGTTATTTAACTCCATTGTTCCTGATTAACTGATCATCTAGCTATAGGAACAGGTTACATGCAACACTGTCTCCTTCCTCTAAGTCTACCTATTGAGTGCATTCATCACTGAAGGCCTTACTGTGTGTCATTCTGCCTTCAGAGACTTGGCTGACTGGGATATTTGACAGAGCTTCCTTGACAGTGATGCCAAGATAATAGAACTCTCTCCCTGGATTGAGTCCTTTTTTCTTCGCTTTCAATGTGGTTGGCATCCACCTGTCTTGGGAGACAGTGGAAGGGTGCACCTTTGGGGGCAAAGTCAAACTGTTGAAGAGTTACAGCGCCTGCTGTGGCTGTAAAGACCAATAAGAGAGAGACATGTTTTGCTGCAGCTGGGGCAGATGAAGGCGGCCGTTTGTGCTGTTGCAGATACACCACAGAAGAAGACGAGTTTGGATTTGATATTCCGCTTTATCACTACCCTAAGGACTCTCAAAGCGGCTAACAATCACAACAATCACTCTGTGAGGTGAGTGAGGCTGAGAGACTTCAGAGAAGTGTGACTAACTCAAGGTCACCCAGCAGCTGCATGTGGAGGAGTGGGGATGCGAGTCTACTGCTCTCAACCACTACACCACACTGGCTCTCACAGCATTTATTCTTTCTGTGCTCCTCCCAACAGTCATTCCTCCTCTTGCTGTAGATACTCAACCTGCCTGCCTGTCTCCAGATGCTATGGTCGTCTGCAAGGGATTCCCACGTGGTGATTCCCACACACTGGGGTTAACGTTGCCAGCCTTCATGTCACGTTTGCAGACATATTTGCAACACAGAGTTGGTCTGCCAATGGGCCTGGTGCCTGAAGCCAGTTCCTTGTAGAGACACATCCTTGGGGATCCCGCCATCTTCCATTTGGTAGATGTGACCAAGCATTGCCAGGCTTGGGATAGGGTTTTATGTATTTACTTGGAAGTAAGTTCCAAGCAAACATTTCCAGGTGTTTGGTTTGCTTTCGTCATTCACCTGCTATTGCAGTTTATTTGTTTTTATTGTCATTCCTGATTCTTCTAGCTCTCTGTTATCAATTGCATTTTTAAAATAAATAAAATCTTCCAGTGGTTCCCTACTCTCACAGCTACTAATATGCACTAAATCCATAAAGATGCATTTAAGAAGAGGCAAGGGAAACCATCCTTTAACTGCCCATGAACTGCACGTACCAAACAATGACTTGTTTATGTTAAGTGGTAATTAATCAGTGTTAAGTGATTCTGAAGATGTGTCTGTGCAGAGGATACTACACACAAACACTTTGTGAAAGGAAGGGTCAGATCCAGAGCAGGCACAAGGCAGTGACAGATCCTGAAAACCCACAAGGGGAACTGAGATCCTCATACCTAGTGAAGATCATTGCACTCATTTATTTATTTTTTTAAAAGCCCCTCAGTATAAGGGAGGAGGCCTAACCTTTGGCCTGCTAGCTGCTGTAGGACTCCAACTCCCATCAGTCCCAGCCAGCATGGCCAATTGTCAGTCCTGTTGGGAGTTGCAGTCCACCAATCTCTGGAGGGTCACAGGTTCCCCCTTCTGCTGGGCTGGACACTCTGCAGAGCTGCTATGAGGGGGGGGGGGATGAATAAGGATGCCACATTTTGGCCCCAGGAAGCCCTCCTCTTTCTTTAGCAGACATGGAACAGGCAGACATTCAACATTCATAGCTTTCTGCAGCTCGGGGAAAGCTTCACCTGTTGAATCTTCAGCTGTCACAAGGCTGCTAAAAAGGCGGAGGAGGACGTGATAATTGCTTATCAGTCAAAGCCTGGCAAGACAGATTCGCAGCCCTTGCTGAAAATATTCAATCATCACGCTGACAGGTTGGTGTTGTAGAGAGATCACTGCTGCTTTTCTGTTCTTTTCTCCCCCACCCCTCAAACAGCAGGATTTCACACAAGAAGGAAGCAGAATCCTGCTGGGTTGTGATGAGAAAATACAGAAATGAATGGGGGGGGGCGTTAGAGAGAGAGACTGTACTTTTGCTATTTTTAATTTTTTAATAAAAAATGTCCGTCCCGGGCTGCCGATGCACCCTTGCCCCACGGCGGCCCCTTTGTGCCGGGATCCCTGCCGTGCCCGGGTGCGGGGACACCTTAAAACCGGCGCCGGGGCTCAGCCCAGCCCAGCCTCCTTCGCCGCTCGGAAGCAGCTGACTCGCTGGGCGGCTGCCAAGGCCGGTTGGTTAAGCGCCTGGATCGCTGAAAGGCAACGTGCAGAATGACATGTAAACCTCCCCCGCCCTTATGCTAATGCGAGGGGGAGGGGCCGCCTCGCCTCCCTCCTTCGCCACACACCCCTCCCCCTCCAGCCGGCGACGGAGCAAGAATGGGGGGAGCAGCCTCACGCGCAAGTCGCCTCCCCACCCCCAGCCCGACGCCGCTTCATTCATAAAAATTGAGCAGCCACTGCCACCTAGTTTTGGACAAGGCGAAGCTCCGCGACGCGGCTTCATCTCCGGAGAGGATGGGAAGGAAGAAGCCAAGAGCCACTTGCGTCTCACCTTCGAGCTGCTAGGATGAGCTGCAAAAGGGGGCGTGAATGCTGAGTTCATTTCATTTCATTTATTTCACTTGTCTCCTCCAAGGAGCCCAAGGTGGTGCTCACAGTTTTATTCCCTTACATTTCATCATCACAACAACCCTTTGAGGCAGGTTAAATGGAGATGTCTTGACTGGATCAAGGCCACCCAGTGAGCTTCACAGCTGAGTACAGTCTCCGATTTTCTTCTCATAAGGGTTGTGGGGTATGGAATTGAGGGGTGTCCGCTGATCTCAAACTCACCTGCCCTCCAGGGTTTTGTTTGAGCCTGCAAACTGTTTACACTTCCTTAACCCCCTTGGATTGACAATGTGCAGAGATTTCCGGTGACCCCTGACCAGCATGGTACAGAGTGCTGTGCCCTTAAATTATTGCCTCTGCTTTAGGGTTACTTCACACCTTCCTTGGTGGCCAATGTGTGTTTTGCAGCTGTATGCATGATGGAGAGTCACACAGCCCAGCAAGCAGATCACTGGGATGGTATCACTGGGATAGCTGGGTTGGTGGAGCATCTCAGGATTGTGGGCTCGGGACACACATTGGGCAAAAGATTCCTGCATTTGCAGGGGGTTGAACCAGATGGTCCTTGTGGTCTCTTCCACCTCTAACTGCAGCTCAGAGGATGCGTATCTCAAGGGGAAGAAGGAAGCTTCCAACTCTGGGGCCTAACTCAGTCAACACCGACAGTCAGCGACTTCCCAGGGTTTCAGGCAGGGAGCCTCTCTGCTCCCTTTTGGGGACTGATCCTGGGACATTCACCCTGCAAAGCAGGTCCTCCAGCACTGGCCTAGAGCCCCTCTACAAACGAGATCATCCATAAAGCACGTCCCTCTTTTGAAGGCCTTTTGAAATGCACCTGCCCCGTTAAAGTTAAAAAAACAGCAGTCCTTCCTTGGTGTGAATTTGCTGTGCATGTGCATGGCAAACACATATGCAGGCAAAAACCCCTGGCAAACTGTCCTGTATGGGCAGTTGCTAGGCAGGCTCAGGTCCTGGCACGCCCACATTTTAATTAACCACTGGCACACACGTGTGTGCGCACGCAGCAATAAGCGGCATCTGGCAAGCGCAGCTGGACGTGATAATAAACCTAAAGCCCAGGGAAAACATGGCTCTCCTTACCTCCCCTACCCCCACCACCTCCCTGATCTTTCATGCCCTACCGCCTCCCTTTAAACCTCTTTCCCCTTCAAATGTGCCCCTTTCTGGAACATGGCCAAATCATCTTTTCCTACCCTTTCCCAACACTCTCTTCCCCAATTTTCCTTTGTGGCAGACTTCTCAAATGTCCCATTTCCCCCTTGCCTTCTTTATTTGTGACTCTCCATCACTCCATCACTTTTGCTTCCTAAAATGCCACAGGAGGTGGGGAAAACCTCCAACCAAGCCTGATCCTTTGCAGAGTCAGGCAGTCCAAAGCCCATCGGACTAAGTTGTGTGCACTGTGTAAAGGATCATGCTCCTCCCATTACCTTGCTCAGGTTATGTATGGGTGACCAGAATTCTTCCAGTCCTGGGCTGACATCTAACGGAAGTTTTTTCCTTCCACTGCTTAAAAGTCCATGGCTCAGGTTTCTGGAACATACAGGACTCACTGCAAAAGGTTGGGGAAATCCCCTGCAACTGCATCACGAGGCTGTCATTTCATTGAACAATGCATTAGGCTGCTTTCTTGATTTATTTAGCCCACACTATCCTTGAAGTTCAAGGTGAGCAACCATGTCGTTTCCTTTCCATGTTCGTCACTAAGTATAGGTCATTTTTGTTTCAAGAGTACAGATGACGGAACAGAGTTGTGCGGCGATGGCTGGGCTCAAGGACAATGTGGGAGCTAAGCACTGAGCTGTATTTCCAAAGCTGTATAGAACTAGGCTGGCTGGTATAGGGATGCAAGGCTGCAAGGGAGCTCTTTGTAGCAGGGGTGAGGGAACGACCTGATAGAAACGTTCTCTCAGGTGCTGAACTACATGTTGCAGCAGGGATTGCAGCAGTTGTAGGTAAGCAACATTGCGGTGGGCAAAATGTGCTCTGTAGGGTATTCTTGGCTCCAGGAAGTCCGGGTGGTGTATACATCTGAAAATAAAGACATTGCTAATCCAAGTGCATGCAAAAAGGACCTCAGTTCACATCTCAGCATCTCCAAACAGGACTGTCTAAAATTCTGCCCGAAACCCTGAAGAACCACTGCCAGTCAGGTAGGCAGCTGTGTTAGTCTGATGCAATCGAAATAAAGAAATAAAAATTTAAAAATTGTCCGGTAGCACCTTAGAGACCAACTAAGTTTGTTCTTGGTATGAGCTTTCTGAAGAAGTGTGCATGCACACGGAAGCTTACTGCCAGTCAGTGTAGAGAACAGATAGATTGTCTAATAATTGGGGGCTTCCTTTGTTCCTTATCCTGACCACTCCTTTTCCTTCTAAGTACCTGCGTCAAGTACAAAGGGGAAGGAAGAAAAACCCACTCCCGAGAATCCTTTTCTTTTTGCACAGGAGAGAGCCCCTGCAGAAGCAACAGATTCAGGCACTATCTCTTTCTTCTGACAGGTGAATAATCCCCAGAGCTTTAGGGTGCCATCGCTCTAATCCTCCCAGGGTAAGAGCTCCAGGGTCCCTGTTCTTCCTCTTGCTTGAGATGTCCTAATATTCAACCACACACACACAAAGCGAAAGGATCCTATCTGTTGTGTGCATGGGGCATGACTCTGTGTGTCCTGACCCTGAGCTTGATGCAACAAGTCACCTCCGGGGCAAGTTGCCTCGGCTCCTCCATGCCTCAGTTTCCACCCTTCTGCAAAGCAAGCCTCCCGCAACCCCCGATAGGCCAACCCACGCCTGCCTCAAAGCGGCTGGCGCACGTACAAAAGTGTCCTCCTCCTCCTCCAGACGCAGGTGCAGGATCAGCCAGTTTGCTAATCTCAATGGAGCTGACTGTCTGCCGGAGCATCTCCGCCAGGGGAAGGAAAAGAAAGAAGCAAACCCCTCTGTGCATGAGCTGGCAGGAAACAGTATAGCTGGAGGAGAGACAGCATCTCTGTACGTGAGGCAGAGCACACAGGGCTGCACCTGACCCAGACAGCTCCCTTCAGCATCACTATTGGCTGCTGCTTCCGCCTTAGGCAGCCAGCAGGCCTACCAGGGCAGGCGAGGCAGTGGGGCTCAAACAGAGCCACCCTTCCCCTGTCACATCCTAGCTCTGGAGACAAAGAGATGGTGACAAGGAGGGTGGCCATCTTTAGGACAGCTGCAGGGAGGCATCAGCACTCTAAGGCACCTGTGTGCTGCCCTGTGTATCTGTCCTGATTTCAGCAGAGACTTCACACCTGATTCTTTGCAGAGTCCAATCTGTTTAAGACTGGCCTCAGTGGTGGTGCTGTCAGGGCGGGACGAGGTTACAGAAGTCCAGAACCAGTCGGCAAAATGAATGGGCAGGGAGGGGCCAAATCAGGCCATTAAAAAACGGAAGGGGTTAGGCCCACAAAAAACCTGGAGCAAGCCCTGGCCACCAGCCGGTAAGACCGGAAAGTCCAGCGTCTGCTGGAATTATCTAACTGTGCCACTGACTGCACTCCTCTGCCTAACGTGTGAGAGACTTGGGAGGCACATCTGGTCATATGTAGGCAATTGCGGTGTCTTTCCTCCCTCCGCAAAGTCAGCAAAGTCATAGGGGCTGAAGCACTGTGCTAGGGCAGAGGTGGGGAACCTTAGTCTCAGGAGTCAAATGCAGCCCCCTCTCTCTGGCCACACACCCTCTTTCTAGGCCACACCCATACTGACCTTGCTTCAAGGCCTGCCTGGGTGTTTTTGCCTAGCTCAACTGCATCCCTGGACTCCGATGATGCCTCTTGCTTACGTAGATGGTAGGCAGAGAGAGGTCTCAGAGTGTGTGGACAATCTAAGCCAACATTTGCCTCTGGCTCTGACCACCACTGGCCCCTGGAAAAGAACGCAGAAGCCCTTGGGCTGAAAAGCTTCACCCCAGGGGCTGCTTGGCTGGATGATGCTCCAGTCCCAGTACAACAGACAATAGCCCACTCTGTCCAATGTATGTGCGCCAACTCCAGATCCTCTTCCTCAGAGTAATACCCTGCTGGTTTTGTTTGGTGCCGGCAGTGTCAACACCCTGTTACTTGCAACACATTATAGTAATTTTGTGCTGTAGAATTGTTAAAACCAGGCACAACTCTTGGGGTCTTTGCACAAATCCACCAGTGACTGCAGACCCAGAGAACCTCATTTTATTTTATTTTATTTTTATTTTTACTAGTGTATGAAATCTGTTGCGCTTGCTCAAAATTGCCAGTAATCCATTTTTGAAGCTTTTTCATGATACAATAAGATAAAAGACAGTAATCTAAATAAAAACAAAAATAGAGAATGAAGAAGGAGGAGGAAACATGGAGTCCTCTCTCAAAGGTAGCTCTTAACCTTTGTCTCACACAGAAAGTGGTGGACCCTCCCAGCTCTCACCTGGGAGCTTCCCTTTCTTCTCCCAGACTCTCACCCTGGCAGGTATTTCCCTGAGGAAAAAGTCTTCCCTTTCATTTCCCCCTTCTTATTTCCACATCCACAGAATAAATAATAATAATTCTACATTTTGTCTGCCCAGTCCTACAGAGAGTTGGATTCACCCCTACACCCAATGAGATCAGTCGGTCTCTGCATCAGATTGAGCCGTAGCTGCTGCAGTACAGTTTTTCATTCTTGGGAATCTGATTCCCGAAAATGCTGTATGTGCAGTAGGAAAGGTGAACCTGTGGCCTCCCAAAAGTTGCCGGACTCCCAACTCCCCTCATCCCCAGCCAACATGGCCAATGGTTAGGGGGAGCTTTAGCCTAGCATTTTCTGGAGAGACTCAGGTTCCTCTGGCCTCCAGTCTTACAGGAGCTAAAAGAACTTAAGACCCTTCAAGTTTCATACTCCCTTGACCTCTGAGGCCTGGTGCCAAGGAACTAAGGCATGCTGGGAATTCTGCAGAACACATTATCCCAAAACTACTTTAGCTCAACACTTACATCTGCCCAACAGCAACTGCCTTGTTAAACAGAAAAAAGAGAGGCAGGGAGGAAGGGAGGGAGAGAAACACCACAGCTGTCAGCATGCAGCTGTATTGGGGAGACCACAGTGTTTTGCAGCTGCCCTGCAGGTGAGATGTGCCCCCTAAGTGGGGGTGCTGACTTCTATTAAAGGAAACAAGAGAAAAGACTTCCTGAAGCTGATCCTATGAAGCAGGAAATGGCTATGAAATCCCTTTCTGACCCCCTCTCTCCTTTTTCTCAGATTTCCACTCACCATTCACTTTTATTATTGTTCATCTCCATCTCATTTCTTTACTTACTCTCTCCATATAGTTGCTTCTTTGACCAGTGACTCGGGCAGAAACTCAACACCGGGGCGCCACCTAGTGGCTTTTTCATGTTCTGTGGTTGTTCCTCCCGTCAGGGACCATTGTGAGGGCTCGTCCGCACTTCGCTTTGTCCCATGATTTCTTCCATTTGTTCTTGGACAAACCTCCTTGGAGGGTGGATTCTGGGCTTGAACAGGATGGAATGAGATCTGCACAAGGAGCCCTGAATGAAAACAAGGAGCCCCTTCTCCCTGAGGTGCCTCATGGCTCTTTGTTGACTTCGGACAGGAGCAGCACGCTGCAGACAACGGTCTGTAAACAGTAAAACTAGCACCCCTTCATTATCACCACCCCACAAGAAACTTATCTAGCAAATGCCTTTGCCATTTTAATGTGTTTCTAATTCCTTTTCAGATTGTGAGGTTCTTCTTCTTTGTTTTGTTTTGTTTTTTAGCTGTGGGACTATCCGCAGTAAACTTGCTATATTGTAGAGCAGGATCCAGATAAGGCTGTTGCTCCAACGAATGCTTTTTATGGTTGCAGTGGAATAATTGATTAGTAGCATTTGGACTGCTGCACTGAGTTGCTGGGAAAATGAGGTTCTTCCAGCAAGCAAATAGCTGTGGTTTAGAGCTGTGGAGAGTGGTTGCATGCCTAAGTAGAGGCCTCCATATCAGGGGAGGGTGGTGAACAGGTGGTCCTCCAGATGTTGTTGAACCTCCACTCCAACCAGCCCCAGCTAGCATGACGAATCATCAGGGAAGAACCGTGGCTCAGAGGGCAGAGCATCTGCCTTGCAACCAGACGATCACAGGTTCAATTCCTGGCTTTTCCAGGTAAGACTGGGAGATAAACTGTTCTGAAATCCAGGAGATCTGCTTCCAGTCAATGTAGACAAATACTGAGCTAGGTGGACCCAGGGTCTGACTCAGCAGCTTTCTATTGTTCCTATGATGAGTCCTGTAAGTCTAGCAACCTCTGGAGGGGCACAGGTCCTTCCATAGGCGCCGACTCCATGGGGCTTGAGGGGGCCCGAGCCCCCTCAAAAATTCGTTTGGGGGGGCTCCGCCCCCCCAATAATCTCCGGCGCCCCTCCAGCAGAGCGCCATCGCCGCCCCTCCCCCAGCCCAAAATGCACAGGGGGGGCGGGCTGCATGCCTCCTGCCCTCCCTCCCGAGCAAAAGCTCCACCCAATTTCCTTTGGAGCTGATTAATAGGCGCAGCACGCTCTCCCCTATTCGCTCACGAGGAGGCGGCGCCACTTTATTTGCATATTCATGAGCTTATTTATTATTCATGAGCTTTCCCGGGCCCCCCCAATATTTTTTATAAGTCCGCGTCGCTGGGTCCTTCACCCCTGGCTCTGTATAATGAATAGTGACATTGGAACCAGAGCTGACATGCTCCCACTACTGCAGTTCTCCTCATGTCTTGGCAATAGCCATTGGCAAACTGCAACTTGTCCCCAGAGAACAAGGCTCATCCAATGGTGTGCAATGCATTCTGCAATGGTGATCAAATGTTGTGATTCAAGCCAGGGGTGCCAGCTTGAATAAAAGATGGGGGCGACCCCACCCTGCATAATCAACCACAAGACATGGCACACACACCATTTGAATGACAATCAACTTTTGGGGGACTGGCCCCCTCAAATATTTTAGGAGGGGCAAAGGTACCTCGGCCCCTAGGAGTTGGCTCCTATGATTCAAGCCAAGTGAGATGTATCCCTCACAGGCTGTCCCGATACTATAACGCCAAGGTTGCAGGTTCAGTTCCATTACAGGGGTTGGAATAGATGATCATCGGAGGTCCCATCCAACTCTACAATTCTATGATGCTATTCTTCCCACCCTCCCCCCCAAAGAAATAATCCTCCAACTGTCCCTACCTTTCATTGCCAGGAATGGGAATCCATAAATTTATTTATTCTGCCTGGCTGATTGGCACAGGGCAGCTTTTCAGTGTCTACTATGCCATGGAGGGGGATCACTGACACAGTCATGATGCAGGAATTGCAGCATGAGGTCTCTCTCTCCCCCCCCCCAACCACCCCATCCCATAGAACATGCCTAAAGTCATTGGGGCCAGTCCCCACTGCAAGAGGCTGCAGGAAATCGGCAATCCCAGTGATGCCTCTAGTCAAGCCAGAGTTGAGAGCCATTAAGATATCTCATGGTGCAATAGAACTACCTGCTTGATACCTTCAGTGCACTATAATCACACAGCTCTCTACCACACAACTGAGTTTAATTTGAATGTCCAATACTCCTTCTTGCAAGGCCCAAGGGTGGTGGTTGTTGACAATAGCACGCCCTGCAAGACATCAGGAATCCTACTTTCTGGAAGTTATCTTCTTGGCAAACATTTCAGCAAAGCAAAGTTAGCATGGAGGGAAAGTATACTGTACACAGGGGCCTGGGCACAGAGAATGTGGCAAGCTGGCTGGCTGGCTGGCTTGCCGCTCATCAGCCGGAGGGAAAGAATAGCAGTTGTAATAAAGCAGCATCCATGTGTCCAGGCCATTACCTCAGGAGCCCTTGGGGTATGGCTCAGCAAGTCTAGAACACTTAAAATTCCACTTTCATGCTAACTCAAGCCACATTGGCTCAGACACACCAAAGCAGGTGTGGTGCGTGCAGGTGTGCAAGGGCCATCGGATATAAACAAATAACAGATGCATTCCCTCATGCTGCGGCTTCACGTGAGACTGGCAAGAAGGCTTTTGCTCTAAGCCCATAAAGAAGAGCCAGGCAAAGCAGCCAAAGGGGGAGTGTTGGCTGGAGCAGACAGCCAGGATTTGTCCTGCGCATCACAGAGAGGGAGGAGAAACTCCACCCAGGGCTGCTATTTTCAGCAAGAGACCTGCATTTCATGCAGTATTGGGGGTTCAGGAAAGCAGACTTCAGTAAGGCCGACTTCAGAGAGTCCTTGCCATCTGAAGTAAGGCAGGTGGTTTCAAAGAGAACATAGAAACGGTGCCCTGTTCTCACAGTGGCGATCCAGATGCCCATATGCAGCCTGCAACCAGGGTCCAAGTGCAACAACGTTCTCCCCACCAGCAATTCCCAGCAATTGGTATTCAGGGCCATGCCACCTCCATGAAGCCCTTTTTAGTAATGGTTCCTCACTTATGAGGCTGTTTCTCAAGAGCAGCTTACTTGGTGCCTATGCTGAAGTCTCTTCTGCACCACATAAAGCCCTTTTAATACCCCAGGTGTTTAATCTCTGGTGTAGTTTTTCCTCTGCTGCAACTGTTTTTAGCACTGTATTTTTAAAAATTGAAAATATCGTCCAGTTAAGGGTGGTGGCAGCTGATGAAAGTGACTATATGCGGAGGTAGAGAATGTTTGAGGGCCTAATCATGCTGAATGCACGGAGGCACGTGGAAAACAATTGGCTTCCTGGATGCACATGGAGATATAACGGAAAAACTTCAGGGTCAGGCTGGGCCGAGCCTGGAGCCGTTTAGCAGTGAACATGACGTTTCATTCTTGATTTGCTATCACCCGCATCCTCCTTCCTCCCCAGATATATGAAAAAAACCCCACCCAGGTCAGCTGGCAGAGAATGAAACAGGTGCCATGGAGGTGAATGGGCTTTGATTTGCATTCCATTCCCAGAGAGCAACCCTCTCTTATCCAGCCGGTCTCCATTAAAGGGAGTCTGACTAGGTTAAAACACAATTTATTTCTCAGGCGTTCTGTTGCGCTGCCTGTGGAATGTTGGCAGCCAGCAATCTCCAAGATGCGCAGCCAGTCACTGTAAAGGGAGGGGGAGTATTATCTGTGGCGGAGAAGCAGGAGGAAGACTAAGGATTGGAAGAGTGTAGAAAGCATCCTGGCTTCTGGGGTGCTTTACTCCTGCATCTGAAGGCATGGCACCTCTTTGTCTGATCATAACCAGTGGGATGGTGTATAAGAGTCAAGACCAAAACCCAGGAACAACCATGGCTTAGTGGTAGAACATCTGCTTTGCATGCAGAAGGTTCGTCTTGGTACAAGGCAGCTTTCTATGACTGTGAGCTGGATTTGCAATTTTCTGGCAAAGGCTCAGCATTTTGAACATGCCAGGGTTTTTCATCTCCAAATTGGGGCAGGGGTGTAGTTGCACTGGTGGAAATCCTGCCTGTTGTGCAGCTGTTAAATGCAAATAGCCTTTGTCGGGATGAAAGATGGCGAGTGTGGCTAGGCTTGACCCCAGGCACCAAGAACACAGCTTTACCAGAGGTTGAAAGAAAGTATTTTCAGAATTGGAGGAAAAGAGGCAAGCTCAGGAGGGTGGCGGGTTAGGGAGGGGAGCAAGGCCAAAACTTATGATAATGGAAATTAGGCTGGAGGTTGGCGTGATCAGAAGCAGTCAGTCAAGCCTCAGGATTGAGAAGTAGGCAATGGCTTGTTTTAGACATAATGACCTTAGCCTGTTGTTGTTTAGTCGTTTAGTCGTGTCCGACTTTTCGTGACCCCAGACCAGAGCAAGCCAGGCACTCCTGTCTTCCACTGCCTCCCGCAGTTTGGTCAAACTCATGCTGGTAGCTTCGAGAACACTGTCCAACCATCTTGTCCTCTGTCATCCCCTTCTCCTTGTGCCCTCCATCTTTCCCAACATCAGGGTCTTTTCCAGGGAGTCTTCTCTTCTCATGAGGTGGCCAAAGTATTGGAGTCTCAGCTTCAGGATCTGTCCTTCCAGTGAGCAATCAGGGCTGATTTCCTTAAGAATAGATAGGTTTGATCTTCTTGCAGTCCATGGGACTCTCAAGAGTCTCCTCCAGCACCATAATTCAAAAGCATCAATTCTTCGGCGATCAGCCTTCTTTATGGTCCAGCTCTCACTTCCATACATCACTACTGGGAAAACCATAGCTTTAACTATATGGACCTTTGCTGGCTTTATCTATACGGACCTTTGTTGACCTTAGCCTATCCATGGTTTATTAGATCCAGAACAAGCTTTGGACCTGCACAGTCCTTCTGTCTTGCCCCACTACTGAAAACTTCCAGGGTTAGTTAAACGACAGTTTCCTGTTACATCAAACTTCAGAAACTGTTGTTTCTCCTCAGATTGCAAACCAGGATCTGACTCTGGATATGGCTTGGATGTAATGGGAAATTAAATTCTGGAAAGATGAGAGAGCTGTCTGGGTTTATGAGACTGAGGTCATGACATCTGAACCAGGCCAGCGGTTGCCATGTTGATCCAAAAAGACAGAAGAAACGAAGCACACAGAGTACCTTTCTGCAGACTGAATTGGTTTAGCGGAGGCAGCGTGCTTCTGCTGCCGCCTCTGTCTCACGACGACCCCCGTGAAAATCAAAGCTTGCAGTATCCCATCTAAGTAGGTCTAAAAATATATCATTTAACCTACTTTGTAGCATCTAAGAACTGATGAGGTAGCCAAAGGTCCATGAGCTTATAGAGAGCTAAGAAAAATCTCAGGGAGTCCTTTCTGTTTCGGGGGCAGCTTTGAAATGGGCTTCCAAAGAGAGTATAAAAATGTCCAGCTGAGATCCACATACAAAGGAGAGAGTGAGAATGAATTAGCTACTCCAGTGAGTTTTTATGCTCAGCTCCCTCCTCCCTGAGCTAAATTTGATGCTCGATTAACTTGCCATGAAATCCTAAGCAAGTCTATTCAGAAGTAAGCCCCATTGAGTTCAAGTGAGACTCACTGGATTGCAGCCTCATGTGATGTGATGGATTCAGTAGGGCTTACTTCTGAGTGGACAAGCATAGCATTGCATTTTTAAGGATCATTTCTCCCCACCAGTTTATACTGAGGTGTGGGTTGTAGCTTTTCCCCAGCAATGGAAATAAGAGAAAAAAATTGAAGCTGGAAGCACTGAAGCTGTTGTATGAAAACATTGATCCCCCAGAATGTTGAAAGTATTCATTACTCTTCTGAAACTTACCCCACCCCACCCGCCGCCACCATCCTGCTGTGGCAAGCTAATTTAGTAGGGGATCATCCATGTTTTAAAATGATTAAAAGGAAAAGAGTAAACTTGGCAGGAGCTAGCAGTTATCTCACATGTGAGGAAAATTACACAGCTCCTAATATCCTCCAAAAAAAAAAAAAAGCTTATATGCAAACATATTTAGATTTAATAAATGAAATGTAAAGTTGCCAAATGACCAGAGGGGTGTGTGGAACAGCCTGGTCTACAGGAACCAGCAAGCAAAGCTTTCCAGTGGGTAGAAAAAGAAACACCATCGGCTGCTAATGTCTTGGCATCAAGAGCAGCCAGAAGCTGATTGAAAAGTTGGCAACCCAAATCAAAAGCCGGGATTTATTTATTTATTTTTAAAAGGATTATTAAAATCAGTTGACGGCCCCGCTCAAAGCCCATTAAGGGGTGTAAATATTTGATAACACACATTCATACTTCAGCAGCCTGGTTCCAAGATGTTCATTGGTTCCTTCTTTCCAGCCCAAGAAACCAATCGGGCTGCAGCCACAGCCAGGCAAGCAAAACTGGGATGTAACTGTCTCAGCCTCACCGCTTGCCAGCTGCTGGCCTTGAGGCAAGGAAGTGCTCTCATGGCAAAGGCTGAGCACACCTGCCAGCATAGGAGAGCTCAAGGCGGGGGCCTGGATCCTGACGCAGAGCACCCCACAAAAAAGCAAACCCAAAAAAACAAGAGGAGCAGCAGCCAGGAAAGGGTGGAAAAGAGCTACGTGAGCTTTCTCAGGGAGACCCAATCTTATTAATAAAAGCTGCTTCTTCCCAAGGCCTTGATAATCTCTCCTGCTACAGATTATTTACAGCTGTGGAATTTAATACTCCAATGAACAAAGCTTCCCAAGGCACGCCAGAGAGAGAGAGAACGAATGCGAGAGGGCCCAGTTTTAACCCTTCTGAGCACTTTAGTCTTCCATGATGAATCGCAAGGGCCTTTCTATGCAGCTGTTGCCACGTTAGGTAGAGTTGCTAGATCCTATAGAACACAGAGCCCCTGGCTTTTAAGAGACCTGGCATGTGTGAGGGTGCTTCCAAAAGACCTGTTTATGGAGCATTCACCCTGATGTGTTTGCAGAGAGATTGGAAGATATTGGCTATTTAATGAGAATTCATTCTGATTTGTTTGTGGGGATGTTAGAAGACTTTAGTGTTACTCTACATTTTCCAGGCTATTTTCCTGGCACTTCCCTTATCTTTTGGGGGCAGTAGGTTTTTGCAAGACCTCCCCAGTCAACGATAATTATGCAACCTGGATTTGCCACTATGTGATTGAATCCAACTCCAAAATAGCAACAGTTCAGAAGCATCCTAAGTTTGCAGGGGATGAAGCACATCCCCCAAATTCTAGGCACATATTTCTTCTTCTTCCACATGGATTCTACACCCTGCAATGCAGGAATCTCAACTAAAGCATGCATGACTGAGGGCCACCCAACCTCTGCTTCAAACCTCCAAGGAAGGAGAGTCCACCATCTTCAGAGAGAGTCCATTCTACTGCTGAAGAGTTCTTATCACTGAAAAGTTGTTCCTGATGTATAGTCAGAATCTCCTTTCTTGTAACTTGAAGCCATTGGTTCAGGTCGTAGCCTCCAGAGCAAGAGAAAACAAGCTTGCTACATCTTTCATGTGACAGCCCTTTAGATATTTGAATATGGCTATCCTATTGCCTCTGTCTCCTCTTTTCCAGGCTAAGCATATTCAGCTCCCTCAATTGTTCCTCATAAGGCTTGGTTTCAAGACCCTTGATCATCTTAGTTGCCCTCCACTGCAAACGTTCTAGCTTGTCAAGATCTGCCTTAAATTGTGGTGCCCAGAATGAACCACTTTGAGCCTTACAATCAGCAGCAGAGGCCCTGCTGGTTGTGCCACCACTGGGTGCTGCTTGGATGGTAAGGTAAAAGGTAAAGGACCCCTGGATGGTTAAGTCCAGTCAAAAGCGACTATGGGGTTGCGACACTCCTCTCGCTTCAGGCCAAGGGAGCTGGCATTTGTCTGCAGACAGCTTTCCGGGTCATGTGGCCAGCATGACTAAACCACAACTGGCGCAATGGGACACTGTGACAAGTGCCAGAGTGAACAGAAACGCCGTTTACCTTCCCGCCGCAGCAGTACCTATTTAACTACTTGCACTGGTATGCTTTCTAACTGCTAGGTTGGCAGGAGCTGGGACAGAGCAATGGGAGCTTATCCCATCATGTGGATTCAAACTCCCAACCTTCCAATCGGCAAGCCCAAGAGGCTGTTGTTTAGACGACAGCGCCACCTGGTGGCCCATGACAGGGCCTTCTCAGCGGTGGCCCCCTCCTACTTATGGAGTGCCCTCCCTGGTGGCATATGACTGCCCCCTCTTTGTTGTTAACATTTAGGTGGAGCTGAAAATCATTCTTGCTTACCAAGGCTGAATAAAATTGGTTTGGGCTACTTTTAAATTATTAGTTGTCAGGATATTGTGTTTCTTTTCAACTGTTTTTCAAAAAAGCTGGATTGTTTCATTGACTGTGCTGCTGCGCTGCTTTGGGAGGATGTGCAGCATTAAAAAAACCAACCAAATAAATACATCAACATCTTTGACTACCAAACTTGCAGCTGCCAAGTCTGGCGTGGCATCCAGCACCTGTCTTGAGAAACTAGTTAGCTTGACACTCTCTCATCGCTAATGTACCAAGGCAGTACATTTCACAGACGCTACTGGTAAATGGTCGTTTGAATAGGTGTTTAGTTACGTACAGCTTTCAAAAAGAAATCTTACTTTCAACACCCTGGACTATTACTCCCTAAAGAGTAATAGTGCAGTTGAAGTTTGTTTCAGTTGAAGGACAGAAAGACCAGCATTTGAAAAGATTATAGAAAGCATTATCAGGACCTGGAAACTTTGACAATGACTGTATTACTAATGCTTACTGGATAAACCACAGGCACTGCTGTAGGGGTCCCTGAGCAAGAATAACGCTTCACATCTCCTCCACCCTAACTAGTACCAGGCTATTCTGACAATCTCACAATCACACCATAGGTAAGAGATGCTGCTGTCAAAAGCTGTCAGCAGACTTGATTATCCCTTGGCCTGTTTATGGCAGTCTTCCACTTAAACTATCAACCTCTACCCGTTGCTTCTTTCCCTTGGACTCAGGAGGCCTCCCTGTCTAAGATTTCTCCCCATAGGCTCCAGCGGCTTTGTCCTTCCTCAGTTGCCTGTGGCTTGGGAAAGCGCTGACAAAGGTAGATTTTGGCTATTTAATGTCAATCAGGATTAGCACAATCTCTTAGCAAGCCTCTCTGCCACTCAGGCAGAGCTGCTATTTCTACACCCAAGCTGCCCTCTTGTGGTAATCATAGGATGTCTTTACACTCACGAATTTCAGAATGAATGCTTTCGTGTGGTACAAGGGCATCATTTTACACTAAAACTGTAAGGAGATTTTTACTTCTCTGGAGCAATGGAAGTCACTATCTTTTTACTCCTACAGGAACAGTAGCCTTAATCCAGTATTGATAGACACATAACAAACCTAAATAGGATAAGGATGGTGAGGGAGAAATCTCATAGAATCATAGAGTTGGAAGAGACCACAAGGGCCATCGAGTCCAACCCCCTGCCAAGCAGGAAACACCATCAGAGCACTCCTGACATATGGTTGTCAAGCCTCTGCTTAAAGACCTCCAAAGAAGGAGACTCCACCACACTCCTTGGCAGCAAATTCCACTGTCGAACAGCTCTTACTGTCAGGAAGTTCTTCCTAATGTTTAGGTGGAATCTTCTTTCTTGTAGTTTGGAACCATTGCTCCGTGTCCGCTTTTCTGGAGCAGCAGAAAACAACCTTTCTCCCTCCTCTATCTCACTGGCTTAAAAAGCATTTTCACTAAGTTCTAATTCCTAACAATTGTTTTCCCCATATTCCCCCTGCCCAAGATAATCTGAGATCCTCAAGGTTGGGGGACGACGACGACTGCATCTCCACCATCTTGAGCCATCTCCACCCCCCCAGACAGATATATTTATATTTATTTATTTAAAAGCATTTCCAAACCACTTAATATTTCAAAAATCTCTAAGCAGTGTATGTAATCAGTGGCTCTCAGCTGTAGACAGACCAGTCTCCTGTGCTCAGCCAGAGTTAGAAAGCACTACCTCTGCAATTCTCTCTTCTTCTTAGGGGGTGCATTTATTTGTTTTCAAGCATTCCCCTGCATCATGCCTCCTTCCAAAGCAATACTGATGAAAACTGTAGGTGGCCCCCCCAACAGGAAAATATTTGCTGAGCTGTCTTGTAATACCTATTTATATTGAGTTCCCGGGTTAAGGATTTGTTCAAAATATTACAAATCAAACGTCTTTCTCTGTTAGGATTAAAGTAGCATGTTCTGTTGTGGTGCCCTATTCCCCTGCTCACCAGCTCTATAGGAGAGATATAAGATTTTTAGCATAATAGGTCAACAGCAGGAGCTATTCAGCTCTTAAGAAATCCACGACCCAAATTTTAATAATGAAATGGGAATGTTGAACAGCTTTTTTTCTAATCCCAAGTGGTGGTCTGACCTGGGTTCTTGTGTTAGCGATAATGGGCCTTTGAAGGGTTTTTCTTTCTTTTTAGTCAACATTTCCAGTAAGCGAACGTGGGTTTTTATAGTATCAAAAATAGTTTCTGCAGAAAGAATGTAAGAAAAACCCTGCTATATCAGACCAAAGATCTATCTGATCCAGCATTCCGTTCTCACTATGGCCAACCAGATACTTATGGGAAGCTCACAAGCAAGACATAAACAGGATCGTTCTCTCCTGATGTTATTCACCAGTGACCAATATTAAGAGGCATGGACACCTCTGATACTGGAGGCAAAGCACAGCCACCACAACCAGTAGCCACTGAGAGCCTCATCCTCCATGAATTCGTCTAATTCTCCTTTTAAAACTGTCCAAGTTGGTAGCCATTGCTACATCTTATGGTAGCAAATTCTAAAGTTGAACCATGTGCTGGGTGTGTGAGAGAGAGACTGCTCCACTAAGAGTCCCCAAGTGCAAATTTTGGCTAAAATGGGGAAGATGAGTCAAAATAACTCCAGAGAAAATTGTCCGTACTTAGCATGAGGAAAGCTGAGCTAGGAACCCCCTGCCACAAGGAAAATGTTATGGCACAGAATTTAGCAGTTTCTGGAGATATCCATAGAAAGTGAGGTCAGTAACTGCCAGCTCATCATGCCAAACTCTGCCTCCATGTGCCATCAGTTTGTGACTAACTTTGTTCCTGAACCACCATTTTGAGACTAGAGGGCCTCAGGAGCCTTCAGTTGTGTCAAGTGGGCCCTGAGCTTCAAAAGCTTGAGAACCTCTGAGGTAGATTAAGCGACTACTCATAACTTACACAGAAAACCCTAACAAAACCTCACCCGATTCAGAGCAACTTACAGTTCAAACCAGCCACATTATTCCGAAACACATTCCAACTTCCGAAAAACAATATGGATTTATGGATGTTGTTAATATTTGGTGGGCATTTTAAGCACTGTAAGGAAGTGTGTAAGAATGAAGCAGAGCGTGGAGTTCAGACCAAAATGAAGGGGGAGGGTTGCCTGAACTATTCTTATTATATTCCTGTTTTGGGTGTATTAATATGCCATAAAGGTTCTCTACTGATATTTCATATGCGTCATGGATGTGAGCAACACTATTCTGTAACTAAAGTCCACCTTGTAGATAGGCACAGGAGGAAGTTGAGGGAAAGGGCACAAATGTTGCTTGTTATAGTATGGAAACACTTGAAACAAACCATTAATAATAATAATAATAATAATAATAATAATAATAATAATAATGAGTCAATGCTGTAGTCAAGAAGGTACGAGTGTGAATGAGCATCCAAACAGCTATTAGTCTGTCAGGGACAGTGCCAAGGTTATGCCCTTCCTCCACAGTGCTATCCCAGCTGCCCAATGCTGTGAAGGGTCAAAGTGGGCACCTGCAACCCCTGCCATTTTCATTCAAAGATCCAGACAGTCAGCACAAAACCTACCTTGCTGGAAAAAAAGAATGTGGGAAATCCAGAGCTGAAATTTTGCATGGAAATTTTAATGACCTTAGTTCTGGCACTGATCACAAATTCCTGGGCTATGCATGTGCTCAGAGGAACCTTAATACTTAGTGTATTTTGCTCCAGTTGGTGGACTTTTGGGTTCTAGCAAAAAGCGGTTACCACAAACCTCAAGTCTGCCCATCCCTGATACAGACAATACTGAACTGCATAGACCGATGGCGTAGCTTGGGTACAAGCCTGCCTCCTATATTCCTGAGGCTTTCATAAGCAACACAAGGCTTTGCAGTAAAACACATGGCTTCAGAACTCAGATTTATTAAGAAAGTCAGCTGAATCTAGCCTCTCTCATAGGCCCCTTTACCAGTGACACATATCTGGCCTTAATGTACATTTCGGCTCCAAGGAACCACGCCAGTCCTTTCCACTGACTTGGAAGGGGAAGGTAGTTTGAACAAACGAAACAGCCATGACAGGCATACGTTAATGATTTAAAATACAAGTAGCAGGAAAATATTGTCATCATTCCTTTAAAGGAAGAAGTGAGGAAACTCTGTCCTGTGGGCTGGTTTTGACTTGCCACTTTGGCCCATGAGGTCTTTTCCCCCAAACCATGCCCACCTATCAACTGATGACATGGGGTGATATCAGCTGGTGGGCAAAGGGCTTCAATCCTCCTGGGTGACGCTTTGCCAGGACCTTCCCGGTGTGAATAAGCTGGCAAATCAGAGCACACAGTTGAACCCTCTGCTCATCAGCTGATGAACAGAGTTCAGTCCTGTTGGGTGCTGCTTTGCCAGTGCATTTCCTGAGGGGAACATGGTGGCGAAGCAGACCCCTCCCACCACCACAGGTCAAGCTGGCAGGTGTATGGATGCCCATCCCACCCCCTGCCTTTGGAAGTCTTGCAAGTTGCTGCAGGGCGGTAGGAGAGGGTTTTCTAGATAGGACCAAGGTGAAACTATCAAGCTCCCTTGTTATTGTTGCCATTGACAGGAAGGGTAATGTTGTTAATGTACTCATTTGTAGCACTTAAATGTTATTGGGGTGAGGCAGGTTGTGTGTTGTTATATTCACTATTATGTTGTTGTTTTATTATGTTATGAAATTTTTCTTGCAATGGTTGATTTTGAGATGTGTTCCCATTTTTCTTTGTTGTAAGCTGCTGTTTGAGCATGACTCTTTTTGTGGAAAGGCGGCATACAAATAAATGATGATGATGATAGCTCAGTTGGTTAGAGCGTGGTGCTGATAACACTAAGGTGGCAGATTCAATCCCCATAAGGGACAGCTGCATATTCCTGCATTGCAGAGGGTTGGACTATACGATCCTCAGGGTCCTTTCCAACTCTATAATTCTATGTCAGAAGAGTGACCCCACCCTGCTGTTAAAGTTGATCTGCAGGATGGAGGGAGATACAAGATCCGGCCTGCCAAGCAAAAAAAAGTCCCTTGCCCCTGCTTTACTTTGATATACACAGTGAGTGGGGGGGGGCGGGGAGAGCATGTCATATGCAATATAATACAGGGGTGTTGCGCTTGACAGACACATACAGGCTGTGGATTTATATGTATCCCATAAGTCACCACCAGATGGCACAAAGAGGGGAGAAATCCTCAATGTTCACCATAGGAGCAACATAAAAAGCAGATCGTTCATCCTTGGTTCTCACACAATGGCATCACATCTTGAAGGCAGGGTATTATTTTTTAGTAGCATATTTCTCACATTCAAGCATTTTAATTTTCACATATGCAAGAGCCACGGGGACGTAACACAATCTCACCACTGCTAGAGAATATTTATTCCGTTTTCAATGTTGAGCCAGTGTGGTGTAGTGGTTAAGAGCGGTAGTCTCGTAATCTGGGGAACCAGGTTCGCGTCTCCGCTCCTCCACATGCAGCTGCTGGGTGACCTTGGGCCAGTCACACTTCTTTGAAGTCTCTCAGCCCCACTCACCTCACAGAGTGTTTGTTGTGGGGGAGGAAGGGAAAGGAGATTGTTAGCCGCTTTGAGAGGCGGGATATCAAATCCAAACTCTTCTTCTTCTTCTTCTTCTCCACCGCAAACTTTTGTTCATAGGGTGTACTAAATATCAAATGATTTGTCGCCAGGCAACACTGGGGCACTGGGGTGGGGGGGACAACTGCAAACACACACTTGTATGCCACTGAAATCCATGAGGTCCGTGTGTTTTAAAATTACTCTGGATTTCATCTACTGAAATAAAATAAAATGGAATGCTACCTGCCAAGTCACTGACACAGTCCCATTTTGTCACTCAGAAGCATGCACACCACATTTGCATGTATTAATTGTTCGTAACTGATTCTGCTTTCAGTTTTTCACAGAATCTGGAATTATTTGGCAAGGACTGAAGAAGGGGGAAGCCATGGAAATCCCTCCCCCGATCCACTGATGGATTCCTTTCATCAACCAACAGACGGCATTGGATACCACCCTTGGTGGGGTTTTAGTTTTTTTCTTATTTCCTTTCTGTTGCTCTTGAACAAAACTACTGGCTTAATGTTTTGTTATACAGTCAGTTATGTATTTTGTTTTTGCTGGTTGGAGCCTGGACAAGCTCAATATTTATCAATACATAAAACGTATTGACAAATGTTCTGGTTTAAGAAACAAAGAAAAAGAGAGAAAGAACACAGACAGGACAAATCGGGAGATTAGCACAGGATATTAGCTAGTCTGCTCCTCCAATTGGGTCATATCACATCTTCTGCCTTCCCTAACCCTTCTGCCTCACCCTGCCCTCCCCAAAGGCATCAGCCACACAAAACAAGCTACTGGATTAACAATCTTGAGCTTTAATCATATCATGTCGCAACTGTCACTGAAAAGGGCAACAATATGGCTTTCAAAAAGAAATCTTGACGTGTTTTCAACCCATATGCCGATGTGAAACTTCCCCTTATTACTGTTTTATTTAGGTTCAGAAGGGTTTAAAGCGGGGGGGACAGTACTACTTAACTGGATGTTCCCTTATTTGTCACACGAAGTTCTGGGCAATGGCCAACACTTTCGAGAATTCTTGCCGCTTCCTCAGCAGAGAGGGAATTGGGGTTTTGATTCTCGTCCCTACTGGGTTCCCGTTGTCTTCAATGAGCACCACGTTGTTAGAATCAAACCTGGGAGTCATGCGAGGGCCCGGCATCTTGTGGCCAACGATTAAAGCCTTTTTCTTCTCCCCTTTGATAGCCAGAAGGATCTTGTCGCCGACTTTGCCCACTCCGTTCTTGTTGTAGACATGGATGCATTTCGGAGGCCGGTGGTACGGAGTGTTTCCCAAGGCGCTGTTATCTACAACTCGCACACGGGTCATCTTCTGTATTGCACTGCACACGCCGCTGATGCTGCCAAAAGATAAGTTCGAAGGCAATAACAAGTCAGACCAACGGTAGCAGTCCCAATCAAGGACTATCATGTTCAGAAACATGTGCCGTTACTATGACCTCCCTCGCACTCAAAAAGCCAAAAACTCTAAATACGCTACCACAAAGGCAGTTTAGTACATTTAAATCAACAGTGGATAGCATGAGAGGGTCAAAGGGCAGCTTTTTTATATATAAAGCAACCCAAGAAATGCAAATAATTTCAAACTTCTGCCCTTCACAAAGTAGCTTTCCACACCAGCTTATCTACTAAGGAATTGCTAGCGTGTGATAAGAATTGCAGAGGATTATGGGAAGTATTCTAGGGTGAACAGAAAGAAGCCATCTCACAAACAGAGGGTTGGGATGGGGGGAGAGTGAGCCCATTTCAATGTGAAAGTTGATTCCTCACAGAAACCAGATGCTGATAAGGAAGGAACTGGTCTTGTGGGTTTTTCTGTCTTCCCCCTAAACTGTGAAAGAATTGTATACAGAGCTGCCAGCTTATATATATTTCATTGGAAGCAAGTCCCACTAAACTCCATGAGGCTTACTTCTAAGTAAAATGGATAGGCCTGCACTGCTAAGACTCAAAAGGATTCCTGAACTGTTACCATCATGGCTTACTATTACAAGTAATGTTTACTCATTCAGTATTTGTAAAGCCATACAATTATTTGTTTATTTTTACAGCGAGATAAAACACACGCTGGGTGATCCTTCAGTCAAATAATTTTCTGAAATACTTTTTTTTTTTAGCTATAAAAATTTATACACCAAATCACCGAACATTGTTCAGAAGGCAAGCAAGGGATTCTTAAACTACAGTACCTGGTACTTAGGGGACCTAATAAGGATTTGAAACTGGCTTCTCTACTAGAATGTTAATTTCTCACAAGAGACTTCTGCTAATTAGATACTAGTCTGACAGGTTTTCCTGGAGTTTTGCTTCTTTTTTGCCTCTTCTAATAAAGAGGAAAGGATTAGAGAAAGGGAGTCTGGTTGGTGAGAATCCATAAGTGACTTCTGAGCACTTTCTCAGCAAGGAAAAGCAATTATTTTTATTAAAAACAGGGATTAACCAGACAAATTAATGGAACACATCCAAATGAGATGTCAGATTTGTTGATCAGAAAACATATTTCCATATCTCAGTTCTCAATATCACCACCACTTTTGGTAAATTTATGAATTGTTTATCTCTTAGAAGCAGTTCATTTAGGACACCATTGTTAGTTTTTTTAAAAGAACTGAGTGGCCTTCTTATCAGGAGGTCCATTCTGTATGATGTCTGAATTGGGCCTTTAGTGTTGTGGCACCTGCTCTTTGGAACCCAGTTGGTGTTGGATTAGAAATTGTATTTATATACGTAATTATTTCTATATAACTTTTAATTGTACTGTGAAAGACACCAGAATGCTGACTCAAACAGAACAGGCCTTGAGAACCCACTATGGCATTTGTTTATTTTTAATACCCATTTCCTCTTTAGCAACTCAGAGCATGTGGTACCCTCACACATGACCCCTTCCTTGAGATCTGCTTGCTTCTAGGTTGAGACGAAAAACAATTACAGACTAGATCCTCAATCTGAGTTATGACTCAAGCTGAGAAAAGCACTGCAGCAAAATTTGAAAACCTCAACTTTAGAACCACCTCCTGCCCCCCCCCTTCAGCTTTCAGTGCGTGGGAAATAATAAAGTTATTACTATCAGTGAATTACTGTCTTCATTCAAAAGGAGAAACAACTAGAGAATGATTGATGGCTTTAAAGCACCAACATCCATGCACCATGCCTATTCCATGGGACCCGTAAGTCTCCACCTCAGCCCAAGTGGAGCCCAAGGGCTGGCTGAAGTTGTTGACTTCTGCTCCATCCTTCTGCCTCCGTGATATAAAGCCAGATAGAGGAATTAAAGCAGCACAAAACTATTTAATCTTTAAAAGCTTGTACATAGCTCAGTGAAGGAGCACATGGTTTGCACACAAGGGGTCCCACGTTCAGTTCCTTGATCTCTCCAAGGAGGGTTAAGCAATCCCTCTCTCTGAAATCCTGGGCAACTTCTGCCCGTCTAAGCTAGAGGGACCAATAGTTGCATATGTTTCCAGGTCTGGCATATCTGAAGAGGGCAGAAATGCAAAATGGCAACATAAAGCCAGACAGACTAGAGCCACAGATTTTTGACAAACCTAGGCAGCATCTTAAAAAGCAGAAACATCACCTTGCCAACAAAGATCTGCATACCGTATTTTTTGCCCTATAGGACGCACCTAGATTTGGGGGGGGGAATAAAGGGGAAAAAATTATTCCCCCACCCCAGCCCCCAGAACAGGGAGCTCTCCGCAAGACGTTGGAGGCCAGCGCGAAGTCGTGCCAGGGTCCCACAGCTTGCAGAGAGCTGCGGGAAGCCCGCTCTGGGAGCTTGCGGGGCTGGGGGCGGGGAAGCCCACCGCCAGCCTCCAAACCACGTCGGGAGACAGCGGGATGGCACACTGCGCCTCCCCGCTGTCCCCCGAGCTTGCGGGGCTGGCGTTGGGGCTCTCCTGAAGCCTGGAGAGCGAGAGGGGTTGGTGCGCACCGAGACTCTCCAGGCTTCAGCGAAAGCCTGCATTCGCCCCATAGGACGCACACACATTTCCCCTTCATTTTTGGAGGGGGAAAAGTGTGTCCTATAGGGCGAAAAATACGGTAGTTAAAACTATGGTTTCCCACTAGTGATGTATGGAAGTGAGAGGTGGACCATAAAGAAGGCTGATCACCAAAGAATTGATGCTTTTGAATTATGGTGCAGGAGGAGACTCTTGAGAGTCCCATGGACTGCAAGAAGATCAAACCTATCCATTCTTAAAGAAATCAGCCCTGAGTGCTCACTGGGAGGACAGATTGTGAAGCTGAGGCTCCAATACTTTAGCCACCTCATGAGAAGAGAAGACTCCCTGGAAAAGACCCTGATGTTGGGGAAGATGGGAGGGCACAGGGAGATGGGGACGACAGAAGACGAGGTGGCTGGACATTGTTCTCGACGCTACCAGCATGAGTTTGACCAAACTGCAGGAGGCAATGGAAGACAGGAGTGCCTGGTGTGCTCTGGTCCATGGGGTCACAAAGAGTCAGACACGACCAAATGCCTAAACAATAACAATTAATTGATGTGTATGAATGAAGAGTAACATATTTGAAGACGGTTCCAGAAAGTGTACTGGCCTGTGGGACAGAAACTTACTATGCACAGCATCTAAGGAAATGTGCACCTGTACACACTGAGATCTGCAAGGGAAACCTGCCCGACCTCAGTGCCAAACTAGGGCCTCAAAGCAGTTCCCACTTTTTGTTTACAATGCCCACTCGAGAAATTCATGAAGAGCCAGTTTCTCTCTCAGGAACTCTCTTATACCACAAAGCATTCATTATACAATGAACCGCAAAAGTCAAGGGTCTTTGTTCGCTCTTGAACATGAAGGATTTGGCAGAAATATTCCTCACAAAAGAGTAGCACATTAAATGCCGGGGGGGGCACATACCTGTACCCATCTGAACTTAGGAACATTTTTGTGAACATACAAAGAATGAAATATTGCGTCAGACCATTTAATCCAAGCAGCCCCATGCCTACGACTTCAAACACCGATGGCTTGACAAGGTCTGAGGCAGGGATCTTTCCTTGCTCTGCTACATAAAAAGCCTTTTAAGGGAAGATGCCAAGAATAGAACCTGCCTACAACAGGAGAAGAATATGGCAAGGGAGGGGAAGAAACAGATTTAACCCTTATCTATCCCAGGTACTTCTGCAGGTAAAATAAGACTGTGCTCACAGGTGTCATTGATTTCCATTGCCTTACATGTATGTAACTGCACAGGGTCCCAAAAACACAATGAAAAGCTCATATTTGTATTTGGAAGACTCTTGTTTTTCAGCCTACTGCTTCTAAAGGAGAAATTTTGCAGGGGAAAGGATATTACAGTGCTTTTTTACTCTGTTGCTCTGAGTTGCTATAAGCAGTCATCACCTTTTCCCATCACTATCTCTACTTTGCTGGAAGTTTCTGCTCTCCAGCTCCTTGGCCTGCAATTCAGTAGCAGGAAGTGGCACAACTCCAGGTTCACCACACAAGAAAATCTTTAATGATCCCACCTGTGGGAATGGTTTTCCTGTGCTTCAATAACGTGAAACCACAAAGTTATAACTCCTCTAGTTAAAAATGGATTGAAGGAATTAAAATAAATGCCTACAATGATATTTGACCTCTTTTCTCCTAAGAATGTATTTCTCACAAACATCAGAAATAAATAAATTCACAATGGTTGGTAAATATGCCATATGTAAGAACTTATTCTCATACAATGGAAAATGTTTGCAGTCCATATTTTTGTTCCCTACTACCATATTTTTCCGTGTATAAGACTAGGTTTTATTCCTAAAAAATAATGTCAAAAATTAGGGGGCATCTTATACACGGATACATCTCCCCCCCCATTTTCTTAAATCTGAGCCCCCCAAAATAGGGGCCGTCTTATAAATAGGGGTGTCTTATAGACGGAAAGATACGGTACTTTTAAATTATTGTTTTATTGTTAATGTTTGACAGAGGGCCTTCTCAGTAGTGGCATCTGCCCTATGGAACGCCCTCCCATCAGATGTCAAAGAGATAAACAACTATCTGAAGACATCTGAAGGCAGCCCTGTTTAGGGAAGTTTTTAATGACTGATGTTTTAACATATTTTTAATCTTTGTTGGAAGCCACCCAGAGTGTCTAGGGAATCCCAGCCAGTTAGGCAGGGTACAAATAATAAATTGTTGTTGTGGTGGTGGTGGTGCAGCAATAGAACTTCTAGCACATTGGCAAAGCTAAGCAGGGTCTGGTACGGTTTCAAATTGAATGGGAAACTCTGTGTTGAGATTCCTGCACTGAAAAGGATTGGACTAGATGACCCTTGGAGATACTTTCCAACTCTACAATTCTGTGAGTCTAGATAAAATGTCAGGAAAAGTAATACATACATTAAAAGTGATTTTAAAAACAATAACAACTGCCCTTTAACAGAAGCCTGAGACCCAGAATCATACCATCAGTGTCTCTCCATCCTACGAAAATTTCTAGGATGTTAAGCTGCCATGTAATTTTCAAGGCAGAGAAATAGGGCTAGTGCTTATTAAAAAGTCAGCAACACATTATATACTGTTATTAGGAATCTCATTAGCTACAATCGCACAAAGGAGGGTTTAGCCACATTTCCTTATGTAGGCAGCCACTGCCTCTAAGAAAGCAACTCACAGCACCTCAAGCTGTGGCAATTCTCCTTCTATGGTCTAGGAAGACCTGCATGGTGCTCAGAAACTGCCTCTCCTAGCTCTGAAATAGATAAGGAGACACTGCCACGACTACCACAGTGGTTGGAAGGGGTGGAGACTTTTTTTGTTTTTAAAAAAAGTTATTTATATCACACTTTTCCTTCACCACAGAACCCAATACAATATGCATGCAGTTCCCAAGTGGTCTCCCATCCAACCACTGGCCAGACCCAAAGCCCTCATGTGCCTTCAGACCATACCTTGAGACAACAGTAAGACTACAGCAAATTTAAGTCGGTGAAAGACTTCATATAGCATCCTACCACTGTGAATACTACTTGCCGTTTCCTAGCTTTTAACACAGCGACATTTTCTTCTTTGAGCGGTGCAGAAAACCATTTTTTTTTAAAAAAACAACACACACATTCAATTGCACTTTAAAACCACTGCATTATTATAAAACTTCAAGGTATTGGAGGGATGTCTTGAATGCACTAGACTCAAAATTATCAACTACTTGCTAAGCTAAACAAATTGAGATTTGTCAAGGGGCATTGCTGAATGAATTTATGAGTTAAGACTAGAAAGAAATAACCTCCAAGTGGAAATCTGTTGAGGCCCCGACTAGATTATTAAAGGACAATGCTATACACACCTACTCAGAAGAAAACCCCACAGAGTTCAATGGGACTTACGCGCAGGTAAATATAGAACCACAGACTAGAATTATATGGGAAGGGCAAAGTTAACAAATCATATTAGGACAGGAGGTGGCATATGTAAGTATAAAGATTTTTAAATGAGGTGGGATTTTAAATGAATTTAACCACTGGAACAAACCTGGAGTATTCTTATCAATAGGATAAATTCATGAAATACAGTCCTGTACAGTAAACCATGCCCAATGTAATCTTGTAATTTTGCTTATATAGAAAATAGGGAGGAGTTTGACAAATGAGCACTAGGTTTGCTTCATCTGATTCATGTGCCTGTAAATATACTCCAGAGTAAAAAGCCATTATCGGTATTGGAACACATACCTGAAATTTCGCTGATTTGTTGCTCTGTTTATTTGGGCTAGAAAAAGCTCTGGGTACTTTTTCCAAAGCGCCATCAGGATTCTGGTTTTAAAAAACCTGGACAAGAAACAAAAGATTACTAATAATATACTACTATTGATGGTTACAATTTTGATAAAGATAAATCACACTATCAATTCCATGGGATACATTCGGGAGGAGGATATTCTGTTGCAGTGTCCCCGAAAGCCCTCAAAAGCATGCATTGTATTGTTAACAAAGCGCAGCAACATTCCCTCCTCAGATCAGAGTCAGTGCAACTCAGTTACATATAACAAAAAAGCACTGCAGTGCAGCTTTCTTCTTCAAGGGCATAGATCCTCTCTGTACAAGCATCCTCCTACCCTAACAGCTGTCAGTTTTTACAGCCACTGGCATTTTAATAATATCTGTGCATGGAGAGCGCAAAAGCCCACAACTCTCAGTAAGCTATACAACGGAACCATTTAGTAGTCACAATAAATTCATTTTTAAAATGCTAAAAGCATCAAAAGATATACTAATTTATTTGCTGCCGCGTTTTAAGGGAAGCTAGCACAAACGTTTCAAACAAGTTTGGGGGACAGGGTTTTAAAAAGTATACCAAAATTAAGTTTTTATGTTTTATTTGTATACTATTTGGAATTTTTATTTGGTTTCAATCAGAAAGGAGTCTTAAAATTCAATGGGAATATACTCTTAAAATCAGTCACCAGCCAGCATAGAGCCAACTCCTAGGGGCCAAGGGGCCTTTCTCCCCCCCAAAAAAATATTTGAGGGGGCTGCCCCCCCCAGTTGATGGGCATTGCTATTCAAATTGTGCCCATGTACTACGTCTTGTGATCAATTATGCAAGGCGAGGCTTACTTGCCCCTCCTCCAATATTTTATTCAAGTTGGCACCCCTGCCAGCCAGTGATGTTTCTAGAACGGGAATCATAAAAAATTCCCAAAATGGTCTGTCCTTAGGTTATCTCCTTTGACATATATGAGCTTTTATGAATACAGCCCACTAAGCTTGCAGTGCCTTCACTTTGTTTTACCCAAGTTAAAAGGTGTATCATAGTCACTCTTAACTTTTACTTCAGGCACTTGTATGACATAGAATTTTCACTTTGGATAATTATTTTCCTAGTTACAAAGATGTAACATAGCAAAGTTGCTACAATGCAAGATTCTCTGCTACTTTTCAGGTTCAAGTGACCCACATGGGAGAAGAGAAAGCACTTTTGGCACACAGAGTAGCAGTAGTAACCACACTGCTAGAGCACTAAGCACTAAAGGAAGCGAATGCATTAAAATGTTCGTTCTTAACTTCTGAAGCACCACAATTATCTGCATTCCAATGATATGCTTGGGGGGAAAAGACATTTTCTTTCACCCACTTGTCCCCCAGTGATTCTTGCCACATCTCCCTCTACAGAGTCCTAAAGACAGTCTTCTCCAACTGGCACATAGGGGCAAGTGTGAGATACCCAAGACAGGCAAGGAAAATGTATCCTCGCTTGTGATTTGTATTCTTCTCGCAGCTCAATCATTCACGACACAACGGTTTTGAGGCAGATGCTGACATTTCACTCCTTTTCTTCAAACCCACTGATCAAAAATAACTGCTAAATGTGAAAAGTGGTGTCTGACAGGAGAATATTCACACCACAAACTACAGATGTGGCTCCTGTAAATGGCAACCACACACAAACAGGGTGGTATTCAACTAAATTCTACTCACTGGTATTAATGGATATCACTAAGTTAAGTCCATTAATTTCAAGGGGTCTCCTATGAGTAAAACTCAGCTGAATACAACCCACACTTTCCCAATTTATGCCACAATTTCCATGCTTGATCTCTGGTCATCACTTTTGTTTTAAAAACAAGTAAGCCCCTCTGAATACTTTGAAGCAAGAAGCTATTATTTTGTCTCATTTCCCTCTGTCTTTTTATTTGGACCAAAATCCAGTTTGAATTCAAAATAAGTTGTATAAAAGGATGGAGAATAATTAGTATAAAACAGGGATGTCCAACAGGTAGATCGCGATCTACTGGTAGATCGCGGGGGGTCCGTGGTAGATTCCTGGTAGAAGAAATTTATTGGAGATGTAATTTCCATAGATGATAATCACCCTACTAGGTAATCAATCCTCTGGAAGTGCAACAACTTTGGATCTCCCCAAAAAGCTCAACAACTTTGGTAGATCACTGCCAGTATATTTTATACTGGGAGTAGATCTCAGTCTCTTGAAAGTTGGACATGCCTGGTACAAAAGAATGAAGAAAACTATTAATTAGGTAAAGAAAGTTCTAAGTGTTAAGAGGGATGCTCAAAATTCCCAATAATGTGTTTCTCACGTATGATAAATTTAGGAGAAGGATATTTGCAGGGAAAATGAAAGGCCTTAACCATTCCCTTGACCATTATGTCCTCTCCAGCTGAACTCTAAAAAACAGCCCATCTAGTGCTAGGGAGGAATCAGCACTTAGGGTGTGTATAGGTATCAAGGATGTGAAGATATGTAGTTATGTGTTCCTGGAAGCAAAATATAGGTTGCTAGGGAGCTGGGGCCTTCAAAGCAGCTTTCTACAAAATGCTACCAGCTCCACTTGCAGGGCTACCTAGAGAGGTGTAGCTGTGTAGTCTCAGTGCATGAATAAGATGGTGGTACTGGCAGTTTTGGATTTGTTTGGAGTTTGGATTCGTTAGTCGCTGAGAATATTTTGGGACAAGCTGGGCCTGATCAAAAGGGACAGGGCTCCACTTGAACTGGGAAGAAACCAGATTGCTGATGCTTGAAATAAAAAAGATGGCAGAGCAGCTTTTAAAGTGATTGTTGGGGGGAAGCCAACAGAAGCTGAGGAGCATCCAGTTCAGAACAAATCATCCCCCAGGGATGAGGGAGGGACATGCTTATTATAATTCAAATGGGAAGAGGGCAGAGCTAGGCACTGAGATTGCTGGAGCCCATGATAGCTATTCAGAGAAACCACCATAGGTTAAATGCAAGTGCCAAAGACACTTGGAAAGAAATGCTGTATATACATTAAGTGTTTGTATAGCAATGCTAGAAGACTAAGGCAAGACAAGAGAAGCAAGAGCGCTTGGTCTCAGAGGAGAGCATACATACAGTGGGAATAAAGAAAACCTGGTGAAATGGAAGAAACCAGTGAAGCGTCGTCATCTCTGGGTACAAAGTCTATAGAAGGGCCACAAAAGGACATAATGAAGGCAGTGTCACTCTGCACTTCAAAGAGGACATAGAACTCAACAAGCAGGAACTCTTCAAAGGGCCAGATTCCTCCGCAGAATATCTATAGGTGGTGATACCAAACCCAAAGAATAATTTAGTTTCCTTCTGACCATAACAGAGAATGAAATAAAAAAGGCATTCCAAAGAGGAAGTGCTGTAGTAATGGGTGACTTCAATTACCTTCCCATACATTTGGTATATGAATTATTCAGTAGTGCAAAGAATTAAAATTTCTTAATAACTAAACTGATTGCGCACTACACAATCCTAGAACAGTTTGGTCACAAAACCAAGCAGAGGGGTTAACCCTGGACTTAACTTTAAGTGGTTCCAACAAACTGGTGCAAGATGTAGGTATTGTTGAATCAGTTTGGAACACTGATCATAGTGCTATCAAATTCAATTTATGTGTAAATGGACAATTGCCAAGAAATTCCAACAGAGGCATTTGACTTCAAAAGAGGGAACTTCCCAAATATTAGGGGATTGGTAAAAATGAAGCTGAAAGGCAAAGTCAAGAGGGTCAAATATCTGCAAAATGCTTGGAAGTTGTTTAAAAACACAGAGCTCAACTGGAATGGATGTCACAAATCAGGAAAGCACCAGCAGAGGCAAGAGGATGCTTGCATAGTTAACAAGCAATTCAAGGAAATTACTGGAAAGAGGCTTCCTTCAGAAAATGTTCTCCTTCAAATGAGAACAAAAAGTAACACAAACTTTGACAAAGGAAACACAAGCAGACAATAAGGGGTACAAAAAAGAATCTGAGGATCCCATTGCTAAAAACATGGAGAACCACCAACAACAAAATCTGAAATTAGCAGCAGACCATCACTTAAGGAGGCAGCTGGACTTTGGATGAGAAGGGTATGCTAAAGGAGGAAGGGGGGATTGCAGAGCAGCTGAATGAATTCTTTGCAACTCTGGGCCTGAACTAACCCTCTCAAGAGAGGAGTCTGAGACACTGGGACCAATATACCAGTCTGTGCAGGTAATTTTTAGGGCGGAAGAACATTCAGTTGTGTAACCTGCAGTCTGACACAGGCTTACTATCTCAATGATGGAGCTTCCTAGCATATAGTCATAAGGAACAGAGGTCATTTTAGTCATCATAAACAAGTATTTGAGCACCAAAACATTAAGTGCCACCCAAACCCAACTCCGTAAAAGTATTTTATTCCTGTCCTGCCACACAAGCAAATCTAGAACAATTCCAGAAAGTTGCATTCCAATTAGCAGAACAGTAGAACACCTAATACAGGGTGGCCTGAAAAACACCTGCACAAACACACCTTTTCTTATCTGTTGGGTCTACTGCTGAGGCCAGCCAGAAAATAATGTAACCTGCTTATAAAAAAAATGAAGCATGCAATTGCCTAAGAATCTGGAAGTTTCAGCAGCCCAAGCACGTTCCTATTTGATGTCTTGCTCCCAGAAATATGATGTGGCACTTAGAAATGTGAAGTATTGTGCAGACGTACTTTTAGTTAAGGCTCAAAAAAGCACTTCACTACTCTTGTGTAGCAATGTGCTTTTCAAGCTCTGTGAGAAGGAGTATAAGCTTCAAAGAAGCTGTATGGCAGGCATGGCCAAACTCGGCCCTCCAGATGTTTTGGGACTACAATTCCCATCATCCCTGACCACTGGTCCTGTTAGCTAGGGATGATGGGAGTTGTAGTCCCAAAACATCAGGAGGGCCGAGTTTGACCATGCCTGCTGTATGGTAGTATATTGTTGCTCAGCGTTAGGGTAACCCAGCAGGCCTACAGCCTCATCTTTCACATCTCCAGGCCCACCCTAAGCAACAACCTTGCATGCAGAGCATAGCCTGCACTGCACAGCAAGCATGACCATAGCAGGAAACACAGATATATCCATGCTGATAAACTCCAACTGCTCAATAGGAACCTACACCCTAGAAAAATGCTAGAACCCAGCTCCATCCCAGGCTCCAGAACACCCCATCATGATTGGCTAAGCCAGTTTGGAAGCAGAAAAAAGGCAACATTTTCAAGCCCTCTTGGTGAATCGTGCAGATACACATGCAACAGAACACAGAAAAATGCAGCTTGCAAGAGATTGTAGATCTTTATCTATAATTGGGGGGGATTCCCATCTATGGAAAAACCTTAACTGCACTCAAGCACCTTCCTTCTCATGTAATGTGGGTCAAGTAAATGCCTCACATGAGTGCAGATAATGGTGCACAAACTGGCTTTTTAAAACGCAACCTCACCATTTCACTTAGCATGTAGCCAGTTACTATTCCCCTCTCGCAAACAACTTTCTCATAAAGAGTTCCAGGATCCACAACATTGGAGTTGGGAGGCGGGGGGGGGGGGGAGAATAGCAAATGGAATAAGGTAACAGTTTCCCCATGGCTGTTCAAATACATTGTTGCCTGTAACTCCAGATGTCCCCTTCTCAGGAAACAGACCTTTTTCTTCAACATGACAAATCTATAGAACAAGTTGGATCCCTTCCATTTTGCAATTACCCAGATCTGTACCATTTCCACAGACCGGCTGATTCAGCTTTGGTGTCCTGAGCAGTGTGTTCCTATGGATGTTTCCTTGGAATTGAGTCCCACTGAGTTATACTTGCACACCAAATACGCGTGCACTGGACTGTGCTGCCTTAGTTTAGATAGGGTTGCCATACATTTGGATTTTCCCAGACATATCCAGAATACTGCAGTTGGCAGCAGTGTCCAGGCAGAAATTGGGAAAATCCCGACGTATGGCAGCCCTTGTCAGCAGTACTGTTTTCCCCACAAAAAAAGCTCAAAACCAGCAATTTGTATATATTTTTTTTTTTTGCGATTTCACCTAAAAAGCTCAAGAACTTTGGGCAAAACTAAAGAAAGCTCAACAACCTTGCTAAAAAAAAGCTTAACAATTTTTCTGTTCATTTTCACTGTTTGAAATATGTCAACCCTACTTTAGACATGTTTATTTAGGAAATCTGATTCTAAAGTAGCATTTTTACTGCAGTGACTAGAATTATATTTAGTGAATTGTGTACACTCCTGATTTCAAACCACAGAAAAGAGCAATTTTTGGAGTAAGAACATGACCAAAAGGTATCAAATGTAAACAATGACCACATGTACTGCAATGTGTTACACTACCTTTATAGCTTCCACAACGCTCATTGTCGGTTTCTTTTGCACAACAATCTACAATCCACTAACTTGCATTGTAAATGGAATCAGGACCAGAGTATCAATAACTTTACCTTTAATCTATTGAAGGTCTGGTTGCAATTTTGGCCAATGACTGAGGGAGACAAGAATGAACCTTAGCTTAGCAGCCTCCAGTTTTAATTATAAGGTTGCAACACACTCAGCCTCCAGTTTATTGTTAGCAGAAATCTAGCAAGATGTGATTGTTGCACAAACATGAAGTCTAAGTCTCAAAATCCAAACTTCATTTTATGTCCTTAATGCAGGATCCCTTGTCCTATAATTATATAAGGGGTTATCATTTGATTAAAGAAATGTTAGTGAACTGTAAATGTGCTGTTGATACAGTTTTGAAGGGGGGAAAGCATTCTCCCTTTGTTTTTAGATCATGCATGCTCATGTCACAGCAGGTACCATCTCTAAAGACATTTCCCCCTGTGTGAGAAGAGGAAAAGTGAAAAGACCTATAAACATACACCTGCTACCTATGGATTTGAAAATACTTGCATTTTTTTTTAAAAAAGTTTTTTTAAAATCTGATGCCCAGTTATTGGGAGCACACTTTTAATTGATCCAAAGCACATTGCAGTGTAGTCCCAAGCACTATTAATGTGATGATTTCAAAGATCAGATTTGACCAGGGATTTTGTATTTAAGAAACTGGTCCCAAAATACTGAAACAAGACACACATGGACAGAGCAAGAAGTTTCTGACAGTAGATACTGGAGACAAATGAGCAAGACGGAAGTCTCCAACAGTCATTAATATGTACTGAATAAAGATCAAGGTAGGTAAACAAGTATGCTGCAAAAGAACTGTAAGTCAAACTGAGGCCTCAAGCCGCAGTCTTAATCATTACCCAGTACAGAAAGAGCTGAATCCTGGAGACTGGGTTCAAATCTGACCTTTACTATGGAAGTGCTATGTGGCTTTGCTTAAAGTGTGGAGTACATTAGTTGTTAAAGTGTCAGGCCAGTCACTATCTGTTACCGTAACCTACTTCCCAGGGTTGAGGCTAAAATGGGAAGGGAAACAGGTCGGACATGAATGCCACCCTGAGCTCCTTTGAAGAAGGGTAGGGTAAATTTAAAAAGCACATCACCTTGCAAATTAAAAACGATGTGCAAATAAGTAGTTGTAAACACCCATGCTCATATGCGAGATCCTTTTGGATCCAAGGAGGTTGCTCTGCCTGATTGTTTACATCTCAGAAATAAATACAACCAGGCATACTCCCAAGAAAAGTGTGCATAGGACAGACACTTTACTCTCAAATAAAGTAGCAATGCCAAGCATGCAAACTAAAAAGTAAGTGCCGCTTAACTCAAGTGTAAACATGACCAAGGCTTGGGCTTGTAACTCATTTAAGATGGGGGCTGTCTTATTACTATAATAAGCCTGTATTGCCTTCAGGAGTGCTAGCTGGAAACACTTCCCGCGCGGTTAAATGGGCAGAGTATCCTGCTGCTAATGCCCTTATGCGTGAAATCCCAAATCCACCTACACGGGAGTAAATCCTACTGAAAACAGAGGCCCTGATTTGTGAACAAAGTATGATGCTGCCTTAGTAGGGGAAGAGCTTTTCGGGCATCCCGAAGGGAACCGGCTCCGTAGGGCATGCGCTCTTCCGGATCAAGGCTGCAGTCCCAAATACATTAATCTCCCCCATTTATCTATTATGCAACCCCAAATGCATTTATCGATAATGCACGCTCGGGACCGTGCAGCCCCGCTTGCTATGCACGGATGTCCCCGGGACCTTCGTCCGAGGAAGCCTGCACAGGTTGAGGCTGCGGCTGGTCTGGCCTAGGAGCCTCTTCCCCGCAAGCAGAAGCGAGCCCCGTCCCCGCCGCGGGCTCCCCTCCCACTCCCGCGCCGCAGGGCACCCGAAGGACCCCGGAGGGCAAAGAAAGACACACACACGAGCACCCTTCCAACTCACAGGCTCCTCGGGCCTAGGCTCCCTTCCAAACGCGCAGGCGCAAAGCAGCACAGCCGCGCATGGCAGGGCCCGGCAAGAAACCCGGGAGGGCGCGCGTGCGCACAGTGCGAGGCGGGTAGAGGGAGGGGAGGCTCCTGGCTTTCTCCGCCCGCCCTTTTCCCCGGTCTCCTGCCTGCGCCGGGCGAAAGGCCACGCCTCCCTGCGCGGCTCCCTCCCCCCTCCCTCCCCGCTTATTCCCGAAGCCGAGAAGCCGGAGCTGGGAGGCGCGAGTCCAGGAGGAGAGGGGAGGTTGGGGCGCCTTTTCCTCGGCGGAGGGGCGTCAGCGGGAGCCCCGCGCTGAGAGGGCGAGGGAGCAGAAAGCCCGGAGGAGCCGCTCTGCCTTTGACAAGTGAGGTAAGTCGCCGGGGAAGAGGCTGCTGCTGCTGTTGCCTGTGCCTGGCAATGCCCCTGCGCTCCCACCTCGCCTCCTTCTCTTTCCTGCCGGGCTGCAGCAATAACAGCTCCAGAGCCCCGTTTCCAAGGGCGCCCGGGACGGCTTGGCCATCCCCTTGGCGGAGCGAGACGGCTCCCGGTGGCGCCTTCTTTTCCCTCCCACCTACCTTGCCAGTGCGGTATCTGTTTACTCGCGAGAGAGCGAGCGGGCGAGCGCTGCGTTGCTCCCTCTTGCCTCGAGGTGGAACAATGGCAGCGGAGCCCAAGGTAGGGGAGGTGGCGAGAGGGTGCCGGGCAAGGTCTGCCGCTCGCTGGGCGTGTGTCCCTTTTGCAGAGCCCTGCGGCAGGCTCGGGGTGGGGGGGGGCGCTTAGCAGGCTCCCCTCCTCCCTCCGCCTCCCAGAAAAAAACCTCTCCTCCCCCCCCTTGCCCACCCAGACACAATGACAGTCGTGGGCCGATCCCGCGCGCGCCCCTCCTCTCGAAACTGGTCCAGCTGCTGCGTTTCGTCGCAGTTCTCTGGATTCTCCCGCACAATGTCAAAGAAGGGAGGAAAGGAGGGCAAGATGCTTTTTCTTCGCCGTCAGACAAAGCGGCCATCTCGCTGGGGTGTGTGTGGTTTTTTTTAAAGACCCGATCAGGCTTTGTGTGCATTGGGCAGGATGGCGTGAAAGGAGGGACGGGGTGTGGGGGCGCAGGCTGCGTGTTTCTTTGTTGCTGTCTCCCCTCTTGGTGGTGTGATCGCGATGGTGTTGCTGATGATGATGTTGCTCCGCGATGCTGCAGTCAATTCCCCCCCTTCCTTCCTTCCTGCCTTTCGTGTCAGGTGCGGTAGGGAAGGGAAAACCGAGAAAGCCATTTAAGGGACTTAACAGTGCGGTATCCTATAGACAAGCCCGCTCGGAGTTAAGCCCCACTCACGGGACTTATTCCCAGATGTGTGTGTGTGTGTGTGTGTGTATAAGGAGTGGTGTCTTTTAAGTTCTCTCTTTCGTGCTGCTTTTGCTCTGGAGATTCCCTGCTGCCTTCAGAACAGCTTTCCTCCCAACGTGATGGTTGATGGGAGTTGTAGTCCAAAACATCTGACCGGCACCAGGTTGAGGGAGGCTGCTTTAAAAAACCAAAGGAAAAGAAATGCACCAAATGCTCAGGGAAACCAGGCCCAAAAGGAGGCGGATGCAAAACCAAATCCATGTCCTATCCTGCCTTAATGTTCCCATGCTACCCTGCCTTTGCGCTGTGCCTTCTCCAGGGATTCTCCTTTGATCTAGTCCCAAAGATAACTGAGAGCAGCCAGGCAGTCAAAATACCTTTCTTTCGCCTGTGATGTCCAGATGTTACTGGGCTGCAATCCCACCATCTCTTACCATTGGCCATTCTAGCTGGCGCGGATGGGAGTTGGAATCCTGCAACATCTGGAGGACCACAGGTTCCCCATCCCAGGGCTAAAGGAAGCATTGTGGTCTATTTCTATGACGGATGGCAGGGAAGCAGGATGGACAACTTTTCCCAGACCTTCTCATGTGACACAATTATAGCACTTCAGTGGTTACCATCTTTGCAACATCTGGAGGCTACAAGCCATTCTAAGTCTAAACCACCAGTGTATGCAAAATGAGGTTTAATATAAAATAGATTAATAATTGCTGCTATATCAACTTAGTTCTCCTGCTTCTTATTCCCCCTCCCACCTCATTTTAAATAAAAAAGTTGGCTTGAAGGCAAAGGGAGGTGTATTGGAAGGAAGAGACTGAAAAGTGAATCTCCCTATTGCTATTATTATTGTTGTTATTATACAAAACCCCCATTTCCACCACCCTAATGACAGTGCCTCAATCTGAGTCAGGGTCAGCTAGTGTGGGTGTTACTTGAGCTCAATGTGTCAGCATCTAATGATATCCATGGGAGATGGCTTCCTTACTGTTGGTGCAGCAGTCTGAACATTTGGAATGCTGAATGAATGTAGATGGTGTTTTTTATATAGATAGATAGCATAAAGCCTATCTCCAGCTGTGTTTGAATCTGGCATTCAAATCAAAGGGTAAAGATGTTTTGGCTGCACAGATGCTCAAAGGCTGCATGTTCTAGCAAGTAATAAATGCTGTTGCTATTGGGGAAGGCATAGGGCCATGTTATGTCTTCTCCAAGTGCACAACAAAGAAAGTTCCTTTAGATACCAATTTAATTGGTGACAGACTTTTGCAAATGTTTTATGGACTTTTTTGGGGGGGGACAAAAGCAAATATAAAATATGGATAACCATAGATGAGATGTTATTAATTATTATGCTGTTTATCATTTGCATAATATTTTTGCACTGCTGTGTTTGCCTTTCTGGTTGCATGGAAGGAAAGTCAGTGTTACAGGGATGGACCTAAGGCAGGGAGATTCTGACCTATCCAAGGTCACACAATTAGTCCAAGCTGTTAATCCTCTCCTTCAAACAATGCCTGCCTCATCTCTGAAACTGCTATGGCAAATGCAGCTACTGTCTTCATTACTAAAGAGTCATGTGTAGCGCAAACCTTATCATGTTTTCTGACACAGGCTGCAGTGAGTTCAGAGGGAATTACTCTCTTGTAAGTGTGTTTAGGATTGCAGTCATAGTCTCCTTACAGATAGGAGATGATCAAAGGCATGGACTAGAAGATAACGGCAGTCAAAATGGGGTTCAAAGGTTTGGATCTTTCTCCTAGGTAGCTGAGGCAATAAAGTAGATTCCTGTTACATCATGAAACCAAAGGTGCAATAATTCATGGCTGTTTTTAAGGTAACAGCCTATAAGACATAGACAGCATGGCCTATTGAAAACAAAAAATTGAAACCTCAGTGCAGAGAATATCTGTTTAAGAGGGTGTATTGGTTGGGAGACAATGGAAGAGTGTGCCTTCAGGGGTAAAGTCAAACCATTGGAGAGTTACAGTGCCTGCTATAGCTGTAGAGACCGATACGGAACAGATATATTTCATTGCAGGTAGGGCAGATTACCTAGTAAGATAATGCTTAAAGCATCTCTGGACACAGTGTTTCCCAAACTTAGAATAATCTTGCATCTCTTTTGAGAGTTTTACCGGCATATCCCCTTCTTGGGCGAATATAATTTTGGGGGTAGTTTTAATAATATTATTTTATCTTAGAATTTTTTTCTGCATCTAAAAAAACCCCCTGCAATAAAGTAAAATTAAAAAGCATGCTGTGTACCCTTTGAAACCCTTCCCCTTCTTCTTCTTCTTCTTCTTCTTCTTCTTCTTCTTCTTCTTCTTCTTCTTCTGTGATCGCTCACAGCCAAGTAAGATTGTCTTCCATAAACACGGTTTTAACAATGAGTCCATAAGTGACTGTGGAGGCCAATTCTGGATCCATACGTCCTTTCACAGTGGGGACATTGGTTTCTGGTGGGGAGTTGATCACGGGGTTTCCCATACCCCCAGGGGTACATGTACCACACTTTGGGGAAGACTGCCTGGATGGATGGATAGATTCCCATCCACCTTGCAGCAGGGCAGCAGCAATGGAATGGGCTAGGGCAGGCCTATCCAACCAGTCGATCGTGATCTACTGGTCAATCACGGGCTGTCCCTGGTTGATCCTGGTTTATCGCGAGATCTCCAGCGATCGACCAAAAAAAGCTCAACAACTCTGGTCAATCCAATGGGTAGATCACTGCCAGTTTATTTATAGTGGTAGTAGATCGCAGTCTCTTGGAAGTTGGATATCCGTGGGCTAGGGAGTTGTGTGGCTCTCCAGCACACACAAGCAGGGAACCAACTTGCATGCAGGGGTAGGGCAGCTGCCAGACTCCCTCTCTCAAGTGGGCTCACAGCAGCAGTGACATTGCAATGGAGTCAAGTAGCTGCTCAGCAAGCCTGTGAGTGAGCTTGAGGAGGAGGCTGGAGCAGCATGGCTGCCAGGGGGCCAAGTGGCAGCAAACACTTTGCAGGCCAGGCAAGGCATCAGCTCCAGTAAGCCTTGTCAGTTGTGTGGGTCCCTGCTGTCCTACTCTTGCCATTTTGGGGCGGGGGGGAGAGGGGGCAGGGCAGGACAGGACAGGGAGAAAGGTGGGATATTGGGCTGTGGATGTGGTTTATATTGCTACAAAAGTTCTGTGACCCCTTTAACCAGAAGTTTCTGGTTTTGCTTGCCAAAAGATTTAATGAAATCTTCTGTCAACATCTGCTGTTTAATCAAACTTGGAGGTTGCATCACACACACCAGTTTTTGCTGTCTGCTGAAGAAAGGATATTTTAGGTGTTCTTAACTGTTATTGATAAGGTTGATAAGGTTAATCAGGGTGGGAAGACAAGAGGATTTTGCTTTATCAGTGGAGTCATGACTGATCAGCAAATCTTTAAATACAAACTATGTATGTTTCTTAATTCTTTTTTAAAAAAGGAAAATGTAAAGTTGTGGAACCTCATGTTTTCCCACATTTTCTGTTAACCCACTGGTGGGAAAATAAAGAGTATATAAGGAATTCAAAAGTTAGGGGAAATGAGGTGACTTGGAGTCTGTTCAGAGATCATGACCAGCCATCATTCCTGAGAATGCTCAGGGGACTGAATCTATCTCAGCACCTACTTCTGTCCTATTATCACAGTACCATTGAGAGTGTCTTAACCTATAGTGTATTATCGTGGTATGGGAGCAGCTCTGAAACGGATAAAAAAGCTTTACAGAGAATAATTAAAATTGCCCAGAATGTTATTGGGCTCCAACTACCAACCCTGGATGAGATCTTCACGTCTCGCACTTTGAAGAAGTCACACAATATCCTGAGAGATCCCACCCATCCTGCTCACAACTTCTTTGAACTGTTGCCTTCGGGCAGAAGATATAGGACAATGAAAACACGAACCACACGCCTTCTGAATAGTTTCTATCCAAGAGCTCTGATTGCACTAAATAATGATCTTAGGGCCAGTTGCAAGAAATAGCAAGCAGGAAGTAGGAAGGAATGAGATAGGTTTTAGGTTATGTTATGCCTTTAAATAGGTTATGTTATATTCTGGATTATGTTATGTTTTATAGATTATGTCTGAATAGGATGAGAATGTTGGAGATACGTGCAAATGTGTATGTGAACCCGGTCTTTGGGTGGGTGTTTGATTTTCGTTGTTGTGTATACTGTGTATATATGGACAATGACAATAAATTTATCTTTAATCATGAGCTCATCTTTGGACTGATCCATCTCAGCCGCTTGGGGATACACGCTTGCTTAAATAACTCAGTAAATGCAACACGGCTTTAATCTGTGGAATGGTTTCTGGAGGCATTTGTTTCCTTTGATGAATTCCTGTAGAGCTCAGGTTCTGGACAACAGGCTAGAAAGATCCAAGAAGGGATTTTTCCAAGAAGGATTGTACAGTTTCCCCAACAAAAGGATCCAGGATGCATTCACAGTCTTCACCACTCAAGTTGTCAGTCCCCCATTGCACCTCTCATTTAATGGAAAGCAAAAGGGTCAAGGGGGAAAGTGCCATCTTCTGAGCATCCTGTCCATATCCTCGGATTGCATGAACTGAAAAGTATCCAGAACCAGTCTGCATATGGTCTCCAGTTGTGGAGTCCAAGCTGGAATAGATGCAAGCAACTTGATCAGCAATCTGCTCACAGCAGGCTGCTGAGTGCTCCACTCTTTTCCCGGACAAGTCAGAATGCAGTAGGCCTCAATCATTCACAACTGCTGTTTCTGTGCCAATGCAGTGGTGAATGCTTCTGATGTATGTTAGCATGAATGTATGGTGCCATCAGCCAATGAAAGAAACTCTCCAACCGAGGTGCTGAACAAGCTCTAAACAGGAAGAAGGGGAATCTAGTACAATTCTGTCAAGTACCAGAAAGGGTCTCCTGATTACAGAGACTAGTCAGAGTCATTAATGGAACCATTAAAAGACCTGTTGAATTCAATCCCACCGGAGGGCCCAAGAGGTGGTGGGTACTTGGGGGTGAGAGCTCATCAACAGCAACCCTGCTAGGGCAGCTAACAATGTGAAGCCAGATGACTAGTAATTGTAGCACAGTACTCCTAACTATGCCTATTCAGAAGTATGTCCTGTTCAATTCAGTGGCAATTACTCCCAGTTAAGTGGAGCTAGGATTGCAGCCTTGGGCATCTCCTAGAGGGCTTGAGCTAACCAGGCCCCATGTCTTACTAGGGCAATCATATACTACAGAGACTCTCTTATCCATCACTCACCCCAATTATAAAGAGGACTGGTGGTATTGCAGTCCACCCATTTCTTACTTATCTGGGTCAGTAGGTAGGTTTTTTAATACGAAATATGCCATGTAAAAGTCTACTTTAGTTGTTACTCCCACTGACAAGGGTACAAGGCTAAATAACTTTCAGTGTCCAACTTGCCTTTCTTGGGCAAGGCAAAAGTGTATGTGTTAGTGCCTTAGCTCCGGGTCTGCCTGGGGGATTCCAAACATCATTATTCTTATCAATCTGACTCTCAGTCTGGATTTCGTATGTAAACCTTATTGGTCCCTCTGCTGGATCACATATGTGGAGGGATGTGTTGAAGGAGTGGGATCCTCTTATGTCCTAGATCTCTCTGTAGCATACTAGTAACATTCTGGACCATCTTTCATGGATGAAGATTGGAAGCATCATGCTTTGGTAACACTTATCCTAACACTGTGGTTGGGTTCAGATAGTGGTACTGCATGGTTGCAGGGGCACTGGTGGTTGTTGGCTCTGCTGAGCTATATTTAAGTGCTTGGCCTATTTGAAGTTCTACTCCACCCTCAACCTCTCCCAAAGGACCAGGAGTGCTCCCAGAATACAGCAATTGTAAAATATTAAGTACTGAGGCTCAGCATTATGTATAAAGTAATGCCCAAGTAATTCCACCCATCCAAGGCTCTAGTAAGTATTGGTTTGTGATTAATTTCCTTCCTGTTTCCCAGGTGCCCAGTCTCTTTCCTCTTCCCCTGAAATCTCTCCCTAGGTAACTGCATTGTCCCGGTGCAATTTTACACCCTAACTATAAACTTAGTATGTGCCAAAAATTCTGAATGTCAAGCAAGGCAATGAATTTAACTTCATTAATTATGCTAGTACTTCTATGGCACAGAATTTATCTAATCTAGTTGTGAAATTTGCATTTGCTTGTACTAAATCACAACGGCCTGGGAAGGCTCTCATGGTGGGGGAGAGAGAGTGCAGCCTTCTGACACCTATTATTCAGTATTAAGGAGCACAGTGCTCCACTTTCAGATCTATTATGTATCATTCAGGTGTTTAGCACATATTAAACTCCTGCTGCATGTTACGCATTGCAGCAAGCACAAACCTTCAGGGACAAATAAATGTAAAAAAACATGTGCCCTTGTGTGTAGTGGGGGGGCAGGGGGGCAACTATTGGTTGTCAGAATCTGCTTCTCTGAGCTGACTGTGAAGTCTTTGCAATGCTTCTCTCTTGGCAATTCTTTCAGATGACAGCTTGGCCTGATTTGTCATACTGTAGCTCTGTAGCTTGAAGTGGTTTTGCAGTTATTGCAGAGGAGTGTGCAACACTGCATCAGCAAAAAGTAATAGGAGCTGAAATCTCCTAAATAGAAAGAGGGAAGTGTCTGTGATTCCCATGGAGTCTGAAATTGGCTGCTGACGCTGTGAATGGAATACCTTCTGCTAGGCTGCTCTCTTTAAAAGCCCCAGTTGGGCCATCCTGGCACTACCCTCACACATCAAAGCGTACCTTCACACACTTTTCCACATTACTGGGGAATGCCCATGTGTGAATCCATGTGTGAATTATACAACTTCATGAGTATGTGCAACTGGCACTCCACCCCCACTAGCTCAAAGCAGAGAAATGACAGGCACAAATTGGCAAAGAATGGGTGGATCTTTTGCATCAAGTCTCCAGTGTTTACATCAATACTATGAGAAGGGCATTGGATTTATTGCCATGGGGCAATTGTGCAATTGTTAGGCTTCCAAAAATGTTTTAACCTAAGGCAGTCATGGGAACCTGTGGTCCTCCAGATGTTGTTGGACTCCCAACATCCATCAGTCCCAGCCAGCATGGCCAATGGTCAGGGATGGTGGTGTTGTAATCCAGCAGCATTGAGGTGTGGGGATGGGGCACAGGTTCCCCATCTCTGGTAAGTGTTTGGCCTAAGTGTAAAGACAGATGCAGCATTTTTAGGGCAGCGGAACCAACTAGAATCTCCTTCATCACATTTATTCCAAACATGTCTTTCCACCTTAAAGCTGGATTTTGAAAGCATCAGCTCTGTGCTTGCAGCAAAAGCTTAAAATGTACTGTGCTAATTGGCTAGTGCCTGTGACATTCTGAAGCAGTTATACAATTATTGTTATACGCTCTGTGTTTTTTATGATTAAAAAAATGAGATAGGTGAACATTTCAGTTAATAAATATATATGCCATGCTTTAACATATTTTAAAAGATGGGGGGCTGCCTAAAATGCGGAGGATGGAAGACTGAATCAGAGTTTGACTTGTTGGTATGAGTGACTGTTATTTCAGTTGCAAAGCAAGGAGGAAGTGAGGCTTGAACCACTGCTAGAAAGGCATGCTATAAGAGTCCATTCCACTCCTATTAAATCTGTTTTTACCAAAGTCATGGGGCAAAGGGACAAGTGCTTTTACGGGTTGACTAATAAACATGTAGTAAATGGTAGAAATAAATCAATAGTTTTCACAGTGGAGGGATCTTCCAGCGATCCATATTTGGATATTTCATTTGTTCAGAAAGTTAAGGGTCAGCATTTTCATGGGGTAGTGGGGTGGTTTTGCTCACATTCACCGGTTTTAGCAGGAAGGACTGTTTGGGCATGATATTTCGGCTTTCAAAGCTGAGAAGTGTATGAGCCTTTTTGCCCATTCAGGTGGTCTTTTACTTTCCCCTTTGCACAAGCTACAATTAAACCAGGGAGCCTCTAGGTAACCAAAGCTGAAATATTGTTACCAGCTTTGGACCAAACCAGAATATTCAACCATATTTTGAAGTTGATGTAATCTCCTATCTTGGTAAAGTTGCAGCCTTCACACTAGATGTAGAAAAGTACCCATGATCACTGCTACAGCCCAGTGTGTTGCATTGTAACACATGTAGTCACGAGAGCCAACATTGTGAGTGCCATGTTTATTTTTCGAAGATTGGAATTCTCAGCTTTAGCATTTGTTTGTCAAGAGACAGATGACTGGCAGTGGCTCTGTTAAGTTTTCAGTGCCAGCTAGCTGAAGGCTCACTTATTTGCCCAGGCATCCAGAGGAGTCTGCAGAATTGTTTTTAATTTGCATTTTGTATTTACTTTGATGCAACCTAATATGGCAGGAGTTGGGAACTGGATCTCACTGGCAGGTCAGAACCTCACCTCTGTGCACGCGCAACCACCCATCTACGTGCTGTGCCCCCAACATATGCACTAGATTTGGCAAGTGAGTGGGGCCACCCACCTGCCATTCACCTGGAATTGTGATAATGTAAGTCTCATGCAGTTCAAAATCAGTCCATGTGAGCAAAAAAAGTGTGTGCAGTGCTTCCCAAGCACTCACAATCAGCTGATCGTTGGTGCTTGAGAAGTGCTGCATAAGGGGTTTTGCAGACAGCTTATTGGTGATGCTTACAATGCCTCTTCTACCCAGGTCTCACCTTTTCCTGCCTTACACTTGATGTCATATATGTTTTGGTTTGGCCAGAATTAGACCTAATTAGTGCTGTGGGATGTGGGTAGCGCTGTGGGATGTGGGTGGCGCCGTGGTCTAAACCACTGGGCCTAGGACTTGCCGATCGGAAGGTCGGCGGTTCAAATCCCCACGATGGGGTGAGCTCCCATTGCTCAGTGCCAGCTCCTGCTAACCTAGCAGTTCGAAAGCACGTCAAAGTGCAAGTAGATAAATAGGTACCGCTCTGGCAGAAAGGTAAACGGTGTTTCCATGCACTGCTCTGGTTTTGCCAGAAGCAGCTTAGTCATTGAAATATACTCAGAGTCGCAAAGTGATTTCATGCTCTTTATTCAGCTCATAGTGGTGAGGAGGAATGAAAGTCCCCTCAAAGTATCTGCTTTATATACATTATTTACACAATGGGCTGCACATGATTGGCTAATTCCGGAATTCTACTGTAAGCCAATCAGGTTGTGGATTCACTTCTATCTGGAGCATGATTGGGTAGTTCCTGCCAACCAATCATACTGCTGCATTGTTCTAGGACCAATCAGACTGCTGCATTCTGAATCCTATTGTTCTAGGACCAATCAGACTGCTGCCTTTTGGATCCTATTGTTCTAGGACCAATCAGACTGCTGCAGTTTGGATCCTATTCAACTCAGTACATAACAGTCATGCTGGCCACATGACCCAGAAAAACTGTCTGTGGACAAAGTCGGCTTCCTTGGCCAGTAAAGCGAGATGAGCGCCACAACCCCAGAGTCATTTGCGACTGGTCTTAACTGTTAGGGGTCCTTTACCTTTACCTTTTAGGTCTTTAGTCTGGAGATTCCTCATTCCTGTGCTTTGGGATTGCCTTGGCAATGAAAAATGAGAGGGGGCAACTTTACTAAATTTTTCAGCAGAAAACTCAACACTCCAAACTCTGGTATGTTCCAGATGTTTCAGACTACAAGCCTCTAGTAGCACAGCCATACTGCCCACGGCTAATGGAAGTTGCAGGCCAAAACATTTGGAGGGCACCAGGTTGGGGGAAGGCTGTTGGAATCTTCCTGCCTGCTAGACGGTATTATCAAGCATCATGCAGAGTACTATCTGCAGGCTGGACAGCCCAAACCATCCCTGGCACAAAGATGCCCCATGAAATACTTTTCTTCTTATAAGTTATTCTCTGACTGGCTGTTTCCGGTCACTGCCTTCATGCTTGTGCGTTTTCTCTCTTTCTCATTCTTCCCCTTCTCCTATAGCCGTTATATGACCTGTTCAGGTCGTCCCAGAGCTACAATTAAAATGAATGGATTCCAAACGTTTTTGCCTCACTCAGGACTAATTCATTCGTAATTTTTATTAGTGTTTACATCTGAGATGAGCAGAACTCATTTGTAATTAGATTTTGTTTTAGAAATTAATGGTGACCCCTTTTTTAAAAAAATAGAATATGTATTCCACTCTATGTAGTTTTTATTTTATGATGCAAAGAGCAGGTTAAGCAAAATGTGTACGGTTGGCCTTCTTAGCTGCAAAAGATGCCATGGAATTAAGACGCATAGAATAAGGACCTTTGCATAGGAGACCTGAGCAATCTGTGTGGTGAAAGAGTTGGTGCTCAGCCCATGAGTAAGGGGGACCTTGAGTATACTCATATCTAGGATTGGCCTATAGAAGTAGTGTGTCTGATTCTAAAACTGGTTTATTACTGCAACAAAGGGAAAGGTGGATTCAATATGCTGCTTTGTTGTAGCTCTCTAGCTTTGGTGAATTACTAATGGAGCTTGTGGTGGAGTTTCCATGTAAGCAGAGGAATGAATCATGTAGCATTCCATCCTAGATTTGCTTCTTAATGACTGCCAATGATCACTATTTATTCTTGAATCTCCCTAGTGACCTGTTCATAAATATATGGCTGATTACGTGTCCCCAGAGTATGGACATGTGCATACAATGCAGTTTTTTGGTGTGTGTGTTGTTATTTTACAGGATCTTAAATACAGAAATACAGATGACCAGCTGAAATCTTGTTCTATAAAATGATGATAGCATAAACAATTTTTTTGCAAGCAAAGCGCAAATGAATATGAGGAAGTAGTCATGCGTTTAGTGCCTTCGCATGCATACATGTCAGTATACTTGTCTAAGTGTCACATTATATAATCAAATAATTTTATGACATAAAAAATGAACTTACATATGTATCTATAGCTACTGGAGCATGAAAACAGAGCATTCCACATAGTTTTGGGTTCCTCCCCTCTCCGCTAAAATTAAGTATATCAGATATGTAACTTTTATTTCAATTAATCAAGACCTTTCCAAAAGAGTTATAACAATTATCAATGCAGCTCCATGTTTAGGCAAATAAATTATTCATGTTCACCCATAGGGTCTGCACAATTATGAATACTAATTAATTTTACATATAGCTAAACAGCTCTGTAATTATTTCAACTATAATATATTACCACTATAGTTTTCACTGAGGGACACCATTTTGCTTCCTAGATTACTTCCCAATATTTCTATCCCAGTCACTTATATCCAATGCTATCCATTCATGAGCAGAACAGACTTGCACAGTGGGACGTCCTATTCCTCTTCTTGCCCCTGCAGCTGCCTCACCCACAAAATCTGGAGGACCATCTGGACCAGAGCAGATTTGGGGGACTTTCAGGGTGAAGAGGAGAAAGGTGAAGTGCTAGTGGTAGTTTACTTTTATATTAAATATTCTGATTCCAATCCTGAATTTACCAACTCTAAAAATAAAATAAAAATCTCCTATCAGCCCTGAACATTGGCATGCGTGCTGCTTCTGGTAGGAGTTGTAGTCCACCAACACCTGGAGGGCACCAAGTTGGGGAAGCCAGGCAGTATTTTCACAATGCAACTGCTTGACTGTGTTCATAGCTATTGCCACACTTTTTTTGCTGTCAGTCAGCAGCATTATCCCATTGGCTTCACTCCTTCACCTCACCTTCCCACTTGGTTCCTCTTGTATCCTCCAGTGTGCAGAATGCAGAACAGTGGGATCATTGTGGTCACCTCTTTGCTTTCCCCTCCGGCATATCCATCAGTTTGATGTATAGCTGGAAGGACTGGGGGGAAAGATGCTCCTCCGCTTGCAGCAGGAACCCAGACTCCCCTTGAGTCACCTTACCACGTCAGCAGCCGCCACCAGCCCCATGAAGTGGCCTTTCAAAGCATGCATGTAGCATGCACAGTCATGCCCCGAACCACTCAGACGGTCACAGGCTCCCATCAGTGACTGAATAGCAAGCATCATAAGCTGTGGTGCTTATACTGGCAATTCAGCTTTTGTGTAGTTCTTCAGAATTATCTGGAGGGACTATGCTCAAAATTATCCAGCTTTTGCTGGCTTGAACTGAAGAGTCGAGTGGAAATTAAGCTTGTTTGTCTTAAGATATTTTATTGAGCTGCAGCAAAGCGGACGTTTCCAAACACAGAAATTATCGAGTAGTTTTATGATTTCTGATGTTTTCATTATGCATCTGAATACCAGTTGCTGGGAATCGCAGAGCGCTGTTGTCCAGCTTGCAGGTTTCCCACAGGCATCTGGTCGGCCACCACAAGAACAGAGTGCTGGGAAACCCTTTTCTGGGAAGTGTGGTATTTTATATGTGTTGAGAAAATGGGACTCAAGACTGGATATCAAGGGGAGGACTACAGTTCTCTTTTTTTTTTTGAAAGGGCCATAGCTCAGTGGTAGAACATCTGTTTTGCATGCAGGTGGTCCCAGGTTCAATCCCCTGCATCTCCAGGTGGGCTGGGAATATCTCCTGCCTAAAACCTTGAGAAATCACTGCCTGTTAGTGTAGAATCAATACTGAGCTAGACTGACCAATGCTCTGGTTTGGTTTAAGGTTGCTGGGCAAAATGAATATGCCAAAGGAGAGTGGAATTGCAGAAGCAAGCTGACCTGCCCGTGGTCATTAAAACATATAAGTTGTGATGTATGGATTGCACCCAACACTCTGCAAACAGAGCTCTCCTCCTGCAACTGTGCTTCCACTTCATCTTCTCTCCCCTGTACCCCCCTTTAAACTCCAAAGAGCTTCTCATCCCTCTGGAGCAGATTGTGAAGGTGGGAGGGAGGCTTTAGGGTGTGGAGGAGAGGAAGAGGAAATGGCTTCTCTCCAGACATCCCCTGCTAGGACCCCTAATGTCAATAGTCAGGGGTCCCTTTACCTTTACCTTTACTGGCACAATAAAAGGTAGATTTCTTTCACATGCAGATGCAGAACAAGTATTATGTGGCACCTCTAAGAGTGCTACTTCTGCAGACCAAAGCAGTGGGTTGACATTTATGGGGGAGGGCAATCTCTCTCTCTCTCTCTCTCTCTCTCTCTCTCTCTCTCTCACACACACACACACACACACACACACACACACACACACAAGCATACACAGTTTTTATTGTATGCCTCTCTGATCTCTTTAAGGATGAAGAGCAGGACATAAATGAGTTTAATAAGGATGCAGAAATAATTTTAAAACAAGATTGTGTGCCTGTGCATGCATGCACACCTACACATGTCCACAGTCACAACAGATGAGAAGAAACTGAATTGAAACCAAGTACAGCCTAGAAAGCTGTTGTAACCTGAATAGACATTTGACCCACTAAATGCTGCTGCTTTTTTTTTTGCTTTTTTTTTTTACTTAATGTTTGCTCTTTTATCCCAGAGGAGATCAACTTGCTGAGCCCTGAAGGACATACCAAAAATATTTTATGAGGCAGAGATTTCTGCAGTGAATTTGCGTTATTTGTCTGCATGCAAGTGACAGAACCAGTGTGGCACAGTGGTTAGAATGTTGGACTAGGACCTGGGAGTCCAGGGTTCAAATCCCCACTCAGCAATGAAATTCACCTTGGACCTGTCACAATCTCTCAGCCTAAACTCCACCTCACAGAGTTTTAGTGGAAATTAAATGGGGGGGGGGACCATGTAGACCACCTTGAGCTCCTTGGAGGAAAAGGTGGGATAGAAATGCAATAAATAAATGAGTAAATAGAACCTACATATCACAACCATAATGATTTGTTGTTTACAATCTGACTTTATTTATTGTCTTTCTGCAGCATGTCTCAAGGTGATTTACATCACAGAACAAAAAATAATTAAAAAATGATACAATTAAATAGAATTTCAGACTGAAAGTGCAATTTAAAATATCCAGCAGTCACCACAATCATTCATAGTCTGCTTGCTAGGAGGAATTTATTATCCAAAGAAAATAAGAAATCATGAATGCAAGTTGCACATAATGTTGTGGGTTATGCTGTACTGTATACAGGTTGCGCATTGTGGGGCTTAACAGTTGTGTAGAAATGATTATTTTGGCACAGTCTACCTCTCCCGGTACTGAGGTCCAAAGACAAAGTTGCGGCAGCTGAAATTCTCCCTTCTTTCTGTTGCTGCACTAATTTGGTGCGTTTTGTAAATTGCCTCCCTTCTAGCTTCAGGTCTTGAAGCATCACCAGCCTTACACTTCTTAATTATGCCTTGGAAAATGCCTCCTAGGCTGCAAGCAGTGCTACTGAAGGCCCTGGGGCAGCTTTGCTGCTGGAAAATCTTGAATTCTCTGCTGCCCTCAGGTGCATATTCAGCTGGTTTGGGACTAGGTGCTTTTCTTGGACAGTGTGGCCCTCATTCCATTTGGCAGCTACAGATAGTTTGGCACCGGAGAGGCAAAGAAGGGAATAAAGTATGTGTTCTGTCTCTGGAAGGTTGGTTGAAATGAAGTGCTCTCTCTCCTAGTCAGTGCCCCCAGCCATCAGCAAATAGCACTGGGAGCCCTTGTGACTAATCGGAAAGATGCCTCAGCCACAGCAAGATATTCCTGAGTCATCTATAAGTCACCTCTATGATGTGTCACATGCACAGTTAGCCTACAGCCAAACAAAGGAGACTCCCCCACCTTGGGCAACTTGTCCTACTGCCCACTTGCCCTTGCAACTAAGAAGGCTTGGCTAGCATTTCCTCTCACTTAAGTCTTACCCGAGTTCAAGTACTGTAAAATCCTGTTTGACTTGTCTTTCTCAGTCATCACAGCCTATGAGTTACAGTCCTAGCTGAAAGAGATCCAGTACCCAACCTGACACAACTCTGAACCCTAAATTTGCCTACTTGTCATTTCAAAGCAATACTTCACCCATATTCTGAGTAAACAGCCAGAGCAAACGCTTTCCTCTTTGTTCTGAGTAAACAGCCATTCAAAAATCCTTCCCCGCCCCCTTGTTTCCGACCCCCTTTCTATTCCCCCTGCCCCACTTGGCTGTTTCAAACCAGTTCCTTTTTTTCATACATCCTTTTCACTCAGGGGCCCTGGAATCCGTGCTTGAAGCTCTTTGAAGCATTCAGCTTTAAATCTGCTCAATCACTAATGGGCAAATGGCAGTGGAGAGCACATTGATTTATTAACGTATCCGAGACGATCTTCATGATTTCTCCTCCCCTTTTTTTCTAGGGGCAGAAATGTAGGATACCCATGTGCAGGTCCTGTGCTATAGTGGTGGGCTGATGTTCCAGGCGCCATAGGTAAAGGTAAAGGGACCCCTGACCATTAGGTCCAGTCGCGGACGACTCTAAGGTTGCGGTGCTCATCTCGCTTTATTTTACGAGGGAGCCAGCGTACAGCTTCCGGGTCATGTGGCCAGCATGACTAAGCTGCTTCTGGCGAACCAGAGCAGTGCACGGAAACTTTAATGTGCTTTCGAACTGCTAGGTTGGCAGGAGCTGGGACTGAGCAAAGGGAGTTCACCCTGACACGGGGATTCAAACCGCCGACCTTCTGATCAGCAAGCCCTAGGCTCTGTGGTTTAGACCACAGCGCCACCCACATCCAGGAGCCATAGCTCTCCTTAACTTGTTATAACTATCTTTATTTCCTTTAGCAAAGCGGTGGAGAACCTCTGGCCCTTCCGATGTAGACCAGCAACATCTGGAGAGCAACAGGTTCCCTTTTTGTGCTTTAGAACCCACTACTTCCCCCCCTTTGTGGGAGCTGTGGGAAGTTTTAGATTTGTCCAAGGCGTATACAATGCGTGTGTTTCTCTGCTTTCTCACAGAGCAAAGTAATTGTGATGTCAGTATCTGTTTCATAAGTCATGCAGAACAGGGTACCTTTCCCATGGGGTAGTGGTGCTGGATTAGCTCTGTGTAAAACATTGTGCTACTCCACATCAATCATTATAGATAAAGGATGTGTTTGTGTGGGGTTTTTTTTTTTAAAAAAAGTAAACTGCTCTGGAAGCCTTTTCAGTTGAAGAATGGGATAAAAATGCTTCTAAGCAGATTCTAATATAAAAAAAAATATCCAGTGAGTATTTCTCAACTATTTTCATTCAGATTCACTGGTTCCCAAGCCATGTTTTCTGGGCACCTCTCTTATCAGTTTTGTTCCTCTTCTTTTCTGAACCTCCTTTATTAAAGTGTGCAAATTAGAAATAACATAGAGTGCAGGAATAGAACAGTACTGTTGCTTTCTGCGTCTTGGATACATTTCTTTCTCTCTACCAAGCCAGCACAAATGTGGCAATTGTTGCAACAGTTCTACACTGCTGAATCACGGTCACTTTGTTATTCACTAGATGTCCTTTCAGGTCTCCCTCGAACTGAACCCTAAATTACTTATTAATAAACATGTTCGGACTGTGGGTTTTAATGGATTGATTTTGGCCGTTTGGAATGGGGGAAATCGGTTGCATATTGCAATGGTAGTTCTTTCGAACTATGTTTCTGCACTTTGTGACAGTAACACAAAGCGGGACCGTGCAATGAGAGCCTTACTAAAGTTGTCTGTGATGTTTTCTGCAGACCTAATAGAAGTTAACGTTGTTAACAACTGGGTTCATTTGACATCATCTGTGCTTGGCTGTCAGATGTCACGCTACTGCTGACATCAGTGGAAGAGTGTACAGTGGTACCTCTGGTTACATACAGTACCTCGGGTTAAGAACTTTGCTTCAGGATGAGAACAGAAATCGTGCTCTGGCGTCGTGGCAGCAGCAGGAGGACCCATTAGCTAAAGTGGTGTTTCAGGTTAAGAACGGACCTCCGGAACGAATTAAGTACATAACCCGAGGTACCACTGTATGCTTTGCCTGTGGAAGGTCTCAAATGAAATCCCTAACGTCTCCAATTTAAAAATAAAGGCCAGGTAACAGGCAAGTGAATAGGAGCGACCTCAGTCTGAGACCCTGGAGAATGAACTATGTTGGGCTAGATCAGGCTTCCTCAAACTCGGCACTCCAGGTGTTTTAAGACTACAATTCCCATCATCCCTGACCACTGGTCCTGCTAGCTAGGGATCATGAGAGTTGTAGGCCAAAAACATCTGGAGGGCCGAGTTTGAGGAAGCCTGGGCTAGATTAAGGTTACCAGACGTCCCTGTTTCCCAGGGACAGCCCCCAGATTTACAAATCGGTCCCCTGACAAAATCATCTATTTAGTAGGAAGTGTCCCCGGATTTATTGAAAAAAATCTGGTAACCTTAGGCTAGATGGAGAAACACTTTCCATGCAGATATTCTATGCAAACTATAGTCACTTCTTATAAAAGTATCAGTGCTGAAATTATGTACACAAGCCTGCAATATCCCAGAGTCCATTTTTTTTTAATTTAAGCCTGTATCTGCACTTTTCTGCTCACCCGAACCTTTCCTGTCCTCCATAGTGACCATCTATAAAGCCCACAAGACACCAGCAAGCTCGTTCAGCATTACAGAGTTTACTTTTATTAAGCTTCATTGAAGTCCTTCATACTGGTTCAGTAGTCTTTGACTGCCTGACTTGAAGCACTTTTAGAAACTGGAAGGTCAGTCTGGCACCCTAATACTAAATACATTTACTTGGGGCTTTCCTGTTTGTTTGAGCAAAGCACACCCTCAGCTTTATCTTTTGTGGGACAATGCTGTTGGTCGCTTCTTCTGGGTGATGCTCATGAGATGAGAAACAAACATGACATGACATTTGCACTACATACCAATCCTCTACAAAGGCACGGAGATTCTGTCGGCTGATTTCATGTCTCAAGGCAATTTCCCATATATTCTGAGCAGCTGGGCTTTTGTCTATCATCTATTCCACATTTTTCTCAAGTAGCTACTTGGAACCCATTAAATCTTTGTTCAATGAGCAAGGATCTGCTCTGCAAAAAGAAGAGTGCAATTATGCCTGTAATGGGCAGGTGATGTAGCCTAGTAGCTAAGAGGCTGGGGCTCTAAGCGAAAAGATCCCTGGTTCAAATCTTGCTTCTGCCATGAAATTACTAATTTATGTATTTATTTAAAATAGTTATAGCCTGCTTTTCTGAGCAAAGCTCCCCCAATATATATATATATATATATATATATATATATATATATATATATATATATATATATATATATAATGTTGTTGTTGTTGTTTAGTCATTTAGTCGTGTCTGACTCTTTGTGACCCCATGGACCAGAGCACGCCAGGCACTTCTGTCTTCATATATATGTATATATATACTTCCAAAATACGAAATATTTCCACAAGTGCACCAGCATTAAAAGCTTAATAACCAGGAAACAATAAAGCACCCACCCAGCCCAGAATATAAAATCCACTTTCCCAATTCATCCATATCACTGAGCATGCCTCATTTGTAGGCTGTCTGCATGGTCAGCCCAGGACATTTTGCTGCTTCAGACAGAGCCAAGTTGAGATGCATAGCACCTAAGGTCAGTCAAATTATTTCTTGCACAAAAGACAGAAAACCCCGCAAGCACCGTTCCCCATCTCTGATTGTTTTTGGCAATAATAATAATTTTACAAGCTGCCCGTTCAAGACACTCCAAATCAGTAACCATTTCACTAGGATAGGGCCTAGCTTCAGAATCTTTCTAAAAGACTGGTGTATGGTGGTCTTTTGTAGGATGAAAGAAAACAAAATTGAGAGCCCCAAGGCCACCACTGAAAAGGCCCTTACACTGGTGTTAGGCATCAGTAGGAACACACCGCATCTGTAAGAACTTGGATCATTTAGTGTGGCAGCACAGACACTTTGGAACTACCTGCCTATTGATATCAGGCAGGAGCCTTCACTGTATTCTTTTTGGCCCCTGCTAAAGATATTCCTGTTTAGACGAGCCTATCCGGATTTTAATCATAAAATAAAAGTTGGGAAGTTTTTATGAGTTTTAATTTGTTTTAGTCTATCCTATGGTAGAGTTAACTTCCTGTAGGTTTTAAATTATGGTTGTAGATTTTATAGTGCTAATTTTATTGTTTTATCTTTTTTGTAACCCACTTTGAGTCCTCCCTATAATTAAATGGTATATAAATTTTATGAAATAAATAGTAAATCAGCCGCTTTTCTCTTTCCTCCTCCCCACATAACCACCATTTGCAACATGGGAATAATTATCAGCCTATATTACAGGGGGGTTGTAATGATTATAGCAATATGATTGTAGCAATATGATAGTAACACTGCACTATATGTGATAGGCTTTAAATATTCTAAAACACTATATAAATTGCTACTTTTTATCACAGTGGTCTTAAATGCAAACACTCTCAAAGACAGTTCAATAAAATTGATGTAATCCCATTGCAATTAGCTGTCAAGGAGCCATTATAAATAAATTACCTAAATCAGATATTTTTATTTTTATGCCTTTGGTTTGGACATGTCTGCACTGCAGGGTAAGCGTGTGAATGTGTTGGTATATTTTTGTGAAGGTTTTTTGGGGTCATGTTAGCTGAAAGCTGAAATCCCTCTCTCGGAACGGGATAATTTGTGGCCTTGAATTAGAAGCACATCGTGTATCTGTATGCAGTTGGACTCAAAAGACAACAAAGTTCTGTGCATGCATTGCTTGTTTTGCCATTTCTGCAACCTGATACTCATGCACACTTTTGCCTCCTGGGGATTTTTGCTTAATCTCTGGCAAAATCGAGATATTGATGCATAGCAATGATTAGAACTGGCCTTGGGCATTTTGCTACCTGAAAAAATAGTACCTTGCTGCGGAAGAAATTGAAAAGAGAATTGCTGGCACATCACTGCATGTAAGTAACCAATGAGTAACGGTTTGTTTTTATTTATCATCTTCTGTGTTTAAGGCCACAAATTCAGGGAGTAATGTACAATAGGCAAGGTCGCCTTGCATTTAAATAGTGGTATGCAAAGTCTCCACTTGTGAAATTATGCTAGTTTATGCGTGTCAATTAATCCTACAACCCACCCCCCCAGAAGAACATTTGTGAGAGAATGTCTTTCCCCTATTGGGCTTTTAAAGATTGTAATGATAATACATCTTAATTAATGGTCATAGCAGATGAGCGGTCCTGAGAACTGTCGGTTTGAATCTTTCATGGGAAATTATACAAATGGCATTGCAGTGGGGTTAAGGGGAATTAACTCTGCATCTCCTGGATTAGTTTGCATGTTATGCAGCATATATGTGCAGACCTCATAAAGATGTGGCCCCAATCCAGCTTGCAGTTGGATAATGCGCAGTGCAATCCTCTCAAAAACAAGCCCTTTTGAATTCAGTGGGGTTACCCCCAAGTAAATGGGGCTAGGATTGTGGCCTTCGCTGGCATGCCTGTTTTTATCCAAACATGTGACTCCAATTTAGGCAGCCCTTTACGTAATGATTTCTGTTCCAAGAAGCCCTATCCGCCTAAGGCAGTATGGTGATGTCAAGTATGGAGTGGGTAAGGCTATGGCAGGTCTGCAGAGACAGGGGACAAACTCCCTGGAGCAAGGGAGTAAGTATGCAGCATAAATTAAGCAAGCCATTTTCCCTCCTGTATGCCAGCAAGTGATGCTTTTCTCCCAAACCCCAGCCCACCTCCTGATTTAAAACATGCACCTTTGGTGCAACAGTCTGGCACAATTCACACTTTTCCAAGTGTTCCTTCACGCTGAATGATTTGCTTCCTCTTGTTCTAGCACAAGCTATTGAACTGAATCTTATCACCTGGGCAGGGAGGATGTCAGTGTTTTCATGTAGAATTTATTGGTGCTTTCTGCCAGAAAAAGGAGGGGCAGGGGGTTCTCATTCTCCAGAATGCCAATTCCCTCTCCCTCCCTTGTTGTTTTCTTGGTTCAAATAACTGAAGGCCTATGCAAAATATGATCTGTTTCACTTTCTCACCAGCAAGACACTGTAATAATTATTGCTATGTATTTGCATGAGTAGGAGAATGCTATTCGAAGCAGAAAAGGTGACAAGGTAGGAACAAATGATTGCTATTACGTCCTGATATGTAAAATCACAGAATTCAAAAAGGGTGTACTTCCTTTTTCCCATGGCTGTACACTATGTAGCTAGACCTCAAAGGAGGGGTGATGAAGGAGTTGGGATTTAAAAGTGGGTGGGTGGTTGTTTTACCCTGCACCATCAAGAAGCAGGTTATAGGTATGGGATTGTGAATTACAAAAATAATAAAAAATGCTATATGTAGTTATGACACGTCTTTCACAGACCACACAGAAGAGTTTTTGCCATGGTTTTTCACTATTTGTTATGCCATGCAGAAGTTTATATCCTATCTTCATCATGGGCATATCCTTCTTTCTCAAATATTCAAAACTGGGCAGCTGGCTCACATGAGAAAAGTGATACTGGAAAAGAAACTGAGCTAATAAGTAATTCCACAGATGAATTTTAAAAACTCTTCTAGATTTCCTCTGGCTTTTATAACACTGATAAAACAGGAGAGCTCTCTCTCTCTTTTTTTTCACTCACTCACTCACACACACACAAAGAGAGAGAGAGAGAGAGAGAGAGAGAGAGAGAGAGAGAGAGGAGTTTACAAAGTTGATGGCATCCATATAATGGAGTGCACCTCCTAGGTCAGGGGTCGGCAAGGTTTACCTTGCCTGGGTCGGTTCAGCTCCAGTGGAGATCCCTCTGTGGGCTGGATTGCGTGTGCGCATGAGCATGTGCGCCTGTGATTTCTGGCATCTGCACCTGTGCAGACGCAATTTCTGGCTCTGTGGAAGTAAGTCCCCACACCAGTTTAGCGCAGCGCATGGGGACTTGGCAAATGGGCGGCTTGGTTCAGGGGCGGCTCATGGCCGGTTAAACGGCCCCCGTGGGCCTCTTATGGCCCATGGGCCTTAGGTTTCCTACCCCGTCCTAGGTGAAGTCAAACTGCTGTGTTAGCAACACTAAAGTGACCTCCCTGGGGCTGAAGCCTGGGCAGTGTGTATAGATGTCCTGTGCAGCAGAGCAATACATTTGGCATCAGCTTGACTGCAGGAGTTGCCAGAAGGAGGAGTACAAGGGATCCAACCATCTTAGGGACTACACTCCAGATTTGTGTAGGGTTTACTCCTAAGCATTTTCTTCTCTCAAAAATATCCTGCAAGGCAGTGGAGGTTTAGGATCAGAGTTTTCCTTCTCCGAGATGGGCTACCTTCTCAGGTGGACAAGCTTTCCAAATTTATTTTTAAACATCCAGCTATGCCATTTGTCATCCCCATTTCCTCTGGCAATGAATTTCAGAGATCAAATTACTTGTGAAAATGATTTATTTTTAAACTACCCCCTGTGTCTTTGAATGCCCTCCAATTATGTGAAAGAACAAACATATTTATTCATTAATTTATGTATCTCTTATACCCTACTCTTCAACCCTAAAGATTCCAGAGCCACTAACAATTACAAATCATCCAATTATCACATTAAATCAATAATCAATTACAATAAATCACCAGTTTAAAACTGAGGGCCTTCTCAGTAGTGGCACCTGCCCTGTGGAACGCCCTCCCATTAGATGTCAAGGAAATAAACAACTATCTGAATTTTATGAGACATCTGAAGGCAGCCTTGTTTAGGGAAGTTTTTAATGTTTGATGTTTTATCGTGTTTTTAATATTCTGTTGGGAGCCACGCAGAGTGGCTGGGGAAACCCAGCCTGATGGGCAGGGTATAAATAAATAAATTATTATTATTATTATTATTATTATTATTATTATTATTATTATTACCTTAAATTGTAAAATAGTGATAGTGGCAGATGTTAAAACTATATAAGATCAGAAATTTACAACATACATAGAAAAGAACTATACACAAATAAAGACACTCGTAGGACTGCAATAGAGCTCATAAGGTTTATTAAAAATCATTTGGTTTGGACTTAAGATTATTGAACAAATATATTACAACAATTGAAGGATGTACATTAACAAAATTTTGAACAGTATTACTTCATAGTATTAAGTATACATAGAATATAAACAGGACAAATGCATAAAGATAAAGAAACTATAGAGAAACCAGAAGAAGGAGGGAGGGAAGTACAAACTCATTAGAGTTAAAGCATTAAGGTAAAAAGAAATAAGCTATGAATTATGATGGTGAAATTTGTAAAAATTTGTAAAACCAATAAAGATCATTAAAAAAAACCTATATAAGATCTATGCCCGTAAGTAAACATTATACAGTGGTTTACAGTCCTGGTTTAGAAGGGTGTTGTTTTTTAAGTATAGTTTGCTCCATTACTCAACCTCCCCCCCTCCAGGAAGAATTTCTTGACAATCAATTAATCCTTCTTGCAGTTTAAACTCATTACTGCCTGCTGTACCCTTCAAAGGCCATGATAAATGACTCTGCTTCATGGCAGCTCTTAAGGAAGAATCTGGTCCCTTGACCTCTAGTAGCCTGAGTCTGGATTCCATTCTTCTGCATGCTCATTGGTGGAACCTGCTCCCTAGAAGTTGGCTGGAGCATTTGCATACTCTTGCAAGGTGCTGGGATAAACGAAGGCAGCCTGCCAGGTGTGAAATTCCACCCCTTCTGCTTATTCCTAGGGCTGTGGCAAGATTAGAGTGACAGGAATAGACTGTAAACAAACCTGGCCCACTGCAATGAGTTCCTCCCTTTGACTTGGACCGGTGTATTTTTCCATCTCAGAGTGTGGTCAGTCTTAATATAGCCTACAGCTTACTTTGTGGAGGTCTGGATTTTCTCTTTAAGAGCTCCGTCCTATTTAACCTAGTGCTTCTCAAACAAGCTAGCCAATATTCCCACTGCCTGTGCCAGTTAAGCTCTGTCTGCTGCTTCCTGTTTCCACTACATAAGAAAACAGTGATGGCCTAAGTTAAAACAGCTATAGGTCTGTCACTTGTCTGAATCCTGTGCAGTTTCATGGAACATGCCATCCATTGCTAATCATGGCATTATGCACTACATTAAGCAGTGTAACATTAATGATACCATTAAACAGGTCAAGTAAACCAGGTAGCACCTCTGTTGGAGATTGTATGCACCCTTTATCAATTTGTGGCTAGTGTGTTTCCGCATCGTAGAATTGTAAAAAGGGGGGAAATGATTTCCTGGTGAGCAAGGATATATAATATTTTTTCACACTTTTATCCTGCTCTTTCTCCAAGGAGCAAAGCATGGGACGTCATTAGGTTACCTCATTTTGTCAGCGAAAAACACATGACTTCTCCAAGCCTATTCAGTGAGCTCCTTGACTGACTGGTCAGGGGTGAAATAGAGATGGACAATCTATTTACAGCCCATGCTAATTTCACATGCTCATTCACAAGACTGTTGCATCCTGTTTCTGTATTAATCTGCATTTTATTTTATTTAAAATCTGGATTAAAAGTTGCATTTAAATACGGTATATATATATTTATGATAAAAGATGTGTTTAGATAATGCTTCACTTAGTGTGTGCATTCTGATGGCATTTGATCTTAAAATACACATTTTTCTTCCTTTTTTTTTAACCCAAGGGCTGATTGGATTTTAAAAAATTAAGACATTGTCTGAATCAAGGGACAATGGCTTACTGCTATGCTATCAGTCCTGAGGAAGCATTTCATAGGAGTACAAGTTTTAAACACATTTTATCCTGTGCTACTAGCACAATCCTCTAGCACAGAAGGCGTACTGGGAGTGAACTTGAGAAAGGTGTACACTGGTGTGGGCTGAAACCGCCTGCCCAAATATATTGAAAGAATCACTTGTGTCCTTACTGTTTGCCAAAGGGAAATCAGAGTTTAAAGGTAGGTTTCCTGAGAACGATTGACATATGTCTATGCTCAGTCAGTCAGAATAAATTATGGAGCGTTCAGTATTTGAAAGAGTCAGCTGGGGGAAGTAAGGGTGAGGAAGAGGGTATGTGTGAAGGATCTAGTCATTTTTACTTTTCTGGAATCCGCTTTCACCCAGAAGCAATGAACTCTAGTGACTCAGCCTTGACAGCCAGTAGAAAGCTGAACTCTCTCACAGAAGAATGCCTGCATATTAGTTTTCCAGTAGATCCTATGCAGTGAGTATCCAACTCTGGGTGAAGCCCAACTTGTCATGAGTTAATACATGCAGGGTGGGTTCCAAGCACCCCCTCCCCCTGCCCAAACAAATAGCACATTGCAAAGTGTTTTAAAATGGATGGAACTTCCAAGGTGGGGAAGGGTCAAAGGTGGGACAAAAATCCAAAGCGTATCACTGTGTTCAACAGTCCAGTAATACTTTAGATTCCTCCCACAGGCCTGATCATATGCTTGCTGGTTGAGAACTCAACTAACTTGAGTCAACAGTTATGAGATTATTCCCTTGAGTAATCTACTGTGCCTGTGCTCAAAGAGTTGCGCTGACTTCTGAATTGTTATTGAGCTATGTTCAAAGTTTTCCTGTCAGTATATAAAGCCCTTAATGGCTTGAGAACAGGTTACTCAGGGGATCAATTTGGCCTATGCATAGCTATTTAACCACTTTGTTATGCAGAACTTTCATTTTTATAAGTGCCATATGATGAAGGTTTCACATTTACAAGGAGCTGATCTTGTAGTGTGGCAGCACTAATGCATAGGCACTCCTGCCTATTGACATCAGTCAGGAGCCTTTCTATATTGCTTTACACACTTGCTGAAAACTTTATATTTCAGCAACTCTACCCAGACATTTTTTAGACATTTATGTTAGGTTATAATGCTTTACTGGCTTTATCTGTGTTTTATTAACTATCATGTATACCTACTATTTTAACAGTTTTGTGGATTTTAGCAATGATTTGTTTATAATTATATTGTGTACACCACTTAGAGAGTTTTATAATTAAACTGTCTATAATTTTTTCTAAAAGCCACAAGCAAAGGAAGGGGAAATGTCTATATTGGCTGTTTGATGTGAAAGATTCACAGCTTGAATCCTGGATAAGAAATGGCATTCTCATATGGTGAATCAATGATCTCTATGCAAGAACGGGGGGGGGGGACCTGTTCTCTGCAATTGACACCAAGGTGATCATACTTTGCATTTTGTACACCAAATTTGCACAGAGAGCTCAAACAGAAGTTTTCTGGATACTTGCCCCAACAACTGCCTTTCCTTGGAGATTTTCACAAATCTGATAAATCTGGAAGAATTGGAATAGCTTGTTGCATGATGGAAATGTCATTTTAAATATATCTTTTTATAAAAGTATGTCTATACTGCCCACTCACATAAAATATCAAAGTGGTGCACAGCATTAACTATTTTTAAAAGAATACAAAATAATGACTGGATTAATCGGTTTCTCTAAAAAAAGGAAATTTAACTGAGTAGGCTCATTGGTATAAGAGAGTCTTCAAGAGATCTCTGGAAGTTGACTGCTGAATCTCTGTTAGAAGAGAGTTCATAGCATGGAACTGGTGACACTAAACCTTTGGCCTGATATTAAGCAGCTGTTGAAAAGGGGAAGATGTCTAGTTGGGATTTACATTTAGCTGATGTTTTTCAGGTTATCAGTTATATGTGTGTATTTTAGAGTATGCTGCTGTCCTGGAACCTAACCAAGATGGACTAGAAATCCTGGCATAGGATGGACCAGAAACGTAAACATGCAATACAATTCATAGGGTCCAGAGACTTAGGAGAGGAGACTCTAGATAATCCAAGAAACGGAATGGAGGTCATTAAATGTCAGACAGGCAATTTTCTGGTTTCCAATTTTTACCTTTAAGCTTACAGACACATGTGCAATATTCTGCAGCGAAATGATACTTTTAATACCTTTCCGTGACATTTTGCTTATGTAACCTTCATCCCACCTTCCATTAATGCTGTTGTAAATTACTGCATACTGATAGGCTGATCATCCTTGAAGGCTAAGATATTATCTGTTTCATGTCATTAGAAAATGATTCCTTTCCTGTTAAGTGTGACCATTTCCTGACTTCTCTCCTTTTGATGAGACTGGAAGCCTAGAGATCAGACTAGTCAGAATAGTGTGCTAACTGGGGTGAACTCTCTCTGCTGCAATTCTATGCATATCTACCTGGAAACAAGTCCCACCGAGTTCAGTGAGGATTACTATTAGGTAAGCATATAGGATTGCAATCTAAGAGGCCCAAGTCTTCCTGCTGGTCACTAATGAGACTTGAGGGTAATAGGTGATGGCAGAGTAGCCTTGCAGCAACTAAGCTGCTTCTGCTTCTAGATGAGGCAACTCTGTAACCAGCCACCCTGCCAACAAACATCTCTTTGTCTATATCTCTGATATTTTAACTGTTAATTTGCTAAATTTGCATTTTATGCATCTTGTTAGCAGCCTGGGCTCCTGTGGGAGGAAAGGTGGAATATAAAAATGAACAATAAATGTGCTGCCGCAGACCTTATAACTAGGAGCTAATTTTTCCACATGGGATTCTGGGATTGCCCCAGGCTCTGGTGATATTTTCTGCTTTGATCAGGTATGATGCTCTTTTACTCTGTACCAGTTTAGGCTGTGCGTTTGTTGTTGTTGGCATATTCTTACCAGTGCCAGAGGCGTGTGTTCTTTTGTCACAGCTGTAGCCTGACAGACATGCCGGATGCCCTGCACCATGTTTATTTTTACCTGTTGATGTACAACACCTCTCTGTTGCCATTCCAGGATGTTGCTTGCTTGCTTCAATGCTGGCTTTTGACTCAAAAGGTTATTTCCTTATATCTCCTGTCACTCATCAGCACTTACATCCTGTTGTTTCCTCTGCTGAGCAAATAGACTTTCTCTCCGAAAGATAATGATGTAGACGAGGGTGTCAGATTCTATTAGCTATAGCAAGCGACCACAGAGACACTTCCTTCCAACTAAAGCTGCTGGGGCACAGAGAGGCCCTGAACTCTAGTCCAGCACACAGAGACCACCTACACCCTGTCATCGCAGGCTTGCTTTTTAAGTAGTACAGTATTCCCATATTCCACTAACCCATAATTCTAAAACAACCTTCGCTGACCTGGTGCCCTGCTGATGTTTTAGATTACAACTCCCATCAGCCCCAGCTACGTCGAACTTTGGGAAGCTCCAGGGAGCCCTCCTTCCTGTTTACACTACAGAGCGTGTATAAAGTTCCATTATCAGACATTAGTCCAGCCACCAGCTTGTCTCTCCTGGGGTCAGGCGTTCCTTTAAGAGGCTTGGCTGCCAGCTGCCAGGTTTGTTTCTTTGTTTATTGCTTTTGACACCCACTGCAGTTGAAGCCTCACTTGCCTGTGTGTTGCTTTTCTGCTCTCGACTCCCAATTCCTGTCCTAACTGCATCTCTGTACGTGTGTACATACCAATTACTAAATTAAGTGTCACCTTACGACTATGGGGATAGATCTCCTACTCCCCAGTTCCCTTGATCATTAGCATCCAGCAGCAAGCATGTAATTGTATAACGGTGTCTCTTGTAACATTTAATAATATTTGCATTGTTATCGTCGTCTTCTGCTGGGACTAGGAACTTGTACGTGGCATAATTCCTTTCACAGAAATAAATTCAGAGAAAGAAAGAAAGAAAGAAAGAAAGAAAGAAAGAGAAAGAAATGTCTTCCTACAGTACGATTCATTAGACCTTCTCACACTGCTTTCCTCATACATGTGCTGAATCTTACAATGCAGTTCATGCTTATCGGAACAGTCTCCCACTTCACATGTTAATGTACTTAAGGCCTATGTGAAGACACATAGGAACACATGAAGCTGCCTTACACTGAGTCAAACAGGCTGGATTTGATTTAAATCAAATTGATTTAAATCACAATTTAAATCACTAGTCAGTAAGACTTGATTTAAATCTTTTTTTTTTTTTTGGCAGAAAGATTCATTCTTGCTGGTATAATCTTAATATTTACAACCAGATGAAGGTTTCATTTTTGGAATAATAAATTTTCAGAGTAGTTTTTACAGTTATATCAAAAATTACTGATTTGGTTATACCATTAGAAATACTGGTACATAGACAGATAATTATGAAATTATTGTGAGGTTTAATAAGGTAACTGTTTATATTTGGACAACTTTTCTGCTGTACTTTACTGGAAGGAGAAAAATAATAATTTCCTTAATAACAATTTATTTAACTAAAACAATAGCATTATAGCATATGGATCCATGTTTGTTAACTGATGTGGTTTAACAATTTTAAAAAAACAACAACAACTTAGACTGAGTTTTAGCACACATGAAAAACTTAAAACAAATCTTTATTTCCTGATGAATAGCCTTTGGACTATAATGTAACTTAAATAGAAAACTATATTTCGAAAGATTTTTCCTCTAAAAGTGTTTTATTTTAAAAATCTGATTTAATTTTTTTTTTAATCCATTTTTGATACTTTAAAAAGAAAATCATTGATTTTTATCCACCCTGGGGTCAAGTCATTGGTCTATTGTACTCAGCATTGTCTACAGTAACTGGCAGCAGGTGTCCAGGATTTCAGCCCTACCTGGAGATGCCGGGCATTGAACCTGGGACCTTCTGCATGCAAAGCAGATGCTCTACCATTGAGCTATGGCCCTTCCCATTTTAGTTAATGAGGCATGCTTATTGCTGTACCAGTTTAGTTTTAGTCCATATATGAGTGCTATTAAACCTAATTATTTCTCTCCAGCATATTGACAAAATGTGTGGATATAGGAAGGGCTTGCATACAGAAGGTACCCCAGCTGATGTGGGAGACCTGCTTGTTCAAAAGCATAAATGTCTTTTCAAAAACCAGTCACTTCTGTTACATACAGAAGCGTCTCCACCCCCAGCATTCTGCCTGGACACTGAGGTCCAGCGCCGAGGGCCTTCTGGCAGTTCCCTTATGACAAGAAGCAAAGCTACAGGGAACCAAGTAGAGGGCCTTTTTGGTAGTGGCACCCGCCCTGTGGAACGCCCTCCCATCAGATGTCAAAGCGATAAACAACTACCTGACATTCAGAAGACATCTTAAGGCAGCCCTGTTCAGGGAAGTTTTCAATATGTGACATTTTTTGTTTTTGTGGAAGCTGCCCAGAGTGGCTGGGGAAACCCAGTCAGATGGGCGGGGTACAAATAATAAATTATTATTATTATTATTATTATTATTATTATTATTATTATACATACATGCCTGAAATAAATAGCCATGGGTTCTTAACTGGGTAGATAATGATTGCAGAGCGCTATGTGGAAGTACAGTTCAGATTTTTATCCTGAAATTATGATTTGCTGTGCCCTTCTACAAATGTACATTAACATCGCTTCAGGTTCAGGTTCATCTATCTTAGAAGCATCTACCTTTACAGATGCCCTGGCAACTGAAATCCCAGGACAACCCAACAGCCAAAAGCTAGCATAGTTGAGCTGATAACATGTTATGCATTTGAGGCACTAGCTTAAAAAACGTTTTAAGAAATAGCCTCTACCACAAAGCGAGTCAGAAAATGCATCTAATGCTTTACATTGAAGGAAAGGGGCATTAAAAAGTAGACAGTGTTAAACCTGTTTTTGTGGGCTGCAGTAATTTTGCAAAGGGTTTTTATGGCTTACTTAGGACAAAGATCAATAGAAGCGAGAGAAAAGGAGAAAGAGAGAAAGAATGAAAACAGAAGAATGTGCCATGAAGCACACAACCGAAGGAAGTTTGGGCCAAAGGGCAATTATATGAAAAACTGCTGCTACAGAACAGCAGGAAATATATGTTCTAGCTCGAGTAATTATTTAAAAAGATTCACAGAAATCTGCTATGTATTCCTAGCTTTAGTAAGAATGGAAAATGCTTGTCACATTTCACTGTCCCGGGGTCTGCTATGAGAATGTGGCCTAGAAAAGACGCTGCAGTGTTGCACATGTTTGTTAGTGCTCATTTCTTCCTAAATAGGCTGTATATTGGACTGGTCCAGTCGTCTCTCCTTCTTCACAAATCAAAGACTCTGCTGCTATATTATGGCGTGCCCATGCTGCACTCTGCCACAATGGGAGTTCAGTCCAATGGCAAAACTGTCTTCTCGCTCAACAAGCGACTCTTTGTCAACCAGCCTTGCACAGTCAAGTCCACTGCCTGCCTGGTGTCAACCCCTGCTGTGCAGAATGCAAATGACGCTGCACAGACCTCCCTGAGCTGCTCTTCCCAGACAGCCCTGCAAGTGTATCTGCACACAAGGCACAAAAGTAGAAGAGAAATTGGCTTCACCCAAGTTGTATGTGCAGTCCCTGGTGAAATCTCAGGCGCTGCCTCCAGCTGCCGTTTATTTATTCGCCCAATTCATTTGTGCCCTGCTCTGTCCTGCCACTGCAATTGTAGTGCTCAGGGTGGCTTAAAACATGCAAACGTTACAAAATCGTGCACATTTTTTTAATTAAAAAACCCCCAAAAGTAGTAAAGGAGAAACAGCTGGTAGATGAAAGCAACTAAGGAGGGATCAGTGCAGACCAGCTTGAGCAAAAAATGTATTTGACTCGTGGTAGAAGACCAAGAGAGAGGGGGCAAACCAACTTTCTGAGGTAGAGCGTTCCATAATCCAGGTGCAGCTGCAGAGAAGGCCCTGTCTTGTATCCCAACCAATGGCGCCTCAGCCATAATTGAGATGCAGAGGGAACTCTCTCTAACAAGTCATAAGGAGGATGTGGGATAATTTGGCAGAAGACAGTCCTCTTCTGCCATTGACCCAAGCCATTTTAGGGTTTAATGGTCACTTATAGTTGAGACTGGAAATGGGCAAGAAACCAAGGCCGCTGCCCTGAAATAAGAGATGCAAACAGCTCAAAATAGGTCTCTGTCCTCCTCCTCCTCCTGTAACTTTATCAATATAGGTAGGGCACAAGCCATCAGCAGTTAAGCTCAGCAGAGGGCAAGGCTGGACCACTTTGTGTGTTGGAAAATCATTGCCACATGTACAAGATTCCCTCTTTGCCTTTCAGAGCAAGTCTAAAACAACTGGAGAATTTAGGTTTGTTGTCTTGCTAGGGGGAGGGACGATCCATAAAATAAATCCCAAAAAGGAGACTGCTAAAAAAGTTCCCTTCACTCACTTTGTCAATCTGCCTCATGTCTCCCATTCATAAGTAGAATGTTACAGCAAATATCCATGCTGCTCGTTTAGGCAAAAATCCTTTAAAAAGTTTTATAAAATTAAGAAGTTCTTACAGGGTAGTCTTAAGTGCTTTTCTGGCTCCCTCTCTTTCTGTTTAAAAAACCTTTCTAGCTAGTTAGAGCAAGAAGAAAGCACAGTGCTTTCAGAAACCTCCTACTGAAAAGTCTCTGGAAACTGTAGTACATTAGGATCTGCCACCTTTTCCTGGATAAATGTACAAAGAAAAAGATGGATGCCCCCATGTATCTTTGGGGTACAGCCATCTTTTTTCTGTATCGTGTCTCTCTAAGGCACGGCCCTTGCTTAGAAGGGTTCGTGGACATGTAATCTACTCCATGTGTTTACATTCTAATCCAAGCATGACCTGTCCAATGCAGACTAAGGAGTTTTTATTCAGATTGTGGGGCCTGCTCATCTCTAGTCATTGAGCATAAAGAACTACCTGTAATATAAAGCCATTGTTTCTTGTTTATTCCTCTTCTTTCAAAGCTCCTGTCTAACATCTGAAAATAACTGCAAGTAGGGGACTCTTCAGTGAAAGATCCCCCTGTATTGGGAAATCTGTGATGTAGACATGAGGGAGTCCGTCTTCACACCCCTATTTCCAGGATACGGGAGAGGAGTGGTTCAGAGAGAAAAAAGGGAGAGATCAGTTTAATTCTAATACGAAACAAATGATTAAGTGAAAGTGACAGCTTGGATAACACTGTTTCATAGTCTATCGGGACTGGATGACAGTGGATTAGAAAGAGACTCTTTTGAAGAATCACAGCTGTGAGACAATGGGAAGTTCCTTATGAACTGACTACTGTCACAGGCTACCCAGTTTAATTTATCTCACTGCTAAAAGGTTATTCTGTTCCTCACTTTCCCACCCACACCTTCATTATCACTCTCCTTTCACCTCTCTCCCCCAGGAGCCTGGATTTGGGGCAGAGGTGGCAGCCTTCTACCTGAGCAGTCACAAGGGATGCCTTGACCACATAGCACTTCCACCATCCTGCATATGCCTCTGTCTTTTCAACAGCAATAGTGAAATGTCTGAGGTGGAAGAATAGCCTTGGGGGGGGGTGTTTCTGGGGAGAGAGGCCTGACTGACTTAGTGGTGGTGGGGACCCAGGCACCAAAGATGTTCAAAAGGTGGGCCTTGAGGAGGGTTGAAAAGCAGTCCAGAATGATTGAATGTAATAACTATTAATACAAATACACTCCAATAATACCAAAATGTTGACCTACTCCAGTAAGGACTGGACCATTAGGTCCAGTCGTGACCTACTCTGGGGTTGCGGCGCTCATCTCGCTTTATTGGCCGAGGGAGCCAGCGTACAGCTTCCAGGTCATGTGGCCAGCATGACAAAGCCGCTTCTGGTGAACCAGAGCAGCGCATGGAAACGCCATTTACCTTCCCGCCGGAGTGGTACCTATTTATCTACGTGCACTTTGACGTGCTTTCGAACTGCTAGGTTGGCAGGAGCAGGGACCGAGCAACGGGAGCTCACCTCGTCGCGGGGATTCGAACCGCCGACCTTCTGATCAGCAAGTCTTAGGCTCTGTGGTTTAACCCACAGCGCCACCCTTGACCTACTCCAGTAGCTTAGTACTAAATGTGATAGAGAATGAAGCCTAACACAGAAGTAAAAATGCACTACATGCAAAGGCAAACCGGTTCCCATTTGACAAAAGCAACATGGGCTTCTCTACAGCTAACCTTCATGCATTAGTTGGCAGCCGCACCTCTCACTTGCAGCAGCCTTTCTCCAATCTGCCTTCAACATCTCCCTATCTCTTCCCCACCTTCGAGAGGTATGCAGACTGGATGCATTCTGGTGGTTCAACAAAGATGCAAGAAAGGAATCTGACCATGAGTTGCTTGTATTGAGGAGCTTGGTTAGATGGGACCTTGTTGGCTCCTTCTCTCACCTGGTCCCTGCTGGGCTGGAAGTTGCAGCACCACACTGGCTCTATCAAGGGTAGCACTGCAGACAGTGCAGCAGAGATGAAGACAGCATTTTCCTTTCCTTTCCTAAGCTGCTATGGTGCCCCCAGGAGCTGAGGCACCTGGATTTAACAGTGTTTCGTGGCAAAAAACTGTAGCAGAAGATAATTGGGGCAGCAGTACCTCTGCTTTGGGATCTTCTTGCTCTTCAGCAGTTGTGCAAGAAGGACACACAAATTTATGGGTCTAACTGCATCCATCTGATGAGGCATCTCTTCTGCCATTGACTCTCTATATGTGTTTATTAGTGCATTTCAAAGCATGCTTCCGATCAGGGATATCTATCAGTACTGACTTCCCGGCCAGAAAGTACTGGGTAAGGAGTGGCTTATCAAAACCGACCACCTGAACGTGCGAGCTAGAAAGTTTTCATGGCAGTGAGCAAACAGGGTATGGAGCTCTACAGTCAGCTGTTGAGCACTCAAGCTTTTGAGCTTTTGACTTCTAGACTTCAAGAGATGTGTAACTGAGAGGCAGGGAAATCAAGCTCCATGCAGAGAAAAATAATATTAGCATTTTGTATTCTATTAATATATAAAGAAGAACAGAAATGTGTTGTTATTATTAGAAACAGTTCTACCTCAATGGATATGCTTCCTCGGGAGGTCCTGTGCAAATATTGTGCTGGATAAGAACTCGCTAGGTGGCCTTAGGGAAGTCACTGTTGCTGACCCTCCATTCCACAACTGCACTACAGTGGTACCTCGGGTTACAGACACTTCAGGTTACAGACTCCGCTAACACAGAAATAGTACCTCGGGTTAAGAACTTTACTTCTGGATGAGAACAGAAATCATGCAGCGCGGCGGCAGCAGGAGGCCCCATTAGCTAAACTGGTACCTCAGGTTAAGAACATTTTCAGGTTAAGAACAGACCTCCAGAACGAATTACCATAAGTTCTTAACCCGAGGTACCACTGTACAGGGATAATTTCAGTCTACCTTACAGAGCTGTTGTACGTAAGATAATATGTGTGGAGCTATTTGAACAATTCAATTTCTAAGTCTTAATATTATTGCTACACTAATAGGAGAACTTCGCCTAAGGAACTAATCTTTGTTCTTGCAGCTTACCACACATTTATGTCATTTATGTCATTGAGGCTTGCGCAGGAGAACTTCCCTGTGGGTTGCGTCTCATTGGGCAAATCTGCCTGGATCCCCATTTAGCCACCATAAGGCTCGCGGGTGGCGCTGTGGGTAAAACCTCAGTGCCTAGGACTTGCCGATCGTATGGTCGGCGGTTCAAATCCCCACGGCGGGGTGAGCTCCCGTCTTTCGGTCCCAGCTCCTGCCCACCTAGCAGTTCGAAAGCACCCCTAAGTGCAAGTAGATAAATAGGTTCCGCTTTAAAGTGGGAAGGTAAACGGTGTTTCCGTGTGCTGCGCTGGTGCTGGCTCGCCAGAGCAGCTTTGTCACGCTGGCCACGTGACCCGGAAGTGTCTCCGGACAGCGCTGGCCCTCGGCCTCTTAAGTGAGATGGGCGCACAACCCTAGAGTCGGACACGACTGGCCCGTACGGGCAGGGGTACCTTTACCTTTTAAGGCTCGCCAAAATCCACTGCCTGTAGTAATTGTTTTGCATTGTCGCATGTTAGGGCTGCAAAATATGGTTTAGCAAGTGCCTCCTAAGCAGTATACAGTGGTACCTCAGGTTACATATGCTTCAGGTTACATACACTTCAGGTTACAGGCTCCACTAACCCAGAAATAGTACCTCGGGTTAAGAACTTTGCTTCAGGATGAGAACAGAAATTGTGCTCCGGCGGCGCGGCGGCAACAGGAGGCCCCATTAGCTAAAGTGGTGCTTCAGGTTAAGAAAAGTTTCAGGTTAAGTACGGACCTCCGGAACGAATTAAGTACTTAACCTGAGGTACCACTGTAATATGGTCCTGAAAGCTCCTCAGTCTTTTTCATTGTAAGTTCCTCCTTCAGTGGAGAATGTTGCAGATTCCTGGCTCTTCTGCTGTCCACTTGCTTTCTCTCCCCACCCCCATTGCCTTCTCCAGGTTATTCTCAGGTACCTTGGTTTCCCAGTTCCTCCCAGTAGCTGTCTCATTAAGAATCCTTGCTTGCAGAGTTTACGCCCACTCGCTTTCCCAGGGCTCAGGCCTGGCCTTCTGCTTTTTGTCTCTTAATCCATCCACTGCTGCTGCAGCATCTCCCTGCTTTTTTTTCCACCCCGCCTCTGTATTTCTTTTAATGCGTTGCATGGCTCCCTTCCCAGATCTTTTGGGCCTCCTATTAAGCAAGTGAAGCCTCAGCCTTGCGGTGATTCCCTGTGTGCTCCACATGTCAATCAATACCCTGCGTGGCCCTTTGTTTATCATTCCTCTGCCAGCTTGAATCCCTGTGAGCAGGCCTCATCCAAGCCAATAAGGAATTAATTTGTGGAAGCAAAGACAAGACTCCTGTGATATGACAGTGCATGTTTCATAATAAAGTGTGTTTCGTTTCCAGCAACGCTGTTGGGATGCTGCTATGTTTTTGGGGCTAAATAGCTCGAGTGGGTGGTTTTTAATATTAGGCCATGTTTGCAGTGTACGTTCATCACTGATAGGTCCTGGATTGAGGAAATGTGTGGTGCACATTTGATTTGAGATTGGACTTAGCAATGTTAACTAAGCTTAAGCGTTCTACTACATTCCTCACTGTTGGCTGGGGCTGATGGGAGTTGTACTCAAAAATATCTGCAGGACACCAGGTTGGGAAAAGGTGTCCTCCTAGCTGGAAGACAGGCACATTTCCAGTTTGGTTTGGTTTGTTTCTAGCTGCCTTGGACCCTGGGAACCTACTTGGTGCCTCTTGGCAAGTCGTGCTCGCTGCAATTAGAGAAAAGTAGTGGCTGTGCATTTACAACTGATTGGACAGAACAAATGATATACTCCAGGGTATACTTGCCTAGTGCTGGATGTTCCCATTGCACCATAGAACAATTGCAGACAGTCCTTGGGGCACATGCAAGCTCCAGAATTAGGAGCATTTCGAAGTCTCAATCTAGCACTAAAGCAGATAAGAAGCCCCTGAAATGGAGCCAAATATTATTTATAGATTCTCAAATGTTTCAGATCAATAATGTTTCAGATCATTTAAAAACAACAACCTGCCTTCAAACCAGTGCTATCGTTCTAGAAAAAGAGATGCTGGAACTCACCATGAACACCTCCCTCATTCTCTCAGTATGGCAATGGCGCCCACCTGAGAGGTGCTGGAACTGAGTTCCAGCGAGTTCCAGCTGAAAAAAGCCCTGCTTCAAACACTCTGCAGATTTGTCAGGTTTATATATTCAGGGTTATAGTTATATGATTTGATGAGATGCGCTGCAAGTTTGTTTTCAGTCTTGAGCCTTTGAACTATGAAAATGTTACAGCTTTGACCTTTTTTCCCAGCTATGCATCTGGAGGGGTAGCTTTAAAAATAAAGGGAACTCAGAAGAGGAGGAGCCAGCTGTCAGAAAGCAATAAGCACAAGAATATTTCAAAGGGTGATCAACGTCTTTTGGAATATTCAATAGAATTCTGGCCATGCTTCTGAGTCCATAACTCTTTTCAACATGGGTGAATATTAATTATGATGAAAACACATTTTCAATGGCTATTGGGCATGATAGTTAAAAGGAGCACCCATGCTCAGAAGCAGTCTGTCTCTTGAGATTCAGATGCTAGAGATGAAGTGGAGGAGAGATGAACCTTCATGTCCTGCTTTTAGGCTTCCTAGAGGCATCTGCCTGATCCTTGTTATAATATAGAATGCTGGACTAGAATGTCCTTTGGTCGGATCCAGCGAGGCTGCTATGGCTCTTATGTACATAGAGGTGGTGAAGGTCTCTTTGTGACCCCCTGTACCAGAGCACGCCAGGCACTCGCTTGCTTTATAGGTTTCAGGAATGAAAGGTTGACTCATCTTGTTCATGATGCATAGATTGGCAACCTGAAACCACTCCTAGTTATGTACCTTTCTACAAGTGATCTGTTCAGGCCTGGCAAGAACAATTTGTTCCTCCCCCCCCCCCCGTCTACTGAATGCAAAGAAAGAGGGGGTGGGAAAAGGGGGTAGCAGAAATAAAAAAATTAAAAGGGGGGAGAGAGAATGACTACACCCACTGGTGGCTTTGACCACATCACTGTTACCATGTAGTCTCCAGATTACTCCGACTAGGTGGTCTAACACCTGGATAGCTCACTTGGTTAGAGTGTGATGCTGATAATGCCAAGGTTGCAGGTTTGATCTGCATATTCCTGCATTGCAGGGGGTTGGACTTGATGATCCTTAGGATCCCTTCCAACTCTATAATTCATTGTATAATCCAAAAGAATGTGGTCCTCTTCAGAAAAAGGGTTCTCCACCTGCCTGCACTTCCTAAATTTGACTGAAGCTTGGTGATTCAAACACTTAACTACTCTCTTTTGAACTTGTGCAACACAAAAAGGACGCTGAACAGCAGGGGCCAAGGGGGCTGGGAGATGAAGGTTTGGTCCTCCTCGAGCTCTTTAGCTGCTTCCTTCTTGTATGCAAGTGGAAGAGCTTCCCAAGCCACCCTTTTCTTTGCCTCTAACCAGGTTTTCCTCTTCCTTCCACAGGGAAGACAATGAAGTACTAGAGATGCTTCCCTTTGTGTTCGCCATCCTGGGCTCAGCAGAGGCTACCTGCAGGACCGCCGCCTGCAACAACACCACCAAGGATTACTGCTACAGCGCCCGCATCCGCAGCACTGTGCTGCAGGGCTTGCCCTTCGGAGGGGTGCCCACCGTCCTTGCCCTTGATTTTATGTGCTTTCTTGTAAGTATGTTGGCAGTGTTGCTGTCTGGCTTGGCACTTGAGCTAGGTCTCTTCCCCCTGCATCTGTCACAGAAGGAAAGTCAGATGTCATAAGGAGATATGTCCAGTGCCATACAGCAAAAGATTCTGAAGGGAGAGGAACAGGTGACCACGCAGAGCATAGGAATCTTGCCTCAAGTGCTAGAGTCATTTGCAGATCCTGTATGTTTTCAAATGTTTTCACGTGGACAGGAAACTTCTCTCTCTCTCTCTCTCTCTCTCTCTCTCTCTCTCTCTCTCTCTTGTTCTGAAAGTTGAGATGCTGGAAAAATCTGTGTCGATGCCAAATACTTCCCAGACATCCACACACTACTGCTACTAGCACTTTGCAAAATCGTCCACAACCTTCATTAGAGTTTCTTGCTAAAGGACCGAATAAAAATTAAATTGTTAGAATAAGAGGCGTTTGCATATTTTTATGTTGTGTGCATATACTATTTTGCAAGCAATGTGGAGAATTTAGCTTTCTCTATGGTGGAAACAAAAAGCTATACTATGTTTTTTATATATCACTGGGGGCACTGCAGTTTGGTGGAGGACAGAGTATCTACTAACCAGGGACCTTGGCCTTACATTTCCTTATTTGCTTTTCTGCAGGCACTGCTGTTTGTTTTTTCCATTTTACGTAAAGTGGCCTGGGATTATGGGCGTCTGGCACTGGTGACTGATGCTGACAGGCAAGTGGAACTCTCTCTCTCTCTTTTTCTCCTAGAAAGTGGAGAAACATCCTCTTTTGTCAAATAACTTCACCTAGAAGTTAGGCTCAGTTACTGAAATGCAGTCCAACAGGTTAGCGTTTTGCAATCCATCTGTGGGCCAGAACTCTAAAGAGGTACTTTAGGTGCACTCAAGTATTCGGTAATACCTAGTGATTTTTTTCTTCTTCTTTAGACAACAGTCCCTCAAGTCCTATCATAAACTTCTTTTTCCTGCAACTCCCTCAGTTTTGAAAGAGGTGTGATGTGGAGGGTTATTGCTTGATACACTCACATCCTTCCAAGTTTCCTTTTGGTGTATGCAGTTCTTTAGATGTAGCTGGTGCCCACATACAATATACCCCTTCTCCTAGCATAGTAGAAGATCCAGCCTGACTAGTCCTGGGTGGCTCATAAAACGTCTGGCCATCCAGTCGTTTCAGGGCAGGGGAGGCAGATGAGTGATTGCACAGCAACCCAATAACTTGCTCCTCCACCATTTCACACTAGGGATGTGGAAGAGGGTGTGGACCCTCTGCCTAGGATATTCAAGGTCAAATGACCAGCCCTTTTAGAAGAGCAAGTGATGACAGCCTCATATATGCTAGTAGTGAACTCCTTCCCCAAGTGATGATTCTTATGTAGCAAAAAGGTCGCCATTCATGCACAAGAGGGAGCTAATGGGGGGGGGGATGGACCCAAAGTTTCCAGAAGTACCAAAATGAGAGGGGACTTCAGCAGGGGTATCCCAAAAACAGTCCCTTGAGGAATCAGGTGGGCACAGAATCTGACGGACTGTTGGAGAGGCATGATGAGCTGAGAACCCAAAGTGGAAGCATTTTATACTGCAGCATTTTATTGCAGGTTCCACATTGTTATTTTTACATACATACATTCTGCTCGGGAGGGCAAAAGTACAATCACTAAGTATGTATCCGATCAAATAGCAACTTCTTCCTTTTGATGCCAGCAGTAAGGATTCTTTTAGTAGAGCAGCAGTTAAAACTCATTAGTATGAGATACAGGCCAAAGGTCTGTAAAAAAAAAAAAAAAAGGAGGAATGTTTTGGCACAGGGGTGATAAGTCAACAGTGAGGGTGCCAAAGTGAGCGTCTCTGGGGACAGCTGTCAAAAGTTTAGGTGCAGCCACAAGACGACGCAACCCTGGTGTTGGTGAGAGTTCAGAGGTGCATGATTCATAAATAATTATCTGAAACACAGCAGTTCACAGACCCGAAGAGACAGAGAAAGCCTGCCAAGGAACGGTACACAGACGATGGGGGAAAATTGTTACAGGGTTGCAAGGTTGTGGTTGCTGCTTTCTTAGCCTGCAAAATTGCTTACAAGGCAGACAGATCTTTGATCTTTGATTTTACAGATGTTCATTTCCCAATGAAACTGGAGACCACATGCTATGTTCTTGGATGCTGCAGCTTTTTATTTGTACAGATGTTACAGTTTTCGATCTGCAGAAGTGAGAGCTGGCAAGAGGGGAGAGTTCCACAGCGGCAGTTCCCTTGAGTCAGAAAGTTGGTTAGGGGAAGTCTTGGGAAAGAATGGTTAATGATAGCTTCTGTGACTGGAGGGGAGAGAGAAATGACTGTTGTTAACCACCATCCCTTGTGCATGTTGCTGCAACTCTGTGATGCAGAGCAGAGTTGCATCGTGAAGCAGGGGAAAGCATTCTTGTCTTCACAAAGAAGGGAAAGAGGACAGGAAAGTGTTCTTAGAGGGCTCATCACCACTTCCGCTTGTCCCACTGCTTTCCTCCAGGGAAACTTGCTGTTTACTGCTGATTCAGAACAAAGTCAATCGTTTTTTCTTTTTAAAAAAAATTATTAGATTTTCCACAATTATAACAAAAACCACAGAGCAGAATGACATACAAAAACAGAAAGAAGAAAAAGAAAAACACATCAATGAACGAAAGAAGAAAAAAGGAACAATAAACAGATAAACAATAACAACAAACTTAATTCTTTACAAGTCCAACCTTTTAAACATCTTGGTTGACTTCCTCTAGTCCCTCCCTTCTGAGTTTCCTTGTAGTTAAAAGTAACAGCTTTCCAATATCATTATTAAACTAAAACAATTTCCAATTATAGTCCATCTTATTCACTTTTCTTAACTTCTAAATCCCATTTATTTAATTATAACTTAGTTTAATCCTAGGCCTATTTGTTTCTTTTGAGTAATTTCTAATTTTTTATATTACAATATTTATTCAAATAGTCCTTAAATTTCCTCCAGTCCTCTTGAAACTCCTCTTCTTTCTGGTCGCGGATTCTTCCAGTCAGGTCAGCTAGCTCCGAGAAATCCATCATCTAAAGTCAATCGTTTTTTCTGCAGATTGACTTTTGTTCCAATTCACAGTAAACAGTGGATTTTCCTGGGGAAAGAGGTGGGACAAATGAAAAACCGCTCAGAGCCATGCCTAGAAAGTCTGGGACAAGTGGAAAACCTCTCAGCCCCATGCTTTCTAGCATAGAAGTGTGGCTGAGCCCAGTGCGTACATCAGTGCTGTCATGAGTGACTCTACTGCTGATAAAAATGGATCTCATATGGAAACGAAAGCTGCCGCCTCCATGCACAACCCATCTTCATTGGTCATAGCTCAAGGGTCTCTCTGATCTTGGGCATCCTGGACTGCCATCAGTGGACAGGTTTCAGAAAGCTGAAGCCTCGCTCTCATGACAGCAGCAGCAAACCAGAAGAAATGAGGATGCAAAGAAATGGGAGTCTCAGTGTATGAGAGAGAAATTAGAAACCTTTACTGTATTTTATTTGCCCAGCCGTCCCCTGCATTGCTGACTATCAACATTTCAGTTTTGTTGAGGGCCCCTGGATTTGGATTGGTCCTGGCTACCTGATGAAGGACAGCAAGAAGGACAGCAAGAAAAATAAATGTAGAGATTTGTGCAATATATCCGGATAGGAGGCTTAAGAGAACCAAGACAACTTCAGTTGATGGAATTGCTAGTTTTCTGAGCAGTCCACCCTCTGCTGCACATTGGCCACAATATGATCTACTTAGTTGCATCGCCTCCCTGGTTCCTTTTATAATAGGCTCAGAGACCATGTAACCAAGAGTCGTGTCCGGAAGGCCCCAAAGGATCACCGTCTGTAATACTAGCTGGTGCAGTCAAAGAGTGTATACTAAAGAAACTTTCCTTAAAATGTGCACATCTTCCACCCAGGCATTGACCTGGCTTCGGGAAGGGTACCAAAGACCTAAGGAGAGTGAAAAACAAACGTAACAGAGTTTGCCTGAAGAGCAAATGCATCTATATGTACATAGGCTTCGTTTGCTTTAGATAAGGCTCGGCTTCTCAAGGAGCAATTCAGAATATCAGCTGGTGTATTTCAATTTGCTGTTGTGGCTTTCATCTACAGCTGTTTATCCACCTGTTGCTAATAAGAGGGCACAGAATCTCATTTCCGAGGGAGGGCAGCCACATTTGCTCTGCATTTAAGTTTGCCTGGAGATGCACATGGCAAGGCAAATCTGAAATGACTGCAGAATAAATTTATCCCAACACCAGAGTGAGCAGGAAAACCCTGACAAGAGAGAGAACTGGCTCCAGTCCTGAACAGTTTGCATGAACCATAAAACTGAATCTGTAAGCCAAAAAAACTAAGTTTATTTTCTTCCTCTGGATGAATTTGGTGAACGGTTTCCTTCCCAGGACCCCAAAATGTCAGCACTGAGAGAGGAGGACCCTGGCTCTTGATTGAAAGATCCAGTTTGTTTGTAACTCTCCCTTTTTCTCCCCCACCCCCTTCATTCTTTTTCTTTTGTCCCCAGGCAGAGGCGCTGGCAGCAGGAGCATGAGGAACGGGAATAGTACGTTGCGGGTTTTCCCAGGGTGCTTCTTCCATCCTTCCTTAATTCTCTTTTCCTTCCTGCTTCTGTTGAAGTTTTCTCCTTTTGCTTCTGAACTAATTTTCACCGGGAGAGCAGGACTTGTGATTGTTGTCCACACTGGTCACTGCACACATAACCCTCTTGTGTCAGTCACACTACACCAAAATGGCGGTGGGGGAAACTTTCCTTCAGGGAGCTCAAGGTGTCAGACAAAATTCTCTACCTCCCCATTTAGCCCTCACAACGTCCCTGTGAGGTAGTTTAGGCTGGGAGACTGTGACTGGCCCAAGGGACCATCTGTAGTGGGGGGTTGCCAGATTTATGCTGGGCAATTCTGCCACCACTTTTCAGCAATGAGAAATGTTATCTTCTGCTTTGAAACATCTGCCTCCTCAGCTGACTCATGCAGAAGCCCAAAGAGCTGATTTAACTAGACTCTTCAAATTGCTCTTCCCTCAGGATTTAAAAAATAATAATATTTAGGAACCTGTTCCCTAGCCAGACATCCCATAAAGTTGGTAAGAGTTTTCACCACTGATATGTTCTAACCAAGAACAAATTGGGGCCCAGGGCCAAGCAAAGAAATTTGGCTTCTTCAGAAGAAAGACGAGATGGTTCCCTCGTCCCCCATCAACAAACAAAAGCTCACTAAATAGGGAGCGAAACCTTCTGTCATTCCTAGTGACAGAACAACGCCCTTTGCTACTCCTGAGGGTAGCAAGCTTGCTTAGGGGGGAGCAGAGTGGGTCACGCCACTGTGTTCTCCAAATCTTGCCACCAACATCCTACCCCCCCCCTTGCTGTATGTTGCCTGAGGTGACTGCATCACTCTGCCTCATGGGATGTTCTCTGTAGAACAGTATTCTTGTTGAGATGTAATAGGCACCCAATTATCTGCACTTTCTGGAAAGATTTGAAAACATTTTTGTGCTGAAAATCTTGCCTATCTATGTGGATAGGTCTCTGCCATGGGTGTCTACTTTAAAAATAATAATTTCATCTTCTGTGCTATTTTTAAACTGTTTTAGCTGTTTTTATTATATTCATCCATTGCCTTGGGGCATATGTGGAAGGCAATAGCAACCAGGGGCGAAGGAAGGTGTCATGACACCCGGGCCGGGCGTCACGACGTATGATGCATAGCGACGCCGCACATGCACTGTACAGCGGTTTGCCGCCAGCGCCACTGCAGCGCCGTACAGACGGTGCCGGGATCCCTCCGTCACCACTGCAGCCGCAAACACAGCTGTAGCGGCGACAGAGGGATCCCAGCACCGTCCATATGGTGCTGGAGTAGCACCGGCGGCAAACCACTATACAGTGCGTGTGCTGCATTGTTATGTACAGCGCATGCGTGCAATGCTGCACATGCGCTGTACTTAGCGGTTTGCTGCCAGTGCCAGGATCCACTGCTCGCAGCTGCAGCCGCGAACAGAGGATCCTCCAAAGGCGGCTGCGGCAGCGCGATAACTGCTTTCACCACCGCGAGCCCCCGCGGGGTGACTTCTTGTCACCCCCACAGGCATGGAACCCAGGGCATACTGCCCCCCCCACACCCCCATTGTGACATCACTGATAGCAACAATGCCCACCCTGCTGGTATATTTGGGGGGGCCAGCCCTGCTGTGATGTGAGGTGCAATTCAAGAGAGCCAAAGAGTCAAGTTATTTCATTTGCTTTACCACATGAAAACATAATTTGGATTTCCTGACTCAGGCACAAAATTCCCCTTCAACCAGACCTTGGTCTGATTAATATTCTATGGCCTTTTAAACGGGTGTCTTTTTGTGGGGGGCAGGTTATTGTTTTGTTTTAGCTATTTATTTTGTGCTTTTATACTGTATTTTTATCTTGTGAACCGCCCTGAGATATTTGGATAAGGGGTGGTATATGCATTTAAGAATCATAATCATAATAATGTTTCATGAGATATGGCAACGAAAGGAAAACCTGGACCTCACAATGACATGACAACCGGTTAATTTCTGAGAGGAGAGTGTCTAAACAGGCCAGGAGATGTGGTGAGGTTCATATTTGTGTGTGGAATCCCTGCGCCAGTTGTCGGTTTTAGCTCCAGATTTGGGCAGGGAGAAGGGCTTGTGCCCCTCCAGTCAGGAGACCCACCTGCTACTCACCACCATTACTGCCAGCTACTGCTGCCAGCACAGAGGGAGGCAGGAAGGGACAGTGGAGAGGGGATGAAATAAGAACAGATCAGTGGTTGCAGCACCTGCTGCTGCTGCTGCTCCTCTTCATCACCATCCTCACTCACTTGCTCACCTTCTTTGAACAATAGCAAAAAAAAAAAATTTTAAGGTGGGGGAGCCACAGGGCAAGTTTGCTCTTGGGCCATGCCAGGGCATGTGTCTGCCAGCCATGCCGCCAGTCCCAAACATTTGCAAGATGGCTGTCTTTTATTACTGCATTTATATACCTATTTTCTGCAAAGGGGGGCGGGTACATGGTTCTACCCCTCCCCATTTTTATCCTCACAACAGCCCTCTGAGGCAGGTTAGGCTAAGAGACCATGACTGACCTGAAGTCCCCCAGCAACCTTCATGGCTGAGCGGGGGCGGGGGGGGGGACTTCAAAGCCTCGTCTCCCAAATCCTAGGCCAACACGCTTAACCACCATCCCAAACCTGGCACAGCACTACTTGTTGATGAATGGAAAATTCACTAAATGGGTGTGGAGGCCTACTTGATTATCATCCCACATGTTCCAGGAGTGAGTCCTGGCATAAGAAAAGCAGGCTGCCATGCCGAGCCCCAAGTCCTAGTTAAGTGGCCCAGCCTAGCAGCTATTACAGTCTGGTCATGTCTGGGCCTTTGGCACAGGGCGTGTATTTTGCTGCATAGCACTTTGCTTCCTCCTCACTGGCACAGTATGGAAGTTTCATCACACGCAGTGTTTGGTAGCTCAGTGATAGAGCGCCTCAGCACTGCATACAGGCCTCCCTGGGTCCATTCCCTGACATATCCAGGAAAAGCTGGGAGTGTCCCCTGCCAGAAAATCTGGAGAGCCACTGCCAGTCAGTGCAGACAGCACTGAGCTGGGTGGAGGAATGGTCTGACTTAGCCTAAGGTAGTTTCCTATGTCCATAAATCTCCTTATCTTCTTCTGTCTTTATTACTCAATGTAGCCCTATTCTCCCCCTCTACAGCCACATTCACACCTGCTGCTGAATCAGTCATTTATTCTTCAGTGGGAGGAGGGGAGCATATGCCCACCCCCTCACAGGCAGATTGGAGGCGGGGGAGGGGGGATTTCGCAGCCCTACTGGGATCCACCTTGCCACTTCTTACATCAGGCAGCGCCAAACCCACTTCTGAAATCTGCCTGGCAACATGCTGCCCTCCAGCTCCCCCTTGTGACTGTTCCCTTTCTATGTTCCCTTTTAATGCACCCTGTTGCGAACATTTAAACAAACACACAAGCAAGTCACTATTGCACAGAATGAGCATTGGGATTAAAAAAGGGAAAGGCTACATGGTGCTCAGCTAATCTGTGTCTGGGACGTGAAGCTGTCATACCTTTTGTTTTCCCAGCGTGCCACTTGAGTGCACACTATACAATACATCTGCAGTCCCCTTTTAGGGCTTGGAGGCATTTGGCCACTGTTCCGATCTGTGAACAGGGCAAGGAGTGGAGGCCAGACTCCATGCTGTTGCCTTGCTTACATGACTCCCTTCTCTCTTAACTAATGCTAAATGTGCATTAATCATCCAGGTCCCTGCAGGGTCTTACCACGAAGCCTCTATTGCTAGCCTCCAGACTTTTTGAAAATCCAGATGGGTCAGTTTAAAAAATATTGTCATAGAGGTTAGGCATGCAACACCCCTCCAGTGTGTGTGTGTGTGTGTGTGTGTGTGTGTGTGTGAAATGAGCTGTACCTTTTGAGAAAAATGCTTGTACTCTGAAAGCTCATTCTGATGGTGAGCAGAGAATCACAAGGATGGGGCAATACTTTCTCCTCTGTGCTCAAAATGAGAAGCAGGCAGCACTGCCTCCGCTGGTCCCAGAGAGGCCTCTTGCCACTCACATGGTCTGAAAAAACCAACAGGGGTTGAAGCATCTGCAGCTGGGATGGGAAACATGTGGCTCTCCAGATTTTTCAGGACTACAACTCTGATCATCCCTGGCCCTTGGCTGTGCTGGCTCTGGCTGATGGCGGGTTGGAGCTCAACTTCTGGAGGTCACCAAGTCAGCCACCCCTGATCTAGAGCACAGCTTACATTCTGTGCTCTTGATGCCCAGAAGAAACACAATCTAGACAAGCGCTATAAAAAGTTCTACCGCGTATCAACCATTTCACATACTCTGGGGTAATTCTGTTCATCTCCTGCAATGTTACAAGTACCCGACATAGAATTTAGAGAATTTCAGCTTTCAAATACACATGCATGCATACTTCTAATCTTCTTGGCTTACGTGGTTTTGGGAGCTAATCATGGTGACAATAATTAGTTAAGTGGGCAGAAATCACTGAGCTTTTAATGACACATTGAATGCTACATACATAATAAACCACATTACGCACTCAGGAATTCAAATTATTTATCACCTACTGTATCATCCAGAAGATGAACAAGGTACATTTCCAACTCCTAAAATTTCCATCTAATACAGCCTAAATTCCATAGTCAACTGAAAAGATTTCTGTTCAAAACTCTACTTTACTTTATGCATATTGTTATTTCTGCCACTAACAGTTTCATCTTCTTAACCCATGTTTTTAATTTGGTACTCTGCACTAGCCTGTGTGACACTGAGATCCTTAGGTGTTTGCTGGAGGAAAGAGGTTTTCTTTCTGCCTTGGTAGCCATGTGTGTGCTGTCTTCCAATAATTCCATAGGAGCCTCCCTGACTTGTCACAAGAGGGAAAATGCAGGCCATCACATCTGACCAGTTGTTGATTTCACCTTCTTCTTGTTCGCTCATCTCCTTTTCAGAAGACTTAACCTTCTCTTTCTCACATCTCCTCACTGTCTTATGCAAGTTTGGCTGCATAGTAGGTGATGGGCGGCCTGGATTGCTTCTGTCCAATGCATGTGGCACACTGGTGGTGTCTGAATTCTTTGGGCATCGCTGATGGGGCCTTGTGGTGTTGGAGCAGTCTGGTGAATAAAAGCCCTTCTCTTTCTCTTATGTTGCAATGTTAACGTCACTTACCTAGCAGTAAGCCCCATTGAATTCAGTAGGACTTACTTCTGAGTAGGCATGGTTAGGATTGCACTGATAGTCACAAACTACTCATTAAAAAAAAAAAATCATTATCATTTATTTCAGTAGCCCTTTCCTGGCCATAAAAGATGCATTCTATTTACCTCGCATGTGTAAAGTAGATTAGGTTGAGGGACCAGTAACCTGTCAAAGACCACGAGGATATATTTGGTTATTTGTATTCTTAAAATTATCCCTCCTTTCTAGTGCCCATGTATCATTTCATAAGCTGCCTTTCCCCCTCAAAAATGGCCATATCTTTTCTGCTGCAAGCACATGGATTGGGCTGTTGCCGCAGGATTAAGCTCTGTGTTGGAAATTGGAATTCATGAGCAGAGCCACATGTATATTGCAATTCCATAGGAGTGCAGAACGTAACATCTGGCATTGGGCACACACCTTAGCTGACTGGAAATATTTCAGTTTTTAACAATGCTCCTAGCTGTTAGGGCTGCTGAGACATGCTCAAAAGAATACGGACAATGCCTGCTGAAATCTCCAAGGTGGCCGAATGAGAATCCAGCAGTTGAGGACTAGATTTCTTTTGCCTGGTCTTTGCCTTACTCCATGAGTAGCAAAAGCGGAACAAAGCATAGCAAAAGCAAAGAAAAAAGAGGGGGGAAAGCTTTAGAGTGCAGAATAAATGAAAGTACATGAAATTTTATGTGAATTGAGAGCATCTATACAGGATAAAGACTTGAGATTTTTCTTGATGCAGCACTTTGATTGGGTGCAGAGTACGCACATCCTTGCTTATGAAGCAGCCCTGGAAGTGCATCGCAGACGCCCATGTCTGGACCTAAACCTCTAAGGCTGCTTCTGTGGAGCCCAGCATCTTGGCTCTTGTGATGGAGAGGTTTGCATTGGATCAGAGTAAAGGGAAAGAGAGGGGCAATCTCTGCTAATGGCTTTTTTCTCTCTTGCCTTTTCTCTCTCTGGACTCTCTGGAAGTTTTCTCTTCATCTCGCCTGGGGCAAACTGACTTGCGTTAACTACTCTGGTGGCCTTCTGGTTTTCTCGGCCTCTTCCCAGGCCCTGATTAACTGTTCCCTCTGTTGCAATTCCAGTGTGGCGTCCGCCTTGCATTCTGACAGCCATGACCGCTATGAGCGCCTCACTTCCGTCTCCAGCTCTGTGGACTTTGACCAAAGAGACAATGTGAGTGGCAGGCAAAAGGAATCCAGAGTTTTCCCAGCAGCGCTCTGCAATTAAGCCCTTGCATCGAGGAAAATGGGAAGTGAAGGGGTGGCGGTGCTCCTTGCTCAATTTCAATGTGCACAGTGATGATCGATAGTGGGGATGTGGTGTGAGCAAAGTCCCCTAATGTTATTGATCACGTAGGGCAAGTGCATGACAAGCCACATACAAGGGGCAATTTCCACTCCAGTTGGGTCTCGGGAGGGAAGACGTAACATTTGCAGCAAGAGTAGCACCCTCTGTGGCTGTAACTTAATTAACAAAAATGGATGTTGCAATGTGCTGCACAGTTGGTGTGATGTTATTTCATAGAATTGTAGAGTTGTCGGGTAGGGGGGCGGGGATAGCCAACATTTAAGGAGTCAGTATCTAAGGTTGTCAAGCAGCTTCTAATGAAGGCAAGGTGTTTGAGCCTTCACAATATTCAGAGCTGGGACCTAGAAGAGCTTCAGCTTCTATCAAAATTTTGGAGAACAACAATATTAAAGAGCTGACATTTCCCAGCCCAAGAGCTCTTCCTGGGATTGCATGCCAGCAGGTATGGCCCGGAGGGGAAAGTAGGTTGGACTTTTACAGCTGGGATAGCTCAGTTGGTAAGCATGAGACTCTTAATCTCAGGGCTGTGGGTTTGAGCCCCACCTTGGGCAAAAGATTCCTGTATTGCAGGGGGTTGGACTAGATGACCCGGGTAGTCCCTTTCAACTCAACAATTCTGTGATTTATACAATATACATTCAGTCTCACAAAATTCAGAGCTTAAACACCTATTCCTTTCTAGACAAGCATGAAGCATTGTTGCAGTACAAGGCATGTTCCACCCATCAAAAGCACTTGAGGGGAGGGTGCAGAGCAGGGCCAGCAAGGGGTATCCTAGGCAGAGTCCTGAGGGGCAGATAAAGAAGCCTAGGGGGCCACATGCAAGCCTGAGGCCTGGGGATCCGCACCATACCTTACAGTGACTTGTAGTGATTATATGGCAAGTTTGTCCTTGTGGGCTTGTTTGTAACCTTACATGTCTTAGAACTGATCTGGCCGTTGCCTCGTTTCAGTTCTTCCATCTTGGTAGGAGAAGCTGGTAGATCTGAGGTTGTAGGGGGCTCTGTACTAGTTGAGAAAAAGTAGCAAAGTGGGGGAAAGCGAAAGAACTCTGATTAACTTGGGCTTGTTTTGTCTCCGCACAGGGCTTCTGCTCCTGGCTGACGGCAATCTTCAGGATAAAGTAAGTTCTCCCATCTCCATGCAGAAGGTCCCCACTTCTTGTTCTTGCATCTAACACCAGCCGTCAGAAGGAGCAACATGGCAGAAGTCCTGACACTGCAGGGTCATATCACTGTTGTCATTCATTGTTAGACCAGGGGCTCTTTAGAATCGAGAGCAGGGATGGGGAACCTGGTGCCCTCCAGTGCTTGTTGGGCTCCAGCTCCCCTTAGCTGCAGCCAGCCTGGCCAGTGTGGGATGATGGAAGCTGTAGTCCCTGAGCCAAAGGTCCCCAGCCCAAGAATAAGGATCCTCTGTTGCTCAAGATGAAAACAGATTTAGTCCTCAGGCTCTCCTGGATTAATTAAAGATGGCAGGACCTGAATCCTCAGTATATAGACTGAGAGCACTGGTGGGAAACAGAGCTGATAATAATTCTGCTGCCAAACACAAATGTTCTGCGACCCAGGGGAGCTAGAAGCAGAAGGGTGGAAATAGAGGTTAGTGAAATTTGACAGCATTTGGGCAGGGGAGTGGGGGGGGGCAGCAGTGCACTCACTTCATTGCTCTGAAATGTTGACTGCGCATCACACCTTGCCCCCACGATTCCTCTAGGTAGCCAGCAGCTCACCCCCTTTCTGTTCCTTCCCAGGGATGATGAGATCCGGGAGAAGTGTGGGGCCGACGCAGTCCATTACCTCTCCTTCCAGCGGCACATCATTGGTCTGCTGGTGGCTGTGGGCGTCCTCTCTGTGGGCATCGTTCTGCCAGTGAACTTCTCAGGGGACCTGCTAGGTAAGCGGAGAGGCGGCTTCATACTATTCCTGCTGGGAAAGTATTAGACAATCTCACTCAGTCCTGGGAGGGACCTGCTCATCCTAGTGCTGGCTAAAGAGGCTAAAGAGAATAGTGGTGATTCAGACCCAGGTGCATGTCTTTCTACCTCAAATAGCTCGCCATGACGCAGGAAGGCCCCTTGGGAGTACTAAAAGGAAGCATGAGGAGAAATAATCAATACTAACAGTAATTTCAACCTGAGCTTTCTAGCTCTTCATCTCTGAGCTTTAGGGCTGAGTGAGCTGCAATCTCTACATCTATCCCCAAACCTGGATGGTACAGCCTGAAAGGGAGGATATTTTACCTCCCGGCTCTAAGTGGAAAATTGGGATCAGGGGGTGCCCATCCGATAGCATGCATCTTTCTACCCTAATTGCACCATTTACCCAATTAGGAGACTTTTTGGCAGTCAGCCTGGCTGTGCTCATCTGCCCGGCTTAAAGAATCATTCAAGGGATTATTTGGAATGGAGGAAATGCTTTCTTCCCAATCTTGCTTAAACTTCCCCAAGAATCCTTTTAGCATTGAAGCAGACAAAACACATAAAAGCTTATAGCACCCCTCACAATTAAAAGCCCCCACCCGCATTTAGTGACCTCTTAAGCTCCAGAGAGTTTAGACCACCTGGCAGATGAAATAATCCTGAAGATGGGTGGGAAATTAGGGCCAATGGATGGGCTCCCCTGACCCCAACTGACCTCTGACCCCTTTAGGTCCTCGGCTAAAGGGAAGCAAGGGACAGACCATTTTTCACTCTTCAGCCGAAGACTGTACCAGCACTCTACCCTCTTGTTGCCAAGTTCCTTCGTGTAGGCCTCATTTGGTCTTCCATTTTGAACCAATATTTTTCTAGAAATCTAGAGGTTAATTGACAAAGCAGTGTTTTACATAAGGGGGATTTCTGTCTAACTCTGCTTGTCTGCCAGGAGGTTCTGCCACTGCCTTGACTAAATAGTGTAGTCATGTACTCAGAAGTAAGCCCTATTGCATTCACCAGGCCTTACGCTCAGGTAAGCGTGTATAGGATTGCAGCTTAAAGTTTATCCTCCCTCCCAGACAGCTAGTCAAACACCATGCTGTTTTGAGTTTAGACTTTGTTAATGTTACCAGCATATGGTGTCGGTCTTTCAGAAGCGTTAAACTATCAGCTTACAACCTAAAGCTCGGTAATGCAGTTCAACAAAGCATACAGCTACAATTAGTTTGATGGTGGGTTCAGTTTCTATTTTATACTACAGTATTTTTTAAAAAAAACAACAAACATGATAATGTTTGGGTTTGTTTTCTGGTTTTTAATAGAGTTATACCTCTAATAATACATTATTCTCAAAATATAAAATATAGACTAAGATAAACAACATTAAGTTCCCAAGTCTTACCAGCTCTTGTTTAAGTTGCTGCCATCTTGGAGGTCCAAGCAAGAGAGCTTCAGATGGTAGGATGCTCATACATTCAAACATCATATCATTTTATGCAGTTTTGTAAAATCATATGAAGATGTTAACTGCTTCATAAATTTGGCACACAATCTAAACTATCCAATTGTTTCTTGAGATTAAAATATATAAAAGAATACCCCTCCTTACTAAATTATTATTCCTAAGCAAAAAGTCCCATATATTTCTATTAGATAAGGTCAATCCTAAATTTATTAATTCACTTTTGGCAAGTCTTAACTCAGATTTTTAACCATAAAATTAATACGTGACCTTTTGCAACTATCCTTGTCATGACAAACATACACTTAAGTTTACAATGTTTACAATTTTCTAACATGAAATTATTGACCCTTTACATTGATTATTATTTATTGACCATTAACAAAACTTTAAGTACATGTTAATAGATTGACTATCTGACTGGCCTAATTCCCCTCTGACCTGAGTCACAGGGTTTTGACACAGCATTCTTTTTATAGAAATGATACCGATCATTTGGTGAATTAAGTAAGTTACCAGAATTCATTATAGCCCTTTGCTCTGTGGGCAGCAGCCTCCAGGAAATGCCAGAGATAAATTTGGGATGAGATGAATTTCATTTATATTCTGCCAGAGCCCTGGGACATTTATAGTAATGGCTCACCCCATTGTGCAGATTCAAACCGTCAACCTTCTGATCAGCATGCCCAAGAGGCTCCATGGTTTAGACCACAGCGCCACCCACATCCCAGCTTCTGCCAACCTAGCAGTTCAAAAGCATTCCAGTGCAAGTAGATAAATAGGTACCACTGTGGCAGGAAGGTAAATGGTGTTTCCGTGCACTCTGGTTTCTGTCACGGTGTTCCATTGTGCCAGAAGCAGTTTAGTCATGCTGGCCACATGACCCAGAAAGCTGTCTCTGGACAAACACTGGCTCCCTTGGCCTGAAAGCGAGATGAGCACCACACCCCATAGTTGGCTTTGACTGGACTTAACCATCCAGGGTTCCTTTACCTTACCTTATAGTAATGTCAATGAAGTTTTTCATGGTATTCATCCTTTTCAATAAACCATGAGATACTTGGATGAAATGGTTAAGGTTGGAAGTTGAATCTCTGGAGCAGCTCAAAAAGAAGTAAATGAATAGTCACTAAATGAAGAAAGATTGAGCGTCAGCAGAAGATCATGGAGAATTTCAAAGTCTCCCATTACAGCAGGCATTGGGCTGTTTGCCTCATCATCTAATCCAAGCCACTTTGAGTCTCTCTGATAAAAGCAGAGCAATTTCGTTCCAGCAGCTTGATGCCTTCTCATTGCATTGCACCCAATTCATGATTCTTTACTTGTTTTCTTGCCAGAGAACAACCCCTACAGCTTTGGGAGAACAACTATTGCTAACTTGAAATCTGGGTAAGTATGATATTGGGGTGCCATCAAGGAACCATGTTTTCCAAAAAGGAGGAGGAGGAGGAAATATTCATATTATTGAAGGGGACTATTATCTGGGAGGCTTGTGGATTAGCACTGGGATAAATGGGCTGACCCAAAATGCAGAAGATACGTTCAAGCAGAGATAAGTATTGGGCATTTCCTTTCCCTTGTGACAGGAATAACCTGTTATGGCTGCACACGTCCTTTGCCTTCCTGTACCTGTTGCTGACTGTGTACAGCATGCGCCGGCACACCTCCAAGATGCGCTACAAGGAGGATGATTTGGTAAGTCCAAACTGGCATCCAGCTAGACTTGGTCAGCTGGAGAAAGCAACCTCCTTAATTGGGTGATGTCCTACAGTAGGTCATGGGCACTGCATTTCCTGCTCCTCTGATTTTTAAGCTTCTCTTTTTCATGCTCCTTTTGCAATTGTGATATCTGTTTACTTGTTTCAGGCATGTGAGTTTGGGGAGCTTTCCTTAGTACCTTTTCTAATAGTTCGGGTTTTTTAAAAATACATTGTTCTGACCTTCTTTCAGTCATTATTTTGCCATTAAATGAGATCCTGTTCTCTTCAAACACACCCTTTCCTACCTCCCTGGTGCCAACCCAGACATAATTATCATTTATTATTTACATGATGCCATCAGGAATAAAAACGTTCAGATATTAGCCCTGAAGAATTTAAAACCTAAAATTCAACTCAGCAGGGACGATGGAGGAATGAGATAGAGGGGGAAACATGAAGAAGAGGAATCTGTTTTATTTATTTAGAATTGCTTCTATTCTACTCTTCTTTCCTAATGAGATCAGAGTGGCATATAATTAAAAAACAGTAACAGAATATGTAAAATAACAAACAACATTGCTCTCCTAGCAGTGCAACAATAAAACTGCTAGCACATTTGCGAAGCTAAGCAGTGTCCAGTATGGTTTCAAATTGGATTGGGGGCTGCGTGTTGAGATTCCTGCATTGCAGGGGGTTGGACTAGATGACCCTCGGAATCCCTTCCAACTCTGCAATTCTATGACTAAACGTAAAGCAGCCAAAATATCCACTATTGCAAAGAAAAGTTCCCTGATATGCAAACAGTGAAGTAATATGACTCTCCCAGGAGAGGGAATTCCAAGGGTTGGGAGGGTGGCACAGAAAAGGCCCTATTGAGCAATGCATTATTATGGAAAGCTGATTGGGAAATGAGAGGGGCCCCTGTGGAAGAGCTCAGTCCTGGTCTCAGGAGTATGTGGGGAAAGGCAGTCCTGGTCTCAATTCGTTTAGGCCAGGAAATGGATAGGCAGCCAATGTATCTGGTAAAAAGGAGAGTACCACGAGCCCTATGTATGACCCCCATGAAAAGCCTAGCTGCCATATTCTGAACAGACTGAAGTTTCCAAATGGTCTTCAAAGGTAACCCCACTTAGAGCTTATGAACAATGATAAGACATATTCCATTTCTGCTTCTCCATTTCACTTGATTTGAGAGCAGGGTACATTTAACATAAATTCACAACACATAAATCCCATAAACTGATACTTCGCTTGAGCTTAATCTCCATTTCCTGCTTCAACTGTGAAAGACCTCAGATCTAACATTCTCTCTGCCTCTTGTCTGCTCCAGGTGAAGCGAACTCTCTTCATTAACGGAATCTCAAAGTATGCCGAACCTGAAAAGATCAGAAAGCATTTTGAGTGAGTCATGTTCCCTGGATCCTTTAATTCTTACCTCGACCCTCCTCTGACAAAGAAAAATATATATAAATCAGCCAGTTTTTCTTTGGATAATTTTTTAACCCAACACCGTACCTTTGTATGCTTTAGATCAGAGCTAGCCAATGTAGTTCCCTCCAGCTGTTGTTTACTGCAGCTCCCTTGAGCAATACATGGGCCAGACCATTGGTACATCTAGCTCAGTATTGTCTACACTGGCATGCAGCAGCTTCTCAGGATTTCAGATGGGGAGTCTTCTCCTGGAGATGTTGAGGATTGAGCCTGGTACTTTCTGCAAGCAAGGCTGATTCTCTGCCGCTGAGCTCTGTCCCTTCCTCCTGCTAGCTAGGACTGAAGGGAATTGTAGTGCAGGAACATTGTCTACCCTTGCATTAGATCAGGGATAGGCAAACTCAGCCCTCCAGATGTTTTGGGACTACAACTCTCATCATCCCTAGCTAACAGGACCACTGGTCAGGGATGATGGGAGCTGTAGTCCCAAAACACCTGGAGGGCCGAGTTTGCATATGCCTGCCTTAGATGGACATGGTGTCACCCTAGGACAGGGGATGCATTCACTTCTGGGCAAGCTTACAGGGTTCACATGCTAGAAATGGGCAGGGCTTCTACACATACATCCATGTCCCTCTCTGTCCTCCATCCAGGCATGCAAGAGGCATTATTATCAGGTAGGCAAAAGCATTCCTGGAAGGTGCATGGCAAGGCCAATGAGGGGGGTGACCTGAGGAGAAGGGAAGCGCCTGGGAGTGGGGGGCAGAAGTGTGACCTGGAGAGAATTTGGAGGGCCACATTTGGCTCCTGCTCCTGCAGTTCCACACCCTCTGCCCTAGGTGGTTGTTACACTTCTTAACAAGAATGATGGGCACTTATTTCTTTCAGTTCCCGCCCCCCTCTGCTTGCTCCTACAGAGCTTCAGCATGCAGCTGAATCAAAAGCTGAAAAAGCCTTCCTTTTCAGAGTCAAATGTGCCGTTTCAAGCCTGTTCCTTGAATAGGAACTCAACCGGGTTTTGCCAACCCTGCAGGTTTCTAATAAGCTCCTGCATTGTTCCTTTTTCCTGACTGCAGGGAAGCCTACGCCAGCTGCACGGTACTGGAGGCACGTCCCTGCTATGATGTGGCCCGGCTGATGTTTCTTGATGCAGAGAGGTACAGTCTGGGATTCGTAGGGAATGGGGGCTTTTAAACCTGATGTGAGCAAGGAGAGGTCGGGGTGTGTGTGTGTGTGTGTGTGTGTGTTTAGCCTGCCGTGAGGTTGCTTATGCAGCAGCAAGCCACATCCAGTTCTAGCACCCCTGTTCACAAATCCTAGGTTTCCAGCAGTAGTGGGAGAGGGTACAGTTCAGAGGTGAGGGCCGGCGAAGCCAAGCTGAAAAGAACAGGAAGGAACAGGAACAGGAAGAACAGGAAGTGAATATACTGCAGGACTCAGTTGTGCAGAAGACCCAATGCACGCTTTCTTTCTTTCACACCCCAATTTGCCTGCTTTGTCTTGCTAGCTTCTCTGAGCTTCCTCTTCCCCTGCACTCTTCTGTTTCAGGAAAAAAGCAGAGCGTGGAAAGATCTACTTCACCAACTTGCAGTCCAAGGAGAACACGCCCTCCATGATCAATCCCAAGCCCTGTGGCCATCTCTGCTGTTGTGCCATCAAAGGCTGTGAAGAGGTGCAGAGGGGGGAGCAGGGAAATGCAGGGGACTGAGGGGTCCCTGCATAAGGGAGGGGGGTTCTTGATGGCCACAGGTCCATTTTTACCACTAATGGCACTCTGTGAGGCTCATGCTTGTGGAGAAAGTTGTGCCAGGGATCCAGTGGTCACCTAAGCTTGGGCCTTTGGGTTGGATACAAATTGTCCCTTCCACAATTTGTTTGTTCCATTTCAGGGAAGGGTCTGAGATTCAGTAGAGACTCCTGCTGAAGGAAGTGAGGCATTTTTGTCAATTTATGCCGCCTTTCTGCAACCACCAGTGCCAGCTTCCACACTGCTATGGGGGGTCCGCAACACAAGATCTCAGTTGTGGGTCACAGGAGGCTTTTGGGGTGGGGTGGGGGAGAATTATCTAAAATCACCTCTGTCCTCCATGCTTCCTCCAGCAGGGAATCCCATCAGTAGCGTTCCACCTATGCAAAGTTTGGATCCAACCCTGTCTTGGCTGCTGTCCCCTTATCTGTTTCATAGTATCTCTTGAGAACCCTCTGCAGAATACATGTGCCCTGTTCAGCTGCCCTTTTCCTGCACAGTTGCAACTGATGTACCCTAATAATCAAGTGGCCCTTTTATTATGCAAGAAGATCTGCATCCAGTTGTTCCATTCTATACTCACAGCAACTGTCTGGGTGAGATTAGACTGAGGAACTTGCTCAAAGCCACACAAAGGAGCTTAGTGGGTGATGAACCCAATTCTTCCTAGTTCAGGTCTACCATCTAGCCCTACAATAACAGAGCAAACTAAAACCCCTTTTTGCCAGGCTGCCAGGGTGGATGGCTAGATTGGGCAGAAGTGTTGCTCTCCCCAGCCCTGCCAGCTTCACCCTAGAGAGTGACACCAGCATCACTCCTACAGTTCAGAGTTTGGCGTTCCACCTGCTGAGTGGATGGCAGCAGTGGATAGCCCTGGAATGGGGCATTCTTGGGCCACAGGGAGGAGCTGGGTCAGTCGCAGATCTCTTGAACCCTGAGCCAGCCCCACAACTATCACATTAGGTTCAAAGTGGGTCCAGTTGCTAGGCCATTTCCAGACTGGCACAGTGCTCTGCCTGTCCCTCACCCTTACCTTCTGATCCAGCATGCTTGGCAGGGCTACAGATGACCCTGCTGCTCCAGGTAGCAGCTGGGGTTAAGACTGAACCCCAGTGCTTTATCATACAAGAGCCTGTGAAACCAAAATATCAAGCGGCTGGTTCAGATGACCAGTTGGTTCCCACTCGCTGGGCAGCCACTGATCCTGAATAAATTGTGATTCAGTACCACTGTGTGTTGGGCTAACGTGCCATAAGTTAGCCCATCGTTTGAGGTGGCGATGTGGCTGCAGGGCTTGTGTTCTCACCTTGTGCATGGTTGCCTAGGTGGAAGCCATGGAGTATTACACCAAACTGGAGGAGAAGCTGAAGGAGGACTACAAGAAGGAAAAGGAAAAGGTGAACGAGAAGCCGTTGGGCATGGCCTTTGTCACTTTCCACAACGAGGCCATTACAGCCATGTGAGTGCCGGGAGCACAGGGTGATGGGGAAGAATCATTTTGATGGCTGGGAGGGAGGGAGGGAGGGAGAACATTTCCCAGAAAAAGGCAACTTGGGTGTCGTTTTAAACCAAGATGGTGGATGGAAACTTTTAAAACTATTAATTTTAAGCACTTACTTCAAAACTGCAATGATTTTTTGGTTTCTTAGAACTGCTGACAGACAGATCTATCTACCTACAAACTATCATTTTCTAAAACTCCAGTCATGTTCCCCTTTTGCCTGTCTTATTCAAAGACAGAGTTTTAGTTGTGACTAGTAAAGCAGCTGAGTGAGGTAATAGCTACTGCCACATTGCAGAGACTTGAGAAGGCCTCTGGCCCTCCTCCAAGGAAGCTTCATCTGTCCTCCCCCTCCTCCTCCTCCTCCTCCTCCTCTTCTCCTTCTCCTTTTCTTCTACTAGACACAATGGCTATGTTCTGTCGGTGCTCTCATGCCTCTGAATCTCGGTTGCTAGGAACCACAGGTGGGCAGGCTGCTCTTGGGCTCAGGTCCCACAGGCCTCTGCTTGGCCACTGTGAGAACAGGATACTGGGCTATAGATTGTGCCACTGACCCAGCAGACTTGCCTTACGTTCTGATGTTCTTCTTCCTCCAGAATCCTTAAGGACTTCAACGTGTGCAAGTGCCAGGGCTGCAAGTGCCGTGGGGAACCCAAGGCCTCGTCCTGCAGCGAGTCCCTCCATGTCTCCAACTGGGCAGTCTCATATGCGCCTGACCCTCAGAATATTTACTGGTAAACAAAATGGTGCCTCTCTGTGGCCTAAACTGGGAATTTGCCATCCTGGCACCATGCTTTGTGCAGGACTCTTTCTGGACTGCATGGATGCCAGAGCGAGAGATGCTTCTCCATAGGCTTGTTGTTAAGGTAGCTATTGGTAGCAGAGTGTTTTTAAAGGGGATGCAGCCACATGAGGACTGGATGCCACAAGGTTTTCCAAAAGCCCCTCCGGTCCAATGTCTCCAGTGTTGGGTTCTGCCACCCTTAAAGTTTGGTTCTTCGCTTTGTCTCTCCTTCAGGGAACACCTGTCCATTCGTGGCTTCATTTGGTGGTTCCGCTGCCTGATCATCAATGTGGTGCTCTTCATCCTGCTCTTCTTCCTCACCACTCCTGCCATCATCATCACCACTATGGACAAGTTCAATGTCACCAAGCCTGTTGAGTACTTGAATGTAAGACCTTGACCCGAGAGATTTGGAACTTCCCTTCTCTCTTTAGCTCCATGACACAGGAGGGGAACGGCCTTTGAAAAGTGGCTATTTCCCTTCATATTCAGTAGGATTAAGCCCAGCCTCATGAGCCCAGCCCTCTGTGGTTTTGTGGAAACAGAGCAGGAGCAAATTATATTCATGTAGCTATCACTGCACTGTTTGTGTCCTCATGCTGTCAGTGAGGTTGCAAGGAGAAATGACGAGTGTGTGTGAGAGAGAGAGGGAGAGAGCGGGGGAGAGAGAGAGAGAGAACACCTTTGATAGCATAGAACAAGTACATACTTTTAACCTGTGAATAAAAATTCATGGTACTATGTCTTTTTGAAACTTAAGTTCATTCCTTCTGGTTCCCTGTATAATTTTAAGTGCTATAATTACATTCCTTAATGTAATTGTGATAGCTTGACTTGAGGTAGCAGCCTCTGAGGTCCATGTATTATGGGACTGTGGGACCATATAACATCTGGCTCAAGTGATGATGTTATCTGTTGGATCTCAAAGATGTAATTCCACTAGTGGTCAGTGTTTAGAAACTACTACTTTTAAATTAAGTTTGTCTAATTTCGTTTGCACAAATGAAAGCGAAATTATTGACTCAAACCAATCTAGCAAGACCGGTGGTATTGAAATGGTGTGTGTTCATGCTCAACAGCAAATGACACATTACCAACCAGTTGCCAGCTAAATCAGCTTATATAACTAAACAGATCCAGCTGTGTGTGTGTTCTTTAATGGCACTCCCCTGTGTGATGTTGCCAGTCATTTGTTGAAATTTAAATTAATTAAACTGGCCTTAGGAATTCTGCCGGCCAATTTCTCCAAGTTAAATACAACCATGCATTTACAGTACTGAGGCTCATTAAATAAAAATAACTACAAGTTTTGTGGGAGATCTGAACTGACTTGTACTGAGTGTGAGTGTGCAATACTTGAATCAGATAACAAAGAATCCTTCTGCTTTGAAGATAATGAATATTTGTATAAACTTGGCTTATCTGTTAGTATACTGGTTCTTAAAATATGGGGTGGACTCATCTTAGTCAGACATGATTCTGGGGCATGAAATAGTAAGTGCTTTCATCTTTGCCAAGAGAGCATCCTGGGTGCATTGAATACTCCTGGTGTTTCAAATGGTGTTAATTCACCTGGCAGAGGACTCTTTCACTGGTATGCTTTGGATTTGTGGGGATCACAGCAGCCTCACCCATTCTCTTCTCAATGTAATTCGGAACAGAGTTCAGAAAAAGCTGCTGCTTTGTTCCTATTCTCTTTTCCTGTGCCTGGTTTTAGGAGGAGTTCAAAGATCTCTTACGCTATTTCACATGTATCCCAAACCACAAATCCTGGCCTGCAGTGGCAGGCAGTAGACACACACTTGTGTGCAAATATCTTTGCATGCTTACCTACAGAGTTGATTGTTCAAGCTGTGTTGTTTAGGGGGGACAGAAAGCAGAGTAAGCTTTGAATTCAAGAGTTGTGGAAAACACAGGGCTGGCAGCTACAACTGGACTAACATAGATAGGCAGGTCAGGAAACACACTCATTCCAAAACAGACTAGTAATAATCTCTCAAGAAAAGAACACCATGCTGTAATATCAATATTGGATTTATATATTTCACACACATACACGTGTTATGATAACATACAACCAACTTAGCCAACCTAGTGCTCTGCCATTGCACACTTTGTATTCTTGGTTGCTATATATTATTCAGAGCAAGTGACTGATTGTTTCTTTTTCTTTCTCTTTCCAGAATCCCATCATTACCCAGTTCTTCCCCACCCTGCTGCTGTGGGCCTTTTCTGCTCTGCTTCCCACAATTGTGTACTATTCGGCATTCTTTGAAGCCCACTGGACCAGGTAAAATGGGGAGATTGTCTCTGCCTGCCTGAGAGCTGAACTACTCAGAATCTCTGTTCAGGCCCAGCTGCACTGCACTAAGATTTGATTTCTATGGACTTCATGTTTCTTCTTTTAGCAAACTTTAGAAAAAACTCCATGCTTCTTCAAATCCCATGAATCCCTACTGAGGAAAATAATAAAAGGCAAAAATATATTGTTCCAAGTTCTTGTTTTTGCAACCAGTGCTCTTCTCTGATATGTATTTTATTCCTAGAGTTCTACAGTATTAATCTAACAGTATATTGCAAACTACCTTGAGCCATTATAGGATGGAAATATGGTGTATACATTTAAAAATATTAAATCAAGGAGGCCTTGCCAGCCCTTATTCACATGTTATGTTATGCATACCTTAATCTGTACCTCAGAAGGGTAGCAGCACAAGAACAAGCCTTTTCAGTGGTGGCCCCCTTGCTTGTGGAAGGCCCTCCCCAGGGAGGCATGCCTGACACCTTCAGTATCTTTTTTTAGACACCAGGCAAGGATTGTTCTCTTTTCCTGGGTTTTTGGACCTTAATTTGGAGGGGGGCATTTGTGGCCTCCTTTAGTGGGGCAGGATTTGTTGGTCCTGCCTTTTAATTGTTAAGCTGTGTTTTTCGGTAGCTTGGTTGCTCTTATTTGTTTTAATGTAACTAGCTTTGGGTCACTCTTTCAGAAAAGTAACTATCACATATAATAACTAATAATAAATTATCTGTGCCACTAGGTCTGGAGAGAACAGAACAACCATGCACAAGTGCTACACTTTCCTCATCTTCATGGTATTGCTGCTGCCTTCGCTGGGCTTGAGCAGGTAAAAGAAAGGTTGCTGAGTAGAAGAGAACATATCTGGGATGGATCCAAAATATCTATTCTTTCCTATGGTGGTGGCAACTTTCACCATTTCCCCCTTTCTCCTGTGTCTCTCTGGAGTAGAGAGTGCTGCAGGGGAAAGGAGGAATTGCCAAAATCGCCTCCCTGCCAAGAAACAGCACCACTGCTGAAATCTCACCCCAAATGGATGGGATCTTGCCCAGAATTGGTGCTGATAGTAGCAGCACTTCTCTGCTGTTGGCTGTGGTGGGGGGGCTGGCAGGGCATCTGCAAGCATGCCACCTGGGGGCTTCAGCCACCTGAGGCAACAGCCTCACCCTGCCTAATGGCTGGACCGGCTCTGGCTGTTGTACATCAAAGCAGTGAGGTTGAATGTCAACTCAACATGCACGCATCTCCACACCGTGTATTTTCAATTCTCAAGTGTTCATGCAGTCTCTTCTTTGTTGTTTTCATTTTTAATTGAGAAATGAAAGGGTGCATTGCAGGACATCACAATAACCTCCATTCAGTGTGTATAAGATTCAAATTAGCTCAAGAAGAATTGAAATGGTCTGTTAAAATTGGAGCTGAGGTGAAAAGCTTGGCTTCAGTCATTGGGATAGTAAGGCTACAGTCCTGGGCCTACTCACCTTGGAGTAAGCAATGAATGTAGTGGAGTACACACATAGAGAATTTTGCTGAATATTACCTTGAATGTGGCCTGCTTTCTCAGCTTCAGTTCCCTATCTCTAAAAAGAAATATTGAATGGCCTACTTGTGGGATCTTGTGAATGGAAAGCGTGTGTATATGTATATCTCCACACTAAAGTAAAACAAATAGGATTAATTATTATAATAATACAATTTGTAACAAAATGAGTACCAGAAATATGAGAAATGATTCCTTTGAAGTCTAAGTATCCTTTATTTTTGAAAAAAAGTAAGTTACTTTAAAACAACACTAGAAGGCCAGCATATCTAAAATGCTTATTTTTTTTGTTGTCTGGTTGTAATACATGCTTTGTTTTCTTAAGTGGCTGTATTGTATAGGCGGATTTGCTTCTATAAATGTAACCTCCTCTAGAACTGCATTAGTAATAAGACCCAGTAAATGCAAAAATAAATTAGTAATGGTTCCATTCCCCCATCCTTGGCCTAAAAGAATGGAAGCATCTTTTGTTCTGCTATCGATCTCTTTTAAATCAATGCTTTTAAAGCGATCCCTATATAAATATAATGCCAGTGTGGTGTCAGGAACTTATCTGAGGAGGGAGAGAAAGAATACACAATAAGAAACTGGGTTGGGTTGTTTAATGTGGCCTAGAGCTTTTTCTTGGTCATGGTCTGAGACAGAGGGCTGGCCTTAGATGGACTGGGGCCTTGACCCAGCATAGCAAATAGAGCCTCATGAGAAGTTTGCTAACACTGCAGTTGCATCCCAAGTGCCTCTTGGTAATAATTACTCTGCACTCTTTGTGTGCTTCTCTTTCTAGTCTGGATGTATTTTTCCGCTGGCTGTTTGACAAAAAGTTCCTGGCAGAGGCTGCTGTGAGATTTGAGTAAGTAAAGCCTTAAGAGGAGGGAAGTGCGTGGTTTGGTGCCATGCCTGCTGTGGCGCAAATCTCTGCTTCTCACAATCTTCTCCTCCCACCACTTCCTGCTTCCCTTGGTAGGCCACTGTCCGATAACATCAAGCCATTTAAGCATCTGCCCATATGCTGTCAAAAACTTATCCTTCGATGCTCCTAGTTGCCATATTTCCTTAAATTACCTACTGTGTAGGCTGTGAATAAGACAAAGCTTTATTTTCTTTGTGAAGGTGGGACACAGAGACCATGCTAACAGAGACACACCTACCATGGTTGGGGAATAAAGGAAAACCACTGTATGTGAACCAACATGGTAACACAGGTGGATTTAGGAGTCCCAGGTGTGTTAGACAGCTAATAGCCCCTAATTGGTGGTTCTGGCAGTGGGGACATCCTACACAAGGAGAAAATGACTCAGATGAAGTAGTCAAGGGCATCAGTATATCCACATCTGACCCAAAATTTACTACCCGTCTTCCATTCTGTTAATCCCCACGCTACATTCCATTTGCTTTCCTGGTTGGGAAGCTTTTTTCTACTGCCCTCCTTTCTCTTTCCCAGGTGTGTGTTCTTGCCAGACAACGGGGCCTTCTTTGTGAACTACGTTATTGCCTCTGCCTTCATTGGGAATGCCATGGACTTGCTGCGCATCCCCGGCCTCCTGATGTACATGATTCGCCTCTGCCTTGCCCGCTCAGCTGCTGAACGCAAGAATGTCAAACGGGTACGTGGCTCATGCCAGCAAGAGTTGGTCCAGTCACACAACTAAGGACAAAACTGGAACCATACGTCATAAGGGGCTATTTGACTGCTGCCTGGAGCGACCCACAGACACAATTGTCTAAAGGTTTCAAAACAGTGGTGCTTTGAAGACAATTTGGAGGCAGCCCTGTTTAGGGAAGCTTTTAATGTTTGAGGCATTACTGTATTTTAATATTGTGTTGGAAGCCACCCAGAGTGGCTGGGGAAACCCAGCCAGATGGGTGGGGTATAAATAAATTATTATTATTATTATTATTATTATTATTATTATTATTATTATTATTATTATTACTACTACTACTACTACTACTACTAGGGAGGTTCTTTTGCCTTGTAGTGTTAAAAACAACAACATGGAGATAAGACCCCCAAAAAATCTAGGGCTGTCAACCTATCATATTAAATTTATAATATTCTCTTTAGTCAATTACCGTATTTTTTGCACCATAACACTCACTTTTTGCCTCCTAAAAAGTAAGGGGAAATGTCTGTGCGTGTTATGGAGGGAATGCCTACGGGTGGCATGCCTACGGATTTTCCTCCTCTAAAAACTACGTGCATGTTATGGTCGGGTGCGTGTTATAGAGCGAAAAATACGGTAATCAATCCAATTTGCATATGGATTTTAAAAAATTGGTTCTGGGACTAGAAGCATCTTTTTTATTTTAGATTATATATTCATGTATCATAGCAAGCATTATCTTAGGGGAAACATTTTTGCTGCATGTGAGAGTTTAATTTTAACCTGCCTGCTTAATCAGGGATAATTTTTCTATTCAAAAGGTCTCCCCCTCCTCTCAGTTAATCTTAATGAACTAACATATTAAATGTTTCAACCCAAATTATATCCTGTAGATCCTTCTGTTGAGCTCCTAGATACTTGAATTTATTTTATTCAGAAAACTTGCACAAGTATTCCACAATCCGGGCGCAGTCACTATGAAGGTCCTCACTCTCACCCCCACCCCCACCCCAAATAGCCAGACTCCCAGGTGACCTTAAGCCAAGGCATTGACATACTGAAGTGATTGCACCTTGCCTGTTTCCATAGCAACTTAGGGAGCCCAACTTCCAGTACCATCTTGGTGTGAGTGCCTCACTGTGAATCTGTGGACAGACTTGTGAAAATCGTGGCTTGTTTTGACACACATCCAGAATATAGTCATGTGGGCTCCTCACTCAGACATTCATGTGGGATCTCTGTTTCTTGCCTTTCAGCATCAGGCCTACGAGTTCCAGTTCGGGGCCGCTTATGCCTGGATGATGTGTGTCTTCACTGTGGTAATGACCTACAGTATCACCTGCCCCATCATTGTCCCGTTTGGTAGGTACCACAACATCTCCTTGGACTTCCTTTGCCTAGCACAGACATGGCCAAACTTGGCCCTCCAGATGTTTTGGGACATCAACTCCCATCATCCCTAGCTAACAGTGGTCAGGGATGATGGGAGTTGTCGTCCCAAAACATCAAGTTTGGCCATGCCTGGCCTAGCAGGTTTTTAATACACCAAATACCTAAAGGCAGCAGACATAGATATATTCACAATGGGTTTTGTGTCAATTCATTACAGTGAGTTTCTTAAGATGACACCTGGGTGATAACATAGCAACTGACTCTAATCTTGTGATCTGTGGGTTCAAGGTAGCTTGAATGAGATTTGCAAGCTCCCATTTTGTGATTCATTTCCTGCTGGAAGCTTAGGCCAGGTACAGCATTGGGGTTGGCACTGTCGGCCACTTGCCAACGACCTGAGGTGACCCACCATCCAGCTTCCCCTCTATTTACTTTAGGCAAGTAAGTAACAGAGGCAGCAAGAAAGTCAGTGTAGCCAACAATGCAGACACCGTTTCAGGGAGTGGGACCCTATCTCTGGGACCCCAATGTAGTACTGCTCCAAAAATATCCTATACTGGACCTTCCCAAAGCATTGTGGGAGAATTAAAACAATAGATGTCGTGAGTAGTGCTTAATCTGCTGGCTGTACTGGCATTTTTGGTATCTGCCTGCTTCAAGGTAAAGGGAGTAGAACAGAACTGCTGTCTCCTGGGGCCATTTTGGTAGCTTGTCTACCACCACCCGAGGCAGATTTTCTCTCACTACCACCCAAACAAGGGGTGTTTTTATCAGCTCCACTGCTGCCCAAGGAAGGGGCATCTTCTGCCACTGCCAAGGGAAGGACTTCATTGCCACTGAAGAGCTTATGTTATGGGGTCTAATAAGGACCCCTCCAAAGCTGGCACCAGTCCTGGCTGAAGAATTTGTTTTGGTGACCCAGCAAAGTTGTGGCTAAGTAGGTAACTTTTTCAAGCTTCCTCCATTCCTCCAGAAACAAGGAAGCTGCCAAACGAAGCATTGGTCTCTCATATGTCTGATGCCTATAGAAGCTGTTTAAGAGGCACCTAACAAGTGGAAATAATTAGTAAGTAAAGCTGCTGTTCATTCAGCCTTCCAGCTGATTGCTCCATCCCTCCCCATTCTGTTAGGCCTGATGTATATGCTACTGAAGCACCTGGTGGACAGGTACAACCTCTATTACGCCTACCTGCCTGCCAAGCTGGATAAAAAGATCCATTCAGGGGCTGTGAACCAGGTGGTGGCAGCACCTATCCTCTGCCTCTTTTGGCTCCTTTTCTTCTCCACCGTGCGCACAGGTAAGCAGATTCTTTTACGTCCAGTCTGATTTGCTAACGTCTGCCTTTATAATAAATATAGAAGGGCTTTCAGTGAGACATTGATGCCCAAGGTTCAAGAAGCATGCTGAGCAGCTGCTCCACAAGCAGTGCAGATGGAACCACCTTCTGATCACTAGAAAGTGCAGTTAAATGAGTTAATTGTGTTAATCTGGAGCAGATATGGGGAACTTGCAAGATCAGGTACGTTCAGTCCCAGGACCCATTTTTAAGTAAAACATGCATTAGGGGACCCATATCTTAATCTTTTACCATATACAGTATTTGCATTGTGGTAGTGCTCCTGTTGTGACCCACTTTGGATCAGGTTGCTCAAGACCAGTGCTCTAGATTTCCCCGGCCATCATCTCCCATCATCCTTTCCTATTGGCCAAGCTTGCTGTGGATTATGGGAGATGGATTCCAACAAGGTCTGGAGTGGCCATGGGTGGAATTCACTGTGTTGAAGAGATAGCAAAAGCCCTGTGTATCGTCACTGTGATGTTTAAGAGATTGCAGGTGGCAGCTCCATACCATGGAACACGGTCCCAAATGGCCAACTTGAGGGCTTCAAAAGAGGATGAGACAGATTCACAGAGGATAAGGCTATCAATGGCTCCTAGCCATGATGGCTGGGCTCTGCTTTGATGGCCAGAGGTAGTAGTGCTTCTGAATACCGGTTGCTGGAAACCTCAGGTGCCAAGAGGACTGTTGTGTTTGGGTCCTGCTTGTGGACTTTCCACCGGCATTTGGTTGGCCACTGTGAGAACAGGATGCCTGGACTAGATGCTCCAGTAGCCTGACCCAGCAGGCTTTTCTTATGTCAAAATGTGGCCTGTGAGGGGTGGGAGAGATAACAATCTGGCCCTCTGGAGTAAAAATAAATAAATATTCCCCACCCCAATCTATTGTTTCTTCATGGGCTACTGCCTCCATTTTGCTCCTTCTGAATGGGAACCTATGACCTGACACAAAGCAATGTCACTTGGAGCCACCTCTGTCCACAAAACGTCACTTCTGTAACATAAGAGCCCACCCTGGCTGTCATGGGGACCTGTGTTGCCACACATAACCATTGTATAGCCACTCTGGAGTGCCACAACAGATGATAAAGATGAAAGGATCTTCTTTCCCATCTTGGTTACACACACACACACACACACACACACACACACACACACCCCACGATTGCTGTTCAAAATGGTGAATGTTGGGTGAATGTGGAGGGGGTAGAATGCCTAGCTGAAGGTGGCCATGCTTCAGCCGAGAAGTGGCTTGCCCTGTTCTTTAGGTCAGCAGCTATAATGAGAGAGGACCAAGGCCTAAAGTAAAGCCCCCGGAGCGAAGAGCAAAGGCAGAGAAAAGAGAAGGTATATACTTGGCAACCTTTACAGAGGTCATTTTGCATTCCTCAGGGTTCCTGGCTCTCACGTCCATGTTCACCTTCGTGGTTCTCGTCATCACCATCGTGATCTGCTTGTGTCATGTCTGCTTTGGACACTTCAAATACCTCAGTGCTCACAATTACAAGGTAATTGTAGTGGAATAATAATATAATAATAATAATTTATTATTTATACCCCGCCCATCTGGCTGGGTTTCCCCAGCCACTCTGGGCGGCTTCCAACTGAATATTAAAAACAATACAGCATTAGACATTAAAAACTTCCCTAAAGAGGGCTGCCTTCAGTTGTCTTTTAAAAGTAAAATAGTTGTTTATTGCCTTGACATCTGCTGGGAGGGCGTTCCACAGGGCAGGCGCCACTACTGAGAAGGCCCTCTGCCTGGTTCCCTGTAACCTTACTTCTCGCAATGAGGGAACCGCCAGAGGGCCCTCGACGCTGGATCTCAGTGTCCGGGCTGAACGATGGGGGTGGAGATGCTCCTTCAGGTATACAGGACTGAGGGCGTGGAAGGGCGTTTTCAGGGCAACCAAAAGGGTTGTGTGGTGGCTTCCCCTAAGAACTGCGTCACGTGTTTCCCTAGAGAGATTTGGGAAGGGGGCAGAATCCCAGGCACACCTGTGTTCTTAGTCCGTCTGTTGAAGAGATGGGGAAAGCCCTGTGTACACGCAATTGGAGAAGCGTCCTGCAAGAGGCAGACTCCATTCTGAGATGAAAAAAGACCACCTCCTAATCCCTTGGTTTTTGTCTTGGTCTTCCTGCCCTTGCTGCAGGTCTCAGCCACTTTAGGACCTATGTGGGGGCTGGACCAATGCTGTGGTCCCTCCCCACAGGAGGAAAGCCCTGGCAGGGGAAACCAGCCCCTCTTGCGGTTCTTCCATTTTCAGGAGCCATGTGAGAAGAAACTGTGAAGAAGCAGCTACATGGAACTTGGCCCTTCAAAGTTATTGCTATGGAGGCTCAGAGCTTCCTTCTGCTCCTCTTCCACATGCAGAGCACCTGAAGCCCAGCTCTTGCACATAGCTGTCAACGTTTCCCTTTTTTTAAGGGAGATTCCCTTATTCCGAATAGGATTCCTAGCAAGAAAAGGGAAAAGTTGACAGCTATGCTCCTGCAGTGATTACCACCACCGGCACCATTCTGGTTGCATCATGTAGAAACATTCCCGCAGGGCAGGCAGGTCCAGAACTGGCAAGCTGCTGCCTTTGCTGTTTGGTTTCCTGCCACGCATGCTTCTGTCTTCCAGATCGACCACACAGAGGTGGATGCTGTAGATGGGAGGGAGAACGGACGGCCCGCTGCCAGCCACCCGCCAGCTCCAAAATCAGCTGTGAGTCTCCGGCTCCTCCGCTTGCCTTCTGCAACGTCGGATATTCTGTGCCCTCTTATGTCTGAGTTTGGGGAGGAGGAGGAGGAGGAGGGAGAGGCCTTTGCAGATTTCCTATCAGGCCCCCACCTTTTTGGCTGTACACGAGCAGCATCCACGGAGCATGGGCAGAAAACAGGCCTCTCTGTTACTGGCCCTTTCTGAGATGATGGACCGGCAACCTCACTCTGCCCCTCCCCCGGTGCTGTTTGTTCACTTTCTGCCTCTGTCTCTCAGCTTGGACAGTGAAGCCAGACTGGTCAGTGCCCCTTTCTCTTCTGCTTTCTGGCTCCTAACGCATCAGCATGCTCTGTGAGCGCTGCAGAAAGAGCTGCGGCTGTCATTTCCCAATGCAAGTTAGTTTTGAGTGGGACAGGAATCTTTAATTCATTCAAGGCTTTGTGAGTCACCCCTTTCCCTGCACCCCAAGTTGCCCGAGGTCCAAACTGTCTGCAGACAAGCACTGTGGAGATGTCAAAGGCTGCAGTCACAATATAGAGAGCACAAAAGAGAAGCTCCAGAGCCAAATCCTAAGTATTAGCTTAATTGGGGGCAGGGAGGAAACACACACTGAAAACAAGTGGATTGGTTACCCTAAAAATATAGAAAATAGAGGAAGCCTGTATTATTATCATCCTCATCCATTTAACACAGCATTTTAGTTGTGCCAAAATTATTTACAATCTTTCACTCCAGTCCAGAGTCCCATGTGTGTGCACGTACAGAGCTTCTGCATGAGCCAGTTTCTCCTTTTGCTGTACACTGGAGGAAGACAGTCCACTTGCCCATCCTCACCTTGTGTGTGTGTGTGTGGAGCTGCACTGTACATTGAAGTGAATGGTGCTTTACTGGTACACCAGAGCTCTCCTTCCTGTGAATTGGGATGTTCGCCTCTTTTTGCCCTCAAAATGTATCCAGTGAGAGAGGTCACAATTCACCTTTTTTACACACGAGGAGCTAAAGCTAAGCTATCTTGCTGAGACAGACCTATCTGTCGCAGATCTGAATTGCAGCCGCAGTATTACCGCGAGGGGTTACTTCTATTCCTAGGGATGAAAGGCCCCTTGCAATGGGTGGTTTCTGAATAAGGCCTCAGTAGCTCCCTTCAGGCTTGCTAAAGGAGGACAGAATCCTTGCTGCTAAGGCTCATGACAAGGAAACATCAGGCCCAGCCTGTGGAGGATCCTCAGTGCAGGTTTTTGAGGCTTCAGGGCTGTGTTTCTTCTACTGGATGTCTCAAGAGCCTCATGAAATTAGGGCTGAGTGCTACACCTTAGAAATACTGCCATACTATTCAAGCCTAAGCTCTGGAGTCACACAGCCCTTTTTTTCTCCTTCTCCCACCCTCATTTTGCTGTCAAACAGCTATTCCACAAAATACAATTCTGTGCCAGCATGACTGCTCTTGGGCTCCCAACTGCATGGCACTTACCCATCATGCTCTGCTGCCTGAGTCCCCACAGAGAGAGGAAGAGGGTGGGGGGCTAACTGGTCCATTGTTTTATTCTTCTCTTCTTTTTATACCGGCTCTGCAGCAGAAGTACATTGCCCAAGTGCTGCAAGATTCTTCACCTGAGGGCGACCTGGCAGAGTCTGAAGAACAGGGGTCCCAGGACGAGGAGCTCATCAACCCCAACGGCATCAACGATACAGATTTCCAGTCGTGCGAGGACAGCCTGATAGAAAACGAGATCCATCATTAGGGGCGCTGGAATGCAAGAGGGGGCAGGGGGAGTCCTGTGAGCTGCCGAGGCTGCTGGGCACCAGTTGTATATGTGTGTGTGAGAGGGAGTGAAAAGCTGTGTATGTGTGAGAGAGGGAGCGAGACCAAGGAAGCGGAAGAGAAGGCAGCACGAGACGAGACAGGTGGCATCCATTGCTCCTTCCTGGCTGCTGCATTATTGCTCCTTCTAAGATGGAGAGAGAGAACCTGTCCCGTTGCTCTCTCTGTATTCTTCTTTCTCTCTCCCTCTCTCTCTCTCTCCATCCTTTAGTATGGAAGGAGGATTTCTCTTACAAGCTGCCTTCCCTGAACTCCATCTGAAACACCCTACAAACCCAAGATGGAGCAGAGGAAATGGCCTGCCTCTTTGCTCCATTGTGGCCGGGATGGGAAGCAAAAGGAAGGTGCAGCAGAAACCAGGCGAAAGATTCTCCTCCTCCCAGGGAGCCTGTCCTCCCACATTCCCTGCTCCCCTGTCTAGAATCATGAACACTAATAATGTATTAGGTCTGAAAGAGAACTGAGCTTTAATCAAGGCACTGAGTTTCCAAACAAAGAGTCGAGTGGCTTTGAACCTGGCTGGGATCAGGGATTCCAGCCAAGCGGAGCCGTTTTGTTTTTTTAAAAAAAATCTGTTTGTAAATCGCCCTCCATGCCTGTGCATCAGTAAGCATTTCATCTCTGGTGCCCGAGGCACGACCCTATGACGACTGCGGTCTCGGCCAGCCCTTTCCACTCTGTTTCTCCAGGGATGGCTGCCAGAGCGTGGTCTCAGAGCCAGAGGGATGCTGCGTGCAGGAAAGGGCCCCTGCTACCAGGAATGCTCCTCGATGAAAGCCGCAACTGGAGAGTGCCACCCAGCAGCAGAGGCTGCCCCCGGGCAGCTGCTTGGGGCAAACGCAGCTCCAGTAGCAAGAGAGCCCCCTTACAGGGCAAGGGGAGCGCAGGGGGATTGGCAAGGAAGATTGTCCCAGGCAGGCTGGCGGTACTTCCCTTCTCTTCCCTCCCCGCTCACAACTCAAACAATGATGGTAGTCCATGTTAAGTGAGACCCAGGGGTCTTGAAGCAGAGGTGCCGTGATTTGGGCTCTGCAGCATTTTTTTGCACTTTTGTTTTATCTTCAAAACTGACTAAAACCCAAGCCGCCCTCTTGCCCGATCTAATTTTTAGGGAGGCAGAGGAGGGAAAGATGGGTTGGTTTCCCGAAGACTGCTAGAGGGGGCAAGACCACAGGATCCCGGGCGCCATGAGGCTTCTGAGCTGGTCCAGCTGTGCCCCGGGTCCTTGCTTTTGAAGCCTCTCATGCATTTTTAGTAACCGGCAAATCGGCTCCTGTTTGATCAGGCTCCCTCACCCCAGCCCTGCTGCCTTGCATGTGACTCCAAGGAACTGCCTTATGACTCAAGGTGTCGCTGCCTCCTGAGCTTTCCTTTTCAAAGGGTTGCGAGAGAACCTTCCATCCCACCCATTGCATCATTTGCACAGAAGGTTGGGGTTGCCCAACTCATAGGGCTCTTTTGTTTTTGTTTTGTGCTTCTGTAAGATTGGCATGAGCCAAAGGGTGGCACGGAATCCATTTCTGTGAGCACGTCGAAATCTATTCGGAAAGGTATTTCCAGCCTTCAAGGGAATGGGCAAATAGAAGGGATACAGGTGGAGCCAGGAATGGCCTTTGGGGTTGTTTTGGGGGGTGTGGGGAAGCAACGAATCCCCTTTCACTCTTGGTGAGTCTTGCCTTCAGCTGGGGACACTGGGCCTTTTGTCTAGGTTGAGTTGGTTCTTATTCTTGAGCTGAGTATCTGCACCATTTCCCAAAACACCCAAATGAAAAGCCACACACAAAAGAAGGCTATTTAGCTGTCTTAAATTTTCCATTCCCTTCGTCTCCACAACACTGTCCCTCCCCTGCCATGAGCAGTCCTTGAGGGATGCTGCCAGTGTTACACAGAAGCAGAGACCAAGAGACCAACCCTCCCTTCAAAGAGGAAGTAGGTGCAATTCGCTGTCTTTGTTCTTCCAGCCAGGGACCTGAAGCGTTTTCAAAGATGGGACTAAATGTCTCGATCGCTTTTAACACTGGGCAGGGGTGGGGGGTGGGGGGGGGCTGATCCACCTCCCTGGGGGAAAGCAAGAGAGCTGAAGCGCAGGAACACAAGATGCCGTCACGATTGTGCAAAGTCACGGACAGTCACGAGTGCAGCCGAGAGAAGCCCTTTGCTTCCCGCTTCTTGACTTAGGAACCCCAGAAAACGGGGAGAAGGAGCTGGACTTTGTACTCCATTCTGGGAGGAGACACATGAGTTTGAGGAGGAGCCCAGTTCACCCTTGGGAGCTGGGCCATAGCTTGGGGGGGGGGTGTCCAGGAGTTGGGGGAAGGGGGAGGAGCCTGTGTTCAAAGTGACCCTTATTCCTCCCCCACCATGATCATCACCGCCGCCACACTGCTGCTGGAATGCATGTGGGTTTTATTTTAATTGTTTAAGGATGTTTTTCTTGGATACTGTCTAGAAATAGTATGTGTTCCATGCCAGGGTTTCCTGTCCACACCTGTACTGGTCCCTTGGCACCATATTCCTAAGCCCAGCCACCACTGCCCTATCTGCATTGGCCCCACAACCTCAACTTGGGATGACTGGGATGGCCCTGGGATCTCCCTGTACATACAGCTGCAGCGCAGGGCTGGCCTATGCTGGTGATGGATGGATGTGTTGGGTGCGGACCACTGGTGCCCCCCCTTGAAGGGAGCTGTGTTCTAACTGGCACTGTGTCTGTGTAGAGATGTGTATAATACCCTGTATATATTTGTGTAAAAAAAAGGAGAAGAAAAAAAACAGGAACTTATCATATTTCTAGTCTCTGTGTGTGTGCATTTGGGGAGTGGTGTAACGGGGACGGGGAGTGGGGGGAGAGACCAGCCTGCTGCTTGGGGGAAAATGAATGCTAGCAGATAATATCAGAATTCGAGGTGTGTTTACATTCCCATTTACTGTGGCTGGTGATTATCTTTTTCCACAAAGTCTTCAAGAATAGCATCATCTGGATAGAAAAGAAGATATACGAAATTCTTTAAGTGGAGGGTCACTGTAGATCTTTACAAAGCAAAAAGGGGCATTGGTAAGGGCCACCTGAATGCTGTTAAGTTATAATTAGCCCTGTTTAAGTGAAGCAGGTTGATTAATTGGGAGAAATCTGCCCCAAATTTTGGGAGGGGAGACATCATAGAAACATGGGAAGCTGCCTTATAACAAGTCAAGTCAGAATTTTCTACAACAGTAGTGGGGCAGAACCTGCAGCCCATAGGACTACTTAAGTCCACCAGGCCTTGCCACTTGACTTGTGCTGTGGTTTGGTTCAAATCATGCCCATGTTTCTATCTCCTGATGACATCGTGACAGGTAAACCTTGGGGCCCAAGTGAAAAGGAAGAACCAGAAGCACACTCTGCTCTGCAGAGGAAGACATTTCCTTGGCAGCCTCAGCTTGACTTCAAGCCATGGTTGCCGCTACAAAACTGGAGGGTGCTCCCAATTCTTCCATTTGATCCCGAGGTTTACTGCTGGAAGCAGGCCCATGGGTGCAGCAGAAGGGTTGCTATGCCAAATAAACACTTCTCTTTCTTTGCCTTCTCTGGGCATCTGTCTACTACAACCCTAATGACAGAACATATATCCACCATTTAATTTAAAGAATGGAGCAGGCACCTTGCATCTAGAGAAGTTTATCTGCCACAGTGTTGATGAGCTTGACCAGGACTTCCCAGGGTGTGGAAATCTTTTGTGCCCATCTCCATGTTTCAGCCTGTCAGTCACTTGGTGCTACAAACTACTGTAGAGTGCTCTGTGCGGTGCAACCCTTGAGTTGGTTCAGAAGCTGCAGCAGAATTCTACAGCTGGGATGGCTGCTACTATCCAAGGTCTATTAGTTTAGAAAGCCCTAAAGAATATAAAGCCCTTAACAACTTGGGACCAGTGTACCAACAAGATCACCTTGCCCACTAGACCGCTTCAGTTGGTGGGCACCACATAACACCCATTCCACACTTGTAGGAACCTGATTGTTTAGTGTGGCAGCAACTCCACTTTGGAACTCCCTGCCTATTGAGGTCAAGCAGTACTTCACTGTACTCTTTCTGGCAGCTGCTAAAAGCATTCCTGTTTAGGCAGCCCACTCAGATGTTTAGAAAGTCAAGGTAATTTTAAATCTGTTTTTAGTATTTTAGCTTTTGTATGTTTTTAAGTGTGGCTCAAATTTTTGGGTTTTTTTTTTAGTTTTTTGTTTTGTTTTAACAATCAAGTCATGTATAGAAAGAAAGAAAGAAAGAAAGAAAGAAAGAAAGAAAGAAAGAAAGAAAGAAAGAACTGGGGCCAATGAGCAGGATACTTCAGCGACTAACAGCCTACCACTCTGAAAGTTGCAGAGCAATGAAGCCACAATAAAATGAGTAAAGCGAATCGCGAAAGGATTTCGCTTATAAAACTACCCATTGAAACAGCAATGTATTTTAACTATCGAGGGAGCCATACTTACCGTATGCCCGCCTCTGTAGGCGCATCCCGGACTAAGTAATGCCCGGGATGCGCCAACAGAGGGAGCTCGCGAGTTTCGAAAAACTGATACGTTTCGCCAAGAGCCGACGCTCCGGTCCCGTTTGCCCACCGAGATCCCGCAGCCTGGGCGGGGCGGCGACTCTTTAGGGGCCCAACCTGAAGCTGGTTACGGGCCAATCGAGTAAAACTTGCGGAGTCACGGCAGCTCTTGCACCGCACGCTGAGTCATGGCGGGGGCGGCAAATTCTACAATTAAAGGCGCTGGGTCTCCAGCTCGCCGGCAAGCCAAGCTTCTCTTGCCCGCCCCAAACTGAGCACGGAAGCTCTCCAAACCGAGCCGGAGGGGCGAGTGATCTTTTCGAGGGTTCATCTCATTGGCGAGGAAAAGGCACTTTGCACATGCCTCGCTCGGAGCCGCTGCCACGTTACTCCAAGCATCTCAGCCCCCACCACTGCGGGAAACTAGTTCCGGGGCTAAGCCCGAGACGCAACGAAACCCTGAGTGGCAGCTGCTTCCCCGCCCCGTCGGTCTGGGTGTGGCGGCGGCGCGGCCAGCATAGCTGAGGCCTGACTCAGAGAGCGGGGCTGCGGCTCCAGAAAGACGCAGTGGATCCGGGCCTTTGACTAGGAGGGGGAGGCGGGCTCTCAGACGCCGAAGTTTGTTGCTTCCGGGCTTATTAGCTCATGGTTTGCCTTCGACGTGCCCCCCAAAGCGCGCACACACACACATCTGAAATGCGGACTAACCGAAGTGCAATCTCTGTACAACTGCCCACTGTGCCCATCATTGATAAAGCAACACAATGCACACATGCAATTGTCATTGTTTCTGAAAAAATACTTAAGTTTGTTAGAGCTTTGTTGCTTTGCCACATATATACCCTCAAAGGGAGTTAGTGAAAAGATACTTCTATGTAACTCTTGACTTGCCACTTTATGAACAAGATTCTCAATTTCCTGCAAGTTGCACAGAATGTAGTACAGTAATGTATTCTGGAAGTATGTACTTGATTCTGACCAAACTAGCATTGGTTGCCAGAAATGAAATACAGTGGTACCTCGGGTTAAGTACTTAATTCGTTCCAGAGGTCTGTACTTAACCTGAAACTGTTCTAAACCTGAAGCAGCACTTTAGCTAATGGGGCCTCCTGCTGCCGCCGCGCTGCCAGAGCACGATTTCTGTTACCATCCTGAAGCAAAGTTCTTAACCTGCAGCACTATTTCTGGGTTAGCGGAGTGTGTAACCTGAAGCGTATGTAACCCGAAGCGTATGTAAATCGAGGTACCACTGTATTTATCTAGCCCAGTTTTGTCAGCCCAGCTCCTCAGGGTTTCAGGTGGGGGCCACTCCCAGTTCTGCCTGGAAATGCCAGTGTATGTTCTCTAACCACCAACCCACAATCCTTCCCCTGATGTCCTCCTCACTCTGAGCACACCATTCCCCTTTCCTTTCAAGGGTGGCAGGAGGAGGGGGTTGCATTAGACTTGCCTTACATATACTCAAGTCACATCTGTGGCTTTTCCATGTGGAGCTCCTCCACATGCCACTGCCAACATGAATGGATGCATGCATGAAGCAAGCCTTAGCATTGTTACCACCCATCAAGCACAGACACAGCAGACAACTGTTATTAATTATCCCATGCTTCTACCAAGCAGTTTGGGGCCCCCCATTTTATCCTTGCAATAAGCCTGTGAGGTAGGTGCCGCCTTTCTCAACCTGTGGGTCCCCAGATGTTGTTGAACTACAACTCCCATCACCCCTAGCTACCAAGGCCAGAGCTCAGGAGTGATGGGAGTTGTAGTCCAACAACATCTGGGGACCCACAGGTTGAGAGCCGCTGGAGGGATGCTGACAGGTGTCCCATGGTCACCCAGAAAACTTCAAGCAGGAGGGATTTGAATCCACGTCTCCTCAGTTGTAGACCGACACTAAACAACACGGCTATACTTTATGATATTTTAGTAACAAACTTGGGTGCTGAGTGTATGTAGCCAAAACAGGGCTGCCTCAGAAAAGAAGGAAGTACAGGTGCAATAGAATAATAGAACTGTAGAGCTGGAAGATACCCTAAGGGTCACCTGGTCCAACCCCCTGCAATGCAGGAATCTCAACATGCAGCCCCCCATCCAGTTTGAATCATACCAGGCCCTGCTTACCTTTGCAAATGTGCTAGAAGTTTTATTGCTGTGCCACTAGAAGCTGTCTGTTGTCCCATCTAACTCAGTATGGTCTTTGTTGATTGGCAGCAGTTCTCCAGGGTTTCAGACAGCATTCTCTGCTAGTCCTACCTGGAAATGCCTGAAATTGAACCTTGGAACTTCTACATCGAAAGCAAATTCTCCACCGCTAAGCCACGGTCCTTCCACACAGTCAGCATGCTCAGAAGAACCTCAGTGTTTGCAGAATTTTTCTAAAAAAGAGGGGGAAAGGCAAAAGCCCCTTGTGGTTTCTCGTCAGTGTTTACATTGCATGTTACATTGTTGGCACTTGGTAATATCAGTGGCTATATCTGCTTAGTTGAAAGAAATCACAGAGTGCAAATTGTTAGATGCAACGCAGCACATAGTAAGTCACACCTAGCCAAAACTAGAAGCGTAGCATGTAAGCAAAAATGGATGACCAGAGAGGAAAAAATTGCCCTACCCTGCAGGATAAACATACCTCTGAGAAGCCACCTGCCTCTCTCTCCTTTCCAGTTGCTACCCGCTCCTGTCGCCTTGTCATCTCTATTGTGCTTGTTACCAAGTGCTGTGCATTGATCTGCTCAAAGACGACATGGAAAACAAATAAAATGGAAGACTCAGGTGAGCTTAAACAAATAGGGGAGGGAGAGTTCCCAAGCCACTCTCACCCAGCCACATTTCTTGGTGTTGCCTTCCCCAGCTCACGCAGCAGCACCCTGCCTGGACATTCCTCTTGGGCACGATTTAGTACCACAGGCCAGCACAGCATCCCTCTGTTCACACCCAGCCAGACATGCTGCCAGTGATTTTTTACAGTCCAATAAAGACATGTATGCATCCAAACAGTGTAATGAATACTGGCTGGGTATGCACACATAACTGCAATAACATATACATTGTAAATCCAGCTGGGATGACAACAGTGAAAAGACAAGGGAAATAAATATTGTGCTTATTCCATTTTAAAGAAGGGACATGCACTGAGATTGCAGTCCCATGCACATTCCCTGGGAGGACTAGGTCCCACTGCATATTTGCCAAGATCCCTTCTAAGTAAGCATGCAGAAGATTGGCAGCATGACTATCTACAGATAAATTGTCGTTTTAAAGCACATTGTTCCTCTCTCTGTGGCACTCCCATTGATCAACCATTATCTCAGCTCTCATAGGGTCTCAGTTGTGTTCAGATGGACTAAAGGGCTTCAAGACCAAAACAGGCTATATACACATGTGGGGTTTGAAATGCACAGGGCTATTTCTTTGCAGAGTTTTTGTACGTAAGTGCTTTGCAGTTGTACATACACAATAACATTGCCTAAATCGGGAGTTACTATCCATGCTGTCTGTACATACAAGTGGATGAAGAAGAAGAGAAGAGTTTGGATTTGATATTACCACTACCCAAAGGAGTCTCAAAGCGGCTAACATTCTCCTTTCCCTTCCTCCCCCACAACAAACACTCTGTGAGGTGAGTGGGGCTGAGAGACTTCAGAGAAGTGTGACTAGCCCAAGCAGCTGCATGTGGAGGAGCAGGGACGCGAACCTGGTTCACCAGATTACAAGTCTACCGCACTTAACCACTACACCACACTGGCTCTCACTTGATGAGTTTACGAAGCAAAGTGCATCTATCTTTTATTCTGTGCTCTACTCACTTAGTCTATCCACCCACCATAAGTACTGGCAGAAACCAAGTAACACCTCATCACACCTGTGAATGTGCAGTTCTTCAATCAGTGTATCATGAGGTCTATTCCAGCATGAGGCAACCTAAGAGAACACTCTCTGTGTACACGGCAGCAGTGCTTGAGAAGTGCACTCCCGGCACAAAATGGATTAAACCCGTTCCTTTAGCTCAAGTAAAGATAAAGGTACCCATGCCCGTACGGGCCAGTCGTGTCCGACTCTGGGGTTGCGCGCCCATCTCGCTTAAGAGGCCGGGGGCCAGCGCTGTCCAAAGACACTTCTGGGTCACGTGGCCAGCGTGACAAGCTGCATCTGGCGAGCCAGCGCAGCACACGGAAACGCCGTTTACCTTCCCGCTAGTAAGCGGTTCCTATTTATCTACTTGCACCTGGGGGTGCTTTCGAACTGCTAGGTTGGCAGGCGCTGGGACCGAGCAGCGGGAGCTCACCCCGCCGTGGGGATTCGAACCGCCGACCTGACGATCGGCAAGTCCTAGGCGCTGAGGTTTCACCCACAGCGCCACCCACGTCCCTTTTAGCTCAAGTAGAACCCCCCAAAATGTGCCTGTATTCATCACTGTATGCACATTATCACACAATTTGTACACGCCCAAGGAAAAACCTCTCTGGCTTGAATGGAGGTCAAACTTTTAGAAGGAAGGCCTGGTTATTAGGGTAGCAGCAGACACAAGTCTTAAATCAGAGGGTGTAAAGATTAATAAGAACACTCATTCATATTTCAAGAAAGGAGAAATTCTCAGCAAGGTTGAAATGTCTGTTCTTGGTTACATTCAAGATCAAAGGGTGGGCAGTGCATTTTAAGAGTATTTTAATCTCATAAAAATGTTTATTTATTTATTTATTTATTTGATAAAATGTATACAGTGCTTGGTTGTGGAAAAAACCTCAAAGTGGTTGTCAACAAATTCCAAACATCATCCTCATCATTTATGGAGTGCCATCAGTGTGCAGTATTTAAGGACAGGTCCCTTGCCCTAAGGAGCTTACAATCCAAGCATTGACACGGGGGAAGCAGGGAGCTCGGGAAAGAAAGGAGGGAAATAAAGGCGGAAGTAAACAGGGAAAGAATGTGCAGTTGGTTCAGTTAATACATGCCTGGGTTTGGTTACAAGGTTATTTATTAATATTGCTGCTGCTGCTGGGGGTCATTTTGCATACACTTAAACTGATTGCCACAGACTCTTTGCACTCCATTGCCTTTTAAGTTCAGTCTTTACATTCCCACCACTGCTTCCATCCCTGTGTACCTAACCACTCTGTGCATCTGATGAAGTGGAGCCTAGTTCACCAAAGCTTGCTTTGTGCTGTAGTAAATATGTTATCATTTTTGGTTGCTGTTTTTGCTGCAACACAGACAAAACTAACCACCCAGAAATAATAATGGATTATTATCAGCATCACCACTTGTATGCTGCCTTTCAAGGTAAAACCTCTGGAGGCGGCTCACAACATACCGAAGCCATAAAACTCATCAGAATCTGACATAAACCCACAACCTATGCTAACCAAACACGAACACATCCAAATATATTATCCTGGCAGCAGTCTGAAACAGCACAATAAATTACATATTAATCCTAGTAACTAAAAATAAGATATGGAAAACACCCACTTCCTTATTTTTCAGCAGTGATTTGTGCTGTTAGCCTGCCGATAGAAACTGTTCAATATGATAGAACCAGTGACTTGGAACGGGATAGGAGGACAGTGGGAAGGACAGGAACTTATGAGGATGGGATCTGAGATACAAGAGGAGCGATGTCTTCGTTCCTGAAATTGCACCCTAGGGGTGTGAGGCGCCCAAGGTCAATTAATATCATACAGCTTCAGGCTCCCACGAATCTCTATCACCAACCGATGATGATGATGATCTTTAGGGGTCCCGTGCATAGAGGCCCCTCGCGTATAATTGTCCTGTCCCGCTCCTTGGACCAAAGATAGCCCGAGAATGGCGGCAGGCTAACTCTTGCACTTTTCCAGGGCAGGTTTACGATGCCTTGCACCGGACTGTCGGGGTGGGGCCGGGGGTCAGCTACGGCGTTTGCCCGGGGCAATCAACGATCGGCTTTGCTTTGGCCCCTTCGAGGGGCTTTTGTTCCGCACATGACGAACGCCCCCCAGTGCAGAAGGAAGCGGGAAGGGACCCCGAGCCGGATTTGTGCGGCGCCTTTAACTCCTCCGCCCTTGCCCCGCCCGCCCAGGCTCAATCTGAGCCTCCTCCGCCGCCGCGTGCACATCCTGCCAGGCCAAACCCCACCTTCCCCGCGCGGAGCCTGGAGGGCGGCTGCCGAGCTCCGACTTGTGCCTGGCCGATGAGCAAGTAGCAGGGCGTGGGGAGGTGCCCGCCTGCCCGAGGAGGGAGCGGACCAGAAGCGGAACTCCGGCCTGGCAGAAGTAAGTGGCTCTGGGCGCTGGAGATTTCCTGCAATCCGATTAGGAGTTGCTAATTCCAGCCCCTCCCGCTGCTGGCAGCAGGGCCTCGGGACCGACCCCCCCGGCGCCGCCACCAGCCCTGCCCCGAACTTTCCGACACCAGGCCAGGTAAGCGACTGGCCGGGGGAAGAATTTGGCGTCTCCATTACTTGCAAGAACTTGGAGGAAGCCAGGGAGATCTTACTTGCTTTTTAGTCCAGGGGGACGAGGGGGTTTGGGGGGGGGCTCCCTTTCTGTCCTTAGTTATGGGTCGAAGAATGTCTGGGGGAGCAGCGACCTTCTCTTAAATGCTGTCTGGGGTGGGGATATTCGATCTATCTCAAATCTCCGATCCAGCATTTTATACCTTGTATGTATGGCTGGAAGCAGATCTGGGTGGGCGCCAACTTATGTGTAACGCTCTGCGCGGCCTGGGCTGGGCCAAGCCAGAAGGAACAAGCAGGATCAGCCTGGGACTCTGGAAGGGGAAGGCGCATTTCTTGGAGGATCCCTTTAAAGCCGCTGGCTAAACTCCCTGGGGATGCCCTCCCTACACCCCTTGCGGAGCCATGCGCTTCTCCAGCAAGCTTGTGCAGTGAAATGCCGGGTCTGGAGAGAATGATCAAACGCTGCTTATCTCCTATCTGATTTTCCCCCTGGTGTACCTTCTTTTTTGGGAATGAAGCCAAGCAACGGGAGGTGGCCTGGGAAGAGCATCCTGTCTGCACCGACATATTACTGAGCAATTGGGAGAATGAGCCTGTGCTTTGTAGCACAAAGCAGAATTATTTGCATTCTGGGCTTAGTAGCTGGGTTCGTATTCAGGACAGGGTCATAGCAGGGATAGTTAATGTTGTGCCTCCCATATGTTGTTGGACTGCAACTCCTAAAACCCCTGACCAGTGCCCATGTTGGTTGGGGCTGATGGGAGTCCAACATCATCTGGAAGTAGGGCCAACCCAAGGTATTTTGGCTCCTGAGGCGAGCCAGAAAATGGCACCCCACTCCCTCCAGGGAAGAAGGGGTGTGTGAAGATCTACATCAGGAGCAAAGGGAGGAGTAAATATCTACATTGGGACCTGCTGCTCCTGTGGATTTGCCACCCAAGGCAGTTGCTTCACCTTGCCTCATGAATGGACTGGCCCTGTCTGGAAGATGTCATGTCAAGACGCCTCCTTGTTAGTTCCTTGCTGTTTTTAATTAATGTTGTCTGTGCACTTCAGGAGGTGAAGCACTGCTGAAGTCTCTCTGGGACCCCCTCTCTATATTGCACATAAGATCACCCGCATTTTTCATCTGTATTGGTGATAAAAACATAAGAAGAGCCCTCCTGGATTAATACCAAAGGTCCGTCTGATCCACCATCCCGTTCTCACAGCGGCCAACCAGATGCCTGCGGGAAGCCCCTAAACTAGTATTTGAAGCACTAAACTAGTATTTGGAGACCTAAAAGTTTAATGAAGTTAATAGCTCTTGCTTTGTTTACTTATTTCTACAAGCAGAGAGCCTTTCACTTCTAAAGCCAACCACTAGCCTCTAATCTGGCCAGTTTAAGATGTCCTAATAGCCACTGTTGACTTATGTCATAGTTATGTCCTATATAAACAACTAAATACGTGCTTGAAGTATCAGTGGAAAAATCTCACTCTACTCCTTGAGCTGTGCATCTAGGCATCCAAAACTGGCCACTTTTTATGGACTTGGAGGCAGTGGTTGATGACTAATAGTTTCTCTTTGGTAGATAGAGCCCAAGGCCAGGGTCCTCCCCTCCACTGTTGTGTAGGAGCACACACAGGATGGCCATGCTAAATTGTAGTCTGTTTTTTCTTACAGTCAATACGGATTCCCAGTATCTGTTGGGTTTCCATGGAGTTGTGCTGCTGACTCCTTCAGCCGGACCCAGCTAAACTAGCGTCTTCCTGCCCTACTTCTCAGGGCTGGAGTATAGGACTACAGTTCCCAACAGACCCAGACATGTTGGGAGTTGCAGTCCAAGAACATCTACATGTCACCATATTTGTTCCCCCCATGGCCTCATGTAGTTGCTGCATTCTACTGTGTTCCTCATGGATGCTTTTGTTCTCATGCTGAGTGTTCTTTTTTTTCATTCACTTTTGTGGCTCTGGAACATGAAGTACTATGGGATGGCTGGATGCAGCTCATGGCTGCTCTTTGTGCTCTGCTGGATTTATTGTGGCAATCTGTAGCTTTTCCTTTTCACATATCTAGGAAGAATAAACATGGGGCTTACTTGCACTGATAGGGTACTTCCATAACATTAAAATGGAAGCCGCTGTGGATTTTCTTCCTGCAGTGTAAGCCAAGCTTCCTCCTGACTTGCCAGTGTAAATGACAGTCATACACACTAGTTCATTCAACTCACTTTTCGCTCTTTACCATGTTTGGACTAGGCTGCCACATTTTGATTTTTTAATTGTCATTCATCAAAAGTTTCGTTTCCCCCTGAATTTGTTTAATGATTTAAAAGGTTTGCAAAATACACTTTGGGAATTTGGAGGATAGAGGGGAACTGGGGAAGCCATCTTATGCTGAGTCAAACCATTGATCCGTCTAGCTCAGAATTGTCTACACTGACGTGCAGCACTTCTCCAGGATTTCATAACAAGGATATTCCCAGTCCTACTAGGGACACTCGGGATTGTACCTGGGACCACCTGTTGATGCTCTGCCACTGAACCGTGGTTTGTTATGTTATGGACACCAGCCAAGCAGTGCTGTGCAGTCTGCTGCTGCTGCAAAAATGTTGAAATTGATTTTTCTGAGCTTGGCACTGGAGAGAAAATGACTTTAGTATAATGGAAGGAGTGTACTTGCAAAACAATCTGGTGCTGAAATGTTATGTCTGTATGCACCCCTGAAGTGTTGGGGTGGAGGGCAAACCTTATGTGAATGGTAGCTTTGATCAAGACCAGTCCTGTTTTGATTTAGCTGCAGTTATGGAGTCTTGATTTAAAGTGAAGCAATACACTCCAAGGAGCACTGGGTGGGTGCTTCATACCACCACCTTATTCCAGAGGTAGGCAATGTGGTGCCTTCTTCCAGAGGTTGTCCAGAGGTTACTAGACAACAACTCCCATCACCCCTGACCATTGACCATGCTGACTAGGGCCAACAGGAGTTGGATTCCCAACAGCACCTGAGGGCACCACGTTGCCTATCTCTGTCACTAGAAGATCTAATGCAGTCCAGTTACGTAATCTATATTATTTGCCAAGGAAGCACAAGCACCCAAACTAAGTTATGCAAATTATCTAACAGTCAATAGAAGTTTATTGTTCTAGCCAAAAGCTATGACAAACCTGCAGCATCAGTACCAGTAAAACAATACAGAGCATACGTCCATAATACGAGCCAGCACCCAGGATGTAAGAGAGAGGTTGCCGGAGACAACAAACTTAAATCCAGCTTGATTTCAAATCAAACCTTTGAATCACCACAACAATTTATAGTGATTTTATCTAACTCCCCTTTCCTGTTTTTTGCTTGCTTGTTTGTTTTTTTATTTGCAGCCAGTGCATAGAGGGCCACTCTGTGTTTTACAAAGCTATTTTTGTTTCTCAAGGGAACCGGACCATTTCTGCCAGGGTGTACCTGCTTGCTTGTGTTCAGGGGTGCTAACTTGAATAAAATATGGGGGGCAGGTAAGTTCCGCCCCGCATAATCAATCACATGATGCAGCACACAAACACAATTTGAATGGCAATGCCCATCGACTGGGGGGGGGCCTCAGCCCCCTCAAATATTTTATGGGGGGGGTGTTGAAGCCCCCTTGGCCTCTAGGAGTTGGAGCCTATGCTTGTGTTTATGAAAATTAATAATATCTGCATATATTTCCAAATTTATTGTGCTTCTAGCATCCAGGTTTCCAATCTACTTGACTTTTCTCCTTTTATTGATTGGGGGGGACTGAGAGTTGGGCTGACTAAACCAGGCATAGGCAAACTCAGCCCTCCAAATGTTTTGGGAGTACAACTCCCATGCTAACGGGAACAGTAGTCAGGGATGATGGGAATTGTAGTCCCAAAACATCTGGAAGGCCGAGTTTGCCTATGCCTGGACTAAAAGCATGTGGTAAATGGAACCTGACTGGACACCATCAGCACATTCCTGCTTTCCTCTGCAATCATGAGAGGTTTTTAAATAACAAGTGCTGTATTGTATGAGCTAGCTGATATCTACCACATGTACTAAATCTGTATTGTCCATGTTATCCCCAGTTGTGTGGGGTGCTAGCAATCGGGACTGAGCCACTGGAATGAACTGCTTAACTATTGCTTTCACCCTTCCCCTTATAGGATGCTCTGGTGGCACTGTGACCGCCTTCTCCTTTGAGCGGTTCTGTGTAGAAGCCCTTGGCCAGGGTGTTCGTGCTGCAAAGGAGCTGGGAAAGCAGGAAGCAAAGTGCTTCTTGCACTGCAGCAGGCGCCTGGGATTAATCCCGGAGGGTGGCAGGGAGCCAAGGCCTTCCCAAATACAGCAGAATGGTGTAGTGACTGAAGAGCTGGAGGCCATCACTCTGCCTGAAAAAGTGCATTGTATTCTAGCAGTCAGTTGCTATGTCTTCAGTGCTAGATAATCTGGGAGCTGCCTGCTGACATTGCTGAAATAACTTGCAGATCACTGGATATAGCTTACAGCTGTTGATGTTTCTGTCTCAATTTTTAGGTGTAAGGACAGGCGGCATTTCTCTTGGGAAGGGAAAGGCAGGGGAGGAGTGGGAGGCAGGCAGCTTCTGCATCTGCTTGGGCTGCTCTGTGTCACAGCTCCACACTCCCATCATTTTCTCCTTGGCCATCTCTAGCTCATGCACAAGATTTTGCCAAAAGCCAGCTCATGCAACTCAGCAAGTCCTCCAAGGGCTAAGAACTGTTTCTTGGACTGTACCACTTCGGCTGCAGGTGTCAGTCCTCCCTGCAGATATTAAAGGATGTAAGAAAGGAAGCTGTGCTGAGTGGCAGGCAGTGTTTCACCTTGAGGAACATCTTGAATATCCTTCCCTCCCTGGATTGACTCTAGACAGATTCTGCTTCGAATGAAGGTCTCTGTGTTTGGACTTGAATGTCATCCCACAGCTCAGAAATCTGCAGCCGGATACAACTGTTCTCACAGATCAGAGTCCTGGTAGCTGGTCATTTTGGTCTGGCACAAGGGGAGAGGTAGAAAGCAAGGAACTTGGGACTTGTCCCTGCTGCCAGTGCTGCAGAGGAACACTGCCTCTGGGAAACTGCGCAGGACTCTCTCTGCACTAGGAATTCAGAAGTACCATTTTTAGTTTGCATGTACAGCAGCAGGAAATTGAAGTAGCAGGAAATGTTTTTTTTCTGCAAAATCAAATGATTGTGCCAGCTATGTGAAACCCATTTCAAAGCTGCATGGTCGAGAGAGTGTGCTGAAAGGCTGAAGGGAGCGGCAGGGAGAAGAGGGTATCCCTTTCCATTTTGCAAATGTTTAGAAGCTGATTAAGCACTGGCTGATCTGATTGGCAGAGTGCCTGGTTTGGGGGAATATGGGAGACTGGGAAAGTGACTGAATTAAACAATCCAAAATAGTAGCTGTATGCTAGGACTTCAGAAAAGCAGGAAGGCCTTTTCTGGTTATAGTCTATAGACTATAGCACTTGGTCAGTGGGGGAAGTGTGACTTTGGGTTGTTGTTTTTTACAGAGGATGGGGGTTTGTTTGTGGGGCCACTTTAAACCTTCTTAATTGGAACTCTGATCGTCCACACAAGGCAGTATTTTGGAAACTTGGGGACTTAAAGGAAAAACATAGAATCGGCTGTTTGTTTTGTAAAACCGGGCATCGAATGCTGGGTTGGATTTGGGATCCTGCCCATGTGGGTGTCTGCCCCTTGGTCTCCAACCCCTATCCAGACAGTGCCTTGGGAATGAGTCCAGTGAGTGTGTACAAGATGCACGAAGGAGGAGAGAAGTAGATCTAAAGCAGGCATAGGCAAACTCAGCCCTCCAGATGTTTTGGGACTACAACTCCCATCATCCCTGACCACTGGTCCTGTTAGCTAGGGATGATGGGAGTTGTAGTCCCAAAACATCTGGAGGGCTGAGTTTGCCTGTGCCTGCCCTAAAGCATCTCCTGTCATCTTCTGCCTCCTTGCACTGACTTAAGAAGCAAACATACGCTGAAAGATGCATCGCATCCAAGGGGAAAAGCCATAGCTCAGTGGCGGAGTGCACACTTTGTGTGCAAAAGGTCCCACCATCTACAGGCAGAGCTAGGAAAGGCACAGTCACTGCCAGTCACTGCTGGATGAACTAAGGGTGTGATTTGTTATAAAGCAGCTTCCTGTGATCCACATTGCCTCTTCCTATGATTTTCCTGGATGTCGGACAAAAGACCAGCACACAGGCCTGTCAGGTTCACCCCTAGTGGCTCCACTACATGTAGAAAGAACCCTGTGGCACTTGCCAGTGTAGCCAAAGCCAGGCATTTGTGGTAATGGCAATAGGCAGCTGGTTGACATTTTGTTAGGTTGCTTATACTTCCGTGAGAAAATGAGGTAAGACACATTCTCATAATACAGGAATTGATAGTGGAAAAAGGAAAACACCAGAAGTTACATATATGGGTCTCTTACCTTACCATCATGTTTGCAGACAAACTTTTTGTTGGCGAAACACTCGTGCCTTACAGCAGTAATAGCTACTGAATTGTGCTCTGGGAACCAACAGAAGTTAACTGTGCTAATGTGCAGTAAAAATGCGCTACCTGCATCTATAAATGCTGCCAGCAATTGGTTGCTGATATGATACCAGTGTTTCTAAGTACTGGCAGCAATATAACTGGGAGTGGCTCTGTAAGGAAGGTGAGCAGCTGTTTCAGCAGTCTGCCATTATAGCACCTGAAAAGTCTTATTTGTCATAAAATCAAAACAGTTTGCACTATCAGTACAGAATTTGACCCGCAAGAGGGAGAAATCTGACCTAATGGCAAGAACCTAGCATTCATTATTTCTTTTAACTTCATGAGATGTTGAAGTTTGTTTAAAGGTTGGATAAATATTCCAGAGCTATTTTTGTATAACTTTGCATTAGAGTTCATCCTGGAGAAATATCCTCCCTATTTAGCCATTGTGATACTAACAGCTGCATAATACATTCTTAAATTAAGACAATTTACTCCTCCTCTGCTAAGAGGCTTTTGTACAGTTGAGGTTTTTCTGTCTTTCTAGAGAAATGGCATTTCTGCCTACTCAAAGAATGGCATTTATTTATGAAGCTTTATTATTTATGTTTCACCTGTTTAACAGAATATTGACCTAGAGACTAACAATAAACAGAAAATAAATCAAAATATAAATGAAGACATATTGAAAATGTATATTGAAAATGCACATACCTAATAAATAAACAGCAGAAAAAAGACAGCAGTAATATATGCAAGCACTCAGATAAAAGCAGCCAACTGATAGACTGAAAAACAACTGAAAAGAAAAAGTTTTTGACTCCCAGACGAATGCCAAGAGTGGGGACTCCAGTGACTGAGTGTGGTCATGAAAAAGCTCCTTTTTTGTCTATATATTGTGTCAAAAATTCAAGGCTATTGTGGAAATCAATTATGGATTCCTTTTTAAAGGAATCATTCAACTTAATGGGGTGCAATTTGTGTCTTGTTGGCCAGATTGACCCTTCCCTAGCAGAACAGCTTCCCAACAGAAAAATGGCTGCAGCCTATGACAATGGGCATTTGTAGGTGGGGGAAAGGGAGCTGCACTACGTCTATGTGTGGCAAGTGTTTTCATGTGCTGCAACAGGCTACATGTGCACTATACACAAGGGTAAGTGTTAGTGCATGGAGGCCAAGTCATAAGTGAGCACAATATATGAGATAGAAGGCGTTTTCCTGCTTGTGTGGCAGTGAGCTAAGGCCAGGTGCTTCCAAGCTTTTTAATGCGTGAGTGAATTTGTATTCACCTTAACTCTTCTCTTAAACAAAGAGGTGGGTGCTTTTTGTTTTGTTTTTGTTCCTTTATACTTAACAAGTATACGGGGCTGGAGTTAGTCTACTTTGACTTGCACTGCTGCATAATGTGTCTCTCCCTTCTCCCCCACCCTTTCCAAGCCACTACTTTTTGTCAGCTAATAGCACTGGGTTTCCCTCCTACATATTGTTCTCACATAGTTTCCTGTGTGCTGGCTGTTGCAGTTGCTTAAGATAACTTCAGCCATCCGTTCTGATATGGGGCTGCCCACGGGGCCATGAAATGACAGGGAGTGGGGGCTGGCTCTGTCACAGGATTGTTCCAGGATCCTTTCCTGAATTTTCAGTTTTCATTTTTAAAAGTGTCTGCCTGCCCTGCTCCTTTCACTTTAGATTGTGGTTTCTGTAAAGTTTACAGAAATGTAAAGGGGAAACATGCAGCGTTCTATCCAAAAGAGCTCAATAAGAAGAAAGCTTGCATTTTCAATGTTATGACCCACAAATGCAGCCTGGTAGCGTAACAAAAAGCATGTGGCTCTTGATTTTAATAACACCAAAACAGAACACAAATGTATTATTATAATTATTTCATAAATTAAGGGTTTCATCCCATACTTATGCCCACTGAGGGGACCTGGGAAGTGGCTTAAGTACCATATTGAGAGATGATCCAGTCACAAGCTTCCCATCTCATTTGCCTCGGTTCTCCTATGTGCCAGACCTTGGTCCTGTGACTGAGGACCTGCATCAGAGACAACCTGTATCTGAGGGGGACACACACATCCATGTCATAATTGTCTAAGTGTGCTTTCTGTTAGCAGACTGACTTCTTTAGAATATTGAAACCACAGATCAGGAAACAGTTGCTATGATGAATATGAATGTGCCTGGTGATTCCGTTTCACTCCGCCCTGCCCAGTGAGTCAGAGAAAGAGAGAGAGAATGACTGGTCTGGTCTGCATGGAAATATGCATACCTTGTGGGGTGAGAAGTTGTGTGAACTTGTTTTTTGTGACTTTTACCCTGATGTAAACTAGTTTTCTCTCTCATGATAGCTGCCATCAATTCCCACAATTATGCTAGAGGCAGTTAAACCTTGGTAAGATATTTGCTGACATATATTGCCCCAAAGCATAGTTCTGAGGTAAATTTGACTTTTGTCTTTCAGAACAAGCAGCCTAGAGGGGTATGTAGAATGCTTGAACTCAGCTGGGAGTAACTCTGTGACAAATGTTGTTTTTGAGTGTGGAAAGTTCTGGTTTGTGAAGGGTGGATTTGTTTGTCTTCCCATATAGGAAACTATGTGTGTCAAATGCATGTACATCGAGGATCTATTTCACTATGTGAATGGAAGGCGGAGCCGTGGTGGATTCCTGTAGCATGTAGATGTACAGATATATGTGCACACAGTGAAATGGGCACATCTTCATGTGGGTTGCAAAATACTGTAATTTCCACACAGGCAGTAGTGAATCTCTACCATTTACACAGGGAGGTCCCTGTGGCCCTCCCAATGATCTTGTACTCCAGCTCCAATCATACCTGACAATTGGTTATGCTGGCTGAGGCTGATTGATCTTTTTGCATTAGAAGAAAAAGCGTTTTTAAAAAATACATTGTCCCAGAATGCTAGCTGAATAATGATGTCAGCATCACCTGGAAAAAATACAGCAACTATGCCACTATCAATGATAATGCTCCCAGTTGCTGGACATCACAAGGGGGAGAGCACAGTTAGACAGGTCCTGCTTGTTAGCATCACATAGCTGTTTCTCACCACAAGAACACAGTGCTGGGGTGGGTGGGCCACTGGCCTGATCCAGCAGGACTCTACTGTGAACCGCCCTGACACCTCCAGGTATAGGGCAGTATATAAATTCAAATAATAATAATAATACGTTAAGTGCAATATTTCTCAAACTTGGGTCCTCTGCTGTTGTTGGACTACAACTCCCATCGTCCCTAGCAAGCCAGGACCAGTAGTCAGCAATGGTGGGAGTTGTAGTCCAACAACAGCTGGGGACCCAAGTTTGAGAAACACTGGTTAAGTGGGATTTTGTCACTCGAGTATCTGTTACATTTTCTTTCTTTCTTTCTTTCTTTCTTTCTTTCTTTCTTTCTTTCTTTCTTTCTCCTAGGGTGTCTTAATCTTCTAAAGTCTGCCAAAAAAAAACCCCAAACTGAAACATAACCCAGGAAATTTGGAAGTCAGGATGATGTAAATATTTTCATGCATATACAAACACATCTGTTTTGCATGGTATTTCACTAACACCTGGTTACCAAAGAGTGCTTGCATTTCTCAGTGGTCTTTTCAGGCTTCTGAGTTAGATGTCTGAGTGTGGGGTGACTGGTGGCACTCTCCCCAAAACGCTCATCCTGTCAGATGAGCTCTATTTGCTTCTTTGGTTTTCTTATTCCTGCCAGAGCTGGGGCTTCTGGGATTTCTTTTCGCTGGGTCTGCAGGCATTATTGTCTCTGGCCTACAGCTGTGCACAGCTAGAAGCCATCTTCTTGTGGGCTGCCCAGAATGTCCTAACCTGATCTGTGCTCAGCAAATGGTGTCCCCCAGGCTATAGTGAGATCCATTTGCTGTGTTGCATGGCCTGCAAGCCAGTGTGGCGCATTTGTCTTCGCATGTGTGGAGGAGCCCAGGTGCAAATCACAACTTGGCCTCCAAGCTGACAGAAGGCATGAAACTGGATGACCTATTTCTTGGGTTGTTGTGAAGGAATAATGAGAGGACTCTCTCTGTGTGTGATCCTGAGCTCCTTGTGGAAACAGTGGGGCATATAAATGGCTGGGAGTATCTTTGACAAATGCACCCAACTACATAGTTCAACCTACGGACAAATATTGTTCACAAGAGCATGAAGGCTTATTCAGTCAAAGCATTGCCCCCTGTAGTCTGGAAGAATATCTCCGATTTGGTGATTTGTCCTCCCCAGTATGCAGAACAAAATGGAGAATCCCCCCGCCCCAGAAGACAGTACTACTGTTTTGGTTTTTCCTGATTAGCCATGGGGATTAGGACTGTTTTAAACTGTTTTTCAGTCTTTGGCTTGTTTTTTTCAAACTATATCTTATAAATAGATATTGCACTTCCTTGTTTTACCTGAAAGGCAAGACAGGAATTTTAAAATGTATAATCATAAAAACATAGATGCACATGCTGGATACCCTTAATCAGCTTAGTAATCTGTGTCTCATCTCACAATGGATTTTTATTTTGGATTTTAGGAGTGTTGCTGAGGTATCCGTTGCCCGCACCCTGCTTGCTGTGCCATGATGCCTTTTGGAGGAATGGCTGCCAAACTAGAATGGAACCGTTTGCGGGCTGAGGGTGTGGGCCAGCACAACAATGCTGTTAAGTTCCTCGGCCAAGATTATGAGACCCTGAAGCAGCAATGTCTGGAGAGCGACACCTTGTTTGAGGACCCCCAGTTTCCTGCCATACCCTCAGTCCTTGGATTCAAGGAGCTGGGGCCAAATTCTTCCAAAACCCGCGGAGTTCGCTGGATGCGTCCTTCGGTGAGTACCTGGCCGTCTGCTTGAAGGGACCCTCGGAGGACCACTTTGACCTGCTGTTCTGCATTCTGTTAGCAGCTTTTATTAAAAGCCTCTTTGTTCATGGATCCAACTGTAGCATTTATTATCATTATTATTTGCTTCTGGTGGCCTCTTTCCATCTTCTAATTAGTCCCACTTTTCTCATTTGGACCTCTTGCTTTGCCCCTTCAATAAATTTTAGTTGACTCTGGGATCCAGCCCAACTTCAAATGCATCTGAGCTTGCAGAAGATCGTCTAGTCTGCAAAAGGGGTGGAGAAATGCCAGACAACCAATTTCCACACTTGAATATTCACTACAATAGAACTCTCTAGAGTTCCCAGCAGCTTCCTGTGTATCGATGGCACAGGCCCATGTTTTGGAGCCATTATTTAGTTGAATAGGATTGTCCATTTTGCTTCAAAGTTTGGGGTATGTAGCAACATTTATATGCAAAGTCTCCCTCTAAGCTTTGGTATGGCCTGGTTCTTGGTGAGGAAAAAGTAGAACTATAATAAGGCATAGGAAGAAATCCTTTGATACAAGCATATGAGATCTGCGCAAGCTGGTGCAAACCAAATCATAGATGATGATATCCAGTCAGCTGTGGACTCACAGCCTTAAACAAGCTGCTGTCTCACATTCCCCATCTATTATAAGATGACAAAAATGCTGGCCTGCATACTGTATTTTTTTGTGTATAAGACGACTCCTATTTTTTGGAACCCAAAATTTAGAAATTGGGCCAGAGCCCGAACCCAAGCCTGGGCCATGAGAGCCAGAGCCCAAACCCTGCCCAGACCATCTGCGCCAGAGTCCGAGCTTGAACCTGAGTCCAGGCAGCCTGCACTCAACCCTGAACCCCTGTATATTCACCATCTGGGTATAAGACAGCCCCCAATTTTTGACTAAAAGTTTTAAGCAAAAAAATATTGTCTTATACATGGAAAAATATGGTATTTATTGTAAACTTGGTACACTCCTTATGTTGATAGACTATTGTTTCCATAATCTCTGACCTTTGGTCATGCTGGCTGGAACTGATGGGAATTGTAACATCTGGAGGGCCACAGGTTAGCCAGCTCTCTCTCCCCCTCTCCCCGAATGGATAGATGGGTGTGTATTCAACTAAGTTTTTTTCAGAGTACAAATTAATGAATATGATTATGTTGGGTCCATTGATTTCAATGGGTCTACCCTGAGTAAAACTTGTTTGAGATTATAGGTGGTATTCAACAAGAAGAAAACATTCTCTGCTCACATTAATCTTTTTAAGACAATCAATCCTGACTTAAACATGTATATTAATATAAGCAACCCACATGTCTACTTGTTCACATGTAGAAAGAGCAATGAGATATTCAGGGTGGGTGTTTATGCTTCCAGCCTTGAAGTATAAACCTCTTTGCAGCCATAAGGTTTTGCAGGTTCTGCTTCCGCTGCCTATCTGTAATCCCCACACCACAGAAATATAATTTAAAAGTGTGTGAACACCTTCAAATATCAAGGATTTTCCCCAAACTAAAGTTAAAACTAATGATTTCTGGTCAGAAAATAGGGCACCACAAAACACAGTCATAGTGTATGGCTCAAAAATGTATTATCAGCATTAGATTACCAGCATCTGCCTGAACTGGCCACCTGTGCTTTAAATGGTCTGGGCGATAGCAGCTGCCTGGCTCAACTGAACTCTGATGCCAACCATTCATTACTTTACTTCAGTGCCAAACTGAACCAGGAGATGTTCCAACATAGAGTCTCCCTTTAAGGCCAGAAGCTTTCACAAGTAACAGAATACTTCATTGAATGTGTTAGATTTAGTTTCTAGATTCTGCTGGTTTTTGTTTTTGTAAAAACACTCTCCTTTTTTGTTATGGCACTTCAACTTTTTATGTAAAGCACTGCAAAAATAGGTCCTCAACAAAGAACTTGTGCAATGTATTCATTTCTCACATGCACAGTGAAATAAAGGAAAAGAAAGTTGCAAGAATCCTAAGATTTGTGTGTGTGTTCTTAAACTCTCCAGAATACATTTAGACCAACCCATAACCCAAGAAACCAGAGCAGGGAGTTCAGAGAGAGCAGGAGATATTAAAAAGAAGAGCAGCACTGAAGTGGGAGAAAGGAACACTATATGGATCTGAGCCATAACAGTCTTTGCCTGTCTCCGTTTAAGGATGTTGCATTCATGTTGTGTATTCAGTGCTCCCACTATGTGTGTATGAGTATTCTGAAGAACCCAGCCACAGTTTATATTCCATTTTTCTTTCCTCTTTGCAGGAAATTGTGGATGACCCCCAGTTTATCGTTGGAGGTGCTACAAGGACAGATATCTGCCAGGGGGCTCTGGGTGAGTAATGTGTGTTTATCCCTTGGATTGAGAGGGAAGCCGGAGGCACCATAAATGAATCTTAAGAGCAAGAAAGTATATTCCAAGTTTTCTGGTGATTTCAGATGATGAGGAATTTGCTGATACTGAAAACCTAGAGAAGAAATAAGGATATTAGGAATCCAGGTCCACTGGGAAACTGAGGCTTCATTCAGACAGCACTTCATTCCTTCCCCCTCCTCCCCCCGCCCCCCGGCAAAGTTTATGTGATCTTTCACATAACATAACAGCCACTTCTGGAAGTGCAGCGGAAGTTTAGTGCTCATTCCCCTATTAATTGCTTCCAGGGAAAATCCGTTTGCAACACCATTAACTGGGGGGAGGGGGAGGAATTGGAGGATGAAATTTGGGGTGGTATGCCAACATAACTACTCTTTCCTGCCATTTTCGTGGGGGATCATAGCGCACATGAGCATAAAGGGTGGGATTGTGGGAACATGTCTGCTGTCTGTGTTTGTGTACCACTATGCTTATGGGAGTGAGTGGAATTTAGTGTGACCTGGGCAGTCTATCAGTCAAAAAGCCACTGTTCCATAATGCAGCTAGTAATGCAGTGTAAAAGGAATGTCAGAAACTGGGACAAAAGTGTCACCAGGAAAACTGGTTCAGCAATCCCCACATCTGAATGCAGCCTGAGTTGACATCTATTTCCTTATTTATCAGGTGACTGCTGGTTGCTAGCTGCTATTGGTTCCTTGACTCTCAATGAGGAACTTTTGCACAGGGTTGTACCCCATGGACAAAGCTTTCAGGAGGACTATGCGGGCATCTTTCACTTCCAGGTAAGGCTCATCTTTCCCACAGGAAGTGCTTCAAAGGAAAGCCTGTCTCACAGGTGGATGGGACCCTAAGCTATGGAAAACGTAAAGCTGCAAACAGAGGAAGCCTTGGCTAAGAAGTGGAGTTATTGCTGAAGGGATAGTTGCCCTGTTCGAACCTAATGTCTACTGTCCCATTACCTCAACCCAATCAGGAAAGCTCATAGCTCAGTGGTAGAGTACATCCTTTGGATGCAAACCACCATCAGTTCAAGCCCTGGCATCTCCAGGTAGAGCTGGGGAAGAACATCTAAGACCTGGAAAAGCCACTGCCAGGCAATATATATTTTACTAAGGTGGTGTAGTCCTCTTCCAGTTTAGTGGTGGAGTCTATTGAGCCTGAGCACCTATCTCGATGCAGCAGTACCGAAGGTGCAGGCTTCTTCAGGAGGATTGAGTTGTTGTTGTTGTTGTTGTTGTTGTTGTTGTTGTTGTTGTTAATAATAATAATAATAATAATAATAATAATAATAATAATAATAGATGGAGTGATGGTCTGATTCCGACTGGACCATCTTGCTATGTTACTCTGCCTTACCTCATTATTATTCTCCGACTTCTTATTCTTCAGATCTGGCAGTTTGGTGAATGGGTGGATGTAGTGATTGACGATCGGCTGCCAACCAAGGATGGAGAGCTGGTGTTTGTGCACTCAGCGGAGTGCCAGGAGTTCTGGAGTGCTCTGCTGGAAAAAGCTTATGCCAAGTGAGTGCTGCCTCAGCACAGGTTATGCCCTTTTGTGTGTTTTTTCCCAGCAAGCCCTGGTTTGGATTTGTTTCCGTTGTTCTTCAACTCACCACCCTCTGTAACTGGGCCTTCTGGTTTCCAGGAGGCCAGGTTTAAGGCTAGCCTACTAACTGCCAATTATCTTTGCCATACAGGCTGAACGGCTCTTATGAGGCCCTGTCGGGGGGCAGCACCACAGAGGGCTTTGAGGACTTCACAGGTGGCGTGGCAGAGATGTACGATCTCAAGAAGCCACCTCGCGACTTGTGCAGGATCATTTCCAAGGCTCTTGAGAGGGGATCCCTGCTGGGCTGCTCCATTGATGTAAGCAGTGCCCCAAAGAGGGAGCTTGTGGGATGTTCCAGATGTGGAATCAAAGTGGGGCAGCGGAGGGAGATCGGGCTTCCCTGATCTGGCTCTGATATTTGTTCTGAGGCCAGGGATTCGGTCAGTGGAAACCTGTCAGAGTAGAACAGTAGAATAGGCCCAAATGTTAACTCAAGTCTCTGTTTGGCTGTGAAGTTCCATTTCTCATGTTCATCTGTAGCAAGAGACATTTGGTTGGTGCCCCCTTGTGTTAGGAAAGTGTACAGACAACCACCCTGTTTCAGGCAAATACAGTACAGTTCAGGTTGCCATTTTCTTTTACTCTTTAGTTGAGTTCTTTTAAAAGTTAGAAAACAATGACGTGAAAAACAGGGGCATATGAATAGTCTTGTTATGTGCAAATTAGTCAGCTGCTGGTCTGAGATCCATGCTTGACTGACCATTGTCTGGGATGTTTGCCAAACACACATCTTTTAATTACTCCTGTGTTTTTAAAATGCGAGGAGAGAAAAACAACATTGGTGACCACACACAAGTGCACACCAGTCTAAGCAAGAGAAATGGAGTGGTGCCAAGTTGTGAAGGAGGAATGCCTCTGAGCCAAGCATCCTACGCAACAGCTTTTCCTTTCTCCACACCCACTCTTATTGCCCTGCATGCCTGCTCACACATTGTCCACAGGGTGACCTTCTATAAATGTCCATTTGCGAGTTGTAATAAGTCATCCCCCCTCACACTCCCTACTGTTGTGGAGAAAAGCAGTGCCAAGTAAGCCAGAAAAATGAATGAGGGCTACATCCCATATATATATATAGACACTATGATCTAGTGGGCCAGAACTAATCTGTACATTATCAGTGCATTTACTTTTCACTGTTAGTGTATTCTGAATAATACAAGTGGCCAGTTGGTGAATAGCTTGCAGCTAATCTATGGAATAGCTTTGTGTTGTAAAATGGGGATGGGTGAAGCTGTGGCCCTCCAGATAGTGTTGATTTCCAATTCCCATCAGGCCAGCCGGTGTGGCCAGTGATGATGGGAGTTGTAGTCCCAACAAGAACTGGAGGACTGGAGGTTCCCCATCCCTTCTATAGAATGTTGCCTTCAGATGTGAAAAGCTGGTCTTCTCTTGTTGAAAAAGTAAAGAAATCGACCTGGATGTCATCAGCACTCTCAGTGATGTTTCACCCAAAGTTCTCTGTCAAGTTTCCAAATAACAGTTTTCCAGAAGTCAAAGCCTACACCCACTAAAGGGCCCTTTTCCTATGGAACCCATGGAAACTGAGCACCTCTTGATGTAGATGCTGTAATGCCCACAGCCTTACTGCACGACTTTTGCATCCTTCTGAAATGAACAGGCTTGTAAGAATTCACAGCCTCTTCAACATTGTGAATGAACTTTTCACTGAGGCAACTAGGATATACAGGAACCAACACAGAGCTGTGAACTGCTGCTGGTACATTGTGTTTAGCAGCCATTTTAGTCTGTTGCCTTTTGGAGAGAGGGGAGGGTTAAGCCTTTTGACCAGTGCCATATATCCTCTCTCTTCAGATCACAAGTGCATTTGACATGGAAGCCATTACCTTCAAGAAACTGGTGAAGGGCCATGCCTATAGCGTCACAGGATTGAAGAATGTGAGTTTCTCTTCAAGGGGCTGTGGAGACCAATTCAAGGGCTTTAGCCATGTGTGTCGGTTGTCTTAATACCTTAACTTTGACAGGTGGACTATCGTGGCCGGCAGGAAGCGCTCATTCGGATAAGGAATCCCTGGGGTCAAGTGGAGTGGACTGGAGCCTGGAGTGATAGGTGGGTTGGACGTGTTCCTGCAGTGACATTAGTAGGTGCCGTGCCCAACTGTGACATCTGATAGCGATCCCATTTGGGATGCATCGGGGTAACACTTAAAAAAATGTTTTGCAAATGCATGTGCCATCACTCGATGACTTGAGCATCAGGTGATGATCTGCATGTGCAATTAAGCCATCACAGGTAGAATTTCCATCTCCTTTCTGACACAGTGCTTTTTGATCCAATTAGCCATCTAATTAGATTTTAATTTGATACGGACTTGTTATTAGGAGGTAATTTAATTATTGTTTGATTTTATACCAATGTTATATATTTGATGATGATGATGATGATTGAATCTGTTCATCCATGAGCTGGAATGAAACATCAGGTTAGGGTCATGGGTAGCTGCCTAATAGAGTCAGATCATTGGACTGTTTAACTTAGAATTGTCTACACTAACTGGAAGCAGCTATCCAGAGTTTCAGACAGGAGGGAGAATTGAACTTGCGACTTTTTGAATGCAAAGCATAGGCTCTACCACAGCCCTTTGCTGCTACCAGATAAAACTGAAAGGAGCAACATGTCACTAAAATCCTACTCAATATTGATCCAGAGTAGATTCCAATGTATAGTTAGCAGAGTAAAAACTTAAGCACGTTGCAGGATTCTCAAAAAATAGACCAGAGGCAATTTTATTTCATCCAGCAGAGCTTTACTGCTACTGAAGACAAATGAGCAAAATGGTCACAAATCCAATACGTTCAGGATTGGCACTATCCATAAGAAATCCAGTTGCAGCAGACTTAACTTAAACTTACAATAACTTATAATAATTCTAAACCTTAACATTAAGCATACTGTGTACAGAACACCACACCAGAAGGAAAAGAATAATTGAAACCCAGGCTCCTTCTGGCCTCTTATTATAGTCAGCATGACCCTGAAGAAGAGATAACAGAACCAGTTTAAACCACCTGTACTCAGCTTCTCTGAAGGAATAACCCAAACATCATGAACCTTCTGCTTGTTTCTTTCACACAGAGAAGCTTCAAGAACCCTCTTGAATTAATTAGAATAGGAAAGATCTCCACACATCAGATCAATACTTTCTGCACTAAGAAATGCAAACTGACACAATATGGGGAGGATGCACAGCGTAACTATCTTTCTGTTGCTATCTTAGCTCTTCTGAGTGGAACGAAGTGGACCCCGATCAGAGGGAAGAACTGCAACTGAGAATGGAAGATGGTGAATTCTGGTGAGTTCTGAGACTTGTGGCACTGTTTGTTCCTGGTGTGTACACACAGAGAGACATGCAGATACCCCAAATAATTCCTAATTCTGCAGTGGGATATGCAGACGTGTTTGATGCCAATTAATTGCCTCTTTAAAAAAAACAGAACAAAACAAAACACCCATAGCTCCTTTCTGTTTGTACCCCAAAGTTGTTTGAAGAGTAGGTGTGGAAAGTGTTTTCTTTTGGCTTCAAGGTTCTTTAAGCATTCGAGCAGCATTGCGCTTGCCCTGCCTGATGCTCTTCCCTGTGACTTCAACAGACCTTTTTGTCCCTGCAGGATGTCTTTTCGAGACTTTCTACGTGAGTTTTCCAGGCTGGAGATCTGCAACCTCACGCCCGATGCTCTGACCAAGGATGACATGAGCAGATGGCATACCACCCTGTTTGAGGGCACCTGGCGCCGAGGCAGCACAGCAGGAGGCTGCAGGAACCACCCAGGTAACAGCTGCTGCCTATTCTTTGTTTGCCGTCTTTGGTGCTGATGGACTAGTAAAGTGACTCCCACATTCTCCAGAGGTGTGATATATAAATTCACCATCCTGGAGCCTCTGCTTGAGCCAAGATTTGTAGCCTGATGTCCTCCTTTCTGGATGCCTTAGTTGTGGAAAACTACCTTGGGTTACCACTGTAGTCTCTTAAAAAAAGAAATAGATGAGGAAAGATAGGAAGAAGTAGGAAATGTAAGATGAATACTGGTTGCTTTCAAATCTTGATAACCTTGTAGTATATTGTGAGGCTAGTTACTTGACTAGTCAGAGGCTTTTATTGACTCGTAGCAAACTCAAACAGTTAATCTAGGTATACAGTCACTACACACCAGTAGAAAACAAAGATTGTGCAGTGGTGCTTCCTCTCACATTGTACTGAGCTTGCAAAAATTTATTTCATCTTGAGATGAAGTGGGGACTCAGCTTCATAGTTATGCTTTGTGGGGGACGGGAGTCTCAGTACTCAAGTATAGTTTAAGGAAGGGAGATAATCTCTTCCCCAAAATAATTGAGGGGGCATCCCTTGCTCTCCCATCCTTTTGAGGGCACCTCTATTTTCTTGCTACCTCGCCGTCTTTTTCATTTTGCACATTTCTTTCTTCCTCTGTTATTTTTTTTAATTCCTCCCTCTTTCTTTGTTAATTCTTACTTTTCTCTTCTGTCTTCCATATTCATTCTTTCACTTACAAAGAGGATGGGAGTGGGCAATGGGCTGGCTGCTTGTGCCGTAGGGGAGAAAAGCTTAGACCAAACCCTGCCACAGTGTCACCATCTTCCCTCTCCCCCTTGCAGCTACATTCTGGATTAACCCCCAGTTCAAAATCAAGCTCTTGGAAGAGGATGATGACCCAGACGACAATGAATTGGCTTGCAGCTTCTTAGTGGCCTTGATGCAAAAGCACCGGCGGAAAGCACGTAAAGCTGGGGAAGACATGCACACCATTGGCTTTGCAGTCTATGAGGTAACCCCATGTGGTTTCCTGGTGTGCCCTTTTGAGCATCATCACTTAATAGGAGCGCATTCCTAACCTTTGCCTGCTTTCTCTCTGTGTGCAGGTTCCTGAGGAGGTATGCCCTGAGCCACCGAAACCCCATTACTGAATTGTGTGCGAGAATGAAATGGGTTGAGGCCACAGAGTGCTGTTCCCTATTCTGGATGGAATCTGAAACGTGTACCTTCCTCCTGCTTGATGCAAACAGAGACCCATAATGTTGTGCACAGCTCTTTGATGGCTGCAGACCAAATGGTCCAGGCTGTATAGGTTCTAAGCTAGAAAGGGGGGTCCAATTCTGCACTGGATGCATCAACAAATTAAGCAAAATCAGTAAATGTGTGGTGGTTGCATGATTTTAGATGGGTTTGCCAGATGCCTTCACAAGACTTTAAAGTGGGATTGTAGTGCTTTAAATGCATGGTGTGATTGTATGTTTCTAGATATGCATGTGATGCCTAGGCCTTTGGCATCAGATGAAGGAGGGGGCTGCCCCTTTGCCGCCCTGTATAATATACCTGAACTGTTTCCTGTTCCAGAACCAGGGCTGCCAGAGTATTCACCTGAAGAAGGAATTCTTCCTGAGGAACCAGTCTCGGGCGCGCTCAGAGACCTTTATCAACCTGCGGGAGGTGAGCAACCACATCCGCCTTCCCCCAGGCGAATACATCATCGTGCCCTCCACCTTTGAGCCTCACCAGGAAGCAGACTTCATCCTGCGCGTCTTCACGGAGAAGCAGTCAGACACAGAGTGAGTCCATGCCTTCGGTGTGAGCTACTATCATCTCCTAGGTCTTTGTAAGGGGTGTATGAGCTTTCCTCGGGACTCAGCTACGTTTCTGTAAAGATGCCAGTTGACTTTTGGGGGGTTAAGAAAAGCAGAAGATACTCATCTGAGCTCTAGATGTTGGACAAAAGACTCAAAAGCTAGTTGAGGAATGGACCTGACTTGTATTCCACCCATTGTCTTTAACCTCACAGTGGCTTTCCATGTTTTGCTGCCTGAGTGAGCTGCACAGCAAACTTCCAGATACATCCATTGGGACTGCTCTCTTGAATGGGGACAATCAAAGTGGAGATGTGTCCTACCATATCTCTTGCCCTTCTGCCAGGCCCTCCTCCATCTTCTAAGAACTAGAGGCTTTCCTAACATTGTTCTTTCTTCCCCAGGGAGCTGGATGAGGAGATCAGCGCAGATCTGCCTGATGAGGTAACACTCCAACCCAAGACGGGCAGTTTTAAGTGTCAAACCTCCCTCTTTTTTAATTCTGACTTATTTATGAGAGCATTTAAGTATTTGTGTGTGTGTGTGTGTGTGGCGTGTGTGTGTATTCTGCACATTTCACTGTATCTGGGTCTTAAAGCAGTTTACAAAAAGTGAAAACAATACAGTGTACAAAATTTAAAACATCAAAGATGATAATACCGAAACAAGTATTCATGGTGTGAATGCCTCCTGGAACAAAATGGTTCTAACTAAACGTGTGAAGCTTAGCAGGGACAATGCCTGTCTGATTTCTAGTGTGAGGGAGTTCCATAGAGTTGGGCTCGCTACATTCAAGGCACGACTCCAGTGTTGGATTAGGAGCTGGGAGAGCAGTGTTCGAATTCCCACTTGGCCGTGAAACTCACTGGTTGACCTTTCAGCCTACCCCACAAGGTTGTTGTGGAGATTAAAGGGGGAGTGATGTATGCCACCTTGAGCGCCAAAGTTGGGCTAGGAAGCAATAAATAAATAAATAATACTTTGGTCCATGGGGGGTGATCTCTGTAATTGGCTTGGGACATAAAGGGGCAAGGCGGTTCTTAAGGTATCCTGGGCCTTAGTTGCTCAGGGCTTCATACACCAGTACAAACAGCTTGAACCTGGCCTGGTAGGAAAGGGGAAGCCAGTGCAGGTCTCTTAACCCTGCATTTTCCCATTATCCATCTAGCTGCAGCAATCTGCTCTAGATCAAGCTTTGAGATGAGTCCCAAGGACAGCTCCCCATAAAGCATGTTGCAGTAATATAGTCTTGGGTTACTGTATATCACCTGCACATCATAAAATACTTTGTTGAGCATTTGGCTAATGTCCCTTCACGCCAATGCTCCTCCTTCTTAAAGCTACATTTTAAATAAACCTTGTTGGTTAAAACAGGAATGGGATGAAGCATGGAGAATTAAGGGAAGGGAGAAAGCCAGCTGATGGAAAGCGAGAAGATAGCATTTAATGATGGGAGTGTGTAAGATGCTGTCAGTGGTTTTTGAAGATAACTAGAGGGGAAATTAGGTAGTCAGAGCAGTGCTTCACCTGCTGGTCCTGGTTTTTGTTTCCTCAGGAAGAGATATCTGAGGATGACGTGGACGAAAACTTCAAGAACATGTTCCGGCAGCTTGCAGGAGAGGTAGGTACTGTGACTCAGCATTCCTGTCAGTTTCTTCCCCAGGTGCTGTGTGCAGCTAGCAGGTAAAGTAGTGCCAGTGGCTTTGACAATGTGGAAGTGAGAAGGTGTCGAAGGAGCCTGTTCACCGTAGAAAGAGGACTTCACTTGGATCAGGGACCTCTCTGAGGGATGCCCCAAAGTCGCCTTCCTTCAACCTCATCTACCTCACAGGGGTATTGTAGAGATGAAATGAGGGTGACAGAGGCATGCACATAGAACTTGGAGAATGGAGGGAAAGTTGAGGGGAAGCACAATAGATAAATATCATTGAACAGAAGCATGCTTGTGATCTCTGGAGGAAGATGGCAATAGTTCATTGGAATATGAATTTGAGGCTGAAGGGCTCATAGTCCGGACAAATTTCCATGACTACTTCAGTGACTTGGCCTTCCTCCGTGTTGTCCAGAACCATCCCTTAATACTAGGGATGCTTGAAGAATTTGAATTCTGATACAAACGGACCTGGGACTGAGTTTCAAATCAGAAAGCAATGCTTTGAATTTTGTGATGCCATTCTTGGCTCAAAAAACGTATACCAAAACATGTAAATAAATCTGTTTTGTATGTTTAGAAACCCATTTATTGATGCAAAATGCATTTAAATACATATTTTGGAATAAAATGCATAGGGATGATAATAATATAATAAATATTAATTTTGCTGTAGATTAAAAAAACAAACAGAATTGCAGATTGCTGTGGAAGCAGGGCACAGTGAACTTACGTATGTGAAATCAACATGGATTGTAGATAGAGTGATCCATTCATCCCTATGCATTGACAGGCTGCCCGAGGTGGGATCAGAGCCTGAGGAGTTAGGAGTGAGCTGCTTTTGGATCCCTGAAAATCTCTGAGCCATGAAATGCTCTTCTAATGATCTGCCTTCTCTCCCTTCCTCCAGGACATGGAAATCAGTGTCTTTGAGCTCCGAACCATTCTGAACAGAGTCATTGCCAGACGTAAGTGCTTCTTATTCAGACTCCTGGCCTGTTCTGTGGGTATCTCTGAACATCACATCCAAGTGTGATAACAGTGTGTCTCTTTCCTCCCTCGGCCAGACAAAGATCTGAAGACAGATGGGTTCAGCATGGATTCTTGCCGTAACATGGTCAACCTGATGGATGTATCCTTTCTGCTGAGAAGGGAGAAATGGGGAGGGTTATCTTGGTCAAAGAAAGTGGGGCAAGGATACAAATCTGCTCATAGCATAGAACTACGGGCAAAGGTAGTTTTGTGTGTGTGAGAGGAGTGTTCTTGTATGAAGCTTAATAGCCTAAACCTACTCACCCAAGTTTGCCCATCACAATAAGCTGTAGTTAATGGTTTTCCCTGACTTCATGTAAGTCTGCACCAGGGATCATGCTTCATTTCATTCCCCAAAACCCAAGATTTGTGCTTAGCTTACTGATTTGGAAATACCAAAAAGCAAGGAATTGTGGTTTGTTTTCTCCAAGTAGATGTGAGGAGGGAGAGAAGAGCCTCTTAGATGCTAACATGGTTCCCTTTAGATATTGTACTACAGCTTCCATCAGCTCCTGCCAGCATGGCTTCTGGTCAGGGATGGGAGTTGTGTATACCATTACCTATGTGAAGGGAGCCCCTGTGGCCTCATGATGTGTTCATCATTTACGAATGCAGAGTAGGACAACTTTTGAGGTAGTTGCCTCTTTATTCCTCTTAGTTGTAGGCAGGCGGTTGCTTGCGATTGTGCAGCCTCTCTGTGTATAGTTTGTCCTAGCCCTATAGCAGGCCAGAGATTTCTTGTAACTTGCAATTTTTAGGATATTGTGGGAGCCGATCTGTGTTAGTTAAATGCAGATTCTCTGGCTTACTCATGGCCCCACTGCTCACAGAAGTGTATTAGGCAACTGTATTTTGTTGCAATGCCCCTCTTCATACACGTGTGTAATTAGTGCATGTGTTGTGAGCTGTGCTTTGGAGCCAGTTGTCTGATTGTGCTTACATTAGACACTTCAATGTGTCAAGATCTTGGGAGCATTCAGCCAACAAGATAAATGTACCATGAGATGGGCCTTGTTTTTTCTTTCTTTTCCAAATTATTTTTATTAGTTACCAAATTAATACAGTGGTACGTCGGGTTACAAACACTTTGGGTTACAAACTCTGCTAACCCGGAAGTAGTACCTCGGGTTGAGAACTTTGCCCCAGGATGAGAACGGAAATTGTGCGCTGGCAGCAGCAGGAGGCCCCATTAGCGAAAGCACGCCTCAGGTTAAGAACAGTTTCGAGTTAAGAACGGACCTCCGGAACGAATTAAGTTTGTAACCCGAGGTACCACTATACAAAGAAAACTTAATTAATTTAATTTAACACATTTTTTAAAAATCAGGTTTCCCACTCCTGTTGCCAACATATCCCCATCTCTTCTGTTGTTGCCACATTCTTTTTTCTTGAAATCCTCTTAAAATCCTCGCTAGATGTAGATGGGCCTTGTTTTTTCAGTACTGGAATGAAAAATATGGAGAAATATTTTCTGTTGCTAGCCCTTTCTTGCTAAAATAGAACACTATCATTATGTAAATTTTCTTTCCCCTCTCTTCTACTTCACTTTTCATTTCACGTTCCCCCTCTTCTTTATTTTTTGGAAGTGAAAGTGTGTGTGTATATCTCATTCACTCAATATCATTGTGGCCTAGTGCACAATTCCTAGCTGTGCATACCTGCTATTCTTGCTTAAATAGAGTGTTTCACTCAATTGTACAGAGCAGTTCAGAAGTGCAGCCACTCCAAGCTGGCAGACGTGTGGCACTGATAACTGCAAAAGCATTAGGCTGTCTTGTGTCCAAGTGGAAGACAAGGGTGGGTGAGGTGAACCTGGAATCCAGCCAACACTATCTCTAGGCTTCTTGTTTCTATCTTCTGCCATGTTGAACAGTTAATGAGCTTACACCTTCCTCCTCTATTCAACTCCCTCTCCAATACTTTGGGGTTAGAAGTCCTCCTTTTTGCACTTAATGTCTTCCCTTGACTCTTCTGCTCTTCAGAAAGATGGCAGTGCTCGCCTGGGTCTTGTGGAGTTTCAGATTTTGTGGAACAAGATTAGGACCTGGCTGGTAAGAGAAGCAGACTTGGCTTGTGTGTGTGTGTGTGTGTGTGTGTGTGTGAGAGAGAGAGAGAGAGAGAGAGAGAGAGAGAGAGAGAGAGAGAGAGATGTGCTCAACAGAACCTTCAGTGGGAGGAAGGGACTTAAGGATGGCAAGGGAGTGTGCGTGGAGAAAGCAGAACCTCAGCATCATCTTCTTTCTCTATCACGACAGAATGTCTTTCGCCAGCATGACCTGGACAAGTCAGGCACTATGAGCTCTTATGAGATGCGCCTGGCTTTGGAAACATGTGGTAAGTATGGATGTTTCCAAACACTTTGGTGGTGGGTTGCTGGGGTCCTTATCGGCTGCAGACCCTGGTATTGTGACTGTGCTATGTATTCTGAATCCATGCCAGTCTCATACAATAGCATATTTTCTAATTGCTATCCAGGGCTTTTTTTGCTGGGGAGGGCAGAATTCATTTCTCAGAATCTGAACACAGAACCACTAAATAATGCCATCTGAGGAGGAGTGATGGTCCTTCTTCTCAGACTTCCTGTGTGGAAACAGTTCAGCCTTTAGTTTCTAGTGCCATACCCCTACTGGAAAAGCTTTGGATTTGGCAACATTCATCAGAACTGCACATGGGTAGAAAAAAATATTCTGTGACTTGAGAGAGAAAATTCTTTTCATTTTTTTAAATTCTGGAAGGACATTTGGCAACATAATTGTGGTAAATATAGGCACAATCTTAGACCAATACAATCAACCAAAGATGGTCCTGTGCCTTATTCTCTTCACAAGCCAAGTTTCACACACTTCCCTCCCCCCCGGGAGGGGTTATTCAATATTGAACTGTTTTTTCTGGCCTTGACTCTTATGCTGAACCTTATTAAGGCAGAGAAGGCCTCCATTTCTTTCAAGCTGGTTTAACACTCCCATTTCTACCTTTTTAGGCTTCAAACTGGACAACAAGTTGCACCAAGTGGTGGTGGCACGTTATGCTGACGAGTCACTGGGCGTGGACTTTGACAACTTTGTCTGTTGCTTAGTCAAGTTGGAGACGATGTTCAGTAAGTGGTTCTGGAGCTGGGCCTGAGAAGGGAGCCATCTCCCTGGGCAGTCTGCCCAACGGCGTGTAGGAACATGCCTTTAGGCCTGAAGTGCACACACTTGTATTTCTCTATTGGTGGCAGTTGGTTGTGTAAAACACCTATCCCAGACAAACTATTCTTTTGGGGTGTAGGTAACAGCTATACAGCTATCACTCCTTATTAATTTCAGCTGGGTTTCTCCTTGAGAGAAAAGGGGAGGAAGTAGCTCCCTCCAGGCAGGCTGCTGCTTGTGGTAGGCCTTAGATAATATCTTAGAGGTTATCATTTTCCTCTGGTGATGGTTATATGGACTCAGAGGGGACATAACACCCCACACACTTGGCTTGTCAGTGTTTCTGCTGTAATGGACATTCTGCCAACAGTGAGGATCAATTTGAGCCCCTCTTGGCTTTTGAAGTGTGATGGTGTTTTGCCTCAGGATGTAACGTATCCTGGTTCCTGGTATACAACAGATTCTCAGTGTACCAACTCCTTGCCAGGTTTTGAAGGGCAAGTCTCCTTTTGAAAGGGTTTAGGTAGGAACATTATAAGTCAGGAGCCAAGAGCCACCTATAGCTCACCGCTCTGACTAGAAGGATATTTTAACTATGGCCAGCAGGTCGCCAACTGAATGCATCAAGAAAAATAAACAGGCAAGGAAATTTTTGAGTAGGCATTTTTAATATTCATTGTGCCTACAAGCCATTGAAGATCAGTTCGGTGCTTACTGGATTTAGCTGAGACCCAATTCTAGGCATCCTTGGACAGGCCATTTCAGAAGTGGTGGTCTGCCTGTGGAGCTCCATCCCTAGATATGTTTGTATAGTGCCTACTTGTTTTTTTATTTAAAACATCAATTTAAAAGGATCTGGATTGCTCCAACCTTTATTTGTAAGTTTCCTTAGGGACCATCTTGATGAGATCAGATGGAACAGAAGTCCTTTCAGTGACTGATCACCTTGTGTTTTCTCTTAAAACTCTGTAGGATTCTTCAATAGCTTGGATCCTGAAGGCAGTGGGAGTGCTGTGATGAACCTCGGTGAGGTAAGAAAACTGAGGCAGGACTTGAAAGGTGACAGAAAGTGCGTTCACAATATTGCAGCCCTGCTCTCCCTTTTGGAGCTCCTGTCATGCGTTAAATGTACAGAGGGCACTTAATTGATTGCACCAAACTATTCATTGGAAAGGTTGGCCACTGAGAAACTGGAAGGGATGAGAAGGTTGACAGCAGAAGGCTAGATGGGGAGAAGTGGCAGGAATGAAGAGGAATAGCCCATGTTTTTGCCATGTTGTGTGGAGAGAACCATTGTGTTTTGGTGATGGGTTGAAAATGGATAGTAAAGGAGGAAGAGAAGATAAAGGTCCAAGGACTAGTGCCTTGTTAGTTTGATGACAAAGTGAGGTGCTAGTCTCAGACAGCTAATAAATGTAGGGAGACAGTGGAGGCAGCTCCCTGGCTGTTCCTGCTGTGTCCCTTAGCTATGCCCTTCTGCTGGAAGCCTGTTCTGCAACTCCTCATCTAGTCTATTGTCCTCAGACGTGGAGGACAGTATTAAAGTAAGATTCAACTTCAATCCAGTAGAGTTCATTGGGTAGGGTACCATCTTGTCCTTTGCCTCAGGTAGCCAAATATCTTGGGCCACGCCTGAGTCAGATTGAGGTGGTACGGGGAGCAGTTTATGGTCCAGTTCTTCATCTACCTTCTGGGCCCTCACAAGTGTATTCACTCTTGCTTTCCTTCCCTCACAGTGGCTGATGTTCACAATGTGCGGCTAAAGAAGAGACAGGTGTTTGCTGAGACGACCCTCTTGGACTGGGCTGCCCCAAGTGCCTCCCTTACATCAGGCTGACTGACCTAGGATGGCCCATTATCCCTATTTCTTCCTCTTACCTCCTCATTCCCAAGCTCAGAGCCTGCTTCCATTTTCCCCCTCCATGAAACAGACACAGCCGGTACCCTGTGATTTAAGCTCCCTTACATCACTTATTTAGGGGGATCAAAAAGCTCTTCTATGGGAGCTGGGCAGAGAAGGAACAGCTCTTATCCTGCTGTGAGTGTGGCTTGTGGTAACAGCAGCACTTAGGCGATCAGGGGGTAGTGAGAGAAGCGCATGGGTGCATGTTGGGCCATTGCATGCAGACATTAGTGTAGCTATACCTTTTGCCAGGAGGGGGCCTGCCTGCCTTCACAGTTATCTAAAGGAGGCAGGGGTGGGGTTGTGTTGCTTCTTCTCAAAGGTTGGCCTCTCCGTACTCACTGGCTACTGGCAATTTGGATCTTGCACAGAAATCTCGCTTGTTCTCTTGCCGCTCTGAGCATTGCAAGATCCCCTGCTCTGCTTTTCTCTAGTAAACTCGGTGGCAGGATGGAAAGGGATCTGTGTCCTTAATTTAACTCTCAAAGAGTTTTCTGCAGTGATGGCATGACCTCCAGAGCTGGTGCCAAAGGGTGGTGAAGTCAGTGATTTTCCAAGACCAATGACAGGCCCTACTCCCCACAAGTGCCATCATTCTCGCTTTGCACAGAACATCCATGGAGGTTGGAGGCACAGGGACATAGGAAACTGCCTTGGTCCATCTAGCTCAGCATTTCTACACTAACTGGCAGTGTGGCTCTCCAAGTATATTCTCACGTTTACCAGGAGATGCTGGGGATTGCACCTGACACTTTCTGCATGCAAAGCAGACACTGTCTACCACTGAACTGCAGCAGTTTGGCATTAGTGGGAGAGAGTTATCTGTTTGCACACTAGTCTCTTCAGAACTGCACTGCAGCCTCCTTGATGCTTGCATGCACACTGGTGAAAGAAGAGGGCTTTGGATAACTTCACATTTCTTCAGGTACCCAAAGCATCAGAGTTCTTGCATCGTTGGGACCCAGTACTCAGAATAAGTAATTCACGCTTTTAAAGGCCAAATTTTCAAAATGAGAAAACATCACAACTGTGGCAGTGCTTTCAATCTCATTGTTACATGTTTAGGCAAGAACCCTTTTAAAAAAGCAAAACCAAAGCATTCAAGAGTTGGGGAGGACCCCGCAGGCTGCCTCAAGTGTCACACGAACTTTATGCAGTACCCCTAACAGGTGAAAGGATCAAGAAGTTAAGAATGAAGGATTCTGGCTCCTTGCACCTGATGGGTTAGTGACAGCTGGGAGCACCTGGCCCTGCTTTCTTGTTGGATTTGTAAGCACAGGCTTGCCTAATCATTACAAGCCTTGTGGAAGCACTCCGACAATAGTTTTAAAACCGTATAGTAAATACACAGATTAGCCTAAGCAAAGGGTGAAGTCCATTGTTCTGAGGACCGTTCCCATGCCTGCCTTTGACTTGCTCTGTGGCCTTGGCCAAGTCCTTTTTATGCTTTTAGCTTTCTCCTTCTTCTGAGTGGAAAAATAGATACAAATTGGGGAGTGTGTTGCTCTTAGATTGCTCATTAATGCTAATGGCTACAGTGTAGTTGAATGCAGTGCTGCCTCTTTCATTCTTATACCTCTCCATCGGTTTCCTGTGGTGAGGACAAAGATCCCCACTTAATTGCAGTTCCAGCCCTCTGCAAGCCTTCCAGCCTAGCACTGTAGGCAGCCTGAGGCAGGATTGGTTTTCTACTGTGACGTGTTCCCAAAATGGCTGCCTCTCTTTGGATTTACTAGTACAGAACAACTGCCAGCCTTTGGTGCTACTTTAGCATGGATCAGAATCTCCACTCTCCATTAAAAACGTCATTGAGAAAAGGGGGGTGTGGTAGAGTCCTAATATAGCAAAGCTGTATGAGATGGGGAAAGGGAAGATCTTAAAAGCCACCTGAGTTATTGCTTGATACACAAACATTGCAGTTGCCTCATTTTGGTGTCAGTTGTAATACCTGATGCAAGTGGTAGGGAGCACTTGGCCCAAGTCATACCTCATGTCTGGCTCCTGAAAGGGGATTCTGAATTTGGTGTCCTGAGCTAAACTGGGCAGATTAAGAAAATGGGAGTCTGCTTTGCATAAATTCTGTTTCTGAGGCTGAGATTTTGAGAGGGCTAGGATGCCCTAGTAAGGTCGGAGGCAAAAGCTGCAAATAAAACAAAACATGGATGCGAGGGTTTTGTGTATCCATTCTGGGCTGAGGTCATGTACCTCTGAGAGCAGGATAGAGAGGCGTGTGCTGAAGGCATAAGGGTTAGAAGCCCTACTCTGCCACCTCCATGTGCAGGCTTCTCCAAACACTGCCAGTGCACTCCCAGGTTAATCTCTCCCCCATCTCTCTTTAAAATTTGCCAAAAGAAAACTGAAAATGTTCTGGCTGCCAAATTCCCATGCTGCATTCTTCACTTGTCTAGCCCTTAGTCATGCTGCTAAATACCTTCCCATTTGAGAATGTAAAATGGGAGTTTTCTGAAGGGTACATTCAAGCCAGCTTTGCACAACCCAGGCCGCTTAATGGAAAGGAGATGCTTAGGTGAGATGCAGCCAAATTGGATTTTTCAAAAAGGAACAGTAGTGAGTTCAGATTCTACAGCAGGCATCCCTAAACTCGGCCCTCCAGATGTTTTGGGACTACAACTCCCATCATCCCTAGCTAACAGGACTAGTGGTCCCAAAACATCTGGAGGGCTGAGTTTGCCTATGCCTGTTCTACAGTTCTTCCATGTACTCTCATTCTTTCCTGTCTATATCATACTCTTCACTCCCCTGAGGGCATCTCCAGCTTCTGGGTCTTTTCTTGCCTCCGTTGTGAGGAACCCACATGCGGCATATCCTCCTGCCCCATCACCAGCCCAAACCTCTTCATGGCCCCTGTCTATATCCAGGCTGCTCGTGCCCTTAGTGCTTTGTTGCAGGGACCCACAACCACCTGCTGCCTTAGAATTCCTGCAGAACTTGGCTGCGATTATAACCACTTCAGCTCAGAGAGCAGAGCTGCCTCCTCAGTCTGATTTGCGACATATGTGAAATAATAAATAGATATATATATATATCTCAAACTATGCATGTGTGGGTGTTGGTATGATTTTTAAAAAAACTATTGGGGGCAAATTCACGTACTAGGAGTCATTTGAAAGGGAAGCTTTCAAACATCTGTGGAATACTTTAACACACACCATACAATGCAATATTGTATTGCCCTGCTTGCATTGCTAACCACCACCACCCCTCTCCAAAGCCAAATCTCCCCAATTTGGTAGGCCTGGTTGGCTTCATCTCCAGTTCCCCCATCGTCTGCTGCTGCTGCTGCTGCTGCTGCTGCTGCAATGGCCCAGCAGCTTTGAGAGTCCAGTTTGTCATCACACTTTAGTTTGCAGCAGCACCTGTCTGGCTAAGCAAACTGCAGCACGACACCATTCTGACATTTTTATTATATGTATATAGAAAATGTTGATCTACACATTAACCAAGAGAAAAATAAATATATGTCTGCAGACCAAATAGTTTTCCCTGCCTTTAGAAAACTACTACAGTGGTACCTCAGGTTAAGTACTTAATTTGTTCCAGAGGTCCGTTCTTAACCTGAAACTGTTCTTAACCTGAAGCACCACTTTAGCTAATGGGGCCTCCTGCTGCTGCCGCGCCATGGAGCCCGATTTCTGTACTTATCCTGAAGCAAAGTTCTTAACCTGAAGCGCTATTTCTGGGTTAGCGGAGTGTGTAACTTGAAGCGTATGTAACCCGAAGCATATGTAACCTGAGGTACCACTGTATAAACTTCAGGTTTCCTTCTGTGCATTATATATTTGGGGAAGACAGGTATTTCCCAGAAATAGTTTGTGCACAGTCCAATAGGAGCAAAATAAATAGACTTTAAAACTATTTTTGTTAAGATAGATGCAAAGCAAGTTGCATTGCAAAGCAAATATATAATAACAGCTGTAACTCCAAGTTCAGATATAAGAGTTTGCCAACTGACACCTAGTATCTTGATGTCAACATGCCTTTTATTTATTTAGCAGCGTTCATAAAACAAGATAAAGAATGTCTTAAGAGGCTTACAGAAGTGGTATAAAATATTCAGTAAAATAATAAAAAAAATGCACACAAGCAGGCATTAAAAAACTGCAACAGAGGTGTGTGCCTGATACAAATAGAGAGTTCCAGAAAATTGCTGCCATGCTAAAAAAAGATTTTTCATGTATGGAGTAAAAGTGTGGCATATGATCAATGTCAAAGATTACAGGTGTAACCTTTACACCTTTTGGCAGAAGAAGAGAAAAGCTGTAGGTAAAGTGGGGCAAGTTTGGCTGTTTGTTTACCAGAAGGTTACTCCTCCCAGGGATTGATTTATTTTTTAGTGTTCAATAGTGTTCAATTTCTCTTGGTACTATGATTTTTATCCAGAAGCCACTAGGTGGCAGGAAAGCTCTTTCCTCAGCCCTGCTGAACTCCCAGACTCCTATCTGCCAGTCCTACTGCGATCTGCAACTTTGCCAGTGGGCTGGATTCCAGCAAAGTCGTCCTGCTGGCTTAAACTCTGGAAGAAGCCTGTATTGGAGTTAATGAAGAAAGGGGTTGACTCAAGAAAGGCAGGGAAGGGCTTGCCAGCTTGGGCATCACCTCCTCCCTCTCACACCACTCACAGCCTTGAGGCCATACAATTCAGTCATCCTTCCAGCTTCTAAAAGTACCTTGAGGAGAAAGGAATGGTGTGAATAATTTTTCTTAAATTATTTTTTTATTTTTATTTTTTGCAAAGGCACTTGGCCACCTCTTGTTCTTTCCCCCTGATTTCTATAAAGCTTGGAGAGATTGCGGTGCCCTTCTGGCCCATAGAAATCCTGTCCTTCAAGGGGATTAAGGCCCCTTGTGTTTAAGCGGTTGTACCTTGTGGTAGGACAGCTCTGTGGACAGCAAATTGAGAGAAGGATTGCATCAGAGAGAGGGAGTGGCCTGCAGGCGCCAAACAAAGGCGTACACGTGTCCATTGCAGCTGTGCTGCCTGTACATCCAGGGTCTCTAGAGGAACATGAATGGTAGCTTGGGAGACCACAACAGGACACACACAGAACCTAATGTGAGTATTGTTGGCGATATGTTAGCTCTACAATGCCATGTCCAAGTGTCTGGAAACCTATTGCCTGAAGATTCAATGCAGAAGATTTTGAGCATGTCTGGCCCAGAAAAGGGAATCCAACAGGAGATCTAGAGGAAGGCCAAATCTCTCCTGCATGTTAGCAACCAAAGTGGGGGTGGTGGTGGTGCTGTGGCGGACCTTGGTGTCTAAAATTTCAGTGGCACACTGTGTGGTGCCAAAATCTAGTACCCCAGAAGCTCTGTGCCCCTAGATCAGCCTGTGTGAGAGAGAGGGACTCCAGAAGCGTGGATTTCAAAAAATCGATCTGAACCTCTTGGCCTCAACTGTTGCAATAAATGAGCTGTTAACGTTCACTTCCAAGTGGTGATTTTAATGGTAAAGAAGCTAGCACTTAATATCCTTCATCTTGGAATATTTACAAGCCCTTGTGGAGCACCAGTGGACACTTTTCTGCGCTCCTTTGGCAACGGACACTGATCTCACTAGGCGGGCCCAAGCCAGGAGCCGTGTGCCAAGGCTGCAACAAGAGCAGATCTTGTTCTTTTCCACCTGGCCGTTGCATCTCTGCAGCTCAGCCGTCAGGGTGCTGCTCGATGAAGGCTAGTGAGAGCACTGGGAAAATGAAGAGCTTTCTCAGAAGCCTGGGGATTAGCACAGCGGGCAAGGAAGCAAGGAAAATCCAGCACTTCCGGCCTGCTGGGCTTGAGAGAGTGGACCACACACGGCACTTGCCCGTGGGCAGCCTCTGTAGAAGGCCAAAGCTCTTTCCTGTGTTTTTAGGCACAGCTGGATATAAAAAGCTTCCAGGAAAACTCCTACAAATGAAGGAGGTGGGCACTCATGTCACTCAAACCAGGGTTCTCCTGCTCTTGGCTGAAACAGATTACTCAACAACTGGTTTTCCCCACATATATTTAACTTCCCCTCATCTGGACTCTGAGGTGAGAAATCATGGGATGGGGAAAGCAACCCTCAGGGGAAGCCATTCTCACACACTCTGAAAACAAACAAAAATGCTGTGTTGTATATTGCTTCAGGGTGCTTCACAGGAAGTGACTCATAAATGAAATAAATGCTAACAATGGCAACAAAAAGAGGGATTGCTGATTCTGTCAGAAGTCCCTTCAGATGAAGAGCAGGGCAGCTGGGATCCGAGGCCCTGAGAGGGCCCACTTAATTCCCCTGCCCCAGTCATAGCACTTGGATCTAGCCATCCTTTTAATTTGCCACCACACCCCTGAGTGTAGGGCATGATGGGAAATGTAAAGGGTGGCTGGGCACAGCCCCACCTGGTGCTCCTTAGTGCACTGCCACCACGGCCAGATCAGCCTTCCAAGGTACGCTGACAGAGGAGGCGGCCCACATGGAGCTACTTGGGCCAGTGACTCTTCAGCCCTGGAGTCAGTCCTGAGAAAGTGCTGCAGAGAGCTTCATTTGAGATAGTACCACCTAAAGCAGCTCTCAGAGAGATCTCTAGCTGTGCAGCAGGGATGGGGCACCTCAGGCCCAGGAAATAAATGTGGTCCTAGGACTCTCTTCAGGTCACATCCCCTCTTCCCAACTTGCACCTCTCACTGGCACTACTTTGTCCTGGTATTTTGAACATTTGTTTAGTGTTTTTGCCTGGCTGGAATGTGTCCTTGAATGCTATTGCTTGTCTTGCTAGAGGATGGCAAGAAAGGAGTGAGTGAGTAGAGGAACTAGCCTACTGTACAAAAGTAAGATTCTCATTCTTTCCTCCACCTGCTTTTGCCGCTGGCCTTGCCCATGACTGGCCTGAGGGCCCTGGACAATTGCTCAGAAGGGGATCTGTTCTGAGGCTGAAAATGGTTCCCAGTCCCTACAGCAACTAATAACTCTAGGCACTTTATGAATAATGAGGAATAAGGGGATATAGAGTATGTTCACATGCCAGTATCCTGTTTCAGACCTTACAGGGTGGCGTACATGGTTCTCCTTCTCCCCATTTTATCCTCAAAACAGCCCTGTGAGGTAGGTTAGGCTAAGGGACAGTGACTGTCTCCAAGGTCATCCAGTGAGCTTCATGGATGTGTGAGGATTTGAACTCTGGTTTCCCAGGTCCTAGTCCAGCACTCTAACCAATACACTGCATTGGTTTTAAATGACAATTTTGGCACAGAGTTGAAGTGCTAAATCAAAGGATAACAGGTAGGCATAATTTGAGATGTGTTTGCTTGTCAGAAGTCACCTTTCAACAGCAGGACTAGCAAATGGCCCCAGTTGAAATTAACCCCAGGTAGGGGTTTAGGAGCAAGAAGGAATAGTAGGTGAATTCTAGATGGGATAACTTTGATCCTGATTGGCCAACTCAAAGTGCTGTGTGATTATTTGCAGGCAGGGAATGGAGGCAAACTAGTTATTTACGTAGAGGTCTGTCTCCTTGGAAACAACTTTGACCTCATTCTTCTTATGCACCTTGAGCAGCTCCAGGTTTCGGACAGGCACCTCTTTAGTTCCTCACATGAAAGAGGGAGGCTGTCAAAACTCTGAAAAGGAACTTGTTTGTGGCAAGGAGCAGCTGGGGTCAGAGCACAGAAGCCCAGGAGAGAGAGGAAAAGTAGGAGATTGCAGCACAAATTTGCGAGAAATGCAGTTGACATCAGCACAGGACTAAATACAGGCAAGCAACTTAACTTTACCATGTGGTAAGTGTTGGAGGAAACTGACTACTAGATAAATCCCTCAACCTTTCCTACACATTAGAATGCATAGTAGGGGGACAGGGAATCATGCTACCTTTTTATTAGTACATACAACCAAGCAAAACTAGGGTAAAAAGCTTGATAAGTTATTGTCCGCATTTATGTGGAGCAATATATCTCAGGAGTCTTCAGTCCATGAAGGAACTGTGATACTGGTAAACTTGTTCTGATATTAGGACAACTTATGACATTCTTGAATCTCCCTCCCAACATGCACACACACACACACACACACACACACACACACACACAGTCCCATTTACTACTAATCTCTTATAAATACTTGGCCACTACAAATAAATATAAACATACTCTATTTCAAAGATAGTAAAAAATAGGACTGATCATGATTTTTAAGTGTGCTTACGTGCATGTGTGGGCATGCACACAGAACTCTGGATTCTGAAGAAATTCAAGTTAGAATGATGAGTTTCAACCCAACAATGTTCCAGTATTTGCAAATAAGACACTTTGAACATGTAGCACCTAAAAAATTCACTTCTTTCAATAGAGAACACATTCTTCAATCTCTACCATTGAAAGTCTTGGGATTTATTAGTGCTTAACTTTTGTTAACTTTTAAAATCACAATACTGGGAATAAGGCGGGGCATGATCTCCTTTTTCACGAACAAAATGGTCTTTGTTCAATCGTTGTAATACACCTAATTGTCTAATAGACCAAAATGTACTAATTGGGCAGAGGATCTTAGTAAGCCAATATCTGACAGTGAACGGAGATATACCCAACAGGGCCAGGTTCAAGATTTTTGTATTAATTTACAGGGCCCATAACAAGTTGGGTCCAGAATACCTTAGGGACCACCTGATCCCTGATTGATCATTGAAGTCATTGGGGGTGTCACGGCTAGTGGTCCCCCACAGCTTTTTATCCGGAACCGTATGGTCAGTGTTGTGGGCCCAATTTTACAGAAGTCCCTTCCAGTGGAGATCAGACTGGCCCCATCCCTGATGAACTTCCGACACTTACTGAAGACTTCTTCTTTTATTACAGCAGGCTTTTTGACCAAGTTCTGATTTAATAGTTTAAACACATTTTTAGTTTCGTTGTATTGAGTTTCCTCTGCACCACTTAGAGATGACTGTCATTAGGTGGTACACAGTTTTTTGAAATGAATAAATAAATATACTCCATTACTCGAACCTGCTTCTTCTTCTTCTTTTAGTATGAGCTTGAAATAAATGGTTTCTCTCTCCCCTCCTCCAAATTCTGTGTCACTTAATGTTATACCATGCATTCTTCCTGGCAGTTCTGATTTCCTCTTGGGCACTAACTAGTCTTCTCCATTGCCACTTCAGTCAAGCCAAGGTTCTGGCCTCTGCTACTCCTTGGAGCCAGCTGCCGTTTCTGTCCCACCATTTGTTTCCCCTCCCAAGCAACTGCTTGCATAATTCTTGAGCTTCTCCCAAGCCAGCCAGACACTTCTTAGCAAATGGAGGGGTGAGGGGAATCCACACAGCTGGTGCCCACCTGTTTATGTCAGCTGCTGCTGCCCATTGCACGCAACAGGCTCTCTGACACTCCCTCTGTGTCCATCAGATCTGGGTTCTCCCTTCTCCTCCCTATCTTACTTGCTGCAGGAATTCCAGGCTTGCTGGCACAAAAAGTCCCTTTGTAAGATTGGGCAGGGGTGGGGATAGGCACCCAGGATGCCCCAGCTGCTGGTTCTATTCACAGGGTGGCTTCAGCTTTTGGAGTCTTCTTAACACTTGCTGTAAAAGGATTGTGGTTGCTGAGACTAGGTGAAGAGCCAAGTGGGAAACTGCAGCAGGAATTCCAAACTGGGAGCAGCAGCAAACTAAGCTCACTGATCACTGACTACCCCTCAGACAAAAGGGGAAACTGAGTCATGCAGCCCAGATCCAAATTGTGCGCCTATCTTTGGTCAGGAAATTAGTGAAATTACATGGTATGAGGCCCTGCTTCTCAAGCCATTTTAATGCTTGAAGTCATTGTGCCCATTAATGGAAATGAGTCCCTGGCAAATTGCAGGAGCCACTCCAGGTTTGGAGAAGTTGGCTTTTGGCCCATCTATAAATGGCTTCTTCTACTTCAGCCTTCCTTAGCCTGGTGCCCTCCAAATGCTTTGGACTACAATTCCCATCAACTCTTGCCATTGGCCATGACAGCTAGGAGCTGTAGTCCAAAACATATGGAGGGCACACACCAGGTTGGAGAAGTCTGTCCTACATCAGCAAGCTCCTCTATAACACCCTCAGGATGTTAGGCCTAAATCATCTTTAGTAGGTGGCAAAACTGTTCAACAAGGGCTTGCATTCCCCATGACTGCCTTCCATCCACATTGGGAGAATAATTTTTGACTTATTATCTGACTTGTGGCCCTCCAGGTAGGGCCAACTCCCATCAGCCCCAGAAAGAGTTCAGAGATGATGAGCACTGTACCCCAGCAACATCTGGAGTGTCATGAACTGGCAGGATGAAGGGGAGGAGGAAGAGGATCCTGGCGAGGGTGTAGCCCTGATTGGGACACCAGGGAAAGCAGGGGATGGGGAAGGAAGTTCTCACAGGGTGACGGAGGATGGCAAGGTGGTGAATGTCAGTGCACAGGAACCAGAGCAACAGGACCCATCACCAGAGCTAGAGGAGCTTGAGGAGCCCCTGTCTCCATGAACATGGCAGGCTCTGAGGTGTAGGAGCAGCAGGAGGGGTGCTACAGGAGGCTGAGGCAGGCAAGGACCCACAGCCCAGCTCCCTGTGATTCCTCAGATGGAGTAAGCTTGGAGCAGGTGCCCATGTTGATGCTCCTGGACTTCTTTGGGACTTTAGACTTGTGGATTGATCCCTGGGCTTTGAATGTTGGACTTGACGTACTGAGGTAGGATAGGGGTTCAGGACATGGAGGGCCATAGGTTACCCATCTCTGTTTTTGACATGCTTGCTCATTGCTTCTAGAAAACTTTTTTTCTTGGTGCCCGAAAGGCTTCCCCATCCCCATTCTTGAAAAGAGACACTAAACCAAAAACTCATCTCTTTGTAAAAACCTTTATTTGCTTTCCTCCCTTAAAATTTATGCCAAAACAGCAAATACACTTACTGACTATAACACCTTCAGGTTAGAGCTAGTCATTGACCAGATGGTTTTCTAATTATCTGACCAAAGTCCAAGAAGCTATTCTGTGCTGTTTAGTCAGCTCCTCCTTATCCTTCATTTGGCACACATGAGCAATGTATGTAAGCTAACTGAGCAAAGCAAATTGCAATTTTTGTGCTGAAAAACTTCCACCCTGAAATGACACTAATAAATCGCTTTTTGCGAAGCAATACTAACTTGTGCAATGGTTCTGCTATTCCCCCCCCCAGCTGCGCATATTTTCACCTCCTTTATCTGTACCATATCACACAGTCCCTCCAAATCTTCTGATGTTTTTCTGCCTGTGAGGATGAGTGAAAACATATTTCTCTCCCTTCTGCCGCACAACACCTCAAATGGCTTGAAGTTGAAAGCAGAGGAGACTGGGAGAAGAAGCTTTCTATGCAGCCTCCTGCCCAATACATTACTAGTCAAATGATCAATATTTTGCTAAGCATATTAAGGTAATGCTAACCCAACTCATGTCAAGGTAATTTCATGTCAGTGTCAGAGAACTCATGGAACTAGATTGTCAGAAGAGATCCAAAATGCACATCTTGCCCAAAGAGTAACCTCTACAGAATCCATTGTTTGTTGATGATGTTGCATTTTTAACTGCTTGGATCAAGTTTATCTGTAAGCTACTTTGGAAGCCATTTTTTTGGCTGAAGCATAGTATAGCTACATATGAAACAAACCCCATTCAGAAAACCCTATTCCATTAGGCTTCCAACAATTCAATTGCAAAAGCCAACATTTGAAGAGGAAATACTTGTCTGAATGCTGCAACCATTGTTTCCATTCACCACCTGTTCCATTCCATGTTTTCTTGCTAGCTTCCTGCACAGTTTAGCCCAGCAGCAACTATCCATCAGCTCCAATTTGAATGTGCTTTTAACTATATTAAAGAGATTGCAGCTTCATCTCTTTTGATACAACAAATGTAAAAAAATGATTTGCAAATGGACGGCTTTGAAGAGACGCTTCATATGGACGTATGCGGAATGAGGGGGTAGCAAATGAAGGGGCAAGTAGGCCCTAAGCCTAAGGACACCAGCCTGGCATGCAAGTTTATAAGGTAGTCTGGGAAGAAAGAAGGAGTGAGCCATTTCCGGCTGTGATGAGCATGTTAAGTCTGAGCCCACAGAATCTTGGGAAGACAAGATGGAAGACAGCTGGCCTACCCCACCTGCCTCAAACAACTGATGTTCCAGAACTGGCAAAGTTATCGGACAATTAGTTTTTATTTCCCCAAGTTATTTATAGTCCCTTAAGAATGAATGGGCCATATTGTCCCTTCTCAGGAACCGGTGGAGGGTTTAGCCTGCCATACTTCTCTTACCTCAACCACAGAACTACGTATGTCAGACATGCAGCTGCTTTCAACAGGCTTCTCCTCTCAGAAGGGGAGATTTTGATACTTCCTGGAGCCAACAACATATACAGCTGTCTTTTCAGGGCTTAGCTTAGGAGCTGTAAAACTGGTGTGAAGACCACAACAAAGGTTGCTTGCTGCATTTGCCAACAAAGGTTTTGTCCCTGAGAGAGTTTTGCCTTCATGGTATGTGTTGTCCACACTGGACTGGACTCCCTGTCTTGAGGAATAATTCCCAAAGAAATAGAAAACAGTATATGCCTTTGATGAATTCCAGGCCATGCCACAAAGCCCAGAATAACCTCCTTGCTGCAGCCATATTTCCGTGCCAATCTATCCTCCAAGATCTACAGCAGACTAAATGAGGGTGCTTTGGCACATGGGATTTGTTTAGTGCTAAGATGTTCTTGTGCTGTGCATCTGAAACACAAAGACCACAGTCAATTTGTTCAAATATTGTACAAAACTACGTTGTCCATTAGGTAAAATTGCAGCTAAGATTAGGGCAGGAGAACTGGCTACTTAGCAAAAGACATTGGTCATGCTGTTGTAAAAGCATTATACCTGACTTCTCAGCCTGTATTTATGATCCAGTCTGCAGTGTGTCAAACTTCTTGGAGTGATTCTTATCAAGGTCTCCTCATTAATCTTGGAGCTGACACTGCTGTCTGCCTCCCATTCCTTTTCTTTCAGCAAATAAATCTTTCCACATCATTCATGTGTCTGTCTGCAAATGCAGTGATGCCATGGCGCCAAAATCACCATTTGGCTCTCCTCCATGTTCTCCTCCCATTCCTTTACTCTCTTTACCCCATCTCATGCAAGGCTCTACCTCTAGATTTGACCTCGGAGCACTTCCTTTGGGCTCTTTGAAGGAATGATCTCATTTAAAAAAAAAAAAAGGTTAATTGCAAATTGTCCCAGGCCTATAGTGTAAAAGCTTGTCACACACTGTCTCAAGTGCCCCTATCAAAAATCTTTTTGGCACAACGAAGGCTGATTTCCCACTAAATATAATTTTTAATATGTTAAGTTTGGCTTTTAGTTGATGGCTGATGAATGTACATAATGGATTGTCTCAGTTAAGATGCCTTTCAGATAAATTTACGTATTTCAAAGGTTTCTTTGGGGAACCTGAAGGAAGATGGATACTATCTTTTATCTGTAAACTACTGCTTATCATTTGATGGAAAGGTCATCTTTATCATTTCCCTTTCTTTAGCAAACTGGGGAATATGCTCTGTTAGCTACTCCCCACTACAGTAGCACACAAGAGAAAAGGTAAAATGTAAAAAATGCAATAAAACTAACACTTATACAATAATAGTTGTAAAACTGATGCAAACAGATAAAGAACAGACTGGTATCAACTGCCAGCAAAGGCTTGGGATGATGATGAAGATGATGATGATATTTATATGCTGCCCATCTAACTGGTTGCCCCAGCCACTCTGGGTGGCTTCTAGCATAGGATAAAAACCCAACTATGTATCATATATTAAAAACTTCCCACTATAGGGCTGCCTTCAGATGTCTTCTAAAAGTCGTGTAGTTGTTTATTTCCTTGACATCTAATGGGAGGACATTCCACAGGGTGGGTGCCACTACCAAGAAGGCCCTCTGCTGGTTCCCTGTAAAGGTAAAAGTACCCCTGACCATTAGGTCCAGTTGTGGATGACTCTGGGGTTGCGACGTTCATCTCGCTCTATAGGCTGAGGGAGCCAGCATTTGTCTGCAGACAGCTTCCGGGTCATGTGGCCAGCATGACTAAGCCGCTTCTGGCGAACCAGAGCAGCACTCGGAAACACCATTTACCTTCCCGCCAGAGCGGTACCTATTTATCTACTTGCACTTGGCATGCTTTCGAACTGCTAGGTGGGCAGGAGCTGGGACTGAACAATGGGAGCTCACCCCGTCGCAGGGTTTCGAACAGCCTACCTTCTGATCAGCAGAAGCTCAGACTAGATGGTCCCTTCCAACTCTATAATTCTATGATTCTTTTAAATACTTTCTTTCATCTCTCCTCAATCTTCCAGCATTCAGCTTCATTAGATGTCATGAGCTCTACCATTACGAGAGAGGGAGAAAAACGTTTCTTTATCCACTTTCTCAGTGCCACTTGCTTTTTTATCCTGCTGCTTTTAATTATTGTTTTATTGTTGTAGTGCCTGTATATCGAGCTTTGTGATTTTAAGCATTTTGGAAACAACCTGGAATCTCTGATGAAGGGTGAGATGGAAGTTGTTTAATGCATACAGGGGGGGAAATGGAGACATTTGCTTGTCATTAGCGTGTGCTGAATTTTGAAGTTCTAAAAATGTCAGTATTTTAGATGTTGTGTGGTAATAAATATTTACAGAAACAAATGGGTGACATCTCGTGAAATGGTACTTTCTGGGATGCCAGAAAATGTATAATTTCAATATAAACACAGAAGGCTTTTGTCATGGTATGTGTATTTGACTTCTGTAGACATATTGGTGCCTGAGGCAAATCACAATATGGCGCTCCCCACACCACATCGGGGAGCAAGGGGAAGAATACACCAGCAGCTCCTCTTATTCTCCAAAGGCTGCTGCAATGCCGGATTTACGTATAAGATAAACAAGCTATAGCTTAGGGCTCTCTTGGGGGCCCCCAAAAAAATTAAAGGGAAAAAACCTGGATGCACATTTCCAAAATATAAGGAGGAAAAAATGAAACCTACATACAGCAACAGTGTTTTGTGTTGTGTAGGCTCCTATGATATACATATTTTGTTATGTGCAAATGGCTTTAGTTACCTGTTAGGTCCATAAATTACCATATAGCATATATCCAACACAAAAAACAGTGACAATTTGTCACCTCACCTTGCCTCATGGGTGGGTTGGTCCTGACTAATATAACACAGAAGTGGCCTGTTTGGCTTGCTCACTGTCATGTTTAGACTAAGAATTATTTGTGTGCCATAGATTTCAGTTTCTTTATTCAAAAAAATCAGATTGATTCAATATTCTCAGGTGGGGGAAAAGTATAAAGCAAGCAGAGCTAAACTAAGCAAATATGAACACTGAGGGTCGTTGCTTCTTAATATAATACATCTCTGACATCTTTCCCTAAACATTTTTCCTCTAGGCTAAGCACACCTTTCTCCTTCAACTTTTTCTTACGTGTTTTTCTTTCTAGATGTTTCATCATCTCTGTAGTTCACCTTCAAACCATTCCAATTTGTCAGTTGCCTTCTGCATTGTTAAATGAGGTTATTTGCGGCAGTCCCTGCATACTTCTGCGCAATCCAGCTGCTGTTAAACCTCCTTATGTTTGTGAATTGCATTCTTCGTTTCTATGTTGCACAATTTGTATTAGTTCTTGTAGAACAGCACTTGTTATCACCTCTACCCTCCAGTGTATTTGAACTATTTTTTAATGTTTAGTTTATGCTCTTAAGATGTTTGCAATTCTTCCCACTTTTGTATAATCTGAAAGTCTGACAGGTGTATTACTCAACTCTTTTCTCCAAGCAGCTAGCAAAGATGCCGAACAGCACCAGACCCAATAATGACCCCTGTAAAACCACAAACAAGGCTTCTTTCTAATCTGAAGCCAATCCATTATTCCCCTTTATATGCCATTATTCAGCCAGTTACATATGCACTGAAAGTCTGGTCTTTCTCTTCCATTTCCCAAGCTTCCTAAGGAGGATTTATCATTCAGAATCTGCGCTAAAGTCAAAAAAGGTTATATTGACTTTATATCCTATGTCTACTAAATCAATCACTTTATCGTGGAAAAAAGCTTTCTTTTAATAGCATGATTGAGAGGTACCAACATCTCTTTGGCTTCCTTCCAGATGATCTCCTGCAGTCTGGCCAGTATGTAAACATCTAACATTATGTAAGAGCTGGGACTTGAATTGTCTTATTTTCCTTTTCTCACCCCATCCCTTTTTCCTTTTCAGTCATGTCTATTATGTTCTTAGAGATGATGATAGTCCCTTCTAATCTACCCTTCCTGGCACAGCCTCATATCTTGACCATGCTCCTGCTTCCCCTACTCCTAATTAAGGATGGAAGGATGAGCCCATTTCTGTTCTCTGTTTCCCATTTTTCCAATCCTAAATTTGTCTCTCCGCAGTTCTGCAGCAATTTGCAAAAAAAAAAAAAAAATCCTCATGAAATGTTGTCTGTATTTTAGTATAACTTTCTAATAAACACATTTGTGCATGCGGTTGTGACTGATATGCACATTTTTGCAAGCAATTTCTCGTATAATGCATCTTTGTATGTTATTTTCACTTATTTTTAGGCACACATTTGCCTAACACGTGTATTTTTGTAAATGCTGGGTGAATGCAGAGCTACATTGCAAAAACTGGATAAGCGTGGATTTCAAAGGATGGCTCTCTTTTGGCTGTCCTATGGTTATTGAAAGTCTGAATTTGATAAATTCAGGTTTTAACGTGAACTGAATTGAATGTGTCTGTCTCCCATCCCTACTCCTAACAGAGTTGTACCTGCTGCCAAATAATTCCGCTATCATACATGGGCATAGCCAGTATTTATATGGGGGGGCAGGCTTCATGTTAGGAGGGGCAGAACCTCAGTTAGTTATTTTCATTGATTTTCTTGATTTTAGGAGGCAGCTGAGCCCATGTTGTGCCCATGCTCCTGTCTCCCATGCAGTCCGGAATACTGACTGGTTCACAACACTTATATGAGCAACAGAAACATTATACGAATAGCATCACTGTGCACTAAATGATACTGAGTGTGCGGAAAAGAAAGGAAGGAACAAGTTCTTCATCAGCTGAAAAGAATCAGGCAAGGCAGAGGGCAGCTAGGAAGCAAGCCCCAGGAGTCTGACATCACCATTGACCCTTGCTGCTCCCTCTTGCTAATGACTGAGCTGTTGAGTGGCTGTTTCTGATTTTGGAGCATGATGCTGCTGTGCTGGGGCCAAGCTGGTCCCTTGGGTTGATCTCTGCCTCTCCGTGAGAAAGCTGCAAGGGGCTGGGAAAGGTCAACCCAGCTGAGCTCATGGCAGCAGCCTTTAAGGGGCAAAGGATGGGTCACATAGTCGAGATCAGTCTGGACTGGAAGAAAGAAGGAGGAAGGGCTGATCTTTGCTCTCAGACATAAACCTCCACACGGCGTCAAACAAAGTGAACTGCTTACAGTTTCCCACTTCCTTATTTTTTCTCAATTGTTCCCCAGTTAAATCTTGTGTGAGTTAACTGCAAAGCATGAGCAACAGGATCCAATTCCCAGCTCAGAGAATGTTAGGTATCACCCGAGCTCATGAACATAATAATACTCTAACTGCGAAGTAACCAATCGATTCATTGCCAGTTTTCTTCAGTGTTAAGCCTATCCACAATGCAATTAAGGCAGAGCACTTGAGTTTAAGCCAGTTGAATCTCATTGGCTTCAAGAAAATTAAATCAGTTGAAGGCCAATTTAATGTGAAGTGATTTGAGGAAGGGTCTCTCTCACACCATCAAGTTCTGCAAATATTTGACGCAGCACAAGTGGGGTGATGATGGAATAGAGAAGAACTGCATGATCTTTATCTGCCAAGCAAGAAGTTTACCTGGCCTATTGCCTAATTATCAACCCTCTCCACATAACTGTGGTGTTTACAAACATACTTTTTTAATTACTTGCATTATTTAAAATGTTTACTATCCCCAAAAGTTCAAGGTGACTAACAAATAACAAACACTATACAGAGATTTTTTAAATTAAAAAATGCATCACATTATTTTTTTTAAAAAATCACTAAAACATCATTACTTAAGAAGCAGAGCAGCAAAAGCCACAACAATAAAACCATAAGAACAGTAATAAAAGCCTGTCAACCAAAGTTCATTAAAATCAGTAACAAAGGCCTTCCTAAAAATGAAGGTTTTTTCCCCCACTGCGGTAGAAAATATTCAGGGTCAAGGTGAGGCAAATCTGCCTGGGTGGGGAATTCCAGAGTCTGGTTGTGGCCATGGAAAAGGGTTAGACAGATGAATGGGATTTCATAATGGGAAATAAAATCTCATGCTGCTGCATATGTGGGTGGAGGGGGCCTGCTTTGACATGTGGTGGTGACATTTTTTTGCCAATGCTCAGCCAACTTGCAGTGGAGTTTTTACCGCAGTATGACTAGCCACTCCCTCCAACATTGCAGTGCTTAGATAAAAGTGGATTGATGAACAGTGTGTCAGTTAGGCACATGGTTGCCTTACCATGTGCCGGATGCGCTTTCCTATTTGTGTCGGACATGGGTTGGATCCATTTGACCCATACGACATGCCACATTTTTCCACAACGTTCTTATCATGGCACTTCCAGTTCTAGGTTCCTGCAGACTCAGATAAATTAGCCAGGCTCCTAAAATGGTTTGGAGATCTTTCATACAGAGATCAATGATTCTGAAGGATTCAGTTGCCTTCAAAGGGTTTTCTATCTGCTGGGGAGCCTTAGAGAATAGAATCACTGAATCGTAGAGTTGGAAGGGATCCCGAGGGTCTTCTACTCCAACCCCCTGCAATGCACACATCCATCCCTGGGTGGGCTCGAACCAGCAACCTTCTGGTTAACAGCTAGATGCCCTGACCCACTGTGCCACAGGATGTATGGGAACATAAGAAGTTGTCTTATACCAGGGCTGACTATTTTTACATCAAGCCCAGAGTTGTCTACTCTCTGACAGTTGCTCTCCCATGTCTCAGGCACAGATAAATTCCCCTTAACTGTATTTCTTGAACTGGATATAGCAGAGACTGAACCCTTAGACTCCTGTATGTACAGCAAGACTTAGAACTGAGCTACAGTCTCTCCCAGACCAAAACAATCCCTCCCCATGTGGACACAATTTGAGCTAATTCGAATATTTAGAATCAGAATACGTTTGCCTTTGAGGCGAACCACAAAATGGTGCCCCTGCCCGGGCCTGGGAAGAAGGAGTGACTGCAGATCTACATCAGGATCAAGAGGAAATAGAACTCTACATAGAAACAAGGGGAGACCACCTTCTATTTGCCAAGAGGACCCTGCTGAGGAGGTGGGCAGATCCTACCTCCAAGGTGCACAAGGCTAGATCTGCTGGATCTGTGGATCCTGCTGCCCAAAGCGGCCACCTCAGCTTGCCTCATGAATGGGCCAGCCGTGCCTGGGTGGACACTGAAAAGGCATTCTATCCCCTACCCCCCCACCCCCCCAGTGCCTTTGGAGAGTGGGAACTCACTGGGTGCTAGAGGACTCTGCCTGCGGACTGCCTCGCCAGAGTGGTGCATGCTCTGGTTATCTCCCGCTTGGACTACTGCAATGCGCTCTACGTGGGGCTACCTTTGAAGGTGACCCGGAAACTACAACTAATCCAGAATGCGGCAGCTAGACTGGTGACTGGGAGTGGCTGCCAATACCATATAACACTGGTCTTGAAAGACCTACATTGGCTCCCAGTACGTTTCCGAGCACAATTCAAAGTGTTGGTGCTAACCTTTAAAGCCCTAAACGGCCTCAGTCCAGTATATCTGAAGGAGCGTCTCCACCCCCATCGTTCTACGCAGACACTGAGGTCCAGCACCCAGGGCCTTCTGGCGGTTCCCTCCCTGCAAGAAGCCAAGTTACAGGGAACCAGGCAGAGGGCCTTCTCGGTAGTGGCGCCCTCCCTGTGGAATGCCCTCCCGCCAGATGTCAAAGAGAACAACAACTACCAGACTTTTAGAAGACATCTGAAGGCAGCCCTGTTTAGAGAAGCTTTTAATGTTTGATGTATTACAGTATTTTAATATTTTTTTTGTAAGCCACCCAGAGTGGGTGGGTATAAAGAAATTATTATTATTATTATATTAATAATATAATAATATTAATAATATAATAAATTATTATTATTATTATTATTGAGGGACGCGGGTGGCGCTGTGGGTAAAACCTCAGTGCATAGGACTTGCTGATCGTAAGGTCGGCGGTTCGAATCCCCGCAGCGGGGTGAGCTCCCGTCGTTCGGTCCCAGCTCCTGCCCACCTAGCAGTTCGAAAGCACCCTTAAGTGCAAGTAGATAAATAGGTACCGCTTTATAGCGGGAAGGTAAACGGCGTTTCCGTGTGCGGCACTGGTGCTGGCTCACCAGTGCAGCTTCGTCACGCTGGCCACGTGACCCGGAAGTGTCTTCGGACGGCGCCGGCTCCCGGCCTCTTAAGTGAGATGAGCACACAACCCTAGAGTCGGTCACGACTGGCCCGTACGGGCAGGGGTACCTTTACCTTTACATTATTATTATTATTATTATTATTATTATTATTATTATTATTATTATTATTAAGGCCACCCTCTCTTTCCCCCTGCTATACAATAACGTGTGTCTACATTCTTTGGTTCCTTGAGGAAATGAAGTGAATCTCATTAGCAATCCAGGCAAACCGTCGTGGAGCTGTGTGTTTAAGCTAGTTGCCTGCTCAGAGTTTGAACAGGGCTTTTCAACAGATGCTACTTGTGCCAGATCTTATGATTGTGCAGCACAGATGCTGTGATCCTTTCCCTTAGCCCCATCCCTTTCCCCCAGTTAGCCCCGTCTGCATGTTGCAAGCACCAACATTGTCACCCTAACAGATGGGGGGGGTCACAGGGTTGGCAGAGATCCCTTACAATGACCATGTGTCCTTCTCCCCCCCCCCTCTCCCTTGTTTGTTGCGAGAGACAGAGCTGGGTATGGGTATAGAGTTTAAAGGACAGCTGACAAGGAGGAGTCTTTTTTAAAAAAGAAAGAAATGTGTCCCTCATTGTCTGGGCATAATCGTGGTGCTGCTGCAGGCGAGTCATTTTGCCAGAGGTAGTGCAGAAACCTGAAGGCTGGCCTTGATACAGGACCGCTCTGCTATTCTGGAAGAGGAGACCGAGGAAGGAGACAGTAAGAGCTTCTGTGGTTACGCATTTGTAGAGCTGTCTTCTGGGAACTCTACTAGTCAGGGATGTGTTCCCATCCCATGGCAGAGATGACCTCTGAAGGTCAACAGGAGCATCCAAGCTTCCTGTTCCACGTTCTTATGGAAAATGTAAGAAGAAGGGGAAGAGCTAGTCATGGACTACTACAGTCCTTACCTGCTGGCCATTCCAGCTTAAAACTGAGCTGGTTTTCTATTTCTATGATGGAGGATTGCACAAAAATATTATAGTTTGGGGAGGATTTTTTTTTTAATGGCGGGGGGAGGAGAATATGTGAAGATGTACAATTTCTTCTTCTTTCTCTCAACTCTAGATTTCTCTTAACCTAAATAAAGGAAAGTGTGTACTGAAACTGAGTGTTTTGCCTCTGCTCTTGCAAAGATTTTGATAAAGAATAAAGGAAACAGCAGGTGAAAATTAAGGGGTAGGGTGGAAAGGGGGTAGGATAGGAAAGCTGCTAAAGTGGAAGCTTAAAAGGATATTGTTGGGGAAAATGTAGGGATTAAAGGAATCATAAACAGTCTGATTGATGTCTTGATATATTGTATTTAAAGTGTAGTTTTTCATCACATGATTTCAAGCTGTGCTTTACAAACAGGGTAACTAGTGTAGTAAACTTTGAACAGCTTTTGAATTAGACATGCCTTTAAGATGTATTAATTGAGAAAACCATTATAATTGTTTATTACATTTATGTGGCTGTCCATCAGTAACAGTTCCTGGGCCACTTACAAAATATCAATCTAATACAGAAATGTTATCAAACATTCACAAGCTATCTGCATGAAGATAATGTAATTATTTAATAGGTTGATTAATTTATTAACAGTTCAAAGACAATCCACAAGTTTGTCTTTACACATAACATTTAAAACACGAGTGTCCCTTGGCTAAGTTGGAATCTGCACACATATAAAAAAGCTGTGAAAATGCTTTTTAAAAAAACATTTTGAAAAATACATTAAATTTGGCATAGCTCACTGTAGCCATTTAGTGTCACATTTGTATATGGCTCTTTACAACACATTTAAAACGTTTTATTTGCAGCTATATAGCTGAGTCCTAAAATGGCTTTCCATGCTGCTGTTTGGTGATAAATTAAAAAGTTTATTCAAAGAATTTCAGAACCTCTGATGGCAATCTTGGCAGGGTAGCTAAGCTTTAGATTTGACCTTACAATTGTAATTGTTATGGGGCCCACTGGTGACAATAAATCAGGCCCATATTTCCAGATGATAGGAATGCCAATTTATTCCCTACCATCTGTTTTGGCAGATGTTTTATGAGAACCTTTTTCTTGCTTTCCTAGCTTTCATACCATTGCAAACCAAAAAGGACAACTCTTCCTATCTGTGGAAAACAGTTCCTGGGCTTGTGGTAAGACTTTATGTGATATATCCTGTCCCACAGAATCACCCAGACATTTCAGTCAATTAACCAGGGCAGAAGAGGGAGGCGAGTGGCTGCTTTCATGTGAACAAGCCCTTAGAGGTCAATCAGTCTGTAAACAATTAGGGGACTTAAGTCATGATAAGCTGAGCCTGAACTGTAGAATATCATCTCCAAAAGAGAGTGTGCTTAAACTATGCAGTTTTAAGGCCATTATTTGCATGATCTGGATGGCAAATGATATCTTGATTAGTCTACCTTTCTGCTTGAGAGGTGCTATAATTTTGACGTGAACAAATACAAACCTATGTGGATGGAGAGGATTAGGTAGCCTCAGTGGCTAGAAATGTATTTTGGCAGCTGCGACTGGTATGACAACTGTGGCTGTTCCTGGAGAGCTTGCTTGGCCACAGTAGTTCAAGCATTGGAGACTTAAATGTTGAATTACTGCAATACTCTCTCTGCAGGGCATCTCCTAACCTGATCTGGTAGCTGCAGTTAGTGCAGAATGCAGCAGCACAGCAGACCCTCCAAGTGCCCCTAGTTTCCAGGGACAGCCACAGATTTACAGAAGCCATCCCGGTTTCTGATTTGATCCTGCAATGTCTTGCTTTTCCTTAGGATGTCCCTATTTTCAACAGAGAAATGTTGGAGGGTATGGAGTTACCTGAGCCCCGAGCCATCTGAAGGCAATCCTGTATAGAGACTTTTAAAAAATGTTTAATTTATATATACATATATATGTTGGAGTGACTGGGGCAACCCAGTCAGATGGGTGGGGTATAAATAGTATAACAATAACAACAATGGAATAGGACATCCCTATTTTCATCAGAGAAATGTTGGAGGGTGTGAGCACAACTACCAGCAGGAATGAAACCCTGTCAGCACATAAACACCTCTGCTCAGAGAACTGCTTTGCTTGCTGATGTGTTATTGGGCCAAATTCAAGGTGTTGCTGTTAGTATATAAAGCCACTAACAGCTTGGGACCAGTTTACATGCATGAGCAACTTACTCCATATATGCCCACAATACAACAGTACTTACACTTTGGAACTCCCTGTCTGTTGACATCAAGCAGACACTTTTGCTGTACAGTCATACCTCGGGTTACAAACGCTTCGGGTTGCGCACCGCGCCGAACCCGGAAGTACTGGAACGGGTTACTTCCAGGTTTTGGCACTTGTGCATGAGTGCTAAATCACGCTTTGCACATGTGCAGAAGCGCCAAATTGCGACCCGTGCGTCCGCAAATGCAGCGCTGCGGGTTGCAGATGCTGTGCGTTGCGAACGCAACCCGAGCGTCCTCTGTATAATGTTTTCAGTACCTGCTTTAACATTTTTGTATAGGAAAGCCTATCGAAACATGTAGAAGCTGCATGTGTTTTAATCTGTGTTTAGCTTACTGTTGAGTTTAGCTTTCAATTTTTAAAAACAACAACCTGTTTTTAACAGTATTTTTTTTGTCATTTTAATGCTTTAGTTTGTTTCTTGTAAATCACTTTGAGGCTTTATTACAATCAAGCAGTAGATAAATTTTGTTAAATAATAAGAATACAAAAAAATAAGAGAGCAAGGGATGCAAGGCTTTCTGCAGTCAAACTGACCCATCTTGCCCCTGAGGCTCATGGGCTCTCCCCTAGCCCAGGCCAGAACAGTTTGCAAATGTGCCTATCGGCCCAAAAAGGTTGGCAAGCTCTATACTAACCAATCCTGTTGAAGAAAGAGCTCTTGCAAATTTTACTGAGAATCTGCCTCCTTCTAGCCTCAGTCTCCAAGTGCTTCCTGTTCAGTGCGGTCACAGTATTGCAGATGATTTCTTTCCTTAACTGTTCTTTAAATAGAGCAATTCCTTTTCCTTATGGTCAGATGTTAATTACTGGTTTTCTCTCATTTTCCCCTGCACTTTTGTTTCAAAATTGTGCATTTTCAGAAAGACAAAGTAAAATAATGAAAGGAAACCAGTAATTAAGGGGAGTGGAAAGCAAGAACAAGCTAAGAATGGGTCAATTCATCAGCAATGGCTTGCTGCACTGAACAGGAAGCAATCAGAGGCAGACACCACAAAATGGTGTCTAATTAAAGACACAATAGCCCTGGAAAACCTCAGCGGTATTTTGCCTGTCTGCACTGGATAGACCGATGCTACAAGTGCCCTTTAACCATGAAAACGATAAGCACAAATCAAGTTGAATATAGTTGGAAGGACAACATGGGGGTGTGGCGAAATTGAATGCAGAATCATCTGGATTCCCTGCAAAAAAGCAAGTGAACAATTGTAGACTGCATAGCTAGATTGGAAACAAACTGACATCTCCTTTTGTCACAAAATTCCAATTTGGAATTCCTATACAAAAAGCCCTTGATCTGGCTACCATTATGTCATTAGACATGCTACAGTGAAATGGAAAAAAGAAACACATTATCACTACTAGCTTTATCTAACATACAGACAATTGGTCCCAGTGGGCGGCACCAGAAAAAAGGGGATGAGGCACACAGAAGGGGCAAAGTATATTTACAAGCGAGTGATTTATAGGTCATCTGTCATAGATGTGCTAGTTGAGATTCTTGCATTGCAGGGAGTTGGACTAGATGACTCTTCCCTTCCAACTCTGCAGTTCTGTGATTGTACGTCCCACGCGTTAAGCAGCTATTATCTTATCTTTAAAAGACATCTGAAGGCAGCCCTGTTTAGGGAAACTTTTAATATTTAATATTTAATGCTGTATTGTTTTTAACACTCGATTGGAAGCCACCCAGAGTGGCTGGGGAAACTCGGCCAGATGGGTGGGTATAAATAATTATTATTATTATTATTATTATTATTATTATTATTATCATCATCATCATCATCATCTCTGAAAGAAAACCAAACGTATATGTTACAGGCAGAAGTCCAGCAATAGAGGGACAAGGTAGGGTTGAGCTCATTTTGGGGGGAGAATGCTTGCCCCCCCCCCCGGCACCACCCATCATGATGGGTCTTCCCACAAGCAACCCATGTGGCTTACTGTAATAGTTTCCAATTAGTTTTATTGTGTTATGTTATTACATTGTTGCACGCCTTTCCAAGCTCTGAGCAGTGTGGGATTCCAGGGGCTCCAGCCACTCATCCAGGATATGTGTTTCCTTTTGGAAATGAGGCACAGTGGAGACTGAGGTGTCTTCATGATATATGGTTTATTTACACATATGTACAACCTGAGCCTATGATGGAAGGTTCACAGCATAAACATCCCAAGAGAGTTTTGCTTCTTCCATAGCTTTAGCCCTGAATAAGCCATCGTGCTCTATCTGCTGCTTTGCTTCTTCTGGACACATAACTCCTAACTCTAACCTCTACAAGTTCTGGCTTTATCTGTCGAAGGAAAGTCCTCACTCCTTCAATCTCTCACCAAGACCCTTTTGATCCTTGGTTGTCTTAAGGGCTCATCAACCAGGAGGCTTCCCTGTCTGAATTAGCTTTTAGCACTTGCTAAATTGAGGGATTAAAGTAATATGTCACTGAGTTTAACACCCCAAGGCTTCATTAGATTCTAACACTTTGCTGAATCCCAGGATTATAGTGATCTGGCAATTTCCTGGAGTTAGAGGCCTTTAATTAAATTCTAAAACTTACTGATTCCATGAATTTAGAAGTGTCTAGCACTCACAAGCTCATAACAATATATATATTAATCACATTCAAGGTGGAATTCTTTTGTTGTTGAAACATAGTCAGGATGTCGGACAGAATTTCCTAATAAAAGCAAGATGTTTCCCTGTCTGGTGCAGAAACAGCTGTAGCGGTACTCTGGTTACAGTGAAACAATATTTTTTTTCCAGTGACTTTTGACCAGGGATGTGGGGTTGCAACTCGCCTTGTCACTGACTATTGGCCAACCTGGGGCTGAGGGAAGTCCAATAACATCTGGAGGGTCCCCATCCATCCTTAATTTAAATGTTACTCCCTGTCAATGACTATTGCAGAAAGATCTTCCCCTACGCAGGCAACTGAAGCATCCTGTGTAGGAATTTATGTGCACCTTGTCCACAGATTTCTGTATGCAACAATAGGGCTCTTCACAAATTATGCTGACTGCAGTGAGACCACCTTCTTTTCCTGCCCTGCCCCATGGGTGCATCCAGGATTTTTGTTGGGGGGGGAGGCTTTTGTTAGGGGGCCAGAACCTGTTATTTAAGTATTTAAGTATTTATTGATTTTATTTATTGGGGGGGGGGAGCAGCCTCCCTGCCCACACCCTGCCCCTTCAAATTTGGCATTAAGTTTTGAAGTAGCAAACATATTTACAAAGCAGCATCATAGTTGTTGTATGTGTGAATCTGTATTCTTTGACTGTGCAAAGAGCCTGCAACTGTTCCGTAGCATGGCTTTCCATGGGTTTTGTCAAACATGCATAAGGAAGGGGTGCCAGTGGGTGCAGTCCCACTTTCTACTGTCTCCATGTGACACGTATGATGCTTTAATCACACTTGTAGGTTTTTCACTATGGGAACGTTCATATGTTCAGCCAATTGCAATACACAAAACAAAAACCCCAGTTGTCATGGTGTTCAGACATTACTTTGGATGCATGAGGGGAAGGGAGGAGATCATGTACACTCGCCTAACCCAAGCATGTGGAGCTTTAAATGTGAAATCTACACAAGCACAAACTTGATGGCTATAAATATGTGTTCACGGCACAATCGTGTCTGTCTTAACACTTAAAAGAGCACTCATGCCAGGAAATCGTATCTGCCATGTGTTGCAATAAATCTATGCCTTCTTTAAAAACTAGTTTAGTACTGGTTTTATTTTGAATTACGTGGGGGCAGGGCACCATACTTTTTTTAGTGCTTAGGGCCTCTGGAGGTCTTAATTTGGCCCTACGCACATGCCTATAAATTCGTGTTTCTAATTGCACGTGCAAAGAAGGCTGTTTAATTTTTTTGGGGGCCCCCAAGAGAGTGGGGCCCTTAGCTATAGCTTGTTTAGCTCATAAATAAATGTATAATACAAGCCGCAGTTGACATTACTCCAGAGAAGTGTCTTCTGCCCAGTTGTCTGAAGAGCAAATACTGAGAAACGCGCCCCCCCCCCATCACGCTGCGCTCAGCGCGCATTGGGCTGCGGCTCCGCAACAGCAGCCCCTGAAAAGGGCCGGAGCGCCGCAGAAGGGAGTGCGGATCCTCGGCCAGGCCGGGAGCAAGCGACAATCAGCGATCCGGACTCCGTCCCAGCCTCTTGCCGTCCAGCACTCTAGACCCGCCTCCCCTGCCCGGAGGTTGCTGGAGTCCGTGTTCTCCGTTGCCATAGCGCCCGGGGAAGTTTCCTTTCCGAGTCCCCGCGCTTTGAGCCTATCCTTGTGGAATTCAATTGCATCATCGCCTTCGACGCGCTCAGTTGCTAAGACAACTCTGGGCACTTGCAGGGAACGCTCCTCTCCCCTCCGCCCGCTCTCCCTTCCCCTAGATTACAGCGGCCCGCGCGCTAGGCGGCAGGAGAGGACGCGCAGCAATAAGCAAGGGAAGCGGGCTCGTGGGGTTCCTCCGATAGGACAGGAGGCGGGAAAGCGAAGAACCTTCCCGCGCGCAGTTCCCTTCTATAACCCCTTCCTCTAGCTATCAAGGGGCTGGTGGCCTGGTTACATTACTTCCCGCGCAATTTTATAGCTTCACTTTAGGCGAACATGCGCGCACGCTTTAAAAGGGAAAATGCACTTCAAGCATACGCATGAGATTGCAAAAAAAGGGGGGGGGAGTTTGCCCCATCCTTTTCTTCCGTGGCTCGCAGGTTGCTTGCAACTAATTCCCTCAGGCTGCTTGCAACTAACCCGAAAAAGAGAGCGCGAGCTGTAGCGGCGTGCGCGTCTGAGTGAGGCGCTGAGGCGGCTCCTGTTCAGCCTCCCCACGGGCAGAAATCCAGCAAGCGTTACGTTCCTCAGTGCGGCTGCCTCGCGCTGGGAATAGCTTCACCTGTTGGATTTCTGTCGCGCGGCCGTTCAAAGGCGCCGGAGAGGCGCGGTTCGTTCCAGCTGCTGCCGGAGTCCCTTCCCGCACGGCGCGCGACGGGATGGGTGCGCCCCTTCGTTGCCTTGTCTCGGAGGCGTCCCTCTTCTCCCCTCCTCAATCCGCGCTCCTTTCCCCCAACTGCACCCCGAACCTCCTCCGGGAAGCGGCCGACCTCCACCCCCAGGAGGGAGGAAGGCTGCGCGTTTTTTTGGAAGCCGTCTTTTCCCCTTTGCCCAAGCCGCATTACCTCATGCTAAAGAACTCCCTGCCTGAAGGGCTGGGCTAAATATCGGGACTGGAACCGGGACCGGGAGTGGGAGAGAAGTGAAGACGGGGCCAGGAGGGAAAGGGAGAAAAGGAAACAGGCCCGCTTGAACCCTGGGTGGGTGGGTGGTGGTGGGGGCGCGCTCCTTCCCTCCCTCCCTCGCTTCCCCTCTTGCTTTCGGCCACCGAGCAGGATGCGCGCCTTTCCGTGCCGCGGCTGCTCTGACCGCGGTGTGTGTCTCTGTGCCTCCCCTCGCAGATCCCCGCCGAGCGCCCGGAGCGCAGCATGCCCGCCCCGCTGCTCGCCCTCCTGCTTCTGCGCACCCTGCTGACTCGCCTGCTGCTGGTGGCTCGCCAGCGCCTCCTGCCGCTGCTCCGGCGCCTGGGGGCCCGCCTGACTTCCCGGCAGTCCCGCGAGGCGCTCCTCACCTGCCTCCTCTGCGTCCTCAACCTGCGCAAGAAGGTGGACGACGCCTGAGGCGAGCTCTGCAGGGAGACGCCAAGGAGAAGGGGCGGCAGCAGCAGAAGCCCCCAACTTTGCAGGTAGGTAGCCCCACCGCCACCACCTGTCGTCCTCGCCGCCGCCGCCGCCACTCATGCAGAGACTTTCGAAGTGGAGCAGCACCCCAAAGAGCGAGGAGGAAACCGAGTTCACCCCGCGCTGCAGCCAATTTCTCTCTCTCTCTCTCCAGCATCTGAAGGGACATTTTTAGCTTCTGGGTGAGTGCGTGTGGAGAAGGAGCTGCTCTCCGCCTGCCAAAGGAGAGGGAGAGCAATCAGGGAGCAATCAGCAACTCCAGCCCTCCCAAGGAAGAAGATTTAATTTCTGATCTCATTTCTCAAGATCCACCCCCAGACAAAACGCTTCCAGCTTCAAGCCTCGCTGAATGCTTTTCTCCTCTTCGCTTTGAAGCCAGGACCAAGCTCCCACCCACAACCCCACACTCATGGTCTTTTGGTTGCTGGTGGAGAATTACGGATGGGGAAGCAAAGCAACACCACCATTGCTGACCAGAGGCCTGGCGTGGTGGTAGCAGCGTGATTTCTCAGGCCTGGAAGCTGAAGAAGACTGGAAGTCCCCTTCCGTCAGACATTTCCGAGCAAGCTTAACTTCTGAGAGAGTTCCCAGGAGGACTGAACCCAACAGGGCAAATTCTGCATCTGCATGGTTCGGAAGAGGCTGGAGAAGAATCTCTTGTGACTTTGCCATGTTTTTATAGTCTCTTGTTAGAGTTCAGGGCTGGTGGCCCACTCTCCCCTTCCCTTTCCCCTGTCTCCTGTCTGGCCAAGGCGAGGGGGAGAAATGTCTGGCAGCAGAGCAAGGAAGGTCCAGCCATTCACTATTACCACCAAGCTTTCCCTACCCAAGTGCTCCCTGGACTTTTCAGGAGACAGCTGTCCTGACATAGCTGCTCTGGATAATCATGCCCTGCACCAAAACCTCAATGAGCGTGTGTCTCTGTATCTGGCTCAGGCTTCTCCCGTGTCCTCTGAGGGTAGGTTTGACAGCACCAGCCCCGTTGAGGAGGTGGCCACCAATGAAGATCGCATCAACCGCAACTCCCTGTCCCGCTCCATCAAGAAAATCACCTTGTCCAACTGGCACGGAGAACCTAATCCAGGGGAGGAAACATCAACTCATACCCGTTGTGAGAGGAACTGCAACAACAACAACTGCAGAACAGGGAAAGCACAGTTTAAGGTAAGGTCTTTTATATTCCTCCCCTGTCTTACTTTTGTTTTGTTTTGTTACATTAGAGTGCGTTGCTCCACTCTGTATTACAGTCACATCAGGCCTGACCTCTCCCTTGGTTTCAGGATCCTCTGAGAAAACACTCTGAGAAGGGGTGGTTATGTGTGGGTCAATATGCATCTCAAGGGTTTTTCATAGCTTAAGTTTCCCCCTTTTTATCTGTTGAGGAAGATGATCTTGAGAGCTTTGATCGCCTGAAACTAAGGAAGCAGAACTACTCCTCATCATAACATGGTAGAAAATAATTCTGAACAAGGGACAGTTCAGAATCTCAAAGGAGATGATGATGTCATCTTTTTTTCTGCAGGGATAAGATGAAACAAAGCACCTGCCACCCTTGAATCACCACTGAAGTTTCCTTCATTATCATATTTTGCAGAGTCTGATGGTAGTTTTATGCAGATAGATCGATAGAAGCAGCACCAGCCTTGCTTGTCAGAGATAGCTGTAGATCCTGGATAGTTTAATCCTTATTTTGATTACAATGGCTTTTCCATACAACCCTTCCCAAAACTGGGAACAGAGCCCAGGGATTTCTAGTTCTGCCTTGCCTTCTATTATATCATTTCTATTCCATCTCTTATCTGTTGGATTCATCTGCCTTTTTGGATGGCCTGTGGATGATGTAGTGAGAAAGCAACTAGCTGAGCATGGTACGGCAAGCCCAGGGAAGGCTTCCCATATCTTTAGTAAGCCTCTAAGTTTCCTTTTTCCATCATGCTTCGCCCACAGGCATGTCAATGATGGGCAGGTTTTTATAGGGGTAGTGAGCAGAGTGGTGCTGGTAAAGGCTTGGAGGTACTCAGCTGAAAGACTTCGAATTTCTTTGCAGCAGTGGTTCCTGGGCTTGAAAGAAAAGGCAGTCTGCATTCTGGTGCAGCCTTCTACTTTTGTAATCCAGAGTCTCTCTACATAGTATTTGCCAGTGCTTAAAAACCATACCCAGAGTTGCTTTCATTTCTTGCTCAGACTTGTGTTGTTGTTTTTTGTACGCACACAATCCTAGCAATGCCCTTTATTCCTGCTATGCTAGTACTAGGCTTGTTTTGAGCAGATCTGAGGGCTGGTTGTTCTGCCTGTGTTTGTAAAGCCTATGCATGGAAGTGCTGGCAAATCCCTGAAGAGATGCATTGTTAGGCAAACTTTATAGAAGCACCTTTTAAAAGTGGATGTCTCTGGATCACATAAGATCCATTTCCCCATTACAAAGGTGCATTACTTGCAACGGTTTTCTAGCCACTTCTCTGCAGAACTTTTATACACTCAGAGAAGAAGGAAGTAACACTGAGACGAACTCTATCCTCGTGACACATCAGCTTTGTGAAATTATGAAACATGCCCCAATGGGATAAACTAAGGATACCCTGCTTATTTCGGTTTTGAGTGAAGTCAAGATTTTGTCAGGTTCTCTGTAGTGTCTGGTAAAGGCATTACCTCATTGTGCTATCTCATAGGCCCCAGGGAAAGCGTCCTCCAAATTGACCTTGACATCTCAGCCAAGAGTCTGTCTATAAGGCCTTCTGTGTTTCCCTGGCATTGAGCCTCATAGGACCCAGGCTAGTTCTTCCTTTGGATAGACATACATTTGCCCTCATTTGTGTAGTCACACCAGCCAGCAAAGGTTCCAACCAGTCACTTCTCAGTTGCAACCTCTACTTTCCAAATCAACAGAAAGACTAACTCGTTTCTTGTTTTCACATGTGCTCCCGGCTGCTGCTGCTGCTTGTTGGATGGGATGATATGGCAGGGGAGGGAGGGAGTCCTGCCTCCGCAATCCAAGCAGAGCAGCTCTGCAGGAAGGATGAGATCATCTTTGTGCTGACAGCCTTGTTTTCCTGCAGCTGATGGATTGAGGGAGCTTCGTATGTAAATAAAGCACTTATGTCACCTGCAAGCTTATCTCCCATTACTGAGCTCTGGCTGGAGAAGGGCCAAGTGGGTTGTGGTGGAGAATATGTGGGCAGGTTTAACCGTGAACATCTCAGACCACAGGGCACTGTGCCAAACACAGTAACAACCATTCCATAAACAGGATAGGAGCAAAGCATCACCTAATGCACCGATAGGATAGTTGTCCAGGCTGGGAAGTCTAATTTGTTGGTTTGAGCTCCTCATCTCTTGGATGCTTTGATAGTTCAAGCCCCTTTAAGTCTTATCTGGATAACAAAATGTATCGCAAAATCCGTTGTGGAATATTCTTGTTCGTATGTGTTTTGGAGAGGAGTAGCCTGGCTTCAGGGGCCTAGCTAATGGTTTTTTTACCCACACACCCACCCACGCCAGATCTCAGATGTACACTCCAGTAATGAACAGAGGGAGTGTACATACTTCAAAGAAATTGTGATATGGTGATTCATACATTTATAAAACACCCCCACCTCCTGCTAACTGAAGATCTTCTGAGCAGCAAGAAGCTTGTCTTTGGCTATCATTTCTTTGCTTGCAAAACTGAGCCCCAAACTTGCATGATCCACCAGAAATCTCAAGAGATTTTAGAGCCCCATTGGAAATGAGGCATTCAAAGCTACTTAACTTGCCCTAACCAGACCCCTCTGCACGTAAATGACACTTGGGCTGCAGTGCAGTTCACAAAAGTTAAAAGTAAGTCCAGAGGGTCTTGCTTCCAAGTAAATGTGCTTAGATTTGTGCTGTTGTAAGCCCAACAATAATTAAACAACCAACAAGCTTATTTAGAAAAGTGCAAGATATTGAATGCTCATATAAGATGGAAATAAACAGTACCAAAAGCCAACATAAACTTCTAATATGTGCTTAAAATGTAGTCATGCTTGAGTGCACTTAAGTGCAAGCTTAACCTCTATTTTTTGTTCTTATTCCCAGACCATAGCTTGTCAATACAGTGGTACCTCGGGTTAAGTACTTAATTCGTTCCGGAGGTCCGTTCTTAACCTGAAGCACCATTTTAGCTAATGGGGCCTCTTGCTGCTGCTGCACCGCTGGAGCACGATTTCTGTTCTCATCCTGAAGCGAAGTTCTTAACCCGAGGTACTATTTCTGGGTTAGTGGAATCTGTAGCCTGAAGCGTATGTAACCTGAAGCGTATGTAACCCAAGGTACCACTGTATCCTAATATACCTAGTTTAGGGTTCAGAAGCCGCCACCACAGTAGCAAACCACCTGCTCTCCTTTGTTCTGAATAATGAACTCTGACCAGCAGTTGTGTTCTCTGGAACACAATAAATGATGATGATGATGATGATGCTCCCATGCTGTGTTCCTCCTTTGTTCCTTCCGAAAGAAAGTTCTTCAAGTCTGCTGAGCTCAGTCACAAGCATGCTAACAACCACCTCCAGCAAGTCTCCCCTCAAAAAAATGTAGATTACATACCTTTGGGTTGGGTGTTTGGGAGCTGATTTACTGTTCCCCCACAGAAACCTATGGTGCTTTGTCTAGCACCATGTCACCTTTGCTTCTAATAACATTGGTTGTTCACTTGTGTGAATTGCTTATAGCCCAATGTGTACAGTAGAGGTACCTTCCTTTGCTGCTAATGGAAGACAAATACAGAGAACAAAATGTTCTGTGTCGCTGCAGTCCATATCCTTCCTGGTTACATTTGACATTTGTCACTGTTCTGTGCCAGATTTGTTCATTCCTGCTTCCCTCCCCCTGCCCCCCACCCCATATGCTAAGTCTTTGGGTATAGGTGAAGAACGTTTCTTCAAATTACTTAATTTGATATTTCAGGCTTTGTGGATAAATGTCTGGCATAGGTAGCGCTGAGTGTTTATAAAGATCTGAATCCTGAGAAAGTATAGTTTTGTTAGACTTCAGGGTTTCTGCCTCTTCAGATAACACCTGAAATGTATTGCCTTCCTTTCCTGCTTGATAGCAAATAATATGTAAAGAGAGGTGAGTCCATTGGCCAGAATGTTATGCTTTTTGAGGTGGCTTTGGATATTAACTTCAGCCACGTACTTGCTGGGTTGCTTTGGAAAGTAACGTATTACCTTCCGTACTTCAGATGTAAAATAGGAATAAGTATTACTTCCATTGCACTGTTCTTCCAAGAGTGAGAGTGGAACTTAGTGTTGGATAGGCAGTATTTCCAAATATAATAAAGGATTGAAGAGGGTTGCAAAGTGATGAGCCTTTGCTCTGTATTCTCATGGAATGGCTGCCTGCAGATTTGTGACACAGTAGCAGCTGGCAGATAGGCTTTGTTGAAATTGTGGTTGACCAGCTAGCATGGGTGTGTGATGCTCACCTAAGAGCATAATTTGGATGAGACCTTGCTTTATGCTGCAGTTGGGCAAATGTGATGAAGTCTGACCCTGAGAAGCTTCCTTTCTTCTTCGCTCTGCCTTTGCATCATGAACAGCCCTTAGTTGTCCAGTTCAAGTATTCTCTAATATTCTTCAGAACTGGATGAGGTTGCACTCTCCTCATCCGTTATCTGTTTCCCCCCTATTTTTAGGTCTTTCTCAGAAAAGAGGTGGAAATAGAAGAAGAAAAGCAAGACTCTAGGAGGCCCCAGGCTAGTGGCCATTCTTCATTGGGCAGAGTTGCTCCTCTTCACATGGTATGTGCCTTTATACCCCCTCTAATATATAAGCCCTTTGTTTGTGAGCCTTGGTGACTGTTTTGAGTCTTTTCAAATGGAAATAAAGGCAAACTCAATTATAGAATATGGATTTCATGCTTTCATTTTTGTCCTTGTAGAGCAGTGCAGTCAAATGAAGAGGAAGGAATGAGCCCATGAGAATTCCTTGAGTTCCTCGATAGATTATTGAAATCTCAAGGGTGCAAAAAGCCTTTACAAATTAATTGTCTCTCCACAGTTTCTCTGTACATTATCTACCTATATAAGTGGAGGTGCACACATTCTGAGGTTTGGATGGGGAACATGGGGCTCTCCAGATGCCATTGGACTCTCACTCCCATCAGTTCCAACCAGCCGGGTCAGTGGCCAGGGATGATGGGAGTTGTAGTCTAACAGTATCTGGAGAGCTCAGTTTTCCCATCCTGTTCTAAGTGCTGCCTATGTTGCAGCTGTACATTCTGGCTCTGTTAAAGCTTGTACAAAAAGCTACCTGAACCAAGGAAGAGCACATTCCATGAGAAGCTGCACAAGTGATTCATATGTGATGTAGAAGTAGCAACAGAAGATATCTTGTGGTGCAGTCCTGAGAACATTTGCTCAGAAATATTGCCAAGTTCAGTAGAAGTTAATCACCAATGTGCCTGCTTAGCATTGTAGCTTTAGAGATTCGCACGCCACCTTTCCAGGTTTATGGGGTCTTGTCTGAAGGGGGAGCTCTCATAGCTCTTCCATGTACAGATGTGTGTTCTTTCAGTGCAGTACATAAAAATGTACGCATTTTTCGCTCTATAAGACACACCAGACCACAAGACGCACCTAGTTTTTGGAGGAGGAAAACAAGAAAAAAAATATTCTGAATCCCAGAAGCCAGAACAGCAAGAGGGATCGCTGCGCAGTGAAAGCAGCAATGCCTCTTGCTGTTCTGGCTTCTGGAATAGCTGCACAGCCTGCATTCGCTCCGTAAGACGTACACACATTTCCCCTTACTTTTTAGGAGGGAAAAAGTGAGTCTTATAGAGCAAAAAATATGGTAATCTGGGAGACCCTGGTACCAGTTTGCATATTCTTTCACCTAATTGGCATCCAGCGTAAAGGACCAAAGCATTACCAGTTCATCACTTTCTAATGCATCCTTTGAAAGGCCACCACTCATGCCATGAGAACATGGCATGCCATTTTGTCTGAAGGCACAAGCTAATGGGAAATGTCAGGGTATTGTGCCCGCCTCCAGTCTCTCAAAGGCTGTGCCCCACCACAGTCTCTTTTTTGTGTCCTTGTGCAAAGTGTCTTCCTTGTTCATTTCCAGCTTCCCTCGCTATATCCTGCCAGACAGAAATGCAAATGAAAAAAAGTTCTGGGGAAAATGTCATGGGAGGAAATTAGGTTATGCCTGGGGCATGTCCACAAGCTTATCATGCAAAAACTGAACAGGACATCATTAGAAGGGTGATAGCTTAGGCTATAAACAACTATAGATTATCAAGGACTCAGTCATCTAAGCTGTAAAGTCCAGTCCCTTTAACAGTGGCTCCCCTTCCCCCTTCTTGAATAAGAATAATGGAAGCCAATCTGTAATGTGTCTAGCCGTGATCAATTTATGAGGCTGCTGTGCTGCCCCCAGTCTTGATAGGGAGCTACTTTTCCATTGCAGATATGTGTGTTCTTACTGACAACCCTATGCCACTTGCTGTCCTCTAGGAACTGTTTCTGTTCAGTCTCTTCTGTTTTCATTCCATATTTGTATTCTGAGACATTCCCATGCCAAACCTCTTGGCTTTCATTCAGGTCTCCTTTTTGGATGCCCCTACACTACAACTGGTTGGACAGTGTTGGGGGCCCTCTATGAGGTGATGAGAATTCTTTGCTAGACATCTTTTGCTCTAGAGTCATAGCTCAGTGGAGGAGCATCTGCTTTACATGCAGGAGGTCCCAGGTTCAATCCCTGGCACCTCCAGGTAAGGCTTGGGTTGTCCCCTGTCTGAACCCCTGAAGAACTGCTGCCAGTCAGTGTAGATAGTGATGAACTAAGATGGACCAATGGTCTGACTCAGAATAATGCAGCAGCTTTTGCCTCTCCCCCTACCACCTAGTTTACATACACTTACAGGAAACTTAGGGATGCAAGTGGCACTGTGGGTTAAGCCACAGAGCCTAGGACTTGCCGATCAGAAGGTTGGCGGTTTGAATCCCCTCAACGGGATGAGCTCCTATTGCACGGTCCCTGCTCCTGCCAACCTAGCAGTTTGAAAGCACATCAAAATGCAAGTAGATAAATAGGTACCGCTCCGGCAGGAAGGTAAACGGCGTTTCCATGTGCTGCTCTGGTTTGCCACGTGACCCAGAAGCTGTACACCAGCTCCCTCAGCCAATAAAGTGAGATGAGTGCTGCAACCCCAGAGTCGGTCATGACTGGACCTAATGGTCAGGGTTCCCTTTACCTTTTACCTTACAGGAAACTTATCTCCAGGAATCATTGAGAGGGGTGAAACTGATCATTAAACTGGATTGAAACCAGCTTGTGTTTGCAGTGTAGACCAACCCTTAGCATGAACTTTGTTGGGAATATGCGCCCAAGCTTTAATTTTAAAATCGTTATATTTCTGAGTCGTGCTCTTCATGCATCATGAACTATTTCCCTCCTGACTTACTCCTTCTCTGCTTGAAGGTCTCAAATTGTATCTTTCATAAATGCTCTGGTATGTGTGCTGTCAGTGTTCTGAGTTCAGTAGTGTTAAGCTTCTCTTTCCATGCTCTACCATTTAAGAGCAGCCAGTACTGACCTCTCTTCCTGCAGTGGGATTTGAGATACTGTTTACAAATTTAGCCCTCCATGGTAGTTTGCAGCTGGACCTTGGGCTGAGCTTGGAGGAAAGCCATTTCTGCAGTTGGCTGACCTTAGCGGTCTTGGAGTGGTGACAGAACATTGCATCATTTCTGACCACAAGAACAAAGCCTGGAAGAAATCCAGACTTTTTCCCATTTGATGAGTTACTTAAAATAAGTATCTCTCTAGACTGCTTTTGAGGAGCAGGGTCTGAGCTCATTTGTAAGGCAGGCAGACAAAAAGTCTCCCTGTTTGTTCAGAAGCTCTTTTACCTGAGGGCTGGGAGTTTTGCAGAAATAGGTTTACTTCTGCCGAACCTGAGAGAGGCAGGATGAGATGAAGTTAAAGATAGGGCCTTTCCTCTTCTATGTTTTGCTTGGATGACGCCTTAGGCTTGATCCCTGGCACCTTAGTGGATCTCGAGTAGCAGTGCCAGGAAAGAACTTCTAGAGAGTTTTGTCTTCAACTATACCACCAGCCTTGTCCATATGTGCTGAGAAAGATGAACCATTTACTCACTGCATACAAGATTCTTGCAGTGAACGGATAATACAAAAACACTGAAGGATTTCGGTGGAAGTAAGCTTTCAAGGTACAGTGTGTACATAGCCTAAGACTCTATCTTGTTGATTAACTTACTTCACAAGGCCGTTAGTTCCAAACCCCCCTGAAGCTCAATTAGGGCATTGCTGCTTCCCCTTTATCAGACGTGGACCAAATCTAAACAAACTTTTTCTTTCCCTCTGTTTCTCTCTCCTAGATGTCAAGCTGTGCTGTTGCAGGTCCCTGGAAGGAGAATGTCAAGAACATACAGGCAGGCAAAGTAGCAGGGCTGAAGCCTTGCCTCCAGAACAGCCCAGGGCTGGCCGACCTTTCCAAATGGAGCCCTCACATAGCTCAGTTCAACTGTGACATGATGCAGGTAAAAGAAAATGAGGTTGGCAGAGGAACAAATCCCCTTCAGTGTCTCGGTAGAGCAGGAACATGTTCTTCTCTTCTTTCCCATACTACAGTAGAAAGGAAGGGAAGGCAGCCTTTCCTTGCCAAAGGTCTTTCCTCTGTTAAAGTGAGAGGAACGTGCAGACGGAAGGAGACAAGGTCCCTTGGCTAGAGGGAGGCTGTTGTTATGGCATGAGGTCATCCTTGGCAGCTTGCCTTTAGGATGAAGGACCAGAGGAGAGGGGGTCAATCCACAGATATCTGATTTCTTTCCCATCTCTTTGAGGTGAAGGGGGCACAGAATAGCAGTCTCAGCCCGGTGTAGGGACATCTAGGTGATAATAAAAGTGTATTATTTTTATATCAGAATGTTTGGGTATGTAGCTTTTGTCATGTGACTTCACAGCAGCCCTGTGAGAAAGGTGGCTGTCATTCCTCTCTGTGCCAGGTGTCTTGAACTAGGAACTCTTAGCAATGGGACTCAGCCACTTTACTTTCTGCAGCACCGTGGCTAGTTGCCATGGTGGTAGAAACAGGCAGCCTGTTACCCATATGGCACTCAGGAGTTTAGCATTGGCCAGGTGACACAAGGGACCAATTGCATTCCACCTGCTCTTGTAAAGCTGCTAATTCATTCCTGGCTCTTCAATCTGAGCAGCTCAGACTGAACCCAGGCTGAGCTCTTGCACTGCACATAGCAGCTTCTTTGCTCCCCTGTTTTCCAGCTCTTGCTAATCCCAAGCATATAGCTGGAACATGTCTCAGTGCCTGTAGACATGACTATGAGCTTGGTAACTGAAGAGCAGTGTAGTATGGGTAACTACATAATTAAGATAAATTAATTCACACTTGCGCCACTCTGTCACTCACTGCTTGAAGTATCTACTTAGCGTTTTTTCCATTCTATGGATTGACTTCTGAAACGTCCGGGGTAGATCTGTGGTGAGGTTAATGCCAGGGCAGCCTTTGCCAACCTGACGTCCTCCAGATGTTCTGGACCACAACTCTCATGAGTCCCAGCCAGAGCAGCCATCTGTTCACAACATCTGGATGCTGCTGTAGGGGAATATTGGAAGGAAGTCACCTTTTACCCGGTCTGACTGCCCATCTAGCCCAATATGGTCTTCTCTGCTGGCAGCAGCTCTCCTGTGTATTGAAGAGAGACCTTCACCATCAAACCCAAGCTTTGGTTAAAACAAACAAACAAATCATTAAAAACATTGCAATTCCACAGGATTGCATGCTGTAGCAATGGGAAGTTACATGGAATAATCCTGTACTGGGTTTTCTTTAATGTCATGCCAGAACAGGCATCTTCTCCATTTTGCCCAGAGTCTCTCCTTTCTCCTATACAAAATCAGACTTTTGAACTTCCTAATGGAAGTAGAAAGAGTGCTTTCCCCAGCTGCTTGTCCAGTTCCCATCTTGGCATTTGTCTTCATGTTTCAGGCAGAGAAATGGGTGCGAGCGAAACTCCGAGACCTGAAGGATGGTTGCAGTATTCAGGAATGGGAGCGGGCAGCTCAGACGTTACAAAGAGACATGAAAGACTTCGAGAATACCATGATCAAACTGAACCAGGTACAACAAGGTCTCTGGAAGCCCCCTCTCCCCCCTGCTTTGAGTTCTTTAGGTAGCAGCACGGCTCTGAAGAGAGACCTGAATCATGTTCACCCTTGCTCCCTCTCCTGTAGTCCAGCATCTCTGTGTTTCCTCCTGTTTCTGTGCTCTTGATTTCTAGAGTTTCCATGAAATCAGTGCTCTGGCAAGACTGGATGGCTTTTAAGTCTCGCCTCTCCATGGAATGCAGATTCCATGTTAGGGATCATTAGGAGAGGGACTGAAAACAAAACCATCAGTGTCATAACGCTGTTATATCTATGCCGAGAGAGCACATTTGGAACAGTGTGCACAGTTTTGATTGCATCACTTCAAGATGGTTATTATCAGAGCTAGGGGGAAAACATAGGAGGCAGTGATGGCCACCAACTTGGATGGCTTTAAAAGAGGATTAGACAAATTTGTGGAGGATAAGACCAGGGGTCAGCAAACTTTTCAGCAGGGGGCCGGTCCACTGTTCCTCAGACCTTGTGAGGGGCCGGACTATATTTTGAAAAAAATATATGAACAAATTCCTATGCCCCACAAATAACCCAGAGATGCATTTTAAATAAAAACACACATTCTACTCATGTAAAAACACCAGGCAGGCCCCACAAATAACCCAGAGATGCATTTTAAATAAAAGGACACATTCTACTTATGTAAAAACACGCTGATTGCCAGACCGTCTGCAGGCCGGATTCAGAAGACGATTGGGCTGGATCTGGCCCCCGGGCCTTAGTTTGCCTACCCATGGATAAGACTATCAGTCGCTACTAGCCACAATGGCTGGGTTCTATCTCCATGGTCAGTGCCAGTATATCTCTGAATACCATTTGCTGGGAATCACAAGTGAGGAAAGCGCTGATATGCTCAGGTTTTGCTTGCAGGCTTCTCACAGGCGACTGTTTGACCAGGATATTGGGCATCATCCTGATCCAGCAGGGCTCTTCACGTGTTCTTATATTCTTTCCCATCCATAGATGGGCGACCAGCTTACTATCCAGTCAAACTCTAGTGCTGAGATAGCGAGGCGACTACAAACCCTGTGCGAACAGTGGCAACTGCTGAAGCAGATGGCAGCAAATCAGAGCAAAGCAGTGAGCGGACTCAGAAACTTACAAGAGTTCAACCAGAAAGCTGAGCAACTAGAAGCTTGGATCAGGCAGAAGGTGTGTGCCAAAGCAGGGCCAACCCTCGGTTCCCCTGTTTCTGCAACATGTATAATATATTTGTATGCTGCCCTGATCTCCCTTGGGATAGAAATGTAATGAATGGGTAAATAATAATGAGAGCTAGGGAATAGCCATAGGGAAGAGGAATTTATGTTTTGCCTGCAGATGCCGGACACATATATGGAAGGATCTCCCCAGCTGGTCAGATTTTTCTGAAATCCACCTATGGAATTAACTCAATGGATTACATTTTAAAAAGAAAGCATTCAGAAAATCTTCCAAGGTTTTGGAGCAAAGGTCAGAAAGATTTAGACAGTAGTTGGTTACGGCAGATGGGGAGCTAAGGTAGTCATTTCCCAATGGCATCTATAGCTTTCTCCCCTGTCTGCTGACTGCACTGGCAATCTAATAGCAATTTCCATGTGCTCTTGTCTTCGCCCCCAGATTCCATTCCATAACAAGACATTCTAAACTCCTAGAAATCCTAAATCTTTAAAGGAGGAAAACAACTTTGAATACAAAAATAGAAGCAAGATTAATTGATTTTCATAATTTCCTTTCCATTTGGCCCTTGGGACTCTTGCTTGCCTAGATGGAGAGAGTTAGAGGGGCGTATGTAGAATCCTCTGTCTTCATACGGCTGGAATGTAGCCTATTGTACAAAGGTTAGAGTGACACCCATGGCTCTGCCTACCTTTGCCTCTAGTCCTGCCCAGGAGGGAATATTGCCTTTGGAGTGAAAATGGTTCCCCACTCCTAGTCTACAAATTGGATTCTAACTGTGTATTCTGAAGCAAAACCAAACCACTCCACTTGCATCTCTTAGGATTGGGATGAAATTGTAACACTGTGGTCACTGTGCCTTCAATATCTCATATATTCTAACCATTTCTATCTGTCCCTCTAGGAAGAGAAACCGTTGCTAACTGCCCTGCTACAAGAGAATGCAGACAAGATTCAGCTTACCCGACGCATCCTTGACTTGAAACAGGTGACAGTCTTACAGTCTTCTCTGTACAGTGTTGGGGGTGTGTGGTTCTGACAGTGTTGTTGTGCCTGGGGTGGTTGCAGTTAGGCTTTGCATCCTACCTCAGATGATATAAATGGCATTGTAGTTCATACCTAGGTCCTATTGGGGTAGCAAGAGGGTAGCCTGGTGCAGTCCTTCATCACATTTTGCAGCTGCCATCTGCAAGAACAGAAAGGCGGGTGCCACTGCGAAGATTTTGTCTCTTGTCTGTACTGGATAGTACTACTGTTTTCTCAGCCCTACATCCCCTCCTCCCTGCAATTTGGGAATAATAATTCTTGGCCTGCATCATAGTTGTTGCAAGGATTGCTGAGATAATGTATGAGAAGTACTTGGAACACCTGAAAGCACTGTAAAAAAAAATGTTGATGCTTAATTATTATCGGGAGCTCCTAAGCTCCCTTCGAAAACAACTTCTGAGTACAAGGTTTATTCTGCTGGGGCTCAGTTGGCAATGCCAGTAGCGGTTAGCTTCTTATGAGGTCATACTTTTATAGAAAGTAAGTTTATGTTATTCCTCTTCTCCCCCGCCTCTCCTCCCCTTTTCTCTCTCTCTCATCCAACTTAGGAGGAGCAGCAGTTCCAGGCCCTGCATGAGGAAATGAACAGCCTGGCTCACAAACTTGAGAAGCAGGGGAAGAGTGAGAGCAGGAGCATTATGGCACGGCGCAAGCATCTCAATAAAATGTGAGCTAGAGCAGGATCTGGTGGGGGAAGAGAGATGGGGCATAACCAGCATTAGGATGGGCTATGGAATCATCTGACCGCATTTGCTTTACTTTAACTATCAAGGATGTGCAAGCTAAGCTGCTTCCCCGTTCCTAAGATCCTTCTGTCCGTCTTACCTTCCAGGTGGCTGCGGCTCCAGGGGACACTGAAGGAACACCATGAGACCCTGCAGCTGGCTCTGGAAGCCGCTGCCTTCGTCCAGCAAGCAGAAGTGCTCCTTGGGGCCATCCATGCAAAGGTAGATTCTAGAGCAGTTTCTAAGAGGAGGTGGTGGGTGCTTTCTAAGAACTGCATTGCTACTTGTCTCGGGGCTTAACGCCTGTTGTTTCTGTTGTAGCGGAGGAATCTCTGTGGAGTGGGGAAACAGAGGGAACCTGAAACCAGCCCAGACCTGGATGTCAGGGATATAGCTAGTCAGGTCATGGTAAGTTGGGCAATGCCCAGGAACATGACTTGGAGCCCCTCCAGATGCCCTATTTATTAAGCATTCATCTTGAGTTGCTTACATAGAGGTCAGAGTATATCCAGTGATTCTGGATTTGTTTGTGGGGTGGTTATACAACAATGAGCAGCTGTCCTGCATTCATCCTGATGTGTTGATACATATTCATGTTCATACATTGTTCATCCCACACTTTTCAGTGCATTTTCCTGCCACTTTCCAAACTACAAAAATTATTGATTCTTTTAAAAAATGGATTTGTGATAGAGCAGCAGAGTGCTTTGATCCACTTTAATTGTACAAAACCAAATTTCTGGTATGTGCTTGAATCCCTTCCACAAAAGCGTGCCAGTCTGGTGGCATGCTTAAAGAAGTTGTGGGGGGTGGGCAAAGTTTTTTTAAAAAAAAGATTTGTAGGCATGTCCATTTCTCCCTTAGTTTAGAGAGCAACTTGTCATCCTGTAAATAATGAACTAAGCAAGATGGCCTGGACTCAAAAACTGATATCCAGCTGAAGTACCAACATCTGGTATATGTCCTACACCTCCACTGCTGGAGTGATTGTATCCAAAGTGAGGTGCTCATGCTGGTATTCTGAAAGAAGCTCAGTTTTCAGCAGAAGCTCCTGAATGCTGAGGAATGATCCACAAGAAAGGGAGTCGAAACCTGCATTGTCATGTGTTTGCTGCTGAAAGTCTAATTCAGGATCTTCTTTGGAGGCAGTCTATAGATTAGACATGCACAACTTGTCACTCATTAAGATGCATGGTAGCCCACCAGGGACTGAGGAAACCACTTGGTTTTAGGGAACCAGGGGCTACTGGTCACATTGCTCATATGCTACATGATCTGTACAGCTAGTGAGGTGCGTTTATCTTGATGGGTCAGGTTAATTTAAGTCAAGTGAGCAGTTGTCACTCCTGCTCACTCATTCATTGCCAGCCTTTTTTGCCACGCAGATGCTGGATGTGACCGTGTCCCAGTTGACAAGCCTCCATCCCAGCCTAGTAGCACGAGTCTCTCTCAAGCATCAAGATGTGAAGGAGAGCTGGGCCCAGCTCCAGCAGTTATTGAGGTATTTGCTGAATGCCTAATTTTTGTCTCTCTGCATGAGGTGGATCCTGAGCTGGTTAATGATTATATTTAGCAAATGTCTCTAATTTGGGCACGCCAGAGCCATTGATGACAATACTACTACCATCTTCTGTTTTGCTGTGCACCTTTAACAGGAGTGTGGCATACAGAAACTAAGCAGGTGAGGAGTCTACTGTGCCTGGAAAAGCTTTGCATGCTACTGATATTAGATGCACAGGAGCAAAACTGCTAGGAAAAGGTAGCAACCCTAACAATGTTCCCCCCCCCCCATTTCATTCTTTCAGAACAAGGTACTATGCATGGTTGTTTAATCACATTTTTTTGAGGTTGTAGGCCTTCAGACAATGCATTTGTTTAGATTTTTAAGTTATGAATATGCAGCCTATATGTGTGGGTGCTGAGGGTGGCATCTATTTCTCTCTACCAGTCAAGGCAAAAGACATTTAGGAAGTAAAGGGAAGTCCCCTTTTTTGCTTACTAGCACTTACTTATTACCGTATCTTCCTTGATGTGAGTAACTTGAGGAAACTTTCACCCAAATCTAATGTGGACTCTGGAGACTGAGATGGCCTCTGCTCCAGCAACAAGGCTAAGCCAGCAGCTCTGTTACTATCACTGTAACTTCGGGATGCTCTACCCAAGACATTCCTCTTTCAACAAAAGCTGAAAGCATAATGAAAGCTGAAAGCATAATGGGTCAGAATAAAACAACCTGAGAAAGCTGAAAACAGTTGGGTTAGGTGCATAAGCCTGAGACATTCTGCCCTGCAATACTGAGTGTTGAGCTGCTCTGCGCTCATTTGGCTTGAGAACTAGGATTTCTTCAAGAATGTCTGCATTTATTCTATGGTGATTATCATCTCTCTTTTTTGCCCTTTTCTGTTCTCTACTCTAACAGTTTTCTTTGTTTTTTCACCTATCTGCTTTCCCTCGCTCCTATTGCCCCTCTACTGGCTTCGACCAGGAGATCAATTGATTCTCCAAATCGTGAGCAAGTGAAGATCATGTCCAACAGTGCAGGGAGAGAGGCTGGAGGAAAACCTGTATGGGAGGTAAGAAAAGTATTCAAGATAACACCTCAAGATCTCCTGGGTACTGTGTATAGATGACCAGCCTCAGAGCATCCTCCATTTGTAAGGCATGTCTCATGGGTAAAAGTTACTTCTGGAGAAAATGTTTCATGCATGGATGCATAGCAACAGGCAAGACTAGTCTGTCAATCTCAGGTGGCCACACTTGGGCCAGAACTGGTGGCCCGAGTGTCCCAGCAGACAAGGAGGGTCTCTGTAGCCTTCTCAGCTGTAGCCTTCTTGTTATAACATGGTGGCGCTTAAAAGCCCAAGCCAGTGCAATTACTTTTTATGGTGAGGAAAAGCAGAGAGGAGTGCTATGTACTCTCTCCCCCAGAATTAGTAAAGAAGACCACTGGTGATTGCTGCTAAGCAGTGGCCTGTTTGCTTTACCAATATCCCAGAACAGACTTCATGCTCCTTAAGTTTTTTTGGCCTCAGCCAAGCTCTAACACAAGAACGTTGCAGCTGGCAAAGGTGGGGAAGAGGAAGACGATGGAGAGTGGCAAATTCATTCCCCTTTCTCCCACAAGGTGGCACCTGAGAAGAATGCAAAATGTTTGGCATTGGGCCAAGAGCTGGATTAAGACAGATCTCTGGGAACTGGTTCCATAATTTTGGAGCCACTTCAGAGTTCAGACAAGGTCCTGCCCAGAGTCTTACCTCTCAGGATTCTGAGCAAAATATATTCTTACTCTTCTTTTAACCCTAGATATGGAAGGACATCCAAGGAAACCAAGAGGGCAACACAGACTCACCAGGCAAGGAGGCCATCACCAGTGACAGCAGAAGGTACTGGCACACACAGTGCTTTCCTGGGAGAAGAAAGCTGGGGGAAAGCTATGTGGGAAGTGGTGAGGAGAAACTGGGACAGGGGAGGGTAGAAGTTGCTTACTGGGATCTGCTTTGTTGCTTAGCAACAATTCACTATGGGAATGAATTTATCTCTTACTCCTAGCAGAGGGGCTGGCCCTTTGAAGTTGAACGGGTTGGGGGGTCCCTGTGGTCTTGGCACTAAGCCCAGCCTCATTATGGGTAGATGCTGAGAGCTCCACAGAAAAACAGTGAAGCTGTGAGGTTGAGCCCACCACCCAGTGGCTTCTAGTTGAATCTAAGTAGCACCTGCAACAAAACGCTCAGTTCAGCGTTCCAGTCAGTCATGCCCCCTTCCATTCAATTTTTCCTGGTTTTCTGTCACTCTCTTCGGTTGTCAGCATTCCATGGCCATTGAGCATGCTCAATCCTCATTTGGCTGGGTATATATATATTTGTACTTCTGTAAACCTCGTGGTTCTCCTGAGCCTGCTGGTACTTCCCCATTGAGCATGGATGCTTTAGTTACATTAGGACCTGCACTTAGAGAATTGAGTTCACTATTGGTTATAGAATGCAAACTGCCTTCACTTCAAATAACAAAGAATCTTAAAGACTCCCACATTTATTATAGCAGAAGCTGTCATAACAAATTTGTCAGAGTGGAATTCAATGTTGCACTATTATGAACATTCCATCTGCGCAAGCATTTCTGGAGGAGATGATCCCTCCCTCTCCTAAAGGGCTGTCACGTGGAAGATGAAGCAAGTTTGTTTTCTCCTGCTCTGGAGGGTAGGATTTGAACCAATGGCTTCAACTAACAAGGAAGATTCCAACTAAAAATCAGAAGGAACTTTCTGGCAGTAAGAGCAGTTCAACAATGGAACAGACTACTCAGGAGGTGGTGGGCCCTCCTTCCTTGGAGGTTTTTAAGCTTAGGTGAATCCTACCCAGTATTTAAAGTGCAAAAAATACCCCCAACAGAGTAATATGGCTACACTTCTGAAAAGCCATTAAAATGTGTTGTGTTTTAGGGTGATCTTGGTATGTATAAATGCTTGCTCTCTCTCGCTCTCTCTTTCTGTGGTGTTTCGCACATGTGTACTTGATGTGGCAGTTATCAAGCAATGAATTGGAATATATGGCCTCACCCTAATTTTCTGTCTTCTCCAGGAGGAGGAAGAAGCTTCTCTGGCATTCCAATGCCTTGAAGGACCTGCCCCAGCAGGAGGCACACCTTCAGGACTTCTGCCAGGTCGCTGATGGGGTAATGTCTCTCTGCAAGCTTCACCAAATCCCCAAGTCTCTGTCATTCTGAAGCCCACATAGATGCCCTTACTGTGGTAGTAATTCTGGCTTCCCTTGGGCTGCTGGTAGGCTGCCACTTGGCTGAAGAACAGGTCTAGTCTACAAGCATATCTGAATGAGGTGGTTGTCAGAAATCAAAAGCAAATGTTGACAATTTTTTTAAAAACCTTGAGTTAATGAAGAGGAATCTTGTGTTTCAAATACCCAAGTATTTAAGCAGGTTTGTAGAATTAAAGTGTGTTTCAATTAGGACTGTTGTGGGTGGTAAGAAGAAGGGAGACCTGAGAGAGGCCTGTTCACAAGGGATGCTCCCAATTACTGCCCAGCCTAGGGTTGCCACCTTTGTTTTGGCAAAATACATGACAGAGCGGGGAGGCGCGGTTGGGGGTGTGTGATCCCCCCCCCAATGCTGAAGTGACTTCAAAGCAAACCATTATAATCTATTGCAGCCTGACAGGATGGCCCCTCTGGAATTTGACACACACACACTTGTAAACCTGTCTGTGCTTGGCTACCCAGAGCTTTAATACATGACCTTTCACACACCCTTTCAAGCACATGCATTTGGAGAGGATCCCTAGCTTGGCAGAGAGAGAGAGAGAGAGAGAGAGAGAGAGAGAGAGAGAGAGAGAGAGAAGAGACCTGAAATACAGGACAAAACTGTATCAATACAGCATGTAGCATCTTACATTGAAATACAGGACAATCCTGTATTATACAGGACAGGTGACAACCCCTAGCCCAGCCTGAAAAAGGCATTTTCTGGTTCCCACAAGAGATTTCGTTTATTTTTTGTATTTCTAATCCATCTTGTTCTCCAAGGAATTCAAGATGGTATTCATAGTTCTCCCTCTCCTCATTTAATCCCCACAGCAACACTTTGAAGTAGGTTAGGCTGAGAGGCAGTGACTGGCCCAAGATCACCCTGTGAACTTCTTGCCTGAGTGGGGATTTGAACTCTGGTCTCCCAGGTCCTAGAGAGTGACCTGCAACCACTACACCACACTGGGTCTGTTAATACTTCCCCAACAGGGACAATGGCTTCTACTCTTAGAGTATATCTGAGGAGGGAACTGAACAAGTGGGGACCACGGCTCAGTGATGGAGTGCATGCTTTTCATTCTGAAGATCCTAGGCTCAGTCCCCAGCATCTCCAGTTAAAAGGCTTTCTGGTAAAAGGGCTAGAAAAGACACACACATACCTCAGACCCTGTAATTCAGCTGCCTATCACTAGATGAAACTGGAGTAGATGGTCCAGCAGTCTGACATGGCTTCAATCAGATTCATATATTTGAATTTTATTTATACAAAAAAAAAATTGTATCCTGCTTTTCCCCTTCAAAAAGTCAGTGCAACTCGCAATGTTTTAAAAGGGCATAAAAATAGCAACCCATCATTAAAACATAATTACCAGGTTAAAAGCAGCACCCAAGGGCCAAAACTAATCACCAATAAATCAAAGCATGAAGTAATGAACAGAATCAAAAACTTGTTAAAGAGAACTGCTTTCATTTGCTGTCTGAACACATACAGAGAAGATAATAAGCAAACATCCTGGAGCAAAGAGTTCCACATATGCAGAACCACCACAGTGGGAGCCCTTTTATTCATATGTCTTAATGGCATGTGTGTACTGTACATCTTAGGAGCTACACAGGTGGAGTCCTCAGATGGAAGATGCCCTTGAGGAACTGGAGGATCTCTGGGAGGAACTGAGAAGGCGGCACCAAGAGAACGGCGTGGCCCTGAGGGAGATTGATACAGTGAGTAGTGGCTGCCACTGGAAAGGGTGTCTCATCCTTCCCTTTTGTAAACATGGTGCGCCAGTTTTTCACATCCTGTGATCTCATGGCACTGTGTGTTTCTCCACCCTTGCTGGCAACAACCAAATGATGCAGCATGGAGGCAAATGAAATCTACGCCATCGTCAGATGAGACGAATTATGCTAGACATTAATAAAAGGTTTTGGGGTGGAAGGGGGTGAGACAGCTGCCATTCTTGGCAGCTGCTCTATGTTGTGGGTAACATGTAGTCTCAGCCTCACTCAAAAGACCCTAGCAATTCTAATATTTGTAGCTCATTCCCTGCAAGTTGTATCCTGACAGAGGTTACATTTCCTGTTCAGTTGGATTGCTTGCCTGTCATCCCTGCGCTGAAAAGTTTAGCCGTAGGGAACAGATTATTTGTGGTGTAGTGTTCAGTTTTCTCCCACAGTTAGACATTTGAACCTTGGGATTAGGATACACTCTCTTATTTATTTAAGAAAGTTGTTCGCCATCTTTCAGGGAGAAGGCCTTCTCTTGCAGAGGACTTTCTTGTCATATTCAGGCTGGGGGGCTGCCTTGCTCATCCCACTCCTTTCTGTTTGCAGGCTCTGCGGTTGGTTGGGGAGGTAGAAGAGGCTGAGTGTTGGCTAGAAACTGTGCTAGGCTTGCTCTCTGAGCCAGAAGCAGCAGCAGCAAAGAACCTTGATGACCTCCATGGGGACCTAGAGAAGGTTGGCACCCTGGAGAACCAAGTGGAGGCGTGGCATATTAAGCTTCAAGCCCTGCAGGAGGAAATGAAAATGGACTCCTCCTCGGAACACACAGCAGCTGCAATGATTCATAGAAAGATGGAACGAGTGAAGGAAAAGTGAGTTCTTGGGAACAAAAGAGTGTTCTCTGTATGGAGGTGGTGTAGGAAGGAGACTTGGCTTCTGAGAAGCTGGAGAAAGAGAAGAGGTTACTTCAGGGTGGAAGAATGGTTTCAGATGAATAGATACAGGCAACCAAGGAGGAGGAGAGAGCCAGGGTTGGGTCTTTTTTAAGTTTCCCTTGTCGTAGGAGCATAGGAAGCTGCTTTCTGCTGAGTCAGACCATTGGTCCATCTAACCCAGTATTGTCCTCACACTATATAAGCAGCAGTTCTCCGGGATTTCAGACAAGGGTGCTGGGGATTGAACCTAGGTCCCTCTGCATGCAGAGCAGATGTTCTACCACTGAGCTGTAGCCCATGTTGTTCTAGACCTATCTCATCTCCATCAGCTTTGTCTGTCCAAATTGAAGTTGCGTATGTTTAGGCAGCAGGTAACATTGCTCTCGTGAAATACGCTTGTAGGAAGATGTCATGGTTTCCTTCCCAGGTTCGCCTGTGTGCAGGAGGCTCTCCAGCGCCGAACATCAGACTTGAAAGATGCCCTGGTTTTAACTGAGTTCTTGCAGAATGTGCATATGGAAGAAATGCTGAGTCACAGGAACCAAGTACAGGTGAGAAGCAGAGAAGACGTGGACCAGGGAAGGGAAGAACAAGGTGATATGCAGAGGTGTGGTCTGAATTCTGCCCTGTCATAGGAACATAGGAATCTGCCTTATAGCGAGTCAGACCATTGGTCTGCCCAGCTCACTACTAACCAGGTTGACTGGCAGCAACTCTCTAGGGTTTCAGATAGGGAGTCTCTCCCAGCCTGGAGATGCAAGGGATTGAACCTGAGACCTTTTATGTGGAAAGGAGATGCTCTGCCACGGAACTACAACACTTCCCCAGAAGGGTCAGAGTTCAAAAATAACAAGCAAGGGGCTTCTCGCTTTATGTTTAGTTTGAACAATGAGGGAGCATGGCGCTGAAGGGACACACATCTCCATAAAAGTCCCTTGTGCTGCATTGTATCTATGTGGTCAGATTAGTGACACAGGAACAGTTTGCGTGACTCTCCTGTTTGGGTTCACATGATTTCAGTATGGTATGCCATCCAAATTACTGTGGATGGTAATGGTCCTGTACAGCTAAGTTCTATCACCATTCTAGCTCTGGTCACATTTAGTCATGGAACCCCTAACTATAATGCCACAAATTGCAGCTCTTGACACTGTTGATTAATTGGCTACTGCTGCTTATTGAGGCCTTATCTTACTGATATCCACTGGCAAGTATCTGGGCCTTCAGTGAGGTGGCAGAAATTAGATTCCCAGCTAAATATACTCAGGACTTAAGATCAGTGTTGGAAATTGAAGACACTTTTATTTCAATTTGTTTTTAGTTTATAAGCATAGTTTCATCACTGCCAGTTTTTAATGCGTAGCATCTTTTACATTTGCTGGTGTTGGGTCTTCGTTAGTTTGAAATGTTGGTTATATCACATGTTCTTTGTTGCTGCTTTTAGAAATTGGGTGTTGGCTCTGAGTTATATTATTAGTAGATTGCATGGTTTTATTTATTATTTTGATGTATGTTGTGGTAGATACAATTAGTAGTAGAACAAAGATATAACCAAATCTATTATCATCATTAGGGACGCGGGTGGCACTGTGGGTTAAACCACAAAGTCTAGGACTTGCTGATCAGAAGGTCAGTGGTTCGAATCCCCGTGACGGTGTGAGCTCCCATTGCTCGGTCCCTGCTCCTGCCAACCTAGCAGTTCGAAAGCACGTCAAAGTGCAAGTAGATAAATAGGTACCGCTCCAGCGGGAAGGTAAACGGCGTTTCCGTGTGCTGCTCTGGTTCGCCAGAAGAGGCTTAGTCATGCTGGCCACATGACCCAGAAGCTGTACGCCGGCTCCCTCGGCCAATAAAGCGAGATGAGCGCCGCAACCCCAGAGTCGGCCACGACTGGACCTAATGGTCAGGGGTCCCTTTATCTTTACCTTATTATCATCATTATTAATATTATTAATATTAATATTGAGTGGCTTTAGTCAAGCCTCTCTCTTGAAGTTTCACTTTCCTTCTCTGTAAAGTAGGAATCATGGCAATTTGCTCAGAAGACTTCTGTGAGAGAATTAACAGGGTGGCCTGTCTAGATTGGTACCCAATATTATTCATGTACTTGTTTTGCTTTAGGCAGTGCCGAACCAGCTAGGCTCCCAAGAGCCTCTGCAGCTTCTCATAGCCCAGAGTGCTCAACAGCTGAGCAATGAGGACATGAACAGGTCACTGGTGGAACTGCAAGAAGCAGTGGACATGCTGAACAGTGTTGTGAAGGAGCGCGAGCGGGCCATGGAGGCAGTGACCAAGACAGAGAATCTCAAGTGCTTTGTGCAGGCCTTGTCAAGTGGGGAGGAAACTAAGGTAAGAGAGAGTTAAGAGGGGCTGCGTGCTAGAAAAATCCCTCTTCCCTAGTGGTTAGAGGTGGAAAGCCTGTACCACTCCATCCTTCAGAGTTGGTTATTGTATTTGGGCAAGAAGCTACAAAATCTATCTTCTTGTTTCATAGAGGTGGACTGACCACCTATTAAATGCTACCAGCACTACTCTGTTGCAGTTCCAGCTTTGGTTTGGTTGTCCAAGCAGCCTGTAGCACAGAGAACTGTTTCTCAGTGTCGCCTTTCTTTTTTCAATTTTTCAGCTGGCCTGGGTCACCTCACGGATCAAGACAATGAGGAACAGAGCAGAAACACTGGCTCAGGACATAATGCAGGCAGAGAGAAGCTTTGCCACAGTGAAGAGTGAGGCAGATCTTCTGGAGCTGCAGAGGCTCATGGAAAGGCAGAAAGAGATAGAGGTGAGATCAAAAGGCTATTTGAGGGCTTGTAACAAGCACCCCATATAACCAGTGTTTGCTCATGGCAATGTTGGAGAAGTGCTAAATCAGGCATTACACACACCTTGGAAGTCTGTTCTTCCACCCAGCACCATTGTAAATTGCAGGTTGAGATTGTTATGCAGGTTCAGGTTTGACCAATGGTTCTGAGCTCTCACTTTTTTTAATGGGTCAGCATAGATCTGATGTTTGATGATACTGCCCTGTTGTTTGTTTGGCTTCCTAAAGCCAGTTGGGAGTCTCATGCTTGTTTTTAGATTGGGCAAGCATTTACTAAGCCAGGAGTTCCCCATTCGAAAGTCCTATTGCTAGCCTGAATCCTGCTATCTTGTATTTCATAGAGTGAAATGTCTAGCCTGGAAGGGGACATGGAGAAACTAGAGAGAGCCTTCATGGAGCTGGAAGATTGCTGTCTGATTGAAATGCCAAATGAGTCCAGAAGAATCAGTGAAACATTGGAGGCTTGGAAAGATCTGCAAAAGCTGGTGTTGGGAAATGCAGTTCATGCACAGCAAGCCGCTCATTTGCGACAATTCTTCAGAGCTTATTTAGCCATTATGTAAGTCAGTAGACCTTAGTGGACTCTTCCTGTCCCTTGAAAGTTTGTTTTGCAATGTCTGACTCACCCATTTGTGATATTAAGCCCCCATCTGGAAGCACCCCTTGTTTTCAATTGCGCTTGGGGACTATCCATCTTATCTACTTTGAAGTCAGTCCAGCAAGCTTGAGTCTCAGCATCAGTTCTAACTCCCGTTCACACACCTGGATGGGGTGGAGGTGGGGCAGGGTGGAAGTGAGGTTTGGGACCTTGCAGGGGTACCTGTGCAACCAGGTGGTTGCTCCCGCTGGTGCACCTGTGAAGGGCTGAGCTTGCTGCTGTCCCAGCCCCGCACCATCCAGGCAAGTGGCAGCAATGCCTGCATTGAAAGGGCAGCTCCACCCCACCAAATATTCTCTTACTTCAGTGTAGCACGTCACAACTTACCTTGCATTTATTTTGGTGCAGTTACACATGCCCTGGATGTTGTGATTTAGCTGCAGATTTCCTGAGTATTTACTCCTCTTTGCTCACGCATTTGACAAGACTGGTGATTTGCTTGTGAGATGTAACACCAACTTTTCCATGGAAGGGCTTAGTGTGTAGATTGTTTTGCCACAATGGAAGCAGCCCTTAGTGCGGGCATCCCCAAACTCAGCCCTCCAGATGTTTTGGGACTACAATCCCCATCATCCCTGACCACTTGTCCTGTTAGCTAGGGGTGATGGGAGTTGTAGTCCCAAAACATCTTGAGGTCCGAGTTTGGGGGTGCCTGCCTTAGTGGTTAACAAAGAGAGAGAAAAACTATTTTTACTGGGACACACCTTTTTAATACTGCTTTAAAAGGCCTTGGGAAATGGTACGTATCTTAACTGTATGCAACTACTTGAAAGACAAAGCTGTCTAGAGGCTGAGACAACTTGATGCAGAATAGGTTTTTATTGGGATTCTTCCAGGTTTCTCTATCAATTGGAAAGTACCCTGATCTGTAGCTTTGTTGGAAGGGTAGAGGATAAAGTTAGCTGCACTTTTGTGAGGTGTTAAGACACATTTCTTCTGGCCATATTCATAGTTGCTCCTCCTTCCTTGACTCTCCAGCTCCTGGACAGAGGATACTCGGGCACAGATCTTCTCTGAGACTATGAGTACCCACGGTCTCTCAGAAGCTCAGTGGGAAGACCTGGAAAGTAACATGGAGACTAAGTTCAAGGAGTTTGAGGAGCTGGCAGCAGTTGGATGGAAACTGGTAGCTGAGGAGCACAGCTTGAGTGAGACAGTAAGTGTGGCAGGCCATGATACGCAAGCTTCCTACATGCCTGCAGCATCCTTTGGGGAACAACATCCCATCCCACCTCACTTCCCTTTTCTTTCTTTTGCCATCACTGCTTTTGGAAGGGAGGAGGCGAAGCATCTCATCAGGTGGGTGGAACCTAGACAGTTGTCCCAATTGTTTGTCATCCTGAGGGATGGCCCTGACTGAGAGCTGTACCTAGAAGAGAAAAGATAGGAATTCATTGTGTCGGCCTTTTTTCCTCCTTTCATTTCTTTCTCAGTTTTGTTCTGTCTTTTTAGATAAAGGAGCGAATGGAGGAGCTGCAAAGCATGCTTGGATGGGTGATGGTGCGCTGGAGAGCACAGAGTTCCCAGAAGGACCCTGGCAGTAAGAGTGATGGCAGGGAGACTCAGAATGGCACGCTGAACATGACCGAGCACTGCCAAGTTAGTATGCAGCCCCTGAGTGGCAATACTAGAGCTAAACTTGAAAAATAGCTTGGCCTGCACTGTGTATTTATTGTGGAATAGCTATGCTTTGTTCACTCACTTTTTATGGGGCATCTGCACAAAGTTATAAACAAAACACCCTCCTTTCAAGTTTTCTCTCTTTAGCTTCCTTCCTCCGCCATCCCCATCCCAAGCTTAGAAATCGGTCTTATTTTAAACTTGATAGAATACCTACACAATTTCCCCATGTGTATATTATCTATCTTGTTGCTATTCTGCCTCATAAAGACCTGTATATTTTTTTGCATAAATTTTTATTTGCCTTTCTATAACATACCAAGCAATACATTTTGACAGAATCTCTGGCTGCTGTTCACACACACATACAAATGAGCAGAGCAAATTTTAAGCTGCATGTATTGGTCTTTAGGTGGGGGAGATCCCATTTTAACAGGAAATCCTAGAATTAACAAAGAACAAAGAAGCTATCCCTGCAGTTTCATTCTTCATTGTATTACCTTACTCCACAGATTAAAGTAGTTCCTGAATCAGGTGTGGGTGAAGCAAATGGTATCCTTAACTCCAGTGTTTCTGAGAGGCCTCCACTCACCCTCGGCTCCCTCCCAAATGGTTCAGCAACACAGCAAGAGAGCGAATCGGTCTCCACTGCAGTGCTATCTACCCTGGATGTTCTTCCAGGGCACAGGCAGAGTTTGGAAGAATTGGAAAACCACTTGCCCTTTGAGATGGACGTCCCAAAGGAGACTCTGATCCTAGAACCCTTGGAGACCCCTGTGCTGCTGGTGCCCCAGCCAGGCCCTGGCAGTCTGGGTGGCACAGTGAACTTGATACTGAGCATTGGGAAGAAAGCAGGGAGAGAGGCCACGGGAAGCCAGGTTGGAGCAGCACCATCAATGGGACCGGAAACCTTGCACAAGGTAAGTTGCCCTTTACTTTAGGCGTGACATCGATAGAGCTGTTTGCTATCTCCAGGACATCAAATAAGTGCCCCTGTGGCAAAGGGAGGCAGTGTTTTCATGTATTGCCAAGTGTCCAGGCAGGACAGAAGTGGGATGTCAAGTGAGGGAGTGCCAAGCTTTATGGCTAAGGCTTGCAAGTGGAGAACTTCTAACTTCCCAGTGAGCATTAAGATGTTAATGGACACTCTGAATCAGGGAGACTAGCAGCTCTGTTGCTTTTTTGCTTCTTGTTTAAGCCACTGCCAGGCGTGCAGTTCTAGAGCTTCCTCTTCGTGGGTCAGGCACTGATTTTGCCCTTTTCTTCCTGGCTTTTGCAGGTCATCCTTGCTATTCCTTCACTTTTATTTTTTATTTTTTGTCTCTCTCTTTCCTAAAAATCCAGCTCTCTGAAACTAAATCCTCAGCCTGTAAAGCTTTCTGGAAACGTTGCCAGGGGCTTTTAGGAAGTACTTTGGGTAGTTTAAAGAGAAAGAAAAGGCCACCCCGCCAGCATGCAGAAGAGGTAACATGGAGCAGTGGGGGAGAGAGAATGGACGATGCAGCATGTCAGACTGAGAGTGGTTGCATGGTGCAAGGAAACCTTGACTAACCCATCCAATAGCCTCCTTCAAAAGGCAGCTCCTAAATTAGGAGAGGGAAATGCTCCAGATGTGACTTGGCTATCGTCCTTGACCATTGGTCTGGCTAGCCGGCTTGGGACTTAGCAAGTTGGAGTCTCAACAGCTTTGTTCCCTTCTCCTATATCACTTAAATGGCATCTCCAATATGTAAAGAGGTCACACAGATGCTGTGTCTCTCCTTTCCAAGTCTATGGTGAATAAGTTAGATATGCATTCTGTGCTTGCACCTGTACTCCTGAGGAGATGCCCCCTTAGGAGAAACACCTTCAAATATTTTGTGACTTCTCCTGGTTAAAGCACAGGGTTGCCATGTGCAGCACAAAATATGGATTCTGTACCTTTTAAGAGAATTTCAGCTGGCACAACTTGTTGTGTCATATTACTGCCAGAAATCCCCCCTTCTGGAATATTCTCAGAGGCACAGGACCATTCAAACAGACAAACCAGAGCTTAAATGTGCAGCCAGCACAGTGGAATATGGAGATGTCTTCCTCAGCACAATATTTCATATCCCACAGCAGAAGAGCTACCAGATTTGCTAGAGGAAACGAGCCTGAAGTGCACTGCCTCTTGATGCAGGCTGAAGGCAGGCCAAACTAGTTTGCTGTGAGGAAATGACCCACATGACATGACACACTCACTTTGGGTTGTCCCATGAACAAGAATTCAGAGTCTTGTGGTGATTTAAGGATGAGATGAACTGAGGGTTGCGCGAGAAGAGGAATACACCTATTTGCTAGCAAGCAAGTCTTCGTAATCACTCACACATTAGCAATTGTGATTAAAAGGGCACGGTGAGAAGATAATTAGGGATTGAAGCAGATGGGTAGCTGCTACAATTGAAAGGCTGAGGCATGCTGTCCAAAACTAGTTTCTGGCGAGGTGCCTGAGCATAGAAGCTACAGTAGCTCCAACAACTTGTGAATTAGAGAGGAGGATTTCAGGTCTGTAAAGTGTATTCATTTAGAAAGTCAGCTGCCAGTCATGAAGGGAAAGGAACATCAGCCTCTACGGTGTACAGTAATAATTCCTGAATTAAACTTCTAGACATCTCCTGCAGCTGTTGCAGGAAGGGGATTCCTGTTATACTGAGAGCTGATTCATGTGCACAGAATACCCCTGGTACATCAGGGAGCTCATACAAACTTAAAGCCTTATACTTTATAGAGCCAGATCTTATAGAGGCCTTATACAGTCAGATCACTAATCTTTCTATTTCAGGATTGTCTGCTCTGAAAGGCAGCGGCTATTCCAGATTTCAGACTGGAGTTTTCTCAGATTTTTCTGAAGAGGCTGCAAAAGGAACCCAGAATCTTCTATATGCATTCTGCAAGCATGCGTTCTATGTATTGGCTGAGTCCCTGCCTAAGGGTTTATTTAAGCCCAGTTCTCTTCCTGTTGTGATAGCTTTCTATGTAGAGGAAGGGTTTCTTTGTTTTTTACAAGGAGCATTCATACATGCAATCTGCACCACATGCAATCTCAAACCATACAATGTAAGATTCTTAATGCACATTTCATTTGGTCCTGAGCTGGCCTCAACTGTAGCACAGCCCATAGCTGCTATCATGGTACCCACCCCCCAATCATGCTGGGCTCTTCAGTTTCTACTGCAATATTTTATACTGAGTTTTGTAGCCTCTTTTCAGGCTGCATCATCTATCCTGAAGTAGAGTGGGGTGCATCTAGCAGCCTTGCAAGTTGGCAGTGTGCCCCTTCTGGAAAGCCCAGCAGAGTTGGGTTGTCTCCAGTAGTAAGCTTGGAACCATGGTAAGCCAGAAGTTTTGTTGCCACTCCCTAGGATTGAACTAAAGTGATCCTAACATCCTGAAACCTGTTGTGGACAGTCTACCTTAGTGTCTGCTACGATTAATGAACATGCATGCATGTATACTCGCTGAGTTGAAAGGAGCATGTGCTAGTGCATGTCAGTTTGCTGCTGTGGCATCCAAAATAGGTAGGTTTAGGCTCCAGTGACCTTGTGCAATTTGAAGACTGCTCCTCATTGGGTCTTCCCTCTTTCCGCAGGTGAGCACCTATTTGCACGTGAAGGAGAAAGAGGGAGACAGAGATGCAGGCATAGTTTGTGGAAGCTCTACTATGCTGCGGCCTGCTAAGCAAATGCCTCCTGGAGCTCACTCTTCCTCATTTCCCAGTCCCGCGTGGGGCACCTCAGCCTTCCACACCTTGCCCAAGATCAGCTCCAGCTGCTTCTTAAGGAGCCTGAAGAGAAAAGGCAGAGTGGAGGCAGAAGATGCCCAGCAACTCACCTTGCAAGGGATCATGGGAACCGAACCAAGTGACCTGCAGGCAGGGCAAGGGGAGAGGCGCAGCACTAGTAGCACCTGGCCCCCAAAGGGTAACAGGAGGGCACAGGCCTTGCAGACAGAGTGCCCGGCACCCTGCAGAGAGTTGACAGACTATGTGAAGAACCCATTGGCACGGGCTATTGACGCTGAATGTGACTTGGTTAGGGAAGTATCTGGATGTCATGTGTTCCCAAGAGAGAGCAGAGGTCTCAACAGCCCCCCGTCACTGGCAGAGCGGATGAGCAACACATGCCAGCATCTTTCTCTCGGTTCTGTCCTGAGCCTGGAGCTCCCCAAGGACCCCACAGTTCTAAGGAATATCCATGATACCATCAGAGTAGCAAAAGAGGGAGCAGCAGGAAGGAAGGGAATAAGCCAGGTCTGCCAGGGAGCTCGGAGCAGCCCAGCGGGGGCAAAAGTGCCGGAAGTTGGTAGTAGTCTGCAAAAGAGGGTGCTCGGAGGGCAGCCCGTCATGCACCAGAGGCCCCTCAGGCCTGAAGATGCTCGTGACAAGCTTCCCCAGGGTAAGGGAGGCACATGGTTTGAAGAGATGAGCATCAACCCAAGCTACAGCAGGCAAAAGGCCTGCTTCGTTGCTCTTTGTGGAGAAGACAGGCAGAGTCCAAATAGCCAGAGCAGTCCCAGTGATGACTTCCTGGATTTCAAGCAGAACCGGTTATCCCGCATTAGTGTCCTGCATGAGCAGATAGGTATAGAGTGGGACAGACTAGCTACCTCACTGGGTACAACTGGCAGCTCCAAGGAGGCGCAGGTAAAGGGTCCGGCTGACCACAAAGCCAGAGAAGCATCTCGGGTGAAGCTGAAGCCCTCACCTGCTAAGCACATGAGCAGCTCCGATGCAGTTTCCAGTATAGCCAAAGCTAAGAACCCTGCTGTGAATGGGGCAGAAGAAAAGGGAAGCTGTGTGAGAACCTCGCCCTCGTTCCTCCACCTGGGGGTCAAATCTCCTGCCAAACTGTCTGTATTTGAATGTGAACTAGGCACCCCAACACCCTCAGGGCTGGACCCTCTTGTCCCAGCTCCTGGAGGAAGCACGACTAAAGGGCCAAAGTTGCTGGAGGCTTGTCACCCTGCCCATGAGTTGTTTGAAGAGGAGGAAGAGGAGCTGCAGGCCATATGGAGCAATGTGGAGAAGCACAAGAAAAGCTCGGGAATCCACAGCAGCCCTGCTGGAAAGGTGGATAAGATGCAAAGTCCAGACAGCTCTGGTGCAAGACTCCTCCTGGCAGCGGCAGACAATTTGTTAGTGGCTAAGTTCAAGCTCCCCACCTCTGCCCAGCTGCTTCAGAGGTCTGAAGGAGAAAGAGGGACTAGTTGTGACAGTCCCAGTCGGTGCCGGGCACCCATGCCTTCTGTCCAGGAGCCATCAGAAGGGGCAGTAGCTGCAGCTGTGAGGTCACTGCAGAGTACCTGCCCAGGGGCCCAGCAGAAGCTTCAGGCGGAGGGCAGAAGTATTGGCAAGGTCAGAACCATTGGCTTCTATGGGGCAGGGGTGGGGATTGTATGCCTGGAAACCAGGTGTTTACTGTTTTTTTCCTCAAGTCCCTGGATACTGCTGGCATTGATCTACAATGTGTACTTAAGCAGTTTCTCATTGCACAATTATTAAAATGCGTATTTTTTTCCTATCATTGCACAATTATTAAATTATTATCATTGCACAATTTTTTCTCATTGCACAATTATTAAAATGTGTGTGTTTTTTCCAATGTATGTCTTTCCATGAATCAGTGACTTCTCAAAGCACACTTCTTTTTTGCTCTGTTTTGGGGAATGTGGTGTTAAAATGCCTTCGTATTTGAAACACTGCTGCTTTCGTTGTGGTTGCTTCATTCATCGTTTCCTGCCTCTTTCTAGAATCTCCCCAGTAAACTAGAGCTTCAGATGATGGAAGGAGCTTTGGAGAGGAAGCATCTGTTGCAGGCAGGAGGCAAGAAGGTACTGTCAGAGCTGCATGGCATTATGTGAGGGGTGCCAGTGACTTGCCACCAAGAAACAACTTCATTGGTGCTCCAGTCACACTTCAACAGAGCCTAGCCCTGTATAGCAGAGCTTTCCAAACTTTTCAGGTTGATGACACACTTTGTAGACATGCATCATTTCGTGACACAGTAATTCAGTTTTACCAGCAAGCCAGAGGTTGAACTAAGCCCTTTCCAGCCCCAAGAGCAGCACAGGGAGCATTCGTGTGACACATCTACACACTGCAGCTGACACACTAACGTGTCACAACACACAATTTGGAAAGCTCTGACTTATATCAACACACACAGAAACACTTCTGAATAAGGTGGTTCAGGCATAAGAGCAAACCAAGATTTGATCCTTATTTGCAGGGGAAGCATAAATAACAGTTTGCCGTGTGACAAACTAGCTATGGTTTGGTCCAAGCCAGGATCTGCACAAGGCTTGGTGGCTGAAATCACAAAACTGAGGCTCTTTGCTGCTTATTCACATAATGCCAAGCCATGGTTATGTCTAAACCCAGGGGTGGGGAAACCTCCAGTCTGTGGGCCTACGAAGCTGTTTCATGAAGCCATGCTCACCTGCTCTACACCTGAAGTCAGGTGTGGAGCAGGTAAAGGCAAAGCTTGGATGAAAGGCAGCTAGTTGCCACTTTGCAGATTTTGTCTGCACAATTTGGTTTCAGACCACACAGAGAAATACAGGCCACTTGACGCTATTATGTCATCAAGTGATTGACAGGTGGATAGCCCCACCCACTGGGCAAATGTCGCCTGTGATGGGGTGTGGATATAAGGATCTGGATCACTGGCCTGACTTAAACCAGCACAGTGTGGGTGGTGCAGAAGGCAAAGGGCCTTTCCAAATGACGAAAAACTTGTGGATTTTATTCTTACCGCTGTACTGTACTGCCAACTGTAGCTGCTGCAGACAGGAGGTGGAAACATAAGGTCCAGAGTAAGCTGACCATATATCTGAAGGTGATGTTCACTTTTCCTTTGCACTAATGTTCATGTTCCCATGCTTTGAAGAGCTAGAAGGGGCTCTCAGGCAATGGTTGCCTGTCTTTGCCTCCAGGGGAAGGGAGGGGCCTTAACCTGGAGGCAAGCACAGGCAGATAGGGCTACATGCACATGAAACCGTGTGAACAGGTCACCTTGTGAACCAACCTTAACTCTTCACCTACTTCAGATCTGATCCTTTCATTTCTCTTCTCCTAGGCAAATTGTCGTTCCTGGAACACATTCCACACAGTACTGATGAGACAAACTTTGTGTTTCTACCAGGACAAGAAAGACACCCTCAAGGTAATGGTAGGCAGTGAGATGCCCAGACACAAATGGAGATAAGAAATGGGTATGAGTAAGGCCTGTGTCACATTTTCATATACTTTGTCAGTGCTTTTTTTTCTTAAAAAATTGTTTAGGGGCACAATTTTCCTACTCATAATGAAATACTGCCCCTCAAACAGGCCAAACTTAGATTCACAAAATGTTTAAGGGTATGCGTACCCCTGCGTCCCCCCAGGAAAAAAAGCACTGCCTCCAGCATTTTCATATCCTGTATAGTCCTTCGCCTACTGACATCTCCTGTGAATGTTTGGCATGCATAGCTTGTCAAGCATCTACACTTTGCCAATTGCATTTATTTTTGTCTAAACCTTCAGTGCAATCTCTGCCAAAATAGAACTTGAAATTCTTGTAAAGACTAACTTACATCTAAAACTAAAATAAAGACAGTCCACAAATCACAGTAAAACCAAGTGGCAAATTTCAAAACCGTCAGGCAGCGTTGGCAGAAGAAAAGCTCAACAAATTTAAAAGCTCAGTGTACCATCAGAGTAACAATTGCCCACCCAAGAAAAGAGTGAAGTAGCTAGTAGGAGCCCACTTCAGAGTGGCTTTCTGATTCCAGGGACTTTTATCATTTGCCTTCCTTTGCACAGCAGAGTTCTGTAGTGGCCTTGCCACTGAACCTCCGTGGAGCCGTTTGCACCCTAGAAACAGAGTATATCAAAAAGAACAACTGTTTCACACTACAGTGAGTAACCTCTGTTTATTTTCCTTCACAAGATAATATATGCAGCATACATTAAGCTCTATAAAGGGGTAATAAATGCTAAATAATAATACTATTACAGGTTTTAAAAAGAAAATAAAGGTAACTCAGAACCACAATACCTCAGGGACAGCCTCTTCCCATAAGAATTGATCTGGATCCTGTAATCATCATCTGAGGCACTTCTTTGTGTGCCCTCTCCATGAGAGGTCTGGAGGGTGGCAACAGGAGAATCAGCCTTTTCTGTGGTGACTCCCCATTTGTGGAATGCTCTCCCCAGCGAGGTTCACCTGGAGCCTTCATTACAAATCTTTAGGTACCAAGTGAAAACATTCTTCTCCCAGGCCTTTGACTAATTAATCAATCTGTGGCCTTTTAAACTGGTGGGAGTATTGTTTCGTTTGTTTGTGTGTTTGTGTTTGTATATTGTAAGTGACCCTATGATCCTCAGATGAAGGACGGTAAGATATAGATAGATAGATAGATAGATAGATAGATAGATAGATAGATAGATAGATCTGGGAAAGAAAGACTTGAACATGCTTGGATATTGATGAAATGCCAGCCCCTGAACAGCATAAATGGTGATAATAGAAATCTTTGCAGAGGGTGCATGCTTCTAGCTCCTAGATTGCTAGGTATTTAAGGCTGGTGCTGGTTGTTGTATCCGTATCCTATCAAATTCCTTCAGCTGATTTCCTTGTAAACCCCAGGTTGAAGGATGGCTCCAAGTACCTCCTTAGAGCTCCTACTGAGCCACTCATGCAGGAGTGGATTACCAAATTGCAGCAGAACTCAGGTAAGACTGAAGTAATTATAAGGAAGAGACTGTAGGGGCATTGGAGGTCTAAGGGAAGGAGATATGGTTACCACTCAGGAACAAGAGGTAATTTGAGGCCTCCTGCAGACCACTCTGGTGGTGTACATGAGCGAGAGGCCTACATGGGCACTCTTGGTTTTCCCTCAAGTTCACTGTCGAGAGAAGCAGCAATGCCATGTCATGTTTTTGGTAACTGGTTTTATATTTGTGCCAGATTTTATATCTCCCACATTTCCCACTGTAATTGAGTCAGACTGGAGTTCAGAAGGAGGATTCATCTTTGACATATAGAAGGCCTATAGAGTGCTGGGACTTGCACATGGGAGGCTGGAGCTCAGATTCCAGTTTAGCTACAAGGTTTTCTGCAAAACAGTTGGCTCCTGGGCTCCATTCCTTTTGTGTAAAGAAGAAAATAGGTTCTATGGGCCACTGTACACATTGCATTTTTTAGGTGTACACCCCAGAAAGAAGTGGGCATGTGGCAAAACAGGTGAATGATATGTAGCTTATAAAAGTCTGCTTATCAGAGAGACTACAACTCCTTATTGCAAGGCAGCAAGTATGTGGAACAGACCTATGCCTCAGCTTTGTTTGGGTGAACAACACTCTTGATTTTCAAAAGCCATCTCTCAGTATTTGCTTTTCTTTCCTCAAAGGCTTACCTGAAGTGGACTTTTTCCAGTCAGCTTCCCAGACTGCCCAAGAGACAACCTCTGCTGTTAGGTAACTACTATAAGCAAAGCTTGATCCAGATGTGTTTGCTGGGGGCAGGGGCTAGCTTTTTAAAAAGTTCTTCTCATAACATTTGTCCTAATAAGGACTCCTGTCCAGTGGCAAGTAGATCTTCTCATAAATCATACAGTGCTATTTTGTCAAACTCAGCATATTAAACAAAAAACCAGGTTTTGGGATTTGTATGCATTCAAACCAAAATTCGATTTTTGGAATGCAAATTGGTATGTGTTCCTCTTTTTCTTCTCTCTCCCTTTTTAAGGGCAGCTTAAGATTTAGAAGTGCATGTAGGACAATTTGAGCTGAGGTCATTAGTTATCCTGTTTAGGAGTGATCCCATTTGCCCCTTGCTGCTCTGCTCTAATTTCTGCCTGTATTAGTGATAGCAACTTCCTCGTGCTCCCCCCCCCCAACATTTTCACATCCCATTATTGTGCAATCTGCTGAATTTTCTCAGCTGCGTAGAAACCACTGCTACATCAAATTTCCCATTCAGATACTCTAAACCCAGGCTGTGATTATGGTGGCTTGTATTACCTTTGCTACGACTAAATTTTACTCTAGCTTGGCATAGCTCTGTGCAACTGGGCATGTGAGACCAATTCTCTATTTTCTGCTGCTTCCATTTTTTTTCCTAGCCATAGAGTTCCCCACTTCCTTGGCCCTCATCAGTCTCTCACAGCCAAGAGCCAAGAGGCCATACTCTTACCCAGATCAAGTCTCAGGCTGCAGCTGCCTTACGAAAATCAGGATGACCTATTGGATTCAGCAGAATCACAGACAGGTGTGTGTGTGGGCTGTTCACAGTTTCTTGAGGGTTCTCTTTAAAGCAGGGATAGGGGACCTGTGGCCTTCCAGACTGAGCAGTCTCATATGCTTCTGCAACCAATTCGGGAGGGGGTTGCACTTATGCATAGCTGTCAACTTTTCCCTTTTCTTGCAAGGAATCCTATTCGGAATAGGATAATTTCCCTTAAAAAAGGGAAAACATTGACAGCTATGTACTTAACTGAAGAATGTGGTTTGTGGATTAGAGCAACTCTTGGGTCCATTGTTGTCAGTGGGGACAAATGTAGCCTTGTGGTGCAGAATACTTTCTATCAGCTTCAGCTATCCATGTCCTGACATGAATAATCTAGCTTTGGTGGTCTGTGGCCTCATAACCTCCGAAGTGCATTCCTTTCATGCATTATATATGAGGCTGCCTTTCTAGATGGTCCAGAAACTGCAACTGGTGCAGAATTCAGCAGCCATACTGCCAATGGGATCAGACAATCTGAACACATTACAGCAGGTCTGGCTCCATGCTCTGGCTTCTGATATATTTCTGGCCCTAATTCAAAGCTATTGACTGTTTGGCTCCAAAGCACCCTCTCCGATTGCATGGAGCCTGGAGAGCCCCATGGTTTTCCACGGATCTGAGGGCAATGAAACAATCGTTGAGACGGCTAGAGCGCCGGTGGCGGATAACTCATTCCGAATCTGACCGGACACAGGTTAGAGCTCAACGTCGAGCCTACCAAGTGGCGATAGCGATGGTGAAGAAGACTTTCTTCGCCGCCTCTATTGCATCTGCAGAAAACAGCAGCAGGAGAATTTTTCAGGTGGTTCACAATTTAGCGGAACCACCTGCGACATCGGGGCCCAGTACGGGCCACATGATCTCCTGCAATGATTTTGCAAAGTTTTTTGCAGATAAAATCGCTCGGATTCAGGAAGAAGTAGACTCCACCGTGGGAGCAGGGCCAGGGCGGGAGAGTGCTAGAGTCCTGTCTAGTCAAGTTGTGTGGGATCAATTCCAATCTGTTACCTCCGAGGATGTGGACAGGCTGCTTGGACGAGTGAAGCCAACCACCTGTCTCCTGGATCCTTGCCCATCCTGGCTTATAAAAGCTAGCCGGGAAGGACTGGGTGATGGGCTTCGTGGGGTGGTGAATGCTTCCCTCCATGAGGGAGCCTTCCCAGACCCGCTGAAAGAGGCGGTTATTAAACCGCTTCTTAAAAAACCATCTTTAGATGCGGCCACGATGGCCAATTATCGCCCAGTCTCAAATCTTCCATTCTTGGGCAAGGTGATTGAGCGAGTCGTTGCTGAACAACTCCAGGCACGCCTGGAAGAAGTGGACCATTTGGATCCCTTCCAGTCGGGATTCAGGCCTCATCATGGGACTGAAATTGCCTTGGTCGCACTGGTTGATGATCTCCGGCGGGCTAGGGACAAAGGTGAGAGCTGTTTCCTAGTTCTGCTGGATCTTTCAGCGGCGTTTGATACCATCGACCATAACATCCTTCTGGACCGTCTTGAGGGGCTGGGAGCTGGGGGCACTGTCATACAGTGGTTCCGCTCCTTCCTCCTGGGCTGTGGTCAGAAAGTGGTGGTGGGGGATGAGTGTTCAGACCCCTGGGCTCTCACTTGTGGGGTGCCTCAGGGTTCTGTCCTCTCCCCCATGCTTTTCAACATTTACATGCAGCCACTGGGAGAGATCATCAGGAGGTTTGGGCTGGGTGTTCATCAGTATGCGGATGATACCCAACTCTACCTCTCTTTTAAATCAGAACCAGTGAAGGCGGTGAAGGTCCTGTGTGAGTGTCTGGAGGCGGTTGGAGGATGGATGGCTGCTAACAGATTGAGGTTGAATCCTGACAAGACAGAAGTACTGTTTTTGGGGGACAGGAGGCGGGCAGGTGTGGAGGATTCCCTGGTCCTGAATGGGGTAACTGTGCCCCTGAAGGACCAGGTGCGCAGCCTGGGAGTCATTTTGGACTCACACCTGTCCATGGAGGCACAGGTCAAATCTGTATCCAGGGCAGCTGTTTACCAGCTCCATCTGGTACGTAGGCTGAGACCCTATCTGCCTGCAGACTGTCTCGCTAGAGTGGTACATGCTCTGGTTATCTCCTGCTTGGACTACTGCAATGCGCTCTACGTGGGGCTACCTTTGAAGGTGACCCGGAAACTACAACTAATCCAGAATGCGGCAGCTAGACTGGTGACTGGGAGCGGCCGCCGAGACCATATAACACCGGTCTTGAAAGACCTACATTGGCTCCCAGTACGTTTCCGAGCACAATTCAAAGTGTTGGTGCTGACCTTTAAAGCCCTAAACGGCCTCGGTCCAGTATATCTGAAGGAGCGTCTCCTCCCCCATCATTCTGCCCGGACACTGAGGTCTAGCTCCAAGGGCCTTCTGGCGGTTCCCTCACTGCGAGAGGCTAAGTTACAGGGAACCAGGCAGAGGGCCTTCTCGGTAGTGGCGCCCACCCTGTGGAACGCCCTCCCATCAGATGCCAAAGTGATAAACAACTACCTGACATTCAGAAGACATCTGAAGGCAGCCCTGTACAGGGAAGTTTTTAATATGTGACATTTTAGTGTATTTTTCATCTTTGTTGGAAGCCGCCCAGAGTGGCTGGGGAAACCCAGCCAGATGGGCGGGGTACAAATAATAAATTATTATTATTATTATTATTATTATTATTATTAAAGCATTGGTTTTAACTTATAAATCCTTATGTAGCTTGGACCCCAATACCTCATGGTACCCTTTTCTCCATATGAGGCTGCTCAGTCAGAGCTTAAGATACTCCTTGGAGAGTATCCTCAGAGTGCCCCCGTTGGCAGAACTTGGATGGTGGCAACAAGAGAGAGGGCCTTCTCAGTGGTGGCCCTCCCCCCTTGTGTAATGCTCTCCCAAAAGAAGCTTGCCTAGTGACTATGTTTTTACAGTATCAGGCACAGACTTTTATCATCTGTCAGGTCCTTGATATTCTTCTTGTTGTTCTTTCTTTATTTAGATTTCTTACCAGCCCTACACTATGAAGTCCCAGGCGGGTTACAACAATTTAAAAAATATAATATTACAAACAGTTAAAACAGCTGACCATCAAGAGCATAGAGTGGGTCCTAAAATATATTTTTCAGGTTTCAAAGGACATGGCAAAGAGTAGCAGCACCTCACTGTTGCTGCTGGAATATTTCTAGCTGTTGATGTTGGTTCTGCTTAAGACAGTCAGGGGAGAGGGCTCCTTGATTTTATTGTGACCCCTTGTGATTTTGATGACTGTGCTGCATTTTTAAATGTGTAAATTATTGTTTGTTGATTTTTTTGTCCATTATTTTAAATCATATTGAGACTTTGGTATAATGTGGCAAGTTCACTTAAATAAATAATAATAATAATAATAGTAAGGAATCCCTGGAGGTCTGCTTCTGTGTCACATCCTTGATTTCTTCCTTTCTCTCCTCTTAGAAGACAGCCAGAAATCTGCTGCCATTTATACCACAGATCACAGTCTGAGGCAGAACTCTCCTACAGCATCTACAAGGTCGCAGGAACCTTACATTTTTGAGGAAGAGGACTATGGGCTAGTGGCGAACAAGAGGCGATCATATTCCTTTACCTCAGGTACATACTGTGTGACCTTGAAGAAGAATGGGTTACTAGTTAGGGTTGAGGCTACCTCTACCCCTCCGCCTGTTTGTACAGGGAAATCTGAGTTTGTTCATTTGCTCATGTTCTGCATTTGCTCAGTTTGGCCCTTTGCCAACTGACTTCTGTTCAAATGCAGCTGAAATCTCTCTGACTAAATCCAGTCTGTTGTGTACCCAGCATGATATCATTATGCTATTTTCAGTGCTTGGCTGCATTCATTCAAAGCACGGTTATTCTCAAAGGAACAAGTTCATTGCTTAATGTCGCCATTAGGTGTCAGCAACACGCTTTTGACTCAATGGCACATGTCTGAAGTTGAAGCTTGTTACCTTTGTAGGCTGTGCAGACACTACATATATGTAGCATATCCCTTGCCCCCCCCCCCCCGCAAAGTGAAAGTAGTCGCATTTTAAAAGAAGAAGAAACAACAATATTACAATTTTCCAAAAACAATTTCTGGAGGGCCTGAATCGCATAAAATGCAGACCTTCAGAAACAATAAAGTATGCAAGCAACGGCCAGAAAGTAAACAAAGATGGTGTGTGTTTAATCTTACAGGCCTTGGAATTGTACATCCTAGGAGTTACAACAGAAATGGCCCTTTTCTCTTGTCCCCACCTAGTGTACTTTGGGGGGGGGGACAGACACCACAAAGAAAGGCCTCTCCCACAGCATGTAGAAAATGGGACAGTTTTGTATAGACAATAGAGTCTTCGTCCCAAGCCATTTAGGGCTTGAAAGACCAAAACACTGCATTGTACCTAAATATGTTGTGGGTGGAGGTAGGTGTTCCTTGGTGAGGGGAAAGCATATTTTGAACATACTCAGAGACAAGGTGGTCTAGTAGTAGTAGTACTACTACTACTACTACTACTACTACTACTACTACTATATCATCACATGTTCCATGGCTGAGCCTTGGCACCAGAAAAGATCCTGGGGCAGAGGCATAATAAGCCTCACTTCAAACACTGCCCTGAATTCTCTTCTCCTCTCTTTACTTAAGAGATGGGATGAACGTGATACTCTGGAGTTAAACAACCGTGTGTACCACAGACCGTTAACCAGCCTCTGACACATTCTGCTGCTTGTTTTCAGTTCATGGTGCTGCTGTGCAACCTTTCCGCTCTGTTCTTTTTTTCAGCTACGTACCAGAAGATCACACCTTTGTCAGTGTCCAAGGAACCCTTGGGCCTTGGCAGCAGCTACTCAGTCACTCTGTACATTGGAGAGCAGGGGCCAACTCCTCCAAGGCCTCGCTGCCATTCCTTCATCGCCTCTCCTGGTGGCGCCAGAGAAACCTTGGGCGAGAGGAGCCAAGGCGCCTCACCTCGCCAGAAGAACAAATCTGTCTTCAGAAAGTTCTTTGGGAAGAAAGACTGAGATGCCAGCTCATTCTCCTCGGCCCAGGAGTGGATTTGTGGCTGCATGCAAGCGCTTGAACCTTCCCAGGACTGGGCCCAATGGCTACCAGGACACACTGTTATGCTGCACCATTGCTTGACCTTTGCTCTCTCTCTTTTCCCAAGGAGGTCGGGTGAGAGAGGTGAGACTGGTAGGCTTTGCACAGTGAAACAATCCCTTATCCGTCAGCCTCCTATGCCATTTAACTCAACCCTGATAGGGGCAGCAACCCCAGGGAATAGCAGCTGAGAAGGTCAAAGGTCTTCAGGGAGAAAGAAAATTAAAGTTTAAAAGCACCCCACCTCATTCATATTGTTGCAGGGTAGTATATTCCAACTACCATGGGCTTTTTCTCTACAAGCACAGAGCACAGCCTTTGTTTGACATACAAGCTAATATAGGAAATCAGGTAATACATTCCCAGGCACATACATATTAATACTGTATTTGTATTCAAGGCAGGGGTTTGTGGAAGACTCATGTTGCTTCTCTTCCTTCCTAACAAATGTTTGCATGGCTCATGATGGGATCAAAAAAGGAAGCGCTTTCTTGGTACCAATTATCCTGACTATGTTATTTACGCAGGCATATAGGGTTGCCTTTTGTTTTTTTAACTTGACCTGGTGCCTTCACAGATATTAGCAGGGGATAATGTGTAATCTCCTGATTTCTGCAGGTCAAGCTGCTGTAAAATGCACATAACACACACACACACACACACACACACACACACACGGAGGCCAGGCCAAGGATTATTCTGGATAGTCAGCAAACCTGAGTCAGTCCTAAAGTCTGCAGCAGAGTCCAGAGCAGAGGAATTACCTCTTGGGCAAATTGGTACATTACTAATTTAGAATGGGCATGGATTAAGGTTTGTGGAGGCTTCTGGAACTAGTTTTTGTGTGTGTGTTTTTTGCACCTCAAAAAGAACAATTTCTGTACCTACCCTTTTTATGGTTCAGAAATACGGGGTGAGTTCTCCACTGTGTGTGTGTGCGTGGGCGCAAGAAACCTTAATGTTTGCTTTCTTTTCTCCTGCACTATGATGCCTAATGCAGCAGCAAATGGGACTTGTTAAATAGTCAGTTGCATCTCCTCAAGAGACATTAACACCACATTAAAACACCAGTTGGCTGTCTGTGTGCCTTCCTTCAAAGTGTAATAGAGTTTACGGAGTTATTATTTAACTGTCTGTCAGTGAACCTGTTGCTGAATAACCCTGCTCTAAGGCTCCTTAGCACACTTGGCACTCCTTGTCCATTGAGCAATGCCGGCTGGGGACGATGGGAGTGGTAGTCCAATGATATCTGGAAAACAACAGGTGGCTTGTCCCTTTAATGGTGGCAGGTTCTCAAATGGGAGGAAGTGAGGGAATTTATTATTTATACCCCAGCCACTCTGGGAAGCTCCCAACAGAATATTAAAAACATGATAAAACATCAAACATCATACTGAGGTCCAGCTCCAAGGGTCTTCTGTTGGTTCTCTCACTGTGAGAAGCGAGGTTACAGGGAACCAGGCAGAGGGTCTTCTCTGTAGTGGCGCCCACACTGTGGAACGCCCTCCCATCGGATGTCAAGGAAATAAACAACTATCTGACTTTTAGAAGACATCTGAAGGCAGCCCTGTATTAGGAAGTTTTAAATGTTGGACATTTTAGTATGTTCTGATATGTGCTGTGAGCCACCCAGAGTGGGCAGGGTATAAATACTACTACTACTACTACTACTACTACTACTACTACTACTACTACTAATAATAATAAATATCAAATGTGAGGAAGCCTTTAAGCAACCAGCAGTGGGCCACACCTGTTTAATCATCTCATGCTGTCAGTGACAACTTGTTCAGCCCACTCATAAGAGCAAAGTGTGGAATGGCAATCAGAGCTGCTGTTTAAGCTGAAATTGGCACTGGTTTCCTGGAGAGCTGGAAGCAGCTCCGCTCTAAAAGGCAGGGGCTTTTAATTATCTGTAACCATCTAATGAAGGTGGTTCAGCCTCTTAAGATCTGCAGACGGAAATGTTTTCTTATATATGAAAAGATGAAGTAGTGAGAGAGACAATATATGAATCTGAATATGCAGAATTGTGAACCTAGGAGTGCAACATGAAAAACATGGAGCACGTCTGCACTGCAGTTTTGTTGGCTATATTCTGGTCTGGTGCAGTTCTGACTTACAGCACCTATGCCTCGCTAGATGTTATAGAAAGATGCATGTACAGTAATTGTAGTGAACACCCTCTTAAGGGTTGAAAAGCTGCTTTGTACAGAAGGGCAGTTAAGAACAGGGAAGTAGTGGGAAATGATGCAGTTAAATTTTTTGCCTGTTCATTATTTTTTTCAAGAATCACACCATGGCTGTGTGTGTGTGTGTGTGTGTGTGTGTGAGAGAGAGAGAGAGAGAGAGAGAGAGAGAGAGAGAGAGAGAGACATGGGAGCTAGGAGGTTCAAATACATGTTTGAAAACCCAGTTTGCCAGGGTTAGCAAAAGGCAGTTTGTTGCAAGAGGTGAAGGACGAGATCTGTCCATATAAGCCAACCAGCCTGGCAATTTAATACTGATTTCAACATTGGCAGTGAGTCTGTGTCCTTGACTGCCCTTGGTGGCAGTAGGCCAGTTTAGAGGATGCAGGGCAGGCTCTGTCCTCCAGTACCACTTGCCTGAGGCACCCACCTCACTCTTACCTAATGATAGGGCTGGCCTGTTTCAAACAACATCAATAGGCTGCAACTATACATGCCTGCATGGAAAATTCCAGAGGGATTAGGTGTGTGAGACTGTTGTAGCAAAAGCAATCTCAGGACTACACATTTATGTAGCAGATGTTTACCCCCCCCCCCCAGAGTTGTGCACTCCAGGAATGCATCAGTCTAGAAGTAGAGAACATACATGATGCATCACATATGTAAAGTCTGGGATTCACTGCTAGTATCACTAGTTAAAAAGTATTTCTGTTTACCAGAGCAAAGACAATCTCTTCTTGAGACTCTGGAGTGCTGCTTCTAATCATGGGTGATAACTCTAGAGTGGTGGCTGCAGCATCATCATGGGCAGGACTCTAGTTCCATAGTATAGTTTTGCAGAGCCATCATTGTGTGGCCAGTCAGTGGCTTGTGTTAGGTTTACAGAACACTAACTTCCCAGCTCTCTTGTTACCATTGTATTGCTATCCATGCTGCTTTTGGGGATTTGGGGTGGCTTTTTAAAGGATTAGACAAATTCATGGAGGATAAGGCTCTCAGTGACTACGAAGCATGCTAGCTATGCTCTCTGGTCTGGTGCACTCTGGTCCTGCTTGCAGGTTTCCCCATCAGCATGTGGTTAGCCAGTGTGAGAAGAGGATGCTGGCCTGCATTGGCCATTGACCTGATCCAGCAGGCACTTCTTTCTTTCTTTTAAAAATAGGCTTTTTTTGTTAATTTTCCAAACCTTAACAAGTGAATACAGTGACACGTAACTTGGTGGTTGTCCCACTAAGAGAGTACAAGGTGCATCAAAGGGGTATGAAAGTTTGTGCAAAAGCACAGATCATGGCAAATCATAATGGCTTCAATCTACTAAGTCTTTCCAAAGTCCTCTGTTTGATTGAGGCGGTCTCCATATCTGGCCATCCCACTGCTTCTATGTGAGGTGAATGGTTGCCAAGCTGCATAGAGGGATAATGGGTCTGATTTCCCCTTAGCATGTATTTGACGTGTCATTTTCCTCTGTTAGCACCACTGTCCAAACATAAGTATACCAAGAGTCAACAGATAATCTATCTGCAGAACGCAAACACCTGGCAAATTCTAAACACACCACCACTATCAGAGCTATCAGCAATTCTTTATAACATGTTATCCCTAACAGCACTAATAACGTGGTCATGTTTTGTGTTTTACATTAATTCCATTTCCGCAAAGACACTGGTCCAAAAGGTGTGCGCGTTCTGAAAGTGCCACTAGAGGTGCGGAAATGCCATAGTAACACCGTAGCCGCTTCTTATGTTCTTACTGTTTAATTTAGGCCCAGGGCCTGCTTAGCAAGTGATGGTGCATTTAGGCTAGGAATCACCAAAATTTTGGAGCCTGATGACAAATTTGCAGGCACCACACACCCATCACATCCTGTTTCCTTGGCTACAACAGAATGTTTCTTTCAAGCCTAATTTCAGCAGGTGGAGGGGAACTGATGGACACCAAGAAAAGGCAGGTACCATACTGACAACCCCTAATGTAAAGCCTCTGAACCAATTCTTCATGGCTGTCCATAGTATTGATTAACCTTGGAAACAAAGGGAGCCTGGCTCAGTGCTCAAGCACATGTTTCACATGCAGAAGGTACCAAGCCCACCCCCTGCCTCACAGATTAAGGAGATTAGGAGCAGGTGAGGTGAAAGAACTGGAGCCTGATACCCTTGAGAGCTGCCATTGGTCCAAGGATGAACAAACAGGCCTATACCTTTCCTTCTCTGCTGGCAGCCCTCCTAGTTTTTGCATTAAGGATATAGGAGCTTCCAGGTGAGATTCTGGCACCTCTCTTTTGAAATTCAATTGTGCTCACACCTCTTCCCTTCAGAAGCAGGGCCTCCTGCATCAGGATTTCCAGAGTGTAAGAGAGGGCAAGAGGCTACAAGCTATCTGCACCCAACAGGAAATGAAGGTCATGAGATGGCAAGAAGAGACTGCACTTTGTTAACACTTTGCTGCTAGGGTTTCTCCTGCTCCATTGATTCAGGCTGCCTCAGCCTATGCTGCTCCCCATTCAGCATCGAAGTCTCTGTTGAAGCCACTGCGTTCCAATGTACAGAGCTGGCTTCAACTAAAACAGGCCCTTGGTCCAGCTCTAGCCTGATATCGTCCACTTCAGGTGTGGAGATCCTCTAGTTATCCTGATGTTACTACAACTGCTGTGTTTATTCTGCGTGGAAGGGAAACCATTTTAAAAAGTGTGTGGCAACATTTATAAGGAGATACAGGAAAGCTTCACCTATTGCATTTCTGCCTGCAATGCAGAGCTGTCATCAACGCCTAGGATGCCCTGCCCTAGGGTGGGGGAGGCACTCTGCACCTGCTCAAGGGCACTGCTTTGATTACTGATTCACACGTGCCAGAGCAGAGTCCTGCTTTCAAATAAAAGCCTCATCAGAAGGGATCGCCAAGGGCGCCAGAGGATAAAAGCAAGCGCTGGGCGCGCTAGGACCTGGGGATGCTCAGCAGGCGCCCGAGCAGAAAAGTCTCGCCGGGACGAGCGTGCGAGCGAGCAGTCTGGTGGAAGGCGGCGAGTTTTCCGCGGGAGAGGCGGAGAAAGCGCTGGAGCCGGCGGCGAGGTGGCCGAGCCCTGGGCAACATGTAAGCGTGCGCGGTGGTGCCTCGGGGCTCCAGCTTGTGCTTCCTGCTTGCGTTTGGCTGAGCCGAGTTCCCCGCAGAGGGAACCTACAGGTTGTAAACACCCGGGGGTGGGGGGAGAGAGAAAGAAGCCGAGGCGGGCGCCCTTCGTCCGGGGCTCGTCCGCAGGGCCATCCGCTTCTCCCCGCGGGGCTCATTTCTGAACTGCGTCTGGGGGTGGCGGCGCCCTTTTTCCGGCTCCGGCGCGCAAGGACGGATCTCGTTGGCGCACAGCCGCTGCTTCCAAAGTGGAGCCTGCTCGCGAGCCTTGGGCACACGCCTGCTTGGCCGCGTCTGTCCCGGCACATGTCGTTCTTCTGAAAAGCAAGTCGGGCCGAGTGTTTGGCGGGTGTGCCCGGAGGCACAGTTCCTCAGCAGCATGGAGAGGAGATTAGCTCGCCCTTTACGCACGCCCTGCTGTGTACTCGATCGCGGTGGATTTCCTACCCTTGTCACTGCTTCGGGACATCCAGGGAGAAATAAATCTCTTATGTTAGCCGGTGCAAGGTGCGCGTGTCCTCCAAAGTGTAATGGTGCGAAATCGTCCAGAGGGCATAAAGCGCTTGCTAAATTCTTAACTGGATTTGGGTGCAGAAAGCTTAGAAATTGCCCTTTGAAGCCTCCCAAAGATAAACTAGCTGATTCTCAGGAAGCTACCGGTTGACCTGATGCCGTTTGCTTGCCCGCTTGATGCAGCAGCAACAGTGCTTGATTTTACCCCTTGGGTTGGGTGGAGTGGAATAAAACTGAGCTCCAGATACAATTGTGGTGTTAGGCGTAGCAGGTCTGTGGCAGGGAACCAGAGAGCTTGCCTGGAAGTTGCATGTAAGTTGTTGACTGTGCTTCCTGCATGCAGGCTTTAATGCTGACTAAGTAATAGGACTTTGCCACTAATGTCTAGGCTAGGCTGCTTCTTTTTCTTTTTAAAGCCCGGAGGCGTGCCTAATGTTTGCTTTATCTTAGTCTAAACAAGGTTAGGAGTGTTGGGATATTCCATCAAGCAGGTGCAGAGCAGGCATTGGTCATCGTTTTGCTATGTCCTTGGTGCTAAGTCTCCAGGGCTGGCTATGTGTACAGATCTCCAGGTTTTCAAGGTCACAGCTTTGAACACAAATCTGTGAAACACTGCCATTTCTGTTGCACGCTAGCAGAATGTCTTCATCCATTCTAATCCCCCCACCCCAATTTCCTTTTGTTGTTCTCTTTCCCCACTTGCCAGAGCTGTCCCAGGTCAATTGTGTAGGCATCTCAATGATGGAGCTGTGCCAGGTTTGGCCAATCGGCACAGGTGTTCAGAAGGGTTCCCAGGTTGCAATCCAGAGGTTGTGTAGATGATTTGTACTGTTTTTACAGGAGCAAAAGAGGAATCCATTGTGGTTTCCCTTCTTCTGTTGCTCTCCTGATGCCTTTTGCCCATATGTTTCTGAACACCATTGCTGGAAACCACAGGAGGGGAGAGCGCTGCTTCCATCAGGTCCTTCTCATAGGCACTTGGTGGTCCACTGTGAGACCAGGATGCTGGACTGGGTGGGCCACTGGCCTGATCCAGCAGGACTCTTCTTATGTTCATATTCTTCTTCCACAAAGGTTTCCCTTTGCCCACGTGCCCCTTTTGCTCTAAAAACTGGATCCTCCCTTTGCATTTGACACCATTTTAAACAGAATGGGTCTGTCACCATCACACTGAGCTCAGCCCAGAGTTCAATATGTAAATACATGTGGGTCGCCAGTGGTAACAAGGCAAAGGGAACTGCAGTTGCCGATGTACTGTGTGACCTTGGGAGGTGACTGATGCTCTTTTTTGAAATTTCCCTCCTTGCACCACCAGGGAGGCTACTGCCTTGCTATGCAGGCTATGAGGCTGTGTTCAGGAAATGCAGAAGGGTGATTGCTGATAGGAGTCCCGTTCCTCCTGAGCTTCCTGCCCTTCCAACTGCTATGCAGCTAATGTTGTGGGAGACCTGCTGCCCTCTCAAACTTAAGCTTGATTTCCGACAACTGTGCAACAAATGATTGGCGGGGAAAAGAACCATGACAACAATCTCCTGTGCAAATGATGGATGTTTTCACACATGCAGTTTAAAGTGGCCAAAATGCCCATTTGCAGGACAAATGCCTCTCCTGGTTTTCTCTTCCGCATGAAGAGTACTGTAACGTGAAGCGTGAGCTTCTCTCATTCTTTTAAGCATCACGTGTGAGATGCTGCTTATTTAACTATCTAGACAGATATAGCTTAATACTGTCTGTACAATTGGATTCAAAGTTTCTGAATTAGCTGGGTGAAATATAAGTGGTTTTGCTGCATTTTGGTAGGTTGTGATGATTTGCTCAAGTGTGGAAGGCCAGATTCCTGCTAAAAGATGAAGGCTCCTTTATTTCAAGCAGATTCCAGGGGACTAGTCTTGAATCCTGTGGTCAATGCACAAGCAGGAAATTCCATTCTATGGGTGGTTTTTGGAGCAAGGCATCACTGAACAGGTGAATTAGTACAAGGGTAGGCAGTCCTTCAGAGCCTCTCATGCACTGGGGCTCAGGCACAGTTGCTGTGCTCATGCAATCGTCATGGTAACGTACAGCTGTAATCTGCCCCCCCTCCCTCTGCAAGTCCTTCTTCTATGAGCTTATTCTAGCCTGGATAAAATAGCTTTTTGCATGAATGCCGCAGCTTCCAGCCCTGATTTGCTGGTGATTGTGCTGGACAGCACCAGACACCTGTGGAGAAGTTAATGTTTCTTTATTGTCTAATACCAAATACTGCAAATGCTGTCGCTTTGGCAGTTGTCGAAAGATCAAGCTGTCTTAATTCTCACTCTTTTAGCTATTGTTTTCTCTGTGAAATCATAGGACCCTGAGGTGTGTGTTTTTTAAAAAAACAACAACACACAGGTAATTTCTTGCACAGCTTTTCAGATAGCCATCCACTGATGTTTTCTCCAAAGGGGTACAGCAATAATAATACATGCTTTTGATTAATCAAACCATTTTGCAAGAGCCTTGTAGGGTAGGCTGGTATTATTGTTTCCATATTGCAGATTCCCAGCTGACTCTGGCTGAGAGGGTGGATTGCTGTGAGTGCAGTTAAGAAGTGAATAGAGGACTTCTTGCTGATGGCTCAAACTCTTAAGTCACCGGATCCTAATTAGGTTTGGCCAGAGAGGTGGATGTGATTGGATACTGCAGGCTAGCTGTCACCTTACTTCCCAAAATAGGTGGTAAATTCTAAGGCCAAACATACCTCTTAGGGCAATCTCAATTTATATCCAAAGGAAAATACATGCTGGTGGAAATTTAGGCAGGGCTTTGAGGCCTACCCATCATGGCTTCTCTGCTGGTATCAGTGGCATACTAGAAAAGGGATGAAGCACCACCACTTATATCAAAGCAGGGGTGTTGATGTCCTATGCTGGAGCACTGTTTGCCTATCAAACCTGTAAGTTATTCCTGAGAGAGAAATCCATTACATGAGCTAAGCAAGAGGAAGGCACAGGTTACATTGGCATGCAGGGCTAAGGATTAAGCTGCAGCTTCTGTTTTGAAAACTTTTGACCAACCAAAATGGCACAGAATCGTGAGCAAGCTTTCAAGTCCACCAGAACGCTTCATCAGGCTGAATGTCAAGCCAAGTGCGTATGTGTGTGATTTAGAGAGAGAGAGAGAGAGAGAAGATGACTTGGTATTGAAGCCATAATGCCTGCATTAGTCAAAAGTTTGTTTTTGTTGTACGTATAGTCTTAGACGAGGTCTGGGAACCTGACATGGGGAAGCACCTGCACTTCAGAATTTACTACTACACACTGTCTAACTTTTACCCTTTCTTAACATGTCCAATAGCAGGGATGTTTCTTATCAGCCTTATCCCCTTTTTGCTTTGCTAATCTGTCCCTGAAGTTCTTCTCTGTTTAATTCTCCCCATGCATCTTTCAGTGTAATTTCACTATCCTAGTAGCTTTCTGCTTTAATGTTCTCACCACATCAGTGCATCCATAACTCTGAGAACTGCCTTCAGGCATGTGACTCAGCGTGATTTTTGGCTGCTCAATCAGCTGCTATTTGAACTAGTCAAGTGATCCTTCCTTGAGGGGAGATCCCTACAGCTGAGGGTGAACAATTCCTGCCTGAGGAGAACACTACACGGCAATTAACATCTCTTCCGAATTGAAAACTCTCCCAATGAGCATGACAAACAATTATAACCTAACACTGGAAAAGTTTTGCTGTTTTGCGAGTTGTGAGAGAGATTTCTGCTGTTCCCATTTTACAGAACTCTGGCTGAGGAATCATATAGTGAACTCATGCCTGGGCTGGGATCAGAATTCAAAGAATTTACTCACAAGGCCACAAAGAATTATTGTCATGGGCCTGCAGTTATGTCAAAAGGGTCTATAGCTCTCACCCCATGCTTTTTGGAAAGAAAATGCCATCTCTAGAAATCCCTCCCACCAAAGGTTTTTCAGGGGCTTATATTGTTTTCTTTTCAGTGCCAAGCGCAAGACATTTTAAAATACATTCTTTCTGCCTTTTAAAGTTCAGATGTTAACTTGCACTATTTTAAAAAGGGTTTTATTTATATTCAAGTGAAATTCAGCAACAAATGTCAACGCAAGGTAAATAGAAAAGAAAGAGAGATGTAAAAACAATTCAAAAACACAAAGTTCCCAGGGAACAGGCACAGTGCCTTATTCATCATATTGTCTACACTGGTGTGAATAACATTTAAACCAACTTCTGCAATATCTGTTCTCTTATTGCTGTATGGCTGATTATTTAGCTTTTGTATTTTTGAAAACCATGTCTAAAGGAAAAGAAATCCACCCATGGAAACATTTTGGCAATGATACATAGAACAGCAGCAGAAATGGAAAGTGCAGAGGCCAAAGCTGGCATAAAAGCAGTTATAAAATAAATGTTTGTCCCAGTCACATTTCTCTAAAAGTGGTTGCTTTTTCTTTACTCTTTTAAGCGTCCAGTCTTCAAGTTATATCTGGTGCAGAAGGTATGCTTTGGTCAATGGGATTACTTGGGAGATAAACTTGATTCATAATTTCTTTCTTAAAATGCTTATCAGGACCTAAAATTACCAACCAGTAGCAAAATCACATGCCCTGATTCTCCCTGGATCTGCTCTTTAAAATCCTATAGCTGTGACCCCATATGAACAGACTCCATAACCCAGCTTTGGTTATCTACATTCTGGTAGCCTCTAGGCTGAATAACTTTGATGCATTATATGTGGGGCTACCTTTGATGACAATTTGGAAACTACCGCTAGTGAAGAATTACCTAAGTGACCAGATTGCTGACTGGATGTACATAACGCCAATACTGGCCCAACTGCATTGGCTGCCAATTAGTTTCTAGGCTCAATTCAAGGTGCTGGTTTTGATAAAAGCCACTGGAGTGGGGTAGCATGTGTCTTTTTTATGCTATTCCAGGATGGACAGTTTTTGTTGTTGTTTAGTCGTTTAGTCGTGTCCAATTCTTCGTGACCCCATGGACCAGAGCACGCCAGGCACTCCTGTCTTCCACCGTCTCCCGCAGTTTGGTCAAACTCATGTTCGTAGCTTTGAGAACACTGTCCAACCATCTCGTCCTCTGTCGTCCCCTTCTCCTTGTGCCCTCCATCTTTCCCAACATCAGGGTCTTTTCCAGGGAGTCTTCTCTTCTCATGAGGTGGCCAAAGTATTGGAGCCTCAGATTCAGGATCTGTCCTTCCAATGGGCACTCAGGGCTGATTTCCATAAGAATGGAGAGGTTTGATCTTCTTGCAGTCCATGGGACTCTCAAGAGTCTCCTCCAGCACCATAATTCAAAAGCATCAATTCTTTGGCCATCAGCCTTCTTTATGGTCCAGCTCTCACTTCCATACATCACTACTGGGAAAAACATAGCTTTAACCATACAGACCTTTGCCAGCAAGGTGATGTCTCTGCTTTTAAAGATGCTGTCTAGGTTTGTCATCGCTTTTCTCCCAAGAAGCAGGTGTCTTTTAATTTCATGACTGCTGTCACCATCTGCAGTGATCATGGAGCCCAAGAAAGTAAAATCTCTTGGACACTTTTAGTTAACAAATTTCTTCTATTTTCTGATATGTTTTTAATTTGGTAGTGTATGGTTCCCTCCCCTCCAAAAAAGTAAGTTACTTTGAGACAAACTTTTTTTTGTAGTAAACAGATAAATATAATAAATAACAATGATGACACAGTTGACGCTGATGTGGAAAGTACAGGCATATGGGCACTTCCCTGCGTATTTCCTCTGACAGGCCTTGCTCGTAGTTTCTCCTTGTGTGGGAGGACAAATCTGCTAAGTCATGCAAAAGGGAAATACAATGCTGTCACGTGCTGCTCCCGGGGCCATGCCAGGATTTGGCTTTGGGCACATTGTGGCAGACTCTTGGGGGGGGGGAAAGCACTGGCATGTCGATACATGCCAGAAGTTGAATCCTGTGGGCAGCAGCAGCAGCACACGTACGTGACAAGTGTGTGGCCAGCAGAAGCTGCTTGGACATTAGGTATAGGGAATGCTTCTCTTTACAGCAGCATGTTCAGATGAGCCACCCTAAATGGGAGCCAAAGAGAACAGGGACAACAGGCCTGTGCTGTAACGTGGATGCCGTTGCCACGAGCAGATCTTGGGAGGTTTACCTCGGTGTTTTAAAAGTTTCTCCATTCTTTTGTCAGGCTATCGGAAGCACTTAATTCTATAAGCCATTTAATCCAGCCCCTCATGTGCCTCATGTGACGCCTTGATCCTTGCTAGGGAAATAGCACAGTTCCTTTCCTTCTCCTCCATCCGCCTGCAACACCCCTTAGCAACAGAGAGTCCTGCTCTCCCATTTTAAAGGGTGGCTGAGCTTCCCAGGCTGCTCCAGCTAAGGTCAAAAAGTACTTTGTCTCTTTAACACCGCCTCTCTGCTTCCCCTATGGATCAGATGTATAAACATTGCACTGCCCTCCATAAAGCTATTACACCCACTGCCTGTGTTTTTTTTTTTTGTTTTTTGTTTGGAAATGGGAAGCAACCGCAGTTTAAAGTTTCACGTATCTATCAGTTTACTTAAGCGCTGTGGCACAGCACATTTAGGATGCATGCAAAGCAGGCAAAGCGAGCTGGAGCAAAACGCTTCTCCTGTGGAAAGCATGAGTGGCTCCTGAGACAGTAAAATGACCAGATCTCTGCTCCCAGCAGTAAAGAATTAAGATGGATCTGGAAACCACTTTACTATTAAACTGAGGATGGTCACCTGTAGCCCCCTGTATGTTGGGGGGCTACAGTTCCCACCACCTCTGACCATTAGTCATGCTGGCTGGGTTTGAGGGGAGTTGGGAGTCAGATTGCATGAGAGCCAAAGGTTCTCCATTACTGGTCTTCCTCCTTGTTTTGGCACTCTGAATGTCTCAATTACTGCATCAGTTTTTCCAGCAGTAGTCCCTAGACTCTCCTTTTCATACCCATTTTTAAAGAAGATGGTAAAGGATTGTTGTTGTTTAGCCATTTAGTCGTGTCCGACTCTTCATGACCCCATAGACCAGAGCATGCCAGGCACTCCTGTCTTCTGGTAAAGTAAAAAATGGGTGGATTTTGTTTTCCCCATTACTCCACATGTGATACAAAATACAAATTTTGCTATAATCTGTCCAGCATCGACTAGCAGATGCCTTACATTTAATCCTAATTGGAGTCAAGTGCCAGCATACTAAAAAATAAACTATTGAATTTGTGCACAAAATGATTTCATCAACTGTTTCATCAAAGGCTTTCTCTTTTACTAAGAGCTTACAGAGAACCTTAAGTTCTGATTTTCCATGAGTACTGGCTTTTAACTTGCACTTGATGGAATACTGTGTAGACTTCACTCATGCACCCATTGCTAGCTCTCATGTAATATGATCAAATCAGAGGGTGGGAAATGAGCAGAGGGGGGGGATGTGTAGGTCAGAGTTCTGAAAAATCTGCAAGATCTCCATCTAGAAGATAAGTTTGTCACAAGCCATTTTACAGTTAATCAATGCTGATGTTTTGGTTGGTGGGCTGGGAACAGTGACGCTGCAAGAGATTAAAACAGACCAATCAGGGAAGGCAGAGAGGCTCAAGATGTTTTGGTGCTTGTGGCAGAAGATCCAAATGATACCCACAATGGAGGTGAAAACGCACCAGTAAATTACATAATGGATAGATTACTGTACAGTGATCTGTTGTTGTTTAGTCGTTTAGTCGTGTCCGACTCTTCGTGACCCCATGGACCAGTGATCTACTGTGCTGCAAATAATAATGTGGAAAAGGATCTCTTAATTATATTATGCTACTCTACTAGGAAGATGCATCTTGGGCCTGTTCATACCACTGACTGCTAAAGAAGGAATTGCAGCTTGTGTGAAGGACTATGCCAGGCTTCCTCAACCTTGGCCCTCCAGATGTTTTGAGACTACAATTCTCATCATCCCTGACCACTGCTAGCTAGGGATCATGGGAGTTTGTAGGCCAAAAACATCTGGAGGGCCGAGGTTGAGGAAGCCTGGACTATTCAATTCCCTACTGAGCCAACTATTTATGGTTTTACTTTACTTTTTCTTTTTTTTAAGCAGTCCTGGAAAATTACCAGGCCTGCCCAAACCTGAGGCTTAACAGCCAAAGTTTAGCTTATTGCGCCACATTTCTCCTCTTCCTGAAGAAACGGAACACTTTGTGTTAGGCAATCTGATGAAATGCAGAGTACATATTCTTAAGGACCACTTGAAATAAGAGAAGCTAATTGGTTTCTAACTTTAATGAGATAAAGAAAATGAAATGGTGCCATTTCTTAGAGGCCTGGACTTTGCTTCTTGGCTCCTTGCACATCCTATGAACAAAAGCAGGGCCAGCGTCTTTATTTCTTTATTAGTTATGTGGCTAGTTACATTTTAAAATATAAATGTAAATGCCAGCATCAACAGTTGGCACCACTGGGCTTCTGCCATTGGTCCACAGCCCAGCAGGGGACCCAATAGCAACAGCCCACCCCCTGGGGGGGGGACCTCTTCCAGTTTGTTCCCTCCAGGGCTGGCCCAGGACATTTTGCAGCTACAGGCAATTCGGAAGATGCTGCCCGCAGGCGCCCCTCCCCTGTGCTGAAGGTGACTGAGAAGCAAAAGGAAGTTGAAGAGGAGTGGGCAGCAGGCAGGTACAGAGGAGGTGGTGTCAGGGCTTGAGTCAGGTGTAGGTCAGCAACAAAAAAACCCATAAATCACCTGAGACCAGTGAAGTTAAATCTTCAATCAAGGAAACAAAACCACAGCTCAGGCCTAGGGGTCTCAGCAACTCTACTTGGAGGTCTTGCCCCGACAACACAGTTGTGAGGACTGAAGGTCCCTGTCTTACCACCCCTCCTTAAGGCTCTTCCTTTCCTGGGTCCCCCCCCCCCCAGTCTCAAACTGCATCTGCACACAAGTAATCTGTGTTCTGGTCATTTCATTTCTCTGCCCGTTCTCAGACACCAGTGGGGAGGGGAGCTGGTTGCAGCAGGAGGGGGAGACTCCCTGGATTCTTCAGCAGCCTCTTGACCCCCACCCTCTTCAGCCTCTGCTTCTGCCTCAGAGTCTGGACTGCACTTTGCCACAGACTCTTCCTGCTCATGAAACCCTGTTGCCACGCCAGCTGCCGACACTTCCCCCCACAGTCTTTTCTTTCTCTGACCACTCATTGTCATAGAATCATAGAATCTTAGAGTTGGAAAAGACCCAAACGTCATCTAGTCCAACCCCCCAAGATGCTGGAATCTCAGATAAAGCACCCACCACCAATCCCCTGGCTCTGAGTCTTCTTCCCCTGGGGGGTTCGCTAGGGGGTTCCCCGGCTGGTGTCTCCCACCACTCCTCTGCAACCAGCCAGTCCATGACAGGTGGGTGGACATGGGAGACGAGACGAGATCCTTGGAGGCCAGATCTGCCACCTAAGGCAACTGCTTCACCTTGTCTCTGTCAGGAGCTCGTCCTACTCTCGAGTAGGACCCTGGCAGGGACACATGCCCAATTGGCATGTTCCCACCCTCCTGGTCGATCGTTCAGGAGCTTCAAAAGCTTTTTTCTGCCTGAACATCACAGCAAACGATGCCAAGAGACATTGGCACACTTAGGGATCCGCAGAGTCATCGCAGCTCGCATAACAGACCTCAGCAACTCAGCGTTTTGGCTAATCTACTTTATTTACATATAAACACACACAGAACACTGCAACATAGCTCCCTCTCTCTCTAGCATCAGACAGCAAAGAGAAAGGACAAAGGACAATAGTCCCACTTCACAGAACACAGTAACACAAACATCCTGTCTCCGTCACTTCCTACTTTGTGGAGTCAAAACATACACCGTCATGTGATAGACAACAATCCCATGACTGCAATCATGGAGCAGGAATTCTAACAGTCTCATGGGCTGGCTAGCTCTGGTTCACTGCCTCTCAAGCTGACCCAAACCACAGAGGTGGTGGCAAGGAGCAATAGATGCCGCTGCCTGCTTGCTCACTGGCTCTCTGCCTGGAAAAGAAGAGTGTGGTCATGGCAATGGGGAGGAGAAGGAGCAGGTGGCGAGGATGGTAGTGAGAAGGGATTCTCACTGAGAGGGGTGGAGATGGCCTTGCCCTAGGTGGGTCTCAGCAATCTGGAGCGGAGGCTGAGAACAAGCCTTGCAGTGAGCCAAGTACTAGGTTGTGCTATAGTAATACTTTTCACTTGTGAGCTGCTAAGGAGCGCTCTGCAGAGGCCTGCCATGGGCACAGCTTGTCCTTTCATACCATTTCACACAGCTGCCACTGACATCTGCCAGCTGGTCCTGCAAAATCCTGGAAGCCGAGGAGAGTTTATAGAGCAGGAGGACAAATCCCTGAATCCCCATCATCGTATCCTTCCCTGGATCATCTGGTCTAAGGATATATAGTACAGACTGCATACCTGCTCCTGAAATCTCCCAGTAGAATTGGACTACCCTGTAATAGGAGCATGTGGCGGGAGTTTTTTTCCCTGTTTCTGGAAAGCTACTAATCTATTTTCAGCTGTTTTTAATTGCACCTTAATTGAAAGTGAGCTGGCTGCTTTATGTTTGACTTTAACATATTGTTGGCTGGCCTCGAGAAAGGTCAGTCTTTGAAGTGAGAGATCTGGCTTAATGCACAACTAGAGGTGAGGCTGAGTGAAGGCAGGGAGGTCAACACTAGGGGGAGCCACAGCCAATAAATACTAGTCTTCACCCCACCCCTCCATTCTGAGTTCTATACAGACAAAACTGTAACACAGGTGGAGGAAGTTGGCAGCCAGCCCTGCCCCTTGGACTAGAACACAGGCAGGTGGGGTCTGGCTGAGGTTGTGGGGGCAATGCCCCATTCACCCTCTAACTGGTGAGGGTGGCTCTGCGGCACAAGACCCTTATCCTAAGCCCAGGACTCTACATTGGCTCTTTTGCTCCCTGCTGGTCTTTGGCCTCCACTTCATTTTATGGCCTAAGAGCTTGGCTAAAGTCCAACGGTGCTCCTTCGCTGGAGTCTGGCTCCACTTGCCAGCCAAGGAGCTGCTGCTCCTGTACAACAGCTTAATAGACCCGATGACCTTGGAGCCAGGACATGCCGTTTTCCTTGTTGAGCAGGTCTGTCGGCTCCCTGCTTTGCCAACACCCCAGGGCAGGGGGCAGTAATGTAACCGGCCAAGTCTTTGATGGGCTCAAGGTGATCTAGGCTGGGGTGTCAAACTCAAATTGTTCAGAAGGCCACACTTCTATTTTTGATACCTCAAGAGAATCACATTGCTATCTTTACAATTTTAAGCCTGTATTATTATTATTATTATTATTATTAAAGAAAAAATATTTTAAAATCATAATACAAGCTATAATACAAGAAAGAAAACAGAAAAGAAGAAAATACATTATCTTATCTGTAAGTTGGAACATACCGTAAATGATATCTACTCTTCCATAGATCTCTCAATCTACATTCATAAGACAAAAGTCACACACACACACACACACACACACACTATAAATAATAAGAGGAATAGTAATATGGCTTTTGTTAATATGTAATAGAATTTGCAATCTTCAAGCCCTCTCTGTTTGCTCTCTTAGTGATGTTTGCATTACTTTGCTTTAACTCCGTTTACTTTGTAAAACTCTCTTCTTTCTCTCTATGACTCACAGCAATGCTCCCTCTGTACCATCTTTGACTTCTCTCTGTTAGATGTCTCTTTTCCTCTCCACTCCTTAGCAGGCCCTCTCCTCTCTCTTTGCAGTCTATGGTGTGTGTGTCTTCTTGCGCTGCCAGGGTCTGCAGCCCTATCCCATGTTATCTCCTGTCCATCTCTGTTACCCCCTCTTTTCCTAGGACCGCAAAGATATAGAAAGCTGCCTTTTGCAGAGTCCATCTAGCTCAGTACTGACCACACTGACTGGCAGCAGCTCTCAGGCAGATGCTCTATAATTGAACTACACCCCTTCCCGTTCTCCACCCCATTCCGTAGTTGAGTTTCCTGCATTTCAGGGGGCTGAACAAGGCAATCCTTGGGATCCCTTCCGATACTACAGTTCCATTATTAGGTATCATAACAGTTTGTTCCAGAATGGTGTAGAATGGCTCTCGCCTCATCACAGCAATTCAAAAGAACATATTCATTATGCAAAATCAATGCAGGAGGAAAAACCACCCTCCCAATGGGCTTGGGAGGTGTAGTTTCTTTCATTATGATTACAACTTGCTTGTCTTCCACATGGAATTCAAGGCAGTTGGTGCCCAAGGAGGTTCACAGGGAGTCTCCCATCCAGGCACTGGCCGGATCCAGACCAGCTTAGTGTCACGTGATGTCAGATCATGCCCTGTGCAGTCGAGCCATCTTTGAAGGTGGCTGGTGGAGATGGTCTTGCATGCTTAAGAGAGGCATTTTGATTTCAATGGCTAGGAGGAACAGGGAAATTCCAAGGCTGGAAATGTATGTTAAATTTGAATTAATTGGAGGTTCATTTGTTTTATAAAAAATTGAAAATCAATAAAAAAATTCATAGGCATAAAAGAGAGAAATTCTGCAGCCTCCAGAGTGGAATTCCTGCCAAGGGGCTCTTTTGGAGGGTACTTGAGATGGGACATCAACCAGTTTGCCTCTTCTGTGTCATGAGATTTCAGAGGTGAGAGACAAGGTCTACTCTTTCTGCAGTAGAGATGACAGACTACATTTTGCTGCCTGTGCCAAAGGAACACAGGAAACCCAGAAATGTAGGCATCTGCCTCTTACTGAGTCAGACCACTGGTCCGTCAAACTCAGTATTGCCCATCCTGACTGACAGTGGCTCTTCAGAATTTCAGGCAATGAGTCTTTCCCAGCCCTACTTGGAAGATGCTGAGGATTGCGTCTGGGACTTCCTTCATGCATAGCAGATAGCTACAGAGCTATGGCCCTTCCTCAAAAGTGTTCCCCATCCCATATGCAAAAGCCAGCTGACCTGGCAACTGAATCTTATTTCAGCACTGATGATGGGACATTGTCCTTTATTGTAGCAGCAGGTGAGCTTATGGGGCAGGTGACATGGTGCCCAGAGCTCTCTCCTCCAACACCCCACCCCAGCATCCTTTGCCACCTTGTTCTTCCTACTGGTAGGACCGGCACCCCTACTAATATTTTAGTTGTGATAACTTGTGAGTTTTCAGTTTGAAAAACTGGAACCACGATCTCGTGTCAGATTGAGGCTCCAGTATCGCACTGTTCCTACAAGCAGACTGTGAATGTGAGTAAGATTTTGTGGGAGGTCAGCTGGCAGGCAAATATCACTAAAGACACAACCTCATTGTATTGGGAAAGTGTGGAAACAACTTTTGAATCCATACAAGCTATTTATTAATCCTAGTAGGTGAACTGAAACTGTTTTAAGTGTCAGTCATCTTGGTAGTTTGAGCTCCCAGGCTATTAACGTCTGGGAAATAACGTCAGCCGTGAGAAGGAGCTGCCATGAGATCCATTTTGGCTTAATATTTACCTCATGTCTGAATATATACCACACCCCATATCCATGGTTTATGAGATTCTGGTGAGTCAGAATCTTGCAACGCAATTGTGTGGAATGTGCACAGCTGAGAGTCTGCATGCGTGATGGTGGTGCCCCCGACAGAGCTGAAGCCTGAGCTACGGACAATGTAGGTTTGTTTCTGCTTATTGAGCCAGAAAGGCAATGCTCAAATTCCTGCTTGTTCCAATATAGAGAAATGACAGCTCCCACTGGAAGCCTGCAAGACCCCATAGAGCCTCCACAGACAACAATCTCAAGATTCTATCAGCTAGAAGGTTGAAAATATCAGTAGCTTAGGGAGGGTTGAGCGTGAACTGTTATTGTCACCCCAAATGACGGGCATGCATTTGCTGAGCCAGAAAGGCTCATTTTGTGATGGTGCCACAGGATACAATTGACACCATGTCTCCTGGACTGCCTTATCTGTTGAGTAGCGAACGTGTTTTCTCCAGCAGAGGGCAGTCATTTCATGCATGTACTGTATTGGATTGGCATTTTGATAGCACCCAGGATTAAGTGGAACTTTGTGATACTGTATATAATCTCACTATCCACTATACAATTTCAGCCTGTAGCTTTCTTAATTTTACTTATGCATATACATGAAGCACAGGGATCACTCAAAATTAATTTGCCACCCAGTAACATGGCAAACTAATGACCCATTCAACATTTTAGAAACACAAAATGAGTAAGAAATTATTGCAACTGCAATATAATAATAATTGTTAACTATAATTAACTTCATTATTAACTATTGAAGAATTGCCCTTATTTAGTAGCATTCATTACTATCATCTTTTGTGTTATTTCAGTGCAGATTGCACTGCACTGGCAGAGAACAAATCAATTTTAATTCAGTCTCTCAAGGAGGTCTGGATACATACGGTAATTCATGCCAAAATTAGGGTTATTCACTGTGATTTTATTATGAGAAATAATCCATGGGAATAAAATAAAACAAATGGATAAACTGCATCCATAAGAAGTGTACTATTTATTAAGAGCCAGGCTCCGATATATAAAATTAGGGATGGGTAGCAGCTTGATTCAAAGTATACATAATATGGTGACAGACCACCTAATGCCATTTCTGTCCTACAATCACTTAGGGCTCACAATGAGCAAAAAAACCCACCCATCATGCATGTGATATATGTTGTATAACACATCTTTTATAATCGCAAATTATATCAGTACTCCCCTTATCCTTCTACAATATCTCACTTATGTTTTTTGGTATCACATGTGTATCACAGAGCTTAGCTTGCCTGCAATGACTGTGGATTAGAGTTGAAGTGTGCGTGTATATAGTAGTACAATCCTATTCATCTTTAAGTAAGCCTCATGGGTCTCATTTGAGCTTACTCCCAGCTGTGGATAGAGGACTGCAGCCAATTGCATCTTTGTACAATGGTGGTACTTAGGCTTTAATAACCTGGCACCTATTATTGTGTCATTTTGACAAATACATAACCTCCCAGGCTTTTTCAAATATTGGATGAGCTGATTTTTAACACTCTTTCCATTCTGTTGCTTTTGATGTGTGTGTGTCCATATTATTTTTCTTTAGCAGTTTAACACTGAATATGTAACTTTATTTAAAGTTTAATATTATTAACTAAGACTTGTATATATGGCAGCCATAGGTGACAAGGAATTGCAGGAAGGCAAGCACATAGCATGCCTTGGGGGGGGGACTGTCATTATACAGGAGCCTTGGATTTGGGGGAAATGTGTGCTAGGAAGGAGAAGGGGAACAGAGGGAGAACCCCATGTGGTGCTGGCAAGAGGAGGCTGCACTAGGAGCCATGATGATGGGTGCTACTTTGCACCCAAGCTTGTTGAAGAGAGGGGCAACAAGATACATTATTGAGGTACAATGTTCTGTACCTCCTCCGCTGCAGACTCCCAGGTGTAAAAATGTGGTAATAAACCATAGATCTTAAAGATACTAGCCTCCACTGCACCTCAATCTCTCCAATCCTGCGTAGCATCTAGAATTCCTGGAATCTGTAACCACTCATGGAGACTGGGGTAGTGTGCAACCATTGCAGATCTACTGGCCTGTCTCCTATAGGTCTTCTCGGTATATCCCAGTTCACTGTTGGTATGTTTTACGCTGACACTGCTGCTTCTCTTTATTTTTGCAGACAAATGAGTCATCAACAGGAGGTCATGGCCTTGTTTCTTCAGGCTTTTCTTGATGCTCCCCCGCCCCTTTGTGGATATATTGGCTCATAAGGAGCTTCTTAAAAGCAATGTTGGATGAATTAAAAACAACATTCTCCTTCTGCTTCACTTTCGCAAACCAATAAAATAACGTTTCCAACCTCTGTGTCTTCTCTCCCCAGCACTGGCCAATTGTTAAGTGAATACTTTTACAACCCATGCACCAAATTGGCCCTCATATAAGTCAAAGCGAGAGTGTTTGCTGGAATTTTTGGAGTGGGGGAGAGGAGGGTATTTGCCCTTAAAGAGCAGCAGATAGTCAGTTTCTATAGTTATCACCACAGCAGTGCTTTTTTCTGCACCCTTCAATAAACCCCAAATCATGGTGCACCTCTTTTTCTCCCCTCCTCCTTCATTTCCCTTGGACAAGAGAAGGAATATAAGGATTTGCTACAATTTCAAATTTAATTTTTGAAAAACATGCTACCCAAGCCCTAGGTTCCAAGTCCTCAAGGTTGCAGGGACAATGCTGACAATATTGTCAAATGTTGTTGCAGCTACATTATCTATGGAATAATTTTTTCTTTCCATTTAACCCTTTTCCCTCTCCACCCCTGAGCATGCACTCTCTTCTTTCTGCAAGCTCCTCTTTTACTGCTCCCTCCTTTTCACTCTCTACCATTGGGGTGGCGTGCAACAATATACAGATACATTTATAAGTATGTGTGGGGAAAGAGTTAATCACCTTGCCCCCGACTCTTCGCTGCAGCATGTATCTAACCCTCCCGAGGCTGTTTGCTGAAATTTAAGGATACATGATTGGGCCTCCAAAGTTTCAAGTCATTTGGGCCACGGATTCAGACGAGCTGTGACAGCAATCGACTAGCATCCTGATAATGCACCCAGTAGCCATTGGTGCCAAGAAGCTTAGCTTGGCCTTGCTTCCTGGATAATGGGACCCTAATGACCAGAGGGTTTGTACCTTTTCCCCTGTTCTCATAGATGTTTAGCAGCCATGGCAGAATGAACCCTTGGCAGCAATCTAGGATTGAGGATTTTATGGGAGCAGCAGAGAAACTGGGGCAAATAGCCCTGCATGAATTTGGGCTTAACACTTGCTAATGGATCTCTGCAATGGGAGCAGTTTGTTTGTGAGTGAGCCTTGAATTTTGCTTAGTATATGTGTATATTTTCCCCCTCCCAACACTGCTAATAGCTGCTTTGGCAGATGGCATATAGGTCTGGGAAATGGTGTGTGAGACAGGCTAAACACTATGACCACTGCTCCCTCTGTTTAATTAGATGTTTGCAGACAACAAAGGCTGAGTGAAGTCCTGAAATAATTTTCAGCAGTTAAACTCATAATCCATTTATGTTCATTTTCATTTTATTTCTATATTTGGATACTGCTTTAAAGTCGTCGTTTGCAGGAAGATGTTTATAGAGCATTTTGCACTTCTTTCCTAAATCCACTGTCCTTGAAGTAAGTCCTGTTGACTTTCAAAAGGATTAACTTACAAAATGAGTGATTTAGAATTGCAGCTGTGGACAATATTGCTGCTTTTACAGGATGTTGCTACAAGAACTCTGGTGTATCTCTGGAGAAAATGAATTACTTCCAAAATCTGGCACCAGGCTTTCCTCGGGATTGGGGGTGTGCTGAGTAGATTACATTCGTCTCATATGATGATTCAGAGTTAGAATGAGTGAGTGGGAATTCACTTTGTGTTCATTATTTGATATTATATGCAGAACTGCATTTAACCCCCAATCCTCAGCTTTCACTGTGAGCTGGCACTAATGGAGGCAAAACTCTCCATAGAGTATTTCTTTTTCTTGGAACTTCTTTTCTCTTGCAAGTGAAATGACGATTTATCATGCTTTTGAGGATTAAAAGATCTTTTACGTATGCCTAAAACTAAAACATAATCTTCATAACCTTTTTGAGCAAATACTTGCATTCCTGATATAAAGGCTAAATAAAAGCCAGTGTGGTGTAGTCGTCAGAGTTCAAATCCGGCAGAGACCAGGGTTCAAATCCCCCACTCAGCCATCAAGCTCACAGGGGTGATCTCAGGCCACTCACTGCCTATGAGCACAACCTACCCACAGGGTTGATGTTAGGATAAAACAGGGGTGGGGAGAACGATCTCCGCTTTGAGGCTCCCCCCCCCTACATTCAAGCAGTATGCTCACCCAGGGTCCATGTTTCCTTTTGCAAATGAGGCATAGCAGAGACTGTGGTGTCTTTGTGGTATATGGCTTATTTATACTTATATGTGACCTGATCCTATGTTGGAGGGGTTCACACTATTAACACCCCAAAAAGCTCTTGTTTCTCTCACAGCCACAGCCTTGGATTCAAATACACAGCAAACATTGTGCTCTCTCTCCCTTCCTTTTCCAGTCTGCAACTCCCCCCCCCCCCAGGTTTCATCACAAGCAACTCTCAATCCTGGCTTTTATCCTTCCCGCTATCTAAGAGCTGGTGGTGGGGCCCCACTCATTTGCCATCTGGTACAGAGCCCCTCTCAACTTTCATAATGGGGTATCACTCTTCCTTTGTTTTCTTAATGGCTTATCACCCCAGGTGATTACCTCAACAGGAAACTAGCCTGGGTTATATTTTAACACTTGCTGAGTGCAGGGGTTCAGTGTCTGGCACCCAGTTTAACACTCCAAGCTTTGATTAAATTCTAACACTTACTAGATCCAGGAATTATATGTGCCTGGCACCCCGCCCCTGCCCCCCCCAACTCAAAACAATACTTATGGCCTGAAAAGCTCTGGAAAAGCACATAAACCCTGGCATCTCCTCCTACCAAGGATGCAAGGCAGAAAGTGGTTCCTTAAGCAGGGAAGAGGCTTTCTGTGTGTGGCATACGGCTCTGGAAACTTATTCACATTCAGAACCTGTCCTGGGTGTTTGGAAATAGCAATGACCCACTTTGTCGTCTGGGCTCCTGAATGGAGAGGCTTGAAGAGAGCAAAAGACATGGAGGGTGGGTGGGAGGAAGCAGAACATTAGGGGCAGGGGCAGTGGGTGAGGGGTGGCACAGCTGCAAGCCAGAGTGAAATGTGTGCCAATTGGAAGAAAGGAAGGGGAGGTCACAAAGACCCAGTGCCAGCCAAATGATGGTTGGAGAAGAGCTGGCTGGAGGCAGTGCCACAGCAAGAGAAGGGTGCTAGGGAGGGGTGTGCAGAGGCAATCAACTTCAACTAAGGCTGCCCTATTCAGAAACTTAGGTAAAGGGACCCCTGAACGTTAGGTCCAGTCACAGATGACTCGGGGGTTGCAGCGCTCATCTTGCTTTATTGGCCAAGGGAGCTGGCGTACAGCTTCCGGGTCATGTGGCCAGCATGACTAAGCCGCTTCTGGCGAACCAGAGCAGCGCATGGAAACGCCGTTTAACTTCCCGCCGGAGTGGTACCTGTTTATCTACTTAGTGCTTTCAAACTGCTAGGTTGGCAGGAGCAGGGACCGAGCAACAGGAGCTCACCCCATTGCGGGGATTCAAACCGCCAACCTGATCGGCAAGCCCTAGGCTCTGTGGTTTAACCCACAGCACCACCCGCATCCCATTCAGATGCACTGAAATAAATGGGAGTTAAATTCCAAGAAAACATGCTTAGAATTGGGGCCATAGTCCAGGCATGGTGCTAGACATGTTTACTTGAAGGCAGTAATTTACCCCAAGTGCCTGTCTTGCATTTATAACCTGCCATCTGAGTTCTGTTCTTTTATCCCTTGTAAAGGGGGAACAGCTAAAAAGAGTGACTGTCCCAAAGTCACCAAATGAGATCTATGGCCCAGTGGGGATTTCAAACCCACACTTCCCTGCTCCTAGTCCAATGCTCTTTATCACTGGGGCTCTCTCCTACTCCCAAAATTAACACACATAGGAGAACTATGTCCCCACTTTCCGCCAGGCCTCAGACACTTCTTCATGCGGTACATAGTTAAAACTATGGAACTTGCCCCCACAGGAGGCAGTGATGGCCACCGAGCTAGCTGCGTTTAAAAGAAAATTAGACAAATTTATGGAGAGTGGTACTGATGGGTATGCTTTGCCTCCACAGTTGGAGGCAGCCATGCTTCTGAAAAACGTTGCTGGAAACGACAGGAGGGCAGGCAGAGTGCTCCTGTGCTTAATAATAATAATAATAATAATAATAATAATAATAATAATTTATTATTTATACCCCGCCCATCTGGCTGAGTTTCCCCAGCCACTCTGGGCGGCTCCCAATCAAGTGTTAAAAACAGTACAGCGTTACATATTAAAAACTTCCCTGCTTGAGTGCCGCTTGCTGGTACAGTATTCCGCAGGCAGCTGATTGACCATTGCGAGAACAGGATGCTGGCCTAGATGGGCCACTGGCCTGATCCGGCACAGCAGTTCTGAATGCGTGAAACTCGGCAGATGGGCAGGCCGCTTCCTCACGCCCCGCTTCGCACTCATACCTCATGGCGAATCCCGAACCAAGGGCTTCCAGCCGCCTCCCTCGTTTGGGAAGCGCCCTGCCAACTGGTCCAGGCCCAGGGCCCAGTCACCAGGCACGGTGCCCAGCAAAGGCGGGAAAGGAGGCGGCTGCTGCAAGCCGACCGAGTCCCTGCAGTGGCGCGCGAGGAGAGGAGGAGGCGGGCCGCGGGAGAACCTATCTTTACCACGAGGCGGGGCTGCCCCGGAGTGAGCCGGCCCCTTCACATGGAATTGCCGCCGCGAGGACGCTGCACGCCGAGACCGGAGAGCGCGGGGCCGGAGCAGGTGAGTTTCGCCTGGCGTGCATAAGGAACCGCTTCCCGCGGCCTGCCCGGGGGCCCAGGCGCTAGGCGGGAACGGAGAGGACCCCCTCCCCGAGCCGGGAGGAGCGACGTGGCTCCGCAAGCCGATGCCAGCCAAGCCGATGATGGATGGGCCGGGGTGGTGGCGCGTGTGCCTGGCATCAGGAGCCAACTCTCCCCGGAGCGACGAGCGCGGGGAGCGCAGTGGCAGGTGCCTGTTGCTGCTCGGAGGCGCTGCCTGGCGGAGGGCGGAGATGGGCTTCCTGCCTTGCTCGCTCCGCGGCCACGAGGCGAGCGGTGCCAGCCTGGCACTCGGCTCTAGGGGGCTCACCTCTGCTTCCTTTCCAGCAGGCGGCTCGAGGAGTCGCTCCGGTTTCACGGAGGCGGCAGAGCAGATCCTAAGGGCGCGAGCAACTTAGTGTCTGTATCTATATATCTCTGTCCGTCCATTCATCCCTTTCCCCACCCGCTGCCCTGAAACGTAGGTTGCCAAAGTAACGCTCATTTCTCTCAGAAGAAAGAGGCGCCCAAGTAGCGGCGGTGGTGACATTTTTTGAAGTTGGCGGGAAGAGAAGTTGGCGGGAAGGGGGTTAGGATGCCCGCGGTCGGGGCTGGGGGGCTCTTCCCCATCTTCGTCCATCTCTTATGAGTCATACTCTGTTCTTTTTCGACATTTAAGAACTTGTGAGCCGTCCCCCTTTCTTTGAATAAAAGAGTAACGATTTCTTCCTACCTCGTGGTAACGGGGACCGCCCCCACTGGAATCCCTCTATTGTTTCTGACGTATCGCAGCGCCGCCGTTCGTCTTAAAAGGAATTGCTTATCTTTCCAGATGGCGATCGTGTAAGCTGTGTATCCCTTATATTTATTGAGCTATTCCATACTGCATGGCTTTGACCAAACTGCGGGAGGCAGTGGAGGACAGAGGTGCCTGGCGTTCTCTGGTCCATGGGGTCACGAAGAGTCGGACACGACTAAACGACTAAACAACAACAACATACTGCATGGCGGTGGTTAGAGTAGACGGTGCGAGAGAGTCCTGTGAGCTGGTCTTGGGCACACCATTTTATTTATTTTTTGCACACCTACGGATGGTTGCCAGTGCACAGGATTGTGTCAGTGGTATAACCAAAGTCTCCTATGGAGACTTCAAAATTTGTACCCACATGCAACGATTGCTGCTTTTTCTTGGATCTTGTTCGGTATTCCTGAGAGAACTCACCCAACCTTAGTGTGCTGCCTTTTTTAAGCAGGGGTGGAGAACCTGGGCCATATCTTTATTTCCCCTCACAGTCAACTTTGACAGGCGGTTGAGACTACTCCCCAGTCAATCACCTGTGTGAGGAAAGATAGTGACCAAGCAGAATAGCACTCCCCCCCCCCGCCCCGTGCATCAGATGATCAGGCTTCCTGCAGGCTTTGAATGGCAGTTGCGGGAAACCACAGAAAGGGAGAATGTTTTTGTGCTTGGGTCCTGCTTGTGGGTTTTTCACAAGCATCTGATATGGGTCACTGTGATAGCAGGATGCTGAACTAGTTAGTTAGGCCATTGGCCGGATTCATCAGGCTTTTTCGGTGGGAGAAAGGATGTGTGCGTATAAGTGGTTTTTAGCTACATGTGCCTAGGGTTTTAGAGTAGGTTCATGGGGTTATGTCAGCATCGGATTTGGAGGAGCAGTTTGAAGCAAGCAGAAAATTAGGAAAGTGCCTTTGTCGGTCCTGATCACTCCAGATGTGGTGGGTCCAACATCTGGAGGGCCACAGGTTCCCTACCCCATGTCTACGCAGACTGGAAGTGGCCACAGTGGCGTAACGCTGCTTGTCGGCACCCGGGGCAGGGGTGGAGCATGCTCGCCTGGTGGTGTCGGAATGCATTCGCTGAGCCCTCACCACTGTTGGGCAGGCATGTGCCGGGCGGGCACAGAGGGTGCCCTTCACTCTCCGCTCTCACCAAGCCCCCACCACTGGAGCAAAGCAGGGCATGGGGATCTCTGCACAGTCCCCACCAGATTCGGTGCCCAGGACCTTGGCACCCCTGGCACCCCCCACGCTACTCCACTGAGTGGCCATCCAGGGTTTCAAAGTGGGGCATTTCCCAGGCCTACCAAGAGGTGGCAGGGATTGAATCTGCACAAAAACCTGTCCTGTGCTAGTAAGCTGCAACCCTTACTCAGGTAAGGCAAGTGGCTTCGCACAGGTGTCCTGAGAGGCAATTTCAAGCATAAGGGGTAGCGAGAGAGAGAGAGAGAGAGAGCAGAATGCTTTAAAGGAGCAGGAGACTTGGCTGTTTGAGGGTGATGGAACTAGAGAAGTGAACATTACAATTGGAGATGGATTGAGGCAGGATAGTAGGAAGATGAGGGAGAGGGCAAATTATGAAGGGAACCTTCAATTGCTCCCATTTCAAAGGCCTCATTCCAAATGCACTTTCTCCATGCACATTCAGCTCGCTTTTTCCTATTCAGTCTGCCAGTCGTTACTGTCAGGTTCCTGACCTCTTTCCCTTTAACGTGGACTGAAGGGTGAGCTAGACAATAATCAGGATCTAAAAAGTTGGGGAAGTGGGAGTTTAACAGTTTCCTCACCTGCTGCAGTCCTAACAAAAATTCCTCTTCTGAAACTGCTTTTATGCATTGTGAGAAAACACCAATGCAAATAGTAGCAGAGGAGGAATTTTTGTTAGGATTAAGGCAGGGTAGCAAATGTTTAAGCTTCCCCCCTCTTGCTGCTGAGATCATGATAATGATCACCCCCATAAGATGGTATTTTCATTTAAAGAAACATACAGATTAAAGGCAAAGCCACATTTGACTATCCAATTTAGCTTCTTGTCTTTTCTTTAATCTGTGCTGCTCTTCCCACACCTGGTGCTAAATGGCAGAGAAATAGAATAGGGAAAACAAAGTATTTTATTGTACCAAAGCAACGAGTTATTCAGTGTGTCTGTATCTCAAAGCTTGGGAAAGCATTCCAGTAGCAAAGCATAAGGAGATAAGACAGTTTGGGAAGAAGAAGGAAATAAATAAATGAATATTTCATAGATTTTTAACAAGGTTATTTGGGATTGGCATAGACTTCATGCTGTTGTGAGTGGTATTGGATTATGTGATAAATGTGGGGTCTTAATTAGAAACAATTTGTGTAAGTTACCGTAGGCTGCCAATAAAAGTACAGTTTTATTGAATATAATGACAATGTATTGCACTCAGTATTTATCAGGCATGATGATCATATTCTGGAGTTAAGCTATTGTATACTGAGCACTTTAAGAAAACAAGAGTAGCCTTGTTACTCTGTAAGAAAACAACTCCAATTTCCACAGTTGGGTAATACCTTTATTTGGACCGACTGAAAGATTACAAAGATGTGGCAAACTTTTGAATTCTCCAGAATTATTCAGCAGCAAAATGTTGCACAATTAGGGGTGGTTGCACAGGGCAAAATGTATTAAAGTAATAAAAATAGACTGAGTGTTATAGGTGTGGGGTCAGTTTACAGAAAAAGTCAAGCTGAATTCCACCCATTGTTTTTCTGTGGTGTGCAGAATTATTGCTAAATCTTCCATTGGTTGCAAAAATAGATTCACTCCAGATAAAGAGGCACATCCTTCAGCAATAGAAGTACCTCCTTATATCCATCCATCAAAGTATAGATGAGGCTGCCTTTTGCAGAGTCAGAGCAAAATACACACCCGCAGCAGTAGTGTGTAGGTAGGGAGATCTGATTGATTGATTGATTGATTATTTAATTTCTATACCGTTTAATACTTTTAAAATATATCTAAACTGTGTATAAAAACTGAAGCAACAACTTAAACAAAATATTACAAATATGCACAGTTACATATAAAAATGTTACATTAATACAAATATATAAAAATATCAATCAATATAAATTCATTTTTCAATATCAAAATCAATTCATTTTCCTTCTGACACACCCACCCACTCAGCTTTTGGGTTTGCACCCAGGGTCTGATGGGTGGAGCTTAAAAAAACAAAAAACCAAAACCCAAGTAGCTGTTATCCACTTTTACAGTGGTGAAATGCCCTTACGCTTACTAAGTTAAAATGATTCCTTGCCCTCTTTTCAAAGGGGCACCCCTGCTCACAAAAGTTGTAGAGAGACGTAAAACAGAGAACATCATATTAGCAAAGCACCCCATCAAACCTGCTAATTTACAGGCCAGCAGCAATAAAAATAAAAAAGCACACAATAAAAGGGACCAAACCTGGGCTGGTTAGAATGTCTTTAAGATCTTCTTGAAAACTGACAATGATGGGGCCATGGGGGCCCCTCCTTAGGAAGGGAGTTCCAAAGGTGCCAGTCCACCAATGAAAAGCCCTTGTCTCAGGTACCTACCAATCTAACTGCTCTTACTAGCGGGCTGGAGGGCAGGGCCCCCTCTTACAGACTACAGCTGAGGCAGTGTTAGAAAATAGATATTAAAGCTAGGAGCTAAATGGCACCTTAAACCTAGGTTAAGGGTGCAACAACAGAATGTTTAGGCACACTTTTTTATAACAAAAATACAAAGCTGAAAATGAATGAACTGCAGCTAAAATATTATGTTCATTTTTCACATGGTCTAGTCCTTCCCCTGCCCACCTCCTGATCTTCTTAAGAGGGTCTCTTCTCCAGTTTTCAGAAAGTAGCTGGAAGTGGGGAGGCAGAAAAAAAGTGCTCCTTCCACTCTGAAGTTTTAATCTGAAATTTTAGGCGCAGTACTTCACCCACAGAGTGCAGAAACTGCTCGCGCTAATGAAACTCCCTGTCTTAAAATGCGCCTAGAACAATGGGAGTTTCGAACACTTGAGCTCAGGCAGGTGTATTTGATCACAGGCAGGGGTAATAATTGTTCATTTAAATTGTTAAGGAAAGCCTTTGTGCCAGGCACTAGTAGGAATTCCCTCCCCACCTCCCAGTTCTGCATCATTCTGACCACCTCCTGGCTATTTGCCTGCAAGACTTGTGCCACCAGTGTGCCAAGCAAGCCCTTAGCCACACTTGGGAACAACAAGCACTGAAACTGTGGGGCCTGAGAGTTGTGAAAGAACAAGATGTTACAAAAAGATTGAGATTAATGCCTCCATGAGTCATAACACTCCTGGAACAAGCATTTCAATGCTGAGCTCTCTGATAGACTTACAACCTGCAAGCTGACTCTTAAACAACAGGGAAGGAGGATCCTTGTATTCATTTTACACATAAAAGGACCAAAGACCATAGGTGGGGTTTCCACTTCTCTAGTCGCTCTAAAAAATGATGCTAAGTAAGAGAAGGTGTAAAGAAAGCAACTCCTGCCAACCTAGCAGTTCGAAAGCATGCCAGTGCAAGTAGATAAATAGGGTTGGGTTTTTTTAACCTTTACCAAAGAAAGCAACATATTTGCTGCTCACAAAGCTTAGGCCAGGGGTCAGCAAACTTTTTCAGCCAGGGGCCGGTCCACTGTCCCTCAGGCCTTGTGGGGGAGCAGACTATATATTTTTGGGGGGAAATAAATGAATTTCTATGCCCCACAAATAACCCAGAGGTGCATTTTAAATAAAAGCACACATTCTACCCATATAAAAACACGCTGATTCCCGGACTGTCCGCGGGCCAGATTTAGAAGGCGATGGGTCAGGATCCGGCCCCCGGAACTTAGTTTGTCTACCCATGGCTTAGGCTGTGTCAGGCATAGGCAACCTTGGCCTTCCAGATGTTTTGGGACCACAATTCCCATAATCCCTGACCACTGGTCCTGTTAGCTAGGGATCATGGGAGTTGTAGTCACAAAACATCTGGAGGGCCAAGGTTGCCTATGCCTGGGCTATGTCAACACCAGCACGTTTGAAATGTTTCATCCATTCTTTTTCATTTCTTAGTTCCAGCCCCACACTGAAATAGCCCTGGATTTGCACCACTGTTCTCATGCATGCACACATTAGGTGTAGGCCATGTTTGGATGACATGATTAGATCATAAAGCATGACTTACCATGGATTAGTAGTGTGGAAATGGAAAAATGTTCCCAAATCTGTAAGCATGCACTCCCTCCCCCATACATTGAAAACACATGGCTTCCCCCAAGAATCTTGGGAACTGTAAGCACATGGATTCCACACAACAACCTGGATTCTTGGGGGGAAGGCATGCGCTTTAAATATATGGTGCGTTCTCAGCCTCTGTTCGGATCTGGCCAGCCTTCTTACGGTATCTGATATAGGAAGATGGGACATATAACCTCATAGTTTTCTGTATACAGCTCAAGCTCTCTCACTTAGCCTTTGCATGATCAGATACAGAAAAAGTGCATACTTAGTGCAAATTTAAAGGAAACCAAACCCCTTACATGAGAGAATGGGAATCTTATGTTCTACAACAGGGGTGACTAACCTTCTTTCAGCAGGGGGCTGCATTGACTCATGGTTAGTTGTCAAAGGGTGCAGGGGTGCATGTCAGAATGGGTGTGGCCAAATTGAAAAAGTAGCTGCATTAAGAACTGTAATTCTCAAAGCTGCCTTACATAAGACTTCCTGGTCAGCAACTACTATTTTTAATCAATTTTAAATCATTCATTATTAAATTATGTAACCAAAAAGTATTTTTAAACAAACATATTTTACGGAGCGACTTGGAGGGACACACACACAAACACAACATTTTGCCATCACAGTAGGGGACCTACAGGAGCAGTCAATTACGGTACTTTTTTAAAAGCTTTTTTTATATATATAAAAATGACAAATTGGGGGGGGGGGTGCTTTTGCCGTGCATTCTCTCCAGTATGCCTTGCCTCTTTAAGGCAGTGCAGAATCTGTACATTGATCCCTTGCCCATGCTTATTTCTTAAATGAAAGGTGTCAAAGTTCAGCTCTGCCTCAAAGTCCCACCCCACTAACCTTGATGCATTAATCTCTAATTTCAGATAGGTGTGAGCAAGTTGTGTTGATACAGTCATAATAGAAACCAAGGCACTCTAGACATGCTCTGTCATAGTCTAGCAGCTGACAATGCGCTCTGTTTATTTGTTTCCACCCTGGCCCTCTCTTTGTTGCTGAGATTATCTGCTCATTCATGCTACATGTGCTGCAAGTGGCGCAGACAGTAGGAGTTTGTTTCACTCCTGCACTTGGATAAAGCCTGGTGTTGCACAGCTCTCCATTCCCTAATTTGTGGCAAAACCACACTATGGCACAGTACAGTGGTACCTCTAGTTACAAACTTAATTTGTTCTGGAGGTCTGTTCTTAACCTGAAACTGTTCTTAACTAGAGGCGTGCTTTTGCTAATAGGGCCTTTTGCTGACGCTGCACCGCCATCACACAATTTCCGTTCTCATCCTGGGGCAAAGTTATCAACTCGAGGTAACTCTTCCAGGTTAGCGGAGTTTGTAACCTGAAGCATTTGTAACCTGAGGCGTTTGTAACTCAAGGTACCACTGTATTTATTATGTTATATTATATTATTATTATTAATGGATACTGTGGTGTACACCAGAGGAACTCAGTCTTCTACTTGGTTGTACGCTTGCCAAAAAGGTTGTTAGTTGCTGATCTAGATACTGTTTCAGTTGGGGACCTGATACTTTATACCTTCAAAAGTTCTATTTAGGCCTTAACAGCTGCATCCAAACCCAAAGACCTCTTAACTTCATTTTTAGTAGCAATGGAGATCTCCATTTTTCCAGATGTGCCCCGAAGCAAAGTGCTGGGCCCTCTTCCTTATCCTGAATGGACCCCTACTAAGTACTCACTGACCTCTTTACAGGGTCCAGGAGAAAACGGGCAAAAGCTTCTTCTTTTCCAGCTGCTACAGAAAGTTGGTTCTGTTGGGCGTGGCTGGCCCACACTGCCTTCTTATAACAGGGTGGGGATAGAGCTTAGTCCTGGGGCCAGGAGAGGCAGAAAAGGATGCGCTGTTAGGGATGGATGGGCTTTCTTGGGTTTTAAATGTACGGATCCTCTCCTGTGCTCTTTGGGGCTTGGTGCGTCAGCAGAAAGCTTTGATTTTAGGGATAAAAAAGCTATGTGAAGAATGACTGTGTCAGCTGGGGCATATACTGTTGCCTCCCCCTGTCTCCCTCTTAAATTCAAAGGTTGCACCCTATACCTTAACCAAGGCAGAGGCTCCCACCTGCTGATGGAAGGGTGGGTGGAAACCATCAGTGAGCTTTGCATGCAGAAGGTCCTAGGTTCAATCCCAGGCATCTCCAGGACCATCAGTGAGGCAGGTGGTCCTTCCCCTTCACGCACCCTTCATTATTGGACAAACCATCAAGCACTGGTAAATACAAGCCCAGTAACAAGAGGCTGCTGTTATTGCAGACACTCAAGTTAATCACAACTAAACCAGCATTAAGATCAAACCTAGAGCACAGATGGCACAGATGTTGCAGGGAGGGGCTGGTTTTTAAAGATGGAGCAGTAAACTCCTGATTCAGCAAGACTTTCTATCCTTTTGGGTTCTTTGAATGGAGAGCTGTTCTTTAATCTTGGATGACCCGATAAAGAGGGGAAGTCCATCTATCACACAGGAAATGTTGACAGTTGTGTGAGTCTACTCCTTTTAACAGATATCTGAGATTAGTTTTTGGAAAACATCATTCAAAGACTGTGCTGACTTGGTTGCCTTCCAAACCACCTGATCTAGCTCTCGTGTACTATGCTACAAGTCCATAAAAACTTATGCAATAATACATTTGTTGATCTTTATGGTGCCGCAAGACTCTCTGTTGTTGTTTTCCTGCAAGAGATTAGCACTCTGGAACCGGCTGACATAAGAAGTGGCAGAAACTTATTGCATTTCTGTCTCTTGCAACATAAATTAAGTCTAGGCTTGGCACACTTGTTGTTGCAACCAACCAAAGTAGCCACTTTTCCTTGTAAATTATATGGAAATTTTCTTTGGAAAGTTACTCCTGCTGACTCTTCATTTCCTGGTAAGCATCTGTAATTGTTTTCCTGTGGTTTCTCATCTGAGCAGACAAATATTGGGAGAAGAAGCAGTGGATGTACAAGAATGTCAGGTTGTTTTGGGAGGTGGATTAAGAAACTTGTTAAGGTTGCAGTTCCTCCCTCACTGACCTGAGAGTAAATCCCATTGACTTCAGTTGGGTGTGCTTCTGAGTAGACATAGGATTGAACTACTAAGATCAGGCACCCCCAACCTGCAGCCCTCCAGATGTTTTGCTTACAACTCCCATGATCCCTAGCTAACAGGATCAATGGTCAGGGATGATGGGAATTGTAGTCCAAAACATCTGGAGGGCCGAAGGTTGGGGATGCCTGACTAAGATGGTATGGAATATTTTGCAATATATTATTTTGGGAAGACCATACTACAGTGATAATGGAAATGCTTCTCAGATAAAGATTGCTGGGGCAAGAAGCCCAGCTACTTAACGCTCGCGGAGAATGCCAGGGTATTCTAGCTAATCTGAAAATACTGCTTTGCTTATCTGAAAAGTCCCTTTTGCTGTTGGCAGTGGAAACTGAATTATGCTTTTTAGTCTGCTGTTTGGTCATTGCTTGCGCACTGTTTAAAGGGCAGCCAGGAACATTTTCAAGAGGTGTCAGCAAATCAAGAGATAGTGCCAGTTCTGTTGTACAAAGTATGTGTTTACGTAAAGCCTTCCAGTCTTTCTGGAACCTTAGTTTATAGCCCCAATGGCCTTTCAACTATCATGCAAATATTTCTGGAACAGGATACCAGATGGTTGGCTAGCTCCAGCCCTCTCCCATGGTGGTACTTGATGGAAAGTCCCTTAACCAGTAATGCTTTCTGCAGAATCTAGTTTATAGTTTGTTTATAAAATCATTTATATACCTCTATATCATAAAGTATCACAGGGATGGCTGTTAGTATCACCCCTTTGGAACTTAGCAGAGGCTGTCAAGGCCGCTTGTTGGACCACTGTGCTCCAGATAATTTCAGTGATTGAGTTAGGTTCAGGTGGTCCTTAAAAGTATCCTGGGCCCAAGTTGTTCAGGGCTTTGTATAAACACAACACCCTTGAACCTGGCCCGGTAGCATATGGGCAGCCAATACAGGTGTTTCACCTGAGGTTCACATCCTGTCATTCGTCTGCCCCACACTGCTTTCTGCACTAAGTGGAGTTTCTGGACCAGGCCCGAGGGCAGCCCCACAAGGAGTACATTGTAGTAATCTAGTCTCAAGGTTACCCATGTATGGACTACTCTGGACAAATTATCCTGATCCAGATACAGCTGTACCTGGCATACCACATGAAACTGGTAAAAGGTAGACTTGGCCACAAGAGAGAGGAAAGTATTTTGGTTATTATAGACTGCAATATCCCTTAGCAAGGTTTTATTAGTTGTGGTTGTTATGTGCTGATCATAGCTGGCAACGTTTCCCTTTTTTTAAGGAGAATTCCCTTATTCCGAATACACAAGAAAAGGGAAAAGTTGACAGCTATGGTGCTGACATATTGTCGTTTTGCTGACATATGCTACTACACCCTTAAAGTACATATGCAGCGCAAATGTAAACTAGTTTAATTGCAAGACCTGTCGTGTTCTCTTGTTCTATCCGTCCTACCCTGAACATAATAGTTGGGAAGGAAGGATTTTGCTTCCTTTGGGGCTTTAGATGAAACAATTGTGACTTGCAGCAAAGTGTTGCAGCATAGCCTCAGCTCTGAGGAGCAGTTTTCTTCTTCATAGTGCCTGTTGGCCGTTCTCCAGGATACTTCAGTTCTTTCTCTCTTTTTCAGGTTTCCCCCCAAGCTGAAACTCAACATACCCTGGCTGAGCATATGCATTTGTGAGGGGAGGTTGTGGGGAGGGTGCCCCCTTTGGTTTTTCCTTGTACCACTGGAAACCTTGGAATTCAGCTGAGCATGTTGATACCTTCCTATTGTTTCATTTTGGCTCCAATCCTGTCAGCACTCGACCACCTGAGTGTGCTATTAAAGGGAATTGTTTGTGGTGCAGGAGTGCCTTTAGGCCATACCTGAACCATGAATATAAACCAGTTTAGCTCTCCTGGACCCTTCCAACTGAACTGTGGCACTACAAATTATGAGCATTTTGCCCTCTATTCCTGCAGTTCCCTCAGAAATGGATATGTAGCTTAACTTTGAGAGATGCCCTTCCTGGGGCCTATCCTAAACCTATGGAATAACTAAAGGGAGTTTATATTCACTAAGAGAATTGAAAGCAGCTTTCATAATGAGGTGAGAATAACATTTCCCACCACCACCTTGTTTGAGTTCAAGCGGTCTAGGGTTCTGGCAAAGTTGATTTCACCAGCACGACCCTGATGCTAAATAGCCAACATCTTGGGTTGGTTCCCCCAGATTTCACTGCTAAGTGTCAAAAGAATTAACATTTCTGTTTATCCAACCAGATGATTATAGAATACACCCAATTCAGCACTTGGCTCTCCCTGCCTCTTGTCACGTTCAAACTGACCACACCTTCAGCAACTTGGCACAGAAACTGGTATGAGTAGGATTTGCCTGCTGGGTCACATGCAGAGAGGATTGCTGGCATGTTGGCCTCAACACTTGCTTTCCCAACCAATATGCTCAGTGTAAATAAAGGTAAAATAGGGGTTGCATCATAAACAAGCTATGCACGTGAAATATTTTTGGTTCTTTTTAAAAATGAGGCAATGAACTCAAAGTAGATGTTATGAGACTGAAGTAATCATGGAAGCAAAATATCCAAAGAATGTAAGATGAGCCCTATTGGATCATATCAATGGTCCATCTTTTATGTCTTTTTAGCTGTGATTTTAGTCATCTTTTGAGTGCTTTCAGATGCCTTTTTTAAACTTTTTCTTTATTTTTGTAAACGACTTAAGCGGATTTTTTTTTACAGTCAAGTGGTTTGTAAATCTTGTAAAATAAATAAATAGGCAGGAGAACAGAAGACAGCTGGGGGCCATGAGAGCACTCTTCAAATACTCAAAAGGGTTGTCATATAGAAGAGAGCAACAAATTGTTCTCTGCTTCCTCAGAGGGCAGAACTACATCCAATGGGGTTAAAATACAGGAGCACAGATTTCAATTGAACATTAGGAGAAACTGCTTTGTGGTAAGAACATCCAACCAAAGAACTAATTACTTTGTTGGAGTGGCAGGGCTCTCGTTTGATATGGGGAGATATATTGAAACAGAGGCTGAGCAGCTGCCTGTGGTGAATTCTGTACTCTCAACCCCACCCCAAGAGTATTTGAAAATTGCTGAGGTTCCGGGTGCACTACTTAATGATTTTTCTGTCTGTTGTTTAGCAACTGCAATATTCTGTGCTAGGAACTAATATATGTAATAAAAAATGGAATTCAAATGTTAATACAATAAGAAAAAGAAGCAATAAATATACAATTAAAAATCAATATTGGTGTCTTAATGCAATGGATGGGCCTGTTGTGTTAAATGAAATTCTCAAAGTTTAGTGTAACTCTGAGTCATTCCTGACTGTGTGTAGAACTCTACATTTGGCCCTATTAAAATTCATTCTGTTAGTTTGGGCCTAGTTCTCCAATCTGTTAAGGTCATCTTGAATCCCGATTCTGTCTTCTGCAGAATTTGCTACTCCTCGTCTGGCCTACATTTTGCCAGCTTTTCTGCAAGAATATCATGGGAGACTTTGTGAAAAGCTTTACTGTATTCAAGATATACTATGCTCACAGCATTTCCCTGATCCACCAAGCTTGTAACTCCATCAAAGAAAGAAATGAGATTTATCTGGCATCACTAGTTTTGGAGAAAGCCATGCTTGGTCTTAGTAATCACAGCATCCTCTTTTATGTGCTCACAAACCAACGGTTTAATTATTTGTTTTAGGGCCTTTCCTGGTATTGACATCAAGCTGACCAGTCAGTAGTTACCTTGGTCTTCTTTTCCCTTCTTTTTGAAGAAGAAGACAACATTTGCCAGTCTGCAGGAACCTCACCCATTCTCCAAGAATTCTCAAAGATTATAGACAGAGGCTCTGAACTTACACCTGCAAATTCTTTAGTACCCTTGGGTACAGCTCATCAGGCCCTGGAGATCTGAACTCATTTAAAGTAGCTAGGGGCTCCTTTACCACCTCTTTTCTTGAGCTTCCTCCTTGCATCATTTGTTGTGTTATCACCAGGTTGGGCACTGCTCTGCTCTATTTCCTACGGTTAATTAAGCTAGATTGCCTCTATAAAGCCCCCTTCAGAGTCTATGGGCGCATCAACACTTTCACATGACCTGTAATTTGATTGCATTGTGTACCAATTAATTTCCCTGGGTCCAAGAGCCTTTCTCGTGGTTATGCGGCTGTGCCTTGCAAAAATCCATTCTTACCGCCTGAATTGGATCTTATCAGATGTTTAGAAAATCTGAAGAGAGTTTACTTAGCTGAGCTCTTGGAGCAGGGGGACTTAACCAGTACACAAAACGATCAAAATATGGGTCAAGTAAAAGGTTGGATGAGCCCCAAGATTCTATGAAGTACTTCCTTTTCTCTGTCCCAAATCTTGATTTGATGAGCCTGAGTTCTAGTATTATGAGGGAAGGAGGAAAACTTCAATCAACACAATGTGCAATTTTACAAACCTCCCTTAGTCACCTTTCGTCAAGACATTACGTTGCCTCCTTCCCCCAAACCAGAAGTCCTACTTTCCAGTTCTCTCTGGCAGGAAGGGAGTGAGTTACAAACAGCAAGAGGATGTGTGGCAACCAGCGATTCATTTTTAATGAGTAAATGTTTAGGTCTATACCTTTTACAGCCTAAAAATAGAGATTGGGAGTGTGTGTGATTTTGTATTTCCTTCTTTGCCTTTCCAAAGAAAATAATTGGGGGGGGGGATTTCAGTGTTGAGCAGGGATCTAGTCTCCACAAGTCCTAACATCACATTCTACTCACTATATACCACAGGAAGGGTCCCTTAGGATCATCTAGTCCAACCCCCTGCAATGCAGGAATATGCAGCTGTCTCATCAGGAGATCACACCTGGAACCTTGGCTTTATCAGCACCCTGATCTAACCATGAGGGTGTGGGGTGTCACTAAACACCTTTGTTGGGGGTAGATAAGGCCTGAAGCGCTGTGGTCTAAACCACTGAGCCTCTTGGGCTTGCTGATCAGAAGGTCGGCGGTTCGAATCCCCACGACAGGGTGAGCTCCCATTGCTCGGTCCCAGCTCCTGTCAACCTAGCAGTTCGAAAGCACGCCAAAAGTGCAAGTAGATAAATAGGTACCGCTCCGGCGGGAAGGTAAATGCCATTTCCATGCGCTGCTCTGGTTTTGGTGTTCTGTTGTGCCAGAAGCGGCTTAGTCATGCTGGCCACATGATCCGGAAAAACTGTCTGCGGACAAACGCTGGCTCCCTTGGCCTGTAAAGCGAGATGAGCACCACAACCCCAGAGTCGTCTGCGACTGGACTTAACTGTCAGGGGTCCTTTACCTTTTTAAGGCCTGTGGGCTGGCTACCCATGGAACTGATTGTTAGTTTCATCCAGCAAGGCTCTTATTTCCAGAGCCAGGTATGTTCAGGTTAAAAGAATAATCAATTTTCTGCTGGTGTCATGCATAGCTCCAACTGCTATCAAAGTTAAAATTCAAAGTCTGTTTGCAGCTGCCCAACTTGCTAAGTCTTCTGGTGATTACAACCTTTTGGGAACATGTAGTGAGCCAGCCTTGTTGACCTGAATGGAGGGTGTGCCAAATGTGTTGGAAAGCAGCCAATATTTATAAATGGCTGATAAAGCTGGAAGTGGTACACATACGCAGCAATCAGTGCTAAATAGCACGTTTGGGAAGGGCAAAGGGATTGTACACCTTGAATGAAGCAAGTGGATGTGCAGAGGGGTTTTTGCTGTCAATTCAGTTCCCTGGGAAAAGGGATTTGATTGTGGGAATTGTAGTTCTGTGAGGGGAATAGGGGTCTCCTAGCGACTCTCAGCACCCTTAACAAACTACAGTGTCCAGAGTTATTTGGTGGAAGCTATGACTATTTAAAATGATATATTTGTGCTTTAAATGTGAATGTAGCCTATGTCAGGTCATTGGTCTGCCAGCAGTTGGACTGCAAGTCACTTTGACCATCTGGAGAGGTGGGATAAGAATTGTCTAAACAGCCCAGTGTTTTTGCCTATGATGGTGGCTCTCTAAGGTCCAAAGCAAGCGCCTTTCCCAGCCCTGCTTCGTGAGACACTTTGAAGATGCTAGGAATACAACCGTAGGCCTTTTCAGACAGGGCATATGTTCCACCAACAAGCTGTGCTATTCATCCCATTTTATGTGACACTTTTGGACCAGATGGTCTTCAAAGCGTCCAGTGATGCAGAATAAAATCTTCTGCACAGCAGTTTAAGGTTGTTTGCAAAAGGTCATCTGTCATAATACAGCCCATAATACAGCCCATAATACACACACAGTGGCGGACATGTGTGTGTGTTTGGAATAAACCACCAGCATGGGCCAAACACATGTACAGTGGTACCTCGGGTTACATACGCTTCAGGTTACAGACTCCGCTAACCCAGAAATAGTGCTTCAGGTTAAGAACTTTGCTTCAGGATGAGAACAGAAATCGTGCTCTGGCGGCACAGCGGCAGCAGGAGGCCCCATTAGCTAAAGTGGTGCTGCAGGTTAAGAACAGTTTCAGGTTAAGAACGGACCTCTGGAACAAATTAAGTACTTAACCCGAGGTACCACTGTAATGACTTGCCTTCATTTTGGGTTCAAATTCTACATACAGAGGTATAACAGCAAAGGCAGCATTTCTAGTAGTTAATTTCCGACGGTGGTTGTACCTGTAGCAGAGCCTCCAAGCTTGTATCTCAGTAATTGCGTGAGAGTGAATGAAGAGAGGGGAGAAGAAGCTTCCTCAAAAGAGGGAGGGAGGATACAGGAAAACAAGGTATTTCCTTGTGGCTTCAGAAGGGGCCTGGAGAAGTCATAAAAGGCAACTTTTCCCAACAGAGAAAGCCTGGACATACTGATTTTCTAACTGCTGCTTTAAAAATATGAGGGTTTGTTTTATTTTAGTAGCCATGGTCCTCCTCTCTGGGTGATACTCAGAGTCTCTTACAGCACAGATAGGTCCCCAACTGAGGCTGGTTCCCATAATGGCTGCTCACGATGCCTATGCTTCCTTCTCTCCCACTCCTACTTCCCTGCTTGGAAGAGCTTCCCTTCTCTCTTTTAAGAGCCTCTGTGACCCACTTGAGCAATGGCTTTCCTGACCACACCACCCCCAACCTCACTGTACCTGCTATTCCACCCCCATCACCACCATCGCAACAGGGCTACTCCACCCTGTTTGAGTTCCCATTCAGTAGCCTCTCCCACAACCCTTTCTTGCTTGCCTCTTGCACACAATGTGCCTCTGGGCAATAATTGCACCACTTTTCCATTTTGTGCAGTGGCTTGTTTCTCACGGGTGCGTGAGCCGCCTCACTGGAACGATGGTTCCCCAACCTTTGTTCATGGGAAAAACACGCTTGCACAATCTATTCTCTGGCCCCGGGTGACTCCATGGTATGTATTACACTTAGCTATGATCTACTGTGGTCAACCAGCCTTTCTCTGTGTTGTCACACAAGGAAGCTGTTGACGCTGCAAGAAGGTCCACTCAGGAGCGTGGGGCCAAGAGACACTCTAATCTTCCTACCTTTCCCCCCATTTTAATTGTTCTATGGAATTGTACATTTTATATGAAGATATCCTTCTAAGTCACTCATTCTGGCGGTGTGAAACAATACATGCACGAATGATCAAATTATTTATTAATTATTTTGTTTAGGAATCATTTGCAATATAATAACACATATAAAACAAAAATATAAAAACAGTTTAAAACAACAAAAGCACATACATGGGATCAATTCAAATCCAAAACACATTCCAACTGGATTAAAGATTTTAGGAGGCTCATTGAAAGACAAATGTCTTTAGCAAGTGCTGAAAATTCAACAGATGGCGCCTGCCTGACATGCAGTGGGAAGAAATTTAGGCCTGATTCTGACACTGTAAAGAAAGGACCTCATGGTATCTGCAGGATGCCCTCTCCTGCAGAATGCAGTGATCATTTGGGGATGTAGGTTATGAGGCAGCCTTCTGGGTATCCTGGCCCCAAGCTGTGTAGGGCTTTGCACACCAATACCTTAAACGCAGCTCAGTAGCTAACTGGCAGTCAGTGTGATTTTTCAGTAGCAGTGCAGAGAGAAGAAACACCCTGGTGCATCTGCAGCTTCACAACCAAATGCCTTCATCTGCCCCAGCTGCAACAAAACATGTCTCTCCTGTATCCATCTCTACAGCCACAGCAGGTGCTGCAACCTTCCAACAGCTTGGCCTCACCCCCAAAAGGTTCACTCCTCCATTGTCTCCCAGGACAGACGGATGCCCATGATAGTGATATTCCATGCCACTTAGAAGTTGAGCCTCCACATTGACTAAGACTTCCTGTTATCTGGGATATTCTTGCTGGTGCTGTCTTTCAAATAGCAGTGAAATTCCCAACCATCTCCTAACCATCAGATGACCATTTAGCCCACAATCTGCATAACAAAGGAATGATAAGCCAGAAGCCTAACACATTACTTTCTGACCTTAGGCTATCTCTTCCTAGCTCCTCACCTCCCTCCCTCTTCTGGTCAGGTGTCTTGTTTGCTTATGCCCTGCTTAGGCTACCACCAAACAAACTCCAGCTTGGTCATTTTAACTGGTGGTGTGATCTGTGTCAATTCCTGCTTCTGAAGAGTTGCCTTGTGACACCTGAAGGCTGTTTTATGGTATAAGCTTTCATGGACTAGAGTCCACTTCATTGGATGCATGGAATGTTATCTTAAATTGGTAGGTGTGTGTGTGTGTGCGCGCGCGCGCGCATATATCCCATTCACATGTGTGGCATGGAGACATTAGCAGCGAGGTCTAATAATAATAATAATAATACCCCACACATCTGGCTGGGTTTCCCAGCAGGACACTAAAAACAGAATAAAACTTCAAACATTAAAAACTTCTATAAACAGGGCTGCCTTCAGATGTCTTCTAAAAGTCAGATAGTTGTTTATTTCCTTGACATCTGGTGGGAGGGCATTCCACAGGGCGGGCGCCACTACCAAGAAGGCCCTCTGCCTGGTTTCCTGTAACCTCACTTCTCGCAGTGAGGGAACCACCAGAAGGCCCTTGGTGCTGGACCTCAGTGTCCAGGCTGAACGATGGGTGTGGAGACGCTCCTTCAGGTATACTGGGCTGAGGCCAGGAAAAGGAAATGCAAGAACTATGAACTCTGATAATTGTGTACAAAGCAGTATTAATGATAACACAAACTTTCTGGCATTGTTCAGCTACTTAACTCCCATACAGGGAAACCAATTGTTTTGATTCAGGCCACGTGTGATAAAACGTAACTTTATAAGTGTTCATTTAGCAATTTCATGCTAATTTCTCTATGAACTTCCTTCTTTCCACTGAAATGACAGCAGTTCAGTTGATGGTCTCATAGTGATTTTGAAATACACCTGCTTTTTATGTCATATTGGTACCCACTTACTCTTTTGTGTTGTGACTGAATTGTTTGTCTTATACATAGAATATAGATAGGTATTACTGGCAGATGATAGCATACACTATATTGGAAGATGATCAGGTTCGATTAATTTTGGCATTGTGGCTGACATTATTAGGCCCTATATCAGTACTGGTTGAGTGGGGTTGATATCTTGGCTTGTGGCAGGATCTGGTCCCTCAGTTTGTATTTTGTGTTATGTGCAAATAACAGAACTTAGTTTGGGTGGAGTAAGAAAGATGATAGTTTTCAGGTCTCAGGGTGACAGTAATGATATTTTTGTCTGACTTGCAGCAGTGGCACTAGTCATTATTTAAACCATTCTGTAAATCAGCCTTCCCTGGAGGTCTCTCCTCTGTTGCTGAAAAAAGCTTTTGCCAAGATAGAATCCAGTCCACTAAATTTATCTGTTGCCTAAACAAAGCAGAATGCTTTGTCTGTTCCAGGGAGCTATAAATTAGACAGGACACAGCAGGCTCTTCTTCAGCCCCCCTAATGCATAAACATTCAAGCATATTCTTGAACTGGAGGGTGGATGGCCTGCTTTGAGGAAAGTTTGGAATAATTATCTGGTGCCCAAGACAATAGGCGGAAGAAAAGAATCTGTGCAATATATAGCCTGGCTCACTTGCTTGAGTCACTTCCACTATTTGCTTCACCCAATTGCATAGGTTGATATCTGGGGGAGTTGGATGAAAAAGCCTTTAAATCTTTTTCAGACCTGGAGAGGGCAAGAACGGGAAACCTGTGACCTTCCAGATTTTACTGGATTCCATCTCTCAAAATCTCTTGACCATTAACCATGCTGACTGGGGCTAATGGGAGATGGAGATATGGAGGGTTATAGGTTTGCTACCCTTGCAACAAATGGCTTGTTTCAGTTTTCTAGCCTGAATTTGAAAGGCATTCTGCAGACTTGTGGCATGCTGCATCCTTTTCTGTTCCGTTGATGATGGTGCTGGGAGCCAGTGTGGGTTTCTGCCAGATTTTTGGCAGTGTTTTTGCATCCCACTCTCAGGGGTGTCCATACTTGATCCTATGCCTTCCCCACTCACTTTGATAATTGATATGTTCATCCATGGACTTGGCATTAGGATGAACGCTGCTAAGAAAACTAATCTTTTAGTTTTGCATCTGTTCCATCCCCTTTTAAGGTTTTGGCTGCTAGTTTAGTGCCGTGTGAATGGATGGTGGGTTGCTCAGCCTGAAATAGACCCGGTATTTTAGTTCTGTGTGTATCGTGAACTAGGTGGGGAGAAAAGCCATGAATCCCAGCCATTATGTTGGCTGGCATTCCTCCAAGAATAATTATTGGTCGAATTCAGTGTCAATCATGGCCACAAACAGCTCTGCCTTGGTATTTTACTTTTAATTGGTGGAAGTGATGGTATTTTAGCACATAGAACGTTTTGTCCTGCGTTTTGGCTTCAACCACACTCCCTCTAAATTGGGACCAGCTGGAATGCTGTAAGTCTTGCATTGGCCTCTAGGCTGAATAAGAGAAGGACAGATGTCTCCAAAATATAGATGAAAGGGAGCAGATGGCAACTGAAAATAGCTCAGTGGGAAGCTGTGCCTTTGTAAAAATGGATGAGTGCTGTGTCTATATGAGGCAGGTCTCTTGCCGCCAAAGTTTCTGTGCATCAGACATTCAGAATAATTTTGTGCTATATTGCATGCACACACAAGTCCTCCAATCATGCTTTTGTGGGCTGAGAGTGAACCAGCTTCACAGTTTTGTTGGAAGTAAAAGAGCAGAATGCATGTATCACTCCACTCGTGCAAGACCAGGTATCTCATACTCTGCAAGCTATAGAATTTTCCAAGAGTGTACCTGCATCACCATGATTGCTACACGTTCTGATTGCAATGATAATGAGGAAGATAATAGGTGACTTTGAACCACAGGATGGTACAAATAACTCTTTGCTGCCAACATGGTGGCTGTAGTAAATCCGGATTCAGAGAATGAGAATTGCCCAAGCTGCTTTGTTCTACCTGAAATGATTACTATGAATTACCTGTGGGTGGAATTCAACTAATGAGTACCATCAACAGAAGCCCACACAAAGACTTCCACTTGCACAATGGGGCTTCACCCCTCCTCCCCCTGCCTACGGAATTGACTCTGGGGGGTGGGAGACCCCACCTCCTCGAACATGGCAGGGGCAATCATTCCATATGACAAACTAAAATGGCCAACAGAAGATTGAATTATTCTGTAATGGCACTATATTTCACATGGTCTAAATGCTTGCTTGGGATCCATGGAACTTGCAGATATGCCTTATAAATAAAAGGAAAAAAGATTATAAATTGTTGGAGGCTTAGGCTTCACTTGCATACCCACATTCCTTGAAGTAAGCCCCATTGAATGAGTAAACATGGGTAGGATTATGCTGTTGGGCTGGAGACAGACAATAGGATTTTTGAGAGTCGAAATCTGTTTGCTAGAAGGACCAATGTGTTGTTTACTATCTTCCCACTTTGGTTTCTGGCAAACAGGTTAGGCATTTTTTTGGTATTGTTTCAAAAGCCTGCAAAATCCATTTGACCAGAAGCAATAATTGAACTCAACCACAAAAAAAAAACCCTGTGTGAGCACTATGGGGAGTAATGCCTCTCTTAGCTCACCTTCTGCAACGCTCTTAAAATGTTTACAAACTTAGTTTGATTTATTACTGTTAATGTGTGACTCATGGCTATTTATGTGTGATTCATCACTGTTTGACCATTATTCCATCATCCCTTCAGAGGAACAGCCAAAGAGCAACCACAGTCACTCTAAATTTGCTTGTCAGTGGTCATGCAGTTCCTTATGTTTTCTTTATAGCTTTTTAAAGAGCTGTTGACATGCAAGGGTTAAGATGTAGATGCAGGTTAGAAGCTGGTGCACTGTCTTCCTTTCTGGGAGGTAGTAGCACTGGAAAAGCCAGCCTGATGCAGTGAATAAAGTGTTAGGCTTGGATTGGAAGGCCTGAGTTCATATCCCATTCCCCACGTAGCTCAAAGGGGGCCTTTGGTGGCCTTAGCTGACACAGCTGAATCTTGTTGTGAAGATAAAATGAGAGATCTCATTGGAGGAAGGGCAGGACAAATAAAGCAAAACTTCCTCCAGTATCTGGGATTAGCACCTCCCTGCACACTGTGCCACCACTGGATTGATTAAATGCTTGCTTTTGCCAGTATGTTTGTTACTGAAAGACCTACATTGGCTCCCAGTACGTTTCTGAGCACAATTCAAAGTGTTGGTGCTGACCTTTAAAGTCCTAAACGGCCTCAGGCTGAAGGAGCGTCTCCACCCCCATCGTTCTGCCCGGACATTGAGGTCCAGCACCGAGGGCCTTCTGGTGGCTCCCTCACTGCCAAAAATGAGGTTACAGGGAAGCAGGCAGAGGGCCTTCTCGGTAGTGGCGCCCACCCTGTGGAACGCCCTCCCATCAGATGTCAAAGAGATAAACAATTCCCAGACATTTAGAAGACATCTGAAGGCAGCCCTGTTTAGGGAAGTTTTTAATGTGTGACATTTTAATGTATTTTTAATTATTATTATTTTTAATTATTAAATTATTATTATTATTATTATTATTATTATTATTATTACTTGATAATTGGATGCAGGACTGCACCGATGAGATAATATTGGGGTACTTAAGCGAACTGCCATTTTGCTGGTCATGCTGGGGCAAGCTTGTTCCTTTTTCCCCCTTTCTTTTTTCACAAAGTGTTACTTCGTAAGTCACAGCTAAAAGTTATTTCTCTCTTGGCACATTATCTCCTACCTCTACAAATTCAGGAATCAACTCTTGCTGCTACTAAAACCTACCTAACCTGACTCAGTCCATCTCTTGCAAACAGGTACACATGAGCAGTGGAATGCATGCACCATTCACAGCAGGGCACCTTCATCACGGCTGTTTAACAAAAGTGCTCTGGGTGCCTGTCATTCTACATGGCCACGATTTAAAGGGCCAAGTTCATAGCACTCTTTGCAGCTGAGATAGGGGGCGGGGGGGGCTCAATTCACAGAGGAGCTGCTTGTTTTTCATGTTATTAACATTCCTCAAAGTTTCCCACAATCAGGATACTTTATTATGAAGAATACTTCATTATTATTTTATTGCTGCTTCCTATATAGAATCTCCATGGGGATAGGAAATTCTACTTTCCTGCCATTGTGTCATTTCCCAATTTTGCCCATAGGGAGCAATTCTCTTCCATTCTTGTGGTAACCTCTCCCTCCATCATTGTTTGCTCATTGTCTTACTGTTCTAAGGAGGGTTTATGCATCTCATTCACCAATGCGCCTTGACCACTGTTTCAAAGCTGAAACTCTTTGACTTGGCTTGCCTAGCGATTTAATCCATCGATTGTGACTGTAGCAAGTACTTCAACAAGCTGGCCGCCAATTCACTTCCTGGCTAAGTTCAAGGTACTGATACTGGTGTATAAAGACATATACAGCTTGGGACCAGGATACCTGAAAAAGTGTCTTTTATATACCCAATTAATCACTGCACTCTGCATTGCAGCTGGTTATTCCTGCCTAAGAAGAAACATTGTGCAGCGCGTAGCAACCCCTGCCGGCACCTGGGGCAGACCAAAGTTGGTGAGCTTTTTATGGGAAATCAAAGTTGTTGAGAAAGCTCCCCTGCCGCCCAGAAACAAAACCCCTGACGCACAGCAGGGAACATAAAACAGACCCCTGTGCCGTCCTATAGACCTCCCCCGCCCCTGCCCATGGCTACCTATGCTACTGCACTGTGAGTGCAGAATAACTTTCCCATGTGATCAACCTCATGGCCTTACTTTGCCTCAAAGAGCATCCTTTGCTGCAATGGGAAGCTCTGTGAACTAGGGGCAAGTCCCCAACCTGGGTCCCCATCAAGTTCCTTCCTCTCCTCCACCCTTGGGACAAAAGGGGTCTTGTTTGCTTTTATTCTTTGATTAGCACACAGCCATCAGAGCCTGAGACTGACCCTGGGAAAATGTCCTTAAGATGAGCCAAGGGAGCCTTACAACTTCCATTTGCAAACTTAAGTCACTGCTCTGGGGGAGATGGAAATGTTACTGCCACTCCACTCCTTGAAATGCAGGCAGGTAGCTTTCCTTCTTGGACTACTTTTTGGGTGAGTTCCCACCCCTGTTATAGAGCTTTGTAGGTCAAAATGGACACCCTAAACTGTGTCCAGAAGGCAGTCTGGAGCTAGTGCAAATCCTAAAGCTGCAGTCCATATTGTTTTATTTAAATAGCAATGTTTTTCACCATCCAAATACTGTAGTAGCGGAGTTCTAAGAGCCATATTGGAAAAAAATGAAACTTCATACAGTTGCTAGCCAGCCTTTGCCCCATCTCTCTTCTCTCTCAAAAGCATTCTCTTTCTTCCTAGTTTCTCTTCCTCTTCACCTCAACAAAGTTCCTTATTCCTCCTGCCTCCTTTCAAAGCCTCTTCTTTTATTTCCTTTCCCTTTGATTAAGATCGGTATTTGCTGCTGCCTTCCATCTGCAAACAATATGATTACATTCTCACCACCACCTATTCATATTATGTTTCCTTTGAATTGCAATGAATGGGGTGAAATGACAATGTAATTTATGTAATTTTGCCACAGCAGCCAGAGAGATGTAGGGTTTAGTGGAAGCTGAACTGCAAGAGGATGGAGATAGCATTGCATGCAGTCAATACAGGGTGGGATGGAAAATGATGCCTTCAGACATCCCTTGTCCTCCACCACTGTCCTCTTAGCTTTCAGCCCACAGTTCTTTGGAACATCACATGCAACAATTCTTCCACACTGATCCTTCCTTGCTGGAACTTTGCTAGGGAAAGGTGGGTGTGATCCAAGACATTTAACAGTTCCATGAAGGAATTCAGTCATTTTTCCTCTCCAGTAATTCCAAAAGCTCCTGTTAAATGTCTACATGCTACGTAACTATTAAAAACACAGGTGTACTCCTGGAGGGGGGAAATATTGCAACTCTACAGCAACTCCCTCTTTCCAAGCACTTGACTGTCAGACAGGTGGGAGGGAGAATAAAGTCTTGAACTGCTTTTGAATTCTGCACATGCCACCTTTTGGGCATTTCTGGTGTGGAGTGTAATTTAAAACAAAAACAAAAAAAACACGCCAGTAAGATCATGATGCACTGTGCCAGTTATTCCTGAAATATCCTACCTATGTTTACCGGTAATTCCTGAAATAAACACCTAGTTTATGAATACATACTCTTTATCACAGGAAACATGATTTCTCCTTTCAAAATTTACTAATCCAGCTCATCAGGGTGGATTAAAGAAGGAATGAAAATGAAATCTCTTCTCAAAATATCGTTGACCACCTTCAGCAATTTGGAGGAGTAGGAGTAGGAGGATAGTTAGTTAAAATCATCCCTGTTGGCATCGTCTTTCCAGCCTGATGATTGGTTATAACAAGGGCAGCCAATGAGTCCAATGCCCATTTGCTTCTGCAAGGATACCAGCTGTCAGGGATGATGGGAGTTGTAGACTAACACCTGGAGGGCACCACATTGGCTTACCCCAGTGGTTTAACATGCTTTTTTTTACTATTTTCACGACTCTGCAAAACATACTTTTAACGCACTTCTCAGTGCCTTGGAGCCAAGCAGTGGTTTGACAACACACAGCAAGTCTGTCTTAACTTTTCAACACAGCAAGACATAGACCCCCTATTTCTCCCTGGAGTTGAAAGAGGGTGTTTTGTGTGTTCGGATTACAGCAGTAGGCTTGGACTGTATCTATGACGTACTTAAATTAGAATCAAATTCTCCCCAAGGAAAGCAGTATCTGTGTTCAGAATGAACTTTGAACTTCTTTTTCCTTGAGCAAAATATTTTTGCAGTATTTTGGAATATTTTGGCAGGAATTGGGGCAATTCGGGCCAAGGAAGGGGGAACTTAGGTCAGGGTGGTTGGTGAAATGGAATTGGGAGGAGTCATGGCTTCTTCTGTATTATCGTTTTAATAAAACATTTATAGCCAGGTCCTAAGCACATTTTTGCTTGAGAATTTAAGACACATTGATTTCAGTGTAGTTCGTGTCTAGATTGTGTGTGTTTAGGATTGCAGCTTTAATTTGCAAAGTGCTGTGCCTGCTTAACACATTTAAGACATGTGTCTCCCTTCCTCAAATAATTTTGGGAACTGTAGTTTGCTAAGGGTGCTAGCTCTGTGGGGGGGGGGACTACTGTTCCCAAGATTATCTGGGGGTAGCAATGTGCTTTAAGTGTATAGTGTATGTGTGCAGCCTTTGTTAAAAAAGAGAAAGAGTTTACTAAAGCTCTGCCATGGGTTTATGGAAGGAATGGAACCACACTGGCTCTCAGATGGAACAGGGATGTCTGTATGTCTGAAGCCTTTCCCTAATGTGGGAGGGAGGACAAAGCTTTTTTTCTGTCAAGGCCTGTATTCCTTTGGGGGCTGCATGCTGGTGGAACTGGTAGCAGGTGGGGCCAGTGCCAAAAATGGGCAACACTGCCCCTTTTCTCTCTTTCTGTTCTCTCCACCCTCCCAGCAAGCTGCTTTGCATTTCAGTTTCCAGCTTTCCCCTTATCCTCCCTCTTGGTTCCCCCACCCACATGACATTTTGCCAGGGGCCTCATATCACCCTTAGACTGCAAGTTCCTAACCCCTGCCCGAAACACCCCTTCCCCTTTGCGGTTGCATTACTCAGATACTTTGAGATCTTTAAAAAAAAACCAGCATGCCAATGGAAAGGGAAGCAATTGATAAAAGAATAAGTGAAAAAGTGAACAGTTTTTGTATTTCTTCTGCCAGCTCCTAAATGTCAGCAAAAGGGGGGGGGAGTGGCAAAAAGATAAAAGAGAGCGGTATTGATAAATTTCATTAGAAAGCTTACTTTGTAGTTTCAGGGCTGTTGGTCCTCCTCTGGCCAGCCATAGTTCTAATGCAACCTCTCTTGCACGCTCTCTAAAGTTCTGAAGTGTTGTGGAGGGCAGTCACCTTACAAGGGGACGGGGCATAGTTCATTGGTAGAACACATGAGATTAGCATGCAGAAAGCTTCAGATTTAACCCCTGGCTTCCTCAATTTTAAAGAAGAATGTCTGTTAGCACAGCTGCCACCTGGAAAGCCAGGTTGGGAAGACACCGACTAACTCTAGTGGCCAGATTTAGTATATGGCAGCTTAGTCAACCCAGAATAGCTACTTCCACCTTTACCTGTTAGCATACTTACATTCACCAGCAGTGCTTGGAATCCCATACACACCAATTCCATCCATTTTACAAGCTGGTTAAAGAGTGCCTAATCTGCGATAAGCAAGCTTGATCTGCATTAAGTAAGCTTGAGTGACTATCCTTACGTTCAATCTCATGGTGATTCCTCTTGGCAACTCAGTAGAAAAGATGTTGTGTAACACCCAGCCTTATCACTGTTTTCACTAGGTTGCCTTCTTAGAAAGAGGCCCTTGCTGATGGCAAACTGCTAATCAGCAGGTGGTTTGGCTTAGATACCGCACATGTGCGTGCGTTTGACTCATTCCTGGACCACTGATAGTCTACTGGAACTCTTTATCACATGAGCGTTAAAGGATTTATAGAACTGATGAACTAGCCTGTGCTCTAAGTAAGTCTCTTTTCAACGTTACCTTAAGATTTGTAGGGGGCAAGGGCACGTATGCCTAAACCTGCCTATTCTTTCCAGCTGAAGGATCTGGAACTTGAAGTGTCGATTTGGCCAACTGGTCTGTTTCCATAATGCTGAAAAGAAGCAGGACTGGGGACTTGGCTGCAGCTTCTGCTGGGTGGAGGCCCCAGGGTTTGCTTGGATGCTGAGAAGGTATAATTACTGATGTAATTAATTACAGCCACTGAGCTGCTCTGTGCAGATATTCCCTGTGATGGATGTCCGTGTATATATATGCTAGAGGCTTGGGAGAAAGGCACAAACAGCCCATTAGTCTTGTGGATATTGGCAACACATTGGCTGGTGCAGTTCCAAGGGAGTCTGGCATTTTGCTGCGATGGGGCCCTTTGGAGGATCTGCAGGGCGGAATCCTAACTGGGCTTTTGCTTTGAATGCTGCCTTGGGGGTGGGGAGTGTATAACTGAGAGTTTGGCTTTGCTGTCCTTTAGGGGAGCGTAATCTCCAGCGAGCCTTAGGTTTACAACATTATTATAGAGAAATAAATTTAGATTCCTAAAAGATCAACCTAGCAAGGGCAGCATCTTCAATTAGTGTTTATAAATGGGCCTGGAGGTAATTAGTCATGCAAACTAGCCCAGTTCTGCCATCAAAAGATATAACCTAATGGGGGCAGCAGGTGTGATAATTATATTTTATCTAGTGCCATCACTGTGTGTACATAACCCAAAGAGGCAAATGTTTTCCCTATTGAGTTTGCAATGTAAATTCATTTCTTTTTTAAAATTAAGATAGGTCCTAACTATTCCACATTTTCTTGCACAGTGCAGGTTTTGACATGAACATATTTAACCCTGGATAGTGTAGTATGGACCATCTAGTCGCAATACTCCATCCTGGATTTTATTTCCAAGACTTGATCCTTATTGCCCTTTTGTTCATTCTCTTGTGGCCGGTGTCAAAGCCAGACTGGATCCAGCGAATGCAGTGCTATTGGATGACAACTGGGGCTTCGTAGCACTTGTATTCTTGCCTTTAGCTCCTTGTATTGCAATCTCAACATCTACAGGGGCAGGAGGGTAAGGGTGGAAGATGAGCACAACAGTGCTTATTAAAGACACCTACAATTTGACCCAATTTCACCACCTTTTCTGGTAAACAATGACAAACAGAAGGAAACTTCCTCCATACTCCTTTGGGGTGGTGGGAAAAGCTCAAGGCACATCCAAACCTTTGGGGAACTTGCACCACAGCTTTTCAACAAGGCCAGATGGCAACTGTGAGATAAGACAGTGGTTAGGTGAATCCGGATGCATTTTGAACTGGAGCAGTCATCATCAGGGGAGTATGAGAAACAAATGTTGATACAGCCATTTGGTAGAGTGATGACTGCTTATGTCTCTTTGAACCTTGAGCACAGGGAAACTAGGGAAGTTTGTGGTGTACACAGACCAAGTCTGATTTTCATGAAATGTGGGAGAGTGGGCAGCCTTCAGTGTGAAATAGAAAAATATATACGTTTGTTTACCAACTACAGTGCACCTGGAGTAAAGTACTTCCAGTCCATCCCTTTTTCACTCCTACTGTGTTTATTCTAAGGAACTGGGGGATGTTATACTCCAATCTTGTGGTCCCCTGCTTACACAGGGACATCAAAGGAGGAAGATGTGCCTGACCTCTGGAGCAGAGAAAAGCTTATCAGCTTTAAAACAGGGGGAAGGAAGGAAGGGGGAAGAGATGTCGGCATCCTTTTGAACTCCAAACAAAGCATTTGCCATTCAGAATGTGTAAAAAATTCTGGGTATTGTGTAGTCACGTAAAGGAGGGCTGAATAGCAGAAATAATTGACTCAGGTTAAATATCTGCTTGATCTGCTCTGAGCTGACAATGAAATAAGAGAGCAGTCGCTGTGTTTGTGCATGGTACTGGGTCCCCCCAAAATGCGGCCTCCCTGTTAGAAGAATTAGCCTTAACAGCACAATCCTAGGCATGTCTGCTCAGATGTAAGTCTCATTGGTCTCATGTGTGCTTACTACCAGGTATACCTGTGAGACCAGGTATAAGGTTGTTGTGTGGATATACTGAGCCCTGAACAACTTTGGCCCAGGATACCTAAAGGACCACCTGAGCTCTTATATCACAGTTTGATCTTCAGAAGAAGCACTGCTAGTTGTCCTTTGTTGGGCATTTAGCATCACTGGTCCTACCCAAGCTGTGGAACACTCTTCCAGCAGAGATTTGGCAGGCATCCTTGTTTTGGACTTCCAGGCATCTCTTAAAGGCTTTTTATGCCAACAGGCCTATGTAGTTGCATAAAGCACATCATTTAGCCAAATCCTGTAATGATAATCCAGTACTGGTTTTAATGGTGTTTTATGTTTTATCAACGTGCACTGCCTTGATATGGTAATAGTGGTATAAGACCACTTCAATAAGTAAATAAGATAAAATAAAACTATACTATACTATATGAATCAAATCCTTCTTAGATTTACCGGGTACCTGCAGTTTTCTGGCAGTAATTCCTGTTTAGTGTTTTTCAGTCACTACATTCACAGGAGCTGCCACAGGTTTGTTGACTTCGCGGAAAGGAGAAGACAATAACTTCCTTTTGGGGTGTAACAAAGACTGCCACAAAGCAAATTCTAACTCTCAGAATGAAGAATAAAATTTAGAACTTATCTGCTGTGCACAATTACAGGGTTTTGCGGGTTTTCTTTAGAAAGCACGTCCATGGAAACTGGCCACAGCAAACGGATATAGTTCATATTGCCATTCTGATTCCTTTTACCACATCCCTAAATTCATTCCAAAGAAAGCAGTGTTGTGTTGATTTGGAGGCGATGTCAGAACAAGGGCAAAAATTGAAAGGAAGCAATGTTGAAACAAGGAAAATATTACTTCGGCACTCTTCTCTTACCAGCAATGCTGCAGAGAACAAGTAAGTCATTGAGCACAGATCAGTACTGTATAGGAAAAAGCTCACCTGCTCTCAGTACCCTCTGTTTATTTCCCTCTAACTCCTTTGGCCCCTTCCCTTGCTTGGAGCAGTCATCCCCCGTCCCTCTTCCGTCAAGTCCCTCCTTTTAACACATTCTATTGCAAACCTTTCCCTGTTGACTAAATCTAATTTTGCCAGCCATGTCTGCTAAACCATTTCTTCATCTCTGCTAATATTTTTCTCTAATTTCTGGTTCCCCCGCCTCGACTGTCTTACTGAAGTTTTGCTACATGTTACACATGGATGAGTAAACCTCCAAGAGATGCTTTCGTAAAGAAAAGTAGCAGGGCCAGTCCTACCGTTAGGCAGAATGAAGTGGGAGGTGCTGGAAGGCACAGAGTGGCTGCAAAGAGCTGGAGAACAGAACTGTGTGCGCCCCATATGACCAGCCCTGCACCCACCAAGCTAGCTTGCTGCTCTCAGGTGAGGCATGGTTGGTTCTGTGGTCTAAACCACTGAGCCTCTTGGGCTTGCAGATCGGAAGGTTGGCAGTTCGAATCCACACAACGGGGTGAGGTGTTGCTCTGTCCCAGCTTCTGCCAACCTAGCAGTTCTAAAGCACACCAGTGCAAGTAGATAAATAGGTACACCATGGCAGGAAGGTAAACGGCGTTTCCTTGCACTCTGGTTTCCATCACGGTGTTCCATTGCACCAGAAGCGGTTTAATCATGCTGGCCACTTGACCCGGAAAGCTGGACAAACGCCGGCTCCCTCGGCCTGAAAAACAAGATTAGCACCACACCCCATAGTCACCTTGACTAGACTTAACCATCCAGGGGTCCTTTACATTTTACCTTTACTGGAGGATGCCAGTGTTGACATAAGAGTCCCTGAAAAGTAGCTTCTGGAAAGTGAGATAGAGAAAGAGAGGCAGAGGTGGGGGAGGGAAAATATATAATGCTTTCCTTGCTACCCATGTTTTAACTCAATACTACTCATGTATCCAGTGCTCTCGCCTTTGTGGAATTCTAATTGTGTCCTTGCTGGGCTTTTTTTCAGCCAGAACTCACTTCTGGCACCTCTCAGGTGGGCGCCATTGCCATCATAAGCGAACAAGGGAGGCGTTCATTGTGAGTTCCGGCACTTCTTTTTCTAGAAATACAGCACTGTAATAGGGTAACAGCTGAAATCCCACTAGGGATCGGGTGGGGGAGGGGGTTTGGAGCATAAAAATTGGTGGTGGGGAAAGAATTAATTCTGTAGCGACACATACAAAAGTTTCTCTGCTTAAAATTGCCTTACCCCCAAGCCACTTTTCTTTCCTGCAGGTTTGCCTTCAGGGATTTGTTATTCAAGTTAGTATATGCATATTTAGACCCTTCAAATGTAGCACACACACACCCTACCACCACCATCACCCCCACACAAAAGTTGTGCCTATCAGTGGCTATTAGATTGTTGGGGACAAATGCCAGGAGGAGTTTGTCGCTATGAAACCCCGCTTCTTCTGAGCTTCCTTGGGATTGTGTTTTCTGCCTTTCCTCTTTTATTTCCTAGTCAGGAGAGAACGTGGACAGCTTTGTGGCACTTTGAAAAATATCCAGGTGATAACATTACATAGTCAGTTCTAGGAAAGATATATGGACTGTCCTTCAGAAAGGAAAATGCCCTCTTTTATTTTTTGATAGTCTATTTTCCTAAAGGCCATTACCTTTGAAGCGCCCCGTTACACTTTGCTGTGACAGTGCTGTGAACATTTGTAATGTCCTCTGCATGTACCAGCAATTGGCTCTAGGCTAACAGCTGCAGAATTGTGCAAGAAAGCTGACCTGAACTATGTTTGCTGACTGACCATTCCAAGAGGCTTGCTTGTTGTTATAAACCTTATCAAATTACTTGGTTATCATGTAGGAGTGCCCAAACATTTTAGGTTGCCCTAACTTACTTTGCCCTGGTCATGTTCCCCAAGCTGGTTCTATCCATATGTTTTGGACTACAAATCCCCCCACCATGCTGGCCACAGCTGATTGGAGTTTGTAGTGCAAGACATCAAGGGCAGCAGGCTGGGGAAGATTGCATTAGTCTGGGATGGCTGAATTACTCTTGTGGCAGGGAAGTTAGTACCATCAGGGCACCTTCCCACCCACTCCATCCCTAGTTGTTTAGCACTGCCTCATTTCTCAGAAACAAAACACAGCTTTCTTTGGAAAGGATTTGGAGGCATGTGGCGAAAGCAACCAGGAAGACCACGATGAGCCATGTCCGTTGTGGCTTTTCCCCCCATGCACATCCTTTCCAAAGGGTTCTGGGTTTATGCCCACAGAACTGTGTCCCTAGCATGGATGACGGATTCATTTTCTATTTTCCAGGCCATGAGTTAAATTCCCATTCATAGCTTTGTGGGCATCTGCAAAAGTAAAAGAGGTAATCTGAGTAAGATGTGTGCAATGAAACCTTCCTGAGAAGCTGCTGGACTTTGCTGTGTCTGAACAACACACATCCTGTAGTAGGGAATTGAAATTCAAGTAAGGCTTTTAACAAAGTGCCCCATAATATTGCAGAGAAGCTGGTAAAATGTAAGCCAGATGAGGAGTGGTGAAGACAGAATCAGGATTCAATTTGACCTTAACAGATTGGAGAACTGGGCCAAAACTAACAAAATGATAGTTAGACTATGTTCTGCACATAGTCAGGAATAACCAGCTGCACAAATGTAAGTTGGGGGACACCTGGATTGCCCATAGTACCTGTGAAAATGATATAGGGTCTTAGTACAGTAGACCACAAGCTGAACGTGAGTCAACAGTGTGGTGTAGCAGCAAAAAAACCTAATGCTGTTCTAGGCTGCATCAACAGAAATCAAGTGTCCAAATCAAGGGAAGTAATAGAACCTCTCTAGTCTGTTTTGGTCAGACCCCACCTGGAATACTGTGTCCAGTTCTAGGCGCCACAATTTAAGAAGGATGTTGACAAGCTGGAGAGTGTTCAGAAGAGGGCGACCAAGATGATCAAGGGGCTGGAAACCAAGCCTTATGAGCAATGGTTGAGGGAATTGGTTATGTTTAGCCTGGAAAAGAGGAGACTGAGAGGAGATATGATAGCCATCTTCAAATATCTAAAGGGCTGTCACATGGAAGATGGAGAAAGCTTGCTTTCTCCTGCTCTGGAGGGTAGACCCAATTCAATGGCTTCAAATTACAAGGAAGGAGATTCTGGCTAAACATGAGGAAGAACTTTCTGACAGAGCTGTTTAACAGTGAGGGGAATGGACTCCCTTGGGAGGTGGTGGACTCTGCTTCACTGGAGATTGGGTGGCCATCTGTCATGAATGTGTTCAACTAAAGCACCGCTCTGCATTGCAGGGGGTTGGACTAGATGGCCTTTGGTGTCCCTTCCGATTCTACAGTTCTATGATTCTATGAAATGCAACTCCTGCCCTTCCTGATATGAAGAGAGCAGAGGGGAGTTGGGTGTTAGTGACAAACGCAGACTAGCTCAACCCAGCAGATACTGCAGATCTACTTAGCATTCCTGACAGAGACAAGCATCCTCCATCCGCACCATAATCCCAGAGTTGGCAGCCGCAGCTGCTCCTACCCATTATGTGTTTACTTAAGCCGTGACTCAAGCGACGGACCAGATGTAGCGCCAGACACTGATCTGACCGCAAGTCAGATCCAGCCCATGATTCTGACATGGTCTTTGCCCCATTTCAGTCTCAAAAACAGTGGAAAGCAAAACACATATCCACTCCTTTCAAATACACGGCTCCCAGCACAGGACTAGGCTCAGCAAACTTGAGACACGGTAAGTGCCAGTTTCCATTCCATCTGGCTTAAATTCTCTCTTGTTTCCAAGGCAGGAGAGCTGTGTTTCTCCTCACTCTTGGACTTGTATTTGGAGCCTCTTTCTGTGGTGGAAGCAGGGACTGTGCTGGAGAGAGAGAGAGAGAGAGAGAGAGAGAGAGAGAGGGGAGAAGCTTTGTTAGTAGTGGTACCCTGGTGAGGGTCATGGAGTGACAGGTTGACCAGGTTGCCGTGAGGGCAGATTGATCCCCAGCTGAAGTATCAAGTAGCAAATAATCTTAAGAGGACTCAGGAACACAAAGACGATTTTGAAACTGTATGGTGCATACTTGTTTCCAGTACATTAGAAAGGGCAGTGTTGCCTTTTCACCCATGGCTCGCTTTAGGACCATCTGTTAAGAGAAGAGAGTAGAAGACACCTAACTAGTGTAATCGGTTCTAAACTACATGCAAATTTTATTTTGACTTTATTATTTACATTGTATGAGCATGGAATGTTTCTTGGAGGGTGGGGGTATATGGGGATTGTTTGTTATACAGTGGTACCTCGGGTTACAGACGCTTCAGGTTACGGACGCTTCAGGTTACAGACTCCGCTAACCCAGAAATAGTACCTCGGGTTAAGAACTTCAGGATGAGAACAGAAATTGCTCCGCTGCCGCGGCACCAGGAGACTCCATTAGCTAAAGTTAAGAACAGTTTCAGGTTAAGAACGGACCTCCAAAACAAATTAAGTTCTTAACCCGAGGTACCACTGTATATATATTTGTTTAGAAACTTAAAAGAAAAGTATAGGCTGAAGCCATGTTCAGGAAAGAATATAGATGGAAGATAAGATACAGAGTGGCCTACAAGTAGCAAAGGGCTCTACACAGTGCACCCCAACTGTCTGGGGCTGCTTTTGCATTCAGAATTATATCACAGATCCAGCTGAAATTTCCTGGCAGTAATGAACATGGCAGCACATTTCTCAGCTGCTGCACTGATTGGACTTGTCACAGGGATGCTGGATGTCTGGAGGACTTGGTTCTCACAACGTGGTTTTCCATGCCAATTCATAGACAGAAACACGTGCCGAGCCTTGTCTTGTCCTGTAATGTTAACACTCAGATGTAAAATACTTGAGTCTTTTTTTAAAAAAAAAATCATTGTGAGCATTTAGCAGAAAAGAGAAGAGAAAAATCTCTGTGTACCCTTTTACGTTTCCCTGAAATGCAATGCTGTTTCAAACTTCTCTTTGAAACCACCATGGTTAGAAATGTATTTTGAAATGAAAGTTGTGACGCTCTGGATCATAGTGGCAATCTCTGCCTTTTACAGAAGTGCCTGAGGGCTTGGGTGTGATTCATGGTATGTACTGGTATGTTGCTTGCACCTGGCTAAAAGTATGAAGAAAAAATCCTGCAGCTTCCGGGGAACCTGGTGTTTTTGCATGATGCCCGTTGGGATTATGGGCTTTTAAAGCATTTTGCAATTCTGAGACCAGGGCATTTCCTCTGCTTGAAATTGAAGTCCAGCTTCAGCCCCAAATTCGGCACCAGTGGGGTGATATCCTACTATATCTCTGCACTGCAGTGGGGTGTGTGTCACCTGTGGGAATGCTTCTGTTTTGGATATAATTATGCAGCTGTTATGTTTTTGGATATAATTATGCAACTGTTGTAATTTAGATATTATATTTTATGTGAGGGAATCATTGGGAAATTTGGTTATTATGTATATATGTTAAGTTTCAATAAAGATCTGGGGGGGGGGGAGAAGTACATCTTTGTAACCAGTGGTATCATGGGCACTAGCCAATAGGTACCTGTGACACGTGCACAACTGAACTTACTGTATTCCAAACTGCAGCTGCTTTTTGCAGATAAATTGCATTTTCCCATCAACATAAGTGCTACAGCGGGGAGGAAATCTGGATTACCCAAACAATGTAACAGCTCTATGTTCACGGTGCAATAAAACAATAGTCTTGAAATACCTAGTGGTATAACAGTCCATTATTCCAAGCCTTGGGGAGAAAAGACCAAGGGGAAACTCTGGTCTCCTCTGATTCCAAGAAAGGCTGGGAAAGTATTGCAGCAGAAGGAAGGGAGAAGTGATTATGTGCCCTTTGTCAAATGGGGCCATATAAATGTGATAAGAATGAGATGGATAAAGACTGTAAATCAATTTGTACACTAATTATGCTGTAAAAAGTATTTATTTATTGCGCATGCTTTAGCAGAATCACAGAGATTCAGTGTATGTGCAGTGCAGACAAGAAAGAGAGTTTTGGGGGGAAATCTCAGGACCTGGCACAAATAGATGTCAAACAGCTTTTAAATGTAACCAGCTAAGCTCCATTCTTATGCAACTGGAATTTGCATATTTGCTGTAGCCTGTACTTAAGTCACCACAGGAGCTGTGGTTTTGACCTCTTCATTTCATGTATGAAAGCTGCTAAGCTTTAGTGGGAAAGCGAGAAATGTTGTAAAGGCAGGAATCTGTCTCTTCAATCTGCGTAAAAAGAACAAGTTGGCAAACCACGTGGAAGACTTTTTGTTTTAACGATTTCACGATATGTTGTTCCTATTTTCAGACTGTACACAGTTAAAGTTTCTTGAAGTATTAAGTGATATGGAAGTGCTTTAAAATAAATAAATGTCACATGCACACAGGAGCGAAATCCCAGTTCAAAGAGATGATGTTATTTCATTTTGTAGCATCTAATCTGAAGATCACTTTCTCCATGTCATGGTGTAAGGCAGATGATAAGTCCCCATCCCCAAATGCACTTAACCAGGGGGAAATCAAGTTCGATGGGAAATTGCCGTATCTTGTTAGGAGCAGGGAGCAAAAACTTTATAAAGTATCCCAGAATGATGCTCTTTCTTTGCATCCTATTATGCTTGTGTATGGAAGGCCTTGGAAGGCGGCTGTGATGTGCCCAGGCTGTGGGTGCCGTGCAGTTATGGGCAATAATGGGAGAGGGCAAGGAGGGCTCACAAGTTCAGACTTACGTGTAGATCAGATTGGAACCACTCTATCTGCTCTCTATCCAAGAAATATTGCATATTGCTATGATTGTGCCTGTGTAGCAACATGGTCTTGTTTGCTCTCCTAGTCCTTTATCATGTCAGATGTTGGTTTCTCTTCACTTTGTCCCCCAACTTCTACTTGTTGTATGTTCTGTCTTTTGATTGCTTGAGCACCTAAGATCTTTTATGTTGGCTGCTCTACCTCTGGCCTTTTCCACTGTTGTTTCTGCTTACTCATATTTCCATCACTGTATTTGTGTGTAGATTTCTGGACGGTATTCATCCCCATTTTTCCATTACTGATTCAGTTCTCAGCCTTTGGTAAATAGAACATTGTGTGTGGAAGGTGGGAGAGCTAGGAGTGAAGTGGGGAATATATAATTATGGCAAATCAGTAACAGCCCAGTAGTAACCTGTTGTGCGCAACTTCTGAAAGGGCACAAGGATTACTTCCAGGTCTTGTAATGAGATGGACCTGTGTGTGAGTTAAAGGGATGGACCCACAACAAATCCCTGCTGAGAGCATTTCCCCAGTATTCACAAGCAAGATTTCCTTTTTAAAATGCCACTGCTAGATGTGTTTTTGCATGTATTTTCTAGAGAGGTCAACAAGGGCACTGTGTATTAAATTTCCTATTTGTGTTCCTGAGGACTAGAAACTTTTTAAAAAAAAAATTGGAGACAAGCTTGTCTATAAGCCAGCACATTCTATTCTAGAAATCCACATGCATCCTTGTTCTGTTCAGCTGCTTCAGTGCTGGTGTCTAGAACCACCAGTGTTTCTAGATCCTTTCAGTTTCTTTGGATTCTATGAACAATTTCATTGGACTCCATTGTTCTGGCTTCTCATTAACTGTTTTTTCTTTCCTTTTAAAAAAAATCTATTACTTTTATTTGAGCATAACGAACAACCAAATATTTTCAATGAAGCTCTGCGGTCTTGTCAATATATGGTGCAAGATGTATAATATATTCATAGTAATCTAATGCAGCAAAATTAATCAGTAACTAACCTTTTTCTTTTCTTTCGACCCTCCAGGGGGCCAGCTGTGAAGTGAAGCAGTGAGAATTTGCTACACGCAAGAAACACCTGCAAAGTGCCAAAATGACAGGCAACAGCCCTCAGGACAGGTATGGTTGGGGCGCAATGGAACAGAAAGGGAACTGCCTGTGTATATGGGCAAATGCAAACACACACACACACACACACACACACACACACACACACACACACTTGTGTTTATTTCGCACCAGGCCCACCATTAACACACAACACACAGATGCTGGAGTCCTACTACCTTATCAGGGATCACTGCTCACAGCTACTTTAGACCACCTTTAAAATAACGTTTTTGGTGGTCCAGTTTGTGTCCATGCAACTTGGTCTGGGAGTCACTGTGATTTTAGTGTCCTACAATACCCTGGATTGATGCTATCTCAGGGGCATTGTGGGTAATTTTAAAGGTGCAAACTTCTAGACTGAGCTGCCTGCTCATCAGAGCATAGCTGCTGCCTACTATGGTCACTAGGTAAGTCTGCTACTTACCTAACAGACTTACCTAGTGACCATGGTAGACCAAGCACTAGGGCACTTTAACAAAGACACCCCACTAAAGCCTGGAGCCAGCTTTGCTAGCACTGTACGAAACAGCCCCTTCTTTTCCTACACCTTGATTTTGATGTCACATGACACATTTCCCCACATGGAAATAGGAAGCTGCTTTTATATAGATTCAAGCCAAGGAGCCATCTAACTCAGTACTGTCGACACTGACTGGCAACAGGTCTCCAGAGTTTCAGGCAAGAGTCTTTCTCAGCCCTGCTTGGACCTGAATTGAACCCAGGACCTTTTGTCTGACTTATTGTATGGGAAACGTAGTGTGAGTGTTTTGGATGACTGGATTTATGTTCCGATGACTGCACTGATGTCTCTTAAGAGACTTCCTTGTTCCGAGGCAGGAGCAACAACAAACAGAATCAATTGGCAGTGGGAAAGCTGTGGCAGTCCCTTTTAGAAAATGAGCCCTGTCTCTTTGCCTGCTTCTGAATCTCTTTCTTCCTAGCTTTGCTCACCACGAACTTCTCACTTTCTGACATAAGGCAACATGCTTAGCGCTGAGGGCCCCTGGCACGAGCTTAGGATGAGCCACAGAAAGCAATTCCAGAGCTTGAACAAAGCCTCTGTGCTCTTTCTTCCTAAATGGAAGCCATGGCAATGCTGCTTGCCAGGAGACCATGCATAAAAGAAATCACATTTTTACATCATTCCCCTTGCTGTACGTACCTTGCCTCATTTTAGCCACCACCCAAAACCTCCTTTGCCACAAATCTAGTACTTTATCCTCTGCTGAACGTGTGAGCATTGTTGTATGAATGATCCTAAGAGACTGGGCAAGTATTCTCCCACTCAACGCTTCTGTGACTGTCATAAAAGATAGCAAAGAAGGACCCCCCCCCCTGTGTTTCCATGCTTGGTGCCTGAGTGCTTTGGAAGATCACATATTTACTCAATTAAAAAAAAAAAAATTGGTCAAGCACACTTACTCATTCATTAGCCCAGGCAAACACATGCTTAAATTTATCTTGCCGAAATCAACAGGACTCTTAACTGTAGCTGCATCGTACACTCATTTGTTTGTTTAGAGCTACAGATGGTCCATCCCAAGTCTCAAGATGAGAATTATTTGTAGACGAGATGGATCCTTGTCCCTAACAAGCTCACATATTAAGTTTGAAGGACGGGGAGGAAATGAAATGAGAATAGTACTGAAGTTACTTCACAGAGTCTGGCGAGAACTAGCAGAGCAAAGGATCTTGAAAGGATTTATATAGAACCTTCCCTGGCCTTGTGCCCTCTGGATGTTTTGGACTCGACTCCCATGATCCCTGACCATTGGCCATGGTGTTCAGGGCTGATGGGAGTTGTAGTTCCAAGCATCTGGAGGCTGGGAAAGGCTGATTTATATTGTACTCAAGAGATTCTAATAAGAATCTCCAAGTTGCCCCTTACTGGCTCTGGGGCTATATATAGCCTGAAGGGCATGTTTATGAAAACGGTTGCTCAATTTCCCACCACTGCAGCCTCGATACCAGCATATAAACATCTTGTTGAAAGATGAAGGTCTTTCAGTAGGCTCTCAAAATCAACAGAGATGGCACCTTTTTAACATGCAAGTAGAGGGGGTTCCAAGGGGTAGGTGCTGCAACCCTAAAAACCCTAGATTGTGTGGAATGGACCTCCTGATGTGATGTAATCTGCAGCAGGCACTCAACTGCAGAGTGCAACTCTTTTGTGTTGGCGTCAACCCAGATCAGCCTATTGGTCCCCTTTGGTTACTAGCGTTCCAGCATGGGATAGTGGGATTCTCCAGGTGAGGAAGGAGCAAAATGTGACTGCCCTGCTGGTTGCTGCAACAGTATAGCTTACTCTAGCTCAATCAGTACTTAATCTCAAGGTCTTGGGTTCGAGCCCTACGTTGGGCAAAAGGGATTTGGACTGAAATGACCCTCATGGTGCCTTTCAATTCTACAGTTCTATGATTATTTATTTATTTATTTATTTAGTAGAAAATTAATTTATTTTCTTTACTCCAAGGGTTCTCAGCCTCCCCCTTTTATCCTTGCAACATCCCTGTGAGGTGGGTTAGATTGAGAAATGGTGGGCTTCGTGGCTGAGTCACCATTTGAATCCTGGTCCAACAATCTCTTAGTCGTTGCACCACACGCAATGACTGGCATGTTTAGCACCTTTTGCACTTACAGCGTTTCTAACGTTTATTTAATCCTCGAGCGGTATGCAACGTTTTGAATGGCAATATAGAAATGTCTTAAATGGCCTGGCTGCCCTTGTCCAGGAGCTCCCACTTAGTCCCCGTTGGTTGTTCTTGTTTCTTGCAGGTATAAGGCTGTCTGGCTGATCTTTTTCATTCTTGGCCTTGGGACGCTTTTGCCATGGAATTTTTTCATGACTGCTACGGGGGTAAGTTCAAGGGAGGTGGGAGCCACTTGTGTATATATCGTTGATGTGTTTGGTACTAGACGCCTTCACCAGGGCTGGCCTAGATCAGGGATTCCCAAGCTGTGTGTCAGGGTACCCGAGTGTGATGCTAGAGGGACTGAAATGCACCTTGAGGAATCAGATTGTTTCTTGGGTGCATCCACCACAGCACATTGCTCCACAAGACCAGATTAAGAGGCATGGTGGCTCTGTGTTAGTCCGTGTCCAAGACACTGTAGTCATTTTTCCTTCAGTGGGACTTCATTACAGCCACTTCCTGTGGCTTGCACCCATACATAGGAGGTGCCTTTTGATGAGGATTGCTTGATGAATATGAGCAGCGATAAGGGCAACTGTTCTGCCCAAACCCCTTCTATCCCAGGGGTAGCACCCAAGGCGATCGCCTGGACCTTCCCATTGGAAAGGTGTTTTATCTTTCCAAGATGAATCTCTTCAAGGCATTTATGAGGATCCATCCCCCCGCAAAAAACACACACAAAACAGCTCTTTGGTTTGCCGTCATAAACATGGCTTAGCATGATTTAGAGTTGATTCTTTTAACAGGTGACAGAAAGCCCTGCTCATTGAAGAACTTAGCAATTACTTAGCAGGGAAGCTTCTTTTCTTCATGCTCTCCTCTGTCCACTCTCTGCAGTACTTTACTAGCCGCCTGAATGAGGATACTTACAACAATGTGTCCTCCATTGATCTCCATATGAACATGAATGACACAGAGACTGAGAAACCTCCTGCCACACACTTGCAGTCCATATTCAACAATGTGATGACACTCTGCGCCATGTTGCCTCTACTCATCTTTACCTGCCTCAACTCCTTCATCCACCAAAGGTGAGATCTTTGTAGTTTTCTTCCTCAAAGGAAGCCCCGTGCTTCCTGCTTCGTCCCTCTTCTCCTTTTGGCCCAACAGTTGCATCGAGGGCAAGACAGCCTTGACATTTCCAATGGAAAGGAGACTCTTTTTGATAGAGTTATAATCATGGTGGATCATGTCCTTTTTGCATCTTTGTTGGGCTTTTTAGTTTTCGACAATGCTTTGTTAATCATGTAATACGGCTTATTCTGTAACTGTGATGCTCTATTAATGTCATGGTTATTTATTGTTTGTAAGCACTTTTGGGATTCATTTGAATGCATATCAAACAACCAGTCAATTTTCTCTTGCTCCCTCTGTCAATGTCAACTTGTTAGGATCCCTCAGCAAGTTCGGATCCTATGCAGCCTGGTGGCTATCCTGTTGGTCTTCCTAGTAACAGCCATCATAGTCAAGATCTCCATGGACCCTTTGTCGTTCTTCACTATCACCATGGTCAAGATAGTCTTCATCAATTGTAAGTGTGGGTCACTTGTAGACTGGCCTTGATATTGACAGAATGGAATATAGACATTTCTCACATGCAACCCTTCACCAACGGAGAGAGAGAGAGAGAGAGAGAGAGAGCGCTTGTCTGAATGCAGGAAGGCAAATCCTGATTGCCTTTGGAGGAATGGGAATGTCAGAATTCAGAGCTATGACTCTCATAGCAGAAGATATTGTAGGGACTTGGGTAAAGGATTATTTATTTATTTACAAAATTTTATAAAATAGATAGATAGATAGATAGATAGATAGATAGATAGATAGATAGATAGACGGACGGACAGACAGACAGACAGACAGAGGTACTTGGTGTTGAAGTGAGAAAGTAGCTTCTTCATCTCTGTAAAACCTGCATATGGAAACTTAAGGCCATCTAGGTATTGTTGGACTTACGGCTTCCATCACTCCTGGCAATTGGCAGTGGAGGCTGTAGAAGGAGTAGTCCTTCTCCAGCAAGGCTGAGTGCAGCATGTTTACCCTTGAGAGTGCATATTCAGGCTGCCTTCTCCTCAGCACTGGGTGGTGTCACAATATCCCCTCTGCACCAGACCTCTCCGCCACTCACCTCTCTGCCTTTTCTCCCTACAGCCTTTGGCGCCATTCTCCAGGGCAGCCTCTTTGGACTGGCAGGACTCCTGCCTGCCAGTTACACAGCACCTATTATGAGCGGGCAGGGCCTTGCAGGGACATTTGCAGCTCTGGCCATGATCTGCGCTCTCGCCAGTGAGTATTGCTACACAACCACCCATCTCCTTTCAGCATAAGAGCCTGGACTACTTGGGTGGATGAAATCTCAGATCAGAAGAAGCCTTTAGTGTACATTCTTGAAAGGGCCTTCTCTCCACTGGGGTCTAGCTTCTGTGGTCCCTAATCTTCATGTCCCTTCTCAGTCACAAACTGCAAGGCTTGTCCTTTTCAAATCCCTGTGAAGGACAAACCTTGAGGTTTTGGTATCTTCAAAACCCTTGGCTCTGTGGTCATTATCACTGGTGACCTGCATTGTGTGTGTTGGTTTGTGACTGGACCTCCATGCAAAGGGTTGCATTAGATGACTCCCTGGTTTGAAGCAGGAACCCCAAGGTTCCTAGAAACATAATTTTCAGGTGGCTGCCTCTGCTTTACCCTCAGATGGGCAGGAAAGTTTCCCCAGTCACCGTATCTTTCCACATCTTTCAGGTGGCTCTAAACTGGAAGACAGTGCCTTTGGTTACTTCATCACCGCCTGTGTTGTGATCCTAATGGCCATTGGCGCCTATATTATGTTGCCTCGTCTGGTAAGGATTCTCTTTTCTCTTAAGGTGGCCCTGAAATAGTGGGCAGCTCCTTGTATTCCTGGCCAATGGGCACCATTTTGCAGGGTGGTGGGAGCAGGATCTGTGTCCCATTCTCAGTTATACAATAGGTCTGTGGAGCCACAAGGAGTCTCAGTTTTTTGCTTCAGAAGAGTTCCCAAGATCACCCAAGAACAGCCTCCCACCAGATGTCAAAGAGAAAAACAACTACCAGACTTTTAGAAGACATCTGAAGGCAGCCCTGTTTAGGGAAGCTTTTAATGTTTAATAGGTTATTGTATTTTAATATTCTGTTGGAAGCCACCCAGAGTGGCTGGGGAAACCCAGCCAGATAGGCGGGGTATAAATAATAAATTATTTATTATTATTATTATTATTATTATTATTATTATTATTATTATTATTATATCATCATCATCATCTTTCCCTTTGCCACCACTACGTTATAGTTGTTTTTACCTTCCACGCCAACACATGTTCTATGCTACGCCCTGGTTTTCTCAACAGGACTTCTTCCGCTACTACTCCATGAAGGATAAGACAGAATATCGGACCCATGAGGCCTACTCTGAGGTGGAAACCAAGATGGACCTCATCAAGAAAGGTAAAAGAAGGAAGAGATGATGGGCTGGGAAGTGTGCTTCCAATTCAGTTATGGGGTTGGGGGTCCCCACCAGCACTTAGTAACAGTCAAAACATGCTTTAGTACAGGGCTGAGGAATCTGTGGCCCTCAAATTGTTGTTGGGCTGCAACAGAATGGCCAATGGTCAAGGATGATGGCAGATTTTATCCAACATCTGGAAAGCCACATATTCCTCATTCCTGTTACAGAATATATGCAGCAAATGATAATCCTCTGACACACCAGTGGCCCGCTTTATTTGGGCAATTCCCCAAGGTAAGATTAAGAGTACCTTTTGCCATCTATGACAGGTCTGCCAATTATATGGCCACCATGGTGCAGGAATAGCCTGGCTACAATGATTCATGCACTGTAACCACAAGACGCAATTATTGCAGTGCGCTCGGTGTGGGGCTATCCTCGCACATTGCCTGGCGCAAAATGCTGTGGCTGCATCGCTGAGAGGGAGAGGCCAGCCCATAAATCGTTGCAGTGGCTGCCCATATGTTGCAGGACCAGGTTCAAGGTTCTTGTATTAATTTACCAGGCCCATAACAACTCGGCTCCAGGATATCATAAGGGGCCATCTGATCTCTTATATCCTGGCTCAAACACTGAAATCTTGAGTGGAGCCCCTGTTAGTGGTTCCCCACAGTTCAAATGCACCCCTCGTAACTATTAGGACCCACAACACTGGATACATAGCTTCTATCTATGGAACTCCACACACACACACACACACACAGAGAGAGAGAGAGAGAGAGAGAGAGAGAGAGAGAGAGAGAGAGATTGAGAGAGAGAGATTAGACTCTCCTTGTTGAACTTCAGGCACATGGCAAAGACTTTCTTACTACAGAAGGAATTGTAGGGGAGTGTTTTGGATTTATGACACATTTTTACTTTTTTATTTTCTGTATGGTTATTCTCCGTATGATTTATCTGTATAAATAAATAAATTACATAAGCCATAAGGATGCTCAACTTGCATCCTATTCCCTGTTTTTTTTTTTTTTGCTTTTTTTGCAATGGTCTTCATTGATGTGCACTGTTATAATCTCTCTTCTACCAACCAACCCAGCATTTCTCGCTTGAACATTGGCCGATAATGTAAACATCTGACTATCCCTAGCACGGGGGGTGGGGAAATTTGTGGCCCTCCAGATGTTGCTGGACTCCAGCTCCTGTGATTCCCGGGAAGCATGGTCAATAGTTGGGGTAATGAGAGTTTTAGTACAATGTTGTCTAGAGATCCACAGGGTCCCCACCCCAGATCTGTTAGGATTTTCTTTATTATTGCTTTTACTTTCGTGGGCCAGTTATTAACAACTCCTATGAAAACTCATAATAAAAACAAGGTGAAAGGTGTTGAATGGTTTCTTTAAATGTAAAGGTTCATCATTGTTGCACCCGATGTGTATGTCTTTAAGGGGCCAGAGCAAGGGCCAGAGTAAGATAACGAGACCCAGCTTTACAGCTGTGAAGCATAGCAGGTGCTGCTGAGTTGTATTTGATTAAGGTGTGTCAGCATTTGGGTGTAGTATATAAGGAGCAGCACCTAGCTGTCCCATTACCCTGGGGGATGGGTTGGTGGTTGGGTCTGGTTTGGTTGTTAATGTATTTAGTGTAAAAGGAGTTTTTGTTTTTCTTATTAAAACCTTGTTTAAGTTATTTTTGAGTCCTTTATTTTTAATGCATGGTCTCCCCAGCAAGCTCTCTGCGCTACTAAACTGCAAACAGCCAACATCTTTGGTTATGGGCCCAGCTGCTGAGTGGATGACTGCATATTTTTGGACTCTGAGAAAGGTTTGAAAACTCCTTCTCCTGTTGGCGTAGTTCTGTGGGTCTGGAAGAGTTCCAGAATGGTTGACCGGGTTCCTGAAGCTGAGAAGGCTCTGGTCTTCCCACAGCTAACAGATGAGAACTATAGTTTATGGTCTTTTCGGGTGGAGGCGCTTTTGACCTCTAGAGAAGTATGGACCTATGTAACAGATGACCCTCCTGACCCTGTGACTAATGCTTGGTCGAAAGGAGATGCAAAAGCCAGGGCGATAATTAATTTGGCAGTCAGCGACCAGCAAGTAGTCTATATAAGAAATAAGAAAACTGCCAAAGAAATGTGGGATAGTCTTGCAGCAGTGCATGTTAAAAAAGAGTCAGCATCTGCATTGACGTTTTTCAAGCAGTTGTACCAGACGAAGTTGCAGCCTGGTGGTGATTTGGCAGCACACTTGAGACGTCTGGAGGCAATACGCGGTGAATTAATTCGAAGGGACATGGAGATACCTGATATTCAGTATGTTTTTATCATTCTTTGTTCCCTTAACGAGGACTTTGATGGCATAGCTAGCCAGATATCTGCCGTTCCACCAGCACAATTAACTGTGGAAGGGGTAACGGCAAGATTAATGGGCGAGTTGGACAGAAGGGAGGCTTGTGCCATAAGCACTCCTATTTCCAGAAGTAATGAGGAACTGCATATGAAACTTGTGGTGATACGACTGCATTTAAAGCTGCAAAGCGTTGTTGGTTCTGCAATAAGCAAGGACATTTTGCAAAGGACTGCAGAGCCAAAAGAAAGCAAAGTACTCCTAAGTCTGTTTCTGTTCGTCAGTCACGGTCGTCAGCCCAGCAGCCGACATCGTATAGTAGAGACAGAAACGAGCCCCGAGCTTTTCATGCTCAGATAACAGATCATAAAAGAATTAAAGGTGCCAAGTGGAATTCTTTTATTGTCGACTCAGGAGCATCTCAGCATGTTTGCAATGATCGAAGCTTGTTTATTTCTTTCGAAGAGGAAATTGGTAATGTACATTTAGCCAATTCACAAGTCTTGCAGTCGCTTGGCAGGGGTACTGTTAAACTTGACTCTTTAAACATTACGATAGCAAACTGCATTTACTGCCCGTCAGTGGACAATTTATTGTCAGTAAGGTGCTTTGCTCGTCAAGGCATAACTGTGCGTTTCTTAAAGTCAATGTGTGAGTTTTTCGATGGGAACAAACGTCTATTATATGCCCGGGAATCTGATGGTTTATATAGACTGTATTTTCGCACCTACTCCCAATCGCCTATAAATTGCAGAGCAGCACAGTCAAGCCAGGGGTTGAGGAATGTAAGGCCACATTCCGGGTGTGTCCATGAGGCACACAGAATTCTGGGACACCTGAATTTTGCTGATGTAATTAAGACAAAGAATATTGTTAATGGCCTCAACTTAAAACCATGTAAATTCTTTATGCAATGTCTATCCTGTTGCAAGAATAAGATTAAGGTTGCACGCAAGGGTAGGTGCTCAGATAGGAAAGTAACTGAGCCATTTGAGCGTGTACATTGTGATTTAGTTGGGCCACTCCCACCATCATTAGGAGGTTCTAAGTACTGGCTTACTCTGATAGACCAGTATAGTAGATATTGTTGGACTTATGCAATAGCTGAGAAGTCCCAAGCATTTGAGAAGTACAAAGTTTTTTGCAACTGGGTAAAAACGCACTTTAACAAATCAATTAAGAACCTGTTTTCTGACCGGGGTGGAGAATTTGTTTCTGAGGATTTTGAGAAATTCCTGGAAGCGCAGGGGACTACTCATGAGTTATCTTGCCCCCAAAGTCCATGGCAAAATGGGCCTGTTGAAGTTGTGCAGCGTGACCTACAGGCAGGGGTTAAAACTTATCTGCACGATGCTAATCTGCCCAAAGACTTTTGGGCTGAAGCGCTTAATGCGTTTTGTTATGTTAGAAATTGCAGTTATCATTCTGGTTTAGATGTCACCCCCTATGAGAAGCTGTTTAAAAAACGCCCTAATCTGAAATACCTACGCATTTGGGGTTCAGATGTAATTATGCATTATCCCGCTAAGCAGAAATTGGGTGAACGTAGTGTCCAGGGAAAATTAATGGGCTACCAGCAGGGGGCGTACAGAATTTACATACCAGCAACTGGCAAATTTCATATTACCAGAAGTATGATACAAACTGTAAATTGGAATGGAATTGCTGTCTTCCAAGATACTGATGGTATAGATAATACTGAGGAAGAAGAGGAGGAAGCAGCAGCAGCAGGGAATAATAATGATCCTGAATTAATGGAAAAAGACAAAAAGCCTGTTGAATCTGATAATTTGCTTGATGATTTAAAGTCACAGGCACCCGAGGGGAGATTAGATTCTCTCGAGTTTTCTGATCGTGAGCTTAGCCTACAGGCATCTCTTCATTCTGACAATGATTTACAACCTGAAACTAGTGGTTCACTTAGTCCCATTAAGTCTGAGGAGTCTGACTCTCCTTCCGGACTGAGACGTTCAGATAGAAAGAGACAGAAGCCACAACGTTTTGCAGATGAACATTTTAATACTGTGTATGCCAATAAGGCAGTTTTTGAGCCAAAAAGCTACAATGATGTTCAGAAATTACCTAAGCAACAAGCTGCAAATTGGTATAAAGCTATGAACTCTGAGATAGCTTCTTTAAAAGAGCATAACACTTGGTCTCTTGTACCACAAACCCCAGATATGAGACTTACTGATTCAAAATGGGTTTATAGAGTTAAAATGAATGACAAAAATGAAGTTGTAAGGTACAAAGCAAGACTAGTTGCTAGGGGTTTTCAACATATTCCAGGCGAAGATTAAGATTTGTGTTATTCACCAAGCGTAAAATATGAAACAATTAAGCTTTTGTTAAAAGATGCATCACAATGTGGAAAAGCCCACTAAGCAAAGTTTCTCTGCTCTTAAGAGAGTGGTAATGTATCTTAAACATACCAAACATTATAGGTTGCAGTTTACATCAAGTATTGACAAAGGTTACACATGAAAGACATGTACAAAGTATGCTTTATGTTTTTGTTCCACAATGATGAACCGCAGGGGAAATGTTGAATGGTTTCTTTAAATGTAAAGGTTCATCATTGTTGCACCCGATGTGTATGTCTTTAAGGGGCCAGAGCAAGGGCCAGAGTAAGATAACGAGACCCAGCTTTACAGCTGTGAAGCATAGCAGGTGCTGCTGAGTTGTATTTGATTAAGGTGTGTCAGCATTTGGGTGTAGTATATAAGGAGCAGCACCTAGCTGTCCCATTACCCTGGGGGATGGGTTGGTGGTTGGGTCTGGTTTGGTTGTTAATGTATTTAGTGTAAAAGGAGTTTTTGTTTTTCTTATTAAAACCTTGTTTAAGTTATTTTTGAGTCCTTTATTTTTAATGCATGGTCTCCCCAGCAAGCTCTCTGCGTCCAGCAAATACTCAGGCATATAGTGTACTTTATCAGAAATGATCCTAATAATTATTATTTTAAAAAGCGTGAGAAATCATTCTAAACATTGTCTTTTTCTGCAGATGACCTCAATGGTGTGGAACCCCCACATGCTGCAAATGGGGCCTCCCGTGAACCAGACCACAACCCTTCAGTGCTGAGCATTTTCAAAAAGGTATTGGAACTTAAAATGGGCCTTGGAATACTTGGCTCTTCCGAGGTTGGGCCTTGAAATGGGCCTGTCCCACACCCATGTTTCTAGGGTTTTCTTGTCCTGAATTTGTCTTCATGTGTACCTATTCCATTTTCTTCACCAGATCTGGGTCATGGCCGCTTGTGTCTGCTTTGTCTTTACTGTCACTATTGGGGTCTTCCCAGCTGTCACTGCTGATGTAAAACCAACCATTGCAGGAAAGACACTTTGGGGTAAGTGAAAGTGCACTCCATTGTAAGTGGCTGGGGCCAGAACTATTGATGGCCAAACCCTGGGAGATTTGGGCAGACTAATAAATAAATAAATACATGAATAGCCCACCCTTCATTTGGGGAGCTCAGAGCTCCTTACATGGGGACTCCTGGGCAGCCTTTTATCCAGGAACTGACCTGGCTGGCGCCTGCTTAGCTTGAATAAAGTTATACCGCCATGATGCCATCATCAGCTGTAACCCCATAAAGCAGCCTTCCCCAACCTTCTTCTCTCCAGATGTTTTGGACTACAACTCCCATCATACCCATCCAGCATGGCTAGGGCTGATGGAAGTTGTAGTCCAAAACTTGTGAAGTGCATTAAGTTTGAGAAGGCCGCCATCAACTGTGGGTAAGAGCAGGAGGGCATTAAGTGTGGGCTGGGCAGGTTTAGCCTGGAGAGCTGGAAGACTTTGAAGAGAGGATTATCTGTTGGAAGAAGAATATTTGATCACCAACAATGACTAGGGTGGAAACGGGTCTGAAAATTAAATGCATCCTTCCTGGTCTAAGTTTCTACATCCTGCTTGGACAAAACATGCACATTTTCTTATTTCTTCTTACTATACCTCTCTGCATTTACACCATGCATGCATGCTACAACAGACTCTGTACAATTATCGACGACATTCTTTGTTGGGAAAGGAATAGCAGAGGGCTGTGACAATCCATGCGTATTATATAGATAAGTTCTCATGAGCAGCGTGCATGAAAAGTATGCTAAAGAAGGGAGTATGATTTCGCAGTGGAGAACAGAGAAGATTTCGGAGGGTGTCTTATCGGGGTAGGAGGAAGCTATGCCCACCTCCTCGGCTGCCTGAATTCAACTCTCTTCGAAGATGGAGCAAACCTTTTGCTGCTTTGATAAGACAGAACAGTATCAAAAGGGAAAGAATGAAGGAAATTTCTACAACCACCAAGTCCTGGATGCGGGATGCTCTTCCCCCAGCCCTTAACCTACTATTTTGGGAGGGGTTGTGGGTTTTTTTGCATGTATCTCAAAGGGCTGAGTTTTCTTCACCAGTTTGACACCACTCACTAGTGCTCCCATAGTGACTGGGTACAGGAACAGACTGACCCACAGCTGCAGGGCTCCTTTCATCAGCAGCATGTTCCATGTTCAAAGAAGGCGGAAGTGTGTGGCTTACATGCACCTCAAGCATTCCGTACCATTTGCCTGGGCCTAGCCCTGGGGCTTGCTGTCGCTCTGCTTGACTATAGCAGGGGACTGAGGTCCTGGAACTGATTCCTCCTCTCCACTTCTCTCTTTCCTCAGCTGATTACTTTATCGCAGTCTGTTGTTTCCTGACGTTTAATGTCTTCGACTGGGCAGGTCGGAGCCTTACAGCTGTCTGCATGTGGGTGAGTATCCACTAGAAAGGCCATTGGTATTGGCTTAACCAGACAGAGCCTACCCTTCCTAAAGCTCATTAAACAAGTTAGCACAACAGCCAGTAATGTTTCTGAATACCAGTTGCTAGAAACCTTTATATTTCATTTTTTGGGTCAGGCTCCGTTGGCTTTTTAGAAACTTCCTGTCTTTCCATCTGAGATATGCGGGTATTATTTCTTCCGGGTTTTTTTGCCTCTGAATGAGGGCAGATGGATTCACAGTTTTGTATAGAGTAGTAGAGAATAGTTAGAGCTGAAAATAAGTATCTATAGAGAGAATGTGCCACAAATGGAGTTGAAGAAATAGCCCTCACAGCACACTTTCTCTTGCTTCTTGAAGTTATGGTTCATATTAAGATGCCCCTCTGACTGGATTGAGCATAGTCAGTTTCACCTCATGGTCCTCTGCGGAACATGCAACATATTGGCCTGGCATCAAGGGTTGACATGGGTTGGGCATCTGCCAAGGGGTCGCTGCCCACAGTCTCACTGCCGCTTTCCATCATTACAACCAGCTTTATTGTTCAGCTATGCCTCGCTCTGGCCCTGTAGTTCTTATGTTTAAGGTTAAGGAGAGGCAAGTTGAGCTGAGCTGCCTGACTGTCGTAGAGCAGGAGATGCCAGGCAGTGACAGAGGGGTGAGTCAGTGTGTGTTGTGTAATCTTTAAGGTACCACAGAAGGCCACAGTTGCTGTGGAGAGGAATAAAGTGTCTGGGAATAATGAAGGAAGGGGAAAGGGGTGTAAAGGAAGAGACTTCAAAAACAGGAGGGAAAGTGGGAGGCAAAGTTGATGCCTGGCTAACCAGAGACATGAGCAACTGTGGAAAGAATAAGTAGTGCAGAGGTGGAGAGGGAAGAGTCAAAGACAGCTCATGGTTTTGCTTGGCACATGAAAGAGGCACACCTCTGTGTCCCCCGCCCCCATGTATGCGGCTTGGAGAAAAACACTTCACCAATTGCAGACTCTAGTAAACAAGCCCACGCTTGCAGTCTCTAAATGAGCAGGCTGTCCGGTACAGCACAGAGGCTGCGTGCTGGGGGCCAGGCAACAGAGAAAGGGCTCTGGCAGCCCAGACCAAGATCTGTGGATGGAGGGTACAGAGAACCCAAAGATCAACCACCTTCTTCTCAAGGGTTGTGAGAAACAGGTTTCCTCTTGGGCCCATCTGCAAGATGAGCACCTGCACTACAGCTCACCACTTTGGCCCAGGCCCCTGCAGTTCAGATAAATATATTGGTGCACACCAGTAAGAGACTCCATCCTGGTCTGAGTCAATAGACCTCTGTGGGAAGTCTGAGCCCAACTTCACCTTTTGCTTCTCTCTGTCTGTTGGCTGCTCTCCCGTTTGCCCATGCAAAGAGATGGATGTACAAATAATGCTTGCAAAACAGCAGTGTGGGAAGTCTGATGCCACAGACTGCCTCTTTGTATGTGGTTTGAGCCTCATGATCCACCCAGGCCCCTCATTTCCTCTGGCAGATCCATTTTCCTGCTGCCTCCTCTTTTGACAGAAATAATAGTTGTGTTCGTTCGCCACAGCATAGTCAACACTGAGGTAGATAGAGGGCTGCTCGCCCCACTGTTATTGAAGTGCCTGGATATAGGCCCATCCAGCTTCTCATGTTTTGATAAGGGACCAGTGCTAATTTGGCAAACCGGGACTAGTTAAACCCCCAGGAAGTCTAATTCTGGTCTTTATAATGTCATGACCCATTTGGTGGAAAGTTCTCCAGTAAATCAGGACTAAGAATTTGACCTCTGCTATGGTATATAATTCTGCCTTTGTGGGTGATTTCCCCCCCCCCCATTTTTGGAAAAGTTGGGACATTCTGTTGAAGTTATAAGGAAAGCTGTACTGAATCAAGCCGCTATGGTAAACCCTACAGATGGGGAGAGCGAATACCAAAAGACCTCTTAGCAGTTGTGCACACTAAGCCATTTTGTCAACGTAGGCAGTATTTTCTGGCTCTTATTAATATTGTACATGGAAAAATAATGGAAATAGTTCATAAGAACTCTGTCTCTCTCTATATATATATGTGTGTGTGTATAGCAATGTGTGTAACAGTTCAACAACATTTTGGGTGACTGCCAGTAGCTCTGTGTGTGTGATGCTTTCTTGAGGATTATGCAGTTTTACAGCTAGCTGTATCCATTTAATGTGGGGATTATGCAGGAGAAGGGGAGAGAAATGATGGCAAAAGAAGGCAATTTGAAGGTCCTCGCAGTCCTGAGCTATGGAGAACCCAGTTTAAAGTACTGTCCTGAACTCTTATCTGTATAACAAGAAGAAGGGAATTAAAGGATCACCTGACCTGTTTCAATCAGGAGTCATGCTTATAGCTATGAGGCAAATTACAGGCCTCATGTTGTCATTGGAAGCCGCCTTATATGGAATCAGACCATCTAGCTCAGTGTGGCCTACTCTGACAGGCTTTGGGTAGGGGTTTTACACAGCCCTGGTACTAGGATTTTAAGCACACAGTTTTCCTGCTTTGCAGCTGAGCTATCGCCTTTCCCCAAAGGCTCAGTCAAGAGAGCTAGGCTGCAAAACATCTCAAGTTTAGATTGTGGATATGCTGTTGTCAGCCAATACTAAGGACATTCTCTTGGGAGGCTTTTGAACTAGCTGGCCTTTGTGCATGGGGTAAGGATCTAGAAAGTCTTTTGGAGACTAATGTGAGCATTGCAACATGCAGGCACTTATCGAGGTTTTGCCAGGTCCCCTTGCCAAAGCTCAGGGAAGGGTGAGCTGTTCCATAGTGCATTAATGTTTGTGTGAGTGGCTTTTCCAGCTGCTTTCTTTGCCATGTATTGCATCTGTGGAATTATTGTGCAGCGCTTTGCCATTGCCAGCGACCCAAGCAACCCAGGGCAGAAGCACCCAGTGGCTCTTTCGATCATTTTCCTTTGCTCTCCCTTTGCTTGGGCACAGAGGAGTGTGTCTGTGGAGATCTGCACAAGTTTTCCCACTCTGGTGGGAGGAAGTGCCCAATGAGAGGGGAAAGTGGGAAAACCCTCAACTTCCAGATGTCCTTTGTGACCTCTGTGGAGTCACTTCTCCCCGTGATTTGGCCGACAGACTGCAACTACACAGCCTAAGGATGCGTGCGAGGAACAGACTGTTCTCTCTGGTGTGTAATTTCAGTGGGAAGATAACAGCAGTTCACGAAACAGAACCCACAAGGGTATGTTGGTAGACTAGACTGAACATACATGAGATTTGCTGAGCAAATTGTACCCTCATGGAAACGAATAGACCGAAGGTTCCATGGGGCAGGGACTCATTTTGTATGTATGGGTTGCTGTTTTCCTGATAGTTGCTTTTGGCTCAGGCACGACTTTGTTCTCTTTTCCCTTAGGATCTTATTGTTTTCCATTTATTATAATCATTTCCCACAAAATAGCTCCTTACTGATGTTTGCAATAAAAACAATTGCGCAATTTCATATATAAAAAAACAATTGTAACAAGAACACTTTTATATGTAAAAACAGTTTCAAATCTAGTACAGGTACAAACTAGGATAAAGATGTTCAAAATAAGAAATAGTTTTGTTAGTTGCTTTGGTCAACTAAATCACAACTAAACAAGTGCTGTTTTAAATACAGAATAATATTGGGAGCCCACCTCCCTATTTAACAATTGCAGAATTACAAGCACAGAGCTGCAGTTTGTACTGTTGTATATTCTCAGTCAACCAAGAGAACAATATGTCTTCCAGTGAGCAGGGAGAATGAGCAGGGAGATTCTATAACATGGAGCCAAACAAGATGTGACATAAAATGTGCTTGATGTTAAATGTAACATGCATACTCTGAAATATACCTATCTATCTGCTGAGGCATCTGATAAATACCAGGATTTCAGTAGAAAGGAAGGGGAGTTTTGCCCTTACAACCCCGTTGCAAAACTGACCAAAATTGCTCCTCTGAAGCTACTTGCATTGGGAGGAAATACCAGCAGCTTACTGCTGTCAGGGACTGGACTGAAGGGGATGAGCTTGATGAGGAATGGTGGAGATCTCTAGACCCCCCCCCTTCCTGAAGCTTCCATAGAAGAGGAAGGCAGTATTGAATTACAGCAGTGGTTTGAGGAAAGTCACAGCTCAGAGACAGGTGAACAGAAGAGTTGGGAGAAGAGAAGGAGGAGACAGAGACAGAGCAGCCAGGTGACTCGTTATCACTGGAGAGTATTTCTGACCCTGCTTCTTCCAGAATTTGGCATTCATTGAGAGTGCAAGAGCAATTAGCCCCTGGCGGCCACTGTAAGGGGAAGTGCTGTTGCTAGGAAGGGAGAGGGGAGGAGATCAGTTGGAGCAATGCCATTAATGGGATACAGACTGCATTCCTTTGTCTCTCGCCGTGATGATTGAATAAACTCATTAGTAAGAACTCTTCCTTGTTTTCTCTGCTTCTTGCTGCCACCAGGGGAGGGATAGAATTCCCCGAAGCCTGACAACTACTAATTTTCTTCTCCCCCATTTCATACAGCCTGGGAAGGACAGCCGCCTACTGCCCATCATGGTGGTTGCCCGTGTGGTCTTCATCCCCCTCTTCATGCTGTGTAATGTGGGCCCACGCAGACACCTGCCTGTCCTCTTTGCCCATGATGCCTGGTACATCGTCTTCATGTTCTTCTTCTCCATCTCCAATGGCTACCTGGCCAGTCTCTGCATGTGCTTTGGACCCAAGTGAGTACTCACCTGAGAGGAAGGCAGGCCTGAGCAAAAAGGCCAAACTTCAACTCTTGCCAGACTCTGCTTCTCCTGCTCTATGGGAACTGGCATGGAGTTTGCCTGCGGGGCTATCATTGCACTTGATGACTAGTAATCGTCTACCACAGAGGTTTTCAACCTTTTCAAGTCCACAGCTCCCTTGACCAGCTACATTCTTTCAGTGGCACCCCTGTGGGGCTCAGGAGCCCAGTTGTGTCACCCCTTGCCTGCAGAGCTCCCAGCCCCTCACCCCTTTTCGAACACCCTCCCTTGTGGAGTGTTCCCTCAGCCTTCTCTCCTCTCTCCTTGGGAGTCCTCTGGTCTCTGAGCTGCACCCCCTACCCCAAATAGAGGTGCCTCCTCACACTGCCCCTCAAGGGCCTGGGAAGAGGATGCCCCCAGCCTTAGCAACCTGATGGAGACTGGCCAGAGGTGAATGTGAGGCCAGCACCTTACTCACCTTGGCAGCCAGCAGCGGGCACTGCTGGGCTTGCATGGCAGAAAGGCTCCCGCCTTCAGCATCGGGCACTCAGCTCCCAAGCAGGTCTTGCACACAGCAAGCCCAAGAAAGGCCAGCACACTCCCTGCTTGGCCTCCTACCAGTCTGTCCATTCCCAACAGCAAGGGCTGGTGGACTGGCTGGCTGGGCTTCCTCACCTGCTTGCTTGCTTCCTCCTTCCGCCTCTGGAGCTTGTAGCCAGGGCTGCTGCAACAAACAGCTGTGCAAGCCTTTGGGAGGCAGAGATGTGAGAGGAAAAGAGGGACAGAGGCCTGTGTTGCTATCATTCAAGGCACCGCAGGGTGCCATGGCACACTGGTTGAAAACCACTGGTCTACCACATTGGTCCACAGCAATTTCCTTGGGTTCATGGAATTTTTCGCAGCAGGAGACTGCCTCCAACCACGTGGCGAAGCACAGCATTGCCTCCATCTGAAACCACTTCAAAATCTAGGGCATTGTAGATAGACAAGGATTCTATTTGTATCTGCCTCCCGTTGCTTCATGTTTCCGTCAACCTGTGTGCATCCCAATTTTCCACACTCTGGGGAATTTCTGTCGTGTAGGGCTAATTAGGGCTAATTAGGTCTTCCATGCCTTCTTGTTTGGTCTGTGAGGCCATTGCAGCCAAGCCACACCCACCCACCCTACTGAGCTGAAGGGAGGGGCAGTTGTATGCACTGAAGAGTTCTGTGCAAAGTGCTGATCCACCCACCTGTCAGACACCTGATGTCACTGTTGCCAGGTGACCTGTATTTTTGCCTGCCCTTGAAATCAAAATGTGCAGGTAAAGGCACAGCTTGCAAAGCACCATCAGCTGATTATTGGGCCTTGTGAGGCCTTGTTTGGGTGTTTCAATGATAGCCTACATAATAATAATAACAATAATAGTATGATATTTTATTATGATGTAATGATCTCAATAATAGCCGAAATATGTACAAAATGCTTTTGTTTTGTTTTGGGCAACCCTAAAATAAGCACACCCTGAAATAAGCTTTCAGCCTCCACCACAAATGATGAATATCAATACCTCCCGACTTCCACTAGATGGTGCTGCCATGTCATTAACAGTCAAAATATGTAGCCAATCAAACACAATCCCATCCAGGCAAGCAAGAGGCTTTATCAGAGCTGAAGGACACATTACAGTCATGCAAACAAACAAGTTGATGAGGGTGTGGGAGAGGAACAGTGATGTGGCACAGCTGGGGATGGGTGTGGCCTGGTGAGAAGCCCTAGGGCCAGAGAGAGAGGACTGAATATTTGTCCCCTGGACCTAAGATTCTTCACCCCTGAGGTAGTGGTGCAGCAATAAAACTGCTAGCACATTTGCAAAGCTAAGCAGGGTCCGGTCCGGTTTAAAATTGGATGGGGCACCCTGTGTTGAGATTCCTGCATTGCAGGGGGTTGGACTAGATGGCCCTCGGGGTCCCTTCCAACTTTACAGTTCTATGATTCCAGTTAATCTCAACCATCGATAATAATTGCCAGCTCCTTTCTAGTGCTGGAGGCCCCAGCTTCAGTCCATCAACCAGATATGCCAAGGTGGGAGCTGCATGCAGGGTTTGTGCTTCCCTTGAGCTCCCTTAGCAGCATAATGTTGGGCCACCTCTGCATTTCTGGTTTGGGATTAGCAAGCTATTGCCTGGGTTTTCTGCACAGCGCTGCCCATGCACTTGGCGCACTGGTGCCTACAGAGTGACGGAAACAAACGAAACCTTAAAGGCAGGCCTCTGCCCCAAGGTGCTTACACTCTTAAATGGGAGAGGTGAAGGGAAGAATATAAGCAAGCCCAGCTACATGCCCCTGGCATCTCTGGGCAGAGCTGGCACGCCTGCTGTCTGAAACCCTTTGTTGGGCTGACTCACTGAAAGGACTGTGTGCAAGCAGTTGGTGGCTTGGGTAACAGGGTGCCGGCCCTGAACTGACCAGGTTTTCTCCTTCCTTCCCCCACTAGGAAAGTGCTGTCCCACGAAGCAGAGACGGCTGGGACCATCATGGCATTCTTCCTCTCGTTGGGCCTGGCCTTGGGGGCTGTCCTTTCCTTCCCAATCCGACTAGCCATCTAACAGACACACTCTGAGTGCTTTGCGGGCAGAGGATCAGCTCAGAGAGGCCACAGCGCCAGGGAAGATGTTTTGCCTGCTGCCCGGGAATTCACTGCCTTAGCTGACTCAAGCACTTCTTGGCCTGCAGTGGGGCTGCGCTAGCGGCCTGGCTCTTCTTCTGTGCAATACGCCCAGCCTTCCCATCTTTTCTACTGCCAGCTGTGAATGACCTCCACTTCCAAGGATTGTGCTAACCCTCTGCGCTCCCGTTGACATCGGGATATTTGCCTGTCCTGCCTCCCAAACCCAGGACCATTTACTGTGTTTCCTTATGGGGGACTGGCTTAAGAATGTCTGCCCTGCTTCTATTTTTTTGAACACCATTGCAGTTTCCGCTGCTCCGTAAAAGGGATTCTTCCCCTGCACCTCACTGCCACTTCAGTCTCCCACCCCTGCTTTGGTTGGAAGGACTTGCTCCTAAGTGTCCAAGCTTCTCTGGCGTCTGCTTTGCTATCTGATGGCGGAAATCCCAATGTTTTGGCAATAATTAGAGGTTATACCCAGAGTTCTGTCAATCGGGTGTCATGTCCTGCCTCTGGAAGGCAACCCTTCTCTTGAGGTGGACTTCTGGCACATTTCCCCAAGGCATAGCTGGTTTCTGTCTATGAAAAGAGCATGGTAAGAGTGCCAAGTCCGAAGAGGAGGACCTTGGCTACTCCTGACCCATAACTGGTGGAAGTGTGTGTGTGAATATATATATATAGAATAAGACTGAGCAAGCCAATGATGGAGAGCGTTGCTTTCGACAGCCATAGTCCTGGAGTCTCGAATTACTCCCTATTACTTTGCCTTTGTAAATACGTGTGTGCTTTTGCCAATTTGTATACAAACAGAACATGCCCTGGTTTTAAAACTGCCTCCATGTCTTTGATAACTTTCTACTCACATGGTCACCAGGTGGCAGCACCGAAGGAGTGCATTTTAATGCATGGAATTCAGGAAATGCTATAGTGGATGGCAGATCTCATCCCATAAACTCCCCTGCCCTGGTTGTTTAGAGCAAAGGCCCAAGGCACTTGCAATCCATTCTCAGCTTGTCTCCTGCCCTCCTTCGATTTATAAAGCTCAGGATTGTAGTTGTTTTGTTTGTACTCTGTTTAAAAAAAGGCAATGCTTGTGATATATATTTTTTATTTTTTATTTTTTTGGGGGGGGGAGAAGCTCGTAGTCCTCTAGTGTGTGCAAGAGATTTGTATTATTAAATTAGGAGATGCATTAAAAATAGGACTGCTTTTTTATAATTAAAAAACATGCCTGGAACTTTATCTTGTGAAAGGTGTGGAGTAAAGTGTATGGGAGGTAAAGGTTTGCAATGAACCGCACATTCCATATATGCCTGCAGAGAAGCTCTGTTGTAAGTGTGTATAAAGTAAAGATAAAGGGACCCCAGACCATTAGGTCCAGTTGTGGCCGACTCTGGGGTTGCGGTGCTCATCTCGCTTTATTGGTCGAGGGAGCTTCCGGGTCATGTGGCCAGCATGACTAAGCCGCTTCTAGTGAACCAGAGCAGCACACAGAAACGCTGTTTACCTTCCCGCCGGAGCGGTACCTATTTATCTACTTGCACTTTGACGTGCTTTCGAACTGCTAGGTTGGCAGGAGCAGGGACCGAACAACGGGAGCTCACCCCATCACACGGATTCAAACCGCCGGCCTTCTGATCGGCAAGTCCTAGGCTCTGTGGTTTAACCCACAGCGTGTGTATAGGACTGCAGAATTGTTAATTATTAGAATGGTTAAATATGAAGAGGGAAATTGGGGGAAGAGCACTTGGATGAGATTGCATCCAGCACTTGGGTGAGAGCACAGCCAAACACTACTAGAAGAAATGAACAGACCTGTTAAAAGGTTGATGGCGTGTTAGCACTGAACAAACTACAAGGACTGAGTTATGTTAAATGCTCTGCAGGCAGTTTGCATTTTGAAACTCCCTCCACCCATTTCCCACCACAAAGAACAATGGGTGGAGAGAAGTTCGAGGCAGAATGTCTTGCCTGCTCAGCTCCACTCCAGAAAATAATGCTTTCACAATTTTTCCACTAGTTACTGCAATTTTGTATCTGGAAACTTCAGCTGGTGGGCGGGGGGCTGGAGGTGGTACAACATTAAAGGGAGGAGGGGGAGAAGTGTTAAGTAGACAAAAGTCAACTACAAGAGGTAAAGCTTTCCAGACATTGCTTGTTATTGGCTTTGGCTTCTGAAGGCAATGGTAGAACTAGAACACCACCTGTTGGCCATATTTCTATACTGCAAGGCAAAAGTTGTTTTTTTAAAAAACTCATTCTCAAAATATATTTCCCTGAAATTTTATATCCGAGCAAACATTTGAGTCCCATTTTAAGACAGCTCTACGATACCCTTGTTGAAATGTAGTGACCAAAACTGTACACAGTATTCAAAGTTTGACTGAACTACAGTGGTACCTCGGGTTAAGTACTTAATTTGTTCCGGAGGTCCGTACTTAACCTGAAACTGTTCTTAACCTGAAGCACCACTTTAGCTAATGGGGCCTCCTGCTGCTGTCACACCGCCGGAGCACGATTTCTGTTCTCATCCTGAAGCAAAGTTCTTAACCTGAAGCACTATTTCTGGGTTAGCGGAGTCTGTAACCTGAAGCGTATGTAACCCGAGGTACCACTGAATAGATGTTTGTATATTGGCATTATGATATGGACAGTTTTGTTGTTGTTCCCTTTCTTAGAGATCCTAGCATGAGATTCACCCATTCAACATTTTCATGGAGCTATATGCACCACAGATCTTTTTCCTGGACAGTGACTGTCTGTTCCAATCCCATAATAAGCATCTAGGTAAAGTGAGGATTTTTTGCCCCAGCTTTACTTTCTTACACAGAACTGCATTTTTCACATTAATAGTGATTCACTCAGTTTGAAGAGATCCTTTTGGAGCAGAGCAGTTTAACATTCAATCTCTCTTCCCAGGGAACTCTGGGAGTTGTAGCTTTCTGATGGGACTATACACCTCCTAAGTACTCTCAGCATCCTTAATGCACTACATTTCCCAGGATTCTTTGGGGGGGAGCCATGAATTTAAAGTGGATCGACGCTACTTTAAATGTAAAGTGCAGATGGGGCCATTGTTAGTGGGCAGGAGGTGCCAGTTCAAATTCCTACTAAGCTATATAAAGCTTAGCGGGCAGCAGCAGAGTGACAGTTTTCCCTTGTATCTATTTTGTCTCTCACATTTATATCCCCCGCCTCTTCCTCCAGGGATTCCAGAGCGGTGGGCACATGATAGCACAAGGATGAAGTTACCCCATTTTATCATCCTCACAAACAGGCCTGTGAAGCAGGCTAGGCTGAGAGGTCACCCACAGTGAACTTTGGGGCCACTTTTGAACCCTCTCATGGCTTGCTGGGCACCTGGCCAAGGCAGCCCCTCTTGCTTTTGCAGCACCAGTTACACCAGGGTTGTCAACCTGGTCCCTACTGCCCACTAGTAGGCGTTTCAGGATTCTAGGTGGGCGGTAGGGGGTTTTACGGCACTTGCTGAATCCTCCTTCCATCAAGCGCTGGTGGGCGGTAAGGAAATTTTACTATCAAGAAAGATGCATTAGTGGGCAGTAGGTATAAAAAGGTTGACTACCCCTGAGTTACACAAACAAAAATAAATACAATTACAGTGGTACCTCGGGTTACGTACGCTTCAGGTTACATACACTTCAGGTTACAGACTCCGCTAACGCAGAAATAGTGCTTCAGGTTAAGAACTTTGCTTCAGCATGAGAATAGAAATCGTGCTCCGGCGGCAGCAGGAGGCCCCATTAGCCAAAGTGGTGCTTCAGGTTAAGAACAGTTTCAGGTTAAGAATGGCCCTCCGGAACGAATTAAATTCTTAACCCGAGGTACCACTGTACTATCTGGCCTATACAGAGGTAGGCTAGGCAGAAAGCAGATCAGGATTTATTGGTAATATTCTGGATGATTTTTAGTAGATGGCCAAAATGTGTCCCTCCCCCACACCAAACGGCACTGTTGAAATCAAGAAAAATTATTGGGAGTGGGGAGGAGAGAATGCTAGCTGGGCTCAATTCTGGTCCTCACACACACACAAAATCCTAGATTTCAGAACTATTTATTGGTATTTGCATGGCACTCTGATTGCTGGATCTTATGGGGGAGCACACGACGCATTTAAAGCACACCACAACCATAAAAGAATCCCGGGAAATGTAGTTTAAGGGTGCTGGGAATTGTAGTTCTGTGTAGACCTAAGCTACAGTTCCCAGCATTCTTGGGGGTCTGGGTGGTTTAAATGCACGGCTTGTGTGGCAGAGGCTTGAGTTAAGGCTCCCCCTGGTGGCCACGCAATGAGCCCGCCGCTGCGTCAGAAGCATTCCCGCAAGGCGGGAAAGCGGGCGCGAGGTAAAAGAAAGCCACAAGCCGAACAGGGAGGGAGGGAGGGAGCGAGGAGCCTCGCGAAGAAACTACTGGAAGGAGGTCGCAGCACAGCCAACCGTCTCCCTACGCCACCCATGAAGAGTACCTCAAGAAAAATAGTCCCCGCACAGCCTCGCCGTCGCACGCCAATCAAAGCCGGCGGCCGCGGCTCCGCCTCGCACCTCGAGGGAGTGCGACTGCGCATGCGTACACCGGGAGGGTTCTCGCAAAGCAAATCTGCGTCTGGGAGCCGTGATTCCGTTCGGGAGCAGCGATTGTCTATAGTGCCCATTTGGTCCTTGCTCTCCGCGGGCGTTTATAAGCAAACCAGCCCATAGGAAGCATTCAGGTGCCTGAGTTGAGAACGGGAACGCACACAGCAATAGACGAGAGCGCCTCTGGGCATGTACAGAGTGCTTTGTCCACAGACACAAGGCGGGGGGGGGGCGGGAAGCGGAGTCAGGGCTTTGAACGAAAAGCGTGTAGGGCCCCATTGCCCTGCCTTGGGCTTTCGAACGCAAGGGCTCTCCTTCGATTACAGGAAATGTGTAGTAATCGGGCTATTAAAAGATCTGGGGGAGGCGGGAGAACTGAATCGGCCCCAGAGCCTCTGCGTTTCCTCCCACAGCTTTCTCTTTCACTTAAGAGGGAAAGATCTTGTGGGTCCCACAATGTCAGCTCCTGCCCGAGAGACGAAGCTGTAACAGGGCAAGGACATTCCTCCTCCAGCGTGTGGGGAGAGGAGCGCAACTCACAAACGAGCACATCTGTTTTCATTCGTGCATTTCAGCTATTAATTAGCTGCTTTTCAGGGCCAAGGCCCTACAAAGGCCCCACATGCGGAGAGAAAATGTAGACACATGGATAGTTATGTATACCTAAGTGCGTATGGTCATTTCACATGACTAGTTTTTAAAAGTTTTCCAGCAGATTTCTATTCCTCCTGCTAATCTAATGACACTTGGGTCATTTAAAGCAGTAATCCTGGTAATGTTTCAGTTTGTGCCCTCCAGCATTCAGTTCATCAAGCCCTGAAAAGCATTTGAAAGGCCAGTTGAACCTGGTGGATCTTGAGTTGGGATTTCTTTTCCCTGATCCAAATAGAAAGTACTGTAATAGGCGAAGCATTTATACACAGGGCCTTAGCTACTGGGGGGTGAGGGGGATAGCCAGATTTTTTTGCCCTGGGTTAAGCCTCCAGATAGGCGCCATTGAGGCTCCCAGCCTTTGTATGTCTGGACGCAATTGTGCACCCCGGGTGTGCCAAAATAGGTCTTTAACCGGGTGAAATAAAGCCTAGTTTCGGCCCTGTTTCTACACTTGATGTTTAACTTGGGATTGGGCATTTTCTGTGTTTGTAAAAGTAATATTTACATGCATCTGACTTTGAACTGGCTCGTTTCAGCTCTTTGTCCTAGTTTAACAGCATTCCATTCCACAAATATACATTATTATTATTTTATTATTAGTGAGAGAAGCTCTTCTACATGAGTCTGAGCACTGAAATAAAAGCTCTTCTGCAACTCTCTGAAAGTAGGGTCTTTTATCCTGAAGCCTGTTGGTCACAGCATGCTGGAAAGCCAATACCAATTTAATGAAATACTAATTTTGTGTTGTTTAGGGCAGGTTACAATAAAGTAAATACTGTTTCTAAAACCCTGTGCATTCTGGTCAGGGACTCAAAACCACTAGGCCCCCCAGATTCTTGTGGCACCTTAAAACCACAAAGATTTCATAGACTGAATGGAATTCACTTTGTCACATTGCCCAGCTGAAACCCATTTTCCAGGGATGTGGAACCAGATGTTGTTGAACTACAACTCCCATCACTCCTGGCCATTAGTCATGGTGGCTGGTGCTACTGGGAGTTGGAGTCCAACAACAGTTTGAAAGGCTACAGATTCTCCACCTCTTCGGTAGTCTGTAGAAACTGATCCCACAATAAACGGTCCCAGAGCAACTACTGTTTGTGCTACAACAGAGTTAGCTTTTTGAATTAGGGTTAACAAGGTTATAAATCTGGCAGAACTGCAACACTTTCAGTGGATCAATCTGTTAGATTAACCAGTTACACACATTACCTTTTATTTTAGCCAAAAAGCCAAGATGGAATCATTTAAAAGCTTTTGAGGCAATAAAATTGCTGGGTATACAGTATTTGGTATAGAGAAGAGATTAAGAGTTTAATGGGAGGAATAATAGCAGTCCTCCAGTATCTGTCACAGAAGGCAGGAGTAGGATCGATGGGTGGGAATTGCAGGGAAGCAATTTCCAGTTAAATATTGGGGTGGGAGCTATGTGACCTGCAAAAAGACTGCCTTGAGAGGCATTGGGCTCTCCTTTGCTGGAGACTGGGCTGCCATTTTTTTAAAGCATCCTATATTTGCATCTGGGACGCGGGTGGCACTGTGGGTTAAACCACTGAGCCTAGGACTTGCCGATCAGAAGGTTGGCGGTTCAAATCCCCGCGACGGGGTGAGCTCCCGTTGCTCAGTCCCTGCTCCTGCCAACCTAGCAGTTCAAAAGCACGTCAAAGTGCAAGTAGATAAATAGGTACCACTCCGGTGGGAAGGTAAATGGCGTTTCCGTGTGCTGCCCTGGTTCGCCAGAAGCGGCTTAGTCATGCTGGCCACATGACCTGGAAGCTGTACGCCAGCTCCCTCAGCCAGTAAAGCAAGATGAGCGCCGCAACCCCAGAGTCGGCCACGACTGGACCTAATGGTCAGGGGTCCCTTTACCTTTATATTTGCATCCAGCATCAAAGATCCTGCATAGAGATCTACCTGCATAGATCTACCTCCAAGGTAACTTCCACCTCTAATATTCCGGGATTCCAATGAAAATAAAAGTATTTTTTTAATTAAAAAAAACCCTGTAACTGGACTATCTTAAAGGAAGCGTTCTTCCTCACATAAGGAATTCCTCTTCTGAAAGTGTTGACTGAGGGTACACGCATCCCTCGTCACAAAACGAAATATCTGTTTACAGTACTTGATTCTGAACTCTACACTTCCCATACAAATTAATGCACATTTGATGGGTTAACCGGCGAGCGTTCACACAGCTAATCGACGTCTTTAACAGACCGCATTTATAATCTGCACGTCGTTCGTTATTCCTAGCCATTCCTTTCGAAACGGCACAGGGAGAAGAAGCAGGACTCGAGAGTCCCTGAGCTTCAGGGCCAAGCGAGAAGAGGAGCCGTCGAAGTGCGAAGGGGAGGGAGGAGGCTGTCGGAGCCGAGCCGAGCACCAGGCCCTTTTAAGGCGGAGGGAGCAAAGGGACGCGAGGCTCCGGACTCAGCCGCTATATAGGTCTGCAAGAGGCGGTCCGCGCTCCTCTCCTGGCTGTGCCGCGATCTCTGTCGTCAAGACCAGGCCGTGCTCCAGGCTTATCTCCCGCCGTCGATCAAAGTAAGCGGGGGGGGGGGCTCTTATTTCCCCCCACCAAAAGAGGGGCGCCGCGTGAGGCGACGACGGTGTCCCGAGGGATGCTGCGGGTAGAGGGGCAGAGGAGCGCCGCCGCACCTGCTTCCAGCGGGGAGCCATGTGCCCGCCGCCGCCGCCGCCGCCGCCTCTTCCTCGGCTAGGTCGGGCCCCAGACCCCGCGAAGGGTTTCCTCAGAGGCGCCGCTGACAGGATCCGCCGCGCAGACACGCGCGCGGGTGGGTGGGGGAGGGGGCCCAGCGCCACCCGGCCGAGGAGAGGCGGGCGCGCGCACTCGTGGGCCTAGCCAGGCCCGGTGCCCGAGCGCGTCATTCTCAGGGCCCGGAGCCCTGGCGCCTACCGCAGCCCCTGCCTCCCTCTCCCTCCCTCGAGGCCTTGCGGTTTCTCTTCCCCGCGCTCGGCTTCTCTTCTTAACCGCCCTTGGCTGAGCGCAGTTCATCGCGGGGGAGAAGGTGTGAAAGAAAAGCAAAACCACCCGCTCACCGATCATGGTGGCGGTTGCTGCTGCTGCTGCCGCCGCCCTAATGGCGCTCATCTTCTAACGGCTTAAGTGGCCGGTTCAACAATGGCTCGCCTGGTCTCGGGTATCGCCTTGTGCCGAAAGGGAATCGGTTTAGCCTCGGCTTCCCCAGGCAGCCGGCTTTTATCCCAGATGCAGCTAAGAAAACAGGAGGACTTGGACGGGAGGGGACTTAGATCTAGGAATTCCCATTGTTTCAACTTAGGTTTAAATCTTGCTAATTGGGTTTTTACAAATGGCGGGCCAGTGAATGAAAACGTAGGGGAAGTTAAGCCTGCTGGCCCCCTGCTCTACTGCAAAACATGTGATGCAAGAAGATGCCTGCCGGTGGCCTTGATCTAGTTCAGCCTTGCACTAATCCTAGCAGGAGATAAGTCCTTTTCGTTCGCAGGAGCCGAGGAAGAAAGATAGTGGTGTCCCAGGAAACGTTCAGTGACTCTTTCTTTCACTCTAGCGAGCTGAAGTTCAGGACTCCATCATGCAGTGTCAGACTAACAGGGATGGGGAACCTATCAGCCTCCTGATGCTGTAAGGCTCCTGCTCCTGCCAACATGACCACTGGTCAAGGATGATGGAAGTTGCAGTCCAACAGAAACTGGAGGACCATAGCTCCTCGTTCTTGCTGTGTAGACATAGCATGTGTAGCTGAGCTACACACAGTGTCTCTGCTTCACATCTTTCCTCTTGCAAACTGGACTAGCTAGCTTTCAGGAGGTCACTATTGCTGCCCAGTGTTTGTAGGACGACAACAATGTGAGGATATGCCTTTCAAGGTGGTCGTAAGGATTACTGAGTTAATTTATACTAACCGCACTGAACACAAAGGTTCCAGGGTGGATCACATCAATGTAAAATACAACACTAAAAACAGTTTAAAAACAAATTACAATCACAACTAGAGTGGGTCCTAGAATATATTTAAGTGTCAACAGTTAGGATAAAGAGATGTGTCTTCAGCATAAGACAAAAGCAGGATGGTGTCAGATGCACCACTAGAAAGGGAACACCACAATTTAAGGCCCACCACACTTGAACATCTGAGGGTGCCACAGCTACCAAGAGGACCCCCTCTGCTTATCTGAGCACCTAAGAGGATCCGTAGGGCAAGGAGGTGGTCTTTCAGGTAGTTGGGGCCTAGTTTGGGGCTTTTAACAGCAGTGTGAGCTCCATAAATTAAACCTGGAAACAAATTAGCAACTGATGAAGTTGTGGTAAATGTTAGTACTGTATCCCTGTATGAACCCTGTATGACAAAGATATTGACTTCTTGGTTTGTATTCCAGATGCCTGAAGAAATCCAAACCCAGCATGGCGAAGAGGAGGTGGAAACCTTTGCCTTCCAGGCAGAGATTGCCCAGCTTATGTCCCTGATAATCAACACCTTTTACTCCAACAAGGAAATCTTTATGCGGGAGATCATTTCCAACGCCTCTGATGTGAGTATGTTGACCTAGAGTTGGGAGGAAGGAGAAGAGCTGTGCGGAAGAAGGAATAATACTTAAATCTAGAATTTAAATAATTTATTTAAATTGAGTTTCCCATTGGAACTTCATATATTTCCCAAACAGTGGTGCACACTCATTAGTTGAGCTATCCGTAAACATTTAATAGAGCATTTATAATGTCTAGGAGGCTACACTACTTGCCAGCCATTTCTTCTAGTTGCAGAACACGCCTGTTCTGTCCTGATCCCAAAAACACAAAGTAAAAGACAATCCAAAAACTCCATTGCAGCATGCCTGTGCACATTTTTTGTTTATTTAGAGATTAAGTGCCCAGAGCTTTCTAGAAGCAAGGCTTGGGCAGAGCAAGCTGTTAGGACGTTTACTTTCTTTCTTCATATTCATAATGTCAGTTATGGAGTAGGTTGCAGAGTTCAAGAAGTTAAAGAATATGGCAGGCTTCAAAAGTACTGATCTGTGGACAAAATGAAGCCTGCCGGGGTCCTACTTTGCCTTGCAAGGCCCACCTGCCATAACATGGCATAAGGTGTGGGGCCTAGAAAGCCACAGAGGAATAATGAATAAATGTTTTCCTGGTTATTTCTCTGCAAGGGGGGCTTGCCATGGGTGTCTTTAAAACTTTGCCTCAAAGGCAAGCCCTGGGCACAATGGTATAGGTCTCCCAGTGATCCACAGAATGGCATTTCCTGGACCCAGACTCTAGATCCTGGCGCATTTCATCACTTGCTAGAGTCTAGCCCCCAGTATCAATCCCATAACAGCAGTATAATATGGTATCTATTGCACAGTCCCAAACCGCTAGTAACAACATACAGTGGTTCTTTATTTTTGAAGAAATGCAGCCTTTCCCTCAGTGTATTTGAGTTTTCACATAATTTTATTCAGATTTAATTGTCCTATCTTTTTAGAAAGGTAAACTTGGGATTTTTTCTTCTTCAAATCAGATTAAATGATTTCCCCTCATCTTGGCAATACTGAAAAAAAAGGCTTAGCAGTAGGTACAAACAGATTTATTTGATCAAGCCAACTGCTGGTATTAACTAGAAGTGAGCACTCACTTTCCATCTTTTACTAGGTAAAGCATGGACTGATTAACTTAGAAGTTCAGACTGGGATAACCTTCCCAACCTGTTGCCCTTTAGATGTTGTTGGACTCCAGCGCCCATCAGCCCCAGCCAGTGTGGCTAGTGGTCAGAGATGATGGGAGCTGTGGTCTAATAACATTGGAGGACCACAGGTTGGGGAAGCCTGCATTATAGCATGCAATCTGTTTAGTGTGTTAGGGAGGTGGACAGTGTGGACAGGTTCCTACATTTAAAAAGCCTTCTGGAACAAACCAAAGATGCATTTAGTCTGGCATCTTGTTTTGGTCAATGGATAGCTAGAGGCTCTCAAGATGCCCAAAAGAAGGGCATGAAGACATGTCGCCATTGTTTGCCGGTTGCTACAGAGCAGCTGTTTGTGGTTATAATGGCTGATTATATTCTCCTTTTAAATCCTCTAAGCCAGTGGCAATTGCCACACCTTCTGACGACAAATTCTATAATTCTGCATTGTGTGCTGAAATACTTACTTGGTCCTAAATCTGCTAACCAAATTTTGTTGGGTCTAATATTATATATGAGAGAGAGAGAGAGCTCACACACAATTTCCTGTTATCTATTTTTTAGCATCATGAATAATTTTATAAATCTCCCTCCTATTCTCCCTTCAGGAGTAGCTTGGCCAGCAGCAATGTTGGTTGCCACTTCCTGGGAAGGACAAGGCTGGGTGCAGTGGTAGGAGTGCTGGATTGGTTCTGCTGTGTAGCCCCAACCTCCTCACTGCCTAGCGCCTCTCCTTTCCCATCAACGGCAACCACGGGGGGGCTCTTGCTGTTGGTGTGCCTCACCAGTTGAGCCGCTCCTACCTTCCTTAGTTGATGAATAAGAGAGAGAGGGAGGTCTTCATACTCTTCCTTCCAGGAGAGCAACAACCCTGTGTCAGGTTTGCTTCTGGGACTTCGTTTAAGCAGAACCTTCTCATGCAGAAGCAGCGTTCTGACATGGATTGATCACATTGGCTCAATTTCTTCCTCTCACCCTCAGAAGCAGCTTTGCAGTAGGCATGTGCTAACAAGTGCTGGGGGAACTGGTTCACCTCTCCTTCATACTGCTCTGAGATTTTACTCATCCCTTTCTGAACGGGCTTTGTTCCTTCTTAAGCCTCCGGCAGAGTTTTGTTTTGACGGTATCGCTGGCTCTAGTGGGCCCCTTTAAAGTCCTACCTGGAAACAATGATTGGAATGGATTTCAGCATGGCTCCAGTCCTAGGGTGTGGGCAAGTGTTGGCATCACATTTCAAAATAGTCTAATAAACAGATGAGAATCCAAAACAAACAAAAAAATGCCTAAGTGAAATACTCATAGTAAAAAAAGGGGGGGGTCCAATATGTTCCAGTAGCTTAAAAAAGTAGAAATAAGAAATCACTGTTGCAAGTTTGCTTTATGAGAGTGTTAACTTATGTGTCATGATAAAGTCATATTTGAGCAGAATGAACTTCTTAGGATAAGTGTTATTCCTGAGGTCCAGTGGTTACCCTGTAGTCCTAGGTAATGGTTTTTTAAAAAACAACAAGGAATGTACTATTTTTTACAGAAACAAAAAAATACTCCATTGTTTTTAAAAGTCGTATAACAGCATTAAAATGGAATTGGTGATACAAGTAAAATGCTAACATTTTCTCTGCCCTATTTTGAGAATTTGTCAAGAATTAAATGGATTTATGTTAGCTTTGGTCTTCAGAAATTTCTCTTCCTCATTCATTTCAGTAACAACAAATTGGATCCCCAAGCTTTGTAAATTCCGTGTAATTTAACAGCTAACAAAGTGAAAGTTGGGCGGTGGGGCTTAAACATCACAGGACAACTGATTGCCGCCATCGTTGGATATGTGGAATATAAAGTGACTGAGATTTGTATTTTTATATAGCAAATTTCAAACGGCTACTTAGCGTCACAACAATGCCGTTAACTTTGACAACGGTTTGTAAATCTGAAAACTGATAGCATCATGAAACATTTTGTTTGCTTACATGCAGTTCTGTGGAAGTGGTACAGATTCTGAAATTGAGATTGTTTGATCGTCCCATCCTTACCTATTTTTTATTGTCTCATAGGCACTGGACAAGATCCGCTATGAGAGTCTGACAGATCCCTCAAAGCTGGAAAGTGGCAAAGAGCTGAAGATAGATATCATTCCCAATCCCCACGATCGCACCCTCACCTTGGTGGACACCGGTATTGGCATGACAAAGGCAGACCTTATCAACAATCTGGGCACCATTGCGAAGTCTGGCACCAAAGCCTTCATGGAAGCCTTGCAGGTGGGTGGCTGGTGGATGAGATGTTTGGAAAGGATGGAGAGCAACAACTTTAGTTTGTTGACTTAAATAAGCAGAGAGACAAGGGATCTGGCATATAGAGGCATGCTTGAATTTCACATTCAAAGAAACGGATTCTTTAGCAGGAAACCTGAATCTCTTACTTAACATCTATATTAGAAATTAAAATAATTACATGCAAAGTAGGCAAATTGGTGCTTATTTAACAACATTCTACTGGAGAGGAACAGAACTGTACAGGGTATCTAATCCCCTTGATATGTGGAAATTATGTCTCATGCGCTCTTCTGAGAATTTCATCAGCCACTATCCATGCACTTTATATATAGTCTTATGGTAGGGAACCTGTGCTCCTCCTGATGCCACCTGATTTAAATTCCTACCATCCCTGGCCATTGGCCATGTTCTCTGGGGCTGAGGAGAGTTGGTTTCCAGTAAATTAGGGCCACAGGTCCCTCTCCCTGATTTTAAGAGGAAGAAGGCTGCTTTTAATATAATCAAAATTGAGGCTTTCAGGATGTTGAATCCTTTGCCTATGAATTTTCATTTTTTTCACAAAATACAGCACCTCGCTTATAAGCTGCTTCACTGTATTGCACCATTCCTATTTTTAAAATAAACAAAAAAAAATCTAAATTCATTATAAAGGTGCATCTAACCTGGGTGTTGCCTTATTTCCTGCCAGCTCTTCATGTCTAGAACATAGCTTTCTGGTTATTTAGAAACTGTGTGTATGCATATGTATGTTAGGTTTCCTTTCCAGGCATCTAGTCTCTCTTCTTCCATCTACAGGCTGGTGCAGACATCTCCATGATTGGACAGTTCGGTGTGGGCTTTTACTCTGCTTACCTTGTGGCTGAGAAGGTTGTGGTTATCACCAAGCACAATGATGATGAACAGTATGCCTGGGAGTCATCTGCTGGCGGCTCCTTCACTGTCAAAACTGACCATGGTATGTGAAGGCAGATGCCCCCAATAGCAAGTGATCAAGGGGTTCTCAAATGCTGTCTTGAATTAGAAGTAGAAGGGGGAATATGGCAGTCTAATACATGACCCAAAAGTAGGAACAATAGTACAGTGGTACCTCTGGTTACAAACACCTCAGGTTACAAACACTTTGGGTTACAGACTCAGCTAACCCAGAGGTAGTACCTCAGGTTAAGACTTTACCTCAGGATGAGAACAGAAATCGCGGCGGGGGGAGGCCCCATTAGCTAAAGTGGTACCTCAGGTTAAGAACAGACCTCAGGAACAAATTAAGTACGTAACCAGAGGTACCACTGTAATCCTTCCTCTTCTCTTCTTTTCTGCCCTCTGCTGGTGAGGTTGAGCAGTAACCAGCAAAAAAGACTTGTTACCCAGGAGACCTTTCAGTCATTTCCAAAAGAGCATGGAGGTCATTCATGGTGCATCAGCACATTGTGTGCTGGTCCCAGAATCCCTCCGATATGTTGCTGGGACTTCCCACATAATTTACAGTGCATTTGGGATCTCTGTTTTTCTGGTTTCGTGCGGCAGATTGAGCATGAAGTGACATTTTTCACTTTTAAATAATATTTTATTAAGCAGGATGTATAAATAGCATCTCTTCTCCACCACAGAATTCTCAAAAGCATTCCATAAGGAAATAAAAAAGAAACCATAATTATCTGTTGATGCAAGAGATACAAAATAAATGTATTATCTGTGTCACCTCATGCTTTTCATATTTCTGAGGCAGCTATAAATAGGTGTCCTTGCATATTGTCATTAGGTGCATAGCTTGAGTTTGCAGGGGAGGAAATGGCAACACTAGTTGTCAATCAAGATGTCGACCCATACTAGGATCATTAGGAAATGAATTGAAAATAAAACTGCCAATATCACAAGTGTCATTATAAAAATCTGGATTGCATCTGAAACACGGAGGGAAAATTGCGGCATTTAGGACTTTTTAATTTAGAGAAAAGGCAAGTAAGAGGTGACATGATAGAAGTTTGAAAAATTAAGCATGGCATGGAGAAAGTGGATAGAGAAATGTTTTTCTCCCTCATAACACTAGAACTCCTGGGCATCTAATGAAACTGAACGTTGGAAGTTTTGGGACAGGAAGAAAGGCATTCATTCACATAGCACAAAGATAAACTTTGGAATTTGCTCCCACCAAAGCAGTGATAGCCACCAACTTGGATGGCTTTAAAAGAGGATTAGAGAAGTTTGTGGAGGATAAGGCTCTCAATGGCTTAGGGAGAGCACTCCTGTTTGTGAATTTGACACAGGAATCCAGTTAGCCACTCTATGAACAGGATGCTGGACTAGATAGATCATTGGCCTGATCCAGCAGGCTCTTACCTTCTTTCTAGTAGCCTCATAAAAGGGACGTGGGTGGCGCTGTGGGTTAAACCACAGAGCCTAGGGCTTGCCAATCAGAAGGTTAGCAGTTTGAATCCTTGTGACGTAGTGAGCTCCCGTTGCTCGGTCCCTGCTCCTGTCAACCTAGCAGTTGGAAGGCACGTCAAAATGCAAGTAGATAAATAGGTACCGCTCCGGCGGGAAGGTGTTTCTGTGCGCTGCTCTGGCTCACCAGAAGCGGCTTAGTCATGCTGGCCACATGACCCGGAAGCTGTACGCCGGCTCCCTCGGCCAATAAAGCGAGATGAGCGCCACAACCCCAGAGTCGTCCGCGACTGGACCCAATGGTCAGGGGTCCCTTTACCTTTAGTGGCCTCATAGGTTTCCTCTGAACAATCTTATGCTGCATATGTAGACTTAAGAAAGAGTTCTTACCAATTATAAGACCTACGACTTGCTCTTAGAAGACAAAAACTAAGTTTTTTATATCAGCCTCTCCAAAACAAGGACTACCTCCCCCAATAATGGCCAGTCTTCCACCTGCTGGAGATGTTGGCTCTGACCAGGAACACTTTCTAAGGAACCACAGATCTGATGTGGCCTTCTAGTCTCCCACCAGCCTTCACCAACCTAGTGCTCCTCAGATGTTTTGGACTGCAGCTCCGCAACCCAGACTTAGTTCCTCTTGTTGTTTGTTTTAGGTGAACCCATTGGCCGTGGTACCAAAGTGATCTTGCACCTGAAGGAAGATCAGACTGAATACCTGGAGGAACGTCGCATCAAGGAAGTGGTGAAGAAGCACTCTCAGTTCATCGGCTACCCTATCACTCTCTATGTAGGTATACGAGAGGAGCTGCTCCAGGGGGGTCAAATGAGTTTCATTTCCACAGCCACTTTTAGGTGTATGGTGGAAACTGTTCCACATTGTGCTGCTGTTGGAGTGCTAAAGTCTCTCCATGAAGGAGAGCCCAGGCATGGTATGTGAAGGAGGGAGAGCTGGACTATTCATATACTGCCTATACTTGTAGAGCAGTCCTGCAGCTTTTGAAATGGATTTTATAGGAGCATTGTACTTGCCTGTGGCTTAGACTGCTATTGATTTTATTTATTGAATTTTGTTTCAGACCGGGACCCACCTTCAACACAAAAATGGATTTGGGAATCCGTTTCTTAATTTTTGTTATATGTATCTATTGCGGTAGTGCTGCTGTTAATGAGCCACCTTAAATCAGACCATGACCCAATATTGGGTCCCGACACACCAGTTGATGGGTGAAGTCTTGCATGCTTTAAAGTGTTTAGGGTGCTAAAGTGAAGTGGCTCTTGCAATTTCAAGTGCGGCTTCACTTGGGAAGCATTCTCATGTGTTGCAGTGTAGAGCAGCTCCATCCCGTGGTGGGCTTTTTAAAAAGTTCTGCCACATCTTGGGTTGTGGCCTGGTCACAGGCCTGAGAAAGCAGTGGCCACACTGGATGGTAGCGGTGTTTTGAAACTCTGCTCCCTCGACTAGCGTGAGAAGCAGACCGGCTATACTCTCTTCCTGGTGGAAGTATAGGTGTAAAGTGGGCAAGAGAAAGGGTGCCTGTCTGTGTGTCCATGCTTCATACACGGTACAATAATCCCCCATTCTCTGAATATGGCTCACGCCCAGGTTTGACCCTTTTAACTTTAACCTTCTTGATAAACCTGCAGTACAGTAACAAGGTTCTCTTCTTGCAGCTGGAGAAGGAGCGTGAGAAGGAAATCAGCGACGATGAGGCGGAGGAGGAAAAAGTGGAGAAGGAGGATGAAGAGGCAGCCCCCAAAGATGAAGAGGAGAAGCCCAAGATTGAAGATGTGGGCTCAGATGAAGAGGAGGAAGGTGGCAAGAGCAAGAAGAAGACCAAGAAGATCAAGGAAAAGTACATCGACCAGGAGGAACTGAACAAGACCAAGCCCATCTGGACCCGAAACCCTGATGACATCACTCAGGAGGAGTATGGCGAGTTCTACAAAAGCTTGACTAATGATTGGGAAGACCATCTGGCTGTTAAGGTGAGAGTGGTAGATATCTCTGCTGATATCTACTGTACTTGGTTCTCTGTATCGAGCAAAGGCCCAGAGAAAGTAGCAGACAAGATGGCAATACAGGGCAGCAGCGTCTGCTAACTAAGAAGCTGAGTACTTAAATAGGGTTGCCATACATCTGGAATTTCCTGGACATACCGAGAATACTGTGGTTGGCAGCAGTGCCCAGGCAGAAATTGGCAAAATGTCTGAAAAAATTCAGATGTATGGCAGCCCATGCTGGCAATGTGGTTTTTCCATTTAAAAAAGCTCAACAACTTTGCCACTGCCAAGCAACCTTTTATGTCCAGATTTTTGAAATATGGCAACCCTAACTGAAGAATGTATGCATTATTATGTGAAGGGGATAGAAGAGACAGCTTCATGGAGGAAGAAGCTTGCAGTTCTCCACTGCGATATATTTTCTAAGTGTCGCTAGGTTTCATTAGAGTTGTCTGCACCCATTCATAGTTGCCCAGTGGGTAAAAGTATAGCAGTATGTTTTAAAGTATTAACTGAGGTATCATTGAAAAGTTTAAAAAACAAACAAACACACCCCCTCAGGCTAGAGGAGAGAAGGGTCTCTTGAGTGAAATAATTGGAACTAGGTGTATGGCTGCCAGATTCCATGCTGGGGCAAGTTTTTGTCCATTTCCAGCTGTGTTCTGGGTTGCAAATGAACAGGTGCAACTTCTCTTGTCCGTATAGCACTAATGGAATAAGTGGCACCTGTTGAACTCTACTGGGGTGCAAGAAATTCTAGCACAGTGGAGTCTCTGAAGTTTCCTCTTGCCTAGCAAGTTTTGCCAGGAATATCTAACAAGTCCAGTCCACACAGAAGTCTTTCTATGGTATTTTTGCTGCCAGTGTGTGTTTTCCCCAAAGGGCTGCTCACTAGCTCATCTGATGTTCCCAAACTTCACAGCACTTCTCTGTGGAGGGGCAGTTGGAATTCCGGGCGCTTCTCTTCATCCCACGCCGGGCCCCGTTTGACCTCTTTGAGAACAAGAAGAAAAAGAACAACATCAAGCTCTATGTGAGGCGCGTCTTCATTATGGACAGCTGTGATGAACTCATCCCAGAGTACCTGAGTAAGCTGTTCCTGCTTTACCTCACTTAGAATATTGGGCTGTTTTTTATCGCCCTTGTTTGACCCATCTCTGCAATGCCAGTATTGAACTATCATTTTATTCTGGTTTTTCAAACTCCCAAAACAAGGTGGCATCGCTAGATGCTTATGAACTACAAGTCCCATCATCCTTAACCATTGGTTATGCTAGGTGGAGCTGATGGGAATTGGAGTGACGTATGTTCCCCATCGCTGATCTCTAGCAAAGCTGTATCTCCCACCCCAGCTAGCCTGGCTTAGTGTACTCATTATCTTCCTCTGCTATTTGTAGAACTGTGGCGGGGCAGGGCGGAATTAGTGCAAGGGGGTCATGACATAGGTTAGCTCCCTCTGTGCAAGTTCTCTTTGCGCTGTTCCTCCCAAACACCTGAGGCTTGCATTTCCAATTGGGCACTGTTTTGCTTATAAAATGCTTTCGTAGGCTGGGATGAAGTACCACCTGGCCTAACCTGCCACCCACCCGTTCATCCTCTCCTTAAAAAATAATAATACTGCACAATATTGGTCCAAGGAAGAGAATCAAACCATACAGCAATTCTATGGAAAACCAAACCATATGAAAATCTGCAGGGTGGAGACTCTGAAAATGAGCAAAGCCCTTCTGCTGAGTTCTGCAAAGGGCACTTTTGGGGAAGGCTGAATTGCCATGTATGTACACCCTTTCTTGTCCCTTCTCCCTGGATCACTTATGTAGAACAAAGAAATGGTACTCCCTTACTCAGATTACCTATCAGTTGTCATGGCTCGTTTAGTCTCTGATTTTATTTCTTCCTTTCTTTTGTTAAATCAGATTTCATCCGGGGTGTAGTAGATTCCGAGGATCTGCCCCTGAACATCTCCCGTGAGATGTTGCAACAAAGCAAGATTCTCAAAGTGATTCGCAAGAACATCGTCAAGAAATGCCTGGAGCTTTTTGCAGAGCTGGCAGAGGACAAAGAAAACTACAAGAAGTTCTACGAGGCCTTCTCCAAAAATCTCAAGGTGAGAGCTGACCAGCCCACTGCCTCAGACTGGATTGAGCACAGTAACTTGGGCAGCAAAACAATCTGTTGCAGTAGAATTTTTTGCTCCTGACTTCTACTACCCTGTTTTGTTTTGTTTTTAATTATGGGAAGTGTTCTTTAAAAAAACCAGTTCTAGTCCTCATGATTGTGAAAAGGCTGGGAAATCTTCAGGCCATAAGCATCTGCTCAGAAAAGTGGAGAGTGAAGCTAAGCAGTAATTTTAATTACCAGAAAGCTTAACTCTAGCCTGAACACCTGTTGCCCTGCATGTCCATTTATTAGCCTGGCCAGTTGGGTACCTATTTATTTAGAGCCCAATTCGTTTCTCCCCAACCACCCTGGGTTCGGCTGCCCATCTGTCAATAGTGACATTTTTTTTGCCTACACTATTTGGAATCTGTAAATCCAAATAAATGCATCTAAAACATCTTTTGCCCATAGCTGGGGATCCATGAGGACTCTACCAACAGGAAACGCCTGTCAGAACTGTTGCGGTACCACACTTCCCACTCCGGCGACGAGATGAATTCCCTCTCTGAATATGTGTCCCGTATGAAGGAAAACCAGAAAAGCATCTATTACATCACAGGTAAATAATACCTGCTGTCAGGACAAAGCTGATCAAACCTTGTCTCCTCACAGTGGAATGATGATTCCTTTGAGCAGGAATTTTTGGTTATAGTGGAACCTGGGAATTTTATTTCCACTGAACTCGCCTTGGCTGCTCTGGCATCAATTTCTGAGTTATTTGTGCCTTTGGTCAATTCTCCTTAATAGATTACCTTCCTTGGATCTTCTGGGGGTGGTGGCTCTTTTCTTTAATTGAAGAGAGATTGAAAACCCAACTCTAATCTTCATGATTCCAGAGACATGAGCTAAAAACCTCCAAGTTTTAATTAAACGTTGTGAAACCAGTAAGAGTTAATTCGGAAGGACTTCCAAATATCTGTCAATTCTTTTACACATCTTTGCCCCCCATTTCAAAATTTTAGAGTTCCAGTTTAATTTCTCAGTGCATGATAAAAAATGGGAAAACACACCTTGCAAGGTCCTAAATTGCACAATCCACATAATGTGTGCTGATTAAATTGCGCAAAAGGGAGGCACATTTATAATAGGAACTGAAGTTTAGAATCAGCAAATGTAGACCCAAAATACAGCTTGATTTGCTCTGTACTAGAATATTGGTCTCTATTAGAAGATAAACTTGGTGCCCTCTGTTTTGAGTATTGGGTGCAAAAATCTTCTGCTTTGATACCTTCCTAGTCTTGCCAGGTTTGGGGGCCCCATCCACAAGGCTTAGCAAAGTGCAAGACCAGCTGAAACATGCTTGTTATGAGAGCAACATTACTCTTTAAAAATGGAGCTTTGTTGGAGCCCATGATGTGCAGCCTGATGTTAGCTCCTCTAATCTCTTGTGCTGCAGGTGAGAGCAAGGAGCAGGTGGCTAACTCTGCCTTTGTGGAGCGAGTGAGGAAACGTGGTTTTGAGGTGGTGTACATGACAGAGCCCATTGATGAGTATAGCGTCCAGCAGCTGAAGGAATTTGATGGCAAGACCTTGGTGTCCGTCACCAAAGAAGGGCTGGAGCTGCCAGAGGATGAGGACGAGAAGAAGAAGATGGAGGAGAGCAAAGCCAAGTTTGAGAACCTTTGCAAACTCATGAAGGAAATCCTGGAGAAGAAAGTTGAAAAGGTGAGTGTGCTTTGTCCCTTTATCTGCCTGACGGCACACGTGCCAAGAAGGCAGAGGGCCTTCTTGGTAGTGGTGCCCTCCCTTCAGATGTCAAGGAGATAAAGAATTACACAACTTTTAGAAGACATCTGAAGGCAGCCCTGTATCAGGAGGTTTTTAAAGCTTGTTTTTATTATATTTTTAGATATGCTGTAAGCCACCCAGAGTGGCTGGGGAAACTTAGCCAGATGGGATAAGAATAATAAACATTTTTTGATGAAGGCTCATGATGTGGCATCTGGTGTCTTATCTAGGTGACGGTCTCAAACAGGCTGGTCTCCTCGCCCTGCTGTATTGTCACCAGCACCTATGGCTGGACCGCCAACATGGAACGGATCATGAAGGCCCAGGCCTTGCGAGACAACTCCACCATGGGCTACATGATGGCCAAGAAGCACCTGGAGATCAATCCTGACCACCCCATTGTAGAGACACTGCGTCAGAAGGCGGAGGCAGACAAGAACGACAAGGCCGTCAAGGACCTTGTGGTGCTGCTCTTTGAGACAGCACTGCTTTCCTCTGGCTTCTCCTTGGAGGATCCACAGACTCACTCCAACCGTATCTATAGGATGATCAAGCTGGGGCTCGGTGAGTTGCTGGGAGATGGGGAGCAGCAAAGCCTATTTCTTCTGCCATTGAGGAGATGGAATGTGGCCAGTTAAGAGAGGTTTATAGCCTTTTTGTGACCCTGATGCATTCAATCCAGGGCTTGTCAAACAACTTGGGTTTTTTGGCCTCAGTTTACTTGGTTACTCTACCCACAAATCCACACTCATTCTTCTCTAGCTTTGGGAAAAACTTTGTTGTGGAAGTGGTGGCGGGAATATGAATGTGGGTTAGTCACATAGAATTGTGACGTTGTGAAAAGGGCAGGAGAGGTATAGCAGTGGGGAGTGTTTTTATAAGTGAGGCCTGGTGAGCAGAAGGATGTGAAATTGCCTGTAGCTGGTGTGGAAAGCAGACTTGGAACCTAAATGTCAATTAATTTTGGGAGTACCAAGAAAGAATTCCAGCCTGTAACACAGGGTGGTGGGTCTGAAGGTATGAGAGCCCAAGCTAAGACTGGACCTTTTCCATGACTTTGTTACTGATGGAAGTGCCTGTTCTCTCAGTACCTGCCCCCCAGCATCTACAACATGGAGATAACTTTGCCGCACCTTTCCAGGCTGTTGTAAACATTACTGAGCTTGCGATGGATATTGGCAAATGTTCTTTAGTCTGCCCACTTTTTCTAAAAATTGTAGATACATACCTAAGGAGCTTCTACGAAGAGCATTCTGTAGTACTGTAGCATAAGGCTGACAAGTCTTTGCTTTGTTACTGCTACATATGTGGCCTTATTAAAGACCTGTTAGGGCACTGAATCTCCTTGTATGGAAACAAACCTGCAGGGAAAAGCAACAGGTCATGGCTCTGAGCCCTCCACACGCTTGAGGACAAAGGCCTAAAGTGAGGACCCTTCTCTTCATGGAGGCCCCTCACTTCAGGCCCTCCTGCTTTTGGAGGGCTCCAAACTGAGTACAACCAGTGTGCCACAGGGGGCAGGATGCTTGCTTGCAAATGAGAAAGGAATGAAAGTCTGGCTCTTAAAGTGACCCTTTCTAGCCTGGAACGGCCTAAAAATGATTTTCTATTGCACACTTACTATTTCAGGGATTGATGAAGATGAGGTTGCTGCTGAAGAGCCTAGTGCTGCGGTCTCTGAAGATATTCCCCCTCTGGAAGGAGACGAGGATGCCTCACGCATGGAGGAGGTGGATTAAAGAGAGGGCGCTGACCTCCCCCTCTGTCTTGCCCCCATCCATTCCCTGCACCATCGCCTTGCTCAGGAAGACTGGCTCCGGCAGTGCTCTGGCATGCCTTCGTAAGCAGTCTCTCACTACCTTCCTGTATAATTGGTAGCCAGTGTGACAAGGGGTCTTCACACCTATCTGATCTGTCTTTCTGCTTGTTTAGAAAAAAAATGCTGCTTTAGGGGAAAGGGACCGGCCCACTGGTTTTAGGTTTTCCCTCCTCCCATGCGGGTTTTATCCTTTTTCTGCTGGGCCACCAAGCATCCATCCTACCATAGCTGAGGTGAACACAGTGAATGTCCTCCCCACTAATAGAGCAGTGAGTTGACTCCTTGCCTCCCTCCCTCACTGCTGCCCTTTGTCCTCAGAGAGCAGGGACTTGTACTCTTGTTGGCTGTTTGTATTTGGTTTTGTTTTACTGGAATTAAAATAACAAAGAATGTGGTTTACAATGAAGTGGTATTGTGATGGATTTCTTTTCTTGTGGAGCACATGGACCTTGTCACAAACTGGTGCAGAGAGCCATACCCCCTCCCAATTCAAGAGTGGAAACTGGTTCCTAGTTCCGACCTCCTTGAGCTTGTGTGTACATGTGGAATTCTGAGAAAGTGTTGTGGGCACTCCAGCCTCAAAATGGCTCCTCTTGCATTTGCATGATATTTACATGGAGTATTCCCCTAAGCCAATATCAAACTACAGATCTGACATCTAAAAATCCTAGATCCAGCAATTGTCAGTACAAATATTGGATTCGTAAAACAAATCCTTAGGGTTTTTACAAGGCTTCTTCTGCAAATTATAAATGAATTAAAGCCGCATGGCATTGGTTTTTACACTGGGCAGAAACATGCCATGGAACAAAACTGTAGACCTCAAATGTGATCTGTTGTTTTTAGGGGATTTCTTGTGGGCACACCTTACAAAAACAATGAGTATACGTGCCAGAGTAAAAATGTTCCTCATGGTGCCCCAAAGCCCCCACCCTGGAACCCACATTGCTGCTTCCATTGCCACATTCATGCTGGTTAGAGGGCATATTGAGATAACGGAGTGTGAAGGAACGGCTCTGAGCAAGAGCAAACCTCCAGCCATTCAATCTGTTTCAGTGGGTTCAGGTTCTCATGGGTTCCAGGTCTCTTGGCCTTGGTGGGTGCATATGCTTTATGGGCACCATGTTGGGGACTCCCAACTGCAGGTTAGGGGAAGTATCTGGGTGCCTCCGTATGAAGTGCATTGAGCAAAATGGTATGGTATCCTAGTTGCTTTTGGAAACACACTTGCAGTCTGTTGGCCATAAGTTACCCATCCCTGCTCCCCGTTGTCATTGTGCAACAAGATGACTTATTTTCAAGTCAATTCTCTTGTAGAAAAATCCACCTGCTTAGTTTTGTCTCCTGAACGTGGTAGGACTATTTTGGCAAGTAGTCATGTTTCTTACATGCTTCTCTTTACTGGCGTCTGCTCTGCAGCAGGGGTTGTCAACTGCTTTGGGCTTGTGGGCAAGGCACACCCTGCAGCCATGCATAGTTGCATATGCATACAATAAAATCCTGCTGCCAAGCCTGCTTCCAGCAGGGGGTGCTGATGGTTCAGTCTCATGGAGGGAGAGTCCAGAGCATTCCCTTCACTGGCTTTGCTCCAGGCCCTTTAAATGCTTTTTCCTAGCCAGAATATGTTCCTGAACTGTGAATCATGATTGCCTGGATGTACATGGGGGTTGTAGAAACCTCTCACAGCTGCAGATTCCTGCATTGCAAGGGGTTGGAAGGGTCCCTTCCAACTCTTACGATTCTACAAAATATACTTTGGCATAGCTGGAATATAGCCAAGGGTACAAAAGTTAAATTGCTTTGCCCATTTTTGCCTCCAGCCCTGCCCACCACTGGCAGACAGTCTCTGGAAGGTTACCCATGGCCCTGTGTCCCAGTCCTGCTATAAAGGATAGACTACACAAGGCATCATCTCCTGCAAGAGCAGGGATGTAGCAGCCATCTATATAAAGCTGTTACTCTAACATGTACAATTTCTTGTAGGCTAGAGAAGATTGCTGAACCCATCTTCCTCCCCCGGCAAAACCCGGTACAATGATACCTCGGGTTACAGATGCTTCAGGTTACAGACTCCGCTAACCCAGAAATAGTACCACTGGTTAAGAACGTTGCTTCAGGATGAGAACAGAAATCACACGGCGGCAGCGGGAGGCCCCAGTAGCTAAAGTGGTACCTCAGGTTAAGAATAGACCTCCAGAACAAATTAAGTTCTTAACCCGAGGTACCTTTTACAATGATCAACTGATCCATGGGCAGAGTGGCTTCAAAGAGCTCTTCAAAACCAGCTTGCCTTCATTGTAACATCTTGCAACGCCCACCTAACTGCCCAATTTGGCCCATGGGATAATGTGTTCCCCACCCCTGCTAATAAACGCTTACAACAGAGCAAGCTTCATTGAACAAAGGGACTTGTAAGTAAACATGCATTGGATTACTCAAATTTGCCTTCCTGATAGCTAATTAAGGAAGTACCTTGTGCTTCTTGCTGTCAAGATTTTATGCTTTATTACAGGCACCTGCCTGTAAGTGATGTCCAGGACAAACTACAATTTGGAAAGTTACACTGAACCCTGTGATCGGAATCCAACGAGTTTAGGCAGTTCAGATAGGACTTAAATGGGTTGAATTGTGTATACCTTCCCTTTCTACAATTAACAATACAGATCTCTTTTCAGTCTTCATTTATGCAGGTTTATAACAGTGGATTTCACAGGTTGATCAGCCAAGGGTGGGGATATTTTTAGACTGCAACAACATTGGCAGAACAAGGCTAAGACACCATATACTGAATTTCCTACCCATTGGAATTTTCTCTTAATGTGGAGCATGGCTGTCAAGTGTAACCTTTGACCCGGAACGTCTTCTGTGTCCTAAGCAGGCTTTTAATGCTTTTTTAATCCTCTGCAGTCCACTGCCATAGTGACAGAGATATTTAAGTCTTGGGGGAGTTAAGTTTTGATTTGAAGTCAAGTTAAGAATCTAGGCCTCATGGTGCACAAGAGCTACTAAAGCTGAACTTCTGTGTGAAGTTACTACTTCTGTCCACATCCCTTCTTGCCCATCCTTACTTCCTCATACCATGCCACTCCTTGAAATAAAATCGGAAAGCCTGGAACATTTTGAATTGTGAATTTACACATCATACTTTGTAGCCAAATACGAGGATTTTTTGGTGTCATTGGTACCTTTGCCCTTCAATTTACTTATGTGCTCATTTGAGGAAATTAACAAATGGGGCTTTTTCAGTCACAAGACATCTCTTCCCCCTTACTTGTATTTATATCAGTTTTTTCACATACTTGTCTACCTGTTACCAGAGACTCAATCTGGCTGGTCCATTAAAGCAAATGCAGCAGTGCTCCACAATAACTTGTCAGCCCTCACCTAGTATCCACATGCCTGCCTTCTGTCTTATAACCAGTCAGGCTCTGACTCTGCCTGTCATTGGTTCTGGCTGCACCTACTGCCTTGAGCCCCAACGGACAACAGTCATCACTGCAGAGATTGAATGGCACTTCAGCTACCTCGTTTTGGCTCTATTTAAAATAACATGGTTTTTTCCTGCCAGAAACCTCTATCCTCATGCAAAGAGTACTAAAACTAAGCTGACACAGGAATCAACTTTTGGCAGTATTTCTACTTGAGAGAGAAGACTTTTGTGGCAGCAGAGATAGAGAAGGAAAGATAACTAGCTTTGCACAAATAATTGATCTCAAGCCTCCAAAACTGTTCCCCATCTACAAGGTAAAGTATCAAGTTCACCTGGCTCAAAAGGCAAGAGATACAGCAACGTCTTTCTGCTTAATGTAATGGAACTCCCAATTTTTGCCACTTAGATCCATATTTGGCACATCAGATGTAAAGCGACCCACTTGCTAATGTGATTAAACCATACTGGATAAATCAACTGGATGAGATTTGAGACGTTTGTTTTCACCCCAACAGCACCTGGAGGGGGGGGTGGCCCACAAGGGAGCAGCAACTCCTTTAGATTATCTCTCCTGGACACACTTTAAAGGCTATAAAACATGTCCTGGCCACTTATTTGCAGCATAGTTTAAATTTAATAAAATAAAACAGTTGTGTGTCGAGTACCAAAAAATGTTTCCCCTGCCCAATGTCAGCTTGGCAACAAAAGGGTTAATGGGTAAAACTCGAGACTTTTAGGGCAGAGCCAACAACTCCAGTCCTGCACCCAGTTTTGAGAGCATGTGGAGAAAAGGGTAAAAAGATCCAGCCTCTGGGCACCAAACTATCCTGCACCGTACATCTCAGAATTGTTATCTCCTGGCTCAAAAATGAAAATGGCACAGCAAGCTAGACAATACAGTGCAGTTCAGTGCCCCCACCACATCTTGCAGCTTCCAGAATGGCCTACGTGCCACGTAATAAAATGGGAACATGGCACAAAAGACTGCAAGGCCCAAGAGGGTCAGAGCCCAGAGCTCAGCCCTGCTGGAAGCAGCACACGAGCCCAGACTCAGGCTGCTTCCGTATGGCTGGCTCTCAGCTTGAACCATGTCTTTCCCACCAACCTTTGCAAAGATCACTGGGGAGTGGGGGGTGGGGTGGAGAAAAGGACTGGGGTGCACATTCTTTTACTATGAGGATACCCTCTCCCTCACCACCTTGCCTAGAGCAGCAAAGAAACTTGGTTCCGAAGAGAGGTGTTTCAAAAAGGCAATATTTGTGCTTTTCTAAGTTTGCAGCAACAGTACACCCAAAGAAAGCACCCCAAGAGTGGCCTCGAGGGGTTCTGGGACTGTAGTTCATGGCAGTGAGAGGAGGGGATGGTCAAAGAAAAACTAAGCAAAAAGCAAAAACCCAAATGACGCTGGCAAAGGGGGCACCGTCTGAAAGGTCCGACAGTGGGGCAAAAGTACAGGTGGGTATACTGAGCCAGAAAGCCAAAGGGCTGCGATTTAAGAGAGGCCGTTGCCCAGCAGGGCAAGTTCAAAACCTCCACAGTCGGGACTGGTTTTCTGTCGAAGCTGCCAGCTTTCCATTCCAACCATGAAGTTTTGAGGGTGTAGTTCTCTTTTCTTTCTTTTTAATGGAAACTGTAAAAGTCTTGGCCTTGCTATTCCCTTCTACGCAGCTCCAGGGTGGTGAGCAGAAGGCAAACCGTAGCAAAACAAAAAGAAGCTCCAATTTGACTTGATCATAAATTAGCCTTCTCTCCCCCACAAGCTGTCAGTCAGGGCAGGCATTAGGGACACCTGTACCCTTATCTTGGAAAGGAGTCTCAAGAGCCCCTTCCAAGTCTCCTTCAGCAGAAAGCCTCAGCAGACTTAAAATACTCAGACATTAGGACAGGAGGAAGCTGCCCCTTGCTTCCTCCAAGCCAATCCCAGCAGTGTTTAAGAATCAGCTGGGGTGGGAGGTGTAGAGGATGGGAATTGACGTTTCCCAAATCGACCAGCTCTTTGCTGGGTTCGTGAAACGAGAGATTCAGCAAGTGCTTGGGGGCGGGGAGGAGCTCAGGGCGTGTCGCTTGCCTGGTGGCCCCTAAACCTTCTGCACGGTGCCCTCGACGGGCACTTTCTTTGCCCGCTTCTTCATGCGGCTGCGGGCATAGACGCGGAGAAAGAGCGCCGTGAAGACCACCGCCACTCCCAGCCCGCCCACCACGGTGACAGCGTGGCCGTAGATGAGACACGACAGGAGGATGGCAAAGGCTTGCCGCAAAGTCATGATGATGGTGAAGACGGCGGCTCCAAACTGGTTGATGGTGTAGAAGATGAAGAGCTGCCCGAAGGCCGAGCAGACCGACAGCAGCACGGCGTGGGCGGCAAACTCCGAGTGGCGGGCCATGAAGCGCACCGACTCCAGCAGGGCGCCCTGCTCCAGCAGCGAGCCCACCGTGAAGAGGCACGAGAAGACGTTGACGCCAAACATCATCTGCACCGAGGACATCTTGTAGGTGAAGAGGGCGTCCTGCCAGTTGGACGTGAAGCTGTCAAAGACAATGTAGCCAGCCAGGAGGACCACGCCGGAGAAGGTGGTGACTGTGGAGAGGTGCTTGTCGTGGGAGCTGGAGAGCAGGAACATGCTGACTCCGACCGAGATGAGGGCTGCTGTCAGGTACTCCCAGTACTCATAGCTCTTGCGGGACACCAGCTTGCCCATCAGCATGACCGGAATCACCTTGGAGGCTTTGGCCAGCACCTGCGTGGGGAAGCTGATGTACTTGAGGGCCTCATACTGGCACCAGCTGCTGAGGATGTTGGAGAGGGAGGCAAAGGAATACTTGTACATGGGAGCGCCGTGACGGGGCTGCTTGATCAGGGCGCAGTAGAGGCCAGCCACGGTGCACGCTAGGATCCGGTTCATGAAGACCAGGAACTGAGAATCCTTGAACTTCTCGCCAGGGTCAGACTCGGTTGCGCCGTACGTTCGGGTCATCACCCTCTCCTGGAGGACGCCCCATGTCAGGTAGGAGATCTGCAAAGGAAGAGGAAGAAAGGGGGAAATGGAGGGCAACTGCCACAACAAACAGTAAGATAGCATCTTGGAGAATCGGGCGAGCAGGAAGCATGACACTCTTTGGATGCCGCTGACCCAAGCAGCTCATAAAGACGCCCACTTTTGCTATACTGTCAACCTACGCAACAGGAAGCTGAGGGCCGGATCTGATTGAGATTCTCTTTCCACTCCCAAGCAGGATCTAACCAGATCGGTATTGCACTTCATCCCACAGGGACTATTTTCTATGCCGGGCTATGTTAAGACACCACCTACAAAAATTACAGCAGTAAAATGCTAGCTGAGCCACAAGATTGTTTGCCTTGGCATTTCCTATCAGCGCAAACAATCTGAACACCATCTGGTTTATGTTTTGTGAAATGACCATGATGCTATACAGGATTAAATATTTCAGGCACTGAAAAAAGTACATAGCTGGACAGCAGCTGCCACAGAGCACCTGCTTCTGCAGACAGCAGCTTTTAGTGTCCCATCAGGCCTGCAGAATCAACCGTTTTCCCAGTTCCTTGTAAATGCAGAAGCAGTAATCCCAACACCCTCACCTCAGTAATACGAAAAGTATCATTACTTATATCCTGTAAATTTGGAATGAACTGAACCAAAGAGATTTCATGACTTGCCTATGGCCATTCAGCAGGCTTGGTACATAACTAAATCCGCATTAGTTCAGTGCATTAAGAAAATTCCCTTCTCTCTTTCTTTCAATGTCATTCAAGGACATGCAGCATTTCCTATGTATTTCTTTTATAGGTAGCTATGGGCATAACGCAAGGATGCCAAATAAAGTTCTGCACTTGCTAAACTATGTCACTCTAGGGCCTGTAGCTCATCGTTATTTTGGACTTACAGTTGCTCAAAGAGCCAAATTAACTGCAAAACGCCTCTTATCTATCTTCCGCAGAATGAGTGAGATAAGACAAACAAAATTCTAATCCACCTGATACTGACTGAGCAGAAGTTTTTATCTTTCTAAAATAACAGAAATCCCCTAACTGAACCCAGTGTTCTTACTCCAGTTCAAAAATAACTGAGTGATATTCTGACCTCATTATTGCATGAAGGGTACAAACCATGCAATTCTGAAAGCATCATTTAGGTTTTATTTATTATTTTATTAAATTTATATCACACCCTTCCTCCCAAATGAACCCAGGTTCCAATTTAATAACAACCTGCATGCAAGTCTCATGAAAACTGAGATAGTAGCATTGCTTAATGGAAGTTATAGGTCAGGAAGGCTGCATATGTCCCAGTGCACATAAAGCCAGTGCAATGGGTGGGATATTTTAACCTTGCTTGGAAACTTTGCTCAGCTGTGAACTAACCTTTGAGCCAATCCTACTCTCGGTGTAATGCTACCTCTAAACGAGAAGCTCCCAGTCACCACCCCAGACAAGCCAAATCAAAGTGGAGTACTAGCTCTCAGTTCTTTACCTGTAGGCCAGTTGCACAAAACAGCAGCTTAAAGAACTGCCGGGCTGTGGAGGACTCGACAGTCTCGTTCCGAGCTGCTAGCAAGGTATCGTCCTGGTGTACAGATTTGGCCTCGTTGCCAAAGACACATGATTTGATAACTGGAAAGCAAATACCACGACCTAAGAGGGAAAGGAGCAAAAGCACATTAGCCACAACACTGAATCACACCATTTGGGGGCATGGGGGAGGGAGGGAGGGAAGCCACACACATTACAGCTGCCAATGTTGTCCCCACAATCACCACCACATAAGAACTAAGAAGAGCCCTACTGGATTAGGCCAAAGGCCTGCCATAGTCCCGCATCTTGTTCTCACAGTGGCCGACCAAGTGCCTATGGAAAGAATGGCTGTGAGAACTTGAGAGCAGCAGCATTCTTTTCACTTGCAATTCCCATAAACTGGTTCTTGGAGACATACTGCCTCCAACAGTGCCACCATATGTGGTTTCTTGATGGCACTTCCAAACAGATTTACTTGCCTCTTCTCTAGGCCAGCCCTACTCTACTCTGCTCACAGTGCTTGCCCCAGCTAAGAGAAGACAGACTAACTGAGCTGCAGAAAATCAGAGAGATAGTGATGCAGATCTTATACCCACATTGCCATGGCTATTCCTTGCAAATCTCCCAATTTCCTCAACAGGTAATGGCTACAGATTCTGTGCTTTCTAGCATGATAACACTGATGGAGTGGACGCAGTGTTTGAAATTTGCCAGGCGTCAGGCACATTTTGCACCTGGCTATTGGCCACTTGCGACCAAGTGAAGATGCCCGGGCACCAGGATGGCACCTGACGTCTCCGCCATCTGGAGGTGCCTGCCTGGGGATCCTTGTATCGTGACTGTTTTCACACACTAGCAACATACCCCATAGAATTCTATCCATTATATTTTATCTGCACAATCAGAATGAATTTCAGGAACCAGAAAGTTGCATTGAAATGTAAATGTAAATAAAAAGAAGGCACCTTTTATCATATGTGGTGGACTTGTAAAATAGTAAAAGAATTCTGGGAGATTATATATAATGAACTGAAAAAATTCTTTAAAATAACTTTTTATTTTAAAAAAACCCTAAAGCTTTTCTTCTAGGAATTCTAGGCACCGAAATATCAACGGATCAGAAAAGACTATTAATGTACGCGACTACTGCTGCTCAGATGTTACTAGCCCAGAGAAGAATGGCAGATTAAGTTGAAGGACTATGCCAAAATGGCAAAAATGACCGGAAGAATCAGGAAGACCAAAACTTTAATAAGGAAAGGGGAAAATATATAATTTACCTTAAAAATCTTTATAAACAAAATTATTAGTAGAATTGGAATAATACTTGTAGTTTAATGTTGAATTATGGTTCAAATGGAGATTTAATAGATTTGGATTAGTAGAGAAGATGCAGGAGAAAAAAAGTTAACTAAGGATCCACAAAAGGGAAAAGGGAAGTCCAGTGGAATGTATGGATTTCTCTTTTTATTTGGGTTGTTTGACAATTGTTTGTAAATTTCAAAATTTGAAAAACTAAATAAATTTATAAATAAATAGAACTTTTGAGCCATCAGGCCCCAAAATGGCAATGAGGCATTCCGTTTTGGCGACTGCAACCCTGCTTTAAGGAGCCATTTGACACCTAGCTTATATGTCTGAGTTTCTAACACTGGGTGAACATACTGATTGCGCACTTAGAAGCCGACGATGATTGCACTCTGGGGCAGTTTCAAGTCCAGGATAGCACAGCTGAGGGGCTGCAGAAGATACGATGGGCTCAGAAAGCGCTATCTCAGCTGCAACATCAGGAAACCACTCTGTGTGCATATTCCTACCACTTACCTGTTTCAAGGTAATTTTTCCTCTTAAAGTATTGTATAAGCAAGAAGCCTGGCACCACAATACTTGCATAGCCTGCGGCATTGACCAAAAAGCGAAACAGCCAGAAGTCTCCCCAGGAGTCCTGGTGGACAGCAGGTACCTCTTCATTCGCAGTCACTATGGGGAGAGCAGCCAGCGCAAGAGCCAGGCAGAACCTGCCAAGAAAAAGAGCAGGCCGTAAGCCAAAGGGAATCCCTGGATCCGGCGAAAAGTTTATACAGGCAACTCTCTCATCACACATGGGAAGCATTCAAGATTCCCCCCGTCACGTCCTTCCTCTAGCAACAGGCGAAACCAAGAACCCCAGAAACAAAGCAGCTGCATCTGTCTTGTGCAGGATTCTCACAGCAAATGCTGCAGGTTCAAAGCTGAGTGACAAAATTCTTGCACATGCAATCCCTATGCCGGTCTGAGGAACTATTGCCTTTCACTTAATCTGGCACGACACCAAGACAGAGGCCTGTGAGAGCTCCCATTTGTCAGACCTTTGGTCTTTTCAAACACTCTTCCTTGGAGTCAGGGAGAGAGATAAAAGAAATGAAATAAAGCAGTAGGGATGGCATGCAATAGACACAGGCAAACAGAGAACACTCTAAACACCCTCCTTTTGGGATCTCAGACAAGCTGTGCACATTAACATGCACAAACACAGATCTTGGAACAGGCGGATCCTGGTGTCTCCTGAGCAGCAAAGTCAGAGTGACCTTCCTACAAAGCAAGTGTAGTGGCCGAGGGCTCCGTTGGTACTTACCAACCAGACATTCTATGGGGCAGGAGCGTCCTTGGAATATGGCAGTACATAACTCCCAGACATGTCACAGAACAAGCCTATTACAAACTATATTCTTACGCAGCATGGGAAGCAGACAATTGGGCTGCTCACTCAAATCTATTACAGAGGAATCACACGTATTTTCAGACTTCAGGGCGAGAGCCAATGAGCAGCTGTGTAGTTGTGCAGAAATTCACCACAGACACATGAAAGAAGGAGCTAATATCTCCCTGGAGTAACCACAGTGCAGTTGTGCCACAAAGAGATAACGCTCCAAAAGAGGAGGCAGATTAATGACTGTGCTGTCAAGCGCCTTTTCATCCCATTAGCAGCAAACAAACCCACAGGGTCTCAACTGGCCTTTTAGCCAGCGACCCTGAATCTGTCAAACTCAAGTTATGCACATTTGGAGCGAGTGTTGTTTTCCAGAAAAAGATGGCGGGCTAGAGGTGGGCAGAGAAACTCGGAAGAATAGGTAGCGAGATCAAGGGAGAATATATGTTACAAACAAGAAGCTATGCAGAGAGAGCACCCTTTAACCATCAGAATGCACGAAGAAGACTATCGGTGGCTGCAAGCCATGATGGCTATGCTCTGCCTCCATGCAGGCAGGCAGTAATGTTCCTCAGAACGAGTTGCTGGAATCCTCTTCTGCTCGAATCCTGCTTGTTGGTTTCCCACAGGCATCTGGCTGGCCATTATGAGAACAGGAAACTGGACTAGATGGGCCATTGGCCTGATCCAGCAGGCTCTACTTCTGTTCTAATGCAGTCCCCCCCCCCCCCCGCTTCCCAAGCCTAAAAGGCACCGCTGACACATTTCTACGTTGTCCCCCTGCAACTGCAAAAGACAGAAGCCCTGTTTGTTAATTTACCTCACATGGTTAGAATCGTGTGAGGGAGAGTGGGGTCAAGCACAATAGCTCTGCTGACTCACCACCCCCACAGCTCAACATTTCTCGGAGGGCAAATGTCTGCAGCGAGGAGCCGGAGCCACCGATGTAGATGTGAAACTCGCACAAAGGCAGCAGGTTCCCTGCAGCAGATGTCTGCGCTCCAACATGTGAAGGGTGACAGGGACCAGCACTGTGATATGATGCAGCTAGCACATGCATCCCTATTCTTCCCTTCACCGTTCGAGGAGCATACTGCCCGAAGGCTAGTCCTTCCATCTCCAGCTGAAGGCAGAATAGTAAATTCTTCACTTGTGCCACGTTTTTCTGGACACCATGGAATCACAACTATCATAGATGCATGCTTATTCAGAAGCAAGTCTCAATGTGTTGTGCAGAGCTTCCTTCCATAGGATTCGAGCCTAATGAAAAGTTGAACCGTTACTCATATCTAATAAAGCTTCCAAGGCAGAATTAATACTCTCTTGCTGACAACTTCAACCCTCTAACTCAAAGAGTTTCTCAAACTGAGGTCCTCAGCTGTTGTTGGACTATAACCCCCATCATCTCTGACCACTGGTTCTGCTAGCTAGGGATGATGGGAGTCGTGGTCCAACAACAGCTGAGGAGCCCAGTTTGAATAATTCTGTTAACTGTTTCCCCATCCTCTCTCTTTCTACCCACCAACTGCCTTGGACAGGCATGTGCCAGTGCAAGATCTTTTGCAAGATATGAAACCACAGAAAACCGGTTTTGAGTAAGTTCAAAGAGGCTCTGAAACAGCCCTCTGAGGTCAGTTTCAAAACATTGCCCTCTTACATTGTTTGTTCATGCTGTGGCAAGCACTACCCAAATTACAGAAATAATTGTTAGAAAAATTTCCACACCTCGTTGCATAAAACTGTAGTCCAGGCACCCAGGAATTTCAAATATCTCCCCCCCCCAAAACCATGAATACAGTGGTACCTCGCAAGACGAAATTAATTCGTTCCGCGAGTTTTTTCTTCTTGCGAGTTTTTTGTCTTGCGAAGCACGGTTTCCCATAGGAATGCATTGAAAATCAATCAATGCGTTCCTATGGAAACCGCCTTCAGACCAGGTCCAGGGACAGTCTGTCCCCCGACCTCTTCTGAAGGCTGGGGGGGGGGACAAGGGCTTTTCTTCCCACTGCCAGCCTTCAGAAGGCTGTTCTGAAGGCTGGCGGTGGGAAGAAAAGCCCTTCTCCCCACCTCCTGCCCCGCAAGCTCCGGGGACAGGAGTGCTTTGCTGCCGACCGCCAGCATTTTAAAAGCCCCCGGGACAGCGGAGACTTCTCCGCTGTCCCGGGGCGATTTTAAAATGCTGGCGGGCGGCAGCAAAGCCTCCGCTGTCCCGGGGCGATTTTAAAATGCTGGCGGGCATTTTAAAGGCCTTCTGAAGGCCGGCAGTGGGCGAAAGTCTTTGCTTCCGACCGCCAGCATTTTAAAAGAGGTCCCCGGAGATTTCCCTATGGGCTTTCTTCTTGCGAAGCAAGCCCATAGGGAAATTCGTCTGGCGAAGCACCTCGAAAAATGGAAAACTCTTTCTTCTTGCGAGTTTTCCGTCTTGCGAGGCATTCGTCTTGCGAGGTACCACTGTATATTATACTCTGGTGGTTTCCAGATAAATGTAAAAAACTACAGCCATTTTTGGACAAGGACAGCCTGGCTATGATGATTCATTCATTGGTAACCACAAGACTCAATTATTGCAATGTCCCCTGTCTGAAGGCTCCAGCTGGCACAAAATGTTGCAGTTAGATGGTTGGTGGGGTCATATTACCACCAGCACATCACCCCAGTGGTTAATGGTTGCACTAGCTGTCCACATACTACTAGGGCACATTCAGGGTTCCTGGACAACTTTTGTCCAGGTTAACTTAAGGACCATTTGACGCCAAACCCGGAGTCTCTGTTAGTGATCCCTCACGGCTCAGACACATCACCAGGAGCCATGCATTCTGTGGATTCCCCTCCCACCCAGCTGAACTCAGACAATACCCTTCTTTATTGAACTTCACACACCTGATCACTGAAGAAGAAAATCAGCATGCATTTTAAATAATTTTATAGAGAATTTATGACACAGTACTAGCTTTTGAAAATACTATTCCCTTATGTGGTCAGGACTCTCAGGCCATAGACTTTTCAGCAAGGAGGCAAGAGACTGCTTGTGTTTGATTTGCCTATTTCACTCCCAAGTAAGTCTTAATCCCTAAATATATCACTGGTCCTGGTATCCCCAACTGCATGGGCACCTCCCTGTGTGATTAGCCACTTAGAGGGAAACTGGTTTAAATCAATTTCAGCCTAGCTTAATTCAACTACTTTGGGCCAGGGCAGGAGTGCTGGTATTACTGGCTCTCAGAGAAAAAGGAATAAACCAGCCAAACAACAGTTCTCTCTCCTGCTTTGGTTCACAGCTCCCTGGCCCGTGAGCAGGGCCAGGTTTAGGTTTGATGAAGCCCTAAGCTACTGAAGGAAATGGGGCCCTTTATATGTCCAGCTGTCCTTTGTCAACAACAAATTGTCGCTGTTTTTTGTGTTGAATATATGCTATATGGTAATTTATGGACCTAATAGGTATCTAAAGCCATTTGCACATAAAAAATATGTATTTTGTCAAAGTAATTGTTGATCTGAAATACAATTAAGAAGTATATTAATAGTAAAATAAATATTCAAGGTCAAGGTACCCCTGCCCGTACGGGCCAGTCGTGTCCGACTCTAGGGTTGTGCGCCCATCTCACTCAAGAGGCCGGGGGCCAGCGCTGTCCGCAGACACTTCCGGGTCACGTGGCCAGCATGACGAAGCTGCTCTGGCGAGCCTGCACCAGCGCAGCACACGGAAACGCCGTTAAAATAAATATTAAGCTCTAACTGTATGTACCGTATTTTTCGCTCTATAACACGAACCCGACCATAACACGCACGTAGTTTTTAGAGGAGGAAAATCCGTAGGCATGCCATCCGTAGGCATTTCCTCCATAACACGCACAGACATTTCTCCTTACTTTCTAGGAGGAAAAAAGTGAGTGCTGTGGTGCAAAAAATACGGCAGGTTTTATTTTATTTGTTTTATACCTTATATTTTGGAAATGTACACCCAGGGTTTTTTCCCTTTAAATTTTTTTGGGGGCCCCAAGAGAGTGGGGCCCCAAGCTATAGCTTGTTTAGCTTATATGTAAATCTGGCACTGCCTGTGAGGCACTTCCACCCTGTGTTTCTCCCTCCCAGCTTCTTCAGACAAGGCAGCTAGTGTTACAGGTGAGCTCTCACTTCTGCCAGGCAAGCAAAACCAGCACCAGTGCTAGGAATGAAAGAAGCTTTCATAGCTTCAAACCCACAAAGAAACCAGGAAGTCGGAGCTCATATATACCTCTACTGTTCCCTTTCACATTGGACAGACGTGCTTTTGACACGCACCCCACCCCCACGGATAGGCGGCTCTCTACTAGGGCAAGAGCGGTCTGGGACAAAGCCCCCTTTGGGAGACCTTTCCATTTCAGTTCCTCCGGCAAAATGGTTCTGAAGCAGGAGTACAAATCCCCACAGACCTCCGTTCTCAATGCTAGTGACAAGAAAGCCACAAGAAAGTGGAGCACAAAAAGATCATGGGAGCAAATGCCCTTCACCCTTCAATTGCATTTCTCCTGCAGCTACAGTTCTGTGGGCCTTAAGAGATTCCTCCCTTCTATGGATCCACAGTCAGAATTACTTGGCAAGTATTTGCATCTATTAGGCTTCTATGACATACTGTCTCACAATTAGGGTGGTTAGGGAGTGGCAAAAGGGCACATTTACGGCCAACCTATTTAGAGGAAAGGCCATAGCTTGGAGAACCTGCTGCTCAGCATCTCCAGGTAGGACAGGAGAAATGTGCCATCTGAAATTCTGGAGAGCCACTGCCAGTCAGTGTAGACAATACTGATCTAGATAGAAAAATGATCCGACTTGGTATAGGTAGGGCAGCTTCCAATGTTCTTTTGTTCCACATGTATACCGTATTGGCTCAAATATAAGCCACACTTTTTTTTCCAAATTCTGACTGTGAAAAGTTAAAGTGCATCCTATATTCGGAACCAAGTGCTGTGCGCCCGGCTCCCAGCACTACCACCCTGAATGGGAGCGCACCCCGCCGCGGGGATTCGAACCGCCGACCTTTCGATCGGCAAGCCCTAGGTGCTGAGGCTTTTACCCACAGCGCCACCCGCGTCCCTTAATCACATATAAATGCCCCCAAATAGTTTATTATTCTTATTTCATATTACAATGTAAAATGCCCCCAAATAGTGACTGATTTAGATAATAGACACTTTTCATTGTTTAAACATATTCTAAATATTTCTACTGGATCCCAAGAAATCCAGAGCTCAGAAAGCACTATTTGCAAGCCTCAGAGAAACTCACAGGGCTACTTGCTATGTAGAGCAGTCAGGGTAAGGATCCTGGTGCAAAAAGATCCACAGGGATTGTTTGGGCAGTTGTCAGCTTAGAACTCTGGAAGCTGAAGGAATGTCATAATTATAGTGAAGGCTGAATTTCTAGGCTTGCCTACATCTAACTAAACTTCTTTAACATATCAAACTGTTAATGATTCACCCACTAAAATGAAATTTACAACAACAACAAAAGGCACCCTAGTTTCAGGGCATTTTAAACTACTGGCCATGAAGTATTGTTGGACCAGTTAAGCAGAGTGGAAGAAATACAAATTGTTATTGCCCTTTGGCGGCTTTTTCTTTCAATATAACAATATCAGAGAATGGCGATGGGGAGATTTTCATTTGCTACTTAAATTTTTTTTGTGGGAAACTATTTAATATTCAATGAAACATTGGGATAACCTGCAGATTTGGATTGTGGTATCATCTCTAAATTGACAACACAGCACTATCTTTCATATCTATCTAATCTAATAGCAATGGTCTTAGTGTTAACACCCATGCTTAGAGGCTATTTTGGCATAGATTCACCCATTACAAGGTGAATCCAGACAAGATGATTACAGCAAGTGGGCGATGTGATTTGGGGATGTGTTTTTGGATGGTGTCTCAATGTCCCTCAAAGAACAAATATTCTGCTTGGGAGTACTCCTGGACCTGGCTTTGCTGATAGATGCACATTTGTGGTCCAGCTCAAAAAGAGGACAGGACACCTGCAACATTACTAGTGTGTAGAAGAGAAAATGTCAGGTGTCAAGCTACTCCTTCTGAGATTCCCTACTCCACAACTATTAAAAGTATAAGAGCTGTGGTCTCTTTTACACATGGCTGCTCTAAGCTTTGGCCAGAGACTTTTTTCATTAATAAACAATATGTGAACTGCATCCCTTCCTGGAAAACAAGGCCCTAGCAACCATCATTCGTGTATTTTTTAAACTCTGAAGTTTGACTACTGCAAATAAACTACAAATGAGGCTGCCTTTTAAGACTGGAAATGTCAGCTTGTACAAAATTCAAAAGTCTATGATCTAATTGGAGTCAGAAATTGAGAGCATACGCCACCTGCGTTCTGCAATACTGATTATCAGGTTCTGGGCACAATTCAAACTGAATGTGATAACTGAACAAGTCCTATGTAGCTTGTGTCCTCCACAAGCCTTTTTTACTCAAGATTTTTAGGTGTAGCTCTGCTCCATATTCCATAAAACTGTGACTGGGGTTGTTGTTGTTTAGTCATTTAGTCGTGTCCGACTCTTCGTGACCCCATGGACCAGAGCACAGAGAACTGTGACTGTGGTTAGGAGCAAGATTGTTCTTAGGAAGAACATCCACTTGAAGTAATTTATCCTAAAAGACACCTGCCTAAGCCTGTGCAGCTCCACATTTTTTTTAAGGAAAAGAGGTAATATTTTTTGTTTAGCTAAGCTTTGGCAGATTTTTTTTCCCAACTTCAGTTTTGAATGTTTTTAATTTTTTATTGTATATTTGTACAGCCAACCACCTGATAGCTCCATGTGTTTACAAACTGCAGCAAGAACCCCAGTCAGCAAATTAAGGAAACTGTTAATCTCAGTTTCCAATTCAAGATGCTGATACTGACCTTTAACATCAGTCAACAACACTGTGCCCATGGGTGCCAGTGTGCCTGCCAATACCTGCTATGGTGCCTGTGAAGGGTCTCAGTATATAAATCCTCATAAATCCAGAATGCAGGAGAGACTGTTTGTTCTTTGTGCTCCATCCTTGTTTACACTGGCGCAGCTTCTTAGTCAATGAACTTGCTCTCTTAAACATGCTCATGTTTCACTAGATACTAGGAGTTGACCCTCCTATCCATTCTAAACAGAGGAGAGGTACAAAGAGTTTCATTTGTGAATAAGCATGGCAGTGGCTGCAGTAGGCTCCTTTTTCAGTTGATGAGACAACTGATTCTGTGGTCTGTCAAATCCCTTTACGAACTGACTGGCCTTCATAAAGTGGCACTCTGTAGAGCAAGGATGGAGAGACTGTGGCCCCCTAAGTATCACTGGACTCCAGCTTCCAGGCAATGGTCATGGATGATGGGAGTTATAGCCCAGAACCACCTTGAAGGCCATGGGTTCCCCATCCCTGCAGTGGATAACTTCATAAGATGTGTTATAAGTACTAATGAAATTGTCACCTTTGAGCTTTGAATTTTTTAGTTATTTCAGATGCACTTACCATTTGCACACTCAAGCTGATACAAACAGAGCAAAATGCTTCCCTTACACTTTAAATCTGGATTCTTAACTATACTGACTACTATTCCCACATAAATGATCACATCCTGTTACTCTAGCGTCATAATCCTCAAACAACTCCCACCATAAATTCCTTACACAAAACTGCCACTGCGGATAGAATTCCCATTTTACCTGTTAAGTGTGAATGAAGAAAGCGAAGTGAGGACAAGCATCCTTACCATTTACTGTGATTATAGTAAGGTAAAAAAAAAAGCATTAAAGAATTATTGACTTGCATTAAAATTGGATACACGCGATTAAAACATAGAGCCCGTGAGTTACTTCAGATTAATCCATTCAGATTTTAGCTATGAAATCGTCCACACAATGATTTTCACTTACTGCATCGTATGAAGCATCAAATTTCCTGGTAAGCAGAGTTGGACTGGAGCCTTAGTTTTAAAAGACACCCAATTAAGTAGGTATAGATTGAAGCCCAATGCCTCTATGTAATCTACTAGGCTACTAAGGCAACCTTGATACCAATTCGATGTCAACATGAAACCAACTACGTGGCCTTGGATAAATCATGATTTCAAAGTCAAGTTGCTCAGCGGGTGGAGCTGGCCTGCCTCGCAGGGTTGTCCTGAGGCCGATCCAGGAAAAAAGGTACTTTGCTACTAAGAAGTAAAAAATCCCATTGATATAAATGGGACTAACTCCCCTAGTAAAGGGATAAAGACGTCCACCTGGAAACATACCAGGCATTTATAACCTCCCACAGCTGCTTCAAACCCAGGATCAGATCATACTGTATATCGAGTCTTGCTGGATCCCCCCCCCTCCCCCCAGATTTCATTTCTATCCGACTCCTCGGTCTCCGGCTGAACCCGGACGAGGCAAGCCAGACAAATCCGCCTTTCCGAGAGCTTGGAAGGGGAAACCGAGCTCTTCCCGAGAGCCAGCCCCATCTTTGATTCCCGTTTCCTCCAGAGGCACCCAAGACTAGCGAGGGGCTCTTCTGCCCGCTCCTCCATGCATCTCTCCCGCCTGACCCACAGCATCCTCCCCGCCCCAGCCCGGAGCCCCCGAAGATGCCGGTAGGCGCCTCCCGCCTTCCCCGCGCTGGTCGCGGGCCCGACAGCGCGGGAGGGGACGGCCGCCTCATCCCCGGCGCAGAGAAGCGTCTCCCGTCCCGGAAGCCTCTTCCCCCCGCCCCGCGCTCCGGGGTTAGCCCACCTGCGGCCCATGATGCCGGCCGGGCCGGTGCGCTCCGCTCCCCCGCCACTTCGCTGCTCCGAGCCCGGCCGCGCCTCCCTCCCGGCGCCACAGGGCCAGGAACCGGCCGCTCGCCCCAGCCGAGGAGGGACTCCGGGGCTCCCACAGCGCCGCCTGCCGGTCTGGAGGCCCCGTCTCCGCGCGGCAATGGATTCCCTTCCGAAGAAGGGGGGAAGCCTACAAGTTCCCGCCCATGTTTGACTAAGGGGAGGAAGCCGGCGACAGGCGAAAAGGACTCATAAATCCGTTTGAGAGCTAGGCCGCCGGCCCAGAACCTGGAGGGCAACGTTTCTTAGAAGAGTGACCGTGAAGTTTGCAAAAAGGTGCGAAGGGCTTCCCCTCCACCCTGAGGAGCCACGTGAGGTGAAAGGAAGAACTTCAATTTCAGGAATTATTCTCTTTTCACTAGCAAATATACCCTCCTGCGGAGAGCTGTGGGCTCCTTTCGGACAGGACAATGCCCTGTGGAAAAGCAAGTGAACGTGGAAGCCACCCCTAAAGAGCCTCATTCACTACGGTTTCAGTCACACGTCTCCAAGCCACAGGATTTGCTCTCCGTATATGGCCGGAAGCACTGTTCTTCAGGCAGTCTGCGTGCTTCATCTCTAGATTAACAGTCAATGAAGCATGGCATTCCTCCACTATTACTTCCCGATTTTTTTAAAAGGACACTTCTATGTTTTTCAAATAGTTACTTTTTTCTTCAGGTTTTTCAACCAGAGAAAACTCAGATGCCTTCATACTCTCAGCTGCTACATTTGCCAGTATCAGGGTCCAACAACAAAACTTGGGGTGACAGTTGTGGGTAACTTGTGGCCTTCTGAGACTGCATCATTCCTGTACATTTGCTACGCTGCCTGAGGCTAGTTGGAGAGTTGAACTACTAGAGAACAAGTTACCCAACTGGCACAAACCCAAAAGTGAAGGAAACAGTTTGCTTCTCTTGAGTTCACCTGTCACCTTCCCTGCCAGCTATGTGGAAAAACAGATACAGTACATATGTGAACCTGATGATGGCGCTCCCTTGCCCCATATACCCATTCTAGGTAACAAAACTGCCTCCCTTAGGGTGAACTAAGAATTTCCAAATACCAAAAGTATTTAAAATATCTTGAGGGGGATGATGTGTGATTTATGGCATCTAATTACAATAGCATGCATGCTGGGCTATTGAGGGAAGCTTTTTGCAGTAGCACATTGCATACATACCCTGGCTTACATCAAACTAGGATACCTATTAGCTCAGCTGCTTAGAGCGTGATGCTGATAACACCAAGATCATGGGCTGATCCCTGTATGAGTGCATATTCCTGCATTGCAAGGGGTTGGACTAGGTGATCCATGGGGTTCCTTCCAACTCTATGATTCATTTAGGTCATGGATAGGCAAACTAAGGCCTGGGGGCTGGATCCGGCCCAATTGCCTTCTAAATCCAGCCTGTGGATGGTCCAGGAATCAGTGTGTTTTTACATGAGTAGAATGTGTCCTTTTATTTAAAATGCATCTCTGGGCTATTTGTGGGGCATAGGAATTCATTTTTTTCTTTCTTTTCCCCCCAAAATATAGTCTGCCCCCCCACAAGGTCTGAGGGACAGTGAACTGGCCCCCTGCTGAATAAGTTTGCTGACCCCTGCACAAAGCTGTCCATCTCAGACAGTGTGTGAGCCCAGTTCTCCAGAACGGAAATTCTCTTTGCTAGACTGGAATGTCTTATTGCGTAATCTGTGTCCAAAAAGTCTTTTGCAAATGTTCTACCACTTCCTAAGAATGCATTTTCATTCATAACATCTTGCCATTTGTTTTCTAACCACAAACAATAAATAAGACGCCTGCCTGTATTTTAGACATGTCCAGTTTTATTTGTCTTTTATCCTGTTAACTTGCTTTGCAACTTCTGTTTAAAGTGATTTAACAAATGCAAGTAAAGACAACCAATTAATATTATCCATAAATTTAGTAGACTTGAATTACAAAACTCTTCAAACACTTTGTAACTGAAAGGTAGCCTCACATCCCATATGAAAATGAAAATATTTCCTGCGTGGTTTTATTACTTTTCAATGACTAGTTATATTTATAAAGCATCCTGCTTTATAGGAGCTCAAGTTAGTGTGCATGTAGACTTACTCAGTTTTGTTGTACAAAGTTTGTGTTTCTGGTATTAATTATCTTGAGATGGTTAAAGCAAAATTTCATATCAAAGGAAGACTTCAGAGCACAATCCTGCACGTGTTTACTTGGAAGCAAGTTCTACCAGGTTCAATGGAACTTATGTTCTAGAGCAGGGGTAGACAACCTAAGGCCCGGGGGCCCAATTGTGGCTCAATCGCCTTCTCAATCCGGTCCGTGGATGGTCTGGGAATCAGCGTGTTTTTACATGAGTCTGCCCTTTTATTTAAAATGCATCTCTGGGTTATCTGTGGGGCATAGGAATTCATTTATTTATTTTTTCAAAATATAGTCCGGCCCACCACATGGTCAGAGGGATGGTGAACCAGCCCACAGCTGAAAAAGCTTGCTGACCCCTGATTTAGGTCCACGAAGGAGAAGATAGCCATAATACAGCTACTTTGAGCCTTTGGGATCAGACAGCAACTTCTGAAAGCAGAAGCAGGCCTGCTTGTAGGTTTCCAAGGATGCATCAAGCTGTTGGAAATACAATATAGAAAGACAGCTCTAATTTTCCTATTGAATGTTGGAAGCTGTGTCTTCCACTTTGTGAACCGTTTTCAACATACTCCTCCTCTTCCATGCTAACAGCTGCCAATCGCCAGCAGGGCTAAAGCATCTCAGGAAAGGTAGGAAAACTTTTCTTAAAAAACAAAAACAAAAAACCCAAATCAAATTCTTGAAAGCATTTCTGCCCTAATAGTTACTGTGTAAGGAGCTACTATGTTTGCTGACACTTCTTTGGTAAGGTTCAGTGGACAGCTTTATATTTGCACCAATTGTAATGCTTTTGGTACAGAACAAAGTCCCCCGTCGTCGTCGTCCTGGAACTGAAGGCTTCTCCATAGTAGCCAGCCAAAGATTTCCGTACCTTGTAAATGGCACAGTAGCTTGATTAGATTTGAAGAGTCAAGAGTCCTCTATTGTCAGAAACCTTAAATACACAACTTTCTATATAAGCCTCCTCCAGCTTTGATTCTGTAATAACCAGAACTGCACGAACTGTTGCATTGGGCCTAAAGCCAGAAGACAACCCATGTGATCTCAGCCTTTCTCTGCTTCAGCAGCTGACTGGTGCTTTCCCAAGCAATTTGTTGCTGTGGGTGAAAGGATATCTCCATCCGCTGCTTTTGGTTATCTAGCTGGGGCAGAAAAACAGGCAGATTGGCTGCTCTCACTGCTTAAGCGTGACATGTGTATCTTCTTCCTGCAGCAGATGTGTAGACCTGTGAAAATGTGTGGGACGTTATATCTGAAAGAAATGGGTGCACGCTTGGGAGTCACAAGCAAATCTGGGATGATCTTTTACTAGCACAACAATTCAGAGAATCAGAGAATCCTACTGAGTTGGAAGGGACCCTAAGAGTAATCAAGTCCAACCCCCTACAATGCAGGAATCTCAACTAAAGCATCCAAGACAGATGGCCATCCAACCTCTGCTTTAAAACCTCCAATGAAGGAGAGTCCACAACCTCCCAAGGGAGTTGAACAGCTCTTACTGCCAGAAAGTTCTTCCTGATGGTTTAGTTGGAATCTCCTTTCTTGTAACTTGAATCCATTGGAGCAGGAGAAAACAGGCTTTCTCCATTTTCCACCTGACAGCCCTTCAGATATTTGAAGGTGGTTGTTGTAGATGGCACTCTCCTCTTTTCTAAGCTAAACATACCCAGCTCCTTCAACCGTTCCTCTTAAGGCTTAATTTCCAGACCCTTGATAATATTGGTCGTTGTCCTCTGCACACGTTCCAGCTTGTCAATGTCCTCCTTAAACTGTGGCACCCAGAATTGGACACAGGCAGTCTAGAGTGTTATCTGAACACTAGACTTCTGTTGATGCAGTCTAGAATAGCATTTTATATTGTTATTTTTTTGCTGCTGCATCATGCATCGAGGGAAAATTTGCTCCCACAGTTGTGGACATTTCTGCCACAATGCCTTGACCATTTTAAAATTCACAATGTGCTCCCTTGTGTGAAATGTGGTGTTTCTCTCACATAAGTTACAGATGCATTTTCCTCTGTTATATCTGAAAGTAGCTGGTGTAAAACTGAAGATCTACCGGAGGTAATACTGACATTTTTAAAATGCCATGCACCAACTTTGGAAGTGAACTGCATAACCTCCACTTATTTGGGGAGTTTTACTTTCCCCCTCTACCCCAATAACAACAAGCAGTAGAACTTGACAGAGAATTTGGGGGTTAAGGCTTACAATGCTATGCTTCGATTGGGCTGCTCTGTCATGCCATTGTAAACTGTGGATTACCATTTGTTCCAGATTCTGACAAATGCTGCCTATTTTTCTAAAACACCAAATAATGGAGTATAATGGACATGTTTCCATACACAAAAACATAGTGGTGCTCTTGGCTTTTGATCAATAAGCCTTAACTAGGAGAGTTGCCTAATTCCCAGTATCAGCAAGGGAGTTCTTGTTCCTTGAAGCTGGCTATTCAAAAACTAGTGCTGGCCATTCCCTATGGAAATATCCTGTTGCAAAAAGACAGACTACCCTTGTCCTACACAGCTGTTAGTACAGTCTGCAAATTCAGACTTCCTCTAAAGAATCCAAATAAAACTGGCTTTGTCAGAAGGAATATTGATCTGATGTTGCAAGAGTGGATACACCAGCCTGGTTTCCCCAAAAAAGAAAAACCAAGGTGGCCATGAGGATAGTGTAGAAAATTAGCAGAGACATAATTCTGCTTCTCCACATGGTACATATCAGCTTGCAGCATGGCTTTAAAGGCGCCACAAGGAGGAGCTGCTAAGCGCAGCCGCAAGGTAGTAGCACATTTTGAGCGTCTTCACATTTGAAACATGGTTTTTTAAAGCATTCGCTCTTCTTGCACACTTCCCCTTCGACAGTCTAGCAGCCTGCTGCAGTTCTCATGTTGTGACTCTCCATGCACTGTGGATGAACTGCTGCTGCACCCCTCTTTGCTAGTCCAGCTGAAAAAACTCTCCCATCCCAGATGTAATGAACAGTGATTTTAACTGGAGAAATGTATTACTATGAAGCAACACATTATTTGTATGGATGCAGAGGAACACCATGCAACTTGCAACAGCAGCAGATTAATCCAGTTTTAAAAACTTTATTGTGTTGTTTAGACAAAAAAAAAAGTTAATAAAAACACAGTGGGGGAGTGCAGGGGGAAGAAGAGCTAATGGTTCAAGCAAATAAGCCAGATATAAAAATCAAGGAGGACTTTGCTGGAAAATATCGCATAAAAGTTGCTGCTGCTTCTAGGTTGGTCTTCTAAAAAACAGGGAAGAAGAAAACCTCTCCTTAAAACATCCCAGCTGATTGCACCATCCAGGACTTGCCACGTTACAAACAGCCGCTCCCAGGCAGCAAATAGTGGGAGGGAGGGGACTGGGAATTTCCCCAGTTCAGAGTAAAGTTTGCATGTAAGCAACTCCTATTCCTGCCATTTGATGACCCAAATGCTTCTCTACACTTGCTGCAGCTGGTGAGAAGCAGAGTGTATAACCTCTGGGTGGAACACAACAATAATCAAAGGAGCAAATACCACCACGTTACACATGTTACACATACCGCACGATCCGGAGTCCTATCACTCCACAGGTCATGATTTCCAAACCCAGCTTTGCAGTCTCCTCATGACGGGCTGCTTAGGATCACCAAACTCACCACTTTGAATGCAGAGAGAAACAAGACAATCTGCCTACCCACTGGCTAAAACGGACAGATCTGTTCCTAAGCAGGAGTACTGTTCAAATACTAAGAATCAACATGCAGGAAATGTAGCCATGTGCAGCTTCTTCCAGCAGGGACAACAAAAACACAGTTCCTGGCAACTGCTATAAAGGTTATGTTCAAGATGAACAAAAGCAGTATACACAACGCTTTATGAAGGGGGGTAGGCCTTGGAATTTCCTTGTTCTCCCTTGCTCCACAGGCAGAACTTCAAGTTGCCGGCACCGCGAGGGAAGTGTGGTGTTTTTAGGATGGCAGTTTAGAGATAAGGAACTTGCTTGTACAGCAGTATTAGCTAGTAAATCTGAAAGAGAACTGGAACAGAATAAGGCTCCTTTGCTTCGAGACTCTGGCCTCAAGAACACCAGTTATCTTGAGGCATGAGAGAAAGTCTCATTTTGTCCCCATAAGCTCAGCCTTCAAGTTCCTTCTGGCACGTCACAGAAGCAGTAGGGAGGAACTAAAGAGTTGTCTGTCCACTCTGCTTGCAAGGGTTATCCTCCATGGGAGTCAACAGGTGGACTAAACGGAGAGAATGGAACAATTTGCAGTCCTGGATGTTGCAGAATTAGAAGCCTGAGTCAATCCTCAGCTGGCCACTGAAGGAAAAGCAGAAGGCCTGAGCAGCAGTAGCTAGATCAGAAAGTAGCTGGTGTGCGGGAAGGAAGCATTTTAAAAACAGAAGTGACTCTGGCGGACTGGAAAGAGAAAAACCCCTATTATAGTTCCATCACAGACTTGAGGTGAATGGCGGGGGCTGGAGGAAGAAGGAAAAATGAGGGCTGACACACCACCTCTGTTGACTGTGCAGCCTTGGAAAAAATAAGTGTCCTCCTAGAACTTCTGGTGTCTCCAATTTTCAACACAGCAGGCAAAGCAAACATAGAATCTGTCTATCTGGACTCTTGTCACTCAGGTAGGCGGCAACTCCATGACGCCATCAAATTAAATACACAAAGAACGATTTTTTTCTCTTGCACCAGCTCCCAAAGTCCTGCGCACTATTGTAAGTGTCTGAAGAAGCACAAAAGGCTCCAATTCTGCAAGAAGGGGAATGATATACCGGTGACCAGCTCTGCTCCTATCAACCTGCAGCAGCGGGATACGTCTCCCAATGATGTATTCATTCACATTTTGCAATGTTCAACTGGAGCACACAACAGGTTTGCCAGAGATCTTCAGGTCATCAAAAGGCAAGAGTGTAAGAATCTGCCAAGGCAAAAGGAGAGGAAACAGTAACATTAGCATTATAAAAGAAAAATAGGAATCTTATTCCTAGCTGTGAGGAGTCCCAATGTAATGCAATTGTATCATGTCCTTCCTTGAAGAAGCTTGGAGTGGAGCGTAAGGGTTATCCCAGTTTATCCTCAGTGTCATCCTGTGACACGTGTTAGGCTAAGATAAGGAATGTCTTACGTCACCCAACGAGATTCATGGTTGAATGGTAACCGCAATACCTCAAGGACCGCCTCTCCCCATATGAACCAACTTTTGTCATGTATCTTTGGCGCCAGGGAAAAACATTCCTCTTCTTCCAGACCTTCGGCCAATTAAACAATCTATGGCCTTTGAAACTGTGGGAGGTATTATTTTTGTTACTATGTTATGCATTTTTGTGTTTTATATTGTAAACTGCCCTGTGATCCTTGGATGAAGGGTGGTATAGAAATTTAATAAATAGTAATAAATAATTGAATCCCTCTCTCTTAAGCTTTTGTTTTTATTATGTATTTTCTTTGTTTATATTGTGATTTTATGCTATGAACTGCCCTGAGATCTACATGTATAGGGCGGTATACAAATGTTATACAAATGTTAATAGTAATAATAATAATGCAGCACCAATACATGAGAAAAAGAGTTGTTGCCTCATCCTGACCTACATGTAGTTCTGTGCTGGCTTACATCCCTCCCTACCTGAGGGAAGGAGTTGCCAAAATTGCTCCACTGCAATGCAGCTGCTGCAGTTCCTTCCACTGAAGAAGCTTCAACAGTGCAATGGCACTGGAGACATAGGAGGTAGGCTTGCCAGTTCAGCAGCTCCTCCCTGCTATATGGCCTTAAGAAGATGATGACACCAGACTAATCTGAATTGGAAATAGTCAAATCACAGGTATGGAAGGAGAGGTGCAACTGACAATGGCCAGTTGCGAAACTCCAAACCCTGTTCATAAAGCACCTTCTACTGATGGGCCAAAGCTTGAGAACTACGCCATACAGCCTGCACTCCTTGGCCTTGCTTCAAGAGCTTGATGGGACTTGTTCAGCTTATTCCTACAAGCCCCTAATCTAGAACAGCCAGACTCAGAAAGGTTCTCACATCATCGTTTTCATCAGCCAGGTCCTGGGCCGTCTCATCCTCCATATTCCGCAGCAAGGTGTCTGCCCCCGATTGGCAGAGGATGGCAGCAATCGCAGCGTCCTTCCTGCCTACTGCCAGGTGCAGTGGGGTGCAACCGTTGTACATCTGGGCATCCACCTGGGCCCCCATTTCAAGGAGGTGCTTCACAGCCATCTCGTCATGGTTCTCCACTGCCATGTGCAGGGGTGTCTTTCCGCTTGTGCCATCCTGGGACCATGAAAGCAGGGTATCAGATCAGCCACTTCAGTGAGCCTCTGAAACAGAATCTTAAAGGGATGGAACACCCTCTAAACCAGGGACAGCAAACCTGTGGTCCTCCAGATATTGTTGGACTCAACTCCCATCAGCCTCAGCCAACATGGTCAATAGTCTGGGATAATGGGAACTAGAGGGACATCTGTAAGGTCACAGGTCAGCCAACCCTGTCCTACACTAGCACATTTCAAAGACTCATAGAAGTGTAGAGTTGAAAGGGATGCTGAGGATCATCTAGTCTAACTCCCTGCCATGCAGAAATATGCAGCTGTCCCATACGTGGATCGAACCTGCAACCTTGGGATTATCAGCACTACGCCCTAACCAAATGAGCTATCCTGTGGCCAGGATTGGAAACTGGGCCCCGCAGAATGGAGACACACTGTTCCTAAACCTCCTCACAAATGAACATAGGAACAGGCTCAAAACAGAACATGGAGTTTAAAATCTTCCTGGGATTTTAAACATTTGGGGGGATTCCAGGAACCTGCACAGATTCAGATGATCTTGGGTGGGGAATCACAAAGGTATGGAACCCATCACTTCCCCTAATCTGTGTCCTGTTCCTGCAGCTGCAACACTGTCCAATGGTTATTCACTGTTAAAAATCTGCTCTGAATAAATCCAAATTATGTCCTGATAACAGATTTACTTTGCAACTTGTAACAAGTGGTGCAGATCAAGCAGTTCTGCAAGCCTATGTTTTTGCAAAGCTGCAGCTTGTTCAGTCACCTCTGCCCACCTTTTGATACTTCGATAAGCACTTCCTACGCGTTTTCAGTATTAATCTCCCCTGCCACAATGGACAAACTTTTTCGCTTTCTGTATCTAATTGCCGGATCTTCTTGCTCGGCCTGATCGCAAAAGTACAGAGCACGTGTGGCTCTGGTGCAGCTGCCCTTGCCATACCTGAACATCGATGTCGGCTCCACTCTTCACCAACAATGCCATCAGATGCAGGTTCCCTTTCAAGGTGCTGATATGTAGGCAAGTCAAGCCTGGAGAAGAAGACATCCCAGGAAGTTGCTACGAGGCAAGTAGCCGAACGCTGGCCCCAGTGTGTCACCAGACACACACACACCACCCTGATCAATCTTTACTATCTCACCTTGCCAGTTCTGGAGGTGCAAATCTTGGTGGCTTTTTCTAGCCTCCAAAGTCTTGTTGGAGATGATCCCCTGCAGCAGCAGCTGCACACACTCCAGACTCTGCTGCTCACAGGCCAAATGCAGTGGTGTGTTCCCATTGCGGTCTTGCAGCGCTGTGTTCACTCCTCTCAGAACTAGCGCTTGCACCACTCTGGACTGTTCCAGGTACACGGAGAGGTGAAGCGGGGTCTGTGAATGGGAAACGGAGAAGGTTATTGCAAGAGAGTGACACAGGCTTAATGGGGCTAGAGTAGAAAGGTGCAAGAGGCAGAGGCAAAACCGAGACTGGCTGTATGCTGCAATTGCATCACAAAACACACACACAGGATTCAGGAATGGATGCGTAATTTAATATCTCAGTTGAAATCTCAGCTTTCATAGTGGGGTGGGGGGACACACATATGCAACACCTAGTGATCCTTCAAGGGTAAGCTTCATAGAATTGTTAAAATTCATGGGACATCAGTACCCTGTGTATCTCCTCAACAGGATTGGCAGAGCCAGAAATAAATCAACTAAAAGCAAACAGCTGTGTGAGTTTACATCATTTATATAGCTTGCAGAATGCAGTCTTCTCTAGGCCAGAATTTGGATTACCCTGGTTCTTTAGATTTCTTTATAAAAATCTCACATTGAATACACCACCTTTGGCAAAAATGAGAGGTAGATGCTAAATTAACTTTAAAGCTCGCATGTTCTTTTCCTCAGAAAAAGTGCTCTTATTCAACTGGGGAAGCAGATTCTATGCACTCTGCCGATGCAGATATACATCTAAGTCCACACCCCAAAGATCATTTAGCCCCCAATAACTAATGGGGTCAAATGACTCATCCAGATGAAGGGATATATTCCTATTCAGGGCACAAGTTGCTGCATGCAACTCAAATTGGACTGAGGCCATTGACAAGAAGAGTAACTAGAATTAGTATTACTCATTTAATGGATTTCTGTAACATCTTTTAATGTGTATATCCTTCCAAGGTAGGTTATAACAAAAATCTATCACTGAGAAGCAACTGTCACAAATTCTCAAGGAAAACTTCCAAGACTGTCACAATAGCTTAGCTGGTTAGAGCATGGTGCTGATAATGCCAAGGTTACAGGTTTAATCCCCATATGGGAGAGCTGCACATTCCTGCATTGCAGGGGGTTGGACTAGATGATCCTCAGAGTCCCTTCCAACTCTACAATTCTATGAATCTATGAAAAAGAAGCATAACAAATCTGCATATGCCTGTCCACCAGATCTAGAAAAATGAGGCAAGGAGTAAGTCCAGGGGGGGAAATATTATAGCCAGAGACAATTGCCACAAGCAAGACAGAATGACCCAGATTCCCAGTTGTTTTCTTTCTTCTAGCTAGACTGGGAAAAATACTGACCTTTCCCCACAGTCTATCACATACCTGGAATAAGTCATTCTGGATCTCTAAAACCTCCACTGGCAATTGGGCAATGAAGCAGAGTGCTATTGCAGGTACACAGTGAATGACTGCCAGGTGTAGCAACCTGAAAGAGAGAAGAGAGATATGAGTTTGTGGTGCAGGGCCCAAGTCATACCAACCTAGAATCATGAACAACACACTCCCCTTTAAGCATGCAAAACATTTGGCAAGTTACTTGCTTGCTCTTCACACTTAGAACAGAAAACACGCACATGGGTTTACTGGACAACTGATTCAGTTAGACCTCCATGTATATACAGTAGTGATGACTCTTCCTGAACCACTTTACATGCTTACAACTTTTCACAGGGCAATGTGCAGTTTTTCCACAGCAATTTCTTGCAATTTGTCAACCACGTATTTTCCTGGTGAACACCGTCATTTGAAGACGAAACATGTGCCTACTGATGCATGGTGGCTGCAGAACTCATTGTGGATTCCCAGCAAAGGTCCCACCAGTTTAATTCAGATTGTCAGTCGTTGACAAGGCAAATACAAGCCTACCAAGAACCAACCCTAGAATCCAAGACCGCTGAACCCAGGAAGACAATAAACTTTGCTCTTGAACCAGGAAAAGAGAGAACCTCCATCTCTGGAAGAAAACAACCAACAACAAGATCACATACAATGAGAGGTACCAGGGATACATGCCAAACTCTCCCAGTAGTCTTTGCATGGCATCTAATCCCAGCGCAACAAGGACTGGAAAGAAATGGAGATGGCTCAACTGAATTCTTCTTCTAGTTACCGTATTTTTCGCTCTATAAGATGCACCAGACTACAAGACGCACCTAGTTTTTGGAGGAGGAAAACAAGAAAAAAATATTCTGAATCCCAGAAGCCAGAACAGCAAGAGGGATCGCTGCACAGTGAAAGCAGTAATCCCTCTTGCTGTTCTGGCTTCTGGGATAGCTGCGCAGCCTGCATTCACTCCATAAGACGCACACACATTTCCCCTTACTTTTTAGGAGAGAAAAAGTGAGTCTTATAGGGCAAAAAATACGGTATATGAAACAGATGAGCATCAGTGAAGACTCAAGCTGCACCCCTGTTCTTGAACTAAGGGTCAATTCTAACAACCCTCTAAGCACATGACAGCTGTGGTTTTTAGAATGCTGATTAACTTCTCAAAAAGTGGCAACTTTGACTGAGTGGGAAAATATAATCTGTGGCAACAATAGTATGTAGCACCAGCATTAACACAAATGGCCCAATGAGAGGCAGGTCATGACTGAAGTCAGCAATCCAAGGACTGAGAACAGACTCATGCAGAGACTCACTCCATCAAAAGCAATCCCCCCCCCTAGAAGCTTCCATATAGCTAGTTCTGCCTACAGTGCAGAGATCACAGCTCAGATGGCTATTTCACAGACAGGCTGCACTCATGGCAGAAGTTTCACACTTCACACAGAAGTTTCAAGTCTGAAGAGGAGTCTGATGGAAATTCTCAAAAAAAATTCTCCACACCAGCAGCTCTTATGCAACTCTACCTGTTGAATGTTTCTACCAGAACATAAATTCATGAATCACCTCACAGATTGAGCAGGCCTTAGAGGGCTGCTGCCACCCTGCACTATCCAACTACTCCTAGCTGTTCAAAGGTACAAAGCAGGCACTCCCACCACCCTGAAACTGAAAGTAGGGTTTTGAATGTGTTTGAAAATAAATACGGGATGCATGCACAAAACCTTATTCCAACAAAATGAAGAAGCAACTATTTCAATTAACAAGGCTACTAAATCCACATCATAGTCACAACTTGACATCATTTATACATCCCTCCTTTTTTTTCTTTTCTTTTTTCCCTCTTGCATATAGAAGCTAGGATGCAAGAGATAAACTTAGTTATCTAGATCAAGGACAGAAAAGCAGCTTTCTAGTTTTCACTGCTGTTAAGTACAGGTAATTGTTAAACCTGATACAGTTGTACCGTGGTTCTCAAACAGAATGCGTTCAACTCCCGAACCGTTCAAAAACCAAGGTGTGTCTTCTGATTGGCTGCAGGAGCATCCTGCAGCCAACCGGAAACTTTGGAAGCCGCACCAGACGTTCAGCTTCTGAAAACTGTTCGAAAACAGGAAAACTCACTTCTGGGTTTCGATGTTCAGGAGCCGATTTGTTCGGGAGCCAAGGTGTTTGAGATCCAAGGTACGACTGTATATTAAACTTGCAATGGATGCTTTTCTAAAAACGATTTAAACACCAAATGAAACAGTTTTTGAAAAATCAAGTGATTTCTCTTTTTTAAAAGTGGGTACTCATGCATCGCCCTGCCCACATTCAGAAATAATTCCAGAACAAATACAATGCATCAGAGTCAACCAGATTTTTTTAAAAAAGGGATACACTTTTAGAAATGTGTTCCAGAGGGATAGTCTGCAGTAGCAAACACAGCAAAGCATCAAATGACACTTTATTATGGCACAAGCTTTCATGGACTTTACTTCTTCAGAATGCCGCCTCCTCAACCTAGTGTGTGGAAACTCAGGACAACATCTGATGGACTGTAGTCCAGAAAAGCTTATGCTGGGGTGAGAAACTGCAACCCCTCCAGATGCTGGGGCTGAAGTCCAGATGTTCAGATGATGGAGGTGGATAGCTCAGTTGGTTAGAGTGTGGTGCTGATAATGCCGAAGATTTAAGTTTGATCCCTGTATGGGACAACTGCACATTCCTGCATTGCAGGGGGTTGGACTAGATGATCCTCAGGGTCCCTTCCAACTCTACAATTCTATGATTCTATGAAACAAGCATTGCCAGTGGTCAGGGATGATGGAAGCTGCAGTCCAACATTTGGAGGGCCACAGGTTCCCCGGCCTAGCTTATGCCGTAATAAAGTTTGTTCATCTTTAAAAGGGATCACAAGACACTGCTTTTGCATAAGCATGGAACTGATCAGCTTACAATGTATTTCCAGTAAGCTAGCCGACCTATTCAAAGTTACCATGTGCTTTAAAACAAGTCTGCAATTAGAGAATCGTTTTTACTGTATTGTCGCGCAGCCCTTCTTGTTTCCAGAGCGTTTAACAAAGGGGATTTCCATAGAGGCAGAGAGAAGGGATATGGGAGGTGGTAGTGACAAGGTCATAGAGAAATCAGGAAATAAGGAGGGGGGAAAGGAAAGGAATCAGGCGCCCGTCCAAGGTACCCAAAAGCCATCACAGCAGCCCTGGCTGGGGCTGCCTAGAGGAAGCTGCCCAAGCACCATTTTACGAGGCTTCCATCTGACAAATGGACTCTTAAGCAGAGAGAACGGACGGTCTTTGCTCCCCAAGCCAAGCAACGTATGTGGCTGAGGCACAGGCAAGGCCCCAGGGGAAGCCCAAGGTCACATGGGCATGGGGAATTTCCCTGCCCTGCCGGAGATGTGGCCACCCACAGTTGCCTCAGCAACAAGGGGAGGGGAGAGTTGAAGGAGGCTGTGCACAGCTGCTGTTGCCCATAGAGGGCTGAAGACACTGTGGGAAGAGAGAGGCTGGGTCCTTCTGAAGGTTTCTCTTCGCATTCAGTTACTTTGGTTTTATAAGGCTGCAATTCAGGCACAGCCGGGGGAGTAAAAAAGGTTGCAGCTATATAGCTTCTAAGTAAAGTATGTTAGGACTGTTCTACAAGCCACCTCACGATTCTTTATTTCATATGCAAAGTTAAGTTTACATCGGTGCCATTTATTTCTATTTAGAGCACACCAGTAAAATTGCAGGTGACCTAGGCACTGGGAGGTTCTCTGGAAATACAGCAACAGAACAGGGAAGTTGTGTAGAAAAGGGGTAGCACGCTATGGGACAAAGGCAGATACCTAATATTAGTCATACCTGGAATAGATGCAGTGATCTGTGGGCATGCAATTTCCATTTATTTCCATGGGTTCATTTCAAGTATGACTTAGCTGGATATCACTCCAAATTTCCATGGATGTACATCCTCTATTCTAGGCTCTTCCACGTCTTATAACACTGTTTTTCATTAAAGTTAGCTAAAGTGGCTGACCAGAGTATGCATAGACCCCAAGCATCCCACTCTCTGGGCTGATCCACTGACAAGTGGCTTCCTAAGCAAGGCGAAATTGCCCAAGACCTTACTTAAATCAGCTTCGTAATTATAAGACCACAAAAGCCTTTTAAATGGCCCATCTGCCCATACATGCCCATAGTGTCATTTGATAGTGTGAAACAAAGGTGGGGGAGAAGGAGTTTCTTAAGCTTTACATAAACTTTCCCGACCAGCCTGGCTAAAACAAATTGCCCAAAAGCAAAGCATTTTAAACAAAAAACAAAAAAAAACCCCACAGCTCAGCATTCCCCACACGATTTGCAACTGGCCTCCATATTCAGACTTTGCAAGACAGTTGGATCTGAGTTATCTAGTCCCTCAGACTTGGTAAACTCCAAATTACAACCTTAACCACCTTAAACAGGCACCTAGATTAACACTGCAATAACTGAAGCCCCCAAACTGTTTATTCTTAAAGCAGGATGATATGAAACACCTTAAATACAATTAGGAACACAGTGTAAAATATCTGAATGTTCCTGCATTTATTTTTCTTATGGCTAAAATCAATGTAAAAAGGAGAGGAAGTGTCTGGGGGTTTGGGGGGTGGGTAAGAGGAAGAGGAAGAGGTAGTGACAAAGGCTGAAGCCAGGCAATAGTTTTTGATAGGGGAATCTGGATTGAAGAGAGGCCTCTCTTTCCATGCCATACATGCCCCACCCCTGCCTCTGGCCAAACAGGTCTGACAGGGTTTTGGAACAGAAGAAGAAGAAGAAGAAGAAGAAGAAGAAGAAGAAGAAGAAGAAGAAGAAGAAGAGGAGGAGGAGGAGGAGGAGGAGGAGGAGGAGGAGGAGGAGGAGGAGGAGGAGTTTGGATTTGATATCCCACCTTTCACTCCCTTTAAGGAGTCTCAAAGCGGCTAACATTCTCCTTTCCCTTCCTCCCCCACAACAAACACTCTGTGGGGTGAGTGGGGCTGAGAGACTTCAAAGAAGTGTGACTGGCCCAAGGTCACCCAGCAGCTGCATGTGGAGGAGCGGAGACACGAACCTGGTTCCCCAGATTACGAGACTACTGCTCTTAACCACTACACCATACTGGCTCTCAAAAGTACAAAAACCTTTCAAAACCTGGCTTACCAAAGACAAAAGTGAGATGCACTGAATAAGAGAGTATCATTTTAAAAGTCATTTTTTGAGTCTTAAAACCCTAAAAGTATTGTAGCACTATGAATTGTAGCATAACCTTGCATGGGTAACAGTGCACTTCAGATGCATCTGATGAAGTGGTCTGTAGTCTGTGAAAGTTTATGCCATACTAGCTAGTCTTTAAGGTTCCACAAGACTCTTTGTTTTTGCTGGGACAGACCACCTCAGCTAGCTTCTGGTTTTGGTTCTACGATTATTTTTAGAACAAATTCCAAAGGGCTAGCTGAGTTGGTCTCTAGAAGGGGACCCAGGCACACAGCCTACCCACCCCCTCCAAAAAACACCCCACACCTAATAATGATAGTGACCTCTGCTCACCATCACATGGTACAGAGAGAACTGGAAGAGATAAGATCCTAATTTGAAGCAGAAAGAACTAAAGAAAGGTTAAATATTCTACAAATGCAGCATTTCATTTCAGTATTACTTGTACAGATAATGCTGCTCAGAAGCTTTGAGAGTATTATCAATAAAGAGACAGCAAAAATTAGCAAGAGAAGTTATAGTGATGGTTTGGAATCAGACAGGACCTAAAGTCAGCTGCACTAGAATCTTCTCAATCAAACATCAGCCGAAACACTCTGCTAGATGGTACCTGTGCCTGAGCGATCTCCAACTGGAAACCAGCAAAAGACTCCATTGAAATTTGCTTCCACAAACTATGTCCTGTTTGGTGCCAGATTACGAATGTTTAATTCGCTCTTGTTTCCAAGGATCTATCGTTACATGCGTGTGTGTATACACACACACACACACACACACACACACACGGTCAGTTTATCCTTGCAGATCTTTTACATTTTGACTTTGTGTGGCTTGAAGTTTATCTTTCTTGCTTCCTAACAAGTATGTAGCAGATAAGAACTCTCAGGAACAGGGACTTTCCAACAAGGCAATCCGGGCTGAACTTTAACCATTGCTGCTTTTATCTGATAGACTGCACAGAATTCTCTGGGGCTATTTTAACCAAGCCACTTTCCCCAAGAATTCCTCACAACAGCCAGCAAGGGCAGCCAAATTCCCATTCTAGGGGGAGGCTGGGCCACCATCACAAGATACCAAGCTTCATTATCTGCTTCAATAACACTAAACTGAAAGATTTATCCAAACGTTTGCTTTACTGTCTGGATCCAAATGTAATCTGTCCAGAACAGAAGGGCACTTCCACACCATCTGGCCCCAAGTTATTCAAGCAATGTATGAAAACAAAAACCCTTGCCATTGCACCTGTATCAATAGGTCCCCATTCCTTCATACTTTATAGCAGAAGTGGGGGTGGGACACAAGCACATGGGTATATTATCAATTCCTTTAGGGCAGAAACCTGTCCAGCTTTGCCTCTGTAATTCTACAAGATGCCCATTGGTGGGACAAAGCAGCAGCAGCAGCTGCTTAACTGCAACAGAGGACATGGAGTCTGTGCTATAGAATGAAGGGGTAGAATGGCATATATCACTTCAGACTACAGACTAACAATAATATTGTTCAGTTAAAAACCTTGCACATAGAAAAATCAATACAACAGGGAGTGAGCTAAGCAAGAATCTCTCACCCCAGTGTGCTAAACTTTATTTGCAAGCAGGTTTGTTTTGGAGTACATAATCACTGAAATAGGGTACCCTTCGGCTAAAAATAGCACGGCCCTGTCTACTACCTCATTTTTCTATATGGGTAGAACAAACCTGAAAGCGTGCACACTCTCTCTCTCTCTCTCTCTCTCTCACACACACACACACATTAAATAACAACCTGTCAGCTACAAGTTACTTCAAATACATTGGTACCTCCGTTTACAAACTTAATCCGTTCCAGAAGTCCGTTCTTAAACCGAAACCACTCTTAAACCGAGGTGTGCTTTCCCTAATGAGGCCTCCCGCCACCGGTGCCATTCCACCATTCGGTTTCCGTTCTTAGACCGAGGTAAAGTTCGTAGACCGAGGTAAACTTCTGGTTTTGCGGAAGTTCGTAACCGGAATTGTTCGTAAACAGGGCTGGTCTTAAACAGAGGTACCTCTGTATAGCCTTAGAAGTGAATGGACCACCAATATCAACTTGCAAAACACAAGCAAGTCAACACAGAAAATGGAAGAGAGATACACCATGGGAAGCGTCACTTTTTCCAATTTCCTCCTTCAGCTCTATGTACTTTTCAATGTGTGTGGGGGAGACATAACCCCTCACTCCACCTTGTGACAAAGGGAGTCATAAGCAGGGGGGTCAGAGGCTTTGTGGGTCCTCAAGGACACTGTTGCCAACCCAGCCTTAGAGAGGGGCTTCCCTCCTTCATTTTTTTTGTCCTTCTGCAAACCTAGTGGGGGTTCCCCCAAGCCTTCTACGATCTCCCTTATGAGCTTGGTTGGTACTATTAAGGCTGCAGAAGGATCCATACTCATCTCTGAACTTTGTGACTGGGAGGAATGGTGTTTCTAGTCCTTACTGTCTGCAACAGCTGGCAGAATATCAAAGCTTGTTTGGGAGCAGGGAGGAGGAAATAGGGAGTAAGCAGGATCCCCCATGGTCAGGAATGTGGCTTGAGAATGAGAGCATACACAGCCCTGAGCGTGATTCATGGAGGGACGGTGTCTACCTAGTCACAGTGAGACTAATGTGCACTTACAATAGAGGAGGAGTGGGGATATTTCAGTGTCAATGTGGGAAGTCCCTGATCATGAGGCAAGAAGGGGTGGGGGAGGGGAAGCTTCAGCTGCTGTTTACTTGGCCTGGATTTTATACAGTTCCCTCCCCACCTCACAGAACTATGCTAGGGAATAGCCCTATTTTCAGGCCCAGGCTTTAAAGCTTTAATTATCCTCTCCAAAATGTGCTGCAGTTTCTAGAGAAAAGCACACAGAGGAGGAGCTGAGTTCTAATATTGGAGCCTGTTTATTTATTGTGCAAGAGCTATTTGCGCCGTTTCCTCCCTTCTTTCCATCCCCTCAGCTCAGCCTAGCAGTACACAACCCAGCTCTGACAGGGTAAAAAAGCAAATACAAACCCGTCTAAACAAAACACACGAAGCACTTTGGCATTATCACCTCAGTAGCTCTCCTGCATCCTTTCTGTAAACCAGGTGCAATACTACCACTGTAATATTACGGAAGGGAAACTGTGGCCCAGAGTACCATGAGCTGAATATATATTATTAGACTGGGACCAGGCCTTCCTGCATAACAAGGTCCATGCATTCCTTTGGGTCCCTACCTGTACCTTTTAGCAAACCTCTAACACACAACACTCAGCCTGGATAGCTCAGTTGGCTAGAGGTGCTGCTGACAATGCCAAGGCTGCAAGTTTGATTCCCATATGGAACAGCTGCATATCCCTGCATTGCAGGGGGTTGGACTACATGATCCTCAGGGTCCCTTCCAACTCTACAATTCTATGTCACGATTCACAGCTCAGAGCGACAAAGAAGATGCCTTTAAAACAGCTTCCCAGTGCTTCCCATTGAACTGTGTATGGTACAGCAGAGGACTCTGGGGGCAAAACTGGTCATTCCTTCTCCAAGCCAGTCAGGAGCTGATGGGAGATCAATAGAAGGTCTGGGAATTAAAAGAACTGATTCAGGACCTATGTCCTCACTCTGTTTATAACCCAAGAAGCTACCACTTACCAAATCAGATTAGCACAATATTGCATGTCTTCCCCTGGAGGAAGCTTCAGGTTTGTGGGATCTACTTCTTTTGTTCGCTTTAGTGTTAAAATAAAAACCTCCAAGAGCCACCAGCTTTGTACAAAAGGCATGCACTTAGGGAATTCTGAGCCCAGGAATTTGCTTTGGGGAGCAGAAGTGAACAGAACTCAGTCTGCTCACACAAAAAACCATTCCTGCTTACCCCAAGTGTTTTTTTATTCCAGCACTATAATTTTAGGGTGCAGAGTCACTTTGTTGCTGCAGTTGAGAATCAGAAATCCTCACTGATCTACTGCAAATCACCCAGAGATTTGCCTTCTACTTACCCCAAAACACCCCCCAGGTTCTCGGGCAGAGGAGTAGCCTTTTCTCATCTTCTGAACTTTCTATGAGGAAATGCCAGGGACCTTCTGCATCCAACCCAAATGCTCCACTGCTAAGCAACAGTCCCTCCTCAAATAAGTTCTGCTTTGTTGACTAAAGAGCATACGTTACAAACTTTTATATTAAGCAACAGAAACTGAATACAAGGAATGACACTATTCATCCATTACCACTTCGCTCTGGTGCTCCCCCCCCCCTTAGGAAGTAAGATGGGAAATGCATGCAACTGAACCATTTATCCAATAATAGCTACGAAAGGGAAGGAAAAAAGGGGGCTAAGAAACCGAAACAAATATGAACACTGTTGATACCAAGAAGCCAATAGACTCTCCAGATAAAATAAAAGAGGGGAATTCCACACTTGTCCAGTGCATATTTTTTTAACTGTCTTAACTGACCTCTTTTACCAAGAAAAACTGTCCGACAGTAACCTTTTTACAATACTGTGGTATCAATACACATCTCTATCTCTCTCTCTCTCCCCTAATCAACACTTTCCTCCCTGCTATTCCAGTTTCTCAGCCTCCTTGCAGTATTATATACCTGACTAATTAACTGTGCCTGGTGGCCTGATGTTACCAAGGTGGCAGCTGTAGATTTTAGAGCATGGGTATCCTAAAGGTGAGGAACAGGAGTTGCTCTTGCCCACAGGGACAAAGACCTGTTTTGGAAATATGCACTTTTCCTAAAAATGTACAAACACCAAACTGAGCTATTTCAACCCTCTCTATTTCAAACCTCTTTGGATTTCCATAACTGCTTCCGCCAACCCTTTTCATATTGCGGAATTTTCCCATCAGTTTCAGGAAACAAAGATCACATGAGAGACTCCTGCAGGAAGGACTATAAAGGATAAATACATAAAGGGACATTTGTGAAGAAAGGAACAGAAGCCCTTCCTTTCAAAGAGGAAGCCAAAGGCAACACCAGTGAAAATATAATGTCACAGACTTCAGAGGCTTTTCAGTATTAAGACTGAAGCCACATCTTGTCTGCTGCTCTTTTTTTAAAGGAAGACCCATCTGGGATCATAGGTGAAAGCCTTCTTGTGCAATAAGCTCACATTACTGTGTAATTTAAGATGCACAGAGGTTAATTGAACTAAAAGTGCGCACACCAAATCTACAAAGGCAGCAAATTCAAAATTGAGGAATTTTGTGATAGGGTTGGGTCTCACTCAGTGGAATACATCCTAAAAGCTTCCAGGGGCACTAGCTACTAATCCAAGGTAAACAAAGTATTAGACAGTACAATTTTCCTCATTTAAGGAAAATTGGGATTGGCACCATATAAGCAATAGGGAGTCTTCAGCACACAGGCAGAAGATGTTGTTTTTCCTAAGCCATACTCATTTGTCTATCACCTGTGGTCTTATGATGCATGTGACAGATAAACCTGAAGGGTGAAACTGAACAGAAATCATTCTTCTTTTCCACCCTCAGGTAGAGCTCAGTGCTTGTCAAATTTGGCGCCTTTATCTGTTGCCCTGCACAACAGAGCCTAATAGTGCACTCCCAATCTTTCCTTTGCAAACGAGATCCTGCTCTCTCTTTAGGAAATAAAGAAAGCTTTAAGCTCCTGAACAAAGTACAAGATATAAGAAGCTTTTATGTTTAAAATGATAGGATAAAAATGCAACTGATTTTAAAAATAATCATCATGATTTAATCATCTTTCCTTTGCAGATGACTATGGCCAATTGGGTTTCTTCCAATCAATGGCAAGTCCAATCACTGGAAAGGGAATGACAAATGTGCACATCTGCATATGAGGAAGAGCTAAAGTATTTGGATACAAGTCCTGCCAAGATTCCTCATTCACTCAGGTACCTTTTTCTACACAGGAAACAAGAGTGAAAGATGGTGACTTTCCCCAAGACTGACAAGCTGGATCAGTGCCAGAGGTAGTACATAAATCTAGGCTTCCCAAGGTCTATCCAGGTAACTCAAAACTGCTGTGTAGCTAGATAGCTGGAGAATTCACAGAATCCTTAACATTATGCATCCCTACATGTTATTACTTGCCCCAGCATCTTACCTTGCATACATGCCAATTAGACTGGCACATTTTGGCTGGGCAATGTTCCCATGAACTAGTGCCTCACTGGCATCAATTCATTTTCCCAGATGCCTGGGAATGCCCAGTTGCTGAATGGTAACAGTTGTTAATGTTTGCTTTCTTCTAGAGCAAGCCAAGGAGGTACTTGCAACAGAAGAATGCAAAATTGCTCCACCACAACCTGCTGGTCTAGTGGAAATAATGAAAAGTCATGATAGTTTATTCCACTGGCAGGAGGGCAGGGGGCACTAATAAAACTTTGTCATAGAAGTGACTGGGGGAAGGGGGAGATCGCATGTTCTAGCAAGTGCTGTCTTTGTAATAAAAAAATTTCTAGATAACAGAACCGATTGCCCTTGGTCTCGGCTTATTTTTAAAATCCCAAACAGTTTAAGCCCTGGATATATTTGAGACCCACACCTAGAACTCCACCTATGAGATGCCAGCACTCAAAATACCTCATGTAATCTGGAATTCCCATCTACCTGGATTAAGCGAGTGATCATTCATTTGCTGTAGCAGATTCTACCATGGAAGCTTGCTCTTCCCAACCCTCCATTACTCCCTTCTCACCATTACAAACTGCTAGAAAATATTTTCTAGGCCTGGTCTACACATTAACAGAATAAGGTGGAAGTAAGGAGGCAGAATGGAATGTTTCACTTCAGGCTGCAAATGGGAACCATAAATTTGAACCCTTCTGTATGGGAAAATCCCATGCAAAATAGAAAATTAACAAATCAGGGAAAGTACCTTCCTCCCTGTGCAAATTGCAAAGTGTCCCGCACCTGTATTGACTGTACCATTATAGGTTTCTACTGCCTGTATAGATCAGGCTTCATTTAAGTGCATTTTAGAGATGTCATGATTAGTTTCCAGTCAGTATCTTCCCTTCTAAAATGTGTGCTTTAATATTTTATGGCACTGTTGGAATTACTGTAGTAAGTTATAAAGCAAACTGAATATGAGTTGCCAGTGGTGCTAAAAAAGTAAGACTTGGATGGGCAGTAACATCTGATATCCACAGATGTCAGCTTCTGTGTATTGAGAACTCGGTGCATGCTCCTTCCAGCTCAACTTCTAAAATCCATGGGTGACAGAAATGAAGCATGAACGCCCAATGTAATTTCCATTTAATTTAGCACAGTCAGTTCCAATGTGTACACATCCTGAAGCCAAAAACTGAGTCAACACATTTAAAAATCTAAAAAAGAACAGTCATCGTGAAATTCTTCACCTTGTGGTTTTTGAGACATTTGTGTAAGCGATATCAGCCATGGTGCTAGAAGCATCTTTGGAATGAAAGCAGAGATTCAGAATCTCCCATTCATAGGACATGCACACTCACTGCGGACAAGAAGATGAGACTCAAGATATCGGAATGAAACATTAGCCCTTGCAAAGTCTTATTAGACTATTCAGTCTGTATTACAGCGATTCTTACGCAACGGGAGTTTGGATCCTCTTCTTCTAAAGCATCCAAGAAGATTTCTGGAAGTTTTCATCTTAAGAGAGTCCCTCTGCTTTAACATCTCCTTGCATAAATTTGATATTCATTACAAGTTTCCCCATTCCACTCCCTCCTCCAATCACAGAAGAGCTAGACACTTGCATTAAGAATACTTGCTCAGCCTCCTGCATAGGCAATGAGCTAATTCAACTGTGCAAGAACTTATGGGGGTGGGGGAATTCTTATGATCTCTCCATCCCTTCATGCATTAAAAGCATGTGCAAGGGGGTTGTGCTGCCCACCCTAATCAATACACACGCTTGGCAGTTTCGCCTGTACTTGCACACGGCCTCTTCCGAGATCTGCATAAGGCTCCTCCACACAAGAGCATATCCAGGTTGGCCCAAGAGTCTCATCACACAAAGGCAGCCCAGGGGGCATGGCAGGTGGCAGAAGAGCTGGGCTAGCCAGCACAACTCCTTCATGCATGCTTTCCATTTGGAAGAGGGATAATGCAAACTTCCTTTATGTCTCTCCTATATGCTAAGCCTCCAGCTGTCACCTGGTCTATGCCAAGTGCCTTCTAACTGCACCTATTACAAAACTCAGCATCTTTTTTTCCCACTGAAAGATTACAAATTCTAAAACAACCCAACATCTGCATGGTAATCATTTCCAGTTGCACCACGTAAGACTAATTTAGGATTATGCTGGAGAAGCATCGAGAATTCTTTGAAGATAATAGCAATTCTCTCAAATCTAAACACGTCACAGGGGAGCAAATCTCTTTTCTATGTTTTATTATAAAATTTTATTAATTTTATTCCATATTACATCACAATGCAAATATACCAAAGCCTTTACCACATCATCCCCATCCCCACATATATTTATCATTTAAATCCTCAATCAAACATAATATTCTTTTGTCCCTCCCCCCGCTTCCCTCCGCCCCCACTCGATTTCCTCTACATTCTGAGATTACATTTATCTTTGCATTCTACAGACTTCTCAATTTATCTATGTATTCTTATTGTCCTTCCTTACTAACTTACATTCACTCAAATACTTTACATTTCTAATCTAGGCATATTAGCATATCTTTTTTTGAGCAATATTTTTCCATATATTCATCAAAACATTTCCACTCCTTTTTAAATTTTTGATTCAATTGAATTCTTGTAATAGCTGTTAGGTTTTGCCAAAGCTAAGTATTCATTTAATTTACAAATCCATTCCTCCCTTGAAGGTAGAGTTTGTGATTTCCATTTAGCAGCAATCACTACTCTAGCTGCTGTGCTTGCATATAAGATTCTACCCCCCCCCCGTACCTCTTCCCCTATCAATCCAAGGAGATGTATCTCTGGTTTTTTAATTATTGATATTTTCAGCATCTTCTTTAATTCTTCATGTATTACTGTCCAGAATTTCTTAATTTCCGTGCCCAAGGATTAAGGCCTTCTGGGAAACGATATATAATGAAATTAAGAAGGTGCTTAAGTGTACCTTTCACAAAAAACCAGAGGCTTTCCTCCTGGGCATAGTAGGCCAATTGGTGTCAAAGAAAGATAGGACGTTCTTTATGTATGCTACAAGAGCAGCAAGAGTTTTACTAGCAAAGTATTGGAAGACACAAGAACTACCCACATTGGAAGAGTGGCAGACGAAGGTGATTGAATATATGGGACTAGCAGAGATGACGAGCAGAATCCGTGACCAAGGGAAAGAGACGGTGGAGGAAGATTGGAAGAAATTTAAATTTTATCTTAAAAATTCTTGTAAAATTATTGAGTGTTAAAATGTCTTGGGTAAAGAATAGCAGATTTGCAGCGATATGATTGGAAAAGAGGAAAGAAAAGGGTTATAGAAAGGAATTTATAAGTAATTCAGACCAGGGGTTGCTGAAAAAAGTTTAAAACAGGGATGCAGAAAAGGGAGGCATGGGGAAGTCGCTGAAATTGGGTATATGAAAAAAATTATGAAATTATACATGTTTATATGTTTGTTTGTTAGTGTTTGTTGTTTGTATTGTCTTATATTATATGTTGAAAAACCAATAAAAATTTTATAAAAAAAAAACAGAATTTCTTAATTTCCTCACACCTCCACCACATATGTATTGTTGTTCCTATTTCTTTACCACATCTCCAACAAAGGTTGGATTTCAATTTATATATCTTTGCCAACTTAGCTGGTATTGGATACCACCTGTGGAAAATCTTAACAAAAATTTCTTTGTGTCTGAGGCGGTAAATCAAATATCTTCTTGCCAGAGTTTTGGGGAGCAAGTCTCTTAACTGATGCTTCAGCAGTGCTACCGGTAGCTTGTTATCAGTTGATTAGGCCTGCCTTGGTTGTTATTTATTTATTTATTTATTTATTTATTTATTTATACATACATACTTCATAAAGTTTATATGCTGCTTGAGTGTAGGAAAACCTCAGTTTACAAAAGATAAAACAGTAAAAAATAAATAAATCCCAGAATAAATCCCAACCATACTTTAAAACATACAAAAGTTAAAATACTAAAACAAACTAAAATCGCCACATCTTTCCACGCTTGTCTAAACCAGAATGTTTTTTTGCAGGTGCCGAAACAGTTAAGACCAATTATCATAAGATCCTTCTTTTTGAGGATGCACATATATGGGATAGCTCAGCTGGTACTGCATGAGACTCTTAATCTCAGGGTTGTTGGTTTGAGCCCCACACTGGACAAAAGATTGCTGCATTGCAGAGGGTTGGACTAGATGACCCTTGGGGTCCCTTCCAACTCTATGATTCTGTTGCAGCAGGCACCTCTTAGAAGAGGCATTTCCTCTTGTGTGAAAGTGGAGGGCATGCATGCTATCTGCAAGATTTTTGTAAGTACTCATATTAAAAACAACGCAATTTTAAAAATAAAGTGCATTGCACAAATTATTCTGAGATGCCTCTTTGGTTGATTAACACAGCAGCTTTGATTAAGCCAATCTAGATCAGTAAAAGGCTACAGCTCTACTGCGCAAAGCTATTGTCCTCCTTTGTTCAAGGCTAAATTTGAACATCCCACAAGAGCCACATGTTCCAGGCCAGGCAGGAAAGCCTTAGCAGTTTTTTAAACTATCGCTTACCTACAGGCACCACCACATGAAGAGCAAACATCCCCAACCCAACCCCTATCAGGACAAGCTTTAAATATACTCAATGACCTTCCAAGTCTCTGCTCTACAAACCTCAGTCTAGAAGTCACCGACACGTGATTTCCCAACAGTCAGTAGAGAGTATGGTACTTAACCACATGCCACAGTTAGGCTTCCCTGCCGTCGCCTACTCCCACTAGAGACCACATGCATATTCGGTCCTACCAAAATAGATACAACTGTTTCCATACAGTAAAAAAAAAGGTAGTTGCCGTCTCATTGCCACTCAGGTTGGGGAATCCTGTGCCTCACTAGACCAAGCAAATACAAGGCAAAACAAAATGGCAGCCACACACAAATGAAATTGGTCAGTATTCCACTGCCAGATTAGAAGACTTCCTCACAGTGGAATTTCATTCCCTATCAGTGGGGACTAGAGGTCACCATTATCTTTTTCATAGCAGTCTTTCTCCTCACACTGTGTAACTAAGCATCCTCTAGCAGTAGGGAGTGGGGAACCTTAGGCACTCCAGACTCTGTTAAGTATACAATTCTCATCATCTTTGACCATGGGTCATGCTGGCTTTGGCTGACAGGAGTTGTAACCCAACAACTTGTGGGAGGGCCGCAGGTTTCCCATCCTGGTCTTGTGGACATCTCACCTTGAGTCATGATGATCTTCACTGCCTTGCACTTGCAAACAGAACTCTCCATGTATTAAGAGTCCTATCCAACACAAAGAGGGTTCTGTGCTGATAAAAAAAAAAACGGAACCATTATCTTGCGTCAAGAATGCCTGGAGTCAGATTTTGAAGGTCTCAAGTTTTAGCCACTTAAAAGTAGTTTTAACTAGCTTTAGTAAATCATCAACATCTACCGGGGTGGCCTGGACTCCAGCAGGAATATATGTAAACCGCTTCAAGACTGATTCAATAGTTTCATTTCTAGGAAATGTGGATGAAGTGGGACCAGAAAACCCTCCAAGAATTCTGGATTCAGGAAAAAGAACAGACTTGCCATATGTCCAGAATTTCCCAGACATATCTGGAATACTACAGTTAGAAGCAGTGTTTGGGTGGAAATCGTCAAAATGCCTTGGAAAATCCAGACATATGGCAACCCATATCAGCACTGTCAACAACTTTTGTGTCCGGATTTTCACTTGTTGAAATATGGCAACCCTATACAAAGATCCATTTAAGTCCCCTTTGCAGGTCTACTGTGGAATGTACTACAATTGCAGAATTCAGAACACCTGGACAAAGAGGGATCGAGGAGAGAAGAAGAAAGAATGGGTGTGTGACTGGAGAGCAAACGTGTAGAAAAACTTGGAGAACAGCATGAAGACCTGGTTAAAATAAAGTATCATAGGAGGGAAGCGGGGAGGAATTAACACACATTTCTGCAGTTTATAGCCACCCTTTTGAAGGGTGGGATATGTACCCCATAAAACAAACAAAAAACGCAAGAAAGTAGCTATGTGTTGAATTTGAAGCTGAACAAATGCACATACAGTACTCCACTGAAAAGTGCTGTACAGGAGGAATAGGAAAATTCTATTCCATGATGGACAATTCACATATGGAAGACATCGCTTGATGTCCATGTGTAAACCAACACTGAGCATGTTGTTTTTTGTACAACAGACCAACATAGCTCCAGCAAACACACATGCAATTTGGAATGATTAAAAAACACCAATCCAATTCAGAACCATCTCCATTCGCACTATGGCAGCTGTTAAAAAAAAACAGGAAGCAGAAATTTGAAGCCACAAACTTCTGTTCTTTCATCACTAGAACTGTTACAAGGAAGTGATATTGTTCAGTGGAGACTGCTGAGAAACCATGAATAAAGTACCGGTAATTCCCACTCTGCCACTTAGGATGCTCTCAGCCGAAGGGAACATTGTTGGCCAGCTATTGCCCAGAGTGGCTGGGCAACCCAGTCAGATGGGAGGGGAATAAATAATAAAATTACTACTGTTGTTCTTCTTTTGAGTAAAACAAGGCAACAAGTTCAAATAGATCATTCTATATGGAATCAGGTGTTGTCACCCCCTTGACTCCTGGAGGGGACACCTCTCACTACTTCTACCCAAGCCTCCAAACTAGGAGAGGCATGGAAGCACTTGCAAAATAAGATGCATCTTCTTGTTTCCCCACCCTCTCTACAAACAATTGATTAGGTTGGAGACTTTCCCCACCATCTAATTTCAAACTTAGCATTTCCCCCCTCCATAGCTATAGACTTATCTAGGAGGTAGGAGAACCAATCAACAATAACCAGCCCATGTTTGAAAACTGCAGGTTCCTGACAAACACAGAGCTGGAGGCAGAAGTGATTTAATGGTGTGGAGGAGAGAGCGGAAAGGAAGTGTTGAACTCTTCCCCCATGCCCAGACCTTCTCCCTGGTAGGGCATACTTTTCATGTCGCGTCCAAAGGCAAAAGCAACACAGGGGGGTAGAAAGGTGACTTGAGAGAAAAAGGATGAATGGATGAGGGTTCAGCAGCTACTGCACCACCACCAGCCACTCATTCTACACCAAGCTGTCCCCCATGCTGCCATTTTAATCTGTTCAGCACACAGGTCACGCTGCCATAGTGTCTATAGTTAGCCCAGCCATGCCAGAGTGGAAACTGGAAACATACGGCAGGCTGGAAAAAGCAGAAGCGGCTCATCGCATCAGAGATGCAGGATCAGGAGGAAGTTAGGAGGCCACAGACGGTGTATTAGTTATGGTAAACCAACCAGCGGAGAGTCAATCTTATTACTTCCTGCTTGATATGAAACCCCCACTCTCCAAATGTACAGGATTACATTTTACAAGCACAAGAGCAAACCTAAAAGCTCCGGAAAAGCATGCCTCAGATCAGAGCCCCAAGAGAAACTAGCACTACTACATCACAGAAGTCATGTGGGCTTGAGATGTTTGCCTTTCACACTACTAAGTCATCAAACTTGCCTCTACTCTACAAAGGCGGCTATAAAAAGCATAAATGGCTTAGAGGTCATGGAAAACTTAATGGACGCCCCAATTTCACCACTTCTTTTTTTTAAGGCAAGAACAACTTGCTTAGAAGCAGACTCCCAGCAAGCATCCCCATGCTAGGTTGGTTGTGCAATTGGAAATGTCAACTATTGCTTCCCAAAACTCCATGGATATTTCAGCCAGAGATCCAAGGTGATATGAGGGGGCTGGATTTGGAGTCAACACCCCCAACCTTTTAGAGTGCCTTGACAACTCATTCTGAGCCTCCTGCTCTTTCCACATGCCTACTCCACAGGTTTGTTGTGCAGATGAAGCCATAAAAGATCGGGGATCATTGCACCAATGATCACAGCAGAGTTTATATGTTCAATCTATTTTCCAATGAACAAATAAGGAACTGAGCAACTCCCATGGAAAAATAAAACTGATACTAAAACTGCTGCCAAACAGGTTTGCAGAAGGTTGTGAGGGAAGGAACAGAAAGAGGTGCCAAAATAACAACCCCCCTCCCAACATCCATTCAACCCCAACTACGTCCCACATTTAAGGAATTTCAGAGAAACCTTTGCCAACTGCCTGCATCATATACTTATTGACAAAACACACTTTTTGAAGCGATACAGCTGGATCTGAAGGGCTACCCCATATCTGCAGACAAGAAGATCCCATATAAACAATGGGCTGGGCTGCTTTTATTTCAGATGGCACTTTTTAGGCTGCGTCTAGACAGAGGCTGAATACTGCAAATTGGACGTTTACACCACGATTTTGTCCAGAAACGGAATGTATTGCAGGTGAGTAGAATGTATTGCAGGTGAGTAGGATGAGGAGAGAAATACGGTACATTATTTTGATTGCAGCAACGTTACATGTAAGCTGCAAAAAAAACCCCAAACCAAACTTGTATGCATGAAGATCAGCGATACCACAACACCCTTGTGTCGGGAAGCACCCTTAAGGTGTTCCTTGAGTTTGGAAATGTTGACTGAGCTAGTAACGTCACCCTTCCACCCACACGCGACTCCCTCTAGTAGTTTCCCCGTATTCCCCAGAGTGCAGAAAGCACGCGCGCAGGTGTGCACGCGCTCGTTCGCACTTTGATGTTCAGCAGACGCCCCCACTCGCCCAACCTGCCCCACCCGCGCGCCGACTTTCAAGTCTCCTGTCTCCCACGGACTGAAACAAGCACGTGAGAACGAGCTGGGGCCACTCACGTGTCTCCGTCCTCCGAGACGAAAGCGAACGTCTCCAGCAGCAGCTGCTGCCGGACCCTTTCGGCCTCTTCCTCCTCTTCCTCTTCGCCAGGGTGCCGAGGGGTCTCTCCCAGCCCCGCCAAAGACTCGACGAGCGAGGAAGAGCCGTAGCTGGAATCTAGCCGCTCGTCCGGCTCCGACGCCGAGCCCTCCTTGCCTGCGGCCGCGTCCGGGAAATCGGCAGCTTTGTCCGAACGGACCCCTCGGGGTGCCGGCGACCGGGGCCCGCCTTCGGGCAGCTGGCCCTGCAGGGAGCGGATGGAGCCGAGGCCGGAGTCGCACTGCCCTTCTTCCAGGTAGATGCCGCCTTCCACCTGCACGTCCTTCTTGCCGTCGCAGCAGCTCCGGGTTTCCGACATGGTGGCGGCGGCGCAGGCAGCAGGAGGGGCGTCGAGGCGCGAGGCAAAGCGGAGCTCGGGGCCCTGGCGGCGCCTAAAGGCTGGAGCAGAGCCGCGTCCCAGGAAACCCCGGCGGGAGGGAGCGCGGAGGGCGCATAGCCGAACAGGAGAGGGCGATGCGGCGCGCGTGAAAGAGCCGCGGGGCCAGCAGCTCCGACGCTTAACCAGCCTGACTCCGCCCACCTCCGCCGGAGCCAAGCCCGCCTCCGAGGGAACAGGCGCCGCCTAGCGGCAAGACGGTGAACATGAATACACCCGCCACACGCCCCGACGCGCACACAGCCAAGCCGTATGCCCGGCGCGACGCACACGTGTCCGCGCATGTACGTGTGAAAGGAGCCCTGGGTAGACTTTGCACCGCTCGCATACGAAAGCAACGCCGAAGCCCCTATTCGGGATTTTGAACCCACGGACACTGGAAACGTGGAAGGAATAAGAGATCGCGCAAGCTAGGGTCGCACATGGCCCCACCTCTGGGTGCCAGGTTTTCTGTATCAGTTTGAAGGAGGGAGCTATGCAAATGAATAGGACCATATTATGCGGGAAGAGTCAGGGTATCTAGATGCGAAAGAGGACTAACTTCTTGCACCTTTAGTAGCTTGGATTGAGTCAGACCAACGGTCTATCTAGCTGAGTATTGTTTCTACATTTGACTGGCGGCGGCTGTCTAAGATCTCAGGCAAGGGCTCCCCAGCCCTACTTGGTGATGCTGGGGATTGAACTCAGGACGTTCTGCATGCAAAGGAGATGCTCTAGTCTAGCGCTGAGCTTGGGCCTTCCGTTGCTACAGCAGGTGCAGCGTGCTATGCTGAAATCTCCTTTTCTGCACACCTATCAGAGCTGCAGTAGCCCCGTCCCCTTTTGTACCTGATCACCTTAGAAAGGAGAGGACTAATTGGGGTTCCCACCTTCAGTGGAGTGAGACAGCCATTGGTGGGGTGGGGGTTGCTTGCCCCCTTCCTTGGAATCCTAAATAAATCCTATTTATTTTGAAGCACACAGGCACACTCACAGCCAGCTAGTCTCAAACTGAGGCGGACTTCCAGACTCCAACTTTGCCTTTTTCTCAAGGAGAGCCTTCCTGGGCCAGCAGGCAGCTCAGCTGGACTCTGCTGGTTCTGATCAAATGCTGCTGCTTCTGTACAAGTTGCAAGATTAGGAAACCCTGGAAATGCAATGATAATATAAACAAAGGAGTTGTGTTGCCTTTTTGTGTTTAGGTGAGGAGCCTGGGGGTGCTGCTATATCCAGCTGTGCTTTTTTGACGGGCAGGTAGTGAGGGTGGCCAAGAATAGAAACCAAAAGTGCCGGCAAAGTTCTCGGGAAATGAAAACCCAGTTCTTGGAAATCAGAGGAAGAGAGTGGTATTTAACTAAGTTTTGCTGAGAATAGACACACTGAAATGGATTAACATGGCTAAGGTAGTCCCTTAGCAATTTCCACAGGTTGGCTCTGAGTAAAACTTAGTTGAATACCACCCTTTGTGCTACTGTTTCGATTGGTTAAAGGTTGGCATAAAGGCAGAAGGATTTTCTTAATGAGGTTGCTAGGAAGAGAAAGCAAATAATCTTAAGAGTTTCACTGTAGAGTTGGAAGAGAATGCAAGGGTCATTTAGTCCAACTCGCTGCAATGCAGGAATCACAGCTAAAGAATCCCAGGCAGACTGAATCCCTCTTCAGAAACCTCTAATGAACCATCTTCTGAGGTAGTCTGTTCCACTGCTGAACAGTTCTTACAGTCAGAGAGTTCTTCCTAATATTTAGTTGGAAGCTCCTAAAGACCTACCCCAAGGAGAAAATTATAAAATAAGTTATTTACCGTTTTGGTCAAGACCCTCAAGGACTCGACTTTTTGTGGAAAGAATGATCCACTTTGTATTATATTTTCCTTTATGTTGTGGACTGACAAGCATTCACAAAAAAAGTCTGACTGGTTTCAGATTCCTGCATTGCAGAGGTTTGGACTAAATGACTCTTGAGATCCCTTCCAACTCTACAACTCTATGATTCTATGAGGATCCTGGAGGACAGAGCTGGCCTAGCAAACTCAGTTCCCCTTCCTGATCTGTAAGAATGCAAATAATAAGGGCCTGCCTACCACACGTTTCCCTTTCTATTTTTAAGAATGAAAATGTTGCAATGAGCTTTAGACTAGAGAAGACTGCTGTGGACCAGCAGATGGTGCCTCATCCTAGAGCAAGAGACAAATTCACCCATAGCCACACGTGTCGAAAACTGCTTGGTCTGTGTAAGTGGCTGCTTGTTTGGCAGTAACTAGAACGCAGGGTATTAGTACCATAGTAAACGCTTATTGTGAATGTTTCAAACAACACAGCTGTTAAGATATTGCAATGCAGGGCAGTATGACCAAATCACCAAATGTGCTCATCATATACCATTGTAAGGAAAGATATAATGGGCATTATTTTTTGTGCAAGGAGAATGACTTCTACTTGTGCAACAGGACTTCATCTCCCCACTCTCCTCCTTCCATGCACACTCTGTGCCATGCTCAAATCTGATCTAAAGGGTTGGGGGAACCCTAGAACAAATTTAGGGGGGCTTCAGGGAGGGAAAAGAGAGGAGTAACATTCCATTGTGCAAGGAAAAATCCTTGTGCTGATGGAGATTCGCATTAGTTCTGTATGGATGGAATGCAAATAATATAAACCACAAAATACCACCAACATTATACTGCCAGGGTATCAACTTCTGTTTAGCTGCACCTGTTGTATGCTGAGAGTAGTAATCTGACTGAGAGTAGGTAATCTTTCTGGGAGAGAGGGGGGAAAGAAACTCTCTGAGGTAGATTAATGTTCCACTAATTCATGTCTAGGTTTTTCCCCTTTTACTGTTCCTTCTGGGAACTGATGTGAGTTATTCAAGTGGGAAGGAAGTTATCTCCAGGATGTGCTTTAAGCAACCTGGAACCAGCATTTTACCTTTTGCTTACACCCAATGTCTTTGAACTACTTCATGCCACACTGTTGTGTGATCATCACTCTTCAGGATGATATAGCTGACAGAAGTGAGAACAATGTGTCACCCAACTGTTGTGTCCCCAAACCCTCGGTTCTGCTATGAGGGCTGTTGGGGTGCAACTCTCAGCTTGCATGCCACACAATATGAAACACAGGCATCCTTTAGACATCACAGAACACTGGTGCACAAGTCTTGCAACATCTGTAGCAGTACTACCTGGGCTGCAAGTACACCTTGCCTGTGATGTCAGAAGGATGTCAGGAGATACTGACATTGGATTCTACACTGTTTCCTTGGCACCAGCCAGCAAGGGCCTTGGATCTCTGCTGTGACAAGGGATCCTGGGGTGCGTCTTATGGCCTGTGTGACATGCTCGGCCTCTTATCAGCAAAATGTTCTGCAAAGCAAAAATCCCATGGACGAACCAGCCACTGTAGTGAAGAATTGGGCATGTCCCATGTCTACCCATGGGTGGGTTTATATTTAGTAGCTCTGTCCCCTCTTTGCCTACCAAGCCCAGATATCTCATATGGTTGGTTCTTCTCTAAAACCCATGGGAAGTTCTTAATATTTAGGTCTTCGTAAAGGGTCAAGAAGAGTCGGACATGACTAAATGACTAAACAACAACAACAAAGGGTCAAGAAATATAAGGGAAGCAGGGGTACCGAGCTCTGGAATGCAGAGGCTGCTTTAGTAAAGAAAGGTAGACACATCTGTTTCTTGAAAGAATAAACCAGATGAAAAGGAATGAGAAGCCGTGGATATAGCAGGCAGCTATCCCTGGAGGTAAAGGACTTGGCTAGGCCAAATCGCACCACGGCTCCATGAATAAATGATGTGCTGTGCTGGGTTACCCAGGTAACCAGCTGTTTCTGGTGCTAATGCCATTTAGAGGCCTTTCAGCATTGGTGTTTTTTCTCCAACATGTTTATTTTCTGCTAACCACATTTACTGCAGTGGTCCCATAGGGGGGTGGAAAGAGGCTATGGGTAGATCCCATAGGCCAGATCTGCCTTTAGAGAACACCGGATATTGATTTAATATGCTTTGCAGCTCAGCAATGGGGATTCAAGAACATTATATTCTAGCTGGCCTAGCTAGTATGTTCGTTGATCACTCATTTAAGATCCATAGAGGTAGTGTTAACAAGTTGGGACCCAGGTCCCTTAAGGACTTCCCACTCCCATATGAGCTTGCCCCATAAATTTAAGAATCACGAAGGATCCTTTTCCAGGTCCCAATTGCTGTCAGAGGTGAAGCAAGTGGTGGACTGATATAGGGCCTTTTTTGGTTGTGGAACCTCAGCTTTGGAAATCTCTCTCTAGGAAGGATTAGACCAGGCATCAAATTTAATTTCATGATGCTCGCCACACTTCTCTGATCAGGCAGAAGTTCCAGTGTGAAAGTAGCTACCCAACAACAGCCAAGGTCCCTTGCTCTCACATCAGATCTTCAGGGTGACAGTGAGGACTCTAAGATACAGAGCCTAAACTTAGCTGAACTAGATGGGTCATTGCATGATTCACTCTAGGCTCTCATGTTCATAGCTGGGGTGATGTAGCAGGGTGGGAAGAGGCACATCTGGAAAGTAGCAGTCCCTCTGATGTTGGTGTTTGTTTATGGGCAATTCTTTGTTACCACCACAACCACCTATCCTTCTGTTGTTTTCCTGCTAGGCTCAAAAGCTAGTTTCAACCAGTAGCATCTGCTAATGGTGTTATTTCCCCATAGTTTTGATTGTATAGAGATGATGATGTATAGAGATTTGATTGTATACGCTGCTTAGGAACTGGTAGAAATTCCTATACAGTAGGTGTGCCCTTAATCTGTAACACAAGGATCTGATAAGCTATTATAAGATTATTGCTACCAACAAAGAGCCCCATCTACAAAGCTCAGGGTCCAATTAGGTTTTGCATTTCTGTTTGCATAACAAATGGCCTCAAAGCTGGCAAGTATAGCTTGACAAGGAGTGAGATGCATCTATTAAAGCAAGTGCCAGAGCGTATCGTCATGCAATTCGGCAAGAACATGTGTGAGAGTGTTACTAGGGAGACGATGGAACATATGAAACAGTATAAAACCTGTTTCATATTACAGCACATAAGACACAGATATTCAGGGCAGTTAACTGCTTTTTCTTTCTATAAGAGATCTCAGTAAGGGATCTGTTTGTATGGGGTGGGATTCATCATAAAGTCCTGTTCCTTCAGCATGGGCTCATATTTAGGATTGTGCTAACCATTCAAAGAGGGACGCAGGTGGCGCTGTGGGTTAAACCACAGAGCCCAGGACTTGCTGATCAGAAGGTCGGCGGTTCGAATCCCCACAACGGGGTGAGCTCCTGTTGCTCGGTCCCTGCTCTTGCCAACCTAGCAGTTTGAAAGCACGTCAAAGTGCAAGTAGATAAATAGGTACCACTCCGGCAGAAAGGTAAACGGTGTTTCCGTGCGCTGCTCTGGTTCGCCAGAAGTGGCTTAGTCATGCTGGCCACATGACCCGGAAGCTGTATGCCGGCTCCCTCAGCCAATAAAGCGAGATGAGCGCCACAACCCCAGAGTCGGCCACGACTGGACCTAATGGTCAGGGGTCCCTTTACCTAACCATTCAAGTGACCAGATTATGGTCCCCAGGCTAACTTTACACAGGATATTTCTCAGGGAGACACCAGTATGGCAGCTGGTTCCCACTGGGGCTGGTGAGGTAGAATGCAAGGTAGGCAACAGTAGGTGTAGGTGGAGCTAGAGCCAATGGCAGGCAGAGTCAATTAATTCTAGCTTTGTCCCCACCCTCCTTCTCCTGAGTTCTACACACCATATATTTAAAGCTCGTGGCTTCTCCCAAAGAACTGTAGTTTAAACCTCATAGAGCTAACAAACACAGAGCTGTTCCGATGTTGTTGGACTACAGTTCCAATCATCCCTGATCAATGCCCATGCTGTTTGGGGCTGATGGGAGTTGGAGTTCAACAGCTTTTGGAGGATCACAGGTTCCACACTTGTGGAGGGCACCTGTGAATGACAGGAAGGGACAGTGGCAAGGAGCAGGAAATTCAATATAAGGAGGGACAATGCCATCAAAGCACTTCAGAAATGTTAGTGCGATGGGTAATTGCAATGGCATTTCCACTTTCGCTGTGTTTTCAGACACAAAGCATGTTTCCCCAAGCCACCGAAACTGAAACAGTACAATATTTCAATACCAACAAATCCATTTTTAAAAAATGCACACAAACAAATGTGAATTATTTAAAATATGGAGATTCTAGGGAAGCATCTCATGCAGGCAGCTTAGCAAATGAACCCTGCCCAGCTGTCCTCATTTCTCAGTCTCAGTTTGTGCGCAAGTGATTTCATCTCAGGGTGCTTAAGGACAAAGCCTGTCCCTCTTTCTTGCGGAGGATCCAGGCTGCGTCTGCCTAGGTGAAGCAGAGCAGCTTTGTGGCAGGCTGTGAAATTCAGAATATGCTCCTCCAGCTTGCTACTGTTCCCATGGAAACGCTGGGAAGGCAGAGATGAAGTCAAGCCCCTCCTTCCTTATAATGGTGAGATTGCCTGTAAAGGGAACAAAAATGCAGGAGGTTATATTGGTTGATTTGAAGAAGAAATCCTTGCAGGGACATTGTCATTACACTTTTAGTAAGAATCTTTTTTAAAAAGTGAGCTAGCTTCTGAGTTTCACAGGACTCTATTCCTCAGGCTTCCTGTTAAAAAAAAAAGTAACACAAGAGGGAGGGAGAGAAAAAGATATTGCTGGTGTAGGGCATGGCAGAAACCCTGCCTACCATCTGCAATAATCCTGAAATGATACTTCTGGAAGCTCTTGGCTGCATTTTGTTAGCTTGCAATCAGTGGAAAAGATCTCAGGTTGCTGTGGAGGAAGGAGAGAAGGAAAAAACTCCTGCCTGTTGCTGGGTAACTGGATTGACACTCCCTCACATTGGGATTCACACCCCTTTTAAAAAGAATGCTGTGCAGAGGAACAGTATTTACATCCAGATGTGCCCTGGTCTCCCCCCCCCCGCCGTCTCCTTCCCAGTCCCCTTGCAATGAGCTTCCCTTTTAACCAAAAGAGACCCCTGAAAGTTAGGTCCAGTCGTGGCCGACTCTGGGGTTGCGGCGCTCATCTCGCTTTATTGGCCGAGGGAGCCGGCGTACAGCTTCCGGGTCATGTGGCCAGCATGACTAAGCCGCTTCTGGAGAACCAGAGCAGGGCACGGAAATGCCATTTACCTTCCCGCCGGAGTGGTACCTATTTATCTACATGCACTTTGACGTGCTTTCGAACTGCTAGGTTGGCAGGGGCAGGGACCGAGCAACGGGAGCTCACCCCGTCGTGGGGATTCGAACTGCAGACCTTCTGATTGGCAAGCCCTAGGCTCTGTGGTTTAATCCACAGCGCCACCCATGTCCCTTAGTGGCACCTTAGAGACCAACTAAGTTTGTTCTGGGTTTAAGCTTTCATGTGCATGCACACGTCTTCAGATACACTGAAACAGAAGTCACCAGACCCTTATATATAGTGGGAGGGTGGGGTTTTTCTCAGGAGGATAGTAGGAGATGGGTGATTGATTCAGTGGGTATGGTAAACCTGTTGACGACCGTTAATGACTGCAATTAGTCCTACAGGAAAAAGGAAGGGATAGTATGCAGAGGATTAGCATATGTAATGAGACAGGAAGAAGAGCCCTGCCGCTGCTGCAACAACCAACCAGATGCATACATGGGGAATTGCAAAATTGGGTGAGACTGGTTTCATTGGGGGTGGGGGGGTGGGATGTTCATGAAACAGAAACCACCACTACTCCAGTTATGGCACAGTACATCTTAAGTAACACTAGAGCAACTTCAGACATTACATGAGACCAGTGGTGCCATCATGACAGAACGTGGGGGCACAAGTCCAGGGCTGCACTAGAGGGAATAAGTTGGAGGTCCCCAAATACAGAAGTGGAATCTGGCTTAACCCATTTTGGAGTAAGACTCATTCACCTTTAAAATGGGGAGACCCTAAAGACCATTCCAAACCTAAAATTGCCTAACTGCTTGATACATGGGAACATAATATGCAAGGAACCCACTCTTCCTATTGCTTTGTGACGACTTATCACCAGAAACACAGCCTTTGCATCCTGCCAACTTGGGAGATGTGCAAGCTGGACAGGAAGTGCAGGGAATCTGCTTATCCGCTTCCTCAATGCCGAGCTTACATTCTAAGCCACCGTAATCAAATCTCACGCTGGTGTGCTTATGTCAAAGTAGCACTGGTTGAGTGGTGGCCATTGGGGCTGGCAGGGCAGAAGACAGGGAGCCCAACAGTAGGTGGAGCCAGAGCCATGGACAGGCAGAGCCAACTAATTCTAGTTTTCTCCCCATCCTCTTCCCTGCTGAGGGCTACAAGGGCAATGTTGAAGCTGACAGCTGGCGCCACCCTGGACAGATGGTAGGTAAGAAGGCAGGCTGGTGGGAGCTGGCTGAAGGCAGGTGGTGGTGGTGGGTGGACTAGCCCCCGCTGCAGAGTACTTGCTACAGCTCTACCACACATTAATGAGTAATATCCAAATAAATAGGATCCCAGGGCATACTCAGCCCATAGAGGAAACTAAGCAACTGCTTGTACTCTGCCTTTGAGAGAAAACTGCTGCCCGTAGTTTTGGAGAAAATGCACAGAAGCATTTTAAAAGCTCATGGAGGGAGATGGGTTTCCTTACATTCCAGGGGAGAACCTTTTGATGTCTACCAGCTGCTCAGGACACACACACACCAATATATATATATATATATATATATATATTGAGGAAGAAGAAGGGGAAGGAAAGATGTGGCAGACATAAAAAATGAAAGTAATATTACAGTCTTAATAATTCAATATGCTATTACTATGCTGTTCAGTATACAATAAAACACAGCATTGTGGAGATAGGCTGCAAATCTAAAATTTGGCAGGAGAAAACAAACTTGAACTAGCCCTGGGCAGAAAAATACAATGAACTCAAGCAAAAGTAAAGCTGATATGATGTCTATGCCTGGGGTTTCCAGTATAGTGCAAATGGGAGCAACCGTGCCCACAATTACTAACTTGGTAACTGCAAAGTGCCTGAGCTCCACTCCTGCCCCCTGCTTCCTTCTTGACTTCATCATGAAAACTGCATAGAACTGAAGGAGGGATTTTGAACACTGCCAAACATGGGTGTAGCCAAGGGGGGCAGGGAGGGGCAGCTGCTCCCCAATCAATAAAAACACACAGCAAACTGAGATTCTGCCCCAACCCCAACGAAAGGTCTGTCTCCCCCCAACAAAAATCCTGGCTACACCCATGCTGCCAAGTGCAAGTTCCATTCAAACAAGCAACCAGGAACACACACTTAGCTATGTATGCACCATTGTTCCTTTGCAGCAGGGCTTGGATATGGTGCTGTTGAAATTTGGCTTTCAGCAGGGATCAGCTCCACTCAGGAGAACCCAAGTGGAGCTGATCCAAGTGGGGCTTGGATTTAAATTCAGCGCCAAATGCATTTGACAGAGATGGGCTCTACCCTGTGAACTCCCAAGTGGAACCAGTCCCAACAGAGCTTGTATTGGGTGCCAGATTTAAAAGGTGCCAAATGCATAGTGCAAATAGGTGCAATCGTGCTCACAGGGACTTACTTGGTAACTGCTGGTTGAAAAGGGACAATCAGGAATGCACTCAAGTCCCAAATTGCTCCTTTGCAGCTGCAGATTTACCTCTTACACCATATGACATCAGGTGTGGGACAGGTGGGCACGGCTAGGAAAGATGGTCTCATGAGCCATTTGAGGAATTCTGGTGGTTTGGCTCATGGACTGGGGGTTCCTCATGCCCTGCCTTTTGGCTCCACCCAAAGAAGACAACATCCCTGCTTTCTGCCAGACATGAAAGGTGCCTCTGTATGTACAGCTGTATGCATATAGAGCTTCCATATGTCTAGTAACCCTGTGTGATGTAGAGGCATTACCAGCATGCCATTCCTTAGATGGTGTATGCTGGGAATATTGCCCTGTGGATGCTGGAGAGTGGCTGTCAGAATTGTTACATTCTCTGTAATTAGTAGTGCTGTCATTTTACACTCAACTTTTCTGCTGGGGGTACACAGTCTGCTGACATTATGCTTAGCTGGACCATTGGACTGATTGGCTATTAGGTTACTTAGAAACCTGCCAGGTTTGATAGATGGAAAGGGGACTATTTTGCGCTAAGGGCTCATGTGGCAGCGTAGTTACCTAGGTTCCTTCAAAGGAAATGAAAATGATATGATGGGGAGAATTTATTGATCTCACACAGGGTTATAAAAGGTTCTGGTTGAAAAGGCAAGTGCTGAGTTTTTAGGTACAGCCTCCCGAATTCTTGCTCCTTCAGTCTGTTACTGCAAGTTCCTGCTCTTTCAGTATCTTACTTATGGACTGTGCTAAGCCCCATAGGACTTCTACATAAGTGCAACCTGGGGCAAGTTGTCCCTAATTGTCCTCAACACTTTCTAGGTAGATCTACTACTTGTTGGACTGTGTTGGCCCAACGTGATCAAGTCCCAATGCGATCAAGGGGATTTAGTTCTTAGTGCATAGGATTGCAAAAACAAACAAACCCTTGGTTTTGTTTGTTTGTTTGTTTTTTGCATATCAGGCTGCTGCTAAACTCATAGGAACAGAACCAGTAAAAAGAAAGCTGGCAGTTCAGCTGCTGTCATGAAGTCTAGAAAGGTGCCTTAGGTTGTACATTTGCTGGGACAATAAGGCAAATGAGCATTAGCCAGGTCCTAACTTCAGCTTGGGAAAACTGGAACTCCTACTGCTGATTTTAATTGGATTTACTTTCTCCTTCCTACCTCCTAACAAGCCGAATCTCAAACTGTTCCAAACAAGTTCATAAAAAATGCCATATGTTTTTCTTTCCCCCTCCTAAAGCAACCCTGTAATTTAGGTTAGACTGAGAGATAGCAGTTTGCAGAAGGTCACCAGCGAGCTTCATGGCTGTAGAAACTGGAACATGAGTCCTTGGAGTCCTGACTCAGAAAAGGAACAGGAACCTGTGGTCCTCCATGTTATCGGAGTACAACTCTCATAATTCCTGACCACTGGCCATGCTGTCTGGAGAGCCGCAGGTTCCCCATTCCTGAAGTCTTAGCACACTTCCTTTTCTTTCAGCATTTTCCACTATCACGTTTTTGAACATATCTCTGCAAATATGACAACTACAAACTTTCTCTTTATTTTGAATAGAATATGAGGTTTTCTAATAAGCTACAACAATAGTGGTTATACATGACCCACACAGGGCAATGTACAGGACAAGTTAAACTGATCGCTTCCAGCATACAAATTGAGCATTCTAGACCAAAGGAAAGTCTTCACAGCGAGATACCTGCCCGGCCCCGGACCACTTTCATTCATAGCCACATATCTGAGAGGGAATGCTTTGGAGAAGGATGCTCAGCCACGAGCTTCTGATATTTGTGAAAAACATTTCCAAGTACAGAAGCCTAGTAACACGGAACAATTCGTTCCAAGTTTTCCTTCTAAGATACACTTTCTCCAGAACTTCTTCGACCTCCTCCTGTGTGGGCAGTTATTTCCCCCCACCCCCCCGCACCGCGATCACTCCGCACTACTTCCATCTTGTACGTATTTACATCTGGGCACGATGATGGCTATTCATCTTGGCCACTAATGGAGCCTTCGAGACTCATCCTCTCATCCCGTTGACAGGCACGTTAATTGTCTGCCGCGAGCCGGAGACATTGATTTAGCATGCGAGCTAATTCTGCGGGACGAGACATGCTTCTGGCTTGCGTGGCTCGGCTGCCTCGCGCTTAGGACTTCTTCTTCTTCTTCGGAAAGTCTAACCTGAATATTTGACAGGTGCAGCAGAGGGGGGCCGGCCGAGTTGCACCCAGAAATAAAAGACCGCCACGTTTGGAGCTCTCCCTTTATTGTCGCAGAAACAAGGCCTCTCTTCCCTCGCCTTCTCCCTTCCCAGGAGGCTTTGTGGTTTCGGATGAGAAGCTGGATCTTTCCCGCGCTGCTGCTGCTGCGGGAGTGAAGCGCACGTCTCTTTCTTTCTCGCGCGCCTGGAAGGGGGCTCCACTTTCCCGGTGGATCTGAATGCGGAGAGGGGGAGGCGGCGGCAGGAGGAGGAGGAGGGCGCAGAGAGGAAGGGAGCGCGAGGGACTGGCTGCTGCCGCTTCTTCTCCTCCTCCTCCTCCTCGCCTACCGCGCACAGAGCCGGGCAGACAAAGGGGGGCGCGAGAGGGAGAGCGAGGGAGCTTCGCAGCCTCAAGGTCACTCGCTCCCCTCCCTGGCACAGCAGAGGGAAAAGAGGCGCGCGCGGGAACGAAGCTGCCCTCCTCCTCCTCCTACGCCGCCGCCGAGCCCCCCATTCCCAGTGCTGCCCTCTCCTCCTCCTCCCCACACCCCGCTCCCCTCGCCTTGCCAGCCTTCTCGGCTTCCCGCCCCTTTCCCCACCCTGCCCGTTCCCGCTCGCTGCGTGCGCGCCCGGCGGGCTGCGTGAGGTTTGCCGGGAGCCCTTCAGGCGCGAAGCCACCACCAGCTCCTCAGCCCGCCGTCGCCGGCACTTGGGCGGCAGCGGCAGCCCGCCGTGGAGGGTCCCCTTGCGGCGCTGCTCGGCTCTTTCCTCGCCCGCCCGCCAACCCCCTTTCCTCAGCCGGGGTGCTCCGGGCTTTTGGGGGGCACCATGCCGGGGGTGCCGACGGCTCCCGGGTCCCCGCCGCCGCCCGGCCACCGCCAGCCCCGGCGCGACTGCGCGGGGGGCGCTCGTCGGCTCTCGGTGGCGGGATAATGTACCGTCTTCGCCGCCGCGCCTGCTGGTCGCCCACCCGAGAGGCCCCGAGTCGCCGCCATGTCCCCCCCAGCCTCGGCGGCCGCGGCCAGCAGCAGCGAGAGAGGCAGCAGCGCCTCGGTGCCTCCGGAGGAGGCGGAGGGGGCCCGAGAGGAGGTGAGGACAGAGCCGAGCTACCTGCCCTCGCCGGGCGGCCCTTTGCAAAACACGTTGTAACCGTCTGCATGTGACCGGCTTTGCATGGCACGCTCATTGCATCGCGATGAGGCTCCCTCCGCTCCGGCACGGGGCTTGGCTTGCACCCCGGCTCTAAGCGGGCCAGGGCGCTTTGCATACACAGGTACGCAATCTTTCGCTCGCACCGTCGCCCTCCCTGTCCGCCGCCGCGCTCGGGGGTCCCTGGGAGCAGAGCAGGATGGCCCCCGTCGCCTTCCTTGCAAAACCCTAACGCCTGGGAGCGGGTGGGGTGGGGGGTATGTGGGGCGGGCGGGTGTCTGGGTCGTTCTTTTCGCCTTGGCTCATTTGACTGTTTAGGATGAACTCATTTGGAACACTGTGCCCTTTCGGTCCTGGGCTGCCAGTTGCTAACAGTTCAGAATAAACACTTTGTATGTTCCCTCCAACCTTTAGGAATCTCTGGGCGCAGATTTATATATTGCCTCTTATCACACTTGACACGCTGAAAGGGTGCATTTGTGGCACCTTTTCATGCCAGTGATGGATTTGGGGGTTTTCATCCCCTAGTTGAGTCTTGAACCAATCAGAGGATGGTAACTGATTGTCTAGATAGCGTTAAATTAACCTGGGATTATTTGTGTGTGAGTCTGCACAGCTGAATTTATCTGCAAAAGGATAGCTGAAGTGTGTGAAGAAGGGACTAAACCTATCTGGAATAGGCAACCCGTACTCGCTGTGAGGTGGTGATTGTGCTTCTTCTTGGTGAGAATTGCAGGACTGAGTTATCTAGGACTCTGGCAGCAAAGGGGTATAGAAGGAGGCATGGTTGCTCAGAGTGTGGGATGTTGCATGTGGCATTTGGTCACTTCCTTGCACTGTTCATGTAGAAATGTTAGTGATCTCCCACCCCCAGTGAATGCCTCTTGCAGTGATCCAATCCTCACATATCTGTAAGCATGCTGGTGTGCTTTTAATATATGTATATAAATATGCAACAGGTTAATGGAAATGCATAACAGAAACTGGGAACAGAGCCAGTTCAGGTGAAGCCAAGTGGATGCTGTAGAAATGGAGAGCTAGGAAGTAAGGGGTGTGGCTTTCCACATAAGTGTTTCAGGCAAATATTACACTGACTTTGTCATCACATCATCTGTTACTGGATCTTTTTTTTTATTTAATTGGAGATGGCAGGGATTGGACTTGGGACATTCTGCATACAAGGCATTGGTTCTACTACTGAACAGACGTTTCTCTCCCTAACTGTTTCTATGAACTTCGTGTTAAGATAGGTAGCAGGTACACCACAGTGTCAGAGGCAGTGGGTGTTTTCTATCATCCCTTGTACTATGGAGTCTATGCGTGGGAACAGCTGTCAATGGTGTATCTTGTCAGCATTCCTGCTTTCACTGGAACGAGGAGGAAAACCACACGTCTCCTTTGACCTCCTTTTCTTACATCTTTGCATGCATCACAGATAGTTGGCGGCAGCGCTTGTATGTGTAGATGTAGCTAATTAGTGCTATGGTTTCTATCCCCACATTTTATGTATCTTTGGTGGAGGGGGAGAGAAAAAAACCTCAAGTATCAACAGCTCACCGAAGTTCAGGATTTCTGAATCAGTCGCTTTATCACTTAGCAGTCTTAGTTATGATGCTCTAATTGCTTTGCCCTTCAAGACAGTTAAATGGATTCTTTCCTCCACTTTTTTAAAATAGGAAAGGTATCTTACTGAGGAATGGTAGTTCTCATCTGCTTTAAGGATCATTGGAACACCCCAGGGTGATTAATCTATAATAAGGATGATGATGAAAAGGTTTGATATAAGAATGCCAGGATTTTCACCTGGGAATGAAGTCCCCAGGAAAGATGTGTGTGTCTGAAGCAGTGCAGTGAATATTGCTTTCCTAATGTAGTAGGAAGTATGTGTAAGGCCATAGCAGTTCTATGGACAGAGCTAGTAGCTGATGTTCCTAGTGAATTGAAGCTACCTAATATTTATAGTGAAGGTTTGATGTATTTGAGGAAATGTCTGTTACTGAGTTACTTTTTCTATCTAGTAGCTCCATTAATACATCTCTATACAAACTTCTTGTGTTAATGTAGACCTGTCCTTCATCATTCCCCATCACTCTTTAAATGTGTATTATCAATTGGTGTTGGACTTCACACAAGCAGTTCTCTTTCAGTGCACACATACACCTGTTTGCTATTTCATGCCTAGCACTGTCAGCCCCCTTCTCATCTAGCTCTGCCATTTGCATCCAGAATAGACCAGCATCTTCCCTCCAGTGCTGTTCCACTAGAGATTTTCTAGTAAGGCTTTCGACACATCTCCCAATTCTGACCAGGGTCAGTGGTGATGGGAGTCCCACACCTGGAAGGCCCAATCCCCCCCCCAACTCTGGCATAGCAAGACATATGGGAGAGTTGGCGGTTTGTTAAAGAAAGCAAGAGACTTTTGCACAGCCAACTGTGGTAGAACTGGAGAAGTGAAGGTGACTGGCAAAGATGTAATGGCAGATAAGGGCATAAAGATCAGGTGGGACAGAGTCATTGTGAGCTTTCTATGTAAGGCTAGGCAAATGTGCTGGATGCCCAAGGGGGCAGGAAACAGAGTAAGGATTAGAGCATGGGCAGGCAAACCAAGGCCCGGGGGCCGGATCCGGCTCAATCACCTTCTAAATCTGACCCGCGGACGGTCCAGGAATCAGCATGTTTTTACATGAGTAGAATGTGTCCTTTTATTTAGAATGCATCTCTGGGTTATTTGTGGGGCATAGGAATTCGTTCTTTTCTTTTTTCTTTTTCAAAATATAGTCCGGCCCCCCCACAAGGTCTGAGGGACAGTGGACCGGCCCTCCCTGCTGAAAAAGTTTGCTGACCCCTGAATTAGAAGGAATGTCACACAGATTGAACAGTGGGAAAGATTAATGATTTTGGCATTTTGGACAAAGATAAGAGGACGCAAGGTTTGAGTAGGGTAGAATTAGAGGAGTGAAGTTGGCTGGTAAAAATATAATGGAAAATGAGGGTGGTTAAGGTCAGAGATGATCACTTGATAGTTAAACACTACTACTCAGCCTTGAGCCGTTCTACTCTTAACAGTGTGGTCAGAGTTAGGCATTCCTTAGCCCATTGAAATCTATTTTGTTTTGCCTAGTTTGAGTTGTAAGTCTTTCGCCTCTCCTGAAAAGGAACTGCTTTCCCCCCAGCTAAATTATGACATCATTTTGTAATGTAGGCTAATGCTTACTCTGGGACTGAGGCAAGAACTTGACCTCCTTTGACCTGAGCAGTATATGACACTGTAGGTCTGCAAAAGACAAAGTCACTCAGTGTGACTGCCTTAGGAGAAAGAAAGGAAAAAAGATTTCTGGCTGAATGGTATTTACTATTCAGTTTTCTATTTTCAGATAAATGCAGTGGCTGGTGAAAAGGCTTTGGATTGAAAGCCAGCCTGTGGTTATTGAATAGGGACATGGTGCGCCAACTTTGCAGTTCTTTGTTAATGTGTTTTACAGTGCAGTCACACACATGACTACTCGGAAGTAAGTCCCATTGAGTTCAGTGAGACTTACTCCCAGGTATGTTTAATAGGATTGCAGTCTTTGATGGACTTTCTTAACATAGTCCAGCATTTTATTTTATTTTGCTGTGCTGGGATGGAGTTGAATTCAGGTCATGCGAAGGAGAGAGAGGAGGGCTTCTCAAAGGCATCACTGTCAGTTTTCTTAAGAAAAAAGGAAAGAGCATGAACCTGCTCAGATGTAACACAAAACAAGGAAAGATGGCTTAGGTGCTGGCTGGAGTTCCATGGTCCTTGAGATGTGAACTTGAGGAAGGTGCTTAAAATACTGGCCTGGAGTGGTTAGGAGGAGATTGGGGCTTTACTACTGAAAACTGTTCAGGAGTTCTGCCATTCCATTTGAGAAACATGGAGGTACAGAACAGTCCTTTGCTGGCATTAAATAAGCATGCAGATATTCAAATCTGCTTTGCAGGGCATAAATCCCATTAACTTCAACACAAGATGCAAGATGCGCAGAATTGCTACCTAAATGTTATGAATAGTGAAGAAAACTCCCCCAAGTTGAGAAGTCCTTCCAGTGTTGCCTTTGTACAAGACAGTTCTGAGATCGAATGTTCCTCAGCACTCTCATTTCCTTTGGGCTTTGCAGGGAAAGCTGCTTGACACGGTGCTTTAGTAACTAGGGCTGGAGTCCCTCATGGTCAAAGCCTACAGGGAGGCACTGAAAAATAACATTAGGAAGTTGGAAAATAGGAAAATGAAGCCGAGAGGGAGCTGCTGTGATGTCCTAGGAGGCACCTTGCATTTTCAACATCACCTAGCAAGACACTGGTTTTCATGACTTTTTAAACAATTTTCAGTGGGATGTCTAAGCCATTGCATTGCCAAGCAAGATGTGATTCCAATGCATAGTTCACTTTTCCTTTTCACTGGCTAACAACGTGACACAGATACATAAGTGCTGATTCTGCACTTCAGTGCTCCTTTACTTAGGCTATTGAGGAGAAGCTTAGATTACTTCTCTCCCCCACACCCCGAAACTCTTTCTGCTGTTCCTGATAACAACCAGGACCAGATACTGGGAATGAGCTGTGGGTTTTCAAAACAGAAACATAGGAACTGCCTTTTACAGAGTTAGACCATTGGTCCATCTATCCCTGCCTTTTCTAATTGATTGGTAGCAACTCTCTGTAGTCTCAGCCAGGAGACCTTCCTCATCCTTATGTGTGGACAGAACCTGGAGCTTTTTGCCTGCAAAGTTCGTGCTCCAGCAACAGCCTTTCCCTTAAAAATCACATTAACATAAAATCCTTTTTGCACTGTTAATGCAAAATGTGCTTTGCTTGTCCTCACAATAACCATGTGAAGTAGACTATCATTATTCCCATTTTACAGATGGGGAACTGAGGTCAATGCCAAAGGCCACAAGGAAATTTACTTCTAATTTAAATCCAGTTCCAATTGCTACGTCCAACACAACAGTCATTGAGCTTTGCATGCTGCCCCTTGGTTGTACTTTTGTTTTCTTCTGTGCAAGGTGAGCCATGGATGGAACAAACAGTATCTGAATTAGAGACATACCTCATCCCCAGCAGAAGCACAGCAGGTCATGCTTTATTTTCCTCCTGCACTTAGAAGCACCACTTTGCAATGAAGTAGGCGTTACCTTTGGGGACCATTGATGTAATGCAATTTTCTTAGACAGAGCCTGGCTCTCACAACAGTTCCAGTGTTTACAAGCCTGCTGAAAGTGCAGAAATTTTCTAGAGGTGATTTAAGGAAAAGGTGAAGCTGTTGTGTGCCTAGTCTGACATTTCATTACTGAAGGGGAAGAACATGCCAGATTATGTCTTCCCCTTCACCAAATGAATTTGAAAATAGAAGGACTGTAGTTTAGTGGAAGGTCCCAAGGTTCAATTCCTAACAACTCCGGGCTCAGAAAGATTCTTGGCTAAAACCAATTAGTGTGAACCAGTGCCTCCCAAATGGTGGTCTGTGGACCCCAGGGGATCCATGGCTTGGCTTTTGAAAAACAGGGGGTCTGCTAATTGGGAACCACTGGTGTAGACAGTTCTCATCTCAGAGGGACCAGTGATCTGACTTGGTATAAGGCAGCCCTCTGTGTAAATCAGAACCCTAGAAAGCACCAGTTGGTGCCTCTGAATCCAGTGCTTTGTTGGGAAGGACAAGCCCCTCTTAAGATGTGAATGCTCTGCAATGTCTCCATCTAGGTGCAGGTTGTATATATATGTAAATAAGGCATATATCATGGGATGCGGGTGGCACTGTGGGTTAAACCATAGAGCCTAGGACTTGCCAATCAGAAGGTCAGCGGTTCAAATCCCCGCGACGGGGTGAGCTACCATTGCTTGGTCCCTGCTCCTGCCAACCTAGCAGTTCGAAAGCATGTCAAAGTGCAAGTAGATAAATAGGTACTGCTCCGGTGGGAAGGTAAACAGCGTTTCTGTGCGCTGCTCTGGTTCATCAGAAACAGCTTAGTCATGCTGGTCACATGACCCGGAAGCTGTACGCCGGCTCTCTCGGCCAATAAAGCGAGATGAGCACTGCAACCCCAGAGTCGGCCACGAATGGACCTACTGGTCAGGGGTACCTTTACCTTTTTAAGGCATACCGTATTTTTCGCCCTATAGGACGCACCTAGTTTTTTTTGGGGGGGGGGAATAAAGAAAAAAAATTATTTCCCCCCCCCCCCAGGCACGGGGCTGGCGCGGGGGAAGCCCGAGCTTCCCCCGACCCCAGCCCCCAGAACAGCCTGCTATCCGCAAGCCTAGGGAGCCGCGCTGGTCTCCCCAGGCTTGCGGACAGCTGTGCGAAGCCCGGGCACACTCTTTAGTGTGCCCGAGGCTTCGGAATGCAGGCAGCTCTGCGCAACCCTCCGGAGCCCGGTGCGGCTTGGCCTGTATTCGCCCCATAGGACGCACCCACAATTCCCCTTCATTTTTGGAGGGGAAAAAGTGCGTCCTATAGGGCGAAAAATACGGTATATCATAAAGACATCAGTCACTGATGTACCTCAAAAGGGAACACAGACCCTGGTAAGCACTCCTGATACCCCAGGAATCTTGCACTGCTAATGCAGATTGAGGTGGCATGTAGCAATATTATACTAACTACCCACAGCTCTCCAGTGTTTAAGAGTCTTTCCCAGCCCCGCCTAGCGATACTAGGGATTGAAACTGGGGTCTTCTGCATGCAGATATATACTGTACCACTGAGCTGTGGTCCCTCCTACTTACCTATTTCATGATTTGTTAATCTCTCTGCTGCAGGTTTTAACTTTACCATGCCTGTGCTTATTATGTCAGGGGTTGGTTGTTGCATTGATCTGTTTCTGTGCTAAGAAAATCAAGTGCAATTCTGAGCCAGGCAGACAAGGGTATCAGGGAATTTTTATTGTGGATCAGACCATTCTTTTTTATTATTACTTATTTATTACATTTATTTATATACCACCTTTATCTTCCAAGGATCTCAAGGTGGGGGTGCATGGTTCTCCTTCCCAGTTTATCCTCACAACAACCCTGTGAGGCAGGTTTAGCTAAGAGATGGTGACTGGCCCAAGGTCACCCAGTGGCTAAGTGGGGATTCAAACCCTGCTCTCTCTCAGGTTCTAGTCCAACATTCTAACCACTACGCCACACTGACTCTTGCAACAAGGGTCTGAAAAAATGTGAAGCTTCCAGTGAGAATGTACCAGCAGCTGCACTCTCCCAGTTGTGCTTCTCCTGAAATACAGATGGGAAACCCCAAACTGGAGAGCGGTCACTGCCCTCAGAAACACAGGAGCAGGGCAGTAGAATCAGGAAAGCCCAAGGAAGACAGTAGCACTTTTGCTTGGCATCCAGTTGTGCTTGAGAGGAGTAGCCAAACCTAGCTGTGTTTACTGTTCTAAATCGGTAGGCGAGATTTGGTACTGTAGCTGGCCTGAGCCAGCCAGGAATGCTCAGCACAGATCTGCTCAGCCACTCGAACGAAGTGCTCTTTCGCCTTTTCCATCTGCTTCGTTCTCTCGGTGCTCTTTCTGGTGTGAAGAAAGTCCCCATCTGACACAGAGCCAACCACTTGCTTTCTGGGAGCGGGATGTTGCCTGGAGACATAATTAACTCAACCCAAGAGGCTGATCTTATTTTGTGTTGATATGGAGGGTTAATGATGGTCTCAACACCTGGCAATCCGGCTTGCTAAGAAGCACTAGATACTTTCCATTCTTAACAAACAAAAAATAAAAAAAACAAAACTGAACAAAACTAGAAATTTGGAGACCCGGGGAAACAGTGTTTATATATTATTATTATTATTATTATTATTATTATTATTATTAGGTCTCCTATCTTTCTGTTGGATAGAAGCATCGCTTAAAATAATATTCCCAACAGATAGCCAAACATCAGATCTCCAGAGAGAGGCTCTTTCCTTGAACTTGCAGAGCCTGGAAACTCATTTCTCTGTGTCTCCCTTGAAAGCTGTTATGTGTCCTTCCATTGTTATCTAGATTACATCACTCTAAGGTACTGGGGAAGAAGACCTGCATTTGCTCCATTCAAAAAGACTTAAAGAAGGTCCAGCTGTCAAGAGCAAACTGCCTAATAAAAGGAACTAATATGAAACATTTACACTCAAATCTTGCCCCACTAACCCTCTCAGGTTGAGCCCCCAGCCTTTCAACAGTAGAACAGATGTTCTCAGCATTGATCGCATTCCTCCAGCCACTTTACAGAGGCCCTTCTTGCTTAAAAAAAATTATATAACCAAAGTACAAATACATTGCAGTAAAAGAGATACCTCCCCGCCCTCTGGTTTCACAATCATTTTTGGATTCACAGTACATATGGAAAAATTAAAAGAAAATGCTAAGCATTTCTGAGTCCAAGAGATGAAACGTACCATCATGTTGTGTGTTGTGATGTTCTCAGGTTTTTGTTATACTTCTGGGCAGATTTATAGTGCTTCAGGGAGGTCCAGCAACTGTAGTTTCTCATAAGATGTCCCCATCCTTCAATCTCGCCTATCAGACTTCCCACACTTTTCTCTGTGGTGAAGCCCCATCTCTTGGACATTCACTCTTTAGAGGTACAGTTTATGCCAACACTCCATTCTTTTCAGTGCCAGCTTAAAACTCATTTATTTGTTTGCTGTGGCTTTTGTTGGTTTCTGTTTAGGTAACTCTAGCCAGCCCTGTGCATGAATTTCCCGACCTCGTTCTGTGGGTGTAGAAATTGGTGTCTTAACTATTTTATTGGGATTGTTTGTGTATTTTCATGACATTATGCTTTTAGGGATGTACTCTGCCCTGAGACCATTAGATGAAGGTCAGTCTAAAAATGCTTTAAATGAACAAAAATGTCAAATACCATGGTGTGGACCTAATTTCAAAATCCCCTTTCAGGTAAGCCGTCCAGACCTCTGAGCTATTTGTCCCTTTCTCAGCAGCCAGCTAGGTGGGGGGGGGGGGAGATGGCGTGTGAGAAAGTGTATGAGAGAAACAGGGTGGCCCCACCCACTTCTGTGCCACTTACCTGCTGCCCCTTCCACATAGATTAGCCCCAGAGGAATGCAGATGTCCGCAGAAAAAAGGGTGGTCAGAGTCAGGGGTGTTCATTTGAATGACTCAGTTTAAAATACTACAGTGAAAAATATATGGAGACATGCTTTTTGATGTCTGTCTCTCCCCTCCCACAGGAAATCAAGGGTATAAAAGCAGATTTATATTTTGTGTTTTGGAATGTTTCATCCTTTAATATAAATACGAACAGCTCCTTCTAGAGAAATCTGGCTAATAACCCTGAAGATGACAACCATGCCAATGAGAAGGCTGCTTCTTGCATCCTGTTAACATGGAAGATTTATACATCAGGGCTGGCTAGTCTAGAGTCACTCTCAGAAAATGTGAGATATACAAAAATAGAACAAGCTTTGAAGCAGGAGAGAAACTGCGGTTTGTAAATGCATTTCCATTTCAGTCACCTGCAATTCTATAAGCAGCGCGTGGATGGTGCTGAAAACAAATCAGTTTTATTTTATTTGTAACCACATCTTTACTGTTTCGCCCATCCAGGATTGAAGATGTGGTAGAAATTCAAGTGCAGGAATTTGACCTGTAGCATCAGGAATTATTTATACCACTGGAACATTGTGAGTTTAAAGGGCATGATTTGCACCCATCTAAGGTACAAAGGTTGGGAGCTCTTTTGAGGGGACAGTACTCACCAGTATAAAGTACCATCAGCTCTTTTTGATGCCCATGGTGGCCATTTTGTGCTGTTGCCAAAGCACTTTTATCAAGATAGGAGTACCAGCATCTCATTTTTCTTCAAAAAAAAGTACTGGAGATGTAATCCAAATGTTTTGGATTGCAACTCCCATCTTCCCTGACCATTGGCCATGCTGGCTGGGGCTCATGGGAACTATAGTCCAAATTTTCTGGAGGGTAACGCATCAGCTGTCTCTGGAGAGAGTCTTCAGTTCATCTCTTCAGATATCCCCAGTACTAGAAAATAACACAGGGTTGTACTGGGCAGAAAAAAGGGCACGGATATAAACATTCTCATCCTTCTTTCACTTTCCAGGAGCAGTGTAAACAGAGTCCCAGAAGCATTTGATTACAGGTCTCTCATCTCCTAGTGCATAGGGCATGCAACTCCTGCATTTGTGCATACAGAACATCCCTCTATACTTAGCAGGGGTTCCCAGTACCCTGAGTAGGAACATCAGGCACTGGAGAATAGTGGAACTTTGCAAGCTATTATCTTCTCTTAGTGTGAGATTCCAAAGCCTTTATTGTATGCATGATCAAATGGATGAATGCATAAATACTTTCAAAATGAATCCTAGACTGGAGGTATGTGTGAACCCAAAGAGCTTGGTTATTTCCCGGTTGGCTATGTTGATTTTGCCTCTGTTGTAGGTGATACAGAAATATGTGTGCTTAATACTCACCTGACTGGCTTCCTCTCATAGAAGGGCAAGGAGCCATAACTAGGTCTGTCAGGTGAACATAATGGACCCCATCATCATTAATAATTGTTACTGACTCTTGAGTAGATTTCACTGGACAAGGAGGTAGCTGGCTGGCCTGCACTTGCAGCGAGGAGTGGCAGTGGATTGCAAGCAGCATTCCCATATTTTAAGAAAGACTTCAAATGATGGGAAATGTATGAAGGGAGAGAGGGAGAAGAATGGGGCAATCTTGTGTTGTAGTATGAGTTAAATAATGGAACAGTCATCCAGCTGCTCCATTCAGATTCAAAGAGAATCGTAGCTTCCAAACCAGGTTGACATGCCTCAAGGCCACATTTCACGAGCACTTTTGAGGGGAATGTGCAGTGGCAGCCCAAGGATGGCAAGAAGTGGGTACAGGTTTCTTATTACAACAACTGGAGGACGTACTATATGGGTCCTAGGAAACGATGACACATGAGGCAGGCCTCCTTCTCTCGCCTGCCAAATGAGAGGAGTAGCCTTTAAGTGAGATTTCATGCCTCTGGGGATGCCCATCTGTGACTTCTTCTCTAGCTGGTTAGTTGCCAATGCTAATCAAGGCGCCGGGTCAGCTCTGTGGCAATTCTTCTTTCCCTTCACTGTATAGTAATTTCTCTTTCTGTTCTCTCTTTTCCCCGCCCTGGAGAAGCAACGGCCTGTGAAGCAGTCGCTCAGCAAGTCGCTCTGTAGGGAGTCACACTGGAAGTGCCTGGTGCTCTCCCTCCTCATGTACGGCTGCATGGGAGCCATGACCTGGTGCCATGTGACGAAGGTGACCCGGCTGACCTTTGACAGCGCCTACAAGGGAAAGTCCATGATGTACCATGACAGCCCCTGCTCCAATGGCTATGTCTACATCCCCTTGGCCTTCCTGGTGATGCTCTACGTGGTCTACCTGGTGGAATGCTGGCACTGCTACACCCGCAATGAGCTCCAGTACAAGGTGGATGTGGAGAGCGTTCACGAGCGCGTCCAGAGGATGCAGCAGGCCACCCCCTGCATCTGGTGGAAAGCCATCAGCTACCACTACGTCAGGAGGACTCGCCAAGTCACCCGCTACCGCAACGGAGACGCATATACCACCACCCAAGTGTACCACGAAAGGGTCAACACCCACGTGGCAGAAGCAGAGTTTGACTACTCCAATTGCGGGGTGAAGGACATCTCGAAGGACCTGATTGATCTGGAGAACTTCCCGGCCACCCGGCTCCGCTTCACCAAGTGCTTCAGCTTTGCCAATGTGGAATCTGAGAACTCCTATCTGACCCAGAGGGCCCGCTTCTTCACAGAGAACGAGGGACTGGATGACTATATGGAGGCAAGGGAAGGCATGCATCTTAAGAATGTGGACTTCAAAGAGTACATGGTGGCCTTCTCAGACCCAGACAACCTACCTTGGTACGTCTCCCACTATGTCTTCTGGGTTGCTGCTCTCTTGACTTTGTCTTGGCCCTTGCGGGTCTTGAATGAGTTCCGCACTTCCTACGTCCACTACCACGTAGAGAAACTCTTTGGGTTTGATTATGTGGCAGTAACACCGGCTGAAGAGCGCCCTTTCTGCCGGAGGATGCCCCGGGTCAACACGGTGGACAGCACTGAGCTGGAGTGGCATATCCGGTCCAACCAGCAGCTGGTGCCCAGCTATTCTGAGGCTGTCCTCATGGACTTGGTGGGACTGTCTAGCTGCACTACCTACTCCTCCTGCCGCTATGGGAGCTACAGACAGAACTGTGAGCAGTGCCACAGGACTATAAGCAGTTCTTCCATCTTCTCCCGCAGCGCCCTCAGCATCTGCAACGGCAGCCCCAGAATCCCCTTCAGCAGCAGCCGCTTCTCACTGAGCCGCCTCTATGGCTCACGGCGCAGCTGCCTTTGGCAGAGCCGGAGTGGGAGCCTGAACGAGCAGAGCTGCCCAACTGAACAGACCCGCCTGTCCAGCCAAGTCACTGTGGAGGAGGAAGACCCTCCTCCTTACCAGGACGCCCTCTACTTCCCCATCCTCATCGTGCACCGAAACGAGGGCTGCCTCAACCATGACCACCGCCATCTCCATCGGAATGGGTCCTGCGTGGAGACCTCGCTGTGAGGGCATGAAAAGTACCTACAGGAGAAGTGTCATGTGCCCAGATGTGGGGAGGTGTATTTTATTTTGGGGGGAAGCAGATAAAAAGAGAGGTCCCAACACATCCCATGTGAATCAGAGAGAATGGCTCCCTCTTATCATCCCACAAAGGACTCAACAGCTCCTGAGCTCCGTTCTGGCTCTGTAATGGCTTTGATGTGAGGTGGGCAGCTAACACCACCATCAAAACTACTGCACAGAACTAAACACTGACAGCCACATGCAAAAAACAAAAAATCTGAAGGGGGAAGGGCAGTAACAGCCCAAGTATTGGGTGTGTGTGTCTTTCTTCCTAGCCTCCAGCTAACCAGGCCACCTTGACAATATCTGTCTAGCAGGAGCAGTCCCTGCCCCATAATTATGATTATTATTGAGGGGAGGGGACATCATCCAATCTTTGTAGAGTCACACACTTTGGCAGTTGAATTCATGGCAGTGTAGCATGTTTCCTTCAGAAGCAAGGCAATTAACTGCACTGGTTTCCCAGGCAAAAGGAGCTGAGAAATAACTGAGAAGCAACTACAAGCCAGGCCGCCTTCCTTTTTCTAAACCATGCTCCGACTGTTACGCTGTTCTCAGCTGCTGGGGACGTGAGATCTTAGGATGTCTCCTTGGAAAGCCTTGATGTTTCACGTCTGAGAATCAGCATCCCATAGGTAAAGCTCAAAGCATTCAAAGTACTTACTTCATTGTGGTAGCAGAAAGCAGAAATGAACAGGGAATTTGCAAAGGAAACCCCACACTTTTAATAGAATGGAGTCTTCTTTCCGAACCCAGAAGAAGGGCCAGTACACAAAGGAAAGCAGTTGCATTTGCTAGGCATCTGCTGGTGTTGGGAGAGATGTCGTGGGGAGGTGAGGATGAACTGGGAAGCTGGGAGCTCTGAAGTGAATGAAAATGTGTTGTAATGAACGCAGGCAGGGAGGAAGTCTGGTATCAAGGGAGGTTCTGAGAGGTTCAGCTGCAGTTTATCTATTCATACAGGAAAAGGTTGGTATGCAAGGCTGAGGGGTGGTGTGCTTGTGCAAGGCTGAATTTTACTTAAAGTCAAGCTTGTCTGCTTGATGGTGTTCTCTGGAATGTGAAAGGAGGCAGTTATACAGAGCATAAAAGATAAATTGTGTTAGAGAAAGCGTGTATATGTGAGAGTGAGAGAGATTCCTGAAACCTGCTTTCTTTCTGGTGGAAGAATGAGGCAATAGCAAGAGAAGTAACTTGTTATAATTCATATCTCTTAAGACAGGTGGCTCCAAGGAGTTTTGAGCTCCTTTGTAATGGGAAGACACTTTCATTACTGAGCGTCCCACCCCCCCTAATTAATGGACAGTATAAGGAACCACTAAATAGTTTTCTGAGGTTCCTGGAACTATCCAAACCCTTGACAATACAAACAACACAATCCTATGCACAGTACCTGGGACTAAGCCTCATTACATTCAATGGGACTTCCTTCTGGGGAAGGAATACAGACACATACAGGATTGCAGTGTTAGTCAAAGAACAGAAACATGCAAATGGATCCTTTTGCATTCCAGTGAGATTAAGTCCTGTCTATAGTAGGGCATTAGCAGGCAGATCAATTCCTTCTTCACTGGAGGAGAACAACTGTTCCTTTCATTTTCTACTCTGACATTATTTAGCATAAGAAAGATAGGCACTGATCTCAGAACTCTTATCATGCTGAACTTGCTTTTAAAAATAGAGTTTTGCTCACATTCTGGCTTATTTGCATTTTGTGTTACATTACTTCAACTAGCAAATAATGCCTCTGCACTTTTGAGTAATTTTGGTATAATATTGAAACACGTCACCCCAATTTCCACAAGCGGTGCAAGATTCCAGGGGTACCAGATGTGCTTACCAGGGTCTGTGTTTCCTTTTGGACAAGGAGGCGCAGTGGAGACTGTAGTGCCCTTATAATATAGGACTAATTTGCACAAAACTTGAGTTTTCCGGAACTGTTATTCAAGCTGGATATTCTGTAAAATAGGAAAGGGGAAGTGTGAGAGAAAACTGGCTGTTTTGAACACAGTTGCTTGCAGGGAAATACACCTGTGTATCAAGGCTGGCGTCAGATGCAGGTCAGCACGAAGAAGCAGAGACAGTTGTCAGTGAAGTTAACTGTTTATTCAAGGAAATGGCATACAATTCAGCAACACTTCCCTGTAGGTCTTGCCCCCATAGGGCAGATGCCAGGACTGAAGGTCCCTGCATTCTACCCTTTCTAAGACTCCTCCTCTCCCGTATGTTTCCCAAGCAGTCTCAAACTGCATGCCTACCTACCTCTGGCCTCTGTTCTTGGAGACCAGCAGGGAGGGGAGCTTGTCACAGCAGGAGAGGGAGATTCCTGGGATTCTTCAGCAGCCTCTTGCTCCCTCTCCTCTGCTTCAGCCTCGGAGTCTGAACTGCTCTGTCATTGGCTCTTCCTGCTCACTAAACCCTGTTGCCCCTTCGGCTTCCAGCCCCTCCTTCCAATCGTCTCCCTCTGACCTCTCCAGCACCAATCCCCAGGCTCTGAGCCATCCTCCTTTGGAACTTCCCTTGGGGGTTCCTTGGCGGGTGCCTCCCACTACGCCTCATTGTCCAGCCAGTCCTTGACACTGTGATGGCGTTTAGGATCAGGATGCTAAAATACATGAATGTGGGATTTGAGGCTCAGCATGAAGATAACCTGTATCGAAGTCTGCTGTTTGCATAAAGCAGCAGTTGTTATGTCTCTTGTGTGACCGTAAACATTATTTTTGAAGAGTGTAGCATCTGGAATTGCCGGCCTCGCATTCATTCCACTTTAGAGTATTGTCTGATCTCCAGGTTATTTACGCCTGAGATGACAATTTATTTGGCAACAGGTTTGATGGCCTGATCTGCTCTTATAGTGACAGCCTGTTCCTCATATGTAACCTGAGTTCTCTCAGCTGCGTCTTAATCTCATTATTTCTCATTCATTGACCAAATAGCACAATTGACCCTGCTCCTCTGTTCGGTTTCTGGGTCTGGCAGTGCACAACTTTTCCTTGTCTTTCTAGACTTTTTCCCCCACCATACTGTGTTGGACCATCCTGATCTAGAGGGTTACCAGCATTGGGAAGCTATTTAGGGGTCAGCAAACTTTTTCAGCAGGAGCCCGGTCCACTGTCCCTCAGACCTTTTGCTGGGCCGGACTATATTTTGAAAAAAAATATGAACGAATTCCTATGCCCCACAAATAACCCAGAAATGCATTTTAAATAAAAGCACACATTCTACTCATGTAAAAACATCAGGCAGGCCCCACAAATAACCCAGAGATGCATTTTAAATAAAAGGACACATTCTACTCATGTAAAAACAGACTGATTCGCGGACCGTCCGCGGGCTGGATTTAGAAGGCGATTGGGTTGGATCCGGCCCCTGGGCCTTAGTTTGCCTACCCATGAGTTACAGGCTCAGAGGTGTAAGGATTGGCCTGAGGGATGTCTCCTTTTTTGGAACTCTGGTGCACCGATTCAGTGCTTGTTAAGCCATATGGTACCCATACCCAGCTTATGTTCGCCTAATAGCCCATACAGAGGAATCCTGAAGTAATCTGCCCCAGGAAAGGATGAATAAGATCTTGCTTAACATTATACGGGCATTACTTCCTGTTATTTATTTATTTGGCACTTCAGTGCCAAACCGGGAGCACAGGACGATCAGCTGCGAGCGGCTTTTCTTGCATACAGTTGCAACATGGCTCAAAGTAACCTATGGTGCAACTAGACAACAAAGTACTGGGAGAACCCATCACACAGATCTTCCCTTACTGTCGGGTGGTGCTCTCCAGATGTGGTTGGACTACAACTCCCATCAGCCCAATTCTGCATGACCAGCAGTGAGGGATGATGGAAGTTGTAGTCCAGCAACATCTAGTGGACATTTTGTTGACTGCCCCTCAGTGTAGTTGTCATGAGCATCACCCACCAATCTGGGGGGAAAAGGGTCATTCAGAAGTTTGAATGTAGTTTTAGTTTTGTTGTTTAAAGAGGTGTGCGTAAGAGAGAAGTATATTCTTTTAATTATTTGTTTTTTCCTGTGCTGACTGCCTTGAATAATTTGATGTTAGGGCACTGAATTATCTATTGAAATTGTACAACTTGTGAGATAATAACCTCCATTGTTGCCACAAAAATGTGGCTTTTTCACAATGATGCAACTTTTTCAGTGTTCTTCACCTGATATCTTCGCAGCACCTGCTACTGCGCTGCTTCATGTTGTAGATCTAGGAAAAGCTTGCAGGACTGTCCTGAGTTCATGTTACCATGCCTAGTCCTAAAGGCTGATGCAGAATGCATATTTGCTCATTTTTCACATGTTGAAAGTGATCTTTCATTGCAAGAAAGAAATGTGCTGCTAACATGGTTTTGTGACACACAAAAAAGCCCCTGTGAAACCAGGCCAGTCTTGTAATAATTTATTACAAAGGCACATACTATAGTATAAAAAGTGCAGAATAGTCTCTCCTTGCAATTAGAAGTGCCATGCAGCAAGCTTTCAATTGGTTACCATGTGTTTCCTGATGGTCTGTATCCTCTCCTGTAGCCTGATCCTATGCATGCTTACTCAGAAGTAAGTACCACTGTGTTCAGTGGTGCCTACTCACAAGTAAGTGGACTTAGGGTTGCACCATTATTTATTTGTTTATTTCATAAAATTTATATACTGCTTGATTGTAGGGGGGCGGGGAAACTTACCAAGTGGTTTGCAGAAAAGAATAGTTGCAAAAAGCAATAATATACGTTGGAGATGCAATAATCTAATTCATCATTCTGTTCTGTTTTTCCTTCTCCCACAATGGAGTCTGTGACCACACTATATGAAGAAAGGAGGTGTGCTGTGCCCATGAATTTAATCTTCCCAGTGCCATCAGAAAGAATACAGTTCTGAAGGTTTGAGGCATCTCTGAAAGATAGGTCTTCCTAGCCAAGATGTGGCTTTGCCACAATCCGAGATCTGAAAGAAGTCACTGTTTCTCATAGCTTTCTCTTCTGTTCCTCTGCTCACATTGCCTGTGGAGTTGCATCATTAAGGAGTCCCGCGGGGGGGGGGGATATGCAATCAGCAACAGTTTCTTCTGACTAAATAACATTTAGCCACCTATATAACACTTCCAGGAACTGCTGAGGATCTGTGATCCCATGTTGCTTTTCGGTGGGTGCCACTTTTATCAAGCACATTTCTGTTGTAAGCACAACTTTCACATTTTTGCTTTGCCTGAAAAAGTTTTTTTTTTAATGTCCACCCTAAGCATACGAGTAGAAATGCTCTTTCTGAATCAAATCTTTCTGAATCAAATCACACATTCTTGGGACTCTGGTAATTTTGTGGATCACCCACTGTGATTTTATTTTTGTATACTGGTTTGTAAAATGAAGGGGAGGGGGAGGGAATCTACACGTACACTTGGAAAGTCATTTTTCATCAGTGCAAGATGTTTCTACCACAGTCATAGCTGTTCACTTAAGGGGGGGGTGGAGAATATAGGTAGAATGTGTCCAGATGATTTAGTATCCATATCACTTACACGATTCGAAGAATCCCTAGCGGCCCTGTCAGCTGATGGCTAATGAGGCCTGATGTTGGATGGCATCCCATTAATCAATCAAGGTAAAAAATGCTTATTTATTTATTTTAAAAAGCTGCCCTAGACGCACAAATGAGTTTCCAGAGGCAAGAGAAGCATATTCATAGGACCAGGTGATAAAAGGTGCATTCTGTCCCCTTTCAAAATAATATGAGATGATTTAGTGTTTTGCTTTTCTCTCTTGCTAAGCAACAATATTTCCCTGGTGCTGTGGGGGGGGGGGGGAATGCACAATGAGGTGCATGTGAATTATATAAAAGCTTTTCCACATCATCCTTTCATGGTTCCACAACCAAAAGAACTACGCAGATTGAAAAAGCTGCAACAAAACCCTCATAAAATATTTTAAGTTTAATGGAAAACGGCATTTGGAATGTTTTGTCCAGCTCCACTGAATTTGCAAGGTGTCAACAAAGCATAGCAATTTAAATTTGTTGTCTTGGAGGCATTTCATATGGATGTTGCAATGCAAAGTAGACATGCATGGCTAACATTTATTTTAGGAATTTGCAGAGGATAGAATGTCCTCAGACACACTGGATTAAAAAAACAAAACAAAACATCTTCTGCCTTGGTGCGAGTTCTGAGCCACCTATTTCTTTTACTTCATCTATTCGTTCCTGTGAAGGGAAATGCTGCCTGTTGTTTTTGCTAAAGGTGCTGTGAGATCATTACGGTTTGCACAAACAGAGGACGTTCTGCTGTTTTACATTCGCCACAAACTGGGGCAGTGCCATAACAGTGAAGATAAAATATGTTTTATATGTTAGAGATCTGTAATGCTCTGGAGTCTAAAATGGTAGAATAGTGTTTAACCTTCGCCAGAATCCAATACCAAAGCTTACTTGCCGGATAAAATAACATGCTCACTTATAGAAATTCAGTTTCTGGGTCATCATTCTAGAACAGCAACACAAATCACCAACCTGGTAGTAGAGGTCCAAACTAAAGAACTAGCTGCTACTCTGGTTTATTTGTTCTGATAATAGAACTTGGGTTTGTTTGTGGATTTGATGCAGGCTGCGCACAGTTCTGATCATAACTACTCTTTCTGATTTAACTTGCCATCTCTATTGATTTCGTGTTTTACATCTCCATTAATTTTGTGTGTGTGTGTGTGTGTGTGTGTGTGTGTGTGTGTATCACATTTATATCCTGGTGTTTCTTCAAAGGTAGCAAAAATCAGCATACTCAATTTTGTTCTCACAACAACCCTGTGAGGAGAGGGGGTTCCGACATCCAAATGCAAAAATCTTTCTCTCTCCAAGAAATAACTCCTTTTCTTCCACTTCACCTTAATGGCATTTCATTCATTTTCTAATTCATTTAAATGCCGAAGCAGCTTCTCCTCACTTAAACTTGTTGCCATGGAAATGACTGGCAGGTCTTTGCTGTCTGTAGGTGAACAGACAAACATAACAGGACACTTGTCTTCCTCGCCTCCCTATGACTGCTATCCTATGTTACCTCCCTCCCTAGCAGGCAAGGCGTACAGAAAGGTGGGTCATTGCACACATATTTCAGCAGCAAAAATGTGTCACACACAAGCACACACACACACACACACACACACAGAGAGAGGTTGCAAGAAGCACCAGGACAGAATTGGAGGCCTCCCTTTATAATAAACAGGGTAGAGCAGCTGAGGGGAATAATAATTATGTGCAGAACTTCTTAATGAAACCTCTCAGGCAAACTAGCAGGTAGGGTTGGATTAAAGCTAGCTTAATGCGCCTGGACTGGTGCTCATACAATCTTTTATCCCTTGGTCACTGTATCTTAAACTACCTGTTGTCACTTGGAATATAAAAAGGTAAAGGTACCCCTGCCCGTACGGGCCAGTCTTGACAGACTCTAGGGTTGTGCGCCCATCTCACTCAAGAGGCCGGGGGCCAGCGCTGTCCGGAGACACTTCCGGGTCACGTGGCCAGTGTGACATCGCTGCTCTGGCGAGCCAGAGCCGCACATGGAAACGCCGTTTACCTTCCCGCTAGTAAGCGGTCCCTATTTATCTACTTGCACCCGGGGGTGCTTTCGAACTGCTAGGTTGGCAGGCGCTGGGACCAAGCAACGGGAGCGCACCCCGCCACGGGGATTCGAACCGCCGACCTTTTGATCGGCAAGCCCTAGGCGCTGAGGCTTTTACCCACAGCGCCACCCGCGTCCCCACTTGGAATATACCAGCTGTTAAATAATATGGGGACAAGAAAATGAGCCGAATGTAGAACTAGTATACAATTGGGAAATGGCCATAAAAACGTAATGCATCCAGAAACCCATTTAGCATCACTAACTTTGCACCTCCCAAATCAATGTCACTGCACTTAGAGGAAAAGCTAAGAGACAGAGCCATTGCGTGGGAAATGGCTCCTCTGTCATATGCATTCAGTTCAGAAAAGCGGATGCCGAGTTTGCAATTTTATATGGAAACTACGTGCATTTCAGACCACCTGAGTCATATGAAGACTTGCATTTTCTGCCCTATCTTCAGAGTTCAAAAGTCTGAAAAGTCTAACAAACAACTTTGTTAAGCCACACCTTGGAGAGGAAGGATGGCAAGTTGATAGCTCACCCTACCTTTGTTGCTTTGCTATACAGCACAGGTGGGCAATCACCTGAAGCCCCTAAACCTTATTTTCTGTTGCTTCCAGTACTTCTTGAAGTTGCCCTATTCTGATTTGGAGTATCTTTCTCCCTCTTTTTGTGTAGTTGCAGAACAATTGGAAGGAGACATATCTGATAAAAATTGAAGTTGGGCAGTTTTTGTTTCACTTTTTCATGGCTTGAGGAAAAGAATCCACCCTGGCTGCCTGAGAAATCGATTTCTGCCATGTGTGTGCAGTACACTAAAATCAGAAAGGAATTACTCTTGTCCTCCAGAACAGTAGCTGTTGGGTGTTCTGGGTTAAAAATATATAAATCCTCCACATACTTATTTGAGAATAACCCCGTCAGCCCCAAAGGAACACAGAGAATTTAGTCTGATGTAGCTGTGATGAAAATTGAAGCAGAAGAGTCTTTATTCTGGATTGGTTAATTCAGAACTTTTTTGTCTCTGGCTCCACCCAGTACTAGCATGTCACTCCAACAGATTACCTCCAAGGAGATGCCGTCTCCAACAATAACAAGAAGATGACCCATCCCTGTTGTACACCATAAAATCAGTCTTGGCCAACTGGTGCCCTCCAGATGTTTTGAACTACAACTCCCACCAACTCCAGCCAGCACTGCGTGCTAGCTGTGACTAGTGGGAGTTGTAGTCCAAAATATCAGGAGAGCACCTGGTTGGCAAAGTCTGCCATGAACCATACATAGAGAAAAGCTAAGTATTGGGAAGAAAAGGAAGAATACCCATTCTAGTTAGCAGCTGACAATTAATTCTGATTTGTAACGATCACCTGGCTAGTTGGCCTATGTTTTCAGCATTTCCTGAGAGACTCAACATCTCTTGGGATCAGAAAAGCTTCCCCAAGCCTGGGGGGGGGGGGGAAATATGCATGTGTCAGCCATTTTGTTTTTCTCTGTTTGTTATAGAGCAGCCATTTATAGATAATGCTGAATAAGCTGGGAACAACTCGTAGGGCAGCAGCTTACAGATGTTACAATACTGGCCTGTGACACCCCATCAGTGTTGAGCTAGAGATTCACCAGAGCATAAAGCTTAAGAATGTTTTGGAGGCGTTTTAAGGTTTATCTGTTTCAGTTGGCTCTCAGGAGTTAGCACAAAGATGAGAGCCTTTAGCAGTATTTACTGAATGTCGTATTGAATTATATTGTGGGTTTTTTAAATTCTCTTTTAAAATTCTGTATGCTTTTAAATTGGTACTCAACCTGAGACTTCAAGGCTATAAATCTAAAGTATTCACAGCAGCACTGTAAAGTAGTTTTTTATTATTCCCATTTTTCAGATAGAGAAGCTCGGGCAGATAATTATTTCATTTATGTCTGCTAATGACTCCGTAGCTGAATAGCCTGAGAAGTCTCAAGACCACCCTCCAGTCACAGGACAAGTTTGTTGGAGGGAATTTAGGGAATTCTTTTGGTTAGTTATGTTTAAGCACCCATATGGAGCACTAACCCATTCAGCCATGTGACCTTATCTAGCTCAGATCATCACCAGGACAATTCAACAAGCACTGCTTTTATTTGATATTTGTTGCACGTTTTAGAGCAGGCACCCCCAAACTCAGCCCTCCAGATGTTTTGGGACTACAATTCCCATCATCCCTGACCACTGGTCCTGTTGGCTAGGGATGATGGGAGTTGTAGTCCCAAAACATCTGGAGGACCGAGTTTGGGGGTGCCCGTTTTAGTCACAATTAAGAGTCAATTTTACTTTATCTTCTCTGCACTCTGTGGAGGCAGGCTGCTTTGCAGACATCATGCACATTCATTCTCAGATTAAAAACAACCCCAAAGAAACTGATCTCCAATAGATTGCAAGAAGCTGTGCTTACCATGACTGACTGATGTGGGATCTTGGGCCTTTTCCTGAGTGACTAAAAAGATCTCTTAATTCAAGTGTGCAGTTTTAGTAATAAATTATTTTGTAACTTCAACAAGCCAGCCTGCCTCAGGTCAAGAATTAGGTGGTCAGTGGCGAATATCTGATGTTCTAGGTATGTCTCAGGGGGATATTTTATAGTTGCTGCCATGGGCATATTTCTCATGCTGCTGCAACTCCCTATGGTTTAAACCACTGGAGCAATCCACTCATGGATTAGGAAGGGGGGAAACACAAGCTTGTAAAGACTATGGGGTGGTGTTGTTGACACCTCTAACAGCTGCTGCTGCTGCTGCCACCCAAGATAACCTCACACAAGTATCCTTTCTGATCTATTACGGCCAAAACATCAAGCAGCTAAAGCCCCTTTGGCCGAGGGGCACTGCAGGCAGCAGAGCCATGGATGGTGGACGTTTGTATCCATTGCCCACAATGAGCAACAGCGGAGATAAATCCCGTTCTGACAAAACTTTTCTGTGAGCACTGAGAACAGTTTTTACTTTTCAATATGTCCGTATGATCTAGTTCTGTTTGTCTCTCTCTATGTAAAACGGTATATCACAATGTTGCCTTTTTGTTGGAAATATCAAAAGTACAAAGATTGTAAACCAAATCGGTGTAATAAAAGTTCCAGATGATTCACGATGTCTGATTTGTGCCTGGCTGACTTTCTTCATAGAGTTTGTAGAGACCCATCAAAAGAGAAGCCACTGTCTTCTGAAAGCCCACCCACCACATTCTGGTTAACATATACTTAATCCTCTGCAGGGTTGATCTTGGGGGAGTCGATTGTGGACTGCATTGCACAGCATGGATTAGCTAATACTGGTGACATCACACCCACCCTCTCCCTCCCCAGAACAGTTTAATTTTAAATGTAAGCAGTTTTTTTAAACAAGGCAAGATTGAATACTTGGGAGAATTTTAGAAAAGGGAGGCATCGAGCACATTCCAGTGTCATCAGTGAAAAGGCCCACCTATGTGCCAGCAAAAACCCACTAATAATTAGGTCATGACAAGATTAATTAGGCTGCATTTGTTGGTTGATCTTAATGTGCTCACCAGCAATGGTGGGGAAGTTGGTCTTTCAGGTAACCTGACCCAGAGTTTAGGGTTTTATATGTAAATAATGACCTTAAAACTTCTTCATGTTAAGCCATGTTTTGGATTAGTGTTGAATGTGAATAAGTGATAGTTCAGTTCTTCATATATAGAACAATTAAAAATGTGACACCATTGTCATTATGACTGGGCTTCTGGGTTAGTTAACAGGGCAAGGAGATTTCAAAGGCAACTTTTGCAAGCTTAGCATTACCTAGTAAGTGTGTTTAGAAAGTCACACAGGCCGATGGAACATACACAGGATTGTGCCTAACGTCTTGAATTTTAGCTATCCAAACAGCATTTCTGAGTTTATGAACAGCAACTGTGTTATGTAAAGCAACCCTAAAGAAGTGAGGAAAGACAAGATGTGTAGCAAGGAAAACCATTCTGATGGCAATTGTTGTTACTAGGGAAATACTGAGACATAGCAAGAACCTCAGATTATATAAGCAATAAAGCACCTAGTGGAATTTTAAGTGACTTCACTGCTGTGTGCTAACCTGGGGCAATAGCTAGAGAAAGCCTTTCTGATCCTATCTTCAGAGAAGCTTGAAAAAGCAGGAGACTTTGGAGATCAGATCAGGGATGTACCCTTTGATGCTAAAAATGAGAGCCTTCCCATTGCACATGACTGTGACTTTGGAGGGTGTTGCCTGCCCTCCCTCTAGCAATCATCACTTGACCCTATAACTGAGAATCTCCTCAGGAGAAGGAAAATAAGATAACAACTGCAAGAGACATAACTGGGTCTTAGAAAGTTTGGATGGCTAAATCCAAAAGCAAATTGCACCCAGGAAGCCATTTAAGTCACAGCAGATTCTGTCACTGGCCTCACATCAACCCACACTTTAGCAACAGCTAGCAACAGTAAGGCAGATTTACAGTCACAAGATTTAGATGAGTTGCCCATTGGCTTAGGATGATGTGTTAACAGGCCACAAATATTTATACTACGTAATTGAACAGATGGAAAAAATACTCTGCCCCTCCCCAGCATCTAAACTAGAACAAAACTCCAGAGGAACAATTACCGGTACACCTTGAGCACGGCTGTTTTGTGATATATCCACAATGCGCGCACACCCTTTTGAAGTTTAGAAGTACAATTAATAGGTTTGCGTTCCTAATATACTCCTTGACCAAAGGGGGAGGGGGACACTGATAATGTAGGCTGGTGTGTGCCCTGGGGTATAAACCAGAGGATTGCAGGATGTGATCCTGCAATAAGTTTTGGAGCTTCTGTCAGGATTCAGCACCATCAGTTGCAGGGTCAAGTGGACAGCTCCCTGCTTTCCCATGTTAATACCACCGCTTGGCCAGGCTGAGAGCACCACTAGACAGTGATGGCAGCAGAAGGCTGAACCGTAGTCATTTTTGGTCTGCTTGCTGTTTCTGCTATTGAGAGGACTTTTGCTTTGGGATCAGAAGGGGGAAAGAGGGTTGATGGGGTGGCAAAGAGAGAGGAAAAGTTTCATTCAAAGATACACAAAAAATTCAGTGAATTATTAAATAAGAATCTTGTACCTGAAGGATTTTGTTAGATCTAGCTCACTTTCAACATACTCTGCCTTGCTTAACCTGTTTTTACAGTATCGTTCAGTTCCCAGAATGGCCTGTCAAAAATGATTTAAAAAGATTTAATCAATGATTAATCACCATAATCTAGCTCCATCAGGGTGCACTTTACAGAGTAGAAGAAGTCCCTGCCTTTAGCAGCTTCCGATCTAAAATCTGACAAAGAGGAACAACAGAGCAAGAGGAGGAAGGAGTAAGCAGGGAAGCCACATGCTTCCCGTCGCCCCTGCTAGGGTTAGGCCCAGGCTCAGGTGCAATATGACATGGGACCAAGGGACTTGTGCCACAGGCTTCATGGGAAGGTGAAGAGAAAGGCAGGAGGAAAGGAAGCTATGGCCAGCCAAGATCAAACACAGCTAAGAAGGAACTTCTGAGCACAATGCTTAGCAGAAATAAAATAGGCATTTAATCTAACATGGTGAAGACAAAAACACAGGAAATGTTAGCCTTGTTCGGGGTGTTTTTCTTCAACCGTATGTGGGACAGGTGCAGAGGGCGGGTGCTGCAGGCTTTTGAATCGGGCTAGTTCCTGGTTGGTCTTTATGGCCTGGTTAATGAGGTATTCACTCTCTTGGCCCACCTCTGCCAGCCTCAGGTCAAATTCTACCACTGTCTTGTTATCAGTCATGCCTTCCAGCAGCTGCTTCCCTCCATCCTGGAATCAATAAAAAGACTAGGCTGAAGGTCAAAAACACACATGCACACAAGCAACCCTTGGGTTTAAACCACATTGCCCCAAAGCACCCTGGCTGGTTTGCAACTAAGACCTAAAAATGCCTCGAGGAAGGGGCAAACATGCTTCCTTACATGCTATTTTTTATTTACAAAAAGAAAAGACAATGAGATCTCGTGGCGCCCTTAGACAAAGTTATTATAGCATAAGTTTTCATGGGCCGAAGCCTACTTCATCAAACATGTTGACAGGTATATAAAGGTAAATTCAGAGGATGTCACTACTGTGATTATAATGAAGTAGTGATGGATTTATACTGGGCATCCACACATTATTCAACTTCAGTAGTTCTTTTGCAATGCTTGCCCAATATTATCACCTTATCACCATCTAGAGCGGCAAAAAACCCACCTGAACATTTGTGGTAGGAAAAGTTATCAGATTTTAGCATTTTTAGATTATTATTATTATTATCATTATTATTTTGCAAATGAGTATGACCAGCCCAAAACCTTTGCAAATGCAAGTGGTATTGAAAGTGTGATCAGGTCTAACTGCTCCCATAACATCCTAAGTACAAATCATGAAGAACGCTCAATAAACAGCATGCCACTAGGAGGTCCTATAAAACTGAAGAACTTTCAAAATTATAATAAATCATCCTGTACATAACATTTATTAAATGTATATACCACCCTTCATCCAAAGATTTAGAGCAACAAAACTGCCTCTGCCAGTGTGAAAACATTTCATATGCTGTGCACATATCAAGAGTCCTCTAACGCTCTCTCCAGCACAGAGAATTGGCCAGCCTTTTATTAACCACTGCAAGACTCATAATAGCACAACATTGGAAAACAAAGCTTGCAATTCCATTCTATAACTGGATTAATAACGTGTGGGAAGTGGTTAACTCAGATCTCACAAGATGTAGACCTGTGAAAGGGACAACCGATTTTAGTGACATATGACTTCCCTTTTTTGCTTATGTTAATAAGCAGGGGAAATATTTTTCTTCCCCCTCTCAAGAATCCCCATGGAGATGATATGTACCTTGATAACTATTGTGACCTATAAGCTGTATGACCTATAAACTGGGTGTAAATGTTCATACCAGAGTTCTTGTTTTTGATGGAATTGCTTCCTTGGTGTTGTTGTTTTATTGTTTAAAATTTTAATAAAATTTCCATGGAGGGGGGCGGGAAAGAGTCCACCTTTTGAGCACTGAGTTACTGGAGCAGCCCCTACTCTAAAATAGGGAGTGCTTATAGAAATATATTTTTAAAAAATAAAAAAATTGTCCAGTAGCACCTTAGAGACCAACTAAGTTTGTTCTTGGTATGAGCTTTCGTGTGCATGCACACTTCTGAAGATAGAGAGTGCTTGTGCAGTTAAGCTAGAAATTACTGTTTGACACAGAGAGAGAGAGAGAGAGAGAGAGAGAGAGAGAGAGATTGGTGTTTCCAACATGCCCCTTCAATAACTAACAGTCTGAGTTCATTATGCATAGGCAAAAGAAAGGGATGGCTGACAGGAGGACAAACAGGGACAATGACCCTGGGGATAGCAGGAGCTTATGCATGGGAACAGATCACAGTGTGTGTGTGTTAGAAGAGTCCAAGCATGAGGACAGGGATGAGTTCCTTGTGTGGAGGTTGCCTCTGAAACCCCGCTGTGCTGAGATTCTGAGGTGCTTAGAATGCGTTGCGCCCTCCTTCCCAGTTCCAGGCATTTGTCCCTTTAGCCCGAAACTGTGCCTCTTGGAGTAGAGAGGGATGCTCACCAAAGCAAGCAGATTTGTCACCCTCTCCTGTCACCTATTCATCAAGCTACTGCTGCTTATTGCCAAATGCTCACAGAATGGATGGTGTGTCACGCTCCCCGTTATGAAAGTGTCATTATGACAGTGACATCTTCCTACCTCCCCATTACCATGTCAAGAGATGATAAAGTGTTTGCTTAGGCAATTCGGTAAGATTTTGGCATCCTGGGGGAAAGAGACAAGAAGTCATTAACTCCCTCAACCTCTGAGGCATCTAAAAAGTATGTGACAGATCCAAAGGGAACAGTATTGGCATGGCAAGAACTAAAAGCAGGTGATAGCATCGTGATACATGCACCAGACAGATCTTAAAAGCATGTGATGAAAAGTAGAGATTCCTGAGCTGTGACATGGGCTGACATGTCTCTGGAGTGGCGTTCTGTTCTGTATCGTCTTGCTTCTCAACCCCTTCTGCCCGCCCCGTCCCAGTCTGGATTTAAGAAAAAGTCATCACTCAATTAGATGAAGGATCCTACACTTGCAGACACCCAGAATTTAGTATAATTTCTGGGGAAATCAATCACACCATCTTCAGAAATCGGAATATTGTCATTTTGTTTAAGCCCATTAGCTACCTGGAATCTGGTGGCCATGTTACTGCAGAAGATTGGAAAAGATACAGCAGACCAAGCAAAACCTGCCAACGAACATACAAAAGCTGCTGGAGTTTTCTGAGATTGGATCACAACTCTGAATATTAAGAGTTTGCACACTTTTATCCACATGAACTGATCCAGTAGAATATTTTGCTTCGTGAAAGATGGGACAAGAAAATCTAAAGCATGCTTGGGTAAACATAAAGCAAGCAACAAAGACTAATATATGTAGCTCTACCATGTAGAGAGTTGCCAACTTCTCAAAAGACAGCCACTGAGGGTAGGATTCAAACCTCTGCCCTTTGGTAAAATACAGGATTTCAGACAGTCCTGGGGCAAGTTACCCACTCTCTGCCTTTGTTGCAAGCACAAACTAGGAAAAGATGGCAAAGCAGCTGGTATGCTATTTTCTGCGGCAACATTATATAGAAATGAACAGAAATACATTCCTAACAGGTTGCATCAATCACCTGTTGCCACATTATCAAATTAAGAAAAGATGTGTAAAATGTAGTCACACATAATGCTGCAATGTAGAGTTCCTGAACACAATTTGAAACAGCCCATTCCGCAGCAGCTTCCTCTGCTGCTAAGCAGAGAAATAAGAATGTTCATCCTTCAGTGTAAGCCAGATATATATTCTGGGCCTATTGCTATCAAACCACAGAAAGTATTTTAGGGGCCCTACAAGGCATTATTGTACATTCATCACGATTTGTGCTCATCATACTATCAGGGTGGTTATATATGCAATCACACTTTCAATACCATTTGCACCTGCAAAAGTCTAAGTGTGCATCCTATAGCTTTCCTGCTAAAATCCCATAATTTTTTATACTACAAATGTTCCTACTCTCTCTCTCTCTCTCTTTCAATTTGCAGTACAAAATGGACTGTGCTACTTCGGTTTTGAGTTAAACACAAAAGTCTGCAAATTAAAAACTAGCACAAGGAGGAGTGGATTAAGCTAGAAGCTCCCTGTGATGTGACCCTCTTCTGCTAGCAGGGAGTTTAATATTTCCAACCCCCACCTCATTCTCCTACACATGTAGGCCAGTCCAAGTCTATCCCAACCAAAAATTCACTGTGAGATGACAAGCCACTATCTCCCAGCTTCAAAAGAAACATCATCTGACCTACTTTACAAGGTTGTAAGGATTACTTAAGATAATGCATGTAAAGTGCTTTGAACATTCTATACAAGTGCTATGTGCCCATCCCCCTTGTAGGAAAAGAGATTGCGTACTAGCCCAATGTGGTTGCAGGAGAGGTTGATGTGAGTCAGAGCCGTGTTCTGAGCAAGGACCTGAGAGAAAAGGGTGGCCGTTGGCTCTGACAACTCATTGCCACCCAAGTGAAGATTTGTCAGAGTGTCGTTAGCCAAGAGGGCGTGGCAAATGGCTTGGCCTCCCTCATCCTCAATGCAGTTGAGACGCAGATTGAGGGACGTCAGAATGGAATTCTTGGACAAGGCGTGAGCAATCGCCTGGGCTCCTTGAGCACGGATCCTGTTATCACAAAGGTTAAGGGTTACTATCTTGCTGCGGTTGATCAGTTTGCCAACAGCTCGTGCTCCCCGGTCTGCTATCAGATTGTGAGATAAGTTTAGTTCTATTAGCGAAGGGTGGTCTAATAGTTCATGGATCAGCACACGAGACTTTTCGTCATCCACTTTGCTTCGGGACAGTTTGAAGACCTGCAGCAGAAGAATAAGGTTACACGTTTTGCTAAAGAAAAATATTTCAGACAATTTTTATTTTATTTGTGCCTTGAACCACTCAGTTTTCACTGAAAGGCAAGGGGTTTGGACAGTTCATTGCCTTAGCTGCTTTTTGAAAAAGTTCACATATCAGAAGCAATAAGCGTAACCTGTATTTCCGGTAAAAGGCTTTTAAACTGCTCTAACAATCTGGAATCACAAGGAGTTGTCTGAAAGGCTCCGTAGTTCAGACAGCAAGTCTGTGGTTAATTTTGCCTAATTTTCTCAGAAATATTGGAATTTAGAATCAAAGATTTCTCCATTGCCCCTAAGCAGGCTCAAGCCTTTATGTGATCTAAGCTGGCAGGTAGAGGGGTGGTTCAGTCATCAAGAGTGAGATACAACACAAGTCTTTCAAGTGTTATAAGCCAATGGATAGCTTTTGTACACTACTGAGGGTGGTTTGAGGGTGCAGAGTTGAAAGGTCATTCCACCCATCCTCTTATTTTTTTAGAGGAACTGTAGGTCTCTAGCAACCAGTAGCGGCTATTGCTTACCTTGCTTCCTCATTTAACCCTCTTATGCAGATGTCTACATTATAAATATATTGGTGAGGAGCAGTTTGAAAAGGAACCTTAAGGCTGTTGTTTTAATGCAAGCCACATTAGGACCAAACTCAACAAGATGTGGGAGACCCACAATTCAATCTCTCTGCATTTGTTTTTTTCCTCTTAAAGAGTTGCTCAAGAGGGCCACCCGTGTTGGATTAGGCCTGTAGCGCAGGAGGAGGAAGACCTAACTCTTTCCCCCAAGTGATTTTCCTGATCTAGACTGCCACTTGAGGGAGGGATTTTGATCAGAGCAAGATGCTGAAATATGTGGTTAAATGCCTCCTCTCCTGGCACTGTAGCTCCAGTCTGGTGGTTCTGTGGCTGCTTTGAAGTAAAATGGAAATGTCAAGAGATTAAATAGTGGATCTCCCAAACCTTGCCTTATTTGGCGTTGTTGTTTTTTTTTGGGGGGGTGTTCAATTTAAATCCATGGGACTTGAAGTTGAGATTTAGGAGCTTATTTACCAAGGCTTCATCTCACTGCTTTAATGTTTAAAGCTCTAGTATCATGTCATACTGTCCAACTTTTTAATTACAAAAAACAGTTCACACGTCTTCTGGGCCACGCTCCGGGGCAAGTCATATGACCCACGCCACAATTCCACCCCCCAAAAGCGCTTTTTTTCAGTGCAAGAGCGCTGCCCCCCAAATGGCCACCACAATCTCATACAAAAAAAGGCATGTCCCTTTTTCCAGGACACTTGACAGGTGTGCCACATAAGCAGGGTCAATCACATAGGTCATTTGCACATCAACCTTGCACAGCTGGGATCAGGTGGGAAGAATCCATGTAGTTGACCCCATCTACACCAGCTGAAGCTAAGGAAGGGTGGCTCCCATCACTTAGTTGTAATGGCATCTACTTCAATATAAGAGTGTTTGAGATTAGTATACAAGTATGGTGCAAAGGGGGCTCTCTGTGGCCATGGAAGTACAGTAAGCCTACACCTTATGCCCATTTGTGTGCATTCAGCTTTCCATGCTTAGCATAAAAAAGGTTAAAAAAATTAAAAAATGAGTGGAAAGGGGGCAGGCATCTGGGGGGGGGGAGACTTTGGCAATCCCACCCACCATTGAACCTAATGTGCTTTGACTAAATGCAATTTTGGCTTTAGGCACGATCCCCGGAATGTAACCTAAGTTGTGGGCCTACTGTACTGATGTCAGGTAATGATTTGGACAAAATTATTCACTAAAGGTTTAAAATTGTCCTCTGACCCTTGGGAACCATCATTCTAGGTTCAGGGTTTCTAAAAATTATAGAACTGTATATGGCAAGTTACTTTTAAAGTTGGACACTTCTTGACAGCATTGGCTAGGGAGCAGCAGTCCCGGTAGGTGAACTCAAAAAGATTCCACTCAAAATTCATGCCACAATCTTTAACGCCATAAGATAAGTGCAGCTCCTCTAGGTGACAGAGCGCTGGAGTGAGCATACTCATATCAAAATGGTCCATGGAAGGTTCATCCATTCCAGAATCACTTTCTGTATCAGAGGCTTCTTCGTCTTCCTTCTTCTGATCTATTTTCACAGGTGGAAGGAACTGGTCGATATCTAGCTTCTTCACATATTCCTTGCAGAGTGGGATGACATCCAGGACCTGGTTGGGGTTAGTGGTGTCTGGAATGTAGAACTTCAAGATGTTCTCCAAGTGACGTTCAAAAAACATCCGTTTCCAGCTGTTTCCATAGCGGGACACATCACAAACTGCCCATCTCGCAATGCAACATCGTTTCCAATAACCTTCATCACTAATCAGGTTGGCAGTCACAGTAAGGGGCAGACTTGTGGAGACCTTGTCCAGCACCTTCCTTTGGTGATCAGGAAGGAGGCTATTCAAAATAGGATTACCTGGTTGGAAAGAAGAGAAGTGAACCTTTCGGAATGTGGTGTCTGTTTGCTGCTTTTTATAGCACCATGAAGATCTATTTGCTAGGTATAGATAGATAATTTGTTTGTTTGATTTTTAAATTATCCTACCCAAAGCAAGTTACACTAACCAATAAAACAACAGAATACGCATCTCAATTATTACAAGAGAATAAGAAAAAACAGCAACACTAAAAAACTCAAATAACAGCAGTAAATAAAACAAGCAGATAACATTTTAGCATTAGAATAGCACCAGCAGATTAAACAATTATTCAGACATAGCATCATATGTTGAAAGCAACACACATTTGAGTTTGTACAAGTTTAGCAGTGCTTCCACTAAATAATCTTGAGAGGAGTAATTTGCCGAGGATGCTAAGAATTCCATTAGGAAGACCAAGCCCTACTCCCAGAACAACAGTTTCCAGAATTCCCTAGGAACAAATGAAAGTTTTGTGTTATACTGTAGACTACAATGCTTCAAAACAAGGCAAAAATAAAGGTATTGACTGGTTATCAAGCAGCAGCAGTGGGAATGACTTGGTCTAGAGCGGCAGCAGCCAAAGTGGTACCCTCCAAAAGTTCTTAGGACTACAGTTCCCATCAACTACATGGTCAGGAAGAAAGGGAGTGGAGGGCACCACATTAGCTACCCTTGGTCTATGGAATAATTCCCTGACATTTTTAAAGAGCCATTCCACTTAGTTTTATTTTTAAAAACTCAGTCCTCAATTGCATGTATAATTGCAACCTGTGATCTAAAGGTACATTCTCAGCAAGAGAAACCAGAGGAGGAGAAATTACTTACTTTCAAAGTTGTTGATTATGTGCTGTATGCAGAGCTCTGTGAGCTGTGGCACTATAGCTAGACTCCACTCAGGATCCTCAGCTATAATCCGCCGCATTCGCCGAGGGTTAGCTGCTGGGTTTCTGGTACGGCTTGGGGGAGGGACTGCATTGGGGTCTGCAGCAACTGGCTCCTGCATCTTGAAGTGCTGGGGTAAAATCCCTCTCTCTCTTCTCTCTCTTAGAGTGGTTTGAAAGTTCTGCACAAACTGGAACACTAAAGTTCAGCAGCCATTCTTCCTAGAAAAATCCAGAAGTCAGTACCACTCACTGATACTAATAAAATATTTGATGTGGTGCATTATACTACAAGTGTGGGGAGGAAGAAGTCCCTTACAACTGCATTATTTAAATTTTGATGTAGTCCAATCAATTATTAGCTCCACCAATGCACATAACAAAACAAGGAAGGTAGACAGACTGTTTCACTGGACCAAGTTCTGAGAATATAAGAACATTTAATAACTGGAAGTTGTTTACATCAGAAGTTTGTGTCACCTTTTCCTGAGCTATTAAATGTCTCCTAAGATGAAGCAATTATATGAAGTGAGTCATACGCAAATTGGATTTATAAGCACACTGAAGTGGTGGTTTCACATCAAAATGCAGCAGGGTGTCAGTGCAGGGGGCTCACATGATGTAAAAATATATTTATACATTAAAAAAAAAAGCACAGAAGAGAATCTGGCAGTCTCATTCTCCTTTCTCTGAACTAGTCTAATTTCACACACCAATCTCACCTGCAGTACCCCTATTTCTTAAGGATCATGCAGATAACATATTATCCAAGTTGCAGTTAATCCATTCCACATCCTAGGAGTTGAAGTGCCAAAACAGAGGCACAACACAATAGCAAAGTACACTCTGCACATTTTGACTGGAGGGGATAGCTCTGAAGCAAGGGGATAACTGTAACTTGCTCCCCCAACTCTCTTTTAAAAAATAAGACTAGAAATGCATGCCATCACAGAACAGAGCTCAGGGCCTCCAAAGAACCAGATCATCGGTGGGGAACCTGTGGCCATCCAGATGTTGTTGGATTACAACTCGCCCCCGATCATTAGCTGTGCTAGCTGAGGCAGGTGGGAATTTTAGTCCAGAAACATCTGGAAGTCCAAAAGTTCCTCCCTGCTGAGCTAAATAAGGTTACAATTATATTTTAACATGGAAACCATTATAGAAGTGGGCAATCCTGCAGGTCCTTACTGAGATTTTTCATTAAAGTGCTAGGTGAATACTGTGGCATATTGGGGGAATGCTCAGCCTCTTAATCTCTTCAAGGTTTAAAAGTTGAGCGTTCTCTCATTTTACCAAAGTGCTCATCTAGGCTTTTAAAGAAAACATGTTTAAAAAAAGCTGGAGCTAAAAAAAAACCCCATACAATAGGCAATAACAGTGCATCTCTACCCAGGAGTAAATCCCAGTAAGCTCAATGAGGCTTGCTTTAGACGGCACAGCAGTTGGATACGGTGTGTGAATTGAGAGTGGAAAACTTTCACGTGCACAAGACGTCCTCGTAACCTTCTACAAAGACACCTGCAGTTGCGCGGAAACTAGTGCCCCAATCCGGCACACTTCTGCTGAGAAGTTTTTTGATCTTATATACTACCTTCCCGTTACAAAGAGAGAAGCCAGTGCCACGGCAGAGATCAAGCTCATTATTTCCTTCCTGTTCATGAAGCTGCTCCATTTTGCTTTCAAGCACACATAAGAAGCAGCCTTTGGTGTGTGAAAACCCTGGTGCCTTTGAAACCTTTGCAATGGGCCATTTTTCAGCCCCCAAAATGTCTGGGGTAGTGCTGATAAAAACAACCTGCTAAATCACAAGAGCAGACCTCTACAAACCCTTTGAAGAATGCAAGTTATTCATGTTGTGTTACTGATAATGTGTCTGCAAAGGCTTCTCAGATGGTAGCAGCAAGCAGCAGGTGCCAGAGCAAAGCAAAGAACACTGAAATGAAGGGCAGGGAGAGGCCAGGTCAAATGGATACTTAGGTGTCTACAGAAATTGTGAGACAATGCTGCCCGAGGGCCAAATGACATGGAATAATATCCACTGGAGACCAGCTAATCCTAGTGGGGGTGGAAAATCAGCTATTGTGGAGCAATCACTGTACACTTGCAGGCAACTAAGATTCTTAACCCCAAAAGCCACACAGAAAACCAGGAGAATGCAACAGCCCTCATAACTGTGGTTTCTGCTCTCTGTGATTCTTCCTTCCTGCGTGAAGCCAGCCCAGCGCTGCTCCTCAGTCAGAGATCCGTAGGGCTTCTGCAGATCTGACTGCTGTGACCAGAACCATCTTGTCACTCCAATCTTCATCAATCCCAGAATATGGAAGGGAGAAAACAGTTGGCAAATGCAAGAACAACCCCCTGGGGTCACGAAGCACGAAAACTCAAAAGCTTTCTGCACTTCCCAAATAGTCCAAATATTACTGGACAATAGTAAAAGAACCACTGTGCAACTGTAGCTTCTTCCAAGAGGCAGGCATGAAAATGAGTTTATTTCTATAAAGCACCATGAGCAGGATAACTGCATAAACGATTAATAATGAGCAGGATTCTAATTTTTTTATTGGGAACAACTGTGAATTTAATTGTCAAAATGTGCATATTCAAAATTGTATTAAAAAAATAAAACATCTCATGATTAAATATTCCATAAAGCAAGACAGCAGCTGTAGGTGAATTTCAACTAAATCTCTACTGACTTTTAAAAAAGGAGCCTGCAAGTGGAGAACAGTTCATTAAAACCTCTAATGCCAGTTGTAGCTCATAAAGCCTATGGCTTGAATCCAAAAAGCCACTTTATGCAGGAAAAGCATTTCCACACATGGTCAGGGAAGTATCATTTCTATTTCCGACTGTTCTGAGGAGTACTTCTGAAATTCCCCCGAGTTTTAGGAACACCTTAAAGGCAGCATGGAGGGCTGCTTTTAAAAAGAGAGGCTCCATTCAAAAGAAGTTCTGCTCTGTAGGCAGTTTACCACACATCCCTTTAGTTTACATGTCCTGAAACTCTTCTAAATGCTGCAATTTTGTGATTATCTGCTGCGAAGTGTGATGCTTTGTTGCAAAATTCCCATGGAGTCTTATTGCTGGTGACCAAATGGCAAGCTTTGAGATTTCATGAGAAGAGAAGACTCCCTGGAAAAGACCCTGATGTTGGGAAAGATTGAGGGCACAAGGAGAAGGGGACGACAGAGGACAAGATGCTTGGACAGTGTTCTTGAAGCTACCAGCATGAGTTTGACCAAACTGCGGGAGGCAGTGGAAGACAGGAGTGCCTGGCGTGCTCTGGTCCATGGGGTCACGAAGAGTCGGACAAGACTAAACAACTAAACAACAACAACAACAAAAATGGGAAGCTTTAGGATCCAGCAGTCATCGCCTAGATTTCTTTCCTTTTGCACACAATTCCACTATTCTAGGGCTATCCAAAAATCACTAGTACCCTTAGTATAGCCAAAATAAAGCCTGGGTTTAAGATTATTTACAATTCAAATCTCAATTAGAAGTGTGACACCACACCATGTTCTTACAATCCACATGACAGGCATGGCACATACACTTGTCCTAAGCTAATCCACCTAAAGCCTGCTACCAACAGTGGCACCACATCTCCTTACGGGAAAAGGGGGCCGTTCAATTTCCTCTGCATACAAATCAAATGGCATCAATTTAGCATCCAACTGTTTAGCGTCAACCTGTGCTAGAAAACTTATTTGGTTGCCACAATTTCTAGTAGGGGAGCCATGTTAACCTCTCTTGTGGCACCTTAAAGACCCACAGATTTATTACGGCATGAGTTTTTGTGGACTACAGTGAGTTGTGATTCTGCAGTTTCAATTGCAGCCTGCCTTTGAAAGGGCTGGGAGACTGAAATGGGAAACCACCAAATTACCATTAATCACATGTGGACTGAATACACTGCAAACTGAAAAAGGCAAGTTTTCATAGTTTTGGCAGAAAGTAGGGCTCTTCCCATCCTACGTACAGTAGTGCAAGCTCATTTGGCAGTCAGGATTAATAATGTTTTATACCTTGGGGGCTTGTTTTTATTTAGGATTTTTAAAAAAATAATAATTGAATAATGCTGTTTGCAATTTCATTGTTTTATGTTAACCACTTAGAGATGTTTACTTTATTAAGTAGTATATCTGGTTTTATAGACACATAAATAAAATAGACTGCTTATAGTTCTAGTAAATAAATAAAACTTTTCTGACTCTACTTGTTGCCAGTAATTTCTCCACTAGAAGCTGTTTTCTATTGTACTCATGAGCTGTGTACGCTGTATTATGAAGGGATTGCAATGTTCGAGGAAAATGAGGCAGAAACCTCAACACAGTGTTCAAACTTACTTTTTGCTTTTACAAAGCATGTGTGTTTCACTCACTCCACATTCAGTGTCATTACAAATATAGCAGAGCAAGGTTGCTATGGTGTGATGAAGATTCCACAAGGTGTCTGAATTAACTCTGTGATCAAATGCCTGGGGAGTTGTAAGGTGCTAGGTCTTGCAGTGAGTCATTTATCACACTGAATCAATTTACAGGATCTCCTGATGCAGCAATCACATATCACCATGGCTGTTCTATACTTCATTTTCTTATTTTGTCAGTACAGACATATATTCCCCTGTACTGCTTTGGGTTCACATTCATATATTCATGGATGATTAGATAACTTTCTACCAAGTTACCACATGTATGTGACCACTTAGTAAACAGATTATATTGCCCTGCCAAAGTACAAACAGGTAGTTTATGCCCCCTCCTCCAGTTTTTTCAGCTTTCCACTTCCAGTATGGAAATGTAAAGTTCTCATTTTTTCACAGGACAATATAGATTACTAGCATACCAAGTGGTTATACGCTCACTGTGATATGCTATTATTTGATAAATACCCTTTCTTATTCACTCATCATCTCAGATTCAATGAACATTGGCTGAAAACATAACTGCTCCCATAAATGGCACACTGCCATATAATATATGTAGTCTCCTTTCTTGACATTTTGCATTAAACAGCATGTTAAGATGCAGTTAATTAGAAGATAGCATATAAATGTATATGTAACTTTCCACCCACGTTGTGCCTATATCAAGTGCATTGCAAAAGTACTGCTAAAAGAGATGCCACAAAATGCCAAAATGTAGTCAATTTCCAATCTATACAATTTGCACAAGGATGTATAAGCCATAGATTTAATCATAGAAGAAAAAACATGACTGACTTTCTTCCATGTCCTTAAGTACTTCATTCAATTTCTTTATTTTAAGCTGCTTTTTAATAGTCAAGCCCTTTCAATTCAACTTTCTTTTAATTTAAGAAATAAAACCTGCTTACTGGGAAAGATTTTCTGCTTTTAGATGCAACACAAAGTCCACTGAAATGAACATTATATAAACCCTACCTTCTAATAGTGCAGTACTGAGTAGATGCAACACCCACTCAACAATTGCAGGGGGTAGGGCTAGATGACCCTCGTGGTCGCTTCCAAATCTACAGTTCTACAGTTCTATGCAAGCAATGCTCCAATTACAGGAGAAGGTGCTCTATTTTTCATGATGTTTTTAGAAGCCTGGGAGGGGCTTGTCTAAATTGCGGGGCAGTCCATGGGAGGTGTCTTGTCATTAAAAGCTCCCCTATCTCTCTTTCCCCATAAGTCAAGCACTAAATACAAATACTGTGAAAGAGAAAGGGATTAAAATCCACCAATCAACAGCTTTGCACCATTTGCTATTCTCCAAAAGCTCTCAGTATTTCTTCACACGTACACAGTCACTTTAGCCATATTTTAAATGTTTACTGAAAAGGCTCCCCACCCCACCCCTTTTGCATTCCCAATATGAATTCTAGTTTGCAGTCCTTAGAAACAACTGATCACCTGGAAATACTTTTAGTTACCCCTAAACCACCCCAAACTTCAAGGATGGCAAAAGGGTGAGCTTTCTCTTGGTCTCTCGGTGTGTGCCTGTGGAATGGATAAAGTGAGTGTTCCAAATTCACAGTAACTGTACAAAAAGGGAACCACCAGCCTTTGGCACTTAACCCAGAGTACAGTGGTACCCCGGGTTAAGTACTTAATTCGTTCCGGAGGTCTGTTCTTAACCTGAAACTGTTCTTAACCTGAAGCACCACTTTAGCTAATGGGGCCTCCTGCTGCTGCCACACCACCAGAGCACAATTTCTGTTCTCATCCTGAAGCAAAGTTCTTAACTCGAGGTACTATTTCTGGGTTAGTGGAGTCTGTAACCTGAAGCGTATGTAACCCAAGGTACCACTGTAATTAGAAGGCCAAGATCTCACATTTATGACAGCAGAACTGCCTGCCTCTTACTTTAAAGAAACCCTGTTCTTTCCTTAATATTATAGCCTGTGAAAAAACACACACACAGAAACACAGAAACACACACTCTCTCTCTCACTCTCTCTCTCTCTCTCTCTCACACACACACACACAAAGAATCATAGAGTTGGAATATATATTAAAAGACAGGTGGCGGCAGAAGGAGAGCTGGGAAAAGGGCTTAGGGGTTGCCTTCATCGTCGTTCTTCCAATTGCTTTGTGGGGTCCCCTACCTGCTGAGCTAGTGTGGCGTAGCCTGACTAGGACCCACGAGAGCAGAGTTCAAATCCCCACTTAGGCAAGAAGCTCACTGAGTGACCTTGGGCCAGTCACTGCCTCTCAGCCTATAAGCTACCTCACAGAGCTGTTGTGGGGATTCAGTGAGGAGGGGGAGTCATAGAATTGTAGAGCTGGAAGGGGGGACCCCAAGGGTCATTTAGCCATGCAGGGAGAAACATGCACACCACCTTGCGCTCCTTGGAGGGAAAGGTTGGTGCACAGATGCGATAAATCAATAAACAAACCAATAAACCTTCGACCTGTTGTTCCCCTTTCACGGAGGGCCCCTCTGAACCCCGAGTGCTACCTTCACATTTTGCTAACCCGGAAGTCTCGAGGGTCCCTCTTCTCCCCTTTCCCGACTGGTCCCAGCACACGCCCGTCTCTCGGGCCGCGCTATCCCACTTGTCCGCTTAGTCCTCGGGGGTGGGGTGGGGCGGTTGCTAGGGAAACGAAGCGTTGCCAAGGGCCGGCGCCAGAGATGCAAGCGCGGCCCCGCCCCGCTTAGGGGCTTTTTGCGCAGCCTCCAATCAGCATGCGGGAGCCGCCCATTCCCGCTTCAGAGGGGTGGGCGCGAAGAAACGCCCAGGGGCGGGGCTTAGGACTGCGTTGTGCCCTTTGCGTTTGAAACAAAAATCGTCAGGGCGACGTACCGTAAAGCATTGCTGTCCCTCCCCGCCCAAATAATGGGTACCTCACGCCTTCAGAACTGCAGGCTGCGCTAAGGGGGGTGAGAGGCGCTGGTAAGAACAGCGCGCGCGGTTTTCGTGTGATGAAGAAGAAGTCGGGGCTCCTGCACCTTTAATAGCTGTGCCACTTGCAAGGGGCAGGAGCCCCTGGTCTCGCGTCTACCTGGCCACCCTTTGAGAACCACCCATTCTTCGCCCAGGTGGCATGGGCGTAGCCAGGGGGATGCAGGAGGAGCAGCTGTCCCCCCACCAAGTAAATAAATAAAAATACTTAACTAACTAATTGCATCAAAGATAACTCGGTTCTGCCCTCCTCCACCCAAACCAACATGAAGCCTGCCGCCCTAAAAAATAATTCCTGCCTATGCCCATGCCAGGTGATTGTCGGTTTTAGATTAAAACATAACCATGTGCCTGACAGGCGTCCATTCATTGTGGACCGCTATGACAAACCTAGACAGCATCTTAAAAAGCAGAGACATCACCTTGCCAACAAAGGTCTGTATAGTTAAAACTATGGTTTTCCCAGTAGTGGAAGTGAGAGCTGGACCATAAAGGCGGCTGATCGCCGAAGAATTGGTGCTTTTGAATTATGGTGCTGGAGGTGACTCTTGAGAGTCCCATGGACTGCAAGAAGATCAAACGCATCCATTCTTAAGGAAATTAGCCCTGAGTGCTCACTGGAAGGACAGATCGTGAAGCTGAGGCTCCAATACTTTGGCCACCTCATGAGAAGAGAAGACTCCCTGGAAAAGACCCTGATGCTGGGAAAGATGGAGGGCACAAGGAGAAGGGGACGACAGAGGACGAGATGGTTGGACAGTGTTCTCAAAGCTACAAACATGAGTTTGACCAAACTGCGGGAGGCAGTGGAAGACAGGAGTGCCTGGCGTGCTCTGGTCCATGGGGTCACGAAGAGTCGGACACGACTAAATGACTAAACAACAAATAGGAGCACTCCAGGGTTTTCGTGGGAGCAAACGCTAACGCACTTACTGGGTGGTAAGTCCCCAGTGGGGCAGGCTTTGCAGTAAACTCGCCTAGGGTTGGCCTGGAGGAGGGTGCGCCGCCGTGAAAGGCGCTCGCATCATCCCGGCAGGCTCTGGCATACCTTTGCCACAGGAAGCTTGGGATGGGTGCCACCTTCCGAACTGGGGTACAACAGTACCACGAGGAGCCTTGCTGTGCACCCAGTCTGGAGAATACAGCCCTATGTGGTAGGAAACAGTCCTGGTGATGAACCAGGCTCATCTACAACGGACATTGCTGCGGTGATCATTGTAGGAAGCCCATTGCAAATGAGAGGGAAGACATCGTGCAGAATTGTGAGCCCCATTCCCCTGGAGCGCTGGGAAGTCTCATGGCCAGGCAATCCTCTACCGGGCCGGTTATGAAGAAAATATATCAGCGGGTTCTGCAGTTCCTGTGATGCAAATATGCGCGGGGAAAAGCTTCCCCTTCTCCCCGGAAAGCCCATTCATTAGCAGCCAATGAAAGGCTGCTTTCACCAGCCCACTGCAAAACTCAGATTTATTTATTTAAGTTAGTATACCGCCCTTCATCCAGAGATCTCAGGGCGGTTCACACACTTGTTTCTCTTCTGACACTGGCTACATCCAAAACTGCCATAGTCCCTCCCCCCCCCCCCGCAAAGGTGGCATATATAACCCAGTAGCCCAGCTATTATCATGCTTGTTAAGTAAACATTTGCCTGTTAAGCAAGCTACACATTCCTGAATAGAAAGCCATTTAGCATATCCAAAAAGGGCACTTGTCACATGGCAAGTGAAATTACAGGGAAACAAGAAGAAAGCCTTTTTGGTAGTGGTACCCACCTTATGGAACACCCTCCTGTCATATGTCAAAGAGAAACAATTATATGACTTATTCGCAAGCTTTCAGTGTCTGATGTTTTATTCTGTTGGAAGCTGCCTAGAGTGGCTGGGGCAACCCAGTCAGATGAACGGACTCAAAGAAATAGATATATTGATAAATTAACAAATTATTATTAATAATATTTTCTCTCTCAAATAATCTTAATTTATACCAGTCAAATAACCAGGATGCTGAAAACAGCAAGATACCCAGCGACATAGCAGTGGACTGTAGTGACCGAGCCTGACCATCTACAAAAATCATGCTACCTAAAGGCAATTTTGCAAAAACAAGCAGCTAGGCGCTTTTAATTACTTGGTTGTATAGTGAAAAAGAACTTCTAAGCAAGAGAGACGCAAATGCCACAAGACATTCCTGAGCAAAAGAGAGCAATTGGAAGGTACGGAGGGTCATATTTCTGGCCTAATCCCTTTGACAAGCTCTCCTTTAAGCAAAAAGGCAGCATAAGTAACAGTCAGAAATGCAGCTCAAATAAGGAGACAGAACAACCTGATGTAATGTCATCTTGGGGAAACATCTGCATCATTTTGTTTGCATTCGTGTCCTCCATATGGCCTTCCCACAGGCATGTACTGTAGTTGGGCGACTATGCAAACAGGGTGCTGGACTAGATGGGCCTTTGGCCTGATCCAGCAGGGTTCTCCCTAAGTCTATTGCTGCTGCTTCTGTGAATTAGTTAATATCTCATAGGGGTGGTGCAATGGCCTAGGGCTATGGAGGCTGCATCACAATGTAGGCAGTGCAGAACTACATATAGGCCAATGTTCTGACACAGTACAAGGCAGCTTCCTACATAAAGCTGCTATGTGTGCTCCAGCATGGTGCTAAAAGCAAAATTTGATGTCGCTTTTCTTCCCAGGGTTTCTGGAGATGCATTTTGTGTCACCTTCAGGACACATGATGTGCCATAAACATTGGAATGGTTCTGCCTTTCTCAGTGGCATAGCGGCAGTTAAAGGTGCTGGGGCTGGCAAGAGCATGCCGGGTGGCAGGGCGCAGACCAGCCCTTGCCGCTTGAGCGACCTCACCCCCAGCAGAGCAAAGTGGGCCATGCTGAGCCACCTGCCTGCCAGCGTATGGGGGGAGCCCAGCCAGCTGATGCAGCCCTTGGTGGGTGGAGAGGAGCACTGAGCCAAGGCACCCCTGGCTTTACTTCCTTTCAGAGTCTTGCTTTGGAGCAATATATATATATTGCAGGGAAGGAAGACTAGGGGTGCGGTGTTAAAACACTTCCTAGGAAGCAAGCCCCACTGAACGCAATAGATTTATTTCTGCGTGAATAATAAAGCAACATTATGCTGCAGATAGAACAATAGAACAAAATTACAGTGGTACCTCGGGTTACAAATGCTTCGGGTTACTAACACTTTGGGTTACAAACTCTGCTAACCCGGAAGTAGTACCTCGGGTTGTGGACGTTGCTCCAGGATGAGAACGGAAATCATGTGGCGGCAGCAGGAGGCCCCATTAACAAAAGTGCGGCCTCAGGTTAAGAACAGTTTCAGGTTAAGAATGGATCTCTGGAACGAATTAAGTCCGTAACCCGAGATACCACTGTATTATAATAAGTGAGTCTGAATCAAATCTAAACCCTTGTTGTTGGGCTCCTCTTGGTCAGAAACATAAGGATCAGTGATCTTGTAGACATATTTTTGGAACAGTCCCTTTCCACAAGCTTGGTTCTCTATTGAGAGGCACGGGACTGATGGGAAGGTGAGATTTGGTGCCAGGAAACTCACACATGAAGCAGCACTTGTTGGAGAAGGATGGGAAGGATGCAGCTATTCATGCTTCCTGGATCATGCCATTTGTTTTTACTTCTGAAATACCTTTTTTTAAAAAAATAGCAGAGCAGGTGTGAAATATTTTGCCATTAACACTCCTGTTGTAGCCATGTTTACTTGGAAGTAACATAGCCTCCGTGACTCCAATGAACTTGCTTGCTAGCTTAATGAGGCTATTTATATCCTACCCTCCTGTTTCAACAACATGGCTCAGGATGGCTCATTGCATATTAGGGGAAAAAACATCAAGTACATCATATTAATGCAACTTGAAGGCTGCAACCATTTACCTAGAAGTAAGCCTTGTCAAACTCAATGGGACTTGCTTTTAAATTGACATGCACAGGATTGTGCTGTAAAAACAGACAAAGGCAGGGGTCGGCAAGGTTTATCTTGCCTGGTCCGGATCGGTCCCGCGGAGATAACTCTGTGGGCCAGGGTGTGTGAGTGTGCCTGCCAGCGATTTTCATCGTCTGTGCATGCATACCCGCGATTTTTGGCATCTGTGCGTGATTTCTGGCGCCGTGGAAGCGAGTCCCTGCGTCGTGCTAGTTTAGTGCAGTGCGCAAGCAGGTGGCTCAGTTCGGGGGTGGCTCATGGGCTGGTCAAATGAACTCCACGAGCCGCTTCCGACCCATGGACCTTAGGTAGCTGACTCCTGGACAAGGGGCTCCTCAATAACTCTTCTCAACCCGGCAGGCCAAATGCCTCCTGAAACAGAAAAGCAAACAGTGGAAATCTCCAGGAGACCTGGTCAAATAATCTGAGAGATGGAATTCCATAACATCGGTGGGGCCACTGAGAAGATTCTCTTCTGCATCCCAGTTGGTCTTACCTCTGCCCACAGGTTGGTAGGACAAGAAGAGCCTCTTGGAAGATCTTAAAAAGAGGACAGGAGGAGACAGTCCTTTACTTTCTTCCATGTAAACCTAGACTCAGAGTTGAAAGGGACTTTAAAGCTCATCTAGTTCAGCACCCTGCCAATGCAGGAAACTCACTACTACAGCATCCCTGATAGGTGACCATCCACTCTCTTGTCTAAAAACCTAACATGAAGGAGAGTCCACCACCTTCCAAGGCAGTCTGTTCCACCATCAAACAGCTTGTACTGTCAAGTGCTTCCTAATGTTTAGTGTAAATCTTGTTTCTTGTATTTTGAGCCCACATGGGTTCAAGTCCCGCCCCCTGGAGCTATAGAAAACAAATACACTCCATCATCCATGTTGCCGTCATGGTGCTCATGGGTGCAATTAAATCCTTGAGGTTTTCTCCGGGTGCCCAAGATGCCTCTGAGACTTCCAACTCACAGCTTTCTTGGTTATGAGATGGTAAAGTTATGTTTTTCACCCTTGAAAAGCACGTAGAGCTGAAAGAGGAAGTGAGAAGAATGACACTCTTTCCTACTTCCTCTTTCAGCTACGTGTGCTTTTCAAGACTCATGAGTTCTACTGGATCCGAAATCCCTTGGAAAAGCAATGTACATGTAGGCTTCCTCTCTTTCCATCTCCCTGTGTTGAGGGGACTGATCCAGGAGGGATAGAAGTGACCAGAGGGGACTGCACTCCCTGAAAAATCCATATCATGCCTACAGAGCGATAGCTCTCCAAATAGGGGATCGCAGCCTGAATTTCATGTACTTAACTTTACAGTTTATTATGAACTAATTATGAACTGTACTTGGGGTGGCATAAAAAGTATGTTTAAAATATATAAAGATGTGTTTGTTTGGTCTTATTCCCATTTTTAAAGTGGCATGAAATTAGTAAATTAAAAATAAATAAATCAGCATAACATCCAGAAAATGTTATTTACACACAACTCTGATGAATGCAAAACAGTTTGTCTCTAGAGAATGGGGAGAGCCCCATCACTTGGCATACTGGAAACTAGACAGGACACGGTCCTGGGAAAGACTGCAGGCAGGGCAGCATGTATAATGAGATCATGCAGCCACATAAATTGTCACAGAATGGCCTTTCTCATTGAATTTGCTGATTTACTGAGCAGCCGTTGAGCTCTGCTTTTTAAAAAATATTGTCCCTTTGGGTTGTAAAATAACTTTTTGAACATAACGCTGATGGGAAATGATACCATCTTGTCTCTCTCTCTCTCTCTCTCTCTCTCTCTCTCTCTCTCTCTCTCTCTCTCTCTCTCTGCCTATGCCACTCAGGCAACCTGAGGCCATCTTTGCTTGGGCACAAGGCTGGACTGACCTGCTGCCAGCCAACTTGAATCTTATTTCTGAAACCCTCACACTTCACAGCACTGTGACTGCTGCCAACTTTGGAATGACTTTGCTAGATTTCCCACCCTGTAAACGAGAGGATGTGAAATCCAGCAAAAAGTTGAGGCTTATGATCCCCTCTTTTGAAAGGGTAAGAGGTGGTGACTCCACCCGGGAGCAAATAACACACAATGCACCTCTCAGCCTATTCTTCCCCAAAAGAAAGGTGGGGTTTCTGCAGACTGCAATGCTTTGATTCCCTGAAACTGTTAAATCCTTATAGGAATTTGTATTCTGCTACTACCCCACATGATCCTATGAGGCAATACCTGTTTGCACCGAACAATCTGGGAGTTCGCATCTCTTAAAAGGCCATAAAATCCTTTCTTTTTTTCTTTGCATCTTGAAAGAAGAAAGCAAAATCACCTGCACGAGTGCTGGGCTTGTGCCGGTACCAGCTGCAAGTTCCATCAGATGCAGGCATAGCTAGTGCTTTCCACTTTGCCTGGTTCCCAGCAGGTTCTGTGTGCCTGCTGATGACTATTAATAGATGGGAGGGAAAATAGGGTTCTGTCTCCTACAGTCATCTCTGGGATGAATGGTAATTACCCTTTAATTAGATTGGATTTGGTTCCTCCTCCCTGCTTTTTAGCAAAGGAAGAGATGCTAGCGCAGGAATCATCCCATCTGCTCCTCCTAATTGTTCTGCACAGAATGGTGCTTAGCAGCCCAGGAAGAGGTTTATCTCATGGGGGCTCTCGTGCTGGCACTTGCCTGTGGCTTCTCATCGCACCAGGGGAGGTGGGGTTTACCAGCAGGCAAAGTGGCCTTTTAAAAAGTACAGCAGCAACAGGAGATGCGATGCACACCAGCAAACAAGAATATGCTTTGGAAGCAGAGGCTTCAAGGTCAATTCATGCACCCGTCAACATCTTAAACAGTTGCCCCAGGAGACTTCTCAATCGCTACTGGGCAAGTGGAGCCTGCAACAAAATGTTGCAGTGCAGTTGGAAAGCCCTTGCTTAGGTGCTCCATTCTATTTCCACCCCCATTTTCTGCCTCCTCCTGCTGCTGCTGAACATGCTCATTCCACATTGGGCAATTCCCTCACCCCAAAGATGTGTTTGTACTTCTGCAAATCTCACATTCCCAATATTTCCCTCTTGTGTGTAGTTTTGGCTACATGTGCAAGAGGCACCACAGCCTGAATATTGAAAATTGTGGGGTGTTGGTGGTGGCAGTTTGATGCTGGAGAGGCTCATATGACCAAAAGTGTAGACTTTGCAATGCTGAGCCCACATTTTTAAGTAAATCCCACTGAAATCTGTGGAAATTGCATACGAACAACTATGGTTAAAAGGGTGTATTACTGGGGGGGGGGGGAATCCATGCTGCAATTTTTTTGCAGAGTGATGCTGCATGTGCTGACTCGGAGGCAAGGCCCACTTGAGTTCAATGGGACTTCCTCTCGAATAAGCGCATATAGAATTGCAAGTGTAAGGTGATAAGAGCATATCTGTCCATTGGTTTAAGAATCCAGTTAGTAATAATTTCCTATCGCTTTAGAGGTCAGACCCTTATTAGCAGCTTGCCTGAAGGAAGGAGCATGTTCTGTTTTATCGAAACAGCAATTAAAAAATGAAAGGAACATTTAGACGCACATTTATCCAATTGCACTGAAAATCCCAAAGAGATGGTGGGGAAATGGCTTCAAGCTGGCTTGGTGATTAACGTCTGGAGCAAATTTCAAGTCTAGAGTATGGAAGCGGGTGGGGTTAGGGAACACTTAAAAGAAATATAATAGGATCATTAGAGGTAACGAGTAGGGCTAATATCAATAGTGTTGTCAGGAAGAAGAGGCAACATGGAAATGGATCGCAATTTAATTAATCGTTGCACTAAATGGCTGCCTTCCATTTTTATCCCCACCCCACTCTATCCTGCTTCAGGCCTTTTCTCCAAGAACGTGAAGGACAGAGAGAAATGTAAGGCTTTGGTATGAGGCTCGGGATGAACCAACTGGTGCCAAAGTTTCTCTTCCTGTCTTAGCTCTCAACAGAGGCACAAGGGCCCATCATGGCAGGTGTTTGTTTCAACAATGTGGGGCATAGAGTCCCACAGAAATCCTGGAACATCAAGGTCCCTCAACATGGGCAGTTGAGCAGACAAAGCACCTCACTCTGTTGCCCTTTTATATTTTGCATGCTGATTGCAGCATCTGGGCTTGATGAGACATGTGACCCTCAGCTGCTCCAAGCCTACTCCAGCTGAGGAATCACAGCCCTCCTCCCAGAGCTAGCGAGACCCACCTGGCCAGCTAGGGAGCTGAGCTGTGGGCCCTTGCCTGCCTTAGTCTCCTGGAGCGCTACTCCCACTGCTCCCTACGCCTCAGAGCACCCAAGGCAAGAAGTTATAGCTTGAATTGGGAAAGGAAGTAGACACCTTCTGCTGAAGCAACAGGTAAGTAGGTGGCTTTGCTGCAGCATTGCTTCTTATACCTCTAACTTGCTCCAATGGCCAGAGTGAGGGGCTTCCCCATCAGTGATGATTCCACTTGAGAACTAGATATCAAGTTAAGCTCTGCCTGCTTCCTCCTTGCTGCTGTTAATAAGGGTACCAGCGTCACCAGAGGCTCCACAGCTGCTTCTATTTGCTTCAGGTGAGGAACCCTCGTTCAGCAGGAAGCTCTTGCAGCCCTGAGTGGTCAGATAAAGCGTCTCACCGCATCCTGGCAAGGACGGTGCCAGTTAGGTTGGAGTGATGAGGGCTGATGGGATACGACAGCCTGGGAGCTACCAGGGCTGCTGAGTTGACACTGTCCTTTGATGCTCTCTCCCTTGTATCCTCAGCCCCTTCCAATGGTAGCCACGAACGATGGCGGGCCCTTGAAGCCCGCAAGCTACACATCACTGTCCTGGCGAAGTGATTCCCTGTGACAGATCCGTCTCCTGCCGTTGCTTTAACCAGCTCTCTTATTATTCTCTCCGGGTCCCCCACGGAGCTAACAGGCAGTGCACAGCACAGCTGCAAGGGACTAAGATCTGGAAGGAACCCATCTTCCTTCTTGAGGATGGGAAGAATGGGCGAGAAAGCCCAAAGACAGAACTAGGAGTGCGGCAGAGTGTCTGCTTCTTGACAGCAGCTGGGTAGAAAACTCAGTTGCATCTGCATCTCAGGCCTACTTTGCCACTTTCGGAACCGCAAGGAGACAATGCCAACCAGGTACTGTAATTTTCAGGATTAACAATCCAGCCTCTGAGCGTAGCTAGGTGGACTTCTTAAAGTACAGTTCCTGATTCAGGACAGAAATATGATGGCTTATGTCAGTGGTTCCCAAACTCTGCCTCTCCATGGAGCACTTGAAAATGGCTGAGGGTCTTAGTGAGCCACTTACTTATTTTTCTGCCTATTGTAGCAATCCCACTGCACTCTGCTAGATGCTGTATGGTTTCTAACCAGTGCCAGATTACCAAATAGGCAGAGTAGGCATTTGGCCTATGGACCCCATGTCTATTAGGGGTCCAGTGACAATGGGTCAAAATAATATTTATTTGATCTTAAAAGAAAATTACAGCCAAGCTTTCTTAGTTCAATGTACGCACAAGAGAGAGGGAGGAGTTATTTTGACTGTCTGGGGCCTTCACAGGGTTTATTCCAGCACTATTTCTATTAAGTAGTGGGTTGACAAAGCAGACGACACAGAGATTTCTCCAAGTGGTTCTTTATAGTAAGCTGGAACTGAACTGAACTGAACAGCTCAGCTGGCCTGCTTTTATAGGCAGCCGGCTGTCAACGTTATAACAACACCCCAGGGTTTCCCGCCTAAATTAACTGATGTGGACCTGAGTGAAAACTATATACACAATACCCCTGGTGGCCAGGGTGAGCACTTCAATACATAACAATTTCTAATTGCAATTTTTAACTGGGTGGGCTGGCAGCGGCAACAGCAGGAGAGGAGGTGATAAGGCAAGTGAGTGGTGGGCCGGGGTATGGACCAGTTTGCTGAACCCCTGCCTAAGACTGTTACCTCACCTTGCTTCATGATCAAGCTGGCCCTGCTGAACTAAGCCAAAGGGAATCCTCAATATATTCTGTTACTGTAGGGATCTTGAGACAGGTTGAACTTTTTACCTAGTCATCCCTAACTCAGGAGAAGGTGAGCTAAGGAGGCTGCTTTTGCTTTCCACTAAGGTGAAATGTGACTCCTTGGTTTGTTCCGGGCTGGTGATTCTGACATTCCTAACAAGGCAGAGGGAGGAAATTAAGCGCATAACTAACCAGAAGAGGCAGTTTGAAATAAGGAAATGTCAGGGGCCAAGAGGAGAGGTGCACATGCAGTCAGCCTCTCAATTATTGATAGTGCTTATAAATAAATGCAGGGGCAGAGAGGAGAAGGTTACAATGCAGGGAGGGAGGCAGAGCATCTCCCAGCCAAGGAAGGGAACCCGAGCGCTTAGTTGTTCTAAAGGTCAGGCGGTTCTGCCTCTCCCCTCCCCTCATCTCTGTAAAACTCAGTGATATTTGAGTTGATGGATAGGCTTCCTTGTGTACCTGCCAGAATCCCGGGGGATTGGGCAGAGAGAAGTGAATTGGGGGTGGGGAATGCCTTTGGAAATGTGGGACAATGGACAATTGAGGAGACAACAAAATTAGTGGAGCAGCAAATTCCAAGCCAAGTGGAAATAATTCCCCTGCATGTGAAAATAAGATAGATGTGCCTTTAGCTTGGTCCCATCCTCCCAGCACTGGAAATTGAGCAAAGTGGGAGGCTTAAACACTACAGGCAGGCTGGCGGAGTCCAAAGATCTTCACTTGGTCGTTTATGATTGCATCCACATCCATACATTTAAAGCAGCCCCGAAGAATCCTGGGAATTATAGTTTACCCCTTGTGGAGCTACAGTTCCAAGCACCTTTAACAAACCACAGAACCCTGGATTGTTTGGGGGAGAGCCATATTCTTTAAATGGGGCAATGAGATGGAAAAGCCACAATGTTCGAATGTTGCTGATTGCATGAGTAACACAACGCAGGTGCTCTGTTGCTTGATGATGGATGATGGAATGTGAGGGACAAAATTCTGCACACCACAGCCCATTTCTAAGAGCCCCCCGCTCTCTCTCTCACACACACACAGTTGGATTGAGTGGCAGTCGCTGTCTTCTGGTCCATCAGAGCATAGGTAGGTAAATGGGATAGGCAGCTTTTGGAGATGTGAAGATGGCTGACCCCCCACCCCAAGAGAAGATGGCTATTGCTGGTATAAATTGCCACTGTGATTTCTCCAACTTCCTACCAGATAAAAGCTTTGCCTGGACTTGAGCATTCAGGAGCTGGTGAGCTTACATGCAGGCACCACTCAAGAAAAATGGAGGGGTGGGAAAACAGGCCTTTTGTCATTATTTTTTCAGAAGAGAAGGCCATAGCTCAGTAGCAGAGCATCTGCTTTGTATATAGACGATTCAGTCCCCAGCATCTCCATGAGTGGCTGGAATAGACTTTTGCCCTGGAGAGCTTCTGCCAGTCATTGCAAACAATCCTGAGCTAGATGGACCAGTGGTTTGAATCAGTATGGCAGATTTTTAGCAGCAACCCCACTATTTGAGGATGGGAAAATTCCAGACTAATTTCAGTGTCTTGCTTTGAACATTGGTCTTCTCTGTCTTTTTAACTTGGGGGGGGGGGGGGGACAACAACCTGGTGTGCCCTTAGAATTAATGGCCAACATCCTATACCTACACCACCCTTCTTTTCTCGGCTGTTGCTGAGCCCACAGTGCCAGCCCGCCAGCTTGTTAGAAGAGGAGCCAGGACTCTGCGCTGGGTAGGTGAGTGGGAGAGCAGCCCATCTGTTTCACATGGCAACATGACCAGAGAAGGCCACTGGAAATTCAAATGCTGAGAGAAACCTGCATCTTGGGAATAGGCAAGAACAGAGAGAGGCTTTTCCAGATGTAATAGGAATTGAGATGACACATTTTCTCCTCTTGACAGCACAGCAAGTTTGGAGTTTGGAGCTACAGCAGGGGGGATAGAGCTTCGGGTTGAAGGTGGAGCTTCCTGCATTCTAGAGCCAAAAATTAAGACCAGCCCAATATACCTTGTAGCATGTTCCCTCTGGTTCCTTCAGCAAGTCAAGGTAGTATGTAGTATGCAAACCTGGCCAAGTTATTTTGACACCTGAGGCAGAACATCCCACTATAATAACAACAATTTGCTACTCTGCTACCAAAAGCAACTGCCTGAGGATGCTACCTCACTCCGCCTAATAGTAGGGCTGGCTCTGTCAGGAGATATGAATAGTTGCTAGGGGATGCACAACAACCTGACTTCTTCCAGGCCAGGACTATATTCTTGGGCTTGCTCCACTCTCTTTGCACATTGATTATGTGTATATCCCTTCATAACTGCCCAAAGAAGTATTTTAAGAATTGAAGGCTCTAATACAGGGGCAGGATTGACAATTTGAGAACCTGTATGCAGGAACCTGCCCCACCTATTCATTGCATCATTTGTGAAAGAGCCTATGTGTACACAAACTGTACTTGTGCAGTTGATGAATGTGACTGAGCACCCTGCTTTGGATCACAAAGCTAGGTCCTACCTGAACAGAGTTTTATATGCATGTGGGCTGTTCTAAAAGTCATGGCAAAGGCACAGAGGAAAAAACTCTGTGGACATTGACTGACTATTTGCACACAGAATATTCTGGCCCTATGTTACATATAAAAAATTGTATATGCTTCCGGTAAGAATAAGAAATCAGGATAACAAACTTTTTATAAAAGAATGGAAATGGTTTATTGAACATTTACAGATAAATTGTAAACAGATAAGAACACTGGCAGGATTATTGTAATAACTTGCTGCTTGATAAGAGTATATATTTAAAGTAGATGAATAAATGAGCAAATTAAGTTAATTTGGATATGCAGAAGATATTAAAAATAAATTTAAGGAACCGCGGAAAGAGGGGGAAGGAAGTCAAGTTTTTGAAATGTTAAAATGATTGTTAAATTAGTGAAATGTATAAACCTGAAAAGCATAAATAATTTTTTAAAATATTTTTTTTATATGTGTTGCCACCAGTGAAATAATTGGGGAAGTAGCTGTGTAGAACAGGGGTGAAATGGGGAGCTACGGGCCCAGGGACTGAATGTGGCCCTCCAGAACTCCTTACCTGGCCCTCAGAATTCTCCCCAGGCCACACCCTTCACTGGCCCTGCTTTGCAATCGGATTGTCTTTGGCCAGTTGGAATGCAGCTTTGAATGTCAGCCTAACCTATCTCACAGTTGTTATGAGGATAAAATGGGAAGAACTATGTATGCCACCTTGAGATCCTTGGAGGAAAGGTAGGCCATAATGGTACCAAACAAACAAACAAACAAACAAACAAAAGCACTGAAGCACTGATTACTGAAATTATTCTTAACAGATAATAACAGACATGGTATAACAACACGTACATGATATTCAGGTAAAGGTAAAGGGACCCCTGACCATTAGGTCCAATCGTGGCTGATTCTGGGGTTGTGGCGCTCATCTCGCTTTATTGGCCGAGGGAGCCGGCGTACAGCTTCCGTGTCATGTGGCCAGCATGACTAAGGCGCTTCTGGCGAACCAGAGCAGCGCACGGAAACGCCGTTTATCTTCCCGCTGGAGTGATACCTATTTATCTACTTGCACTTTGACATGCTTTCAAACTGCTAGGTTGGTAGGAGCAGGGACCGAGCAACGGGAGCTCACCCCATCACGGGGATTCGAACCGCCAACCTTCTGATCAGCAAGTCCTAGGCTCTGTGGTTTAACCCACAGCGCCACCCGCGTCTCATGTACATTATATTACTTACTTCCATTGGAGACACAACATTCTCCTACAAACCTCAGTACTGATAACTATTGTAATACCATTCTGAGTTGTGTTTGTATCTACTTTTGTGGAGAGCAGGGAACGGCACTTGTTTTGCATGTGGCGTTTCTCAACCAAACTGCAACTGTACTTTCTACAGCCGAAGGAAATACGTACTGGTATTTCCTTCTGCCGTAACTTTGTTAGATACCACCTGTGTGGGATTGTACAGGAAATTAATTGACGTCCTAGGAATTTTGAGTGTGAATATTTTACTCTGGAAACTCCCAGAAGAAAATCCAGGATAGGTTAGAACTGATGCCAGTTCCTTCCTTTCACTTTGTTGTATTTAATACCAGGACTCTTTTGAACAAGTTTTGTCTGTAATAGGGCTTGGCAGAAAGCTCACTGATCAAATGCATCTGGGCTGGTTTTGGGAACAAAGGCAGAAAGAAGCCTGTCTTCTGTGTGAAACTGCTGGATCCTGTTTTACCTATTAAACTAGAACTCTTCCATGTTATCTGCCTTGGCTGAATGCCAGTCATCAATGCTGATTTGCATTCTTCAGTTTTCTATGTCTAATTCTAATTTCTGTGTCCTTGTATAAATATTCATTGCTTGATTTAAGTCCCCCTCTTATTTTGCCTGTGGTTGTAAATGTGCTCTGTGTCTCTTCTAAGCTTTGAAATACTGCTGGTCTTTATAAATTTTATGAGCGTTCTCAAGGATGCTCTCAGGGCTCAAGGACGACAGATAGAAACACATCAGAGTAACCACGCTTGCTTGCGGCTTCAGCTTGTGTCTCCCTGTTTGGCTTAAAACTAAATATCCTTAGGATTAGGACTTCATTCAGATCTGTTTTAATATAAGAGGAAAGAGAGGTTTCCCCAGTCTCATCAAAGGGAGACTTATACTTTCTCCATTTAACCATTTAACTAATGGGCTGGCTTCAAGTTATGGGGCAGCACAGTATGATTGGCACTCCCGAGCTGCCATCTTCTATAGCAAAAGCCCGGAAAATTATCTCCCAGAGGGTAAGTAATTTCTTTGGATGGCTTCCTTTAAACATCTCTACTAGTTATTATTGAATATTTCCTTGTTCTTAACAGGGATAAAAATGTGCTTTTTTGTTCTCTAAATAAAAGAGTGACATTTAAAAGGGGGGGTGGAATCAATGTGATTACTTATGTCCCTCCTCAGGAAGAGTTCTCTAGGTCAGAAAGCAGCTGAGGAGGATGCTTTTCATTTGCTTACTCAATTTACTGAACCCTTGTGTGTGGGTTTGATACTGCCTTCATTGCATCCTAGTCTTACTAAATCCAAAGTTTTAAAAGAACGATTAACATTCAGGTGTTGTTTGAATTGCTGTAGAATGCTATGTTCGGGGGACTGGGGAAGGTGAGAGAAAAAACATCCATTAAAACCCAACACTAATTAGGAGTTGGACCCTTAAAGTCCTCCCACACCCACCTTCCTGTCAACTTAGATGGGGGGGGGAGCCCCTTCCCACTTTCCCCAGAGGTTCATCTGATGGTGACACAGGAAACGGTCTTCTCTGTGCTAGTGCCCAGTATGTGGAATCACCTACCTCATTGGCAGTGCTTACAGGCTGACCAGACCATTTCAGTTTTAACAGGTGATCTGTGATCTGGCAGCCCAGCATTTAAATGTGGCATGATCCTCCATTTTCTGTTGGTCTTGGATTTGTATAACTGCACTGTTGCTTTCCTTGTTACACCTTTTTGTAGGGTTTTTTTTTGTGTGTATGTGTGTTTTTAACATTATTGATTTGGGCTCCCCTGGGAGGATATAAAGTTAATGATGATGATGATAAAAAAAAAAATAGGTAGATTTTGAAAATTGTCTCTGTAAGCCACTTTGGTTATCTTATGATAGAAGTAGAAAGCTGGATATAAATCTTTTAAGTCATCATTATAATCTATGAGACACTGGTATTCCGGTTGAGTATTTGGAAAAGTTGTATTACCAAGTCAGGGAAAAACATGCTCAGATCGATAGTTTAATAAAAGTAGTGAGCTGTCAATGGTACATTATGTATTCACTGATGGGTACTGTAAGAGAAAGCCAATGACTGAAGATTCAAGGCTGTCACCTACTGGTAAGTTTCAGAACTGATTACACCTAAGTATTGATTATGATAAATAGGGAGGCTTTTCTTGCTAATGAGTTGACCTATAGCTGGTGTAAATTTTATTGTTTCACCCTTTTCCCTTTTCAGACCCACTTGGCCAGGAAATGTTCTGTCCATGCAAAATGCATGGAAAAAATATTGCCTTCTGTGGGCAAAGTGTGTATTTGGCGTGCTTTTTCTTCCTCTTTCTTGTCTTCCTCCTCCTCTGCTCTCACAGCTTTAAAAGCGCGGGGGGGGGGGCGAGTAGGAGTTTCTAAATTTATTTTCTAGTTGATACTTTGTACAAGCTTGCTAGATATACTTGAATTGTCTCCACAATGGGGAACAGCATAGAAAATCTTAAAGGTGCCCATTTAAAAACAAGTGCCATGGTAACACATGGTAACCATGTACACCTGCATGATTTTTGGTAGCGGGATTATTTTAAGGAGGGGTGGGGAATCTCAGGCCCAGGAGCTGAATGTTGGCCTCAGGACTGTCCTGAAGCCACACCCTCTGTCCCCAGGACACGCCTCTCAACATCCCTGCTCTACGCTCTTGAGAACTTCTGCCTGGCTAGAATGTGCCATTAAACTGTGATGATGCCCCTAGCTTGTGTCCAAGTTCATATGTGTAGAAGCTACTGGCTTTTGCATGGCTGGAGTGCTCCTTCCACTTTTGCCTCTGGTTCCAGCCCCAACCACCACCACCACCCAACCACAGCAAGGCTGGCCTTGAGAAAGTACAACCCCAGAGCTGGAAAGGAAGCTTCCCATACTGATAAGATAACACTGCCCGTTAGCAGCTTTTAAGCATTTTAACAAACCTAGACAGCATCTTAAAAAGCAGAGACATCACCTTGCCGACAAAGGTCTATATAGTTAAAGCTATGGTTTTCCCAGTAGGGATGTATGGAAGTGAGAGCTGGACCATAAAGAAGGCTGATCGCCGAAGAATTGATGCTTTTGAATTATGGTGCTGGAGGAGACTCTTGAGAGTCCCATGGACTGCAAGACAATCAAACCTATCCATTCTTAAGGAAATCAGCCCTGAGTGCTCACTGGAAGGACAGATTGTGAAGCTGAGGCTCCAATACTTTGGCTACCTCATGAGAAGAGAAGACTCCCTGGAAAAGACCCTGATGTTGGGAAAGATGGAGGGCACAAGGAGAAGGGGACGACAGAGGACGAGATGGTTGGACAGTGTTCTCAAAGCTACAAACATGAGTTTGACCAAACTGCGGGAGGCAGTGGAAGACAGGAGTGCCTGGTGTGCTCTGGTCCATGGGGTCATGAAGAGTCGGACACGACTAAACGACTAAACAACAACAACAACAGCTGCATGGAAGCAATCTTTGGCAGAATCCAAGGCTGTCATGTAATAGGAGGACAGAAACCAGTTTATGTGAATCCTTGGGATCAGCCCTTCATTCCCAAATAACTCAGTACAGTATATGTGGACGCAGCATTAATGCAGAAACCTTGGAGCAGCCAACTGGCTGTCACTTTATTGCTGCCATCTCAAGCAGTGTTTAAACGAGATGGAAACTACGCTTCGGTGTAATTATATTATGGCCAGAAACTCAATAAAGTTATTATCTGGGTTGACAAGCCCTTGGCTGACACTAGAATTAAGCAGATCAGAGTACAAAAGCAAGTGAAGGATTTGAGAAGCTGTGACTTGCTCTGCCATCCAGTAAGTGTAGGGAAATCGCTCAGCATAGCAACTGCTGTTTGATAGAGGGAGGTGCCTCAAGCCTCAGCTTAATGGGTTGAGGACTGCTCCGCACTTCACCTGTAAACCATCTGCAAAGCTGCCTCTGCTGGGGACAAACAGGTACTCTGGAAGATTGAGAAGCCTACCTTGCTCCACCCAGTGACTCAGTTGCCACCAACTGTAAATACTTCCCCTGTAAACAGAGCTTCAGTTGAGTGAAAGCAAACAGGAGAGGAGAGGAAAATAAGTCTTCTCCACAATCACCCTAAAAATGCACGTAACAGAAGGGCCCAGAACCAAGACTCCAGGAACAGGTGAGTATAATTTATTCTGGATAGGGATGCTGGAGAAGTCAATCAAATGAAAATGGGAGCACAAATCACCACTATTGGCACATTCATTTGAGGTCAGGAATGGAAATCTTGTAAGCAAAATACATGTAGTATTCGGTATTGATGGGGGTTTTTGTCCAGAAATTTATGTAAACCATTATGTTTTTTTCTGCATTGTTTTTCATGTTTCCCTTCCATTGAAATGCATTGAAATTAATTGCACAATTGATTACTTTGGTTTTGGCCTAGATGAATAATGTAGGTTTTAGCAGAAACTGAACTGTAGCAGAACAGAAAGAATGCTGATTGTGATAAGCACAGGACAGGGTGGAAATTGCTGCCTCCTTACATTCCTTACTGCTGAATAATGGTCTGATTCAGGGATAAATGCATGAGTTGGAGGATGAGCCTTTTAAAATGAACTTCATCCTGGGGGGATGGAGCTTGAATGAAGCTATAGCCATGTAATAGTGTCACAGAATGGCAAGCTTCCCCTTTTTGTGGCCATCTCATATATGTGCTTCTGCTCTGGCTTTTGCTTTTCCCAAAAGGGATGTCCCACTTGAAAACCATAGAGGGACATTCTAGACAGCAGTAGTGAGTGGTTGCTAGGCAACCACATTCTAGAGAACAGTTTAGGGATGGGCAATGTAGCCCAGAAGTGGAAAAAGAGATCTGAGTTTTTCAGCTGCCTGAGAGGAGCTTGTGTTTGGGGATATGCAGTTTACAAAGATATTAAGAAGTTCCAAAAAGATGCAGGATGTGGACTTTGAGGTCACCCAATGAAACCAATTAACTACAGGTGTGAGACGGACCAAGGGAAGTACTTCTTTACACAACCTATCATTAACATATGGAACTCATAGCCACAAGATGTGGTGATGGACCAGTGGTTTTGATGGCTTCAAAAGGAGATGATACATTCGCAAGGAAAGGTCTATCGGTATGAAACTTCCATGTTCAGAGACAGTTAAGCTTTTCATATGGTCATTCGGAGATAAGGCTTGTTTGTCCAAAGGTAACTTGATGAGTGTCTAACTCTAAATCAAAGAGTGTAAGAGTGGAACGGCTCCAAGTTACTGAAGGTTGACTTTTAGACTCATTCAGTTACTTAGGTTTTTGTCTTCCTTTTCTGTTGTGCTCCTTCTTTACATCTGGCTCCTTCCAACAAAACACAAACTTTCCTCTCCCACCTATTGCCTGTTGAAATGCAGAGAGAAAACAGGGAAAGGTGCCACAGAAAAAGTGAGGCCAAATTCAAGGAAAACATGCAGTTAAATGCAATTATCAGTCAAAATAATTTATTTTCATTTCTGTTTTACCATATGGTTAAAGATGCTTTGAAATTTAAGTAGGAATATTTACCTTACTGTGTATTTTTTTAAAAAAAAATTATTTGCATTTTCAAAAATGGGAACAGAGAGCATACCTTACTATGTACTAAATAGCCCCTGGATTGACCTTCATGTATTTTAAACTTTCATTTATAGCCCAACCCTCCCTGAATCTCAGGCTGGCATGCATGGTTCCCTCCTTCCATTTAATCCTCGCAATTATTATGTGAGGTAGGTTAGCATAAGTAGTGATTGGCCAAAGGTCACCCAATGAGCTTCATGACTGGAAGTTTGAACCTGGGTCTTCCCAGTTTGGCATTCTAACCATTACATTAGGGGGTTGCTATCATGTGCCTTCCAATACCTTCCCAGGTATCCTTGGGCATCCCCATTCAGTTGTAACAGTGCCCCCCCCCCACATCTCCTCCAAGTGTCCCTGTCAAGGTTGACTAGAAGACTCCTGCTGGTTTTCAAATATTCTCAGGGACAGACTTTGGTAATCCTTCATAATATGGTGCCCTGCGTGAGGCCAAAATTTGGTTCCCCCAAATAGATCTTCTGAATTGTGGATCTTCTCAATTTTGTGTCCCCCTCCGTTCTGCGCCCTGTCCAGGGTGGAACTGCCTGCACCACGCTAAATCTGGTGCTGCTATTCTGTTTGCTGTTACTCCACCCTTAGATATTTTCACTGCTATGGAATGTAGATATTAGTTCTGCTTATCTCATGCCTTGCTGTGACATGCTCTATGGGGAGCTGGCTTCAGGCAACAGGCCAATTGGCCGACCAACTCTGCATTACGAAAACATCTGCAAATGTGACATGGTGGCTGGCAACATCAACCCTGCCGTGTGGGAATCCCTTCCAGATGACTGCAGTGCCTGGAGACAGTCATGTCATGTATCCATAGCAATGACCAGAGAAAGAATGACTGCTGGGAGGAGCACAGAAAGAGCAAACACCCTGGTGCATCTGCAGCAGCACAACCAGACACCTACATCTGCCCCAGCTGCAACAAAACATGTCTCTCCTGCATCGGTCTCTACAGCCACAGCAGGCGCTGTAACCATCCAGCAATTTGACTTCACCCCCAAAGGCACACTCCTCCATTGTCTCCTGAAACAGATGGATGCCAGCCATGGCAACAAATGTTGTGGTGTTTTCTCACTATCTGGAACACTGTATTTTAAAGTAGAGTGTTGATCTATCTTCACTTTCTGATTAAAGGTTTATACATACTGTTATAATGGTGTCCTTTCAAATGTTTCCTCTTCTTTTTGGAATAATAGAATCATAGAATTGTAGAGTTGGAACGGGCCCCCTGGGTCATCTATTCCAACCCCCTCCAATGCAGGAATCTCAACACGTGGTCCCCGCATTCAATTTGAAACCAGGCCAGACCCTGCTTAGCTTTGCAAATGTGCTAGCAGTTTTATTCTGTTGCTTATAAATCCGCAAAGCCATATCTTGTGTGTAATATTGTGTGTGTGCGATATTAAATTATTCAGACCAGTTTTGTATGCATCCCCCAAGATAGTGTTCACATTGCATCTGAAGCACAAGATTAAACACACACTCTCACACACCTTGCCCAGCCTTCTTATTACACACATGGATGGGATTGTAATATATGGAAAGAAAGAAAAAGTCATCCTCAAAACACACCAAAACTTAAATGAGCATTAACAAATTACCTCACAACAATTGCAGGTATCCAAATCTTTCAAATCTGAAACCTGAAGAAAATACTGAGAGAGACAAGCCATTTCTCAATCTCAGCAGAATATCTTCCTCACGGTGTGGAAAGTGTCATTATACGCTTTTCAGGGTAGCCATTTTAGTCTCTTACAGAAAAAAAACAACCCTCATTTTATTGCATCTTAAAGACTAACCAAACTATTAAGATATGACTTCAGGTGCATCTGATGAAGTGAATTGTAGTCTAGAAACATTTGTGCCATAATTTGTTAAGGTGCCACAAGACTCTGTTATTACATGATTTACTTGTGACTATGATATGATACCTCCAAAATGTAGTACTTCAGCATATTTTTTGTGGAGCCATCCTGTCTTAACTGAGATGTTCTGAACTCTGGCTGCCATCAGCTCCTGTTAAAGTATCCATGAATGATTCCAGATGAGGTTTCCCTTATGCAAACCAATGATGTCTTGCTCCTGGGTGTTGCAGAGGTCTGTGTGAGGCTTGTAGACCTCAGTGTCTTACATTGCTGCCTTGGTTTTTGATTTTGTTTCAGAGCATGAGCTTCTGGAGGAGCTGCTGACTTATGATGACCTCTTTCTGGAAACATTCAATGCTTTTCTGGCTATGCCTGTGAGTAGAGGTCACATCTTTCCCTGTTATCTGAACTCTGGGTTTTGGCTGGGTTAGAAGGATACTTTCACAGTTGTGACATACTGTTCTTCACAGAACAGTGCATTGGGTTTTGTTTTGTTTTTAAATGTAAACAGCTGGTGGGTGGGGGATATTTGTGGGAAAGGGCTGCATGCAAAAGGTCCCAGGTTCAATCCCTGGTGTCTTCCAAGTGGGGATGTGAAGTATTTCTTCCTGAAATTCTAGAAAGCCACTGCTTAGTAGGTGTGGATAATACTGAGCTAGATGGACCAGTGGTTTGACTTGGTATAAAGACGGTTTCTATAAGATCAGGACTGGGCAAGGAGAATTAATCCTTGCCCCACCTCACACTACAACTCTGATGAATATATATGTAAATGGAGATTTCATTTCCAGGGTTAATAATGATTTGATTTATTTGATTTATTTATTTACGGCTATTAGCCCATAAAATAATAATGGCTAATAAGGGTTAATAATGGCTCCAGGAAGGAATTTTCATTGGGATCACAGTGGATGCGGGGAGAAGGGCATATAGCAGAGGTGGCCAGGATCCATTGGGACTGATAGGTCAGAAAGCTGGGAGACCAACAGCAGGGGGAGCCAGAGCCCATGGAAGACAGAACCAAGTACCGTATTTCCATTTGTGTCCCCATCTTCCATTCCTGGCCTCTCACCTCCCATGACACACTTTTAAAAACATTTCATAAATGTGAGGCATGACTGAAGATATGCATAAGCATATTTGCATTTTTAAAAAACAAACAAAGTTACTTGTTTGATGCAATGGAGTAAGGACAAGACTAAATGCTTGCTCAGTTGCCCTTCCAGCATTCCACTTTCTGGCATATATATTTGTAGCACGGGTTGCAAAGCCAGGTTTTAATGGCTGCCGAAGGACCTGTGGTGAGTGACTGCTCAGAAATACTCTGTGCTCATATTCTTCTTAGAACTAAAAGTGACCTCTGACTGTTCTACCGGCTTTTCAGGTGATGTGCCACTTTCCTGCCTAAAGGGATGCGTTTTCTCTTTCAAGTAGGCTTTCCCTCTTAGACTGCATTATGACCGGCTGACAGGACGACTGCAGGAGCTGGATGGCTTCCTCTTGCCAATTGGGTCAAATTCCCTTTGCTATGGAGCAACCGATACAGAGAGGGAAAGGGCCCTGAGCTGGTTAGCGCAGGAGCGCTTCCTCCCATTTCAAAGGTTGAGCACTGGATCTGTTTGCATTTTCCTATACAATGCTCTGCACTATTTCTTACCTTTCCGTTGACCTGTTGCATTGCAGGTATTTTCCATGCTTCAGATATGGGTTCAGGGTTTTGTTCCTGCTGATGTGAATTCCTATGTGTCTATAAGGTGGTTGCAGTCATTTTAATCTTGCAAAGAGGGAAATGGACAGGAAACACGGAAGCCATTGAATGTCATGTAGTGTATAATATGCCCATTCTACAGATCAGTAAGTCTCTGACATCCAGCAGTTTTATTTGTTTGGCCCAGTCATGTTCACAGCTAGAACAACAGAACCAGTTCCTGTGCTTAATTTCATCCCATATTATATTGGGCCCCTTAATTACTTTCAGAAGCGGCACTGAGCTCTGGGACATGACTCCTTCCATGCAGTATTGCATTAATCGCAGGCAACCAAAGAGGATAATTTGAGCATGTACTTTTCCTTCCCTCATAAGTAACAACAGCTAAACTTCAAGCCCCTGAGACCAAGAGGCTTGAACAGATATTCTCATGCTGTGTCCAAGCAAATCTGTCCCAGGTTGCAGTCACATGGGATGAAGACCCATTGCCTACTGTGGACTTCAGAATAAGGAATGCAACCGAAGGCATTTCCAATGTTATAAAACCTGCCAATACCTTTTAGCGCAGGGTTAGGGAACCTGTGGCCCTTCTGATTGTTGAACTCCAACTCCCATCAATCCCCGCCAGCAGGGCTAAGGGTCAAGAATGATGGTGGCTGTAGTCCAGCAGCATCATTCTAGAGATCCCCTCCAGTGCTAAAGATAGAACTAACCAGCCTAAACCCCATGTTGCAATATAAGAACAAATTTTCTGAAAAAGTGGGCATGCACACGAAAGCTCATACCAATAACAAACTTAGTTGGTCTCTAAGGTGCTACTGGAAGGGATTTTTTTTATTTTGTTTCGACTACGACACACCAACACGGCTACCTACCTGTAAACAAATTTTCTGTCACAGAAGCATGTGCAAGTAGACTTTCTGAAGGGGGGGGATTTGTGAATCATTTCCCCCTTTTCTAATTTGTAAAAGTTAACAGTTTAACTGTGAATATGATGAATGTACCACCTAAAATAATTTTCTAAAGGATAAAGTGGGCTTAGAATAATGCCTTGCAGCCCTTCCTGTGGCCTGGTGCTCTGAGCTGTCACTGTTTCTGAAGCATTCATTTGCTGCCTGTTTCCTGCTAGGACTCTCTTTTACCTGGAGTATAAACTGGCAAAGCTGTTGCTGTGTCCTCTGGATGAGAAGTACCCAGGGAGTCGCTATGCAATTCGTGGGTTCAGTCGCCAGTCTGACAGCACTGCCATCTCCAGCATCCCCAGCCATTCATCAACAGAGCGGCAGCCCACTGGAGTCCCAAGCCACGTGCTGCTAAGACTTCCTAGCCAAACACGCAGTACTCCAGCCTGCCTAGGTGAGTCTCCCTCAGCTGCTGTCTTCTGCACCCTCAGGAGTGGATCTCCTCAGCCATATCTTGGTCCCTTTCCACTGCTGGAGAGATGCCTGTCAGTCTATTCGCATGTTTAGCTCTCAGACTGCTATTTGGTTGGCTGGAAAGAAGACAAAACTATGGTGTGTGACTGCACTTGGAATACTGTGTATAGTTCTGGTTGCCTCACTCGAAAGGTATTTTAGAGATGGAAAAGGTGCAGAAAATGGTAATGATCAAGTACCACCTCCTTTGTCCAGCAATAGCAACCTTTTTACTTAGCTGCCATCTCCTAATAGCCATTGATAGATTTGTTGTCAGTGAATTTGTGGCTAGTTCTTTTTAAAGTAATCAAAAGTAAAATTATTTATGTTGCCTTGACCATGTCAAAAGGGAGTTTGGAAAATGACTTAGATGGGGCAGGATCCAAGCCTTCTTACTGTCACATGAACCCATTGCACTTGCTTCCATTCTACACCCAGGTGGGGAGCAAGCCTCGCCATCCATCAGCTCATCTGAAAACATTTTCTTTCTGACCCCTCTAACCTTCGGTCTCCATGCTTTCCTGCAGGACATTTTGTAAGATCATCTGGCCAAACCTCCACTGAGATATCCTTGGAGTTCCCAGGTATCTTGAGTTTAGCTCTATCTCCAGCCGCAGAACATCTGAGCAGGCTCCAGCTCCAGAGACTCCTGTCTGACTCCAGCATACGAAGAGCAACTGGTAGGAACCCTGCAGCTAGGTTGGGGAAATTGGAGGTTGGGTAAGAGCTAGCTGGAAAAGGGTGCATTCATTGCCCTGGCCCCTGGAAGGAGGTGCTTTCAAAGGTCAGCTATTTGTGATTTTGCTTCTGATATGCGTCCCCTTACAGGTAGGCTCAGAAGTGGCTGGACCAATGCAGGTGAGCCAGTGGTAACTCCAATTCATCTAAGCAGAGCTGCTCTTGCCTCCTCGCCTGATCAAGAATTCACTGAACTTCACATGGATGGGTAAGTCTGGCTGCTAAAAGTGCCATGACGAGGATACCAAATTATTTCTAACCAAGTTAATGTAATGTTCTTCTGCCAGATGAAATGGTCTTGTGAAACCTGAAATCTGTTGTGCAATGTGTACGGCACAGCTCACTTTTCATGGTGACTATGAATTCAAGTTTTCCATGCTTGCGAGTTATCTAATGCAAAATGCTATTGCCAGAATATTTACTGGATAAAGGTTATCAGAACAGAATTACATCCATATTGGTTGATCTACAATGGTGGCCAGTCCATTACTGTGCCCAATTTAAGGCAATTTTTTTTATTTTTTTAAAATAAATTTTTATTGATTTTCCAACACATATTAAATAACAATACAAAACAATACAAAAACAGACACACATATAAACATGTATAGTTTCTTAACCTTCTTTTCCTTAAACCTTCTTTCAGCGACTTCCCCATACCTCCTTTTTCTGCATCCTTGTTTTAAAATTTTTCCAGCAACCTCTAATTTTATTTACTTATGGCACTTCCTTTAAATCCTTATTCCCATGTCCAATTGTTTATCGCTGCAATTCTATTTTACATTACTCAAAACATTTTAGCACTCATTAATTTTACAACAGTTCTTAAGGTAAACTTTAAATTTCTTCCAGTCTTCTTCCACCGTCTCTTTCCCTTGGTCTCGGATTCTGCCAGTCATTTCAGCCAATCCCATGTAGTCAATCACCTTCGTCTGCCATTCTTCCAGTGTGGGTAGTTCTTGTGTCTTCCAGTACTTTGCTAAAAGTACTCTTGCTGCTGTTGTCACATACATAAAGAACATCCTATCTTTCTTTGACACCAATTGGCCTACCATGCCCAAGAGAAAGGCCTCTGGTTTCTTCGCAAAAGTGCATTTAAGCACCTTTTTCATTTCATTATAGATCCTTTCCCAGAAAGCCTTAATCTTTGGGCATGTCCACCAAAGGTGATAAAAAGTACCTTCAGTTTCATTACATTTCCAGCATTTATTATTGGGCAAATGGTAAATTTTGGCAAGCTTGACTGGGGTCATGTACCACCTATAAATCATTTTCATAATATTCTCTCTTAAGGCATTACATTCCGTAAACTTTATACCGGTGGTCCATAACTGTTCCCAGTCTGCAAACATAATGTCATGTCCAATGTCCTGTGCCCATTTAATCATAGCTGATTTAACCATCTCATCCTGTGTATTCCATTTCAACAGCAAGTTATACATTCTTGACAAATTCTTAGTACTGGGTTCCAAAAGCTCTGTTTCTAGTTTCGACCTTTCCACCTGAAAGCCAATTTTCCTGTCCTGTTTAAAAACTTCGTTTATCTGGTAATAATGGAGCCAATCTCTTACTTTGAGCTTCAATTTCTCATAACTTTGCAATTTAACTTTTCCCTCCTCATACTCTATAATTTCCCAATATTTCGGCCATTTAGATTCCATGTTTAATTTTTTCACTTCCTTAGCTTCCATCGGTGACAACCACCTGGGTGTTTTATTTTCCAGCAAGTCTTTATATCTAATCCATACATTATATAGGGCTTTTCTAACAATATGATTTTTGAAACCTTGGTGGATCTTAACCTTGTCGTACCATATATATGCATGCCAGCCAAATCTATTATTAAACCCTTCCAAGTCCAAAATGACTGTATTTTCAAGAAGCAGCCAGTTTTTCAGCCAGCAAAAAGCCGCTGATTCATAGTACAGTTTTAAGTCCGGCAGGGCAAACCCCCCTCTTTCTTTTGCGTCAGTTAGTATCTTAAATTTTATTCTGGGCTTTTTGCCCTGCCAGACAAATCTAGATATATCTTTTTGCCACCTCTTGAAACAATCCATTTTGTCCACAATCTGCAATGTTTGGAACAGAAATAACATTCTCGGCAAGACATTCATCTTAATAACAGCAATTCGGCCTAACAAGGAAAGTCTCAAACTTGACCATATTTCTAAATCTTTTTTCACTTCTGCCCAACATTTCTCATAATTATCTTTAAATAGGTTCACATTCTTAGATGTCAGATTTATCCCCAGGTATTTCACCTTCTTTGCTATCAATAAACCAGTATCATTCTGGAATTTCTCTCTTTCTGCACTTGTTAACAATTTAAGGCAATTTTAAGCTTTAAAAACCTAAAACAGCTTGGGACCTAAGTACCTTACAGACTGCTTTCTTCCATATGTTTCTCCCTGCATGCCTTGTTCATCTTATGAGAATATGATCCAGATTTTTTGGCTGCCTGAAGCACAGCAACATGGTGTTGTGCTTTATCAGTGGTGTCACCCATCCGGTATATTCTACAGGCATGTTGTAATAGTATGTTTCCTGCACCAGACTAAATGAAATTTGATATCCCTTTGAACTATCTAATTCTGTAAGATTTGCCTGCAAAAAGCTGTCCCCATCAATTGTCTGGTTTTGACGCACTGTTCCATCTGTTCCTTTTGAAGTTGTCGGAAGCCATTTTCAGGTTCTGGGAAGGTTTTGCAGTTTGACTTGAATGAGACAAGGAACTCCCAGGAAGGGGAAGGGGACACATTTCTTTCGCCTTGCTTTGGAAGTGCCGCTCTGCAGCAGCTAAAAGAAGAGATCCTAGGGACTGTGAGTAATGTGGCATCCTGCTGAGAAACTTGGCTTGGATGCATTCTCTCTAACCAGCTCATTTCCCCCACTTTCTGACTTATATGGATCCATCTATATAGCATAGCTCAGTCGGTTAGAGCGTGATGCTGTTAAATGCCAAGGTTGCAGGTTCAATCCCCATAAGGGACAGTTGCATATTCCTTCATTGCAGGGGTGTGGATTATATGATCCTCAGGATCCTTCCCAAGTCTCTGATTCTATGATCTTGTATTGCGATGGTGACTACCAAAGTCACAGGAGAAAAGGTGGTTGTCTCACTCTGTTCAATGGTGATGTGAACTGCAGTGTTAACAACAGTGGCCCTATTAGGGCATTCGGTCTCCATGCATGTAGAACCCTCCACTAGGTTTAGGCTGATGAAAGTTATAGATTGCTTCTCACTTAGAAAAGTCTCAACACAGTTTACAACCAAAATAGAAATGTAATAATAATAATAATAAATTGCACAAACATGTTAAAGACATAGTAAAGAATACAGTGTCATGAAAGAATTAGTTCTCAAGGTAACCACCCAGAACATGACAAACAGTCAGTTGAAAGGAAAACACTTTGCCCGATGCTGAAACAATGGCAAAGTTGGTGTCAGGTGGACCTCCCTGAGGAGAGCATTCCATAGACAGGGGGGCTACTACAGAAAAGACCCATTCAGGGCTGTACTTGGCACGAGGGGCCTCCATGAGTAAATTGGGTAAAAATGGCATGTTAGTAAGGGCAGGGCTTTGAAGCACCACACACACACACACACACGCACACACACACACCACTTCTCCCTGCATGTAACTTTCCCCATTTTTTCCTCTTGTGCAACGTAGCCATAGAATGGGCCCTCAGATGTATAGCTGTGGGCAGGTGGCATTCCCTTCTCCCCTCAGGTGCTTACAGCTCTGCCAGCTATCTTTCCCCTCCCTCCCTCTTGTATTGCAGAGGGCTGGCATGGACAGCTTCAGGGAGTTCCTCCATGGCACACTGGGAATCCACCTCCTTGACTTCTGGATTGACTGTGAGGATATTATGGAGCACACCACACGCCTGGAGAAGGCCAGAACTGCATCCCAGGAGATCCAACTGTTCTTTTTCAGCGCTCTTCGGTATGGATGCAAATGAATTTTTCAAACTAGATGTGGAGGAGAATGGCTATACAGATGTGACATGGGAGATCCCTGACTGGGTCTTTTTATAAAGCACTTGTTGCAGTGATGCAGCTACAGGGAGCAAGGGCCTAGCCATCATCATCATCATCATTATTATTATTATTATTATTATTATTATTATTATTATTCGGGGACGCGGATGGTGCCTAGGACTTTACGATCGCATGGTCGGTGGTTCGAATCCCCGCGGCGGGGTGCGCTCCAGTCGTTCGGTCCCAGCGCCTGCCAACCTAGCAGTTCGAAAGCACCCCCGGGTGCAAGTAGATAAATAGGGACCGCTTACCAGCGGGAAGGTAAACGGCGTTCCATGTGCTGCGCTGGCTCGCCAGAGCAGCGATGTCACGCTGGCCATGTGACCCGGAAGTGTCTGCGGACAGCGCTGGCTCCCGGCCTATAGAGTGAGATGAGCGCACAACCCTAGAGTCTAGCAAGACTGGCCCGTACGGGCAGGGGTACCTTTACCATTATTATTATTATTATTATTATTATTATTATTATCATTATTAATTACTACCCTGGGTGAAGCCTCCAGAGGGGTGCCATTGAGGCTTCCAGCCTGTGTGTGTACACAAATGCACATGGGGGTGTGTGTGAGCCAAAGTGAGTCTTTGACCTGGGTGAAATAAAGCCTAGTTTTGCCCCTGCTTGTTAGCTGGCAGAAGATGCTTAACCCTTTCCTTCATGCTGTTTACCCAAACTGTGTCACCTTCGAAGCTGCTATTAGCTCCACAGCATGGATAAAAATGTGGGCACCTAGGAGATGACGGTACTTCCCGCACCCCCAGTAGAGCTAATAGTGATGCTGGTGCTGTGTTGCACCACACGGTCACCACTTCAGTGTTTCTTAAACATCTGGGTGGTATCACACTAGAAGAGAGCCCCATGCAGGCTGACGCCATGATGTGTTAGCAACAAACTGGCTCTATGAGTTACGTGGCCCACCCACTTGCCCCACCAAATCTAAGTTTCTGGCTCGGCCAGCTTGCACTCAGCTCCGACTTTTCCTGCTCTAGCTTTTCCTTCCTCTTTTGTTGGCAGGAGCATTCAAGCCAAGTACAAGCTGATGCCTCCTCCTGCCTGTCGGGTGAGTAATGCTGCTTGGGGGGCAGGTGCCCCTGCGTTTTTCCAGGTCACAGCTTTAAGAGAACCTTTGCTCTCCCCAGGGAAACTGACAAATCTGCCAACTGCGTAGCTCAGCTGCTAGCCTGAATGGGGGTGGAAGCCCAGGGACAATGTCTACCTCCTACCACCTCCTCTGTCAGGAAAATTCTTTGTTTCCTGAAGCTGTAGCCTGAATCTCATGATGGGTGGTGTGTGTGTGTGTGTGTGTGTGTGTGTGTGTGTGTTGTATCAGAGCAAGCTTCTGTTGCCTCTTTCTATCCTCCCTCTGTTGGCCTTTTTACCTTTATTTCCAGCTTTGCATTGTGGGTGCTTCCAGACATGGACTATTTTTGCAGCATTCAGTAACGGCTGTTCTGCTTTAAAAATAAAAGTTCATTGCAGATTGATTCTGCATCGCCTCACTGTCTCCTTTGGAAAACAGATGTAGGTGATGCCAGCAGTGGTGGTGGTCGTATCCATACCTTCCTATTGTGGGTGGACCTATACCAAAACTGCAATCACCAGCTCTTTGTGTCTCATTCAAATGACAGTCTTGTCCTTTTGTGTTATTTGACAAAGACATCTGATTTGTTCCTCCTCCCTGGCTATGATAATCTCTGCCCACCACTTAAGCCTTTTTGGACCATCTTAAGACAAGTCAGCAGAACATGAGAGTTATCAACAGCCTTTTGCAAAGTCTTAAAAAGGCACCCACATGGATAGTTCTATAGAACTCAGGAAATCTATAAGAATGTGGGAATAATGAGAACAACTTATTTAAGCCTTACCACCTGCGAAAGAGCTTAGGCCCCATTTATATGAAGGGTATCCGGTGTGATTGTTGTTGCTTCTGTGGTAGTTTCCATTCCAACTGGCATACTCCACACCCTTTGAAGTACATCCCTTGCTTAACAAGCTGTTAAAACAGGGCTGGGAAATTTGTGGTCCTCCTGATATTGGTGAATCTAATTCCCATCAGCCCAAGCCTGTATGGCCAATAGGCAGGGATGATGGGAATTGAAGTCCAATAATACCTTGGGAGCTGTCACAGAAGTGATACATCCTGTGCCAGATTTACGTATAAGCTAAAGGAGCTACAGCTTAGGGCCCCACTCTCTTGGAGGCCCCCCAAAAAATTAAAGGAAAAAACAAATGGATGTACATTTCCAAAATATAAGATAAATAAGCAAATAAAATAAAAGCTACATACAGCAACAGTGTTTTGTGTTGTGTAGGCTCCTATTTGTTATGTGCAAATTGCTTTAGATACCTATTAGGTCCATAAATTACCATATAGCATATATTAAACACAAAAAACAGTGACAATTTGTTGTTGACTAGGACAGCTGGACATATAAAGGGCCCCATTACCTTCAGTAGCTTAGGGCCTCATCAAACCTAAATCCGGCCATAGACACATCCTTGTATTGGAGGAACTTTGCCTGGACTCAGCCAGTGTGAGAGCAATGAAGGAGGTGGTAGCAACTGCAAATGTCTAGAAGAAACACGACAAGTGGTTATTTAATTTCCATTTTCTACAAATTGCATAATAACATTACTGCTTTCCTGACCCTCTGTTGGCAGCAGCAACGTGATGAAACTTCAAGCCCTGAGGAGACTGCTTTTGCTGCCTTGAGCAGAAACCAATATGATGCTTTGAGGCGCCTGCGCTCCTACTGGGTCCCCCGGTTTCTCATTCACCACCAGAGGACCAGGCAGCGCAGGTTTGTGTGTTGAGGGATCATGAAATGAACGGGAATTTGGGGTGTGCGGAATGGGTTATTTTTTTCAGCTGCACCGGGCAGTAAAATGATATTTCTCTGTGTTATTTACTGAGTTGAATAGGATCCAAAATGCAGCAGTCTGACTGGTCCTAGAACAATAGGATTCAGAATGCAGCAGTCTTATTGGCCCTAGAACAATAGGATCCAGAATGCAGCAGTCTGATTGGTCCAAAGGAGCCACCCAATGCAGCTCCAGGTGAAAGTGAATCCGCAACCTGATTGGCCTACAGGTGAATCCCGGAATTAGCCAATCACGTGGGGCCCATTGTGTAACTAATGCATTTAAAGCAGACATTCTGGGGGAACTTCCATTCCTCCTCACCACTATTAAAGCCTTACTTTGGAATTACCCAGAGGTCCGGCGGTCCGCCAACCCCGTGGCCAGAGGGGAAAAACAATTCCAGAGACTTCTTGGTCAGAGAAAAGAGATTTATTGAGATCTGCGCAGAGGCAGCCAGTGGAGTCCTCTCCAAAGACTGGCTACGCCCAATTTCACATTTGCAAACTTTCTTATACCTTGAAAACACCCTTCCCTCCCCCAAGCTTCCCCAAAACCTTCTCCAATCAGCTGGCAAGTTTTAGCTTACTCCCTAATATGGCATATGGCTAGCTAAGCGCCCCTCCTTCCCTTGTTCGTGTGTTCTTCTCTTGCGTTACTGCATCAGAGAGCATGTGCAGAAAGCAACTGCAGTTTCTGCTTAGCTGAGAGAAAAAAGAGGAAGTGGGCTTCCCTGCTAGCCAGCAGAAAGAGGAAGCTGGCCTTTCTGCAAAGCCGCTGCTCGCTGTCTGCTAGCCGGCAGAAAGAGGAAGTGGGCCTCTTCCCAATTCAGCAAAGCAGGATAGTATGCAATTTTAACAGAGCAATTTATCAGAGCAGAGCAATTTACTTTAGAAAACAATTTATCAGAGCAATTTACTTAAATATAAAATACAGGGAATACCTTCCCTGTCCCTTCACTATGAGCTGAATAAAGAGCATGAAATCCACTCTCGACTCTGAGTGTATTTCACTCTGGCAGCAAAATTCAATAACCAGAGAGGCCTTTGACAGGAAGATTAGGCAACGTCTTTTTCGTTTAGAGAAAAGGCAAGTAAGGGGGTCACATGATAGAAGTTTATGAAATTACGAACGGCATGGAGCAAGTGGATAGAGAAAGATTTTTCTCCTTCCCTTCTAAACACTAGAACTTGTGGGCATAAAATGAAGCTGAATGTTGGAAGATTCAGGGCAGATAAAAGAAAGTACCCCTTCATGCAGTTAAACCATGGAACTACTCCCACAGGGGGCAATGATGGCCACCAACTCGGATGACTTTAGGATTAGACAAATTCATAGAGGATAATGGCTACCAATGGTTACTAGCCATGATGGTTATGCTCTGCCTAAATAGTCAGAGGCAGAAATGCTTCTGAATGCCAGAATTCGGAGGAGGAGATAGTGATGTTGTGCTCAGGTCCTGTTTGCAGGATTCCCACAGGCACCTGGTTGGCCACTGTGAGAACAGGATGCTGAAATAGATGGGCCATTGGCCTGATCCAGCAAGCTCTTCTTATGTTCTTATGAGAGATCTAGGGCAGGTAAACAGGAGCTTGGATTATTGCACAGAATATTGAGTTGGAAGGGAGACCAAAGGGTGATCTAATCCAGTCTCCTACCAATGCATGAAACTTTAGAGCAGGGATGGGGAACCTCAGGCCTCAGGGCCAAATGCAACCCTCCATGCTTCTCTGCCTGGCGCTTGGGACTCCCCCAATGCCACACCTCTCACCAGCCTTGCTTTGCACCTTCCTTGGGTGCTCTTGCCAGGCTGCAATGTGCCCTTGAACTCCGGCAACGCCTCTTGCTTGCCTAGTTGGAGGCCAGAGAGGGATGTGTGAAGGAACTAGCCTTCTGTAGAAAAGCTAAAATTCACATTCATTGTTACATATTAACAGCTGCTACATTGAACATTTAAAAGTGATCTTCATGTGGTGACTATAATGTGCAAATTGGCTCCTCAGGGCGCTTGCATTCTCTGTTGTCTTCCTCAACATCTCCCTCTCTCTTTCAAATGGGGAAAGTGGAAGGCTGTTTGTTGGCTCAAAATAATGCTAGCCTATTTATGTTAACACTTTTGAATGCAGTTCAGGCTTCCCAATTGACAAGGAGCTCTTCCCAAGTACTGACTTCCTGTCCTCTCTTAACATGGCGGCATCGCTTCCTGTTGTGGATGACCAAAAGGACACAATGAGAAATGGAGACTCGAGAATGGTGTGCGTACCAACCCTTTAAAATCACAGAATACTTGGTTCTGTTTTATTTCTAACCTATACTGTTATCCTGTGGTCATAAATAACTCTCTTGATGTAAGATATGCTGGTGGATTTCTCCCTGCTGCAACCCTCCCTCCCCCAGCAGTTTGATCATCCCATGGTCTGTAATTGACTAAGTTAAGGTGACTTGAAATTAAGGTGACTTGATATTAGGGACTTGTGGGAAACTCGCATGAGAATTTGGGGTGAGGTGGGGGAGGGCTGGCAGCCAGGTCGCTTTAAAGCAGGGGGTGGGGAAGCTGTGCCCCCAGATGTTGCTGGACCACAACTCCCATCATTCCTGACCATTGGCCATGCCAGCTGGGATTGTTGGGAGATAGGATTCAATCACATCTGGATAGCTGCAGATTCCCAATACATGCTTCCAGGCTTTCGCTGGTAGTCGTGGTGACCAAGTATGTATTTAGGGTAACTCTGCTTTATCAAATAAGCTGAGTTTCAGAATGGCCTTGGAGAATCTGGACACAGTTCTAGCCCTTGCTCCACTCCATCTAGCAGTGAGGCCCTGAAGGAACATTCAACTCTTTGCTAGGGCTCTGATATCTGTCCATCTTTGCTTCAGCAATTTAGGAGGAACAGAAAAAGTGGAATTGGTCCAAGCAAGCAGTTGGACCTCGCAGAAGACCCCTCTGAAACACTGACGACCACCAGATTTCTCCAGGTACTGATGTGTGACCTGGGGGATGGTGATGGCTTTCTTCACTACTTGACTCGGTGAGTTATGCTTTTCTTAGCAGCCTGAACATTTACTGTTCTTTGTCGGGGTGTGTGTGTGTTGCTTCCTATTTGTGACCCAAGGGAGGATATTCACTTGTGGGGAATGTTTTTGCAGCCTTGTGCAGACCAGCTGCCTCCTTATATTCCTGGTTTTATTGGCGGCATTTTTCCAGTTTTCCGTTAAGCTAAGGGAAGCAGCTTTCCTGGTTTACCCTTCAGGTTTGAGGATCCTCAGAAGACCCATAACCTGTTGCTGTGGAGGAAGCTGAAGCTCTATGAGGCTGCATGGGCGCAGGAGGCAAGCCAGTCAGAAATTCACCATATTGCTTGGCAGATTTTTCAGACATTTATGGCGTCTTATGCAGGATGCAACACAGGTGAGCTAACCAGGAATGTGGAGCAGCATTTGTTACCTCTGCTCTGTCATATGCCTCTGAGGTGGCAGGAACCTAGGTCTGTTAGGAGTAAGAACCCTTTGATCTGTTGAGGGCCACATTCCTTCAGGGTTTATCTCTTGGGGAACACATGCCAGGGATGGGAAAGACCACAGTCAAAATTTGGCAGCATTGCACCTCTCTCTCTCTCTCTCTCTCTCTCTCTCTCTCCCTCTCTCTCTCTCTCTCTCACACACACACACACACACACACACAGGAATTTGAGAGTAGTGTTCCAGAGAGAGAAATAGCAGGCCTACACAGAGCTGTTAACACTGAGGCAGCATACACACCAAATCCTTGAAGCAAACACCTTTTCCCCAAATCCTGGGAACTATAGTTTGTTAAGGGTGCTGGGAATTGTAGTACTGCATGGGGAAACTTGGTTTCTAAGTAATAGCTCATCCAAAGAACTGTCATAGCAAACCTGCACTTTGAAGATGGGGGTCTTAAGCCAACCTTGTGTTCTGCTTCTCCTTTCCTTGCAGGGCTTAGCGCCCTTATACTGGAATACATCCAGCATCTTGAGAGGATGCTTTCCTTTGGCAGTGAAGACCTGAAGCCTTCCACTTTTGAACCAGTGGTTCCCTATGTTCTGGCTGTTCTGGATGAGATGTGGCTCCATTATCTTCGCCATGAAGTCACAACTTTCCTTGAGTGAGTCCCAAGCTGTCCTACACTATCCCACCATGTAAGATGGTGTAGTCTGAGTTTAAACCCAGTTGTTGCTTTATTAAGAAAATGGGTTTTGAGAGTCAATAAAGAAAACTATAATTACCCTTTTCCCAGTCAGCCAGTGCTCTTTGCAAATAATTTTTAAGCTCTTTGATTGTAAAAGGGGGGGAATTGCCGTCTAATTTTCTTTTTTGCAGATACTGTGTACCAGAATCTCACGACGATGACCAAAGTATCATGAGTGAAGGCGATAGAGTAAAACAGGAGGGAAATGAGAGGTAATACAGAATGCTGTGGAAACAAAGGAGCAACTTAGAGGCTGAATTCTATTTAGTAGAGGCCTGGATTTACGAAGATGCTGTTCTGTTAGCCTCTGTGCCCTTACAATATCCTGATTCATAATCTAATGAATGAAAAATAATATCTGGGGAGAAAAAGGTACCTAAAGTTTTTTGGGTACCAGCAAATGTCTGGATTACCCCTGGGTCTGCTGATAACCTTTCCATTATGTGGAGCTTAAAGTGTAGCAGAAGCTATTAACGGGGCGGTTTACAACACAATCTAAAAGTATTTCGCTTATTGTGAATTCATTTTCAGTTTATATATTTGAGAGAGAGAGAGAGATTCTAGCCCTCATAGGTGTGAAGGAAAGTTTGAAAATACATGTGCACAATCTGCAAATGGAGCTTGGTCAAGGCTAATGAAATGAAAAAGCAGGGTTTGCTTTCTCTGCCAAGCTCTTATCTCCCTGTCCAGATTGCTTTCTCAGGCCATCCCCACCCATCTTTTGACCTTTCCCATCTCACTCAGTGCCCAGATGAAACCCAAAGTACTGCAGTCCACTTACACTTTGCAAATATATATATATATGCATCATTCTTTGGTGATCTGGGTGATTTATTCTTAAAATGGAATTTGCATTTCATTGATACACCTCTGGAATATAGTTTTGTTTTTTCCAAGTCCTCTGAATGATAAATATTTATGGGCTAATACTTTGCGAGCAGGGAGGCTTCATATTGAACGATAACGTGAAGCTGTGATTCCTGAGCCCTGCAATGATCCTCATTTGTGTGGCCCTTCCTGCAGGATAAAGAAACAGAGGCAGAATGCCTGGCCACACCATGACCAAAAAGGCAGAGGGAGACACAGGAAAAGAAGCAGGAAGAAGGCAGCCATGACGTCTCACTGCACAGGAAGTGCTGCTGAGCAAGAGACAACAGGAGAGAGGTCAACAAGCCCTCAAGATGCGCCCACCCCTCAAAATGCGCCCGACCTGCTCAGCAACGCCGTTGTTTTAAATGTTTATAGGAAGGTGGCTCATAAAATTCAGGATGTGGCGCTGCAAAGGATTCTGGGACTGCTCCAGGAAGTGGAGGTTTGCCAGGATGGTGCCCAGAGTGAAAAGCGCCTGGGTTGTGTGATGAGGCTTCTAGAGATCTGGGACAAGCCGGGGGCTGTGGGATCAAGTGCCTGCTTCCCAGAAGAGCTGAAGATGAGGTTAAAGAAGGAGGTAGCCGGGGGAGGGATAAGTGACTCCAGCTGGAAGGAAATCCGAAGCTCTTTGCATTCCTTTCTGGCCCCTGCTTTTGAGCAGTTCTGGGATGAAGTGAGTGAGGGGCTGAGGAAACATGGGGTGCAGCCCTCCGAGATCCCAGAGGAGCGCTGGGGGAAGCTGGAACCGTTCCTGCACTCCATTGCCGCCAAAGTGGCTCTCAGGCGTTTAAAGAGCCAGAAAGCTCACGATGGATCAGCAGCCACAGCTCAACCTGTTAAGGGGGACAGGACCTCTTTCTGGCAGTCCCTAAGGAAAGCTGCAGAGGGCTGGCCCACCATCGAGATGCTCCATTTCCTCAAACACCTCCAGGGGCATGGTCCCCCTGTGCTGGAGAGCGGCCTCCATTTTCTACTGGAGGTGCAGAAGTTCAAGAACGCCCACCACGCCTGGCCTGACATGGCTCTTCTGAAGAAGAAAGTCCACGTGATACGTGACTGTTTTCTCAACTCTCAGATTGAGCCCCGGCTACAGGTACACCTTTCCTGGGTAAGGGGCAGACAGCAAGTGTGACAGAGATATATCCTGCGCAAGGAGCAAAAGCTTCCTATTTTATACCTCCAAACAACAGGCGTGGCAAGGGAGCAACACCTGCTGTATTTTTTTCTTCCTTGAGCCTGCTCCTAAAGGAGTAAATTTGGGAAGGGAGGTGCATTCAAAGAGCTGTTTGACAGTGGACCAGACTTCCTAGGGAGCAGTGGTTTTTATTACATATTTTGTGTTTTTATCTTGCATTTTTATGCCGTGAACTGCCCTGAGATCTACCGATGAAGGACAGTATACAAATTTAAATAAATAAAAGCTTGTAGCTTTGGCAAACTAGTTGTTGGTGTTGCCTGCAGATCAGTAATTCAAAAATAATTAAATGCTACTATCAGTCTCCTGCCAGCAGAATTAATCTCAGCTTCTCACAGTCCCTGACTCATTGCATCTGGGGAATGCCTTGCCTGAGCGCAGCTGCCGCCTCTCAGCATTCGGGCAGAGAAACCAGATTATACCCAAACAGAGGCCAGAGTAGTACGAAAATGGTGTGAGTGAGAGCACACACGCTTGACCTCAAATTAGTGCTTCTGCTTAATTCTGCTGTTGGAAGAGCCGTGGGCAGGGAGGATGTTTCCTGTGGGTTATCTTGGCACGCTCCCAAATCCAGGATGCTGAATGTGTGCTTCCTGCCCTCCAGGTTGCAGTGGATACTCGGAGGCTGGGGAGAGCTATTCGGGCAGCTGAACAGGCCGTCCAGGAAGAGATTCCAGTACCGCCTCCAAGCTTGTTTGATGAGTTGAAGGATTCAGTCTTTAATATTCTGCTGCCGTACTGGGCCGCTTTCCAAAAACACTGGCTCAAGCAGTCGCCTGCGAGTGCACAAAAAGCCCCAGGTGGGTTTATTGTCACTTGGAAAACAGAAGAAATGTCCATGCAGAGATCCTGCCATTGGTGTGTGTGTGCACATTAACATAGGCAATCCCTGTGGCAAAACATGTTTTGCGCTCCTGGCTGATGTGTGGGGAAGGTAAAAGGTAAAGGTACCCCTGCCCGTATGGGCCAGTCGTGTCCGACTCTAGGGTTGTGTGCCCATCTCACTTAAGAGGCCGGGGACCAGCGCTGTCCGGAGACACTTCCGGGTCACGTGGCCAGCGTGACGAAGCTGCTCTGGTGAGCCAGCACCAGCGCAGCACACGGAAACGCCGTTTACCTTCCCACTATAAAGCGGTACCCATTTATCTACTTGCACTTAAGGGTGCTTTCGAACTGCTGGGTGGGCAGGAGCTGGGACCGAAAGACGGGAGCTCGCCCTCCCGCGGGGATTCGAACCACCAACCATACGATCAGCAGGTCCTAGGCACTGAGGTTTTACCCACAGCGCCACACGCGTCCCGATGTGTGGGGAAAGTTAAGTGCAATTGTGTAGTACTAATGCAAAATATACATAAAGTCCTAGGTTCAGTCTCTCCGCTGGAAGGATCTCACAAGTGGGAATGCTGGAAAAGACCTCCAACAGAGGCAGCAGATGGCTGGCTACTGCCAGGGTAAATGGACCTGGTCTCTGTAGCCCATTAGTCTAATTCAATCTTAGAAAAATGCTTTGACCTCCTGGCAGAAAGTCCACAAGGCTCCCACTTTCAAGACAGTGAAAGTGCAAGTCAGCTCTGGCCAATTTCTGACTTTGTCTTTGTCTTAGGGCATAGCGTGTTTCATGGAATAGGGAGTAAAGGTTGCACAGTAAAAGCTCTCCAGAGTAACATCCGTGTGTTTTACCAGTACATCACACTGAGAGAAGAAACAGCTTTGATAGATCTCCCCTCTCTGCAGTGTTGAGAAATCAGCTCCTCCTCCAGAAGAGGCGGGCCATGCTCGAAAAGGTGCAAGGGCCACCAACACAGCTGCTTCAACTGCCACCGCTCCAGCGGCCCAGGGAAGTCCAGCAAAGCAGGGGTCAGGAGGGTTTTACTTACACTTTCTCCATCAGCAAAGGCCTCACGCTACAGGTCAGTATGCGGCATTGCACTCTTTACCGTTTCCTAGGATTCAGTGGCTTAGAATACTGGGAGAGGAATGAAAGTACAAACCATTCTGGCAAGAGTGTTGGCTTTTCCCTGCTAAGTGATACAGGCTGATATTCCCGCAAGCTGCTTCTCATCTAAGAAAGTAGTTCCTCCTCTGCAGCAACTCAGAGCATCGCAAGACAAAGCTATCACCAAATTTGGTACAGCCAAGAATTGTGATAACAGCTCCTGGGTGTTGCAAAAACAACCCTAACCAGCATGTTCTGTTGCTGTAGCTGAGAGTTATGCTGCCGTCAACTTAAGTTTTCCCCCCCTTTTACACCCAGATGACTATGCCTGGGAGCCTGTTGCAAATGCAGTCTCTGGTTTGCTTCCACGCTCAAAGGGTGCATACGCATGCCAACAGTAGATATAGTAATGGTAGTATTTGTTGCCTTTGGAATTAAATAGAATGTAACAGAATAGCCGAAAATATAAAAAGTTCATTGCAGGCTTTATATGTGTTTGGCAGAATGGCATCAAAAGCAAGAAATTACAACAAGCAGTCTTGGAAGCAATGTATAGGACCACTTGCTGGAAAGCTTATCTGTGAATATGTCACTATTCAGGGAAGATTTTTTAGTCCCATGAGGCTACACTAGAGAGCAGGAGCAGATGAATTGAGTTGATCATCTCAGAATGCCTACCCTCTGTTGTTATTTTTTATGGCCTCATAACCTGGTCTTTTTTACAACATTTTTACATATGCAATAGTAGTAATCTTTAATGGGTTGTAGTAGTTCTGTAGAGAATACCATGATCTGTAAATGACCCAACACTCAGCAAGTGTCTGAAAAACGTGGGATTCCTTGTTGTAGAGCAGGGATTATAGCAACATCTGCAGGGCCAAGGGTTCCCCATCCCGGTTGCAGGGCGTTGAATTTTGGTGGGCTAAAAGCTTGTGTGTGTCAACTAGGTATTGCCCTGCAGTTGCTGCAGAAACACTGAGGCACTCCAGTGTCACTTTAGGCTAGAAAATGATAATACGCTAATACAGTAACTCCTTTTCTCCTTAGGGCATGAGCAAAGAACTCACGAGTCACAGGAAGAGGTCAACTGGATTTCAGTTTCCTTCACTTCCCAATGTGCCGGTGCTCACTTGACCATGAAAGAAGGTACCACCATTTTTCAGATCCCAAGACTTTGCATGAATGCTGAGTGGCAGCCAGAAGCCACTATGGAGCATTTTAGAATGATTTCCCCCAAAAAAGCTAGCTTGATGTAACAGAGGGGCACCCAAGAGCAAATTCACAGCCAAGAGGTCGCGCAGATGAGGACATGTATGTGTTGCATGCACACATGTACTCCTTGCTGTTGGCCAGGATGATATCACAGAAAACGTAACACTTGGAGACAGTTGAAAATGGGACAAAATAAAGATTAAGTAGCAGCAATAGGCTCCATTTTAATTATGCAATTAACAGTTTGTTGGTCACAAAACTTTTTTTCCTATTAGGTCAAAAGGTTACTATGCATTTTGGGGAAATTATAATAAGATTCAGAGTCTCAAATATGACTTTTGATGGTGAAAGTTATCTAGGCAATATAGAAACAATGATTTTTGTAAAGTAGATTTCCTTCGTATATTGACAGAATTTCCTGATCGAAAGATCTGCGTAAATAAAACAGCACAGGGCTGAAACCTCTGTTGCTAGACTGCTGAACAAACATATATATGCACAATATGGTAGCCTTACACTATGTTGGAATCAGCTACATTGAACGTTTGGCCTTGGTCTCCTGGGAAAAAGAGTTCCCATCTTTCCTCGTCCCAAAGTGAATCACAAGTGTGCCTCTCTGCTATTCATTATCATAATGGCAATACTGTAGTTACTTTCCTCTCACCAGGGTGCCCTCAGCCCCATTGATGGTCAGATTCATTATGTCACTGTCTGCTACCTTCCTCTGCATTTATGGGACAGCCTTGCTCCTCTCATACCATTATCTGCAAATGCGATAATCATGTTTCATGAAGGTCCAGATGGGCAAGTCCAGACTCTTCTGCCACCTCAATATTGCAAAAGAAGCTGCAGTCCAAGACAGATCTACTGTTCTGACTACAACAGGTGCTGCTTAGCCACTGTAGACCGATCTTGTTTGCAATCGCAGCCAAGCAACTGTCCCATCTCGGTGTTCTTGCACAGACACGTTGACCTTGCAAGCAGGAATCAGAGTTTGCTCTTTGCATATTCCAGAGCTGCTGTCAGAACTCCTTGCAAGTCACTGGTTGTCCCGCTGCCCCTGGCTACAACTCCAGAACCACCTGCCTTGCCTCCCATTTGAGTGCAGACAGCCAGGGCCCAGTCAGCAGCAGAAAACACCGGCAAGGAACTCTGGGGAAGAAGACCAAAAAATGGAAAAATTAGCTGAACTGCCAGGAATGGCCCAGTAGGGCAAATATGTAGGCAACTTGCTGTTAGTCATTCCAATTCTGGACTTTTGTTACTCAAAGCTGATAGACTGGCAACATTACAGGTGCAAAACCTTACCTTCACAGAATGTGCATATTATGCACTCTTAATGGATTCACTGCACACATGCAGAACCTGTATCTGATACAGAAATTTGCATGCAGAAACTTTAGATTTCCTTAAAGTTCAGAACATGGGGTTTAAATGTCCTCTTCCATGGCTGTGATTTCTTGCACCTCTATGGTTGTCTAATTCCAACCTCTATCCTCCTTTTTGCAATTTCTCCCATTTATGCTGAGTTCAGAATTTGTCTTTCCTTGGTTCTGAAACCTTATCTACACCCTTTCAAGGAAAGACCACCAAGCAGTGGGCTTTGTGTTTTATATTTATTCAAACTGTTACGGCAATGACCATTTGCAATGGTCTTTCCACCACTTAATGAAAGCACAAGCGCCAAAATTCAAAACTTATGTTCTGCAATAGGAAACAGTTACAGCATGAGGCACCTGCATTCTATGTTCCAGAAAACAGTGGCAGCTATTAGCCAAGGGGCAGGATCCTGCTTACCTTGGATACCTGGCAGGCGCAGAACACCTGTCCAGAAGCTTGTGGACTTAGCAACATCACTGAGGACCCTGGTACCTTGTCACATAACTGGTTGACCACTTTCATCAGGACCTAGAAAGAGCATAAGTTAAAATAAAATTCCTTCTCTTTGCTACACTTAAATGCTCCCTCAAAGACCTGCAATGTTATATATACAATTTTGATTAAGAAGGCTAAGCATATGAAAAACCAATGGGATTTTAAAGTGTATTTTGATGTTCTGAAGTGTTTCTGGTACACTTTGGGCAGCGTATGGGGAACTGGATCATAATAGATGCAAAAAAGGAACATGTACTGTTTATGGGGAAAGAAAGAAAGAAAGAAAGAAAGAAAGAGGGAAATTCTCTTCAACAAAAATATTGAGAGCAAGCCAGTGAGCCCACCCTCAATGGATGCCCAATCTGCTGAGCAGCTTAAAGTTTACCTTCTCTCCAGCCTTCCAAAATCCTTACAGTATCATCAACTGTGAGAGCTGAGCTCAAGGAATGATCTGCCACAACAGGACAAATCCAGCTTGGCCCTTGTTGCCTGTTACCTTTGATTTCCAAAAGAAATGCACAACTGGTAGAAACTTACTGAGGGCGACTCAACAGGGATGGTATCTATGATGACTGGCTGGTTGGAATACTTTGCTAGCAGGTCATCTGCTTTCTCTGCAGCCTGGAAAAAAGGTGGGGGGAATGCAGTCAGCAGTGCACTGTGTAGCAGACATAAAATTTGTGCCATAGGGGAGAAAATGCTTCCAAATGCACATCCACATCTCTGCCAAGCACCATTTTAAAAAATGATGCCCAGGGGACATGCCTGTTTTGCCCACAGGAGCCATTCCTAGCAACAATTTTCCTAAGTGTCTTAAGGGGGATGGGATGGGGCAGGAAATTTAGCACCCATTTACACCTTGGCTTCTTTAGTGAAGCTGCATTTATTTGTCCAAAACCATTGGCAAGTTTGGTAAGGACCGCTCTTCTCTTTCAATACGGAGCTTATTTAGGAATCTTCCTAAAATTTTAATGCTGCTCCTTTTAATGAGTACTATCTAACTGTTCTGGCTGGGAAGTTAGATTTGAAACAGGCTGGCAGTATATGTCAGAAATTTCAGTGTCCAGGGGTTAGAGGAATCAACTCTGCTCTTTCTGCTTCAGGCTCAAGGGCACGCCCAGCTTCCATTTCACTTTCTTTCCTCTCAAGAGAGCAAGCTTCCATTCTGAAAGAACATCAGATTTGGCAGAATCTCCAGTATCAGAAGAGATATAAAACAGTCAACTTAAGCAAAAAAAAATCAAGTTTATATAAATGTGGATTATTATTTTTTTGCCTAAATTTGTTTGCAAAACAAATGAATTGAGTTTTCTTAGTGCAAATGTTAGGCTTTTTTGATACAAAAGAATGAAGAGTACACAGCAAGCAGCATGCCAGATTCTCTGTTCATTTCTCCCTGACACTCACACCCTGCCTCTCAACTGTGGCAAAGGGAAGGCAAACCAGCTCTAGGAAGCTTCTTTCCTTCATGTATGCCAGAAAGAGCACTCGGTTCTTCAGAGCTTGAGGGGAACTGTGCTTGGGAGCCATTCATCAGGGAGTGGACTAAGCTTGCTTTAAAAGCAATTGATTTAGAACATTAGATAACAGAGCTGCTTAGAGTTCTTTTTCTCTACAGAAACGTTTGGTAATAAATTCACTCCTTTGAAAAGGACAAGCTTCCCATACTTCTGTCATGCCTGCAGATTACAAGGCTGATCTGCTGCTGGATTCTTACCAGTCTGATTTCCAGTTTTCTAACTGCTGTGTTGGCTGTTCGCTGCAGAGTTTTAAGAGTGGCCTGCAGCTCTCTTTTCTGCCACTGAGGTATTGTGGTACTGTCCACGATCTGCAAAACAAATTGATTAAGTAGATTAAACCTTATTAACTTAACTTCATTAGTTTGTTTCTTTGACCTCCTCCCGCCTCCCTTTTTTGTATTCCACTTCAATTAATTATTTCAGCAAGTTCTTTCCATCTTTCCCAAATTGTTAACCAATAATTTATCTTGACATAATATAATTTTACTTTCCCTCATTCCTTCAACAGTCTATTTATCTTAAGTCCTTTATAGTATTTATATAAAAGTCACATAGTTTCTTTCCAGACTCCCTCTAAACTTCCTCGATTTTACTATATTTTTGTAAATAAGCCTTGAATTTCTTCCAATCTTCTTCCACCAACTCTTCTTCCTGGTCCCGGATTCTGCCCGTCATTTCGGCCATTTCCATAAAGTCCATCACCTTCATCTGCCACTCTTCCCGAGTGGGTAGATCTTGTGTCTTCCAATATTTTGCAATCAGTATTCTTGCTGCTGTTGTAGCATACATAAAAAAAGTTCTGTCCTTCTTTAACACCAATTGGCCGACCATGCCCAAGAGGAAGGCCTCTGGTTTCTTCAGAAAGGTATATTTAAATACCTTTTTTATTTCATTATAGATCATTTCCCAGAAGGTCTTGATCTTTGGGCATGTCCACCAGAGGTGAAAGAATGTACCTTCAGACTCTTTACATTTCCAGCATTTGTTATCGGGCAAGTGGTAGATTTTTGCAAGCTTGATTGGTGTCATGTACCACCTGTAAATCATTTTCATTATATTCTCTCTTAAGGCATTACATGCCGTAAATTTAATACCTGTGGTCCATAACTGTTCCCAGTCAGCCATCATAATATTATGTCCTACATCTTGTGCCCATTTAATCATAGCTGATTTCACAGTTTCATCCTGGGTATTCCATTTCAACAGCAAATTATACATTTCTGACAAATTTTTACTTTTGGAATCTAACAACAATGTTTCCAATTTTGATTTTTTCCACCTGAAATCCAATTTTCTTATCCGAATTGTATGCCTCCATTATTTGATAATAATGGAGCCAATCACGCACTTTGTTTTTTAATTTTTCAAAACTCTGTAGTTTCAACTTGTCTCCCTCTTGTTCCAAAATTTCCCAATATTTCGGCCATTTGGCCTCCATATTGAGCTTTTTCTGCGCTTTCGCTTCCATTGGAGACAGCCACCTTGGGGTTTTATTTTCAAGCAAATCCTTATACCTTGTCCATACATTAAACAAAGATTTCCTGACAATATGATTTTTAAATGCTTTGTGTGCTTTGACCTTGTCATACCACAAATATGCATGCCCAAAACAAGATTATTATTTTTAACTACATTTATATACCACCATTCTCATAGAATTGTTGAAAAAATGACTAAAAATAAAAGTGCACTAGAGGATAAACAAAGATTCATATGCAACTACTTGGCAAAAATTATTTTGTATACAACTGATGGTAACAATGTTCAAATGACTCCTGTGAAATACGCTACTATTTGGAATCCTTACTAAGTTTTCAGCTTCAAGTGAGAATTTCATAAGACCTTGAGGACAGTATTTTAATATACTTTTTTAAGCAAATCTTTTTTAAGAAAAAAAATGTTACTACCCTCTAGCATAAATAACTATTGTTTTTTCCCCCACAGGGATTGTGAATGAAATGATCCAAATGTGTATTTTTTTGGGTGGTGGTGGTGCTGTATTTAGTTTTCTTTCAATTGTGTGTGTTTTCTTTATTTTTTTTTATTATGTCACTGCATTATATGCTCTTGATTAAATATAAAAAATACCAATAAAAAAACAACAACCCAAAACCCAAAGTGGAGGATAGGCAGTGTTTTATTTCTATTGTGCAGGGCCATGCAGATGGGCTTGGGGGGTTGATAAGACCTCAGCAGATTCTTCATTACAGGTTAAATTATCAAAGCACCCAGAGACCTCACCCTCTATGCCATGAAACACAGGGCACTTCAACCAGACTGATATGGTCGCTAGAAGGTGAAATAAAAGCCTCTTCGGGGAAAGTTAGCCATTATTTCAACTTCAACAGGAATCAGAGAACGAGGAACGAGCAGGGAAACATGTCCTCAAGAAGCATTCAAAAACCTTTCTTGGGCCCTTGTTGTGGGGAGGGAGAAAGTACTCACAATAGTCAGCTGGCCAACTTCTTTGGAAAGTCTCTGGGCCTCATCGATCGCGGTTCCTCCCAGTTTCACTCGCAGCGTGAGGGAGTCCACTTCCTTAGCCAAAGTCTGGCCAGCTTCCCGAGCCTGGGAGAGTAATAAAAATGCCTGACACCTTTTGGCAGAAACCATACAAAGGGCAAGAGGTTGTGTTTGCAATTCAAAGGGCGTAACCATTTTCAGTCACAAGCCTGTTGGGAGTTTATTTCAGGGGCTAGAGCCCTGGGCATTGTGCAGTTACTAGATTAGGTTTATGTGACTGCTAATTAACTTTGTTGAGCTAGAGATAGTATCTCAAATTATGCTGGATATTTGTCACCACTAATACATGCTGGCTCAGAAACCAAGCAAAAAATAGGGAGGCAGATCCTTTTCAGAAAGTGCTCAGTGACAGAGTGAAATTAGAGTTATTCCCCCCCACACCAATTTGCCTTTGGGATTATTTGATATACCACACAGGGAGCACACAATCCCCTCAGAAATTGTAGCCTATGGCAAGAGAAAGAGAAGCGCCTTCTGTGAAGTCAGTCTACTGGTCCCTCTAGCTCAGTACTGACTGACACGGACTGGCAGCAGCTCTTCAGGGTTTCAGACAGGGGTCTCCTCCAGCCCTACCTGGAAGGACCAGGGATTGAACCTGGGACCTTCTGCATGCAAGTGTGTACTCTGCTGTTGAGCTATGGTCCTTCGTTGCTGAGACCCACCCTGAGAACATGGTTATAGGAAAGATATGGTTTTAGGGAAGACACGGCTATAGGGAGCCATGACACACACAGACATACACCCCTCCCTCTCCAGGCAAGCAAGAGGGATGACTTCAGTTCAAGGACACATTCCAGCTAGGCAAAAGCACTGAAGGAAGGGGTAGAGAGCAAGGGCAGTGAGGAGTCTGGTGTGGGAAGAGTCCCAAGGGCCAGAGAGACGCATTAAGCCCCTGGGCCTGAGTTTCCTCGACTGTTTTAAACAAGTAGATAAATATTTGTGGCGTTCATTCCACAAATTGTGGTTTTGCACAAAGATAAAAGGCACACGGGATGGATTAAAAAAAGAGAGAGGAGCCCTGATGATTCTATTTGTTTTACTGATCTGCTCTTCATCTGATCGGTTCCTATCACAATGAGAAGCTGATCTCATTCCTTCTCGCCTGCTAGGCTCCATGCGACTGAAAGATGGAAGGGAGCCAATCCACTTTCTCCAGCTCTGGAGTAAGCTAGTATTTCAAAGACCTTGATGGTGCCACCAAATTAGAAAATCAGAGGACAAGAGAAAGTCAACTACTTCTAGACGAGGTTTCCTGTTATACAGTATGCCCATTGACGCTCCTCAGCAAAAAGCCAGGTCCTTTTTAAAAAAATGAAAAGAAAAAAGCTTGGGTTGTCACAAATTTCTGCCACACTTTTTATGTATACTCAAAGCAGAAGATCAAAAGAGTCCAGAATAACCAACTGTGTGAACAGGCCTAGTAGCTGCTGGAGCAGCTTCTTGCTGGAAATCACAGGAGGGGAGGGTGCATTTGTGCTCATGTTCTGCTTGCATCCAGCTGGCCACAGTGAGAACAGGATTCTGGATTAGATGGGCCATTGGCCTGATCAAGCACTCTTATGTCCTTACTTAGGAAGCACCCTAACAGCTTGGTCTTTAGCACTCAACTATGCAGTACTGTTTTCTGCATGATTTGTGTGCTTCATCTGGGACAGGGATGGGGAACCTGTGGCCCTCCAGATGCCGATGGGGGGTGGACTCCATTTCTCATGAGCCTCAGCTCATGTCAGGGAAGATGGTCATTGTAATCCAGCAACATCTGGGGGCAAGGGGAGAAGAAGTTCCACTCCCCTGACCTAGGAACAGTATGCAAATAGCATTCTACATCAAAGCGGTTGTCCGAATCGGCTTGGACCAACAGAAGAATTAAGCTCCAGTTGCAGGAAATCAGTAGCTGTAGGAGCAGAGCAAGCACATAATTGCCTACTCTGGCTTCTCGCTGCAAAATGTGCTTTGAGTTATCGCCGTAGCTGCTTCCATCTGCTTAGCAAACACAAGCCTGAATGAGAACAGCTCCCTTCAGAGATAAACATAAAAGGGAGCTGCAGGTGAACATGAACCACTGACACAAAGCTGCCTCGGGTCAGCGCTTTCAGTAATCTGGGCCAGCCTGCCCTGAAGCTTTCTCTCCTCCATGGCAGGCTGAACCTTGTCAAAAATGTAACAGTGGAGGAGATGACTAGACAAGCAGCACAAGTGCCAGAGCAAAAATACGACTCTCAGGAATAATGTAATCTTTTGCCGCCAACAGCCAAGGGGAAGGCAGAAGACAATGCTGCTTGCCCACCTAGCAGGCACCTAAGTTCATGGGGCCTTTTTGCTCTGAAGCCGTCAGGTGCGGTTAGTGGTCAGCAAGAGCCAGAGCAAAAAAGAAATGACCACCAAAGTTTGAGGGGGTGGGGAAAGAGAGAGAAGAGGGGTCAAGGGAATTGAAGTAAGAGAAGGACAAGGAGTTATTAGTCAAAAGCTAGCTAATGTGGAATGCTATGACCCTGTTTCAAAAAGGAAGTGGAGTACTACAAAAAGCAGCGGTAGAAAGAGCTCCGTTTGTGTCTCACAATGTGCTTGCTCAGTCCTGGAAGACATCTCCTTAATGGTCAGAGCCAGAGAGAGACCTGTATGAAGCTTCCAGTAATCAGGCAGAGAAGCTTCTATGCCCTGCAGAGCTCCTTGTTTGCTTATACACTCTCTCTGTGGTCTACCCTACTCACCACCCATACAGAATTGACCCCACTTCCTTTCACAGTCACAGCCTTCGCCACAATGAATGATAACACAAATGAGGCAAACTTGCCCAATTGATTGATTCTGAGTTGCTGAATTTGGAGAGGGAGAGGGTGAAGCAAAGGCACAAAGGTTCTGGCATTCCTGCTGTGAGATCGGGGTGAAGGCCAACCAGTGCATCTGCTTGTGAGCAGCAGAATAGAGGCAACTGGTGAAAAATAATTGCAAGTGTTTGTGATTGCGGCAGGCAGGCGGGTGAAGCACTTTAGGAGCCCTCTGAAGATCATGCAGTGAAGCAGAGCAAAACAGCAGCAGACAACCTGTGCACATCTGCAACATCAGACAAAAGCAATCCAGCCTTACTTGCTTGGCTTGCTCTCTGGTCACTGCAACAATATGGCTGATTCCTTTAACCAGCTGCCGCTCAGAAATGATAGTGAAGTCTTGTACGTCTCCTGTCTGCAGAAGGTGCCTAGACAGGAAAAACAAATGGCAGGTGTCAGCATTGCCATCAAATTCCCTTTTTTATTTTGGAAAGGGGTTATAAGTCAATGGAAGAGTACAAGTGTTGTGTACATAAAGGTTTCAGAGTGAACCCCTACCATCTCTCCCGTTAAAAAGAATTCTTGGTAACAGGTGGGAAAGACCTTCAGGAGACACTGTCAGCCAAGGAAGTCCGTAGTGTGCTGAAGAGAGAGCATATCCTGGCATCTCACACCAGCTGTTTACTACATGCAATGTCACAATTGTGCTCTTTGGATTTCAAGTGCTTGCAAGAAACGTACATACTTTATGCTCTCTGATACTCAAGTAATTCAATTGCTGGAGATGATAAACAGCCAAGGTGAAAACAAGAAAAAATATAATTCTGCACTTCAACAGCACTTTTAAAAATCAGCCCCTTTGCCAATATAGCAAGAATGAATCACCTTCATGTTACTACTGAAGCTACAAAGAAATAGGAAGTAGTTGAACCACAAGAAAGCATTTAGTAACTGCTAGGTACAGTTCTTTTAATCAACAAACAATACTTGGTGGTCAAAAATCGTATGTAAAACTGTATCAAAGCAATGATGCAGACGCTGGCCTTCCCCTTGGGCCTGAGGACAGCTATAATTAAGGAAGGGGAAAGAGAGCCAGTTCAGAGGCACCCAGTAGAGGGTTGCTGGAAAAGGTTTCTCTTATGTGAGAGAAACTAAGAGGAAGGATGACACTTACGTTCCGCAGCAGAGCTCCACGGAGGTGGACGTGGCATCTTTAGACTTTGCAGCCAGCACTCTTTCCACTGGAACCCCTATGGATACTACTCGCACCAGATCTGGGTACACCTGAAAGAGGGGAGGGCAGGAAGGAAGGAAGGCTGGATTATCTGCAGAGTTATAAAGCTGTGGCAAACTAAACCAAAAGAAGCAGCTACATACTGCAGCCTGGTATGGTAGACAGAGGTGGAGTGTGCTGCCTCTCCCAACATAAAAAAGTCTGCTAGAATCAGGCCAATGGCCCATCTAGTACAGCATCTTGCTCTCACAGAGGCCAACCAGATGCCTATTGGAAGTTCACAACCAGAAGCATGGGAGTACTCTGCTGACCTGCAATTCAAAGCAAGTGGAGACAGAACATAGCCACTGTGACTACTAATGTGGAGGTACGGCTAGTAGTCACAGTGTCTATGTTCTATCTCCACTTGCTTGGAATTGCAGGTGGACAGAGGATAGCTGTCGAATCCTCTTTTACAGCCATCCAAGTTGGCGGCCATCACTGTCTCCTATGGGAGCGAGTTCCACAGTGAATGACGACTTTTTTTAAAAAAAAAATGTTTATTACTTTTAACAGAAAAAAGAAAACAGAAAAGAAAAAACAAAAAAGAACAAATGAAACAATACAATACATAAACAATACAATACATAAAAAACAATACAATAAAAAACAATACAATACATAAACAATACTGTGTATATAACAAAACCTTCCCCTAACTTATCTTTCATTTACTTATTTCCTTGACCTCCTCACACCTCCCCTTTTTGTATTCTAGTTCAGTTATCTATCTCAGCAAATCCTTTCCATCTTTCCCTGTTTTTTATCCTCTAATTTATCTTAATATAATATAACTTTACCTTTCCTCTTTTCCTCCATTAGCAATCTTTATTTCTCACCTATTCCTTTATAATATTTCTGCTAAAGCCACATAACTTCATTCCATCCTCCTTCTAACATTCCTTAATTTTACAATATTTCTGTAAGTAGTCTTTAAATTTCTTCCAATCTTCTTCCACCGACTCTTCTCCCTGGTCTCGGATTCTGCCAGTCATTTCCGCCAGTTCCATAAAGTCCATCACCTTCATCTGCCATTCTTCCCGGGTAGGTAGATCTTGTGTCTTCCAGTACTTTGCAATAAGTATTCTTGCTGCTGTTGTCGCATACATAAAAAAAGTTCTATCCTTCTTTAACACCAATTGGCCGACCATGCCCAGGAGAAAGGCCTCTGGTTTCTTCAGAAAAGTATATTTAAGTATCTTTTTCATTTCATTGTAGATCATTTCCCAGAAAGTCTTAATCCTTGGGCATGTCCACCAAAGGTGAAAGAAAGTACCTTCAGTCTCTTTACATTTCCAGCACATATTATCGGGCAAATGATAAATTTTTGCAAGCTTGACTGGTGTCATGTACCACCTATAGATCATTTTCATTATGTTCTCTCTTAAGGCATTACATGCCGTAAATTTCATACCTGTGGTCCATAACTGTTCCCAGTCAGCCATCATAATATTGTGTCCAACATCTTGTGCCCATTTAATCATAGCTGATTTCACCGTTTGATCCTGAGTGTTCCATTTCAACAGCAAGTTATACATTCTTGACAAATTCTTGCTTTTAGAATCTAACAGCTGTATTTCCAATTTTGATTTTTCCACCTGGAAGCCAATTTTTTTTTATCCAGATTATATGCCTCCATTATTTGATAATAATGGAGCCAATCCCGCACTCTATTTTTTAGTTTTTCAAAACTTTGTAATTTTAACCTATCCCCTTCTTGTTCCAAAATTTCCCAATATTTCGGCCATTTGGCCTCCATATTGAGCTTTTTCTGAGCCTTCGCTTCCATTAGTGACAGCCACCTCGGGGTTTTATTTTCAAGCAAGTCCTTATATCTTATCCAGACGTTAAACAGTGCTTTTCTAACAATATGATTTTTAAATGCTTTATGTGCTTTGACCTTATCATACCACAGATATGCATGCCATCCAAATACATTATTGGTGAATGACGACTTTCTTTCACCTGTCCTGAATCCTCCAACCATTAACTTCGTTGGCTGTCCACAAGTTCTAGTGTTAGGGCAGAGGGAGAAAACCTCCTCTCTGCCCACTTTCTCCATGGCATGCATCATTTCATGAACTTCTATCATGTCGCCTCTTGCTTTTCCTCTAAACTCAAATGGTTGCAGTACTGCAACCTTTCCTCATAGGGGAATTTCTCCATCCCCTTGATCACTTGGGTTGTGCCTTTCTGAACCTTCTTCCAACCCTGCAGTATCCTTTTTGAGGAGAAGTGACCAGAATTGTACACAGTACAAGCATGGCTGCCCCGTAGATTTGTGTAACAGCATTATGATATTGGCAGTTTTATTTTCAGTTCTTTTCCTAATGACCCCTAGCGTGGAATTTGCCCTTTTCACAGCTGAAGCACACTGAATCAAGCAGAGAAACCAAGTGGATTGTGGGAGGAGGGAAGCCCCTTCCACCAGCCTCCAGAAGTCTAATAAATCATTTTTGCAGGCTAGTTTGTGGGGTTATTTACAAGGCTAGGATACAGAACCGCAAAAGCTGCATAAAGGTTGTAAACTGGTGCCAGATTGTGCTCTTATGTGAAGAAGTGCTTACGACTGGCCCCTGCTGCTGGGCAGTTTCCCTGAGTGACATCAATTGTCACCCCACCAGCTGCATGGTTGCCACTGGTCACTGTCCTCCCAGACTTACTTCATTTAGTTTCCGGAGTCCTTGCACAGCACTCGCCAGCTTGATGGGGGCTTCTCCGGTATAGACCACCTCATTCCTTCTGATCACCTCCTGGATCACACTTTCTACGTCTAGCAGCTGCTGTATCGTTATGGGAGCCTGGTGAAGCAGGTGATATTTTCATCAGAATGATGCAATGTTATGCGACATGAAGAATTAAGTACTGTAAGATGGCTAGAAGTCCAGAGGAATAGGTGTCTGGTTTCCAGGGTTCTATTTTGGGTCATACTTTTATGTGTCAATTTCCCCAAAAATAGAGTTCTCAATGCTGATGTCCTGAACCACAGTTTTTTGAATACTCATAATCATCATAGGCTAAGAAAAATATTGGAACTTAAATCAGTTCCTTTATTTGCTTTAGTAAAAGCACAGAGCTTCTACCTGAGCAGTTAAGGTTGGGCAAAGTCTACTTCTCTGCAGATTATCAGATATTGGATTATTGCGTTCATTGCAGGCTGAGACCCTATTCTGCAGTTCCAGTCTCTAAAATTAGATCCTGTGAACCACTCTTCCTCACTCTCTCCAGCTCTGTGGCTCACACAACAGTCTCTTCCACTTGGACTCACATGGAAACAGTCAAGCAAGCAAATGCAGTAGCAAGCCCCTTTCTCCGTTTGTTAATTTTCCACAAAGGGACACATGGGTCAGGATTACCAGCAGTTATATGTTCCTCCACCAAGGGAAGCACATTCTAGGCTGTCAGTAGTTTTAAAGGACCCTATTCACGATGGAGCTATTCTGATAATTTTACCATAGCCAGGCTTGAGTTAGCCTGGGGCTCATAGAACACAGAGCAACAATCAGTCCAGTCCTAAAGCAGTAGTGGCTGGACTCCAGAGTTGCCAGAAGAAGAGAGGAAGTGCTGGGCTGATGCCTGCAGCCCAACTTCCCAGATGAGCCACACACCCCATTGCCCTCACTGCTCTAATGTGAGCAATTTGGAGACCCCAGTAGTCACCTTGGTGCTGATGGAGAATCGCAGATACTCAGCAGTCACATGGGACCCCTGCTGCTCCGTACCATCTCCCAAGACCTGGCGAAGCGCAAAATTTAGCAGGTGGGTGGCTGTGTGGTTTGTCATGCAGGCCAGCCTCTGGGCCTGAAAGCAAACAAAAACACAATGTTTGGGGTGAGAAAGGAGTACTAGTGGACGTTGCCTTGTTTTCCTGGACAGGGGAAGAAGAATATGAAGATCCAGGGTTGGGGGACGGGGGAGAAAAGGAGGACACAATGAATGCATAGCACTAGCAGACTGAACTTACGAATTCATAAATCATGGTGCCTTATATTAAGTCAGACCTTGGCTATTCTGGCTAGCTCTTAGGCGGGGTTTTTCGCCAGTCCCAGTAGTTGAGATCGGTTGTAACTGGAGACTGCAGAGACTGAACCCAAGACCTCCTGCATGCACAGCATGTTGTCTGTCCATGAGCTGTGGGCCCATCTCCACCACCAGCAATATTTGACACAGCTGTATGCAAGGAGACAGTGCCTGCACCTATAGTAAAGTCTCACCTGAGAATGAACTACCTTGCTGGCTATGGAAAGGTAGGGGAGGGAGAGAGTCAGTCTTCTAGAGTACAGCCAAAGAAAACCGAGTCCTTGTTATATCCGCAACACTTGTTTCCCAATAAATTCACTAGATAAGCAGCAATTAATTAAACCCCCTGATAGCCCAAACACCAGCCATTGCTGGTTTAACACCCCACCACCTGAGCTAAACAATAAAAACAAGCTTGGCTTAAAACAGCATAAAAGATTCTGCATTAACATATGGGAAATCCCCGATATGACATTTCACTTCTGCTACAGAGCTTATTCCTCAAAAGGGACTATAAATAGTAACCTCCCTCAAAGGAACAAGGATCAAAACCACTTTACCTATTAGAAGTAAATGATTCATGAGAAGGGTTTCATTGTTTTGGAAGAGCTGAGTTACATTAAACTTTTTCCCCCCTAGCTAGCAATCCAGCATACAAACCCACTTAGAAGCATTTAACAGAACTGCTGGATTAATTAATAGTCCAATCCCATGCATGTTTGCTTCAAAGCAAAATCCATCCAATTCTCCCTAGTAAATGTGCCTGGGATTGCAGCTGGAGCTCTGGTGTCTATTGTGCTGGGAACAAGGAACACTTCCACTGAGAAATCCGTTTTTGCATATCACCCATTTTAGTGGGGTGTGCAAAGGAGAATTCTTGGGGATCTCGATTCCTGGATTCCTTAGATACAAATTAAGCTGCAACATCTATGTTTGTTAAGAATTGTAAGAGAGAGAAAGTGTGATCAGAGGTAAAATTCTGTATCTTCTGTATCTTGGTCCCCAGAATCCTCTCTCGTGGTTACAAAACAGTATTTCCTGCACTACTTTCCTACCCAATATGATCTGCTTACATGGCATATGTGCCAGTCACGGTGCACAGCACAGAACCAGAAACTCTCTGCCATCTCCTGGCAACGACAATTACCTCATCCACAAAGAGCTGCACTTGGTCCCCGACCTTCAGGGTTTCAGAGACAATCACTTCATGTACCACATAGCCACCGGATACTTGTACAGATACCACAGGGAAAAGCATGTCCTCAAAAGGAGAAACAAGACAAATGGGAGAGTTAGCACAAATTCTCAATTCTCTTCCCAGTATGGGTTTTCAAGGGGAATAAAGGGAATTCAGGTCACTCTGGCAAGCTTGTAAAAAACATAGCAGTCTCTTAGATTCACCTCTGGGACAAACACAAAACGAGCTGCAGAAGAGACAGGCTTGCCTGTGCTCAGCATTAATGCTACAACAACAGTCTGTGTGTCCCAAGTTCCTCGCCCCCCCCCTCCCAAGGAGCTCACATGACCAATGAATTCTCTAGCATTTTTCCCAGCAGTGGGGATTTGCAGCAAGCTCAAATGGCCCGTGCTCAAGAGTGATCTACTCGGCTCACTCAGGGATGATATCAATGAATGTGTAGGGGAATTCCAGTCAACCCTCCACGAGAGCAGGATCATCTACAACAAAGAGCTGGCTTAGGGAACAGAGGAAATAATTCACTCTGCTATTGAAGTGGTGACGGTGCATTAACCTAGCTACAAAGTAAGAGCATCGGGATTCCCTTAGAGCACTGCTATCAAACAATAGCTTAACCCTCTTCCTTTCCTAGAGCTCACACAGTGGCTGAGACACAGAGAAGCCTAGACAAAGACAAGATGCTGCTCAGTGACTGGAGCCAGGGCAGAGAGTCCTCTTCAGGGAGGTCATGCCCAGACTAACAGAACAGGAAGGAGGCTCAGGAGGTACCTGTGTCAGTCCTGGCCACTGAAGAGCCTTACCTGCTGCGCTGCATGCAGCATGTAGCCTTGGTCAGGTGCCTGGCCGCCCTGCTCAGCATAGAAGCAGGTTCTGTCTAGAAGGACCCCACACTGTTGCCCTCTGCCAACTTCCTTTTGGAAAGACCCATCTCTGTACAGCATCAGGACAGTGGCTTGACATGGACGGAAAACTGCAAAGAGGTAAAGAAAATCACACCCCATCCTTCTCCTAGGTAGTCAATGCGCTTGGGCCACCTGGAACCCAAAATGGCCAGCCAATGCACTGCCCTTAACGTATTTATATATTCAACTGCAGAAAATGCAGGAAAGCTCCCAGTTCTTTTAGAGTCAGGTACTTCATTGTAGGAGGATAACAGAACACAGAGGCCCCAGGAGATATTCCTTGGAAACCCAAACTGCTATTCCACTAATCCGAATTCAGGGTGGCTGAAGCTCATCCATGTTGTGCTACACAGGAATTCAGAAGACAGCCTTAGTATGACTTGTCATATTTGTTCATCTGTCTCAGGACTTACTATGAGTGGCAGTGGCCCTTGAGGGTCTGAGGCAAAGGTCTTCCACATCTCCTGTTACTCAGTCCTTTTGTACCTGGAACACCTTCAAAGTGCAGCATGATGGCTGAGACAATACCTTATTACCTTGCCCTCCACGCCAAAGCTTTGGCGGAGAAGTTTTAGGCTCATTTACATCATGTTCCGCTTGGGAGACACTCTATGAGATTTGAGCAACTTTGAAACTCAATGTGCCCACCAGAAACAGAACCTCACCCGTCTCCTATTGTGGGAGGACAGAGTCCTGGCAACCTCAAAACGAGTACATCCCTTATACAGGACAGTCAAAAACGTTATTACAATCATCTGTAACAAGAAAGCCCCTAAATAAATATATTGGACTGTACAACTGCAGTCTCAGCAGCACTGAGAACGGCAGCTGTGGTCAACCTGACAGGCAATACTCTCATTGTCTTTCTCCACAAACAGCCCTTGGCTGAGTTTTGAAACCACTGCCACTGATCAGTTGTTAAGGATCATTCTGCCTTAAGCCAAGCAATTATCTAACAATGAGAGGCAACAGCGATGAGACAAATGTAAATGGATTATGCAAACCCATTCAGCCTTTACTCTTCTGTGACAGTGATTTCTAAACCCACTTTGCGTTATGTATGAAACAGTGACACCTAGAGGCCTACTGCAGTAATGGCAAACAACCAGCTGGCATCAACCAAAGCCGTTTTCCCCCCCTGCCAGAAAGAAACCTGCTTCAATTGCTGTCCGTCAATGGAAACATTCTGCTTTATATTTTCCGACAGATTTGAATCTAGCTCAGTTTGGCAGGAGTTTAACACTCAGATACAGCAACCTATTCTCTAATAGCACTCCCTGACGTGTCGCTTTTGCTGCTATGGACACAAACCAAGCAGCAGGATGGCAGCGTGAGTGTATATTTTAACCCTAATGGTCATGGCCACTGTTTGCTACTCCACGCCTATACTAAACCTAATACACACCTATCGCCACATTACACTATGCACTTTCCCCCTAAAGTGAGCTAGGAGTGGCCAACCAATGTGGTGCTCTCCAGATGTTAGACTACAACTCCCATCATCCCTTTTCACAGGCCTTGCTGTCTGGGGCTAATGGGAGTTGGGGTCCAACAACATCTGGAGGGTACTATGCTGGCTACCCCTGGGCAAAAGTGTTGAACCAGGGACACCAGTGTTCAAATCCCCATTCAGCCATGAAGCTCACTGGGAAACCATGGCAGTGGGATGCAAATGCACTCAATAAAGTGCCGACAAATCTCCCTGCTGGAAAATACAGTGGTACCTCTGGTTACGTACTTAATTCATTCCGGAGGTCCGTTCTTAACCTGAAACTGTTCTTAACCTGAAGCACCACTTTAGCTAATTGGGCCTCCCGCTGCTGCTGCACGATTTCTGTTCTCATCCTGAAGCAAAGTTCTTAACCCGAGGTATTATTTCTGGGTTAGCGGAGTCTGTAACCTGAAGCATATGTGACCCAAGGTACCACTATATGTGAAAACTGGCTTTTTCAGAGACTGGTTGCCACTTTGCTCTGCTTTCTAATAAGGGATACTGGAGGACTATAATGCTTTAAACAACAGCTAACATTTACCCAACAGTCACAGATTTAGCATGTTGTGTTCATACTTTTTGATACTCAGGAAGAACAGACTTCAGTATCCTCACCATCCTTACCTTGGTAATGTAATTTTTGCATATTTTCTTACTGGCATGTAAATTGTTTCCCTAACAGACAGGAAACAGCACAGAACACATATATGTATGATACACATGAACCAGCAGCCTGCTAACTTTACAGCAGATTATGGGTATTACTTTGGTGAGCTGTGGGAGCCTAAGAAGTTTCTGTTTGGCCATAGGCAGAGGTCAACTTTAGTTTATAAAGCAGACACAGTATGTTCTCCACACGACAAATTAACAAATATGCCAGACATATATAAGGTGAGAAGTTTCTTGGATACAAATCTGAAACCCCCATTTCTCCAGAGTGCTTTTTCATACACCTTGTTCAAGCACGATTAGACCTTACCATATCTGCCATCCTGCCCAAGTTCATAGGCAAACTTTGGAGAGTCGTCAGTAGCAGGCACCCCATCCTGCCTCAACTTGGCCAATGAATGCAGGTCCAGGTGCATCCCAGCTCTCTGCTCCTGTTGCGGCTGAGATTTGCGCTGTGGGGAAAGAAAGGGTACAATTGGGAGACAGCTCAAGTGCACCGTTTAAAACAGGCATAGGGAAACTCCGGCCCTCCAGATGTCTGGGACTACAATTCCCATCATTCCTAGCTAACAGGACCAGTGGTCAGGAATGATGGAAATTGTAGTCCCAAACATCTGGAGGGCCGGAGTTTGCCTATCCCTGATTTAAAACAGCAGCAACAGTATCTGAAGTCTTGGGCGATCCCACAAACCATCTGGCATTAGGTCCCCTATTTGGACTCCAGAGAGTCAATGGCCCTAATAATCAAGTTTGCAGAGATTCTCCACATAATTCCCACTTCAGCTTTCCCTTGCTGCTGTGCAGCCCTATGAGAGGAAATAAAAATCCAAATGAAACAGCCATTTCAAAGAGCAGCCCAGAATAAGAAAGAAGGCTGGATATTTTGTACTGTTGATCAAACTTCTTGTGAACACTGACTTTGGTTTGATCTTTGACAGAATTTAGATTTCTGAGGGTATTTTAAAATTAATCTTATTCACAGATTTTGGACTATTACAACACACTGAGGGGTGTCTTTAGAGGGCCTTATACAGCAGCCTCTATAAGCTGCTGGACCACAACTCCCATGCTCCTTGACCACCAGTCTTGCTGCCTGGGAATGACAGGAGTCCAACAACATATGGGCGGCCACAGGTTTGCCGGACCTGCCTTATAATTCCTGAAAAGTAATTATTATTTATTATCTATTGAATGTATATCCTGCCCTTCCTCCCAAAGGAGCCCAAGGTGGCAAAAAGATACACAATTTAACCACAAAAAACATTCTAAGACAGAACTGCAATTAAAAACTTCTAAAAGCAGTTATTTTAAATTCATTTTTTTCCCCATACAATGGTCTTGAGGTTGCCAGGAACAGTATTCTTCAGTCACTAAAGGCCTGTGAAAACACTTCCTCCTGAAAATTAATCAGGACCAAGACAGGTGCACCTCACTAGGGAGAGCATTCCACCACCAGGGAACTACCACTGAAAATGAATACCTTGAAGGACAGTAGTCAGAGGGAATGAAGTCTGAGGTAGTTTAATGTGACGCACAAAAGAAGAGAAATCTGTGCCTTACCTCAGCGTCTTCCTGAGCCAGATGGTCCAAAGCAGCAACATCCAGCTGGACTCCCTTCTCCTTCAGCATCAAACCAACGAGATCCAGCGGGAAACCCAAATTGCTATGGAGAGACCAAGCAACCTCCACTGCAGGCAGAAGTAAGATCAATGGAGGAGCGTTGGTTTATTTAAAATATTTGCAGGCCACCTTTAAGGATTGAACACGCTCAAGGTGGCTTCCAGCATATAAATTCATTAGGAGAATTAGGAGAGTATAAATTCATTAAGAGCTTCATTAGGAGAAACAAGCAATTATCTCTTCAAATGCAGTGCGTTTGGGAGAGAAAGTGCACTGGTAGTGAAGAAACTATAGTCAGTCAGAGAGCTATTGGCTGCTTGTCTGCCTTCCTTAAGAATGTAAAAAAGAAAAGTCTTGTCAGATGAAACAAAGCTCTGTCTGAAAATATCATCTTGCTCTTTGTATTCCCAACTGAGCACCACTGCGCTGCACGTATCATCTCATCAGGAGGTCTGTTCTGACCATGTAGGATGCAGGTCTTTCATGTGGCAGCACCTAATCTTTGGCGCTCCCTCCTGTTACATCTCAGGCTTGTGTTTTTCAGCACCTATTCACAACCTTCCTTTTTGCAACAAGCCTTTTAAGTGGACATTCTTATCCTAGGTTCTACCTGTATAGAAACTGTTTTATTGTTTTGTTGTCTTGTTGCTAAGTTAGTTCCAGGTGTTGCACAGGATGTGATTCATAAATGAAATTAAATGAATGAATTATCCAGCCCAGCTTTTCATTTCCAGCAGTGGCATGGTAGATGCTTCTGGACATTAGCAAGCAGGGTTTGAAGAGCATCCCCCATTGTTTGTCCCCAGCACATGTTATTTAGGTGGATACTGCCTCTCTCACTTAGCCAACATGGCCAACATCCATGAACAGACCTATCCTTTTCAAGGGTGTGTGCCATAAAGCCACCTAAGCTAGTGGCTTAATAAAACCACTCCGGGGTGGAGGGGATGTATCAGTGACTCATAATGCTTAATACTTAACTGGGAGACAGACATGAACAAGTCTGGGACCTGAAGTTCAACAGAAATCAGTGGCAAAGTTCTATTGCTGAACAAGTAAGCTGTGCCTTCAGTTACAGACAGTGTGTGTTTAATTGCAAGGACCAAAAAGGACTCAAAAGCCAGGCAGCTTAAAAATGGGAATAGATTGCAAGCGATGCCTCCCTTGTGACTGCATTTTCTCTTCTCCTTCAGCCATCAAGAGGAAGAAGAAAAAAATACTTGCCTGGGAAGACTTTAGAATGATCCATCTGTTGGAGGGTTCTGTTTATAATGCGGCGCCCCCGCAGAAGGGAAGAGAGAAAGGCATCCTCATGCTCACTGATGATATTCATAATCTGTTGGGAGATCAGAGCCAGATTCAGGAGGCAGTTAAACCAATTATTCCAAAAAAACTCCAAGAGATATGGAAGTGTTAAAAGGCAATGGCAGGGACCCAAATCCAGCAGGTGATAAGCTATTAATGAGATTGCACACGAGACACCGAGGGCTCCTCCTATCACTCTGAATATGTGGAGTAAAAGTGTCATTCATGACTGAGTGCAGTCATGTCTCATTTGCTTAAACCACTGCCCTTTATGCAGCCCTGTGATGAGCCGATGGGGTGGGGGGTAAAAGTAGGTAATAAGGTGTATGCTATACCCATTCTGCCTCATTTAGGGGGGTCAGCTTTTGGAACAGGCCAGAAATCCAATTTACTGAATATTATGTACATGTGGAAGGAAAGAAGCCTGTGCAGATAGGGGGAAACAGCAAGTAAGTGCATTGTGTGTGTATGCCTGGGTTCAAACAGAAGGGGAAAGGATGTAGGTTAGGGTTGGGGGACCAGTGCACAAGATGTTGTTGGACTCCAGTTCCCATCAGCCCCTGCTAACATGATCAATCATCAGGGATTATGAGGACTGTAGTCCAACATCATCAGGAGGGCCACAGGTTCCGCAACCCTGCTGTAGGTTTTGCTTGGTTTTTTGTGTGTTTTTTCTTAGCAAAACTGGTTGCTTGGAAATAGGTTTGAAACGTAGCTCTGCTAACTGTGCTTGTAAAATACTTCATTTCACTTATTTCTACGTACACTAGAATTTGCAACACTAGATTGGGCTGTAGCAGAAAAAGCCTCTGCTCTGGAAGAAATAGCTGAATTGTACAGAATATTAAGAAAGTTTGGGCTTTTAGGTGCACTTGGTCAGCTTTAGTAAGCGTGGTCAGCTGTGGTAAGAAGAAAACTACAGAGCCTGCTTTCAGATTAATTACACGTGGGAATTATCAACCTGCACCTACTCCGTGTGTTACATTTATTCCTGCTCCCAGCTGCTCTCCTTTAGCGTCCTCCCAATGAGAAGGGGAGGGAAATCCCTTCTTTAATAGTGGAGGTTCCTGTGCAGCAAATTCAACTGGAGAGAATTCGTGAGAAAACTTAGACAAGATGTTCCTGTACACCATCATCCAGTGAGGATAGTTCCTATACTTCGTGCAACCGGCAGTAATTACCAATTAGACACAAGTTTTGACCCACTGGTTCCAGTTGCTCACCGTGTCTGTATCCTTCCTTAGCTCCGGATAGGCATCTCCCTGCAAAGGAAGAATGACGGACTCTCAGAAGCAGAGCTTCCAGCCCCAGCCCTCCTCCCCATGCACTACCAAGCACACAGCTTTGCTCCTTACATCAGTGGCAGGAACTATCCTGTATAAACAGGATATCTGAACGTAACAATTTAAGCTTTGGTTTGCACAGCGACCACCCACGGCCTTTAAACTCCCACACCTTTCAAGTCCTTTCTTCCCCCTTCTTAATGAGAGTGTGGCTGTCATTCAGTCAAAGAAGCGGAAGCCTGCAAGCACAGCCCAAGTTTCCTCATTCTAAATCCCCTGACCAAAGCACCTCTCAGGCACACTTTTCTGGCATGAAGTGCTTTGTGGATTTTGCAGTGAGACTATAAAGAGCAGATGCTCCATGATGCACCTATGGGGACTGCCGCACCAGTTTATGTTTTCCCTAGTATGGAAGGTTGTATGGGAAATCCATCCAGAAGACAAAATGAGGAGTTAGGGATCTGACATGGTTACCCTTCCGGCCTCTGTTCCTTCCCCCCTCCCTTGCCCTTGTTAAGTTTTTGATGGTGTGAGAACAGTCTTTGGTATCCTAATCAGTTGGGAGGAGGTGAAGCCCCCCCCCCCACAGCTGCCTTAATCAGCCTGGGAGGATAGTGCTGGAAACTTCCTTTGATGTTGGAAATTGTTGTGGGAAAGTGAGGCATTGGGAGGAGGTGGCTATCTATAAAATCGGATGGTTTGGGCAGAGTTTTTCAGAAGCTCATGCATGGACCGATCAGCTGCCGGGCCATGCAAACTGAGGCTACCTGGGGGAGTCACTTTGCTGCTTCTTGAGGGCTTCCAAGTGGCAGATAGAAGTGCATGCTTGCTATGTATATATTGCTTGCTGTTTAGAAATAAAATCTTCTTCTTTTCACTCATTTGTGTTTTGTACTGCTTCTGAATCTATTTTAAAAGAACCACCTTGCATTTGGCAAAACAGAGGTCTCCCTGGGATAGCATCTGAGGAAGCTTTTGTCCTCACAGGCAACCTCCTCTGCTTTGGCACTACTCCAGCAACTCTACCTACGGCTGCAGTTATTGAAACATTAAGGAGCAGACTCTTTGTAGCTCAGTAAGGTGTCATCAGCATTTATCAGGACCTAAAGCAAACAGTTACTACTCCCCACCCCCCGCCACCCACAATGTGAAATAAATAAAGGATCTCATAAGTACTGAGCCTATCATTTCAAGAAACTAGGTTGCTCGTCCTGTTACTAGGTGTGTACTCTTGGTCTACACATGAACCAGGGAAATTGCTATAACATTTGGATGGGAACCTGGCTAGAAACAAGTGCCTCTCCCCAGGAAAATTCTCGGTTACCAGAATTTCCACCACAACAGGAACCAAGCTGGCCAGGAACCCAGGCGGCGCATGGAGAACTTCAGAGCAAAACCGCACAGCCCTGCGCAAGATCTGGCGAAGGACAAGCCTGCAGGGAAAAGAAATTTCAAGAACAGCTAAGTGTTCTTGGTCAGAATGCTGCTCTTTTTCTAATCAGCCTCCTAACTAGGTAGTGCAGTTAGCCAGTTTTAGACACCAGACTTTAATGGTCATATGCCCCCACGCCATTCCTCTTTACATGGCAAATGAGTACTCCCTCACTTATCACAAAATGTAGTAAGCCAGCCAGGCGACCTTTGGGGACACCTTCTAATTTTGCTGAATGGCGTGTTGGTCTCCTGCCCCAAAGCCTTGCCCTGCTCCCAACATTCAAACACCCCACCAATAAGATCCCATTAATATTTATCCTTCAGATTCCCCTTGACTCATCACCGATTATCCTCCTGCATGCATCTCACACCTGTCACACAGTTGATTCTTCTGCCTCTTCCACACCTGGTTTCCTGACAGCAGTCAAGAGTGTAGTCTCTCTGTGCCAGGAATGGGGAACATGTAGCCCTCCAGATGTTGTTGGACTCCAGTTCTCATCAGCTGCAGGCAGCATGCCTACAGTCAAGGATGATACAGTCCAACAACATCTGGAGGGCCAGAGGTTCCTCTCCCCTGCTCCATGTCCATTTTAGACTCTGCTTCTTCACTCCAGAATCTCCTCCTCCTCCAAAAGCCTCCATCTTGCTCAAGTCTCCTTAAGTTCAGAGCCCTTTCTCTGCCCCAACCAACCCTTGTGATTGTGCTTCTTCCTTACTCGGCACCAGACATGCCTGGGTAAACACCATCGGCAATGCAGACAGACAAGGTGCGCACGTGATCTGCCACCACTCTGTAGGCCATGTCCACGCTCCCAGGGTCAGCTTCTCCAACCAAGCCTCGATAGCTGGGCCCACCACAGCCCTGCAAGACAAATATATTTTTAGGAAGCCTGAACAGGGGGGCTGCACAGAAAGCTTCATAGCACTGAATACTGCAGATGTCTCCTTCAAATGATCATTGTTTTTCTGTAACATTTGTTTAAAGTCCTCTGAAAGTTCTTTAAAAGTACAAGATAGAAGCTACCATGCCAAACTAAGGCATAAGCCTCTCTATCAGTCTTGGGAATATAGTTGTAAAACCCGCCCACCCAATTCTCATCCTTGCTTCCTCTTTGTACACAGTTCCATTTGTCTCTCTGAAAATAACTCAGGGTGCTGGGCAGGAACTGTCATGGCTATACAGTGGTACCTCTATTTACGAACTTAATTCGTTCCGGAGGTCCGTTCTTAACCTGAAACTGTTCATAACTAGAGGCGTGCTTTTGCTAATGGGGCCTCTTGCTGCTGCTGTGCTGCCGGCACACGCTTTCCTTTCTCATCCTGGGGCAAAGTTCTCAATTCGAGGTAACTCTTCCAGGTTAGTGGAGTTTGCAACCTGAAGCGTTTGTAACTCGAGGTACCACTGTAAAGCATAAAGAGATAGTTGTAGCTCTGCTGTCAGAAGCAGGATGTCTCTGAATACCAGTCACTGCAAATCAGAAGTGGGCAGCATTGCTGTTTCACTCAGGCTTCCCACAGGCATCTGGCTGGCCATTGTGAGAACAGGATGCTGCACAAGATGGGCCCTTGGGCCTGATCCTGCAGCACTTTCTTTGTTGATTTAGCTAGGAGACTGCCAGGGAACTCATTTCCAGACTCAGAAGGAGGGCCAGGTGTTACTGCAACACTTTTTTAGCTCTTGAAAGCTGCACTTTACCACCCAGGAAAGAAATGTCACATTGAAAGGGCTGGCAAACTGGTGTTGCCATCTCCCTGAGCCCTTTTAGGGTTTTGACCAAGAAGCAGCTGCAACTGCTCTTCTTTTCACCTTAGGAATGACTGCTCTGGTGTATCACAGCTGCTCAAACTATCTCTCCTAGTTCTAAAGAGCTGTGCAGCTAGGAGTGTCCCCCCGCCCGCCCCCCACAACCAAATGAAAAACCACCAAGAGACCAGAAACTGCCACCTCTCTGCTCACCCAGAAGCAGCTAATGTTGCTAGGCATGTAGCTTTTACATATAAACCCTCTGAAGTTTCAGTTTGGCTTCCCCTGGCAACTGATCCTCACCTTGTGGATGGCATCCAGGATAGGAGTGAAGAGGTCGGTGTCGTAATTGGAGCGCTTGTTCTGGAGAATGGTCATCAGCCTTTCCAGACCCATTCCTGTGTCCACATGATGCTCAGGCAGCTGCTGTAGACTCCCATCAGCCTCTCTGGCAATAGACCAGTCAGTAACCAAGGAGGGTTAAGTTGGGGGAAAAAGACAGATATAAGATAGAAGTAAAGGGCTTGATTATTCACCTAAAGCTATGGATGGGGAAAACCCCAGACAGTAAAGGAGATACCATAATTTGGAAATACGGTACTAGGGAAACAAATAAGAAGGGTAGCAGAAGCATTATCAGAAGGCTGCAGCAGAGGATAGAAAGAGGATCAAATAGACTATGAAAGTGAGGCGTTACAAAAGTTATTATATGGACTACATTATGAAGGGTGCTGGAAAGGCAGGTCAAATTACTCTAGAGCATTGGCAGGGAACCTTTACCCTGCTCTTGAATGTTCCAGAACTCTTCTGAAATCAGCAGGGTGCAAGGTGCTACATTCAGAAGGAAGAATAACTTTGAATGCACTCCCAATTATTCCTTTGCAGCCACAGCTTTTCTTCAGTTTAAGGCTGCAAAAGGAAAACCTTTGGAGACACAGCTTGAACACGACAGGTCCTCCACTTAACATGTTATTTACTTGCACAATCATGACTGTAGATGCACAGCTGAAAATAAATAAGTGAGTGTGGGGGGACACCTGCCATGGGGAGAGCTTTTCAAGTCTTCCACCTTGCTTAACATCCTCAGGGAAGGAGATATGAGGGCTTTGGGACATTCCCAGGACCCTCACATGACCTCCCAGAGCCCAGGACACCCAGAGGCAGAGGGCATGGCCTGCTCTGGACTGGTAGGGATGGTCCCATGAGGGGCGGGAGGTTGGTTCTAGGGGTTTCCTGGCTTTAGATGATTTTGCCTTTGTGTGCGGACCCCAGACCATGCGGAAGTGACAGGTCCACTGTATTTTATTTAGAACTGCTTTGCATGCAGAATGTCCCAGGTTCAATCCCTGGCATCTACAAGTACAGCTGAGAAAGAAAGACCCCAGTCTGGAGCGCCACTGACAGTCAGGGTAGACAATACAGTGGTACCTCGGGTTAAGTACTTAATTCGTTCCGGAGGTCCGTTCTTAACCTGAAACTGTTCTTAACCTGAAGCACCACTTTAGCTAATGGAGCCTCCAGCTTCTGTGCAATTTCTGTTCTCATCCTGAAGCAAAGTTCTTAACCCAAGGTAATCAGGGTTAGCAGAGTCTGTAACCTGAAGCGTATGTAACCCGAGGTACCACTGAACTGAGCTAAATGGACCAGTGGGTCTGACTCAGTATAAGGCAGCTTCCTCTCTTCATAAGCCATGGCTGCAATGGAAGAATCTGGCTACTTCTGGATCCAGTCCGCCAGCCAGATCCAGTTCCCCAACCCTACTGTAGAACAGCTTTCCCCAACCCGATGCTCTCTAGCTGTTTTGGAATACAAGTCCCATCAGTCCTGATCAGCAAGGTCAACGGTGAGGAATGGCAGGAGTTGTGGTCCAAAACATCAGGCTACTGTAGACTCTTGTGATTGTTCCAATGGTATAGAAGCCTCCCACCAAGAAGTGAGGCTCTGGCACAAAGCTCAGTACCCAAGCTGCTCCACCATTTCATACCTGCTATACTGCATGAAAACCAGATTCCAGATCTCCACCACTTCAGGGTTGCCCTGGTTCACCAGTGCTGCCGCATTCCTACCCCTGCCCACATGGTCATAATGGATTTCTGTGCAGGGTCCACAGGGACCAGTATTGCCCATCTCCCAGAAGTTATCTTTCAACTGAAAAGGAAGCACACGGCTGGGAGGCACACTGGAAAGCAAGAAGAGAACGGCTTATGAACCTAGGGCAATAAAACCACACTCATTTTTCTTACCCAAAACTTACACTACTATTAACTATGTGTTATCATACTGCTCCTCTACAATGGTAGCCTCTTATCAGTAAAAACTAATAAGTAAAAAACAAGAAGTACAGAATAACTTGGCAAATACTTGGGGCTGGTCATATCTAATGTATGCTGGGATGCATCCAATCTTTGCACATTCTAACATATTTTCTGTACACTCTATCCCACCCCCATGTTACCACTTTGATTGCAAGCCTTTGGTCAATGTTTTTTAAATATATATATATTTGTGCAGTGCTTACTTCATTTTAAGATCAAAACATACAAACTCCCCATCAGGGCAGGTCTAACTGTGACAAGAAATTCAAGTTCTCTACTCAGAATAGACACAATCTGGATAGATGGAATTTTTGGCAGAGAGGGTGACAAGGTGCCAACAAGGATCCATGCAAAGAAAAGATTGCCAAGTGTGCTTAGCAGAGACCGTAACTAAAGTCCTTGTTAGTTACCAAGCTTTTTGGAGGCATTTCCTGCACATTTTCAACAACTTACCCTGTAAAAACTAGAAACTTTTTTAATGTGTTATTTTGGATACTGAATTGGACGTCTGCATGCATACCACTGGTACCACTGTATTATCTCTTTTGGCATCTTTTTCATTTACTTACCCCAGGCTGAGCCATATTTCCCTGCTCTCTTCATCTGCACTTAGACTAAGTGAGGCATCTCCTTCGAAATAGGTGACATATAGGCGGTCCTTGGGGATTTCATAGACCTGTGTTAGGAGCTCCCATGCCATGCTACAAGCTTCCTCCTGAAGACAAGGAAAAGTTGTCAAATGCTCGTAAACAATAAGCCAATGTTTGGATAAGAAGGAAGTTACTTAATTGCAAGGGGGATGGCTTCTATTTTAGTTTATCTTATTTTCAAGGACAGTGTTGCATAGTATACATAATGATAGATTTGAACCAGAGAAAGGGACCTACTCAGTCCCCTTGGGCAGGCTACCTCACAGGGTTGTTGTTGACTCCATGTATGATTTTCCAATGAGTTCAGGCTTAAGGATTAAATACAAATACAGGTGAGACCCCACTTGCATGGGGGTTATGTTCCAGGTCCCCACACGGAAACGTGAAATGAGGATAAATGGGGAGCACCCTGGAGACCCTCCCCAGAGCCCAAAGAGGATGCCGACGAAACCGGAGATGCAGAGGGGCTTTGTTTGTCCTCTTCAGGCCCTAAGGAGGGTCTCCTCAGAACCCAAGAGGAATTTTCAGCACTTCTTGTTTCCCGGCGCTGCACGTGAGCAAGGCCGCACGTAACTGGGTAGTTGCACGTAGACAGATAACAGACAAACAAGTTCATGAATGGCAGAGGACGACTCAGGAACTTCGTTTTTACTGTGTTCTCTCATTGTCCAAAGCACTTAGGCTAAAAGTATGAGAAAGAAAAACTTGCTAAATTATGTTTGTAAACACAAACACAAACAAGATTAGTTTAAACAACATGCCATCAGGTTTCTCACAACTGATATTTTAATAGCAGCTAGCAACTTGTGCTCAGGAAAACCAAGGAAGCCTTGCATTTCTATGATGGGGTGTGTGTATTAGCACCTACAAAAGCTTGTTCCCCAGTTACAACAAGAGATTTCCTCCAGCTCCAACGTTTGTAGTGCAAGCATTGGGAATTTGTGGCCCTCCAGATGTTCTGGACTACATCTCCCATCCTCCCCGACCATTGGCGACGCTGCCTGGAGCTCATGGGAACTTAAGAGTTGAACAACATCTGAAGGGCTGCAGGGTTCCCACCACTGTTGTAGCTCAGAACAGCCTCTTTCGCTGTTGGTCTGGCCTTGCTTTTGATTGTTTTTGAACTGGAGCCATAGGATAGAATGGAGGAAATTCTGAACAATGGTTTGAAATGAAGAGTGCAAGAATTGCTCTCATCTTGTGGTACCGATATGCAAGAGTGGATAGACTGTTGGTGATTAACAGGTCTTATGCTGCCAGCAAGACTAACTAATAATGATGAAAGAAGAAGAACCAGGCTCATTAAGCAGCATATGAGCTCAGACGCACTGGGCTTGTTAGCTTCCCAATTAAAAATGAAATAAAATCACCATGCTCTGCTCTTGAATCAATGCAGAGCTGGAAACAGATGCTTTATAATTAGTCACAACCTCCTGCTTCACCATCTCCCATGTTACCTTTCCAAGGTCTAATATCAAACATACAGCAATAGCATATGGCACCATTTCACCTGCATCTAGACCACTTCATGGTGTGTGGGAGGGGACTTATTTCATATGTGACTGTTCTCCCACATTAAAATGCCCTGTCTGTGGAAAGCTGGGGACAAGGCTAGGTTGGACTAGATGATCCTGAGGGTCCCTTCAAACTCTACAATGTTATGATTCCCCATGCAAGCAGATTGTCCTTTACATAGGGACACATACATTCCCCCACTTATTTCAGTCCAGATATCATATTATTATTATTACCATATTTATGCGAATCTAATGTGCACCTCAATTTTCAAAACCTCAATTTTCAGAAGTATTTGCTGGTGCTATCAAATCTAATGCGCACCCTAATTTTCACGACACAATTTGGTCAAAAAAGGTGTGCATTGCATTTGAGTAAATTTGTTGTTGTTGTTTGTTGTTGTTGTTAATATACTGCCCTTCATCAAAAGATCTCAGGGCAGTTCTACATGCGTAAATCAGTTCTAAAGGCACTGTGGTTTAAAAACAAAACATCACCGCAAAAGTTTGTCTCTACCATACTGAAGCAGATTAAAAATATAAACGGAAACACCTAATGTGTTTTAAAATAAAGCATGGCCTCATCTCTTACTTTGAAATAATCACCGAAGGACCAGTTCCCCAGCATTTCAAAGAACGTGTGATGATAAACATCTCGGCCCACGTCCTCCAAATCGTTGTGCTTCCCACCTGCACGCACACATTTCTGGCTGTTCACCACCCGCCGGTAACTTGCTAGCTCACTCCGGGGATCTGCTGAGCCCAGGAAAATGGGCTTGAACTGGAAAGTGAAGGAGAAACACAAAGCAGTTTTCACATACAACAGATGCTGAAGCTGGGATCCAGGGGAAGGCATGCTATAAAGCTGTAATAGCCTGCTAGTGAACTACTGGGCCCTATTAAATGGCAAGGGAGGCCCTGCTCATGGTGCCTCCATCAAGCTCAGACAACAAGGTGGTGATTAAGGCAGCATCTTTTTGATGGCAGAACCTCAGTTCTGGAACTCCCCCCTGCTAGAGATCTGGTTGCCCTCCCCTAACTGTTTTCTTTCAAGTGAAAACATAAAAGTATCTCCTTCTCTAAGCCTATAGCCAAGAGCTGGTGTGGAGTCATTATAACTCAATGACTGCTGCAGCAGCACTGTATTTTACTGGTGGATTGTATTTCATTGTATACTGGGTTATTATTGTTGTTAAAATTTCTATACCTCCCTTCAGCCAAGGGTCACATAAAAACACAAAAATATGTAACACAGTAACAAAAACAGTAACCCCCCACAAAAACAACATGGATTAATGTTGATTTTATTTGGTTACTGTTACCCACCCACCCTGGGTTTCTCCAAAAGGAAGTAACTTAAGTCTTTGATTTTAAAGGGTGTACTCAAGAGTATGATTTAGTTGGATATGACCCAATGTATTGTCTTGATCTAGACAGGAAATGGGCAGAAAGGGAATGTTTTCTCCCAACAACTGAAAATGGTAAATTTTATTAATAAAAACAAATTATTTGACTCCTGGGATACCAATTTAACTGTGACTTACATCACCTGAATTCTTAATATATAGCACAGGCTCAAAATAAATCTTGCTATCAACTAACACGAGGGGCTTCCTCTTTCATACTGTCAGGATGTGGAGCTACCAAAATGTGTACATCCAGAAAGGCATTCTTGGTGACTGTCCCAGGATTTTAGAAATTCCCTTTTTGAAGCAATAAGCATCTTTTGAAAGTGTTGCAATACATCTTGAATTCTGGAATCCCCTCCCCACAAGGGTGCATCTGGAACGTTCACTATAACTTTTGGCAAATACTAAAGATGCACCTCCTTACCTTGGCCCTTTCACACTTGAGATGTATGTTTTCATGGTCCTCCCTATTCCTGTGACTGCAATTTGTTTTTAATGTTTTTTAATTTAAAATTATTATAACCCATCCTGGGGCCTGCTGCAATTTTCATTTTCATTTAAATTGCTAGTGGACTGAATGGGAACAATAGACTTTTATGTGTTAACCATCTTATCAATGCCAGGTAAAAGGTAAAGGTACCCCTGACCATTAGGTCCAGTCGCAGACGACTCTGGGGTTGCGGCGCTCATCTCGCTCTATAGGCCGAGGGAGCCAGCATTTGTCTGCAAACAGCTTCCGGGTCATGTGGCCAGCATGATCGGCAAGCCCTAGGCTCTGTGGTTTTGACCACAGCGCCACCTGCATCCCCATATCAATGCCAGGACATGTTATCAATTATGTTTCTTTATGAATGCCCATCACTAATAATCCCTCCCTGTACTTATCTGCACTGCATTTCCTTCCAGCTTCACTGTTTACAATCTCGTTTATGTGTCCCTGCAACTCAGATGTAGCAAACTGCAGTCTATCAAAGCTTATGCAACCATACTTTTCTTACTCTCTTAAGGTGCCATAAGACTCTTTGCTGGTTTTGTTGCAGAAGGTGCAAGGCTATCGCTATGGAAATCATTTTAATTTTGCTTTCTTGTCCAAATGAAATATATTGTTTCCCCACTAATAACCTGTGGGATTTGGCTGCCGGAAAACATCTACTCAAATACATTAAGCAAAGTATTATTACCTCTTGACTTAGAGGCATTGCTTTGATTTAAAATCTTCATCAGGGCGATTAAAGTTTTTCATAGAAAGCTTGTAAAAAAGGACTCCCAGGCGAGTCCCATGAGGAAGTTTCCCAGTGGAAATGCATTGGATTCCCTAAGTTCCTTTACTTTATTTTGTTTTTATTTCCCCTCAGCTTGAACCTGACACTTTCCCTTCTCTGCCGGAGCTCCTCCCTTTACAGGGCCTTTGCTTCGTCCGGCAGATAAGAGGGAGGGATAGCGGCGGAGTCAACTAGACCTTAAGGAAAAGGAGTAGCATGTCCTATCCCAACCGGATCGCACCGGGCAGGCAAAGCAGCGGTAGGAACCATTCTCTGCAGGGCTGGTTCCTCCGCCGCGCCGTTTTCGAGGACGTACCTGGTTCATGCCCGCGTTCACGAACAACAGCCCGGGATCCCCTCGCGGCCGCACCGGAGCCGACGGCACCACTTGGTGCCCGTGCCGCTCCTTGAAGAACTGGAGGAAAGCCTGGCGCACTCGCGCGGAGGACGGCGAAGCAACAGAACGAGTCCCCTGGCAGGAGCTGCAATACCAGCCAGGGGGCACCCGGAGAAGGCGCCTGACCGAGCCCTTGCCTGCTACCGCCGCCGCCATCTTAACTGAGGGCGGAATTACGGGAGTCGTGGCTTCAGGGTTACAATGGCTAGGGCGGATTTGTCTCTGAAGTCCGCCGTTGTAAGAATGCCTTCCTCCCTGCAGAGGATGGTGGGATTGTGACGGTCCGGTTGACCACCCTAATAGTTCCTAACCATCGGACTTGGAAGTCCTGGCTTTACAGTTTTTTCTTATGTCCAGTCCAGCCCAAAGGAGGGGTGGACGTTTGTCTCGTATGCTCCAACAGCAGTGCAAGATTGGTTGAAAACTAAGGGCCATGAAGTGATGTAAAAATCGGGGTTTGGCTTTTGCTGCCCAACTCCCCATGGGACTCTGAGTCCCCTAAGTCCATGATCGGTCAGAGATATTTATTCTATATATCTCAAGTGCCAAAATATATTGAGCAGGTCCCCCTGAAAACTGAGTGACATCAACCGAAGTCTGTGTGAACTTCAAGTTAAAAAAGCCAGGCAGCGCCCGCGGGTCTCAAACCGCTGGAAGCGATTTGGGGATCAAAGCAATGCGTTGGTCGATGGAACCGCTGGGCTGAGCTGGCTCGGGAAAAGAAGGTCGCTTGGAGCATATGAGAAGCTATTTAGGGAGGGGAGCGGCCAGGCAAACATCTAGCCACGTCTGTTTCCTCCAACACCTTCTGTCTGGCGAAGCTGACCCGTAGATCCCAGCTCTGTAAGGCACACCAGCGGTGCAGAGGTTATAAAGTCCCTTTTTAAAAATCATAACCATTTGCAATGGAGCTGCGAGTCCCAGCTGCAAAGAGCTTCACTTTGTAGATATGGTTGAGTTTGGCTGAGTGGGAGGAGACATTGTTTGCACTGTTAGCCACACCCCTTGCTTCATAGATTCTTGTATGTTTTAGCTGACCTTACTCCTCGGGCCAGCTTAGCCTAGCGGTTACTTCGACTCTACATTTGCAAACTCTCTAATTGCTTAACGGTAGTTTGATACCCCGCAGGCGCTGTCTGGTCTTTTTTCAGTCTCTGCAATTTTACTTGATTTTATTTACATATCCAGGCTTCTACACTGTTTGCAATACTACCTGAGCCCAAGAAGGCACCCTTGAAAAATGAGTAACAGCCGCTGAAGTCTGTGTGAACTTCAAGTTCATTACAGTGCTGAATTTGGACCCGGTTTCGAATTCTGGATCAGGTCATGTAGATGAACAAGGAGTGGAAAACACGTGATGCCATTTATCCCTCTACACCCATCCAGTGTGCCCAAAATTACAACAAACAGACTAGGTCACTTATAGTATCTGCATCCCAGGTGAAGTGTGGCCCATCAAAAAATAAACTCATATATCATTTCAGTGTGCAATCTGTGCAGTTTGGCAATACAGTGCAGTATGGCAAGTGTAGGGACAACGGGAATTTGCAGGAAATGATGCTGTGCGTCCCCATGCCTTAATGGGAGTGTGATGGATGGGCAAAGTCTTCTTGGGAGAAGGAGAGCATCCTCTCAGTGTAGGTCTTTTAAAAGGTCCTTCGCCTTGGGCGAATCGCTCACACGGAATCGCTACTCACTAATTGCTGGACTCTGGTGGGATTGCAAAACATGTAGCGGTTTTGCTATGTAAATATGTTGCCGCAGGTGTAATTTAGAGCTGTTCATTGGCTTAGCTGAGAAGGCTAAAAAGCCAGGCAGCGCCCGCGGGTTTCAAACCGCTGTGAGCGATCGCAGGATCCAAGCTACGCGTTGGTCGATGGAACCGCTGGGCTGAGCTGGCTCGAAGGAAAGCAGCTGCTTGGAGCATACAAGAGCGTGGGAGGGCGATGCTTTCTCTCCTGTCCCCATCAACCGGTATTGTATATACATGTCGTGAAATACAGTAACAAACTAACAAATAAAAATGAAGACGCCACCCTGCAAACAAGTCACGTCTCCTCCCCTTCGCAAACCCCCTAGGTCCCTATCCATCCTTTCTCGCTTACGGAGCTGATTTTTATCCTGCCGTTGCTCTGAAAAACATTAGGGCGCCCCCCCTTTCTTTTGCTGTAGCTCGGATGTTCATGGGACACTTTGCAGAAGTGCAAAGACCGCAAAAGCTTCCTCTTTCCTAGGTTCAGGCAGAATTGCAGAGAATCGTGTATGAGTTTGGCTTTGCAAATCTAAGGGTCAGTTAGAGAAACGGTTTTAGTGGAAGGGAGTTAAAAAAGCCAGACAGCGCCCGCGGGTCTCAAACCGCTGTAAGCGATTAGGGCGTCCATGCAATGCTTTGGTCGATGGAACCGCTGGGCTGAGCTGAGCTGGCTCGAGAGAAGAGGCTCACTCGAGGCATACAAGAAGCTATTCAGGGAGGGGGGCGGCCGGGCCACTTCTCTTTCCTGCAACACCTTCTGTCTGGTGAATCTGACCCGTAGATGCTGGCATCGAAGCAGAAAGACCGAAGGGCGGCGCCTACGAGTGTGAATAACTCGCTTGGCGTAAGGTTAGCAGACCTTTTAGCACACCAGTGGTGCAGAGGATGTAAAGTACTTTAAAAACCACCATTTCCAATGGAGCTGCGAATGGCAGCTGCAAAGAGCTTCACTTTGCAGATACAGTAATGTCGAGTTTGGCTGAGTGGGTGGAGACTTGGTTCGTTGTTCGCTTGCTTAATAGCCTCTTGTAGGTTTTAGCTGATGCTGTTTCTCGAGCTAGCTTAGCCCAGCGGTTACTTCGATCTTGCAGGATTCCTCAATCCTCAGTGGAGGGTTCGATACCCCGCGGGCGCTGTCCGGCTTTTTAGTTCTCGCAATTTAACCTGATTCATGAACATCTCCAAGTTTTATTTACATATTCAGGCTTCTACACTGATTGCAATACTACCTGAGCCCAAGAAGGCTCTCTTGAAAAAACAGCGACCAAAGTCTGGGGAAACTTCAAGTTCATTGCAGTGTTGGATTTGGACCCGGTTTCGAATTCTGGCTCAGGTCATGAAGGTGAACAGGGAGTGGAAAACACGTGATGCCAATAGTAATAATAATAATAATAATGATAATAATAATTTATTACTTATATGCCATCCATCTGGCTGGGCCTCCCCAGCCACTCTGGGCAGCTTCCAACAGAATATTAAAAACACAATAAAACATCCCTCTACATCCATCCAGTGTGCCCAAAATTACTACAAACAGGCTAGGTCACTCAAAACCAATGCTTCCCAGGCGAAATGTGGCAATCAAAAATAAACTCATATATCATTTCAATGTACACTCTGTGCAGCCTGGGGAAAAACAGGTCTTGTACCTACAAATAGGTCAGAGGGGTATATGGTGTATATTTCTCAGCAAATGGCATGTGTCTAGACAGAGCAGGGGTCAGCAAACTTTTTCAGCAGGAGGCTGCACCACTGTCCCTCAGACCTTGTGGGGGGCTGGACTATATTTTGGGGGGGGAATGAACAAATTCCTATGCCCCACAAATAACCCAGAGATGCATTTTAAATAAAAGGACACATTCTACTCATGTAAAAACACACTGAATCCTTTATTGCCACAAATAAAGGACAGTAGGGAATGTTTATATTGCATCATCTACATACAAAAGCACTTTCAAGATAGTCTCTATACACCCGCAACAATTTTTATTTACTGTTAATATATGGATAGGTTACAGGAGCTTAAAGGAAGCTAATTGGACCTTGCTGAGGAATACTTAGTAAAAAACGTACAATTTGAAATGCATCTGAAAGCCAATGTATATTGGGAAATGGGTTCATGAGATTAGTTGAGAGGGCTAAAAAGCCAGGCTGCACCTTCTGGTCTCTAACTGCTGTTTGAGGTAGATGGAAGCACTGGTGGCTGTAAAAAAGTTAACTCTTGGTACATACAAAAGGCTATTAAGGAAAAGGATGTGACTGCAGAAACCCCACCATCTCTTTCCCCATAATTTTCTCTCTTACAAAGCTGATGTGGATCCTGGCATAGATCTAGATGGGAAAAAACTTAATTGGCACATGGGTTTGTTTTTGATGTGACCTGAATGTTACACTTTGCAAGCAAGTCAACTGTTCACAAGGCCTCTGGGCTCTGGATCTGGGTGGGTGGGGCTTTTAGGAGGACATTCAAAGAGGGGTAGTTTTACCTGCAAGCCCAGGCATCGTTTGCATAGAGATTTTTGCGCATGAAATTCTGCACCAAGCCCTGTTAGAAAATGATGGCAGAGAGGGAATAACTCGCCCCGCATTTCTTTAAAGAGATTAAAAAAGAAATCCAAAATTTCTAAAAGAGAACGGTGAAGTGATATGCAGCAGTGTCCTGGGTGAGGGGTGGGGAGCATAGCTGTCAACTTTTCCCTTTTCTTGAGAGGAATCCTATTTGGAAGAAGGGAATTTCCCTTAAAAAAGGGAAAACGTTGACAGCTATAGTGGGGAGCAATTAATCTTTCCCCTGCTTTTTTTGGAAGTGAGGATGCGTGGTAAATCATTCTCCACCCTCATCTGCTTTTTGATCCCCTGGGGAAAAATAGTGGGGTTTTCTGTAGGTGGAAAAAGCAGGGGGACTGGTGGAAACAACAATACGGACAACAGTCAGCACCAAACAGCCTGCAGGGAAAGGGAAATGAGCTGTGTTGAGCGGCCTGCTCTCCTTTCAGCAGCTGAACTGCTGTAGCTTGAGCTCGCATCATACTGCTAGTGCTGGTGTGTATGAATTGCTTTGCTGGTTATTAGGCTGCAATTCACAAAATAACCCCCCCACACCCTGGAGTCCAAGGCTGGTGGAACCCCCGGAATCAAATAACATGTGAGAGTAGACAATTCTATGCATGCTTTAAAAACATTCCTTTCCTAGGAAAACGAAGGTGCACAACAAAGAAAGCGAAATCAAGCTACAAGTTGCATCCTCCAGTTAAATAAAGAGGAAATGGTATTACTGGAGTGTAGGGAAACGGGCAATTGCAGCAAAATGATGCTGAGCGTCCTCGTGCCCTAATGCAGGCACCCTGCAAACTCGGCCCTCCAACTGTTTTGGGACTACAACTCCCATCATCCCTAGCTAACAGGACCAGTGGTCAGGGATGATGGGAACTGTAGTCCCAAAACAGCTGGAGGGGCGAGTTTGGGGATGCCTGCTAATGGAAGTGTGATGGATGGGCAAAGTCTTATTGGGAGAAGGAGATCATCCTCGTTCAGTGCAGGTCTTTAAAAAAGTCCTTCGCCTTGGGCAAGACAAGGGAAGGTCAAGCACACAGAATCGCTTCTCACTAATTGTTGGACTCAGGTGGGATTGCAAAACCTGTAGATGATTTGCTATGTAAATACGTTGCCGCAGGTGTAATTTAGAGTTGTTCATCGGGTCAGCTGAGAAGTTTAAAAAGCCAAGCAGTGCCCTTAGGTTTCAAACCGCTGCCTGTGGGCGATTGCAGGATCCAAGCTATGCATTGGTCGATGGAGCCGCTGGGCTAAGCTGGCTCGAGAGAAGAAGGTCGCTTGGAGCTTACAAGAGGGTGGGAGGGCGATGCTTTCTCTCCTGTCCCCATCAACCAGCTCTGTATATACATGTCGTGAAATACAGTAATAAATTAAAAAATAAAAATGAAGACGCCACCCTGCAAACGAGTCACGTCTCCTCCCCTTCGCCAAGCCCCCTAGGTCTGTATCCATCCTTTCTCGCTTACGGAGCTGATTTTTATCCTGCTATTGCTCTGAAAAACTTTAGGGCGCCCCCCCCTTTTTTGCTGCAACTCGGATGTTCATGGGACACTTTGCAGAAGCAAGACTGCAGAAAACTTTCTCTTTCTTGGGTTCAGGCAGAATTGCAGAGAATCGTGGAGAAGTTTGGCTTTGCAAATTTAAGCGTCATTTAGAGAAACTGTTATAGTGGAAGGGAGTTAAAAAAGCCAGGCAGCGCCCGCGGGTCTCAAACCGCTGGAAGCGATTAGGGGATCTAAGCTAATGCTCTGCTCGATGGAACCGCTGGGCTGAGCTGGCTCGAGAAAAGAAAGTCGCTTGGAGTTTACAAGAATCTATTCAGGAAGCGGGGCAGCCGGGCAATCACTGAACCACGTCTGTTTCCTGTAACACCTTCAGTCTGATGAAGCTGACCCGTAGATCCCGCATCTGTCATGCACACCAGCGGTGCAGAGGATGTAAAGTACTTTCAAAAGGAGCTGCGGATCGCATTGCAAAGAGCATGACATTGTTTGCCCAATTAGCCACACCCCTTGCTTAATGGCTCCTTATATGTTTTAGCTGGCTACGTTACTCGGGCCGGCTTAGCCTAGCGGTTACTTCGGATAATCTTTGCAGATTCACCAATTGCTTAACGGCAGTTCGATACTCCGCGGGCGCTGTCTGGCTTTTTTTTAGTCCTCGCAATTTAACTTGATTTATTAACAACTCCAAATTTTATTTACATATCCAGGCTTCCACAGCGTTTGCAATACTACCGTCCTGAGCCCAAGAAGGAAGGAGCTGCGACTCAGTTTGTTTCACCCTTCCTTTCTTTTACCCAGTGCCAAAGACTTTTTAGAAAACTGCACTGAGCAACCAAGGCCTCCATCTCTCATAAAGATTTCCCCCAACAATTGCCAATAGCGAGGCTGTCTCCCTTAGAAACGACTCTGTTGCCAGTCTGATCTGCCAGTCCACAAAGCACAAGCATCCCTTCAGCAGGACAGTCTTGAACTGAGAAAGCTTTTGAGTTGTTTATATAGCAAATTGTAATCGTGCTACACATTGCTATAAATGTAGTATATTTTGTAATAAATTCATACTTTACTAAAATTAAGAGACATATTTTCCAAACTTTTCTCACTCTTGGATCTGGTTAGCATAATAGTTGAGTGTCCATGAAAGGAGCCACATATAGACTACACTCCTGCAGGAAACTCTAGCACCTGGTGCTGGCTGGGAGCACCAAGGCCACATTAAGGTGAGGGGGGTGGGTTGGGGGCCTGGTTCATTTCCCAAAACAGTCCCTCGCCCAGCTTCCTCCCTTAAAATGCACGAAATAAGGTACCAGAAAATAAACATAGAGGCATTATAAAGACAAACACATACATTACTACATAAGCTGTCATGGATTACAAAAAGTACGCTGAATATGCGCAGTTTTCATAAGTATGAAACTGTACATGCTTAGAGCATTCTCTTGTAGTTTATAAAGGTAGCCCAAATGCTTTTCCTTTTTGTGCTTTGCTGAGAGTTGTGACAGCAGGCGATATACCGTGCTGCAGCTGCCCTCACAGTGCAATTTTCTACGTGTCTACTCAGAAGTAAACCTTATTGTCTTCGCTTCAGTGTGAATCGCGCCCCCTTCCTTAAGTCGTTCTGTACTCGGCGTGGGAGACCTTTCGAGCCCTCCGGATGTTGCTGAACTACAACTCCCAGCACTTCAGGGCCACTGACCTGCTTGCTGGGAGTGATGGGAGTTCTAGTTCAGCAACACCTGGCAGGCCAAAGGTTCCCGAAATCTGTTTTGCTTGGATTGCAGCCCCTGAAATATTGCCTGTTTCTAAGTAACATCCTCCCCTCCCCCAACAACATTGCTAAACCTGAGAGCAGCAGCAGCGGAAGCTATCTCCTTAAAATCAAATAAACTCAGACGAGAAAGAAAGTAAATGAATACACAGCAAACGAATTATTATTTAAATAGGCCGGCAGTTGGCAAGACCTCCTTCAAACGCCCCCCCACTACATTTGAAGCCTGTTTGTGATACTGCTCACGAACAAGCTAACGTAATAACAGCGGCTGCAGCGGCTGTCTCTGGCATCGATTGATCTCGTCTGTTACAGCAGTGAGCGGGGGATGTTTCCTGTTAAAGTGGCCATCTTTGTGAGGGGCAGATGAAGCCGCTCGTAGTTATTTATTTATTTTTTTAAAGGAAAGGGGAAAAAAAAGAAAAGAGCTAGGACAGGCGGAGCCGATCAGTTCCTTCCGAACCAAGCGATTGCTTCTGCCTGCAGCTCGCGCGGGCCGCGGAAGATGGCGGAGTGCGTTGGCGGGGACAGCAGGGTTTCTCGCCCCTCAGGGGGGCCGGGTCAAACTTGGTGCCTCAAGCGAGTGGGGATGAGCGAAGAGTGGCTGCTGCTGGAGGACGGCAGCGAGGTGAGAGAGAGCGCGGTGAGAGCTGCCCCCCCTTCCTCGAGCGCCGGGGCTTTGAGGGGCGGCGGCGAAGTGAGGGACCGTGTTGGGAAGGGAAAGAGAAAGGAAAGCTGCGCCTCCTGTTGCTCGCATTTGGAACTGCGCCCTCCTTTGCCTCGGAGGGGAGCGCGCGAATTGCCCTCCTCAGCTGAGGGGTCCGGGTCGGGGCTGTGGGATCAATAAAGCAGCTGGGAGGCGGATATTAAGTTTCTCATTTGCCTCTTGTACCGTATCACTATCAGCCCATTAACTGAAGCTTCTTCTTGCTCTTTCCCCACCCCATGGTTCCCCATAGCCTCGGTCTGAGCAGAATTGTTGTTTAGTCGTGTCCGACTCTTCGTGACCCCATGGACCAGAGCACGCCAGGCACTCCTGTCTTCCACTGCCTCCCGCAGTTTGGTCAAACTCATGCTGGTAGCGTCGAGAACAATGTCCAGCCACCTCGTCTTCTGTCGTTCCCATCTCCCTGTGCCCTCCCATCTTCCCCAACATCAGGGTCTTTTCCAGGGAGTCTTCTCTTCTCATGAGGTGGCCAAAGTATTGGAGCCTCAGCTTCACGATCTGTCCTTCCAGTGAGCACTCAGGGCTGATTTCCTTCAGAATGGATAGGTTTGATCTTCTTGCAGTCCATGGGACTCTCAAGAGTCTCCTCCAGCACCATAATTCAAAAGCATCAATTCTTCGGCAATCAGCCTTCTTTATGGTCCAGAGCAGAATTAGGTCAGCCCTAAAGGGCCAAAATTTAGAGCTGGGGCTGAATGGGTCATCTTCTGCTTTTAAAGTGCTTGTCCCACTTTTCAGTTTAAACTTTTAGGGTAACATTCAGTACAACAATAAAGCCAATTAATACAATAAAAAAGCAGTGAACTGCCAAAATAAAACAGCAAATAAAGCAAAGCCCTCAACAGTCAGCCTAGTGGGCCAAAATGTGGTTTGTTGCCCTACCCTGTAATTTCCATCCAGTATTGTTATTATTTATTAAATTTTTATACCTTCCTTCATCCAGGGTGGTTTACAATATAAAAACACAGAAGTGCATAACGGTAACAAACACACGCACACCCAGTTTAAAAGGTCATACAGTACATTGTTTAACTGGCCAAAGGCTTGGGAGAAGAGTGTTTTTGCCTGACACCTAAAAATATGCAATGAAGGTGCCAGACGAGCCGCCCTAGCGGGGGCATTCCACAAACAGGAAGCCACCACAGAAAAGACCCATTCTTGTGTTACCACCCTCATATGATTGTGGGGTCCGGGTCAGTTCATATGTGTGCCCAAACATTGCTTCATTTCCTTCTAGAATCTAGATTAAAGTGATGTAAGCGTTTACAGGATCACCTGTAACAGGACCACCTTAAGCATCTTCACTCTGAGCTATATCTTAGTTAAATGGTACTTGCTCTCCTGAATGTGCTTAAGATTGTAGCCACAGAGGTGTCCATGCTGGCACATCTTCATCATAAAAGATTTGACCTTCAGTTGTACTTCTATAAGGCAGTTTAAAAGAAAGTTTTGCCTGCCTAACTTAACACTTGCCCATCTGTTGAAATCTAGTGAACATCTTTGCTGGTTATGACAAAGTAGTTAGCATAATCTAAAGCCAGCCTGCAAGCCTTTGACACCAAGCGAAATGCAGTTCACTGTTCATAAATGAACAGCAGCCTGCATCAGCAGCAAAATAAGCCTTCTGATTTTGTTATCAGTATGGAATTGCAAAAGCAAAGGTGTTCTCAAGCTCATGGATACATTTTGACTTTGAGTCTCAGGCTCCGTAGGCCTGATTAAAATGTTGACCATAATTCTGGGAACAAATGCTGTGGAAGGTTTCAAGCTTTTATTAAAATTTATATCCTCCTTAGTGGCTCACAGTGCATAAAAATAAACAACAAGAACCAATACAAGGTACTATAATGAAAGATATGACAGATCTTCAAAGGATTGTTGTTCATGTGCAGTTATTTTGGTAGAAAAGTGTGATGACCTTACAAGTGACAGGATGGAGAAAATTTGTGATTTGTCAGCTGTGTCTGTTACTTGGAGGCTCTGTACTTATGAACATGATAATCTCTGAAGCCATATGGTGAGATTGAACTGTGACAAGAGCCAGAAGGCAGGACAGAGTCTCCAAGAATCCCTGCTCATATAGAAGCCGTACAGCTTGAAAATATATTGAGAAGCTTTCCCCCCCTTTTAAGTCCCTGGAGGTGCTTTGAAAGCCATGCATCAACTGCAGAGCTTTGGGGTGAAGGAGAAATGAAGCATTTAATGTAACCTGAAAGGGGCTCATCTACAATACTGTATATATTGACATCATAGTCCAGATTGTTAAGTATCACGTTAATGTAATTTGAAGTTTGATCTTCATAAAAAAAATGAATAAATGTCCAGTTGCTTACTACAAGCCTAAAGCTGAATTAAATGGGATTTTGAAGAGTTTATAATTGCAGTGGCATTCTCAGCTGTTATTGGCTGCTCAGACTTGTTTGTTAGGCTACTTTGGATTTCCTGCTAGAGTAAATAGCTCTTTTTACAAATAAACAAATACTCATTTGTGGAGAGCTAATGAACAACAACAACAACAACAACAACAATAGTTCACAGGTTTTAAAAATGTGTTGACTGGGATAACATGTTTAGGTCTAATTAATGAAGAGGTTAATGCTGTAGAGTAAACTTACCTGCCAGGCTTAGCTAGCTTAGCTCTCACCTTAAGGGGAAGGCAATCAGGCCTATTGTTGTACCTCAGTCTACTAGAGAAGCTCAGTGTGTGAAGACATTTTGAACTGCTTGCTGCAGCTCAGACCGCAAGGCTTTTACAAGCCATTATTGTGTTACTATACCAATAATTTAGGAATTTTCACCAAGTTTTACCACCTGTGCAACTTTTTCTGAATGCTGTATGGAAAAGTACATGAATCTGAGCTTTGAAGAGTTTGTAAGTAAACCATTTTTAACTTCCCGAATGTGTGGTCATTTTCAATGTTAGAGGAAGAGGAGAACTTTGGGAAGAACTTAGAAGGGCAGATTTTAAAGGTGTAACAGCATATATTTCCATGCTATACTTTGCTGCATATTTTGTGATTTTAAATTTATGCTGGGGTTCTCTCACTAAGGAGTACTTGCCCCAAACTTGCATTTTGGCATCCAGGAAATCATCTTTTTATATGCCTGTATTTCATTGCAACCAACATTGACATATCAAACAATCTTGGCACTGCAAGTAAAATAATGGAATACTTGTATGGTGGCTTAATGTATTCCCTTGAATTACTGTAAGAAACTAATGAGGTACCCATTTCACAGCATTGAAATCCAGAATAGATATGTTGGAGATATTGGTAAAGGAGATTATTAATTGCTTGCTTGCTTGTTTGTTTGTTTAGGTAAGTATAGGTCGAGGAACTGGTGCTACTTACCAACTGATGTCAAAATCCTGTCCTTTGATGATCTCCCGGAACCACTGTGTTTTCCAGCAAAATACTGATGGGCAGTGGACAGTGATTGATAACAAGGTACAGAAAGTTACTAAAAATGAATTGACTTGAAAGATGCTGAATGTGGAATCCAGTTTGAAATTGTGATCAGGAAAGCTGGAGTGCCAGGCAAACCACATGAAAAGCTAATTTTGTATGCAGTTTGTGGAACAGTTTATGGCTGTGATAATGTATACCTGATTCTGTAAACTTTCTTTGTGAGAATTACCTCAATAATACCCTCTGGATACGAATTTAATTTGTTCCAGGGGTCTGTGTGCACCCCGAAAAAAAGGAACTAGAGGTCCCACTTCTGTGCATGCACACGTGCCAAACCTAGAAGTATACACTTCTGGGTTTGCTGCATTCGTAACCTGAAAGTTATGTAACCAGAGTGGTACATAACTGGAGGGTCCACTGTATAGGATTATTCTCTTATATTTAGTACTTGGAATTTATCATCTAGACTAGAGAAATGATGAAGTAGCTATAATGAGTGGTATCCTAAGATTATGTGAGGGCAAGGTTTCTCTGTCCAATTTTGTGCAGTTTCTTCCTTCCACTGTCACCCCTTCCCACCAGTGAAACCAGCCACATTGTTGTTCAGGAAGGCCTACAGACATGGAAAGGTTTTTTGAGGGAGCTGCCATGGTAGTGGGGGCTGGTTGCCTGGGAAGCCTGTGGCACACAAAATAGTAGTACTTGTAATAATAATAATAATAATAATAATAATAATAATAATAATAAAAATAAAAAACAGCAATCCTACAGCAGCACACATAGGATTTTAAAACAATATATAAAATATACAGTATATACATGAGAAACATGTAGTACTTATAACCTTAACCAGTAAAACAAGTAAAAAATAAGCCACAAGCTCTGGCATTAATATTCTTCAAAAAACCTGAACAAACAGTCAAACTCCTAAAGTGAAATGGAAGTTCCGAATTCCGTAGCTGGGATGCCATCACCAATAAGGTTCTGCAGTTACTGTATACTGAATTTCAGATGATTGTGGCACTTAATACTTAAAAGTACTACAGAAGTGTTAAAACATGCATTATCTACTTGTAATCCTTATAGCGGGTAAGCCAGTGTTCTCTTTTTTGCAGATGGGGGTGGGTGGTAATGCTGAGAGAGAGTTTGAAAACGTGGCTTGCATTAGCCCACCTATTGAGTTTATGGCAGCCTTTTCTTTCAAGGAGCATTTGAGAGTTACCCCTTTTCATCCACATAGCAGCCCCGTGGGGTTGGCTAGGGGCAGCTGTGAGTGGCCATGCATTTGAACCCAGTAATCCCTGGTTGCAAACCCAGCACTCTTGCCCATTTTACCACACTGTGTCTCACATTTTGCTTTGGATGCTGTTTTGTCTTGTTGTATGTGCTGTCCTTTTAAAGATAAAGCAAATATCCTTTCGATTATTTCCCCCCCCACACACTTTTTTTGGAAGAGTTTTGTGTAAAGCAGGGGTGGTGAACCTGCAGTCCTCCAGATGTTGCTGGTCTACACCTCTAATCATTCCTGACTATGGGCAGTGCTTGCTGGGGCTGATGAGAGTTGGAGTCAACATCTGGAGGGGCACAGGTTCGTGACCCCAGCTTAAAGTGTGGAGATCCCAAAGATTTTGGTTAGTTCAGCTGATGAAGGGAGACTTGCCACACTTCCAACATATAAATCATGTCTTGAGTGTCATGTGTACCAGGGGCTGTTGTTTTTAAATCTTGATTTATCTTCTCAGGGAGTTGTAATAAATTTCTTTGGGCTATAGTACCACTTACCTGGGAGTAAGTCTAGGACTAACTTCTGATTAGATGTGCATAGGATTGCACTGCTAGTTTTCTGGACAAATCACTTAATCAGCATGGATACATAAAATACAAAATCTGCTCTTGGCTCAGATGTTTCCTGTTGGAGTGGGAAATACTGCTTGTGTCTCATGCTAATTCTACTCTAGTGCTGGATCGCTGTTTTTTGTTTGTTTGCAGTATTATTTGAGGAGTGCCAGGTTTTCCTTGCTGACTTGTTTTTCTGGTATGTTTGTTTTATTTTTTGATGTGCAGAAAAACAAGCACCTTTCCTAGCTCTCTCTTACTATTTTTTATCTTTCCCAGAGTCTAAATGGTGTCTGGCTAAATTGTGAACGCATTGATCCATCACGGCCCTATCTTTTACACGAAGGCGACTATATCCAATTAGGAGTTCCTTTTAAAAACAGAGAAACAGCTGAGTATGAATATACACTAATAAGGGAAGACTGGAAGAAAGTCAGTCCATTTCTGGCGCTGAAAAATGACCAGCTGACAGAGAAAACGAAAGACATGAGGGCTAAGCGTAAAATTAGCTTGGAGGAATCTGAGGCATCTGGAGCGGAAGGGCCTTCCAATTCCAGAACCAAAAGAGACAGGGTGTCTTTAGAAAATGACTCTTTGGGGAAATGTGAGGGAGGCAGGACAGAACTGTCCAGACAAACAACAGAAAACATGGAAACAGTGTTGGTTTCTCCAAGGCCTAGTAAAAAGGAGAAGAAGAAAAACCACTGTAGCACCATTCCGCCTGAGCATGGTTTAGCTCTTCTTTCTAAGGACCATAAAGCCCCAAATTTGGCACAGTCTTGGAATGGTTTGGAACAAATAATGAAAACTCTAGCAGATATGACAAAGCTAAAAGCCAAGATGCAGGAGAAACAGACAGCTGTCCTGAATGTGAGGCAAATGAACAAGTGTGCTCCTGTAGAGATCCAGGTTTTGGAGCAGGAATTGCAGGAACTGAGGGAGCAGTTATGCACTGAGCAGGAGCAGCAACAGCAGCAAGTGGAGCAGTTGCAGAAGACCGTCAGTGAAGAATTGGAGGTAGGTGCAGCTGTGATACTTCACCCACCCACACTCATGTACCATTTGAAAACTTGCAAGCGTTGAAGTTGTGCCTAAGCAAGAATGATTGGATGGGGGAAAGGTTAGCATTTTTAGCATTGCCATAGTCTCCCAAACCACCACACCTTCATTTTCAGCACTGAGGTTTCTTAGTCGTCCATTTAGTGTGCCTAATGAGCTATTTTCAACAGTGTTGCCAGCTTGTTTGAAACTATAGTTTAGCTGCTTAAAAATCCCAGCTTGTTTAGTTATTAGCACAGGGTAGATTAATTATGACATTTCTCCTACGACAAGGAAAAAGCACGTGCAACATCATGTACAAAGTGTATTGCAGTAACTTATTTCAGTGTTCATACACTGATTAGGCTGCCCAGTCATGTACCATACCTTATTTAATACAAAAATTATCACATGTATAAAAATATAATATAAATAGTATAAAAATACTATGCAACACTTGGAGTCAACACTTGGTCCTGTTTCACTGTAGAATTTGTATTTTTCAAAGTAAGCGCAGCATTTTAATTGTAGTTGTTTTACGATGAGATTGGCAAAGATAGGATTGTTTGCTCCCTGTCCTAATTTCCTTGAATTTCTTGTGTTGCAAAAAGCCCATTGAGACACATGAGTTGCATTTCTGCAGATGGTGCATCTTTTGGTGAGACTAGGCAAGATAGCAAGATCAGCAACAATGGACATGTTGCTCTCAGGATACTTGATGTGTTTTTATCATGGCTGCATCTACTGGCTTGTGAGCCACAGCTTACTGTATTTGAATGATGGACACCAGAAGATCAGAACTGAAGTGCAAGGCCTCTCTCTCCTAGAGCTATAGGTTCAATAAAAAGATGTGAAGTGAATGGATTGTTGTTGTCTGATGGGCACAGTAGTTAGCAGAATATTGCTTCACTTCCTTACTAGTTGCACAGTCACTTCAGTAGAGATTACAGTACTGTTCTTTGCTTTGACCCTATACTAGTTCTTCCATCAGCAACTCCATGTGAAATTCCTGCTGATGAAGTAGTAGCGCTAAGGAAAGTGTCTAGCAGTAAATGAACAATGGAAATACACTGTGTTTAATTATCTTTGTCCCTGTTTGATTCCTCATGGCCCCTGCTAGAGAAGGGATAAGAAGAATAGGATGGGTGGCAAAACAGAACTTCCCCTTCTGTCTGTGAAAGAAAGCCAACGAGTTTTATCACAACAATGTATAACACGGCTTCATTTGGTAGTTGGTAACCACAGCGTAGGCGGTGCACACATCACTCCTTCTCTGGCTCTTGTGTGCTCCCACTGCTGGTGTTTGAACCTGAGTACACATGAAGTTAGTCACAGTCCATAGGTATCCTGGAGTTTTGTTTGATGTTCTTCTAAACAGCCTCCATTGATTAAAAAATGGAAGCCATGGTGAAGCTGAGGTCTGTAGCTCTTAGGCAGCTCTCAGCGACAGCTTCAGTGAATTGGAGTTCAGTGTGGGTAAGCAAATCAGGTAATGGGCATCAGATGACGACATCCCCGCTCCTTCTCTGGCATGAACAGCAACCTAAAAAAGCAACCTGAAACACTGCCGGGGAAAAACCCTCAATATATTTCAAGGCACCAATGTGCATATAGCCTGAGTGTGCAATTAAATTGCTAAATCATGGTTAATGCCCTAGCTATTATAACCATGGTGTTATCCCAGCTCTTTATTTCATAGTTCAATAAACACATTCCCCATACTTAATTTCCTCTTAATATATTATAATTCTAACTCACTATGATCATATTATAATTTTGTGGTTTTTGAAAAATAAAGCAGTAAGCTTCACCAATACCAGTTGTTCACTGATTTGTCTTTTAAAATCTGTTTTACTTTGATTACCTTTTTTCATGTTTTCACACATATGATTCCAGCTCTTTATAGGTTTATATTTCTATATGAACATATAACAAATTGTTTGCTTATTAAAGGAAGCTGTCTTTTAAATAATTTAATAAACATATGATGGGATCTCTAAGTGTGCTAAATTGAAAAATCTTTTTAATTACCTCTAGGACCATTCTCCAATATTTTACTCACCTCTGCACATTCCCACTAAGTGTGAAAGAAATCTCTTTTCTGTTTTTGACAAAGCCAGCTATTCCTTAGATCTGTGAGCTAAGAGAAACCTACAACTAATAAGGGTTGTCTGCTAAAACGCAGTGATTAATGGCTGCTTCACACGTTACTTCTCAGTGAACCAGCATGTTATTGCTTGTGGCAGATGCTCACAAATGATTATGAATGGATAAGAAACGTGGCTTGCAATCTGTTGTTTTTATTTACTTCAAAATGTTTAATAGCTTTGTTCTATCATATGGTATCATCTGTATTGTATTGTGCTTGTGATGGTAAAACCTCACCATTGATAGTGCATGCATGATGGTAGCTTAGGGGCAGTAGGTTTGCTGTGTGTCCTGTCTGTTCCTCCTAGCAACATTGGTGGGACAATTAAGGGGAGAACCATTACACTGACTCCCTGCCACACCCCCGGAACTTTGTCAGTGGTGCAGGGACAAGTTTGTTCTTGAAGAGGTAGAATTGAACTGGGCAGCTTCTTGGGTTGTGACTGTCACATACATTCTGCCAGGCTGTCTCAGTCCTTTCTGCAATCCTTTCAGATATGGGGACTGCATTCATTCATCCATTTGTTTGTTCTTTCATTCCCCACCTTTTTGCCTGACAGGGACTCAAGGCGGCTTACAGATAAAGTAAGAATAGCAAAAACAGGGAGTTCTAGAGTCTGGGAGCAGCCACTGAGAAGGCCTCTCTGTGTCCCCAAGTCTGCCTATGAGGGTGGCAGGTTTGAGAGAAGTTTCTGCAGCTATTAAGGGCAATGAAGACAGCTAAGCACACAGTACTAGTTGTGTGAGTGTGTGTTAGCAGCGCACACCCCTAACTGTGGCCTAATGTTACACAATTTTTGCTAATTGGGAAGCTCCAATGAGCTTATTAGATCTCACCTTTATCATCGTAACCTGCACTTTAAATATTCAGAAACACTTTCTAAAAATGTTTAAACTCACCTTGTTAATGTCCATAAAGAGCCAGCAAGCAGGACTTTTAAAACTGCTCTTCCAACAATGTAGAGAAGCTATAACATCCACTGCCTGCAAACAGTTACTGTAGGTGACTGCTTCTTCCACCAAGGAGAAAGCCACCAATGATTCACATTCTTTTGATAGCACATATTCTAGCAAGGAGGGAGCAAAGAAGACACTGCTCCGGTTATTTTCCTTCCCTGTTAGAAACATTGGGAGCTACTTTCTGCTGATTTAGACCAATGGTCTATCTGTCTCAGTTTTGTCTACACTGGCTGGCAGAGGCTCACTAGGATTTCATATTAGGTTCTCTCCAACCCCTACCTGGAGATGCCAAGGATTGAACCTGGGGTCTTCTGCACTTAAAGCAGATGCTTTACCACTGAGCTAGGCCCCTTCTCCCTTGCCTATACAACCACAGCAGGCATTACATGATTAGATAGTTTATGCCAAAAGTGTATTGTATAGGGGTATGTGTCTCTGATTAGGAATACTGTAAAAATAATTGAAGATTTCCTTTTCAGGTTTCAGTTTTGTGTAGGCAGCAGCCATTTTATTGTTATTTTCCAACTGCATGGAAGAAAACTTGTTTGACTCCTTTTAGCACATTCTTCCATTAGTTTCTGTTATCCTGCATGTTGTTGTTCTTAGTTCTATATGTCTTTCCTATACTTGACTGACAGGCTCTTATTTATTGTTTAGGGAGCAAAAGAGGAGGAAGGAGAAGGGAGACTGAAGGAACAACTGACCCAGGTTCTAGTGCAGGTAACTTAGCAAAGTGTTAGGTTATTTCCAATGTTTGTATCGCTTGAGGATGTTCAAATGTTACCCCCACTGACGAATTGCCAGGATGCCTAGTTCTGCCTCCTGCAGTGAGACATGCTTGATTGGCTGCAAGTAGCAAAAATAGTGGATGATTAGGAAGAACAGAAAAGACAGTATCAAAACCACAAGCAATCTGTAATGAGGGCTTGTTGAATTTGACGTTTTCTTGGCTTGGTCCCATCATTTTGTAAGTTATTACTGTTCATCCCACTGCTGCAGCACATTCTCTTCCCTTTTGGCACAGCTTCACAAAATGTTACCTGGGCCAGAGGCCCTTTTTCTATCATGAGGATCATTTAGGAAATGAGCGGTAAGCTCTTTGCTAGGAGTAGAAACCTGTTGCTTTCCAAATGTTGTTAGACTCCTCCACCAATCCCAACCAGCATGGTCAGTGGCCAAGGATTGGAGTTGTAGTTCAGCAACATGTGGAGGCCCACAGGTTCCCAAACTGGATGGTTGCTACTTCTGTGACCAAAGGCAGACTTATTTCCAGGTGCCTATAAATGTTCATTCAGCTCCTGATGTTATAGTTATATGTATGAGTACATTCTTAGGGCCAATTCAAGGTGTTGGTACCAGTGAACAAAACCTTGAAGAGCTTAGGACCCAATACTTGAAGGCACACCTTCCCCAGAACCATCCAACCTGAGTTGTAAGGTTTGTGCACGAGACTCTGCTTGTGGTGTCCTCACTAAGAATAGGCTAGGGAGCCACTCCAGATAGAAGGGCCTCTCAGATGTGGCACCCCATCTATGAAACCTGTAGTAGAAAGTTGGCTGTCTCCCATTTTATGGTCATTCAGGTGACAGCTTCCTATTTTTGCAAGTATTCAAAGCAGTGTCGGAGTGGCCTTATCTGGTTAACTGGGTGTGATACACTGCTGTTAATTGTATTTTATGATTAATTTTATTTTAACTTTGTTTAATTTAGTTAATCTAGTTACCTTTGTACGGTTAGCAGTATCCTTACATACCTTTTGCCCATTCATTTTTCTAATCTAAATAAGTTTTAAGTATGTGTATGTTTCACGGATTATGTTTATTTAGAGGAAATGAGTTATATTAATGCAGTGGGTTGACTTATTTTCAGGATGTGAAGTAGAATCTGGCATGCCTAATTGGTATGTTAATGAGAATTTCTGTTTGGTATCTTATTTCTCAGCATCGTGCTTTGATGGAAGAACTGAGCCGTAGCAAGAAGGATTTTGAAGAGATCATTAAAGCCAAGGACAGGGAACTGAAAGAGACTAAGGTATGAACAGAAGAAAAATACACAACAGTCAAAGTTTAGACCTTGCTCCAAAGCCTCCCACTTTGCAGCTTAAGGAAGTTGCTCTCTGCTTTTCCATAGGTTCCCACCACCTTGCTTTTATTTCTACACTGTGGTGAAGTGGAGGGTTTTAGCTGTATATAACTTTAGGGGCATTTTGTTTTGTGCAGCTTTTTAAGTTTAATAAAGTTTTCACCTTTCGGAAAGTATGCCTCAGGTGCCCAATACATTCTCATTCTTCTACCATGGTTTACCTGATGCTTTTGGGTTTGTTTTCTTCTGGGCTACAGGAAGAGAAGGAGAAGGCACGAGCACAAAAGGAAGAGGCCTTGAGCCACATGAATGATGTACTGGAGAATGAGCTGCAGTGTACTATTTGCTCTGAACACTTCATTGAGGTAAGCTTTGAAAGATAAAAACTTTAAGAAGCAGTAGTAAGTGTGCATATCCCCTTTTATTGACACTGAACCCGATTTTTCTTCCTGGGATTTCTGTGGGTTGGATCCAATGATTCTGTGAGCAGAAGTCTGCTCATGAAACTTCCTGCTCATAGAAGGGATATGTGTGTGATTTACACAATTTCCTTTAAGAGAATTAAACATTTGATTTAATGAATAAACATTATACATGCTATACAGACTCCAAAAGATAATACAGATATTAGAGTATCATTTAATGCAACACATTCTATTACAGTGGTACCCTGCTAGACGAATGCCCCGCTAAACGAAAAACGCGCAAGACGAAAGGGCTTTCCGACATTTTTTCTGCTTCGCAAGACGTTTTTTTCTATGGGGCTTACTCGCAAAACGAATTTTTTTCCGTGGTCTCCCTTTTTTTTTGCCTTTTCTGAAAGGCGCTAAGCTCCTTATCTCTAAATTGCCGCTTATCCGCTAAGTGCTAAAAGCCGCTAAGCCGCTTATCAGCTGTTTTACCGCTTATCAGCTGATCGGCTGATAGCGGAGCTCCGCAAGACGAAAATCCCTGCAAGACGAAGGCTCCCGCAGAACGGATTATTTTCGTCTTGCGGGGCACCACTGTATATAAATACATCCTATGCCCTTTTAAAATGTGTTCTTTTGTGGGGGGCTATTGGGTTGTTGTTTTTATTAGGTATTTGTGGTTTTATATCTTGATTTTATTCTGTAAACCGCCCTGAGACCCTTGGGTATAGGGCGGTATATATATTCAATAATAATACAGTAATAATAATAGTAATAATAAAAAAACTAATAATAAACCTTTTCAATAATCCTACAATATCTTACTAAAAGACCATTGGCATCACGATTATTACATTTTATCATACCTTTAAAATATGTTAAATATCAGTCTACTTTTTAAAAATAAGTATACAGATTGGTTCCAAAAATCTCAATTTCAAATAATTGCTTCCAAAAATGTACATGTCTAAGTTCATTTCCTTTATAGCGACAAATAATATGTTATTCCTAGTTTTTATACACACACACACAATATTACTGGTTTCCATTTATTCATTTACTCTTTTATCCTTTTATGTGGATGTTTAATAGAATCATAGTTGGAAGGGACCCTGTGGATCATCTAGTCCAACCCTGTGCGGTGCAGGAATATTCTGCCGTCCCATACAGGGATTGAACCTGCAACCTTGGTGTTATCAGCATCATGTTCTAACCAACCAAGCTATCCAGTTCTGACAGTTCATTTTCTTACATTGTTTTTAGTATTTTGAATTTTATTTTCCATTCTGAGCTGCCATGAAGCTTCTGTAAATAAAGTGGGATAGAAATCCTAATCTAATGTATTATATATAATATGAACTTTTCAGGCTGTCACTCTCAACTGTGCACACAGCTTCTGCTCCTATTGCATCAATGAATGGATGAAGCGTAAGCTGGAGTGTCCAATATGTAGAGGGACGATATTATCCAAGACACGATCGCTAGTTCTGGACAATTGTATTGATAGGATGGTGGAAAACCTGGATGATGAGACGAAGCATCGCCACCTTTCCCTCATCCAAGAGCGAAAAGGTGAGAGGTGGGTCCTCCATTCCTAAGGCATTTGAACATTCCTTGGCACCTGCATAGTGTAGTGTTTAATTAGAAATATATTGATAGCAAACTACAGTCCCAGTGATGTGCCTTGCTTTATTTCTGTTCATGAATAAAGCTTTTTCAGTTTCAGATGCTGTTTTGGAGACAGCATTTCAAAGCTAACAGCAAGGTTGTTGTACACCCACCCACACCTAAAGATACAAAAACTTAGAAAAAATTAGATATTGCAATTTGGGTTAATCTTCTAATTCAGCCACCTTCTTCATTTCATGCTAGCATTGCTTACATTATTTATTATATTTACATTTGATTTTCCGTCATGCAGCTGCTGAGAAGGCACTGACTAGAATCTAGCTTTGCTCCTTTAAATTCCTGGGAGTTCACCTTAGTGAAGACTTCACTTGGAAAAAACAATATCACTCAGGTGGTTAGGAAGGCCCAACAGAGACTCCATTCCTCAGGGTCTTGCGAAAGAACAATGTTAAACAGCAATTTATGATCTCCTTATACCGGTCCACAATAGAAAGTGTCCTCTCATATTGTATAAGAGTGTGGTACGTTGGCTTGACAGCCACGGACAGAAAGTCTTTACAGAGGGTGGTGAACACAGTGCATGATATCATGGGCTGTCCCCTGAGGCAGCTAGATGACATCGCAAGGGATCGTTGCCCTAGGAGAGGAAGAAAAATTCTCAGGGACGATTCACATCCCGGCCAGCACCTCTTTAATCTTCTACCCTTGGGCAGGAGATATATAAGTATAATCAGTCGTACCAACAGGCTAAAAAACAGTTTCTATCTGTGGGCTGTTAGGCTGCTGAACGGAAAATAATATAGTGCAGCAGACTTTCGGGGTTGGTGTGTTGTGCGACAAGCACACAGAGTGCAATGGGATTAAGTGTTTGGGGCGGGGAGGGAGGCTTGGTTAAATTCATTGTACACAGGTTGTACATTGACAATAAAGGTATTATTATTATTATTGTTATTATATAACTTCAGACTTTGCTCTAGGACAGGGGATCCCAAATGGGGTCCGTGGACTACCTGAAAGCTTCATTCAGGTGGTCTGCTGTGAGTCTGTGGATTTGTGGTTGAAGATGGGAGAAAGTACATCCGTTATATGAAATATTTGTATTGATTTTTAATTGTATTTTTATTGCTCCTTTTGCAATAGCACAGCACATTATAATTGCTACAACAGGCAGAAAAGACCATTTCAGGTGGTTTGGGGGTGGGAATTTGGGGACCACCTCCCTAGGACCAACTGATTAACTGTTATGTTGCAAGTGAGGATGGCATGTCTGCTACAAGCAGTCAAGCAGTCTAGAGTTCAGCTTAGAGTCCCAGTGATGGCCAAACTTTGCCCTTCAGCTGTTTTGGGACTACAGTTCCCATCATCCCTGACCACTGGTCTGGTTAGCTAGGGATGATGGGAGTTGTAGTCCCAAAACAGCTGGAGGGCCAAGTTTGGCCATCAGTGGCTTAAGACAGAGACACCTTGCATTGCTCCACCTCTGTATTGATTTTATGTTGAGACATTGTGTCTCCTTTATTTCTCTTTCTTCCTCTTCTCTAACCCTCTCTGTGCTCTTAAGCATTGTCCTTGAGACAGTTGTGTACTTCCTTGAGAGAAGAGTGGGCATTGGTCCAAGGGAAGGGACAGTATTCAGTATGAAAGACCAGAGCTGTGCAGAATATAAAAGTTTTACCCTTGAGTACTGAAAGCAAAGCCCACTCCCCCTTAGTCCTCATTACCCTTTGCCTATACTGTACTTTTAAATGTATTTTTCCTGCACCACTGAAAAACAAATATACTTCCAAACTTAAATCCTTTGGTTGGGTATTCCTGCACTTGCCTCAAATCACTTTTGCTTTTCATTTTTTTATCTGTGTATTTTAATTGCAGGGAAGCAGGTTGTTGTGGAGAACCCAGCGTCAGAAAGTGAGAGCAGTATTCTCAGCACGTCCTCAGACAGCGAGAGCAGTAGCATTACCTCAACATTAGACAGCGAGAGCAGCAGCCTTACATCTGTGCAGTCCATGTCATTAAGCAGCTTTGAAAGTGATGACTATGAGGGAGACTCTGACAGCCACCATGTTATCTGAAATGTCTGCACCGTACCCTTGCAGTTGTTTGGAGCCTGCTCTGGATGCTTTCTGGGAGAACGGATTGGACACTTGGAACATTGAAGAGACTGGAATTTGAATTGTGGATTAAAAGGGCTTGGCAGGGTCCTGTTCTTTTCTTAAGTGAATGTGCGATGTCCTCATCTCTGAAGAGTGCGATTGAAAACTGTTAGGCTCAAACCCATTTTTCATACTAGGTGACTAAACCCGTGTTTCTGTTCTTGCTATGAAAATTCTTGGAGTTGACAATGTACCACCAAACTTAAATTTAACTGCTTCCCTCCTAATAGGTTGGAGAGTGCCAGCTCATCAGCTAAATAACTGCTTAAGTGTAACCTGATGTAGTACATATTTGCTTTTTGTGTCAGAAAGCTGTTTACACATGACTCATGGGTTCATAAAGAGAATAAGGATATTTACAGCTGCATAAGTCTGGAGAAATTGTCACGGTTAAATTTACCCTGCCGTAAGCCCCAAAGAGTTTGATACCAACTCCCCAGAAAAGCATCTTAATCACTTTCTCTCAAGCTCTGTTGCCAAAATTGAGCAGACATAGTCAAAACTGTAGCAGCGCTTTTGCATTTCTCTCTCTGTGTGCATGTGTGTGTGTGTAGAGTGTGGTAGGAGGGCTTTGGCTGAGTGAAGAAGTTGCATTTCTGAATGAGCAGAAGGTGGCACTACATATTTATCAGTATTCACAGAATGTTGCTGGTATAGCCCTATAAGTTTGCAGCAACTCAGGTTCCATTTCAGGGGCTTTGGCTTCAAATTAGCAGGCAAATTGGATTGGCAGCTCTTTCTGTTTTTTGTTTCCTTGATATGTCTTGGGGTGGTTATTTATTTCTTTGTTTAAAAGTTACAATTTATATAAAAGAACAAAAAACCTGTCATTTCTGTTCAAGTTGCTTTCATAAGCCAATATCCTTTCTTCGTGTTTCTGAATGTGTGGTACTCCCCCAGCTCTGTGTGTCTAGCCAATTGAGTATGGCTACCTTATTTTTATTGATTCTAGCTTTAATGCTAATGAAGATCACACTTTTATAACTGGATAAAGACACTTAACATTCCCCGTTGCAAGGAGTTCTGAGCCACCACAGTAGTTTACTATTGTCAATAAATTATTGCAAGTTCATAAATTCCTTATTTTTTTTGTTAAGGCTGAAATAAGATGCAGGGGCACATAGGCCATAAAGCTATGTTAACTTTTGTTATAAATGATATAATAAGAATGTGTGGTCCCCCCCCCCCCAATTCTAATAAAGTGGCAGTGTTTTCTTACCAAGAAATGCATGACCTGAAAGCACTTCCTCCCTCAAAACTACCTTGGCGCATGAGCACCAATTGGGGAATCGGCTGGAACAAGGTTATTGGAATGGGTTAAATGAGGCAAACTGCATTGCTATATCAACCTTGTTACACATGATGGTGCACCTAGTTTTCATTGATTTCTGTTATTTGGCAATTTTGGAAACACTCTCATTTCAGAAGAGGGACGCTACCTTTCTGGATATTCTGCTCTGCTATCCCAGCTGCCGTCCCCTGCCATGACATTGCATCTGCATAGTCATGTGTCAACTTCGAAGTGTCTGTTTCACAGGGTGTTCACTGTGTATGAATGTGCTTACTGCAGGCATGCAGCAGTGTAGTATATAGAATTGATATTTTTGAGGGAAACTGTAGTGGATGAAGCAACTCTTAAGAAGACCATGCATTCGATCAAAGGCATCTCCCAGTTGACATGGGGATTATGCGTTTTAAGTGAAACACCATTGAAAATGCCTGCAAACACTCCATTCTGCCCCTGCCCCATCCTCCCCCCTTTTTGGTGATGTTTTCAGGTCACTTCTGGGTTGGGGATGATGTGAACATGCACATTGGGCATGTCTAAAATGGTTGCTGCCTGTAGTAATTTGTTGGTAGAAAAAGCTCCTGGTCATATTTTTTAAAATACCACTCTCCTTATCAATTGTCTCTTGCTGTGGACAAGCCTATTCTTAAATGCTTTCCTGGTGCATCAAGTATTTTAAAGTCATGGGTATACACAAGGGACGGGGAATCTCTGGCCTTCCCATCATACTCAGCCGCCATGGGCAAGGTATAGTGGGTGTTGTTGGACTACACAGGTTAGCTATCTCTGGTTTGCACTGATATGCCCATGTGAATCTTGCTCGTAGTGTATATATTTGTTTTTGACTGTTTGAAGGTGTTAACCATTCTGTCACCTACCTGGACTTTTCAGGGGAAAAGATGGAGGACAGAAATTGGAAAGACTTCATCAGTTACATATTTATGCATTCTGCACATCTCCTTTTTTTGGTTTAGGGGCATTCCATGCCAAGTGATCCAGTGACATTTACCTTACCATTTTATATTGCTTTCATTTTTCTGTTTCCTAAAAGTAGTATAAGAAAAGATTCCAGTAATTCAAAACTAAAAATACAAATCTCCTCAGAACTTCATGGGCTTTAATATGATATGGCACACGATGGACTTACTTTAAACTTTTAATTTAAGTTACAAAATTTAATGTTTTGAAAATTTTTAAATAGTGATATAAAAAAATCAATACGATTAAAGAATTCCAAAAAAATAATATTTCGTATTTTAAAGAGCTTCCTACAAAATTTCATCTTGGGATCTCGATGGGATCACATTAAAAACAAATACTTTGTGCATATATGTCTGCCTTATTGGGTTCTAATAAGGATAAATGGGTCTTGGGGGGGGAATATGGTTTGAAGTCATGTTTATTCTTTTGTATCAGTTACTCCTTCCCTCCCAGGAGTGGAGGGGAAATAACATCAGACAGAGACCTCTCTACCAATTGTATTTCTATGGTCTGAGTATCTCCCTGAGCAATGCAGCTCTGTAGACTAATCTCCTTATGCTAATTAGCAAGGCTGCTGATCTTCCACAATATCCAACTAGTTACTAGGACATGGGTCTACTCCGAGCTATCCTTCACCTACGTGTGAAGCACGTAGACTATTCCAAATGCGCTGCATTATTATTTACAGCACTTTAATCGTGCAAGGTGGGGAACAAGAAGCTTACGTTTTCGCTTAATGCTCCCCTGTATGTACTACAGTATTCATTGCGCGAGGTGCAGGCTCTGAGATGCTTCCCGCTCCCTGAACACACTCTGCTGCCTCCCGCCACGAGGGGGCCCTGTGCCTCTCTAGGACTTCTTCTCGCCTCCCCATTGCGTCATTAGTTTGCGCCGCGCGCGAAGGAAGGGCCCCGTCCCAGTGCGGAGCTGCCGGGAAACGAAACTGAACTGTGGCGGAGAGGAGTTGGGGGGATCCGGCCTTCTTTCCTCTCTCTCGAGCCCAGGCGCGTGTCTGGAGGGGGCTGAGGCTCGGCCTTCGCGGTCTTCTCTGCCCTCATCTCCCGCTCCGGCCTAAGACAGAGCCTCCCCCTTCCCCTCGTGTGAGTGTAGCAAGGGCTCCCGGGAGGGTCGGGGAGAGCGAACGAGCCTCGGGGAGCCCCGTTTTGCCCCTGCTTCTCTGCCCCCCGCCGCCCCTGTCACGCTGCTTTTCCGATTGTCTCCACTTGTTTGCAGCTCCCGAGAATACTCCAGGCTGGCCGCCCCTGCCTGCCCCTCTCCTTCCCCAGTTCCTGCCTCTCCCCCTTATGTCTCCTAGCCTAGCCGAGACCTTCCCTCCTGAGGGCATCGCTTGATAGGTTTCTGTCTCTCCTGTGTCCTGATACTCCTTCGCCTCCCTTTTCATCTCCATCTCCCGGTTTTCCCCTTTTACCAAGGCTGAGAGTCTAAGCATGTTTCCCAGGAAAGAAGTTCTCTTCAGCTCATTTGGACTTGCTTCTGGGTCAGGTTGCAGCTCTCCACAGACTGTGGATTCTGCACAGAAACACACGCTCCCTTTAGCTTCCACCCTTCTTCCCCTTACCTAAGCCACATCCATCCTTTGATCTGGTGTTTTCCTCTGATTCTCCCCCCCCCCCCCGCCCTTAGACCTCTTTGCAAATTAGTGTTGCTTTGTTGTGGTGGCTATATTAAGGCCATCTCTCCCACCCCTGTAAGGTTTGGTAAATATAAGTACACTGGCTGGCATCTGAATTAAAATATCATATTCCTAGTTGAGCACTTAGTGGCTTCGTCATAGAAATGGGTTTTGTTACAAAACCAATCAACTGGATGAAATTGTGAAGAAACTATCTGTTACAATACTGTGCTTTATTTTCTGCTGGGTATTGAAGACTGTGTACATATTCAGAATAAAATTTGAGACTGTCCCCCAATGTATTGTGAGATCTAGCATTGTGCAGTGTTCTTTTATATAATTCATGTATATTTCCAAGTTAATGTGACTCAGTGCTACTGTTGAGTAAAATCCCTCATTGCTCAGTGATGGATGGCCATGAATCATATACCTACATACCTTGAAGAAACCCCAGTGAACTGAATGGGATTTAAGTAGGCATGTATATGATTTGTGCTGTAAAATGTTGCCCATAGAAGAGCTAAAATGAGAATCTTCCCGTTGATACTCCTTTTAACTAGCTGCTGTTTCTTGTGCTGATTGCAGGGAGACTGGAAGGGGATGGCTTCATCCTGGAAATTTTACTATGCCTATACAACTTTAAGCTTTCAGCTCTTATGTTTAACATTCAATTTACTCAGTTTTATGATTTGTACAAATGTACAATGTTGTGTTCATCTCCGTTAGTGCTGTCCCTGTTGTTCCTCACTTGCCTCAAGAACATTTGTACCACATAGTAGTTGTCTTCTCCAAATTTTAATGATCCCAGGAGTGGTAAATTCAGTGGTGCGTTATTTAGCCCTATTATGCTGTGGTATCAGTGTATCTCCCATAACAAAAATAATGCTTTTGATGTATTTATTAGCAACTACATTATTCCAATATATGAGAGGTAATATAAATAACGTTATTTATAACTTCAGGTTTCTGAATGCTCTGGCATTAGAAACTGGTTCTTCACAAATTTGTTAACTCAGGACTACCTGCTAAACTGGTGGTATACTTTGGGCACATTTTGTTATTTGTTTATGTACTGTGATAACTTAAAAAGCTTAGGCTGCAGCCTGTTACCTAGAAGTAAGCTGGTGCTGACTCAGTAGGACTTTCTGAGTTGATATGTATAGGATTGCATGCTTACAGCTCCGTCCTATTCATGTTTACCTGTAAATTTGCCCCTCTGAGTTCAAAGGAGCATGCTGTGCAGTCATGTGCATGGTTATTTGGCAGCATCTCCCACTCTCTTAATAGGGCTTACTCACTAGCAAGTGCGGTTACCTGGAAGTAAGCCTCAATGGCTTACCTGGAAGTAAGGCTTACCTGGAAGTAAGCCTCAATGAGAATAAACAACAATAGGATTGTGCTGTTTTTCTCTTGTGTGTTTAGGAGTGAAACCTGAATTAGAACTGTGTTCTACTGGGATGTGTGTCTGTATGATGAAAGTGGTGGAATGAAAACATGCTATGAAAATGCCTATTCAGGTGTTTTCATTCTTTTTAAATTAATGGAGAACAAATTGTTTGCTTTCCTGATTTCCCTCCTATTTTACATGAGCGGTCCTGAAAGTGCACAGAGGAAAGAGTTTTCTTCCTAAGAGAACATTTCTATATAAGGACTGAAAACCTGAATACTCCACTGCCTTAAAATTATGCCACACTTATAAATGTGTTTGAAACTTCTTTTTTAATTCTGGCACATGGTGAAAACCTTCTTGTTTACTATGACTTTTTCTGACTACTACCACCAGCCATTCTGGGGTTTTAAGAATATTTTTACTGTCCACCCGATTGCATTGTAATTTTGATTGCATTGTAATCATTTTGATTGTATTTGTATTGCATTTCTTTGTATTGTTGTACACCACCTTGCGATGCCCCTATAATAGGCAATATATAAATATAAATATTTTAATAATTAAATATTTTGTTTCCTCCTTGCAGAGAAAATGAAGCGACGAGCAGAACCTGAATATAGCAGTCCCCTAAAGAGGCAGAAGAAAAGGATCGAAGAGTTGGGTCTGACCCTCAGCTCCACTTCAGATGATGAAACGCAACTTGGTAATCATGGAGCTCAAGGTAACTATAGAGGTAACATCACATGGGCGTGTCCACATCTAAACTTGGTTGTCCTGCAATCAACCCGGCTTGCTAATTTCCAGAGAAGAATAGTTAAACCATTGTGAGGTCAGAGGCGCTGGGGGCTATATAGGGTACAAACAAGTCAGTGGAATTTTCATTTGTTATTGCGGTCTATAAAACAACTTTTCTGACTCAGCTGCATGACTGACGGCCATCCAACTTCTACTTAAAAACCTCCAACGAAGGAGAGTCCACCACCTCCTGAAGGAGTCCATTCTGCTTTTGAACAGAGCCAGTGTGGTGTAGTGGTTAAGAGCGGTAGTCTCGTATTCTGGGGAACCGGGTTCGCGTCTCCGCTCCTCCACATGCAGCTGCTGGGTGACCTTGGGCCAGTCACACTTCTTTGAAGTCTCTCAGCCCCACTCACCTCACAGAGTGTTTGTTGTGGGGGAGGAAGGGAAAGGAGAATGTTAGCCGCTTTGAGACTCCTTCCGGTAGTGATAAAGCGGGATATCAAATCCAAACTCTTCTTCTTCTTCTCTTACTGCTAGAAAGTTTTTCTTGCTGTTTAATTGGAGTCTCCTTCCATGTCACATGAAGCCAGTGCAACGCTAAGGATTGTGTTTGAGGGATGTCTGCTTCCTACAGCACTTGGTGGCAGTTTAAAGAGATTTCCAGCAGTGAATTAAACTGTAAGGCTCAAGCGCCATAGTTTAGTGGTAGAGCAAATGCTTGACATGCAAACAGTGCCAGATTCATACCCCAGTATCTCCAGATAAGTCTGAAACCATGGGGAGCTGCTGCCAGCCAGAGTAGACAGTACTGAGCTAGATAGATCTATGTTCTTCTCCATGAATAACTTTATTATGCTGTGGCATAGACGGAGCGTTTCTTTCCTTGTCTGGTTTTCAGAGTCTTCCACCACAAGCAGCAGTGAATCTGATGGCGAGATCAGTGAGAGGCGGCCTGTCCTTGGCTCTTTCAGCAATAAGTTCAGCGCAGACTCCCTTGTACAGGGCACATCCTCCCGATACTCCATGTATAACAGCGTGTCCCAGAAGCTCATGGTAGGTCAGAGCACCCTTGCAAACATCCTGTGGAAACTGAATCGGGGGAAATAAGAGCACTGTCAGTGGGATCCACTTGGTAGGATTCCCTTTCCCAACTATATTGGAACATGTCTGGGCCAAATATGTGTCCAGAGTGCTCTTTCAGTAAGTTAGGAAAGCTGGAAGGCTGCAAAGTCACAGTCACGTTGCAAATTACATAATTTGCCTTTAAGTTTCAAGTTGTACCATTTATTTTTAGGAGCTTATTTCTGGCTGTAGTTGGTGGTGGAGAAACTTTTAAAATTTGAATGCATATCTGGTTCAAAATCAAGGAATGGTAATCTGTTTTGAGTAGCACTTCAAAGCCACCATGTATGCTGAAACATATATGCTTAGCACTCCATGTTGTACTTACCTGCCCCGTCATACTTGTTGTCCTTAAATGTCTCCTTACCTGCTCTTTGCAAGTTTCTGGAAAGAGGCATTTCAGGGAAAGGTGTGAACCAAAGTTCGGTTTTCCTATATGCTAAGAATTTTAGAGAGATGATTCCAGCACTCTTCTTTTGCTTTTAGTATTGCCATTTACAGCGTGAATTGGGACAGAGAAATCTGCATTATAAACCTTTTCACCCATGATTCTTATATTTACTTAGGAGCAAAAGCAAAACTTCAGTGCACCTATGTTCTCAGACTATATCCAAACATTCATACTCTGTAGCCCCCTTCTTTTTATTTACTTCCTGCTATCAGAATTTCAGATGGACTCCTAGCGCAGTGAATCTTTAAAATAAATTAGATTCAAATGGAATTCCTTGTTTGGAGCACTGGAGTCATGTTGCTGTTTGGTACCATGTGAATTCCTGTGTGTGCATAGTTTAAACAACTTTTTTGAAATATGGAATAGTTCATCCTAGGCAAGTGTGCACAACTTCAATGAAGTGTCATGTATGTTTTAGAGCTGACCTTCTAAATATTACAAAAAACTATCTTGCCTTTATAATAAAATGGTCCAATCTTCAGTATTTTAACAACAACTTCAGCTGTATTGGACAGGTTGCAGAAATTGAACTTGGGACAACCTGTCCCATAGTCTAGAACTGACATCTTTTTCCTGGTAATCTTGAACTGCTTTATAGCAGGTGAAGCTTTTCTTACCCTTGTGATTCAATGATATGGAAATCTCCACTTGTTGAATTTCAGTATGTCACACAGATATTAAAAGCACAGGAACCCTGCCAGGGAATAAGGAGCAACCTTGCCTCTAGAATTATGCAAGCATTATATTGGGGAGGAAATTCAGAGCTCCGGTTGTCTGTGATGCACCTTTTCTGAGTGAAGTGCTCAGGCCTTATGAAAATAACTCGGCCCTCATCAGTATTGCCCTTGGCTCATAGAGGCCTGCCTGATTCTTATCTGTCAGTGAGCAGTTAATTAAATCCATCACAGAATTCAGTAATTACTTTCATGGTAGAGGGTTTGCTGTAAGCTGTGCTAGAGCTACAGTTCTCAGTGTGAGGTGAGCTCTCCTAAAGAAATATGTACAGTTGTTAGGAGATAAATGAGCCCCTCCAAGCTTATATTGTTTGTGTGTGATTATTTGTGTAGATTAGCTGAGGAATCAGTTCCTGATAGTTATATTACAAGAAACTGAGTGAGTGCTGTATTCCTCTTTGTGTTTCTAGGAGTAAAGTTGTTTAAGCAGCTTCTTATTTCCCCAAGGAATGTCACAACTCTGGTTGAACATCCCTAGCTCATATATGTTTCTAAAAGAATAAATGCTGCCAAAGAAATAGTTGATCTACTTAATTACAAAATATTATGCCCAAGGTAACAAACTATAGGTGAATCGTAACAATAAGAACCAATACAAAATAAAATATCAAAAGTCAAAATGGTGTCCTGATCTGAAATATTTTTACTTGCTTCCTAAAAAGTTGCAAGGAAGAATATAGGTGGGTCTCTCTAGGGAGGGAATTCCAGAGGGTGGCAGTGCTACAGTATGAAGATCCTGTCTCTCCAACAGTAACATTCCAGAGAGTTGAGCCACAAAGCTAGACCTCCCCTTCAGACCTTGGTTTTCTTTAATTGACAGTTGAGGAACTGGGGTTTGCAGTCTTTCAAACACAGGTCGGTACTGTTTTTCCTTCCTGACTTTAAATTATATCTGTAAGAGCACAGCAGGGGTTTAATAGTGTAAAGGAATTTAAAATTTATTTTCAATGAAAAAATATAACCAACAAGATCTATAATTCTATTTGCTTTATTTCTATGGTTTTCAAATGTCTGTCTTCAAGGAACCTCTTCATGGCAGCTTGTCATGAATCTTCACATTTCTGCTATAGAATCCCTGTGCATAGGAGAGGATCCTAGGGTCACTTCTTGTTAATTGAGAGTGTAGCATAGAATGTACCCCAGTTCTCCTGCTACTTCCATCTTCTAGGTGTTTATGTGAGCTGTTTTACAGGGACACCTGTTTGCCATTACTGATCTGTTTGTTGAAATAAATATTTTTTTTAAAAAAATGTCCAATTAAGTTTTATTTATTTATTTATTTTTACTGCATCAGACCAACACAGCTACCTACCTGATCTGTTTGTTGAGACAGTGGTTCTCAAACTTACCCCACAATGGACCACAGGAAAACTATGGAGGGTCTTGTTGGACCACTTAATGATTTTTCTGCCTGTTGTAGCAATTGTAATGATGCTACATTCTCTTTAATCAAATCAGGATTGAACTTTTAAATCTCTAGTCTTCTCCACTCCTTTCAAATGCCTTCCCCCAATCACTTCCAGTCCATCCCACTCACCTTAGAACCTGGCCATCTACCTGCTCTTCACAGGCATGCTGTAGACCACCTGAAGGAAGTGGACAGATCACCGTTTGGCAACCTCTGCTTTAAGTTGTACCTGATAAGCTTTCAAGGAACCCCAGAGTTCCCTGGAACACAAGTTTGAAAATCCTACGGTTGGCTGAAGGGTTGTGGCTAACTGAATCCCATCTGTTTACTGTTGTAAGGTTCACGTGAACTACTTTGGGCTTCTGACATGTGTGAGACAGAAAGAGACCATGATCACAACTGTAGTCTCATTACAGACTTTTCTGTCCAAAGAGCCCAGAGTACTTACAGGTTGATAAACTTTACAAATGGCAAATAGCTATTGAGTTCTTCACAGGTTACTCATTTGTAGCAAGGCAGTTCATTTTTGTTGTTGTGTTTACATGTTTCATTCTGTTGATCTAGCTTCATCCTAATTAAGTTGAACACACTTGAAGGAGAGTCCAGAAGTCTTCTGTGAGATTCATTAAGTGCACTCAATACTTTTTAATCACAGGAGCCTAAGATGGCCTGATTTATTTATTTATTCTGCTAGTCCTCAGCCTAAGCACAGAAGGTAGCACATAAATTTGTTGTTCGACGTTACTAAGGAGCTTATTCTGCATTGGCTTACAGGCCAAAATGGGTTTCCGAGAAGGTGAAGGTCTTGGAAAATATGGCCAGGGGAGACAAGAGATCGTTGAGGCCTCCAAACAGAAAGGAAGACGAGGTCTGGGGCTGACTCTGAAAGGATTTGACGGAGAAGTCAACATCAACTGGCAGGATGAGCCAGAGGTAATTATGTGCACATTTTGTTCCTTCCACATGTTTTTTTGTGCTTTCCACTTATCTGTTAGGTGTTGTGGAGAGGTCTTTTGGCCACTGGCTCAGGTGAAGTTTGTGGCACAGCAACCCTTGGTTTGAAGGCTTATATCTTGCAAATGGTGCTAACCTCTGGGAGGAACTCAGCCTTTTGCTCTTCTGATCCTTCCATCAGCACAATAATTTTAGCTTGCCAGATGGAATTATTCCCCCCTCTCTTCCCTCGGCGTCGACCCCACTTTGCCCCCCAGAGCCCAGAGTGGGGGGAAGAGAGGGGAGAAAGCCCTGATGTACAAGTGGAAGTCCTTATGTCTGGTAATCTATTTCAACTTTCTTATTCTTATTTGTCAAATCAACATTTTGCCTGCCCATGTGTTATGAAAACACTATGGTTCTCTTAAAGACATTATTTGAATTTCAGCCTTAAAAGATTGTGTTGAGCTTCTGGTTTACTTCCAAGTATTAAGGGAGTTAAATTTTGCTGCAGCATACACAGTCTTCTTTTTTACTTATCTTTTCTATGTTCACAGGCTAGCGCTTATGAGCAAGTGGACTGGTTCCCAGAATGTACCACTGAAATTCCAGATGCTGAGGAAATGAAGGATTGGATGACTATAGGCAAGGTATGAAGCATGGGGAAGAGAGTTAAGGGCTAAACCAATTAAGAATTCAGAGAGGCTGGGTACCAAGTTCAGAGGTGCCATTCTGCATGCAAAAGTGTAATGCAGTTTGAGTGATGCCCTTTCCTTGACACAAACACATTAAGACCGGGTCAGAATGACCAAAATATTGAGTAAACATTTTAAAATATAATTAATATTAGGGAAGCCAACTGAAGTAAAAAAAATACATTTAATAAATGCCAGTAAAAATATAATTAGATGATTTTGACTTTCTCATTATTTTTCTTTATTAAAATTACAGATGAGCTCCAAACATTTTATTTTAGTGCATGGCCCCCAATGAACTCCTATATAAATGAATTTCTATTTACAATTTATTTATTCCATTTTTGTTTTGTCCTCCTCTGAAGAGTTAAGGGTGGGGTATAAAATCTTCTATTTTAGTCTCATGTTGACCCTGTCAGGTAGTGTTAGTCTTAAGAGAAAGTGACTGCCCATGTTCACCCAATGTTTTGGCTAATATTCACTTCCAAACTATGATAGTTTATATAATAATTTATTACTTATACCCCGCTCATCTGACTGGGTTGCCCCAGCCACTCTGGGAGGCTTTCAACAGAATATAAAGAACACACAATACATCGGACATTAAAAGCTTCCTGATACAGGGCTGCCTTCAGATGTCTACAGAATGTCATATTGTTGTTTATCTCTAATAATAATAATTTATTACTTGACTAACAACAACCATCTGTTGAGAAGGACCTGTGAACAGTCCAGCTCTTCCATTTTCTGTACTAAAAATGTTTTGCTGGGTGATGTGGGCCTGGGTCCTAGTTTGGTGTGTTTACACTCACTATCTTGCTGAGCTCTGTGTTCTCAACCTGAATCCATACTTCCATGTGAAGGGAGCAAATTAACATACTTGGGTATTCGAGGGCTACTCACTCTGTTCTTCAGTATCAGATTGCAGCGCGAATAAGCTTCATCCTTGTAATTGCTGCATTTGTGAGAGCTTGAGTACCTTGACAAGCTGTTTAATCACAACAGCAGGAAGCTGCATTTTCTGTAGTGATGCTCTCATTTTGTACAGTGTTCTCTGTCTGCCTGGCACAGAATATTGCTGCTCACCAGTGATATAGTTTGAAAGGCTGCAGCCGAGCCAGAAGTGTAAATAACAGCAGTGACAGGATTTTTCTTTTCCTTGGATACCAGCCGTTTTTATTAATGATATATAGTGGCAAGTGTTTGATGTACTGCAGTGATTCTTAAGGGTGTTTATACAAAGCTAGCTTCCCCACTTTTCTTTAGGCTGCAAAATGCCATGTTTATTAGTCTGCCTGGTGAGTAGATATCTTAACTGTTCTTAGATTGAAAACTGAAGTAGAAATAGACGCATACTCCCAATATGTACTTGTATACTGTTTCCTGTTGCAGTGAAACAGACTGATTATTGATCAGCCTTGCTTCTGACTCTTATAAAAAGTGCTATGAGCCCTTGTTAAGAGTGCATTGGGCTTGGACCCAAGCAACCAGGCTTTGATCTTAAATATCAAATAAATTCATTGGTAGCCTTGAGCACGTCACACCAAACCTGTTTCCTGTATGCAGAGTTTCATTAAGTTGCCTCTTTGCACAGTTTTTAAAAATTAAAACTGGGTGAATGTTTTCCATGCTCCCAAGAGATTTTTCAGACCACCAAAATATTCTTCAGAAGCCCCCTTCCCAGCATCCCTTTTTTGCATCCCTTTCAGCAGCAGCTTTGGCAACAAGTACTTGCTTTTTGTTTTAAATAGCGAGTGGTCCTTGCAGCCTACATGAGCCTATGAAGTGGAGATCATGTAGCCAGTATGTGATGATGGCACCTAGTTATCAAGTTTGGCTATCTGATGTCAACACAGAAAGTCTGGCGTGGGTTCACGCATAGGGATATTTGCTAAATGTCACCTCTCAGTGTTTTGATCCAAGTTTTTATTAGCATAGGTGATTTATTTTTTAAAAAAGCAAAGCTCTATAAGAAATTAGGCTCCTGTCTGAAGCCATTTCCATGTGCATCACTTGCTTGATCAGCAAGTATGGCCCCAAATAAGATAAGTATTCCATTTAGCCCATGATTCTTTAAACTATTTATTTTCAAAGTTTGAAAAAGAATCACACGTAGGAAGCTGTTGATAAAGACAGGTGTCTACTGTTCCAGTCCCTCAGTCCTATTCCTCATACTGAAAAAATGATGTGTCCATTTATCTGGCGCACAAGCAGTAGGTCAGAGTTCCCACCTGAGAGCAGATGCCCCAAACTATTTTCTTGTTATTAGATTTGCATGTTTTCGTGAAAGGTGTCTTGCCACATTGTCTTAATAAAGAGGAAGATGTTGTCTTTGTTTATTCATTTCCCCCATATTTTATTCTCTAGAAAAAACTGGTGATTGATGATGAAACACATTTCTGTGGAGAAGAACTGCTACAGAATATGCTTCAGTGCAAGGTGAGTTTTGTCTGTTGGGGACAGAGCCTCTCCGTGGAAGAGAACAGGTGTATATCTAAGATCTGGAGGCTCTGCGAGTTGGTTGTTTTGAGACGTTAGGGGTCAAGAGACCTTGACACTTCATCCATGCAATATAAGGCGTTAATTTCGAGGCCAGAATTTAATTCTCAGACTCAGTGTTTTAAATGTCACTTGACAGGCCTTTGTTTCTTACTGGCTTCAAAAGGTTGTAGTGGTGCTGCCTAAGTTATTGCATCTTAATACCTCCAGCTAGAGAATTTTGAGCTCATTGCTATTTCCCTATAGCTAGGTGCCTGTAATTTGATCTTACTTAACTATAATTTGACCTCTTTGTCAAATTAGACTTGTTCCTTCTTTTTCCAGAGTGTGTTTGATGAGCTGGATGGGGAGGAAATGCGCCGAGCTCGTACAAGGTCCAACCCCTATGAGATGATCCGTGGAGTCTTCTTCCTAAACAGGTCAATGGAGGATCTCAGATTTGCGGCCCTTGAGTTAGCAAGGGCAGACCCTTAACAAGTCTCCCTCTTGCATTTACAGAGCAGCAATGAAGATGGCAAACCTAGACTACGTCTTCGACCACATGTTTACAAACCCAAAGGATTCTCGAGGGGTAAAGGTTTCTCTATATGTGTAAATCTTCAGTGTCTTCTGTGAATGGGGGAATTGGGTGGAAAAATCCTTCAGAGTTTTACTAAAATAGTTGGGGTTTTTGTTGTTGTTTTTAAGTGCCCTAGCAGTTAGGGATACAGTACGGCAATGCAGTTGTTGCTTTGGTTAGTCGGTTGCTTCTGTTGAGGTGCTTTGAGTCTCATCCCTTCTCCATTTTGGCAGAAACCGCTGATCAGAGATCGTGATGCAGAGCTCCTGTACTTTGCTGATGTATGTGCTGGCCCTGGGGGCTTCTCAGAGTATGTCCTCTGGAGGAAGAAGTGGCACGCAAAAGGTTTTGGCATGACCTTAAAAGGACCAAATGATTTCAAATTGGAGGATTTCTTTGCTGCTTCTAGTGAGCTCTTCGAGCCTTACTATGGTATGTATAAGCATGTATTTAGGGCAACCTTCTCCCCACCCCCTCATAGTTCATCTTCAGTGTCAAGTGAAAGACTTAAAGAGTTTTGAATGCACGTGCATTTTTAAATCTAAAACATTTTGGCGACAGCTCTGTCAGTACCTACAGAAGTTGTATATGTTTTGAAAGTTGATTGCCATTTGATCTTAGAGACAGACAGGCAGGATACACAGATTGTTGCCACTGTGTCCCATTTTTTAAAACAAAGGATGTAATCAAGTGTGGAAACTGCCAAGGATAGCAAGGAATACCAACATCACGAGAGATGAGAGAAGTGGCACTTCTTTTACAAAACTTCTCAGATCACTTTATGCAGAAGTGTAGTCATAAGTTTTTAAAATGAAATAATGAGAAATCTTTGGAAATGGTTCTGTGGTATGTAATGACAATAATACATAGCAGACGAGAGCAAATTCCTTGCTTTCCTTGCTCACAGGTGAAGAAGGAATTGAGGGAGATGGAGACATCACCCGTCCCGAGAACATCACTGCCTTCCAGAATTTTGTGCTGGACAATACAGATCGCAAGGGGGTACATTTCTTGATGGCTGATGGGGTATGTTCCTTCTCTTTTCCCTTTGTTCCCTGAGCTAAGAGAGGGGCCTAGCTTTGTGCATTGTGATGTGACATTTAGCTTGTTATAAATGTGATGTGATGATTTAGAGAGCTTATAAATACACACACACACACACACACACACACTGGATTAGCTCTGGATATAGATAATGGATCAATTTTGTTTTGGGATTGGATTAATGGTTTCATTTCAGTACAAATAAAATCAACAAATACATGGTGTGGTGGTTCATAGAACATCACCAACATAGATTTGTTGCTGATGTCCTTCACCAGCATATCTGAGCACTCAGTGTACAGCATGAAAGGTGCTGCTACCCTCTGCGAGTGCATCCTTGCTCCTTCTAGTTGGATAACACTCTCTCTGTGTGTATGTGTGTGTACACTGTGTGACAGACAATGGCAGTGGCTCCTTGTGTGATGAGCACTTCCTAGAACTGATAGGTGTGAAGAGAAGGATGATGCAGAGGAGGACCAGACTCTTCAATGAGGCACAGTGCCATGAAGATGACCCCCCACCCTCCTGAGTGTGGGACTAAGGAGGACCACTTCCACCAATTCTCGGCTCACTCCCCCCCTCCATCCTTACTGACTATTATCTTAGTTACCTCTTTCCTGAAAGTGAGAAGCAAGCTTCCTCTTCCCTGACAGTTAAGCCCAGGGAGGGAGAAGGCTGCATGCGGCTCAGTGGGCAGGCAGTGACTTGTCAGGCTCTCCAAAGAGGGAAGGGTGAATTGAATTTAAGTTCTCCGTTTCATGAAATGTGATACTGGGTTTCAGTTACATAAAATGTGATTTGCATTAAGGTTTGCTGTTTGCTGTGTGTTTCAGGGTTTCTCTGTTGAGGGTCAGGAAAACATCCAAGAGATTCTAAGCAAGCAGCTGACTCTTTGCCAGTTCCTCACAGCACTCTCTGTCGTACGAACAGGTGCTTCTCCACAAGCTCCCCCCCCCCATCTCTGTATTTCCCCTTCTGTCCCTTGTGGTTTTGGTATTAACTACCGTATTTTCCCCTCTATTACACGCAGATTTTTTCTCCTAAAAAGTAAGGGGAAATGTCTGTGCGTGTTATTGAGCGAATGTGTGGTCCCTGGAGCTGACAAGCGCGAGTGAAGGCAAAAATCAGGCAAATATCAAATCGTCCGGAGAAGGGAAGCCTTGAAAGGAGGAAGCTCTGCCTCAGGGTCTTACTGCCCACCCGCTTCTGTTTCCTTACTGTGTTTGCTCAAACGGAACAAAGAGCAGAGAAAACCCCTCCCCTCCAGGCAAGCAGAGTGGAAAGCAGCAGAGCGTCCTTCTAATTCCTCTCCGTGCGTCTGGGACTCGAAGGCAACATGCAGGTTGGGGGGGGGGGAGAGAGAGAGCTGGTTGGCTTGTGTGGGGGGGGGACTTTTGCCTTCCTTTCCTCCCTCCGGTAAAACCCCTCACCTGCATTCTTAGCCAGCTGCTTCTCTGCACACCCCTCTCCTTGTCGCTTCTATGTTTTTCCTTCCCTCTCTACTTAAAACGTGGTTCCAATCACGGATCCACATGGATCCTCAGGATCTTTGCATTGAGTCACCCCAAATTCACCATCAGATAACATAGCAATGATCTGATGCAAAAACAGGGCTGCAATGGTGCAAAAACATGGTTACAAAGCACGGATCCACATGGATCCTCAGGATCTTTGCATTGGGTCACCCCAAATTCACCATCAGATCACATAGCATGTCCATGGCTACAGCCTGCACCAAAAAAATCACGCACCCACTGTTGCCTGGGGCTGCAATGGTGCAAAAACGTGGTTACATAGCATGGATCCACATGGATCCTCAGGATCTTTGCATTGGGCTACCCCAAACTCACCGTCAAATCACATGTCTGTGGCCGCAGCATGAAGCACAAAAATGATACATCCACTGTTTCATTCAGAATTTTTTTTTCTTGTTTTCCTCCTCTAAAAACTATGTGCGTGTTATGGTCAGGTGCGTGTTATCGAGCGAAAAATACGGTATTCTAGACTCTCTTATCTCCACCCCCCACCTTGTGCAGTATTTTGTAAGAGACCAGACTCTTTGTTTTTGTAGGTGTTGGTCCTTCTCTTCCTCTTCTATAATTATGGATCACTGTTTTTAAAATAAGATTTGGAAACTCTTGGCATCTCCTCGTATTTGCAGAATATGAAATTCTCATAGCGAGGCAATGGAGAACTTTATGTTGGCCCTGGGAATTACCAGCTTACCATGGAAACGTTTTGAAGGCAGCAGGCAGAGGACTTTGCTGGAATCCCTTCTGTCCAATCTCTTCCCTTTTCGGGGAATTAGGGGAGAAGTGGTAACTGGAGGTGAAAGGGTTGAATGACTTTTGGAAATGTGATTGTTAAGTACCCAAGAGAATATCCTATGAGATTTCCACAGCATGGTCCTCCATATCATCTATGGACAAGAATGGCTGCTGTCATAAACCATGTGTGATATAGACAGTGTGGGGGACAGATTGGGGAGGCACCCATCTAGATCTTGGCTCAGCCATTATGTTCATTGTGTAGAAGGTACTGTTTTTCAGCCTAATCTCCCTCACAGGTGCATGTGAGGATAACATGCCATAACCCCACGTGCACCACCCTCAGTGCCTTGGAGGAAGGGTGGGATACAAATATGATTAATAGTAAAGTAGTGTGTGTTTCTCCTTTCTCTTTGTAAGGTGTAGCTTCAATTTGCTTTTTCTGCTCCAGGAGGGCACTTTGTCTGCAAAACCTTTGATCTGTTCACGCCATTCAGCGTTGGCCTAGTATACTTGCTCTACTGCTGCTTTGAGCGCGTGTCAATCTTCAAACCTGTGACGAGTCGCCCTGCCAATTCTGAAAGGTGAGACCTGAGCATTGTGGAAGGTGGAAGGTACCTGTCTCTTTGAACACTGCGGCTCTGATTAAATAAAAGGTTTGAAGTAGCTGCAGCTTTGCTACAAACTCTATGAGAGTTTAGGCTCTGTATCACATTCAAATTGTTTTGCTAAATATTTCCTGACACATCAAACTGCTAAATGGGAGGCAATTAAGTTTTGTAATGAGAGGATCACTTGTAATCCTTCATGCTATTATATTCGTTAATGCCTGTGCTTGAAGTTTCTTTTTGCCTCCTACCTTTTTCAAATACTTTTGGAGTAAAATTTCATCAGTCAGATAATGACCAGAAATCACTTGTATACATACCTTCTTTTCAGTGAATTTGATGCCTCTGGGGCCATAGCCAAAAGAAGCCCAGGTCACAATAAAATGTTTCTAAAGCACATTCCCACTTAATTGCAGGATTGTGGCCTAAGGTACTGCAGCTCATCTGGGGCAAGTCAATATCTCTAATTTTCTTGTCCTTAAAATAGGAATAAAACAAGATGGAACTGGGAAAGTGCTTTGCACTAGTGGAAGTAATAAAATATATGATAACCAATAAGGTTGTCATCACCTCTTGCAAAAGCAGAAAGGGTTTTCTGCAAGCTGTATTTATTTCATCTTACAGTTTGGCACAATGCATCAGAAGGTCATTATAGTTAATGAGCAAATAGTCTGTCTCACCCTGCAGGTATGTGGTGTGCCGAGGATTGAAATCTGGAATTGATGACGTGAGAGACTATCTTTTCTCGGTGAACATCAAACTCAATCAGCTACGCAACACAGACCAGGATGTAAACCTCGTTGTCCCTTTGGAAGTAATCAATGGTGACCATGATTTCCATGATTACATAATCCGATCAAATGAAAGGTGAGTTGAAGGGCAGTGAGAAGAAATTGCAGGGTTTTGTGGTACCCTTTCTGCTAGTCACTTTTCCTAAGCTGTCTGCTTCCAATAATTCTTCCTCTGCAAAGTCCACATATTGTGGATTAGTTCACAAGACAAAGTGAATGACACACTGTATAACTCGTGTCCTGTCCTTTGTTTTCAAATGCCAATTAGGCACCATTAATTGTAGATGCATGATTAATGGCACATCTAGATTTCCCACTCCTGCTTTATATATTGTAGTCTCGTGGCTTTCTCTACTCTGCAGTGATAATATAAAACTGGTATTATCAGTTGATTGTAAGAAATCTTGCCAATTTCTGTTTTTTAGTGTACCTTATTCACTTGTTGCATTTCTGTATTATCCTGACCAGTCATTATTCTCTTCTTTTTAACCTGAAAAGCAGCAATAATAATAATATAACTTACTTTCTGCACAGATAAGAATAGTCATAGGTTAACATAAACAACAACAACACAAAAAACCCAACCTCCTTTTGTGAAGGAAGAGTGAAAATATTCCTCAGTTTCCTGGCAGTACCATTGCAGCATGGCCAGTTACTGTATTGTATTGAAATTGCTCATTCTGTCTGTTGGTTATTTTTCATGCGCATTCTGATTCATAAGACCTTCAGATAACGCATTCTAAAGCTGGGACCTGCTTTCTCTTCCAGACTCTGTGCTGTTCAGATCAAAGCACTGGCCAAAATCCGTGCCTTTGTTCAAGACACGTAAGTATATTTATATTTAAAGGTGCTCTTGGGTGAGGGCCGAACTGTGATTCAGGTTTGTTGTTTGTGCTGTTTGAGATGTTACAGCCTTCATTTGGTGGTGGGGAATGGGAGAGACTTGCATGAAAGTGACTCCATTCCAGGGAATGTCATTCAAGTCAGTGAGTCAAGTTTGTGGTTTGCGGTATTCTTTTATAGATCTTCCAGGTGTAATTTCTGGGGTCTAGAGCAGCATTTCAGAAGTTTATTTGAGGGTCTTCTTCACCTTGTTTTTGTTCTTCTGGTGCATAAATCACTGTGTGAATTGAAAAGAAGAATCCATCTTTGGGGACAGATGTGTGTGTTGGGGGGGCAAGCTGAATTACCCTTTTTACTGGAAAATTCAGAAGAACCATCACAAATTCTTTTAGGACCTTGAATGAACCACGACAGGCTGACATCCGAAAGGAATGCCTCCGACTCTGGGGGGTGAGTAAAACCACAGGACAGCAAACTATAGTTTTGTAGTTCTCCTTTTTTAATGTGTATAGAAGTTTCTGTATTCTCTGTTGAAGAGGATTATCTTCCCTTAAAAAACCACAGGGCATGTTAGGAACTGTATATATTGTTTATATATAATTCTGTGTATTTAGAGAGTGATGGTTAGTAAAAGAGATTTTAAAAAATTCATTTCCCAAAGGGTGGGGTTGTCGCTAAACTAAAGATCTTCAGTGACAGAAAAATTAGTACTAAGTTAATTGTGAATGCGTGTATAACTTACTTGAGACATTCATGATGAATGCAAACTGCCTTCTATAGCACCCATATTTTAAATGTCTGTTCCTGACTTACACACCACAATAGGTCATCTTGGACAGCAAGTCTCTTTGGCCTAGAACATGATTTCTGATCATTCTACTAAGTTGCATTGACCTATTAAAGTAAATGACAAAGCTGCAGGCCATGCTTTTTACACTGAAAAATACAGTGGTCTTTGAGGTATCACAGCACATACGGTCTCAGAATGAATTCTTTCTCTCCTGGCCACCCTACTTTTTTGGGTTAGAAGTGTGCAACTAATGAAGTTCAAACTTCCATCACTTGGATTTTATTTCAAATTGATATTCCTGTGACATAAGATTTGCATAGTAAAATGAAATAAACAGATGGGTTTACACATAAAAATTTGCTTGTAAACCGTTGGTTCGTATTTGGGTTTGATGCATTGCAACAGGCAGTTGAGGCTCTTCAAGTCTGCTTCGTGATATGCAGGCTTTTAAGAAGTTGACTGCTGTTAAAAATAATTATGCTGTAATTCTGCTATCAGGATGAAATAACTGTGTCTCTTCTCATACTTCATTGCACTTGTTATAAGCTGCCTGATCGATAGCTTCATGTTAAGGGGCAGCATAGAAAAGTAATAAAACAAAATCCTCATATTTCATGAGAAGATGCCACCTATTATTACTGATCATAGCATTTTTCTACTGGAAGAAGAAAAACCTTTCTCCGTGTGTCTTTCTCTTAGTAACATGTGAATGGCTATTGGAGTAACAAGTTGTTTAAAAGAAAATAGCTGTTTAGCTGTAGACTTGTTAAATTTAATAAATCCATACCTGCTTTTAAAGAAAAGAATTCTCTCAAGTGTAGCCTATGCAACTTCAATTTTAAAAGCATTGAAAGAACTCCTGCCATTCACAATTGCCTAAAAACAAAAGCGTAGACTGAAACATAATGTATGATGAATCTTTAAGTAACAGCTCTTGCTTTTTAGTATGCATCCCATTCTATTATCTGAGAAATATCTCTTTGGCTTAAAATGTTTAGAGGCTGAGGGAGTAAATGTCATCGTGTGTGTGTGGACGAAAAGGGCATGTCATACCCTAAGTAACCAAAAAGAGCAATGCCACTTAGTACTAGCCAGCTCTTAAGAGTGCTTCAATATCCCCTTTTGTAGTCACAGTCTGATCAGTTGATTGCACTGTTAGTACATGCTTTAGGTATATTGTTCTAAATGAAGTTAGTGATTGTGAGTAGGGAATCATGGTGCAGTGCTGTTTTTGGTTAATTGGCCAAAATAGGAAGTCGTATTTTGGCATGTGTATGAGTTGCTACTCAGGATACTCCATAGGACCCTAACATAAATAAACATCGATCCTTTTAGACAAGAGCAATTTCTCCCCAAAAATAAAAAGGATCTCACTTTCAGCATTCATGGAAACTACTCTGTAGCAAATGGGTGGAAAACTTAGGGTCCTCCAGGAGTTGTTGGATTATAGCTTCTATCCTGCCTGACCAGTGACTGGGCCTGATGGGCAGTGGAGTCCAACAACCAGCTGGAGGACCACAAGTTTCTCACCCTTGCTCTAGGTGGGGCCACTGGATAAACATATACTTCATCACTCAGAGCCGAGAAGAAGAAAACTAAACAGGAACACAAGAAGCTCCCTAATGCCAACTCAGACCATTGACCCATCTAACTCACTGATTGTCTGTGGTGCATTAGGATTTCAGACAGCGTGTCTTTCCCAGCCCTTCCCAGAGCTGCTAGGAATTGAAGCTGGGGATTTCTGCATGCCAGCAGGCTCCACTATGGAGCTCAGACTCTTCAGCTGCAACCTGTCATCCCTGCATGAAAGTTGGATTGTGGGGATTTTTATGGCAACATATTTTGTCGGCTAATTATCTATTGTGCGAAAGAGTACTTTTTTCTTTTTATATTTGAAAAGGAACTGCTGCTCCCATTGTTCCTATTGAAATCAATTGCCAAAGTCTACTGGCCGTTTTGCAGGCATGTTGAAAAGCTGTAGAAGTAGTGTGTAGCAATAGTTCAAAAACAATGCGTTGGGTTCTTCCATTCATGAGAGGCAGGGAGATTGTGAGTAAAAGGACAAAAATAGCCCGAGTACAAGTTAATTTTGATCCATCAGTAGCTCAGGGAAACTCAAGCTCTTCTGTCTTTTACAAAATAAGTTAATATTTTAATGTGCATCTGCCTTGGCTTTCTTTTTGCTTCTCCATATGTCCCCTTTATTCTATGCCTGATGAACAGCAAATAATTAGAAGCAATGATGGAATAAATGTAATGTGTGAACCAAATCCTTGTTGACTCATTGGCTCTTGGGTTGCTCTAGATTCCAGACCAGGCCCGAGTTGCTCCATCCTCTTCTGACCCCAAGTCCAAGTTCTTTGAGCTAATTCAGGTGAGACTTCCAGTTGCTGTTTGTCCTGTATGCTCAGATTAAATTAATGCTCTTTATCATGAGACAGCAGAAAGCAAAGATGGGGAAAACACTCCCTGCAAGGCTTCTTGTATTGGTTGCTGTTAATAGCAAAAGGTGAAGTGTATCGTCATAAGTTTGGAGCTGGCTATTACAGAGAGGTATATCTGCTTTGGCCCTTCCCTAAACGTATGTATCTACTTATAAACTCTCTGGTTCAAACAATCAGTTTTGCAGACAGTATATTTGTGATCAGATGCAGCATTGTGCAGTTATTTTGACAACTGGCTGCTGGAGGCAGAAAATGGCACTACATCAGTAATAGTAATTTATTACTTGTATCCCTCCCACCTGAGTGGGTTGCCTTAGCCAGTCTGGGCACAGAAAAATACACGGAAACATCAGGTATTAAAAACTTCCCAATAATCTTCAAGTGTCTCTGGAAACTCGTGTAGTTGTTTATCTCTTTGACATCTGGTGGGAGGGTGTTTCACAGGGTGGGTGCCACTACCAAGAAGGCCCTCTGCCTGGTTTCCTGTAACTTCACTTCTTGCAATGAGGGAACTGCCAGAAGGCCCTCGAAGCTGGACTCAGTGTCCTGGCTGGACAGTGGTGGAGATATGCAGTATATGGAGCATGGAAACGACTTCCTTAATTCCAGTCATTCTGATAGCCTTTTTCGGGATAACAATTCCCTCTTCTTTTTTGTTTTTAGGGTGCTGACATGGAGATCTTCAGTTACAAACCAACACCTCTCAACTCAAAAACCTTGGAGAAAATCCGACCTGTGCTGGATTACAGGTGCATGGTGTCAGGAAGTGAGCAGAAGTTTCTTCTAGCACTAGGGGTAAGTGGTAATAATGAAATGTAACAATGAGTTTCAGCGGGGGGGACACACCCCCTGTGTATTTTAAGCAAGTTGGTGCTTGGTTTGCAATTTCATTCACCCATGCGTTGCTCCTGTTTATCTGCAGGAATGGTCTTGTTTTAGATCCTGGCTTAAATTGCCATGGTGGTTGTTTGGTCTGTGGATTGCCTTCGCTAGTATCTCACTGATACGTTACAAGCCAATTTCTATAGTAAGCTTTACCTTGTTTTATAAATTCACCAGCTACATGATCTTATCATGTTCTGATAACATGATTTCTTAATTTCTTCAGTGAAATCAAGTCCCTCGCTTGTGAGGGCTAAAAGAGAAGCTCGCTAAACAAGCTGAATAACTGTTTACTCATTATTTATTTAATTTGTAAACTGCTTGATTGCAAAAGACCTTAAAGTGATTTACAAAAGATAAAACTTAGAAATCTACTTTAAAACATACAAAAGTTAAAATACTAGAACGGATAAAATTTAAGCTTCTGCTGACAACGTTTTTAGATGCTTCGTTATAAACTACATTCCACTGTGGCAATCTCTCTGCTGGCCTGGTACTAACTCCAAGAGACTGTGGCCTCCTCTGCGAACTCCTTTGGTCCCTAATCTTGCTGCCTTCCTGTTTGTTTACATGCAGAAGTCTCAGATATACACTTGGGCTGGTCGCACATCAGATCGCTGGACCAAACTGGACTTGAAAACAGAATTACCACGGGACACTCTTCTGTCTGTGGAGATAGTTCATGAGCTGAAAGGAGAGGTAAGAGGCTGATTTTTCTTCAGAAGGGGCTAATTTTCTTCTGCTAGCAATTTAAAACTCATATTACAAGGGGGAAAGGCCTGACAGACTCATAACTAGGGCTTTTGGTAAGGATAGTGGCATTTAAGGTCCTTTTGTGGCTTGCTCTTCTAAGATAGGATCACTTGCACACATGCATATACTCCAGCCAAAGCTCTCCTCTCCAGAAGTGGATCTATCATTTTCTTACCAATTTACCAAGCTTGGAGAACAAATATTGCTATGGGATTGTTATTATTTTTAGTCACTAATCACAAAGTTTAGAGAAGATAATTTATTCAAGGGATAAATGATTTTCTGCAGGGGATATTTGTGAATGAAAAAATGTAAGCATTCCTGAGACTAGTGCACAAGCAGCAAACAAAATTTAACTACCAGTAATTGGAACACCAATCCTTATAAAATAAGTTAAAAATTCAGTCCAGGTAAATCAAGGCATTGACACAATTTTTCCAATCAATCAATCAATCAATCAATCAATCAATCAATCTCCTGCCCTTTCTCCCAGAGGAGCCCCAAGGTGGCAAACAAGTGATAAAGCAATAAATCATACACAAAATGATAAAAAATTGTTCAAATTAGTAAAATCAGTTTCATCTAATAAGAACAAGATAAAACAGTTCAAGAATAAAAACAATGTGCTGAAATTCTGACTTTTTATACTTAAAAAAAAGATGTGTTAGAAACAGTATGAAGTGCAAAATGAACTTCAGTGAATACGATCAACAGTAGAGTCTGAACAATATTAAAATCATAACAGAGAACAAAGCACTGTGTGTTACAACTACCGTGGGACCAAATTTCCCACTTCCATCAAGCTTGTTACAATTTATCCTAATAAAAATGCTAGTGTTTTTAATTCCATTATGCACTCTTTGACACTGTTTCGGAAAACCTAAAATAATGGAATTTTAATCTGCTTAAAGCCTAATTCACAGTTCAGGGTTCACCTAGTGAGACAGAGAAAGGGAGATTTACCTTGCTCAGCCACATACTCGCTTTGGCACAAAGCTACCTTCTCTTTGTAAGCTATTGCAATATGCTTGCTGTGCTCTTGTGTGATCTTTCCATAGCTTCTGACACAGTCCATTTGTTCAGATCCAGTCAGGCTTAGTTGAAGGAACATTTTGGGAGGTGGTTGGCTGTCGCCAGCTTTGCTGGGTTTTATGTGTGTTCAACAGTTTTCAGACATTTAGGGCGGGAGAACGTAAGAGACTTTGTAAAATAATGAACTGTTTAGAGAAAAATTGCCATCTCTGAAACACTCAAATCCAGATTCATGCTGTGGAATTGATTTAGCAATAGGATTGGGACAGCCAAAGGGTACTATTTCTTCACACGGTGCTTAAATTAAAGGATTTCCTACTGTAGGATGTGGCGCTGGCAACTTATAGAGATGGCTTTTTAAAAGGATTAAATGAGTTAGATCTTTCCGTGACAGTTAAGAATGGAATTTCCATGTTCTGCCACAATATGTGCATGCTTACTTAAAGCAGAGAACAAATGTAAGGGTGTTTTCTCCCATTACTCCCTGCTTGCGAGCTTTGCAAGGTTACCTGGTTAGCCACTGTTGGGAGTGCTGGCGTAGAAACCCCCTGATCTCCACCAGCTAAGCAGTTACTTCATTCTTTTGGAAGGTTGATTTGATCCATAGATTCCTGACTTTCCCCCACCCCCTAAGGCAGCAGGCCAGTGGGTTTTATCTGTTAACGGGTGAGCTATGAGTTCAAGATCCAGAAGTGACAGTCCCACAATCCATTGCCCTGGTTTGCTCTCCAGTTACTTCCCCACAAGCTAGTGGTGTCTTACCCAGTATTTGGGAACAATTTTAAAACATCTTAGAAGTGAATTTTAACAGTATAGACTTCAGCATGTGCAGTATCCTTTATGGAACTGTATATTTGGGGTGGGAGAACCTGGTAACAGCCCAATGCACATGTCATGATAAGCCATAGTTTGAAATAAACAATGGTTTACCAGGAATGAGCCTGGAACCAGCACTCAGTTTGTTCTTGAAGCAAACCATAAGTGGAAGCCACCTTGGCTTACTGCTCATAGTTTGTTTGGGAGAAGCAAACCAAAAGTGCTTGTGGTTGGTTTCCTGGCTCAGGGTGGAGCAAAACCAACATGGCGGAGCCGTGTGCCCTGGTTTCCTGTGAACCATAGTTTATTTCAAGCTTATCGTGACATGCAGCCAAAGAGGCATTTTTTTTAGTATAACTTCTGAAACTGTTGCGCATGCAGATGGTATTCTTTGCAACACACTCAGAATACAGCAGCACTTTGTGAGGTGCCGATTTTCCTCTCCCTAGGGAAAAGCACAGCGAAAAATTAATGCCATCCACATCCTGGATGCCCTGGTGATAAATGGTAGTGATGTCCGAGAACAACATTTCAATCAGCGGTAAGCAGAGTTCGGGAAATTATTGTGTATATAGTTTGATGGGTGCAGGGTGTGTGTGAGAGGTGGGTTCTTAACCTAGAGTCTCGGCTGTTCAACAGAATAACCCCAAATAGACACTTGAGAAATTTTGAAAGAGCAAAATTCTGAATGCGGTGTGCCTTTTTTTGATCTCCACTCAGTTAGCCAACGCAACCCTGTGGCTGAGAACACTACTCCATTAGCAGCAAGCAAGCAGATCTTAACATTTGGGAATATACTAGTACAGAAGGGATCCTTTTTCATGAGAAAAAGCCAACAGCCCTCAGATGCCATCCTAGCCACATTTTACTCATAGTTTGTCCTATTTTGGGGCTTCCCGTAGGCATCTGGTTCTTAAATGGGCCAAACTATTAAATCAGTCAATTTTTAGATTGGTTATGCTACTACCTTGAGTAGCCTCCCCATTGTATAAGACTTTAATCCATTTCTGAGGAAAGCTAAACTAAAGAAATCCTTATTTTTTGGTTGCAGAATTCAGCTAGCAGAGAAATTTGTAAAAGCCGTCTCTAAGCCTAGCCGGCCAGATATGAACCCCATCCGGTGAGTGTGGTCTTTTGGATTCTTGCTGGCTTCTGGGGCTGTAATTAAAAATACTTTGTAGGTAGTTTGTACCATGATGGATTTTCACATTAAGTTGTACGTTAGGAAGCCAGCAAGAGTGATTGTGGGAGGATGGTTTCCTATGAAAGACCATTTCAGATCAGTTTGATATGTGAAGAGCTTATCCTTGAAATAAACTGGTTTAGCTCCTTGACAGAAGAATCAGAGACCAAACGATGTGGTTCTCTTTCTGGGTCTAGTTTGTAACTTATATGAAGACAGGAGGGGAGGGCAAAGAAATCAGGGCACAAGAGAGAGCAGCACCTCAGCACCTAGGACTTGCCGATCGCATGGTCGGTGGTTCGAATCCCCGCGGCGGGGTGCACTCCCGTCGTTCGGTCCCAGCGCCTGCCAACCTAGCAGTTCGAAAGCACCCCCGGGTGCAAGTAGATAAATAGGGACCGCTTACCAGCGGGAAGGTAAACTGCGTTCCGTGTGCTGCGCTGGCTCGCCAGATGCAGCTTGTCACGCTGGCCACGTGACCCGGAAGTTTGTCACGCTGGCTCCCGGCCTATAGAGTGAGATGAGCGCACAACCCTAGAGTCTGGCAAGACTGGCCCGTATGGGCAGGGGTACCTTTACCTTTACCTAAAGCGTGGTTGTGCCTCTTCAGTTTTAATAATTTTGTTTTGGATAACGAATTTAACCTGCATAAAGCTTGCCAGTCAACAGCACCCTTTCAGAATCAAGTTTGTTGTATAGGACCTGTGTAATATTTCATTCTGTGTTTTTCTGATGCTGAAACAAAATAGCAGGGTTACACCTCCTATTTCTCAAGCGAGTTGTTCAGCTATCTAAATTCAGCAAGAAGGCTGGTGGTACTGCTGACATGAAGTGCTCAGATAAGTAGAGTTCTGTGATTAGAAGTCATGATCTTTGATAAGTTTTTTTTCTTTATTACAGTATTCTACTTCTCGATCATGAGGGCTAGAAACTTCCTTTTATAGAAAGTCTAAGATTTTTAGGAGTCTTGATGAGAGCACCTGGGGAGTAAGTTTTTTTAAAAGCAGAGTCATCAGCAGTTTTGAAGAGCTAGTAGGAACTCAACCTACAGTTAGATGTTGTGGCCAGCATATTGTTCCACTCATGGACTTTTCTCCACAGAGTGAAGGAGGTATACAGGCTAGAGGATATGGAAAAGATTTTTCTAAGGTAAGTCCTCAGAAATCCTGGATTTGCAGCCTTTATTTTGTTATTATTTGGACTTTCTCAGATGTTTTTTAAAGAGAATATTGTTAATTCTGCATTACTGGTAGGATTTATCAGCCTATCCAAAAGGAACATATGTTTATTGGCTAGCGGGAAGAAGTTAGTTAGGTTTTTTATGGCCAAGCCTCCAACACTGTGTTTTCCAGCCCTGCAGAGATCCAGCCCATTTCTCCCATGTGACATAGAAGAGGCTTGCTTGTGTGGCTGGCTGGTGGGAGAAATACTGGCTGCTTTTAAAGATCAGCACATTCATATTTTGCACAATAGAATCCATAGATGGTGCTAAAATGACCAGATTTTAAGCCTTGAATCTATCTGTAGATTCTGTAAGAGTTCTAGCTGCTTTGCCTTAGTACTTTACAAAGCTCTCAGCTGAATCTTCTAAACCATTTCTGTGTCTCTCTAATATTCAGAGTCCCTTGGTCCCCTTTTAAAAGGCGCCACAATTTTGTTCATCATGAAAAGTGTTCAGCAGGCCTCTGGTGAGTGTGAGGAGCCCCAGGCTTCCACCCAACGGTGGAGCTGCAGGGGGGAAGAACTGCCCCTTTCCCTTTGCATCCCCAAAGTTTGGAGGACACCTGGGAGTTATTTAGAGTGTTGGGTGTTCAGAGCACTCAGCAAGGAGATTGTCCCAGATGCATCTTTGATTTGGAGGCTCAGCATGAGGTTACTGGAAAACCAGTTCCCTTTGGGGGTGGGGCATGATCCTGGCAGCAATTTTTTTGTTGGCCGACAACCTTCTTATCTTGTTCATCCTCACAACACCCCTCTAAATTATGTCACAATTATACTTTTAACAGAGAGAAGAATTTGTGTTGGTAATTTGACCAGAGTGGAGTTTATGCCTGGCTAGGGATTTGAACTGCACCTCCTGGACCAAGTCCCAGGATCCAGCTGTTTGCCACATTGCTGAGACCTGTGCTTTGTGCATTTTTTGTTACTTTGGGTATGAACACCCTGTCTCCTGGTTGTTTGATGGTGTAGGTTAGAGATGAAGATCATCAAGAGCTCAGGCGGAACCCCACGGCTGTCCTACACTGGCCGTGATGACAGGCACTTTGTTCCCACAGGATTGTACATCGTTCGGACTGTCAGTGGTATGTCCTTCTCTGTTCAGGGACTCTTTGCAATGATGGTCAAAGTCAAGCTATGAAATATGCACCTCTGCTTTGGTCAAAACAATTACATGGACCATTTTTTGCTTTTAAAAAACGGAGAGAGTACATTTCTCTATTTGGTTAGTTGCCTCTCCCATTCTATCTTGGATCCTGATTCTCCTAGTAGTAGTCCCAAAACATCTGGAGGGCCGAGTTTGCCTATGCCTGATTTAGATATTCGGGCCCAAGTCATTTGGGGCTTTGTATGTCAACATGATCACCTTGACCTTGCCTTGGAAGCACAATGGCAACCAGTGCAGGTCTTTTAAGAATTGGTGTGCTATGTGCTTAGCCCGCAGAGCCCACCAGCACTCTGGCCACTGCATTCTGCACCACTTGCAGCTTCTGAACCATCTCTTAAGGACAGCCTCACATGCAATACTCTACAGTAGTCCAGTTACTCTTCTCTTTTTAATCTGATCTCGTTTTCTCCCCCACAGATCCGTGGACCATGGCAGTTAGCAAAAATTCTAATAGGAAATTTTTCTACAACAAGACAACACATAAATCAACGTATGAACTGCCTCAAGAATCTGTTGCACCATTTCAGTGAGTATCATCCAGAAAATACTGCCAGTTTATCTAGAAGCAACGAGGGGGATCATACCAGCACATGTTGCTTTTGTAGTGCATAGATCTCTCTCCAGCATCATTAAACTGTGTGGTGTTGACCTGTAAATTGTCCACAGAAGTTACCACCGCAAGCTTTGCTCTATTGTCTAAGGAAACATTGGGAGGGTTCTGGACCATGATTTACAATTCATTGTACTCTTAATAGTTGGCTTCAGGAGGTGGCAAGGTAACCCAGCATGTATTAGACTGCATGCCACAGTTGGTATACTTGGCTGGGTCTGGAGTCTGTGTCAGGAATAGGTCTCCCTGAAAGCTTTTGATCTTCTAAATACCACAGAATTACAGTGGCCTGAAACTGCTTGATGTATCATAGTTTTCCCCAGACAACTCTGGGGATCTTTGAAAGGATGCTAAGATTTCTTGGTTTGATCTTGGGCCCCTTAATAGAACTACAGCTTAAACTTTGTAATATGGAAAGACTCTCACTTTAAAGGCTTTGAGATACAGGAAAGAAGCTGACGAGGAGACTTAAGAAAAGGCAGCACTGCACTAAGGCTTTTGAGGAAGTGGTGAACCATACATACCTGCACTTAATTCAAAACATACTCCTTGAGTATCTGTCACCAAAAGCAGAGATGTATGGCTCACCTATGCTTCTGTTCTATGTCCTGTCAGGTTTTGAATTCTGGGACCTCACAGCAGTCAGACAGAAGCAAGAATGAAATAACCCTTGCTTACTCCAGAATCCTTGAATCTGCTGTAGCTGTCTTTTTCTCATTGGCATTCTTTTTTTTTATTATTACTTTTTTTAAAAAAAAATATTTATTAAAGTTTCCAATTTTTTATACAAACAAAAAACAAAGAGATTTAAAAAAAACATATAGTTCATAAAACATACTTTTCAATAACAAATTTCTCTGACCTCCTCATACCTCCCCTTCTTGTATTCCTTTTCAGATTATTTGTTCAGCAAATCCTTAACTTAAAGCATTACAGCTTATAATATCACCTTATTTTCTATCCAAACCCTTTTTTTCATCCATATTCCTTTATATCATTACAGCTAGAAACCACTCAATTTCAATCCAACATCATTCAGCATTCCATAATTTTACAATATTTCTGTAAATAGTCCTTAAATTTTTTCCAATCTTCTTCTGCCGACTCTTCTCCCTGGTCACGGATTCTGCTCGTCATTTCTGCCAATCCCATACAGTCAATCAGTTTCATCTGCCATTCTTCCAGAGTGGGTAGATCTTGCGTCTTCCAATACTTTGCGATGAGTATTCTTGCTGCTGTTGTAGCATACATGAAAAAAGTTCTGTCCTTCTTTGGCACCACTTGGCCGGCTATACCCAAGAGAAAGGCCTCTGGTTTCTTCAAGAAGGTATATTTAAATACCTTTTTCAATTCATTATATATCGTTTCCCAGAAAGCCTTAATCCTGGGGCATGTCCACCAAAGGTGAAAGAATGTACCTTCGTTTTCCTTACATTTCCAACATTTATTGTCGGGCAAATCGTTTTCCTTACATTTCCAACATTTATTGTCGGGTAGATTTTTGCAAGCTTGACTGGGGTCATGTACCACCTGTATATCATTTTCATAATATTCTCTCTTAAGGCATTACATGCCGTAAATTTAATCCCGGTGGTCCACAACTGTTCCCAGTCAGCAAACATAATATTGTGTCCAACGTCTTGTGCCCATTTAATCATTACAGATTTAACCGTCTCATCCTGGGTGTTCCATTTCAGCAGCAAGTTATACATTCTTGACAAAGTCTTAGTTTTGGATTCTAACAATTCTGTTTCCAATTTAGATTTTTCCACCTGGAAACCAACTTTCTTATCCAAATTGTAAACCTCCATTATCTGATAATAATGAAGCCAATCTCGCACTTTATCTTTCAATTTCTCAAAACTCTGCAATTTCAGTCTGTCCCCTTCTTGTTCCAAAATTTCCCAGTATTTTGGCCATTTGGCCTCCATGTTAAGTTTTTTCTGAGCCTTAGCCTCCATTGGTGACAACCACCTTGGAGTTTTATTTTCCAATAAATCCTTATATCTAATCCAAACATTAAACAATGCTCTCCTGACAATATGGTTTTTGAAAGCTTTGTGTGCTTTAATCTTGTCGTACCACAAATATGCATGCCACCCAAATACATTGTTAAAACCTTCTAGATCCAAAATGTCTGTATTCTCAAGAAGCAGCCAGTCTTTCAACCAGCAGAATGCTGCTGATTCATAATAGAGTTTGAAGTCTGGCAGGGCAAATCCACCTCTTTCCTTTACATCAGTTAATATCTTAAATTTTATTCTAGGCTTCTTGCCCTGCCAGACAAATTTAGAAATGTCTTTCTGCCACTTCTTGAAACAGTCCATTTTGTCCAAAATTTGCAGTGTTTGAAACAGAAACAACATTCTAGGCAATACATTCATCTTTATAGCTGCAATTCGACCCAACAAGGAAAGCTTCAAATTTGACCAAATTTCTAAATCTTTTTTCACTTCAGCCCAACATTTTTCATAATTATCTTTAAACATATTCCCATTTTTAGCTGTCATGTTAATCCCCAGGTATTTCGCTTTCTTAACCACAGTCAGTCCTGTTTCATTCTGAAACTTCTCTCTTTCAATCGGTGTTAAATTTTTCTCAAGAACCTTAGTTTTTAACTTATTCAATTTGAACCCTGCAACCTGACCAAATTCTTGAATTAATTCTAAAACTCTTTTAGTACTAGATTCTGGCTCCTGTAGTGTCAAAACTAGATCATCTGCAAATGCTCTCAATTTGAACTGTTTAGCTCCGACCTGTATACCTTTAACCATCCGGTCCCTTCTAATCATATTCAGCAAAACCTCTAGGACCGATATAAAGAGCAAAGGGGAAATTGGGCATCCCTGTCGTGTCCCTTTTTCTATCTTGAATTGATCTGTAACCACATTATTTACGATTAATTTAGCCGTTTGTTCTGAAAAAAATATGGAACGCTTCACGAATTTGCGTGTCATCCTTGCGCAGGGGCCATGCTAATCTTCTCTGTATCGTTCCAATTTTAGTATATGTGCTGCCGAACCGAGCACCTTCTCATTGGCATTCTTGTCTTCCACCTTCAGCCATTAGATGGTTACAAATTCTGCGCATTCCTTCAGCCATGCTTCCGCTTTCTTCTGTTCTGTTTGCTTTTGTTTTGTTTTGTGGGTGTTTTTTGTATAAAATGTAGAGCCCTCTTACTTTGAAGTTCTTTAATCTCTAGCTCTTTCATACTGCTTTTCTCTGTCTTTAAGGCTCTCCTTATTACTTTTACCAAGGCTTCAGGTGTTTGGATGGCTTTCTGTCTAAGCCATTATATGCAGTTGCTAGTGAACCCCAAACCTTTCCCACTTCCTGCGGCACATGCAGAGAACTTGGAAAAGAGGAGTATCTGCTTTGCAGCTGAGTTTCTGCAGGATGGGCAAGAAGCATGAGACCTGTGGGTATAGGGCAGTATACAAATTTACAAACAAACAAACAAACAAACAAACAAACAAACAAACAAGGTGTCTTCTGCAGAAGCATAGCAGGAAAGGACAGAAATTAGCAACCCCCCAAGTCCTTTCTCCTGTGAACTCAGCTTGCACAAGAATGCTCACCAGAGGGCCAAAATGTCTGTCCATCTCTCTTCCTTCTACCCGTTTGCTGCTCTGCATCTTTGTGATTCTTTCCCCCACCCCCAAAACACACACACACACACACACTTCTAAAAGCTTATTTCTTCTCTCGTTTTCTGGAATAAGTTTTCACCTTTACTCATCTTAGTATAGCAGCCCCCTTCGGTGCCCTGCCTGCCCCCTTAGTGTCCCATCTCGTTGATGTAAGCCTGCTATTTCAGCCCTCCATAAACTGTACCCCCCATTCATAAAGGAGGCTATATTCCTGCCCACAGGATTAGAAGTCCTTAGTTGTAAAGCTGAATCTATGATGTGTACTACATATAACACAGAAGAATTGTCACTTATCCAAACTGGGTTAGCAGAAGTGCTTACAGCTTTTTAAACATGGACTATGTAGACAATGGAGGGACGCGGGTGGTGCTGTGGGTTAAACCACAGAGCCTAGGACTTGCCGATCAGAAGGTTGGCGGTTCAAATCCCCGCGACGGGGTCAGGTCCCGTTGCTCGGTCCCTGCTCCTGCCAACCTAGCAGTTTGAAAGCGCGTCAAAGTGCAAGTAGATAAATAGGTACCACTCTGGCGGGAAGGTAAACGACGTTCTGGTTCGCCAGAAGCGGCTTCGTCATGCTGGCCACATGACCCGGAAGCTGTACGCCGGCTCCCTCAGCCAATAAAGCGAGATGAGCGCCGCAACCCCAGAGTCAGCCACGACTGGACCTAATGGTCAGGGGTCCCTTTACCTTTTCCTATGTAGACAATGAGAGGCTCATTCTCAGGAGTTCTGTTTATCCTAAGAAAAAGCCAGCCTCGTTCTCAGGCCTGACCGTGTCTGACCCCTGGGAACTCCTGCTGAGTCGCTTCTAGTTTTCCACCTCTCTTGCACTGAATAGTTTTAGAGAAACTGTGGGAGCCCTTTGAACTTCTTTTTGTCAAATGCTAAGCAGCCAGTAAGCAGCATCTTACTTTCTTTCAGAAACTCAGGAATTCTTTCCTTTCCCTTCCTCATATTGCATATTTTCTGCAGAAAGCATAACTTTGGCTCTGAAAACAGTGGGAAGGAAGAGGCTTACATGTGACTTTGATAATGGATGTTTTGCATTATCATTTGTGAACTCTAATACGGTTGTAATTAGGCACTGATATATTTTCTTGTCACAATGCTAATATCAGAACAGTGCAACTAAATAGGCTGTGAATATTAAATGCCAGTAATTGTTGGACTCGAAGGCCGCTTTGTCTCCGGCAATTAGCTACTTGCTTTTTCTCCAGTATGACAACACTGTTAAACAAGGAGGAGAACCTGAGCTCAGGCAGGAATAGAGACCTGATCAATGAGGCTGCTCCAAGAGGATTTTTTAAAAAGATCAGAATGTACAAAACTTATTTATCTAAAATGTCAAGTTTTGCTGAGCAGTCAGAGTTGCTGCAGCTCCTGCGGTTTCCATTCTGGTTGCTGGACTCTTCAGAAGTCTCCTGTAAGTTCTTTTATAGATTCTGCTAAGGGTACTTCATTTTCCTCACCTCCTCAGAAGTCTAAATTTTTTTTGGCTCTGTGTGTGTTGGGTTCCCCCGCTTTCAGACACCAAAGGCATTGATTTCCCCCTTCTAGTCAGTGCTTTGACTTGAGGCAAAAATAAGGCTGTTTCTGTTAAGACAACCTTTTGTACACCTGGCTGTGGTGTCTGTGTCTGCAGTCTGCAAGTCCTTTAATTGGTGGGTCCTGCAGAAATTATCGATTAGGCTTTCTCTTAAGGCATCAGAGTAGAGGGAGCAAACAGGGGTTTTTTTTGGCCACATGACCGGCAGACAGGCTTTTGATACTTGGGGGCTGCATGTTCAGCTTGAGATTCATATTCCCACTTGAGAGCTGGCAAAAGATCCCTCCTCTCTCTTGTGCTGATTCTGCTGTAATGCGAACATCATCAGCACAGACAAAACACGTAAATGTGGCCATTTTACACCTGAAGTACCTTATCAGCCGTATCTATTCCGTGGAAGCTGAAGGTTAGACTTTGTGGGGTGTTTGAAGGTGGAATTCAGTGTTGTGCTCCTCCCATCATTTTGTCTGTGCAAGCATTCCAGTTTTCTGGGTAGAAAGACCCGCTCTCTGCTCCCCTTTTGTGCTGTTCAGGGGGGATTCCTCCTGACACTCCCCTCAAGCCAATTTAGGGGGCATGTAGCGGGAGGAGAGGGAAGCCCAATTGCACAAGCGGCCAAGATTGGCCGAAGATGTCAATATCAGGCTTCTAATAGGACTTCCAGAAGTGAAGGAAGTTACTGACCACACCTGTGGCTACTACTCATCATTCTGTTGTGCCCCCCCACGTAAAAAAAAAAACCCAAACACCCTACCCATCCCTTCTTTGGCACTGGACCCTCTGGCCAGGCAGGCTCAAGAGATGGGACTTCACCACCAGTTCCTCAGAATGGTTCTTGCCGTTGAAGGTGAAGCAAACTCTTCTATACTGGGCTTACTTTATGTATGGTCTCACACATAAACGCACACACATAGGGAGGGAGGAAAGAGCTACAGTTCAGATGAACAGTTATTTTGCTGCTTTCTTCCTTTTTCTTCACCCATACTTAACCCTCAGTTGTAGCAAAGGCACAAATGAATCATGCTTGGAGACCCAAATATAGGAAATTTTGCAAAAGAATGTAACAGCTAGAAGTTATGTGCTAATTTGTATAAAGCTGTGCACAGCATTTGAGCTCTTTTGCTATGCGGTCAGTCTGAAAAATCCCTGGAGATTATTCAGTACATAATCTGGGCTTCTTGGAGATCCTTCTGGTTTTCTTTTTAATGCACTCTGCTACATTCCTTTAAAAGGAGCCTTTTTGTGCCTTATGAAAGTGAATTGAAAGCACTGCCTTATTCTAAGTCCAGATCAGCTAACCTGGCAATTATTCTGTGTCTCAGCTTGCTGCCATTCCAGCGATACAAACAGAGGTCCTTGCCTGGAATCCAGGACTCTTTTAACTAGAGATAGAACTGAGGGCCTTCTATATGCAACTGTTTGCAACTGCCTGGGTCCAACTCCCTGTGCTGATTTCTGCCTTTGTCCACAGAATTTGCTACTTCAGTCGCCTCTTCTGGGAGTGGGGTGAAGGCGTCAGAGTGCACGACTCTCAAAAAAGGGACAATTCGGAGAAGCTATCCAAAGACGCTGTCTTATCCTTCATCAGACTCCACTCGCCCTACGACCAGCTCCTCACGCGGTCCTGGGGGACAGGAAATGAGCCTGGGTTGGAATCTTCAGCAGCTGATTAGAATCAAGTTTCTTCCAGCTGCTTGCAGTGAGCCATGGAGGAAAACTATGGTCAAGGAAGCCTGGTCGGGCGGTAGGGGAATCAGTGCAAAACAAATGGGAAATGGCTTCCGACTGCAAACTAACTCTGTACATAAATATCTGCTCCGGGCAGTTTATCCTGCAAGTACCACAGAGGTAAGATTCCTGGAGCAGAAGACATTCTTCTGGATTGATCCCCACCATCTCTTTCTAGGGCTTTCCCCACCTGGGCGACGACCACCTGGCCTCCACGTAGCAGATGGCACAGCGAGCAAGAGGATGCGCACAGCTCCTCGGTCGTGCTTGTAAGAGTGGGAGACAATGTAGCTGGAGGGAAGAGTGGGGTTTGTAAAGGCCTCAGTTTGTCCTTTATGGTGCCTCTCTGCTTTAGGAGCCTGGTGTGAATTCACTGGGAAGTTTGGCTCTTGCAGCACTTGCTTCCTTGGGCTTGTGGCTCATGCCTAGGGAGTTCTGGGTGCTCGAGAGGCGAAAACTGGGCAAATGGGAGGTATTGATTGTAATGGTTCAGGGGTAGTTACTGCCGACAGTGACTTGTGGCTATGTTGAAAGCTGGATTTCATGCTTCTATGCAAAGTAAGTTTGTTGTGTTTTCCCACCCTCCACTTTCAGTAATGCAAATGGGTCACCCCAAGCAGTTCCATTTTGAAATCCTTGAGGCATGCCTAGTGTTTTTCACTGAGTTCAGTGAGTTGGGAAGATTTGGAATTTAGAGGATGGGTGGCCTCCAAGAAGCATGTGGTTTGGTTGAACCATCTGGACTTGATCTTTCCAGGGTAACAGCCAGCCCTCTTCTAAATAGGCCACTTTCCCTTGGCCTTTTTAATTATTAAAATAAGCACCAGAAAGCATTTTTACGTTTAGATCAAAAATTCCGTCTGTAAGGATGGCACAGAGGATCTTCTTTCTTTTCCTTTCCTGCAATGACGATGAAAAGTAACCTTTGCTTTTCTGGCCTGTATTTTGGCACTTAAGCTCTTGTGTGCTGAGAACAAAAGACTAGCTTGAAGGGGCACGATGGCGCTTCCCCGTGTTGCGACTCTGCTTGAGATGGAAGGAAAACCTTTGCTGCATTTTCTAATGGGAGCCAGTCATTAATACACTGCAAAAGACTATGGAGGCAGTGAAGACACGGAAGTATTTGCACATGTTGGCAAGAAGGGACAGCGTCCACTTAAGGGGTAGCCTAGATTGTGCCTTAAGAAATCTGCGAAGCTTCCTGCAATTGAAGGCATCATCTGAGTCTCTACCCTGATAGCAAAGCACCCAGAACAGGACATTAACAAGGGACACCCAAGTCCGCTGTGGGGAGGTACTAGGCAAGGCACCACCACTCCACAAAACCCTTTAGAAACCTCCTTATAAGCAGAACCTAAATCTTGTGACCGTTTTTGTGCTTTTATTAGGCATGGCCTTCAAGCCTGCTGTTCTTCAGTCACAAGGTTCACATACATTCATACTTTATTTATAGCAGTAGCTTAAGCAGTTGTCTAGCTTGATCAAGACTTTGCACCACCAGAGGTTCCTTTACTGGCATACGGCAACAGGAGTTGCAAGCTGTTGAAGTCTCTGTTGATCAGGCATGAGGAGGAGGCCACTCCATATACTGGAGGGACATCAGCTGGGGCCAAGGGGTGATGCCAACACCAAGGTTCTGCTTTTTCAGGGCAATTGTGGCAGGCAAAGGGCAAATTTCAAATCAAAATTGCCTTCCTGATACGTACGGGATCATCCTCTGGGTAGAGCGTAGGGCAGTGCTTGATCCATTTTTTTTCAAGTGGGAAGGGACAAAGGTGAATAAATAACCTCTGACTCCTTTAATTTGAACTTCATGGCATTGGTTTCTGAAAGTACTTGTTTTGTAGAACAGCATGGTGTGTTTTGAGCTGCCTTCTCCCCTGCGCCCAATATGACACAGCAGACGAGACTAATGAGACATGTAATTAACAGTGGGTATTCTAGCTCAGAACCTCCTTGCCTGCTGGCATAGAATATTTCAGAAATATTTTATTATAAAACCTGACTTCCTCTGATATTAGTCTATATTATTTGAGGGCAATTGGTAGGGGAAGTATGAATACTGGGGTAGAATGATTTCAGAAATGTCTATCCTCACTTAATTCATCTGCGTTACAGCTAATTTCTGTTGTCGTAGGGCTAGTAAATGGTGTTGGTAAAAGATCTAATGGCCACTTGTGGGGTCAAGATTCTTCCATTGCAAAGTACACTAGCTGGGGAGCCCAGCTCTCCAAGACATTTCAAGATCTGTTAAAGGCTGCATGCCTGACACTAATGAACATTATAACAGCTTAATTCCAGTATTGGGGAATGGACTCTTGGTAAGTTCAGATCATGGAAGGCCATTAGAAAGACTGGGCCTGGATAATGCAACCTGCTGTTGTTGCCTGTTCTCATACCAGCCCATGGGGGAAGGTGGTCAAAAATGTCTTGCTGAAAGGAATGTTTACACAATGTGTTCTGTGAAGCTGTGTACCATTTGTGTTTGTTCCTCTTCCCTTTTTGTCTGTGCATCGCCAATACAATCCTTATAATTCAGAAATGTGCTGTGTTCTTGGCTTAGATGAATTTCCCAGAGCTCTGCTGTGTATACAAAGTGGCCCAAGAAAGGGAGGGTAAAACTGCTCTGGCTTGAACACTTCGTAAAGAAATAGTAAGAGAGAGACTCTGAGTATTAATACAGCTTAACATAAGCCATGGACAATATACGCTGTTGGCTTCCATGAGACTGTAGCTCTTTTCAGCTCTGCCTGGCAACGTGTGCCCACCATACAGACATTATCAGGATTTATTATCAAGCTCATTTTGATCAGTGGAAGATGGGCCGTTCCATGAGTCCCATTATTATAAACATATAAACCAACACAGCCTTCATTCTTGGCGCAGTTATTTCCTAGTCACAGCTAAGAAGCAGAAGATAGATCCTCTTCCAAGCGGGAGGATGGTATTTATTCAAATTGTGGAATTAGTTTATTTGCCCTTTGCCAACCCCAGGAAATTCTTCTGCCCTGTACTATTCCCAGATGCTCCACCTATGCTGCTCAGTGGGAAAGGAAGGCGTTGAGGACCATGGAAATAGGACGAGAGGGAGAGGCTTGGTGTCTACTGAATGGGGGGAATGGGAGAAAAGCTTTGCAGTGGCAAAAGTTTCATTTTCAAAATGCTTGAGCTACTGAAACAATCTGAGGGACTGATTACACACAGGTGGCTTCTTAAGAACAGGAAATGGCAGCATTACTGATTATTCACCACAGAATAACGGGACGGCTCCAACCATACTTCAGCCTCTTCTCCAAAATCTTCCTCATACTTCAACAGTAGGGACTGCCGAGGCCATTATGATTTGGAGGTGTCTTGAGAGCACTGGCTTGGAAAGCCGATCACGCCCTCGAGACAGTCTGGTGAGGGAAAGAAGAGGTTATCACAGTCACGTCATGAGGGGATCTTGGCAGAATCTGCTACATCGTCCAGCAAGTGTAAATAACGACAAGAAGCAGCACGAGGGCCACTGAGAGGGCTGCATTCTTGCGGTTTTCATGGCGAAGTGCTTTCAGTTCTTTCTCTGAAAAGAGAAAAACACAGGTGCTACTTTCATCACAAAATCAACCACAACCCCTGTTTGGGGGAAATCAAGTTTTCTTGCTCCAGTGTCTCACCACATTAGTGAGCCTGATAAAAACTGGATTTTAGACCTCTCCCAAACAGCCACTCATCTAAGAGAGGCCTGTTCCATTTCTTTTCGTGCCTCTACTGCTGTGGAACTGGCGGTGTTTAAGCCTTCTAATGTTTTTTAAGCTATTGCCTTAAACATTTATATATTTTTTTAGAATGTGGTTGCGTTTCTCCATTATAGGTAGATGTGCTCTCCCTCTCTCAGCTGCATGCCTTACTTGCAGGTGGATAACTCTTACAAGCAGAAGCAGTGTATTACAGGGCCTGACATAGAAGAACAAGAGGCCTGGATGAGGGGCATGGCAGAGTCTAGAGGCCTTGTTATAAAGCACTGTCTGAGCTTTCATTTTATCTCTCTGCCTGATGTTTTTGTAAATTTTGCAAAGGTTGAATAAAATAATCTCTCTTTTAGAGGGGGAAACTCAAGGTGCATAAAATATCCCTCAACCTGCTGCATCAACCTGACTTTTGCAATCAGCCTGTGGCTTCGGCTTAATCCTGTTACGGATAACTGGAGAGCAGAAAAAGGAAAGCAGTTCTTGCACAACCACCAAATGTGGTGCTCTCGTTTAACCCATAGAATGATTGCAAAAGGAATTATGATGGTGGGATTGCTTTGGTTTGTGAGAATAAAAGTTATGTCTCAGCAGCATGCTCATTGAATTCAGATCCCAGATGGTTGAAATGTAGCTTTTTCTTAGTCCAGCTGCTTAGGAGGTAGGATAAGGAGCTTAAAGGATATTCGCAAATCTTTATATTCCTACTCAAGGTTCTTAAAGGAGGTCCACAAATCTTTTTAGAGTCCTGCTTAAGGTTCTTATGAAGCCTTGAGTTTCAAGCCTAGTTTTCATAAACCTGCTTGCAGAAGAGCTCTGTGTAACTCAAAATGCTTGCTATGTAGTCCTAAAACAATTACATGGCGACATATGAGCTGGCTTTACTGACACGTACAAACATTTTACTTCAATCCACCTCTGTGTCATTGAACGTATTGAGCCAGTGGAAACCTGCTGCTTCAAAAGGAATTACTAGTCGAGGCAGGAAAGTGCCTCTCTGCCTAACTGTATGACTAGTTTGAATTATGGGATGGGAAACTGCGGTCTGAGGGACTGGATGCAACCCTCTTGATGTGGCCCTGGTCAGCCTGCCTCTCGCTGATCCTGCGCCAATGTTTTAGCTAGAATGCTGTTTTCAGCTGCCTTACTGCCTGGATGGCGATGTGTGCGGTGTGAATTTTGTGTGGCTAGAGTGTAGTCTACTGTACAAAGGTAGGAGTTGCATTCATTGCTTCTCTCAGTTTTGTCTCTGGCTTTGCCCATCTGTGGCCCCAGCTGTTTGGCTAAAGAAGGCGGAGGGTTCCAGGGGAATTTATGTTGCTTGCCAGCTTCTATGCAACTGTTCCCATCTTAGCCATTCCCCGGACCTGAGGGCCCAGGCAATGTAGGGCATCTCAGCCTAGCACTGCCTCGGTGGGGTGGTTGTGAGGATGAAGTATTCTGCCCTAAATTCCTTGGAGGAAAGGTGGGGTGTAAGTGTAACATTAAGAAAGCTAGCTCCAGTTTAATTGAGAGCCTACTCAATAGCTGTGCCGCAGCTGCCTTGCTACCTTGGGCTGCTACACAGCAATCAAGCCTCTTCAGAGGCAATTTCGGCGCTTTTGTAATTTCTGCGAGAGGTTAGACCATAGCGACTGCTTATTTGACAACAGAATCATTGTCGCTGGCTGCAGCGACGGCAGAGGTCAGAGCGCAGCTCAGCGTGCGACTGCCAGAGGAGTATAATTTTAATGGGAAGTTTCAGGTGTTAATACGACAGCTCAGGCGGATGTCCCTTTGTATTTGCTAGCTCCCCAGGGAGACGGCTTTAACTGAGATGAGCCCATTGCATTAAAATGGGGCGGAAAGGTCTTCAGCCCTTGACTGGAGGCTAGTTCTCACAGCATCTATGGTGCTCTTATGGGGCACTGCTCCCTTCACTGACCAACCGTGCATGCTGGCTATTTAGAAACAGGATCAACTACATCAGGAAGGCAGAGAAATATTTTAGATCAGACATTGGGAGGAATTTTCCAGTTGTGTTCTGTGGCAGGGAGGTGGTGAAATGTCTTTCCTCTGAGTTTTTCGAAGAGTCTGTCAGGAATCTATCATGGATAATAGTGGAACAACTTGGTCCTGGAAGCTGGGCCACTTGATCTCATTGCGTCCTTTCTAACACCAGGGACCCATTTCACCTGTTTAAGGTTTCCCTTAAAATATAAAAAGGGAATAACTGCAGCCAAGTACAGCTCCCTAAAATAGTTTACTTGCATGCTACCATGCACACGCATGCCCATTTCAACCTTTAGATGTACAACTTTGTGCAGTGCAATGTGTGAAGTGGCTTTCTGATAGACCTGGTCCTGAGGTTATTTTCAAATCCAGAGAGTGGGCGAGATCTCTGGAGCAAATGAGATTTACAACAAGCCAGCAGGTGGCAGCACAACCTAAAGAGCTAAGGATAGATAGTGGGCTAATGAAGCAATTATCAGGGGCTTTCCTGACCACAAGCAGAAAGAGTGAGCTTTGAAGTAGCTCTCAGCCATAGTAGCACGGACTAACGGAACGGAAGCAGTAGTCTTGTTGCAAGGAGGGCTCCCTCTTTGCACCCTTTCTTTGAGACAACTAAGAACAAAGTTTGCAACATGGCGTAGCAGAAGCGCGAAGGAGGTTGCCGTACTAGGGTTTTGCTTTCTTGTATATTAAAAGGCCTTAGAAGTACAGTCAGAAACCCTCCATCTCTAGCCAAGAAGCTAGACATTTTTAAAAATCACATTGGGGAAAAAAACTATAGGAAGGAAGTATGTCACTCGGCCCCAGTGCTGATATGGCCAATAGCCACTCTTGCTGTCACCATGATATCATACATGCAGCAATTTCAAGTACGATGTATGCACTACTTGAGGAAATGCAGTCGTGGAATACTAAGGACTGGGTGTTCAGGGAATTGAGTTTTCCTGCTGCGGGGGCAAATAAGGGAAGGAAGATACTTTGGTTCCTTTCCCAGCAACCAATAACCATATTCCTTGATGCCAGGGCTTTTAAGTGGGGATGGCAATCTTTGTTTCTCACTGTTAACTTTGCCCTTGCCTTTCCTTGCAGCTATCCATGTCATTTCCTTTTTGCCCCAAGAGGCAGGGTTTACAACCACAGTCTGAATTGAACAGTCACTGTGCTGCTAAATGGTCAGAGCCTCCTTGACCAAAGGCTTTATCCAAACTCTTCCCCCCTGCCCCATCCCCATTATTTCTGGTGCACTTACGTTCCTGCCCTTCTTCAGAGATCCCACAAAAGCGACTCCTTAAGGGCCATCTTCTTATGAAGAGGCTACTCTGCATTTGATGCAGAACGTATTTAATGGGAGTGCAAGCAACCTTTATTTTCACACCAGGGGGCACCCAGAACTTGGAAGTCTAGCAATTGCAAAATTGCTTCCTCTTTTGTATACCAAACAAATCAAGGCCTGAAGAATTACATCATATATCAGCCAAGCCAGCGAAATGGTTAACGAAGCTATCGGCTCTCTCAGTGAACAAGAGAAATGTTGTGACCTGACAAATTGTTTTGCATTCCTATTAGTAAAAAGAAGGATTTCTTTCAGGATGTGTAGGATTTGGCCTTACTGTGTCTGAAAGAGGGTTAATTAATAACCTTGGCTTTATAAGACTCCATTTCAGGGAAATTCTCTCTTTGAATGATGCAGATTTTTAAGTGTATATGTGTGTGATACGTTCAGCAAATTCTAAAAATTGAAATCACCTTGGAAAAGAGGCTAAATGTATTAGTGGCATTCAGTGAACAGTAGACACTAAAGTTAAGAGGAACAACACCTGTTCTGGGCAACTGCAAAAGTCCAAGCTACACTTGAGTTTAGAGTAACTTTTCCCCTGGAGCAGTGTAGTGGGTTGGGAGTGTCTGAACTGGGAGACAGAAAGTACCATATTTTTCGCCCCATAGGACTCACTTTTTCCCCTCCAAAAATGAAGGGGAAATGTGTGTGCATCCTATGGGGTGAATGCAGGCTTTCGCTGAAGCCTGGAGAGCGAGAGGGGTCGGTGCGCACCGACCCCTCTCGCTCTCCAGGCTTCACGCAGATCTCCGCAAGCCGTGGGAGCCAGCGCTGGGCTCCCGTGGCTTGCGGAGAGTTGCCTGCATGCCGAAGGCTGGGCGCGCTGGGCTCAGCGTGCCCAGACTTCGCACAGCTCTCCGCAAGGCGCGGGAGCCCGGTGCTGGGCTCCCACGGCTTGCGGAGAGTTGCCTGTTCTGGGGGCTGGGATCGGGGGAAGCTCGGGCTTCCCCCGCCTCAGCCCCGCGCCTGGGGGGGAAATAAAAATTTTCCCCCTTATTTCCCCCCCAAAAAAACTAGGTGCGTCTTATGGGACGGTGCGTCCTATAGGGCGAAAAATATGGTACCTGCTTCAAATCTAACCTCGGCCATGCATTTGCTAGGTAACCCTAGGCAAGCAAACATCATTTATCTGCAGCCATTCTCCACCTCAACCCCTCAACCTGTTTTATGATCCACTTCCCCTGTCTTTATTTACCCATTGCTTTTCTGCTCTCATTTTACCTTTTCAAGCTGAAATAGTCAACATCCTTAATTTACACTGTTTAAATGGAAATGTATATTCTTGCAAAAATTAGGGGTTTTACTGCAGAATTCTAATACATAAATTCTGGCAAGGAGTGCTTGAACTCTGTTTCGGAAGGCATTTATGATCTCCGCATTAAAAAACAGTTTTCCATGAGCGTATGGGCAGTTGAATGAATTACTTTAGTTTCACAGCTCCTCCCTCTCATGAGCCTGTGAATTAATCATATGTCTTTGGGGAAAGCAGTTTCTAAAGTTACTCATTCCTTACCATAATTTTCAGCTTTGGTTGCTAGCAGATTTCTCTCTCTTTCCAGTGACTTTCTGCAAATATGTGAGAATGATTATTAGATATTCTGAAAGTTGTACAGTGAAATACAGTGGTACCTCGCAAGACGAAATTAATTCGTTTTGCGAGTTTTTTCTTCTTGCGAGTTTTTCGTCTTGTGAAGCACGGTTTCCCATAGGAATGCATTGAAAATCAATTAATGCGTTCCTATGGAGACCGCCTTCAGACCAGGTCCGGGGACAGAGGGGAAGGCGCGCTGCACTTCCCCTCTGTCCCCGGACCTGTTCTGAAGGCTGGCGGCGGGGAGAAGCGATCTTCCCCGGAGCTAGTGGGGCTGGCAACGGGGAGAAGCGATCTTCTCCCCGCCGCCAGCCTTCAGAACAGGTCCGGGGACAGCGGGGAAGGCGCACTGCGCTTCCCCACTATCCCCGGAGCTTGCGGGCAAGCTTCGTCTTGCGAAGCAAGCCCATAGGGAAATTCGTCAGGCAAAGCACCTCAAAAAACAGAAAACTCTTTCTTCTTGCGAGTTTTCCGTCTTGCGAGGTACCACTGTAAAATCTTCCCCACGGCTGGCTGAGAGGGTACTCTGGCACCTAGACTTTAAGGCCTCTGTAGTTATCACAAACTGTGTCTGGACTGTATCACTGCAGGTGGGCACCACTCATATCATTATTTTTATTATATTTACATACCACCTTTTCTTCCAAGGAACTCAAGGTGGTGTGCATGGTCCCGTCCCCGTCCCCCCAGTTCATCATCACAGCAACCCTGTGAGGTAGGTTAGCCTAAGAGATGGTGACTGGCCCAGGGTCACCCAATGAGTTGAGGGCTGACTGGGGATTCAAACCCTGCTCTCCCAGGTCATAGTCCAGCGCTCTTAACCATTACACCACACTGGCTGTCCATGCAAAAACTGACATGGCATGGAGGAGGGCTCTAGCCTAGCCTGTTTTGTTTGTTTTAAATGCAGGGACTTCCATCGTGTGACTCCCCCCATCTGCAGGTCTCAACTATATTCCGGGGTGGGCAGACTTCAGGATTGTGGGATCTACTTTATTTCTGCTAGAACCTTTACGTGCCACTGGTAGCTTAGACAGGCAGGCTTATGCTAGGTATAAGATCAGGAATTTGTGATCAGTAAAAGAAGGAAGCTCATAAATCCTTCTTGCTGACTGTTCTCCAATTGTTGTTTTTCAGCAATCAAATTCCAGTGGGAAAGCTTTTTAGGTTTTGCTACTGAAGCCCTTGCCAATCCGTGACAAATCACAAAGAGATCTGCTCTAGAATAGATACCACTGGTTCCGCTAGCTAGGGATGATGAGAGTTGTAGTCCAACAACAGCTGGGGACCCAACGTTGAGAAACACTGATCTATAGTATAGTCCAGATACTGGTTTACCTTATCTGCTGCCTGTGAGTTACCCTCAAGTCAGCTCCCTTCCACAGGGCTCTAACAAACGGGGGGAGCTTAAATCAGCCTTTTGTAAATAACCCCACAAAAGTAACTAGCCTGCTGACAGTTGGCAGAGGAGGGACAGAGAGCTGCATTTCTGCACTGGATGCAGAATTTAGCCTCCCCACTTGCTTCCATGCCATTCCAGCTACTCAACAGCATGCAACTCCTGGTTGCCTCCCAAAAGAGTGCTTAAATACACACATTTCCTCATTAGAAAATAAATACATCCTCAGAGGAGGATCTCTCTCAAGGAAATATTATTGCCCTTTCTTTCAAAGTCTACTCATCTCAGTCAGAAATCCTGACTGCTTCATCCCAGATGAGGTTTCCAATCTGCCACTTCTGAGCAGAAAATTGCAGAGTCTTGCATGTGGTTTAATGTTCAAGGGACATAAGCGCATCTGTTTCCCCACATTAGGTCATCTTGCCTGAATCTAGTAGAAGCCCTTTCTGAACAGCTGCACTGCTTTTCCGCAGCACATCTTCTAAGAAGAAGAACAAATCTACAGCTTTGCATTGTTAGCTGCACAACATGATTAATTAATCCATAGTTTAAAGCACAAGAACAAAACAAATTGCCTGAAAGTAGCACCTGCAGCAACAGTACGGTTCCAATAACAGCGGAGAAGACATGCAGCAGCCACTGTGTGGCTAGGAATAAAGAGGCACCAGCAAATTGGCTGCTGGTTCCGAGCAAGCCCTGTGGTGTAGTTGGGGAAGGCAGGGGGCCTAATAGGGTTTGTTTCCCCCAGAGAGTAAAGCACGAGACAGGGTGTAAATAGAGCCAAAGTAGACTGCAGAGCGAGTTAAGGGAAGAGCACAGAATGTGTTCATGTTGGAAAGGGCATGCAGAGAAGGACTCTTAGAAGTACGTCAAAGGAGGAAGAAAGAGGGACACCAGCCAGGGTGGGGAGAAATTTGGCCAATTCTAAAGCAGCTATTGAATGGCTACTGTAGAAGACAAAAGGCTGGCAAAATTGCATTGGGGGCTTTGAGGATCAGAAAGCAATGGAGCCAACCTCTTAGCAATTTGTTCATAAGCATCCAAACTAGCCAGTCCTTCCTCTTGTTTGCTGCCATCCCCCTCCTTCTGGCCCAAGATTCTCTGGGTGGTCCAGAAAGAATTTATCAAGGAAAGCTGATAAATTAAGAGCATATTGAGGCTTAGAGTGCATCCGCACAGGCTACATCACAAACAAAAAGCAGCAAAGGGCAGGCTTCAGTTTGTTCAAAATTGTCTCCTTTTCAGAGCAAACTGTAGCTGGGGGATCTCATTAAATCTCTGCTCTGTACAGAGCTGTTTGCAATCAGCAAACTTCGCCCACCAGTGGTTTGCATGAGCAACAGACACTTGCAGGTCCATGATGCATGAATGAGCTCTTTGAATTCCCACTAGTACCTTCCCTCAGGAGTCAGTTCTTCTCTCCGTAGCTTAAAATCCAACTCTTCCAAGTTCTCTCTGCACTGGGACAGCTTCTCCTCCAGGGTATCTATCTGAAACACACATAAAACAACACCAAGAATGAATGACTAGACCAGGGGTCTGCAACCTTTAAGACAAAAAGAGCCACTTGGACCCGTTTCCAAAGAAAAAAAACTGGGAGCCGCAAAACTCATCATTATAAAAATAACTTTTTTTGTCACTTTTTTATTATTTCTTTGTTTGACCCCTCAGAATTACTCCTCCTCATAGAAATAAACGTTAAATTAACAAGTTACCTTTTTTGTGTATGTGTGTGTTCTTCACTCCCCTTCAAAACAGTGACCAGCGTACATGCCCCCTTTCAATGCAGTGACCAGCGTACATGCCCCTTACAATGTAGCGGGCGGGAAGGTGACGTCGGGACGTCGCCCCCATGCGACGTCACAGCCAGTACAGCGCCCGCCACAGTGGGGAGTGTTGGGGCAAACAATGCGCCTCCTCCCCTCGCTAGTATCCGCCCCGGAGCCGCGGCAAAGGTGTAAAAGAGCCACATGCGGCTCCAGAGCCGCGGATTGCTGACCCCTGGACTAGACTCTTCACCAACTGCTCAAAATGCCCACCTTGGGTTTGACTGGAGACTTGAAAAATGTTTCAGCTGTCCCACCCTCCAATAGAAAGAAGCAGGAGAGACAACTGCAGATTGTATTCCCAGGCTGTTAAAGCAACAGACAGAGCCTCTTGGTTGCTAGTAAAGGTAAAGGGACCCCTGACCATTAGGTCCAGTCGTGGCCGACTCTGGGGTTGCGGCGCTCATCTCGCTTTATCGGCCGAGGGAGCCGGCGTACAGCTTCCGGGTCATGTGGCCAGCATGACTAAGCCGCTTCTGGCAAACCAGAGCAGCGCACGGAAACGCCGTTTACCTTCCCGCCAGAGCGGTACCTATTTATCTACTTGCACTTCGACGTGCTTTCAAACTGCTAGGTTGGCAGGAGCAGGGACTGAACAACGGGAGCTCACCCTGTCGCAGGGATTTGAACCGCCGACCTTCTGATCAGCAAGTCCTAGGCTCTGTGGCTACTCACCCCCTAAAAACACACATCTCAAGTGTCAAAAGCAGGGCAAAGAGGTTCACCTTCAGCATTCACCAAAAGCTGTATCTTGAAGGTGCTTTGTGGGACACACCTTTGTGGGAAGAGAAAATTCCCCAATTTAGGGGCTGCTGCAGAGAATGCCCTCTCCTGGGCCGCCACACCCACCCACAGTGAGCTTCTGAGGGTGCCAAGCAGACACCCTCTGCCAATCTTGACACCCAAGAGGGTCTGTAGGGAAGGAAGTAGTCTTTTCTGGTATTTGAGCCTGAGTTGTTCAGGGCTTCCAATATAACGTAAGCTCCTTGAATTGGGCCTGCAACCTGTGCAGCTGTTTTGAAATAGGTTATATTAGATCTGAAGGGAACCTCAGCCAGCAATCTGGTGGTGAAGCTCTACTCAGCATCCCTTCCTGCAAATGGGCCTGCAATGAAGTTGGTTGCTGATCAGGGCTTTAAAGACACTAACTGGCACATGGGGTTATTCTCCAGTAACAGGGACTGCAAAATCCTCCTTTTACAAATGTGGCAGAGAGACACTTAGGCAGAGGATACCCGAACAGCAGGGTAAGCTTGCTTTACGGTGGGTCTCCAGTGCCGGGATCAATATGGCATAAAGGGGCAAGAAACATGTGGCTCTCATACTAAATAGTAAAGGTGCTCCCCCTTAGCAAAATATTCCAAGAATTGCAGTATCAAGGGATAGGTTCACAAAAGGTATAAATATCACTTAAGATGCCTGATTCCCAATAAAACTCAACCTGAGATTGGCATTAAAATGTCATCTGTAGCTTAAAAAAAAAAGTTACACTAAGTGATGCTTTGTATTACACTGATAATTGCTCTGTAAGAAAAACAGAAGACGCCATTCCTTATCTAGCAAGAACAGATCCCAATCCAGCAAGGGGGAAGAAGGCATAAAGAAGCAGGTTTGCACAAAGACAGAACTGATGGCGCGGAGGCTCCAATTCTTTGGCCACCTCATGAGAAGAGAAGACTCCCTGGAAAAGACCCTGATGTTGGGAAAGATGGAGGGCACAAGGAGAAGGGGATGACAGAGGATGAAATGGTTGGACGGTGTTCTCGAAGCTACCAGCATGAGCTTGACCAAACTGCGGGAGGCAGTGGAAGACAGGAGTGCCTGGCGTGCTCTGGTCCATGGGGTCACGAAGAGTTGGACACGACTAAACAACTAAACAATAAGAAGAACTGATGGCAGTGCATATCTGGGACTGCATTGGGATGATCATCCAGGCTGGCCTGACATTTGACGCAAATGAGAAATAAACATTCTTTTCCATGGACCATGAGTTGTGTGTGACTAGAGCAGAATCAGGGCAAGAGTATTCATTTGCCACCAGTACAGATTGCGACACAAGTGTCTGCTTCTCAATTCATCTCTTTTTAGCAAAATAAGTACTCTCGTTGCACTTCAGAAGCAATCACACACACACACACACACATATCTGTATGGAGATCATAGAATTGTAGAGTTGGAAGGGACCCTGAGGGCCATCTAGTCCAACCCCCTGCAATGCAGGAATCTCAGCTAAAGCATCCATGACAGGTGGCCACCCAACCTCTGCTTAAAAACCTCCAAGGAAGGAGCTACTTAAAGAGCTACTTCCCATGTTAAGATTTAACATCACACCCACTGGCTTAAGATGAGGGAATGAACATTCATAGCCAACACTTAGGGGGGGGGGGGAAGGCAGCTGGAGCAAACCTTTGGAATGTAGATGTACAACTCCTTGAATTTTCTCCAGGAAATAAGGCACATTTGAGGCTATTTATATCTTAATGCAGCCATGTCTTCCAGAAAATGGAAAGTGGCCCAGTGACTTGCCCCAGGTGAGGCAGGCAGATTAACTTGGGCAATTCCGAGTCCCAAGCGGATACTTCTAACTGCCGTGATCATCTTGCATTCAGCTGGAGTTGCGGCAGGAAGCAACTGCTGGCTGCTTAAGATAGTCATCTAATTAGTCTGCTAATTTATTTTCCAGTAAAGTGGAGAGACAAGAGAGGGAGAGGGAGCAGCTTAAGTGCAAGGGAACAGGTGATGAAGGACTTAGGAGTATGGGAAGAATGAGGTCTGAACAAAGGAGGCCCCTTAAGGGAAAAGTGCCTTGGGGAATTGCCCCCTCCCCCAGCATCTCATTCTGAGCCTAGGGGAAATATGTTTTGCCACCCTACAGGCAAAGCATCAGGAAAGAGATTCCATTAGTATCTGGCAGAAACAATGTGCTCTTTGCTGAACATAGGAAGCAACTTTTCATGCTGTCAAACCATGGGGCCCATCTAAGCCAGTGCTGTCTACTCAGAATGGCAGCTGCTCCCCCAGGTCTCAGGCAACGAGGTCTTTCCCAGCCCTGAAACCTGACATGTTTTAAATTGGAGTTGCCAGGGATTGAACAGGAGATGATCTGCATGCAAAGCCAGCTCTCCAAGCTATGGGCCCCTCCCCAGACAGGGGAATTGCAAGGAGAGCTTGTACTGATGCTTGACATGGTTTTCCCATTAGCTCGTCAATCAGTACCTGCTCCCTTTTCAGTGTGCATGGTGTTGCGCACAAATAGCAGGAAGCCTGGCTAAGAGAGGCCATGTGCCCATCTGGAGCAGCCCTTCCCAGTAGCCCACTGAGATGTGCTCAAGACAGAGGATGGGGAGACCTTTCCCAGTCCTGGTTGCTCATCCCAGGGCGGGGAAAGAGGGAAAGGCGTCCCTTCGAAGAGTTGCACTGGGAAATCAATTCTACTGATCCCCTGATTAGCCACTTTATGGCTCAATTCTGGGCTAATTAGCAATCCTCACACTCTGCTCAAGGAAAGCAAGCAGCACCAGCCTCGGGCAAGGCAGAGGGAAGAAGGAAGGAATCGGGATGCAAGGGACCAATTTATGGCAGTAGAAGCAGACGGGTATGAGGAAAATAGTATTTGCCTGCCTTTCATATGTGTTATAAGGATTATTGACATTATCTTTGTGAAGCACTTTAATAATACACTGCACTTCAATTTTTCAGTCTGTCTACAGCAAAAGCACCTTAAAAACACAGCCCCCAAAACAGATATGGGAAACCTTTGGCTTGCCAGGGGTTGATGAATTACATCTCGCATCATTCCTGGTGACTGGCCATGTCTGCTGGAGCTGATGGGAGTTGTAGTTAGAGAACATCTGGAGGGCCAAAGGTTCCCCACACCTGCCCAGATAACATTAGAAAAGCCCTGTAGGGTCAAACCAATGGTCCATGTAGGTCAGCATCCTACTATATGACTCTCACAAGCAGGGCTTGAGGGTAGTAGCTCCCTCCCTGTTGTTGCCTTCCAACAACTAGTACTGAGTGCCAAACAGTCTCTGAAACTATGAAGCCAACAAGGCTAATAATCTCAATTGTTCTATCCTCCTTGAATGTGTTCAATCACTCTTCTGCACATTTGCCTATTTTGAGAGCAGATGCATCCTGGGATATGTACCCCGTCTTTGGCCAAAATCAGAAACGGTTCACACAGAAGCAAGATGCACATCCCACCTCTTAGCAAAGCGCTCTCTCTCTCTCTTTCTCTCTCTCTCTCTCTCTCTCTCTCTCTCTCTCTCTCCTGGCAAAGCAGCAGAAGAACAGGTTAAGCGCCTCTCTTTATTTCAGCATTTCTATAGTGCTTTTTAGGCGAACCTCACACAGGAGTTTTCATTCAGTCATTTAAAACAACATCCATCAATAAAAATGACACCTTTCAACAAAAAGACAATGAAAACAGAACTGCGGGTGGTTGTGAACCAGATAAAACCATCAGTTGAGACTAAGGCACACTAAGAAGCTGGAGTAAATTAAAAATGCATTTGCCTAGTGCTAAAAAGAAAGCAAAACCGGTGTCAGGCAAGTCTCTATATAGGGAGAGCATTCCAAAGATAAGGTATTACAACAGAAAAGACCCTATAGCACAAGCCACCACCTACTTCTCTTCAAATGCTAGTAAGACCCGAAGAAGGCTCCTCTGAGAAAAATATTAATATTCAGGTGGGTTCATAAGGCAAGAGACTCTACTTGAGGCATCTTGGTCTTGCACAATAATGTGTCCTGGAAATGGACCAGAAACCAATCCATCTGTTTTAAGACTGACAAGATCCAAATTGGTAGTCTACCCACCATATTTGTTTTGTACAACCTCCAGTTTCCAAATGGTCTTCCAAGGGTAGCCTCGTGGACAATGCATTGCAATAATCTAAACAGGACATTGCCAGAGTGTCAATAATTGTGGGTAAGCTACTATCTTTTTGTCTTAGGAGAATTTGCAGATGGCCCACTCGCAAATCAGATCTTTAAGAGAGAGGGCAACATACCACGTCATACTACCAATCAGCAGCATCTCCCATCTTGTCAGAATTGACCTTCAGTTTATCCCAGCGCATTACCTATTCCACACACCCAGATCTTGTTCTAATGACAGGCCTTACAGAGTCCATGGAGGCTGCAAACAGAACACCTTACTGTTTGAGCTGTGACAAAAAAAAGGAAGAATGGGAACCACCATTGCAAATTTTATCCCACACTTCAGATCCATTTTGGATTTTGAGATTTCTGAGGTGAGCAAGTTAAGCTCAGGGACAGCCCACCTTTCAGCATTAAAGCTTTGATCGTTGTCCAGATGACATAACTGAATATTTGTGCAGAAGAGAAGAATATGGGCAGATGCAAGCCCAGCAGTGGCCTATACACACTTTAGAGGTGCATGAGACTGAATGCTGAATACATGGCAATTCAGGGGCCTATTTCCTACTACAGTAGTAATACTCTTGCTGTAGGTAAGGGGCAGCGGGAGAGTCAGGAGAGAGAGAAATGGACAGGGAGGGCTGGAGTAATCGGAGCATTTGGGCAAGAATTACCATTTATTCTCAGAGTTGCTGGGGATGGAACTTCCCAAGGATCTCATATCTGTACAAAAATCACAGACTTTGATAAACAGTAAGGCTTCTGCAAGATCCCCCAGAGGATGCTCTCCACAGAGTGCTCTTTGAAACTGCTGAACACCTGAACCCTGGCGTAGATGGAAAGCATTTGCTCTCAGTAAGGAATGCTTAGAAAAGGCAAGGCAGACTAGAAACGAGTGGAGGAACAGGAGGGGCAAGGAGGGGATCATGATAGATCATTCTTCCTGCAATATTCTTTTCCTGGCAGCATCAGCCAAAGAATGAATGGGTCACAAACAAAACTATCCTATGGAAACCTACTCAGAGGAATTCATTCCATAGGGCTGTCTCCCAAGTAAGAGAGTGGGGGACTGTAGCATTAGTCCCTAAATGGGACATAAAGGAGAAGAATATGGAAAGTAGACATCATGTTGAGCATCAGAGATGACCACCATTTTGGAGAAGGCGAGAGATGCAAACAGATTATTGGGGGAAGGACTGTGTGTTGAGATTCCTGCATTAAATGGGGAGTTGCACTAGAAGACCCTCCGAGTCCCTTCCAACTTTGCAATTCTATGACTCTATGCTAACTTGTGTTCCTACCCTGCTTGCAATCTATTTTCCAGAAATCAAAAGGATTCTCCATTAACAAATGCTCAAGATAAGACCAAGCCTAGGGGTAATTATAGAAAAGCAAGCTATGATGCCTTTAGCTCTCCTTTAAGATGCCATAACTGATTAGAAAACATCCAGAAAAGGTCTTAACACTCTTTCCTGGTACCTGGTGGGTTGGGATAAATAAGAAGGCTGAGAAGGATATTATTTGTATGTCCCAGCTATTTGATATAATAGGTTTGAAAGAGACTTGGCCTCATGAACTTAACCCTCCTCCTCCCACTTACAGGGTTTTAACTCTTTTAGACAGCCAGCTGTTAAGAAATTTAAAAAGGGACAATGACTTGGGGGCTTAAGTTCCTTTATATAGCTTGATTTGGCAGGGCAAGTTTGGATAGCAGATTTTGGAATTCAAAATGATGCTATTTTGCCAATACAAATCAAAACTGAATCAGAAACCTTTCTTTTCATCTACCTTCCCCCTACTAATAGTCTGTCACTGACCACCAAAATTTGGTCAGATTTAACATCTCTGCTGGAACAGATCAGTCATAAATTCCTCACAGCATTTACTTCTTTGTGGAGATTTTAATGCCCAAATTGGAGCTACTGTAGAGGATTTCTTGCTATCTTTAGGCTTAGACTTCATTATTCTTTGGCAAGAAATATAAGGCACAGGGCCTGAAATTGTTACAATTTGTATCCTGACATAATTTATATATCCTTCATGGGAGTCCTGAAGACATTTCTAAGGGTCAGTATACTTATTTGAACAAACAGGGTGGAAATGTTATCAACCACATTACAGTCTCTTCTTCATTATTCACTTTTAACAATAGGAATTATCCACAAAACTATCAGTCCGTAAGACATCTCCTCAAAGCTATATGCACAGTATCTCCTTCAAAAATTATCAGACTGGTTACAAAGTAACAACATTACTCCTGAAGAACCAGCTGAGTTCAGAGGAGGACAGTGTTTTACCCTGAACTGTATTCTAAGGATCATAGAATCTTAGGAGTTGGAAGGGACCCCAAAGGTCATCTAGAAAACATACTAAGAACAATAAGAATAATATTTATGTGGCCTTTATTGATCAGAATAATAATAAAAATAATAAAAATAAAATAATTTATTATTTATACCCTGCCCATCTGGCTGGGTTTCCCCAGCCACTCTGGGCGGCTTTCAACAGAATATTAAAATACAGTAGTCTATTAAACATTAAAAGCTTCCCTAAACAGGGCTGCCTTCAGATGTCGTCTAAAAGTCTGGTAGTTGTTGTTCTCTTTGACATCTGGTAGGGCGTTCCACAGGGCGGGTGCCACTACCGAGAAGGCCCTCTGCCTGGTTCCCTGTAACTTGGCTTCTCGCAGCGAGGGAACTGCCAGAAGGCCCTTGGCGCTGGACCTCAGTGTCCGGGCAGAATGATGGGGGTGGAGACGCTCCTTCAGATATACTGGACCAAGGCCGTTTAGGGCTTTAAAGGTCTTTCTGCTACATTCGACTCTATTATCAGAAATAGATTGGGAGAAATTTCAAATTGCCAACGTTGACTGCAGAGTTCTGCTATTGATCCAAGAACTATGCAGCAACACATAAATGAGGGTCAGTGTAGGTTTAAATGGTGGTATGACTCATGCTTTTAAAATGTCACGAGGAGTGAAGCAAGGTTGCATTCTGGCTCCCACTTTTTTCAACTTTTATATTAGCTATTTGGTGTCATATTTAGCCAATGCAAACTTCCCCCTCTCCATTAATTAGGAACAGAAATGTCTCAATCACGATGTATGCAGATGATTTTGTGCTACTCCCTTTCCCAATGGGGCCTTTCCATACAGACCCAAGAAATTTCTTTCTGAAACCTTTGTTCACACAAGCAAGCAGGTACACCCTGGCAGAAGTGGTTTGGTTTCCACTGAGTGACAATAATAGCTTCGTAACACCCTCTGTGCCCTGGCTGCAAAAATAATAAAAACAAATAAAAACAGGGAAAGGGGATTAGATAAAATTACTACAAATTGTTGTGGTTTAGTGGTTTGATTTGAAATCAAGCTGGATTTGAGTTTGTGGGTCTCTTTGGAAACCTCTCTCTTACATCATGGGCGTTGGCTCATATTATGGATGAATGGTGTGCATTGTTTTATTGGTAATGTTGCTGCGGGTTTGTCATGGCCTTTGGCTAAAACAATAAACTTATATTGTATTGTAATACCCATTAAAAAAACATGCTTGGGAGCCCTGACTGGACTGCAGGCTTCCAATAAACATGCACCATTGTTTAAAGATGCATGTTTGCCATTCAAAAGGCAATCTTTCTAAAAGGTGGGATTAAGAAAAATCAATTACTATTAAATAAAATAACATTCACAACATGTTCACAGCAAGAAATACTGGGATAACACCAATACATCTGCAGCAGACGCCATATAAAGTGTGCAGCTAATCTAAAAATTCTTATAATCCCACAAAGACTGGGACACAAGAAGGAATCCAATGGCATGGTATGTTGATTGTGCCATCAGGATAAGCATTTCAGCTTGCCTTAGTTATCAATCAATCAATCAATCAATTAGTATGCCATCCATCTGACTGGGTTCGCTCAGCCAATCTGGGCAGCTTCCAACAAATTAAAACACAACACAACATCAAACATTAAAAAAATTCCCAGAACAAGGCTGCCTTCAGATGTCTTCTAAAAGTCAGATAATTGTTTATTTCCTTGACTTTTGATGGGACAGTGTTCGACAGGGCGTGATGGAATAACCCCTCTCTCGTTCCCCTGCAGGCTATTCAGAGTGTTCTCCTGACACCCCACAGCCAATTTTGGAGGTGCCAGGGGAGGGGGGAGCCCTGTCATGCTGATAGGATTCATTAGTTGAACCCTACCCAGAGTTTCCTAAGTCATATTTGATATCAAACACCACTCCAAAACAGGAAGGACTGCCCCCATAATCAACTCTGTTTTATGCCCTCTTGCATTCCCCAGTTCAATGCTACAATATGCACTTTAAGGGAGGATGGGGAGCCCCTGCATACTTGACAAGCAATCTGCATAAAGTGCCAAAGCCAGAGGCATCCCCTCATAGGAAGTACACCATCAGGCACAATGCCCACTTCTTCTGAAATTTGGATTCACTTGAGGGAACTCTGGAGACCTCCCAAAACACAGAGGCTTGGGGTTGGGAAATAGATGTCAATCCAAAGAGAGACAGATGCTTATTACTGATATTTATTTATACTGTCTCCGGGTGCCTTAAAAACAGAAGGTTGGCGTTTTGATCTGGGCTGAATTTGCTGGTCTTTTTATTTTTAACAAAATAAACCAATTTTGTAATGAGTTAATCAAACCCATTCCTCCTTGCTGGAAGGCTGCAAGCAGTTTTGAAAAAGTGGCATCCGGCCTCTATCTTTGTAAATTCCCTAATTAAGATCCTGGCACTCGGCCACATAACACACACACTGACATCCAATGGAGTAAGATAATGAGGCTGTACACCTCCTGACCCTCATTAAACAGATCAGAGCCAAATGAAAAGGGGGAGGGTGGCTTGTGAGAAAAAGACAAATGGAATCATCTTCCTGCTAAGCAGATGTATTTCAGTATTTGTAAGCCGCCTTTCGATATTAGCAAGGTGCCTCAAAACTTATTAAAAGTTAAAATTTCATTATAAAACATTCCAACTTATCACCTACAAAATAAAAATAATAAACAATATAGCAATATTATAACAGCCACAGTGAAGCAATTATCAGAGGAATAAAACAGTGTATTTTACAAAAAAAAGCAGAAAAACTAGAGAACCAAACTTTTTTTTTTAAAAATCCAGTTTGATAAACACTGGTTATTTATCATAACAGCTGTCATGAATCTCCAGGATCAGAGGCACCAGCCCACCGAAAACCAGTCACAGCCAGAGGGTTTTCATTCTCAGTTTGTTTTGTGGGCTTCCTGGATGCAGCTAGGTTGCCCACTGTGAGAAGCAGGGTGGTTTTCTAGATGGACCTTTGCTTTGAGTGACCCAGCAGGTTATCAACTGTATTTACAGAAGATCGATAAATGGGGATACTTGTCCTATGTAACCTGCTAGCAGCTTTCCCCCTGCACAATGCATGCAGTATTTGTAAGATTCAAGATTCAGAGCTTGTAGGGCAGCAGCTGAAGAAGGAACAAAAAGGGTTTTCTTGTGTGAGTTTCTTGTGGCTGATTAGCTGCTTTCTCTGTGCAAAGGTCAGAGGGGGCAGGGCTTCTGTTGAGGTAGGTGATTAGCTGTGGGAGGAGCTTGTCAGAGCTTGTAGGGCAGCAGCTGAAGAAGGAACAAAAAGGGTTTTCTTGTGTGAGTTTCTTGTGGCTGATTAGCTGCTTTCTCTGTGCAAAGGTCAGAGGGGGCAGGGCTTCTGTTGAGGTAGGTGATTAGCTGTGGGAGGAGCTTGTCAGAGCTTGTAGGGCAGCAGCTGAAGAAGGAACAAAAAGGGTTTTCTTGTGTGAGTTTCTTGTGGCTGATTAGCTGCTTTCTCTGTGCAAAGGTCAGAGGGGGCAGGGCTTCTGTTGAGGTAGGTGATTAGCTGTGGGAGGAGCTTGTCAGAGCTTGTAGGGCAGCAGCTGAAGAAGGAACAAAAAGGGTTTTCTTGTGTGAGTTTCTTGTGGCTGATTAGCTGCTTTCTCTGTGCAAAGGTCAGAGGGGGCAGGGCTTCTGTTGAGGTAGGTGATTAGCTGTGGGAGGAGCTTGTCAGAGCTTGTAGGGCAGCAGCTGAAGAAGGAACAAAAAGGGTTTTCTTGTGTGAGTTTCTTGTGGCTGATTAGCTGCTTTCTCTGTGCAAAGGTCAGAGGGGGCAGGGCTTCTGTTGAGGTAGGTGATTAGCTGTGGGAGGAGCTTGTCAGAGCTTGTAGGGCAGCAGCTGAAGAAGGAACAAAAAGGGTTTTCTTGTGTGAGTTTCTTGTGGCTGATTAGCTGCTTTCTCTGTGCAAAGGTCAGAGGGGGCAGGGCTTCTGTTGAGGTAGGTGATTAGCTGTGGGAGGAGCTTGTCAGAGCTTGTAGGGCAGCAGCTGAAGAAGGAACAAAAAGGGTTTTCTTGTGTGAGTTTCTTGTGGCTGATTAGCTGCTTTCTCTGTGCAAAGGTCAGAGGGGGCAGGGCTTCTGTTGAGGTAGGTGATTAGCTGTGGGAGGAGCTTGTCAGAGCTTGTAGGGCAGCAGCTGAAGAAGGAACAAAAAGGGTTTTCTTGTGTGAGTTTCTTGTGGCTGATTAGCTGCTTTCTCTGTGCAAAGGTCAGAGGGGGCAGGGCTTCTGTTGAGGTAGGTGATTAGCTGTGGGAGGAGCTTGTCAGAGCTTGTAGGGCAGCAGCTGAAGAAGGAACAAAAAGGGTTTTCTTGTGTGAGTTTCTTGTGGCTGATTAGCTGCTTTCTCTGTGCAAAGGTCAGAGGGGGCAGGGCTTCTGTTGAGGTAGGTGATTAGCTGTGGGAGGAGCTTGTCAGAGCTTGTAGGGCAGCAGCTGAAGAAGGAACAAAAAGGGTTTTCTTGTGTGAGTTTCTTGTGGCTGATTAGCTGCTTTCTCTGTGCAAAGGTCAGAGGGGGCAGGGCTTCTGTTGAGGTAGGTGATTAGCTGTGGGAGGAGCTTGTCAGAGCTTGTAGGGCAGCAGCTGAAGAAGGAACAAAAAGGGTTTTCTTGTGTGAGTTTCTTGTGGCTGATTAGCTGCTTTCTCTGTGCAAAGGTCAGAGGGGGCAGGGCTTCTGTTGAGGTAGGTGATTAGCTGTGGGAGGAGCTTGTCAGAGCTTGTAGGGCAGCAGCTGAAGAAGGAACAAAAAGGGTTTTCTTGTGTGAGTTTCTTGTGGCTGATTAGCTGCTTTCTCTGTGCAAAGGTCAGAGGGGGCAGGGCTTCTGTTGAGGTAGGTGATTAGCTGTGGGAGGAGCTTGTCAGAGCTTGTAGGGCAGCAGCTGAAGAAGGAACAAAAAGGGTTTTCTTGTGTGAGTTTCTTGTGGCTGATTAGCTGCTTTCTCTGTGCAAAGGTCAGAGGGGGCAGGGCTTCTGTTGAGGTAGGTGATTAGCTGTGGGAGGAGCTTGTCAGAGCTTGTAGGGCAGCAGCTGAAGAAGGAACAAAAAGGGTTTTCTTGTGTGAGTTTCTTGTGGCTGATTAGCTGCTTTCTCTGTGCAAAGGTCAGAGGGGGCAGGGCTTCTGTTGAGGTAGGTGATTAGCTGTGGGAGGAGCTTGTCAGAGCTTGTAGGGCAGCAGCTGAAGAAGGAACAAAAAGGGTTTTCTTGTGTGAGTTTCTTGTGGCTGATTAGCTGCTTTCTCTGTGCAAAGGTCAGAGGGGGCAGGGCTTCTGTTGAGGTAGGTGATTAGCTGTGGGAGGAGCTTGTCAGAGCTTGTAGGGCAGCAGCTGAAGAAGGAACAAAAAGGGTTTTCTTGTGTGAGTTTCTTGTGGCTGATTAGCTGCTTTCTCTGTGCAAAGGTCAGAGGGGGCAGGGCTTCTGTTGAGGTAGGTGATTAGCTGTGGGAGGAGCTTGTCAGAGCTTGTAGGGCAGCAGCTGAAGAAGGAACAAAAAGGGTTTTCTTGTGTGAGTTTCTTGTGGCTGATTAGCTGCTTTCTCTGTGCAAAGGTCAGAGGGGGCAGGGCTTCTGTTGAGGTAGGTGATTAGCTGTGGGAGGAGCTTGTCAGAGCTTGTAGGGCAGCAGCTGAAGAAGGAACAAAAAGGGTTTTCTTGTGTGAGTTTCTTGTGGCTGATTAGCTGCTTTCTCTGTGCAAAGGTCAGAGGGGGCAGGGCTTCTGTTGAGGTAGGTGATTAGCTGTGGGAGGAGCTTGTCAGAGCTTGTAGGGCAGCAGCTGAAGAAGGAACAAAAAGGGTTTTCTTGTGTGAGTTTCTTGTGGCTGATTAGCTGCTTTCTCTGTGCAAAGGTCAGAGGGGGCAGGGCTTCTGTTGAGGTAGGTGATTAGCTGTGGGAGGAGCTTGTCAGAGCTTGTAGGGCAGCAGCTGAAGAAGGAACAAAAAGGGTTTTCTTGTGTGAGTTTCTTGTGGCTGATTAGCTGCTTTCTCTGTGCAAAGGTCAGAGGGGGCAGGGCTTCTGTTGAGGTAGGTGATTAGCTGTGGGAGGAGCTTGTCAGAGCTTGTAGGGCAGCAGCTGAAGAAGGAACAAAAAGGGTTTTCTTGTGTGAGTTTCTTGTGGCTGATTAGCTGCTTTCTCTGTGCAAAGGTCAGAGGGGGCAGGGCTTCTGTTGAGGTAGGTGATTAGCTGTGGGAGGAGCTTGTCAGAGCTTGTAGGGCAGCAGCTGAAGAAGGAACAAAAAGGGTTTTCTTGTGTGAGTTTCTTGTGGCTGATTAGCTGCTTTCTCTGTGCAAAGGTCAGAGGGGGCAGGGCTTCTGTTGAGGTAGGTGATTAGCTGTGGGAGGAGCTTGTCAGAGCTTGTAGGGCAGCAGCTGAAGAAGGAACAAAAAGGGTTTTCTTGTGTGAGTTTCTTGTGGCTGATTAGCTGCTTTCTCTGTGCAAAGGTCAGAGGGGGCAGGGCTTCTGTTGAGGTAGGTGATTAGCTGTGGGAGGAGCTTGTCAGAGCTTGTAGGGCAGCAGCTGAAGAAGGAACAAAAAGGGTTTTCTTGTGTGAGTTTCTTGTGGCTGATTAGCTGCTTTCTCTGTGCAAAGGTCAGAGGGGGCAGGGCTTCTGTTGAGGTAGGTGATTAGCTGTGGGAGGAGCTTGTCAGAGCTTGTAGGGCAGCAGCTGAAGAAGGAACAAAAAGGGTTTTCTTGTGTGAGTTTCTTGTGGCTGATTAGCTGCTTTCTCTGTGCAAAGGTCAGAGGGGGCAGGGCTTCTGTTGAGGTAGGTGATTAGCTGTGGGAGGAGCTTGTCAGAGCTTGTAGGGCAGCAGCTGAAGAAGGAACAAAAAGGGTTTTCTTGTGTGAGTTTCTTGTGGCTGATTAGCTGCTTTCTCTGTGCAAAGGTCAGAGGGGGCAGGGCTTCTGTTGAGGTAGGTGATTAGCTGTGGGAGGAGCTTGTCAGAGCTTGTAGGGCAGCAGCTGAAGAAGGAACAAAAAGGGTTTTCTTGTGTGAGTTTCTTGTGGCTGATTAGCTGCTTTCTCTGTGCAAAGGTCAGAGGGGGCAGGGCTTCTGTTGAGGTAGGTGATTAGCTGTGGGAGGAGCTTGTCAGAGCTTGTAGGGCAGCAGCTGAAGAAGGAACAAAAAGGGTTTTCTTGTGTGAGTTTCTTGTGGCTGATTAGCTGCTTTCTCTGTGCAAAGGTCAGAGGGGGCAGGGCTTCTGTTGAGGTAGGTGATTAGCTGTGGGAGGAGCTTGTCAGAGCTTGTAGGGCAGCAGCTGAAGAAGGAACAAAAAGGGTTTTCTTGTGTGAGTTTCTTGTGGCTGATTAGCTGCTTTCTCTGTGCAAAGGTCAGAGGGGGCAGGGCTTCTGTTGAGGTAGGTGATTAGCTGTGGGAGGAGCTTGTCAGAGCTTGTAGGGCAGCAGCTGAAGAAGGAACAAAAAGGGTTTTCTTGTGTGAGTTTCTTGTGGCTGATTAGCTGCTTTCTCTGTGCAAAGGTCAGAGGGGGCAGGGCTTCTGTTGAGGTAGGTGATTAGCTGTGGGAGGAGCTTGTCAGAGCTTGTAGGGCAGCAGCTGAAGAAGGAACAAAAAGGGTTTTCTTGTGTGAGTTTCTTGTGGCTGATTAGCTGCTTTCTCTGTGCAAAGGTCAGAGGGGGCAGGGCTTCTGTTGAGGTAGGTGATTAGCTGTGGGAGGAGCTTGTCAGAGCTTGTAGGGCAGCAGCTGAAGAAGGAACAAAAAGGGTTTTCTTGTGTGAGTTTCTTGTGGCTGATTAGCTGCTTTCTCTGTGCAAAGGTCAGAGGGGGCAGGGCTTCTGTTGAGGTAGGTGATTAGCTGTGGGAGGAGCTTGTCAGAGCTTGTAGGGCAGCAGCTGAAGAAGGAACAAAAAGGGTTTTCTTGTGTGAGTTTCTTGTGGCTGATTAGCTGCTTTCTCTGTGCAAAGGTCAGAGGGGGCAGGGCTTCTGTTGAGGTAGGTGATTAGCTGTGGGAGGAGCTTGTCAGAGCTTGTAGGGCAGCAGCTGAAGAAGGAACAAAAAGGGTTTTCTTGTGTGAGTTTCTTGTGGCTGATTAGCTGCTTTCTCTGTGCAAAGGTCAGAGGGGGCAGGGCTTCTGTTGAGGTAGGTGATTAGCTGTGGGAGGAGCTTGTCAGAGCTTGTAGGGCAGCAGCTGAAGAAGGAACAAAAAGGGTTTTCTTGTGTGAGTTTCTTGTGGCTGATTAGCTGCTTTCTCTGTGCAAAGGTCAGAGGGGGCAGGGCTTCTGTTGAGGTAGGTGATTAGCTGTGGGAGGAGCTTGTCAGAGCTTGTAGGGCAGCAGCTGAAGAAGGAACAAAAAGGGTTTTCTTGTGTGAGTTTCTTGTGGCTGATTAGCTGCTTTCTCTGTGCAAAGGTCAGAGGGGGCAGGGCTTCTGTTGAGGTAGGTGATTAGCTGTGGGAGGAGCTTGTCAGAGCTTGTAGGGCAGCAGCTGAAGAAGGAACAAAAAGGGTTTTCTTGTGTGAGTTTCTTGTGGCTGATTAGCTGCTTTCTCTGTGCAAAGGTCAGAGGGGGCAGGGCTTCTGTTGAGGTAGGTGATTAGCTGTGGGAGGAGCTTGTCAGAGCTTGTAGGGCAGCAGCTGAAGAAGGAACAAAAAGGGTTTTCTTGTGTGAGTTTCTTGTGGCTGATTAGCTGCTTTCTCTGTGCAAAGGTCAGAGGGGGCAGGGCTTCTGTTGAGGTAGGTGATTAGCTGTGGGAGGAGCTTGTCAGAGCTTGTAGGGCAGCAGCTGAAGAAGGAACAAAAAGGGTTTTCTTGTGTGAGTTTCTTGTGGCTGATTAGCTGCTTTCTCTGTGCAAAGGTCAGAGGGGGCAGGGCTTCTGTTGAGGTAGGTGATTAGCTGTGGGAGGAGCTTGTCAGAGCTTGTAGGGCAGCAGCTGAAGAAGGAACAAAAAGGGTTTTCTTGTGTGAGTTTCTTGTGGCTGATTAGCTGCTTTCTCTGTGCAAAGGTCAGAGGGGGCAGGGCTTCTGTTGAGGTAGGTGATTAGCTGTGGGAGGAGCTTGTCAGAGCTTGTAGGGCAGCAGCGCGCGCCTAGCGGCGCGCGCAGTTTGATCCATCTTTTAGATTTAGGGGAGCTAGTCTCAAACGTTTGTTGGGGGAGATATAGGTTTATTTGGGGGGATTTATTTGTCTGTCTTCACGCTTTTTATGATGGAGGACCGCTGTAGTCACCCCCAACTGCACCTTCTCAAGATGGAGGGTGAGGGAACAGCTGCAGTCGCCTGTGGTTCCTGCGCAATGTTTGCCATCTTGCCAAAGGTTGCAGGCAGCTTTACCTGCAGCAATTGCATGTTGATTGCCCTCTTAAAAGACAAAGTTCAGCAACTGGAGGAACGTGTAGCTACGCTCCAAAGAATTAGAGAGCTGGAGCTCTTCTTGGAAGCAACAGAGCACACCGTCTCCACCAAGGAGGAGACAGGGGACTCCCCTGAGAAGGAGGCTAGTTCACCAACACAGGAGCCAGATATATGGAGAAACGTGACTCAAAGAAGTAGGAGGCCCAGGGTTCGCTCTGATTGTTTAGAAATACGCTTTGAGGTCCTTTCCCCTAGCATGGAAGACGAAGAGCAGACTCCATTTGAGGATCTCTCCCTCATTACAGTCGATCAGGTATATGAAGACGAGCAGCAAAGGCAGTCCTCAGGGAATGTGCAGGCGACCTTGGAACGGACAGCTCACGGAAGAACCCCGACCAGACCTAAGAGGAGGCGTGTAGTGGTGATAGGGGATTCCCTACTGAGGGGAACAGAAGCAGTGATCTGTGGGCCTGACAAGATGTCTCGGGAAGTGTGCTGTCTCCCCGGGGCTAAGATCCAAGATGTAACTGAACGACTGCAAGGAATCATAAAACCCACTGACAAATACCCCTTCCTCTTGGTTCATGTGGGAACCAATGACACTGCAAGCAATAGCCTCCAGAAGATCAAAAGAGATTACGAGGCTCTGGGCAGGAAATTGAAGCAATTAAATGCACAAATTGTCATCTCATCTGTCCTCCCAGTTGAACGACGTGGCCCAGGGAGAGAGGGAAAAATAGTGGAAGTGAACAACTGGCTTCGCAAATGGTGTAAACAGGAACGGTTTGGATTCTTAGATCACGGAATGCAGTTTCTTGAAGATGGACTTCTGGCAAGCGATGGGCTGCACCTCACAACGGTTGGGAGGAATGTTTTTGCAAAAAATCTCAGAAACCTCATCAGGAGGGCTTTAAACTGACTAATGTGGGGGAGGGAGACAGTGCTCCTGAAGGTAGGAGTCTATCAATTGATGAAGATGATCATCCAAATGTCACAGACCGAATGGAGCAAACAGCACGCAGACCTAGTGGTGGGAGGAAAAAATCCTTAAATAAGAGACACGGGGGAATGATTAATGGACTTCAATGTCTGTACACTAATGCGCAAAGTATGGGAAATAAACAAGATGAGCTTGAGCTCTTGGTACAGCAAACTAAATATGACATAATAGGAATCACTGAAACCTGGTGGGATAAGTCCCACGATTGGAATGTAATAATGGAGGGATACAATCTATTTCAGAGAAACAGACCAGACAAGAAAGGAGGAGGAGTGGCGTTATATGTCAGGGATGTGTATACCTGTGAAGAGATCCAAGATTTAGAACCTCAAAGCCAAAGTGAGAGCATTTGGGTCAAAATTAAGGGAGAGAAGAATAACAGTGACCTCATTGTGGGAGTTTACTATAGATCCCCAAGCCAAACGGAGGACATAGATGATGCCTTCCTGGAACAGATGGCCAAGCATGCAAAAGGAAGGGAGATAGTAGTAATGGGGGACTTCAATTACCCGGATATTTGTTGGATGTCAAACTCAGCCAAGAGCATGAGGTCAAACAGATTCCTCACTGGCCTTGCAGACAACTTAATTGTCCAGAAAGTGGGAGAAGCAACAAGAGGAACAGCCATTTTAGATCTGGTCCTAACCAATGTTGATGACCTGGTTAGTGGGGTAGAAGTGGAAGGATCATTAGGCGCGAGTGATCATGCTCTTCTGAAGTTTACTATACAGCGGAAAGGAGCAGCCAAGCATACTAGGACTCAATTTCTCGACTTTAAGAAAGCCGACTTCATAAAACTTAGGGAAGTGCTTGGTGAGATCCCATGGACAGTAATACTAAAAGGAAAGGGAGTTCATGATGGCTGGGAGTTTGTTAAGAGGGAGATAGTAAAAGCACAACTTCAGGCAATACCAATGAGACGGAAACATGGAAGGTGCCTAAAGAAGCCAGGGTGGCTATCTAAAGAACTTTTAACTGAGTTAAGATTAAAAAAGGATGTGTACAAAAAATGGAAAAGGGGGGAAACCACCAAAGAGGAATTCAAACAAACAGCCAGCACGTGTAGACACAAAGTCAGAAAAGCTAAAGCACAGAATGAACTCAGGCTTGCTAGAGAGGTTAAAAGCAACAAAAAAGGCTTTTATGGGTATGTTCGTAGCAAAAGGAAGAACAAAGAAACAGTGGGGTCACTCAGAGGAGAAGATGGTGAAATGCAAACAGGGGACACAGAAAGGGCTGAACTCCTCAATGCCTTCTTTGCCTCAGTCTTCTCCGATAAAGAAAACAATGCCCGACCTGAAGAATTTGGAGCAAATGATTCAGCAGAGGAAACACAGCCCAGAATAACTAAGGAGATAGTACAAGAATACTTGGCTAGTCTAGATGTATTCAAGTCTCCAGGGCCAGATGAACTGCATCCAAGAGTATTAAAAGAGCTGGCAGATGTGATTTCAGAACCACTGGCAGTCATCTTTGAGAATTCCTGGAGAACAGGCGAAGTCCCGGCAGACTGGAGGAGGGCAAATGTTGTCCCTATTTTCAAAAAGGGGAAAAGAGAGGACCCAAATAATTACCGCCCAGTCAGTCTGACATCAATACCAGGGAAGATTCTGGAGCAGATCATTAAGCAAACAGTCTGTGAGCACCTAGAAAGGAAAGCTGTGATCACCAATAGTCAGCATGGATTTCTGAAAAATAAGTCATGTCAGACTAACCTGATCTCGTTTTTTGACAGAATTACAAGCCTGGTAGATGAAGGGAACGCAGTGGATGTAGCCTACCTTGATTTCAGCAAGGCATTTGACAAGGTGCCCCATGATATTCTTGTAAAGAAGCTGGTAAAATGCGGTCTTGACTATGCTACCACTCAGTGGATTTGTAACTGGCTGACTGACCGAACCCAAAGGGTGCTCATCAATGGTTCCTCTTCATCCTGGAGAAGAGTGACTAGTGGGGTGCCACAGGGTTCTGTCTTGGGCCCGGTCTTATTCAACATCTTTATCAACGACTTGGATGATGGACTCAAGGGCATCCTGATCAAATTTGCAGATGACACCAAACTGGGAGGGGTGGCTAACACCCCAGAGGACAGGATCACACTTCAAAACGACCTTGACAGATTAGAGAACTGGGCCAAAACAAACAAGATGAATTTTAACAGGGAGAAATGTAAAGTATTGCACTTGGGCAAAAAAAATGAGAGGCACAAATACAAGATGGGTGACACCTGGCTTGAGAGCACTACATGTGAAAAGGATCTAGGAGTCTTGGTTGACCACAAACTTGACATGAGCCAACAGTGTGACGCGGCAGCTAAAAAAGCCAATGCAATTCTGGGCTGCATCAATAGGAGTATAGCATCTAGATCAAGGGAAGTAATAGTGCCACTGTATTCTGCTCTGGTCAGACCTCACCTGGAGTACTGTGTCCAGTTCTGGGCACCACAGTTCAAGAAGGACACTGACAAACTGGAACGTGTCCAGAGGAGGGCAACCAAAATGGTCAAAGGCCTGGAAACAATGCCTTATGAGGAACGGCTAAGGGAGCTGGGCATGTTTAGCCTGGAGAAGAGGAGGTTAAGGGGTGATATGATAGCCATGTTCAAATATATAAAAGGATGTCACATAGAGGAGGGAGAAAGGTTGTTTTCTGCTGCTCCAGAGAAGCGGACACGGAGCAATGGATCCAAACTACAAGAAAGAAGATTCCACCTAAACATTAGGAAGAACTTCCTGACAGTAAGAGCTGTTCGACAGTGGAATTTGCTGCCAAGGAGTGTGGTGGAGTCTCCTTCTTTGGAGGTCTTTAGGCAGAGGCTTGACAACCATATGTCAGGAGTGCTCTGATGGTGTTTCCTGCTTGGCAGGGGGTTGGACTCGATGGCCCTTGTGGTCTCTTCCAACTCTATGATTCTATGATTCTATGATTCAAGAATTATAACAGGAGGCTAAAGATAAGTGCCAGAAAACAGCATCCAAAATGGGCACACTTTTGATTTCTCCATCTCCAGGGCACATTTCAGTATGGTGGTACCTTGGTTCTTGAACGTAATCCGTTCCAGAAGTCCGTTCGACTTCCGAAAAGTTCAAAAACCAAGGCACGGCTTCCGATTGGCACAGACACCCCGGAAACAATAGCCGACAGCTGCATCGGACATTCGGCTTCTGAAAAAAGTTTGCAAACCAAAGCATTTACTTCCGGGTTTGTGGCGTTCGTGTTGTGATTTGTTTGTCAACTAAGCCGTTTGAGAACCAAGGTTCCACTGTATTGATAAGGAGACCATCAGGGCTAGCTGCTTGGGCAGTTCATTTAATTATGGAGACACCATACTTTGAAGCACATATCCCTCAGCTGGGAACTGAAGGATAGACTATGGTTCCCAGGATTCTCTTTTGGAGTGGGGAGGGGAGATGTGCTTTAAATATATGGTGTGTACATAGCCTTTGTCTCCCTGAGTAAGACATCCTTTTCCTATTCTACCATGCTGCCTCATAAAAATAGCTTTTGTTTCTGCTACTGGGATGAGAGATGTGCCGGACTGAAAGAGCCACCTGCAAAATTCCAAGAAGTATTTGAAAATCTGGCCGCAACACTTGTCAGCGCTACTCCATTGTTCTTTTTTCTCAGCAGCCTAGATTTAAATTAGCCTGGTGCCTTAAATAGGGAAGGAAAAATGATCTACTGAAAACACAGCTGAGGATAGTGGAACATGCTGTCTTGGGAATTTGTAGAATTTTCATTACTGTAAACATCTATCAAGGCGATTAAGAGAGCCATTGGATCGCAAAGAATAATGCCAACGTACCTCAACCAATCACCAGTCTCTTGACAGGACTGACACGTTGCGAGGGCAAAGGGAGTCAAAGGCTGGAGGAAGAACGAACAATTTACCATTCTAATACTACTGAGAGCTAAAGACCTGGGATAATGTATGCAATATGGTGCTCTCCAGAGTACAATAAGGTAAGTCTTTGCCCCAAGACAAGTGGAGAAGGAGGAAGAAGAGTCCTGTTTCAAGTACTGAATCCCCCCTCCACCTTCCAGTTGTCTGTTCTTATTGAAACAATCTGCCCAGAAATGAGTGCTGTCTTCAAGGAAGCCCTAGCCAGAGCCAACTAGAGCAGAAAAGTACTACACACTCTGTTCCTGTTAGTGAATCTTAATACAATAATGTATTTTTGGTCACAATGCTTACATGGCCCACATGCGGCAGCCTCAAAATCCTGCTGGCTGGTGCTCTTGGCTGGCCATACACGTTAATTTTTAAGTACTCGCTTATGATGCTGTCACTTCCTATTTCAACAGACTTATTTTTGTTTGACTGCCTTTTAAGAACACAGTAATTTTTAACCCCAAAGCACCTTTAATCTGCAAGTTTGAGGCACAGTGTCTCCGCCGAATCCTAAACTGTTACGAAAAGGTTAACTCTAAACATTAGTGCAATCTAGATTTTTTGGGTCAATGCAAACATGCACCATCTATTGGTGTTAAAAGAGTGAGCTAAAGCCCTCAAACAGCAGGTGAATGCTGCTATTCTAAATTATCTGAGAATACCTATATGAATAAATTGTTGCTGGGGGGGGGGGAAACGCCATATTACCTTTCTGTGTATACCTCTTATCCTGGTGTGCAGAAAATGGACAGAGAAAGGTTTTCCTCTCTTTCTCAGAGCACTAGAAATATAAAAGATGCCAAGAGAATGAGATGCAGAACAGTGCCTCCAATACCCATTTCAAGAGGATACCATGGTACCAAAAGCCAATGAGAGCTCTAGTAAGGGCAACAGGGTCCCTCTCCCAATAGAGGGCACCAGGGCGACCAAGGCAGATTCAGTTCCAAATCAGGGTCTGAACCCAGATTGAAATGGGTCAAGATAATCCGTTTCCTCCAGGAATGTCTACAGCAGCATCACCACAACCCTCTTGAGTTCCTTGCCCCCCCCCAAGGGGATATGTGTATTAGCAGCTTTGGGGGGCTTCAGCAGGCTAATACTCCCTTTTCCCCCACCCTCCAAACTGACATCTCAACATTTTGTACATATCGGAAGCTCACAGGTCCTGAACAGGCTGTTGTTAGATTTTCATTAATTTACAAACTTATATTCTTCTGCATATGCAGAGGGTTCCCCAACTTTGTAGAAATAATTTATCTTATTTTTTATAGACACTTGACCTCAAGAGCAATCAACCTACCAAGTGCGCACGGTTGGTGGAGGTGATGATTGTAAGGATTACTGTGATATTTAAGATACCATAGAATTATAGAGTGGGAAGGGATACCAAGGGTCATCTAGTCCAACCCCCTACAATGCAGGAATCCTGCCCACAGCCAGACACAGTGGCCCATTGTGCCACTGGGGGCTTCTGTGTATATACTGCCACATGTTAGATGATAGTGGACATGAACCATTATCATGTTTATGTGTCTGACTACTCAGTGGGATTTGGCTATTCATGCTCTGTGCGGTTACACAGAGCAACAATTAGGAGCCCGTATTTCAAACAGTATTTGATATGTAATAAATTGTTTATTATATAGAGTCCACTCTACCAGCCAGTTTGTGCTCATTGACACTAGAATTAAACTCAGATTTTAACCATTGTTTCTGGGTGATACAAGCAGAATATGCATTGAAGAAGGAAGCAATTCAGCTCACAGCAGGGCCCTCTGGCAGATTTCCATGCAAAGGAGGAAAGTGTTTGCCACTGAAGGTACAGCAGAACAGCCTGAGCCACTTAAGCTTAGTGGAGCTTGAGGTCCTATATCCCAGGATTTCCCATTTGCCGTTTTGTTGCACTGCTCAGATCAGCAGATACTTTTGATTAAATCAACACATCATTGCCTCTGAACAGGGGGAGTTTTAATAAGCTCTAAATAACTGCAGAGACAGAGTTGAAGACTCTGCAACATGGGGAAACAACAGCAGTGAACAACTCTGGAGAGAGTATGGTATGCAAAAGGGAGGAAGGGATGGGATGGAAACACTGAAAGGGCAGAACCAACAAATTCTAAAAGTTATTTCTCATCCTGGCTTCTTAGGCTGGAGTTGGAGGGGGTGGGCGGCGGCGGGGGGAAACAGTGATGCCTAGTAACACTGGGGAAAAGTCCAAGGTGCCTTGTCACCCAAGCATTGATTCAGATATTGACCATGGCACTTCACAACAAATGTTAGGAAATTTCAATATTTCTCCTCCACCCTTGGCTCAGTCATATGCAGTACTTTCCACATTATTCTCTCCAAATTATTTCACTACACAGAAAGCACATTGAACTGAAAGCCAAGGGACTAAACAGCAGAATAGGAAGGATGTGTAAGAAGTGAAGACATAACACCTCCAAGGCCAACTGCAAAGGCGGAGCAGATATGAACGGCAGCTAGCATGGCAAACACCCTCAGAGATTGTACCAAGCCAGCTAGAAAAAGCTAGGGATCTGTCTTCCAGTTGCACCATCTAACTAATACCACCACCTTTCCCAAAGAAGGTGAATTTTATACAAGGACACTGATAGCGAGCTAGGATAGTTATAGGTTTCTGCTTCATTCTTCTCCCACTAACAGGTGAGGGAGGGAAAGAGTTTATAAAATAAATTATTCTCCTCTTTTGCCAGTAATTCAGAATTAAAGTTCCAGCATGTTAGAACTAAGGTTCCAAAACCAGAAAACAGAAGCCAAATTAATTGCAGCTAAAACAGCAAAGGCTAAGATTTTATGTGGACTGCATCAGGTGCATGAAGTGCTATGCTGAGGAATAAATAAGGTGCAGAAGTGTTAAAGATCCTGCACTTGAGACACTGTGGTACAGTGATTAGACTGTCAGCCTGGGACTGGGAAGACCTGGTTTCAAATCCTCATTTAAAAAGGAAGCTCATTGTGTGATCTTGGCTGAGCCTACTTCACAGAGTTCTTATGTGGATAAAATGGCCGAGGGTGTGAGAAAACCATGTACATCACCCTGGGCTTCTACAGAAGGGCAACATAAAAGTGTAACAAGTAACCACTTTAGGATGCTAATTAGTATAATAGGCTGTAAAGGCCGTACCAATTAACTTTCTGCCTGCCACATTCTCACTACACCTTTTCAAGCTCTAGCCATACCAACCAGTGTTAGAATTAGCCAGGTGTCAGGTGCGTTGTGACTATGTGGAGATCTCTGGATGCCAGGGTGGCAACTGGGGAAAGCAAAATGTCACCTAGAGAAGGATCTGAATATTTTCCTTGAAGCTTGAATTCATTTTATTCTGGATTGTTTTACTTGATGTTTTGATGTGTTGTAAACCACCTTGAGATTTAATCTTAAAGAAAATAAATAAATGAATAAATAATTTCAACTGCAGGTAAAAAATGGTGCCTAGAAGTTCCATTGTGGCATTTGATCATCACAATAACCCTGTAAGGCAAGCTAAGGCTAAGACATGACATGACAAGCTTACACCAATTCCTTTCTCCCCTTTTACACAACTATTCAAAGATGCAAGAGCTCTGCCCTTTCTTGCAGCTGGTCACCCTACCTGATATGCATCAGGTCCTAAGAATAAGAGATACAACACCTAATGTACAACAGCATACAGTGGTACCTTGGGTTATATACGCTTCAGGTTACACACTCCACTAAGCCAGAAATAGGGCTTCAGGTTAAGAACTTTGCTTCAGGATAAGAACAGAAATCGTGTTCTGGCAGCATGGCGGCAGCAGGAGGCCCCATTAGCTAAAGTGGTGCTTCAGGTTAAGAACAGTTTTAGGTTAAGTACGGACCTCCGGAACGAATTAAGTACTTAACCCGAGGTACCACTGTAGTTAAAAGAGGCGTTTGCCACAGACACCCATCTGTGTCCGTTGCTTATTTGCTTACTTATTACAATTCGATGTTGTCTCTTCAGCTTTAAGTCGCAACATAGAGCTTGACCACTGAGCTAGGCATGCTCACAGGCGCTTACAACAGTGTGGTTGGTTGAAGAGGCGTGCTTTGGTCAACTATTCAACGCAATTAATATATCCACAATTATTTCCTGCAGACATCCCTCTCCACTCCTTACTTAGGGACTACACATCCAAGGACCTTAAGGCAGTGTGCCTGCTCCTCTTCCATTTTATCCTCACAACAACCCCACGAGGTAGGTTAGTGCAACACGCTTAGCCACTACCGCTCCCCATTCTAGCACCAATTTCTCTTCCCATCCTATATGCATCTCCCCTCTCCCAAGGCTGACCCATTTGTAAAACCCGCTCCCGCTGCCCCGCCCCATTCACGCCCATCCCCTCTGCCATCTTTCACGGATCCTTGCCACGCCCTCAGTAAGGTGCTTCCCCCCCCAAAAAAGCCCCCTTCTCCTCCTGGTTGCCCGGGCAACGTGCCGCTCTCCTCACCTCCTGAGCTACGCCCACGCGCTCTCGCTGCTTCTTAGGCATTTTCCCCCTCCACGTTGCACAGGTGGGCTGCACATGCGCACAGCTTTCCTCCTCCTCCGCCTCCCTCCTGAGACAGGCGCGGGATGGTCACGTAGACCTTCGCTCAAGCAAGGGGGCGGGGATTCGAGTAGCCTCCTCAGCCATCTTTGCCCCGGGTATTCCGGTCCTTTCTCTCCGCTTTCCATCGCGCACGTGCACGCCGCCATGTTTGAGAAGGGCAAAGCAATTCTGGTTTAGCGGGAGACGTGGCTTAAGGAGAGGCTTTCTGTGTCTAAGGTTTCTGGGTGGCAGAAGAGCCACCGAGTAAAAAGTTAGGGGTAGGGCTTGGAGATGTTACGCAGCGTTGCGTTTCGACGACTGATAGATGCTGCCGCAGTTAAATACCTCCGAATAAGACGAATTCACTACTGGGGGAGGGAGAGCATGGCATGGATGGATTTATATCACCACTGCCTACGTCCCCCGGCATTCCTTTTATCTCATGAAACGAGAATGATTTTCATCTTTTAACAGGCTCACGCCTTCACACAAAAATTATAGCATCTATAATGTGTTGCTAAATATGGTGTTGGGCTCATCTTTAACTGGACAGCACAGTTAATGTCCTATAGTATCATCAATAAAGGAACTTTTCAGAAGTGGAATGTGATTGGAAGGATATGCATACTAAAACTACCACAATCTGCTTCCCGTGTATGATACACATCATGAGGGTTTGAGTCTCGAATATAAAGTTTTGCACCACAACTTGTTGGGTTTTTTCCCCAGCACCATAAGGTGCTGAATCCAGGTTTTTAAAAAATTCTGTCAGAATGGAAAAATGCAAAATATTTTGAGGATGTGGTTGTGCTGTATCCATTTAAAAACATGCACATCCTTGTGCACAAGGTTTTTTGTGAGGTGTTGAGGGATGCTTTTATGGTCCCTAGTGGGGCAGATCCACACCATATATTTAAAATGCAATCAACACACGTTTAAAGCACATTACTTCTCCCAAAAAAATATGGGAAGTGTAGTTTTCTCACATATTTACCATTCCCAGTACCCTAAACATACTACAGTTCCCAGAATTCTTTGGGGAAAATCATAGTGTTATGAGTTTGTGGGTGCCAGACCTCTTTAATCCCTAGATCCAGCAAGAAGCCAATTAAGACAGCTAACTTCATCAATCCATTATTTTTAATCATGTAGTTGGAGAATAGTAGCATAGATATGGAGAGAGATGGTTGACATCATGTAGTGTTCCAATTATTAATCATCAAGATGGATACCACTTTTAGCAAGACCCATAACTGAAGTGGTTGCTGAACTGCCAATAATAGTAGGTTCCTTAACAATAATTGCAGCAAGGTGAATGGAGCAAATAATAAAAAATGCTAATGACTAAAACTCCAGATGTTCTAAAAGCACAAGCTCACAAGACTGCATTAAAACTCTGGTTTTAGCAGCTTCTTCATCATCTTTTTTTGCTTCTGAGCCTTTAGTATGCACAGCATGCATCTTTCCCACCCCAAATGCAAGGAAAGCAGAGTTCTCAACAGAGTATTTTTTTACAAGAAAACCAAACTCCCCACCAACTTATAGCATATTTCTTATAATTTCAGGCAGCTAGAAAACACCCAAAATTATGAGTCTTATAATTAAACTAGACAAGGAGGCACCTTTGGGTAAGGCTGTGAAATCTATCCAAAACAACACAAGCTGCTACTGAAATACAACCATTTTGTGTTCTTGGGCGGAACATAGTCATCTGCGTTATAGCGGAGGGTGGCAAAGCAACCTGAAAGGAAGATGAAGGCAACAATACTGCTTAGGGTACAGAAAATGAAGAGGTGTTTAGGCAAAGTGAATTGATAAGTGGCTTGAAATTTAACAAGGAAGGATGATACTGAAATGTAGTTCTTATTAACAACACTTAAAAGAAGGATGCACAAATCACTTTGAGGGCCACTTTTACCTGTTTATTAATTCAAAAGGACCACAGTGCTATATCACTACTGGGACAGTGTCACATTTTCAACTAAGTGCTCAGGGGTTTTTTTTAGTCCATTTTCTGTTAACTGAATTTTTCTCTACACCAACATTTCTGTCAGCCTCCTTCATTCCTTTATTTTCTCCCTCTCTGTAGCCACAGTTCTGTGTGCTCTTCATCTGTTACTCCCTTTTACTCTTTCCCCAGTTCATAGGTCTCTCTACACCTCCTTTTAAAAAATGTTCTTTTTCCTTTCTCTGTATTTCTGACTCCATTTCTCTGTTCATCCATAGTACTCTTTTCTCATCTCTACAGCATCACAGATCTCTCTACCCCGTATGTTACCCCACCTGCCTCTTCTCCGTTTCTCCACCTTGCAGGGTCTCTTTGCCTCCCCTTTACTCTCCTTTTCTTCCCCTAGGGCTTGGCAGGACTCAGGAGTTCACTTCAAAAATGCAAAACCGTATCAGAGGAAACTGAAGATGTTTAGCATTGCAGCAGGCAAGAATTAGGAAGTTAACCTCTTTGTCCTCTGCTGTGGTCCTGAGGAAAAGCCCTCTTCTAAAGGTGTAGTATTTGCAACAAGAGGGAATTCCCTATTGATGCCTTTTACTCCCTAAAGCCATCACTGCCTTCAGAAGAGGAATTTTCCTCAAAGGCTAGCAGGAAAACGCTATGCCTGCTGCAGTCCCAATCATTATAATTCCTACCACCGCTACTGCAGCTGTTTGCATTTTTAAAAACCTGCATGTGAAATGGAACAATGCATTTAATGTCACATCTTATTTGAACCTTAGTCTCTCTTTTTGTTCTGTTTCTGTTCCCCTCTATAGATTTCTGCACTGAACAAGCAACAGTGAGCCACAGCACCAAATGTATTCTCTCCTACCAAAGCAGGACATTTTTTTAAACATATAAAATATGGGAAAATTTTCCCCAGCCCTCACAAATTCCACCCTGCCCATAAACGTAATTATCAACCCACCCTTTTAATTCTGTTTGGATTTAGGGAGAAACAAATTCAGGTTTAAATGCAACTCGCTTTCTCTTCTAGGCTTGTCATTTAGGGCTTGCTGTTCTGCTTTAAGCAAAACCTGTACCTATGTAAACCCTATGGCTTAATTAGACCTGTTACTTTAAGGAGGTTCAATGCTTTCAAGTTCTTGTGTGCAGATGGGTGGGGAGGAATGGTGGCCTTTGGAAGCCATTTTGTCTAAGAGCTGCAGGAAAGGGATTCAGGACAGGCCTGGCCTATCGAGTTATTTCAAAGGGTGAGTCCCCCTTACATTCTTGTTGTTATTATAGGGGGTCACTCAAATCCATAAGAAGAGAGGAGCATACTTAAAATAAATATGTGAGTATTTTTAATTATTACAGTACTGTTGTTTCAAGAATATTCTAGAACTGAGAGCAAGGAGCTCCATTTCCCATCAGGCTGCACTGCTGGGGCTCTTCCTTTTCCACAGCAATTCTGTCTTTTGGGAGACTCTCTTGCAAGTAAGGAGTATTTTTATTTTTTCATTTTGCTCATTTGGACTCTCTAGTTAGAGCTTTAAAAACTTGCATTGAATGATGTTTGAAACTTTGTTCCCACATAGACTTTTTAAGCCTAGGTGGCTGGAGGTGCAATCATAGAGGCTGGGGAGAAAAAAAATATTGGGCTGGTTCTGGCTATTGTATCATCGCCATCCATATAACAATCCTGTTAGGTGGGTAACGTTATCTTCATATTGGGGGATGAGCCTGAGGAAGAGTGGCTTTCCTAAAGCCACCCAGTGAATTCATGGCAGAGGCCAGATTTAAGAGGTTGGACAAGGCGTGTTCGTATTGAATCCCACCAGATGTTCAGTGAATGCATGGGGGGGGGGCAGGATTTCCACCTTCTGTTCAGCATTAGTGAGAAAGGAGCTCAAGTAAACGTTGATTGTGAGAGAGTGCTCATGTGAACACCCTCCAATGTGTGGGGCTTTGAACCCATATGTATTTTCTCTTACCAACCTGCCCATTTATTAAGATTTGAGGAAGAAGCTCTCCTGGTTATTCCCATGTTAAATGTGCTCACTAGAGGCTAGCCTTTTTTTGTGCTGGCTCCATGTCTGTGGAATGACCTCCCCACCAACTTTGCATTTTTTTCAGACACCTGGTATAATAAACCCACCTTTTCCTGCTGGCTTTTGGTGGCAGATGGGTTACGGTAAGTTATTTGAACTGCTTTTAAATTATGCTATTTGTGTAATTTATGAGAATTGTTTTGTTTAGTAGGTATTACGGTATGTTTTATTATCTTTCTTTTTTTTTGTAAACCACCCCATTACCATTTTTTGTGAAGAACGGTATAGAAACCTCTAAATAAATGAATGACTAAGTCCAATTTTATTCAAGTCAGCAGCACCTGGAGGTCCTTGAACCAAAACCCCTGAATTTGGGTTGCCAGACAATAGTGGACTGTGGTGGTGGTGACAAGTGTAGTGTCTCAGGGTATGAGCAGTGAACCAAGTAGTCTTTGCTTCAAAGCTCACTTTAACCTTGAATTTGCTAGGTAGGCCTAGATCTGCCAGCTGTTCTCTTGGCCTCATCTCCCTATAAGCAGCATGGAAATCATAATATTACCTTATACTCTAAGACTTATAGGGTTGTTGTAAGTGCTGCTAGGATGATGCACTCTGTGTACTTGAAATATGCTTGCTACATGAATGCTAGGTGCCACAGTATTCTTCTTGCATTATGTGTGCCATTTCATGTTATTTTTGCTTCCATGAACCTTTGCAACCTTGCCTGGGATTAAGGTCTGTCTGAACCAAGTTCATGATTTGAAGTATGATGTTTCTACAGTCTGAAAGCAGCTGGAGGCTGTGGTCCTGTGCAGATGTCCCTGGGAGTAAATCCCATTAAATTCAGGAAGACTTCTGGCAACATGCATAAGATGGGGCTGAAATGTTGCAGAATAGTGGTAGAGAACTCACTACATGGAGCAGATCCAGGGTTTCCCATTTCTGATTTGTTTTTGGTTAATAAATAATGGGAAAATCTGTAGCATTTTCTCAATCTAGCAAAAGCTGGGCTAAAAGAAAATGCATTTTGGGGGAACGCAGCAGGCTCAAAGCTAAAACCCAGCTGAGGCTCCCAGTGGTGTTTTTGAAGCATAGTATGCAGAGAGGGGCATAAAAAGAAATACAGTTTTGCTTCAGACACTATTCTTGTTTGTTTAGCTGAGTGTAAATGCAATTTAAAAATGCATAGAGGTTTGAATGCAGCCCATCTGTCATGGCTTTCGATAGGACGAAATATCCATCAATCCTGCAGAACAAAATTTCTGCCTTAGAAAAGTACATATTGATTCAAGGGTGACGGAGAACTCCCCTACCATCCCTTGTAAAACACACACACACACACACATTCACACACTCACTCACTCACTCACTCACTCACTCACTCTCTTTACAGTGCAATCCTATACATGTATGTTCAAAAGTAAACCCCAAGTTCAGTGGGACTTACTCATGTGTGTATAGGATTGCAGCCATTGTGTCCTATCTTGGGATGGGGTGGGAATGAGAAGAGCAGGACTGTCTTGTACTCCTTCCTGTGTTGCAACAATTCTAAAAGGGACCTGCTTCTACAGCTGTAGAAATGATTAATGGTCTAATTTGGTTGTTTCTGTCACTGCCTCTTTAGGAGTCAGCAAACATTATGTTCATCTAGCCCAATTCTTTCCAGGTCAGCCCCAAAGTGGAACCTTTGCCCTTTGCCTGGGAATAACATGGCTCCTGTTGTTGAAATGTGTTTTTCAAAGATATTCAAGTTACTGTTCATTCCATGACACACTAGTAAATAAATAGGTGGTGGAGGTATAGAGGTGATTGTTGCTGTTTTGGTGCTGGGGAATACTTGCCTCTTTCTGTCTTGATTCTTGAATAATAGCTTGCAATTTTGTGGTGCGCAAGGACTGCAAATCCTGTATTTAAAAATGTATATATATACGACATGAAAAATGACTAAATATCCTCTGTGCGTTGGCAACAGCCTTCCAATGGCTGGTGTCTTAATACAGGTAGTGGAAGCTGTATAAATAAATCCGAGTGAGAAGAGGGGTGAGCAGAAGGATGTGTGATGGGATGGTTTTTATTGCCCTTTATGTGTTTTTTTTTACAAAGCCAATATTCCGCCTGGTCTTTGCAGTGGTGTTGATAGAGTTGGAACTTTGGCTCAAAACCCTGGGCCTTAGAGTCTGGAGGCCCTCCAAATGACTACCCAGAGAATAGTAGTTTATGAGGGCAGCAGCAAACAGGTCTGACACCAGCATTTGGGTCTGTCTGAGGCTTACTAGGACTGACACTGGTCACTGTAGAATCCTTTCTTCATTTCTATTCAGGGATCAGCTGGTCAGGCATGTACATTGTTATAGAAGTTTATTTTTTATTTTTTTACTTTAAATACATATTGCCTTTTACTAATATAAAATGGTCTAATTTCTAAGAGTTGTACTCAAGAGTACACACCTGTCAAAATTAATGGTCCTAAGTTAGTCATGTCTTATCATTTTTAGTGGATCTCCTATTAAAATTGGGCCCAACCCAAAGTGAATGTGTTTAACATCAGGCCAGCGGAAGCAAACTTTATTTTCGTTTATTTCTGGAGTCATGGTGATGCTGTGATTTAAGTGAGCTTAAAACGTGAAATTACACATGCTCAGAGTACCCCCCCTTTTTAAAAAAAACCAAGGGGGCTAAGAAACTATTTTGTGGTGGTGCTTTTTTTTAAATAAAAAAATATTATTATTAAAATTTGTATACTGCCCTATACCCGCAGGTCTCAGGACAGTTCACAGGATAAAATCACAATATAAAAACACAGAATACGTAATCAAAATGCAGAATACATAATCAAAATAAAAACAAGAACAATTATACCCACATGTAGTGTAACACCAAAATGGTCTGCACATTCAAATTCCCTTTGGATCTGGTAGAAATGCACACAAAACTCCAAAATTGTGAAATTTATTAAGAGTTAAACTGAAATAACAGGACGAATGGAGGGGGCAGAAGGTTGTTTCAAAAAAATTAAAACAGTTTAGTCCGAGCCTATCTTTCCTCCTGCAGCTGCTTGCAATCAGCTTTGGGTCTCCTGAAGTGTAAAGTAGAAGCCTTGACAGTCCAGTGAGGTGGGGGACAAGGGATGGTATGGCAACAGTTCCCTTTTAAGAATTTCTGACCCAGGTGGGTCTATATAGACAGCTGGCGTTGTCCAGGTAATCGCAATGCAGCCAGGTAGCTGGGAAAATGCCCAGGGGTCAGAGGCTGAAACATTCAATGTGACAGAAGACTGGAGATGGGCCACCAAGGAAGAAATACGGCCATTCCTCAGCTTTTAGCTGTGACTCCTTCAGGAAGACCAAATGAAGAACAAAAGATACTGCCAATCTTCAAGTGGCAGGGGACCAAAAATGAGACCTGCGCCACAGGCAGGAGTGTGTGTGTGAATCCTTGCCACCTAGCCAACAGGGTAGGTGGAGCATTTCAATCAGTTCAGGGCAGATGCTGTAATTATCTTTCTGCACTACAATCCCCTGTTCTTACAACTGTTTTGTGTTTGTGTGCTCTTCTGCTTTCCTTCTGTAATCTCGCCTGCGGCCAACTAGCCCTAGCCATTTAGGTCCAGGAATGCGTCTGATCACCGATTATTAAGTCTTGGGAGGCATTAACTCAAATACAGTTGCATTCCCAATATGACTTGCCCAGGGCTATGCGCATTCAGTGTGTCCAACGAGTATGGGAATGGCAGAAAACGCTATCAGAGTCCTGCAGCCTGGATGGTGCTGCTCTTGATGTCCTCTCCAAGTGACATAAATATACAGAAGCCCCATGAACTCAGTCCCTGGTTTGTCTCTGTGTCACCTTCCATGCTTCCACCTTGACAGCTATGCACAGATTTCCGAAACAGCTTGAGATTACAGAATTAATTAGAATTAAATTAATCAGTACACCCACCACAAGGCTGCCTGGTTCCACGAAATGAGCAATTCTCTTAAGACGTGTTTCCACAGCCAGGGCTGATGCTCATCACGCTTGTCAACACACACTTCTCATTTTGATGAGGTTTTGTCTCTTGCATGTTTGGAATGTGGTGAGCACTGAAAGCTTCTAAAAAAGATATATGGCAGGGATAGATTGTATTTCAGTGGGAGTGGGACACACATCATGTTAGGAGGGGGACAATTTAAGGAATCAGAAGTATGGGCGTATGATGAATATGCATCTGTTTTTGTCTGGGACTCATCTGTGGGCACTGCATATTCACTACAGATGCGCCTTCTGGAGGGAAGCCTCTGGATCCTTCAGAACAGATGAGTAACAACAAACGCCAAGGTTGCAGGTTCAATCCCCGTAAGGGACAGGTGCAAATCCCTGCATTGCAGGGGTTGGACTAGATGATCATCAGGATCCCTTCCAACCCCACAATTCTATGATTCTGTGTCCGGGAAGACCCTTAGGTCACCTCTGAACATTGTTCATGAGCCGCAGAGTACACACCATACACTGAAAGCACATGTTTTTCCCCAAAGAAATCTGGGAACTATAGTTCATGGAGGGTTCTGGAAATTGTAGTTCTGTGAGAGGTCAACTACAGTTCCCAGAATTCTTTGGGGGGTGTCACATATTTTAAAAGTATGGTGTATATGCAGCATGGAAGAAAACCATTGCTGCTGTGGCATGTACGTTTTGTTCAGTGAGGGATTTTCATATGAATTGCAAATGCGGGAAAATGTTTTTCTTAGGCTGCAATCTTCTGGACAATTAACTCTGAATAAACATGTTTAGGACTGAGCTGTTTGAATGACTTCGGCTATATACAAAAGTGCAGAAAATATACCTAATATATTTATAATATATACCAAAGAGGATGAGGATGACCAGATAAGCAAGGGAGTTTCAATTTGCCAGTCTCAAACCTTCTTTGCTTCATAGAAGCAAGGACAAATGGTCTGTCTAATAAAAGAAACAGCTCGGTATCCGCAATCAAGTATGTGAATAAGGTTACCTATATTGGTATGTGATTAATTCTCCCACAAATGACCACTGGCACTGTCTATTAAGTCAAATACTGAAGTAAAATCCACGAAAGCCACATAAAAGCTTCCACCCATCTCAGACTTTTGTGAATCAAATGGATGAGCACGAAGCAGTGATCAGTTGTGCTTCTTCCTTGCCAAAAATCCAGCATAGCAACCCCTTGTCCAATTTATGCAAAAATAATCAGCTACCGGTTCCTTCTCTCCATGCCAGGCCCTCTCATATGTGGATCCCCTGAATAGCAAGTGATAAAACTGTTCCCGGACATTGCTGCTTTAGGCAGCAGGCTGGCTAAATGAATGCCCCTCCATATGAAATCTTGTTTATTATTAATATTCCCGCAGGTAGAAAAAACAGAAAGAAAGAGTTATAGGCTAGGCTTGTGCCTGATAACACTAGTTTTGGATATGCAGGTTTCCTCACCCCACCCCGGCTCCCCCACCAAGAAGCAGTGAAATCGGAGGTTTGCGCTTGAAGTGATACAGTCCAGGAATCACCGTGACACCTCCCCTACTTTTGGTGGAAGAAGCCTTGGTGTGGTGTGAGAGGAGTATGGCAAGTTGGAGGACCAGAAGGGGCTTCTGCATACTAAAGCCCCCTCTGCAAATGCAAAGTGACAGCTTTTTGCAAACCCAGGGTAGTTTCGAATTTCCTAAATGGGCCGAGTGATTACATCCTTCCAGGTCTCTTTGCTGAGCTCCATGGGAACACATGGCTCGGCGCTTCCAGCTGCCTCTGATCAAGAAGTTAGTAGGGAGCCTGAAAATAGCATATTTCTCCTGATATCATTTCTCCAGCTCAGGATGACTACTACCAGAATGATCAACAGCGACAAACGTGCTGGAAAATGGGAACCTGGCGAAGAATGTTAATGCCCTCCAGTCCATGAAGCCATGGCAGGCTGAAATTTCACCTCCACCACCCACATGCACACTGACAGATCATTATCCATATGCCTGCTTGTGAAATTAATTGAGAAAATCCCCCAGCTAGCACCCTGCCAGAGCCCTAATGGAAAAACTCTCTTCTCAGTCAAGCCTGCAAGTAATGGGAAATAATCTAGACAAACCTCCAGCCACTCTAGGCCCAGCCCTTATCTAACTAACTTGATTCTTGAGCAATTCTTCTTTCTATTATCTCTGTGCACTTACTAGAATAAGCTGCATGGGCATAAATAGATCAATACTCTGGGAGATGATGGATATAGAATGTGCATTGTATGCTGTGTGGATCCTCCCTATCTCATCCTCTCACTTTATCCATACGAGTATGCTAACTAAAAACCTATTTATCTGCCCCACCACCCATTTTCTGGGAGACAGCATGGTCTTGTGAATTTTTTATGGCTTCGCTTAGGTTGGAGACAATCCAAAGGTCAAACTCCACGCTATGCCTCCAGTCACCTTGCCAGTCAGCACAGATCATAGGGCTACGGTACTTTCTGAATCCCTGATCACCTACAGGGCACTAAATTACTGCTATTACGCTGCAATTTGCAGTACAATATTACTCTTTGATACACTACCTGCCTTTGTCTGTCTGCATAGCGGTGAGGACTGTATGCATTATTTACCAGGCTAAGCACACTGCTGCGGCTGCTGCAGCTTGCTACGGCACAAACAAGGAGAACTGGAAACTGGTTTTGAAAGCGTAAGGGAAAACAAGACATGGCGACTTGGCATTGCATCCTATTCAAAAATAGTTTGCATCATTTCTGCAGCTGACCTGTCCCGGCATGGGTGTGCCTGCTGGGACTTCTGGGTGTCATGGTGGCAAGCATCTGAAGGGCACCAGGTTAGCAAAGGCTGATAAATGATGGGTGATAATCTTTCTCCTGGAGGAGTTTCCTTCCAAACCATTGGCTGCCCTTTGGGACAACCAAAGAAGACCCTGAATTCAATACATAACACACTCAAGGCTTTGCTCTTCTTTTGTACCCCACTGGGACCAAACTCGGGGAGTTTGGGCAAAGCCCAGAGAATGATTTAAAAGGGCTGCAGTGGCTTATCTAGTGCAGGCATCCCCAACCTTCGGCTCTCCAGATGTTTTGGACTACAGTTCCCATCATCCCTGACCACTGGTCCTGTTAGCTAGGGATCATGGGGGTTGTAGGCCAAAACATCTGAAGGGCTGCAGGTTGGGGATGCCTGATCTAGTGGGTGGAAGAGCTGGGGGGCGGGATATCACATCTGGCAACCAATGGACCCCTATTTCAGATAGTACATGGGTAGATAGGTTTTAAACACCCAGGACCCAAATTTTCATGCCCCCTCTAGCAGCTATGGTAGCTCATTTACCAGAAGTAATTTAGCATTAACCCTGGAAGTGTATACTCGATTCTGACCAAACTTAGCCTCCAGAGTTCATGCTTAATGCATTAACACCCCCAAGATAGTCTTGCTTCTCTCATAGCCACAGCCTCGGATTCAAACAGGGATCAGGCATGACTGTTTCTTCCAGGCTTCAACCTGCAGCTTTGCTTCTAGCTTGCACACACAGCTCCCCACTCTGACCTTTGTCTTTCTAACTACATTTCCCTGTCACTTTCCTTATTGCAAAGAGTCCAGTAATGTGAGGAATCAGGTTTGTTCAGCAGTCAACTATAATTTCTCAACCTGAATTGGCTGGTTTGTGATTGAACCACATCTGCAAATAGACACTCTGGAATTCCGCCCCCCCCCCCCGTTTGTTGTCTATTGCTTGTTTTGCTGTTTTGTATTGCTCATTCATTGTTTTGTCTTGCTTGCTTTGTTAGATGGTACTAAACAGGCTTCTGCACTGGGCTGGCACCAGGGGTAGGGATTGCTGGGCCACCTCGCAAGGCCCACGCTTCTGCAAGGAAGCAATTGTCATTCTCTGCTGCACCCTAGTCCTGCAGTTTTTTCTTCTTGCTATCGTTTGTTCACCTGCCCTCTCCAAGTAATTACAGTGATAGAATGCTGCTCAGTTGACATTAATTAATTTAATAAAAGCATTTTTAATCCACTCTTCAGCGGAAAAGGCTCCTATATCTTTGTTTAAAAGGGGGGGGGTTCCTTCCTGCTCCCTGGGTTGCAATCTAAAAGCCAAAACACAAAAAGAAAACAAGATGGGGAGGGAGAGTTTAAAAAGCAGATTCAGGCAACAGTTCTAAAGATGCATAGTTCTTATAACAACCCACTGGGATGGAAACAGTTCAGTGAGAGGAGGAACTAAAAGGAGCTGGCAGCTCAATATGGCCGATGGTGTGGCCCTGCGTCTCTTTTCCTGCTTCAGCCTGATGGAATTGCTGCCACTAGGTGATAGCAGCCTGCTGGAAACCTAGGCTGCAATCCTAACCCCATGTTCCTGTGAGTAAGCCCCACTAAATTCAACAGGACTTCTGAATTGACATAGGTAAAGGTGCAGCCTAAGTAACCATCTTGGCTTTGCTGCCTGAACGAGTCTGCAAAAATGGGCTAGGGGACAGAGTTGTCAAGCCCCTGACAGGCCACAACAGCTAGTGAATTGCATTTGGCTCGAGTGAAAGAGGAGGTCACGAATTGTGCAAGTCTGTTTTTCCCAGAGCAGCCTATGGACCCCAGTGTGTTAAAGGCATTTATTTGGATTCATTAAGTTCTCTCCACACATATACGGTAGCCAGACCTTATCAGTGCATACATAGACAAGGCCATTCTGGTATGTGCTTTTGATTCCTTGTGATGCTGTTGCAATGCTAGAGTGTTCAAACGGCTCTGTACCAAACCAGTTAATCAGAGGGGAGCAAAGTAATATACACAGACACAAGTACATAGAGTTCAGCGGGCTCCATCTACCGTGGTTTAGAATCCAGTTCACGGATAAGATAATGTTTCCTCACTAGCTGATTGTCAGGGGAGAGTAGAGTAGGAGGCAGAGTTGTTATTATTGTAGAGAGCCTGAGAGTGGAATTGGCTGGCACTTCAAGAGGCTGTACTGTTGTTTTCCCTGCTCCAGGCTGTGTTTGAGGGATTTGCTTGCTCTTTCTCCAACAGGATTCCTTGGCCCCATTATTGTTCCACCTCAGGAAGCAGATTGCTGGTTGCTTTTCCAGCTCATCCCCCAAAGCAGTCCTTAAAGGAGATGGGTTTCTGATTGAAATACTCCCCGTCAATTGCTGTAGAGATTCATCTGAAAGAGCATGAGCACCCTGCGGGTGAAATTGCCCAAAAAGAGGGGGTGGGCTTTCCCAAGGCCTCAGGCTTCCTCTGCCACCCACATGGCGTCTGTGCAATGATGCACCTCCTCTGCGCTCACACCCTCCCTTCCATATGCTTTCTTGACTCACCCCTGAAAGCCTTCTCAGCAGTGGCCCCTTGCTTATGGAGTGCCCTCCCAGGAGAGCTTCGTCTGGCACTCACTTTAATGCCATTTGATGCCAATGCCTTTTTATTTTAAATTCCATGCTCCTAATGGCTGGTTTTATGATATGTGTTATATTTTACTTTCTCATGTGATTGTTTTGTTAGTGCTGCTGTTTGTATCTGTGTGGAATTGTGATTTAATACTGTTTTTACTATGTCCGATCATCATTCAGAGAACAATTAGTATAGGGTAGCTATTAAAAAGAGGACCTGAGCAATCCCAAAGTAGTGGTGGAGGAGGAACTGCCCCTTCCTAAGGCCTGCCAGCTCACTCAGCCAGGGTGAAAGGTGGCGCTGCTGAATGGATGCTGTAGCAGCCTGCTGGAAACGTAGGATGCAATCCTAAACCCACGGACCTGTGAGCAAGCCCCACTGAATTCAACAAGACTTAACTTCTGAGTGGAGCTGCAGATTTATGTTATCTGTATTAACATCCCTCTTTGGCAATGTCTCTTCAGTCACCTTGCTCAGCCTGTAGAAGCCCCATCTTATAAGGATAAGAGTGGGACGGGGTCCAAAACAAAAGCTGGAGTTCATCAAGGTGCCAAATGAAAAAAGAATGAGAGGTGGATCTTAGACCTGGGAGTTTCCAAACTCAGGAAATGCTTGGCGGGGAAAACCCACTGTTTGTGATTCTTGATATGTCCAAATGAGCCCAAGGGCACTTCCAGATGGCCGCTATTCTCAGGTGGGATTCTATAACACACCAGCAAATTCAGGTTGGGCAATTAAAGTTGATCTGGAGGTCTTCCACAACAAACCAGCTGCCCCCAAAAGATCAGCCATTTTGCAATAAAGAAAGTGATGGGGATATACATTAGAATACACTTGCTTGACGCAGCATCATGTAACATCCAGGCAAACAAATCAGAATGATGCTCACTAAACAAGTCATCTGTAAGTATCCCAATTTTCCACTGCTGGCTCAGGGACTGAGACCATCTAGGAGGCTGTATGGCACACATTTAGGCACAGATGCCTGTCCCTTATTGTTTCAGAGTGTCTTTTTCCAGTCAGGCCTTATGCTGCAAATGTGGCATAAGCAAACTACAGGGACACATTGGCATGGAAGGCAAGAGGTAATGACAAAAGGTCCCTGTGTGCAAGGCACACATTTTTATTTTCTAATTTGGGATTGAAGCTCTGAAAGGAACAAGCTAGTAGGATTTGAATGCATCATAATGACATACAAATGAGCTCTCCTGTGCCAAAGCTTTGCAACCCAAAGAAAGGACAACAATGAGCCAAGCTAGTTAGCTTCAGCCTCCAATGGCCAGTCCTTGAAATGACATTAAGAGCCCTGCTGAGGTTGGGGGAGCTGTCAAGGCTTGGTGGCAAACAGAGTGCAACAGCAGGGAAGCAGCACAGAAATGCGCAACAAGAGCATCAAGGCAGACCCAGTGGCTTTGTGTTCAGATCTGGATCCAGACTGATCGGGCCTGTCAGGGTTTCTTTGCCAAGCAGAAAGGAGCAAATGCTCTTCGGCTCTGTGGTGCCTGCATGCTGTGCTAGCATCTCCATCTTTCCCCATTCTGGTCATGTCTGAGCTGCCAGGTTCGTGCGTAGCTGCTTCTTCTCTTGCTGACCTGGCCAACAAGCCCACCTGCTTCCAAAGGCAATTCAGGTCCCAGCTTCCAAGGTGGCAACAGCGAATTCAAATTGGAAAGCTCTTGGGCCTGGAGCTCAAAAGTCCGCTTTCAGGTTTCAATGTGCTGGAGGTTAATGAGAAAAAGCATAGCCAAAAATGAACAAATGTAGCAGTTGGCTGTTCCCAAACTGCTGAAGATGTGCAGAGGACCGAACATTTCCCGAAAGGATATCTGAATTCCACAGGATGTAAGGTGGAGGTGGAGAACCTTTTTCAGCCCAAGGCAGTGCAAGCTTCTCCATTTGGGCAAACATGGCTCTACCCTGCCAACTGCAGTCTGCCCTTGGTGGAACCGCAGTCTGCCTGCCTTCTTACTTGCATCCAGTCCAGGGTGTGGCACTCGAAATGTATGTGGCCTCTCTTTTTAAGAGACATGCCTGATGTGTAGTTGAAACTCCCCTCTCCTTTCTGCACGTGGCTCCCTCCATAAGTTAGTAGGAACCAGTGGGAACCTTAGTTTTGCCTGTGTTGCAGCTAGCAACTAACTAGGTGTTGTGTTGCTGTTCATACATAAGAAAAACAACTACAGTGGTACCTCAGGTTACATACGCTTCAGGTTACATATGCTTTAGGTTACAGACACCGCTAACCCGGAAATATTACCTCGGGTTAAGAACTTTGCTTCAGGATGAGAACAGAAATCGTGCTCCGGTGGCACGGCAGCAGTGGGAGGGCCCATTAGCTAAAGTGGTGCTTCAGGTTAAGAACAGTTTCAGGTTAAGAATGGACCTCCAGAATGAATTAAGTTCTTAACCCGAGGTACCACTGTATTGAAGTTCTCCTGACTCTTGTTGCTGTTTGGGCAGACCCAATGCAAGATTTCCTCACACAGTGAGTACCTTTCCCAAACCTAAGGGATACTATAGCACCGGCTATTGGCTTCCTTCTCTGTAGTCTTAGAGTTGCCATTATCAGAACACAGTAGGGGGTGGATGAGGGCCAGACTAGAATTAGTTGACTCTGGTTCCCCATTCTGTTGGCCTCTCTGCCTTGCACCCTATTAGACCTAACGGGCACCACCCAAATTGCCATTTGCTCCAACTGAGTTCTAAGAGCGGTTTGTCTTCAGGGAAAAGTAGCGGGAAAAGGGGAAGTGTGGATAAGCCCTGTGTGTTGTGTGAAGAAGTACTTTTATTTTGTCTGTCCTGAATCGTCCAACATTCACCTTCGTTGCTTGGCCCCAAGATCTAATACTATGGGAAAGGGAGTAAAACTTCTCCCTATCCACTTTTGCCACACCGTGCATAATTTTTCATTCTACTGCCCGTTCCTGAAAGCTCACGGTGGCATTCAGTTCCTGGTACAAAAGGCTTCCCAGCAAGAGTGCTTTGTGTGAAGCAGCTGAGTCTAGGACTGTTTGTTTAATTGCATGTGCTTAAGAAAGGATCCCCCTCCAACTCTGAATTTATTAAGCTGTAGAGCTGGCTTTTAAATTATTGAGAGCAATCTTTTTAATAGCTTCTGTTATAGCCCTTGAGTAGTTGCCAGCATCACGAGCAGCAGGGACACAAATATGCTGTTAGAACACCCTGCAGACGGACAATCTGGCAGCGGAGCAAGCTTGGAACAGCCATCGCTGGAAAACGAGCAAAAGTCCCAGTGTCCGGAGACGTTTTGGTTTCCCTTGTTCCTTTCTCACCTTGCCTTAGCTAACACCAGGGGCCTTGGCACAAAATGAAGTACTCACCCCCACTGCTCCACTTGGTGATTTCTCAGGCAATATCTTGCCTCTGTATACCAGTTATGCAGGATGTCACAATTGGGCAATTTTGGCTCTGGAAGCAAAGATCCCAGCTCCTTGCTAGCATCCCCTGCATTTAATGAACCAGAGAGGAAGGTATTACTACTAGGGAATGCACATCAACCCTTCAGCCTGAGGCTTGGGGTTTTCTAGCAGATGCCAGGAATCATGCTAGTCTTCTGCTGTGTAATCTCCTGGGTGTTAATAGTGTGCCTTTTTCTATATGCCAGTTCATATTTCTCTCCTTTTAAAAAATCCATGTTGAAGCCAGTCTTGAGTTTCCAATTATCTTGTTATTCTTGTGCATTGTAGAGACCATGTGGATGTCTCACAGCATGCCTAAGTGACAACTCAGCTTTTCCTGGATCAGCAACCTTTTCCAAATATGTTTCTAGCATCATAAGTGGCTGCAACCCAATTGCAGAGCACAGACCCAGCCAGTGTAAGGTTCTATGTTCGTCTCCTGACACCTCCTGTTAAAGGCTCTCAAGGTTAGGAAAGAACCTTATCATGGTCAATGACCAGGGATGATGGGGATTTGTACACCTGAAAGGACACAGGTTCCCCCTCCTTGACAGTTCTGGGTTTGATAGTCGGACTCAATACAAGATATACTGAGAATATAAATATATATTTTGAAAGCATGGTTCTAGAACAGGGGTGTCTGACCTGCGGCTGTCCAGGTATTGTTGGACTCCAACTCCCATCAGCCCCAGCCAGCATAGCCAATGGTCAAGGAGGATGGGGAATGTAGTCCAGCAGCATCTGGGAGGGGGCACAGATTAGCCATCACTGTCCTGGCAGTGTCTCAGTGTATTAACGCTATATGTAGTAGCAGTATCCCAGAGTTAAACAATTTTAGAATCAAGTAGAGAGATACATTCATAGGATGACAGGTGCTTTTTGAATGTGACGATGGTCATGTTGCTTTTAAAAAAAGATTATTTCTTGACTAATTTCTTTCACAGCAGCCAAATTGTAAATAGCAGAAAATGAGAAAATATTAACAATTTGTACATGGAAAATAGTACAGTTCTCTAAACTAACTGAAGGTATGAGATTTAGGGACGGGAGACAATTAAAAGCTCAATTTGAGGAAGCATGGCAACCTTTTATTGACTTTTTGAAGGTTGGTTATAAGATTAAAATTAATTACTTCTCTGTTGTATGATGACATAGTCGGTTGAATGGCAGGATATTACTGTATTAATTATTGCTACTGTTTATGCCTTCTTTGAGTCAATAGTTTGGAGTTTATTTAAAATAGGAATATGTAGGTTAGATTTAGGAACACAGGAACCTGCATTGTTGCATTTAGTTCAGTATTATTATCTATGCAGACTGGCATTGGCTTTCCAAGGTTTCAGGCAGGGGACACTTCTAGCCCCAGCTGGAGATGCTGAGGATTAAACCAGGGACCTTCTGCATGTAGAGCAGATGTACTACTATTGATAGCTATGTTTCTTCCTTTATATCTTTCTTAAATGATGTTGTGTATTTATATTTATGATTCTCTCTCTCTCTCTCTCTGTTAATTATAGTCCTTGTTTACTTGTATTGAATAAAAAAATACTCTTCCATTTTCTTTACTTCAACCATCTGTTAGTAGGGCCTGTGTCATGGTATAGAACTCACTAAGTTAAAGATATTGAGCTGAATATAGAATAAATAAACAAAACACACAACACACGTCGCATTCCAGAATGTACATAATGCTTTAACAAAAGCTCTTCTGACCTTCCTTCAGTCAGTGCATGGCAGAGAGCATTGTCCCGCACACCCTGCAGTGGGGAAACAGCAAAATTCCATTAGTGACTCTGTTGTACCTACTTCTCTCTGTAGAATCACTCTCTTCCATTGCATTTGAATTAAACTCAGACTTTCTGCTTTTCCCGTTCCCCACAGGAGTAGTCTTCTTCTTCTTTTTTAAAAGTAATTAATTTTACACACTTCAAACACGCCACACAACAGTAGACAAACAGCAGATAAAAAACCTGCAGTATGTGTCTAAGATACTAAATCCAAGAATACCTGAACTGTTGCTAGGACTCAGAACTTTGCATTCTCAAAGGACTGCACCAGCTCTTTGCATCTCCCAAATGTTGTAAAGGCATAGCTGTCAACTTACAGATTTGAAAATAAGGGACCTGCAGCCTCACCTGTTCCAGGCACTTCAGTCTTCCTGTCCTCCTACAGTTTGGTCAAACTCATGCTGGTAGCTTCGAGAACACTGTCCAACCAACTTTGTAACCAGAGGTTCAACTGAATAGAATCTGAATCACATGCACCACAAGGCCTATGCAGCCTCAACTTAAGATGGCTCCCCAGCCTGGCTTTACACTGCAAAGTTTGCAGCAGCACGTGCAACAAAATGGCGTCCAGCATTCAAAAACCCCCTCAGCTTGCATTAACTAGTCACACACAAGGCATGCAAGCTCCACCCCCAGTCATTCTTAGACTTCTTACTGGGTGAGCAACACAGCCAAGCAACACAGTTGGAGCCTCCCGCCTCCCTGGCCGGCAGGGAGGGAGGGAGAGGAGCTACTTCCTTTGAAATTTAAGGGACATCCATCAATAAGGGACAGCAGCGGGACATGGCGCTGGAATAAGGGACTGTCCTTTCAAATAAGGGACACTTGACAGCTATGTGTAAAGGCTGCTTAATTTTCACAAGCCATACCTGAGGATAACAGTCCCATTTTGCAGAAGGGGGAAACTGAGGAGAAGTAGGTGTTTTACCCAAGCTATTGGAATGCAGGAATATGAGTCTCCTCCTCACCCAAGGGGTCAGATTTCAGTTCCTTTCAGAGTGCATATTCAAAGATACTGAAACTATTGCAAAAGCAGAGGTGGCAAGAATAATGGACATAGGAAACAAAATCACACAGAGACACAAACAAATTGCTAGTTGTTATAAGTCATTGTAAGACAGAGGGGGGCTTCTTCAGTAGCAGCACTGGTGCTATGGAATGTGCTCCCTGCTGAAATACGCCGCATCTGCATTGGCATATCTCTGGCTTTTGAAGATATACTGTTTATGCAGGCACCTCCATATATCTCAACTTTTCAACTGCTGCATTGTTTTGTTGTGTATATTTTAATTAGGGGCATTTGTATTTTCACTGGTTTGTATCATCTGGTTTTTACACTTTGTAAACCTCTTAGAATTCTATTTTGGCATTGAGTGGTATATAAAGAAAGAAAATTAAATGAAAAGTAATAGATAGCTAACCTTTTCAATATCATCCAGGACCTGCATGTCTTTGGTCATGCAGAGTAACCCCTTTTTTTGAGGCAACCTGCTCCATGTCCACTTCCCCATCTTCCCTACATTTTTCAGTGCTCTCTGTTCTCCCTGGATCCCCTCCATTACTTTTTCTTTTGTCAGAGCTGAGAGCAGTATTGCAAGTCCCAGGTCTTAAACAATTAACTAGTCTGCCTCCCTCTCTTGCAATCTTAAATTAGTCTTAACAATGAACAAAAGATACCAAGGGCACAATTTTTTTCCTTTTCTTTTTTTAGACCTCAGGTTATGTTGTTGTAATACTGTGCACTAAACTCCTCTACCAGCTGAAGGGCTATAAATTTGCTTTTAGACAAAGAGGATTTTGGTTTTTGGCATAACTGTTGCATAACTGTTTAGTTTAACACAAATCCAGAAAGATGCGGCTTGAGATAAAGCCTTGCCCCCAAGAGCTGATATTTGGCATGTAAGCTATTTGTCTCTGTAAAGAAGAGGACAGATATTATTATCTGATATAGTACACTCTTTATCTGAACACAGATTAGCATCTATCAGCGTTGTAGAAACATAGTGACTGGTGAGAATGTGATCTGGGAGTCAAGAAGTCTTTGGATCAGACTAAACCTCAGCTACAAATTCAGTAGGCAAACTTGGCCAAAACACTATTCCTTGGCTGCCATCTGCAAAATGAGGAAAATATTTGCCTACCTCTCAGGGTTGTTGTAAGGAGTACTGTGAAATGTTCTGAACACAAAAAGGATGTCATTCTTGTTATATCTTTCTTCCTTTACCCTTTAGTGTCTGAATGTTAAAATAGCTCAAAGTGATTTTGCAGAACCTTAAAAGCTGGAAAGATGCAAGCCTTGGGAATCATAATGCTGTCAATAATTTCTTCATTCTGCGAACCAGAGCCTGAATTACAGGGGCAGATATCAGAGGGGGCTTGGTTTTATTTCCTTTTGGGATGGCATCTTTAGTGACTGTGATTGAAAGATTATTGGGGGAGGGTATTAAGGTCTTTCCTCTCATTCTCCACTGGACAATGCCTATGGACCTTGAAGGTACTGCTGTTGAAATTCCATGATATCACTGCTGAGAGAGTGCTGTTGTCCCAAATCACATACCTGCTGTTTTCCAGTGTCACATATTTTCAATTTTCTCTTTCCCATTCAGCAATATTTAATGCCTGGGCAGGCTTTATTAAGCTGCAGGTACAAGGGCAGTCAGAAGTTGTCAAGGTGCCACTTTTTGAGCAAGCTGCCTTCTGGTTTGCACCGGTCATCATGAAAACTTAATTGTTCCATACTGAAAACCATATCATTTAACACGGTCAATGTGTTGTCCATGATATTTTATATCTATTTTGCACCAATGTCTGGGTTGTGTCAGACTGGGACAGGTGTCCCTGAAGCTGCATTACTGCTTCTACAAGGCATAATTAGGTCAGGACCAGCTTGTGCCCAAACCCCAAATCCGAAGAGGTCCCTGCAGAAGAGCAGCAGTGCCTCACTGCTAGATACAGCCCAGATTGGGCTGCCACCTCCAAAGACTCTCCATAAAGGAGACTGTGGAATCAAAGGGCCTGTTGCTCTCAAGTGGGCACTCAACTGTGCTCCAGACCCTCCACTATCACTTCCAGGAGCAGAAATAGTGGTGGGCCTGAGCCCAGACTAGAAGATACTACACCTATTGGGGAGCACAGCATTTCCCTTTCTCCATCCCTATGAAAGAGGAGGAGGAAAGAAATAGCATATATTCCAGATCAGGGCCCTGCTGATGCTCTGGGAAGAAGAGAGGCAGTCGGTCTGCTACCCATTAGTTGCTTGTGCAACATCACGTTGGACTCCTTGTTTCAGCAGCTCCAACAATCAGCTGGAAGCAGCAGAATGGCATAGTGGAGCCACTGGCTGTTCAGCTCTTTCTCCATGAAGTTCTGCTGCAGATCTCTGTGGCGGGCTTTGCCCACTGCAGATGACTATGTGCTTCACTCTGCAGCCTGTCTAATAAAGGGGTTAAACAGTAAATTAAATTCTGTTATAACTGCCTTGAGTAACACTTACCTGAACGCAACAGCCTGACGACTTCCTGTATTCCCATACCTCTATATACCTTTATCTCGACTTTTTAATTCCTGCTTTAAAATCTCTTTAATTAATACTGTCCCAGCAGGATATCGAAACTCTTCTGAGTTTAACCTATTACCCCTGTATATAATTGCCTATGGTAATCCACAACAAGCAGCACAGATACCTAGTTACTTGGGTAATAAACATCCTTCTTTAAGTTTCGCAAGAGGACTGTGTTTAGCTCCTCATTCCATTTTCACTGCACAAGTAAACAACCCCCTTGCTTTATCACCAGTTTCTTTTTTTTTTTTATTAAATGTTTATTGGCATTTTCAAGAAACACACAACAAACAAGGACAAGAAATAAACAAAACAAAAAAACACAAAAATACATAATATTCAAAACTAAACAACAACAAAAAATAGAAAAAACACATAAAGTTTCTGATACTTATTATTCTTAACCTTATTTCTCAGACCTCCTCACACCTCCCCTTCTTGTATTCCAATTTAAATTGTCAGTTCAGCAAGTCCTTAACTTATTTCTTAACCTTAACTTAAACATTTGTTCTAACATACTATTGTTTTACTTTGCTTCTTTTTTCCATTTCCTCAATTTATTTTTAACAGTCTTATTTTCAATTAATTTAAAAAGAAAAAACCAATTTTACCTTATTAAAAACACACATCAATACTTATACCTCATTAATTATTCTTAAACCTTTTTCCTAAAGTCGACCGAAATTTCCCTTCCACGATTTACCCAATTTCCTTACCACTAACAAAATATAAGAAGCAAATTATCCTTATGTACCCTTTGGATTCCCAACCTCCACCCACCCTTTTCCCGGTTCCAGTCCCCAACCAATATCCATCAGTCTTTATGTTATTTATTTAGCCTGGAGATCTCACGTCCGAGGCCCTTATATCTCTCTCAGTTCCTTTCTGCCGGTCTCTTTGATGGTCCTTGATGCTAAGCCCCAAGTCTCGGAGGGGCTCCGGCCCAACAGAATCCATGTTGCTTCCAGCCAGTCCTCCATACTTAAAAGCAAAGCCTATGGGGTGCTCCAACTCTTGTTTCAAATTTCTTACAGATCCAAATGTCCCCAAAGCTCCAGCTTTCACCTTCAACAAATTTGTAATCCTCAGGTCTTCAGATCTCCTCCAGAGGAGATCTCTCCATTTTCCAGACTCCCATTCAGACCAGGCTTTCCACATCCAATTTTTATTGTCCTTTTTTATCATCATGTCAGGCCTCATATTGTAACTCTCCTTTAACTCCTGCAAATCTCCTGCTCCTCCTTCATTTTCTTCAAAAACAACACATTGCTCCATCGTTTCTACACTTTCAGTTTCATTTATTTGTTCAGTTGAATAGGCTTCCTGTTTCAAGTCCTTATCAGGCTCAAAACTGTTGTTTACTGTCCAGTATAGTAGTGATACCTTTGTAGACAAAGCATTGTATTCATCTTTCAAGTTTCCCAAGAGAATGAGTGCTCTGTCCAATTCTGCTTGGAATTTACATACTCCAGTCATTTTTGTAATGTAGTGTCCCTATTACCCCTCTAGGGGGATTTTAGTTCCTTAATGTTCCTTTCAGCTCAAAACCAAAAGTCCAGTTATTTTGTATCAGCCCTCCTTGTTTTCAACAAAGTTGTACCAAATAAACCAGCAGAAACAATGTTCTCTTTTTCCAGCTGACAACTAGCTGACTAACAGCTCACTTGACAGCTGTCAAAATCCATACAACAGGCTTTCTCATAGGACGTTCCCGGGTCTCGGGGGGGGGTGAAATTTCAGCTCCCCAAATTCTTTTTATCCTCCAGTAAATCTTCTTATAGTGTCAAAACCGTGAAGTCAGGATCTTTTCATTAAAAAACAAGAAGCAGATTCTCTCGACCTTAGCTGCCCAGTCCTTTGCTTTAAATTGTTTACAAAGAGGGGGGGTGACTTCCTTTTTAGCCCCTTCCCGCTCGTTCCAAATCCAAAATTAAATTTTTTAAAGTTCCAATCTCCGTATTACTCACGGGTTTATGTTTTAGAGTCCAGTTGGTCTTGGAAGAAGTTGGCGCTCTCTGTCAATGGCTTGCGGCTTCACTCCGTAGGCGAGGGAGTACTCTCAGCACCACGCCTCACCCTGCCTCCGTTCCGAAGCCTTTAAAAAGGCTCCGTCGCGGATTGGGGGGGCGCAAATGGTGCCCGCCGAGTCTCTATGTTCACAGGCATCCGCGCCTGTGATTTTAAGGGTCTCCGCTTCGCCGCAGCGGCCAGACCCAGACGCTACGGAGCCGATTCCCTCCGGAGCTCGGAGGGAATCCGCCATTAAACAATGGCGCCAACCCGGAAGTCCGCTTTATCACCAGTTTCAGGGATGTACTATTCCCTGTGCGCATGATATATTGCACTGGATTGTCTAGCCAGAGTTTGCCATCTTTTCCAACAATATAATTTCACTTCACAGAAAATAGCTTTTATTTGCGCCGTATCCTGATCTAAGTTCTTCATGCTACTCTCCATTTTTCACATTGGGGATAGGGTTAATGACAGTGCATTATGATATAGCATCACCACCCATTTATGTGACATTTTACAGAGTTTGACAGGCAAAAAGACAGGTCCTTGTCCTGAGGCTCTTACAGGCTCCATTTGGATCACTAAGGCAAGGGAGGGAGGGAAGAAGCAAAGGTAATAAGCAAGAGAAAGTAATGGGAAAGGGCAAAGCAGTTAGGAATGAATATGAATGAAGGCTGTAACCTAATGTTTTGGATTCGTTTGGAGGACTAAGGAGACAGAAGAAAGACTTCATGGAAATGATGGGTTTAAGCAGTGCTTTTTTCAGGGGGGGGGCACAAGGGTATGCATACCCCTAAACATTTTGTGAATTTAAGTTTGGCCTCATTGAGGGGCAGTATTTCAATGTGAGTAGGAAAATGAGAGTACCCCTAAACATTTTTTTTATAGAAAAAAAGCACTGGGTTTAAGGACTAATTGCAACAGGGGAGACATTTGGATCTCTCCACAGTATTCCAGCTAGATGAATGGAAATATCCAGTTGTGAGAATACAGGCTCACAGTTTGTATTGTGGTAAAAAGGTAAAGGACCCCTGGACAGTTAAGTCCAGTCAAAGGCGACTATGGGGTGTGGTGCTCATCTCGCTTTTCAGGCCGAGTGAGCCGGCGTTTGTCCACAGACAGCTTTCCAGGTCATGTGGCCAGCATGACTAAACCGCTATTGGGGCACAGAGGATTGTGATGAGAGCGCATGGAAACACCGTTTACCTTTCTGCTACAGCAGTACCTCTTTATCTACTCGTGCTGGTACGCTCTCAAACTGCTAGGTTGGCAGAAGCTGGGACAGAACAAAGGGAACTCACCCTGTCACACGGATCTGAACCGCTGACCTTCTGATCAGCAAGCCCAAGAAGCTTAGTGGTTTAGACCACAGAACCACCTGTTCCCTTTTGTATTGTATTGTGGTATCTGTAGATGACAGATTAGGATGGTTTCAGAGGCCGTGTTTATATCATGTTACTGTTTGAGCCAGTGTGGTGTAGTGGTTAAGAGCGGTAGTCTTGTAATCTGGGGAACCGGGTTCGCGTCTCCGCTCCTCCACATGCAGCTGCTGGGTGACCTTGGGCCAGTCACACTTCTTTGAAGTCTCTCAGCCCCACTCACCTCACAGAGTGTTTGTTGTGGGGGAGGAAGGGAAAGGAGATTGTGAGCCACTTTGAGACTCCTGAAGGGGAGTGAAAGGCGGGATATCAAATCCAAACTCTTCTTCTTCTTCTTCTCTTCTTTTGTGCTCCCCACTTTTTCCAGTGGTAGGATGATCCAGGAGCACCTTGTGATGAGAGGCACCTGGTGTTGAGAGAGTAACAGAAACGTATGGCATCCTATATAAACTGTTCTAGTGGTATTCAATGCTAGTCCTGCTAGTGAAGCTAATGGTCATGACTAATTTAGGTGCATTGATTTTTAATGGTCTACTCTGAGTATGACGTAGCTGAATACAACCATTCATTTGCAAATGTACAGGATGAGCAGATGGGAAGCAAGTGAGCATGCACTCAGGCAGTCCTAATCTGAAAGTAGTCCAATGCCTTAGTATCCTAGATGCCACTTCAGCCAGCCAAAAATGTGTTAACAGTCTTCCCTGGCCAGCCCCAGACTTAAATTCAAGTCTTAACAACTCCGCTCTTCTATGTTCCACCCAGGCAGGTGGGATGTAATGGTATTTCCAGTAGTTTCAATTAGCCATTAGCTATCAAAGGCCATTAATCAGGACCTTATTGTTGTCTCCTGTCAAATGCTTCCCCATACAAAATCTGAGAGAAAGAGCCATTTTGTGTAAGCAAAGAGCATGTTAACAATACTCCTGTCTTCCAGGGATATTATCCATTTGTGCTTAGTACCTGACCAGATGTTCCTTTAATCTGCTTATAATACCAGTAGTAGTTTGCCAGTGAGTGCATTTCCAACCACATATGACAGTCCCGCATCTCCAGGGCTACAGCAAACAGAGCTGAACAAACCACATTTTGGCAGCTTAGTATGCTTCTCTGTCCCCACTTGCATGGCTGGAAATGACAAGAGTAGACAGATGGGTAAATCCTGTGGAGATGCACAGAAGGTTTGGCAAAGCCCCATGGTTCCACAGTACATTCCACTTTTAGATGAGAAGAATAAGGAGTGTTGTATAGGAGGGGTGTCCAACATGGCGCTGTCAAGCATTTTAGACAACTATGGTCATCATCTGTGACCATAGGACACAGTGGGGCTGATGGGAATTGCAATCCACAACATCTGGAGGGCTACCTCTGTTGTATAGACTTCTTTGCACCAGGTCTGATTGTGGTTCAAAATCAAGAAGGCTAAAACATGGCACCACTTTCTTCAGATTAAGAGGGAGGTCAACACGGGGCATGGGAGAGCTGAGAATGGGAAGGAGACAATAGTTCCATCACTCCATTCTCTGCTCCAGCCAGATTGACCCCACACTGGGCTGAATGAAACCATCTGCCCTGGGGAAAGGAAGAAAGGAGTAAGGGGGAGCAGGCAACAACAACATCAGGACCTGCCCCAGTTAAACAGTTCTTTCCCAATCCCCCAGAGCCAATTTCCTATTTTATACCCTTTATTTGTTTTGCCATTTTAAAATGGTCTCTTTGGGTGCCTTGGCAGAAAGGTGATTTGCAAATGAAATAAATAAATAACCAGCTTTTAACCATTGTACAATGGTACAATTATAGGAATTATTACTACCTTTTGGCGCTGTGGTCACTTCCCCCTTTCTTAGGAAACTGAATGTGCAGGGAGATCTGGATTTGTTTTAGGCCTTCTCATAAGCCCCAGTCAGGTGTTTTTGAGATGAGAGAGAGTGGGGTTGAACATGATAGCTCCATCCCTGTTGCTTTCCCTGTCACCCTCCATGAGTTGGAGAGGCAACTTCTGAAGCAGGGAGCCTTTTGTGTTTCCTGGGTTTGAAACAGAGTGTGGGTGCTCCAACTGAGCAGTTTCACTGCTGCAGAGATTTGTTCCTTCTCCATGTGTTGGGTTGTGGTAACAGTGACTTGAGGGAAGGTGGAAGGGATGGGGTGTGTCCCTGCTTGCATCCCCTCATCCAATGGTAATGGAATTTGATGGGAAGCCTGAAGAAGGCCAGAGACCTCCAGCATGGAACTAGACAAGAACTTGGGGGGGGGGAGAGAAAGAGATGATACAGCTTGTTCCCAACAAAGGCGAGCCTCATTGATATGAACAATGGTAATGTGTGATGAGATGTTCATGCAGAAGCTGCTTCATGGAGTGCAAAATGCTATCAAAATGTATCATTTAGTTTATGGTCTTAAAATTGGTTGGCACCAATGAGTTTAAGTGTGCGTTTTGTAACATTTCTGTAACCTTGACCTAACGAAATATGATAATGATGTCCATGCTAATGAGAAATTAACATGAATTATATTGGGCAGAGCCTTATTAAAGTCAATGGTCTGCTAAGCTAACTGGGAAGAGAGAAGAATGGCTGTAGCTCCTAGATATTGAACTCTCAATTGTTACATGAGGTGTATTAAAAAGTGACTATGCAAGGCACAGGTGTATATTCTTGCCAATTTGCCATTGTCCAATCTAAAGCCACCCTAGTGCTGAGCCTGGGAATTCCAGTCTTAGGCCTGCTGTGTTGAGCACACAACCTCAGGGATGCGGAACCTGTGGTCTTCCTAATGTTGTTTCTATCATTGCTGGCCATTAGTTGTACTGGTAGCAACAACAACAACAACCATAACAGTTTATTATTTGTACCCTGCCCATCTGGCTGGGTTTCCCCAGCCACTCTGAGCGGCTTCCAGCAAAGATTAAAAATACATTAAAATGTCACACATTAAAAACTTCCCTGAATAGGGCTGCCTTCAGATGTCTTCTAAATGTCAGGTAGTTGCTTATCTCTTTGACATCTGATGGGAGGGTGTTCCACAGGGCGGGCGCCACTACCGAGAAGGTCCTCTGCCTGGTTCCCTGTAGCTTTGCTTCTCGCAGTGAGGGAACCGCCAGAAGGCCCCCAGTGCTGGACCTCAGTGTCCGGGCAGAACAATGGGGGTGGAGACGCTCCTTCAGATATACTGGGCTGAGGCCGTTTAGGGCTTTAAAGGTCAACACCAACACTTTGAATTGTGCTTGGAAACATACTGGGAGCCAATCACCGCACCCAGTCACCAGTCTAGCTGCCGCATTCTGGATTAATTGTAGTTTGCAGGTCACCTTTAAATGTAGCTCCACGTAGAGTGCATTGCAGTAGTCCAAGTGGGAGATAACTAGAGCACGCACCACTCTGGCGAGACAGTCCACGGGCAGGTAGGGTCTCAGCCTTCGTACCAGGTGGAGCTGGTAGACGGCTGCCCTGGATACAGAATTGACCTGCGCCTCCATGAACAGCTGTGAGTCCAAAATGACTCCCAGGCTGCGCACCTGGTCCTTCAGGGGCACAGTTACCCCTTTCAGGACCAGGGAGCCCCCTACCCCCTGTCCCCCAAGAAGAGTACTTCTGTCTTGTCAGGATTCAACCTGCATCTGATGGAAGTTGGAGTCTAACAACCAGTGGAGGGCTACAGGTTGCCCATCCCTGCCCTACCTGGTGTCCTCCATATATTTTGGACTACAATTTTGTTCAGCCCCAGCCAGCATGGCCAATGGTCAAGGATGATGGAAGCTGTATTCCAAAACATCTGGAGGGCACCAGGTTGGAGAAGGCTGCTGTAGAGCACTTGCTTTGCATGCAGAAGATGCTGAGCTCAATCCCTGGTATGTCCAGGTAGGACCAGGGAAGGCTGCTGCCTGAAACCCTGGAGAGCCATTGCAATGTAGACAATACTGAGCTAGGCACAAGGCAGCTATCTATATCCCATTTGTACATCAGCGTGATGATACTGAGGTGGAGCACTCCAGGGGCTATTGCCATAATTTCTGAACAGATTATGCCATTGTTCTCACCGCCAGCCTTTGAGTGCTTTTGCAGCTGACCATTCCACTGGGGTAATCAGATAATCACAGAGCAGACTTCAGCGACACCAAATTGAAGGTTGAGTTCTGTTTTTAAAACGCAGGCAGCAACAACAAAGAAGATAGCCTCAGTGACATTGCCGCATTTATCCAGTCATATTTGTGAAATAGTAGCTGCCTGTAATGATGACAGCCATACACTGTTGTTTTTGATGTGCCATTTGGAAACTGATCACTTGTTTCCCTTTAATTTGGGTTTAACAACTCAGCCTCTGAGAATGCTTCATCTTTATTGCCAGTAATGAACAGGTCTGAATACGGCATTTATTTCCCCCGAAAGCATCTTCTGTGGTGCAGCTCGTGAAAAATTAGGCCATATTAATACGTTACAATTGACCACCTATAATAGCTCATGTGAGCGGCCTCCATAAGTAGCGCTGTGCAGAATGAGGGAACTGAGACAACAGCGCGGCAGCAACTTCTGCGAACAGAGGTTTTTATTTCCAAGTGCTCTGTGCTTAGACAAGACGTAGCTATGGTATTGTGAGAGCTCTTTCCTCTCACACTGTGGGGTAGCTCACAAGGCCACTTGCATGGACTGCTAAGTGTGCAAATAAGTGGCCACTTTCACTCTTATCCTCTCACCTGCTCTCCTTCTTCATTAGCGATGCTACAAATCATCCACCAGCTTCTTGCTTCATATACCGGTACTTATTCAAGTCCACTGTGTATCCATATTGTGTATTCATTTATATGCTGTCTTTCTTCCAAGCTGCACAGGGCACTGTACATTGTTCTTCTCTCCCCCACCTGTATCTATACAACAACTTGCCTATGAGAAAGTGTAGGAACCCAGTAGGCTTCATTGCTGAGTGAGGGATTTGAACCCAGGTCTCCCTAGTTCTCCTAGTCCAATGCTGTAACTATTGCACCACACTGACTCTGAACTGGATGGTGCAAATGACTGCCCTAGCCACACACTGATCACATAGCATATTCATACATTGTTGTCTGAGTACACTTGCTGTGCTACTTTCAGTTTACTGTGGCCAACCAAACTCAGACCCTTCTTCTGAGATTGCAGCGACACTGGACTTGTCCATACGTCCGCTTGTGCCTTGCCTACAAAGCATGGGTCTAAGCAGTTTCTGGCTTGGCCTGCGCTTTGTAGGCACGCTGGGCAGGCCCTTGACATTTTCGCACCTGAGGCAAACCATAGAATGGCACCCCCTCCCCACCAGGGAAGAAGAGGTGAGTGAAGATCTACATCAGGATCAAGGGGTGGGGAATAAAAATCTACATCAGGATCTGCTGCACCTGTGGCGAGCATGTATCTCTTTTGGAATTGTCCCTATGTCCCCAAAGACGCCTTGAAAACTATAGCTTTGGAGGATTATGAAGGACCCTCTAGTAAGTTAAAAGACAATCTAGGATATCACCTCACCCCTGCCCTTGCCAAGTATTCTTCAGCAATTTTGCTGATTTATCCATGTAAGAACGACTTTTAAGGGCAATTTGTTCCCATTTGGTGCATGACAATTTATAATCTGTGTCCGCAGGCTGTTTAATCCTGCAGGTCTAATGTATGGTTCTTTATCATCAGTTAGAAGGCTCTATAAGTGAAATGATACATCTCTGTTCATTAAAATGGCGACTCCCGTTGCCCGTGATGAGTATGAATGTAAAACATTTTAGCAACCCATTTACTTTCCATTTTCTCATGCTCACTATCTGTCAAATGGAGCTTTAACCTTCTAACACTGAATCTTCCTGTGCACACCTTTTAATAACTTTCTTGATTCTTCGCAACCTCCCAAACGACAAATTCAAACACCTTCATTTCCGACTGCCTCATTTGAGATCCCTTGCCTTAATAAAGAAAATGTTAACTATGTCCCCATGATCCTGCATACGGGGGGTTATTAAGGAGGGTACCATAATAGTGTCATAACAGTATCACAGTGCTGTCATGTGCATCTGTGGTGCAGCCCCATTTGGAATACTGGGTAGTGTCCAAGAAAAGGTGCAATAGGGGGGAATTACCATGGGGTTGAAACAGCTTCTGCACAAAAAAAGGATTAAAGCATTGGTGGAGAATCTTTTCTTCTGTCAGGGACATATGCTGGTTGTCTGGTGGTGCTGAAGCTACACTCTTTTCTCTCTCTCTTTGCAACCTTTATCTCATCCTCTCTGTAACCACTTTTTGTCTCTTTTCCCCCTCTGCCCTTCTCTTCCTCCTGCTTCCTCTCCCTTCATGTCCAGCAGGCTGCTGGAGGAGGAGCAGAGTGCACTTGCCAGAGGTCTGAATATTCCAGTTGCAGAAGACTTACCCTCCCCATCACTCTCCCTCCCCTGCCTTCTTGACTTCTTCCCGGAATCAAAACATTTGGGCTGTGTGTGTGTGCGTGTGTGTAAATACATGGATGATGACAAGTTGTAAAATTATGCATTGATAGATGAATAGAAATTTCTCTCTCTTTTTCTATAACTCAGCCCCGGCCAATAGAATTGATGGGCAATAGATTAAGGGCTGAGGATGTATCCACCAAACATCTGATGTATGCCAGGATTCACTGTAAAAAGCTGTGGTGATTGCCACTTGCTCCAATGTCTCTGGAAAAGAATTAAGACAAATTCATAGAGGACGGGTCTATAGGTGGCTATTAACCACGAAAGCAAAATGGAACTTCCAGACCCAGGGGCAGTATAGCACTGAATGCCAGTCCCTGGAAAGGAGCAAACAACAGAGGGATACCTATTACTTTCATGTCATACTCGTGGGCTTCCTGAAAACATCTGGCTGGCCCCAACATGAAACAGGATGCTGGACTTAGAGAGGCTTTTTGTTTGATGCAGCAGGGCCCTTGTTATGACGCTCTGTTAACTTGCAACACAGAACACAAGCAAGCTCTACTGTCAAGGCATCTCTGAATATAAAAAAGCTAGTCATGCTATTCTTGTCTTCGTTTCCTGGTTAAAGGCAAAGCTGCCTTACAGACAAGGCTGGCCACTGATTTGTCTGGCCCAGAATTCGGGCTGCAGATTCTGCTCTGAATGGCAGCAGCTCTCTATAGAGTCGCAGGTGGAGGACTTTGCCAGCCCTCTACTTGAGATACTTCAATGGAAGATACCAGGGATTGAACCTGAGGCCTCCTGTATGTGAAGGATGTGCTCTACTACTAAGCTACAAGGAGCAGATGACGTTGCCTTATACTAACCACTGGTCCATCTAGCCCCCCCAGTACTGGTAATTCCAACAGCTTTGCTTTTAAGTACAGATTTTTGTTGTTTTTTGTGTGTGTTCTGTACCAAGATCCTGTGTGTGTCGGCTGAGCGCTCTGCCCCTTTCCACCCCTTTTCAGTACATCTTTATAATGTTTTGACAATATTTCTGGGTTCGGCGCTGGGCATGTGCACACGATCACACATCATTAGGATGCGCCTAAACCAGGAGCTACCTGTATGGAGATGCTAAGGATCAAGCTTTGGATTTCTGCATTCAAAGCATTTGCACTACAAGTGGGCTATGGCCTCACTTTCTCCAAGTGGTTTGAGAATCCAGTGGTCCAGGGTTCATGTTTCCTTTTGGAAATGAGGCACAGCGGAGACTGTAGTGTTGCTATGCAATATGGTTTATTTACATATATATACAACCTGAGTCTATGATGGAGTGGTTCCCAGCATTACACTCCAAGAGGGTATCTCATAGGTGGAGCAGCCTTGAATCCAAAACAGAAATAAGCCGTGCATTCTCTCTCCTTTTTACAGCCTGTCACAGTTTTTGCCAGCAACTGCCACCCTAAAAACTCTGGCCTTTTGTCTTCTGTTAACTACCTCTGTAGAGGAAGGAGGGGCTCACACCCCTCTGCTGTCTGGCACAGAGTAACTCCTTTGTTTATCTCCCTGCCCCTTTATTTGCATAAGGACTCAGTCATTCTCATGTTTTGTTCCCCTAGCGACCCACACTCAGCAAGCGATCACCAGGCTGGTCTGTCTTGTATTTTTAACCTAAGCACTGAATTCAGGGGTTCAATGTTTGGCACAGTTTAACTACCCAAATATTGATTAATTATAACTTTTATTGAATCCAGGAATTTAGGGTGTCTCACACCCCACATACTCATAACAATATTCTTTTTACACCCCAAGTTGACTTTCTGCTGCGATATCAGAATTGGGAGCCAAATGCTTTTTTATTTTTGGTTATGTGGTCTAATTTCAGACCAGCATGTTTTGGCAGGCTAGATCAATATGTGTTGGTTGGCAATGTGACTACACATTAAACCATTCACATCACAAGCTGGGGAGTCTCTATAGATGCCCACAACAAATTGATTGCAAAGATAGAATTTGCAGTAGATAGAAATGTACCAATTCAGCCTATGAATGAGAGTAAAAGCAATGTTTAAAGAGAGATGTTATCACAGAAAGTCTTAAGGAGGGATTTAAGGAGAGCCAGTGTGGTGTAGTGGTTAAGAGCGGTAGTCTCGTAATCTGGGGAACCGGGTTCGCGTCTCCGCTCCTCCACATGCAGCTGCTGGGTGACCTTGGGCCAGTCACACTTCTTTGAAGTCTCTCAGCCCCACTCACCTCACAAGAGTGTTTGTTGTGGGGGAGGAAGGGAAAGGAGAATGTTAGCCGCTTTGAGACTCCTTAAAGGGAGTGAAAGGCGGGATATCAAATCCAAACTCCTCCTCTTCTTCTTCTTCTTCTTCTTCTTCTTCTTAAGCTTCAGCAGGGAGTGAGCTCGCCTTGACAACTCCCTGTTCTCTTCCAAAGGGTAGCCTCCTTGCAGCTGTCATGTATGATGTGTATTCATGTTGCAGCAGTTGACCAAAATGCATCAAAGACCCCTGGCTGCGATAAGATAAGAACAAAGGTTATGAAGCAATGGCTTTGTGAGATTTGAGTTCCACTGGCTGGCCACTGTAAGAACAGGTTGCTGAACTAGATGCACCATTGCCTCAGTTCAACAGACTCTTCTGATGTTACTAATCCTGAATGCATGGCTTCTGGAACTTCCAGGTTGTGCATCTGAACCCTGGGGGATCACTAAGAGAGACTCCTCCAAAGATCTGAATGATTGGGTAGGGATATAAGGGATCAGGTGGTCCTTAAGGTATCCTGGACCCAAGCTGTTAAAGGCCTTGTAAAGAACATTCAGCCTGCCCGGTTAACATAGGGGCAGGCAGTGCAAGCTTCTAAGCAGCGGTATTTTGTGCTGGTGGTAGTCTGTCCCCATCAACAGTCTAGCTGTAGCATTTTGAACCAGCTGGAGCTTCTAGATCAGGTGCAAGGTTAGCCCCATGTAGAGCACACTGCAGTAATCAAGTCTTGAGGTTACCTGTGCCTGAATCATCGTGGCCAGGCTATCCTATCTCTCAGGTTTGTTTGTTTTTTAAATGGGGAGAGTATGAATTTATGGATGAGTAAAAATGTACACTTGGTAAGAAAAGTTGTGTAGCTCACCTGGAGCGGGGGGGGGGGGGGAGCATGTCTGATGGGGGAACCAGCATTCAGGAGCCGTATCCTTCTGTCATGCAAACTGCAGAAGCATGAGGAAACCAGGCTCACACCTTGCGTAAAGAATCTGATGCACCATCCCCTTTATAAATGACACCTGTCATCACCCTCATATTGAATTACTTTAAGATTCAGAGATGTGGGCTTTTTGGCAAGAACAATGCAACAAAAGGGCAGGGAAAGGGGATGCAATGTGTTTTAGGAGCCAGGAGCTGCGAGGAGAAAAAGATTAGAAGCAGTCTTGTGCTATTTGAAAAGAGAATGAAAGTCTGGAAAGGATCCATATCTTGCAGATGAAGGTCACAAAGGGATCAGTATATCTGACTCACTGACCTTCATAATACAATCTATAGAGTTTTATAGCAGCCAGTCAGTTCCTTACTATTTTGATAACCTGATCTAAACGTGGAACTTATGGAGCTTTCTCAACATTAAGCAGCATCCATTTTTCCCCCCATTTCATTTTAAACTTCAAACCCACATCAGAACAACATCTTTTCCTGTGGACTTTCCAAGCTATAAACTGGGAAAAGTGCAGCCCTGGCAGAGCTGTAATTCAATTGTCCCTGCTTCTGTAAGCTGCAGTTAACTTCTATTTCTGGGAAATTAAAAACATCACTATAATTGATCTGTGCTGTGTGGCCAGTATTGCCAACTTGCTGCTGGGTATTTGGGATAGAGTATACCTCCAAATGTTAGAAAGTTATCTATTTCTGCAATTTGGAGGATGATTGTTAATTAAGCTCTCTAGGAAAGCATATTGATTCAGCCAGTCCATGTCTCCACCTGGATCCATATGCAGTTGTGACTTGAGATTAATTCATCTGGGGGAGGAAAGGGGTGGCAGAGAGCGTTACTGGGGGTGTAAGGAATGTTCTACTTCAGATTCTTCTGCAATAAGATATTCAACATAATTGCTTGAAACAAAATGTATTAAAGGGAGAATGGACGCTGAATTAATGCTGGTGAAGAACTTTCCTACTGACCCAGCAACGTGCCCTATTTTATTGGAACTTAATGGTTAGTCTTGATGAATTTTCAGTGCTTGAATCTCTTCTCTTGACACATTCTAACATTCTGGTATGGTCAGTGATAATTTGCCTAATTCCATCAAAACCTGTATTCTACTTATTTTTATTTAGAAACATACGTGTGTGTGTGTGTGTGTGTGTGTGTGTGTGTGAGAGAGAGAGAGAGAGAGAGAGAGAGAGAGAGAGAGAGAGAGAGAGATGGTGTTTATTTACTTAAGAGATTTTCTTACCTGCCCTTCACTGTAAGGTCCTAGGGCAAGTTACAACAATATACAATTATACAAGGAAAACAATTCCAAACAAAAGCAGCACAATATAGGTTAAGAGGTGGGTCCCACAAAAATATCTTCACTGACAAAGCCAGGAAAAATAGGTACCTCTTCAGCATAGTGGAAGCTATACAACAAAGATGCTAGACACACCTTTGTGCGGAGGAATCACCACAGTTTAAGGTTATACACAAAAGTGGGCAGAGGGGCCAACAAGATTCCTTGGGTCCTGTGCCCTGTATGTGGATTGGGCCCCTGCATCCTCCAACCCCCACAATCTAGTGGCAGGTGCTACTGCTTATGTGCATATATTGTTAGCCTAGACTACCTCACAGGGCTGGTGCAAAAACAAAAAGTGGTGAGTAGAGGATAATGTAAACAACATTGATTTCCTGGAAGGAAAACCAAGATACAAATATCCAGTGTTATTCAGCAATCAAGTAAATAAAATATGTGCAAAGTCAGGAAAAAAGCCCCTTGCTTTAACTGCTTTCATAATTCTGTAATTTACAGCTAAATACCAAAAAGTTTGTCAGCCCTGATAAATAACAACAGGTAAACAATACTCTTAAGTGTGTGCAATTTAACAATTTTGGTGATTGAACTGCCAACTCTCAGCCAAGTCTACCCCACAGGATTGTTGTGAATATAAAAAGGAAGGAGGGGAAGACAGTGTACCCAAGCTTTAACTCCTGAAAGGAAAAGCAAGGTATAACAAACAATAACAACAAACAACCTAAATGATCTAAGCATGTGCAGTTTCACAAATCTCAGCAAAACACATGCAAATAAAACCTTTTGCCAAGCTTGATAAACAAAAAAAGCAGCCTACATGAATTTTAACTTGCTGCAGTTGAAGGATGCAGCTTGTAATATTTTATGGCTATATTTGCTTATTTTGTTGTGTGGTTGCTGTATATTAGTAAATAACAGCCCAGTGATGACTGACAGACTAGTGGTGACTGAATTAGGCATAGGAAATGGTGGGGAGGGCATTGATGTATCATCATTTTATCTCAGTAGGAAGTCATTTATTTCATGGAAGTTACTTCTAAATAAAACAGACCAAAGGGAGCCAACTGTGTTTTATACTGTAAAGGCAGCATACTTGGAGAGTGGATGAGATAATATGGACATGGAGGAAAGTGCTTAAACAAACATATCCTAGCACAGAGTCAGACTATTCTCCTCTGCCCAGCATCAGTTTGACAGCAACAGCAAAGAGTTTCTCCTCATTTTCTGCTGTTCTGACAGTCCCACCTCCTGAGTCCCAGAAGGAGGTGGTCAGCATCCTTTCTCTGACTGCTAAGCAACAGTGATTAAGTGATTAAGCATCCCTAGCAACAGCAGCTTCTCTGTATCTGCCTCTAATGAGCCTTAGAACATTGCCTCCATGTTTTGCTTTCTAACTCTCTATATAACTGTCTGATTAACTTACTTTTAAAAAAAAATGAAACCTAAGACACTAGAGCCTGTGCTGGCTTAGGACCTGGTACATGTGTACCCCCTGCAACCCTTGTTCATGGCCTTACAACTAGGGAAGAAACCAGGCTTTTTTCTGGGATTTTTTTCAGTGCTAACTATATCCTGACCAACATATGCAGCAAAATGAAATAATAGGACCTGGAGGTGGTAGAGCAGCCTGCACCACTTCAGACTGCAAGTGAAAGGGATGCTAGTGTTGAATACTTGTTCCTCCATGGTAAAACCTTCATTGCAAATCTAAAATTGGCATTTTGAAAGGGGGGGCGGTTCTATCCCAGCTCTCTCCCTGGTGTGCTAGTCTCACCCTTGCACTTAAAATTGTTCACACAGGGAAGCATTAAAAATATGATCCACTCCTTGCAGGTCTCGACCACCACATTCTGCTGCTTTGAATCCACTTAGGAACCAAAAGTAGTGGGCTGTGAAGGTGCACTTTGCAGCCAGGCCTGCAGGGGATGATTACCTGGGAGAAATATTCTTCCTACACCCATTGAGGATTTCTGGCAGGCAAGTTAGTTCCCTCCCAGTTAGCGTCAATGGCTTGCACTAGTTGAGAAAAGGAAAGCAGGCAGCTATTTATTTATTTATTTATTTATTTATTTATTTATTTAACATGTTAAATGATTTGCAGGCTCTTAACACTTAATTCAAACTTGGGCATTAATCTGTCATGAGTGTTTGACAATTAATTTGCTATGATTCATGATGCTTTGATGTGCCAGAGTAGCAGGATGGGCAGAGTAGCCCATGTGCCAGAGTAGTAGGATGGGCAGGCGAAAATATTTTTGGAGAGGCACCTGTTACACCTTGCCTCCACTCCCCAGCATTCCCTACCTATATTAAGAAGAAATCTGACACACTTTCTCTGTGCATCTTATCTGTCAGTGTCACTATGCAGTCCCAGGAATATGCCTTTTTCCAGTGTAAATATGATCTTAGATTGCCATTCCTCTTTATAACGCTATATAATTTTAACAGACCCTTTTTTTATTCGATGGAACTTTTTGACAGCCCTCGATGCCTTTTCTGTAACAAAAATGGAGAAATTTGAAATTCTAAAAATGATCTATTCTGAGTGGGTTCAAAGGGTATCTTTTACTGCACCCTTTTTATTTGACACAAATTGCCAGATAGTGAAGCATACTAACCCCATCAATTTCCAGGCTGGCAGATAGAGGGAGGTATCCTTCAAGTATTTAGGACCCAGTCATTCATTTATATGTTCACATCAGAATCTCAGGTTGTGCCCAGTAGCACATTGGCAGCCAGTGCAGAATGGGTGTTGTCTTCCAAAGCAGCCCCATATTTACTTTTGAGTAAACATGTATAGGATTTTGTGGATAGTGCCGTTACATAGTTTAGTCACTACATGGTAATGGTCTTAGTTGTATCAGGCTGGAGCTAGGAGTTTCCTTGTCTCATTTAAGAGAGAAAAATAAATCTTGCCTAGCTTTCTGGTGGGTGTGTCCTCTAAGCTTTCTGTGACAGGATGGGCCATGTCTTTCTTTTCTAGGACTTCACAGAATCATAGATTTGTAGGGTTGGAAGGGACCCTGAGGACCATCTAGTCCAACCACCTGCAGTGCAGGAATATGCAGCTGTCCCCTACAGGGATTGAACCTGCAACTTGGTGTGATCAGCATCGCACTCTAACCAACTGAGCTATCATTTCTTCCAAAGTTAGCAGATCAATGTGCAAAAGCACTAAGCATGTCTGATACAGGAACAGAGGCAGACCAGGAAGCATCTTTCCTGAGCTCTAGACTAGTCGGCATTCATCATGCAGTACCTGTGCACATTGCTGCCTCCCTACCCTTCTCAGTCTGCAAATTTGTAAATAAATGGATTTTCACAGGCACCATAAGGCTGTGCTGCTCTTTCCCCCTGAAGGATCCTCTAAAGGCTGCCCTGCTTGGGAGTGGGGGTAGGAGAAAATGTCGGGTTCAATAAAGGATAACATCTTTCTAATCCTGTTGGACCAGCAGAGCAATTACATCCTCCAGTCTTCTGATTGAGACAGGCACAGCATGCCATGTAGGACCCAACATGATAATAAGATAATGCCCTTATAGTTGGGCTTACCACCTTGGTAGTGGCACAGCTCCTATTCAAGAGGTACAATGACATGCCAAAACTCAACAGGTCAAGCTTGAATAATTCTCACCTTTATTTTGGGGGAAGCTGCTAAAGGGGCTGACTCCCTTTGACAAAATTTTCTGCAACTTCAAGAGCATTGCTGCTTGGCTGCTAGCTGGAATGAGCTCTAAGGTTGTAATTGGCTCAAGGTGTCCCTGTTTTCATCTGAGAAATATTGGAGGGTATGTAGTTCGGTTAGTGGAAGCATTTCTGATCACCAGACTGAACAATCACCTTAGCGTAGCACTGAATTCCACCCAACACCTATTTGTCTGTCTATCAAAATGTATTTGGTAGCAATCCTAAGAAATGTAGGCTGACAGTTCATGGTTTTGCAACTTTTATGGATAGAGACATATGGCAAACTAAATATTCAAAGCTTATTGGGCTGTCTAATTAGAAATGGGATCTCCTTTTGGCTGTTCATCTTAATGTGGCTTTCCTCTTAAACAGCTGATCCTGAGCACCAACCAAAGACAATATTTAACTGGGGTGACTTTATCCTGGTTCAGCCAACCCAGTATTCCCACAGAAAGCATCTGCCGTAACATTTCTGTTAGGATCCAGGGGGCTGAAGTGTACATTTCAAATTTCCCTTTACAAACACACACACAACAACAACTCACTTGCTCAGTCTAACCCTCTGGTACATGGAATGCAGAAAACAAGCTCGAATCTCACCTTTTCTAATTACCGCTCTGTGCTTTTGAGCTTGTGATCTGTCTCTCACATTGCTGGCTGCCACAAAAAGGTGGTGATCTGAAACGGTGATGTATATTGAAAGGGTGTCACCCGGCCTCCTTGCCGTTGCTGCTGTCACTTCTGTTCATTAACAAGGCTGTAGTTCTCTCACGTTAGCAGTAGATGCTGCTGCATGCCTGCTGTCACGCAGTGACAATGATGGAGACCTACGCTCCTGGCAATGCCATACCCAGAGTGAAACTACACTTTCAAGACAACCTCCTTCTCCTGTGCCTCTGAAAAGCAAGGATGCAGATGCTGGGGTCTTAGGAAGGTCTTATTGTTTACTTGTTGAGTCCATAAGGTTCATCTACCTCTAGAGTATCAGGGATGCTGTTCATAATGTTTATTGATTGTTCTTATCTCAAGAATAAGTTGAAAATTTCTCATGGATGCACTTTTTTTGGATGTTTGTTAGCAGAAGTAAATTTTACAGCGATGACAAACTACATGGATGAAGGATAAGTTTGGGATGATTTGCACTTCCCAGAACAATATGCAAATTGAAGTGCAGGTAGCCTTTCATATTTAATAATGCAAGTCATGTATAATACATGTTACAATGCAGTCATGACTATTCTGTTATTGCAGTCTCTTGATGTCCTACACTTTTTGCCCCTTTCATAGATTGCTAAACTGAAGGATGTTAACCCTATTGCAGTAGTGGACGCCAAAGTTGGCAGCTACCACTCAGCTGATGTCCCATCAATTGTGTCACTGCCAAGAAGTAGAAGGGGAGGGAGGAAGTGGTGACAAGATGAGCATGGTGCAAACACACCAGCAGAGTCAATCTGGGCCTCTGGCCAGTGTGTTTGCCCTGCACCAGTCTCCCTGCCACTTCACTCCTTCCCATCTACCTTCTAGTAAGCAACAGCAATGCAACTGAGCAGAGGTGAGGTGAGCAGTGCTGTGCCATCGCTCTGTCCGCTACTGCCCTAATGGGTAAACAGCAGGGGGTAGGTAGCTAAAGCTCACAACGATTACATCAACATAGTCAGAAATGTCAGAAACAGGCACACACAGAATTAATGCACAGATCAAAGTTAGCAATCTGTACAGTGCATATATCTTTATATTTCGTCCTGGGATGGTGGTACTGTTATAACTCAGCCATAAGAACATTGAACTCTGCCTTATACCAATCAGACCACTGGTTCATCTAGCTCAGTATTGTCTATGCTAACTGGCAGTAGCTCTCCCGAGGTTCAGACTGGAGTCTTTCCCAGCCTTATCTGGAGATGCCACAAATTGAACTTTTGCATGCATAGCAGGTTCTGTACCAGTGAACTGCAGCTCTTTCTTGATCTTCAGCAGGACCTAGACTTTTTCTTTCAGGGAGATAATGTACCATACCATAATCTCCAAAGCAGGGCTACACTAGATGTTCACCTCTTTCATTTCCTGAACTGAAAGTCGTGCTTTTGAATGGGAGGCAGAAGGCTTTGAATATGCAAATGTCCATCATTTTAAGAGGCCATTCTCCGCCAATTGTTTCTCATATCTGCTTTTGCTTTGGTCCCATCACCTCCCACAACTCCTTTCTGAAGTGAGTGATCCCAGGCAATTGGAGATTGTGAAATTAATAATTTTGTGTAACGATGTTGCTGTTCTATGTGAGCAATCAAATGTTGCCTCAACCTGAATGAAGACAAAGCCAATTTAGAGTGAAGGCAATGCTTCCTGTACTGGTCATCTGGATGATCCTAGACATACAGTGACCATACAATCAACATGGTGGCATCACAGTGTCACATAATGAATGAAATGGGGCACATGCAGAGGGCACTGAAGGGAAGCTAAGTCTATTCAGAGTGAGGTCAGTACTTCCATCAAATATGAACACATCATCCCCTTTCACAGCACTCCCAGAAAGGGGCTGAAAAAATTGGTGGTTTTTGACAGTTTGCAAAAAGTGCCACCCACTGCTGTGGAGCTTGGTTCAGCCCTATTCCAAATCTATAAATCTGTATCTATGGTCCACACGGAAAATCAACATTTCTGCTGTGTCTATTACCACCAAGGGTTCTCAAATGTGACCAAAAGTAGTCTTCAGATTCCCCCTCTAAGAAAACTCCTCACAAGTTAACATTTACTTCAGGGGGGCTGGATGAGCTTTGCTAACTAAAGTAAAAGGAAAGAAATCAAGATAAATGAAATTGAATTTTCCCAGATATGACAAACTGAAAGCACATCAGTGGGCCACATTTGCTTAGTTGGAGGGAGATTGGAAGAAAAGGCTGGGAGCCTCCTTCCACCATGAAACCCTCAAGGACATTCACTAGTGTGCAAGAACAGGAGCCTGGCCGATGACCCTTGCAGTCAATATAAAGGTTGACGCCCACAGCCTCTAGCTGTGATGGCCACAGCTGGGAATTTATTTCCATAGGAATACTTAATATGTGTGCCTAAAATAATTATGTGGGAAAGAAGTAACTGAGTCAAAGCATACAGATGCCTGTAATTAACTTGTGTTCTCTGTGGGAACCATCCGAGCATCCCCACAGTCTCAGGAGTACCCGTATCTTAGATTGTGTGATTACAGCACAAATACAAATGCAAATAGACAAATAATCAGAGCTCTGCATCAAAAAGAATCGGAAGAAATGTGCTTATGTAACTCAGATTCTGTGCTGGGTAAAAACCAGATTCTTGCAACTTGTATGAAGTTGGCGTATTTGTCTCTGTGGGCTTGTTTTGCATCTTTGTTTTTCTGCTGCAGCTGATCATAGAAAGGGGACAAAAAGCTATGTAGGGCACCAAAGCCTTTGCTCTTCAAACTGTACTGAAACTTTGCCTAGGATCAAAGATCTCACCAGACATTGCCAACACACATTCAAGTTGTATTCTTGGCCATAAAGTCTAGAAACCTGTTCTCTTAAAAATAAATCCGGAGACTCTCAGGACACCAAATTCTGTGCCCATTGTATTTTTCTGCCCGTCTTCTGTACTAGCAAGTTTTAGACCATTGGTTTTCAACTGATGGGTCAGGACCCACTAGTGAACCACAACCTGATCCAAAGATAGGTCACAACAGGAGCACTATCACCATACAAATATACGGTAAAAGATTCCGAAATGGGTTCCCAAATCCATGTTTGGGTTAGAAGTAGGTTCTGGTTCTGATACCTGGTTTGAACAATGGGTTATGTTCAGTGTAAGTCATACTGAGAGGAAATTCATTAACATTAATAGACAAGACTACGCTCGAGTCCTTAATTCTACTCTGAGTAAAACTTAGAATACAGTGGTAACTCGGGTTAAGTACTTAATTCATTCCGGAGGTCCGTACTTAACTTGAAACTGTTCTTAACCTGAAGCACCACTTTAGCTAATGGGGCCTCCCGCTGCCGCCGTGCTGTCGGAGCCCAATTTCTGTTCTTATCCTGAAGCAAAGTTCTTAACCTGAAGCACTATTTCTGGCTTAGTGGAGTGTGTAACCTGAAGTGTATGTAACCTGAAGCATATGTAACCTGAGGTACCACTGTAATAGTATTTTGAGTTGGAAGGGACACAAAGGGTCATCTAGTCCAATCTCCTGCAATACAGGAATCAAAGCTAATTTATTAGTTGACAATGTTTACATTCAATGGATAACCATTAAGAGAGGAAGGCAGGGTTTAAAACAGAAGGCCTGTGGGATGCCCAACCTCATATAACCACATGCTTAAGTCTAATTAATACATGAAGGGGTTAAGAACATATATAGGAAGCAGTCCTGCCAGGGAGTGACTAGATAACCAAGCCTTCGTTCCCCTTCCAATCTACATGAGAAACTCAGCATGTGAAGAGGCTAAATTGGTCTAGCTTAGCCACATGGCTCTAGCAAGCCTCTTTTGATTTCCTATATCAATAGGAACTTCACCACTGTAACCAAGCCAAGTATTACTGCATGTGCACCTTTTTGTGAACGCTGTATGGAAAAGCACATGAATCTGACCTTTGGAGTGTTTGTAAGGATACAATTTTTACCAAATGAGTGGTTTTTTTCTATACCAGGGGAAGAAGGGAACTTTGGAAGGAATTTAGAAGGGCATGTAATAAAGCCAGTATTTCCATGCTTTGCTGTGTATTTTGTGATTTTAAATCTCTGCTGGGGTTCTCTAACCAATGAGTACTTGCCACAAATTTGGATCTTGGCATCCAGGAATTCTCCTTTCTATATTTTATTTTTTCCTTGCACTAGCAAGGCCAAAATTTATTTCTCTGCCTCATTGTGGTGTCGCTATTGACTGTATGTTCTTGCTGATTGCTCACAGGTCCTTTATTATATGAATCGGCGCACATCCAATTGTTGCTGATGCTTGGATGTTACTCTCTCTGATCAGGTTACACATGCTTTTCTGAGCAGTCAACCCAACAGAAAACAAAAGCTATCAAACAGGCTTATCAAACAGTGTGCAGGATGAATGCACAGCTGTCTTGTCTGTCCCTCAAAAACTTGGGGGAGAAAAAACAACCCACTCCAAACCATCTCCATGGAAGGCTGGATTGAAGAAAAGGGAGATGTTGTAGAAAGATAGATGGCACAATCAGATCGATAAATACTGTCAACAGGATGAGAGAGAGAGAGCAGGAGGGAGAGAGAACTAGATAGACGGATGGATAAAACAAAGCGTTACAGATGCTGTATATATATTCCTTTGTGTCTGTAAGGAACAGATGCAACAATCTTCTTAAAAAAGCAAATCTTCCTTCTATTTCTTTTTCTTCACAAGTTGCTTTGTTCTCATTGTAGTGCTTGTGTTCTGATCTAGACTGAAATGTCATTTCTGTTGGAAAGATTCATACATAGCCTGCCAGTTTTTTGACAATTCACAACCTAGAAATTTAAGCCAAGAAAGAAACTGAACCCCTTCTTGTTTTCATTACTTTACCAAGACAAGAAAGTTGGTGTAGATATTTCAACACCTTAATTTGTTCCGACTATTTTTCCTGAATGTATGTTGTAACCAAAACATCAGAAAATGCTTCCTGCTTGCCATGTTTTGGGGTACACAGAAGAATGAAATATGGTTCTTCTCAGTCTGTAAATTCTAAGGCAGGGTTCGGCAAGGTTTACTAGCCATGGGCTGGATCACTCCCATGGAGATCGTCCGTGGGCCAGACTGGTGCAGCGCGAAGCTGGAAATCGTGCCTGTGCATGTTGGTGGCACCGGAAATCGCTTCGGCGCACGCCCAGATGCTGAAAATTGCACCTATTCAGAAGCGCTTTTCGGCGTCTGGACATGCACAGAAGCGATTTCCGGTATCTGCACATGCGCAGATGTGATTTCTGGCACCGCTCGGCGAGTCCCCACACCGCACTGTGCCGGTTTAGTGCAGCATGCGGGGGGACTCGCCAAGTGGACAGCTCGGTTCGTGGGCAGCTCGTGGGCTGGTAAAACGGTCTTCGTGGGGTGCATCCGGCCCATGGGCCGCACGCTGCCGACCCCTGTGGAGGAGGAATGCAAGAGAGCACAGCTTAGGGACCTTTTTCAGAACTGTAATTATTATGTCATCTGCTGGAGCTCCAGGACTCTCTTGGCTCTGGCAGGCTGATGAGGTGATAATGAGGCTTTCAAGTTTGCTTGTGACAAATTATCATAGAGGAAGTCTGAGAATGAATGAAAATAATCAAGCAGAGATTGGATACTTATTTCCTTTTTTTGATGGGGTTCATACTTAATCTCAGCAGTTTAAAATGGCAGCAAGAGTGTTCTGATTAAAGACTAAAGGATGCATTTCAGGTAGTTGAAGATCTTTGGTTAAAGCTCTATGAGTTTTACAAGTTGAACCAATGCAGTCAGAAGTAAGTGTCACCAAGTGCAATGCACAGTGACACTTTGGGTGATCTTTTACTAAGTTTTATTCACAGGATGAAGACCCACCCTTGGATAGAGATGGGGGAGAAATTTGATTCAGTTTGCATTCAAAGACCAATCTATCAAATTCACATTTTCTGAAACAATATGACAACTAGAAAACAGCCATCCTTTGAAATTTACACTTATCTGAACCTTGCAATGCAGTTCTCCAACCAATATTTACAAAAATATGTATGTTAGAGGAAAGTGTACATAGAAGTGCAAATAACATACAAAAATGCTTTATATTAGAGGAAACAGATTGCAGAAATGTGTACACTAGTCAAGCTTGCATACAAAACTGTTTGCATTACAAGAAAATAACATTAAACTGATGATGAATCTTCATGAGGATTAAAAAAATCAAATTGCAAGAATGTGGAAAACTGAATTTAACATTGGATAAATGAAAAACTGAGGCAACTTTCATTCCTACTCTTGGATACTTAGAATATTAATTTTTTTTGTTTTGTTTTTTTAAAAGAGCATTTGTTGTGGCTGGTTTTTAATACCTTAACTGTCGCAATGCAATAAGTAGAAGTCAAATAGTCACCCCCTTGGGGTTTTGTTGGCAATGGTTTGTGCCGTTGAGCATACATGTCTTTTTCAAAGGCCTGATTGATTGTTGATAGCAATGGTCTTGCAGTGTGTAGAACCAGTGAGTTGGCCATAAACATTGACATTCCTGAGGTATTATGGATTTTGTGGGGCTTACAATTATAAATGCAACCTGTCCCTTTTCTCACTGTGACTAGTGAGGGCAAGGTTGAAAACACACACACACATACATACACACACCTCTTCATGCTCTCTTTGACTATGCAGGGGGATCACAGTTGCCCACACGCGTGTAGGCAGATGTTGCAGTTTTGTAGCAATTCTGTCAGAAGAACTGATAGGATAATCAGGTTCTGTATGCAGATAATGGGCAAGCTGGGCCTGAATACCAGTGCTCCGCGGAATGTCGCCTGCCAGTTGAAAGACAAGCTTGCGATAAGCCTATTCACCTCAAAACCACGGTGCCTTGTGTTCCCAGGGAGAGATAACATAGCTGTTTGACAGGCCTGAGGTGCCATCTGAAACGCTGCAGCTGGGTGAAGAGCCCTCACGTCCTATTTACCAGCCTGTGGCTTCGTGACATTGCGGATGCCTCCGGCTGATAGTGGATCTGTTTTGCTCCTCTCCCCCTAGAGCTGTCCTTTCAGTGATTGCCCTCCGTACAAAGGGAGGCTGCCTTCGCCTGCACACTTGAGCTGGCCTGGCCTTTAAGCAGCACAATCGACTCTTTCACTCATTCTCTCAACTGTCTTTTTCACCCACAGTACTTTAAAAAAAGGAGCAGGAAAAAGAACTGATAGGGGATCAGGATGTCTTTCTGGTATCCTTGAGTTCAGAAGCAACAGACAAAGGGTTTGGGGAAGGCATAAGTTCCTTCCCTCATTTTTTGATGTGTATTTGGAAGCAGAATAAAGTCCTCAGCCCTTTCTTCAGGAGGCCCTATAGGTTGTTTTTTTTTTTTTTTACAGTTTAATATCATTAGGCAAATCGTTCCGCAAAAAAGAGGCACCATTGAAAGCAGGAAAGCTTCTGAATATCAGTTGCTGGAAATGGCAGGAAGGGAGAGTGCTGTCACTACTTGTTGGCTTGCCACAGGCATCTGGTTGGCCACTGTGAGAACAGGATGCTGGACAAGATGGGCCACTGGGATGATTCAGCAGGGTTTGTCACACGTTCTTCATGGGTTGGGCTGTCTGTCAGTGGAAAGCTTTGCTGCAGCAGATAGCCAGGGCAACACTTAAAAAAAAAAAGTTTGGAGATGAGATCTTAGGTGCAGGTGTAGGTTAGAAAAAGCAAGTGTACATTTTCTTCCATGCATGTCAGGGTGTTAAAAATGTCAGGGAGAGGAAGAGGATGGGCCTGGTTGATGTTAATTCCTGAGCCCAATACAAAAGCCCTGAGTCAGTATTAAGAATCACAGGTGCCAAATTGCACCCAACATTTATTTTGGGTGGGTGATGTCACGTGCATGATGTGAAATGCACATTGCGTGTATGATGACTGTTGCATCAGGAGAAGCCAACCAGGCCTCCTCCTAATGTGACATTTGTACTCCAGGCTTCGCTGGTCCGTCCAGCATCGCCCAGTGCTATGTGGCCCAGGACAACATCCAGCCAGGCCCCTTCCCCCTCAAGATGGGGGGGGGGAGAGGCTGAGCCCCATCCCAGCAGACATGGGGCGGGGGGTTTGTAGAGGCCTCAACCCCGTGGAGTTGATGTGCCTGGTAGGGATCTTACAGCCCTTCGGATATTGTTGGACTCCAGATTCCACCATCTTTTTAAAAAGTGTTTTTATTGATTTTCAACACACACACACACACGAACACACATGGCTAAAGATGGCCAGCATGCAAACATTTTGGCATCTGGTTGGCTTAAACATGTTTATTTGCCCAGGCATTTTAAAATGTCATGTTTAGTTTGCTTTGTAGTTTCCAAATGTTATAGTGCTGCCTCTCATTTTGCTAATTCATCATGAATGTAGATGTTTTGTTGTTTTATTTTATTTGGATCTGGTATGAATAGTTTTATTCATGCCCATTGTACACCACCTTGGAATGTGTTTGAATGAAGAATAATTTTTGGTAATTAAACAGTATAGAAATAATGTCAGATTTCATGGCATCATTTGTTCATGTCTTTATTTACAAGATTAATGTGCCATCCTCCATATAAATTCCAGGGCCATCTGCAGTTCCAAAATCAAACAATAAACTATAATAAAATACAGTGGAACCACAAGAGGTCAGAATATTTCTTCAGCTGTCACCTTTGTGGTCAGGATGGACAAATCTGCCAGCTCCATTTTCTGTTTCTTGGTTTTCCAGTCCTAAAGCTGAGTTTTCCACTTTTTCATATCAGCTTGCAATTTTTTCTAATTCCTCATGAAAATTCACCAGCATTTTAGTATGTATTTCTCCCAATTTACACATTTTGTATGCCATTCTGCCAAATATACACATTTTTAGAAATACTTGTCCCATATATAATACATGTCCGTGTGTTATTTTAACTAAAACATGGATTGTTGTGCACACTTTCTGCTAATATACACCTTTTATTACACCCTTTTTGGTTGAAAAATTCTATTACAAGATTCAGAGAATGGGAATTTCCAGCAACAGTTGTGTTTGTGCATTGTTTCAGGAAGTGGGTAGGTTTGCATTAAAATGTGAAGCAATTCAAATTTCTGCTCCACTCTTGCCTTATGGTAGGCTTTAAAACCGTCTTTTCCCACTTTGCATTTAGCAGCCTGAGTGCTGGTTCTGATTCTGATGATTCTGATCCCATTCCTAAATCAGCACTCCCACTATAAAGCCTCAGCGTTCCCAGGCTAGAGAGGAAATTGTAGTTGCCTTTTCTTTTGCACAATCTCTAGAGGGCATCAGCCACATTCTAGTGGTTAGAATGTTGGACTAAGACCTGGGAGACCAAGGTTCAAATCCCCACTCAGCCATGAAACTTACTGGGTGACCCTGGGCCAGTCACTGCCTCTCAGCCTCATTTACCTCGCAGGGTTGTTGCGGGGATTAAATGAAGAGGGGGAGAACCATGAATGCCACCTTGAGCTGCTTGGAGAAAAAGGTGGGATGTAAATGCAACAAACAAACAAACATGGGAATCTTAAAATGAGAGAAATCTTTATTTGTGCACGAAGGCAATGCAAATAGGCTAGAGATGTTTTTGGTGTGATAAATCACAGTGATTTTCAATTTTAAGGCATATGTGAAGATACTCAGCATAGGCTTACAGGCTCTCATCTTTATCTCAAACTCCACTCCGTGTCTTGACCTCTGACTGATATGTTTTGTATCCTTTGCACTGAAAGGTACTAAATCTAGGTTACTAAGTATTTTGTCATTTGCATTCAGGTCACCTTCCTGTATGTATATCTAAAGCAAAAACTCTTCAAGACACCTTGCATGTTTGCAAGCTAAAGGCTAGATTTAAATATCTTTTGTTCTGCTCTGATAGTTCTTCTCTTAATTGACTGGGAAACAAACCCTTGCTTGCTTTTCCTAATTATTAACTCACAAAGGCATTCTCAGAAGGAGCTCTGATTCGTTCTAGTAGCTTGGCTCTTTCGTGATAATCTTCTTCGTTAACATGCAGAGAAGCTGAGCTCTTGCAAAGTATTCTCTCTGGTTTGATTTAGGGTTGCCAGTGAGCAAGAGCAGAGTCACACTAAACTGACAACAGAACCTCGCAATGGATCAGGAGAGGAGTAGAAGCTGGTGAATTGTGGCAGATCATTGGCAAAGCCTTGTGGGTCGTATTTTTGAGGTTGTGTTGTAAACAAAATTTGCCCTTATTCCCTTATGGGGTACACAAGAGCCCTTATAGAATCCTTTGTAGGTTTTCCATCGGTAGGAGAAAATAACAGGCCAACCAGAGAATATTGAGAAGCAAAGCAACTAGTAAGCCTGATCTTTATTAAAGCTGTTGCAACAGGGTGCTCCCCTCACACGCAGGAAAGGAGGAGGACCCAGAACAAAGGTGTGCCTGCCCATATATCTGAAGAAGTGTGCATGCACACGAAAGCTCATACCAATAACAAACTTAGCTGGTCTCTAAGGTGCTACTGGAAGGAATTTTTTTTATTTTGCCCTTATATAGACATTTTAAATTGCCCACCCTGGAGTCCAAGACCACCCCCAGATACATCATACCCACATCACAGAAAAGGCGGTCTACAACAGAAATCTGAGTTCCTTGTTTATCTCCTATCTGGCAAGTTACCTGATTGCCTTTTCTGGTAGTCTGGCCATTCCTTTGAGATGGTAATCACTTACCGTATTTTTTGCTCTATAAGACTCACTTTTTCCCTCCTAAAAAGTAATGGGAAATGTGTGTGCGTCTTATGGAGCGAATGCAGGTTGCGCAGCTATCCCAGAAGCCAGAAGAGCAAGAGGGATTGCTGCTTTCACTGCGCAGTGATCCCTCTTGCTGTTCTGGTTTCTGCGATTCAGAATATATTTTTTCTTGTTTTCCTCCTCCAAAAATTAGGTGCGTCTTGTGGTCTGGTGCGTCTTATAGAGCGAAAAATACGGTAATTCCTGAGACAATGGGAAGGTTCCCTCACCCCCTCCCTCCTTGCAAAGAAACATTTGGTCAGTTTGGGAGTCAAAATGGTTTCAGGACTGTCTTCCTGTGCTGCTTCAGACATATACCCCCAGACACACCACACCACAACCTCTTTTGGAATGACTGAGTCGAATAACTACTGGTTGCCCAGATAAACATCACAGAATGCTTGAAGTCCCTACCAAGAGCCATATGGATGTTTTCAGGTGGCAATTATTTACATTGCTACTTGCTTGATATTTAGTACTGAACTGAAGAGTGTGGGGAAAACAGAGGCATAGAGTTGCTCGGGATTTTGTGGCACAATCCTTTTTGGGGGTTGTGTTGCCTGGGTGGTGGCAGCACTGGCAGGGGAAATAGAGACATTCCGGGGTCAAATCAGAAGCCAGGATTGCTTTCATAATTCTAGGACTGCCCCTGGAAAATTGGGACACTTGGAGGGCATGGAAGCCATTAACCATTGTTTCACAGTTCATATGTAACAAGAAATTATGGTTAGTTGCCACTGCCCTCACTCATGCAGAGGGAGGGGCAAAGGGGCAGCATATGGATGCAGCTCCTGCATACCCCAGTTTATTAAGTCAGGATTTGATTGTTCCAATCCAGCCAGTGTCTCAGATCAGATATTATATCCACCAGAACACATAGTCCATGACTCACACTCTGCTTTTCTCTACAAACTTTCAAAGATGATAACTGATCAGGACTGGGCTAACTGCACAAACAATTGCTTGGGTGAGGTGGCTTATATTTGGGGCAGCACCCCATTATGCTACAGGTAACTGGACCTGCCTCTTATAGGCAGAAAAAGCTAGATATAAATCTCTCTTTGCTGTGCTCTGCTAACTCTCTTAATTGGCTAGGAAACAACCTTTGCTTGTTTTCCTTAATTATTAACTCACAAAGGAGTTCCCGGGAAGAGCTCAGGTTTGTTTGATCTGGTATCTTGGTTCTTTCAAAGTAATTTTCTTAGTTAAGATGCAGAGGGTTAACAGGCTGAAGAAAGCCAATCCCTGCAAGATCTGAGAGGTGTACCCCAGGGGACTTCTGCGATTTTGTAAAGGAAGCTGAGATTCAAGTCTTAGATCATGTGTTCTTGTGGCTATAAGGTGAGATCTGAGACTTGAGTTCTGGATCCCTTGCGATTACGGCTGCAATGTTTAGTCAATTAACTGGTTCAATTAATAGATTAAAAACAATTTGATGTAGCCTCTGATTAATTGGAGAGCTGCTTTTTTGGGTATAATGGGTTAATTAAATTAACTTAAAAAACTGTGGGTGGCAGAGAGCTGGAAGATTTTCACATAGGAAGGGGCAAATTAATGCCTCTTCTGTGATGGTACCTGCTGTGACGTGTGTGTGATCTAAAAACAAAAAAAACACACACACATACCCACTTGGTTATACATTTCTATGCAAGTGTAATTGATGGATTCACATCCTTAATCAGCTGGGATCCTAATTGGCTAGGGTTCCTTTAAATGGGAGGCAACCCAACTGACGGGCGATACATCACAAGGGACATTGCTCTCAGGACAGGCTGAAGTTGTTTGGGAGAGCAAAATTTGGACCTGTCCTAGCTCTCTGCCCTGCATCCACGATAAAGAATCTGTGACAGACCATTGAAGTGCTATACATTTTTCTCAGCATACCAAATGGCAACTATCATGTGCCGACCAGAATGGAGTCTGCATCCACAGGTGCCAGAGCTGATGTGGGGTGGCGCATTGCGAGTGCCATCCTAGATACAGCCTGGCGGCTGACAACAAAGCTTGCAAAGATATAGATGAACTACCATTGGTAGTCCCCGTCACACATTTGAAGCACATTTATTATCATTATTATCATCATTATTAATTACCCACCCTTCACCATAAGGTCTGAGGGTGGGTGACAACATTAAAACACAAAACAGTTTGAAACAGTTGATAGCCATGTGAACAGACGAAGCTGTGTAGTGCTATGTCGGGGTGATGTATGCTTCTTTAATTAGGTTGTTCCTGATATTTTTTTTTTAAAAAGAACCTGCCTTGAGTTTTTCCTGTAATCTTCTTGTTTGCCGCAATATGAGGTCTCAGAAACATAGTTTCAAGTTCTGTAACGAGTGACCTTGCTGTTGGCAACTTTGTATTTCGGAGATTGACTAGACAGTTTGTGATACTTAAAAGTAAATGATTTAGGTTTTCCTTTTCTCGCTCGTGTACAGCTCTGGGCCCCCAACTGACAACAATCCAACTTTTGATATATTATTAATTTCAGGAGAAAGAGGGGAGCCGGAATGGTGACAGCTTATAGTTTTGCAAAGGGTCTTCAGGAGGCATGCTGTTCTGTAGATCCGAGACCTGGACTGGTAATTGATGGAAACAATGAATTGCACGAATCACCCCTTTGAAACGTGAGATTTCATCTAAGCCTAAGTTTAAGGTTCTGTTGTTGACGTACAGTGCCCTGAACAGTTTAGGATCTGGGTACCTGAGGGAATGCCTACACCCATGTAGACTAGCCGGCCTACTAAGATCTCAGAATGAGGCTTGTGCCACAGTCTGGAGAAACACACCTGGCGGTAGCCAGGAAAAACACTGAGTCATGCCCTGTATCTTCCTTTCTGACATCTGGCTTGATCACCAGCCGTGTGATTAGAAGAGTCCACCATCTTGCTCAGCTGCTGTGGGCCTACCCATCTTGATGCCAACCATTCAACCACAATGTGGGCAGCCTTTAAAACTCCTTTAAAGGACCTGAATCCAGTAGGTTGAGTGTCACAGTCTGCTTTTCCTGACTAGAGAAACTGCAGAAGTGTTCGTTCCACATCAGTTTATAGCCAGGGATAATCTTTTTGGTTCTGCTATGCTTCCCCCCTCCAAAGCTTGTTTGTGCATGACTTTTCACCACTCAGGATAGTGCTTGTGATCCGTGTAGCATACCAGATGGGAGAGTTCCTATTTCAACTTTTTTGAGTTCCAGTCATGCAACTAGGATGAGGTGCCCAGGGCATCTGTCTTGCATGCAAACTGGAGAGGGAGACAAAACGATAATCAAATATAATGTGCTATAAAGGTAAAGGGACCCCTGACCATTAGGTCCAGTCGTGACCGACTCTAGGGTTGTGGCACTCATCTTGCTTTATTGGCCAAGGGAGCCGGGGTACAGCTTCCGGGTCATGTGGCCAGCATGACTAAGCCGCTTCTGGCGAACCAGAGCAGCTCACGGAAATGCCGTTTACCTTCCCACCGGAGCGGTACCTATTTATCTACTTGCACTTTGACGTGCTTTTGAACTGCTAGGTTGGCAGATGCAGGGACCGAACAACGGGAGCTCACCCCGTCGCGGGGATTCGAATCACCGACCTTCGAATTGGCAAGTCCTAGTCTCTGTGGTTTAAACCACAGTGCCACCCGCGTCCCTAATAATGTGCTATATACTTATGCAATATTAAATTCTGTAATGCTTTCCTCTCAACATGAATAAATTAAATTTGTTTTCAGTATAGTAGATGAGCAGCCAGATTTTAGCTTCTTAAGAGGCTTAACAATGGCAGCAGGTCAGGCACAGTGGAATCATTGCAGTTGCACATTGCCTGCCTGCAGCCTTACACAGCACATCACCTCCAGTAAATCCACCTGCTAGTGGGTTTAGAAGAAAAACAGAGACACATGACAGTGGTCAACAGCATGCATCATTTTTGTTTATGCTTATTTTAAAATAAGGAACCTTATTTTAGTAGTAGTCACTTTCAGAGCTTAAAAGTAATTCTTGGGAGAGGAAAGCAAAATTCCAAGCCTATAGCCGTGCATAGAAATACACAAGTAATTACGGCACAGGCAAATTTTGCAACCTCCTAAGTTTGCACGAAAGTATTCCAGCTTTTGAAGCTGCTGTTGCTGAGATCCAAAACTCCCAGCTCACACATTACAATGCTGATGTGAGTAGCCACTCTGGAGAGTGAAGCAAGTAAATGAAAGAAGAGCCATAGCTAAGTGGTGGAGCACTTGCTTGGCATGCAGTATGTCCCAAGCGCAAGCCTCATCAGCTCCAGGTAGGATTGGAGAAGAGCCTCTGTCATTCAGCACACACAATACCAAGCTAGATGGAAGAATGGTATGACTGGGTATAAGGCAGCTATAAGCAGCCAAGTACAGTGTCTCAGATGGTCAGTGTGCTAATGAAAAGACCATTTCCCCCTCATCTCTTTGCTCATTACTTATCTGGTAAAGGTTTTTTCTCTTCTTGGCAATATGTCCATGAAACAGCCTTGACTTAATATAAAGCATCCAAACTCTGTTAGTCCTCTTTGGAAATTTCCAAGCCTCTGAAAAGCTGAAAACATTCTGTCCCTTCCCCACCCTGGTTAAGACATCCTTAGTGTATGCCTATTAACCTCATGTCAAAAAAGGAATATCCTAAAGGATTTGATAAACTGCAAATGAAATTATATAAAATATTTTTTTCCCAGGCGGTTGAGTCTTAGTGATTAAGAAAACACAATTTCCTGTAATTAAATCTTAACAAGAAATGTTATTAAAAACACTCTGTCCCAGCTTCTGTAATAATTGTCCGCTCCCCCAGAACAGTAAACAGAATTAGATTGTGCAACATACACTCTAATCCATGTGTCATTTTGATCAAATTTGCCTTAATAACTTTATCTTGAGAGAAAAGTTGAATCAACAGGAATCGCTCCGCAGCGAGCCTGACAGGCCCCTTGCTTGGTAGAAACGGCTGGGATTTATGATGATATATTACCCTGCTGCGTGTGTGCAAGTGCCGCTGACAAACCACCAAACTTTTATCTCTTCCGTGCATGGGCTGCTGTGGGCTTTTAATGCAAGGGCTGCTGCCGTTACCCGTGCACATTAAAATGCCTTCTGTACTTTCTGGTCTCCTGAGAAAATGAGTGTGGGAAGGCAGGCAAGAGTCATAAACCATGATGTCTAAACCGCATCCATCCTCATCCGCCTTGCACCACACTAGACCACATCCCTGCCCTAATGGTGAGATGCTCCCTCTGTGGCTGGCTGCTGCTTTCTACTTTCCAGCTTAGATGCTGTTTGGTGCTCTCGTTAACAGATCTTCCAATAAGCCCTTTAGACACCAAGCAACAAACTTCTCTCCTGCTGTCCAGCATGTTAGGAATTTTCGACTGCAGCGTAATTTGCTCTTCTTACATTTACAAACAATGGAGGTAACAGGTGGGAGGCAAACGCGAGGCAGAGAAACATTTGAGCAGGAGCCATTTTTATCTGACGAGAAGCAACATTTGTTTTGTTTTTGTTTATTTCCAAAGAGCGCCGCGAGGACTCCAGGCACGTAACAACCTTTCAAGTGCAATATTGCAAAGGGAAAGTATACATAATATTGCAACGTGAAAGATTGCTTCCAACATAAAAAGAAAGGATAAAATATCTCCAGAAAGTACATTGTATAAAATTTACTGCTAAAAATAAAGCCAGGCTGTCGAAGGCTTGCCAACATCCCTTCTCCTCCAGCTTTCCCTTTCCAGGCCTGCACAAACTTGCCTTGCTGCCTAATATGACCTCTGCTTTCAGGGTTCTTGGGGACTTCAGTCACTACTGATGCTGGTTTGTTGCCTGCTCATCAGATTGATGTGGCTTTCTTGGGCTGCATACACACAACCATTTATTCCGGAATCAATGGGGATGGAGTCCTTGTTTTCCCCATATAGTGCCTCCCACAATCCAGATCGATTGCACCCCCTCCCCCAAACCTAATTGCAGATTGATTCTGAAAAAAGCCCTATGCTTTGTGCTCACCCATCACACTTACGAAAATGGGAACTCTTGGAACAGGACCTCATAAGTTGATGGAAATATGAATAGTTCCTATGGCTTTTTATGTTGGTTTGCAATGTTGCCCTGAGCTCTTCCTCCTGACTATTGCTAAAGAAGAGAAACTGCCATTAGTTAACCTCTTTCTCCACTACCCATGGGAAATAATTGTCTTCTAAATGCCTTGACTTGAATTGTGATTGTTACTTGTGGGAAGCCTGCAGGAAGTAGGTTGAGCTGCAACTTGGGGAGGAGAGATCATCTGAAAAACCATCTCAACCAAACTGTAGAGAAAAGTCCACTCAAACGGTGATGGGAATCTAGGGATTTGCAATCTGATGGGGCTGCTAAGAATTCCTTAAGCAGAAAGCGCTTCTCCTCTACCCCAAACTACAACTCCCAGGCTGCAAGTTTAGATCTGTTGTACTGTCGGTTCACCCATAGCATAAGCCTGCTTACTTATTTTATATTACTACATCCCACCCCTCACCTATGGTCCCATAGTATATTATCCTGCTTTACCGTGGAAAAGCAGGATAATATACTTTTCCAATCATAACACAGGCCAGAAGGTAGGATGTTTTACCACAGGTGAGAAAGCGCTGGAGAGAGATGACATCTTTCTCCATATTTGCTTTATTTCGAAATATAAAAGCAGAGTATAACTGGAGGTAGGCAGGCAGGCATCAGATCTCCAGAGAACAACCTGGGCAACCATCTGAAGGCTGCAGCCCAAGACCCAGTTAATTCAAAACTCCCATCCTTCAGTCTTCAGGTGACCTGTTTACTGAGCATTCACCCTGATTTGTTTAAGCTAAGCTTGCTGACAGGTGATAGGATATCTGCTCTTTATTGAGCATTCCTTCTTATTTGTTTGTGGGGAGGTTATTCAGCATCTCATCCATTGTCATCCCACACTTTTGAGTGTGTTTCCTCATCACTTTCCTTACCATAAAATGTCTGGTTTTTAAAAAGTGAATTTGTTGCATCAGAGTGCGTCATAACTCTGTTATGTTGAACTCAGTCGTCAGGATCAGGTGGTAAGTAGCAAGTGATGCTGTTTACTGGACTCTCTTCCACCGGCAAGAGTTTGCAAGCCTTCAAGCATAAGGAATAAAAGGAGAACTCGGCTCCTTTTCAGTCGAAACTCTGGCTTATCCTTTCCAGCGGAGAATTGACTAAACAAGGGCTCTGTCAGCTGGCTGACAATTTTCCAGCCTAACCTGAAATCAGCCTGACAGTAGCTGGGCTGCCTGTTCACCTGGGGGCTAATTTTTAAAGCTGGTAATTGGCTCTCATCACTGTCATGTCAGATTACACTATTCATTCTCTGGCAAAGCCTAAAAAAAGAGAGTAGGGAAATAATGTTTGGTGGGAGGGAACGGGAGAGGAAGCCTCCTCCACACCTCTCTCTCTCATTCTGGCCAGTGTGGCTCAGCTTTGGCCGTGCAGGATCCTGATTAAAAGAGCTAAAATACCATGTGGGACTGGGACGATAACACGGCTGACAGCTGAGCCAGCCATGCCAAAGTTACGTGATGTGTGTGAAAGCAAAGTTCTCTGCGCGAGGAACCTGCTTTAAAGAAGCATTCACGAGAAGTGCCAGAGGGTGGGGGTGAGTGGGGATAATCCCGCTGAGATGTCTTCATGCAACTGACAATTTGTAATTTGAAATGTGCAGTTTTTCAGTTGGTGTGAAACTGATGAAGCAAGCTCGGTTGCTGGACCGCAGTTAATTTCATTTAAAAAGCCATGTTTCCTTTCACAGAACAATGCCCTCCTTGTCTAAAGCTGTCCGGTGAGAGAAACATGAAGGGCACAGATGCTCCTCTGTAAGATGCTTCCACATACATGCAGTGTAATCCTATATCTGCCTACTCAGAAGTCAGCTTTGTTGTTCCCCGTGTAAGTGTGTATAGGATTGCAGTGTCGGAAGGGCAGTAACTTGTTTTCCTGGCAATCAGAGCCAAAATGAATTTGCATCCGAACGTTCTCCTCTGAAACTGATGGTGTCAACTGTTCTTCAGATACACTTTGAATATTTGTCAAATATTTGCCAAATATTTGGCATCCAGTGACATTTGATATTGGGTGTGAGATAGTATTAAGTAGTTGGCAGCATTTTATAGATGAAACACAGTGGTATTTTTGCATTTGGCAGTCGACAGTTGAGCTTATGAAATTTCATATTTCGGGCAGAGGGGAGGGAGTTTGGAGGGGAAGGTGTCAATCCAGAAATGTAAACAAGCTTAAAGTACTTGAATGTTGAAAGTACATTTTCAGTTCAAAAATGTTGCTGTCAAAAAATTAGATGTCAACTGTTGAGATTTTGTCAAATTTAGAAAATTTATAAACTTTTAAAAAGCTCAGCTGTGATGGTCATCATGTCATTATAAGGATTCACATACTTCAGGGTTGAGACCTAGGAGTATCCACTTAAGTGCTTAATATGTATCCTGTTACCTGTTCCCCACAGTTCTTGTGTTCTTCACCCCATCTGCTACCCACTGTCCCCTACATCCTCTGCTGGACCCAACCACTTTGCCTGTGGTCCCTTTACTTGGTACTTGCATCTCCTCCCACAACTCTTTTCACCATCTTTTACCTGCTATGCAATTTCTGCCTTTACTATAGGCATCAGGACAAATGTCTCTCCTGTCTGACTGATGGACTAGCCCTATAATAAATAAGTCACCCGTGGTAATTGCTGGGGTATTCTAACATTATCCACAAACCTGTGGAGGGGTTGGAAGTTTTTGATGCACCATTTGATATGTGATGGTGAGACTGTTTGTTTACCTGAGCCATCCTTCTCTCTCCTGGCTGCCTGCAACAGATGCTTTCCTCCTGACCAATGGATCTTTGCAAAAAAGCAGTGGATGGGATCCAATTGTAATTCTGCCCCAGCAAACGCTATTAGCTGTTTCTGGAATTAGTCTCACATTATTTCAGGGAGGTGGCAGTGCAGCCTCTGCAGCCTACACACTCCGTCAACACACTTTGCTGGCCAATTTCTTATCTGTCGGATTCTAACATGCCTGCTGCCGACAGAGTGTTTGAACAAACTGCCAGATTCTCTCTCCATGTGACACTGCAGGCATCTGTTGCTTGTTCGGGGTGGGGGGAAGCACCCCACCCTCTAGCCGGTTGATATTGTCATGAGCCAGCCAAACACTCGTCATCCTAGATCAGGAAGACATGCCTTTTCTTTAAAATTGAAGGCCTGAGAAACGGGTTTGTATGCCAAGACAGTCGCAGCATTTGGGGGATTGTTCTTTACAGCAAACTGCGCCATTCGTGATATATGCTGGTTCCTACAGCAACTGATGGACCCAATTCATCTTCCATGTAGCTGTCTGCAAATTGGCAGCCAGGACACCGGCATTTTCAGTACCCTGGAAGGGAGAGGAGAAATAGACTTGTTCTTTCTTCCTTGTGACAGGATCAAAAGCTAAGGACTGAAAGCAGCTTGTCAAAGTCAGCTTTTTGGGGCTGCTGCTGCAGGAATATAGAGATATATAAATGGCTGTAGAAAATAGGACTTACAGCGCAGATTTTAAACTAAGTACGTTTCAAAACTTCCGTCCAAAGCACAGCTGCAGGATTCTAGATCAGGCCTGCGCAATGTGTGCCTGATCGAACTGAACACAGCCCACCCTCTGGCCTGGGATCCTGCTAGGCACTTTTCAATGCACCTCCCACCTCAATGTTTTTTCAGTTCTAGGCAGGCAGCAAAAGCAAGACATTTCCTGAGCCTTTGATGACCAGCTGTACATGGCTACTGAGCTGTATTTGGTTTGATGGGATGGAAACTCTGCTGGACTGCTGTAGGAGAAGATCAGATTCTTAAAGAGCTCAAAAGCTGTCACTTGAAGACTCTCAGCGGATTCCTTTGGAGACTTGTAGTGATGAAGTGAATGTGGAGGCAGAGATACCACAGTCGAAGAGGAATCCAGCAGTGCAGGTTTAAGGCTACATTTGCAGATTTGGGCAGTGTCATCCATGCAGGTCCAATTAGTCCGTCCTGGGACACCTCCTCCGCTTTACCAGAACCTGAAACATAGGAGCCACTTTTAGGTCAGATTCAAACCATACATTTAAAGCACACGGCTTCCCCCAAACAATCATAGGAACCGTAGTTTACCCCTCACAGAGCTACAGCTCCCAGCAACTGTAACAAACTACAGTCCCCATGATTCTCTGGGAGAAGCCATGTGCTTTAAATGTATGATATTGATGTGATTTGTACTATACAGATCTAACCTTTCTCCTAGCATGCTTTTGGAAAGTGTGATTCATGTAGCATGTAGCGTGGCCCTTGCACTATTTTTGTTGTAGTTATGTCATCTCCAGGGGTGGGACTGACCTGTGAGTAATCATAACATTTGGAGTCTTACTTCTCTCCCTCTCTCACCATCTGGTGTCACTCAGTTTTTGCCCTTGTGTCTATGGAATTTCTCTGGCATAGGAATTATGCTGGTATAATGTTATACCAGTGCAACTTGTGGGATAACCAGCCTCATATAACCAACATGCTTAAGTCTAGTTAATACACGAAGGGGTTAATACAATAGAGTAAGCTGTCCTGCCAGGCGTAGCTCACCTTGGGAGAGACTAGGTAATCAAGCCTTTGTTCCCTTCCAGTCTATCTGTTGAACTCAGCATGTTGCTCCAGTTTAGATGCATGGTTCTCACAAGCCACAAGTTCCTATACCTGTAATCTAGGAACTTTTACCACCTTTTTACTAAGCCATGTTTTACTGCCTATGCAGTTTTTCCTGACTGATGTATGGAAAAGCACATGAACCTGACCTTTCAAAAGTTTGTAAGTAAACCAATTTTTAACTTGCCAAACTTGTGGTCTTTTCCTATGCTGGGGGAAGAGGGAGAACTCACAAGGGCATATTTTAAAGGTCTAACAGACTATATTTCTATGCTTTACTTTACTACATATTTTGTGATTTCAAATTTCTGCTGAGGTTCTCACACCAGAAAGAGTACTCACACACTCAAAGAGTACTTGCTCCAGACTTGAATCTTGGTATCCAATGAATTCTTCATGCATATATATATATACCTTGAACTAATGCATCTGTGGTGTGACACCAGTGTACATCCCTATATTCAAGCAGTGTCATCATGACTGGACTTATTAGCAGCCCTATCCTCACCCAGCTGGCATGAAGAAATGATGTTGGTGTGTTAGACATCTTGGATAGATTTGGGCAGATTGTAAAACTAGGCACAGCAGAAGGAATGACTCCCTGGTGCATATCAGTCGCCTCTCACTTTCCAGCGTGGATTGTAAAATTAACACATTTATCCCAAACTGTCTAAATAAAGAGACCAATTTAGAACAACCCATATTTGCAAACATCTAATCTTGAAATAATCCAAACAAGCTATTGCCTAGTCTTCTTCCATCTTGTGTCCCGAGGGAATAAACAATACCAAAGCACCCGACTTCTGTTCAGCTTTCTGTGCCTCCATGAAAGGCATAGCGTTTTGTGACTTTTGACTTCACAGGAAGCGCTGCTGGCTGGATGACCAAGTCACTCTCTGTAGCATCCATTGTCACCCTTAACCCTCTTGTCAAGAAGAGTCTTTGACTGTGTGCACGCTATACCTTTAAAACATATTTGAAGCACATTTCCCCCTCAAAGAATTATGGGTATTGTAGTTTACCCCTCATAGAAATACAATTCCCAGCAACCCTTAATTCTTTGAGGGCGGAAACATGCTTTAAAGATATAATGTTTATGCAGCCTTAATCCTAAAATGTGGATAAGGTTTATGTAACTTGGTACAGACTGCTATTCATAGAATCATAGAATTATAGTTGGAAGGGACCATGAGCATCATGTAGTCCAGCCCCATGCAATGCAGGAATCTTTTGCCCAATGTGGGGTTTGAACCCACAACCTGGATATTAAGAGTCTCATGCTCTCCCAACTGAGCTATTCAAATGGGAAAACAACTTTTGAAAACAGAGCTTTTATGCCCTTTGGGCAGCTGCTTCCATCATTTCTTGCTCCTTTGTTCTTCTTCTATGCACACTCTCAGTGATGTAAGATCAAAGGCCATGTTCAGATTTCATCAGTGTCACCCAATTTGCTTCCAGTTGTTTCAACAGACTCTCTCACTGTCTGCAAAGCTCTCCTCCAAAGTTAAGCTGCACCCCCCAGCAGAGACCCCTGGTATGGACCTTACAGGGGTGGAGGAGCCCAGGAGAAGCCAGGTGCCCTACTTCTTTGAAAAGCCTCTAGACACATCAGCAGACAAATTCATCATGTCCCACAGTTCTGACAGCATCAGACGACAGTGTCACCTTTCATCACAGTGGAGATGGATGATATGAACAAAAGCAGGAAGGTTTGAATGCAAAGTAATGACTCAACATCTGCAGCAGGACAGAGAATGGATGGGAGTCTGAGGGTCTCCTTCAGAGACCATGTTTGTGTGAGTTGGGCTTGTTTGAGGAGCTTGTGGAGATGGAGTTTTTGTTTGCCGTTGCGTATGTCTGAATCCACAGGAGTGTCGTTTTACAACTGTGCACCCCTGATGTGGGGTGGGAGATTTGCCCAAACAGAGCATTTTCTGGATTTCTTCCCAGTGCTTTATTTGTCCTGCACAACGTTTTCTGTTCCATAAGTTCAAGAGTAACAACAATTTGATGCTAATTGCAAACCGAATGGAAATTCTCTCCCATCCCTAAACACCACACAAACACACGTTTTAAAAAATGTGAGGGGCCACTTTTATATATCTTGTGTGCTCAGCATTCATGCTGATTTGTCTGCAGGGAGGTTAGATGATGTCATGTCAAGCAAGTATAATTCCATACCTTCCAGTGCTTTTCTTCCTCACTTTCCTTACCTGATCTTTTATGGGAGCAGATTTGTTTTGCAAGAGCTCCAAATCATTGAGTTGCCTGAATTTGTAGATATGTGATTGACTTCTAACTGAAAATAGTAATAGTCTGGAAGTGCTCAAAATATTTTACCCTTCAATATTGCTCAAACTCTGCTTCATGGTAAGGCTGCATCTGGTCTTTATTTTCCCTACTGTTGCATTTCAAGCTATGAGGAAAGCTTTGGTACAGAACAATGAGAAAATACACCCTGGCTTTCTGTTCTTCCTTTCCCCTCAAGCAACCAGTGGGAGGAAGGGGTAATGACAGGATTTGCTGACATTTGTCAGGAATGAAGGGAAAACAAATGTTCCCCTTGGAACTTTGAATTTTTCAGGTGTTCAGTTTGAGTAAATGAGTATTCAAATTTGATGCGTAAATTTTAAAATAGCACTATTTGATTAATCTCCAGGGACGACTTTTTCATTCTATCCTTTGCTCCTTGGTTTTCATGCCAGAGCTAAATGCTTTTCTCTGGGGTGACAAATGGCAGCATCTCCAGGACACTCATTGGCTATGCAGAGAACTTCACATCTGAACAAGTAGGCGAATGAGCTGTGAAACGCATTTGATTTAACTTAATTTCCTGCATGCCGTGAGCACTGGAACACCTGGAAAATGGGATGCAGGCAGGGACAGTAGAGAGGGGAGAAACTGAGATGGAGGGAAAACTAGGATGGTGGAGATGGGAGACAAGACAGATGTGGTGGTGCTGGACCGCAGTTTTTATGATTTCTGCCAGCAGGCTAGGCAAAGGCATGAACCACAATGGAAACGAAGTAGGAAGAATCCCCTTCTTCCCAGAAGGTACAGTACCTATGGCAGCATCCTAGAAACAATGTGGTTTTGGGGATAGGTTGGTAGAATTGGGGCTGGACCCACCATTATGCAGAATGTGGTGGCTGCCTCAGGCAGCTGTTTTTGGGTGTCAAGAAAGGACAGCCCATTTCTAGTCATTTCATTTATTGTATTTTCTATTCCCAGGGTGAGGTGCTCATGGGATTTTCTGGCTTAAATGGTGGAATAAGTTTCATTGCCTGAGTACTATGCAAAACGAAATGGAGAATGAGCTGCAGTGCTCACTGATGTAAAACCCTTAGTTGAAGCTTGAGCAGCTTAAGAACCAGCTTGAAGAAAGTATTAGAGCAAAAGAAGAAGTAGAGGTTGACAAAAACTGGTCTAAGGCAACATCATGCAACCTGATGTAGACCAGCTCTGCTTCAAGTGGCTTAATATCACTGTTCTAAGCAGTATGTCAAATAAGGAAGGATGTGTTCCCTCCTGTGCTTTTCTGCCCCATCAACAGACTCTTTTCAGGCCATCCGTAGAACCTTGTCAGAGTGAGAACATTTTCCTGCTCTCCAGAGATGGAAGGTGCTGCTTATTTGACGCAACAAAGTTTGAAAGGCTTAATAATTAATCAGTCATGGAATCTTAGCTGCACTTCGGGATCTCTCTTTTGGCAGCCCTTCATCATGTGTCACTTTCGCCAGCCAATTGGCACAAAAACTGACAAGTATGTCATATTTTATTCCTGTGCAGCTATGCCGGAGAAATTTAAAGGGGTTCCTAGTCTGGAGGTAGCCCTCCCAGAAACCCAAAAGAGGAGGATGCAGGCTCCAAGTGGAAAAAGAGGCCTTTATTGAAATACAGATATGCATAGGGACAGCCTCAAAAATAAGGATGCTGCTGCAAAGACCCACATCCAAAGCAGAGTTTCTTATACACTTCCAGGTTACACACATGATTGCCAAACAACCAATCAAATGATTACAACTTTCCCATAGAAAGTACAAGCCATAGATCCAATCAGAGATTATTATGCTCTCATTATAATAATATGTGATCATGCATTGTCGCCCTTCATGGTCTAATTCAATTAATTTCTGATTAATTACTATATTCTTTACATGTCTACAAACATCTATTTTTAATAATCCATGATGAATATATCCATTCTCTACATTAACTTAAATTCAATGATACTGTTCTGCCTAGTCATATCTCCTTTTATGTATTCTCAACTTTTCATTCTTTCCCATTAGAATACAGACTGTACTTGAAACATTCTCTTTTTCCTACTAGAAGGGGCTGGTGAGAATTCATACATGGATTGCTAAGCAGCACTGCTAATATCACCTGTGGGGTTTTAACGAACAAAATGGAGAGAGATAAAGGGAGATAGGAAATTCTCGTTCCTTCAGTTGTGGACAGGATTATGTTTCCGAAACCTAAAATTCTGTGCACTGTTTTCAGGTTTCATTTTATAGAATTCAAATAAGCAAATTCATTGTTTCCTGCCTTGGAACAGGTATTAAACGGTAAAGGATGCAAATTGCTTGAAAGAGAGAGACAATAAATCTGCACTGTTCTGCTACTGTGTGTGTGAGATAGAGAGAGCAAAGTACGTTTATGCACATTTGCCCACAATTATGCAAATATATGTGCAACACAGTCTATGGGGCTTTTTGTTCCTGAACTTTGGCAGGTATAACATTTTAATTTTTGATGTGATGGGTAGATGTAGCTCCCTGAATAGTATTCAAGCTGAAGGTAATATGCGGATGAAAGAAGAGGAAAAGGAATTGCTTGGAATAGTTAAGAACTGTGCAAACACCAAATAGATAGAGTTAGAGATCATAATTGAATGCTTCAAAAGTAGGCAACCATTTTTAAAAGTCTTCTATCCTGCCCTCTCTTCCAAAGAATTTCAGCTCCAAAGGTGGACTGATTAGGGATCTGATATGTTAGAAAGAGAGAATTTCCCTCTCTCTTTCCTCATAATGCTAGTACTTTGGGTCATCCACTTCAGTAGACTGGCATGAGATTCAGGACAGCCAAATGAAAATACTATTTTACATGCTACATAAATGAGTCATGAAATTCTTGGGCATAAGATAGGGTTGTATAGGAACAAAGGAATCTGCCTCATGCCAAGTCAGACCACTGGCCCAGCTAGTCAGTGTTGTCTGCACTGACTGGCAGCATCTCTCAAGGGTTTCAGGCAGGGGATCTTCCCAGCCCTACCTGGAGATGCCAGGGATTGAACCTGGGACCTTCTGCATGCAAAGCAGATGCTTTGCCACTGAACTACGGTGTTGGAGTGGAATTCTAATGCAAGGCAGGCCCCTACAGGTGATATCATAGGATCTGATGTGAAATGATGGCTCCACATGGAGCATCATTCAGGGTTAAGCACCCAGTCCAAGAAGCAAGCTAAGCAAACATATGACCAAACAAAAAAGACCTCAGGCTGTCCTAGAGCCTGATATAGTAATAGTGTGTGTATGTATATACGGTATGTCTATATTAAAATTTTAATATAGACATATATACATTCATTTTCTGACTTTTTAACTAACAGTTCTATTAGTTTTCTGTTAACCCAATACCAGTAAAAGATTAAATACTGAGACTGCAATATAATAATAAGTACGCCAGGACCATCTGCCTTCTTCCCCTTCCCTCTCCAGGTTCCACTCTGGGGTGAGGTCCACTGGCTTAGATCTTTAAAAAAAAAAGATCAAATAGCTTAACGGAGTATAGGTTTATCAGCGGTTTTTCAACATAATAGCTATATCATAGAATTGTAGAGTTGGAAGGGACCCTGAGGGTCATCTAGCACAACCCCCTGTGATGCAGTATCCATGACATTTGGCCATCCAATCTCTGCTTAAAAACCTCCAAGGAAGGAGAGTCCACCACTTGCCTTGGCAGTTTGTTCCACTGTTGAACAGCTCTTACTGTCAGAAAGTCGTGTCCCCCCCGATGTTTAGTCAGAATCTCCTTTCTTGTAACTTTATTTCATTGGCTTGGGCCCTACCCTCCAAAGCAGCAGAAAACAAGCTTGCTCCATCTTCTATCTGGTAGCCTTTTAGATATTTGAAGATGGCTATCTTATCTCCCATCAGACCCCTCTTTTCCAGAATAAACATACCCAACTCCCTCAACCTTCCTCAGAAGGCTCGGTTTACAGAACCTTGATCATCTTGGTTGCCCTCTTCTTCACACTTTCCAGCTTGTCAAAACCTTCTTAAATTGTGGCGCCCATAATATATTACCAGACCCTACAAGTGTCCCTATTTTCCAGGGACATCCCTGATGGAGTTTTTTTTAATGTTTAATGTTTTATTATATTTTTATATATGTTGGAAGCTGCCCAGAGTGGCTGGGGCAACCCAGTAAGATGTGTGGGGTATAAATAGCAAAATTATCATTATGGAATGGGACGTCCCTATTTTCATCTGAGAAATGTTGGAGGTTATGTATTACATATGACCTCCATGTTCAAAGGCAGTGCATCTCTGAATACCATATGCTGGGGACAAGCCATGGCTGGGGAGACTCAGCCAGATGGGCGGGGTATAAATAAATTATTATTATTATTATTATCATCATCATCATCATCAGGTGTGTTGGTGTGGTTGCGTGTTGATGCCGTCATGCATCTGCTTGGCTATAAACAGGATCCTCAACTAGACAGGTCCTTGGCCTGTTGCAGCCGGATTGATCTTATCTTACTCTGTCAGGGGAAATGTTTTCTCCCTTTACTTTTCACACTTCTTTTTCTTGACAAAGTTACAAGGTAAAAAGGTTGACTAAAAGCCGGCACAGCTGACTATGATGGAATACCTAAAAATATCCAAATTGTCTCTCTTTTTTTCAAATAAAGGATGAAAAGAAAAATGAGATGCAGTGGGAAACAACAGAGAACCATGTAAATCAAACAGAGGTGGAATGGATGTGCCTTATCCAGGATTCAGCCACTAGCAATTACTTATTCAGATAACAGATTATTAGAGTAGAGAGAGAATCACTTCATATATATATATATATATATATATATATATATATATATGCATGCCTGAGGAAATATATGGAAAGGCATCTGGCTCTGTGCACGGTGGAACTATTCCAGATGTTTCCATCTGGCACCATGCCGGTTGTTTGTCAAGGCAAAAAATGGGAAATGTCAGAATCCCTGTTGAAAAATAAGAGTAATAGTTAAAGTCATGACTCCCTATGTTAACATGGTTTTGCATTCAAAGTGTGTAGAATAAACCATTATTGACAACTTAATATGTGGATATAGCACTATACTGTGTAAACACCAATGTCATATGTAAAGATTCTTTAGCTGTTTTTCAGGGTTGATCTGCACAATCATTGGAAATGCATTTTATATCCTTTACGCACTCATCCTTCAAGTCCCATTTTGCAAACAAATGTGTGATCTCTTCGCTAAGGACAATATATGGATGGTAGAGTGAGACATGATTGCCTGTCGGTGAGGATGTTTAGGAGAGTGGTTGATGGGTTTGATCTTACTGTTAGGAATCCCAATAATACTCATCTGGGGCTTGGAAATCCTTGCCAGGCATCCCACACCACTCTTTATGTAGCACTGCAGATTCACCAGGATCTGATGTAGCATTTGGGGCAGCACACAGTAAGCGTATTATGTTCCAGGAGAAGCATGTGCATCCCCATATACATGCTCAGGAACAATATTGGCTGTATATGGCCGCAGAATGTTTCGATATTTATTTATTTATTAAATTTCTATACCCACCTTCACCTACCCTATACTGCCCTTTTACAATATAAAAACACAAAACCACATAACATAATAACAGATGAAAACAATAACCGCCCCCTTTCCCACAGATATGCTGCACACATCAATAAAGTCCCCCCACATCATTTCTTGTAGCTGGGATAGGATGGATCTGTTAAGAATTTTTAAGAAGGCAAAACATAAACTAGAATAGTTGCATAAGTTACATGGTAATGCTATAAGAAGGAGTAGAAAAAAAGAGTGAGGCTGGATTTTGGGGGGCGTGTTTGTTGGACAAATTTTCAATTGAAAAATAAAAACGCAGAGCCTTCCTGCATTCATTTGACACAGTGGGAAATGCATAGACTGCAGGAGAGTTGAAAATAGTGATGATGATGATGATGATGATTGTATTTTGGATTTAAAAAACATGGGGATACTGAAAAGAGGAGAGTTCTACCATTTGTCACCATTCATATCACAGGCACTATCTATCTATGCTAATAACCTTTTGCAGTAACATAGAAATAGTGTCCAACAGGCCCTATTCACTATTCATGATCTCCATTAGGAGGCCATGACACATGCAGAACCCACTCCAAATGACGAATGAAAAGCAATTAATGTGATATCTATGAGAAGAATAGCATTTTCCCATAGGACTGATGCAACTTGTCCTGTGGGGGAAAGGTACTTTCAACTGAAGCACCATCTCAAGGGAAGACATCTGACCGTAAGCAACAAATAAGCAATAACTAAATGTTTTGTTATAGAAACAGCTCGGCAAGGGAGGCTGCAAGTTTGAACCAATGTAATCTAAGGAGGAAAACCATTGAATTTTGATGGGGGGGGGCTGAATTTGGTTGAAGCCTCACCTCAGCCACAGCCTCATGGCAAATCGTTCTGGGCTCCGGTTTTTCATTGGCACAATGAGGAAAGCCTGACGTATCTCACAGACTTGCCCTGAAGACAGACACAATTTGCCTAACATTTGCAAATTAAAGTACACTTCATCACAGAAGGGGATATTTGCTGTGCAGAGAAGGGAAGGAGGGTTGTAGGATTACAGAGATGTGGTGATCATAGTAGCATCAATATCAGCTGATAAAGGGTTCTAACACAGCCAGCAGGGGATGAGAGCTGGGTTTATCATTAGCACTATTCTGTGTGTCTTTTGCTAAGGGAAAGTGTGTGCGTGCGTGAGAGAGAGTGAGCACATGCAGCAAGAGAAATGATCAGAATAAATACAGAAAGGTAAACATGGAGCTACAATTAAGTCTGTAACAGTTACCATAGTTACCTAATATCAGGGCAAATAAGCCAGTTTAAGTGAGCAGTGCCTGTTCCATGGAGTCCTTGCTGTGAAGCTGGGATGTAGTGGAAAATAAGACATCCATGTTGGACTTAGTGGTCCTGGAATAAGGGCCATTCTGTTAACACCTGGAACACCTTGAGCTGCTCAAGCAGGCTAAAGAGGGACATGAGAAAACGTGCTATGTGATGTTTTTGCTTTAATTTACAGACCAGTTGGAGCCAAACAAGGCAACGGCAAAGTTGGAGTGTGCTATATGCCATTAAATTGGCAGGGACTAGTAGCAGCACAAAAGTAACCTGGTGCCACTCCAATTTGCTCCACATAGGACTTAGGATGGAATAAACGGACTTTATTTATTAACAACACTAAGATTCTCACATGACTTTTCTGAGGCATCCAGAACAGCAGTCAAAGATTTGTCACACTGGACGCAAATATTCTGCATGTATGGTCATGAAAGATTAGTGTAAAGAGGAGATGAGTTATACCTGATGCCCATATCCTCAACAGTGTGGTCCCACTTCTGCTAGATCTCTTCCCACCAGTGCATCCACCAGTATCTCCCATGAAGCCCATAAAAAGTTTCAGTAACTAGCCCTCTAAAACTCACAATACGTAGAATGCCCCCACTAAAATTCACATCTGTATTGCATTGGATGTCTGGATTAGAGAGCTCCAAAAAGCATGGTGGTGGCTGATGTAGGTGCCTATTTCCCATCATCGGGGGCCATGCCAACACCATTTTGTGGCCCTGTATCTTCTTATGTTCTTTTCAACGTGTCAGCCATTTTGTGTTATGCCACTTCTGCAGAGCAGCCATTTTGACTTATGCCATGCTCCATGGTAGCCATGTGACACACACAGCACTTTCACAAAATGTTCCCAGTGGCCCAAAAGGTCAGTTCCAAAGTGAAACACTTGGTAGATACATATAGCACTATACTATAGCCACAAGTATTGTGATGAAAATAATTGCAAATAAGTTTGTGTTTTCTTTCTCTTTTTTTTTATTAAATATTTTTATTAAGCAATTTTTATAGCCACACAAACAATCAATACATAACAACGACAAATACATAAACAGACAATAACAAAAACAAAAAAAACAAAAAAAACAAGTACCATTTCATATCCTAATTTCTTAAACCTTTCTTCCTCGACTTCCTCATGCCTCCCTTTTCTGTATTCCAAATTCTAATCAATTACTCAGCAAATCTTCCCTTATTTTACTTTAAATTTAAGCTAATCTTCCTTATTCTCCTCGTCTTAACCATTGCTAATAGTAACCATTTACTTTCCAGTCCAACATCATTCTAACTTTCATTAATTTTGTAGTATTTCTTTAAATAGTCCTTAAACTTTTTCCATTCTTCTTCCGCTGCTTCTCTTCCCTGATTTCGGATTCTACTCGTCATTTCTGCCAAGCCCATGTAGTCCATCACCTTCATCTGCCAATCTTCCAGTGTGGGTAGATCCTGTGTCTTCCAGTACTTTGCAATGAGTATTCTAGCTGCTGTTGTAGCATACATAAAGAAAGTTATATCCGTCTTTAACACCCCTTGGCCGACAATGCCCAAGAGAAAAGCCTCTGGTTTCTTAGTGAAGGTATATTTAAATACCTTTTTAAGTTCATTATAGATCATTTCCCAGAATGCCTTAATCTTCGGACACGTCCACCAAAGGTGAAAAAATGTACCTTCCTTTTCTTTACATTTCCAACATTTATTATCAGGCAAATGGTAAATCTTTGCAAGCTTGACTGGGGTTATGTACCACCTATAAATCATTTTCATAATATTTTCTCTTAAGGCATTACATGCCGTAAATTTCATCCCGGTGGTCCACAACTTTTCCCAGTCAGCAAACAAAATATTATGACCAATGTCCTGAGCCCATTTAATCATAGTTGATTTAACCGTTTCATCTTGTGTATTCCATTTCAGCAGCAAATTGTACATTTTTGACAAATTCTTAGTACTGGATTCTAACAGTTCAGTCTCCAATTTTGATTTTTCCACCTGGAAACCAATTTTACTGTCCAATTTAAACACTTCATTTATTTGGTGATAGTGCAACCAATCTCTCACCTTCCCTTTTAATTTCTCAAAACTCTGCAATCTCAGTTTGTCCCCTTCCTTTTCCAGAATTTCCCAATATCTTGGCCACTTCGACTCCATATTTAACTTTTTAACTGCCTTCGCTTCCATTGGCGACAGCCACCTTGGAGTTTTGTTTTCCAGCAGATCTTTATATCTGACCCAGACATTTAGTAGTGCTTTTCTGACAATATGGTTTTTAAAACTTTTATGTGCTTTAACCTTGTCATACCACAAATATGCATGCCACCCAAAAATATTGTTAAAACCTTCCAAATCCAAAATGTCTGTGTTTTCAAGAAGCAGCCAATCTTTTAGCCAGCAGAAAGCTGCCGCTTCATAGTACAATTTAAAGTCTGGCAGGGCAAACCCCCCTCTTTCCTTTGAATCCGTTAATATCTTAAATTTAATTCTGGGCTTCTTGCCCTGCCAGACAAATTTAGATATGTCTTTCTGCCACTTCTTGAAACAGTCCATTTTATCCATTATTTGTAATGCTTGGAACAAAAACAACATTCTTGGCAATACATTCATTTTTATAACTGCAATTCGACCTAACAAGGAAAGCTTCAAGTTTGACCAAATCTCCAAATCTTTTTTCACTTCTGTCCAAGTTTTTTCATAATTGTCTTTAAATAGGTTCACATTCTTAGCTGTCATATTTATACCCAGGTATTTCACTTTTTTAACCACAGTCAACCCCGTCTCATTCTGAAACCTTTCTTTTTCAACCTGTGTTAAATTTTTCTCCAATACCTTAGTCTTTAACTTATTCAATTTAAATCCTGCCATTTGACCAAACTCTTGAATTATTTCCAAAACTCTTTTCGTACTAGCTTCTGGCTCTTGTAGTGTAAGTACTAGGTCATCTGCAAATGCTCTCAATTTATATTGTTTAGCTCCGACCTGAACCCCTTTAACCAACTGGTCCCTCCTAATCATATTAAGCAAAACCTCCAGGACCGATATAAAAAGTAGTGGGGAGATAGGGCACCCCTGACGTGTCCCTTTTTCAATCTTGAACTCTTCTGTGACCACATTATTTACAATTAATTTTGCTTTCTGTTCAGAGTATATACCATTTTCAAACCCTTGGCCTACCCCCATCCCCCGGAGGTTCTTCAACATAAAACTCCAAGATATATTGTCAAAGGCTTTCTCAGCGTCCACAAATATCAAAACAGCCTTAGTATTTATATTCACTTCCAACTTCTCCAAAATGTCAATTATATTCCTTACGTTATCCGACAAATGCCTTTTCGGGAGAAAGCCCGCTTGGTCCCCATGAATCTCCTCCATCAAAACTCTTTTCAATCTCTTTGCTAAAATATCAGCAAAGATTTTGTAATCCACATTTAGTAAGGAGATGGGTCGGTAGTTCTTAAGTTGGGTCTTTTCAGTCTCTGTCTTTGGTATAAGTGTAATGTAGGCCTCCCTCCACGTATCGGGTGCCTTCCTCCCCTCCATGATCTCGTTACAGACTTCCTTCAAAGGTTGTATCAACCCTTCCTTCAAAACTTTGTAGTATTTGGAAGTCAGTCCATCAGGTCCAGGTGATTTGCCCAACGTCATGCTTTGAATGGCATCTTCTATTTCCTGTGCTGATATCTCCTGGTTCAAAATTATCTTACTTTCCTGCGAAATCTTTTTCAGCCCATTTTTCTCGAGGAATTGTTGTATGTCCATTTCTTTCTGCGGCCCTTGTGTATACAGTTGTCTAAAGTAGCTCTGAAAACAGTTCCTAATTTCCACTGGGTTACATATGTTCTTTCCTTCCACTTCTAAGTTTGTTACCGTGTTGAGTTTTTGTCTCTTCTTTATTTGCCAAGCCAATAACTTGCCACACTTATCTGCAGATTCAAAAGTCTTTAGTCTCATTTTTTTAATTTTCCATTCTATTTCTTGATTCATCAGTTCCATATATTGTGTTTGATACAATTTAATTTCTCTTAAAATCTCTTGCGATTTTGGCTTCAATCTTAGTTTCCTTTCCCCTTCTTTTATCTTTTCCAAGATTTTCTCTTTCCTCTCATTTTGCTTTCTTTTCTTTAATGAATTTTGTTGTATCAAAAACCCTCTCATCACGGCTTTACTTGCGTCCCATACTATTCTTTTTTCTACTTTAGTCCTTAAGTTGATTTCAAAATAATCTTTCAAAGTTTTTTGGGCCTTCTTGCAAATCTCCTCGTCTCTAAATAAGGTGTCATTCATTCTCCATCTGAAGGAGCCAGTTGTTGTTTGCTTCATCACCATCTTTACTGCGTTATGGTCGGAGAAGGTTTTTGGGCAGATTTCCACTTTCTTTATGTTCGACGCCATACTGCTAGTCACCCAAATTTGGTCAATCCGTGTCCATGTCATTTTGGCTTCAGAAAAGAAGGTTCCCTCTCTTTCTAATGGGTGTTTTGTTCTCCAAATGTCAATCAAGTCCATATTGTCAGTCATTTCAAAAAAAGTTTTTGGTAGTCTTCCGTCTTTTGTGATTACCTGTCTTTGTGCTTTGTCCATATTTGTTGAAACTACTCCATTCATGTCACCCATCATGATTAAATTGTAATCCATATAGTCCATCAAAATCTCATGCAACTTCTTAAAGAATTCTGCTTTCCCTTCATTTGGTGCATATATTCCCACTATCAAAAATTTTTCTCCTTGAAATTGAATTTCAATTGCCAAATATCTTCCTTGGTCATCTTTAAAGATTTGTTTCGGTTGCAAATTTTCCTTTGCATAGATCACCACTCCTCTCTTTTTTACTCTGTCTGAAGATATAAATTCTTGTCCCAATCTCTTATTTATTAATAATTTTCTATGTGCTCTTGTCACATGAGTCTCTTGTAAACAAATCAAGTCCAATTGGTCTTTCTTTAAAGCATGAAATATATTTTTTCTTTTTCTGGGATTATTCAAACCGTTACAATTCCAGGTTAGAAGTTGCAAGGCCATGATGGGGTTATTTACTTCCTCCTACAGCTCCCAGTTGTTGTTCGTCTTTTGTCGGTTGTTCCGTATCCGTATCTAGTGGTCCCTTGCTTGAAGGGTGTCCTTGTCCTGGAAACGTCTCTTTCTGTAGGTCTTCTTCGTGTTCTCCCAAGAACTTGTCTTTATCACTCACTGTCTTTAATCTTCTTTTCTTCCCCTTGTATTTAAAAGACAGGCCTTGGGGAAACTCCCACCTGAATGGTATGTAGTTCCTTTTCAGCAGTGTCACCAAGTCCTTGTAAGGGCCTCTTGCATCCAAAATACTTTTGGGAATGTCTTTAAAAATCTCAATGTGGAAATCTTCAATTCGAAGGGTTGTTTGATAGTGCAGGTTCAGTATTTTGTCTCTCTCCTCCTTTGATCTTAAAATTATCAAGCAGTCTCTGGGTCTGTTCTTCCTCTGCCTTAATCCCAGTCTAAATGCACTCTCTATCTTAAATTCTTCCTTATTCAGCTCCTGCTTCCAAAAGTCAGAAAATTCTTTTGTCAAATAATCCACCAAGTTGTCTCCTTCCTTTTCCGGCACAAGTCTGATCCTTAAATTTTTCTCCTTGCGTTGCATATCCTGCATAGAGAGTGCCAGCTCATACTCATCTAATTTCCTGTACACCGGTGGAAATTTTTCCTCAGCAGCAGTTGCAATTTCCTTAGCTTCCTCAGCTATCTTTCGTGTTGTGGATGAATCTTCCAGTAATTTCCCAATTGCTTCTGCATTAGAGTTCACTTTGTTCCCGAGGTCAGTTATACTTTTGGTATTTAAATCAATTTTCCCAGAGATTTCTTCAATTTTCTTATTTGTTTCAGCACCTTGCTTCTTTAGTTCCTCCAAAGAGTCATTTATTTTCCCCAATGCCTTTGCAAATGCTTCTTCTGAAGACATTATTTTCACTTTTGCCTTTGTGACAGCTGCAGTTCCGGAAGCCCCTGATACAGAGGCCCTTCTTTGCATAGAAAGATCGACTTTGTATTGTCTACCGGATCTCAAAGTTGTTTCTTGTGAGTCCTCTTTCTGTTTACCATCTGCCATAACAAAGTCTTTCACTCAAGGTCATTCCCACACTCTTAAGCTGTCAAAAAAAATGTTCTCAGGTTTTAAACTCCACTTGTTGCTGAAACTATTCACAAGTCCTCTAGAGGGCATAAATTCAGTTCTTTAACTTCAATTTGTTCCCACACCTTCCAAAAAACAAAAGCCCTCCTAGTCCCTTTCAGTTATTCTTTTTTCTTTGTAAAAGATCCAAATCAATAGTATCCTGCAGGTAACTTACTGTGCAACAAAATAAGATGTTTCAAGTTGAGAGTAACCAAAGTCAGTATTACAGTTACTTTTCAACCTTCTTGTAACGACAGTCCTTAGCCGGTTCCTTTTCTCCGGCAGTCCGACCCCCAGGTAAAGAAGCAGCGGTAAACAGTTCAATTTCTTTTAAAACAAGCAGGGAATCACTTTAAAGTCTTCTCCCCCCCCCTCCTGCCTTCGGGGGAGGGAGTTCTTTGCTTGGTGGTGGATTTCTTAGTTCGCAAATCTCTCCTGTCAGAAAGTTACAGCTTAAATGCCTTTCGCTTTGGTCTTGCTACAGAACGGAAAGCAGACTTCCTTTTTGATGCTTATCCGTCTCGGTGCCCAATTTCTTTAATTTTAACGTCCAATTATGTTTTAAAGCTCAATCCTACTCACGGAAAGTTGCTCTTTTTGATCCAAATTCACCGGAAGAAGTCAGCGCTCTCCGCTAATGGCGACGCGGCTTCGCTTCGCAGGCTGGGTGAAAGCGACTCTCAGCACCGCTCCATACACCCTCCGCTGATCCGTAGCCTTTAAAAAGGCTATTTCACAGCGTCGGGGGGGCGCAAAGGTGCCCGCCGAGTCTCCAGTTCACAGGCTACGCGCCTGTGATTTTTTGAGGGTCCTCGCTCCGCCGTAGCTGCAGGACCCGAACCCACGAAGCAGATCTCTCCCGGAGCTCCGGGAGAAATCCGCCATTAAGCGCTGGCGCTAACCGGAAGTTTCCCTGTGTTTTCTTTCTCTAGTTCCATGAAATTATATATAAAACTATTACCTAGTCCTAATAAGAAAATTCGAAGTGGTTTATAAGATATTCAAAACTAATAAAACCAGTAACACAGGTTAAGATATTTTAAAACAGAGATGAAAGCCAACATGGTGCTCACCAGATGTTGTGGACTAGAACTCCCATCAACCCTGACCATACTTTATTATTTTACATGCAATTTCAATACATGCTATCTTTTTACTCTCAGAAATTTGAATTTAGCTGTGGTGCCCATATAATTATTATGCTATTTCACAAAGCTACCGATATAGCAAGTTTCAGGTTGTACTGTGCTAACCATTTTAGGTCACTACTGACTTGGGACATATTTGAAGTGACAATTTAGAGCTGAAATCTTCATGGCCCATCAGTATTTTGCCTTCCCAATGAGCTGTAGCCAATCTGTGACAAAATGAACTCTCTGTAGCTCTGCTACTATATGTTTCTTTATAGAGGGCAAATGGGTCTTTACCGTTGGCCTTGGACAGGGGTGTGTTGGCTGAGTTGCGCAACCCTAAACTCTCCAGTTGCAAGTGTCATGAAACTCTTTCCGCACCTCCGCCCAAAGCTTTTGTCAGAGATCAGTATGCTGTTCCCAAGGGATGACATGCTGTGCCGATTTAATGAAACAGTGCTCAAAATGCTTAATAATTAATCAGCCACCAAATCTTAGTTAACAGATTAGAAGTAGTTCATAAAAGAGCATGGCTCAGAAGTTCCCAGCAGAAGGAACTCCTCTTAAGCGATGCAGAGAGTTGTCTGGGCAACTTGGGAAAGTTTTGCAGCTCTGGGTTTTAAGAGGTTAGACAATGTGGCCATCTAATTTCTTTAAAGCCCTAGATGTTCAGATGGAGTTTGGAAGAGTGAAGGGAGGTAAGGCGTTTTTGAGACCCCATCTGCACTAGATGCTTAAAGCAGCATCAAACCTCTTAAAAAAAACAAAACACTACTTAATCCAAATACTCTTGGGAGCTGTAGTTCATTAAAAGTGCTGAGGATTGTTAGGAGACCCCTATTTCCTTCGCAGAAGAACCAGTTCCCAGAGTTTTCTGGGAAGAGGGATTGATTCATAGACTCATAGAATTGGACCCCAACGGTCATCTAGTCCAACCCCCTGCAATGCAGGAATCTCAACAAGATCTTACCTCCAAGGAGAGTCCACAACTTCCCAAGGGAGTCTGTTCTAGTTGAGCAGCTCATATTGTCAGAAAGTTCTTCCTGATAATTAGTCAGAATCTCCTTCTTGTAACTTTAATTCATTAGTTTGGGTCCTACCCTCCAGAGCAGGAGAAAACAACCTTGCACCATCTTACATGTGACAGGCCTTAAGATATTTGAAGGTGGCTATCATATCTCCTGGGACAAGGGTGGCGCTGTGAGTTAAACCACTGAGCCTAGGACTTGCCGACCAGAAGGTTGGCGGTTCGAATCCCCGCGACGGGGTGAGCACCTGTTGCTCAGACCCTGCTCCTGCCAACCTAGCAGTTCAAAAGCACGTCAAAGTGCAAGTAGAAAAATAGGTACTGCTCCGGCGGGAAGGTAAACAGCGTTTTCGTGTGCTGCTCTGGTTCACCAGAAGCGGCTTAGTCATGCTGGCCACATGACCCGGAAGCTGTACGCCGGCTCTCTCGTCTAGTAAAGCGAGATGAGCGCAACAACCCCAGAGTCGTCCAGGACTGGACCTAACAGTCAGGGGTCCCTTTACCTTTACCTATCATATTTCCCATCAGTCTCCTCTATTCCAGGCTAGACATACCCAGCTTCTTCAACCATTCTTCATAAGGCTTTGTTTCCAGACCCTTGATCATCTTGGTTTCACTCCTCTGCACACATTCCAGCTTGTCAATATCCTTCATATACTGTGGCGCTTAGAACTGGACACAGTATTTCAGGTATTGTCTGACCAAGTGAGCAGTTCTGGGAATTGTAGCTCTGGGAGGGGAATAGAGATCTCCTAAACAAGTCCCAGCACTATTAATGAGCTACAGCTCCCAAAATGTTCCAAAATAGTGATATTTAAAGAACACACACAAAGAATAAAGACACGGGCATTTAGAATTGTTCTTATCACAGCAGATTTTGCTAGATAGCAACAAATCTGGTTGTTGCCTCTTTTAAATACTCAGATCCAGGGCCTTAATTCATTCAGCTTATGCTTACCCTGGTAGCTGCTTGAAAAGATAACTGCATTTTGCTGGTATGGTTAAAATCGCCAGGACAGCATGGGAAGCATCTTCACAGAAATGGCTTGCAGTGTAGAACTGCTTCCACAAAGTTGTATTTTCGAGTAGCTATTTTCATGCTGCTGACGGCATGTACAAATTAGGCCCCAGAATGGCTCCCAAGGAAGCAGGGCTGGGGTGTGTGTCTGAGAGAGTATTTCCAACTTACTCACTATAGTCATTGCACATTGGGGAGGCAGAATGGAATATACTTTACAGTTGACAGCACATAAGCTGCCACTGAAAATCCTTGGCGCTTCTTCTTGATATGGTCTGCTCACAGAGACTTATGGAACCTGATATATTCCTGCAAGCTCTGGAGGATTTTCCAGCTGACATGACAGGCTCTCCTTTTGAGGCTATTATCACTCTATGGAATGGTGAGATGCACAGTGCCATTGACACAATCTCTCCTCAGTGCTCTTGCTGCCACTGTGGAACATGTAGGCCAAATTGGGACCCTAATGACCTGTGTGCAATGAAACAGGAGGTGAGTTGCTAGAGTACAGGTGGCATAAATCTTGCTCTGAACTTGACGAAGCACAAGTGAGGCTGCATTCCGACGTCTATCATGTGGTGGTGAAACAAGCTCACTTCTCCACTTCCCATTCTGTTCACAGCAGCTGTCTGGCACAGCTTTTTCAAGTGGTGACTGGGCCATCTGGCCAAGGAAGTGTTGCTCTGATGCCGGTAGCAGACTGCTTTAACAAATCTGTTAGACACTTTAGGGAAGAATTGCTCAGCTTTGGACAGAGTTGTGTCCAAGGAATAAGTAATGCTTCATTGAAGGAAGGGGAGGCACCATTCACCTTGAAGGAAGCGGTAGCATGCCCCTTCCTTAAGAGGACCTCCCAGTATCCAGAAGTGTTAAACCACCATGAGTGGTGGATATCGCCTTTTGGGTCAAGGTGCTTGAGAAGATGGCGGCAACTCATCTTCAGGCATGTTTGGAGGAAGATAATTACGTACCTAGATCCTTTTAGTCCAGCTTCAGATTTGGTCATGGTACTGAAATTGTCTCGGTCACCCTGGCTGATAACATGTCAGAAAGCAGATAAAGTAGTGTGACCCTGCTCCTTGACCTCTCAGTACAGTGGTACCTTGGGTTAAGTACTTAATTCGTTCCGGAGGTCCATACTTAACCTGAAACTGTTCTTAACCTAAAGTACCACTTTAGCTAATGGGGCCTCCTGCTGCTGCTGCGCCGCCGGAGCACGATTTCTGTACTCATCCTGAAGCAAAGTTCTTAACCTGAAGCACTATTTCTGGGTTAGCGGAGTCTGTAACCTGAAGCGTATGTAACCTGAAGCATATGTAACCCGAGGTACCAATGTACTGATCACCATGTATCCTTCTGGAATGGCTCAGGGAGGTAGGGTAGGAGGCCCTGTACTTCAGTGGTTCTGCTTAAGAGCCATTTCCATCCTTGTCTTCCTGAGCTCCCCTCTTGCTTCTCCTAACTGAAATATTAATGTTCCCTGTAACAGTTGTATTATTCATTTTAACCAAAATTATTTTATTTATTAGCTTGGCATTGATAAGTCATTAAGCCTGAAAATGTGTGTGTGTGTGCGTGTGTGGTAAAAATTGATACTTACAAAGATTTATGTTAAATGTTCATGTATTGGAAAACAGAGACAACATTACTGCAATTTTATTTAATGGCAGGTGCCTCTGCTTAAGTATGGATGTCACAAAGAGCCTACTCAAAGTCAGGCATGGTTTTCAAACCATGAACAGAATTTTCATGAGTGAAAGGCAAGTTACTAAGATAAAGAAAGGGAAGGAACATGTAGCATATTGCTGGCAAATGCCTAGCTCATGGTTGGCAGCTGATAGATGCCACCATTCCATGCTTTGGAACGGCTTCTATATTCCTGGTTTGTTAGAGCAAACAAAACAACAGCCGCCAACCTCAAAAATTAATTAATTAATTAATTCAGCGCATTGTCATTTTAAACTTATTTAAATTATTCCATGTAAGTCATTCCACCACCACAACTCCATACACATGTCCAGGGGTAGGCAACCTAAGGCCCGGGGGCCGGATGCGGCCCAGTTGCCTTCTCAATCTGGCCTGCGGATGGTCTGGGAATCAGCATGTTTTTACATGAGTAGAATGTGTCCTTTTATTTAAAATACATCTCTGGGTTATTTGTGGGGCATAGAAATTCATTCATCCCCCCCCAAAAAAATATAATCCTGCCTACCACATGGTCTGAGGGACGGTGGACCAGCCCAAGGCTGAAAAAAGTTGCTGACCCCTGCACATGTCTTTTATTTATTTTCAGGATTTACTCTATCCCACTCTTGGTTTGTATCCATCTTGATCTCCTTGTTTTTAATAAATGCATAGAAATCAACAGGTGAGAGGGAAGGAATCAACAGCTTGGAGATGTAGTCGTTGGAAAAGCTTAGTCTTTTTCTCAAAAGCTGTTGCCTCTCATGTAGATCTTAAAGGCAAAAATATTCAGCCTAAATCAATAAATCAATAATTAAATATAGGTGGGGCGGAGATTGTAGTCTGATCACATGAAATGAGTCCATTGCTAATGAGAGATTTTGCTTCTCATGATCTCTCAAGCTTAAATGCAGGAAAATATATAGCAGAAGAGCAATGCCAGCCGGTTTGCCAGCACAGTGGCTGGCGCTTGCATGATGGCACAGCTCACAGGTTCAACACTATCAGGAGACTGTGGTTTTGCTGTTAGCATTGGCTAGCTTGGAACCGTAACCATGGCAGCAGCAGCGGTAGCTTCTGCAGTGCAAGATGGCTTAAGGAAAAGATTTTATTATTATTATTAAAAAGAAATGATTAAAATTGTAATAATTATAGAGGAACAGCAGTCCCACTGTGAGCCTGATTTCCTTAGGGCTTTCCACCTGCAACAGGTGTTGGGTTGTTCTCCTGGGTGCCTGCTTGGGCTGCTGGCACAGAGAGAACATTACTAAGGCCAGCAGTCAGAGGGGAAAGGGCTTTGCAAGATGCCATTTCCCTTCATGGCAGCCTTTCCACACAGAGAGATGTAGGGCCCTAGGATCTGGCACTGGCTGTGGGGAGCAATCCATGTCTCTGCGACATTATCAGGATTTTTCATGTCACTAAAAAGAAGCCGGGTTGTGGGTGAGGAGGAAGCAAATGATTAAATTATTGCTTGGCGACATGGAGCTCCGCAGTCAATTTTTTAAAAATGGGTTCTTTTTCTAAGCCCCCTTACTAATCTCCAACTCTCGTGACATTTTCCTCCTCTGGGTTTTTGGTATCAAGTCGTTACTGCTGCTGCGATTGGGGTGAGAGAAAAAGGGTTGGAGCATGACTCTTTTTTTCAACCAGGAGCATATGAGACATGCTTGCGACCTATTTCAGGGACCATTGTGTATTACAGCCAAGTTAACCCAGTTGTGCACTGCATAGTACTTGTATGGTTGCTAGCTTGTAGCATATAAGAAACACTGTATGTAGCAGTGTCTGATGGGGAATGAAGCTGGGGCATGGAGAGCCCTCAGTAGGACTGGGGCCCGGTTTAAGTGCCCTCCCATGGATCCTGTCTCCCATTAGTGTTGGGCAGTAATGCTCTGAGCAGCACCAAGATTCTGGGTCGAGCTGCCATTTTAAGTCCCCAATGGAGTGATGCACTGCAATGTAGGAAATTTAAGTTAGATTCAGTCACCTGGCATTGCTCAAAGCACCAGAAAAAGGGTGCTACTGGGCCTAGGCATTATAGTAAGAGCGTAACCACACCTCACACCTGGATCTCCACTCTCCATTGCTCTCCAGATGCCAAACCTTCAATTCACAGTCCTTTGTGACCCTGACAGGGCTGCACAATGGCCTCCAACATCAGAATACCAATTGCTGGGAATCACAGGTGGGCAGAGTGCTGTTGCGCTCATGTTCAGCTTGCAGGCTTCCCACAGGCGTTGGCCACAGTGAGAGCAGGATGCTGGGCTAGAGGTCCATTGGCCTGATCCAGCAGGCTCATCTTATGTTCTTCAAGCCTTGACGTAAATTTCCAGATCATAGATGCAGAATAATTCTTCCTATTCTTTTTTGACAACTTTCTTTCCAGCTCAGAGTTGGAGCCTTCTCCACTTTTAAAAATAAATATACTTTTCTTCTGTGCTAGGCACACAGTCCTGTGGTCCAGTTCCTAACTCCTAATAACTCAGCTCCCTACAAGTATACAAAAAGAACCCCCCTCTCATTTCTTTTATGAAGTGGTGTAGTAGACCAGCTGTGAATGCCAGCAGCTATGTGACAAGGTTGCATGCAGCTTGACTGGTTGATAGAATGTTTTGCCATCCACAAAAATGAACTGAGAACTCTTGTCAAGATCAAAGCTGACTCAACTACATGAGATGCAGAGTTTCACCATTCAGATCTCTTCTGTTGTTTCATTGTGTATTCAGTACCATATTGTGCTTGACTACCACTGCCTTGAGGGTCTCACAGCTGAAATCAGATAGACCATGTCCAGCCCGCTAACACAAACAGGTAAACAACACAAACAAGACGACAACAACAACAAACAAACAACAACAACAGGGTTTACAAGAAAGACCACAATTCAATGTACAAACCTGTTGGCTACATGCATAATTCAATGAGGATATTTTGTTGCTTGATTTGTCACTTAGGGTGTAGAGGAAAACTCTATAAGAGATGAAAGCCAGACTTTGGAGAACAATTACTACATTTTAGTACATTTGTATCTCATCTTTCCTTCAAGAATCAAAAGGTGGTATACATGGTCCCTCTTTTATCTTAACCACAACTGTGAAGTAGTTCAGGCTGAGAGATGATGACTAGGCCAAGCAAGCTTCAGGGCTGAGTGGAGATTTGAATCTGGGTCTTCCACATCATAGTCTGGTGTACTTTTAAGTATTACACCACAGTGTTTAGTCATGTACAGTATACACTACACCTTTAAAGCACATTTGAAGCACATTCTTTCCCTTAAAGAATTCTGGGCACTGTAGTTTACCCCTCACAGAATTACAGTTCCCAGCAACCCTTAACAAACTACACCAGCCAGAATTCTTTAAGGGAAAGAGTGTGTTTCAAATGTGCTTTAAATGACACTACCCAATCCTACAGTTTTTCAAAACGGGCAAGGCCTTTCGTGGGGTCAGGGACCCATATTACAAGTTTGTACCAGGCCCAGAAAAATAACACTTGGGTGTTGCCCAGGAAAGAGAAAATTCATATGTTGCTGGGGGACTTGAGCACTTACTCTTGTGTCCAGATGGGTAAGCAGCTGTTTCTTTTGGATGTGAAGTTCCATGTGACCGAGGAAATCTTGTCTTCTGTCAGGGTTTCCTTGGAGCTCCTGTGCTGCCTTTCTGGCTGTGAGGAGCCTGCCTGGATAAGGAGTGACATAAACCTCAAAATTCAATTTTAACCATGTCCCTTGAAAGCTTGTTGAATTGGAGAAATTAACTTGAGGAAAAGAGCACAAGGAGGCTGGGGGCTGTCATATCAAATGAAAAGGCCTTCTCCCTCAACGGGTGTGCCTCCCAGCTGACACCATCTCGGATCCATCACTTTAGTTGTGGCCCATTAAAGATTAACCAAAAACATGTTCATCATTAACATGTGCCAGCTTCATTCCTGGAGCTCCTGGTGCCCATTTGCAGAGCTTTTGTTATGCATTTTTCAGTACTTTGTCTCTTTAATTGTTCACTCTCCTCTGACATGAGGCTGGGCTGTGGCTTGGAAGTTGCTTGTCGACAGCAACTTCTATTAGGTAAAGGAAGTTAGAGAATGCAGAGGCCTAGTCAGGCCTAGCTCGTTGGCCTGTTTACCAGGATGGAGTCTAGTTCTTTGTACATCAAACCACAGGGAATTGTTGTTCTTTCTTTGAGGAAGACATGCACGTACAAGCTGTTTCCTTCTCTCTACCTTTCATTTTGTGCCTATGGATAGGTGGTCCCAAAGTGTGTGAATAGGGTTGTATATGAACTCTGGATGAGGTTGCATTTCCTTTGAAGGAGCAGGTACATTGTTTGGGGTTGCTCCTAGATGCATCCCTCTCACCAGAAGTCAGGTGACCTCAGTAGCTTGGAGCACCCATTGCTATCTTTGGTTGGTATGCCAACTACAGCTATTCATGGACAGAGATAGCCTTGTCACTGTGGCTCATACTTTGGTGACCTCATGATTAGAGGCACTGTTAATGTGCTGTATGTGGGGCTACCCTAGCAAGTGGTTTGAAAGCTGTAGCTAACATAAAATGCAGCTGCTAGATGCTTAGTAGGACACTCAGTATTACACCGGTGTTGAAAGATCAGTACTGGCTTTAGAGACGAGGAGATTTGCAAGAAGGCCCAAAAAACTTTGAAAGATTATTTTGAAATCAACCTAAGGACTAAAGTAGAAAAAAGAATAGTATGGGACGCAAGTAAAGCCGTGATGAGAGGGTTTTTGATACAACAAAATTCATTAAAGAAAAGAAAGCAAAATGAGAGGAAAGAGAAAATCTTGGAAAAGATAAAAGAAGGGGAAAGGAAACTAAGATTGAAGCCAAAATCGCAAGAGATTTTAAGAGAAATTAAATTGTACCAAACACAATATATGGAACTGATGAATCAAGAAATAGAATGGAAAATTAAACAAATGAGACAAAAGACTTTTGAATCTGCAGATAAATGTGGTAAGTTATTGGCTTGGCAAATAAAGAAGAGACAAAAACTCAACACGGTAACAAACTTAGAAGTGGAAGGAAAGAACATATGTAACCCAGTGGAAATTAGGAACTGTTTTCAGAGCTACTTTAGACAACTGTACACACAAGGGCCGCAGAAAGAAATGGACATACAACAATTCCTCGAGAAAAATGGGCTGAAAAAGATTTCGCAGGAAAGTAAGACAATTTTGAACCAGGAGATATCAGCACAGGAAATAGAAGATGCCATTCAAAGCATGACGCTGGGCAAATCACCTGGACCTGATGGACTGACTTCCAAATACTACAAAGTTTTGAAGGAAGGGTTGATACAACCTTTGAAGGAAGTCTGTAACGAGATCATGGAGGGGAGGAAGGCACCCGATACGTGGAGGGAGGCCTACATTACACTTATACCAAAGACAGAGACTGAAAAGACCCAACTTAAGAACTACCGACCCATCTCGCTACTAAATGTGGATTACAAAATCTTTGCTGATATTTTAGCAAAGAGACTGAAAAGAGTTTTGATGGAGGAGATTCATGGGGACCAAGCGGGCTTTCTCCCGAAAAGGCATTTGTCGGACAACGTAAGGAATATAATTGACATTTTGGAGAAGCTGGAAGTGAATATAAATACCAAGGCGGTTTTGATATTTGTGGACGCTGAGAAAGCCTTTGACAATATATCTTGGAGTTTCATGTTGAAGAACCTCCGGGGGATGGGGGTAGGCCAAGGGTTTGAAAACGGTATAGGTGCAATATACTCTGAACAGAAAGCAAAATTAATTGTAAATAATGTGGTTACAGAAGGGTTCAAGATTGAAAAAGGGACACGTCAGGGGTGTCCTATCTCCCCACTACTTTTTATATCGGTCCTGGAGGTTTTGCTTAATATGATCAGGAGGGACCAGCTGGTTAAAGGGATCCAGGTCGGAGCTAAACAATACAAATTGAGAGCATTTGCAGATGACCTAGTACTTACATTACAAGAGCCAGAAGCTAGTACGAAAAGAGTTTTGGAAATAATTCAAGAGTTTGGTCAAATGGCAGGATTTAAATTGAATAAGTTAAAGACTAAGGTATTGGAGAAAAATTTAACACAGGTTGAAAAAGAAAGGTTTCAGAATGAGACGGGGTTGACTGTGGTTAAAAAAGTGAAATACCTGGGTATAAATATGACAGCTAAGAATGTGAACCTATTTAAAGACAATTATGAAAAAACTTGGACAGAAGTGAAAAAAGATTTGGAGATTTGGTCAAACTTGAAGCTTTCCTTGTTAGGTCGAACTGCAGTTATAAAAATGAATGTATTGCCAAGAATGTTGTTTTTGTTCCAAGCATTACAAATAATGGATAAAATGGACTGTTTCAAGAAGTGGCAGAAAGACATATCTAAATTTGTCTGGCAGGGCAAGAAGCCCAGAATTAAATTTAAGATACTAACGGATTCAAAGGAAAGAGGGGGGTTTGCCCTGCCAGACTTTAAACTGTACTATGAAGCGGCAGCTTTCTGCTGGCTAAAAGATTGGCTGCTTCTTGAAAACACAGACATTTTGGATTTGGAAGGTTTTAACAATATTTTTGGGTGGCATGCATATTTGTGGTATGACAAGGTTAAAGCACATAAAAGTTTTAAAAACCATATTGTCAGAAAAGCACTATTAAATGTCTGGGTCAGATATAAAGATTTGCTGGAAAGCAAAACCCCAAGGTGGCTGTCGCCAATGGAAGCTAAGGCAGTTAAAAAGTTAAATATGGAGTCGAAGTGGCCAAGATATTGGGAAATTCTGGAAAAGGAAGGGGACAAACTGAGATTGCAGAGTTTTGAGAAATTAAAAGAGAAGGTGAGAGATTGGTTGCACTATCACCAAATAAATGAAGTGTTTAAATTGGACAGTAAAATTGGCTTCCAGGTGGAAAAATCAAAATTGGAGACTGAATTGTTAGAATCCAGTACTAAGAATCTGTCAAAAATGTACAATTTGCTGCTGAAATGGAATACACAGGATGAAACGGTTAAATCAACTATGATTAAATGGGCTCAGGACATTGGTCATAATATTTTGTTTGCTGACTGGGAAAAGTTGTGGACCACCGGGATGAAATTCACGGCATGTAATGCCTTAAGAGAAAATATTATGAAAATGATTTATAGGTGGTACATAACCCCAGTCAAGCTTGCAAAGATTTACCATTTGCCTGATAATAAATGTTGGAAATGTAAAGAAAAGGAAGGTACATTTTTTCACCTTTGGTGGACGTGCCCGAAGATTAAGGCATTCTGGGAAATGATCTATAATGAACTTAAAAAGGTATTTAAATATACCTTCACTAAGAAACCAGAGGCTTTTCTCTTGGGCATTGTCGGCCAAGGGGTGTTAAAGACGGATATAACTTTCTTTATGTATGCTACAACAGCAGCTAGAATACTCATTGCAAAGTACTGGAAGACACAGGATCTACCAACACTGGAAGAATGGCAGATGAAGGTGATGGACTACATGGGCTTGGCAGAAATGACGAGCAGAATCCGAAATCAGGGAAGAGAAGCAGCGGAAGAAGAATGGAAAAAGTTTAAGGACTATTTAAAGAAATACTACAAAATTAATGAAACTTAGAATGATGTTGGACTGGAAAGTAAATGGTTACTATTAGCAATGGTTAAGACAAGGAGAATAAGGAAGATTAGCTTAAATTTGAAGTAAAATAAGGGAAGATTTGCTGAGTAATTGATTAGAATTTGGAATACAGAAAAGGGAGGCATGAGGAAGTCGAGGAAGAAAGGTTTAAGAAATGAGGATATGAAATGGTACTTGTCTTTTTTTTTGTTTTTTGTTTGTTATTGTTTGTTTATGTATTTGTCGTTGTTATGTATTGATTGTTTGTGTGGTTATAAAAATTGTTTAATAAAAATATTTTTTTTTAAAAAAAAGAAAGATCAGTACTGGCTTCCTATTAGCTACTGAGTTGAATTAGTTGTTGACATTTAAAGCCCTAAACAACTTGGTTCCAGGATATTTTGCAGATCACCTCACCTGGTACAGACCAAGGCAATCTTTTCAGATTTTCTGAGGAAAACTTGCTGGTCATTACATGAACAGATTGTCACTTGGTGACAGCACAGAAGCAAGCCTTCTGTAGTTGCACTCACCATCTAAAATGCCCTCCCTTTGATAAATTTCAAAACAGAGACAGTAAGGACCTTTAAAACCTATGAAAAACTTGTATGTCTACCCAAGCTTTCCTGGAATTGGGCGGCAGACAAGCAAAAGAGAAGGAGATGGAGGTGAGGGGGTGGCATTTTCTCTGTTGCCTCAAGCAGCAAAACATCCTGGGCTGTCCCTTATACATTATAAGCTGTTGCAGAAGTACGAGTAGTGGTGCATGTACAAAGGAAAGGGGTGTGTGTGCTTTGGGTGACTATAAGGGCTGGTAGAAATGGGGAGTAGGGAATTCCCTAATTCTTCTCCGGCTTGGATTTTGGATTTATACAAGCTGAAGAAAAATGTTGAAGTTGTAAAGTCCTCCAATTAACCTTGGAGAACTTTGCTGTTATCGCTAATACTAATACTCTTTCATGAAGTTTTGTGCCAATATGTTTACGTCTGTGGTGTTTGCAAGCTACTTGGTTCTACCCAGAAGTGATAACTTCTCCTGGTTTTCTGCCAAAGAGCACTGGGAAGATAGCCCATATTTTCTCGGGTTTTCTACAGATTGGCTAATCAATTAAAGCTAAAGGACACTTTAGTCTAAGAGATTTTTTTTTTAAAAGAAAAGTTTATGTGGCAAGAGAAAGCCATCACTGCCTCTAGTATACACAACACTGCCTTTTGTCTACTCTTGCCTTTGGTCGAAAGGTTGTGTGTGCTTTTAAAGCACTACAAAAATCTCCCAAACCTTTTTGAACTGACATGACAGTGGGGCAGAAAAATAAATAAGATAATGAAAAACCATTCAACTAACGTGAAGCTGCTAATGGAAAAAACCAACAACATGTGCAGGCTGAAGACTTATAAAAATACTAAGGGTCTGTACTGCACTTTATATTCAGGTTGTGAACCAACGGGTATGGGGAGAACACTGTTTTTCCACTTGATTTTTACTCAGTTATCAGAAAAGCAAGTACTGTAGCAAGGTCTGTTGCCCAGTGCTGTGTTTTAAAAATCCCATGTTCAATTCCCAACATCTCCAGGTAGGGCTGGGAAAGATTTCTGTGCTGGAGTCACTATGCCTTGAAACAGCAGTTGCTGAATTCAGAAGTGTTGCTGCGCTCAGGTCCTGCTGATGGTCAGTCTTTCCAGGGACATCTGGTTGACCTTGGTGAGAATATGATACTATCCTTGGTCTGACACAGCTGGGCTCTTCTTATGCCCTGTTTGAAGATTCTGGCAAGCTTTTGCTAGTCGGTCTTGAGTAGACGGTGCTGAGACACATGGACCAATGGTCTGGTTCGGTATAGGCATCTTCTTGTGTTTCAATTCCAAGCATTGCCGAGGTATCATGATTTCTTTATTTCAAGAGTTGGTAAAGTGGCCACTTACCATCTCGCTCAAGAGGAGGGAATTCATAACCCAAGAAAAGAAGATATAAATTTGCATGTGCTAATACTGGACTATCTTTAGAAAACTGGGGTGCGTGATTGCCGTAAGAGTTGGAACCCTATCCTATATCTAAGAATCTTAGTACTTTCCTAACTCATCCCCCACAATACACACCCAACATTTGTGTGAATACTAACAGCCTTTATGTAGATAAGTCCTCACTGGCGCAGCTGGTGCATTATCAAGTAGCTTCTTTGTGTGCAATAGTTGTATGACTCAGCCCTAACTTAAAGCAGGGTCGCACCCACACTTAAAGTACATTTATGCCACTTTAACAGTCATGACTTCCCCCAAAGAATCCTGGTAGCTGTATCTTATCCTTCACATATGTACAGTTCCCAGCACCCTTAACAAACTACAGTTCCTCGGGTTCTGTGTCTGTGTGAGCCATAAGTGACAGTGACATAAAAATACCTTAAATGTATAGAGTGCATGTAGCTCCACTGTTAGGCTGCCCATTTGGGCATCATTCTGTGTTTTCTGTTGGGCTTTAGTGAAGCTTGCCAAGCATGCTGTACGCTTGTGACAGCCACACAGATCACACACTGCCATTTGCCAGGCTGCAGCAAGGATCACAACAGCTATGCCTGCCAGAGGGAGAAAACAAAAGCCAAGCCTGGTGATTAGTTTGACTTTTTAAATCAGCCGGGCCCCATGGGGTCTCTGTAAGCCAGCTAACATATGCTGGCATTTGATTTAATTTGGGTATATTGGTAACCAGATTAATTCTGGCATTCACCCTTTTTTTGTAATGCGGCTGCACGTGTATCCAAATTTTAATTGCTAAAAAATACCTGAGTAGCAAGCACTTTATGATCATCCTGTTATATAAAGAGCCACCTACACAGGCATGTTTACCACTCAGTAACAGGAACAACCCGATCAGAAGGTTGGCGGTTCAAATCCCCGCGACAGGGTGAGCTCCCGTTGCTTGGTCCCTGCTCTTGCCAACTTAGCAGTTTGAAAGCACATCAAAGTGCAAGTAGATAAATAGGTACCACTCTGGCGGGAAGGTAAATGCCGTTTCTGTGTGCTGCTCTGGTTCGCCAGAAGCGGCTTAGTCATGCTGGCCACATGATCCGGAAGCTGTATGCCGGCTCCCTCGGCCAATAAAGCGAGATGAGCGCCCCAACCCCAGAGTCGGCCATGACTGGACCTAATGGTCAGGGGTCTCTTTACGCTAGAGGCAGCAGGTGGGTGTTGGTGCCCTCCCCTGTTTTCTGCTTTTCATGTTTTGTTTCAGGCCCAATTCAAAATATTGACCTGGGATTAGGATACCTGAAACATCATCTCTCTCTCCTTTGCTTGTTTGTGCTTTGAGAGCTTCATCAGAAGCCCTTCTCTGGGTTTAGCTGTCTGTGCTGGCAGGCAGCGACTCTGCAGGGTACCAGGCGGAGTTCATTCCCCACCTTATTAGCCATTATCTATTTTTTTAGTAGGAAAATGAACCTGGGATCAGCAGCATGCACAGAGCTTTCGCCCCCTTTGCTCTCATGTCCAGCTCAGCACTGGGAAAAATAGCATGAGCAATATGGCCAATAGGGAACGTAATGGCAGGAGTGCATTTCTCAGACTATTATGAGAAAACACCCCCTCCCCCGTTAATGATCGTGGATGAAGGACCTGTACAGTGGTACCTCGGGTTACATACGCTTCAGGTTACATACGCTTCAGGTTACAGACTCCACTAACCCAGAAATAGTACCTCGGGTTAAAAACTTTGCTTCAGGATGAGAACAGAAATCATGCCCCGGCTGCAACAAGAGGCCCCATTAGCTAAAGTGGTGCTTCAGGTTAAGAACAGTTTCAGGTTAAGAACGGACCTCCGGAACGAATTAAGTACTTAACCCGAGGTACCACTGTATTATAAAGGCCTTCATAAGAAGCCATCACAGCAGTTAAATGAGCTGCGAACGTGTTAATGCTGGCAAGTCAGTAGCAAAATGGGATTTGTGGAGTTAAAAGGCCCGTGCAGACGCCTTGGAGGAGCTCTCGATGAAACGTAATTGTTGAGGAGATGCTTGTATGTATGTGCATGTTTGTACTTTTAATCATCTATTAGTGTGAAATAATAAGCCATTCAATAATTAATTGACTAGGCCCAAGCTCCATATTCCAGTCCTGTGGCTGAGGGTGGGCACTCAAGAGTTGCCGACAAATGGTGTGCAAAGTAATTGCCTGATGAAGAAAAGGAAGATATTAACATTAGATTTTCCAGGCTCCTCAGATGAATTCATCATGGTGGGTCTGAGGCTTTGGATAGGATTTACGCTGCTAATTCACCACTAATTAATGTTCTAAATTGGGCTGGATGTCGGAACAAGGGGAGGGGGCAGATTTAAGTATTTTTCAGCAAAGAGCAAGGATAGAGATAAGACAGAAATGTTTTGCTTCCGTTTTAAGGGATAACTAGGGCTGTGAGAAGGCATTGTTTCCTGTTGCACCTGCAATTGGTTGCATGCATCAGAGTTCCTGTTCTGCTGTAGCCCCTCTTTTGCCAAAATCTACATTACCTGTAATTTCGTAACTTTTGTAATTAATTATGTAAATTACATAGGTTACATTTTCATTATGTTATTCCAGCCCATTCATTTCAATGCAAAGGAAGCACAATGCAAATGTGTAAAAATGTAACCAATTGTGTATCATTTGGGGACTGAAAGCATCAATGACAGCAAATACCAACCATATTCACTGAATTTATTTCCATCCCGGACACAGAACAGATAAGCGAACACCAGCAATTTCCACTCCCATGTCTGTTTTTGTTGGAATTCCTCTACATCTCTAGGTGTGAACAAGTGGTTCTAAAACAGGAGCAGCTAACCTGTGGCCCTTTAGATGTTGTTTGACTCCAACTCCCATCAGCCTCCACCAGCCTGGCCAGTAGTCAGGCATGGTGGGAGTTGTGGTATTCTTTTAGAGTGCTCTTGCCTGGCAGGCTGGCTGTGTCCTTATACTATGATCGTGTCACTCAGTTCCCTGGGTGGAGGATGGAGAAGGCTGTGTGTGTTGGAACCTCTGACTGGGTTGGGTTTTAGCCTACTGCACAAAGGGACAAGTCACATCCATTACTCTCCCCATGTTTGCCTCTGGCGTTGCCTGCTGCTGGCATGTGTCCCTTGGAATGTTCCTGAGAATCTTTCAGGCTACAAAATGGTTTCCTGTCCTTGGTGTAGATAATACTGAGCTAGTGGACTAGTGGTCTATCTTTTGCATAAGACCCCAGAGAACCACTGTCAGTATAAACGGTAGCACTTCTTCACTAGATTGTTTGCTTTTCTAATAAAAAAAAGCTTAAGGTTACATTTCAACCGACTGAAGATATTTTCGTAAAGCTCAGCGGGTTTTGCAAATTTAACCTATGCAGCCGGGACTAAGTGCCACTGAATTCAATGGTAACTATGTGTAGGACTGCAGGAGGGCAACAGGGTTAGCCACCCCAGCCTTATAGAATCGATCCAGGTTAGCACTCTGCCTTTACTTAAATAAGAAACATTTATTGGCTAGAGTGCACAGGAGAACACACAAAAACAGTCTCACAAAGAAATAAAAGTAAAACGTTGATTTCTAGCTACATGAGAGAAGAGTCACAATGCAAAATCAGGCTGTGATCCTGTACCTATTTACCTAGGGACAAATCTCATTGCAATTGATGGCACTTACTTCTGAATAGATGCAGAAACCTTAGGATGCAGATCCTCTCTTTACATTGCTGCCAGAGAGGCAATGGGAATTGCAGCATCCAACACTCATTCTGCCTACACTGCAGTTTGGTCTTCCCTTCATGGAAATCTTTACCTGGTCAACTTTAACTGGATCAAAGTGGTGCAGCAATAACAGTGCCAGCATATTTGCAAAGCTAAGCAGAGTCTGGTATGGTTTCACATTGGATGGGGGCCCGTGGGTTGAGATTCCTGCATTACAGGAGACTGGATCAGATGACCCTTAGGATCCCTTCCATCTCTATAATTCTATGATTCTATAAACAAGAGACTTCTTAAAAATCAGGCAAAAGGTAGACTACCTCCTGGTTGCAAAGGAGAGCTGGAAATGGCCCACCTGAAGATGCCTTGGTGCATCCATCTTGAGAAGATTTCTAGAGCTAGCCATGCTAGTATGCTGCAGCATCCATTTCATACATCTTCTTGTTGCTTTCAGGCACGTAAATTGCCATGAAAGGGGAAACCAATTTCTGGAAGCCTATGTAGATGCAGTTTCTTCAGCAAGAAGAGAGTCTGCTTCAGAAGACGATGCCTGCCCATTTAGGCTGAAGTAAATTTGGGCTGCAGTGACGTCTCTCTGCCACACCCACCATCCACTTTACTTTCACAGATTAGAACCATCTGGTTTATACTCACTCTTCTTCCAGCCCCACAAAGGATGGCTGAATATGATACCTCCATCATTCCAGAGGAAGTTTTTGGTTGCCAGGTTCCTTTAAGGCTCACACTGAGTCACTAAGACATGGGTGAAGGTGGATGGAGAGAGATCCGCAAGTTCATTTCCTGCCTTTCCGGCAGAAGCCCTTAGAGGAATTTTCAAAAGATGTATTACTGACAGCTGGCAACTCTGTTATCCCCAATTTAAATTTATTAGCACCGAGGGCTGCTCTTCTGTCATCAGGCACCCTGTGCTTTGTGTTAATAAGTCTCCAGCTGGAAGTGGGATCTTTTGCACCAGACTGAAGGGATCTAAGGCACTGTCCTTGGCATCTCAGGAATGCAAAGAAATTCTTTTACTTTCCTGACTGGGATAATGTCTTTGATACACAAACTGACAAAGGGCTTCTAAATGTATAATCATTCTGTATTTATAAGGCATGTGATTACTTCTCTGTACGCCTACAAAGGTTTGAAAAAGGCAAGGCAAATTGATCCCAAAGCATCCATTTTACTGAGGACTAATGTGATTCATTCTCCATTCCCTTTCAATATTGTAGCGCCATCATTTTCTTCGTGCTCTCTTTCCTTCTCACTCTAGGTCTCCAGCTCTCCACAGAAAACAGGGGACTCAGCTTGGGTGGGTGTCCCCCCCTCCCCCATCAACCTTCCCCCAGACAGACCAATGAGGACTGAGCACGCTCAGTTAGTACAGAAGGTGGGCTGACATTTGGTTAGCAAGGAGAAAGTTGATGGGGACAAGAGAATGGAATGGAGTGGCTAGGACTCTGAACAGAAACACTGCACAATGCAACACTTTGTTTCGGGTAGGGCACATGAACCAAGGAGTTGTGCCAAAGGCTTCTGGGAAAAGACCAGTTTACACTCTGCTAAGCTGAAACCATCAAACTCCGACAGTAATACATTAAATTAAACTTACAGCTGTGCCATTGAAATAACAACCACGAATAGCAAGTATTGCCGCTATTGATTGCACTTTCAGAGAAGTTGAACTCCGCTCCCACCCTTGGCATAAAGAACCCCCGCTGTCACCAAAGTGACTGTCTTTCTGGAGGAGGAAACGTCTCCCTGCTAATGCAGTACGTTAATTCAGCATTTGGGACGAAGAAGCCCTCCCCCCCCCCACCAGAGAGGGTGTGGGAGAAGGTGAGCGAGGTGGGCGTTTAACAGAGAAAGTGTGATTATTGAAGCTTCCTAGCCAGTGCCAGCAGGTCTCTAACTCTCCTCCTCATAAAGATGCCTGCATTCGTTCATTCAGGCCACTTTGATAGGAAATCCAATGAGCATTTACAAGCTCCCAGCCCATTAACGAATGGGTTCATAAAGCAGGAACAAAAGATAATCGATACCCTCCTTGTGGGCAGGGAGGGAGAGCTGAAAGGCTTTGCTAATCACATACATGCTGCTGGCCTTACTTCACAAGCCTCCGTCGTGCAGGTTGCAGAAGAGTGCCACTCTGCTTGGCATCTGGCTCTGCAGCTCTCATCTTGTGGCATTGTGAGCGCGTCTTTCATTCTCCCTTGTAATGAGTCTGCTGTTGTCTTTCCCTTCTCTCCTCCACACAAGTGAAAGGAGGGGGGTGCCACTAATGGCGACTCGCTGCAGCGATCAATAGAAGAGAAGCATATTAAGCAGGCTCTCTGGGGAGAATATCTGTCAATAGGAGTGGTGGTTTTGAGTGAAGCTCAATTGCACAGCTGTGCCACTTCGTAAATATCAGTTTATAATGATCACCCAAGGGGCTGTGTGGAAGGCCCTTCTGGGGAGTTTATTATATTGATCACATTTGCATCGTGTCCTTCCTCCAACAGCGGCATACATTTTTAGCCCCACACTGATCCTGTGAGGTAGACAAGTCAGTGAGAGCATGAGTGGCCCAAGGGCATCCAGTGAACTTCAGAATCCAGTGATTTGCACCAAGAAATCTCTGTTCAGTATCCAATCTAGCACTCTTTGCCTTCTTCTTGAGAGATGCAAAGTCCAAACTCTTGCCACAGGTTTAGTGAGGGCTGTTCATTCTGGTAACTCACAAAACCAGATCCTGGTGTGTTATCATATATACTTCTTAAAAGTAGCCTACAGATGACCAGCCTATAAGCCTGTAAGTGGATAGATACTGTGGGTTTCTCCTGCCCCCCCTCATGTGACTTTCCGAAGGCTCTCATTGCCCTAAAGATTCATCTTCTCGTTAAGACTTTGCATTTTGAATCCCCAAATTTGTTTTGTTTTTGTTTTTTCAAAAGGACTGGAGGAAACCTAATTAGCCCACCACAGTGAGCCTGATGGTCCTAGACAGTCAGGAATTGACAGCAAGTGTGTTGCTGGAATTGATACTCAACTCTTCCTCTGAAATAGATAGAAATTAATATCCCTATATATCATGGCTGCCAGATTGCAGCTGTCATCCTGCTACAATGCTTCGTGTTCAGCAGTAATTGTCTGAGGCCTAATTTAAATGTGACATAGTCTGCTCTCAAGGTGTGCTCAAGACAGGAGCATTGTGGGCATGGTACATAACTATGCACTCTTATGGTGTGGGGCAGAAGCTTTATACCAGAGTAGCATGGGATTTCCACAACCAAATGGCTCAGGTAGTGCTTAAGTGGGGTCTAAATCATTAATGTGATATTGTGGCCACTTAGATACCAGAGCCCACTTGCTGAGGATGGGATGGGGCACTGGGGACTCTCTTCGCCACAAGTGGTTTTGGTATACTGAAAGGAAAGTCAGCTCCATTTTAGGAAATATTATTTGTGGCATCTGTCTCCTTTGTAAGGAGTTGGTCTGCATATTCATTTAGCCTCAACAAACAGAGAGACTTTGGTCATCTTAAAGGTGCCAAAGGTGCCAAACTATGAGTCATAAGCTTTTGTGAGCCGGAACCCAGTTCATTAGATGCATCTGATGCAACAAAGAGAACTCTGACCCACTGCATTTTGAATACCTTCTTTCAACATGTGGGGGTGCGGCATGGGGAATCCTAAAATAGGGATGGGCAAATCTGTCCATTTCAGTTTCTTCTTTTCCCAGTCTTCAGTTTTCCACATTTCCACATTCATTTGCAATTATTTTACATCATCATGAAAAGTCACCAGCATTTTAGTGTGAATTTCTCCTAATAGACACATTTTTGTATGCAGTTTTGCCTAATAAATACAAAATTATGCATTATATTATATTCCTTTATGTATCCATTTATAGGCACAATTTACCATAGTACGGTATATGTGTTTGGTTCACCTTTAGATGAAAACTGAATTGAATTTCTCCCCATCCCTCCCCTGAAAAAGGATTCCTGATTGCACAGAGATGTGAACATGCAGTTGCTAGCCCAAGGATTTTGTCTCGGCCTTCAAATAAGCACATGGAGGTCAGAAGCTGGGACAATGTTCAGTCTTTCCCTCCCACCTTTCAGGATGTCTGAAAAGGGTTAATGTATCCAGAAGTCTTTAATGAACCCCTAGACTCTTTTGTCATTTTTGCTGCAACAGACTAATGCAAATACCCCTCTGGCATTCAGTCTCAGGTGTGCAGATCTGATGTTTCTGTTCAGTGATGCTGCCAAAGCTTGTAATTACCCAGTTCATAATACAAAGTTGTTCTGCTCATAATGCTTGGCTGCATTGTGAGGCAAATAACAAACACCCCCCCCCCCACATTCTTTTCTATAACACAGTGAATCTGAGCTGGAGTACTTGTGCTCCATCTCTCCCTGTTACTTATATCACGTAAGTAAATAGGAAGGTGATAAAATTTGGCAGGTCTAGGAAGCTTACAGGTGGGTTTTGAGGAATAATCTAGGCATACTCCTGATGATGTCATCAGGAATACAACAGTATCCGAATGAAAAAGGCATCTTAAGAGGGGAAAAGAAGAATAACTTGGTATGCCCAGATCACTCATCAATTCTAGCCTTTTCAGAAAACAGTACAATCAGAGAGAAGCAGTGCCTATAATTCATGCCCTTACCACTCCCCTGCTCTAGCTCTTTTTTGCCACTAGCTGCAAAAACTCCCAACTGGCTACTTTCCAGCTTCAAAATTGTTTCCTTTCAACCCCTGCCCAGACTGTGGAGTGTGCTTTAGCAGCTAGTAGCCACCAGCCATCAAATGCCACCATGCTTACTTAAATACCTCTTATCCATCAGTGCTCACAAAAGCCATTTTAAAATTCTAACCATACAAAAAGCCCTCAAAAGGGGTCATATCTTGCTGGATGGCCACAACGCTATTAATCATATTTACGACCCCACCTCGTTTTGTGGTAGAGAGCAAGGAATGTCCCTTTAAAGGAAATTGGGGGGGGGGGGGTTGGAGCTGGCAAAAATGTATTTGCTTTGCAGTCCATGACTGAGCCCAGTAGAATGGGCTTATTTTGCAAGCTTATATTAGCAGCACTCTGAGAGATTGAATTGCACTCTAGGCTCTTAGCCGGCACTGGGCACAGGGAGCTGGTGGAGGAAATTGCTTCCAGTCAATTGGCCCACAGCACAATCATGTAGAAATGCTTCTGGCAAAACCTCCTGATAAGAGAGCTGGGAAAACAAAGATGCTTAATAAGAAACTATTTGTGATCAAGGTGAGGACACAGTGCAGCGGTCCTGTTTATGCGTCCTACTTGATTGGTAGGAGCTACTGCTGTAGGGCTTGCTGAAATGAGCTGAAGGAAGAAGACCTGCTCCAAATAGTTGCTTGAGGTGCGCTCTCTCTCTCTCTCTCTCTCTCTCTCTCTCTCTCTGTTTTGTCGGATTTGAGAATAATAGAATTCTAGAATTGGTAGGGACACCAACTCTAGATCAACCACCTGCTCAGTGCAGGCATCTTAAGAACATTAAAAATGTCTTGGCTCATCTAGTCTAATATCCTGCTCCCACAGTGGCCAACAAGATGTCCAAGTGAAGCCAGCAAGTCAGTCATGGGCACAAAAGAACTCTCCCCATCTGCAATTCCCAGCAACTGGTATTCAGAGGCATACTTTCTCCAATGGTGGAAGTCGAACGCAGCCATAGTAGAGGCAGAACATAGAATCTTGCACCTATAGCACTCCTAACAGATTGTTCTCCAGCTGCAGTGATGGAAAGACCACCACTTCCTGAGGCAGTTCTCCACTGTCAGATAGCTCCTACGATTAGGATGGTTCTCCTTATATTTGCAAAAAATAAAAAATGGCTTCCTTGCCATTTCCACCCATTAGATCAAATTCTGCATGCAGGAGCAAGAAAGAACAAGTCTGTTTCAACTTCCACATGACAGTTCTTCAGGTATCTGAAGACAGCTGTCATGTCATGTCTCTCCTTAATCTTATAGTCTCCAGGCTTAACATATCCAGCTTTTTCAACTGAACGGCCTCAGTCCAGTATATCTGAAGGAGCGTCTCCACCCCCATCATTCTACCTGGACACTGAGGTTCAGCGCTGAGGGCCTTCTGCCGGTTCCCTCACTGCGAGAAGCTAAGTTACAGGGAACCAGGCAGAGGGCCTTCTCGGTAGTGGCACCCGCCCTGTGGAACGCCCTCCCACCAGATGTCAAAGAGAACAACAACTACCAGACTTTTAGAAGACATCTGAAGGCAGCCCCATTTAGGGAAGCTTTCAATGTTTAATATACTATTGTATTTTAATATTTTCTTGGAAGCCGCCCAGATGGGTGGGGTATAAATAATAAACTATTATTATTATTATTATTATTATTATTATTATTATTATTATTCATAGGACTTGCTTTCTAAACTCTTCATGCTCCTGTTCACTTTGTGTTGTTGTTCATCAGCATCCCTCATAAATGTGGTGCCCAGAACTGGACATAGTACTCCAGTAAATGTGGTGCCCAGAACTGGACATGGTACTCCAGATGTGGCCATACCAGGGCACAAAAGAATTGGAATAATAGAAGTGGGAATAATTGTCCCAGAACCTCACTTTGCAGAAAAATGTGTGGAGGCGGCTAGCTTAAAAGATTATTTCCTTTGGCTATATACCTCTTGATGTAAAGGATCATGGAGTACCTATGCATCCTGTAGAGACCCATCTAGGAAACAAAACAAAAACATCTTTAGCAGAGACTTTGGTTATCTTTGGAAATGCCCGCAGTCTGGATCACTGAAGAGCAAAACTAATTCAAAGTGCATTGCAACTGACAAACCAAATTTGAATGTACATCACCGATCAGCTTATTTCTACATGGATAATAATAACTGCTCTCTAAAGTAAAAATATGAGTCTTCTGTTTCAAGTCTGTGTGACAAACCTGTGTGGAAATTTATATTTAAATCCATATGTTTGAACATATTTTGCCACAAAACCCAGCATTTCAAGACATATTTTCTCTCGAAGTACAGTCGTACCTTGGATCTCAAATGCCTTGGCTCCCGAACAAATTGACTCCCGAACGATCGAAACCTGGAAGTGAGTATTCCGGTTTTTGAACGATTTTCGGAAGCCAAACGTCTGGCACGGCTTCTGCCGTTGCCGATTGGCTGCAGGAGCTTCCTGCAGCCCATGAGAAGCTGTGCTTGTTAGGATATTTCCGTTCCACCTTAAAAGGGAGCAGGCTGTGAGTCACAGAGTCTGCGTATTTCCTGTTTCACAGGATGTTTCTGTTGTGTCTTTGCTTTCGTTTCTCTGTTGTTGCCTGAACAAGCAGGCAGTCATGTTTTTCTTTGTTCTGACCAACGCTGAATAAACTTGTAAATATGCTCTCCTGCTGTGCATCTCTCGCTGTGTGAATTCTGCTGATAGAGTGTGCACCAGCCTAAGAATGTGGAATACTATTTCTGAGGCTTCGTGTTGCTAATTGCTGATACTGTGTGTCTACGGGAGATCGATGGATCGTCCGGCAGCCGGCTTGGGGCCATGAAGGACTTTATCTCCCTGGCAGTATCCCAACAGTGCTTTGGTTTCCGAATATTTTGGAAGTCAAACGGACTTCCGGAACTAATTCCGTTCGACTTCCAAGGTACGACTGTACACATTTCAAATTGCATTTCATTGTAAAATGCACATTTTTGAATGTATTTTTCAAGCCGAGATGTGCACCATAAAATTCAGAGTGCAAAATCTTCAGGATGACTAGGTTCCAACCCAGACATTGGTCGTGGAGCACGTCAGTTTGTTTGCATATTCACAAAGAATGAATTCCTGAAGCATCCCTGTTCACAATGCTATATCCACCTAAGATGCCTTTGATGGCTGAACAAAATCTTCACATTATGGGAACTTTGCAGAGAAATGCATCCCCTAAGGAGAAATAAATGTCTTCTGCTACAAAGTGAGAGAAATAGATAGCAAGGGCCTTTCAAATGTATGTGGCATTTGAACTTAGTCCCAATTGAGCATCACTGGTGGCAAGATACCCTGCCTCAATGCAATGGATGAAGAGTGGGTGAGTTGCTGCATGCAAGCCTACCATGCCTTTGCTTTTAAATCGGGTGTGTTGTATACTGCAGGGCTTGTGAGGAGGAGTACTGTATTCAAACAATTAACTAATTTAAAAGAGAAAACAAAAGGAAACGGAGCAAAGCACAGTGGGAAATTGTTACAGGGGGCAACTTGGCTGCTTTTTATCATTTGAAACATCTTTTATTAGCCTACAGCGGCAGCAGTACAATGTGGGAGTGCAATCTCAGAAGTGTGTGTGTGTGTGTTTGTGTGTATACACACACACACACATTTTAAAAATAACAAATGATGAAAATATTTAAGACAGAAAGTGCAGTGGGAAAGCAGTTGTAGTTACTCCCACAGTCAAATGAAATCACGGACCGGATTCGAGATAGGAGCTGTGGAATAAAAATGATGAAGTAATTGTAGTTGAGGGATTTCTGTCACAGATAAGAGTTTGGCATATAATGCAGCAGAAAAGGGTTTGAACAAAAGCACTTTGGAGGTGTGGGTGAGAAGTCAATATGTGAAACAACTACCGTATTTTTCGCCCTATAGGACGCACTTTTTCCCCTCCAAAAATGAAGGGGAAATCTGGGTGCGTCCTATGGGGTGAATGCAGGCTTTCGCTGAAGCTTGGAGAGCGAGAGGGGTCGGTGCGCACCGACCCCTCTCGCTCTCCAGGCTTCAGGAAGACATCCGCAGTCTAGGCAGCCCTGCGGGAGTTCCCGCAGGGCTGTCTAGGCTGCGGATAGCAGCCTGCCGCCCGGCGCGAGGGGCGCCCTGAAGCAGAGCGCCCCTCGCGCCGGGCAGACATCCGCAGCGTGGGGAGCCCTGCAGGAGTTCCCCGCAGGGCTCCCCACACTGCGGATAGCAGCCTGCCGCCTGGCGGGCAGGGCGCGCTGAAGCAGAGCGCCCCGCGCGCCAGGCAGACATCGGCCAGCCCCACAAGCTCGGGGGACAGCAGGGAGGTGCAGCGCTGCCATCCCGCTGTTCCTCGACCTGGTTCGGTTTCCCCGACCTGGTTTTTTGGGGGAAATAAGGGAAAAATTTTTTCCCTTTATTTCCCCCCCAAAAAACTAGGTGCGTCCTATGGGGCCGAGCGTCCTATGGGACGAAAAATACGGTATTTAATTTGAAATCAATTTGTAAAAAAATAAAAATTCAATAAAAATTATATTATGATAGGGGTTAAAAAAGGAAGTAGTCACTCCCAGCACTCAGGAAACCATGGTCCAGTCACCAGGCATCAGACATCTTTGCAATGCACACTGACTGGGAGCTTGCCTCCTGAGGCTAGCGGTGTCTGGGGAGAGAGTATTTTCCCAGGAATTCAGAAGAAAGAAGGGGAAGGGTTTCAACGCAAGCCCTGCACCATTGTCCCAGTGCTCCTCCCCTGCGGCTATTTACATAAATTTTATATGGCTTAATTGCAACCACTAAGTTTGGTGCCGGGCAATGAGGAAAAAAATAGAAAAAGGCAGGTATTGTGTGTGCGGAGGGAGGTTGTGCCTAATTGGGGGGCAGGAAAGGCTGTCATTTGATTTATTCCACGTGCAACCACATCTGCCAGTAGAAGAGGCCGAGCCATTCTAGACCAATATCAGCCGCCTCATTCTGGACTGGGCCATTCTGAGCTGTTGGCGTTCTCCCCTGCCTCTGCTCCAAGGCACAGGATATGAAATTCTTTGGTGCAGATTCACTGGTGAGCTTGAATCAAATTTAATTTTCTAAAAAACAACAACACTTCTGCTACTAGCTTCTTGGCAAGCGGCCCAAAGTAAAGATGGAATGACCTCGGGCATCCTCACTCAACCATGGTTGGGACCTGATAGAGCACATTAACACACAGCAGGCGGGGAAAATAACAAGCAAAGGAAAGAGAAAAATCCAAGCCAGGGGTTCAGTGTCTCTTTCCCACCCTAGGGAACATTTCCACTTGGACAAACCTTAGAACGTGATGGTTCAGTTGTCTTGTTTGCGTGGTTTGTGACTCGGTGTGGCTCTGTATTCTGCCTGCGTGTCTGCCTGCCTCTCTGTCTAATCTACTTTATCCACACAGTGTTGGAAGAGAAAAGAGAAGACACAGCTGAAGGGGTGCAGTGTGTATGACTGAAGGAAATACATAAAAACACATCACGGTGTGCATTTCTTTGTAAATTTGCCTCCTGCTCTTCCAGTTCCAATAAAAGTATTTAATATATTTGGAAAGACTTATAAACCATTTAATGAAAGAGGTCTCTAAGTGGTGTGCATAATAAAACTGTAGGTGAAACGCAGCTGAAATCCACAGAACTAATATTCATAAAATCACGATCCTTAAATCACTGCTAAAATCAATAAACCAGCATGGCTAACTAAAGTATGGAAACAAGCAGAAAACATGTACAAAAAATGCAAACCTCCCCCCCCCACCACCACCCGAGTTACAAAGAGGTCAACATACGTAGGATGTACATTTTGTTGAGCGGAAATATGTTTTGAACTTCAGGTTGTGTACACATTGCACTTTTAAAGCTCATTTGATGCACATTCTCGCCTGCAAATAATTCTGGGCACTATTGTTTATACAGAATTACAATTCCCAGCAGTCCTTAACAAACTACAGTTCTTAAAATTATTAGACAGAAAGAATGTGCTTTGGATGTGCTTTAAAATAATAGCGTGTATACATCCTTAATTGGAGAAGGAACTGGCAATCCACTCCAATATTTTGCCAAGAAAACCCCATGGACATAAAAAAGGAGAAGCTTTGAGAAGAAAGCAAGAGTTTCCAAGGCATGCTCTGGTTCATGGGGTCAGGGAGAGTCAAACACGACTAAGACGACTAAACAACAACAACATACATCCTTAATAGCTTTTATCAGGGAAATATTACAATTGTAAGCAGCTCAGACATTTTAAAGCTGAGATGGAGAACCTGTGGCCTTCTAGCTGGATTATAACTCACCATCTTTGTCCATTGGCCGTACTGGTTGGTGCTGATGGGAACTTGAGCCCATCAGCATCTGAAGGACCAAAGATTCCTCATCTCTGATTTAAGGGAAGGGAAAGGAGACGTTTTAATGACCCTCCTCAAGTGGTGGGTTACAAATGTTTGAAATGCATGAGAGCCTGCAACCTTCTGCTCAGAAATGCATTGGGACCCTAGGGTTGCCATACGTCTGGATTTTCCTGGACATATCCGGAATACCACAGCCGGCAGCAGTGTCTGGGTGGAAATCTGGAGAATGTCCATGAAAATCCAGGCATATGGCAGCCATGTTGGCAGTGCCGTTTTCCCATAAAAATAGCTAAAGAACGGTGTTTTTTAAAGCGTTTTTGCCCCCAAAGTTCAACAACTTTGGCAAAAGAAAGCTCAACAACATTTCTGTCTGGATTTTTACTGTTTGAAATATGGCACCCCTATGTTACTCACCTCAGCTGTGGCCAACGTTGGTATTCAAATAAATTTTGAATTTATTTAATGTGTACACATTAATCTGGAGAAAGAGTTTTGAGTTTTATGATTTATAAATTGGAATTAATTTCCCCAATAATGCAATGTGATCTGTTTTTATTTCAGCAGTTGAAGAGTGTTTCAGAGATCACTGGGTTTAAGATCAGCTCTACTAGGATAAGGAGAAGCTTGTATCAAAGTGCTTTGAATGTTTAAATATAAACTGGCTTAAACAATGCATGCCCAACGATGCATGACTGTATTTATAGCTGTCCAAAGCTGCTTGAGTAAAACCTTGATGGTGTGCGGATGACCAAAATTGTAGGTTGGAGAGTTCCCTGGGCAGTTAGGTGGATGTAGGTGTTGCAGTACCTCCATCTATTTATTCTCTCTGTCTGATTTGGAATGCCAATAAAAGCTTACAGGGGAGCCTGGGACTTGGCTAGAGCAACAACAGCATCCACTGCGTTTGTTGCTTGACTCCTAGCTTCTGACTCCTGATTCTTGGCTATCACTTATCGGAGAATAATTTGTGCAACACAGACTAACGTGTGTAAATTTGTTTCACATGCATGATTCATTTAGGTTACAAATGGGTCTTTCACGTGTGTTCTAAGATTCTATGGTGTTGACATAGGTTTTTGTTCTCTTCAGTGCAGACCAGAGGTAGCCAACGTGGCATCCATTAGTGCAACGGTGCCCTTGAGGTCTTCCCATGAAACTCATGAAGGCTCCGTGCCTCCATGGCCATGGGCTAGGTTAGGGCTTTTTCCTCCATTGAAAAGTATATAAAATTGAAGGAGGAAGTTGGAAGGCTTACTTTCCTCCCCACTTCCTCTATGAGCTCTATGTGCTTCTCAAGGCTCTGATTCTATAAGATTTAATAAGAGCCTTGATAAGCCTTGAGAAGTGGCTTTATGGGGTGGGGCCCACAGCACTTGCTCAACAATTCAAATGTGGCCACAGGCTTAAAGCTCTACAAAGTTCAGCTTCTAGTGAATGCTGTGCTAGTTCCTAGGGGTTTCTTGGGGCTGTTTCATTAGTTATGCACTTTCTCTGCCTCTACATTTCCTTGCATGTGGTAGAATAACCAATTGTACCTCAAGCAGGAACCAGAAATTGCCGCCTGCTTCAGCCAAGCATCTGTCCTGTATTTCCCCCTTTCCACTACCGCTTTATCTTGTTTTTTCTGCCTCTTTCCTTCTTCACATCCTGTCTCTTGGGCTTTTGTTCCCCTCACTTTTTTATCTCCCATTCGTCACCACTTTTTAATGCCCCCCTCCTTTTTTCTTTAATCTTACCAACCTCCCAGGGCCTAGTTTATTCTTCAGCTGTGAGTGAAAGCAGCCTTTTGAGGGGAACCTGCCAGTAGAAGCATTAGCTGGAAGCAAAGCTTGAGGGCCTGTGAGCCTATAAACAAAGGGAGCCCGCAGCAGAGGGCAGCGAGTGGAGAGGAGGTCTGCATTAAGTAGCTCTTTATCACTGTATAGTGCAGTGCCTGCGCATTACTTGCTGAACCATTTGCAGAATGGGTTCAGCCAGCCCTGTCTACATTCCCAAATAAAGATGGTGACGTGAGCCCTATTGGCTACCTTCTGTACAGGTTTCTTTTCATCCCCTTTATTAATAGTTGTTGTGCTGGCGATTCACAGTGCAAGCAATTCCCCCCTGCACCATCCTCCAAGGAATATCAGAAAGAAAGAAAAACCCCAAACAAATTTAAAACCCCAAGGCTCATCAAGAGGCTGCACACACATATACTTGGAGCTACAGGTTACCTTGTACAGTGGTACCTCGGGTTAAGAACTTAATTCATTCTGGAGGTCCGTTCTTAAACTGAAACTGTTCTTAACCTGAGGTACCACTTTAGCTAATGGGGCCTCCTGTGCCGCCGCCGCATGATTTCTGTTCTCATCCTGGGGCAAAGTTCTTAACCCGAGGTACTACTTCCGGGTTAGCAGAGTCTGTAGCGACTGTAACCTGTAACCTGAAGTGTCTGTAACCTGAAGCGTCTGTAACCCGAGGTACCACTGTAATACCAATGTGGGGCAGAGGGCATTTTGAGAGAATTGATAGGTGGAAGGGAAGTGTTTAATCTCCCTAGCTTCTAGCCATGTTCAATCGAATACACACAAAAAATAAAAAATTGTACACCCAACACTATGGTGCTACCTGAAACCCTATTTCATGGCAGGGCAAGTTTAGAGACAATGTGCAATGAGAGAGACAAGCCAAGATAAATCACAGAGTGTGTGTGAGTCTCTAAAAGATGAGGAACCGAGGCACTAGCTACAGATTCGGCTTTAGCAAAGATCTGCAGTCAACTGAAAGCAAGAAAGGCTTCAGGGCAGGAGTCCTGATTGCTCTGGCCAGTAATTAACAAGAGAGGCTTCTTAATCATAAATGGACCAACTGGAATATCTCTTAACTCCTTGAAGTGGTTCCTGTTGCTTGGAAGTCCCAGGTATACCAGGTGACAATGAGTTGGGACATTTCTCACATTAAGTCTCAAGCCATACTGTAGTGTCTAGGATGAATCCTAGAATTTCAGTGTGTGGGTGGATTACTCTGGTTGTATCATTGGTTACTGAACTTTAAATAGTTACGGTAATATTCACTGTACATTAGTTCACACCACTCAGTAGGTTCTTAGTATGAAAATGAACTGTAAGCCCCATTGCATCAGAAAGGAAAATAGCTCTAACCCTGATGCCCCAAATCATTCATCCCACTAACCATTGTGTGATAAGCTCATGAGTGGTGAATACATCAATTAACATTACAATTGGAACTATTAACCTTTGATTCATTAAACATCGGGATTCCACTGTGTAAGGCTAGTCTCCTAATTAACCTGCAGTGTAGAGGTGAATCCAAAACAAATTGTGAAACTGAGATCCCTTTCACTGTTAAACTATGCAAAGAATGAGTTGAAAGTAAAGAAAAGGGTGGACTAAAATGCACACAGCTTCCTGCTGCTAAGTTATGTCATTGGATCTTTTCCCAGGGAAAGGGGTAAAAACCTCCATATTTGGAATAGCTTTTATAGATACTGAGAAGCGAATAGCAATTGAAGTGGGCGGTGATAGGAGGTTTCCTTATACCATTTGTGTATGGAGCTCAGTATTGTCTAGTCTGAATGGCAAGACTGAGGCAAAGGATATTTCCTATCACCTTCTACCTAATCCTTTTAAACTGGAGATTAAATCTGTGGCCTTCTGCATGCAGAGCATGTGCTCTACGCTTGAGCTGTGGAATTTCTGGTTTTAGCTGCTGTGAACCAGTCCTGAATTTTGCATGCATTGAGACACAACCATCCTTTATCATAGGGTCTTTAAGAAGAGTCAAAGAGAAGTTGGTGTCAGGGCTGGAGTCAGACGCAGGTCTGCAATAAAGGAAGCAGATCTCTGTTGTCAGTGAAGTTAGCTCTTTGTTCAAGGAAATAAACATACAACTCGGCCTAGTGGTCTTAGCCACACTTCCCAGTAGGTCTTGCCCCTATGGAGCAGTTGCCAGGACAGTCCCTGCCTTCCACCCTTTCTAAGGCTCTTCCTCTCTCGGATGTTTCCCAAACAGTCTCAAACTGCGCATCTCTGACTTTTGTTCTGCTCTTCTTGTTACTCTGTGAATTGTTGGGGGGGGAGGGGAGCTTGTCACAGCAGGAGAAGGATTCTTCAGCAGTCTCTTGACTCCTCCCTCCTCTGCTTCAGCCTTGAAGTCTGAACTGCTCCCTGTCACAGGCTCTTCCTGCTCACTAGACCCTGTTGCTCCTTCAGCATCCAACCCCTCCTTCCAAACTTCTGCCTCTGACCTCTCCCCAGTGTCCCGCCACCATTCCCTGGGCTCTGAGCCTTCCTCCTCTGGGGGTTCCATTGAGGGTTCCCCGCCTGATGCCTCCCTCAACTCCTCTTTGTCCAGCCAGTCCCTGACATCTGGAAATCCTTCCCCAGCCATAATGTCCTTGACATCTCATCCAGTCTTTCTCCCCTAAGACTACTCTCATCGCAAGTCATTTAAGCACAGGAATCAGCCAGCGTCCTATTTGCAAACAGGGTAGGAGGGAAGCATCTTCTTGATTGTACCTTGTAAGCTAGAGTGGGGAACCTGTGACTCTCTAAATATTGCTGGACTCCAGTGCTTGTCATTCCTGACCACAGGCCATGCTGGCAGTGGATGATGGGAGTTGGAAGTCCACAATATATGGAGGACCACAGGTTCCCCATCCTTGGCCTAAAGCAAATTTCTGGTGGCATCTCTAGCATCAATCTGCCAGGACAGAAACTTCACAGAATCAGTTCTATCCTGACACAGAGCAATCTGCAATTTTAACTCCCAGGATTTGTTGATTTCTGTGTATGTGTGCACACATATGTGCTCCAACAGAGGTGCTGGGTTTAGGAGGTGTGATGACAGGTCTTCTGACACTCTAGATGGCCCCCCTGGCATTGTATGTTAAGTATGTGTTACGTTTCAAAGTATGTGTCTGTGAGAAAGAGTAATTACTATACTGAGAGTTGTGAAAGGAATAAACTGCTCTTGCTACAACTCCTTTGTGCAGCCAGATTACTGCTCTATCTGTTTATTTAAAATATTTCTACTTCACATTATCATCAACAAAACATTTATTTTTTGCAGCAAATATCATGAAAATACACAGAGGAATAATATGAACAATAATTTGTACAAGCAGCAACTAGAGCAAGACCTAAAGACGGCAAGAAAGGCTATAATTCTTAAAGACACTTATTAGGCAGTAAGTTCCAAAAGAAAGCAGTGAGTTTAAGACCGTTAATCCGAGCCCTGCTTACCTGAAAGTAAGCCCCACTCAATTCAGCACAACTGACTTCTGAGTAAAGATGGTTAAGATTCATTTGTTACTTTTGAGTAAACATGCACAGAATTTTACAAGGTGGCAGCAGATAAAAAACATTCATTGAAAAGAAAAAAAGTAAAACCTTGTAAGTAGCCAACAACAGTATAATATACTGAATTACAGTGACTGGGCAGGTAAAAACATTTTAACCAGAAGTTGAAAAATCAGAACTGTGGTTGCAAAGTACACAGCCTTAGCCAACAGGCAGGGAACAAGCCATGGGCACAGTGCCACAACAGAAAATGCTCGTTCTTCCACAACCACAACCTGACCTCAGCAAGTGAGGAAACCTAGAAAAGAGCCTCTCCAGTGACCTCAGGTGATGGACAACTTTGTGTGGCAGTAGTACTAATTATACTACATACTATCATGTCCAGCTAGTTTTATCCATCGTCTTTCCCAAACTTTCTCTGATCAAGAATAAGTAGGGTTTGACTAAATCAAGCTATACCATGGGGGAACCACTTTACATTGCATGGAAATATCTCTGGTGTGGATGGGTCAGAAATTCCACCAACTACACCCTGGAGGAAGGCTGGAATATAAATGTAATAAATAAAACCCTGACAATCCATGACAGATGGACTGTAAGCTGAACCAGGACTCATTACTGTTGTGTGGGTGTAGACGGTACAAGTCCACATTTTATGCATGCAAATTGGTTCTGAGTTGCATTCTGATAGAATAGGGGGGTTGTACATATGGCGCTGGCAGTGAACCAATGAGCACGTTGAGGGGCAAACCACATATTTCAGAGTGCATTTCCAATACTTCAGTGAAGGAATACTATAAATCTTCTTCGGTTATAAATGTGTGTTAATTAATTGAGCTTAATGCTTTTAAGCTTGTGCACGGCTTGCAAATGTGTTCAAATAACTAGTCACACATCTCCCATTAAATTTTTTAGCACATATTTGCCAACTCATGCAGAAAACCATGTCCTTTAATGATGTTGCCCCCCTGAACTGCCATGCTAAAGTGGAGTGGCTACGTCTGAAGCAGGTGGCTTGGATCACAGCCGCAGCTTGTATCTGCTTTGCGTGCAGAAGGTCTCAGGTTCAATCCCTGGCATCTTCATGTAGGAACAGGAAAGACCCTGCTGTGAAATTCTGGAGTGCTGCTAATGTTCATTGCTGACATTAGTAAGCTAGATAGATCTGTGGTCTGTTGCATTATAAGGGGGCTTCCTATGGTGAAGCTCTCTCTGTATTTACCTTTGTAGGGTTACTTAGCAAGAATTTTGGAAGGGCCAGACCCAACCCCAAATTCCATGTGAACTGATATGTAGCATCAGGCATCTTTAAGAAAGAGCAAAGAAATATGCAGGAGGAGAGGCAGGGAATCAGTAAAGAGATTGAAGAAGACTGGTAGGCCTCTTTGAGGAACAGAAATCTAGGGTCTGGTTCACATGGTATATAGTTCAGGGGCACAATATTATACCAACTTTAAAAGCTAAGAGGGGAGGTTTTAACTGCTTAAGCCAAGGGTCAGCAAACTTTTTCAGCAGGGGGCCGGTCCTCTGTCCCTCAGACCTTGTGGGGGGCCAGACTATATTTTGGGGGGAAATTGAGCGAATTCCTATGCCCCACAAATAACCCAGAGATGCATTTTAAATAAAAGGACACATTCTACTCATGTAAAAACATGCTGATTCCTGGACCATCCGCCGGCCAGATTTAGAAGGTGATTGGGCCGGATCTGGCCCCCGGGCCTTAGTTTGCCTACCCATGGCAAGCCCTCTGCTGAATGAAATCAAACTCTCATCCTAAATTCATTTAAGGGAGTGGTAACCTAACAAAACATACCTTTTCCTAGTCTAGCAATGATCACATGTAATGACCACATGGCCAAAACTGGACAGCTGGCCCAAACCGTGTTTGTCATTAAAAAGAAAAGAAAAAAATACAGGAGTTTGAGTCAAGGGCACCTATTTGAATTTAGAATAGAGATCACAGAGCAGGCTGCTAGTTGCCCATCTGGGAAAAAGGCAAGGACAGCCACTCCATGACAGTCCCATACAGTGCACCCTGTTGCCATTGCCTTTTGCTATAGCCCCTGAGTACAGTGTTTGGTACAGTTCTTCCCCTGGTACCCATTAATGATTAAACACTGCATAATATTTAAAAAATGTTCTTCAATTAGGATTACGGAGTAATGTTTAAGAAATTATGCAGCATTTGATCATTAATAGTTGCACTTAAAAGTTGATGAATGCATACCACTGAAATTCCAAACTATGAGGTGTGGGTCATGCCATGTTTGAGGGGCCTGCAAGCAAGGTGCCCCCATCACCTGGTTCCCCCCGCACTGCATGCCACCCTGGTTTTACCCTTCCTCCTTGGCTCCCACAACTGCAGCTTTGACTGGTGCTTTGCCATGTACCTATAACCTTTTTAGAAACTTTCCCTATGTATATGTTTATTGAGTCAGTGGCTCTGCAGGGACTCACAACAAAGGATTGCTGCAAAGGCAGATGGTATATAACTCACATGCATCATACAATAACTTTGCATATGTGTGTGTGTGTGTGTGTGTGTTTACATAAACACCTCAATAACACATCAGAGCACTGTTTTTTTAATGTTGCCACAGAATTATCTCCCATTCTGTCGACAGACTCACTGACAACAGTGGTGGCTACTTCCTGCTCTAGCTCACTCACTACTGAGCATACGGAGAAATACCCTCCCTCCAGAATTCTTAAAGGAATACAGTGGTACCTCAGGTTGCATGCGCTTCAGGTTACATACGCTTCAGGTTACAGACTCCGCTAACCCAGAAATAGTACCTTGGGTTAAGAACTTTGCTTCAGGATAAGAACAGAAATCATGCTCTGGCGGCACAGCAGCAGCAGGAGGCCCCATTAGCTAAAGTGGTGCTTCAGGTTAAGAACAGTTTCAGGTTAAGAACGGACCTCCGGAACGAATTAAGTTCTTAACCCGAGGTACCATTGTATATGCAAATGGTTTATGCACCCAGCATTTTAGCATATATATTTTTTTTAAAAAAAGAAAAACAAGGAAAAAAGGGGAAATCAGCAACTGGTGTCAGCCCCAGACTGCAGCATTTGACAATGGTGCTGACACTGAACCTGCTTTGAGGTTTAAACTGCTTGTTTGTATTTGTTTTCACAGCAAAGTCACCACAAGGAGATCTTACTACACCGGTTTCATGTGGCAGGTATGTTGGAATGCTCTTGTGTGCTGTGAATGGACATTTACTCATTCACATGTTTGAAGAGATATTGCAGTTAACACTGAACACATTCCTTAGGCTTCCCATGGTAATGCTCTGGGCCAATAGCAACCTGCCAGAAGCTCCTCATCTCCCTTTAGGAATGTGAGAATAACATAGCTGCACAACAGACCAACAGATACTTCAAGTAACAATACCTGTGGCTGTGTTGTTCCCAGGCCCTAGATTAAAGGGCTGTTGAAATGTCCTCACATTTACTTCTTCCTATTGCTTTGCCTTTCCAGATAATTTAAAAGCCGGCCCATTCTCCCAAGGAGCTGGTTTCTGCTGTTCCTTAGAGAATCACATAGCAGAAGGAAATCAAGGAGACAATAACATGGAGCTTCAATTAAAAAAGAATCACTGAACGCTAATGGGAAAGTAATTGAGCTAAATTGAAACATAATTGGGGGGAAAACGTGGCAAGAAGCAGCTTAATACATTTTGTTTTAATTTGAATGTAAGGTTTTATGGCTTCATGCTAGGATCTTTCCAACTGTCTGGATGCAGTGTTAATCCAATGGTATGGTTTTATCCTGGGGCTGGGAGGGACAACCAAAACTCATTTGATATTTGGAAGACTCCTTTGCCTCGATCTATATTCTGTTATGTGCCTGTATATCAATCGGTTGACCAGAAGATAGGACTGGGGTGACAAGCAGTGCCTTTTTTCTAGAAAAGGAGGTGCCGGAACTAACCCTTGTTCTCTTATAATGGCAATGGCACCCATCTGAGAGATGCCGGAACTGAGTTCTGTTGAGTTCCAGCTGGAAAAAAGTCCTGGTGAGAAGGATTGTATAACAATTGTATAACAATGGTAGCAACCTTTCCTCTAAAGTTAGGCTGCTGGTACGAAGAAAGCTTGGAGGGAAACCTGGAAGGAATTTAGAATCGCTGAATTGTAGAGTTCAAAGTGACCACGAGGGTCATCTGATCCAATGCCCCGCAATGCAAGAACCTTTTACCCAACGTGGGGCTCAAACCCACGACCCTGAAATTAAGTTTCACACTCAAGCAACTGAGCTATTTTGTATGATAAGGACTGTAAGCTTGGTTCTGGTAATGAAAACAAATTCCTGTAAAGAACAGAGCACACCGGATTGGAATGTCAGCAGCTTGCTCCCCGCTATAAGCCACTGTTCTGCACTTGGCTCCAGCTGGTTAGCAAACTAGATGGGGCAGGCTTCAAGTCCACCCGAGCCTACTCTATATAGCTCTGAATGTCTCACAACAAAAGAACAGTGCAAAGTACATACTCTTTGGTACATTAATGATGCGTAGTTCAAAGGCTGCTCTGTTGCAAAGGTAGATGAGTGGTGGATAAGGCAACTGATGGAGTGCCATTGTGTGCTGTAGTGATTAGAGTGTTGGACAGTGAGAATTCACATAATTCCATTCCCTGTTTGATCATGAAACTTGACTGGGTTAAGTCTAACAGGAGACTTGTTCACGTATTATACCCAACACAGGTACAAGTGTTGGTGTGGAAGAACATACATTTGTACAGCTCAGCTGTTGTGTACACAGACACTACATTCATTTAAGATTTCATAACTTTACAAATGTACAGCCCAGCTACCTGTGTACACAGAAACACAGACTGTACACTCACTGAATATAATGTGTGAATGCCTCTAGCGTCAGACTAAGATGATGACCATGATTCCCTTTGCTCAAGATCATACTGGCATAGCTGCCCTTCTTCTCCACTAGGATTTTTTTGAAAACCTCACAGGCATATATTAAGATCTGCGGAGTAAAATAATAAACATGCCCTAGCTAGTACCCCCAAAATCCACAATTAAAATAATATATAAGATTTAAAAACATAATACCCAACCAAGTAGCCATAAATCTTTGCCTCAAAGGGCCACCATATCTCCCAGAAAGGGCTAGAACAATTTCTCCCTCCATCCTAAATAGGGTAGCCCTTATGCCACCTCCAAAGTGCCTCCCTAAAAGTAACACTCTTCAGTTCCACACACTTTGGGTCACTACCAAGGGTGTGTCATCACTTATGGCAGCCTGATAAGTAATAGCATCCCTCCTAGCCAGATGTTGCAAGATGTGAGGAAGGGCTCTGCTGTCATGCAGCATGGCGAGGCTCTCTCTCTCCTCATATGGGGTTGTGGTATGCCAGCAACAAGGAGCAGGTGCCATGGGCATCCACATAATTTTTTTTCAGAATGGTGGTTGTCCAAAGTAAAGCACTGAAAGGGTTTTCTCACAATAATAAAAATGAGATGGATGCTGTCTGTACGTTTTGCTTTATATCTCAGGTTCTACAAATGCCAGAAATGTACTGGGGTTTTTTTTTAATGAAAGCTGGGAATTGGAACATTATGGTTCATTTGAAGTGAACTGCTCCTTTTGCCCCCACCCCCCTGCCAGGGGCCAGATCTGCAAAACAAGCTCACCTGTTCCTCTCTTCTGCTGTCTTGGCTTCTGCACTCATCATGCTGGACTGGGTCTGCTGGATCTCAGAAGTAAGTTCCATTGACTTCAGTGGAACTTACTCAAAGGTTATCTGCATTGGATGCACTATGTTTATTTTCTTGCTTGAAAGCATCTTAGACTACACATGCAGCAAGGGTAAACTGGTGTCTCTGTTAGAATAGAAGGTAAGGCAATTGTATGAACGACTGCACTTGGCCTCATTAAGAGAAGATGAGGACTTCTTGGACACGGCACAGATGGGGTGGACTACGGTAAGAACAAAAACAAGAAGTGACAGGAAAGAAAATATGAACTGCAGCAGGAGGAAACTTTATGGAAGGCAGTGATTGTGAGAAGCAGTGAAATGGCAAGGCATCCTGAACCATTGGAATTCCAATTATTTGCAGTGATCCGTCAAAATTTCATATTCCAAAAATTCCCCTCCACCTCTGAGCCCTGATCCAGTAGAATATTTGCAGGTTAAGGTTCACTGAAGTGGTGCTTCAGAGGGAGGATCAACCTGTTACCCAGCATCCCACTTAACAAACCCTAATGGTTTCATGACTAATCCCACACAAGGTCCAGCCTGCTTTTGAAGCCCCACTAAGCCTTGCTTCTGCACTGCTCTCTCTGCCTGAGTTTCAGCCTGGCATTTTCACAGACAGAAGGAAGGTGTAATCTGGCTAACCTGTGTGCACTTCAGCAGGCAGCTAATCCAAGCATGTCTGCAAGGTCTTCCGTTCCGTCGCTCTCTCTCTCTCATTGTAGCTTAACTATTTCTAGCTTTTTAATGTTTGACCTAACACCCCTGGGAGCTCCTTTCCACGATGCCATGTTTTATTCAGGCATGCGTCAGCTGAGCTCTCCTCACACTGAGATGGCCAGCAAAGATAAGATAATTGCCTAGTTTGATTGTGCCATCCATTCAACCCACTGTCCTGCCTACATTAACCTTTCCTTTCCATTGCTTCCAATGCATGCCTTGTCTACCTTCATTTCCATTCGCTTTCTCCTCTCTTATCTGGGGAGACATCGTGGCTCATCTGGGCTTTCTGGGCCCTTTTCTTGCCATTTGATCTCTTGTCATAACAAAGTTTTCTTTGTCTGTTTTTATCCTTCAGCAAAGTCACTGTCTTTCGCCATAGGAAGGAGCCGATTATATTACAGATGCACTGGCTTCTCCAAGCAATGCAGTGCACGGAGCTAGAATGTATTGTGGGTTTTACATTACCTGCACCCAAGAAAACAATTTAACCACTTACTGGAAACTGTTAAAATGGTGTGGTGGAGGATGCTGTTCCAGCACCAAGCCTCTGGGTCAGACTGCCATCAATGTGCCCACTGCCTCATTGCTATAGCCGCTCTGACCAGTCTCAATTGGGGCAAGTGAAATCCTTGTGACTTGCAGAGTATTTACCCAGGAATGAGGTGGTTGCAAGTTAAAATCCCCATCTGCAACCAGTCAAGCAACCTCAGCCCACCTTCCTCTTACCTGCCATTATTAACATAAACACTATAGCTGAGGGATAGCTGAGTCAGTAGAGCATGAGACTCTTAATCTCAGGGTCATGGGTTCATGCCTCATGTTGGGTCAAAGATTCCTGCATTGTAGGGGGTTGGACAAGATGATCCTCATGGTCCTTTCCAACTCAACAATTCTATGATTCATAACTCAGGTGACCTGGGCAGTGTGGAGAGAACACTATTCTCCAGGTGCTTGGCAGGCCAGTGTGTAACTCTTGGGTCCTTGGGATATAAATGATACTTTGGGGGGAGTATTCTAAAAATAAATAAATTATTGTCAAATAAAAGTTTCTAAGAAATTATTACTGTAAGTTTTTAGTCTTTGATCAGTTTTGGCAATTCTGCAAGCACTCAGCTTCCAGTCCTTGGCTGTCTGTTGCCTTTATTTCACTCTGCTTTATTTCTTCATGCCTGTTTTACTCATTTCGCTCTCTACCTCTCTGTGTATGTTTGTGTGTGTTTCTATGCTGCATTTCCACACACTACTCAAGAGTAGGTTAAAGACGCCATACTATTACACAATAAAATCATCACTGGAATTGCACAGCGCCAGTTAAACCTTAGACTAAATAGACAAATAAATCTCAATATTACAGGCATTTGTAATACGCTGAGTTTGTTGTGTTAACCAGGTTTCAGGCAACTATAGGCTTTCAAGCCTAATCTTGAGTTTAAACTCATTTGTAAATTGACAAGTGCCACAAAAAGCCAGGTGCAAACAGGCTTCCCCCCTTAAAAAGGTTCCTTGCCTGGCCAGTCTCTATTCAAAAGTCCCCAAAGTCACAAAAACTGTCCTTGCTACAGGATGCAGAAGTTAAAAGGTCATCTTTGTCTTGAGATGGTAACAAGACAAGTCCCATAACTGTGTAGCTGTAGGATTCTAGAACTTTAGTTCCTCTGAAATGTATGCGCCTTTAAGTCTTTGTTTCAACAATTTCCATGGTACCTTCCTTCAGCTAATTTAATCTGGATCAACCCTGATGTGGAACAATCTGGTCCTAAGATCTGGGAGATATGTGGTTGTCTATCATCCTGCCACCCATGCTGTTCCAAACAAAGAATCAAGGAGAAAGAGGAAACTCACTCTGCAGTTCAAGCAGTTTCGACTGAACTGAATACAACTCCCTGACATTCTGAGCTCCCGCTGTTTAATAGAGAGAAGCAGCCTGATAGTGAGAAAGGATGACCAACCACTTGTTAAAAATTGGAGCAGGCGATCACAGAGATTCTGAAAACAGTCTTGTCCTGTTCTGGCATCATGGCACAATAAACAAAAAATTAACAATTGCAGCAGCAAACACCGCCCCCCCCCATGCAAGCAACATCCCAGCCCAAAAGTCTGTTCAGCAGCCTCAGCTTTTGTAGCTGGAGTCAGTCAGAGCCCTGACATCCCAGGCCTGGTGGAAAAAGGCCTGCAAGACAGGGAGCAGGTCTTTCAGGACTTACGGCCAAGATGCCAGTTTTTCATTGTTTCCCATACATTAAGTATTTCTAATTGTGGAGTAAGAAGAACTGCCTGACAGGTTGCAGTATCAATTAGTTTAAATATCAAATTCCAATATGCAGCACATGCATCTTTTCAATTCAGGTCACTAGCCAATTTCAAATTGCATTGCAACTTTGGGGCAAAACAAACATTTTTCTAACCCTACCATATAATATTGAGAGAAGGCCCTGGGATCTGGGATATCCCATACTAGAGACTAACTGTGGAATGTATATATATATATATATATATATATTGCATTGGGGTGGCCTGCTGCCCTAGACAAAGTCATCACCTACTCCGATTGAATGTAAACAGCTTCCCAACAAGAACGAGGGAGCCTGACCCCAAGAAAGTCCTCTGATCCCACGAGCTGCTAGCGGCAGGCTTCTTAGGGAGGCGAGTGATGAAGAGACAAACTTATGGAAATGCCAGGGTATGGAGCATGTCATCTCCAAAATATTTGCAGCATCCTGCAGGGTGAAGAATTCTCCTTGTCCATGTCATTAGGACACTGGGGCGATTCTTGCCCTTCTTCCTTCGGTGGTTCCTCATCATCACTCCTGCAGGGGATGCTGGAGGAGGAATTAGATTTTGCTCTGCCTGGCCTGGATGAAAAAGCTGTGTAAGCTGTCAGCCTAAAGCAAATTGGAAGAGCCTCCCCACTGCGTTCTGACTGTTGATTAAAGCAGCAGCACTTCTTATTGTCATTCCTAACAGATCAACACCAAATTTCCTCAGACTGCTGTTGCTGCAAGATACTGTTCATTCAGCTGGTTAAAAATTATCTGATATTATTGTTGAAGGGGAGGGTAGTTTAGTTCCCCCGTGGGATTTGACCTCGCTCTTCAGGAAAGGCCTGGGCTTCATTATGTTCTGTGCTATCCCTGTGTGGATGACTAATGTTGCGGCCTCAAAACCCTGTTTTCTTAGTTATTACAAAAGCAGGTCATACCAATGCATTGCATATTTTAAGGACTCCTCAGGTGAGAGCCTGTGTAGTAGCTGAAATATTTGGATTAGGTTGGGATATTCTGGTTCAGTCCCCCACTCAGCCAAAAGGCTAACTGGGTGACTTCAGACGCTCCAATTGTCCCTGTCTTCCAGGAACACCCCTAATTTAGAGAAGCCACCACGGTTTCTGATTTGATCCTGGAATGTTCCACTTTTTCTTAGGACGTCCCTATTTTCATCAGAGAAATGTTGGAGGGTATGGAGTTATGCAACCCCCCCCCGAGGCATCTGAAGGCAATCTTGTATAGGGAAGTTTTTTAATGTTTACTGTTTTATTATGATTTTATATGTGTTGGAAGCTGTCCATAGTGGCTGGGGCAACCCAGTAAGATGTGTGGGGCATAAATAGTAAGATTATCATTATGGAATGGGATGTTCCTATTTTCATTGGAGAAATGTTGGAGGGTATGTGACTTCAGGCGGGCCTACCTCACAGGATGATTATGAGGATAAAAGGGTATGCCATCCAAAGTCCCTTGCAGGAAGAAAATATAATAATATTTTCACAATATCAAACATACTCTTTGCTAAAAGGTTTGCAGAGGGTTGGGAAGACTAAGGCCACAATCCAATGGGACTTCCTTACAGTACATGCACTTCGAATGGAGTTGTAAACTTCTGGACATGTGCAATAGGGACATGCACATGCTGAAATCTTTTCCTCTCTTCCCTCCCAATCCCTATTCCTTTTGTGTTGTGTCTTATAGCTTGTAAGTCCAAGGGCAGGGACTGTCTTATCATTAACATTTGCAAGCCACTCTGTGAGTTCTTCTACCCTTTATTCTGAAGAGCAAGATTTTAAAAATAAATATACAAATAAATAAAATACTAGGAGACAAACAGAACTCAGAGATTAAGCCGGTTAACAAAAATCATTCCCATAAAGGCAGTTTTAGGATGTTGACACACACTGTATGCCAAGTCATGTATTAAGATTGACAAGATACATTAATATATAAGCAATAAGGTCTATTCTCATTTGGAGCCACAGGATGGTATGAGGTGGATGTCTAGCTACATTTAGGAAAGCAAAACCGTGGACAGAAAACCAATCCAGGTATAAGAACTTGGGGAACATGTTGGGCAAGGCCATGGGCCAAAGGGTCAGTTTTCTGTCCCATAATAGCTTGTCAGTAAAATTCACTGACAGCTGAAAGCGCCGCTGTTTCTGTGACCTCTTGTCCTTCCTAGTAAAAGCTCATAATCTTGTGTGCCCCAAATCACAGGCAGTAGCACCAGTTTCTGACTTTTTTATGCCAGATGCACAGAGAACTGCAAGGGCATCACGATCAGGAGCCGTGAAAAAGAACAAGAATAGCTCTTTGGCATTTATCATGTTGGCACCATCCATTCAAGGCCTGTATAGTTTTCTCCACTAAAAAAATAAGCAAACAAAAAGTCCCCCCTCCTCCATCTCAACAATTAGCATGAAATCTTAATTTTAACCTTCTTTCCTGGTTTCTTTTTAAGCTTGTTACTTCTCGAAATCAATTAGCATGCAGTCTGGGCATTCCACGCTGCCAGCCAAAGAATCCTTTTATATATTTTTCCTTTTGTTTGGGAGCTGTTGATAGAACGCTTTGTTCACATGAAAGGTAGACGGATTAGACATTGGAGGTGCATCCTTGTGTTTGTATTGTTCTTAGTCAGGCTGCCACAAAGGACAGTGGCGTCTGATTCACTAGCTGATTGCCACCCCTGATCAAGGCATGGAGCACTGTCAGAGCGTCTTATGGGGGAAGGAGTTTAAAGCTACAAAGTGGGGAAATGGGATTTTTGAATCCACTACTGTGGGTGTAAGGGAATGACACTCCCGTGCAGGGGCGGAGGAAGGGGGTGCAGTGGGTGCAGTCCACCCCGGGTGTCACCACTGAGTGGGGTGACAAAATGCCGGGTGGCACGCATCGCAGGGCTTGCAGCGCCCGAGCCACACGTCTTGCAGGCCCTGCAATGCGTGCCACCTGGCATTTTGTCACCCCCCTCAGTGGTGACACCCAGGGCGGACCACACCCTGAGAGAGATGCGGTGGCTTGGGCGCATGCAGGCTCTGTGCTGGTCCAGTGGTCCACCCACTGCCTCCCCCCCAGCTGTAGGGTGGCTGAGTGGGAGGAGGCAGGCAGACTCTGGAGGCCCTGTGGTGTGCCCCGCCCCTATGGGCGGCTTGCCCCACCCTTGCCTCACCCCTGTGGGTGCCTTGCCTCACCCCTGGACATGCCACCCCAGGAGCTCGAGCGACTTCCTCCGCTGCTGCTCCCACATGCTGATAATGCAGGCGGATGGAGGGGCAGAAAATAGGATGTGATCACAGAGTGATTTGAAGTAGCTCCACAAGTATTTCTGATTCCCAGTTGTTTAACAGGCAAAACAAAATTGTTCCCTCATTAAATTCTATGGCTAGAATAAAGAAATCTGAGGGTGAACAGAGGAACACAGGAAGCTATCTTATACTGAGTCAGAACCTGGATCTTCTACATTCAAAGCAGATGCTCTACTATGGTGTTCCCCGCACCATGGGAGTAAAAAGTAGAGGATTTGAATGTGTGTAAGGGCAGCGAGCTCAGTTCAGTTAAAAATCATAGACTAATACTTTTTAAATTCTAAGCATTTGCCTTTTGTATATGGCTCTGGATAGGGACTCTGAGCTGACTAGTTTAAAGCCAAGTAGACTGTAGAAAGGCTGCTTACTCCTGAGGAGTGGTTTTCTCAGCTTAGGTGGGAGAGTGTTTCCTAATGGTTAGAGAGTGACAGGTAACTAGACCTTGTTGGCTCTGTACTGCCTGTGCTGAGTCTGTTGGTCTGTGTGGCATAGCATCAAAAGTAGAATTCTGACAAAATTGATCACAGGTAACTGTTGTTCCGAACCAGAACACTGTTAGGGTGCATTGTGCTACGTTGAAAACCAGCCTTATTGTGACTTGTAGGTTTGAATGGTAATTGAAATCTAAACTGTTTATTTATTTCCAAAAGTTATTTCTTTCCTTGCGGTCTTCAGCTAGAGTTTTAAGAAAACAGATGGAACTTTTAAGAAAAAGCTTGCATCTTAGCTTTTTCTGTGGTCTGTTTTTATCTTTATTTGACTGGTTAGAGAGAAGTGAACTGTTCAGTTTTGCTCCTTCTCCAGGACATTGGAGTAATCTGCCACTGTCTTGTGCTGCAAGCTTCACGTTGACAGTTTGAACCTTGAAAGGTGACAGAGATCTTCAGATGAACTCATGTAGCGGGAACATTTCCCTGACAGCGAGATCAGTTGGAGTCATCTCCCAAGGGAAGGCGGCTGGAGCAAAATAAGCTGGAGCAAACTGGTGAGTGTTGCACAGATTGGGAGCAGTTGGGCACAGGCCCTTGGGAGAAGGAGTGATTGACATAATAGCTCCACTCTGTTTTTGCATTCTGGGAACACTAACTACAGCTAAATATTGTTGCTTTGGAATAGACCCTTTTCATCTCCCATTTTGATTGCTTTAATGTCTCCCCTATACATCACTTAAAACACTGTTTTGACCATGCTGGCACATAAATCCACTCATCCAATGAAACCCAGCCATTGTTTTCTTCTTGAATGATATCATTCTTCATAATATTTGGTGGCTGCTCCCAGACTTTGGAACTTCCTTCCTAGAGAAGTTAGACTGGCTCCCTTGTTCTTCTCCTGGCAGGCATAGAGTTTCAAATTCTGACAGGCTTTTGAGAACTGACTGTTTCCAAGGAAATAGCTGGTGCTGTGATTTTTTTAATTGTAATTATCTGTTTGTCTTAATTGTTGTTGTTTAGTCATTTAGTTGTGTCCAACTCTTTGTGACCCTATGGACCAGAGCACACCAGGCACTCCTGTCTTCCACTGCCTCCCGCAGTTTGGTCAAACTCATGTTCGTAGCTTCAAGAACACTGTCCAGCCATCTCGTCCTCTGTCGTCCCCTTCTCCTTGTGCCCTCAATCGTTCCCAACATCAGGGTCTTTCCCAGGGAGTCTTCTCTTCTCATGAGGTGGCCAAAGTATTGGAGCCTCAGCTTCACGATCTGTCCTTCCAGTGAGCACTCAGGGCTGATTTCCTTCAGAATGGATAGGTTTGATCTTCTTGCAGTCCATGGGACTCTCAAGAGTCTCCCCCAGCACCATAATTCAAAAGCATCACTTCTTCAGCAATCAGCCTTCTTTATGGTCCAGCTCAAAATCTTATTCTAGTAATTTTTATTCTATTTAAGTTTTTTTTAATGACCCCCCTATGTTTTTTGCTGTTTCTATTTTATCTGTAAGCTGCCTTGGGTCCCTGAGAGGGGAAAAGGTAGGATATAAATAAATATAAGCTTAAGAATAATATTCAGTCATAGATACATTACATACATTATACTTTTTACCCTAATATATGTGTGCATTGCAACACTGAAGGTATTTTTAAAGGTTTGTATTTTAACATTTATTTACCCAACTCCACATCAGAGACAAAATGCAGAAGCAAGGTTCAACACACTTACCTTTTGCATGTTTTTTTTGGATATTACACACACAGTTCCCCTCCTGATTTAGCAGCTAGAGTGGGGCTGCACCTAAAGATTCATTGCCAGCCATGTAAGAAAACCAACAATTGCATCAATCTCTTGTTCAGGAAGGAGGAACAGGATTTAGTTTTCAGCTTCAGTTCTTCTTGTTCTCCAGTCAATCTGTATGGTACAGAGGGGGCACTGCAGGACAAATATGGGTGGTGGTGTATTCTTGTTATCAGTACAGTATTATAATGATATGATATGATATATGATATTATATTAATTATTATATTATATTATATTAATTTTTTAAAAAGTATTAGTATATTGTCCTTCATAATTCTTTTTTTAAATCCCAGAGCGGTTTACAATACCATTTAAAACCAAACATAACAAGAAAAACATAAAATAAAATATAGCTGCATATAGGCTCCGGGTGCATTTCTAATGTGGGAGTAATGTGGACCAAATTAGAGGATATAAAAGCAAACCAAAAGCAGTGAACCAAGATGAAACTAAGTAATCAAACAGCAGTGAGTTAGAACCAGTTATGTCCTTACAGAGGGATGCTGTTGTGGTAATTAGCTTTTATTACTGTCATGCAAACCAAAGAGTCATTAGAAGCATACAGGGATCATGACAGCATGGGACTGGGAATGGCATTTGCTTCATCTGATGGTAAGCCAGGTAAAATGCAATTAAGAGAGTATTTTGCAGAGTTTACCTTACTTTTCCTATTGCCTAGCCCATAGTTGGAGAGGAATCTTTTGCTTATGTAAATCAGAATGAGAGCTTTTGTGCAGGAAAGCTAGTGTTTAAAGTGACAGCGGGTGATCTTTCAAAATATCCCAAATTCCCATGTTATTTGAAACATTTCATCCTGCATGACCAATGCAAGTAGAAATTGCCTTATACCTACCAGGTCAAATTATTTGACCTTCTGCATGCAAGGCATGGGTGAATTTCAGTTTCTCTCTGGTTTTTCTTCTCCCCCCATCTTAAGTTCTGTTTTCCACATTTCCAAATCAGTCTGTGATTTAAAAAAAAGTAATCGTGAAAATTCAGCAGCTTCTTAGTGCAAATTTATCATGATATCCTTTTTTTTGCAAGCCATTCTCCCTCTGGAGTGCATCTTTGCATTTTATATTTACCAATATATGCATTTTATGCAACTTTTGTGGACCATTGTAGGCATTATTTGGCTGGAGAACTCCACTGCAAAATTCAGAAAAGTGCATTTTTTTAAAAAAATGGCTGTGTTTCAGGTTGCTTATGGTTTTAGAAAGTGTGTGTTAGGTGGGGGGGGGTCACCTTTATATGCAAACTGAATTTAACGTTTCCCTCATCCCTAGCTCTGCCTCAGAGCTTCTAATTTGATCTGTGGTTTTTTGGAGGAACTCCAGTGGGGCTTTTGTCTGCATAGAGCTGCATAAGACTGGGAACTCTAATCTGAGGTAGTTGGCATCACCAATCATCAGCTTTGGTTCAGTCCATCACCACCATGCAAGTCCCAACAGATTACTCATAACAGAAGGAATCCTGAAAGGTTGCCAGGCCCACACCTGTGGTACTCCTCAAAAATAGGTGCTAGGGATGCACAGTGGAAAAGTGCTGTTACATTTATGCTTCCTTGTAAGTTTTCCAGCAGCGTTTGGCTGACCACTCCTGGACTTAAAGGTAGATAAACCTGACTATTTCAGTTTATTTCAGTTTCTAAATTCAGTTTTTACATCAGCATATGGGGTTTTTTAAAAAAATAAAAATTCTGCATTTTAGTGCAAATTTATTATAAAGACACAAATTATAATGCACTTTTCCATAACGTAAAGCATTGTTTGTATGCTATTTTCATGAATATATTCATTTTATGTACATTTGACCCAACAGGTGTGTTTCATGCACACACTACTTGGAGAACTGCATCACAAAATTCAGATAAGTGCCAGTTTTGAAGGATAGCTGTGTTTCAGTTCTAAACATTGTTTCAGTAAGTACCAATTAGGTGGGTTCACATTAAAATGTGAACCGAACTGAATTTCCCCCTCATCCCTATCTGGACTTTATAGACTTTTGGTCTGACCCAGCAGGGTATTCATTTTGTTGTTATTGTTCTCTATCTCCTGGCTCCTCAGCAATTTTTCTGTTTATTAAAGGCCTACTTTTTAAAAAAGCAGGATTCTGGTCTACCTATCTAGGCTTATTTTCCTACCCTGTTGGTCTTTTAGCATGGACGGTGTCAGGAGTGCTTCACAGGACTGGGACTTTCCTAAGTTTGTTCTGAAGAGGCAAGGCACAGGTGAGGCTGATTGGCAACTCACAGCATCTAGTGGCAAGAGCTGGGAAGGGATATAAGGTCAGCATTTCCTTTTGGCTCTTTGCCACAGCAACACGCTTCCTGCCTTGGGCTCCTTGACTCCTTACTTCCTGACTCTTGGACCCTTGGCTCCTTGACTCCTGGTTTCCCAACTCTCAGACCCTCGGCTCCCTGACTCCTGGCTTCTGGACTCCCGTTCCTGCTCCCACCCCGCAGTCTTGGCCCTGGTCCCGATGTCCTCAGCCAGGACTTCAACCACCCGTAAACTGGACCGTGACAGATGGGAAAGGGCTGTTTCTAGTATGCGGCTGGTGGGAAACCATTTGACGCGTTGGGGGGGGCAGGCCTTTTTTCGAACCTTCAAAATTAGTAGAAACTGATTTCATCACTGGACCAGGAGAACTAAATTGTTCCAGGCTAACCTTGTTTTCATTAAACACTTTGCTTGGGGCATATGTAGAGATAGAGCTACTCTGGAATTCTGGGCCTCTATAAACCTTGCATAGTTCTATTTTTACACCCTGGGGGGAAAATGTGTAACATGATGTGCCCAAAGGAAACTTACTGATATGAGTATTCTGAGAATTTTTACATGGATCTCTGAACCTGCCTCAGGCTTTCCACAACAGTATTATTGTTACTTCAGCTTGAATATGTGAGTGTAGCTTCAAAATAAAATGAAAACAAATCTTCTCAATAGGAAGGCATTTAAGTAACTCGTTATGCTTGTAACACAGGTCTGAGGCATCAGTAGTTTAAGTAGGGTGATGAAAAAAATAGGGGTATTACACCTCTCAAAAATAAATGAAAGACACTCCTTAGCTGGAGCAGTTACTCATTTCTATATGCCAAAGGAGTGGTAGCACAGAGTAACAGCAATCAATAGAGAATAAGAGTATCAAATTTCCCTCTTTCTGCTTGAGAAGCCATTGCTTCATGCTCACTGAGCAGCTGCTAATTTTTCTCTTTTACCTTTGAAATAGAAAATCGGGATTTTGGCACAGCTGCTTGGAGTCGTATAGGGCTATGCTTTTTTCCAGGCAATCGCCACAGAAAGTGTCTCAGCATCAAACCATGAGCTGGCTCAAAAACTAATAGGGCAAATAAAGAAGACAGAAAATGTTCTTTGGACAGAGTCAATACGCAGCATTTATGGGACATGATGAGAGCACTCGGCTATACTTGATGGTATAGATATGATATGAGACAGCCTGGTAGGTGTGCAGTAGAAAAAATCCAGAAGGGATGCTGGTGAAACAAAATACATGATTATTTTTTGATAATGACTCAAGGCTGCAATGCTAAGCACACTTCCTAAGGAGTAAATCCTACCTAATAGGACTTGCTTCAAAGAAAAAACTGCACAGGTTCTGAAACCTTTCTTTCTGGCAGTGCTGTATTTGTAGTCTTGACCTTTTCTCTGTATGCTGTAGGGCACTACTAATGCAGTAACGTTTTTCCTTTGGGCTAACTAATAAGGATAAAATTGTTTAATTTGCTAGTGGAAGATTTCTCCTCCTATATTCAAATTAATTTTAATATTTTCTTTAAATGTGACCAACATTGCTGCACATCATACACAAGTCCTTCCTATCTACTGTATTTCCTGTCTTTCTGTTTCATCAGCTTGTTCAGTATAGACCCTGAAATTTGTACCAGCCTCTCCACTGTTTGGCTGACAATCTCTGACCCGAAAGTAGACGGAAGTTCTAATCATATAAATAAATTGGAAATAACCATTGTACAACTCTGCACCGTTCATCGCGGGCTTTGCTACCACAAGGCGTAATGCCTGCTCCCACATCACATCCTTCCAATCAGTTGTGTGCTTCATTGTCGCTGTCTTGGATGATTGTACTGAGAAATCGGTTAGGCAACATGTTACCTTTCTGGACTTCTCCCATCCCTGCGGAATTCAGTGCCCCAGAATGTTGCAATGCCAATTACCATGGAAGAATGAGAAAAGGACTAGACCAATAATCATAGTAATAGTTCACACGAACTGCCAGTAATTCAGATGTAGTGGCAACCAAAGGTTAGGGACAAACATTTAGGAATGGTCATCCCATCAAGCTCTCCTTGTGAGCTTCTCATCAGTATTTCGTAGCAGTGTGCATCAGCTTTGTGTGAGACCTGAAAAATGGGATTAAGGCTACGCAGTGTGATTTGGAGGTCTCCCTTCTGAGTCGAAGCACAGTGTAAATACCCCCCCCCCCCAGTTATACCAATGTCCCCACAAATCCACCAGGCGCTCCGTTACTCTAGATTTGTTTCTGCCTTTTGGTATGGAATCACCTTATATGTTCATATCTCTCTGAATTACTCTAGGTCTGTGGGCTTTGCAAGAAGTGAGGCTGTCAAAAATGTTTCCTGTGGAACACTGGATTTCTCTGCCCCTGCTTTTCTGCTAAATACAGAGGCAGATGATTTCTTTAATGGCAAAAAGCTTTTTTTAAGGTGTGGTGGTGTTGTTATTTTTTTTATAAAAAACTACATTGTTCTCCTTTAACTAACTAACTAATAATAATAATAATAATGACTGAGCTCTTCAGAACACGGCAGGCAGCTTTCTAGGCAGCTTCACATTGAAAGGCGTGTCTCAGGCCTAGGGCCTATAGGAAGACATAGGCAAGGCCGCTGAGATGCATAAATTGGGACAGACTCACGTTGTAAGGCCTATCGGAGGACACCAGTGCCAGAAAGGAAAGCCCAGTTTGAAGCTTTAAAAAATGTGCTTACAAGTAAGAATACACCCAACTCAGCAACCTACCTCTTTATCATTTTAAGGTAAGAAAGAGCAGGAGACAACTCCACTCCTCTAAATAGATTTTGGAGGAAAGTGAATCCCTTTTACTTCTCCCCACAAGAAGGCCTTGGATCTATTTGTCTGCAATTTGGTATGCTTAATGCACCCTGTAAATTTCACCCACTTTGGGGTGAAAGGGGGGAAGGTTGTGCTCAGACACTATCCAGACACACCAGGAGAAGTAAGATTCAGCTGCCATTTGGGTTGGCTTTTGCACATGTGGGGGGAGTGTGTGTGGGCAACACATTGTCCTTTGGCTATTCAGAGTAGTGAGCCTAAGTTGGTCATGTCAACATGTGCTTTAAATGCTTGGTGTGGGCACAAGCCTGGGACGTGCTGGGTTTGTGGGGGCAGAAGTAATATGATGCTCAGATAGGTAGAGGACACAAAGGATTAGCAATTGGGTAGAAAGCAAAAGGTTTTCCATACAAGAGAATGCCAACATTTATCCCATGCCTCGGGACCACAGGGCACGTTCGAGGGGCTAGGAGGTATTGTCACCTTCCTGCCACCTCCTTGCTTCCCAGAAGCCTTCTGTTAGGCTTTAGGCAACTGAAATACTGTCAGTGCATCCTGTGAGAAACACAGGTGCTACGTGAAGTTTATCCTTTTTTACCCGGCAATTTGATTCCTGGCAAGAAGGAAAGAAAGGCCGCTGGAATTTATGCTGAAGATGGATAAGGGAAATAAAGTTTGTGAGATAAATGCTTCTTTCCCACTCCCAATTCGTTGCTGGGTCTGTGCTCTCCTGATACCTGGCCTGTCACCCAGAATGCTCTAGGCCATGTTGTCCTCTTTTGGAAGCGGTGAGGGTGCTGGCAGAGAGGGCTGGGCGATAGCAGCCTGTTTGTAACCCTTGATAAACACTACAGTGCAGCCAGCGTGAAATGAAGAAATATTGCTCCCGGTAAATATTTATTTTATATCAGAAATTAGCATACCAAATGTAATTAAAAACAACTTTATGTGCACGTCCCTCCTCCCTTCAGTCTGTCAAATGACAACTCGAAATAACTAGTCATAAAGAAATGCGGCCTTAATTAGCAAGCATCTCAGCCTACTGTCGCCGTTTGATAATTACACTGCAATGAGCTTCTGAAATTAGGATTTATTTCCCCTTTACCTTTTCCTGGTAGAAGTCACTCCTGGCTGGTTTTTGTACCCCTCCTTTTCCTTTATTTTGAACACCTCTTTGAGAATGCATTATATGTGTGCCAGAGCAGTCATGCAGTAGTCTCAGATATGTTTTGCTTTGTTGATCATGTAAACTGTGAGTGGCACCTGTCAGCTGTTGCCAGTGAGGTTGAGTGGATGAGGACAGAAAAGAAATGTGCATCTTTTTAAGCTTCTCCAAGTTGCTGTGGCCTATTCAAGCCAGTTATGATAAGAGTCACCCCCACTTTTGTCTCTTTTAGGCTGCATTCCTATAATAACTTAGAGGGAAATAAGCTCCATAGAACTCAGTGGGTCTTATTTCTGAGTTAATAGGTAGCATCTTGTCCTGTTAGTAGTTGTTCTGCACTGGATGTTTCCCATGTGCCAAATTTTAGATTGTAAGCTCCTCCAGACAGGGACTTTTTTGCTCCTATATTCTGTATACCACTATGCACACTGATAACACAACAGATGCAAGTAGACTTTGATATGAATAAAGAAAATGATGATGATAAAAATTGTAAGTGAATGCTGTATTGTAAGGTAAATGCCTGAAGCGTCTTCGAAATGCTTCCAAAGATGAAAAAGAAAACAGTACTATGTACCAATCAAAAATGGAGTAAGCAAAACTGCTTATTTCAATCTTTTGCTAAGCAGTGCAATTTCTGCACTGGAAGAAAGTAAAAATTGCACATAAAAATTGGACAAGATACCTACCAAGTCCATTAGACATGGTACCTAAGGAAGAAATGGTGCTTTTCCTGCAGTAGGAAAGCTATCTCTCTGAATATATTTTGGTAACTAAAGCAGCTAAAATGCAAAACAAAACAAAACAAATCAGGTTTCCCCCCTGCAATGTCTTTTGTATCTGCTCATCAAACACATAAGAGATATGACAGTGCATAGCTCCCCTGCATAAGGAAGCTTTTTAAGGTTTAACGTTTTACTATGTTTTTATATATGCTGGAAGTCGCCCAGAGTGGCTGGGGCAACCCAGTCAGATGGGAGGGGTCCTACTACTACTATATTATTATTATTATTATTATTATTATTATTATTGTTGTTGTTGTTGTTGTTGTTGTTGTTGTTGTTGTTGTTGTTGTTGTTGTTGTTATTATTATTATTATTATTCGTATTTGTACAGAAAGAGCTCAGTTGCAGTCTAAACTCAGCCAATAACCAGACTAAATGTCATATTTCAGCCTAATTGCTTCATAGTATTGTTGTGAAGATCACATGGGGTAACCCTGTGTTTGCTGTCCTGAGTTCTTTGGGATGTAGGTGGGATCTAAATAAATGCTGGATCAGGTCAAAGGGTCATCTAGGCCAGCACACTGCTTCCAACTGCCACATAGCTCAGGAAACCCAGCCAGATGGGTGGGATATATATATATTTTTAATTATTATTATTATTAGCTATATTTAAATTACTACCACATAGGATTTCTTTTCTGTATGGATTGGAACATAGGAATCTGCCTTACACCAAGTCAGACCTTTGATCCGCCAAGTTCTGTGTTATCTACACTGACTGGTAGCAGTTCCTCCAGGATTTCAGACAGGAACCTATTTCAGCCATACCAGGAGATGCCAGGGACTGAACCTGCAGATTTGTGCAAAGCAGTTGCTCTACCACTGAGCTGCAGTCCTCCTCCATTTCTGCATGTGTACCCCTTTCAATCTTAGGGCACACACACACTGTGTGATAATGTGCTTTCAGTGCTGGATGCAGGTGTCTTTTTGGGGTGCTGTACACATGATGCCCTCCTCATGTCGTCCCTGCCCCACACAGTTTGTCAACTGAAAGCAGATTCTGCTAGAATCTATTTTTGTGCCAAGAAATCATTTCTCAAGTGCTTCCTGCATATGCAGGGAGCACTTTCTCAGTTCACCTTCTTTTGGAGAGGACCTGCTTTAGTTGTAGAGCTGTGCCACTGTGCCTCACCATGTTTAACTTGTCTGTGATTAAAATAGGTAAAACAGGAAGCAGTGCAGTAACTTAGCCACCCCTGTGTACTATGTCTATGGCAACACCAAGAGAGGGAGAAGGGACTAGAGAACACCATTGTGCACTAGTTTGATAACATGCCCACCTGTGTGTACAGACGACAGAGATAGTAGCTGCCATTTTAGATTACTTTCTTGTGGGAACGTGCGGACAATTGCAAACCATTATGTACAAAAGCACACTGTTGAAAAATTATCCCTGTGCATTTCAAAGGTTCCGCGTGTCCATGCTTTGCACTTAACTAGGGCTCTGCTAAAATGTTTGCTACACACCCATACCCAAAATTCCCACAGAGCAAGCATATTACACCAAAGAATATGGGATTATTTGGGCCTGGACATAGGCCGTGGATGCACCTCCCGACCCCCAGGAAGTTGTCTGTGCAAGCACTTCCTAGATGACTTTGTGCCCTCACAGTGGACCACTGATGTCTAAGAGAGCAATTTCACTCATATAACTGGGGAAGGCTCTATGGAAGCCGGTTTGATTGAAAAGCATCAGCTGTGGTTAGGGATTGGCGGCAGAGATCAGTCCAGGATAGGAAGCACCCACTGCCCTGGCCTGCTTGTTAGGCCACAGCACCGCTCCTCTGACAAGCTTTTCTGTGGAATTTCAATGAATCTTAATTGTCCATCAGGAGCCCATGACAGGAAAAGTCATATGGCCTGATTTGCATCTACTTTCCCTTATGACTCCCCTTGGCCTTTATTCTTAATGGCCCCTGCTCCTTTAAAAAGCATGCTGGCCATGGCAATTGCATTAAGTCTCTGTCAAAGGTGTCTTGACAACTTCCTTGAAACCTCTCTCCTATTGGCAGAGGAGTCTGTGTGCAGTCTTGGGCCTTTGAGGCTAAGGATGAATGGCAATAGCAAAATGGGGCCACTTAAGGGCATACTCTCTAATTTGTGTCATTCCCCTTATTAGCTTTCTTTTTGCACTTAAAAAAATGTACGTCCTCCTAACCTGAAACAGAGAGCGAGAGAGATGTTCATCAGGGGAAGGGCCATAGATATATTCACCGCTTTCAAGAAAAATCCTCCCCGCCCCTGCTTTCCAAGGACAGAGAGAGAGAGAGATCCCAGCACTGACTTCATTGAAGCAGAGTCCCCAATTAGAGGCTATCTAATTGATTTGAATATCTAGGCTCTTCAGGGAATCCTGCTAAGAGGTGTCAGAAAATAGAGAGGAATTTCATTTAAATTATTAGTAATATCCTTGGAGAGATAGAGGAGAGGCAAAGGTGGGTGGAAGGTAGGAAACTGGTGCTACTTGGGACAGGGGATGAGGAAAGAAAAAGTGAAAGATAGACTTTGGTAAGAAAAATGGTGGGACGAGGGACAGAATATGAATAATTAAACTCGTAAGTTTGTGAGAGATTGAGGAAGGGTTACAGAGTCACAACTGCTACTACTGTATAATAGGGACAAATGTGTCTAGACAGGAAGAACCAGATGCACAAATATAAGATGGGGATGCCTGGCTTGCCAGAAGTACGCTTGTAAAGGATCTAGGGGTCTTAGTAGACCACAAGCTTAACATGAGTCAACAGTGTTACGGCAGCAGCAATAAAATATATTCAATGCTGCATAGCGTCCAGATCAAGGGGAGTAATACTGCTCTATTCTGCTTTAGTCAGACCACACCTGGAATACTGTGTCCAGTTTTGGGCGCCAATTTAAGAAGGATATTGACAAGGTGGAACATGTGTAGAGGAGGGTGACCAAGATGATCAAGTGTCTGGAAATCAAGTTGAGGGAACTGGGTATGTTTAGCCTGGGGGCTGAGAGGAGATAGGATAACCATCTTCAAATATTTAAATGGCTGTTTTCACCTGCTCTGGAAGCTAGGACCCAAATCAATGGCTTCCATTTACAAGAAAGGAGATTCCAGCTAAACATCAAGAAAAACTTTCTGACAAGTAAGAGCTCTTCAACAGACTGCTTCAGCAAGTGGTGGACTCTCCTTCCTTGGAGGTTGGATGGCCATTTGTCACGTATGTTCTTGTTGAGATTCCTGCATTGCAGGGCATTGGACTACAAGACCCTCAATACCCTTCCAACTCTACAAGCCTGTGATTCTATTATTTTTTCCATACAAGTATGATGTGTGTGTGTGTGTGTGTGTGTGTGTGTGAGAGAGAGAGAGAGAGAGAGAGAGAGAGAGCACGCGCTCTGCATATGCTGTGTGCTGCTTGTGGTGAGTGTGTATGCATGGTATATATCTGTAGGTGTGTGTCTATGTGCAAAAGTAGGAACAACTACTCTGACGGTGGCCATTTCCATGCACAAACTAGCATGTGGACTTGGGAAGGTTGGCCAACCTTTAATGTGCCCTCTCAGGCAAAAGAAAAAAAGTTAACCTGTGCTATATACATATTCTGTCTCTAGTTTGCGGTGACCTTCATATCACTGTAGGCATATGTGAACCCAAGAATAGGCACAAGCAAAACTTAATACAATCATGTGGGGGAAATTTAATGGCACCAACACTCATGTGACCCAGCTCTACAATTCTGTAACAGCCAGATTAGTGACGCTATAAATAGTAGATGGTTTTTCCCTGCTGGAATGCTAATATTGAGGATGAGTTCCCCTTATTTAATTAATTTACTAATGAATATATTCTTTTATTATTATCTATCCATCTATCTAAATCCTGTCTCCTTTCCTCTGAGGCAAAAGAAGATTGGTGAAACCATCTCTGCATGCTTCGGCCCATTTCCTTCAGAGGCTGGCAGCAGGAAGAGGCTTTATGCCCTCTGTTCCTCTACAGCTGCCCACTGTCTGGCGTGGCCATGCCAGCTTTGCTGCCAAATGCACCGTTAGACATGTATTTTATTTCAATTTGTTACATCATTTAAAGCCTTGGACCAACTGATGAGAGTAAAAAAAAAGGTCCTTTGCCTTCAATACCTTTTATTTCCAAATTCAGGTTGTTCAAAGTGTTCAAAGTTGATTCCAGTGATCCGCTGATTGGTGGAATCTCTCAGGCATTTTAAAGGTGCTGGAGCATGCCCACGTCTCTTAAATCCTTTGTCCTCCTCATATCAGCCAAGCAGATATTTGCAACTATGGCATTTCCTACTGGCAACTCCTTTTTTCAGGTTCTGCTTATCCGCTGGACTTGAGTGCCGCCTGTGTTCCAGTTTCCTAGTCTCCAGTCAACTGTATAGCAGGACTGGCTCCTGTTGAAAGTGCTTGTATTTCTTCAAACCATGGATCATAACACATTTGTAGTTTTCAGGTACAGAGTAAAACAGCATATGAATAGAGAATCAATTGTGGCCACAACAATTCACCTCTTGCACTGATTTAATGTTTTGATGTACTTGTGCTGCCACAACAGTGAAGGAAGCTACCTTTTCAGCCACCTTCCTGTCAGTAATAGCAAACAAAAATCTATTTTTTTGTTGGGTCAACCAGCAAGGAATGCTTGAAAAGAGATCTTCCCCAAAACTGCGCCTTGCTTCCTTACGAAGAGAGCAGCTCAACACAAACAAGGAGGATTATATTCAGCTATGTACCCAAACCCCTCTAATATATAGAATGGTCTAAATTGACTGTGAAAAGACAGCCAAAGAAATCTTGTGAAACTGTAGCAGGGCAAAAGCTTTCACAAATAGAAAACACAGCCCAATCTTATGAAAGCTTACTCAGATAAATGTGAATTGGATTGCAGCCTTGGATCTAAGTTTCATGGTTGTGATTATATTTAATTATAACCTTTGAAAGCATAGACAGGTCAGACTGCATCAGGCAGCCCTCTCACAAGTTGCAGTCCCTGTGCACACTTCCTTGGAAGTAATCCACATTGAACCGTGTGGGATTTACTTCTGAGTAAACCTGGGATTGCACCCTCAGTGTGGTCACTATAGCGTCCTTTCCAAGTGGCAATTGTACTGAGGCCCTCCCTCCCCTGAGCCTTTGCTTGGGAAACTGAAATCCTAAGGTTTGGTGTCAATTGCTTTCCAAATTGTTGCTGGGAGGTAATTGACATGAACTGTCAGTATTCTGAACTCGCCTCTTTCTCATCTTGGAAGCCTGCAGGACAGTTTCAAAGGGCATGCTCAGAATTCCAGATGTGTTCATTTCAATGCTTGGAAGTCCGAGCTGCAGAAGCTATTTGTCCTGAATGGAGAATGTTTTGCCTTTGGTGGACCAAAAGGGTAAATATTGAACTGACACTTAATATTCTGTATTTCCACAGAGCATGCAGCTTCATTTAAGCCCTGAACCAAATGACGTTTTGGGCTTAAACTACTGTATTACTCTTCTGACCTTCTCCGAGATGTCAGATTGTGCTGCTTGTTTTTTTTTTAAATGAACTTCAGAATACAGTTTGGAGGCTTTTAATTAAACATGTGCGGTGTCATTTTGCTACTGTAAAAACCTGAAATTTGAATGTGTACAACAGCCCCATTCCTTGCCCAAAAACTCTTTCTGCTTTGATTTGCTGTGTTGCCATTTCCCTTCTCCTTACTGACATTAGAGGGTGCTGTGGAGGCTGGATAAAAGCAGAGATGAAAGAAATCTCCTTGCAGTGGGGTTAGGAAGGTAGCGGTGCACAGCTTAATTGCTGGAACTTGGAACGCTTTCTGGAGTTCTGAAACTGAACCTTAGTACCATAGTAAACGAGGGACAGATTCAACTTAATTGCTCTCCCAAGGCAGATTCACTTCTTAATTAGAAGATATTTTAAAGTCCCTCTCTTTTCCTGCCTCTGATCAAAATGCCCTGCGGTGTGAAACAGAAAACAGCATCATCTTCAGTTGTTTTAGTGTCTTCATTGGTACATAGCACAATGTTCTCTTGTATCATATCCCAGCTCAAGCTGCAGGGTAATGCAGCACCCCTCTTTTGTTATTCATGGGTGATTCCCCCCCCCCCCCCGTGAACCATGCCATATTTGTGCCACAACTATATATTCTCCAGTTGTATCGCTTTGTAGGCACAGTTACTACTTTCGGTTCCAAGAAGTAAAGCATGTTTTGGGGAGATAGTGGATTTTGTAGGCGGGGGAAGGAAGCTGATGTGATGGTGGAGATTTGCTTGCTGCTGCAGCAAAAGCAGTAGCTCTGGTACAAAAGTCATGAGCATCGCTACATACTTAAAAGATTCAGGATACAGACCCATTACACAATTCTGCATAGAATTGTAGAGTTGGAAGGGAACCCAAGGGTCATCTAGTCCAACCCCCTGCAATGCAGGAAGCTCAGCTAATGCATCCATGACAGATAGTGCCTGTGAGCAAATCAAGAGGGTGGGTTGGTGGGGTCTCAGCAGCACTGCACTTTGAAGCACACCCAGAGTTGTCCACATTGATTCCCATTAGAGATGACTGGCTGCACTGGTTCAGTGTAAATTCTGAGGAAGATTGGGGGTGGAGCCCTTGGAAACTGCCCGTGACTCTCTATTTTCAACAAACTTTCCTTTATGGTGATGCCAGAAACTACAGTGGCTAATCAGTAAATATACAATAGCCATTTCAGTGTCTGCATCTTATACCTCACAACCCTGTGACTGGTGAGTTATCTAGGCCACTTCCCCAGCCCTCCAACTCTCCCATGCCTGGCCACTTCTTCCAACTGGATGTCTTAAGTATCGTTTCTTCCAACATGAATCTTCCTGAATCCAGAGGCCAACCCTGGAAGACCTGCCCTGTGTCCTCCTGTCATTGAAGGTATGAAAAGCGGGCATAAGGGACAGAAAAGTCTCTTTCTTTGATGAGTTTTTGGAGCTTTGTAATGGATAGGGATGGGCAAATCTGTCCATTTTGGTTTCTCATTTTTCAGAAAAGTTTGAATTTTGGCTAGTTTTTGGTTTGTGTATTGTTTCCGAAAGTGCATTAGGGAGGTTCACCTTTTAATGAAAACTGAATTGAATCCATCTCCAGTAGTGGACTAAGCATTTTAATAACTGGCTTTGTTTTTGTTTTGTTTTGCTTTCATGGATGCTGTCAGCGATGCCCAAGGTCCCAGCTCACACAAGACCAACGCTGCTTCTTTCTTTAGTATAAAAGTCTTTATTGAAGTTCAGTTTCACTTCCACACGCGCAGCGTGCAACGCTACGTCTATACCTTAGACCGTCGAAGCTCCATCTGAATCTCCTCCCCCCTGACACCAGTTTAAGATTCTAGCCTTACTCCACCTCTTCCTCTGTTCCTTCCTTCTCTGGGTCCGCCTGCTAGTCGGAGTCTCACTCTTCCTAGACTCCTCTGACGCTGAGTCCCCTGACTCTTCCCCCTCCCTCCTTCGGGCTTTTGGACCTGGCTCCCAATCCGGGTCTTCTGCTGTCCCGCGCTCCTGCACATTTGAACTTGGCGCGTGCGCGCAGCCTCCCACTTTCCTTCTGACCGTTACACTTGTGTCACTGCTCCCTCCTTCGGGGAGGCTAGCTGGACCCGTCCTTCCCTCCGTTTCCCCACTTTCCGATGGGGGCGTGGTTATCCCTGACTCATCCTCTCTCCCCGCTGGAGGAGAGGCTGGTCCTGACTCATGTGACTCTTCCCCCCCACTGTGCTCTGGTGGGGGAACTGGTCCTGATCCTCCGCTGCTCCCTTGGGAGTCCCCGCTGGCCCCTTGTTTCTGGAGCGTCCCCCCTGGGACCCCCCTTGCCCTTACCATAGGCGCCCCCTTCTGGGAATCTTCTGATTCGCTGGAGAAGCTCATGGAATCTCTCGGGTCACTGTCATATTCCCCTACGCTCCCCTCGGATTCCTCTCCTCCGCTCTCTATTTGCTCTCTCCCCTGTGCTTCTGCTCCTGAGCCTCTGACAGATGCCATATTGTTTTATGTCTTCAGCTGACACGATTTTTCTGGGACAACAAAGATTTCAGTACTTGGATGGAGGAAAACCTCAACCTCTGACTCAACCTCACAGTTTAAAGTCCCCCTCCCCCTTGCATCATATGACAGCATCCGCTGAACGTGTAGACATCAGAAAGAAAAGGCTTACTCACATTGCATATAAACGTCTGTATTTTTATATACTTTACCTTAATGAGATATTAAAAGCTTTAATTGTTAATCACTTAAGTATATATCCTGAGTCAAGCAAAGGAAGTGTTGTTTCTTTTAAATGCAAATGCTGTTTTTTAAAAATGCAAATATTGACATTTCCTCCTCTGATATCTGACTGGGAGTACTACAGCCCATGGCAGCTTATGCTGTACCATATCTGTTAGACTTTAAAGGTGCCACAAGACTCTGTTTGTTTTTGCTGCCTGTAGCAGATGAACTCAGTGACTGCTCTGGAATTTTCCCTTGCCAAACTGACAACTTTCTTTCCTCCTCTCATGGAGGCTGTACAGCAAACATTCTAACAGCTTTGTTCACCAGTGCTTGAAATTTTGTTGTTGTTGTTTAGTTGTTTAGTCGTGTCCGACTCTTCATGACCCCATGGACCAGAGCACGCCAGGCACTCCTGTCTTCCACTGCCTCCCACAGTTTGGTCAAACTCATGCTGGTAGCTTCAAGAGCACTATCCAACCATCTCTCCTGACCATTCTAGGCCCTTCTATGTAGATTTCATGGTTACTGTCAGCTCTGCCGTTGCTCTTAGGACTGAGTTTAAAACTTCTGCCACTGTAGTTGGGCTTCCTTGTGCAATTACACAACATGCAAGCAACTATTAACCCAAGGGGCTCCTATATCTTCACAACGGCACTAGCCCTCAGAATGTGCTGGAAAGTGTCTGTAGAGCAATGGGGATGAATACAAAAATGAGGAGCTGTAGCAACTGAGTGGAATTCATATTGTAGAGGCAACTCTGACATCTTTTTTGCCTGGGTGCTTTAGGGGCAACGGGATTAAACATGAGGTATGCTAAAAAATGAAGGGGAAACTGATTCACTTTTCATGTTCCTGCCAGGTGAAAGTCTCTCTCACACTTTCCCTCTTGACTTGGCAACAACATTTACAAGATCCTTTCCTTGGGAGCGCAAAGTGGATGTAGCAGCTCAAGGCAGGCGATTGGCGGCAAAGGCCCCTCAGCTGCCTGTCTCTTTCTTCCACCCCAATACCTGCCTTTTCCCCTTAACCAGCCGTCATTTTCCACTCAGTGAGCTCTGCAAACATTTTAATTTCATGCCCGGTTGTCATTGCTGGTTTGTAAAACATCTGAATTATATTAGTGCCGTTGAAAAGTGTGACAGGCCGAGGAACTGCCACCTCCAGTGATTGCTTATTCCAGATGGTTAAGTGACAAATCTAGTTCTGATGTCTTAACTGGAGAAGTAATTGGGACTTAAGGAAAAGAACAAAAAAACCCCCCAACAACCTCACGTTTGAACAAACAATATGCAGGGGCCTACTACCTCAAGCTGTGTGAGTAATGGGGGCATACATGAAGTTGAGAAGGAGGAAGTAAAGAGGAGTTTCCCAGACATGGAGTACGTCCTCTAGCATGGAGTTCTGCTGAAGAAGACGCTGCTCTGTTGACTTGTGCACATTGCAGAACCTTCTGACTCTTGGGGTGTGCTGGGAAAGCTTCCCCATCACAGCCGCTCATGTGGCATCTAATGTCAAACCCTGATGTAATATTTATTCACTTACTTTAAATATTTATCGCCCACTCTTCATCACAACTATATCAGAGCAGGGCACAGTAAAGTTACATTTAAATTATAATGATAATACGGTAAGTTAATAGAGCTGCTAAATATAACTCAACTGTATTAAAGTGCAGAGTAGATACTTATTTCAATCTAAGACTGGCCATGTGCTATATTTTGCAGACAGCAGTCCTAATTTTTGAAGGCTGTCAACAGGATAGTCCTCTGTTTGAAGGTGTTCTCTGTATGGGGACTCCAAGTCTGGTTTCAAGTTAAAGATCCATAAAAAGGGGGAGCAGAAGCATTGAATTTGCCCATTAACACTTAGCAGCACCTGGTCAGCAGACTGAGCAGGCACAGATGTCACCTGGCGTCTTCCTCACTATGGTGAGGTGTACTGTAAAGTAAAGGTAAAGGGAACCCTGAGCATTAGGTCCAGTTGTGACCGACTCTGGGGTTGCGGCGCTCATCTCGCTTTATTGGCCGAGGGAGCCGGCGTACAGCTTCCGGGTCATGTGGCCAGCATGACTAAGCAGCTTCTGGCGAACCAGAGCAGCGCACGGAAACGCCGTTTACCTTCCTGCCGGAGCAGTACTTATTTATCTACTTGCACTTTGACGTGCTTTTGAACTGCTAGGTTGGCAGGAGCAGGGACCAAGCAACGGGAGCTCACCCCTTTGCGGGGATTCAAACCGCCGACCTTCTGATCGGCAAGTCCTAGGCTCTGTGGTTTAACCCACAGCACCACCCGCGTCTTGAGGTGTACTGTACTTCTTTTTAAATAACAGCCAATACTTCAAAAAATTTCATATAAATTACCATATTCAATTCTTATGCCTTCTTTGGTCCTCTTTTTTGGTGCAGCATACTGTATTCTCTTTTCTAACCATGCATAACTGGCCAAATGAATAAATCTTAGGTGAATGCTAATAGCCAGCAAATGCATAAGGGGAAAACCCATTAAAAATAGACACATTTTAATTTGGCTTACTGTACCGCAGAAGGGAGGATATTCCATAAGCAGCACACCACCACATATCAGGTCTTTAGAATTTAATCAAGAAAAAGTCACCTTATGGTTGTGCCATTGAAAGGTGCTGAAGGCAGTCCCCAGTGAATGCTCTGGGGCACAGTTGTCTTTGAGGTCAGTTTTGCGGGATAACCAGCCTCATATAACCAACATGTTTAAGTCTGATTAATGCATGAAGGGGTTAAGACCATGGAGTAAGCTGTCCTCATAGAATCATAGAATCATAGAGTTGGAAGAGACCACAAGGGCCATCGAGTCCAACCCCCTGCCAAGCAGGAAACACCATCAGAGCACTCCTGACATATGGTTGTCAAGCCTCTGCTTAAAGACCTCCAAAGAAGGAGACTCCACCACACTCCTTGGCAGCAAATTCCACTGTCGAACAGCTCTTACTGTCAGGAAGTTCTTCCTAATGTTTAGGTGGAATCTTCTTTCTTGTAGTTTGGATCCATTGCTCCGTGTCCGCTTCTCTGGAGCAGCAGAAAACAACCTTTCTCCCTCCTCTATGTGACATCCTTTTATATATTTGAACATGGCTATCATATCACCCCTTAACCTCCTCTTCTCCAGGCTAAACATGCGCAGCTCCCTTAGCCGTTCCTCATAAGGCATCGTTTCCAGGCCTTTGACCATTTTGGTTGCCCTCCTCTGGACACGTTCCAGGCTTCTCTCCCTTGGGAGGGACCAAGTAATCAAGGCTTTGTTCTCAGTCTATCAGAGAAGCTTGCCATGTGAAGAGGCTAAGCTGGTTGCTGCAGCTTAAACACATGGCTCTTACAAACTATGTTTGTGTTCCTGTACCAATAATTTAGGAACTTTCACCACTGTACTAAGCCAAGTTTATTGCCTGTATTTTCTGAATCTGAAACATGTGAATAGGGCATTGGGAGAGTTTGTAAGCATACCATTTTTAACTTGCCAAATGTGTGATCTTTTTCTATGATGGGGGAAGAGGGAAATTTTGGAAGGAACTTGGAAGGGCACATTTTAAAGGTCAAATAGCTTATATTTCCACTTTACCTTGCTGCATATTTTGTGATTTTAAATCTCTGCTGGTGTTATCTCACCAAAGAGTACTTGCCCCAAACTTGGATCTTGGTATCCAAGATTTCTCCTTTTATATACCAAATTTTTCCTTGCCATCCAACAAACTTGACTTCAGTTGGAGATTGAAGTGCAGCAAGACGGTACTGCTTTATTAACCTGTAATTGGCACACAGTATGATGCCTCTGGGTTTTCCAGACCTTAATAGAAGTTGAGGCTTCTAGGCTTGTATTGCCCAGAGGTATATTGCCTGCCACTGCTGCTGCACACACCTATCCCCATTTTTGCCTGAAGAGAGGCCCAGGTCACCCAAAAGCCAAGGTATTTTGCTGCCTGAAAAATAGTACATCTGTTTAAATTATTTTTGCATGCAGTAATGAATATAATAATGCACTATGAATATAATAATAAATATAATAATGGGAAATCAACTAACAATTCTGTTTTATCACACCCCAAATCAGCTGCATGAGGTGGCTGCCTCACTCTTCTTCATGGTAGGGCTTGGCTGGCCCCTGCTAGTTCGCTAGGCTGTGTTTGCAAGCCAAACTAGACATTAATATCGTGACTAGAAGCCCCAGCAGTGGATTTTATTTTTTATTTTTTAAAGAATCCTAGGTCCAAGGACCTTTGATTTTCACTGGGACAACAAAATGCAGAAAGGGAGGTTAAATCCTCAAGGTTAGTTAGCTTTAGGAAAAAATGGTAGCTTGCTAGACCCATACCTTCAGACCTTAATGTTCTCAGTTTAAACTGGGGACCTTGACAGGTTTTGCTTGCAAGATATATGGAAATCCCTTGGATTGTGAGCATTCATGCCACTCATAAGGGAGGCTATATGTTTGTATTTTGTGCTTGGAATCGATTCAAATGTAATAATGTATGAAGCATTCTTGAGAAAAATGGGTTATAGTCTTATTCTTTTTCTTTAGCTAATTGCTTGCACATTTGTAGCCGCTAGAGGAAAGACCTGTGATGCGAAGGGCCCGTTACAATATTTAAACCTCCATTTTAAAAAATGCTGCTAAAATGGGGGGGGGGAGCGATTAGGCCAGCAGAGTTGCATACAGTTTTGTAATAAAGTAGAAGATGCAGTTGTGCTTCAAAAATGTCTGTGTTTAATTAGATGAGAGAAATGATGGTCCCGGGAGAAAGATAGAGATCAGGCTCATAAGATAAAATACTAGTCAATCAAGGAATATTGGTTATCATGTCTTATAAAGACAGCCTCCCCCCCTTTTTTTAAGTAAACCTTCGAGTACACCACAACAAGCTTGAAAGGATTATTGAATGGGAAATAATTTCTCAGCATTTTGAAGTTTGAGTGAGCAAGAAAAACCCTTAGCACAACATGTTAAACTGAAAGGTGTTTGGTTTTTCTGTCACCATGCATGTACATAGCACTTTACAAAGAGTGAGAGAACAGGTCTCTGTCCCAAAGGGCGTACTTGCAGATATGGGCTTACTTACAGAAAGGTATAGTGAGATATGCCAAAGGCCTCAAGGGAAAGTTTTTTGGGGGTGGGTGGTGGGGAAAGCTGCATGTAAGTGGCAAGCTACCTTATGGGACTGTTGAAATACTTTGAAGTCTCCAAAGCAATATATAAGTGCTATCATTCTTATACATGGCATGCTGAGTGAAGGAGCAGCAAGCTGTTTAAATGAGCATGACCCAGGCACAATTGACGGCTACTTAAAACTCAGATACCTTTTCTGTCCAACTTTGAAGGGCCAAATAACACGTTATGTGAAATGCATAGTGTGTTGTTACATCTATGGTTTTAAATTTAATTACAGTCATGGAGTGACTATTGTAATTAGGATTCAGCACTTGAGATGGTTTAACCCAGGGGTCAGGCTTACTTTGCCTGGGCCAGTTCACTGCCGTGGAGCCCCCTCCATGGGCTGGATCGCAGGCACATGTGAGCGCGCATGCGCGTGATTTCTGGTGTCTGCGCAGGCGCAGTTTTTGGCGTGAAAGCGAGTCCCTGTGCCACACTGCACCAGTTTAGCACAGTGCGCAGGGACTTGCTGAGTGGGCAGCTCAGTTTGGAGGCGGCTTGTGGGCTGGTAAAACGACCCCTGTGGGCTGTTTGTGGCCCATGGGCCTTAGGTTGCCGACCCCTGGTTTAACCTTTAAGTCCCTAGCTGTGATTTTGGTTGGCAGGGATTGTCAAGAGTTCTAGAGATGAGATGAAGTAACACATCATCTAGAGGTGTATATGTCACCACAAGCCAGCGGTACCCCTTCAGATTTTTACCGAGGACAAACCGGTCTGTCTTTGTGTAAGGAAATAAATTGACACATTTCTGACTTCCAGGACACTATGCTGCTGCCCTGAAACTTGCCATATTTTGACAAAAAAGAGATGAGCCTTTAAAGGGAGGTTCCATTATGAACTGCTGAGCATCAGTTCATCTGAAGGCAGCCCTGTTCAGGGAAGTTTTTAATATGTGACATTTTAGTGTATCTTTCATCTTTGTTGGAAGCCACCCAGAGTGGCTGGGGAAGCCCAGCCAGATGGGCGGGGTACAAATAATACATTATTATTATTATTATTATTATTATTATTATTATTATTATTATTATTTCACTCTATTCTGATCGGACACAACTGACTCTGTTGACTTCAGGTGTTAAATTAGCAGAGCAAGAAAAACATCATTCAGGGATGGATGGATCTGTCAGTTTCAGTTTCTCTCAGTTTTTCAAACCTAATTTCAAGTTCTCTAGATCTCCATTTTCAATTTGTTAAAAAATCATCATGGAAATTCACCAGCATTTTACTACAAATTTCTCCTAATACAAACACTTCTCTGTGTAATTTTAAGTAATGTACACATTTTTGCAAAGCAATTTCCCCTAATATGTTTTTGTATATTACTTTCACTAATGTAACCATTTCATTTGGCAGCCATATTTGCACATTTTTCTTCTCTGTGCCTCTCTCTCTCTCTCTCTCTCTCTCTCTCTGTGTGTGTGTGTGTGTGTATCTGCCAAGTTAGGATAGCACCTCATGCATCTGATGTATGACATAATAAGCCAACTGCTGCCTTTCTGTATATATCTCAAGGCTTTTATATGTTACTTTCTCTTTTATCGTTTTATTTGTATAATGCCTAATAAAGGTTTGAATAAGTAAGTAAGTAAGTATGACATAATAACTTTAAGTCTTCGAGATGACCCAATATTTTTTCTTGATATTTTTAAAACAAACTAACAGCACAATCCTATGCTGTTTTAAGTCAGAAATAATTTCCATTGAATTCAATGGAGCTCACTATGCTCAGGTGAATGAATATAGGATTACACCCCAAGATAGTTATCCTTTAAAATCATCCATTGAGAGATTACTTATAGTCCAATCTTATGCATGTTTACACAGAAGTAAGTCCTGCTGCTACCACTGGGATTCAGTCTTAAGGAAGTTTACACAGGAGTGCTGCCTTAATGTTTCTTTTGTAAAATTAAAATTGGTAAACAACCATGTAAATGGGCAAAAAAAAAATGGCTTCCTTTCTCCTGGAAAAGTATTGTGGATCTTTAAAGTTTGCAAATGCTTTCAAAAAGAAATTGATTTAGATGATGGCATTACTTTAACTTATTTGTATCTTAGATTCTAATAATGTAAGCCAAATTAATTGCTTGTCTGTAGCTTCCCTCAAACCACAGATTCTCTCCAATCACATTATTAGGCTTTTAACCAGGTTGTTTACCACAGAGCCTCTTGGAAGTCCATGAAGTCACAGTTGCAGCCCCAATTTCCAGTTATCATAATCAGAAGATTAAATGTGAGCTTTGCACTGTTTACCTATGCTTATTATCTTTACTTCTGTCTTCCTCTGGGCCCAAAGGTTCTGTCAGCAAGATTCTTTTGGGAATGCCTGATAAGAAAGTTGTATTTCAGAGGAAGGTCTCACAGTTCCAGCATCCTTGGCTTTGAGAAGACTCAAATCTTGAAAACACTGATGTGCTGGACTTAGAAGGTTTCAACAATGTATTTGGTTGGCATGCATATTTGTGGTACGACAAGGTTAAAGCACATAAAGCGTTTAAAAACCATATTGTTAGAAAAGCATTGTTTAATGTCTGGATAAAAGGACTTGTTAGAAAATAAAACCCCAAGATGGCTGTCACCAATGGAAGCGAAGGCTCAGAAAAAACTCAATATGGAGGCCAATTGGCCGAAATATTGGGAAATTCTGGAACAAGAGGGAGACAGAATAAAACTGCAGAGCTTTGAAAAATTAAAAAAACAGAGTGCGAGACTGGCTCCATTACTACCAAATAATGGAGGCATATAATTTGAACAAAAAACTTGGCTTCCAGGTGGAAAAATCAAAATTGGAAACAGAATTGTTAGATCCCAAAATTAAGAATTTGTCAAGAATGTATAACTTGCTGTTGAAATGGAACACTCAGGATGAAACGGTGAAATCTGCTATGATTAAATGGGCACAAGATGTTGGACACAACATCATGATGGCTGACTGGGAACAGTTATGGACCACAGGTATGAAGTTTACGGCATGTAATGCCTTAAGAGAGAATTTAATGAAAATGATTTACAGGTGGTACGTGACACCAGTCAAGCTTGCAAAAATTTATAAATTACCTGACAATAAATGTTGGAAATGTAACGAGACTGAAGGTACATTCTTTCACCTTTGGTGGACGTGCCCAAGGATTAAGACATTCTGGGAGATGATCTATAACGAAATGAAAAAGGTATTTAAATATACCTTCCTGAAGAAACCAGAGGCCTTTCTCCTGGGCATGGTCGGCCAATTGGTGACAAAGAAGGATAGAACTTTCTTTATGTATGCTACAACAGCAGCAAGAATACTCATCGCAAAGTATTGGAAGACACAAGATTTACCCACCCGGGAAGAATGGCAGATGAAGTTGATGGACTACATGGAACTGGCGGAAATGACTGGCAGAATCCGAGACCAGGGAGAAGAGTCGGTGGAAGAAGATTGGAAAAAATTTAAAGACTATTTACAGAAACACTGTAAAATTAATGAATGTTAGAAGGATGTTGGAATGAAGTTATATGGCTTTAGCAGAAATGTTATAAAGAATTAAGTAAAAATAGATTGTTAATGGGCCAAAGGGGAAAAAATAAGGTTACATTGGGTTAAGATAAATTATAGGACAAAAATTGAGAAAGATGGAAAGGATTTGCTGAAATAGCTAACTGAACTGGAATACAAAAAAGGGAGGTGTGAGGAGGTCGTTGAAACAAGTAAATGAAAGACAAGATATAGAAATATTGGATGTGTTTTTAATTGTTTTTGCTTTTGTTTTGTTAAGATAAGTAGTGTTTTTGTTTTTTTCTTTTGTATTGTTTTGCTTTGTTTAACTCTTTTTCTTCTTTTTGTAATCTTTAAACTCTTAATAAATATTACTTTAAAAAAAAAAGAGAGAAGACTCAAATCATACATTGTTCCAAAGCTCATGTGGGCGAGGCAGGAATTACAGTGGTACCTCGGGTTAAGTACTTAATTCGTTCTGGAGGTCCGTTCTTAACCTGAAACTGTTCTTAACCTGAAGCACCACTGTAGCTAATGGGGCCTCCTGCTGCCGCTGTGCCACTGGAGCACGATTTCTGTACTCATCCTGAAGCCAAGTTCTTAACCTGAGGTACTATTTCTGGGTTAGCGGAGTCTGTAACCTGAAGCGTATGTAACCTGAGGTACCACTGTACATGATTGGTAGAAAACAACTAGCATAGTATTACCATGTCTTCTCACCTGCCCATTCAATAACTCATATTCAGACCCCCAACCACAGGACTCCCCCTGCCAGTAAGTATCTAAAGACCAAGGTTTCCTTCCAAATTCAAACCGAAAACAGCAAATATAAAGGTATCATTACCTCCCCAATTCCTCCCTCCTTGCTAGCTTTTTACACATCTATGTAGTGGAGTCTAAAAAAAAGCTGCTAAATTTTGGGAAAATTGGGATATGATTAATAGATATAAAGCAGAAAAGGCCAGTTCCAGGCTGACCCACCCATGATGCAAGGTGATGAGGTCACCTCAGGTGGCAGATCCAGCCTCTGCCACCACTTGCCACCGCCTCCTCCTTCACACCTACCTACCCCTTTGCAACTGCGCACCTCCTTCTTGGCATCTGCATGCCTCTGTGGTGGCAGGCGGGCACAGTGGAGGGGTTGGGGCGGAGGTGGCATTTCCTGTTATGCCTGATAGTATGCTCCTAATATTTTGTTGAAGACAGTGGAAGATATTCTGCAAAAACTGAGTATGCAAGATTGTAGAAAAGTAGTCAAAGTCCCTCTAAGATGGACATGTTATGGAGAATGATTCTGAAAATTAGGAAAAATCAAAATAGGTATGTTCTGGCAATTCAGTACATTAGACAAATTATTGGTTTTAGAGGTTTTATGCTAATATGAAGCATTAGAGGAATAGACAAGAAGAGTAAAGTAGGTTGACGTATAGACAGATGTGTTGGTTCCCTTATTCCCTTTCTCTCCTTATAATTTGATAATTCTTCACCTTTTATTAGCAAGTTACTAAATAAACCAATGTTGTGTATTAAGAGGAACTAGCTTCTTGTGCATGGGCGATAGCTTTCTTTAATGTCACTAAATCTTTTTCAGATAAGTCTTACAAATCTTACTTAGTTTAAAGGGTTGTATCCAGCTAAGTTTTACTCAGAGTAAACCCACTGAAATTAGTGGGCCTAAGTTAGCTATCTCCATTCATTTCAATGGGGCTACTCTGACTACTGTTGGATATATCATCTCCATTTAGCTCAATTTCCTTTTTCCTTTACGTATTCTTAATTCTTCATATCTACACAGTTAGTGTTCTTAATGTTTCTCATTGTATTAATACCTAATCTATCTCAACACTATTTGGTAATCACTTTTAGACTGTTATTGTAATAATAATAATTAAAACAGAACCTACACTGCACACTTTGTGGGCTCGTAAACAGCAGTTTAGGGCTGGAGGCGAATGCTGAGCCTCCTGCTGCTTTCAGTGGAGATGAGCATTTGGTGAACTATTAGGCACCTGGCAATTATTTTTTTTAATCAGCTATTAGGAAGACCAGGCAATGGGTAACTCAGGGGCTGTGTTGTGAGTCTCCAACGCCCAAACAAAATAATTGCCAGAGCCAGCTGGTGTGTACAGTATATACCCCAAAGTAAGCCCTATAGTGTTCAATAGGAGTTACTCTCAGAAAAAGGTGTGAAGGACTACAAACTCAATCTCTCACTTTTAGTAAAGTGAGAGCACGGCAGGAGGTTTGGATCAGTATCATTACAACAGCCAGAGAAGGGTGATGTTTACATTCATGGTCTCTTGGGAGAGACAACATTGGGTTGTTTGTGGGGGTGGGGGTGGGGGTGGTAACTATGAGTAACAATTATTTAGTCTGTGGGGTGCTGCAAAATGTGGGGTTTTCACTGCAAATCTATTGCCAAACTTTGGCACTGGTTTGAAGTGATTTGGACACTGTTTGATTTTTGAGTGTTAACCACGAACCCCATGTTTGATGTATCAATTACTCAGTTTGTGGGGTGCTGCAAAATTCTGGGTTTTCGCTGCAAAATGCTGCAAAACTTTGATACAGGTTGGGAGGGGATCCAAAATTTTGGGGTTCATAGTTAATAAGCTTGCCTAGACTAGACAAAACAGAAAACAAACTTGCCAGCCCCAAAAGGTTCTGACCTGGATGTGGGGAAAAAGCGGGAACAGCAGCAATGTCCTACAAACATCCTGTTCCCCACATGCTGTGTCTCCCGCTTTCTTTGTCCCATGTGCTCTGGGTACATCCATGTGGAAAGCAGAATGCTTGCTTCATGTGCTGTATTTTTTTTATAATTAAACAGATTGTAACAAATATACTAAGGTCCCCAGTCCTCTTTGCATCAAAGGTAACCAACATACGTATTATGTGCACACACACACATGCACAGGTTCCACAACTGAGACAACAGGAAGCAAATAACAACAAGCTATTCCCTTAAGCCAAAGATGGGAGGAAAAGCAAACTAATAACATGAATTTGTGGTCTTGGGCAGTAACATTTTCCTTTATTAGGCAGGTGGATTGGGGAAATGAAGGACCGCCTATTGATTGATTTCAATATAATGCATTATATATATCATCTGGGTATTGACATATTAATAGTGCTATTCCATTAAGTAGAGAAACCATTTAATTCCCCAGAGGCTCCTGTAATTAGGAGCCAGATGCTACAGGTGGCATTCAGCAGTAAATGCAATGAGGAAAGAGAGCATTATTTTTCTGACTTCTTCCATGCTGCAAAGAAAGTGGCAAATTAGGGGCTCCCATCCCTGAATAAAAGACTTAGACAGCACAGCATTTATCTGAATATGTGCTCCATGTTAATCAGTGGAGTAATTTGTTCCCCGTCTTCTATGAAGCATTGGAGCTCAGCTGTGGAGCACATGCTTTACATGTCCCTGGTATCTTCTGGTAGGGCTGGATATCTCCAGGTAGGGCATACACACACACTTCATACTCAAAACTGAATGCTTTATTCTGGATAATTAAATAGGAATAACAGTCATCACTAGAATAAAGGAATATATGAAAAGCCCTGCTGGATCCGACCACAGTTGTATCTAGTACAGCATCCTGTTTTCACAATGGCCAACCAGATGTTTATGGGAAGCCTGCAAGAAGGATATGTGCCCTCTCTCACTTGTGATTCCCTCTGATATGGAGGTAACACACAGTATATTCATCATAAGCAGTAGCCACTGGTAGCCTTATCCTCCATGAATTTGTCTAATCCCCCTTTAAAGCAATCAAAGTTAGAAGACCGGGATAGCTCAGTTGGTATAGCATGAGACTCTTAATCTCAGGGTTGTGGGTTTGAGCCCCATATTGGGCAAAAGATTCCAGCATTTCAGGGGGTTGGATTAGATGACCCTCATGGTACCTTCCAACTCTACAATTCCATGATTCTATGAAAGCTGGCAGCTTTCAGTGCATCTTGTAGTAATGAATTCCATAGCTGAACTATGTGCTGCGTGAAGAAGCATTTCCTTTTGTCAATCCTGAATCTTCCAACATTCCGCTTTGTTGGATGATCCCAGGTTCTGGTATTATAAGAAAGTGGGGGGAAAGCTTCTATCAACTTTCTCCATTCATTAATCATGTCCTCCCTTTCTTGCCTTTTTTCTAAACTAAAAAGGCCCAAATGTTGTAACCTTTTCTCATCGGGGAGTTTTTCCAAACCCTTGAGCATTCTGGTTGCTCTTCTCTTCATCCCTTGTTTCGCATGGTCTCTTGACTTCCACACTTGATTTATCTTGAGTACCTTTGATTCTGAGTGCAGTTCCTTTGATAACTCACAGTTCAATGCATGGACAGACCCTCCCACTGAAAAGCATTGCATTTAAGGTGATTAAAAAGTACCATTGGTGGAACAGGTTGTTACACATCAAATCCTCATTTGATGCTACAGCCATCAAGTTCTTAACATGTATTTGGGGAACCAGCTCCCATCCTGCCTGTAATAACAAATGGAGTGTTGACAAGTAATTAATCTGAATAAAGTGACCTTGAGTAGGCACCCAAGCAAATCTTTATACCAGTTTCTGATAAGTGGAGATTGGCAACTAGATAAAATCTGCTAAATTTGCTTGTGACCCCTTCCTGCAATCACCTGGAAGTTGTTAACCTTAGTTTCTATAGAGTAAATGAGTTTGTATGTTTTATTTGGACCAACTAGGGTTCAAAACACAGTATGCAAGCTTTAGAGTTTTTCTTTGGGTAAAAAAAAGATACTGCTAAGTCTGGTCATTTTTATGTATTTGCATAGGATATGGATCCTTCGTGACTTATATAGAGCTTTTGCTTTGATTTATGCTCTATTAAGATAAGAAGTTGCTTGAATCTTTAAGTCTACTGACCCATTCGATAGAAGCTTGCCCTATGGAACTCCTTTCCCTAGGAAGGAGCATGGATGTTTTCAGACAATTCTGTGTGTATGTCCTGGTTGGGCTTACTTTTAAAGGATGTGGTAAAACAGATGTATTTATATTATTATTACAGTGGTACCTCGGGTTACATACACTTCAGGTTACAGATGCTTCAGGTTACAGACTCCGCTAACCTAGAAATAGTACCTCGGGTTAAGAACTTGGCTTCAGGATGGGAAGAGAAATTGCATGGCAGCGGTGCAGCGGCAGCTGGAGGCCCCATTAGCTAAAGTGGTGTCTCAGGTTAAGAACAGTTCCAGGTTAAGAACGGACCTCTGGAACGAATTAAGTTCTTAACCCGAGGTACCACTATATATATATATATATAGAGAGAGAGAGAGAGAGAGAGAGAGAGAGACACTTGGTTTGTTAGCTTGCTGATTTATTATATTACCTGGCTGGGATCTAAAGATGGGGCCAATAATGGTAATTTTCCTAGTTTAAAAAGTTGTCAAGGTCTGTAGAAATAAAATGTTCTGTTCCTTGGAAGACTTTTGAAGCATTAAAAGGTTATTTGTTTATTTATTTTAAAAAATTGTATGTTGTCAATATGTCTAAGCAGTCTAAGCAGTATTTAACAAATATAAAATTGTAAGAAAAATACAAAAGCAGAAAACATAATAACAGCTGACCAGTCATATTGAATTCATCCAACTGTGAAGGCTCATCTTCAAAAGATGTCTAAAAATAGGAAGTGAGGATACTTGGTGGATTTCCAACAGGAGGGCATTCCACATTGCTTGACTGGCTACGCTAAATGCTCAATTTCTTGTCAATACCAAGTAGGCCTCATTGACACAGGAGACAGATAGCAACATTCTTCTAGCAGTGACTGAACCGGGATATAAGGGCTTAGGTAATCCTTTATGCTCCATATTCCAATGCTCAGGTATGTATTAAAAATCTAGAGCTAAATTGGACAGCAGTGAACTCAGTGAGCCAGTAGGTAAGTTGGATTTTGAACCCAAATCTGCAGAGCTCATGCCCACTGTAGTGGATTTAGAACTCTGAACTCTTGTTTACTAGTAAAAAAAATGCCATTCAGCAATTGACAAGAAGAATCTGGAATTTCCAAGTAGCCACCAAGTACTATGAATGCCTCTGGTTGTCTGTTGTATTTGAAAGTTAATTTAATGTGCATGGGATAAAAAGCATTACTTGAATTGCATTGCAACAAGAACCCTTTCCTGAAATTTGATTGTGGCTTTCAATGTGACCTGACGTGTCCCTTATTCATCCTTTACAGCAGCACCTTGAGAACAAAGAAAATGGTGATGGCGAAATTAACAGAGGTTGTTTCAGAATTGATCAAAGGCAATAGCGCTTTACACAATCTGGTGTAGTCCCTTCAAGAGCTATTGGTCATGTCAATTACTTAATGATTCCTAATTTGATGTTTCCTAATTACACTTGTATTTACAGAAGTACTAAAGGTAATAGAGTTGTGGACTCCTGGTGTGGCTGATCAAAGCTCTATCCCTCAGATGTCTCTGTGCTTATGCTCTTCATGGGTGCCGCCAGACAGTCACTATTTTGCAGAAGGGGTTCAAGCACACACTGGAACTTTAATTTTTGCATTTAAAGAGGATTACAGGGCTCTCATCCTAGTGCAACAAAACCACTTAAAAAGAGAATCAGACTTTTTCAGTCTGGAAAGTGACAGCAAATGTTTTGAAATGTGTGTGATAAAAGCAGCATGAGGTGGAAAGGGGAAGGTCTGATTGAAGAGGGGAGCTGCAGGGGGCTGCTGAGGGATGGGGAGTGGGCAGTTGTGTGAGATGTTTGTGTGAGTTTGAGAAGTGGGGTAAGTGGGGTTGTTGAGCAAAATGAGCAGGGGTGAAGCCCTTAATAGACAAATAAAATACCACTTGATAGTGTTGAGATTTCCATTCCACCTTAAGGAGCAGACATGGAACTGTTGCGTGTCACATGCGGCCCTCTGCATTCCGACAGATAGCACTGTCTTAGGGCCTCTCCAGATGACCTCTTTATTGAGTATTCTCATTTGCTTGCACAAAGTTTACATGGAAGGTAGACGATATCCACTTTCTATGAAGCATTTGTTCTGATTTGTTTGTGGGGTGGTTATATGTCAATGAGCATTCATCCTGATTTGCTTACAGGTTATTTATATATCTTCCCATTAGTCAATCATCTGCTGCTACAGATCACAAAACTGCTGCCTGCAGCAAGCAGGTCCCTCTGAGCATTGTCAGAGTACTCTTACTTGGAGGGAAGGAAAGGCTTGAAAGGCCTGAAGGAGTGAGAGATGCCTCCTCTCCCCTTAGACCTTCTCCCAGGCAAGCCATGGAGGAACCTCCTGCCATGAGCATCATGGGGATGTCTTGGCAGGGCTGGTCAGAAGAGAAGAAGAAATGGGATATAGAACCATATCCTAGGGAGGACCTCATGGTCCAGGAGGCACTGATCTAGATGTTGAGGAGGGACCCAGAATCCTGCCTCAGTGTCATCAAATGCCCCAACTGCCATGGTAGAGTTGCTTGACTTGACTCTTGATGCCACCTTCTGGCACTGAAGTTCTCCTCACCCCCAGGGAAGTGCCTAAGACTAGATTGGACAGCTTCAACAGGGCCATCAGGCCCAGCCTATTCGTAGGAGTTCCTGCTTGCTTGCTCAATCCCATAGTTTGGGATGGCAATCACACAATTGACTGTGCCCCCCCTCTTCAAAACAGGAACTCGGGGGGTGGGTGGGGTGGGAGTAATGTTTTGGTGAAACATCTTAGCTTACATATATCTTAGTGCTCTGTTGTGAACTTCAGAACTGTACAACCTGTTCTGATCTATGTTCAGGCACTGTGGTAAATTTGGGAATAAACCCTTTAACAATAGCCAAGCCAAGCCAGAGTACTTTGCCCATGAGTTGGGGCCAGGACACACTTGCTTTAGACCTTTTCCCACAAGGAAGGGGGAGGCAGCAGGCAACCAAGGCAAGCTGTGTAGGAAGAGTCATGTCAGGTTGGGACAGCTTCTCAGCAAGTGCTGCTCATGGGAGAAGGATGAAATAGTGGTGCCACTGAGGTGGGCAGCGATGGCAGCAGAGCAGGACAATTACTAAGCTGCCCCAGCCTGCTATGACTGTTCTTCCACAGCTTGCCTAGGCTGCTCACTACTGCCTTCCAACGCTGCTGTGAAGACTGTTGCCATGCTGAAGCTCTCAGCATCATGCAGCGTGAAGACACTCTTTACTTTTTATTACATAGTAAGATAGAAACATTTTATCAACCTGTTTCTCAACTTCTGGCAGTAGAGAAGGGTCTGGCATTCTTGGCTGGGACAAAAAGAGGCAGGTGGGACAAAGGACCTGCGAATAACCCCTCCACTATCACCACTTTTCAGTTGTGGGGCAGAGGCCAGAGTTCCCAGACCCTTATAGTCCCTTTGTGCTTTACACAGCAGTTGTGTTTGCCATTGCCATGTGGATATTGCTTTTCCTTTCAGCAAACACACAGAGTACAAAGGACTGACATGTGCTGGTGTGCAGAGGGGTCACCAGTTGAGGAGACCTTATTGGTTGGGTGGTTGTCTTCCAAATGCCACTTCAGCAAAAACTGCTAGCTGAGAGCCTAGAAGGTCCAGGAACCTGGTGCTGCTAAGACGGGGACAAGCGTTGCAGACCCCTATGCCTTAGCACTGCTGCAGTGATAGCATAACTATTGTATGCTGAGGTCCTCTGGGATGAAAGGCGACTGCGACTGGGATGAAGCTACAGACTGCAAGTTAATAGCAGTTCTCTTTCTCATTAGCTTACAAGTGGATCTCACCATGCACGATTCTCTGATGTTGCATGTCAAGGATTCTGGAGAAAGCAAAACAAATTGAACTGCTTTGTAGGCAGTGAGATGCATTAGAAAGCCTTTGTAGACACTTTTGTTTGTGTTTTTCCCTTTCAGTTCCAAGTGGAAATTGGATAAAAAGGGAACGAAAAAGCTGCCTCAGATGTGGGAGATTGTTTTTGGTCTGAATAGCCTCCCCACACCCACAAGCTAGATGGTAGGAATGAATGGTGATGGGGGTGGGGAACAGGACAAAGATGGAAGAGAGGAAAGGTTTTTGTTTTGCTTTGCTTTGCTTTTTTTTTAAAAAAAGACTGAAACCTTTCTAATAAGGCATGCTAATGGTTTGAAAACTTGAGCCAGGGTGAAGGAAATAAAGGGAATTGAGAGATAATCTCAAAGAGAGCATCTCTAAATCCAGTCTGGAGTGGTGGTACTGATCAGAGCAAGCCATCTAGTTTGGACTATGACAGTTGGATTGTGTACATCCAGATGATGGGAAGTTGCAATGTAACCCTTTACCTTTGGATGTCCCTGTATTCTGTAGGGTTTACTCCCCAGTAGGTTTCTTTAGGATAACGCCTTTAGACAACTTATCATTTCTTGATCTCTAGGGTTTACTTAGATCCAGGGCTCACCAAGATTTAGTCACAGAATCATAGAATTAGAGAGTTGGAAGGGACCCCAAGGGTCGTGTAGTTCAACCCCTTGCAATGCGGGTATCACAGCTGAAGAATCTCTGACAGGTGGCCACCCTGGAACTTATTTTCTATGCTAGGGATCAGCTGTGTGAAGTAAAAGCATGTTTCTGAACATGTACAGAAAATATTTCCAGCATCATCACAACTGATGTGAGGTAACCCTTCTCCCCTTGTAAGGGAACCACAATGCTGCTGTTCATACAAAATAACACTAGCGTTATATCGGCTCCTGCAAGTGAGCCTTGACACAACCAGCATCTCTAGTTATTACATGTGACAGATCTGGTCTCAGTTGCCCATTGTTCTTCACTGGCATATTTCTAATAAAGATAATAATTGCAGGATTACTACGAAAGCAAGAACAGCATAGAGATTATAAAGCACCTAGCGAATTACAATTGCTATATAGATTTAAAGCAGACACAAATAAGTAGTAATAGTAGTTCATGCGGCTCTAGAAGGCCACCTGCACCAACAGACCCATTTTGTGAAGCATGATGAAGCTGAGTGCTAGCCACTTCGTCCTTCATTTTCCTTGACTTTGGTGAAGTGCTCTCTGAACTATACATGGAAAAGTGAGGCCAGTAATTAGGGATGGGAATAATACCCTCTTGATTTCTTTCAGTGATGATCTGTATGCCTTGAAGCATGAGAGTCAATTATGCCTGTTGTAGCATATCACTAAAACATTACTTATTTGCTGTCCAATTTCTTTATTAAAAATCCACTCTGGAAACTCAGTTTGACAAGCACCGAACTCCCTTCTTTGAAACATTAACACTTAAGCCGCCAACTCCACCAAGGGCTCATCCACACTGCTGCTTGCCCTGTGCTTTCCAGGCATGGGTTTGAGAGGTTTTGCCTTTCCCACACTGCTTTCCTCCAGAAAACCTGCTCTTTAGCGCTAAATCCAAACAAACAGCATTCTGTGGAAAACCTGATTGCTGTTTGTTCTAAGTCACCTCTAAATCAGAGATTTTATTGGGGGGGGATCTGTGGGAAGTGTGGATGAGCCCCAAGTCTCACAAAGTCATTATTATTATTATTATTATTATTATTATTATTATTATTATGTGTGTGTGTGTGTGTGTGTGTGTGTGTAAAAGTAGGCATCTTATATCTTTCCTTTTTATTGGGCTACTTAGCTACTGTAAAAATGCCTGCCTCTTCCCATCTTACTCCTGGTCCTAAACGCAATTTTGCAGCTGTGTTTCTAGCGTGCTACAGTATCTCTGGCTTTGCACAACTGCATCTGCTCAAAGAATCTGTATGTCTCTTTCCAAAGGATTTCCCATCTCTTTAACAAAGACTGTAGTCCTACCATCCAAAAGTGTAAATAGAAATGGACTGAACCTGGAGGGTGAATTCAGTCATTGACATGTAATGAAGGAAGATGTTCGATGGGAGTTTGGCCTTGACTAATGATGTCTGGACTCTGGAGTTCTTGAGGATGTAAAGAAACGTGTGCTGGAAATTGCAGGTTAGCAGCAAATGTGCAAATGTGCTGTAAGTTTGAAGGATACACTGTGACAAGGCAGTGAATTTAAGTGTACAATCATACCTCGGGTTACAGCCACTTCAGGTTGCATTTTTTTGGGTTACGGACCGCTGAAACCCGGAAGTACCGGAATGGGTTACTTCCAGGTTTCGGTGGTTGCACATGCACAGAAGCGCTAAATTGCGGGTTGCGAATGCTGTGGCTTGCGAACGTGCATCCCGCACAGATCACGTTCGCGACCCGAGCGTCCACTGTATCCCTTGTGAATATTTCTTGTCCATGTTGTATCTCATAATAACTATAACAATGTTACTAACACAGGACAAAGAGTAAAAGGGACTCCTGCTTCTGGCATTCTCATCTAATACTAAAAAATTGTCCAGTAGCACCTTAGAGACCAACTAAGTTTGTTCCGGGTATAAGCTTTCATGTGCACACACACTTCTTCAGAGACACTGAAACATAAGTCACCAGACCCTTATATATAGTGGGAGGGCGCCCTGCCACTATATACAGTGGTACCTCTGGTTAGGAACTTAATTCATTCTGGAGGTCCGTTCTTAACCTGAAACCATTCTTAACCTGAGGTACCACTTTAGCTAATGGGGCCTCCCACTGCCGCTGCGCTGCCACCGTGCGATTTCTGTTCTCCTCCTGGGGCAAAGTTCTTAACCTGAGGTACTACTTCTGGGTTAGCAGAGTTTGTAACTTGAAGTGTTTGTAACCCGAGATACCACTATATAAGGGTCTGGTGACTTCTGTTTCAGTGTATCTGAAGAAGTGTGCATGCACACGTAAGCTTATACCCAGAACAAACTTAGTTGGTGTCTAAGGTGCTACTGGACAATTTTTTAATTTTTTGATTTATTTTGACTGTGTCAGACCAACACTGCTATCTACCTCATCTAATACTGTCCACCAACAGCTCAGCTGGTTAGAGCCTGGTGCTGATATTGCCAGGGTTGCAGATTTGATCCTTGTAAGGGGCAAGCGCATATTCCTGCATTGTTGGGGGTTGGGCAAGATGATCCTCAGGGTCGCTTCCAACTCTACAATTCTACGATTCTTTATCAATAGCAACACACACACGCACTGCTATTACTACTACAGAAACTCAATGTGCACCCCTACACTGCAATTACCTGGATTTTTATTAATTGCTTCTTGCTAGAGAACCATGAGAATTTTAGTGCTGTGAAGTAGGGCAGAGATCTTTCTTTATTAGTACTTATTTATAATTTTCAGTTTCTTACAAATCAATGGACATAAACAACAAAATAAACTTACAGACAAACATATTAAACAAGGTCTGAATTTATAATAAGAAGATAAAAGTCCCATAAAAGCCCCTATACTCCTATTGATCATATTATACTGATGGGAAAGCTGGTGAGAAAAATCAGACAGGGAAGAGTTGGTTTCTGAACTATGCCTGTTTGCATGTACACTTGCGACTCTTTCCAGACGGGTGTTTGTTGTGTAATCACAGAATCAGAATCGTACAGTTGGACCACAAGCAAGTCTTTTTGCAGCATTCAGAGCCAGCCCATATTTCCCCCCATTTAATCTGGATTTAAACCTTTCCGCAACAAATCTCTTTTAAAACAACAACACACCTGTTGACAACAACCCATTTGTTTTATTAAGCCTCCATCTGGAAGTATCCTACATATAGGTGGAGGCTGCAGAAAGATGGCACAATGAATTCTAGAAAGAGATACCAGATCTTAGAAAAACTTGCTAGACTTTGTCTCTTATGGGATTATCGGAATTGATGGGTAATTCTTCCATCGCACAAAACACCTCAGAACCTAAAGGTGTGCTGAAGTGCAGTGGGAAGCTGTGCTCTATTTCATATCCTTGAAAAGTCCACCGTTGCAGCTATCAACAAAAATAAATCAGATCCTTTATGTAAACTGCTTCTTATCCACAACGTTTGAAAGGAAAATTAAGGGCTGATTTGGATATCCCAGAATGACTGCATTAATAAGCATTCCCACCAAACATTGGATTCCTCAAAGATCTCTATCCTTCCCTAAACCATTTTCCCATCATATGTTTTAAATTAATTAATGTGGGCTCCATTTAAAGTGCAATATAGGTGTTTGGATCTGCATTCCACAAACACTTCCAGGCTTCTCATCCATGTCTGCTTCCCAGGACTTAAAAGTTCATTGGTGAATGAGGCAATGATGCCTCCAGTGGTGATATATATAGCAGTAGGGATGGCAGAAAAAATCAGTTCAGTTCACATTTAAAGGTGAAGCCACCTAATCTGCACTTTGCAAACAAGAACGCGGATGGCGTTGTGGGTTAAACCACAAAGCCTAGGACTTGCTGATCAGAAGGTTGGAGGTTCGAATCCCCATGATGGGGTGAGCTCCCGTTGCTCGGTCCCTGCTCCTGCCAACCTAGCAGTTCGAAAGCACGTCAAAGTGCAAGTAGATAAATAGGAACCGCTCCGGCAGGAAGGTAAACAGTGTTTCTGTGCGCTGCTCTGGTTCGCCAGAAGCGGCTTAGTCATGCTGGCCACATCACCCGGAAGGTGTACGCCGACTCCCTCGGCCAATAAAGCGAGATGAGCGCCGCAACCCCAGAGTTGGCCATGACTGGACCTAATGGTCAGGGGTCCCTTTACGTTTACCTAAGCAAACGAAAGCATAGTTGAAATTCACACTTCTTCAAATTTTGCAATTTCAGCCAAGTAATGTGTACAAAAAATGAATATATTAATGGAAAAATAACATGCAAAAACATTTCATATTAGTAAGAGGTGCTTCGCAAAACGATGTATGTTAGACAAACTGCGTACAAAATGTGCATATGAGGAAAAATATGTGCTAAAATACCAATGAATTGCCATTAAGACTTAACATTTTTTAAATAATTCTTTTTGGAAACTGATGTGGAAATGTGGGGAAATGTACTACTACTACTACTACTACTACTACTACTACTAATAATAATAATAATTGAAATTGACAGATTTGCCCATCCTTACCTGAATTCCAATGTCAACACAAGGTTTGTATATTGTATAATGCAATTTTCACCTCTCTTCTACATAGGCCGAACTTCCTAGACTGTAGGTCATTACCAAGCAGCTATAAAGCACTGCAGTGTATGTTGGAGACATTTCAAGTGCGGAAGCAGTGTGTAGGAAGGAGGTGGGGGCCTCATTTTTCCACCCTTCAAGTCATTTTTGTCTGATCAAGATTGTTTCAAGACTGGGATTAAAATGGGCTTCCAGCTGGGCAAAAAAGTGCTTGAGGGGAGTGTTTGTGGGGGGGGGGAAGTGGTGGGTGGCACAAGGGTTTGGCATTTTCCTCCCACCTGCTACTTCTCCACTTGAAACCACCTCACTTGGCAAAAACCTCCATTTAAGAGAAGGGACTATAGTGCTGCCATAATGCAGAGACCTAAGTTTGTAGTGAATATATTTTGAGCTTTGAACAAATTGCAGACTTTCAGCCGCTATTCCCTACCTGTAAATCAGGAAAACCAGTGACTTGCTTTATAGGATTGCGAGGAGAAATACTGCTTAGGATCCTAAACTGTTCTGCAAATTGAACATGCCACCTAGCAGCAGCAGCTCCTTGTGGATTTCAATGTATTAATCTGATCATTTCATTGCTGACACATTTCAGTGTTGTGTTATCAGTGACTCTGACTCTGAAGCCAGGATTTCAGTGTCACCAAGTGACTCAGCCCTTATCTGTCCTTGCCCTTCTCGTTCTGCCCGGAGGCAAGAAATGGCAGAGGAAGAATGAAGAGGCCTGCCGGGAACCGGAGGAGGGCAGCATTAACATAACCTCGGCAGGAGTAAATGAAATGCTTGGCAGAGTTCCCAAGATGGGCAGGAGGAGCTTCACTGTGGAGGCTCCTTAAGGGCTTCGTCTTAATACTTGTCAACAGCTGACTGGCAACAAATCAAAGTTGCTGCACTTGTCAAAGGCTTTGCAATGTTTTCTTCTAACAAAGAGGCAGAGAGAGAGGAGCTGAGCGATCGAGCCAGACAATGCCAGTCAGAAAAAGGGCAAAGAGCCACCAGAGGAACAGTGCAGGCTGCTCTGGGTGCTGGATAATAGAAGCCTAATCCTCTTAATGAAGATCTCTGCGCAAATCATTAAGCTGCTTATTGATGCCGACTCTGGTTGTTTGTTGACTTTTCTGATCCTGAGCATTGTGCTCATTCCAAGTTGACATTTTGTAGGAGACATCAAGAAAAAAAATTCCCCGCTGGAGCACTCACTGCAGCCCACAGAAGTTTTGCACAGAAGGGGGACTCGTTCTGCTCTGCTCTGGGGCAGGTTGGAGTGTGTGTAGTTCATTGCAATGGAAAGACTCCTTTTTTTTACAGGCTAATACCCCCGTAGGAATAGATGGATGAGTGTATTTTTAGTCCGCATCAGTTTTGCATGTATATATTGATAAGTTCGTCTCATCTTGTGCTCACATCATTCTATACTTCTTTAAAAATGCATTAAAACAAAATATGGATTTTTGTACTTTTTTCTTTTCAGCTGTGAAGAGTGCTGCAAAGCCAGAGAAATGGGATTATTTTATTATGTATTTGTGATATTTATATCCCACCTTTCTTCTAAGGAGATCAAGGCAGCATATATGGTCCTCTGCTTCCTCTATTTTATCTTCAGAACAGCTTTTTGAGGTCACTTTGGCTGAGACAGATAGTGACTGGCCAAAGGCCACCCAGTGACGATCATGGCCAAATTTGAACTTGGTCTCCTCTGCCCTGCTGCATCACACTGGCACATTGTTGACTGTTCCACTTTGCATATTAGTCCAGAAAGTGTCAATCAGGTTGGTTTGCTTAGAAATGTGGACCAGTCCTCAAGCATCCGTAGCCTTCCACCCCCCACCCCCCATTCTGCTCTGCTTTGTAAGCTGAATGTTGGCGGTAAGCCTGCCCTGACCCTGGGATCAAAGCACAGCCAAGCTTTTGAAGAGAGTGAATAATGAATAAACAGAACCATCTACCTCTCATTAGAGAATTCACCTTGTTTGGCATTGCAAATGGTAATTAATGGATAGAGCTGTTTGTCACTGAGGCATTGGAAGAACCTAGATGGAGAAAGCACCCTTTTCCTGAGTCAGACTTGCTGCAATGGAGGGCTGCCTCCCTCTTTGGCCGTCTGCTGGTGAAACAGAGGCCTACGATTCCCACCTCCAGGTCATTTCAAATACTGGGTGCTTCACATGCGCAAGGCTTAAATTGTTCTTGTCAAGCCTCTTTTGTGCTATTTATGTTATTTTTCATGTGAAAAAAAAAATAGGAGAGGCATTTGTAATGCAGACGAGCATGCTGCCTGATGCAGGCTTAACATTGTAGCTGCTGAAACCCAGCTGAAAGAAAAGCCACTTTAACCATCTTATGTGAAAAAGTGCCCACAGTCTTGGAGATCATTTGCCCAGAACTCTATAAATTTCTTATTACAATCTCTTTACTATATGTCTCCATGACTTAAAGCATCCTTTGCATGCTAAATTCCATAATTTAAAACATCCTGAGATTTCTGTTGATAGTGAATTCTCTACGGCCCCATAATATATGCCCTATAGGCATTTCTAGCGTAGAAAGTCTCTAGAATCTTACAGCCATGCTTTCCTGTCCAGTGATGTAGATTTGAACCTAAAGCACAGTATCTGGCCTAGTGCAACTTTGTCCTCCTCCTGTGGCTGCTGAAAAAGATAATTGTCCCAAGACATAGGGCAAAAAGAGGGCAGTGACTCAGATCAGCTGCATACACATTAGAGAGAAGAATGGGCTGGTTATTACCCACAGGAAATTATGTAAGCCAGGGTAAGGAGGCAATTGATCTCAGTTGCACTCTTTCCCCTCTTCCTTGGCTTTTTGTGCATGGATGGGCACGCAAAGTAATAATGAACCATTACTTGTTCTGAGCATCCACACAGGGACACACATGCTTGGGAGATTTCTTACATGCTTGCTTACATGTATCTCTTCTGCTCAGAGAAATGTGATCAACAGACAACAGGCATGCAAGATGCCTTTTTTCAGCTCAGAAACCCATTTCTTACATCTGTGAATCAAATGCAATTGGTAAAAAGGTAGGGGACACTTCCTGCTTCTCAAAAAGATTTGCTTTTTCTCCCTTGCTGTCTTCAATGCTTGGAACAGCCTTCCAGGACACCTATGTGTTACCTGCTTCAGAACCCTTCCCCAAAATAATACCCCCTACTTGCCATGCCCTACTGTATCTAAGCATAAACAGAGGTAACCAAACAATAGTCTTTCTCTGTTTACCCCTGATCACACTTTCCTTCCTTGAACTTCACCTATGTCAAATATTAGATTGTGTTGTGGCCCCAGAGTCAAGGAGCAGTCAAGACCTGGAGCCAGAGGCTGTAGAGTCAGACCAGGCCTCTGATCCTGCTGCTAGAGATCAGGACATAACTGAGGCTGAGGAACATGGCATTGGGGTCAAGTTGGTATCATGCCACACCCAGCAGCATAACTGCCAGGGTGTTGAGAGGCCTGGTCCCAATGCTGTTCTCTGAAACTGACCCTGGAGATAGGATTGCAGCCAGTGACTCCATTACCCATCTCACCAAGTCAGTTGAAGAGGATTTCATGGTCAGTGGTATCAAAAGCCGTTAAGAGATTAAGTAAGAAAACAGGGTTGTTCCTATCCTGTCTTCTCAATAAAGCAGACCCTCCAAATGTCCTTATTTTCCAGGGATGTCTCTGATTTAGAGAAGCCCTCCCTGTTTCTGATTTGATCCCATAATGTCCTGCTTTTCCTTAGAATGTCCCTATTTTCATTGGAGAAATGTTGAAGGGTATGGAGTTATCCAACTCCCGAGCCATCTGAAGGCAATCCTGTACAGGGTTTTTGTTTTTTCAAATGTTTAATGTTTTATAACATTTTTATATACAGTGGTACCCCGGGTTAAGTACTTAATTCATTCCGGACATCCATAATTATCCTGAAACTGTTCTTAACCTGAAGCACCACTTTAGCTAATGGGGCCTCTTGCTGCTGCCCTCCCGCCGGAGCACGATTTCTTTTCTCATCCTGAAGCAAAGTTCTTAACCTGAAGCACTATTTCTGGGTTAGCGGAGTCTGTAACCTGAAGCATATGTAACCTGAGGTACTGTAGGAGTATAGCATCTAGATCAAGGGAAGTAATGGTGCCACTGTATTCTGCTCTGGTCAGACCTCACCTGGAGTACTGTGTCCAGTTCTGGGCACCACAGTTCAAGAAGGACACTGACAAACTGGAACGTGTCCAGAGGAGGGCAACCAAAATGGTCAAAGGCCTGGAAACGATGCCTTATGAGGAACGGCTAAGGGAGCTGCGCATGTTTAGCCTGGAGAAGAGGAGGTTAAGGGGTGATATGATAGCCATGTTCAAATATATAAAAGGATGTCACATAGAGGAGGGAGAAAGGTTGTTTTCTGCTGCTCCAGAGAAGCGGACACGGAGCAATGGATCCAAACTACAAGAAAGAAGATTCCACCTAAACATTAGGAAGAACTTCCTGACAGTAAGAGCTGTTCGACAGTGGAATTTGCTGCCAAGGAGTGTGGTGGAGTCTCCTTCTTTGGAGGTCTTTAGGCAGAGGCTTGACAACCATATGTCAGGAGTGCTCTGATGGTGTTTCCTGCTTGGCAGGGGGTTGGACTCGATGGCCCTTGTGGTCTCTTCCAACTCTATGATTCTATGATTCTATGTTGGAAGCTGCCCAGAGTTCTAGGGCAACTCAATAAGATACGTGGGGTATAAAAAGTAAAATTATAATTATGGAATGGGACGTCCCTATTTTCATCGGATAAATGTTGGAGTGTATGAATAAAGGTTACCCATCATGGTGACCAAAGCTGATTTAGTTCCATAACCAGGCCTGAATGCAGATTGAAATGGGTCAAGATAATTGGTTTCATCCAAGAGTGCCTGCTGTCGTCCAAGGGATCTAGAGGAAACCACATGGGATGAGGTGGGCAGAGGGAGACTGGATTAAATGTACATTTGATTTAAAAGTGTATTCTCCCTGCTTTCCATAGGCTATTAATATTCAGAAGTGGTGCATTACAAACTGTGTGTGTGTGTGTGTGTGTGTGTGTGCGCGTGCACATCTGTGTCCATAGCTTCATGTCACTTGTGGAAGATGCACAGTACCTTCCTCTCTTGCACACTCTTTTTCAAAAGGTGCCTTTTCCGCAATGTGTGGGAAGTTTGCCTTCCAGTTGCCAACTTTGTAGGAGAACACAAGGTGGCATTTCACTTCTTCACTGTCAATCTAACACTTTTCATTAGAAGTCAGCTCCCCTTCAGCAAGGATAACAGAAATTATTTTTAAATTGGAGCAAATTGTTTTAAAGCTACAGCTGACATTAGTACTGCTTAGAAAGTGCACAGTTTTTCAAATAATAGGTAGAAATAGTACCCTAGCTGTACTAGCCTAATTAACTGTACTTTCTCTTCAAAGGCACAATTCAAATGTTCTCGTCTTGCCGCAATTAAAAAAGCATTTACCACACATGTGAACTTTTAATTAGATCTAATAAAATTAGAGTAAACGAAACAAATATTTTCTCCATTGGTGAAGAGTTTGTAACTTGCTTTTGGAGGCGTCAGATTTCAAATAATAATCAGTCAGAGTTTTCAATGGCCTGATGGGAGACTTTATTGTGAAGTGTGGTTGGGACCAAACTGTTTGGAGAAGTAAACCTCTCTAAATGTTCTTTTGTTTTTGCTTTGTTTGAGAATAAGCAGGAGACCTGGCTACATGAAGTGACTGGCTTAATGTACAATTTGCAGTAAAATTGCAACAACTCCTGCATTTTAAGGAACGTTCTTCATCTGAAAGCTTTTTACCTGTGCTGCCTTCACACATAATGGCTGCGTCTTGCTTCACTGCCTCTGCTCGACAGCACTCTATAGATAATGCGTGTAATATCTTTATTATATTTCTAGACCACCTTTCTTCCATGAAACTGAAAGCTGCATACAGGGATCTCCCCTCACCAATTTAATCCTCATAACAATTGTGGGAGGTTCAGTTGAGGGGTAATGATTAGACCAGGGATGGCAAAAACGTAAGCATGCTGTTGGATTCCAACTCCCATCATTGGGGCTGATGGGAATCTTAGCCCAACAGCATCTAGAGGACCACTGGCTTGCCACTCTTGGAGTAGACCACGGTAACCCAGTAAGCTTCATGGCTAACAGTGTGTGTGTTCAGGTGGGGTTGAACTGAAGTTTCCCCAGTCCCAGCCTGACACTCTAATCATACTACACCAAAATAAGAATTCCTGCACTTTGGTATGTTGACTTCGTGTCCATGTTGTAAAATATTTGCTGTTTCACCATTCTGAATGTGTACAGGGTCAAGTCCTAAGTAGTCATTGTTGAATAGTTCCGCTTTAAATTAGATTTTTTGGCTCAAATAGGTGAAACTGGACAGAGTCAGAAGCTGGGATAAGGATGCAAAAAGCTGGTTTGTCCAGAAGATAGGTTGCTAGAGGAAGTTCAAAGTTCAAATCTCTGTTAGTATCGGATGTAGTGATGGCATTGGGCCTCTCTGTTTCCCAACTTGCAGCTATAAAATGGGAATAGTGAGTTATCTCATATAGTGAGTATGGACTGTCTCTTCTACTTTGGGGGGGGGCACACACACACACACACACACACTATATATATATATATAGAGAGAGAGAGAGAGAGAGAGAGAGTGTTACGGAATACGGTGGTACCTCGGGTTACAGACGCTTCAGGTTACAGACTCCGCTAACCCAGAAAAGGTACCTCAGGTTAAGAACTTTGCTTCAGGATGAGAACAGAAATCGCGTGGCGGCAGCAGAGGGAGGGCCCATTAGCTAAAGTGGTACCTCAGGTTAAGAACAATTTCAGGTTAAGAACAGACCTCCAGAACGAATTAGGTTCTTAACCCGAGGTACCACTGTAATAAAAGTATCTTCAGCAATACAGATATTTGTCATTTTTGAGTCAGTAACAGTTATTGCAAAGGTTGATGAATGCAACATAGGACTGTCGCTTTAATAGACATATCTGGTCTGTAATAGAAATGCTCCTCCCCTTTCTGGGTATGGTTCCTTCCATAGTTAAATGGGAACTGATTGGAACCTTCACCTTGCTTTTGTAGCAGGCCACAGCTGCTGTTGAGTGTTAATCTCTTGAAGTTAACAGATTAACTGGCTCCTGCTGCTTCCTGGAATTGGAGAAGGACCCTTGCAAGGTTTCCTCACACAGTGAGTACCCTCTCCAAACCCACAGGATACTATATCTCAGAAGGTGGTTGTACGAAGAATGTGACCAGGTTCTTTTGCATATGGCATACCAGTACCAGCACTTGAAGGTAGGAATGGTTAATTTTGCTTTTTCTCAACTCCTTTTTTTTGTGTCTTAAATTCAGCTTATTCAATGACCACATCAGGGTTGTTTTCCTCCCTGTTTTTTAACTCTGCACAAAAATTCAATCACTTCATTGGCATTTCTCCTAAGATACTTGTTTTTGTATGCAGTGCATGTACTCCAAGCAATTTCCTGTAATGTATTTTTCTGTTTTATTTTCATCAAAACATGCATTTTTGTGTGCCCTTTCCCCTAATTTCCCTCCCTTTTTGTGCACATATTTTGGTTGAAGAACTGCATTAGAAAATCCAGAGAAGTGCATTTTTTTGAAAGTAGCTGGGCTACGGTTTGCATAATAGTTCAAGAATTGTCACTTGGGTGGGTTTGCATTCAGATGCGAACTGAATGCATTTCTACCCATCCCCACTTAAGGGCCCTCCATGCATATATTTTGTATGTAGATAATTTGTAAATGGATCATTTGTTTCTATTTATGTGAGAACAAATTTTTGCACTAAGCACTGCGAGACAATGCATAACGATCTGCCCAAAGTCGCAAGAGCAATCTTTAGGAAGGCTCTGGAGTCCCAAGTCAAGAGACTTAATTCAGTGCAGGGCTTGCCCACACTTTTGCCCCACACTTTCCAGGCACAGACCTGCGCTTTAAAGCTCTTTGTCTGAGCGCTCTTTTTTCGGCCCCAGAGCTTCCCTGCAAAAATCAGCTCTTTAAGGCTGAAGCACAACCAATGGCAACTTGGGTATTCCATGGATTGCCATTTGCTCTGATTCAGCAGTAAAGAGTGGGTTTTCACATGAAAGTGCCTCTGTTCCTTTTGTATTGCTACCACCACCATTGTGATGGGCAGCATTGCAAGTGAGAGCTGAATGCAGCAACTTTAGCAAAGGATTGTTGAGACATGGCTGCTGGGAATTAGAGGGATAGGCCAGCATCCAAGGCTCTTTACCTGCTGTTTGTTGCTCATGGTACAAAGTCAGGCAGGCAGACATATTCCTCTGGTTAGTGTAAGGCTCAGGAAGCGCCTGTGATTGAGCTGAGAGTTATTGCTTTGGCATTCATTGGGCATGTTGCTGAGAATCAATATCTCACCATAATTATCTCATTTGGCTGCATTTCGAATTGGATAACAAGGTTGAATCCTTGACCATGCCATCCTTCATTCGTTTATCCCTTCCCCGTCTCTAGCAGGGGAGGGGCAGCCCTTTGCCTCTTAAATAGTGGAGAGAAAAGAGACTGTATAATGAAACCCTCTAGCATCCTATAATATGGCCTTACCCATCTTGCGGGGGCAGGAATAGACTATCTTGTTGCCCTTTTCGGCTCCCCCAGTTTTGTAAGAAGCTGCACAGAGCTACAGCGTGATGGAGCACAGGAGGATGAGATCACAGGCTAAGTTGATGATAACAGTCGTCATGAAATTACTCTTGATGTTGTTAGAGTCAAGCTGTTAGCTGTGTAGAGCCAGTTGCTGTGGCTGATGGGTACCAGATGGGTACCTTTTTGAAGGGCAAGTGTATAACCTTTCCAATGGTTTATTCATACAAATAGGTTTAAATATTATGAATCGTTGTTTTGAAAGGCTGAGAGACAGGTTCACACATGCACTTCACTTGATCGTCAACACCTGTTTATTTGCAGCTGAATGTGCAAAACGTCTTGGGTGGAATTCAATGTTGTGCTTTTGCAACAATTCACTCTGCACAAGCATTGCATCTTGCTAGCTGGAAAGATACCCCCTCCTCTCTTCCCTATGCTGTTCTGGGGGTTCCTCCGACACCCCTGAGCCAATTTTGGGGCTGGTGGTGCAGAGGGAGCAGAGGGCAGGTGGAAGTCCTTCTGCTGACGTGGCTGGTTAGGTGAATTCTGCCCTTTATGCCTGAGGTGGTGGGAGGTTCTTTCTGTGGAGTTTGACCTGTGGTGGTTTGTGCACACATTCACTTGAAAATGATGGGTATACGCTGGGCATGAATGCGCCCTTTTTGTGTTGGTGGAATGAAAAATAAGCATATAAACAGGAGAATTCATGGATGCCAAGACCCAGATTTGGGGCAAGTACTCTTTATTGAGAAATCTCTAGCAGAGATTTAAAATCACAAAATATGCAGTAAAGCTAAGTGTGGAAATGTTTTACTTCCAAGTTTAAGTTAAAAAATGGTTTACTTACAAACTCCAAAGGTCAGATTCATGCGCTGCAGAAAATTGCACAGGCAATAGAACTTGGCTTAGTTAAAACAAGGGCTTGATTACATAATCCTTCCCAAGGTGAGGGAAAATGGACATAACTAAATCTGGCAGGACAGCTTACTCTATGGTATTAACCCCTTCGTGCATTAGACATGAGCATGTCAGTTATACGAGGCTGGTTATCCCACATTTTGTACACATAAACAGGCAGCACTGTTCTCCGAGACACACTTAAGTTGCAAACGTATTGTGTGTACTAGCCAATTACAGATATAGTCTACAGCAATTTTTGTAATTGCAGTGGCCGCTTTTGCCTGTTACCGCAATCAAGGGAATGGCTGTGGATGATGGTTTTGATCTAGAGAAAGTTAGTTGTGCTTAACTCTGATGAAAACAAAGGCCACACAGTTTTAAAGAGTCATAAAATACCATCCATGAATTTATTGTGCTCAGTTTAAAAACTAATAAAATGTTTTAGCTCTTGTGGCTGTTCTAGGAAGATTATTCTGAAAATTCACTCTAACAGTTAGACGTTTCCTTCTAATCGCCAGCCTAAATTAATGGGCACTTTATATCCATTGTTCCTGTTCCAATGTTCTCTGTTAATATAAGTAACTCTTTCACATTCTGCTGTATTAATGTTGTATTCGTAAAGTGCAGTTATCTCTCAGCCTGCATAGTAAAATAATTTCCCCTTGTTCTGAATCTCGCCTTCTCTGGGAGTCAATGCAGTAACAAAATCCAGCATTATTTTCCATTATATTACACAAAATATTACTTTCCAAATGCACACTTTATAATTCAGTAATAGTGCTTCAAACAAAACTGAGAGGGCCAGTAGCCAGCCAATATTATATGGACCAGTATGTGCTGCTAGAATACATGTGTGTGACCTTGACAGGGATTCACTTGGGCAGGATTATTTTGGAGAACTGAGATAGACTAGACAAACAGGAAACTTTATGATGGCATCTGCAGTGAGGCCAAGAGTGGGTGTCTGGGGCTTCATATATAGCTTAGATCATGTTTAGCCAATGTGATACCTTCCAGATGTAGTTGAACTACAGCTCCCAGAACCCCTGATTTTTGGCCATGTTGGCTGGAGCTGATGGGAGTTGGAATTCAACAGCACCTGGAAGATCACAGTTTCCCCACCCTTGATTTAGGTATAAGCATGTTAAGCTGAATCAGAAAAAGGCCCTTCCAGTCCCAGGGCTTTCCCCTCTGAGTAGCATTAGCTTTCCAAGAAGTTAAGCTGAGGTTTTTCCCCAGCCCTTCTTCCTGATATCCTTTTATGGGTTTTGCAGGACCTTCATTGTGGCATAACAATGTATTCTGCTGTGCAGGTATATGCCCCCTCTGTAAATGTGCAAGTCTATAAGTATATATGAAAAGCTATTATTGCAGACTGTTCTCTCACCAAATCACCAAGAACATAGCATAGGTGTACCTAGCATTTTGTCCTCCAACTGTTATTGGAATACCACCCTCACAATCCGCAATCGTGGGCCACGCTGGCTGGCACTGATGCAAACTGGAGTCCAAAAAATCAGAATGATACCATATTGGTTATTCCTGGATTATATGGAGGATGATAATAAAAACTGGTTTCCCCAATAGTGATGATGAACTCTGGCAAGCAAGTCTCATGCAAATTAAACGCTCAACAGGGGACAGAGAAGAGGTGGTGATGGTTCCTTCTTACAACCCTAATTCTATGTGGGTTATAGGTTTTTATGTACACCAATGTGCTGTGGGAGAAAGAGGGGGCTGACACTGTCACTGGCTGGCAATTGTTCATTGTCATAAGATCAGTCTGACCTAGTACAGGTACCACAGTGTTCTTAATCTGTGATTTAGTGTGTATTTTCATTATTGTATTGATATTGCATATTGTTTAATATGGTTTTATTATGTTTTATTCTATTTTATTTTTATTTATGCATTTTCCAGTTGCTATTTATACATCACAGGTTTTTCACCGTACATTGTTTCTATACAGACCTCCCAACCCATCGCTCCATAAAGTACATGCACCGTAAATAGCTTTGAAACTTTTCAAGTATATATAAAAATCTAATAAATCAAATAATATCTGTATCCCTTTGTGAATAAATAGTGAATGATCATCTGCTTCTATACTAGATGGAATTCATCTCAGAGTCTCTTGGTTCATGTTCCATCATTTTATGGAAGTACTGACTGATCTCTGCATCTTGAACCATTTGCCTATCTTGCCATAGATTATGTCCGTTGGTATGTGGTCATCTTCCATGCTGTGCACATGCCCATGTCAACCCAACGTTCTCTGAGAAGATAAAGAAGGCTTGCTGTAGTAGCCTATAGGCACCATCTCTTATTCAGAAGTGTCAGTGCAAACAATGGAGATGGAAGCAACTAGAGTCAGCTGCTGCAATAATAATAATAATAATAATAATAATAATAATAATAATAATAAAATATATTATTTATACTCTGCCCATCTGGCTGGGTTTCCCCAGCCACTCTGGGCGGCTCCCTACAGAACACCAATAACAACAGTAATAAAGCAACAACATCAAATATTAAAAATTTCCCTAAACAGGGCTGCCTTCAGATGCCTTCTAAAAGTCAGATGGTTGTTTATTTCCTTGACATCTGATGGGAGGGCACCACTACCAAGAAGGCCCTCTGCCTGGTTCTCTATAACCTCACTTCTTGCAGTGAGGGAACCACCAGAAGGCCCTTGGCGCTGGACCTCAGTGTCTGGGCTGTATGAATGGGGGTGGAGACGCTCCTTCAGGTATAATGGGCCAAGGCCGTTTAGGGCTTTAAAGGTCACCAGCAACACTTTGAATTGTGCTCGGAAACATACTGGGAGCCAGTGTAGGTCTTTCAGGACCGGTGTTATGTAGTAAAGTGCTATGTAGTAAGGTGCCAAGAAGGGAGGCCTGGTAGATCAGCATCTTTGTCCTGATAACTACTTTCGTACCTCAGGACATTCCTGATATCAGTGTTTAGTTCTTCCTCAAGTTGACAGTCACTGTGGATGCAAAATTTACAACCTTAGTACCAGCTCTGTCAATGATTATTATAGGATGTTGTAGAATTACTTTACTGTTTTCTTAATGCTGGTTTTGAAGGAAGAATATGTCAACAAGACAAGGACACAACTCACTAGGTTGCATATTTGAGCATGAATTCATCAAATGGTACAGTACTAAGCATATTGCCATATTGGGAGCGGCAATGCTTTTTGGAGCTTATACAAGTTGCATCTCCTGACAAACCAATGCTTTAGTATAATCAAGGGGAGGTCAGGTGACTAATACTGTGCCTTATATTTATCTGGCATTCTAATTTGCTACTCTCAAGTATACACAACTGGACAAATGAATGCCTAACATTTTGTCTATTCATAGAATCATAGAATCATAGAGTTGGAAGAGACCACAAGGGCCATCGAGTCCAACCCCCTGCCAAGCAGGAAACACCATCAGAGCACTCCTGACATATGGTTGTCAAGCCTCTGCTTATTAATTCTCTTGCACAGAACTAACATGTTTGGTCAAGTAGGAAGGAGAGTGCTCCTCATGTTGAATTCATTCCTTAAACTGCTGTTCCCATTACATTCCCACTAGCAAAACAGGTTACCTGCATTTGATAGTGAGGCAAAATTATACTTTCTTCATATCTTTAGTGAATTGAAGGGAAGAACATTGGAGAGTATTAGTGTTATTCAACTTCTGAATTGAGAGTGCATCCATCTTTGAATGTAGCCAAGAAGTGATTGGATCTCTCCACAAATATACCATCCTTCACTCATGTGCCACCAATGATCCACATACCAGGACTATTAAGATGTAAAGCATCTCCCAAAATGTCTCTTGAGACAGCCTCCTTGTGGGGAACGAGGTGGGGATAGGGACCTGTCCTGCAGCAGAGCTCCACTTGTACCACACTGGCGTGTGCTACACAATGTGAGCGGCTGGTTATGAGCCCCAGGGGTCTGGCTAGATTCAGGCTGGGTTATTAACACCATAAATCATGAAGACAGTCCTGAGGAAGGCTGACGAGGCTGGTGCAGGCTGCAAGAAGCATTGAGAGGGAGGGGTGGTGGCCAATGAAGTTGCTCAATGCTGCATGTTATTTTAAGAATCTTTCATTTTTATAACTATGCTGTCAGCTCCTGCAAGGGGAAAGAGAAGAGAGAGAGATTCAGCCAGCTTGATTCCTGAAATTGGAGTCTTCTGAGAAAAAGTTGTTTGAACATGTAGGACATTGGCCGGACTAGAAGAACAATACGGTTAGAATTGGGATGAGAACCGAGGAAAAGCTGATTCCAGAAGGACAGCAGGGACGGCCCTATCCTTAGGCAGTGAGGCAGCTGCCTCAGGTGGCAGAGGTTAGGGAAGCGTCAGTGAGGTGATGGAGGATGGAGCTGTCTATGCCGCATGGCCCACCTGTTTTCCTCCACTAGCCTCTTGCCTTCAGACATTGTGGAGGACATTGCCTCATCTCCACTGTTGGGTCACATCCACACTATGCATTTAAAGAACTCTTAGACCAACAGTCATGACTTTCTCCAAGGAGTCCTGGGAACTGTAGTTCATTGCTGAGAATTGTTAAAAGAAACCTCACAGTGCTGCATTTCCCAGCACCTTTAGCAATCGCCACTGCTGTGAAAGTGCTATAAGAGTGCTTTAACTATATGTTGTGGCTGTGAGGTGCCAATCTGGTGGATTTGTGTATGTGAAGTGGAGAGGTGCTATCTGGACCTTTGCCTCAGACAGGAAAATTTCCTGAGCCAGCCCTGAGGGACAACCATGGAAAGTGCCATTAAGAGCAATGTACATGCTGGCAGTGCTTTGTATGGAAAACGTCCATGCAAGCAGATAAGTGCAGGGGTTCTGTGGGAGACTCACAGGACACTAATAACAATGATACATGTAAGGGAGGGTGAATTCCAACATCCTGCTTTGTCTTGACTCTGATCAAGAGCATCAAGGCACTTTTACTAAAAAGGATAGTGTGTCAAGAAAGCTGCAGAAATCAATGAGCCAGGCAAACTTATCTGCATCTTAAAGACTTGTCTCCAATAGATCCAGCTTCTGTAGCTGAACATCGCTCCCCCCCAGCCTGTACCTTGGACTGCTTGGCACAGGAATGCTGGTCATTATTATGAGGTAGTCTTTGGGTGCTCTTTGATGCACAGTCCACATGGCTGAGAGATGCATGCAGAGGTGCCAGCTTCTGAAGGAGAATGGGGATGCGGATGTCATATCTGTGACGTCAGGACATCGGGGGAGCCAGGGGTGGAGCCGAACATGGCAGCAGCTTCCTTAACACATTACAGTTCCCAGGAGTCTTTGTTGGAAGCAATGACTGTTTAAAGCAACGTCATAGTGCTTTAAATGTATGGTGTGTGACCTTAATTCTGAGCGAGAATTACAAATGTCCTCCCTTTTGGACCTTTGTAGTAATCAGGGTGCTGGAATATTTTGGAAAATGACTGTATTAATATGTTGGCAGGTTAGGGGTGATTAATGGGGTAGCCAGGTTTGCTGATGATGTCAAATTGTTCGAGGTAGTTAAAACAAAGAGGGATTATGAGTCGCTCCAAAATAATCTCTCCAAATTGCTTAGAGATCAATGCTTTTCCCTGGATACCCAAAGGGTTTGTGATTTAAGCCAGAGTCTTTCTAATTCATGTCTTATGCTCTTAACCATGATGTTTTGCTGGTTATCTTAAGACAGGAATTTATATGTGAGGTGTGTGAAACAAGGTTCCGTTGTGGTGCAAGAGTATATTTATTGCCAGGCAGTTCTTGCTTTGTTTTGGGTTTTTTTGCTCCTTCACTGCCTCACTTGCCAAGATCAGATGTTGAGCCACAGATGTAGCATAAATATTAATGGTGACACTGTGAGACATTCCAAGCTTCTTCCTTGGGAAATGTCAGCGAGTGCCTGAGACATGTGGAATTCTTGCTGTGATTGCAATTGGCATCCATCTACGGAGCACAGAAACACTCACAGGCTGCTACTAGCTGATGTGGGCTAATCGATCTTTGTAAGGTGGGAAGCCAAGCCCGTTCTGGCAGAGACCTTTTCTGGAGCTGGCAAGGGCGCAACAGGCTGCACCTGTATGCCAAACACGATTGGGCAAAAGGGACTCATCCAGGAGGTGGCGTGGAAGAAGCAGCAAACCACAGAGGTTGAGTGCTCAATTAAAATGGGATCAGCACATTAAGAGTCCGACTTGAAGGCGCAGGGCTATATTGATGTGGCACAAAGGGAAAAGTATTCTTGCATTAGAGCTGGAGAACTGTTGGTAGTTATATAGTGGTAACATTATAGCTGTATTAAACTGAATTCCTAGACCCAGGAAGGAGATTTTACACTTTGTCAGGCTGACAACATAGCAGGCAAAGAATGACTATTTGCTTTGTGTTTAAGAACATGAGGAGGAGAAGGTGGTGTTGGAAGGGGACTGGGTCTAGGGCTGTGGAGGGGAGAACCTTTTCCCTTTCAGTTGTTGCTAGACTGCAAGTCCCATCATACAACCATTCCTACAGCACCAGCAAGTTTTCCTGAAATGTAAACTCAATGTAAACTCAACCCTTTTGCAGCACTGCAAACCAAACATGGTATGACCCACCAAAAGCAGAGGCTTGGAATCTGTTAGGAGCAGTGCTGTTTGCCAGGAGTTAATAGCTCTCCAGATGTTTGGACTACAATTCCCATCAGCTCCAGACAGCACAGTCATTGAGGATAATGGGAGTTGTAGTCCACAAGATTTGGAGGGCTCCACATTAGCTATGCCTCTCTAAACATTCCCAACCCTTGGCTCATTCAGGAAACCCACTGATACAGCATCCTTGGTTGGCAGCCATCCAGCCTCCCATAAAAACCTCTGACAAAGGAGGAACCACCACATTTCAAGGCAGCCTGTCAAACAACTTGTACCACCACCAAGTGTTTCCTCATATTTAATCTTAAACCCTTTCCCTTGACAATTGTGTAGGCCAGCAGGGGGTGGCTTTTTCCACCTACCTTGTCCAACCTCCAGCCCTTCATGAGGGAGTTGCTTAATGCATACTTTGACTTGGTAAGCTGTATGTTTACTCAAAAGTTTATCTGTGTTAAAGGAACTGTTGGTTTTCTAGTGTTACTCTGCACAGATTTTGTATGTCTTATTAGGTATTGTTATTGTATTACTGTAGTTATTCTTTGATTTTTGTGTGAGCGACTTTGAGTGCAGCTTTCCTTGTAGAAAATCCAATGTACAGTGGTACCTCGGGTTAAGTACTTAATTCGTTCCAGAGGTCTGTTCTTAACCTGAAACTGTTCTTAACCTGAAGCACCACTTTAGCTAATGGGACCTCCCGCTGCCGCCGTGCCACCAAAGCATGATTTCTGTTCTCATCCTGAAGCAAAGTTCTTAACCCGAGGTACTATTTCTGGGTTAGCGCATTCTGTAACCTGAAGCGTCTGTAACCCGAGGTACCACTGTATAAATTGACAATGATAACCCATTAGTAGGAGCCTACCCTCTGGGTTCCATAGTGAAAGAAAACAAGTGTTCTTCATCATATATGTGACAGCCCTTCAGACGTTTGCAGGGACTTCTTCATTGTCTCAGTCTCCAGTCTCAACATACCCAACGCTTTCAACCTTCCTCTTAGGACTTGGTCTCTGGGCCCCTCATCATCTTTACTGCCCTCCTTTGGACACATTCCAGTTTGTTGTTGTGTTGATACCCTCCTTGAACTGTGGTGGGGCCGTTTCAGGTCCCACTCTCCCTCTTCTCAGGTGCTGCATCAGTCTTTGCATTCAGTTTATTTTGTATATATGTATCTCAGAGAAGGCATGCTCTGAGCTGCTGAGGTGGTTGTTGTGCGCAGAGTTTCAAGAGAGAAACCTCATTTCCCCCTGTTTTCTCTTGTTTGAGCTTTTGAGTTAAAAATGCCATCGATGAGCATTTGCCGCAGAGACCTCCTTTTATTGATCTCCCCAAGGCAAGCGTCTGTGGTGCGTTGTCATCTTGGTCGCCCTTTGTGTGCCCTCCTTCATTTGGTTGGCTTTTCTCTCCCAGTCAAGTGCGTCTTCTGTTCCCTGAGGCCTGGCACTTTTTAACAACTCTGCCCAGTCATTGTGCTATGGGGAAATGGTGCTGCCGTCCTCCTTGTGGAGAATCTGAGGATGCTACTCTGGAAAACAATGAAAGCTGTGCATGTGGAATACTCTCAGATAGAGCTGGTTTACACATCAGATGCCTTGTTTGCAATATCTGTTTTGTGAGATTCACTCATCAGAGCACATTCTCCATGGAGTGGTTTTTGATATTTTGAATTTGTAGTGATGGAACATGTGTGAGTTGTTCATGGCTCCTCTTTTCATGAAGTGCGAGCTGCACACATTTTTGAAACTTGCACATCTCACCTTGGAGGAGATGCATAATAGTGTGAAAAAACTTGTTTTTCTCTGTCAAGATCAGTCTTGGATTTCAAGGGGAGCAGAGCCATTCTCCTGTCTCCTCCAGAAGTCAGAGCAGCTGACAGTAATGGCCACTAATGTGGATGGTTTTAGAAGAGTATTTGGCAAATTTGTGGAGAAGTCTTATCAGTTGCTATGCTCTACTTGTATGGTTGGTGCCAGTAATGCTTCTGAATACCAGTTGCTGGAAATCACAGGAGGACCAAGTGCTTTTGTGCTCGACTCCTGCTTGAAGGTTTCCCTCAGACATCTGGCCACTGTGAGAACAGGATGCTGGACTAGATGGGCCTTTGGCCTGATCCAGCAGGCTCTTCTTATGTTATGTTCATCTAAAGGGCACCATGTTGAGTACCCCTGCCATCCATATTGTGTTGTTGGAGGGGATTCTGGGAAAATATAATGGCGGCTGCCAGGTGCAGCTACCAAAATCACGTTGGCAACAGCAATAAAGAGCCAAAGAAAGTAAAGCAACAATAACACAACAAATACAAACGTAACACAAAAGAATTGCAATTTTAATGAATGAATAATGAAAAGAAAATGAAAACTAATGGAGCAATAAAATGGTTTCTTTCCCCACCCCCCTTTGCAATTCCCTACTGGAAATAGAAATAGGACTTGGGCCTCCTGCCTATTAACTCAGTTGCATGAGTGAAATTTCTCAAGGGCTGTTAGAACAAGGAGAGGGGAATCTATCCCCCTTGTGTGCTCCACAAAAATAATGGCTGTGGTCTCTTCAGCAGGCTTTGCTGAGCTGATGTCCTCCAGATGCAGGGTGCCGGCTTGGTGAAAGTTACCGTACAATTTCTCTGGAGATCCAGGATTCTTGATCAAAGCTTGTCAGACAAACTCTAAAGCAGCATTTCCCATTTCATGCCTCATTAGGCCTCTGGCCACCTCTCACCATGTATATAAACTGCACCAGTCCGCCTTTCCCTTTATAGGATGATGGATGACTCTATGTTTCCCTATAGGCTTTGGATGCTTACTGATGGCTACTTTGACTGCTGTTAAAAGGGAACTGGGCTGGAGCACATTGGAGAGAGCGCCTGGGGCATTGCAGGATCTGGAAGGCAGAAGAACATGAGGGGATTTAGAGGGGAATCTCATGGATCCCACCAGGGCCAGCTCTAGGTTAGATAGCAGAGTGTTCTCTGGTGGGCTTTCTTCTCCACTGGTGCCTCCTGGCAGACTTAACTTTTGGCTGCAGGCAGCAGGATCACCATCTGCATGTGGTGGCTGTGGTCTTCTGCCCACTGTGTTAATTGCCTACAATGCTCCTGATGTTTTTTTTTATTTGTTTGCAGTATTTTTGGTCATTTTTTGTGCTACATTCTCACAATGAAGCAAACACACATAATTAAATTGCTTTGGAATGCTGAAGCTAAAACACAGTATCTGGAGAAACCTGGAGAGCCTCTGTCGGTCAGTGTAGACAATACTGAGCTAGATTGATCAGTTGTCTGATTTGTTATTTAGAAGCTTTGGGTGTTCTATGTGTGTGATATCACTTGCAACGAACAACACAACTGCCTTTCTGCATCATTTTTAGAGTATTTACAAATATTTTGTGGAGGCTTGGTGCTCCAGGATGGATGCATTCATCTGGGCTTCTAACAATAACTACAAGGCAAACACCAGGCAGGCATCGATTTTCTGGAGTTGCCTCTTCGCCTCCTCTTAATAAATTGAGTTCCTTGAAGGCATTGCACTTCACTTCTCCAGTATTGAAGTCTACATCTTCCCTCATTTTAAGCGAGAACAGTACGGCTTTCTCCTACAAGAAAGTTCCTCTCCTCTGCTGCATAAGGACATCATGCTACTAACACAAGACCTACATAAGAGCAAGTGTGAAAGATGCATGGGGTTTGTCAGCCAGAAAGGCTGTAGGCACCCCGTGTCTCTTCTCAGGCCAGTCAAAGATGGTTTATCCAAACGGAGACATGCAACATGTTCACAGCAGAATCCCCATAAGGAGCGACCACATGTCTTTCATACCTCTTGATAAACCATCAGAGTATGAGCATTCTTCTGTGTGAGAAAGAGTGTGTAAGTGTGAGCATAACTGGTGAAGGGGGGCATAGTTTAGCAGAGGCATCTACATCCCTAGCATGTACTTAATAACATAACATTTACTGCTGCACTCCTAGCCTTATCAGGTGGTGCTTTCTCAGTGAGCCTGACATGCCAGCTCCTCCTTGTTTCAACATGTGGGGCACTGAGGTTTGGGAGCAGAAACAGCCAAGACCCATTAGTCCTCTTCTGCTCATAAGGGGCTGAATCCACATGTCACACGTATAAATCTTCTCAGGGTGTTTTTTTAGGTCACTTTATTCTGACTCTACAAATCCCAGTGCTATCTCACACCTCATAAATCTTCCCCATGTCTCCTAGTCACTTAGTTTACCTCTCTTGGGCTTGTTAAGCAAAAAGGGTCAGAGTGTTTGAAATCTAGGTTGGTTTTATTTTCAGAGATTGATTTTTCCTCACCACACTTTCTTTTAAATTGAGCTCAGAAGATTCTAAGGAGGGCTTGGAGTTTTGGAAAACCAAAAGGACCTTTTCACATGGGCATTTGCTAGCCATTAATTGACTTGCTGACAATTGCATTGTGGTAGTGTAGTAGTTTCTAATCTGATAATATTATCTCATATTTGCAAAGAATTGTCTCAACGCTGCCCATCCCTTAAGATTTTCAACAAAGATCTTGTTCTTTGTTTGCCCTGTTCTTTCTGCTGGGCCAGAAGTGCTGCGGGTTGGTGTGACAGGGACTTTTCTGTGGTAGCCCTGAAACAATGGAATGTCCTGCAAAAAGAAATGGCCTAATCCCTCCCTTTGGGTTGTAATGTGAAGTACACCTGTTTAGGCTTCCAACCAGCTAACCATGATTTCCATCCTACAGTATACGCCATTCCACCCCCTTCCTTCTGGTTTGCCACCCCTTCCCACAACTTTCAATCATAATTCTGGGCCCAGTAAACAGGCTCAGTTTTCATTCTGGTTCATTTTTGTTTTTTGCTTTAAATATATATCACTCCTGCTAACCTTGGAATTCCCCCAAGTCTGCTGATGCTTCCCTTCTGTTCATAGATGCCGGCACACGAATCAACGCTCAAAGAATGAGATTGCTATTGTTAAACAAGACAGAGCAAACATGGTTTCTTTCCTTTCTAATAATAATGGGATTATATAGGATAGGATTTTTTAAAATTATGTTTTTATTGATATATTGTTTTAATTTTCCTGTGACTGTTTCCCACTTTGTAGATACATTTTTATAGAGAGACTGAAAATTACTAAATATGCTGCTTGGCAGGAAGAAAGTCAGATCAGTGTTGCTGTTCATTTGGAGGAAGGAACTGAAAAAATTGCAGCAACCAGAACGTGGCATAAAGGGCCAGTTCAAACCTTCCTATTTTAAATTTTTGGATTTATATTTTGCTTGATCTACTAATTTGCCTGTCACCTAGGGACAGGTGATGATAAAATGTAAAGAATAAATAGAACATGGTGACTTAGTACAAGCTTAGAACAAGCTGATCATTGCAATGCTGAATGGGTAACTCAGGCCACCGCAAAACTGGAACTAGCCTAGGACAACCTTTTCTTGCAGCTCCCACATGCTCAATGGTTGAGTGACTTGGCCTTGCTTCTTCCTGAAGGGACCGAGGAACTCATTGCTCTGTGTCCCTTCCTCGCTCTTCCTAATGGCAGCCGCTTCTCCTTGCTCTTCCCTTCCCATTTGTAGACAAGAACAATGAACAGCAGAGAGAACTGGGAACAGTTGGGACTGGATCTTCCCGGCTCCCTCCAATAAGAAAAACAGTAACTAAGTTGATGTGTAGTAGTAACAAATCAAGCTCTCCAAAGGTGCTTGTAATGCTTCTTGGATTAAAGGCAACTACAAGTACACGAAGGCTTCTGTAGCTATGGTGACTCTTTAACAGCATAATCCTATGCATGTCTACTCAGAAGTAAGCCCCACATTGTTCAATTTGTGTGAGAGCCTTTAGTGTCTGGAAGCAGTTTTGTAAGAGATGTGCACATAGTGCCCCCCCTCCCGGGGCTATATTATTTAATCCATGCAGTTTTGTGTTGTGGCAGTAATGATTCATCCCACTAACATCTGAGAGGGGCTGAGGTGTACATTGGCCTTGGTTGGGGCACCTGAGATCTGGAGCCTCCTCCTCTATGAAGACTGCCTTGCCTCTCAGTCTTTGGAAAGGTGGAAGGCACCATACCTTTTTTTTCTTACACTTCGCATCTTGTCTGACTCTCAGAGTTGACTGTTTCAGGGCACTGTTCCTCTTGAGTAATTGTGGTTATTGGTTTGATTAGCATTTTCATGGTTGTTTTAATCACTTTTATGTGAGTCATTTGGTGGCGCTAAAAGCACATAGAAACATAGAAATATTTCTAAAAATAAGCAAATAACACTATCATTAGGCTGGAAGCTCGGTGTCAGTAATCAAACTTTAAAAAAACAACAGCATTTGAACAGTAGTGTCATAATAAATCAGAACGTTTAGATGGCAAGTTGCTGGACCAGGCCCCAAAATTATTCCTACCCACCCCATCCAGTCAGGGGCTTGCTGAGTCATTTTGGGCCTAGTCTGGCAGCTGTAAAGGCTGTTCTGTCAGTCGAGACGTGCCAAACAGGCTCTTCTTTCCTTGGGTATAGAGCAGGAGCGGGGACTCTCAGGCACAAGGCCCAAATGCGGCCCTCTGGCCCTTGGAACTCACCCCAAGTCATGCCCTCACTGGGCCTGCTTTGTACACCAAATGTTTTCATCTGGTTAGAACAGAGCTTTCCAAACTTTTCATGTTGGTGACACACTTTTTAGATATGCATCATTTTGCAGCATACCAATTCAGTTTTACTAGCAATCTGGAGGTTAAACTAACCCCTTTCCAGCCTCGGGAGGAGCGCAAGGAGCATTTTTGTGACACACCTATGCACTGCAGCAGACGCAGTTTGGAAAGCATGCATTTAGAACTGGGATAATGCCTCATTTGTCTGGATGGAGGATAGAGGGGTGTGTGCGTGTGTGTAGAAACTAGCCTATTGTACAAAAGTAAGACCCACATTCATTACCTGCTTTTGCCTCTTCCCACCACAGGCATGTGGCCCTCAGAGGTCTGCCCAGAAGGGAATCTGGCCCTTGGGCTGAGAAAGGTTCCCTACCTCTGATCTAGAGAAAGGCGATGGGTTATAGGACTAGGAGAATGGAGATGGCTTTCAAAGTCACGGCCAGTTCTGTAGGAAGAGGAATTGTTTCCAAGCTCTTGTCCAGTCCCTCTTGGGAAAGTCTTGCATGGAGGGAGGAAGGAGAGCCTGCCTAGTGCTTAGCAACAGCTGCGAGCTCTGCGGCTTCTAGCCAAGGGAAGAGAATGAGGGCTGATGTTCAGAGACATAGCCACATAGTAATAGATGAGCTAATAACCCACAAAGGATGTTATGAGCAGAGGCAAAGTACAGAGGGGAAACGAGAGCCCACATGAGTTTGCAGTGGCTTCCTTGGGGATTGCAGCGGTTTCCCAGCAATATTTCTAGGCCTCCTATGTGCCCTGTCCCCCTACAACCTTCTAATTGGTTTGCTTCATGGTATTAAACCGCAGCTCCGAACAGAACAGATTGAAACACACCATGACACACACACACTTTCTTGTTTTTTGTTTTTAATACTGCAGCTTTATTTGAATGAAACAGTCGATGTTGAGATTCTATAGGGAACACTTGTAGTGGATGGAGTGGGTGGGGAAAGTTTATAAAACATCTCACCCTGTTTCAAAGGTCCTTTGGGTCCCTTGTGTTTTGTGCTTTTAGGGTTCTCCTCCCACCAAATGTTAGATACTTGCCGGAGAGGGTTGACGCCGTCCCCTTGCTCTGCATGGTGATGGAAATGCTTCATGAGGGAGCAGAGGAGGAGCATACAGTGAAGGTGAAACTGAAGGCAGGGAATGGCGCCAGATTCCCAGACGAGTGTCTCAGAATCCCAGGGAAGAGAGTGACAATGAAGGACCACTTCGCACAATCCATTGACCCGGAGTCCCTTTGTTAACTGTTCCGGCAGTTCACATGATTCATTAGCCCATTTGGCTTCGGAGCAAAAAGGCTGACGGACTCCAGGAACGCTGCTAATGGTTGGCTTGAGCTGCTTCTCCCTTTAGCACTTTTTCCTAACGTGGAGGATTTAGTTATCATTCCTCTTTGCAGGCTACTGTACAAAACTGCATCATACTGACCTAGGAGTGGAGCAGTTACCAATTGCAAACTCGAGCATGTGAAATGCGGCCTCAAGGCAGGTCCCAAATTTCTCTTCCTTCCAGATCTGAGGTGCCACTGCCAATTAGGTGCGGGACATTGGCTTCTTGACCTTGTATAACTTGGTAACTGGAGTTTCTGTGTGAAGAGTGATTTTGCACAGAACTATTACCTGTGCTTGTAAGGGTGGCTGGGGAAACCCAGCCAGATGGGCAGGGTATAAATAATAAAATAATAATTATAATTATAATAATTATTATAATTATCATCATCATAATCATTATCATCATCTCTGTTACCTTGGCTAAAAGCAGCTTGTGGCAAAGGTGGAAGCTCAAACTAGGCACAATGCAGAAGAACCATCATTTTTCTAATTAGTGGCCCCATGAGGTGGATATGAAAATCAGGAAAGCGGTGCTCTGGGAGAGGGTGACTTACTACTCTTGCTCTCTGTACTATTTTTCTCAATATAAAGCCTCAAAGTTGCCATTAGCACACTCTGTGTGGCGGGTGGGTGTGTTACATCTCTCAGTTTAGCCCCAAGAATTCAGAAATGGTTCACCTGTATGTAGTTCCCAGCTAGGGAACCTTGGAAATGTAATGATATAGATATGTATCATGGTGGTTTCTTGAACTTGAAACCAGAGGAATGAAGATTTAGTGAAGGGAAGGTACAAAGTATTCTAATGCGTTAACATACTGCATGTGTTACCACTTCTCCATCTATATAGTTGCAAAAGTCAAGTGGTCAGACCTATTTGGCTATCCAATTCAACTATGGAACATGGGGAGACGTGGTCTTGATTTTGTAAGTGGCAAACCAGCCTTCTGATGCCTGAATTTTTTCTCTGCTTCCAGAGTCCTAACTCCCAGCCATAGAATTTTAGAGTTTGGACCCCAGGGGTCATCTAGTTCAACCCCCTGCAATGCAGGAATCCTGGCCCAGGCCTTCCCAGGGTGGGCTCAAGCCACCAACCTTCTGGTTAACAGCCAGATGCTATTTGCATGTCCCAATTGATAACCTTCAGCCCTTCCATTCCAAATCCACCCACCGCCAGTCTCCTAGTGTTGGTTTGGACTGTATATGCTCAAGTTTTGAAATATCATAGCCAGCCTCAAAGTCCTTGCACCTCAAGGATGTAGGAAACTAACTCCGCTTGTCCTTGAACCACACGGGTGGGTTGGCCCATATCCTGCAACAGAGCTCTCAACTGGCCTCCCCTTGTGCTCTTAAAAGATGCGCTCACTGGAGTACCTTCTCTGTGTTGTTCCATATTAGAGGAGCACAGGTGCAAGGCATCTGGAAATACAATAGCTTTTTCAAAGACCCACTATGGGAGTCCAGATCAGAAGAGGCAGCACACTTTGATGCTGAGCCCTGCAGGGGATCAGACATTTTACAAGCAACCCACATTGAGGGGAAAATATAGCCTGATTTGCAGATCGTGTCACCTCTTCATTCATGCTTTGTGATTTAAATGGGCCATGGGGTAAAGCCTTTGCCCATTCAACATCCACCGTGAAGAGATGTCAGAATGAGAGCAAGATGCTGCAGACAGAGCATAGGTGAATGGAGTGCCTGCTATTTTGGTTATTTATTTAAAAATATCCCTAACCCACCAGGGCCAGTACAGTAAATGAATATTACATATGCACACATAAAACAACAGCAGCAGGGCAGGTAAGACAATGAGTCAGCAGTAGATCAAGTACCAACCTAAGCAACAGAAGCCTAGGTGAGAATATGTGCCTTCCCTTGGTACCAAAAGTGTAAGGAAGTTTGTGCCAACCATATCTGGGATGGAACAGCACTCCAAAGATGGGGCACTGCTACTGAGAAAGCCCTCTCCCAGGCTGCCCCATACCAGAAATTAAAAGGTAAAAAGGTAAAGCACCCCTGGACAGTTAAGTCCAGTCAAAGGCGACTATGGGGTTGTGGTGCTCATCTCGCTTTCAGGCCGAGGGAGCCGGCGTTTGTTCACAGACAGCTTTCCGGGTCATGTTGCCAGGATGACTAAACCATTTCTGGCACAATGGAACACCGTGACAACGTTTACCTTCTCGCCGCAGTGGTACCTATTTATCTACTTGCACTGGCGTGCTTTCAAACTGCTAGGTTGGCAGGAGCTGGGACAGAGCAGCGGGAACTCAACCCATCACAGGGATTCAAACCGCCAATCTTCTGATCGGCAAGCCCAAGAGGCTAGTGATTCCCACGTCCCATAACAGAAATTATTCAACTGACTAACTTTAGAACCACAAAGCAATGAGCTCCTTTTTACAGGCCTGATAGCAGCATGCTACATCCTTGGGCCCAGCAGCACCCTCTGCCAATGGCTGCCCTGGGATCTCCAACTGGCATCAGGCAGTGAGCGCCAGTTGACATTTTTCAGTTTCCCCAATATAACATCTCTCAGGGGCTTGTTATGCAGTTCTGCCTACATGAAATGCTAAAATTAAACTATTGATTTTTTTGCTGAATTGTAGGTTATTCCGAGGAGGATGAATAAGCTTAACAATTTATTTGTAGTCCCCCCCCCCCTCCAAAGAGAAATCACTAATTTAGTATTTGTGTGCATGGTCTGGCTGTGATAACTCAAGAGCTAATTGACATATTCGAAACAAATTTGGGACTCTTGTTTGTACAAGGAAAAACAGATGCTTTTGACTTGCAAGTTGCAACTGGAAGTGTGGGAAAGGAACTTTATTGGGTAGCTTGGCAAAAAGTGTCATTACTTTTTTTGCTCTGTGTGTGCAATTAAAATGCCTCTTCGGCCAGCACTGACTGGATCACTACTATGATTGCCACCATAGTAGTGCAAGGCAACCTGGGTACCTTCACTGTGGAAGGAGTCACTTTGCCTGAAGCCCCCTTAACCCTGGAGTTGCCCCTGCCTGCCAAGTACAAATGTTGGGTAAAATTTCCTAAAAGTCAGCATTAAGTGGAGCCCATTTTAGGGAGAAGAAGTGTATAGGGGGCAAGCTTTTCCCTTCTGCAGCTACCCAGTCCCTTAGCCTCTTCCCCACTGGGTTCTAGACCATATTTATCCTTGTGTTAGCAAAGTGTTTTGTTTAATGTATCAGTTTGGCCTCTTCTGCTTACCCCTTTCCTAGCTATTAGCTTTCTGGACGAGAAATGGCTGTCTTGCCATTTAAGCTGGCCTTTTTGCCTCAGATTCAGGTAGCTAAAGCAGGGGGGACCTGAGTGCTAGACACTGCACTGAGGGGATCTACGAGGAAGATGGGGGCAGGAATTTCCTAATTTATAATTGTGTGGATCTTCCCATTAGCTCCTACTATAGCTCTTTTATTGACCCACAGATTTTCAGCCTCATTATTGTCTGCACCATTCAGAAAATTAACACAATAAAAGAAAGCAGGGTTAAAGAGAGAGCTTCTCTGTCCAGAATCTAAAGCTCTGAATCCCTTTTTAGTTATAATAAGTCATGGTGATGAAGTTCATAATTACTTGGTTCAATATATTAATTTGTCCAGCTCATAATGCTTGGCTCTATTTTGAATCGAGTGCCACTTCCCTCTTAAAGTTCTTCTGCGGCTCTGAATGTTAAACAAGATACTTTGTGTGTGTGTGATCAGCATTCAGCCCAAAGCCAGATGCTTTGTGGGTGTATGCACAGAAAGTATTTAATGTTAATCCCTAACTCTCAACAAAACTCTCACAGATTGCTGTGAAATTCCCTGAACTTCTAAACCATACATGTAATTTACAAAATATCATGCTGCCAGCCAACAGTCACTAAAGAATAGCATCCACAATGGTATAACTGCAGCCATGCAGGTAGTACCGAACAAAACTAATTGTGCCAAATTCTCAGGGCAAAATAAAGGAATGCATATGCATGCACTACCACTCATGTGCATGTACCAAAAATATGAGCCACAGGAGAACTCTTGGAAAGACACAGAGCTTTTTTATGAATGCTCAGCAAGGAAGTTCCCATTCTGAATTGAGCCACATATTGTTTTTTAATTGTCACAGGCCTCTCACTGGTACAGTCTGTGTGGATGATACTCTTACTCCCTATCAAAAGCCCTGGGGGCAGAGTAGCAACTGAGATAGTCTCATCCACTTTTCATTATTTCTGTCAAATGTAGTATTGCCTGAATCTGTCCTGAAGTTGCAGTTGGCTCCTTCTGCTTGTAAAGGGAGGGCATGCATGTCTTGCTTAGTACTGTAAAGATGTGGGTCAGTCCTAGTCCCAGTGGAGTTAGTAGCCAGAAGATTGCACAAGAAATATTGGTGCCTGAGGTGAAAAATCTAAATGCCACCCCCAGTGGTGGAGAAAATAAAATAAAGAAATGTAAATTTGCTATTTTTGAGCAGTGCCCCCCAAACACTGCCTTGAGAAGACCACCTCACCCTGTCTAATGACAGGTTCATCTGAAAGGTTACGCATACTTATTTCCCTTTTGTAAGAACTTACATTTTGGAAACCCCTTTAAAAAAACATTCCTTCTGGGGGTTGGTTCCCCCAATTGTCTTGGAGAACATTAGTCTCAAAGAGCATCATCTCCAAAGCTCTGCACAGTGAAATGCCACTCTGCAAGACAGTATCTAAGAGAGCATTCATAAACTGTATGACAATGTATGATTTGTGTTTATAGTACAATTTAATTTATTGGAGTTTGATATAGCACACACTTGTGGAATTTATTTGGCTGGATACTAGGGAAGTGGGTTGTGTCATCATAAAAAGTTCAGCTAGTGGCCACACCAATAACACTGTCCAATGTGCTCCACCAGGCATTATCTGCAACTTGTTAGTGTGATGCCTGAGATATTTGTAACACTGGTTCTGTAGGCAGAGCTGCAATCTAAAAGAGAATGCTATTGTCCTACAGACATGTATAATGTAGTCAGGGATGCCATTCTATGCAACAGGTGACTACATCAGGTGGTGCCTGGAGGTGGGGAGAAATGAAGACGAAAGCAGGAAAAGCTGGTGTCTGGATAACTTTTGAAAGTGTAAAATCCCTCCTTCCTCAGTTGGAGCTCCGTCTGAGACACTAGTTATAGCACTGCTTAGCAATGAAGCAAATGGATGTTGGCTGAATGAAGTCAAGTTCTTATCAAGTTATCTGTTAAATGATTTTCTCTCTTGCTTATTATTCTCCCTCTTGTAAAAGATTCTTTGATAAGTCAAACTGAGGTCTGATGTGATCCTCTGTTTGCAGTCTGAAGTGGTATAGTCTGTTCTACTATCTCAGGTTTCCACCACCTAATTTCCATCTCATTCTGTCGCACGTATAGACCAGGCATCAGAGAACAAGAAGGCAATGCCGTCCACATTCTCACATGTACGGTAGGCTGCTTCCTCCTGATTCTGCTATTGTCACACAGAGGGCAGGTTATCACCAGTCTGCCACAATTCTCTGCTTGGGGTAAAACTTAGAAACACTCAAACTACCCATGCTTCCTTCTTCAGCTGCCAAGCAGGCTAAGGTTGTAAGCTTCCTGCGATAACCATGGTCTCTAGACTGCAGTTTATTACCATGGAGTGTAAATTGGTCCTCGTTAAAATGCAATTTTCAAAGGCACTATGGGAGATCTTCCTCTGTAAATGGCTTGCTCATTTATTAACTATCATCCAAGGCCAATCAGGGCAAATGAAAAACATTGGGACGTGAAGAAGACAGCGCTCCAAAAACTGGCAGCTCTCATGCAAAGAATGCCAGTCCTCCTGTTGGCATGCCGGCTGGTGGCTAAAGCCGCCTCTATAGATCTGAGAGAAATGTAGCAAGCTTTGCGCAAGGCTACAAGGGGAAGAAGCGTTCAACTGCTTGGAGCCTGGTCTCAGCAGAGAAAAGCACCTGGTGGAGGCAAAAGACTGCTCCGTGACAAGGCTCTAATATTTTCCTTCTTCCAGCAGAAAAGGGATCTCTGCCTCAGCCTGTCTCCTTGTGAGGCCTGAACAATATTAGGCTAGTCCACAAAGAGGGAGGTTGCAGACTTGTTTCTTTTTGGGCACTGACCCTGTACAAGTATCATTTTCATCTGCAGGCTGCAAACTTTTCTTACTTGCATTTAAATGCATTTTCTAAGGACACATAACCTTTACAAAGGCAACTCCTGTTGCCTTTATATCAAGACCCAAGGCTAAACTCAGTTTGCACAGCATATTTAGGCACATCCTCTAATATAACATGGACCACTTGGCATGGGACTGCAGTTGCAATCCTTCACACCTCACATAAAGTTTACTAACTTGGCCCAATGCCAGTAATAACTGCCAAAAGTGCAGGAAATTAGTTTTGTACAACAGCCAGAGAGATACAGCCATACAAATCCATCATCTTTCATATGTACCCCCCTTTTTCTTTTGACTAATAATGAATCCTAAGCAACAGGCAAGCTAATAATCTGAAATCATTTCCCCATGCCCCACCTGTTTAATTCAGTCCTTTCTTCAAACATTCTGCAGTGACTCACTGTGACCCTTCTCCAGTGGTGAGATACATCACATAATACAGTATCTGTTCCTTGATTGGTTTTGTGAAGCTAACTCTTCAGTATAAAAGGAACACTCACCTGGCAGGAATACTAGCCCTAGTTTGACTAGGTAGGCATGGAAGGTTTTAAGTCAGCAGCAACTGTTGTTCAGAATGCAATGGCTGCACACCATTGAAAAGCAAAGGCTCTCCTGCATCCAATAAGAAGATACTGTATGCTGCTTCTGTTCCAGGCTTCTCCTCAACTGACCAACCAGCTTTCCCTGGAATGCTCCCAAGCAGAAAGCAAGAGGACAATGGCCACCCTCTATTGCTTGTCCATAGCACCTGGCAACTAGAAGTATACTTCCTTTGAATATGGAGGTTATAATAATCTGGCATGGCTAAGAGAGACCAATGGACTTACTGATGGCAAATATACCCCCATCTCATATGCACACACATAACCTAAATATTTAATTGGTTCACATTCATGTCTTTACTTTATTCTCTGCCCCCCCAAAGCCTCCATGAAAATAACAAAACTGTATCTCAGATTTTTGTAGTACCTTCCATGATGGACTGGTTTGCAGCTCACAGTTCTTTCCGCACACATTGCTGTTATGCAGCAATGAAACTCACCTGTTGGATGAACGAAATGCCTCATGCAAAAGCTTCATCATAACACACAAGGTTAATTAATTAATACATCCAGTTGAATTAATACATCCAGTTGAAATTGCAGGTCTCCTTTAAGATGGCAGAATATTTATAAAATCTTGGGTGTCTAGGGTATTGGGTTCTAAGCTTCTTGTACTCATAAAAAGTACCACTTGAATAGAGCAGAACAATAATTTTATATGTACTTTAAATAACAGCACAGCTGACATCCATTAGGCTATAAGTAGCTAATGACACTATAACACTTCTCTGGAAGCACCTGACATTTACTTGGAGGTCTAAATGTTCAAGTACTAATGCAACCCAACTCTGCTTCACTTGCAAGTGTTTATGTTTCCAGTATTAACAACTGCGGTGCCAGGTCTAGGGTTTAAGCAGCTGCACTGTCCACGCTACTGTAAAAACATTCTATATTTTCTCTTAACAACAGTTTGTACAATGACATGAAACCTGTTGTTTCAGTCTTCATGCTTCTGACGAGCCAAGGCACTTGAGGTAGCAATTTCCTCAGGGAAACCTGCTATTTCTAAGCCAAAGAAAGGAAAGAGAATGAAAAGAAGGAGGAGGGATCAGTAAATGAGGCTCCCTGAGACTTATATGATGATTAAAATGCAGTTTTATCACTGGTAAGATACCTGAACCAATGACAACTGAATACATGATTAGTTCCTACAAGCAAGTCATATCCCCTATGAATAGATAGGCACCATTGGTCCTTACTTACACATTCTCATATAGATGTATGCTCAAATCATAAAGGTGACGCACTGAAAAAGGGACAGTGAGGACGGTACTAATACCAGCGCAGGATATGTATTTTATCCCCCGTCCCTCTCTACATGGCCAATCCCACACGCCTGTTCTTCCAAATATCAGCAATGCCTATTTGCAATAAAACTCTCCAAATTTCCAAGGTAGCTCACAACTCTTTCTACCCATAGACTACTAAGTCTCAAAGACAATATGGCGTCCAGGATTAGGGGTTGAGGAGAAATTGGACTCAGTTGGTATTTAAAGGCAAACTTACCTAATCCACACTTTCTGAAACAATATTTTACCTATCCAATGGCTCTAAGAGCTGTAAAATCAGAAGAGTGATGCAGCCTCCATTCTTTTAAAAGGGGGGGCAATTAAGGCCAGTTATGGAGGCTTTTAGAAATTTTGAGACCCTTTCTCTTCTACAACAGCAATCTAGTATCCTCCTTTGTGTAAGAGATAACTAGGGTAGGATTCTTTATCAGAGCCACTAGCAAATGATGGACAGCAGACAATTCTGAATGTTACCTCTGTGAGGCTGTGAAAACGAAGAAAGCACTTGGGACATCTGGGAGGAAAAACATATATAATCCAATCCAGATTAAACAATATGAGGTCTGTATGCTTAATGAATTTCTCAGATGCCATAAACTATGTTTCTCCTCTGCCAGCATTCACACTTTCAGCCAAACCTATACAACTATCACCATATGAAAGAGCATGTCTTTCATCTATGCCATATGCTCTCCTCAAATCTCCTGCAGTAGTGATAATATTTGCTCAGGGTAACAAAAATCTCTGCAGACCTATACATAGTTTATCTGGGAGTAAACCCCATGGAGCTAAATGGGACATGTGTAGAATTGTGCTTTAAATCTTCCTACATAAGGGAATGTGGCCATTCCATCCCCTTTCACATTTAGATTATTACAAGCACCAGTATACTTTGACCTGCAAGGAGTTTTGGAAGGAGCAGAATCAGCATATTCAGAACCATCAAGGTAATTCAGGCACAACTTGGCAGGGATCCTACTCTGTAGCTACCTTACAAATCTAGCCCTGCAAAAACCAATTTAGGAAACGATTCCTTCCATGCGTGGGATAAAGCTAGGCTGAATCAACAGAAGTATAGTGTCCTGATCAAGGGACGTGATACTGCTGGCATCAGTCCATCTTGGGAGACAATGGAAGAGTGTCCCTTGAGGGGAGAAGTCAAACCGCTGGAGAGTTACAGCGCCTGCTGTGGCTGAAGTGACTGATACGGGAGAGACATGTTTTGTTGCAGCTGGGGCAGAGAAAGGCATCTGGTTGTGCTGATGCAGGTGTACCATGGTGTTTCTTCTTTCTGCACTCCTCTCAGTGGTCATTCCTCCTCTGGTCACTGCTGTGGATACATGCCCTGACTGTTTCCAGAGAAGTAATAGTACTGCCCTATTCTGCCTTGGCCAAACGAAACCTGGACTACTGTGTCCGGTTCCGGGCGCCACAATTTAAGAAGGATATTGACAAGGTGGAACAGTTGAGGGAATTGGGCATGTTTAGCTTGAATAAGAGGAGACTGAGAGGAATTATGATAGCCATCTTTAAATATCTAAAGGCCTGTCACATGGAAGATAGAGCAAACTTGTTTTCTCCTGCCCCAGAGGGTAGGACTCAAACCAATGGCTTCAGGTTACAAGAAAGGAGATTCCGACTAAACACCAGGAAGGACTTTCTGGCAGCAAGAGCTGTTTGACAGTGGAACAGACTTCCCCGTAAGGTGGTGGACTCTCCTTCACTGCAGGTTTTTAAGCAGAGGTTGGATAGCCATCTCTCATGGATGTTTTAGTTGAGATTCTTGCATTGCAGGGAGCTAGACTAAGTAACTGTCAGTGCCTTTCCAACTCTACAAGTCTATGAAAGCACTGGGTACTGGGGAAACCAAAACCATTACTAGCTCCTAAATTACTTTAACCTTCCTTCAAATATATAGATTTTGGATTCAAAAAGGCCCTGACTTGCCAAGACAGCACTGAAGGTGGAGGAAGGTGAGATGGGGGTGGGTGGGTATTTCTACACCCAAGGTATTCCTTGAATACGAATGCAGTTCACAAGCTCAAAGTAATGGGTGCACTGGTGCAGAGTGAACCTTTGTACTGAAAACTCCCCTCTGCGAGCTGCTTATGGAAGTAGGGGCAACAGGGTAACATTTATCCAAAGCACCCTACTCAGAAGACCACCTCCTCCTGACTTCATAATGTATAGTTTGCCATACTGATTTAGAAGGGTTAATGCTGCCCAGCTCAAGTTGGGAGCAACAAGCTTGCTTTCCTGAGATCTCTTGGTCTCTTATAGTGGTAGTGTGGCATCTCTGAAAACACAAGTCTGCCATCTAATTCCCTTTAAGCTTCTCCACCCTTGTGCATCCACCTGCCCCAACTCCTGTGGGGTTGGTCTGTTTCTTTTCCTGCTTCCCCTGCTCATCACCCAGCTTGAGGGCTCCACCTGTCTCCCAACTTCATCATGCAAACTGAAATAGAGCAGTCTCATCCTTGAGTGGTAAATCAAGCACCATGATATCAGCACCCTGCAAATAGTACTGAGCCACAGGTAGGTACTACAATTAACAAACAACTATTGCAAATTCAGGTGTCAAAAGGGCTTAGGAGAAGATGAAAGGTAGTATATGAAAATGTTTTTGGTGGGATAATTATGGAAAAAAATGGAATGGGAGACAGTTATTATTAAACAATTTGTCTCAGAGGAGATCCTTGCTTTAAGGCTTCTGCAGCGCATGCTTTTGACACTGCCAAGTGCAGCAGCACAATTCAGTCACCTTGCCAAAGAGGCCCCTGACCAAAAAGCCGCCTCTTTCATTCTCTATGCTAGATTGACAATCTACCTCCATGGTGGTGGAAAGAACAAGTTCAAAGGGAGGGAGAGCTGAGCAGCTTAAGAAGGGGGGAAAGAGGGAGGGGCAGAGGAGATCAACAGCTGATCCTGCAGCTTACGTCTGCCCCAGATTTTTTCCATCCATCTCCACCATCCGCAACGAGTCTTTTTCTCTGCTTTGCCGAGCGAAAGTTGGGGGGCACAAAGGTGTGACGGATGGGTCAAAAGCAAATTGCACATGGACAAGTAAATACATGAGAGTCTTGAAAATGCATATGGAGACTCTGAAGCACATGCAGTGGGGGCGAGATTCCGTGGTCACCGGCACGCAGGGAGGAGCAGCCCCCAATGGAGACGAGTGGGATGCTCTTTCGGAAAGGTGAGGCGGTGCTGCAGCAGACAGATGATGGTAGGCAGAGCCAGCCAGGGAAAGGTCATAACACAGAGATCCAGAAGGGGGCGCTGTGCTAGACTGTCTCCTAAACTGAGGCTCTGTGGTAAAGAAGGTAACAGTTCTTGTAGAAATTTGTGCTTTAATATATTTTGTTTTTGTTTAAAACAAAAGTTCCCACTTCCCTGAGGAAGTCCTGTCCACTATTCCCAAGGAAATGTGGCTTTCCCCCGCTTTCATTCATCCTTTTAAATAGCTTTGTCATTCTCATCTTTGCCTTTCGTTCCATTGTTTCCATCTCTTCTTTCCATTGCTTCCTCCCTCTTTTTCTTGTGTTTTTGTTTTTTTTTAATAATCAAGATTTGTTTTCTTTTTCTTTTAGACATTATGACTTCCTCCAGGAATCCTTCCATGTTCTGAGCTGGATCCCCTTTGGGTCGTCATGCTTATCAGTCTTTGGTATGGACACTTTGGTGTGCCAGTGAGGAGGGGGAGGAAGAGGAGCAGAGGTGACCAAGTAGGAAAGGAGGAGGAAAGTCTCAGAAGACGGACGTACTCGCTTGCTATCATCTGAGCAGGACAAAAAGGAAGAAAAGTAACGGTCCACAGAGGGGAAATTTGTCTTGGGTGATGGCACCGTTTTCTGGAAGGACAACTGCTGCAGGGCAAGAAAGAAGAAGGGTTAGTTATGGTAAGTGTTCCTGCTTTTGCAGTATAAACAACAACAATGTGATGCAGCCACAGAAAAAGCTCATGCTATTCAAGGAAGTATAGTATCCTGATCAAGAGAAGTAACAGGACCACTCTGTTCTGCCTTAGTCAGACCACACCTGGAGTATGGTGTCCAGTTCAAGGATGTTGACGAGCTGGAATGTGTGCAGAGGGGGACAACGAAGATGATTAAGGGTTCTAAAGAGCAACTTTGGTTAACGAACATGTCAAAGGTTACGAGGCTCAATAAACCATTTGCAACAACATATGGAAAATTGGTTAAGCATCGGGTGATAGTGTGGCATGTTTCCCAGTTCTTGTTCCACCAGTAATCTCCTCTGTGCCATTGACTCCACTTTGGAACACCGAAGTAATTCAAGTGAGGCAGGTACACACACCTTAATCAATAATGGACCCTGCTGCTATAAGCAAATATGCAAAACAGTCAAGTCAACATGCAGAATTCTCCCAACCTTTACTTCTGATTTGGGATACAAGTATTCAAACACTACGCCAAATATAACCCATTACCTTTGTCTGGGACAACAGGCTTCCTTGGACAATCTCCCTTTTTTAGAGTGACGTCATCAATGGCAATATCTCCCTCTGAGCCTGTGCCACGGACGCCTTCAAAGATGATCTGCAGGCAAAGCACATCAGAGTTGGAAAGGATCTCAGGTAGCCGGCCAGGGACCCAACCCCTTAAACTCTCACGTGCCCATTCTCCAAGATACTGTTTGTTTTTTAAAAGGAAGAAAAACGCCTAAATTCTCTTGGGATCATTTTGTGTTTACCATGCCCTATCATCAGCGTAGAATCCACTTTTAGGCTTATCAGCGGGTTCAAATGGCAGATGACTCAGAAAATAACCAGGACATAGACAAGAGGGGAAATGGAGCAGCGCATACGAAGATTGAATCAAATGAGCAATGTGAGAAGAGGTATGGTTTAGGAAAAGGAAGGAAGCTCATCTGTTAGTGCTGAGTAATGGAACAGTGCGATCCTATGCATGTCTACTCTGAAGTAAATACCACCATGCCCAATGGTGCTTACTCCCAACAGTTACACTCTTAATAGGAAAACACGCTTTATTGTAAATCAATCCACTGACTCTTATTTCTGAGCAGACAATTATGGGATTGTGTGGTAAATGAGCTGGAGACGCAATCACATGAGTACAACATTACATTTCAACCAGCATCTTTTCCTGTCTCGTCACATCTTTGCTATCCTTTACCTCACCCCCTTAGCACGAGTCATCTTTTACTGAATGCGCCTGCCCCCAAGCTTGAACGTCTTTCAGAGGCAACGTAAAACACTGCAGTTTTTGTGTGTGTCAGTGGTATACAACTGGAGTTGTAGATACCTAAGTATGCATATACTCTTGCATGTCCTCCTCATTTTAATGGGTCATCCTTGTTTTGTTATCTGCCCCAGGACTTAGGATAGGAGGTGAGTCACCAAAAGCAACCAGCTAAGGAGGGAACGAATCAAGCTGCATCTTCTTTTGTTTGAGGCAGGATTCATGCTTGCTCTGGTGCTAAAATATCTCAAAACCCACCACTGTGAAGGCCACAACTTTGTTCCTGCCTCTGTCCTGCTTACTCTGGAATCACAGGGGGCTCCTTCATTCTTGAGGCCTGGCAGTTACAGCTTCATTAGCCCATGCCATGCGTGCTGTTCCTATGGTTACAAGGCTTTACGGGAAGCTTAGGGCAAAGGCTCAGTCGCTTCCCATTCCCTAAGGTGCAAAGCCAACCTCTGTGTTCATATCCTATTATGCAAGAGATGGCTGCAACTCAAGCCTGCCACGAGCAATGTCCATGTATTGAGAAGAAAATATTCGTCTCTACTACGTTCCTTACCTCCCACATGCTTCAATTTAAAGGATAAAGTCTGAAGGGATGTGTCTCTCTTTGAGATTTCACCTCCCCTTGTGTCAAGCTACACCTGCTGATATTGCCTCTCCTACACAACCATTAAAGAAAGAAAGATGCAAGAGCCCTTTCCTCTTTCACCATACTTCACAGTAAAACTATTCCTCCACCTATTAAGTCAGCTGGGAGACTGATGCAGTAGCTCAAATGCCTATGAAGGACACCTGATGCGGTCATTTGGAAATGCCCCAGGTTCATCACCAGTTTTTGAGGGCCCAGCCAAGACCCCCTGATGAGCCAGATAGAATAAAAATAATAATGTTGCCCTGCATAAGCCTTGTGGCATATGACCAAATGGCAATGTTACTGTGTGCCTAGAAATCTGGGTTCATGATTGTTGCTATTTATGCTCTCATCACTGTCAAGTGTAAATGGTCCAGAAACATTATAACAGAAATGAGAGTCAAAGCAGCCTATGAATTAAACCAATGTATGCTGGAGCAGGCTCATAAGCAACTGAATGATAACAAATTAGTTGCCCACCCCCATTGTCATTAAGCACACAGCAATAAGCGAGCTACAAGCCATAAACAGCACACTTGCAAGTAACAAGATCATTGTTTTATGGCACCCCAAAGCATGATATGCACTTCAGAGCTAAGTAAAACAAAGCAAACACACAGACATGCATTCATAAGGAATCATTCCCTGAACAAAGAAAATAAAGATGCAGGGCATAACAATCACAATGAACTCTCCAGGAACAAACACCTGTGGGTTGCCCCTCACAAGAAGCAGCAGCAGCAGCTCAAAATAATAAATAATACCCTTTCGGACCACAGGACCTATTTACACTACAAATTAACATCTGTTTTTTTATCTATTCAACACTTACGGCTTTCTACAAATATTCCTGAGAACTGTGGTCCACCATGGGGTGCTAATAATATTCACAATTATGTGTCCCTGCCTCCTACCTGCCCCTGATCTACAGTTCCCAGGATTCCTTGGGGACAGAAAATGTCTCTTAAGCATGCAGTAAAAATATATATGTCAACAAAATCACCAAACAGCTGAGTTGGAAGTTGGAGCTGCCTCTACATTGAGGGACTTAAAAGTATGCTTCCAATGTCCAGGTTGCAAGATATAGGTTGCAATCCAAATAAGTTTGAAGCACTGATAGTGAGTGGCTTCCCTAGAGCAGATTGATGGGTGATTGCCTGCTCTTGATAGGTTTACATTCCCTCTGAAAGAGCAGGTACGTAGCTTGGGGGTACTTTCTGAATCCATTTCACAAGTGCCTTCCATCAGCTTTGGACAGGGATAAGCTAACTACTGTTGTCTATGCTCTGGTAACCTGTACCTTAGATTACTGCAACACGTTACATGTGGTGCTGCCTCTGAAGACAGTTTGGAAACTTCAGCTGGTGCAGAACTCGGCAGCCAGGTTGCTCACCAGGGCAAGACAGTTTGAGCATATTACACTAATCCTGGCCCAACTGCACTGGCTGCCAATTATTTTCCAGGCACAATTCAAAGTGTGAGTTTTGACCTATAAAGCCTTAAGTGGCTCAGGACTGCAATACCTCAAGGACCACCTCTCTTAGTATTAACCAACCCAGAAGCTGTGATCATCACCTGAGGCCCTTCTTCATGTGCCCCCTCCATGAGAGGTCTTGGAGGGTGACAACATGAGAATGAGCCTTTTCTGTGGTGGCTCCCCTTTTGTGGAATGCTCTCCACAGAGAGGCTCGCCTCATACCTTTGTTACATATCTTTAGGCACCAGGCAAAAACATCCCTCCTCCCCTAGGCCTTTAGTTCATTGAACAATCTGGCCTTTTAAACTGTGGGTTTATTATTATTGTACATTATTGTGTTTTTATATTGTAAACTACACTGTGAGCTTTGGATAAAGGACGGTGTAGAAATTTAATAAAATATAGAATTTAGTAACAAAATAAAATACTACATCAAAATAAAGAAATGCACACAAAACCTTAGTTATATCCTGAGCACAAGCAAAACCAGTTGCTGAATCACCACAAGCAAATGTCACAGAGTATAGCTTTGCATTGCTACAGCATCCTGTCTCAGTTTGGGCCAGTTACAGAGGAAAGGTGGGGGAGGGGCCTTTCCTAATCCCAACTCTAAATTTAAAGAGCATCATATAATTCACAAGAGAACCTTTATAAATTTGTTTGGCTCTTGAAATTAAACCTAAACGCAGTTTATCCATTATGTGTCATATCTCCAGAAATAAAGTGTATATGAAATAATAAGGATACCCAGAAATGGAGTAACATTCATATATGAATGTCCTACAGTTGCAAGATGACAGCTGTCCTTGTATTCACATTCACCACAAATTACAGGGCTGCAAACCTCTCCCTAGTCTCAGCACACAGCCATAGAAAACCCAGTGGTGGCTCATGAAGTGCAGCGATGGAAGCAGTAGTGTCCTCATGGCACCACCACACTCTAAGAACATAAGAAGAGTCCTGCTGGATCAGGCCAATGGCCCATTCTTGTCCAGCACCCTAGAGTTGGAAGGGACCACAAGGGTCATTGAGTCTAACCAGCAGCATGTTTTCGCAAAGTGTTTCTTCCCATGGATCTCCACAGGAGGAAAAATTTCCCCTGCCTAAATTACTGCATGTTAAAGTGCTTGTTAAAGACACAGGGTCAGTAAAAAAATAAATGATGACAGCCTCTAAAAACTTGTGCAAAGTAAACAATGCTTAGAGCAAATGTGTGAGCTTACTCCTATATACCCAATTATAGATAACAAGAGTAATAACGTGCCTGGCTTAAAGGCCACAAGAAACATTCTGCTAACATGGATAGTCCCGGTGCTGGAATACACATTATAGGAAATATGTAGTTGCCACCAAAAATTAGTGGTCCAGAGTTTCATCCTCCTTTCTCTCTGACAACATCCAGAAATAAAACTGAATAACATAGTATCGCTGTGCTACTGCATTGTAGGGTTACCGGTAGCAGTCACACGTCTCCCATAACATTTAATTCTACCCACAGTCACACATAAAAATGTAGTAAGAGCCAGGGGCCACCTAGTACCGTATCCTGTTCTAACAATGACCAACCAGATGCGTGTTAGAAACCCTTAAGCAGTATCTGAGCACAAGAGCACTCTCCTCTCCTGTGGTCTCTAGCGACTGATATTCGGAGGCAGAGCACAGCCATCAGGGCTAGTAGCTATTGATAGCCTTCTCCTCCATGAATCTGCCCAATCCTCTTTTCAAAGCCATGTAAATTGGTGGCCATCATTGCATTCTGTGGGAGCGAGTTTTGTAGTCAAACTGCACGCATAAAGAAGTATTTTCTTTTATCTGGCCAGAATCTCCCAATATTCAGCTTCACTGGATTTCTACAGTTTCTAGTGTCATGTAGGCTTGCCATACATCAGGAAAGTTCCTGACATGTCCTGGTTTCTGGGTGTAAAAATGGCATCGGGAGAATTTTGCCGATTGGCAAAATATCAGGGGAAACCCGGATGTATGGCAATGTGATGGGGAAAGCAGTGGAAACAGCTCCAAAAGCTTTAAATCACTATTTTGGGTTGAGTTTTTCCCAAAAGAGCTGAACAATTTGAGTTGCTTCCCAAAAAAAATCCCAAAAATTTTGGGATCTTCCTAAAAAAAAAATCTCAGGAATTTTACTTCTTGAAATACTGCAACCCTAGTGTCATGGCAGAGGAATAAAAACTTCTCTCTACCCACTTTCTTCATGCTATGCATAATTTTATAAACTTTCGTGTCACCTTGTATTTGGCAATAACAAGGCAGTTGGCACACAACAGCTGCTCAAGCCATGTATTAGCAGACAAATGCGTAAGTATCACCATGAATTACCACAGATGGGGAATAAAGGCATGTCTGGGTCTCACAAACTGCCCTATAATTAGGAGGCCAATAGCAGATTCATTGCTCTTGACTCAAGCATCAGTTACAAGTAGTAGCCTGGTGCTAAGGATGTCAGAGAAATTTGGTTGAACAAGCAATTTTCCTTCAGTCTGCTTATTCAACCTCCATTGCAACACAGACTCTTGCTGTGAAGGATATCTACCTTAGTTCTCCACAATTAACTTTTTTAAAAACATGCATGTCGTTTGCTATTTACATATTCATTACATATTCAAGCACCTGTCTGCTTTTCTCTTCTGAAGTATTTGTTGCCAAAGGCAGCCTATATACACTAACGGTGTAATCCTAACTATGTCTACTCATAAGTAAATCCCATTGTGTTCAGTGATAGTCAGCTTCCTACTGTGAAATTTTAAAACCCATGGCATGCAAAGCTCATCATAAGATATGGAAATAAGGAATCTCTTTAGTCAGACTTACTTCCAAGTAGGCATGGTTAGGGTCACGGGTCACAGCCATAGATGGCTTTGTGATGGGCCATTAGCCACTTCATTAACTTTGTATTTAAGATGTAACAAGGCTGTTTGTTGTTTTTGCTGCAAAAGACTAACAGGGCTACTTTGCCTATGGAAGCTAATTAACTTTGAAAAGGATTGGGCAGGAAAGGTAACTGATTTGTAAATATCTGTTGATGGCTGAGACATACTTATCTATTGTGCGTTATGTGAAAAACAACAACATTTTTCTTTATTAGCAGATGACAAGATAGATGCACAGAGTTGTGCAAAATAAACCAATTGCAGCAGACTGGAAAATACCGGATGAAAGTGTGAATTAATTTGGGGACAGATTGAGGCATGCACTTACATGGCTACCTGCTGCTCAAGCAACAACACTAACTGACCATTCATGGAGAGAAGTAGGTTGTTAATAAGCTCACGGGGGGGGGGGGGGGCTTTGACTCTGGCTTCTTTTCTACAACCACAGCAACTAAGAGTAAACAAGTTTTCCGGCTATTTTGCTGCTGGTCCCGCTAGCCCATCTATGTGAGTTGGCACTTGTTGCCTCGGCCCCCAAGGATCTGCTTACCTGGAAAGGTCCTGCAGGGTTGATAGGTACATGTGCTTGTTGCCAGGCATTTCCTTTGTCCCCTTTGAGTGACAAGGCTTGAGTGGGCTGCTTATTCTTCACGTGAACCAAGAGGTTTAAGGAGCCTGTAAGAGAGCGGCAACCAGACACTGGAGTCACACTGCTTCTCCACAGCAACCTCTTCCTTTCTCTTAGGGGCCATTCTATGCCTGCATCTAAACTAGGTCTTGCACGCTAGTTCTCCCAGTGAATTAAATGCATCAGAACGGCAGCTATTCAAAAACCAACACATAGTTTGCCATGCCAATTCAAAAGTTTTCCTGCCCTACGGTTCGTGTTTCCCCTCAGAATCCCCCCTGGAACCTAGTTAATTCCCAGTCAATCTGAGTCCACTGCAGTACCAACTAGACATAATGTAGATTTGGGAACATAAGAAGAGCCCGTTAGACCAGGCCAGTGGCCCATCTAGTCAGGCATCCTGTTCTCACAGTGAGAAACACAGAAGTAGGACTTGGGTACAACAGGACTCTCCCCTCCTGCAGTTTCCAGCAACTGGTAGGAAAACTAAGCATTATTCTTCTGAATTACATGTGAACCAAACTGAAACCATTTAAAGAGGGAGAGCTGGTACATTCCATTTCCTACATGCTGGATGCGACAAAAATGTGAATTTAGACTCAGTTCTCCTTCTTTGTACAACCCCTTTTCCTTGAATCAAGCTGCGCCCAGGGCAGCTAATGATGCATTAAGGCAGAGAAGGGGAGTGCCTGCCGCTCTCCAGAAATTAAAGTTCCACTCCCATCAGCCCTAGCCAGCATGGCGAGTGTTCAGGGACGAGGGGAATTGTGACCCAACAGCCTCAGGGTGGGTGCGTAAGGGTGCTTCCTCATCCTAGCATTAAGGCCAGAAACAGTGCATTTCTTCTGAGAAGTAAGCCTCATTGAACGCACTAGGACTTAAAGACCTGTTCATCAGGTCTTGTGCCTATCTTGTTCTCATGGGAAATGTGCTACGTTTGGCCAAGTCATGAGAGATGGAAAAATTCAGCAATCTCAATTTGTCAGGTAGTGAATGCATTGACTTGAGTGATCCCTGTGGCATGTTTGACTATACTGCTGTGTAGCTAAATAAGGCTGTTTTGAAAATGGACTCGCAGTTGTTGTTGGGTAATGGTTGAATGTATTGCAGGCGTTAGGTTGCGGCCTAGGATCCCTGGAGAGGCCCAGGTTCGAACTTCCACTCAAGCTCCAGAATTCACTAGTGACCTTAGTCTAGTCACCATCTGCCAGCCTAACCTGCCTCTCATTCATTGTGAAGATAAGGGAGGGGAACATGTACATGCAAGCCCATTTGAGTTCTGTAGAGAAGCAGTGGTATAAAAATACATTTATTTATGAGACACTTCTTTCAAAATATAACTATCTGCACAAAGCAGCTTGCCAGTATAAAATAAAAACATTTAAAAACAGACGTCAGTATTACAATTTAAATACTAAAGAAAAGGAAAGGGGGGGGGAGCCATACAAACCACTCAGTCTTCAGCTCTTATGTATATGACTGGGCTGCGTTTTACTCGGAAATCTGTTTTTCTCCCTCTCAACCCCCCCCCCCCCAATGTTTTATATGCTTCCTGACTTGCCTCAAATAAATGTTTCTCGTTAATGGTTCTGGCTTGGTTCAATACAGGACCTTTGCCTTGAAAAACACAAACACCTTAACATTTGAGGTGTGTTTAGGCATTTGCACATGCAAACCCCAACCCTATATCCTCACACCCCCTCAGTTACCAACGGGGAAGATCTTCAAGGGGTTCTACTCATGTCTGCTTGATTGTTATTAATTAATTAATTAATTGCTATTAATTATTACTTATACCCCACCCATCTGGCCGGGCCTCCTCAACCACTCTGGGCAGTTTCCAACAGGATATTAAAAACACAATAAAACACCAGTCATTAAAAACGTCCCTAAACAGGGCTGCCTTCAGATGTCTTCTAAAAGTCAGATAGTTGTTTATTTCCTTGACATCTGGTGGGAGGGCGTTCCACAGGGCAGGCGCCACTACCGAGAAGGCCCTCTGCCTAGTAGAACTGTCCACATAATTGGGGATCATTGCTCCAACACACTTTAAATCTGAAGCTATTGAGAAATAATAATGGTTAAGGAATGTGGATAGTGAGTCTGAAAATATGCATCAGACACAGTTTGGCAGTTTCCAGGTATTTGCTACCTAAGTGTGGGAGGCAGGGTGAGGGGTAGGTATTCTCTACCTGAGTTTTGGTAATGGCATCACTTGCTTGTTGACCAAGGTGGTAGTATTAAAATGGATGTACCTAGTCCAGCTTCGTTCACCTCAGTACAGTACTGTGAATGAGGGAGGAAGAGAAGGTAACATACCATAACAGCTGCCCCTGGCTCTGTGACATTGGGGAGAAGCCTAACAAAGCCCGTCAGACTAGTTTAGTCATTTTGCATTATGGATAGGCTGACTTTTCCTTAAATGGAAAACTTGATTAAAATTAATGCTTTGAACCAGGCCTTTCTGGCTTGGAGATTTAAATCGTTCCACACTGGAACCAATTGCTGTCTCTATCAGCTAAGCAAGTGAAAGATTCGTTTGACAAGGCATTATCCACAGAGCCTCTACTTAGAACTGGCAGATAAGCAACAAGAACATGTTAGGCAGATTCCTTTCGTGATGGTGGTGGTGATGATGATGATGATATGGCTGGGCACTGTCTTTTCTTGGCTCCTCCCTCTGTCATAAGCTCCACATCCCAATACTGCAGGTGTTTGATTTTACCAGTGAAGACCTTAAATCTATGAAAAGAGGATGTCTCTGTAGAAGGTTGTGCTACAGCAAAATCCCATTCCCAATATTTTTCATTCTGCTGTGCTATGAAAGTAGTAACCTTTTGGCAGCTGCTATTTGCACTTGCATTTAATTTCTTGCTGCTGGGGTGGTTCACCGCAAAATAAATTGTGATGACATGGAGCAATATTTGATGGGTTCCCAGTCTCCATATGTACATACCTTCAGTGCCATGGAGGTTGGCTCTTGCAGGTGAGGCAGGAGGGAAGGTCATTTTAAATTAGGGTTAAGAGGCAAAGACACTATTTTGGTGCTTTATTATAATGAATATATTTAAAATATTTTGAGTGGGATTCAGCTAATTAGTCCTGCCAGTGGAGTTCCACTTCTATAATGGGGTGTTCTCCACCCACCTACATGTCATCTGAATTTTGCTTTGTAGAGGGGGACCCCCAGAACAGTACACAGGAGGGTGGGGCTTGTTTCACCTGGCCAGCCAATATGCTTGCTTTGATGGAATGATTGACACACTGAGACACTGAATAACTCCCCATATTAAAAACATGTCTTGCAAACATTTTGTATATCTTAAAGAGATGATTTAATTGTAAGCACATATTGGATGTATTTCAATTTGGGAAATTTTAACATTTTAATTAGGCTTTTATTATTCACAGCAGCAGGTGTTTATCCTTTCTTGTACCTTTCGGCCCTCGCTTTTCCCCATCTTATCTTAAAAATCTCAACCATGCTGAGAAATGTTTTGGATGATCTTTGGTGAAGTGCTGGCTTGGAATTACACATATGTCACTGTTAAATGTGGTGGCTCTTCACTGATGGCTCTATCACTTAAATAACACCACCAGTGGATTTCTTTAACTAGTGTATGGGAAATTTACCTAAATCATCTCTGCCTCCCCCCCACCCACTTATTTAGGTGTGTTAGCTATAGGAAGCAACAGAGCACACAAATAGAAAACTATCAGGACTGGGCAAATAATCACATGGAAAATATCAAAATGAGTTGTATTATTAAGAAGGGTGTATGCGTCCCTCCACAGTTCTGGAAGAAGTCCATTTGGACACTGGACACTGTTCTGGCTGCTTTGCTGTCAGAAGACTAGATAAACTGGAAGAAGTTCAAAGATGTCCAGTAAAGATGATGCATGTGTTGGCTCTGGGCGGATAAGCCAGAAAGAACTGTAGAAAATTGTAGAAAAGCAAGAAATCTCTGCAAGTTGGCCAATAAATGCCAATGGTCATTGCCTAAATATATACTCCCAAGGTTATAACATTAATGAGCGAGAAACAGACAGATATGTATAGATGTGTGTGTGTGAGAGAGGGGGGGGGAATGAATAGTGCATAGTGCAATGTGTGTACTCTGATGTGTACTTGATTTGCACTGGGCGCTGAATTCATCTGCACCACTGCCAGCTTTGAGCATGGCATAAATACAGGTCATGCCTGTATTTGTCAAAGATGTGAGGCTGGTGCAGGATTGCTCCACATCCTGTGGTTCCTATTTAAAGATTTGAATATTTTGTCATGCTCATCTCATGCTCCTGCTTCATCAACAAGTGGAAGCACAGATTTGCAAAACAGGCAATATCCTCTTTGACTCTTGTCTATGTTACTGCTCAGATGTCAGCGATGCTGGTTTTACAAGGCCAGAATTGGTCGTGTTCCCCTGCCCCCCCCTGCATAGCTACCAAATTGTAAGTAAACCCCATCACACAGCATAGAGCAGGGGTCAGCAAACTTTTTCAGCAAGGGGCAAGGCCACTGTCCCTCAGACCTTGTGGGGGGCCGGACTATTTTTTTTGGGGGGGGGATAAATGAATTCCTATGCCCCACAAATAACCCAGAAATGCATTTTAAATAAAAGGACACATTCTACTCATGTAAAAAAACACTGATTCCCAGACCGTCCGCAGGCCAGATTTAGAAGGCGATTGGGCTGGATCCAGCCCCCGGGTCTTAGTTTGCCCACCCACGGCATAGAGCTACGTCTTGCTCAAAATGTTATTACTGGTCCCCACCTGAGGAGGGGGGTGTTACTGTTTGGCATTGTCATAAACTGGTGTTTTAAAAAATCTTTTAAACTTCCAGGAAGTGTCCATACTGAAGCAGTGTAATTGCACGAATTTATACCTGTATCTTTGCACAATTACACAAGGAACTAGTGGAAACACCAGCCAGTGGAAGGAGATCAGATTGACTTAGCCACAGCATGGCTTGACCATAAGGATTGGTCACAGGCTAGTTTTGCTTTGCTAAGTTTTAGCAGGGACATTTATGCCTCCAGAAATCAGTCTGATCTGATTTGTGGCAATACACTTTTAACAATATCTTACATTGATTCTCAAATGGTTTCACTGTAGACACTATCTGACAGTTATTGGACAAATCAACAACCTTGTTGTACTGCACTGGCCCTGAGGAAATATAACAGAAACCTGGAGGAAATCTTTTACATGAAGCCAGAAGCCTTGACATCCTCAACACTTTCAGAAAGAAAGTGCCAGCGGGTAAGTTCAAAATCCAACTACACAGTGTTTTGAAGGGTTGTAGCTCTGTGGTAGAGCATCTGCTTTGCATGCAGAAGGTCCCAGGTTTAACCTTTGGCATCTCCAGGTAGAACTGGGAGACCTGAGTTTGAAAACCCAGAAAGCCTCTGCCAGTCAGGGTAGAGAATCCTGACTCAGTACAATGAAGAATCCTATGTTAGCACACTCTGGTTAGAACCCTCTAGGCAAGGAACATAGCTGCACAGACAGAAGTGGGTCAAATTATCCAGAAAATGAACTCTGGCACCTGCAGGAAGGAGGAGAAGGCAAAGTAAAGAAGGAAATGAAGCAGTATCAGAAAAGCAAAAGTGATCCAGCTTTGAGCTCCCGGCCATTAAGCAAACCAATATACCTGTGCGGAAAGTTTCAGCTCTGCCACAGAACAGAGGGAAGGAGCAAGAGCCAACAAAGTGTCAAATACCTCCACATGGCCTCCGCTGGAGGTGCAGAGAGCACTTTGCAAATAGCAATTAAGGCTGGCGAGTGTCTCTGGAAAGCAGATTAATCTCATTGCTCCTTCTGTTTTCCAGAGGAAGAAACTGACCTGCACAAGGAGGAGGCAAGTGTGTAAATTGGGGAAGTGACCCAGCTGTTCTGTTGATTAGGCTGATTAATTAATGCTTTTTGAATATTGTGCAGCCTCATTCATCTGAATAGCAGGGGGTTACCTAAAACATTTGGATAACAATATATTCTCTGTACTATGTACAGTTTTACTATGGCTAGGGGCCATACTGAAGAGACATGCTGGTTTGGAGGTCAGCTCTTATGTCTGGTGCTTGGATCATTTGTGCATTGCAACCAGACATCTTGTGGAAGAGGTTCTACTGCTAAACCAAGCTATGGTGGAGTGCCTTCCACCCAATGATAACAGCTGGTCCTACCAGTAAACAGAATGAAGTAGCTCATTCCTGATATTAGGGGGTTTTTTATTGCATTGAAAACTATGGAATACTGATAGTGGTGAAACCCTCACCAAATAGTGGGAAAGTGTGGGATATGCAGGATATTCAAATATAGTAATTCAGAAGAATGAAGGTGGCAAGATTTGCTCTTCTGGCTGCTACTGTCACAACTGTAAACATGCATTTTGAGAGCATTTCCATTATTGTTTCCCCCCTCTAGGGATGGAGCATTAGAGTACTCTAAGGCTCCACCCCTAAGAAATCTCACGGGTTTCCCTCCTTCTCAGCTTTCTGATGACTCTCCTACCTTCATTGATAAAAGCAGTTCAGAAGGAAGAAGCAGAGGAATGAGCTTACTCGCAAACATCTGGAATGTTATTACCGAGGCGCTGATTCCTCAGTGGCCTGATGGCAGACAGGAATCTAAGGTATGTTTCCTAAACGTTAATGTAAGAACTGTAAGGAAGTGGAAATAGCTGTCCTTCAGCCCCATCACTTATGAAGCAATTGAAACACAGAAGATGCTGAGTCAGCTATTGATTGCTGCCTTGGGCTCCTTTGGGAGGAAGGATGAGATATTAATTCAATGAAAGAATGAATAATTGCAATCATGCAATTTCCTTTTCAAGATTTTACCTCTTCACTGGCAATTTTTATTTTCTCCTCCTCTTTGGCCACTTTCCCCCTCACCTGATTTGAGCCTGGCTTTTCTTGGGTGCAACTGCTCACAATGCACATGCAAGTGCTTGGTTGCCATGCGGCAGTTGCCAGCTCCTTGCAAAATATCAAAGCTCACCATGGTAGTTATGCCTAAGTGCCTTGGTATTTCCCCCCACATTTGCATTTGTTATTTGTCTGGTTCTTACAACTAAATTATGGAATTCCTTCTCCACAGAGGTGTGTCTGGCACCATCGCTGTATGGCTCTCGGCTTCACCCAGGCCTTTGACACCTGAGTGTTTTTAGGACCCACCCTATTCCTGTGACTGTAATCTGTTTTAATTGTTTCTAATGCTGATTTTAAAATTGCAATAACCCACCCTGTGGCTTGCTGGCTGAAGGGTGGGTAATAAATTTAACAAACAACAACTGTTATTAATCAGAAAATGAAATAAAGGCTCATAACAAATGTGAGGAAACAATCAATATATGAGCCAGCAGTGGCTGCTTCTGGCTCTTTTTAAAGTCCAGAGCTGGCATTTAGAAGAGTGCCTGGTACACAGAAGTGCACCAGCTGTGATACTAGATACAGTAACCCAGGGGGATGCATTTAAATGCTAGAGGTTTCTGGATGAAAAGGTCTGATTTCAGTTTCCACTCAATATAAATCTCACTTAGTTAGCCTGGCCAGAAACAATGGTGAGCAGCAGCTGATCATACAGGCAAAGGGGAACATGCTTAAAGCCTGCTGAATGACATTTGGGATAGCAAAGCAGGAATAGAGATAGCTCACTATTTTCACTCTTCACAGTCCCCTATTGCATAACAATCAGGGTGCCTTCCACACTGAAGCCCCTTTCATTTGGAAGTTCTCACTGAGCTGGTGTGTTGTTGTTTTTGCAAATGCAATGGCTGCTCATGGGACACCCTGCATGGAACACAACTTGGATGCCAGAGAATTCTGTCAGAAACAGAAATGGGAGTGGAAATTCCTGCAATTCACATGTTCACTGGAGGTCAGGAATGGAACTCATGCAAATAAATACGAGTGGTATTAACTTGTTTGTTTGTCTGCAAGTAGTATGTAAAGAATGATGTTATATACACAGGTCCTGCTATTCACCCGCTTGTTATGTGAAAATTCAGGTATCCAAACACAAAGAATTGGTACCCAAACTTTGCTATACACACCACAGATTCAGATATCCAAACAGCCAGAGTTTGCCCACTTCCTTCCTTGTTTGTGTTTGCTGGTCAGCAGAAACCAGCAGGCAGGCAGGCAGGCAGGGAGTAGGGTAGATAGGATATATCAGAGAGCTGGAGAAAATGGACAAATCAGGGAGCAAGAAAGACAAATAATTTATCTTTTTTTTTTGCTGGTTGGCTGCAGCCTTTTCTGGAAGAAACCAGGGAGGGAGGGGGGAAGAGAGACTGGACAAATTAGATTAGAAATATTTCCATAAGAATCCATGGAGATTGTGGACTTGTTATGTGAACGCTTGCCTAACAAACAATTCCCAGGGAATGCATTGTGTTCGGTAAGCGGGACCTGCATGTATACTGCATTTTTAAAAACTTTCCCATTCCACTGAAATGTAAATAATTATGCAAATTTCCGCCAAAGGGGATAACAAGATGAAAAACTTAGCTAAACTGAATCCTAGTGGGAAGCAGTGCTGACTGCAACGAACCCAGGATGGGACAGAAACCTCCTTACACCACAATGTATCTTCCTAAAAATAGTCTGTGTCACATGCCACTGTGAAGTACAATAAAAATTGAGAAGGTTTTAAGTCCTGTGTCATCTTTCTTTTTCCTTTCCCATACAAGTGCACACAGGCACACCTCTACAGGCAGTTAAGGCAGTTTAAGGGAGCAATCCCCCCATTCACCTTGCACTGGGAGAAAGAGGGGAGTGGGCTTCTTTCCCCACATAGCCTTTTTCAGGGATCTTGCCTATTCCCTCCCCATCATCTCTCAATGCATGAGGTGGGAAAAGTGCACCACCTGTGTGAAATCCCCCATCACCACAAGGACCATGTCATCCCAAAGGGATGTGGCAAGAGGGGCTTCTCCCCCCCCAGCCATTTTTGGGGATCAAGCCTATTGCCCCCCTCCCCATCCCTTTAAAATTTTATTTATTTTAAAATATTTATAACCTGCTCACATGACAATTCACTTTCCAAATAACATGCATGGGAGGAAAGAAAGAACAACTCCCACTTCCAGGAATGGCTGGTAATGGGGAAATCTCACTCCCCACAAGGACCCTGTTATCTCCTCTTGTATGTTCCTGCTTATCAGTAGGACTAATTCTGGAAGTATGACTCCTCCGTGTCTTGGTCTTGCTACAATTCTCTTGCGTATGATGTCTGAATGTAATGCACAGATCACTTAAATCCAAGTTAGCATCAGTGAGTGAAATTTATGGGAAGAAATGATCTGCAGACTGCAGCGTCGGTCCCTCATGGCAGAAATCACGCAAGATTGGCATTTCATAGGAAGACAATTAAAAGAGGCTTTGGCATAGGCAGGCTGAAAGAAGAGACTGATGAGCAGCTCTATAGCTTACTCCAGAAATTCTAAATTAGATCTAGCAGGCCAGGGATGCTGACTTGGGCCCCAGGTTATGGGTGCCCAATGGTGCCCGTGACATAAAGTCATGACGTCACACAGCAGCAGCGGCGTAGCGGTACTTCCGAGGTCTCACAGAGGTCAGGTCTGAGGACTTGCAAAACCTCCGACATGACTTCTGGTAGAAACATTTAGTACTTTTCTGTTAGCCCAATAGAGAGGCTGAGGTGCCCAATACCTAGACAGTGGTACCTCAGGTTAAGTACTTAATTCGTTCCGGAGGTCCGTACTTAACCTGAAACTGTTCTTAACCTGAAGCACCACTTTAGCTAATGGGGCCTCCTGCTGCCGCCGCGCCGCCGGAGCACGATTTTTGTTCTCATCCTGAAGCAAAGTTCTTTACCTGAAGCACTATTTCTGGGTTAGCGGAGTCTGTAACCTGAAGCGTATGTAACCTGAGGTACCACTGTATATGCAAACCTGTATCGGAGGCTTCTCATGTCTGTCTCTGGGAGATTCCATGCAGGTGTTTATTGTGGGATCGGGTCCTCCTCATAGACACAAGCTGTTTTGCAGCATCCACACAACAGTGTAGGAATCAAAATGCCAGCCTGCATTCCTCCCCTCTCAACTTAATCTGGATTTACCCTTTATAGGGAAAATCCAATCAGTAAAACTCAAACAAACCAACAAACCCTGTTGTCAGTGATCCATTTGCAATATCTCAACTACCTGTTTACAGATGCACCCTCCCTCCCATTCTTTCAAAAGCACCTTCTCTCTCTCTGTGTGTGTGTGTGTGCACGCACACACACACACAATAAGTGAAGAAGCAGTGCTGAATGTGTTTGCTCAATCATTTTCCCGTCCCATAGGCTTCTTGCCCAACTTGTCTCCCCAATTATCTTTCCCTCTGCAGGATTCAAACAGGTGCTGTGATGGCAAACATGGAGGATTTGAAATAGAGAAATGTGGGCAGGGAAAACATACCGCTTCATTTTGCTTCAACTTCCTCCCTGCTGAAGCTAACTTTTATTTTATTTCATATAAAAAAATTAACGGCACTGGGTCTCACTAACAAGTATTTACATGAAATGTGCAATGAGTCCCAGAAAGCCAAAAATGTCCCCAGAAAAGCAAAAATATGTGTTCTAACCACCGTTTACCTTGCATATAAATATTCTGCAAACTCCTGTTCAAAGACAACATCGCTATGCTCAGTCTATCTGTAACAGATAGAAGTCTATGGGAGAACAGCTGCAAGGGACCGTCTCTCAGCAAAAAGCAAAAGTCTATGCAATAGCAAAGCAAGCAAGCAGTGGGATGTGCTGATACTTCCTTTCTGCAGGTGAGGTTGCAAATTCAAGGCAGAGGTTCAGGGCTGGGCAAAAAGCTTGCAAGCTTAATCTTAGATGAAGCGTGTCTTGACATTTATGTGAGAGGTGGGATAGACATTCGTATAAGAGGACAACAAATATAAATAAACATGTTCCTGTTAATTCTGAGGTGTGGTTTTCTATTGTGTTGTTCTGCCCATAATACTTTCTAAATGCAATATTCCTTTCCTAAAGTGTTTCAGGACAAAGCTGTGTACAGCCTTTCCACTTCTTCCTAACACCATTACACAATCTAATGACATACGTAACACCATTACACAACCTCCACAAAGCACCTCCTTATCCTGCTTTTCAGACAATAGAAGAAACTTTCATACTGATACTGTCTACAGATGATGGCAGTCAGGTGGGGAGAAGCATAATGGGAAATTAGAGAAGACTTGAACCCCCCACTTGACATCCTAGTCATTAAGACAAGAGAGGTGATACAAAGGGAGAGGTCAACACATGCTCACATCTCTCTCTCATTCCCCCTTCAGTGAGAACGCGGCATGACAGCGATTTCAAAATATATGCAATTGTTCAGGAAGAGAACTCCTGAAGCACATAGAGCCTTTGCTTATTTATTATCCTGCCATTCTTCCCAAAGGAACACCAAGCATTACCAAAGGAGTCTTCAACTCTCCAATCCAGCCCAAAGTGGTTATTTCCTTTTTATTTTGCTTCAGCCAGTCATATTCTTGGACTTGGGTTGAGACCAGTATTAGCGTTAAAATCAAAATGCACTCAAACATATGTGAGCATACTAAAGCACTGTGTGTGTGTGTGTGTGTGTGTGTGTGTGAGAGAGAGAGAGAGAGAGAGAGAGAGAGAGAGAGAGAGAGAAACAATTATTCACTTGACCCCAACCATTAAGAGTCAAATTAGATATGGACTAAATAGTCAGCTGCTTCAGAAAGCAACATTCATTAATATAAATGAATGGCGAATCCCTAGTTTGGGGGCCTGATTTGCGCCCTCAGCAATGTTTCTGAAAAGCAAGATCTGAAAAACAAGAATGAATCCAGCTATCTCCCCAAATGGATATGATAAAAAGCCCTCCTGGCCTCCTCAGCAACCTGACTTTCTAGGTGTAATCCAGAACCCAGAAGCATCAGAGTCTCCTCTGGGAGGCCAAACAGCATCTCTTGTGGATGCTTCCCCCTGTTTGTTGCCCTTGTGGCCCTGATTGCATCTCCCAGAAAGCTTATTGTAATGTAACTGGCGATGAAGCAGGAGTCCAAGGCTCACTGCAGGAAAATCCCAGGAGTAAGCTAAAGCCCTCAAAAAGAATCTATTACTGTTCATAATCCCGAGAACAAATATGGGCCGCTTTTTCCTCTCGTTTAAATGAATGATAATGAAAAGCAATCAGCAGCAAGCTTGTGTTCTTAATTATGGTTCTGTAATAATGGCAAGTTACCGCTCTGAAAGGGGGAAAGCAAACGAGCGAGAACAGCGAAAACCCAGCCCTGCTGGCGCTAGAGGAAGAAAAATATCAAGCTGCTCCGAGCTTAAATTTTTAGCAATGTAATTTGTTTCTATGCCACGATAAGATGTATTTACTATTCTCTCGTCTCTAATGATCCTTTGAAAAGCAACATGTGCTTAATAAGCACAATTGCAGGTTCTCAGCTGCCTCCCAATGCCACCAACTCCGTGCTTTGTTTTGCTGACTCCTAATAGCTGGTATTCCGCCTGGACTCCCCAGATGCAAGTCCTGCCTGCCAGTTCAGTCACATAGCATTTCCCACCAGCACCAGAGACATTTCCCACCAGTACAATTCAGGTCCCATTTTCTAAGTGGTCTTGCTTGATGATCTGATGGATGCTGGTAAGTCAGTCCACTGGTAACATGCACCAGTATGGCAACCCCATGATGGTGCAGAATATAATAGAGTGTCCTCTTGGCATCTGTTTGAAACAGGATCTTAAAGTTTTTTTGTGAGTTAAGGCTGCATAATTAAGAAAAAGCTCCGTTAACTAGCAGGTAGCAATTAAGAAAGAGGTTTTAGCACCAGGCGTCCAACATGCTACTGAGGAACAGTGGAGGACAAGTACAAGTAGATTCAGAGCTGATAAAGCGGCTGGGCCAAAGCCGAAAGGACGCTCAGTTGCGGATATGCCTGGAAGCGAAAGGAAAGTCCAATGCTGTAAAGAAAAATATTGCATAGGAACCTGGAATGTAAGAACCATGAACCTTGGTAAGTTAGATGTGGTCAAAAATGAGATGGCAAGAATAAATATTGACATCCTGGGCATCAGTGAACTAAAATGGATGGGAATGGGAGAATTCAGTTCGGATGACCATCACATCTACTACTGTGGGCAAGAATCTCGTAAAAGAAATAGAGTGGCCCTCATAGTCAACAAAAGAGTGGCAAAAGCTGTACTGGGATGCAATCTCAAAAATGATAGAATGATCTCGATACGAATCCAAGGCAGACCTTTTAACATCACAGTAATCCAAGTTTATGCACCAACCACTGGTGCTGAAGAAACTGAAATTGAGCAATTCTATGAAGACTTACAACACCTTATAGAAATGACACCAAAGAAGGATGTTCTTCTCATTATAGGGGATTGGAATGCTAAAGTAGGGAGTCAAGAGATAAAAGGAACAACTGGCAAGTTTGGCCTTGGAGTTCAAAACGAAGCAGGGCAAAGGCTAATAGAGTTCTGCCAAGATAACAAGCTGGTCATCACAAACACTCTTTTCCAACAACACAAGAGACGACTCTACACATGGACATCACCAGATGGGCAGCATCGAAATCAGATTGATTATATTCTCTGCAGCCAAAGATGGAGAAGCTCTATACAGTCAGCAAAAACAAGACCTGGAGCTGACTGTGGCTCAGATCAACAGCTTCTTATAGCAAAATTCAAGCTTAAACTGAAGAAAGTAGGAAAAACCACTGGGCTGGTAAGATACAATCTAAGTCAAATCCCTTATGAATACACAGTGGAAGTGAGGAACAGATTTAAGGATCTAGATTTGGTGGACAGAGTGCCTGAAGAACTATCGATGGAGGCTCATAACATTATACAGGAGGCAGCAACTAAAATCATCCCAATGAAAAGGAAATGCAAGAAAGCAAAGTGGCTGTCCAACGAGGCCTTACAAATAGTGGGGGAGAGAAGGCAAGCAAAATGCGAGGGAGATAGTGAAAGATACAGGAAATTGAATGCAGATTTCCAAAAAATAGCAAGGAGAGACAAGAAGGCCTTCTTAAACGAGCAATGCAAAGAAATAGAGGAAAACAATAGAATGGGAAAAACCAGAGATCTGTTCAAGAAAATTGGAGATATGAAAGGAACATTTCGTACAAAGATTTCCATAATAAAAGACAAAAGTGGAAAGGACCTAACAGAAGCAGAAGACATCAAGAAGAGGTGGCAAGAATACACAGAGGAACTATAGCAGAAAGAAATGGATATCTCATATACCCCAGGTAGTGTGGTTGCTGACCTTGAGCCAGGCCTCCTGGAGAGTGAAGTCAAATGGGCCTTAGAAAGCACTGCTAATAACAAGGCCAGTGGAAGTGATGATATTCCAGCTGAACTATTTAAAATTTTAAAAGATGATGCTCTTAAGGTGGTACACTCAATATGCCAGCAAATTTGGAAAACTCAGCAGTGGCCAGAGGATTGGAGAAGATCAGTCTACATCCCAATCCCAAAGAAGGGAAGTGCCAAAGCATGCTCCCACTACCGCACAATTGCACTCATTTCACACGCTAGCAAGGTTATGCTTAAAATTCTACAAGGCAGGCTTAAGCAGTATGTGGACCGAGAACTCCCAGAAGTACAAGCTGGATTTCGAAGGGGCAGAGGAACCAGAGACCAAATTGCAAACATGCGCTGGATTATGGAGAAAGCTAGAGAGTTCCAGAAAGACATCTACTTCTGCTTCATTGACTATGCAAAAGCCTTTGACTGTGTGGACCACAGCAAACTATGGCAAGTTCTTAAAGAAATGGGAGTGCCTGATCACCTCATCTGTCTCCTGAGAAATCTCTATGTGGGACAAGAAGCTACAGTTAGAACTGGATATGGAACAACTGATTGGTTCAAAATAGGGAAAGGAGTACGGCAAGGCTGTATATTGTCTCCCTGCTTATTTAACTTATATGCAGAATTCATCATGCGAAAGGCTGGGCTGGATGAATCACAAGCCGGAATTAAGATCGCCGGAAGAAATATCAACAACCTCAGATATGCAGATGACACAACCTTGATAGCAGAAAGTGAGGAGGAATTAAAGAACCTTTTAATGAGGGTGAAAGAGGAGAGCGCAAAATATGGTCTGAAGCTCAACATCAAAAAATCGAAGATCATGGCCACTGGGCCCATCACCTCCTGGCAAATAGAAGGGGAAGAAATGGAGGCAGTGAGAGATTTTATTTTCTTGGGCTCCATGATCAATGCAGATGGTGACAGCAGTCACGAAATTAAAAAATGCCTGCTCCTTGGGAGAAAGGCGATGGCAAACCTAAACAGCATCTTAAAAAGCAGAGACATCACCTTGCCAACAAAGGTCCGTATAGTTAAAGCCATGGTTTTCCCAGTAGTGATGTATGGAAGTAAGAGCTGGAGCATAAAGAAGGCTGATCGCCGAAGAATTGATGCTTTTGAAATATGGTGCTGGAGGAGACTCTTGAGAGTCCCATGGACTGCAACAAGATCAAACCGATCCATTCTTAAGGAAATCAGCCCTGTGTGCTCACTGGAAGGACATATCCTGAAGCTGAGGCTCCAATACTTTGGCCACCTCATGAGAAGAGAAGATTCCCTGGAAAAGACCCTGATGTTGGGAAAGATGAAGGGCACAAGAAGAAGGGGACGACAGAGGACAAGATGGTTGGACAGTGTTCTTGAAGCTACAAACATGAGTCTGACCAAACTGCGGGAGGCAGTGGAAGACAGGAGTGCCTGGCGTGCTCTAGTCCATGGGGTCACGAAGAGTCGGACACGACTAAACGACTAAACAACAATAACAAAAGCTATTTAGGATAAAATGTACCTATCCTATATTGGGACACATATTGCATGTCTATGTGCCTGCGTTTGCGAATGCAGCTCAGTGGCAAATTCGAAACTGCCACTATACCATTCTGTGATGGGGGAAAATGTCTTGCTCGAATCATGCAGAATGCAAAATGCAGCATGAATGCAATTGTGTGGATTTAGGAGAGATTTAAGCTTGTTTCACATTACGCCCTAACAGGGCTCGAACATGTAGCAAAGTGGTCATTGATTACTATTCGTGTGACCAGAATGGTTTTCAGTACACAAAGAGGTGATTTTTTCCACTCATCTCATTGTGCAATGACAATTGATCTGGGTCCAAGATGAAGCAATTATGTGATTGCTTCCCTTCCACAGCCAACTGTGGATTCGCTGCACATTGGATTCGCTGCACACCTAGGGTTGATTTGGGGGTCACAGGAATCAATCTTCTGCAATCACTGATCTCAACATGTTATTTTACAGGGTGCTTTCCATATATCCTCTAGTTATCTAAAGACAGTTGCAGCACTAATATTTCTGGCTCCTTAATTTCAGGCATGCAGAATGCAAGTTTTAAACTTGATTATGTTACAACCACTATTATGGACAATGTATTCAATTTGGGCCACTATATATACTTTGTAATGTGATGATTGCCATGTGAGAGGTGGCTTGAAAGGTCCTCAATTAAAACTTCTGTTGTTGTTTCTCTAGACTGCATTTTTTTTATATATTACAGTGAAAGGGGTGGCCATTGCTAGGTAGACAGCAAATATTGGTGTTTCCATAAACATTCTGTGTCAATGACACATTTGACAGTCAAGGTACTATTGCTCTGGATAAGTCACCCTTACGTTTGTCATATGGGATAATGCTTATAGAAGTTTCTGCTTGTTCTGTTCTATGTAGCTGCCTTAAGCATGTGACTATCACCCACTACCTGAATCACCCAAACTCTACGGAAAATTTCCTTGGCATCTCTGTTAATTTCACCATACTCAGACCATCCACTGACCATAAATGAATGATATACCCCCGACCATAACACGCACAGACATTTCCCCATACTTTCTAGGAGGAAAAAAGTGAGTGTTATGGTGCAAAAAATACGGTATATCTCAGGGTGTCGTATGAAATAATTCCAAGGCCCAAAGTAGACCAGAACCCATTCATGCACCTAGCAATTGAGTGACTGGCTTTTAAAAACCAAATTACAGGTGTGTGGGTGTGACTCTTTCTAGATTGGGAACATGTCATGGGAGGAAAGGTTACATTTTGCCAGCTATGGTCCAATGTGGGATTTTTCCTCAATGTAAATAGCAGGGGCACGTTCCACAATCCAGACTTGGGAGTGCAGCAATGGGAAACATATAAAGCCTGCCTACCCCTATGATAGAGTCCCAATCTGGATCAGCTCCATCCCTGCCTTTTTGCCCCCACAAGCTGTTCACACGATTGCTAATTGTATGAATGAATGTAATCATGACTAGTTTGGCACCTAGTTTAGAAACTCCAGGGCTACTCCACATGGCGTTTGGAAGAACATAGCAATGGCAGCATAAAGTATGTCTGAAGGAAGGATTCCAGTGACTGTGCAGAACTCTTTACTTCCCTCCTTCCCAAAATGAAGATCTTTCCCTTATGGCTATACTAATGGTAGAAAAGAACAGTCATCTACTATTTGGACTGGAGAGAGATTAAGGGAAATTACAGCATGGAAGAAAGAGAGAGATAGACAGAGAGGCTATTTGGGAGCCATTTGTGAGGAAGCCTTAATTCTAGTTGGGAAATAAGGAATAGAAAGGAGGGGGGAACAACTTCAATTCATTCTGGGTCCCATTTACATGGAATGAGGAAGAGGAGAGCGCTTTGTTTTCAAGCCCTGTTTGAATAAGCAAGCATGAAAAAAGGAAAGGCATTGTGCCATTTTGCTGCCAAATATCTCTATGATATTCCTGGATGATTCTCTAAACTGCACTTAACAGTAGTGGCTAGTTCTCAGTCAGTGCATGGAGAACTGGAATTGGCATGTGATGAAACCAGGGCTTGCTTTGCCATGTAGCAAAGTGGTGCTTCAAATGGCACCATTGGGTGGCAAGTGATACAACTGAGGCAGAAATTGGTCTCTTAAAGGTACAGCAAGATATTTCGAAATGTTCATCCTAATAGTGGGACTAGTGGGGAAAACAATGTATTGGACCAGTGCTGGGTCAAACTGAGCGTAAGAGGGGGGAAAAGGTAATGTACACACATTTGCAGTTATCGTGCATTTTGCAATGTGAATTCTCCATGATGATTTTTTTTTTTTAAAGACAAGGAAAACACTGCAAAGGAACTTGGAGGAAAACATCACAAAAACAGACCACCGTATGGAGCCTTGGCTGTAAAACAGCAAGTCCACATATCATTTGGCTGCAGGCATAAAAGTATACAGTGTCAGTGAGAAGCCCAACAAAGCACCACCACACAGGTTTGCACTGCGGAAGGCTGGAGCGTAGACATGCCCTAGGTCTGTAAGTCTCTTCTGAACACCCCACATCCCTAACAGACATATGGAAAGCAAATGATGAGAATGGCTGCCTCCCCCACCCCGCCAAATCTCTCAGCTGGATGTGTGTTTATTGAGAATCCTGCAGTGAGGAAAACAAACAGTGGTTTGAATTAAGCAAATTTGCAAACAGCTGCAATCCACAGAGCCTTTCCTCCCCCTGTGATGAAAGGCTGAGAAGTTATGTATCACAGCTCTGCTTGTCCTTGCAGAGATGGCACACACACTTTTGAAACCAGCTCCCTGTGATACAAACTTTTTGCCAACAGCCAGAAGTCTGTTCCTCTATGCTAAAGGAAAGTAGAGATGGGAAACCAATGCTGTTCAACTCTCATCAGCCTCAGCCAGCATGGCCACTGGTCAGGGATCATGGAAGTTGTAGTCCCCAAAACTGGGACTACTCAGAAATTTTGTCTTGTATGTCTACTGCCTCCATTTCCATAACTTGCAAGTTTGGGGTGTCAGTAATCAAATTACTGGATTTTCATGTCTTGATTGGGAATCTCGGGGGGTGGGGGGAAGAGCTCCTTCCTTTGTTTACCCGCACCCAAAGGCATCGGGGTGGGGAAAGGAGTACAGTACAGAAATCTGTTACAGTAGCCTTTTGAACCATTCAACCCATGCCTGCTATCTTCCTTCCCTTTGAAGAGCTATTTTGGATGAGATCTGAAGAACGACTTCACAGCATAAGCTTGTATTCCACAAGAACAAATCTGACTGCTTTGATTGTTAAGAGGGCTGCAGTGAACCAAAATCGGTGGAAGCAGCAATCCCCCTCACAGCTCTGCATGCGCCAAAGACAAACTACAGCTGGTTTGTAGGAGAACAAAAAGACCACAGAAGAGAAGGCAGGGAATTTATACATGATGCATCCATGTATGCGAGGTTTGGTCTATGCCAGACTTTTAGCACACAATACCCAGTCATATACTTATTTCCATTAAATTAATAAATGTTCTGATGTTTTCCATCTGCCTGGCAGCAATGGTGACTGGCAGGTCGCAACACAAGGCTGCAAGGTTGGGCCAGGACGTTGCCAAGCTGAAGTCTAATATCTTCAATTCCCACACAAATTAGAGAAACTCCTTCAAAAATATCAAGTGCCTCTCTGGGGATAGCCAGCCAAGCAAGGAGGAGGGCACAGAGACATTGGAAGGAGTTTAATCTCTTTAATGATAATGCCAGGAAGATGGCTTGTCCCAGGATATTTTACCCTACACATGGAAGAGAGGGAAAGCATGCAATGTCACACATGAAAATTACACTGATTAGAAGCCTCCACCCTCGTACAAGACTAGGCCCTGTCTTTTTATCTGCAGCTAACTCCAGGTGGCAATTTTTTCCCTTCTGACTCAGGAACTCTTAAGACACAGTATGAAAGTGAAAATGAGCAGCTGAGTTCTCCCTCCCTCTTTTCTCTTTCTTTCTCTTTCTCTCTGTGTGCCTTGCTCCTTTGAACCTTACCGTAGGCCTGTGAAGCAGACTCCTAGTTCAGTCTGACAGACACAGAGTTGAGTGCAAGGCTCTTGCATGCAGAGGTGGGGATATGAATGGCAGCTGGCCTCTGCCCTGACTGTCTCCTGCAGCAGAGGTGAAAGCCATCAAGGCAGAGGAGAACGGTGGGGCAAAGAAAGGGCTCAATGTTGAACGGCACCAGTGAGAGGGAGTTCTCTGGGCAGGAGAAAAGCATGCTGGAGAACTGACACTGGGCGTAAGGAAGGGATGTCAGGATGTGTCCAGTATTGCCAGCCAAGTATATCTCCCCACCTTCAGCTTTTGTCAGAAACTCATCTGGTCATGCAAAGCGCCTCAGTCTATATCCAGAGAGGATAATTCTACCATTAAGTTCAAAGTGGGATTCGATTATGACAATGCATTATACAAAGATCTTTGTTCGAAGACTCATTGGAAACTGCAGTTAGTTCAAAATACAACAGCCAAGCAGCTAACTGGGACCAGTTTCAAGAAACACCTCATGTTGGTGTTAAAACAATTTGGCTGGCTGCTTCTCCATTTTTCGAAGCACAATTCAAAGTAGTGGTGCTTGCATTTAATATCCTAACCCAGAGCTTTGCAAACAGTGGTCTGCAAGCCTCTGGTAGTTCGTGAGCTCTATTCAGGTGGTACACAGAAAGGATGTGGAACCATCAAGTTGGAGTCCAGTAACATCTGGAGGGCACCAGGTTGGGGAAGACTGGATTGATATCTGCACCAGCACTGGAGTGGCTAGTTGAAAAAGAGGACAAAGTTCCTGCACCTTTTACAAGTGAATTCCAGGAGGAGGAGTTCGTAGTGTAAGCCACAGCTGCAGAAATTTCCTCTTCTGAACAACTATTGAAGATGCAGAATCCCTGCATCTTCTCCCACCTTGCCACCCTAGGCAGCGGTGTCTCGATTCTAACTAAGAAAGGGAGTTCTCAATATGACTTAGTAGTCTTGGACCCTTAGGTGTTTTAGGGCAGTGTTGGTGTTTTTTCCAGTTCTCAGTGGATGTGAAATGCCTTTGAAATGTTAGCAAAATCACTTCATGTAGGCATTTCATGCTTCGCAACCAGCTAATTTACCTGCCTTTTTGGTTTACTCCTTCCTCCACAGCTGGATGGTAATTTCTGTTTGTTTAAAAAGAACCCCTCCCCCCTTGCACAACTTGAACGTGTGGCTGGCACGCTCTTCAGGTGTGCTGTGCATCTTGAAATTCGTTTCTTAAGCTTGGTGGGCAATTATAATTTGCACATAGTGAAACTGATTAAAATAAGCAGAGATGCAGTGGTCAGGCTTCTGTTTTCTGGGTTGAGGCAGCAAGCTTGGGAGATACAAAGGAGATGCCCATATGGCTGTTCAAGCCATTAGTACACTGCACAGAAGACTACGAGGTGTCCTAGAAACACTGGAAGGGAAAGTGGACATGCAATTAGAACTCCAATTTTCCTCTTTATATCTCCTAAAGTGCCTAATAAGTTTTCCATCCAGAGATTTCAAGGACTGAATAAGTAATGAAATGCCTCGAGCCCTGGGGGGCAACCAGGCAGCAGTTATTAAGTCTTGCAGTTCTTCAACCTCCTGAAAAAGCAGCTGCCGTCTCTGGAAGGGACCACTCTCTCTGTCAGCACAGCCACTACTCAGTGCTGCTGCACATTCAGTTTAGGGGAGGGGATTGCTTCGTTAATTATTTGATTTTTTAAATGGATTTTTTGTTTGTTTTTGTGAACAGCCTTGGGAGGGCTGTGCCCTGAAAGGTGGGCTAGAAGTCATTTGAATAAGTAAATAAATGATAATACTCTGGGACTAGGGTTGGGGGAGAAATGCGATTCAATTTGCATTTGAAGGCCAGGTTACCTAATTCACACACTTGCTGAAACAACTCATGAACTGAGCCACAGCCCTCCTTTGACATTCACACTTGCCCAATTTTTGCAATGCAGTTCTCCAGTCAAGTAACATGAATAAAAATGAATATATTGGGGTAATGCATGCCTATAAATGTGAAGATATAATACAAATGTTCATAATATTTTGCAAAATTAACATTCTATGACCTTTCAAATGTGTTTGTGGGTGGGAGAGTTGTTTGTGTTGTTCTTTTTTGTGTTGTTTTTGTTTTGAATAACATTTTGTGTTTTTATGCTGTGAATTGCCCCGAGATCTTTGGATGAAGGGCAGTATAAATATTTAATAAAATAAATAAATAAATAAATAAATAAATAACAACCACCTTGCAAAATTTTGTATATTGGGAGAAATCTTCACTAAAATCCTGGTGAATTTTCGTGTGGACTTTTTTCTCTTTTAATGCGAACTGATGTGGAAACGTTGAGAATTCAAGACTGGGGAAAAAGAGAAACTGAGAGAATCTGAAATTGACATATTCGTCTGACTCAGATTTGAAACTCTGCATGAACACGAGTCACAGTGCAATAGTATGCATGTCCTCACAGAAACAGGCTTCACTGAGGTCAATGAGACTTGTGCCAATTCACAGGCCAACCTCAGCAGTTAGAGATTTTCCTCCTCTGAGATATAAGTGGGTGAGCCAAGCCAAATATGACTTCTGTTTTTATTTCAAGGGACTCCCCACTTATGTAGAGGTTCCATTCCAGTGCCCCCCACACATAAGTGAAAATCATGTGAACAAGAAGCATCCCCTAAACACCCTTTAAATGCCCTACCTGCTTCTCTCTCTCTAAAATAGTGCTCTCCAAAAACCCAAAAATACTGCATCAAATATATACACAACTGGAACTGAAGCTCTGGGGCCAGCAGGAGGCCAGAGGATGCATGAGGCTGGAGGTCATCTGTGTTTTAAAATACTGTGTAGTAACCTTGTGCATGTAAGTTCCATTCTATTCAATGGGTCTTACTCCCAGGTACCTGTGTATAGAATTGCAGCCTAGCAGCACAATTTATACATGCCTACTCAGAAGTAAGTCTCACTGAATATGATGGAGCTCATTCCCGGGTAAATGGGTACAGAACCACAGACATAATCACCTTTTTATCTAAAAAGACTCTGCAGATAATATGCAACAAATCATCAACTGATAAACAGTAATAAAAAGTAATAAAGTAAGCAAAAGATAACAGACCAACTATAAATATGTCTACTATCAGTGGAAAAAATGCTACTTTAAAATGCCTAAATATATAAGAAGAGGTTTTTTTAGCAGCATGCCTAAGATCAGCAAAGATGTTGCCCTGTTCATACTGCATACTGTTAGCACGGGATAAGGATGGAGGAAGGCAGGAATGGCAATTAAGGAGAGATGGCCTGATGGTAGCAAATGAAGATTAAAGGATTGGTTTGACTGAGTGAACGTGGCATGCAGGCAGCAACAACTAAATCCCTTTCCCTGGCCTGTTCACATGCTCTGCCTCCCACACTGGTTGCTTCTTGTACGCCAGCTTAACTGGCTCCTTTGCTTTCCAAAGCAAGACTGAAATAGTCCTGCCAAAGTCCATGTCTGGCATCGTCCTGCCTAAGATCTTGGGCAGCCAGGACTGTTAGGGATATCAGAGGTTTCAGACACGCATTGGCAAGCCATATACAAAAGCGTCAACAAAAATTTAGAGCATGGGGCAAAACATAGGTACCAGTCAGGAAACAAAGGTGGTGTTTTTTAATTTCAATAACTGATACTTGCATTTGCTTCTTAAACTACAATATCCTAGTATAGCCTACATAATATCCTAAAAAAATAAAAAAGCATCTCTTGATATTCCGGTGACTGAGGTTTGGGTGATACGTCACCCTAAATCCCTTGGTATGTTACTCAAAACAAACACACACAGCAGATGACAGAAAGAGGTTCTGGTGGCATTTCCAGTAGCTTCTAAAGCAGAGGAGGCTTCACTGCCCTTGCATTGCTCTCTGCCCTTCCCCGTGAGCAGCAGAAGACACATAAATTATGCAAATATATGCAAAATTACAATGCTTTCTTAGTATCGAGCAGAGAATCCAAAGCTTTGCATAGATTGCTGTGATGCATCGGTGCCTTTCTGGATGAATACTTCTGAGGGTTGGGCAGATTATCAGGCACTGAAGAAGCAAAAGGACTGGCCTGGAGAAGCAGGAGGAGATGTTTTGTTTTCATAGTTAAAATAAGCTTACTTTGCATTTTTAAAAATGTGCTTATTTTTTTTTGCAGTGCACATTCCACTACATATTGTCCGGAAAGGAGGGGTTTCAACATTAAAAATTAAAACCTGTTCAACATAGGGAAAAACATTCCTATCCCATTAAATCCAAGCTATCATTGTTTTATAATCTCAGTTGCCATAAAATGCTACATTCCAGAAAATTCAGTGTTCCGTGCTGGGAAGTAAAGCAAATAGGATGCCAGTGGCAGGCAGTGGGTTATCGCCATGTGTGACAGATATTGCCTCCCAAGTGCCCTGTGATAAGAAGTGCACTAAAAACAAAGATAATGCTAAGTGCTAAAAAACACACACCACCCAACACTGAAAGCAGGCCAAGCAGCACAGTGGAGGATAATGGCTGCTATTGTTTAAATGAATGAGCTGTTGGAAGCCCAGGAGGTGGGACTCCCTGAAAAGGGGAGAAGCGTGGCAGAGTCTGACATATAGTCCAAAAAGAGGCTGTTTCAGCATTTTAAACGCTCTGAAATCCTCACTCCCCTGACCCCTGAAGGGAGCAGCTGGGCTATTTGATTCAGCTGCCACTGGCCATCAGTCCCTGCTGAAGAGGAAGAGCCAGGGGAGAAGAGGAAGAAAAAGAGTGACTGAGAGGAGGAATGGTGGAGGAGGGGGATCCTTGTGTATGTGAGGGTGTATGTTTACTTGTATGGGTGTTTGTGTGGCCGGAGGAGTATCTGTGTGCTGTGGAGTGTTTGTGACCCCTGTCGTGCTCTGTGGGTGCATAAACTAAAATGGCAAAATTTAAGTTGGCAATGGGCACAATACAAACTAAACTCAACAAATTATACCTCCTCACATCTAATATTGAGGCTAGAGGTACCTCAGTGGTCAGGTTGTTCTGAAGTTCTGGAGGAGCCACTGAGAAAGCCCTACTATGGGCCCCTGCACTGCCAACCTCATCCCTCACGGGCCACCAGACAGGCCTCTTGGGTTGACCTGAAAGACCAGACAGGTTGGTGTGGGAAAATATTAATGGCAGCTTGCCCCAAATCCCTGAGCAGACTCATATAGATGTTAAATAGGATGGGTGACAAGATCAAACCATGTGGTTTGATTTCTGATGGCATCCAAGGCTGAGGGTATGAGAGAAGCAAGACCTTCTTGAGATGTTAATGCTGTGAGCTGCTCCACTGTAGGCTCAGGTTGTATATATGTGTAAATAAATCATATATATATATCATAAAGACACCACAGTCTCCACTGCCCTTTATTTCAAGGAAACTGAAGCCTGGAACCCCTTGAATATCACACCACTTGGCGACTGGGGTGCAACACTTATTCTATTCCATTCTATTCATTCTGCTTTTCAGCCCTCCAATATCTCATCGTTCAGCTTCTGAATCTATTGCACTGGACTTTCTGGGATAGTTAATAATAATATTTATTATGTATAAAGTGCCTCAAGGACTGGGCGCTGTATTATAATTACATAGAAAAGGAACAAATCTTGCCTGCAGGTTTATAACCTAAAGAAAGTGGAAATGCCTCTGAAAAGCTACATATTTGGAAGCATGAATATTTGCAAAAGAATCACTTCATGGGTGTACGATGTACAAATTTCAAGTATCAGTGATAAGGCATAGATATCATGTGTTGTTCTTGGAGATGCATTATATATTGTTTCTTTGTGCCTGTGTTCAACAACTTCAGCTTCTGTTTCATTGTTTTCTTGGTCTCTGCTCATCCATACCCACTAAACTAGCTCAGTAATTCTAGGGTGAGCGGCAATGTTGCATGAAAAGGTTGGATCTATGAAAGATGACACAATGACTGTTCCTTCCCCCAGAACCATTCACTATTCTCAAATCAGTTGCATTCCCTATTCCTCTCAATGAAGCTTGTGTCAGAGAATTATAGCAGCATGGTAGGTGATATTCCCTAATGCTGCGAAGCAGATTTGGGGGGTATAGGAGGTTGCGGGGGCTAGAGAAGGAGAAGGACTGTTGCACAAGTTGTTTTGCTGCTGGGCAGACACAACTGGATGTTATCCGCTATGTGCATCTTTTTTTATCATTATTTTACACTATTAGAAATACAACCCAGCATTACCTCAATACAAAAACATCTACTGTTTCAAAATAATGACTGTGCCCATGACTATTATCGTTTATGATAAATGCAAAGCTCACTTAAAGCTATGGGTTTGTTGTTACTGTTCTTCACAGTCTTTTGGCTGCCTTTTTAAGAGCCGTGCAGTCTGCTTCGCAAGCTAGTTAAGCTGGAGGCATTAAATTCAACACTCTCCCAGATTTACTTGTTTATAAAGCTTTGTACAAAAAGGATAGACTTACAATCAGCATTCTTCATTGCAGTTAGCAGGTGTGTGTGTGTGTGTGTGTAATGTGCAAGTCACTATCCCAGCTGCTAAAGTCAATGAAATACCCAGGAGGGAACAATCACTTATGTGATGATTACTAATTTTAAAAAGAAGAAAGGAAAATCCTATCAATGTATTAAGAGGTAGTTGGAGCAGAAAAAAGGTCGAAGCCAACGCCTTGAATTGTGCTTGCAAATGGATGGGAAGCCAGTGATTGAAAACATTTTCTGGACTTCCACTGCTACGCACTGAGCTCACCAAATACATGCTGAGTGGCAGTAGTTGATGTGCCCTTCAGAAGTTGACTAACTTTGGATTTATTACAAATTCCGTTCTCGTTCAGTAAACAAGTTGCCCTCAGTAGCTGCCACTCTGCGGTACAGACTCCGAGATTTCAAGAAGCCTCCACTTTAGTTTCCTGTTATTTCAATTCCTCTGTGGATCACCAGCAAAGGGGAAAGTCTTAATTCAAAGATGGCAAGAGATGCAGAAAGGACGAGCAGAAACACCCAAAAGACAATATGTGTGTGTGTGTGTGTGTGTGTGTGTGAGAGAGAGAGAGAGAGAGAGAGAGAGAGAGAGAGAATGAACAGCAGCCAAATAAATTAAAAGGAATGGGAATGGCCTCTAGAGAGCTCCCCTCCACCCGGCTGTCCGCTCAGCTGAGAGATATTCAACATCACCCTAGTCTGTTAGTTACTGAATATTTTATACTCTGGCTACAAACGCTCCATTTGTATTCTGTTTCTCTCTTTCGTCATATCTATTATAAACGAGCAGTGTCTGGGAACTCTCCCAGGGAAGATTTGCCTGGATGGCTATGGATATGTTATAGTCAAATTGTGGAGAGTAAACTAGCTTTTTGAGTCGGGCAGCAAAGAATGGGAGAGGAAAAAAGATAATAAGCGGGTTATTAAAAAATAAATACATGTCAAATTGTATGTAGTTTCATTCCACAGTGTAATAAGACTCATCCACACTATATTGGTGGTGGTGGTGGTGTGTGTGTGTGTGTGTGAGAGAGAGAGAGAGAGAGAGAGAGAGAGAGAGAGAACATCATGGCCTGCCTGATACACTAGCCATGGCACACAACTGCAAATGAATACAAGGCATTTGGGTTGTGGGTCCATATAACTCTGCTTATGTTGAGCCTGCAATGGTTGTCTGTGTGATAACATACCACACAACATTTAAGTCACTAATAAAATGTGGAACTTGCTCATCTAAAAGCCACAGCTTGATCCACAGTAGAAAGGTCCATGAAGATACTTACGTTAACATGAAATTCAACACTCTTTCAGGTGGCAACTTCATCCTGTCCACATTATCTGCCATCACTAGAGTCCCATTGAGCAGGTTGAAGCAAAAGGACCTCCTGGAAGCCCCAGGAGGCTCTACGCAGCGTGACTTCTCTCTATGATCACAACGTGGAGCTTTTAGCCAGTGATTTTCCTTGGGTTAATTTGGATGGGATATTTTTCCTCCCCAGAAAAAATACATCCCCATAAAACACAGTATGATAGGGTGCACAATCTATGTGAATCTATGTGGGCCTTGCTTCTGTAAGCAGAAGCAAGCAGAAGACTCATTTCCTACTCATAGCTCTTCCCTGCAACAGTCATGGCACATTCTGACAGGTAGCAACAGGAAGGGATGTGATACAGGTGATAAGAGGGGAATCTGAACAGGCCAATGTATGCTTTGGCTCAAAACATGAGACAAAACTGGCCCCATTTCTGAAATAATCACTGTAAATAAATTTTGCAGTGAGGCTTTCTGTGATGTGCAGGACTTCTGCATCAGCAGCACACTGAAGAATCCTCATGGTAGTATATAATGCATCTCTGTATGCCTCTCTCCCTCCCCATATGTGTGTAAGAGGGACATGTAAGAGGGAGATCGAGCTGCTTCTGTATCTGGAACAGAGTCAAAGAATGAATGAACTGCATAGTATTGCTAGGAGACCATTCCTTTTTTATGAGCTATTCCCTGCTATGTTACATGTCTTTCCAGTGCTCCAGTCAGGTCACCCGAGCTGTTTTCTGAAGCTAAATGTTCAGGACAGAAAAAGCAAGTACTTCTTCACAGCACATAGTTAAGCTATGGAATTTGTTCCCACAAGATGTAGTGATGACACCAACTTGGAGGACTTTATTAAAAGAGGATTAGACCAATTCATAGGGGACAAGGCTCCCTGTGGCTAGTAGCCAATATGGCTATGCTCTACCTCTACTGATGGAAAAAGTACACCCCTGAATGCCAGCTGCTGGGACTCATACATGAGGAGAGCGTTGTTGCACTCAGGTCGTGCTTGCTGACTTGCCATCTAATCCAGGAGGGCTTTTCTGGTCCAGCTTTCCCTTTACATATGCTCCAGCCAAACCCACATTTTAACATACAGTTGGACGAAAATACACAGGGCCATCAGCTTTGTCCCTTTGTTATGTAGAAATTAAATATTTGAGTGACAGAAGGATTGGTGAAGTAGGAAACACATTTGAAAGCATCACACTTCTCTGCCTGTTTATTTGTGTGATCACAACGCTATCCTGGCAACTTAAGGAAGAGTTGGCTATTTTTAATTTAAACTGATAGGCTGCTGGTTGTCAGGAATGACTAGCCGATATTCCTTTAAGAATGAATGAAGAGGATATTTTTTGAATCGAAAACCTGCTGGCAGAGTGGGGTCTGAGACTGCAAAAGCAAGAAGCAAATTTGCAGGAAGCAATAAAGGGAAGCTGTGAGTTTTTAAAGAGGACTGTGAGTTGAAGACTGTGGTGGGTTCACACTGTTGCTTTGGGAACCTGATGCATGATGAGCAGTAATGCTGTCTGCTTCAGGAGTCTGCTTGCTTCCAAAATGCTCTGCTTCTGTATTTCTAAACAGATTTTTCAAAGAGACCATAAAGAGCAAGACAAGGAAACAGACCCTGTAAGAGATGTATCTCAGTAACCTCCCGCTGCACAGGAAAGTGAAATGAGATGACCAAGCACCTTCTTGTTAACACCACATGTGTTTTAAGCTAATTGTGCTGACTGATTCACACAGCGTGTGTTACTATACTAGTTAAATCCAACGAAGTCTCGTTCTCAAATAATTCTTGCCATTACTATATGAGGCTGCCCCATCACTTTCCTTTGGGAGTGTTAACAAGGAAATGAACGAGTTGTTTGAAGCTAGGGAACAAAAGCTATCAGTGCCACTGCCAGATACCCAGGGCTGTACTGGTACATTGCCTTGTCCTCCTTCCAAGGAAGTTTGCAGAATCCATCCACTGGAAACTCCTTTTGACCCTTCCAGTTTCAAGTACCCCTTAAAAGCTCCCTTAGCAAGTGGAGCTTCTGTGTGATTTCTTGATGGGAGAATCACTGATGATGAACAGTGAGAATCTCTAGGCAGTGGTAATCAGCAACAACACACTAAATGAATGCTAGAGAATGCTACCTTTGAACATGTGTCAGTCAGATGCCTGAGGGAAAGAAAGAATAAGGACGGAGCTTAATAATGACCATCCCTCCCACCTACAACACAGAACCATATTTACTGGCGTAAGATAATATAAAAAATATTATCTCTTACTATACTATAAGAAGAGTTAGCATGAATCATGTTTATCTCATGATAATTGAAGCCATTACTTGAGCAAGTGAAACTGCTATCACAAATCTATCTCTTATCACCTCAGGCAATTATCGAACAAGAGACAAGCTGAGAAGTGATCAAGGCAAGCTATCACATGTTTGTGCCACCTCACTCAGTTCATGGGGCATCCTGGCTTATTAGGAACATCCTGGCTTTGGTCCAGCTACACTCACAAAATAAATGGAAGCAAGAATGATTAGAAACAGAAATGATGAATGCCATAGCACAACACAACACAAAACAGAGAGAGAGAGAGAGAGAGAGAGAGAGAGAGAAAGGAATGAAGGATCGAAGGAAATGAATTTAGATATTAGGATTGACCCAATACTGCCAGTTGTGTTACAAGCTTAATTTTTAACGGGCTGATAAAAATCTCTCCATTTTCTTCTTCTCTGACTGTACACCCTGTCTGGTTTCTAAATAATTCAAAATATATTTATGCTTCCCTTAGTGCACACCCTGGGAAACTCAAAACAACATTAAAGTAAAGCCAAAAGAATGCAGTCACCTTGCACGAAAACAGACTCTTGGTATTGCTACATGGAAGCAGAAAATAGAGAAATCTACCTAAAATCACAATGGAGAATCAAGACATTGTAAAGGGGGGCATGATGATGGCGAACGTGGAAGAGGAGAAAAGGTGGATTTTGTGGGGTCAGAGGCGGTTCCACTGGGTTTCTTAGTAGTTGAAGTCAAAGCTAAATAGACTGCCAGCCCCAAACTGTCCCCAGCAGTGACCATGCCCTAATAATTTCAACATTCAACACCTCTGAGAAATCTCTGAACCATTGAGGGCAGCAGTGGTGGCAAATGGTATACTACCTTAATGGTTTCTTATGATATACTCTTATGTGACACCACAACTCTGCTAAGAAATGTAGAAACAGCTCTCTTTTTCTGCTGCATTGCATATTAGCCATTCTTTTCCAGTACAAGAAATACTATACATAAAAAATCCCTTCCACAATGGCTGGAGGAACTGTTTACTCAATGGATAATTTAAGGATTAGCTAAGGGAAAGCCAAAATTAGTCAGATGTGAACAGGATGGTAGCCATACACCATACCCAGCCCTGGCTCAAACCTTTATCAAACAAACCTAGAAGACAACCATGATATAATGTAAAGTCAGAGCAACACAAACATCTGTCTCTGATTCTGGACAGAATGAGCCATCTATCAACTAGGCAGACATGGGTGTTCAGGTTAGTCACCAAAACATCAACTATGTAACTTCAGTAATGAGAACAATTATCATATTGACATGGGAACCTGCCTTATCCAGTCAGATCACTAGTACCTCTGGTTCTGAATAGTCTGCAGCAGGGGTAGTTAACTTATGGACCTCCAGAGGTTGTTCAAATCCATCTCCCCTAAGTCCCTTCTAGCATGGCCAAATGTCAGGGATGTTGGGAGTTGCAGTTCAGGAGAACCTGGAGGGACACACATTAGCCACCCCTGGTGTGCACTGACTGGTAGCAGTTCTCTGGGATTTCAGATGTGGTCTCCCCTAGCTGTGACAGGAGATGTTGGGGATTAAACCTGGGGCTTTTTGCATTTAAAGCAAGTGTTCTGCGGCTGAGCCATGGCTCCATCACTAGACGAATGCACAGCTTGCTGGAAAGCAGCTTACACTGAAATAATTATTTATCTAGAGCAAGTGTGGGGAAACCGTTGGTTCTTCAGATGTTGCCAGACTACAGCTCCAATCATCCCTGGTCATTGCCCACACCTGCTAGGGCAGATGGGAGTTGTAGTTGAGTCACACCTGGAAGGCCAAAGATCCCCCACATCTGATTTAGACAGTTTACTGGACCCTGCATCTGAGGACAATTCTCATCTCTTCCCTGTGAGAGGAGAACCAGAGCTTAATGAAATTTCATGTGCTCAGCCAGAGGAAAATGTTAATTAACTCACTTTAGCAGCCCCGTTTACCAACAGGCAGACATACTCCTCCTGACTGGGTTCCGATTTCTCAGTCAGGCTCCAGTCCAGCAGGTGATTAATAACTTAGTGGGCTTTCAGAAAGACTGCATTTATTATTCAAATTAATGAAATTATAATCAAGAGGTGACAAATTAGCAATTGCTCCTTGACTGAATGTGGAAACTCATTAGGCACTTCTGTGGCATACGCCAAGTGCTACAGCTTCATCTTGGTGGCTGGAGACAGGAGGTGAAACAAGAGAAAGAGAAACAGTGGGCGGGAGGCTGCCCTTCAAAATGACTTTGCCCCATAAAACCAATTGCTTTTTTTCACATTATTTTTGCCATCTTCCTGGGTCTCTTATTTACCTTCCTTAAATTAAAATAGCAACCAGGGAGTCCCTACTAATGCAACAACTGCCCTTGCTTAAACATTCCGTCTAAGCTCTTTCCAAACCACACCCCACAGTTATTTTCATAAATCAGTTTCTACCTACATCATATTCTAAAGTTTCAATAAAAGAGGTAGCAATGAAAAAGGACTCCCTCTACTATCTTAAGGAAAGACCAAAAATATATAAATATGTGTACAAGATTAGAGGATAGCAGGAATTAATTACATCAAAATCACGGCTCCAGCACAGAAAACAACAGCTGTCACAATCTTGGCAAACATGACTTCTCCCTTTAAAAAACTCAAATCAAAATCAGTTTTCTAGCACTCGTGATGCAGATACATGCCTGGAAATGTGAAGGATGTTCTTGCAAAACAGGTGTGGGGAACCTCTGGCCCTTCAGACTTTCTGAACTACAGCTTGCATCAGTCTCAGCAGGCTTGGCCAATGTTCAGAGATGATGTGAGTTGTAGCCCAGCTACACCTGGGGGCCAAAGATCCCCCACACCTGTTCTAAATGCTTGGAAACTAGGAGTGATCTGCACAGTTGGCTGCCCATGTTCCATATTGTGGTGTCACAGGGAATGGTTCCCTGCCTTCCCAGAACACTTTACACAATCTCAACTGTGCACTACAGCATAAAACTAGGAAAGGGGTGTGTCAGGGTGAGGGGAGTAGACATATCCTAGGAGAGAGGCTGAGCTCCAACTCTGCTTTCCAAACGGCAAAATGAAAAGTGTTATTTGCCAAAACCGAACTTCAGTGCCAGGAAGCAAGAGCCATTAAGCACCAGCAGAAACCAGGTCTGGCATACCTTAGAGGACGATTGTTTCCCCATAATATTCAGTAAGCCCTTCTTCTCAAAACATCCTTTCCCCCATCCTAGCCAAGAAGATCACTCACCAATGTGCTTCCCATACATGTGATAATAGAAGGAGACACAGAATCTGGCAGTCATGTTGTACATGGGGCTGATCAGCCTAGCCTTGTCGTTCTTCACCCGGGGTGCAGACGCCTCGATGAACATGTAGTAGCCTGAAGAGCAAGGAAACAAAGGTGGTGGGGAATGCAATGCTCAGTAGGATTTAGAAAGGAAAACCAGCTACCTTTGGGGAGCTGAGTGAGAGCCAGCCACATACTCTCCACCAATCCCCACCAGTGTGCAATGGCAAAAGACACTTCACTGTTGGATGCAGCCTAGATAGCACTCTCTGTTCACTCTGGGCAACAGCAAGGCCCCACAGACTGGGTGAGTATAAGAGGCAACAGGAGGCCAGCAGCTCCTCTAATTGTCCAGCTAAGCATCTTCTCATGGCCACAGTCCCTCCTGCTTTCTTGCTGGCTTGTGGTGGCCTTCTTGCTGCCCTTGTTCCCACCTTTGATTTTCTCTCTCTTATTGTACACAGGTAACCAGAGATGGGATGCTTACAGCAGGCCCAAACAGAATGTCCACAGGATGGGAGATGGCCTTTGAGTTGGCAGGTTTAAAAGGTGGCTTGACTCAGCCCCTTTCCTCCAAACGATAATTGAGCAACACTGTTTTTAACATTGTAATCTCTTCTCAGAGGTGACATGGATTGCATCCCAGAAGTACCTGGCCCCGGGAGTTGGAGATTTCAGTGGACTCCTGCTGCAGAAACCAGCCTGAATACTTCTGAGTGTTTAAACATGTCTCCCTCTCCACTTGCTTTTCTCCTCTGTGACTTCAAAGCAACTATCAATGGAACAAGGACATTTGGCAGCAGGCAATTAGCCAGTAACAAGGACTAATGCTCTCCTGATTCCCCTAAACAAAGCTGTGGGAGTTTTAATTGGGTATTTAATGCGAATAAGAAACATGCAAATTAACTGCCTGCTCCCCATGCCCAATGCAGAGCAGATGTGTGTGTGTGTGTAGAAAACCAATCTATTTTGTCCTCAGGTTCCAAGGCGGAGTATGATACTGAGAGCTAAATCTGTCTTGTAGAGGACTTGGCAAAGGCTAGAAGCAACAATCCTTTCTATATTCTACAAAATTCCCAGAACAGTTCTTGTCACGTAGAGACCTCTGCTATGTGAGAATCTGAGGGTGGCAGGCGGGGTGGGGGGGGGAAGGGATGGAATAGAGGGAGGGGTGAACAAAGGATTGCATTGTAGGGTGTTAGGACTTAACAGATGCTGCAATGTTTCTAGCTCCCAGCATGAAAATGAGAGGAAGAAGTACTTAGATACGTGAGAGATGAAAACCTGGACGGGATTATTTCTGAGGAAGTAAATAAAAAGGGAGTGGAAGAAAATATGGACTGCTGATGGCTAGAGCACCCTCCCTCTTTCCTAGTTCAGCAGGGAATGGTAAATATAAAAGGTTTCCATACTTTCTTCCCACTAGAAATCTCTAGGGAGCCAGGATTGGGGGAGTGAATGGGGCACAACTTTGCAAAGGAAGCTGGAAGTTCCATTACCTTCTGTTTTTTTTTAATAAGATATTTATTAAGATTTTTTAAAATATTACAATAAAGTGAAAAAGAAGAAAAAACAGATAAATAACAAAAATACAGAATAAAAATAATTAAAAACACATACATTTTCAATTGCTTATTTTCCTTTAACTTGTTTCCCGGACCTCCTCGTACCTCCCTTTTTTGTATTCCACCACAAATTGTTGGTTCAGCAAATCCTTACCATTATATTATTACCTATTTATAATCCTTTTTTTTCATATTCTCTTAAAGCATTACAGCTGGAAACCACTTAATTTCAATCCAACATCATTCTAACATTCATTTTACAATGTTTCTGTAAATAGTCTTTAAATTTCTTCCAATCTTTGAAGTTCCATTACCTTCTGGTGTCCCACTGAAATCCATGGTTGGGCCCGTGTTGGCAGAGCGCTTGGGGTCGTGGGTCAGACCACTCTGACGAATCCAGTCAAAGTTGTCAGTTGTGTCTTGTGTATATCCACAGATCTTCTCATCCTCAAAATGACAGGTGTTCCCTGTAGTAGTAGTAGTAACAACAACAACAAAAACAACAACTTTATTATTATATACCCCACCCATCTGGCTGGGTTTCCTCAGCCACTCTGGGCAGCTCACAGCATATATCAAAACATACTAAAACATTAAACATAAAAAAAACTTCCCAATACAGGACTGCCTTCAGATGTCTTCTAAAAATCAGATAGTTGTTTATCTCCTTAACATCTGAAGGGAGGGTATTCCACAGGGAGGGCACCACTACCAAAAAGACCCTTCAGTGGACCTTCTGAAGGAAGGGAGGTTAACCAGAATGCCATATGCTAAAATATGAAAAAAGCAAGCGAACAAACATATGGAGCCCCTGCCTTGTAATAGTTATGGTTCTGCAGTGACGTGGTAATAAAGCACAAAGAGCATCTTCATCACAATGATGTAAGAAATGCCCTGCTGGCTCAGACCAAAGGCCCACACAGTCTAGCGTTCTCTTTCTCAGTGTGGCCAACCTGTTGCCTCTTGTGAAGTCTGCAGGTAGGGCATGAGCACAATAGCCTTCTCATGCTCATGTTCCGGAGCAACTGGTATTTGGACTTCTGATCCTGGAGATGATATGCACCCATCCATGTAACCTGACCTGACCTTCCACAAGATAGTGACTAGGAAGAACGTACACAAATGAACTGAACGATCCCTTCTTTCCTTTTAAATCAATGGGTAAATGTGGGAGAGAGTAAAATCTATATACCAACAAGAAACTCCCTGCTTGTGTACATATGTGCTGATAGAACACTTTGTGATCACATTGGTATGATTGATGTATCCAATTAAAGCAGGTAACATTTGTGTTTCAGAAATGCTTTTTGACATTTCCCCAGATGACTACTGAAATACAGAGACAACCCCCCTCCTGCCCCACCCAACATCCCTTGCTCTCTGTGATGAAGCAATCTGTATACGGCATAATAATAATATTAATAATATAATATAATAATAATTTCATCATTTTAAGGATCAGAGAACTAGAGTCCAAGTAGTCCCCAAAGAGGGTTCATTCTTTGGTTTGCCAACACTGAAGCTACGGATACACTCAGCACATTGAAATATAGAAGTGTCAGAGCTTGATACCAAATGGGCACATGTGTTCACATGGGGCTCCAACCCACAACCTTGAGATTAAGAGTCATTCTCTACTACTGACTGAGCTATTCCAGCATACACGGCTAAAAATATTGGAGGTGACCATTCTTGGTCTGGCTTTTCAGTGCTTCAGGCACACATACAATTCAAATCCTGGCTCTCCCAGTTTTCTTTGGACTCCATAACGCCAGGTTAAACATGTGCATGTGTGAAAGCCTTCATGGAAAACATATACGTTTCCAGCTTTCTCCTTTCTCTCTCTTTTGGGTACTTCAGACACATAGTGTTGAAGGGTACAGGCCAGGCCAGATTCCACATTAGGGTCTCCAAAGTAGGATGTGTGCCTAGCATTTAAAAAAAAAATGTCTATAGATTTTGTATGAGGAGTCTAGCCTGTGCCCACCCAGAGATGCTCTGTACCTGAAGGAATGGTTTGTAGAAGCTCTGGGCTGAAAGGTTGCCCCTGGTGAAGCTCTGCCGGCTGCTGAAGCACGGAGGGCCCCATGGAAACTCGGCTAGAGAGCTCCTGCAAGTGAACACAGCCAAAGGGAGCTTGGCTGGCCACTTAACTGCTAATTAACCCTGACTAAGTGCTCTCTACTCGGTCCATTCATTTCTAATTAGCATCCTAATCCAAATTAGCCACCGTTTGTAATACTGAGTGCCGGGGACTGCCCAGCATCTGGAGCTAGAGGAGAAAAGGAGGCAGGAGATCTGAGACTCTGGGATTCGCAATAACAGTCTCTGTGGTTTATTCGATCTGTTCTGTGTCCAGATCTGAAAGGCAGGAGCTGAGGCGCGACGGCAGCTGCTTAGCAGCTCTTCCAAGGCGTTATGTGAATGAGATGGCTGAGCTCCAGTTCTAGCAGTGCCGATCAAGTCACACATGGGAGTCCTGCAGCACAGAAAAGGCTGTCGCACAAGGCTTGGTCATTTCAGCAAGCTACTTAACTCTGGCCAGAGGTTGTTGCACTTGGCTTCCAGATCTAAGCCACAATTCCAGCAAACTCAAAAGAAACCCCTATAATCATACAGTACCACGCCTTTGAAGGCCATCTAATTCAAACAACTTACACTCTGCCCATCTCCAGCAAGCTAGCACTCAATGCAAATTAATTCCCTGTCCTCCACACCAGTTTCACAGATTTCAATTCAAATTAAAGCAAATTAAAACAAATAGGAAAGTTGAGGTTAATGCAGAGCAGAACTAAGGCCACCTTGTTGTTGTTTAGTCGTGTTCGACTCTTCGTGACCCCATGGACCAGAGCACGCCAGGCACTCCTGTCTTCCACTGCCTCCCGCAGTTTGGTCAGACTCATGTTTGTAGCTTCGAAGACACTATCCAACCATCTCGTCCTCTGTCGCCCCCTTCTCCTTGTGCCCTCCATCTTTCCCAACATCAGGGTCTTTTCCAGGGAGTCTTCTCTTCTGATGAGGTGGCCAAAGTATTGGAGCCTCAGTTTCACGATCTGTCCTTCCAGGGAGCACTCAGGGCTGATTTCCTTCAGAATGGATAGGTTTGATCTTCTTGCAGTCCATGGGACTCTCAAGAGTCTCCTCCAGCACCATAATTCAAAACCATCAATTCTTTGGCGATCAGCCTTCTTTATGGTCCAGCTCTCACTTCCATACATCACTACTGGGAAAACCATAGCTTTTACTAAGGCCACCTATCTCCAGTCAAATTTTTGAATATATTATCATTGGAGAACCTTTGACAAGGCATGATGACCTCATTTGACCACACCACACATTAAGCCACCCTCAATACGGACCAGAGACTGCACGGGCAAAACAGTGCTCTTAGAACTGGACCAGGAACCTTGGACACAGCACCGAACAGATGGTGAACCATACAAGCAAAGGGACCACCAATATCGAGGGACCAAATCTTCTTTATGATTTGGAAGGGGAGGAAGTTCTAATTTGGTCCCACTCTTCCCAAACAAGCTGCCAGCACTGTTAAAAGCTGATAGTTCCCACTGTCTGTTGCTTGGCTAGAGGAGCAGAGATACATCCCAACAGCCCATTGTTGTATCTTTGAACTGAGCATTTATGCACTTCATACAGCCAGCTGTTTCATTCTGATCTGCATCTTAGGGCAGAGGTCTGCTGTGTATCTTCAGAGGATGGGCTAGCTGAAGGATTAGTACTAGCACAACAGGTTTTTCTCTTGCGGGACCAGTGAGTCCGGGTCACTGGGGGATGGAGTGTGCAAAGGAGTACTAAGGGCAAGACAAAATAGCTTGGGGATCAAATGGCCATGACTTTATCGATTACAGATGTCAGTAGGTTTTGGCACAGGCATTGGGTGTGTATCCTGAATCACCCAGCTCATCTGCTGGGTGATTATTCCTTCAGGGTTGATCCTGGGTTTTAGGATCATCCTATGATGTGAATCAATTCCAGGAATTTTTTCGAGGGTGCCATCTTAGGGTGTTATATAGCCCATTAGCCCCCGTTTTGGCGTTTGTACAAAATACGTCCCCCTGGACCCCTTTAACAGGGCACCCTGAAAATCTCACTGATGTACTGGGGGTGCTATTATGAGCCACCGCATCTGCCAGACTAAGGAACCGACCCAATGCTTACTGTGCTGCTGAGTGTGAGCCCTTATTGGTCAGAGAGGAGAATGTTGCATTGCACAAGGAGAAATCCTTGCATGGATGGAACATTCACCTTAGCACTGTGTTGCACGCAACCCATCATCTTTGCTTTACAGCACATGGTCTTGAATTAGCCGAACTGCAAGAAAGAAGACGGGTGCAATTTACAAATCCCTTCACTTGAACCTTCTGGGCCATAACATAGCATCTGTTTAGCAACACACAGGAACAACTCATTAAAATTGTGGAAGGGGAAAATTAAGGAGGCAGAATGTAATCAACAGGACTGGAATATGGTCAGGTTATTAGCGTAGGGCATTCTAAATCCATTTACAAGTTGAAAGAAAGATAAATAAGTGAATTCTGGGAACTTTGTTAGGGATCCTAACAGTCAAACAGTCAAACTGGGAGTAATTTCTGAGAATTAGATTTTGTTTTGTTCTGGTCAGGCTTGTGGATGTATAATCTCAAGGGGCCTGGGAAATAAATGTTCTCCCCACCACCCTGTCTCAGTCTCTTTGGGTAGATGATACCCAATGCCTAGCTCTTTACTCACTCCACGTACTTGCCCTAACAACATTAAGCATGAACATCATATTAACCAAAGAGAAAATGGATGAAGAAATAATTACATTAAGCGATTCTCTGAGCCTGTAAATTAATCAACATTATGTACCCCTTGATCAGGCTGCCATGGACATTAATCATATAATCTTTGCCTTTCATTCAAGAGTGCGAGACATTCACACCTAAGATTGTATGTAGGCAACCATGTGTAATGGTTCTTTCGCTCTAATAAGCCCACCTCCCAAATTCACCATGAAGAGCAGTTGTGGAATTCAGTGTGGGAGGAGAAAGAGAGAGCTGAAGATGGCACATATCATTCATGGCTTCCTTTTGCTTTTAAAACAGACACAAGAGAAATGATCCCACTTCATGGCACCAGAATGGCCAAAGAGCACTGGGTTGATATATAGCTGCCTCCACATAGGGCTCTTGCCAGTTTGGGTGTAATAACAGACTGAGAGGCCTTGTGTCTTAATCTTAGGGAGGCCCAGCTCCAAATACACTGAAGGGGGGGCAGCTTGTGCATGTGTGTGTGCGCACACCCACACACATATGTACACATATATGCATTCAATTTTGGGGCAGGATTTTAACTAGAATCCCTCCCCTCCTCCCTCCTCTGAAATTAGCAGTCTCCTGAGGCTATTTTTGGTAAACGTGGAGAATGGGAAAAGAAAAGCAATGTGCTTTAAAATGCACCTCCTGGGAAGGAGGGATCTTCTCCTGGGAAGTCTGATTTTACATGTGGACATTTTAAATACACTGAAACGGAGCAGCTTGTTTGAAAAAGAAAACCACCAAAGCAGCATATTCCAGAGTATGATCTCAGTGCTGGCTTGCTTATTTATTTATTATTAAATAATATTATAAATAATAGCCAGATAGGCTTTCAGGGCAGTTTCACAACAATAAAATCAATGTGATATACAAAAATCACGGTGCACATGGCGCATCACGGCTATGCACAATGTCTGGCTGGGAGGCTGGCTGCCGGCTCCATGTATGCTGCCCTGAGCTCATCACAGGATACAAATGTAACAGATACATAACTAATTGTGAGGGGCATCTCACATTTGGCAAGAATCCTCTCTGCTTTGCAAGCGTGGTATGGCTGAGATGTGTGAATAGACGAGCCTTTGCCAAGTCAATTAAGAAAAGAAAAGCTGTTGCAGACACTCAAAGATACAAAATATTCCTCATAATGAAATAGGTTAGGTATGAGCTTTCAAGCTGGTGGTTTCTTGGGGTTGGCATGTGTTTTCTTAACAGAGGATAGTCCTCTTATTTGAAGGGCTGCCTAGTCCATGTTCAGTTTAAAGATAAAGAACAGCAAGAAGGGAAGATCTTTTAGATGCCCATTGATGGTGAGCACCTGGAGAGCAGACTAAGCACACACACCTGTCTCCAGTGGCCACCAGTGGTTTTCCTTACTCTAGTAAGATGCACTGTTGCAGCAATTATTTCCAAATCATATCTATACATATGCATGCTTTTTTGATGACACATTTCCTCTTCGTGTGTGAAGATATTCAAGCAACCACCTTAAGGTTTCTAGATAAATACTTGGTAATGAATACCAAACATGTACACAGTAAAATAAACTGAAAGTAAAATGCAACTTACTAAACTGATCTGTAGGGTCCCAAAAAAATTCTGTTCGCAGCATGATAGAGAGTCTACAGTCAAGCTGCCAACAGCTCTTGCACCTCAACAACCTAAACTCTGGAAATCAAGGAATCCAAGGCAGGGCCTTCTGTGCTGGGCTCAGCAGTCACAGAGGGCTCAATGGCATAAAGCAGCTTGTAAGATATGCAGGATCCAATCATGCTGAGGTTTAAAGGAAAGTTGGACCAAACAAACCCACCTGCTTTTGCGGGACCCCTTGCTCAGTAACTTAAGAGGATGCAAAATTCAAAAGCTGCACCATATTCCCAGTTCTTTATGCAGTCCTAGTTTACTTTTTTTCTGAACAAAGAAGTACTAACTTTATCTATATGGCACAATTCTATGGCTAAACTCAGCACAGCTTCCTGCAACTGTCCTAAATAATCTTCTTCTGTTAGCATCACACTGTTCATTTTGCACACCTGGGATCTGATATTTTGAAGATAATGCGAGCTTATTATAGTTCAACAAAAGTCAATATGAACATTAAGAATAGAGTCTCTAACATTAAGTACCTGGGCCAAATCTTGAGAAACTTGGCCTCCAGCTCAGGTGGCCTCAATGGATGATAAGTCAATGTCTATTATTCTTTATATCTATTACAACGGCTAACAAAAGTAAATGCCACACTTCTGAATATTCCATCTTGGCTACAGCAACCTTTGATCCACATCAGAACAACAGGGGAAGGTGGTCGGCAAAACATTTTGCTTTAGGGCTTCAATACCTCTTTTTTTGTTAGTCGCTGTAATAAATATAATCGCATTGTTCTAGCATCCAAAGCAAATTTGTCCAAAGTTCTGTTTGACAATTTCCTCCCTTGCCTCTTTTTCTCTCTCAAGTTGCTTAAATTGTGAGCCTGAAGGCAATGACTTGGTTTGTTTATTTGTGCACAGTGCCTAGCATGTATTAGGGACTTTATTAATATTAAATGTTAATGGTGAAGGTGATGAAAATGGAGCCTCCAAAATCCCCTGAATCTAAAGTTATTTGCCCTGTATACTGTCTCTGTGCATGGCAAGCAACTGCTTCTAGGTTTCATCAATATGCAGGTAGCACTCAGCTCTATTTTTCCATATAGTCTAATTTAGACAAGGTGTGGCAGGTGCTGGACCAGTGTCTGGTCTGGAGGCAAAATGGCTTGAATGAGGGCCAATAAACTGAATATGAGTCCTGATAACAAAAGGTACTGTTGATTGGTGGTTGCTGGTGTTCTCCTTGATTCCACATATATGTGGCCTGGCAGTGGTGACTCAGAGGTGAGAAACAGTCACCTGGACAGGGCCAGGAAACAAAAACTTCACCAGACAAGCATCAAATACAAGTAAGAGAATGTAAGAAAGAATACAGTGTGGGAGTAGTGATGCAATTTTCTGAAAATTTCGATGTTGAGCTTAACTGCAGATTTTTTGCCTTCATTTCAACAAACATTTCTAACATATTAAATGCATTATTATACAAGTTTCTGTATTTTCTTAAAGTAACCAACATACGAAGAATTATATAAAATAATGCATATAACTGTATATAAAATAATTGTGTGTTAATGCAGGGTACCATATTACATATCTAAGTGTTTTTTGTATACGTGTTTGTTGATAAATTGTTGGATTTAAAAAGAAAAATTACAATGCATGAGGTGCTTGATGCAAGAGGTGGTCCGATTTGGAAAAAGTGCATCGGGCTGGATCCGCCAAATTCCATGTATAAATCCATTTAAAATTGATTCCTCCTCCATCCCTATGAGGGAGACACAGTTTCCATGGTCGGACACAAACGTTTGAAATAAATTTGTGGTCCGATTAAGCCTTGGCTCAGGTCAAGTGCTGATGCTAATTTTTCTACATTCCTGTGGCAGTGACCAGACCACACATTTAAGCATAGCTGAATATTAAAATTGCTTAGACGGGTCTGCCTTATAATTTCTGCATGACATTCCTGTTTCCCATATAAGTTTAACTTTTGTGTGTGTGCCTCTCTTTCCTATTGCCTGGGGCACTGAAGAAACAGAATTAAAAACTCAGTTTTGTGTTATGTGGTGCATTATTGGCTCAAATTAAGACAAGGCTGCATATTGGCCTCTTCCTAGGTTAATGAAGGATTCAGAGATTCAGTAATGCACACTGGTCTAGCTCCTGAATGGGCATGATTCAGAGGTATAGCACCTGCATTGCATTCAGAAGTTCCCAGAATCAGTCTCTGGAATGTTCCATTCAAATGATCAGGCTGCAAGTAATAGGAAACTCTTCTTCCTGAGACCCTGAATGACCACTGCTAGTCAGAATAGACAATACAGTGGTACCTCAGGTTACAAACGCTTCAGGTTACAGACTCCGCTAACCCAGAAATAGTACCTCGGGTTAAGAACTTTGCTTCAGGATGAGAACAGAAATCGTGTGGCGGCGGCAGCGGGAGGCCCCATTAGCTAAAGTGGTACCTCAGGTTAAGAACAGACCTCCAGAACGAATTAAGTTCTTAACCCAAGGTACAACTGTACTGGGTAGATTGACTAGTATTCTAACCTGGTATAAAACAGTTCTGTGTTCTGCATTCAAATGATCACTCCAAGCACCCTAGTCCTGGGTCTTTGATGCCTTCCTCTTATCTTTGGGCACCATCCAAGGCACTATATTTCATCTCTTAAACCTTAAACAGCTTAGGAAACGCATATGTTATAGACCAGCTCCTCCTATATGCCAGTGAGTCTATGGTATCTGTGCCAGCTGATCCTTTGTTTGTATCTACCTTATGTATTAGATCTATTATAGGCATTCTCAGCGGTTGCTACCTATCTATGGCTGCTTCCAGACTGCTGCCATTTTACAGGTGGGAATCCATTGCATGCTGGCAAATTCGGGTTGTGCAATAAAAAATGGAAGGAAGGAAGGAAGGAAGAAAGGAACAAACAGTGGGGCAAGGAAAGTGATGAGAAAATGCACTAGAAAGTGTGGGATTAACAACTGCTTGGTGTAATGTTGTATAGCTTCCCTGCAAGCAAACTAGAATAAATGTGTCAATGGTGCATAACCTTCCTGAAAATTTTGTGCGAACAAATCAGGATGAGTGCTGAATAAACGGGCAATCTGGAAGTAATCTCTGAATGCCTCTTTTGCAACTCTGCTAAAGTTCCTATCTGAACATTATCTGTAGGAAATGCAAGGGGGTCAAAAATTTAAGAAGTCATTGAGAAGTTTGTGATGAATGAGGGATTATTTTAGCTTTTTTATATGCATTCTTACATTTAATTCAGCTAAATATTTAAGGCACTTTCAGCATGTTTGATTTCCCTTTATTTTTTAAAAACCCCACTTATCTGAAAAACTTTTTTTGAATGTTAATACTTTTGAGTCTAAAGATTAGATCAGCAGTAGGCAACATGGTGTCCTCCTGATGATGTCGGACTCCAACACCCATTAGTCAGCATGGCCAGTAATTAGGGATGAAGGGAGCCATAGTCCAACAAGAGCTGGAGGACACCATGTTGACTGTCCTTCGATTAGATATACAAAAAGGATAGATAAAGTTTGGGTCATTGACACTTACCTACTGGGTTGGGGTAGCTGATTGCTGAGAAAGGAAACAGAAAGGGTTGTTTAGATTTTTATTAGATGTATAAGACACAAATACTCATTGGAAGATAATGTTTGAACTGCTCCCAACACATGTGATTAGTACTCATGCCCCTTAGCATTCTGTTACTCTTGACCAGCCTTTTCCCCTAGACACTGATGGACTACAACTCCCATCATCCCTGATTTCTGGCCCTTCTCACTAGGGCTGATGGGAGTGGTAGTCCAACATCATCTGGAGACCCAAGTTTCAGAAAGGCTACCCTAGACTGACCACAAGAAATTATTCCATTGTTCAAAAAAGAGGGAAGTAGTTTTACTATATCTCATTCGTGGAGCCTTATGGGAACCAGTTGGGAGGGAAAAACAGTGGCAGCTGATATGATAAGGTTAAATCCCAATGTGAAACAGGATTTATGGAGAGAACTGTATTGAATTGTGACTTAGCTTCCTGTGAGAGAAAACCACGTATCAAATGGAAGATTTGAATCTGAGGCCCTGTGCATAGCACCAAAATTGTGGGTGGTAGAAAAATGCAAAAGTGGGGACTGTTTTATGATTCATGGTAAGGAACCAGAAGCTCATATGTGAATGGAAAGGACTTTGATGCTCCATTGAAGCTAAGGCTCACCAAATATTTTGTACTTGGGACCCCACTGAAAATCTGCCTATGTATCCTCCTATCAGCAAAGGATTCATGGATACAAACAGTCTGAAGAATCTGATGGCAGTGGATGAGTTGGAGAGCACATATTGCAGATCTACTGCTTTTGCTAAGGAGTCCTGACTCTGAGCTCTGCCTGAATGTAAAATGGCCTAGGAACCACACAGAGATTAGTAAGCTCTCTAGAAGAAGAACAGTGTGTCAAGTGGAACAAGGAAACAACCCAATCTGATGGTGGTATGTGTATGGCCTCCCAAGCCCTTCAAAGTTATTCTGAAAAATGGCCGACAGGACTAAGGTTCTCGCTGGAGAAATACACCACTTCAGGGCCGTGATACCGCTCTAAAGGGGCTGGTCACTCAATAAGGTAAGAAAGCAAGAAACTTACGTTCTATATAGTGGATGGTGCGGGTAGCCATGTCCCCAGACCCAAAGCGGGTTAGGGGTGTGAGGCGAACTTCATAGCTCAGAGGCACCTTCAGGTCAGTCAGGAGGTATTCTTGCAGCATGCCCTTTTCCACCTTCCGCACAGAAATGGATTTGGGGGGCAGGTCCCTGTGATTCATCTGAAGAGGCATAAACCAGGTTTTGGTTAGACAAAGAAAAGGGTTTTGAAATCTGAACACTGAAAGCACTTAATGAGCTTTCTAGTCTGGGTGTTCTGTCTTCTCTCTTCTTGCCGACTATTAACTATAACATAGGCTACAGGTGCTCTATGCATTCCTGTATGAATTTTTGTTGTTTAGTCGTGTCCGACTCTTCGTGACCTCATGGACCAGAGCACGCCAGGCACTTCTTTTACCGCCTCCTGCAGTTTGGTCAAACTCATGTCAGTAGCTTCAAGAACACTGTCCAACCATCTCGTCCTCTGTCGCCCCTTCTTCTTGTGGCATGGTGCTAAAACTTAAAATATGAAGCAGGATTCTGCATCCTCAACAGTTTTTTTAAAAAAACAAAACATTTCTAAAATATGGAATGCTAAAGACTCAAAACTCCAAAGTGCATCTGAGTCATGGTTCCAGTGGAAAGAATATGAGAATTTTGTGTTTGGGGCAGCAGAACCATTTCCCAAATTACAGAGCAATAAATTCCCCAAATTACAGAGCAAGAAAGCCACTGTGTAATGTTCAACAGGGTTCTGCAGTTAATACTGCCTATGCGGGACTCACCTTTCAAACATATGTTTGCCACAGTCACAATTTACATTTATAGGTATACATCATATAAGCATAATTGTGCATATGGAATGAACATGCATGTGCAGTGGATCTGCTCAGGCGCTTTAATGAGCACTCATTGGTCATGAGCAGAGACTGCTGGCTGTGATTCCCCCTTGCCCCGGCACATTAACTCTGTATATTAACAGCTGAAAAGGGCATTAGGCCTGAATCAAAACTAGCTACTTGGCTTTAGTTTCATTGTACTATTTTGATAATGAGCTCCTGCCAGCTGCTTCAAAATATGCCCACTTAGAAATATATTACTGCTATTTCATGCTGAAGGTTGAGGGTGTGACAGCTGACAAGTCCTGGGCCAAAACTTGTGGCCTTCTCCCTCCCCCTTTCCCCTCTAAAGTTGTGAATTCCTCCCCTCTAGTTCCACCAAGCCATTCTGGAGCATGTTGAAGTTTTGTCACACTGCCCGTAAATGTGCAGGCAGATGAAGAGGAGGGAGGTCTGTGCATTATTTCAGCTTCTGTGGTGACGGTGGAGGCAGAAAGAGACCCGTGCATATGGACAAGGAAGCAGGATGTGCGTCCTGGTCACCTGATCTACTTCAAGCAATAAAGAGGAAACAGAGAGAGAATTGTTGGGAAGCACTGCATGGACCTGCTATTAAGTGTTAGCCAAAGCCCACAGATGACCCTAATCTGTTCATTGGCTGACCTGCAGTTCAGACGTATAATTCCCAGATGGAAAATTACTACTTCCATGGCATGGATGAATCTGTGAATTTTGGTTTCTTTCCAGTTGTCATTTTCCCTGCCTTAAGTTCTGTTGTCCACATTTCTGCATCAGTTTCCTTTTTATCTTAAAGACATCCTCATGAAAGTTTCTCAGCATTTTCCTGCAAATGTATCAAAATCTACACAGTTTTTATATGCGATTTCCCCTGATATATTGTTATTTTCACTAATGTGTGCATTTCAATGCATACTTTCTCCCGATACATTATTGGGTTAGAGAACAGCACCACAAATTCAGAGAAGTGCGAATTTTGAAGGTTAGCTGAGATTCGGTTCACATATTGTTTCAGAAAGTTCGAATAAGGTAGGCTTCCATTAAAATTCAAACTGAACCAAATTTATGCCCCATCAATACTACCACTTATCTATTGTTACTTAAACAATCTGTTTAAACTCCAGGTATGTTCAGGTTGTCTTCCATGCATCTTCAAGTAGAACACTGTCTTGTTTGAGGACCCATCCAGACTTTTGCTTGTCCTGCTGCTTCCCACAGGAAAATCCAATGTTTACCACTGAATTGGAGCAAACATCTGTTGGGTATTCTGAAGATTGATGCTTGCTCCACTAAAGAGTGGGTTCGACGTGGCAAACAGAACCGCTCAGGCTTGTGCCTAGAAAACTGCTCAAACAAGTGGAAGTTTGGACAATGCCCAGATGCCTTTTTCCTCCCCTACACTCTTCTGTTCTTGTAAGTGGAGATGGTATGACTGAGACCTAGGACAGAGGCAGCTTCTCAGAGAATGAGCCAAATAAAATGAAAATCATATTGTTTCTGGAATCCAGCCAGGATCCATTTTTAATCAGTGTGTGCCTCATCTGCAAATATCCACAATGGATACAGATTTGAACAGAACCCCTATAGATGAGTCGTTCTGTTTGCCAGCTTTCTCACAGTCTCAGCCAAGCAAGACAATATCCTACTTCCAGGGGCAAATCCCTTCATTTATTTCGGTATGCAACACACTATTTCGTGGAAACAATGTGAAGTGTGATAGCAGAATCAAGAAGAAGTCTGATAGCAGGAAAGGAAGGCTATTTTGCAATTATGAGCCAGGATTTTTGATGGTGAGGCAGCTATCCCAAGGTTAGGGAGAACTGTTCCATTATGTCCAGCACACACCAAGCCAACTCGGGGGAAACCCACATAACATAACTACTACACATGGAATGGCTCCTGTAATATTTTCAACTCCCTCTTGGCTTGCTCTGTTTGCAAATGCATTGTACAAAGGACCCGTATAGTTGGAATTTACTTTCTAGTAATCATGTGATCTCCAACAGTTCAGGGTCTTGTAGGGGAGCAAACTGCATGCATGAGATAGGCCTCTGATTTATCTGTATCCATCTATCAAACCCATTGTCTGGCATCAAGATATCAAGAAATGATTAATATCTAGGATATTCCTCCAGATAACACAAAATGTATCTTCAGAGGCAGAGCTAGCTGCTCTGGCAACCGAAGTGGCACACATGCTGTGCACCTGGGTGCAGGGCTAGCTGCCTGCAGAGGTGGGGCTAGCGTCCCAGGGGGGGTGCCATCCACCCATCCCAATATTGGTTACCATTTTCTTTCATACGGTGGTGTCAGGGAACTGCCATCAGCTCAGAGGCGAGAGGTGGAAGGGCAGTTGTGTTATAGGGAACCTCCGAAAAACTTGCGAAGCAGTTCCTCCTCTGGTGAGGAGGGAAGCCCCACCTCCAGTGGAGAGGAAGTGGTGGGAGCAGGGGATGCTAGGGACAGCCTCAATACTGAGCCTGAGCAAACCAGAGAGGAGGGAAGTACCCCTTTGCCAGCTCCTAGTCTGCGCAGTAGGTTTAGGCGCAGGGAAGGGAGGAGAAGGTTGAGAAGAAGGTTGGAACTGTTATGCTGGAAGAAGTATAAGGACCACCCACTCCCAGATTCGGCTAGCAAGTGAGCCAGACATGAACATGCGACGCTCTTCACTGTAAATAGTTTGTACTAATAATAAAGCCTGGAAAAGACAGGTCAGTCTTGCCTGTTTGCTCTTGAGCAACCACACCACCACCTGACAGGTGGGATGGAAATTTGAAGAGGACCATTAATATGAAAGAAAATGGTAACCAATATTGGGACGGGTGGGGAAAGAACTGGTAACCTAAAGTCAGTTTTTAAATTGACATTATTTTTCAAAAAGCCCTCTCTCCCAACTAGCCTGCCCCCCGTCCCCAGTATGCATCTGTCATGAGCTGATGCTGTTCTTTATAATTAGAAGAGGGAGAGAGAAACGCTAGTTCAGAAGGAGACTCAATACTGCCAAGTACAGTAGCATTTAAACACTGGAAAAGCATACGCCCTAAATTTCTCTGTCACTGTCTTTTGGAGTCATCTACCTCATGGGGTTGCTGAGAGGATAAAATGGGGAGAAGAAGTATATACCCCATTTTGAGCTCCCTCGAAGAAACGTTAAGATATAGATGCAATAATAAATAAATAAAAAGTTTCCTGCTAAAGTCCCAGTGTGAACTAGCCCCCTATGTCTCTCATTCATTTTGTCACCTAAACAAAAATCATTTAAGAGCAAAAAGCTACATATAGAAGAGGCAACACTAGCAGCCGAGACATAATGGGTTGGATTCAGACTAAGTTAATCTTACTACGTTCACTCAAAACCTCCTGCCCTCACCAGTCTTCTCCCATTAATGGTAATGATATAGGCCTCCATAACAGTCCCACTGTATACTGATCTCACAGTCTGTTCACAGCTAACCTCCTTTACACCCCAAATTCCATTTCCACCCCCCCCCAAAAAACCCTGCCCAGGGTAAGTCTTCTATATGATTTCTGAGCATCAGAGACACAAAGCTCCAGGATAAGCATAGACAGGAGCTCCAAAGACGAGCAACAAATCATTTGTGCAATATGATGAGGAGGAGAAGCAAGGACAGAGGATCATTTTCTGTTTGTCTTTTGGCTGCCATTTAATCCACAAGGACTCTAGACGTGTTTTTTTTACCCAGTGGGATATTGCAAAAACATTCAGGCTGAAATTTGGCTCCAGCTGCAGGATCCTTAAACACGTTTTTCCCTCATGATTGATGATGCTAGCTTCACAATGGAGCAATACCACTGAAGGTCTCAATTTGGGAGATTTTTCATCATACAGGCCCCTTGACACCACCTCTGATCTTGCCCCCTTGTTGTGTGTGGTTTGTGCGGCTCTGCCTCGATTGAAACACCCTTTCCCTTTCTGGCCAGGCTGGCCCCAGAGCTGCGGTCTGATATTACTCTGGTACAGTTAATAAAGCACACACAGGCACCCACACTGGGGGAAATGCGGGCTGCCTTATTAGAGATTCTGAATCCTCGGCGGAGGAGCTTGTACAGGACCCAGCAATGAGCTCATTCATCACTGGGTGCAGTTAGCTGCCAGCGGGGCTGGAGCAGAAGCAGAAGCACAGCATAGCTCTCAGTCTCATCCCTTTGCCTTTACCTCCTTCCATTTCCGAATAATGAGAGCAGGGGCGGGAGGTGGAAAGCACTGTTTTCCACATCCGCAAATGGTTTGCAGCAGACATCACATCTAGGAAAAGGAGAAAGCCAGCCTTCCCCAAGCTGATGCCTTCTAGACATTGTTAGACTGTAGCTCCCATTAGCTACAGCCGGCATGTGGTTGGCAAAGACTGGCCTAAGAAACCACCCCAAAGGCAAACTGAGAGAACGGCCACTACAGGAGGGAGCAAAGATTACTTCACACTGCCTCTTCTAACTTACAGCCACACCCTGCAAGTATGAAGCCAGCAGGCTGGTCCATTAAGGCAAATGGGGGCACTGTCCCAACAACCTCAGTCTGCCCTCAGCTGGATCCCCCTTGCCTGTCTTCTTACTTACATCCAATCCATGGGGTGGCACTAGCTGTCAGCTTCCTCCTCTTTAGCCTTAGTGTTGCTTCTGTAGAACTTAACAAGGAGGACAGGGACAGAATTAGAATGAATTGGCTCTGCCTTACATTGCCTCTGGCTCCACCTACTGTTGGCCTCCTTGCCTTCTGCCCTATCAGTCCTAATGGGCACCAGCTGAAATGTTTCCTTTTACCTCAGCCAACTCCTTAAACAGACTTCATAATTAATGTCAGAACCCTACCCTGGTCCTTCATGATGTCGAAAGATCTCTTAGTCTCCCTTGAGTCCTAACTCTTCCTGTTCTCTCTCTCTGCAGCCAGTCAACTGTAACCCCCACAAAGTATTTACAACTAAGGATGTTTCAGGTAATCACAGTTTGCAAATTCCAGGATAAATGGATGTGATCGGCACTTACCGGGGTAATACAACCAGAACTTTGCTATCTACACTTCCCAAATGTTGCGACACACATTTTAAGCTAAAAAAAGATATCCAAATACATTTCAAAATGCATACTTTGAAAGTCGATACACTTTAAAATGCATTTTTAAGCGTAAAAAACAATAAACCTTTTGGCACTTCTAAGACTAATACGTTTATTATGGCACAAGCTTTCATGGATTACAGTCTGCTTCATTAAGTACATGGTGAATTGAAAGACTCCTTGGCCTGCTCCATGTAAATCTGGGGGCAGTTTTCATTTGCTACTGGTTGGGCTATCAAAAAGGTATGTAGAAAGGGAATTCTCTATCACAGCCAAGTCATGCTTCATGTGGAAAACAAACAGCTGGGAACAGCTAGGCATGGGGGAGAATTTCAGTCTATTTTTAATTCTCATCTTTCAAACTAATATATGGACTGCAACATAATTATCCTTCACACTGTGCATTTCTCTGGATTTTGTGATACAGCAGCCCTCATCTAAAAAACCCAAAACCAACCCACACCAAAATGTGTGAAAATAAAATGAAATGATTTTAGGGCAAAATATGTTTAAAATTGCACAGCTGTGTCTGTGTTCAAATATGTTATTAAAATACAATTTTTGTACAGCTTTTTAAAAAATGTAGATTAATGAGGAAATGTAGTGGATTTATGAATCAACACATTGACACTGACTGGAAACAGGCTGATCCATCCATCCCTAGGGACAGATTGTGCCATACTTTGTGAAGAAGCTTTGGACTATGGGCACTGGCCTTCTGAAATCATAGATGCATATACAAGATTTAAATAGCACATCATTTGTTATTGAAGGGTGTCTGGTACCTTAGAGGGTTTCTCAGTCACATTTCCTACAATGTGAAGTTTTGAGGAAGTACAGTACCTTTGGAAATTAACTGTGATGTTAATCAGTTAATTGGATTAACAACTATGCTGTTGCAACAGAGAGAGCTTCCATTTATACATGAAGTCCTAGAAGGTATTTATCCCAAAAAGCATATCACATTCCTTAACTGAGGAGCACCAAAATCAGATCATTAAACAACATAACCAGTTAGTTGTACTCCATATGCTATTTCCACAGTTCTGGATCAGGTCCTGAAGTTTTATTGTAGTTCATAAAATAAGCTTAGATGTTTATGCTACTTGCTGATTGCCAAGAAGAAGAAATGAAACACAGCAAAGCCCAAGGTAATTTTCAGAGAGGCATGCTTCAGAGTAAAGCAATGAAAGAATAGCAATGAATGTGACATATCATCACATCTAGGTTTCTAAGTAGCATGCCTCAAAATTTCGTCAAAAAAGCTTGGTTTTTCCCAATCTATAAATCAATAGAATAGAAAAAACCAACTCAAGAGTTAAAATCCACCTTTAGAGAGAAATAAGAGTCAGCCACAGTTTTTCAACATTTGAGTATGAGTGTGTTTACTCTTCTGTAATAGGAGAAGAAAAAACCCTAGATGTATTACTCACAAAGAGCACTTTAAAAATGTGAAACCCTTTGCAGGCATCCTGACATCACCTATCCACACAACAATCTTGCAATATTGCTTCTTTCTGTTTCACAGGCATGGGACTGCTGCAGAAGTTCCAGATTATTAAAAAAGAAATAACTGGAGACAGAAACTTAGCATGTTCTGGTTGTCAATTCATAAAAAAGTTCCATAGCTAGCCAAATCCAATGTAACATTTGCACATATGTGCTTCTGCAATTTTCAAGCAATGGTCCCAATAAACTACAGTGGTAATTGATTTGTACAGAGGATGCTTGGGGTGGGGTGGGGTGGGGGAGATGATGGACCCAACAGGGAGCAAATAAATAAGCATACGTTCTCAACATCAAGTAAGCATATGTTGTTCCCGTAAATGCCAATTCCCGTTCTGCCAAAAGGGAAATCAATGCAGTAACTCACTGAAGTACATGCCTCCAGTAATCCTGCTCTGCTTTGATTTGTTCTTTGAGTTTTGATGTGAGTGTTTGGCCATGCTTTCTTGTTAACTATGTTAGCATAGAGGTCATATAATTTTTAGAGTTTCTGTGGTTTGAACAAGATAAGTGTGACGCTAATCATCAAATCTAGTAGAAACTAAAGCTGTAGTTGAGGAAGTTTGGTTAGAGAAAAGTTTGCACACCAAACACTAGACTTTTCCTTTCATGGGAGAGTACACTAGCTATTCCCGAGGGTAGGTTTCTCCATTTACTTTAGTGGAATAAATTAATTTTTTTGAGCAGAACTGGGATTGGTTTTTGGATGTTCGCTTCAAAGTGGTAGAAGGTCCATCCCTGTGCCGACATTCCGATGGACCTTTCTCAACCAAGAATGTTATTTCCTTGTTATTCAATGAGGTCCATAAAACTACATCATTATGGACTCTGAAATCACAAGTAGCATGAACAGTTGGTATTTTGTGTTTGTTATGCTAGGGTTTTTGCTGAGATCATTTGCTTTGTATTCTAATTTTTTTAGAGGGTAAAGAGCATGAACTGTTTCTTTTGGTGTAACTATCTCGTGGCATGTTCCCTCAGTGCCTTGTGTTAGTTCTTTGGCTGCAGATCCTGTCGCTTCATTGTTACTTTTCCCAGAAGTTTCTGTACTTGTAGTGGTAGTTACTGACAACAGTTCTCCTTGTATTGGGAAGCTGAGTTCTGAATCTAAACTGATTGTTCTTCAGTCTGCTCAGACTGCTCGGTGTAGTCTACTTGATTTCTTCTGTTTGTAAACACGAATGTTCTGCAACTGAGGGATCATGTAAGGCTGCTTCTGCCTGCTGTACAAAACCATATGACACGATTGGCTTTAAACGTTTTGAATATTTCCTTCTGCTCTTTTTGTCACTTTCGTTTACTAGCACCGCTTTCATATCACTTACTCATTATTTTCACAAAAAGTTGAAATTAAATATTATTGTGATTCACAATGACATAAAAGAATCCTCACTTGTTCTGAAAATGCATGCTATAATGATAGACAGTGATCTGAACACTTGCATTGCTTCATAGCTGATTTTATCATTTGATTCTGAGTAGCTTTAAAGCACCCATGAACTTTATTCAACAGTAGGTATGCACTTGTGTAACTGTTATACAGTCATAGACCTCGTACGTCACATATTTAATGTTACTAAACAACTGGTCCTAGATAGTAAAATATACCTGTATTTTTGTTTCCTTGTTTTTTAATGGCAAGAAGCTGAGGTTCCCCTAGATTATGAGGCCCTAGGCTGCAGCCTGTTTGGCCTGTATGTAAATCTGGCACTGCCTGCAACATGTGGAGGACCACATTTCTCCATCCTTGACCTGGGCCAGTTGAAAGACTGGATGCAGCCAATGCGGTTGAAAAGCTGAATTCTTTCCTAAGGTGTATACTAACTGCAGTTATCAAAGGCAAAGAAGAAGGGTAGTATCTCAGTCACAGAGCACGTGTATCTGTCCCAAGTTCAATTTCCAGCATCTCCAGGTATGGCTGGGAAAAGACTCCTGTCTGGAACCCTGGGGAGCTGCTTCCAGTCAGTATAGACCAGGCATAGGCAAACTCGGCCCTCCAGATGTTTTGGGACTACAATTCCCATCATCCCTGACCACTGGTTAGCTGTTAGCTAGGGATCATGGGAATTGTAGTCCCAAAACATCTGGAGGGTATGCCTGGTATAGACAACATTGAGCTAGATGGATTGATGGTCTGGTGCAGTATAAGGCAACTTCATATTTTCCTAACAACATGAAGAACTGATGGATTCAAGGTTGCACTGATTTGTCAACAAATGATGCTTCCGTTTGCCAAAAACTCTAGAGTGGATTGTAAAATTTTTTTAAAAATGGCTACAAATGGCGCAAAAAGGCAGGATCAATTATCTTGCCATACAGAGACCTCAGTGGATGTATTAAAAGGCTTAGCATGGCCTACAGATATTGCTCTTACTTGGATGCAGATGTGTGCTCCAATGTCTGTAACATTTCAAGGAATCAATGTCATCTTCAGTCCTGAGACAGATAGCCTTTGGGAAGGTCTGGAGGCCTAGGAAGACCTGGGACCCAGCAGCCATTGCAGCCATCCTGCTGCAGAGATGCTGGCTAATCAGCAGTTTGAGAGAATGAGTTGAATCACCCACGCTACCTCGCCTAAACTTCTTCCTGCGCACCACAGTTTCAGAACAAGGGACATGATGAAACTCTAACGACAAGAATAGACTCTAATTGGGATGCAGGTTTCTTACAGGGATGTCAAAAGCTTTGCAAGTGGATTCTGGGCTAAGGAAATAATGTTCAATAGTGATGACTGCCCATACGACAGGCTGGCTAAACAGCAACCAATTAAACAGTGTCTAAAAAAGATGGGATTCAACCAAGCAGCCTGCTTATAAAGCACAACCAAAGGCTGAACAGGGAGAAGCACTACCAATGATGGCTTTCACTATGAAATTACGACAAGAGGTAGCAATTACATTTGAACCTTCTAAGAAAAACACACCCAGCAAGACATGAGGTAGCACTAGCTATGTATAGTAATTATAGTTTTTCCTAGACTAGAAAGCAGTAAGACAGAGTCATTATTGCTTACAATATGCTTATATATTGTTGATGTCCTGCATAGTCTCTTGTCAAATTTGCAAAACCTTGCTTGACCAGACCACACTAAGACCCCCCCAAAAATAAGCGGGGTAGGAAGGAATTTTTGCACTAAGGGCAACAGCATACTATAGTTAAGTAACAAAGTCTAGAAATCTCTACACATCCTTGAATAAAGAGCTCCGGTTCCTCTCAGGTTGCCCAGTGTACAAATGAGCAAATCCATCTGCTGACCGTCTACGTCACTTTCATATGTATTCACCCATAAGGCTATCCCATCCCTGTATTAATCTGTGAATTCTTAAAAAATAAAACCCTGCATGAATACTGATGTATTTTTAAATGTATATTCTCTCAAACAATGTATTTGCAAACTTTTCCCACAAAATGTATTTTATAGGTAGACTATTTGTCTATCTATTGTCTGACTATTTTATAGGTAGACTAATTGTCTGCGCTGGATTATGGAGAAAGCAAGAGAGTTCCAGAAAGACATCTACTTCTGCTTCATTGGCTATGCAAAAGCCTTTGACTGTGTCGACCACGGCAAACTATGGCAAGTTCTTAAAGAAATGGGAGTGCCTGATCACCTCATCTGTCTCCTGAGAAATCTCTATGTGGGACAAGAAGCTACAGTTAGAACTGGATATGGAACAACTGATTGGTTCAAAATTGGGAAAGGAGTACGGCAAGGCTGTATATTGTCCCCCTGCTTATTTAACTTATATGCAGAATTCATCATGCGAAAGGCTGGGCTGGATGATTCCCAAGCCGGAATTAAGATCGCCGGAAGAAACATCAACAACCTCAGATATGCAGATGACACAACCTTGATGGCAGAAAGTGAGGAGGAATTAAAGAACCTTTTAATGAGGGTGAAAGAGGAAAGCGCAAAATATGGTCTGAAGCTCAACATAAAAAAAACGAAGATCATGGCCACTGTTCCCATCACCTCCTGGCAAATAGAAGGGGAAGAAATGGAGGCAGTGAGAGATTTTACCTTCTTGGGCTCCATGATCACTGCAGATGGTGAGAGCAGTCACGAAATTAAAAGACGCCTGCTCCTTGGGAGAAAGGCGATGGCAAACCTAGACAGCATCTTAAAAAGCAGAGACATCAGCTTACCAACAAAGGTCCGCATAGTTAAAGCCATGTTTTTCCCAGTAGTGATGTATGGAAGTGAGAGCTGGACCATAAAGAAGGCTGATCGCCGAAGAATTGATGCTTTTGAATTATGGTGCTGGAGGAGACTCTTGAGAGTCCCATGGACTGCAAGAAGATCAAACATATTCATTCTTAAGGAAATCAGCCCTGAGTGCTCACTGGAAGGACAGATCGTGAAGCTGAGGCTCCAATACTTTGGCCACCTCATGAGAAGAGAAGACTCCCTGGAAAAGACCCTGATGTTGGGAAAGATGGAGGGCACAAGGAGAAGGGGACGACAGAGGATGAGATGGTTGGACAGTGTTCTCGAAGCTACCAGCATGAGTTTGACCAAACTGCGGGAGGTAGTGGAAGACAGGAGTGCCTGGCGTGCTCTGGCCATGGGGTCACGAAGAGTCGGACACGACTAAACAACAACAAATTTGTCTGTCTAACCCAGTGTAATAGGGAAGGGGAAACCTGTGTCCTTCCAGATGTAGATGGACTATGACTCCCATCATTCCTAGCCATTAGCTGTTCTAGCTGGGGCTGATGGGAACTGGAGTCCAAAATCATCCAGAGAGCCAAATGGTCCTTAGCCCTCCCTGCCCTACTGACTACTTTGACCAGCAGAATTTCTCAAGGGCCTCAGGCAGAGATCCTTCACATTACCTGCTGCCTGATCCTTTAAAATAGAGCTGCTGGGGATTGAACCTGGGACTTTTTGCAAAGCATGTGCTCTACCACTGCATTTGGACTTTTTTTTACCATAACAAGGGCTTAGCAAATGTCAGCTGTGCTGAGCACTCACCAGCTGATGGTGCAGCAAGTTGGCACATGTAATATGAAAGGAAGAGAAAACCGCAAGTAACACCAGCACTTTAAATATCCCTGCAAGACATTTAAACACAAGCAGCCTCCTGGCCAATCTAGGGCAATTTTACAAATATCATTTCATCTAAAACATGGAACCACTATTTGCTCAAGGGCAAATAAACATGGGTCGTTTCATATGTCACAAGCAGCCAAATGCACTTTGACAATGTACAGCCTTCCTCAGTGGTTAACTAAGGTCTTAATGATCCCATGCAGATGAAGCGATAGGCAGAGCACTATCAAGAATTGTACTTGCAGGAAAACATGGTCTCTGACAAAACAATTTACAGTATCCAGACAATGCCTCCCTTGGTGAGCTGAAGAATGCCATCAATTCTTAGTCATGAGGTAAAGCCCCAGGACAGGACAGAATCCCAACAGAAGTGCTGAAAGCCAGCCTCAATTCCTCCCTCATGACACACCTCCATGGCCTTCTCTTGAAGTGTTAGAAGCATCCATGCCACCATATGTGCATCGTGACCCTCTATAATAACAAAGGTGGCCGCCATGATTATAACAACTACCATGGAATCTCTCTGCTAAGTACTGTGGGGAAAGCCTTCACCCGAATAGTTCTCAACAGTTTACAGCCACTCGTTGACAGGTCTATCCCAAGTCACAATGCAGCTTTAGAGATCATAGGTTAACAGTCAACCTGATTTTCTCACTGCGCCAGCTGCAGAAGAAATGATGAGAGCAGAGGTGCCTTCATGGACCTGATGAAAGTCATTGACCCCTTCAGCCAAAAAGGGCTCTTCACATAGCTCAACAATACAGGATGCCCAACAAAGTTCCACAATGTGATTGTGTAAGGTGGTGATCTCTCCCTCATTAGAGGTTTTTAAACAGGATGGGTGGTAATCTGCCAGGGATTGTTTAGCTGTGATTCCTTCATTGCAGAGTTTGGAATAGGTGAGAGTTGGGTCCCTTCCAATTCTGTGATCATGCTGCCCTCAAATGCACACCCCACCATAGACACAAATTCCATACATACTGACATAAGATGTTTTCTATTTCTTGAATGTTACCTATCCCAACTTGCTGGTTGTTTCTTTACGGTAGGTGTGGGGAAACCACTGCCCATCAAATGTTGTTGGACCAACTCCCATCAGCCTCAACCAGCATGCCAATGGTCAGTGATGAGTTACTGGCAGTGCAAACTCCCCCAACTTGAGTCGATACCTTTGCTTTCAGGTATTATTTCATGAACTTGCAATTGAGCACTATCAACCGCTGCTATCTGGGTTCAACTTAAGAATGAAAGAAAATTAGGCATTTTCTTATTTTCCTTTTGCACTTTAAGATGAATTGGCAGGAAGGAGAATGTTAAGAGATAAGCATAAACATGGCTTGGCAAACTTGCAAAGAGAGTAAAGAACAGAGTCCTGATCCGGGATGGTGCCTTTTCAGTTCTATGATTTTACTTGTTCAAATTCTATTTCAATTAGTTTATTTTGCTTCTGAGATGAGTTTACCAAAGCACGTTATGCTGAAAGCAGATTTCAGTCCCTAGTGCTAGCAGGCAAGTGGAAGGGTATGCTCTCTGCCTACTATTGACACTGAAGTCTTTCTCATCTGAGTTATTCATGGCAAGTAAGCAGGAAAGAGAATCAGGCCTTGTGGGGTTTCAGAAGACATGGTTCTGGCGACGGAGGAACAGCTTCTCACTGCTTTAGAAAGTTCTTCCAACGCGTGGCACTTTCTTTTCATGAGGGACAGCCCATGTCTTTCTCTGTTGCTATATACCCTTAGCAGCTTCAGCTCTTCATGTTTCACAGACCTAAATGCATTTATAAAATGCAGACAGGAGCCAGATTTAATGGCTGCCAGCACTAGAAATCTGTGCGTTTATGTGAATTGTTCTTTCTCATGCTGATTCGGGCATCCAAAAGCACTGAAGGCACAGATGAGACATTATTTATGTGCAGGCTGTTTTGTGCAAAATGTGACTCACACAAAGCTGCATTGGAAGTCAACGGCAAAGCAGCGGCTGGCTAGATTTCAGACCAGGAGAGATTACATTGCTGATGTGCACCGGGAAACTGTGTAGAGCATTCAGTCATTCAAATCAAGACTTGCACTATGTGTATCAGCTGCTGATGTGTAATTTGTTATTACGTTAACCACGTGGAGATATTTTTTTAAACGAAGCAATCTGTAAGTTTTGTTAAACAGAAATCAATAAATTTGTGATGTTTGCTTTAATACCACACTTTCCTGGCATCTATAAACACATGTACTGAAAGCAAAGGTATTTGGGATCTGGATTTAACATGCTGGAAAATTTTATTGAAGGGTTGGATAGATAGATATAAATTAATAAACATTTTCTAGGCAAATGGGAAATGTACATTTTTTGAAATTTAGATTCCTAATAAACCAATCCAAAGTATGTGTCAAAGATCACAACTTAAAACTCTTTCAAGGGGCATAATGTAGGGATGTGAGAAATTTTCCCTATGATTTCTATAGATACTTCTATGTTCCCAAAGTGACATGAGTTTGGAGGCATTTATGGACAAAAGTAGATTTGTAAGCCCCTTCTCCAGTCAAGTACAGCTTACATGCTAGTTTGTACTGTATTATTTATCTCCTGTTTTTTATTCCAAGTGCTGGCCAGCATGCTATTGTAAAAACTGAAAGGCTTTTTCCTCAAAAGCCAGGTGATTGTGCTTTTGCTCTTCATTTTACACAATTACACTAATTGCATAACATCTCATGCAACACTGTTTTTTGTTTGCTTTGCATTTCCCCCATTGCTCTACTATAACTGTTGAGAAACCAATAGCTTTAAATAGGACACAACCATAGCCACAAATATGTAATTTGTTTTCTGGAAGTGTAAACCCCCCACAGATATTTGTTGTGTATATTCTCTGGACCCCATGGAAGTGACTTGTTCAGGGTGCTTTTTTGTAACCTTGATATTATGAGTTACTCTCATACGTCAGTGCGCTTATTTTCACCCGGCAAATATTGTTTGCATATTGAATTTGAAATGCAAACCATTGAGCATGGGGGAAAGAGGTTGAATCAATACAACATTCTGAGAGATGGTGACGAGTTTGCTCAGTTGAATTGGGAACAGGAAGGAAATATGGGGTTCAGTTAGAGAATCCTGGGGTCATGAATGACAACAGTGGACATTGCAGTAATAACTTCTCTTCTACAGAGATCAGCTAGGAACAATTGGTGTTCAGAATCAGTTTGTCAATTTTCTTTTGCTTAGGATACCCTAGAGAAAAGAAAACCCTTTGAAAGATGAGCTTTCTCTTAAAGTAAGGGACCATTGTGCGGATACCTTGCCATAAGCTGAACTATTTCCATACTTCCTACTGTGGATTTTGCAGTGCCCTCATTCAGAAAGGAAACAACAGCAGCAAAGCAAAACCCTCCCTTCAATGGACTAGATTTGAATGGCTGAATCTCTGTTCCCCTAGGCCCCACTGTTAATGGAGCGAACATGATAGGGGCACCAGAGAAAAGTTCATCTCCAAAATGCTGCCTACGTAAAGCTTTGATCTGATTTCTTTGCAAGCTGCCAAACAAACCTCCCTCTCCCAGCCTCTGATCACAGTGCAGTTTTGTGAGAAGAAAAACATTCGCTCTGTGATGGAAACCTCCCTGGGGTTGACGAAGAAGCTTGATTTGCTAGCCTGAAATTGTGCCACACTGAAGGCTTCTGTGCAGAGTTTATTGTTTCCTCTGGGCTTCATGTGAGGTCTAATCTGGGAAAGGAATCCAGAAGGACATGCCCAGTGGCCAGGGATGGCTGATTTGGCTTAGATATGAAACCAGCTTCTCTGGGATGCTTCACAGAGAGTTCTGATCTAACTCCTCATATCCACAAGGGTGGGCGGTGAAGCCTCTCACAAACAACCCTGCATTTTTTGCTGCATGCTCACGGTCTCAGGATGAGATATGTCAGGAGATAATGACTGTGGGTTTTAATGAAATGTTCTGTCCAATTATGTACCCTCTCATCCACTGGAAGAGGATGATTAATGACAAGTTTCCAGGGTGAACAGCCTCACTTGCAAATATAAAATCTGCTTACTGTGGCCAGGCACACAGGTGAGCTTGAAATTCATGTGCTCGCATTCTACAAACTCTAGTGGTAGCAAAAATGTGATGATCTTTATTTCATTTATTTGTTTATTACAAGTGAGGCATATTCTCCTGTTCAACAGCTACTCCCTGAACATTTGTGTGGGCTTTATTTTCCAGGAATACATTGCTATTGTTAATATTAAAGGATTTTCCTTACAGAGGAGTAGGAAACTCCCATTTCCTTCAGCCGGGCAGTCAGGGCATTCTAGCACATTCTTGGCCACAGAGAAGTCGCTTTTTCTCTCTCCCACCTCACAGACACACAAAATCAGCTGCCCATCCTCATTAGGCTCAGGGAACAGCAGTTTATAGCTTCTCCGAGAAGCCAAATTGGTGCTGTCATGAATTACTGTAACTGCTTGTTCTACACACTTCAATAATGTCTTTCATTAGGGGATGATAAGAAAGCAGTATGTATTATATTAGCATATGTTTCCCCCATGTAAGAGAAGACCAGGCCTAATCTTCAGTTTGTCAAGAAGGAAGTACAAGTGAATATTTGCCAGAAGGCCATCTGAGCCCCAAGATGCAGAAGGAGAGCAGGAGATAACTCATGTGATCTTGAAGCAAGGCAGAGTGCTAAAAGTGCACACATACCATTTAAATGGCAAAGCCCATCAACTTGGGATGGGGGTTGGCCCCCTTAAATATTTAATGGGGGGGGCGAAGGGACCTAGGCCCCTAGGAGTTGGCTCCTATGCCTGATGTCATAATGAGGTCAGGTGATTTACCGGTGGACATGCTTCATACCTGTCCAAGGTGGTCTGTGGCTAGTGGGAGAGGTAAGAATCTCGTCTGCCATCTGGGTTTTGTTTGTTTTCTACCTCTGTCATACTACCATTAACACCAGAGTGGAGTAACAGAGGAGCAGAAAGGACACATCAGAGTGGGCAGGGAGAATCTCTTGTGACTGACAGGTTAAGCTTGTAATCAGAAGGAATGATTTTACCCACAAGTGAATCCCTTTGACTTCTTCTCACTACAAAATAAACTTTAAATATGACCAGTGCAAAAGCCTCTGGACCTATTTGCCTGCAATTTGGCATGTTTCTTACCCTGGGGCACCTCTTTTATGTCTGCAATTTTCAGACCAACTGCCCACAAAACACTAAGGAATATTAAGCTGTTTCTTTTTTACCCACTGTAAAACTGTAACGTCTGTCCTTGTAAGAAAAACACTGCAGCTATCTTGAGGACTCACTTCCTCAGAATGGGCAACCTTTGCTCTCAAATGTCATTCAATCCCTCTCGCGCAAAAAGGTCATAGACATTTTCTTATTCTTCCTTTTCTCCTTTAAAAATCAAACATTAAAGTCACCCTGAAAAAAAGCTGCTGGGACTATTTGCCTGTAATTTGGAAGTCTTTATGCACTCTGAAGGGGCCAGTATGACTGCAAATTTCATCCACTTCTGTCAAAAGGGCTTGGCAGATCAGCAGTTAGAGCGAGTCCCCTTTCAGTATAATCAGCTTCTTGGAATGCCAAATTATAGGGTGGGCTACAGTCAAGACTGCCCATATATTTTACTTTCTTGCTGAAGCTCTGCAACTGACTTACACCCCAAAGTGTAGGTGCTACTGACAACTAATAATAAGCAGATTGTTACTTGTGGGCATCAAGCAACATTTTAGAGCCCTGCCCATTTTACTGCTGCTGAAATATTCCTTGTTTTATGCACTTCAGCTAGAAATTTACACAGAGAAACAGTAACATATTTGGAGATATTTCAAACCTGGGTAAGCTGGAAACATTCATGTAGACTGCCAGATAGCCCTCATTTTAAGAGAGTCCCCCTGTATTAAAGGCTTGTCTTCATTCCTGTATGTCACAATCCTATCAAACATAATAGATGCTTTCAATTTCCATACTTCACATTTCGATAAACCACCGTGGTCAATCTTGTTTTCATATATTCTGATACCTAAGTTCCCCTACTCTTGAAATATTGAACTGACAACACTATGATCATGAGATGCACAGGAATTATTTGCATGCCACCTCAGAGTGGCCAGGGGGTGGTGGGAGGGATCCAATTCTATTCATTTTGACCAAGGTAGCTCCTTCAAGTACAGTGGTACCTCAGGTTAAGTACTTAATTCGTTCCGGAGGTCCGTACTTAACCTGAAACTGTTCTTAACCTGAAGATGCTGCCGCTCTGCCGGAGCACGATTTCTGTTCTCATCCTGAAGCAAAGTTCTTAACCTGAGGTAATATTTCTGGGTTAGCGGAGTCTGTAACCTGAAGTGTATGTAACCCGAGGTACCACTGTAATGAGATTTGGTGTTTGTACCATAGGAGTTTATTAGGGCTACTTCATATGTTATCTAGATCTATGATAATCAGGACTTGTGCTTATGAAGAGGGCCAGCCTGGAAGGTTTTGCCGCCTGAGGCAAAACGGAAAATGCCACTTCTCAGTACCAGTAGCTCCTCATTCACAGCCCCCCTCCAACTTGGCTCCAGCTGCCTCCACATCCCTCTCAGCAGCACATTGCTTGCATTCTGGTCTCAGCTCATCTGGGCCTTCCTGCACTGTCTTCCTATAATTTACTTCATAACGGCACAAGCATTGTGACATTGGTAATGCTTTGGGCTGGCCACCATAGAGCTGGTGTGCTTGAGTATGGTGGCGGCAGGGGGGACTGAGGAGGAGGCAGTAGATTTGGCCACACTGCCACTGCCACTGCCCTACCGTCCCTGTTGATCCTGCTGCCTGAGGCAGCTGCCTCATAGGCAGGCAGGCCATGCTTGTGAAGTATATACTTCATATATATATGCTTGTGAGTTCATATATATGCTTGTGAGTTCTCTCATTCTGTACAGAACCAGACTAGAGGAACTTGGGAGTGATCTTCAGCCTTAAAAACCTCTGAAAATCCCAGTTATCTGCCAGTAAAGTCTAGCTCAATATGAGCACAAGCAATGAACCTCAAAATAACTCTGTTATGGACACAGGTCTGTCATAGCAGTCCCATGTGGTGCTGTTTCCTTGGTGATCATGGAGTCATGCAGACAGCATGTAATCCCCTTGAGCTGACAAAATGTTAACCTATTTGTTTGCAAAGCAAATTCAATCACCTGAGTCTTTCCCAAGGAGCATTTCAGGTTTTTCATTGCCCTCAGGCAAAAAACTAAAAAACTAAAAAAACAACACCACCACCTTGGCTTCAGTGGCAGCAATTTCCACAGTTTTTTTGCCTGAAGCTATGTCTGTGTTGGGAGAAAATATGGGGGACTGATTCATTTTCCTGCTTGAAGAGCCAAACACTCCTACATCAGGCAGATTCACACGCCCCACTCTGAGAAGCTTTCCCATCTTCTGTGGGTTTATAGTAAAAAAAATTTTTTTAGTAATTCCTGGTATATCAAGGCATATAAAAATAACCTCTCATTAATGAAAACAGTGTGTCTTCTATTTCTAAGCATTGAGCCATCTAAGCATGAACTCTAGCTCACACACTTGACTTTGTGATTCTTGTAGATATTGATGAAAGAACTTGTAGATATGGATGAAAGAATCTGTCATTTTGAGTTCTCTCTGTTTCTCATTTTTCCAATTTTAAATTCAGTTTTCCACAATTCAGCAGCAATTTGCTTTTTTTTTTAAAAAAAGAAATATCCTCATGAACATCCTTCAACATTGTAATGCGAATTTTTCCTACTAAGTACATTTTATATATCAATATTTATATATTTATGGAAGAGCCACAACTCAGTGGCAGTGCACATGCTTTGAAAGTAAATGGTCCCAGCTTTAATCCCTGACATCTTTCAGTTTGGCCAAATAAGACGTCTGTCTGAAACTCTGGAAAGCCAGTAACAGCCAATGCAGACAGTAAAATGGACCAGTAAAAGGCAGCTTATTATGTTCATCTATGTTCCAAAATATAGGTCCACTTGTTTCAAATGAAGTGCGGAAGAGGGAAAACAGCACAACTAGTTTGGTGCATTTCAAACTTATTTTTTGGAACAGTGATGGTTGCTCTTTTAGGGTGAAGGGGGCACTGCCACCCCAACATCAGGTTGCCTTCAGCCAGCCTTCACCTGCACACTTCCGTACTTGCAACTAGTCCATGGGATGGCACTTTCTGTCAGCTTCCTTCTCCTCCACTTCAGTATTGCCCTTGTATGACTCAGTCAGAGGAAGAGGGAGATAAGACTGGATTAAGTTGGTTCTGCCTGCAACTGTCACTGGCTCTCTGCCTTCTGCCCTACCACTCACAATGGGAACCAGCCATCACCAACCATGAGATATGGTTAAATGATGGCATTTCCCCATAGACCAGAGGCAGATGCTGTTGGACTGTTTATTGTTTCTTCAATTTATATTCTGCCCTTTCCCCACCAGGAGCCCAGGACTCCAGCTCCCATCATCCCTGGCCTGCTCAACAACATGTGCAGGGCACCACGTTGACTACCCCTGCCATTGACATTCAGATTAAATGGCAATGAGGGAGAACAAAGCTGAGGAATATCAAAGGAAACAAGGAAAAGAAAAGAAGACTCTTGAAAACAGCAGGAGAGCAAAAGGGCGTTAGAAAACTTGCAGTGTTTTGACATGGACAGTGGCTTTTCCATAACTGAATATGTCACTTTTAAAGCAATGTACAATATTAGTGAATATTCAATATTATTCAATGCAGTCAATCCACAGTCCACAATACGGTGCCACATAAGCCACTTTCATAGGGTGTTGCTGCATGCCACAAAATATTTATGAATGTTAACTTCGAAATATGTTCCCTTACAATCCTTTTCACATTGACATGTACATATTTTCTGTTGGACTCAAGCAATGTCTCACTTCCAAAAGACTTTAGGGAACAGATAGGGCATGCTTACAAAGTTGGGCTGACATGGGCAAGCTGTACGGTAGCATTCGAAAACACAGGGCTTGTTATTTATTTATTTCTAATATTTATGTGCAAAGCCCTCCCAAGGTGACTCACACAAACAATTAAAAACATAAAATGCAATTAAAGCAATCCAAAAGTGATTACGACACTAAAAGCAGCACCCTAAAAACGATATGCAGCACAGCACAGCAATTCAGATAAAACCAATTAAAAACAAAAACAGGAACAGTTTAACCAATATCCATCCCAACATCTTAGTTAAAAGAAGATTGAAACACATAAGTTTTTATGGTCTGTTTAAAATCTAATATAGATTGGAGCTAGGCTAGACACATATGCCTTGTAGGGCAGTTTCACAGATACGTAGAGGTGCTGGAGAAATTTGATTTTGCTGAATCTGGATACAAACTTACCTGATCTGCACCCGCTAAAGGAAGATGCAGATCAGAGCATAATTATGCACATCATGGAATTTCGCAATTAAGTTCTTGGCTCAAAATTTACAACAAAATGTCTTAAAAATGCATACTTGAGGATAAAACATATTTAGAAATGCATACAGAGATGAAATGGGTAAATACTGTAAACATTTTCATGTTGATTTTTTTAACATGATGATGATGATGATGATGATGATAATAATAATAATAATAATAATAATAATAATAATTATTTATTTTATTTATACCCCGCCCTCCCTGGCCAAAACTCAGAGCTGCTAACATCTTGTGGAAGCAGGATGGAACAGTTGAACGAACACATGCAAAATTGACATGGACTGGAAACAAACTGTGCCATCCATCCTTGCAAATGTGGGACCATCACAGAAAAGGCCCTGTCTCTAGTGCTTGCTAACCTAATAGAACTTGATGGCAGACGGTAAGCAGGGCCTCCAAGGCTGATCTTTACAGGCCCAGTCAGGTTTCTACGGAAACAGGCAGCCCTTCAAATAACCTATTCACAAATGATTAATGTACTAGCACTTTAAATTGGGTGTAGAAACAAACTGGCCCTACAGAGATGAGCCCACAAGCTTTGTGGAGGCCACACTCTGTGTAAGTTGAAGTTTCTGAGCCATCTTTAAAAGGCAGCCCCACACAGAGTGCATGTAAACATAAGCAACACATTCAATACAGAGTAGCACCCTATATGAACAGTTAGAAAACAAGGAGTATATACCTATTAAATACACATTAATGTATTTAAACACAGGGCAAATTTTGACCAATATGAAAGAATACATTTTAATGTCTTTCACTGGCCACTCAGCCACTGCTCTAATTATCGCTGGTACATCTCTGTTGACACCAGCCTTGTCCCACGCAAGTCCCAACAGCTCTGTTGTCTCACACCTCCCTATGTGGCCAGCCTGGACCCTCACTGTCTCAGGCCTCATTAACGCTAGACTGTTTGTCTGATGAGGCAAACAGCAGCCAGCATCAGACCCCCAGACCTGTTTTGTAGGCAGCAGGGAATGTTTATCAAATATGGAGGGGATGAAACGGCAAAAGCAAAGTGAATCGCTCGCCTCCCTCCTGCTCCCAAAATCACTCTGGTGTCTCTCTCATTAAAGACACACCAGGTCGTCTAGTAGAAATTAATCTGAAATGGCAATCTGGTTCAGCGAGGGGCCCCCCAAATGGAGACATTTCTAGTTTTAATAAAGTGGAGATATTCAGTTTATACTCCAGCCTGGTGCGGCTTTGAGGGACATCTTAATGGGATAAACAGAATCCTTGCCAACTTGGGAGGCACATCAGGAATGCATATATCCAGCCTTACCACAGTTCTAGTACCTTCTGCTACCTTTTCCTGCCACAGCCTCAGGTCACAGATGGGTTCTGTCTATTGAATGTACAGTGATTCTGCCCTGTCCCTTCCATTGCAGCAGCCAGCTTAGCTTGCTCTTTATTCACTTTGCCTCGACCTGAAAACAGCAGAAAGCTTTCCATTTCCTTTTCAAACAGATCTCCAGCAAGGCATAGCACCCTCAGAGAGAAAGAAGTGTCTCAAAAGCTTGTTCGGGTTTTCAACCCCCCCTTTTATTTTAAGCATTGTATTTTCAATCAAGGTTTGGTTTTATTGGGATATTCAGAATCAGAGGGCTTTAAGAATTCTGCCAAGCGCTTTTTCTATGCTGAAGAGAACAAATGCAAATACCCCATGACCTGCGAAGCGCCAAAGAAAACCCCAAACCACCCAATGGCTGCAAGTCATGAGCTCTCACAAGCTAACAAGCATGGCCCGAATTTGGGCGAGATATTTCAAAGCAGGGTGCTGCAGGGGTTTAGCAGTTCTTCAGTGGAGTATGTTCTTTCCCCTCAATCAATACTGATCCCAGTGTGTGGTGAAAAAGGGCACACCATCATTTAGATTAGACATAATGCTTAAGGCTTTTCAAGGAGCTTGAACAACTACTTCAACCAGAGTGTTATTTGTTTAATGCCCCTAGCTGTCAAAGTTGGCCTGTACATTCACCCAAGAAGCGGGATGGAAAAATCAACATTCAAGCCAATAACTGAGCTACCTGAAGAATTTAGACCAGTTGGAGGCTCTGCCACCCAGCTGTGCCCTAGCAGGCAGAGAGCTCCTGTCGGCAGCTCGATTCTTGGTGGTAACACACAGAAAACCCCAAACAGGTGTTTCAGGGGCATTTTGTGGGTGGAGTGCTGGCGGCTTTGGATCTGGTGAATCCAAAGCCACATTGATCCATTGACATGGTCAAGAGCTGTGACAGCAAGGAGGCAGAAGATGCCACCACTTTCTGTCTACCCTAGTTAACATGAGCTGGCATGTGCTGTGCATTTGCTGCTCCACTCCTCCCCAGCCTTAAGTTAGGACAGCTCTGCTCACACTCCTTGTAGCCACATTTAGGGTAGTAAAGAGGTTGCTTTATTTCAAAGTGCATGCTGACAGTTTGAGTCAGACAGCTTTAATCATTGTGGATCAGTCATTTGTAGTAAAGAGTGAAACATTATGTATATGGTCTAGGAGAATCTTATGTCATGAAATGTCTAGACTCCACTCAAGACCTGCTAAACTGTTCCATGGAAGGACCGCCTACTGCCAGCTGGAGGGAAGCAGTGGTTGAGGTCCAGCATGGTTGCAGCAGTACCAAGTGGTCTTCCAGACTCAGTGAGCTGGAGGAGGAAGTCACTTCCTCCTCCACTGGCTGCTGGAGATCACCCATGGTTGCAGCTAAGCATGGGCGAGCTAGGGTGGATGGTTTGGGAAGCAGACCAGAGGGAAAACTTCTTCCCTCTGGTCTGCTATCTGGCTATAAAAGCCAGTCAGGCCCAGGTTGCAGATGTGAGTGGTTTGGTGGCGAATCGGCGGGGGGGCTTAACCTTGGTTAACCCTGCCAAATAATAAAACAAGCAGACAGGTTGAATTGATACTGGATATACACCCAATGCCTGTGGCAAAACTTTCTGACACCTGTAATCAATATAGTTGTGGTCTGTTTAATCCCAAAATGGTTGTACTGTGTTTATTGCAACTCCCCATGACTTCACCCTCTGCCTGCGGCTTCACTGAACCTGGCCCCACAAAGTGTAAAGGGGGCAAAAGCACATCACAAAATGTAACAATAGAACTCTTATCACACACAGAGTTGCCACAGCTGACGGTGGAATCTTCAGTTTAGGATACCTGACAGCATATATGACAAGAAGTTTTAATTTAAGGAGTGAAATGAATCCTAGAAATGTTCACAAGATAGGTTCTCAATTTACTGCAATTCCAGATTAGCAGAGTAAGTTTTCAACTGTTTCCCCTTAAAATAGGTTTCTCCTTTTATCTACAAAATATTAATGTAGTGACCCATAGTTATCTAGTTTTTAATTTTGATTGGTGTAAGGCCATCTCCAATAAAGAGAATAAATGATCCATGATTGTTTTATGGTTGCATGTTCTGCTATGGCTATGGCAATGGCAGCTTATGCCTACCTGAAGTAGAGGTTTGAAGCTATTCTAGTCACTGGCAATAACCATCCACATACCAATACACACTTGTCATTTACCCATACAAATCTTCTATGTAAGCATTCTTCGAACTTTTTTTGTGCTTTTCCCAGTTGGATTCTCAAGCATCCTTATGTTCTTCCAGAAGAGAGGCACTCAGGGGATAAATAAAAACCGAGATCATGAAGAGGCAGTTTGTTACCTTACCACAAGAAAAAGAGAAATGAAACATGGAGAGTTCAAGGACTATGTTACAAGCACCTGCAACATGAAAGGTGGTTATACTTTGAGAAATGGAAAGGGTTTCGTTCAGAAGGAAAAGGTCAGTAGTTCTGTTTTGGCCTTGTTGAGCTCATGGTGAGAGACCAGAGATGAAATGGAATGAAAAGAGCTATATTAGGAACAGTAAGGATTCACCAGTACCCAATACAGAATTACATTAATTTAGAAAATGTACTACCTTCCTGCATCCCACCCTATCACTTGTGCTATCAAAGAATTCAGCAACATTACCTAGAAGCATCCCTTTTGGGATCAGTTTAAGACAGGAGTAGCCAACATGGTAGGCCCTAGCTTGTTTTTGGGCTACAACTCCTCTCAGCCCACCTAGCATGGCCGATGGTCAGAGACAATGAAAGTTATCACCCAACAACATCTGGAGGGCACTACATTGACTACCCTGACCTAAGAAATGGCTTTTAATATCAGGCAGAAATAGAGAAATTTTCATCTGAATGACGGACTACAGGGCTTGATTTCCAAGGTGTAATCCATTAAGGTCCCATGAAGCAAATCAAAAAGCTTTACAGTTTCATAATGACGTCACCACAAAACATTTAAATCTCTTGACAGCTCACTGCAAGAAAAAGGTTGGGTTTTTTTTAATGCTGAACAATGGATTTTCCAGACAATTAAGGCCGCAATCCAAAACAGACTTACTAGGGAGAAAACGCCATTGAACAGAGTGGTAAACCACTGCAATACTGGTGAGGAAGAGTGTATAAAGTGGTCAGAGTGTTAGAAATACAAATTTATCTTGTAAGAGATGAAGCAGCCGAAGGAATGTTGTCTGGCTTATGCAGAGCATATAAAATATTATTGTAGCCTTGCAAATATGCATGACAAAAATCTAAAAAATTAAAAATAGCATAGTGGGACAAAGAGCAAGCAATATTAACAAGAAGGAGGATATGGACAAGCTGGAAGGTGTGCTGAGAAGGGCAACCAAGATGATCAAGGGTCTGGAAACCAAGTTTTATGAGGAACAGTTGAGGGAGCTGGGTATGTTTAGCCTGGAAAAGAGGAGACAGGATAGACATCTTGAAATATCTAAAGAGCTGCCACGTGGAAGATGGAGCAAGCTTGCTTTCTCTTGCTCCAGAGGCTAGGACTCAAACCAATGGACTCAAGTTACAAGAAAGGAGATTCTGACTAAACACCAGGAAGAACCTTCTGAAAGTAAGAACTGTTCAACAGCGGAATGGACTTCCCCCAGAAGGTTATGGACTCTCGCTTCCAACTCTACAATTCTATGATTCTATAAAGCACCTTTCTTACAATATGGTAATTTACTGAAGAACTTTGGAATGTACCAGAAAGCTTTGTATTGTCAAGCGTGGAGATAGAAGACTAAATTAGAGCAAGAATAAACTGTGATTCTTCCAAAGAAATAGGAATCATTGGAGGCTTTGCTGTAGAATAAGGTGCAGATAGAACACAAAGCGATATTTGGCCCAGCTATGAGTGAGAAAATGGAATTACATTTATGTTATTCACTACATCTATCCTGAATACTACCTCTTAGCTCCCTAAGTGGGATGGACTCTTTCTCAGCAAGAGGACTGCATCAAGATGTTGAACTTCATTTGTCTGGAGTCCCAATTCCAAGCTGCCCCAGTAAGGATGCAATCTTCTTTTATCTTCACACATTGTTAGTTGGAAATTGCAACAGCGAATTTCAACATATAGCAAAGATGCTCTTTGACAAAGCACCTTCATTATAAGAGGCTCCCTTGTGTACTATACTGGTAAAATTGTTATTATTTGTTAAGTACTGATGATGTGCTCTGCGCTGTATGAGAAACTAATATAGAGGCAGACCCTTCCCGGGAGACCAAGCTAGTGGAAGAAAGGCACAAAGGATGATATTCTGTGTGAACCAGTGAATAGACATTCTCTGATCTTCTGAAATGGTTCTGCCTTGTACATATAGTAAATAATACTGTATTTCACTTCCAAGCATCAGCTTAACCTATTAAATGTCATGATGTGCTCTGGCTCCTTTAAAAGCACCAGCCTTAAAATCCATGCTTTAGTCAAGTTTTCATGATCCCCAGTAAATAAGGAAAAAAGAAAGGAAAAAAAGAAGGCTCTTTTTAGGGTGCCTAGGGCAGGGGGAACTTCTCAAACCCCCCATGAAATACCAGGAAAAAACACTGGAGATGAATACTCAAGGATTTTATGTCTACACACTAATTGTCAGAGCAGAGGGGTGATGGTGGAACAAGATGAGCTTGAACTCCTAGCAGAAGATAACTGACACTTGACAGGTATAACTGACACTTGACTAGCCAACTTCTATGGACCAGAAAGTAACAATTGGAATATATTTACTTGCTCAAAGAAAGTAGATGCAACAGAAGGGGAAGTGGTGTTATATGCTAAAAAAAATCCATACAAGAGAAAGTTAAACAAGGTAGCCCTGGGGAGCTCACCTGGTTAAAAATAAACAGAAATAAATAAAAACAACACTGTGGTCAGAATACTACCGAGTGCCGAAATATGGGGATGATGCTTTTCTGTAACAAATTACCGAGGTTTCAGGGGAAAAACAAGAGTTAGTAGGGGTGAAGAGTGATGTGCTGACACTAGAAAGACGGGGTTGTATTTTATATAATAAATAACAGGGGACTTCAAGCTACCCTGATTATTTCCTAGAAGATGAACTCTGATAAACATGGAATCTCCAACAAATGCCTAACATGTCATGGTGACAACTCTCTCTTTCAGGAGGTGAAGGAAGGAATAGGTTATCCTTGACTTGATCTTAACAGCATCGAAGTAGCCAAACCTTTGCGGGAAAGTGACTATATAATGTTGGAAGTGGATTTTTCGAAAAGCCAAAGGCAAGGGAAGCCAAAAGTGTACCTTGGATTTGAGGAAGGCTCATTTTGATATTGTTCTTTAACTATCTGAAGGGCTGTCACATAGAAGAGGGCAAAGACTTGTTTTCTGCTGTCATACAGGGCAAGGCTTACATTGCAGGAGGGAAGATTTCAGTTGAACATTAGGATAAAGTGTTTGACACAGCAATTCAGCAATGAGAGCAATTAACTAGAAGGGAGCGGGTTTCCTTTTACTGTACTGTCTTCAAACAGAGGCTGAGCAGCCATCTATGGAGATGCTCTACTTCTGGATTTTGTGCACTGAGCAGTAGGTTGCACTAGATTATTTGAAAGGCCCCCCTCCATGACGCTAAGACTATAAGTAGGATTCCAATGGTGTCACACTGTAAATTTCCAATTTAGTATCAATCCACCTGCAATACAACCCAACCTAACACCTCACAGCATAGCTCCAAGAACACAAAGTTGTCCAATGCACCTGCTACCTTCGGTGATCAGTAACCCAGTTCAAGATGTCACACTTCCATAGGATGTTGTCCCTGCAGTTGTGGGCTCCAGCATATTTGATCATTGTATTTGCTGTGCTTACCTGTCAGTGGCAGCGTATCTTGTTTCACTACCTGAGACAACACGGGAAAGTGCCATCCTGCTGCCAATGAAACCCCCTGCCCCCCCTCCACTGAAGACCCCCTTTACCTAGGTCGTACGGCAAGGTCCTAGGAGATCTCATGTGAGATCTCACGGGATTTCCATGACATTTCACTGGAAGCCACTGCTGCTGCTTCTCCACCACCAGTGGAGGGGATGGGGCTCCACAACCCAAGGCAGCTGCTGTCACATGTACAATATGGCAGCTAGGAATGTGTTAATAATAGTTTTCTGATGTCTAGGTCCAAAGTACATACCCAAAAACCTGGTCTCAAGAAGGAATTACAGAGAACTTTGGCTTGTTTGCATTTTAATGCAAAACTAAGGGCTTGTCCACACTTCCGCTTATTTCATGCCTAGAAAGCATGGGTCTGAGAGGCGTTCCATTTGTCCTATGCTTTCTAGGCACACGTCCAAATGGTCTACCATCTGCCCCACTGCTTTCCCTGGTAAAACCCACTCTTTACTACTAAATCAGAGCAAACACCAATCTACAGAAAACCTGACTGACCTCCAAAAGAGAGTGTTTTCCTGGGGAAAAGTGGCAGGGTCTTCCCAAAACAATGCATGAATGGAAGTGCAGCTATCCTTCAAAATTCTCTGAATTTTGGGATGACGTTCTTCAGCCCAACGAGGTGTACAAAAATATATATAGTAGAGGAAAGTGAGCATAAAAATGCATATGTTAATGAAAATAATGTACACAAACCCATTGTTTTAGGGGAAATTGCTTGCAAAAATGAATATATTAGAAACATGCACTCTAAAATGCTATTAAGTTCTCACAAGAACTGGCATACTAATGCAGAAATGTGGAGAACTGGATTGGAAAAATGAGAAACTGAAGTTGACAGATCCATCCATCCCTAGCCACAGGTATCGCAACATGCCAGTCAATAATACCAAACCGATCAATTTATTTTTTACTAAAATTCTAAGGATGCCAATAGCAATATCAGAATAAGCCTTAAAGGTCCATTGATTTCTTATAAATAGAAGTGTAGTATACGGTGAGATTGATTAAGTTCAAATGGTCAAAGGCAGACAAGTATAATGTGAAATATATGAATCCAATAGCTAGAAAATATCTTAATGAAAGTTGCTAGCAATTACCAGATAAGAATTTAGAAGTTAAATTTGAATTAATATGAACAAGGTTCCTAATTTAAAGATAAAGACCAAAACATATCCTACTTTGGTTTCGTCAGACCCAAGGCCAAATACAATTAGAACGCAATGACTGGTTCCAATATTCAGATTTTAGCTGTATTTCTTTTTTGCCAGGGAGTCAATTCATAGGCAAACCCCTACATTTTAGCATATTAAAGGCTAAACCACAAAATCTGTCCTAAATAAGCTGGGACTGGTTTTGGAAGCATGTCGCAGCAGCTCCTGAGGCATCTTATAACTGAGAGGTGAAAAACATTTCTAACATTAGTCGTCAAAAGTAGCCCTGTCTTTACCCTTTGCACAACCAGTGCAATTTTGCATGTACAGCTGTATGTGTGAAAGCTCTGCCAGTACAGACAGCAACACTGCTTCTGTGAAGACTAAGGGGTGGAGCTACGTTATATGTCCCTGTTCCAATGTTATATAGCATGGGGGCATTAATACCAGAAGAGCACTGTGAACTTGGTGACATCCGTTTCTACCCTCATCTTGGAACCGGTCATATCTGAACTTACATGTGGTCTTTATGAACACAGGTCAAACACCACTCCCTTTGAGGGCAAGTTAACTTGTCCAACAACAAAACTTAAAAGTTCACTTCTAAGTACAGAATTATCTCCACTGACAAAGCCAAAGGCACAACCCCCAAACATAGTTAACTCTTCTGAATTCTAAGATGGCTGTCTCACTGAGGCAAGAAATGCAATCCCAGTGACCACAGGGAGCAGTAAGGTATGTAGACAGTGGGCTCTGGTCCAGAGAGGCTCAGGCCACTTTCAAATTTTTAGGTTCCTAGCCATGATAAAAATGAAATATGACGATACATGAAAATTTAAAAAAGGCTTTTCCCAGATCATGTCTCTTCTTTGCTTAAATTTGTAGCTCTAAACTGAAACAGTGTGTCACATTTTGGACTGATGCATCAAATGCCAAAATAAAATAAAATAAAATAAAATAAAAAAGTGTCTGGATGTCTTTTTTTTTTTAGCAAATATGAAACAATCCAATTAAGCCCAGTTTCTTATATTTTACCTAAAGTCATTTCATTGGCTTTTATGGGTAGCAAATGTCTTATATCCAAGAACTTTAGTTTGACTGAAGATGATTCCCTGATTCACAAATCCATGCTCAGAATGCAACCCTTCCAGCACAAAGCACTTTTCTATAGCTACGACGTATGGTACCATTTTCCCTCTCCTGGTAGTATCCTTTATTATTCCCTTTTATGCTCAATAGCCTTTTTGTTCCACACCTTGCTCCAGCAGAGTTTAATAACATTCCAGTATTATTATGACAACTTGATGAAGGCCTTTGTGCAATATGAACAGTCAGTGACTTCCCCCTGCAATTCCAGCCTGGAGAGCCCTCCAATTTACAATCCTTTATTTGTTCAAAGTGAAGAGTCTGAAATTCCACTCATCTGAATTGTTAGCCTATGAAATCTACAGTGCTGACTAACGAGTACAAAATTTTCTTCCTATCAGAGCCGTATTCAAAGCACTGTGTCTGAGAATTCCAAGCAGACTTATTTTTTAAGCTCTCAATCATCGACAGCATCTATCTTGAAATTGAGGGCCAAACCACACACCTGTCTTCTCTGCTCTGTAAAATGGGAAAAGAAGAGCCATGCCCTCAGTTCCAGTTTGTTTTGCAAACAGCAGTTCCCACTCTCTAAGTGAGGTGGTGCACTGATGTACTCTCAAACTAAAAAGAATAGAAATGGATTTTGGCACTTAAGATGGTGGTCTTACCTGACGGACATCTAGCCGGTAACTAAGGATGGGGTCAACTGCATCAGGCTCCTTCTGTGTCCACTGCAAAACATAGGAGTAGTTCTTGGATTGCTTTCTGGTAGGATTAGGGGTATCATAATAAAACTCAGGATTGTAAGCTTTAGCTGAGAAGTGGAAAGGGGTAGGGGAGAAAAGGGAGAGAGAAAATGGGGAGGAAACTTGTTATAAAACTATGTAGTGAGGATCACAAGAATCCATGTCCCCAACTCATCAAATGTTCTGATATTCCATAGTCACATGTGATCACACTGAGCAGGCTCTTATTTGCCTTAATTTCTACTATCTGAAGTGGGTGGTTGACATGGACTTGAACAAGGCAGCACCAAAGGACAATGAATCTCTCAAGAACGTGTGTAGAACTACAGTTGAACCAGCTTTAATCTCTCTGCTGCTTAAAACAGTGACTGAGACAAGACTAAAATGGTAGTGACTTTGTCATTACCTTTGCCTCCCATGTGGCATACTGCTCATTTTATGTTAAAGCTGTCCTTTGCAACATAACAATTTATCTCAAAGGTACCCAACACAGAAGAATCTGGCTTTGCATGACAAAATAAATAAAAGAAAGGGAAGAGGAAGCAGCCAGCGAAGAGGAGCCATACAATCCTTACATTCAAAGAAATACCCATATTTTAGCACTGCTCCTTGTGGTGGAAGCTGAAATGATGTTGCTGGAAATCACCCAAAGCATGCACTTTGGGCATGTCTTTGTATACTTGATGCTCAGCAAAGAACCCATTTCTTACAGCATTAATTATGATAGAAGCATAAATGATGCTGTCTTTAATCATGTGTGTGTATCTATCTATATAGAGAGGAAAGTGCATCAAATGATAACAACATTTTTGGAATGGAAGCTTCCCGTTGAAGAGAATGTGGTGGAAGAAGTTGGAGTAGTCAGGAGGAAGGAACTCGATTTTCAAATGTACAAAGGAGGGGTAGGACAAATTGCTCATAAAGTGCAAGACAGGAGCATGCGGAGGCAGTATATAGTGAAGGTATACAGAAGGGGCATTGACTATCAGAGAAGAGGATGCCATTTGCAATTAATGTTGAGCAATGGAATGTGCTACCATCAGATATTGGAATATTTTTTATTGCTGGTTTTAAGGAGAATCTGAAAGAACATGCCCATAATTATTTTGGTTTTATGATTCTTGTTAAGGTAGTGGTTGCACCTGGCATTGATAAAAGTTATTTACAGTTCTACAAATTTAATCCCAAAAACAAAAGTCTATTGAATTGCCCGATTTTTCGCTCTATAAGACGCACCAGACCACAAGACGCACCTAGTTTTTGGAGGAGGAAAACAAGAAAAAAAATATTCTGAATCTCAGAAGCCAGAACAGCAAGAAGGATCGCTGTGCAGTGAAAGCAGCAATCCCTCTTGCTGTTCTGGCTTCTGTGATAGTTGCACAGCCTGCATTTGTCCCATAAGATGCACACACATTTCCCCTTACTTTTTAGGAGGGGAAAAGTGAGTCCTATAGAGCAAAAAATACGGTATATAGCTCCTGTTCCAAACAACTGCCTTCAGTAATGTAGGCTACATTTAATAAACCTGCTCAAACCAGATAAGCCAAAAGATGTAGCATTAAATAAATACACAGCCACTTTCAGATTAGAAGAAATTAAGGGTACATAATGTAGACATCTTTAGACCCATAAGTCCATGGTATGTCACTGTACTGAAATATTTCCATCAATAGATGTCCTTGATTACATGCTGTTGTCATTTCCTAGGATTTGCCCAACCAAAAGCCACAGAAGCTGTATTACTGGAAAGAGTCCAAGATACCCAATATTCCCCACTGCCATTCCTCATTTCCAAAGTGCTATCTTTTTCCATTCTATTACATCCCACTCCAATCAGAATGGCTCAGCTATTCTTCTCTGCTATAATTAAATGGAAATGATTCAATGCTTATTTTTATTAACTTACAATGGCAATATTGATGTTTACTTCTGAGCCCCTTTTTTCTTATTATTTTTATTGACACAATTTTTGTGTGTATGCCAGAGATTCAGAGCCACCTTGGAGACTAATTGTTGCTTATTCAACTTGTATTGACTGTGAAGTCAAGTCTCATAACAGATTCAGAAATGAAATTAGAATGGATGATTATCATTAACTTGCATTTTTTTTAAAAAAATTAATTGATTCCCAAAATGGAAGATCCAGTGATTTAATAATCAAGTACACCACTGGGTCCTTTGCAATTTTCTACCTGTCACCAATGGAGTGTGTTTGCAGTATGACACATTTGTGAGTATGGCACATTTGTTGGGCTGATGTTTAAAGCACAGTGGGTGACACAATCATCTAATATGAGCTGGATTCAAGGATTCATCTTAGATGGGGGTTCCTAATGCAAATGGAATTGTATGGGTGCCGTGGAATGCAGGAAGCCATCTGTGAGAAGTGGCTCCCTATAAGGGTTGAAACCGTTCCAGTCGCAATCCCATTTTCCAGGCATTGCATTGTTGTGGCTGATGTCACTAGAGCCACATGGAGGATAATGGCTTCCTGTGCAGTTCCCTTTGTGATGGCACCTCCTCACACAGCAAAAGCAAGCATAGGAATTGGGCCTGGGTTGTGCACCATGAAGAGAATGGCATTCATGGAGCGTGGTACAGCACAGGACAAGTAGGTCCAACTACAATAACAGGCCTCTTAGGCGTGGTGACTTCTCTCACCTCCTTTTGCAAGCTATTAGCCAATTCTAACCACAGTGAAATCTACTAAAAAGGAAAGAAGTTGGATGCTCTTTGCAGGACTTACCAGACACCTGGAAGAGGCAGGTTGCCACCCCAACGTCATTGGAGATGCTACATTCGTAGTTGCCACTCGTCTCCCGGCTCACACTGTCCACCTTGTACTCGGAGAAGTCCTGCTGCTCTGTCAGAGGCACTGTCAGGAGACTCCCATTGAATCGCCAGACAGCTGTAGCCACTTTCATGGGGCTTCCCTTGAGCATGGTGCAGCGAAGGGTGACACTGCGCCCTATAGCTTGCCGGATATCCTGGAAAATGGGCTCCACCACTGGAGGGACTAGAGGACAAATGACAAAACAAAAACTTTCAATTAGAATAGCAGTACCAAATGCAAGCCTCAGTGATAATGACAAAAGCATTTATTTCTCATTTTGAATAGCCCACCCTATTCTGTGGATCTGGAGTAGTCAACAGTTATTTTATCAAAGACGGATCCATAGTGACTCACAAAGGGCTCGCAATGTAATGAGTGTAGAAGCTTTAAGAGAAACTAAAATAGGACAGAATAATAAAAAAGTGAAACAACCTTCATTCCCACCCTAACATTTCCTTACTCCTGTAGCTTTCTTTTGTGTCAAATACAGCTCTCATATGCAACACATTTGAGGAAATGTCATTTATTGTCTGCTCTGATTTTCAGACTACAAATAGAAATATAGAGTAATAATATACCTGAAAGTTACCTTGACCCATGACTTTTTTTAAAAAAAAATTGTACGTTTAGCCCCTTAATAAGACTGCTATGAGAGGGACTCCAATTCTAGCTGATAAAATAGAAACATATAGAGGTACAATATTACGACGAGAAATACAAACATACAGAGGAATCATGTTGGACCCTGAAGGTCCAGACCCTGCAGAAGTCCATTCGCTCAATTTGAAGTGTAATGATGAGTAAAATTCCAGGAGGAGGTCCTGAAAGAACAGGGCTCATTTTCTGCAGTCTGCAGTAATGTGGCGAGACAGGCATCCTCCGACTTATGTGAGGGTTACGCTCCAGCCCCCATGTGCATAAGCTCAAATTGCGTAAGTGGGGAGCACCCTCTAAACACCTGTTTCCCCCCTGCTTCCCAGCCCCCTGTCCCGCTGTTCCCACACAACTCTGAAGCTCTGGAGCCAGCAGGAGGATGTACTGTATGGAAAAGCAGCAGGTGTTGCTGCTTCACTACTCTGCACATCTGCCGTTAGGTAGTGGGGCTAAGTAGCATAAACAAAGCCCCACTGTGCCTCAGGTCTCTTCCTCCACCTTCACATACGTCCTTTTCAGGCTCCAGGGTCTTCTTATGAGCCACGAAGACTCTCCAGCTTCTCCCCACCATTACCTAATGTGAATCTATTTATTTCCCAGTATTGCATGTATACCTAGTCTCATGCAAGTCAATCGTACATATGTGTGTGTGGGGGCGGGGATGCCTCTACATTGTTTGCATATTGTTTCTAGATATCATAACTGGACTAAATCTGAAAACTAGTAATTTGGCACAAAGCACAGAATTATACGGGTTGGAGGGCATTTGTTCTAGCTGGAGAGATGTACTAAATCAGAGTTTCATTATACTCAGATACCAATCAAATTAGACTATGTCATATACAGGAATCGGAAGGTACCAAGAGGCACCACACTATGATTTTGTTATTCATTTAGAAAATCATTTGTGTGCTGGCCTTCTCAGCATAGGTGGCCCAGAGCAGTTCACAGCATCAGAAAACAGTACATATATGAAATACAACAAACAACAGTATTAACAATTCTTTAGAAACCTAAACCATTTTTAAAAAAGTTTACAAACACAGATATAAATTACCACCCAACCCAAAAAACTATTCTTAGTAAAATAACCCATTTTTAAGAGAAAGATTTCTTTCCGTTGAGCTTTAAATGCCATTATACTGTTTATGCTAGTTTTCAGGCAGGATATTGAAGTGACTGATATTTTAAGGTTTTAACTGAACTTTGTGTGAATCGTCCTGAGGATTTTGTTGATTTGGTGGCCAAGAAATGCTCTGAGTAAAGAAGTAAACCTGGGGGTTGGAACACCTGTTTCTGGAAAGACCTTTTAAAAAGAAATGACAAGGCGTGCTAGAAATATACTTGTGCAATTGTACCTGCACTTGTTGCTAAACCAAGAGCAGAGGAAGACACTCACACTCCCCTTAAATGTAAGGAAACCTCTTAAGTGTGATAAATGCACTGCCGGTATTCCTGTGCCATGGATTCCCAAGGACAGGGGAAGCAGATGCAAAGCTTTCTGGGTATTCAGCAAACAACAGGTGCCTTTGCTGAAGGCTCTTTCCTTGCAAAGATATTAATCAAAAGAAGCGGAAAGGTGAAAATCAATTCTATCCTCCTAACCTGCTTTGGACTCTTTAAAAAGGAGGCACTTTTGAGGGAGTTGACCTTCAGGCTCTTCATCTTAGCATATGACTCAACAGTTCATTAACTGAGTCCCAAGAACAAAAGGTTGGCTAAACAAATTGACCAGCACCACCCCTCCCCTCGCCCCCCAGTCAGTGCTCATTTCAACAGGTTCAGAATAGGGCAATCCTTCAAAAGTAGACCTTAAAAAGGAAAAACCCTCAACTGCATATAGGGGTTGGCATTAAGAACTAGTAACCTGTATGCAGAGAGGTTTTTCCTGTTTTAATGCCATCTCATAAAGTTGTCAACTGACCACAAAAACATGGCCTGGCCACGCTTCGGCCTTTAACAGAAGCTTGACTTGGAAGGATTAGTACATGGGTAGGCAAACTAAGGCCCGGGGGCCGAATCTGGCCCAATCGCCTTCTAAATCCGGCCTGTGGATGGTCCAGGAATCAGCGTGTTTTTACATGAGTAGAATGTGTGCTTTTATTTAAAATGCTTCTCTGGGTTATTTGTGGGGCATAGGAATTCGTTCATCCCCCCCCTTCAAAATATAGTCTGGCCCCCCACAAGGTCTGAGGGACAGTGGACCAGCCCCCTGCTGAAAACGTTTGCTGACCCCTGGATTAGTAGGTCAAGCTTTTCACGACACAGAGGTGAGCAGGGGTAGGAAGGGATGTTTTGCTGCTATAGGCAAAACGCGCCCCCCCACCTGCTGATCTGGGCCCTTTCCTACCCCCATTGTTGCTACCCTGTCGCTGCACCCTCACCAGCACCCACACTGTCACAACAACACAGTTGTCAAGGGTACAACATTAGCGGTGGGGGCAAGGGCGCTGTGGCAGCATGGTCAATGCCCTAGAGTGCTCATTGGTCAAGGATGATGGGAGATGGACTCCAGCAATATCTGGAGGGCCACAGGTTCCCCACCCCCTGCTTTAGCGCAACACCCATTTGGCCTCTGAAAACGATGAGCAGCCCCTGTCGCTGTCCCAGCTAGTGTGCGAATCCTGGCAGACTCGGCAAGAAATGCTCAGCTACAAAAACTTCCAGATTGCTCTTGGCAGGTTCCCATCAGAAATTACACAATGCTTCCGCCTGCTTGTTTTGCATTTCCCACAAATAATGTGCCACAATATGCAAATATTGCAGCCTGGGTATTGTGAAGCTCAGATATGGGACCTTGAACTATTCAAGTGTCAGTGACTCTTCTCGCTCGTCTTCCCTCGTTCAAAAATTAAACCGCAAAAGCAGCTAATGTGGTGAGTGGTAATATGAAAGGGGTGAGGAGGCCAGAGCATCAGCCAGCAGCCTGTAAGCCGTGCTTCTTCCTCAGACTTGTTAATATTCTGCTACTCCAAAAACAAAGGGCAGCAAAACAACTTTGCAATAACACAAACCGTAATAATCCTCCTGCTCTTCGGGAATGAATAAAAAGATGAACGAAACTGATGTGGCCTGCTCAGTCTTGCGCAGGAACCAGAGTGCCTTGATTTACACATCACCCTGACTAGAGAAGGACCCAGAACTTTGCAACACAAAAAAACACACCAGCTCTAGGTTCAGGAAAATATGGAGCATGTGGCAATGAGGGGCAAGCGCCAAGCAAACAAGGGCAGGATTTGTCAAGTGTGAGACATGTATCGCTGTGCCTCAAATAACCTTTCACTTTCCCACTTTTACAAGATTAGCAAGTTCTGGATTTATTCTTCAGCAGGAATGATGCTCCGAAACATAAGGGTCACTGGAGCATGACCGAGTTCTAAAACCCATTTTAAAAATCTATTTTTACTTTTGCTTCAGGGAAAGGAGAAGTCTTGCTTTGCACCAAGCAGACAGACTCCTGCGGAGAGATTCTATGGGATATACCAAAGCTAGTGGTGTGGGGTGGGAATTTCCCTGCAAAAGATTTTCTGGAAATTTCCCCAGTGCTTTCTTTTCTGTGAAAAATAAATAAATAAATGGGTTTCATAAGTTCATTAGTAACAATGAATGGGTGCCAATTCCAAACGAAGTATTAGACAACCCAGGCAATTTGAAAGTTTTGAGCTTTGTTTTCTAAACGCAAGTAAAATAAATTACATTGCACTGCAGGCCAGGGAACCTCAGGCCTGGAAGCTGAATGTGGCCTTCAATAACTTTCTATCAAGTCCCTGGACCTCTCTCCAGTCCACACCTCCTTCCTAGCCACACACCCCTCCCCGCAGACCGCATTATCAGCCCTGGTTTGCACTCTCCTTGGCTGAGATGTTTATGTGAACTCTGACAATGCTCTTGCTTGTCTGGATGGAGAACAGAAATTGTGCAAGTCTGTGTAGAAACCAGTCCACTGTTCAAAGGTAAAATTTACACCCGCTGATCCACTCACCTTTGTTTCTGGCTCAGTCCATGACTGGCATTTGGCTCCTCCCAAAGTTTACTCAGAAAACCTGAGTGGCTGGTTGCCCAAGCACCTAGAAATTGGATGCCAGGGCTTCTGCGCCATCTGCAGAAGTGAGTGGCTACCAGAGACAAGGCTTTCTAGATGGTGGCTTCAAGGAGGCAGCTGAAAAAGAGGCTAGGGTTCCTACACCTTTAATAGTTCTGTAGAAAAGGGAATTTCCAAAGGTGTAGCCCACCATGACTATCATACAATGCCAGAAACCCTGTCTTCTTTATGTATTTGGCCACCACAGGTGACTCTCTAGCTCTGAGATACCCTCTCCTGAAAAGTTCACTTGGCACCTGCCTTATTACCCTTTTAATTCCAGACAAAGGCCTTTTTTTTATTATCTTGAGCTTTTTAGATGCCATTTTAATCCAGACTGTTTTTCTGTGACTTCTGTGATTTTGTGGCTTTTAGTATATTATGTTGTTTGTACGTTTTAATAGTTTTCTTCTTTTTGTAAAGCATTCTGGGAATATGATTTAAGGGCAGTATAAAAACACTGACGAGGATAAATCAAAAACAGTTTTACAGTCTTTTGTTGGGCAAGCATAGAGAAATCTGTCTCCTAAATAATGGGAATTTTATTTATAGATAGATATACATACTCATTCACTTGAGTTTTCTTAATTAACTTGGTGCAGATTGCAAGCTAATTTTTTTTTTACATGCGGGGGACGTATTCAGAGAGGGATTCTGCAGCATAGCAAAATGATGTTCTTAGAGGTCACACCTGAAACCCATTCATTCCTAGTCATCCAGAAGAAACAGGTTCCCAGCCATGTTGACTTTTGCATGCCCTCGAATGAACCCGTGTTCCAAAAGTAGCTTTTAAGAATGTTGTGCTAACATATCACAGGAGATCTTTCTAAGAGGCTCTGGATATCTAAAGTGTTATGTTACAGCTTGTCCCAACTCGAGTCAGATGCAAACGAAAGAACTATGAAATAAAGGAACGGTCCAACAACTGATAGCAGTCTGTCAAGTCTTTGCAATTCTGCTTCACACAATCACCTGAGGGTTTTCTAGACCCTGGAAAAAGTCTACAAGCCATCCTACAATGGGTCTACTTGAAAATGGCACACTTTTTCTCTTCCTGGTCATTGCTCCTTCCCTCTTCATTCATTGTCAGAGGTTGAAAAAAGGGGTGAGTTTGTGCCACAACACCAAGGCACGTATTCAAATAGTAGGAGACAACTTGCTAATTTTACCCGCTCATTTCTTCTAACTGAAGCAGAAACTTTACATACGCAGCAGATTAGCTGTGGGGCTAAAGAAGCACAGGTGTAATTGCACAAATTCAGTGATTATTAACGAGCTCATTTCCAGAAAGAAGAAAAGGGGAAATGGCCTTTCTGGGACAGCAAGGGACAGAAAGGAATGTAACGATTTGAGGGCTAGGGGTGGGAGAGAAACTTGATTCAGTTCACACTGAAAGCTGAGTCTAGCATAGGGATTGTCTACACTTCTGTTTGTCCCATGCCTAGAAAGTATGCTTCTTTCCCAGGGAAACCTGCTATTTAGTGCTAAATCGGAGCAAATGTCAATCTAGAGAAAACCCCAAATGGCCATTTGCTCAGATGGAGCACTAAAAAGGAGTTTTCCCCGGGGAAAAGCAGCAGGACAAGAGAAAGGGTGGATGAGCCCTTAGTTTCACTTTCTGAAACAATGTGAGACCAAAACACAGCCATCCTTCAAAATTCACACTTCTCTGAATTTTGCGTTGCAATTTTCCAGCCAATGTCTACAAAAATGCCTAGATCAGGGGGAAGTGTGCATTACCATTAATATACCAGTGAAATAACATATATATAATGCCTTTTATATTAGGAGAATTGGTTGCAAAAATGCGTAGTCAAAACTACATTCACACATGTTTCTTAGGGGAAATTCTCACTAAAATGCTGGCAGATTTTCACATGGACCTTTTAAAACAGAATTTGCAAACTGCTACAAAATGTGGAGAGCTGAATTTAAGATTAGAAAAATGAGAAACCGAGAGAACCAAAACTCACAGATCTTTAAGTTGCCAGTGATGGCATGGGTCAGACACACTCGCACTCTGTAGCAGAAAGAATATAATAATGACTCTTGCCTTTCATACAACAGAAATGTGCAGCGTGCTCCTATGCATGTTGACCAGAAGCAAGTTGCATCAAGTTCAGTGGGACTTATTCCCATTAACTCCTTTGCCGAGGCAGGAGATTTCACAGGCAACCTGATTTCCTGACATTTCATATGCAGAATGTGTTAACATTGAGATTATCATCCATTTCTATACTGCCTTCCCTCCAAAGAACTGAAGGCAGCATCCTATGGTTTTTCACCCACCCTTTTATTGCCATAACAATCTTATGGGAAAGGTTAGGTTGGAAGTGCTGGTCTTAAAGTCATCCAGTGATCTTCATGGCTGGGTGGAGGTTAGAACCTGGATTCCCCCAATCCAACCATTCTAACTCTAAACCATTAAGGCACACTGGCTTTCCTGCAGTAAAGGGGGCTCAAGGGACTTTGGGGACAATCCTGTCAAAGTTAAACACATTTTAAGTCCTCGTTTTTTAAACTAGAGAGTTGAGCTGGTGCTTGAGGCTCCAATTAGGAGTTAATGGCAAGGAACTAAAAAACAGTCGCCACAGCCCCTCTTCACAATAGCTTCAAGCAGGTAAAAGGCAGGACAAGCCATCATTATGGTTTCAATTTTCCCCTTCTACTCCACTTCACTGGCTGCCACATAAAAAGCTCCAGGAAAATCTAAGGCAGGGATGGGGAAACTATTGCCCTCCAGGTGTTGGATAGCAATCCCCCATCAGCCTCAGCTAGCACAGCCAATGGTCAGGGATGATGGGAGTTGTAGTTAAGCAATATCTGGAGGGCTACAGTTTGCCCAAACCAGGACTAAAGCAATGACATCAAGTAGCATATTTTTAAATGATAGGAGAGGAGAACAATCATAACAGACAACTACTTTCAGTGGCAGCCCCAGGCCTCTTATAAGCCTATTGAACCAACCAAGGTATTCTGTACTTGGGATCAGTCACTGTATCAAGCTACATCCTTCTGTCATTGAAATTAATGAGACTTGAAGCATTTCAATTTGGCTCTGGATTGTGTTCATCAAGGGTGGGGGGTGAGTTTGACACCAAAAATTATAAGTTACGAAACAGAGACTGTTCAGTGGGTCTCTCTAAGGTCTGCACAGAATTGTGCATGTGTGAATTTTGAGCTTCACAGAAAAAGATCCAAGCCTCAATTTAATTAGCCTTTTCCAGAGAAGTGACTGAGGATGGTGAACAGCCCTTGACTTTAGAGCTCAGTTCCCTTACACCCGCCTGAGCCAATTAACACAACTAGCCAAATCTTCTTCAAGAAAGAAGGTTAGAGACACTCAGTGATTTTCTGCGGACGGTTAATATATCACACTACAGTTTCTGCTTCACAACTGTTGGAAGATATTTCACCCTGGGTGGGATTATGCTGACCTTTGTGCCCCTCTCCCCCGATCACCTCTCCTCGAAGCAGCTGAGAGCCAGGCATGCTGAATCTCACGCTTAGACTCCATGCCCAATTAAAGCATGCTTACAAGGCACTACAAAGAGAAATACTCCCTTGCAGCCAAAGCATTCCTATGGCTCAGCACCCTTGAAGTCTGGGTTTCTGAACACCGTTTCATTAACTGAAAAGGATGTGTTGGGGAGGGGGAAATGGAACACGTACAGAGGAAGACAAAATAAGTGAAGTCAAACAAGACCCTCCTACCCATCATTTGATGAGTGTTGTGTTTCCCCGGGTAAGACAAAGTGCATAGCACCCAAGACTGGTCACGTATTTTTGGCACACGAGGAAGAAAAAACCACAAATTGCTGGTAGCAAAAGCACAACAGTAAGTTCAATTACCAATAATCTGCTGCCATTTTATGACACCCAGAATCCACTGCCTGAAGTGGTTGGCTCACTCTGCCAAGTGGTAGGGCTGGATCTGCAGGAAGTCATTGTACCATATGTATTAGGCGTAATTGGGTGAGGCATAGAGCCTTGCTTTAGAGAATCAGCAGAATTACTTGCTATCAGCTGAGGGTCAGAACGACAGAGCAGTAAATCGTGTGACCTCCTGCGTAGGCAGGAGCAGAAGCCTCTTTGTTTATTTTGGCGCGGTACCAATTTCTCTCTGATAGCACGCTACTGACCTGGTTCACATGACATGGTAAGCCACACGATGGTTTACCAGGACTGTGTGAGTGTATCCAAGGTTTGTTTTGTCTACAGCTCATGGTTAGTGAGGAGAGAGCTTAAGCGTGAATCCTGGTTCAGACGGCATGTTAAGCCAAACTTTGCCCTAGCTTGGCATGGGGTTGGCGTGATAATAAAAAGGACAAGGGAGGAGCAAGGTGGATGCAAGCTATGGTTATGAAATCTTTTGTAAAAAGCAGCTGTAGGCTCCTCTCTGGGAGCCCACACATTCATGTAGTCTCAGCTGAGCCATAATTTGGTTTACTGTATCATGTGAACCAGATCACGGTGTCTGAGCATGCTGTTTGGCAATTATTGGGTTAGGAAAGGAATGTACAACCTCCTAATTCCCAAGCCTGTATCAAACCCTGCAGTTTAAGATTGTGTAGCTTAAGTAATGCATGTTCTTTCCCTGCCCTCTTCTTCCTCTACTGTCTTCCTATGTAGAACTTTGGCCAGTAAAGCACCATGCATGCTGGTGGTACAAATAAAAAAAGAGGGGGGGGGAATGTGTGTAACTACACTTGGATTGGGGATAAATCTAATTCAGTTTGCATCTAAAGGCAAATTTATTTAATTTTGCACTTTCCAAAACAATCTGCGAACCGAAACACAGACATTCTTTGTAATTCACAATTCTCCAGTTTTTGAAATGCAATTCTCTAGTCAAGCATTGCGTACAAAAATGCATATTGTGGGGTAAACTGTGTATAATATGCATATATTCATGAAAATAACATACAAAAAAGCACTGTATTCAGGGAAATTGTTTTACAAAAATATATACATTAAGCAAAATTGTAAACAAAATTGTGTATAATAGGAGAAATTTGCAATAAAATGTTAATGAATTTTCAGGAGGAATCTTTCTTCAAAAATAGCACTATGATGTGGAAATTTGGAGAACGAAAGACTGGGAGAATGAGAAAATGAGAGGGAGGAGTTTAGTGTCGTGCTAAGGCAATTGTTCTGTCAGGCTAAGCATTTTGGCTTGCCAGACAGAATGATTGCCTTTCTTCCTAGTGGACAGAAAAAAATCCCACCCATGCACACAGTTGCCACCAAAAATGGCTGCTCCATACCTTGTTCCCATCTCCTCTCTTCAACATCTGCTAATACTTACCTACCTTTGTCTGAGATAATTGTTTGTGTATATTCCCCCACTTCTTGTGGCAGCCAATATACCAGATCAGGGGTGGGGAAATGCACAGTCTTTCAACAAGTTGTATCAGATGTTCCAGAGGGAAAACTAGGTGTGTGGCTGTCATTTTTGGCACCAGCCAAGTATATAATGCAATATCTAGGTTTGGCCTTAACATAACCTACAGTGCATAACATTCCTTCAGAAATACCTGCACATCACAAACAAGCAAACATTCTGAATATTTTTTTAATGTCTGAGCCTCGCTAGTCAACACCCAAGTGAATTCACACCTCTCCATTTTACCACGGGCAAAACTAAACTAGCAGGTAATGTTACGCCAATGGAAAGCAAGTAGCTTTTCTGCATTAACAAGAAGTACAAAAGGAGCTTTAGGCCACATTTCACTCTCTAAAGAAGCCCTTGACAAGATCACACTGGCATTTATTCTAGCTCTTAACATTTCCCATTCCTGTCTTCTTTCTCTGATCTTAAGCACCCAAGAGTACAACGTTTTATTTTGCATTTAGGTTTAATTTCCTCTGGGGAGAAATGGTGCCTAAGGTTCTAAATGCCAGTCACACACAATCAAAACTGCATCCTTGGCTCTTATCACTTATCCCAAGCAACATAGATGGGGGCTGAAGAAAGACCAGGGCACAAAGGCAGGAGGTATACAAAAGAACCAAACAACCGGGCAATTTTATTCACTGTGTCTGAATTTCATGCAGAGTTTTAAAAGGAGCTAGAATCTATGCGTGAACTTTTGCTGTGTACACATTATACCTTTAAAGGTATAATGAAGTGCATTCTTCCCCTTCTAATAATTCGGGGCAATGTAGTTTGTTCAGGATTGCTGGGAATTGTAACTATGTGAAGCGATAACTACTGTCCCCAGAATTCTTTGAGGGGGAAAATGTGTTTTGAATGTGCTTCCAAAATATAGTGTGTATGCAGCCTTTTACTAATGCCAGACGAAGCAGCCCCATGTCAGCATACAATACAGGTGGAATTGCCATAAAGAGTGCTAAATGAAAGGAAGTATCACATGTATTCACTTATTTTACACAACTGTGTTCCATCCTTCCTACAGAGGACTCTGATCAGTGTACATGGGATGAAGCATACTCTGGCCTCTGCCATTGGCTAGGGTTTGTGTCCCCTTGCCCCACAAGACAAACATCAAGTAAATGCCACCCTGTAAATGATATATAAAATATAATGCAACTAGTAAGAATGATAAAACTGTGACCCCACCCTGCACTCAGCTCCCTCCTCCTAGAAGGTGTCAAGATGTGACAGTGACCATACTCTAGGAATGGCTTTGACTGGCTGGCTAAAACAGGTGAGCATAGCTGATGGGTATCAAACCCTCAGTGAGATAGGGGCTTCCCCTGCATGCAAAGACAGACTCCAGTGGCCTGAGTGGACGAGACCATTAGTAGCTTCAATGATCAAGAACACGGTTACTGCATGCGCTGTAGAGGGAAGTGAAGGGCAGATAGGCCTCATCAACCTGGAAAGGCAGCCCATCTAGGAGAAGGAAAACTCTGATCCTAAACCTCTGCTGCCTTGCTGGACACCTTCAGGAAAAGAAAAGGTGAAGGAGCAAACCTTACATACATCCTGAGTAGAGTCCCTAAGATGGTTGGATGGCACCTTGTATGCCTCCTTCCAGCATCTCCGGCAGCCAAGCTAGTGCCAAACAGATTGCTCTGCTTTCCTTTAGACCATACCAGCGAGGCTCTGTGTGTGTTGTCATCTAGGCAGCCCAGGACCTCCATACACACTGCCCAGACTTGTGCTCTGGAAGGTCACTTAAGTGCTGCTAATGCAGCAGTTTGATTTCACCCTCGGAGGGGCCCTCCAGTGTCTCTCAAGCCAGATGGATACCAATAGCAGGAATGATGTCAGGAGACAAAATTAGAAAAGGAATATAGCAATACAATCACAGAAGGGAGGCACTGGCAAGGAAAGATTAGCCTGGCATGCAGTGGATGTAAATGCCCACTAATACCTCACCAGGGCTGGCATCATGTGTTGGCATGGTTGGATCTGCCCCATACCTTTAACACAGCTCCCCTCAACAATAACCGAGGGTGGTAGGGAATAGACTGAGGCCCTGGCATCACAACCCTGCTGATAAGTAGGTCTGAGTGACCGGGAGGGAGCCAGAAATGAGGGGCTCGGTGCTGCTCATTCTAGGGATTCTTCATAGACATAAATGAAGTGGCCCTGACTGAAGGTAACTTGGGATCCAATGAACATAACAGATGCTTCCTGTACAGTAAACTACTTGTGCACACAAGCCCTTGATCACCATGCATTTTAAAGATTAATTGCTGTTGCCAACAAATAATGAATGCAATTGTTGACTATGACTAATGCAAGTCATATGGAGTCCAACTGGGGCGCTTTGGTTTCATAAATAATCATCAATAAATGCTATTGTTCCTTGCCGTTTAATATTGCAGAATAGTCTCCTCTGCACAATTCTTCCTCACCTTCTTCCTGACACTACACTGCAAATGATTCGGAAGGGCTCAGAAGATGGATGGTGGCATAGGTACTTGTGCAAGATGAGCCAAATTACAAAACCTGTCTGCCCAGACTGCCCCCAAAGTGCCATTTCTGCCTTTGATCTCTGCAAGGCACACCGCTGCCCAATAAGGAATTGCACACAGACCTTTGCTCCCTGAGCACTCATTTTCACACATTCCACTGAACAGCCATCCACTTGGAATGACTTTCGGTCATTACGGCACTGGCTGGAATTCAAAGAAACATTCGGAAGAAGAAAGACTTCGTAGCTGGCTACCTACCAGCTGTCTGAGCAATCCAGTCGCTGCCTGTACAGTTGCTTCTCTTTTCATACAGTAATTGAAAGTTAAAAGCAGCTAATGCTGCAGGTAAAGTGAGGCTGAAGACAGCAGAGCCCTTCAGTGGGGAGGAGGAGATGCTCAGCTGTGTGACACAGTGATCAGCAGAGCCACAGGTGGCCAGGGCCTTCTGTCTTGCAGCTGGGCTGGAGAGTTACCTTGCCGTCTGTTTCCAGCTCAAAGGCTAAATTGGGAGCACTAGGCATTCCCTTCACAGCTGCTTCCCTAATAGATGGGGGAAGGAAGGCCTACAGCCAGATGCTGACACAACTACTGTGCTAGCAACAGAGGTTGCATCAAATTAAAAAGAAGAACCAGGTGCATGTGGGAGAGGCCCCACTGAGATGAAACTCGGGGAGGGGGTACATACGTTTTGTGTAAAATTGTGACACCATTTATCACATCAAGGGAGTAACTCAAGTGTCAACTACCAAGCAGGATGAATGAAAACAATATAATTCATTATTATTAAAAGAACAACTACTACTGCTACTGTGGTTTTTTTCATTCACATTGTTATACATACCACTACTATTAAGTATTTTGCTTAAGGAATAGGGGTAGATTTATCAGTCCTATTCCCAGTCTATGCCAGTGTCACATGTGTTCATTCATAAGTCCCATTTCTGCTTCAACCCACAGGTGGCTTTTTTTAAAGCATGAATTCGTGTTATTTTTGAACTTATTTCCCATCCAATATGCATTTTGAATGAATTTTGCCAAGGCACGCTTTTTGGTATGCATTCTATTCTAACATTTGCTCAGGGAAATCATTCTCCTGAATTGCCAGGCTCCCTTCTACAGCAGAGGGGATGAGGAAAGAGGCCAGAGACTAGACTGGCATCCATTCAAGCTCTGCAGTCTGCTACTCCTGCCTGGCCCCGCCTTCCACAGCTGCCCCACCTGGACAACAGTTTGGTCCCTGTTTCATCTGGACTCTCATCCAGAGAGAGGGATTTATGATCTCGCCCACACGGCAGATAAACATATTCTGACATTTGATGTCTCGGGCTCCTTTGGCGACAGACTTCAATCAGGCCGGCTGGCATCAAAGGAGCCTCTCAGAGCAGCCAAGTCCACTTATCGCAGACACAGCAGCACCTTCACCCTTTTAATGTCAAGTGGGGAAGATTTTATCTGCAGAAGAGGGGGCCATTTTAGGCCAGTGGCAAGAAACGCAATTCCCAGCATCAAATTGGAGCACCTCTTTTTCTCCCCAAAGTCTTCCCTAGCCCATAGAGTTTGAGAGGTCTTTTGACTAGGAGACAACACAGGGGTTAATGTGGACATAGGTAAGGGCCCATGTTGCTGGACTGCATAGTTGGCCCTCCAGCCCCTCCCCTCTCTCTTTGCATTATTAACTACACTTACTCTGAAGCAAGGTTCACCATTCAAAACTTTAAAATCAATGCCGGAAGCTACAAAATTTACATCCACACCATAAATTTAAAGCGTATTGAAAGCACTTGACTTTCCCTGCAAAGAACCCAGGGAACTGTCAATTTATCCCTCACAGAGCTACAATTCCCAGCATCCTTAGCAAACTGCAGTTCCCAGGATTCTTGAGGGAAACCACATGCTTTAAACGTATGGTTTGGATCCAAAATGTGTTAGTTTTAACCACAGCTAAGGCCCATGTGTGAAAAGCTCAGAGATTCCGCCACCGTATAAGAGAAGGTCTGGTGTGGTGGGGAGAAAGCAAGATCCCAGGATTTGCTGCCGCCCAGAACAGCTTGAACAGGGAGTGATGTCTTGAATAAATGATTTAAAAATTTCACTCAGCTTTATTTTTAAAGCTAGCTCTTCTGTTGCGCAGAGAAGTGATGTGGCTGTTGCTAAGGAAGCAGATTAAATCACAAGATTGCTTACCCCAAGGTATAAATCTCAGGTTTTGCATACATAAAGGTATGCATACAAGAAAAGGGGGGGGGGAGAGGTGAGTGATATAGTTATCAGTGCAAACCTGCTGAAAACTTTGCCTCAAGATGTCATCCTTTTCTTTAGAGCCAATTAGTGGCTGCGATTTTTCATCTTTCCCCCAGTTCTTGCACATTTCTCTCCAGCAATGTCTTCTACAATGAATGCATCTTCCCCCAAAGCCCCAGTCTCCCATTTCACGGCACAGCAAGCAATTGGCCAGGAGGTCGTGTATTATGCATATGCTATGAACTGTTCAAGGAAATCCCAGCAGAATTGTTACCATTAAATCCATCTATATTGCATTAAACTCTTATTAGCTGCTATATTCTGGCTCACAATTAAGCTGGCCAAATACATCTTCATTATAAATGTCCAATATGGAATTTCCTAATCAGCACAAATGTGATTTTCATTTACTGTCCCATGACTTGGCCTTCAACTGTGGTTATGGCTGTATTGGTGGTCAGAAGACTAGCTCTGACTGGAGCCAAAATGACTACATGTTTGGAAAATACAAGATATATTGGCTTTGCCTAGCTCTAAAATGTTCTGTAGAAGCAGCATTTTCTCTAGAGGATTAAGAGGAATTCCTTTACATTTTCTGCCAATACGGTTCCACCTTGGATTATCATAGAACAAGGTCAGGGAACGCTTTTAGGGATAATTGTGCTGGGGCTGGTCCTACCATTAGGCAGAGTGAGGCAGATGCCTCAGGTGGTGATTGCTGGAGGGTGGCAGCAGACCCCCTGTTGGCGGTTCCTCCTGAGCCACTCTTTCCTGGCCGTTCCCAACCCCTTGAACTAGAGCCCTGGCAGTGGTGATGCTTGCTTGTTGCTCACCAGGGCTGGCTAGCTATCTCACCTTGTTGCCTTTCCTCAAAATGTTGCATACGGAGCCATTGAGAAAGGTCTCTAACCAAAGACGCTGGCTGAGAGATGGCCAAGCCAAGATCACACATGCCAGCACTGCCACTGTTGCATTGCAACATTTGTCTGAGTGGGCATTGCAGCAGGCACCAAAGTGGGAAATCAAGCAGTGGCAAGGTGTTGAGACACAGTCTGCGCTGCACCTGCTAAGCTAGCCTGCTGACTTCGTGTGCATTGCTGGAAACTATTCTATCACTGGTGATGAAGTAAGATTCAACTGCCAAGTCAATCAACTTCTGCACATAGAAGGAAGAAGGGGCACCATCTTGTTCTTCACTCCAGGCAGAAAATGCCTTGTGCTGGCCCTTGCTTCAAGCTGATGCAAAGTGTAGTGGAGAAGAAAGAGCATTGAAGATAACGTCTGAGGAGAAGGACTTGGAACTAAGGTGCTAAAGATCAAATCCTAATTCTGCCAAGGATTTCTTGGGCAAGGAACTATATCTCAGCTGTCACTACAATATGGGAGAAAATGGTGTGAGGCTGTATCAAGACACCTTGCAAACTAAATGTGCAATTTCAAAGACAACCTTGATGATGATGAGGTGGTCTTGGATTCTGACCTCATGGTCTCTCAAACCCCTCTTTCACCCCCCAACTCACTAATCTTTATCTCCATGACCTTCAGTAAATTGGGGCTGCCTTCAATTCAGCCTCAAGCCCACAGGGCTCCTTAGCAATCAATTTGTTTCCTCTTTCTACCATATAGTGTCACTTGCTCAGTCTTATTTTGCTGCCGCCACGCCACACCCCCAGCTGCTGTCCCTGAACAAACTAAAGTGCAGTTCAGATGGAAAAACCAGGCTACTCTCTGCAGTGAAAGTATTTGGCCTTAGCAGAAGCCTAAATTTCCCTAGTGATCAGCCCAGCTAGATGGTTCCCTCTGCAGAGGAATGAGGTGTTCCCATGACACAGTCCAAACAATTTAGGAGGAAAGAAGGCCAACCAGGAACAGGAAATTCCAGCAGGAAATGGTCTCAACTTAAAGCTCAATCTGACAGATCTCAGCTAGACAAATTATGTATATTCACAATCACATTGGAATCCATATAAAATATAACAGGTTCCCTTATAAATATGAAGTTCTCTGTAATGATTGATGGTAGTGAGTCCCCTGACTGGATTGATGGCCTTGCAGCAAAAATAATATGAAAGATGAAGATTTGCATAATTCTGAGGAAGAACCTTGTTGCTTTCCTGGGTATTAGAAGGATCCTTCCTTTGTCCAAAGTTGTCTAAGCAAAGTTAGGGGAGAGGGAATGTTTTTGAAGAACGTCATACGTCATATGCCCACAAATGACTTATGAGTGATAAAAGCCACAGGGAGGAGGAGTTTTCTTTCCAAAGCTTTAGACAATTTGAATATTCTCCATTTATCGTATTTTTCGCCCTATAGGACACACTGGCCCATAGGACGCACCTGGTTTTTTTGGGGGGAAATGAATTAAAAAAATTTATTCCCCCCCCCAGCCGCGGGGCTGGGGCGGGGGAAGCCCGAGCTTCCCCCGACCCCAGCCCCCAGAACAGGCTGCCGCCCGCAAGCCTTGCGAGCCCGCGGGAACTCCCGCTGGGCTTGCAAGGCTTTCGGATAGCTTCCTGAAGCCTGGAGAGCGAGAGGGGTCGGTGCACACCGACGCCTCTCGCTCTCCAGGCTTCAGCGAAAGCCTGCATTCACCCCATAGGACGCACACACATTTCCCCTTCATTTTTGGAGGGGGAAAAGTGTGTTCTATAGGGCGAAAAATACGGTAACTTCCTGAAATGAGTAAAATATCAATTTTTTCCTCATGTGCACCAGTTCCTGGTATGTCTTATTAAACATTTGGTGTGTATCCTCCAGGTGTTAGGAAGGCCAACTTTCACATCTTGTTGCTTTGATATTACTCAAAATATTTCTCAAAATCATAATACACAACAAGTAGATTTCTATGATACCTTTGCAAATAGGCAAATTTATGGTGTGTGTGTGTGTGTATGTATATGTGTATATGTGTATTTTCAGAACAGGATCCATCTTTCATAGAGACAGTGCATATGGAAATACTCTCATAGGGTTCAGGAGAGACCACTGTCTATTTCTCCACTCCCCTGCTCCCCCTGGGCTCATACACAAGGTCTGGCCATGTGATAGACTGTGCTGGGGATCAGAGAAGGTCTGTGTTGGCTCTCACATTTCTATTCAGCTTTCCCACCACTCAGCTGTGCAAGCTCCAGAGGGAAAGGGGAAATTATGTGAACTTTATCAAGGGGTGGTGGTGCTGGATAGCTGGGGGGAGGGACATGTGGTAAGCATGCCCAGGGAAAGATGGGGTGAAGAAAGAGGGGCCCCTTGAGCTCTATATTGATCCCTCAGCATCTGCATGGAGGTGTTGCCTTGCAATGGAAAAGCTCATATCCATGTGCATTTATTGGAAGAAAGAGGAAAGTCTTCTTTGAAGTTAAGGTTTCTATTATTTCTCTGATGTGGAAGGTCAGGCCCAAAGAAAATAGAAGTAGATCAACACAGTGGGATGTCCAGCTAGTTTGCTAGTGGCTCACTGCACAACTTATTTGACATTTCTCTGTGTTGATGAGGTGCTTTCTTATTTAATGCAAAGTGAACACATGTGGCTGTTTCCTTTAGTTCTTGTTTTCAGTTTTAGCATAAAACAAAGACATGTGAAGAACGACATGAAAAAAGATTTCAGAGTGGATACAGAGATGTGATTTCTCTTTTAAAGTATTAAGATCCAGGGCTGGTCTACACATGCAACATTACGAGGTGGCAGATTGGAGAGGCATTGGAATTTTACTCCAACCCTGTGAGTACTTGAGAACAGCAAGCTAACATAGGAGGCAGAGGGCTGGGTCTGTGGGGCACACAGCTCTGTCTACCAACACACTGCAGCTGTTCCCTGCCTCTCCCTACAGCATCTGCCCCATAAAATAAGGTAACGCCCCCTGTGGTATCTGTCTAATGGTGCAGCTTGCCCTGAGACAGAATTCTGGAAGGATATACTTGATATACTTGAATGTACCTATTTTTACACAAGTAATAGGAAGAACGTGGTTAAGGTGATTCCCCTTTCTCAAACTACCTACAGCTGAAAAGAATGGAATGCAAGTGGTTAGTGCATTTTGGAATATTAGAGTTACAGAGTATTGCAATTAACAGTAAAACAATTTTGCAGTGTCCTCTACCCTTTTACTGTTGGAATAATCTGGAGGCATGCTACAGACCTAGAGCCTCAGACCTTGTCACAAACAGAAAACTATACCCACCCTCACAAAAAAATTATATGCCCATCATTCAATGTGGACACCAGTGCATCCCAACAATATGAAAGGAGGAGGAGAATTTGCAAAAGAGGGCAAACAGGTATCCAGTCAACAAATCAGATAATATAATCGGAACATTTTCAATGGTAGCCCATTCATGGCAGAAAACAAACAAAGAAGTTCACCGGGTGTCAATATTTATAGACACACACACACACACATACCATCAAAGGAAAAGTACTGCATTCCTTTCAAAATGGAACTTGAAAGGAATTCCTATAAACTTTTCTAAGTTGGGTTCTCTGAGAACAGCTGAAATTCTTAGCTTCCTTGCACAATAGCCAGGACTCAGAGGAGAGAGATTCAGAATATTGTACATGTAAGAGAATCCATAAACATTCTGCAATATAATTCTTATGCAAACAATCTCCCTTTGGGCAACAGTAATTGGTGAAGCTCCAGAACTGTGGGTCACAAGCGGTCATGGCTCATTAGAATTCAAAAATAACTCTGCATTTGTAGCTTCCTATTAGGGTTTCTGTTCATCACAAGGATTGTCCCAAGAGGTGTTTCCCTGAATAAAATCTCATCATGTATACCCTTCCAATAATTTTCGTTAATATTCTAAAGATGTATCTTGGAGGTAGGTGTGAGTCATTATAATAATAATAATAAATAATAATAATAAATTTTATTTATATCCCGCCCTCCCCAGCCGAAGCCGGGCTCAGGGCGGCTAACAACAATCAAATAATCAAACAATCAAATAAACCAACATTCTAAAAATATTTCATTATAAAAATTAATTAAAATCAAGTTAATGGCAACCATTAAGCAAAACTCTGTGCAGGTTGCCAGAGGAGGGAGTCAGGCTGCACCCTGACCAAAGGCCTGGTGGAACAACTCTGTCTTGCAGGCCCTGCGGAAAGATGTCAAGTCCCGCAGGGCCCTAGTCTCTTCTGACAGAGCGTTCCACCAGATTGGAGCCGCAGCCGAGAAGGCCCTGGCTCTAGTTGAGGCCAGCCTAACCTCTCTGAGGCCTGGGACCTTCAGGATGTTTTTATTTGCAGACCGTAGGTTTCTTTGTGGGGCATACCAGGAGAGGCGGTCCCGTAGGTACGAGGGTCCTAGGCCGTATAGGGCTTTAAAGGTTAAAACCAGCACCTTAAACCTGATCCTGTACTCCACCGGGAGCCAGTGCAGCTGATATAGCACCGGATGAATGTGGTCTCGCAGCGAAGACCCCATAAGGAGTCTCGCCGCGGCATTCTGCACCCGCTGGAGTTTCTGGGTCAGTCTCAAGGGCAGCCCCACGTAGAGTGAGTTACAATAATCCAGTCTGGAGGTGACCGTCGCATGGATCACAGTGGCTAGGTCAGGGCGAGAGAGATAAGGGGCCAACTGCTTAGCTTGGCGGAGATGAAAAAATGCCGCCTTTGTTATAGCTGTAATCTGCGCCTCCATAGAGAGGGAGGTATCGAAGATTACACCCAAACTCTTAACGGACGGTGCTGGCACTAACTGCACCCCCGCAAGAGATGGGAGTTGCCCCCTCAATCCCATATCGTCCCGTCCCAGCCAGAGGACCTCTGTCTTCGAAGGATTTAACTTCAACCGGCTCCCACGTAACCATCCAGCCACAGCCTCCAGGCATCTGGTCAGTGTGTCTGGGGCCGAGTCAGGATGGCCATCCATCAACAGATAGAGTTGGGTGTCATCGGCATACTGATGGCAGCCCAGCCCAAAACTCCGAACAAGCTGGGCGAGGGGGCGCATAAAGATGTTAAAAAGCATCGGGGAGAGAATCGCACCCTGAGGCACTCCACACACCAAGGAGTGGCGCGATGACAATTCCCCCCCAAGCGCCACCCTCTGTCCCCGACCAGAGAGAAACGAGCGCAGCCATTGGAGGACTGTGCCCTGGATCCCCACGTCGGCAAGGCGGTGGTCTAGGAGTTCGTGATCGACCATGTCGAAGGCTGCTGACAGGTCTAGAAGAATCAGCAGCCCTGACCCGCCTCGATCCAGCTGCCTGCGGAGATCATCTGTTAGGGCGACCAGAGCCGTCTCGGTCCCATAACCAGCGCGGAAGCCGGACTGGAATGGATCGAGAGCCGATGTTTCATCCAGAAACCTACCAAGCTGTTCAGCAACCGCTCTCTCAATCACCTTACCCTTGATCCATTATGGGGGTTATCTGAAGGAAAGGGCTTCTGTGACACTGCCCCCTTCTCTAAGAGGAAAAAAGGCAGTTCTGGAATCCCGCCAGAACTTGTTGAGAATTCATGAGCCCTGTCAAACTGAGCCGAGTTTGGAGGAGGTGGAGGAACTGTAGAAGTTCAAGGTATGGAACCAGGGGAAATACAGGTGGAGATGTGTGCCAGACTTTGGTAGGAATGTGAGCATTTGCATAGCTTCATTGTACAGCCCCCGCTGCCGCATATTATATATATGTAAGCCACATATTTAGAAAAATCTGTTCTAAAAATTTAAACTCATAACCACAATTAAAATAGCTTTGGTGTGGTAAAATGCATTGTGATGAGCAGCTACGCACAAATAGCTTGCCAGATGGAACAGCCTATACACAAATTGGATTTCAAGCAGCTACTATGAGTCAACTTGTTTTGGTGAATTTGGTCCCACACTGTTCTCAGTGAGAGTCATAGTTACAAAACTAAACCACAAACAGCTTTGCTTATGTTTCCGTCCATGTAAGTGGGTGGTGAATTAGCCCTTGTGGGCTGCGACCTCTGGCTGCACCTTGATCCATTATCGCACTAAGAACATGTGTTTATACACACACACACACACACACACACACACACACACACACACACACTAGTTTTCCAGGGTTCTGAAAGGAAACAGTTAACAAATCTTTAATTATATAAGCTGGAAAGTACACCTTCTGCTTTAAAATGGGCACAATGTAATTACTGAAAATAGGCAGAAATGAGGTGTATTTTAAGGTGGCCATCACTTGTGGCCTATTATGGGGGTGTTTTAAGGCCCTTGGGAACCAATGTTCCTACGGAACAAAGACCTGAAGAAAAGAACAGAAAGAAAGTGTTTCATTTCACTCCCAGCGACAGATTAATGAGCATAATGACCCAATTCCAAACCACAGTCTAAGATGCAACCCTGTCATCTCAAGAGTCATATTCTGCTTATAGATTCACAATCATCTGCGAAAAACATTCCGTTTTTCATGATGGGCAACCAGTATATTCAAATTCCCCATAGTCCCTTGTCTTATAGGTAGGGAATGACCACCATGTTCTTGGGAGATTTTAAACGAGTCCACTGTAGCTAGCAAAATGAGCCTATCCACTATGCTAGAGAGCGCCCAAATCATTTCATTCTCGCGGGGGATCCATTGTATAGCTGACTTTCTCTGATGGCTAAATCAAGCCCTGCCACACATCTCCTGCATGGATTCAAACAACCGTCAGTCACAGAGCAGACACTTGAAAGTGCATAGCCTGCTTCCCTGTGCCGTTAACAGCACCAGTGGCCTGCAGTTCTCATTACCACTCCATTCAGCGTTACTACCCTTTTACTTACCTAATTTGTGAGAGTCTGCAGAAGATAATACTGGGCTACAGACAATCCCCTTCCCATGCAGACAGTTATTAAGCAGCTAGCTTCTTGTGCAACTCCCGATCTTCTGAATCTATCCTTAATAGCCCAAGGAAGGGAGACAAGATGAAAATAAATATCTACCCATCTATCTAAATTCCTCCTAAGTCTAAATTCTTAAGCCTCCTGTTCCAAACGCTCCCTTTGACAAGACTAGTGAGCAAAAGGAGCCACCTCTGCACTGGATATATGTCTCAACTGTTCAGCACTCACAGTACATCCCGGAGCACAGCAGTGGTCTCCTTCCTCCCAAACTAGAATCAATAAAAGTTTGAAATTTCCTAGGCAGCATCAACTTAAGTGTTGTGGCAAGGCTCTCTGCCAGAAAGACTCATGAGAATATTAACAGAGCAATTAATAGCTACACTCTTGCTTTCAAAAGAGACAGAGCACCCGTAAAACTCCGGCGGTTGAGAGATGGCTTCAATTGCAAGCCAAAGCAGAATTTAGTGCATTTCCATTTCCAGTGATGTAGATCCACTGATCCGTCATGCTTATTTACTGTCCCTTCCACATACGCCATTCCTGGTCTTATGTTTGCTGCACAGATAACAGGTTAAATTGATGGAGACTATTATTTGCCTGACGTACAACACTGCAAACTGCTCAGCCAGATACCAAAGGAGATTAAACATTTGTTCGCCAGCCAGAATAACATTTGCAGAGGAATGGTCTTCTAAAGAGACTTATCTGCTGCAAAGGAAGATCAACCTTCATGCACTAGTGACCTACAGCAGGGATGGCCAAAGCCTTTAAGCCATGAAGGCACATACCAAAAACTTTTCATATGCCAAGAGCCAGGCAGACATGCATTGCTTTCTTTTTTTAACAGACACAGACATCGCTGATCTCCACCTGTTGCTTCTTCTGGGCCTTACTATTTCTCCTCCAGTCCTTTGACTTCTTCCTTTCCGACACATATTACTGTGATCACTCCCCCAAACTGTTTTATCTACAGAAAAAGACTGGAAACAGAGCAAATGCATGATTTTGATATGTATTTATATGTTTTAAAAAGGTAAAGGAACCCCTGACCATTAGGTCCAGTCGTGACCGACTCTGGGATTGCGGTGCTCATCTCGCTCTATAGGCCAAGGGAGCCGGCATACAGCTTCTGGGTCATGTGGCCAGCATGACTAAGCCGCTTCTGGCGAACCAGAGCAGCGCACAGAAACGCCATTTACCTTCCCGCCGGAGCGGTACCTATTTATCTACTTGCACTTTGACGTGCTTTCGAACTGCTAGGTTGGCAGGAGCTGGGACTGAGCAACGGGAGCTCACCCCGTCGCGGGGATTCCAACCGCCGACCTTCCGATCGGCAAGTCCTAGGCTCTGTGGTTTAACCCACAGCGCCACCCGCGTCCCTTTTATATGTTTTAAGCATGGCTTATTAATTGTCCTTTTATTTTTTTTAATAGAAAAGTCCCCAAGGAAGGATAATTTGGGCTGAAACAAGTTGGAAATTGAGAAAAAGTGAATGACTCTCACATCATCGTCCCATGTGATATCATCTGCTAGCAGTGCCCCTCTGCAGAGGAGCAAACAGGTTAGCCTCTATGCAAAAGGATAAATAGGCACAAAACTGGCATCAGAATTGATTCCGATGACATTTGCATCACAGTGCTGCACCATAATTCAGGTATGGGGTAAAATCTTCTTTACTTATGATGCAATCACTCTCTCAAAAGTTCATAGATATAAATCAGTCTTTCTCCTTACCAGTTCCTGTAAGGACTCTTCCTATGCAGCTTTGAGGGACCTTGGAATAAAAATAGAGGAAGGTCTGTTTTGGCACTGAGGTGACAGACCAGAGTTTACTTCATCTCTGAAAAACCAGCAGTGTTTTCACCTCAGCAATGCCAGAGCCATAATGTGAACCTTTTATTAGGGGTTTGAAAAAGCTTTCTGAACACACACTGCTGCTCCTGTGGAGGAGTGCAAATCTAGCCTTTTCCTTCCCAAAAATGCAAGCAGCATCATGTCGGTTTCCTCTGGGTAGAAGGCTATTCGCCTCTGCTGTGATATGGGCTATCATGCTGTTGTCACTGGGGGGAAAATGCATAATGGCTAAAATGAAATTGTAGTATGCTGTCAGAGGTTATGCGGAAAAGTCTTCAAAGTTTAACTAGTGTGGTCACATATTTGGAATTGTAAAGCATTCACTGGCTGAGAAAGAGACTTTCAATTTGTTAGTACAGTACAATTATTTAACTACGCAAAGCTATTTAACATTTGTTTTGCAGATGAATGGGGGTGGGGAAACCCCTTTGAAGTCAGTATTTTTCTCAACGTTTTCTGCAATAAGTGCAGGCTTAAATTATTTGGGTGTGTATTTATCAAACATATCCTGTATCACACAACTGCCACTAGCCTGAGGTATCTTGCTTTTGCTCTCTGTTTCTGACACACAGTTAAGTACAGAGGTGGAATAAATGGGAGGACCCAATGTGATGCCCTTGGGCTACAACTCCCATCATCTGTGCCACTTGCTATACTGGCTGGGGCTGATGGGAATTATAGTCCAGCAACATCCAGGGGGGAACCACGTTGTCATCCTTGGAATAAATGATCTCTAGGCTGTTTGCGGCTCTACAGTTCTATGGATCTTTGAAGAATTTGGCCGTTCTCATATAATGTATTTGTGTCCAATAAGGGAAGTAGCTATTTTTAAATTCAGATGAACAGTGGTCTAGGTCTTTAAAACGTTCTTTATTAAGTGACTAATTGGTATATTTTGGCTCAGGATTACACAGCACTCTGATTGCACCCCCCACCAGAATGTGTCCTTGGCTGTATTATGAAATCATGGACATGGCAACCTGAACATTCCAACCAGCTGTATATGAGGGAGAAATGAAACCATGAGCCAGAACTTCTTTAACTGGGACCAGTTTGGATTCTCCCCATAATCATCATTCCATAATCACCTCAAAAGGAGAGGTTTGAGAGCTACTCTGCTTCTCCTTGGCTAGGACCAAAAGCCCTCTGGCTCCTCCCTTTCTTAACCTGTCTCATGCAATGGTCACCCAAATGTGTTTGTTTTCCTCTCCTGCCTTGCTTTTCTCTTTTGTATCATTTAAATTAAATTGCAAGACATTATTTTACAGCCTCCTTGAGTGCCTTGGCAGAAAGGCGGTATATAAGCAAATTGTTCAAATAAACGGACAAACCCATTAACATCTGACCATGTATAATGCATACTGGAATTACGTTACCGTGCACTTGTGAGCCGTTTTTGCAGACGTGGCCCTGCAGGAGCTCAGCAACTCGAACAATGGATGCCAGGCAGGGATGTTGTTCGCAGTTAGTATCTCATGGGCTATAAAATGCACTGCATAGACTAGTCCAGATCCTGTTTATCTGCCATCTGTCGGCCTCTCGCCTCCTTCCAGGGGGACGATTTCCAATACTGAAACGTTGCAGGCTGGCCTCAAAAACCTTTCTAATCTCACCTGCCTGCCACAAGTTTTAATATGCATCATGGTGGCTGATGCGTTTAATTTCACTTGTGACTCCATGACCTGAGGCGTCTGGTAGATGGTGTTTATAATAATAATAAACCTTGCCTCATCTAGTGTGCCTTTTATTAAAGGATTTCAAAGTGCTCTGAAACCACTAATTAAGTCTCAGAAACCTCTGGTGGGAAGGGTCAGACTTATCTCCACTTTAAAGATGGGGAAATTATAGCACAGGGAGTGCAATGCATCTTCAAGCATATCAAGCTGGGTTCAACATTCACAGGTCTTTCCTTGTTCAGCTACTTGTTATTATCCATCCCCTCCTTCATTTAAGCAACAGAAGAAAGAGACCATAGTACTTCTCTGATGCCTTTTCTGCTATAAGTTGTATTTATTTATTGTATTTACAGTATGTCCTACCTTTCCCTCTAAGGAACTCAAGTAGGCACACCTAGTTTTCTTCCCCTGCCCAACACAATAACAACCCTGTGAATTGGGTTGGGCTGGAGAAGCCCAAAGTCATCCCCTGAGCTTCGTGGCTGAGTGGGGATTTGAACATAGATCTCTCCCCAGTTCTACTTGGACACTAACCACTCCGCTTTTCTCCCAGGAACCCAGAGAACAGCATATACTAAGGTTACCAGACGCCCCCGTTTCCCGGGGACAGTCCCCGGATTTACAGCTTTCTCAGCATTCACACGTACACAGCAAACAATAATTGTCCCCAGATTTATTGAAAAAAATCTGGTAACCTTACCATATGCAGCTGTAGAGATATTTGTCAGACTGCACAAATGTTCACTCAGAGATAAGAGAATGCCATCTCGCATACACACCCCAAGCCATCTTGTTAATCTTACCAAGCCCCCTCCCCACAACTGGTGTTTTATTGTGGGTGTTTTTTGCACCATGTTGTTGATGATAGCGCATTGGTGGTAGACTTATGCTGCTTTGTTTTGTTCTGGGGTGCTTCCCTGATGCTACTACTGTATTGCTGTCCGGAGTAGCTATAGCACAAGAAAAGCAGAGCAAATGTAAAGCAGAACATATGTGGTGTGAAAAGTTGCAGGATTTCAGTAGGAATTTACAGGATATGCACTGGTTGGAAATGAAGCAGTATGACCGCCCCCCAAACTTTGCAGGCACAAGCAGAAAGTGGGATCATATGTCACTGCCCCAATAACATTATGAGCACAAATAATTATGAATGTGCAATACAAAGGATGTCTGAAGATGCCCTTTAATTTTTTTAACGTCTCTCAAAACTCCTAAAGATGTTTTGATATAAGAGAAATTTCAATTTTGCCTAATGTTTGGTTTCTGTTTCTTCTCACCCTGATTGCTGTTATAAGTTAGAAAGTGGGAAGAAGATGACTGCTCTGATCCAGGAACTTAGAAGAGACTGGATGTATGCAACTCCCTGTCTCAATGCAGGGAGAGGAAATGCTTTAGACTGGAAGATATGCTACTCTGTTTTCGGTCAAGATGCTGACTCAGGCATGTCATCTCAGAGGCCTACACTCAAGCTGAATCTATACAGCAATTTCATGTATTGCTGATGATTGTGTGATCTACTGTGTAAAGGAGATTACAGAAAACTGTATAGCAGACACAGACAGACAGACAAGGGAGGGTATGGGGTTGCCCTGGATTTTGCCTCCCCCCACCCAGTTGCTTGTAGTTTGTGAGACACAAAGCAGCAAAGTAGGTTAAATTTAAAATGAGGATTAAAATGTGGATTGAGACTTCTCTTTCCCTCCAACTGTAAACTGCTTTGCGCTTTCTTTATACACTTAAAAAAAAAGGGAAGTAGTAAAAACTTGAACTAGAATAATCTTATGACGTTTAATCAGCGAAGTGGGAATTAGTGGGTTTTCCAGTGCATAATTATTTTGGATAAAAGTTCCCAAAACTTCATAAGTAACAATGAATGGATGCCAACTGCAAAGAAATATTAGGCAAGTTTCGCAATTTCAATGTTTTTAGCAGCTTCCTAAATATAAGAAAAATAAACATGCTAAATTGGATCACTTTCCAAGACATCCGAAAAATTTCTGATACAAACTGAAAATTACCAGATGTAAAATACCTTCCGTAAATTACCCTAACTTGCATGGGAATTCCCCCCCCCCCCAGTTTCCCCTTCAGAAAAGCAATATCACTGAGTTTAATGAATTCCAAATAAATAAAAGAGAGTCATAGCACATTCCTATATCTGCTTGTTCATAGGTGAATCCTGTTGTACAATAGGTCTTACTCCCAGGTAAGTGTGTTATTGGATTGCGGCCTTAAAAAGTTATTAAAATTAACTAGTGGATTAAGAGGATTGGATGAGAACCAAACTAAGTTAGTTGTACTTGTCTTCCACTAAAATCAATGCAACTTAAATTAAGTCATGACTCATCCCACTGATTTCAACAGGACGTCAGTTCAACTATTTTAGTCTGGATCCACCCAAAACCCTATAACAACGTATACCCCCATCCTTAAAGTTTTATAGCAGGTACACAAATCAGGGGGGAAAGTAATCCAAATAAGTTATTCTAGAATGAAGGAAAATGCATCCCAAACTAATGGCAACAGTTTTCGATACCACCACTCATGGAGTTGTGTATATATTATGAAGAATAAAGGAAACAACATTATATATTTAATTTGGATTGTGATAGCCATGCTGATCCTAATTTATCATTAGGATTGCAAAGATTGGGGAGGACCTTTTCCTCTGTGCGGTTTGCAGATGTTGGGTACTCTGAGCCAGCCCCATGAAATTCAGGAAATCTTTTATCTGAGAGTCCCTGAGGCAAGCCAGGATGGAAAGAAGCATGGTTTTGAAAGATGCATGGTGCTGCTATAGGGGAAGAGCTTTTCTAGAGTTGGGAATCCAAGCTGCAAAATGCAGGCATCAGAAACCTGCCCTAAAGAAAGAACCTGTCTACTTAAAAGGATCACCTTATGCCTACTGTGGTATCTCGGGTTACAGACGCTTCAGGTTACAGACTCCGCTAACCCAGAAATAGTACCTCTGGTTAAGAACGTTGTTTCAGGATGAGAACAGAAAATGTGCAGTGGTACAGTGAGATTAATTGGAAGTCAGTTTTAAATTTCTTCTCTATAAGTTTTATAATTGTGTTCAGTATCAGGAGTATATATGATGATAATTATATTAATCTTCTTGTATCTTATAGTGTGGTGGTTTGTTTGATTTTTCTGTTATTTGTTTGTTTGATTGTATGTTTGTTTACTTGTATGTATGTCTGTTTCTTCATAAATGTATTTATTTTAAATTAATAAAGATATTTTAAAAAGAATTTATTATAATTCTTTTTATAATTAGTTTTAGAATAATAATTCTTTTTATAATTTATAAATATATAATTTATTAAAATTAGAATTTATTATAAAGTATTATAATAATAATATGTATTATTATTATTATTACTGAATTTATATACCATTCTATACCCAGAGGTCTCAGGGCGGTTTGCAGAACAAAATCAAACCACAAAATATATAATCAAAATGAAAACAACAACCCAATAACACCCCCTCCAAAAAGGCCACATTTTAAAAGGGCATAGGATGTCAATCAAAGGCCTGGTTAAAAAGGAACTGGTTTTTGCCTGGCACTCCCCTCCTCCCAGGCACATCCCACACAATGCCCTTACAACTCATTTAAAAACTGTTAAAACACTTTAAAAAAAGAATTTAAAAGGATATAAAAAACAATTTAAAAGAAGAAGCCCTCTCTGCTGAGCAGCAGCAGCAGGAGCAGAAGTTCTTATAAAACTTGTCAGGCCCTGCCCTGGGTCAGCTGGTTAGAGGCAGGAGCAGGGCCTGCAGAGTTAGAAGGGATCCCAAGGGTCATCTAGTCCAGTCTCCTGCAATGCAGGAATCGCAGCTAAAGCATCCCTGACAGAGCACCATCCAACCTCTGTTTAAAAACAACTTTCTGAGGTAATTTGTTCCATGGCTGAACAGCTTTTACTGTCAGAAAGTTCTTCCTACTCTCTCTCCCTCTTTGTAATTTGAATCCATTGGCTTGGGCCCTACCCTCCAGAGCAGCAGAAAACAAGCTTGCTCCATCTTCCATGTGACAGCCTTTCAGAAATTTGAAGGTGGCTATCACATCACATCCAAGTCTTTTCTTTTCCAGGCTAAATATACCCAACTCCCTTAATCATTCCTCATTATACCTCTGATGAATACAAGAATATTAAAAAATACTTGGAAACACATTTGCCCCATTTGGATTTTCCACTGTTAGGCAGACACATTAAAATAAAAATTCCTAGATGTGCACCTAAAAACCCCCACCATAACTAAAGTCTGAACATTTTACCATTAGCTCATTCCTGTAAGTAGCGTGCAGTGATTTATTCATATTTTCAAAACACATGGATGACAAATAACCATCTCCAAGAGATTAAAAGTTTGTAAGCCTCTGCCCCACTCCCACTTCCCAGTGCAGCAGTATCGCTAGCAAAGCTAATTTCAGAGCTTTGTGTGCCACGATACAAAACTATATATTGGTGGGTGGAAAGGAAAAGGAAAAGAAGAAGAAAAAACAAACAGAGAAACAGGTTCTGACATCTAATCAGATCTGCCGTATTGATTTTTTTCTCCCTCTCTCTTTTTTTGCAACTTTAGCTTTGGAACAAATCAGCAAAACAACCAAATTATCACCCAGAATTCACTTTCCCCCAAGAGAGCCAGTTCAAAAGCAAGTCGCAAGCGTGCACAGGCACAAATATATACCTATAACACACACTCATCATCAGAGCAGATTCTCAGTTGGAAAGAACAAGCGGAGGAAAAATTTGCGCTCTCATCAGAGAGCCTTCAGCAACCACACGATTCCCATTTCCGACAAGATTAGAATTCCAGGGCAAGTCATAAAGCTAATGAGCTGCTCGTGCTGGAGAGCAGTGGCTCAATTAAGTGGAGCACATGCACGCACCCGTCTATAACGCCTCACTCCCCACAGGAGAAGGAGAGGGACCAGCAACGAGGGCATGGAGGTGACCCCGAGTGTTGCGGTGCTTTCCAAATAATGAGGCTCTCTTTTAAAGATCAGAAAGATTCTGAAAACGATCCAGCAGATGGTCCTAAAGAAGGAACTGCAAGGTCTCTTGACCAAGACTGTGCAGGGGTACGATGGCTTGCCCTTCCCTTAAATCACCAAAATCTGCATGCGAGTTCATACAGCCATTTCAGTTCGTTTGCAATGCAATGAGATCAAAGGTATGGCAAACCTATCCTGGGATGCTTTCAATAAATACATCTTTGAATCACAACTCGCCACGAGATCCCTGGAAACTTTCTGGAACAAGTTTTGAGTAGGGGTATAATAAGCTGCAGTTCAAAGGCCCATTGAAAACACTGCACTGTACAATCCACTCATGAGCTGATAAATTCTGTTTATGACAGTTTCACCAAAATGAACCTTAAAACGATAATTTGAACCATCCCTTATTAAGGGTGCCTCGATTCTGTGATCTGGTAGAAACACAATGTTGGTTTCCCTGTTTGTAGATTGGAAACCAGCCTTGAGAACACACACCCCTTTCATCTTCCCTCTTCGTACAATGTGTGACAGCTTTGAAATCCCATCCTAGGGGTTGTAAATAAGACTGCTGATATCATAATGCTACCATGCAAATCTATGGTGCAACCACGTTTGGAATGCTGTGTACAGTTCTGGTCACCTGACCTCAAAAAGGACACTGTAGAGTTGGAAGAGTTTCAGAAAAGGTCAATCAAGGGGACAGAGTGACTGCCCTATGAGGAAAGGTTGCAGCATTTGGGACTTTTCAGTTTAAATAAAAGTTTGCAAAAGAAGTGGCATGATTTAAGTTAATTAATTTATACATGGCATGGGCAAAGTTCCCTCATGGGACTCATGGACACCCAGTGAAGCACACAAGGCAGTGATGACCACCAACTTGGGTGGCTTTTAAGGAGGATTATACAAATTCACGGAGGATAAGGCAATCAATGGCTGCTCCTCCAGTTGCTGACAACTGAAGGGCAGAGTGCTCTTGTTGTGCTTGGGTCCTGCTTGTGGGGTTTCCTGGTTGGCCACTGTGAGAACAGGATGCTGGACTAGATGGGCCATTGGCCTTATCCAGCAGGCTCTTCTTCTGTTCTTGTTGCGAAACCATGCTTAACAACAGTCAGCGAGTATCACATGAAAGAGAGGAGAAGGGAAGGGGAACACGGGTCTGTTTTCAAAGGCTGGGTCCTGAGTTGAAAAGCATGGCTTGCAGGGAGCAAGGGTTATGATAGCTCAAGGCCTGTGTTGCATTTTGTGTATGCTTTCTTCTTCTCCTTCTTCTTGATTCACTCGGGTAATATTATATTTGTGTGTGGAGGGCGGGGGATGGAGATATGTTCATCAGGATCCAATTGTAATTTGAACCTAGCATCTTTAAACTGCACCTTCAGTTGTTTGCTCTGTGATATTGCTTTTCAGGGAGATTTAGACAACAAAATTGAGGGCATTTGCTCAGCTCTGTCCAGGTTTTCAGTACAGATTTCTTTATTTCTGCAGGAGAAAGGGGGGAGTGCCTAGAAAGAACGGCTGGTTTCTAATAAGCGATGCTGTGTGTGCTGTAAGCATGCTATTTGGTGACAGCAGCCCAGGGATGGTGCCTGATGGTGCAAATTAACATTCTCTCTCTTAATCCCACACCTGCCAGCTTCTCATTCCCAAAGCCACCTACATTCCACAGGAAATATGGTCCTGAAATTCTCCTGATGGGAGGCTACCTTTGCAAAAAGAGTTATCACCACATGCCTTCAATTCACCACTCCCATTAATAACATCAAGCAATGACTTCATCCCAGACCTGGAGAGTGAAAGAGCCAAATTGCTTTCATCCTGTCTCAGGTATTAAAAATTCTGCCCGGTTCAGCATTTGATCACCTGCAAAGAGCGCATTATTCACATATGCTACCAAGAAAGCTGCTACACTATGAACGCTAGGGAAAGATCCATCCTTAAAATACACACACACCAAACATATTGCTTTGCTACAGCTGTGACTGATCTATGTCCGATATGAGTTGGTTCTGGGCCAGCCAGAAGGCAACATATTTGGAATCACATTGCCTTCTGGCTGACTCCCAAATAACTTGGGTCATCCAAGGTCACAGAGAGTAACTGAGTGGCATCTTTCCAGAGCACAGAGATTAAATATCTTCTCTCATCATGGGCAAACTGGCCTTACACTGCATCTGACCAGACTCCAATAAACGCCTTTCAGACTCTGCCATTGACCCAACATTGGAATGCTGCTAAAATTATGCTCCCAGATGAGAGTCTAAGTTATCTGCTTGCTGCCTCATAATATACCAAAATATAAAAGGAAGTCTTATTTTTGAAACAGTCCTGAAATTAAAACATCCATGACTTGTGAATGTAAACAGAGCACATGGTTTGCAGTTTGTCATGTTCACTGTAGTGTGAAGATGCACATGAGAAGGACCACAGAAACAGGGTGAACCCAACTTCTTATCTGGGTTTACAAAATAAAATCACTTCATATGTTCTCCCTATTTAAGTGAAGTAAAGCGAAACTTCACCTAGGTAGTCATGGTTTTCAAGGGTTTCTGTTTAGAATCTTATTATGGAGCAAGAGGGCATCACAAGGCCAACAAGAAAAAAGAAAGTCAGAGTTGCACATCCAACTGCAAATAAGTCCACAGCAATCCTAGCCAACAATATTAATAACAAAAGCCACCTGCTCACATCTAATGCTTAAGTCAGTCATTTGTGACACACCGATGAACCCAAGGAGTAAAAAAAGAAATGGAGGTGGGAAGAGACAGCAATTCTTTCTTGCCAAAAGAGTCCAAGCAAGGAGATTGGAACTGGCAGACAGCTTCAGTTCTGGAAGAGTTAATTCAATCATTGGTGAAATGATGGAAAGCACATCATTTCACCATACTGAGGTTCTTTCAAATATGTAGGTTCTTTCAAGTTGTAGTATCTCAACTGCACTCTTCATGCATGTGGATTTTGTTATTCCAAGGGAAAACAGGGAACAACTAGGTCCAACAAGAGATGCTCTTCTTAGAGGCAACTAGAACACTGATGCACACTAGCATAGAAGCAAAGAGCAATGAAATTCTACAGCTGTACTCACACTGTACATTGAGCTGCACCAGGGCTTCCCGGGGTCTAATGTTGAAGCCATTGTACCTGGCTGTCTGGCACTTGTAAGTCCCACTCAGTTCTCGGGTGACTTTCTCCAAATGCAGCTTCCCGTCGCTTGTCTCCACTGTCATGGCACCTGAGGGCATAGGAGCCTCCTTATCTACTCTGGACCAAAGGATGGGAGGCTTGGGCTTCCCCCGGACTTCGCACTGCAACTCTGCCCTAGAGCCTTCGCGCACAGTGATGGTGGACTGACCTTTGGGCACCATGATGGATGGAGGCACTAATGGGAGAAGACGACAAGAAAGGACCATTCACACACTGCGCTGCACCTCGCTTGCTTAGCACAACAAAAATACTTAGGAGTTGGTTAAATGGGTGTATTGCAATAAGGTGGTGGTAATAAAAAATAAAATCCAAATCCTTTGTTAAGGGTCGCTGAAATCTGAGCTCCCAGAAGAGTAGAATTTAAATCCTTTAACCTGACTAAATTATCTAGTAAATGAACACAATTCCTTATTTTGCAAATATCTGGCTTTTGCCAGTCATAGGGAGGAGCTTTCCTTTTTCTGCTAGGTTCTACTCAGAATCCTCCTTTCCAATTAGTTTGGAAATGTTCTTAAAAATCAGTACTTGCTGTACTTATATACTGCTTTCACAGAATCACAGAGTTTGAAGGAACCTTGGAGGTTCCAGATGTTGTTGGAACTCAACTGCCATCAGCAGTAGCCAGCATGGCCAAAGGTCAGGGTTAGTGGGACAGGTAGTCCAGCAACATTTGGGGGTGGGATGGGGGGTGGGGCTACAGATTTCTGACCCCTGCCATCAAGATGAAACTTGGGATTCATCTCTGCTGCCTGAGTCCTCTACCTCTGTAAAAGCCAAGTTTTGCCAAGCCCAGGGATGGAACACCTGAAGATCACAGAAAGAAATGTCTCCTCCTTCTCTAAAATTTCCTTCCTCCAGCTGCCTCTTTTGTTTCCATATGAAGTACACTGATGCTTTCATGTGCCAGAGGGCTTGTATTATTCCTCCTTAGATGAAACTCAGAAGTCCTGAAGTCATTTTAACCTGCACTGCCCAGTGATGACTCAGTGTGACCCACGTATAATAGGGCAAGGGAGAGTGTGATTATTTTAATAACACACAAAAGGAGTACATAGCTGCCTTAAGAGTATATTTAGGCTGGCTCCAGCCGCCAGTATCTCCAGCGGCAACTTTGCCAGGCAATAAGGAGGTGAATTTTCAATTTGCAGGTCTCCCGTGGGTTGAGGAATCTCATCAGATCCTCTTCTCTACGGTGCGAAGACGGAGCTGCACCCTTCCAGCTCAGCACCGCTGGCACACGCTCACCTGGCAGGAGACAATTTTCTCCAAGGGAAAAACGTGTAAATTACATTTGTGGAGTTTTTAATTAAAGCTGTCTCTCCAGGGCCTCCTACTGTGGATGGCCATCTTGCTAAGCTGTGGCCTCACTTGTGGGATGAAGCCAGAGAGACAGGGAACACAGAACTACTTCCCTCTTCCTAGCCCACCATTGTGGTCCACTGGCGATGAGAGGAAAGAGCTGCCATTCAATGCAATCATTCAACGTTTCTTAAAGAGCACATAAAGGAGAATTTAAGGCCAACTCTTCGTTTCCCTGTGTTAGAGAGAAGGAAAGGACTGCCAAGGATCCTGATATGGAAATTCTCTCTGGAGCATGCAGCTCAAATTTCCATAATGTGCAAATGATGGCCTTGGTAGCAAAGATGCTTCAAAATGCCCTGCACTCTAGCTGCCCAAATGCTTTGCCCCTCTCAGCTACAACATTGAGAGATATAACCCCGAGGAAGAATGCAATCAGATTCTCTCTTTTTAGGTCTTTTTAGGTTTTTAGGCAAAATTTAGCCTAGTCTAAAAGTCTTCTCCTTGAGATGTTATTGTTCTATATGCAGACTTAAAAAACAACAACTCAAAACACGCGGAAGCATCAAGACAGGTGGTACCTCACTTTTTATTTGAAGAAGTACAATCCCACAAGTGAGGCCACAATTTACCAAGATGATCTTATACAGGAATGTGTACTGCACACATGCTTATTCCACAATGGTTTCAGTCAGAAATTTGAAGTGACTAGACCCACCTGCTACCTTTGGACACAGACTGGGTGGAAAGCCTTCTTTAAGGACCTTTTTAATCAAATTTGGAAAGGGGAGGAAGAACTTCACTGCGGTGCACTTATCAATCGCAGCTCCTCCAATGGAAGATATATTCATTTGTTTCTGTGTGCCTATGCACGTGCCATGCGATTAAAGCAAATGTACCAGTTGATTAAACTTTGCACTCCTATTCTTGGGTTGCTTTTTCAAAATTTCCTACAAAGATTTTGCTGAGGTATATGAAGTTCTTTAACTTAGTTCAACCTCCTTAATAGTCCAAGAAGGCCCATGTGGAAGGCTCACCTGTTTCTGAAGAAATGTTCACCTCAACACTGAGGTCAGGAATGGGTGCTCCTTGAAAAGAAGCAACGCACAGGTACGTGCCATAGTCAGTGAAGCGTAGGTCAATTATCTCCAGGCTGCTAGTCACCGGAGGAAGTTCTGGATCATTCCTGATGACAACTAGCCGGTCTGAGATCTTGGCCAGCTTCCCATTTTTGTACCAGAAGTAGAAAACCTTCTCTTGGGGGACAGCATCCACATGGCATGAGAGCTTCAGGTCCTGCCCTAGCTGGATGGTCTCGCTCTCTTTAATCACATCAGGAGTGATCTGGAATGTAACATTCCTCATGGCTGTAAGAGACACAAATGCCAAGCTGGTGAATAGTCACTTAATGCAACGGCACCTTGTACCTTCTAAGGCAGGGGTGGGGAACTGGAACCAGCCCATAATTCTCACACACCCGTGGACCACCTGCCAAAGCTCAAAGGGTTCAATTTAAGTGCTTGGCAGCTGAGCCCCTGAGAAGTCTGGTTGCAGGCATGATTTACATTCAACCTGCACCTGAAAAGGGGCATAGAGCGGGAAAAGGACATAGCGGGGTTTGCTGACTATACTGTCCAACTTAATTCCTTAGTGCAGCTGATTCTAGTGGGGCTCACTGTTAGTAAGCTCCACTTGGAAAGGAACAACTGGGAGCTCACTTTAAGCTGCAGTTTGTTCATTACTCGCCATGTCCTTACTTATCCACACCTGACATCTCATATGACACGAGGTGAGGGGGGAGTGGGCATGGTTTGGTGGGGGGAAACAGCTTTGTGGGCAAGTTGGAATATGTGCTGGGCATAATTGCTTTTAATATTGAACATTAAATTGGTGAAGGGCAGACAATAAATTGAAATAGAATAATATATTTAATATTATTCTCTAGCCCATAGTGCTCGTATTATGTTTAGAAAGTTGAGGTAATTTTAATCTGATTTAGTATTTTAACTTTTGCAAGATTTTAAGTGTGGTTGTGAATTTTTCTTGATTTTCTTGTTTTATCTTTTTGTAACCATTTTGAGGTTTGTTTGTTTGTTTATTTTTACAATCAAGCAGTATGTGCATGTGTGTGTGTGTGCACTGGGGGTCCAGAGCCAGTCTTCAGCTAAGCCCACTGAAACACGTACATCGCACCAAAAGGTTCACTGTCTTCTTGGCTGGATTCCCCACGTTGTTGATGGCCGTGCAATTGTAATACCCTGAATCTTCTGCACGGATGCTCCAGATGGTGAGGTTTCCCCCTTGGATAAGGCTGTTGCGGGGCATAGGGCCAGGTGAGTGGGACCAGACGACCTGGGGCAAAGGGTCCCCACCAGTCAACAGACACTGAATGGTGACATTATCTCCCGGGTTCACCACCAAGGTCTCATTGACAGACAACTTCAGGGCTGGTGGAGCTGGGAGAGAGAGAGAGAGAGAGAGAGAGAGAGAGAGAGAGAGGCGAAGGTTAGCTTGTGTGGGGGGAATTTGCTTTATTTACCAAAGGAGGACACTTGGGGTTTTTTCCTCTTGCCTTTATAGGGAAAATCTGGGCTAAAGATGACATGTCAGAAGGCAGTACTTCTCAAATATGTGATTCTAAGAATGCAGTTCCATCTTATCTGTATTAAATATGAAGGTATATCTTATCCCAAAAGATTCAATTATATTTATGCAATCAGTTTCCAGAACAGGTAGATCACCGTCTTGTAACTGCAGGACAGCTTCCAGCTTCTCTTGTCTCTCCTTAGTAACGTAAGAAGCTGCTGTATCAGGTTAATTGTCCATCTGGGCTAGAATCCTGTTATCACCGGATGCCTATAGGAATTCCACAAGCAGGACCTGAGCACAACAGTACTATTCCCACTTGTGATTTCCAACAAGTGGCATTCAGAGGCATTCTTGGAAAGGGCTAGCTGCTGTTCATTGCCTTATCCTCCATGAATTTATCTAATCCTCTTTTAAATCCAGCCAGGTTAGCAGCCATCACTACATCTCAAGGCTACAACTTTAGGACGGGACCATGGTGCTTTCTAGGCACTTGGTGTAGCTTCTACGATTTCCCCTGGGGTACTGCTGGTTTGCCCCAGGATGCTGGACAAGTTCACCCAAGCAAAGCAGGGAAACAAACTTCGGGGGCTTGGAAAGCCTGCTGAGCTGGAGAAGAATGTCCCCTGCCCACCTCCTAGAAACACTCCTTGCTGGTTAAATCTATCTGTGGGAAGCCCCAGAAATCTCACCCGGCACTATTCCTTAATACAGAATTCCACTGTAGAATTCACACCAATCCAGCAGTAGTTCAGTGTTAAATTACTGCTAGAATATCCAACAGTAATTCACTGCTGGCGTCTCGGGGATGTATGACAGAGACAGTGCAAATGGTTTGTCAAGTAAAGTAGCAGTTCTTTTCTGCTGGACAGACAAAGGCCGCACATGCTAAACCATGGCTGCCTCTGCTGTCATGTTTCTGCCCTTTCTGGGCGAAGGGAGGACATTAGAAGCATCCCATCACATTTTGTGGCAAAACGGTCTTTTCCAAATCCCCACATCTCATTTTATTTCTCAAAGCAGACTCCTGATATCAAAAGATTTTTCCTTCTGGATTTAATTCCCACAAGCTCAGGCCTTAACAACAAAGAGCAAAACTCCTTTAGCTTGTTAATGCCACCCCTCTCTCCACCCTAGCAATTGGTGCTAACCCATTTCCTTGCCCTGTGTACATATCAAACACTCAACTCCAACCTCATTCACAAATCCTTGAGCCTTCCCCTTTATGCAAGGAGTCACATTATGAATGGGCAGCTCCTTTCCTTTAGAATGCTTAACCTAGACCCTTCTGATTAATTCCCCCCTCCCACATCCCCAGACACAGATCCAAAAGACATTTCTCTATGTTTTTTCTGTCTAATCTCTCAAAGGCCCTTTAAAGCCCCTTTAAAGCTTGTCAGCACCATCAGAGACTCCAAACAGAGCTCAGAAAGCACCAGTCAGAGGTACAAAGGCTGAGAGCATGTTTTAAGTAACAATCGTAATAATGCAAAATAAGGTGTTGTTACATATTCATAAAGCTTGATTTAACGACATCATTATTTCTGCAATCTCTTCTCCTTGGACCCTGTGTTAATGAGCTGTGCTGAGACTGCCTTGAATTTCTGAGTTACAGCTCATGCAAACAGAAAGTGAGAGGGTTGTTCTCTCAATAAAAGGGCAGCAACATATATATTTCAGAGCTGCTCGCTTTTTCCACATCCAGACTGATTGTTCTACCTCAGTGCTTCAGAAAGCAGTGCTCCCCATTTACTGGCCAAATATGCAGATTCACTCAAGTGAAGTGCCCCCAATTTCTTTCAACTCACTTAGTGCTCAAGGCATTATATTAAAACTGGATGTACCTAGTAGTGAGACAAATGTTATCATTTGAGAACCACTCCAAGCTGAGCTCCAGTGGGGCCCTGATATATCTGAAGAGTAATGTGAAATGTACATGCACTCACCACCACTGTAACTCCACTCCCAACAGCCAAATTTTTGGAGGAAAAGAGGTAGGGGAATTATGACTTTCATTCAGTGGCAACTGAGAGGCGCTCCAGCAACGAGCACATGCAGATTCTGCCCTCTGTGTGTAAATTTGCAGAGATGCCTCTCATTTTGTTGCTCACAGGTGGGGGAGCAAAATGGGGTGGGGATTTGCTCACTCCTAGATGTACTCAAATCTCGGATGGGGATGTGTGTGAAGCTAGAAGCAGGAGAAGGCTCAAGTCCAAAACACAGAAGGCACTACCTTGTAAACGATTCACTAATTATTTTGCTTTTAGGTAATTGCCATTGAAGCTGTTCTTTTTGCATTTTGTTTTACTCTGACCCTACTCTTGAACATTTTCCCACCACCAAGTGTATAAAAGCCTGCCAACTTACAATTACCATGTATCTGATGAAGTGGACTGTGGTTTACAAAAGCTTATGCCATATCCAATTTGTTCATCTTTGATGGGGCCATAAGAGTCTTAGATGCCTCTGTTGAGGAGGCTCCTGATATTTATACCATACTTGGCCAACAGTGAACTTCATAGTCTCTTCTGCTTACAAAGGCCCCTATTCCTTTCTACACAAGAAGAGGGCCCTAAGGCTTGGGTATGTAGAATCTTAGGTAGCAGCAGCATTTCTCAGGAATATCTAGGGATTATTGTGGATAACAAACTGGACATGAAGCAACCAGGTGGCCTTGTAGTTTGAAAGGCCAACATCACTTTATGTTGTATTAACACAATATTTATGTCAAAGAATAAATAAGTTATGGTGCCATGCTACACCATAGCTGAATTGTGCTTAGTTCTTTTGTTTTCCAATCTTGTTAAAGTTTTTAGATTTTAAAAGATGGTGTGAACTCATATGTCATTGGTCCATGCAATGACAAAGACGTCCTCAAATCAGCACCTCAGAGATAGACCTGGATGAACCTAGGAGAGCTTCAAGGATGCTAAAGAGTCTAGAAATAAAATTCTAAGAGAAGAAGCTGAATGAACAGGATCTGTTTTGGTTGTGGAAAAGAAGGTGGTTATAATGGGGCTTTGAACACATCTGTACCTCATTTGAAATTATGGATGGTTTTTGTTTGGTGTGGTACAAAGCACCGTTTCTACGAACTCCTGTTCAGATATGACTTTTCTGAATAGTGATCAGAGGATAATGGACCACTTAGAAGAGACTCACAGATTTATCTTTCAGCTGTGCATTGATTTTACATGTAAACGAAAATGCCCTTCGTTTATCAATTTGTATGACACTGAACAACCAGTACCATCTGCATCTTTGCGTGTGACAGATGGACATGTGAAACAACTCTGGAATGTGAGAATATAACTGGTGTGTTATTAATATTTTCTAAAAGCCTTCATAAAGTATAGGGAGAACATCTACCCAAATTCATGACCAAATGATGGCATCTTAAACCGAGCATTTTCTCTTCTTGTTGGCCCCAGCATCTTTTCCTTTTGTATTTCTATGTTGTGAGTTTCCTTGTGATCTTTGGATGAAGGTCGGAATACATATAATTAAATAATAAATAACCTGCAATAATCACAAGTGTGGGATTTCTCCTGCTTTTCGCTGAATTGATAGTTCTCTTATTTTCCTCATTGCAAATAAAATAATTCTTTCACACCTATGGGCTACAGATAGTCTTCATTTCTGAAAACCAACATGGATCAATCAGGATGCAGTTCATCCTGTGGGAAAAGACGTAAGTTGTTACCCTTGAAGAGGCTCCAAGTAGCATTTTTCTCAACATACTGTGCCCTGCAATGGAGTGGGGGGGGGGAATGTCTCTGAAGCTCTGGTTTAGACAACAATTCAAAATTATACTTTTTATTTTATGTCGGTTTCTCAGCCTTAATAGCTAGAATCCTGCTGAGCAACAACATTTTATTTTATCTTTCTCGGTAATGTCAGAAAATGTGACCTGATGGTACCGGTGGTGCCTTGGGGCAGCTTGTTTATATGTATGACTGGGAGGGAAAGTGCCTGTAAAACTGCCACCTGCACCTTGTAAAAGTGCCAGCAGCACCTCTTCAGGCAAAAGAGCTCTGGCTAGACAGCGCAAAATCCAAAACCAGCTTTGGGGCCCACCTCCATTCACATCCTTCCCTTGCTAGCGGATGGAGGCTAACAATATGCAGTCATTGTTATGCAGCAGATGAATCTCATTTATTTGTAACCTGTGGCGATTCCTTTTGTTCTCGGCTCAGAAAACTTGCTGGCGAAGTCTGTCGTGGAAAGGGAGGGGGGCAACACAAGCAAGAGTCACTTTCAATTCCCTTTGAAGTCCAATTTGCTGCAGTCTAACTGCGGGAGAATTCACTAGCTGTGCTGCTTATCCTATCTGAAATCAAGGGGGGGCACAGCACCCTTAATTTCCTCCACCCTCAGCCACGGTACCTAAAATGCAAGGTTCTGGGCTGACAACAGTCCTGTAGCTGGCCCTTGACGCCTCATAATTGTAAAGCCATTTATAAAAGAATACAAGGGGGAAGGATGAAGGGGCAAACTTCTTTTAGAGCTCAGTCACCCCTTAACAGACTCTCTTTCGTATTCCCAAGAAGGGCATTAACAGGTGATTTCCACGTCTCTCTCCCCCCACCCCCAGGTTATGGAGGCAACACTGATTCTAATGGTTTAGTGAGTGAAAGTACAGAACAAAAAGGTGGTGGTTTCTCTAGATAAATGTATGCTATGAAAAGGAGTCCTGTAGCCTTGAAGTTACAACGTCTGGCCAAGCTTAGCTTGACCCCTTTGAGGAAGAAACTTCCCAGGCGGCTCATTCCCCAGCGAAGTACTCTTACAGCTAGGAAGATCTTTCTAATGTTCAGCTATTAGAGCTGCCTAGGAAGTGCCAGGTTCACAGTTCAATCTCTTAGCCATTACTCTGCACTAGCTTCCCTGGCTTGCTTTCTAAGTCTCTTTCCTGCCTTTCCACTCCCCATCTTTGTAGCACTCCTACAAATCCTTTACTTTCTGTTAACACTCTTCTGGACAAAAAGACTTGGGAGCGAACATGATGCATGGGGGGGGGGGGTCTAACCATTACTGGGCAGAGTAGTATCATGACTACCATCTATGTCTTAGATAGAATGTCTTAAAAATATATACAGTGGTATGTCAGGTTAGGTACTTAATTCATTCCGGAGGTCCGTTCTTAACCTGAAACTGTTCTTAACCTGAAACACCACTTTAGCTAATGGGGTCTCCTGCTGCCACCTTGCCGCCAGAGCCAAATTTCTGTTCTTATCCTGAAGCAAAGTTCTTAACCTGAAGCACTATTTCTGGGTTAGCAGAGTGTGTGACCTGAAGTGTATGTAACCTGAAGCATATGTAACCCGAGGTACCACTGTACGTGCTGGAATTAGGCTTTTCAACTCTCTGGCTAAATCATTGTCTCGTTAAGTCATGCTCAATTTGTTATCTAGTATTGCTCCTAAAGTCTTGTTAGCTATCCTAAAGACTTATGCTAATAATTTATTCCTCAAGGGCCATAGTTCACTGGTAGAACACATGTTTTGCATACATAAGATCATCCCACTAGGGATGGCCAAATACGTTCATTTTGGTTTCTTATATTTCTCTTCTTAATGTAAAGAGACTCAAGGTATCATTGGGTTCAGGCTTGGATTGGCAGGCTGTGACAAACAAGGGGGGACAAAGAAGAGGATGCAATTTTTTTGGGGGGGGGCTGAGACCAGAGAACAGAGGCTGCAGAAGGCAAGTACTCCCTTCTCCCAGAATCTGCAGTTCTGGATGGAGAGGTGGGAATCCCTCCTTACCTCTTCCTCCCTCCTGGGGAAGGGACAACATCAATGGGGTCCAGGGCATCAGATGGGCACAGCCTGGTCACCCAGGACCACCACTAGTAATAGACCCATCATCCTTGATGCAGTGCACACTTGACATTTCCTCAAGGCAGAGGAGTCTTCCAAGGAAGCTTATCTCACCTTTGAAACTTGGCAGGTGAGTGTGTCAATCTATTTAAACAACTCTGTTGCTTCTGATCTTGGACTCCTTCAAAATGGGCTTCTTCTTCTAGCCCAGCTAGTCATGCTGTTCCCATTGCCTAGTCCGAGTTTTGAGGCTGCTGTGACTCTTTGCCTGTTAGATCGGCCTCAGTAAAGTTCTCTTCCTTAGTATCAAGTAAGAGCATCTATCATCATAGTCTGAGTGACAACCATGACAGTCAAAGTCAGTACTCCACACCACTTTGCAAATTGTTTTTCAAAAAGTCCTCATGAAAAGTCACCAGCATTTTAGTGTGAATTTCTCTTAATGTACATGTTTGCATGTAATTTTCCTAATAACAAGTTTTTTCTAAGGCAATTTCCTGTAATATTATGTGCTTTTGTAATGTGCTTTTCCTTAATCCCAGTATATATATTTTTTACGCATAACTTCACTGGAGAAGTAGACATTTTAAAATTCGGAGAAGTGGGAATTTCAAAAGATGACCAAGTTTTGTTTGTGTATTGTTTCGGAAAGCACGAATTAGGAATGTTTGCCTTTCAATGTGAACTGAATTTATTTTTTCTTCCTGGCTCCTACTTACAGGTCATAGGCACCATTACAAAATTCATGAGGGGAAAGATTCCGTAAGGACAAAAGGACCTTTCCTGAATGCAGTCATGTGACATTGCAGTGGTGGTAGAGGTGGAGGAAGTAGATATTTAAAGACAATTTTTTAATCGTGTATTTACATATACTTCTTAAGAATAATAGCAATGTTCAAGTCAAACAGGATTCTCTCTGTTTCAAATCAGTCATGTGTGCCTTTAGAGTTGCACTGCCTATTCTCCATTCTCCAGTCAGACATCCTTGCAAAAGGGACTGAAGTTTCTAACATTAAGAAAGTCCTCAATGACAGTGGCAGAACCTTAGTCATACACCAAACATATATAGAGCAGCAGAAGGATGGTTGGGCTTTAAGAGCAAAAGTGTTGGACAAGTGGGAAGGAGATGTTGGCCCAAAGTATTAGCTCCCTGAAAAGCTTATTTCCCTGCAATCCCCCAGCACTTTCCTCCCAAACAGACTCATTTCCCATATTGGAGCAGAGCTGAAGGAAAAGCAATATTGTGTATGATTTGATCTGTCCCACAGCCCCTTCTGGTGTAACATTTTGTCTCATAAACAAACTTTAAAGAAGTCTTATAAGGGCAAACATGTGGAAATGTGAACTTAGAATGAGTTGTAGGAAGATTCCCCCAATTCACAGTAAAAAATGTAAGTTCCTGCTCAAATATCCCTCCTTCCCTCCTGCCAGCAAAGCCTCTGCTGCTGATCTTAATGGGTGGGGCTCATATGCTGACACATTTCCTACTGACACCACCCATTGGAGGTCTCTCACTTACCTGTTGTGTTCGTAAGTTCAAAGGTGATTGACTTGTCAGGAATGCCACAAACATTTCTAACAGACACCTGACATGTGTAACTGGCATAGTCTTGGGGTCGCAGATTTTTCAGCTTCAGGACTTTGGTTTCTCCCTGGATTTGGAAGGAAACAGGAAGCGGAAGGGGAAGGGGAAGGGAAAGAGGGAGGGAGAGAGGGAGAGAAATTGTCAGACTTTAATATGACCCAGTGTTTCCATCAAAGAATGTTAGGATTGGTTCGTACATGCAAACAGTTCTGTCCAATTTCCTCTATGCTTAAGTGCAACACAGGAGATGATTATTTTTGAGGCGGAGGGGAGAATCACAGCACACAGAGTGACAACATTTAACCCTTCCTTCCCTCTCCAGTTCTGGACCCCATACACCCACCACCCTGTGCAGCAGCCAGGCATAAAAACAAACCTCCCAATTTCACCAATGGAAATCCCCCAAACCCTTCCCCTCCCCAAACCCTAACTGCTGGGCCATAAACCTACAAAGTACAGGGCACAACTTGAAGATATATGATGCCATAACATTGCTGCAACTTATACAACTTTGGATCTGGTCAGGGCATGGCCAAGAGGGAAATCACATGGGAATCCTATGTACACTACACTGAGTTCCACAGAAGGAAGATGGGATGGCAATATTATGAATCAATACATCTCTTGCAACTCCCTTTCCTGAAACAATTGATCTTATATGCAGAATATCATTGACAGATGTGTGCCCAGTCTTCCAAGGAAGGAGATTTCACTCTCCAGGCAGCTTATTCCAAATGCTCAGCTGCCCTGTAGTTTAAATATCAGTGCTTCTTGTCCTTTATTCACCAGCTAGGGCAAACAGCTGTTCCTCTCATTTTCCTGGAATGCCTTTGAATATTTGGAAATGGCCAGCATATTCTGCCTTTTGAACTTACACTCTAAAAGGTTTCCAAAATGTTTCATTCCCATATTTGATAATCCACTACTTCAACAAAACCTTGAATATGCAAATAGTAGGAGTGTACATTAGCTCAGCGTACTTCACAAATTACTAGGTGAACAGGAGTTATTCTCCTGAGGTCTTTACATTATATCAGGGATTCCCTTAAAGCTCCGAATCATTCTGTGGATTCAGGGGCACCAAAAACGCTGCATTTAAAAACAACCCTATTTTTCTCCCCTGATTAAAGCAACTATTGCATTTTTTTTAAAGTGAAACCAAGCTGACTAGGGAAACACCCTGAGTTCTCTCCAATCACAGTGATTTGGAAGAATGTTGAGGTGAATATTACAAACGGTTATTTATGCAGATCTGTGTCTTCCCCTAGGCAGTCAGTTGAAACAATTCTCTCCCAGAGAGAATAGGTTTTGTCCCTCAAAATCCCCGGTGTGTGGGGCAAAAGCCAACTCCCTACCAACGACCCTTGCTGGGAAGGGATAACATTTTCCCCCCACCAGTCTTTACCAGGAAACTATTCTGATCTGGTGGGTAAAAAAACCACCACAAACCAGCAGTTTGAGGTGGGTCCACAGGTGAAGCCCAGAACAAAATTGGAATCCTATATATGTGTGCTCTGATGTAAGTCTGAGTGCAATGGAACTTACTCCTAGAAAAGCAGATACAGAATTCTAGGATGATTCATTTAGGACATAGCAGCTTTAAATAGGGCCTTTGACAGGGCTGGGGAGAACAGACTTTCCCTTTTGCTTTAAGCAGAAAACTGAGCCAGGCTATCTTTTTCTTCACGTCAATTGACAGCTGAGGGACGATAAACTATATTGCTAAGGCCCACCTATATCATATGAAATGAATTCCATTAGTCTACAAAATGAGTTCCTTATTTCTTGCCCTTACTCTTCTGCACCACCAATAGAGTCCTTCTTAATAATCTGCACTTAGTGCTATCTTGCCGAAGTTTCCATTTTGATTTTTGGATCATTAAAAAAATGCCCCACTAGTTTATAATGATTCTTTCTTTCTTTCCTCCTGCAAGGTATGGTTTTCCATAACTTATCAGTCCCCTTGACCTCCTGTTTCCATTTAAAATATCTTTCCAAAGGACTTTCCAGACTAACTTTTTGAGGCTGCCATGCCAAGTTAGGCATGTAGCATTGGACATGTCAACATTTTGGTCAAGCAGCATACTAATTGGGAGCTCTCAGCAATGTTGCACTTCTTGTGTTAGGTTCCACTTGCCTTTTTGCTTCAAGAAAATCTGTTTCAGAGAATGTCTTTCATGAGACCGATCACATATAAAGCCACTTAGGATAGCTCAGTTGGTAAGTGTATGAGACTCTTAATCTCAGGGTCATTGGATTGAGCCCCACACTGGGCAAAAGATTCCTGCATTGCAGAAGGTTGGACTAGATGTTCTATGATTCTACTACAAATTCACTGGAGCTGACTATACAGCTCAGAACATGATGTTCACATAACAGTATGCAATGGAATGTGTAATATATGAACTGGATGAGTAAAATAAATACCTAGGAGACCAATACCCCTGTGAAAAACACCTCCCTGGAGAATGGTTGCTAAGCGGCATGAACAATGGCATTTACAGCCTGCCTGTCAACAAGTGATTTATGCAGGGTTTGTATGCGTCCGATTTATTGATCAGTAAACGTTGAGTAAATGTGTAGAACCAGGGAGTGTAAAGCCTAAACTATTAAGTCTGCAATTCACTTTACTCCACTTGTTAATGTAACCAACTGTCTAAGCTTCATTTTAAAGACCCATATGCAGTCACGAAGCTGAGATGGCAGAAGGCATACAGATGAGTGTGACATTGTGCACACAAACTTTTCTGTCTCATCTTAGCCATACAATAGTATAAACTTAACACAGTGTTTGTATTTCCTAGTTACCTGATCCTATGAAACTGCTGGTTCAGATATGCTCCTATCATAGGTCACCAAACTTAGCTAGTCAATGGAATGTGATGGTTGCTATCCTATCATACAGGTATTTATAGTGGTTATGTGAAATAAGGTTTCTAGGACAGGAACTAACCAGAAGATCATCCAGACTTCCTCTTGTTGCAAATAGGATCAGTGAATCCATCCTTCTATTCTATGAACTGTTTTGAGAAAGGTAGAGTGTACTGTAATTTCTGGAAGCAGAAAGTACTAAGCAGAATTTATTTTTGTAAAAGGTGGCTGAAGCAACAGATTTAATTGTGTATGGTATCCAGATGCCCATTTGTGAATCGTTGTAAAGAGAAATATGTCCAAACAAGATAATTGTAATTAATAATATGTAAAAAGGTTTGTAGGAATGATCCTATGCATTCTTGGGGTGTAGCTGCAAGAGAAAATACCTGTAAGTTGTTGTACTTATTGTATTTTGCACCTTTGAGATTACAAACAAAATGAATACATTATCAAATGCATCAGTGCTCTTTTTCTAGAAAAAGAGGTGCTAGAAATCACCATGAACACCTTCCTTTTTCTCCTATACTGGCAATGGCACCCACCAGAACTGAGCCAGAACTGAGTTCCAGCGAGTTCTGGCTGCAAAAAAGCCCTGGGTATCATGTTGGGCAAGATGGCCACATCTGCTCCATACATTTACATCACAATTATACCACTTTAACAGTCATGATTTCCCCTAAAGAGTCCTGAAAAAAATGTAGTTTTTTAGAGTGGTGAGAGTTTTAGGATACTCCTATTCCCCTTGCCAAGCTACAAGTCCCAGAGGTCCTTAGGAAAAGGAATTGACTGTTCAAATATTCTGGGGACTGTAGCTCTGTGAGGGGAATGGGGGTCTCCTAACAACCCTCAACAGCCTTAACAAACTACATTTTCCTGAACTCTTTGGCAGAATCATGACTTATAAAGTGGTAGAATAATGGTTCAAATGCATGGTGAGGATGGGGTTGTCAAGTCTTTGCAGGCTTTTGACGTATTTGGTGGTTGTGCAAATATATTAAAAAAATTGGTCAGTTATAACTATCCAGAATATAATGGGTATAAGGTAACTATGAGCCAATGATTCTTCAGTTGGCAAAACTGGAAGTTTCAGTATGAAGTTTTAAAGGAGAAAAATATTGCCAAAATCAATTTTAATTTTAATTTTTTATGGAAGAAAAAAATTATAATTACCATCTGTAAAAGAATGTGAAAGTAATACCTGGCATACAACAGTGACGTTAAAGAGTTCCTGTTTTAAAATAATTTGGGAAGGATGGATTATGCAAAAATGAGTCACTGGAACAGTGGGATAAGTTTTGTTCAATATTGGAAGTGCAAAAAATAACTATTATGGTATAAACGAGCAGGTGTTAGAGGCTATATGATAAAGCAGAGAGATGAGTTGTTATGAGCCTATTATATTGATTTGTTGGAAGCCACCCAGAGTGGCTGGGGCAACTCAGTCAGTTGGGTGGGGTACTATTATTATTATTATTATTATTATTATTATTATTATTAGAGATGAGAGACTGTTGATTGATTCATGTTATAAATGGATTAATCTCTGGTTTAGTTTGTTGTTTTCCTGGTTTTTTGTTCTAACAGCTCCAGGCTGGCACAGCAAAAAGCCCTCTTCTGAGAATGGCTGAGGATCTGGGAGTTCCAGTGCTAGACCTGCTCCACCCCTACCCTGCCCTTTTAACACCCTATTATAGGGGTTTGGGCTGACTTAATGCTGGCAGGAATCCCACCACTGGTAACTTCACAACTGCCTGAGCTTCCAGTGGCCACAGCAGTGGAAGACCCAACACCATCACTGGCAAAGGGAAACCTCCGTCCAATCCTTACTCTCTCCAGGAACACAGATTGGGGGCTACAGTTGCTCCCTTATATACAGTTATAACTGTTACATTCGATTTGGCTATGTAAGCTACACCATGGAATGGGAATATGGATTTTATATATGTATGCACAGTGCTTTTTTGTTGACAGTATAGAGAACCGTCAGCTCTTTTTAAAATTTTGTGCTGGTATCCATGACACTTTTACAAAGATATGACTAAAGGTACCTCAGGGTGAAAGAAGGAAGGAAGGAAGGAAGGAAGGAAGGAAGGAAGGAAGGAAGGAAGGAAAGAAAGAAAGAAAGAAAGAAAGAAAGAAAGAAAGAAAGAATTGTGTATGTATGTGTGCATATCTATATCCATACTAATACTTCTTTTTTGTCTATTTGGATGAAAATAGCAATTTAAAAACAAACACACTCTCTCTCCACAATATGCCTTACGAAGAAACAGATGAAGGGCAGGGAAGTGTTTACAGAGCAAGCAAGCAAGCCAAGTTTCAAGCAACAGCCAGAAGATAGCATAGGGGAGAACAACTCCCAGATGTCCCATTTTGAGCATCAGTATAATCCATGCTCAGAGCCACCTAAAAAAACACACCTTTAAAACTTTTTTTAGACCAGTGCAAGTGGAATCACCAAGAAATGAGTGTACGAAAAGAATAACGGCACATCGCTGTCCTTCTAGTTTGTGGTTCCTTTACTAAAATGGCCCACCTCCCCCAGAAGTTTTTTGTTTCTTGTTTAATCCAACAACAGAATCATTGCCAAGAGTTTGATGATCCAAACAGAGGAGTTTCACATTATTTATTATTATTATTTATTGAATTGATATACCGCTCTATACCTGGAGGTCTTCACATGACGAGCTAGTCAGGCTCTGAGCACATTTAAGAATAACCAGCCCTGATATGAAAGTCCCACACTCAATGCACACACACACACAATAAATGATATTATATTTTAATGACTTGTTTTCTTACCAAACACTGCCACAGTCTCTTATTCAGAACACCAGTACTCACCCACAGCATATTTTTTATCTACCAGAATAGATCAACAGAGTTGTCTGCTTAGGGTATCTTCAGATTTCATAGGGCAAATGTGAGAATGAATGTGTGTTATGCACATCTATTTCCCTTGCTTCCTGTGTAGCAACTGCAAAGAACTCGTGCGTGTCCCCAAAGATTCACATCTGAGGCACACATATCTCACTGCAAGGACTGGTTTAAGCCTTCCCTGTCTGGATACTGTGCTGGAAGTATATATTTTTAAAAAACCATAGGGATGAATCCATTGTGCATCCATTCTTACTGACATCCAAATGCAATCAAGTCTCTCATCTAGCTGCCTGTTTCCTCTGCATGCAAGGAAGGATAGTTTTAATAAGCCATGTACTGGGCTATATTAACTGAGAAGCTGCCTGGGGCACACCAGAAAAATCAAACTCAGCCAGAATCCACACAAGAGTCCAGCCTGAGGTTGGCAGATAGATGTGTGGGATGAAGCTTTCCCAAAAGAACTGCCCTTTCCTTTCTCCCTTCTAGGTTATTTTCCTTGTGCTTCTTACGTCGTTTCCCCGGCAGAAGCTCTGAAATTAACTATAGTAGTGCATACAAAGGAAAGGCTGGAGGCACCATTTCCCAGACTGCTTTCGGCAGCACAGCTCCCTAAAACTATCCAGGAATTCAGAGGAAGAGAGAGCCACTAATAAATGATTTAAGGAAAGAAAGCACACAGGAAATCTCGAGAGTTTTGATCCTTTCTTTGTTGAGCACAAAAGAAACACCACATTCACCCTGCAAACTCTTCTCAAATTGTACTTCCTCACCAGATGTTTCAGCATTTTCAAGCAATGACAAACATTTTTAAAAAACAAAAGAGGCAGTGCATTCATGAAGCACAGGCAACCTAGGAAAAAGCAGCTTACTGCTATATGGTGCTATAGGTCTCATAACATGGTCTGATCACTTACAAACCAAGTGCTTTTTCAGTCCTCAGCAAGATTTGCCCTTCTTCATGGAGCTCTTAACTTTCCAGGTGGAAACAGGAACTTATCATCATCATCATTATCATCATCATCACAAGCATTTACACAGAGATAGGTTTCTATCTCCTTCTGAGCTTCTTATCATCCAGCGGGGCAGGGAAGTAAGCCTGCTGTTTTCCCCAGGATGTACCACAATGTCTGTGTTACTCTTTTTTGAGAGAAAAGGTGAAGATGTCAACTGCAAGGGGGAGGCCAGGCCCAAAGGACAGCAGAAGCAGTATACTTTCTTCTGGTATCTCCAAACTTGACCAAAAGTCGCCAGAAGGGAAGCAGCATTTTACAAGCAACAGAAGCCCCACACGTTTCTCTCGGCAAAGGTGGCAGCACCTTCTAAGCACAGAAACACATCTTGGATTTGAGTATTGTATGTGCCAGGATTATTATGCTGTAGACTGACTCTCACACAAAAATATTCAGAGGCATTTCACTCAATCTAAAGGAGAAAATATGTCATTGGGAGGCTTTTCAGTGTTCCCCAAAATTTCCAGTTTCTTGGAAAAATTGTAAACAAGTCCTTGGGGGGGGAGATGAGAGGAACACTACTCCCCCCCCCCCCAGTATTCATATTTCTAGTCACTATCTCTAGTACACTTTCACCACCCTTCAGATGAAAGAAGAGAACATGGCAAGACCTTTTTCTCTCTTTGGTGTCAACAGTTGTCCGCTGAGGAGGTAGAAGTGGGAGAGAGGTCTGGGAATATAATAAAACCTCTCCTCCTCTCAGGCTCTAGGGTGGCCGCCCAAAGCAAACAGAAGTCTCAACAAGAACACAAAGTGTTGTTGTTTTTTACAGGTAGCATCCCTCTCACCTGTGTATATAACGGCTCATAGATATCCACTCCGTTATCCTGGCTGTGGGAAAGGGTCTCGGAGCCCCGCCTCCAGATGAAGCGAGCAGGTGGGTTGGAGTTGACTGTGCAGCGAAGGAAGACTGTTTTCTCCTGATAGAAACTGCCGCGTACGTCGCTGATGGTCTGGTGAACAGTGAGGATGGGCTCGTCCAAATCTGCAAGGAAGGGAAGGAGCCCACAGCAGCTATTAGCGCAGCTTAGGCCAGGATGCACCAAGGTCTGCTGGTCAGCCAGAACTCCAAGAAGAACGGGGAGGACAAGGGAAAGGCCTGTAGAGCCCCACCACAATTCACTCCTCTAACAACAACAGCTGGTAGGCTTCCAGGTGCTCCTACAGAAGATTGTCCTGATAGGTACCTGAAGGCAGGTACACCAGTGACCCATCGCTCAATGCTACTGCATTGGGGGGGGGGAGGAATAAGTTTAATCATTTATTTGGCAAATATATAAGCTTCTGGTCATTGTAACAGATCCCAGGGCAGGTTACAATACAAAAAATTACCACTTAGAGCTTTTATTGCAACCAAGTGGTATATAAATTATATTTTAAATAAATAAATAACAATCCACATAATACCGGAGACAATCCAGTTTTCCAGTGGTAAGGAGAAGCACAGGTGACCTGGTAAGAATGGACTAGCCTCCCTCGTCACAGGATACCTGGGATTCTCAAATTAGCGCCCTCCCTAAGGAAGCTTAGGTATCTGCTAGACAACTATGTAGTACCTAAAAATGCTGATTTCAGGAATGGGTTAAACTTAAAGAGTGAGTGGAAAGAAGGAGGGAGAGACAGAGAAAGAGAAGAATAAACTGCTGAGATGGAGAGTCATTTTACAGGCAGAAAAGAGGAACGTGATACAATACTGATCATGTAAAATATGAGAAGCAAAACATAAGGAAGCACACAAATTGCCTGCCTTATGCTCCTCTTTCTTGTTCCCCGTTAAATAGTTTTTTGCCCCACTCATTAAACTTATGGGCCAATTTTTAAATTTGGGATTTGAAAAATTCACATATAGACACAGAACATTTTGCAATGAATGGCATTTTTATTTTTCTGTGCTTAACCTGCCTTCCCTGGAAAAATAAACTTAAGGCAACAACACTTCATTTCTTCCTTAACTGTATCTTCCCTCCCTGCCTGTCCAGTGTCTTCTCTAAAGGGGACAAAGACCACTCCCCGCAGCTCCATGTGGCCAGGTGTGCTCACATTTTCTCTCTCCCCTGCCATTCCACCAGCACCTCTCTAACTCCCCCACCCCTTCCTCTGATAGTGCCTCCCGTTCAGATTAGGGCTCCTCCTCCTTTTCTCTAGATTGCCTCCTATCTTCCATCTGCATGTGGCAGATTGATCATTAATTAATACAAGACAACCTGGCCCCAGTAAGCTGGAAGGGGGGTGGGACATGCCACACAAACCCCTTAAATAAATTTTGCATTCTGCTTCCTCACTGTTAACAAACCATATGGCAAAAGAAACCTGCACATGTAGTATTTTTAACTGTGTTCTGATATTTTAAGCACCATACCTATACTTGTGCCAGTTGACAGAATTTAAGTAGCTTGTAGTTCAACTGCAGGTAGGGAATTAAATTTCTAAATGACCTCCCAATTTCTTTCTTTTTAAAAAAACCTTCTTGCATCCAAAAATCAGAGAAGAGTTTAGGAGCAAGATCCTTTCTCCTTGATGTGTTAGTTTTCTACATGCGTAAGATTTCTGGGGAAATCATTGCAGGGTAAACATTCAAAATTGCAACCCTGCCCACTTGTACTGTGAAATGGTACCATGCAGGAAGAACTCTACAATGTGATACCACTAAAGGCACTAGTTTGTTTAATGAGCCTCCTTCTTCCAAGGTATCTCCAAGATCAAGCAGGCAGAGAACCAAGGAGCCCTTGAATCAAACACCATCATTCTTACCATCCATCTATGTTACTGCTCCATTTAATGATCTACTAATATGGAGAGACAGGGCTAAATCAGATTAATGAAACTTGTCATCATGTTTCATATGCTGCTTCTCCCAGACAGTTGCAAACGCCAATGGGGGAAGGGGATAGCCATTGAACTCAGTTGGTGGATCCCAGTCTTACACTGATGTGGACCAAAATCAGTCCCTTTGTTTTAAAGTGAAGGATCTACAAAATTAAACTAGTTAGAAAAAAATTGCTCGCATCCTGGAGTTATGGAGCCCATTAAAGCAGAGCCTGCTTTCCTTTTCCCCCGCCCCTACGTTTCCACCAAGCTCCTTTATGATACTGGGTTTCAAAGAAATTGATTTAGATATATACAAGCCTGGAAAATCTGGTTTCAAGGGGAGAGATGACTTTCTGCTAAAAGCAGACATTTCCCATCAAGACACTTGCTTGGACCAAGCTATTTGCATATTTTAATGAGGCGCGTGTTTTGAAGAGACAGTGTTTATAATGGAGGCTGAGATTCGTTAGCCTGATAATATGGGTCTGCAGTTCAGACACACGGACGGAGTTGTTAGCTGGGTGGCAACAGAGACAAAGAGGGAGAGGAGAGACATAAAGAGATGTACAGCCAGATTAAAGCCCCTTCTGAAACACTTGGTTAGGAGATTTGGCCGATATATACTAACTTTCCGCACTGCCCCAATTCCTTATTCTGTGCCAAACCCTTTAATATCACTCTCCTATTTTCGTTCTAAGTGCCAAGGCTCCCTCTTCCCTCTACAAATCTTTTTGTGAGAACCTGTTGTGACCCCAGATAGAGGCGGCAGACTCATTTGGAAAGATGATTAAATTCCCCAGAATGGTTATGGCTCAGAACTACACATTCCCTACAATGTGCAGAGGGACTCTCATTTATATTAATGGAGGAACGAGACCTTTGTGCGGTAGCTAAACTTTCAGTTATTTTATTTTCCCCGTGCCTTGAGATCATATCCACCATTCAAGTGAGAAAATATGCTTCCCATTGGACTCATCACTATTTCTGTCCCTGAGCAGCCTCTGCATTTTGCTCTTTCTATTCCCTTCCTTGCTGCATTTCCTACTCGGATGGGGCTTCGGGGCCTGCCCTCTTCCTTGTTCCACGAGCTAAAATATAAAAATAAGAATCAGTGACAATGAAACAGCTGAAATAGCATTACTGGGCTTCAAGAGACGATAACGCAAATTGGGCTACAGTATAACTCACCTGATGTAAATCTCAATTATCTCCAGGCCTGATTCCCTCATTCATTTTTTGACATGATAAAGTAGCTATAACAAGGTGACTTTTCCTTCCCAATTTTGCCAGGCAAGTTTTTCTTCCAAATGCTCCTTAGTGTGGCGAGTCCTCATCTTTATCCTCTGCTGGAAAATCTGAATTCTCTATCAGTCTCCAGGATGTGAAAACTATCATCTCTGGCCATGCTGGGGAGCATTCAGGAAAGACCTTGCTGTGCCAAAGTGGCAGAGGAAAGTATAGCTGTAGTGGCTCAATCGTGTCAAAAATAAAAGTAAGAACAGAGCATGAACCTCCCATTTATCCAAATTCATGTCTTTGTGATTCAATGGGCTGGTTTGAAATTAAGAGGGCTTTGTGGGCTCTATCCTTGGATAAAGCAGTTAACATTACCCTATGATGATGTAATGGTGGGCCAAACATTTTTTGTTGTGGGGGGGCGGAATCTTGCCTTGTGCACTGATGGGTTTGTAACAAAAATGCCCCTGAAAGGGCAGGATAACTCCAATTTGCTTGAGTCAACAATGCTGTTGCCAGCATCAAGCAATGTTAGAGCTCTGGGAGTGGAGCTGTTTCAGTGAAATGTAGGGAGGGAGGTGGCTACATGGTATCAGGAGCATTTGACAGCCACATGAACAGAGCTGCAAGTGGCATGGTGGGATCAGTGTGGGTGGGGCACAAAAGGATGACGTCATACTAAAGATGGGCCAAAAATAACCCCTCCACACTTTCTTGGCTCCTTTCATCTTCCATTAAATTGGGGAGCGATCTCCTATAGGAAAAGGATTAGAGCCCCAGGAAGTTTGTGTGCACCCTGAAATCTGGCACCACAAACTCTTCTTGCTTCTCTGCAAGACTCCATTCCACTCCAGCTAAGTCTCAACATCTCCCTACAATAGGTAGAATAATCCAAAGGCTCAAATCTTAGCAAAGATAAAAAATATTACTAACAACTAACGTTTACATAGCGCTTTTGAGAGTTCAAGGCACTTCACAACAGCCCCTGCTAAAATGGCCTATCTAGTAGAATAAAGATTTCATCTAAGCTATGTTACAAATTAATTCAACTCACGGGTTGGTGACTTGCCAATTGATACAACCATGTGGGATGTTTCAATACCAACATAACTTTTAAATGTCCCTTCCTTCCATCTGGCTTCCCTTTTTCTTTCTCCCAACATGGAAAGGCTCCAAGCAGCAGCTTCCCTGATTAATGCTGATAACTGGGGACTTTGTGCTAGTGACAGCAGTTTCCTACATCCCCAGCACACCTGCCTTGCTGGCATTAATTGAAACACAGCAGCAAGCCGCCTGGCTTTCTCCTGCAGGGGTTTATGGGAAGCTTTGAAAACAGATCTGGGTGGGGAAATGGCAGCACATGACCCAAGGCTCTCCTGCAAACTGAGAGCTGCTTTGGAATTCAGTCTACAAACAACTTTGGCTCTTCTGGAAGGGCACCATCTTCAGAACGAGGATGGTCAACAAGCAAGACGATGCTCACGGCTGGTGCCATTGCTATTCATTCAGTGGAGCCACCTTAGGAATCTGTGGCCTGTTGTCTACTTGTGTTTTAGTCTTTCTTTGCTAGCAGTGATTTGGTCTCGGTCCCAAGTTCGGACAGGAGAGAAATTTGGTACAGTTCACATCTGAGGCCTGATTTGTACTTTCAGAAACAACAGCCAACCGAAACGTAGACATCCTTTGAAACCTGAACTTCTCTGAATTTTCCAGCGCGGTTCTCTAGCCAAGCAACGTGTACAAAACTGCATATACTTAGCTAAAGTGTGCATACAAATGCATGTGAAAATCACATGCAACAATGCATTAGATTATAGAGCATATGTTTGCCAAAAATGTTTATATTAGGAGAAAATTTCAATAAAATACTGATGAACTTTCAGGAGGACTTGCAAAAACAATTAATGGACTGAGGTGGAAATGTGGAGAACCAAACTTAAAACTGAAAGAAACTGAAACGGACACATTTGGCCATGTCAAAGTGAGAGACACACACTACTGTCATCTCAATTCTGGCTAAATAGAATCGATGTCCAGTGTCTATCTCCAGGATTAGGGGCACCATGAGTCTGAATACCAATTGCTGGGGAACAACAGTGGGTAAAGGCTCATGTCCTACTTGTGAGTTTGCTAAAGGCATCTGGTGGGCCACTGGGGGAAACAGGATAATGGAGAAGACAGGTCTTCAGTATGATCCCACACTCATCTTATATTCTCATCTGTTAGGCAGTGGGGTCATGTTCTGCAAGGTAATCTGCAGGGTCCTTCTCCAGGTCAACAGTATAAAAATGGATCTCTGTGCTTTTGCACTACATTACACTATGTGGTTCAGAAGACACCATATGTTAGCCTTGGGTCTGGCCACTAACAGCTGAAAATCTACAATCAAGAGTTACACACTAATGGCAGGAGGGAAAGACATTGTGCCAAACAGTAGAGCATGCAGTTAAAGGTCATCTATGTAAAGGACTAACTGAGACCTTCCCAGTCCTCTCATTCATGCATCTATGAAGCACTCATAAAATACAGGCTTTTCCGCAGGGCAGGAAAAGAAAAAGTAGAAAGGAGGCAGCATATTACCAAGTCCATCTGCAGAGTAGATGTTAGTATCAGAAAGCCCTTGGCCACCCAATTTACCCCATAGCTCTAAAGGTCAGAGATGCATGAAGAACAACAGGAATCTGCATCAGCTTAGATCCAAACAGCATCCTAGAAGCAAAGGGAAACCCCACAAGGATATAGCCCCACTTTAGTTCTCAACTAAAGTGCCTGGCATGAGTTACTAAGTTCAGATAAGAAAGGAGAAGCACAGAGGAGGGGAGGGGAGGGGAGGGGAGAGCCTAACCTTTCTAAGAGAAGCTCATGAATTTTCAAGAAGGACCACAGCTGGTGTCTATTGGGATTCTGTCACCCCATCTATAGTGGCAACAACAGCAAAATGGATCGCTTGCACTTAGATCTGAATGTTGGCGACACATCTGTTTTGAAACGTCATTATCAGGGCTAATGAAAGCAAGCCCTGCCGTAGGACAGCAAAGCTTTTGGAAGAGGAGGGAAGATAAACAACTCTGAATAGGGGGGGTGTCCTACTTGCAACCAGTGGGACCCCATGAGAAACTCACCGAATCAAATTTGGGTGTGTACAGTGCAGCTGATTTGAGTGCTGGATGAGACAAAGCTGTAGGCAGCCTGAGAAAGCTCCATCAGACTTTGATGCCTGTCCATAAATCCTAGAGTTAGAGACTAGGGTGATGGCATATCAGCAGGCTCCAGGAATTATCTTTGGTGCAAGATTGGGGTGTGTGTGTGTGTAATATATGCACTTGTTTGGGCCCTGAGTGAGAACTGGGGTCGACCAAGTAAGAGCCGGGAGGTGTTGAGTAGAGAAGTATCTACCAATATATAAATACTGATATAAACTCTGAATTGATATTGAGGGTTTTAATTGATTATTTTTGGAGCACTTGTTAGTTTGCCACCAATCATTTATAGATATTTTTATAGATTAAGCAATATAAAAATTGCCTAAAAGAAATAAATAGGGCTCAGGTGGACTTCTAGGAGGGCCAGGGGGGAGTGGATTTTGAAGTGAAATGTGGGGTTTTAAATAATTTCCCTATCTATCGTATTTTGAAACCTAGCAAGTTACAACATTGTTTTTCAAAAGCTGCTCTGAGGCTGATTGGCTGGGAGGAGGCAGCAGTGGCTTTTAGAGCCCTATAAAACTCCCCTCCCAGGCTGCTGTGATTGCCACTAGGCACCTACAAAAGGAAGCAATAAGTATTTGTAGACCAAATAAAAGTATTGCATCCCATGCAGATGGGATCAATCACCACTAAAAGCATGTGAGGAGGAGACTATACCAAACATCCCCTCAAAGCATCAACTTGAAGGGATATAAAAATGGGGAGGGGAGGGTGTGTTGAATAACAAGTCTGAAATATGAGGCACCCAAGCTAAGAAGCAAGAGGCTTTGAAAATGTCTGAATGGAGGGTCCTTTTAAATTAAAGGGATAGTGAGCTTCCTTCTTACTGTAGTCTTACATTTATTATATTATTTATTTGTCACATTTGTGTGACTATGTGAGTTGAGGGTGATAAACATGTGAAGTGGGTTAGGCTGAAATAGGGCAATACAAGATTATTGTTTTTTTAATCATGGTGACCTCATACAGTGATTAGGCTGGTATACGATGTCCTGTTTCAGGCATAATGCTAAACCATGGTTTAGCATGACATGAATGAGCCAAACCAAGTATCAGATGCATATACTCTCCATCTTACAGCCTTGAGGAAGGGATTTGAAGCATCCAATCACTGGTTTAAGTTAAGAATTACATCTCAACTCAGGGAACGTTGGGTAGTTTAAACAGTTAAGTATACCTATGTAGGACAGGATCATAAACTATGGTTTGATCTTTGCTTCATTCAATAAAACATAGTCTAAACTAATGAGAGTTTCCTCCATTCAGACATAAGCTGGTTAATCTTTTCCTTGTGCTCATGAAGGTATTGGATGGAAGCATATGAGCCTGAGGTTCACTTCTCTTAATTCATGTCACATCAAACCATAGTTTAGCATTCTTCTTCAAGGACACCCAAACCTACCTGATCCAAGTCCAGCACTCTACTCAAGACACCACTCTCTTTCTCATTCATATAGCCATTCATAAATAATTTAGTCTCCAGTTAACCACATTAAAAAAAATGGTCTGGTATTCCAAGATCAGCACCTTCAGGTAAGTGAGTGTGGCAGTAGCAGTGCCTGTCCCTTTGCCTCTGAGGTATGAGGATGCTTCTAGGTCAATGCAGAATTTCACTAGCCAAGCGATCAGATACCGGCACGCAGTAGAACTGTGGGAAGCTTTGGATGGCCACAAAATGACTTACACTGCACATCTACTCGAATGGACTTGATGGCAGGGACCCCAACCCCATTCTCTGCTTTACAATAATAGCGACCCCCCTGCAGCCTCTGGATCTTCTCAATCCGAAGGGTCTCATTAAACACCGATGTCTCTTGGAATTTGTCCGAGGCGCTGCCAGCAGTTTTGGTCCACCTCACCTAAAAGAGGGAATGAGAAAGACAGAGAAAGAGAGAAAGCACAGCTATAGGACACAGACAAACTAAGCATTGGGGCCTAACACAGCAGATCATTACCAGCTCTCACATCTTGTGCTTGCTATCTATCTATCTATCTATCTATCTATCTATCTATCATCTATCTATATCTATCTATATCTATCTATCTATCTATCTATCTATCTATCTATCATCATCTATCTATCTATCTATCTATCTATCTATCTATCTATCTATCTATCTATCTTCTATCTATCATCTATCTATCTATCTATCTATCTATCTATCATCTATCTATCTATCTATCATCTATCTATCGTCATCTATCTAAAATATGTGTTGCTTTGACCCAGCCACCGCAAGAAAACAAAATGCTTGGCAGAGGGTCTTTCAAACGAAAACTCATCTCTTTAAAACTTTGAGCAGCTCTGGATACAGTTTATTTCCCATCTGTTAGTGTTCTAATTGAAGCTTGAGCAAGTCTTTTTTATATGCAGTTTCACTGGTGGAACGCTCTGCCGCAAGAAACCAGGGCCCTGCAGGATTTAACATCTTTCCACAGGGCCTGCAAGATGGAGCTGTTCTGTCATGCCTTTGGTTGGGGCCCAGTCTGACCCCCCTCCTTTTATAAGTGGCCTCCCTAACTCTTCCCACCGGCCCGTATAAGACTAACACAAATAGTTGACCCTGGTGAGCACTTAATGTCCCCAACACCTATAGTTATAATTTGTGGGTTGTCATCTGATTTTATTTTGATCTTAATCTGATTTTAAGCTGTATTTTAATTGATTGTTTGACTTTATGTTTTTAACGTATTATATATTTTGATGTTAGCTGCCCTGAGCCTGGTCCTAGCCAGGGAGGGCAGGGTATAAAAAAATTATTTTATTATTATTATTATTATTATTATTATTATTATTAGGCTGCTGGTGAGAAGCATATGAAGGACCATGGCTTGTATGAAGCGCTGTTGCTTAGTGACAAAGCATAACCTTTGCAAGCAGAATGCCCTAGGTTCAATCCTGAGCATCTCCTGGCAGGGCTGTGCAAGAGTCTAAAACGCTTAAAAGCCACGGCCAAAGTAGACAGAACTGAGATAGATGGATCAATTGTCTGACTCAGCATAAGGTAGCTTACTATGTTCTGAGCAGGTGGTTTAGCCAACAATAGCCATACCTTCACCCCAGATACCTGCGGGCTTCACCAGCAAGATTATGGCTAGTGTGAACTATGTGAACAGGCTAGATAAATTCAACTACCCACACAGCTGTGCGAACAATGCTTCGGGTTCCTTGTGGAGACCATGCCACCCAGGCTGGCATACAAACCAAGCCAGGAAGGTGAGGGGGAAAGAAGTAGGCGGGAAGACTCAGGTAAACAATACTGTAACATCTTCATGCATTTCCACAAAAATACGTAACCCAAAATATTTGGGAAATTCTGGAAGAAAAAATTGCAAACATTTGTGTGAGAGAGTGGAGGGGGATGCCATTTCTACCTCAGGCTATACGTAATTGCTTATCACTTGTTCTTTCTTAGTAGAATAACACTGAGAGTTAGGGCACAATTATCCCCATTTTGCAGAGGATGAAGCAAAGATCAAACATAGTGATTTGCTAAGGGCCATGCAAAGCCTAAGAAGGGCGGTGGAGAACTGAGCGTGGGTTCATACTGTATACTACAAAGGAGAACAACAATATCAATAGCACCCCACAGTCCTGACTTTAATCTGACTCCCCTCCTTGCCTACAGACCTATGTACTAGGGAAATTCAGCTTGCAGATGATAGGGTTCTATGGCCTCCGCCCAGCGCCCCACATTGTTTAGTGTTTCTCTGCTAATGGCTGCCCATGAGGGATTTATTTAGCCTTTGTCCTCTCATTAGAGGCCTGAAGCCTCTCAAAGTGCATTCTGTTTGCTTGGCTGCTTCAGTCAGTTCTTTAATCTTTCCTCAGCTTTTTTCATTTCAGCCTCATTTATTTAGTTTGACCACATTTTGGAGTTTTAATGACTAACTGAGAAAAGAGAAAGGAGAGGATAAAACAAAGGTTAAGAAAAAGAAAGCTTTGATTGGGATATGCAGGGGGTGTCAACAGAGAGAGTGAATGAGGGGAAGGGGGCGGCTGTTCCATTCACAGTGGTCATTGACCATTTGCTTATGTTAATTCATTTAAATGTATGCAGATTTAAAAATTGTCTGCTGGCTTGTGTGGAGGAAACCAGATGAGTAAAGTGACAGAGGTGTATGGGGGGGGGATAAAAGAGAGTAGAAGGCAGGAATTGGTGGCAAACATACTCATGTTCAAAAATTCAAAAGTCAAGTGTGTAAATCATTCTTCTACGGATATGCCAAGTTGTTTATTTATACGTTAAGCATCCCACATTCTGCAATACCCAGATTCCTCCTGAATCTTCAGTTTCTCTCTGCTCTTCTATAATAAATGGAATCGTTTATATTTCTAAGCTCTCTGCCTTGATGGTATCTAGGTCTGGTAAACCATGCTCTAAGCAGAATGTAGGTGTTAACTCTGCATAGCTGTGATTCTCATGTAATCTTTATAATCCTTATTTATGTCTACAGAAAGAAAATAGTCTGTATAATCATCCATATTTGTTACTATAGATCAACTGCCCTCTGCAATGGCTATAGCTAAGGATTGATTCACACGGTGAAATCTTTCAAGCACCACTTTCCCATGCACTCAGGCTAATGTCATCTGGTGCTGTTGTCTTTTGAAGCTGCATTTGTGGTTACAAGGAACAAGGCTTTCTCTGTAGTGGTGTTTCCCCAGGAAGGTCCACTTGTACTTCAAAATGATTTCTACCTTCCCTCCCCGCCTCCACAGTGGGATTATAAACTACCTTTTGAGTCTGTTTTAAGTCTAATGCAAACAGGTGGGATTCTAATCTTTTATCATTTTTGTGACAACAGAACATGGAGAGGATATTAATCCCAGATTAGTAAGGAATCAGAAAGACACATCTTAAGAACACCATACAGGGCTGGTCCAAGACATTTTGCTGCCTGAGATGAAGTACATTCCACATTAAATGCTGGAGATAGAGCAGCTTTCTCCATAATGCCTGAGGGCAGCAGGCTAGCTTAGGAGGTGCAGGTCAGGCCATGTGCCACAGCACTGCTTCTTTCCTCACTTTGCCTAATAGTAGGGCCGTTCCTGAGGGAAATGGGTGCTTGCCCAGTGAATAGCTCTCCCAGCTTGAATTCTTTTAACTAGTTTGCCCTCTTAGGTTCATTGTGTCTTACATCCTATTTTGCAAATAGCTACTTGCTTGTGAATCCACAGAGAAGATGACTGGCAGTCACAGTGATTCAGCTTCTGTGACTAGTAAGGCTATGCAAGAGCAGGAGGGAAGTGCTGTGTTTTCTTCTGCTCTTAATGTACCTTCCTCCCTGGAGGCCCCTATCCAATTCATGTCAGGTTCTCCCGGGTCCATTTAGGCAGTCACTGGCTGGCTTTTAGTGATGGTGTCCCTAGGATGAGAGTCTTGTCTGCACACATCATTGTCTACTATGTTGGGAGCGTCTCTCACCCTCGTATTGTGGGACTCCAGTAAAGGTCAGTAACGCTTCAAAATCATATCCCTCTGGGAAATGAGTTGACTTAGCATGGTCAAGTACCTGAGCTGGCAATCTCCAAATACAAATGGGCAGAGGTGGGCTCAGTATTTCTGCAAAAGGGAATGCTTGAACTGAAGATGGAACACTACAGTATCCAGCTGTGGAAGCAGAACAATGATTTCTGCAAAGCATTTCATTAATCAGGAGCTCAGGCTATTTCTGAGCTCCTCACACACGGATGTTCTACAGAACATCTACACTAACATAGAGGGGAATTCCTGGCATTTGGCAAAACAGCAGATAAAGAGTGAAAGCGATGCAGGCGGCAAAAGGGACAGAAAGGTTACCTGTGGCCGTGGGTGCCCCGTAACCAAACACTGCAGAACAAGGGTGTCACCCTCCCGAATCGTGTACACTCGTTCACTGATGTTATCTTCTTTTACAACACATGCTTGCCCAGCATGGATGATTTGGGCCTGAGCAGGAGCTATGAGGAAAAAGAAAGAATTAGGGATGCTAATATCCAGTGCAACCCATGCCCACTCAATTAAGCTCTATTGATGCATTACTAACACATGTGGCATATCCATGTTGATGTGGAGCAGGGCTATACTTTCAGCCCCTAACCCCAACAGCCAGGTCTTCTTTCTGTAGCACCTGTGGCTATATGGACTTCTCTGCAAACATGGGAGCCCATACTCATGGTTATGGGCTCTGTGCAATTGGAAAACTAACACAACCATGTATCCTCATCATGCAGAGCTCCCACTTGTGAGTAGGTGTTCATGTTGAACTACTCAGCAAATGGATGAGCATTCTGCTGTTGGAGCATTTAACTTTAGTGAGAAACTGCTACAGCGGCTAAGCTATCTGGCCCTGGGCTTTTATTGCAAACACTGCAAAGGCTATAGGAATCTCTAAAAGAAAAGAACACCAGACTGAACAGCACAAATAGCTGCAAGAACCACCACAGCTCAAGCCTGTTCAACCACCACTGCTATCTCTAAATTTGCTCCCTTTTGTATGCATTTTAAAACACAAAAAAGCAAATCTCCATAGGTATTCAACTTCCTTTGTTCAGAGACATTACATTTCCAAGGGTACAAACATTCATGCAACTTTGCAACACATGAACCCACCTTCTATGAGTCAGACCGTTGTACCCAGAGCTGTCTAGCTGTACAAGCTCTTGAGAAGAAATGTTCCCTGACCTGAGATCCTTTGCAATCTAAACAATCAATATTAACTACTTCATTATTTTAAAATTGCTAAAAGGTTTAATTACAGACGGGACAGAAAATTTTAAAAAATTAAATATCCACCAAATAGCAGTCAACTAGACAAATTAAATGCCTGCTTGAATAAAACTGTCTTGAAGAAGTATCAAAAAGACATTGAAGAAGTCAAACGGATTTCTCTGGGCAGAGTTTCATAACCTGGATGCAACCACAGATAAAGCCCCCGCCAGATGAACCTCAGATGCAAAACTTCCCTGGGTGAGCAGGATTATAGAGTCCTTAGATACTGTGCTTCTAAACCATTTACAGCTTTAAAGGTAGTACCCAACACTTTGAACTGAGCCTGGAATAGACTAGAATAGTTGGTACAACTGAATAGACTAGAATAGTTGGTACAACTGAATCACTGAAGGGATTCAGAGGACCAGCCTTAGATAACCAAAATATAGCTGCAAGTGTAACTAGGTACTCTTTATTTCACATTGGTTGTGGGAAAGAATGATGGAGTTGACACAACTATTGACATCCACTATTCATTGTTATAAGACTGACCCAGAAACTCCAGCGGGTGCAGAATGCTGCAGCGAGACTCCTTATGGGGTCTTCGCTGCGAGATCACATTCATCCAGTGCTATATCAACTGCACTGGCTCCCGGTGGAGTACAGGATCAGGTTTAAGGTGCTGGTTTTAACCTTTAAAGCCCTATACGGCCTAGGACCCTCGTACCTACGGGACCGCCTCTCCTGGTATGCCCCACAGAGAAACTTACGGTCTTCAAATAAAAACATCTTGAAGGTCCCAGGCCACAGAGAAGTTAGGCTGGCCTCAACTAGAGCCAGGGCTTTTTCGGCTGTGGCTCCGACCTGGTGGAACACTCTGTCACAAGAGACTAGGGCCCTGCGGGACTTGACATCTTTCCGCAGGGCCTGCAAGACAGAGCTGTTCTGCCAGGCCTTTGGCCAGGGCACAGCCTGACTCCCTCCCTCGGCAATCTTCGCGGAGCTCTGGCCCAATGGTGGCCAGTGGCTTGAATTTAATTAATTTTATAATGAATGATTTTAGAGTGTTGTTTGTGTTGTACTTTTGTATTGTTTTATTGTTGTTAGCTGCCCTGAGCCCAGCTTCGGCTGGGGAGGGCGGGATATAAATAAAATTTATTATTATTATTATTATTATTATTATTATTATTATTAAGATTATGCATTTATGGTGTGAGTCAACTACCAGCACCTGGAGACAAAATGAGAGATAATCATCCTCAAAAGTGTTTGTTTGGAAGAATTCTTATCTACATCACATTCCAAACATCCACTGCAGACTTTGCTTTCTTAATATTGTGTGGCATCTGTTTGTTAATGAAACAAAGTAAATCCAGAAGGAAAACAGAAGGATAAATGTCTCAGGAGGCCTGGTGACAAGACTACAAAGAGATGACTATGATGAAATCTTGTAAGTGTGATGTATGGCAGAATCCTCTAAGGCTGCTGGAAGATACAACACTCATATTCCCAAATAAGCAAATGCAGCAAGCACAGTCTCATATAATAGCTCCAAGGCATTCAGAATCTTGAATAAAATTAAGGTAACCTTAAGATGAATGACATATGGTAAGTTCAGATGATTTTGGATTATGGTGTGGATACTGGAAGATTCATTACACATGTGATGCAGGAGCCTCTGACTAAAATTATAGTGCCAGAATAGAGACTCAGCTCCAGTCCTGCCATGAATGATTTCAGTATGATTGGAGCTTAGCCCTCTTCACCTTCCATAGGCGAAGGCATTGGAGGACCATGTTTAGATACAGTTGCTGGTTTCATTCAGAAACAAGGTACTCAAGAGTTGAGTCCTTCTGTGCTCCTTGAAAAGGTGTGCTTAGTTTCCAGTACCATGTACAGGCCAGAAGATGGTGGGCAATTTCCCACTAACTACTTGCACATCATATAAGCACTCTCTCTTAGTTTCCTCTAAGCCCTGACTCAAGAAGAGCTGGTCCTATGACTGCAGCACAAATGAATAGCTGGGAATTGAACTTACACCACACTTTTCTTCCAACACATGCATTTCTCCTCCAACCTACATAAACAAATTTCAATTTCAGAGTGGGGGAGAGGCTTTGTAACTGAAAAGAATGCTATATTTTCATCACACCAGGATGCAAATTGGGAAAGCCAGTTCTACGCCTGGATTGGGGCCAACTGAGTCACACTTTGAGAACAGACATTAGATCTATACAAGCTACCCACCCACTGTATGAAATTTGCTAACAAGCTCTTCAAAAACAGACTGGATCAATTGCAAACCCTGGTATCTGTCAGATGACAAATGAAACCTGCGTGGCATTTTAACTGCTAGTAAACTTGTTGTGAATTAACTTGTTCTAACTGGTGGATATTTATGAATGGGTAGCAGTTCTCTATGCATCACCACCACAACTGCTACACAGGAGCTCTCTTCCCTCCCTCTTCTCCTCTGTTTCTCTTTCCAGATGACTGGTGATTTATTGGCAGGATTATTCCACAAGTACTATCCAAACAATTGTGGATTAATAGATTCAATGTGTTTACTAGAACGCCTTTACAGCAAATACGCTGGAGCTCATAGCTGCCCCTCCTTTCCCTGCCTTCAACATCTGCAGAGACCTCCTGCTATTATGCTCACAAGAACCTCGGCTGTCATTAAAAAACAAACATGCCCAAGACAGAATGCAAAGCTGAGCAGATGGGAGGCCTGCCCTTCCCAGGAGGACGAGGGATTAATGTTTACTAAGTACACCAGTATTGCGAGGATGAAACATTTATATAAACCTAGAAAGGGGGATTTGGGGCTTGTGAGAATAAAACTACAAGGCAAAAAAAGTCAAAAGGACACTATAAAATAGCTCCACGACAACGCTGCCACATCATTCCACCTTCAGGCTCTATGGGATCATAGTTAAATAAATCAGTGGCTGCTTCCTTGCTAGCATCCAGCTTGTTGGTGTCAAGGGAAAAAAATGCATATAGAAAGGAGAATTCCCTGGATGCCAAGATCCAGGTTTGGGGCAAGGACTCTTCGGTGAAAGAACCCCAGCAATTTTTTATTAATATTTTCATAGTTAACAGATGGGGCATATCCTTTCTTAAACCCCACTAGGTTAATAATCAGCCATTTTCTTAGTTAAGCGTTTACCAATTATTTTATTTAATAGTTTGTACATATGCAACAAGAGGCTTATCAGCTGATAATTCCCAATTTTTCTTTTGCTTATTTCCTTTTTTGAACACTATTACGTCCTTGGAATTATTCCATACATTTGGGGCCTTACCTTGCTGCAGGCATTCATTTAATAATTTTGCCAATCTCTCAGCTATCTCCTCTTTCGTTTCTAACTTCTTGTATTACCTTTTGTCGGGGGGGTTCTGTTCATGGTCTCTTCTGTAGCTTGGGATTCATAGCACACCTGCATAGAATCCTTCCACAGTCTCTAACATTTGCTCTCTACTTGTTATCATTTCTCCATATTTATTCATCAGCGCACATTCACAAGATATCTGGCAGTTCAAGAGACTGGTATCCCAGCCCCAGTCTAAGAGGCTTGTGGCTACTGCTACTGATTCTCACAACCTTTTACATACAAGCTATGGGATATAGGGGATTGTACTGTACAGAGGCTGGTGCCTGAAGCATTAGTAAACAAACTCATCAGATGACTGGCCAATGTCACTGTATGGGGATCTGGTGTATTTTTTTTTTTATGAAAATAAAATTAAGAAATAATCAGCTTAAAGCTAAGAGCAGCTCACAGAGAATCTGACTAGCTTAGCTTAGAGCAAAGTGATTTTAAAATAAATCTACTCTGAACTGGTCTTGGCTGAGAGGCAAGTAGACTTGCCAAAGTCTCGCCACAAAAAAGAAATAGAGATGCTCTGAAATTCTCTTCAGGAGAATGGATTTTTTAGCAAAGACCTATGGGCAGGGATGCAGAGGTGCTGGGGTTAGGTTGTGGAAACATAGGCAGCAAGGCATAACAGCTCTCAGGGGATAGAGCCTTTGTGTCTTGTTATTGACTGCGAGAGTCATGACAGCCAGAGCTTGACAACCAGAGCTTTCCACAGCGTGGAGCTGATGCTGATGGGGAAAGCTTCACCTGTTGATTTCTGCTTTGTAATGCAACTGCTAAAGGCACAGAGCCAATGTCTATATATTTATTAATGTGGCAACTCAAAACAAAGGGCTTGTGCATGCAATAGACTCCTACTTTTTCAGTTTTGTGCTTCAGCATACAACAGAACATATGGAAGGCAGAGAAACAAATACAGTATGGTAGGGGACTTCTGTGCACCAACAGCGCTCCATGTGTGCATTCTTTGACATGTGCCCAGCCCACAACTCCCCATATTGGCTATGTGAATGGAAGACTCAACTCTCTTTAAGAACATACTCACACACCTGACACTGCATTAATCCCTCAAAATCCCTCTGTGCAGTGGGAGGTAATGTAGCTCTAACTCCTCCTGTCCATTCTCTCCCCTGTTCTGTTTGCCTCCTCCCTTAACTGTTGTGCAGCAGATCTGCTGGCCAGGGCAGATGCAGGAAAGGGTGGCTGATGGGAGAAGGGAAGGAACAACAGGGAAGAGCTGCAGTTGTTTTCCCCCTGCTGCACCGAGAGATTTAAGGAGAAGTGGTTGGTATCTGGGCTGCAAGAAAACCATTTCCACTGGGCTATGTCACCCAGGATGTGGCTCAGTAATAAGTGAACACTAAATAGTTGTGAGGTTGGTTTGTTGCTGTTGTTTTTTTGGTACCACCCAAGCTCCTTTCTATGCCATTAATCCTGGATTTCCCTCTCTGCTTTACTTTAATCAGGAAAGTGCCTGCATTCTGATGGCCCGTTATTGCGTTTAGTCCGGCTGTTATGTTGAACTGAATGTTTTAATTCTAACTTATAATAGTTAAAATGTTGGTTTGATCATTGCCAAAAAAGCACTTCTTTCCCCAATGCTGCTTTTTATGAACATGACCATCCTTTCAGTAGCAGAAGTCTCATAAACCTCACATATTACGGCAATAATAGTATTGTACAGTACATTGCTTTAGGCATAAAGGTATTTTATTCGCTTCAGTTTCCTTTCATTTTAATGTATATATACATCAAAGGAAGGGCTTGTTAGAAACCTCACTGTGGAGGTCAAGTGCATGTGACGGCCAGGCATCTCCTATGCTGGCTTGGCAGAAGCAAAAAGCTGGGACGTACTAGAATGTTTGGAACCTTGAAAGGCTTTATGTTTCCTTAAAAGCTGTATCTCCACATATTTGTAACTCATACTTTTGCTTCCAACATTTTTACTTTGTTTAACACAGCCTTCCCCAACAGCCAGCATAGCCAATGGTCAGAGAGGACAGTAAATATAGACCAAAACATCTGGTGGGTGCTGGCACCTCTGTGTTTCTTTAAAGAACTGTTATTCCATTTTAAGAGTCATTGTTTTCCTCCACCAAAGAATCTTGGAAACAGTGGTTAAGGAAGCTGAGAGTTTTTAGGAGATGCTTAACAGATCACATTTCCCAGGATTCTTTGGGGGGAACTGTAGGGGAACTAAGGATGCTGGGAATTATAGCTCTCTATGAAGGGGTAAACTACAAGTCCCAGGATTCTTTGGAGAAAGCCATGACTGTTAAAGTGGTACAAGGGTGCTTTAAATGTAGAGCAGGGATGTGAGCGTCTAGTATTGTCCATTATTCAAAACATACAATGTACTAATTCCCTCACTGTGGTTCATTTTTATATTTTATTATAACTATACAAAAATATTGCTTATTTGTTCTAATTTGTTATGTGCTTTCCGCAAATTTTTCTTTCTGCGTGGCTGCTGCCTCTGTAGCTTTTTATCCCTGACCACTTTTGATCTAAGCAGCCTGCAATCACTTCCTGCCTCAAACAAGTTTAGTACTGTAGCATTGAATAATGTGTTTATGATTGGTTAGGAATCACAATGATGCTAAAGCAACCATAGAAAGTAAATTAGAAGTACTACAAATTCACGAACAACTTCCTATAAACATAGAACAAATTAATGAACAAGTAACAACAGTAATAATTGAAAGTATTAAAGAATTAAGTGAAAATATAAACATAAGAAACCTGAAATTGATTAACAGAAAAGCAAAGAACATTAAACAACATAAAAAGGGATGCTTGAAAATGTAGATAATAATATTAACGGAATACAGAAAAAAGCAAAATGAGATAATAATAAATGAAACAATAAAGAAAAATAAAAACATAAAATGTTTGAGACCTAATCTGGGACAAAAACAAATACACGGTCTGTTGAATTACCTTCCTTTTGTTCTCCATGATGGCTCTTCTCCCAGGCAATTTCCTGAGCATGGAAAAACTGGTTTGGCCTGCATTTTGACCCTGCTAAATTCAGCATTTGGCAGCCCATCTTAATACTGCAACCTAGTTGCTTAAACTCCAACACCCACTAGACCCAAGAATTTAGTGGAGTCAAGGCACCCACAAATCCATAACAATATCTTATTGCTCTACATTATCCAGAAGCATAGGTAGAAATGAGATACTCAAGGAGGTATCCAACTTCTGCTAACACTGGTGCAATAACATGTAAACTGTCAGAGAATCACTTCTGAGATACAGAGCTTGTTCACACTGTGAGATATTCCTGTGGAATAGCACTAGAGTGAAATTCAATGACTATGCTCATAACATCTGGTAGTCAGATGTAGGCACTAACAGATGTTCCTTTTGCAATATTCAAGTTGTTGTGCTTTCAGGAGGAACAAATGTTCCTGCTAAAACTTAATCAGAAAAAAATCAGCAAAGGAAGTAATCTAACACAGCCCCATGCTTGACTGTCATGGTTGCTTTGTGCTAAGTAAGAAGATCAGCAGTCTGGTTGCGTTCATATGTCATGCTAGCGCATGACAACAAGCCTGATACATGGGCACTCCCTACAAGGGAGTAAAGACACAAGAAGTTTGGGAGCTTTCACTTCTTTTTTTCCATTAACCATTGTTTAGTGTTTCAGCTGAACCTTAAACTGTGGTTAATGTTAACAATGGTCTGTTAAAACAAGCCAGTTTTAGAAGCATAGTAAACAGAAACCAAGATTGAGGGCACAAGGAGAAGGGGACGACAGAGGAAGTGTTCTTGAAGCTACCAGCATGAGTTTGACCAAACTGCGGGAGGCAGTGGAAGACAGGAGTGCCTGGCGTGCTCTGGTCCATGGGGTCACAAAGAGCTGGACACAACTAAACAACAACAACAAAACAGCAACCACAGTTTGTCAATTTGCACAACACAAAAAGCTATAGCTAATGGAAAATGGAAGCAAAAGATTCCTAAGTATGCCTCACGGCCACTCCAGAGACAGGTGTGGGAGAGCTCATATACCTGAGGTTCACTGTGGTCTGTTCTCACTCTGGGCAATTTGGTCAAAGGGACAGCAGAACAGCCATAGTACTCTTGGGCCACACTAGCACCACCTGTTGCAATTTCTAGCTTCTTGCACACCATATTGTCTTTGCTAAGAACTTAAGAAGAGCCTGCTGAATCAGGCCAAAGGCCCATCTAGTCCAGCATCCTGTTCTCACAGTGGCTGACCAGATGCCGGTGGGAAACCAGCAAACCAGGATTCGAGCACAAGAGCACTCTCCTCAAGCAACTGGTGTTCAGAAACATTGCTGCCTTCAACTGTGGAAGCAGAGCACAGCCATTGTGGCTACTAGCTATCAATAGATAGAGAGTATAGAATCACAGAATTGTGGAGCTGGAAGGGAACCAGAGGATCATCCAGTCTAATGCCCTGCAATCTCAACTAAAGCATCCATGACATTTGGTCACCCAGTCTCTGCTTAAAAACCTCCAATGAAGCAGAGTCCACAACCTCCCGAGGGAGTCTGTCAAACCAGAAAGTTCTTCCTGATGATTAGTTGGAATCTCCTTTCTTGTAACTTGAAGCCATTGGTTTGAGTCCTAGCCTCTGGAGCAGTAGAAAACAAGCTTCCATGTGACAGCCCTTGAGATATTTCAAGATGGCTATCATATCTCCTCTCCGTCTCCTCTTTTCCAGACTAAACATACCCAATTCCTCAGCCGTTCCTCATAAGTTTGGGTTTCCAGACCCTTCGTCATCTTGGTTGTCCTCCTCTGCACACATTCTAGCTTGTCAATACAGTGGTACCTCGGGTTATGAACTTAATTCGTTCCGGAGGTCTGTTCTTAACCTGAAACTGTTCTTAACCTGAAGCACCACTTTAGCTAATGGGGCCTCCTGCTGCCGCCACGCCGCCGGAGCACAATTTCTGTTCTCATCCTATAGCAAAGTTCTTAACCAGAGGTAAAATTTCTGGGTTAGCAGAGTCTGTAACCTGAAGCGTATGTAACCTGAAGCGTATGTAACCTGAGGTACCACTGTATCCATATTAAATTGTGGTGCCCAGTTAAACTGTCTTGTCAGTATCCTTCTTAAATTGTGTATATGCTGTTCCCTGCCCTTCCTAGAGTATGTATCAAGAATGGTCCTCTCCATTCCATTATGCCTACTATATTTACTCTCTCCTTTAATAAGCAGCACCCCTGCTGGCCTGTCTTAGCTCGGAGGCTTCTCGTATTAGTATGTAAGCATCTATACACAATTTCTCCCTCCAGAGCTGCACTCCCCCTGTTCCTGCTCCACTACCCCACTGTCTAGGCCAGGTGAGCCCAGTCTAAATGAAGGTTCTTCTCTTCCCTTTCATCCTACTGCCCTTATCCATTCCAGCTGGCAAACTCCAGGGAAGTCTATTCTTCATCCTGTTAATGGAACGGAGGAGCACAGGGGGCTGTTTTGTACAAGTGCTCATTCTTCTGCAAGAGTTCTCTGTAAGTTTCTTGCAAATGCCCACGTTTTAAAAGAAGGTAGTAGTAGTACAATCTATGAAGGGAACAGACAAGCAAGGCAGCTGCCAGCAGTCTCGAAGAAATGACAAAGCTTAGTAGGACAGCCTTATTTCAAGGCTAAGCCTGTTGCTGTGCAAACGCAGGATTCACTTTATAATTTGGCAGCTTTTGAAAGAATAGCCAAATAACAAAGACTCAGAAAGCCATGCCATACAAGTCTGAGCAGCAGGACCCTGTGGAGCAGACAAGCCCGGTGAGCATTGCAAAGAAGAGAGTGAACTTGCCGCACAGGCTGTACTGGAACCATCTGCTCAGGCCCTCAAGAGTTCGTCTGCCGGTTCTCCTACAGCTCTGATCCGAAGCAAGAGGCAGCCAGTGCACAAGCTTTGCACCTGGCGCCAGGAAAGGAGTAAATCCTAAAGCCTGGGGATTTTGGCATATAATAATAAATCCACTCTGTTTCCTCCCAACCCGAGTTGCTATTTTAGGCTGCTTTCAGGTGTCTTGTAATCTCACGGCAAAGTAGTAATAAATCATAACCTGGTAGCAGTTCCCCAGCATTCCATATGCATGTGCTTGTTATTGGGTTGGTAATATGAAAGTAACTCATGGGGGGATGTCTCTGCCATCAAAAAGATTCCTGAGCCACATTCCATAATGTGCCATAAAAGGCCTCTACTGTCTCCCAAGGAACATAAATAAGTAGGCTCTGTATCGAGTTTGCCATTTTCCAAAAATTGAAAGAAGTGGGTAAAAAAAAAAATCAATGCAGATAGGCTTGTAACTATGGTTAACATGGTTTTGAATGCCCGGCCTATGGCCTAATCTGAACCCCCACCCCTCAAAAAAATTATGCCCCTTGAAGACGCCACCATTTTGAGGCAAAAACAAAAATGAATACAGTGGTACCTCGGGTTACATACACTTCAGGTTACATACGCTTCAGGTTACAGACTCTGCTAACCCAGAAATTTTACCTCTGGTTAAGAACTTTGCTATAGGATGAGAACAGAAATTGTGCTCCGGCGGCGTGGCGGCAGCAGGAGGCCCCATTAGCTAAAGTGGTGCTTCAGGTTAAGAACAGTTTCAGGTTAAGAACAGACCTCCGGAACGAATTAAGTTCATAACCCGAGGTACCACTGTATTGACAAGCTAGAATGTGTGCAGAGGAGGACAACCAAGATGACGAAGGGTCTGGAAACCCAAACTTATGAGGAACGGCTGAGGAATTGGGTATGTTTAGTCTGGAAAAGAGGAGACGGAGAGGAGATATGATAGCCATCTTGAAATATCTCAAGGGCTGTCACATGGAAGCTTGTTTTCTACTGCTCCAGAGGCTAGGACTCAAACCAATGGCTTCAAGTTACAAGAAAGGAGATTCCAACTAATCATCAGGAAGAACTTTCTGGTTTGACAGACTCCCTCGGGAGGTTGTGGACTCTGCTTCATTGGAGGTTTTTAAGCAGAGACTGGGTGACCAAATGTCATGGATGCTTTAGTTGAGATTGCAGGGCATTAGACTGGATGATCCTCTGGTTCCCTTCCAGCTCCACAATTCTGTGATTCTATACTCTCTATCTATTGATAGCTAGTAGCCACAATGGCTGTGCTCTGCTTCCACAGTTGAAGGCAGCAATGTTTCTGAACACCAGTTGCTTGAGGAGAGTGCTCTTGTGCTCGAATCCTGGTTTGCTTCAGGTTAAGAACAGTGGTGCTTCAGGTTAAGAACAGTTTCAGGTTAAGAACGGACCTCCAGAACGAATTAAGTACTTAACCCAAGGTACCACTGTAAAGTAGATTCAGCATTGGGGTGAGCACAGAGGTTTCAGCCTAAATAGTAAGTTAATTCGGTTTGCATTTTAAATGTGAGCTTTCCTAATTTATACTTTCCAAAACAATACAGGAATCAAAACACATTCATCCTTCAAAATTCAGACTTCTCCAAATTTTGCAGTGCATTTCTCCACACAACTAATGTCTACAAAAATGTAAATACTGAGGTAAAGTGTGCGTAGAAATGCATGTATCAGAGAAATTAGCAAATAAGAAGGCATTATAACAGGGTAAATGTTTATGTGTATATTGGACAAAAACTGTGTATATTAGAAGAAATTTACACAAAAGCACTGATGAATTTTCATGGGGACTTTAAAAAAGAATTCTGCAGACTGATGTGGAAATGCGGAGAACTAAAGATAGTAAAATGAGAAACAGAGAAACTGAAATTGACAGATTCACCCATCCCTATGGGTAAAGCAGCTTCATGCTTTTATAGGCTACAAACAACAGTTTTTAAAAGAGATGAAAAATGGAAGAGCCACCTTTGCCTGTGGTGTACAAACTCACATTATTATTATTATTATTATTATTATTATTATTATTATTATTATTATACCACCACCCTTCATCCAAAGATCACAAAAGATAAAAAAGAATGGGGTTGCAAACATTTTAGTCAGCAATAAGAAGTCCCTTCAGTTTAGCAATTTAGCCATATCTGATTGGTCATGTGGTATCACGCTGTTGTGACTGGCTGGGACCACTTTAGGGAGGAGACAGAAATCATGATCAGAATTTTCAAAAGGGCAAACATTTGCTGCAGTCCTATTAGTCCAATTACTGTCTATAGTCAAATGGTATATATGTTTGCAAAGCACTACAGAACCTTCCAATACCTGTTGGCCAAAGATGATAGACAAGTGTGCATATCATGGGGAATGATGGCTTTGTGGGGATACTTATAAAAGTCTGTCTCCACTCTAAATTTTCTTGACCTGTCACATACTGCCCATATGTCTCTAGTCAGGCTATATACATTCACTGTTTTCAATAGAACTTGCTTCGACATAAGTGTGCTATGCACCCTGGAAATTTTCTTTCTCCATCTTACATGAGGTAACACACTAACCTCAGACACCAAAGTATAATGGGCTAATAGAGTGAAGATGCATCTCGGTTACAAAGGGAGCAGTTTTGCATAGTGACTTTTTCTGACTGCCTAAAGATGACATAGTTAATTTCTTTCTAGGAAAGGTTGGTGGCTGCATCTCTAAGGAGATCTTCTTTCATTATTCCACTAGTGACATTCATTACCCTATCAAGGATGAAGGCTGCAGGCACCACCGAAATTTTAAACAAAAACAAATAATCAGGTTTCTTCCCCTTCAGCCTTGGAAAGCCAAGCACAATATTGATGGAGCATTTGCAATGGGAAATTCACTCCGGCTTCAGGCTGATTATGGAAATAATAATACACGATCAGTGTCCATTAACTCCATCATGAGGGGTGGGGATCAATAATGTATTAATGGCTGAAGAAAGACCATTCTGTGCCCATCAATACAGTTAACACCACAACACAAATAGGGGAAGAGGGAGGAGGCAACAGGCAGCATGTAAATGACCAAGACTGCTGATATTTTGATACTGACAGGCCATACTGTTTATCATCATTATGCACAATTTTCAGAATGAGTCCTGGCATTTGGTGCTTCTAGAATCTCAGTTCAGTCAACTCAATACATTTTTAGTTGAGGGAGGCTGAGAGAGGGAGGCTGAGGCAGACATTACGAAGAAGAGCAATGCTGACGCCAAATTACCATATGTAGGGAACGTGGGGCCATGTACAACAGCTGTGTCCCCAACATCCTCTACAACACAGAGACAGAGGAAGAGGCAGGGGCACTGGGGTGGGGGTCCCACAACCCCCTACTCATGTTGCAATTCCCAGTAGTCATGTGCCAATTGTTTAGAATTGGAGGCAGTCACTATACTTGTGCCAGTGTCAAACTGGGGCTGTCAGAAGCCAAGCTCCAGTGGTTTATCCTCCTGTGATCCCAGAGTTGTTTTTCTGACTTAAGCCTTACGACCACATAGGCTGCAGCGCCAAGTCCCACCACCCATCTGAGCCCTGAGTCAGTTGATATGACAAATACATCACTTTCCACCAGGCAGAGGTGGATTTAGGGGAGCACGACTGGTTCGGTCGCACTGGGCATGGAGAGTAAGAGGCGCCCAGTTTTGGCATTGCTCAGGGTGCTGCTGAAATTTGAGACCGCAAGGTCTCCCACTGCACCAGGCCCTAAGAAGCCGCAGCCTCCATGTTTGCTCCTTGATTCTGAGCAACCTGCCATAATGGATTGCAGTCTTTGGAATTTGGCCTCCTGCCTGCCCTGAATTGTTCTATTTGCCTCTGGCTCTTATGGTCTTAAGCTGCTGCTTTTGAGCACTGGCTTTCTGCCTGACTTAAGACTGTGTTACCAGCTTCTAGCCCTTTTGGCCAGGCAGTTGACGCTCAATGAATTTGACCCTTGGCTCCCTTGGATTACACTCCCTGTCTCTGGCCTCACAGAATAACAGCTGGACCCAAACACTGAAACTTGCCTATTTCAGGCCCAATCCTGCTTGGACCATATCAGCACCTTACTTAAGTTATTCTCTACAATCACTTTATTAAAATGACTGCCACCTTCCTCATAATCTCCAGTTGTTTTAGAACAAAGAATGTAGCAGGTGAGGGATGGCTGATGTGTGTGCGTATGTATCTAGCAACTTTCTGCTACGTGTGAATGAGGACTATATGTACCTTAGACATATGCAGTATCTATTTCAAATGTATTTTACCACATTGCCTTTGCTTTTCCATGCATGCCTTACATATGCAGGGCATTTCAATGTCCTGACAAGAAAGGCTTCTTGAGTCAGAATACAGAGGTACCTCCGGTTGCGAACAGGATCCGTTCTGGAGGTCCAGCTGCATCCTGAGGAATTCGTAACCAGAGGGCCGCTTCTGCGAATGCGCATGGCACGGTTTAACGCTTCTGCGCATTCCTGCATGGCGAAAGCCAGAAAAATACTTCCGGGTTTGCTGCGTTCACATCCCAAAGTTTACGTATCCAGAGGGATACTTAAGCAGAGGTACAACTGTATTTGGCAACCCCGCCTGGCACACACTCCCAAGAAAGTTGAAACTGCATTAAATCTCTGAGAATTTTCAAAATCCTTTTCAAAAGCCTATCATGAGGTTTCTCTAAAAAGAATCAGTCCAATATTCTGAGCAGCAGTTTCTACAAAGGGGTGGGCCACAAGGCTGAAGCTCACTGGAGATAACTATGCTAAATATTGCAAAAACAATGCATATGTAATACAACAACAATCCTTTCTCAATACGTACTCCTTTTAAATGGAGGGCATTACATTAATAGTGGTCAAACAGTGCCAACACAACACAAGGGTGAGTGTGTCATGCAGCAAATGTTAGTTCTCTCTGCTACAGTCTCTCATCTGTAAAATCAGGAATGAAATGACACTCTGTTTATGAAATTTTCATTCCTGTCCTTTCCCTATATTTCATGGCTAGTTTATATATATGCATGTAGCTCGATCTACGAATGTTGTAAAGAGATATTAATCTGGCTAAATTAAAAATCCAAGCCATATCCCTTACCCTCCCAGCACTAGCTCATCCTTATGTGAGTCTCTGATACAGATGTTGCAAAGATAAATGCATTATGCAGTTATCAAGTGTCCATATATTAAGAGGATTGCAGCGGGATAAGAGATGGGGTGGGAGAGGGAGAGAATCTCACAAATACGGAAAAGATATTAGGATTTCTGACAGCTGCATAGAGACTTCTAGCTGTTCTTTTCCTTGGATTTCTGGACAGCACACACATTGTAAATCCAATGCTAGCCGCTCAAACTGGCTACTCATTGGAAAAGTTCACCGGTTGCTAATAACCTTTTTATAAGCAAACATTTTTACTGCCTCTGTCCCATGTGCTTTGTCACTCCGTCTTGTCTCATGCCTCTGTCTGAGATCAGATAATTCCCAAGGTCAATGTTGGCACCATTTGTTTTATTTCCCCTTTTTCTTTTTTACTTCCTTTGGCGCAGCAAACAGCAACTCCTCCTCCCCTTCTACAAAGATGTTTGTGTCTATGGATCCAGAAACAGGAGCGCTTTGAAACTCAGCTGCTGTCTTATTGCTGGACTATTCCACAGAGGACATGAAAGAGGAGCCCAGACACTCTGGCTTTATCCTTTCAAAAGGGAAAGGGAAATGTCAGTTTGCTAATCATCTGTCAGCTGGATTAGTTGCAAAGGTACATATGTGTACCCTGATCAATGAGGGCCGACGAGGCCTTCCCCCCCCCCCCAAATCAAAAGTCATTGGGCAACAGCTGTGGCGTCTGTGCTGGAAAAGAGACACAAAAGGCAGAGCGAGGAGTGCCATACGGCAGTCCCTGGCAGGCAGGACAGAAAACATTCAGGACTTTGCTAAAGATAAACAAAAGCTTCAGCATCAAAATTAAAAGCTAGCTACTCTGTTGTATCGTCCAACATTTGCCAGCTGCAGGTATTAAGGTTGAAATCCTATCTATATTTACTTGGGAGTAAGTCCCTTGACTTCTGAGTAAACATGCATAGGACTGGGCTAAGAGAAAGCAGAGTACATACGGAATCTGCTTCTGCTGCACACACTTTCACACCTTCCTTAAAGCAGGAACAGCTATCCTCTTTTGGCCTGTGGCCCCCATTCACCCTTGGCCAACCCTCTGAAGGCCACATGCCAGCAATGAGGGCGTAACCCCCCCCCCACTCTGGCATGCAAGGCACACAAATGCACAGAGGACATTTCACAGCTCTCCTCTTCAGCTGATGCATGCAGGTAAGTTGAGAAGAAGGGTTATCAAATGATCAATCCAATGACCAAGAAGGGGGAAACTGTATCCCAGTCAGGGCACTGAGGGTTTAAATCACCCCAGCTCTGTGTCTGCTCCCTCCGCTTTCAGCTGCCATTTCCAAAACTAGTGAAGTTGGAGGACAAAAGTGTATAGTTCCAGCACCGAGGGTCTTCTGGCGGTTCCCTCGCTGTGAGAAGCCAAGTTACAGGGAACCAGGTAGAGGGCCTTCTCGGTAGTGGCACCCGCCGTATGGAACGCCCTCCCACCAGATCTCAAAGAGAAAAATAACTACCGAACTTTTGGAAGACATCTAAAGGCAGCCCTGTTTAGGGAAGTTTTTAATGTTTCATAGGTTATTGTATTTTAGTGTTTTGTTGGAAGCCACCCAGAGTGGCTGGGCGGGGTATAAATAATAAGTTGTTGTTGTTGTTGTTGTTGTTGTTGTTATTCAGCACAGGCCCCATGCAGAGCTTGTCTGAGGCCCGGGGTGGCAGTCTTGTTGGTACATAGGAACACAGGTCCTGATTTCACTTTCAAAGCCTTGCAGTGCAAACGGACGGGCATGGGTGTTTCATCCATGACGATTTTGCCCATGAAGTCCCTGGTCTGCAAGAGGCAGGGGGCATTCCTGGCATGACAGTTTAAGTCCAACAGGTCCCTGGCAGCCCCCACCACTGGCTTAGCCCTCCAAGACTCAGGGCAAATGTACTTGGCTGCCCCACCCCTGCACAGGCCTGGTCCAACACCTGTCTCCAAGAAATCCCAATCACCTACCACCAGCAAATCAACTTAAGCAATGCAGAACCCACAGGCTGAAAACTACACAGAGGTCCCTGGGGCTGTCTTCCATTTCCCCGATGTGGGGAACACCCGTAGGTAGCTGATGAGAAACGGAATCCAATATTCTGCTGCCTTCAGAACTAGCTAACCCCATTCTCTGAGCAAGTTGCTCCAATGGCAAACTAGCTGCTGTCCACCTAATCTGCAGGTGTCCCTCCCAGTGGGAAAATGGATGATCACCCTGAGCCATCTGTAATGACATCTTAGGTGACCTCCCCTTTCTCAACAGGTCCTCAATTGGAGCATTAAACCTAAAAGCAGCTTTTGCTCCAGCCAGCACTGCTTCTCAAGTGAATTTGGGGTTGGTGGTGCTAGAAATCCCCAAGCAATGCAAAGTACTGGTTTTCCCCATCGGTTGGTGCCCCATTGCAGTAGGCTATGATTGTGTCTCTCATGTGCCTGCTAGGAGGGATGTCTGCTAAGGGAGAAGCAGCCCCTAATATGGTATAAGGATGGGTGCAGGGTGTGCCTTGTGGGCGACTAATTAGCCATTATATCTGAATTAGACAGGTAATTAAAAAAACATTTAAAAATATTAAAGCACAATGGTATTTTAAAAAAGAAGACAGGCAGTCAGAGGACTGGGCAAAGGGGCACATGAAAATATATTCATTCATAGACTGTACTGAGAGGTCAAAGAGAGAAAAGTGAGTAAAGAACCTATAATTTCCACTGTGTGAGGATGGGTATTACCTAAAATACTTGGCACATTAAGTCTCAGTGAGAAAATCTCAATGAACAGAAATATTTCATTGCTCTTGTACTATAAAATGCTTTGGCAGAAAGCCAAGCTTATCTTCAGTGCAGTAGGAGAAGGATGGAAGGAACAATTCTTCCGTGAATTCATGTATTCAAAGTGGGCTTTCATGATTTCCTTACCACGTGTGACAAAGAAACAATGTTAATGTATATTTTATGTTTGCAATGGAATGAAGCATAACTTGTTCCTATGGGCTTTATGGCAGAAGACTGAGACCCAACCCAATAGCATGAGGAAGGGGGCTGCGAAACACAGTGGGGCTACCTTAGCAAACTGTAAAGTACGTTAAATAATACAGAGAAGGGGCTCTGTAACATTCAAAGCCTAAATTAGCAATTACTTAACTGCCTGCATAAAATGAATTAGATTGTCTCATATTAACTTTTAGAGCACATAGACGGAACCGCTTGCAAATGATCTTGTCTTTCCACTGTCAGATTTCCGCAGGAGTGTCAAGGCCGAAATAAACTTCTGTTCTAACATGGCTTGTGACTTTTAGGGGTCCAGATAGCTCCCAAATTTCAAAAAGAAGTTCCAGAATTCCAAGCGGTCTCCTCTCTGTAACAGCCTTGTTTACATAAGAAGCAGCTAAGCAGCTGGTGGACTGCAGTCACCAAACAGTTCATGTTTCAATGCCTTGCACTTAAGCTCCTAATACAGTCTGTCATAGAATCCCTAGAATGCACTACTCTCAGAGGGACAGAACATCCCAGGGTGATAAGGTACCACACAGATCAGCATTCTTTTTGAACGCATGGGATTAAGCAGATTCAAGGATGAAGAGTGTGTGTGTGTGTGTGCACGTGTGTGTGTGCACGCGCGCGCGCGGAGGGGCAAGTGGACTGGAGACATATTTGGTTGCAAATAAATAGATTATGGAACAATTCTCAGTCTGCTGTAGCTAGAAATACAGCTCATTGCAAAGCAGTATTCCTTTGCCTGAAAAGACATGGATACTGGTGTTTGTGCCAAAACCTTTGAGCATTCAGACTTGTGGGCATCATTTGATTTCTCAAGTATCTGATGAAAAAGGGATCTAGGTGTAGTCAAAGGGGTAGATATGAATGCCAGGGTTAGACAAATCTGCTAGTTTTGGCTTCTTCATTTTTCAAATCTTAACCTCAATTTGCCACATTTCAACATGTGTATGCATTTTTTATTAAAAAAAGTCTGCATGTAAAATTGTATGCATTTTTGTGAGCATTTCTCTTCATACAGTGGTACCTCGGGTTACATACGCTTCAGGTTACATACACTTCAGGTTACATACTCCACTAACCCAGAAATAGTACCTCTGGTTAAGTACTTTGCTTCAGGATGAGAACAGAAATCGTGCTCTGATGGTGCGGCAGCAGCAGGAGGCCCCATTAGCTAAAGTGGTGCTTCAGGTTAAGAACAGCTTCAGGTTAAGAACGGACCTCTGGAACGAATTAAGTACTTAACCCGAGGTACCATTGTATACACATTTGTGTACACAATTTTGCAGAATATATGCATTTTTTGAAAACAATTTCCCTAATATAATGCATTTTTATACTCGTATTTCCTACTCAAATACAGTTGTCCATTGTGAATGCTGCCTTTTGTTGCTTAAGCTGTTTGGGGAGTAATTAAAAACAATGGACACAATCCAGCCAAAGTTAAGATAATTTTTAAGCCCTACTTTTTTGAGGGAAAGAGTTCCATTGATCATATCTCTAACACTCAGATACAGACATAAACATGAAAACATCTCTATGTACCATTGAAAATAATCCAAATTCTAAACTTCTGGAACTTGAGTGACAGCTGCTATCATATTCTAATGGCCCTCTTTTATTAGTGCTTAAGGACTGTTCAATCCAGAGCTCAGTTCATGCTCACAAAATGGGGAAATGTGCCTGTGGACACAAACACTGGTTGTCTCTGGATTTCTGCTGCTTTCCTCTGCAGTACAGTTAAACCTAAAGAGCCAGCAGCGTCTGGCAGCTTGGGAAACTGGCAAAGTCAAATATCCCAGCCGAGTTTCATCAGCCAAGCTGTGTTCGAAATATAACACAGGAAAACGGAGGAGGGAGAGAGATGTAGAATATCAGGAGTGGCTGAAGATAGCTTGTGCTCTGCACCTCTGCGTATTCTGCCAAATAATGTTCATCTTCACATCATCCCTTTAAAGATCCGTAAAAACCTCTGGAATGTTGAAGGTCCATGCAGTATCCCATTCCTTCACTCTCACTTGCCAAAATTTAAATAACCATAGCCAGGAAAGCAGGGAAAGAAAGATTCCTTCTCCCATCAATAAGAGGAGCTGACACCTCCCTAACCCTGGCCATCTTCATTGTTTTATTCCCCTTTATGTTTATTGATCCTTTTATGCACATAATGCAAATTGACATTTAATAATTCAGCCAAGTTAATGGTGCTTAAATATTAAAGGGCTTTTCTCTTTTAATTAGCTGCAGCAAAAGAGGCAACAAAGGAATGCAAGGCAGCTATTTGCTCAAAGGGGCTGTCTCCAGAATCCTGTTGCGGCTTTCGTCCAAGGGGATTCTGCTGAAGGCGAAAAACAGTGCCTGGCTCAGTACTAAGCCGCTGAACAGAATGAAACCTTTCCAAGGGCTATTGGCCTCGTTGAGCGGATTCATTTTTGTCAACTCTTTTGTATTCTTTGTGGAAAAATAAGTTGTTCTTTAAAATCAAAAGGGACGCGGAATAAGGGGCTCACACAGTTTTTTTGTGCAGGGCCTAAACCTGCCTTCTAGGCAAACAGGTAGAATCTATTGGAATATCTATATCCCAAAACACACACACACACACACACACACACACAGCCCTTTCTGTAATTATTAGAAGGATGAGGAAAGCTTTTCTCTGTCCGTTGCCTTTTCAGAGGAAACTGCCTTTGTTTTTAGGGTTTCCTTAGAACAGACATGTTTTTGTAACAATCTGCTATGAAAAGGTACCATTTACCGAAAACACCTACAAATCCATCTATTCCACTCTCAAGCCCTTTTTCTTTGTTGAACTTGATGGATCAGTTTTTGAAATATCTCTCTCAGTTCATTTGGAGGTTTTGGCAGAAGAGAACAGTAAGAACTTCATACGAGGCTGTTGTTAGCCTCTGTTTATTTACCTGCTTCCAGGATGTAAAGGTATAATAAATAGAAGGCAGCAAAGAGTGCAGTCCCAAGCACTGATTGTTCCAAGAATCCAATAAACATTGAACACACACAGCTGCCTTTCCAAAGCTCAGTTTTCAGCATTTAACATGGCCAGCTGAAAAATAAACATGCTGTTCCCACCTGTAGCACTGGGTGTCTTCCAGGAAAGCCTTACATGTTTTATGTAGCAAAGAAAAGCAAAAGTGATTGTCAAGGGCACATAGATTGAGCTAAAATGGCCACTTGAACTATTCCCATTACCACAACGGTTCCACTCTACATAGATTTAGTTCTGGGGAAAGGGACTTACATGTGAAACATCAAGCAGAACTGTGACAATATGTTTCTTCAAGCTTTACAGAGCAATCTGAAGTCTAGGAAGCTAGGCAAGCTGAGCTGAAGATCTCGCTCATCCCAATGGATCTTAAGTTTGGACTGTCCTCTTAGTCATTCAGTCAGCTTTTTGATCCTAACTCCAGTTTAGAGGTATAAGAAGGCACTGATTTCTGTTCCAACCCATGTTATCTGACAAGCACTAGCAGTCCATATGTACATCTTTAAGCACCGGAGAGATATGATCAATACAACAACCTAGCTGCTGTGTCTGTTCCGCTGCAGTTCAGCTTCTGTCAAAAACTACATGATTTGTCTTGCTGTCTGCTGTGGCATAATGTTACGTAATTATGTAATTAATTACGTTATTCCACACCATTCATTTCAATGCAAAGGAAACACAATGTAAATGGGGGGGGGGAGAAATGTCATCAATTGTATATTGTTTACAGACTGAACTCCCTGGATTGATTTTTGTTCGATATGATACGATAATCTTTATTGTCATTGTCCCATACAGAACAGCGAAATTGAAAAAAAAATAAAAATCTACATAAGACATTCAAAACCAGCAAGCCTGCTATCCCAGCTATCCCAACGTGGTTAGCCCCCTAAAAACTCTGATACCCCATTTTTAAAATACAATATACTCCCATAGAGACTCCTTACACTGCGTTTAAAACCAAAATCGCATTTGGATAGAAACTGCTTCTCAGACGGCTAGTCCTAGTCTTTATAACCCTGTACCTTCTTCCAGAAGGCAGAAGCTGAAAGAGATCATTTCCGGGGTGTGCACTATCCTGTGCTATCTCTGCAGCTTTCTTATAGCACCTGGAAGCATAGATTTGATCCAAGGTGGGAAGAGTGCACCCAGTTATTCTCTCCGCAGTCTTTACAACCCTGGACAGTTCGGACTCATTGTGTGGCTCATGTTTCAGTCAGAATTCTCCTGCATCCCTACTCTAGCTTGCCCTTTGTTCCTGGTCTTTACTCCTTATTTGACCTTGGCTCTGACATCTGGTACTTTGCCCATCACTCTGATGTCTGATACTTTGCCCTTTGGTTCTGGTTTCTCTTTGTCTCACTGCTCTGGCTCCTACCTTCTCCCTTAGCTCTAAACCCCACTTGCTTTTTAGCATCAAACTCAGTTTGCTTCTTAGTTCCAATTGCTGTTGGCTCCTTGGTCCCATCTCCCTTTCTTAGTCTGTGGCTTCTGACTCAGGTCCAAATGGTGTTTCCAGCAGCAATGAGAAGAGGTTTCAAAGGACAGCTTGATGCCTCTAAGATCATGGCAATGACATAGTTTTCCAAAGAGTAAATTCCACAAATGGGACACCATCACCAAAAAGGCTCTCTCACTGATGCTCACCTACAACCTTTGAAGGGAACCTTTCTCAGCATCATGGGCAACCTTTTAGGAGCCGCATGCCAGTGGTACACAGAGCCAAAGGAAAAAAAGTGGATGGGACAATGTATGTGACTCCTACTTTTGTATGTACAGTATAGACTACATTCCGGCCACACAATAGCCAGAGGTTTCAACACACACCAGCTTCATCCTCAATCCAGGTGAGCAAGAAGTTTTTATCACCTTTCAAGGAGACATTCCTGTCAAGCAAAAGCACTTGAGTGGGGCATGCAGCAGGGTCAAAGAAAAGCGTGGCCTAGGGAGATGAGGGGCCATGTGGGAAGGAAACTGGCCTGGGAAGAGCCCCAAGGCCTTATGGGGTACATTTCAGCCCCAAGACTTGAGCTTCTCACCCCACGTCTAGCACCTTGGGCTGTTCTTTGGCACGAACTAGTAGTCAGTACATACATCTTTAAGCACTGGAGAGATAGGATCAATACAATAAATGCCAGTCAACAACCTAGCTGCTGTGTTCTCGAACAAGCTGAAGTTTCTGAGGCTTTTCAGAGAGGCACCAACAACACACTGCAGCAATTGAGCCTGGATGATACCAAAGTATGGATAATTGTGGCAAAATAAATTCTTCCCTCTTAACTCAGAAAAGCTCTGCTACACAGTAGAATGCAGACGCAACAGTAGCAGAGAAGTGGTTTAGTTTCATTATTATTTTTACTATTTACTATGACTATGACTATTGTTATCATTATGGTATGAACATGCCAGCTAGGATATTTCTGGGGTGGCATTCAGCTAAGTTTTTCTCAGGGAAGGCCACTGAAATTAATTAACATGACTGAGTTTCATTGCCATATTTATCCGTCTATAAGACACCCCCATGTATAAGACACCCCCTATTTTGGGGGACTCAATTTTAAGAAAATGAGGGGAGATGGACCAAGGTTGTTGAGCTTCTCCCCCGCACCCACCCCATGCAGCTGTGGGCAGGTGTTTCCCGCTCACAGCGGCATCGGGGGAGGTTGCGCTCCCACCAGCCAGATGGCTGGCAGTGCACAGCTTCTCCCCTCCGCAGCTGCAGGCAGGAAATACTCCCTAAATCGTTTCAAGCTCGCTGCGGCATTGGGGGAAGTTGTGCTCCCACCTACCGGCTGGTGGGTGGGCGCGCCGCTCCCCCCCCCATGCCACTATCCATGTATTGGATGACCCCAGTTTTTTGACACAATTTTTGAGTCAAAAGAACTCGTCTAATACACGGAAAAATATGGTAATGGATCTACTCTAAGTAAAACTTAGTTAAATACCACACCCCGTTTATTTTTTACCTCAGTAAGAAATTTCTTAGGTGACTTTCGGAAAACTACTATTCTCTCCCACTCAGCCCTCTAATCTGAAATATGGGGTTGGATTGTTGGAGGAATTACCAAGATAACATATATGCCATACCTTGAGCACTTGCAGTGCACTATATAAATGCTAAGTGTTATCATTTAACCAAGACTGGAAGCAAGGTAGGAAGTTGCCTAGTATTCCTGTAAACAAGCCCTGAGTTATGAGTCACAGCTATTTCTGAGACAATCTTCACATAGAATATTTCACTCTACATGTAAACACTCCTGGAAAACAACATTCAAACATTTTGCATTTGTATTTCAATTTACACTTGCAATGAAACCTTTGCAGATCCTTCCTCGAAGAATAATGGTGATTGCTTGTATACGAAAGTTGCTCACTTGAAATGCTGCAAGCCAACTAATCATTTACTGACTATCAGTTACCAAACCCCTTACTAGCACTTGTGTAAGGGAACTCTGATGCTTCACCCTGACCCCTGGGAAAAGCTGCTTCTGAAGGGGGAAGTTCTGGGCAGAGAAGAGGGGCAGGGTATGGGATGCCTAACCCTGTCCCTGCCCATTGCTACTCCAAGTAACCCCTTTCAGTCCTCTTATGACTATTCAATTTTAACAGATGCCTAAGAACAGGTATGAGAAATCTTCCTTTGCTGGAGTCATCGTGTTTTATCTGACTGAGTTTTGGAGATAGCTACCAAGCGTTTGCTCGAGTGGCGGTTATGCATTGGTAAGAAGGGGTTAAGAGATGTGGGGGGGGGGAGGAAACGCCATCACCTCCCCCCAAAAGCTAAGGGTAGTCTGATAAAGGATTCCGGGGGGCGTGGCCCTGTCCGAAACCTATGGAGGTGTGGGCCTAAGGCACGCCCCCGAGCGGTGACCCGGGGGAGATCCTAGTTGACGTGCCTCAGCAGGACTCCCCCTTATGGTGTTAACCCATGCCGGTTTTCATGCAATCAGGCTGGAGCCGGTTAGTGGATAGGACCAATGCCTAAGCCAATACCTCTCATTCCTGAAATCAATAAAGTTGTGGCCTAATTCGCCCATTAATCTTAATGCTTGGTGTCCTGTGTCTTTATTTCTCCCTGGTGGGGGGCGGGAACTCGCTACGCAACCCATAAGCTGCATTTTAAGGTTATGTGTACATGCCTCAGTCCCAACCATCCTTTGCTCTTTAGGCACTGTGATGGTGAACCAAACAGACATCCTGTTGGACCTGATGGGGTTTTCAGCTAAGGGGTATAAATTCAGGTAGCTTTTTTCAAAGAAGGAAGATAATCATCTGCTGTGGTCCACAGCCAGTTGGGGCTTCAACCCATCCTGCTCCCATATCTGTCCATATTGCAAATGGCGGCCATGATGAGATCAGAGTACCCGGTAAGGCAAAACTCATGCTAAAAGCCTGCAAAGAAAGAAAGAAATTATACCCATTCCCCTCGGAAAGTTTTTGCTTTTTACATTTCCAGCATGCATTCCAAATTGAAAGCAAGAATTTATCTCAATAGCAATATAATGACATGCACTGAAAGTGGCTCTTGGGGGTCCAGTTTCCAAATGGGAGTTCAGAAGCATAAGAACAGAAGATCTGCTGGATCAAATCAAAGGTCCATCTAGTCCAGCATCCTGTTCTCACACTGGTCAAGCAGATGCCTATGGGAAGCCAACAACAACAACAATTTCTTATTTATACTTAAGCAATTCGGGCTAAAGTGCAACAACACTCTCCCTACTTGAGATTCTCAGAAATGGGTACAGATGCAGACTACTTATGACAATGGAAGAAGAACACAGCCATCATGATTGCCTGAATTTTTCTTCCAGGAAAGAGGCAGATAACTTTTCTCGCATGAAAGGTAGACCATGGGACTCATGGAAGTCTAGCTCTATGGACTGAGCAGCTCACACTGAGCCTACAGCTCCCTGCCCATGTGCTCTGAGGTAGCTGGATACTTTGGAACAATGCATCTGATCCCCTAAATGAGGGCTGCCTAGTTGGATACTAAAAAGGTCTACGGCACTGACACCTATCACGTGAAAATCATCTGTTGCATTTTGTTCCACTCACGATAATGCTACATGCAAACAAGCCAATGCGTTAAAAGTCTGAACCAATCATTCTGAAGTGGCACAAAAGATCCAAAAAAACAAAGTTGACATTCCTGCATAAAACTCCCATATCCTGTACCACATCATTATCAGCTGCATGATCATGCAACAAAACATTCTCAGCACCATAACAGTTTGCATTGTGTCCCATTAATAGATTTTTCCATATGCTCCTCCAGCTGTGCAGGACAGCTGGCCAAGCTGCAATAACTGTGCAAATGCTAGTCATTCTTGTATTCCTGCTTGTCAACATTCAACCCCCAAAGAGAGCGCAATACCCTGTGGGTAAGCAGCTCTTCTAAGAGATGTCAGAAGCAATGGCCAGCTTGCAATTTCTTAAATATCTGTTTATCAGAATTGGTCTTCTGCAGTCATTACCTGTACCTAGGGCTAGTGCTTGGTGCAACTGGACCTGCTGACTGAGTATATACCATTAACCATCAAAACACTGTAGTATCTATTTTGTAACTGGAAATTGCTTTGGGCCATTCCCTGATGTGACAGACTTGCTCCACACAGCATTTCCAGCTGCTGCATTCTGCAGCCCACAAAACAAACAGCAAGCAGAACAGAGTTAGGTATGTTGGTCAGGATATCAAGAGTGATCAGAGAAGCTCAAAAGATTCGGCTGTCTCTTAACATAAAATGACACATCAACCATTTTTGGAAACATTTTTGATGTGAACTGAGTAAAAGGGAATTGGGGTGGGGGGTGGGAATGACTCACAATGAAATCAAATCTAGCACAGTTCTGATGCTTACATAGGCAAATACTGCAGAGACCCTCACATAAACAAGACTTCTATACAAAGGGATGAGAGTGTTTGGTGCTATTTATACTAGGCTTACTGGTGTTGTTTAAAGGCTGGAAACTTCAACAGGAAGCTGGAGAAGTTTTACATGGAGAAAGGCAGGGAAAGAAGATATAAATAGGAAGGTATTTCTCACATAACTTATTGAATGAAGAAAGAGGCCACAGATTAACACTTGCCCCAAGACATTTCGCTTCTGCAAACATTATTGTCAAGACTCTCACAACAAATGGGACTAAGGGACTAAGTTAGCTCCATCCAGAGTGTGTTTGACAGGTGTGCAAAGAAAGGAAGTTTATCACTGTCTGACACCAAGGAAACTGAGCTAAGATCCTGAAGTGCAAACTAGCACATGTATTTAAGAAACATCTTTACATATGTAGATCTCTCTCTCTCTCTCTCTCTCTCTCTCTCTCTCTCACTCACTCACACACACACTCACACACACACACACACACACACCCCTACTTCTGGTAAGTAGAAGAGGGTTCTCCTTATTAAGAAACTTGGATAGAAATGAATGAAATTTTTAGGCAGAGGTCTTTCCCATCACCTGCTCTTTAACCCTCCTACTGGCAATGCCAGGGATTAATCTAGAAACCTGTTGCATGCAAAGCACATGCTCTCGCACTGAGCTATGGTCCCTCTCTGCAGGAAAGCCACAAATGGTCTCCAAAGGACAATAACAAGCAAAGAGATGAAAAGCAAAATAGTACCAAAGTCACAACAGAACTAAAGTCTTCACCCAGTAATAAAGGTAACTGGAAACACCCTGTGAGGGAGAGAAACAGTGAAACTTGAGTTTTGCAATAATCTGGAAATGCCTACACATGCATACATGGTCTGGAAGTACTTACTCTGAATGCACCTTCTACTCCTGCCCTGACCTCTGTGAGCTCACTGTGAACAGAACTTACACATATACAACTAGTATGCACTTTGCACGTTTCCTGCTTGCACAAGCAGAGCCTAAGCACATGCAACTTGTACATACACAGACTCTGTTCACACACACAAAACAACAACATGTACCTGGAGGCTGGAAAAGGAAAGGTGTGCATAATCCCTCTCTCCTTCCACACATCCAGCGTATATGTGTCCAGATCATGTAACAAGAACAAATTAAGTCAGCCATGGATTAAAGCCACAGGTTTCATTGGAGATCTGCAGAGTTCCATTTCTAGTTGTTGTTGTCTTCAATTTCCATCATTGGGCAAACCTTTTCCACTCCCTTACTTCTCAGTTTCCCCAGGTGAGTCATGGGAAATAATAGCACTACCCCTCTCTCTCATTTTATATTTAAAAGCTCATTGTTGGAACGGCTTTTGTTGAACATGCAAAGTGTTGTATAAATTGCTCTGTATTATTGCCGTTATTAACTTCCTCACAAGGGGATTATGCAGCTTCATAATTAATGTTTGTAAAACAATCCCAGATCATCAAATGGAATGGGCTGGAGAAGTGCAAAGGATTAAAAGCCTTCTGTAATCCGATGTGGGCTTTAATTCTCTGTGCAACACTTAATTGAAAAGGAGGGAAATTAAAAGCAAATCTGAGATGGTGGCCTCCACAACAAAAAAGGGAGAGGGGGTGGACTAGTGCATAGACTTCACTAAGAGGGATACCGCCCTTCTCCAAAACCACAGCAGAGTGATTTCTGGCTTCAGGCAATGAAGGTGCAGCAGCATTAATGACATTTGAGGCATCTAAGTTTCCCCAAAAGAAGCTGTCTGAAATTAAGACAGGGTGAAACGGTCCTGCTCCCTCCTCCCTCCCCATCATGTGAGGTTTAGAGGCCTGGAATGGGCTTCCAAGACAAAGAAAGCTGCTAACAACATTTTTGTTTAGGCAAGCCTATCAAGGTATGTAGGATGTTTACAGGTATTTTAATCTGCTTTTATCTTTTTCCTGATTGCATTTATTCTTTGAATGTTTTTCATAGCAGTTTTTTTTAATTGATAATTGCTTTCTTCTTTTTGTAAACCACTTTGAGGATCCCCCGCCCCCGCTCAAATTGCATATAAATAGTACAGATTAAATAAGCAAACCAAATTGTGCCACAACCACTACACAAGGTTTTGAGCTGGAGGTAACTCTCAGTTATTAACACACCCAAAGATGGCTTCAGAGCATCCTGACTTTTAGCTATCGTTCAAGGCCCCAATTTCAAGCTAGTGAACTATGAAAGTGGAGCAGCTTTAGGGGTAACACAAGGTGCAAGGTCAGGTCTCCAGAGCAATATAAATTTAACAGTGCTGGAGCCTGGCACCCTCCTTTTCTTTTCCCTTTCCATTTAGTAGAACATGATACAAGGCCAATGTGAATAAATGTCAGCTGAGGACATATGATCGGCTCAAAAGGATTTTGGGATCTGCTTCAGCTCTAACATGCTGCTGGTCAATTTAGGAGATTGGGATATATGAGAATATGTTTTTTGTCTAACACGCCAAGACTGTAGACAATCCTTATTGGAGGGGGAGAAGAAAGAAATTTTCTTCCAGGTCTAGTTGGCCGGCAAATATGGGTATCACTTTCTTCCCATCTAGCGAGTGGTGCAATTGGGTAATCGAAGACTCTGAATGTCATGATCTTACCGGGAGGCAGGGATAGTATTGTGCGTTGTATCACTTACTTTAAAATACCGCAGGCTCGCCCTCCTGCATTTGGGGGCCCTCCTTCTCATTCTGGCAAGTGATGTCCTGGAAATCTCCCCTCAAATTGTGCCTTATGGCACCACTGCATATAGGAATGGTTGGAGGATATGGCAGTCAGGAAAACACACATGGCTACTCTACAGACCAGAGTCATTTTTCATATAAGCTGACTGTAAGCCCATCAAGTCCCTCAAAGCAGCTCACAATATGTATCAGTTAATTTTCATGGCGTTATCTGTCAGCGTCCACATTAATAAATGGTTGGACGCAAGGAAGCCTCCCATGCTACTATTCATTCCAGAGGGACTTGCCCACAGAATATTTGGTAGTAGATGGAACCCAGCCACTCTTTTTTATGACCAGTCTCGCAGTATTCTAATTTTGTTTGAGACTGAGAACTTCAGCCCTTTCAATGACAACCACCATCCATCTGCATTAAAGAGCATTGTAAGCAATTCTCACCCTTTCCACCCAAATTCCCCAATGAATGAATCATAGAGCTCCAGGCTTGTTGGAGCTCCATGCTGTCAAGTTCTTAGCCTATCAGTTAATGCAAGCCTGCTGGACAATGGGATGTCTTTAAATAAACTTATTGGCTTACAAGTGTTTCTGAAGTTAGCACCCTCCTCTCGACAATCCTTCTCTCTGTTATCTGGATAAAGCAAGCCTTTTTCAGACAATCCAACTGCGTAGACTGAATACATGAGTGGAAGGTTGGGGCGTGTGAGTGGGGAGGGAAAACCAGGATTGCAGCTCCAAGCAATTCTGCTCCTGACTACGCACCTTCACTTCAAAGTCAGAATAGATCTGAGGACCATGAAATACACAAGGCTCTCTCCATATGATGGAAAGAGAATCACATGTCTATGTGATTGTCACCCTGGGCTCCTTTGGGAAGAGAAGGATGGGGGTAATATTAAATAAACAAATGAATAAGATGTTGGTTTTTCACGCCAAAAGTCAGAGGAATTGGCCACCCTCCAGGTGCCCGGCTTGAAACCTTGTTGACCTCCCTGTCAGCGACTCCCGGCAAGATCAGGCGAGGTCTTTATCGGTGATCCTTCTCAACGTGAAGAAGAACACACCACTTCACCCCTCCCATTCCCAGGGAGGGGATAGAGACAGACAGAAATGTATTTACATGCCTTTATTTCTGTCCTTCCAGCAGTACAGAGAAAACGTGACTGCACTCTCTCATCACCAACAGCAGAGAGAGAACAACTCCTCCCATGTACTTCCAGTACAGGGTCATGTGATACTCTGAGCTAACATCCGGTGCTCAGTGCACAGAATAGACTGTCCCTTGTTCCCACGGTATAGTCCCATAACGTCAACATCCTGTTTGGCATTCCAGCCACCTGGAGCTTGCTTCTGCATTGCTCCTTTTTCGTAACATAAATACTCTATCCCATGCATGCTGATTGAACGCCTGCAAGGGGCAAGTATCTGTTCCATTTTAGAGTTTGTTTCATAGGTGTTAGGCACCAGGGAGAGCTGGTTCTCACTGCAAGAGTTAAAACGGATGACTTTCCCATACAGCAGGAATGGGAAACCTGTGGCTCTCCAGATAATGTTGGCTCTCAAGGGATCAGGGATGATGGAAGCAGGAATCCAGCAACATCCAGAGGGCCACTGAGCTAAAGTGACATTGTACTTGGATTACAGTTTGGATTCTTGAGTAAAAAAATTAAGAACTTCATACTTACCGGTATCCATCTCTCCAGGTGCCATAAGCACAAGTTGGCAATGTAGCCTTCATACCAGCTATTAAAAGTTTTTAAGAAAGCAATTGCTGTTGCATTCTTACTGTAAAATATTGACCACTACAGAGTACCAATTAATAGCCATGATCAAATATTAAATGTTGAACTGAAATATAATCAGATGTGAAATACCAACAGGAGGAAAAAGCACTATGTTTACAATGCACACAGATAAACTATTTGCTCCCACAGGATAGTGGGTTGCCACCTACTTAGACAGCTTTAAAGGGTCAAATGGATCCATGGCGGGGAAATGCTATCACTGGGTGCTAGAACCAAAAGCAGTATACCTCTCCATACTGCTTACTGAGGAGTGAGGGAGTGGGTGGCGTTGTGGTCTAAACCACTAAGCCTCTTGGGCTTGCCGATCGGAAGGTTAGCGGTTCGAATCCACACGACAGGGTGAGCTCCCGTTGCTCTGTCCCAGCTCCTGCCAACCTATCAGTTCGAAAACACACCAGTGCAAGTTGATAAATAGGTACCACTGTGGTGGGAAGGTAAATGCGTTTCTGTGAGCTCTGGCTTCTGTTACGGTTCCCGTTGCGCAAGAAGTGGTTTAGTCATGCTGGACACATGACCTGGAAAGCTGTCCGCAGACAAACACCAGCTCCCTCAGCCTGAAAAGCGGAAATGAGTGCCACAACCCCGTAGTCGCCTTTGACTGGACTGAACCGTCCATGGGTCCTTTACCCTTTTACATTTACCTTTACGGGGGAGCACAAGTGGGGAAGAGAGGTGTTGCACTCAGGTCCACTGTTGACCCCTACAAGGAGAGGGAGATGGACTAAATTGGCCTTTGGTCGGATCAAGCAGGGTTCTTCTTATGTACTGAATTGCAAAAGCCAGTGGGTGTCTGAGGTTAGGCTACAGAAGCAATAGCATGCAGGTGACAGCATCTGTCTTTCTGCTGAGGTTTTGTGATGGGGAGTGGGCAAATGTTGGGCCTCCAACCACAACTTAGAGTGGTGGATCGATGGGTGCAACTGGGGCTGGGTTGTTAGGCAGAGTTTCTGTGAACCCAGGTTGGGGCACTGGTCACTGCTGCATGTAGCTGAAAGGTAGCTAAAAAAAATATTCCAGGCAGGAAAGCTGGGGGAAGGAGCGAGAGAGATGAGAAGGGGGAGGGAGTGGAGGTGTAGGAGGGCAAAGCCATTGGCAGGCTCTAAGAGAATTATTCTTATCAGAGAAAGGAAATCACTGGCAATTCCATTAGCTACTCAAGTACCAGCTGCCTCCCCCCACACACATGGCAGATGCTGCAAAGCTGAACAATCTCACTGCACACACTAAACAAAATAGCCCTCTGGACGCGTAATGCCACGAATCATCAATAACACCCTCCGTGCTCACCGGGGAAGGAGATACGGAATGTGCCGTACCAAGTCTGCATTTCAAGAAGCCGTCATGATGAATCCTAGTTATATAGCCACACATCAACAGGTCATCTAAATGAGAGCAGAGTTCCAAAACCTATTACAAAACATGAGTTGCTTTGCTCTTGCTGTGCCTGCTCATAATTCCTTCTGGTGCCAACCCTTCCTGGCAGGCTGCCGAGGAGACAGACACAAGGCTGTGGCAGGTTTGGTTTGCTGAGGACAATCTGATTCTCAAGGCATTCGGCATGAACAGGAGCTGATGTTTTGCACTCCACCTTCTAAAAGGTGTTTCTAGAGGAGGATTTTCCAAAGCCCACAGTCATCAGCATGGAATTGCTGCATATTTCAGTCAGAAGCCTGAATGCCCGATCAACATCCAAGCAGTGCCACAAATAAGCTGACAAAAGTTACTAGCCCTCAAGAATGTTCCCTAGTGCATCTGCCTGCACATTACAGTGCAGCCCTTTAAAGGCATGCTGACAGCCTTATGAGAGACCCAACCCTCTAGCAGCTGTCGGAAACGTCCCTGCGTAGTCGCCTGAAGGCACTTCTTATTATTCACCACAGGGGAATAGGCTAGTGCACCTCCTCCCAAACCTGGAGCCATCCAGATGTTGTTGTTAATAGTTAATTTATTTAATTATTAATATCCCACTCCACTGTACAGTAAAATAAAAACGTAAAACGCAAATGAGGTTAAACTACAGATCATAAATCCCACTTACCACATATACAGATGGGTAATACTAAAACCAGTGTGTGCAGAGATAAAATAGTTATTCCTGGGTTTAAAAAAAACCCACGCTTTTATTGTGCACCACAATGTATACAGATTTGGTGTTTGCCTTATGCACACAGGAATGGGGGTCCCATAAAATGGTGGCTCAGCTGAAGGCTCAATACTGTGTTATATCCAACTGGGCAGTGGCTGCACGTCATGTCTGCAACAAGGATTCCTAGGCTGAACATAGGGGAGAGGCGCTCAGGTTGGACTACAGCTTCCATTAGACCCAGGCAGCATGTCAAGGGTGAATGTTGGAATCCAAAGCATCTGGAGGGCACCAAGTTGGGGAAGGCTGGTCTAGTGATCATTCACAGTGTAGATTCAATTGCCATCACCAAATCAGACTTTCCCCCTATCACACCAGATGTTTTTACTTGTTTCTATGCTTTGGGGGAAGAAAAAAAATATGCTGGTGTTGTATTCTGTGCCATTTTCCCTCCCTCTGTCCATCAGTTCTTCCATTTAGATACCCCTCGCAAGATGCCTTCCTCTTTCCTTTATAACTCTTACAAGGTTACACTATGAAGAATCAATATTATTATTTTTTTAATGTATTTTTATTAAAAGATTTCTTGGTTTACAAAAATATGAGCAGTGTCTCTCTTTTTTTCTTTTCCAAGTAACATTTTTACAGATCAGTTTCATTTGTTGAGACATTAGTGTTACATTAGGAAGAAAAGGGGGAAAGAGGTAGAGGGCGGACATCTGTCAGGAGTAAGCATGGACCAATGATGCCAAATAGTATGGGAAACAGCCCTACTAGAAAAATTAACCAATAAAATGAAGAATCAATGTTAAAGCACATGCATGCATCGTAATGCAATGGCACAACAATGCCATTATGATCTACTGTTTCCCCCCAAATCCCAGTAGGAATTTTTGTGGGCTGTTTTTCTGGCACTGGCATATTATTGTAGGAGCTGCTCAGAATCATCCATTCGTTTTTCTGAACTAGGTAGAAATATTTCTTTGGCAGCATGATATGAATGCAGCTATTATTGCATTCCCCTTTTATTTACTGGGTTCCTACATGTTCCCAATGTACATCTGCATGAAAATTGGAACACAGGCAATTCAAGGTTCTAAGAAACATCAACCTGATTATAAATAACTTCACTGCACTAAACATCAACAGCAGTCAGCCAGGTTGGGCCCTGGTTAACAACGGGTTGGAAAAGGGCCCCTCAACAGCTTGACCTGGACGTGACACCTTTCACGGTCCTCCCCCAGGTGCTTTTTCAATGGTAGGCAGAAGTGGCACTTTGGAACAGGAGCCACCCCTGGTGGCCACCCATTTCAAGTTGCCCAAGATGTAACACCCTGACCCACCAATCTATGCAATTTTTGATTTCATACACCTGTAGTCTAAATATCTACTTTGTTCTCCTTCCAACCCCCCCACTCAAAAATCCAGCAAGTGAAGGCAGGTGCAAAATATAACCAGGGAGGGCAGTATACCATTGGATTTAAGAAATGAGCATAATCCTAGACCAGGAATTTGTTTTCTGTACCAAAACTGAGCTTTTAGTTCTGTCCCACAAAAAAATCCTCCCCTGGTCCCTACTCCACCAAGCTTTATTCATCACAGCAGCTCAGTATAGAAGAGGGGTCAGAATCCTTGCCGTTCCACTGCAAATCACCCAGAGATCTAACAGCAGATCCTGACCTACCCACTCCAATGTTGGACTGATGCTAAGCTAAGGAGGGCAGGACATCTGTACCTGTAAGGGTGGTGCAGATAAGGGCATTTCCAAAAGAGCTGCTTTTCCCAGCCTTGCATGGCAAGCTGTACCTGCCAGAAACCCTTCTTCTGCACCACTGCTATCCTGTGTAGCTACAGCTCTCCCTTCCTCACCTCGGCAGCCTTCCCCATTCCATTCTAGCGGCACAGGCAGCGTAACATCCTAATAAAATAAGGCAGGGAGTCAGAGGAACTGTTGCGGGGTGGGGAACCAAAGAATCCTTCTGGAATGAAGCCTCTTTAAATCATCCTGCTTTCTGCGCCACTGGACCGCTTCCAGATTATTTGGTGTCACACACAATTGGGGGCAGAAGGAAGCAGCACTATGGGCACAATCTCAGCTATGATTGTAGAATATTTGAGAAAGGAATTTAAGCAAAGCACAGTCCTATGGCTGTCACTGAGGCTATCTGTGTGTCGAAAGATACAGTACCCACGTGTTTAAGTAACCTGGCCGAACGGAAGCCTGAAAGAGCATTTGGATTGAAAATCCCATCTGAACAGAAGGGATTATAAACAGAATAAAGGCTGGGGGGTGGAGAAGCCCTGATGATATTATTCAATACAGATTATTTGCTGAGCTGTACTTGATAATAGCTTTGCTGATACGGAATGTAGCTGACGAGAAGCAATTGAAAGATTGTTAATAGGACCCAGAGAGCGCTCCCACTTGGAGATTCCTTAAAAATGCTCTTTGCCGTAATGCAATCTTTCACAACACAAAAGCAAAACAAAACAGACTATTTAGGTATATTTTAAAGAGTCACAGGGATGCTATATTAGCAGAAATACATTGGATTGTGGGGAGGCTACACTTGACAGCAGGCACCCCCGCTTGCTTCAGAGATTAGTGGGAGTTTTCTCAATGAGAAAATAGCAATTTCTACAGGATTGCATAGAATGAAATGAATCAAACTCTGCTTACATCCGAGTGGTTTAACAATCAAACCATCTTCCCAGGGAACATTGGGGTACTGTTTAGGGGGGTTGTTGGGGGGGTTGTTGCTGTTGTTTATGCTAATTTTTTTTATTTTTCATTTGGGATATTATGATTTATGTGGAAATTGTTCAATCTGGTTGTGTGCTTTTTGATATTTTATCTATGACTTGCTCTTGTTATGTTTATAGTTATGCAATTGTTTATATACTGTAAGCGTCCTTGAAAATGTTTTTAACTTTGCTTGGAAAGGTGGCATACAAATAAAATGACTGATTGATTAAAGTAGTATGATATGGCTTCAAATGTATAGTGGCCTCTGTCCTGAGTTAGATCTCAGCAGGCCCACAGCAGGAAATGAGACTGGGTGGGGGATAACTCTAGGGTACAGGAATCATGATGTCTAGGTGTGGAGTGCCAGCAGCTCCTGCAAAACCAGACATAGGGGGAAGGTGACAACCACACAGGTGGCAAGTCAGGAAGTTGGCTACCCCGCCCCTCCCATCATTAAATCAATGCATAGAGTTATTGTGCTGTTCATTATTTCAGAAATGTGTTCACAATCCACATTAATAAACCTCTCCCCAGTGTTACTGCTTTCCCACAAATGATGAGTTAACATATTTTGGCATCAAAATCACCATCCCTGTTGTCCCCACCCCACTCTAAATAATAAACATCCTTCACAAATGCTTCTTATCAAAAGAACTCACAATTTACACATAAGGGAAATAAACACGTACAATTACCTATTTATATTACTAGGGGATTGCAGATTACATTCTTGCAACTGGTGATTTACAGATTGTGCCACAGAAAGGAAGGAAGGAAGGAAGGAAGGAAGGAAGGAAGGAAGGAAGGAAGGAAAAGAAGGGCTCTCCACTTTTCAGCAGAGCAAACAAAAACCTGTGTTATCAAGGGATGTGCATACACGTATTCAAAGTCTCCATCAAAGGAACCAAACACTTGAATTCACATGACTCACAAGTTTGGAAAGCACCATTTGTGACAACTGCAATTGCCTCCCAGCATGAGCGAGGAAAGGAAATAGGAGGCCCAAGCAGCAAAGGGGAGTGGGCTGCCGCAGAACAGGCTCAGTCATGCTGCTAAGCATCCTTTACAGCGAGGGAGGCCTCCGGGCAGGAAGCAGGCCAGGAATTCTAAGGATGAATTAAGAGCATTTGAGCGAGATTCTGCATATAATTCATGTCCCTCCTTACAGGGCCCGAATCTCCATTCTCTTCTCCCCAGAGAGTGCTGAGTGAATGTTATTGCATTCAATTCAGCGTCCCTCCTCTGCTGACTAACAGTAACTCAATATCACTGGGCCCTGCGGACTCGCGTGATGCATTGTTCTCACTGCGCGGAGATTACATTGTTTAGTGGACATGTTAGCCAAACAGCATAATTTTATTAGCTGTCAGCAATGATGACGGTAGACTATCAAGAGGAAAAAAATAAAGGAGAGAGCGAGAGAGAAGAAGGGAAAAAGAAAGAGAGAGAGAGAAAAGGAGAGTTTCAAAGAACAGGCCGATCTGTCTTCCTGGAAGGGAATCCAGCAGAGGTACCCAAGTGGAAAAAAGAGTCTTGCATGACCTTGGCACATGCACAGAGACATAGCCTTTCCCGCTCATGAGGACTGAAAATTACCAGCCTTGTTCCACTTCTCAGTCCCTGACACTGTTGAACAGCACACTCCGTCCACTGCACTGGGGAGAAATGGTAAAGTCTCATTGTTTTATCCAGCTTTAGCCACCTTCTGTTATTACGGAAAACGTTATAGCAGAAAGACAAGTTATGGGGCATTAAGGGGTGATCATGCGTTAATCCAACCTGCATTGGATGATCCAGACTATGTGCAATTAGGGAACAAGATTAATCTTCCTTTCCAGTCCAAAATTCCCATCTGTTCTTGTTCACTGCCCGAGTCTCATTTGCTTTCTCTTTAATGTGGGTCTGTAACTGTGAGCCGACAGAATACCTTTTGAAATGTAAAGATATCTGCTTCCTTGTGAAGAAAGGGCCCTGATCTAGTCCCATTCTCCTGTAGCTCTATTCAAGCATTCAGCATCACTGGCAGTCTGAAGGGGGGCTGCTTCATTGGGCACAGGATTTCATCCCACAAGGAAACCCTGACTGGCCCTTGGATGAAATCTTATGCGGATAGAAGCAGCCTCCTTCAGATCACAGATCAATGGCAAGGGGGCTAGGCTAGTACACACACACACACACACACACACACACACACGTACGTGTATTCCCACCAACCTCCTTCGCATGTTGGGTTCTCACAGGTATTGAACACCTAGATAGTGTTAATGTAAGGAACAAAATGAGAACTAAAAGCTGCTTTGTCCTGAATGTTTAGGGTAGTCATTTCAAGTGGTAAAAGGGAAAGCCAATCTGAAAGGGGTACTGCTTTCACATACACATACTAATTCGGCATCAGAAGCAGCAATCTGGCACACCACCACACAACAGCCAGTGTGATGTAGTGACTGGCATGTCCAACTAGGCCCTGGAAGACCAGGGTTCAAATCAACATTCAGCCACAAAGCTCACAGAGTGACCTTGGGCTCAGTCACTGCTTCTCAGCCTAACCTACCTCACAAGGTTGTTTTTGAGATTAAATGGGGGGGGGAACCATGTATGCCACCTTGAGTTCCTTGAAGAAAAGATGGGATATAAATGCAATAAATAAATAAGCTGTTGGGAATCACTTTATCCATCACTGATGCTTTTTGCACATATGTGCTTTAAACACACATGGAGATACAGAGGAACAAATGAGGGACAAGTAAGACCAAAGTAGGGACACACACACACACACACACACACACATCAAATTGCAACAAAACAAGCTCTCCAGAGGGGCCTTGGTTCAAACCTTTCCTAAAAGCAGATTAGGAAATGACTATGAGACATCCCACTGCAACATAGTCCATTTATCTTATCACAGACTGTGTACATTGGTTCGCAATAGTGCATAAAATACTGCTAAGAGAAAGATGCTAGGTACTATTTTTCATCCCCAACTTCCCTGATAGATGATGCGACCTAAGAACCAAAAGACAAGAGACAGGCAGGAGTGGGGAAAGTGTCATTAATACAGACAGAGTCTTGTAGCAATCACATACTGAGAATCCTTGGTGGCATTCTTCGTATAACAAGGAACCTTCACAAAAGCAATTCAGCCCTTCAAGAAAAGAACCGACACCTTATTAGATCACACAAGCTGTGGGTGACTCGTCTCCAGAAGAGCTTCTGAATGTACTGACAGCTCCTCTTGCACTAACTCCAGCTGTGGGCCTTTCACTTGCAGCCCATCTTGCTGAAAAGGCATATTAGCACCAGTGAACCCAACTGTGTCGTGATTCTGCCTTGCCTTAGCCTTGCTCTTCTCTAGTCCTCCATCATGTCCAATCAACGCTGTCATGTCTCTTCTCCAAGACTCATGCTGCAGAAATCTTACAATCTAGCAGGAAAGCTGTAATTAATGCTGTAGAAGCCCTATCTCCTGGCTTCCAAAACTATGTTAACAGTACCTTCCTGGCTATGCCTAGCCTCTCTGATAGGCTGCTTGGAGCCACCTGTCAATCAGATTCCACCTGGGTTAAAAGCCCTTATAATTGGAATAATGCCAACACGCCTTTGTCCATCAACCTGTAACCAACAAAAAAGTCAAGTATTGCTATGTTAGCTTGCCTAGCACAGGATCAGCTAAGTCCAATAATCTGGTTTTGTGTTTTATTTCACTTTTGTTTGTGCATACTCCCCCTCTCTCCATATTTTTATTCTCCTCTTAAATAAACTGCTTTTAACTGGATTCCATGGCTGTACTGGTTCCTGGAGACACTCAAAGACTTGGAAGTCCCCTCCCCCCCAATATATATATATTGAATATATATATTTACCAGAATAGGTTTCCAAATTTCTGCTTACAAAACTGCATTTGGGGTGGAAAGTGGGACTCAGACAGAACAATGCAGGTTAGGGACACGTATAAATCAGTATAGCTCCTTGATGGCAAGTAGGGTTACGTGTGGTGAGAAAACAATTGCAGTCATTTTTAGCTGCATGGTGGAAATCTTTCATAACTGAGCACAATATAGATGGGAAGAGAAGGCAGAGCAGGAAGGTGAGGACACACAGAACTGGGAAGAGCACAAAGTTCTTGACAGTGGTGAGCCAGAGAGCCTATTCAGCAAGGATAAGGATTGAACAGAAGAGCTGCTCTCTGCTTATAACTTCAGAATCTGCCTCAAGGTGTTTCTTTGGCTTAAGCTCATTAAAAAGCAGCTTACTTTTCTAGCTTGCCTCTCAAATCTCTTGGTAACTGTAGCTGCACACATAATAAAAGTCACAGTTCAGAGAGCAGACAAACATGTAGTCTTAGCACTTCATTTTCTTCTGGCCAAAAACGACCCTAGGGCAGAGGATCAGATCAGTCAAGAACTGCTCTGGCCTGAATACACCTAACTGGCTATGGACCTCCAAGTTTTCTCGTTGACCTTACAAAGAAAATGAAGACACAATTTGTTTGTGTGCGTTGTGTTAAAGTGAACAAAAGGTTTCAGAGGCTAAGCAGGGTTGTCATTTTTATTCTCCTGATTAGTGTCTCCCAGGCATTCCTAATTCATACTCATTTCAACTGAAACAAGGGGGCCAATTCACAAGTGACGTTCTATGATCTATTTGCCAGAACAGAGTATCATGTGAGTCAGAAGCTCCAGAGTAACAGTCGCAGTAACATTTCCAATTTCTGAAGCAGAAAATGTACCTCTTAGATTATGAAAGTTGCCTTGGTTTACATCCATGAACTTGAATAGACCATTACCATGAATTAAAGTAGGGAAAGTAAACATAGAGATATTATTCTTGGATTCTAATCCCCATCAGTCCCAACCAACATGGCCAACCGAGAGGGATGACTGGAGCAGTAATCCAACAACTTCTGAAGGGAGCTGCACATTAAAGTAATGGATGACTTGATCCTCAGAACTTTTGCATAGATAACATGTATTTATTAACTTTCTAAGGTTCCTTATAGTTTGAATGGGACCCTCAATAAGGTGCACAGTAAACAACTAAAAATCACAAAACACCATGCAGACAAAACTCCCTTACCTTACCCTACCCGGTATTTCAGGATAGCTACCAGAATGAGCTCTCTATCCAGCAGTTCCCATGGAGAGCAAAAAGCCAATTGACAGAAACCATGAAGCTTTTTTTAAAAAAATAAAGAAACACTGTCCATGGTCGTAAATTGACTTGAGCGCAATAGGCATGTTCAGTGGGGATGTGGGAGAGGGCCTTCTTGGTGTCTGCTCCCAGACTTTGGAACTCTCTCCCTAGAGAAGCTAGACTGGCTCCCTCTTTGCTGTCCTCACTCCAGTAGGTGAAAACATTATTGTTCCAACAGTCTTTTAAGAATCGAACTGCTTTTAATTAAAGGGCTGGTGTCACACTGTTTTCATTGTAATTGTTGATATGTTTTAAACAGATTTTATATATGTATATTGTTTTAGTTCTATCAATTTTTAATTGTATTTTAATGGTTGTCTATTCTCTGTTTTTAGCAGTTCTTGTTTTCAATCTGTAAGCAGCCTTGAGTCATGTCAGGAGAAAAGGTGGTATATGTATGTATGTATGTATGTATGTATGTATGTATGTATAAATAAATAAATAAAATGATAAGCCTACAGATAAATAAATATAAATAAATAAAAAATAAAATAAGCCTACAGAGGATGGAATAACTTCTATACTGCCTTACTATGTTGTTGTTTTCCCTTTAAAAAAATGTCTTCACTTGAACACAAAATTATTCATGAGGGTTTTGGTAGTTTTGTTGTGTGGAACGTGAGAGCAGCCCTGCTGGGTCAGAACAAAGGCCCATCTATATATTGTAAACCATCCTGTGATACTCAGATGAAGGGCGGTATAGAAATTTAATCATCATCATCATCATCAATATCTAGTACATCATTTAGCTCCCACACTGACCGACCAGATGCCAATGGAAAGCCCATAAGCAAGACAGTAGCACAACAGTATTGTCCTACTCGTTCTCATAAACTGGTATTCAGTGACATACTGCCTCTGATCCTTTAAGTACTATAGCCATCATGGCTAGAAGACAATGACAGCCTTATCCTCAATGAATTTCTTTGATCCCCCTTTAAAGCCATGCAAGCTGGTCGATGCTACAACATCTTAGGATAATGAATTCTGTAACTTCCATGTGCTGTCTGAAGTAGTACTTTCTTCTGTGTGTCCTGAATCTCCCCAACATGTGGTGGGTGGTTGAAGTGTTGGACTAGAACCTGGGAGATGGGGGTTCAAATCCCCACTCAGCCATGAAGCTCCCTGGGTGACCTTGTCACAGTCACAGTCTTTCAGACTAACCTATGGCACACGGTTATTGCAAGGATAAAATGGGGGAGAACGATGTACACCACCCTGAACGCCTTGGAGGAAAGGTGGGGTATAAATGCAATGAATGAATGAATGAATGAATGAATGAATGAATGATGAACAACAAACAAACAAGCAAACAAACAAATAATGTATGGTCCTCCAGATGTTGTTTGACTCCCATCTCCTTGGCCAAGGGTTAGGGTTGATGGGAGATGAAATCCAGCAACATCTAGAGGGTCATAGGCTCCCTACCCTTGGCCCGGAACAATGGAATAATGTGAATGCCACTGTATGTTGTCAAGCAACAATAACGTTCTCTAGCTTTGTGTATAGATATTAATGGGGAGGAGTCTTGGAGTTTATGTTTTGCTTCCACAAAATCCTCAAGTTCAATTCCTAGCATTTCCAGTAATTATAGTTATGATTTGATATTTTTCTTCTTCAAAAAATGAATTCAAAGCAACTTACAAAAACAAAGATTAAAAATAGAACAAAAACAACCCACAATAGTCACAGTAAAGTACATAAAACTGCAAATCCAACCCAATTCCCCACCCCCATTTTTTTTGCAGAGAATTAAACCCCAAAGCATGGATGAAGAAAAATGGTTTTACCTGGCACCTAAAAACAGATAGCAGGGTCACCAGGCAGGCCTTCCTGGGCAGAGCATTCTACAACCAAGGAGCTGTCACTGAGATGCCTGTTCTTGTGCCACTGCTCTTCTCGCCTCCGTCAGAGGTGGCATACAGAAATTCAGGTTGATGGTCCTTGAAGTACTGAGGTTCTGAGCCACATAAGGTTTTATACGTCAGAAACAGAACTTTGAACTTGGCCCAGAAGCTAACTGGTAGCCAATGCAGCTGCACCAGAATTGGTATCATATGTTCACTTAAGAGGCAGGTGATGTGAAAACCTCTGCCTAAGACTCCAGAGGGATGCTGCCAGTCAGAATAGACAATACTAGTCTAGATGAACAGCTAGTCTGACATGGCATAAAACAGCTTACTATGTCCCTAAAGAACATTAAATGGCTAAAAGATGCTTGCTCAATGTCTTGAGATTGGTTCAAGAGGAACCCAGCTTCCTTGGATTAGTGCAGGAGAAAAACAGTTGGTAGATCGAACATAGTGATATAGTTATTCAGCCAGCAAAGGAGACAGCTGGCTGTGTTTTGCAGCTGGCTGGGGTCTCTGAGCATATGCCATTTGCTTTGTGGGGGAGTTGATGCTTTCCTGAAGACTAGTACTGTCTCACAAGGTGCATGCCTGTTCCCCATACGCCTATCTTGTATATTTGCAAATGAACATATATTTCAAAACCACAATTCTCCACCGCAAGGAAAATGAGCCTGTAAAAATCCACCCCCAGAACATCCTACAACTTGGGGAAGCAGGGAGCCACAAACAATAGCTGTCTTTCTGAATGCTGATGGATTCATGTTTTCTAGTCAGGAATCGGACTATTAAGAAACGAGAAGGAAGTGTTTAGTCCTCCCTCCCAGCATAGAAATAAAGAAAGTGCTTTCAAATGAAAGCAGAAATAGAATACAAAGATGGCTTGATACCTTTGTTCTCTATTGCAGCTCTTAAGTCATTCTAGTCCCCATTAAAACTTTAGGGACTGGTCATTCTCAAAGCAAGATTCTAAGAGTTATTGGATCAATTACACGGCGAGCAATGCATAAGCCTGTACTCCTGGTGGGATGTAATCAATGGCACTTACAAAGCAAGTATCAACTTGGAGTTTCATTGTTCCCTATTGCTTTCAGAGTACCAAGTCTACGTTGCAGTTATGCCATATTCCCCAAACTGTGTGAGTGAGCAAAAAAAATGAAGAGAAAAATCTATCTCCTCGGTATCCAGCCGTGTAACATCCCTTCTGGCTGAGCAGAGGGAATGCAGCTTCTCTTGGCAATCTACCTTTTCCAGCTTTTTCAAACACACCCACCCACCCACCCCTTCAGTGACCTATAAAATCAGCAGCAGCACAATCCCCAGACCTGACACTGTTAAATACTTCCCTTAAATATTACAAAATGTCAGCTCTCCCACTACTCTCCTCACATCGGCCCCTGTAGGGACCTCTGTTTGACTGCTTTAAAACCTCGTAAACTCACACACTCTTTCCTGAAGTAGAGTTACAGCTCTCCCTGGAATTCTGGCCGGTTCCCTGGAAGTTACGGCTAAGTCAAAAATATAAACTTGTTATTTAAGAAACTGAATGGACTTAGGATTTAAGGTTCTTATTTATTTCCCCTCCCCTTGCTGTGGCAATCCTTCTTTCTCTCGTCACAGGTCCAGAGCAAAACTAAAGCCAAGTGCTATGGACAAGGCAATGCCCTTCCTCCCTTATTGCAGGAATTACTGGTGTCTACCTACCCCTTCCCATATTTCCCAAACACACTCTGTTCTCTTCCACCATAACTTTTCTCTTGTTTTGCACATGCAAGTGGGGACATTTTGGTAACACACATTGGAATGCCACCTCGCTGAAATACAAGCTCTACAGCTGGAACCGGTTTAGCATGATGGCTGAGAGCATGACTGGAATGGTTAAAATCCCTCAGCCTTCATCACGGCCACGTGCTTTCACTGCTCTCCTTCCAACACACTTCCCCGTGAGTGCTTCTTTGAGCTCCAGCAAAACTCACAAAACACTCTGGCATTAGCATCTTTCTCATGTTCTTCAGAGCAGAGCATGATCAAACATGCATTAGCAGAGCTTGGTCAGATCTGAAGAAACCTGGCAGTCAGCTAGTGAAGTCTCTTTTTTTGTCCTGAGAGGTTCAGCTCTTGAGAAACACACAAAAGCCTGTGTTTCTATTGATTTATTTTTTAAAAAACAACAACAACAACTAGGAGAAGTGCCACCAAGGTCAGCACACTGTTGTCCCTCCTCTATCATGTCAGCCCCTTACAAACCTGTCTTTTCTACAACCAGGCAATGCCGTCTGTAAGCTGGAATGTGTCTCAGCGTTCTCCTGTGGCATTTCTCCTGCAGGGCTGGCAAACCTTGGCAGCCAGGGCTGTAAAAATAAAGTGACATCTGTCAAGCTGGCAACTTACACCAGCACAAAAACCAGGGGAAGGGTGTGCATCATTAAAAGACACTACCAGGCTTTTTTAGATGAATGAGTTCTCTGCAGTGTCACCTCACTTGGCAGATTGAATAGAGATAATGCTTTATACCTTCCCACGGCCAGCTCCGGGCCAAGAGTTTTGATGTTTTGCTGGGAGATAACGGGCTTTCGGATGCAGAGGCCCGGTAATTAAGAGGGATGAATAGAGGGTGCAAAGCACCGAGTATTAGCTGGGCTTTGTTCAGCTGGTTTACCTGGCTCAAGCATGACGAGCATCACCCAGCATAAACCCCATCAAATGCCCCCACTGAACATGGTGCAAATTGGAATACAAATCAGAGGAAAAAGCTTTCCCCTGTTTGAACAAATTGCTATAGATTCACCCCCGTCTCAGGTCAGAGCCCCCGATGGGAAATATTTTCACTGGCTGACTGCTAATAGACTCTGGAGCAGCCATTGGATCAATAGCTGAATAAGAAAATTAGCCAAAGCACACAATCTGATTTTGCCTTGCTTTAAATTACAGCAGCTTGGTGGGCCTATTTCATTCTCTCCATTTCTTTCCAGCTCCTCTCCCTCCTTGCTCCCTGTGCACCTATCTTTCAAACGGAGTCAGATTTGTGGGAGCATAATAAAAAAATACACACCAGAAGATGTAATGCCTTTTGAAAAGTGTTTACATGCATTAATATTTCCTGGCGAAGAGGCAGGGTTGCCATTTCCCTAAGGAGCAGAGAGAGACCCGGGATTTGCCACACATATCTGCATTGCCCCCGAGCAGCTAGACATAAAGTCAGTGTGCAGAGGCAGTTATCCATACGGCAACGGAAGGAAAATAGCTTGCCTTTTCTCTCTTTCCTCAAAGAACACCATAGAAGCAAGAAGTATTTCAATTATTATAAAACAAAGGAGACCATTATGGCAGAGACGTGGCCATATCACAAAAGGGCTCATTAGTAAGGCACAAGGAGAGAAACTTCAGACGGAAGCTGAATTATAACCAAACCAGCAGCCTCGCATCCGACATTGCTCAGGAATTCTAGGAAACAAAAAAAATTCCAGTTTTGAAATCAGTGATTAGTGGTTATGTGAATCAGTGATCACATGATTTCCCATGAAATCAGTGATTACATGAAATTAGTGTTTTGAAAGATTCAGTCTCCCATCTTGATTCAAAGGCAGTTGCCCAATCTCAGGAACCACCATGCCAAACTTGGTTAAAGTGCAGTTTTGAAAGGTTTAATCTGCCATCTTGATTTAGAACAACGTTCAACTGTAACCAAAGACAGAGAAAAAATTGCTATGGGGGTCTCAGGAACCATCATGCAAAATTTGATTAAAATATCATAGCTCAAATGCATAGCAAATAGACAAACCATTTTGTTAAATTTATAGATGACATATGTGAATACACACATAGACATCCAGCTGAATCTCGAAACAGGTATATGCTAAGACTAAAACCTGTTCAGAAATTGTGGGCTCTGTCCAAGATGCCCTATACTTTAGTTGAGGTATGGAATAGATTTTAAACATCCCATTAATGTTAGAACTTTCTTTCATTTTAAAAATAATCTAATTTGGTCTGAATAGTAGCATAAACATGAGCCAAAAATTCTGGCAGTCATTTTGAAATTTGCCATGTTTTTGATAAATCTGCTTGTGAGTCATGCTTACATGAATTAGAATCATGTCTCTGCATTATCTTGACATTTTCAACTCTTTGCACCAAACCATTTTTCATCCTTGCAATATTTAACTCTTTTACATGTCTAACGTGAAAAGGTTTTACAGTTTCATAAGATGTAAAAGCAATCTTTATTCTCATGTGTAAAATAAGCATGCACAACAGTAAACAATATCTTACGCAGCCTAAATACCACAAACCCCATGATGCAGTACAGCTATAAACAAAACATGCATGTATGCTGGGGTGGGGGGAATTGACACAGCTGTACTTAACCCCTCCCTTTATTTTCATTCTCCAATTATAAATCACATTCTGGCCATGTCTGTTGACCTTTAAAGTAGGGACTAGAAACCTGTGGCCCTCTAGATGTTGTTGAACTTCCACTTGTAGAGGCAGTGTGCGTACACACACACACACACACACACACACACACACACGACCCTTAGGAACAGGAGAGAAAGAAAGAAAGAAAGAAAGAAACTGGACTAGTGCAATTGCTAATAGTGAACCCCAGCTCCTAGAATAATTTCTCCTCTGCCTGAAGAAATGAAATGAAATGTTTTCCCCAGTTTCTCTCCTGAAAAATAGAGTGGAGAATTTCAAAAAGAACACCTGAGCACAGCTCTAGTTTCTTTGCAAGCTCCGGAGGTGATTTCAAATGAAATGTTAAGGCCCAACTGGTCAATCCTAGGAATTGATGCCTCAGCGCAGCAGTTGTTTTACTTACTTATTTACATCAGTATGCTGCATTTTGACCTAACATCACCTAAAGTGGCTAATGGTCAGCAATAAGAATACATAAATAACAATCAAAATGATTTAAATCAAATATGATAACTATAGTAAATCAGCAAGAGATAAGATAGCATGGATTTGAGAAAATTCCCGGAGAGGTTGGACTCCACAGGGTCACCACAGAAAGGACATTGCATGTAGCAAATGACAATCACAATTCTGACGATAGTAGTGTCGGAAATGCAGCAGTAGAGGCCATTCAGTTAGTAGCCTAAATGTTAATTCTGTTTACAGCTGGTCAAACAAGTGGGGTGGTGGGGATGCCCAGCAACCAGAGTGGCATGATGCTTACTGAGGTAACTTGGGCTCTGATTCACTGTGTTGTTCTGCAGACACCTTTCTGCCTGTATATGCAGTTATTAAATGTCTCCCTGCTGTCTCAACAAGGCCTGAAATAATAAGAAGCATTTCTATGTTTATTCCTTTAAATATTATGTGTATGTCATGTTTGGTCCTGATACCTGAAGGAGTGTCTCCACCCCCATTGTTCAGCCTGTACACTGAGGTCCAGCTCCAAGGGCCTTCTGGCAGTTCCCTCATTGCCAGAAGTGAAGTTACAGGGGACCAGGCAGGGGGCCTTCTTGGTAGTGGCACCCACCCTGTGAAACACCCTCCCATCAGATGTCAAGGAGATAAACAACTAGAAAACTTTCCGAAGACATCTGAAAGCAACCCTGTATCAGGAAGTTTTTTAATGTTTGACATTTGCTTTGTTTTTTATGTTGTAAGCCGCCCAGAGCGGCTAGGGCAATCCGGTAAGATGTGTGTGGTATTAATAAGTGATAATGATAATAATAATAGTAATAATAATAGTAATAATAATAATAATAATAATAATAATAATAATAATAATGTGCTGCTTTTTATTCATTTCACCCAGTAAGGTATTATTAGCTTCTTTCTCTTATTCAAAGTTATCTTACTAAGGGTGGCACCCTGTGCTAATTTTAAAAAAAAAGAGGTGCTGGAACTCAGCATGAATTCCACCCTTGTTCTTTTATAATGGCAATGGCGCCCACCTGAGAGGTGCCAGAACTCAGTTCCGGCAGAAAATAAAATCCCTGGTGGCACCTGTATGCCCTCAATTCATATGTGCATATGTTCATTAATACAGGAGGTTTTCCATCACATCCCAGAACAAGGCTATTTAGAGACAAAACATTGGTGGGGGGGGGCCCTCTCTTGTGCCAGTGGCATCTCTTTGGCTCCAATGGGGGGGGGGAGGACATCCCCTTCAATTAATGCAATCTGACCCAGAGAAGATAATACATGGCAATGTGTGCCTTGCCCTTGAAAATCTGAGAAGGCCTTCAGTTCTGAAGAGAAATCTCTGATCTTCTTGACATAACACAGCATTTCCAAGACATTTATTATTCATCTTGCTGGAATAAGTGCCTCAAAGGCAGAAGTGATATTAAGACCCTCCAAAACAGGTCCTTTGTCTCCTTATTAGCCAGGAAGATTAATTGTCTCACAAATTTTCAAGATATCAATAGCAATTATAAGAACACCGTTTCCAATCTGTCATATTTTGCCACAAGATGCAAGTGAGCTGCAAATCAGTATGACATGCAAAGCAGGTTTATGGTCTGATATCAAAGTAATGATCCATTTATAAGTTTACTGGTTAAATTGTAAAAATAACAACACACACCCTTTTGAGGTCTAATGCACTAGGTAATAAAAGAGAGCTTTAAGAAGGGAATGGGCTATCACATATGATCAAATATAGTTGCACTGTAACATCTTAGTAATGACTCACATGAATGAAAATGCTGTTTTTGTTGACTCCTCTGCTACTGTTAGTCATAGAAATGAAACTTTTCCTCACCCTCAACACTTCATTGCTTGTCTCTTCTCCAATCCTAAAGGCAGCTTTACACATTAACTGCTGTGGGAAACAGGCGTTTCTCCAGAGACACATTATTATGCTGGATCAAGTAGTGTCACACACAATTACGTGGGCCCATCTCTTTAAAAGAAATATGTGAGAAATTTGAACCTTATTCAGAAGTTTCCCACTTTTAGCCCCATCTCCATCACCATGAGGCTCATCCCGTTTGCCCAGGTGGTCTGGTGTAACTTCTACTGTGAGAAGGAAGCTTTTTCTAAATATGATAGGGTCTCCATATATACTGGAAAATTCCGGTAATGTCTGGGGGTGGGTGGGGGCTAACTTGGCACCGAGGGGGGTTAAATTTAATGGTAACGCTCAACAACTTTTTGAGCAACTGTGTCCAGATTTGTACTTCTTGAAATATGACAACCCTAAAATATGATTCCTGAGATCAAGCAGCAGATTTTTGTCTATGTTTGGACACCATTTTGAATCAAGTTGGAAGACTTTCATAACTGCACTGATTTCAATCCCTGATTTTAAAATTGCACTGATTTTGTTTTTGTTTCTTACACGCCCCAAGCAATGCTACATACGAGGCTGCTATTGTTTAACAAAATACATACCATGGATGTGATTGCAGAACAGTTGCAACTGAAAATCGTTTTCATCAACATCTCTCTCTCTTTCCCTCAGTGAATGGAAAGGAAGCAGTGTGGTGGCTTTTTGGATTCATGTGGACCCATTTAGAGGCATGTGCAGTAAAGGCGAGATGCCTTTGCCCTCTACTCATATATTTTATTAAGAGAACATGACTGGGGTGGGATGGGGTGGGGGCAGAACAGCAACTTAAATCAACAGGGTATTTAATAAGACATCTCCATAACGCTCTCCAAAAGACAAAACAGGGGCAAGGAGAGGAAAATAGGATCTGTCCCTGATAAATAGAAGCAGTGCAACTGCATGGAGATATACAGTATTTTAGTCACATGGAGCCCAAGAAAATGTTTCAACAGAGGTTTCCCTCTTTGCCTATCCATCTGAAATAGCCTTCTTCAACCCGGTGCCCTCCAGATGTTTTGACTACAACTCCCATCAGCCATTGGTCAGAGGTTGCTGACTCTTGCTTTCAGGTGCTCTGTGAAGATTTTTTTTTTAACGTCACCAGGCTTATGCAGTTATTTAAAATTTTATTGAGTCATTTAATGATTGTTCTGTATTGCTTTTAAATGCTTTTTAAAATCTTGCTGTACTCCCCCATCTGATGTTTCGCGAGAGGACAGTATATCGTTTTATAAATAAATATATAAGTTGCAGTCCAACAGCAGCTGGAGGAGACCGAGGGTGGGGGGAGGTTGATCTAAAAGATATAGCACTACTGAAATGTACAACCAGACTCTCAATGAAGGCATGAGTGCATACAGATGTACATTCAAAGAATTTCTAACCAGGACACAGGCAAAATACAGCATATACTTGACATTTGTAGAGAACGTCCAAATGTTCAAAGCACTTCACATTATTGCAACACTTTACAATAGTCCTTTAAGCCAAGTCAATATTATCTCCCATATTGCAGAAGGGGGGGAGGGGGTTTAAAAGCACAAATTTCCCGCCAGACAAAGGAAAAAAGAGGGGGGAGCCGAACGAATACAAAGCATGTTTTGCTCCTTGTCTACACCCTGCATTAGGAGCTGCTTCTGGATAGGAGTAAGTAGATCTGGAGACCAGGCTGGAAGGAAATAGCTTAAAACAGAGTGCAGCAAGGCAAGGCAATTAGAGGTTTCACTCCCGTCCCCCACATGCTCTGGTTTGACCCCAAAACAAAATATGCTCCAAGGCTCAAATCTGTTGAATTCTACTTCCAATGAACATGGTTCCATTTACGTCTCATTTGGCAGTCCACTGTACTAATGGATTGTACCATGTGTTTGTTTATTACAGTTATCTTTATCCTGCCTTTACCACACGAAAACCCTTCTAAGGCAGCTTACAAGTAACCAAAAATAAATAAAATAAATGACAATAGCCATATTAAAATATAACAGTTCAGTTCTGTGCCCTTCCCACAAGTCAAATGGTGGTAGATGACTTGAGCTGTCGGGGGGGGGGGAGCAGCTGGAGAGGAAAAGTTCAGGTGGAGCAGCCTCTTTGATGTGGTGTTCACCACTTTTGAGTGGTTAAATGGAATAAGAGTGGATTTGGCCTTTAGGCCTTTTACATGGAAGCACTATCACAGGATCCACAAGTGACTTATTTGACCCCACATCCTGGGCAGCCTCTGAAAGATACATACACACACAACTCCCATAGAGAGAGGAATCCCACATAAATTGGGTGGCACAAGTTTTCCCAACCACCTCCCTGTTGGTCTTACAGACCAAGGAATCCTCACAGTACAACGCTATACACATCTTCTCAGAAGTTATGTCCCAATGCGTTCAATGCGTAATAATAATAAGAATCCCAAGTGAGCTAGTATAGGACTGAAGACTGCATCACTCAAGCTTCAGTGCAACATTCGGAACTGCTCCAGGACTTGTTAACTCAGGTTATCCTCCCGCAAAGTTCAACCTCATTGTACATATACCTAACCTACTTCCTTCTCAATCTACTTCAAGTGCCGGAAGAATTTGCCATTGCCTTCAAAGCTTGCACCTAATGAATGAGTTATTCTCTAAAGGTGCCACAGAAGTCTTCTCTCTCTCTCTCTCCTATAAACAAGACAGCTCTTTTTTCTGGAATATGTTTCTTGGAGATGATAGATAGATAGATGATAGATAGATAGATAGATAGATAGATAGACAGATAGATGATAGATAGATAGATGATAGATAGATAATAAAAAACAACATTCATTTCTGCAAACTCAAGCCAGGATCTGATCGGAACACCTAACCATTCTTCCTGCCCCTGCCATCATCTCCTGTCACATAGTCAGGATGAAGCTGCTGCTTTCCTTGTTGATGGCCAATCTAGCAGTCACCAGCTCACTCTGCAATAGCTATTTCAGTTCCTGCAGGGCTAATGAGAATAATAATAAAAAATGTTTCAAAGAACTTGTTTGTGTCAGTTAAAGTGAGCAGGTGCAACTTCAAGACTTGCAAGTAGCAAGCCATTATATCTTGGGAAATCCAATAAGTCAAATATGCCTTGCAAACTAATTAGAGTAACCTTAATTGGATCAGAACAAAAGAGAGCAGAATAAGACGAGTTAGCACAGTAAGGGGGTTGAAATCTATAGTCCCCCAACCCCCTCTCTCCCTTCCTGAGTTCAGCTTCCTGCCTCAAGGTTTGTCGGTGAGCACTGCTTATAAATGTGCAGATTTTAAAACTCACCCACAAAGAACGGTACAGCCCCTTAAAAAACATACTGGCATCGCATCTGGCCTTCAGAGTTCTCATATACCACACTCCTCCCATGTCATTTTTAAGGTTACAGATGAATCTGTGTGTGGGCCTGGAATTGTTTTGGTGAAACATTCCTGCCAAGAAGAATACTTGCTGCTCCGTTCCTTAATTTTCAAATTCATTTTCCACCGTAACACTGTCATGGATATCACCACTCAGCTCGTAAAAAGGATAAACATCCTCTCGCGGTAATTACACCGTCGCCATCAATTCCTTCTTTATTTTTCCAGGCCGCTGTCTAATAGCAACAGCCAGATGATATTCCTTCATCATTTTGCAGTTTTACCTCTCTAGGTGTGTCATTGGCCCAAGCACTTGTCTGAAAAGCAGTTTCTCAGAGAGGCTTCCTCACCTGCAATTAACTGGTTTGGTCTAAGCATTGAAAACATTGCATACAATCTGTATCATATCTATCTTTTGTTTTTGCCCCTCAACGCAGCCTAGCCCCACTACTCATTTTGCTAAGCAAGGTTGAAAATCAACCCTTTCCCATAAGCCATAATCTTTTGGCCTCAGTAGCCAGAATGTTTCCTTCACCTAGCCAGGGATAGGGAATCTCAGCCTCCCCTCCAGCTTCTCCACCTGGCCTCAGGGCTTCTTCCAGGCCATGCCTTCAGCCCAGGGCACACCCCTTCCTGGACCTCCTTGAACATTTCTGCCTAGCTGGAGTGTGCCCTTCAGTTCTTGCTTGTCTGGATGTAGATGTGTGAGTGTGTACATAGAAACTGTGCAAAAAGTACATTTCACAATTGTTTCTTTGTCCAGTTTCTCCTCTGGAAGCCAGGTGGTTGCCCAGAAGGGAATGTCCCCCTAGGCCACACAGACACCATAAATCTAAAGCACTAGGATACCACTTTAAACTGTCTTGGCTTCCCCAAAAGGATTCTGGGAGTTCTAGTTTGTTAAGAGAGCTGTGAGTTGTTAAGAGACCCTATTTCTTCTCACTGAGCTACCATTCCCAGAGTCATTTAACAATCAATCCCCTCTTTCCCAGGGAACTCGTGGGAATTGTAGTCAAATCTGGAGGGCGACAGGTTCCCCACCTCTGCAACAGAATGTTGAGAACTGGTTTAAATCGAGAGATGAACACATTTGTATTGTTCCATAATGGAACTAGGATATATATTGTTCCTGTTCAGGGTGTATGACATTTTCAGTTCAGAATTCAGGAACATTGGTCAAAGGTCTTCAAAAAAATATGCCAGAAATGTTAGTATAGAGAATGGCCTGTTACCTCTACTTCACTTTCCCTGTAGCATTGTAGCTTCTGCAAAAACCTTTCTGTGGCCCTATGTTAAGTAGAGATAAGCAACTGATGCAATATGTTTTCCTTATCCTAAGCAATCTCTTAAGCAAAGGCATATGCTGTGGACAGAGTCTGCAATGCCTCAGCAACATGAGCAAGTCAAGTGTTCAGCTATGTATCACTGCTGGCCACCTGGAATAAGGAATGAAGAAAATAAAGTACATATTTTAAGGGTCTGATGCAAAATCAGTGTGCTGCCATGGCCTATGCTCAATAACCAATGGCTGCACATTTTAATAAACTACTATAGAGCTCACAATGACTAAATGATCCATCTCATCTCAACAAAACTCTACCCATTAAAAAACCATTTAAAAACTGGCTTCTAATAATTACTATTCTTGTTAATGGTCATTTAGTTGATCTCATGTTTTGTACATAAAAGGATCTCTGGTTTCACTATAGATTTTGTCACCGATAGTCACTGTTACTATCAAATCCACAAGGCTCCTACCAGGAACAAGAACAAAACTTTGGGCCTTCTATAGATTGTGATTAGCCAAAAGCAAGACCTGATGTTACTCAGCCTTGAGAGAAATTATTCATTTCTGCATTTCTCTTTCAAGCAACAGAGTGAGAATCCCCAGATTCTGTTTCCAGTTGCACATTTTCCTTTTACACTCTATTTGGATAGCAAATTAGTATTGCCACCTGCCATTAAAGCTGGTACACGAAATGACAATGATTTGGGGATCTGAAAATCACATGCGAACACCGCTAAATTTAGCAGTGGGTGGTCTCCTCTCAGCTCTATCCAATTTGGAATTGATCTGTTAAAAATGGATTAATTTAAGGGGACATCCACTGGACAGCTGAAATTAATTGGTGTTGTTTTTCTTTTAATAGATCTGTTCCAAGCCAGCAAGGCCCGTGCATCCTGATAGATTCCAGATGACATCATTGAGAAGATGGTGAGGACTAGATGCTTCTGAACCTGTCCTGTCTGAACCTCCCTTTGCAGATTTGGCCCTCCCTGTTGCATTGCCACCCAAGGGCAAGGGTGTGTGGAGAGAATACCCCAAGTTCTTGAATTAAGGGTGTGATACATATATTACACAGGTGGCGCTGTGGGTTAAACCACAGAGCCTAGGACTTGCTGAGAAGAAGGTTGGCGGTTCGAATCCACATGACGGGGTGAGCTCCCATTGCTCGGTCCCTGCTCCTGCCAACCTAGCAGTTCGAAAGCATGTCAAAGTGCAAGTAGATAAATAGGTACCGCTCCGGCGGGAAGGTAAACGGCGTTTCTGTGCGCTGCTCTGGTTCGCCAGAAGCGGCTTAGTCATGCTGGCCACATGACCCGGAAGCTGTACGCCGTCTCCCTCGGCCAATAAAGCGAGATGAGCGCCACAACCCCAGAGTCGGCCACGACTGGACCTAATGGTCAGGGGTCCCTTTACCTTTACATATATTACCTTAAAGGGATTACCTCGAAGCCTCAAACACTAGGACTTTGTCTTAACCATAGCAGTTGCTGTTTCCTTCTTCCTCAGTGACCCTACACTATTCCTTCTCAAACATAAAGATCCCACAGACTGGACAGCTGCTATTGTTGCTACAACTGTCACTTTCCTTCCCAGATTCTGTTTTCTGCCCCTGAGAGCAGAGATCAGAGAAGGGCCAAAGCTCATTGGTAGACCATCTGCTTTACCTGCAGAAAGTCTTAGGTTCAACCCCCAGCATCTCCACGTAGGGCTGGGCATGTCCCTTGTCTGAAACCTTGAAGAGCCATTGTCATTCAGTGAAAAGTGACAGAATGAATTGTTGATAGCAACAATCACAGATAACAATGGCTCTCAAAGTGAACCATTCACAGTAGGATCAGGTGTTAAACAGGGTTGTGTTATCGCCCTATTTATTATTTTCATTGCCATGATCCTACACATTGTCAAAGGGAAACACCCCATCGGGGTAGAAATCATATACTGAACAGATGGAAAGCTCTTTAACTTGAGTAGGCTGAAAGCAAAGAGTAAGGTTACCATAACTTCCATCATGGAGCTTCAATATGCTGATGACAATGTAGTGTGTACATAGAGGATGACCTACAAACCTTCCTAAATATCTTCGCAGAAGCTTACGAAAAGCTTGGCCTGTCACTCAACATCCAAAAAACCAAAGTGCTGCACCAACATGCACAAAACAACCCCTCTGCAGCACCACAAATCCAACTCAATGGTGTAACATTCTAAAGTGTCTTTCACTTCTCCTACCTGGGCAGTTATCTTTCCACAAGGGAATGTGGAATGACATTGATGCCAAAATCCAGCATCGCCTGAGCTTGGTGAGCGCAGCTTTCTCCCAATTGAAGCACAATGTGTCTGAGGACCGGGACATTCACAGGGAAACCAAAATGCTTGTGTACAAAGCTATTGTGCTATCAACCTTACTGTATGCTTGTGAAACATGGACCACTTATACGCGCCATCTCCAACTCCTCTAAAGATTCCATGAACGATGTCCCCGGAAAAAAATAATACATATCACTTGGGAAGACAGGTGAACTACTGTCAGTGTACTCGAAGAAACAAAGATCACTAGTGTCGAAGTAATGATTCTTCAACATCAACTTTGTTGGACTGGTGATGTTGTTCGGATGCCTGTTTTATCGTCTTCCAAAGCTACTATTCCGAACTTAAAAATGGAAAGTGTAATGCTGGCGGTCAACAAAAGAGTTTTAAAGACTAACTCAGGGCAAATCTTTAAAAATGTAGTATAAATACCGACAATTGGGAAACACTGGCCTCCAAGCATTCCAATTGGAGAACAGCCTTCACCAAAGGTGTCATGGACTTTGAAGACACTCAAACTCAGAACTAAAAGGATAAACGTGCTAAGAGGAAGGTATGCTTGGCAAACCCTCACCATGATCAACTCCCACCCAGACTCCCTATTTACACACATTTCACTTTTGGGGGGGGGCAGAACACAGCCCCCACATAAGTGGGGAGTTGCCTGCACATTCTTAAGCCATAGGGCACTATCCAGCTAACAGGTTCTGTCAGTCCAAGAATCTCCACTTGTCCACTCAAACACTTCCCTGCCTCCCCATGTGCCCCTTGCAGCTTCCCTAAATCTGCTCTGTAGGATTGGAGGAAGCTTCAAAATAGATTTAAGGATCTGAGGGGAAGAAAGCAGAGGAAGTTCCATTGCAATTAAGTTCCATTTTTAAGTTCCATTGTGCAAGCAGAAATCCTTGTGCTGACAGAGTGTGTTTCTTGGTGCCAGATTGGATGCAGCCCATACTTTGGACCACCATCACCAACACCACCATGTAACCCACCCACCTTTGTTCCAATGACATCCTTTGCTTGAATTCAGTGAGCATTCATTTCTCCTGTCCCACACGACATCAAATCTCAGTAATGCTTCTCTTTTGTGTTTTTCGCCCTCCCTTCTTACTTGAAGCTTTGAGAGTTCAAGCAACCCTCCTTCCGTTTATAAAGCTGGCTCTTCAAACTAGAGCTTGGCACTCCTGATCAGTTTGGATCTACTGCAAAAGAGTTAACCAAGTCAGCCAAGGCCCTGCCCCACTTCGCAGTATTTGTTTCTCTTGGAATTAGTTTTTAGAGCAGCGGCAGCAGCAACAGCAGATCCAAGCAGATGCTGCTGCTTCAACTCACAGCCTTAGATAATAAAGACTTGCTTTGTTGTGTTGTAAATGAAATCTTAAAAGGTTTGCAATACAACGTTCAAAAATAGAAAAAAAGGGGGAAAGGAGCATCTATTCACCAAGCTCCTGTGCATCAAACTAGTTTTATTATATAATTGCCATCCTGCCAATCTTAACAGCTCAAGGCAGTGTTTACACTTATTAAAGAAGGCGAGCTGGGAATGAAACTGTGTGTCTTAGAACAGCTTACCTAAAAATATGCTCCTCAAATAAACATTCTAGGATGCTGAGAGATCCTTAATTTCAGGTAAGGCATACTTTATCTACCATTTTTATTATTTGTACTCTTTCCCAGTCCTAGGGCCACATTTCCTCATGGGCAAGCTTTCAGGGGCTGCATAGTACAGTGGTACCTCGGGTTACATACGCTTCAGGTTACATAAACTTCAGGTTACAGACTCCGCTAACCCAGAAATAGTACCTCGGGTTACATACGCTTCAGGTTACATAAGCTTCAGGTTACAGACTCTGCTAACCCAGAAATAGTACCTCGGGTTACAAACTTTGCTTCAGGATGAGAACAGAAATCGTGCAGCGGCAGTGCAGTGGCAGCAGGAGGCCCCATTAGCTAAAGTGGTGCTTCAGGTTAAGAACAGTTTCAAGTTAAGAACAGACCTCCGGAATGAATTAAATACTTAACCTGAGGTACCACTGTATAGAATTGAATGGGACTCCCAGAGTCATCTATTCCAACCCCCTGCAATGTAGGAATCTTAACAGCACTGTATTCAAAACACAACGATCAAAATTATTAGTCACTGGACAAAACTGAGTGCTTAATAATACAGAACACAGTGCGGGTCACACAACCAAGGTGGAACAGATGTTATCAATTTCTATGGTTGCATGACTTAAGTATTTCATTTCCATGAAAATAACAGAGGATTCCTTTAATGTAGGCTTCCTCAAACTCGGCCCTCCAGATGTTTTTGGCCTACAACTCCCATGATCCCTAGCTAGCAGGACCAGTAGTCAGGGATGAAGGGAATTGTAGTTTCAAAAACATCTGTAGGGCTGAGTTTGAGGAAGCCTGCTTTAATGGAAACCATTTAAAAGGAAGAAGTTAGATTTGGGATTTTTTAGCTGCTGGAGCAGCGTGGTCCATGTAACCAGAAGTAATAGGAAGTCCAAGCTTGTGAGCCTGAAGTCAGAAAAATTCATAAAGTCTTGTTCCAGCCTTTGCTTCACTTGTATTGTGTGGGTTAAATACTCAAAGTAGTTTGAAAGCATCCGTTCAAGGATCTGAAAAGGAACAAAGGCAAGAGCAGGTGGGGCCAGAGGCAAAAGTAAGCCAAATATGAGAGCCAGTGTGGTGTAGTGGTTAAGAGCAGTAGACTCGTAATCTGGTGAACCGGGTTCGCTTCCCCGCTCCTCCACATGCAGCTGCTGGGTGACCTTGGGCTAGTCACATTTCTTTGAAGTTTCTCAGCCTCACTTACCTCACAGAGTGTTTGTTGTGGGGGAGGAAGGGAAAGGAGAATGTTAGCCACTTTGAGACTCCTTCGGGTAGTGATAAAGCAGGATATCAAATCCAAACTCTTCTTCTTCTTCTTCTTAACTTTGCAGGGTAGACTATACTTCACACACACACAAGTCAGAGGTTTCTACACCCCGACACAGCTCTCTGTCCTCCATCCAGGCAAGCACAAGTCATTAGCTCAATTCAGAGACACATTCCAGCCAGGTAACAGTATGTGCGGAGCCAGTCTGCTGGTGGACAGGGTTGGGAGGGAGTCCCAAAGGCCAGACAGCTGCACATAGCCTCTGGGCCTGAGTCTCCCCACCCCGCAATTGAACAGCAAACAATATATATGCCACTTGGTAGAGCACCATATACAAGTGAGTCCCATAGCCGAAGTGCTCACGATCTATATGTGCCATGCACACAGAAGTAATTAAAAAGAAACATTTTTATTTCATGGTTTCAATACTAGAGTGATGTACAGTGGTACCTCTGGTTACGTACTTAATTCGTTCCGGAGGTCCGTGCTTAACCTGAAACTGTTCTTAACCTGAAGCACCACTTCAGCTAATGGGGCCTCCCACTGCCGCCGCGCCATCGCCTCACAATTTCTGTTCTCATCCTGAAGCAAAGTTCTTTACCTGAGGTACTATTTCTGGGTTAGCGGAGTCTGTAACCTGAAGCGTATGTAACCTGAAGCGTATGTAACCCGAAGTACCACTGTAATGCTTTTAGACTCTGTTAAGGTGTCTCTATACTGTAGTTTATTCTAGGAACTTTTAAACTAGCATACAAAATCCAGAGACTAGGAAGCTACGCTAAATATTTCTTTGAACATACACCTACAACCAAGAGTTCCCTTTGGCCCCACAGGCTTCTAATGTTATGAACACTCATACTTCCTGCATTCCATTCATTAAGCTCTCCACAGAGAATTTCACCGTGTCTTCATTGTGATTTCTGCGCCTTTTTTGCTTAAGAGACACAGAATGGATTTTAAGAAAACATGGAATGGCATTTTGAGTAAAAGTCATTTTTGCAGTTCACTGAACTCATGTCTACAGTGGAAACAGATTTGTGTTTCGTTTTACGTTTCCTCAACACTTCCAAAAAAATGAAGTCCAATACTCCAATCCAAATTTATCTTGTTAAGTCAATTTCTGCCAATTAGTGATGGACCATTTCCTTCTGTAACAATGAACAGTGACAGCAAACTGCTACCTTTGCATTCTGCCTTCATCTGCAAACATTCCAAGACCTTCATCCTGCATCTTCTTGACTATAATTTTCAATATTACATCAATTTCTGTTAACGTAACATCAGCAACTTTTCCTTCCCGAAATTGCAGGGACTGCTGCCGCTGGGGCAATTTCCATTTCAGTATGGAACTACTTTAAGGGGGATTTGGTTGTGATCAATATATTTAGGTTCCTAATTTTGAACCATTTGCCTGTGTGGCTTTAATCTGCAGCAGGATGCTGTTGTTTGTTGCTATAATATTGCTGCATGCCACCCCAGTCTCTGAGAAGTGCAAGATTCCAGGAGTTCTAGGCGATTACCCAGGGTTCATGTTTCCTTCTTGGACTCAGGCACAGTGGAGACCGAGGTGTCTTTATGACATAGGATTTATTTACACATCTACACAACCTGAGCCGGCAATGGAGGGGTTCACAACATCAGCACCCCAAAAATGTCTTCTTTCTCCCATAGCCACAGCCTTGGAGTCAAACAAAAATCAAACATTGCTCTCAGCCATTGCTTTGACTCTCTCTCCAGATTACTATTAGGTCACATCACTCCTAAACTCTCAACTCTGGCTTTTTGTCCTTCTCACCAGGTACGTGCAGAGAGGTCAGGGATAGGTGGGTACACTTGCCACAGGCCTTAGAGGGCTAAGCCAGGAGGGCTCCTGCCAGAGACAAGCTGCTTCCCCTCCCTTTAGTTTATACCTTTTAGTTTATAACAAGCTCTACATGCGAGTTGAGGAAGGAGCTCCACCCATTTGTCATCTCCCACAGAGCCCCTTCCTTTGTTCTCCTGACACCTCACCAGGAGGCTAGTCTGTCTATTCCAAGAATTAGAAGCCTTGATTAGATTTTAGCACTTGCTGGATCCAGGTATTAGAAGGGTCTGGCATACAATTTAACTAACACACACAAACACACACAAAAAAACTCATAGCACTGCCAAACACTGGTGCACTCCATAAACAAACACATTCAATGTACTGATGAAAGTACTGGGATTCTCCATTCTCAGCACTTAGCCTCCCAACCTCCGTGGAGATCAGGAAATCCTGCTGCGCTTATGTAACACAGCAGAACACTGATGAAAAGGTTTCAGAAGGGCAGTAAAGGGATGGGGAAGCAGAGGAGCCAGATATGGGAAGGAAAACACTTTATTCAAAGCCTCCTTGGCAAAAGGAGCTGAGGGAGAAAAATGTATTTTTATATCTCCTGCCAGCTTTTGCCAGCGGAAAAATCTTTTTATGAGGTCTGAAGTTTAAGGTGTGTGCTAATGTAAGGATTATTCCCTCCCCAATCAACTGTGTGTACATATAAACAGAAGACAGTGCCCTGCTCCATTTTCCATGTAGTACAGGCACACAGGTCGACTCACCAGGACTGCCCTCCATACTCATGTGGGGGCTGTATTACAGACAGCTTCTGCAGTGGGGACAACAACTATGTCTGAAATTGGTCCTCAGGAGAAATTATGGGGCTCACCATGTCAGGGACAAAGCTAACATCCCTTGCTTCCCTCTGCCATAAAACACAGTACAGTCTAGCATTTTTCGAATAGTGAGGTTTTAGGTTCCTTGGAAGAGCTGGATATCCCTTCCTCCTTCAGTGAGCTGAAGAATGCCATCAACTCTCAGAAATGTGGTAAAGCCCCAGGACAGGATGGAATCCCAAGAGAAGTGATGAAAGCTGGCTTAAATTCTCCTCTCGTGACACACCTCCACGGCCTCCTCTTGCAGTGTTGGGAACAAGGATCCATGCCACAAGACATGCATGACGCCAGGATTATGACCCTCTGCAAGGACAAAGGTGACCTCCAAGACTGCAACAACTACGGTGCGATCTCCCTGCCGAGTACCGTGGGGAAAGCTTTCACTCATGTAGTTCTCAACAGCAGCACCTGCTGTGGTTGTAGAGACGGATATGGAAGAGACATGCTTTGTTGCAGCTGAGGTGGATGAAGGCGTTTGGTTGTCCTGCTGCAAATGCACCAGGGTGTTTCTTCTCTCTGCACTGCTCCATTGTCCACCAAGGCCAGACGGATGGCAACCATTGTGTCCTGGTGGCCTGGCGCTGGCATAGTACACTTCTACTCCTTTCAGGGCATCCCAGTTTCCCTTGCATCTCCTGAAAAGCAACTCCTGAGTGATGGAAACAGTATTGGATATAGCACAAAGGGCTATAGTAGGATGTAGAGATGTGAAGGCCCAGGGGAGAAATGAGCAGGAAGCAGGTTCCCCACACCACAAAAAAATCCATTTCACCTGCCACCTGGCCGTCTAGTAAGGCTTTCAGGTCTCTAGTATGTTCAGACTTGCACAAGTAGAAGTGCTTTCCAATAGTGCCAAGACACCACTGTATACGACCCATTCTTCCCAGTATCAAACTGAGGTGTCATAGTTGCACACAGAGCTCTTACCTTCTCCAAAATGTGTGAGCCACTAACCCTCATCTTGAACAACACATTCAATTGTCATCCTCAAAGTGCTTCTCAAGGGTGAAAGATGGGATTTTAATGCCTTTAAGTAACCAAGTGTCTCTCCTTGGGGTAATCATCTTCTAGCCACCCCACCCTACCAGAACATGGCTCCCTCCTGCACAACATCAAGGGCCCACATGGGAGCTGATCATGTTATAACCCATTCTCCAGTAATGGTTGGGAAATTTACCTTCTGATAAATGGGGCGATGTGGGCATGGCCCAATACCTGATCTTCATGGTATGGGAAGAATCCTTGCCAACATGACATGTGACAGGTGAAGCTTGCTGCTGTCTCATTTACCTTACAGCAGAAGGTGGAAAGCAATTCTTGCTGCTCCAAGGAGAACACCTATTTGATCTGAAGCCCCTCTCAGGTATCCTGTAAGCCTGGCAGTAATATGGTTTGCCACCAAAGCTCCTTCTAATCACAAAAAGAATCCCCAGCAAGATGAGCAGACAGCAAGCCAACTGTCCTCATCTCTCTATTTTCATGGGAACCTAAGTGCTCAGCACGGCACCCTCAGATTAGAACCACTGACAGCTCAACTTCAGCGAGCCGGCACAACACTCCATAAATCAGGGGTACCTCAACATGGTGCCCTCCAAACGCTGTCGGACTGCAATTCCAGTCATCCCTAAACATTTGATCATACTACCTGAGGTTGACAGGAAGCGGCATCCAACATCTGCCTACCCCTGCCGTAAAGAACGATCCAAATACAGGAAACAGCTAGGATTCTCCACTGTACCCGTGAAACTTTGGACCATGTGAAAAAAGCTCCATCTACCTGCCAGGCTGTTGAAGCACCAGTGGATTTAGGGTAGTTCCCCAGCACAGGGCACAAAGCCAATGGGGTGCAATATTATTACTATTATAATCATCATTATTACCACCTATATTTATGCAGTTACCTACTCAAAGTTAAGGTAAAAAGGTAAAGGACCACTGGATGGTTAAGTCCAGTCAAAGGCAACTATGGGGTGCAGCGCTCATCTCGCTTTTCAGGCCAAGTGAGCCAGTGTTTAGGCCCCAGTCAGACAGGTGATTGAATTGCTGCAACTATGACATAGTGCCCTTGAGCGCATGCACAAAGCAAAAGGTGAGAGAGGGGAGGGCAACAAATTTTGTCCTCGCTCAGGGTGCCATATTACCCCAGTCTGCCCCTGGTTGCAACTTCCTTGACCCAAAAGTCTGCCTACACTCACTGTGTCTTTTCCCTAAGGTACGACACTGGGCCTCTCCTGAGTTGAGATTCCAACACTTGGAGGAGTAGAGTCATACACCGGTACCTGAGATGGAACATATGAGGGGGTTCCTAATACATTATTAAAGAGAAGGCTGAAAGTAATTTAATACTGTCTTTAATGAAAACCCATTAGTTTGAGTATGTTTTTATTTCTCTGGCAATAGGCATAAGTGCGTTTTCAAGTACACATAAAAGTTGATTTGAAAATTAGACTAGCTTTAAATAAAACATCCGCTCCTAATCACAACCAAATTGCATAATCCAGCAGTATATTCCAGTGACCAAAGTGAATGCGGAGAAGAATGGCAGCCCTGCAAAAACCGCTTGAATACCCCAGGAGACAGAATCATAGAATTAGAGAGTAGGAAGGGACCACAAGGGCCATCTAGTCCAACCCCCTGCGTTGCAGGAATCATTTGCCCAACACGGGGCTCGAACCCACAACACTGAGTTTAAGAGTCTCATGCTCTACCGACTGAGCATGGAAGGACAACTCTGGATTCAACCTCCAGAATGTTCAAAGTGCTCTTTGGCCCCTGGCCCAGGCGCATCTAAACTAATCCTCTTTGCTCTCACAAATGGCAGTTCTCTATGATCTTAGGCAGGGGATCTTCCTCAGCTTTGCTCTTTTAGATCCTGTTTAACTGGTGATGCCAGAAATTGAACCTGGGATCTTCTGCATGCAAAGCATGTGCTTTTTGTTGGTGAGCTTCAGTAAATAATAAATAATAATAATAATAATAATAATAATAATAATAATAATACCTCATCCATGTGACTGGGTTGCCCTCTGGGCAGCTTCCAACATAGTATAAAGCAACTATGCATCAAATATTAAAAACTTTCCTGAACAGGGCAGCCTTCAGATGTCTTCTAAAAGATGTTTATTTCCTTGACATCTTGATGGGCACCACTGCCGAGAAAGCCCTCTGCCTGGTTCCCTTCATTTCTCGAAGTGAGGGAACTCCCTGAAGGCCCTCAGAACTGGACCTCAGTGTCTGGGCTCAACCCTTCAAAAATATTGCCCCAACCTTCTTTCTTGACATCCCTTCTTTCCCACTGCCATGCACCCTTCGAAGTTCTGACATGGCTTTGCAATTACAGTACTTCCCTATCTTGTCCTAGAAAGGATTTCTCGGCCCTGAAAACAAAAGAACAGAACGACTAAACTATACAGGTTGCCACTGCCTCTCCAGAAAGGATGTTTTTACTTTGGTTTTTGGTCCGTTTTGTACTGCATGGTCTATAACCACCATCATACCCCGAGACTTTGTTGACAGTTCCTTGAAACAATATAATTATGATGCACGTGCATGCTTGTGCAGAAGTGTTATTTGTGGGAGTTTAAATCCAGAAGCATGCAAATTAAGTTCAAGGTGAGTCAAACAGGAGGCAGCACCGGAGACTGACATGGCTGCCTATTGGAAGGTGGCCTTTTAGTGACTGGTGCACTTAGCTGGCCTCCAGAATTCAATAAAAGCATTCACTGAAGAATAAGATGGACAGGCGCTCCCCCTGCTGGCCAGAGTACGGGCAGCATGTCCAACTCCACGTCCACGTGTGCCGCCTACTTGTGGACAGCAAAGCACTTTGAAAGCATAGCAGCAGAGCACGTCAGGCAGCAAAGCAGGACTCAGAAGGGTTGCAGAAGCTGTCTCCAGACCAGGTGCTCAGACCCAGTGGTGAGAGGTCTGTTGTTCACCTACTTCATGCATGACGTGGTGGCAGTGGCATCAGGGGAACTGCAACAGGTGCAGAACAAAAACCCACTTTTCAATGCAAAGTCAAGAAACTTGATGCAACTGGAGTTGGTGGAACTACAGCAGTGTGAAAGTGGGAGGAATGAGTGATGCAAACCAGGCGATTTGTATCATCCTCACCGGTGCATTTTCTGGTCTTTGCCTCAAAACTAGACTTGCAGGAAGAACAAGAGCAATTTCCACGAGGTCGGGACATCTGTGTCTGAGCTGTACCACTTCAGATAACAAATGAAGATTCATGGGTTTGCATGCTCCTCTCCACAGAAAACAAGCATGCCAAGGAGAAGGCTGGCACTAGAACCCTTATTTTTGGCATGCTAGTTTTGTACGCAAAGGGGAAGAGATTTAATGTTCCTACAGAAGAGCAATGGCAATTGTGTGAACTCCCATTCGCTGCTTGATGTTGTGCAGTCGAGACACCAGTGTGCCTAAGCCCTACAAGTCTCCCAATCTATTGCTCTTTCGGTAGCTTTCCTTCCATAGTTTTAAGTATTATTAGAATGGCATCAACTTCTGCTCTGGGTTCCTCCTCCTCTGCTCCAGCTATTGATTCCCTTCATAACTCATTTCCAATGTGATTTTGATATGATCTCTGCAGAGCAACACATACAGTAACTAAAATGAAAATCTCCACTATGCTAATTTTCTGCTTGGGAGAAACATAAATCTGCAAGAATCTTCAATAAAAGGAGGACTAAAGCAGGTTTTTTTCAGGATCCTTAATAGTTCATTCTAATTAAACTTTGCTAAATGTTACATTGTACTCGTAAGCACTCTCACACCCCTGGATCTCGGAGCAAAGATGGAGGCTTTCCTGATGTGGCTCCCATGAATCACAGCCCGCATGGCCAATGGTCCCATCAATGGATGACAGGAGCCGAAGTCCAGCAATACTCAGAGGATCCTGCTGGGTACATGACCTGCTTCAAGACTCCAGTTCTATATACTCCCAGCACAATCATCATTATAATAAGATTTCTGCCAGTCACCACTTGAGCAAATGGGAGTTTTCTCTTGCAGCTCTCCAGTGCACAGCTTCATAGGTCCCTCTTGTGAAACATGATCCACCACGAGTGCCAAGTGCTGCCGAATGCAGACAAATGTCAAATGCAGACATGCAATTCCAGAGGCAGTCGAGTGACTGGATCTCTGCTTTTAATAACCGCTGTGCTGTTTTGCATTGGGACAGAGGAGCACTTTACAAAACAGATACATCACTGCAGCTACCTTGAGACAGTGGCTGGGGAGGAGTGGTGGCCTGGATGAGACAAACATTGAGAGAGAAATTTAAACAGGAACATTTAAAACCTGGAGAAGAGACAATTAAGAGGCAGCAGCCGTCGTCTAGTATTTGAAGAGCTGCCACATAGGTGATGGAGCAAAGTTGTTCTCCTTTGCTCCAGTCAGCAGGACCAAGAGGGGTCCAAACAACAAGGAAGGGGTTGGATCAGGAAAAAACCTTAGGAAGGGCTTTCTGGTGGTACTAGCAGTTGGGGAAGGGTTGTAGCTCAATGGCAAAGCATTGGCTTTGCATGCAGAAGGTCCCAGGTTCAATCCCCAGCGTCTCCAGGTATGGTTACGAGAGAACCCTGCCTCAAATCCACAAGAGCAGCTGGCCAGCAGTGTGAACAATGCTAAGAAAGGACTAACATTCTAACTCTGTGAAAGGCAGCTTCCTATATTCCAGTTCGACACTGACACAGACTGTTTCACAAGATGCTGGGGTTTCCTCTTTAGCTGCTTTTGAACAGAAGCCAGGTGGTCACCTATCAAGGACACAGTAGCAGGGGATTTCCTACACTGGCGGGAGGTTAGACTAGAGGTCCTTTGGGATCCCAATTCTATTAAAGTTCAGCATTGCTTTCTGATGTCATCTTTAGAAACTAGGCACTGTGTGTGCAGCGATTGCCATTTGCGCATGTGCAGAAGCAGCAATCACCATTCACACATGCGCAGAAGCGGGCAATCGTCGCTCATGCCTGCGTACAACAGCACCACTCCCAGCGACCCGTTTCAATTTCCGGACGAGCCTCCGGAAAAGATTGTGGTTGTGAGTAGAGGTTCCACTGTATTGTTCAGCTAGTCAGGAATTACTGGCAAAAGGTTCGACAAACCACAAGCCATTCAACAAAACAAGTAAACAAGCAACAGCTTGCTTCGTCAAAATTTGGTTGGTTTTCCAGCTGCTCTTGCCTTGCATCTTTGTAGCTTGGCAAATGTTTGTGGTGGGCAGGCAGAACAGAATTGTTCAATTTAGACATAATAAACCATGGTTAGTCTGCTGAGCTTGCTTCATGTGTCCAAACAAACCATAGTTTGGCTAAACGGACTACAGAAGACCAGTTTGCACATGTTTAAGGTACATGTAACCAGGCACATGTGCGCCATGTTCAGACCTGGGAGAGGGCATAATGGAGGCATAACGGGATGGGCTTACATGTGCTCTGCCATCACATGTGATGACCCAGAATGCAACCCCAAACAAATCAGGTGTTGCCTGTATAGCTTAGTCCTTTGTGCGAATCAGGCCTATTCTACAGGAAAATTGCACGCACGGGGGGGGGGGGTCTTAGCAGCAACCAATGAGACTCACCTAAATTCCTTCCCAATTTCATCTATGGTGATTTTGTATAGCCCAAGGATAAAAGCAAACTCCATTCTCAGACCATCATTCTAACATCCCATTCTGATGATACTGTATGTAGGTAAGGGAGAAATACTTTGTCCAGAAGATCACTGCTAACATGTCACATAAAACTCATACAAAATCCACAGATTTCTCTAACTTGGTTTTCTAGTTATTGAAGCTCCTGGCTCAAGGCAGACCATCTCAGAAGTTTAAGCTCTAGCCCAAATTTGTTCTTACTCCCATATTATAATTCCAACTACTTCCCTAGGATCTTTTTTTCTATTTTATTATTTTTATGCATTTTTGCTTCATCAGTGGTTATTTGAAGGCAACTTATCTCACAAGCAGTAATCTTCTGTCACCATTTATTCAGTTCCCAAATTGGATTCTAGTAATATCACACTGATATGACAACTGAGTTTATTCATCTTCAGCATGTTTAATAATATGCTTCGAGAGGATGCCATCAAGTAGCTTGTGTGGAATGCCACAAAACTAATGAGGTGCTTGAAGCATGAACATGTTCTTTATCAGGGCCTGAGGTTGAACTATGACTTGCAGCTCAGGTTCCAATGAAGAATAGCATAGGCATTTGCCACATTATCAACACTCTCTGAAGTTGCTGTCACTCACCAACCCATGCCCTGTTTCATTTGATGTGCAACAAACGGCTTCCTACGAGCTCCTCTATACAAATAGTTTTTGTTTTGCTTTGTTTGTTTTTCTTTGTTTTCTTAAACCAAATCTGAACTCACTTCGGTTTCAGATTTGTTTTTCCAGCTAAGGAGTTAAAGGCTGGAAGAGAGATCAACCACCTCTGCGTCATATGGGGGCTCTTGCATTTGTCTCAGGATAAGTGACCATTCAAACAGCAGTATGGACATTATCTTTAGGTATGCAAGGAGAACAGGCAACTTAACACAAGCACACCGTGATCCAAGAGTGAGCTGAAATAGTAAGCAGGAGACCGAGGAACACCCTACGGTGCAAGTTAACAATCCTGAAGCAACCTCCAAAATGCCATAGCAATTTTCAGTTGTCTAAACATGTCCTAACTCCATCTGGAGAAGCTATATATAAAGACTACTTGCGGGAAAGAGCATCCTTTCTGAACTGCCCAAGCTGCTAGCTGCAAACGACTTACAAGTTTTTCTTTGGTACTACTCATCTCTCTCTCTCTCTCTCTCTCTCTCTCTCTCTCTCTCTCTCTCACACACACACACACACACACACACACACTACCCTCACTCACTCTGCCTTTTCAAGTTGTCTGAAATATGCATTTCCTCAAAAACCTGACAAAAACCTGACACGGTGATAATTTTCTAAGCTATGTTGCTCATGTCAAATTATTCAACATCTGTCTTCGTGCTCACAAAAATTAGCATAAGATAGTGGTTTCTGATGACACCTCTAGTGAAATATTTTGACTTGTACCAGTAAGTTGCAAACAACCTGTCGGGTGGATAATGTCAGCTTCCAAGTACTGCATACTGTATTAAAAGATGGCTCTGCAGGTTGTTTGGGGTTTTTCAGAGCAAAACCCGACCGACCTAATGCTGGGTTTGGGCTATACAAAGGGCATAGGTGATTAGGCTGTACAACAACACCACAAACAGGCAGGAGAAGGCATTCATAGCAATACTACACAAGCTAAAATCCATGTTTGATGCTGAGCATGTTTGGTGCATAGAAAATGAAAATCTGATTGAAAAGAGGAAAGAAGATCTTGGGGAAGAATTATACATTTATGCAGCACTGAGCATTCCTGCTGTAAGATAAGGATGGCATCCCTAGAACAGGCATAACCAAAATCAAACAGACAAGGAAGGCTGACTGAACACAGGAATAAGGAAAGTTATATATTACCACAAGGAGTATTATACTTATTTGACTACTTAGTAGACTCCAAAACCTAGCCATGAGATTTCTCTAGGCTAAAAAAATTGATTCTATCGGCTAGGATGAAAATGGAAGAAAGATCTATGAGGGATGCAATAAACGGTTTGCTTGTTGTGATTTTTAAATTGCCCTTCATCACAAGCAATTCCGGGATAGTGTGTGTACAAGTAAAACAATTAAATTTAAAACCACAAATATGCCAGAACTGCAAAACAAACACCACAGTGAGGAATCTAATTCCACTGATCATGAACTGGTGAAACTGTTCCAAGGCCCTGAAGAAATAGGTATGTCTTGAGACAACTCCTGAAACATAACAGTGAGGAAGACAAGCAGACTTCAAGAGAGGGGAGTCCATAATAAATGGGTGCCACAACCAAGTAGGCCCTACCTCACATCACCACACAGCAAGCTGAGTTTGTCAGTGAGATTGTAAGGAGGACCTTTCTTGCAGATCGTAAGGCCTCAGCTAACAGATATACACTTCTGGAATACACATTTTGATCTTGTTTCACAGCTGGTGGGACATCTGAACAATGGAAAAGGAGTTTAGATCACCAGATTTGGGAATGCTATTCACTCTGGGCATGTGTACATCATAGGATACCGACACAGTGTACTTTTTACATATAGGACTCACTGGGTCTCACTAAAGCAGGGCTCTCAACTGCCAGAAAAAAACGGTCTGGCCCTGCCTGCTTTTGTGCCTTCAACTTCAGCTTAGCATATCAGTGGTGGAGCTAGGGGCTTTGGCACCTTGAGCAGGGACGTGGCACAACTGCGCGAGCATCCCAATAGGGGTGCCGCCTGCGGCGATGTCAACCCCCCTCAGGGATGAAACCCGGGGCAGACTGCCCCCTGCCCCCCTTCCTACGCCACTGAGTATACTGGATTTAGCAAGTGAAGCTTTCCATGGCATAAACAGAAGTGGGGAATCTGTGGCCTTCCAGATGTTGCTCCCACCACCCCTAACTGGGCCATACTGACTCTGACAGGAGTCCAACATCTGGAGAGCTACACAGGGTCTAGAGAAAAGTATTGTCACCTACTAATGTACGCACATCAATCTACTATTAAAAGGTACAGGAAATAAGCTAGCAAAAAGACTACGGCAAAAACAAACCTAGCACATGTTCCCCTATGCTACTCACAAGGCAGTAATATACAGGCAGATTATTCCACTAGGCACCCTGCCAGCATCAGAAATATAGAGTTGACCCCATAATCTTAGAAAATGGGAAATCATTCACTCAGCCAGGTCCTTTTTTATTTCTTTTTTTGTCGTGAGGGAAGAATTGCTCCTTCCTGTGCATATTCTGTCTACTTTTCCTTGTCTCTGGTGATGGAGATCTCCCCACAACATTTCTGTCCGATTGCACATGAAGGATATTTTCCCTGATGCTCAGCCTATGTACTCCTTTGAAGCTCATCGCTTCACCTTCCATCTTCCACCCTGGAATGTTTCCTTGAAGGTGTTGATTTGTTTTCTGCAAGCAGACAATGATGAGGGGCTGCCAACTCACAGGGCCTTTTCCTCAGCAAGGGAAGAGAAAGTTGGGCTGTCAGCTGCTCCATGTTAGCAATAAAACACTCCTATCAAGGCTTGTTAAATCCTGTTTCTAAAGTAAACAAAGCAGGAGCCCAGTTTCCACCGGCCAAAACAAAGCTACTCAAAAAAGCCTGCTCTCAAAAGACTGTAGACTTTATAAGATGGGCTTTAAAATAAGTATTGAAAAACAAAAAACAAAACTCCCCCGTCTTTCTCTGTATACATACTTAAAGAGAGAGAAAATATTTGCCACCAACTATTTGTAGAGGAAAAGAGACAAACCCATTTCTTTTTCTCAATGACTATCTCCTTTCCACCCACCTCTAATGTATTTTTCACCCTATTTGAGACATTTGTTGCTAAATGCTTTATTAAAACAGTGTTTCCCTTAGGAAACCTACGAGATTGCACTATAGACACTTTCTACGCCCAGAAGCTGTGGCTGCATTCACATGAACAAAAGCGTACAACCAGGGAATTATTTAGGGTATTTCTTTATCATTTTCACAACGTAGAGCAGTATAGCCTGACAAAGAGGAATTAGAATTGTCAACCAGTTGTTGTCTTATTTGCACACCCAATACCACCGTGTTTGACCAGGCAAACATAACAATGGCATGAAAATTCAATGTCCACCTGATCTAATTTTTTCACCATGGACTTTACAACAGGTTCCACCAAGTTCTTCCCTGATCCTGTCATTTGTCTGGTTTGCACAAAACTGACTTAGTTTTGTTTGTTTAGCCAGAGTGTGGCATGTTTGAATGTCCAAGCTCAGTTCAGCAGACTAACTAAGGCTTGTTTTCCGGTGACAAGTCATGACGTGAAGCCATGTTGACTTACAAACCATGACTTGTTTTAACTAAGGTATGGTGTTTGGACATAACCCAACTTGCTTAACCATGTCTTTTATGGCCTCCCCACTCAAGAAACCTGCCAAGCAACAGCGGCACAAAGCAAGAGCTGCTGAAAAACTTTGGAGAAACAACATGTGGCTTTTTGGCTTGGGGTTTGCTGAACAGACATGGTTAAAACAAAACCATGGCTTGGCATTGTTTGTGAAGAGTCACTGTCTACCTCAAACAACACTAGGAGATAATGCTCAGTGAAAACAATCTAGAATTCTCATCTGCCCTACTTGTGGTGGGAATAAGTTTTATAAGAGTCTTTTCCGACTAGTTAAAGAGTAGAAAGGTCAGACTGCTGCTCTTATCTCATTTCAACTTCTCTTTCAGGACCCATTTATATATTACAACCTCCACCATTGTTGGTCAAGGTATTTTGTTACCCGAGGCACAATAACATATGGCATTCTCCCCCTCCCCTTGCCCCCAAGTACAAAGTATCCAAGGCTGGACAAGTTACTTTGACACCTGAGAAAGAAAACTCCACACAAGCGCCACACCCTGAGATTAAAAAGACAATAAAAATAAATTAAGTGTACAGCCAAAAAACCAGCTTCCTAAGGTGGCTGCCTCACATGGATGCCCCTCTAAATCTTGTCATATGCAAGTGGCTATGGTATGGCAAGCCATTCATACAGCGTACTTCACTATGGGTTCGGGGTGATTTCCTTTATGGCAGCACAAATCTCTCTTGGGATACACGGCAGCAATCCCCCTCTCCACACACAGCAATTTTCAGTGGCCCCCACAAAGTATAAACCAACTCACAACGACAAATGTGTAGTAGGAGTCAGATCATACAAGAGGATGGTTAAAGGGAGAGGAAACTGGCTTTCTATAGATGTGTGAACGTGGTCAAAGACGGCACAGGGATTCTATTGCATCACCAGCAGCTCATGTAAGATTTGACATTTGCCAGCCCTTCTTTAAACAGCTATACAGCTTTTAATAGGAGAGGGGTGTGCGCACATGCAATTTTCTGTGGCCAGCTTAAGCTGAATGGAAGGAATCGGATAACGAGGGAAAGGAAGATTATTGGGACTCAGACACCCTTCAGTCATCGTATCAAACACCAATTTGTGTAACAAGCCTCTTCAGGCAGTGAGCAAGCTAGATGTACTTTGGACTCCCAATTATTCCATGTCTCCACTCCAAGTGTCTGCCTGTAACATATATTTTATTTATTCCACCCTTTGCAATAAACCTTGGCAGAGGCTTTCAGAAAGGCCCACGTGGCCTATTATTTAAAGGGTACGTCAAATGGATATTTTATCTGGTTTAATCGGATTTAAACTTACTACATTCAGATTGATAGAATGTATTTATAGCCTTCATACCAGCGCATGTGACCCCCCCTCCTCACCGTCTGCCTTCCTTGCCTAACATTCAAGGGGTGTGTGTGTGTGTGTGTGTGTGTGTGTGTGTGTGTGTGTGTGTAAGCGTACTGAAATACAACATTTGAATTCCCAACCCTTCCACATTTAGTGCCACAAGAGGCAAACATTCAGAACATGAAATACTCCAACTATATATAGCTTGAGGCTCCAGCTCAAGACCAGCATTTAGGGCAAAGGGAAGGAGGATTGTGGGGTGGGCAGGGGGTTGCAGAGTCTCTAATCCTGCTTTAAGTTTCTTTGCAAGTGTAACAGCTTTGATACAGCACCGCCAAAGCGCCATTAATAGCTGGTGCTTCACCTTCTAAACAAGCAGCTGTGATCGGAGAAAGCTCCTGGAAAGGAAAGGCTTGTGAAAAGACAAAATACTGAAAGTTTGCAGTGTGCCGATAGAATAGCCTGAGCCATACACACAGAAAATTCTGTTCTATATTAAAACCAGCATTCACTCAATAGATAGTTGAAAGAGGGAGAGAGAAAGCTGATAGATTTTTGTTCGTGTTTGTACAACCAGGGTTTGGGGGAGCCAGAGAAACCCTGCAGAATAAATGAAAGTCTTGTGTATAGTGCAAGCTTTAGAGAATGCCTCCATTACAGCAAAGCTTGTTTCCCCCCACCCTGCATTCTCTTTCTCCCTAAAAAATACCATCAGGGTGTTGATTTAAACATGGAGAGGGTTGAAAGAAAGAAGGAATCAACTAGAAAAGAAAGAAGCCCTGAGTCTGAGGAGCGAAACCCAGGGTCTAGTATTAAAAAGAAGCCAGAGGTGTAGGAAGATTGACAATCTTAAAGGGCCTGAAGAGGCCTTTGAAAGCAAGCCCACCAGTAGTTCTGCTTGGACTGCAGCAGCCAGGCTAATTAAAAATAAAAAGTTTGCCTGGGAGCATATAAAACACCCATGGGGATGTAAAAACCTGCGCACACAATGGTTCTCTCGCCACAAAGACATTATACACCCCGTCTCACCGCTCTCGGGTGCTTCTCCTAATTTCCCTCTGGACCTTAAATCCCCCCATTCTCCCTTCCCCTTGACAGACACAGAGATAGGGGGCTGAGGAGGAAGCTGGAGCAAAACAGCATCTATTTAAAGCAGTAATTTCACAAAACAGAACTAGACTCCAACTAACAACCCCAGCCCTAAGGGAGGAGAATAAATTCCCTTTAAAAAGAAAAGAAAAGCATAATTAAAGTGACCTACAAAGACATTTAGCGGCAGTGGGGAATAGGCTGCACCGAACTCAGCCTTGGTGGTGTTTACACATAGGTAAGTTCCAGCTAAATGCTGGTTCAGCTGTTATTGTTTTAACTCTCCCTCTCCCCTGTGGGGAAATGAGAGACACGCTTCTTCTGAAGGTTGACTTTATTACGATGAAATGGTAAGGCAAAACAGGACTTCGATAAGTCTGGCAAGTTCTTCTTTTTAAAAACAACACACAAAACCCATAAGCAACAAATATAGTAAAATAGGAGTTTCTGAGATGCAGAAGCCGGGGCAGCGTGAGCGCACCTGCACACGCAAGCCTTGGCGGAAGCGCCGCATCTCTTGCGCCGGGTAAGTCCCTCACTGGCCGGTCCTAGATGAGGCCGACAGGAAACGACTCTTGCGCTTGTTTGGGACCACGGCGGTGCGCGCCAGCTGCCCGGCCAAGTGCACGTGTGAGCGCGCGCGAGTGCATCCATTTGCAAACGGGGGGGGGGCAGCTGTAGTGGGATCGTGGAAAAGGGGTAGGGGCTGGGAACGCTGGCGGATGGAAGGGGCGCGCTTTCTCTTACCCCCACGGCCCTCGCCGCCTTGCGCAGCGAGCATCCATCTCTACACCTCCACGCCGGCTCCCCAAACGGCCCTCGCAACTCCCGAGGGGCTCTCCCAACAGCAACAGCGGCCGTGCATGCGCGTTGCCGCTTTGCAGAGCCCGCTCGCATCCCGCTTCATTTCAAAATCGCGGGAGCTCCATGGCGACTGGGTCGCGCTGCCTTCCCTTCTGGCGATCCGGCCTCCACGAAAGAGCTGGAGGGGAAATCGGGCCCCTGAATATACTTCCCCAGCCGCCCCCGCCCCCCCTCCCCCAGACAAGAAAGGGAGTGGGGTGCGTGGGTGGGATTCCCCTTCCCCGGGCGCCGTGGGTGCAGGCAGAGCGCGCGAGAGAAGTCGCTGGGGGTTGTCTAGAAGCATAAACCGGATTGCAACCATATTAGACTTTGGCAATGTGGTTCTAATAACCGTTTAGGAAAGCCCGTCTGGCGGCCGGTCTCCAACAGCAGCAGCGGCGGCGCTTCAGGCCCGCGCTTGGCTTGCAACCCCGCTTCTGTGCGGGCACAGCGTCAACAAGTAACCGAAGCGGGAGGGAGGGCGCAACAGCTCGCACCGGCGGCGGCGGCAGCGGGTGCTTCGCCCGAGAGGAATGGGCGACTCAAAGCGGGAGGAGGAGGGCAATATTGAGCAGCCCAACGAAATGGAAAGCAGCTTCGTCTCCCAAGAGGAGGAGGAGGAGGAGGACATAGTTTTGTACACATTACGCACGCAAACCGAAAAGTGCATCTCTCTCTTTACCAACAACAAGTTGAAGGGAGCCGAGCCATGTGGGCACGGGTATCCTGGTGCCATCCCCAACCCACCGCCTCCCCTGTTTTGCCCAGGACGAACCTCTGAAAGGGTTAATCGGCGGCGTCTCTCTCGCCTCGTAAATCTGGAAAAGGGAGCGGGGGGGGGGAGAGAGGCGGCGGCGGCGACAGCAACAGCACACAGGCAAGGAATTACGAAGTCGCGAACCGGGCTGGTGGGGGAACCTATTGCTACATCCATCCTCTCGCTCCTTCCTGCGCTCTGTGGGCACCATTTACTTTCTCTTGCTGCTGCAGGTGCTTTTGGGGAAAAAAAACTTTGAGCCTAGCTAAGCCCCCTCCCTGCACGCCCCCAAAGCAGGAAATCGTGCAACACACACACGGACCCCGCGTCACTTACCGTAGACCCCTTGTCCCCTGGTGTACACCGGGACCAGAGAGAGGAATAAAACCCAAATAGTCTCCATCTTCAAGGCAGAAGCTTCATAGCCTGCGAAGAAGAACAGCCCAAGCACCACCTCCAAAAAAAGCCCAGACAGCATCAGGCGGTGGATTCGAGAGAGGCAGGCGAGGAGGCTTTTCCTGAACCGGCTCTGCTATTTTGCGCTTTTGTAGATATATAGATATACTGTACATGAAAAATGCCCACCACTTCCTGGGGCTCGAAGCAGGAAGAGAGGGATCCAGCGAAAGGAAGGGAGCCTTGGCCGGGCACAGGGCGCCTCAGCCCGGCTTAGCCAAGTCAACTCCAGCCAGTGCTTCTCGGGAAGCTCGCGATCTCCTCCACGCACGCACACACAACAGAGCGAGGGAGCGAGTCAATTTGAACGAAAAGAAATATCCGCCCTCCCCAAACGGGGAGCAGTAATTGCAAGTGTAAAAGGTGCGAGGAAGGGAGGAGAGGAAAAGCCAGCGAGGGATCTGGTTTCTCCCCCCCTCTCCTCCCCCCTCTCCTCGCTCCCCGTCTTGCCTTTCGCCGGATCCCGGAGTCCTCCCAGAAGAAAACAAACAGAACTTCACGCCCAGACGTGCAACGGCGACGAAATAACAAGGCGATTCAAAACCAGAAGGCACAAGACGAAGCGATCCAGTGGCGACGCAAAATCCACAGAGAACTTCCGCGGGTTTCCCCCCTTTTCTGGCTGTGCTCCGATTCCTTTCAAGCAGAGAGAGTCGTATTTGTTGGGGGGGCGGAGGGAGAGAGACGTCAAGTGCTTTCTGAACTCCCCAGCTTCCCAAACTCAATCGCCTGCCAACTGGGGCCAACTTGAGATGCGACGACGACGGAGAGCGAGGGAGACACACGGACTCCTCGCCCTCCCTCCTACTAATGAGCCTCTGGCTGCAACCCCAGGAGCGAACAAGGGGGCGCGAGGAGGGAGGGGAGGCGGGTGCGCGCGTGTGTGAGAGATGGGGAGGGAGGTGCGGAGAAGGAAACCGAGAGGCAGCTGCTGGGGCAATAGGTAATCTTCCTCTTCTTGCCTCCAGCTGCTTTCTCTCCCTTTCCCCCCGATTTTGGAATTAATTAAATGCAGGGATGACTTTTGCTGCGTGTGGTGGTTTTGTGTGTGCTGTTTTCCCCCCTCCAAAGAAGCATCTCTCGTTCCCAGCTCCTTCAAAGCTGCCGAGCTCCGCTCTCTCCAGGCCGAAGTTGCTCAGTTGCAGTGCATCGCATGCCGGCCTGATAGTGGAGGAGGAGGAACGAGGGCCAGACACAACACTCGCTCCGCTTGTCGCGCTTTCCCTCCCCTCCTTCGACCTCTCTGCCCCCTTGCTCTCGTTTTTGCCCGAATCAGCGGGTCAGATTTATCCAAAGTTTTAAAGCGCGTTGGACTGACGTTTTGGCAGCTGGAAAGCTCCCTCCCTCTTCCCTCTCCTTTTGCAATTTATAAAATCTCTTTTTTCCTAATGTGTTGTTTTCTCTTTGTTCTCTACAGATGGGAGACAGAAACGTTCCATCTTGGATGTAACTTCTGAAAGAGGGGAGGGGAGTGAATTAGGGCAAGAGGACTGAGAAACTTGCAGAAAGCGGCTTTTCACTGCAAAGGACGGACTGTAATAGGGGAGTGGCAAGCCTTGGCTCCTCCCCCTTCTAGAAGAACGTGTGTATATATAGCAAGCGCACAACTACAATACTGCACCCCCAGTTCTGTTCCGCTTATAGAAGGCGGCTCTGCGCGGTGTAACTCTATACCTGCTTCGCCGTGATCTGCTCTAGAAGGCAGCTCAGCCTTCCAGAAACTTACGGGTCTCTCGGCCGGGAGAACTCGCTCTCTTCTCGTACTAGCAGTCACCTTTCCCCCAGATCGCCAAGATGACTCAGGAGGAAAGTCCGATCTCCTGAGCCTTTTGCTCAGCTCGAGCACGAAGTAGGCGCCCTCTTCTAATCGCAGTCCCTATCCTGAAGTAAGCCTGCAATCCTCCAGGATCTGCCTGTTAAGCCGGCTGCCTCCCTCCGTCTACCCTCCCCACCCCTCCACTTTCGCTCGTTCTCCCATCTTTGCGAGTCCCTTCTAGTTTTGAAAAAGAAAGAGAGCCAATTAAATCAACCCTGCTCCAGCGGAGTCCTGCCTCCTATCCAATTCTCCCGGCCTCCCCCAGGGCCAATTAGAGAAAACAAAACAAGGCTGACAGAAAACGGATCTATCTGGTTATACCCCCCCCCCGCTTTTTCATTCCTTTCCCCTTCTGCAAGGAAATGCCAGGAATCGGCCGAGGTTTCAGCCGTCCACGCTAAAGCGCACAGCGCGGTCGGGCGCACTGGTTCGGCGCCCGGCCTCGTTCTCTGGAAGAGCGTCGCGGGCGGAGAGCCAGCCGGGAGGAACAGACCGCGGCGGCGGCGACTGTGGGCGTCTGGGCTCCCCAGCCACCGCGATCTATAGGTTTGTCTTGCAGGGGGTGTCGCGAGGGGCACGCGGATCCAGCCGGGGAGGAAGGATCCGCACGGTGCGCTCTGCACATTCCCCTTGCGCGCGCGCTTGCACCTGTTGTGTGGCTGCTCATTTCGCGCTGCGAGAGCGCGAAGGCCCGCCGCGCTTGCAAGCCCATCAGCGATGCAAGGGGCGTCTGCAACCCGCTTGCGCTGCTGCTGCTGCTGCTGCTGCTGTACTGGTGCACGTTCGTCCACTCCGCTTTGTACGTGTCTGTGTGTCTGCGCGTTACGCCGCTGTAGCGCTCCTGCGAGGCTTTTGCGCCCGGGGGAGACGCCTGGCCCGTGATGCATGCATGCATGCACCCTCGGCTTGCGTGCTGGAGAATCCCAAGCAGCGGTGCCGGTGTGTCTGCTTTTTCCCCTTTATTTCCCCACCCCCACCCCACTTTGCTGCAAATCTTTCTCCACAGGCGAAGATCCGAGGCGACCAATTTGCCGTTCGAGGCCGTCGGGGGAGGACTTCTCTCAGTAGGCAATTCTGGCAGTGGAGCAAGTCCTTCCAAAAGGCTCTGTAGCCAGAGTCACCCGCCTTCCTCGCAGGTGGGCGTCTGGGCAGGATTATGCAAGATGTCGTGTCCCGGGTGAACAGAGCAGAGCAAAACTCCTGGAACGCCGTCTGGCTGGTCCATTCCTTCAGACTCTCTAGGTTTGGTTTCCATTTTTCAAGATTTTATTTTGCAACTTTCCTGCTTCCAGCGATTCCCCCTTCTCCTGTTCATTAGGTCAAGAGGATTCTCCTCCCCACAATCCTATTTTAATCTTTTTATAAATGAACGTTTTATATTCCACATCCGAGATGAGGGAAGTGTTAAATCAAAATTTCCTCAAGGAACAAACCCTTAATTTTCAAATTACACCAAGATCCCATTTTAAATGATCCCATTTTAGAATGATGGGGTGAAGATGTGCAGACAATGTAAGCGAGGCTGTTAAAATATTAATCAAGAAGTGCCTACTTGCTTTATAGAAACTGATGATGCAGAAATAGTTCTGTTAAGTTTTACTCTCTACCCAGCCCAAATGCATTTCCTGAAATAATTGAACTCCCATCAGCCAGTCCCTGTCTTAAAATAGCGCTGTAAAGCATTATTTTCTCCCATCACAATAAACGGATTTGAGCTACCTGCAAGTAATGGGGAATATATATTTCAGCATGAGACCTTGTGATGGTGAGGAAATGGGGCTGTTATTGCAGACGTTTATTCTTTCTACTGAACTCCTAGCAGTGAGGAAATAGATATTTTTGATCATTGTGCAACTGAGTATCTGGAGGTGTGTTATAGATACACTGATTATTTTACACTTTTTCTGTAACAAGCAGCATCAGTCCACCTGGGTTTGTTGTTCTTGTTTTTTGCACAAATAAATAAGTCACAAGACATCTGGGGTTGAGAAGGAGGGAGCGTGTGCTTCTTGATTCCGCCGCCCCCATATGTTTGTCTCTGTTTCATTTTTACCTATCTAATGCAATCTCATCTGTAGTGAGATCTGCTGGTGGGGATCCAAATAAGGGGCCCCTGCAGACTTGTCATTGATGTAATAATAGTGCATTCATGGTGGATTTGTATTGGACCATCTACACACCATCCCACTTTTATTTGTTCTGCAGTGCTAATGTTAACACTTAATTGCTGTCTGTAGGAGCACTCTTACTCTACAGCAGAACAAAAAACAACCAGGAAATTTGTGGTATAGAAAGCTACAGGATTTTAGCAGATTTCTGCACCTCTTGCAAACAAAGCTGCATGACCGCCCAAAAACATTTGCTGTCAAAAATAGCACTGAAAGTCATGGCCCTGGGTAACTGCCCTGGTAACCTCATGAGCACAACTCATTATGAACGTGCGACGAAAAGGATGTCTGGAGGGCCTGAAGCAGCATTCAGCCCAACCTCTTGTTTGTCTTCAGTTTCACTTTTGCCAAGAATCCCAACTTCCACAGCTGAATTCCTAATAATCTTTTCTCATTCCACGAGGAAGAAGTGCAGCTGCCAGGACATGTGAACACAAGCAAGCTGGTTGGAACCAACAGTAGCTGAACATTGGGGTTTTCCAAAGCGGCAAGCCCTGCGGGTCACATGCACCAGTTATTGGGCACTGTTGAAAGGGATCAAATTTCCAGGTGCCCAGTGCGTTTTTGGATTTTCTGCCTCAGGCATCAAAAGCTTTTGAGCAGGCCTGCAGGATAGTGCATCTCTACACTCTAAGCACTCTGCGGGACGCGGGTGGCGCTGGGGGTTAAACCACAGAGCCTAGGACTTGCCGATCAGAAGGTCAGTGGTTTGAATCCCCGCGACGGGGTGAGCTCCCGTTGCTCAGTCCCTGCTCCTGCCAACCTAGCAGTTCGAAAGCACGTCAAAGTGCAAGTAGATAAATAAGCACCGCTCTGGCGGGAAGGTAAACGGCACTTCCATGTGCTGCTCTGGTTCACCAGAAGCGGCTTAGTCATGCTGGCCACATGACCCGGAAGCTGTCTCCGGACAAACGCCGGCTCCCTTAACAAATAAAGCGAGATGAGCGCCACAACCCCAGAGTTGGCCACGACTGGACCTAATGGTCAGGGGTCCCCTTTACCTTACACTCTAAGCACTTGAGTGTCAGCAAAACATTGGCTTTCAGTGAGGCCCAACAGATTTATTTCACCAAAGACTATTTCTGATTTAATGTAAGAGACTCGAGACACACTTTTTACTCATTTGTATGGCAGTTTGAATTTAGTTCTTGATTTCATTTATAGCTGTCTTCTGTGGAACTCAAGCCATGAGGTTCCTAAGACTATGTAGTCCCAAATGCATCCACAGACCAGACTCAGAGCTGCTTAGCAAACACACAGAGCCAGATGTCTCATTAGGCAGACTCCATCAGATGGTGGAGGTGGCAAGGCGTTGGAAGATGGAGCTGAATGTGCCATGTGGTCTGCCCTCCACCCCATCACCCGGTCTGCTGCTTTCTTCTGGTCATCTACGGCATGTGGAATGAGGAGGCAGGGGTGGCACAGTTCATTTGTATGCTGCCATTCCTTAGTCAAACCATACTCAAGGCAGCATACAAGATCAAAAGATTTTATGTATTTCCAGAAATATAACAGAAGTTAAGTAATCAGAAGCAATACATGGAAACTTATCAGTAAGTATATGGTAAAATTAAACAATCCACACATAATTCATAGTAAGATTTATCAGTAAATATGCAAATATAATGACTAAGAGCATAAAAAAGCATCTTCAAAAAGTAAATCTTGACCCCAACAAAAAACACCTAAGCTGTACTCTACCCCAGAGGTCTATAGGCATCTTGAGAAGCAGGGCTCACAGGGAAGCAGCTTTTGCAGCTGGAGTCAGACAGGGCCCTGCCCTTCCAAATCTGGTGGAAATAGGCCAGAAGAGCCGGTCTTGTAGGACTTGCAGCAAAGAGAGGAGCAGGACTCAGAGCAAATGTGGTCTCTGGGCCAGATCTAGGAAGCAAAGTGTCTGCATCATGTAATGCCAGAACATGCCCAATTTTTTACAGCCTTTGACTTACCTGTTTACAAGGACGCAATATTACTGTGCCCTCAGCCGCTTGGTAAGTAACTGGCTGTCCAAGCTCAGCACACTGCCCATTGGACCATACCACATTAGGTTGCCTTATCAGTTACAGAAATTGGAAATAACATCTTGGCATCCGTCATGTTCAAAAGTGCCACTGGGTACCCCTCACTGACTAATTCATCTATGGTCTACACAGAGCAGCAGTACCTATACCAGTGATGACCAAACTTGGCCCTCTAGCTGTTTTGGGACTACAATTCCCATCATCCTTAGCTAACAGGACCAGTGGTCAGGGATGATGGGAATTGTAGTACCAAAAACATGGACCATCAGCTATGAGGTGTCGCCACCATCGCTCTGCTTCGTCTCGCTGGAATCAGAAAGCATGCTGCAAAAGAGATGTGATGCCCTGGGGGGGGGATGTATTTGTAAAAGGTAGGCTGGCAGGTATTGATTTACTCTATGAACGAGAATTATTCCCAGGGTTATGGAGCGTTATAGCCCAGCCAAAGGCTGGTTACTAATTCATGCTCTAACAAATAAGCAGTTAACAGATATAGCTGCTAATTAGTAAGCAGTTATTTCTATTATAAATGGCATTCAGTCGTGGAAAGGAGCAGTTAGCTTGCATCAGCAACGGGCGAGCAAGAGTTGACTGAATAGCTCTCACAAAATGACCAATTTCCCTTCAATGGAGGAGGTGGAGCACATAGGGTTTGTAGCTGAGACCGCTTTCATTCTTTAAGCTGACAGAAGGCTTAAATGATTTGCAAAAGCCCACATCTTAAATATTTTAATGCACTACACTTACAGGTACTGCTTGATAAAGGGTGGGGTTTTTTTTGTTTTTGCACAGGAGGGGGGGATTTAAATTCTAATGTACTTCTAAAATCCCTTTTTGCCTTTGCAGTCTGCGATATGCAAACCAACTCCTGTGGTTGTTTCCAAGGTTTGTTGTTGGATTACCAGTCATGACTTCTGTGAAGAAAACAAACCATGATTGCTGGTTCATGCAGCACAGTAAACCAAGGGTTGTGGCTTGTTGCGCCTGGTTCCAGAAAGAAGAGGAACAGAATAGAATAGGAGAAATTTAGTAGTGTGCACTAGTACACAGCTTGTGATACAAGAATGGGTCCATTGTGTTTGCCTAAAAAATAATAGCATGTTTGATAATAGTGATAGGCATTCCACATTGTAACTAGAAGGTTTTGAAAGGACATGCGCAAAAAGGGCAGCCATAATGATCAAGAGGCTGGAGCAACACCCTTACAAGGAAATTTAGTTTAGCAAAAAAAAGGGGAGACACCTGCTGAGAGTCTAAGGGTCCTGCTCCAGCCTTTCTCCACCAGGCCTAGCGGGGAGGACTGCTGCTACCCAGCAGAGAGTACTGTTTACATCAGGCATAGGCAAACTCGGCCCTCCAGATGTTTTGGGACTACAATTCCCATCATCCCTGACCACTGGTCCTGTTAGGGATGATGGGAGTTGTAGTCCCAAAACTTCTGGAGGACCGAGTTTGCCTATGCCTGGTTTACATTCTTTTAAACTGCTTTTTAATTGTGTGTTGGTTTTTTTAAAAAAAGATAAAATTGTTTTTGATGGTTTTTATGTGTTATTTTGGGGGGGGGGTGGCATTTGACTGTTTCTATTTTGATTCCCATATTTACTTGAATCTAATGCTCACCTTTTTTGGCCAAATTACGTTGCAAAAATTAAGGTGCACATTAGATTCGATGGCACATTTACATTTGCCATTATGTTTTTGGTTTCAAGGTTCTGAAAATTGAGGTGCGCATTAGATTTGATGGTGCATCAGACTCAAGCAAATACGGTTTGTATTTTGTGTTTTGTCTTGTGAATACCAGAACACGGACTCATCCCATGAAACTTAAAAGTGGGAGATTCAGGACACAAAACAGAAAGGACTTCTTCATACAGCACATGGTTATAACTATGAAATTCACTTCTGCAATATATGGCAATGGTCACCAGTTTGGATGGTTTTTAAAGGGAATTTATTTCCTGCCCTTCACCTTAAAAACAACTTACAATAAAAAAATAAGCTGGTTTTAAAACACATACACCTTGAGTATTTTAAAAGTCAGGGTAAAATGGAGGGTCTTCAGCATTCTCTGGTAACTGTATAATGAAGGTGCCAGAGGCACAGCCCACAGCTTAGGGCCCTCCACAGATAATGCCCTTTGCCAGGCTGCTGCCCCATAGCCTTGAAGGACAGAAGGATGGATAGCAGGATCAGAGGCACTGAATGCCACAGTGGTGGTGGTGGGGAGTTGTTAGCCTCGTGCCCTGCTTGTGAGTTCCCCATGAGTGTCTGGTTGGCCTCAGAGAGACAAGATATGCTATAATATGCTAAGCAGAAAAGGACAGAAGGAAGGAATGGAAAGTGAAACAACATGTCCACAAAACTTACTGAAGTGGGGAAGTGGCACAAAGCATTAGAATCCCCCTTTCTATCCAAAAACAGGCACTCGGTGTTTGACTGTTTTCTAAGGAGCAGGGTGGCAGGTATTAATTTACTATATGCAATGTGATAACCAATAACATGGGGATTAATTTTCATGATGCTTGCTGGATAGATTTTGCCATAGAAACTATTGCTCTGGTCTTCAATACTTACCTGTGGATTGGCTGCTAGTAACAAGCTTACTAACCGGGGTGAATGATAGAAAAAGGAGGAGGGGATGCACCGGTATTAACTGAAGTGTTTTAAAAGTAATTTGTTTTGACAGCATTTGTACATAACTTCATGACTATCTACATGTTTTGGTTTCAAGGACAAAAATGACAGCAGAAAAGAAATTTAAAGGCTATACACACTTGCAGCAACCAACCCATTATATTCAATCACATGAATATTTGTGTGAGAAGTATCTGTGTAGTCACCCAGAAAGGAAATGGAAATATCATGTGGACTTAGGTTTCTTTATTACTCAACTGTGTCTTGTAAAAAGCAGACTGGGAGTGCACTGTTCATAATCCACCTGTAAGTTTTAACAAAACATTAATGGAATGATAAAAAATGTAGAGGGCTCTGGTCTGTTTGCAGATATTCTGGGAGGTGTAAAAATGACTACATTTGCTGGTAAGTTATGAATTATTTGCTCTGGTCTATCACTTTGTAGCACTTGTTAAATATTATCTTTCAGTATTCCAATTGCAAAGTGAGACATTTCTTATAATTTTTCTTACACGTTTATAAAGAAACCGTTATCATGCCAGTTTCCACATGTTATAAACTAAAAAAAGGAAGGTTGTTGCTTTTTCTGCTGCTAATTTATATACAAAGAACATAGTCAAGCCAACCTCTGGTTGGGAACAAGTGCTTACTTGTGCTTACTTTGGTTTAAACCCAAACCCATTTCGCAAGTTTAAAGCCACTTCTTTATTTTAAATATTTATAATTACTTTTCAGCACATTTTTGCATGATGTTGTTACAGCCTCTGGAACAGATGTGGTGTTCAAAGGGGAAATCGTTCATAGATATTTCACAGTGTCACTGTGGGAAAGACGACTGATGAACTGGGAGATGCCAAGGTCCAGTTACTATACTATTAATTTTCTTGTGCTGATGTTTCCAAGCTATAACCAAGGGCACTCCATCACTCTCTTTTCTTTCTCGGTGACAGTTGGATGAAGCTGCTATCTATGTGCCCCAGCCATCTCTTCATCTGACATTTCCATCACCTGTCTCTAGTATATTTCACTCTCAGCATAATTCCCAAGATTCTATCAAATGGCTCTTAAATCTGATTTCTTTTTTTCTTTTGCAAGAACCCAAGCACAGTTCAAAACAAAATCAGAAGCACTTAACCAAGCATCAGAGGGACATGTATTGAGTCCGCACACTAGGGAGAGGACGGGGGGAAAGTGTCTATATATGTGCTCCTATAATGCTGCAGCACAGCTCTGAACTAAGGTGCCAGTAATGTGTGAGAATTCTGAAAGGTCACAGAATAGTTGAGGAAAGAGAAAAGCAGAAAGCTCATCCTGAACTAGAGGCACCAAGGAAGCAAAATGCACTGGGAAGATTCATCAATCAAGTCCTTGAAGCGCAGGACTAACCAGGACCATGGTTTGCTTTTTGTCCTTCAGCACTCTGTTCCATATACGTCTTCCAGTGAAAGACTGATAATAATAGGCCGATAATAGTAGTGTACCATTCCGAAGTGCTGGAATCAGCAACTGTTGTCAAATGAATATATAAATCAAGCTGAATTCCTCCTGGAATATCTCGCTCTCTGCTGAGCGAGAGCACATTGGGTGTTAGCCCTTTAGCTCTCCCCATGTTTTTCCCAGCGAAGGGCAGCAGTGGAATATTAAGACTGAGAAGAGCTAGATTTGTCTCACAGGTTCTCACCTTGCTGTCTTGGGAGAATGCCGTGCATCTGTTTCTGTAACTTTTGCAAATGCATTTTACAGCATCATCTGTGTTTCATCTGTATTTTCTGCCTCTGGTTAATGCTTCTTCAGTACACAGCGTGTTTGCTTTGGAAATAACCTAAGAAGAATGGGCCTGCTTCATCACCCTACCCTACATTGTTCGCTCCTCATATTCTCATTACTTATTACCTCTCAGTGAGAGGGGGAGCTTTCCAGCTGACCTCCCCCAAAGAAAAACCCCTGGATTTTTGTTTTTAGCACTACATACGTGCAAAAACCAGTCCACCATCTATAGTGCCGTATCCCATCTGCATGTCATAGAGTCCTGACCCAGTTAAAGTGAGTTGTGACTAAGTTCGGTTCCACAGAAAGCAGTGGGAGTTAGTCATGACAAACTTGTTCTGACAGTTTGAATGGGTTTTAGTCACAATTAACTAGCGAGATCAGAACCTGAAGTGTGTGGCGCAGGGATGTAGCCATGCTGAAAAGGAGAGAGCCATTTTTGTTTTTCAGTTCTTAGTAACTAGCTTAATGCTGCAGTGCTGTTTACGTTCCATCATGGAAGGCAGGCAGCTCAAAATAAAGATTGTTTTTAATTATTTCCAGTTAAAAGCTGTTTAGTTTTTATAGAACACTGTACCAATATTAATATTAATATTGATACTAAAAATGAGTATTCCAAATATGAAGTGTAGAATGTGGTTGAAGAAGCCACTTTTTGCCTTGACTTCTTGCAAGAACGGTGGTTCTGAAATACATAATTACTTTGTAATGCAAACCTGTCCTGCACATATTGGTGACATTCCAAGATGGCTACCATTGTCTGTAAAAGTTCTTCTCTGGATTGGATTGCAATCTAAGCTGTGCTTTCACCTTTGGCACTGTCAGGAACTGGAGTCAGGCCTATGTTAGCAATAAAACAATAAAGTGCTCGATTCTCGTGAAGTTAATTCTTTATTCAAAGAAATAAAACAGCTCAGTTCTGGTGGTCACAGCAACACTTCCCAGTCTTGCTAGAATGAAGCAGTTGTTGAAAGTCCCCACCTTCCCACCACTCTTTAAGGCTCCACCCCTGGTTCCTTCCCCAACAGACTAAGGCTCGGTCATCTTGTCTCTCTTTGCTCTGCCCTCTTCATTTCTCTGCATGTTCAGGGGGAGAGGGGAGCTGGTCAAAGCAGGAGGGAGAGATTCTCTGGATTCTTTAGCAGCCTGTCTCATCTCTGTAACCCCCCCTCCTCACCTTCCCCTGAGTTTGGACTGCTCTCTGCCACATCCTCTTCTTGCTCACTAAACCCTGTTGTGTCTTCAGCTTCCAACACCACCTCCTCCCAGTCTGCCCCCTCTTCCACTCTGACCACTCATCGTGATCCCACCACCATTTCCCTGGCTCTGAGCCTTCTTTCCCTGGGGGTTCCCTTGGGGGTTCCCCAGCTGGTGTCTCCCACCACTCCTGTGCATTCAGCCAGTCTATGACAGGCACCTTGCACACTGCAGTGATACCAGAGACCCTAGGAAATATAGCTTTTCCAGGACCCTGAATAAAGATGTCATGCACCCTGGAAACTACTTTTCACTGGCTTTTCTTGTACCTTGGATGTTGCTGAACGGGAATCAAATTGCTAGCATGATTTCCCTCATTGCGAGAAGTGAGGTTACAGGGAACCAGACAGAGGGCCTTCTGGGTAGTGGCACCCACCCTGTGGAACACCCTCCCTTCAGATGTGAAGGAAATAAGCAGCTATCCTATCCTTAAAAGACATCTGAAGGCAGCCCTATTTAGGGATGTTTTTTAATATTTAATGCTGTACTTTTTAAACATTTGTTTTAAACATTTGATTGGGAGCCACCCAGAGTGGCTGGGGAAACTCAGCCAGATGGGCGGGGTATAAATAATAAATTATTATTATTATTATTATTATTATTATTATTATTATTATTATTATTATTATATCTCCAGTGATCTCATTAGTTTCTGGGATTCTTTGGTGGTAAGGCTTGACAGTTGAACTGCTGCAAAATTAATTGGGATGAAATCCAACAATATCCAACCGTCAGCAGACTAGACACTGTTGGCTGGATATATTTTCCCTCACCCTTGTATCTCCTTGCTCCTTCACAACCCCAAAATCTGATCCAGTGTAAAAGATAAAACTAAATGACCCCATGATGGTCAATTCTAGTCAAAGACAACTGGGGGGTTGCAGCACTCATCTCACTTCAGGCCAAGGGAGCCAGCGTTTGTCCACAGACAGCTTTCTGGGTCATGTGGCCAGCATGACTAAACTGCAACTGGCGCAACGGGACACTGTGACAAGTGCCAGAGTGCACAGAAACGCCGTTTACCTTCCCGCCACAGCAGTACCTATTTATCTACTTGCACTGGTATGCTTTCTAACTGCTAGGTTGGCAGGAGCTGGGACAGAGTAACGGGAGCTCACCCCATCGCACAGATTGCACAACCTTCTGATTAGTAAGCCCAAGAGGCTCAGTTGTTTAGACCACAGCGCCACCCATGTCCCTGTGGGGGGACAGGGATGCAGAGGGAGGAGAGAAAGATACCCTAAAAAAATGTAGGTGAGAAAGATGGAATGTGAGGCATGGGGGTGTCTGTCTGGACCCTTTCATTTATTCCCAACAGGGGCTTTTGCACTCAAAAGCAAACCTTATGAATATTTGGCACACCACTAATTCAAATCCCTCCTTCCTCTTTTTGTCTGGTTTAGATGTGTGGCCTACATTGTCTCGAGGACTGAGAGAAGATAATAATAGTAATTTTTCACCAACAGGGATATTTTTGTTGTGACACTGGAAAGTGAGCCTTATAGATTGGTGGTGTTCCTGATCTATACAGACCTTGATTCTTTGCTCCTTTCCCAGCCCTGCCACAGTCAGCAGATGGCACGTCAGTTGCAATGCTGTTCAATGTGTGCTGAATGATCAGAGCCCCCAGCGTGCTGCCTTGTTGGGGAGCGCAGAGCAGAGCTGCCTCCTGAAGCAGATGGCTTCAGCCCGAGCTACAAGCTCTGATACCGGCATCACTGTAAGAAGTCTGCACAGTTTGAGCTGTGTCTGGTAAGGCATCCAGAATCCACCTCACAACAGGAAACAGGTGGCACCGACTAGTGCAAAGACCACCGGTGGAGAACAGTGCAGTGCCGACTGTTCAAGTCTGGCCCGATAAAGGAGATCCTTGAGACACACATTATAAAGCTGCTTCTAAGTGGAGGGGGAGTCTAGAGTTAAAGCTCTAATGCTAGAGCGAGAATAAGAATCAGTAGGATCAACAGGTGCACGATGGATATTTTCAAGGGAGAACTGGTAGTGCCGCCACCCATGCATTCTGAATGTATATTGTTCCTGGGAAGGGAAGGGCATCTTTTGCAGTGAAGGCTGATGCCCTTTGGGGCTGGCAATGCAGAAAACAGGCCAACTGGAAGGGGAGCCAGCTGATTCTAATTTTGACCCTCATCTTCCTTGCTGAGTTCTGCCGTGGCAACACTGAGGCTGGGGAAGAGGAAGCTGTCAGTCAATGCCACCCCCTGGACAGGTTGCAAGTAACAAGGCGGACTGGCTGAGGGCAAACTGAGCTTGGTAGGGCAGTGCCTCATTCAGCCTAATGGGTCACCCTCCACTGATCTTTATTTTATATTATATTATCTTTGAATCACTTTTAAGGGTGCAAACCCTCTCAAGATAACTTACTGGAAAAAATAAAGTAGAACCACCCCTACAATTAGTGAAAGCCAGCAATCCCAATGAAAGAAAACCCCTGGCTCAAAAATGCCAAAATCAAATACATAAATGCAAGTAGAAGCCATAAGCACTAAGATAAAGCCAAAGAAATCAAATGCCCCCCCCCCTGCAGATGGAGGAAAAATCCAATTCTGTACACATTTAAAGCAGAATCTTATCAAATTGACACGTTCGAAAACAAAGTGTAAAATGCAACACAGCTATCCTTCAGAATTCACACTTACCTGAACTGCGCAGTGAAGTTCTCCAACCAACCGATGCTTGCAGAAATGCTTGACTAGGGGAAAGTGTGCATTAAAAATGAAGATATTATTGAAAACAATATACAAAAATGCATTAGATTAGGGAAAATTACTTTGCAAAAAATGTGTGCATGAGGCAAACTTGGATACAAAAATTTGTTTATTAAGAGAAATCCGCACTAAGACGCTGACAAATTTCCATGAGGATTTTGCTGCAAAATGTTGAGAGCTGAATTTAAGACTGGAAAAATGAGAAGTGGAAAGAATTAAAATCGACAGGTCTTTCCACCCCAACCCGCCCTGTCTGCAATCCTGCAAGCCCAACAGACTCAGGTGGTAATGCATTCCAAACGCTTGTGGAAGCTACATGCTAAAGATGGGCAGCCGTGATCCTAGGCCCTGCTGTGCCTTGGGGGGAAAGGCGACTAGAATAAAAGTGCTGGACCAGATAGCTGATTCTCATGTTCTTATAAGTACATAGTCTGATTCTCATGTTCTTATAAGAAGCACTCAGTGCAGCTAGTGCACAGAAGCGCACCTGTGTAACTGGAATACAAATTGGTTGACTGAGCAGCTATCTTGATGAGAGAAAATAAAGAGCCAAGAAAAAAAGGGTGTTGGGCAGAAGGAAAGAAATGCAGGTTGTAGTGCAGGGCGGGACCTTTGAAGAAGGTTGCTGTCTTTAAGTCCTTTTACATATCTGCTTTGTGTGGGCGCTCCCAGGGTTAATTTCTTAAGTGCAAAATTAGCATGGTAATGATTAGCGGGTTAGCAGCTAAGGTGTATATTTGTCTGCTATGCAAGCAGAGACATCTAGTTGTCCACCACCCAAGTCTCATACTGACTCCTGAGATCTTCTTGATTTCATGCAAGAACTTGCAGGAGAAGCTCCTCCACAGACCCCAGTGGCCTCCTGGGCATGTAAGCAGTAAGGCAGCTTCTCAAGTCCCCTGGTCCTGAGATGCATAGGGCCATATATTTTAGCCTCAACACCTTGAACTCGGCCTGGTAGCAGATTGGCAGCCAATGCACATTCTGCAAGCAAGGTGTTATCTGCTCTTGGTAGTTTGCTCCCACAAGCAACTTAGCCACCACATTCTGAACCAGTTGTAGTCTCTAGGCCAACCTCAAGGGTGTCCCCATGTACAACACACTGCAGTAGTCCAGCCTTGAGGTGACTAATGCATGGACAATGATGACCAAGTTTTCCTGATCTGGGAATAGGCATATTATTAGTATTAGTATTAGTATTAGTATTATTAGTATTAGTATTAGTATTAGTATTAGTATTAGTATTATACCGTCCTTCATCCACCAGTCTCAGAGTGGTTCACAACATAAACTTACAATATAAAAACCACAATATGCATAGCAAAAATAAGAACATCTAACCAATGAGCCCTCCTCCCACAACATATTTAAAAGGGCATCGGATGTTAATCAGCCTGGTTGAAGAGGAACGTTTTTGCCTGGCACCTAAAGGTATATAATGAAAGGGCCAGCCAAAGCTCTCTGGGGAGAGCATCTCACAAATGGGGGGCCACCTCAGAAAAGGCCCGTTCTCATGTTGCCACCCTCCGGACTCTCATGAAGGAGGCACACAAAGAAAGGCCTCAGATGATAGTTGCATGTTCTAGGGCGGTTCATATGGAGAGAGGTGGTTCTTGAGGCATTGCAGTCCTGAGCTGTAACCAACCAAATTTGGTAAAAGGCAGTCCTAGCCGCTAAGGACACTTGCACCTCCCACGACAGTGCTGGATCCAAGGGTACAAAACTCTGCAACTGCCCCACGTTTAGTGTGTGACCTTATCCACAGCAAGGACCTGCTTTTAATTCCTTGTAGTTGTAGCATCAGTGGTTCTCCCCAGCAAGTATGTGCATTTTCTCCTCTGTTTCAGTTGTTCTTGATATCCTATTGTTCACATAGCAGAGGCTTGTTTTCCTTGGTAGGCAATTACTTTCCGTCTATACACAATGGAGCTGTCTTCTTGGGTGGTAGTCCTGTGAGACACGGTTACAAGCTATTTAACAATATTTATAATGCACTCATAATAGTGGTGTAGATTGTTTCAGAACACAGTCTCCCAGTGGAGGCATTGAGGGTATCCTACATAGTTTTCCATGTGGGAGATCACGTTGCTCCAGCCCTACAAGTCTGTAGTGGCTAAGGTCTCTTTTAATGCACATACGGTCCCACATTAAATCACTAAGCTTTATTCCTGCACATTTTTATGCTATTGCCCTATTATGCCCTAAGGGGAACCAAAACCTTTGAAGACGGATACAGTTCTTATTACAATACACTAAAAGAGAGAGAGAGAGAGAAGGAAAACCCCACCTCCACCACGCATTCATTTTCAAAATGATTTCCAATTTCTGATTGACAACGAACATTAGTAATCTGTCAGACCACACATAAAATTCAAGTTCTATAATGCACAGATATTAATAGTCAAGGATGTGACGGATTTCACACTCCCTACATACCATCCCAATTATCCCCAGCAAGTTTAATAAAGTGATGCATATTTCATCACAACAACTCACTGTCCTCCACTCTATAAGAATGTTATTCATTTTTTGGGGGGGAGGGGGAGGTCAGAGTTTAGATGGTTATGCTGTGGTTTAATATGCAAGGAAGTATAATGAAGATGTGCACTTTTAGCCAGGCCTTGTGCAAGGACAGCAGCTGTCACAGCAACTGGGGCCAGCCCTACCATTAAGGAGAGGGAGCCTGTTACCTCAGGAGAAAGATGCTGAGGGCAGGGAGAGGAGCAGGCAGAGCTATCTATGCCAAGCATCCCACTCTAGGCTACATCCACAGCATAATTTAAAACACTCTCATACCACTTTAACAGGCATGGCTTTCCCCAAAGAAGCCTGAAGTGGAATAAATTTTACTCAGAAATTAATGGGCCTTAATTTCAGTGGGTCAGCTCTGAGTAAATCTTACTTGAATACAAGCCCAGGAACTGTAGTTTGTTGAAGGTGCTGGGAATTGTAGTTCTATATGGGGGTGTCCTCAGCATCCTTTTTTTTAAAATTAGATTTTCGGATTTACAAACAAATAAAACAATTTCCATAAATTCCTTTGGACTGCCCTCCTCCCCTTTTGTGGGTCCTTATGTTAACTTTTTCTCCTGCATCTTCTCTGTTAATCCAATTCTATTAAATCTCCAATAAAACCATAGTTCAACTTTTAACTAACTACAAGCGTCATTCCAATCCTACTAATAATTTTAATTGTTTATGATGATTTTTAAAAATAAATTATATATTTTCCCCATTCCTTACTGAAATTTTGGTCTTCCTGATTCCTAATTCTTCCGGTCAGTTTTGCCATTTCTGCATTGTCCATCAGTTTAATCTGCCATTCTTCTCTAGCAGGGGCTGTGCCTTCTCCTCCTCAGCATCCTGAACTAACCACAGTTCCAAGGATTCTTTCGAGGAAGTCATGGTTGTTAAGAGTGACATAAAAGTGCTTTAAATGTGTATGAATTTCCCATTTTTGGACAATGGGAAGAAATCCCTACATAACCTTGAAATGCAAAAGAGCACTCTGTTAATGCTTCAAGACAAACTATTTCACAGCCATTCTCATAGGTATCTGATGGAGTGAACTTGGGTGGATAAAAGTTTGTGCCACAGTTAAGTCTTCACAATGCCACAAGCCTGTTCATTGCTGCAATGTACTAACACGACCACTCCTCTTCTGGATGGGAAAACAGCTAGGGGACTGGAAAGCAAGCCAAGAGGAAAAGGAGTATTCAACCCTTCCCCTACTCCTCCTTTGCTCTGAAAGCCGCTTATTGGTTTAAAAAGATGTTTAGGAAAAGATGCACATGATATGTCTTTGGACCAGTGAAAGTGGCCCATTAGTTCATCAGTATTGTCCCACTGGCCACTGCTTTTCAGCCAGGATTTCAATCTGTTCCAGGCAGTCCTAGTGGAGATGCGAGGGTTGGAATCTGGGACCTTCTACATGCAGAGCAAATTCTCTATGCCTGAGCCACTGAGCCAGGAGAGTAGCTGGATAAGGTGAAACACCTGTATGGTGTTCCTTTGGCCTCGGTGGGACCCTGATGCAGAAATAGAAGCTGTGCTGTTAGCCTTAGAAATCTGCTCCCATAGTGATCTGTCTTTATAGTGCCTGACAAGCTGATATTACAAAGCCACTATACAAAGTATGGGACACGGGTGGCGCGGTGGTCTAAACCACAGAGCCTAGGGCTTGCCGATCAGAAGGTTGGTGGTTCGAATCTCCGTGATGGGGTGAGCTCCCGTTGCTCGGTCCCTGCTCCTGTCAACCCAGCAGTTTGAAAGCACATCAAAGTGCAAGTAGATAAATAGGTACCACTCCAGCAGGAAGGTAAACAGTGTTTCTGTGCACTGCTCTGGTTCTCCAGAAGTCGCTTAGTCATGCTGGCCACATGACCTGGAAGCTGTATGCCGGCTCCCTGGGCCAGTAAGGCGGGATGAGCGCCGCAACCCCAGAGTTGTTCGCGACTGGACCTAACGGTCAGGGGTCCCTTTACCTTTATACAAAGTATGCAGGGTTTGCTTTCATCAAAAGCAAACTAACTTTTGTAGCAGTTCCCTAGAACTTGCTGCTCAAGGAAGCGGGGAGCACATTCCTAGGCAGGTGCCATGGAAACTTCCACCTCCCCAATTTAGGGATTGGTAAGTGCAATACCCCCCCTTCCTGTGCTTTCAACTCTTCCCTGTTCCCAGCATCTGCTACTCTGAGGTACACTGTTCTTAACATGGAGGCTCTGCTTAGCTATCAGCCTAGTGAAAGAACAGTTCTCTTGGAGCTTAAGACAAATTAACCTAAGGAAGTTCAGGCAAGAAAACTTTCTTATTTCCTCCTTTCCTCTGCAACCATTGTGCCCCATAAAAAGCCTCTCTGGCTAGTAAGGGGTCCCTCCTGGACAATGTCAGATGGGGCACAACAAGGAGACTGGTAGAGGAAAACCTAAGAAAGTTCACAGAAGGAAAGTTTCGCTTCCTTCCCACTGCAACCCCACGGCACAAGATTCAGAAGGGAACCCCGGAGCCACCAAAAGGATTTTTAGGATCCAAGTCTGTGAATTACATGAATTCACCTAACTCATAGATCTGGTTACTGCATTCGCTTGGGTGACTTGAAAAGGGATGAGATGCTCTTTAAAAGTCATCGAAGCTAATGCTGTAAACGGAACCCATGGCAATGAAGTATCGAAGTTGATTATGGTCCTGTGAAAAAAGGAGTACCATTTGTTCCTGCTGTTCAGAACCCAGTTTTATTGGATGACCTTGAAATCTATTGTTTTAGAGAGAATGTGCTCCATTCTCTCTTCTCTCTTTTTCTTTCCACACTATGCATAATTTTATAAACCTCTGTCATGTTCCCACTCAGATGTTCTTCTCGAAGTGAAAATTCTCCAGCCCCTTCAACCTTTCTTTATATGGTGTTCCAAACCCTTTGTTCAATTTAGTTGCCCCTTTTTATACATATATATCTTTTCCAACTCCGCAGTATCCTTTTAAAGAGGGAATAAACAGAAATGAGCACATATTGTAAATGCAGATGCATGATAGATTTATAGAACAGCATTACAGTGCTCCCCATTTCATTTCCAGTCCTCTTCCTAGTAATTCCTAACACTGAATGTGCCTTTCCCCCCCTTCCGCTTCACTGCATCGAACTGACATTTCAAATGAGTTTTCTATTATGATCCCCATATCTCCTTCTTGAGTAATTACTTCTAATTTAAACCCTGTTGGGACAAGTATATAAAGTCAGACGTAGGTTCTTTTGTCCCAATGCACATCACTTAACTGTGAATTTCGTCTGCTGTTCTGTTACCTAGTCGCTCAGTTTGAAGGTATTTATTTGCAGCTTTCCATAGGATTAGCATTTTATCAGTCCAAATAATGAGATGTCCTCACCACTTGACTACCTCACTGTTAATACTGACTGCAGATCACTCATGGCGGAATTTAACAACTACTGGTCTCAGTTCAGGTCTTTTCAGCAGACTCCAGTGTATACTTTTTACCACTGTGGAAACGGTAAATAACCTTCCTTTGTTCAGCCATCAGCTTTAACTCATTTCCAAAGACCCTGCATGCCAATGAAATGTGTAGTTGTTACAAGTCCAGCAAAACAGTATATTTGACCATACTGGGTTGGTCTAATTTCAACAGTGGCCTGGTCCAATAACTGACATGATAATCTGATAGCAGTCTACTAGGCAGGGGCAAAGGATACAGATGAAGAGGGGTGGGGAGGCAGGGGTGGCCATGCCCACTGTTAACTCTGGCTCCACCCACTATTGACATTGGCCACGCCCCCTACCAGCATGATCCCTCCCCCACGGATTACCCTTTCTACAGAAAAAAAGGTTGCTGATCTTACCCTGCTCCCTGCCTATACAGTGGTACCTCGGGTTACAGACGCTTCAGGTTACGGACGCTTCAGGTTACAGACTCCGCTAACCCAGAAATAGTGCCTCAGGTTAAGAACTTTGTTTCAGGATGAGAACAGAAATCGTGCAGCAGAGGTGTGGCGGCAGCGGGAGGCCCCATTAGCTAAAGTGGTATCTCAGGTTAAGAACAGTTTCAGGTTAAGAACGGACCTCTGGAACGAATTAAGTTCATAACCCGAGGTACCACTGTAGTAAATGATGTGATGTCTTGTGCACAAATTTTTGGGTCACATAGCAAATAGCATAAATGTCTTCAGAGTCTTCTTGTTTACTCCTATTTTAATGCCTTAAATTGTAAAAATAAATAAATAAATGCCCACAAACTAAACGGATTTTATTTATTTTCATTGAACAGGCAGGAAGACACAAAAGAAACACTAGACACTTTGCCAACATTTTGAAAAGGAGACCATTAAAATTATTTTAATTTCAAAACATGCCTACGCAATTTATTCAGAAGTGTCAGGAAATGTTCTGTTGTCAATGAGATGCAACTAGCAAGATGTTTACATGCTGGATAGGTTTGAAGAAATGCGAGGCAGAATTCTAAGCAGCAGTTGTTTTGGTTGGTTTCTGTGTTTTTTTAACACAGAGCTATAACAGAAAAAACAATGTTTAAAGCTTCTCCATAAACTTTGTATGGGGTGTGTGGGGTGTTAGGGCAGGGGTAGTACTTCTGGTGGGGCACACATTGTGCTCCTTCTGGGGTTGTCTGTCCACCTTTGGTCCCCACCCTACACTCCGCTCTCACCTGTGGCTTCTAGAAGCTGTCAGCATAAGAGTGCGGCCACCCCCTGGAAACAGCTTCGACTGGCTGGCCAAACCAGCCAATGAGGGTAGCCAATGAGTCGCAAACCCTTGGTGAGTTAGGGACTTCCCCGACATGCAAAGACAGGCTTCAGCAGATTGAGTGGACAAGACTGATAGTGGGACCAACGGTCAAGTTTTTGCATGTGCTACAGAGGGAACTGAGGGACAGACGGGACTTGTCAACCTGGGAAAGTAGCCCATTCAGGAGAAGGAAAACTCTGATCCTAAACCTCTGCTCCCTTTTGACTATACACATTCATGAGAAACTCTTCAGGAGTAAACCCCAATGAACAATCCGTACCCACTACCTTGCGGGACATTTTCGGGAGAAGAAAGGGTAAGGCGTAACCCCTACATTGTGGCTAGCAGCTTTGTCCTCCATGAGTTTGTCTAATATTTTAAAGCCATCACTGTGAGAACGAATTCCATAGTTTAACTATGATCTTCATGGGAAAGCACTTTCATCTGTCCCGAATCTTCCAGCTTCCAGCTTCACTGAATGTAGGGAGAAAAACTTTTCTCTATCCACTTTGGAGAACAGATCAATCTGGCACATGTTCTCTTTGTTAGGTAGGCTAGACTTGAGAGCAGGAGCAGACAGCCTAGAAGGGTGCTGAGGTGGACCTGGCCTCCATTAGCAGCATCACTGCTCTGTGCCAAGATGGAGCTTGGGTAGGGTGAGGCAGGAGAGCTGCAAGGCTGGGGTAGTACAGGTGCTCCAATGGAGCTACCTCAAGCAGGTCACGTCTTCCTGCCCTGCTTACTAGAGCAGGCCCTAATTTCAGATTATGTGGTCCTCAAATGCCCTGACACCTGCCATCTATGCATCTACCGCCATTGCATATTCATGTATTTAATCTGAGGGAAAGGAAGAGGTAAATCATTCAGATCAGCAGGTGTCAAGTAAATCATAGTGATGTACAGAAAGATCCACCTAGGCTATGTGAAAATAAATTTGGGCAATCCTGGTTTAAACTGTACACGCACCAGGTTACAGACATTGGATTTTACAAGGGAAACAAACAAGGCAAGCTCCCTAGAGAGCAGGATCGTTGTATTTAGTATATCCTAAGGTTCCTTATAGCACCAAGAATATCTTCCACGATATGTAATAAATACACATGAATATATGCACTATTTTTAACTGCATATTTCGTTCTGCTTGGCTGACAGAAAATACTGTAAGGAGATTTGTTGTATGAAAGTAAAATAGAATGGGGGTTGCCGTGCCCCGGGCAGGTTTTTGCGAAATGTAATCACTGCTAATCTGAAAAATAATGAAAGGGGTCAGGAGGCATCACTGTGGATTGTATTTATCCCATAATATGTAATAATATAAACCTATATGAGAAACCACATCATAAAGTGTGCTGACAAGGAGCCTGCTTTGGCCTGTTTTTATGTTACAAGCAAGCACATTGCTTTGTAAGGATAGGAACCTTGCAGTTCTTCCTCTACTCTTTCCAAAAATCTTTTGAGACCATCAACCACTGGCCAAAGGGAAATGCTGTGCTAAAGTTCTATGACCCTCTTCCTCCAGAAACTACAGTGTTCCTTTGCTGTGTACATTAATGTCTTCTGGACAACAGTAATACCCCCTGTGGACCAGGTCTCTCTCTCATGTGGCTTCCACAAGGTCACATGAATGAATCACTCTTCATGGAACAAAGTAGATGGGAAGGTAGGGGAGAGAAAGGGAGTCAAGTCTTTGTTGGCCACAGTTGCACTTGAGTCAGATCTGTTAGAGACACAGTGGTACCTCGGGTTAAGAACTTAATTAATTCCGGAGGTCCATTCTTAACCTGAAACTGTTCTTAACCTGAGGTACCAATTTGCTAATGGGGCCTCCCATTGCTGCTGTGCTGCCACACGATTTCTGTTCTCATCCTGAAGCAAAGTTCTTAAACCGAGGTACTATTTCTGGGTTAGCGGAGTCTGTAACCTGAAGTGTCCGTAACCTGAAGCGTCTGTAACCCGAGGTACCACTGTAAAGCAGCACTCAGAGAATAACAGCAGGGCATTTTTATTTTTTATTTATTGGCCAGGGAAAATAACAAGCTGTGGACCATGATTAGAGAGAGCCAGATGGTAGTGTGTAAAGAGGACACAGGCTGCTTCTCTGCTGCCGCCGTTCTGTCCTCTGCTGCCATAACCGCTGTAACTCTGCTCCCTCTGCATCTGACAGCAGCAGGGTCTCCGTCTGTGCCAGGAGAGATGAGTCAGTTTCACATGCATTGCTTCCGTGCCTAGGGAGAAACCCAGTTGCTTCTTTTACTTACTTCATGCCAGGTTCAAAGTGAGCAGCTTTCCACCTTTGATTCAAGCATTCCTTTGCTCTTTCCATACCCTTTAAAGAACTCAAGTTGCAGACAGAAATAAGTGTTATCATGTTGTTTGAGAATGTGTTATGGCGATGCTGACCCAACGAGGTGAACTACACATTTGGAACATGCCAACAGTAATATATGCTTGCATGGCGGCATCACAGTGTAGTGTGAACCTGAGATCTGATAGGCAGAAGTGTGATGTGTTAGGGACAAGACTGACATGAGTGGTGAAGCCATACTGTGCCACTTCTCAGTGCCTTGGGAGGGGGCACGGTTGAACCGGTTGCCCATCAGATATTACTGGACTACAACATCCATCCTGCCTGGTCATTGGCTATGCTGGCTGGGGCTAATGGAAGCTGGGGTTCAACAACAAATACCCAAACACCATAATTCTCTTGTACTCCCTGTAATCTTGATAAGTAACTGATCCTGCAAAAATGTGCCCTTAATGTCTTAGTTTTGGGGGAAGTGTGAATGTGAATATGACAATGATTCATGTCATGGACTGGCTGGATGCAGAAGAGTGGTGGGAAGCACCAGCTGGGGAACCCCCAAGGGAAGAAGGCTCAGAGTCAGGGAACTGGTGGTGGGATGACAATAAGCGGTTGGAGGGAGAAGAGGGAGCAGACTGGGAGGAGTAGGTGTTGGAAGGTGAAGAGGCAACAGGGTTTAATGAGCAGGAAGAGCCTGTGACAGAGAGCAGTCCAGGCTCAAAAGCAGAAGAGGAGGCTGGAGAGGAGAGGGCCCAAGAGGCAGAGATGAGGCAGGCTGCTGAAGAATCTAGGGAGTCTCCCCCTCCTGCTGTGACCAGCTCCCCTCCATGCTGGTCTCCCAGAACACACAGAGGTATGAAGAGAGTAGAACAATGAGATACAAGGTGACAGAGCCTTAGGCTGCTAGGGAAGGAACTGGGAAATGAGCCTTTGAGAGCGGTGAGAAGGCAGGGACCTTTAGTCCTCACAACTGCCTTATTGGGGCAAGACCTACCAGGAAGAGTTGCTGTGATCACTAGGCCTGTGCTGTTTTGGTTTCTTTGAATAAAGAGTTAACTTCACAGACACAGGTGTTTTTTATTGCTGACCTACTCCTGACAATTCATGGCTCAGAGAGTTGCTGGCAAATAACCACAGGCTCAAAGCAGCTCAACTGACAAAGGAGCAAACTATGAAGGCACTGGATTGCACCATCTTCTATCTTGAACCAAGAGACACTGTGTTGCATAAGGAGATTTGTTTTACGTAGGAAGCTGCTGTTTTACTGAGTCAGACGGTTGGTCCATCGAGCTCAGTGTTGTCTATACTGGCAGGGACTCTCTGGGGTTTCAGACAGGAAGTCTCCCCCAGCCCAACCTGAAGATACCATGGGACCTTCTGCATGCAAAGGCTCCACCCCTCAGCCATGGCTCTTCCCCTCATGTGGTACAGTCTCAGTGAGGTGCAATTCTACATTGAAAATTATTGTTGGTACAGCAGCTTCAGTCTGAGAGAGTACTGGGGGAAAGCCAGGAGAAACTGTTGCATGATTTTCCTTAAGACATGGTGCCAAATTAGGTGTGATGTTAATCATGTGGCTGGTCTTTGCCTGTTTGCTTTCTGCTCACTAAATAGCAGCTGCACACCATCCATCCCTGGATTCATGATTGTGATGCAGGAAGAAAAAAATACTTTTTCCCTATGAGGGCAGGGGAAAACAATATCCATTCCAACCTAAGTGATTCTATGTCTCATACCTCCTATTCCTCATTTGCCAGAAATAAAAACTTTTCAACCAGTGGAGAGAGGAGAAAGAGAGGGACATGTGAGAGGCAAGAGAGGGAGGGCCAGGAATGATGGGGAAGGCCTCCTCATAGGCTTTGTTTGTGGCCCCCGGATTCTCTTGCTTTTTTTGTCTGCTTGAAAGGCCCTGTTCTGACAAGCAGAGCAGCAGCAGGCTGGCTTTGCAAGGGTCAGGTCCCGAGGCATGCGCAAGCAACTATCTCTTAATTTAGGGGGGCACTGAGTGTTCATTGAAAGAAAAATGCTTCTAAACAGGTAGGCACAGTGGAATTAATTGGCGATGACCACTCACTAGAGAACTTTGGGCACGCTCCGAAGTGGAGCTAAACACTGTCAAAGGAAACCTTTCACAACTCATGAAACTGGCCCTGGAAGTCCGAGTCCTGGGTCAATCCAGAGCTGAATTTATGATTTGTAAAAATGTCAAAACCCAAGCCTATACTAAGATAACAGCATGCACTTTTCACCTTACAGGATGACTTTTTATTATTGTTATTTGCCACAGGGTGGAGAGGGAAAGGTGCAATCTTTATTTTATTTTACTTTTTATCTTACAGAAGTCCCCATCTCAGAATACACACACACACACACAAACGTATATTGCTTGTTCTCCTATATTATGTCATTTCTCTTCCTTCTTGGCCGTGCCATTTCTGGGTTGACAAGGCAACAGTGTGCATTGTGTAAATAAAGTTTGTTCTTCTTTTGAAGTATTTGGGAAGGCTTTGAAAATCTGGCTGCAGCTGTTCCCAATAATCTCAACTTTCTGCTCTATTTCTCTGGTTAACCTTGCTGACTCAAAACAACAATAACAAAAAACAAAAAATGTAGCCTGAAGGAAACAGTGCTAGCTGCTTTCTTCACTTTCCTGTGGCATATTTACTGGAGATTTTCTGTACAGATCTTTGATGTCCGTTGCTCTTCCTCTGCAAGGATTCCCATAGAGACAGGGAAGAGCTCACACAAGTGAGTTTCCACAGACAGAAAGGTGGGAAGCCTGACGGCCTCCTCCACATTCAAACCATCAGAGAGGCAGTGGCAAGGGGCTAATAAGATGCCAAAAGATATTCTCTCTCTCTCTCTCTCTGTCTGTCTCTCTCTCTCTCTGTGTGTGTGTATTTATGAAGATCTGCCTACATTTCTTCTATGAACGAAAGCAGCATCAATACAGCATTACTTCTGCATCCGATCTAAAATGTTATGGCTGCAATCTAACCTGGGAGAAAAACTTATTGAACTGAATAGGTATTATGTCTGAGTGGTCATGCATGGGATTGTACTGTAGATCCCATTTAGGATCATCATTAGTTTGACCTTAAATTCAATAAATTCAGGTCAAATCTAGGTTTGTAAATGGCAAAAAATAGCCTCCAATTTTCTTCACTGCTGCAAGTCTGAGATCAGCGTTGGTGGTGGTGATTGGAAATTCTCTTTACTCTTAGTTGGTTTCATCATTTGCTTTTGGAAAGTATTGCTTGAGAATTCGAAGAAACCAAAACAATCAGTGCAGTTCTGAGATCATCAGATAAAAACAGTGCAGCTTAGAAAGCCCACTATCATGATTCAAAGTGGCATCCGATTGTACCCAGATGTAGACAAAAACCTGCTCATTGATCTCAAAAACCACCATGCAAAATTTGGTTACAACATCTTAAGTGTTGTCGAAGTGCATAGAGAACAGATAAACAACTTTCCAAAATATAAAGTAGATTTTAAAGTTGATTTGCAGTCAACTTACATAGGCCACAGGGACGCAGGTGGCGCTGTGGGTTAAACCACAAAGCCTAGGACTTGCCGATCAGAAGGTCGGTGGTTTGAATCCCTGTGACGGGGTGAGCTCCCGTTGCTCGGTCCCTGCTTCTGCCAACCTAGCAGTTCGAAAGCATGTCAAAGTGCAAGTAGATAAATAGGTACCGCTCCGGTGGGAAGGTAAATGGTGTTTCCGTGCGCTGCTCTGGTTCGCCAGAAGCGGCTTAGTCATGCTGGCCACATGACCTGGAAGCTGTACGCCGGCTCCCTCGGCCAATAAAGCGAGATGAGCACCGCAACCCCAGAGTCGGCCACGACTGGACCTAATGGTCAGGGGTCCCTTTACCTTTACCTTTACATAGGCCACATAGGAAATAAAGAAGCCACCTTCTACTGAGTCCATCTGGCTCAGTAATGTCTACACTGACTGGCAGCGGCTCTCCAAGATTTTAGACAGGGAATATTTCCCAGCCCTACCTAGTGAAACCAGGGATTGAACATGAGATGTTTTGCACACAAAGCAGATGCTTCATGTGTCCATTCCAAGAGAAATGCAGGGGGTTGCTCTGTAGGGCAGGATAGTCCCAGCAGCAGCAGCACCCTGTTGACTTTTAAGTGGCTGGCTAAGGCAGGGTTTCTCTGTCATATCTGTAGATTTGTATAGTGCTCTAGTTAGAGTCATATTCATTGCTGCTGGAAGTTTCTTTTTTTGTTTCATGCATTTCTTCTGGTTTCTACTTTGCCATTTGAATATGCAGTTTTAATTTTTTCACTTGCATGTTAATGATTGCTAGCTGTGTGCAATATATAGATACTAATATAATGAAGACGTGAGTTCTGACTGTTTAAAAAAACATTAAGGCCAGCAAAACTCTATGGACTCCTGAATATGCTATTGAAAACCAACCAACCAAATGAATCTCTCTCTCTCTCCTTCATAGAAAGACTACTGCCACCCAATTTAGCATAAATTGTAGCTTGTTTGGAGAAGGGCAAAATATCTTCTTGAGAATCATATCTGGGCATAGATTTATCCCACCTTATTGGTACATTAAACTTAGTATGCTCGCTGTGAAACAAAGAAAGAACATTTCCCACTGTGTAAAATAGCATTAATGCTGTGACAAGGAGGACAGGTTTTGGGAATGAAAATGTTTCCAGAATTAATGTCCTGGCTTCCATGCAATTACCAGTATCCCACAAAGCATTCAAACTGAAGCTTGCATTATAGCAAGAAAAAGTTATACTGAGGTTCAAGCTTATCTAGGAAAAAAAACCCCTTCTTCTGATCTGGAAACTTTCCCCCTTACTCCACACTGCCTCACAGGCACTTTTCCAGCTCCTTGACAACACTAACCTAGGGAAATGGCCTCTTGAACTTAGGGGGACTTCCATAGCATTGGGCTCTGAAACATGTTTTTTTTTGGGGGGGGAGGGAATTGCAACCGTCATCTGAGGCCTTCTCTGTGCACGTCTTCCATGAGAGGTCCTGGCAACACAATAATGGGCCTTTTCAGTGGTGGCTCCCCACACGAGAAATGCTCTCCTCAGGGAACCTCATCTAGCACCATCATTGCACCAGGCAAAAACATTTTCCACCAGGCCATTTGGCTTTTAAATACCTGTGGCATCTTTCTGTAGGTGGGATGTTTCAGTCCTGTCTTTTAAAAATATGAAAGAGTTTTATATCCCTTCCCCACAGTTCTGTTTCTTATGCTGGTTTTAATGTGTGTGTTGTTTATTTTTGTTTGTAAATCACTTTTGTAAAAAAAAAAAAAAAGGTGGATCAATACTGTAATTTAAATACTAAATAGTTGAAGATAAAGAATTGTACCCTCCTCTAAATTTCAGGTCCAACCAGCCATCCATCCACAACCCAAATAGAGCTAAGGTGCAGAGGGGACCAGAATTAACTGTGCCAGAAATACTTTCTGTGGTGTTTTTGTGTGTGGTGTTTTTTGTTGGATGGAGCCCTACACAACGGCAACCCACATTCCTTGAAGCATAACACAACATGTACAGACAGCATCAACAAGTGACCTTATGAGAAAAAGAAAATTAGCAGCAAGAGGAGAACAAATTCAAACCTACCTCAGAGGCTGAAAGTGATTGAAAAGCTTTGATTTGAAATTCTCTCTCTTTTGGTCCTTTTACTCAACTTTAACAGAACGGAAGACAAAGACAAATGTTGTATTGCTGTTTAAAGCGAGTTCATTGCTGTGTTCTCAAAGATGCCCCAAATCTATGTTAAGGAACGGCAGGTTCTCAGAAGGAAAGTGACGATATTTACAGCAGCAGTGGGGAATGTGATGCAGGCAGTGGGCTGGATCATTTTCTCCCTCCTGCTCACAAGCCACCTTTGACAGGTAGAGAAGGCCACACACCTGCCAGTCACATAAAATCATAATGGTATCAATTATATACCCCCCTTAAAATAATAATAATATTTGATTGATTCTCAGGTGTAGCAAAAGTAAGGAAACAAAGGTTGCCCATTTTTGCCTGCAGGGTTTTAAATCAGGCCAATAAGTAGAGCTGTGTGCCATCAGAATATTGCTGACAACATACTCCAGATGACCCCACTCAGTGGTTTCACTCAACAAATTAGATCCCAATGAAAATTCTCCCATCCTTGTGCCTGGTTTGTTTGTTTGTAATGATATAATAACAGCCAACACATGGTTTGGTGTTGAGGTGATTTACTCACTTTCACGAGCATTAAAAAATACGTTGGACTGCATTTTTGGGGTGGAGAGAGACCAGGGCAGCGAGTATCTTGATATTTTCCCCGCCCTCTCTGTGTAGCTTCCCTTCTCTTTATATTCCCCCTGTCCCTTCACTGCATCCTCACCAAACCAAGAGAAGCAACCGTTCAAGCAGGTTCCTCTTTGGAAGCGATTGCTGAATGAAAACCTAATTTGGCTTGTCTTTGTAATGGGCCAGGGCTGGGCACCAGGCTTATGCAACAGATAAAGATGAGTAACTACATAATGAGGTTAAAATATTCATTAAGCTAATTGCACGTTAATTAAGTAAAGTACGCTATTAGGGATCCATTGAGCTCCATCTGTGTGGGCAAACAGGAGTGAGAATAATCACACCAGAAGAAAACCAAGGGAGAGACAGGCAATGGCACGGCTAGAGGGGCTGCATCACAGGAAGCGTTAGAGCTGAGGTCATCAGCATGAAGCTCTCTGAGCTGAGTCCATGTTCCCTTCCCACCAAACCAGATCATAGCTGTCAACCTTCCCCTTTTTTGCGGGAAATTCCCTTATTCCAGCGCCGTTTCCCGCTGCTTCCCGCTGCTATCCCAGATTGTTAGATATCCCATAGACTGTCCCTGGGACAGGTGAGGCTGCTGATCCCTTATTTTTGAGGCTGCTGATCCCTTATTTTCAAATCTGAAAGTTGACAGCTATGCACCAGATAGTAAAATCTCCACCTGCCTAAACCGTCCCACTTTGGACTGCCAGGGAGAGGAAGACAGGGGCTCACTTGATGAGAACGTTTTTCCACAAAATAAATTGCCAGCATATCAAAAGCAATTATGTTAAGGCAAAGGTTGGACTAGGACCCTTTTCCTTCCCCAATTCCTCTCTCTCTGTTATATATAATATTAAATTTTCTTTTTTACAATCTAGAATATTCATTTAGACAACCTTAAAATACCAATGACTTCGCTGCTTCTCTTTCCATGGTTCATTTTGCATAGCATAAATCCCTGCATATTTTATATAAACTAAACAATTCAGTATTCCATTATTACTTCTATCGAAACTTATTTACACTGTATAATTTATCTTAATGCTGCCAACGTTTTCAAGTGTACACAATTTCCCCTCATATATTCAATAAACATTTTCCAATCTTCTTTAAACAAATGTTCTTCTTGTTCTCTTGTTCTATAAGTTAGATCCGCAAGCTGTGAATATTCCATCAGTTTAAGTTGCCATTCATCTTTGGTTGAGACCTCGCTCGTTTTCCATTTTTGGGCTGACAAAACATGGGACTAGGACCCCTTTTCTACAGCAAGTACTCTTTACAGTTTAAAAGCAGCACAGGGTTAAAACTTTTGGGAATTATAGGGACAGAACTACACAAACTGTATAGAAATTTATTCATTTATGCAACTACAGCGGCAAGAATGTTACTTACCCCAAAATGGAAAGAAGCAGAAGAAGACTGGATACAAAAACTTATGGAATACGCAGAAATGGCGATACTTACTGGGAAAATAAGAAATCAAGATAAACTTTTAATAAAAGAATGGAAATGGCTTATGGAATATTTACAAACAAACTGTAAACAGGTAAGAACACTGGCAGGATTATTGTAATAACCTGCAGTTTTATTTAAAGCAGATGGATAAATGAGCAGATTAAGTTAATTTGGATATGGATAAAATATTAAAAATAAACTTAAGGAACCGCAGAAAGAGGGGGAAGGAAGTCAAGTTTTGAAATGTTAAAAAGATTGTAAAACTATTGAAATGTATAAAAACTGAAAATCATAAAATGAATGAATGAATGAATGAATGAATGAATAAAACCTTCACAGTCTAATACTTTAGACTTGCTGGTACTGGGGCAAAGCAGCAGCAATGCAGGTATTCTTCATGGCTACCTCATCTACAATGCCCATAGCTGTCAACTTTTTCCTTTTTTAAAGGGAAATTCCCTTATTCCAAATAGGATTCCTCGCAAGTAAAGGGAAAAGTTGACAGCTATGACAATGCCTCACTCTGGAAGGATCCTTCCAAGATGGTAGTTTCCCAGACCCTAAAGATGCTCACCCCACCTGCACTGCAGCCACCTAAGCAGTGGCAAAATCAAAAGATGGAGGAAGAGGAAGAGGAAGAGGAAGAGGCAGCAGCGTGTGAGCCAGCCACTCTGTCTCAGGTCGCGAAATGTCTTGCCCCGGCTGTGAAGCACAGTTCCCCTTTGCACATGCTCAGTACCAAATGGGTGCTTTTCCTGACTCCACAAATATTTCCAGGTGGCAACGCTCACAGTCTCCGGCTGCAAATGTTCGACAGCTCTGCATAGCCAGGGCGAGGTCTTAGGTGGCACTTTCTGGGCTTTGTAAAGCTGTCTACTGTACTCTTTGGACAGCGGGGAAAGAGAGTAACTTTGGGAAAGGGGGAACTGGTAAGTAAGATGGGCAGCATCAGTTTTCTGTTACTCCAGAGGGTTCAAGCAATCCTTGGACCCAAGGGATTTAATGTAGAAGAAGAAGAATTTAAACTAAACATTCGGAAGAAATTCCAGATGGTACAACCCATTTGGCAGTGGAACTGGCTGAACTGGACAGTGGTGGGCTCTCCCTTATTAGAGGTCTTTCAGCAGAGGCTGGATGGCTACCCAGCAAGATTGATGTATTAGTGAGTTTCTTGCATCATGAGTTGGACTAGATTATATTTGAGGTACCTTTCAACTCCAGGGTTCTCCGAATTAATTTTTGAGCTGAGCAAGTGTGGAGTCATCAAAGTGTATGTGTGGAAGGGTGTGTGTGTCAATTTCTCAAAACCTGGAATATCGAAAGAGCTCCAGGAAAAATAGAACAGATTGCTGCTCCATTTAAAGCACAATCCAGGGTACATCTACTCAGAAGTAAATCAAACTGAGTTAAACTGGGCTCATTCCAGGTAAGTGAGCATAGGATTGCAGCTTTAAACGTCTTGTGTCAGGGCCACAGAGGACAGATTTGTTAATAAATACCTCTTCAAAAAAGAAGAAAATTTGATCTGACATAATTACGACCAAGGCTCCAAAAGGCAGAACAGGGGAAGAGTCTAAATATTTCATGATAAAATTCATTAATAATGGAACATAAGAACTAAATTACATAACTGCCACCTTAAGTTAAATAATATTTTTTCCATAGAGGGAGAAGCAGATGGGATGAGTCCCACAGCCAATACTTTTAGTTCAATATATGAATAATTCTGGCAAACAAAAATATTAAGATTTACAGAAAGCGGGGGTGGGGTAGATTCTATCAAGAAAGAGGATTTGGAGAAGGAAAAATTAGTGCTACCACCAGTGATTGGGCATGGGGAAAGTAACTGGAATATTGTGCCCTTAATCTTGCAACTTGTCTGTATTCAGAGAAACTGTATTCAGAGAAACTGTATACAGCCTCTTTCCGTTTGTTGGTTTCTCGTCATAGAAATGACACCACTTCTTGTTATTTTTAATTATTGTTCTGCAGAATTGAAGCTGGCACAGCTTGTGACAAAGGCCTGTGACCTCCAGATGGATTTCTGAAGGACTCAAGTATCGTACTGTAAAAGTCCAGCTCCTGAAATTTGGGTGAGATCTTTCAACAAGCTCACATAATTGAGTTCCCCAAGTTTCTAAGCCTGATAATTCAGGCTTGTTATCCTGAGTTAACCTCACTCACAATTAATTTACATGAAGCAAAGTTGCTAGGTAAGATCCCTGGAGCCTCAATGCTCTAAACTGGAATATCATTCGGAACCCCTCTATCCTTCATTAAAGATTTTAATCCAGTGCACATTTATCTGGAAGCAAATCCAACTGCTTTCAATTAGAATGACTTCTGGGTAAACATGCATAAGCTTAGGTCACAAGCTGCTTGTACCCAAGGGCCTTGCTTTGTTGTAAAATGGGTTTAAAAGCTAACAAACATTCTCCTATGTGCACCCCAATCTTTGAGCAATGATATGCTTTAGGGGAGCCAGCATATACTTCATGTTGGGATTACTTGGAATGAAGGTTGCCAGAGACTGTGGTGTCTTTGTGATAGATGGTTTTATTTACATATATAGAACAACCTGAGCATAAAATGGAAGGGCTCACCACATTGACACTCCAATGGATCTTACTGCCCCATTAGGTTTCCAAGTCATTTCTCCCCGCCAGCTACAAGCCTTACCTTTGTTTTGGCACAGAGAGCAAGTCGAACCTCTCTGTCTTTCTAGCTTCATGCAATAACAGGCAATACTAACCCCTGGCCTGTTGTTCTCCCACCGCTAGGGAGAACCACTAACTAGTTGTTTCTACGGCAACACACCTGTAATTGAATAACTCTTTAGTCATGTAAAAAGGATGCCTAAGAGACTTAGCTAGGGACATTAAATGGTTTGGCCACTTCAGCAGTTACCTTCTACTACAGAATCCCATCTTACAGCTATAAAACCACAGACCTGGATGGACTTCAAAGATGGCACCCAAAGTAGCCCCCATCCTATAACAATACTAAGCATGGGAAGCTGTCTTACCCTAGGTCTGAGTCTGACCTCCACACTTACTGCCTGATTCTTTCTAAATTAAAATGCAAGGCATGTGTTCTTCCCCTCCTTGAAATGGGGGAAGCATCATGGATGAGTGGTAGAACATATTTGTTGAGTATTAGCTGTCCCAGTTTGGTCCTAGGAATTGCCAGTGCAATGGATCTTAGGTATAAGGCTGGCCCAAGGACATTGGGGATGGAATTCCACTAATGAGTCCCATCAGTGCAAGGACCTTCACTTCCATGTCAGGGCTCCCTACCTTCACCCTGCACCCTCTAATTGCTTGGGGTGGGGTTAGGAGAACTCCCAGAGCAGTGTGCAGGTGGAGGAGAGAATGGATCATCCCCCCCAACCCTGGCAAGCCAAAATGCTTGCCCTGTTGGAACAATAGCCTTAGTGTGATTTTGAATTCCTCCCTTTGCTGCCTGAACTGAGGGACAAGGATACTAGATCTCCTTCAGATGACCTATTTCAATCTGTAAAAAACAACAACAAATTGGTGTTTCCTCCGATTAAGCACTAAAGAGTGGGTTTACACAGGAAAAGCTCCAGGCAAAAAATAAAAATGTTTTAATGCTCAGACACAGAGCTTTAAAGTGTGGGCCTGTGCCCGGAAAGAGTGGGGCAAAAGGTAAATGCATAAGCCCATCTTCACTCAGAATTTATTCTGATTTATTTGCAGGGCACAACTAACTTTCCAGCATGGATTTGAATTCCTTCTACTAAATAGTGAAGTCTGGTGATACCCCTTACTTTAGACCATGATGGACAGTGTCCACCCTGACACATAAGAGAACCAGGCTGGCTTAGGGGCAACTGTGTCTTACAACAGAAGATAAGGACTAGGAGGCTCAAAAGGTACAGATGGAGCTGTCACCACCACTACCACAACACACACACACACACTGCCGCATCTTGCACCTCAGGCAGCTGCTTCTCTCTGCTTCCTTTTAGGGTTTTGATCCTGCCAGGCAGCAGAGCCAGGAAAGACATTTGCCAGGGGCCTTGGACTGCTGAATTTGCCACTCAGAGTTGACAACACTGGGCTAAATAAACCAAATGGTCTCTAACTCTGCTTCCAAAAGGTACATATGCTCAGACTCTGGTAAATTTGCAAGGAAATAAAGTGGAGATGTTCACTTTTCCACTGGCCATTGCTTCTCTCTCTTTATCAGCACCAGTGGTTTTACAGGCATTAGCAGGTGAAGCATAGAGACAAACATTATCCCCCGCTAATATCTAAAGACGAAACTGCTGTTATGTGTACAGTGCTGGGGCTGGCGTGAAGTCATTGGCAATCCTACCGTAGTTGGAGGTCTATAATGAGGGTGGCCAGATCCTGCTGAAAGTCCCCCATCTGCACCCCCATCTACCCCTAAACATTTTGTGACTCTAACAGAAGAAACTTAAAAAAAAAAAATTCTTCTCTAGCACGGTGAATCATCAGTTCCGTCGCTACCCCCGATGGCGGCCTCATTTCCTGTCACAGTGTTGCCTGAGTCTCAGACAGAAGCGAGTGTATAATGTGTGAAGTAGGAGTTGGAATCTAGCACAGTGATTGGTCAGTTTCGTTGTTACCACCTCTGATGGTAACTTCCTTTCCTTGTGTTTCCTGAGTTTCAGACAGAACCCAACCTCATGCCAATGTGGAGGTTACTGTGAGCTGGGAGGTTACTGTGAGCCGGCTGTGTAATATAAGGTAATGCATGTTCTTTGTGCTTTTGTCCATTTACTGTATTTATTTTTCCCGATTGGAGCTATGAAATGGTGATTTTCTTGAGTCAAAATGAGAGTACCCCTAAATTTTTATCTTTTTTTTAAGAAAAAAAAACCACTGGGTCTAATCATCCGGACATTTCCAGCATGATGCTATACATGTTCCCGCTATGGGACTTAATCCCAGGTGACTGTATATAGCAGGGGTGGGTAACCCCAGTCCCAGGGGCCTGATACGTTCCATCCACAAGCGATTCCTCCCCCTCCAAGACCCCACCAATGTTGCACTGTTCAGACACCAGATACTTCCTTCATATAGTGCAGCCGCCACCATTATGGTGTTACCTCTGGCAGGACTTCCCCCAACTGCATGGCAGAGCCAGCCAGAAGAGGAATTTCCTTCCCACGCTGATCCAGACTGTGTATATGCTACACTGTTAAAGGACATTCTAAGGACATTCTTTCTCTTAAAAAATTCTGGGCACTGTAGCTTGCCCCTCGCAGAGTTACGGTTCCCAGTAATCCTTAACAAATGGCAGTGTCCAGGATCCCATGAGGTAAAGAATGTGCTTCAATTGCATTAAAGGTATAGTGGGTGCACAACCCCTGGATTAGTAATTGGCACATGGATTCCCACATACCTCAGAGATACAAAGTTGCTGGAAATTTTGAAACCATAGAGTATTCTCCTTCTTTAAGTTGGGAACAGTGGTGCTTCTCCACTTGGGCAGTGGTGTTCTGCCACCCGAAGCAGTGGCCTCATTCGCAACATGGCTGGGCCAGCTCTGAGTAGCACAAAATAAGTAGCGCAAGGAGGGCCTGGAGGTCATGCCACACCGTAGTTGCATCCCCATTTGCAATGTTCCAAGGCCTAGAGGCTTCTAGGCAAGACCAGCACTGCCCATAAGCCTATTCTCGATGTCTTTTGCATTGGACCCTGAACTGCCTGGAGTCTGGTCCAAGATGCATTGCTGATGGTGGACTCCCCAAAACCCAGTATTTTGCAGCAGCTGCTTGCAACCTCAACTGACCATGTTAACCAACCTGAAAGTGTCAGTTATCAAGTTTCATGGTATCCCATCTGATCCAAGGATGCCCAGCAACAGAACCCAATGGGATAGGAGGTCTTATTTTGTTTTCATTTTATAATTTGGCAGCCAGAGTTGAGCATTAAGCAAAGTTATCAGAGGAGCTCATTGCACACTGTGTGCAAGGGTGTGGGTTCTATTAAAAATCCATTTGGGGAAGAATTTGCCGAGCACGCCAAGTGGGAGAGTGAATGCAAGCAAAATAAAATTGTTTACAAATTCAAACAATTATTCATGAAAGGTTATTTTGCTGTATTAGCTCAGCTGTACAGACAGTGTGGGGGTTAAGAAAAGAATCTATTAATAGCTCAATAAGAGAAGTGACAGCTGTGCCATTTTCTTTAGGTTCTCTGTAGCCAGCGGTAAAACCCACATCTTTTATAGTGTTATTAAGCATATTTTCAGATGGATGGAACACTCTCAAGAGCACATCTCCACAAAGCTGATTTATTTAAAAAAACACACACTGTAGCCTTCTTTTCTTTGTAAAATAAATAGCTTGCAAGCACCTCCCTCCAGTAAAATGCACTGAAATAGTTCAAATTACAAGACAGTTCAAGTTACTAAAATCAGATTCATATATTAAAACCAAGAGGAGGCAAAAAACCAAGGCAAAACAATTCAGTATAAAACAGGGAGACAGACCTTTAAACCAAAAGCTCTGCAAATAAAAAGGTGTTAGTACCTATATTGAAGCTTAAAAGGTAGAGGATGTGGTTCCACTAAGCTTTGCTCAGAATAGATCCATTGATGTTAATGGACCTAACTTATCCATACTTACCTTTTGCCTTGTGCTTTCTGGGCATAGGTCCACACTTTAAAGTTCAGTGTTTGAGCGCCAGGGCTTTTTTCAGCCAGAACTTGCCGGAACTCAGTTCTGGCACCTCTCAGGTGGGCCCCATTGCCATTATAAGAGAACAAGGGCAGTGTTCATGGTGAATTCCAGCACTTCTTTCCCTAGAAAAATAGCACTGCTGAGAGCCCCCCCCCTTTTTTTAGCCCTGGAGCTTTCCCCGCAAAAACCTGCTCTTTAAAGCTGAAACACAACAAATGGCAAATCAGGTTTTCTGGGAACTGCCATTTGCTTTGATTCAGTGGTAAAGAGTGGGTTTTTGTGGGGAAAGTGTCAGAGGAGGAGGAGGAGGAGGAGAAGAAGAAGAAGAAGAAGAAGAAGAAGAAGAAGAAGAAGAAGAAGAAGACGACGACAGAGCTTTAAAGTGTGGACCATGCCTGGAAAGCCAGGAGGAAAGGTAAGTGTGAATAAGCCCTTAGCCATGTTTGTTAGTTTCAGTGGATTTTAGTTGAAAGCAACCAACCCTGAGAGGAAGTTCCACAACCTGAGTGAAACAACAGAAAATCCCCTTTCTCTCATCCCAATCAATTATACTTCTAAAAAGTGATGGGTTACATAGAAATCAGGCAAGGGGACACAACCTATAACAAGTACTGTCACCTTCTGCTTTCTGGAAGTAAGACGCATGGACATCCTAATTTAATTTTGTAAGTAAATACAAATTGCATTGTAAGCCTTCTTAGGAGGGTTTAACTATGGAAAGGTGGCATGCAAATAAATGATGCTGATGATAGCGATTGTGAACTGAAGCGGAGCATTACAAGCCACTGGGAAACACATTCTGAATCAAGGAATCGCAAACTTCAGTGACATCATCGTGGGAAAGTGGTTTCTACCTACAATCCTAGAGGGCAGGGGTGGAGAAATCGTGGTCCTCCAGTTGTTGTTGGCCACCAACTCCCATCATCCCTGCTCAGTGAACATACTGACTACAGCTGGAGTCCAACAGGCTCCTGTTGATGGCTGCTGACAGAGGATGCACTGCTTAACTGGACTAGACAGACCAATGATCTGACTCAGTAGAAGTCTGCTTCACACATTTATATATGCTCAAGCTGGCTTCATAATCCATTTTATTTCTTTATTCAAGCAGAGTTATAGTCCGCCTTTTTATTGCATGCATGATTCTCAGGGAGGCTAATAACAAACATTAAACAACTATAAAATCCATGCATAAAACATAATAAATATAAAACAGCAAAGGCATGAAAAGGATGCAGCACATAAAAGCAGCTGAAACAGAGAGGTCAGCTGGATAACGATCTCTGTATCTATCTATACATATATGCACTAGTCAGATGACATACAGTGCACTGTGTTCCGTTCTGGGCACCACAGTTTCAGAAGGATACAGGCAAACTGGAATAGGTTCAGAGGGGGGCAATGAAGGTGGCTTGCAGTATGGAAAACAAGTGAAAGAAGCTGAGTATGTTTAGACTGGTGAAGAAAATGAGAACATGTTAGTATTCTGCAAATACCCGAAAGACTGCCACAATGAAGAAGGTAAAGATCTGTTCTCTACTGCCCCAGACAAGAGGACTAGATCTAGTGGGCTTACGTTGCAGGCTAAACTTTAGGAGAAAGTTATTGACAGTAAGAGCAGGTCAACAACATGAAACCAGCTTCATAGAGTGGCTTTCTCCCATTGGAAATCTTCAGACAGAAAGTGAGCAGCCATCTACTGGGGATTCTTTATTCCAGGGATTGGACTAGATCATGGAATCACAGAATTGTAGAGTTGGAAGGGTCATCTCGTCCAGTCTCCTGAAATGCAGGAACATCAACTAAAGCATCCATGACAGATAACCATCCAACCTCTGCTTAAAAGTCCACTACCTTCCGAGGGAGAGCGTTCCACTGTCAAACAGCTTTTAACACCAGAAAATTATTCCTGGTGTTTAGTCAGAATCTCGTTTCTTGTAACTTGAAGCCATTGGTTTAGGTTCTGCCTTCTGGAGCAGGAGAAAACAAGCTGATCTCCAAGACCCCTTTCAGCTTAGAATTCTATGATTCTACCACTTTCTGTGCTGCATAATGACTTCTTGCACTTCTGCTGTGCCAGCCCTGTTGATGGTAGATAGCAGCTCCAGTGCACCAGTGTTGCCATGTGATTACAATATTTGGACTCAGCTGACATTGATGGAAGACCATGGCGACTTGTGACATCCTGTGAAAGTTGCAGTGCATTGCTGATCCCATGCTCATGCTGGTGTACCAATGCCTTGAATGAGGCGGTAAAAGGAAGTAAAGTCCACATAATATTCACATTCCTGGGGGCTGGAGGAAGGGTATATAATTAAAAATATTTAATGTGGGTTGGGGGGGGGAGCAAAAAGTTATTTTAACCAAAGCAGTTTATGGGCAAGATGACCTAATACGTCTTTTCCATTTCCAAAGTCTCTCAACCTACCCTAAGTTTACCATTAAGGAATCACATGCAAATTTAATTAAGTATTTAACGTTTTCCTTCCTGTAGCTCTCCGCCTCATCAACTCTTCATCTCATTTCAAATCTCAGCTGACTCTCTCTTTTCTCTCTGACTCATGTTTCACTCCCCCTGTGCTATTATCCCAGTAATTGTATGATTTAATTCTCTCAAATGTTTTGGGTTTTCTCTTTATGGGAAACTTGTAATGCTGCATATTAGCCTTGCTAATGCTTGGTTTTTAGCCTGCACACAAGGCAATTTGGTGCCGGGCCCTTTGACCTCTGGAGACCTTCGTTCAGATTAGGGCAACAATAAGAATGAATGTGGTCGATTTATTCTTCTGTAGGGAAAAGCATATTTTAGAGTCAGTCATGGTTTATTCATATGAATTCCAAGACACTGAGTGCTGCAGCATCAGCCTGAGAGTCACAATGGTACTACTTGGAGAGCCAAATCCAAACACTTACCTAGCCAGAACTGACAGCTTGTGTTACATGCCGGCAACTCTAGGTGGCTGCCTAGAGCAGTATGTTGAGCAGTATGTTTTTGCTGCTGCAAGGGATGGAAAGAACTCCTATCCCCTTTTCAGTCAGTGGTGGCACTGATGAAATATAGTGAGGAAGACAGTTAGGAAGCAGGTTAGGAACATACCCGCCATACACTCTTTCAGGCCATTGGTCCATCCTGCTCAGTGTTGTCTGCATTTACTGGAAGTTGCTCTCCAGGAGTTCAGACAAGGGTTTATTCCAGTCTTACCTGAAGATACCAGGGGTTGGACCTGGGACCTTCTGCTAGCAGAGAAGGAGGTCTACCACTGAGCTACAGCCCATCCTCCAGGTTCTGAGTGGGCAGGCCTGTTTTGCACACTCAAAGTATTGACAATCTTTGGTAAATAATGGGCTCCTGTGACTTTCATCCTCACATGTGCAATGGGAACTTACTCTTGGCTTATTTTCGTTCTGTGGTGGCCCCATAAATAGATGTCAATATGTATGAGCCTAAAAAAGGCTCTCTAGCCCTTACTCTTTCTAAATGTAAAAGGTCATTTCCACAGACTAGACAAACTGTCCCGGACAGAGTTCTTAAGATCTATGATTCATGGGAGAACCACATTCACACAGCTCATCCTCAGTACAGTGGTACCTCAGTTTACAAACACCTCGGGTTACAAACACTTCAGGTTACAGACTCCGCTAACCTGGAAGTAGTACCTCGGGTTAAGAACTTTACCTCAGGATGAGAACAGAAATGGTGCGACAGCAACGGGAGGCCCCATTAGCTAAAGTGGTACCTCAGGTTAAGAATGGTTTCAGGTTAAGGAACACAATTGATATCCTGGAAAAACTAGAAGTGAATATAAACACTAAAGCAGTTCTGATATTTGTGGATGTGGAGAAAGCTTTTGACAACATCTCTTGGAGTTTTATGAAAAAGAACCTACAGGGGATGGGGGTAGGCCAAGGTTTTGAAAATGGTATAGGTGCAATATACTCTGAACAAAAGGCTAAATTAATTGTAAATAATGTGGTGATGGAAGAATTTAAGATAGAAAAAGGGACACGACAGGGGTGCCCAATCTCCCCATTGCTTTTTATATCGGTCCTGGAGGTTCTGCTGAATATGATTAGAAGGGACCGGTTGGTTAAAAGTATACAGGTCGGAGCCAAACAGTACAAATTGAGAGCATTTGCAGATGACTTAGTATTGACGTTACAGGAGCCAGAATCTAGTACCAAAAGGGTTTTAGAACTAATTCAAGAATTTGGTCAAGTGGCAGGATTCAAACTGAACAAGTTAAAAACTAAGGTTTTAGAGAAAAATTTAACACCGATTGAAAGAGAGAGGTTTCCGAATGAGACAGGTCTGACTGTGGTTAAGAAAGTGAAATACTTGGGAATTAACATGACAGCAAAAAATGGGAACTTATTTAAAGATAATTATGAAAAATGTTGGCCGGAAGTGAAAAAAGACTTAGAAATTTGGTCAAATTTGAAGCTTTCCTTGTTGGGTCGAATTGCAGCTATAAAGATGAATGTATTGCCTAGAATGCTGTTTTTGTTTCAAACACTGCAAATTGTGGACAAGATGGACTGTTTCAAGAAGTGGCAGAAAGATATCTCTAGATTTGTCTGGCAGGGCAAGAAGCCCAGAATAAAATTCAAGATATTAACTGATACAAAGGAAAGTAGTGGATTTGCCCTGCCAGGCTTTAAACTTTACTATGAATCAGCAGCATTCTGCTGGTTGAAAGACTGGCTGCTTCTTGAGAACACAGACATTTTGGATTTAGAAGGTTTTAACAATGTCTTCGGGTGGCATGCATATTTGTGGTACGACAAGGTTAAAGCACATAAAGCATTTAAAAACCATATTGTCAGGAAAGCATTGTTCAATGTTTGGATAAGATATAAGGATTTATTGGAAAATAAAACCCCAAGGTGCTGTCACCAATGGAAGCAAAAGCCCAGAAAAAGCTCAATATGGAGGCCAAATGGCCGAAATATTGGGAAATTTTGGAACAAGAGGGAGATAGACTAAAACTGCAGAGTTTTGAGAAACTAAAAAACAAAGTGCGAGATTGGCTTCATTATTATCAGATAATGGAGGCATATAATTTGGACAAGAAAATTGGCTTCCAGGTGGAAAAATCAAAATTAGAAACAGAACTGTTAGAACCCAAAACTAAGATTTTGTCAAAGATGTATAACTTGCTGTTGAAATGGAACACTCAGGATGAAACGGTGAAATCTGCTATGATTAAATGGGCACAAGATGTTGGACATAACATTATGTTTGCTGACTGGGAACAGTTGTGGACCACAGGTATGAAATTTACGGCATGTAATGCCTTAAGAGAGAATATTATGAAAATTATATACAGGTGGTACATGACCCCAGTCAAGCTTGCAAAAATATATCATTTGCCCGATAATAAATGTTGGAAATGTAAAGAAACTGAAGGTACATTCTTTCACCTTTGGTGGATGTGCCCAAGAATTAAGGCTTTCTGGGAAATGATTTATAATGAAATGAAAAAGGTATTTAAATATACCTTCCTGAAGAAACCAGAGGCCTTCCTTCTGGGCATTGTCGGCCAATTGGTGCCAAAGAAGGACAGAACTTTTTTTATGTACGCTACAACAGCAGCAAGAATACTCATTGCAAAGTATTGGAAGACACAAGATCTACCCACTTTGGAAGAATGGCAGATGAAGGTGATGGACTATATGGGATTGGCAGAAATGACTGGCAGAATCCGAGACCAGGGAGAAGAGTCGGTGGAAGAAGATTGGAAGAAATTCAAAGACTATCTACAGAAATATTGTAAAATTAATGAATTTTAGAATGATGTTGGATAGAAATTAAGTGGTTTCCAGCTGTAATGCTTTAAGAGAATATGAAAAAAGGGTTATAAATAGGTAAAAACTTAATGGTAAGGATTTGCTGAACCAACAATTTGAAGTGGAATACAAAAAAGGGAGGTATGAGGAGGTCTGGGAAACAAGCTAAAGGAAAATAAGCAATGGAAAATCTCTGTGTTTTTAACTATTTTTATTTTGTATTTTTGTTATTTTTTTCATTTTTATTGTAATACTTTAAAAAATCTTAATAAATATCTTATAAAAAAGAAGAAGAAGAATGGTTTCAGGTTAAGAATGGACCTCCGGAACAAATTAAGTTCGTAACCAGAGGTACCACTGTACAAGGCCCCTTGTGAAAACAGGATGCTGGATTAGATGGGCCTTTGACCTGCTCCAGCAAGGGCTCTTCTAGCGTTCTCATGCAATATGCATTATGTGCACCTAAAATGCAACACGTAAATGTGCCAAATAAGTGTTTGAAAACATGCCTCACACAGGAACACTCTTCAGAGAGACGGGATCACTTGCAGCTCCCTCTTGAGTGTACGGTTGATGGCAATGGTTGGTTTGGAGCTGTGCAATCTGTTTACTTCATATGCCAACAGGCAACAGGTATGGCAAAGCAGGTGGAAGCCAGAGAAACATATCTCTGACCAAATCTGACCTACCTGTATCGGCATATAGGTGGTAGTAGCTGTCCTGATATGCAAAGCAGGAACAAGATGCTAGCAAGGATCCAGGAGCAAAGCTAAGCTAAGTGCATAATTATATGGTACTTGGGGTAATTTTCCTTTTCCTCTGAAAATGCACATTGGCTCTGATTTTCCTATCTGCAGATTGTAAGCTCATAATTAGCAGCAAATTACTCACACAAGTGACAATTTTTGTGCTTTCAAGTAAACAGACAAAATACCCGCAGTTCTCAAATTGCCTCTTGGTGCTGCAGACACCTGGCTCTTTCCGGCCTCATCCAGTCCACGTGTTGGGGAAAGTGGGGGGAAATGAGATGGGGGGGGGAGGCATAAGGAGGAAACGTCTTTTCTCAAGTAGCTTAGAGAAGAGTCCTTCAAATATAACTTCAAGGGAAAACCTTAAAACCACACTGGGGGTGTGTCATGGCAGTTGTCCCTTGAGAAACAGCGGCTGGAATTGTTTTTGCTGCCGAGTCACAGCATACCAGTGAAACAGGGGGGAGGGGACAGCCTAACACCCCCCCCCCCCAGTTGCTAGATGAAATGAAATCCACAGAGAAACAGACTGCAGAGAATGTGTGCCTGGTTTGACTGGGGAGTAAAATGGATACAAAGTTCTCTTTCATCTTCAAGTTCTACCTAACTTGAGATCTCTGGAGAAAGCTTGTTTTCATACATGAGACAGAGAGGGAATGAGCAAGCAAGCGAGGGAGGGGCTGAGCATAAACTGAAGCTAGAATTCAGCAATGTAACAGCTTCACTATAGCAAAAGGTCTAAGGCCTGTCTAAGGCGGCCATCCTTCACTGTACGTCCACTCCTGTGTAGCTACGCACATCTTTTTCTCAACCTTCTTAACGTACTTGATAAAGTTGCCAGTTGCTGAAGACACTCAGCTCTATTTCTAAATAATAACTGAAACAGTTGAGGCTGTGTAGTCTCTGGTCCTGGATGCAGTGGTGAGGCGGATGAGGAATAGCAAGATGAGCTTGGAATCCTGGCAAGATGGAGGCACTGGGGGGGAGTAGTTCCTGACACCCTCAAATTGTTGAGCTTTTCGTTTAGGAAGACCCCAAAGTCTCCCCCTAGAATAATGATTTTAAACTTTTGGAACCCTTTCTGCTGCTTTTTCCATTACATTTTTGCACCCGAAAACCAGGACATGTCAAGAATTTTCCTGACGTGTGGAAAGCCTAGTAGTGCCTGAGCTAGAAGCTGCAGTTAGTGCAGAATGCTGCAGCATGATTGCTGACAGGAGTGAGGTCTCATCAGCATATAATACCTGTGTCCAGAGATCTGCACTGGTTGCTGATTTGCTAGCAAACCAGGTTCAAGGTGTTGCTATTACTATACAAAGACTTTAATAATTTGAGCCCAGTCTACCCACAAGATCTCCTTACTACAAATCTGCCCTCTCACCTGGCACTATTACAGGTGCCACATTGATAAGAAATTGATCTTTTGGTGTGGGGTACCTTCACTGTGCACTTTTCAGCATCTGCTAAAGACCTTATTGCTAGACAGATATTTGGAATGTGGATGTGTTTTTAGTTTATTGGTGGTTTAAATTTTTTGAATGTTTTAATAGTTTTTACTAATAAAAACAAACAAACAAACAAGACCCCCGTTTGGTTGATTAATGCCAGCACCTGGAAGGAAAGATGTGGCCTCAGCCAAGTACCGGTATACCTGAAGGAGCATCTTCACCCCCATCGTTCAGCCCAGACACTGAGATCCAGCTCTGAGGGCCTTCTAGCAGTTCCCTCACTGTGAGAAGTGAGGTTACAGGGAACCAGGCAGAGGGCCTTCTCGGTAGTGGCGCTCGCCCTGTGAAACGCCCTCCGAACAGATGTCAAGGAAATAAACAACTATCTGACATTTAGAAGGCATCTGAGCGCAGCCCTGTTTAGGGAGGTTTTACCGTAAATGTTTGATGTTTTATTGTGTCTTTAATATCCTGCTGGAAGCCACCCAGAGTGGCTGGGGAAGCCTTGCCAGTTGGGTTGGGTATAAGTAAGAAATTATTATTATTATTATTATTATTATTATTATTATTATTATTATGTTCAAAGAAGAACAATGAAAATGAGCCAATGGTTAACCACTGTGTGTGGCTGCTGTATGGTCTGGATTCACAAAGACTATCTAGGCAAGGTATATATATGAGTGCACACTTTTAAACGCAAGGAAGTCGCCTTGTATTGAGTCAGACCATTCGTCCATCTGACTCAGTACTGGCTACACTGATTGATGAAGCCTCTCCAGGATTTCAGACAGGAGTTCCTGTCTACTTGGAGATGCCAGGCATTGAACCTGGGACCTTCTGAATGCAAAGCAGATGCTCTACCATTGAACTACAACCCTTCCCACTTTGTTGATAATTGTGTAAGGTATTCGAAGGAGGCAGTGTGTGTGTGTGTGTGTGTGTGTGTGTGTGTGTGTGTGTCTGTCTGTGTCTGTGTCTGTGTCAGACTCAGCACATGCAACTGGAGCATTTATAAAAGGGATAAGTTCACAGTGGGTATGTCTTCAGGTCCCCACACTCCACTCCCAGGAACAGAAGCACTTCACGATGGCATCTAATCCAAACAATTTGTATGTGGCTTGATCTGAATCCCCGCTGGTTCCTTGCTCAGCTACACTTCATTGCCAGAGCAAGCTACATCAGAACAGGGGATCATCTGGTCTGCTGACAGAAGGGTAAGCTATGCACTCAGCCGTTTGCCAATCCTAAGCAGCCTGCCTGCTGCACAAACAAAGCAGTAAGGATGGCAAAGCGCCGTTGCAGTTTCAGCGCTGCTGGAAATTTCAGGAATGAACAAGCCCAATACCCTAATCTGTTTGGCAAGTGGCAAAGTACCAATGAGGTAAGGGGAAAACAAGATTATGGGCAGATGGCCTGGCGCTGCCATCCTTTGCTTTACTTAATATTAATATGCATGCCATGCTTGCAAGGGAAAAAGGCAGGATGAAACAATTAATCTGGAGCATCCAGCCAAAGAAAGGCAATAGGAGTCGCAATCTGCATGCAATTCAATTACTTGCTTTTTATACCCACCCCCTGCCTTAACCAAAATGATAAAGTTAAATTTTCAGATAGGTTTGTCAGTTTCTGATCTAAAGTTTGTTTCTGGGACTTAATAGTGCCAGTGCTGGGCAGATCTTCACGCTCCGCCCCTACTTTGAACTCTCAGCTCAGAGGGAGATGATACTGTAGCTTCTATGGCTCATACTTAGAGGAGAGCATGGATAGCAGCTGGAAAAAATTATGTGGGACCAACAATGGAGCCCACTTATCTTTTTCTCTGGTCTAAACCAGAGAAATAAACCAATGTATTTATGTGGCATTCTGGTTCAATCAGGTGCTTCCTAAATAATCAAATAACACGATCGCCTGGTTGCCTCACCTTCTAGAATGTTTGGAAGAAATAGAAATAGTTCAACAACTCCTCCTAAAGAGGCCTTTTCAGAACTATGAAACAACCAGCCAATTTTAGACTTAGACGGTTCCTTTTATTGTGTTAATATAGCCTGTCCCAACCTTGTGCCCAAGACCAATATACTGATACTTGGGTGCTAATGTGAATTATGAGGAGAATGAGCAAACCTTGCCAGATGTGGAAGCAGAGTCCCTGGACTCCACATCTGTATATGGTGAGATACATGCCAGAACATGTAACCTATGCAAAACTATTAAACCAGCTGGTCCTTCAGGAATCTGGAGTCATCCCCCTCCCTTTGGTGTTGAAATTTATTGCTTATTCCTATACATTCTTTTTTTCTGCTTTCAAATAGTTCTAAGATCTTGGCCAATACACAGATGCATAATTTATGGAAATAAATATGCATTTTAAAAAGCCCCTATGGCTGTACTAAAATAAATCCAGGAATGCAGATGTAATAAGTTCACAGATAATAAACATACTATCAACCTATTAACACAGCCTTCCTCAACCAGGTAACTTCCCGATTACCTGGACCTTACTGTGGGTGTCTGCTGTAGACCTCCATGGCAGACTGAAGAATTGGTTGATGCCTTCTCACAGCAGATTACCAAACATTTGAAAAGAAGAGATATAGTAGTCATGAGCGATTTCAACTACCCGATATTTGTTGGAACTCAAACTCTCTCAAGAATGTAAGGTTCAACAAATTACTCCATTGCCTCACTAACAATTTCATTTCCAAGAAGGTAGAAGAAGCAACAAGGGGGTCATCTATCTATCCCTGGTTCCTACCAACAGGGAGGAACTGATCGACAAAGTGGAAGTCCTGGGAACCTTGGAAGAAAGTGATCATGTCCTCTTGGATTTCATGATACAGAGGCAAGGGAAAGCTGTTTGTAGTCGGACATGCACTGTGTGTAGTCGGACATGCACTGTGGAGAGCCAGTGTGGTGTAGTGGTTAAGAGCGGTAGTCTTGTAATCTGGTGAACCGGGTTCGCGTCTCCGCTCCTCCACATGCAGCTGCTGGGTGACCTTGGGCTAGTCACACTTCTCTGAAGTCTCTCAGCACCACTCACCTCACAGAGTGTTTGTTGTGGGGGGAGGAAGGGAAAGGAGAATGTTAGCCGCTTTGAGACTCCTTCAGGTAGCGATAAAGCGGGATATCAAATCCAAACTCTTCTTCTTCTTCTGGACTTTAAGAAGACTGATTTCAAAAAGCTTAAGGAACTACTGGGTGAGATCCCATGGTCAGAAATACTCAGTGAGAAGGCAGTCCAAGATGGGAGTTTCTTATGCAAACAATTCCAACAAGAAAGAGAATTGGGAGGCATCTAAAGAAACTGGTGTAGCTGTATAAGGAGCATGCAGATGAGCTGAGATATAAGAAGGGCATATATAAGAAATGGAAGAGGAAATCACAAAGGAAGAGTATTCCAGAGTAGCCAACTGTCAGAGGGAGAAGGTCAGGTGGGCCAAAGCTCAGAATGTGTTCAGGTTTCCAAGAAAGTTTAAAAATAATAATGAATGGTTGCTTCAGCTGTGTTTGAAGCAAGAGGAAGAATAAGCAAGTAGTAGGTTCTCTGTGTGGAGGAGAAGAAATGCTATTGCGTGACAGAGAGAAAGCAGAAGCGCTCAACACCTACTGTGCCCAACCTGGTGATGCAAGGAGGGAGCTGCAGCCCAAGATCAGGCTTTAAATAAATTCAGTTCTCCAGGGACTGGTGAGCTGCACTAAAGGAGCTTGTGGATGTAATCTCAGAGCTTCTATCTAGAATTTTTGAGAATTTTTGGAGAACATGTAAGATCCCGGCAGAGGTAGGGAAATGTTCTCTTCAAAAAAGGGGAGAAAGAAGACCCAGGTAACTACTGACTGGTCAGCTTGATGTTGATACCAGGAAAGGTCTTAAGACAGATAATTAAAAAGTCAGACTGTGAGCACCTAGAAAAGGATACTGTGATTACTAAGACCCAGCAAGGGTTTCTCAAAAACAAGTTATGCCAGACAAATCTCATTTCTTTTTTTGATGGAGTTACTTTGTCAGTCAGCTATATGTAGAAAATTATTCAAAACATCCACTCCAAGATAATACCCAACAATTCCGTTTTCTATAAACCAATATTTTATTCAGTCCTCAAACCGAAATATTGTAAGTTCATTTACTTCTTCAAACAAAAATAGGGAGTTTCCAATATTTAGTAAATATTGACAATGATTTTTCTCTGATTAAACACATCAACTTTGCCATCTCAGCTAAGTTCAATGATTTTAACAACCATTCCTTCATGGTAAGTAATGAAGAATCTTTCCATGATTGTGCATATAAAAGTGTCATCCTTGTGATTGTGTGTTGAAATAATGTTCTATAGTCTTTTTCTAATTGTATATCCATTTTTCCTAGCAGGAAAAGTTCTGGCTTCAACGGAATGTTAAACTCCAAAATCTTCTGCATTGGTATATGTATTTATATCCAAAATTTCTTGGCTTTTTTACAAGTCTACCAAGCATGATAAAATGCCCCTTCATACTTTTCACACTTCCAGTAAATATTTGGAACATTTCTATACATTCTAAATAATTTCACCACAGTTAGACACCATCAATGCATCATTTTATTAAAAAAAATTAAGATCATAGCACAATGTAAATTTTATCCCTTTAATCTATATATGTTCCCACTGTTCCATCTGTATATTATAACCAGGTTTTTTGCCAATATAATCATGCATTCTTTAAATTGTTCTTGAATTTCGACAAAAGTTTATACATTTTCACAATAACATGTTCATCATCTGTACAAAACTACGGTATATTTCAAAATTTGGCCTTCTTTGTTCTATACCAAAAGTCTTTTTATCCATCTTGAATCCCTCTGTTAGTTGTAAATGAGAAAACCACTGGAAGCTATAACCTTCTACTATTAACTGTTCCCTTGTTTTAATTTTACAATCTCCTTGACTCTGCTCTAATAGCTCTTGATAGGTCAACCATTTCTCTTTGCCTTTCTCCTCTTTTGTATAAAAAGCTTATTGTGGTGAAATCCACAAGGGAGTCTTTATACATAACCTAGCTTTATATCTGTTCCAAATTCTTAATATGGCACATCTAATAAAGTGATTTTTGAAATCCACATTAATTTTGATGTCGTACCACAAGTATCCATGCCACCCAAATTTTAAATCATGTTCAAGTGTCATTTTTTGGAGAGAGTATGGTTGGAACTGGGTTACCTGAAAGACTGTCTCACCCCCTTATATAGCCAATTGATTAATGCACTCTGCAGAGGAGGACCTCCTGCAGATATAATCTTATCAGGAAATCCATTCCACACAATGCCAAAATTGGGTATTTTGTATTTTACACCTGTTCCTTGGAATTCCCTCCCATTGAATATTAGGTATGAATAATCTCTGTCGCGTTATTTGCACCTACTGAAGACCTTCCATTTTCAACAAAACTTTTAGGTTGAGATCTTTCTCAGTCTGCATCCTTACTGGAATTAATTTTAAGAAGCTGTCCTGGGCTCCATTGGAAGGACAGGTGGGATATAAATCTAATAAATAAATAAATGTGTCTTATAAATGTCCAGCCGAATGAATGAATACAGGGGATTTTTTTTTAAAGTAAGCACTCAAGTCTCTGAGAATATAATACAATTATCATTGTGCCATGATGGGTGGTTCAATAGATACCTAAACAAAGAAAATGCTAGGGTGAGTTGGAAACTGGAACAGATAACAGGTAACATTAAAGCATTAAGCACCTCTTAGTTGAATCAATGTTGTATTTCCATCTAGTGAAGTGTGTTTAGTTCACGATTTCTTTGCTTCAAACAAAAATATATTGGAACTACAGAGGCTCTAGAGACAGTTGACAAAAATTATTAGAGACATGAAAAGCCTATTGTGTAAGGGGAGAGTGAAACACTGGGACCATTTGCTTTACAAAGTAGATGAATGAAAGTAGACGTGATGAAGGAGCACAATTAATGGTATAGAAAAGTAAACTAAGAACTCCAACTTAATATATTTGGTAATCCCGGCATGAAGGGGCAGTCAGTGGAATGAGAGAAGTGATGATCAAAGGACAGCCTTTTTTTTTTTTTAACACAATACATAATTAACTCTTGGGACTCCCTGTCACAAAATATCACTGAAACCAGAAACTTTGAATAATTTCTTCTTCTTCTTCTTCTTTTTTAAAAAATATTTTTTCCAGGGATATAGAAAATATCCATGTTCAGCTGAGGCAGGAAACATACGAAGAGGTATAGAACATAGAAAACTTGAGCAAGATACCAAATGGACAGAAGATGTACATAACAAATTTAAACTGTGAAAGATGGGATGTGATCTAAGTAAACACATTTAAGCCCCATTTATTTCAATGGGAAAATGAAGCACTGTGAGATCCCAGAAGTGGGTTCATACCTGGGGCTCAGCTGGACCCATCCTCTTTGAATATCCACCAGTAGCTTTACTGACTTGTTCCAGCTCTCCCCACTGTGATTGGCCAAGGCCTTTTCATGACCCTATACAAATTCCCAATTCTTGTTCACAGACTTGATGCAACAAGGGGCCAAACTAGACAGTACTTTAAACGTGCAACTGCATTTGCATACCTTTACAATTAGTTAAGGGACCCAGGTGGCACAGTGGTCTAAACCACTGAGCCTAGGGCTTCTCAATCAGAAGGTCGGCGGTTCGAACCCCCACAATGGGGTGAGCTCCTGTTGCTCGGTCCCAGCTCCTGCCAACCTAGCAGTTCGAAAGCACACCAGTGCAAGTAGATAAATAGGTACCGCTCCGGCGGGAAGGTATATGGTGTTTCCATGCGCTGCTCTGGTTTTGCCAGAAGTGGCTTAGTCATGCTGGCCACATGACCCGGAAAAACTGTCTGCGGACAAACATTGGCTCCCTCGGCCAGTAAAGCGAGATGAGCGCCGCAACCCCAGAGTTGTTCATGACTGGACTTAACTGTCAGGGTCCTTTACCTTTTAACAATTAGTTAGTTGGTTGGTTAGTTTTAGGAATAACAGCCACAAGAGTCCCCTGATATAATGTCTCCCCTCTCCATGTGCTGTGAATGCACCTATGCTTATTTTTGTGTAAAGGACATACATACTTGTGTAACTGCAGACTACAAATTAAGTCTTTTGGCTGTGTTCACATGTTCCTGACTTACTGTGGTTTAATGAGCAAGTTCAGGGGAGATCCAGGTTGGTGGCAGCACTCCTACAGGCACATGATTCTGCCAGGAGGAGGCCATGGTCTCTGTGCCTTCACCTCCATGAACTACTGCTGATTAGACAGAGGAAGTCTGAGAGTGAAGAAAATAATCAAACTGTCTTCATAACTCTTGCCTCTTTCTTGATGGGGTTCCTACTTCACACTCACAGCTTAGGTGTTATCACTTCTTTGCAAGATTGTTTACATTTCTGATTAAAAGCTAAAGGTTGCATTCTGCTGGCTTGAAGAGCTTTTGTTAAAGTTCTGTATGTTTCACAAGCTGACCAAAGCAGTCAGAGGTAAGCACCACTGAGTTATATGGAGTATATTCCCAGGTAACTCTGCATAGGGTGTGTGTGTGTGTGTGTGTGTGTGTGTAAGTAAGTAATGGCACTCTATACATAGAGATATAATAGATTGAAACACTTGCATGACTTTCCTTTGGGAGCCTGGTTCTGAAGGCTGTCATGCTAAGCTCCTGCATCTGTATCTAAATGTACCGTATATGGTTTTATTAGTTTTTCAAAGAAACATGAGAACAAAACCCCTTTAACAAACATTCCCTTGCCCGCTCCCACAAAACACAGAATCCTATGGGAAAACATTATTCAAAAGTTTCAAATGTGAAAACGTGAGTCCTGTGGATATCACTGTATTTGATGTTCTATTGAGTATATGATAAAAGGATACCATGTCTCTATATAATCTATCCTCGTCTCTCTTTCCAGCTAAGGTTTTAACTTCCTAGTCAGTTTCTCCCCCTGAAAGTGCTATGGGTCAAACTTTCTGCTTCCATTCTGACATTTGCAAATTCTAAAGATTTCCAGTTTGGGGCAACAAGTTGTTGAACTGCTACTTTAAAAAAAACACCGACTGATTTCTCTGTATCTCAATTTGACATTTTTTTTAAAAAAAGATTGTTAACAATACTAAAATTGGGGAACAAAGAACATTTTTTTCTGATCAAACTTATTTCATCAACAACATTCTCCCCAAATAGTTGTAACTTGTCACATGCCCACCATTTATGTTCAGTGATTCCAACCTTTTCACACACTTTTCAGCAAAGAGGAGAAATAGCCTTGTTAATATGACTGCAGTTGAAGGGTATTAAATGTGTAGAAGCTTCAGAATATTTTTTTTTTAAATATTGTCTTTAAGAGCTACTTGGCCCACAAGCTCTCCCAATCTACCACCTCAATCACTGTCTCTGGATCTGATTCCCAAGTATGTTTTATCAAATTTGTTTGGCCTAATTGCATGACACTTGCAATCAAATTTTCAAATGGTGTGCAATGTCTAGAAGTGTGGGCAAAACATTCTGGATTTGTTAGCATCTATATCTATCTAAAGAAATTCAACCCAGTAGCGAATGGCATGGTGGATGGCAGTGCTCACGTGACCTCCTGACAGCTGAGTCGCTGCTGCTTTCCGGGGGCAGGGGAGGGCAAGGAGACAAGGAGGTTGGACGGGTGCAAATGCACCAGTGGAGCCAATCTGGTGCTTCTGCTGACACATTTGCACTGTGCCAACGTCCCCTCTGCCTTGCTTCTCTCCCTTCTGATAAGCAGCAATGACTTAGCTGTCAGGGGGTCAGGTGAGTGCAATTGCCCCATAGCTGCTGAGTCAATAAAACCAACTGCATAAGCAAGTGTTACAGGATGTGAGAGTTGTTTATTACAAGCACTGGCACTTCAGAATTTCTCACAATACCATTGGGGTCTCCTGTATGTTCTGTGTGTACCTCTGGTCCGTGCCAAAGCGAAGAGAATTTCTGGGCTGGCCCACAAGAAGATATTGGGTTGGCTCTTACATGGCAATGATCTTGCCATTTTTAGTAGCCCATTTCTCCTACACCTACATTGATTGACACCACCAATGAAGGACTGCGCATTTTTGTCAGCAGTTTCTTGGTTCTGTTCAAGCATCCACTTTTGAGTTGCCCAGCGGGAACAGTCCTGCCAAGTGCGAATTGCCCGTGTTACAGTTTTGAGAGTGCCAAAGCAGCAGCTCAGATGGAAGTTTTAATGATGTTAATGACAAAAAGTGAAAGCAATGCAGCTTTTTCACCTGAAGAGTTAAAAGTGCATATTTAATTATTTGCCAACCTGCCTCTTGGCTTCTTTCTACTTGCCCCAGGCAATCACTTAACTGAAGTTTTTGTCTTTCATGAAGATTATTTTTGAGACAATTTTCTGCTGGGGAAAGGCCTTGGATTGACAGCTCTGTCACAAAATAGAATGTTTCAGTCTACAGATGTGGAAAAAAATCGTTAAGAGTTTTTATTGGGTGGCATAGTTCATGGCACTGACAATGCAAGAAATTCTGCTGTTACATATCTTCAGCAATTTTTCTCGCACATTTAAATGCTAGTTCTTATATATAGATTCCTAGAGTCTTATGCCTCTTTGTTATGCTATTCATCCCTATTTCTTCTCATTATAAGCCAGAAAGGTATGTGGGTGTGATTTTGTGGATATGCCTACTTGCCTGCCCCAATATCCCCCCCCACACACAATGCAATGGTATATGTCTTATCTGTTCTGATGTCATAGTAAGTTTGGGTAGCTGAGAGGTAAGGAGAACTTTGAAGATCTTAGAATTTAATGTCCTGGAGTAATTTTCTGTTAATTTAAACTATCAGATGATTATTACCAATAGCTGTGGGCTTTCCAATGACACCTGGGGAATGCAAATTGTTTGAATGGCGTTCATACCCTCTTGAGGAAACTGATGGTCACAAATATACAATATTTATGGCTTAGGACATGTGATTGTGGGTGTGATGCAGAAAATGGGTATAACACAATGTGTCTCCGTTCACCACTTAAATGAATAGGGTTTAAGCACACAGTGAAACCTTTAGATGTAACTCTACAGGAATGGGGAACGTGGACTGGAAATGGGAATGGACTCCAACTCCCACCAGGGTCCAACACTACTTGGGGGGCCACAAGCTACTCATCCCTGATGTAAAGGATGTTATTCTTTCGTGAAGTGCTGCACTTACTTAAAAACGTGTAAGGTGTTGGACATAAATGGGGGTGGTGTGTGTTTTTTTGTCCAATTTCTTCTACTTCTTTAAATTGAATGCTTTAATAAATAACTTTAATTAGAAGCCTAGAGTTGAGTAATGAATTTTACCTCAATACTTCACTTATCCATGAGCCCTGTTCCTCAGGCTATCAAGTTGCTTGGCGAATGTTAGAAGGTGTGACACACACACACACCCCGTCTCAAGAACACGGCCACTTTGGGATCTACATGTCCAGATTTCAAATATAATTAAAGCAAAGGTAGCAGCTGTTGTTTATGAAAGAGAGAGATGCAAGAGGGTGGGAGCAGGAGGACCTTTGCATCACCCACACAAAAATTGTCAGGAAGGTGAAAAGGTGAATTCAGTGCCTTCAGCTGACCCCGGCAAATGGAAAGAGAAACACTGCTCAAGCAGCTTCTTCCAGTGACTTCGTTTTATTTTTATTGCAAGTCATGAGTGTGATTGCTGAAAAAGTGACATGAGATTTACAGTGTGTGCATTTCTCCTTCGGGGAGAGCATCTTTGAACATACTGAAGCTGCTGTATACCTTGGCGTATACAGAGCTTTCCTTCAAGCCAAAGGACTGTGTATGTGTGTGTATTAGTCCATCTAAGAATGTTCCTACATCACAATAATCGAGCATGTTCTCCTGAGAGGGCTTCTCAACATTAACAGGAGAAGCAGCTCTGATGAAGTCATGAGGAGAAACTGTGTTTGATACCAAGAGTTGGATAGTTGTGTCAAAATACCTGAGATTCCAGAAAATAATCACCAACTGTGTCAGGTGGGGCAGCACAAGCTATGCCACATGGCCTCCTTCTGTCCAATTTTGTTATTTTCTGATTAGCAGAACAGGCCTTGGCTAGCCATGCAAAAGCATCCTAAACCTGCTGTAACTGCAGATGTAAACCCTGGGCTTCTTTCTCTCGGCATATTAAACAGAAGGACGAGGACACGAATTGGGGGGAGCCATCTTGTCCCTTTCTCCTACCACTCTTTGGCACATCTCATTCCCACACCATCTCCAAGCAAACTGTTTCTTGTGAAGTGCCACCATAGGTCTTTTATGTGTAAATATTTCATTTTCTGATAGAGCTTTTTTTTGGCGGGGGTGGTGGTGATTATGAATTCTAGATGTGCTGAGGGGCCTTGCTATGCATGAGATGCAGAGGAACAGCAAGGACTTAGCAAGGAGGAAAGGCATCCAAGAATAAGAAACAAGACAGTATGAAGCAAACTACTGATAAAAAGGAAGTGGAGTGAGAACGTTGCTGCCTTTCCAGCCATCCTCTTGGGTGATTTTTACAGCCTTGCTTTGGACCCTGATAGAGCCTGACAAGTACACATATAAATCAGCTTTGGACAGAAATGAATGTGGATATCTTCCTCTCTTTGAGCTCCTGTGGGCAGAGGTAACAAATGAACAGGAGGAGTGACTAAAGGAAGCCTTTGGGATGCGAAGCAACACAACCTCACACAAGTGAGTTCAGCACAATTCTTTCCTGTCCAGTATCATCAAGCAGACCTAACCCTATCACATTGCTCTGGGGGGGTGGGGGAGGCATGCATATCCAGCTTTCACAATTAATGTGGATTTGGTGCTCTTCCACAACAAGCCCATTTTTTAAGCAGTTTAAAAACCAGAGTTTTTGCAGTAAGGAAAGGGCAGGGGAATTGCACTGGAAAGAGCGGAATAACAAATGATTGATAAGACGCAATATAACCGAAATGCAAACATATCAGGATGCATGCTTAATAAACAGATTCTCTGGAAGATAACCCTGTGGTCATTGCTTGCCCTGTGGCGACCCCCCCCCACTGAAAACCTGCACCCATTTTGTTGTTCTTCAAGACGCCCTTTCCAAAATGGCTTCACTGTGTTTGTACTAGTTCCCAGGCACATCTTCATTGCTTCTGAGATCACCTCGATGGCAACCCTGTACACTTTCTTCCAGTCTTTTGCTCAGATCCCCGTCCTTGCCCTAGATGGGAGATCACAGCTCTAATACCGCCTTTGTTTCTACATGTGCTTCATGGCTTTCCAAGAAAAAAAGAGGAATTTGTGCTACGGTTGTGCTGATGAGAAGCTGAGCACGGGAATCAGATAACAGAAGTCGTGGCTTTTATTTATCTAAAGATTCGGTGACATACAATTTTCTTTTGAAGCGTGCTTCTACCAGCCAGCAGCGACTAAACAAAAAGAAAGACCTACTCTGCAATGTACTGTGCCCAATTAATTTTTTTTTATACAGCACTGCACAAGAGGCAATTTAAAAAATGGTTTTTTTGGTAAAAAAAAATTGTATGTATAATATTACTTAATAATAATAAAGGTAAACAAAGGACACACAGATGTGATAATTCTGACAGTGCAACAATCCTAGCCCAGATTTGGGGCTTGCTCACGCTTCCACTTGTCCCCTGCATAAAAAGGTAAAGGTAAAGGGACCCCTGACCATTAGGTCCAGTCGTGACCTACTCTGGGTTGCAGCGCTTATCTCGTTTTATTGGCCGAGGGAGCCGGCGTACAGCTTCCGGGTCATGTGGCCAGCATGACTAAGCCGCTTCTGGCTAACCAGAGCAGCACACAGAAACACCGTTTACCTTCCTGCTGGAGCGGTACCTATTTATCTACTTGCACTTTGATGTGCTTTCGAACTACTAGGTTGGCAGGAGCAGGGACCGAGCAAAGGGAGCTCACCCCGTCACAGGGATTCAAACTGCCGACCTTCTGATCGGCAAGCCCTAGGCTCTGTGGTTTAACCTACAGCGCCACCTGCGTCCCTCTGTCCCCTGCATAGAAAGCAGCTAATGGGGGAAAGTGGTGGGGCAAATGAAAGTGTGGATGAGGCCTAGGCCTGCCTGGTGGGACAGGGCCACTCCTGAATTCCACCCTGCTTGTGAAACCTACACTAAATGCCATACCCCTCAACCATCCCATTTTGAGCAGGACATCCCAGAATTACAGAAGCTATTGCGGCTTCTGATTAGATACTGGAATGTCCTCTTTTTTTGTGTGTCTTGGGCTATTGCGCAAGTTTGCTGGCTCCCGCGAGAGATTGGGACCAAAAATGAGTGTCCCCGTTTGGATCAGTGGGATATTGGAGGGTACGTAATGCTAATGAATTTTCAAGGTTTTTTTTTTTTTTTTTTTTAAATCATCATCACAAGCTGCTGTGGGGAAACATAGAGAACTGATCTTACAACTGGAAAAACGAGATACTGAGGGAAACCAAAATTGACAGATTCACCCACCCCGAAGTCAGACCCCTGGTCTGCTTAGTTCACTATTGTCTACTCTGACTGGCAGTGGCTCTGCAAGATTCCAGGCAATAGCCCATGGGTAGGCAAACTAAGGCCCGGGGGTCAGATCCGGCTCAATCGCCATCTAAATCCGGCCTGCAGACAGTCTGGGAATCAGTGTGTTTTTACATGAGTAGAATGTGTCCTTTTATTTAAAATGCATCTCTGGGTTATTTGTGGGGCATAGGAATTCGTTCATTCCCCCCCCCCCAAAATCTAGTCCTGCCCCCCACAAGGTCTGAGGAACAGTGGACTGGCCCCCTGCTGAAAAAGTTTGTTGACCCCTGCAATAGCCTTTCCCAGCCCTACCTAGCAATGCCTGGAGTCAAACTTGGGATGTTTTACATACAAACCACGTGTGGTACCACTGAGTCACACCCTTTCCCTCTGAGGAAGCCCTGGCAATTTCCCCAGAAAAGGTGCTAAAATACCTTAGGCTGTCATATCTGACAGCATTTGATGGTTGTTGTGCAACCGTCTTTAACATTTGATAGTTGGCATATAATATTTTAAAAAGAAAAGAAATAAAGATTCGATATATTACATACAACAGTAATTGATATTTGACACTGACCGCTCATGAAATTTTGTAACTGAAGCCTGCCAAAAACAAGCTTATTGAAATATTTTGGGGTAAAAATATCATATGCAAAATGAGATCCCACCCCCATCCCCAGATTAGAATTCTCTCGTTCAAAAATGAAAGAACCAGAAAAGAAAAGTGTGGCAATTTAAAAATGTGTACATTTTAAATGCTTAAAAATATTTCTTTCTACCTCTGTAGAATACATAAAGACAGTTACCTGCACAATCTTATGCATGTCTATTCAGAATTGAGCTCCACTCAGTTAAGTGTGTTTTATTCCAAGGTAAGTGTGTATTGGCTAGGTTTTCAGGTGTAAAAATGGCAGCAGGGGTGAATTTTGTCTACTCGGTCAAATGTCAGGGGAAATGTATGTCAATGCGACGGAAAAAGCAGCGGAAACAGCTCCAAAAGCTTAAAATCACTATTTTGGGGTTAGGTTTCACCAAAAAAGCTCAACAATTTCTCAAAAAAGCTGAACAATTTTGGGGTCTTCCTAAAAATACCTCAAAAGCTTCGTGTGTGTCAGGAATTTTACTTTTTGAAATACAGTGGTACCTCAGTTTATGAACGTAATCCGTTCCGGAAGTCCGTTTTTAAACTGAAACCGTTCTTAAACCGAGGTGCACTTTCCCTAATGAGGCCTCCCACCGCTGGCGCCCTTCCACCGTTTGGATTCCCTTCTTAGGCTGATGTAAAGCTCTCAAACTGGGACACCATTTCCGGTTTTGCGGAGTTCATAAACCAAATCGTTCTTAAACCGGACTGTTCTTAAAACGAGGTACCATACAGTGGTACCTACACTTAATTACCTGGAAATAAGCCCCATTGAACTTAGCAGAGAATACTTCTGAATAGACATGTACAGAACTACACTCTAAGGAATTTATTTCATGGAACTGCAAGTTATGGGCACACTTGTGGTATTGTTGTTTTCGAGTTATGTTGGTTCTGATGTGTTACACTGATTGTCACAATACAAAACATTAAACATGGCCTTCTCATCTACTATGTATTAACAGCTTTTGCTGAAGTATAAATTATCTCACACTTCCTTCAGTGTTGCAATAGGAATCTTTACAAAGGTTTTGGCAATATGCAAATTTATTTAAAATTGCTCAACTAATGGACGTAGATAGATCTAAAATGTCTTAAATCTATTGACAGCCCAGATTAATGGCCCCCTAAGACAGCTTCCAAACAGCTTTGTACTTGAGAATTCAATGTCTTCTAACTCTAACCTCTAATTCTGCTCATGTATTCCTTGCCAAAGAGTATTTCCAGCTTCATATACAACATTAGACATAATTTGACAAGCTCTTTAGCAATCAGGCTCCCCTGGGTATTTGACCGCCCACCGACCTCTCAAACTCCAAAGCAACTCGTGTAGCAGGTCTCCGAGAGATCGGATATGCTCCGACTCCTCCCAACACTAAACGGAAAGACTTCTTTAAAAGACTCCCGGTATTAAATGAAAAAAGAAGGGGGATTTAATAACAAAGGGGGATTAGGGAATTTATTTGGGCTGGGTGCCATATGCTTCAGTCTGCTTGAAGCTCAGGAGCAGCATTCTGCTTAAGTTCTCATTTTCACTCCAGTTCCTTCACCTACAAAGCCTTGCTTGTAAATTCTCCTCCATGGCAAAGGAAGCAATACAGAAAAGGATATGGGGAGTGGCGGGGATAGAATTGTTTCTCTTCCTAATAAGTATAGCTCAGTGAGAGCTATACCTTTGAAAAAAGCTTTCCCTAGTTCTTCTGCACTGTTTGCCCATCTCCAAGGAAGGGGTCACCAATTTGCATAAAATTTGAACATTTGTGCTAATTTATGTTCATAGATACAGATGTAGAAATAAATACTGTAATTTAAACAGAAATACAATAGATATAGGGACGCGGGTGGCACTGTGGGTTAAACCACAGAGCCTAGGACTTGCCGATCAGAAGGTTGGTGGTTCGAATCCCCGTGACGGGGTGAGCTCCCATTGCTCGGTCCCTGCTCCTGCCAACCTAGCAGTTCGAAAGCACATCAAAGTGCAAGTAGATAAATAGGTACCTCTCCGGCGGGAAGGTAAACGGCATTTCCGTGTGCTGCTCTGGTTCGCTAGAAGCGGCTTAGTCATGCTGGCTACATGACCCGAAGCTGTACGCCGGCTCCCTCAGCCAATAAAGCGAGATGAGCGCCGCAACCCCAGAGCTGGTCACGACTGGACCTAATGGTCAGGGGTCCCTTTACCTTTACAATACATATTGTCATAGTGGGGAAGGCTGTAAGCAGCTGTTCTGTGTTTAGTCAGCTGTCCATCCAGGTGATGATTGTTGCTGGGCAACTTCAAGGACCCTCCTGCTCTCCCTTCTTAGGGTTATTGAACTTTAAACTAGATTTGGACTGGTCAGCGCTTCAAATAATTATTTATTTGTTGCATTTATATCCCACCCTTTTCTCCATGGAGCTCAAGGTGGTTACATAGAGGACTGCCTTCTGGGGCAGTAGCTCAGGGGTAGGACATCTGTTTGGCATGCAGAAGGTATCACGTTCAGACCTCAGCATCTCCAGGTAGGAGATGTTGGGAATGTGCCTGAGCTGGAAACCTGGAGAGCTGCTGCCAGTTGGTGTAAGCAGCACTGAGATAGATGGAAGAATGGTCTGACTTGGAATAAGGCAGCTTCCTATGTCCCTGTCACCCACATACACCTGCACAGTTCCCATTAATTTCACTGTGGTTTCCACAGAACCTCCAGGTGGATTATGCCTTTTGTGTCTCTAATAATAATAATAATAATAATAATAATAATAATAATAATGTCATACCTTGGGTTGAAGTAGCTTCAGGTTAAGCATTTTCGGGCTGCACTCCGAGCAAACCGGAAATAACGGAGCATGTTACTTCCGGGTTTTGCCGCTCACACATGCGCAGACACTCAAAATGATGCCACGCACATGCGCGGAAGCGGCGAATCGCAACCCGCGCGCGCACACACACATGGACGCAGGTTGCATTCGCTTTAGGATGTGAATGGGGCTCCGGAATGGATCCCATTCACATCCAGAGGTACCACTGTAATTTGTATACTGCCCTTCATCCATAGATCTCAGGGTGGTTCACAATAGGGATCAGCAGGAAGGCTGTGAATGTAAAGATCAGCTGATCCCAAAGATGTTTTAGAAAAGCCAGCTTTTTGTCTGAGACCTGAAGGTACTCAGTGTTGGGGTCTGATGGGTTTCCCTGGAGAGCTCATGTCATAAGGCACCAGCATCTGCTGAGAATGCCTGGCTCTTAGAACATACCTGCCACACTTCAGCTGGTAGGGGCAAATGGAGCAGGAGCTCAGATACAGAACAGATTACATATACAGGAGACAACGCTCAAGGCATGCCCATAGGCTGTGTGTTTGTATTTGTTGGTCTGAAGTATCTTTGCCCTACCTTTCTATTTAAAAGAAATGCTCAAGGCACTCTACTATCTAAACAGCATGTTAAATCCAAAAATAAAATACGCAGCGAAACACAATGAACATGTCAGGGAGATTAAAATTAACAGTTCAGGAATCCAAATATCAGCTTGGAAAATAAAAGTATTGGTACAGTGGTGGAACCAGAATCGGTGTTCAGCATCAGCATCATTTTATTTGCATGCTGCTTTTCCAAATAAATAAATAAATCAAATCAAATCATGCCCAAGCAGTCTACAACAAAGGAAACAGAAATGCACTTCAAAATCAAACACTGCCAAAAAATTTCATAATAACATACTAAACCAACAACACAATAGCAATACACACACATACACACAAACATACAAAACAACAATATTTCAGTACTATCAATGTTGGACTAGATGATCCTCAAGGATCTTTAACAAGTTTACATTAACAACTTTGAGCAGCAAAAATACCAAGGGAGCTTGACAGATCCACCTTGGTCCCCTTCACGATCTTGCTCCCTGTCCCTCTCTTGCAGCAGCTTCTCATAAGGTTTGACAGTGATATTGCCATGTGCTTAACGCTCACCTATTTTCAGTGTCAGCACTTAACTAGAGGAAGTGATCCATAGTGAACACATGCTTGTTGCAGATCAAGCCTACAAGGAGATTTCATGCTGTGTTGACTCGAGGGTTGGTAGATGCGTATTGATACAGGTATGTGGGTGCAAGTCACCCTAGATTCCAGATCAAGCTAGTGTTAGAATTTAATGAAGGCTTAGTGTGTCAAAACTGTGTGTCAGACTTCCATGAGTTAGAATCAAATCTAGACCCGTGTGTATTAAGCTGTGTGTCAAACACCCCTTTAATCCTACAGAATCAACAAGTATGGCTAACTAAATAAGTCAGACTACTTTCCTTTGAGGTGATACCCTGGAGATGAGCCAATAAGACAAAGGCCAAATCTCATTTGCAAAGGAGTGGGCTGCCTCCCTCAACTGAGAGTTAGTTTAAAACACAATGCCAGCATTTTCATTTTGAGTTTTAGGATGGCAGTTAGGAGTTATGCAACAGAGATAATGAGCAAGAGGCTGGAGGGAGAGTCAGAGAGCAACAATTGAGAGCCATGGTTGGGGTCTGCTTAAATCCATGGTTTGGTTATGGAGGAAACCAGAACCTCTTAGGGTGTGAATGCTGTGAACTCTGCCATCATAGGTTCAGGCTGCGTATATGTGCAAATAAACCATATATCATAAAACGCCACAGTCTCCACTGTCCTTTCATTTTCCAAAAGGAAACACAGACCCCAGTTAAGTGCCTGGAACTCCAGAAATCTCACATCACTCAGAGATTGGAGCGGCATGCAACAGTAGGTCACCTATGTTGCATCATCTGGCTATGGAGAAGTCAAGAAAACCTGACTCTGATAAGTCAGCACGAGTCAGCTAAGACTGCCAGACCCTTGTAAAGGAACCTGGGCCACACTTCCTGGCTGGTTAGAACCATTAAGAAACCTGCTCTGGCTTGCCCACCCACAATCCCTACCCAACCTTGAACTGCAACTGCACTGGCAGAGGCTCTCATAAACCACTAAGTAACCATTCCTTGCACTGCCGTTTTAGCAGCAGATTTCTGGTGAACATGCCTGTGTGGATTCCAAGTATACTTGCTGAACCCCCAGCATCAGACACTTGGAAAATTAAGCACAGGAGGCAGCCTTAGCTCTGGACTGAATGTCTGAGCTTTTAAATATTTGTCTCAGTCTCTCCCTTTTCCAGCCCCCCAACCCAGCTGGCAGAATGTGATGGAGGTCAGAGAGGCCACATGTTTAGTTGTTTCTGGCTGGCACAACCAGATTAACCCTGGAGAAGCTGATTAGTTGAAGAAACAATTTTCATCTGTCTCTGTGGGTTTATTTTGGATCTGTCTTTTCTTCCTAGGCTAAGTGTGATGCCTTCCCCTATTCTCTCTCCCTCCTCCCATGCCCCTGGTATCTCCCCTCTTAGCCTTTCTTGTCTGTGTTCATTTCATTGAGGGTCTGTCACTGCAATGAGGCTCGGGAATGGGTAATTCAAATTCCCACTCCTCTAGTGTTCTCTCATTTTCCCACTCACCCTTATCTAATCGGCAGAAGATCCAGGCTTTGTGCTTGAGTTAATCTCTCATTTACTCATACAGTGCTTTAGCTGCCTTCATGCTCCTCCCCCACTTTTGTTTCATCTTGCTTTAGTGTTTGATGTATTACAGTATTTTAATATTTTTTTGGAAGCCGCCCAGAGTGGCTGGGGAAGCCCAGCCAGATGGGTGGGGTATAAATAAATTATTATTATTATTATTATTATTATTATCATCATCATCATCATCATCATCATCATCATCATCACAGTTCTATGTGTGCAAGCTTACTTATTAACCTAGCATTTTGGCACATAAGGGGGGTGGGAGAGGCATACATTTGTACTGTGCCTGTCGTCACATTCTCCCGGCTTTCCCAAGATATTGGACAGTGTCCAGGATAGATAGATGATATGGATAGATGGATATCACAGAGTGGACGTTGATATAACGTTGTATATAATGCAATGCAATAGATACTCTACCTATACCAAATGATGATGGAATCTCAGCAGGACTATGCATGCCAAGCAAAATCAAGTAAGGTGTTTACAGGCACAGTGCTGCTGTCCTCTAGTTTGCAATTTGCCTTTCAAGTGGTGCACAGCTGCCACACATGCAATGGCAAGTGGTCATGGCATGCCAGAGACCATTAAACATAAAGTTTGACCATTTGGGTTGGGGGGGGGGAGGTTACAGTACTCCTGAAATAAAAATATATATGTATGGTAAACCCTCCTTCTGCTGTAGCACTTCAGAAGGCAAGTAGGGGTTTGCATGCTTGAATGATGCTACCCCATAGAAATCATTTTCTATAGGCGAGAAGTTATTGCATCAGGAAGAAAACAAACCTCAGCCTAGCCTTCTTTCTGATATTCTTCTCTTGCTATGAAGAGACAATTAAATCACAAAATCTACTACCTGCTATGCGAAGTGGTGTAGTCTAAAAATCAAAAAGGGCTGTAAAACATGGCTTTTCTTGGAGATATAAGATTAGGTTTGGGACAAACTAACATACAGATCATTCCAGTTTCCAAGACAGCAGGTCAGCAGAGAGATCTACAGTGATTTATAATTTTTTATGTATGTGATTTGGCCCAGCCCCAGCAATTACTTTCTAAGAGAATTCAGTGAAACTACTCTTCACCCTAGGGGATGCGGGTGGCGCTGTGGTCTAAACCACTGAGCCTAGGGCTTCTCGATCAGAAGGTCGGTGGTTTGAATCCCCGCAATGGGGTGAGCTCCCATTGTTTGGTCCCAGCTCCTGCCAACCTAGCAGTTCGAAAGCACGTCAAAGTGCAAGTAGATAAATAGGTACTGCTCCAGCGGGAAGGAAAACGACGTTTCCGTGTGCTGCTCTGGTTTTGCCAGAAGCGGCTTAGTCATGCTGGCCACATGACCCGGAAAAACTGTCTGCGGTCAAACATCAGCTCCCTCGGCCAGTAAAGCGAGATGAGCACCGCAACCTCAGAGTCGTTCGCGACTGGACTTAACTGACAGGGGTCCTTTACCTTTACGTTTTTTACTCTTCACCCTGGCTTTTCACACACACACACACACACACACACACACACACACACCACACCCCCCATCTTATTTCTTATTTAACTTGTTTTGAACTATTGTTAATATTGTGTTTTAATTGTTGTAGCTTGTTTTAAAACCTTACAGGGAAGGACAGGTTAATAATAAAAATAATAAAAGTCAATGATGGCGATAATCCTAATACCACCACATAAACACCATTTTATTGCCCATTATGGTAGTCTGCTGCAGATCTTTTCCACATCCTTCTTCAGTTCCTTTGGATACTGCATGATTGCCTTGGAGCATGACCTTATCTCTGTTGCCCTTACGGTGAAAATGTTACCGGAGACATGGCTTGCAATTTATTATTAGTACCGACTACCCACAAAAATAGCAGGAAATGTGACACTGATGTGCTGTGAAGTCAAACGCTCACATGTTTGGAAATGCTAAATGCATATGAATTCATGGGGTATTAGCTCTGTTCCCAGGTGCATCCTCTGAGCAGATCGCGCACCTTAGCCGGAGCCCACTGAAGTCTATGTGCACAGTCCTTTGGGGACATTGAATGGACAAGTCTTGTTTATTTCAATGTTCCTTGTACAGAATAATTTCCCTTTGAATTGTACTTCAAGAACAACAACAAGAAAACCTCATAATTTCAGAGGAGCTAAAAGAGGCAAGGACTCAGCTGGGGGGTAAAGGGACTAATTCTAGAGGCTTAAAATAAAATTGGTAAGAAGCTAATATTATGTTAAATGATTTTTCAGAATCCTGAATGCAATATGAATCTCTTTCTCACCAAACACTGCATTTTGAATTTGAAACAGCAATTAGCATTTACAGTCTTTTTAAAAAACTAAACCTTCCTGGGTAGAAAATCTACGTCAATTTAAAATGCAATTATTCAGCCATTATCTGTCAGAAATCATGGGGAAAATAAAAATAAAATGCCTCTTTCCCCCTTCATTATTTATACGGGAGCCTGGGACATTATTTATATATGAACTGTCCCATTAGCTATTATTCAGGAATTCATGCGTCAACAAATATGTCTCTTGAATGACTTCACAACAGGTTTGATAGCACCTACACATGCCACCTCCATGTCACATGTCTGGTTACTTAACAGGTGGTCGCTGGGATGAATCTTGAACTTAACAGGTAGTCTTAAGGAAGCACCCCACCCTGCTCTCTCAGACTCAGCCTTCCATCTGTAATATGGGGCTGATAATACTGCTCTACTTTATGCAGTTACAAGAAAATAATATATGTTTAGAACTTCGAACAGCCTAAAGCAGGAGTTCTCACACTTTCTACCCCAGGATCCATTTGAGAAAATTACGGGGCCTCACTGTTATATACTGACTTGAATAGGATCCAAAATACAGCAGCCTGATTGGTCCTAGAACAATGCAGCAATATGATTGGTCTGCAGGAGCCACCCAATCCAGCTCCAGGTGGAAGTGAATCCACAACCTGATTGGCCTACAGGAGAATCCTGGAATTAGCCAATCATGTGCAGCCCATTGTGTAAATAATGTATATAAAGCAGATATTTGGGGGGAACTTTCATTCCTCCTGACCACTATGAGCTGAATAAAGAGCATGAAATCCACTCTCAACTCCGAGTATATTTCATTCACCATTCACAAAATGGTGGTGCTAAGGAAAGCTAGTAACAAAATGGCAGCAGATGGAGAGTGTGTGTGTGTGTGTGTGTGTGTGTGTGTGTGAGAGAGAGAGAGAGAGAGAGAGAGAGAGAGAGAGAGAGAGAGACGGGCCAAAAGGCACAGGTTCCTTTCTTTCCATTGGCTCCTTCCCTTTCCTCGCCCCCAGCTTTGCATGCTAGAGCATCACTCTTGCTTCGCTCTCTGAACAATTCCTGCTATCGTATGTGCCCACACACTGCATGTGTGGGGAGCAACAAGGCAACAGTGTGGTACTGAGCAGGGCCAGCCCAAGACATTTTTGCACCTCAGATGAACCAGAAAAGGTGCCTCCCTCCCCACCAGGGAAGAAGGAGTGAGTGGAGATCTACAACAGGAGCAAGCGGGCAATAACTCTGTACAGCAGGATCTGCTTCCCCTGTAGATCCTACCGCCTGAGGCTGTCACCTCACTTTGCCTCATGGGTGGGCTGAACCTAAGGTCCACTGGGGAAAGCACATAATCATCACCACCCACCACTACTACTACTTCTTCTTCTTCTTCTTCTTCTTCTTCTTCTTCTTCTTCTTCTTCTTCTTCTTCTTCTACAACAACAACTTATTACCAATCCCAAGTGCCTTGAAATAATAACACATTCCTTCCCTGCTTATTTCTCCACGACCTCCTTTTCTTCTATCATTTCCTTAGTGTCAATGTTCAACTTGAAAGCCCCTCTCCTCTCATATGTGCAAAGCACCATGAACATTTTGGATGCTCAAGGAGGAGAAGCAGAAGAAGGTGGTAACGGAGGAATAACTAACCCCTGTGAAGTTAACATGATGCACGGTGGCCAAAATTAATCCTTTCCCCAATCTTTGACTCTCATCTGGGCATCTGCACTCCAGCTCACTTGTGGCGAATAAGCCTTTCCTGGTGAATCCATAGAATAGAAAAGCAACTCTGTACAAACTCAGTTTGTCTCTCCCCGTTCGCTCCCCGGTTGCTCCACCAACACAGCCACTCCCAAAAGTCTTAGCAGGGAGAGGCATATGTTTGTGCAAAGTGGAGAGCTGGTAAAGCTGCCCCAAACATATAGCCCTAAGTGGCATTATTGAGTCTGTAATTTGCTACCATTAGCAAAGGTCACTGTGTGCTGCTTACTGCCACTTTATGAATTGCTCCTGTTCTAGCCCATCATTTCATTAAACAGTGTTGTACTGAGGGGTCGAAAAAAACCAATCAAGGGACTTCAGTGCAAGGAGAACATCCTCAGGTGTTTTTGTTTTTTTAAGGAACCTCCATCTCCCACTCCTGTTTGAGGATCTCCTCAAATCAAGGTACACCTTGTCAGTTCTCTCTCTCTCCTGTTATATGTTTTCCGCTTGTGTTCCCTCCCCATCCTTCTCCCCATGCCGTATCCACTGTTCCAAAGAGCAGAGAGAATATTTGATTGCAGTAATTAGCTAATCAGTAACAGGCATAATTTCCCACTGATTAATGCTTTGAATAATCATTATAGTCCTAACTGTAGGCAGTTCTCTTATCAGAGTCACTTTGAAAACAGCTTTGAAAAAGATAGAGCTGCACCTTCGCAGATAAAATTAGAGAGGTCAGGTGCTCTGCCCTCTGGAATGATGGCAGGGAAGGGAAGCATGGAGACCTGAAGGGTCCTCTTCCAACCCACTTCCCTCCTCTTTCTCTCTACCCACAATAGATGCCATGATGCGGGGAGTGCGGAGGGGAAGAACAAGAAGAAACTAGGGCAGGGATGCTATCCACAAGTGCTGCTTTCAGCCCACAAGAGAACTGCTAAGCAGGAACGTTGCACCATTCTTATGCAGCAGCAAAGGGGAAAGAGGAAAAAGTTTGCTTGTGAGACTAAGGGCTTATCCACACTTTCCCTTGCCCCCCTGCCAGTCCAGACTAGGATGCCAATTCAGATTTGGGGGTGGGGATGCCAGAAATTTGCAAAAGAGAAAAAGCTCCCATTGAAGCAAAGGAGAGGGGTTTGTTCTGTGCAAATGCTTATGTGGGACCCCCAATCCAAATCAAGATCATAGCAAAGAGCCAATCCCCTCCCCACCCCACATGTCAGGGTCCAAATGTAGATGAAGTCACACATACTGGCGACTGGTGTTCAATTTCATGAACTTAAAAACTAACATAGATTTTCAAGGGAACTCCGTTGCCAGTTTGTGGCAGGCTAAACACCCCTGGCAATTCAGCCCATGCCAGGAGACACTGTTACCCACACTTCCTCTTGTTCCTCTGCTTTCCCCCAGGGAAAACAGTTCTTTAAAATGGCAATTTGGATTGTCTCTGGATTGATGTTTGCTCCTATTTAGAGCTGAAGGGAGGGTTTTCCCTGTGAAAGGAGCCGGGCAAGCGGAAAACCACTCAGACCTGGGCCTAGAAGGCATGGTTAAAGCAGAAAACAGCTTGGACCTATGCTTACTAAATAAGGGACAAGTGGACGTGTGGATGGGGTCTGTTGCTTGGGTGCTGAATCCTTTGGTGAGAGGCCCATTCAAAGGAGGAAGAGGAAAAACAGCAGTAACAGTATCAAGCCATATCTTTAATTCCTGACGTGTTTAAGCACCAATCTGGTTTTGTTTATTTTTTAAATGATACTTTGACCTAAGTAACATAGTGAATTTGAGTTCAGTGGTATAATGGTCAGCTATACAATCAGAACGATAGCATACAGAACCTTGGAACAGAACATCAACTGTATCTGGTGCCAGGCCCTGCAACATTTGGCAATTGCACATTGCTTAGGTGTGGTGTTGAAATGGATGCAGTTCAAGAGAAGTCTAGACAAGACAGGGCTTTGGATAGGAATAGCAATACCCACCATGGATGGATTTCATCTCCTTCAGGGCATTTGCTGTGGCTCTGCAGTTGTGACATGAAGCTGAAAAGCAGATGCGCAAGTGACTTGCTCAGTAACCTTTCATCCAACATTGTGTCACCTTAAAAGAAAACTCACACATTTCCCTGCAGGACAGAGACGTGGCTTTCTTTTTTAGTGAGACAAGCAAGTAGCAAACAGCATAAGGGCGATTTCCTTGCACATCCACTGCCTTGCTTTGTAAGATGTGAAAGTAATATGGTCCGCACATTCATACATGAGCAGAACGGAAAGAGAAATAGCCATAGAGCGATGGCTCCCACCCATTTGCAGTAACTAATGAACTGGTCCAATCTCCCCCTCTAAATCAGGGTAGCCAAGGTTGTGCCCACCAGATGTTTTGGACTACAACTCCCATCAGCTCAATCAGCATGGCCAATGGTCAGGAATGTTGGGAATTGTAGTCCATAAAATCTGGAAGGCATCACATTGACTATCCCTGCAGTAGCGGAGGAGATTAGACCAGTTTGTATGTTACTGAAAATGGGAGTGATCCATTTCCCATTCTAGATGAGAAGTGTCCTCATTTTTTATACCATTCCAACAACCTCTGTAGCTTCTGCCTGGTTATTTCTGTTCCTCCAAACTGTTTTTTCATGCCCTTTATGTTCCATGAAAGTGGTGTCCCTGCTGTTTGGATAGTGATTCCTGCCCGTTCATTGGCTGTTGAGTCATTATTGGAATTCACTCAGCATGCATGAGCTTTAATTTTCTTAATGAGCTGTAGGCCTATAGGGTTACCAGTTGGTTCTTTTTTTGACTGTACAGGGCTGCTCAGACAAAACTCAGATAGCAAAAGAAAAGAAAAACAAGTCGGTCTCATTTGCATGTTGCAAAAAGCTACAGCTTGTATTGAACAAAGGGGGAAGTGGAAGAGTACAGAAGTCAGTCTCTCTCTTTCCACGTGGGTCCTTGCACAACTTATCTTGCCCCCCCCTCCACATGACCCAAACAAACCACACTGTGATCTGTCATATCATCTGAACCTGAACCATGGTCTGTTTAAAATAAACCACGAGTAGTAAGCTGGAAATAAATCAAGAAATTAACATCCATGGCATCACCCATGTTTAGGTGACATTGCAAACCATAGCATGGCTTGTTGGAGCTGTGAAAACACTGTTGGGCCACAAAGGAACCCACTCAACAGCACAGAAGCATGATCACAGTTAAACAGTGGTTTAAAACCAACTGCGACCATCACAATGAGTGAACAAGGCCATTGTGTTTGGCCATGTGACACAGCAGATCCAGAGTGATTCTTCATGTTGCAAATGAGAAGGCAGTAGAATTAAGTCTTCTAACACAGATCTAGAAATAGGTATGTTTTCAAGCTAGTTGCTCATTATAAATGAGATGAGGATTTCCCTTATTGGTTTGTAGGGCATGCCTACTGAACATTTAAAGGCTGATTACTCTAAGTAATGAAGGAGCAAGCATATTGTAACAGACCCTCAAGCTGCCCTTTGCCTCTGTGTACATGGGAAACTGGGGCACATGGGCAGCGAAGTCAGTAATGAGACAAAAGATTATGACGTATTGGCAACTTTCATTTGTACTCGCATGCTTTCCCAAACAAGCCTTGTCATTAAAAAAATGTTTCTGCCTTGGTGATTTCTTGTTACAAATATATTCAAGCTATGGAAAATAAGCCAGGGGTGTCAGAAGAAGGGTTTATCAGTGTAGCCTCCTAGGGTACAAATACATCAGGAGAAAGGAATAACATGCATGCACCTCCTAGACTGTGATCCTAGGACTCACTTGATTTCTGTAAGAAAAATCAACAGTGTTGTCATGCAACAGTGGGCAATTATAGTCATCTTGCTCTTTGTTAATACGTATAGAGGAATAGAAATTCCATTCACAGATCTTGGAAATAATGACCCAATAACTTAAAATAAGACGCCTAGTTTCCCTACAACAAATAAGTAATAAAAACCCCACACTTGGGGCACAACTACACAACAGACTTCAAATGGTTCAACGCTGCAGTTATTTCTTCTCCCCAGGGAACTCTGGAAACTGATGAAGTTATCTCTGGCAGATGGATCTCAGTGTCCTCACAAAACTATAATTTTCAGGATACTTTGAGAGAGTCCACGCCAGTTAAACATGTATAAAAGCAATGTGAGGTTTTTTTAGTGTAGATAGATGGATGAACGTGAAAGGGCAAAGAAAATGTTACAACCAAAGAGTTGTGATTTTCTTGCCGTTTCTAGCTTCACACATTTTTGCATATTTATTCTCCATTATTTGACCCCAGAGACTGTCTATGCTACCCAAGCAGGAGAGATAACAGGATGTGGGAAGGGTGGAGGGGAGAAAAAAGGGAAGGAACAGGGAAGCAAACGGTTTGTAAAAGAAAATGTAAGTGTACTGTGTTCTACTTGTGAAAAATAGGCAATAAAAATATTAGCCTTTGAATCTTTGAATCTTTTCTTTTTAATCACCAAGTTCTTCTACAGGTTTTTCCTGGCTTTGGAAGGTCCTTCATAAACCAGACATCTTATTAGGAGACATCTAGGTGCTGGCATGCACTAATGGCATCATTGGTCCATGTTGGCTCTGATAGACATCTGCTGTTCTGGAAATTCTGCGGTAAAACTTTCCTGCTATCATTGCATTCACCAAATCATTGGTTTTCAACTGGTAGATCAGTGCCCACTACTGGATCATAGCGTGATCTAAGGTGAGTGGCAACAACAGTACCAGCACCATAGGTTGATGCACCAGCTGCTACTATTCCCGAGGATGTCTGAACTGGCTGTGGTAATGCACACCTTTACTAATATCAATTCTTTTTTTCTTTTGTGAATAATTTTTTTTTGTTTTTCACAATTAAATTCCACATTAACATTGGTAAGTTAAAAAACAAAGTGTCAGGGAACTGCCATCGGAACTAGAGGAGGAGGCGAGGCTCCACAGCGATGCTGGAGAGGGGCCAAGCAGGGAGAGAGGCAGGTCTCTGGCTGGGGAAGAAAATCAGCGCAACACCAGGGATAGAGGGGGGCCGATGGGGGAAGCAGAGAGGAGGCTCCAGGACTCTTCGCAGGAGACCAGCGAGGAGAGCACAGGTCCTCCGCTGCCCACACCCACCCTGCGCAGAAGACTTCCACGCAGGGAAAGTAGGCGGCGACTTGGCGTCAAAGAACTTCTTTGCTGGAAGAGGTTCAAGAAACGCCCACTGACGGATTCTGCTAGCGACTGAACAGCCACGGAGTGGATGGCTGTCCAGACATAAACGGTTTAACCAGGCAACCTAGCCCAAAGCGGCGGTAACTTACGCACAAGCAACCCCTAAAGCCATTACACAAAGCAAAAACATTTTCACCCCCCAATCCCCATATATTACAATATCCTTTTTGAACCTTTTTTGAGATTCCGTGAATCTCCGGACTTCCCCCCATCCCCTCTTCTGGTTCTATAAATGAACAAAATCCTCTTACATTTCCATACCCATTTGCCAAATTTTCTAACCGGTATACTTAGTTAATCAAAACTTACTAATGCTTCAAATCATTTATAACATTTTGCACAGATATGTTAATTATTGAAACAATTTTCTCCATTATACATTTCACATCTATGCTTAATTATTATTATTTTTTCCTTTTAATCTTATCCCCATTTCAACTAGTTGCAAGCATTTAATCCAGGCCTGCTAATGTACCAATGTATCTACAGTAATTAACTCAGGTCCGTCAGCAGATTGGACCTGCACTCCCTGCCACCACTAACAAAAACTGGAAGTCCTTGCTCTCAGGCACAATTCAACGTGTCGGTGGTTACTTTTAAAGCCTTCTGTGTCTTGGGTCCAAGATTCCTACTTCTTCCCTACCAACCTGCTCAATCCCTAAGATCAGGTGGAAAGGACCATCTAGAGGGGAGTCATAGTTGATCATGACAAGGAATAGGGCCTTGTTGGTGGCTGCACCATTATTGTGGAAACATTTGCTTGATGAGCCTTAAAAAGGTAAAGGTAAAGGACCCCTGACAGTTAAGTCCAGTCGCGAACGACTCTGGGGTTGCGGCGTTCATCTCGCTTTATTGACCGAGGGAGCCGACGTTTGTCCGCATACAGTTTTTCCGGGTCATGTGGCCAGCATGACTAATTTATTTACTTGCACTTTGATGTGCTTTTAAACTGCTAGGTTGGCAGGAGCTGGGACCAAACAATGGGAGCTCACCCCGTCGCGGGGATTCGAACCGCAGACCTTCTGATCGGCAAGCCCTAGGCTCAGTGCTTTAGATCACAGCGCCACAGCCTTAGGTAGCCCCAATTCTAGCTGTCTTCTGTTGTACTATGAATACTTTTGTTATTATTCTGAGCAGACTTATGCCTTGCAAAGAAGATGATACATTTAGTATTGATTGTATTTTATCTGTTGTAACAGTCTCCTTTGTATTAACGTAGAAAGTATTGTTTTATAATGTATTGTGATTTTAAGTGCTGTAAGACGCTGTAAGTAAAGCTTTGACATTGGAAGGACGGAGAAGGAGATGATAGATAGATAGAAAGGCAAATATTTCAGAGGGGTGAATTTATCCACCAAATATCCGTTTCACCCAAACTTAAGTCTTAAGCTGTGCTGGCAGATTTACAGGCCAGAACTACAGCAGAGACCTACTCTCTCAGTACCTGCTTACAAGCAACCACTTTTCCAAGAAAATATCCCCAGACTGTCGCTCTGCCCTTTCAGTTACAATCAGTATTCAAGGCACGCCAAACTTTTAAATTTTATTTATCGAGGGACTGATTTGCACAGCAGGGCTCTGCTTTGTTTATTCAGTGCTATTATTGTTACCTTTAATGAAGACAATGAAGAATTTAAAATAATAATTAAAAATATTCCCCTCAGTTACCGTGGCAACGAGCTACAATGTTTCTAATGGCGCAAAAAACCCCATCTGTTTCTTTATTTGACAGGACAAAAAACACTTCCTCCCCTTCTTCCATTACAGGAGGTTTAGTCCTTGAGTCCTCAGGCAGCCCTGAACATGGAGCAGTCCCTTCTCCAGGTTTTGGGGGAGTTCTCAAGGGGCCCTATCCGCTCAGCTAGCCACTCCTTCTCCCTCCTCTTCTTCATACATTTGGACAAACAGCTAGAAGGTGAACAAAGCTTCCTGCTTACCTTCCCTGCTGCTTCTGAACTTCCGGGCCCAGCAATAAGGGGGGGGGGAGGTCCTGTAGCTAAGTTGTAGAGCATCTGATTTGCATGAAGAAGGTATTGGGCCCAACATCCTGCATCTCTAATGGACTGTCTCACCAGAGTGGTGCATGCTCTGGTTATCTCCTGCTTGGACTACTGCAACACACTCTACGTGGGGCTACCTTTGAAGGTGACCCGGAAACTGCAATTAATCCAGAATACGGCAGCTAGACTGGTGACTAGGAGTGGCCGCCGGGACTATATAAGACCGGTTCTGAGAGATCTGCATTGGCTCCCAGTACGTTTCCGAGCACAATTCAAAGTGTTGGTGCTGACCTTTAAAGCCCTAAACGGCCTCGGCCCAGTATACCTGAAGGAGCGTCTCCACCCCCATCGTTCAGCCCGGACACTGAGATCCAGCGCCGAGGGCCTTCTGGCGGTTCCCTCGATGCGAGAAGTAAGGTTACAGGGAACCAGACAGAGGGCCTTCTCAGTAGTGGCGCCCGCCCTGTGGAACACCCTCCCTTCAGATGTGAAGGAAATAAGTAGCTATCCTATTTTTAAAAGACATCTGAAGGCAGCCCTGTTCAGGGAAGTTTTTAATATTTAACGCTGTATTGTTTTTAATATTTGATTGGGAGCCGCCCAGAGTGGCTGGGGAGACTCAGCCAGATTATTATTATTATCTCCAGGTAGCCTGAAATCCCAAAGAGCTGCTGCCATTCAGTGTAGGCAATACAAAACTAAATGGGCTGACTCAAAATATGGAAACTTCCTGTTCTCTCAACTTTTACCTTTTGCTCGTACCTATGTGTATATATACCTGGCAGCTGTATTCCATGCAGTGGTTCATGAAATAAAGTTTGTAAGACAATAGTGAGCCAGATGGAGCGATGATCAGTCTGAAGAGAGAAGAGCAAAAAAGTGGGTTTTGCCGCTTTTGCCTCTCTCCTGCCTGAACGGTTGGCATAGCAAAAACCTGATGGGAGAAAGCAGCAGGCAGTGGGAAAGCTGAGAGTCCTGGGGCCTCGGGGCCTGTCCAGTAATGCCAACCTCTGTGCTTGGCAGGGAGGCTTGAGTTGAGTCTAGCAACAAGGACACGCTACAGACCAGACAAGCAGAGGTGCCTTTTGAACATGAAGAGGCCAGCGGAGGTCACATGGTGAAAGTCAACCTTATGAAAGCATCTACTCTGTGGCCTAAGCTGTGAGAGGACTGTGTTGCATGCTCCCTGACTCTCATCTTCCCATACCAGTTTCAGCTTTGCTTCATGCTCAGGACCTTGCAGGAGGTGAGAGAGGCAGAGCTTCAGTGATCCAGCTCAAAAGCATGTGACGCATTGACCTAATCGATAGAGAGGGAAGGTGTCCCTCTTAAGTCCAGAAACAACTGGAATGTGATAGCATAAATCTAGAGTTTCTTCCCTGCTTGCACACATGAAAGGCCCTGTGTGTGACTTATCTGGTAACATTTGATGCCACAACTTCCTTGAAGCTAAGCAGACATGTTGTTGTTGTTTAGTCGTTTAGTCGTGTCCGACTCTTTGTGACCCCATGGACCAGAGCACGCCAGGCACTCCTGTCTTCCACTGCCTCCCGCAGTTTGCTCAAACTCATGTTTGTAGCTTCGAGAACACTGTCCAACCAGCTCGTCCTCTGTTGTCCCCTTCTCCTTGTGCCCTCAATCTTTCCCAAGATCAGGGTCTTTTCCAGGGAGTCTTGTCTTCTCATGAGGTGGCCAAAGTATTGGAGCCTCAGCTTCAGGATCTGTTCTTCCAGTGAGCACTCAGGGCTGATTTCCTTAAGAATGGATACGTTTGATCTTCTTGCAGTCCATGGGACTCTCAAGAGTCTCCTCCAGCACCATAATTCAAAAGCATCAATTCTTCGGCGATCAGCCTTCTTTATGGTCCAGCTCTCACTTCCATACATCACTAATGGGAAAACCATGGTTTTAACTATACAGACCTTTGTTGGCAAGGTGATGTCTCTGCTTTTTAAGATGCTGTCTAAGTTTGTCATTGCTTTTCTCCCAAGAAGCAGGTGTCTTTTAATTTCGTGACTGCTGTCACCATCTGCAGTGATCATGGAGCCCAAGAAAGTAAAATCTCTCACTGCCTCCATTTCTTCCCCTTTTATTTGCCAGGAGGTGATGGGCTCAGTGGCTATGATCTTCATTTTTTTTTATGTTGAGCTTCAGACCATATTTTGCGCTCGCCTCTTTCACCCTCATGAAAAGGTTCTTTAATTCCTCCTTCATGGATCACTGCCTTGCCGTGGCGAAGGGACTTGAATAACTCAGAGTAGCTATGAGCTATGCCGTGCAGGGCCACCCAAGATGGACAGGTCAAAGTGAAGAGTTTTGACCAAGCGTGCTCCACCTGGAGCAGGAACGGGCAAGCCACTCCAAGAAAACTCCATGGACAAAGACAACAAGCAGACATGGCCTGGTCTCAATGCCTAGATGGGAGACTCCCTGGAAGTTATGTGTTGAGTCACACTGAGCTTTCAAACGTAAGAGTTTGAATTAAAGTGAATGAATGAATGAATGAATGAATGAATGAATGCAAAACTGATCTCAAGAGCAATTTGATGTACACATTAAAATGACTGCCATTTTCATCTCTGTCCACCCAGTGGTCAAAATACCCGAGAAAGTGTTGAAAAAGCTTGGGATTTGAATTGAATTCATATATTATACACAGGTGCATTTTGGAAGACCGAGAATGAAGTCTGAGAAGAAAAGCTGTTGGAAAATGTTTCCAAGCTCATTTCAGAGTGGGGAGAAAGAAGTCATTGTATACAAGCTGAATGTCTCTAAAAGCCTGGGCCTGAAATCTACAATGCCAACAAATGAGTGCTGAGGATCTCTTGTTACTCCTCAACAACATCAAAACCAGCTGGAAGGCACCATCATCACAAGGTATTCCTGGCTGCCACGTGAGTGCCCCATGCAAAATCAATGCCACTAGTTCAAGAACAGCTACTAACAGCAGATGTGGCATAGAAGCATTGCACAAAGTTGTTTCCATTGCACAAAACTGCACATCAAAGGGTATGGTGCAAGAAAATTGCAGGGTCGCCTTATAAACATAATCGAGGCACGTTGTTACCCTTTATTTATTTAAATTATAAATTGCTTCCCATAAAATATCCCAAAAGTGATCCAACAATAAAAAACATGTATTTAAAAAAGCAAGCCCAATACAGACGGAGATCAAAATCCCCACTCAAAAGGCTTGTTGAAAAAGGAAGGCCTTTGATGGGGGTCAAAAAAATGGAGTCAATGCCTGTCTGATATGTAATGGGCAAGAATTCCAGAGGGTAGGTTTTGCCACCCTGTAGGTCTGATTCCTATGTAACACGGAATGGAACTCTTGATGAGAGATCTGCAGATCCCGTTCTGCAGAAGGCGGTGAGAAGGGGTGGGATGAGCTTTTGCCTTCTAGAAAGCTTCAGCACCAACCCATGTGCCTGATGTACTGATTGGGAGTCTTAGTAATCAGACAAGGATTCACTATACCTTTCCAGCCACATTTTCCCTCAAGAACAGAGAGGGGGGAGGAGGGATCCCTCTGCTGTTATTACCATTATCTCTCTGTATAAAACAGGTTCCTTCTTGTTCTTCTCTTACTCAGTTTCCTAGTTAATTCTGAATAATATACTACTCTACTAAACGTACACTCCCGTATCTGAGATCAGAATGTAGCACAGGATGTGCTCTTTGGCCTGCCGGTCTATAATATCAGTGAAAGATGGGCTAGCAGAGATCAATAATTTATGCTGAGATGGAAGGCAAAAACTCAATCAAGTGCCTCGTCAATTATGTAGTGATTATATCTACGGGGAAAGAGAAGGAATGGCTTCCTTCTATCATGTGGTGCCACACACTGCTCCGATCTAATCTTTTACTCTCAACAATAGTAGCCATCTGCCAACTCCACAGTTGGACACAAAAACACTCTTCATTCCCGCTTGTAGTGGCCATTGTTAGGTATGTCCGGCCTTACATTGGGGACATTGCTCCAGTTCATGCAGCTGCCAGCTTCTAGAAGTTATTCTAGTTAGAGGACCGTGTTCCCAGCCATTAAGCTCTTAGCTAGTGACCCAGGCATTAATAATAGTAATAATTTTAATAATGATAATTTTGTTATTTATATCCCGCCCATCTGGCTGGGTTGCCCTAGCCGACCTGGGCAGCTTCCAACATATATAAAAACATAACAAAACATCAAACATTTTTTTTAAAACCCTCTCATAACCCTATATATATTTGAATATTTCCAAAGCTGACATCTGAGCTAAAGTTTCCCTGTTCATAAGAACATAAGAAAAGCCCAGTTAGATCAGACCTATCTAGTTCAAGGTATTCCAGGTGTGGTTGTGCCAGAGATATGTACAAAGGACTTATCCACTCTTACTGTTTGCCCCACTCTTTCCAGGCACAGATCTACGCTTAAGAGCTCAGTGTCTGGGCATGTCTTATTTTAATTTTGCCCTGAAGCTTTCCCCATGAAAACCCACTCTTTAGCACTCAATCAGAGCAAGCATCAATTTGGGCTTTCCACAGATAGCCGTTTGCTTCAATTGAGCTTCAAACAGTGGGTTCTCACAGGGGAAACTCTGGAGAAAAGAAAAGAGGCTGCTAGGACAGGGAGATTTAAACCATGGGCCATGCCTGGAAAGAACAGAGGAAAAGTAAGTGCAGATGAGCCCAAATGAAATGAGTATGATATTGGTGCTTTTATTTCGGATCCCTTTCCTAATTTCATTTCATTTCACTTTTAATTTGTGTACTGCCTTTCAATATTGCTGTACACACGTTGGTTTATGAGCCGAGGAAACTTCAAAATATACAACAAAGATCACACCACTTATATCAATCCAACGCAATGCAGATAATAGCAATAAAAAGATGACTTTAAAATAACCTATATCAAATAAAGTAATATTCAATACTCCCTTAGAATATAATAGTACACAATAAAAACTCTCAAAATATCAGCAAATATCAGAGAAATTCACTCTCAACTAATAATCCCTAGTATGGAATTCATCTTTTTCACAGCTTTCACACATTGGGTTGATATTTTTAGTAAACTATGCCAGGACTCTTGGTCAGTCATTGCCAGCTCAAATCCTAATTAGTGTGCATGTGAAATTACCATGTATTTATATATTTTTGCCTCAATGTGCATTACTTTATGCTTACTTACATTGAACCACATTTGCTATTTTACTACCCATTCACCCAGTCTGGACACATCATTCCAGAGCTCAGGCCTGCTTTTTCTGAATCCACTTGTTCTCAAGGAAGTCGGGTCTCTCCCATTCTTCTATCTCAACTCCTTCACCCTAGTTCATTTCAATCATGGATAAACTCAGCTTTTGATCTTGGCTTTGCTCTGTACTATGAACTAGAAGCCTCATGCCTATTTGCTTATCTGACCTTTCTATGAACTTGCCATCCAGCTTTGATCCTCTCAACAATCCTCTTCTCTGAATGGGCCTCATTCTGCGTAAATGTACAGTGCTTTGAGTAGGGATGGATGTATTTGTCCATTTCAGTAATTCTTAGTTTCTCAGTTTTAAGTTCAGTTCTCTACATTTCCTCATTATTTTGATTTTTTTTTAAAAAAATCTCATGAAAATTCATTAGCACTTTAATGCAAATTTCCCCTAATATACACATTTTTGCAAAGCCATTTCCCCCATTATAATGCTGTTTTATATGCTATTTTTAATTAACTTATGCATTTTTATGTATGCTTTACCCTAGTATATGCATTTATCTGAGTGAAGAACAGCACTGTGAAATTTGTAGATGTGCAAATTTCAAAGGATGGTTTTGTTTCAGTTTGCATATTGCTTGGGAAAGTGAAAATTAGGTAAGCTCATTAAATGCTAAGTGAACCAAGTTTCTCCCTCATCCATAGCATTCAGAGACTGACTAGAGCATCCGTAGCTAGAAGCAATTCAAGAATTAAGTCTGAAACTTGTTGCTTACTATAATCTTTTCTGGCTATCTGCCCCATACCACAACAGAAGCAACTACACAGACATGCAGTGACAATTCAGCTGAACTATCAAGTAACCTCTTAATGTTGGCTTTCTTTCTGTATCCCACCATCCCTGGAGATTTGTCAGTGCAGCAGGGTTGCCACTTCAATAAATGATTAGTTTGTGTTTTTTCTACCTCACAGGAGTATTTATTTTCACTTCCATTCGTCTTCTGGTTTGATCAAGCTACCTGGATTCCGCCCCAACCTTTTTCACAAATAAGCTGCTTGCTCTTTGATGCTTTGCTTGTAATCATGCGGGAGGTTTGCTTCTGTCCTCTGATGTAGTTGGTAGCAAGCTCTGTGAGGAAAAAAGTGTGATGCCCTCCTGCAAAGATTTTAAGAGTTCACATGGCAACAGGGCACAGAAATGGATATGATGGCAGAGTGCTTGGGATGTTGTATGTTCACCTCTAAATTCTTTTAAGTCACCGTGGATTGAAGTACTGGTGATATTCTCCACAGCGGTGAAGACCAGGACTGGAACGAAAGGATTCAGGGATTCTGTCAACACGATTGTTGAAATTACTGTATTTTTCGCTCTATAACACGCACCCGACCATAACACGCACATAGCTTTTAGAGGAGGAAAACAAGAAAAAAAAATATTCTAAATGAAACAGTGGATGTATGATTTTTGTGGTTCATGCTGTGGCCACAGACATGTGATCTGATGGTGAGTTTGGGGTAGCCCAATGCAAAAATCCTGAGGATCCATGTGGATCCGTGCTTTGTAACCACGTTTTAAGTGGGGAGGGAAGGAAAAGCACTCAAGGGACAAGGAACACGCGTGGGGTGGGTGGAGAAGGATGCTGTTAATAATGCAGAAGAGGGGTATAAGAGGAGAAGGCTCTTATAAGAGGAGTGGGGAGGAGAGAGGGACAGAGAGCCGGCTTGCGAAAAATTTTGCTGCTATTTAGCGAGTGGGGAGGAGAGAGGGACAGAGAGCCTGCTTGCTTTAAAGGAGCCAACTGGACAGGAGCCGCTTACACTCGTGTAAGCAGCTCCTCTCCTCTCCCGCTTTTCTCCTTTAAAGCAAGCAGGCTCTCTGTCCCTCTCTCCTCTCCACTCAGTGGCTCTTCTCCCGCTTTGCTGTTTCAAAGCGAGCCACGGAGGAGGGAAGGAAGGGGAACCATGGATCCTCTGCTCACGACTGCAGCAGATCCCCCCGCCATCCGTAGGCATTCGCTCCATAACACGCACAGACATTTCCCCTTACTTTCTAGGAGGAAAAAAGTGAGTGTTATGGTGCAAAAAATACGGTACTTTGTAAGTGAGGGCAATGACTTAAGAGATCAGTGGCTACAGGGGCCATCAGTGGTAGGGACGGGAAGTAATAGAGGTCAATCAAAGTACAGAGTCTGCACAAAGAGGATGCTAAGGCAAGGAGGAAACTTTCACAAGGCATAGTTCAGTCTGTGCCAGGATTTAACCACTGGTGTCACTGCAGAATTTTTATAACAATTTCATAATGAAAAATGGAAGGGAAATGGCTGAGGGATTTCAGCTGCGTGTCCTAACCTGCCAAGTTTCAGATTCCATCAGTCTCCAGGTTCCAACAGCCCCAGTAAACTGATGATCAGGGATTATGGGAGTTGTAGTCTAGAAACATCTTTTCTAGAGGGAATCAGGTTAGGGAAGACTGGACAGGAGTGTTAACTGAGGATATCTAGGTTCATCTCACTACCACACGTGTCAAATATAGCCTGACCCCTACCTGTTGCCAGCAGACTGACAAAGCCACTTTCAAGCATCCACTGTATGCTACAAAATGGATCCCTGCTTATTGTCTGGACTGGCCATTGTCCAGTCATGATGTGGGTCTGTTGTCAAAGCTTCAGATTTTACCTATTTGCACTATGTGCAAATAGTAGCCATATACAGTAGTACCTCTGGTTACGTACTTAATTCGTTCCGGAGGGCCGTTCTTAACCTGAAACTGTTCTTAACCTGAAGCACCACTTTAGCTAATGGGGCCTCCTGCTGCCGCCATGCTGCCGCCGTGCGATTTCTGTTCTCATCCTGAAGCAAAGTTCTTAACCCGAGGTACTATTTCTCGGTTAGCGGAGTCTGTAATCTGAAGCGTCTGTAACCTGAAGCATATGTAACCTGAAGCGTATGTAACCCGAGGTACCACTGTAGTACATTAATAGCCATAAAATGCATTAAAGTAGCCATATAGTATGTGATCACAAAAACAGGTCTAAAATGGACCTAACTATAACTAGGCCCGTTCAATATGTTTGCCAATCATACCCTCCAGGCCTCGATTCTAAACTGGAGGCTTCCTTCAATGGGTCATCTTTTTATAAGACATCTATAAGACATTTGGGGCAACTTTTCCTTTTAGAGTGGGGGTGGCCAACTCTATTCCCTCTAGAAGTTGCTGGACTACAACTATTGCACTAGCCCCTGCCAATATGGTCAATGGTCAGGGATGATAGAAGCTGCAGCTCAGCAACAGCTGGAGGGCACCACGCTGGCCAACCCTGCTTTAGTAGTGACTTCTGCATGAGGGAAAGCAGTGCTCTGTCTTCTCACACACCCCACTTTCAAAATAATTCAATATGAGCCAAGAACAAAAGGCCAACACTAACTAAATGGCTTTGCGAATTATCTGAGAATCACATAACACAAAGGTTCACAGATTGCTCATCAGATTCATCCGGATGCTTGGTCCCCACTCACTTGATCATGCCACTGCTATGTCAGCCCTGCTGGCATCCAGGTGCAGAGAAAGTGTTGGAAGGGAGCTCAGGATTTTCCTCTTGTGAGTAAGAACTGCACGCCTCCAAACTATCTGGTGTGCAGGAGTTAAGATACGGCATTTCCATCCCCACTCCTGAACGCAGACTTTGGCTGGTCCCCCAGCTCTTGTTATGCTGGATGGTTGTAGAGCGTAGGAAATCTTGCTGTTTAAGACCCTGCCATTTTTAGTAATGACTCTGCAGTGGCACCGGACAGAGACATATGGTTTACAGTAGAATATCCATCTCACTAGATCTGTTTTCCATGGTTATTTATCACATTTGTCCTTCTCTAACGGCACAACCATCGGTTATACAGAATGTAAAAAGGGGAAAGCAATAAAGCTGCCGGGATATTGTACACCAGTGTTCTTGTCTCTTACACAGAAACTGCCAATAGCTGATCTAGCTCAGGATTCTGCCTCCCACAGTGGTTACAATTGTCGGATGCTTCAGAGTAAGCTTGCAGGCTCCCCTTTGTACTATAACTTGCATATGCAGGAATTGGGGGCTATTCTGGCATAGAAGAAACTATATTCCTGCTCATCAGATGGTATCCTTGAATGAAGAAGTCTAATAATAAAGGTAAGTCACAGTGTAAACTACTGCAGTTTTTAATTACGCCGAGACAGACTTGTCAGGGCCCAAGCTCCCAAACCTATTTGGCTTTCAGATATCCTGTATCTAAACATGTGGCATAGAATATTGCGCCACTATTATTAATATACTTACCAGAAAGTAAATTTCAGTGAATGCAGTGGGACTTAGGTCTCTATGCAAACCTTGCGTACGATTGCACTGTTGGTCTACGATTGGAGTCTGATCTTGTTTTACAATGAGATGTGTGCCTGAAAGTTGGAGGTTGTACACACAGAAGAGAATCTTGCTAGCTGATTGCCACCCATTAGTGTATAACTTAAAGCCCATTGACAATGATATGTTCAGGTCAATCCCAAATATTCAACATCAGGCATGAAATGGAAGGATTGTGTGCTTACGTTGTTTTGAGATAAGAGTGACTTTGAGCATGTAAAGAATGTTCTTCCCACATCCCTGAATCATTTCAGTCACTTCTGTACATTGTCAATAAAGGTCAGAGGACGTGACCTCCATGCAATGCCAGCTTTATCCTGAGAGAGCGTGTCTAGTTTGCCTGCCCTGCTATATCTCAGCCCAAAACAAGCACAACTGAAACGATGGCACATTCCTTACCTGTTTTCTTCTGTATCACTTCCCTTCCCTTCCTTTATGGATTCTCCTGTGTTGCATTGTCAACTGTGTGTTCCTTGGGGCAGGGACCTGTCTTCCTGTTGTCTGTACATACACCATACACACCAATGGAAACATCAGATTCATGTGTATTTCCCACCCCCTCTTTCTTTGCAACCAGTAGGCTGGCGGGATGAGACAAATTGTTCTTGCAAGGCCTGAACTGTGTACTTGCTTGCTATTTTCCGGCCTCTGGTATCCATTTCTCTGTTTAACAAATGTTTTAAAAATGAGCTGCAGTTCAAAGAGGGGGATGGATCAGGAGGTGTATCATTTTGACAAGCCATTACCACTGTAGGTGGTACAAAAATGCCCAAGTCAGCACAGTTTCCGTGAAGGCATGAAGCCTTGCTTTTGTAAACCAGCACTTGAAGAGGGGAAAGGAGGGGAGGTAAGAACATATGAAGAGCCATGCTGAATCACACCAAAGACCCAACAAGTTCAGCATCCCTTTCAACATGGGTGGATATTATGATGAAAACACACTTTCAATAGCTATTGTGCATGATAGCTAAAAGGAGCACCCATGCTCAGAAGCAGTCTCTCTCTTGAGATTCAGATGCTAGAGACAAAGTGGATGAAGCTTCATGTCCTGCTTTTAGGCATCCTAGAGGCATCTGCCTGATCCTTGTTATAAAACAGAATGCTGGACTAGAATGTCCTTTGATCGGGTCCAGTAAGGCTGCTATGGCTCTTATGTACATAGTGGTGGTGAAGTTTTGAAACAGTTTCCAAGGAAACTTCTTAAATCCAGACTTACCCCACAATGAGCAATGGGAACATGGGTATTAACCCATTTGCTACTGCTATAGCTAGAGCTAGATTCCTTTATGCTTGTTTTATAAGTTTCAGGGATGAAAGGTTGACTCATCTAGTTCACGATGCATTGATTGGCAGCCTGAAACTCCTATGTACCTTTCTGCAGTTGATCAGTTCAGTTCAGTTGCCAAACAGATGCCTATGGGAAGCAACAGAACTCTCCCCACTTGAGCTGTCTAGAAACTGCTATTCAGAGACATAATGCCTCTAATACAGGAGGCAGTACATAATCATAATAACTAGTAGCCATAGACAGCTTTATCCTCCTTGAATTTGTCTCAACCCTATTTAAAGCCATCCAAGTTAGTGGCCATCACTACATCTTGTAGGAGTGAGTTCCATAATTTCACCATGTATTACATGAAGAAATATTTCCTTTTGTCTATTCGGAATCTCCAGCATTCAGCACCATTGAATGATCCCAGCTTCTGGTACAGTGGTACCTCAGGTTACATACGCTTCAGGTTACATACGCTTCAGGTTACAGACTCCGCTAACCCAGAAATAGTGCTTCAGGTTAAGAACTTTGCTTCAGGATGAGAACAGAAATTGTGCTCCAGTGGCGCGGCAGCAGCAGGAGGCCCCATTAGCTAAAGTGGTCTTCAGGTTAAGAGCAGTTTCAGGTTAAGTACGGACCTCCAGAATGAATTAAGTACTTAACCTGAGGTACCACTGTATTATGAGAGAAGGAGAAAACAGGCTTTGCCACTGGTAGTCTTCATGTTTTTAGCAAAAATGCGTTCTTTTTTGCATCCCTTATTGCCTGCTTGCATGTCTTTTGCGAAAGTCTGTGTTTCTCTTTGTTCTCCACATTTGAACAAGACCTCCAATCTCTGAAGGAATCCTTCTTGACCGTAATGGCTTCCTCAACTCTGCCTGTTAACCACATTGGCATTCTGTTGGCCTTCCTGATCAATGATATGCATTCTAGCTGAACATTTATTATTGTGGTTTTGAACAATCCCAAAGAACTGTGCAGAGATTATGGTACTTTTAACAGTACCTGAACATTTCCCCTTGTGATTTAAATAGCAGCTATGGGGGTGCTAAACTTCTTAGCCAGCACTGCAGCTAAAGCCCCAGTCCAATTTGGGCCCTATCCCCATGTCTACTTTTTATTTTTTTAAAAAATAATAAGTGTCATAGATCTGATAACAGATCTCCCATCATGGAATCCCCACCTAGATGTTGTGCAAAGCAGTCAGAGCTTTCATTTTTCTAGGTTTGAATACTGGGAAGGCTTTCTTATTTAGCCCAGTTTCAAGCAGATCAGCGTCTGTCCTTGTTCTCACCAGCAGGAGCTGAGGTGACTTGATTACACCACTTCAGCAATCCCTCATTCAATGATTCCTAAACATAGGAACATAGGAAGCTGCATTATACTGAGTAAGAGAAATGGTCCATCTGGCTCACTATTGCATGCACTGATTAGCAACAGCTGTATAGGGTTCCAGGCAAGAGTCTCTGCCCTACTTGGAAACATCAAGGTTTGAACCTGGGACCTTCCGCATGCAAGGCAGAGATATTCTACTGCTGTGGTATGGTCTTCTCTCATGAAAAGATAGCATGGCATGGTCTTTTCTCATAAAAAGTAGCTTGCGTTCTGGCTAAGCCAGAACTCATCTTCTTGACATTTATTTTTCTTTGTTCAGGGATTATGATTGTGATATTATGATGTTGTTGTTATTGTTAGAATCAAAGCATTCTATCATGTCAATTCCCATCTCCTGCAGCCTGAAGTGGTCCAGTCCACATCCAGGTTTACCAGTCCATCTGCCTGTTGTGAGAACGTGGCCTCTATATGACAGAAGAGAAAGAACAGGCTTTGCCAAGGAGCTGTCAAAAACTCATGCTAGATTAAGCAGCTGTTTGACTGCCAAGTGCTATTAGTGTAGCTTTTTCCCTATGATCTGGATGGAAAGGTCACTGTCTCATCACCTTCTTCTTTTTGGCACTTGAATAGAACTGCATTAGTGGTCCCTGGCACCTGGCCATCTCACTGATTAACAAACTGGAAATCAATGGAAAATAGGAGATGCTTCGTGTGTGGTGCTTAGTTAGAAGGATCATGAAAGATAGTGCTGTTTGTTCTTAGGACCAGACAATCATCCAGTCTATTCCCCTGCCCCTGAGAAATGCCACCTACCACCACCACTAGGAGCAGCAGCTTCCTTGTAGAACAGTCTACATAAGCCAGCAAAGGCTGCTACAGTAGGGCAAATGCAGGACTGCTCTACTACTCAGCCATTCTACTTACCACCAGTCAGGGTGGCCCTGCCTGTCAATGGCTCTGGCTCCATCCCTTGCTAGTCTCCTGGCCTTCCATCCCACCAGTCCCAATAGGTACCACCCATCACTGCAGACCACAATATACCACTACCAGCTATTGCAATGTCAGTTAAAAGTAGGTGCTCAGAGTTACCATTGACACCATTCCTTATTGAAGGAAGTTAGGTGTACCTAAGGAATTTGGCTATTTTCACTCTAATGGAAAAACCTTTATTGCTCCTACTTTTTATCCCAAAACAATTGCATCTGTTGCTGCATACATTGTGGGATTGTATAGTAATCACTGAAAATTACTGCTGGGTCTGGGCCCTCCAGTTTAGGCCCTACCAGATTCTCCATGTGGATTGTCTAAAGCTCTATTCCAGAGCTACATCCCTCAAGAGAGCTGCTGACATGGAGATTGGTTTATCACACAGTTTGGCCTATTCCCCTGGGGACCCAGCTCCACAGCTTGCAACATCTGGGTAAAGGTAAAGGTACCCCTGCCCTTACGGGCCAGTCTTGCCAGACTCTAGGGTTGTGCGCTCATCTCACTCTAGAGGCCGGGAGCCAGCGCTATCCGCAGACACTTCCGGGTCCCGTGGCCAGCATGACGAGCTGCATCTGGTGAGCCAGCGCAGCACACGGAACGCCGTTTACCTTCCCGCTGGTAAGCGGTCCCTATTTATCTACTTGCACCCGGGGGTGCTTTCGAACTGCTAGGTTGGCAGGCGCTGGGACCGAACGACGGGAGCGCACCCCGCCGCGGGGATTCGAACCGCCGACCATGCGATCAGCAAGTCCTAGGTGCTGGGGTTTTACCCACAGCGCCACCCGCGTCCCCCTGGGTAGATCCCCCTCTTCTGGAGACATTTTCCAGCAAGCACATAGGCACCAGCCCACCGGTTTCCATAATAGCTACTTTGCCTCTGATTTATTTGCGGTCGGTTTGAAAATTTTCCATTTGCTTCTCTGCTTTTGATAGCCAATCTTCACTGATGGACAGATTAAAGAATATTGGGCTCCTGGATCAAATGATATTCAGAGGGCCAGCAGGTGGCCTTCCAGATGTTATTGAACCACAACTCTTATCATGATGAGCACTGATTTTGCTGACTGGGGCTGATAGAAATTGGATACCAGCAACAAATCAAGTTGTTTTTATTACAGTCAATGACCAGTATCAAGAGACCAGCAACATCTGGGAGGACCATAAGCTCCTCATCTCCATTTAGACGTATGGAGTTGGATACAAGTAAGCTCTAGAACAGGCACCCCCAAACTTGGCCCTCCAGATGTTTTGGGACTACAACTCCCATCATCCCTAGCTAACAGGACCAGTGGTCAGGGATGATGGGAATTGTAGTCCCAAAACATCTGGAGGGCCGAGTTTGGGGATGCCTGCTCTAGCAGAAGCCAGTGCAACAGGACTTTCCCCCCTCTCCTGTCCCTGTGTGCCCTGTGCATCCCCAACTTCCACTTTGGAGGTTCAGGAGAAGCCCCAAAATAGCATGTGGGAGGAGGAGAGGGGAGATAATTCCATCTGGTCAGCACAAATGCTTGCGCTGATGGAACGATCATCATAGCCTTACACTGAATTCCACCTATGGTCTCCATTCAAGCACAAAAAGGATATCTCTTCATTTGGCAATTATCTTCTCCTTCCATGTCTAGATAGAAAGTTCAGGACAGCCTTTGCAGACTCAGCTGCATATGTAGGGGACTGACTTGGGGGCATACAGTGTCTATAGGGAAGGAATGGTGCTGGGGCGACAGCAGGAAGCGTAAGGAATGTTAGTCCTTGAGCCAAAGCAATGCAGACCTCAAGCATCAAGAAAGCACTGCCAAGCTTCTCCATCGATTAGCTAACACAGCAAGTTCAATAAAACTCACTTTTCCTCCAGGCCCAGCCAGCAGCCCCTCCCTGTCTATGATTTCTCAGAGAGCCATATACATTCAGTATGGCTGGCTGGCCAAACGAGTTGAAGGCCACCTTGCTACTGTGAAATAGTGACTTGGCTCAAATGTCTGCCATTAATCAGAGGGTCCTCTCGTTCCTAAACAGCTAAAGCTCCAAAAATGAAGGTGGTTTACTGCAGTGTTTTTTAAGGCCAGTGCATATATGAAAGATGGGGCTCTCTGCCCTGTCCTCTGACCCTTCACCGCACGCCAAAGAAACACCTTCACTCCTCTGTCTTGAGTTTCCAAAGGAAGAGCTAATAATGGTGCCAGGAACAAATAGAAATAATTGCAGAATAAACAAGAAATTAATACATATGTAATTATGTGTATAATTAAATTTCTTGTTTATTTCTCAATTAAACCTCATCACTGCTGTCAGGCCACAACTGTTCCAACAGGAAGAAAGTGTGCTACATCCATAGAAAATATGATCCACAATCACAGATAATTAGCAGAAATGACAATAAGAAAATAGAAAGAGCTTTCCTCACTACTACTAATTCTTAACAAGTACTGCCATAGGGCTAGTTCAGATGTTCTAACAGCTGCTTTTTCCCCTCCATGCACAGCTCCCTCGCCTAGTATATGAATGTGTGCATAAATGCTTGTGTGAACCAGGCACTCCTTGACTACAGCATGCAGTAACAGGGACATATTTCTGCCACCAAGCAGGGATAAGCATAGGAACATATGAAGAGTCTGCTGGATCCAACCAATGGCCCATCTAGTCCAGCTTCCTGTGCAACCATATGCCTATGTGAAGCATCCTTCTTGGTTGTTGTCTGGCAGGGATCTTTAAGAACATAAGAGTCCTCCTTGATTGGGCCAATGGCCTACCCAGCATCTTGTTTTCACAGTGGCCAACTAGATACCTATGGGAACCCAAAACAAAAACCCGAGTGCAATAGCGCTCTGACCACTTGTAATTCCCAGCATCTGGCATTTAGAGTCAAGCTGCCTCCAACAGTGGAGGTAGAACATAGCCTGCATGGCTGCTTTCATGGAGAGATAAAATATCTGGCTATTGGAACAGTGAACTAGCCCATAGGACTATAAGGAGGTGGCAAACCACCCAATAAGGCGCTGTGGGTTAAACCACAGAGCCTAAGACTTACCGATCAGAAGGTTGGCGGTTCAAATCCCCGTGACGGGGTGAGCTCCCGTTGCTTGGTCCCTGCTCCTGCCAACCTAGCAGTTTGAAAGCACGTCAAAGGGCAAGTAGATAGATAGGTACCGCTCCGGCAGGAAGGTAAACGGCGTTTCTGTGTGCTGCTCTGGTTCACCAGAAGCGCCTTAGTCATGCTGGCCACATGACCTGGAAGCTGTACACTGGCTCCCTCAGCCAATAAAGCGAGATGAGCGCCACAACCCCAGAGTTGGCCACGACTGGACCTAATCGCCAGGGGTCCCTTTACCTTTAACTGCCCAGCAGGTGCAGGCAACCCCATATCAGATGACTCCAAGTTGATTCCACCAGTCACACTTGTGTATTTGCCTGCTTGGGTTGGTTCAAACATGCATGCAGCTCATTTGATTGTTCCACATGGGCGTTGGTTCCCATATGCATGTTCGTTATTTGATGACTGCAACACCAGCTCATGACTTGCACTTTAGAAATGGACTGTCACAGTTGTTTTTATTTTAAAAAAGCACAGCTAAACTTTTCACAGCAGCATATTGCTGCTCATGAAATGTGTTCACACATTCATCAAGGGTACCATAATAAGCAAGCATAGGAAAACCAGGTGTTTCTCCACAAAATTCCTAGCACTTTGTCTGCCCCCACCCCGCCCAAGAAAAACAGAAACCCATCTTCTCCATTTGTTGGAATGAACAGAACAATGAACGTGAAGGGTGATTCCCTCCCCACCATAACTTTGAATTGCTACAAGTTCCATGGGTTGCCAAGGTGAGCACAAATTGCCCATTCTTTTCTCGGTGGGTGGGGTGATGGAGGATGGGGAAGAGTATATCCATGGCTGCTGAAATATTTAGTTCTTTTGCAGCCCAAGAGAGAGTCAGATATTCAGCTGATGCAAGCAACTGTTGTACGATGAGGAGTAATATAATATTGCTAAAATGGCTGCTACTGCTGCTGCTGTAAGGAGAGATCCACTTCTGAATTCCCAAGTCAGCTAATCAGGTTCTTCCACTAGGACCTGCAACATCAGGCCTACTGCTTTTATAATGAAGAAGCCCCTAAATTGGCCTCTTATTATGTGCTTTGTTCTTCATGGTCACACTGGTGCCTTTCTTCTTCTGCCAGAACCCCAGAGAGGTTTACAGGCGAACACTGAAAAGAATAAGCACTTGCTTCTCTTTGCTAAAGCAGGAGTAAGCAGGTACAACTCTTAAATGCATTTAACACATTAAGGTGTGTGTCCCGCCGCCGCCTTTTTAATCCTCTCTCCCATTTAGGAGCAGCTCCATCCAGGCCTTGCAATTTAATCTTAGTAGCAACCTTGACTGCTTCCACTGCTATTGGATATATAAACCCTCTTGTCTCAACCTGCCAGTTCCTTAAGAACACAGGAGTTCTGATGCAGAGATAGTGAATAGGGCAGGTCTACATGATGGAAGACATAATGGAAGAGGTTTGCACAGAGTGAAATCTCTGCTGAATTGAATAAGGAAACCTGCCCGTGCAGGTGAGCCACTCTGAGGGGGCACACAGAAGGAGAGTGCAGACATTTACTCTCTCTGGTACATTTGGGTTTTGTTTTCCAGCATGCCAAGCAGATGTAAAAAAAGAAGAAGCATGCTATTGTCAGGCTGAAGATAGTGCAGACCTAAAGGGCTCTTTTTGTTCTTGGGGTTGAGTCATCAAAAGACAAGGCATTTCCACCCAGTGGTGGATGGGTCACATAGTGCGAATGAGCCATTGCAGTACCAACTTCAGTCTGCCCTCAGTCGGTTCTTACCTGCCTGCCTTCTTACTTACAACCAGTCCAGAGGATGGCACTAGCTGCTTGATCGTTCCTCCTTAGCCAAGTTGTTGCACTCCTAGAGAGGAAGAGGGGGACGAAATGAGTGCTACCTGCCATTGGCTCTAGCTCCACCTGCTGTTGGCATCCTGCTTTGTACCCTACTATACCGAAACATAGCTATCCTTTGGAATTTGCGCTTATCCAAATTTCGTGATGCAATTCTCCAGCCAAATAATTTCTACAAAAATGCATGTGGGGGGAAATTTGCATAAAAATGAATACATTTGTGAAAATAACATAAAAAAAATGTGGCATATAAGGGGAAATTGCTTACAAAAATGTGTGCATTGGTTAAAGCAAGATACAGAGATGTGTTTATTAGGAGAAATTTGCACTGACGTGATGGTTTGTTTATGAGGATTAAAACAAAAAAATCACAAATTGCTGTAGAAATGTGGTGAACTGAATTTAAGAGATAGGAAAAATGAGACATTGAGAGGCCCCAAACTGACAGATCCTTCCACCCTGAAGGAATAATTTTTTAAAAACCACCTTGCACAGAGCTTGGAAAAAAGATTCTCTTCCACAGATGTGTGTACAAAAGGGCAAGTTGGCAGCACAGTGAGCCCTCAGGAAGCTATTTTGCATTGAGTCAGGAAAGATCAATGAGAGGGTTGCAGTGAGGGAGAGGTGGCGGGGAAGCAGTGGGAAATGACAGAGAAAACAGCCAAAATGGAGAGGAAGGGGGAGAAGCAGCTGAAATGACGTGATGAGTGAGTCTTGCATGATGTGGGGTGGGGAAGATTGAACAACTTGCATTTATCATGGGGAGAAAGGATCTGGCTTGCATGGCACTGCTGGCAGTGCTGGTGGGGGGACAGGACAAAGAAATGGAGAAAGGGGGTTAAAAAGAGAGAAATTGCAAAACAATGGAGTGAGGGTGTGGAAAAACTACTTTAACCTGTCCACAACTGAATGCAGGATAGTTTGCCCATGAGAGTTGGTAGCTCTGAGACTGGCAGGTCTGTCCCACCCAACAGCTTAATTAATCCATTCAAAAGCAGCCTAGAATGGGAATGCAAACATTATTTTGCAGCAGGATACGTGCGCCAGTAAGGGATCCTTGATGCAGACGCGGACCCCTTTGCCCTTGTTACTTAGAAACCTCAAGCACTTTGCATTTTCCCTACCATTTGGAATATATACACCAGCTATAAAGTGATATACTTAAAGAATCCCTGCACTTTGTACAAATGGCTATTTATGATGTGCCGTCAATACTACTCTGCGGAGAGGAGAGCGTGGGGGATTGATGGAGCGCCGAGCCTAATCCATCAGTCACTTCACTACAAACTCTAAACAGATTTTAATTGTAAGGCCAGATTTACTCCAGCCCATCTGCATAGCAAACATGTCTCCTCCATGAAATAGAGAGATACTTTATTCCAGATGCTCTTTTGCAACGTGTATATTGTGTCCCTGCTGATAAAATATTTGTCACAGAGCAAATGTAAGCCTGCCTCCTAAATAACACAAGACTTCTCTGAAAATGCAGGGTTACAAAATTTAGCACCGACTAAACTCCTCAATTTAAAAATGCAATGAAAGGGGCTGTGGAAGAGTTACCAAGTTAAATGCAAAGGATCCTCTGTCATGGCCCCAGCCTTGGAGTCAGAGGCAGAGGATGGCCTAGGTGATTCAGAGGCTAGAGTGACACCGGCTGGAAAGCTGGACCACATTACTGGCTGATGTTTGGGAGCCCAGTGAACCCAAAGCTGGCAAACAGAGCATCAGGGCCCATATAACCGGAGACAGGATCCTTGCAGGCATCTTCCTTTGAGTGCCTCTCATGCTACCTCACTAGTTCAGTGATGCAGAGAATGTCTATAGAGTGATGGGCAGCCATTTTCAGGCCAAAGGATTGACACGTTGCCATTCTCCAGCAAAGGGGCACATGTGGACTGGAGGCACAGGCTCAAAAGTCCCCAATTCAACTCCAGCCCTTGCTGGAGGAAGTCTTTCCATCAAAGCTATCTGCAGTACTGCAACCAGCCCTCTGCCTTACTGCCTCAGGCCTTGTGGGTTCCTCATCAGGACCAGGATAGGGCATCTTCCTTTCAAGTTCAACCACTTTTATTACTGGAAGGAGACTTGTTGAATCCTAGGCGAATAAGGACATCAGAATTCTTTGGCTCTGTCTAAATACACATGAATATGTGCACATTGCCAATGTGCTATAGACCAAGGTCCTAAAATGTTTAGGAGTATTTCCACATTCTTCAGAGATGTCATTCTGAAGTAAGTGGTGATGTTGGCAGCCTTAATCTTGAGATCAGAACCATCTCCTGGGCCAAGTTCATTCCCTTCCATCCTAGGCGCCTGGGCTATGAAAGCCAACATGGGAGCCAATTAGAGCTAGTCATGATAGCGTCTTGACAGTATTGCTGCCTGTGGACTGAGAAGCATCAACCTATTTCAAACGGTCCCCTAAACAACCATCTGACAGAATCCATCACCACTTTTGCCTAGCTTAGGTGGTTTGGATTAGAATTATCCCGAGCTGGTTAGTCTGCACTGCCTCACACAAAATCATATCCTTATTGTGTCTTTTCACTGACAACAAAATTGCTGGAATGGTAGAACTTCAGGAAAATGGACATGCTTGGGAATATGAAGAGGGAAATGTTTTTTGCAACTTTGAAATACCTGTAACTGTGAAAGATCACCCCATTTAGATCTCTTCCTCACTGCTTTTAGACCATAAGTAATCACTTCCTTGGTGGCAGGAAAAAAGTGTCCTGAGAGGCTGTGGCAAGGGAAATATTCAGGCAAATTTACAAATGCTTTGGAAGAGAGAAGTTGCTACAGCTCCATGCTTTAGTACTATGTTGTAGTAACTCCCCTTCTATTAACAAGGTGGAGGAGACAGAGACAAAATATTGTCCTTCTCATGTGGTGTCTGCATAACTAGGGGATTAAGCTGCCAGGGTGTTTTAAAATTTCATGGCACATATCTACAAAACGAAAGACAAATACACGTCAAGATAGCAATTATTTGATGGATTAATGGAGGTGATCACACTGCTCATGCATACCCATCCAACACTTGATTGCCAATGTCACTCTCACTTGTTACTTGATTAGTGAATACACATGAAAGAAAATTATCCTCATGACACTTCCAAATTGGGTCAACACAAGAACATTTTGCATTGTGGAATTACCTTAGTTTAAAGGAATGGTAGCCTGTTTAAATGGCTTGCCATACAGCAAAAGTAGAAAGAAAACAATCCTATTTATTTATTTTTTGCTGGAAGCAATTTTTTTGCCAGTGAAATGGAATGAATAGTGTTTGCTTTGCTCAAGGGTGATTCACATCTCCATTCTGACATTGCGATGGGACTGTGGGTTGACTTTTTTATAGGGTGATCAGTCTTACGAAGACTCCACCTGTCTTCAGACACATATCAAGACCACAGTTCTTCTCTGAAAACGTGTGGCTCAACTTATGAGTGACACACTGTATAAGACAAAATTAGTCAATATATGGTTTTCCTATGCCACCATCAAAAAAGTAATATGATCTTAGTTTTGAAGAATTTCCTTTTTCAGCAATAGCTATTCCTTAATGCTAGAACATCAGAGCCAGCCTTTCACTCAAGATAAAAGACAGCATGGTTTCCTAACCACAGGGGTAGCAAGTGTGGTACCATTCAGATGTTGTTGGACTACAATTCCCTTCAGCCCCAGCCAACACAACTAATGTTCATTAATGGTGGGAGTTTTAATCTAACAGCATCTAGAGGGCATTGGGTTGCCTTACCACCAGCATGTTGCTGAAGAAGTAGACTAGCCTCTCAATCAACGCAAGAGGATTTTCATGAAGACCCAGAATCCTGGAAAGCCTCCATTTCCTCTGGAGATGGCCCTGTCCTCAGACCCTGGAACCCAAGGTTGGTACGCCACCACTAGAGAAGTGAGAAATGGTGGTGGTGGCTTCCTGATTCCAACAAGAACTTGCAAGAAGTGGCTGCTTCTCCTTGCTCCCCTGGTGCCATGGTGGGCATCCCCCACCCCACTGGAGAAGTGAGAAGCAGCTGTGTCTTCTGGGTTTCAGTGAGATATCACTGGAAGCCACTGCTGCTGCTTCTTTTCGCAAGGAGCAATGGCTGCAGCAGTGGCTTCTGGATCCTAGCAAGATCTTGCAGGGCTATTGTGAGATCTTACTGGAACCCAGAAACCACAGCTGGGCAATCTGGTAAGCTGAGGCTTCAGCAGGGGCGGTGACAGCTGTGGGCAGCAGCTTCTCATTTGCCTCAGGCTGTGAAATGGGACACACCATCCCTCGAGCTAGCACTGAAACAGAACAGACCAAGTTTGTTACAGAACCCAAGTCTAGCACTAGACTGCCAGAACTTTTAACCAAGGGAGTCAGTGTTTTGGTTCTGTGTGTATGTGTATATATACACACACTTATTTTATGACGCAAGAATCGCTGGAAGCTATTCTCCAGTTGATGGGAAGCTGGAGAAGACTTCATGAACGTAAAGATAAATGACATCAGGAAAGGAGATCAGAGGTGGGCAGTTAAATTTGCCACTATATGCACCTAGATGAGTTCTAGAGGGCCGGAAACACATTGCACATAAATATAGCTAGGAATATGAAAGCAAAGCAGAAATTGATCTTGATTAGCCTCCAAACACCAGGAGGTAGCCTAATGGCTCTGCCACACAATTCCAGCAAGTTCGCTGGTGGTATATAGATTTATTATCACAATACTGTGAGGTTGATCAGGCTGAGAGATGGTGAACTTGCCCAAGGTCATCAAATCACCCAGTGGTTTGGACTTAGGTCTCCCATGTCCATTCTGAAAATTCCATACTGCATCTGCATATCATATTAAAATGCATAATGGACTCAAAACAATGATGGGGGGACTGGTTCTGAAGGAATCTGTTTTAATTAGATTGTATATCTAATTAAGAGAAACATTTGTATTGCTTGTAGAACTTTACTTTATTGATGAATTTATTTGCCTGGGTAAAACCTTTTGAGACAACAGGACAGCATAAATGTAAAGAGAAGTGATCTCAGGAATGGAAACTGGAAATTGGCCATTAAACTGGGACATCAGAAACTGCCTTGTTGTGAGACAGAGCATTGGTCCCTCCTTCACCTTAGTATTGTCTGCCCGTGAGCAGCTCTCCAGAGTTTCAGACTGGGGGCATTCCCAGCCATATGTGGAGATGCTGGGGACTGAACCTGGGACCTTGTGCATGCAAAATAGATGCTTTAGCGTGAACTATGGCCCTTCCTCTGAATTTGCCATTATGTGCACCCAAATGTATTCTAGAGGCACTGTAAATACATTCACTAAACATAGCTGGTAATGTGAAAGCAAAGCAGAAATATGGCTTTGATTTGCTTCTGGGTGTTTTATTGCTCTGCCCTGAGCACTGTAAAACAGATGGAAAATCTGCAAGCGAGTCTGAGCATTATACGGCGGCATGGCTCAATCGGTAAAAGTCTTGCAACAGGCCAGGGAGGTTTTCCTTTCCCTTCACTCATTACCAAAGCTATAGTGTAGCACTAAAAGGAAACACTTCCTTTTCAATGAGGTATTATTATTTATGATTTCTTTAGCTTTATATCCTTTCCTTTGGGTGGGTTGTGCAAATGTTTGCAGGCTAACGATAAAAATCGGGTAAGGAAACAAACTGGATCTCGCTCCTTCTATGCATGGAAGACTATGGACAGAGAAGAGACGTATCTATGGTTTTCAAACAACAACATTCATTTACAAATTATACCCAAAGCTGCCAAGAGCATTCTTTGAATCAGCCATTATGAACCTTTGTCATCTTTGATAAGGAGCATCCTCCTGAGTCATTTGGCATTAATGTGTCTTGGGCAGTCAGTCATGGGGTATGAGACCTCGCAGGTATTCAGTCTCCTCTGGGGATCAGCCTAAATTTGGTCCACATCAATTTCACATGTGACAACAGTTAGCATGTTCTATTTCATTTCTGCATGTATGTGCAGATTATTTTTAAAACCACATGAAATTCTAGAACAGGAGTGGGGAAACATTTGGCCCTCCTGATCTTACTGAATTCTAACTCCCATCATCACTGGCCATTGCCCATGCTAGCTAGGGCTGATGGGAGTTGTGATTCAGCAACATCTGAATGGCCAAAGGCTCCCCACTCCTGTTCTAGAAGAAGTATTTACAATTTTATGAGGTGATCTAAAGGCTGCTTTTTTATTCCTCCACCCCCCTCTATATTTATAAATTATAGCTACTTGGAGCAAAAAAGGGGGTAACTTTGGCTCTGTCCAGAGGCTCCAGCTGGCATAAATGATTGAAGTGGACTAACTACTGCCAGCACATAACACCTGTGCTTAAACATTTGAAGTGGCTGCTCATTGGTTACCAGTCCGGGTCCAAGGTTCTTGTGTTCATTTACAAGGCCCTTAACAACTCGGGCCCAAAGTATCTTAAGGATTGCCTGATCCCTTATAATACTGAATGATCTCTGAAATCTTTGGGGATGTCTCTGTTGGTGGAGATGCCGTGGCTCAGATGCATGACTCCTAACTACTGGAAGCCGTGCATTCAGTTTTGTGGGCCCAAGCCTGCAGATGGAGCTCCCCCACCTTCCCACAACTGAGATTAGATAAGCATCCTCCCTGTTGAACTTCAGATGCTTGTCAAATATATTTTGAGTAAGTAGTACTATGCTTATTCATTGAACTCAAGCCTTTATCTGTGGTTTAGTATGTGTGTGTTAAACGCCTTATTATTTTGATGGATGGTTTTATTGATGGTTGTGTAAACGACTTTATGACCATCTGTGGTGAAAAGCAGTCCATAAGTACTGGAAATAAATAAATACATGGGACAGTCATCTTTTCCTTCATATACTGTCCCTGGGAGCAACAGCATTTCATTGTATGCATCATCACATTCTCAGCTGCAGTTTCAAGGCACATGGCAGCTTCTGCCCTTTTGTGCTGCACGAAACAGCTATAACCTGTAAAACAACAACAACAACAACAGGCAGAGAGCCCACAGATAATCTTGTAAAATTTGTTGGGAGCATAGATTCCAAACCAGTACACATTCCGGTCCACACATTACTTCAGGAGCTGCAGAGCTGGTGAGCTTGCTTTAGAATATGGACTCCCTGAATTCCTCAAATCTTAATCTCCTCTTCCATATCAAACCCTCTTCAAATAAATTTCATGTTTTTTAAGGGTTCAACCCAATAGCAACTTATATCTTGCTGCAAATCATATCTCATAACTGAGATACCATTTTTTAACTTTTGCCCACAGACAGCTTTCCTAGTCATGTGGCCAGCTTGATGAAACCACTTTTGGTGCAACGGAACACTGTGACGGAAGCCAGAGCATACAGAAACGCTATTTACCTTCCCACCACAGCAGTACCTGTTTATCTTTCGAACTGCTAGGTTGGCAGAAGCTGAGACCGAGCATGTTTCCTTTGACTGCACTTAACTATCCAGGGTTCATCTACCTTTTACCTTTATTTACCATTTTCTAGCAAAAATAATGGCTTACATTTCCTTACAGTTTCCAGTGAATTATAGTCCCCAGTAAATCAATCAGCTAATTGGGGAGACTGGAGGATGAGAAATATGTCATTTTTCTTCCTTTCAAGCAATGCAAGATCAAGCTACAGTATAAATACCAAGATGACTTTCCTTTGGCACCCAGCAAACGGTGCATAATGCCAATTAGAAACATAATGACTGCACACAGCTAAAACAAAAACAAAAACCCAAGCCTACAAATCTATTCAAGATCTATGAAGATGTCAATGAAATTGTGGATAAAGAAGGGGGAAAGATTGTGTGGGAGGATTGTCACTCACTAGAAACTATAAGGAAAAGTAAGCTATCATAAACAAAACAAGGTTGTTAATCAAAAATTGGCTTGCAAGAAAAGGGTAAGAAATAATCAATCGTCCTCTGGACAAGTTCAAAATGAACCAAGTCCAGTTCTGGGATCTTGGATTAATCAGTCTTGTAGAGAAGAGAATGGGGAGCTGTTTGGCATTTGTCTGCGTATGTGTTTTAAAAACAATTGTGGAGATTGTAAGTGACTGCTTGATGAAAGTATAGTCTGCTATTTTATGTTTAATTATTTTTATTTATTTCAAAGGGATCTGCATATCACACTTTGTCTTGGATCCTGGAGACACAAATAAACCCAATCCTCTTCATCCATCCATCCCTTGGAATTTCCCTTTAGTTCAATACCTTTGGGGCTTTATGCTGTCTTAGAAATCTTGACCTTACATTATGGGGGCAAGTTTACATTCATGTACATCCAGGGTTCATCAAAGCCAGGGCTCTGTTACTGCTGTTTTCAGTGCAAGGGTACACCTCTGGTTATATGATGGACTGTTGTTGTTTAGTTGTTTAATCGTGTCTGACTTGTCGTGAGAGGCAGTGAGAGATTTTACTTTCTTGGGCTCCATGATCACTGCAGATGGTGACAGCAGTCACGAAATTAAAAGACGCCTGCTTCTTAGGAAAAAGGCGATGACAAACCTAGACAGCATCTTAAAAAGCAGAGACATCACCTTGCCAACAAAGGTCTGTATAGTTAAAGCCATGGTTTTCCTAGTAGTGATGTATGGAAGTGAGAGCTGGACCATAAAGAAGGCTGATCGCCGAAGAATTGATGCTTTTGAATTATGGTGCTGGAGGAGACTCTTGAGAGTCCCATGGACTGCAAGAAGATCAAACCTCTCCATTCTTATGGAAATCAGCCCTGAGTGCTCACTGGAAGGACAGATCCTGAAGCTGAGGCTCCAATACTTTGGCCACCTCATGAGAAGAGAAGACTCCCTGGAAAAGACCCTGGTGTTTGGAAAGATGGAGGGCACAAGGAGAAGGGGACGACAGAGGAGGAGGTGGTTGGATAGTGTTCTCGAAGCTACCAGCATGAGTTTGACCAAACTGCGGGAGGCAGTGGAAGACAGGAGTGCCTGGCGTGCTCTGGTCCATGGGGTCACGAAGAGTCGGACACGAATAAACGACTAAACAACAACAAGGATGGACTAAGGACAACAGAACCATTGAGCATACACAGAAGGCTCTACAATCACTGATGAGTACCCTTATCTCCAGATGGTTAGGATTTGAAGAGAAGATGCAGGATGTAGCTTCTATACAGGTTAGACCACAGAACCTTTCTTCCTTATAAAATGACAACTGTATGAGCTTCAAACACTTGTTGCTAGGTATCTTTGTACTACATCAAGTTTTCCATGCATTCATTAAAGGCCACATTGCAGTCAATTTGGTCAGCTTTTAAAAGATATTGCAGTGTCCCAATATTGGCCTTTTGCTTGCAAACTCTTTGACTTACCCACTCACTCAATTTCTTCAATACTGTGTGTATATTTAGTGTAATAAAGATATACTTGGTGGGATTGCTAATCCTCCTTCCAGAACCATGTCTTCTTTATTTTATGTCTTGCAGCTTCAAAGATAATGGGTTCTTTCAGATACACTCATGCCAAGCTTATCATGTGCTTTTTGTTTTGTTCTAATGTCTTTTGATACGAGTTCTCAGTTCCCAAGATGCCAATGGGATCCAAAAGTCAACTCCATTCCCAGAAGCTGGCATCAAGAAGGAGAACCTGGGCATATCTGTGCATCATTTGCTAGCTGTCAAACCTGGCCCCAGGTTTGACTGCTGTTCTGCAAAATAATTAACGCTCCATTTTGGAATCTACACAGAGTGGATGACAAATGCTCCCTGACCTCCGATGAATATTTCATTGCAGGAAACAGGGAGCTGACAATTAAACCTCTTTGCTGAGGCCCCTGAAGGGCTTTGCTTCCTTTCCTAGGACTTAAATCCACATTCCTGTAAGATGAAATTAAAACATTGTCCAGGCTATGGAAAGAACATACTGCATCATGGTGCCTCCTGGCCAATAGCTAAGAAGTAGCTGGGATTGGTACCTAACAGGCTAAGACTTGGTGACCGGTCCAAGGTAATTCAGTGAGCATCATGGCTGAGTGAGGATTTGAACCCAGGTTTCCCCAGTCCTAGTCCTAACTGCTATACCCGGGAGTAGCAAATGGTGAGGAGCTGGCCTCCCATCAGCAACACTGCAATATTGCAACATTGCAACACTTAGCAGGAGAGAGAAGTAGAGAGGTGAGGCAGCAGGGAGGTCAGTGTGGTGTGAATGCAGCGGTGGGGATGCTGAATTGGCTCCACCGCTGCATTCATACCGACTGCAGTTGCAGCAGCCCCCCTCCCCACTTGCCACTCCTGACTACATCCCACCGGCTAATTGCAGAAAATAACTGCATAGATGGAGTGGTGGATGCCTTAACTTACACTTTCCATGCTTTCTGTGGCATGAATGAATTAGCAAATGCCTTAACTCTTGCTGGAAACAAAGGGCTTCTCTCTCTCTCTTTTAACTCTTTCTTTCTGGCATCTTGTTCTTATAGTGGCCAACCAGATGCCCACAGGAAGCTTGCCAGCAGGAATGGAACGCAACAACACTCTCCACACTTGTGATTCCCCAAAACCACTGCTATTCTTCTAGATAAAGTGGTGCAGGAACTCACAATGAATGCCTCCCTTGTTCTCTTATAATGGCAATGGTGCCCACCTGAGAGGTGCCGGAACTGAGTTCTTCTGGTGAGTTCTGGCTGGAAAAAAGCCCTGCCAGCAACTGGTATTCAGTGCCTTGCTGCCTCTGAGTTTGGGTGGAGAACATATATGTGATGGCTAGTAGTAACTCATAGTGTAATCTCAGTGTATACAAGTTGTACAAGTGACAATAAAGTATTTCGTATTTTGTAAACTTATCCTCCAGAGGACAGTCTAATCCTATTTTAAAGTGATCCAGACTGGTGGCCATCCCTACATCCTGCGGGAGCAATTTCTGAAATCCAAGTGTGTCCTTACGTTTGTTCTCAGTGTCTCTGGAATTACAAACCATGAAGTTCCCAAGTCCACAACATGTAGAAGCAAGCAGCCATGCCAGCCTCTTTCCTGCTCTGAATTCCCAGTGGAATAGGACTCAATGTCCCCAATGATGACGATGAAGACGAAGCACCACGGAAACCAGCAGTACGCAGGGCTGGTAAGAACAGCTTGAGCTATTCCCTGACTTCAGATTTTCCACTCCTCCTCCCCGCCCCTCAAAGCCTCCAGTAGTAATGCAGAGAAGATTGACAGGGCTGGGAAGCTGAGCAGGAGAGATTCTTTCACCAGGAAACTGGGGTGGGGGGAGTTTAGAGTCAGGCAGGCTGACACTGGCCCATCAATCTCCTTCCCTGCTAGCGCCAGGAACAGCAGCGATGGGCTGGCTGGAGAATGACACCTCAGAAGCAAGATGGATATTTGGGGCCTGTGCTAGATGACAAACTGTCAACAGGATTGAAATACAGCACAAAAGAATGGCCAAGTGGGCATGGCAGTGGGACAGAGACGTACTGATTGATGTCGTTGTGCACTCAAGGCTGGGAAAAGCAAACAACTGCCCTCATCACTTCAGCAGTGAGGGATGGCAGAGGAAAGCGGACTACTCTCTCCTTCCCATTACTTCTCATGTAAACTGTCCCTGCTTTAGGGAGAGGTCAATGCTTCCAAACTATTAGGAGGCCTGGTTAGTTGAGATGCTCAGGGAGTGCCATCCTTGCTATTTTAAAGGAACCAGCTAAAAACAGGGATGGAGAAAGTTTATTTCCAGTAACCAGAGTCCGACTCACCGCATGCATTTAAATCACTTTGGTACCACTTTAAAAAGTCATGGCTTCCCCCAGAGAATTCTGGGAGCCATAGTTTGAGTGCTGAGAGTTGTGAGGAGACCTCTGTTTCCCTCACAGAGTTACAGTTCCCAGAATTCACCAGGAAGAGTTGGTTGAATCACTTTGGAAACTCTGGCTCTGCGAAGGGAAAAGGGGTCTCCTGACAACTCTCGGCACCCATAACAAACAACAGCTCCCAAATTCTCTGGGGAAGCCAGGCCTGTTTAAAGAGGTTTCACAGCACTTTGAATGTATGACAGAAGCAAGACACTTTACCTTCCAAAAAGCTCCTGCCATGAGACCAGTAAGTGCAGAGGAAGCCATGTGTTTTTACTGCTAACCAGAATGGAGGTTGGGGTGGGGTAGCTGCACTCACATGACCTCTTAACACTTGAATTGCTGCTGCTTGCCAGGAAGGAGAGAGTGAGGGGCAAAGTGGAGGGGAGGTTGGCATGGTGCAAACATACTGGCAGAACCAACCTGGCCATCTGCCCCACACTGACCGCCCCTCTGCCTCATCCCCCACATACCCCTTCCCAGTAAGCAGCACTGACTCAGCTGCGGGAGGTTGAGCTCCACCATGCTGTCTGCTACTGCTATTAACTTCAGAGTCTAATGTTACCTAACTGACCAGAAGAAAGGCTTTTGTGGCCTTTAAGGATGAGTCAGCAGCCAAACTGCCTCCTGTAACTCAAGCCCTGAATTTGGAAAAAAATACAGATGGTGTAATACGGTCAAATTAAGCACTTTTAAATACTGTGAATTTCAATGACCTTATGCATTGACACAAAGCTGGGGTTTTTCTTATTATATAAATGAGGGGTGAGGGACTCTGTATCTGGCCACACATCCTCTCCCCCACCCCTGGCAATACTCCTCACAGGCCCTGCTTTGCACCCCGAATGTTTTTGCCTGGCTGGAATGCATCTTTGAACTCCGATAACGTCTCTTGCTTGCCTGGATGAGGGACAGAGAGAGGAGTATGTTTATTAGAAACTAGCCTACTGTTAAAAAAAGAACTTTGGGGGGGTACTGCCACTTTTGCCTTTGGCCAAGACCACCACTGGCATGTGGCCCTCAGAAGGTTGTCCAGGACAGAATGCTGCCCTCAGGCTCTCCAGCCCTGCTATATAGCTCACTTCTTTCCCCCTCAGTGTGTGTGTGTGAGGGCAACCTCTGTACCTGCTGTGCACCGAAATGCATTCTGCCACTGATGGGTGCTAATAACATGCCCTCTGAGAGTACCTCAGCTGCACTTCCATGTGGCAGATCTCCGGGGTCCAACCCTGTATAATGCACAACTTATGCAATGTGCACATCACTGCCTCATATTTTCAGTGGAGAGGGGAGGGAAGCAGGCAGGGGTGATTCTTAGCTGTAGTTTTGCAAGAGCTTGGAGAGAATAGAAGCTTGCAGTAAGATATCCATTGCAAGTGGAGTGTGGAGGCGCACAGGTGCCTCCTGGGCCTTCTTAACCACAAATCAGGATTAGGATCACAGTTACTAATTGCTTGGGACTACACTTTGATTATATCCCTTTTAAAACACATTAAATACAACCCTTTTACCTCCAACACAATTCTCTTCTTATGATTAAAAGGATGTGCGCTTTCAGATGATTACATCTGTTTTTTTATATATATATATATCCATTTGCAACTCTTTCTTTCTATTCTCAGCCCAGTCTGGTAAGGGATGTAGTCAGCTGCTCCAACAGCTGACCAGCCACAGTTGATGGAGGCTGCCCTGCAGTCAGACTTCTTCCCCTGCCCCACCTCCATGCACCAAGCAAAGTACAACATAATTTCACATGTGTCACTTCACAAGCTCCTTCCCAGCCACCCTGATTTGTGATTTCTATTTCAGGAGCTCTGCAAAGGAGCGATGCTGATTAATTCCCCCTCTGGAAACTAAAAGTAGCTCTAATCTCTGGGTGCAGAGAAGAAGAGGGAAGGATAGAATCATAGAATCATAGAATCATAGAGTTGGAAGAGACCACAAGGGCCATCGAGTCCAACCCCCTGCCAAGCAGGAAACACCATCAGAGCACTCCTGACATATGGTTGTCAAGCCTCTGCTTAAAGACCTCCAAAGAAGGAGACTCCACCACACTCCTTGGCAGCAAATTCCACTGTCGAACAGCTCTTACTGTCAGGAAGTTCTTCCTAATGTTTAGGTGGAATCTTCTTTCTTGTAGTTTGGATCCATTGCTCCGTGTCCGCTTCTCTGGAGCAGCAGAAAACAACCTTTCTCCCTCCTCTATGTGACATCCTTTTATATATTTGAACATGGCTATCATATCACCCCTTAACCTCCTCTTCTCCAGGCTAAACATGCCCAGCTCCCTTAGCCGTTCCTCATAAGGCATCGTTTCCAGGCCTTTGACCATTTTGGTTGCCCTCCTCTGGACACGTTCCAGTTTGTCAATGTCCTTCTTGAACTGTGGTGCCCAGAACTGGACACAGTACTCCAGGTGAGGTCTGACCAGAGCAGAATACAGTGGCACTATTACTTCCCTTGATCTAGATGCTATACTCCTATTGATGCAGCCCAGAATTGCATTGGCTTTTTTAGCTGCCGCGTCACACTGTTGGCTCATGTCAAGTTTGTGGTCAACCAAGACTCCTAGATCCTTTTCACATGTAGTGCTCTCAAGCCAGGTGTCACCCATCTTGTATTTGTGCCTCTCATTTTTTTTGCCCAAGTGCAATACTTTACATTTCTCCCTGTTAAAATTCATCTTGTTTGTTTTGGCCCAGTTCTCTAATCTGTCAAGGTCGTTTTGAAGTGTGATCCTGTCCTCTGGGGTGTTAGCCACCCCTCCCAGTTTGGTGTCATCTGCAAATTTGATCAGGATGCCCTTGAGTCCATCATCCAAGTCGTTGATAAAGATGTTGAATAAGACCGGGCCCAAGACAGAACCCTGTGGCACCCCACTAGTCACTCTTCTCCAGGATGAAGAGGAACCATTGATGAGCACCCTTTGGGTTCGGTCAGTCAGCCAGTTACAAATCCACTGAGTGGTAGCATAGTCAAGACCGCATTTTACCAGCTTCTTTACAAGAATATCATGGGGCACCTTGTCAAATGCCTTGCTGAAATCAAGGTAGGCTACATCCACTGCGTTCCCTTCATCTACCAGGCTTGTAATTCTGTCAAAAAACGAGATCAGGTTAGTCTGACATGACTTATTTTTCAGAAATCCATGGAGCCTTGAGCATGCTCAAGGAACCTTGAGCATCCGCCATGTAGCCAGCATTAATTCTGGCATGGAAACAGCACTTAGGCTGCCTGAAGAATGACTTAATTTGTTTCCTAATGGACACAATGCTTTGTTGATAAAAGCCCTAAAGTGCATTTGTTTTAAAAAATTAAAAAAATAGTTGTTCCTTCATTGCCCCCCAGAGGACTCCTTTGTAATCTTTACACTCCAATCTGGTTCTCTCAGAGGAGAAAGGCAGAGGTACAGTGGAAACCAAGAGAATAAGCACTACTTATGTAAACAATTTGTTAAGTCCTGTGTGTTTTTTTTATAGACCTGGTTTGCACAACACGGTAAACCGTTGTTTAAATAATAATTATTTAGTTAATATGCCATGGCTTAGTGTAATGTCTTAAGCCCATACAGTGCCTTAACTATGATTTATTAACCATGGTTTGTTTGCAAAAACAAGCCATGGCATGTTGTTGGCATATGGACCTTAACTATGGCTTGGTGCTATGTACAAATGCAGGCACCTCTTTAACTATGGTTTAAGATGGTTTGTTTCCACCCAAATCACCCACCGAGCAATGGAGATACTAGGCACAAGCAGCTGGAATATAAAGCCACTTTCAGCTCCTCTCAGTTGTGCTTTCCCCAAAGCTGACAGGGTCCTTTTTGCTACCCAATCCGACCCCACCTCCCCTTCACTTCACAGCTGATGCTCAAGCTGGAGCTGAAGAGAGAATTTCTTTGAACTATTGTGTTGAAAGGTAAAGGCATGGAGGTGGTAAGGGTGGCAAATGTACTTTCTCCAAGTAGATAGCGTTCACAGTAGCAACAACTATATGCCTTGATATAGATTCAGAGATGAAACATGGAAGCAGAAGAGTGGGTGTTGAGGAAGGGGTGGGGGTTCAAAATGGGGTTCCAGTCATTACAACTTAGAGGAAACTACTTAAATGTGCATTAGTAAAAGCAGTATTTCAAACCAACAGCAACAGAGGGTTAAGGAAGAGATAGGAGGTAGGGGCAGCATAGGTGAGGTAAACTAAACCCAAAGCATAAATCCATCATAACCACTGATCACCGGATGAGGAAGGAAAAATAAAAAGCTCAGCTGCAGAGTGGACAAGTAGAAGCAAAGTGTTAAAAAGATGACAGGTTGCCCAAGAGGATGGAAGGGGAACTGGCCATTTCTCACAGGGTTGTCTCACTACATTTTAAAGTTGGTGATGCAACACACACTCCCACCTAATGAAGGGGAGGGGGTGGAGGAATGATAATTTGAAATAATTGAAATGATACACATTACCCTCTAAAGAGCAGGGCCATGTAAGACCATTAAGTCCAGATTGGGGGCGGAAAGCCATTAAGTCTAGAGCCTAAAATTACCTAAATGCACCATAGATGTTCCACTTCAGAATGTAAGGTGGGTTGATTACATGATTCCTTCATGTCTAAACTCCCTGCCTATGGAAACTATTTTTAAAAAACACCCAGTGCATTTAGGGCAGAAGTTGTTTCCCTGAAATGAGTAGCTATCTACATGCCAGGACATTTGAAGCATATTCCTTTGATGTTTTTGCTTACTGCAGCTAGGATTAGAAATCTCATACTTAGGCACCATAAACTGTGCACATTCATGCCATTCATGCGGACAAGGAATCATAATTCTGCAGCAAAGGCAGAGATTACAGGGATGTGCAAAAAAACCAAAAAACCTTTATAGAAGGAATAGCCTGTTTTGGACTACAGTTCCCATTTGCCTCAACCAGTATGGCCAATTTTCATGGGTGATGGAAGTTGCAATCCAAAACATCTGGTGGAACCATGTTCTCTACTCCTGCTTTGCAAATATGTTCCCACATCTGGAGAATGTGATTCAGATTAGGTCAAAATCTCTGCTGTTCAACAACGCAGATTCTTGTAGAAAATTGTACCTGCACTTATCACAATGAATCCATCTCTTGACCCAAACCTCAAACTCAGCAATGCCTTGAATGTGAGGTCTTTGGCTGCCACAAACAGTGTTTTAATTGTCAGATTAGAAGAATTGTAAAGACTATATTAGGAGAGGCTTTGAGGCTGCTCTCTCAGCATATAGTTTAGAACTAGACATCCTCACTCCACTTTCGACTTCTTTGTCATCTGATTTAGGTCAGGCCAAGCTTGCAAACTGAGGCCTCTGCTGGTCCCTTCATCCACCTTGCCAAGCTGCAGCCTAGCCAGTCACATGATGACATTCTTTCATCATTGTTCACAGTGGGTGCCCTTGCTCCTTTCTTTGAAGCGTACAATACTGACCACTGCCAGGCAAGGGATGCTAAACTAAATGAAGAACTCCTCTGATACAAGATGACAGGTCCTGTGTTCCATAATACTCAGCGAAGTCCAGGAGACTGTGTGGCTGCTGTCCAGGCTGAGTGCCCATTCCCTAGTGCCTGGAGGGATCAAGCGCTGCTGCCCACACACAGAGCCACAAGCTCTATTAGCCCAAAGTAGCTGGGCAGCTGCCAACTAGCCAGTATCACTGCAGCTGGCAGCAATTTTGAAACATACATTTTTCAAGGGCTCCGTCTTTGAGGTTTTGTTGTCTTGGTTTTGCTCATGCTTAAGTATTTCTGTCCAAGGCTATCAGAGCACTTTCTTCTGCCTTTCCGTATTTTAAAATTCATGATTTATTCTGCCTCCATCCCCACACACCCACCGCACGATCCTTTGCTGGAGATTTTATTTATCCTGGCCTTTGCAACATAGCAAAACATCAATGGAGGCATGTTTCCTGCTACTTTCCATCTTTCTCTTGCCACAAATAATGAGAGAGACAGAGAGAGAAAATAAAAGGAGCAGGAAATGGAAATTAAGAGGCCTTGATAACATATTGTGGTGGAAGTCAAATAATGCAAGTGATTGACATAAGTAAGTAAATAAATAAACATCTCACCCTAGTTTGAAAATAGAAACACCTGGAGCATATTCTGCATTAGAGTCAAAAACATCTAAATAAATAAGCTAAGGGCATTTATAGCCTGCCATTAGGCAGAGTGAGGTGACCTCCTCAAGCATCTGATTTTGGGTATCATGAAAGGACAGCAAATTGCTATTTAAAATGCCGCTCCATGTTTCCCCATTCAGTATAATAGAAAATCTTAAAATGGCTATAACTTTTTCATCTCTGGGCCAAAGTGGATGAAATTTACAGGCACAGGAACCCCTCTAGTATAGATTAAGCCCATCAAATTGCAGACAAATAGGTCCAGGGCTTTTTGTGCTGGGAGTAAAAGGAATTCACTTCCCTCAACAGTCTCATGCTGGGAGGGAGTTTGTCTCTTGCTGTTTTTATTGCCTTAAAATAATTAAAAGATGGTCAAGGAGTATGTGTTTTTGCATGCAAATTTTAAAAAAAAACTTTGCAGCTTTGCACCAGAAAGAAAACCCTTTTCTTTCTGGTATTGGTGTCCTCCGACAGGTGTTACAGGCCTCTCATTACAGGCCTTACAACATGAGGTTGTCAAAAATGTTGCCTGTATAATTCTGAAGAGCTCTGGTTTGTTTTTTGTTGCTAACACCAATAATGTAGTTTTAAACTTTTTAAAAATTAAAATCTTCCACAGCTGGGTTTTAACAAATAATAGCCCAGTGCTGTGAAGGCAACATTCTTGACAGCCTCACTTCTTCCAAAGCCCATGGACCTAGAGAAACACAGAGATATAGGAAAACTAGAGCAATAAAGAGAGATAAAGTACAAAATACAGAGTGAATAATAATAATAATAATAATAATAATAATAATAATAATAATACTTTTTATTTATACCCCGTCCTCCCCGGCCAAGGCCAGGCTCAGGGCGGCTAACACAAAATATATAATACATTAAAAACACAAAATCAAACGATTGATTAAAACACAGCTCAAAATCACAGTAAAATCAAAATAAAATTAAATGGCAATCTACAAATCACAGCAATGAGGGTAGGAATATGAGGCTTTGTGAGGGCTCTGATCCAATTCAGTAGAGCGGTTAATTCATACCATGCTCCCAAATCACCCTATTCACGGTCAGCCCCCCAAAAGAGTCATTGCACATCCTTAGTGTTTCATGTGTTTTGAGTTTTATAATTCCTGTAAACCACTTATGTTTTTTTGCCAAAAATGTTAAGCAGTAGTTAAACTAACAAACAAGGCCAGGGGCACCAGCTCCTGGGGGCTGAGCCCTTTTGGGGCTCCTGTATATTTGGAGGATAGGAGCTACCCCCCCATATCCAAAAAGCACAGGGGTGAGGTGCAGAGCTGACCATGGTGTGGCTCCAGTGGCTGGATTCTCCTCCTTCTGTCGCAGCCTCCCAACAGTGGCAGACACAATGTCAAGACATTGCAATGTCACACACACACACACACACACACACACGATGTTGCTCACCCCAATCACCCTCGCAAGCTGGAGTCTCTGAATGAAACACAGAGCAACTGTTGCGATGTGTTTGCTAGCCCTACCCCATCATAGTTCCTGTTGCACTTTATGAACTGGGGGTAAAACCAAGGTTGTAATGTAAAACCAAGGCTGTAAAACACGTTCAGACCCTTCGTGAATACCCAAGGTCACCCTCTAACTTGTGGCAGGCTACAAGAATGTCAATTTGGGGTGGGGGGAATGGTAGTAGAGAAGTGGTAACTTTACCACTTCAATGCCCCCCCCCCCGCAATGTATTCACTGAAGAAGCTGGTGCAACACCTAAAGAGGTCTTCCCTGTATGTAGGTGCACACCACATTTTCCACCTCTAAACCCATTTCCTAACTTTGGTTTTGAAATTTCCATACACCTTGAGGAGACCAATGGCACTTTTTGCTAAAGCAGGCAGCAGGGAGCTTGGAGTGAGTTCCCATATCTATTGCCTCCAACAATAAATAATGTTTACGTTTGTACATGACAGACACTGAATCTCAGTTACTGACACGTAACTCATCCTCTCTCCCCAATCTATCTCCGTAACAAAATGCCCAAACTGGCTGAACTGAAAGGTAGCAACTGCAGTGCTGAAAGACCCCTGCTGTTTTCAACATCCTCCTTTACTACATCCTCACTCTATCATTGCCCATGATATGTCCAGAATTTAGAGTGAGGCTTTTCGCCTTGAGCTTTGGTAGCTTTCAGCTGGCAGTCTTAGCATCCATATGCACCCACTTAAGTGGAGGCAATTGGGTTAAGGGGGAATGGGAAATATTGTACTTTTCTCCTTCGTCATGCTGATTCTCTGGCAGGATGAGAAATGATGTCTATTAATTTGTGGATGAGGCTGATATCTAGTAATTGATGCCTCATAATTCGCTGATACAGGAAGTCTTAATATGATTACAAGGGCTGGTCCTCCCCCTAATGTAAGGTCACATTTTCAATAGGATCCAGACTTATAAGTACTCAGGTCAGTCATGAAAGCATGATTAAGGTGTCTTTAGTTTTCTAGGTCAGAGATGGGTGTAGGATGTGATATCTGGCTTACTACCAATACAGGAAGTACTTGCCACAGTCCAATAGCACTGAAAATCAGCCATCGCCTGCTTCTTTTCTCATGTGTCGCTTGGAAGCTGGAGACTTGAAGCCAGGGGAGCAAAAGTTGAGCTGTCAGGTCAGCAGGGCAAAATCAGATCAACAGCGTCAAGAATTAGATCATGAGAAATAATAGTTCCACTCTATTTTGTGTTCTGGCCACATCCAGAGCACTGTGTCCAGTGTGGTGTAGTGGTTAAGAGCGGTAGATTCGTAATCTGGGGAACCAGGTTCGCGTCTCCGCTCCTCCACATGCAGCTGCTGGGTGACCTTGGGCCAGTCACACTTCTTTGAAGTCTCTCAGCCCCACTCACCTCACAGAGTGTTTGTTGCGGGGGAGGAAGGGAAAGTTAGCCACTTTGAGACTCCTTCGGGTAGTGATTTTGTTTTGTTCAGTATTTTCATTGATGATGTCTTATAATAAAATTAAAACTTCCTGAATGTTTTGAGCAAGGTATTAGTGTGGCAGAGCTCGCTCCTATATGTTACAAGAAATGGGGCCAACCATGGTACATGAAAACAGGGGGACAAGTTTCCAGCCTTTGAAGCACAGCATCCCCATCACTTTCTCTTTCACTATTTGACTTCGTGCCCCCTCCTTGGAACAACCTCTGCCATCCAGTGTCTCTTATCTAAAAGAAAGTTAGGTGCCCACAGAAAGGTTCATATTGAGTGAAGAGTTGGGGGGACTTGCAGTGAAAGATTCTGTAAACCCTTCTTAGAAATCAATCTTGAATTTAGAATCAAAGAGCTGGAGAGCTGAAAGGGACCTTGCAGGTCATTTGGTCCAAACCCGTACTTACAACTTTTATGAGCCCTGACAGATATCTGCTCAGCCTCTGCTTTAGTACTTCTGGGAAATGAGAGCCCTGCACCTCCCAAGACTGTTTCTCAAACAGCTCTTACAAGTAAGCAGTTTATCTTATTCTCTAGCTGAAACCTCCTTCCCTATTATTAATACCCATATATTTATTTATTTACATACTGTGAACCATGAGGGTAGGCATGGTGTATTTAAGAGAAAATCCTGCCTTACTGATGGCCACCTTCTTGATTTCAACAACTCTTCCCAGTACCTCTCCTCCAAAGTAATTGCATTAACAAGCTGTTCAAAAAATTCTGTGCTGTTGTTATTTCTTGATAGGCTGTAGCCTAGCTCTGGTCATTCACCAGCCTAAAGGCCGAGTAAAGTTCAGTGGTGCAAGCTGATTTACACTGGTATTACCAAGATCAGAATCTAATCCCCTGTAATTACCCAGCATGAGGGAAAGTTTCTCTCCCCACCCCCTCTGTTTTCCAAGTGTCCTGTAATGTCATTTGCTAAATAGATTAGATTGCTCTTTACCTTGGTCTGATCTTTCGAGACCTTTCAAAACACTCCCTCATGTCTCTCCCTCTGTGGGAATTTCACAAATCACTGTTGATTAGCCTTGCCTCAAATAGGATCGTGTATCATTATCCAAAAACCTTTCTTGCCAAACCACCTTCCAGCCCAAGGACAAAAGATGATTTTTGAAAAAAGAGAACTCCCTAAGGCTAGTTGGTGTCTCACTGCATGAGGCGGCTCCACGAGGCAAGAACTCCAGATGCAGCAATATATTGATCTAAATTAAAGACACTCAAATGCTATCTAATTGAACTGACAGGGTATCAGTGTTTAAAAGCAGAAAATTAAGGCTGTTAATATAATAATGAACAGTTGTGCTCACTGCCTGTACCTCTGACATTTCATATTGTCATCTCCACCAGTTAATCGCCACCTCTTTCCCCTTTGTGGGAGTTAATGTGTTTTCATCTGTTCACCCAATGAGGTAGCTCTCCCTTCATTTGACAGGTACTAATACATTCCACCTATTAATGAGCCAACAGACTAAAGCAGCTCTAGAGACAGAGTAATAATCATCCCCTTCTCTGTAGCTGTAAGGAATTTGCACATGTGGTTCTAAAGGCTTTTTCTTTCTGGCTTTCCCCATGGCTGCTATATGAATGGGCAATTCACATTGGCTAGGATAGATGTGGAAAATCATTGGTCAGCAAGCATGGCCAATGGCAAGGGATGATGGGAGTTGTAGTCCAGCAGCATCTGGAGGGCCAAAGCACACTTGGGCTAGGATCTGCCTCTGATTTTAAAATGGCTCTCTTTTGATTTCTGTGTCAGACCAACAACCTTCACACATGCATAGAAATAATGCAAGCGAGACTCCTTTCCCACCCTTCTGCCAAAGATCTGGAGGGGCCTGCAACCATCAGGAGACCAGGTGGCCCCAATCTTTGTTTTCACCAAATTATTCAATACTCTGTTTCAAGCAAACTGGTGATTTCAGAGATTCTAGACCAGATAATCTTTTAGAAGTCTGCATTGCATTGAAAAGAAAAGCATAACAAATGTCTTAACTCCAGGAATGCACAGATTTCAGCCACCTTTCTGAAATGTGTGCAGATGGCAGAATGTGGACTGAAATTCACAAAGATGCAATGCAATATGCTCAAAAGTAAAAAGGCATCCAAATGTGGGGGTTCTGGATTCTTGTTTGTGATTGTTCTGAAATTTATTTCACAAATTCTTCAAAGCGGAGCTCAGCATGGGGTAAAACCACCTCATGGAACGACGACAAAGCAGAACGGAGTAAATTGTTTATTCCAATCAAAAGCTGATCTAAATGCCTAGTCTTATACCTATCTCAGATATGTGAAAGATCAAGTTCTAGTGGTGAAGGGAAGTGCTGCTCCAGGGCATTTTTTTCAAAGACACATAATGATATTATGTGTCAGAACCAGGGTAATTCACAAACCTTCTGTATTCTGGCAAATGAATGAGATGGTAATGAGGCTTTCAGATTTCTTTGTGACAGACTAGCATAGAAGAAATTAAAGAATAAGGGAAACCATAAAGCAGAGGCTGGATACAGCTTTCCTTTTTTTTGATGGGGTTCCTTCTTCACACTAGCAGTTTATATGGTAACACTTCCTTCCAAGATTGTTTGCATTGCATTCCACGAGTTGAGCATATGCAGTCAGATGCACCAAGGTGACATTTATGCACAGGAAACCAAGCACAGGATTTCAGTAATGGTGATCCTAATAAATTATTAGGCTGTGCACTAATAATCTCTCTCTCTCTCCCTCCCCCCCCACTCTTTCTGTGTGTGACTTCAGCTGCCTGCATTTTTAAATATTCTTTGGGGGGTTGGCTATGGGGCCCCCTGCACTTCAGCATTTACTGCTATACCACTGTTCACATTAGGAGTGCTTCTGCCTCCATTTTGAGTTCACCTTGACCAGCTAGCCACTGAAACTTCCCTTGCATTTAACCTCATGATACATATTCTCAGGCCAGGGTCAGCTTCTTTTAGTGTTCTCCTATTGCAATTTTCTGCACTCCTCCTCTGGTAATGCTTTGTCACTGCTAGAGACACTCGCCTCTAAGCCAAAGCCTTCTGGAGCCAGCTACTTGCTGCTTGCCTCAGCCCTAAAGGCCAAATAAATCTCTCCCCCTCTCTCTGTGTATCTGGAGAAAGGAAGGGATATTAAGCGGGTGACATTGAGTCTGCTGTGACAGGGGTGGTGGCAGCGTAGAGATCACTGAACTCACTTTGCCTGCTGCCTTACAGCTTCCCCGCTGCTCAAGCTGGTCAGGTTTCGCTCGAGTGACCTGGGCTGATAAAATTCAGCAGACAGTCAGCAAAGGCCACTGAGCAGGCGGAGAGAGCAGAAAGAATCATTCCGAGAGGGGAAAGTGAGGCACGGGGGAGGGAGGGAGGGGATGATCCCCAGGGAGGAGCACTGACTCGACACAGAGAGCATTAGCTCGGCATGCCAGTCCCCAGGGAACAGTCCTGTTCCTCTAGGGAGATATTCTCTTAATGTTCTCATTCTGCCCAGCACCTGCACCATCAATGGCACTGCAGACAACTGGGAGGCAGAGGGAAAGGAGGAGGAGGAGGAGGAGAAAGAAATGGAGACTTCTGGGTGATTTGAGGCAAGATGAATCAGCTGTTTTGCCCACCACGCTTAGGGGTGTTATGTACGAAGATCACGAGAGCTATTCATCCTCATAACAAGTCCTGCTGGATCCGGCCAATGATACACCTATTCCAGCATCTTGTTCTCATAATGGCAGACCAGTTGCCTTTGAGAAGACTGCAAGCAAGACCTGAGTGCAAGAACACTCTGCCCACCAGCCAATCCCAGCAGCTGGCATTCAGAGGCGTAAAAAGTAGCCATAATGTGTGCTATTTCTTTTCCTTTGAAAATGCTTTTATTGCTTTTTGAAGTGAACCAACCCACCAACCACAGACATTACCTTACTCTTCCTTTGGCTGCCTCTGTCCAATCAGCCTGGTTGAAATTCCTATTGGCTGTTTGCTAGAACCAATCATAAAAGATACACCCATTTCCTATTACCTTTTATGGGAGACAAAGAGCTATATTTCCTTCTATCCATAAATGGCAGACAAGTAGCCATATATCTTACATTTGCCTCGACAAGGCACCTTAATCACCAGATCACCTTTTGCCCCCTTTTCCCCTCCATTCCAAAATAGATGGCTAAAACAGATGGCTCATGGTATTAAATTTTTGTCTAAACAGAGATCTTGGGTTCACATTCTCACACACCATCAATGAAATCAGAATCTAACATAAGAATCTAACATTTCTTACTTTCTAAATCCTTTGCATAATTACATTTAAGCCAACAAATCTCATACATTAACATAGATAGCTTTTTAGAAGAAAAGGCATTTTCAAAGTAAAACCTCTTCAGTTTACACCCCCCCTTTCCCGGCCAGCTGCTTTTCCCATTAGCTCTTGCCCTTTAACCTTAGGAAAATGTGGCTAGTCTCTAATGGGAGGCACATGGTATTATTTTCTGTTAAACAATAAATCTTACTATTTACCAACTCTTAATTAGTGTTTTTGCAGCTTGATTGTATTCTGTAATATGTAGGGTCAGTATAACCTTTGCTCTCAGCCTGTAATTCCCTTTTACAACTTTGAGAATTTTGTCTCCTGCTTCTGCTATAAATCAGGGGGGCCCTTGTCCAGGAGGATAAACATCTGCCAAAGTACTTAGCCAGCTGCTTTTCTGCCTGGCATGAAACATTTGCAAATCTTTAAGCTCATTTTAAAATACAGGCCTTGATCAGATGCCTCACAGGTATTACTGATTCCTTAGAGATCACGTCCATTAAAAAAGATGTAAGATGCACAGGGAACATAAAACTTGCACCCCTCTCTTGACCGCCTATATGGCTTTCTGGCAAAATACTCTGCGAACCTATGTACATATTAACTCAGAAAGAAGTCGGATTAAGTTCAGTGCTCCTGTCTTGCTCTGGGGCCAGGGTCCCCAGGCACAGGAGATGTAAGCCTTTTGCCAAAGGACTCGCCAACAAGGACAGGGTTCCAGATCCAAGCAAACCACGGAAAATCAGTCTAGAGTACCTTTCGTAAGTTTGCATGCATTTATTTTGTCTTGCGACTTATAAGCAACTTAGGCAAGGAACGTTCCAGTGACTAGCAGTTCAAGGTGATACTACTCACAATGGTGGCATGAGCACTTCTGGTGTGAATATTGGTGGAGTGGTAAATGTTGGATCACAGGAGCCCTCTCAGCCACCCCCCCAAAGAATGTCCAAAAATGCAGGCAGCTGTACTGATCCACATAGCAGTGTATAGCACAATACTCAGTTTATTAGGATCACCCTGCCTGCAATTCTGTGCTTGGTTTCCTGGGAGTAAGCTCCATGGAGTTTGTCGGTGCTTCTGACTGTGCATGCTCAACTCGTGAAACACAATGAAACTCTGTATGTTTATACACCATACCTCAGTGTCCTTCTCTCCAATCTGCTTTGAACAAGTCGTTGTGTTGCAGTGTGTTGTTTGATAACCAAGATCAACTGGGCCCCATTAACTGGGTGTGAAGTTGTCCTGAGAGGGAGCTCAGGGATCCCCCAAAGACTAGAAGGAATGTGTTTCTTTCCGATGAGTGTACTGAAAGCAGCATGAGACCTCATTTCTAACATCCACACACACACACACACAAAAAAAAAAACTTTACAGAGGCAAAGGTTACATTAATTGCACAGCTCACTTTTACTCTGGCCCTTTCCACCTCTGGCATGAGGCCTGCAGAAGGAAATGCAACCCTGGGGCAGATAAATGTTCTCAACCCCTGCTTTAGAGTTTTAGAGCTACTGTCATTGCTGTAGGGATATAAATTAGTTGAGCATGTAATTCCTTTTTTTATTATAATATCAGGCTGTGTAATTGAATCAGAGTACTGAATGAAATAAATATATTGTAAACATGCATAGATTTTAGAAAACCTCCCCCCCTCTATTTGTATGTGGGAAGAAGCAAAGAAATCCAGTGGATTACTGATAATTTAGAGTTCTCCTTACTGCACAAGATAATCAGTTTCATAGACAGTGCAGGCAAATATGTCAAGCAATTTCTTGGTTCAGTCAGCTGTAGCTGTTGAGATTTAAGTATTAATGGTGTTGGACCAAATGTCGATTCGGTTTGGATAATTTGGGAGGTAGGGAGGAGAAGGAGGAAGGGGGGATATTTATTTTCAAGAAGAGCATGCATTGCAAGAGAGAACAGATTGAGTTGTGTTATGCTTCCGCCTGCTGTTTTGTCTCTAGGCTTAATATCTTACCTATTGAGAGGAGTAGTTTTGCCATTGTGGTTTTTGCTTGTATGTGTGAATATGCAAAAACAAAAGGTATCGTTATGAGTTTGGGGTGTGTGTGTGTGAACTGCATGCCAGACCCTTCTGATCCCTGCATCCAGCAAGTGTTAAAAGCTATCCAAGTCCAGCTAGCTTCCTAAACCCCTGGATCCAACAAATATTAACATATAAGCCATGCTGGCTTCCTGGATGATGGTTAAGAGAGATCATTAAGAGAACAAAGGAAGGGGGCTCTGTGCAAGATGACAAATGGTGGGAGCCCTCCTTCAACTCGGAGATAATTAGAAGGACAAAGTCTTAGAGTGGAGAGTGAAGTGTTATGACCTAGAGGGAAAAGCAGTAAGCTGAAGAGAGAGTCAGACAACAATGTCTGATGTCTGTTCGAATCCAAAGCTGAGAGGAACAAGACCCTCTTGGAGTGCTAATGCTGTAAAACCTTCAGGTTATATATATGTATAAATAAAGCATATATCATAAAGACACCACTGTGTCTCTGTTGTGCCTCCTTCCCAAATGAAACACGAACCCTAGGTAAATAGCTGGGACTCTGGAATCTCACACCACTCAGAGATTGAGGTGGTGTGCATCAGTATGTAAATAAATGTTCACTCAAAAAGGGCATTGGAAGAGAAACTCCACAGAGGCATGCAATTAATGTTAAGATTCCTGCTCCGTGATTGCAGTCATGGGATTATTGTCTATCACATGATGGTGTGTGTTTTGACTCCACAGAGTGGGAAGTGACAGAGACAGGATGTTTGTGTTACTGTGTTCCATGAAGTGGGACTATTGTCCTTTGTTCTCTCTCTTTGCTGTCTGATGCTAGAGACAGAGGGAGCCATGTTGCAGTGCTCCGTGTGTGTTTATATGTAAATAAAGTAGATTAGCCAAAATGCTGAGTTGCTGAGGTCTGTTACGCAACTGTGAAATCTGCGGATCCCTGAGTGTGCTGATGTCTGTTGGCATCAGTCGCTGTGATGTTTGGGCTGAAGAAAGCTTTTGAAGCTCCTGAACGGTCGACCAGGAGGGAGAGAACATGCCAGTTGGGCATGTGTCTCTACCAGGGTCCTACTTGAGTGTAGGACAGGCTCCTGACAATTAACATATATGTGTTTATGTACTAATGCTAGGAATCTCCACAACAAGCTGGAATGAGCATGCCTGGTAGTTAACAACTACAACATGGATATAGTAAGCATATCAGTAACCAAGCAAACAAAGTCAGAAATGGATGGGAAAGGTAATCTTTATGGATATAAATTCTATAGAAAGGAAAAGGAATAGTTTACTGGAGGTGGCCTTACTCCAAACCCCAAGGATCATATCAAGTGCAATAAACTATGATTCTATGCCAAACTTTAGAAGAAGAATAAATTCCTCCATAGAATTGCTGTGACTGAAAATACTGGGCCTCAAAAGTAATATAATGCAGGGGACATAAAATTACTTCTCTGATAAAAACAAAAACAAAACAAAACTGAAGAGAGTAATCTTGAGATGGAGAAAACCATCAGGGAGGCAACCATTGTGTAAAAATGGGGGGGACTTCAGTTGCCTTCCTTTTGGCTGAATACATTCACATTTAGGTCACAATGAGGCAAAAATAAATGGCTCTGCCTTAGAACAATTAGTCATGGAGCTGAGTAGAGGGGAGCAACTGGGTGGTTCACAGGATCTGGGTAAGATGTAAGTGTTGTTGGACTGCTTGGGAACAGTGGCCAAAAGGCAGTCAAATCCAGCATAATTGTAAGTGGGAAGTTGCCCAAGAATTATGACAAGGACACGTTAAATCTCAAAATAGGAAACTTTTCTGAAGTGAGGGGATGAGTTAAAAAGGAAAGCCAGGAGATAAAATGTCTTCTGGGCAGTTAGAGGTTATTTAAAAGTTAAACCATTAAAATAGTGACTCAGATAAAATGTACACCACAATTTCAGATTCCAGCATGGTTAACAAGAAGAGTCAAGGAAGCTAAAAAAAGGAATGTTTCATTTAAAAAGTGGAAGTCTTGCCCATATGAGGAAAAGAAAAACTCTGTCAAAACAAATGTAAGCTGACAACAAGGAAGGCAAAAACAGAATTGAGTGTTGCTAAAAACATTATCAACAATAGTAAAACAAGTTTGCCAATCATGTCAATATATTGAGGATTGTGAAAAGCCAAGTGACCTATGAAAGGCTCCAGTAGGATCTCTCCCCGCTCCCCCCGCCGCTATAAAAGTCTACTGTTGTGAGCAGGCAAATATATGGGAGAAAGAAGAGGAGAAAACTGCAGCAGCAACAGTGGAGGAACTGAAGTGGTGATGGAAGGCACCACATTGGCTACCCCTGTAGTAGACATTTTGGAGTCACTCAAGGAACTGGATTTTCAGTAGATTCAGGACAGTCTCCACACATAGATTAAAAGATTTAGACAAATTCCACAAGATTTAGTTCTGAACATTAAACAGAATGCTCATGTTCAGAAATGGAGTACCTCTGGAAACCAGTTGTCACTGGGGATAAACAACGGGGTGTTGTTGTTGTCTCAGTGCCCTACTTGTGAGTTTCCTGGAAGCATATGGTTAGCCAAATTCAGAAACAGGGGTGCCAACTTGAATAAAATATTGGGGGCCCCAGATAAGCAGCATCCTGCATAATTATTGATTATAATCAATCACATGATTTGGTGCACACTCACCATTTGAATGGCAATGCCCATCAGTTTGGGGAGGGGGCTCAAATATTTCAGGGGGAACGAAGATCCCTCAGTCCCTAGGAGTTGGCTTCTAAGGTTGGAAAGAAAATGTTGGACTCAATGAACGCCTGAACTGATTCATCCTTTGACGTCCAGTCACTTACACACTGGAGCAGACTGCCACTCTCCTCCAAACTCCTGCCTGACACCTATGGGAAAGAAATAGCTACAGCTTCTTTGCTTTTAGGAGGTAATTGATGCAAGAAGCGACCCAGCAGATCTTCAGCAACAGGGCTTCCCATGAGGCACACAGAGCATATTTACAGGCCCGACATTATTAGTCTCTCTCTCTCCAGTTTCACTGCCTCTCAGTTTACCTGTCAATCAGCTGCCCTCTTTTCTGCAGCTAACATGAAATAAATATGGATGGGAGACAGCACATGCTGCCACTTCCCTGATTTGCAAGTGGCAGAAATGGATCCACAAGCCCGATATGCCTATGCTGAGCAAAAGTGAAGTCCCTTGATCTCAAGCATATCATGAAGAACTGACAACTTCGAAGGCAGACCTGGACAGGTGATCTCAGCGATGGTGGTAGGAGACCTTTTGTAAGGAAAATGTTTGAAGAGACCAAAGTCTGCTATGTCCATTATTTGGCCAAGACCGTAGGGTATTTTCAAAACACAATTTCTTTCTTTCTTTCTTTCTTTCTTTCTTTCTTTCTTTCTTTCTTTGGAATATGAGATCTGGTACAGAATTTGCTGGTTTTCACTGAACTCAAAGAATGCCTCTGCCTACAGAAAACAAAGTGGCAAGACACTAAACAGGGGGTGGGGTCAATGCATTAAGTCCTGCACAGACCCTGAGTTCACTGACCCTTTGATGAGCTTATAGAGTTGTCATGGATTCCAACCCCATTTCTTAGGAATGTAAATGAAAAAAGTCAAGAAATACCAACACATAATCTTCTATCACTATTACCAGGAATCTCAAAATGTAAACATAAAGGAAGTAAAACAAGTGAAAATAATAGCATTGCCATCCTTTAAAATCTTACCTAATGAGACAGATGGGTCTGATGGGCTTTAACAAATATATGTGGCTCAGGACTCCAGCACCTCAAAGGCCGCCTCTCCCCCATGAAGTGACCGAGACCCTGCAATCATCATCTGAGGCCCTTCTTCATGTGCCCACTCCATGGAAGGTTTGGAAGGCGGCACGTGAGAATGGGCCTTTTCAGTGGTGGCTCCCCACTTGTGGAATGCTTTCCCCAGGGAAACTTGCCTGGCACTGTCATTACATATCTTTAGGCCCAAAAAACATTTCTTTTCTGCCAAGTATGGTGAGCATCTTCTGCCTGGTAGGAGCACACTTGCTGCTTTCCTCTGCTTGTAGTTTTCCTGGCCAGGCACCTGGATGATTTTGCTATATCTTGTAGCTCCCTCCCAGTATATCATTAGCTGAGATATTACTGAACATGTTATGGCAGGCCAGCCAGCGGCAACAGAGAATAAAGTGAGTGTTCTAGATTCTGATCTTGAATGGAAACAAGCTGAAGTGCCCATGATCCCTTGCCCGCTATCCCCTTCCTTCTTCAGCTTGGTGATTTTCTTTGTAGGCTCAAAGCCACAGCCTGTACCAAACTATTTCCCAAGTCATACCTGACTAGTTCAAAGTTTTATCTCCCAGAGACATAAATTACCATGACAGTTTGTAGTGAAACTCAGCCCTTTTGTCTTCTGCTCATTTCCTTTCCATCTCTTGCCATTGATCAAACCTGCAGAGTTTTAGACTTTTCAAAAGCAGGGATAAAGAGAATCCTGGGCCTTGTCTAATTGAGATATGAATAATATTTAGAGGCATTTTCCATGCATGAATTCCTCATAATTAAGTCACCACCTTGATATTTCTGATCACTTTGCTGTCCTGCTTATTCAAACGGTTCCCCCCCCGTCTCCCCAGCATTATGATTAATGTCCACAGTGATTTGCTGCCATTTCAGCTTTGCAATACTTGATAGCCCCCTTTAGAACATCAGGGCTTAAGTTTCTGCTTGCGAGGAGCAAGGAGACCACAAGTTGTACTATTAATCAATGTGTAATTCAGCCAGCCTTTGGGGAGATATCAGAGCCTGGCTTTCTCTAAAAATGATATTCCCCATGGAATGTAATAAATATTTTTATTGCATGTGCTTTGTTGCTGAGAGCAGGGAAGCTGAGCTGGAGGGGAATGCAAGCTTTAAAACCATCTCACTGTATTGCCTGAAGGTCATTAAGTACGTCTGGGTGAGGAAGAAAAGGCAGTGTAAGCCAATGCTTTTCCAATGTGTGGATCGAGGGCTCTAACAAGCACTAAAAAGCTGATGCTGAAGAGTGAGAGTCAAGTTTCTACCCATTAAGCCCTGGTCTGACTTACAATGTCAAAGAGGAGATGGATCAGGTATTGACTAGCGGCAGAGATTCTCGAAGCAAAGTCTCTGAACCCGTTAGGTGAGCTTTAAAGGGGAGGGAATTAGGGGCAAGACAAAAATCCTTCCGAAATAACAAAAGCATCCTTTTATTTCCCAGATGCAGAAGATCCCAAAGAACACCCTCAAGATTCAAGGAAGAAAAATGCAGTATTAAGAGCTAAAGGGAGGTCGTCACCATGTTCATCTGCATGTGAAAAATGTGGTCCAATATTCTGCCCCTATGCCCCTCTGGACCAACTTAGATTGAAGCAGCATGTGCAGTAGACAGATTCATGGAGGAGAGGGCTGTTGAAGACTGCTAGCCATGATGGCCACGATCTGCCTCCACAGTTGGAGGCAGCAATGCTTCTGAATACGAGTTGCTGGAAACCACAGAAGTAGGGAGTATGTAACTTAGTCATGCCCAGTAATTAGTACAGGTCAATTCTGAGTAAAACTTGAGTTAAATACCACCCCTTTAATTTAGTTATATTTTTTCTGATTTAATCTGTGCACTATTTTATATTGTGTTAGGTACACTACTTAGGGATTTCTTTGATTAAGCAGTTTATAAATTCTTCTAAATAAATAAAAACAAATGCCTTTCTTTCTCATTACATTTATACCCCACCTTTGCTCCAAATAACACAAAGTAATGTATTTGGTTCTCCTCTCCTCTCTGGCCCACGTTTATTTTTATGTTTATAGATTTGCATGGATAGTTGTGCAAATATTGCATGCTTATTAATGTGAAGATCCAGAAGTAAATGACTACGGAGCATTTCAGATGGCACCAGGATCAGATATTCATAACATCCCATTTATAATATACAGAAAGAAAAATGTCAAAGGAAAAAATGCTGAAGAAAGATCCAAAATAACAAAGACTAGGAAAAAATGAATGGAGTTTGTGTATGAAATGTGAAGCCTTTGGTGGATTCCACAGCCAGCCAACTATAATGTTCTGTACTTTTCCCTATAGGGGTTCTGCACAATCTTTTGTGATTTTGCAATGATAGCCAGAAAGCTCAATGTACTGCTATAAGGAAAATATTCTCAGTCTATGACATTAGTAGCAGCTGCTCTGCAAAAGGTGGGGGTGCATAAAGAGTCCAGGCCAATGGAGCATACAGGCAGAGAGCAAAGCTGTCCATTCCTTGGCCTCCTGCCTCGATAGTTCAGTACCAAAGGACGATGGACAGCATCCCATGCAGCCTGCAAGTGCCAGCTAAAGGAACTGGAGGTTATTCTATCAGCTGTTGGGTCTTTTTTGCAACAGGACTGTAAGAGCTTGCAACTGCGCAGAAGGTCACCTTAGTATATACAGGAGATGTAATTAGGAGGCTGAACCAATGAGGAAGAAGCTGCAACTTGGATCCTAACCTGGTGTTCATGAACAAAATAGCTCCTTTCGTTCTTGGGCACGACTGAGATCCTGCGAAGGATCCTGCAGCTTCCTGAACTGACTTTCATGCTGCTCCAGAGAGGTTTTCTGACCACCTGGAGCAAATTTTGGGAGTGGCGACAAGAGGCTTGTGCGGGAGGGGGTGGGAAGAATTGGGGAAAGTCACCAAACCTTTTCTGCTGACAGGAGCATCATGTGAGGATGTTCTCACCAGTGGAAATCTAGTTAGTAACTTCATCTTTAATCTTGTCTGTTGTTGTTGTTGTTGCTGCTGCTGCTGTTGCTGGTGGTGGTGGAAGCAGCCAACCCCTCTACCATCATGCGAGTTCATAATGGGTATTTCTTAGTACTAAGTAAGTACTCAAATCTAGGCTTAAGCAAATTAGTCCTGCTGTTGAATTGCATAAAAATGGTACAAAGTATGGCAAGGCATCTGTGTGCAGCTGAAGTCTTGGCTGAATATAAACACCTGCCCTTTGCTGGAGAAATAGAAAAGTGGCAAGTCCCCTCCTTCCTGGCACTTAGATATTCCTATGTGCCCTTTTAAATCCCCTCTCCAGAAAGCCCCTGTCTTCCTCCAAGCCGGCTTGCATCCGGAGTCAGGACAGTCATGCTGTGTTGACACAGCCTGGATAAAAGCCCTGAGATCTATAATAGACTTTCCCTGTGACATTTACTAAATCTCTTAGAAGTTTTCACTCTTTCTGCACTAAATATCAGTTGCTTAAGATAATCTGTGAACCTGTAGCCTGGCCATTAAGCACTCCCTTGTGACTGGGTTAATTCACAGCAAATTACAGTCACTGCCAAAGAGATTGTGGAAGCGGCAGGCAGCAAAGCGATGTAACATTTACCCAAGAATGGGAGAAAAGAAAATAGAACAATAGTCACATTCACTCCCTCCAGGAATAAAAGGGGCCAGGTAGCTGAAGGCGACTGGAAATGTAGTCATTAACAAGCTTCTGGATTTTGGGATCAGGGCTTTGTGGTTTGAGAATGGCAAACCAGACTTCCCATAGCAAGAAAAGACATTAGCTAGGGAAGGCTTTATGCCAGCCAAAAACACACTGCTGCTTCCCTTCCTTTTTCTGAATCTTCTGACTGACTACACTTCCCATTTCAATTATTTTCTTGTTTGGAGAAGAGTCATCACTCAGTGGTGGAGCACGGGCTTTGCAAGTGAAAAGTCCTGGGTTCAATCTCCAGGCAGGTCTGGGGAAGATTGAAATCCCCAAGAGTCGCAGCCAGTCAGAGCAGGCTATAAGGAGATAGGTGGAGCAACTGATAGCTTCTTGTGTTATCCCCTGCCCCACACAATGAGACCCATGATATTCCCAAAGGTAGAAATGAATTACTGGACTTACCAGTATTTGGGAAGGCAGCGTGAGGACTCTGGTCCTGAGAAGCTCTCAGCATCCTCCCACAACCTTCCTAGACCCTGGTAAGAAGCTCTCTCTGGTGTGGCTGGGTCTGCCTTGGAGGTAACCAGGATTCTACCACCAAATGCAAAATGTGCCGGCATTTCTTTTCTCTCCTGTTTATTATTCAGCAGAAAAGGTTCTTCATCCTTTGTTAATATTCTAGTCATGATGCAGAAAGATAATACCAGCACTCATTTTGCCACCTTATGCTTCCAGTGGGAAAAAAGACAAAGTATAAATTAAGAAAACAAATAAAACAGAATGTATACTATTCACCCAGGTCTCTTTGACTGGCCCTCGGGACACTCCCTAGACCATGGGTAGGCAAACTAAGGCCCACAGGCCGGATCCCGCCCAATCGCCTTCTAAATCCAGCCCGCGGATGGTCCTGGAATCAGCATGTTTTTACATGGGTAGAATGTGTGCTTTTATTTAAAACGCATCTCTGGGTTATTTGTGGGGCATAGGAATTCATTCATTATTTTCCCTTCAAAATATAGTCCGCCCCCCCCCACAAGGTCTGAGGGACAGTGGACTGTCTGAAAAGGTTTGCTGACCCCTGCCCTAGACCATACCTCCTCTCCACAAAACACCCCCTCAGCAGCCCTGCTCTGCACACCCCTTGAGTGCTTTGCCTGGCTGGAATGTGCCCTTGAATGATGATTATCTCTCTCATCTGTCCAGACAGGGGGTGGAAGAGTGTGTGTGTGTGTGAGAGAGAGAGAGGGGGGGGGGGAGTTTGTGTGAACACTACCCACCATGGATTCTCTCCCCCATTCCCGCTGTTGGATTGAATTGCCGGCCACCCATAGAAGAGGATGTAAGATCTTTCAAAGGCAACTGTGTAAGACTTCATTTCCATAACAAACATTTTGCTAATATCTGGAGAAGTAAAATCTTTAGAGAATGATATAAAAAAAGACTTTGTAAAAAAAAATTAAAAAGTACTGAAGGGGGCCTACACCAAGATAATATTAAGCAATATAAAGAACTAGACCCCAAAATTAAAAAAAACACACCACTTTAATAAATAACAGCAACAGCAACAGCAACAACAGCAACAGCAACAGCAACAACAACATAGCTAAATATTCCAGAAACAACAAGTTCTGCTCTTTTGTTCATTGGAGAAAGGATTAAATTACACATTACTACTGTGGGATGAGTGTTGTTACAAAACCACTTCTCAGCTCCCACAATGCACTGGTTACGCATGAAGGTGTTGAGTATTCTGATTTTACCAGAGAATATGTCCAGGCACATCCCTTGACATGTGGGTGCCCATTTTCTGAGGTGCAGAAAGTGTCGGGCAGATTGTGTTGGGTAGGAATTGGTTTAAAGCTAAGCGATGAGGGAGATATTTCCAAGATACTACCTCCTTCCCTACAGAATCTCTTAGATATTAAGCTCAGTAGAGGGGCCATATTGGTAATTCAGCTGCCCTCAGAGGTTTGGGAGGGGGTTGGCCCATGAGAGGGCATTTTCTGTGGCACCCCCTAAGTTGTGGAACTCCCTCCTCACATTAAAAATGTGCCTGGCATCTTCACTATAAATCTTTCAGTGACTGAAGATGTGCCTCTTGATATTTGTGTTTTTAAGAACCACCCTGTTCCTGTTACTGTGGTTTAACTGTTTTAATAGTGAATTTTAAATTGTTGTAGCCCACCCTGAGACCTGCTGCTGAAGGGTGAGTAATAAATTTAATGATAATGATAATAAATTATTGTGATAATGATTATTAATAATCATATTTCTTTTGGTTTGGTTCACATTTTTATGTCCTCCCACCTAATTTGAACTTTCTGAAATAAAACACAAACTGTATTATACAGTCACCCTTCAAAATTCCAATTTCTTTTAATTGTGATATGCAGTTCCCTGACCAAAAATGTGTACAAAAGTGAGTCTGTTAGGCAAAGGTGTGTATAAAACACACATATTAGGGAAAACAACATTCAAAAATACATCCTATTGCAGAAAATTACTTGCAAAAATGTGTATATTATGCAAAATTGCATGAAAATGTTCATATTAAGAGAATGGATGCTAAAATACTGATGAATTGACATGGTGATTTTTTTTTATTTTAAAAAATCATGAAGTGTTGCAGAAATGTGATGAGCCAAATTTCAGATGGGAAAAGCAAGAAACTGAGCAAAGCTGGAAAATGAAAGATTCATATATCAAGTCATTTTTATGGATCAAACAAATATGACGCCTCAGGTATATTTCCTTATATAGATCTTGTGCCCTTCAATCTTGCCTGGTACTTATCATAAATAATATTATCTGTGTGATTTTAACAGATCATATATATGTGTGTGTTTTAATTCTATTAATGTTTGATTATTTTTTTAATGATTCCCCCCTTATGTTTTAACTGTTCCTATTTTATCTGTAAGCCACCTTGGGTCCCTGTCAAGGAAAAAGGCATGGTGGTAGTAGTAGTAGTAGTAGTAGTAGTAGTAGTAGTAGTAGTACTAGTAATATTTTGAGATTATTTAAAAATACTAGTCTGGTCATTATCCATTAATCCTTGCTTATAGGTAATTCTGAAACACAAAGTAAAGCATTCAGTAAATAAAAGTGTTGCAGCATTAAGCTGTATAATGGGCCAAATATTTTAGAGCATATTAGTGTATCCTCCAAGGTAGGCTAAAGAGTTTTACATTAGTGTGCATGCCCTGCTTAATTGCGAATGAACATGTATTCATGGTTATATCAAGCAGAGAGAATGTTTCTGCCTTTGGAAAATAACGCAAGAACAAATGGGAAAGTTGATTAAAATTGATGATTTAAATCGCAGCTCCACTTGGTGATTTAAGTCACTAATTTTAAATCAATCTACTCTGATTGGGACAGAAGGCATTTCAGCTGCTACCACTAATAAGTCCCTCTGTGGCAATTAGGAGGTTTCCTATAAGCATAAAGTCACATCTCATCCACTGAAGAGGGGAACAACCATGATCAAGGAACAGTTTTAGGAGACAGCCTATCAGAGGAAATAAATATGAGGCAACTAGGATCTACTATGCCACTGGGTACTAAATTGTGTTAATATGAACTTTCAGCTCTGTAGCTCCTAAAATTTAACGGCTCCAAAAATCTAATTTGTGTATCCTTGTCTTCTTCCCGGAAATACACATATTAACCTGTTGGGACAGCTCCACTTTTCCTGCCAACCAGTTATCAACAGTCAATCAGAATCTGTCAACATAGCAATTGTATCATTTTGAGCTCTGGTACCAAAGAGGTTGCCATGGGAACCACAAGACTAACTGAGGAATCTCTGCCTTAGCTACAACACTAACCCCCCTCCCCCCCCAAAAAAACATGCTGATATACAGTTTGCAGCTCTAGCAGTAAACTTCCACTAACGTTCTTCAGAAATTAAAAGAGGTGTTTGTTAAAGTGACTCCTCTGGAGAGAGAAAAAGGACCTTTTCGAGTTTTACAAAGTTCTTAGCTTGCTGGGTTGGTTCGTTCTGCTTGGAAGCCAAATTTCTCCTTACTTTGGGTTTGCTTTTTTCTAATGTAAACAACACATAGTTATGGATGTTCATGTCCTGCCCACGAAAGCAGGCCTGGCTTTCCTGCCTGATTACTAAATTGAAACATTTAAATGCTGCAGGGGGACTGCCGACAATGGAGCAATGCAAGGAAACCTTCAAAGCCAGCCCAGAATTCGGTTAGGCTATTATCGTTTCTCAGTAGTGCATACCATATGCTTGAAATGACGGATGGCACAAAACTCTCATTGCCTCTACTCAAAAATGCTCTACATGACCAAAGAGAGGAGAAATCTTTCAGTATAGTTCACGGTCACCTTAATCTCCAATTTAGGAAAGCAACAAAGTTCAAGCAAGCTTTTTTTCCCCCTTGTCCTCTCCAGTTTTAAAAAATGTTGCTTCATTTGGTCCATCATCCCTCTCTCTTGAGAATAAAATTAGAAATTCAATGTCAAAATGTATGCAGGCTCTCAGGATGGCGCTTTCCTCAGCACCAGGTGAGCATTTCAGTACTAGCCTCCCTACAAATAGTAGTTGTGGGGTTTTTTTTACCATCACTGCAAAGTATTACAGCATTCAAATAACATGTTTTGAGGCAAAATAAGATGATGTACATTTTAATATCATTATTTGTCTTCCCTTGTTTCAAAAGTGATATATGCTGCTGTCCCAGATTCCTATACCTCAGATTAAAACCAACTGAATTCATCAACTGGTGAGTAGTTGCTCAAAAAACCCTCCTCTGGCGATGAGGCAACTGAGACAGTCTGTCTGGGACAACAGCTAGTGACCAAGAATCTATTGCCTACTCTAATGGATTTTCACTTCAAATAAAGGGAGAGAAACAACAATCTCCGTGACCTTCACTTCAAGAGATTTTTGCTTGTGGTGATGACTTGCCTTGAAAGATTTGAAGTATAATAAAATTATTCTGTATAGCTCAAATTTCTAAGCCAGTTACAAACTTAAAACACTGGAATGCTGGAAGGCTGTGGATCACCCAGTACTGCCACACTTACAAAGAAAATCCATTTTCAGAGGGGTAGCCATGGGGCCATCTGTTGCAGCAAAAAAGTCTTGCGGCACCTTAAAAGGCTAACCTATTTTATTTTATGGAATATGATCCTCAGTTGCCAGGTACACATAGGTATAAAGGTAAAGGTAAAGGGATCCCTGACCATTAGGTCCAGTCGTGACCAACTCTGGGGTTGTGGCACTCATCTCACTTTATTGGCCGAGGGAGCTGGCGTACAGCTTCCGGGTCATGTGGCCAGCATGACTAAGCCGCTTCTGGAGAACCAGAGCAGCGCACGGAAACACTGTTTACCTTCCCGCTGAGCGGTACCTATTTATCTACTTGCACTTTGACATGCTTTCGAACTGCTAGGTTGGCAGGAGCAGGGACTGAGCAACGGGAGCTCACCCCATCGCAAGATTCGAACCGCCGACCTTCTGATCGGCAAGTCCTAGGCTCTGTGGATTAACCCACAGTGGCACCTGCGTCCCTACACATAGGTATAAAGAGTGACAAAAGGTAAAAGTTAGGAACATAGGAAACCTCCTTATAGTGAGTCAGACTACTTAGTGTTGTCTGCACTGATTGACAGCAGCTCACCGGGGTTTCAGACCAGGGATTTGTCCCAGCCATACCTGGAGATGTTAAGGATTGAACCAGAGACCTTCTGCATGCAAGGCAGGTGCTCTATGTCTCTTTCCCCATGTTTGTAAGATGCATACAGTGACTCCTCCCAGCAGCAGTGATCAATGATAACAGAATCGGAACGTGCAAATGAAGGGACGCAGAGGAGGTGTTGAAGGGGTAGTTGTGACGGGACCAACAAGAGGAGCGGCAGGGACTCACGATGTCCGTGAAGTGATAGAGCAAACAAACAACCCCTTTCCTGCTGCACTGAAGGAATTCTCTCAGGTTTCTAGGACACTGGTCTATGGCCTGCTCATGTCGCTGCTGGCCTGTTCAGCAAGTAGCCACACCAGTTATAAAAAGAATGTTGACTATGACAGCAATAACTCTGATTGGTGTGGGCTTTTTGGTCAGATCAGGGCTAGAACCACTAAGGCAGCTTTGGGCAACTTTCACCCTTGGTCTAACTTCATGCGGGGGACAGGGGCGGGGAGTGGCAGACAGCAAAGGAGCAGGGGAAGGCGGTACCCTGCTCACCTCTGACTCTGAGGGCCCACTGCACAGTCTAATTGTCAAAGTGACTTCTAAGTGGTTGACATGTATTTTAAAAAATACAAAAAATATATAAACCACACAATTAAAGTACAGTGGTATCTCTGGTTGCAAATGGGATCTGTTCCAGAGGCCCGTTCGCAACATGAAAAGAATGCGATTCGCCACTTCTGTGCATGATGTCATTTTGCACCTCTGCGCATGCATGAGCGGTGAAACCCAGAAGTAACCCTTTCCGGTACTTCCGGGTGACCGCGGGACATAACCTGAAAGAACGTAACATGAAGCGGATGTAACATGAGGTATGACTGTACACGACAGAACAATTATATCAAAACATTAAGATGAACATGCAGTTAAAATGTGCAACATGAGAACCCATTCAAAACATTGCAGCAGTTAAAGCAGCGTGTCTGTTCTTTTGAATCGGGGTCATGAGGCCACTTACCTTGCCAAAGAAGAGGAAACGTAACCCCCCCAAAAAAAGACAAAAGAGGGCACAGAGTTGCATAAATTTGCATATGTTCACTTGTAGGTATAGCCACAAATTTTGAAATAATTAATATAATCTAAATAGAAGTACAAGACAGCTCAGTCTAGAGAGGAAGACTGTGCCCAGGTGGTGCCTGCTTGCTCTCCTGCCCAGATGTTTAATGTTGATAGGCAACTTCAAGGCTCTCTCTGCCCTCTCTCCTTGGGGTTCTGTATCTTTGCATCAGACTTGGGTTGGCCAGTCCTTCAAAGAGAGGACTGCTCTCTGTAAAGTAGGACACATGACCATCCTAAATCAGGGATATATACCAAGCTCCTATGTGTATGAAGTTTAAGCTTCAAAAACTTTTTTTAAAGCTGGGAATGGGGTTGGAAAAAAGCACACATCCTGCCCAAATGATGTTTCCTTTTGGGCTATCCGTATTCTGTCATGCTATCCAACAAAAGATGCTTCTTGGGGTTGACAGGCAAAGGCTGCCTTCAAGACCTTAATTGCTCAGAATTGATGGTGGTAGATTTCCTTTTTCAATATTATTTCCCTAGAGCCATCAAAAGATAGAGGAGGAAGATTCTCGTACAGATGTTGTAAAAGGCTTTACGTTGTCCCAAAGCCTTCAAATACCGTGGGTTAGCGATGAAACATGCAGAACTTATTTTATATTAAAGTGAAGGGGGCATAATGGGAAGGGACCAAATGCAGGGGAAAGAAAGGGATGAGGTATCTGGGTGCAAATAAATAAGTTTATTCCTGACACATTTCAAGAATCCTCTTCATGGGCTAAGGATGGGCAGATTAGGCTATTTTGAGTCTGTCTCAGTTTTGCATGTGTTCATCCATGAGCTTATCCCATCCCATTTCCTCATTAATTTGCCATTTATTTTCATCTGCCACAAACCTTATATCTAAACACCTCCCTTAAAGTGTATTTTAATGCATTTTCTTGTAACAGGTGCATTTTTATTCTCTCAAAGCCCACATTTCTAAAATGCACATTTCTGAGCCAAAAACTGTATCACAAAATTCAGAGAAGTGCAAAATCTGAAGAATTACAGTTGTCTGAGACACACCGTGGACCATGTCAATTCAATTTGGAATTCACAAAGAACCAATCACTCAGACATCACTATTCAGGACACTCCTGAGCACAACGAACTTGCATCTTTGCCTACTACTCTGTTGCAAAAGATACAAACACACACAGGGTCAGAGAAAAAGAAACAGGACCAAATGACCATGAAATGGAATGACTACTATTTTTGACCATTTCCTGTGTCACAAAAAGTGAGCACACATCAGTGGCATTTGGTGATAACAAAATCAGTTCCAGCTGTGTCAATTAAACACCTGTGGTAGGAAAGGAAACAATATATATATATATGATCAAACATGTAGAGAGGTTCCAGTTTAGGAACACAAGAGTCTGCTTTTGAAATTCCTTTGTTGAAGAATGATGACTTTCAGGGTTAGCCAATGAGATTATTGGTGTGTTCCACAGCTATCCTAACATAGTCCTATGTTCTTTGTGCATAGTTAACACTTTGAAATAGATGGCATAAAAAGTGTGCTTTGTTAACATGTATATATTTCAAAATGTTAATTTTGCATACAGAACACAGGAATCACTCTGTGTTATTATTACCACTACTACTAATCATGGTAAGGAATAGTGACAAGAAATTGACATTTGAGTCATGCAAGTATCATTACTCCTCTGCCATATTTCTTAACTTGGGAACCTGATTTCAGATTTTGATTAAGGTATTTAAAGAGAGAGGCCGAATAAGTAGTCTCTTAACTCACTAACAGGGAGATGGTCGTGACAGTCTTAAAGAATAGCCTGCAGCATTGAGCCATGGAGAAATCAATGACACAGGTAAAAATAGATTGGAAGCCCTGAGACGAAAGGTGTGAAGACTTAGGAAGCAAGCGTGGCCACATGGATATTTTTCTCAAGTGTTCTTAGTGAAGCAAACATTTGGATCAGGTGAAGCAGCTGAACCTGGTAAGTCAGAGAGCGGGTGGGAGTATATTGGGCATTTGAGCAGAAGGGAAATCAGTGAATAGACCAAGGTGGGGGTTGCCCGCCTGGATGGCAGAAAGGTGTTCCGATTAGAAAACTATGATATATAGGAAAAGAAACGTGTGAATTATGAGGAAAACCACCTGTCTTAAGAAATCTGAGGAAACAGCAAAGGTTGCTGGAGAACTATAATGACCCAAATATTCCACAAAATAAAGTGGGAAAGTGAAATTTAATGTTGTAGATCTGGTGTGGGCGAGCCTTGGCTCCTCAGATGTTGCTGAACTCCCTGCAGGTATGGCCAATGGCCAGGGGTGATGGGAATTTTCTCCTGCCCTTTACCCTAAGATCCCAGGGCAGGCATTAAAACACAATATTAAAAGCCATTTTAAAAACTTACATATAAGTAGAAATACATTACATTATTATGTATGTATGCAATTAATACAACAACACAGGATTGTGTGCAATGAAGTTATCCCATTCATGCAAAGATTTCTGCTTGCCCAGTGGAACGTCTCCTTCCTCTCCTCCTCCCACAAACTCCCATGTTTATTCTCAGCAGATTTGGGGAGGGGCACACGAGGAGAGGAAGGGCAAATCCCACCGGGCAAGCAGAAGTCATTCTGCACATGGGGCACCTTCATCGGATCCAGCCCATACAAAGCAATCCTAAATAGCAGCTGCAGCAAGCTTCAACACCACTACCAAAAACAGGGAATGTCATCATAACCCACCAAAAGTCCGAAAGGAAAGGTACATTTTTACCTGGCACTGAAAAAGTGTCAGTGAGCATGCCAGGCAGACCTCACTGTGAAAAGTGTCCCACAAACAGGAAGCCACAACTGATAAGGCCCTTTTATGGGCTTTAGATCCAAATGGGCATGTCATGCAACACTGACGTGGTTGTAGAACCTAAAGCCCTCCAGTTGTTGTCATCCCAGACCATCAGCTACCCTGGCTGGGGATGGTGGGAGTTATCTAGAGTAACAGTGGGTTCCATATCCCTGTAGTACAGAGACCAAGCCAACGTCACAGAACTGAATGGCTATAGACAACTTTATTAAAAATTCTATACCTCAAAGTAGGAAACTAGTGCATTCTAATTGCATCACTAGTTCTGCAAAGAGTTATATAGTTTTGTGTACTCCAAACCCCCTTCCAGTTTTCCAGTAAAAAAATCACTGATGTATTTACCCTTTCTCTGACTCCTTTTTTGTTTTGGTTTTTTGCCTCTGAGAAATTGCCAAGCTGTCTATGAGTTGCTGATTTTAATTATTCTTGGCCCTGGAGCCAATAATAATTTAGACCTCCCTAATGCATTACAGTTAAAAACCTAATTGGAAACTACATCTGGAGCACAATGCTGCCACCCTTTTTCTTAATGATCCAGAATGACATGGAATCAAAGGACAGATTTATTCATTACTATTTTTTTAAAAAAAATCTCCCCCAAAATAAGCATGGGAAATAAAAGCTAAACTTTGACTTTGATTCACTTTTTCAAAATTGCTGAATCCCTTCAATGCACACTATTATTGGTGTAACTGAATTCGTCTATATGCCAAAGGATATGTAAGTGAAGCAGTTAATGTGCATAACAACCGGCACTTGTGCACATTGACCAGACCTCATGGAGAATGTTAAATAATCCTTTCATGAAGAGGGAATTTTGCATATTTCTCAGACAATTTATATGATCTTCAATAGCCTTGGAAAATGTTCTTATATCTGCTGAATTTTGTATATTCTCTGGACATTATGCATAATCTCTAGGAACCATGACTTTTACTCTTATTTCTTATTCAAAAGTATGCATACTGCCCTATCTGGGCTACTTCTGGCCCACTCCCTGATCTTACATGGCCTGCAACATATCTTCCAACTAATCAGTCAAGCAGCAGGAAGAAATGGGGGGGGGGCGCTCAAGGTAAAGATCAAGGGGTGTGTTTTTTGGGTTTGAGCCCCTCATTGGGCAAAAGTCTCCTGCATTGCTGGGGACTAGATAACCCTCATGGTCCCTTCCATTTCCGTGATTGTATGAACTCTATGAACCCCTAATAATAATAATAATAATAATAATAATAATAATAATTAATAATAAATTTTATTTTTACCTCCCCAGCCAAGGCCGGGCTCAGGGCAGCTAACAACCAATAATAAAAACAAGTTGAATGAATACAACTTAAAAAACAAGATTAAAATACAACATTAAAACATGCAACCCACCCAGCTGTTACTCAGTCAGCTCAGCAGCACAAAAGGAATTTCAGGGAGAGGGGAGTTTTAAACCTTCCCTCTCCCACCATCCTGATGGAAAAAATCCACCCCCATGGCTAATGATAATGATAATGATACATACACCCCACCTATCCCCAGAGTGGCTGGAGAAATCTAGCCATATGGGCGGGGTATAAATAATAAAATTATTATTACTATTACTACTACTACTACTATCTGACTGAGTTGCCCCAGCTACTTTGGGCAGCTTCCGACATAATAAAAACACAGCAAACATTAAACATTAAAAACTTCCCAGTACAAGGCTTCAAGGAAAACTTACATTCTCCTTAACATATATATGACATACTTGTGGGCAGCAGTTTCCTCTTTGCTGAAGCCTCTGCTTCTATATATTGTACAGGGTACAACCCTCCCAGTCTTCCTTGAAGAGGCAGAAGTCCCCAGCGTCTTGGAGGCTGAGACAGATTGTGCACCATATAATTTCAGAGCCCTCAGATATTGCTCCTGTAGAAGAGCCATTTTAGCCCCCATATCCCCACAGAAATGCAAGGCATGCTCCTTGCCCAATCTTTCAGATTCTCTCTGCAACAACGAGGGGTAGAAATATAACATTGCCGACAAATGAAAGTAGAAAATCAGCTAATACTGTAACTACTAAATGTACTCGCATGCTTTTTTGAATTTGTGCTCCCTGTTGGTAAAAGGAGAATTACTATGGAGGGGGCTTCCCCCTTGACAGATTCATTCATGTTGTCTTAAAAGAGAATTGAGAGCTATGGTACCGAAATCTGCACATAATTGCACTATTGTGTATTGCACGGTATCGACCCATGATTACTTTTCTTGACCTACATGACTTTAATTGCTATATGGACGACATCATGTGTCAGGTCATAACACGACCACAATCCTGACATGACACTTTATTGGATGCCTAACATGGGCAATCTGAAACATTGGGGGGAGGGGAATTTTTGTTCAAGAAACATCAACAGCTATTTGTTAAAAGGGCATCTTCCCTGCTCGCCCACCCCCAAAAGGTCAGTCTGGGCATCTGGCAATAAATGTAGTTCTTGCAAAAAAAGGAGGGGGGATTCTCAGACTGAAAGCTGAACTTTACAAATATTTGGTATAGCCATAGGGTGTTCATACTTTGGGGTGAATCATCAAAGAGAGAGGGGGAGCAATAGTGGCCAGTGTGTTGAGGTGGGCAGAGATTTGTGAAGCCAACCCCAATAATGGTGCTGCTGCAGCTTACCTGTATGGGGCAGGGTGGCAGCAAGGTTAGGGGTGCATGGGTGCACTGCTCAGAGTTTTTGGAAGTGCCCCTGTGGAGTCCTGATTTTGCTGACACCTTCTCCCACCCCAGCCCCAGCCAGATAAGCAGATCCAATACCAGTGTTAAGAAGACAGCTCCACACTAGGTCATGGGCCGTTAGAAAGAGAGGAAGAGAATGGCATGTATAACATATTGCAGATATTAATGTTGCACAGCTTGAAGCAATTGGATGCATAAGAACTGACTTCTTTGGAAATAAAAAATGTCCAGACCCATAAATATATTATTCAAAGCTTTACTAACCAGAACATCTTCAAAACAGATACAAAACAATCACTGATACATCCAAATAATTCCATAAAGCATATGCTTATCCAAGCATAGGTTCTTCTTCTTCTTAAATATACAACATAATTATGATCAGAGCAAAAAAACCAAACCTCTGTCTCTCCCATAGCTTGCATTAGCCTGCATCTAGCCTAAAGCTATGCAGCTCCTGGAGATATTTCATTATCTCATCCTTCTCTGACTGTGCCTGGGAACAAAAGTCCAAGAGGCAGCTCCCTTTCAAAATGGAGATTTGCAATTGAATAGCTTCATCACATGATCTAAGATTAAACACTCACACGAAGGCTACCAGAAAACAACAACAGTCAGTTATCAAGCCAGTTAGAAGTTTAGAGAGCTTCAGGATGTTTCAATGGAATTTTCCAAAGATTAACCCCTTTCAGCAACATACATACACACATTCTCCATTTCAGTGTGCGATTAATAATAATAATAATAATAATAATAATAATAATAATAATAATAATTTATACCCACCCATCTGGCTGGGCTTCCCCAGCCACTCTGGGCGGCTTCCAACCAAATATTAAAATACAGTAATACATCAAACATTAAAAGCTTCCCTAAACAGGGATTAAACAATTATACTTAACATAACAATGTCTAGTTTAGCCTTGAAATTGAAAAAGGGGATTAGACAAATGAATAGAGGATTAGTGTATGTGTGCGACTAGTGACAATGGTTCCTGCCACCGGGATCAAGGGCAAGATGCCACTGAATACCAGCTATGAGGGTAGGATAGCAGGAGGCAGCTCTGGCACCCATGCCCTGTTTGGGGGCCAGAGGCAGATTTAGGGCGGTGCAACCAGTTCCCCTGCACTGGGGGCTGAGCATAGGGGGTGCTGCAGGCATCTCAACTATGATGTAGTGAATTGAGCAAAATGGAAGGTAAGGGGTGGGGGATGCTGAATTATGACCTTGCACAGGGCACTGCTGAAATTTGAAAGACCAAAGTCTGCCTATGCTTGGGCTTCCTAGAGGCACCTGACCAGACACTGTAGCAGACAGGATGCTGGACAAGCAAGGATGCCCCTGGTCCGTTCTAGCAGGGCTCTGCTAATGTTCTTGTGAAAGAGTTTTCACTTTCCCTAGAGCATTTTGCTACACGTTTTACATGCAACTCTTGTTTCCCAGCACTCCATCTCTCCCCCTTGACACTCAGAAAGCCACCCTAGAATTGCCACCCTAAACACAACCTGGTTGTAAGGAAACCTTCCTGAAATCTAATAAGGCTTACTTGTGAGTGAATGGTAATGATTGGGCTGCATTTGTATTTTGTCATGAGATGGAATTACTGAAAAGTTGTGCACAACAATTGGTCATTTATGTACCTTTTTTATCTTTTGTGAAATGACACCTCAGGGAGTTACAGATGCCTGAAATTGAAAGAGTATTATTCAGAGCCAGAGCATAGCTGTCAACATTTCCCTTTTTTAAAGGGAAATTCCCTTATTCTGAAGAGGATTCCTCGCAAGAAAAGGGAAAAGTTGACAGCTATGAGCCAGAGCCATTCTTGCCCTTTTAAAAATTGTGTTGGTGACTGTACAAACTAAAACAGGAATCCAACATTCTGAAGCATTAACTGTGCATGCTGCTATGCTTGGACGCCTCTGGGTGCTATTACAGTGGTACCTTGGGTTAAGTACTTAATTCGTTCCGGAGGTCCATTCTTAACCTGAAACTGTTCTTAACCTGGAGCACCACTTTAGCTAATGGGGCCTCTTGCTGCTGCCACGCCGCCGGAGCACGATTTCTGTTCTCATCCTGAAGCAAAGTTCTTAACCCGAGGTAATATTTCGGGGTTAGCAGAGTCTGTAACCTGAAGCATATGTAACCCGAGGTACCACTGTACTTAATGCTAACCAGCTGCAGCTTGGCATTGTGACTATGTCCTAGTTTGACATGGGGAATGCTGAGGCAGGCCATCACAGGTGTTCATCTTACCTGCAAGCTCCTGGTTGTTCAGGGAAAGGAGCATACAATCCACCTGTTGTGTGAGATGAGGCATAGCAGGTGTGCCCCTGTTATTTGCAGACCAGAGTTGAGCATTCAAGCAGCACGGATGTAGCTATAGAAATGTCTGTATGGTTATCTGTAATCACATAGATTTGCAAGGTGGGAGCAAACATATGAGATGGGACAGCTGCCAAGCATTTCTGCAATTCCATACGTGACTCTCCCCACACCCCTTCACTAATTATTACAATTTTGGTAGATGCCAATTTGCCAATGTGTAGATAATATGTTGAGACAATTTGGCACTATGCATAGAGTGCTTTACTATGACATTTTAGAGTAGTGTGGGTGGCTGAGAGTGTTGAGCAGACAGTCTTTGTGATGATGGGAGGGTTTAGGAAGGGGAAAGAGCAAAGAAGACACCCTGCTTAAATTTTCCAACCAACTTGATTCATTCTGGATATTGTAGTGAGTGCATAAATAATTGTCTCCTGGGATGGGAAGAATAAGAAAGATCTATGAAAGTGTCTCTTCCACCCGTTATGCTAGAGGACTTTGTTTCATACGATGACTGAAGTGTATGCCTCAAAACGTATATAGTGGCATGCATCTGTCTGTATCATGAAGGCAGATTTCTCATGGAGTTGTGATTGGCTGCAAATCCAGCTAGCTTCCTTCTGAATATAATTTCAGTGACAACTCCAGATTGTCTCTTATGAATTCCAGAGTATAGTTGCCAAATGTACCATCGCCATCATGTATCATCACATTCTTTTCCCACTATGCCTCCAAGTTGCTCAGGACACAAGCTTCTTCCCACCCTGCACCACACACACACTCCATTTTACCCTCACAACAACCCAGGCTAGGCTGAGAGAGGGTGCTTGAACCATGGTCACTCAGTGAGCTTCATAGCTGAGTGGGGTTAAGTCCTGGGGTTCCGCCAGGGCCGTCTTACCCATAGGCGCTAGGAGTGCAGGGCACCCTGGCGCTGGGCTCTCAGGGGCACCAAACCGAGAGTCCAGGGCCCAAGAGTTGAGTCCAGGGAAGAGCCCACCGGTCGGTCGGAGCACTGCGGCAGGCTCTTCTGCTGCGGGTGGCTCTGTGCCACAAGTTTGGGGGCAACCGAGCCAGCAAGATGCTGAGGCGGCCGGCCTGCTCCGCCCTACTTCGCACCTGGGACTGGGCAACCGGGTGGTGGTGGTGCCGGACGGATCTTTACACCCCGTGCCGCATATGCTTAAGGCAGCCCTGGGCTCTGCTATAGTCAAACAAGCTCCTCCTTTCAAGTTGCCACAGTATCTCCAGGGGCAGCCTGAGGTGTTTTGGAGCCTGAGGTGAAACACTCCACGGCCAGCCCCATGATTTGGGATGGGGGAGCACAAACTCTGTAAAGGCTTCTCTTTGCGATGCCCTTACAGAGTCTCCCTGGGGTTCCCTCCCCTTGCTCAGTGTTGGGGCCCTGCATTGGCTTCTCCCTTCAAGAGAGGTTGGTGCAAAGCCCCACCATGCCACCAGGTGTGTGGGGAGATCTCCCCACCTGCCCAGCAGCAAGGCTGGGTGGAGGAATGGAGGTGCTGCCTGAGGTGGCCATCTCACTCCACCTCATAGACAGGCCATTTCTGGATTTATCCATCCCATACATGAACTTCAAATTTATTGGAGCTGCTCTGGGTTCAAAGAGAGAAGAATTCATTTCATATAATATAACATATAATAATGCCTAAAGGGGATATTTGAAGCTACTATGCTCTGAATATTCCAAGGTCGTTTCCAAACAGCACATCTCTTTGAACTACATTATCTGGGAATGAAAGTCTCATAGGCCTTGAAGCTAAATTTCAGTTGTAGAGTCCCTTTTCTCGAGAGACCCAGACTGATTTTGGACTATATCAGCCTTCCCCAGCCTGGTGCTCTCATATTGCTTTGGACTACAGCTTCCATCCACGTCCTCAGGCATAGCTGTTCTGGGCTGAGACGGGATCAGGATGAGGGATAAATTTGATTCACTTTGCATTTAAAACTGAATCTACCCAATGCACACTTTTCAAAACACGAACCAAAACAACAGCCAGCCACTGAAATTCACACTTCTCTAAATTTTGCAGTGCAGTTCTCCAGCCAAGTAATGTGTGCTGCAATGTAAATGTTAAAGTGTGCACAAAAAGGCATACATTTTTGAAAACAACATGCAAATATGCATTATATCGGGGAATATTGCTTTGCAAAAATTATACAAAATTGCATACCAAGATGTGTATATGAAGACAAATCCATGCTAAAATGCCCCTTAATTTTCATGAAGACTTTAAAAAATCCCGAACGGATATGGAAATGTGGAGAACTGAAGTTAAGACTGTAAAAAATGAGAACTGCCATACAAAGCTCAAATTTACATTCATCACTCAGCTTTGGTCCCACACAGCAAGGACAAAAATTGGGAACAATGGGAGCTGCAGTTCAGCAAAATCTGGAGAGCAGCACAATGATTAAAGGTAAAGGGACCCCTGACCATTAGGTCCAGTCATGGCCAACTCTGGGGTTGCAGCACTCATCTCACTTTATTGGCCAAGGGAGACGGCGTACAGCTTCCGGGTCATGTGGCCAGCATGACTAAGCCGCTTCTGGAGAACCAGAGCAGCGCACGGAAACACCATTTACCTTCCTGCTGGAGCAGTACCTATTTATCTACTTGCACTTTGATGTGCTTTTGAACTGCTAGGTTGGCAGAGCAGGGACCAAGCAACGGGAGCTCACACCGTCGCAGGGATTCAAACTGCCGACCTTCTGATCGGCAAGTCCTAGGCTCTGTGGTTTAACCCACAGCACTACCCGCGTCCTGCACAATGACTACTGCTGTCCTAACTATTTCCACTGAGTGGTTAGGTTTCTAGCATGCCTCTCCTGCCGCCACACACACACCTTGAAGAAAAGGCAATGTGCAAGTAAGCCCTTGCCTCACACATCACTTACAAGAACATTCCCCCAACACAAGATGCACCTGTGCCAGACAGTTGGCCCTTGCTGCCTCTTATAATTCTCTGCAACCTTTCAAAGTGCCTCTTGACAGAAAAATTACAAACTTTAATGCACTTGTGACTTAGCCAGTTAATTTGCACCTGTATCTAATTTCAGACTTGCTGGAATAACAGGGCAATTCTGTAATCAAAATATTGGGAACAATTGTCAGAGCTGCCACTCAGCAGCAGCTGCAAAAAAACAACAACAAAAACGTGTGTGGTGGGGGTGCTGAGAAGAAAAGCCTTCTGGTTTTGTAAAGGGAGGTGCAGGGAAGGCTTTCGAAGTGGAGAAAATCACTGATTCTGCTGGACAGGAATAAAAGGCAGAAATTTATTAAATGCGGTTGTACACAGTGCTCTCATTTCCCTCTCTTGCATGCAGATCTATTAAAAGCAGGCTTCATTAGGGCACAGGGGCAATAGTGGCACCGTTCTGGCTAGACTGCAGTTTTGGAAGTGGTAGAAGGGAACCAAAATAGGCTTTTGTCTTGCTTTTCAAAAAATGTTTTGTTGAAAAACAGCTCTGTGAAAGGGTTGCTTTAGACTGCCACTTCTCTCCCCCCCCCCCCCCCACTTCATCCAAATGCTGGATATATGAAGGAAGTGTTCAAAACCCAGAAGGAAGAGGGGCACCTGAAAATATAGGTAAACGTTATGGTACATAAAACATCAGACAGCAAGGGTCCCTCCAGACATCATTTTTATTTGTGATTATTTGATGCTATCAGGACCGCCATATGCAATCCCATTTTCAATACAGTTTGTGACTGCAATGGTTTGGGGATGGTCGTACTACTTCAGTTCCAATCAGTGTACATCCCGTAAGTTCCTGCTGCCATCCCATAACTCTTCATCCACTAACTAATGTTCTGTTGTTTGTCCTGCTTTTGTTGCACTACAGCCCTTCTGGAAACATTGCAGACCAACAAATAAAGCAGAATTTATCTAATACACTAATTATTTTGCTAAGACTATGTTGCAGAATACACCCACAATAAAACAGTAGTCTGGATGGGTCCTAGTGAACTGAAAAGCTGCTTTTGCAAAGTTACAATTCAATTAGTTACTTTTTATTCTGTCTTTAAATAAATGGCAGAAACACCAGGTATCTATACGATGCAAAGAAATCATCATCACCAGCCATCCTATTCCTCCTCCCTTTTCAATCCTCATTTACAGGGCCACTGAGCACAAAACCTAGTGGCTTGGATCCTGAGTCACCCTTCCACAAATGGGAGAGAAGCCTGTGGAAGCTCCCATTGCCAGAGGCACCTTCTCCCCAGTTTCCTTCCTTTCCCCCTTTGGTTCCCAGCACCACCTCCCAGTGCTGGTCCAATGCACCACTCCTGCCCTTGGAGTGGGATTGCATAGGGCACAACAAGAGGCTTCAGGGAAAGGGGGAATCAGCAAGAATTGCCTTCCCTGATTCCATCAGCAGGAATATCCCACGAGCACAGATCTGCTCACAGGATGTTTGGGCCCAAGGCAATATTTTTGCTTTGCTTTGTAACAGCTAGCTATCCACATTATAGGATATATTTTGAGGGATATTGTAGAGTTGGGAGGGGGGCAATCAGAAAAGGGCAACGAAAATGATCAAGGGGATGAAGTGACTCCCTGTGAGGACGTTTCAGCATTGGGAACTTTTTAGTTTGGAGATAAAGTAAGAGGTGACATGATAGAAGTTTGTAAAATTATGCATGGCATGGGTAGAATAGATAGAAAGAGAATAGACACACACACACAGCCCATAAAACTAGAACATGTGGACAGGCAATGAAGCTGAATGTTGGAAGAATGAGGAAATATACAGGGAAGCACTTCTTCACATAGTGAACACAAGGCAGAAACAGCCAGCGACCTGGTTTTAAAAGAGAATTGAACAAACTCATGGCTATCAACAGTGCCCAGCCACAATAGCTTATGTTCTATCTCTTCTGTCAGGCATCTGAACATTGTTATCATCCTTAATTTCCATCCTAGCAGCTAACAATAAAGACAGAATCACTTCTCTATCCAAACCATATTCATTTGGCCCATCCCATAATCCCAAGAAATGATCATGGAGGGATTGAGATCAATTCTTGTTTAGTTATTAAATTAATTTCTAGCAACTGTATCTCCCCAAAAGCTACCATGGCCATGTTTCTCTCAGTTTCTTTCTTTCTTTTTCAGTTTTAAGTTTGGTTCTCCACATTCCAGCATCAGTTTGCAGTTTTGGGGGTGGGGGTGGGGGGGAGGGGTCCTTGTGAGATTTCAATAGCATTTTTGTTCACGTTTCTCCTAACAAACACATTTTAGCGCATTTCTGTCTAATATATACATTTTTGCAAGGGTAGTTTCCTAATATGATGTGCTTAATGTGTTATTTTCACAAATATATGTGGTTTTATGCACATATGCGTTTTTTGGTGCACACAATTTAATTGGGAAACTGCATCACAAAGTTTGGAGAAGTGTGAATTTTTGGTTTGTGCATTGTTTCAGGAAGTGCAGATTAGGTGCTTTTGCGTCAAAATACAAACCAAACTAAGTTTTATTGCCCTCTGTACCTGTAAGCAATGTCTGCTGTTTGAGAATGAGCAGAAGTGTACAGGTTCTGCCTGTACTTCTCAGTCTTACGGGACTAAAACCCATAAGTAACTATACGCTCATGCTTAATTAGCCATTTATCAGCCCCTCCCAGCAGATCAAGCACTCTGACTCTCCTCTCACTAAGCATTCCTTGGCTGTCTGGTTTCTGGACTCAAGAAAGCTCACTGGACCATGGAAGCAGGGAGTTCCCATACTCCCTGAAGGGGCATTTTGTAGAGCAAAGCTGGTACAGAACATGCTCACTGTGCTCAAGTCTCTTGGGCTATCAAGGTCACCACCACACACTTGAAATGCCACAACTTTAATTAGATTTTCCAGCTCTTGCCATGGCGAAGGCGGATGTGACTGCTGTTCATGATAGGGCTAGTTCTCCTTATTTAAATTCCCAAGCCAGCCCCGCCTTTAATGAAGTAGCATAACTATAGCAACTGAAACCTGCCAGGCGTCATTTGGTTCTGCTGGGGTTAAGGTCTCATTCTTTTTCTTATTTTTTTTCTTGCCCTTTGGCCCACAATGCCCCCCTACACAAGGAATCACAAACCAGCCCACCTCTGTGCCTGCATTGCCATGTACTGCTGCATTTCAGCGGATGTGCGCCTTATGAAATGAAAATTGTATTGGCTTTTCCATTAAAAATGGGTATATCTGCAGTACATGCACCCCGTGCTGAAGAGATAGTGTGCCATTTGTTTAGTTATCTTGCAGAAGATTATTTCTGTTATCATTAGTATGTTGATTATTGTAATTATTGAAAGAGAGAGGGCTGGGAGAAAAGTAGTGCAAAGGGGAAATGAGGGAATTAAAAGATAATAGTAAAAGATAATAATAGTCTCCTTTGTTCGTATTTGTCTCTCTTGACAACCTTCTGTACATACTAAGTTTCAGCTTAATACTAGAGTCGATTCCTCCTTTTGCTAACACGCCCCCACCAATCGAAATAAGTCATTATCCTCTGGCTGCCAGCAATTAGCTGCATGCTAAAGAAAACCAAGAATTGTTACAACTCTACACATCTTTCCTTTCCCAGAGTCAGTTCTGGAGCCCATTTTTCAAAGATCTTCTGAAAACACGCAACTGATGTGTACACAGGCATGCACAAAGATGAATGAGGGAAGAGAGAAATCCAAGCCACACAGGCAAGTTATGTACATGTAGAAATAAAGAATTTGATCTCTGTGGAACTAGATAAGAATTGACCTGATCCAGACCTCTTAGACTTCAGGCTTGTCGGGTCCAGGACTGGCCCGCTCATGAGGCAGAGTGAAACAGCTGCCTCAGGCTGTAGAATCCTGCAGGGCAGGGCGCCTGCAGGCATCCTGCCCACTCCTGCCACCACTGCTGGGGTGACGTGGCTGTGGCAACTACTTCCAGTGAGATCTCATGAGATCTCACAGAACTCTCATGAGATCTCACAGCTGCACAACCCCCAGAAGTGAAGCTTTAGCAGGGGCAGCAACAGCGAGGTGGGGGGGCGGCGGTACCTTCCCGCTTTGCCTCAGGTGGCAAAATGGAATGGGCCACCCCTGATCAGATCTAATTTATTTTTACTAGAACCCCAAGATTGATCAACCAGGGCCAGTTGCAATAGACAGATAGTTAGAATGAAAGAACAGGGTGCCTTTTGTAATATTCTGTAATTGTTTTCAAAAACTTACATGTGTGTTTCACCACATGAATTTCCAGGCACGTAACCAACAACACATTTTGGCTTACGTAATTTTTTTTGTAGTTTTACTACAGACATACACTGCATGTGTATGTAGAAAGGAGATTACTTGTATAAAGTGAAGCTAAAGTAGCAGGATTTATTGTTACAAAAAATGTTTTTTTAAAAAACAATATGGTCCACAGCATCATAGTCCCGCAACACACACACACACACACACACACACACACACACACCAAATAGGGATCAGAAACCTTTGCCATTCTATTACAAATCACTCTGAGATCTACGTACCAAATTATTCCCATCTACCTTCTGCTTCCTAGAGTTATGTGCAGAATGAAATGTAGTTTAATCGTCTGGACTTTACATTGCTCTGATTTTGCAGTGCATGCTCATTTCCCCCCAAAATGTGTTTTAAAAAGCACATTTTAGGACTAAATACATTAGGAAATGTGTACCTTAAATCAAAACACATTTAAAAGTTGATATTTTGTAAGATAAGACGTTCAAAAGTGTGTATTTGAATACAATTTTTGTGTGCGGGTTTTTAAATCAATCAATCAATCACTGACTGATGTAGGAACAGGGTGAAATGCAGTTACAAAACTGAGACAGACAGGAAATAGAATGATCCACCCACCCTAGCATTGTGCCACACTGTTTTCATAGTTACCTGATGTCAGTAAGTCAAGTGCCTCGGAATTGTTATCCTAGCATTCATCTCATCCCACTGAAGTAAACAGCAAGATTCCCATTGAGAGCAGGGATGCAGGGTCGCTGCTCCACAGATTCTTCCTGGCACTCTGCGGTTCTGTGTCTTATACACTACGTGTGGGATATTTTGACTCAAGGTGTGTGAGCCTTCCTGGTCTAATTAACAACTATATCCCCCCATCATTTCAAGTCACTGGTCATGTCAGCAACTGCCCAGGAATAACTGAGCTGATTCGAATGAGTGGATCATACAAACATCCACTATGCAATTGGCAGCTCATGCAACTGTGAATGAAGATAACAGAGGCTGCTGTTTCGACAATGCTGCATCCTTGCCTGAGGAGCCAAGCAGCCAGCCATCCTGAGCAGGGGTAGGGGCCGGGGGGCAGGGGGAGGCAGAACTAATGCGCTGAAGTGTGTGGAGATAAATTTCCTCACCTCTTTTGCAATATGAAAAAGGTGGCAACTGGATGTGAAGCTTTGCATTTGTATTTTTGAGATGCTGAGCTTCCTATATGCATGTTTAATGTGTTCAATTTTAGTGGAAGAATGCAAGGCCTAGGTCTGCATTGTGAAAAACAACATTTCCTTATCCTGGAATGTGCAGCATATTGTTTGAGATGCTGATCAGAGTCTGTATGGACCTAGTTTTGTAGCTGATAGTGAACTATACAACCCTGGAGGGAGATCCATTTTTACTTTTTATGCTCAGTTTTTACTTGCTAAATTCTTAGCATTTTTTATTGTAACTATATTCTTATGTTCATATATGCAAATCACCTTGATAACTGAGACTAATACAAAGCTAATAAATAAATTCTCTTGATTGTAGATCTGCAGCCATTAAGCAGTATATCATTATAGAGATGGAAGATAATTATAACCAAGTAAGACGCAGGGCAGATGAATAAGATGGTCTACCATCAAGGAACACATCTGGGAGTTTAACCCAAGCCAACAGCCAAGAACACAAATACTGTACCCTTTTTTTCAGCAGCTGGTATAAGCCCAGAGGAAAGACTGATGGCTGTCCCAGAACATTCATGGACAAAATCAGCTGGGCTTGTCTCCTAGTCATCAGCCACTGTTGATTCCACTGGCTCATGATGTGAGGCTGCTCATTCATTCAGATGGCTTTGGGCTTTGCTGTAGCCTGTTTCTCTCAGAGCTTAAACTTTAGAACACACCTGATGAATCTGTTGAAAGTAAAATTCAAAGACTCCTTTCAATAACAAGTTACAAACACTCATCCGCATGAAGACATTTAACAAGTATTGGACCTGGGATAGCTCAGTTGGTAGAGTATGAGACTCTTAATCTCAGGGTTGTGGGAAAGATCCCTGCATTGCGGGGGTTGGACTAGATGAGCTTTAGGATCCCTTCCAACTCTATGATTCTGTGAAATATGCCAAACTCAGACTCCTTTTCCAATAAAAAGTAGGATTTGGTTTTGTTTCCTTACACGCTTGTCTTCACAAAGCCTTCACAACTTTTGTCAGTTTCATTCCATTTCGGAGATTGTACTGAAAGAACAGGCTATCCAGCACTGCATTGGAAATCTTGCGAGATCTGCTAGGGGATGGGGGAAAGGAACAAACCATCAGCCCACGCAGAAGATGCCCACATCACATGGTTTGAAGCTGAGACAGCTATGGGAAAGGTTTGTTCATCCCCATCCCTAAACAGATGCAAGGGAGCTGCACAGCGGCTTTGCTTTTCTCTCTCAGAACCAGGCACGGATTCTGTGGCATCATTTTTTAATGCAACACCCTTTATGGTCTCTGGCCAGTTGAAGCAAAGCTGTTCCGGCGCCTCCCCACATATTGCACTCTCTGCAAAAGATAAATAAAAGATGATGGGGAGGGTGGGGGTTAAAACCCAGCTCCTTTTCTAAAAAATCAGAACACTGCAAAACCTGAAAGAACAAATCTAACCTGCAGTCAGTTTTTATTTTTCCAGGCTGATTTGCTTGTCGTTGCCTTTGCCATTTTAATATTTTGTCCATCGAGGTATAGTAAAAGGAAAACAAGTAAGAATGAAATTTGGAAAGTTTTATGTCTATTGCAGGAAACTGGCCTGCGATACCATTTGTTAAGATCTTTGTTGTCCCTGCGGCAAGCGTGTCAGCTTTGCGTTGCGTTCAGTCACTGCATTACAGTTTTATGATTGCAATTTATAGTGTTATAAGTTTAATATAGTAGTGTATTGTAAAAGGGGGCCTTTTTTTAATTAATATTTTAGGCCCCGGAGAACACCACATCGCAACATGGCAGAATCAGAAAGATAATTTATAAGGTATTTAGTTAGGGACTGGTCTGGAGAGTCTGTTCCCCAGCATGGAATTATGTGGGCATATAGACCCCTCTACCTGCAGGAAAAAAACTGAATACTGAGAAAGAGAACAAGCTTTTGCAGATCGAGAAGAGGAGTCTAACTTTCAACTCTCCTTCCCCACAAAAGGATAAGAGAATTGGGAGGCATTGTATTACTGCGCAGCAGAACAGCCAACTCCTAGGGGCTGAGGTCCCTTCAGCCCCCCCAATAAAATATTTGAAGAGGCCAGGCAACACCTAGGTTGATGGGCACTGCCATTCAAATTGTGTGTGTGTGCTGAGTCATGTGATCGATTATGTGTGGTGAGGCTTACCTCCTCCCCCCCATATTTTATTCCAAGTTGGCCCCCCTGCTACCCAGGGGTTTTCTACAGGCAAAAGGAGATGTAGAGTACTTGCAGCAGAAAGATTCTAACAGGGGGATCCATCAAAAGATCCTTCACTTTTACAGCACCACTAGATTCATTAACATATAGGTGGGGGACCTGTGGTCCTCCAGCTGTAGTGAGATTCCAACTCCCATCAGCTCCATGGAGTATGGCCAATGGACAGGGATTAAGGGAACTGTGCTACAGGAACATCTCAACTTTAGATGTTCTGAACCACAGGTCCCCCATCCCTGACCATTGGTCATTCTGGATGGGGCTGATGAGAGTTGGAGTCCAACTACAGCTGGAGGGCCACAGCTTCTTCATCCCTAACACGAGCTCTTTATTGGCCCTGTGATATGGTGTGTGAAGGCCACTCTGTTCAAAACTCTGCTGCTCTGATGGAGAGATGAAGGTTAAGGGGGATCCCAATGAAGCAGTCCAGAGTGCAGAAGGCACACATTATCTGGCAAACACTAGGAAGCAGTTTGGCTCCAGGTAGTATTATCAAGTACCCATCCTCTGGATTCAGCCTGCGGTGTGAGGCTTTTGCAACAGATCACAAAGAGGTCGTTTTGATCAGAATTTCAAACTGGGACATTTGAGATCTGATGAGGACTGTATTGATTGCCAACAAGTTGCAGCTGAGAAAGAAATGAAAAGATGTTTCTGGAATCATCCCATTCACCAGAGAATTCCCAGTGTAAGGTAGGGGTCCCTAAAGTTAGGACAACATGATTGGGGCCATGTATTCTGGTTAGGTTTCAGGTTGTGAAGCTTGTGCAAACATCTTCTTTGAGTAGACTCACTCGGCAGTGTTGTTGGTAGGACGTTGTGCTTCTGACTACAGAATTCCCCTTCAGCCCCTTTCCCCGGACACTCTAATTAAGCAGATTGTATCTGTCCTTCTTTGCTTTGTGCTCTTGTATAATTTCCATGCATTGTGAGGAGAGGGGACACAGAACAATCCTTCCTGACAGCAATAGAAGGGGGAGACTGGAGATGTCTCCCTTCCTTTTCCTCCTCCAACTTCTCCTTCCTCTCATTGGCTTCATGATCTGTATCCTATTTAACCTCAACCCAGTCCCTGCCCCCTAGAGCATTCTGTATTGATGAGCAGTCCCTTCAGATAGTTTTTTGGGTTTTATATCCCCTCCTTTGGTCTCTGAGGCTCAAAGGCCAAGTATCTAAACCTGATAGATAGAGTTAGAACTGGAATACTAGCTCGGGGAATGGTGTGCTGATACTGCAGGCAGACATCAACCGGGGAGCTCTCCTGTACAATGCTGTTCAGATCCATAGGCACTGAGTGGAAGAAATACACTTACTCTCTGCCCCTCTCTCCTCCATAAGTGAGGCGCATGAAAGAGAACACTGGGGGACGTGTTGTGTTGTGCATATATTAGAAGGAGCCTGCGGCTAATTGCAAGCCTAGAGGGGATGCAAATCATATTAGGGGAAAATGTGATATGGAAAATACATAAACAGTACATTAACCTTAAAGATCTAATTTATACCGACAGCAGCAAGTTACCCAGCCCGTAATTCTTTTGATTTGCCTGGGCACCGAGGGAGCTTCCAGGTCTCCACAGTGCCTAGGCGCATAAGGGTGTCAATTGGTTTGTGTGTCTATGCAGCATTGCCCTCTGCTGGCTGCAACCTATCAGGCCAGCTCCCACGTACCCTGCATTTTGTACATATGTTCCTTTCTCCAACGAGTAGCAGAGCATCTTGCAGCCAGAGCTAGCAGGGAGAATTCATGAGCAGCGCTGGCCCACCCAGGAGGCAAGGCGAGGCAGCTGCATCAGGCGGCAGGATCCATGGGGGCAGCAGATCCAGTCTCCAAGGAATGTCTTGCCTGCTGCTGCCACTGCGGTGACAGCAGTGGCTGTGGCATGCTCCTTGAAGGCCATATCTGCCACCTCCTCAGAAGTCCACCACCACCACGATGCTGCCTCTTGGCAAATAGGAGGTGCCGCTGGTCTCCTCCCACCACCAGGAAGGAAATGGCTAAGGCTGCCATCCTGGGCTCTGCAACCACTCGATGTAATTCAAACAGGCCCTCTCCCCCTTCCTAATGTTTGAATGAAATCTACCCTGACTTAACTCAGCTATTAGATCTGGTCCAGCCCTCTATCATCCATCAGTATTTGCCCTCTTTTATAGAACGGCCCTTCGGGTAGTTGAAGAACGATATCATCTCCTCTGTCAGTCTTCCCTTGTGTGATTCTCTGTAATCATTCTCAGAAATCCCTCATTCTTAAGTTTAACTTGGCCGGCATCCAAATTTGGTGCTTAGCTTTTAGACAGTGCAAAGAACTCGCTTTTGCCTTTCCTTCCTGCTAAGGGAGACTGTGGTTACGGCTCCTGGGTGACCATCCTTGGAATGATTGCCAACAGCCAGGGAACATTGGGTTCATGTTTACTCAGTGGGAACTAATGACTGGAGAGGCTTGTCATGTTCAAATAACTGCTAGGTCCCTTCCAGAACTGTTGCCGCCTAATCAGATACCCTTTGTTGGTTCATAATTGTGCCTTGCCGCCTGGAGCAGAGGTGAATAAAACAGGCGGATCAGCCTCCCTTACCGGGGCTCTGTTCTGAGAACATTTCCCCATCAGTTCCCATGCTTCTCTGTTGTGTACCACAGCACAGTTTGTTTGAGCTTTGCTCACAGTTTATTTTGCTGAATACTATATTATTTATGTATTTAATGTATTGAGAAGATGTATAAACTGCTTGGTCTTTTTTTATTTATTAAAAAAATCCTGATTGGCTGGCTATCTGCTTGGCCAATCACAAGCGGGTAAGGGGGCGGCCCACCAGGGCCTAGCGCTCCTTTTTGCCATGTGTGTTTCCTTGGAGCAGTCCTGGTTGGTTTCCGGTGGGAGAGGGCGATTGCTGATGCTCCTGCTTTGACCAGTAGAGTGCTTTGACCTGGGCCTGACTCTGCAAGGAGCAGAGTGAAATCCACCCCAGCGCCTAGCCGAGTGGGGTTGTCTGTAGACCTCCATCTACTAAATAACTAAGTGTCTTCTCAGAAGAAAGCAGCACTGAGTTCAGTGGGCCTTACTCCCAGGTCTATGGGACTATAGTGTTTTATCTAGGCAGCCAGGGCTCCTCCGGATAACAAGATCTTTTTGCACCAGGCCAGTGAGGAGCACTTGCTGTTAAAAATTCTCCCATATATACAAAACTCCCTGTGCACCTTTCGGACTGTATCTGTAGGTTTGTGTCAAATAACTAGAGTAAAAAAGGTGTTGTTTACTTCTTATAATACATGGAAGATGGATCTCCCTCGGGAGGTTCAATCTGGACTATCCTTCCTTGAAGGTTTCTAAGCAGAGGTTGGATGGCCATCTGTCATGGATGCTTTAGTTGAATTTCTTACATTGCAGGGGGTGGGACTAGAAAGATGACCATTGGGGTTCCTTCCAGCCCTATGATTCTATGTTTTTTTCTGCTTCAACAATATTTCATTATGTTCCTATTATTTTATGTAATTGTCTTTTGTATAAATTATAAAAATTATAAATAAAACATGTTCTATTTCCGAACAAAACATTTAAACAGCTACCTTTCTACTGGTACGATTGGGGTGGGGCATGGGCATAGCCAGGGTTTTTGTTAGGGGGGCAGAACCTCAGATTTGTATTGATTTTTACTTATTTGGGGGGCATCTGCCTCCTGCCCCCCCTTGGCTACACCCATGGGGGGGCACGGTCGGGAAAAGGTTGGGAAACACTGATGTGGGCAACCTGATTATTTAAACCGTAATTCATTGAACGCTCACTAGCATTTGCTATTTAAGTGAATGCCTAAATGTGTTTTGTTTTATTTTTTGCTTGTGCTTATAAAGTTGGATGTAAAAAACAAACAAACAAACAAAACCTATCAGTGGATTATGGTACCAATCTCCAGCACAAAACTCTAAAGACAATAATAAAAAAACAGTGGCTTCAGCAACAAAGGAAAATAGCCTGCTATTTGGAAAGGAAAAGCTGTGCTGTAGACATGCTGCTCTCCCTGTGTAGTGCAGTTTCAATGGAAGCAGGTGCTGCTTTTCTTTGTGCCCCTTGTCAGTGGTCCTTATCTCACCCTTCCCTTTACTGTGCTATTGCTTCCATAGAACAAATTCCCCTAAGTGCCTACTGGTTTATTGACCAGAAACTAAAACTGTCTGCTTCACAACTGTGTGTGGCAAGTGCTCTCTTGCTTTTCTAGCAGATTGCATCAAATATATCAGGCTGAGTATTTGTTTATTAATAATAGCTAGAAGAATTCCTTTTCCAAAAGTTCAGCTATATGGGAAATGCTCAAAGATTAAATGGAAGAATGAGTGACAAAAGTGAAATGAAATGAAGTGAAATGCAACAAGACTTGCAGTCTGGATGCATGCTGAAATGAACAATTTCAAATACTGGGATGTGCCAGAATTATCTAGCGCCAGCAATATTGCAGGCATTGAAGACTCTATCCCTATTTGCAAGGCTCTCCAGCCCTGACTCTGTCTCAGAGGCTTCCCATTAATGTTGTGGAATTCATCTGAGAAAACCGGCTTTCTGCCTTTGATAAAAATAGCCAGATCAGTGTCTCTCCTTTAGACAAATTGTCAGTTGAAAACCTTTTAAGAAACCATCTTGCTGTGAAATACGCTTTTATTATCTGAAATAAAGGACCCAGACAAATGCCAGAGCTGATAATACAAAGTGCCCACTCAGTTCTGTGTCAACACAGATCATTTTTACACAACAATAACAGACAACACAGAGTGTGGTAGTGGTGGGGGAGATGGAGAAGGCCTAGGGAGAGAAACAAACGGTTGATGAGAAACATGAATCTTAGAAACTAGAACACTGGAGAGAGGTGGGTTTTTTTTTCTCATTGACCCCTCCTCTCCCAGTCACACAATAAATAGAATCCCCAGAGCTGGTGGTGTAGGAAGACTCATAGATTTTGATGCATATTACCATACCTACTGGCTAGTAGAAGCTCATTTCAGATGGAGGAAAGTGTTTGAGGAGGGTTGTGCATTGGGAACCAAGACTGCTGTGAATAATGCAGAATAACATGTTGTAATACACAGTTAGTGACTCACATTTGCATGCATGAAGCTCAGATTGTCAGTGGTGTTGGAGCTTAGCAGGCTCCCTGCAACCTTTTGTTTTCCCCCTCCCATTATCCCCCGCCCTTTCTCTTTGTGCTTCCTGGAACAAGCAAGAAGCCATGTGGCCGGGCATGTGTCCCAGCGAGTGAACTGAATCTCTAAAAAATGATATTTTAAAGTCAGCCTCTTTGCTAACCTGATGTTTGGAAGCTTTGTTTTACTGCCAGCAGACAGTGACTTGTTTGCTGTAACTTCTGGAAACTCTGTAAGTAAAAACATTCCCTTATATTTGAAAAGCTAAGTGTCTGTGATTTATTCTAGCCTAGGTATTTTTGTGGGGAATGTTTGCTCAAAGGTGGATAAGCACAGATGTAAGACTAACCAAGTTTTAATGTGCTTGGATATAGTGTTTCTTAATCATACAAATAAAGCGGATTATGGCTGTTCACCACCCTCTGCATATGCTTGGATGTGGACTTATTGATCTGCTCCTCCTGCTTCTATCCAGTAAACAGACAAAATTTGGAGGCAAATGATAAAGATGGTACATTATAGTGTACTGGAAAGCTTCATTCCTAGTCTTTCCTTGGAACCAATATGTACCTTTATTCTCAAGGATGCTATACATATTACTCTGTAATCTTGGAAACCACAATAAATAGAGCAAGCTGTGTGTTCTGCTCTTGTATTTCTTTCCCACTTTAAATTTGATAAAGAAATATATGCCCCCCAAAAAACCCCAGTAGAAAAATAGTGTGGCAGTCACACATATGATGCAGATGCCATGCAGCATCAGCTAAGAGGCAGAACAATGGTGTTATTATAGAAGATGTTAGCCTGTCCAACCAAAGACTTTTAGAAGTGATTTTAATATAGCTCAAGATAGGTAAAGGTAAAGGTACCCCTGCCCATACAGGCCAGTTGTGTCCGACTCTAGGGTTGTGCACCCATCTCACTTAAGAGGCCGGGGGCCAGCGCTGTCCAGAGACACTTCCGGGTCACGTGGCCAGCGTGACAAAGCTGCTCTGGTGAGCCAGCACCAGTGCAGCACACGGAAACGCCTTCCCGCTATAAAGCGGTACCTATTTATCTACTTGCACTTAGTGGTGCAAGTGCTTTCGAACTGCTAGGTGGGCAGGAGCTGGGACCGAAAGACGGGAGCTCACCCCGCCGCGGGGATTCGAACCGCCGACCATGCGATCGGCAAGCCCTAGGCGCTGAGGTTTTACCCACAGCGCCACCCTTGTTAGCTCAAGATAACAGGCCACAAATTAATGTCAGCTTTGGGGTTGGCCCCAAAGGTCTATAAAGGTGGTTCTCAACCTGTGGGTCCCCAGATGTTGTTGGACTACAACTCCCATCATCCCTGAGCTCTGGCCTTGTTAGCTAGGGGTGATGGGAGTTGTAGTTCAACAACATCTGGGGACCCAAACAATTAATGGCTCAAGGTCATCAGAATGGGGATGTGCCTAAAAGATCACACCAAGACCTCATTCCTATGGGCAGTGGTTGCTATCTAAGTACTCTGCAATAAAAAAACTTTGATAAGCAAACCCTTAGGACTAGTTTGTACATGAATACTATCACTTCGTGACTGCTGCATAAAGTGATGGTCTCTGAAAGTTCCTTTACGCATGCAGGTCATAGCAGAGCCCCTCATACCTAGCCCAGTGGGGCTCTGGCAGAAACATGCTACATATTTCCCTATGGAGCGTTATTGTTATGACCATTAGAAAGCAGTTGTTGAAACTAGACAACTTGTGCCCCAAGCTGTGTTGGCAGATCAAGGCAATTCCTTTAAATGAATATGTGTTGATTCATATGCTGTTAATATGATAAATATATTTTTTTAATTACATGCTGTTTTAAGAGAAAAGGGAAAGATGTATAATTATTTAGCTCATTAATTAAACAAGCTTTCCCTGCAATGAAACTTAACAGTAGTCTATACAATGCACAATAACTTGAAATATACCATTAGACAATATCCTCCCTTTTTGTATACTTGTTAGCAAACTTTCAAAACCAGTTATTGACCAGGTTTTCTTAATTCAATGAAGGTAAGTTTTTAGAGCTGCAATTTTTGCACAATTGATTTCTTCTTCCTGGAGGGGATTAGATCTAGTGAAAGCTTCCACGTGGAGGGCAGAGATAGGGAACATTTGGCCCTCCATATGTTGTTGAATCACAACTCCAATCAGTCACATCTAGCATGGTCAATAGGCAGGGCTGATGGGTCTTGTAGTCCAACAATATCTGAAGAACTAAAGGTTCCCCAGTCCTGGTGTAGGGAGACAATTTTCACCAATTCCTCCTGTGTTACTGCCTATGTTGTCCTGGAGGGTCTCCGAATTCAGAGCAGATATCTGGGGAAGCAGAGGGCTTCAGGGGGATTGGTGGGGGAGAGGGAGGCACCCATTCCATGAACAGAATTCCATGCCCCATGGGGCAAGTTAAATTTGGACTTTTCATGCTACCATATTTGGCATATGTGCCCCTAACGCTATGTAACAGTAAAGGATTCTTGTGTTGGCATCCAAGGACTAGAAGTGGATAAACACCAAGTGATAAATGGGACTCTAAAGGTGTCTGGGTTTTTCCCCCTACAGTTTCCCCATTGACTTAAGTGGAGCAATTCAACATTGTCAAAGGGCATACTGCAAGGGGAGGCTTTCACATTGCATGAAGTTAATACAAAGCCTGGTTTGAGATTCCACATCCAAAAGCTAGATAGTTTCACTGAAATTCTTTGGTCCAGAAATAGGACAGAGAATCTCATGAGGGCAGCTTCACTCATGAAATATTCACAACCTTCTTGTTTCTGATGCAAGCGCTGCCTACTAATGGAGCAGCATCCTCAGGGTCTGTACCCCCAATGTGCACACAGGAGACCTATTGCAGAGAAGCTGGAGCTAGCAGTGGGACAGGGAAGGCAGCAGCATCCTTCAGAGCTTCTTGCCGCAGCTTGCCAACTTAACAAACTTTAAGTGTCTCAGTGAATGCCCCAGTACCTATAACTCAGCTACCTTTACACCAGACAAGGAAGTCAGTGGTGGGAATGGCAGCTGTCCCAATGAGCTCACACCTAACCAGCGGAGCAAACAGCTTCAATCTTCCTAAAGAGATCCTCACTTGACACAGCTTACGGCAGCCACAGTCACCATCACCAGCATTGGTGACGCGGGTGGCGCTGTGGTCTAAACCACTGAGCCTAGGGCTTGCTGATCAGAAGGTCGGCGGTTCAAATCCCCACGACAGGGTGAGCTCCCGTTGCTCGGTCCCTGCTCCTGCCAACCTAGCAGTTTGAAAGCATGTCAAAGTGCAAGTAGATAAATAGGTACCACTCTGTCGGGAAGGTAAACAGCGTTTCCGTGCGCTGCTCTGGTTCGCCAGAAGCGGCTTAGTCATGCTGGCCACATGACCCAGAAGCTGTACGCTAGCTCCCTCGGCCAATAAAGCGAGATGAACACCGCAACCCCAGAGTCGGTCACGACTGGACCTAATGGTCAGGGGTCCCCTTACCTTTACCTTTATGCAATCACAACCGCTGAAACTATTTCCGTGCCACACATGCATTGCGTGGTGTCTCCCAAGGCTCTGTGGACACTGTAGTTTTGGGAAGGTGCTAAAAACTCCCTGCTCGAGAGCGCTCCGTGCAGGGCAAACCATGGTTCCACTGCTTTAACTTTGCAAAGCGCTCGTGCCCTTTAAAAGACCTATGTGGCAGGCTATTCATTCTCTAGACAGTCACATAGATTACAAGGGGATAAAAGCTGCCATCTGCTTTCTGGTTGCTGAAGAAGAGCCAAGGGGGAGCCACAAATGGGAATACAGTGCAAACATTTTTGAGTGCCCTGCCAAGCAGAGGTCATGGCTGGCAGGCAACCCTAATTTGAACTCAAAGCAGCAGCACTGAGCTGGAAAGCTGCCAGCTGCTACCACAAGGAGCCAAATACAAAGCAAATACACATTGCCCTGGAGCAATGGGGAAATCTCGCAGTTTGATGTCATATATAGGCCAGCTTTTAGGCATGGGGCTGTGTTGATTGTAGAGGGGTTGCAGCAATATGTTAGTAGGAGATAATCAAGGAATGGTATCAAGGATAGGAATGGATGAAACATCAATGTGGATGAGGTGAGGTGAGATGGTTCAAAAAAAGAAACAAAGCAAGAGAGAACAAGAAAGAGTCTCCCAGCATCTTAAAGCACCTACCTCCAAGTGTTTTGGACTACAACTCCCATCAGCCCCAGCAAGCATTGCCAATGGTCAAGGATGATGGGATTTGTAGTCCAACAACATCAGGAGGGCACTGTGCTGTCTACCTTTGCCTTAAAGACTAACAACCTTATAATTGTATAAGCTTTCATGGACTACAATCTACTTCATCAGATGAAGTGTTTTTCTGAGTCATCAATACATATATACTTGGTTGTATAGATGAAGGTGAGAAAAAAGTATGGATAGGGGCAAGCATTTGAAAATGAGGAGGGGGAAATGCTTTAAATATCAAGTGAGACCCATTTCATGTCGGTCCAGATTCAAGACAGCCTGGACCAATCTCTCTCTCTCCCCGCCCCATCCTTACTGAGTTAGTTAGCACCCCTAAAGGTCTGCTCCTTGACAGTTCATCAGCTGACTCCTATCATGAAAAACCTGAGCCACTTCCACAAGGTAGAGACTTTCATACATAATAAACAGGAAGCAGGCTGCCAATGGAATCCCAAGAGACAGATACAATATTTATTTATTACATTTCTAAACTGCCTTTGCTTCAAGAAGCTCACAGCAATCCTGTAAGGGTAGGTTAGGCTAAGACTAGAGTTGGAGTCCAGCAACATCTGGAGGGCCACCAGTTCCCCATTCCTGCTCTAGCCCTGCAACCCAGCACAGAAGAGGTAGAGGTGGAAAGACAGGGCAGAGACTGATAATATATATTCTCTCTCGGTGGGAGAATGCTCCAGATTCAGACACAAATGAGCAAAAGGGGAGATGAGCAGCATCTTCCAAGCCCTCTGAAATATCTGGTGTGGCAGCAGAAGAACAGCTGGAGAAACCAAGGAACTGGGGAGGGCTGTGAAAGACATTAACATGCTATATAGGTCTGCCCCCTGGCCTCTCTGGGACTAGATCCAGATCTGTCAGACTCTCAAGCTTCAAGCAAGACAGATAGCCAATCTCTTATGCCCTGACTCCCTCCCTCCCTATCCCCCGCTCTCCATTTTTGATTCATTAGTGAAAGCAAGGTGTCTGTATTGCCCAGTGTGGGATCACACATACCACCCAAATGCCAGAGTAAAAGTTCTTACAGAACTGCTGTTCCTGAAACGATCTGGGTTAACTCCCTGTTTCTGTTCTATTGCCCAGGGGCCTGATGTCCAAACCACTGTATCTCATTATAATCACAGGATAGGCTAGCTCAGGGATAAGGAACTTTTGTCCCTCCAGATGTTGCTGAACAATAACTCTCATCATTCCTGACCATTGGCTGGCAGGGGCTGATGGGAGTTGGAATCCAACAACATTGGGAGGTTGGGGTAACTGGTTCACAATCTATGGGCTATATAAAATGAAATAAGCGCATTAGAAGCATCTTGGAATTAGTGGGATACAAATGTGCCAAATCAAGAAAATGAAATCAAGGAAAGGAAAGGTAAGCAGGATGAAAATGATATCTTTTTTTAAATCCATGTAGGGTCTGAGAAGAGAGCACTGGATACCACGGGAAATTAACTCTACGGCTTTAAAGGAAAGACGCCTTTAAAATCTCATTAGATGTTTTGTTTAAGGTCTAACCCATTTAGGAATGGTAAAACCTAACCATAATATCGTGTTGCCTGTCCACCAAATCATATTAGACTGCAGCAGTGGGATCTACAGTCTACTTTTCCCTTGCTGTTCCTGCTTCTTAGGAGTTGGCTTTTTTCCCTCTCTCTTTTAAGCACACTTTGTCAGGGGCTATTGTTCGTTCTAATTTTAGACTCTTCATTTGTCTTGGAATGGTCAAGAGATTTCTTTGAAGGGATGACAAGGAGCAAAAAGGTCAAAGTTGTTTTTTTTTTTACTGAGGCTCATTGTGGACAGTGAACTGGCCAAAATTAAAGAAACAGACTCCTAATGTATAAGAAGAATAAAATCTGAAGACTTTCTTTCTGTCAAACACCTGCTAATTTATCTTATTGCGGTGGCACCTAGAGACTTCGAATGTAATACAGAAACAAAATTTGCAAGCTTGCTGTGATGGGATGGTGAGCTGCTTGTGCGTAAAATCCTAGTCCCTCAGAGTTTGGCTAAGTCCACAAACCTCTGTCTGTGACGGAGCTCCTTAAGCATGGCTCCATCAGTCGCTCGTTGAATCGGACAGTGGGCGTTTACGGAACTTCTTCCAGCATAAAAGCTCCTTAACGGAAACGCGTCTTCTGGACTCTCGGCGTGACAGTTTCCGGCGGGGAGTGGGTGTCCCTATAGGAGGTCCTGAAACCTCCCCACTGTTCTCGCTTGAAGTGTCTCTGAGCCCTCCCTCCGACTCACTTTCCCTTGGAACTCCACTTCTCCCCCTGCTGGTTCCCTCCTCAGCTGAATGGTCTCTCTCACCCTCCGTGAGCCCTTTCACCTCCTGCGCCTCAGATGGCAGTTCCCTGACACTTGCACTATGAAGGCATTTTATGTAAAAGTTTATTTTTTTTAAAAGATATTTATTAAAGTTTTCAAATTTAAAAAAGCAAAAAAAGCAAAAAAATTAAAAAACACATAAAGTTTACAATACCCATTTTTCAATAACATATTTCACTGACTTCCTCATACCTCCCCTTCTTGTATTCCAATTCAAATTGTTAATTCAGCAAATCCTTAAATTTAACCTGTTTCCATACCCTATTTTTTCCCCCTTGTCACATTACAGCTATGAACCCCTTAATTTCTATCCAACATCATTCAACACTCATTAATTTTGCAATATTTCCGTAAATAGTCCTTAAATTTCTTCCAATCTTCTTCCGCCGACTCTTCTCCCTGGTCTCGGATCCTGCCAGTCATTTCTGCTAATCCCATACAGTCGATCATCTTCATCTGCCATTCTTCCAGAGTGGGTAAATCTTGTGTCTTCCAATACTTTGCGATAAGTATTCTTGCAGCTGTTGTAGCATACATAAAGAAAGTTCTATCCTTCTTTAACACCAATTGGCCAACCATGCCTAAGAGAAAGGCCTCTGGTTTCTTCAGGAAGGTATATTTAAATACCTTTTTCAGTTCATTATAGATCATCTCCCAGAAAGCCTTAATCTTTGGGCACGTCCACCAAAGGTGAAAGAATGTACCTTCATTTTCTTTACATTTCCAACATTTATTATCGGGCAAATGGTAAATTTTTGCAAGCTTGACTGGAGTCATGTACCACCTATAAATCATTTTCATAATATTTTCTCTTAAGGCATTACATGCCGTAAATTTCATACCGGTGGACCACAACTGTTCCCAGTCAGCAAACATAATGTTATGTCCCACATCTTGTGCCCATTTAATCATAGCAGATTTAACCGTCTCGTCCTGAGTATTCCATTTCAGCAGCAAGTTATACATCTTTGACAAAATCTTAGTTTTGGATTCTAACAGTTCTGTTTCCTATTTTCATTTTTCCACCTGGAAACCGACTTTCTTATCTATATTGTAAGCCTCCATTATCTGATAGTAATGAAGCCAATCTCGCACTTTGTCTTTTAGTTTCTCAAAACTCTGCAGTTTCAATCTGTCTCCTTCCTGTTCCAAAATTTCCCAATATTTCGGCCATTTGGCCTCCATATTGAGCTTTTTCTGGGCTTTTGCTTCCATTGGTGACAACCACCTTGGGGTTTTGTTCTCCAATAAATCCTTATATCTAATCCAAACATTAAACAATGCTTTCCTAACAATATGATTTTTAAATGTTTTATGTACTTTAACCTTGTCATACCATAAATATGCATGCCACCCAAAGACATTGTTGAAACCTTCTAAATCCAAAATGTCTGTGTTCTCAAGAAGCAGCCAGTCTTTCAGCCAGCAAAAAGCTGCTGATTCATAATAAAGTTTAAAGTCTGGCAGGGCAAATCCGCCCCTTTCCTTTGCATCAGTTAATATCTTAAATTTTATTCTAGGCTTCTTGCCCTGCCAGACAAATCTAGAAATATCTTTCTGCCACTTCTTGAAACAGTCCATTTTGTCCACAATTTGCAATGTTTGAAACGAAAACAACATTCTAGGCAATACATTCATTTTTATAACTGCAATTCGACCCAACAAGGAAAGCTTCAAATTTGACCAAATTTCTAAATCTTTTTTCACTTCCGTCCAGCATTTTTCATAGTTATCTTTCAACAAATTCCCATTTTTAGCTGTCATGTTAATCCCCAGGTATTTCACTTTCTTGACCACAGTCAAACCTGTTTCATTCTGAAACTTCTCTCTTTCCGTCAATGTTAAGTTTTTCTCTAAAACCTGACCAAACTCTTGAATTAATTCTAATACTCTTTTAGTACTAGATTCTGGCTCCTGTAACGTCAAAACTAAGTCATCTGCAAATGCTCTCAGTTTATACTGTTTGGCTCCGACCTGTATACCTTTAACCAACCGGTCCCTTCTAATCATATTCAGCAGAACCTCCAGGACCAATATGAAAAGCAATGGGGAAATTGGGCACCCCTGTCGTGTCCCTTTTTCTATCTTAAATTGTTCCGTAACCACATTATTTACAATTAATTTAGCCTTTTGTTCAGAATATATTGCACCTATACCATTTTCAAAACCTTGGCCTACCCCCATACCCTGTAAGTTCTTTTTCATAAAACTCCAAGAAATATTGTCAAAGGCTTTCTCCGCATCCACAAATATCAGAACTGCTTTAGTGTTTATATTCACTTCTAACTTTTCCAAAATGTCAATTACATTCCTCAGATTATCAGATAGATGTCTTCCCGGTAGAAAGCCCGTTTGGTCCTTATGAATCTCTTCAATCAGTACTTTTTTCAGTCTCTTAGCCAAAATATCAGCAAAAATTTTGTAATCCACATTTAATAAGGATATGGGACGGTAGTTCTTAAGTTGAGTCTTTTCAGTCTCTGTTTTCGGTATAAGTATAATATAGGCCTCTTTCCACGTTTCTGGTGCCCTTTTCCCTTCCAAAATTTCATTGCAGACTTCCTTCAAAGGTTGTATTAACCAGTCCTTCAAAGATCTGTAATATCTGGAAGTCAGCCCATCCGGTCCTGGAGATTTGCCCAATTGCATGTTTTGAATGGCCCCTTCTATCTCCTGGTCAGATGTTTTACAATTCAACATTAGCTTACTTTCTTGTGAGATTTTTTGTAATCCATTTGTTTTCAGGAAACGGTCAATGTCCATTTCATTCTGTGGCCCTTGTGCATACAATTGTTTAAAGTACTTCTGGAAGCAATTTCTAATTTCAATTGGATTGTGTACCTCTTTTCCATCTACATCCAAATTTGTGATGGTATTTAGTTTTTGTCTTTTTTTCAATTGCCAAGCCAATAGTTTCCCACATTTATTCGCTGATTCGAATGTCTTCTGTCTCATTTGTTTAATTTTCCATTCTATTTCCTGATTCATCAGTTCCATATACTGTACTTGGTAGAGTTTTATTTCTCTCAAAATCTCCTGTGACTTTGGCTTTACTCTCAATTTTTTCTCCCCTTCTTTTATTTTCTCCAAAATTTTATCTTTTTTCTCGTTTCGACTTCTCTTCTTTAGTGCGTTCTGTTGTATCAAGAACCCTCTCATCACGGCTTTACTTGCATCCCAGATTACTCTTTTTTCAACATTGGTAGCCATATTTATTTCAAAATAATCTTTCAAGGTTTTTTGGGCCTTTTTGTAAACTTCTTCATCTCTAAAAAGGGTGTCATTCATCCTCCATCTAAAGGAGCCGGTTGTTATCTGGTTCATCTCCATCTTTACAGCATTATGGTCTGAGCAAGTTTTAGGGCAGATTTCCACTTTCTTTATCTTTGGTGCCATTCCTCTAGTAATCCTAATTTGGTCAATTCTAGTCCATGTCATATTGGCTTCAGAGAAAAAAGTTCCCTCTCTCCCCAGAGGGTTCTTGGTTCTCCAGATGTCAATCAAGTCCTTATTGTCAGTTAGTTCAAAGAAAGTTTTTGGTAGTCTACCATCTTTGGTGACTACCTGTTTTTGTGCCTTATCCATATTTGTAAATACTACTCCATTCATGTCTCCCATCAGAATAATATTATAGTCCATATAGTCCAGCAAAATCTCATGCAACTTCTTAAAGAATTCAGATTTCCCCTCGTTCGGTGCATACACCCCTACAATCAAAAATTTCTCTCCTTGCAGTTGAATTTCAATTGCCAAATATCTTCCTTGTTCATCTTTAAAAATAAATTTCGGTAGCAATTTTTCCTTTGCATATATCACCATTTTATGTAAAAGTTTATATCACTCTTGTAGTGTTTAGCAAATGCACACAGAGTAAAGGAAAGCATTTCTAGTCTTTTGAAGAACAAAAACGGTCACGCTAAGTTACAGATAGGTAGCTGTGTTGGTCTGCCATAGTCAAAACAAAAATTTTTTTTCCTTCCAGTAGCACCTTAAAGACCAACTAAGTTAGTTCTTGGTATGAGCTTTCGTGTGCACGCACACTTCTTCAGATACTGAAGATACTGTATCTGAAGAAGTGTGCATGCACACGAAAGCTCATACCAAGAACTAACTTAGTTGGTCTTTAAGGTGCTACTGGAAGGAAAAAATTTTTTTGTTTTGGTCACGCTAAAGAACAGCTGACCTTATTAGTATTTAGATTTGAAGCTGATCCTATCACCAAAGGCACAGGGAGGGGAACACATGCTAAACAGGCAGAACAATAATCAAGTGGCCTGCCAAGATGTTCAGCCTTTTTCAAATGGTCTGAGGTGGGGTGGGGACAGTTGGGGAACCACTGCTGTATAGCGCTTCCAAATTCCCCATGAATTTCACCTGGCGTCCATAACAAATGAAAACCTTACAAGGAAGTCCCACAAAATAGTCTTTAAAATGTCCCACTAAGAATTATTGAATTATCTAATAGCCAGAACTGGGAAGTGGGTCCTTAGCCAGGAAAAAAGATGCTTCCTAGATACTTTTGTGGGGAGGGGAGAGGATGGCATTGAGAATCTTGCTTGCCAGCTGTTAATGGATGGGATTGAATTACACTATGCATGCTAATGAGCCTATTATGAAGCACACTTCATCATGTGACAGAGGTGTATTTAATGGTGTTGAAAGGTTTCCAGAGTAGATTTTAAAAGACCCTAATAGTGCAATGAAGACTCCATTACCGTATTTATTAATTGCAATGTATCTAAGTCTTACCCTTGCAGATTTAGGAATGAGTTATCCAGAGCTCCCAATGAAAGGATGTAGCAATTATGTATTACCGGTAGGTGTTTATCTCTCACACACACACACCTCACAGTCAGTGATGTAGTAAAATTTTGAGGTGCAGAAGGTCATTGTGATAGCACCCATAGTCGTGCCCTCAAGGGAAGCCCAAAAGGCAGGGAGGTACAGTGCGTACAGACATGCAATCACATGTACACACACACACACACACACACACACACACAGTACAATACAATACAATACAGTACAGTACAGTACAGTACAATGGGACCTTGGTTGTCAAACACCTTAGTTGACGAACAAATTGGTTTCTGAATGCCGAAAACCCGGAAGTAAGTGTTCCGGTTTTCTAATGTTTTTCAGAAGCCGAATATCCAATGCAGCTGTCAGCTAGTGTTTCCGGGGCGCCTGCACCAATCGGAAGTCGTGCCTTGGTTTTCAAATGTTTCAGAAGTCAAACGGACTTCTGGAACGGATTACATTCGAGAACCAAGGTACCACTGTAGTGGTTTGTGAGGAGGGACAGCAGTGCATACCTGATTCATACACCCCACTCACTGGTGTCACTGTAGCTTACAGGGAGGGCTAAGTGTCAGCAGGGTCAGTGTGGTGCAAACGCACTGCTGGAGCCAATTTGACTCCCACACTGTTTCGTTTGCACCATGCTGACCTTACTGCTACCTCGTCTCTCTCCCCCTCTTCCTCCTTGTGAGCTGCAGTGGTGCCCAAGGCAGGAGGCCAGGCAAGCACCACTTCACTGCACCACCAACCACAGAGAGCAGAGCAGCAATACATAGCATATTATTCAATTTATTAAGATCAGCCGACAGTAATAGAATATGACTTCCCCCATGCTAATCCGTCACAAGCAATAATAAATCTTACTTTAAGACAAATCTTATATTAAAGGCCACATACTGTGAGACAGAAAGATGCTCACGAGCAAGCCACAGAGAATAAAAATATCAAAGTTTGTGTCCAAACAGTCGAAGTGCCTTATGTTCTGTTAGGAGCAGGGGGAGAACATGGCTATCCCGGGTCTGCAACCACTGCTGGAAGGCCAGACAGCTGCAGATGCACCTGTGCTTTTATGTACCTTTCCTGGTGTAACTCATGGAAATTCTGACTTGTTTCATGGGGAGAAATGATAAGCTTCTTGTTGTTTGTCAGGTGTGACCGGAGAAGCACATAAACCCACAAATAAAGCCATTTGTACTGCTAAATGAGTCTTGAGCATCGTGGGTTTTCAACAAAATATAAATAATAGAAATTAATTTGTCAGCCTGGGTTTGGGACTCAGCCTGCTCTGTGCCGGACTGCTGAGGGAAGCTGGTTGAAATAATTATTCTAGACTTAAGCAATCATTCTTTTTATTTCTGAAGGCTAATGGAGTGAAAACACAGCTTTCCATACCTTTGGTAATGACAGAGTTAGAAATAATGATTGGGGACCCTTATGTTCCTCTCATAATGAGGAAAGCAACATGAAATGATAGGGATTTTGAGCCCTGAACAACTGCTTGCTCTTTATTTCAAAGACAAATGGAGCATTCAGACCAGTTCTTTAGGTTAATGGAGCTACAAATAGGGTTTGGAGGCATGGATTTTTCATAGATAATGCGGCGAGGGGCAGATATCCTCTCAGGTTCGGGACAGAACTATTTACAGATGCTGAGGCTTCTGTGGACCAGAGAGCTCCAGGTAATACAACTTGAGGAAATGGGGAAAAACCATAACATATCGCTCACTTCCTTTGCATGTATACTACCACCATAATATTGTGCAATTTTGTGTTAAGCAGAACAAATGATACCAATTACTACTAATTACGCAAAATCTATTAGATTAATTTGATCAAATAAATCTATCAGAAATGATTTATTACAAACTTTCTTTGGTATCTTCAGAAGTGGTGCATATGCAGTGTTGCGCACATTTGTTTAAAGTATTTTTTTTAAAAATGTGCCCAACTTTTAAACTGAGAGATCCAAAACAGTTTTCAAAGCAACAATTTTTTTAAATAAGTATCCATAGGAATACAAAAGGATCAATAAAGAGCAGACACCAAAATACTATGAGGTGGCAACACTTAAAACTCAGTCGGTAGAGCATGAGGCTCTTAATGTGCGGGTCGTGGGTTCTAGCCCACATTGGGCAAAAGATTCCTGCATTTCAGGGGGTTGGACTCTGTGATTCTACTAGACTGGAAGTCTGGAAGTCTTAGCCTGACATCTACACTTAAGCCAGCTTTCCCCATGATGCTGCCCTCCAGGTGTTTGGAACTACAACTCCCATCCATTGTGCTAGCTGGGGCTGATGGGAGCTGTACTCTAAAACCTCTGCATGACCACCAGCTTAGCAAAAGCTGATCTAAGCAGACTACTTGTTAGGAAGGCAGCCCTGGGGAGAGTATTGCCGTTACCAGAGTGCCACCACTGAAGAGGCCCTGTCCCAGTCCCACTTCATCTCTTCATAATAAATGGCCAGGTCCATGTAGGAGGAGCCAGCCCTTCAAGTTGTCACAGCCCATTTATTTGCATACTGCAGTTTGCACAGATTCATTTATGCTCAAAGCAGTTCACAGAAACTAAGCATAGAATAATAGAATCGTGGAGTGGGAAGGGATCCCGGGGGTCATCTAGTCCTACCCCCTGCAATGCATGAATCACAACATAGAATTATAGAATCATAGTCTCCTACTGTATATTTTGGATTGTTTGCATCCTTCTCTGTGCATTTTGTCACCATGTTACAAGCTGTATGAGACACTATCTCTTAAAGCCAGCACTTTGAAGGTGCCCAGAAACTGATCAAGTAAGATTGACTGGTTCTGCACTCTGCACCAATTATAGGTTCCGAGGCTGCCCCACATAGAAACGATTGCAATAGCCTAAATTGGATATTGCTAAGGAAGGGATAACAGCATTCAAACTAACTAGCCCAAAGGGGACACAGCTGCTGGTGCAGCAGACTTAACTGATGAAAGTTGCATCACGCCACAGCTGTTCCTTGGTCATCTGAATTAATGAGCAGATCGAACAACACTTCCAGGATGCAAACTAGATCCTTTAGGACCGGCATGGGGAAGTTGTGGGGTCCTCCATATACTGTTAATCCAGTTTCCATGCTGGCTGATGGGTGCTGGAGTCCAGCAACATCTTGAGGGCCATCCTTGCTTTAGGAGGAGTACAATTCTGCATCTAGAACAGATTGAAAATTACCTCCATATTGTTAGGTTCTCTAACTTCTTATTATGAAGCAATTGACCAGAACGAAATCCATGGGGTGCATGCATGAGAGACAATAATTAGAAAGGAGATAGGGTCTTGACACCCTAAAGTGCACACTCAACTTGAAAAGGTTTCTCCCATTAGTCTCTTTGACCAAGCCTCTTCTCATCTCAGAAATGTCAGGTGATTCTGATCCCAAGTGCTTTCTCTTGTGCACCCTTAGAGATGTTGCCTCAAGTTATTTTAATCTACACAGCTCCTTGCGAAGATGTGCAACCTTATGCAACTCCTTATGGGAGTCCAGTGTACATGAAAAACAAGTCCCTGCTCTGCTTTCTTACTCTACATGGGTATTACAGGGATGTCAACATGATGAAAATGCACTACAGATTTCAATCTGTTCTCCCAGCTTCAGTACGTCAAGGCTAAAAGACATCTGTGTCAATATACCATGTGTGGAATTAGTAGAAATCTGTGCTTTTTATATGTGGTCCTCTCTGGACTAAGCCACTTGCATTGACTTTATCTTGCACGATAAAAACCAGAAACTTTTTTTAAAAAAACAACCCTGGATGTAAGGATTCTCAGACAGCTAATAGATGCAACACATACAGCTACTTAAGCCAGATTCTGCTGTTTTCAGTGTGGACATAGTACAGGGGCCAGGAATGTATCCATAAAATCTCTGTGGCTTTACTCCAAGAATTCTCATGAGAAACAGTTGTAAAACAAGCAACAATGGGGGTCTCATATAATGAGCAGCTTTCCACAACACTGTTTATTTAACTTATACTGTAAATCATTCCTTTGAACAAACAATAGGTTTGGGGCAAATAGCATCTCTCGAGTTTTGTTCCCATATATCTTACTGCCTTCAAGGAAAAGCTGGATACTGGCTTGGCAATAAAGCCAAGACACAGCTGCTAATCTCTTTTATTGATACATGACTTAGTAAAAGAGGTTCATATTTCATGCATGATTCTTTTTGCTATCAGCAGTCAAATATCATGTAACAAATATATTTAGGTTCCATCTGAGCGCCTATCCTGGCGTTCTTGCTCTTACATTAGTCATCAGGGGAGCAGGATGCACACAATGGCCCCGTCCTCTAGCCTTTGCATGAAAAGCGTGACTGTAGTGATAGAGCTGTCATTCATGCACCTGTATGCGCAAAGCCTTCCACATAACCTGGAATCCTGCATGAACAGGGTTCCAGGTCATGAGAAGCCTTTGCACATTTAAGTTTATGCATGAAGGCTCCATTACTATCAACAGTTCCATTTTTCATGTGAAGGCTGGGGGCAGGACTACTCCCAAGCTGACCAACAAGGGAGCGAGAATGCCCATATAAGGCTATCTGTGCAATTTCACAGGGCACCTTTTTTGGAGACCAGATAATACTCACAGAAGGCTCTGAAGCCTCACATGCCCAACAATCATATAATTGTATATATGTACTTCTCTGGAAACAGTCTTCCACAAATTAAAACAGCAACATCACTGAAGCAATTTTCATATTCATAATAATGAAAAGGGAAATGTTCTTTTTGGAACTATTCTACCTTTAAAAATGTGTGTGTGTGTGTGTGTGTGTGTGTGTGTGTGTGTGTGTGTTGCTTGTTTGTACAACAAACTTCATTGTAAGCTTGTATCTGACACTTTTTCTCAGGCATGGCTGCTTTTTTGTATAAAGAGGGTTTTTTTCTAGGCTGATTCTGGAACATGAATATTGTAGCTTATGAAGTCCTATGAAGTCACACTGATTAAAAATGGGAGAAAATGATATAAATGGTGGCGATTATTTTGGATTCATTTCTTTGTCTTCTTGGTGTTACTTTCTTGGTGTTTTTACTTAGACCATTTGCCTTTTAACGGCTGTCTTGCAGTTGTTCTTGTGTTTTGGTTTACTTGTAAGCCTCTTTGTGGAAGAGAAAAGGGGGTTGAATTTAATTATTTATCATGGTGGTGGTGATTTCATGTACTATCTTCACTTTCTAAAACTTCATTATTTTATAAATCAGCTTCTTCAGGTTATGCCTCCTGCTTCTCAGCTTTTGTCAATATTGCTTGCTTTTGTCCTTGATAACGTTGATATTTGTTGTTCTGGAATCTTGGGGTGTTTTATTTTTCCCTTTTCCTTTGCACTGCTCTTTTCATCAGCTCATTTTGTCTTCACTTTCTTCACATACTTCCTTTTAGACCTTGTTCCTCTCTAAATGTCTCTCCTTTCATAGGAAAGTTAGTGAGTTAGAATGTCAGATTTGGGAGGACCTGAAATCTTACAGGGCGGTTGTGAAGATAATGGGGAAAGGGAGGGAAAATCCCACCCAGTGTCCTGAGATCCTTGGAGGAGGAGAACAATATAAATGTAATCTACCATTTAGACATCTTTAAAGACAGCATAACTAAATTTTGTATGCTGGTTCCTGAGATCAGGGAGCACATTTTTGTCTACGTTTGGACACAATTGGATGCCATTTTGAATCAAGATGGAGGACTGAGCCTTTCAAAGCAGCACTAATTTTAACTACAGTGGTACCTCAGGTTAAGTAATTAATTTGTTCCGGAGGTCCGTTCTTAACTTGAAACTGTTCTTAACCTGAAGCACCACTTTAGCTAATGGGGCCTCCTGCTGCCGCCACACCACCGGCACACAATTTCTGTTCGCATCCTGAACCAAAGTTCTTAGCCTGAGGTAATATTTCTGGAATAGCAGAGTCTGTAACCTGAAGCGTATGTAACCTGAAGTGTATGTAACTTGAGGTACCACTGTACTAATTTGAAAACTGCACTGATTTTAACTACTGATTTCAAAGCTGCACTTATTCTTTTTGGTTTCTTCATATTCCCAAGCAAAACTGGGTACAAGTCTTCAAGTAACTTCCTTCAAACTTTCACCTTACAGATATCACTGTTCTAGTTATCTTTAAGTTTACCCTATCTTTTCCTCATCTATATCCCACCTACCCCTTAGCAGAATGCTGTTTCACCCTTCACACCCAACTCTCTTCCTGTGTTACTATATTTAAATACCCCATTAAGACATATTTGTTCATCCTGGCTTTTAACAATTGCCCTCCTTCTCATTTACTTTACTTTCCTCCCTAGTGTGCCTCCTATTTAATTTTAGACGGGTTCTTTATTTATTTATTTATTTTACAGACTTTAGAAATAAATACATAACATCAAAGCACATCCAAAACTGCACAATGGCAGTTTTAAGTGTACTTGTAAATTGATTAACGTGTGCTTCATTACTTCTGCACTGACAGAGCTGTTGACTAGAGATTTTTCCATGATAGTGATATGCAACAATTTCCTACATTGTATTCAAGATGTTTTATATTTTAAAGGGCATTTTAAACAGTTGGCTATGCTTTTGAATAAAGCTACTTAGTATAATTTTCTGCTTCAGCTCCAGAATATAATGTAATGTGCACCATCAACCCAGGACAATTACAGAGGCCTTAGAAGTTGTGTAGGCTGCATAGCCCATTTTGCACCTTCAAAGGAATGCCCTAGCAGAAAAAGTTTCACATGTTCTAAGGCTCTCCTCCACTTCCAGCTGTAGGCTTCCCCCATGTTCAAGAGTGCAGACAGATGTCCTGCTGAAGCACCTTATTTATTGTAGGCATTGACATGCCAAATCGAATTCCTCTGTTTATTTCAATATAAGGAGCAGATGCATATAAGCAACATTTCCCTTGGAAATGAATGGGACAATAACATGCACATGCAAAGGTCATATCCACTGCAGAGAGCACACAGGGCTCTGGACTGAGACTGCATAGCTCAGAGAACATATAGGGCTCTGACTAGAGTTTCAATTCAATTTCTTCAGCTCAGGTGCTATCCCATTCTGAAAGTGTCACTAAAGTGTTTTTCGATGATGATTTTATTTTTAATCCAAATCATAGCCATGTGCAGTGCAATGCAAACAAGTCTACTCAGAAGTAAATCCCTCTGCGTTCAATAGGGCTTGCTCCCTGACATGGAAAAGCATGAATAGGACTCTAGCCCTATTGATTATTCTGAAGCATAAGACAGTAAATAATCCATTTAGCAAATTCTGAAAGATACATAGTTAACACAATTAACAATGGCAGGTAATACATTACCCCATTCAATACTAGACTACGGCAGAAAGTAGAGAAGGAAAAATGAATCTTTAAGCAATCAGTGGGACATTTACAACTCATTATGGGACATGATTTAGTCTCCTGGAGTGAATCTCTTGTTCACTTGATTTGGATCTTGAAGTTCAATTCCAACACAGCCATGTCCAATCCATGCAATTTGGTTTTGCAGCAATGTGGAAAGTTACATCTGCAGACCTGGGTGGAGAAACAGTACAGCAGGTGTCTTTTGGCAAGAGAAGCACTCCTTCTCCATCATGCTGAGAACCAGCGCTATTTTTCTAGAAAAAGAGGTCCCAGAACTCAACACGAACACCTCCTTCATTCTCTTAGAATGGCAATGGCACCCATCTGAGAGGTGGCGGAACTGAATTCCAGTGAGTTCCAGCAGAAAAATAGCCCTGTTGAGAACACAGATTTTCAGCAACTGTTTGCTGTGCTGACCCACTCCACCCGCTTTCAGAGGACTTCTGCCTCTCTTGTGCAAAGGCTGGGTCATATGTGTGTGTGTGCAGGGGGAATTAAGATTCTTCACATTTTAATTATTTTCTTCCTTTAATTTCGAAACGGTAATCCCTTGAAACAGAAAAGTGGGTGAAAATGATACATTGAGTCAGGGTTTCCCAAACTTGGGGCTTCAGCTGTTTTTGGACTACAACTCCCATCATGCCCAGCTAGCAGGACTAGTGGTCAGGGATGATGGGAACAGTAGTCGAAAAGCAGCTGGAGACCCACGTATGGGGAACCCTGATCTAGTCTAATAACTTTTCAGTGAGCAAAACTGGTGTGTTGGTGGCATTCGTTGTACATTGAGTCCCTCCAAGTTCCAGAAGGATATAATGTCATACCAGCTATAACAGTTAAACCATGGTGTGGTTGGTAAGTGGATGGAACATGATCATTTGGATGCAGTTTTCAAAATATGGTCTCAGGTGGAACTTCTCTTGCTTCATTGAAGGGCCATTGTTAGTGGGCGGGCCAGTGGCCCCAAGCACAGAGACATTTGCAATAGGCTTCAGAGCTCCTGAATGACCCCCTTAAAAATCAGTATATATGTTTCTTTTCTCATGGGCTGGTTAGATGCCCTGCAAAGAACCATGCTGATGAGACCCAGTCACCCACCATCTTAATTTCCCAGAGGAATCTATACATACAGTATAAATCAGCATTTGCAATTTTTATGTGAATTTGTATGAAGCATCTGTGCCCTGAATCCTTTAAATGCCTAGTAAAGCCCCTATTTCACTCAAAACAACTGGAAACTATTCAAGTCCAGCTTCTCAACAACAGATAAAGTAATCTATCTGTGGTGCTGATGGTTGTCTGATAATATAGGAAAGATTCTTAACACTGCAGTCATTTATCGGGAAGCATTCCTATTGAATACAGTGGTACCTCGGGTTAAGAACTTATTTTGTTCTGGAGGTCCGTTCTTAACCTGAAACTGTTCTTAACCTGAGGTACCACTTTAGCTAATGGGGCCTACCACTGCTGCCACGCTGCTGCCACACGATTTCTTTTCTCATCCTGAAGCAAAGTTCTTAACCCAAGGTACTATTTCTGGGTTAGCGGAGTCTGTAACCTGAAGCGTCTGTAACCTGAAGCATCTGTAACCCAAGGTACAATGGAATTTCTTGGATACTTGTTTAGAAATAAGTCCCACTATATTCAGTGGTATCTACTCTCAGTTAAGTGTGTGCAGGATCGAAACCTTAGTTTAATAGAATGTGTAAGGTTTTTCTCACTTCCTCCCATTATGTTAAAAAGCAACCTTATTATTTCAGGTTTCAAGGGAGAAAACATGAATTAACATGAGCAACAATAAAATAGCTAGCTTTCTCCTTTTTTTCAAATTAAGTGTAAAACCAAGGCACTGGTAACTTCTGTACATAATTTATTTATAATGACTCTAACTCTGACAGATGTTTAAGTTAATGAGATAGTGTCAACTTGAAATTGCGAAATGTATTTACTTAGTATATTATTACATGTCACACCCACACAATTAATCTCAGAAGATTTCAGAAGGAAAAATAAATATCCTACTTTTAACCCAATAGCTTCAATTTTATCTATTTCGCATAACACTGGTTTTCCTTGAATAGTCTTTTTTCTGTTGCACCCTTTCTGTTTTTTTTAAAATAATATTTATTAAAGTTTCAAAGAAGTTACAAAAATGAAAAGAAGAAGAAAAAAACAAAAAATACAAAATACAGAAAAATAAAAACAATTAAAAAACAAATCAGTCTTTCCATGTCTTATCTTTCATTTGCTTATTTCCCTGACCCCCTCACACCTCCCTTTTTTGTATTCTAGTTCAATAGTTGTTTCAGCAAGTCCTTACCATTTTTACTTTTATCTTGATATTTTATCTTGATATATTGTAACTTTACATTTTTACCTGTTAACAATCCATTTTTACATACCACTTTATAACATTATTGCTAAAACCACATAACTTCATTCCAGCATCCTTCTAACATTCCTTAATTTTACAGTGTTTCTGTATATAATCTTTAAATTTCTTCCAATCTTCTTCTACCGACTCTTCTCCCTGGTCTCGGATTCTGCCAGTCATTTCCGCCAGTTCCATATAGTCCATCAACTTCATCTGCCATTCTTCCCGGGTGGGTAAATCTTGTGTCTTCCAATACTTTGCGATGAGTATTCTTGCTGCTGTTGTTGCATACATAAAGAAAGTTCTATCCTTCTTTGGCACCAATTGGCCGACCATGCCCAGGAGAAAGGCCTCTGGTTTCTTCAGGAAGGTATATTTAAATACCTTTTTCATTTCATTATAGATCATCTCCCAGAAAGCCTTAATCCTTGGGCACGTCCACCAAAGGTGAAAGAATGTGCTTTCATTTTCTTTACATTTCCAACATTTATTATCGGGCAAATGATAGATTTTTGCAAGCTTGACTGGTATCATGTACCACCTGTATATCATTTTCATAATATTCTCTCTTAAGGCATTACATGCTGTAAATTTCATACCTGTGGTCCATAACTGTTCCCAGTCAGCCAACATAATGTTATGTCCGACATCTTGTGCCCATTTTATCATAGCAGAGTTCACCGTTTCATCCTGAGTATTCCATTTCAACAGCAAGTTATACATTCTTGACAAGTTCTTAATTTTAGGATCTAGCAGTTCTGTTTCCAATTTTGATTTTTCCACCTGGAAGCCCTGATCTAGACAGGATCAGCTGGATCAAGTTCTGCAGGTGCAAAATGGTAGGCAGATAGAGATCTTCTTGCCCAGTGCTTTATTTTCAGGGGGTAGTCAAGAAAACACAGTAACGACACCTCTTTTTTTGTGTTAAAAAGTGTGGCACTTACTGTAACAACTTCGTGGTGTGTACTGACACCTCTTTTCTAGAAAGAAAAAACCACTGCTCTTGCAAGATCCCCGCTTCCTGTGGTGGGGGCTGCGCTTGCCTTTTCATTTGCTAGTTATGGGGCCACTCACTAAGCACTCAGCAGATGGTTCTCTGGGCTCCCTTTGGCCCTAGACACTGTTTGGGAATGTGATGGTGGTGGGACTGGGGATATGGGTGGCACTGTGGTCTAAACAACTGAACCTCTTGGGTTTGCCAGTCAGAAGATCAGCAGTTCAAATCTGCCGATGGGGTGAGTTCCCGTTGCTCGGTCCCTGCTCCTGCTCCTAGCAGTTTGAAAGCACACCAGTCCAAGTAGATAAATAGACACCGCTGTGGCAGGAAGGTAAACGGCGTTACCATGCACTCTGGTTTCCATCATGGCATTCCGTTGCACCAGAAGTGGTTTAGTCATGCTGGCCACATGACCCAGAATGCTGCCTGTGGACAAATGCCTGCTCCCTCGGCCTGAAAGCAAGATGAGCCCGTATCCCATAGTTGCCTTTGACTGGACTTAACCATCCAGCGTGATGGAACTGAATCTAAGCCCCCTCTCCCTCTGTCCTGCAAGGTATCAACACTGGCAAAGCCGACAGCAACACAAGAGGATCTTTGGATCAGGGCCTGCCAGCATCTTCCAAATGGCTAACCTTTAAGCAAAAAACCCCCACACATCTGTAATTTTAAAGACTGGCAAAGGGACTCAGGGGCTGACAAATCAACCGAACGACTTAACTTTCTTTTTGAAACTGCCTGAATTGTAAATTAGCTTGGTCCAGATTTAGAGGGACATTTTATTCCCAGTTGGTTTAATTATGGGACAGTGACAGCTGAAGGAAAAAGCAAGGACAAGCTCATGTTCACTTTAGAACTGAGCATGAACATGTTTCCAGAGGCAGAATGCCATTCTTCCTTTGTGCTGCCCACAGACCTGCCCGTCTCCTTCAAGAAGCCCTCGCTCTGTCCATGAAGCTTGTTCTGTCGCCAGTGGGATACATGTCATTGGCGCCATGCAACCGTGCGCGGTTTTCAGTGTCCCGCTCTTCTGCGTCTCTGCAGTCACTTCTGCCTGCCTTAATCAATCTCCTTCCAACTATGCTGGGTACTGCATTTTAGTAATAGTATCCCAATGCTGCAATCTGTCTTAACATTTTGACTGGTTGCTGATGTGTTAAATTGCTTTGTGCCGTTTATAATTTTTGGTTTAAATATATTGTTGCTGATTTATATTTTCTTTGCCACCTTGAGTATTTCTCTGAAATAGAAAAGTAGGGCAAAAAAAAAAGAGAAAAGTCTTTTGAAATGAAGGAATATGCCACTTTGCTCATTTTCTTATTGTGCCCTAAAAAACACACATTTTGAGCAGTAGCACACAAACACTCATTATTTCATATCCGAACTTGCTACGCAGTTAATGAGCTTTTATTGTCAGCCAGTTACTGAAAGCCTCTATGCACATGCAGACAAACCAAAATGGGAATCTTCAAAAAGCATAAGCCACATGTCATTAGTAATAGCAGCAGTAGTAGTAATTTTTTTTTCCAGTCAGAGCACGCTGGAGTGCAGTTCTAGCACCTCTCAGGTGGACGCCATTGCGGGCCAGCGCCCCTCCCCACCCCACCCCCAGTGCTTCTTGCCTTTATGTACTTCTGAAAAGCCCCAAAGGAACATTTCAAGTCAAAAAAGAAGCTGGGCAGCCTGTGCAAGTCTATTTTTTTAATTTTATCTATAACTCCACCTAGCTCCTGGGTGGACTGGGACCAACTACAGGGTGGGACCAATTCATATTTCCTTTTCTTCCACCCGTCTCCCATGTAGCAGCTGTGGGCTTTAAGCTTTCCAGACAGGCCTCTATCGTTGTGTAAGGGCCATTCTGAGCTGCCCTAGCCATCTTCCTGAATCTAAAAGAATGAGGGTTGCGAGGCACACGTATTTGACTTGCACCAGAACTAGGGGCAACCCCCAAACCAGCTAGGGAGACAGATTGCAGTCGTTTTAGCACCTCTGCGTGTGGTGAACGTGGCTTTTGTCAAACAGGCATCTGTTCAGGGCTGCCTCGAGTCGCCCACTGACATACTGTAACAACTCCATGGTGAGTTCCGGCACCTATTTCTCTTGTGGAAAAAGCACTGGTAGTAGTAGTAAATTTATTTTCTGCCCTCCCTCCAAAGAGGAGCCCAGGGTGGCAAATGATATATGATAAAACTAAACGAATTTAAAACATCCCTAAGTATCTAGATCAACCTGGTGCCCTCCAGATGTCTGGGAAAGAAGACTTGGCACAAACAGTTCCATTTTTTGTTTTCCTGATAAACCTATTGAGGTTCTAGCACATACAGCCTGTGCAAGTCTGAATGTGTCTATTCAGAAGTGAGCCCCATTGAGTTGTATGGACCTTACTGCAGGCAATGACTACAGCCTTGAAACATGAACCTGATGTATAAAAAAATAAAAACTGTAAGTTTATTTGCCCCATCAGTCTGAGGGGCAGTCTTAAAAAGGTAAAGGGACCCCTGACCATTAGGTCCAGTCGTGACCGACTCTGGGGTTGCAGTGCTCATCTCGCTTTATTAGCTGAGGGAGCCGATGTACAGCTTCTGGGTCATGTGGCCAGCATGACTAAGCCACTTCTGGCGAACCAGAGCAGCGCACAGAAATGCCATTTACCTTCCCGCTGAGGTGGTACCTATATATCTACTTGCACTTTGACGTGCCTTCCAACTGCTAGGTTGGCAGGAGCAGGGACCGAGCAATGGGAGCTCAGCCCGTTGCGGGGATTTGAACCCCCGACCTTCTAATCGGCAAGTCCTAGGCTCTGTGGTTTAACCCACAGTGCCACCCACGTTAGGTGCAACTTAAAAGCTGTACCAAGCCCAGCCCCATTTGTCTCCTACCTCCTTTTCCATTCTGTCTTAAGACTAAATGCAGATCCCACCAGCCAGCTTCCACACCCCACCTCCTACCTCTCAAAATAGGTCCCTGTTTTGCAACTTTAGGTTGTTCCTAATAATGGCATTGCCTCAGTGTGGGTTTTGGCTGCCCCCCACCTGCCCCCAGACCAACATGCCTTCCTTTGCTTTTTAAGAAACAGAAAGTTAGGGAAGGACAGCAATAATAAAGTCTCTCCCAGAAAGAGGATGTCAAAATGGGAGAGGGAAAGGTAATGCCATGCACTTGGATTTGCAGTGTTCTGGAGAGGTAGGCGGCTCTCATTCAGAAGGCACTAGGCATTGCTAGGCAGCCATCAGGTCTGCAGCTTCTGATCATTATTATCCTGTATATGAGAGCCTGAAGCTCCCTTTTAGCAAGGGGAAATTAATTTCAGCACTGGCTCTCCAGTCCTGACGCCTTCCTCTTATTTGGCACTTGATTTGATTATATTTTTATCTAAGGGGCACACACCTGAGCTATTTTACTTGGTTCATTCATCTGCCCATCACTCACCATTGCATCTCCAGCAAATGCCCCAAGAGGTCTCAGAAAGCAACAGAGCCCTATTTGGGCTGGGAACCTTTTGAATTACTCATCAGCACTTTCTCATCCATCCAAGCTCTTCAAAACCCCAAGGATTTTCAAATGACAGCAGTATTGACAGTAGATTGCATAGACTTGAGAAATAAATTGATTTACATGAGTGGGCTTTGGCTTTCTCTCCCACCCACCCACCAGCACTGTGAGTTGTTTTGTCAATCAATACTTATCGGACATAGACATGTTACCCAGTCCTGCGTATGGTTCTCAAAAGCTCTGAGTTTCTGGTTGTCGACAAACGTAGCATGTGCCACAGTGCCTACAGCGGGTTTTGTGTGCCATCAAGGTTTGTCACCATTCATACTGGCACTCTCCCATCAAGAATAATGGTGATGGGTTCATTATTAACTAACGTTTAGAAATGCGTGGAATGAGTGGTGTTCATTTACTGTGATCCTGTTTTGTCATGTATTTACATCCCAACATCTCTTATAACATTCATTTTCCCCTTAAAATAAAAAACCCTAATGCAGATATAAAATTATGCATAAAAATCAGACAGCCCTGAAGGCCTGATTAAAGTGTATTAAAATCATCCCTGGGAAATCTCCTATTCAGTTTCTTAAAGTCTGGATGAGGCTCTGATATGTAAAGTGGCACATTCAACTCCCTTTATTCATCCTGAGCTGTATAGAGTTAGGCAAAGAATCAATCCCTCATTGCACATCTTTTTAGTTTCACTTTTTTACTTAAAATATTTATATACTACCTTTTCAGTACAGAGCACTAAAGGCAGCTAATGAAGATGTTTTATATTTGCAACATAAATTTCAATAAAATAATAAAAGCAGTAAAACAGCAGTGGCAAAAATTTTAATTTATTGTCCATTCAATACTGAGCAGAGGGGGGAAATGACCTTCAGTGGGCACTTAAAAGATAGCAAAGCTCCAATTGCCCTTGCCAGGCTGCTTTAGCCCCAGCAGCTGCCCAAATATCCTAAATGTTGGTGCCAGGCCTGCCCTCCTCCCTGCATTCATTTGTACACAGATGAATGGATAAACACCCCAAAGTTAACGCAGAAATGGAAGATTAATTCAGAGAAGAGAAAGGATTGTTATCATCCCTTCTTAAAGCAGGGGTGTGGATTTCCTTTTTTAAAATAATATTTTATATTAATTTTAACATATAAATTATAAAATGTACCACAAAACATATCACTTATACAATCCTTTTAGACTTCCATCAGCACCTCTGATGATCCACCGTTTTAACCACTTCTTATGCATTTCTTAACTTTATATTGCCTTTACATCTCTTAACAAATCATCCTCCCCCTTGTCCATTTTTACAATACTTCTAATAATACTCCTCACAAAACTTCTTGCAACCCTACAAACGTCGTCTGTTCTTCACAATTACTTTTCAAATAGTCCGTAAATTTACTCCAGATTTACTCTTCCGTGAATTTCTGACCTTGCCAGTTTCGAATCCTTCCTGTTAGTTTATCTAATTCTGCATAATCCGTTAACTTCATCCTCCATTCTTCAATCATCAGTAACTCTTCTTGCTTCCATTTTTGGGCTAATAATATTCTTGCTGCTGTTATTGCATATAAAAAGAGCTTACATTCCTTTCTATTTATATCACTCCCCACAATGCCCAATAAAAATGCTTCTGGTTTCTTTATAAATGTATATTTATAAATGTACATTTTTTTCAACTCATTATATATCATCTCCCAGAAGCATTTCACCTTTTTACATTCTCATCACATGTGATAAAATGTTCCCTCTTTTTCTTTACATTTCCAACATTTATTACTGACTTTATACGTTTTCGCTAACTTGACAGGTATGTGGATTTCCAGATGATGCTGGACAACAACTTCCATCATCCCTGACCACTGGCCACGCTGAGAGGAGCTGATGGATCCAAAAGCATCCCCAAGCCTATCTAATGAGAAACCAGAGATATGTGTGATGCCAGTGTAAGGAGAGATGTTTTGCAGAGACCCTTTCCCAGCAAACAGCCAGGGAAAATATGCAGTTTTTGTACTGCCCAGTATTATGGCCACAGAATGTACATAGAAAGTAGGCTCAAGAAAACCACTGTATAAGCTTTGCACAAAGAAAACAGGATAATTGCTCAATAGACAGGTGGTCTGGAGGAGCTTGGAAGAAAAATAGTGGAAGAATCATAGGGGAAATACAAGAGGACAATGAGTGAATGGTGGTGTCATGTGAATGTTCGGCGGGGGGAATAAGTGAATGATGGCAATTCCACAGTAAACACAAAAAGCTGAAAGCATCCCAAGTAATACCAACCACACTTAAGCACAAGGAAATTTGTATGTCAACGTAGGAAGTCCCATAAAGGTAAAGGGACCCCTGACCATTAGGTCCAGTCGTGGCCAACTCTGGGGTTGTGGCGCTCATCTCGCTTTATTGGCCGAGGGAGCCGGCGTACAGCTTCCGGGTCATGTGGCCAGCATGACTAAGCCGCTTCTGGCGAACCAGAGCAGCGCACGGAAACGCCATTTACCTTCCCGCCAGAGCGGTACCTATTTATCTACTTGCACTTTGATGTGCTTTCGAACTGCTAGGTTGGCAGAAGCAGGGACTGAGCAACGGGAGCTCACCCCGTCACGGGGATTCGAACCGCTGACCTTCTGATCGGCAAGTCCTAGGCTCTGTAGTTTAACCCACAGCGCCACCCGTGTCCCTAGGAAGTGCCATAGAGGACATCTAATGCAAGGGATCAGGAACACTTCTTCATCCCTACAAACTAAGGAGACCTGTCTGAACCTATTCTGATCCCCAGTCCATCTACATGAGAAAGGGGGGGGGGTAGCAGGACCAGAGCAGGATGTGACATACAACAACAACAACTATTTATTATTTATTATTTATACCCCGCCCATCTGGCTGGGTTTCCCCAGCCACTCTGGGTGGCTTCCAACAAAAGATTAAAAATACATTAAAACATCACTCATTAAAAACTTCTCTAAACAGGGCTGCCTTCAGGTGTCTTCTAAATGTCAGGTAGTTGTTTATTTCCTTGACATCTGATGATGGGAGGGCATTCTACAGGGAGGGCGCCACCACCAATAAGGCCCTCTGGTTCCCTGTAACTTTGCTTTTCGCAGTGAGGGGACCACCAGAAGGCCCTCGGTGCTGGACCGAACTTAGATCTGACTGTGTGCTTTACCACATTAAAGGTAAAGGTAAAGGTACCCCTGCCCGTACGGGCCAGTCATGTCCGACTCTGGGGTTGCGCGCCCATCTCGCTTAAGAGGCCGGGGGCCAGCGCTGTCCGAAGACACTTCCGGGTCACGTGGCCAGTGTGACAAGCTGCATTTGGCGAGCCAGCGCAGCACACGGAAACGCCGTTTACCTTCCCGCTAGTAAGCGGTCCCTATTTATCTACTTGCACCCGGGGGTGCTTTCGAACTGCTAGGTTGGCAGGCGCTGGGACCGAGCAACGGGAGCCCCGCCGCGGGGATTCGAACCGCCGACCTGACGATTGGCAAGCCCTAGGCGCTGAGGTTTTACCCACAGCGCCACCCGCGTCCCATTACTTCATACTTATTTATACAGGAGGAACTTCCCCCAAATCTGGTTGGCGCTAAAGCTCTGAACCAAGAGGCATATCTGTGGTGTAGACATATCCACATCAGCACCTAAGTTGTATTTGCTTAAGAAAAGCAAAATACATTTTCCAATTCCTTCTACTCTGTTTTCTCCTTTTCATTCCAAACTTAGTCCTAACAGTTCGCTAAGCATTTGCAGTGACAAATGTGGTCACTGATTGCATTTTTTTGTTTTATTTTTCTATTTGAACTGTTTTGCAAAAGAGCCAGATTTCATTTGCCTTAAAGATGCAACTCTGTGCAGCACAGCAAGCAATGCATCTGTGGTGTATCCTTGCAACATGCAAAGTTGATTCGTTGTCAGTGATTCATACTTTCCATTATCAGCAGGTGCGCAGAGACATCAATGATTCTCCCATCAGAGTACATCTGCCGTTTGTACTCAAAATGCAGTGTAAGAATCGACACCCAGGAAGCCCTTTCTATCCTTCAATCTTTATTCCAGACTGCCTGCCCTCTCTAATCTTCCCTTCCACACTCCCATTCAAATGAAAAGCTTTCCAGTACTGAGGATAAATATCTGCTATGTGGAAAAGCTTGTTACAGTAATAACACATTCACTGCACACTTGCTACATCCTAATAACTAGAGACATACAGAGAAATCCTCTTAAACCAAAAAAGAGGGACGCGTGGAAATATCACAAGGAATAATGAAAATGTTCAACAAAACCATCTGAAGCAAACAGGGAAATGGAAAAGATTACTTGACCTTTAAATACTGTAAATATATCCACAAAGCCCAAAGAACCGTTGTATCTCAGAGCTTCCTGAACAAATACATGAATCCCACAACCACCACTAATATAGATTTCTCTCTCTGTGCCTCTAAACTGTTCCTATTCACTTCCTAGCTGGTGGCTATGGTACTATACACAGACTAAGCCCCATTGAACTCAATGGGGCTTACTTCCAAGTAGACATGCATAGAATTGCACTGTAAGACACACACTCCAAAAGAAGAAGAAGAAAGAAACAATGTGCTTTGCTGCATTTGCTTTACCTGATAACACAGAGTATTGGGGGTTTCTTTAGCGTGTGGTTCTGGTGCATCTTTTTCTGTTTTATAAATGTTGTTAGCTGATTTGAGGCCTCTAATCAAAAAGCAGGATATAAATCTAGTAAATAAATTATAAGTAGTTCAGGGTAATAATCCCTATACTTTTATTGCAGATGAGGCGTGCAGTGGCGAAACCACACACACACACACACACACACACACACGGGCTGTTATTTAGAAACTGGGAAGGAGGACTGGAGAGCAAATCAGTAATGAAGGACAAAGGAGGAGTCAGGACGAAGACCAACCAAAGGATTCAGGAATGCCTCAAAACCTAGGAAGACAGTGTTGTTCAGGCAAGCTTAACTGCCTGATCATAAATTTGTGAGTGTCACTAAATGAGACCTCCAGACCCCAAAATATCCTGTGCGTGTTTACCAATAAAATACTCTCTTAGGAAATAGCTGTGGACTGGAGTAATACATTAACGCCCAAGAAACTAGATGCTTGTGCAATGTTACTGATCTGAATGGGAAAGGAAGAAGAAGAAGAGTTTGGATTTGATATCCCGTTTTATCACTACCCGAAGGAGTCTCAAAGTGGCTAACATACTCCTTTCCCTTTCTCCCCAACAAACACTCTGTGAGGTGAGTGGGGCTGAGAGACTTCAGAGAAGTGTGACTAGCCCAGCAGTTGCATGTGGAGGAGAGGAGACGTGAACCCGGTTCCCCAGATTGTGAGTCTACCACTCTTAACCACTACACCACACTGGCTCTCAGGATACCAGATGCAGCAACAGCTCTGTTCTGGCAGTGGGAGTTACCTAGGCTGTTCGCTTATTATCCCTCCACATCTGTACTGTATGCACAGAGGCAAGCGTGTAACCCTACTCTCATCTCCAACAATGACATGCCCTACTTAATCACTTCACACAACAATCCTAGCCTAGGGCCTGGGAGGAGCAGAATGATGGATCTACCACCTCATGTGCTAGCCAAGACTGAAGATAGGAGGCAGGAGTTTCCCCCATTAATCCAGCTACAGGTTGGTGCAGCTAAGGGGGCCCTAGCAGGACCCGGGGGTTTCAGATACAGCACCAGGGCCAAAAGCAACAGCTTACAGCCTGCCCGGGTGTGGCTTGATGCCCCTGCAATAGCAGAGCCCCCACCATCAGCAGAAAGAAGACTACATGCCGTCCTACACAGTCCACCATGAAAATAACATGGGTAAACATCTCTTCTAAGTGTGTGAGCAGATACAAAAGCAAGGGAAAGCAGCAGCAGTCTCTGCTGCACTGCTTCTTCTGGAGAATGATGGGGGGAAAGTCATGGAAGAGGAGAAGTGCAGCAAAATGGTTTCAGGGAGCATGATTCAGCCACCTTAGCTAAGCAGGTTTGGTCTAGTCAGTGCCTGCATGGGAGACACCTGAGTTCCATCATGGAAGAAAAGGAGAATAAATGTAAACATTTGAGGAGGTCCACGTAGGGCATCTGAAGGCCCAGACCCCTCCCAATGGACTTACGGCTGTTCCCTACCATTGATATGCTACATTTTTTATAACGCAACTACATGGATCTTTGGTGATCCAGCAAGGTTCTTCTTATGTTGGTTCACAGTTGTTAGGCTCTCTGGAGAGTAATGACTGCATCCTTTGGACTGACAGAAGATGCTGAGTGGGACTGACTTTAGGCTTGTCCTGCAATTGTAACCGATGTCCTTGCAGGACAAATTGCTTCAAATCATTTTGATCCAGCTGCCTTTGCAAATTTTGCAACAGCAATGTAGAGAACTAGGGCTATGCTTGTGTGACTGTGTTCTCGGATCTCATCAAAAGATTAAAAAGCCCCTCCCCTCCCAAAAATAAAATAAACAGTCTAGAGAAAGCAGCTTACCTGAAGGTATGAGTGTAAACCCAACTGCCAAATGTCTGGTAGAGATTTAACTGCTTCCTGTTGCAAACAATCCAAGGTTCTTTTTGGGTGTCTTTCTTTCCAGTCCTGTATCTGAAAGATAAAGGAATTAACAAACGGTGCTAAGCTTTGTGTTCACCCAGATAAGTATGTTGCAGGAGTTTTATGGGCTATGGAAATATTTACTTTGTGTTAAAATTAAAGCCACATCATGTTGTGCATTACTGTATCACAACCACAGTCCTTACTTCATCAGTCACCTCTAATTGAGGGATGGGGAAAAGTAGGAGGGGTATCATTCCCCTCTAAAAAGTTAAACAAAGATTTAAACAATGGTGAAGGAATAGGCCATTTACTTCAGATGGAATTTACTTCAGCAGCAGAATGAAATATATGTGGCTGAGAATCCCTTGATTTCCTTTTCCTTTTAATTGTTCTAGAGACCTTGGGCCAGTCACTGTCTCTCAGCACAGCCTACCACACAGGGAAGTTGTGAAGGTGAAATGTAGGTGGTGAGAGTGTGCACATCATCTTGGAGGAAATGTGGGATATAATAAATAATAATAATAATAATAAGGCAGGAAATATGAGAATTCATGTCCAGTTAGTGAAGAAGCTGAAGGAACAATGTCCAGACTGGGGATCCAGATAGGAAGAAGAACAGAGAGCAGAATTACCTATGACATATAGGTCTTTGATTCTTCTCACAGACTTTGGTTTTCGTTTTATAAAAGTTTATTTCCATATTAATTAATTCCATTCATAAACCACCCCTCATCCCAGGCAGTAAACATACATAATAAAACCATAACATTAATTTGAACATCATTAAAATCACATTAGCCCCAAAAAAATTTTAAAGGAAAAAATTCAGCAGCATCAGCATCTAAAGGAGCCACAATCAATCACAAGCCTCCCCCCAATGCTTGAGTGTAGAGGTGTGTTTAGAGTTATCATCTAAAAACTATCCAGTAAACAGAGAGAGGTGCTTCTTCACCTTGGGCCATTTCTCCACCAGAGATTGCTCCCTCAAAGCTGCTTTTGCCCTTGCAAGGTAAAATGTGTGAGTACACAAGCAGAAACGTAGGACATGATTTTCACGGCTCAACAGCTTCAATAAAAATGCAGAAAGCAAAACCAACCCCTGTATATGGTGTTTATTGACCTGACTAAGGCCTTCGACACTGTAAATTGTAATGCCCTGTAGACTATCCTTCTGAAAATTGGCTCCCCAATTTTGTGAACATCCTTCAGCTCCTCCATGATAATATGACAGCAACAATTGCAGATAACAATGGCTCTCAAAGTGCACCATTCACAGTGGGATCAGGTATTAAACAGGGTTGTGTTATTACCCCAAGTTTATTATTTTCATTGCCATGATCCTATACTTTGTCAAAGGGAAACAGATGGAAAGCTCTTTAATATGAGTAGGCTGAAAGCAAAGAATAAAGTTACCATAACTTCTGTCATAGAGCTTCAGAATGCTGATGACAATGTAGTGTATGCACACTCAGAGGATGACCTACAAACCTTCCTAAATATCTTCGCAGAAGCTTACGAAAAGCTTGGCCTGTCACTCAACATCCAAAAAACCAAAGTGCTGCACCAACATGCACAAAACAACCCCTCTGCAGCACCACAAATCCAACTGGTGTGACATTCTAAAGTGTCTTTCACTTCTCCTACCTGGGCCGACACTGATGCCAAAATCCAGCATCGCCTGAGCTCTGTGAGTGCAGCTTTCTCCCAATTGAATTGCAGAGTGTTTGAAGACCGGTACATTCACAGGGAAACCAAAATGCTTGTTTACAAAGCTATTGTAGCACCAACCATACTGTATGCTTGTGAAACATGGACCACTTATAAATGCCATCTCCAACTCCTTGACAGATTCCATCAATTGTGTCTCCGAAAAATTTTACACATCATTTGGGAAGACAGGCGAACTAATGCAAAGATCACCAGTGTCAAAGCACTGGTCATATTGTGTGGATGCCTGATTACAGTGGTACCTCGGGTTACAGACGCTTCAGGTTACAGATGCTTCAGGATACAGACTCCACTAACCCAGAAATAGTACTTTGGGTTAAGAACTTTACTTCAGGATGAGAACAGAAATTGTGTGCCGGCGGCGTGGCGGCAGCAGGAGGCCCCATTAGCTAAAGTGGTACCTCAGGTTAAGAACAGTTTCAGGTTAAGAACGGACCTCCAGAACGAATTAAGTTCTTAAGCTAAGGTACCACTGTATTGTCTTCCAAAGCAGCTACTCTATTCCGAACTTAAAAATGGAAAGCATAATGCTGGTGGTCATCAATAGAGGTTTAAATACTGTCTCAAGGCAAATCTTTAAAAAAATGTTATATAAACATCAATAATTGGGAAACACTGGCCTGCGAGCGCTCCAATTGGAGAACAACCTTTACCAAAGGTAAAGATGCTTTAAAGATGCTCAAACTCAGGATGAAAGGGAGAAACATACTAAGAGGAAGGCATGACCTTCGAACTGCCAACCTTCTGATCGGCAAGCCCAACAAGCTCAGTGGTTTAGACCACAGCGCCACCCACGTCCCACTTCAGCCCTAGCAACCTAGCCCAGTAGCCACTGTCTTCAAACCAAACCAAATGAACAGACAGATTTGTTTGACCTCCATCCTTTGTACATTTGAGGCTTGACTCATCCCTTTACAATCCATTGCAGCTTTGTGGAATCTGCTGGGTTGGATTTCCCTTTACACACACCCCTTGCTCACTCATTCCAGAAATTGATTGGCAATGCTTTTACGTGTTCCTTTTGCATGCATTAATTTTGTCCAGATTGGATTTGTTTTGATGAAGGTGGACACCTGAAAGTGCTGCTGGCATGTCTGGGGTACTTTTAGAGTAACTGTTTTAATGCCTCTGAAGTAATACACTGCTGTGACTCTGGTAACTGACATGGCTGGATGGGAGAGCAGGCAGAGAAGATGTAATGGAGGAGGCAGAGGATTGATAATCACCTATCCATTTTCAAAAAGGCATTAGCAAGTGATTGCCTTCATCATCTTTTCTGGTGTGCATTTCCCGCCTGCCCCCTCTGCTTTTTCTCCCTGTCTCCCAGTAAAACAGGCATTTTGATCAGGCCAGACTGCTAGCAGATAATAAAAACACTCTGGGAAAATATGATCAAATGTTTGAAATGCCAATGCAGTTAGCTGCCCTCCCAAGTAGGCTTGGTGGAAGCTATAATATTATGGGCTATGTTGTATGGGCCATTTTGAAGGGCAGTCAGATACAGATTGTTTTTTTGAATTCCTCTCTCTGCTTAAGCTTTCCTATTTCAAATATTGTTGCACGCCACCCCCATCTCCAAGTGGTGAGAGGTTCCAGGGGTTCCAGGCACTTACCATGTGGAATCTTTAAAGACCGTGGTGTCTTTATGATATATGCTTTATTGACACCTATATACAACCTGAGCCAATGCTGGAAGGGTTCACAACATTTACACCCCAAGAAGGTCTTGCTTCTCCCATAGCCACAGCCTTGGATCCCAGCAGAAACCAGGCATGGTTCTGTCTCTCAGCTGCCCAGCCTGCTTCCTGCTTTAAAGTTCACACACCTCAACTTGGGCCTTTGTCTTTCTAACTAATAGACAGAGGACCATTTGTCCTCTGGCACAGAGCAGCTTCCTTTGTTACCGTAACAACCCATTCTTAACCAGGCATTACCAAGAAACCTGTCTGGCTATTCCAGCAATTGAATCCTTGTTGGAGCTAGGAATTAGAAGGGACTCAGGCACATTGCCTAACCCCCAAACTCACACTATTAAAACCTCTTGCCTCATTCCAACAGAAAATAGTTGGAAGTGCCATTCACTGTGTTCCATTACTGGGCCAGACCAAAGATTTTTGCTTCTCACTTACTTAGAGCATAAATTTGTGACTGAGTGACTTAGTGACAGTGGCAGCACCAGAAAAGGGGGTGGGGACACGCACAGACAAGGTGTTAGGAGTGTCCTACTCTTGTGTAGGACCCTGGTAGAGACACATGCCCGACTGGCATGTTCTCTCCCTGCTGGTCAATCGTTCGGGAGCTTCAAAAGCTTTCTCCAACCCGAACATCACAGCGACTAATGCCAAAAGGCATTATCACACTTAGGGATCCGCAGAGTATTCACAGTTTGTGTAACAGACCTCAGTAGCTCAGCATTTTGGCTAATCTACATTTATTTACATACAATACACTCGGAGCATCCTGACTTAGCTCCTGCCTCTTTCTCGTCAGACAGCAAAGAGAGAAAGAACAAAGGACAATACCAATGAGATGGAAACATGGAAGGTGCCTAAAGAAGCCAGGGTGGCTATCTAAAGAACTTTTAACTGAGTTAAGATTAAAAAAGGATGTGTACAAAAAATGGAAAAGGGGGGAAACCACCAAAGAGGAATTCAAACAAATAGCCAGCACGTGTAGACACAAAGTCAGAAAAGCTAAAGCACAGAATGAACTCAGGCTTGCTAGAGAGGTTAAAAGCAACAAAAAAGGCTTTTATGGGTATGTTCGTAGCAAAAGGAAGAACAAAGAAACAATGGGGTCACTCAGAGGAGAAGATGGTGAAATGCAAACAGGGGACACAGAAAGGGCTGAACTCTTCAATGCCTTCTTTGCCTCAGTCTTCTCCGATAAAGAAAACAATGCCCGACCTGAAGAATTTGGAGCAAATGATTCAGCAGAGGAAACACAGCCCAGAATAACTAAGGAGATGGTACAAGAATACTTGGCTAGTTTAGATGTATTCAAGTCTCCAGGGCCAGATGAACTGCATCCAAGAGTATTAAAAGAACTGGCAGATGTGATCTCAGAACCACTGGCAGTCATCTTTAAGAATTCCTGGAGAACAGGCGAAGTCCCGGCAGACTGGAGAAGGGCAAATGTTGTCCCTATTTTCAAAAAGGGGAAAAGAGAGGACCCAAATAATTACCGCCCAGTCAGTCTGACATCAATACCAGGGAAGATTCTGGAGCAGATCATTAAACAAACAGTCTGTGAGCACCTAGAAAGGAATGCTGTGATCACCAATAGTCAGCATGGATTTCTGAAAAATAAGTCATGTCAGACTAACCTGATCTCGTTTTTTGACAGAATTACAAGCCTGGTAGATGAAGGGAACTCAGTGGATGTAGCCTACCTTGATTTCAGCAAGGCATTTGACAAGGTGCCCCATGATATTCTTGTAAAGAAGCTGGTAAAATGCGGTCTTGACTATGCTACCACTCAGTGGATTTGTAACTGGCTGACTGACCGAACCCAAAGGGTGCTCATCAATGGTTCCTCTTCATCCTGGAGAAGAGTGACTAGTGGGGTGCCACAGGGTTCTGTCTTGGGCCCGGTCTTATTCAACATCTTTATCAATGACTTGGATGATGGACTCAAGGGCATCCTGATCAAATTTGCAGATGACACCAAACTGGGAGGGGTGGCTAACACCCCAGAGGACAGGATCACACTTTAAAACGACCTTGACAGATTAGAGAACTGGGCCAAAACAAACAAGATGAATTTTAACAGGGAGAAATGTAAAGTATTGCACTTGGGCAAAAAGAATGAGAGGCACAAATACAAGATGGGTGACACCTGGCTTGAGAGCAGTACATGTGAAAAGGATCTAGGAGTCTTGGTTGACCACAAACTTGACATGAGCCAACAGTGTGACGCGGCAGCTAAAAAAGCCAATACAATTGTGGGCTGCATCAATAGGAGTATAGCATCTAGATCAAGGGAAGTAATAGTGCCACTGTATTCTGCTCTGGTCAAACCTCACCTGGAGTACTGTGTCCAGTTCTGGGCACCACAGTTCAAGAAGGACACTGACAAACTGGAACGTGTCCAGAGGAGGGCAACCAAAATGGTCAAAGGCCTGGAAACGATGCCTTATGAGGAACGGCTAAGGGAGCTGGGCATGTTTAGCCTGGAGAAGAGGAGGTTAAGGGGTGATATGATAGCCATGTTCAAATATATAAAAGGATGTCACATAGAGGAGGGAGAAAGGTTGTTTTCTGCTGCTCCAGAGAAGCGGACACGGAGCAATGGATCCAAACTACAAGAAAGAAGATTCCACCTAAACATTAGGAAGAACTTCCTGACAGTAAGAGCTGTTCAACAGTGGAATTTGCTGCCAAGGAGTGTGGTGGAGTCTCCTTCTTTGGAGGTCTTTAAGCAGAGGCTTGACAACCATATGTCAGGAGTGCTCTGATGGTGTTTCCTGCTTGGCAGGGGGTTGGACTCGATGGCCCTTGTGGTCTCTTCCAACTCTATGATTCTATGACAATAATCCCACTTCACGGAACACAGTAATACCAAAACATCCTGTCTCCGTCACTTCCCACACTGTGGAATGAAAACATACACCATCATGTGATAAACAACAATCCCATGACTGCAGACACGGGGAATGAATCTCCAACACAAGGCAGTGTGTGTGTGTGTGTGTGTGTGTGTGTAGAAAAATAGCAGTATATGTTAATGAAAAGTCCAGTAATGGGAGGGCAAGCTCCTTGTTTGGGGAAATGCTTCACCTACCCACAACCCACCTCTGATGCCACCCATGCTAGATGCCATCGGCACAGTACTTTGTGGAGGAAGCCCAGATCTCTACTCAGCAGAATGAGCAGAAGGGCCCCCAAATGACAGGCGTCAGCTTGCCACCTGCTGAAGTAAGTCAAGTCATGCATGTCCAGAGTCTAAAACTACCTAATTGCACCATATTTCTTGCACTCTTGGGGGAGACGGTCATTGATGCCCTTTCACATCTGACAATGGGCCGATGTCACCCATCATTTATTTAGCTTGCTAAATTACATTTATTCTTGATTCAAGGGGAATTAAAATACAAAACAGGTGATCTGCACAACGTGCATTGGGTGGACTGGATTATTACTCAATTCCTAAATTATAGTTCCATCCATGTAGACCTACTCCCGGGAAAAATAACATGTGTAGCTTGTAGTGAAGGAAAAGCCATTCCAGTGTACTTTTCATTCCAATCCATGCATTAGAAAGCTGACCTGCATCTACTTCCTAATGTGTACAAATGGTATGTACAGCTACTGGTGCAATTATTCCCATGTTGCAAAATAAATGTGGCCTTGTACTTAAACTTGCATGCACACACTCTCTCTCACACACATGGTAATATAAAACTAATGATGAAATCTAGATGAAAAATATATAAAAGGCAGAAAGAGATTATATGCCTTTCGAAGCTAAATATTATGTGTATTTCTTTTCTATTTTATGACGGGTGGTAGTAAATACCCAGGTCCAGTCGAGGTTTGCTAGCACAAACAGGCCGTAATGTGCAGCCCTAGTTGCAGTCGTCGTCCTGACCATTCTCATTGACAGGGCAAATCTGGAGGGAAATGGACTGTGGCTGGCAGCCAAGGAAAGCCATTGCGAGGCTCTTGGAGAGATTGCACTTGGCACAGTAATATTGGCCTAAGAAAACCATTCACATCTTTTTGAAAAGCGACCCCCTCAGCTCCCTCAGAGCTATTTCACCAAGTCATAAAATACAAATCAACCATATGTATAAAGGTCAGCTTTAAGTGGGGGAAATTTTCAAATCTTTCTGGATGAGGACATTTGTTGTTTACAGAAAAGGTAGCTTTTATGAATAGCAGCCTGCATTTCAAAATTAGTTTTCATCTGGAAAGGTGCTTCATACATTTTTATAAACTATTCAACATACAAGAATCAGTTCTCTTTGCCTTGAAGCACAGACTCCTTGGGGATGGCTAGTACTAGCTGCAAAACCATTTAGAGCAAGAATTTGGTCAGCGGTGTAATGAGCCAAAACTTCAAGCAAACACATGAAGACGAACAATTATATGTAATTGTTGGCCCTAATGCTTTCCATTAGGGCCCAAATATAGCTAAGTGTCTCAATGCATTTAACACATACATGGAATCATAGAATCACAGAATTGTAGAGTCGGAAGGGCCATTTAAAACACATGCAACTAGCAATCCCTGGTGGGGTTAAAAATGAGCAGGATCGCACCAGGTGGAGAATGAACCCCTTCCACACCTGCTGCAGTCTGAATAAGATAAGGAACCCACTGTATAAAAACATACACAAACAGAAAAACCAGGGGTTCAGGCCAGCATAAAAAGACACAATATATGGCAAGCAAAGTTACAACCACAAAAAGCGGGGGGGGGGGGTGTTTCGGGTCTGATATGTATTTATATTGGAAGTATGTGACTGTAAGATGTGTCTTTGTAAATTCTTGAAAACTGAAAATAAAATTCATAAAAAAAACAGAATAAGGCAGCTGCCCATGCTTGTAGAATGAACCACACAAAATTTGCACATGCAATAGATAAAACACATCCCTGAATAGCTACTAATGCTGGTTATGTAAATACTGTCTGGAAGAGATGAGTTTCCACACCTACCTATAGAGTTTGCCAACTTTTCAGCCAGCTTCTGTACCTGTGTCATTAAGAAGAGTTTAGAATTTGCCTAGCAAGTTGCTGTTAAACCAGGCTGGTTTGTTATTTTTTTTTCTGGCCATTGACAGCTGGCAACCCAAATACCATGGAAATGTGTGAAGTGGGGTCAGTCAGTCCAGAGGGGGAGCTTAGGGACATCTAGTGAGGGGTAGCTGAGTCAGGCTGTCAGCACGATGAGGCCACTACAGAGTGAGCCTGAGCGTTATTAAAAAGCGGAATGGCAACTCGCATGCATATTGTTGGGTGTTTGGAGGAGCATGTGAAGCAGGGAACTGATAGAAGGGAGGGGATGCTCAAGCCTTTCCATACCCCTTCCCATCTCCACCCTCCATCCAGCTGCTTCGCCCCCATGCGGAGTCCCAAGCTCATAGCCAATGTTACTTTGGAACCCAGCAGAGAGGGGAGGGGAAGCAGCTTTTCTCAACTCCAAATCCCCCATACTAATTATCTACTCCAAATCCAGCTGTCAGGTTATTGTTGCATGTGTTTGCATGTAATTGTGGTTCAGCTCAGAGAGGAAGAAAGGATGGCAAAGTGTCATGTCCTGTCATGAAATCTGAGAGGGAGCCAAAGGCCTGGGGAGCACTGCAGAGATGCAGAGTGGAGTCAAATCTATGCATTTTTTAAAATACGTGGCATAGTGGTCAGAGTGTTGGGCTGAGACCTGGGAGGCTAGTGTTCAAATCACCACTGGGTGACCTTGGGCCAGTCATGGTCTTTTACCCCACACAGCTGTTGTGAGATTAAAATGGGAAGCAGGAGAACTATGGATGCCACCTTGCATTCCTTGGAGGATAGGTGGAATATAAATGTATAAACAAACAAACAAACAAGGGAGGCAAGTATCTCTCAAGTGATCATTACTTGACAGCATTACTTGATACTCTTGTATCAACATATACAGTGGTACCTCAGTTTACGAACTTCATCTTTTCAGAAAGTCCGTTCTTAAACTGAAACCGTTCTTAAACCCAGGCACGCTTTCCCTAATGAGGCCTCCTGCCGCCGGTGGCCTTCCACCGCTCTGATTCTGTTCTTAGACTGAGGTAAAGTTCTCAAACTGGGACACTATTTCCGGTTTTGCAGAGTTTGTAAACCGAATTGTTCTTAAACTGGACTGTTCTTTAACCGAGGTACTCTGACAAGAAGCAAAGGGAGATTTAGGGCAGAGTGACTGGTTCCGCCATACTGGTCGCAGAGCCTAGGGGGCGCCGCAGGGCATCATGACTATGATCTAGTGAATTGAGCAGAACAGAAGACGAGAGGAGGGGGGCGCCGCCAAATTTGGGCCTCGTACACTGAAATTTCAAAGACCGAAGTCTGCCCCTGCATGAAGCTTGATGGGTGGAATTCAATGTCACACTCTTCAGGAAGTAAAAGTAAAATGATAAAATCAGGATTCAATTAAAAACCCTGCTGGAAGAAAAGGTCTTTAGTACTACAAATGTTAGAAGTTCAGCCTTCATCATATATTAGCAATGATTTGCTAAGTCCAAAACTAAGTAGAAAAATTATATTCTGCTAGCTAAATGGGCACATTTTGTAGGATTTCTTTATTCTTATATTCATCACTGCTGATGAAAGCTGTGGCTCATTGTAGCCATTATCTCATTGCAACCAGCTTGGATTCAAACTTAAGTAATGTTATAAAAGTCAATGGAACTAACAGTAAATTCCTTCAATACATATTGAAGAAATTTTGGAAGGAAGCCTCCTTGACCTCAGTGGGACTTACCTCTAAGTAAATATGCATAGGATTGCAGGGTAAATCAACTTAACCCCAACACTCCAATTTAACTGGGGTAAACATTACAAAAAACCAAATGCACCAGGATCTTTCCTGTACACACATGAACTCCATTCCAGCCAAGTGCCTAGTTTTTGTGAAACAGGTGACAGCCCAGGTTGCTCATGAGGTTATCCAAATGTGTTTCTAATCACTTTCCTCAGCAACTGAATCCAGATCAGACCTTGCAGAAACCTAACTGATTGATGTCATTGGACATTCAATCTGATTGTGGTAAGTAAAAAAATTTAATACTCCAGACAATATAAAACATATAAAGCAAGAATAAATTATATTTACACCAAAGTTCAGTCTTCTGCACTGGTTGAGTAATGTAAAGTGTTTATGAAGTGAATGGTAACTGAGTCCAAAAAAAGGAAGAATTCACCAGAGAGCTGGTAAACAGAAAAAACAAGCTGAAGCAAGAGAAAAACCACTGTGAGGGAAAAAATGGAGATAGATGTCACTTTTCCCCAGGAAACTGGAAGCAAAGAGAGTTCATGGCCTTTGGTGTCTATGCTCACCCTGTTTTTGCCTCTGACAGACAAGCTTTCTATTTGTTTCAAAAACCTGCAAAGCCTCTTTGACCTGGAGCAGCAGTAAGGCTAACGAAATATACATGTACAGTATACACCATAGAAAGCAATAGCTCTGGCACACCACTCGCACTGTTGAGCACCACAGACAGTTTCCTCTATAAAAAACAGGGGTCTGGTTTCCCCCCTCTTCCACAGAGCCACTGTTTCCTTCCCCCTTTTCTCCAATGGAAATGGGAGTTTCTCTCAAGCTCTTCCTTCCCCTTATGTCACTAGTCTTTTTTCTCTTTTTTTCTCCCCAAGAGTCACAAGCGACAAATGGGAGGCTAGGTTGGCCCCCATCGGCTTTCCTTTTCTTGTTAAGCACATACTGTTTTGTTTAGAGACAGGCCTTTGGCCACTAACTGGCTGTTGCAGCAGGGCCTTATAATGATGAAACTTCAGTTGGTCCAGAATGTGGTGACCAGATTACTAGCTGCGGTTCCATTTAAAACAGCTGCACTGGTTGCCAGTTTATTTTCGGCTCCAATTCAAGCCCTAAATGACACAGGCCCCAAATAGCTGAAAGACTCCCTCCTTCCCTACAGACCCTCCCAGGTGCCAAAACATTGGCAGAGGGGGCCTTCTTGGTTTTTCAGCTAACTGCGAAGGCTTGGGCAGGTGTGGCCCAGGAAAAAGCATTATCTGTGGCCACCCCTAAAGTTGTGGAATTCAGTCAGCAAATAGCAGGACAGCAGGGAAAGCCTTGTTGAGATTTCCATTCCACCTTAAGGAGCAGACGTGTGGAACTTTTACGTATCACGTGTCTGTTTACATTCCAGCACAGCTTGCTGGGAACTTCTGTTGTGTGTATAGCTTTTGTTTTTTCCCTGTCTCTCTGAGAAGACGGAGAGAGAGAGACAACATGTTTCTTTGTCCTGATTTATGATTAATAAATCTATAGTTGTAGTATGCTTTCACAAGCCTTACACCTATTCTGTGTGCACAGTTCAATCTGCTCATGGCTTTGAAGCCCGGCTCGCTGATTTACGTCAGAGCAGAGGCCGATGGGTCTATGCAGCGGACGGCTGGAAGGAGACGGCTCAGCTGGGGCTGGCCTTACGGCCCTCTACATGTTGACAACCCTTCCATGGCTTTCAACTAGTGGGACTAGCTAGTTTAATCCCACCTCATATTATTTTGATTAATGGGTTGTTTTATTGACAGCTATGTAAATCATATTGTGCCCATCTTTGGTGAAAAGCAGTGTATAAATATTGGAAATAATTTTAATAGTACCCCTAATAGTCACATTAATTTTTGCATACTGTGTGCTAGAAACTAAAAGTGTGTGTGTGTGTGTGTGTGTGTGTGTGTGTGTGTGTGTAGAGAAAATATTAACTATAGTTTATTGAGATAAGCCTCCTTTATAAACCAAGGTTTGAAGTTGGCTTGACCACAGTCAATGCTAATCACAGTTTGCCCTGATTCAGATATAATGCTAAACTGTAGTTAGTTAAAAATGGAAGTGAGAGGTTTTCATATCAGCCATCACCAAAGAAGGAGAATGGAAAAGGGGAACTGTGAGCATAAGGATCTCCTAATTTTTTTCACAAAATAATAAACCATAGTTTGTCATTATGTCTGAATATGTTGAACAGCAGCTGAGCAAGGGGATTAGATGACAGCACTAGGGAGGGAATGTGCTGGAACAGCCTTGGAAGACTAGCCATAGTTGCCTTTTCTCCTTCTTCAATGGGATATTTAATAAAGTTCATGTCCAAGATTAAAAGTGGCAATTCTAAATTGTGACATTTCTTGTGACCTTGGGAAATCTGGAGAAACGGTGCAATATAACATTTTTGGAGTCGTAAAAGGCTTCAGGGCAGAACACCAAAGCCGCAACTGCTTCAGGAAAAACTGAGCAAAGAAAACAATGATTCAAGGTGAATGTGCAGCACCATAGCCACCAATACACTCATTGCCTGCCTGCAATTCAAAGACACACAGTGTCCTGTTGCTCTGCTGATGCCAGAAAATGAGAGTGACAATAGGTAAGGGTAACTTACCAGGGGACCCATTTCAGAGTAGAGAAAATCTCCGGGTTTTCAGATTCCCCACTGCTTTTCCTGATCTCCAAATGTCTCCAATTCTCCCAGAACAAGAGCCCTTAGAAGCTCAAGAGCTTCAATATTTATCATCACTGACATTGATTTAATAAAAAGTTGCCGGCTTTATCTGTCCCCTGCAGCACAAAATAGCTTCAGGTACTGGTGGCTCTATAAAACAAAGCAATACAAGGATTTCTACCTGGATGGTTGTCAGCCAGGCTAACTGGTTTTGTTTTGTCATCTGGTTCTTTGTTCATTTTTAGCTCAGGACTGCCTCAGTGTGAATCAATTTCAAATTTGCATTATTACCATTACTAAAAGCCTGCAGTCAAAGAACTGGCAAGTTGGTTCAAATCAATATATGGAATTCAACTACCTCCCCTGCATTGTTTCTTGACGGTTGTTGCCCCTTTAGGGTTGTCAGTCACAATGATTAAGTAACAATAGATGCCATAGCGGTCATAAAACCCCTTCTGTGCAATTCAGACCACTTTCTCTTCCACCTTCTTTCCCTCAGGTTCCTGTTTTTCAGCCCATTACCTACTTTGTGCTATTCTTTCTGCCTTGCCATTTAGTTTCCCTGTTTCGGGGGGGGGGCCTCTTCTGAGTCCTCAGCTAGCCACATAAACGTACCATTTCCACCAAGAATCTGTGAGAGATTTCAGTCCAAGCCAAACTAACAACATCCCCTTCTCTTACATGTTGGACTGCAAACGTTCGGGTGGCTCTGTGCCCTGAGCAGGTGGGATATTTGTGAACCATTCTGCGCCTTCACATCAGCACAGCCGGTTGTTGCCAGAGGCATAATACAGTGGTATCTCAGGTTACAGACGCTTCAGGTTACAGACTCCGCTAACCCAGAAATAGTACCTCAGGTTAAGAACCTTGCTTCAGGATGAGAACAGAAATCGGGCGGCGGTGGCGCAGCAGCAGCGGGAGGCCCCATTAGCTAAAGTGGTACCTCAGGTTAAGAACAGACCTCCAGAACGAATTAAGTTCTTAACCCAAGGTACCACTGTAAAATTATTTACACTGCAACTGCAAGTGTGCTGGGAAGCGGCACAATTTAAAATGGGTCTGTGGATGAACAATAGGAGTTTTCTCTCCCCCTGGAAGCAGCAGCAGTTCTAGGTGACAGGGTAAAAGCAATCCGCTTCCTCAATTGATGTCTTTTCAGTCTTTCGTTCCAATTATATACACATTAGGAGTCCCAAAAGGGAGGGTGGGAAACTGGATCATAGAGGCCTCCTTACCACCTTAGCCTCTGCTTTACATGATTAGATATTACAGCGGCAGTAGATTCTGAATGAGATCTGCTGTCCTGTGCTACACTGAATGGCAAGTGGCTCTCTAGGGTTTTAGGCAAGAGTGCCCCCCCACCACATGACGATGCCAGGGATTGAACCTGCATGCAAAACAGGCACTGTATTACTGAACTATAGCCCTTCTCCTTACTTTGACTTTTTAGTTTAGCTTAAACTAGCTAAGACTAAGTTTAAGGAAATGAAAATGGTTGAGCATGAACTAAAGCAGATGTTTATGGGAAGTAAACAACATCATGTTAAATATCAATTATAACAACTCACCTCGTCCACACTTTTCTTCCCAAGTCTATATAAAGATTCTAGCTTCCCTCAAGCCTCTATTAAGTTGTCGATGATATGAAAAAGTCTGGGAGATAGTGCACCCAGGATAGAGCCTTTTCTGTAGTGGCACCCCACTGAGGAATGCCCTACCCTTGCAGGCATGTCAGGTGCCAATACTGTTGTCATTGCAGCACCAAAGGAAAAGGTACTCATTTCTTAGGCTTTTAAGATTTTTGATGAACAGTTTTTTAAATCTTCTGCTCTGTGTTTAGCTGATTTTAGCTGTCTCTGTTTGTGTTGCTTATGGGAATTATCTGCATGTTTTATTGATTTGGTTATAATGTATTTCATGTTGCACCCTGCCCTTGTATCAGTTGAATGCTGCTCTATTTTTATTAGATATCTTTGCTTGATTTTGTGCTCTAATGTTGTCTTTTGATATCTAAGCATGGCGTGTTTCTATATTGTGCCTGCTCCATTTTTGACAACTGGAAAATATTTTGTTTCTTTGGTGCTCCTTTCTTGTTTTGATGAGCTTTGGCCTTTATCTGCTGGACTGCCCAAGAAATCAGAAGCACAAGGTCTGCCTGGGGACATCTGCAAGGTTAAAGAAGACACTTTCCATTTTAATGAATAAATGGCCTCTTGTCTGCTTAGCATCACTCTCATGTGTCTGTAACAAATACAGGCAGAATCAATTTTCTTCCCTTCTGAGCTGCTAATTAAAGGCCTTTTGTGATGTGACGTTACCAATGAAATGGCTGCTTGGATCATTTCTGCTTTCCTATAGTGCTGTGCAGGTCCCTCTTTTTTCATGACAGAGAACTTAAACAGAGCAATTTCTGAGAGAACCGAGAAGTGACACAAAATCGGGGCAAATGGCTAATGAGTCTAAATAAAAACTGTCTTGAGAGCTTGCATACACAAACTGTGAGTGATAAGATAGTCAATACAATTCCACAGTTTGTTGCCAAGTGTATGCTCACATGCCTAGTGAGTGGGAGCATGCTTGTCCTAGTTATTTATTGCTTGAAGCATCTATAATTTCATCTAGCCTGTGTCATTGTTTTTGTCGGCAGCATCATAATCAGTGCCTTGTACTGCCTGCCCTGACAACATGTGTACCAAAGTACAAAAATGCTGAAAATTTTACTGTGATCATAGAATCATAGAGTTGGAAGGGACCCAAGGATGAAGGACACATTTCTGTAAAAAAGGATGAATCTTCAGAACTGACTGCCAAGGATGTCTTTCTCACCATTTTGCATGAGTGAAATGCGGCCTTCTATTCCATCCCTTTCCCTTCTATTTTCCTTTTTAATAACATTTCTGGGCATTATTATTTTGGGAGCTTACATTTGGATCATGAGAATAGTGTTGTACAAGGTCCTGAGTAACCAAAGGGGAGATAATAGTGAGAGACCTACCTTCCTATTGCATTTGACGGCTAAATGTCATCTGCTCCAAAGCCATTCAACGCAATTTTGCACATTTAGTTTATTGGTAACTCCAGTTGCTGGAAGGTGCGATTATCAAGATGTATCTTTTCTGCTACGTTTATGACAGTTATAGAGATTGTCTTTTTATAAAGACCAACTACAGCCTTCCAGCTCATTATGTTTCTAGTGAGAGGCCACCGGTGGTCAACAGTTTCCGTATATATAGGACCTGAAATATTATATAGAAAGAACCAATATCATAAGGGGTGAACCAGGAGAGGGGAGGCATACTTCTGAGGTACTGGGAGCATGCTTTGTATGTATAATGCCCTACAATGATTTTGGGTGCCTCTGGTTAAATATAGTCCCGGCCCTACCATTAGGCAGAGTTGGGTGAATGTTGCTGGGGGGTGGGCAGGGAGTGGAGAAAAGTGTTTGAGAGCAGTACTTGACGTGTGTGTGCCACACAGTTTGCAGGGTACCAACACAGCTAGCTGATCTCATGGGAAGTGGGAGGTGCTATCCCCTTGCCAGTGCTGAAATACGTAATGTTTAACCAGCAGTGCAGGTAGCATCTGTACAGGAAATAAGAGTCGTGTCATCTTCTCCTTTCTCTCCAGTAGCTGAACATCTTGGGCCAGCCCTGGTTATAAAAATATTAACTTGTATGTCTAAGGATGGACTTCTGCTTGAAATTCTTGAAAGTCATTGCCTGACAGAGTGGACAGTACTGAGCCGTTCATTAGATCTGTCATATGGCCAATCTTTTATCTTTATACAAATTGTGGCAAAGTTGCAGGTGCAGCAGTCCTCAAGGTCAGCCCCAGTGGTGTGTGCTTAAAAACAACAACAACAATGAACACTAGCTTTTAAAGAATATAAAATATGTAAAGTAATATCATACTCTAGTATAAGGTATCCACTTACCTATTCTGCAATTTTAAATGACCAGAAACCATTTTGATGTCTCTGTTGCTCTAAATGATACCTTCAGCTGCGCTCATATTTCCTAAGCGAGGACTCAGTTTAAACAATGAGAAATCAGAGCTATCAAAAGCATAACCTCTCTGAATTTGACTTCTCTCTGTCCACCCTGCTGTGTAATAAATAAATAAATAAATGAATCCTGAGCCATCTTGATCTGGCCACTGTCAGAGACAGTGGGACTAAATAATTCCCTTTTTTGCCCCAGTAGAGATCTCCCTGTTATTATGGAGAAAACTGTTTTTAAAACAGCCACTGCAATATAAACATTGTTGTTTAAATTTATTAGTCTCTTGCTACCTAAAAGGTATCCAAATAACTTACATTTAAAAACATATACATAAATACATGGTGCCTATACAAGAGGCAAATCATATAAAACAGTAACATTTCATGCAACATGTAAAAACGAAAACATCACGTGCTCCCCAATAGTGATAAGAAGCTTTGGCAGCATGCTGGCAATACAGGAGAAAGTGTGGTTAGAGTGTTGGATAGCAGAGTTCAAATCCCCCACTTAGCCATAAAGCTCACAGGGGAACCTTAAGCCAGTCACTGCCTCTCAGTGACAAGGTTGTTGTGAGGAAAAGGAGCACCAGGTACCTCGAGCTCCTTAGACAAGAAGGTGAGGCACAGATGCAATAAAAATAAATACACACAACAAACATGCTATTATTTTACAGTGCTCCTTTATATCATTGTAACGAGCCACCTTACTAAGGTTTAGAAATCAGAAAGGAACAAGATTAACCTTTGATTGATGCCTTAAAAACCCCATGAAGTGTTCAGATTAAGACTGTAATCCCAACCATGTCTACTCAGAAATGAGTCCCATTGAATTCAGTGGGGTGTACTTCCAGGTGAATAGTGTTAGGAATGCAGCCTGAAATCAGGTCTATGTATGCAGCAAAATAAGGCAGCAGAATCCTGGAGTGATAAGAGTTCAGAATTCAAACCGGGGGTGCCAATTTTTAACACTACACCATGTATCAAAAAATAAATTTAAAATCCTTACAAGTAAATAGGAAAGAAAATCCTATCAGGCAGATATTTGTGGGCGAGCCTGCTTCCTGCTGTGCTGGTTTTGCAATTGAAGTTAGTTTTTCATGAGGTGAGAGAACATTAAAACCGTGTCCCAACATTTGTGGTCTGAAGTGTCAAGTTGAGTCCATTTTACCGTCTCTAACACTTCCTTCCCACCTCAATCCACACATGCATAGACTCTGGCTGTGCATGAATTAGTGGCTTAAAACTGCAAGGTAATCCCAATCCCACTGCTGAATTTCAAGTTGCATTTCCATGTTACACATAAGAAAGGGGGTGGAGATGTCTTCACCTGATGCACATTACCTGTTTGGTTTCTTTGCACCTGCAACCCCTATTCATGAAGTCGTTGTCTGTGCACATGTAACGACTGTCTCAAATGTACACACCTCTGCTTAACTCTGAGGTGAACGTGGCTTGCCTTTTCAAACTGGATGGAAACTAGTTTGAGGGGAAACACATCAAGCAGTATTTCTCAATAAACTAGAGAATAGGTATGAATTGTGGCTAGCATCATGTGTACACAGCTTCAAACAGCAGCGGTGGGAGCGCACTGGAGCCAGAGTAAACGGTAATGTGTACACAGTCTCCGTTTTCTATCAATTTCCTCTTGCTCTGCGTTCAAAGATAGGGGAAAGACATCAGAGCAGGGCCTTGTGGTCAGCCACATCACATACTAAGGTTTCCAAAAAAAGAGGGAAACAAACGGCACACAATCTCATAGACGTCTACTCAGAAGGAAGCCCAGCTAAATGCACACAGGATTGCAGCTTAAAATCCTACAAACCTTTGGATAAAATGTCAGTTGTATCTGTTGGAAACAGTATCATTGGCCCTCATTGTTGACCAACATATGAAGTAGAGAACCCACAACCCACACATTGTATAGTTTGAAGGTCTGGGGCAAGGGTGGAGTCAGCAATCTGTAGGCTTCCTCAAGGAAGACACACTGGATCTCTATTAAGGGGAGGGTCTTTGTGCCCCCACTGTCAGTTGTCTGTACCTCCTCACATTGGCTCCTGCTCTGAGGATACAGTTCCAGCATAGGAGTAAAGGACTGAAAATGATTGAGAAATAACAAAACCTGCCTGCTCATCAGTATGCCTTTACATGAGAGCTGACATTTCATCCTCTACTATGCCAGCTTGTTAAGGCTGTTAATTATTGTTAATTATTGTTTTAAATATGTTGGTGGCATTTTGAACAGTATTATGATTCACTCTTTGTACCTAGCTGGAAAAGTTATTGTGCAAAGCAACCCCATTGATTGAGCAAGCATTGGTGTCTTGCCTCCTTCTCCCTGCTTTCTGCCATACCATTCTTCGTAGACCCAAGCAGTCTCCCCCATGCCTGCCTATTAAGCCTAATTCTTCCTCAATATCCAGCCAATTTGCACATCAAGTTAGGAAACTTCTTCCTACAAGGTCGGCTCTCATTTAACCCATTTGTCCGATGAAGGACAGGCAAAAGCATGTATGCAGGTACAGCAACACATTGTTAGCTTTGCTGCCAGCCACCAGAAGTGGCATCATGATGGCTGGGGGTCAGACAAGAGGAGATCCCTAGCAACTCACATAAATGGCTTTTTAAAACAAAATAACCAGGGGTGGGAGGAGGACACCCAAATCAGACTGGGACCCTGACATGGGCTGGGGTGGGTTTTGTTTATTTTTACCCTTTGTCTCCTGTCACAATCTCAATCCAGATCAGAGGTCCTGTGCCTGCCCTTTGCTCTTGAAGAAGAACTTTCACTGGTGCAGATTTAGATTGAGACCACAATGGGGGTAAGCTGGCCTACCCCAACACTGGGGTCCTGATCTGAATCCCCCCCCATGCCTGATATATTTTTTTTCAAGTGTTTTGCATACTTGTTAACTGTCTTGTCTTGTTGGGGCCTGAAAGGAGCTTCAACAAATACATGGAGGTGAGGGGTACCATAGTTGTGATAGCTATAGAGAACCTTGATGTTGCGTTGTTGTTTATTTTGCTTAGGAATTGCTTCCTATAAAGCATCCTGAAGCAGTTTAACAATAAAGGATCAACAATGAATAAATGCATGTATAAATACAATTTCCACTCTGATATAGATGGAAGATGAGATAAAAAGAAATCGTCCCTTTAAAATAAAACTTGTTTGAAAAGGGATATCTTCAACAGATGCCAAAAAGATGATAGAGACAGTGCCTGTCTGATATGTCATGGGAAGGAAATCCAAAGGGTAGGTGCTACCACACTAAAGGCCCAATTCCTACTTAAAAATAAATAAAAATAAATCATTATTCTGCTTTCCCCTATGTAAGGGGGGGGGCTATGTAAGGCTCAAAGCAATTTACAACAATTAAATGCACAACATACAAAATGTAAAGCTTAAATTAAACCTCCAAAATTTTAAATTCCAGAATTCAAAAACTAAAAAGAAACAAAGAATAAAAATAGCAAGGAATGGACCTCCTGATAAGACGGTATCTCCAGGAAGAATCTGTATAGGACTGTGTACCTTGATGAAGAGCAGTATGTTTTAGCAAATGACAGTTCATGAGGAGCCATAGATAGAGTAAACTGTTTGCCTTTGTGCTCTGCTTGTGAGCTTCATGGGGTTATTTGGTTTGCCACTGGGGGAAGTAAGAAGCTGAGGTACTTTTAGCCTAATCCAGCAGGGCTCTTGACATGCTTTTATGTCATTCCCTTATACAGTGGTATCTCGGGTTAAGAACTTAATTTGTTCCAGAGGTCCGTTCTTAACCTGAAACTGTTCTTAACCTGAAGCACCACTTTAGCTAATGGGGCCTCCCGCTGCCGCCATGCTGCTGCCACACAATTTCTGTTCTCATCCTGAAGCGAAATTCTTAACCTGAGGTACTATTTCTGGGTTAGCGGAGTCTGTAACCTGAAGCGTCTGTAACCCGAGGTACTACTGTACTGAATGCCTTATAATTAAAAATTCTGCATGAAAAGCCACAATGACTTAGCACTATCCATTCCTAAATTCCAGCTTTCTGTCACTCCCCTCCCGTGGCTGTCCTGCCAGTGACCTCTTTTGGGTACCAACGAGGCCACTCTGTGTAGGCAGCTGAAATGGCAATTCAGTTTTCGCCCTGTTTCTTCAGTGGCAAGGATCTTTCCCACACAGGCCCTGCAAAAGGGCTGCTATTGTGCAAGGTCAGGGAAAGGTGGATGTGATTTGCTGAGTTCACACATAATCTCATTTTCCGGAGCACAATTTCTGTTCTCATCCTGAAGCAAAGTTCTTAACCCGAGGTACTATTTCTGGGTTAGCGAAGTCTGTAATCTGAAGCATCTGTAACCTGAAGCATCTGTAACCCGAGGTACCACTGTACCAGGGATGGGGAACCTGTAGCCCTTTCATGACACCCAAAATCAGCTGTCTGAGGGAACTGCCAAACCCTGCTTAACAGTAGGGCAACCCTCCTCTGACCCTCCTCTCCTTTCACCTTCTTTCTTTGCTCTTCCTCTGAATTGCGGGAATTCCTGGCAGTTCTAAGAAAATGTGATGGGGTACAGGGCAAAACGAAGGCAGCAATTATATGCCTGATACATGCCTGGGTGAAGCAGGCCTAAGTGACTCCCTCCTCCATCATTTCTGATTCTCCCTGCTCACCGCTCCAATCCATAGACTACAGCATTTCTGATTTCAGCATGTTCCGTCCCCAGAACTCTAAGACTGGCGAATCCTTTACCGCTTCAGATATTAGGCGATCAGGGCCGCTGTGCTTCTTGTTGATTAGCAACAAAGCATTGCAGTGGCCGAAGATGCAATATAAATAAAAAAAGGTAATGGAGGTCATTTAACTCCAGTTTAAGAAAAATGAAGCTGTAAGAGGTGAGTGGCTCCCCCACCTCTCCCTGCCACAAACATTGCCCTTCAGTGTCTTAATATTGCTTTAATAGCAGCTGCCTTATGGGAACATCTGGCTTACTGGTAAACACCCGAACTCATCAAAGGTGAGCAGTTATGGGGATTGCTCATTGCAGCCCTGCCAGGTCAATCACCAGGGAGCACAGCAATGAAACAATTTAAGGCCTGCCCTCCCCACCACCACCGCTGCCACCCCTGTCCTAGTTACTGGAAAAAGCAATGAAGGTTGCCAGCAAATTAATCTTGCTGCAAGCCTGTTTAAAGGGCTTGGATGCAAGCGAGGCTGCTGATGCCATTTTCTGTACATCCCTGGCCATTAAGTGTCAGTGCTATTGACTCAGGGGAACACTTAATGCGCCCATTTATTTTAATTTCATATCACTTTGCGCCGGTTCTTTAGAAACACAATTGTAGGCTTTGCTTTATGTTGAGTCAATAGCAACCAGACAGCCTGCAGTCAGCAGTGACTTCTTAAAGTCATTGTGTCATTGGCTACAAGCAGCGACAGGAATTCTACTAAGCAGGCGCAGGGCAGGGTTCTTGGCAAAAGGGATCCAAATGGAAGCACTGTGTGTGTGTGTGTGTGTGTGTGTGTGTGTGTGTACACATACACACAAAAAGTTTACACTTGTTGCATATACAGGAAACCCCCCATTTATGTGGGACTTATGTTCCAAGGCAGTGTACAAATCAGTGAAATTGTGTATATATGAAACACCATTGAAAAGCCTGCACACACCCCGTTCCAACCCATTCTGCCCCTTTTTTGTGACATTTTTGGGTCATTTCCAGGTTCAGCACAGTGTGTGTATGCATGGTCCTGCATATATTGACCATGCTAAAAAAATGGGGCTGGGGGGAAGGTTGCCTGTATGTACAGAATGATAGCTGTAATCTTATACAGAGTTTTAAGTCCCACTGACCTTAATGGGACCTTTAAGCAGACATGAATAAGATTGCGCTAGTTCTGCTAGTCCTACTCAGAGAAGCCCCACTGAAATTAATGAACCTAAGTTAGCTGTGTTTGTTCATTTCAATGGGTTTAGCTTGGGTAGCATTGAATACTGCCCTCAGGGTATGAAGGATGTGTACATGCAGACATATGTGTTTTGGGCACTGGGTTTCCCCAGCAGTAGCAAACAGCTGCTGCTGTGCTTGGAAAATGCCTTTTAAAAATAGTAGAAGTAGCAACAGCCCAGTAAATGACAGAATCACAGAACTGTAAAGTTGGATGAAAAGTTGGTACTCTAGCCCAACCCCCTGAAATGCAGGGATCACAGCTAAAGAATCCTGAAGAGATGGTCATCCAACCTCTGCTTAAAAACCTCCAGTGATGGGAATGTCCACTACCTTTTGAGGTAGTCTGTTTCACTGTCAAACGGCTTTTACCATAAGAGAGTTATTCCTATGGTTTAGGAAGAGAGCTTCCTTAGAAATGCACACCTTTCAGACCACCACTGGCAACTGGCATAGAAAAGACCACACCATCGCTGTTCCTGTTGCTTTGGAAGTCTCAGAACAGAATCAAAGAGAAACTTCATTCACAAAACATTAAAAATGTAAAATGAATGGAGCTCTTCCTTGGCTGAGATCAACTCGGGGGAAACATAAAGCTTGTCATTTCTGAAGTGCAGCTTACTATACACTTAAACAGGTGACAAATCAATCTAAATCCCACCCAGTGAAACTTGACTAGCTCCAACTAATACTGTATTATTATGTCTGACAGGCTCCCTTGCAACAAATCCCTTTTTGGAGCCCTGCATAAAAGACATTTATGTAGCAAAGCAAAACGCATTTGAAGAGACCTTTTCCCATTTCAATAAGGTTTCCCACACATCGCCTATTAAGTCAGTTGCTGCTACAAACACAAACTCCCTGTTCTGCACAGATCAAAATCAAACAGAAGCTCATCTTAAGGGGCCGCCCCAGGCTCAGTCAAACACAACAGCTTCCCATGGAGGATGCCAGAGTTCCCTACTAATCGCCACTGCTGCCGTAACAGTGTGCTTTGTTCTAATTTGACACCGTCTCATTATTATGCATATCACAGGATCTCTGGAAGGAGCTATCGCTGCTAGGTGTGTTTATTTTGCAAGTGAGCAATTCTCAGGCTCAGCTCAGGAGGAAAATTCCCCACCCTGCAAAGAGAACAGATGGACAGTTTCCATATTTACCATATTTTCTTTAGCTCCACCTTGACTCCTGCCGTGGAACAATACTCACTGATAATTATTTTCATCTACTTAGAACCAGCAAGAGAATTTGGCTACAGAAGAAGAGCTAGGAGTAGGTGGCTAGCCACCAAGGACAAAACTTGTCCCCCCTCCTGATCAGGCATCAAAACTATGCTGGGAGGAAAGGGGGGATCTTTTCTTGTTGTACATGCTTCCTCCTGATCAAGAACAACAGGCATTAAAAGAAAGATTGATGCTGTTGGCAAGCAAAAAAAGGGGGTGAGGGCAGTTAGCAGCAAGTGAAAATGGCAATTGAAGTCCTCCATTGGATGTTGGACAGGTGTTGTGAGTGGATGAGCTGCAAAAATAAATGTCTAAGACACAGGGAACAAAACTTGCTGAGATCTTCATTTGGATTGGAAAGGCGCTATTCAATGCTCTAGGGCACTGAAACATGGTAAAAAAAATAGACCAATACAAAAGCTATGCATTATTTGGAAATATCAGTCCTGTAGACATGTCCTTGGGAGGGAGAGTGAGGAACAGACTTAACTGCCCCTTACAGAAGGTGATATATCCTGTATTTCTGCTTCTCTGGTTTCCATATTGCTTCCACATGCATTGGACACCTTTGGACAGGTAGTTGGTTAACACATCAAAGAAATGGCGTTCCAAAGATTTCATTCTTCATCTCATTGGATTGCAGAGAACATAGCCTATTCTCATGAACCTCCTAGCACATGGGAGCAATTGACATGCCCATATTATAAACATCCTATTTGCCTTTATTATAACATCATATTTGCCCTTATTATGAAATAAGAAAGTTTTTGCTGAGTAAAGAAGAGACCATGCTTTAGTTCATGACACATGCCCTGTTTAGGCATTATAATCTCTTTTGCTAGCTGCATCATGTGGGAGACAATGGGGAGGGTGGAAGTAAACTCCACATCCCATTGTTCTACACAACTTGGAGAGTATCATGAGTCCTGAGGTGTTACTGGCGCAGGCTTGAAGTGGTAGACTGAAACGGATGGAGAACAGGTGACACTTAGGGGTGGGTACTGAGACAGGGGAACAGAGGCTGGAGGAGGCAGGTATTTCCCACCCCTGGGATACTGCTGCTCTGGATGGGAAAGCAGGACCCCAAAGGGAACAGAATCCAGGGAGGGTGTCAACCAACCACTAAAGGTGGAGGAACCAGAGTCAGAAAGGGAAGGAACAACCTGGTGGCACAGCCTGATTGCCCAGGATCAAGTGGTGCTCCCGTCACTGGAAACAAACCCATCCCTCCAACACAGTGAGCATCTGCATGCTTGACATTTGCATAAGGCACAAGAGTTTCATGAGCTCACTTCGCCCTGTCTTTAAAAGCTTGGTGGGTGGGTGTGCCAGCCCACTGGGCAACTCTATTGCTTCTGCACAGTTCTGAACTATATGTCCCTATCTTAGACTCTGTAAGCCTCAGTTAACATCTCTTCCTCACTCTTAAGAAAGAGCCTCTGTCATCATGGTCTGAGCAGGAGTCAGGATGGTGGGGAAACATCTGAAGCAGGGTGTCCTCTGTGCTTACAGAGGCTCCCCATGTGACTTAGAATTTTGATCTTCCAGAGTTCTAAATTATGCAGGGAACCTCCATGGGAAGGGGAGTCTTACCCACTTCAGAAATACCCTGTGAACCTCCTGCGCCCTGCCATTTGGTATGTATGTATTTTTGAGATTGGGGAGAGTGTTCCTGTGCTTAATATCTGTATGGTGCTTGTATACTGCAGACCCTCTATTCACCACACTCACTAGTTGTATGGATCTGTGCAGACCCCAGTCATCTGCTCCTGTGTGAGTAGGTACAAAAGCTTGTTTTTCTCCTCTCCTCTATTCTACTCTCCCCTCACTCTTTTGGATCATTGAGATTTACTCTGTTAAAATTTATTAACAGGGACTTTTATTCATAAATTGTTCAGCCTATATTCAGTCTTGCAGGACATGTTTTATTAGGGAGTTACTCAGTCTTGTATCTTGTAATTTCTTCTTATTCACTTGCTGCCTGTGTCATTGTGTTTATCTTTATTCAGTTTTATTCAGTAAAGGTTTGCAAGCTTTCATTCTTCTTATTATTAAGCAGTATAAGTTCTTGAGCTTTTGTTCCTGTCTGTGTCTTTCATTGGGTATAGCACAATGTCTCTCAAGCGGGGAGACTGGTAATAATAGTAAAACCAGCTGTTGACAGCAGCCTGACCTCATGAGCTATTACTATTATTTAGGTGGCTATCCTTAATTTCTTGACCTCTGCTAACAATAGCCCTGTAAGAGCCTATAGCAGTACAGTGGTACCTCGGGTTACATACGCTTCAGGTTGCAGGCACTTCAGGTTACAGACTCCGCTAACCCAGAAATAGTACCTCAAGTTAAGAACTTTGCTTCAGGATGAGAACAGAAATCGTGCTCCAGCGGCGCGGCAGCAGCAAGAGGCCCCATTAGCTAAAGGGGTGCTTCAGGTTAAGAACAGTTTCAGGTTACGAATGGACCTGCGGAACAAATTAAGTACTTAACCCGAGGTACCACTGTACTACAAAATGCCACATCTCTGCCCCAGACCTTCCTCACCCAGAATCCCCTAAAGAGCCAATACTAAGTCACTGAGTTATTTTGGTTTTGCCCCAATATACAAGGAAGCATCTGGAAAGATGCTTCACCACATACACTTTTCAAAGTCACTTCCAGGCAATAAACTATGTGCTAAGTACCACAATGAGTAGGTACAGGCAAACCCATAGACAGTCAGAATCCCATCGATGTGGATATTTATTCCAGCCTCTCCCTCTCTGAGAGTCACCCCATAAAAATAGCACATTTTTGGAGAGCGTGTGGTTCCTTCTTCACTGAACTGAGGGAACCCCACTTTGCTTCAGCGACTAGCCCAATGCTGGCAGCATGGTAAGCTAAAGATACTTCTGAACTCCTAAGTGTAAAAATAACTTTGAAAATTACACCAGTCTGGTTTTAGTTAGCAAATGCTATTATCCTTGTTTTCCATGCAACCTATCACTTCTCTGTCTATCTTTGTATTGGTTTCTTAATTTGGTTACTGCACTTAAGAACATAAGATGAGACTGCTGGATCAGGACAATGGCCCATCTAGTCCAGCATCTTGTTCTCACCATGGCCAACCAGATGCCTGTTGCAAGCTTACCTGGGCACAACAGCCTTCTCCCCTCCTGTGGTTTCCAGCACCTGGTACCCAGAACCATATTGCCTCTTACTGTAGAGGCAGAACATAGCCATCAGGAGTGGTAGCCACTGGAAATGGACCTCTTGAATGCTGTGCATATATAGGTCAGGAGCTAACCAGCAGACTTGGAAGGTATTATCTCCTTAATCTCTGGAATCCCCATAGCACTGCAATGGTCCTGCTCAGAGATAGGAAATAATCAGGTCTGGTGGCAGCTACTCCTGTATCACTAAATGCTCTGTCAGTTGTTGCAACAAATCCATTTTTAATGGACTTCTTGTGGTTAGGAAAATGACGTGGAAACACATTAAAAAGTGTAGAATAGCAATTGATCAACAGGAAGACGTAGAACTTCTGTGCAATGAAGTCAAAAGGAATGCTGATTGTCACATAATTTCCTCACAAACAAATCAGAACAAATGCTCAATAAAGAGGAGACATTGTATGACTCCATCTCAAACATTGTGCAAGCAAATAAGTGAAAATGCTCCGTCAATGGGTTGTCTGAAGGGGGCCTGGGAGTGGAACTGCATGCTGCACATCACAAAATACTGCTGATATATACATACTTTTCCACACATATAATCAGCATTCATATTACCATCGTAAGGCAAGTTACTCAGAACGGTTGGATCAAAACCATGGCTGTTAAGCCCAGATAGGTTCTTGCAGATAGGGAGAGAACTATTATGTCATTTACATGGATACAGACTAGCATAAAAACAAACGTTCATTTAATAGGATTGCATTCATACTGTACATATTCTTCCTGTCTGCCCAGTGAAAACACAATAGTAAATAGCTAGTTCTGGCCTTGATTCAAAAGCCTTTTAATTGTGGGTATGCATAAAAATTGCTTTCTTTAAGAACTGCATAATGCAATGGCTGATTTAAGGCATACTATTCAATTTCTAAATAAACAGTTGTGCAAGGTTATAATCCCTTTATGGGATGAGGTTTTTGAAATCTTTGTTATCATTTGTATGTTTTGAAATTGAGCAAATCCTCAACAGATTATGTTTTGCATTTAGGAGATTTGTGACTTTATGCTAGTTTGGTAGGAGGGCGTTTTTTATTTTGTTTTTTAGTGACAGGCAGCTGGCAAAAAAATAATAATAATTGAGTTCAAGAGCAAATACCGCCTTGCATTTGCTATGTTAATAACTCCTACATCAATGTTTCCTTTTGCACTCCCATAATGATAATTCAGCCCTGAGGGCAGATAACCTTTAACTATGCCTCCCTTCTTACACTCTGTTCTACCACTCACTGTTTCATTCCCTTCCTTGGCCACCATGAGCAGGCCTGGTTTAAACAAATACATTTAATCTTGTGATTTATCTACTCTTGATTACTGGTCTCTGGATGACTGGTAGCTGAATGTCTGAACTGACATCACTGCAAGCACTGCCAGATGAGATGACACTTTTGGGTCTGTATGGTCCATCTTTGTCAGCACATCCGGACATGCAAGTCACCACCAGTTGCTGCAGTCGTTAGGTGATGAATAGACATGTGTAAACCTGCCCTAGACAAGTGGCAGCTGACTCTGTGAACTGCCTTGACTGAAAAGATCTTGTGATTTGAGATGCCATAGCTAATCTGCCTATGGTACAGTCATACCTTGGGTTGAAGTAGCTTCGGGATGAGTATTTTCGGGTTGCACTCCGCAGCGACCCGGAAGTAACGGAGCATGTTACTTCCGGGTTTCGCCGCTCGCGCATGCGCAGACACTCAAAATGGCGTCATGTGCATGTGCGGAAGCGGCGAATCATGACCCGCGCAAGCACAGATGCGTGGACATGGGTTGCGTTCGCTTCAGGGTGTGAACGGGGCTCCGAAACGGATCCCGTTCACATCCAGAGGTACCACTGTATTAGATATATGATGACCCACCTGTAAAAAAAGTCATCAAGTGATGTAGATGCATGTTAGCCAGCTTCCTTAGCCTAAGGCCCTCATTTCTTTCACCCAAGTGGTTTTCCTAATACTCCACCCTCTGTTCTGCATTGGGAAAGGATGCATGTGGCGATCACACAGAGTCCCCGGACGTTTGACAGTCTATTGATCCCTGTGCCACCACTGTGCTCGCTTCCCCGCTGCCACCAACTCATTACTCTCGGGTACACACTGAGTCCAGACAGTTATTAAAATTAAACCAAATACAGTGGTGCCTTGCAAGACGAAATTAATTCATTCCGCGAATTTTTTCGTCTAGCGAATTTTTCGTCTTGCGAAGCACGAAATCCCATAGGAATGCATTGAAAATCAATTAATGCGTTCCTATGGTCAAAAAAAGTCCAAACAAAGCCAAATTTGGTACAACAAGAGTTTATTAAGTGCTCTTTAAAGTCACACATACTGTAAAGAGCATTTCAAAATTCAAACCCAGAATTTTTTTTAAAAAACAGCAGAGTGGCCCAATGGTCACAGAAAATCATAAAAATTCAGGGGGAAAAAACAAGCTTCCAGATTCTTGCAAACCCCTCCCCAACTGTTCCCCCAGCCACCCAGCACACAGAAATTCAAATCCAGAAATTTTTTAAAAAATAGCAGAGTGGCCCAATGGTCACAGAAAATCATAAAAATGCAGGGGGAAAAAACAAGCTTCCAGATTCTTGCAAACCCCTCCCCAACTGTTCCCCCAGCCACCCAGCACACAGAAATTCAAATCCAGATTTTTTTAAAAAAACAGCAGAGTGGCCCAATGGTCACAGAAAATCATAAAAATGCAGGGGGAAAAACACAAGCTTCCAGATTCTTGCAAACCCCTCCCCAACACCAAGTCCTTGAATTCCAAACACCCCAACCCAAAATCCAAAACCCCCCAAAAAAGGTTTAAAAGCTTAACTTACCAAATGGCTGCAAAAGAAGTTTTGGAAAAGCTTCAAAAATCACCAAAGTCTTTTAAAATCTCAAAAAAGGCTACTATGTACGCTGCGTTCTATGAGTTGCTCCTCGAAGTCAAGTCGCAACTGTATTAACGGTGTTAAGAAAAAGGAAACAAACTTGCAAGACGTTTTCGTCTTGCGAAGCAAGCCCATAGGGAAATTCGTCTTGCGAAGCAGCTCAAAAAATGCAAAACCCTTTCGTCTAGCGAGTTTTCCGTCTTGCGAGGCATTCGTCTTGCGGGGCACCACTGTAAACAAGTTTATTTTATAAGCATCAACAAGTTTATGGTTTCTCAGATAATTTTCTTGTCAGTTTCTTAACCTTAGTTTCTTTACCGGCCTATACCTTCCTAATACCTTCTGACTGATTATCTCAACTGTTTGACTGACTCCTCTTAACAGATTCTCTCACTCTCTCACATCAGACTAGCCCAACCCACAGACTCATCCTCCCTCTCTCTTCTCTAACTCCAGACTGACTTCTTAACAACTCTAATTCTAACTCTAACTCCTCCCCTTGGGTTCCTATAGGTTAGTCATTTTACAATTAGTTAACCCTTTCCTTATGAACCCAGTATGATGTCACACACCTAGGAGGGCAAACGCCACAATGCGTACAATGAGTTTCTCAGTTTTCACGTTGAGTCCCTTTTGAGCTCTAGCATTCAGTCCCCTGGACCAATGTTGCTTTATCCTGCAATAGGTTTAAGCCTGGCTTTTGGAGAAGTGGCTGAAGAGACTGTTTGTGACCCCATGCATAGCCTTGATCCTTCATTGTTATGTTAAACGTTGCAACTATTCTGCATCAGTTACATTGGCTGCCTGTTCATTTCCAGGCACATTTCAAGGTGCTGGTTTTGCCCTTTAATGTTCTGAATGGCTATCTGTAGGACTGCTGCACCGATATGCCTGAGCATTGGATCAGCATCTAACACCCTCCTCTCTGGTCCACCAGGGAGAGACATTAGGCTGGCAGGTACTGAGGACAGGGCCTTCTCAGTGGTGGCTTCCTGGTTTTAGGACTCTCTTCCCATAGAGTTAGGTGACCTCTCCATTTCTATTAAAAAACACTCTGAAGACACATTTCAGTCTGGGTTTGGCTGCTGGGCTAGTGCTCATGTGCTGTAATTTAGAGTCTTAGTGAAAATTGGCAGGATTATTGTAACAACCTGCAGTTTAATGAGAGTATATATTTAATGCAGATGAATAAATGAGCAAATTAAGTTAATTTGGATATGCAGAAAATATTAAAAATAAATTTAAGGAACCACAGAAAGAGGGAGAAGGAAGTCAAGTTTTGAAATGTTAAAATGATTATTAAATTATTGAAATGCACAAAATCATAAAGAAGAGTCTTAGTGGTTAGGGAGTTGGACTAGGACCTGGGAGACCAGGGTTCATATCCTCACTCAGCCATGAAGCTCACTGGAGGACCTTGAACCAGTCACTGTCTCTTAGCCTAAGCTACCTCACAGGGTTGTTGTGAGAGAAAAAAGAGGGGGGAACCATGAAGCCACCTTAGGCTCTATGGAGGACAGGTGGAATCCAAATGTAATAAATGAGCAAGCAAGCAAGCAAGTAAGCAGCCTTGTAAGAGCAGCGTGCCCTGAAAGGCAGGTTAAAAGCAAATAACTAAGCACTATTTATCAAGATCCACTTTGTGGAAACTGCTTCAAGTGTAATACCAATGGGAGCATGGAGGGTTTCATCCAGCAGGCAATCCTTCCTTTCGGATTTGAGCTCTTAGGATTCAGCAAAAAGGTGCACCCCTTGCTTTTGAGTACCTTGCGTTGTCCCATACCCATTTGGTTTTTTAAAAACACACGCACCCCATTCACATTTTGTGAGCGTATTGAAACTAAGGCACAAAAGGTAAAATAAGAATTGCAACCCCCACAAAAAAAAAAGTCTGTTAATTCTCTCGGACTAACATATAATGAGAATTCCATGTTTACTTTTGGAGTAAAACACACACAGCTCAGCTGTGGTTATTTTTAAATCCTTAATTGTCTGGCAATGAATTTTAGCAGCTGTAGGAGAAAGTGTGAGTTCACTGGCGAAATTAAATTACCCTGGGGGCAGTTGGCTGGGATGCAACAAAGGCAGCACGGCTAGGCTTTTAGAGAGTGAAATATAACAGAATTGATGGCTGTGAGAAGTTCATCCAGCTCTGCCAAGGCTTCTTTTTCAGCAGCCAGAGACCTCCTGCTATTCGATTCCTGGGTGCTTCACACAGCTCTGCCGCCACACTCAGATCCAGCACTACCTTGCAGCCTGAAGTACTCGCCTCTAATCTCTGCACAACCAGCTTTGTGATCTGCAACCAGTCTTGCCCACGTCTCATCACACACGCACACACACCCCTAAGCAATCACAGCTATCATTCTGTATAGCCACGACAGTATACATCCCCTTAAAACCCCGCTACTAGCAACAGGATCGCCAAGCATAGAGTCCTTTCATAGATCAGCTAGTGCCAGGTAGCAGAAACTTATGCATCTTTTTACACAGAAGTAAATCTCACTGTGCTTAATGGGAAGTAATCCAAGTAAGCCATCCTCCAGCGACTGCCCTGTGGGAAGGACCACCCGATATGCATGTGGCTTCTGTGGGGCTGCTTGTTTTGCTTTGTTTTGTAATAATAATAATAATAATTTATTATTTATACCCCGCCCATCCGGCTGGGTTTCCCCAGCCACTCTGGGCGGCTTTCAACAGAATATTAAAATACAATAGTCTATTAAACATTAAAAGCTTCCCTAAGCATGTGGTTCTTTCTTGCTCTGCCTGCTGTGTTTTATAAACGTTGTTACCTGCTTTGAGGACTGTAGTTGAAAAGCAGGGAACAAAATTACTAAATAAATACAAACGTGTGCATCAGACTGCAGGCTGGTTCAAGATGGCATAACTCCTCCATGGGGAAAGGCTGCAGCATTTGGGACCTTTTCGTTGAGAGAAAAGGCAAGTAAGAGTTCATAAAAAGTTCATGAAATTATACATGGCATGTAAAGAGTGGATAATGCTAGAAATTGTAGGCATTCAATGAAGCTGAATATTGAAAGATTCAGGACAGAATGTCCGCTGCCTGAACCCTGAAGAGCGGCTGCCAGTTAGTGCTGACAATACTTAGCTAGTAGACCAGTGATCTCATTCCGTTTAAGGCTGCTTCCTATGTTCCTGTGTCCCACAACAGCACCAGGCAGGGACCCACAATGCAAACCATTTCGCAGGCAGTGCTGGTCTGCGACTGAAGGGGAGCCCTCATGTTAGCCTTGTCTGGGACAAACACTTAAATATATATACAGTGGACGCTCGGGTTGCAAACACGATCCGTGCAGGGCACACGTTCGCAACCCGCAGCTGCACGTCTGCACACGCGCAGGTTGCGATTTAGTGCTTCTGCGCACGCGCGACCACCGAAACCCGGAAGTAACCCATTTTGGTACTTCTGGGTTTTGGCGGCCCATAACCCAAAAAAAACGCAACCTGAAGCATCTGTAACCTAAGGTATGACTGTATATCTTGCTCCACCATTCTAACACCGACTCCTGCCTTCATCTAGCCCCCTGCCTTCATGTTGCCATCTCAAGCAGGTGTCTTGCACCTGCTGTGTGGCAGGAGCAGCCTTGTTTTCCAGCTCTGGCCTTAAGGTCCTAGCATGCTGTCAGTACTAGAGAGGGGAGGGTCTTGTTGTTCTTTATCAGTGATGTCACGAGCATGATGTTGCACAATTATCTTCCAGGCAGCACTCCAAATGGCAGCAGGTCTTCCACCTGCAGAAATAACAGTCAAAAGACAGAAATGCTCCCTTTATGGGTGAGCCCTGGATCTCAAACACCAAACTCATGTAACAAAGCTGAACATTCATTGCACAATAACCTGATTGTTTTGAAGGGACCTTTGCAATCCTGGCAAAGCTATTTCCCCTCTAGGTGTCTCCATCTCCCTATACTTAATATGGGGGGCACATATACAGAGTAGTCTCTAGCTCCTAGTTTTGTGAGGCTGAAATTCATTAATGTAAGAGAGGGTTTTAATCAGGATGTGAATAGAAGGTGCCAGAGGATTGCAAAGTGTTGTTAAATATCATTGGCCCGGTGTGACTTTAAGTGCCGTTCTCCTGTTCCAGCAGACAAACAGATGTTGCTTCCTCATATTGACCACCCTCGAGAATGCTGTGCAGGCACTTTAGAACAATATGCTTTTGAAAGTGTTGACAGCCTGCATCTCAAGAACACTGGCTATGCATACACACCTCCCTGATTCTCCACATGGTCTATATTGCTCTAGTGCCATTGCTGTTCATTCTGCTGCACCAGATGAGCAATAAGTTAAAACAGAGGCTAGGAGAGGACTCAACGAATGCTTTTCCTTTGAAGGACACATACCTGCCGCCGACCACACAATTGCATTGAAAGGAAAAGCTGCAGGCAGTCAACTGTTACTTTAGAAATCCTAGCTTGGCTTCACTGTTGCATTCACTCAGGGGTAGAGGAGACTGTGTCACAGGGTCCCAAGGGCAGACCCACCCTTTATTATGTCATCAGACGCTCTGACATCACTTCATCGCCTTGCCCACTTAAGAGGCATCATAATCTGTGCCCCTGTTCGATTTCTCTGTTTAGTCAACATACAAGTTGCAGGAGAGGGGGCGGGGCTAAATGAGCAGTGCTAGCTCCACCCCTTTTTCTCATCCTCCTCCACACATTGGAAGGATAACTTATGCAGTGGGGAACATTTTCTACTTCTGTAGAACCTTGGTTTCCTAGGATTCTAAAATGGTGGTGATGGGTTCACAGGAAATTTATTTACTTGCCGTATTTTTCGCTCCATAAGACGCACCTGACCATAAGACACACCTAGTTTTTAGAGAAGGAAAACAAGAAAAAAAAAATATTCTGAACGAAATAGTGGATGTATTATTTTTGTGGTTCATGCTGAGGCCACAGACATGATATGTGATTTGACGGTGAGTTTGAGGTTGCCCAATGCAAAAATCCTGAGGATCCATGTGGATCCGTGCTTTGTAACCACATTTCTGTGCCACTGCGGCCCCACGAAACAGTGCATGTGTGTGTTTTTTGGTGCAGGCTGTAACCATGGATATGCTATGTGATCTGATGGTGAATTTGGGGTGGCCCAATGCAAAAATCCTGAGGATCCGTGTATTTTTACCTCCCCCCTCCCAGGCAGCCTCCTTTATCGCTAGCGTCCCTTATCTCCCTCCCGATCGCTTGCCAATCAGCTGTTCAGTGGCTTCGTTTCAACACCCCCTTCCCTCTTGTTTGCCTTAGAGTCTTTTCCTTAGCTGGAGCAGTTTTTTGCTCCTCCTTTTCTTCTAATTTCTCTCCTCATTGCTTGTTTTAGTATTCCTGTCTCCTGTCCTTGCATTTGCTGTCTTTACCTCCCCCCTCCCAGGCAGCCTCCTTTATTGCTAGCATTCCTTATCTCCCTCCCAATTGCTTGCCGATCAGCTGCTCAGCGACTTTGTTTCAAAACCCCCTTCCCTCTTTCTAAAAAAAAAAAAAAAGCATGATCTGCTTTTTGCCCCTGGGCAATTTGGCTCCAGGGACCACGCATTCACTCCATAAGACGCACAGACATTTTCGCTTTTTAGGAGAAAAAAGTGTGTCTTATGGAGCGAAAAATACGGCACTTACTGAATTTAAGACTATATAACGTCTTGGATGTAGCTCCATGGAAAAAGTCCGTTTTGCATGCAAAAGTTCCAAGATTCAATCCTTGCTGTCTCTAGGTAGGACTGAAAGAGACTACTCCTGAAACAATACAGTGAGAAGAGCCGGTGGTTTGACTCCTTATAAGGAAGCTTCTCGTGTTCCTTTATTCTTGACACAGGTTCTCTGAAAATAGAGGTTACATAGTCTCCTGAAGTTCTTCCTCTTCACGCCAAGACGTGTTGCTTTCATGGCTGTCTCTTGAGAGGGTTCTCCCCCATTTTCAGGGCCCTTGATGTCTCAAGACTCCTTTTATGAAGCAGGAGTTTTGCCCGAGGTTAACAGCACAAACTTTTGCTGTTAAAAATACAGGTACAGAGTGAGCAAAGAGGTGGCTTTTACAACTCCTACCTCCCAGCCCTGCTACAGAAAATGCCTGCCATCTCTCTCCATTGCTTCTAATCTCAAAGAATCTCTTGCTCAGCAGGCACTAAGCACTGATCAGGGCCATCCTGCTCCTGAATAAAAGAGCATTTATTTTTGCGAGGCCTTAGCTGCCTCTCAGTTCATAGCCCATGGCCTGTTATTCACAGTGTTCTTTACACTAAAAGGTCCTTATATGCCTTATTTCAGCAGCCAGGCAGCAGCAACCTGCATTTAGGCACCTTGGAGTCTGTTAATCTGCAGTGGTCATAAGGCTACTTATCTCCTGCTCTTTTCAAATAGCTCAGCAGTGGATACAAAAGGGAAATGGCAGGCGCTATTCATCTCTGGAACTGGAGGGCTTTTTTCTGCTGCACCGTTGCTACATTACCAAATGTCACATGTAAAAATAATGGCAGCGTTTGCAAGCAAGATAAGAAATTCATATCTCCTGGGTTACTGGGAGTGCAAAATATTCAAGTCTAAGAGGCCAGACACTTACAATGTGGCTACATTCTGCCAGGCCAAGAGCCCGGTTGTCTGTTTGCTGGTTGATGGAGCGTTAACACGAAAATCTCCAGTTGTCCCTTAGACAGGAGTAGCCCACCCACAAGCCTGTTGAAAGGATCCTGAAATGTTTGTTATAAGTTGGTATTGTTTGTTGTGCTTTTAAAATACGTAATTGAATGTTGCTTGTTAGGCACTTTGAGTCACCCCCAGACAGCATTTTGCAAAAGGGATTTAAGCACATACCCCAAAACTTAGATTTGTACAATTAAAGTGGATTGAAGCTTCGGCATAGCAGATCCACTTTTTTTAATTTAAAAAAATGGACATTTTGCAATTGGAAAAGTGAGGAGAAAATGCACTGCAATGTGTGGGATGGATGAATGGGAAATGGGGAGATATGTAAACACATCACAAGCAAATCAGAACTAATGCTCAATAAAGACCAGACACAGTCTAACCTCCACATAAGGTTTGTGCTTAGGTTGTCTAGAGGAGAGTCTAGTAACATTTATATCTAAGTGCTTTTAAATTTATTGCTCCCCACCAGTTCTTTTCTGTTGGACATAGCACCTCTGTATAACCCAGAAAAAATAATCTACAATTTACTTCCTGGGCTGCATTTCCAAACCAAGGCGTAGGAATTGGATAGGGACATAAATAGTTGTAACAAATAGTTGTAACAATATGGAGGAACGGGTCATCTGTCCATGGTAATGGGTTGGCTTCAGGTACTATGCATCCAATTCCTGAATAATGCTGCTGTCATCCTGTCATCAATACTGTCATAATGCTACCTGCAGCCTGAGGTACCACTTTAGCTAGTGAGCCCTCCTGCTGCCGCCATGCAATTTCTGTTCTTATCCTGAAGTAAAGTTCTTAACCCGAGGTACTACTTCCAGGTTAGCAGAGTCTGTAACCTGAAGCGTTTGTAACCCAAAATGTTTGTAACCCGAGGTACCACTGTATAAAGTGTTGGTATACTAATGAACATGGGAGCGGGGTTCTAAGTGAAGATAATAATTTATGTTTAAATTTAAATTTAGATCAACCAGATTGAGCCAAATGCTGATGGGGGAGATTGTTCATTTTCTGGAATACAGGCATATGTTATGAAATTAACCATCTTTCTTGATCTGTCCATGTGTCAACCATAGTTTATTTATCAATCTCTCAAGGAGGGCTGTTTCCCAAACTGTTTTTTACCAATTGCCTACCGTTGTGCCAGAACGGTCTTTCCAGTGTCTGGTTATGTTGCATCTCGCCACTTGCAGTAAATGGCTTATTAATTCTTTATTGTGTAATTCCAAATCGTCTTGAAATATATTGAATAAAGCTAATTCTGTTTTGACTTCCCATCGTTGCTTTCTTAGTTTATTAATCTCTTGGAATACTGAATTTCTGAAAGGCTGGTTTTCTGTACATTCCCATCACATGTGGAGGTATGCACTGGATGTTAGGCAGCCCTCCAGCAACATGGTGAGGCACCAAGGTGGGTCATTGCCAGCTTCCCAGAGGTTAGGTGCTGTTGCTTGCCAAGATACACTTAAAGGGATTTTTTGTCCAAAGTATATTCCATGGATCTGAGTCAAGTTCATAGCTAAAATCACATTCCCATTGCTGTTTAATAGGATCAAGTGAACCCGCTGATGCGCTGAGTAGAATTTTATAGGAATTAGTTCTTTTAAGGTATTGCATCCGTTTCAAACCAGGCTCCTCAGCCTATTCCAGCTGTAATAGAATCTGATGTGTTAACAGGGATGCTGGACTAGGTGGGCCATTGGCCTGATCCACTTATGTTTGGAGTTGTGTTTTTCCTTTTAAATAAATGACACCTAGGGTGAGATGGAGACGTGGCCTGCACCTTTACTTGGCCTGGTAAGTTAAGCCACTGCTTTAAAGTTCTTTTTTTTTTAAGCATTTAAAAGAAATGTAGAAAATGACGGAGCAGTTCACTGTCTGTTTGTTTGTTTGTGTGCAGTAAATTGGTCGGAGGGAAATACCTAATAGCTGGAACATCATGACAAAAATCTGTATAAATCCTGATTTCACAGACCACAGAGTCATGTTGTATTTGAAAACAGATTTGCCAGGTGGAAACATGGAGGAGGCTGCACCTGCGCCTCAGGAAGCACTTGGAGACTGCAGTCAAAAGCCAGGGGCTGAGTTGCCACAGCTATCACCTGAGTTACTTTGCAGGAATAAAAGCATCAGATGTCTGAGCCCTCTGGAGTGTGCCCTGTTTCTGCCGTCCAGCTTCAGCTAGTAGAAAAGGGGTAAGGGTTACTTCAAATTACGACAAAATCTCCACATGGAAAACACTTCTGTGTAGCCGTTAGCAATGTGAGCCCAACATAGATGCTCCTGGTTTTGCCACAAGCATGTCTCCCATGGTGTGTTTGTGCACTGGGAATCCATGATCAGCTGTGACTTCTGGTGCCAGCACAGGGAAGCTACCTGTACATCTGTGTGCACATGTGACATTTTGCACATGGCTTGTGTACTCAGCAGAGGCACTTTCCCCCTTGCACTGTATGACTCCTTCTGAATGTGAGAAAAGGGTTATTGTATCCAGTGGTCAGGGTCAATCAGAGAGCTCTTTTTGATGCTAAATTGATCATTTTGGTGAAATCCTATGGCTGAAGCTCTCCGATCTATTTGAGTTTGACCAACCAAAGAATGCACAACTGTGCCATGGAGTGAACTGCTGGAAGGCCTGTTCAACATCCCTTGTGTCTTCAGAGCTTTCATCTGGCAGTGATGGAAATAAACTTTTCTCGTGCCCAAACTTTCCTGTGAAATCACAGAATTGTAGAGCTGGAAGGGACCACAAGGGTCATCTAGCTCAACCTCCTGCAATGTAAGAATCTTTTGCCTAACATGGGGCTCGAACACATGACCCTGAAATCATGAGAGCCTGGTTCTTGACCAGGACATGGGACAGAGGCTGTGCTTTATTACCATAATGATGTATGTACAATATGTACACATTTGGTTCAGGGCAACTTGGCATTTCTCATGCAGCTCAATAGATGGATGCCGACAAAAACCAACAGCAACCAAAGGTTCTGGGCTAATTTCACTGTTCCTTTGCAGGGTGGAGCATTTAAACTGAAAACTTGGATGTCTGGGGTGGTTTTACCCCCAGGGGACAGCACAGAATGCCTTGAATGTGGTATTTGTGAGAAGACCGAAATCAGCGTACATTAGTGGCCACCAAAACAATTTGCTGCATCCTGTAATTGGTGGCTTTCTAGGTACATTTTTTTAAAAATATTTTTATAAGCAAGGGGCACTAGATCAATATGAAGAAGGTCAGAGCTTCAATACAAAGTGTTTATTGAACAGCACAAAGCCCCTCTCCCTGCCCTATTGGCTCATTTGTCATATTGTTTTAATGAAACAATGCGGGTTCACAAAAGCACAATAGAAAATGGGTCTGGGGCCTGTGCCAAAAGCTCCAGTATAAAGAGAGGAGCTTTGCAGCCTCTAGTGTAGGACTGCTGGGATACGGCAACAATGAGAATTGGTTTCAGCTCTCATACTTTGAAAGGTAACTTTCACTGTGTCTCATGGACACCTGCTGCTCCCATGAGACATCGAAGTATATTCATAATCAGCTCTGGGCATCAGAGCCCCTTCCTTCTTTTGAAATGTAGAATTGGGGCCGGCCCTACCATTAGGCAGAGTGATTTGGATGATGGAACAGGAGACGTGTAGTAGTAGCAAGGTGTTGGAGGCCAGAACTGTGCATGGTCTACTCCATGTCTCCTCACCCTGTGCTATATATCCTGTTGCCCTGAGATGTACTGAAGGATGCTGTTCCATCACCAATCTTGAAGTAAGATTCAATGGCTAGTACATCCCGCTCGTGCATATGGAAAGGGGTGTGGGTGTGGGTGTGGGTAAAATCTAGTCTTTTGCTTCAAGCAGCAAAATGTCTTGGGCTGGTCCTGTGTATAATCTGAAAGGGTAAAATCTGGTTGACTAGAAGGGGCAAAATGTTGCTGAAATTGTAGCACGTGGAAGAAAGGAGAACAGAATAGCAAACCTAAATCTCAAAAGATTGAAAGCAGAAGCAGAACTTTATGGAGGCTTGAAACATCCTTGATCTGGATATTGCAGTTGCTAGTTTCCTTTTTCATGAGTGCTGTTTGTAACCTCAGGTTACAGACGCTTCAGGTTACAGACGCTTCAGGTTACAGACTCCGCTAACCCAGAAATAGTACCTCGGGTTAAGAACTTTGCTTCAGGATGAGAACAGAAATCGTGCTCTGGCGGCACGGCAGCAGCTAGAGGCCCCATTAGCTAAAGTGGTGCTTCAGGTTAAGAACAGTTTCAAGTTAAGAACAGACCTCCAGAACGAATTAAGTTCTTATCCCAAGGTACCACTGTAATCAAAATGAGACAAGGTTTCTTTTTTAAAAAAAAAAAAGAATAAAGGCAGAGAGCTTTTGAAAGGGGTTCAGCAACCTTAAGTAAATATGTGCTTTTCTTACTATTGATCACCGTGCCTGTCACAGTGCTTTCATTCACAGACCAATTTGATTGAAGAAATGAATATAGCTATGCTTTGAAGGTATCTGGGGAAAATAAGTTCAGTCTGGAGAAAGCATGTACCTGAAAAGCAACAAACAGAAGCAGAACTGGAAGAGGTTGCTTGTGGTCGTGGTGGTGCTTATAACCATTTGTTTTGTTTCCTTAAAATAACTTTAAACTTTATTCTGCTCACAGAATGTCTCTGGGGATTGTCCTTGATTATGTTAGGATAGGACTTCTGAGTCACATAAGCAGCAGCTGTATAGGGGAGTCAGACCCTGGGCTCCTTTAGCCCAGTATTGTCTGCAGTGACTGCGCATAGCTATGCATAACTATGCAGCACATAGTTCAGCTACAGAAGATGTTCCCTCAGAAGACAACAGTGGTCACCAATTTAGAGGGAGGAGAAGGCTATCAATCATTATCAGCCACTGTGAGATCAGGACGATGGACTAGGGCATGGGCCTAATCTAGGAGACCTTTCTCATATTCTTGTGACTGGCTGCAGCACTCCATGATTTCACGCCGGGATCTCTCCCAAACCCACCTGGAGATGCTGGGGATCTAGATCAAACAATTCTATGCAGAATTTAATTTCCAATATGATGTGCAGAGGCCCAAGCACATATGGAGAAATGCATAGTCATTGAGCCCCGGGAGACCTTCACCCTTAACCTAGAACCAAAGCAAGAACAGGATCATGACCTTCCTGACCCATAAGATTAGACCCCATTATTGCTGTTTGTTTCTTAAATGCTGTTTTTAAATATTGATTTATGTTCATATCTTTGTTTTCATGCTTCTGGTTGTTGCTTTTCATGTCACATTTCTGTATACCACTTAGAGATTTTAGAATATTAAGCCATTTGGAAATGCTTATGTATCATATATCATATAGTATCGTGTTGTATCGTATTATACACCCACCCCACACACCTTTGAAGAACAAGTGCTTTGCCACGGCTGCTGTTGCTGCCACTTTCTTATAGGGCAGATGTCAAAAATGTCATCCTTTGTGAAAGCCAGGAGGAATAGACAGTTTCAGAGAAAGATGTGCAAGGATAGGAAGGAGAGCTGTCGATAAAGGCCCCATGTTGCTTACAATACATGAAACAGCATAACATTGGGGAGGCAGATCTTTGAGGATATGGGAGTGGTGGGATTCACTATTCCCTTAGGCACTTATTAGGCTGATGTTACGCCAGCCTTACTATTTTCTATCCTTCCAGGCATTTAACACTGGGAGGAGAATGCTTCTGTACTTCATCTGCACAGTGGTCTGCCCCATCCTAAATACCTGATGCTCTAGAGCAATCAAGATGGGAGTCTAACAACCTTATCGGTACATGCGTGGTTGGGCTGAGTTCAGGGTCACTGTGAACATTTATTTAGAAGGAAATCTCATTGCGTTCAATGGGCCTTGAGTGGCTTTAAAAAACGATTAGAGAAATCAAAGGAGGAAAAGGCTATCAATGGCTACTAGCCATGATGGCTGTGCTCTGCCTTAACAGCTGGAGTCAGTTGCTGGGAACAGCAGGAAGGGATGCTTGGGTTCTGCTTGCGAGTTTCCCCCAGGCATCTAGTTGGCCACTGTGAGAATAGAATGCTGGATCGTGTGAGCCATTGGACTGATCCAACAGGCCCTTTTTATATTCTTATGCTCCCAGCTAAGCATAGGAGCCAACTTCTAGGGGCTGAGGTCCCTTTGCCTACCCCTCAATAAAATAATTGGGGCTGTCCCCTTCCCCAAGTTGATGGGCATTGCCATTCAAATGATGTGTGTGTGCCACATCTTGTGATCGATTCTGCAGGGTGAGTCTTACCTGGGCCCCCTCAATATTTTATTCAGGTTGGCACCTCCCCCTGCAGCTAAACATATGAGGGATTGCACTTTTACTTCTCAAGTACATGTGCTGCACTAGGCTGCAATCCTTAATCAAGAAGTGTGTCCTGTGGAACTCAGTGAACTTACTTCTGAATGAATATGTTTATAATTCATTACATGCCCCTGCCAGCTAAGGTACCTTTCATTTTCATAGGATAGTTTGACATCATTGGTTATATTTAGGCACACCATCTCCTTCTGCTCCATATAAGAAGCCAAGAAGTGCAAAGGATAAGCAAGCAAGTAGTAGTCTCCAAGCACTTCGTCTACATCCTCAGGCTGAAAATAATTGAAATGTATCCAAGAAAATTAGACTAAAGAATCTTTCCCCAACCTCGTGCCCCCGTCAGCACAGTCTCCCCAATACTACAAAAAGAATCCTTTAGTGACACCTCTTGGATTTTTGTTGCCCCTCTTCAAGCAAAGCGTTGTGGAAACACGAGAGAGAGAATAACATCCAAAATAAGTTTAGATATGGAACTCCTATTGAGAATAATAGAATAGAAACCATAAATCTCTGCCAGCCAGTGTGAAGGGACATAAAACTAAAATTAAAAAGCCAAATTCATCCTGGTGTAATTCCACACATTTCTAAAGATTTGCAGCCCGAGGTGGATTTGGCCATTATGCGCCTATTATAGCTGCATGATTCTGGAAGAAATGACATTAACAACCTGCTCCAATCGTGCATGGAAGGGCAGGCTGGATTTGCTGGGCGCATCTTGTTTCATTTGGGATTCACGTGCAACAGGGAGCAATTCATTGGATGCATTTTGTAGAATTAAGGGGAGCAAGAGGAAGGACTCGAAGGGTCTCATCAGATTCATGGGACAGAAACCTACTTAATTATTTCCCAGAGTGTTTTATTTTCTATTTGCATGCCATCTCTCTCATTTAGGCTCTGCTCCTAGCAGCCCACATGGAGCCTGGTGGAAGATGTATGTCATTTTCAAGAGGATCCTGCTAGATGCCACCAGCCGAGAGACATTTCACACTCAGCAGTTTCACATTTCAGAGCAGCAAAACAATTTAAAATAATTTCTGTGACCATTCAGTTAGAATCAATAGAAATAACCAGATTTTCAGAGTCAGAAAGGATGGGGAATTATAAAGACATAGCGAGCCACAGCGGGATGTTAGGAGACTAATAGCAACCTTATCCCGGACTTGCTGTCGTGATCTGGTTTGAGTTGATGGTCAAGTAGCCCAAACAACACCCCAGCCAGCCAGGGCAGTGCGGTTTTGAATGCATCCAGCCTTCTGACAAGATGTGCTGCTAGCAATTTGGAGAGAAGATGCTATGAGAATGTATGGCATTTGGTTTTTGTATGCAGCTCTTCCTGCCATTATGTGTATCTTGTCCTTTGCTATGGGTGGTCCACCCAAGAACTCCCATACTGTGGGCAATTGCTCCTTGCCTGATACTGTCAACCAGTGATATCTATTGCATGTCACAATATTGTAACATTTTACTGGCTGCTGTGTGTCAGATGCTGTCAACTGTTAATTGCTACTGAAGCATTTTTGGATGTAAAGCCATCATGTAGATGATCAATGATTCACTGAACATTCCAAGAAAACTCACTCCATGTTTGGAGAATATTAGAATTTTTGGAGGAGAATCTGGAGGTGGGTTGTAAAGGTCAAATCACTTCAGCTCTCAAAATTATAGAACTTTCATCTGCATTGTTTAATATTTTGTGGCAGTGTGACAAGAGGCCAGTGCCTCTTTCTAGATGCAATGCAATATTTACCACCAGGGAACACATCCAGGATATTATTATTCATCTATTTGGAAAGGTTGTTTGCTGGTGTATTGTTGTCAGGAACCAGATTCAGATACAGGTCAGCAAGAAATAAAAAACAACACTGGTGTAAACTTCACTGTCCTAAATCTCTTTGTTCAGAGAAACCAAAACGGTACAGGCCTAATCATCCCAGCAACTCTTCCCAGTAGGTTTTGCCCCAATGTGGCAGTTGCAAGGACTGAAGGTTTTTGCCTCCTCACAGCTGCCTAAATCCCTTCCTCTCCAGGCTCTCCCAACCCCCATGCATCAGCATGCAACCAATCTCTCCTCTTTTCATTTCTCTCTGCGTTCTGGGAGACCGGGGGACGAGAGGGGAGCTGGTCGCGGCAGGAGAGGATGACATTTTTCAGCAGCCTGTGCCATCCCTGTCTCCTGGGGCCCCCCTCATGTCCAGCATCTGAATCAGGACTGCTCTCTGTCCCAGCTTCTTCCTGCTCACTAAACCCTGTTGCCTCTTCAGCATCCACCTCCTCCTACTCCCAGCCTGCCCCCTCTTCTCCCTCTGACCATTCATCATCATCCCACCACCAAGTCCCTGGCTCTGAGCCTTCTTCCCCTGGGGGTTCCCTTGAGGGTTCCCCAGCTGAATGGGCTGTTGGTCTGATCCAGCAGGGCGCATTGTATATTCTGATCCCCTTCCTCTTACCTGCCTAACAGACAACAGTGCTATCAGCCTAGATAGCAGCAATTGCATCTTAGGAGGCCAGGCTCCATCTGGGAGGCTTCTGCTAAGCTCTTGTTTTCCCTGGATCCGGGCCAGAATGCCCCAAGAGACAAAGTTTAGATAATGAGGATTTCTATAATGCTAATCTTTGTCAGGTCCAATTGGTTAGTGAGAGGTAATGCTCAGTCTGAAAGAATACAAAGCACATCTGGTTTTGGAGCTCAACTTGCCCATTAGAGAAGCAGCAGCAACCGAAAAGGAGACTAGGGTATTGTTAATTCTGTCTATAACTAAGCAAGCAGGTGGGTTTTTCCCCTAATTAAATTATATGAAATGCTGCCTCTGTGGCTCTTTCAGGGCAAATACCAGACTCAGAGCAGCTTCCTTAATGCCCTCTTCCTGTTGCATAGCTTTTTGTCTCATTTAGCAGTCAGTATCACTTCAAACCTCCTGCATTCGTAACAGGAGACAAATACAGTAGCATTAATTTAATTTTATTTACACTTCAGAGTCATTTAGACGGAATAAATTGAACCAAAGTTGATTGAAACCGTCCTGCAGGACTGACTTTAAGCACATTCAGATGCAGAGTCCTTTATAAATAATGGCAGCATTTTTAGTACACAAAAGGCACCCACTTGGAAGGAAGGAAGGATTTGCCGGAGTTATTAACCGATGAGAGAAAATAAGCAGTGCCAGGAATAGAGCTATACTAAGCTCTTCTGTTATTATGAAAAGCACTTTTATGGATAGAGTATGTGCCCACTCGTAACATGCATATAGATGTTCTATATATCTGGGTGAATACACACATGCACGCCATAAATTGAATGAAAAATAAAACGCAGTTGCTAGATGAGTTGGTTGTTGGCATAAAGACAATTAAGTCAGATATTAATATGATGTTACATTGGCAAAGATGAAGAAAAGCTGGGCTGGTTTATCATCTATCTTCAGGGTAGCAGAAAACTAGTTTGGATACAATGGAAAGGCTGAGCCTATGAACAAAGCTCAAATGTAATTAATCTTGGTAAATATTTTTCCAGGAATGGAATACCATTTTCACTTCAGCCGCTCATTCAGAACAATCACACAACACACACAGCTGGAGTTCTGCCTGCTGTGAGGCCAAGCAGACTTCAACATCTACATCAAGGGGTGGGGATGTTTGAAGGTACCATGTGCAATGAGACTGGGCAGGATATTGCATTTCCTGTATTCCCACTAACTGGACCATGCAGAAAACCTGCCTTCTGTATATGAAACTATTTACGATAGAGCTCTCCCCAGAAAAGTTACTTTTGTGAAAGTGACCTTCGCCCAAGTTTGTCCATCTCCCATTAGAGGGAGGAAATAGAAGCATTCACCCATGCCCGCACTTACGGTATATTAAAAATACGTTTATTGACTACTGAAGGCCATGTAAAAAAAACAAATAACCAGCACACCTCAACTCATTTTCCACCCAACTTTAAGCACAATTTCTAAGCTTTGTTGATTACAGTTAAAGAATTAAGTGCACATTTAACTCTGTCCAATCAAAATAGGTGGCATTTAAAAGTACTGTACAGTGGTACCTTCGTTTGCATACATCTTGGTTTGCATACGTTCTGGGTTACAAACACGTCAAGCCCGGAAGTGCATGTCCCAGTTTGCAACCTTTTTTTTGGATTACAACCCTCTTTTTTTTGAATTACGAACAATTTTTTTTTGAGGCCCCATTGGCAAAAGCATGCCTTGGGTTACAACCTGTTTTGGTTTACAAACGGAACAGATTATGGTTGTAAACCAAGGTACCACTGCACTTAAAAATTATCTGGAATGTGCCCATTCTTTGTTATGCTTCCTTCTGGGAGTGGAGGTGGGGAGATCTCTTGGCTGAAACACCAAAATTAAAGGCACATTTCAGAAGAGGCTTCCAATGGACTACTCTCTGCTTTCCTGTTCTGGGATCATAGAGATGTTGTATACCATATTCCTGCCTACAGAAGAGGTCACATCATGAAACTTGCCACAATTCCAGTGGTTGGGGATCTACTGAAAAAAGATTAAAAAAATAAAAAGCAAGCCTTTCCCCAAAATAACACTTATCATTACACTTTTCAATCTGAAAAGTGTTTTTTAATTCCAGTTTGTAGTTAATGCTTTTCTGTAGCTATTTAAAAAAATCTTGTCAAATTATATAATTGCATATTGTCTAATTTTTTCAGAGCTTCAATTTTTTATTTTCAAAATGCTCAGTTTGAAGATATTGATAAAATAATGGTTTCTAGTCCTGCATTCTTTCTGTGCCACTTTAAATGAAATTATTATATTTGCTAAAATTACATCTTTGAATTACAGAAACCCTGTGACTCCAGTAATACAGTTTCCTACAGATTTCCACCCCCACTGAAGGATTTGTTGAATATTAGAGAGGCAATAGGGGAGATGTTAGAGTCAAGTTTCAACATTTATCACAATGTATGAGAATTAGATACTGCTGTGCGTTTTTAATTAGTCTTTTCCAATTACTCTTATTCATCCAAGAAAATGCACAATGTGGCATAGATATTAAAAAATGTTCTCGTACCATGAAGTTGTCAAATCAAACAAAAGCCATTGTACTAACTATACTAACTGTGTCATGCCAATAATAATGACATGAATCAAGTTCCTAGCATGACAGGTTGGAGACTTTAACCCTTTACCACCTGCTTTGGGCCAGATTGGGTCCTCTTAAATGGCAGTTTACATGGGGTGGCGTCTTGCACAGGGTGCCACTGAAATTTGAAAGACCATAGTCTGCCCTTGAACTACATCTCAAACTTTAGATATTTTCAAACAAGTGGGGAGGAGGAAAATTTAAGACTGGATTGCATTGCAATTGTGGCAGTAAAGTCTTGCAATTTACAGCACATATTTTGGAGAAGGGGGAGAGGAGAGAAAAGGAGGGTAGTTAAAGACAGAGTCAGGAAAGAGGAAGTAAGTAGACAGGAAAGGCTATTATGGGATGGGGATTTGAGAAGAATCCGGAAAGAGAGGGGATGGGTGTTAGATTCACATGGGAGAAAGAAGAAGCTGGGCAAGAAAGAGGATATCATTTACCAGCCCCAACCCTGACTAGTGGTGTATTTTAACATGATACCTACACCAAAGGTTGAGATATTCCAGCAGACACAATTCTGTATTTCACATTGATACCAAACTGAACCCTAACATCCCTTTCCAATGGGGCAAAGAAAGTTGTAGAACACACTGTAATGTGGCTATCTGTTGTTTCGCTGGTTCTGGTGAGATAGTGGGTACAAGGAACCCGACGTCTGCATGGCACAAATGAGAGTTTGCTAGAGAGCCCAAGGGAGGTGTTGCAGCACACTGTCCTTCCTCAGGATGAGACCACATGTAGGAGCTGGAGAATCCACCTTTTCCTGGTTCTCAGCTGGGTCCAGATCATCCAACATGGGCTTCCTCTTCTTCCTGAGTAGTCACATAAGATAAGACAGGTAGCCTCATGTGGCTAACCAGGTATCTGTCAACAGCCCTGAAGTCTCTGTCTGGTTCATTATCTTCTCTGTTCTTGTGGTGAAAGGATGCTTGGAATATGTATGGGAGCCCAACAGCAGCAAGAGTCTTGATAGCACAAGGATGGAGGAATGAGGAAATCCCAACGAAAGCACAGTGGCAAAAAAAATTGATGAGTTACACAGAGCTAGCTAAATTGGCATACAAATTGCGGGACAAGGACAACTGTGACTTTAAGGAAGAATGGGAACTTTTTACAATTTATCTAAAAAGACAACAAAATGAATTGGACTCCTTGGCAGGTTTTGAATAAACATGCACAAATTTATTTACCATATTTGATAATATGGTAGATAGATAATGTAAGCATATGTATAATTTTATCACATGCAGAGAATAATATGTGCTGAGAAATCAGAGAGAGGAGCTGAGGGAAGTCTCTGGGGGGGTTGAAGGGGGGAAGGGGGGAAATAATGAATATGATATGTTTTGATAATTTGTTATGTTGAAATTGTTAATAAAAACATTTTTTTTAAAAAAGAAATGCCATCATCGCCCCATTCCGATGGACAGGGCTGATGTCATCTCAGACCATGCTTAGCATCTTGAAGGCAAATAAAAATGCTAGACAGCCAAAAAGGGGGGGGCAGAGGAATATGTGTGGGAGCCTAGGCAGCTCTGTGGGAATGGTGGATGCTTCTGAGGCCACCGACAGTGGCAGACCTCCCCAGAGGGCCCTCCTCCCCTTATTCCTTCTCCTCAGGAGAATATCTCAGGTTCAGGGTTTGGGATTTGGCTGAAACCTGACAGCAACGTCTGCATGAAACATTGGGAGATTCAGGTTGCAGCCAGGTACAATTCTAGCCCTGCCAAGAGTCCACTACACATCAGATGTTTTAAAATAAACATTGTGTTTTTATCCCCACACCTATTTGGCTCATCTGAATTGCAGTAGTTTCCTTTGTAGCTTGTAGTTTTCCTTTTTCTGGGAGGAATTTAACATAAAATGCATCCCAGCCACTAACCAGAGAGCGAGCGAGCATATTTTTAGCACGCAACAGAATAACAGCAGTAGCCCAGCACTCCCTGCGACTCCTGGGTTCTGACAGAATTTTATTTAGCAAATATAAACCTCCTGCCTACAGCATCCTATAAAGAATATAAGAATGGCCTAACGGATTCAGCCCAATTTCATGTATACTTGTTTTTAATATTTGCTGATTTTATCTTTGTTTTGTGGATTATTGTTTTATATTGTTTAGTGTACCCTGACTTAGTTGTGGTTTTTTTTAAATTACATTGTTTATACAGTTTTACCTAAATAAATTAGTAAAAACATCTAGCCTGCTTACCTCATAGAATCTGTCAGGGACTGGATTGAGGGGGACAAAATTGAGGAGGAATGGTGGAGACCGCCCCCCCCCAGAACCTTCCACAGAAGAGAAAGTGTAAGGGAGGATTCAGAGGAGCAATGGACAGAAGAGACGGAACAGGGGCTCAGGGATGCTGAAGAGCCCCATAACCACCCAGAGACAGAGGAAGCAGAAGAGAGGGCAGAGAGTAGCCAGGGAGAGCAGGGGCTCAGGGATGCTGAAGAGCCCTGCAACCACCCAGAGGCTCCAGAAGGGAGCTCAGACTCAGGAAGGGAGGGGGCTTTCAAATCAGCACAGACAAGGAGAGAAATGAAACGTAAGGATCAAAGACGTCTCGCGCAATTCCCACGCCTATTTTGCTGGTACGGGAATCATAGGAAGCCATTCCCCGAATCTGACTCAACGGGTTTGGACGCATAATTCTGAACTGTAGCTGTTTCTTGTATATATGTAATAAAGACTGTAAATACCATGCTGACTGTGCCGGAGTGTTACTGCGAAGGAGAAACACCAGCCTTTACAAGAAGGCAGTGCTGTGCTGAATTACAGCAGTGGTTTGAGGAAGGTCACACCTCAGAGACAGGCGAACAGAAGAGTTGGGAGAAGAGAAGGAGGAGACAGAGACAGAGCAGCCAGGTGACACGTTATCACTGGAGAGTATTTCTGACACCCCCCCTTCTCCCAGAACATGGCGTGCATTGAAAGTGGAAGAGCAAAGGACTGGTGGCCACCATAAGGGGAAGTGCTGTTGCTAGGAAGGGAAGGAGGAGGAGCTCAGTTGGAGCAACGCCATTATTCTAAAAGGCAGAGTACAGGAGCCTCTCGTTGTGTATACTGAATAAAGACTCGGTAAGAGCTTCCTTGTCTACTCCTTGGCTGTCTGCTGTGAGGGGGGAGGGGGAGGATCAGAATTCACTGAAGCCTGACAGAATCATGGACTTGTAGAGTGTAAAGATCCCCATGGGTCACCTCATACAACCTCCTGCAACACAGGAATCACAGCTGAAGAATCTCTGGCAGATGGCCATCCATCCACCACTTAAAATCTTCCAGTGAAGGACAGTCCACCACCTTCTGACGGAGTTCATTTACATATAGGTAACTGGTTGGTTACTGTGAAAACAGAATACGGGACTAAATTGGCCTTTGGCCTGATTAACAAGACTGCTTTTATGCTCTTAAGCAATGGCAGACTTTGGGCTTTGAAATTTCAGCGGTACCCTGTGTGATGCCAAAATCCCCCCCCCCCGCCTCTTGCCTTCCATTGTTCATCCCTGCTGTGCCCTCTCAGCTCAGTGGCCAGTGTGGGTGAACCATTCGCACTCCCCTAAATCTGCCTCTGTTCTTAAATAATCCATCAAAAAAGCGCTTCAAGTTAAACGCGTTGTAAATTTAAACAGGGAAATCCAGTAGGGAAAAATGTCGCCATCTTGTGGCACAGTGTTGTATCGCGTATACAACACATATAAATTGCTTCCCCTCACACACACCCCAATCTAACTGAGTCCCAGTTCTCTTCCCTTGCACAGTTAAGGGCTTATACAGTATGTGCAACTACGTTTGCCCTTATTCATCCCTTGTTCCATTTTACTTTCTCATCCCTCCTTCTGTTGTTTGTTTGCTACCCTTGCTGCCATCTCCCTCTGCTGCCTCTTCACATTTGCATTGTATGACTGGGAGGAATACAGCTTAAGATTTAACTGATAAGACAGCACTATCAATGTACATAGTGCCAAATACACTAATTGTGCCATATAAATTATATAATCAACCACCAGCTTCATCTATAAATTATTGCAATTTTGGTGCATTAGGTTATTTATTTTATTGATTTATTCATCTAAAACAGAACTATGGCGGTCAAGTGGAAATTAAAGGTTGCCATACAAAGGCTAAGGCTACATGTATTCAGTCCAGTGCCTCCCACCTGAATATTTCATTTTTTTATAGTAAAATATTTTAGAAACAAAGCACACAATTCAGCAGTCGTCAGAGTTGGGACCAGCTGTGGAATAGTCTCGCTTGGCTCTCAACCAATTTAATGCCTCAAGCACTGTGCTTACTTTTTCATATCAAAAGAGATAAGGGAATATACAAGTTACTTTATCCGTATTTAATTATCCTTTTAAATAGCAATATCTACATTACTTTATTCATAATAAATGGATAATCCTATTCTGATTCATACTGATCTCTTAAGCTGAATTTTACCTCATGGGGATGAACTAAATTATGCATTGAGTAAAAAAAAAATATCAAATCTTTTTTCTCTTTTCAGTATAACTGAACATTTTCTTGTTTTTTCATATATATTTTGGGAGAGCATGAACAATAATATTCACATAAGAAGAGCCTGCTGGTTCTGACCAGTGACTCATTTCGTCCGGCATTCTGTTATCACAGGGGCCAAGAAGCCGACTGTGAGAAGCGGGCAGGCAGGACCTAAGAGTACCAGCACTCTTCTCTCCTGCAGCTTCCAGCAACTGGTATTCAGAACCATGCAGTCTCCAACAGTGGAAGTAGAACATAGTCATCAGTAATTTATCCTCTATATAGCTCATGACTTGGATGTACTGATATTGTTTACTTTATCCTTGTGCTCTCTAGAAGCAAACAACTCGTCCATTCAACTCTTACGGACTTTTCATAACAAGAATAGTGTCATCCTTTTTACCAGAACAATGTGAACTTCTAATTGACTTTCCTTTTTTAAATACTCCTGCAGGCCCTCCAAGCGTCCCTATTTTCCAGAGACAGTCCCAGATTTACAGAAGCCGTCCTGGTTTCTGGTTTGATCCTGGAACGTCCCACTTTTGATAAGGACGTCCCTATTTTCATTAGAGAAATGTTGGAGGGTATAGTAGGATGTTCTTATTTTCATCAGAGAAATGTTGGAGGATGTGGAGTTCCACAACCCCCGGAACCCCGTCCAAGGAGCTAAGTAACTACACAACTTTTAGAAGAGATCTGAAGGCAGCTCTGTACAGGGAATTTTTTTAACATTTGGTTTTTTATTATGTTTTTATAGATGTGGGAAGCCACCCAGAGTGGCTGGGGCAACCCAGATGGATGGGGTAATAATAATAGGCTGTCCATATTTTCATCAGAGAAATATTGGAGGGTGTGCTCCTGCTGCTGAAGCAGAAGGCAACACACCACCTTGCATAGAGACCTTGCAATAGTTTCAATGTTATACAGCCAATTGGGTAGGCCAATTGCCACTACTATTGAGGCCCTTTTGAGCAGCTCATGGGTTCAACAAGGATGCCTTCCAAAACTGCTAGTTAATTTATAAACCATTTATGTAAATGATTAGTTTAAAAGAGTGCATTTACCTTTGAGTTTTTCACAGCTAGATTTTTTACCTGTCACCATCTTGTTCATTCAGCAACTACTTCATTAGCTTCAACAGCTGTTGTACGTCGATTTTAACCACCTCATTATTCACTTGCTTCCCCAAACCTTTAATAGTAAACACTTGAAACATGCAGCAGTTCATTCTTAGCGTTGGAACTTCAGCCATTTATTGTTGTCTTTTGCTTTCTCTTTCTTAAATAGCTCTTGACCCATGACTTTGCTTCTTGACCCATGTTTACTTGTCATATGTAATTACTGTTTTCGAGGGACCTTGGGCCTTCTTGCAATCATAGACGGATGATATCCATGCACTTTGTTTTTTTATTATTCATGCTTTTAGACGGTTTTCGAAAGTTAAATTGCAGCCAGAGATGAAAACAAGTAGCAAAGGAGAAATGAAAGGTAAAAAGATGCAAAGGGCTTTAAAAAACATTGTGACAACATTGTGCATCCACACACAATATCCTTGTTGAAATGTTCTTTTGTCCCCGATAGTTCCAAGATAACATTCTTTCATGATTAACTGAATTCCTCAATCACATCTAGATTGGACTACTACAATGTACACTATGATGAGCTGCCTTTGAAGACTGTCCAAAAGTTACAGGTGGTGCAAAAATGCAGTAATTGGGTTTCTAGCTGGCTCGAGTGTTAGAGAACATACCTGACCATTTTGAAGGAGCTACACTGTCACTCTGTTTCCAGGAGGATAAAGGTCTAGTTTGAAAAACAAGAAGAAGAAAAGAGGAGGAGGAATTTGGATTTGATATCCACTACCCCAAGGAGTCTCAAAGCTGCTAACAATATCACTTCTCTTCCTCCCCCACAACAAACACTCTGTGAGGTGAGTGAGGCTGAGAGACTTCAGAGAAGTGTGATTAGCCCAAGGTCACCCAGTAGCTGCATATGGAGGAGCGGGGAAGTGAACCCGGTTCACCAGATTAGGAGTCCACCGCTCTTAACCACTACACCACACTGTTTTAAGCCTTGCTCAGGTGTTTCTCTCCATGCAATTGAAACTCTGTAAAGAGGGAGAGAGACAGTGGACTGTGTCTGGGCATCCTGCTCACACTGAACCCCATGTTGACTATTCCCCAACACTGTCCTTATGTTGGGGGAAGACATGAAGGAGAGATGACTGCTGAAGGCAAATAGGCTTTCCATGTGAACCAGACCCCCCTACACATGTCCATTAAGATTCTCTCCCAACACACTGATGGCATAGTAGCAATGCCATTGTGGCATGCGATATAGCATTTTCAAGGCATGTCTGCAGCTCTGCTGACTCTTCGCTGTAATTTTACTGTCCTGCTTTCTTTTGGCAGCTGCTAAAAACATTTTGGTTTAGCCAAGCTTCCTTAGATGCTTAGACAGCTGAGGTAATTTTAATCGGTTTTAGCCTTTTAACTTTTGTATGGTTTTTAAAGTATGGTTGTGAATCTCTCTTATTTTACTTGATCTTATTGTTTTATTTTATTTTATTGTAAACTGCTTTGAGGGTTGTTGTCGTTGTTTTTACAGTCCAGCAGTGTATAAATTTTATTAAATAAATAAATAAATGATCACAATCATGTTGAGAGAGACGCACAAGCAGTGCTCTACTCTGATCCCAAACTATTTACGGTTTTAAAAGGTTGTCCAAGAGTCTGCCTGCTCCCACGTATCACAAGATCATCTTGAAAAACCCTACGCATAGTGCCCAACCACTTCTTGAAGGAAAGTGGGTGATGAGGAAGGGCAAGGTGTGTCTCATATCTTGAACAGCTCTACTTTGAGAGATGGGGAAGCTGTGGCCCTCTTGAAGTTGTTGGATTCCTACTTCCACTGTCCCCAGCTATGGGGAGACCTTGCTCCCCTATGTTTGAGGTTTTATCGTGTTTTTAATATTCTGTTGGGAGCCGCCCAGAGGGGCTGGGGTAACCCAACCAAATGGGTGGAGTATAAATAAATTGTTGTTGTTGTTGTATTATCCATTAAGCCTGCTCTCATTGTGCCCCATGCTGACTCCTCCCTGACAGTGTTGGTGGAAGGGGTGAAAAAAAAGGCCACTGTTTGCATATGCACTAATTGCCAGTGGATTAACATCATGCAGATGCGAGTGGAAACTGTTGTCCATGCAGGCATTTCAAAGCTGCAAATATCTATCACTACCTGGGAGGAACTCATTTTAAATTCAGTGGGATTTACTTCTGAATAGACAGGTATAGGGCTGCACTGTAAAAGGTGGGACAGAAACAGCTTAGGCAAATAAATAATGCTTCTGCTCATCCCATCCCAAGCAGCAGTGTTTGTGATATGACCTGCCAGATCTGTAATTGGGCAAATGGCGGGGGCGGGGTGGGGGAATAAAACTAAACAGATTAAGGGGTGAGGGAGAGCAAAGAAAGATGGAGAAAAGAGATAAAGGTCAGGGAGGTAGAGTGTGGCAGCTGATTCTGGCAGCTGATTATGGATGTCATAAAAGGGCAGCAAATTGTTAGTTATTTATTAGTATTGTGTTATTCTGTCAGGGAGGGGGAGAAGTGCTCATGGAATTTTCTGCCTGAAGTACCAAAATAACTTGAGCACTATTCATTTTAACTTGGTAGAAGGGGACACCATTTGTTGTTCTAGTTCAGGCAGCAAAAAAATTGGGGGGGCTGTCCCTGAGAGTTGCACATGTAGGGGACAGAAAGGGGGAGGGGACTTACTGAGGGCATCTTGTTGAAATCCATCTCTTCACACCCCACCCATCCAAACTGGCTCTGGTTCCAGCACATCTGATTCCCACAACATTTTCTTTAAGACATTCCTTCCGGGGGGCTTTCTGAGGAACCTGAACACAACCTTCTCTTACTGAACATAGCTAAAAACTTCTAACAAGCTACAGGCAAGGCATCTAGCAGTTATTTGGATCATTAGAGAGGAATTTTGTTGTGCCTCCTTTTCGTCCTTCCTTTGAATTTGGACCATCTGACGGTCCCTGAAAGATCACTCTTAATATACTTTAATAGCAGCACAACACTAAACTTATATTAGCAGGTGTCCCAGCAGGTGTTCCAGAGATAGATGAAAGGTTTTGCTTTCATGAGCCAATGTAAGAACTTTAGAGGACAAAAATTAAGTTTGTAGTTTTAAAACAAAGACAGCCTTGGCATTATTAGTTTCAAAGGCGGGGGGAGTTGTCAATACCACAGAGAATTCAGGTGGATCAATCCAGAGCAGAATTAGACATGGGGTGTGGGGATGCTAAAAGTCAGGGTTGGGAAGGATACAATATTTTTGCCTCCACAGCTCCTGGCAGTTTTATCTGGCAGACAAGCACCAAGGAATTGGATTTAAAAAACAAAACAAAACACAAGTAAACTTGGTTCTTTTTCGGTCACTTTGTAACTGCAACCTGCTTCAGAGAAACTGATGCTTTCCCTGGCGTAGGAATGCTTTTCTGTATGGCAAAATTTAGTTTCTGCTGTTGGAAACACAGTAGCAGCCATCCCTCCAATAAACTTGGCAGCCCACCATAGGAAATCAACAGCTGGCAAGCTTCTCAGCTGCTAGGGGCAATTAGGCATGTCAATAAAATAAAGGTTCTGTGAGAGTTCTGTGTGATGGCAGACTTAGAGGGAAGACCTCTGGTAACCGGTTGCGAGGGGACAGAGAGACAGCCGCTTGGAGAAATATATTACAAATTTTCTTCCTTGGTTTCTACTCAGATGCCCACCCCATAGCACTGAATTGGGGCTTGCTCCCAAGTAGAGATAGACAAGTCTGTAAATTTCTGTTTTTCTTAGTTCCTTATTTTTCCTATCTTAACTTTGATTTACCCAATTTCTCCATGCAGTTCTTTAAAAAAAAAAGTCCTGACGAAATTAATTAATGTAAAATTCCCCTAACAAATACATTTTTGAACAAAAGTTTGCCTTCTACACACCCTTTCCGAAAGCGATGTCCCATAATATAGTGCATTTTTGTGCACCTATTTAAATAAATAGAGTTAAAGTTTAGACAATGAAATGGTCATGGTCAACTTGCAATAACATCGCTTTCCACTGCGGGAGAACTCCTGCAGAATAAAGGATTGCCTCGTGCTGCATTTATGGAAGGAGGTTTGGGGAAGAACCATAGCTTGGTGAGAGAACATCCGCTTTGCATGCAGAAGATACCAGGTTCAGTTCCCAGCATCAGCTATGGGAAACCCTAGGGAGCTGCTTCCGAGGATCGCAGGCAATACTGAGCAAGGCAGACTCAGTGTAAGGCAGCTTCCTCTGTTCCTTTCAGCAGAGACTGGAAAACAGTCTTCTTCGGCTGTGGATTTTATGCAGCTTGTAGGAATAGAAGTCCTGCAACACCCCCTGTAGCATGAATGTAGCCGGGGACGGGGGGGGGGGGCAGCTGCCCCGCCTAGGTCAAGTAATTCAATAAAATTCTTAACTCACCAATTACATCAGTTCTGCTCCCCTAACAAAAGTCCTGCCTCCCCAACCAAGTCCTCCCCTCCACCCAACAAAAATCCTGGCTATGCCCATGCCCTGCAGCCCTGGGTTTCTATGAGCAAGGTTTAGTGCAGTGTAGCACAGGTGTGTGTTCAGGTGGACCTTCAGATGGTGATTCTTGGTGTGGGGCTAGGGGTGTTATTAGTACCCCTGGTTTTATCTATGTGATGTTAGACACGAAATCAGTGTGGCTGCCAGTTTGGGCTTTGTTTATGACAGGCGTAGGCAAACTCGGCCCTCCAGATGTTTTGGGACTACAACTCCCATCATCCCTGACCGCTGGTCCTGTTAGCTAGGGGTGATGGGAGTTGTAGTCCCAAAACATCTGGAGGGCCGAGTTTGCCTATGCCTGGTTTATGAGCAGCGCTGTGCCACTTTATTTGGGCATGAAGCTTGAGCCTTGAACGGTAGAAACGGTAAAAACGTATCGGGTGTTAAGTACCCCCCCCCCAATTACAGCATCTTCACGCTGCATCTAACTTTGTTGTCCAAAGCTCAGTTTCTATGTTTGCAGAATGCTTCATGATTTTGAGAAGCAGCCTAAACAAGTGAAACAGAAGAGGGGATTTCAGAAGGTGCGCACGCCCCCCCCCCCCCGCCTTAGAAGCTGCAATGGCGGAACTTCCTTTTTCTATATAACTGTTAAAGGTCCAGGATATACATCATTCTGTATGCAATAAATAAACACAGAATCAGAGGGCAAGAATTGTTGGTGTTAAATACGTTGTGATGTACTTTATTCTTTTTAACTAGCTTGTTATTATTTTGTCATTTATAATTGATGTTTTCAAATGTTCTAAGTTTCCTTGAGAAATGTGGGATATTTAATTAATCAATTGATTAATAAGGAAGGCTGCCAACTGGCTAGTAGAAATCTGGCCTATGCTGGACCTTTAACAGTATCTTTAAAATTCAGTTATCAGCTGGCCAAAGGTGAAGCTTTATACAACATGAAGATAAACAGTATTACCCAGTTATGTTTGCACATCAAGCTGATCTTAAAAGTTATCGCTACAATGGTCATTTGAAGAGTTGGCAAGCCTATGCGAAATACACTTTGTTGCTGACTTCTGTAATTTCTTAGTGGTTTGGGATTAAACCTTGGGGGTGTCTTCTTAGCTGAAGATTCTCCAACCAATCATTAACTCCTGGTTTTTGTTTGTTATTGAGCATGGGTTCAGATCAATTAGCTACTTAACTGCTGCACCATTGATTTCAACTTGCTTTCTATATGCACAGGGCCTGAAGCACATAACTGAGAGTCCAAATACACAATTTTCTTTGGGATAGGGGGTATTGACATCATCCTGTTATCTCCTTTATTTTGCGTTGGTGGTAATGGCAGTTGTGGTCCTATTCTACCTGGGACTTGATAGGGTAGGCTCCCCACCCAACCTCCTAGCAGGTGGAAATTTAGTAAGTGAAACTTCCCCATCGTATCAGAAAAACTTCACTTGCTAAATTCCAGTTGTTAAATCCACAAGAATGTGCCTGGAAAAAACTTCAGCTGGTGCAGAATTCAGCAGCCAGGTTGCTCACCAAGGCAAGACGGTTTGACCGCATTACCGTGATCTTGGCCTGACTGCACTGACTGCCAAATAGTTTCTGGGCCTAATTAAAAGTGCTGGATTTGACCTATAAAGTCTTAAATGGCTCAGGACCACAATACCTCAAGGACCTCCTCTCCCCATAAGAGCCAGCTCAGACCCTGTGACATGCATCGTCTGAGAGGTCTGGAGGGCAGCAACATAAGAGAACAGATCTTTTCTGCAATGGCTCCTCGTTTGTGTAATGCTCTCCCCAGGAAAACACCACCTCCAGCTCCTTAAAAGATTCCATCAACGGTGTCTCCAAAATTTTTTACATATCACTTGTAAACACTGACAATCACTTGTAAACACTGACAATTCGGAAACACTGGCCTGCAAGCGCTCCCATTGAAGAACAGCCCTTACCAAAGACAGGGGCGGAGGAAGGTGGGTGCAGTGCTCCCCGGGTGTCACCACTGAGGGGGGTGACAAAATGCCGGGCAGCACTGACTGTGGGGCCTGCAGCGCACCCGAGCCACACGTCTCTCCTGGGAGTGACACGGTGGCTTGGGCACCCGCAGGTTCTGTGCTGCCCCAAATGGTCTGCCTGCTGCCTCCCCCCCCAGCTGTAGGGTGGCTGAGTGGGAGGAGGCAGGCAGACTCAGGAGGCCCCGTGGTGTGCCCCGTCCCTACGGGCAGCGTGTCCTGCCTTCGCCCCACCCCAGGCACCTGAGCGGCTTCCTCCACCACTGACCAAAGGTGTCATGGGCTTTGAAGACACTTGAACTCAGAACGAAAAGGGAAAACGTGCTAACTTGGCAAACCCTCACTGTGATCAACTCCTGCCCGGAAACCTATGTCCCTACTGTGGAAGGACAAATGGATCCAGAATTGGACTCACTGTTAAGACCATATTCACGGAAGACAATTTTACCTAGCTATGAGTGATCGCCAAAGAAGAAGAAAGAAGATAAGATAATGCCCAGGAGCTGAGAAAACAACATTGGACTTTATTGTCCATGCTTTGGTAACACAGTTTAAACATGCTGTTAGTGAAATTTATGCTGCTTTTACTGAATGTTTTCACCTAGATATGTAACAGAAGTCTCTAATTTGCTTGATCCTCCACTTAAAATGGCTGGCCATCCATTTATAGGAAAGCCGCAGGAAGGCAGGGGCATTCTAAAGCTCTCACATTGATTAAATTCTCAGGACCCATTACTGTCTTTTCAGGAGCTGCAAAATAAATACAATCTGCCTAATAGTGAAAAATAGAGATATAATCAGCTAAAACATCTCTTAACAGCATTATTTGGCCTGAGGCATATGCAGTTTCCGAGAGGCCAACTCTTATGGATGATCTATAGATATGTCTATTGCTTCCAAAAATTACAGTTCTTTTATATTGCCTCAATGGAAAGCCTCGTACGTGATTTAGGCAGAAATATGCTTTGCATAGAAAGCAGAATCAGGATTTGCCATCAAACCAGTCTAGTGGATAATCAGGCTCACAAGTCTGTAGCGACTTTCACATTTCATTGAAAGACCAGATTCATACAACAGGGTGGGGACATGAAGAAGGCACAAGTCGCCAACAATAATGGTCAAGTTTAATTATTCTGAAAATGCCCACTGGCTGGAGATGTAGAGGTCAATCAATACTTCTGGCTGGCAGTAGTAGGACTTAATGGAGTGGTTTAGCTACCACTTTTTCCACAGCCCACTACTCATGCTGACCAAGGCAGATTGGCAGGCGGAGGGAGGACACCCATTTGCTGCACCAGCTCCCAGATTGGAAAACTTACAGTTTTCAAAACAGAAAAGGCTAAAGATCTTCTTAATTTAGCATTTAAAAATACAGTATCCTGTGGTAACCAATGCAGTGCAAACTCAAGGAGTGCGGCAGAGGAGTGGGGAATTAGGGGGAAACTAAGTGGGGGTGGGTTGTGTGAATAGATGTCATTCATCCCAGCTGACTCCGCATGATTTCTCCCAATCCCCCCCCCCCATATTCCAGACCTCTGTCCTTCTTGGAGCACACCAGGGTTGCAATGGAAAAGAGAAGGCATGAGTCTTCTTCTACCATACAGAGTGTTAACCAAGACATATATCTGAACATCTTCAGTATATGCAATGACATACAGAGTAGCTTCTCACTGTGTTTGGACTGCAACTATTGTGATGCTTAATATGCCCAAATTTTAAAAGCAAACAAACTGGGTTTGATACATTTGCTCAATCTCCTTAAAATCAGTCTATTATTCAAGTTACTCTTCAGGGCTATCCTTCTGTCATTTGATTTTTTGTTGTTGTTCCATTCACTTAACTGGATTGAAGGATGAAGGCAGTTTCTATAATATCCTATACCAATTGTGTAAAAAAAATAAAAATCCATGCTCTTTAATATCTTTTCTTGATTACTGCAATTTTTGAAGTAAAAAAAATGAATAAACGTAAGTTTTATCATTATCTCGGACTTTTACAGAGGAAAAAGTGGCAGTTTGCTCAAAGATTAAAAAAAGAAACTCACAATGTAGCCAGGTCATTCCTTTTTTTGTTCTGGACATGTTGACAACCCTACGGGGATGGGCCCTAACACCTTCCGCTGCTGCTTCAAAACAACCAGACAAGAGTTGTGCCTATATATAATCAATCCGTTTCTTTCTTGTTTATTTTGGTTGTTATATGATTGCTAATAGAGATACACTATAGAAAACCCTAAAGAGGGGCAGGTGAAGTGGACGACAAGAGGCACCCATCTTCCTTCCCATCTTGAGGGCTAAATTACTGTAAAATGAGGAAAGCCACTCATATGGTTCCAATCTGTTAAGAGAGACCCTTCATCTGATTGAAATAATCGCTTTTTAAAACACACACATGCACCAGTAAGTTGGCATTCTATTCTTCTCCCTCAGATCACATCTCTCTTAGAATATCACCCTTTTAAAACACTGAAGGGAAATGGCAGGCAGAAAAGATTAACAGGCAGGACGTGATTAAATTGTGGAAATTGAGGAAGGAGAGAGAAAAGGAAACCACAGCAGTGCTTTTCTTTCTTTTCTTAGTTAATTTTAAAGGCTTTTATAATGCAGAATCTACACAGATTTCTGTTTCTCCAAGACGCTGCTGGCAACAAAGCAATTAAGAGAGCCCAGACAGGTGCTATTACACATGACTCATGTAGAGTGGCACTGGTGACAGGACCTACATAAAACATGTCATCTTAAACACACAGGTTTGAATTACCTGCAAATAAAAAGATACTAGTTACAACATGTGGCTTTGCTTCAGGATTTGTGTTCGGTTCCCAGCCTAGTGCCTGGGCACTAACTTAGCAGATGAATCACACACAGTTGGTTGCAAGTGTTGGTCTTTTGTTGTTTTACAATATACCTCTCAGGCACCTGATGCACAGGAATTAGGACTCAGCTGCAATGAGCTCTGGCTAACTTAAGATACGTAATCAGAAACAAATTGGAAAAATTATAGTAAAAAGCTGGGGGATCTGAAATATCAGGAATGACTAAATAGTTCAATTATGTACAGCTCGAATGAGGACTTTATCACGCTGATGATTAAAAGCCAATGAAAATTAAGTCTTACATGTTGCTTAAAAGGCGTTAAAGGCAACAGTAATATTGTCAAATAATCTCAGAAATGCAGTATATGCTGCCCTGGGCTCCTTTGGATATAAATTCATAATAAAAATAATATATGGAATACACCCAATTAGGGAAGCACAATGTCTCCCTTGCTTGAAACATTAAATTCAAGAGCTGAAGCTTTCCTCAAATGCAGTGATATAATCCACTAAAATGGCACCGTTTATGGGCTACTTTGAGAGGCGAGTGGAGCTGCTCACCTGTCAATCATCTGATTTCATATGACATAGGTGATTCAATTTGAACCTGTGGCTTGCAAAGGAAGAATTGGGGAGCACACATAAGAATGCTTCCGGTTTTTCCTTCCCAGCTGTGATTTGGCACTTTTTGAACATGGCAGCAGGAAAAGGTGCCAAATTCACAAAGCACTAGAACTACAAAGCACTTCTATTTGAGCTATCACACCTACCATATTTTGCCTGGATACTTCAACAATTCCTGTCCAGACACTGAGAGCCGAATACCGGTTATGTCCAGGAAATTCCGGATATATGGTAACCCTCAGATACCCTACTGTTGATTTAGCAGATTGAATAGGCTGTTTCAGCACATCCATTCCCTACTATGCACATGTGTGGGGCTCTTCAGTCCGCACATGCTTGAGGGAGCACTACTGACAGTTGAAACACAAGCAGAAATATTGTGGAGAAATAATAGTTCCACTATTAAGAGGAGCTTTCTTTCATACAACCAAACCAGAAGTGGAAGATGTGTCATTGAGTCCACCTGGGATTTGGGGGGGGAAACGGCACCAACTTCTCCCAAAACTTAACCTAGGTGCAAATGAGCTCTTGGGACAAACATGGAGAATCTGTGTCCTGCTACAGCTTACTATCTCTGAATCTTGTTGGATTTCAAAAGGTAAACAGAAACACACAAGCAGCAGAATCACAGCAGGAGCTGAAGTGGCACTGATAAAACTGAACTCATTGTGGGAATGGTTCCACTTGAAGTACATTGAATATATCCAGCTGCTACTTATAGACAGAATTCTGAGGGGATAAAATGGCACCATTTATCCATGTGATTCCATCCAAGTTTGTTGAAAGCAGTATATTTTATAAGAGACATTGACTCTCTAGTTGATGGGAACTAATACAGTAAATGAAATGTAAGAAAGGCCCATTTAAAATAAAAATACGGCTTTCTTTTTTGTGTTATATTAACACATCCTTTCAAGTTTCAACCTTTACCTGGTTATTTGAAGTGCATTGGTTTCAGTCTGGTGCTGAAGTCAACCAACCCTAAAGGCCAGTTAGATTTCTAGAATACATATAGATTAACAGGATGGTCTCACACACCGAGTTTGGGAAGAGGGAGAGATACAGCTCATGAATCATTAGGTCAGGCAGACTTACATCGCTGTGGATCACAAATAGCAGTGGGTCAATGCTGGTGCTCCATGATTTCAGAACTACGGGGCAGGGTAGGGAATAAGCAAGGAAATGAGGTTATTATGGGAAAGGGATGCACCAGAATACAATATTCAGAAGAGACAGCTGGATAATACTGTATGGTTCTAACAATAACTGGAACCAGGTGCAATTCAGAGCATCTCTGCCTAATCACACAAACACAAAAAGGAGAAAACCTTTCTGCTACAAAACACTACCCCCCCCCAAAAAAAAAACCCCTTCTGATTTTCAAAAGGCACTCTAAGGGCTCCATCTGATCACAACCACCAGAAAGGCCACTTGCAAATGAACTGTAAAACTGTGGTCAGCTGTGATGTCACAAAGGCTCACTTGGGGTACTGAACTGTGATCTAGTCTGCAGCTATTATAGGCTTTGTACAGACCACAGCTTCACAAAGACTTGGAGACTCTTGTCACAGCTGTATCTTGCTGTCTTTTGTGGGTGTGCCTCCCATCATAGTATCTGGTGCACTACACGTTTATGAAAACTCTTTGAGCAATGTCATGGACAAGCCTAAAGTAGTTCCACAGATGTGTGGCCCGTTCTGCTGTAACAGACACACGCCCACATTGCTCTGACTGTTGTACAAAAAGCTTTAAGAAGCAACATACTTCCTGTCCACTCCCACACCTGGAGTATAGAACTGGTAAAGTTTTTATTTTTAATTTTAATTATCCAGAGATGAGTGGTTATTCACATAAATGCTAATGTCATCATTTTAAAAGGAAAAATGTGCATGGCTATAGTTTTTCAGGAACATTTTCTTCTTTTAATTCACAATTCTTTGGACAATATGTGCTCCTCTTTCAAATCTTAACACCACAATCTTATGCATGAATTATCATGGGTAGTTTCAGAGTTACATGGGACTCACTTCCACAAATATGAGATTACACACGTTAAACAGGCTTATCAGTCTTCTAATCAACTGACTTCAATGAGCTCCCTCTACCTTTCATTTTTACAACTATCATTCTACTCAAATAAAAACTAAGAATTAGCGCTACTATAGTGATAAAACAGGTAGTAGCTACTATTTATTCACAAATGTAATTGTGGGAGAGGAGGAGTGAGAGCTCTGGAAGCTTCCTGGGGCCCTGCTGCAACTTTCTGAGAGCATAGTGCGGAAGGAAAATCCACTAGGTCTGTGAGTGGAAAATATACTGTCATACCTCATGTTACGTTTGCTTCAGGTTGAGCATTTTCAGGTTGCATCCCGCGGCAACCCGGAAGTACCGGAAAGGGTTACTTCCAGGTTTTGCCGCTCACACAGTCACGGAAAATGACATCACACGCATGCGCAGAAGCGGAGATTCGCGACCCACGCACGCGCAGACGTGGGTTGCGTTCTGCTCATGTTGCAAACGGGCCTCCGGAACGGATCCTGTCTGCAACCAGAGGTACCACTGTATATTAATAAATGGAGAACAGGGAATGACAAGTTTTCCCTGCTCACCACTTATTCCCACCCCACCCCACCCCCACGTGTGGGGTTACGATCACATAAGTAAAGTGAGTGTAAGCTGTGGATTTATTCTGTAGCGCATCCCCGGCTTAACGACTCAGGAAAGGTCTTTTTTGCTGCCTCGGTATTTCCAGCATTACTGGAAGTATCAAATGGCTTGCATTTAAACGTCCTCACCAGGCCTGGTTTGCTTAGTCATATGTATTTCATAGTACCCTGACATGCAAAATTTTAACAGGCCTATTTCCAACACAAAGATAAAGAGACAGAAAATGGTTCATTGGCTTTCTTTCTTTCTTTGTTAGTTTCCTAATGACTGCTGTTAAACACACATGAGCAGGGCTAGTTTGTTTCCCCCTCCAGCTGCCGTTTTTTTAGAAAATGGTCCTAATGAGCTCCCATTTCATGCAGGAGCTAGTGACAAATGTTTGGATTTGATATCCCGCTTTATCACTACCCTAAGGAGTCTCAAAGCGGCTAACATTCTCCTTTCCCTTCCTTCCCCACAACAAACACTCTGTGAGGTGAGTGGGGCTGAGAGACTTCAGAGAAGTGTGACTGGCCCAAGGTCACCCAGCAGCTGCATGTGGAGGAGCGGAGACGCGAACCCGGTTCCCCAGATTACGAGACTACCGCTCTTAACCACTACACCACACTGTTCATTCACCTATTCATCTTATTTATGTGGTATTCTTATACACTGCTTTTCATCAGCAATGCAATTTACAGTTAGGTTACCAGATTTTTTTCAATGAATCCGGGGACACAATCAATCAATATTTTTTTAAAAAAGAGAGGAAAAAAGTTTTTTTAAAAAATAAAGAATTAATATCTTCTCTTCTGTAGTCTCTTCTGTTACACGGCCTTCCTCTGGGTCCTGGCCTTTCTTGAAGCACTAGCCATGCTTCCCCCCCCCCCATCCTTGCACTGCGATCCCCTACAGGCTTACTCGGAAGTAAGCATTAGCAGAAACCCCCTCCTCCTACTGCTGCCCTGCCCGCCTGTCTGGGCATTTCCTGTGCAGGCATCGCCCGGAGGCCACCCATCCATGCCACAGTGTGCCCAGTCAGCGGGTCCAGGGCAGAGCCAGCGGCGAGCGAGTGGGAGGACGCGCGCTTGGGCTGGATCAGCTCGTCTCCTGCTCGCCTCTCGTCTGCGATGGCCAACAACAAGCTCGCCAACAAGCTGAGCCACCGCTTGCAAGTCGAGAAGCACAATGGCGAACCTGAGCAGCAGCTGCAGCCGCCCAAGCACCAGTTGGAGACAGAGACCAAGCCGACGGCCTTGGGCAGCAGCGCCGACGGCAAGCTGAGTGCCAGGTTGCAGTGGTGCACCAAGCTCAACGACCCCGCGCTGCTCTCCCCCGGCGGCAGCACCCAGCACTGCATTTTCAGCCCCTGCAGCAAGTCCCCATATGATGTGTCTTGTGCGCAACACATCATACGGGGACTTCCAGCAAGGCAAAATGGCAGGCGCCACGGCAGCGGGCAGCTCCTGAAGCCAGCCAGAGCCAACTGCGCTACCAGGCTGGTTCTGGGCTGCTGAGACTGCCGCTGCCACGTTTCCTTGGGACATTAGATGAAATCCAGGGACATTCTGGGGATGGAATTTGTCCAGGGACAAATTTGCAAATCTGGGGACTGTCCCCAGGAAACGGGGACGTCCAGTAACCCTACAATAAGTTATTTTTTTCATCTACCGATAATGCATTTTGCATTCTACAGTGGTACCTCGGGTTACATACGCTTCAGCTTACAGACTCCGCTAACCCAGAAATAGTACCTCGGGTTAAGAACTTTGCTTCAGGATGAGAACAGAAATCGTGCAGCAGCAGCAGGAGGCCCCATTAGCTAAAGTGATGCTTCAGGTGAAGAACAGTTTCAGGTTAAGAACAGACCTCCGGAATGAATTAAGTACTTAACCCGAGGTACCACTGTACATACATAGGAATTCAGACAGACCCATCTCTCTACACTACAGTACAAATGGACACAAAATTGGTATCAGAATCTGCTGGTTATCTGAAAGTGGCCATATGAAAGAAACTTTAATGGCAGATTCAGGTATGAGACTGAGGAATGTCAAGAAGTTAAAATTGAGTTTAATACACAAAATGGCCTACAACCTTCCCCTCAACTTTCTTTTCTTGGAATAAAGGGCATGTCTGCTCCACCATTTGCTCATAAAGAACTTTTAATGTTCCTCCTTGCAGTGGCGCATATGGAAATAGCCATGCAATGATGTACTGCTTTGGGCTTGAACACTGAAGCACATGGAGAATAGTCCTGCCTGAAAAGCTGATATGTCAAATTTGTAGGACCAAAGAGAATTCTAACCCCCACCTATTCTATAATGTGTGGCAACCACTTTTGGATTATATCCATTGAGAAGATTGCGTGAACTGTAAGAATCTGATGTGATATTTTAAGCAACGTGGTTAATGTGTTGTTTGTTATGTTAAGTGTGAGGTGCAACTTGAAAATGAATACAAATATTGTTTTAAAAAAAATTCACATCTATATCTATGGCTATAAATGTAGTGGTTTTCTATCTAACTACATATATTAATTAACATAGCAAATTAAGGCCGATTGTGTTATCACTGATTACTTTTGTTGTGAATGATCACTGTGTTTATGTTGCATACTTTAAACTCAACCACTTAAGAGATTTTCTTTACAATTGGCATGCAAATTCTGTTGAATAAATGCATAATAATCTCAGCCTATATTTTATACATTCCATAGTCATTTTACTCCAATGTTTAAAACATTTTAAAAGTTAGTATTGCTACCTATATGACTTATTAGTCACTTACTGCAAGAAATCTCTAAACAACTTATAAAAAAGTTAAGGCACAAATGTGTAGCACAAAACCATAACAATAAATTTCAGTAACACCATTTCAATAATCCATAAACAGACCCAGCGGAACCCCCTCTCTGCAGAATATTTCATCAAATGGGCCATTATCAAGCTAATCATAATCCATTAAGTTTTAGCTTAGTGCCAGAAAGATGGTTTATGATGGTGCCAGGTGGACCCTTAAATAAATTTGTTAAAGTGGTCCTGGATTCTTCATTCTTTTAGCAGCTTCAGGTGTTTTAATACAACATCAGTACTAATGGGGCGCCTTGCTTCTGAACAATCACTCATAGGATCACATTCTACGCCTATTTTAACACCTGCAAAACAGAACCTTTTCCATGTTACTCTTTTTTAAAAGAAATGTTATAAGATCCGGTACCACAAAGCTATCACCAGCCAAAAGCTGGTTTAATAATGGAACGGGCGCTTGTAACTTTAACAGCAGCACAATACAAAATTTAGGTGCAGCACGTACAAGCTGGGGGACCTCCGCCTCCACCTGGGGTTTGTTTTTTGTGTGTGGTTGTTGCCATCACGCCACTTGGTAAAGGTGCATTAAGTTCTGTTTAAGGAAAAGAGGAAAAAGCTATCTATGCTGGCTCTTCCTTTTAAATTGGGGACTATTATCAGCGCAGCCCCTACAAATGTTTACTCAGCAAGTAAATCCAACACACTTCGACCGGGTTTACTCGCGGGGAAGTGTGCATAAGCTTGCAGCTTGGCTCCTCCAACCCTCTCCCTCCAGTGCGAAGGCTGAGGAGAGGGAAGAAAGCAGCCGCGAACAACGCCAGTAGGGCAGCCCCAACAGGAATTCCCGGGATTGCTCCTGCCTAGACAGGGAATTCCACCAGCGCGGGGGAGGGGAAACTCCTAGGAGTGACTCTTTACTTCACGCTTACTTCCGGGTTTCTGCTCACCCGCATGCGCAGAGCCTTATCTGCCTCACCCCGGACTCAATCTCTTCAGACCGTACCATTAGCAGATCACGGTGCGGGGGGTGCCCGGTCTTTCCCCAACCACTCTTCTCGAGCTTATTCGCCCCTGGAAGCTTTCCGCTTTAAAGCCGTGGTAACACTAGCCTTCGCTTCAGCTCCCCGTTTCGGCTTTGGCCTCCCCACCCGTCCCCGGCAGCCCCCACCCATTTCCAGACGTTGGTACACTCCTCTCCCAGCAGATCCTGTGGCCGGGCAAGACCACCTCACTCGCCCCGAGGGGGAGGAGCCGAGGGCATTGTTGGGTCAGGGGGCGCGCGCCGCCCGCGGGGCTAGCGTGTTGTGGGCCCGTCACAACCCCCCGGCAGCCGCCGCCCGCCGCTCAGTGTCACCTCAAGCACCACAGGGCGCGGCCGCCTCCTTTTCCGCCGCCGCCGCCGCCGCCTTCGCTTCAGCTATCAACCCGCCCCGCCGCTGCAGCCGCAGTGGTAGCGCCCGACTCCAGCTGACCGGCCTGGAATCCCGGCTTCGAGCCCCGGCCTGGACCCTCCGCCTGGAGCTGCCCCTTCCTTCTTCCCTCGGCCCCGGCCCTGAGATCCGCCGCCGCTGCTGCTGCTGCGGCCGCCAACGCCGCCGCCATGGGAGACGCCGGCAGCGAGCGCAGCAAAGCCCCCAGCTTGCCGCCCCGCTGCCCCTGCGGCTTCTGGGGGTGAGTACGTGGTCGGGGAGGGCAGCGGGCAAAAGGGGCCAGGCCTGGCCGGGGCTGACGGGCTGGGGTCTCTCCGGTCCCGAGGGCCTGGGTGGGTAGGTGGGTGGGGAGGCCAGGCCGGAGGGGAAGGGCTCGGGGAGGGGAGCCCCTGTTTCTCGGGGAGGTCGGGCGCCCTCTTTCCACTCCCTTTCCCCGACTGGAGGAAGAGGAGGGCGGCCCTCCTCCTCCTCCTCCTGTCACTGGGATCCCTTCCCGAGGCCTGTGACTGCCTCGGCTGCATCACAGTGGCGGGGGAAGCCGGGGGCTTGAAGGCCTAGTCGCACTTCCTGCCAAGCGGGGGTGGGGGCTGGGTGACGAAGAAAACCCACGATTTATTTCATTCTTCGCTCCTCTCTCTACGGCGGTTTGATCTCTAAGCTGTTTTCCCTGTTTTCCCCTCACCTCCTACTCCTTTCCTGCTTTTTTTTTAAGCGTGTGCCATGTAATTTTAATTCTCAGGTATCGCAGTGTGTCAACTTTACTCTTATATACTCCTCCCCGCCGCTCCAGGTGTGACATCTATGTGTGGTCTTCCTCGTTGGGGATAAGAAATGGCAAGACAACTTTCCAAAAGGGTGTGGCTTTTAAGTCCTTGCTTCCAACTCTCCTCACATCTGCTTCTCCCATTGCCCAAAGTTAACAAGAACCTTTGTTCCAGTTTTGTGACTTTCAGAGGAATAATACTGTAATGGCACAAGCTGTGTGGCGCAGTGTCATCAGATCCAAAGGAACTCTTCCTTCCTTTTTGGGGTTAAAGGCAAAAGTGGTAATCTTGCCTGTGAGGAGCTTGTAGGCCACTCCTGTATAAAGGTTGTTCCTTTTGGCCTATGTAAAACTAGGATAGCCATGCTAATGCTTGTGGTGGTGATCTTGATTTCTAGTTTGTTTGTTTTTTTAAAAAAGGAACATGGTTTCTGAGGTTAGCTGTAGATTGTCTGAATTAGGAGTTATGGACTAAAGCAGGAATGGCAAAACTATGGCTCTCCACATGTTGTTGGGCTAAAATTCCCATTGCCCTTGATCATTGGACATGCTGCCAGGAATTTGGTGTACAAGAACAACTGGATGGCCACAGTTTTCCACTCACTGCAATAGAGGCATCCTGCAAAAGGAGAAGATTGAATAAAAGACTTGGTTGACTTAGTTATGTGCATTGACAATAATTTACATCGTATAGCAGTGATGGCCAAACTTGGCCCTCCAGCCGTTTTGGGCTACAACTCCCACCATCCCTAGCTAACAGCACCAGTGGTCAGGGATGATGGGAATTGTAGTCCCAAAACAGCTGGAGGGCCAAGTTTGGCCATCACTGCATAGCCTGTCTGAAGTCAGGCTGTACATATAATGTTAATTATGACAGATATAAATACCATGTGTGTATATGTGAATTCAATAAAGCATTGTATATTTGAGTGAAATTTATAGTCTATTCTGCCTTAAGCATGTTAATGAAGATAATGAAGGAGTTGAGTGTTTCACTCAGCATTTGAATATTGCTAAGCTTTCTGAGCTTGGTGTTTTGTTTGTGTCAGTAGCCATTCAACCTGAATCAAAGCATTGGTACAATCATTTTTAATGTTGCCTATTGATATACCTCAAATAACATACATTTGTCTAGGACAGGTAGTAAACATGAATGTGGGTGTATAGCTTGAGAGAATGTAGTGCCTTAAACATGGCGCCTTCAAGAAAATGTGCTCTTCAGTGAAGGGATATGTGTAACAAAAACTTACACTAAATAAATCAGAGGAAATCTCGGCAGCTGTCAGGCTTACTGTACCCAAATACAGTGGTACCTCGAGTTAAGAACTTAATTTGTTCCGGAGGTCCGTTCTTAACCTGGAACTGCTCTTAACCCAAGGTACCACTTTAGCTAATGGGGCCTCCCGCTGCTGCCGCGCAGTTTCTTTTTTCATTCTGAAGCAAAGTTCTTAACCTGAGGTACTATTTCTGGGTTAGTGGAGTCTGTAACCTGAAGCGTCTGTAACCTGAGGTACCACTGTAACCTTAAAAGCTGGTTGTCAGGTTTTTAAATAATTTGGCAAATTGCAAGATTTAGGCATGTTTATTTTATTTTAAAAACTTGGAGGTCCTTTAATATATACTTCTTTAATCAGTATGCAGTGGTCACTTGCACTATACACATAAGAATGGAAGAATAATTGCTTGTTTTTTGCACCCCACTTTAACTTTGCCCTTCATAGTTCCTTCACCTTTTATCCCAAAATTTTGAATCATGCGGTCTTTGCTTTTATTTTAATGTTCTTTCAGTTTGCGTTGTTTAACATACAGAAGAAGGGCAATATCAATTGGTTGCATTGCCATGGAGTGCATATGTTAAATTTGGACAAGCTTTATATTTTTAAGTTAACATAACCAGAAGTTTTCTCCCATCCACTTTTGCTCTTAAACCTTGCACAATAAGTAATAAAGAGAACCCAAAGAGTAGCCAACAGCAGTGCATTTTTATTTGATTACCATTTAACTTCCCAAAATCATCTCCAGCAGTATGGTGGCCTACATGTTTGCTTTTCCTTTTGCGACTATCTCATTGCGAAAGTTTCAGTTACTTTCTTCGCATCCAGCTTAATATCTGAAACGTTCAGGAACACATTAAAGTGCCTGTATACAGGCTGAGGTTCCCACACAGTTGTGTGCAAACCTGAAGTGGCAAGCTACATTATAAACTGGTCATTCATCAGTGGGAACTTCAAGGCATCCTCCAATTCCATGTGCACTTCTTCCTGCATACTGTTTGATAGTATTTCACCTGTATTTTAATGTTCCTGCATCCATTTATTAATAGCAGTGTTGAATAGTGATATTCTTGTAGAGGTACTGTTGGAGATTCATACTTCAACATTAATAATAAGTAAAATTATTATTGGATTTTCTCTAGTTTGTATATACCTGTTTTATGGTAGCATTGTTGGCCATTCTCTCCCCCCACGCACACAGACTATGTGAAACTTCTGTAGGACCTCATCAAGTCTTGCTGAAGTGGTCATATATAGTAGTAGTAGTAATAATAATAATAAGTGTTCTTTTTTCCCCTTCAGTTAGCTGCATGGTTTTTGCAGAGGCATTGGCTAGGTGGCTTTTTTGCTACTTGATCCATCTCAGCGAAGTGCTTCCTGTGTTTCTTGTATTTATTTATTTATTGTATGTTTACTATTTATATTCTCCACACCCTCCTCCGCCTTCTATGGTGGTTAACTGTCAGGAGAGTTCTGAAAGTAAAAACAAATAGCTTCAGGGTCTAGACATCCAGGGCAATACTGAAATGAATGTTTAAACTAGTGCAAGGATTAACATTAGTGCAGCAGGACTTGCCCTCCCCCCCCTTGCCCCCTGTCCCCAGATTTGCTTTGGGGGTTGGGAGAACCCGTAGAGCGGATTAGGGGTGTCTGCTAGAGGAAAGGGGGGATGTTCCATCACAGAAGAACTACATTCTTCTCAGCACTATGTTGACAACAACCCTTTTTTCCATATCAGAATCTTAGAACTTTGAATCATTCAAAATGATATAACAACCACTTTTATCTACTACCACCTTCTTGAAACCCTCACTGGCATCCTTATTTGACTTTTAAACCTCTTTAGCTTAATCTTTACAGTTGTACAGTGGTACCTCGGGTTACAGATGCTTCAGGTTACAAACGCTTCAGGTTACAGACTCCGCTAACCCAGAAATAGTACCTCGGGTTAAGAACCTTGATTCAGGATGAGAACAGAAATCGCACGGCGGCAGCGGGAGGCCCCATTAGCTAAAGTGGTACTTCAGGTTAAGAACAGTTTCAGGTTAAGAACGAACCTCCAGAATGAATTAAGTTCTTAACCCGAGGTACCACTGTACCTCCCTTTTCAATAAAGAAAATGGTGAGCAATCTGTTTTGTCTTTTAATGGCTTGCCTTCCTTTTTAAGCACAATTAACACTGTTTCTGTTGTCTGTTAACTGTTTAATCCTATGCATGATTACTCAGAAGTTATTCTCACTGTGTTCATTCATTCACACTCTTGTAAGTGTTTAGGATTGTAGCCTAAGACTATTGCCCAAATTACCACTCATCTCACAATTTGGTTGGCTGAATGCCACCTTTAGCTGAACTGAGGAATGCTGACGGTCAGGCATCAAGACCACATACCTAGGTTTTGAAAATACTCAAAGTGAGTTCTGTTTATCAATAGTATCTCTCAGGATGCATACTTTAGAAGGGAATGCTTAAGGAGTGGGGAGAAACTTCCAAGTAAGACCAGATACCTTTAATTGCTCAGATTTCTGAGACTGGCTTGTTTACTTGTGTGTTTCTGAGGACTTAAGACAGAGCACAATCTCTCTTGGCACTTATTGCAGGGCCTATGCCTGTTTTCAAACTAAGCCAAGCCCCAGAATAGCATAGTTCCAGCTATATAAACATGCTTTTCCTGTGGTACATGGCATGGCTGCCGTATTTCAAGACTGGCAACATAGCCAAGCTAGCATCTGAGGAAGAAAACAAAATTTGGACAGTCCTAAATTCTAGGGGGGAGAGTTTACTGAAGTATCCCTCTAAACAAACACCAAGTTCAAAACACGTTTGAGACAAGTGGAGCATGTTCATCTAAAAGACATATTCAGACTTGTACTTGAATTGTTCACTCTCCTCATTTTTCTGTGTGCACGTGTCTGCTTGCCTGATTGCCTTTTCACCAACTTGGTTGTCAGCAGTGGACATTTTTCTTAAGCCTGGATTGCATATCCAAAGGTATTTTCAAAAGTACTCCTGTATTTACTTGTAGAGCATGGGATGTGTGTAAAGTTTTCAGCAATCAAAAGGAGTGAGAAAAGGCTTGTGGGCTTTGGCATTTGTATTGAGGTTTTTGTCTTGAAGACTTCTTAAATTCTTTTCCAAGCAATTAGTATATTTCAGGACACTTTGAGTTAACTTTCAAAGTCAAATAAAAAACAGTTTATTTAGTCTTGAATATGAAAAGACTGTTGTTGCATTTGATGATGCAACTGAAATTCTTGGTAATGTTTGGGTCTAGTACCTGCCAAAGGTTACTCTTTGTAGGGCAATACAGTGGTATTGTAAGGGAAATGCCTAAAGGCACACAAATAAATAGGTCTTGCATGCAGAAGTATTTACTCTTGCTTTTTGTACTAGGTCTTAATTTGGAATGTATTTTAATTGGATTGGTTTTTAAAGTTTCTGAAATGTATCTGTGAAAGTAGTATGAGTTGTTCCAATGCTGCCTCAAAAGAAACATTTTAAATAGTCAACATATAACAAAAAACATTTTTGTTGCAGTTAGTGGTGGAAACTCTAGTGCAGTTTCTCTGGCAACTGAAGTACTACCATTTTAGTACTACTGTAATGGTGGCATTACAGAAGATGAGAGGGAAGGGAACAAATGTTTCTCCTGTTACAAATCGTGGCTCACTTTTGTTTGAATGGCACGGTGAAGCTGTTTTGTACTTGGACATGAAAGGTCACTGGGTAACCTGTAGTCCTGGGAATGTCCCAGAGGTCTAAGGTCGGGATTATTGGATTTGAGCATATCTGGAAACAACTGCTTCCTGAATAGCTTATTTCTCTTTCATGCAAGAAATTTTATTTAGAAGAAGGTTTAGAAGATTGTTAACTCTTGTGAATGACCTAGCAGAATATCAGATATTTGTATTGCATCTGAAACTTAGGGCTCAGCTGAACCAGATCCATGTGTCGCCCAACCAGCTATGTTGGTAATCAAGTTACATAGAATAAGGGTTCTTTTTCTAAATTTAAAAATAAGCATATAATTGACAGTGTTGTGTAAAAAAATATTAATGCAGGAATCTGCAAACTGTGGTTGTACTTTGTAGCAGGCCAATGTATTATATCTCTCGTGAGAAAGGTGTGGGGTCTTGTATGTGACATCATACTCGGGTTTGGAGATGCTTCTAATCCTAGCGGAACTACAGAGTCAAGACTCCATCCAGTTCCAAGCTTCCGCTTTCGAGGCTGTGTAATATTGGAAAGAGCTCAGTCCTTCTTCAGGCTCTGGAGAAGAGTAGAGCTCTTAACAATAAAAATACTTGCTTGGCAAGCCCGTGAACATCCTACCATTGAAGTTTCCGTGTGAATGTCACTTAAATCTACAAATTTGGGCAAGTCAAGTGGTCCATTGTCCTCCAATTCAGAATTAAGGAGTAGTAAATTTATATCAGTGTACAAGACTATTCTTGATGTGTGAAACCAGAAGAAACATTTGGTGGAAACTATCTGATGCCCTTGCATTCTTGGGATGGCAGTTCTTGAACATTCCCATCCTCCCTGGAGTCCCCAGTGCTCCATGAAAATGTGTGTTAGAGTTGACAAGACTCTCCAGGACCGGGTAGATGGCATCATGAGACATCAGAAAACACCCAATGTTTGAGCTGAGTAGGCTTCTTAGGGATAAGTGTGAGATTGGTGCTACCACTGAAAAGGATCTGATCTTTGTGGATACAGGCCACATTTCACTCAGCAAGGAAGCACAGAGCAAGATCTTAGATGTTGAACTGACACATAGCATAGTTAAAATGAATGAAAGAAAAACAGCTTAACAATCATTGAATGAATAACAATCATTGCAGTGATACATTTTTTGGCAGTTTGTTGTGGAGACATTCCTCTGTTTTCTAAACAAGATCCAATAAGAATCTGCTGGAAAACTAGGTTTGCCATTTGGGACTGCAGCTGTTCCTTCACTGAAGTTTTGGGTGCTTGTACTTTCTTTCTAATATTGTTCCCATTTCTGTTTGTCCTTACAGAATCAAGTATATTGTGTGCTTTGTTTTGCTTTAACTGGAGTAGAATTGTCCTCTTTCGACATCCAAATGAGACTGGAATAGGCAATTGAATTTATTTGTACCTTTGAGGAAATGGAACTAGTATAGTGGTGAAGAATATGAACTGGGAAGTACCTTCTTTTGAAATGTGTAGTTTGCATGCAAGCTGTAGTTCTCATTTGATTTAATCAATTATTCACCTCACTAAGTAGCCTTAGGCCAGCTTTTTCCAACTTGGTGCCCTCCAGATGTTTTTAGTTACAACTCCCACACCTTTAGTCAGAATGACTAATGGTCAGGGAAGATGGTAGCTGTAGCCCATAATACAGTGGTGCCTCGCAAGATGAAATTAATTCATTCCGCGAGACTTTTCGTCTTGCGATGTTTTTCGTCTTGCGAAGCACGGTCAGTCGCAACTGCACCTCTTCAAGCGGTTTTAAGAAAAAGGAAACAAACTCGCAAGACGTTTTCGTCTTGCGAAGCAAGCCCATAGGGAAAATCGTCTTGCGAAGCAACATGAAAAACTCTTTCGTCTTGTGAGTTTTTCGTCTTCCGAGGCATTCGTCTTGCGAGGTACCACTGTATCCTGAGAGCACTGGTTTAAGGAAGGCTACCTCAGGAAAACCATTATCTCTCTGATGGTCTCCACTGCAATATGGATGTAATATGGACCTACTGTTCAGGGTTACCATAAGTTTTACAGAGCGGATGTATCGAAAGTTCTTTGAACATTCTAAAGCTGTTTTTAAGGTTTTGATTTCTAAGTTTGGATTAGCTGGGAAAGCTGCTACACTTGGCAGATTAGCAAAATGTGTGTGCAGTCTGTAGGTTGATATGAAACTTGTAAAGTATAAAATAGGGCTGTTGGTAAGGATTTGAAAATTTGGAGCCAAGATCTGTGAACAAGAAAAAATGAGTAGTCAGAAGAACATTTGCTGACTGCTACAGACCAACCTGGAGCTGTGGAAAGATGTTTATTTTAGCTATAGCCAAATTTTGAAGTTATTGGGTTCTTAATGTTTACACACAATTTGCTAATCATAATTTATAACAACAGATTGTGAACTAGTAGCAATAATGATATAACTTGCTAGTAGTGTTCTGCTGCTTAATTTTTCTCAAATCATTCCAACTGAGATACTCCAAGAAATCAGAAAAACTAGGGAAAAGATGACCAAATCATATGCATACTTAGTTTGTGAGCAATTCCTGTTTAGAGGAATTTACACCTGAGTAAGTATGGAGCGGATTGATCAGCAAGACCCGACTGACACCCAGGAATAAGCCACTTCAGGGCAGACCAGAAGAGAAAATTATAGAGCATCACTTGTTGCTACCTCTAGCTCCTACCTAAAAGAACCCCAGTGTTTCATCAAGGATTTATAACCCATCCCGGACAACAATAACTCCTCTGCTAAGCTTTGGATAGCATGCCTGTTCTTGCTTACAAACAGCACCCTAACCTGAAACAGCTGTTCACCATCAAGAGGGCCCAGAAGGAATCAGGCCCAGGAACCAAATCCTGCAACAAACCTGGGTGTCAATTCCGTCCCTACATCTTTTTTATCAATACCATTGCAGGACATGATAATGTAGGGCACAGCACCAGCTCATTCACCTGCTCATCATAAAATGTAATATTGGTCATCAAATATTACAGTGATCTTCTGCATTCTGCATAGGACAAACAGGCCAGTCCCTGTATAAATCAATGGATACAAATTTGAGATGGTGGTACTTGAACAAAGGAATTTTAAAAGGATGCTCCAGGGTGAAACTGTTGAATTACAAGATTTTCAGCTCTGTTCATCTTGTTCTGAGTAGAGACAATGACTTCCTTTCCCACTACAGTGTTTAGTTAACTCAATATAAACAAGTTGGTTGGTGATAAGACATGCAGGTGTACCTTGCATACATAATACATTCCTTCTCAGATTGAATTGTCATTTCCTAGTTTCGCTGCTTGCAACCTCCCCCTTCCATCACCATGTGTGTGCATGTGCACAACTGAGGATCATACTTCATAGATGTGATAAAGTGGACTCTAGCTTGTGAAATCTTACGTCATAATAAAACTGGTTATTCTGTTGATTGAGAGTGACCTGTTATAACTGTTAGACATTTAAGTTGGCCACCACTCTTGTAAGTGCAGGTAGGACTATTAGGAGTTCTAATAAAATCTTTTCATCTGATCTTCAGTGACAGGATTTCCCCAGACACAACCCATTATTTGTATATGTGCATTCATTCTCCTCTTAGGTGTCCCTTCAGGCAAAAATACACTGTAGTCTCCTTGAGCAACTTGTATTGTGCTAATAATCTAATACACAATTTAAAACTAGTTTGCTACCAGTTGAAGATCTTTGTGCTTGTCTTTCACCTTGCTTACCTTTTGCTGCACATGAATTATAAAACTAAATGATTATTGATATATTAATTCTTAGAACTGTACTTGCTTGCATAAGCCTATTCACTTGGGGGAAAGTGCCAACCCTTTCAAAATTAAGGCTGCTGCTGAAGAAGTGCTGATATAGTGTGAAAGCTGGGCTTGAATGTGGAGGTGTTGCCTAATGTTAGTGATATTAGCAAACAATCTAAAATGCCATTGGTTCAAAATCTAAGAAATGTTAGACATGTCTTTGAGCTGTGAAAGACTTGCTGTGATGAACTTATTGAATTACAATAATAAGTATGTATAAAAATACATAGTGGCCTGGATTCCAAGTATATGATTATTTTTGTATGCCTAAGAGGGCATTCCACAGCAGCCCCTTGTTGCTCAGCAAGCAAGTTGAGATTCGGCTAGTTTGAGAGGTCAGAGTCCTTATAGAGACAGTTGCCTATCTATGTTACACAAAAGAATGCTAGGCACCATTCTTCTTGTATTTGTCTCAGTCTTGGGAGATCAGTTAGATAATGTCCATTTCACATGATGCATTGATTGTCAATAATCTTTTCATATGAAAAGGACATGCTTTCATAAAAAAAAATTAGGTAAAATCCAGTAGAACAAGCTTCTACTTGCACAACAGGACCTGTCTCTACCATCCCATGGAGCCTGTAAACTCTGCTTTAGAGGGTTGAGGGACCTTCCTGTGCAGATTTGCAGGGGATGTGGGAAGAAGTAGAGGAAGGATTTTGCTTGCTGATTGCATTAAGTTTTGCAGTATTTTATATGCAACAAAAATAGGTTTAGCTTGTTTTTCATTTTATCTTAATTCAAAAAGCAGTTTTTTTGTTGAGTTAATACTTGTAAGGGGACTTTATGTAATCCTAAATAAAATGGTATAAATGTTGTTGAATACATTGGGAGTTGTCTTTGGGCAAACATACAGCACCGCACTGTTAAAAGCTATGGCATGTTTTTTTCTAAGAACTTCGAATAATATGGTTTTGGGGCCTAATATTGAAGGTCATAACAGTTGGAATTTAAATCCTACGTATTTGTAGGCCAGTTCTCATGTGTGCGGGAGATTACTGGAAAATGTACTGACTTTTGAGGAGTTCACAATCTGTGCTCATTGTAGGGGCCTGGCTCCCCATCACAACCACTTGATCTTCTGTCTCATACACTTTTCCTTGTCATTCTGCTATTCTGTGGTCACATTGCTCGTAGTTTTGGTGAGAGGCTCAGAATACTACAAACACCAGAATAGTCAAATTGAGATGAAGCAAGGCAAATAAGTTTATGAATGGATTATATGATTTTCTTCAGAAGGTGTGTGGTAGACTTTTGGATACAAACTATGAGTAGCCTTGTTTGTAGTTCCTTCAAGAGTACTTTAAAGCCCATGAGTTAAGTTCATGTAATCTCTCTTGCAGTGATGAGTGTTAGTTTTATCTGAGGATGTTTGTTGTGTAAATTGCTCTCAAATCACTCTTGACTATGAAGGTACCTTCAGTCATACCAGCCTGCCTGCACCTTATTATCAACTTCTGAGCGGCCCTGCTTATGTGACTGCCAGTGAGAGTATTCAGGTTGGTGAGCAAGTGCTCTCTCGGTGGTGGCCCCACTTTTGTGGAACTCTGCTCCAAATGATACTAGATTGTTATAGTTTTATATAATGCAATTGTATGTGCTTAGCTTATATATATTTCTTTGCTGCTGTGTGATGATTTTTATTCTGGAAAGTAGGATATAAAATAAATATGTTGCCCTCTAATGTTCCTGTGGCAAGTAAAAATGTTCCAACATGGATGGATGCAAAGTGTCATTTCTGCAATTATAACATGCTGAAGTCTACAGGGGGGCAGAAGAATCCAGTTTTCCAATTGCACTTGAGTGTGGGAGAACAAGTGCTACTATGCTGGCAGAATGTACAATGTATTGTATACCTACCCAGCCCACCAGGGGATATACAAAAAATAAATAAATCCCAGATTGTAGCCACACACACCCAGCATCCATTCTTCTGCAATTATTTGGGTCCCAAGTCATTTAGAGCTTTGTAGGGCATTAGTAATACATTGAGTCAGACTTCATAGCACTCAGCAGCCCATGCAGAATTTCTTAGGATGAGTATTGCATGATTCCATCTTACTTCTCCAGATGCCACCCGTGGCAGTTGCATTCTGCACTTGCTGCTGCCTCTGGCCCATGTTCAAGCTGAGCTTTCAAAATGTCTTGCAAGCAACCCAAATGCAAAGCATGAGTTAATGATGCTGGGCTGTCTTTATGTCAGCGCATTCATGGTTGTGATAGAGCAAATGTTTAAGGGAAAACTAGTCCAGCAAGTTTTAATATTTGTTTCTGATAGTAGGCACAATCCATAGAGATAAGAATGCCTAAATTCTGCTGAATTGCCCCCATGATTAATGGATCATTGGTGACATAACAGTTTAAGACTGGGCATCCTTATTTGCAAACAAAAGCTTTAGCATTCTGCTTTCATTAATGTGGAACATGTTTGTCACCAGTTTAACCCATAAGGAACAATGGGCAGTATCCAACTAAATAGATCCACTAGTGCAAGGACTTTGGGCTATGCAAAGAAACTTTCCCTCCATCTCCTTTCACTGCCCCCCTAAATTTGTTCTAGGGGTTCCCACAGCCCCCTTGAGCAGATTTGGGGAGGGTGCAAGGGGAGAGGAGGGGAAGTTCTGTTGTTCAGGCAGAAATATCCTGGTAGTTGATCGTGAACAGGCACTTCTTGTTTATCTTGGAGCAGTTGTGGTTGTTTACCTTAAGCCTATTTAGCTTCCACCCCTTTAAGGTAAGGTTGGTTCAATTAGTTATTTGCAGTCAGAATACACATTTTGCTTTCAGACTAAATACTGTATCTGAATCGCTATGAGTCAAATCCTAGATAATAGTTGTGCAAGTTTGGACATATCACTTTCTCCCAATTTTAATAGTTATGTTGGCCAAGCCCCCCCCCCCACTGTGCCATGAAGCCAAGTATGCCTCTTAACAACCAAGGAGTACCAGGGATGAGAGATCTGAGCTCAGCCTGCAAATTCTTGCTCTGTTTAATACTGGACAGTGTGCGCACATGTTTATATTTATCGACAGCTTGTGGCAATTATGATTGTTTCAGTTTGTCTGACGGCATTTATTCCTTGTTACAGGTGATTGTGTAATCCCTACATTACAAAAGCGTTTGACTACTGATCTGTGATCAGTAGGCTTTGCCCATCTTATGGAAATAGCACTCAACTAATATTTTCCATCCCACATTTGTCTTGCAGCAGTTGCCCAATATTTAATTGCTTTCTAGTTGGAAGTGAAGTTATTCCTTGGTTCATTAGCTGTTTGAGTGGGGCAGCATTGCTCTCCTGTCTTCCCAACTTTGCACATCACTGCTGTTTACCAGGAGGGCGAGGACCAGGAAATGGGAGCTTAGTGTGGGCACAATATTGGACTGGCTCTACTGCTGTGCCTGTGTAAAGTTCTGATGGCCAATAGTGACTTAGTTGGGTCTGTTAAAAACAGTTTTGATTATTATTTAATTGATTTGATGATTTCCTTAGAAAATAATATTTATGAAAGTTTCCATAATGCTGACAGTGTTCCATGTAGCACAGCCCATGTATGGAGAGGTTCCGGTTCATATTAACAAGGTACAATAATTTAATCTCTCTTTGCCTCTGGTTATCCCACTAGTATATGTACAGTGGTACCTCGGGTTAAGTACTTAATTCGTTCTGGAGGTCCGTTCTTAACCTGAAACGGTTCTTAACCTGAAGCACCACTTTAGCTAATGGGGCCTCCTGCTGCTGCCGCGCTGCTGGAGCATGATTTCTGTTGTTATCCTGTTATCTTAACCCGAGGTATTTCTGGGTTAGCGGAGTCTGTAACCTGAAACGTCTATAATCCGATGTACCACTCCACTGAAATAAGGTTTGAAGAACAGTATTGATTTAGCTATTGATAATAGTGATTTTGTGTATACTTCTTACTCATAGTTTCCCCAGTGTTTGTGTGAATATTCAAACAGCTTCCTGTTGTCTCCACGTTTTAACTGAGTTTGCTGCTCAATTAGAATTAAGTTATTGCAGCCTGTCAGAGACATTCCTGATTCTTGTGAAGAACTTAATGACTGCAAGTACTAACTCTTAAGCTAGCATTGAAAGCACCAGAGAACAGAATATGCATAGAACATTTTAATCAAAGAGTAACTTCATCCAATTGGCTTGAATCCCAAACATTCCCCACATTATGAATATGGACAGTTAATTAATCCTGTTACTATGTATGTACGTGCATGCTTGTCACCCTTGGGGGGGGAGAGAGAGAGAGCGAGTTCTCCAGTGGAGTCTGTAACATTTATCCTCCAGTGACTATTCTCAAATACTTTATATCATTATGATGGTTGATAAAATACTGTTTTCTTGGCAGGTATCAATATCGTCTGGTCTGGCTCAGTAGACAAACAACTGCATCTTTAAAATCTTACTGCTTTCACAAATATCAATATCTGATCAATAAAATGCATTTTTAGCTGAAGAAAGAAGCTTACACCAGTTTGCAGGAGAAGATATTGATTTTCTGTTAGATGCAAAAATCCTTTATTTTTAGATCTTGCTAATGCTGTTAGTGTATATTGAGGATGAAGGAAATTAGAAGGTTTATTTTTGTGGAGCAGAAGCACGGTTGTTATACAATTCATTTTTACAGAAGGAAAGGAAAAAGCTAGCTGGGAAAGAAGCTGCTTGTGAAGCTTAAGAAAGAAACTTTAGGCTTCTGCTACTATATGTAAACTAGAATTCTTGCTAATCTACAGAAGTTGAGCATCAGCAATGTTCTGTTGCTGTGTCTGGTCTCACAACTCTAACCACTACACCACACTAAGCTTATTGTTAAAACCTACCTACCTTCTCTGCGATGTACCCATGTATTTTCTATTGTGTCGCTTTATTTTTCTTCCTCTGATCATTCTTACTCCATTTAACAAAGGTAGGCATTTTCAAATACATTTTCTGTCTTCTAGAAGGAAATACCTTTCATTCTCTTTTCCTTCAGCTTGGCTTTGTCTCATATATACTATTTCCCCATTTTTCTTACTCCTCTTACTTTTTTGTGTATAAAATAGATGGCAGGCCTGCAGATAATTTATGTTGACAGCATATTAAATATTGCTGCTTATTAATGTGCATTTTGCAGGCCAAGTAAGCATCATAGGAGCAGTAGTAAACATGGTGACCTTTATTGATGTCCTTTGTACATTTTTTTTAATGTGGAGATCACTTAGCAGTATCTACATACATTTAGTCCAGTAGCACCTTAGAGACCAACTAAGTTTGTTAAGCCAAATCATGGCTTAGCATGAACAAGTCAATGTGCAACCTCTCGAAGAGGAAGCCATGGCTTAGCTTAGTGTGTGTCATCTGACCTCAGGCTTGTGGTTTAGCTGTCTCCAGACAAACTATGAGCTGTAACCAAGGTTTGTCCTGGGATTTGCAGCTCATGGTTTGTGTGGGAAAGCTACATGTGAGCCCTTGGTTAAGTCAAACAAAGCCTTAGCTCAGCTCCACACAGCAGCAGAGCAAATGAAGGAAGAGGAAAGTGGCTACAATGTCTTTCTGAGAGTCCCACACATGCCAGGTTTATGCTAAGCCATGGTTTGGTGTTATGTATGATCAGGCCAGTGGGTATTTCTTATCTTATGCTTGCAAGTCATTATACAGTGGTACCTCGGGTTACAGACGCTTCAGGTTACAGACTCCGCTAACTCAGAAATAGTACCTCGGGTTAAGAACTTTGCTTCAGGATGAGAACAGAAATCGTGTGGCAGCAGTGCGGTGGCAGTGGGAGGCCCCATTAGCTAAAGTGGTACCTCGGGTTAGAACAGTTTCAGGTTAAGAACAGACCTCCGGAACGAATTAAGTTCTTGACCTGAGGCACCACTGTATAGCAAAGGGAAGAGCAAGCACAATGCCATTGTACTTTAAGCTATTATTGTTATTCTTAATAATAATATTCTGGAAGCAGGCTGTGTAAAGTAAAACTGAGGGCAGGAAGTAAGACTGTTTTCAAAAACATGTGTTAAAGCTTTTCCCCTAGTCAATGCAAGCATTTGTTTTCACTTTTTGTATATAATAGGCTGATCAAATGGACAATACCTCTCATTCAGACATTTTAAAATCTCAGTTTGTTTTTAGTTCAGTGCAGTTACTTTTTTAAAAATGCTGTTGTGATGTGAGCCTCTTTGAGCTCAACATTTGTTGTTGGAGAAGCGAAATACAGATATTAAATAAACAACAACTCAGCTCATCAATATGTTTGTGTTTTAATAGCTGTGGAGCTGGAACGGGTTGCTTCTGTATTAGTGATGATAATCAACCAAGTTTTACTCACAGTAGACCAAATGAAATTAGTGGACCTAACTTAGACATGTTCATTAAAATCAATAGGTCTACTCTAAGTCAAGCATAGCTGAATAACACCTGAGTTCTATAAGGGGAATAGGTTTGAGGGCTATATGTATACACATGAATAGTTGCTGGATTTATTTACTTGCATGGGAACTTATGTTTTGGCTCTGTAATTTCTTTTTGTGAAAGACAGAACACAGTTGTTAAAACATAAGAGAATTTAGTTTTAAATACAGTCTTGGTAAAGCTTTGAACAGAGATTTCAATAGTGGTAGCTCTTAATCTTAACCACAGCTTATAGGGCCAGGTTTTGCAAATGACAGCTACTTGTCTCTTCCTGGCAAAAATACTGAACGCTCAATAAAGTCTTACAGAATTTGTGCTTAGGTCATATATTACTGAGTATAAATTTTGCAGAAAACAATATGTTTAGGGTTATGCTTTAGCAAAATACCACAAGTGTTTATTCTGATCATTTAGCTCTTTTCATGCCTGAAATTTACACGGGCGTGCTGGAATAAATGCTCATTATCGTGGATTTTAAAAACATTTTGATTTAAATTACACTTGTGTCTGTGATAAGCCTGCACCATTTAACTGTACAATTAATGGAATTCTTGGTGCTATTGCAGTTAAGCTATCATCTTCCCTTTGCCAGTTTTCAGTTATTTAGTTTTGACAGCTTGTGATCTTCACAACTTGTCTTAAGGTTTCTATGGCAACACAGCGTAAATGGCAATTGACACTAGAGATGTGCATGTGCATATATGGTGAGCTAATATTGCCCTGCAAACTAGAAACTTGTATGCAGGGTGCTTCTTGCTTTTCATGCCATTCCCACAGATTTCTAATGCATTTTTGCAATCGCTGCATACATTGAGTCACTTTGTAGTTATGGCAAAAAGTAAATAAACTTGAATTGACCCCTTTAAATAAATGCCTGCTGATTCCTTCCTTCCAGTTTGCTTTGATGCGTGTATTTTGTTTCCTTGTTCCTTATCCGATCTTCTGGTTAGACAGAATTTGGTGTGGGTTGAGGCAGTGAGGTATGAATTTGGTGGCTTGTCCTAGGAGTTGCCTGAAGATGCCAAAGCCTGGATCACAACCCCTGTATCATAGCTTGTGTAGTGACTTGAGCCTGTTTAACTTTTGTATAAGGCAGGGTAATGCTTTATGTTACGGTTGGGTTTTTGAAAAGGCAAAGTAATAGGAAGCCCAGGCTGGACAGAATTAGGCCAGATAAGCCTCCACGTTTCTCTGATGCATGATTTAAACCTGCTTTTGCCTGACAGACAAAAGCTGCAGATTTTTATTATAATATCCAACTTTTTCTTACAACACCCCCACCCCACCCCCATTTTCTAAATCTATGTAGCTGAAACACCATTAAATTCTTGGAAGTGCTGACATAGGAAACTGGCTGTGCTACCTTAATGATACAGAGAATCATTTTGCTGCCCTCACCTCAATTTGCTGATTTACTAGCCTGCTTCTGACATCTGTTTAAAATATCATATTTATAGAGAGCTAGCTAGCTTTCATAGTTAAAGCTACTTAAAAAAAAGAGAATTGTATTGGGATCTTAATTACTCATAAAGGATGATCAGAATGAAAAATGCAGTGATATGTATTCCTATTTTGAAAATCAGGCCTGTCATTAAAATAGAAAAGCTGTTAGGGTTTCAGTTTTGTCAAATCCATTGCAGCAAGTAGGCAGCCTTAATGAATTCAGAATATACTAATAGTGTTTCAGTATTGTATATCACTCAAGGAAGCGTTTCAGTTTTTAATCAAATCTGTCTTAAGAGGAGGCTTCTTAAGTATGGCTGTACCTTGTATTGTCCGTATTTTAGTAATGCAAATATATAACTATCAGTTCTTGAAGCCAAATACCAGTTATAAGGTAGGCAAGGATGTCTGACTGTTTAAAGTTTCTTACAGGGTGAATTTGATTTAAATCAAATCGATTTAAATCACTAGTCAGTAACACTTGATTTAAATCCTTTTTTTACAGAAAGACTCAGTCTTGCTGGTATAATCTTAATATTTACAACCATATGAAGGTCTCATTTTGGGAATAATAAATTTTCAGAGTAGTTTTTACAATTATATCAAAAATTACTGATTTGATTGTATTAGAAATACATAAACAGATAATTATGAAATTATGGTGAGGTTTAATAAGTTAACTGTTTATATTTGGACAACTTTTCTGCTGCACTTTATTGGAAGGAGAAAAATAATCATTTCCTTAATAACCACTTAAACAATTTATTTAACTAAAACAATAACATTATAGCATATGTATCCATGTTTGATAACTGATGTGGTTAAACATTTTTTTAAAAAAAAACTTGTACTGAGTTTTAGCACACATGAAAAACTTAAAACAAATCCTTATTTCCTGATGAACTATAATGTAGTGGAAGGTTAGCCTGACCAGGGAGGTGGTGGCCAACCTGACATTTTCAAAGGAGCTGGCATTCAGCACCAATCAGCTGACTGACCCCAAGAACAAGCCCTTTCTAGGTTACAACGTGATGTCATAATGACATCCCACCCACCTGGTCAAAGTTGGCCCTCCGGGGGGGGGTACAGGAGTTGGGCTTCAGTCCGCTAAACAGATCAGAGTTCTACACCCCTGCTCTATGGTAAAAATCTACCAACTTCACAAATTCTGAAAGATTTTATTGAGCGTTCCGTATTTTACACCCAGCACACACTTCAAAGGGCCTCCTTTTGTCAGATGCAGACTGAAAAGCGACTTACAAATTTACAGAGTGAAGGCTATGTCATGTCCATTTCCTCTATTGGAAATTCAAGCATTGTATTGAATTAGTTCTACAAAGGACTAGAGGTGAATTATTGGTTACCACACATTTGGAGGTTGATAGTTCAGCAAAAGTTGGGAGGGGAAGACGCTGCTCCTCTCCTTGCTAATAATTACAACATAATATTCTATACGAGACAAATGAACACTGCTCTGCTCTGGTGTTGTTTGAATTTGGCTGCCCTTAATGATCTGTGACTTAGTTAAAATTGACACAGAGTTCTGTTTGCCTCTGGTGCTCAGTGATTGATTATAGTTGAAATAAGTACAGTGATTATGGCAAACTTCTTTCTGTTCTCAATAATGCAGAATTTGGTTTCTGCACTATTCCCATAATAACAGATCAAAATGACTATACCAAGGGGGTTAGTAGCAATGCATACACTGTAGTGGCTAACACTTTCAGGTGCACCCCTTCAATATGTGAAATAATTCAGATAGCTCATTGAGATTTTATCAGAATTATAGGTGATCAGCTCCAGGTTGCGCAAAAAATTCCTGCATTGCACAGGGATAGACTAGATGACCCTCTTGGTCCTTTCCAACTCTATGATTCTTTGAATCTGTGGATTCATATGCCTCTCCTGATGCTGAAATTAAGGTAATGAAAGTAAAGTAAAGAGTTGGCACATTTTGAAATCTCCAACATGCTGCCCAATTGGCTTCTGACTTGGACAAATAATTAATTGTGGGTTTGCTACAGTATTTAACTATTTTTGAAAGTATTTGTTAGCACTAGGTATAACCTTTTCTACTGTGCACTGTATTTTAAGATACACTAGCATGCTTCTGGCAGAATCTATATTTAGAATAAAACTTGACCTGACAGACGGTGTGTAAATTGTTCTATCTTTACTTTGCAGAGAACTGTCTTTTGAACGATCACCGACATTTATCAAGTAGAAGTTATGTGAAATCATAAAAGCAATGATCTAGTAGAGTACTCTATCCCGGAACTTCTCCAAGTGCTAAAATGTGGAGTAGCTGAAATAATTGGGTAGGAATGATTTACATAAATGTAAACAGGCCATTCTTAATCTGAGTGTGAGATGGTTCAGCTAGCCTCTTAGAAATTGGGTTTGGTTTAAAAGTGGTCTTGGCCATTGTAATATTTGAAATGCCCTCCTCCGAGAGACTCACTTGGTACCTATGCTGTGGTCTTACAAGTGCCAGGTGAGTGTATGTTTTTCTACGTCTTTTTAAAATTACGGTTCATTGGGTGCTTCAGTTTTTGCACCAAGTTCCACTTTGCTAGGTTTACTTTGGCTTTTTGCTGGGCTTTTTACTTTGTGATTTTGCTCTGTTTTTGTTCAAATTGTGAATCGTATTTTTAATCAAGTTCCACTTTGCTAGGTTTACTTTGGCTTTTTGCTGGGCTTTTTACTTTGTGATTTTGCTCTGTTTTTGTTCAAATTGTGAATCGTATTTGAAGAAAGCAAAGGCGGAGGGAGGGGCAGAGAAGGAGAGAGAGAGAAATTGATGGTAATGCCACAAGTGCACAAGTGCCTTAATCTTAAAGAATGATGTGGGAATAGGGAGCAGACATTTGGAGGTTCTTTATCTTTTAGGTGCTTGCACATATCCAACTGCACCATTCCCTACTGGGAAGCAACATAATACAGTCGTACCTTGGTTTTCAAACAGCTTAGTTCTCAAACGTTTTGGCTCCCGAACGCCGCAAACCCGGAAGTGACTGTTCCGGTTTGTGAACTATTTTTGGAAGCCGAACGTCTGACGGGGCTTCTGTGGCTTCTGATTAGCTGCAGGAGCTTCCTGCAGCTAATCAGAAGCCGCACTTTGGTTTCCGAAAGTTTTGGAAGTCAAACGGACTTCCAGAATGGATTCCATTCAACTTCCAAGGTACAACTGTATGACTAATTTCCAGTTGCAAAAACAAGCTGTTGGCTAGGTATGTTTCCCACCCATATTTGTTAAGTTTACATGCCACCCTTTATCTAAAGGCTACATAGCAGTTTACAGCATAATAAATAGCATAACTCATGTAGATAACACAATAGCAATAATATGTAAAAGTTAAGAACAGTTACCAATAGTTCATAATAAGCAGTAGCATCCAATTAACAAGCAGCAGCAACAACAAGTTACTAATAAATTACTTCAACCACTCATATGAATGCTTATCTGAAGAGATGTGTCTTTACCTGATTCCTAAAAAAAACACCTAAGAAGTGAAGAAGATTCCTTACATCATCATTCCCACATCACCTACAAAAGGTTCTTCTACAAGGAATTCTAAAAGCAAGGAGCCATTTAAATCTGTCCAATGAAACCTACAAGATTCAAGAAAGAGGCTTTGTGACATTCCTACTGAAAACAGGAAATGTTTTAAAACCGTTGCCCAATTCTGCCATGTGGTCTAGTTAGAACTATTTGTTGAAAGGCAATATATAAATGTGGAGGCAAGGAAAACATCACTCAAAGGGTCATAGAAGCTTGTTCCTCAAAAATGAAATTAAAAGGTGATTTCGATAACTTAGTATTCCTCATTTTGGAAGAAGGTTAAATTACGGTACATCCTTCTATCCCAGCACAGGAAAACCAATATGGAGTTCCTGGAAAATGCTTAACAAACTAATGCTTGGTTTTTGAATAATAGTGCTACTCTGAAAGTAGAGGTAGGTTAATCCTATGAAATGTATTTTGATCTTTATCTATTGAAATTCAGTAGGAATCTGTTTGTTTGAATTATTGACTCTTTTATCTGTGTAAGTGCTGCATCATTTTTTGCATCTTGTATAAATATTTTGTTACCCGCTATCAGGAATCAGTAACTGCCATAGTCAAGTTGGAAGATAAAAAGGGAATTCCTTGAAAAGGTGGCAATTGAAGATGAAATCAAGACATTGACAAGAGCACCTAATTTCTCCTTGATATTGTCAGCTAGATTTGTCTCATGTCTTTGCTTCATCATGTGCATTATATTGCAGAATTTTATCATGTCACCTCTTATTTATTACTTTTCAATATTGCAGTGGTTTAACTTTGTGTTGGAATGGTGTTTTCTGCTTATAATATTGCTGAGTAGGTAGCAATAAAAAGATACTGACATTTGATATTAAAGCACTTGGTATAGTATTTTTGGTTCATACCAGACGTCTACAATTAAAAGGTTTTTAGTTAGCTAGCTAATGTTAATGAGTTGAAAGACTGGTAAAGGTAGTTTATAGTATATCATTATCACATGTTTATAAGGTTCGGTAAATGAAATTGCCATAAACTAGTGCATCATGTATTAAAATGTCTAAAAAGTTTTAATACAATATAATTTTAGTATAAAGGAGATCTATATTGATTGAAAGGACTGCATTTAAAATAAAAGCAGGGAGGCATTTTGTCCCAAACTTTGCAGGGCTGTTTCTTCTGAAACATTTTCTATTGCCTGAATAGGTAGTAAAATGGAAATGTTTGACCTTGATATAAAGGATATTGTTTCCTAAAGAATTTGATTTTTCCATCAAGTGATAAAATCGGAGGACATTTTTGTTAACGTTGCAGGTTACTTTTTATATCTGCATTTGCTTGCCACTTACCCTCTAAGTTGCTTCTTCAAGTCTCAGATGCTGTGGTGCTGAATCCCAGATTGGCTATTGAAACTAAATAGCTGACTAGTCAGAAAAAGACACAAAAATATTAATCTTCAGCTACAGAGAGAGGCAAGTCAAGGGTTGCTGTATGGAAGACACTCCTAGTTAAGTGGTTCTCATGTGGTTGGAAGAACATGTCAAGGGCACTACACACTGCCCTCACTATAGGCAGGATTCTGAAGTGCTGCCAGTGACAATTTGTATGTTAAAGTGCCATGTTGTTATAACATCTGATTTGCTGAAGTCTCGCTGCTTCCATTTCTTCCTTCATTCTCCTAGCATCTGCTTATGGTTCCTTAAGTGGCCTGACACCTGTTTAAGGCCTATGGAAATGAATTAAGTCACACTTGGTGGTAGCATTTTAAGCATTTAGTGCTTCGTATACACGACTGGTTTGTTTTTATTTGGTTCTTTGTAGCTGCAAGTGTTACAAATGTTGCTTGCTGAAGGTAATCATATGATTGCTGAAGGTAATCATAACAAAGCTACAATATCTGAGTTTCCCACGAACTGAAAGAATAATATAAACCTCTAGTTCATGGGAAACTCAAAATACTGAAGATTTGTTATGATTCCCTTCAACAAAACCTCCGGTGTAACTTTGAACCTTTAGTTCCATCATCTAACTTGGCAATCTAAATATTGTGTTAATGCAAATTAGTTAGGATATGACATGCAGCACAAGTGTCTATATAGTATAAATAAAATATATTCCACTTAAGGAAAACCAACAACTTGCTGTGTGTCACACAGCAATGAGAATCTCTGGATCTTGATTAAACACCAGCTGCCACATCTGAAAAAGCCTCCTGAATGCCTAGGAACAGAGTGGTTATGTTGTGCACTTATGGGATATACATTTGCTTACTTGGCTTAAGAGGAAATAGGCACCCAGGAGTCAATCATGTTGTCCATGTTCCATCCTCACTCATGTGTAATTAGGTGAGAAGAGGATAGCACACAAAACTTAAGATTTGTCATCAAAGAATAGCAAGACACCCCCTGTTGAAGGAGCAATAATATAATTGTAATTGTACCGTTGTAAACTGGAACTGTTATTGGGATGAACCCATTCTCTTTCTTCAATGGTAAGCTTAAGTGGTGGCATTCAGAAATCCTGTTTACATGCCAGGGAACTGTTAGAACACCCTTTCCATGCCTTGGGGTCTCAGATGTTGGTGTTAGATTACAAACCCCATCTTCCCCAGCCATCATGGCCAACGATCAGGGATGATAGGGTGGTAGTCGAGAAACACCTAGGGACCCAAAATTGAGAATGCTGTGCTTGAAGCTTGCTTTGTTACTCTGCAAGTATGCATGCAATAAACAGAGTATCAGTTCTGTGGATCTCTGCATTCCCAAACTTGGGAGGTTTGATTTTAAATTTAAGCAGTCATTAATTATAGTTTAAAATAAAATAGGTTTAGTAGTACAGTGGTGCCCCGCAAGACGAATGCCTCGCAAGACGAAAAACTCGCTAGACGAAAGGGTTTTTCGGTTTTGCGTTGCTTCGCTAGACGAATTTCCCTAGGGGCTTGCTTTGCAAGACGAAAACATATTGCGCTTTTTTCTTAAAGCCGCTTGAAGAGGCGCAGCTGCGACAGACCGTGCTTCGCAAGAGCGCGAGGGCCCGGGCGGTCGCGCCCAGGCGAGGCTCCCACCCGCCACGCCATGCCGATGCCACGAGCGAGCGAGCGAGCGAGCCCAGGCTGCCGACGCGGGACGCCGCTGGACGCGGCAGGGGCGCCGGCCAGGGTACGCGCGGTGGACTCACGCCCGGCCCTAACCCGCGCGGGCGGCGATCGAGCGATTGAGCGGGGCGCCGCCGCGGCGGTCGGGGACGGTGGCCCGTCGCCCTCCCTCTCTCCGCGGAGGGCAGGGTGCGGGCGACCCCTCCGGCCGGCGGCGGTGTCCGCCCGTTGATGTGCTGGGAGCCCCTCTGGGCGCCCGCGGGTGGCCGGCCGGGGGCCGCCCGGCAGGCAGCAGCGGGCGTCTGGGCCGGCGAGCGGGAAGAGGGATGCGCTATCGCTTGCGTCGCCGCCGGGTCTTTCTCCTCTGGCGTCCCGTCACCGGGCAGATGGGCGCCGGGAAGGCTTCGGCCGACGCGTGGTGGCGGCGTCGCCACCCTCTCTCCCGTCTCGTCCGCGCGAGGCGCTCCGCTCGCTGCCCCTGCCGCTGGCGGCCCCCTCGGACCTCTCTGGGTGCGGGCCCGTCTGCCGTACGAGGCCCCCTCGGGCGTGCTGGCCGACTGGAGGGAAACTCCAGAGGCCCGCAGGGGGCAGGGCGGCGGAAGCGCGGGGGTCTCCCTCGACGCGTCCCTTCCGCCACGGGCGCGCGGCGGCCGGCCAAGGCTGGGGCCAGCCGCGCGTCGTCTCCCCGCGGTCAGGGGTTCGTGCAGTCCATGTTTCCCTCCGCCCAGGGTCCGGGTACCTGGCGCCCTCCGGGGCGGCGGTTCAAAGACTCGAGCGGCCTCGTCGCGCAGGGGACGAGGCCGGGGAAGCGGGGGCTCTGCCTTAGCCTCCCGTGCCCCGCGGTTGCAAGGCTCCCCACCGGCGGGGCCTCGGGCCGGGCTGAGCGCCCGGACGGTGAAAACCCCCCCAAAAAGAACAAAAAAACACACAAAAAACCCAAAAAAAGGCGCAGCTGCGACAGACCGTGCTTCGCAAGACGAAAAACATCACAAGACGAAAAGACTCGCGGAACGAATTAATTTTGTCTTGCGAGGCACCACTGTACTGCAAAGATTCTTTCTTGTGCAGTTCGTGAGATCATACCCGTATTTCTGCTTTCAATGTGTATTAGGGCTTATACAAAATATGTCTTGGCCTCTGGTGTTGCTCTTGATCTGTAGCTAGTATAGTGCTACAAATATTTAGCTTTCTGTTGACCTTTTGAATTGTTTGCACCTTGGTAAAAGTGTGTGCGTGTGCATGATATAAAATATTTTGTCTGGTACTATAAATGCCAAACGTTCTGCCATGGTCACTAACCTTCAACAATGGAGAGGTCAGAGAAGATTTTTTCCAACCCTTTAGGACTCTGTATAAAGGGCATTGCATTATACATTGGGGAAACTTCTCCAAAGCCCAGAATGTTCACATAGTAAGTTGGTCCCCTTCAGACAAATTCTTTTTAAAGATCTGGAAGGACTTTGTATGAAGTAGAATGTGATAAAAGAATACAAAACAAAGTGGTCACCTTTAGAAAACAAAAGGTAGCAAAAGGGGGAAGAGAAGGTATGACAGGCACACTAGGAACACAGAAGAAAGAAATTGCTTTGAAAACCATGTTCGTATTTCCCCATAAATCATTCTGCTGAGATCATTTCAAAATGGTGTTGGACTTCCCTGTGTGCTTTTAGAATGAAGTCCTCATGGTGTGCTAGAGGAACAAATCGCCTTTGTGTTACTGGCTTACTGTGGGTGACAAAGATTGAAAGACACAGGCTTTCTTAATATAGTCTGCTCTGATTTCATATCAGAAAATGCATAAGGGTGTTGGAGGATTTTACATTATTTTTGCTTTGCTTTGCTTTTATTGTTACTTTCTGTGACAAAGTATTGGCGTTCTAGTATTATTCCCTCTGACAAGTGAACATAAATAAATGGCAGGAAGTGATAGTGAAGCAATTAAAAACAAGCCTTAGTGTTTATTTAGCTTAGTGGTAGAGCACATGCTCCATCCCTTCCATGATGCTTCTTTTGACCACAGAGGGATCTGCAACACAAAGCAGAACAGATGGGAACTCATGTGTTTAAGAACATTAGAGAAGAGTTGTATGTTAGTGGCACAGCAGATGCTTTGCATGCAGAAGGTTCCACATTCAATCTCTGAATAGCTCAGATAGGAATGGGAAAGATTCCTGTCTGCAGCTCTGGACCCCTTCAATGTAGACAGTACTGAGCTTGATGAGCCAGAGGTCTGACTTAGTATATGACAGGCTGGTATGTTCATATATGTTCAACTGATTCCCTTCTCCTTCCTTAGCTTCCTTTCAGTGGTTTCCAGATTTTTTTCAAAGATGGCCAGATATGATGAAGTGGAGGGCCGTGAGGGCCGACCACAGGGCCAACCAAAGTTGTTGGCCTTTTTTTAGGATTGAAGTGGTTGAGCTTTTTTTTTATTTTACCCCAGAAAATAAACTGCCACAGGGGCCAGATTAAACCAACAGGTGGTTTACTAGAGAGGATTATTCTAATTTCTTGTTGGTTAACTTGTGTCATACAAATGTTACTAGACTTGGCTAAATGCATCTTCCTTGAATGATCTGGAGCTGTGGAGCCCATGAAAACATGTCAAAGAAATTGTTTCAATTCATTCCATCCTTTATGCAATCTGAGGATCAATCCCAGCATATTAATATAATATACTGACAGGATTCCTACTTGTTTCTTCTGGTATACCAATATCCTCCAGAAAGTTTCATGTCCCTGACAATTTTACAAAACTGGAATATAGGCATTTAAGATCTTGGTGGTTTTATCTTTCTTCTACACCTTTGGCCCTACAGATGTTGCTGAACTACATCTGCCATCATCCCTGGCCATTGGCCATGCTTCTTCTTGAGGCTGAGGGGAATTGTCATTCAGTAACATCTGGAGGGCCAAAGGTTCCCCACACCTCTTCCACATCAAGGAATACAGTTAATGGGTTAATTCTCCATGAATCAGCAGAGATGTCTGCAGGTGCATTGTGGGGAATAAGTCATCTTTTGACTCCCTTATCTCTATTACCGGGCAGATTTGGCAAGTAACTTTGAATATAAAAGAACTCAGGTTACAGCATACTGTGCAGTTCATGGTAGGAGATTGCAGAGATTGTTGAAGGCTATCTGTTGGAACTGCGGATTGAAGTGAAGATTATTTGAAGTGGTTTTAGAGGAAGAAGTTGGAAAATTGCCAGTCTTCAGAGCTCAGAACCCTATCAGTTGCAGGACTTTGAAAGCAGTTGAACTTTGGGTGTGGCTGTGGTCTTTAACACAGCAAGGACTTTGAAGCAAATAACCCTTTCTGGACTCAGAGAGGGAAGACTATTTGCAACATCTGTAAATAATGTGTATAGTGGTATATGTTGGTGTTGGCCTACTAAAGGCCAACACTTCTAAATGGCTGTTTCCTTTGGTGAGCTTAACTACTTGCGAGCTTCTGCAGCACATGTAGCCAACAACTCCAACATCCCACACAAATAACTTGAATTCCAAAATGAGTGGTAGAGTTGTATGCCGACATACTGATCTCAGCCCAAACCTCCAGATAGCAATGTAGTTTATAAGGAACAGAGGACATGCCGAGAACTTTGCCCACATTTATTGAATTATTTGAATTGCCTAATTTTTTCAAAAGGGTAGCAGGGCCAGAAAAATTACCAGAACTTATATGCTGTTTCATGCATAAGTATCACTATATATACAATATGACCATTGTAAAACATAATAAATAGGGGGGAACATTATCCTTATTGTTTCTTTTTCTTATTCCTATTAATCTGATATCTGAAATGATTCTTCAGTGTTTCCAAGCTCAAACATTTCTTAATTTAAGAGAAATTAATTCTCTAGACCACTGAAATGAATTTGCAGTTAATGTCACCCTATATCCTTGGGGGTAAAGACTATTTTTGTATAAAGATTGCTTTGTTCTGAAATGTAAAGGAAGAAATTAAGTTGGAGATTAGAACATTTTCCCCAGGTGAGGCTGATCAGACAGTAGAAGGTCTGACAAAGAAAGGCCAGAAATGTTTTGTCCTTAGAAGCTGAAGAAAGGAGCGAGGAGAAGAAAAAGCACTCTGAAAAAGCACTCTAGAAGCAATCTTCCACTGATGTACTGGGATAAACTGTGATCCCTGAGAGAGATGGCTCCTGCTTCTATTCCCATCAGCGAAAAGCCATGCTTGACAAGATTCTTCTCTAGAGATTGGTCTTTCAAGAATTAGAAGTTTTTCATCTTGGATGTTTTTAATCATAGACAAGAAAATTAAGCTATAGTAATATACCAGATACAATGAAAGCTCAAACATATATGGTAGCCCACAAAAGGAAAAGACTTACTTGTATACAGTGGTTCCTCGGGTTACATACGCTTCAGGTTACATACGCTTCAGGTTACAGACTCCGCTAACCCAGAAATATTACCTCAGGTTAAGAACTTTGCTTCAGGATGAGAACAGAAATCGTGCTCCAGCGGCAGCAGGAGGCCCCATTAGCTAAATGGTGCTTCAGGTTAAGAACAGTTTCAGGTTAAGAACGCACCGGAATGAATTAAGTACTTAACCCGAGGTACCACTGTACAATATTTAAAAACAGTCCTGCAACAGATTGACACAGTTACATCTCTCACTGATTTTTAAAGAACTTGTGGGCCTTTTGTTTGAAAGTTGGGGCAACCAGTGTTATGTCAGTGGTAAACAAGTTTGTGAGAATCTGTCTTTTTATATGTTCCATAGTCACATTGTCTTAAAGTGTTAGAAAGGTGAGCCATTAGAAGGGTGAGCCATTTTGTATATTAGTTGACAGTATTGTGGTAATTTTTTTTAAGACCAAACATCCCTTTTCGTCTGACATAAGTTGAAGCATTTGTGAGGCACATTACACACCATTCATATTCTTTGAAAATATGTCTGGACAGAGTTCCTGGGAAGAAGATAATTCTGCTTCTTTGCCCATATCCCTTTAATTCAGAAGACCAAATTCTGAAAAGTGTGACAGTGATTCACGTAACTCCAAAATTTGATCATGCCTGAAGCTTGAGATTTTTTTCCCTTAGCATAGAAAATGAGAATAAAGAAGCTGAAAAATTATAGGGTTCCTCAGGGCTAATCACAATCACATTCATGAGGGTTTGTCCAAACATGATTGTATTTACAAGTGCACGTTTTTCCAGCTGATGCTTTTAAAACTTTTTAAATCATGTAACTTTAATTAAAACTACTGCAGTATTTATACTGGAAGGTTGAGTGCACTTGTGCAAAGCAAATGGTAACTCATTACAAGAGGTTTATTCCTTTATAAATTACTTAAATGTAAATAGTTGGAGAGCAGACTGGACTTGTTTACTAGGCTTATGCAGCTTATCATTACCTTTGATTTGTCACTTGGAATCTTAGCATTCTGATATTTTCTCTTAATGGAGAAATTTATTCTTAGTCTGTTCTCATACACACAACCTGTCTGAATTTGGTTTCTCTTTGTGGTACCACAAGCATGTGCGTTATGATCCCCTCCCCAAGGGAACATTTTGTAGTATCTTTCCACTCCAAATATATGGAAAAGGCATTGTTCCCCCACCCCAAAACCAGGGATTCAGAAGGCTCAAAGGTTTATTTGTTGGATCATTTGATTTTTAAAAGTCACACAAGTAAAGACTACTACTCAAACTTTGAGAGGCTATTTCCTCAGCTGGTTGCAACAACAGTACAGTATTCAGAATTTCAGAAACTGATTCCTTGAGCAAAGTGGGTTGAAAGAGCAGATATTTTCTCTGTAGTTTGTTTAAGTGTTTATAATCCACACTTTCATTAAAATATATCATGGTGGTATACCACATACACAGCAAAACCCGTTAAAGCATAAATAGACATCAGTTAATTTCTGCTGCATAGATTAGAACATGCCTCTGTAGATCGTGCAGTGCCAATTTGTACCTGTGAATTATTTGTGAGCAGAGTGGCTTGGCCAGGCAAATACCATGTGTGTGAATTGGCAGATTGCACAAACAGCTGGCAACAGTTTAGTGATAACAGCAGCACTTTCTAACTTTTTAACATGGAAACTCACTGCTGACTGTACCTGTGAAATTCTGCGACAAATCTTTGTTCTAAAGATGATGGATATCCCACAGATAGGTGCTGGTATGCTTACTTATTTCATTAACAATTAGTTTATAACTTTGTGTGCATTTGATTACACATGAGTTTGCCCTACAGACCTATAGGTGCATGCTTCCTGGTCTATATAAGTGATTAGCCTGGTTCACACAATGGTAAACAAGAAACTATGTCTTACTATGAATGGGCAACAAGCTCAATTCCACCCATTCCTTTTTGCCCTGTGCTATACTGGAGATAACCAGAGCACTGTCTTAGTATCGCATGATAATCCATGCTTATGGTTTGTTTCACTACAGTTAGCCACAAACAGAGAACAAGGGTTGTTCTTGGCTTTCTGATTCTGGCTTGTTTGAGGAAAACAATTCATTCTAATCCAGTGCTCTCCTTTGTTTCCCTCTGGTGGAGTACAGGCGGGCACAGGGGCTGGTATAATTAAAAGAATGTGCTCATCCACAGTAAACTGCTTGTTCACAGTAAGCCATGGTTTGCTTTAGACCATGACTTTCCATTGCATGCGGACAGTGTCATTGTAAACTATGCAAACTTAAGCAATAATGCCAATACGTTGGATTAGGAGATCATACAGTTTCTGAAGTCTTGAAGGTGATGGGATATCAGCCCGCACTTTCAGAAATGTGCATAGGGAAAAAAAATGAACACTCAGTCGTCCCCCCCCCGTGAGTCAGTGACTCTTAATGGGAGTGCTTAAACAGCGGGAGGCTCCATTAGCGAAAGTGCGCCTCAGGTTAAGAACGGTTTTGGGTTAAGAACAGACCTCCGGAACTAATTAAGTTCGTAACCTGAGGTACCACTGTAACAGCAGAAGTATATATACATTATTTGAACTCTTAATGGTACTTCTTCGCTGTAAACTGATTTATCACATGCCTTTTGACTGGTTAACTGAGTAAATAAATGGTGTATTATTAAAGCCTCAACACAGATAGTTTCCTATTCACTCATCCCGAGTTGCTGGCTGTTTGAAGTAAAAACCATTTTTAATATTTTGCATTTCTGTTCCCTTTTAAAGTAATAAACTAGAATCAAACAAACTTCCAAAAAAAGAAGCAAACTTGTTCTTAATTCACAACTTCACAGATTGAACTGACTAAAGTTGGTGCCTACAAATTAATAAACTAAACTTTTTCCTGGCTTGCTGCATACTTCAACTATTAAGAATATATTTACCGTAAGTGTTTCCTAACCCTCTTTACTTAATTTACAGGGGCACATATGTTAGCAAAGAAGTAGCAGCAATTTATAAATTATGCTTGTAAATCTGTTACATGAACTTCTTGCCATTGCTTTCGTGCCCTTTCCCAAGAATATAAATGCAGTGTGCAAGCAAGCAGCCTTCCTTTTACTAGCTGGGCCTTGACATTTTACGGTTTCAAGTGTTTTCTCAATGTTGACTGTTTGCTGTTTTTATTTTACTAAGAAATATATACTCCACCTGATTTAAAAAAGAAAAAGTGCTCGAAGTATGTCATAAATGAGCAATAAAAAGGGGAAAAAACCAAAGAATAAATTAAAGCAACCAATTTGAAATGTTTTGGGTTTTATATGCAGATTAGCAAAAGACACATTAGGACTTTCCACTGTGCTCACTTTCTTTCTGCTGCTTTGAGTTGGCATTGAAAGCTGCATTGAGAAGCGGTAAATTGCTTAAAATTGGACAGATGCTTGTGAAACTAGGATATCTTCTTATGTAGGCTGTTCCCACCCTTTACCTGAGGGTCTCCAGACATTCAGGTTGTTTGGGGAGGGGGGTGCAATAAGGTCAAGGGAGTCATTGCATGAGATGCCTTTTAGTTACAAAACAAATCTTTTAGTTATTAAAAAACTGGTGCTCTAGAATTATTTGAAACTTGCTTTGTACCACTTTAAAAGATGGTGCTTAATACTCTGAATCCATCAGGTAAGCTGAAAGGTTAAATGACTGTTAAGTAGAATTGCATACATGCATGATTAGTATGAGATGTGATGAAGGGACTAATTAATAAGATCTAATTATCGTTCTAATAAGATCTAATTATCATTCGTATACAAAGCAAAGTTTTGCCACTTTGTGGACAGCATAAATGGAAATTGACAAGGAAGTGATGAAAGTCTATTCAAGTTTGGACCAATTTCCTGTTAATCCTAAACTTGGAAGACTTGGGTGAAAAGCATGTCCAGGCTACAATTCTGCTACTGTGGTATTTCAAAGCAAATAATTCATCCAACTTATAAAGCATTGGAAATTTGAAGTGTATAGTGGACATGTTGAGAGGTCATATTTGTGATTTTAGCATACATAACTGTCTCAGTAAGCCCTATTTATTGCATATACCCTTGAAGGATATCTTGTATAGTCTTGTTAGACTCCTAATTACTAATTAAACGTACCTTTAGATTTGTGACCTTTCACTTGGTTAAGTGCCATTTGGTATTCTTGTAGGCTATAGAGCAAAACCAATAATGTGTTTTGCAGTTGCATTTAACCACAATTCCAGTTAGCTTACCATACTATCAGCAGTGAGGTGAGGTTGAAGATTTTCCACGGGGGAAAAAACCAAAATAAAATATTTCATAAGATTAGTAAAATAATGAATAGATAATACCAGTCAAACTGGGAACTTTTAAAGTAGTGATTCACTGGATGGTATTCAGCCATGTTTTACTTGGGGAATTAATTCGCATGAATCTAAGATTTATTTCAGTAGATCAATTCTGATTAAAATTTGGTTGAATACTATCCACTGTGTTTTTCAGCTTATACTTTTGCAAAAGTCTATCTAATGCATAGCTCTCTAGGCATGTTAAAATTAATGTGTTAGTTGGTTTCAGTGCTTTATTCTTTCTTAATTTAAGCCACGCAAAGGAAACACGTGCTATTCAATTGTTGTGTCTTACGGTATTTACAAGGATTACTAGCAAGAGTTTCCAATTAAAGCTTTGAATATAATATTTAAACCACAATAGTTTCTTTCTCACATGCCATCCACATGTAGAGCAAACATGTAAAGCAGGGTTTCTCAGCCTTTTAAACTCACGCCCCTTTTAAGCGAATATAAAAACTCCACAGACCCCCTTCAAACCTGGCTCCCATAATTGTTTTATTTTGATTTTAATTTTCAAAAGGATTGAAACATGATCTTTAATTATAAATAAGAATGAATAAGACAATAAGACAATAAGAATGAATCAAAGTATAATTTTAAAAAAACATTTATTTTTTAAAAAGCCACATGAAAATTTAAATTTGGCTTCAGTTATTATTAATGTGAACTTTGATGCTTCATGCTTATCACAAGCTTTTGGATTTTTGACTTTCACATCAGCATGCTTAATAATTTTTTGTGTGTTTCTGAGTGATTAAGACACAAGTTTTGTTTAGCATTATAAACACTGTTTGACTTCAGTTTTCCCACCCTTAGATGAAACACAGGTTCTGCAATTGTGTTGCTACTGTAAAAGAAAAAAGACCCTGCCCTGAAAAACTGCCAGTTCTGGAGGAGGAGGCACAGAGCAGATGTCTTCCCAGATACAGTGGTGCCTCGGGTTACATATGCTTCAGGTTACAGACTCCGCTAACCCAGAAATAGTGCTTCAGGTTAAGAACTTTGCTTCAGGATGAGAACAGAAATTGTGCCGCGGCGGAGCAGCGGCAGCGGGAAGCCCCATTAGCTAAAGTGGTGCTTCAGGTTAAGAACAGTTTCAGGTTAAGAACAAACCTCCAGAACAAATTAAGTACTTAACCCGAGGTACCACTGTAATTTTGGTAAATGGGCAGGAGAATATATTCATATCAGTTCCCAGTGTTGCCATGGTAGTTTTTGCCGCCGATCAGCTGTTGGTTCCATCAGTTTCAGCTCTGCACTGATAAACTTTTTAATCTAAGCAAATCAATAGTTGCTTGGATAGCTCATTATAGACACCATTATTCCTTTTTTCTTTTAAAGCTAATACTTGGATAATGTTGCTTCCAGCAGAACAAAAGCTGGAAGTGAATGATACCCGTACTTTTACGCTCCCTAACCTTTCAGCTTCTCTTTGGAACTACTGTATAATGTCTGTAGTTGGTTTTTCACTTTACCAATGTTTTCATAGGCATTACTTTCCTAAGCAGAGCAATTGCTCAGCTTCCCTCTTTGGAGTCACTCTTAAATGTATGTTTATGGTTCTCTTCTCCCTGTGCCTGTTGCTGCATGAAGGGCCTTATGTTCTTCATCACACACCAGTTGTATAATTGTTTTAATCTTAACAGTTAGTACAGTTGTGTTAACTCTGCTTGTCAGCTCATTAATCACTTAGTATAAAAACTTGACTACTCTGCTTCATAACAGATTGCACAGGGTTTGTCCCTTTCAAGGACATGCCTGCAAATGCTATGAACTGAACATGCCCATAAAGGCCAGGAAATGAATACTTAGTTTTGTCATTGTCACTTTCACTTGTAGATTAGACAACTTTTTTTGTACTGCTTATCCTTGCATCCTGGGAGCCTCTCTGAATTGGAAATCATTTGAAGATAGTGACACAGAAGATATGCTGCCCTTGGCATTCTTATAAAGTGTTTATGTATTAGCAGGGAGTTCTGTATCGCTTTCAAAAGTTCTCTCCTCTTGTTGAATCTTAATTTTTTGCCATAGTACTTCTGAATTAGTACAAAAACAGATCCTGCCCTGGTTGGTTTTGTGCCTTTTCAACTTTGTAATTTTACAGTACTTCGAAGTTGATTTTAAGATGCTGGTTTGTAGCAGTTTGGTAACTGTAGTTTTCAGGTTTAGACATAGCAGGAAGCCGTGGTTAATTAACCAGGAGATTTTCGATTGTTGCAGACTGAGAAGGGAGAAAGGCCACAGAATGATGTTAACAACAGAAGTGCAGCCACAAGGCTTGTGTGTGTGTCTTCATTTATTAAGCCTAGATCATGTACCTCTGACCAGGCCACTGTTTCCTTTGTTGAAGGCTGCTTCTACAATTTTAACAGCCTTTTCAAAGGGGGCTTGGAACACCTCTTTTGTGAGAGATATCCCAAATATTATACTTTGCCCGCCGTAGAATACAGAGATTAGCACGGTGCTTGCTTTAGCAGGAACCAAGATGTGTTTGGGGTTGCCCTTTAGTATGCCTTGACTAATAAAGGAAAAGAATGCTGCCCTGGGAGCTGTCAGATTGAAGAATGAGATATTACAATGAACAAATTTTAGTCTTTGGAAGAGTAAATGGCTGTTAGTAGCAAGAGAAAGGTAGATGACGGCATGCCTCATTCACAAAGTTTCTGCCCTTAACCTCCTTAAGTAGTTTCCTAAATCATATCTAACCAATTCTGCATGTGGAATAACTTTAGTCAGAGTTCCCCAGCCTCTTTGGACCTGGGGGAACATCTAGAAATCTTGGAATTGTTGTGAGCACAGTAAATGCCCATATTGCAGAAGAAACTGTCAGTGCTCAGAACACCTCCTGCCAGTGGCCAAAACACGCACACACACCCTAAAACTGACAAAAAAGCAAGTAACGCTCTCCTTCAATAACACCCCAAAGCCAAAAAACCCCTCAGTTAAAAAAAAAAAAAAGGTTTAAGCACAGGGCCTGGGCAGGCTCTAAAGAGTATGTCTGAGGATGTTGTGGTGCCCATGGGTGCCAGATTAGGAGCTCAGGCTTAAGTAAAGTTCAAGATACTTGATATTTTATATTGTACTTTGATATCTGAAATGATATCAATAGTATTCTAATATTAAATACTCAACAAAATTTATGTAAATTTACTAGAATAAAATTATTTTGCAGCATTTCTTAAATACTCACTTTTTGGATTTTCCTGGGAAATGTATTCCAATATTCTCATATGTGGAAGTTTGTTGTGTGGAGATAGCGGTAGATAAATAATAGGTCAGAGAAGAGATATGAATGTGGAAGCGTGGTCAGGAACTATGAGGAAGGGGCAGGTTGCCATGCACATACAGATTCTAAATCCCCTAAACATGGAAGATTTTAAGGTGCTATCTTCATGTTTTATGTACTGCAGCTGCAAGGATGAAAGCTGAGTGTCTGGATTTTATGCTATGTGCTTCCTAATGCATGTAAAAATAGCAGCGCCGCTCCCTGTTGCTGAAGAAAATGCTTCCCTTACCTGAAAATTTCATTTTTGTAGGTGTACAGCTGCATCCCTTTCTCTTTTGCTTGTTATAAATTGAGGAAGGCATTGCAGAGTTCAGTTGAGGCTTCCATTATAAGAGAATCTAATGTTATGTAAAATTGGATTGTAATGATATGAACTGGTTCTTGCCACTATCAGCATCGGTGTAACTTCTAAACAAATATGTAATTTGTACCATCCAAAGAAAGGAAAAAGAAAACTGTTGTTTCATAAAATAACTGTCTTTTTAATTTCTTGAAGAAATTAGTGACCTCAACATATCCTTCAGCTGGACTTCTAAAAAAATGCAGAAAGCAATACTAGCAGTAGCATTCCATTCTGTAGTGCAGTTGTGCTTGCTACTAGCCACAAAAAATGGTACTAGCCCACCTGCCTAAACGTGCAAAAATTAATAAGGTATGGCCTATCTTGTTCCTTCCCTTGACCTATGTCTTGGAGAGAGAAGAACTTGAATATCCTCACAAGGATATTGCATCATGACTCAGTCAGCACAACCCTTTGATAGAAAAGTTGCACATAGTGGCCATAAACCCACAGAAACTAAAACAGCAAGGAGTCCTGTTGCGCCTCAGACATAAATACCTTCTTTACAGCAATAAGGTTTTGTGGACTAGTGTTCACTTTACCAAGTGCATGGAATGTTATCCATGATTTGGCAGGTACATCTACACAATAGTCAAATTGAAATGAAATGCAATAAATACCAGGTTAAGTCTTCCAGGTTAAGTCTTATTTATACAAAACAATTCGTTATTATCACAAAAGTGTTGATTTTAAGTCCATGAAAGCTTGCACGATAATAAAGTTCTTGGACTCTTGTAATATGTTTAGAGACTATATTTTTGCTGCCACAGGCTAACATGGAAATTGTGGAAGGCACCAGCTAAGCTTCATGGTAAATAATTTCTTCCCTTGGTATCAGTGGTACTTGGTAGTGGTTAGCTTTTGCTGGATTAGTGCCAGCATGTGGGAACTACAGTATACAGTAATAAGGTACATATTCCAGTGATCTGGTTTGCTAAGCCAGACCATGAATTAGCACAAAAATGTGAGCTTATTGGCTCTTGGGAGACATGATCACAGCTCCTTTGCTTCTTTTCACTTGTTTTGTTGTTGTGCTGCACTCAGCTAAGCTTAGTTCTGCCAGACAAACTGCAAGTTGTAAACCTAGGACAAACTGTGGTTACAGTTCGTGGTTAGTCTGAAGAGAGCTAAACCAGAATCCTGAACCTGGATGTCACAGCAAGTCATAGAATCACAGCAGGAGAAAACAAGCTTTGTTCATTTCCCATGTGACAGCCCTTTAGGTATTTGAAGATGGCTATCATATCTCTTATGCGATGCGGGTGGCGCTGTGGTCTAAACCACTGAGCCTCTTGGGCTTGCCGATCAGAAGGTCAGAGGTTCGAATCCCCGTGATGGGGTGAGTTCCCGTTGCTCGGTCCCAGCTTCTGCCAATCTAGCAGTTCAAAAGCACTCCAAAAAGTGCAAGTAGATAAATAGGTACCACTCGGGCGGGAAGGTAAACAGCATTTCCGTGTGCTGCTCTGGTTTCGGTGTTCCATTGTGCCAGAAACGGCTTAATCATGCTGGCCACGTGACCTGGAAAAACTGTCTGTGGACAAATGCCGGCTCCCTCGGCCTGTAAAGCAAGATGAGCGCCACAACTCCAGAGTCGTCTGCGACTGGACAACTGTCAGGAGTCCTTTACCTTTACCTTTATCATATCTCCTCTGTCTCCTGTTTTCCAGGCTAAACAAGTCAGATCATGGCTTAGCTCAGCAGAAAAGAGGAACAAATTGGTTGCATTCTCCTGTCCAGCAGCTTACATGTTCTCACTAAGCTATGGTTTGGTTTAGCATGATGTGTGAATCAGGCTACTGTGCAGAAAAACCTCTGTTGATATATAATGCCGAAAATTGTGCCATTTAAGCATCATCATTTCTTTAATAGGAAGGGAGCACAAGCAATTGGAATGCCATTAAAAGTTCCTGGTTCATGAAAGCATTTCATAAAAAGATTTAATACTACTACATAAATGCAAGGCTTTAGAAGTACAAATGCTGTATCTGGACTTGGAGACTGAGGGAGGAATTCAACAACAAGCTGTTAACAAATGCTCCATCTGTGCAGCATATCAGCTTGCCAGATGGAACGATCCCACCTTCCTTCTCCATGTGTTGTTCTGGGTTTCTCCTGACCCCCCCCTCCTGAGCTTACTTCAGGGGTGCACAGGGGGAGTGGAGAAGCCCCTTGTACAAGCAGAAACCCTAGTGTAGAGCTTCAACTGATGGAGTTCATTAGGAGAATCCTGCTCTATATGTCTAGACAAGGCTTAGAACTATTCGCTCTGGCACCTTTGGTAACGTGTAGGATGTTATTGTATGGAGGGAACAATTAATAGTTATTTATCTGAACATATTATAGACTGTAGATATTATAGCAGTGTATAATATAAATTATTTTATAATATAAATATTATAAAATATTATAAAATAATAATACAAACAAGACAGATTAAAATTGTTTTCTTAATTTGGTTACCACTTTAGTATTTTATTCTTGTTCTTTTTATTATAACAGCTTCTGTAAACTTTGAAAATCAAGAAAACACATTTTTTGAATAAACAAACAAACCCCAAAGTCTCCAAAATAAGGAGTCCATACCTGCAATTCAAATAGTGCAGTCTAGGTTTATCATATCGTCTGCTGCTTTGAGAACTAGGATTATTTTTAGATGTAAGAAGGTAAACAGCAAACAATTTATGTTCAGCTGAGAGTTATTATATTGTAGAGTACTAGAAGTCCTAAGCAAGACTGTTCCTTGCCATTCTACAATGTAGTAGGAAATACTGAATCTTAATCTGATCAGAACTTTACTTGGTCAAATAGTGTATCTCAGCTGTATTGCTAGCAGTATGATGGCGCTAAAGCACACTTCAAGAAATAACAATTGTCTCCAGTTGATAGGTCCAGCAAAAGGCAAGCAATGTATAAATACTATTTTCCATCATGAAAATGTCACTGAGCTCTGGTATGAATATTGTAGGTCACCTTCCAACAAAAATGTAGTGTACCTATTCTTGATATACTTGTACATCACTTTACATAAAGCTGTTAGTGTGCAAATAAAGCCTTTTTCTGCTTTGAAAAGTGAAATATTTCTGGAACTAGAGTCCATTACCCTACCCTTTTTCTCTGCTGTGACTTGAAAATTATCCTATTCATTTGCTTCATGGTGTCTGACATTTGTTTCCTTACTGTTTGTTTCCTTATACTTGCATAATGATTGACTTTTGAAACTCAGTCAACAGTGTTTAAACTATTCTTTGCCTTAAAAGATGACACACAAGCTATTGCTTTTTCCAGAATTGATAGCCCTGTTATTAAACACACACAATATCTGTCTTGCAATTTTGGTACCAGAATATGAACATTTGAAAAAATTCTATGGAGACTTCAAATTGAAACTAGCCTACCTTCTTAATGCTCAAACAAAGTTGAAAATCTCTCTGTCTGAACCATTTAAACTCTGCATCTTCCTTTTTTAGCTGGTCCTGAGATTTAATGGCTTCTCAGGGAAGCTGCAGCTTACTGAATTACTTCAAACAATCTAACTTCCAAGCAAATGGCACAAAAGTGCAGCATACTAACAATGCAGGTGTTGACTTAGCCTGCTGGTTTAATTTTTGTGATTTTTTCCTCAAGGCAGATAATCTGTGCAAGTTGTTGGCACAGAGTGTTTGTACTACTTGAGTAGAATAAGCACATAGAAGCTTTGGAGGTCTATGCTTGATTTTAATATTCAGACTGAGGCGTGTCTGTGTTCCTTATGGCACTTAGAAATGTTATGTTTAATGCTCCTTTGTTTAACTTTGTGTTGTGGCAGGTAAATAGGTAAATAGTATCGATGGGTTTCCTGCACACAGCAGCAGGCAAAATGTTTGATTGAGAAGTAGGGTGGTGTAGGAGTTGGAAACGTCCATTGGCCCAGTTCTGCTACAGTAATCTGCTACAGTTACCTTGTTCAACCTACATTTTACCAGCCTTAATGGAATCAAGATACGCTATGTCCACAGCATTCCCCTGATCCATCAAGCTTGTAACTCCATAAAAAAAGAAGAAACTAGATTTGTTTGGCATGACTTATTTTTGAAAAACCCATGCTGGGTCTTAGTAATCACAGCATCCTTCGCTAAGTGCTCACAGATGGACTGTTTAATTATTTGTTCTAGGACTTTTTCTGTTATCGTTGTCAAGCTCACCAGTCTTAGTTACCGTGTCTTCTCCACACACACACACACACACACTTTTTGAAGATGGGGACAACATTTCCCCGCCTCCAGGCTGCAGGGACATCACCTGTTCTCCATTCTCAAAGATTATAGACAGAGGTTCTGAGATTAAATCCTCAAGCTCCTTTAGTATCATTGGGAGCAGCTCATTAAGTGCATCAGGTTGTTTACATTCATTTAAAGTAGCTAGGTCTTCCCTCACCACCTCTTTTCCTATCTTGCACTGCAGTTCATTGTTTATTCTGTTATCACCAAGTTGAGCACTGCTTTCCTTTTGGGTGATGCCTCCCACTTTTCTTTCTCATTGGAATTGTCTGCATCTGTGCCTTCAGTATTTCACCTTTAAGAAACTTCCATCCATTTTTGGATTCCCTTCTCTTTGAGTATTTCTGACCATAGGAGTTCACCCAGTAGTTCCTTAAGCTTTTTGAAACTGGTCTTCTTAAAAGTCCAGACTGCATGTGTGACTACACTTAGCTGTCCCTTGCCTCTGCATCACAAAACCCAAGAGGACATGATCACTTTGTCAATTAGATCCTCTCTGTTGGCAATGGCCAAGTGCAAGATAGATGACTCCTTTGTTGCTTCTTCCTTCTTCTGGGAAATGAAATTATCAGTGAGGCAAGGGAGGAATTTGTTGGACCTTACATTCTTGGCAGAGTTTGAGTTCCAAAAGATGGGGCAGTTGAAGTCTCCCATGACTCCAATATCTCTCCTTTTAAAGTGTTTGGTAATCTGTTGTTTGGTATGTTGAATATTTGGTAATTTGTCTGGATCTGCTCCACAGTTCCTACTGAGAAAGTGATGGGAAGAATACAAGGTTGTTACCAAAGCCTTCTTACCCAGTAGAAATGCTTCTTGCCCAGTAACAGCCCTTGTGCTGCCTGATGAAATTTCAGAAATCCATCTACATTTTCAATCTTAAATTATCTTCGGTTGTAAGGGTGAGAGATGAGTTTCATTTTAAAAGAAATGTTACAGAAGAAAGTCATGGAGATATTTACTGTAGTGGTTAAAAATGGAAGCTCTGAATTAGAAGACAACATTGGTCTGTTTCAGAGGGAGAGGCTCTTCCAGTAGCGTTGAGACTAAGTAGTACATGTATATGTTTACTTGGAGAGTATATCTATTCCTTATTGGGTTTTGGTAGGGGATTAGTGTAATTGAACTGTTCTCTTCTGAACTATAACATTTCCCCACTTCAGCCTTTCAGATACAAATGGATTTGAACTATAGATACTAATGTTATGTTGCTTGTTGTGGTGCTAGGTACTGATACACCACATCTGTGGAGAGTTGTAACATTCAAGTGAAATAATTAGTTTTTCTGTCATGTGTCGCTGAAAAGTGTATTTATGAAGATGATTTGGCTACTTTATTTTTCTCCAACAGAGCACAACTATTTACTTCAGCAGTTGTTTACTTTTATTCTTGTTCTAGTCTGTCTCTCTCCCCCCCCCCCAAATAAAATAAACCTGTGCTAACTACCATCAGGAATATTAAGCTCTCCTTTTCCCCCTCTTACTCCAGGTCCAGCAAGACTATGAATCTCTGTTCCAAATGCTTTGCTGGTAAGTGCAATGTAAAGGTTTGGTTTTGAGATCTCTCTCTCTCTCTCTCTCTCTCTCTCTCTCTCTCTCTCTCCTTTTTAAAATAGGCAATCTAAAGCACATAGTTGGCATCCCCCTTGGAGTTTATGTGTGGGTGTCTGTTTCTTAGTGTGTGTGCATGAAATCAGATTCTCCTCACTCCGGTGCTTCATTTATTTGCTCAAGATTGTTGAAACAGTCTCCAGTGTGTATAAAAGCAAGAGCCTCTTGCGTACAGGCACCAATCAAGCCTTCACTCAGCAAAGTTTACAGAATTCTGGAATGCCCTTGAACTAGATAACTCCTGTCAAAGCTACTCGCATTAAGAGTTCAGATTGCAGTTTTAGAATTTCTAGTTCAATAGAGCAGGCTTTAATTATGTTAATTGGAACTAAGAATTGTGTTTGTAGCTCCAGTACTGGATGGGAAAATATTTCTCTTCCACCTGTAAGTCTCTAGCAATAGAAATATATTTAACTATATTGTCTAATGGTGGAAAATAACTCAATTTCCAACCTAAAGCCTTGTTGCCTATTATCTCTTGTCACTATATAAAGTGCTTTTTACCGTGTTTCATTTTGTCCCCTCATAACAGTAGTCACTATTATCCACATTTTACAAATGGAGGGCAAAGGCAAAGAGACAGACAGATATTTGCTCAGACGTGTGCAATACCGCAGTTGAGCACGATTGTGAATTCTGTTCTTGTTGGTCTCATCCAGTGCTCTGACTTCTTTAAGACTGACCTCTAATTTGGAGCAGAGATTCTTAGTTCCCATGTTCTGCAGCCCTGTAACATTATAATCATATGACCAATGGAAATAAACCATTATAGAATTCTGTGGATTGACATACATAATGTAATATATCTACAAGCTAAGTCACTCTTGGAAAGTCTCATTATGTAAAGTGGGAGAAAGAGTGGTGTAATTTAAAGAGCGGTTGTGAGGATAAATGAATGAGATGAGTACTGTAAAACCTTTGAGTACACAAAATGCAGCCTGCAATAGAAGAAAGTAGTAATAGTAGTACCACCAGTTGAATGAACAAACCCCTTTGTTGTGCCTTTGCTGCTTTTAAGTTACTAGGCTTTTGTAACAAAGTGCTCTTGAGCTTTTGCTGCTTTTGTTACAGTATCAAAATTACAAGGTAGCACTATATTAGTAGGAACACTTTTGTAGATAAGTCTATAGTTGAATTTGGTTGTGTAATTACGAGTGTTGATTTTTAGAATGTTGAAGTATTTCAGAGGCATGCACAAGATATCAGCTATTTCTCAAAGAAAGAAAATATGTCAAAGAACCATGACAGATTAAATATTAGGGTCATTGTTTTGTTTAAAATAGGCAGGAGCAGCAGAGACCATAGATTTCCATTGAGATACAACCACACTTTTTATCTCTGCAGGAGATAGGCAACTTGGAGCATGCAAAAAGTAAAATCCTATAAAACCCCATCGCCCAATATTGGATATTTTGTAGCAGAAGCCATAAGCCTTAACAATTTAGCCTTGGAACTAAAGCAAATTTTACGAAATGCACTTAAGATTTATTACTGTTTATTAAAATACCTCAATTGGTAGAGCTTGATACTCTTAAGTCTCATGGTCATGGATTCAAGCCCCATGTTGGGCAAAAAGATTCCTTTATTGCAGGGGTTGGACTAGATGACCCTTGAGGTCCCTTCCAGCTGTGATTCTGTGAAATATATATCCCATCCTTCTTCCCAGAGAATTCCAGGGTGGGTGTAGCCCACAGATGCTTATGCTACAATAAATTTGCCTGCCTTTTAAAGCCCTACGTATTTCTTTTCCGGCAAAACCAGATTCAGACAGACACCATTTTACATGTTGTCCATGTTTACATGTAACAATAAGTTATGAACCTTTACTTAATAAACTCTGCTAGTGTAGACAGCTGGATCACTTCCTATTTGCTCCATTCAGGCTAATGAATAAACAAGCCACAAAAGGGTCAGCTTAGTGCTGTGTCCAAACCCAGGATTGTGGTCTTTTTTTACACTATCAGAGAGTTAAGCATAAATGTTTAGTGCAAATATAATGTGGCTGCCTAAATGCCAATTGTGTTCCATCATCATATTGTGTAAGAAGTCCTCTGATAGTATCATGACTGGCATTTTGCCTTTGAGACTTGAAAACCAGTTAATGTAGCACCCTGGGATTTTAGCCAGGCCACTTAAATAAGAAAAATGTTCAACTTTAATACAATGTAGAAGGTTAAAGGAATGATGGGCTTTACTTCTCATATTCTGAAACGCTCTAAAATGGGTATTTTTATAGTGCAATTTTTTCGTGTTTACATCTAATTAGAATATTGCAAACTGAATGTATAAAGGAAAACCTGAGAGTTCTTGATTTTCACTTCATTTTCTTTCTCTTTTTTTTTTAGAAAAAAGAAATCCACACAATGAAACAGGTTAGTAAACCAACAAAATTAATTGGAATCCTGTAAAACAATTGTGCTATCCATGTCCATTGCACAGCCCAACACCCTTTGCTCCAGATCATAGAAATATGTAAATGATTAGGTCAAGTGAGTTACACAAAAAGTGGTTGTTTTAATCCTTCATACTAATTTTTCCATATTTCACATTTATTGTGATCTCATGCATTCTATGGGGCTAGGGAATTGTTCTGAGGATTTGCTGTACAGCACTCATGGGACAATCTCTTAAGACTGGAGTAGGTAGGAAAAAGGAGAACTCAGGAAACTGGTTTCAGATTTTTGAAATGGCAAGTAATAAGCGACAAGATCAAATGCTGCTTGGCAACCCCATTTAACTTGCTGTAAACATTAGGGGCTCAGCATCCAAATAAAGGAAATAATGTAAAGTTTCACGTAGAATTGTATTAGAGTATTGGTGGCACAGGTGGTAAGGTTTTGATGTTTGGCTGTTGGAAGCCCCTGTTTGAGACCCTTCTCAACACCTACTAAATTGCTTAGTTGTGTCACTTTAATAAGGTGCAGCTGGAGTGGCAGATCTTCTCACCATATACTGCTAGACTAAGAGGTTTACATTTATTGTGTTAAATATTCATACTGCCCTTCAGCCATGGATCTCAGGGTGGTTCACAACATGAAAATACAAGATAAAAAAGACAAAATATATAATAAAAGCAGGAAGAAAAACCAACCAACCCCCACACTCCCCATTATTCTAATTTATTATGCTCACACAATTATAAAAATAAATCAGAGAATTGCAGTTGATACAGTTTCAGATTAGTGAATTGAACCTAAATCTTTGTCGTTACTCTTTTTACTTTATTGCCTTTTCCTTGTATTCATTGGGCACTATCTGTTTTGCAGAACATGTATTTGTGCTTGTGTAATGGAACTTTCTCCAGTCTTTTCTGAGGTTCCCACAACCCTCCGGAACAGATTTGGGAAGGGCATGGGGTGTGGTGGGGAGATAGGAGATGGGAAGTTCTGTTGTTCGAGTGTCGATCTTTATGCTGACACAAGTTAGTTGGATACTGCCCACTGCAGCCTTCAGGTAAATATTTAGTCTTGTTTTGCATTAACTGAAGTACTGAACCTGATAGAGCAATTTGGTTACTACAACAGACACCCTACATAATAGTATGTAGAGACAGGGTGTGTGGAGTGATGGGAAAGTTTTAAATGTGCTGTCTGAGTTACTAAGCAATTGCCCCATACAGGCTCCCTGCATCTTGTAGGTTATCATAAAGGGGAAACAGATAAGAGTGCCATACTCTCCCCACCCCACCCCCAATTCTCCAAATCTGGACTCTTTAGCCCAGCTACTTATGATGTGATGAACAACAATAAGGCTGAGAGAAATGTTTCTTTACTTTCCTTTACTCTGAAGGAATAGGAAGCGGAGTGGGACAAGTGGAGATGACAAAAGACTAAAAGGGAACAGACCTACTGGAGAAAAGGAGGTTAAGGGGTGATATGATAGCCATGTTCAAATATATAAAAGGATGTCACATAGAGAAGGGAGAAAGGTTGTTTTCTGCTGCTCCAGAGAAGCGGACACGGAGCAATGGATCCAAACTGCAGGAAAGAAGATTCCGCCTAAACATTAGGAAGAACTTCCTGACAGTAAGAGCTGTTCGACAGTGGAATTTGCTGCCAAGGAGTGTGGTGGAGTCTCCTTCTTTGGAGGTCTTTAAGCAGAGGCTTGACAACCATATGTCAGGAGTGCTCTGATGGTGTTTCCTGCTTGGCAGGGGGTTGGACTCGATGGCCCTTGTGGTCTCTTCCAACTCTATGATTCTATGATACTGTCTTTCCAAACTATTTCCGAGTCACAGCAGTAGATTCTGAAAAATATGCTAATGTATTCATTGAAAATATTTTATAAATGTGATGGTTAATTAAGCAGCTTAAAGCTACTGCATCTCCAGCGGATCTTTTCTTTGTCAGTTGTTAATAGATCACACACACACACACACACACACACACACACTTTATCAATATTTAATTGTTTTTTAAAAATATTTTTTGTGTTTTTAAAAGCTTTTTTTGCTGCAATCCACCTTAGGTCTCTGTCAGGAAGAAAGGCAGGATATAAAGTGTTGTTGTTGTTGTTGTTGTTGTTGTTGTTGTTGTTGTTGTTGTTACTACACCAACAACAACACAGTTTTTTGACCACAAACTGAGTAAGGAGAGGCATTTAAAGTAGAAACTGAGGGCATTCTCAATTTAAAAAGTGACACATTATAAACACTGGAGAAAGGAGAAAGTAGTTTTGTAAGATGATTAAAGGGAGAACAATTCATTTATTGTGCCATGAACCTTCATAGGCAAGTCTTTCAATTTGTACGAAGCTTCAGTAATTTTTAATGTTTCAGTTTGTGCCTTCTGATGTACAAAATGCTTTGAGATCGTTGTTCCTTTCAGTTGCCTTATGAAGTAGATCACTATTGTTGTTGCTCTAAAACATTGGTTTCTGAGTCTTGAGGGATTGTAAGGCATTTTTCCAGCGAGTCTATGGTGTGCAGAGATAAAAAGCCCCATACCTGATCCACTGGTTGATACTTGATAGCAAGACTTTTTTATCCATACTGCTACATAATAGGAGTATGCATTGCAGCTGCACAGCATGCCCTAAAATAGTAAGCCTGAATAATGTGATTGATTTGCTTTGAGCTACATCATGAAATCTTCCCTTTCGGCCAGCTGTTCTGGCAAGTTAAAATAATATCAAATATAAACAAATTCTACAAGATAGAAGAAAACATTATTGTTGACAGTGGAGCGAGTTTAAATGCTTTATTCCAGAATAGATTTTTATTTCGGCACCTTGACTTTTTTTTATATTAGTTTATGTATGTCTGCGACAAGAAAATAGAATATAACTGTGCGCTAAATGGAATCTCTCCTGTAAAGTGGGTTTACTTAAATCAAAATTGTCTTGGTTTTATCTTCACTATAGGTTTAGAAAACTATAAAAGCTGCTTTAGTGCCCAATCATTATGCTTCAGATTAGTGCTTCACCTCTCTTTGTGGCAGGTTGAAGGACTCAACGTGTCATTTTATGGGCTTATCAAATTGGCTCATTAAGTGACTAAAGGCATCATTCTCTTCTTTAATAGAAGAACTTTGTGCTCTTTCTCATCTCTTCCACCTCACCCTGCCACCTGACTCCTGAATTGTTTTTAGATTCACAGTGCTCCCTGCTGCTGGTACAAGAATCTAGAACTATGTAGGACTTTATATTCATCTATCACTTTAACAGGCTCTATTCAAAAACCAAATGTGGGTGTGTTATGGAGATAATGTGAAGCTATTGTTTAACCTACATAGAAGCTTGACCCTCTTGGTCCTGGCACTAGAGTCTTAAGTTTCAACAATGCTATCCACTGCAATACAAATATAGCACAATTTGCCCTGTTAATGTTTCCTTAAGAATTTCCAAATACTGGCAATTTGAATATTTCAGATCTCCCATTCTATATTGAAATTTAGTAGCCGGCTATCAGCGGAAAGAAATTTCCAGATGCACAATAGCAGAGTAGGACGTGCTTGCATTCCATGAAGGGGGGAGTTTTGCTCTGAGCTGTCTGTTCAAGAACATCCTCTTGTGAATAGGAGGGCTGCAGTACAATTTCTCCTGCATTAAAGCCTGATAGAAGTTGGCACCTCAATTTGTGTTTCTCCATTAGGCCAGTGCTTTGTGGTGTATTTTAACAGCATTCAGGCTTGCCTTTATAGCCGTAGCCTGTTGAGTGTCTAGTGCAAGACTGTTGCTGAAGTCATTCTCCAACTAGCATTGTGAAGCTGGCAGTACTTTGTGTTCCTGTCTGTTTTATACGGAACTGATTTAGCATGCTTTTAAAAATGTTAGCAGCATAACTATTGCTTTAAATGGTAATAAATGTACCCCATAGCTGTATATATGTAGATAACAGATCCATCTTTCCACTGTTCTCAAAATGTATGTAGATCTTTAAAATATCCAAAATGCTTAAATTATATAGCTGACTTGTGTTTTGCTCACAAATTAACATTTTTAGATCGGGGGAAGGGAACAAGTGGACCTTCAGGTGTTGTTGGGCTCCCATTAGCCCCAGACAGCAATGGCCAGGGATAATGAGAGTTATAGTCTGACAACATCTAGAGGGCGCCACATTACCCATCCCTGTTTTAGATTAACAATTGAGTTACAACAGTGCAGAATGAGAAGTTGAGAGGGGGGTGAGTGTATTCCACATCTGATGATAAAATCTATTTAAAGTAATACCTCTGGTCATCACATTCGGTTCCCGGATGGATTACAAAATGGAGATAATAAAGCCACACAATAAAAACAGCCAGCAGATAAAACCAGAGCAGTCAGCAAGAGTTTAAAATGCCGAAAAATACTTTAAAAGCCTGAGAGACTAAAAAGGGTTTTGCCAAGCACCAAAAATGAAGAAATGTTGGTGCCAGGTAAATGTCCCTGGGGAGGGTGGTGCATTGATTGAGTGCCATAGCCAGAAGGGCTCTTTAGTTGGCATATGCTTCAGGTCTAATAAGGGAGAAGGAGATAGGGTGATATCTTAGGGTTACAGGATAGAGGGTTGTAAGCATTCCTTCAACTACTTAGATTCCAACTATTAAAAAAGAGAGTTGGATCCAATTACCCTTTCCATGGATTGGTCCCCATTCATTAACTTCCTTGAGAACCTTTGATATGTCGTTGGAATATCATATCAATATGGCTTAATCTGGGACATTTTAATTCTGTAAAATGTTACATATTTACTGTTAAATGGTAACTGTTGGATGCTAGCCATCCTAAAGGTCTGAATCCTGCTTTAGTGTTTGACACTTCCCCATTCTGGTCCTTTGAATGCCTGGCAGACTTCACAAACCATCACTGAAGTTTTATGGTCAAAGACATATGGAAAGCCTTTCACAAACATATGTGTGTGTGACGCTGTGCATTCTCCTCTCCGATTAAGTGTGTCTGATTTGTGTTATGACTTCGTAATAGTCTCGCTTCATACTTCTTCTTAATATCGAGTTCTTAGTTCTTGACCATTAACCTTGCTCTGCGCAAGGCCTGCTGAAACATCATATCTAATTTAGTCGCCTGTGTGTGCATGTTCTCAGATGACTTAGTTGTGAAGAGACTTTTCTATGTTGACAGTGTGAAGGAAGCTAAGGGCTGGTCAGTATGATTTCTTTAGTTTATTATTATTATTATTATTATTATTATTATTATTATTATTATTATTTTGGTAGCACCTGTTCTCTTGTTGCATGTATGCTGACTGGAGTGGGAGAGAAGGAGTCTTCTCTTCTGTCCATGTTTAGCAATTTAGTTGAATTATGGAAAAACTTGTCCTCTGTTTTCTGTATTTGCTCATTTGGAAACCTTGTATAGTTTATAAAGACACTAGTGATTTGTTCCCCAGCCTCCCTGTAGAGTTGGTTCCATATTACAATCTAATTCCACGTCCGTGTCGTGCACTCCTGAGCCGTTAATTTGTACATTTCGATGCAGTTTGTTTCATCGTGTTTTTGTAATCCAAACTGAATGTAACGAGCTGTGTGCTTTTGGGACCTTGCCTTGCCTTGCCAATTAGAACAAGTGGTTACTGAGAGAGAGTATGTTTTAAATAAAACATGGCACCGCTGAGTGGGATTAAAATCCTTTGGGAGTAAAAGGAACTGTTTAACTCTTTCTCTTCAAAAAGGAGACCAACCTATGAGAGAGTGAATTTCAAAATGCCAATAATACATTCCTTTTTTGAGGGGTAGCCAAATTCATCCTTTCTTATTGTCATAATGTTTGTCATTAGAAACATGCATTATTCAGAGCTGTTTGTGGTTTATAGAAATACAGTACAATGCTCCATGTCTTCAAGGCTTCTGCTAATTGATAGCGAGCGGGGTGGGTGGGCGAAAGACAAGAATTACCTAAACACCCTCTTTCTTTATTGCTCTCCCGACTTAGAATGACAAGCAATTAAAATACTAACCTTGATAGACCTAGAATCATTGTGGCCTCCAAGAATTATGGTGAGAAGATTAATTTAACTTGTTGCTGGCATTAATTGGTTTGTAACTGGCCTCCTGTGAACACTTTCAAAATAAGAAGGTCATACTGAACTGCTAATAAACCCTGTTATAGGTGAGGTAGGAGGTGGCCCAAGGTGCCATCATTTCAATTCAGTAAGTATACCATTCCCAACAAATTTCTTGACTGTTACATAGTATTGTTTGTCAAGACAGATATATATATATATCTATACAGGACTTCAGGGGGTGTATCTTTAGTGCTGACTTCTTGCAGCATTGCCAGAAGCTAGTCACTGGTGTCTTGTGTACATTATGATTCACCAAAAACAAATTTACCTCTTGAGAATTGTAGAAAGTGTCAAAGAATTACTCAAGGATACACAGAGTAAAATAGAAACCATTTATTTTCTTGTAAGCTCTGTTTACCTCAGGACAAAGTTGTTTCCAGTGAAACAATATGAACCATATTTCTTCTTTACTTCGATAATGGTTAGTAGGTCTTAGGCCTTGCCCTCTTCCCGGAGTTGTTTATCTTCTTCTAAAAGGAAGACACAGGCAGTGTACTTGGAGGCAATGCCTTTTGTGGGTTACCTTTAAACCACAAAAATGCAGTTCGTTTCTGTGTAGTCCATCTCCCATTGTATTCCTGACATGATTGTGACTGCATCTTTCTTCTTATTTGTTAAACTGTAATGGACAATCCTGGCTTTATGTAAAAATTAAAATGATGACCCCCAAATGCCATTTACCCACTTCGTTTTAGGGGCCCTATAACACACTGTGCAGAGGCAAAGCCTGGTTTGTTACAGTAATGCACACAGGCAAGTACAAATTAAGTCATGTTAATTTAAAAACCTGCTTTCTCATCTCTCAAACATTTTTTCTCCATCTGTGGAAGGTGCATAACTGGAATTCACAAGTTTGAGTTTAGATACTGGAATATAAGAAGTACAGTGGTACCTCGGGTTACATATGCTTCGGGTTACATACACTTCAGGTTACATACACTTCAGATTACAGACTCCGCTAACCCAGAAATAGTGCTTCAGGTTAAGAACTTTGCTTCAGGATGAGAACAGAAATTGTGCTCCGGCGGCACGGCAGCAGCAGGAGGCCCCATTAGCTAAAGTGGTGCTTCAGGTTAAGAACAGTTTCAGGTTAAGTACGGACCTCCGGAACGAGTTAAGTACTTAACCCGAGGTACCACTGTAGTGCCTTTGACTGCAATTGGTGTTCATAAGTGATGTATGAAAGACACATTGAGGCCTTTCCTCCAGCTGACCATAGGCATTATTAAGGAATGTAGGTGAGATGTTGTTTCTTTCTGAGTGTGTTTGTGTGTGAGAGAGATGGGGGGGTAGTTTGCAACTTCAGAGCAAATATCTAAAATTGTGCTAAAAAGCAGTTACGTAGGAAGGAAACCAGGACACAGGCTTGAGCATTGGCTAATGGATCTCGGCAGCCTACTGCTTTAGGAGATGAGTTACCAGATGCACCAATAGTTCACTACACAGTGCATTACACTCTTCAGGTCATGTGCTTGCAAAAGCATGAAAAACTGTTGCCAGGTCAGGGCAGTATCATAGCAGAGCATTTGTCACTTCAGGAATAAAATTTGAATTCCCTGCTTCTGTTTCCCTCTTGTGGTGCTTCTTACAAGAGCAGCAAAACACCTATCTGATAACCTATATGCATTTCCGCTCCCCCCAAAGTGACTGGTGGAGAAATTATCTTGAAGATAATAACCAGGCAGTGGTGCTTTCTGAAGTATATGTTTATAAATCTCCCAATAGTGTGGGCTTAGTTAACAATTAGTTAACAATTTTAATACAGCTTTTCTGAGCATGTTTGCTAAATTGTCTTAACTACAAACCTCATTGATGTATTGTGTACTTCGATCCACAAAGAGAATTTCAGGATCTTTTTAAGAAGGTGTTTTTATGCAACTAGCATCTTAAATTGACTAACTCCCTTAAAAAGAAATATGCAATACTTCACATTCACTACTCTATGATCGAAAGCAAGATCCTTCTGAATTTTGTCTTTATTATGCCAGTTCTAAAGTTTATTTACATCAATTATGTAGTTATATTATTTATCCTCATTCCTTTGAATATTGCAAGATATCATATATCAGATATATAGTTAATACTGCCTCTATCTTCTTTCATGTTCATATCTGGCAAATGTGAAATGTCCAGAATTATACTAACCAATATTAGTTTTTATTACAGTTATGTAACTCCCTTAGCTTCAATATTGTAGTGCACAAGCAGAAACCACCACTCATGTCTCAGGGAACTCAATTGATCCGTTTATTGTTTGGTTAATAACACTGTCATTTTCTTGGATACCACAGTTAGGCACTTACTAAAAAGAGATTAATTGCCAAAATAAGGAGCAATGCTCTATACATGGGTTCCTTTCTAAAAGAGCACTATGAAGGTGGCAGTGCTGTGTCTTCTCTTTAAGAGGGCATACTTGGACCCAGGAGTGTTTAACAACTATTGCCCATGTCATGGAATTTGAATCAAGTAGTATTCATCCTAGCTTATGCCACATCACCAATAATAAAGATTCTGGAATTGGCCCTTCATGACAATTGATGTAGAATTGTTCTTTGATACGCAACTAGATCGTGTTGTCTCAGCAATAGTGACTGCATGATAGTTTCATAATATGTGTGTGTGTGTTTTGTTAACAACACTATTTCTTTTCAGATTTTGTTGGAAATGCAGGTTTTAACTTTACTTGGTTTTGCTGTTTCATCTTATTGCAGCCTGTTTTGATGTCGTTAGACTCAATGGAGAAAAGTGAAAAGGCTGTGCTTGAATAACCTGATTACCTTATTCGTTACACAGATGAATTACTAACTGTTGATTCATTTGCCATTTGTGATCCATGGAGAGGGATAGCATTGCATATTCTGGCAGCGTTATGCAGTGTAAAATGATGTAGCGATATTAAGGCAAGCCGTAGAATGTTTATATACATACCAGAAGAAACTATATTTGGTATTAAACTGAGAAGTGGCTAAACTTTACTTTGCCACGTGTTAGCAACCTGATGCGCTGCTGTTGCTGTTTTAATTAAACCTAGAGTCTTACCAGATTTCTGGCAGAAATTTTCCAGAAGTAGTTTAATTCAGCGCCCTTCCCTTCAACCACGACTCTGCATTTTTGGGTGCATAAGACACTTTAGAGAGTATGACCTTAAAAAAAAAACCCAAAAAGCTCAGAAGCAACATGGGCTGGAAGCTTAGAATGGAAATAGTTCTAATTAAAGAGCAACATATGGCCTTATTCAAGAGTAAAAAGCTTTTGCTAATAGTTCTGAGGGTATAAAAGTCAAATTAAATATTCATAGTCGATCAGTTTTTGTTGATTTGCATAATGCATAGCAAGGACTGCTTCACTGTATACATTAGGACTTTCTGTCTAAACACAAAATGTTACAAAATTACTGGCCTTGCTTCAAATACTGAAGACAATTGTATTTTAATGCTTACATTTTTACTTTCTATATTTAGCATGTTTAAATTTAATAATGCCTATAGCCATGTTGTTGGCTCCCACAGATGAAACTTTTATATGCTGACCCTAAAGGCAAGCATGCTTAGGAAGTAATATTGCAGTTTAACTCACATTTAGCGCTACCAGTGGCCTCACAACTACACACATGTAAAAGTGATGCATTTCCTACCCAGCATTCTTACGAGTGTATCTGTTGGTCCTATCGCCCACAGCTGTGTGAGTCAGCCCTTTAGCTTTCTGTAGCTTATTATATCTAACTAGTAGTTTTATGCAGCACAAGAGACTCTTCTCAAACATAAATATACCATTATGAAAATAGGCTTGAGGGCATTCAGATACTGTTTGACAATTAGATGTTAAGACCCCTATAGTATTTATTTTTAAATGATCCCTTGTTTCCCCCCAGAAATGCTGCTTCCAGATGTGTGTTTAGAATCACTAACCCTCTTTTTATACCATCAGTGGTTGAAGGCTACTGCTGTTGTCTGATAAAAGCACCTCTCTGTGTAACATAACTATAAGCAGTAGAACGGAATCTGTTCTGGAAGTCTGTTCGATTTCCAAAATGTTCGGAAACCAAAGCGTGGCTTCTGATTCCTGCAGTCAATCAGAAGCTGCGCCGGACGTTCAGCTTCTGAAAAGCATTCGAAAACCGTAACACTCACTTCTGGGTTTCGATCGTTCAGGAGCCAGTTTGTTCGGGAGCCAAGACATTTGAGATCCAAGGTACGGCTGTAGCTGACATTTACTTGATTTTATGATGATCTTGTCCAAGGCTTTCTGCCTTAAATATGTACGTACCACACTGAGTTGCTTTCTGAGAGTGGTGTGGCGAAAGCAACCTCTCGATTCAAGGCAGGGTCTCCAAAAGCATTCATCACCTCTCTTAAAATCTGGCTTCCTCATCACTTATTTATGTATTTCTTTATTTGCTACATTTGCATCTTACCTTTCCTGCAAGATATTCAAGTGTCATCCATACTCTCCTGCCCTTCATTTTACCCTCTCAGCAACCATGTGAGGGAGGTCAGGCTAGAAGTGTGTGACTGGCCCAAAGCCACCATGTGAGAGTTTCATGGCTGAGTAGGATTTTGAATTCCTGGCGCAACTTACTCAAAAGCTCCTTAAATCACAGTAATGGACATGGCACAGCCAAGGGAGGGGCAGCTGCCCCCAATCAATAAAAAACCAATAAAAATACATAGCACTGAGGTTCTGCCCCCACAACAAATTGTTTCCCCCCCAATAAAACGCCTGCCCCCTAATAAAAATCCTGGCTTAGACCCATGTTGCTCAGTGTAACGATTTTAATCTGATCACCTTTTCCCCCTCTGTGTTTACATTTGAATAAAAAGTAAATAACACAGTAGTAGTAGGCAGCTTTTCATTCTGGGCACCAAAGAGCCCATCAATCCATCTCACAAACCATCTCACAACAGGTATGCCGCCTAGTTATTGCTGTTCTTTCAATTAATGCATAAGGCAAATCTCCTTTCCATCTGGGTTCTTACAGCAGCCTGATACCCCTTTTCTTGTGACCTCACCATGCAATTGATTTGACACCGTCTGATCTGCTAGTGTGAGGCAGGTATGAGATTTCCAAGGGAATTGGGCAAGACTTGGCTCAGAGGGCTTATTGCGGGAGTGAAAACAACTGGGGCATCTGGTAGGACTGCTTATTCCTTTCCCTTCCGAGTTGCAGATGTCTTTTGAACGTGTTTGGAACAGTTCACAGCCAATGAAGACACTGTCCTTTTGCCAGCTGAGGCAAGGTTTATGCTGCCTTAGAGAAGGCTGCTTCTGGCACATACTGTTCTGGTATCTGTTGACAATTAGAAGCTAAAACCTCTGTAGTTGCACTCCAGTGGCTTTCTTGGCACTTAGACTAATATTTTTCCTTGATAAAAATGAATTTGTCTTCTGAATTGTACCTGTTGATCTGAAGCAAATGGAAAATGTTCTGCATGAAGTCTCAACCTTTTACCTTTCTGATTTTTCCTGCTGACTGTAAACTGAAATTATTGTTGTTAAAAGAAATTCTCTCCTGTGTAAGTTAATATTGGATTGTACAGAAAAGGTATTAACAGGCTCTCAGATGTGCCCTGCCCTATTAGCAAGAATATACAGTGATACAAAAATGAATTTGTCAAGAGTTTTATAGCTCTATGATCTATGGTACAATATTAATCCTGCTGCAGTGTTATTAAGTCATTTTTCATCTCCCCTCAAATTAATGTTGACGTTCTATTACTGGAATTGTTCTTGTCCCCAGATTAAAACAAAAAAGGAAAAAATCTTCCCTGCTAGAATATTAAAATTAATTGTAGTATAAGCAGGGCCTTGCTTGAAGTAGAATCCTCCTACAAAGATTATAGTGTGAATTTATTTCTGTACTTTGTGCTTGCTTTATTGCATGAAGAAATTGCTGTCTCACACCATCAAGGGTATGAGGCATGAGAGTGGTGGAGGACATATTACAAATGTTCAGGTTAAGAGATCTTTTATATTATTGTCCATGTCAGATCTAGGTAACCTAGCTGTTAATACTTTCATCTTTAAAGAACGTAGTGTAAGCAGAGTAACTTTGATTGTGTGTTCCCACGCCACAGTTTCCTTCTTTTTACCTTCAAGTTTTCTTAATGTAATGCATATGATAACACTCTTTGACTAGAAGAGGGGGGTTATTTTGGCTCTTTTGTTTATTTGCAACTTGATCAGCCTTGCTGTTCAAACATACATTGGCACTGCCATGAAAGCTTGGATTGCACCTTGTTCCAGTAGTGAGATGTATGCCAGTCGTCTGAAACTAGATCTATGGCTGGCATCCAAAGATCAACCTTAGGCATGCCTCATGTTTTATTTAAACAGCAGGTCCTTATGCCATAAAACAAATTTTTGAAACTCTCCTTTGGTTCAAAGTGAGTGCTACATGGCATGAAAGCCAAAAGCCCGTTAGACACACAGAACGAGTTGTGCATTACATTACGAGTTGTGCATTACATTTCTTTGGACCTTGGCCTGTGTGAGTATTGTATAGTTACCATCCTATGTTACGTGCCTATCATGGATGAGAACATTCAGCCCATGGGTGCACATCTGGGTAGTCTTCACATGAAGTGAATAGAAAGAAGTGAAGGGAAACCTACCCCAACCTTTATAAGTTGAAGTGAATCTAGACTTGCTACTGTCAGCTATAAGCTGCAGCAAATAGGCTGATGGGTGTTGACTTAGGTCCAGCTTAAGTGACTAGGTAGCAGGCCACTTGATCTATTCTTTGCAGATTTTGGAATGTCTTTTTAAATATGTCCGTCACCTGATTAAAGAAACTTAGATGATTTATTATATGACTTCTTAATGTATTAACTTTGAAAAAACACAATAGTTGGACAATGAGAAAAAATAAATATTTGTATTTAATTTGACTTTATTTAGAATATTCATTTCCTGCCTTTCAATAAAATTCTTAGGGTAGCTAACACTCAAATACATGAATAAAATACAAAGAAGGGAAAATATCAAAAATACAGGATAAAAATGCAAATTCATAGAAATGGAAGTATCCTCAAATCCCATGACAAATATAAACTTTAGGTGGATAATATATTTTAGGCATGGGGGAATGAAAAGCTTTTTAGCTGAATCCAAAAAGATATCAAGGAAGATGCTAGGTGATCCTCCTTGGAGAGGGCATTCCAACCATTAAAAATGTTCTTCCCCAAAGCTCGAAGCCACCTGCATTTCACTTGGCAAGGGGGCACATAGAGAAGAGCTCTCAAATTCTAGAAAGATGCATGTGGAGACAGACAATCCTTTAAGGTGGGGTGAGGAACATGTGTCACAACAGATATGGCTGCATTTCAGCTCCCATCAACTCCAGACAGCATGCCCCAATGATCAGGGGTGATAAGACATATGGAGGAACACAGGTTCCCCACTCCTGCTTTAAAGTGACCTGGTCCTAAACAATAAATAGGCTTCAAAAGTTAAAAGCAGTACTTTGAATTTGCTTGGAAGCAGACTGGAGCCAGTGCAGTTGGCAAAGCAGCAGCGTGAGATGCTTCTACTGTTCAGTCCCAGTTAGCAAAGTTCTATATAGTCTGCCAGATTGATTGCACATTGTGTCGTGCTGAAGTAGAAAATCTGTATAAAGTTGTGGGTTGGTTTTTTATTTTATTTTGATCTTATTGCCTTATCAACCGACACATATTTTACAAGACGAATCCCCTTGCAGTTCAGTTTGCTAAAGCAAAGCATGGTATCTGCACAAGGAGAGGTGTGTGGAATTGAGGATTAAATGTTTCATCTCTACATGGCTGTGGTTTATGCTGCCACCTATCTGGCTTATTGTTTCCTCCTGGATACATTATTTCCCCACTAAGCAGCTTTTCATATCCTTGCTTTTAGATCTTGCTTCCAGAAGTGAGTGATGTTTGCAGAGCTGTCTGTTTGCGGTACACTGCAGCATGCATTAAGCAGAAATCTCTGTTATTTGGAGTTGAAGTTTTCATCTTAAAGCCTTGATGGAGATCCCTGTCTCATGTTATCAGTGTTGAGAATTCTTCACAAATCTGAAGAATTCAGCAACCTTGTCTCTTTTAAATCTGCATGTCCCAGCCCTGTTGCGATATTATAATGGCATATATGGGAACTGCCTGTGAAAACAGATGGATATTAATTTATTAAATAGCTTCCTTTTTGGTATTTACTCTTAAGAGGGAGGAAATAAGCAACATTTTTATTCTTAAGTTTGTAAATATCCTGTAACCTCACCTCTCTTCTGCTGCCTTCCCATATTTATCTGTGGGAAATGTGATCTGCATTTTTAAAGTACCAGCCTGCTATTTATGCTGTCTGTTATTTAAATTGATTGGGTCTTTTCTTTTAACTCTTGTAATGGGGTTTCAGAACTGTTTTGTTTCCTGGTCTAAGCCTTTTAAATTTGTTCACCCTTGAAGAGCACTGAGCTATGTGCCGAATAAATAGTTTGTGTCTCTGCTTATTACCTTTTCTGAGAAAAGAAAACAAGTTTTAAAGCCGCAGCTGACAGTGCTGGTTGGATCTACATGATTTTTATTTATTTTAATGATGGAGGGATGAAAAATGGAAATGGGAACTAAGTTCAGTGAATAGTCAGAAGGTGACTAAAACACGATTTAAATTTTAGTGATGTTGCCAGGTTCTGTCACTCCACTTATTCTGCTCAGAAATATATTATCAGATCAGTATTTGGAAGAGAACTCTCATCTAGTTTGGCTGTTTTTAATTAGGGTAAAGAAATTGGAGTGAAATGTGATATTGGGTGTTCCTTCTTCCCTTTACCAATTATATCTGACCCATGTTAGCCACACTAAATGTAGATATAATAGTGTTAAAAACCTAGCTGATTCCTAAAAGGAAGTGGTAGAGTAGATGGATTGGGGTAGGGAGTTTTGAGGTATGTGTTCCTGAGATATCAGCCCTACTTAATAATGGCCATATAGTGTTGTGTCTGTAGTGGTCCTCCCAAAGCATATATTTACTTCCTTTCCACTTTATTGTGTAGTGGAAAAGATTGAGGTGACCAAATGGAGCCCCGCAGTATTTTGTACCCCCACTAATCCATTCTGGATTTCACAGAAAACTCACTTAAAGTAACAAACCAGGGCAGGCACACAACCCTGTAGCAGTAGTAGTTTTCTAGGTAGGGGGAAATCTTATAAGCTGCTAGATGGCAGAATCAATGCTATACGAAAATCCAGCATTCACTGGGAAACAATTAAAAAGCAAATGGTTGGAGTTGCCTGGAAAATAGAAAATATAGATATATTTTTCTGAGGTGGGTGGATGTTCCCCAGATGAATATGCACTGTGTCTGATTGGAAGGGCTGGTAGGAAAGGATGTCTACTGCTAGATACCCACTACTCTTGTCAGGGGAGCCGACTTGGGGCCCCAGGTTATGGGTGCTCAGTGCATGTGACATCATGACAAGACAGCACACCCCCCCCAGCCTCAGAATATGACTTCTGGTGGCACTGGAAGTTGGGTTATGAGGTCTCGGAATGCCTCGGCCTTAGAGATGCTATCTGAGGCTTTGCGAGACCTCAGAAATTGCGTCGGGGGCCATGCGGTGTGGGTGCAGAGCACCCACAACAATTTTTTGTGGGTGCTTGGGTACTCAGAGCTCCCTATAGTTGGCGTCCCGACTCCAACAAAAATAGTGAGGCTTGCTTTCTGTATAGTGGATTGTACATGCATCCCTTCACTCTTCCCAATAGTGGGGGGGGGGGCAGGGGGTAGATTTTTAAAGTCAGTTAGTTGATCTAGGGCAGGCTTCCTCAACCTCGGCCCTCCAGATGTTTTTAGACTACAACCCAGCATCCTGGACCACTGGTCCTGCTAGCTAGGGATCATGGGAGTTGTAGGCCAAAAACATCTGGAGGGCCAAGGTTGAGGAAGCCAGATCTAGGGGAGATCTAGGGTTGGGTACCATAATGTCCTCAGATAATGTCTTCTTGGAGCCTGCCAAAGTTCCCTGTAACTTATAATTTTTACTTTTAGGAATGGGCCTTTTTTGGCATTTTTCTTTGGTTGGATGGGTTTGCCTGTTTGGAGGTAGAGTAGCTTTATTTTTCTTTTTGCCTATACTTTATTTGGTTTTGGGGTAGTTGTTTTGCCTGTTAAAAGGGGGTTCTGAGCATGAGCAGTTCTTGTTTGTGAAATTCGTATATTGCGGTGCCAAATGAGAGTTCCTTAGATTTCCAACTGTGATCCTGGACCTTGAAATACTGTGTAAATAACTTGCTTTTCCTAAGAGTTAGAAGTAAAAAAAGGTCTCCTATTTCTAGCTCAGACTGGTTAACCTGAATAAAAGATCCATGCTGTTTAAATAAGCTCTTACGTTGATAGCTTCATAAATTATCACTTTGCTAAATAGAGATGTTAATATGTTCAAACAAGATGTTGTTCTTGAGGCAAAAGCAAGCTGAAGTGGTCTTGGACTTAAAATACATTTTAAAGAAATGTTTATACTGTCACTTGTCAGTGGCAGATGCACAGTTTTCTTAAGCTTCCTTCTGTAACTAAGGCCACTTTACATAAACAATTGCCCCGTCGGGTTTTTTGAAAGGCCCAAAATAGCTATTGGACTGTCTATTGGTGGCTTGCAAGTGCTTTGTGCAGTTTTTATTTTGTTAGTCTGCTGATGGAAAGGTAGGCTGTTCAATAATATGCGGTGTGAGCTGTTGCACACAAATGGCTTGGCACATGGAATAGCTAGCACATGGAATAGCTGCTACATTGACACCTTCTCAAGTGGCTTCTGTGCGGCTGTCATCTTTAGCAAAGTAGGGGACACTGAAGGCCTGTGCAGAGAGTGGGAGTAGCTGGGTACACTTTCCTCGGGACTTGGAGGGCTAAGTTGGTCAGGGGCCCCAGCCAGGGTCCGGCTGCTTTTGGGTTTGAGTTTATATATGGCAACCATTTGTGTGGGGGTTCCGTTCCTGGCCCCTCACATTGATGGAGTGTGCATAAGTCTGTCCTGCCCCTGTTTCACCCCCTTTCTGCTCTTCTGGGTCCAGAAGGACCTGCGCATTGGCAATCACACATCAATTGAATGGGCCTGAAATGGTCACCACCTGTATAACTTTATCCTAACAAGACTCTCACCCCTGGCCTCAGATAAGCTTTGCAGGGATCTGGGAACATGAGTTAGTTTTTCTTTCTTTCTTGTTCTAGTCTCTGACTTGCTGGACTCTTTCCACAGAACATTTAATTGGGGGGGGGAGTATTTATTTATTTTTAGTGGTGGTAGGTGTAGTCAAGGAAGTGATGTACCACCCATTAATGATACTTTGAAAAGAAACTTGGATTAGGACAATAATTTTACCACTGTGTTGCATCCATTTTATATAGATCCTAGTCACAGAATATTGCAGCACCTCTTTTATAATTCGCATGTGATTGTAAGCAATTCTACCTCTTTGTATGAATAACAAAAATCCTCTGAGCATGTGTTACCTTTCTGATCTGTGCAGTAATGGATGGCTGTGAATGTTTTATCAGAATACTCAATATGCCTTGGTGCATCCTCTTCCCCCACCACCACCCCCTCTGTATGTCTCTCAAGCCATGTGTATTCTGTCATTTTAAGGAGGAGGGAAGAACTGTTTTCAACATGTACATCCCTTCCTGATTTGACAGCTCTAAGAGGAAAATCTCTCTCTACTGCAGCTAGTGGAGTAACAGTTGACCAGCTCCATTGAATGTGACAGTGAATGAATGGAAAGAGAAATGTGAGAGTAGAAAAAAGAAGGTGACAGCATCATAATGCAGGAGATACTAGTGAGAGAATATTAGGTCTATCAGTATATTGTGCAGTGTCAAGGGCACAGAAAAAGCTATTGACTCTTGTACAGATCCTGTTAACTAGCTTTTTTTGCTCATTTTTAGAACATCCTTGGTTGAAATTTAATTTGTTAGGTTCACGTAAAAGCTTTCTCCCCTCCCCCCCACACTGCCATCCTTCCATACCATGTAAGTGTACGGAAATGTATTTCCGTTGTATAGTTTTCTCCATGGTTTGTAGAAGGCTTTTAAGAAACCTGTCCCATCTTCTCTATAGGAGATAACAGTAATTCTTCCAGACCCACTTCCTAATTTTTCTATGCTGTAATTGTAGACATAGTCGTAGGCTGACAATTACTTTGCCTTTAGAGCATGCTTCCAGGTTGCTTCTGACATTATGTGTATTTTTTTCTCATTAGAGCAGTAAATGTGACAGTTACTCATAGCACACAGTGGAGAAATCAAGAGGTTTGTCACAGATGAAATTTGGCAGCAGCATGCCGTTATCTATCGACCCCAAAAGTAGAAGCAAAGTTAGGCTCTATTGTATAAAATGATTTTTGTCCTTAAGTTGTTGTTTTTTTAAAGTGGCCCTGCAGAAGGGGAGAAATAGGCTCCATCATGTTCAGGGTTAGGTGGATAGTTGAGTTTATTAAAGTGTCATGTGTCCAGTTCTGCTTGGACTTGAGGCATACAGGGGAAATGGAAGGAAGAAGCAGGTGAGGAGCCATAAGCCCTGCTGGCTGAGCTTTGAAAGATGTCATAGCAAAGAGCTGGGGGCCACCTGTAGTCTGCCAAGGCATACCTTGCCATTGGTTCCTCAGAAGGTAGCTTTGGTGCCTTGAAGTGCCCATATTTGCAGATGCTTCTGCGCATGCTGATTTCTGCACTGAAAGGGATGGAGATGTTATTGGGTATGTTGTGCTCTGTCTGAGAAAGGCTGGAGACTGATGTGCTCAGACCAGGAGGGCCCAGGGTGGGGGAGAGTGCTGAGTACCCCCTGTAGAATGGAATGGCTTGTACCACACAAGCTCATAAAACTAGCAGTGAAAATATATTGTGTGTGTGTGTGGCTGGGAATTAGATTAGGCCAGAGAGTGAGATCCTTTTCATCTCCAGCCCCTGTGGGTCAGAATGATGCTGGGTACCCGCTAACTGATTGGAGATGCAAAGCATTACACACAGTGGTATTCAAGCCTCAGTAATCAGCTGATAGTTTGCAAAGTTAAGTGCATGGGGCTTTTATAAGGCCCAACAATCAGCTGATGGTCAGTACTTGCAAAGTATTATGCCTAGAGCTTTGCAGGTGCTGCCAATCAGCTGGTTGATGGCACCCACAGACCTGTTTTGGCCCAGCTGCATCTTTACGTGCCCCACACCTGATGTTATGTATGGTGTTACGTGTAGGGCACATGGGCATGGTTTGAGGAAAATTGTCTTGCAAATCAAACGTGGCTGGCAAGCCTAATTAGGCCTGTGGGCATGGGGTTCCTCAATGCTGGTTTAATTCCTTCCACTGAGAGCCCTCTAATCAGAAGCTACTCTCCTGACATCAGAAGGACATCTTCAGAAGGTGTTAATCAGTGCACAGCTTATGTGAAGAATGCTGCCCTTTAGATACCTAGGCTGTTCAGGGATTTTTCTCCCAAACTCAGCACCCTGAATAAAGGTCAAAGACCATCCTTTGTACTGAGTAATAAGATCAGTTTCAATTAATAAACTGGCTTGCACATTCTTCACCAGTTGAAACTTCAATATGTACATTTCCCAAGGCAGCACTGCCTGGCATAATGCATATTGTAGTAATTAAGCTCGGATGTTAATAGCATGGATTACTAGAGCCACTTTATCTGCTTCCAATAAGGGATTTAGCTGGTGGATGAGAAGAACTTGATGCCACCAGTGATTCTCTAGCAATGATGGATCTAGAAGTACCCTCAATATACCTTGATCAGGACATACAAACCCATATTAGAATAGGCTGAATGTTCGTTGGTTTGATAAGTCATCAACCAGCATCACCTTTGCCTTATCTGAATTGAGCTTCAGTCAGTTTGCTTTCATCCACCCCGGTACTGACTCCAAGCATTTTCAACTAATAAGATAGGCAAAATAAGGAAGAGGAAGTAGAATATGTTTCACTTTGTTATTTTTATTTAAGACTGGCACACACAGAATGCCTGATGTATACAGCTACTCATATTTTATCAGCAGAAATTTGAAACATATCATGCCCTAGAGAAAGGTCAACTTAATCCTTTTGTATTGTGAGTAGTAAGTAATTTATATTTTCTTCCACTAGAAAAGCAGTTTAATGGCCCTTTAGGTGATGTTTAATAACTGAGAATGCAAGTTAAATTGACCAGCTGCTACATCTCTGCCCTCTTTGTAATGACATGTGAGACTGTGAGAAATTTCACACTCATTTTGTTTGATTATTCTAATTGTTTCTTTTAAATGCAAAGCATGAAAGAGTTCCCACAACTGAGAATAACCTCTCTAAATCAAATGTAAATCCTATGGTGTATGGAAACTTGCTAATGTTCAGGATGCTTAGACTGTATTTTAGTGGACCGGTTAAGGAGGGATGTATTCAGAATTCCCCTGTGCTTGGATGAAATCTGTGATACATAGCAGAGCACCTAGTGCTTCTCTGTATTCCAAAAGAAACTTACCCAGGTTGCTTGTTCAATGAAGTGGCACAGCATATTTTGCTATGCTGAATTTTTTCTTCTTCTCCAGTGCATGTTTATATTGCTTAAGATGCTTGCAGGCAGCTGCATCACTACGAAGTTGCCCATTCCAATCACTCTCTACAGACAGAATCAGGTTCAGACATGGGAACAGTTGGATTTTTGTGGGGGTTGAATGCCTGAAAAGCCGTGTTACAGTTCCACCAATAAAGAACAACTTTTATTTGTTAATTAGGGCAACAGAAAGGCAGCTATTGAGAGAATGGTTGCATGCTTTTGCCACAGATATTTGTGATTTGCTTACTTACTAACTTACTTATTACCAGCCTCCCCTGCTCCTAATTACCTTCTACTAGGGAAAATATGTACAGTGGTACCTCGGGTTATATACGCTTCAGGTTACAGACTCCACTAGCCCAGAAATAGTACCTCGGGTTAAGAACTTTGCTTCAGGATGAGAACAGAAATCGTGCTCCGGTGGCATGGCGGCAGCAGGAGGCTCCATTAGCTAAAGTGGTGCTTCAGGTTAAGAACAGACCTCCGGAACAAATTAAGTTCTTAACCCGAGGTACCACTGTATATGTTTCATTTGTTGTCATGATTTAGCAGTGTCTTAAAATTGGGGGGGGGGTGCTCCTTTGTTAGGAGGCTTCTAGTTGTCCTATATCTATTTAATGTTATTTCTTCAAAATATGAAGAAATCAAGACGTTCCTATCAAACTGTGTTTTTCTAGTTCTGTACACACTGGATGTATAATTCTCAGCTCCTGTTATTCCCAAACTGCTCACTGCATCTCCTCATGAGGCAGTGTTCTGACTTTACCTTCTTCTAATCCAGGATACAAGGGACGCAGGTGGCGCTGTGGGTAAAACCTCAGCGCCTAGGACTTGACGATCGTCAGGTCAGCGGTTCGAATCCCCGTGGCGGGGTGCGCTCCCGTTGCTTGGTCCCAGCGCCTGCCAACCTAGCAGTTCAGAAGTACCCCCGGGTGCAAGTAGATAAATAGGGACCGCTTACTAGCGGGAAGGTAAACGGCGTTTCCGTGTGCTGCGCTGGCTCGCCAGGTGCAGCTTGTCACTCTGGCCACGTGACCTGGAAGTGTCTTCGGACAGCGCTGGCTCCCGGCCTCTTAAGCGAGATGGGTGCACAACCCCAGAGTCGGACACGACTGGCCCGTACGGGCAGGGGTACCTTTACCTTTACCTTTACCTTTAACCCAGGATACATATACCCAGAGAAGAAACTCTCACAGAAAATGTGGGGGAGCTTATGTGTGGTTAACTCTGCTGCATGCTAGTTTTAGCTCACATTCCTTCTCGGCCAGATCCTTGTAGCTGGTGCTACAAGGACTGCTAGAGCTCTCCTGTCATGGCATGTAGACTGAGGGAGGTCATATTGGGTAAATATCAAGGCAAAAATAGAAGGAGAGAACACGTTAGCATTGTTTCTGTCCTGTCCAGTCCACCACAATCTCATACCACTGCAGAGCCCTAGAATTCTGTTTACCAAGCAGTTTTCATCAGTATTTCATCCTTGCTTTTGACTCTTTGTACACACACAATCAGGTGCCTCCTTTAGAATGATCATATATGTAAAAGAAAGCCTGTTAGAAGAAATTTCTCAATAGAGAACATTTTTATCATTATGTCTCAATTATGAAAGTTCCACATAAGTTTCAGGTACCACCCTTACTGCTCTTTGGGGCCAGATTAAAATTGTTCTGATTTCCTGGACATTTTATGATAAACTATATTAATCCACTGAATATCTCTGATATGTTTAGATTTTTAGGGTATGTATAGTTTTGACTGTTGTGTCACACACACACACACTCTCATACACACACATATGCAGAGAGAGAGCGAGAGCGAGAGAGAGAGATTTCAATCATTAGCTCCATTAAATACTTATTTTGGTAGAAAGATAAGTTTTTGTAAAATACACACTTTTAGTATGTGTAGGCATACAGGATATCAACAATTTTAAGTCATAAAATATCTGCTAGGTATTAAACCAGCCTTCCCCAGACCCTTCAGAACGTTTGAGCTACAACTCTCATCAGCCCCAGCCAACATAGCTAGTGGTCAAGAGATGGTAGGAATTGTAATCCAAAGCATGTGGATCAACACAGGCTGAAAGAGGCTTATTCTACCTTTAGGATGCACCATGCTATGAGTTTGCACAGCTGGTCCTTAATCTGATTATATTTATCTGAATTGACATTGATCAAATAACAGGAATAATATGCTGTGTGATTTTCATATTTTAATGCACCAATATCTGCTGTTTTATAAATGTTCTTCTAATCTCTCTGAAGTAAAAATTACCCATTAACAGTTAATGTTAAAACATTTTTCCCTTTTATCACAATCTAGGTTTTTTTTTACTGCTTACAAATGGTAAATTTGGTGCACTCCCGTCAAGTTGCAGTTAATATTGGGACTTTATCATCTTTCCACTACGAGTCTTTTGTTTATTGCCAGAACCCCAAACTATTATTTAGTAAACCTGCAAATAAAAATCTTAAATCTGTCACGCATCTGTTGGTTCTGTAGCAGCAGCCTATGAAAACTTGCATCTCTGTCTTTACAAGTCCCTGTCATACTCCACAATGCGTACTGACCTTTCAGATTTCATTTAAGCTCACTTTTGTGCTTGGAAATCAGATGCATAAAACTCCACATTTTTTTTCCATTTGGCTCTGCTAGCCAGAAACACCAGTTCTTCTGTTTAGTAGAGATATTGTTAATATTCACAGGATTATCAATAGCTAGTGGCTCTCATACTGCTTTCTGCCTTCAAACTGCAATTTGAAGGAGTCCAGTAGAACTGATTAACTGAAACATTAAATTTTTGGTTTACAGTTTTACCAGAGTAAAACAAATGATATGACATGTAAAGTTAGCCAGGGCAGGTTGAGAGGGGACAGTTTGGCTGGAGCAGGCATTGTTGTTGTGCGCGCACCTCCTCCCGCATGCTCTTCTATGCTGTTGACTTATCTGTATTTCTTCCCCCTGGTATTAATGCATTTATTAGCACTACCCTGTTTTAACTGGGGTTTTGTTAGCCCCACTAGCTGTTTTTGCAGTGGGAGGTAGGATACATAACATAAGCATAGATAGATAGATAGATAGATAGATAGATAGATAGATAGATAGATAACATAAGCATACAATCCTTATCTGCATAATTTGCTTACAATATTTGAAGCCGCACTATAGCACTCTGTCACAGTCCAGGGACTGCTATGACAGATCTCTTGCAATATGTTATACTTCCAAGTGCTTTGGAATAACATTGCAGCCAACCAGGTTTCACTCTTGAGCCTTGCTTTGGATCACTGCCACTATGTCTGCCGACATCAAGGTGAGTGGGAGTTCCACAAACATTGAGTTAAGAGAACACAAATCTACACACATCTCAGTTTGGGTGGCTTCCAGTCCTTTTTTTTTTTTTTTTTTACTATACTTGAGAGAACACTGTTCGAGGTAGTGTTTTATGGGTGGCAAGAATGTAGCACAGTCCCAAAAACAAAGGGGGAAACTACCAAATAAATGTAGGGCTTATTCAGAAAGAAACAAAAAGAAATGTAAAAACAACAAAAGAATATTGGGATGGTATAAGCATTCATAAATCAGTCCAGTTTTATTAGACACAACAGACTCGAATAGCTATCCCAAAGCTATCCCACAGGTTACTCTCCGCTTATACTTGTTTGACTTGCGCTTGACCACGTATACACGTGGTGCCAGGAGATAATTAAATAATTCAATTCATACTCAGAAATAATAATAATAAGAAGAAGAAGAAGAAGAAGAAGAAGAAGAAGAAGAAGAAGAAGAATTTATTATTTATGCCCCGCTCATCTGGCTGGGTTTCCCCAGCCACTCTGGGGCAGAAGAGAGCTGGAGAGTCCTTGTGGCTTGTGAGGAGACTCTCCCTGGAGCCTGAAGAGGATGTCAGTAAGAGCGGAGGAAGCCCCAAAGAGACTGGAGGCACAGCGGGGCTTTGTTTAGGCTGCTCAGCCTCTCCACCTAACAGCTGACACGCGGGGTAGTGGAGCATCTGCCGCTTTTTTGAACGTCCATCCTCCTGCTGGCCCCAGAGCTTCAGTTCTAGTAGTGGATACTTTTGGATACAGTGAGAGTAGCACAGAGGGCTTTTAAAGGGTGTTTAGAGCTATGATTCTTGTTCTTCTAGTGACTAGCTGTGCACATAGCTGTATTGGGCATCACCCAAGGATTGGGGAGGAGTGGGGCATCACCACATACTTCATCAACCTCCAAAGCCTCTAGAACCAGAACATAGATTTGGCACCAGTATACAACTGTGACTGAATCTCAATTAGGCTGCAAGGCAAATGGAACAAAGGACACTGAATTTTGCATGGATACAGAATATGCCAATTCCCATGCAGCATAGTACCTTCCTGCCCAACCGTCTTGGGTAATTGTTTCTTGAACTTGTGTTTTTGTGCAGGCATATTCCTAATGTAAATTGGAAGTGCCGTCTCTTTTATGCAGATTATGGGTTTTATAAACTTACTTGCCTTGTAGGAGGTTTGACTCACTGCATTATTTAACAAGATAGAACTCTCTGTTTAAATACCAAGTAGTTAGTACTATATAGTTTTGCATGCATTACATCCCAAAGTTAAGCTTAATTTTAGTTCTCAAAATTGATTAACCAAGGAGGAAAACAAAAGGCTTATGCATCAAAGCATCTATGCAGAAGGAAACAGGACAAGTGAAGAATTAAGCTCCGTTTCCTGTTTGTCATTCAGTTAGTCTGGCTGCATTTCCATTAGAGCTACTTCAGCTGGTATTTCTAGCTGGTTATTAGTGTGCCCAGCGAGCCATGGTTTGCTGGAGAAGCTCAGAGTTTTCAAAAATAGTGCCTGAAACCTTGATCATCTTAGTTTTGCTGAACTGGTGCTCCTGATTCTTAAAACACTTTAAGATATCTATTATTATTATTATTATTATTATTATTATTATTATTATTATTTATTACATGCAGAGCTTCAAAATAAAATCATTCAGGAAAAGTATGCAGTAATAATTTTCTGTCATCTCTTTGTGGAAGAAATTCTGGTAGAAGAAATAAATACATACCTCTGTCTCCCTTCCTGCTTTATGTGAAGAAGAAAGATGGGAATTAAATGATCTGAGACGGTTTCAATTTATTTCCATTTGTTTATTGCCCACACTTCTCCAGGGCTTTGCATTCTAAGATTTCTTATATTATCACTTTATAGTTAGGTACCTGGATGCTTTTCCATAATGGCTGAAAGGTAAGGTGAGATGTGTATCAAAGCATGGCCTCTAATTCCGAAGGTTCTCAAATTGAGGTACACTGAGATGCTCTGCAGAAAGGTTGCAGTACAATTGATAATATCAGCTTGGCTCTGCATTTGATTTATTTTTTCTGTTTGAAAAATATTTGAGTTTGTTTGTTTTTTGTATCCTCCCCCCCCCCAAAAAAAAAAACTGGATTGTGGAATAAGCTAGCAACACCCTGGTTTCAGGCCTGTGGCTTTCACTGTATGTAGCTGGTGCAGTTTGCTGATTTTCCCTAAAAAGTTACTTATGAAGGGGCCTTTCTCAACAGCTTGGCCTAGAGTCTGTTTTTATACCATGGTGCTGTTTTATCAGCGATAGTTGTGGACTATTTCTCTCTTTCCTTATTTAGCTAGCATATTTAAACCCCTCATTGGGATTGAAAATATTCAGTTCAATTCAATTTGCCATATAAATTTAAATGTGCTAAATAAAAATTAATAAATAAAACAACAGTAGTGCACCCAGCTCATTAGAAAGCTAACACTGCAGCTACTAGAATGAGTTACGTATGTACGTAGATTTGTGGAACCAAAACTAATGTATGGGGGGGGAGTTTTGAGAATAGCTACTCTCCCATGATTACTTAACGTTTGCCTTTCAGGCATATTTCATAATATTGGCCCCCATCTGTCTCAAGAGACAATGGAGTGTGCCTCTGGGGGTAAAGTCAAACTGCTACATTAGTAGCACCAATATGACCTCCCCAGGGTGCAAGCCTGAGCAGTGTGCATGGAGGTTCTAGGCTGCCCAGACGACAAGACCCCACACTTGGCCCCGCTAATGTAGTGCAAAGAAAAGCAGAGCAATACGTTTGGCACCACCTTGGCTGCAGGTGTTGCTCGAAGGAAGAATACAAGGTGCCATCAGACTATCTTAGGGACTCCCCTTTGGATTTATGTAGGATTTACTCCTTAAGCTTTTATTCTCCCGAAGATATCCCATAAGGCATCAGAGGTCTAGCATCAGAGTTTTCCTTCTCCTAGATGGGCTACCTTCCCAGGTTGACAGGCCCTGTCTGCCCCTCACTTCCCTCTCCTGCTTTGAAATGCAAGCATTAAAATTCTTACAATGTTGAATGCATGTGACGTTCCTGTCTTGCTTGTAATTAAGTAGTTAAAACATTTCTTCTGTTGATAGCTGTGCTTCCCGATATGGAGCACTTAGATTTACTGCCAGTTAAAAAATTCTGGATTGACAGCAATTGAAATTTAGATTTTGGTCATAAATGGAAATATAATTTAGAGTGCAGCCACGTCCAAGTGTATCTGAAGGAAGCATCAGATAGCGGAACCGTTATTAACATGAAAATCTCTTTGAGCTTAAGTCTTTGACATGCTTTGTCTAAAGTGTTTAGAGAACTGGACAAAAAAAGCTTGTTCTGCGGAGTGTAGGCAACTACTGGTTTGTACACTGAAACAACACGCTAAATAGAAAGACCTGTGAAATTAATGACCACCTTCTCACTGGAAAAAAGTGTAAGAGGGGTGTCTTCCCATTTCTCTTCTTCTCTCCCCCCTCCACCTTTCCTGCCCATTACAGAGTTTCATATTATCCAGATTGCTATGGTTCGCCTTGCTAAATGAGCTTTGTAGCACTAAGTTAATTTTCTGCCAGTATTGCTTCTGGCTGATGACTGTGGGTGTTTGTATATCCATTAAGTATGCTGCCAGGATGCATCCACCATTTTCCACCTCTTCCATTAAATGGCTGTCAGCAGGTTTACAGAACTGCTCTCTTACTCTGCACTAATTGCAGAAAGGCTGGTGGATGTGATGAAAAAAACAACCCACAAAAAAGGAGCAAGATCTTGTTCAGAGATCTCAAAAAGTAAATAGAAATGCCATCAGCAGTTAAATCAGATTTCGCATATAGTCACAGTGTGATTAGCAGGATGATGATATAATTTCTTTTTAAATTCTTACTTTGCAGAGCAAACCTATCTACTACCACAACTCCACATATCAAATAAAATATGTTCAGGCATACACAACTGAATATAGGTAGAGTTGTGGATAAGGCATGCCTATTAAAGTAGTGTACATTCCCTGCTGGTTTTACAGTTGATTTTGAAATGGAAACCTGTTAAAATGGCATCAAATGTTATCTAGCTAAGATAAATGAACATGAAGAGAATGAATGGATTTTACTTATAAAATTCAGTATGTCAGAAACCCCCTGCTGGCAGGGAGTATCTAAGGAAAGACTGTACGAAGCATGCAGACTTTGGTTTTAGGCTTCAAGCCTAAACAATAATAAAATAATTCACACATGGAGTTTTGTGTTTGGTTACTTTGCCTGTGTGGCTTTTCAAGATCAGATATGTTTCAGTTTTGTATATATTTCAAAATAAAAACATATGTTTTACAGTGGTACCTTGGCAGGTCTGTTTTTAACCTGAAACTGTTCTTAACCTGAAGCACCACTTTAGCTAATGGGGCCTCCTGCTGCTGCCGCCGTGCCGCCGGAGCACGATTTCTGTTCTCATCCTGAAGCAAAGTTCTTAACCCGAGGTACTATTTCTGGGTTAGCGGAGTCTGTAACCTGAAGCATATGCAACTTGAAGCATATTTAACCCGAGGTACCACTGTATATTGAATTTAAAAGTTTTTAACATGAATCTGAAAGATGACAAGGTTTGTTTGCCTGTGGTTTTGTTTTGTTAAAACAAAAATAAATTCGTTTGCAAGCAAAAATTAATTAGCTTGCATCGTTTTTGCTCATTTCTGACTGGACTGGCTCTATCAATTATTGGAGGAATAATATGCTGCATTTTTATAGGTAATCTATCAGAAAAAGCCATGTTTCTTTTTTTAAAAATGCAAAAGCCAATAAATCATGCTCCTGAAAGATGCCATTGCTGTTGGCAATTTGGAAGCCACTCCCATATGTAAGACAATTGGACTTTCAGCCTCATAGAGTGAGTGTTACCCAACCTCAGGTCCTTCATATTTTCTTAGATTAGAACTGCTATCACCTCTGATTATTGACCAGGTTAGCAGGGATGATACCGAGAAACGTGATTCAGTTGGAACTCCACATGTGGCCATATATTTTACTAGACTTTACTCTGAGTAATGAGTGTGGTGCCATTGCAGAGGAATCTGACAAACGTACATTGGCTTAAGCCAAATCTTCTCCCAAAGCAGCTGTGCAGGGAATTGTATCTTTGCCTGAGCTACAACATAAGGGCAAGCCTAATTACTGTATTTTCCGCTCTATAAGACGCACCAGACTACAAGACGCACCTAGTTTTTGGAGGAGGAAAACAAGAAAAAAAATATTCTGAATCTCAGAAGCCAGAATAGCAAGAGGGATCGCTGCACAGTGAAAGCAGCAATCCCTCTTGCTGTACTGGCTTCTGGGATAGCTGCGCAGCCTGCATTCGCTCCATAAGACGCACACACATTTCCCCTTACCTTTTAGGAGGGAAAAAGTGAGTCTTATAAAGCAAAAAATACGGTAGTCCTCAGAACCTTTGCCATGTTATAAAAGCATTATTCAGCTCTGAGAGATTTCACCAGTAAATGGATTTAGGCTATTTACATTTCCTGGGAAATATCCCCACCTTTCCCCACAGGGTACACCTCAGCCCCCTTGCTGTGAGCTCGAGTTGGCCAGAGACCTCATGTAACCTCCACTACCACTGTATGCTGGGAAACATATATTGATATGTCTGATTCAGAACTTGCGATAATTAGCACTCGGTGTCCTTTCTATCCATCACTGTCATAAAGGTAATCGCCCTGTGTGCTAGATCTAATACCCACCAGGAAGCTTCTTTCTGGTAAGTGGGCATCTCACAGATACTCAAACTACTCAGCTTTATGAATGCTCAGGAGGCTGTTCCACACTTCCTTCTCTGCTCTGTGGATGCCTGCGGGACCAGACCTTTCTTCAACTCGCCCACAACCCTTCTCCTTGCCTCATCTTCCCCATCTTTTTGCCTCTCAAACCATGCTTGTTGTTTTCTTCAGGTTTAGATGGAAACCTTGAGGTGAGCACAAGGCAGCATTGTCCCATAAGAAAAGCCTTTCTGGTATTTTGGGGAACTTCATCAGAAAGATCTTTAGGAGCCCTAGGTGGGAACTGGACTTGGGATTGGGCTGTCTTATGAGCCACCTCACTTGAGCCTGTCAGGTACCTTTTTAGAAAACAAAGTCAGCTAGCTGTGTCTGCAAACTTCAAGGGGCTCGCCACATGTGTTTTGAATTGTTGCCAATCATCCACATTGGGGCTGCATGCACACTGTACATTTAAAGCACATTCTCCCCCCCCCATGGGAATGGTATTACAGAACTACAACTTTAGCACCCTTGTCAAATACAGTAATTGTTAGGGTGTGACTGCTTTAAATGTATGGTGTATATGCAGTGCTATCCCCAGTCCAGTGAAACTCAAACTGTCTCTTCTCTTTACTCTCTCTTCTCTAGGACAGGTAGATATTATAGCACATGGTTTAGGGAAGTCTTTAATGTTTGAAGTTTTATTCTGTTTTTAGTGTTCTGTTAGGAGCTGCCCAGAGTGGCCTAGGAAACCCAGCCAGATGGGCGGGGTATAAATAATAAAATTATTTATTTTTATTATTATTATGGTTCCTCCCTATCTCTACCTTCTTTCTCTAATCTCAGTCTTTCGCTCTGTTGGTTTTCACATCCTAGCCATTTGCATTTGACCTTTAGGCTTCTGTTTCAAATTCCCTGGTTCTCTAGTGCCCACCTATACCCCATGTAAGGCAAATTCTCCTCTCTATGGCTATTTCTATAATAGTAACTCCAGCAAACTCTGGGCTCTGCCATCAGCCCAGGGGACCAAGGGACACTGGGAGGCTATACCCTTTGCCTCCCAGAAATAATGTCAAGACAAGGAGGAGACCAGTCCAGACCCAAACACTGAGCAGAGAAGGAGTTGAAGGGAGCTAGAACATTCTGTTTTCCCTGCCAGTTGCCCTCGGACTGCAAAAACCGAAAGCAAATGACACTGGTTCCATCCATCAACTGAAAAATTAAGAGTCACCAATTACTGTTAATCTAGAACACAACAAGGGAAGATTAGCCTGGTGTGTCCTTGATATGAAAGTTTGTAGCTCATTGCTTTGTTTATGGCCTTGAAGAACTGATCTCCCTCCTTTGCCTTTTTTGCTTTGTTTATGGCCTTGAAGAACTGATCTCCCTCCTCTGCCTTTTTCCACTACTCTCCTGTTGTGTGTCTTGTCTTTTTTGTTTGTAAGCCTATTGGCGCACGCTCTCTCTCTCTCTCTTTATTGACCTTGAGAAAAAATACAGTTAAATAATACTAAATCTTATTTCTAAGCAATATATTGAACTTTTTTAAAAGAATATTAAAGGTATTGTTGCTTGAACACAATATGAAATTGCAACCTCTTATAGAATAGTTGCCTTCATAGAAAAATAGTAGGAAAATGATCCTTCAAGGTCAGTTAAGAACTCCTTTGAGAGAGCAATTAATTTACCAATTCTAAAGTAATTTGAATCTGTGCTTTAAGTTAGTTTACCGTACTCAAGTAGATGAATACCGTATTTTTCGCTCTATAACACGCTCCCAACCATAACACGCACATCGTTTTTAGAGGAGGAAAACAAGAAAAAAAATATTCTAAACGAAACAGTGGATGTATGATTTTTGTGGTTCATGCTGTGGCCACAGACATGTGATCTGACGGTGAGTTTGGGGTAGCCCAATGCAAAAATCCTGAGGATCCACGTGGATCCGTACTTTGTAACCACGTTTTTGCACCACTGCGGCCCCAGGCAACAGTGGGTGCGTGATTTTTTGGTGCATGCTGTAGCCATGGACATGCTATGTGATCTGATGGTGAATTTGGGGTGACCCAGTGCAAAAATCCTGAGGATCCATGTGGATCCGTGTTTTGTAACCACGTGAATGAAGGAACTGTCAGTAATGTATGATATCTCCAATACAGTGATGAAGGAAGAGGGGGGGGGAGCTCACACTTGTCCTAGGCAAAGCAGCCAACTCCTATAGGCCTAGGTGCCTTCACCCCCCCCCATTAAATATTTGAGGGAGTCATCATCCCCCCATGCTGATGGGCATTGCCATTCATATAAGGTACCAGTGTGCATGCACTTTGTCTTGAGATCATTGCAGTCTGTGAGATGGGGCTTACCTGTACCTGCCCCCCCCCAATATTTTATTGAAGTTGGAAGAAGGAGGGAGGGAGGGAGGGAGGGAGGGAGGGAAGAGAGATGGAGAGCTCACATTTGTCCTAGGCAAAGCAGCCAACTCCTATGGGCCTAGGTGCCTTCACCCCCCCATTAAATATTTGAGGGAGTCATCCCCCATCCCCCATTGTGGTATGTGAGTGGGGCTTACCTGGCTGTCCCCCCAATATTTTTTGAAGTTGGAAGAGGGAGGGAGGGAGGGAAGGAAGAGAGAGGGGGAACTCACATTTGTGGAGCTGCCTTGCCTCGAACCGGAGCAAAAAGAGGAGGAGGAGACTCAGGGACACGAGCCTTGTAAGCCGCTTTGTTTGATTTTACCGGTGAGGTGCTGGGGGAGGGACGGAAGGGGATGCCCTCTTTGTCCCTCCTTCCGGCTCATTGTAAAGAAAGCAGAGTAAGAGCCGCTTACATTTGTGTAAGGGAGAGCCATAGAGCAGGCAGACACTGAGAAAGAGAGGCTGTCTCCCTTTCCCCACCTTGGCTTTTACACGCTGCGCGCAGCTCTTGCCAGCTTCCGAGCGCCCACCTCGCCAAAAAGCCATAGAGGAGGCAGACAGGAGAAAGAGAGGCTGTCTCCCTTTCCCCACCTTGGCTTTTACACACTGCGTGAAGCTCTTGCTGGCTTCCGAGCTGCCTTCCTTCTCCCACCTCGCCAAAAAGCCATAGAGGAAGAGAGGCTGTCTCCCGACACTCAGCTGTTGCCGGCTTCTCAGCCAGCCAAGTGGAGGAAGAGAGGCTGCCGAACAGCCAGCAAGAGCGGTTCCTCCTGCCTGCATTCGCTCCATAACACGCACACACATTTCCCTTTACCTTTTAGGCGAAAAAAACTGAGTGTAATGGTGCGAAAAGTACGGTACTAGTTTAGATATTGCAGATCTATCAGAATTCTGATATTTATCCATTAAACAAGACTATTCATTTCTGTTCTCTAAGGAAGTAGAATTCAATGACTGAAATATCAGGCATAATCAACAATAATGACTTGAACACACAAATGTATGAAGTGCATAGTAATGAAAGGTAGTTTGTTTAGAATTAAATAAGGAAAAGTTCTATGCTGTTGAATCTGATGTTTCAAAATTAGCAAATGCTAGTGTAGGCAATGACCGATTTACACATGTACGATATGTGCGTGGCTGCTCGTGTGCACATCGCAGCAACCCAGAAGTGGCCAGAAATGGGGGAAGAATGGGGCAGAGTTGGCTTAGGCATGCTGTGACCCAGAACACAACCCCCAGGGGTTGCCTGTACACAGCATATTTATAAAAAACAAGCCTGCATCATATTTCTGAGTTTTCTTTATGATTTAAGCATGGCATGGATTTTAAGCTTCTGACTTCTACTTCATTCAGATGGAAAATGTCTTAGGGATGTATCTAAATTGATTGAGCATCCCACAACTAACTCAGAGATGCATTTTAAATAAAAAGACACATTCTGCTCATGTAAAAACATGCTGATTCCCGGACCGTCTGCGGGCCGGACTTAAAAGGCAATCGGGCAGATCTGGGCCCCGGGCCTTATTTTGCCGACCCATGACCTAAAGCATATCTTGAAAATACCTGTCCAACCTTTTGCTTCGACTTCTTCAATAAATTTTTCCTACTATTCAAAATGATTTCTTTTTAATCATATGATATGATATGATAGTTACCCACTCCCTGCCCCATGTCACATCTCATGCCATTCAGGTTTCAGGACTCTTGGGAGTGGCTTTTGAGGGGGGAATGGCAGAGAGCTCCATTGCGCGTGTTAAGCTTTGCTTCCATTTCTTTTGATCCAAGACAGTGGTTGGATTCTCCACTAAACCACCATGTCAGAAAGCAAATGGATCTCCCTGCTTGTTGCTTCTAATGCCATCTTTCTTGATCCCCAGCAACCAGCCTGCACATTTAATGCTGTTTACAGCAGATGAAATCTCAATGGCTTCCCCATTATAGACTATTGCTCAGTTTTTTTGTTGCTTATTTTAGCTTCTCCAGTATTGCATGCATGGCAAGGTACTTGCTATGGTCAAATCCTATGGATGTTGAATTCCCCAAGGAATAGGTCTAGCTGAAATTAGGAAGCAGCACCGCTGAATATCTTCCTACATAATTACCTGAGTTCTAAGGCTGGTACCTTTTCAGAGAGCTAAATTGAGTTTTTATGGTTTCTATTCAAGGTAGAGGTATTTCTTAATTTCCTATTCATTTTTAGCAAATTGCTATCCTTTCAAATTGTTTCTCGTAGCATTGAGAAATCTAGGCCAGTAGGGTGTGCTTAAAATACAATCTCTGGAAAGATGTTATAGTACCGGTGTCTAAATACAGGTTCTCTCACTCTTCTTGCTGAATTCTTTTAATTGTTTATTGGTCTAAACCAATAAAGTATTTTTAAAAAGCCAAACACCATTTCCCTATCTCTTAGTTTTTATAACTCATACAATATGAAAATAAGAGTAAGTGTAGTTTTGCTTTTTCTAGTTCTAGAATGTTTTCGGGTATTGAAAACTGTAGTTGGCTTTCTATTCATTTTATAAGTACTGAGTCAGACCAGCTTTGAGCAGATTCAGTTAGCTGAGTGTACCTTTTTGTCTCTTGGCACATAGGATGAGATTTGTTGTTTTATGTGGCTTTATGCTGCTAAAACAAATTTTTGACTGAATCTTAAATTGTTAATTTTATATTCCTGCTTTGAATCCAGTACAAGCACACTTGAGAGTGTGACTAAACTTATCATGGTGGCTTTTATATTGCCTTGTTATCAACTTAAATCGCTGCAGGTAGGAGTCATGGGGCTTTATTTTTACTTAAAATGTAACACTGACATTTCTGAATTTACCAGCCATACCATATTTTAAAAGGTTAATCACCTTTTCTAATATAGGTTGGGGGTTTTTTACTAGTCATATTGTTCAGACGTTGACCCACTCTTGGTAAATTTTATCATTAGCACTTGGTTCAGGGCATAGCTGCAAATGAATGCCTCATTGAAGATTTGAGCAGAGTCCATCAAGGAGGGCAGGTGAACCCTATTAAACTTGGCTTTGTTACCAACAGCTTTCTGGCTCTCTTGTTTCTTTGACAACTGGGCTTACTTCTCTTTTGGGTCATTTGTATGGTTCTGCCTTGCTCGCTACCAGATGAGCAGTGTAACCTGCTGAACAGCACCTTTCCCCTTTCACTGAGTGATGGTGCTTCATGTTAATGGGGAAAAAAACCTTTGGATCTGTTAAACGGATCTGGAAGTAGCTGTCTCAATTTCAGTTAATATTCTAAACCTAAGGTAATACACATTTCAAATTGTCTGAATTTGAAATAAAATAGAACTTTTGAGGGAGAAATCAAAACACATGGGTTCAAATTCATATTTATATGATTAAGATAATGGCCACATCCAAGCATTGAAACATAGTTATAAGAACACACTGCATTCACATATTGTAACATAGTTTCTCATTATGTCTCAACATAGGAAAACACTGATTTGAATCTTGTTCAGTATCTTTGTTAACAAGCTCATAGTGTTCTAAATTGAAGCTTTTATTCTCCTTCCCTTGAACATGGGGGAAGAAGAGAGGGGCTGTACAAGTCCAAAGCTTGATGTGGTACATATCTAATTCACGGGTGGGTAACCTGTTGTCCTCAAGATGTTGGACTCTCAACACACTAGCCTCATCTAGCATGGACAAAGATGATGGGAGTTCCCCAAGTTTTAACTGCAGTAAAAACAGAGTATTCTCTTAAAACATGACCCAAGATAATTTCATCATTTTTCAAAGCCATGAAATTGATCTTTTATTCATATTTCAAGAGAAGGGTGTCTCCCCAGCATGACCGCTGTGTAATCTAGGATGGTTACTGCAAATAGTGCCTATTCTCTACAAAGTGAAACAAAGGCTATAGGATGCATGAATGCCATTTGCCTTATTTAAAGCAATTCATTACCTTACGTTAACATACAATGCTGTGGCAATTAAAGAACCAGTTCAGTGTAGCAGATCAATGCTACTAGACTAGAAAGTTTAAATGTGACCTTAAGTTCATATATTTGGTAATCTAACTGTGTAGCTTTGGCAATATCCCTTCTGTCATACTTGAACTTACCATATTTTTCGTCCCATAGGACGCACCTAGTTTTTTTTTGGGGGGGGGGGAAATAAAGAGGAAAAAATTTCCTAAGATTCACAGCACTGAAGTAGAACCTAAGATTCACAGAAGTAATGAAGTCATTTCAATACTGCCACAACCAAGCAGCTATGGAGGAAATCATTTTACTGTTGCTTTGATGCAATTTTATATTATGATTTTTGGGATAATGTTGGTAGTGAGTGGTCTGTTCCTCCTCCACCACCACCATATCCCTACCACCACATCTACTTAATTCAAAATATAGATTATGCTCCATCTTGAAACTACCTGGCACTTGTTTGTTTTTTTTAAAAAAAATGAAAGCGTTTTGAATTCCAAACAAACACCACTGATGGAAAATTAGGCAATAGTTAACCTTAATTGGGACTCCGTGGGTTAGTCTAGAGAAATTAATTAAAAATAATAGACCAATGTTCTTAAATGCTAGGATTCTCCCTAGACATCTAAAAGGGCACCTGAGTGAGGACTGTGTAGATGCCAGCAGTGCTAGAGGCACTAATTGATAATGTGCTTTTATTAAAAAAAAAAAAGAAATCTTGCATGCTCTTTTATTTGAAGTGGGCAAAGTAAATATGAAACGTAATTAAATTTTGCATCCATTGGTTAGTAAGCCTACTTCAGAGATCTTTTGAGCTTTCACCAATATTGCACTAGGGGTTCTTTTAGCCTACTCAGTTTCTCAGTTGCCCCACACTGGCAACTTGCTGTTTCAGTATATTTAACAAGCTCTTATAATTTACCTGAATAGATTTTATTCTGTCTGCTAGAGTATTTCATTTCTTTTAATGAAGTAAGTAAAATTAGTTGTTTCTGTTCATTAGTAGTCTAGGTAGAAACATGTGTTCTTGATATCCTCAAGGAGAAATTGGAGAAAATCAGAATAGGTAAACGACCCTTGTATTTTAGCAAACAAAACAATGATTCAAAGGTGTGTGTTTACTCTCTTGTTTGGTTGGCCATGTCCCCTCTCGGCATCTTTCATGAACAAGCCCTGTTGAGTTTACCCATTTCTAAGGTATTTTTGTCACTTGGGTTTATTGGGCATCCCAAATTTATTTTGTTTTCCCAGTATTTATAAACCAGCAGAGATAAGAGACCAGTTATCGTTCATAAGAAAGGTAAGAGACACATTTAGAGGAGTTCATAAATTTACCTGGACTTGTAGTAGCCAGGAGCCTTCTACTTCAGTGCTGTCCTGTGTGCTTCATTAGGAAAAGACCTATTAATACTCGGAGACTTGCTGAGGAAAGAATTTGGTTCATACAACAAAATGGACTTGTCTTGAATGGGAAAAGATTGTGTTCTGTGCTACAAACATTTGCTTTCCTTTACTACAATTTTTGCTGTTACTTATGAAATAGCTAGCCTTTATTAAAAGTAGCTGTTTACAAAATTCTACAACTTGCCCATAGAAAGCAAGATGTTTCTGCTTGGAATAGCGCATACTGGGAGATGCTTATAAGTAGGTTATTTTCCTAATAATGCTGTATCTTAATAGTTGTCATAGAAATGTTCCATGCAGTATCTCATCTTGCGGGCTGTGCTATGCGGTAAAGGTAAAGGACCCCCGGACGGTTAAGTCCAGTCAGAGACGAGTATGGGGTTGCGGCACTCATCTCGCTTTCAGGCCGAGGGGGCCGGCGTTTGTCCACAAACAGCTTTCTGGGTCATGTGGCCAGCAGGACTAAACCGCTTCTGGCGCAATCAAACACCATGAAGGAAGCCAGAGCACATGGAAATGCTGTTCTGTAAAATTAACAGAATATAGAGCAGTTGTAAGGAAAATGGGATTGTTAAGGCTGGCTCCCTGCTGTAGGATGAAGCAGAAAGAAGTAATGAAATGCTTCTTCATTTCATTGCATAATTTGTATCTTTCATGTTAAAATTCCTAAAAGGAATAACAAGTCGGAATAAATTAATTTGTGCTGGGGCATGTATCTTTATCCAGTTTTAAAAGAAATAGTATCAGGTCCTCATTTGGTTCTTCCCTTGTTCTACCTTAAGCTGTTCCTGTTGAGCTTAATATAGTATAAAACAGCATTTTATTGAATTTAAGATCTTGCAGATTCTGAAGAGCAGGCTGTTTTGTTATCAACTTGGGCTTAATAAGCTCTAGTTAAAGGCATCATTTCATAATTTATTGCCAATTCTTAGGATATAGGAGTGAAATAAAATTGAAGCATAGCTTGTGTTAACAGAAGAAACCAAAGGCAATCCTTAAAGTACACATGTGGAAATCAAGCTAAGAATAATTGACACTGGTATAAATCTGCATAGCAAATGTAAAGGATTTCACTGGGCTTAAAATGAGACAACGTATTTCCAGGCTTCATGTGATTTTCCTTGTTGATGTTTTTTATTTCCTCATTGAATATGGCTATAATGTAATATAAAAGTCTGAAATGAACTACTGGTTAAGTAGCCCATGATCCAGAGGAATACTTTGTGTACCTTCATTTTTCTAGGTTTTTTTCTTTCCGGGACTTGCGTTTACAGAATTCACCAAAGTTTTCTCTTAATTGCAAATGCAAACCATTCTCAGTTTTTGTTAGGGACTTAAACCTGAAATTTTGAAAATAAATGGAGCTCGTTAGAATTGGTCCAGTATCAGCACAGATGAAGCTGAACATAGCATGATGGGTTTTAAAAACATGCATAGTTACAGATCTAAGTTGTTTCCTGGTTGATATCACAAATAGGCAAGTTTGCAAAATCCTTTATTGGCATTTAATAAATGCTATGGTGATGGTCATGCAAGAGGATAAAATTATGCAATATTTACATTGGCCAGTTGCTTTTTAAAAATAAGGATAATAAGGCTTTAGCTGCCATGCCAATCAGACACCTTAGAAAGAGGTGATGGCTTGGTGGAAGTCACCAATCAGTTGATCACATAGTGTTAGTAGGTAGGAAGAACTGATATTGATGTCTTGTCTTATAAAGAGAGCCTTTGCGAAAAATGAATGATTATTTGTTACATACCTTGGTTAAATTCAATATTCATTTGCAGTTCACAAACTGTATTCACATGACACTGTAATCTGAGAACCAAGTTAGTAAACGACCTAGCCTCATTTTAGGAGGCAACAAGTAATTTTGCCTAGTTTCCTCATTAATTGCATTGTGCATAGAAACTCTCACAACTAATGCCAACTAGACAGGATGTTTGTCACATACCGTATTTTTTGCTCTATAGGACTCACTTTTTCCCTCCTAAAAAGTAAGGGGAAATGTGTGTGCGTCTTATGGAGCGAATGCAGGCTGTGCAGCTATCCCAGAAGCCAGAACAGCAAGAGGAATTGCTGATTTCACTGCGCAGAGATCCCTCTTGCTGTTCTGGCTTCTGAGATTCAGAATATGTTTTTTCTTGTTTTCCTCCTCCAAAAACTAGGTGCGTCTTGTGGTCTGGTGCGTCTTATAGAGCGAAAAATACGGTAATTTGCCTTTACCTGGTTTCTTCTCTAATTAATTGCTGGTGGAAGAAGCTACACAAGAATTGTGGCATGGCAAGGGAGTTAACCCTTTTCTCTAGAACAAATTTTTGAGGTGGTGTGTGTGTGTGTGTGTGTGTGTGTGTGTGTAGGAAATCAGCAAAAATCTCCCCACTTCTGTTAGTAGCTCCAGTCCACTGGAGCCAAAGCACTAGTTGGATTGTGCGCTAAATGTGTATCTTGCCATTCCACTGGAACAGCACTCGGTGATTATACCAAGTTCAGTAATAATGTATTGGTGCAATGAAGGTAAGTTTAATGTCTTAGGGCTTAGACTAATAGGATTAAATCACAGTTTATAGAGATGATTATATTGTAAAATACAGCATATTGTATGTGCCCCATTGGACAGAAACATGTTTTGTAGTCAATAATCCCATCTCCCCAATTTTGTGTCTTGTTAGATTTTCAAAAGAAGCAACCAGATGATGAGTCCACTCCCAGCACAAGCAACAGCCAATCAGATTTGTTCTCTGGAGAAACAAATAGTGACAACAGTAATACCTCCCTATCTACGCAGACTGTTAACTCCAACCAGCAACTTTCGACAGAACTGAATGTAACTTCACCGAGTAAAGAAAAATGTAAGTGTAAGGAGAGCAAAGTAGGCTCTTCTCTTCTCTAGCATCTTTGGTTTTCAGCCTTTAAGAAGAATGATGTAGTGATTTCTTTGGGAAACTGTAGAAAACTGCATGAGAATGATAGTTGTGTGACAGTTGTAGGAAGAACAAGGAAAGGAAAGCATTTTCTATCTTGATTGGCTAGAGCTCAGTTTGCATAGCTTTATCATTTTCATAACACTAATTACTACATTTGTCAACCTATAGCTTAACTGTTGGCCTGTGCTGTGGAAACTAGAGACCATATTATTGCAATAATTGGGATGATGTTCTTCAAATAAGTACAGAAAATTAAGCATGCAACGTAGGGTGTCATCCAATTGTTAGGGGATCTCACACATGGTGACTTGTGTAGAATAAGCATAAATACTTCCTGAAACATTTGGGTATTACAGGCATACATTTTGCTGATTCTTTCATCTTAGTCTGACAACTTCCTTTAAAAGTAAAGTATTGTTCAATAGTTTGAATTCAGATGCCACCAGTGCTATTTCATGGAAGTTTCTGACAAAAGTTGAAATTTCATTGTGTGCTTCTTTGCAAAGCTCTCTCCTCTGAAATACAAAGCCTTATGTATAGATATATATCTATATGTTGGGGAAAGGGATGTAGATCTAGTTATTTATTTGGTATAAGTGCTAGGAAGGTTTGTACTTTCTCATCATTTTCTTTGGGACAATGTGATAAAGTGCTCTCTTTCAGCCACTTCTTCATTTGGAACGAAAAGGATTTTTCTCTAGACAGTAATTTTGATAAGTCACTTATTGTTTTTCAGTGGTGCTAAATATGTTGTTGGATTAATCTTGTTCATTGCATTTATATTCTGCTTGGCAGATAAAATTCAAGGAATGGGAACAGGAGATAAAATCATCTTACACCTTAGAATTGGAACCTCTTAAATACTGTAGGGAGTTTTATAAAAACAAGCTTTCAGTCTATATCCACTTAGGAGCTCTGAAAAGGCCAATTACTATTGTTGGTTGCAAACATGAATAAATTGTTCCAAGTAAAAATCACAGAAGAGACAATTCCAGTCAAGAATACTATGTTCAAGTATGCTAAAACAACCATGAAAGAGATTTAAGTAGAAAGTAATAGTGTTTCGTGTGATAAGTCATGTGATAAGACTGTTCCTAGACTGTACCAGTCGAGATTTCAGGTGGAGGACTGCACAGTTGAATGGCTGCCCATTTGGGAATAGGGGGAATGTTGCACACAGAAAACTAGCACAGTGGGAAGTAAAGCTAATATCAAACCCTTTACCAGAGAACTTTGGGGCTCAGGAGAGGATGTGGGTGCAGTGTGCAGGTTTCTGTATAACAGAATTCAGTTGTGCAATGTCCCACCAGCAGTCTGAGGAAGTACAGTCTAGGGACAGTTTTATCAAACGCAACTATCATTTTTCATCCCCCATATATAACCTCTTGAATTAAGAATTATGTAAACACAGTAAATGACCAGTCTTAGGAATTTCATTTGAATCTTTGCATTTGTTTATTTATAAATGCATTTCTATACTGCCAAGCCATAAAATATCAGGGCAGTGTACAACAAAAAAACATTTTTAAAAAATCATTTAAAACAATACAAAGCTACAAAGGTCTGTCAGCATAAAAAAGTTTTCAAAAGATGCCAGAATCTCACAATGAGGGTGCCTCAATCACTACAAAAGATCTACTTGGTTAAAGTCCAGTAAACTGTCACATACTGCACTGTTGACTTGCTTAACGATTTTTGCCTCCCCTGTCTGTCTGTATATGTGTGTGTGTGTGTGTGTGTGTGTGCAATGTGTCTGCCTTACTCATTTATTCGCAATCTCACAGGTTGCCTCTATTCCATCCATTGATGCATAGAACCACCAGGAGGGTAATACAGAAAAAGTTATAGATGCACTTTTCTCTGCAAATGCCCCCAAATACTGTTTCTTCAGTGGCCTAGCAGCTTCAGTCCATTATCTCTTGGGATTGTCCATTGTTTTCCTGAGCAGCTACTTCATTGGACCAGACTTGTCTTGCAATTTTTTTTCTAGTTTGGCTGTAAAGATGTACGAAAGAGAGAACTTATTTCAAAAATATGCTCTTCTGTTCTAGGCTTCTGTACACTCACTAATGCATGCTCCGAGATGATAGATATTAGGCAGCACAGCCAGCAGCGCATTTGAAAATATTACCTATAAAAAATTCTTTATGACTTCCTGCTGGGATGGCTGTAAGTGAAACAGTGGTTAGATTTATTTACAGTTCTAGCTATCTCTCTTTTCCCCCCACAACCCCCAAACAGTAGTTCTCTAATGTAGCTCAGATTAGTGTCATTTATCAGAGCTAATTATACAGCAGATGGAGCTTTTCTGATTGATGATGGTCTCAGTGTGGAAGGTTCTTTCCCATAATGAAGAATGCCCAAACTTTAAATGTCTTTTTTGATTTTAATTTAAGGGTGGCTTTTTCATATTATTTATTTTGTTTTGTAAGGAGTTCTATAATACATACGCTGCTTTCATTATAGCAGTGTTTCTTAAATGATTGATATTTTTTCAGTGCAGTGAGATGATGATGTACAGCTGCATACTTTTACTGAATAGATTTGCTTGTATTTCAGTAAACAAAAAAACAGTGTGGGATATCATTGAGTTAATCCTTACCAAATTGTGCATAGATCTTACTGCTTAGAAGTGGTGTTGTTAATAAAAACAATTCAGATGGCAGCCTTTTGTGATCTTTCTCCGTTCCAAACCAGCTCGACTTCAAGGTGCTAGCTGTGGTTAATTGCCCTACAGGCTAAGCACACTATAATTGTAGTAAGCCATTTTATTCATCATGTTGCAATAAAGATCTATCGTGTTAATAGTCTTGCTGAATGGGAAGAATTTTAAGCATTTTTATGAAGAGTCAGAATATTCTAGGAGGGGGAAAAATCTATAATTATATTTTGTGGCAGTTGGGTCTGGCAGGATATTAATGTGATTGCATGCATTCCTGTAATTCCAGTCATTCTTCTTACAAGCTATTTTTTTTCCTGGGCCTGCTTGTATACAAGCCCATTTATTTCCTACAAAATCCGTATCTGAAAAGATGCCTCAAAAGTGCATGTAATTCTTAATTAGAGTTGCACCAGTTGCCAACAGTATACTTTCTCAGAGGAGATGCTGCTTCCGACAGGGAAGGAAGTGGCCAAATATGAATCTTCCAAATGCCAGATTTAACCCTGACATATAACTTTCCTCCCTGCCACATCCCCAACTAACCCTCTACCCCCCCCAAAAAAACATTAAGAGAATAAGGAAAGCTGACTGGATCTGCCCAAAAGCCCAGCTGAACTATCATCCTGGTCTCACAGTGGTCAACCAGACCCCCATGAAAAACCCTCAAGTAGGACCTGAGCCAGGGGGTGGTGCACCCCATTTTTCACTTGAGGTGAAACTGGTTGTGCTGCCCGCTTCACTGCCCCCACTGCCAGTAGATAAGATGTACTGGCATTGGCACCAATTTCCAGCAAGGTCTGAGAGCAGCAGGGCACCACAAGCATCCCTCCTCGGGGGCTTCTGCCACCTGAGGTGGCTGCTTCATCCCACCTCATGGGTGGGCCGGCCCTAACCTGAGGACAACAGGACTTGCCTTCCCCCGCCCTCCTTCCCGGTTTCTAGAACTGGTATTCAGAAGCGTACTGCCTCCAACCATGGAGGCTGAGGATAGCTATTGTGGCTGATAGTCATGGACAGCTTTATCCTCCATGACTTTGTCTAATCCTGTTTGAAAGCCACTCAAGTTGGTGGCCATCAATGTTTCCTGTGGGAATGATTTCCATAGTTCAGGTGTGCTCACCATGAAGAAGGACTGGATCTCTCCAATGAGCTCAATGTGGCATTTATGGCCCTCCCCCTCCTCATTTAATCCCCACAACAACCCTGTGAAATAGTTTAGACTGAGAGACAGTGACTGGCCCAAGGTCACCCAGAGAGCTTCGTGGCTGAATGGGGATTTGAACCCAGATTTCCCAGGACATCGTTCAACACTTAAACCACTGCACGACTAGCTCAATAGCCTAAGAATACATTTAGGCTCTATTGTCTGTTGGTTATTGTTTGGGCCTCCTAGCATTTGTATTTATTAATTTATTTTTCTTTTTAAATGGCCTATCCTTCTTCCCCAAAGGGAGCATAGTAGTAAGTGTTCTCTTTAACAATGTGGATCATGAGGATAGGAAAGAAGGAGCCAAAACAAATTTTTTCTTTTAACCACTCCAGAACTCGCTTATTAGGGAAGTCTGTGTGTATTTTATTAAAAGGTCATGCCATATACTTTAACAATTTCATTTAGTTTGAGCCCTTCATCACCTTCTCTGGGGCTGTCACATTGTTTTCCTTTCCTCTGTGCAACTGCAGCTCAAGCTGACATGGTGCAGGTTTAAGTGAAATCTGAATTGTAATATAACATGAAAAATGTCCGTGTGGGAAATTTGACTTTGGCAGTTAGATCAGGTTGATATTTCAATAGCACTTCACTACACAGGACATGATGTCATTTTAATTTGCGCTTAACTTTTCCCAAGACTTTCCAAATTTCTATTCTTAAGCATGATTTAGAATGTTTTGAGGAACTGTCTAACATTATATTCCTGTACAATGTTCACACGTCCTTTGTTAATGAAATGTGCAGTTGGGCTTAGATGTATTCTCTTCTCTACAAGTGGAATTAACTACGGATATTCCTCTTGCCCAGAATGTATCCATGTGTTTGTGTGGCAACAGAACTGTATTCCCTAATCATTTTGGTTTCCGTCTTAATGCACATGGTCAAATACCTCACTTTAAGCCATTGAATATTCATTGTTCTTTACAATATTAGCCCTTTAACCCTTTAAAAATTGCTATTGTAAACATGTTTTCTGATGCTCAGGCTTTCTTCTGCACGATCAGAACCAAAGAAATGAGAGGGAGCCTAAAGGAATATAAAGATATATAGAATAATGATATTGCACATCAGGATTGCTTTGGGGCACAGTCATATAGCATATAGTACTTCCAGAGAAATGAGTGGGAAAATGGAGCTTTTTTGAGTTGCTTTTTGATGTTCTGAAAGGACCCCAAATAGTCTGAAATCCTTGACAGCCGTTCCAGGTATTTCTCTGTAGGCCTTGACATAACTGCAAACAAATGGGAAGTGATTATCGGGGCCCATATAAGCCTTGCATTTGTTACAAGACATTGGTTTTGCATTCCATTGACCATAGAGCATTTTTTAATCAGGGACCCTATTTTAAGTAGGGAGTATTGTATTTATGTTACAAATGGGAATAGTAATGCAAAACGAATTGTGTTGACACAGATACCTTCATCTCAGTACCCTGCTTTAATGTATTCCCTACAGGAGACAAATGTATTTGGGAAATACACGAAAGGTTGTAAGGTTTGGCAGCGAGAGATTGTATAAAAATGTGTACATAAAAATCTGAATGATTAAATCTTCATCAATTTAACTAATTTTAACAATACAAGTTGATTCTCTAGAAGTGGTTGAAGCTTGGACAGCTAAGTAGTTTCTGCACGTGACAGAATGTTACCCATACATGCAGAAGAAAAGCAATGTGTCTCTGAAGACTTCCATTTAAGATTTAGCTTCCTTCTAGTTTATATCTCTTATATGTTTGTGATTCTAATTCATGGCTCTTTTCAAACTTGATTATGTAGATAAATTAGGGATGTCTATTCCAATTACACACATTCACGGCTAGATTCAGGGTTTAAGCAGGCTTCCCAAAACACCACTGTTGCTTATACTTTCTAGAGGTTCTTATAAGGTTTGTTGCTGCCAACTCTCACAATGGGGATTCTTTTTAAGCTTGGCTACTCTTAAGTTCATGAAAAACCTTTTGGGTTCTGGTCTCTAAAGCCTCCAGCCAAAAGCATTTAAGTCATTCGTAGCTTGTTAGGAAAGCAGTTTTTAGAATATTGTATTTTAGATATTCCAACATAACATTTCCTAGAGTGAAGATCTCTTAAGGGTGCTTAGAAGCAGGAAGTCCTTGTGGACAAGGCAACTATTATTGTCTTGTTTCCATGATTGCTGCTCTGTCTTCCCAACCCTGCTTATTCTGCTACTTCATTTAACTAGCAATAACTGGCTTGAGGATTGGCATAGTTGACATCCACTTTCTAGATTTCCAGCATACACTTGCTTGTCAAAGCACTATGCTTGCAGTTGAAAGCCAGGAATAGCTTGGAAAGTATACTGCACAGCACTGGGGGCACATATGTACATACATTTGGAGTTATAAAGTTATGGAATATTCAGCAATGCTCTTTACACTGCAGTTAATGTTGATTTGAATTTAATTTTTGTTCTTCATTGTTGATAGATTCCCCTAAAAGATCATCATTCTAAAGTTTCTACAGTGCCCAAGGATACTGGCTTTTCACATCATTAAGATTTGACTAATTGCCTCTCATAATAACGATGCGAAGTTTCTTACTATGAGGTTGAAACAAATATCACTCCATTCCAACTGGAAACTAATATCTGGAAAAGAGGAGGCATAATCAAGGGACAAGAAAATGCTCTGGCGTGTAGACTGTTTTTGTGTTCTGTCTTTGTTTATAATATGTCTCGTGTGTGTGTGTGTGTGTGTGTGTGTGTGTATACATGTATTGTCATGTATAGAGGTAGGATTACGTAGTTCATAAAGAAAGCTTTTGGCTTGTACTACATGTCATAAAATAAGAAAGCATGCTACTGCTCATAACAAACATGCAATGCATGCAAATAATTTTTCCTTGACATCTGAATCGAGTGAGGCTGTGCAGGCGCTGGACCAATGACTGGAGGCAGTGAGGCTGAACAAGATGGAGGTGCTGTGAATTGACTGTTTTCGTGTCCAGGAATTGGGTTGACAGTCTGTTCTGAATGGAGTTGCACTCCTCTTGAATGAGCAGGTTTGTTGCTTGGGGGTACTTCTTGATCCAGCATTCTCACTGAAGGCTGAAGTGGCATATTGGTAGCATAGAGTGCCTATTTTCAGCTACAGCCATTCATGGACTATGACAGCCTTGCCACAGTAATCCGTGCTCTGATAACATCCCAGTTAAATACCTGTAATGTGCTTTATGTGGGGGGCTACCTTGGCAGAAAGTTCAGAAGCTGCAATTTGCACAAAATACAACTTGCACAAGATAAATGAAAACCTGCCCTGGTCCCAGTATACCATCAGTGTGAGCAGCTAACAATTCAGGAGTAGTTTGTCATCATCCCACCTACTGGAGCTTAAAGCAACTAACTTGTAATCCACAGCTGAAGCCTTCAGGACAACCACAGGGCAACCGAAAGGCAGTTCTTTGTCTGCCAACAATGGATGTGGGGCTCAGATAATTTCACAATTACCTTGTCTTCTAGCTTTCCTGTTCTGCCTTCTGTAGGTGTCAGTGCATAATAATAACAACCACCACCACCAACAACAACAACAATTTATACCGCGCCCATCTGACTGGGTTTCCCCAGTGCATCTCCCATAGGAGGAATTCAGTCCACCTATCCAGCTTTCCTCCCATCATCTGCTCCTTTTCTTTCTTTCATTCCTTCTCCTCCTCTCCCAAATATACAGAAGAACTGCCACTTGTTCATTGTCTGCTTGCTTGTTGTCAGTGTAAAGAACAATGTAGCTATAGGGACTAGGATTATATGGAGCTTCTGTTTCTTCTATGTTCTTGGAACAGCTGCTCTAGTAGTCATTGCTACTTTACTGACTTCTTCACTGGCTGATGGTTTTGAGACACCTAGAGCACTTATATTTTATTTATTAATTCAGAGTTTCTCCAAAGTACAGCATAAAGCAATATTGGCCTGTCTTGCTCTTAGCTCCAGAGTCCTTTGTATGTATGAGAGGACTCAGAATTGGTAAGGTCAGTTGTTACTGGCATGCTACCATGACCAGCCCAAATTTGTAGACGCTCTTTCATATGGCCTCAGTGAACAAAAGATGTAAGTATTGTTCTTCACTGTGCATCCTGTAGCAACCAGAATTCACAGAGAGAGGAGGGTGGTTGAAAGAACCAGGAGATGAATGGGATGGAAATCACAGTAGCTGCATCCTTTCTTAGTGCCTCAAAAGTATCTTCAGGCAGTTTCTTGGTGGTTATTTAATCTCACCCACATTAATGTTTCAGAAGAAAGTAGATTGTCAAAGCGATTGTCAAAGACCATGAGTGATAATCTAATTAAGACCCATTGAATCAGTTTAAGATCATTGATTACAGTGGGTTTACTCTTGAGTATGGCAAACATTTGATGTTACCCATATGAATATACTATTTCCCCCCTTTTCTGACTGTGTAAACTTAACCCAGTCAGACACTCCCTTTTGCAAAGTTATTTAGCAAATATTGCAGGAATTATATATTCTCAAGAAAGTATTGAAACTTGATGGAAGTAGTCAAATAGATTTGTTAATCTAGGGTCCCTTCCAGGCTGCTGAGAGAATTCTGGTGAAGCATTCCATATAGTGGCTTTAGTATTATTACAGACATGGGAAATAATGTATTGCACACATCTGCATACCGAGGGATGTTATAGCAAAAACTGTATTACAGAAACTTACTAATGTGTGTACATATGCTTTACTTCTAATTTAGATACCCAAACTTTATCTGAATGTGAGATTTGGTATGACAGTATGTCTAATCCTGCAAAGGTAAAATCATCAAGGAGATTATGATGGGAGTGAAATTGACAAGGTATTTAATAAGGGATGATGCATTTCTAATTAGTCCACAGCGCCTGTAGTTGAAAATTAATTGTGGTGTTATGTAAATGTCATGTTAATTAAGAGAGAATATTGGAAGTACAATAAATCTTTAAAAAGTTACCCATTTTAGTTAATATTTATGCAGGCTTCCAAAAGAATGATAGCAAGATATGTCAACTTTTAGATGTCTGTTCAGCAACCTGATTTCTTAGTTGATATGGGCTTCCTTTTTTTAATTGCAAGCATTCAAAAATACAGTTGCCATTATAATATGCAAAAATTCTGCCTGTGCCGAGCCTTATAAAGGTTGGCAGTCATATGATTTATTCAGCTTGAAATCAACCTAGACTGATTCTAAAACAGTTTCCACAACCCACTGAGAGATATGGAAATGGGGCCTTAACATTGTGCATTCGTATTTACATCCAAATGTAATTGTTGAAGCCCTAACTAACACTTTAAGTTAGAACATGCCTTAATGTCATGTTGAATCTAGTGCCATGCTTCTCAAAATGTGAGGTGAGTGTGTTGGAGGTACCTGTCATTGGTAGAGGAGGCTTGACTATCAGGCCATAACCCTTTTTGTGTAGTTTGGTTAAGCCATTTAAGTATCTCTGTGCTTATCAGTTTTTATCAGTTTCTCCCTTTCTCTTCCAGTATCTGTCTGCCTTTTTCCAGGATTGACTTAAGCACGAATATTGCTAAGTAGTTTGCCTTTCTCATCTTGTGTACAGTTGTGAGATATCAAAACAGATTTTTCTCTCTAGCATTGGGAGGCTTTAGTAGATACAAAGGTTGAAAACTACCAATCTGGTACCAATTGAATGTGTAGTACATGTATAGGCAAACTCGGCCCTCCAGATGTTTTGGGACTACAATTCCCATCATCCCTGACCACTGGTCCTGCTAGCTAGGGATCATGAGAGCTGTAGTCCCAAAACATCTGGAGGGCCAAGTTTGCCTATGCCGGGCATAGTACTTACTATGGTAGCAATCTGACAAAGAGCAGGTGCCTAGCACAGAGCAATTGGCTTCATTCTAAACTGGGGCAGTGGACTATTTCAAACTCAGATTAGATTTAACACTTTGACTCCTGCTGTGGTTCTGATACAGATCAGTGTTTCCAGTGTACTGGGGTGGGTGGGTCCTGGGAGCATTTTTGTTCCAGATCAAACAGGCAGGAAAGGATCCCCCTACAATGGCAGTTTGTGTGGGGAAAGTCTGTACTCAGTGGCAAACTATGTGTTCAACATCTCATGAGGTTTGGCACATATATAGGAGAATACTTGATCACAGAACAACTTCATTCTGTCAGTGAGGGGCTTAAGCAAGCATGTTTTATTCTTCATCTACCTTTGAAAAATTTCACAGAAACTGCTGATTTGTGGCTAGAGGTAAGAGCAGTTGCTGGAAATACTGCTGCTTAGTTGCTTTTCAGTCAGTGTTTCTTATGAAATATATGATTGGACAATACACAAAGCATTTTTTATTACAGTTCTCAGCAAAAGAGTGCAAAAGAACAATAGGTGAAGTTCTGCATTAGAGGATAATGATGAAGGCCTGGATATGCTTTTATGTTTAAATCTACAGTGATTGCAACTAAATGTTTTACCCTACAATAAATGTGGGTTTCTGGTTATTGTTTTTTCCACAATAAGATGAACTTCTTCCATTATATGAAGTCTGGAATAAGTTCTATCAAATTTCACTTCTAAAACCTGATGAAATATAGAACTACTTCATCACGATTCCAACTCTGGCTATGTGGTGCCTGAATTGTAGAAAAATAATGTTCATTTGTTCTTCAAAAGAATATACAATCGGATTTAGATAAACTCTGAACACAAAATACGTTATACTCTTACGTTCTATTGATATTTCATAGTAAAAGCACTTTTTCACACAGCTATCTTATCTGCATTGTAATTACTTTACTTTTCTATTCAGAAGTACATGGTGGCTAAAATTTATTTGAACTGCACTTGCAGGAGATATTTATCATTTGGTTGCATCAATTAAGTGTTTTAAATTTGTTGTTAGCTACCGTGAGCCCGGTTTTCTGAACCGGGAAGGGCGGGGTATAAATAATTAAAAAAATATTTATTATTTATATCATAAATAAATTAATAACACAACAACTCCCCGTATATTGAATCCAAGATCAGATTCCTTGTAACCACAACCAAGTAGTTAACACAGGTGGGAAGAATTCAGTTTTGAGATTTCTATGCCTCAGGGTCATAAACATTATTTAGGACAGGTGTGGGGAACCTTCCCCCCTCCAAATGTTGCTGAACTACAACTCCCATAATCCCTGATCTTTGGTTGTGCTTGCTGGGGCTGATGGGAGTTGTAGTTCAGCAACATCTGGAAGGCCAAAGGTGCCCCATCTCCGCTTTCAGACTGCTGATATATATTTCCACCTATATTTCTTGGGCTTTATCCTATTTTGATATTTTGATAAAGGTCTAAATGTATAGAAATTGTATTCATGGTTACCTTATGTGAACAATTTCATATTTGGCTGTTAAATTATTCCTTACTGCAGTTCAGGAAGATAAGTAGCAGGATTTCTGAAAATGGAGGTACATGGTATTGTTAGCCTAGCAAGCATCTCATTTTCATTGCTTTATAATTTGAGTAAACTCTTGCAATGTTGCTTACAGTAAGGACTCACTAGGGTTCCATTTTGTTTCACTGGTTGCCTTTTGAGCAGCAGCTTGAAATGTGCAATGGGAAAGCTCCCCAAAAATTGTCTTTTAATGTTGGTGAATTCCTTGGAGGACAACAAAACCAGTCTCTCATCAGTGCCCGCTAACTGCTGCAATACATGTTGCATTTTCCACAGGGAATAAGTATTCATGATGACTTGTTCGTACTGAGACATCTATACATGCAGGTCCCATTTTACAAACACAAGAGTGTTCCCTGGAAACAGTTTGTTAGGCAAGTGTTTGCAAAGTGAGTCAACAATTTCCATTCGCACAACAAGTTGACAATTTACATTGTGTTCCTGACCATGGAATCTGTGGTGCATATAGCGAGGTTTGGGCACTAGTTCCTTGTGTTCATAAAGCAGGACAGTGTGTGTGAAGTGGCAGTGAGGGCAACTTACACAGAGGCATTTCCACAAGGATGTGCTATGTAATTTAGATTATTCGAGATGTTTAAGAAACCTGTAAGAGGAGGCAGTCTTACCCCTTTATTGCAGATGGAGGGTTAAAAAAATAGTGACCTAACAAGTTAATGGCCAAGGTGAGATTTGAACCTGCAGCTTCTGATTCACAGGTCACACTCCTAACCAGCTGTGTTGATTTGTGGGTGCATGCATATTGAATATTGTACAAGTAGAAGCCCATTGACATAACTAGAGACGTAGTTTCATAACACTATTTTGCATTCAGTTATTGGTACTTGGGGACTCGCCTTTTACCATAATGACTTAATTTTAAGCTATAAGGTTATAATCAGTTATCAAAGCTGCAGTGTTGCCAGTTACATTTGCTGTCAATTCATTTCAGCGGAACTGATCAGGTATGTGTGTTTACTGCAATATATCAGACAATTATTAGGCAGCTGGCTTAACAAGCTCTCTGGAGAGTTCTGCTCTGGTACATGTTGAGGTCTGCTAGGAAATTTAGAAGCCAGTCACTAAGCCAATTGCAATATGGTTAGGACGTCATTTTTTAAAAATTGAATATTGGTTTTAAATAATATATGTAAAGTTATATAGAATTTATTGTAGTATATGTTGCCTTGTTCAACAGTGTTGGCCATGACTGTTATCTCACCTCTCCACTATATTATCCTACTGCAGAATTTTCATGATGTCCATTTTTTGGTGGTAGGAGCAGAGAGTTCCAGCTTCATTATTATTGTTGTGACTCTTCCACAGCATTTGTAGCATGTCTATGCAAGTTTGTATTGGTTACCTATATGCCTTGGATATTATACTGTTCTGGATGACCAACATAGTAATGCAAAAGTAATTTTCTGGAACTGACTTATTTCTCTGTTTTCAGGTGGGCCATGCACAGATACAGCTCATGTCTCCTTAACCACAGCAACCAAAAGATCCTGCGATTCAGGTAAATCTTAATTTCTTTTTAAACATCACATCAAGCTATATAGTATGCTGAAGGAGAGAACAATATTAAAAAATAACACTGGGAACCAAGAGGTGCACATTCACCACACATGTGTAAATAACCCCAATCAGCCACACGCTCACCGAAACATCAAGAATTACCAAACCTCAAAAGACAGCTGAACAAATTGTTAGGGTTCCCAACACCTTAAAAAAAATCAAATTAAAAGTTACCATTTTCGCTAAAATATACTACCGTGGAGGGGCACTCCTTACTTCCTGCAACAAGCAAGAGAGTCCTGAGCTGTCCTAGGCCATGACAGGTACCACTGCTGACTGCTAATGTTCCTTTATGACAATGAGCACAGCTGTAGCAGATGGGCAGTAGAAAAGCTTTGCTATGCTGCAATGCTTGTCTCTCAATTTATTTGAGGCTGAAGGGCAAGTAGTCCTCACTCCTCCTACCTTTCTAACAAATGATACCAAAATTAAGCAAAATTATAGCTTCTACCTTTGCAATGGCAATATTTGAAATAATAGTTACTAGCTCTGTACAAAAATAAAGTTCACTAAGATATCATTCTTACTGACAGTAAGAAAAATAATAGCAAAACAGATTTTGAATGAAGCAAGCACAGCACCCACTTCATCTCTGGACAGAAGCTGGATACTGAACAAATTCTCTCCCCCCCCCCTTTTCTTTTTTGCTTTGGTCTTTCTTCCATGAACAAAGAGAATGGCTTTCATTGACCATCAAAACATGGTAGCAAGCAGTAGATGTCCCTTGGTGTCTTAAGCCTGGAGTCTCGTTGGGCCATGAAGCCTCTGTGCTTAGTTGCCCACAGTGTCTCAAGAGAATGCAAATGTGTAACATGATGCTAACTCCATTTTGAGTAAATAGGTTTTGATGTGTGCATAGGTGTCAACTTAAGGGCAGTGGCATTGATTTTGACACTCAGTGTAGCTGCATGAAAACTGATATGTCATTAGCTTAGGGATATGCCTATGAAGTGCATCTAAACTAAAGAAACAGAATAATTTTGGAAAGGGGGAGGCAGAAAAACTTCCCCATATCAGAAATTGCAGCACCTAATAGTGATTCTGCTACATTCACTAGCATCATATGAAGCCATTTATGTTAAGGTAGAGATAAATGAAAATGCCCCTTAATGGTTAATAATAATAATAATAATAATAATAATAATAATAATAATAATTTATTATTTGTACCCCGCCCATCTGGCTGGGTTTCCCCAGCCACTCTGGGCGGCTTCCAACAAAGATGAAAAATAAACTAAAATGTCACATATTAAAAACTTCCCTGAACAGGGCTGCCTTCAGATGTCTTCTGAATGTCAGGTAGTTGTTTATCGCTTTGACATCTGATGGGAGGGCGTTCCACAGGGCAGGCGCCACTACCGAGAAGGCCCTCTGCCTGGTTCCCTGTAACTTGGCCTCTCGCAGTGAGGGAACCACCACAAGGCCCTCGGAACTGGACCTCAGTGTCCGGGCAGAACGATGGGGGAGGAGATATACTGGACCGAGGCCGTTTAGGGCTTTAAAGGTTAGCTCCAACATTCTCAGTGCTAAAAGATTTTGCGTCTAAAATAGCTGCAAAGCCAATCTTCTCTATCCCAGTAGTCTGGCCTTGTATTTTCTGAAAAGAAATAACCACATAAGATTCACAAAGGAATGGAACGACATTTCCTGCTTTTTTCAATTTTCACCTCTGGTAGTTTTGGTGTCTATAATACTTTCACACTATTAAAATGTTTATGTTGAATATATTGAATAGGAAAAGTGTTGAGCCCCCATCCCTTTTCTGTGTATGTACTTATCCAGTAAATTTGGCCTTGGCCCTGGCTGCATTCACATGTTTGCAGATAGCATTTAGTTTGCCCTTTATAAATAGGCATGGGCGACATTATTTGCATTTTAATACAAACTTACCTAATTTGCACTTCCCAGACCAATACAGAAACGGAAACACTGTTACCCTTTTGAAATTTGTACTTTTCTGAATTTTGTAATGCCATTTTTGGACCAAAAAATGGACACAAAAATGCATATTATTATAGAGAATTTTATAGAAAAATGTGTGTGTTAGTACAAAACACAGTTTATTAAAACATTACTTTGATAAATATATGTATTAAGCAAAATTGCTTTAAAAATGCATACATTGTGAGAAATGAGAACAAGATGTATTATGTACCACTTAATGCCAAAACAGGCTTCTAAGCAGTTTTGAGAATATAAACACCAGTTTCACAACTTCATTGAAATACACAGTAATTAAAATGATAGGTTTTTTTGTGCAGACTTCTGTGTCGAATCTGAACAAACTAAACTTCAAAACTGGGAAAATGAGAAACTGAGAGAAACAAAAAATGGCAGAATTGTCTGTACCTACCTTCAAGCATAATACATACCTTCTAGCTTCTTCCTGCAAGAAAAGTAGTCCCAGTCAAACATGACATAATTCCGCCATAGTTTGTAGAGATATTTATCTGTTAAGTACAGGGTTGTGCTTTGCTAGATTGGGAGCAGCAGCTATGATTGAGACTTTAAAGCTTTTAAAGGTGTCAATTTGCTTGGAAATGCTAGAAAGTAAGTGCAGTGGATATACCAAATCCAATGGCTAGTTTCTTGACTTTGGCTGTAATTTTTTTTTTAGCTTCTTCTTTTACGCTCACATTTTTATCATGCATAATATGTGCAGCAAGGACAAAAAAAAAAAACCACAACCCTCTGGTTCCACCATTAATTAGGTATGCTATTGCTCTGCAGTGGTAAAGTGTCTGTGCTAACAGTATAAAAAAGGTTAGTGAGGCCTTTTATTATAAAAACAACTTTGAGAGAGTTTTGTTGTTTCATTTGACCTTTAAGGTGCTCTTTAAGGAGCTCTTTAGTATTTGACTGGTGGCGGGCACCATGTTACAAATTCAGCTCTCTTTGGACCTTCTCACTAGAAGGCATGTGATGATGGAACACCGACAAAGGTGCACTCTACATCATAGGTCCTGGCAGTGACAGCGCCCATTAATGACACTTTTTTACCCTGCTCACTGCTCAGTTGTACTAATAGAACAGCACATCAAGCAAGGCTGTAAATAAAAGTTATCACCTAATAGGTGGGCACTGAAGTGGAACGTACAGGAGCTGAGGCATAGAGGCCTTATTACCGCTCATCAGCAATTATAAACAGGATAAAGTGTCCAGGACTTGCACTGACACAGCAAAGGCTAATAGAGGCTGGGAGATGATAATGTACCAAGATAGCATGATGGATGTTGATGGAATTTTACTGTCTCGTTTTGCTGCCTATTTCTGATATCAATTGTATTATCTCCTCCATATTTCCATATCTTTTTTTCGGAGGGGAGGCAAAATGTGAAAGGATGCTATGCATTTAGTACACTGCACCCCATGGGTTGCATTTAAAAGATTTGAGGTTACTATCGTTATGGTTACTATACATTAAAAATAACTAACAGTGGCAAAGTGTCTATCGTAGGTCCCCCTGCACCCTAGGATTTTATTTTATTTTATTTTATTGTACTTCTGCAAATCTTGTTGATAGCACCTCCTTGGTTCTCAGGGACCCAGTTTGGGTACAATCCTATCAGCACTCATGAGTTCAGCTTACTATTAGAGGAAATGATAGTGTCTACACAAGTGCATAGTGCCTTCCTTGCACCATTAAGCAACCACAGCCAACCAAACTATGTTTCACTATTTAAATTAGTTATTTGTAGAACTCCATCTGCTGTGTGAGCATGCATGTGCATTTCTTAACATACAGAGCTTAAAGGTAAATATACCCCTGCCCGTACGGGCCAATCGTGTCCGACTCTAGGGTTGTGCGCCCATCTCACTTAAGAGGCTGGGGGCCAGCGCTGTCCGGGGACACTTCCGGGTCACGTGGCCAGCGTGACGAAGCTGCTCTGGTGAGCCGGCACCAGCGCAGCACACAGAAACGCCGTTTACCTTCCCGCTATTTATCTACTTGCACTTAAAGGTGCTTTCGAACTGCTAGGTGGGCAGGAGCTGGGACCGAAAGACGGGAGCTCACCCCTCCCGGGGATTTGAACCGCCGACCATGTTATCGGCAAGCCCTAGGTGCTGAGGTTTTACCCACAGCGCCACCCGCGTCCCCATACAGAGCTTACAGTAACTCAAATTGGATTTGCATCTTGACTGGTTCAGTAAGGGGCAGGTTAGAATTCTTTCCAATATTCCCGCACTATATTAGTGTAACATCTCAGAAAATGAAATTGAACTGCAGCCATGTTTCTGGGGGTGCATGGGTCCCACCCAAGTATTTCATTATATTTATGGATCACTTCCAATAATAATAATAATAATAATAATAATAATAATAATAATAATAATAATAATAATTTATTATTTATACCCTGCCCATCTGGCTGAGTTTCCCCAGCCACTCTGGGCGGCTCCCAATCAGTGTTAAAAACAGTACAGCGTTACATATTAAAAACTTCCCTGAACAGGGCTGCCTTAAGATGTCTTCTGAATGTCAGGTAATTATTTATCTCTTTGACATCTGATGGGAGGGCGTTCCACAGGGCGGGCGCCACTACCGAGAAGGCCCTCTGTCTGGTTCCCTGTAGCCTCACTTCTCGCAATGAGGGAACCGCCAGAAGGCCCTCGGCGCTGGATCTCAGTGTCCGGGCTGAACGATGGGGGTGGAGACGCTCCTTCAGGTATACAGGACCGAGGCCGTTTAGGGCTTTAAAGGTCAGCACCAACACTTTGAATCGTGCTCGGAAACGTACTGGGAGCCAATGCAGATCTCTCAGAACCGGTGTTATGTGGTCCCGGCGGCCACTCCCAGTCACCAGTCTAGCTGCCGCATTCTGGATTAATTGCAGTTTCTGGGTCACCTTCAAAGGTAGCCCCACGTAGAGCGTGTTGCAGTAGTCCAAGCGTGAGATAACTAGAGCATGCACCACTCTGGCGAGACAGTTCGCAGGCAGGTAGGGTCTTAGCCTGCGTACCAGGTGGAGCTGGTAGACAGCTGCCCTGGACACAAATTTGACCTGTGCCTCCATGGACAGCTGTGAGTCCAAAATGACTCCCAGGCTGCGCACCTGGTCCTTCAGGGGCACAGTTACCCCATTCAAGACCAGGGAATCCCCCACATCAACCCGCTCCCTGTCCCCCAAAAACAGTACTTCTGTCTTGTCAGGATTCAACCTCAATCTGTTAGCCGCCATCCATCCTCCAACCGCCTCCAGGCACTCACACAGGACCTTCACCGCCTTCACTGGTTCTGATTTAAAGGAGAGGTAGAGCTGGGTGTCATCTGCATACTGATGAACACCCAGTCCAAACCCCCTGATGATCTCTCCCAGCGGGAGACACCTTGCAGTGATTTAACTCTAAAAAACAATTACGTATATAAAAAGTAAAACAATTTCATATATAAAACATTGACATATATAAATGACATATGATTACATTGCAGCAAATATGCTTTTACAAATACTTTGTGTGATATTCAGCTTCTTACTCATATTAGACCTATTGAAATTAATGAATATGACTTGGTCAGGTCTATTACTGCCCTGGGTGATGATCACCTATTATCTTTCCTCCTGCACCGCAGCAGATGATTTCTAAATCATTTTACTCTGTACTTTTGTATTAGGTATTCTCTTCAGTTCTACAATAGTTGTGTACAACACTTTTTGTATGCTTAATTTTTAATCATCATGTCATGGTTGGTATATCATTGATTTACCAGTTATAAAGCTGTTTCTCTGGGGTAGTTTAAGTCAATGGCTGAATATTAGATATTTCTCTTAGTCAGCAGCAGAGACTTTTTTCGGAATAATTTGTTGTTGAGGACTGGTTAAAATCCTAAATTGGCTGTTTCTATGCAAACCAAGTTTTCTGTTTCAGCCTTTCTCATTGCAGAAATAATTCAAAATAAGGTTAAGTATAATAACTTAGAGTGTTTTATTTTTAAAAGCAATTTTCAAATTCTCTATTGTAAAAGGGCCGTTTTAAATGTATTTTTTAAAAAACACAAATGGAAGCTAGAAAGAGAATGTGTGTACAATCTCTTCTACACAGCTATAGCTGGGAAATAAGCAATAACTTCTTAAAAACTGTTGTCTTATGTTTTTAGTTTCTAGCAGCTACAAGCAAATGCAGATTTCAAAGGCTATGATTTCGCCTTTGAAATACACATCACATACCTTGCAAAGATCTTGGTTCCACAGTTCCAAGTTTGTAACAATTAAGACTCAAGGCAAAATACTGTTTGTGTAATAAATTGTGTATACATGAAAATTGAAGTAGCGCTTGTTCTAAATAAATTTCTTCAGTGGGCCAAGCAGATTCCTCTAACCAGAAGATTGTTGCCTATTTCTTAAAACCATGAACTGTATACAGACATTTTCATATGGAAAAGTATAGATTCTGCTGTTTGTTCTTTGTCTTCTCTCATTCCTCAGCAAACCACCTGATCAAGTCATTGTTTGTTCATGCCCAACACTCTTACTGCCGCTTCTTGCTTCTGGTTTCCTTTGTCTTTTCCTTCCTTTATTTTCCTTCTTCCACGCCTTCTTCCCTCTACAACCAGTGCCTAATGTGCAGAATTCTTGATGGATTTCATTTTGATAGCTTAAGTTCCTTTTTTAAATAGTCGGAGGAACTGTGGCAGTGATGTTTGAAGGCTCATTAGTTATTGCCCTTACTGATGTTTGCACAGTAGTTGGGATCATAAATGTCAATCTCTCAGGCTATGATACGTCTTTTTTTTAAAAAACCTCCCTTGAACGCCATGCCTCAAATACTGTCATCATGCCAGAGATTAATCTAACAAGTCCCTTCTTGAGAAGCAAGTAGAGATTGAGGAGTTTTTTCTCCCTTGATACTTTCTATCTTTTTCTCTCTTCCTTCCTGTTTACATATTCCCTTGTTCATCTTCCCCATTCTTATCTCTGTTGAGGAAAACAATTCTCTGAAACATCAGGGAAGTGCCACAATTGCTGTTAGGGAAGCTATGTGTGTGCATGTTGTAAACTGTACTGTGTCAGGAGATTAAGAGATTGAAATTCAGCACTGACAAGTCCTGACACAATTCATTTCAGAATTATGAGACGAGAACATTGAATAATAAAGACATGAACAGTGACCGTAAGGAACATATGTAACTTGCAGCCAGAGACAAAACAGTTTTTAAGGCAAGTGCCCTGCTTCAAGACAGCATTAGAAATTTTGATCTTCTGAGTGACTTAATTTCTCCTTTTTCCAATATTGCAGAGTATCTACAATTAGAAGAATCTGCATCCTTAGAAACTGTACACTAGTGAAATCCTTCTTTTCACTTGTGTTGTGGCAGCAGTACACTGTGGTAAAGACCACCCTTCCTTTCTCTCTTCCCACCCCCTGTTCTCCAGTGATATCTCACCAGATACCTCAGTATAGTGTTGCCCCAACCTGGCCTCATGGTTTACTTGGGAAAAACAAACCAACAGCTCAGGTTTGGATATCACAACTCAGAGTCTGGCTTGTATCTAGGCAGCAGAGGAAGACATGAAGAAAGAACTTTTAGCAATGTACACCAACATGCTACGCTTTTACATTTAAACCACAGTTTGTTTTTAACTATGGCCTAAGGGACGCGGGTGCTGCTGAGGGTTAAACCACAGAGCCTAGGACTTGCCGATCAGAAGGTCGGCGTTTCGACTCTCTCCGCGACGGGGTGAGCTCCCATTGCTCGGTCCCTGCTCCTGCCAACCTAGAGTTGGAAAACACGTCAAAGTGCAAGTAGATAAATAGGTACTGCACCGGCAGGAAGGTAAACGGTGTTTCCGTGCGCTGCTCTGGTTCACTAGAACTGGCTTAGTCATGCTGGCCGCATGACCCGGAAGCTGTACGCCGGCTCCCTCGGCCAATAAAGCGAGATGAGTGCCGCAACCCCAGAGTCGGTCACGACTGGACCTAGTGGTCAGGGGTCCCTTTACCTTTTAATGTCATGAGTGAACCAGGCCAGAATCAACATTAGTTTAAGCATGTCATTTGGGGCATGGGGCTACATAACAAAGAAGCATAGTTTGTAGAAATTCAACTTTTCTATGTTCATCCCTGTCTTGATTAAAAAGTATTTTGCTTTGTACGGAAAGTGAGGATAGGTGGATGGATAGATGGGTGGATTCTCACAGTGTGACATAATCTCTGGACACTGGTTTGTCCACCACCTATTCTGTTTGTTGTTGTTCCTTCCTGGGCATGGGAGCCCATTTCATTAGCACAATACAAGCCCCAACTTTCCTCTGTGTCTTGGCCACTGAAGTCAGCCTCCTTGACATAGGGAGAATGAGCATAGAACTCTATCTTGTGCTTACAGCCCCCCCCAAGCTGTATTGTAACCAGCCTCATTACTTGCTTTCTAACCATGAAGAGTGGGGGTGGGATCTTGGGATCTCCTTGTCTGGAAATTCACTTCAGTTACTATCAATGGCCAGGTGAGAGGCAAATGGCATACCTGTTGGTGTTTGTTCACCACGAATTAAGGAGTGTTTGAGCACATGTTATGTATGTGTTACTTTCAAGATAAAGGTGCCACAAGACATTGGACACTAGCAGTAATTCTTTGGTAAAACAATCATATTATTTATGTGTTCTTTGAGAAATAGAAAAGTGGAATATAAATTTATTTAATAAATGAGATAAATGTAGGCATAGCCCAATTATATGTGGTGGTGGTGGTGGTGGTGGTGGTTGTTATACCCTGCCTTTCTTCCTAGCAGGGACTCAAGACAGCTTACAGCTAAAAATAAGAAAAACATAGAATAAATAATAATAGAAACAATTAAACATTGATAGTGTGTATTTATTATATATAATCTATTAATATTAGTCAACTCTAGCTTACAATAAAAAGACCCACTAGAGTGCTGTTCCTTTAAGCTGCTTAATTAACCATCATCTATTTATAAAATATTTCCAATGAACACACTAACATATTCTGAAGACTCTACTGCTGTGACTTAGAAAGACAGTAGGCCCATTCCCTCTTAGTCTTTTGCCATCTCCAGATGTCCCGCTCCACTTCCCATTCTTTAAGGATACCTGGATGGGAGAGTAAATGAACATTTCTCTCAGCATCATTGCTGTTCATCATATCATAAGCAGCTGGACTAAAGATTCTACACTAGGAGAATGGGGAGTATGGCACTTTCATCTGTTTCCCCTTTATGATAACCCAGAAGATGCAGGGAGCCTCTATGGGGCAATTGCTTAGTGACTCAGGCAGCAAGTTTAAAACTTTTCCATCACTCCACACACTCTGTCTCTACATGCTATTATGTAAGATGTTTGTTGTAGTAACCAAATTGCTTTATCAGGTGTATCCAGAGACCTAAAATCTTACTGAACTATTCTCACAGAGCTTTAGGCATGCAACACATTGAATTGTTAATGTTACATATAATCTCAAAGTCTAGGGCTGAATATGCCATTCTGCTTTTAAAAATACTATTGGATGATAGCCTTATGTTAGCCCTCTCGTGGTTTGAAATGCAGAACGGGGAAGTGCTGGCCTATCTAGTTAATGCATAACCTTTCACTTGCACTACGTTATTAGAAATTTAACTTGCAGTTAGTTTGTACACTTGATTTTAACCAAACTGTGATATACTACACATAGAAAGAGAGAGAGAGTAGAGGAGATTAAATACAATGACCTGCTTTGCACGTAATAAGCCAGAGTGAATGAAACTATGGTAAGGGGAGAGAGACTTTGTGTTGGCCACCAGGCATTGGCATTTTACACCTGCCTTGCCCCACCCTCTGGCCCTAGGAGCCTTCACAGGGAAGCTTCAGAGGAAGAACAGTGAGGGAAGAGAGGAACCTTTGGAACAGAGTTGTTGCCATGTGCATTATGTGCATGTGTCTTTTAATAAACTGAATGAACAGAGTGGAAGAATATGAGTCATGGGGGTGGGGAGTGTGTGTGTATGAATTAAACAGTGCTTAGTTTATTTTATTGGTTGCTATTTTGTTAATGTTGTTAATACTGTTTTATGGGTTATGAATTCTGTAGTACTTTTGTGAATCCTATGATACGACTTTTGTTGTAATTGTGCCGTTGCCTATTTTTTTAGTTGTTTTGTTAATAGTTTTTTATAGACTGTAGTTGTTTTACTGATGATTTATAATTGTTTTACTAAAGATTTGTTAATTATGCTACGTGATTTATGTTGTATTTGTGATGTTCTGTTCTGTTATTGCTATTTATTGTTTGTAAGCCGCTTTGTGATTCATGTGAATGAAAAGCAGCATAGAAATATAATAAATCACATGAAGAATGCTAATACACAGTACGCAAATCACACCATATGACAACCTCCTCACTTTGCCTTGCAGTGTAGAAAACATCCCATGCACTGGCTTAACATTGTATGTAAACAGGCATTCGTAGTTTTTTTCCAAGCACACCATGAGAAAAAGCAATGATGAAACCATGGGTCACACATAATACTAAATCAACATTCTTATTTCTTTCCTCCCTGCATGACAAAGTGGAGCAGGCGGGCATAATTTGAGCAACGTGTTTGATCCTGGTAAACTATAGTTTAACTATGGCTTACTATTACAAGCAAACGAGGCCATTATATAGATTCCAGCTGGGCAGTCTAATCACTTGGTCCTCACTTGACACATCTTTTGAAGTGGATTGTAGGTTTGAAAATGCCTCTTTGCACACTGCGGCATTCTGAATGTTATGGGCATTAAATGTGTTAGCTTCCCTCTTCCTGTAGGTGGCTTACCTGAAGTACCTTTCAATTTACAGCTTTGTAAAGCAATGTATTTTCCTATCTCCACTCCTTCTCAACAACATTAGTTTTCCGGGAGAGCAAAAATTACAAATAAGGTTATTAAAATATGTAGTACCTTGACTGGCTTTAAAGAGAGATCCTCAGAGGATTTTGGATCTGTAGCGGTAGGTACATGTTGTGTTTAGTTTATCTTGTCTGTGTATAATCATTTACATTTAAATTGTTGTTCTTGTAGAGAGAGGGAGGCACAGTACGGTGCTTTCATGTGCCGTCGTGGTTATTGGAGCTGCAGCTAGCACACTGTGCCCTAAAAATCTCTCTCCCGCTCAGCCAGGAAATAGGCTGAATTTGCGTTCAATTGTTTTTTCTTCAGAAGCAGAATTGGTTTGTATGTAGTCAGGACAGTAGGGAGGCTGAAGATGTATAGGAAAATCTACAAATGAGATGAAAAGCAAGGCTTGTAGTTGCCTAGGCTGGTGTTTTCTCTCCATGTGTCATCACAAAGTCAGCCACAACCAATTGAGAGTAAGAGTACGCCAACTCATTTTGTATTTGGTTTTGTAAACCAGGAAGGGGTCTTGTGGGGAACAAAGCTAATAGCATCTTTACCTGGTGCCTGTTTTGACTACTAATTGGGTTTATATATATGCAAGGGGATAAAAAGAAACACACAGTTTGCAAGCGATGCTATATGCACATCATTAATTCCGTGACTAGAGTAAAGGCCTCACGGAAGAAAAGCTAACACTGTGCTCCAATGTTTCTCATAAAACAACAGATTCACAGTCGGAGAACGAGGCGTCTCCTGAGAAGCGGCCACGATTACTGGAGGACAGTCATGACAGGCCTGAAGAAATTAGCCGTTCGAAACAGAAGAGCAGACGCAGGTGTTTCCAGTGCCAAACAAAACTGGAGCTGGTACAGCAGGAACTGGGATCATGTCGCTGTGGTAAGGACTCTTACGAACTGCCCCACCCCACCCTTGTATGTCGGGGGGGGGGGATCTGGGTCATGTTGTTGTGATGCAGCTGCACCAGTGTAGAGAAAAAATAATGAAATCTGTACAGTATTGGAAGTGGCTGCAACCTTACAAAAAGTCAAGACTCTTAAATCCCTTCACAAGTATACTAAAGCTTTGTACTCCATGTGTGAAGAGGTAGGTTATAAAGGTCAATTATACATCCAAGTAAAGATATATCAGTTTGTTGGATTTTCCTTCTGGGTAGTAGCTCTGTGTTTCTGCCTTTGTGCCAACAAATGCATCATGCATCTGATATTAAAGGCATGGGTCAATTCTAGTGACTCCTCACACATGGGAGAGTCCCAGTGTCTAGACTTGAGCTTCCATTCTTGTAAAGGTTTCTCTGCTCACTGCAATGTGAAGAACAGCTGTGTTTGAATTCAGGGATCTGTACATGGTACCTTGAGGGGTCATGCGCAGATAGTTCTTTATTGGAGGAGGGAGGATCAAACGCAGTGATTCATCAGGAAACCAAGGGATCATTTGCAACATAGCAGCAATTATAGTAATTGCTTATGAGGCACCTTGAACTACATAACAGAGAAATACTCCATTTCTTTTTTTCCAATAGCAATGTACACCCTGTCTCCAGATGTCAATACTCTCTTAGAGGAACCAAATTTGTTGCTGTGTATTCAGAGTAATCTGTGCGTTCGCCTAATATTATTCTTTCATGATGTGCATTAGGTATGAATTAAATGGCCAAACTGTCTGTACAGTTATAACTAAGGGTTTTTACATATGTCTAGTTAAATCAACAGAATAAAGCAGGCCATCACTGCAGAACATTTAGTGCATACAAGCTTGTGACTTAAACATTTTTCTTGGGCTTTCTCAGTAAAATGTGAGCTAAATGATGAGAACTGCCGTCATTGTAACATGTCTCTGTACATTCTGTTTGCCAAGCATGATGTTTGCACTAGATGCTATTCTATTATTGCTTCTGTCACAGTTTGAATGAAGGAGCTTGTTAGTGTCTCTCTGAAGAATATACTCACAGATTAAAAAAAAAATCTATTTATTTTCTTCTTCAAACTCTTTAAGTTTTAATTGAAGAAGTAACTTTTTTGTTTCATATCACACTGGAAACAACATGCTGACCTTTTAACTTCGCTCGGTCTGTGGGTGTGTTATATATAAAAATATAAATAGAAATTACAGGTATTGAGTGTTTGTATCACACTTTAGTAGAAAGCATTTTCCTTCTCTTTAAGCAGAGTCATTATGTGCTAACTAAAATACACCATAAAGACTTAAAGATACGATTTTTAACAGCCTGCTTCTGGTCTTCCAGTAATATCTTCAAACCCAAAATACTTATGGGTTTATATGTTCAATCCAGCATGGTTTTCTTTTTCTAGGCAGTGTTGTCCTTTGAGATTCCTTTGTGGGCACCTAGTATCCTCACTGGATATGTTCCTGTTTCATTTAAAGTTCATAAACTTAATTACAGTTACATTTGCAGAAAAGTCCACTTGAAAACATGCAAATAAATTCAGAGAGTGACAAACCAAAGAACCCCCATCCTGTTCTCTGTGTGCAAGTTGCATTCTTTTCCAAAGTAAGAGTTCCTTGATGGCCTTTTTGAGCTCCCAAATGTTTGTTGATGCATTCCGAGATGAGAATAGAAGATGCTAATTTGCAGCTTAGTCAGCATGTTAACCACAGGATGCTTAGCAGACCCATTTCCAGACCTATTAACTGCACTACCATAATATTTTAATAACACAACACTTTGTAAATTATCTACTTTAGAAAATACACAGCAGGAAAGCTTGATAAATATGGATTTTGGAAGGGCACATGAAGCATGGATAGGGCAGTGCAGATTATAATTATTAGGCTATATCTGAAGTGGGCATGTCAGGGGCTGCTATAAGCCAGGCCGGTGCTTATGTTGAAACTACCTTGACCTGTTTGCAACTATTAAATTTTAAGTTCCTTAAGCAGGGATGGGCCATGTAGTAGCTTAATCTATATTACCACATTCACGGCCTGACAAATATTATTCCTGCTGCTTCTCCCCTCTGCCTCTCCCTCCCGGTAAACAACAGCACCTTGCCTGCTAGGAAGCTAACAGAGTGACGACTCCACCCCACCCAGGAAGCAGCCTCTTGTTTAGTGTGATGTCCATAACTCCATGCCAAAGAAAAAGGACTTCCCGTGCCTAAATGGGCTGAGCTCGAATCCTGGCAAAACAGAGCCACGGTGGTTGAATGGTTCCCATGTCTGAAATTTGGGTCAATTGCTGGCCCCGGATAGGATTGCACTGCCCTCAAGGAGCAGGTACACAGTCTAGGGATGCTTCTGAATCCAGCTTTTTCACTGGAGGCCCAGGTATCCTCAATGGCTAGGAGCATCTATTACCAGCTACACCTGATACGACACCTGTGACCATTACAGGACTAGGAGAGCTCAAGCATGGGTGACTTTAAGTTTGGATTACTGCAATGCTCTTTCTGTGAGTCTTCCCTTGCTGTTTGGCCCAGAAACTAAGCATATAGCACTTCTGCTCAGAGGTCTGAACTGGTTCCTGATTTGTTACCAGGCCAAGTTCATGGTATTACTATTGGTATATAAAGCCCTTAACAGCTTGGGACCAATTTACTTGAGATCACCTTACCCCATATATGCCCACTCAGCCACATAGATCTGTGGACCTGGCACTGTTGCAGATGCAACATGATGCTCATTCCACAGTTGTAATAAGTTGATCTTTTAATGTAGCAGCATCTGCCCTTTGGAACTCCCTGCCTGTTGACATCACATAGGTGCCTTTGCTACACTAGTCTAGATTACCTTGGACTTAGATGACCCTTGGGGTCCCTTCTCACTCAACAACTCTATACAGTATACGGAAATGTTTTAAGCAGGAAATGAAAACATTTTTGTTTAGGCTAGCCTATCCAGACATATATATGTTGATTTGTTTTAATCTTTCACTGTTAATTTTAATTCTCTTTAAAATGTTTTTAATTACTTGCTTTTTAATAGATAATTTTAATATTTTTTACAAACCACTTTGAGGTTTTATTAGTCAAGCAGTATATACATTTTGTTAAATATAAATAAATAAATAAAATGCTATATTGTTTGTTCAGTGCATTATAAATTCAATAAACAGTGTGCTGCCATTGGGGAGATTTTATGTGGTGGTTATGGCACATACAAACAATATTAGCAGAGTCCATGTAAGCAAAAAGCAAATCCCGGGAGCTGGCCCTCTGTTGTTGGCTGATTAAATTCTTTGGTATCTTTTCCATTGCAGTAAGTCCCAGACAATGGAGATACCTAAACAAATTACCGAGAACATTATTAAAGAATTTATAGACTATTTTAAAGATCTGATATTTTCACTATTAATATTTTCCAGCTTTGTCTAGTTGAGGATACAAAGTTATATACAGAACAAAATTAGAAGTAAAAAAAAAAACCCCGAAAGGCTGACTGTGGAAGTGTTTAGAATAAGGGTCAGCTTGACCTTGTTGCTCCTCAATTTTTAAAACAACGTAGAGGCACCTTATGTCAGGTCTGCTGAGAAATTGCTAATTTTGATACTACAAGTGTTTCAAAATATCTCTCTGTGTATTGCTGCTTAAGAAGTTTGAAGGACAGATTCCATTTAGGAGTCATCAGTGTGGGGTTAATAAAACTTGTGACTTACCCGATCTACTGGCAAGCTAGTACAAGCCAGAAAGATTGTTATTATTATAGTATTCTTTGGGAATACTACTCAGCTGCTGAAGAATGAATTTTATTTATCTTCTGTGGGTACAAGTTCTTTCTACATATATGTCATAGCTGGAAGGCAAGAAAAGGAAATTATCCGTACCAATACAGATTAGGCCAACATTAATGAAGAATTTGTGGATTTCTTTATATTTCTGTAACTTTGAGCAACTATAGCAGCTGAATTTAAAATTCAAATAACAGAAAATAGTAATAAACATTGAAACTCTAAATTACTGATCTCTGTGTCAAGTAATAATAATAATAATAATAGGATTGTCTTTTTCAGATGTATAATTCTGATTTCTGGGGTTCTTAATTTCCACCACTTTATCAGGACACATTTTAGTTTTGTACCTGCTCCCCTCCACCACTCCAAGACATGGGGCTATAACTGTTGAAAATATTTTTAAAACTGAAAAGTTTATTTTTGGAAGGTATACCTTGATTTTGTTTGTTTGCATCTGTGCATATAGCAAAACAGCGGGAACTTTGCACTTGTACTTTTTTTGCCTTTAAGTTTTTATTTCAGCTTTTATATTGTCAATTTTCATTAAGGAAAATGAGTAATACTTCCCCGCCAGCAAAATATGGCAAGAATTGGTTCTATCGAAAGAGGAATTTCTACCTTCTTTATTTCCATTTTGTTTTTTAACTCTTCTCTAGGCATTATTGAATGTCAGTTATTATAGAAAGTTGATAACATATGATTAATCTGTTCTATAAGTTTACCCATGTTTGTGTTATCAACACTGCTTAATAAATGGTCATTGTAACAATTTCCCATACATTAAAACATCAGCATAATTATCACAGCCAATACAGTGGTAAAAGGTAAAGGTACCCCTGCCCGTACGGGCCAGTCTTGACAGACTCTGGGGTTGTGCGCCCATCTCACTTAAGAGGCACTTCCGGGTCACGTGGCCAGCGTGACAAAGCTGCATCTAGCGAGCCAGCACAGCACACGGAAACACCATTTACCTTCCCGCCAGTAAGCGGTCCCTATTTATCTACTTGCACCCGGGGGTGCTTTCGAACTGCTAAGTTGGCAGGCGCTGGGACTGAGCAACGGGAGCGCACCCCGCCGCGGGGATTCGAACCGCCGACCTTTCAATCGGCAAGCACTAGGCACTGAAGCTTTTACCCACAGCGCCACCCGCGTCCCTTAATACAGTGGTACCTCAGGTTAAGTACTTAATTCGTTCCGGAGGTCTGTTCTTAACCTGAAACTGTTCTTAACCTGAAGCACCACTTTAGCTAATGGGGCCTCCTTCTGCCACCGCGCTGCCGGAGCACGATTTCTGTTCCTATCCTGAAGCAAAGTTCTTAACCTGAAGCACTATTTCTGGGTTAGCAGAGTCTATAACCTGAAGTGTATGTAACCTGAAGCGTATGTAACCCGAGGTACCACTGTACCTGTTGCATTTCGTTTTCTTCTGACCTCACTTCTTTCAACCCAAACCACCACCCCAGAAAATAGAATAGCCTCTTCATGCAGCTGACAAAAAAGGATCTTCGGCCATGAAAGCTCTTAATGAACTTTTATTCTTTATTTGTCATGAGGCTCTTCATTATGCTTGCTTCCTCTCTAGAGTATGTTAAATGACAGTGGCTGTGTTCAAACAGTCTCATCTGGGCTTAATAATCCTCATGTAAACCATTGTTAACAACTTCGCAAAAAACCAATATCTGGTTTAAGGTTGTGGCTCATTTTGAAGTTAGTAGCCATAGTTAACTATTTCAGAGTAAACAGGAAGCTCTGGTTAATTAGAGACTTCCTGGTTTGATTGCTCACACTGAAAAAGGGGTGAAGAGGCTGCATGCACAGGCAAAAGACTTGTTCAGAACTCTCTTTATTAAGCCAAGCTATGTTTGTCTGAACAAGGCTACTATCTGCTATGCATGCACAAACAGCAGAGGCGAGATTCTCAGTAGTGGAAGCCCTGTGCAATGACTTGACTTGCACAATGGGGTTACCCCCCCTCCTTAGTCCCCCGTGCCCCCTGTGAAATTGGCTTGGGGAGTTCAGGAAAACCTCTGGAACAATGCACTCTGGAAGAGTGAGGGGATCATTGCTTCTGGCAAACTGAAATGCTTCCCCTGACAGAACATTCACCTTAGCACGATGTTGCATTCCTCCCCAGGTTTCTCAGATATCTGGCCTTTATCCTTCCTGCCATGCTGTGAACTTTAAACTCTCAAAATAGTGTCTAAGAAGTGTTTACATTTATAGCATTGCGTCTCTGTGTTAGAAGATTTGCTTTTGCTTCCAACTTCAGTGTTAAGTGTCACTTCACTTACTGCTCATCTCCTGGATTGCAAGAGTGCTTCAGTTGGTATGAGCAACAGGAGTTTATGGCACACTTTGAGAGGAGCAGGAGGGCTTCGATTCTTGGCTCTGATATCGTCAAGCCTGAACCACCAGCCCCTCTGCTGACATGCCAGCAGACTAGAGGCAAAACTGCCCCCAAGGCTCTGGTTGCTGCTTGAGTACTGTAGTGACTGCTTAAATTTTACTTGTAGTTGTCTAAATTTGTGACCCATGTCCCAAAAACTGTTAGTCCCTGTGATTTGTAATCTATTCTAAGGAGTGCTGCTTTTAGATGTTTCCCTGGTATGCAACATTGTGACAATCCTGATAGATTTGGACCCCCAGAAATACAGAATGTAAGTACAGTGGACGCTCGGATTGCGAACGTGATCTGTACAGGATGCACGTTCGCAACCCCCAGCGGCGCGTCTGCACATGTGTAGGTTGCAATTCGGCGCTTCGGCGCATGCGCAAAGCACGATTTAGAGCTTCTGCACATGCGCGACTGCCGAAACCCGGAAGTAACCCATTCCGGTACTTCCAGGTTTCGGCAGTCCACAACCCAAAAAAACGCAACATGAAGCGTCTGTAACCCAAGGTATGACTGTACTCTAGAATTTACTTGGCCTCTTCATGACCTTTAAAACACCATTTAGATTGCTGTCTTTAACTCCTGGAGCTAAAAACTATTTTAAAGGCTTAGGTCTGCATAATTTATAGATTGCCATTTTCCATACATCCTACTTTGATGTATTGCTTATGCTTTTATAGCTTCTGAATCCTAATAATTTAAGAGAACCCAAAAGATCTCCTGCAGGTGAAAGGCAGCTGTGCTCTGATAACGCCTACGTTTGAGCCAAATTTCCTTCCCTCTTAATTCTTTCAACAAAGAAATTAGACAACTCAACCTTCTGCTGGCAAAAAAAATATTTTAGTGGGTGGTAGGAAGAATGCAAGTCTACATTGTCAAAGGCCATCTTTCCTGGATTCCTTTGGCTCAGGCCTTCTTCACCATGAAGAGGTGTTCACAGGACATTTACCTTCTGTGTGCTTTGGGAGATGACATTTGATGAGGGTTTTTGTTGTTCAGTGCTAACAGTGGGGCATGGCCTTCCACAGAGCTTTCATGATTATGATTTCAATATCTTCCAGATCCACCAGCATTATTGCTACCATTTCATCCTAGGATACTACTTGTATTTAAGAGGGTTGTAGGACTAGCCAGGGGGGAGCCACCTCTTAACAGTTTAGTGGAGATGAGAGCTACTGCAAAGGTGCTTTAAACATGAACAAGGCATCTCTTTGCTGCCGAAATATTTTCTTGTGTATGCTCACAGTCTCTCTTCCCCCATTCTCTTCTTTTCTGTATAGGTTATTAACTGCTGACAAGAAATTCACATCTCATAAATAATGCTTAAGAGCTATTGCTATATAAATTGAATGTGTTATGAATTGTGATGGGGCTTTTTGTAGTGTGCTGTGCCTAGAGCAGTAAGAACAGAGGATGTCATTTTCATTAATTTCTAATGAGGTGCCAATTAAAGGCAAGGAAGGCGCTCAGAAGGGAAGAGTCATAGAGCTCCCCTGAATCCTCTATCCTGGGGCTGTCATAGGAACATGCCACCAAGCCTTCCCTGAAAATTCCATTAAATTACAATCTCATCTAGTGCACACATAGACAAATTCAGCTTTCCTTTGATCTTCAAAAGAGCAATTTGTAAGATGAGTTCTGAGCTTTCTCACACAGCGAACTGGGAGAGGTGAGAGGAATTGCTAATTGCTAATGCACTTTGCAGGCTTTGGTGAGGAACAGAAATGTGAAAGCAGATTTTCATTCTGCGTCTCTCTGACTGGCTAACCTTTAAATCAACAATACTGGAGCAATGCCACTTTCCTACAAGACATTTCTACATGGCAGTTACGCCAGCCAAATGTTCAGATAGTGATAATTTCAAAGCGTTGAGTGGAGTGTTTGGGGGCTTGGCTTCGCATGGTGGATACTCATTTCATAAATGCACTATTAGTATCAAGTTTCAGTGGGCAAAAGTTCAACTACTAACATAAAAAACATATTCCATAATTTTAAAAAGAACCCTGCTAAATCTGAGCTGCTCCAAAAACCCTCTTAAGTAACAATATTAGTTCTAGCTGGCCACATTGACAAGTCACACAGAACTATGGCTTAGCTTGATGTGCATATGGGCCAAAGCAAGCCTTGGGCTCCCTCTGTCTCCCTTCTCCCCCTGTTGGCCATGCAAGAGGAGAAGAATGAGGAGTTCATAACTTTTCCCCCCCCATGAATCATAGTTTGTAATGTTGGCATGACAAACCGTGGTTAATGGTAACTGTGGTTAATTTCAAAGAAGTCAACCATGCTTTCTGATGCTTTCTTTTTGAAATTAACCATAGTTTCTGGTTTGGATGACCCAGACACCATGATTAACTAAAAACAGAAATGAAAGCTTCTAAACTCTTCTGCTCTCAACTGTGTGGGAGGAAGGGGGGGAATGCAGGTCACATTAAACCCAGGATTTTAGCATGATATGTGAATGCAGCTGTTGGCTACCTGATTTGAATTCAAGATTATAAATGTTCACATTAGCTGTTGCAGTTGCCATAATGTTGTGCTTGAAAGGGTGATTTTCGGTTGCTTGAGTTTCAGGCTTGAGACAGATTTCCAATCTTGAAATCAAATTTCATGAGCAAAAGTGCTCTTCCCCTCTTAAAACAGATTCAAGGCCATTTTCTTTCCTGAATCCAAAAAGTGATTCACTGATTATGGATTTTACTGGAAAAATTTTAATCAGCCGATTTTAGTGGGAAAGCTAACTTTACCAGTTTAGTTTAGTTTAGTTTAGCCTTAGATTTTTAGGACGTGTGAACATTGAGCTGATTAACATTGAGCTAATCCTACTAAATCAGAGACACTAAAGACACTAAAACCTCACAATTTGAAAATTTTAAAGGTTATGAAGGATTGGATTTACTGTGAATTCTTAGAGTGGCATGAAATTGCCAAAAACTCTTAAGCTGAGCTGCTTTCTGCAGTAGTAAAGTCTTTACAAGGCTTACAAGAATTGCTTAGGGGATTGGTAATGGGATGTGAAGCATTTCACCTCTGTCACCATGTCAAATCCAGCACTGGTCAGGAATGACAGGGAAAATTACCACCATCTGCTGGCTCTTTAGCAATCCCTGTACGAAGCGTATGCAGCTTTCAGTCCAGTTCATAGTGGTCATACATGGCCATATCAGAAGAACGACATTCTAGCGTGAGTTAATTGGCTATCAGTGTCCAGAAACCACACAAATTATGAAAACTAAGTATTTTTGGCACTGAGCATTTGATGTAAAAATGCCCTAATGTTCTTTATTGAGCTATTTCAAGTAACTGCTAATGGGCAAAGCATATTAAGATGTTAACGAATGCATGACAGTTTGATAAGTTAATACATATGGCAATATCAATGTGTGAAACAACAATTGTACCTTTTAATTTCTAATGATGACCTATTGTTTAAAGTGTGTATGGAATCCTTAAACATGTTGTGCTTTGCATTAAAGGCTTTCACAGCATATATCCAAAGAATCATTTAGTTTTTATCTGCATAGCCCTGGAAGATATAATCCCTAACCTCCCATAATATTGCAGAATGCCTTATAAGCGTCATTGCTCAAGGGAATGCTCTTTCAATTAAGCAGATTTAGAAGTGTACTTACTTTCATTGGGAAGGTGGCACACCCTTAAGATACAAGATACTCAGGCTGCCCACCCAACTTAAAACCATAGGGTTTTCCTTCTCATTAGAAACAGATACATGTGCATTCAGACGGAGACCAGATGGTATAGATAAGCTTGGTTAGGTTTATTCAGAGGACATTATGTTGAAGAATAAAGATAAATACCCTTTTCAATTTTATTTTTAAGAAGTAACAAATAAAAACAAAACAGTTGTGTGGCATTACACATAATGATATAGCTTAGTTCAGTAAAACACACAACACCAACAGAGTTAAAAATGTTCCACCACTTTCCCAAACAATATTAGGTTGCAGGCAGGAAATTGATTAAACTTTGTCCATACAGTTTCTTCTGCTGTGGCATTCATATCTTAGCTCGTGATGCACAGAAAAAGTTGACCTGAACAGGTGGTGAATCTCCTGAGTCTGTACCTTTCCAAGTTTCAGCCTTGCCTTCTAGAGAAGCCTGGCTTGCACTTCGAGAGATGTTGGAGTAATATACTGTGAACTACTAGCCATGATTGTTGGGAACTATTAAAAAGCACATTTTCTTTTTGCTTGCACATGGTAAATGAGCAACTTTTTTTAGTAATAGAAGTGGGGCATGGGGTAACCAACTCAGCCCATTTGCAGTGAGAAAAACAGTATGGTTTTTGGGACAGAGATCTGGCAGGTCTGGGCCATCAACTTAATATAAACCAGCCTTTGTGGTCCAGAACATCTGGAGGGCACCAGGTTGGGGAAGCTGATAGAAACCTAAATAGCCTGGATGGCTCTGTTGGTTAGAGCATAGTGCTGATAACACCAAGGTTCGATCCCTATATGGGACAGCTGCATACTCCTGCATTGCAGGGGGTTGGACTAGATGATCCTCAGGAACCCTTCCAACTCTATGATTCTAGTCATTCTCAGCTTTGGTTCCCATCTGCCTAAATGAAAAAAGTATTCTCTTGAGAAAAGTACAAGGTTGTAAGCACCTTTCCTAATTAGAAGGGCTGCATAAATGAAAAAGGAAATTTCTCAAGTTTTGAAAACATTTCCTGATCAGCAAAAATATAACATCAGAAACAGACTGTATTTTTCCGTGTATTAGACGAGGTTTTTTGACTCAAAAATCGTGTCAAAAAACTGGGGTCGTCCAATACACAGATAGTGGCATGGGGGGGGGGAGGAGAAGTGGCGTGCCAGCCAGCCAGTTGGCGGTAGCGCAACTTCCTCCATTGCTGCAACAACTCTGCCTGGGGAGAGAAGCTCAACATCTTTGGGCCATCTCCCCTCATTTTCTGAAAATTGAGTCCCCAAAAATAGGGGGGGTCTTATACATGGGGGCATCTTGTAGATGGAAAAATATGGTACATAATATCTTCTGTGGATTAAAAGTCCTGTTAGTACATAATATTCCTGAGGTAAATTCTCTTTGGCCAGAGTATGTCATTGTTCAGAGTCTAGAATGCAGATGACAATTTTCGCATTGGCATGGGGAAAATGCTTTTAGGAGAGAATGTGCTTAGAGCAGGCTGTTACTGAAAAACAAATAAATAATGAAGAGGAAATGGCTAGGTGAATTGAAAAGTTTCCCCTTCATAATCAGCAGGTCTTTGTAGTCCTTCAAAGTTAGTAATTAGAGTTTGAAATGTGTGTTTGCACGCACACACACACACCTCATAAAATCCACACTGGACTTCTAGCAAAGCCTGACGCACAGCTTCACTTGTGGCCTCCAGTCAAGATTTTAACATTGCAAACTTGCGTGAAGTTTTGTCTCTGTTTTTTTCAACCATCATGGTTCCTGGATTAGAGCAAAAATAATAAAGTACACACACACACACACACACACACACACACACACACACGTGTGTATGTGTACTTTATTCATGCAAACTTATGCAAACTTTATTATTCATGCAAACTTATGCAAACTTTATTATTCATGCAAACTTCATGCAAAACTTGTGTGTGTGTGTGTTATAAGGTAAAGGACCCCTGGACAGTTAAGTCCAATCAAAGGCGACTATGGGGTGCGGCGCTCATCTTGCTTTGAGGCTAAGGGAGCCAGCGTTTGTCCACAGACAGCTTTTCAGGTCATGTGGCCAGCATGACTAAACCGCTTCTGGTACAACGGGACACCGTTACAAGTGCCAGAGTGCACGGAAATGCCATTTACCTTCCCGCCGTAGCGGTACATATTTATCTCCTTTCACTGGCATGCTTTCAAACTGCTAGGTTGGCAGGAGCTGGGACAGAGCAACAGGAGCTCACTCTGTTGTGGGGATTCGAACCACTGACTTTCCAATCGGCAAGGCCAAGAGCCTCAGTGGTTTAGACCACAGCTCCACCTGCGTCATATACCCAGCATGTTAGAACTGTTTCTGTGAAATTATATATATTAATATTCTTTGTTTAAAAGAGCTGAAACTATTGTCCAGACTTCAATATAAAGACTCATAAGATTTGAGGGCGGTGGTTGTATGTGAACTGTTGTCGGCGTTGTAGTACTTGGGTCATGGGAAGGCACTTACAGCTGAACTAGTCTAACCATATGTTAGAAGAGAGCAATGTGCAGATACAAACTCTCAGTTGCTGGGCCTGGACAATAGATTGAATGAGGAGGGCAAGCTTCATTTGAATTAGATGACCTGTAGATCTGAAATTTGTTGTGCACGTATCTACTATATCTGCGTGCACACAAACCACACCCATGTGCGTGTATGTATATAGTCCAAGGCACATGAATATTCTCTGCTTTGTGAATGAGGGATTACTATACTTCAAATTATTAAATTAGATCCTAACATAAGGGTTTGAATTTGGAACACATAGACCAAAGCTCTCTTTTTACGAGAAAATATTTGATGATGGTGGAGGAACAAATTGGGCACATTTACTTGCTAATGTATCAGCCACTTTGACATGGGTGATGGCTCAAATAGTTTCCATTGCAGCAGATGTTGGTAACTATTTTTGTCAAGAACATAGCAAAGCTTAATTGCAAATACACTGAAATGTTTAAAACATGAATCTGTAAAGCCTGTTACCACTCCTGAGGTTAAAATACATGGACCTATGTAAATGCCTCTGGAGCTTCTGTAATAGACAAAGTGTCTCAGCCTGGAAACTCGGCATTATTTATTCTTGTTCCTTATTAATGTCTTATCTGCCTTGCATTTTCATTGGGCTGAAGCAAAAAACAGATGATACACATATATTATCAGGCTGCCTAGTACTGCTTACTTGTTTTAATTAAATTTTTGGATACACTTTGGCTTTTTAATTAAATCCTCAGTGTTGGGGAGGCATGTTAGTGTAGATAAATGCTTCATGCAGAGACTTCTAGAGGTATAAATACTACTCCAGGAAAATGTTCTATGTCCACAGATTGTAAGATATGAGTCCAGAACTGAGGCTCAGTGAGGTAGCTCAGGGTAAGCTCTGGTAGTGTAGCTGTGTAACAAAATTCACAGCTATTTTGAATTGAGATAAGGAGCAAGGGTCTTTCATGAAACTTTTCATCACTGTAAAAAAGAATGACCAATTTTCAGTCATTTTGATGGGGTTGCTAGGAGAGAGGTGCAAAAGTGTTTGAGTCACCCCTGATTGAAGTAGATGAGGATAGAAAACATTTCCCTCACTCTAAATGAGCTTCATTTGCCCTTAGTGACGTTGCCATGGAGCCAAATCTGATTGACTGTGTAGTGCAATGATTTCATTGCATCCAGAACGTGACCCCTGATTGGCCAGGGTAACTTGAGGAAGCATAACAGAGAGAACACAGTTGACTTAAATAAGCATCAGTGGCTGTGAATAACTGCAGAGAAATATGGTTATGGTGTCTCTGAACTCTCAAAAGAGAAGCAGGGAACATCCAGTCCAGGCCTACATCTACTCTGAGATCCAGGTATGCTGAGCTGCTTCCAGAATTATTAATATAAGGTCTGCCTTGTAAGTAGAGGCTGATTGTCATTTCACAATTATTGGTGTTGTTGTTTTCGTGGAAAGTTGCAGTATACTCCCCCCCACCCCTTATCCACATCCTAGTATAGCCAGAAGAGTATTTGAACTCTTTGATATATCCTAGTTCAGGTATTGTTCATACTGTATTGTTTTGGTTATCAGTTGTATATCTTTATTCCTCTTGTCTCATATAGGTTGTTTTATATTGCTGAATTTATTTATTTACTTATTTATTGCATTTATTTATTTATTTCATAAAATGTATACACCGCTTGATTGTAAAAAAAAAAAAAACTTCAAAGTGGTTTGCAAAGAAATATAACAATAAAATCAAGAGAAATCGGACCCAGAAATTGCTCTCTGATGAAGGGTCTAAAAATATTTCAGACAAATGAAACATGACTCAGTTCCACAAGGATTAAACCATAGTAAGAAAGCCACCATAGGCAAATTAGTTCCTTTATTGAATTTACCAAGTATGTACTGAGCCTTGAGGCTCAGGGTTCTGGGTTCTGGGTTTTGTCACACAATTAGAGCATTGCCTCAAAGTTCTAATGAAATTAAGCATCTCAGGCTTTGGTGGCCAGTTCTGTTTTAGAATACAGTGGTACCTCGCAAGACGAATGCCTCGTAAGACGAAAAACTCGCAAGACGAAAGATTTTTTCGTTTTTAGAGTTGCTTCGCAAGACAAAAACGTCTTGCGAATTTGTTTCCTTTTTCTTAAAACTATTAATACCCAGGGCACATTGCTTGAAGAGGTGCAGTTCCGTGCTACGCAAGACGAAAAATTCGCAAGACGAAAAAACTCGCAGAACGAATTAATTTCGTCTTGCGAGGTACCACTGTACCAAGCTTTTGGTGGTGATCATTTCTAATTGTTCAATTCCTGGTAGCAGATTTCGTTTTTCTAAGTTAAACATTCATTCTTCATTCACACTATTCACAGTTGATTCATATTATATCGAGGGCATTGAAAACAGATATACTTTGAGAAAACTAAATGCAGTTTATAAAGAAAAGATGTAGAACTTAGAAGTTTGACGGGCTGCATTAAAGGCCTCTTATAAAGAGGAAGAACATAAGGAGTAGATTGCACTACTTGACATAATGAAGAAAGTGCATGAGCACATACATCATAAAATGCTTAGTGAAAGCTAGCAACGAGGGCTTAATGGGGGAGTACATGCTTTGCAATGGGAAAAGATCCTAGGTTCAATTCCTAGAATTACCAGGTACGGCTCAGAAAGGCTCCTGTCTAAGAAATAATTTATTAAGGTTTATTATTTCATATTCTGCTTAGTATGCAAAATCTCTAAGTGGTTTACATAGAACGCAATAAGATTTTTAAAAATCTCTATCACAACCAAAAATACAAATCAGCCAATAAAAATATCAATAGAAACATTCAGTAAATTATCAGTAAGACATTAAAACAAAGCAGTGTGTTGAGTCTTATGACCTACCACCTGTCAGTGTAGTCAGCATTGAATTAATGGCTATGACAGCTTACTTTTTCCCTAACCAGAGTTTCTGCTACATTTCATCTTTTATATGGTTAGTATTTTCACATCTACAACTTTTCACGAGGGCACGAAAGGAGGTCTAGAAAAATATTTAACATGGTCTATATCAGGGATGCGGAACCTGTGGTCCTCCAGATGTTTTTGAACTAAAACTTGCATCATCCTTGGCTATTGGCCACGCGGCTCAGGCTAAGGGGAATGATGATGGACTCCAGTAACATCTGGGTGACTGCAGGTCACCTGCCCCTACTGTATATTCTGATCCAAAGGTCAGCATTTCATGTCATGTTGAAAAGCTTTAATAAGTTTTGTGCTTATATTTTGTATTTCTCTCTCACACACACATACTTCTTATGTGAAAGGAACCTCCAGTTTTCCATGGTGGTCTTGCACCATTGAAAACTCTTATTCTTTTAGAATGATGCTTTGCAAAATGGCTGCCTTTATAAGAAAATAGCTAGTCATGCAGAAATTTCTTCACTGTACTCTTCTTGTTGTCCTGCAGTACTTCTGCTCATACATCTGGGATGGGGGAAAACACATGCCCTTTTTCTTATCTAGAAGTGAATTGTAAGCAGTGGGTAAGCTTTCCAGAGCTTTGAGGCATGAGCACCTACTTTGCATTGTAGATATCACATGCTTGCTGGGTGACTCCATTAAAAGATCTGTTGTCTGCAGCATACAAGCACTATGGATCTAAAGCATGGGTAGGCAAAGTAAGGCCCAAGGGCTGGATCCGGCCCAATCGCCTTCTAAATCCGGCCCGCAGATGGTCCAGGAATTGGCATGTTTTTACATGAGTAGAATGTGTCCTTTTATTTAAAATGCATCTCCGGGTTATTTGTGGGGCATAGGAATTTGTTCATTTTCCCCCCTTCCAAAATATAGTCTGGCCCCCCACAAGGTCTGAGGGACAGTGGACCGGTCCCCTGCTGAAAAAACTTGCTGACCCCTGATCTAAAGCATGAGCAGGTAGACCAAGGGAAATATTCCAGGCATCTCTTTAAGTATAATTTTCCTGTTGTGCCTGCAGTTCATTTATGAATTCCTTGGTAGCTCCTCATAGGTATGCAGTTGAAAAGAAAATGCTTTTTTGTTTTTGATTATTTTAAAACACACACACACACACACACACACACGAATACACTTGTGTGGGTTTTGTTTTTTCAAAAAACAAAGCTTGTGGAATAAACACGTTCACCAAAATACTTGAATACTTGTTGTGCAACCCGTGGAACAACACTATATGAATATCACAGGGAGGAAGTGAAATGCCTTGGGACCTGCTGATTCAATCTAAGGCAGGTTGTTTTTAATATGAGAAACTATAACTCCAGCACAAATGAGTTAACACTTCCCTCTGGCATTTCATTCCAACAGGCGAATGCCACTATGTTGGCAAAATCTCATACTTTATTATTTGCCTCAAAATTCATTAAAAAATACATTTGAATAAAAGTGTATATGAAATTATACACATGGGTGATTTACATGTTGGAAAACATGACCTTTTGAATTTCAAGACTACAATTAATATTTTGGGTGAGCTATGCAAACTAGACTTGCATCATTATCGTCAGATCCTTCTTGAAAAATTCATGTTTCACTTCAGTTCCAAAGTAACATTTCCTACAGAGTATTTCTCTTTTAGGAGCATTCTGGCATTCTTAACAGAAAGCTTGATGGTAGAACCAGCCCACTCAGTTCCAATTACGGCATTTCAGATGAAGCTGTATTGTCATTCGTCCGGCTTGTCTCAATTCTCCTACATTATTGGCTGTAGGAGGAAGATGGGCATTGGTTTGTCTGTTACATTACTAAAAGTGGGTTGAAAGTATTGATTTGAAATGCTGGCTTTGGAGTGAGGGTAGAATTGGACAGAGCACACAGTGTTCTAAGGACACAGAAGAAAGCAGTAATTACGGTTTGTGCAAGGACGGAGCTGTCTAAAAGCATCAAAATAAATTTATCTCAAGTTTAGATTCTGAACTGTTGTGAGAGCTCTATTCAACTGGACTGTAACATAGCTTCTCATGGAACATGTATGTGGATCTGGGTTAGCATCACTTGTCATGTTTAGTGCTCAAATAACCCAATGTTCTACAGTGGAAGCTTTGCTGAGAGTTGTTTCTCATGAAAATTCAGTGGTTGGTCCTACTGTTAGGTGGTGGTGGTGGTGGTGGTGATGATGATGATGATGATGATGATGATGATGATGATGATTATACCCTGCCCATCTGGCTGGGTTTCCCCAGCCACTCGGGGTGGCTTCCAACAAAAGATTAAAAATACATTAAAACATCAGTCATCAAAAACTTCCCTAAACAGGGCTGCCTTCAGATGTCTTCTAAAAGTCAGATAGTTGTTTATTTCCTTGACATTTGATGGGAGGGTGTTCCACAGGGTAGGCACCATTACCGAGAAGGCCCTCTGCTGGTTCCCTGTAACTTGGCTTCTCGCAGTGAGGAAACCGCCAGAAGGCCCTCGGCGCTGGACCTCAGTGTCTGGGTTGAACGATGGGGGTGGAGTTGCTTAAACTGGTTAATTGTTGAAGAAACTTCCAAGACTGATTGAATAGATTTGTGTAAATACTGTTTGCTGTGGGGTTTTTAATTGCTTCCTTATCATTTAATTCCTTATCATTTAATGCCTTCCTTATCACCTTGGAAGGTGGCACACTCTCCTTCACTGGGGAGTTTTAAGCAGAGGTTGGATGGCCATCTATCAGGGATTATTTAGCTGTGATTCCTGCATTGCAAGGGGTTAGACTAGATGAGCCTTGTTGATCCCTCTTAATTCTATAATTCTATGATTGCATTCAATGATTCTCAAACTGTTGAGTCACCAAACTGACACACACAATTTCTAACACTAAAACGCTTTTTAAATAAATAGCCTGGAACTTTGAATTTGGAACAGCCACACTTCATCATAATCACAATTTTTTTGTAGATAATGTGGTCTTGGAAACTGATAAGTCAGTACCTCTTGCACAAGACCCCTTGACCTGAGACTTCCTCTGTGATCCCATGAATGGTGCTTCCTGAGTCAGTTTTGTAAAGCAAATTCAAGCTTTTTGATCTTCCTTTATGAGGCTGCTGTGCTGTGGAAGAAAGAAAGCATGCCAGCCATTCCCAGCTCAGATTTAATTACTTGAATCATAACAATGAGAAATATTCTCCGCCTGCAGTTGCTTTGCTCTGCCACAGGCATGGTGGAAAAAAGGTTAAGCCCCTTAATACATTTGTGTGTCTGTGACAATTGCACCTTGGGCAATGGGTCAGTAGACACAATATCAGTCAGGATTTTGTTTTGCTGTTGAGCTATAAACAGCTAATACTTCCTAGAAAGCTATTGTCTGTAACTTTTACAAGTGCCATGAGCTTACAAATGAGCTTTCGGCCTTTGCCAAACAGCTTTCCATATCTCTAAATGTCATGTATGTAAACAGCCAGATTTGTGCCTGCTAGTAATTCAACCATGTGGTAAGAGCTCAAGTATACCTGAAGGAGCGTCTCTACCCCCATCGTTCAGCCCAAACACTGAGATCCAGTACCAAGGGCCTTCTAGTGGTTCCTTCACTGCTAGAAGTGAAACTACAGGGAACCAGGCAGAGGGCCTTCTCAGTAGCAGCGCCCACCCTGTAGAACACCCTCCCATCAGATGTCAAGGAAATAAGTCACTGTGCAACCTTTAGAAGACATCTGAAAGCAGGCCTGTATAGGGAAGCTTTTTAATGTGTAATGCTTTATATATACGTTGGAAGCAGCTCAGAGTGGCTGGGGCGACCCAGTCAAATGGGTGGGGTACAAATAATAAAATTATTATTATAAGTGGTAAGACAGTTGTAAGCAACTCCTCACATGGTTCAAAATTAATCAGACCAAAATAACCCCTCATTTGGGAGGCACTTAAATTGGCTTCTTTTAAATTCTGGCTCAGTTGTTTGAAGGTGCTTGTGATAACCAGCTGCCATGGCTGCCAGGAGAGGTCTGAATAGCTGGGTTGAACGGAAGGAGTTTTTTAAGAAGAAGAAGAAGAAGAAGAAGAAGAAGAAGAAGAAGAAGAAGAAGAAGAAGAAGAAGAAGAAATAGCTCAGTTAAACACTCATGACCAGTTCTACAAAAGTTGTTGGTGCAAAGTGTTACATTTTTCTACTGCAGAGTGGACAGTTGTTCTATTCAGATTGTAAATTACTGCCGGAAACAGTCACTTTCTATGAATTCTATATCCTCACGTGTCATGGGAATATGCTATGAGGAATAAAAGAATTAAAACTTTTATGAATCCATACTCTACCCACAGAGATTCTTCATATGATTTTCTGCTATACACTGTTTTTGCCTCTCCCCAATAGGCCAGTGTTTCAACACTGGCTCTGATTGGATTATTCAGGCCCTCTTAATAATGCCTTGCCCACAGCAGCGGCTGCTCCTTGTCTCTCTGCATGAGTTACCAAACTTGTCTGGTCCTTTTCAAAAGAGGAGACATGTGCACAAACACAAGGGATTGTTTCTGTGAAGGCAGATAATTCTTATTCTAAACATAAACCTTGTGAATGATGGCAGGAGAGTGCACTTTCATTTCTAATCCAGAAAATAAATTATCAGAAATTCGGAGAAACACTGACATACCATTGCATGAATGGTCGTTAATCAGAATGGCTGTCATTTGCCTTAATGTTTGCGCATATCTCTGTTTAAATGACGGATGCTTACAAATTTCTCCCCACCTGAATATCTTGATGTTGACGCTTCAAATTGCCTAGTCTTATTTGTGGAGCAGGATCAAAGCCTGAGGATGCCGATATTCTTTCCTTCTCCTGTCTGGACGATGTAGATACCACTACACATGCAGCTTGCCAAAGCTTTAATTTCATTTTGTTCATTCGGATCATTTCCCCCTTTTCTTCCTTTTGGATATACACAAATACTTGTACAAGTTGATAAAACATGGTGCAAAAGGGAATCTGGATGAGCTTGTCTGAAACATGCTGTACTGTTTCACTGATCACTTGTGTGCATCAGTTATGTAAGGGAGAAACAGTGGAAGAACAAACGGAGAGGGAAAAAAGCTGCTACAAACTGTTGATTGCAGAAAATTCCTGCATGCTTAAATAGGAAGGAGCAGAATTCCAAAATGAGCAAACCCAAAGAATACATATATCCTCTGTTTCCATCTATTGAGGCTTGTGAGTGCCGTTGCTTATGTAGCCAAGCAACTCCACTCACACAGGAGGGTGATATGAGGTACGGGGAAAAAGACTGAGGTATGAAAAAATCTTTAGGGGAGGGGAATCCTAAGGGGGAATTGCAAAAACAGCCCAAAGTCAACTGGGTACTCAGTGGCCACCAACTGCCTGCTGTTAGTGGAGGGATGGAAAATAGTGGGTGAGAAGGAATGGAATTTTGAACATAGACTCCACACTGCAGCATTTTGCTGCAGCTCCCACATCCAAGAATGCCAATGTTCTTGGATTTGCGCCTCTGTTCTGGGATTTTGAAGGTATGCAAAGTCTTCTGTGTTCCAAGAATGCTGCACTGAAGCATACATTCCTGAACAATACAGCACAGTGGCACAAAACTATTGCAGTGCCTTCAGTTTTGAAAGTTTCTAGGTATTTTTAGGTGAAGCATTAGCCTTTGTCGATTAGAATTTCAAATCAGTAGGAAGTGTAAAATTTCATGAGAGAGGTGAAGGTGACAAGAACTTGAGTGGAATTCTGTACAGGAATAACTGTGTCATTATTAAGGTTAGTTTTGAAGTGGCTCCAAATGAGTTATCTGTAAAGAAACAAATGTTTTATTTAAATTTGAATCGTGACATGAGCTGCAGATTATGGGTGATTTGAACTCTTGTGCCCTTTCACTCAGAAATAAAGTTGACAACCAGCAACGTTTGCATGAAGCCAGGGCTAAATTTAAAATGTCAAGTGTCCTGATTTTAGATGAGATTATTGGCTCTGCTCCCAAGCCCATAAAATCCAGGAATATTTCCTTTAAATGTTGCCACTGCGGTCACTGAATACTTATGGGAGTCTGTGTTCCAAATTAATTGTGTGTGTAGTAAAAACCCTTGTATTAATTTTTGGAAATTTAAAGATTTTCCTGCCCTAAGCCTGTGTTTGGGGAGCGTTTTCTTTCACTTTAGGCAGTGAACCAGGAATTACTCTAGCACTTCTCACAAACAGTTTTATTGTAATCATATTCTAATTACAGATAGTTACATTATTTTTAAAATGTACAGCTTACCCTTCCTTCAGTGTTGCTATTCTCACACTGCAACATTCCTACGTGGAGATTTTTGTATGGAGAAACAGTCATGTGAGGCACTCACTTGCAGTGTGACATGGCGAAGCCCATATTCAAATTCATTATCACAGTGACAACTGGCCACCAGCAGGCTTGTGAACAGCAGCTAGGGGGCACTATTTGGATCAGGAAAAGCTCCCCTACTCGCACTGTGGTCTCCCAATTTACCCAAATGGCTGCCTTTGTGGGGAGGGAGAAGATATCAGTAGAACTGACCATGAACTCCCAGATTTTGTCTAGCTTGGTTTACTAGCCTGGCTATGGTCGCCATGCTCTAGTAATCTTCAAGTCAAGACTACAACAATGCATTAAATGTGGGACAGCCTTTGAAGACTTCTCAGAAACACAGTTGTTACGTTACTGATTGAGGCCCAACAACTACATTGGTACCCAAAGGGCTGTGTTCTCTCACATAAATCTTACATAGTCCAATCATCTAGTTTTCTATGTGGGTGTTGTTTTGCTTTTTAAGAACACCTACCTGCAATCTGAAGTGGGTACAGTTCAGCTCAAGCACAGATTTATCTCCTTAGTAAAAAAAACTAGATCTAGTGGAAGGCAAAATGGAGCTTCCTTATGATGTGATCAGTCATAATTTATGTGTGTGAACAGTGGACTTGAATGCAAAAGGCACAAAAAAATGTTGTATGTAAACAATATTCATTCTCGTTTCGGTTGTATAATTTTACGGATGGTTCTAAGGTATATATGACAGTTTGAATATCACTTCAGAGAAGTCCTGCTCTCTGAGGCTCATTTCCCAATTAGAAAAATGAACGGTTTTATATCCTAGTTTCTCACTTCTGATAACAGAGACCCCCGTCACTCTTTGTAAAGGTTTAATGGCAGGCTGTGTTGGAGTATGAATAGCATTCCTTCCCATCCTGTCCGTGCACAAATCACTGTTCTTCAGAGGTTCTCTGTCAGAAGTGAGTCAGGGCCAAACTAGATGAGATGCCATTAGCCATTTCATGGATGACATAAATTGAAGGTGCAGAGACCCCAATCTGGGCCGATACCCTGACAGGGAGGGGGCTTTAACCCTTTCCCCATGCTGCAGTCCCAATCTGGGGCAGGAATCCCACACCTGCTGCTTGCTTTAGGACACAAAGTTCCCATTAGAGCAAACAGGTAGGTTCTTTCCCAGTACAAATAACAGGCACGGTGAGGCTGATCTGGGCAAAGCAGGATAAAGCCTCTCTATGTTCTACGCCAGGATCCCAGTCTAGATCAGCCTTCCCCATGCCTGTAATTTATAAAATTGCTAATTGTGCAAATGCTATCATGCCAGTTTAGCCCTTAGCAATATTTTTTGCACTTGATGCAGCAAAGTGGCCAACCCCAACAGAAGCTGACTGCAAAGCTAAATCAATGAATTGTGTGGAGATGCAACAGACAGCTGTCTCCAGGTGTGAGCTCACAGGAGGATTTGACTGTTAATTAATTAATTTGTGTGGAGCCCAGTTTGAACTGCAACCCTAGATGGTGCGGTCTTGTTGCTCTATAGAATTCTGCGTTTTAATGCTGTGTTTTCGTCTTTCTCCTTCCCCCACTTCTGTCCTTGCAGGTTACGTGTTCTGTATGTTGCATCGCCTGCCTGAACAGCACGATTGCACATTTGACCACATGGGACGTGGGCGTGAAGAAGCCATTATGAAAATGGTGAAACTGGACCGGAAAGTGGGGCGGTCATGCCAGCGCATTGGCGAGGGCTGCTCCTGAGTTGCAAGACTCTCTACAACCAAATGCCGTTCTCTTAGTTCACTAATGTTAGCCTTATTTAGGACAAAGTCAGCCAGACACCTTGTGCTGGGCAAGTTTCAGACTACAGCCAATCAATTTCCTTTCTTTAGCCAACCATCCTGGTACTGTAGTTTAGGGGTTAATGGTGATTGACATTGATTTCTGGCTGGTTGTTAAGGTGCCTACTAGCCACCATATTAAAAATGAAAAACAAAAACAAAAACCATGAAGAAATATTTTTGAGCATGGCTAGTGGATTTTAACAGAATTCTAAAGGCTTCTATTGTTGCAGGAGTCAAGCTCTTAAAAAAAGAAAAAAAAAGCCTTATGCTGGTAAGCTTCCAGCAGCTGAGTAGAAACTGATGTAAAAGACTGCAATGTGCACACCTGTCTGGAAGAAAGTACCCTTAATAGCCTGGTTTTCTTATCCTCACTTCTAGCTAACCTTGAAGGGGTGAAACTCTGCTTAGAGCTGGCAGTGTAGCTGCTGAACCTAGAAGACCTAAATGGTTGCTCATTCCATCTTCACGTGTGTCTTCTGAGGTTAGGTAGCGTCACCAGCATCAGGGAATCTCTCTGGGTGGGAACATCTTCCGGGAAGTCAAAAAGAAGGGGACAGATTCTTACGACAACTTTTTTTATCAAACACATTACAGGGAAACTGTTTCTTCACTTAGGTGGAGGATGGTGATGATATTGCTTTAAAGTTAGCTCCATTCCTGGAACAAGCAGTAAGCGGTGTGCATTTTTCTACGCAGCATCGACAACATTTCTGAAGCAGTTTGTTTGGATTCCACATGCCAACCATTGTGACTGTTTTCCCATCGGCCAAAACCTGATTGGCTCTTGTTTGCCTTTTGCTAAGTGCAGGTATCTGTTAATTGATCAAATAAGGCTAATTTCACAGCACAGTAGCCATGGCCGGATCCTACAGACTGACTTTCTGTAGTTAGACTTATATTGAGGGGGTAAAGGACATTTTGTAGCAAACAGAATTCAGTAACAATATTGGGGGAACAACCAGGAAAATCACCCCGTATTGAATTGAGTTTGTATGCCTCACTTCCAGTGGTGTTAAGGAGATAATCAAACGGGCTGTTCCAGCCTTGTGACTATGCAGCTCTCAATGAAGGCCTCTGCCCATCACCTGTGGCAAAGCAAATGATGATGAAATGCATTGCTTAGAATTGGGACTCTCCAGATTTGTTCTTTAATGCTCCAGTTCTGTATTGTGGTCTGTCTTATCTCATTGAGCCAAACTGCACCATCCTTAGCGTGCAGTGGTGAGAAAATGGCAGTGTCTGTTTGCCTCCAGCTACTGGCAAAGATTCTGTAAGGAAGAAGAATTATTTAATGGTGGTGGCCCTATGTGGAGTCTTTGCTCCCCAAACCGGTTTTAAAAGCTCCACTAGCAATTTGGAATTAGGTGTATAGTTGGGAATGGGAGGGAGGGCTGCTGGAGGAAGGGGGAGGTTGTGTTGTCTTATGCTTTCACAAAAAGGTTAAATTTAAGGCACCCAAAGAGTGAGTTACCCTGATGTCACTCTTAAAAAAAAGCTTTGTGGGGTATAGTAGTTTAGATGAGGCACCGACTATTCCATTTGTGCTGAAGGTAAATTGCTGGTTTACAGGCTGAATTGTATTTGCTCTGGTCCCCACTCAGGCCAGTGATGGAGACTGGGCCTGCATTGCAACAGTGCAAATTGTAATGAAGTAAATCTGAGATATTCCAACATTCTAAAGTTCAATATGGAGAAGCCATTCTGTGTTGTACTCAAGGCTTTGAAATCGGCAATGGAATTTCCAGCTGCATTCTCTGTTTCCTAAGGAAGTATTCCCTTTCCATCGGCGTGAGGGGGAAATCGAGACAATTTTCTTTGCATTTGCCATGAAGAGTTTAAAAAAAAAAACCATGGACTTCAGCTGCTGCCGCGCTATGCACTTTCTTCCCTTCTAAAATCCTAGCATAGCATTTGATGGACATTCTGATTGATACACAAGACTTTTGCAGATTAATAACGAAGATGCTGTTTTTCCCTTGTTAACCCTTTCTTTAGCCCTGTTACAAGTGCACAGTTGGTTTCAAGGTGGCTCTCGAGCAAACACTACTCAAAGTTCATGTGGATTATGGACAATGTTCACTTTAAAAAAAAAGTGTGGGGGTTGTTCCTTTGCAGTATCTGTTCTGTGAAGTTTGTTAAACGTAAAGAAAGCTTCAGTTCTTGTATCTTTAAAGAAAATCTTATTTAACCCTTTTTTGTGTTCTAGATTTACTTACACATGTAGCCTAGAGCTCAGTTTTAGTTTAACATTGTGAAAATATTAAAAGGATTGTAATTCTTTTTCCTCCTGCTTAAAAGAAACAAAACCATTAAACAGATCAGATTAAACTTTGAATTCCTCTCTGAGTTTTGCAATAGGTATTGCTGCTTATCAGTGCAATCCCCATTTATGGCTTGATAATTTTTTCAAAGTGATTGCATGGGGTGTAGAGGTGGGGAAGAGGTGACAGGGGTCTCATTGCTATTCCACACGCTTCAAGACCAATCATTTTCATCTGCTGTATTGGGGCATGCACTTCAGATTGACAAACATGGAGCACAAAATTAGATATTTAACTCTTTTCTATAAGAATATTATTCTTCCCATAAGAATAAATGATGCTGAAGCAGGTAACCAGTTTTCACTTGGGCATTTTGCACTCTGTAAAAAGTAATCTTAAGAGTGTCAAGCACTCCTAAAATTAGTTAGTTCCAGGAGCCAAAAACATGCTGAGTTATCTACACACTGCCATCACTGCTTTGGCATAAAAAGCCATTGGGTCTTCTGTAGCAGATGTTCTTCCATTCATTTTAACAGTTTCTTCACCTGCAATTTCAGCCCATGCCCGGAATCCAGCTTTCGTGGTTATTAAATGAATGTGTGACTGAATTGCACAAAAATAAGTCCTTGACTATCAGAGATCTAAAAATGTGCAGTTATTTGAATGAAAGTGCAATTTGTTGGACAGGAGTGCAGACTCTGGTACTACCCAACTTAATTCCTTTGATTTCTTATTTAAATTTTGAAATGTTCCCTTTCAAAGGAGGCACATACATCTTTACTCTTACACAGAGGTGTGTATCTGTAGCTTTTACCATTTAGAAAAAGTACAGTCTGAGGTTTTTCATGGATTTATTAGTTTAATTCCACAGAGGAAATCAACATTTACAGAAGAATCCTGCATATTCCACTAATTTCATTCTTCCTTTCCTTTTCCATATCTGTTCTTTGTTTTGAAAACTGGTTTTAGTTCTTTGATATGTGTACCAAAACACTACATATCAAAACATGTAACTTCTGAGGTTAGGCAGTTAACTTAAACTTGGCTATTTCTGCCAGTGTGCTGTGTTCCGCTAAAGCAGATTTAAATGGATGTTCATCAGGCTTGAGGGCCCTTTGGTCCATGTGCTGAAATACACCAATTTGAAATTCCCCCAGCATATTTTTAAGTCATTTTTCTAGACTTTGCTGGTCTCAATAAGAAATATGCCTTTTAAAAAAATTGGTTTGATTTCTGTTACAGGAAACACACACATTCAAGGTATGCACTTGTCATGCAAAGTGGAAAGGGAGCTAATCCTAGATATAGCATTTATTTATTTAAAAACAGCTTCCGTTTCGTAAGATGTTAAGCTTGTTAGCTAATATGTGGTAACCATAGCCTTTTGGAAACCCTTATATATCTTCGTAGTGCCTCGCCAGTGTCTGCCTACCTTCATGAAGGTTTCCCTGCTCATATTTTCATCAATAATTTGTACAGCCATACAAATGAACTACAATTGCACATGTTTGAGTTATTTCTGTCTTTTGTGGTTAGGATTCTCCCTCCTGAAATGGCTGAAGAAGGTTGCATTTTGCGAACAATTTTGCTTTCTGTACAACTGAAATTTAGGATGGATAAGGACAAATTACTTCCCAGGGTGCATTGACTTTTGGAGGTGTCACGTATTGACAATCAAGCTGAACCTACGTTGATATCAATTCAGCTACAGGAATCTTAACAATTTTTGAGTTTTCATTGTTGGTCCAAGAAGCATTGGCTGCAGAGTTCATGGACTAAACCCCTATAGATAAATCAATGTGCCATAGCTTGCAAAGATTTATTTCACATTTGATGCAAAACTGTCCAGATCTACCATTAACTACCATATACGGTGGTACCTCGGGTTAAGAACTTAATTTGTTCTAGAGGTCCGTTCTAAACCTGAAACTGTTCTTAACCTGAGGTACCACTTTAGCTAATGGGGCCTCCCACCGTGGTGGCAGCAAAGTTCTTAACCCCAGGTACTATTTCTGGGTTAGCGGAGTCTATAACCTGAAGCATCTGTAACCTGAGGTACCGCTGTATATAATCTAATAAGTAGTTCTGGTTTATTAACTTTGTCTCTCCAGTACTGGGTTAACTACTCTGAGAGATAATTTTGTAGAGCATTGCACCTATTCTGACAGAGCATTTTTATAATTGTTGGAAAATAATGAGTAAGGAAGCTATTCTGTTTCAGGGTTTTCCATGTAGACCCCCTGCTTGACTGTCAATTTACCTGTGCCAAAGCCTGATTTGTAAACTTAATGCAGGGCAGTGTGTAGAGCACCTGCCCATAAGATAATTTCCCAAGGCACTTGTTTCATTAAATGCATTTGCAATGTGTGCTGGCCCACATGCACATCATTAGCATGGCAACAGGGCATCTTTCCAGGTTGCGTGTCACTGGCATGCTAAAATTATACACCAGGGGCGGTGAAACTGGACCATCCAGGTGTTGCTGGACTCCATCTGCCCCAACCATTGTTGCCAATAGTCAGGGATGATGTGAGATGTAGTCTAGCAACATGTGAAGACCCACAGTTTCTCCATTCTGTTTTACACGCATGGCCTGATGCATGTTGTAAGTGCTGTACCCACAACTCATTTCCACCTTAAGCCCTGTTTGTGGCTTAAGCTCCCTATAGGCATCTGGTTGGTCACTGTATGAACAGAACGCTGGACTAGATAGGCCTTGGCCTTATCCAGCAGAACGCTTCTTATGTTCTTTAGCTGGGCCTTAATCTTCTGTATGTCCACATCTTGAAAGAACTGTAGCCTAAGTACTCCCATTGCTAAACTTGTACCTCCTGCTCTGTGAAACTGCTGTACTTTACTTTGTTGTCCAACTAGAAGACATAACATCCGTCACTAAGAAACCAGGACAAAAGACGTGGATGCGCAATTTACGTCACTGAACCTACTCTGAATCATGAAAATCAATGTTTTATGACTGTCTACAAGACCAAGTGCAGCAATGGTGTACAGTCTTGAGCTAAGAAATGTAATAGGAGACTTCAGTCTTCAGTGTTCGACTTTGGAGGGGGGGAATTGCCTAAGTCTAAAGTGTCATTTAAATACAAATGAAATCAGAACAAAATGCTTGAACCAAAACAGATGTTGTGTTTTGTATTGAATGGGAATTAATTTTTGCTGAATAGTTTCCCGGTTTTGATACTACTATTTCCTACTCCAGAATGTTATTGCTATATATTGCAAGGAAGGCATCACTTTGACGGATCATACACCTAATTCAAAGCAATGTAATCCTTGGAGAAAGTCGTGTGCTTTGTGGTGGGAGTTTTCTCTATGCATTCAGTAGAACAAAAGAATTTTTCAGATGCACTGAGAAGGTAGCTCTCATTCCTTGATGTAAACTGAATTGGATGTCAAGATTGCATACTTACAGCAGGGCTTTACGCATGCAGAAAATAAATCATTGCAGACTTGTGGCGGGAGGTGTGCGCATCAGACCCCCATAATGCGAAGGAGGAAGCCAAATGTCGCAAACAACCTGCTGCAATCCTTTGGGTTTTTAGAAGTTCAGCAACCCTCTTCTCACTTTCAGCAGAATTTAGTGTCCAGTCTTTTCAGCATCTGTAAAATAGATGTGCTTCCTCTACGCATCTGACTACACTAGTGAAATTTCCAAGTCTCCTTTGCTTAGCCTGAACCTATGTATGTTTATTCAAGTGTCCCACTGTATTCAGTGGGATATACCTCAAAGTAGTGGTCAGTTCCAAAGTGCAGGAGCTTGCAATGGCTTTCCCCAAGAAGAATCCAAAAATGTAGGCAGATGCAATGATCCATATGGCTTGTATTACAGAGAGAGAGAGAGAGAGAACACGTTATATACACACACATAGTTTGTGTATATGCACACATACATGGCATAAAAGCCAATTTATTAGGATCAGTGTGGTTGTAACCCTATGAATAGTTTCCACCATTGAACTGGGTGGTGCTTGCTTCTGACAGGTTCAGCTTGTAGAACACACTGATCTTGAACAAAAGACCTTCAGCTGGCTGAAATGCAACCTTTGTGATTTAACTGAATTAGAAACCAAGGCTTGAAGTGTTGCTGTTTAAACTAGCAGGAAGTACGAACTCCCTAAAATAAACAGTCTTCGATGTATTGTTTTCTTCATTGTTTACTGCCAGTGATTACCTGCCACAAGCAAACTTGAAAGCCTTGTTAGCACTTTATTCGCTTGCCAGAGCAAGGACTCCTCAATTAGCCTGGTTCTCTGGCAGATGATGCCATTGATCCTTCTGGGGGGCAAGAAGCCCTGGAGCTGTGCTCCCCTGTTTTCTCCCTCCACTATACCACTGCTAGTGATTTTAGCTTGTATCCAACTAAGGCCCTATCCGCACTATGCATTTAAAGCACCATCATACCACTTTAAAAAGCCAAGACTTCCCTGAAAGAATCCTGATCAAAATTAAAGGGTGCTGAGGGTTGTTAGGAAACTTCTAGTCCCCTATTATCGAAAGTTTCCTGGGGAAAGGAATTGACTTCATCCCGCTCTGGGCATTGTAGCTCTGAGGGGTATAGGAGTCTCCTAACAACTCTGAGCACTTTTAACAAACCACAGTGACCAAAATTCTTTGGGGAAAGACATGACTGTTAAAAGTGGTATGATACTGTTTCAACGGTGTAGTGTAGATGGTGCTTAAGTTATATTCAGAGTAGACCTGTTGAAATTAATGGAGTGAATTTAGTCATGGCCATTATTTTAAACAGGTCTGCATAGAACTAACCTGGGGTGCAAAGCACTACATTTCAGTATTGCATCTTTAATCCTTGCTGCCCTGCACTGAATTATGTCAGTTTAGTCTGTGTAGAACACAACAAGAAGTTTCTCATATTTGTAAACCACTTTGAAATTTTATTACAATTAAATAGTATGTGGAATAAATGAATAATCATACCTGATTTTCTGCCTTTCTCTCCTGCTCTGTGTTGTCCCCCCAGTTAAGTAAACTAGAGGCAAACCAACCCCAGAGACACTAGGTTGTGTGCGTGCGATGCATATTTGACATACAGATAGCCACAAGTTCTTCATCGCTGTCTTAACGTTTATAGTTTTTGTTAGAAGTTGTGTTTGTTAAATGTGTGTGTGTGGTGGGGAGCTGTTCTTGGTTTTATCTACTGTACTCTGTGCATCAGTTTGAACAAAATGTGAAAACAATGTTTTAAAAGTGTGTAAATAAAAAAACCTCATTTTCAATGCTGTTATTACATAGTAGCATGGTAGATGCTGGAACTGTATGCCTATAATTTATAAAACAGGAGTGTGATCATACCACACCTGCGGATTTGTCCTGTGTTTTTAAACATGCAGGTTGTGAGAAAATCCACAGTGGAGACATTTAGATGCAATACTAATTAGGTAAATTTCAGTTAATTGGAACACTGCCCTTTGTAACCATGTTCAAACAGACCTGAAAGCTCATTTGTGTGTTCTGTTTTACTTTGGATTTCTCTCTCTCTCTCCCCTTTTAATATATTTTTTATTTTTTGCTCCTGGCTTTCTATTGACATTGCTTCAGGGCCTGTAAAATTAAACTGTTTCAAAGGGGATTTTTTCCCCCTGTGCCTTTGTTAGGCAAAGAGATGTTTGTTTTCTTGTAAATCAAAGGCCTGGGGGAAGCAGAACTACCATGCTGTTTGGGAGTAAAACAAACACAAATTGCATTATGTTTGCACATTTGCGCACACACATCACCCCAGAAGCATCTCACTGAAGCTCTGAGTGGAAGCCAGCCTACCCTGGAATCACATTGCCCCCATCTGTCTCTTTCTTGTTCTCTATCCATGGCTTCTCTATCCTCCGGTGGCTGCCGTGCACAAGAAGGTTATTTCATTGCCATTCACCCCAAAAATGGTTCTTCTCTTCCCATTTTGTATATGTTTGGGCTGCGCTTGTTCCTATAATGCGAAATCTGCCTTTCAGCAATTGGACAGATGCTACCAGTGGGAAACATTTTCAGTTACCTACAGTATGAACAGTCAAGAGAAAGTAGCTCAGCCATGCCTGGTCTGCACAAAGGAGCAGATGGAGGTAAACTTATTGGACGGCATCACTTCAGAAGATGGGCAGCAGTAAGAGGAGCTACCCTAGAACCTTTCTCTCTGATGTCTCATTTTCTTTTTAAAACAAGGTGCTTTTTTTAAGTGAGCGCTCTGTCATGGGCAGTCTGGAACAACTAAGTGCTAATCATGCTGCTTACCATATTTTTCGCTCTATAAGACGCACCCAACCGTAAGATGCGCCTAGTTTTTAGAGGAGGAAAACAAGAAAAAAAATATTCTGAATCAAATGTTGTACTAAACTATTTAATAAACATCGGGGCGATGGGAGTTGTAGCTCAACAACATCTGGGGACCCACAGGTTAAGAAAGGCTGAATTATGAGAGGTGGGGCTTACCTGCCCCCCCCCAATATTTTATTCAAGTTGGAAGAGGGAGGAAGGGAAGGAAGAGAGAGGGAGAGCTCACATTTGTGTGTGCCTGTGGCGTGTAAGCGGTTCTGCTTGCTCTACAGTCAGCTGGGACAAGGGTGGAAGGGGCTGCCGTCCGTCCCTCCTCCCGTCTTGCTGTAAAGCAAGCAGAGCATGTAAGCGACTCTCCCTTTGCTTGCTTTAAAGCTAGCCACGGAGGAGGAAAGGAAAGGGAGCCATGGCTCCCGTCCGCCCCTCGTCCGCGGCATTCGCTTCATAAGATGCACAGACATTTCCCCTTTTTAGGAAATGCATCTTATGGAGCGAAAAATATGGTAATTTGCTGTTTGTGTCCAGGCTCATCCCTTGTGTGAGAGAGACACTCCTCTGTTCCTGGACTGCTAGCTTTTATGGAGGCAGTACAGTGGTGCCTCGCAAGACGAAAAGAATCCGTTCCGCGAGTCTCTTCGTCTTGCGGTTTTTTCGTCTTGCGAAGCAAGCCCATTAGCGGATTAGCGCTATTAGGGGCTTAGCGGATCAGCTGATAAGCGGCTTAGCAGATCAGCGGCTTAGCGGCTTAGCGATCAGCTGTTAAGCGGCTTAGCGGATCAGCTGTTAAGCAGCTTAGCGGATCAGCTGATAAGCAGCTTAGCGGCTTGGGAAAAAGGGGGGGGAAAGGAAAAAAAACCCGCAGGAACTCGCAAGACATTTTCGTCTTGCGAAGCAAGCCCATAGGAAATTCGTTTTGCGAAGCACCTCCAAAACGGAAAACCCTTTCGTCTAGCGGGTTTTCCGTCTTGCGAGGCATTCGTCTTGCGGGGCACCACTGTCAATCTGTGACAGGGCTTTGCCACTTCAGACCGGGGGGGGGGTGTCACATGACTGAATTCCCCATTATCTGTATCGTCTGGCACAGAAAATGATGCTGGGGACGGGGGGGGGGAATCTAACCTATCCTTCATTACATACTAGTTTTCTGTCTGGAATTACTGTTTGATAAGGAGGGAGCATTCAGTCAGAAGACTCCCCACCTGAAATGGTTGAGGCTTACTATCTCTGTGGGACCAAGGCCTCTTATCGCCTAAAACAGGGTTTCCCAAACTTGGGTCTCCAGCTGTTGGACTACAACTCCCATCATCCCTAGCTAGCAGGACCAGTGGTCAGGGATGGTGGGAATTGTGGTCCAAAAACAGTTGCAGACCCAAGTTTGGGAAACTCTGGCCTAAAAGAATCTGGCCTGGTGTCGTTCCCTGTCTACTCTGCTCAGGCCTGGTCATGTTTTAAAGAGCGATCCCCTACCCCGTCCTCTGCCACCCCAAATCCAAATGACTGATCAATTTTTATTATACTAGAGCCGTGAAAATATAATCTAGATGAGAAATTTGTAGAAATCAGCATTTTGGACAAGTGTATTTTAAATACAACTTTTCTACTTTTGCTCACTTGACTATGCTAGGGAGGTAATAATAAGTTTAGGTAGGAAATCTTGAAATGTAGCCATGGCTGACAACAATTACCACAAAAGCTAAGATTGGAGTTTTGCTGCTCTTGGACCATGGAAGTGAAAAGTCATCCAAGTAAGATAACCTGTCCTGTAGCAATTTCAGATAATTAGGCTACCATCCTGATCCCACCTACCTGGGAGTAAGACCTATTTAATGCAATTTGAGTTTCTTCTTAGTAGACATGGTTAGGATTGTACAGTTACTCCAGCTTTCACACCTCTTGTCTACTTTGCTCCTCAGGGTGGGTGTGGGAGAGATGGAAGTGGTACAAGCATTAAATCCTGCCTCTAAACATCTTTTTATAAGCGGTTTGTCAAAACTTTGTCACACTGAATTTTTCTATCCTTAGACTAGGAAAACAGATAGTAGCCCAAGATATTTGACACGTGCAATCCAAACCAAGCAGGTAGACATTTGAGCAGGAAATTAAAACACAAATCATCATTACCTCAACTCTGGTTAGATCAAATGCATTATATGTATTCCTTTTTTAAAAAAGAATCAGTTAAAATATGGTGACCTTGGACAGCTAATGAGGATAATTGGAAACCACTTATTGAATAGTTGTGGATTCTGAACTCTCTGCGTTTACTGGGCAGCATACATCTCTAGCCTTGTGGATCCATCACAGCATGCATAATTCAGGAAGGGCCTTTTCCAGGAAAAGCATCTCCTCTGTTTGTACAAGCAGTTCAGGCACACATGCTGCATCACAACTAGCAGGAAATCAGCAGAGCCTGCCTAATCCCTCACTGCCTGTGGGTCTCCCTTACCTGTATTACATGGAGCCTTTATACTGTGAGTGTAATTTGAAACAGCTGTAATCCAGCATTTGTGGACAGAGTAATCCTAGTATTTGGCCCTTCGATTTCCAAATGTGTGAAACTAATGTATTGGGACACGGTGTTGGAACGATAACTGGTGGAGGTAACTCTGAAATGCAATGAGAGAGCAGCATAGTTTTCTCTGAAGACAGACTCTTTTCCTGTAGGTTTCATTAGGCAATTTAAAATCTTGAGAGCTCTGCAAAATGAGGCTTTCTTTCAATAGTTATCTTTTGTTTTTTTCAGTTCAGAAAGTTCTTCAGGGTATCCTTCAGTGCAATATACATTGGAAGTGATTACGGTGTGGTATTTTGGAACCCCTTGTAGTATTTCTGGAATTTCTTTTGTGTGTGTGAAATGTTTTTATTTAATTAATGGAATAAGACACAACACATATAAATATTTCTGGAACGTGACAGGAGTAAGGGAGTTTACCAGGGGCTTCTGGGGCTAGTTAATGGTGGAGGAGGTGCAATGGAGCCTACACATTGGGAAAAGGGTGTCCTTCCCATCAGCTACTCAAAGCTTTATTATGAAGTTATTGGCCAGAAATGCAAAGGCTTGATTTTGCCCATGGTAGGTAGGTACTAGCAACAATAGCTAGGAATTTAAATAGGATTCGGTAAATACTTAAGAAATTACTAAATCCCATACAAGTATGGTATTTTGATAAATCATTTTCCCACAGTCAAAGACTTCAACTTTAAAGGTAAGGGGTTGCACTTAATTTATTTCATTTATATTCAGCTTTCTTCTGTGATGGAATTTAAGCCAGTGTCCATCAGCTTTCCAGCAAGTCTCTCTCTCTCTCTCTCTCTCTCTCTCTCTCTCTCTCTCTCTCTCTCTCTCCTCTCTCCCTGCCCAGGCACTGATGAGGAGACCCAGATCTGCTTAGTTCTGGTAAGGATGCAGCGCCAGGTGCCTTCAGACCTTGATCTGGGGTTAGAGAGCAAGTTCTTCCTGATTCATGTGAATGAACACTGTCCCCCAAAGAACAAGGGGGTCTGCATTCGTTCTCAAACCTATATGTACTCTCCATCTCCTCTTACCAAGATGCTTTACCAAAGGAAAATGATGGTTGTTGTTGTGTTACATAGAATTGTGCTGAGACAAAAGCATAAACAATTTAAGCTGAAGTAGTAATTCTTTTAAAAAATACGTATATCTGAAATATCTAAAGAAGGTCCATGAACCTGTGGCCCTGGGCTAAATTTCTTGCAAGAGACCTGGATTGAGAGAAGGAAGGCAGGAGGGGGGAAATGGAAGCCGGGTGGGAGGAAGTGGGAATGACTGCCCACTGCAAGCAATCAGTTCATATCTCTGCAAGAGCAATCTGTCCTTGTCTATGTAGCTGTTGTCCAGGGAAAGAGAGGAGGGGTCATTACACCACTGTTTCTGGCCCTGCTCACCGCAGGTATATGCCCCCTGCTTGCTTAATCCCAGTGGAATGCAGCCCTTGACAGAAAATAGACTGCTGCAGTTAAAATAACCAGATGCTTTGCTTCTTTCTTAGCCTAATGCATTCCTGTAGCTATGCAATGCTGGCGCATCAGCACCTAATGCCTAAAAGCAACATTCCTTGCTGAATCACAGTGCTGCAGTAATTGCCTCAATGCCTTAGTGTTGACATGGCATGTTCTGCCACTGAGCACAACTGTTGCTGGAAAATGGAGGAGATGGGAACAGCCACACTAATTATACTATTAGTTTGTTTAAAAATATGTTATATCTGCTGCTCTCCGTTTTGAAATCCTAGGACAGTCCACAATAGCTTAAGACATGGGAATACAATGCAACTGCAATGAAACGTTATGGTCAAAGCAACATTCACAGGTTACAATTCCAGTGCTTGGGTGAATGAAGAAGGAGATTTGCCTGGCAGCTTGAGGATAAGAGGCTCGGAGAAGCCTCCAGGAGGGTATTCTACAGTTGCTATTTCACTTATTGTTAATGACAAAATACATGCAACCAACACACTTCTAAGGAGATCTGACTGAAGGGGTGTGGATCTGCTGCCTCTCCATTCTGTTTTTATCCCTGCGGTTCAGTTGTATATTTATGTGTAGCCCAAGTACAAAAAGTTAACTGCACAACTCCTTGTTCTTTTTCAAATCATATTTATAAATTTATATTTATTATAGATAGATAGTGTGTGCTTATGCAAATTCCTTTAAATTAGTACTGCATTAGAATTATCAACAAGGTAATTTTAAATATATCTGTACTTATTACACTTCACACATATAGTTCACAACCAACTAAATTTCAACTTACAGTGTGGCTTGTGTATTAACAAAGATGTGTACATTTGCTCTTAATACAGCTGTTCCCAACAGAATATTTCTCCTCAAAAACAGATTTTAGGGATGTGTGACCATTTGCAATAGGATCTTCTCAACATCCTATTCTTAGGAAGTGCAGTGCCTCAGTTCCAAATAAAAGTTTAAAGGATATTCTTCAGATTCTTAAAACTTCAAAACAAAGGCAAAATAACCACTGCCTGCCCACCCAAGGGAGTCAAATTTCCACCTACTTGACAGTCCTGGGAAGGCTTCAATTTCTCTTCTATATTTACTCCGGCGATCAATGGAAAACTCTTATTGGATTTGTGGTGTCTGAGCTTTGGAGGAAAGTAAACCCACATATATCTAAGAGTGGGGATCCTTTGTGTCTGGCCAGAACAAATGGTATTCTTAGTGAAAGAGGCAGGTCATTTTGTTCCCTTGAGTTGGTCCGTATGAAATTCTTCCCACTTCCATTATCAAATGACTCTTGAAATGTTGCTGTGTAAGAGGAATTGGACAAGGGATGTTTGTCACCCGTGGTAACTCTTAAAAGAGTGTGTGTGTGTGTGTGTGTGTGTGTGTGTGTGTGTGTGTTAGTATGGAAGAACAAGACACTGCTTTGCACCACTGCAGTCGTTGTTAAGCCAGCTTGATAGGTTACCACTTCCTAATGTGTTTGCAAATGTCCAAGTCATTGCATCCCTGTACCTTTCTGCTGCATCTTGCTATTGCCCTGTTTTACTTTCTATTAACCTCATCTTCAATGCCTTTTTATTTGGAGTTGTGTTCTTGCATTATGTGGAGGGGAGTGCTGCATTTCTCCTCATCCCCAGAAGCAAGAGATGCAGTACAGCTATCTATATACATTTGTTCATTTTAGATATCTGCTCCCCCTCCCCATTCCCCATCCCTTTAAAAATGAGGCATTCTAACTCTTAGAATGCATTAATAAAAATGGAGGGAGGGGGAGAATTATGGCAGGCCAATAAAGTCTCATAAAGTGACTGAGATGACCCCAAGGATTTTGCTTTTACATCTCTTTGGTTTCTAAACTCCTTCGATAATATTGAGGGATTGGCTCTTAACTATATGAAGGTATCCCTCTCAATGGCCTAAATTATGTCTAGCTGGACCACTTTGTGGAATTGGATGGAGGGGTCAGTGAACAGATTGTTATATCAATTTCCTGCTATTCACTTCCAGCAGTTCTCAACCTGTGGGTCCCCAGATGTTGTTGGACTACAACTCCCATCATCCCTGAGCTCTGGCCTTGCTAGCTAGGGGTGATGGGAGTTGTAGTTCAACAACATCTGGGGACCCACAGGTTGAGAAAGGCTGCTTTAGGCTATCTACAGGTATCATGGGCCCCTGTCCTCAACAGATGGAACAATAGAGGTGGCTATTGGCTGCCATGTTGGCACAATCCAATATGAAGTGACAACAGGGTGCCATATTTGGCTGCTTCATCTTGTGAAGGTCCTATACAATTGGACCCTGAAGCTCAACTGATCAGAAAGGACATTTTCCCCCATCTAGAATTGTTTCCTTAAACAGCCATCACACAGAATCAATGGCTTTGTGGATTATACCACTTGGATAATGGATGCAGCCATTTTACAGGTGGCTCTGCAATTTCTTACCACTGCATTGCTGCACAATAAGGCATTATAAACCTAGACCAGGTAATACATTTGTCAAGATTGGTATTTTCAGAGCTCTTCGGTCCAAGCAAGGACTGAAGGTCAACTACTGGACAAACCAAAGGCTACCTTTCCATGACTACAGCCACTCGCTGAAGCTTAAAGTCTGGTAGGAGATTGCAATGGAAGGACGATTCCCTTTCCTCCTTGCCACCCAGAATGAAACTACACAGAAGGTAGTTGCTAGTTAAGTGCCGCTTGTTCTTTGCACATAAATAGCATTTCCCATAATCTCCCTTTCTTGATGTCAACAAATGACAGTAATAAAGAAACTGAGATAACTGGAGGTCCCTGGGAGCACAGGGGCATGTCTGGGTCTCAGATGATGGACAGTTGAGTAGTGTCTGCCAGATGGCCTTAAAACCTGTGCTTTGGAGCTTGCAGCTTTCTGTGGCTGCCCCCTGCCACACTATGCAAATGGGGAGCACTTGCACAGGGAAGGGGAGGCACTGGGGTCTGCATAATTCCTTTTGCTCTCTTTCCTTGTGATGAAGCCTCTGTGAAGCTGCCATTGGATCAGATATGTTAAAAGCTTTGGTTATTCAGCTGCCTGCAAACAGATGTTTCCTCTTCGTGGGCTCTGGAAATCTGTGAGCGTGCTTGCTTTCATAACAGCTTTAGAAGAAGTTATATGAGCTGCCTTTATTTGTTTTTTTCAAAGGCACAGAAAGGTGGGAGCTCATTGCCTGCGATCAGTTCCACTTCTGTCTTCACCAATACATTTTCATGGAGATCGATATCCTGTTCACTGAGTCAAACTGCGCCAGCCCAATCAATCTTGGGTGCTGAATCTAGCACACAGAAGTGAGAGTGATGCACTTTCAATTAATGACATAGATTTTTGTTAATTGCAATCAAACTCTATTTTCTTCCCCTTCTTAACGGCACGTTTGAATGTATTAATACAGCTTTGCCAGGGGGCAGTTTTTCACCACTCAAAACACCCACTCAGCTGCCAGAAAGATGTAGAACCTTAACCCTTTGCAGTATTGTAACCAAGTCCCTTTGTCTGCCTGTCTCCTCGCCTTCAATTCTGTACAGGGGTAGCCCTCCATGTCGTTGGACTTCAGCTTCCATCAACTACAGCCAGCAAGACCAATTGTTAGGCATGATGGGAGTTGGAGTCCAGCAACTTTAAGGGTAGCCCTTGAAGTTCCCTGGGTGACCCTTAGAGGCCTGATAGTTGATCGCTTGATTTAGATTTTAAGCTTTGTATAGACATGACCAAATGGCATTAGTAGGTTTTGGGGTTGTTTGTAGAACAAGCCATTTATGTTTTCTTTGGTGGAATCACAGAGTGGATTCATACCCCTGTTACAATCATGCGATGAGCAGGACTAGTCTTACTAAGCCGCCTTGGGCAAGGCCAAATTTTCATGAGGTGTTGCCAGGAGGAGTCATAACCACAATTCCATGCGTGCCTTATGTTTTGAAGCATGGCCGCTGCTAGCTAATGATGATTGTTTGTAAAAGGGATGCTAATAGCTCCAAGGTGCCGTGAGAGGGCAAACTCATATTTATCAAGAGCTTTCAGACCTTCTGATGAAAGCTGCTCCTGGTCTACGTGGGATTTTAGTACTGTACTTTGCTTGCTGCTCCTTCTTGAAACTCAAGGTTAGTACTTTCTCTTCTAGATGTGTTGTATTGCAAAACAGAAACAAAGAAGTGGAAAAGGAGGATCAGAAGAACTGGAGCCGAGGTGTGTTCAGTAGACAAAAGTCCTAGCATTCTGCCTCTTAAAGAATTAAGAGTTAATTAGTGACTGCCCTGAGAAGAAGAGGGGATCTGAATTGCAGGGGAAAGGCCTGTGTGGTTAAAAACAAAGCTGCCTGGATGCAAGTGGAGTTTGCATAATATTGCAACTATTTCTCTCTCTCTCTCTCTCTCTCTCTCTCTCTCTCTCTCCCTCTGGCTTTTATATCCTACTTTACCCAGTATGGTAGGCCCGGGGAACCTGTGGCCCTACAGCTGTTGTTGAACTCCAATTGCTAACAGCCTGAGCCTGTCTGGCCAATAGTGAGGGATATCAGGCATAATGGAAGTTGTATCCAGTAATACTTGGGAGAGCTAGAGGTTCCCCACTTCCAGTTCTATTTTTCTAGAAAAAGAGGTGCCAGAGCTCACTATGAACACCTACCTTGTTCTCTTATAATGGTAATGGCGCCCTCCGGCTGAAAAACGCCTTGCCCACTCCAGCACAAAAGCATCAGGATAACTAACAAACTAATACAGTAAAATGTACACTAAAGTTATAAAAACTAACCCAAGCCAAGTAAAAATGGTAATATCATATTATCTAAAGTTGTAAATTATATAAAATCCATAAAGTTTTTAAAAAAGAGAGAGGCACCTCCAATATTTCCTAAAAACCTAAATATATGGACTATGACAAGTGGTTCATTTTGGGTGTTCCAAAGCTCGAGCGTCACTGTATAAAAAGTCATACTCAGAATCAATGTAGAGTTTAGATCACATTGGTTTTCTAAGAGGAGTTCTTAGTACACTGATTCCCCAATCCAAGACCATAGAACCTTCTGTTTTAGGCTGCCTTGCCTCAAGCACACACTTGTCTAACCATGCTCTAACATAATTAACATTAACAACAACCAGAACATACAATAATACAAATCCTAAATATTTTCCAGTCTTGGTCATGCTCAGTTCCAGAGGTAGCCCTGCTTTACTGAAAATGGCCAGCCAGCATGATGAGAGGTCTCTGGCTTGGTAAACCCCCTCTCAGGCACAAAGCTCACTGGATGACCTGAGGTCAAGCATTCCTTTTCAGCCTACCTTACCTCATGAGGTGGTTGTGAGGACAGGAACACCCTGAGTTCCTTGGGGGAATGGTGAGATAAAAATACAGTATGCAAGTGGGACCTGTCTTCTTCTTCTTCTTTGGTGATCGCTCATAGCCGATTAAGTTTGTCTTCCATAAACACGGTTTTAACAGTGAGTCTGTAAGTGACTGTGAAGGCCAATTCTGGATCCGCATGTCCTTCCACAGTGGGGACATGGGTTTCCGGGCAGGAACTGATCATGGTGAGGGTTTGCCAAGCATGCCTTCCTCTTAGTGTGTTTCTCCCTTTCGTCCTGAGTTTGAGCGTCTTCAAAGTCCATGACACCTTTGGTAAAGGCTGTTCTCCAATTGGAGCACTCGCAGACTAGTGATTCCCAGTTGTCGGTATTTATACTACATTTTTTTTAGATTTGCCTTGAGAGAGTCTTTAAACCTCTTGTTGACCACCGGCCTTACGCTTTCCATTTTTATGTATGTTCTCACTCTCTTACAGTTTCCTGATTCAGGTTCCAGGCAGCTGTTACTTCCTTTTAGATACTGTTACATGCTACCCTAGACCTGTGCAGAGCTTGTGTGAGGTCCAGGGAGGGAGTATTCTTGGCATGACAGCATAAGTCTGTTCAGACAAAATGGCATGGTGCAGTTAATCAAAAACAGGAGTGGAACCTCCTAGGCACCTTGTGGTTGCAGTGGGAAAGTAAAGCCAAGGCTCTGAACTTAAGACTCACTGCAGCTAATTACCATCACGGTAAACTAGCCTTTCCTAACCTGAAGCCATCCAGATGTTTCGACTACATCTCCCATTGAGCCCCAGTAATGTCTGATAAAGCTGCAGCAAGGCATGTTTATGGTGACATTAAAACTGGTCCAAAGGTCCCATTTCTGTTGACGTGGCCCATTGTCTTTTTTAATTAGATGGATTAATAAATAAAGAACAGGCTTCTTTGGCATTTTGCCCCCTAATGCCCATGATCTAGCTGCTTCACTTCATTTTATTTCTTATCCATTTGTTCTAAAATGTGCATCTCACCAACTACTCAGGAACGGACCTTGTAGTGGCTTAATTCTTTTTTTAAAAAAAAACGACAGGGAAACCGGGACATCCTCATGTTGAGAAACATTTGAAAATATGTGGGCAGTGTCTCCTGATGTCTCTCCTGCTAATTTCCTGGATGGTTATGTTTCAGAAAAACATAGCTAAATACGTGATCTGGCCGTAGTATATCCCCACCCCCAGCTCATCATGCAGAGCACAAGGACCAGGGCAGGCAAGCAGCAAGAATGGATAAATCATATCCGAAAGGTTCATGAAACTAATAAAGAAGATGCATAATTAGAGGAGCTTGGAACGACACAGTCTCTGCATTTTTAAAGGGGGCGTGTGATCAGCCTGACTCCAAGCGGATTGTAGGGGGTCTCTTCTTTGCAAGCTTTCTTCCCCAGCCACCTGCTGCCTGCCTCATCCTTGGTGCAGCAACTCTGGGCGAGTTGCCTCCGATCAAGCTCAGCTTCTGCTAAGCCTGGAGGGGGGGGGGGACAAGGCTGTTTAATGATGCTAGTTATGCCATACACGGCCTTGCTGTTTCTAGGAATAGATATGCTCAGACATCAATTAACATCTAATTGCTGGAATTACTCTTGTTACTCTGCTATAGATGCCACAGAGATCAAACCAGGCCTATTTGCAGTTCTATTTTTAATTTAATGGAACTTCAGCTTTTTCTATCCAGCAAAATATAATATAATATAATAAATAATAAATAACTGACATACCATTCAGAGAATATACAGTTCAGGGATCAGAACGTTCTTAAGGAAATGACATATACAAGATCACATCTTAATTGTTTGTGCCAAAGAGGAGGTTTGATTGTCTTTGCAGGAACTTTTCACCACCACTTTGTCCTTGCTCTCCCCCCCCCCTTCACATTATATCCTCTTTTCATCTTTGCCTTGTTTGTCTGTGTGATCTTTACCGCAGAGAGATGGGGGTGGAGGGAAAGGAGAAAGGGTCTTGAAATTACTTGCTTAATTCAATGGGTTAGATGCTGCTCCAGTCATCTGTGGGATCATCTTCAGGGAAATGGCTTTTCATAATTTGTTTTTATTTCATTTTAAATTTTTGTGTGTGTGTGTGTCTTTAACCTAATGAAGGAGCCAGCTTGGACTCAGAGGTGCAATAAGAAGAAATAAATGTCTGTGTGAGAGGCCAAGTAAATTGATAAGGGACATCAAGATGTGAGATGATGTTTTAAGTGCTGGCACAGGGACTATTCTCACCTACAACATGACATGTCCTCCCGCTGGGCCTACATTGTCTTCTACCAGCATTAGGCTGCTTTTGGCCATGCCTGGATCACCACAGCTGTAAGGTAGAGCAAACACTCTGTATGCACAAGATCCGAGGCTCAATTCCAGGCATTTCCAGATACAAGGATCTCAAGTAACAGATGTCTCTTGCAGCCTCAGAGAGCCACAGCCATCAAGAGCAGAGCAGATTTTGGGAACTACGGTAAGCCAGTGCTCAGTATAAGGGCCACTCTCTATGTTCAACCCACTGCACAAGGCTCAGATAACAGAGACAAATGTCAGCTAGAGGGACCCATGTCTTTCTTTGGACAGATATCAGGTACCTGCCACTTCTCCCTGTGAGTCATGGAAATCTCCAAAGACAAATAGAAATTGCTGCTAGGCAAATGCATTTCCCACAAAATCACAGTAACCCCCATGCTGCAGGGCAGTGCATTTAGTCTCATGTCTACATGGCATCCCCAGGCACATGGGCTTTCCCATTCACTTCAGTGGGAGGGAATTATTATTATTATTATTATTATTATTATTATTATTATTATTATACTCCACCTGTTTGGCTGGGTTTCTCCAGGCACTCTGGGCGGCTCACAGAATATATAAAGCATAATAAAAGAAAAGGTAACGGGACCCCTGACCATTAGGTCCAGTCGTGGACGACTCTGGGGTTGCGGCACTCATCTCGCTTTATTGGCCGAGGAAGCTGGCATACAGCTTCCGGGTCATGTGGCCAGCATGACTAAGCCGCTTCTGGCGAACCAGAGCAGCGCATGGAAACGCCATTTACCTTCCCGCCGGAGCGGTACCTATTTATCTACTTGCACTTTGACGTGCTTTCGAACTGCTAGGTTGGCAGGAGCAGGGACCAAGCAACAGGAGCTCACCCCGTTGCGGGTTGACCTCCTGATCGGCAAACCCTAGGCTCTGTGGTTTAACTCACAGTGCCACCTGCGTTCCATAAAGCATAATACAAGCACATGCATCCCTTTGAGCACACACATCTGAACCCTCTTTTGTGGGCAACTCGAGCCACTCTGGATCACACTTCTCCTGTGCAAAACCCCCGTGAGTTGATTGAGACTGACCTTTAGGAAGGAATGAAATCCAGTATTCTGTGTCTTTGAGATGGCTGTGGGATGTGCAAACTTATCATTTTGGCTCAGCTGCTCCATCTACAGATAGTTTAGCTACCCTGCCACCTGCTTTCCCATTCCCGAGTGGCAGGTGAGACATTTGTATTAGTATATTTATCATAGCAATTTCTTTGGTATTCATCACTAATATGTGAGTGCTTCACTATTATGAAAGATAAAAATGCCTTGTACGTTTCCGTCACCAAGGGCTTCTCTGCTATTATGGCATCACTTATTGTGTTTGTCCTTGTAGTTACTTTGGTGTGTGCCATCCATCTTTTGAGCACGTATGAGGCACTGCAGAGACAAGTAGTGTGTGTGCTCTCACTGTGTGTCTTTGCATTGAGGTGGCCATTTATATTTCCACTCTGAAACTAGCCCTTTGATTTTTCTCTGCATTTCTAAATGTTAACAGGACCTTAGCATTAGCGCAGGTTTCGTTATCATCATAACGTAATGCTCAACACTCAATCATTGTAACGCTCCGCTGGTGAAATGCTATTCCACTGAAGAATGTTTTCAGTATGACAAAAAGGGCTGTGTGGAGTGAAAACTCCACAGTGAGCACTTGAGAATATGTGAGCAGAGCTCGCTGAGGCTTGTGTGGAAACAATGCACACACAAACGGTTAGCGCAGCTTTGAAAATGCTGGTTGCTTGTTGGGTATATGTGAAAACTGAATGAATGCCCTCCAAAAGGTGGCACATGAAGTCAACAGTGGCTGTACATATTGTACATGGAGACCTTTGCTGAGAGTAGTGGACTGTAATGTGGTAGCTCAGCACTGCGTTATGCCTCTGAATACTGGTCGCAGGGAATCACAGGTGGGCAGAAGGTTGTTGCACTCATGACCAGCTTATAGGCTTCCCACAGGCATTTGTGAGAACAGGGTGCTAAACTAGATTGGCCATTGGCTTGATCCAGCAGGCTTGTATTATTATTATTATTATTATTATTATTATTATTATTATTATTATTATTGGTTTTATAAACAAGAATAATGTTATACAAACAAGTATACCAAGTTTTCTCATGTCATTTGTATATCACAAAAATAGCAAAATAAATGTGGAAAAATATCTACAACATGTTTAATTAGTAGTGGTCAGTGTATGTCCTTGATTTAAGAATTGGTTTAAACAATTAGGAAGAAGAAGAAAAGAAAGGGGGAAAGGGGGGAGAGGGGGAGTGGCAAGGGGGGTGGGGTGGGGTGGTTATGCTTCTATTATTCTACTTAAGCGTGTGTGAGGGGTTGTGTCAGTGTTACTTGCATGGATTCTCTTACTATTCACTTGTTGTATTGCCTTGGTGGTGAGAGAGGATGGGTGTGGCCAGCAGGCTTGCATTCTGTTTTTAATGTAGTGGACATTTTCCAATGTGGTCCTAGAATGTAGGTATGGAAAGTCTTCTTTCCCCTACCTGCTCCCATAAATCAATAAACCCCTAATAGTGCTCTGCAGGACAAAATGTTCCTCACTTCAAAATGCCCCCATCCCCAAATGAGTGGTGTTGTTTTTAAAAAAATACAATTTGGCTTCTCACTGTTGATACCAAAGAAGACCTTTTTCCCTATGGCTTTTAGCCAGTCTCTCTCTCTCTCTCTCTCTCTCTCTCTCTCTCTCTCTCTCTGTGTGTGTGTGTGCGCGCGTGTGTTAGAGAGAGAGAAACTCATTTTGATCATGGTGGGTGAATGATGAGAGAAGTATTCCCTCATCCTGTGTACCACCTGAATTGCCTCTTCCCCCACCCTGACCCACTGCCCACCTACCTATAATTTTAAACAGAAAAAATAAGATGTGTAAAATGTCTGGTTTACCCTTATTGAGTTTCTTTCCTATGTCTGAAAAGGTAGACCCTGTGACGGCATGAAAGAAGGGAAGTAGGTCAACAGTGCCAGGTGTGATTATAATAGGCAGTTGGTGAAGGTGGCTCCCTGTTTGACACTTAATCTACAAAAAACAGGAAGCAATATGGAATAACAGCAACCGTTGTGCAATGTCCATCAGACTCAGCACCCCGTCATCATTGGGAACCATTGTTTGACAGCTGCTTTCTTAAGGCTTTTCTTCATTGCACACCACATGCCTAGGAGAAACTGCACATTTAGCTCCTTGTGTGCTGATGATGGAAGTGGTGCCGTTTTCTGGTAGTTTTCTGGTCTTCCTAGTAGTTGCAAGACACTTCCTTTCCTTTTGTTGGGTGCAGAATATGACTGCCCACTCTAAGTCTTCTCTTTGTTTGTTGAAAGGAATTCTTTCACTCATTTATCTGTCGTTTTATGTCAAATGATGTGAATATAGTCAGATGGCTAATATGCAGGGCTGGTCCAAAACACTTTGCGGCCTGAGGCCACCGCTCCCATTCCTTGTACAGAAACCAACCAGCTGGGGAGTTGAACCTTATTTCGATACTGGAGACAGAGGCTAGCTTACACCCACTCTGCTCTCCAGCACTTTGCCACACACCCTGCCCCTGTCATCTACTGCCTGAGGCAGCCACCTTACTTCATCTAATGGCTGGACTGGCCCTGCTAATATGACCGTGAAGGGGACATTTGGGTTAATTTGGAAGTTGCCAACATAGTGGCCCTTGGATGCCATGGTGCCCAGGAAGCCTTCATTGGCACCCTCAAGCAGAAGCCCCAGATTCCAAGTTTTCGTGTTTTAAAAAGTAGCCCTCCTAGAAAAAGGGTTATGAAGCAAAATGTGCAGGTACTCTTCCAAGCAATTTCTGTGAAATATAGCAGCCCTGCTCCTCTCACCTGTCAGTGTTTTTAGCCAATGAGTGAAGTCACAGCTGTGATTGATAAGTGAGTTGTTTGGACATCCAGCAATAGGAATCCCTGGGGTTCTAAAGAGTTGTTTTCCTCTCTTTATTGCACTTCCCCTGCTTCTTTCTTACTTCCTATTCCTTGGCTCCACCTGTTTTGTTTTCCTCCCTGATATGGAGCAGGTGGCAGTCAGCTTCTTGACAAGCCTTTAAAAAAAAAACAAAGTGTGTTGAGGTAGTGGAAGAAGCACAGGAAACCTTCATTTTGCTGCCTTCTGGCCATGTGGAACACTGGGCGACAGCTGCTTGAGGAACTTTTGGAAAATGTTGAGGTGAGGAAACAAATGCAGGAATCTTCCCACTCATGCTGTGTTTTGTTTTGCTACCTACTGGTACATGGAGTAGGCAGCTGCTTGGGAGAGGCTTCCATTGAACACAGGGGTGGGGCTGTGAGTGAGAGGGCAGGGCATCCCTTTTTCTTTTCATTTTTTTGTTTCTGCTGCTTGCCCCACAGCAGGGATTGCTCCAAGGTTGTCTTTTGGAGGCAGGGGAGAGCTCAATGGAAATGCAGAAACATTACAAGTATTGTTATTGCCTCCACATACAGAGTTTTGAGAAGCTTGTAGATGACTTTCAGCCTCAAACGTCACACTACTCTGGGCCAGAATTGTTCAGCTACTACTCCGGTGAGTATTTTCTGTGTGTTTTCATTGTATTTATGTTCTTCTTTTTATTCCACAAATGTAGTTTAAAAAACCCATATTGCCAGCATGAATATGTATTTTTATTCCATAGAATCATATGCATGTGTATGGCTGGCTGTAGCAATTCAAAATTGTACCTGGATTCAGATACCTTTTATTTTCTAGCTCTAAACGACACACTGGGGAAAAAACTGCATAACAGCCAAGACTTAACAGTATATGGAAAAGAAGAAAGTTTTTCAAACATGTTTTGTTTTTTTAAAAAATCAGAATAGGTTTTTTATTTTCCATATTTGAACCATTTTATGTTCTGGTCCCTTTTTCTGTCATACATACTCTTTTGGTGGTGGCAGCCATTTCGTGATGGCAGCAGCCATTTTCTGACTAGTGCCTTTAGGACCATCTCAGAATTCCAGGTTGGCAATCACTGGATAATAGATAGTTGTTTTGAGGAGGTTTTTTATAGAGTTGACTGAGACTCCTCTGTGGAAAGCTGAATTCATATTGAGAGTTACTGAAGGCTAACAGGGGGTGGGGTGAATGGGGTAATTTGTGGTTCTCCAGAACAGCATTTAAGCTTTTAGGGCTCTGCTAATGTTTCAGAGTCACTTTGGAGTGTGTTTCATATGCTACATCCAGACTTTGTACGAGAGAATGTCTCTGGGTGACATGTAAACAATGTTGTGCTTATACCTTCAGTAGTAGTGTATACATTAGGACCCAAATATAGATGTTTAACTTTTTTTAAAAAATCTGTGTTTGATGCCAGGAAAGTTAATGGTCTCTCCTTTCATTCTTCAAGTACATGACTTTCTGACGCTTAAAGTGCTCGGCAAGTTGTGTGCCTGAACATCAACAAAAGTGCAAGTTCCATTCCCAGGAAGCAACAATCTGTGCATCTGGACTCAAAGACAAAAATATTTCCATTTGTTAAAATATTGGAGAAAGGTGCTACTTTATTGGTTGTTGTAACGCAGTAACACAAGTAGGATGGCAGATGGGAGAAATCTTCCCCCGACCCCTTTAAAAAATGGTGAATACAGCAAATCAAGGTTTTTCAGAAGGTGAGAAAGGATTGGAAAAGGCAGGAACACTATACTTAGCTCTGTGAGCGCCAGGAATATCTCACAATTAGGAACTTGCAGGAGTTGTGTGCGTTGAGAGGCAAGTTGGTTGAGGGGCAGGGTGATGTTCATCATCCTGAAATGCATGCATAGGCAGCCTACTGAACTCACTGAACTTTTGATCTGATATAGGCTAGCAGCTCTTATGCACTATACATATGACAGGTCTTTAAAAGGCAGAGTGTTCCTTCCTTTTGACCAAACTAGACCATACACATTAGGTCTGTGTCCTCAATTGCAGGAGAAAGAGTTAACATATGGGACACCTGTTAAGGATAATGGTTTTATTTTCTGAAACAGGAATGTTTGCTTATGTTGAATTGCTGTGTATTTTTAGCATGGTTTTTTTCCCTTTGATAGAAGGTCTCCTGTGATTGGCTGACTGTGAGTCACATGAGAGAGCCATTCTATTCTGTTGTGACTGTTATTAAAGTAACTGTCGTTTTTAACTGCTTTCTGTTCTCTCTGTGTGCGTGTGAGGGCTAATGGCCGCTGTGAGAGGTTTCTCAAGATACTGCTGAGGACAATGTGTGTTAGTGTGATCTGTCTGAAGTGAAACAGACAGAGGACATCCCTAAATGTTAATAGGATAAACCCAGGCATGAGATTGTAAATATATTCTTCTAAGTTATATTTTTGAAAGTAAAGTTTCTTTGGAATATAAAGTGTCTGGACATTGCATATCATCAAAATTTGATATCTACAACAACAACAACAACACCTGATCCAGATTTTGACCGCACGGTGGGTGGTAGAAGACTTTAACCTAAGGTGGGAAAGCCCAGACTGGGGCAGGGGGCAAATGAGACCCTTCATGGCCCTTGTATCTCATCCTTGGGCTTTTGCCCAGCCATATCTCTCACTGCCCCTGCTGTGAATCTTCCTCTAATGATTTTATCTGACAGGAACCTGCCATTCAGCTGTGGTAATGCCTCTGGCTTGCCTGGATTAAGTGATGTTTGTTGGTATGTGGCCCCCAGAAGGTCACACATGAAAGAATGTGGTCCTTGGGCTGATCAGGCTCCTGATTTAACCCTAAGCTCCCCATTATGCTCCCAATCCAAATTAGCTCTCCTCCCATACACCGACTGTTAAGTATCATTGTTTAATTGACACTGAAATAGAGAATGTAGGGTTGCCATATGTCCAGAATTGCCTGGACATAGCCAGGATTCAGCTGCTGGAAACAGTGTTCAGGTGGAAATCGCTGAAATGTCCAGAAAAATTCATGGTAACCCATGTCAGAAGTGTAGATTTGGGGAGATTTCATTTTTAAAAAAACCTCAAAAACTTCCTTTTTTATTTTTGTGATTTTTTTGGGAGGGGAGCTCAACACCCCCCCCCCCGATTTTGTGTCTGGATTTTCACTTTTTGAAATATGGCAACCCTAGAGAATGTCTATGTGTATTGCTGAAAGCTGAAGAAAAGCAAAAAGAGATCTCTGAGCTCCTAGATGGATAACTGTTGTTATTGTTCTCTGGTAGCTCTGAGGAGGTGTTTAACTTTAGATCACATGGGAGGCTGTTGAATTGCAAATTTGCCATCTTGGAAGGGTGGTGGCTGAGTCTTTGTTCTCATCTTCTGTTGGAGCTCCATAGCCTTTGGGGCTAGAATGCAGGCTAATGGAGCCTGTGTGTGAGAGCTATATTTGTCAGCTCTGGCTATAAATTATTTTCTTATAAGATGCTGAGCCTATGCTTGACAAGTACAAGATACTGTACAATTGTTTGGATGCATCCTTTACTGGGTTTTGTTCTGTTTTGAAGAAACTTGTGCAAGTAAAGTTTTGAACAATCTAATGGGTTTAGGTATAGGGACGCGGGTGGTGCTGTGGGTTAAACCACAGAGCCTAGGACTTGCTGATCAGAAGGTTGGCGGTTCGAATCCCCGCGACGGGGTGAGCTACCGTTGCTCGGTCCCTGCTCCTGCCAACCTTTACCTTAATGGGTTTAGGTAAAGGGACCCCTGACCATTCGGTCCAGTCGTGACCAGCTCTGGGGTTGCGGCGCTCATCTCGCTTTATTGGCTGAGGGAGCTGGCGTACAGCTTCCGGGTCATGTGGCCAGCATGACTAAGCTGCTTCTGGCAAACCAGAGCAGCGCACAGAAACGCCGTTTACCTTCCCGCCGGAGTGTTACCTATTTATCTACTTGCACTTTGACGTGCTTTCAAACTGCTAGGTTGGCAGGAGCAAGGACCGAGTAACGGGAGCTCACCCTGTCGTGGGGATTTGAACCGCCAACCTTCTGATCGGCAAGTCCTAGGCTCTGTGGTTTAACCCACAGCGCCACCCGCGTCCCCTCTAATGGGTTTAGTCCGTGTTTAATTCCAAACGGAGTCAGTTTTTATGCCTCTAGTCACTTCAAGCTGCACAATATTAATATCTGCAATATTGACAATTTGCATAGGGGCAGGAAGCTTCCATCAAAGCAAATTCTCAGTAGAGGGCTCCCAGCCCAAATCAGTGCCATGGGAAGGGGAGGGGAAAGTGTTGAAGCACACTCTTACACACATCCACAATGCTGGTAATTTATGTTGTTAGAAGAACAACCCTGCATTTAAGGGCACAGATACAGAGCTAGCATACCATCTAGTCTGGCCTTCAACCACGTTTACTTTTACTTAGCTAGTTCCTCCGAATTCTTTCAAGATCTAAGCTTGCTAAACAGAAACAACTTACAACATAGGGAAACTGTTTTTCTAGGACTGTTTTGCTTGAGCCTGAAAGTGGGGGGGGGGGGGCGGGTAGCATGATTGGATGTTGCTCCAAATTAACAATTACTTGCTGTATCACCCATCCCCAACCTCATGGCCTCTAGATGTTATTGGACTCCCATCAGACCGAGCCAGCATGGCCGATGGTCAGGGATGATGGGCATTGGAGTCTAAAACATCTGGAGGGCATTTGTTTGTGGGAGGCTGCCCTTTTCATAGAAAGCTTAGATGTTAAGCGAGAGGGTTCTTGCCTAGCCTTCTGCCAGACTTGCTAACTTTCTACATAGAGGTTTTCCCCACCCCATTCAAATATGCTAGCCCTCAGGAGTGGTATAGCTCCGGAGGAGTTTTACTATGTGATGACCTGTCCTATTTGACCAGGCCTTACTGTAAAGCAAGCAAACATACATCCAAATCTCTGCCCTAAAGGAATGGAAAAAAGAACGAAGGGCTTGCCTTACCTGTGTCCTTCCATTTTGGTTTCTCTGAATTAAAAAGTAATCAACGGTTATGAAAAACCATGATTGGAAAAGCAAAGATAACCACCGATAAGAACTGAGCAAATCACAGGGCAAGAACGCATCTTGTAAATAAATGTAACGACAATGGAATTACTGTCAAATCAAATTATACAAATTACAGGTCGTAAACAGCCTCTCCGAAGCAGCCCAATTGATTACTCAAAATGAAATGAGAAACGCCAAGAGGGAGCTTGCAGCATACTAAGCACCTTCTCATCAAAGACAGGCACCTCATCAACCTCCAGCCAGCAAAAACCATCCCCAACACTGGCTTTTCTGGAGGTCTTGCTAGCAGTCAAATTGCCCAAGCAGCAGCCAAACAATTCCCCTTCCAGGGCAGTGACTTCTATGGCCAAGATCCCTCAAATCATGGAGGCAGTAGTGCTTAGATTTAATACAATTTAGATTCTCTGATAACTGGCCAAAGGTCAGCCTGAAACTAAAGATACACTAAGGGTGCTTCTAGCCAATCTGTTTATTGAGCATTTTGCTGATTTGTTTGCAGGGAGATTAGATAATGTTGGCTATTTAATTAGCATTTGTTCTGATTTGTTTGCAGCAAGGTTAGATGACCTTGCATCAAAGTGAGTGTTGTCCCACACTTTCCAGGGCGTTTCCCATCACTTTCCTTATTGCAAAGAGACTGGCTGCTTTGGGAATTGGATTTGTTGCACAAGGCCTTACAATCAAGTATAAATTCTCAACCTGAATTTGCTGTATGTGGTGGACTTCCACCCCAAAACAGCAACAGTCTGGAAATGTACAGATATGGATGCAAATTGATATGTAAGGTGTTTGCTTTTTCACTCAGCTTGGATGTAATGTATTTGGCAGCTGTAATGGTCAGTGAGTTTTGATTCATTGCTCTACTTTGCTCCTTCCTTCTACCGTGTATGCTTCAAGAAGGCTGTCCCTACTCTACTCTTATTTTTAAGGTCCTCCATGGACATTTATTTGCCTTTCCTGTTGTGTCTGCTACAGTATTTTTAATTAGAGAGACCAGGACTTGAACTTGCTACCTTCTCCAAGCAGGGTATATACTCCACCATTCCCAGGAAAAGTGCCTTCCTTTCTCCCCCAGATTATGGGTTTATCTGGGAATTCAGGAGCTCACACACCAAGGTGAGAGATGCTCCTAGAACATGATGGCACTACATAAAGTTTATGAAGGTTTGCACATAACTCTAAACCAAATTATTGCTTAGCATGAACATAGAGCAGAAATTGTGGCCACTTCTTCCCCAGTCCTGCTGCCACTGGTTTGGCTTCCCATTACATGTCAACAGCGTCTCTATTTGCAGCCTCATGGGGAATTAAAAAATACCCATTGTTTGTGGCCTCTTCTGATATATTTGTGGGAACGTCTGACGTTCTGGGGCAAGGCACCATTCATTCCAATGGACCAACCTCCACTGTGCACAGGGCTATAGTATCTCAGCAATCTTTACAATCATACCCCTACAGCTCTATATGGGTTGTGCTTTAATTTGACACCCACACCCCAATTCATTTCATGAGTATAGGTCCCTGGCTGCTCGTGCCCTCTGGCTTCGATTCCATTTTTGGGATATGGATGAGAACTTTGCCTTTACAACTTTCAGAGGAGATGATTTCTGCAACTCCCCTAGATAGCTTGTTCAACAGTTTCCGGCAGTTTGAAAGTTTGTTCTCAACCCTAATATTTAATCTAAATTGACCACACCACAACTTAAATCAATTCCTTCTTGTTCTTTGCTCGGCCACACAGCCATTTTCCATCTTCATTATGACAGCTTTTTATTTGAAAAGTGTTATCCTTTCCTCCCTCAATCATGGTTTCATTGAGACTGCACATCCTCACTTCCTTCTCTTGGTAGGACTTATATTCCAGCCAAGAAGCCCGACGACCTCCTCCTCCTCCTCCTGCTGTTGCTTACGACTTTTCATCTGTAAGGATTTCCTATTACCAAGAGCCGTTTGTCACTTGTTTCTCTTTACTCCTAACAGGTTTTATTCATGAAGTCCTGTTTCATCATTACAAATGGCCACACTCCTTGTTTCTCTGACTTTGTCTCCTGTCCACAGAGTTGCAATATTGTGATGTCAAGAGGTAACTGAGGAATCTAGCCTAGTATAAAAGCTTATCCACATTTCCTCTTGTTGCTGCTCTTCCCAGCCCAGCCCAGCCCCAGGGAAAACCGCTCCTTAGCGCTCAGTTGGAGCAAAGAACAGGTTTTTTTCTTTCTTGTGGATTGCCGCTTGTTCCGAAAGAGCATGGTTTCCCTGGGAAAGGAGCAGAGCAAGCAGAAAACCAGAGCAACCTTTCCCAATCTGGTGTCTTCCAGTTGTTGCTGGACTACAACTTCCATCATCCCTGAGCATTGGCTGTGCAGTCAGGGACTGATGGGAGTTGGAGTCCAACTGCATCTGGAGGGTGACAGGTCTGCAGACACATCATTTCTTTTTAAGAGACTTTGAAAATTTTTAAAGAGGAATGGTTGCTTATGGTATATGTAGCCATGCCTACTTTTCCATCATGGAATTGCAGGGGGTCAAGGTTGTACAGTATTGGTTTCTCCCAGCCCTGTTCCTAGATAAAACTGGTGGTTTAGACGTTTTCTGAGCCCAAATAAAAACCGATTTCTTTCTTTACTGCTATATTCATCCTCTGTGTTTTTCCCAACTGGGGAAAAAACAAGGTATATTTGGCACCTTATGGGGCAGCAGCTTGCTGCTCCATTTCTAACATTGGACATATTTGTAATTATGGTTTGAATAAAACTGAAAGCATTTTTAGTTTTAAATTACAGCACATAAATTTTTACTGTTTGCTAACTAAGTTATACATAAAATATTTTATGTTCTTGACATAGTAAATGTAAGTTTATAACTGATAAGAGAATCCTAAGTAACGTGTATTTTTACTCCCTCCATTTTTCCATTTATTTTCTGGAAATTGTGGTGGGGCAAACATTTCCTATGGCTTCAGTTTTTCCAAAAAATTTACACCTCTAGGTTAGCCACTATCTCTCAACCAGATGCAAAAGAGAACAGGGCTTACGCGTCTTAAGAAGTTGTGTAGAAGATGGGATTTCAGCAAATGATGTAGTTACCCTATCTCACAGGCTTGCTGAGCTCATAAAACGGGGAACCATAGATGCTGCTCTTTGGGGGGGGGATTGGGGTGTAAATGTAAATAATAAGTGTCGACACTTAATGACCAGGGGGAAAATCAGCTAGCTTTAGGATGCAATCCTCTGTTTCCTGGTGGGTTTCCCCAGGGACCGCAGGATTTTGCAGATCTCCGGCTCCATGGATAACGCCTTGCAGCCACGGTAATCTCTATGGAGATGCCAAAAAGGAGGTGTTCCTTCCTGTACTATGTCTCAGGGGATCAGGCGAAGCTATGGATCTGTCAGATTCAGAGCCCTGCCATTCCTCTAACATGCTTCTGAAATGGAGATGGCCTACTGATTTTGCCTCCCATTGGGATCAATGGGAGGATAAATCTTGAGGTGAGGGAAACGCAACTTCCTGGAAACCCAACTCCATATCCAGGCTTACTTGGATGCCTTTAAAAGGATTAGACAAAGTCCTTGGAGGATAAAGGCTCTCAGTGGCTACTCTGTTGGAGGCAAGCTGCTTCTGAATACCAGTTGCTAGGAATCGCAAGCAGAAAGAGTGATGTTGCTCACAGGCTTCCCATGGCCAACCAGCAGAACTAGATGGACCTTTGGTCTGATCCAGTAAGTCTCTTCTTATGATTTCTTGCTTCTTAAAAGAAGAAAGAAAGTCGAGAAATGCCGCCTTCCCCTTCTCCAATGTGCTTGTGCAATCCCAGCAGGGCTTTGGACTTAGTAGAAAGAAAGTCAAAGGCGGAAGAAACTCCTAATTCCTTTGGACTGCTCTGTTAGAGTGTCTGTCCCTCAGCCGGAAGAAGTCTTGTTCTAAGCACATTTCATAGAGGCCAACTGCCATGGTGTTTACATCAGGTTTCATCCCTTACTTGATGAGGGTCACAGAGCAAACTAATAACACCTAAGTATATGAGGATATTAAATGAACAATGACAGGCTCACTCATCACCCTAGCCTCTTGTCCTAGCCAGGGGTGAAAGGTTCATAAAACTTAAATAGTAACCTAATTGAAGGGGCTTCCCCCCCTCCCCTCCCCTCTTTTTTTGCCTGCCTTCTGCCAAATTTACACTTTTATCTGATGATCCGTAATAGATGCCATTGAAGAAAGCAAGAATTTCTCAGTCACCTTCCCTCATAGTCCAGAGCTTGCATCTCACCTAAATCTCCCTTTTCTGAGTCCAAGACTGGACAGGGTATTATTTAACTCACCTGTTTTATTATTATTTTTAAATAAAATTGTCTTTAAAATGTATGAGACGCATCGTAGAGGACAAGGTGTACCAAAGCAGCAAGTGCAGAGTCAGCTGAAAATGTTTCTAAATGCAATAAATAAGTAACGAGGGGGGAAGCAGAGGGCCTTGGGAGACAGAGAGAGACACAAGGGGAAGTGTGTGTGTGTGTGTGTGTGTGTGTGTGTGTGTGTGTCAGAGAGACACAGAGAGAGGCTCTTGCTCATATATCAATTCAGAAACCTCATCTTAGAGGCTGAATGTTCTCCTTTTTGCTACAAGGCCTCATAGAGTTGTGGATAGATGCTGCACACACACCATACATTTAAAGCACATTTTCCATGCCAAAGAATCCTGGGAACTATAGTTCACCCTTCATGGAGCTTCAATTCCCAGCACCCAGGGAAATGTCCCAAAGACATTTTGGCAACTGAGGTGAACCACAAAATGGTGCCCCCCACCCCACCCCGGGAAGAACGGGTGAGCGAAGGTCTACATCAGCAGCAAAGGTAGGAGGAGACCAACAGCACCACTTATCTGCCAAGAGGATGCTGTAGAGGCAGCCTATGAAGGTGGGCAGATCTGGCCTCCAGTGACTGTGCTGCAGCTGTCGCAGCCACCGTGGCGGCAGCAGTGGGCGATGCATTCCTTGGAAGCCACCTCTGCCGAGCCTGTGGATCTTGCTGCCTGAGGCATTCGCCTCACCTTGCCTCATGTGTGGGCCAGCTCTGCTAGCACCATTAACAAAATACACTTCCCAGGATTTGTGCGTGTGTGTGTGTTTGTACGCTTTAAATGTATGTGGTGTACCCAGCCAGAGAGGGAACGTGGTTTCCTTTTCCATCCATAAGGAAGCCTAAAGCCTAAATACTGTCAACACCAGAATTAGCCCCCTCCTGCTGTTACCCTCTCAATGACTTCAAGTACAGACAGGATGGTAGACGTAATTCAAGGACTTGCTCAATCAAAAGGACTGGAGGGGGTAGGGGAGCAGGGCTAGAGAGGTGTGTGGCCTGGGGAGGAGGCAGGGTCTGTGGAGAATACTGAGGACCAGATAGAGCAGCCTGGAGGGATGCATTTTGGGCCTGGGCCTGAAATTCCCCATCACTGTAGAGAGGGAATCTGAGTACACTGAGCTACTAAGAGAGCCCATAGGATGAGAAATAGAGGAAATGTGAGAATAGCTCCCCTTCTAAGTTGCTTCCAAAGCTCCCCACTTCTCCTTAGCACCAAAAGAGACCACTCATTTGGCAAGTTTAAAATGGTTTCCTTACAAACTCTTTGAAGGTCAGATTCATGTGCTTTTCCATAAAGCAGCAAGAAAAGACAGGCAATTTAACTTAGTTTCAAAAGTGGTAAGTGTTTCTAAATTATTTATATAGAAACACGAATATGGCTTGCTTAAGTCATGTGTTCTGGGCTTGGAGCAACCAGGCCAGACCTCCTTCCTGGTAGGGTTCACATGCTGGAAAAAAGAAAGAACAAAGACTTTGGTGACCTTCCTCCCAAGGTGAGGGGGAGTGACTTAGCTAAGCCTGATAGGACAGCTTATTATATGGTCTTAACCCCTTCATGCATTAATTAGAGTTAAGCATGTTGGTTGTATGAAGCTGATTTATCCCACAGCCTTTAGTGCAGCTCTGGTGATGCCAGTGCAGTGCAGAACTAGCAGAGAAAATTCACTGCTACAAGATGATGTGATGATGCCCAGTAGTTTAACGCCAAAGTACGTATTACATGCAGAACATGCCTCCCACTCCACAGTGGGAAGAAGGGAATGGGAGAGAAGCAGAAGGTAGATTACGTGTTCTCTCTCTGGCACTGTTTCTCTGCTGCAAATTGACCCTTCCCAAAGCTCTTTTCCAATAGCCATTGGAGTTCTATTGTGCTTGTTTGTGTGTAACATGCACTTTGGCTCTTAAATGGCTTTTTAGAAGAGACGGGTAAACTCTCTGAAGAGAGGTCAATCCATTGCTATTAGCACTAATAGCTAAATGGAAACTCCTTGTATACTTCTGAATAGTGAAGCGGAGGGCAAGTAAAGGTATATAATATAGTTATTGCCTGCATGCCCTTCTTCTGATCAACTAGATGTATCCAGGGAGCCACTGTTGGCTTGGCTAGGGTGATATTTGTCTGATCCAGCAAAGTAGTTCTTTTTAAATAATGGACATTGTGCTGCACCCATTGGGCACACAGGCAGCATTATTGTAAGGGAAAGCAGATAGGATCACCAACCTTTTTGAATCCATGGGCACATTTGGAAACAGTCACGGGTACCAGCACCTCACAACCTATTCTACTGGCTACAATGGAATGCTTCTTTCAAGTTTAATTTTAGAGAGGGGAGGGGACCCTATGAATGCTAGGGAAGACCCCTGCGGCAATACATGTGCCCGCAGGTGCCATGTTGGTGACCTCCATTTCCTGGCAGCCTAGGCCCATGCCCAGTAGGTTTTGCCATACTTTCCAGGAATAAGGCTGGCACTTCAGCTACAGTAACAGTACAGAGTTGCTGCTAATGAGCGTGGCTGCTTACGTCTCACCAAAAAAAGAGAGGCCGAGCAAAGGCATCAATTTGCATAATTGGTAATTTATATACACGGTTGCAATTTTAGAAATAATTGCCAAAATTTAAATAGAAACACAAGGGAAGGCCGTGACCAGGTAATCGTGTCCCTGCTCATGGCTGATGGCCCAATTTAAGTTTCCTGCTGGTCTCCTTTATTTGGTTTTTTAAAAAAATCTTTAAACCAGCCTTGGACCAGACAGCCCTGGTCTGTAAAACAGGACATATGCATAGGAATTTAACGTCATGCTGTCAAATGTTCTGTCAGTGCAAGCATTTCTGCTTGCCTGATGCAGTGTTCTCCCCTTTCCTCCCATGTGTGCTGTTCTGGGGGTTCTCCTGATCCCCCCCTAAGTAAAGGAGGTTGCAGGGGGAGAAGAGGGGAGCCTCATGGTGCTAGAAGTCATGGCACTCCTGGTAGGATCAGTTACAGCGGTACCTTGGTTCTCAGACACCTTGGTACTCAAACAACTTGGAACCCAAACACTGCAAACCTGGAAGCTAGTGTTCTGGTTTGCGAACCTTTTTTGGAAGCCGAAGATGCTCCGTTTTGAGTGTTACACGTCCGTTTTGAGTGCCACACTTCTGTTTTGAATGTTAACGCTGAGGTCTATCTGTTTTTGCTATTTATTTTGCGTTTTTGTTTTTGCGGCTCTTTTTTGTGACTGTGTGGAACCCAGTTCAGCTACTGATTGATTGATTGATTGATTGAGCGACTGCAGTACATTGTTTATTGCTTTCATTTTATGCATCATTAGATAGTAAAATTCCTGTTAAATTGCTGTTTTAGGGGTTGTTTTTAAAAGTCTGGAACGGATTAATCCATTTTGCATTACGAAGTTACAGGGAACCAAGCAGAGGGCCTTCTCAGTAGTGGTGCCTGCCCTGTGGAACACCCTCCCATCAGATGTCAAGGAAATAAACAACTATCTGACTTTTAGAAGACATCTGAAGGCAACCCTGTTTAGGGAAGTTTTTAATGACTGATGTTTTAATGTATTTTTAATATTTTGTTGGAAGCCGCCCAGAGTGGCTGGGGAAACCCAGCCAGATGTGTGGGGTATAAATAATGAATTCTTATTCTTATTATTTTTGTATGGGAAAGCAGCACACCTTGGTTTTGGAACGCTTTGGTTTTGGAACGGATTTCCGGAACGGATTAAGTTTGAGAACCAAGGTACCACTGTAGTTGAATCTTGCCTAAGACCACCCTACAGCTCATGCCACTCTAGCTTATTCCATTCCATAGGACCAAGGGGCCCAGCTCATGAAAGCAAGAGCTGGCTGTGATTTCTGCAGAAGGGAGCATGGGGTCAAGAGCCTTCTGGTAAAGGAGGAGAATTGTTGCAAACATGCATGTGATACAAAATAAATGGATGTGTCTTGTATTCTGAATCTCTATTTATGGAAAGCTCTGACATCAATGTCGGAAATACTTATTGTACCAGTAAATGATGGAAATGAGGGTGTTCCTTGGTCATTGGCCAAAGGCATCTGGTTTGGTCTTGGCAATTAACAAATAAATGTCAGACATATGAATGAGCTGTCACAGAACAACATTTCTGTGTAGGCTGACTTTATGTACTAGTTGTGAGCCGCCGAGTGTTGAAGCAAGTGATATACATGCATGAGTGTGACCAAGCCTTGTCCTTCTCACAATGCACAACCGCTTCTTCTGGTGCATTTTCTGTCTGCTACCAGTAGAATGAGTGTATACTAGAATGTCACCTGCAGAAGTTTATGAATGGGTGGACAAAGTCAAAGTGGCTATTCAGCAGAGTATTACCAACCGGTTAACAAGCAGATCTTTCGCTGCTGCTTTGCTGAAGGGTGGATACCTGAAGGGGCCATTACATGTTTAATTTTCACCTCTTGAGCTCAAACACCCAGCCAGCTTTTTCAGTCACATTGGTGTGGATCTATGGCAGGCTTCAGCTGCTGTGAAGCAGAGGTGGTGCAATTGCTCTTTCATTTCCCCATTAAAAAGTAAAGCAACAAAGCTTTGCTTCAGCTTATTTTTGTCAGCACCTTACAGTGCTCAGGAGATTAATGGGGCTGCTCTGTTATGTTAATACCTGGCTACTCATTAATAGAGCTGTCCCCTTTCCGCACAGGGGGACGATTGATAGTTGAAATTCTGACACTGGCAATAGAAAGCCCTTTTCTTTTGTTCCTCAAGAGGGGAAAGTTTCTAAATAGATTTATTTTACCATGAAAACACAAAAGAGCCTGTGGTGCATTAATTTTTCATATGGAGAGGATATAAACAGGTTGCATGTTTAAATAATTTATTTAGAGTCCTAGAATAGGTAACATCTCTTTTCCCCCACCCCCACCCTCCTCACCTAAGTCATTCATCATTTTGAGGAATAGGTATTTGCCAACTCCTGAGTGGTTTCGGATTGGTGTAGTTTTACAGGCTTGGCTGAGATGCCAGCCAATGAAATTCTTGCCTTCCATCCACTGGAACAGGTTTACATTGGGTGTTGGATGTCCCAAGAAGAGATGGATATCTTTAAGACAAGGATGAGAGAAACAACAGCTCCCATCATCCCTGCTGGCTGGGGCTGATAGGAGTTGGAGTCCAAGAGAATTTGGAAGGCTACAAGCTGCCCATTCCTGCTTTAAGATGATGTTGCATAAATAATGGAGTATTTCGTGGCATAAGGCCTCAGCTATATTCTGTGTTCAGAAAGTAGGACATCCATTTGCAAGCCATGCTACCTCATATTTCATTGTTTCTCTTTAGATTGCCTAGATCAGTGGCTTTTTATGTGCCAGTTTAGCCTGTGTGTCCAGAGTCCCCTATCTGGGCAAAACTTGCAAATCCCAGCAGCTTGAACTCCTCAGCGGCAACCAGTCTTGCCATGTCCAGTACTTCTGAGCCAGGCCCAATCATGTGCAACTGAAACATCCAAAGAAGCAATTTTTGAAGAAAGAAAAAGCTGACGCATTCGTGGAAATTGTGATCCGTCTGCAGAAAAACTTAGAAGCACTACGCTCAGCGGAGGAATCAATCCTTTCTTGTAAATAGTTTGTCAAGCACTAATTTGACAGCCTGGGGCAACTGGCCCCACTTCCCTTTGTACCCAGAGAATGCACCTGGCTATAAGGACACCTGCAATTGATGAGCACATAGTCCCAAAGCATGGAGAACATAGTTTTGGGAATAAAAACTTGGAACTACTGTGCTGCTGCTGCTGACTGGCTTAGAAGAAGAAGAGAAGGGAGGGAGGGAGGGAGGGAGGGAGAAGGGAGTGCAGAGATGAACAAAGGTTGTCAAAAGGGCAAGGCAAGCTCTCTTGAAAATTTCGAAAAGAACAAGCACATGTATTTTTCCAAACAAATCTGCTGTCCAGTGAGATCTGTTTACCACCTGCCTTATCTTCGAGTCACAGCTGAAATAACAACATGGGCTTTCAGTCCTGGCAGGTAGCTTCTATCTGACTTAGAGCCAAGGTGACTTGGAAACCAGAAACCAGAGATGTTTGCTATTAAAACACATTAATGCTGTTATCAGCACACGAGGACGTATAACAATGCAGTCTGTCTGGACCAGCTTGGAGTTGATGGGTTGGGAAACAGTTTGAGCAGCTCACCCTTGGGGCAGAAACAGTCACTGGGAGCAGAAAGGGAGGAGGTCTGCATACTAAGGGCACAATCTAGCACATTTAAGCCCCATTGATCCTTCCGTTGAAACAGAAGGGACTTTGAAGTGCTGATTTCTCATTTCATTTCATTTTTCTTTTTTGCTGTATTGGATGAATCGTTAATAACAATAAGCACAATTTAGCATTTCCTTTGTGGTTAAAAAACATTGCTTCACATCCCCCATCTCAGCAATTCTTACAATAATCTTCAGCCTCTAACTATAAAAGTAAGAATGTGCACGTGAAATGGCTAGATGTATTTACTTCTGCCTCTCATTCCTTCCCCTTCTTCTGTTGTGTCCATGTCATGTGCCAAATTTTAGATAGTATGCTCCTTGAGGCAGGGACCTGCCGTTTTGTACTCTGTAAAGCCGGCTTCCTCAGACTCAGCCCCCCAAATGTTTTTGGCCTACAACTCCCATGAATCCCTAGCTAGCAGGACCCAGTGGTCAGGGATGATGGGAATTGTAGTCTCAAAACATCTGGAGGGCTGAGTTTGATGAAGCCTGCTGTAAAGTATCACTGACACTGATGGTACTATGTAAGTAAATAATATTTTATGGTAGGTCCGTCTTTGTAACTTCATGCTACAGTGTGAGGTGGAATGGGATTGAGAAGTAGTAGTTGGTGAAAGCCAAGTCAGTGTATTTATGTGTAAGCTCAGATTTAAATCGGGGGTGACATGTTCACATACACAATAGTTAAGCTAAACAAAATGACCAAGTTTGCACATGCCACTAATACAAATGATGGCTTAGTTTGAGTGAAGATCTTTACCCCGTGCTTCCCTGCTGACCCTGCTGCAGCCACACTACCTGAGGCTAAGCCACGTTTGGTGTGTTGTTGCCAGACCCAGGGCTATGGTTTGCCTCACTCCAGACAAACCATGAGCTGTAACCATGTTATTTTTTTATTATTTGTTTAGCACTTGTGTGGAGGAAGATAAAACACAAGATTGGGTTCAGATGTAACACACAGCTAAACCATAGTGCAGCAAGACATGGGGAGGAGCACGGCAGTCACAATCTTCAGTCTGGAAACCTGCTTATTCATGCTAAGCCATGGTTTGACTTAGAGTTGTGTATGAGTTATGTGTTGAGTCCAGGTACATCCGGCTTGCTTCCACTTCCAACGAGAAAACTTTAGTGTCGGCCACTGGGTCACTCACGTGGTGCACTTCCCCCAGGGAACACAGAAATGATAGCTCCCTATTCTTTTGGCCTGACATTTGGTGCAAAGCTGGGAATAGGATAAATGTTTTATATGAATCATGTCCTACCTGTGGGGTTCCTGTAGTTGGACTCTGTGGGAAACAGGATGCTAAACTAGATCTTTTGGTTTGATCCAGCAGAGATCTTACATTCTTATGCAAGGGCTTGTATATTTCCCCCCTGGGACATCCTTCACAATAAATGGCAATAGCCAGTCGCGTAGATTAAATAGTGACTTCACTGATCCCACCAGCCAGTTCTGGAACTTAGAGCAGACTGGCTGTCATTTTACTGAAACATAAGCAGAGCTCAAAATATGATGCCTATCCCTCAGTCATATAAGTGGCAGCCATGTTCCCATTTGTGGGAATATTAATGACACTGGAATCCTAAAGAAGAAGAAGAACTGTGTTATTATAGCAGCATAGCTGACCAGAATTAGCATAGGAATGACTTTTTCTGTGAGTTCCTTGCTGACCTGAAAATGGTAAAGAAAATACAGCCCTGTATGAATGACCTTTAGTGCAGCCAATAGGAGACAATTCTCTCCTGCAAAAACGTCTTATTACCTCCAACTGTATTTGCATATATGGCTTAAGTAAGCAGACAAATATTTTTTGTGTGATCCCATTCTGTACAGCTAGCAAAATCCCACATCCCTGCCTCCCCCCCCAGCCACTTGTAGATGAATTGCTTCAGCTTTGTCCCTGAAAAAGACCTATTAATTCATTTATCATTAAAGCAGGTGGGGGCCGAGGAGAAATATAGGGTTGGAATCTTCTAACACTCTATCCAAGGAGCTTTGGCTCCCCAACAGGCTGTTGAAGGGATTTTCTCTGTCTTCTAAAGAGAACTATGCTGTGTGCACACACACAGTGGCAGAGCTGGCACATATAATTAGCTTTCCCCCCTTTCTTTTGCTCGACATTCTTCCTTTTCTGTTCTGCGATATCTCGGGATTATATCCTCTCTGACTTTCTCAGTCCTTCCTTCCAGTCTTCTTTGCTGTTAAGGCTGCCAAAGCACCCTGAGAATATTATTTGTTATAAAAAGCTGGGAGTCTCTCCGCTGCATCCCTCACAGGGAAAGGCTAAACCCTTTAGTTAAACCATGTAGAAGCCTGTCTTGGCATTAAATGGCATATAACAGTAGCCTTCCAACCAAAAGCAGCTGCAAGGCGACAACCCTGCTTTCAGCCAACACAATGCAACTCTTTTGTTTACTTATTTGGGGGATTTTAATCATTTTTTAAAAAACAACCCACTCATGATATCTGACTTAGATGATTTTTTTAAAAAATGAACAGTTTCAATAAACAGTAGGTCATATAAGGGCATAAAGCCAAGCTGTTCATTAAAGGGGAAATACAATAATCCCAGATAGTTCGTAGTAGTGAAGCTGCCTGGTGAGACTTTCTAGGGAGGGTCTTCCAAAGTTGCTACAAGGCACGAAAGAGCTTGGCTCTTTCTTGTGCTCACCAGTCTAACTGATGGTGGCAGATGATCCTCAGAGGAGGACCTCAAGCTGAAATCCTGTAGCATTTTCCTGGAAATAAGTTTGCTTCTGAGTAGAGAAGCATCATATCACACTGCCATCTTAACTGATAGGCAAGCTCAGCTCTGTAGATCCTAGGTGAGATACATTATTAGGTACTGTTTAATTTCTGTATTTAATTTTAGTTCGATTTCACTAGCCATTTGGCTGTGACTACCATCTGGAACTGAACTCAAGGTCCAGGAGATAAAAATATGCCATATGGGCATTCTGCATCTAATATGAGCAAAGTATGGCAAGCAGAGGTGCTATATGTCTAACTCTACCTGTTTGTTTTAGAGAGGTGCAGCTTTGGAGTTGCCAGATCCTCACTTCTACTGTAAAATGGACCAGGGCAACCAACTAGGTTGTGTCTGCTGTGCTTCCCATCCTGTTTCTGCCTATAGCTGGTGGGCAGGTGGATGAATGCAGAGGAACACTGTACAGGGCACTGGTGGAGAACCTCTGGCCCAGGGGCCAAATTTCATAGAATCATAGAGTTGGAAGAGACCACAAGGGCCATCAAGTCCAACCCCCTGCCAAGCAGGAAACACCATCAGAGCACTCCTGACATATGGTTGTCAAGCCTCTGCTTAAAGACCTCCAAAGAAGGAGACTCCACCACACTCCTTGGCAGCAAATTCCACTGTCGAACAGCTCTTACTGTCAGGAAGTTCTTCCTAATGTTTAGGTGGAATCTTCTTTCTTGTAGTTTGGATCCATTGCTCCGTGTCCGCTTCTCTGGAGCAGCAGAAAACAACCTTTCTCCCTCCTCTATGTGACATCCTTTTATATATTTGAACATGGCTATCATATCACCCCTTAACCTCCTCTTCTCCAGGCTAAACATGCCCAGCTCCCTTAGCCGTTCCTCATAAGGCATCGTTTCCAGGCCTTTGACCATTTTGGTTGCCCTCCTCTGGACACGTTCCAGTTTGTCAGTGTCCTTCTTGAACTGTGGTGCCCAGAACTGGACACAGTACTCCAGGTGAGGTCTGACCAGAGCAGAATACAGTGGCACTATTACTTCCCTTGATCTAGATGCTATACTCCTATTGATGCAGCCCAGAATTGCATTGGCTTTTTTAGCTGCCGCATCACACTGTTGGCTCATGTCAAGTTTGTGGTCAACCAAGACTCCTAGATCCTTTTCACATGTAGTGCTCTCAAGCCAGGTGTCACCCATCTTGTATTTGTGCCTCTCATTTTTTTGCCCAAGTGCAATACTTTACATTTCTCCCTGTTAAAATTCATCTTGTTTGTTTTGGCCCAGGTCTCTAATCTGTCAAGGTCGTTTTGAAGTGTGATCCTGTCCTCTGGGGTGTTAGCCACCCCTCCCAGTTTGGTGTCATCTGCAAATTTGATCAGGATGCCCTTGAGTCCATCATCCAAGTCGTTGATAAAGATGTTGAATAAGACCAGGCCCAAGACAGAACCCTGTAGCACCCCACTAGTCACTCTTCTCCAGGATGAAGAGGAACCATTGATGAGCACCCTTTGGGTTCGGTCAGTCAGCCAGTTACAAATCCACTGAGTGGTAGCATAGTCAAGACCGCATTTTACCAGCTTCTTTACAAGAATATCATGGGGCACCTTGTCAAATTTGGCCCTCCTGGGGCACCTTGTCAAATTTGGCCCTCCTGTACTCTCTCTTTGGCCTTTGGGACTCTCTCCTGAGCCTCATTCCTCGCTGGCCTTGCTTTCCACCTGCCGTGAATGGTTTTGCCTGGCTGGTATGTGCCATTAAGCTCTAATAATGCTTCTTGCTTGCTTGGATTGGGGAAACAGAGAGAGAGAGGTATGCGAGTAGGAAGACACTAGACTACTGTACAAAGGTAAAATTCACATTCCCCCTCCCTACTTTTGTTTCTGGCCCCACCCACCACTGGCATGTGGCCCCTGGAAGGTTGCTCAGAATGGAATGTGGCCCTATAGCTGAAGAAAGATAATTGTGGAGCCCAGGGCAGCAGGGATGCTGGATGTGTTGAATCCCCTCCTGCTGTCCTGCCGCTATCTCAGTGTGAGCTCCTGGCAGCTTTGCAGTTCTCCCTCCTGCGTTGAAGAAAGAAGACGGTCTATTACCATTGCTGGAATGGAAATATTGCTCTTCCTTGCCAGGCAATATGTAAAATGACAAAGCAGCTGCTTGTAGTAGCTGGTTGCTTATTAATTTTAATAGCTTCTCTTCCTTTCCTTACATGAGGTTATCTGATGGTGTTTTATGTTGGCAGAGAAGCGGGGGGGGGGCTATTCAGAGCACCGCCGTCCTTGTAGCCTGAGACATTCTCCCCAGGAGAGAAATGTATGCCAGAGACAAATGTAAACTGCATTTTTTGTCTCTAAATATCTGAATACGTGTGTGTGTGTGTGTGTGTGTGTGTGTGTGTGTGTGTGTGTGTGTTAATGCTTTAGTCATCATAGCTGCTCAGCTACCTCAGCAACAGTCCATCTTTCTTAAGAGGCAAACCTACCATGAAGCCACGTGAAGCAACCACCTCAGGCAATGGGTTGCAAGCACAGAGCACAGGCGAGTGGGAGACAGTTGGGCCAGCCAGATACATTTTGCTGCCTGAGGTAAAGGACATGATGGCATCCCCATAGAGGAATCACTGGACTGGCAGCTGAATCTCTCACATTAGGCTAGTGCTCTCCATTGCACCTAAGGCAGCAGGCTAGTGTGTGGGGCGGGACGGGGCTAAGGGAGACGGACCAGGCTGTCTGGTATATGCAGCTCTGTCCTTCAATACAGAACAGCCAGGGTGCTTCTGCCACAGCCCCCCAGTATCTACTGCCTGAGGTAGTTACCTCACTCTGCCTAATGGTAGAGCTGGCCCAGAGAGGCAGAGTAGTCTGAAACCCAATTGCCACTTTCATTCACATTGTCATCACCACTATGAATTATTATGCAGCATTCACCATAAAGTCCTAGGATGGGTTATAGCAACACAAATAATACATTTTCTTAAATAAAAAAGCCATACATATACAGCAAAAATAATACATGAATGTTGGTGGGGGAAGGAATGAGATCACCTCCATCAGCCCCACCTCTCGCCCTCTGTGAATTCAGTGGATTTTGTGAAGGCAGCTCTGCACACATAAACTGTATATCCGTTGTTTTTTGATATGCAGGTGGACCTCTGATCCAGCTTCTTCACTGCAAGGGAGGCTGGATACAAAGAGGGTGGGGCCAGGATCTGTGATCCCATTTCTCCCTCCATGTGTTGAGTGAACACAATATGAAGGGGGGCGAAAGAGGTGACCTATAAACCATAGTCTGCCATACTCTTGCACAGCTCAATCACTGAATCGTATCCCATGTTGACTAATGTGAGGGGTGTGTCGACTGGGTTCCCTTCATCTCATGCACCAAAATGTATTGTCCAACTCTGGTATTCACAACATCTGGAGGACATCATATTGGGATAGGGTTGCCTAATTTATTCCAGCTTGCTCCATCCCTATGATTTAGGCTGGAAATCCACGCACACTTGTTGTTTAGTTGTTTAGTCGTGTCCAACTCTTCGTGACCCCATGGACCAGAGCATGCCAGGCACACTTACCTGGGAGTAAATCCCGCTGAACACAATGGGACATAAAAATGAACACACATAGGATTGACTGTTAGGGTTGCTTTCAACAAAACGGTTCAGAATCTAGGAAAATATATTGTTACGGTTTTGCAGGTGGAGGAAGTAGGCTGTGTGTTGAGACCCCTCCAATCCCTGGATCCAGCAAGGGTTAAAATTTATTCAAGGTTTCTAATTCTTGGAACAGCCAGGCTAGCTTCCTGATGATATGTGAAGAGAACAAAGGGAGATGGCAAATGGGTGGGGCCCCTTCCTCAACTTGCAGATAGGAGAAGGACAAAAGCCACAGGTGAGAGTTAAGAGTTCAGTGATGTGACCTAGAAGTAAACTAGCAAGCTGAAGAGGGATGTTTGAGAGCAATGGTTGAGTTCTGTTTGAATCCAAGGCTACAACTGTGGGAGAATCAATACACTTTTGAGGTGTTGATGATGTGAGATCAGGTTGTTTATTGGAGTGTGCTTTTTTCGGGGGGGGGCGCAGGGGTACGCATACCCCTAAACATCTTTGTACTTTTGTCCACTTACTGTATTTATTTTTCCCAATTTGAACTATAAAATGTTTATTTTCTTGAGTCAAAATGAGAGTACTCCTAAACATTTTTTTTTTTAGAAAAAAGCACTGTATATGGGTAAATAAACCATATGCCATAAAGGCACCACAGTCTCTACTGTGCCTCATTTCAAAGAGGAAACATGAGCCCTAGGTAAATGCCTGGAGCCCCTGGAATCTCACACTTCTCTGAGATTGGGGTGGCATGCAACAATAAGATGTGCTCAAATCCGATTCCAGGTTAAATTTCTTATACCGTATAAGAAATACTTTGAAAGCTCTTTTTGTAACCACTGGGGAAGCTGCCAGTTTCCAAGGAGTAATTTACTTCATCTTTGCTCCCCCCTGGTTTCCGATGAGGTAGAGATATGTGAACCGAATTCTCTTTCTGCCCTTTGGCAGGATATTACAGCCAACTGGCTTGGAGAGGATCTACATTTACTCACTGTGGCAAATGACAGCATCTGCATTTGCCCTGGGATGCTGCTTAGCTGAACCTCTCTGTCCCTGATATCCTCCTCCAGTGTTGCAGCTGATGTTCAGTTCCTTCCTGCAAAGCGTGACATGCTCAGGCTGTTGTGGGGGAGGGGGGGAGAGTAACCTCCAGCTGAGCAGGACATTCAGCTTCCCACCTCACCTTAAATGTCTTCATTGTTTCCTTAGCAAAGCCCCATTACAGCAACTCCAAATCCTATTATAAGAGACATTAGGAAGGAATAGGAACTGAGCCGCAGATAAGTATTTGAAAGGCAGCCTTCATAATCCCTTTGCCTCTAGGTATGAATGAAGAAAAACCCTTCAGCGGCCCAGTTAAGTAAGCACAGTTGTTACTATGCAGCAGCTGCTTTGTATGCAGGGCCAGCCAGGTGTTGTGTACACAGGCGGCTTTCCTTAAAAATTGAATTTGTATCAGGTTGTGTGTGGGTTTTTTTTTAAATGTGCTCTGAAATAAGAGATTGTTTAGTGATTCCCACAGTCAAGAAACATAGTTTTGGGTGAAACGTTTCACCTTTTCGTCACTCAGCTTCAACAGCCAACGTGGTTTTTTTGCACAGGTGGCAAATTAATGTTTGTCATTTGCTCAGGGCCGTCTCCAAGCCTATGAAGGCCAGAGTAGCTTCACTGGCTTTAAAAACATATCTGGAAGTGACTGCTTTGAGGTCTTACTGTCCCGTCCATTCCCTGTGCCCAGTGTTTGTTCCTGCATACTTCTTCATCTCAGGGCTCATTAAGCCACTACCTTGCTAAAGCTAAGTAGGGCTAGGTCTGGTCAGTGCCTGGATAGGTGAGCACCCCTAGAAACTACAAGTACAGAACCTGGGGTTCCAGGATGGAAGGAAGGCGGGACATAAACTTAAGGCAAAATGAGCAAATAAATTAAATAATATGTGAAGGTGCCAACTTTCTTCCTTACCAGGGTGGTGGTGGACAGCCTCTGTGTTTGTAACCACTATTATAACAGGCACAAATTCAATAGATGTAAATAACATGATGGGGAAAATACATGTTGGAAGAAAGCTTCATCTCTTGAATGCATTTATTTTGATGTATCCACTTATATCCTGATCCCCAGTTCACATGTTTCAAGGTGGCTAACAGAATATCTATAGAACTACAATAATCATTCCTGCTTTTAACATACAGTAACTGTTAGGGAAGAAACAAGGTAATGAATCTATTAGCATCCTAATTTAAATTATTTAGGGTGGACAATCATAGCATTTTAATAATTGAACTTAGCGCATATGGTGTTCTGTATTTACAGGGGGTCACCAACCTCTTTGGACAAGTGAGCTTATTTTGAATTTTGAGAGTGCTGTGGGCCCAGCCCAATGTCTGTTGTGGGGCAGAGGGCATGGCATAGCACAAAATTAGAGAGTACGGTCATGGTGAAGCTTTCCCCGTAATTGTATTGCCATACTAGAACATGTTTAAACTGTTGGATTTCTTCTAGTGTTAACGGCACTAGAACTCTGTTTTCCCCAGTGCCAAACTTAAACCAAAACATAGGCTGTAGCTCCTATTAAACACAAAGTAATTTATTCCTGAGTGGGTATGTATACAATTGTACTGTAATTTAACTTTACAGTGAACTCTTAATGAGTGCCTAGACTTCAGCTCCTGCACAGCAGGAGACAGGCTTAAGCCTCTTTGGAAACTTTTCATGTTTGCCTTTTGTGATAGAGGGTTTTTGGGGTTTTTTAACATCCACCCACTGTTAGTGTGTAGTAGTATTTGCAGAAAATAATTTTTAGGGACTGCTTGATCTCAGACTAATCCACCACGGGAAAGATGTAACCTGGTTGCTAGGGAAAAAGGAAGGGCCAAGTATGGGAATTCCAAGGGCTAGAAAATAAATCAGAAACTGGAAAAGTGCATTAAAGGAGAGAGGAAAACAGCAGGTCTTGAAGACCTAGGGATTCCTATTGCCTTGTATCCAAAGAACTAACTTATCAATCACTGCTCTGACTTCACTCATTGACTATAAACACTTTCAGGCAGGAGCAGTCAAGCTGACTCATTTCATATAAATTGCTTAGAAGGGTACCTGCACATTTTGCTGCATAACTTTCTTTCTAGGAGGGCTGCAGACTTAGGGTGGTCTTCAGCTAAGTTTTACACAGAGTAGGCCCATTGAAATCAATGACAGTGACTCATTTAAATGGGCCTACTCAGAATAAAACTTAGTTGATTTTCATCCTTATTTTTATTTTTTTAAATAAAGCTCAGAATGTGGGAGCCCTACCTGGAGGTGCCAGTGAAGGCCTTTGTAGGTGCAACACTGGTGACCCTTGCTCTAAAATAAGTACCGTATTTTTTGCTCTATAAGACGCACTTTTCCCCTCCTAAAAAGTAAAGGGAAATGTGTGTGCGTCTTATGGCGCGAATGCAGGCGGGAGGCTCTGCTCAGCGTTCCCTTTAAAGAGCCACATGGAGTGTGTGTGTGGCTCTTGGGGGCTTTTCCTCGAGGACGGAGAAGGGCTGCCCTTCTCTCTCCTCAGGGAAAAGCCCCCAAGAGCCTCACACACACTCCGTGCGCTCTTTAAAGGGAGTGCGGCTCTTGGGGGAGCCTTAGCCTCGCGCAGCCTCTCCTGGGCAGGGGATGATGGCTCTCCTTGCCCAGGAGAGGCTGCGCGCGGCTATCCCATAAGCCAGGACAGCCTACGGGATCGCTGCGCAGCAATCCCGCTTGCTGTCCTGGCTTCTGGGATTCAGAATTTTTTTTTTCTTGTTTTCCTCTTCCAAAAACTAGGTGTGTCTTATGTTCTGGTGCATCTTATAGAGTGAAAAATACAGTAATAATTAAATGTGAACACACAAACAAACACTATCGTTCCCTGCAGAAATGTTGATTCCATTAATTTTCAAGCTCATCAATTAATTCTACCTATTCTCCTCCAAAACAGATCACCCCAAATTCATTCCATTAACTTCCCAGGTCAAGATTTAAATGTCTTCTCCCAAAATTATTTAAGTAACTTCTTTCATCTTCCAAAGTCATTCCTTTTCCTTCCAACTCATTCACTTTTGTTCACAGCATTCAGACTGCCCTCTTGACTACCAGGCCAAATCAACAGACGCTTGCTCATCAGTGCTTTTATTATTAACTGATAAAATGGTGCTGCTGGCTGCTTTTATTATTAAGTGCTGAAATCCTGCTGCTGAGCGTGATGTGTGCCCTTCTGCAATGCTTTAAGCAGGGCTCCATCCAGATCACGGAAGACCGTCAGTCTCCGGCTGCAGGCAGCAACCAAGTAGCACTATTAATAGCACTATTGGAAATTAATGTGCTAGCAACACAGGAGCCAAAAACGAGGTGAAAGCAGTTTGGGGGCTTACACAGATAAGAATTGCCCGGTTTAAAGTGGAAGGTACTTGGGGAGCCCATGGAATGAAAAGATCTGCAAAAAAATTACTTGCCCTGAACATACCATGCATTTAAAGCACCCACCCTAGCCCTCATAATCCTGGGAGCCATAGTTGGTTAAGGCTGCTGGGACAGGTAGCTCTGTGAGGGGTTAATGCCTAGGATTTTTGGATGTTGGTGTGTACTAGTGTTGTTTTAAATAGAAATCAGCTGTAGTGGAGCACTGATACTAGTTTTTCTGGTAGTGTTTGAATTGTGAATTAGCTATGAAACCAGGTGGAGGGAGACCAAGGTATGACATACCTAAATTCTAATCCATGTTCCAGTGAATCCCTGCAGATTAGAAGTGTGGGTGTCTGAAAAAGATATGAGCAGGCTCTGGTAGATTATATTGCTTTAACCATCAATGTCCCACTTTACATATACTGGAACTGAGCACTTGCCTGGTTTTCTCCCACTTTAGGAAAAGTAGAATACAAACATTAGCCACTGTGGGAACAAGATTCTGGACCAGATGGACCATTGGTGTGATCTAGCAGGGTCTCCTTAAGTTCTTAAAAGGGCTGTCCATGAACAAGGACAGAGCCTCCTCAAGCAAGCAACAACATGATGCTTTTGGAAAGTGCCTTTGATGTATGCAGTGTTTATGGACATGCACATGACACATATCCTAGTCCCATTCAATTGGCCAGAATGTCAAGACAGTGTATACCCAAATCTGGGATCACTGGTTGTTGCAGGTAACTAGGGGTGAACTTTGGTAATATGGCACTCTGAGCAAGGACAAACTTTGGCGCCCTAATTATTTATTTGGCACCCTCCTCCCTCTTGCCTTCCATTCTGCACATGTTCTCAAGCACCATGTAGATACTTTTTGAACCTCCCCCCTGTACATGTTCTCAAGCACCATGTAGATACTTTTTGAACCTCCCCCCTGTACGCTGATTCATCTCCACCTGTAATTAGACCCATAGTAAGCATACATCCCTAGAATATACGGTTCAAGAAGATCAGGGCTGGGAAATGTCTCCTATCTGAGCAGGGCCCAAGACATTGGAGTCCTGTAGACATGACAGTACTGGGCAAGATGGCCAGTAGTTTGACTCTGTATAAGGGAAGTCTATAACACTGAAAAAATGGTCTGCAGTTGTGGCATCCACTAGAGACTGCGTAGTTCACGTCATTGTAAGCATGGGGGCTTATGCATCATTGTTCCCTGTGGATTATGCTTCCTGCTCTCTTACTCTTTTTCCATAATAGCCAAAACCAAGGGGGGGTCAGTACCGTGACTGCTTTAGGCATCATATGGATTTCAGAAGGTGAGTCCCAGCTCTGAGTACTCATAAGATCATCCCCAGGGCTTACCCTAAGTCTAGCTGTCAAGCATGGTCTCTTTGTAGGAAGCTACCACTTCCTTTTTTCACAGCATGTTTAGTTTTAGATATCCCCCCTTTCCTTTCTTTTATTCCTGAACTGCTGAAATGGATATTGATCTGGTCTCAGCTTTTGCAGTTCTACCTTCATCTTAGCTCTCTAATCTGGCTTGGTATTTAAGCCATTCATCTCCAGCATGGTATGTATTCAAGGGCTTTGATAGGAAAACAGATAAGACGTTTTCTTGAAGATTAAGCAAGAAAGTAATGAAATGATCCCGCGGTTACAATGAACTCCAAAGCTTCCCAGGGATTTTTCATGCTAGCTCTTCTCAAGCCACTTTGACCTGGAGTCAAGCAGCAGCAGCTGCAAGTGGCTGCCCAAGCTGTGCTAGGAAAAGTTAGACGCTGCCGGCGCCTTCCGTGCTATCTTGTCTTTCACGGAAGCAGCAGCACGTTGAGCATATCTGCTGCCGGCGGATACTCCCCATAAATATCAAGACTACAGGCAAGTGGCTGATGTTGCAACTTCTTTGGAGACATGTCTGATTTAGTGTGTAATATAGCAGAGGTTATGGTGTAACTTTTGTGTGGAACGCCAGGATTTACGGTACATACAGCGCTCTGCAACTTTGCTGCCAAACTCTCTGATTTACGGTGGTGCCATTTGTGGTTTGGACTAGCAGAGATGTTTGTTTCAATGAGTCCAGAGCATTTTGGCCACCATTTGGGAAACCAGGGGAGGCTGAGTACGAGAAAGGCCTCTGCAGTGGTCTTCAAGCATACAGGTGAAACTCGGAAAATTAGAATATCTTGGAAAAGTTCATTTATTTCAGTAATTCAACTTAAAAGGTGAAACTAATATATGAAATAGACTCATGACATGCAAAGCGAGATATGTCAAGCCTTTATTTGTTACAATTGTGATGATCATGGCGTACTGCTGATGAAAACCCCAAATTAACAATCTCAGAAAATTAGAATATTAAATGAAATCAGCAAAACAAGGTGTAATGGTTATAGGGGTTGCTCGTGCGTAAGTTGCCGCCATTCCTGGCTAGGTTACCTGGTTGAACCCTTTCTGTCTGGACAGCCCTTCACTTCATGGCTGTTTCAGTCACTGGCAGAATCCGTCAGTGGGCGTTTCTTGAACTTCTTCCAGCAAATAAGTTCTTTGACGCCAAGTCTCCTCCTCCTCTCTCTGCGCGGAAGTCTTCTGCGCAGGGAGGGTGTGGGCAGCGGAGCCCCCGTGCTCTCTCCGCTGGTCTCCGGTGAAGAGTCCTGGAGCCTCCTCTCCGATTCCCCCATCTGCCCCCCTTCTCCACTGGTGTTACGCTGATTTCCTTCCCCAGCAGATGGGCTGCCTCTCTGCCTGCTGGGACCCTCTCCGGCATCCCTCTGGAGCCTTCCCTCCACCTCTGGCTCCGATGGCAGTTCCCTGACACAAGGATTGCAAATAGAGCAATATTGGACCTCTGAGAAGTAGAAGCATGCATATGTACTCAGTACTTGGTTTGGGCCCCTTTTGCATCAATCACTGCCTCAGTGCGGCATGGCATGGATGCTATCAGCCTATGGCACTGCTGAGGTGTTATGGAAAACCAGGAAGCTTCAATAGCAGCCTTCAGCTCTTCTGCATTGCTTAGTCTCATGTCTCTCATCTTTCTCTTGACAATGCCCCATAGATTCTCTATGGGGTTCAGGTCAGGTGAGTTTGCTGGCCAATCACGCACAGTAACCCCATGGGCATTGAACCAGGTTTTGGTACTTTTGGCAGTGTGGGCAGGTGCCAAAGCCCTGCTGGAAAATGAAGTCAGCATCCCCATAAAGCTCGTCTGCGGAAGGAAGCATGAAGTGCTCCAAAATCTCCTGGTAGACGGCTGCGTTGACCCTGGACTTAATGAAGCACAGTGGACCAACACCAACCCTTTTCCACAATATTCTAATTTTCCGAGTTTCACCTGTATTGATTGCCAGTAGATGAGAAACCATGTGCAAAGTTAGGGCTGCTTTACCTGTTAGTATACTATTTGTACCTCATAATCTCTGAGGCAAATGCAAGTACCTATTTTGGCACATGTACACTGCAAAAAACATGCCAGGGAATTGTATAACTTTTCTTATTTCCTTGCTTAGTTTCTTCACAGTGTTCACAAATGATGGGCAAGACAGACTTCAAATTGTCCTCTAAAAGATTGACCTGTTTCCTCTGCATTGAGAAAATCACTCAGTTCTTTCACATTCAATTCCAAACCTTTTATGGATCTGTAAAATTAAGTATTTTCATGGGAGGCACAACTGGCTCCCTCAACCCCACTTCCCACAGACAACCATGACACTCCTCCCCTGTTTTTCCTCCAACTTCCTTCCATTTTTAAAATTATTTATAAGCTGTTCTTTTGGGTACAACTCATCCAGGGTGGCTTCTCTCTCATTAAAAAACACCAAAAAAAACAACAAATTTATATAGCAGTGTTTTGACATAGGCCTGGGTTTATTGATTTGTACATTGCTTCCCACCAAGAAAAGCCCAAAGCAATTTACAGCCAAAATAAAAAATACAACAATAAAATAATGGAAACCTTAATAAAACAGATTTAAGAGTACAATCACATCATTGGTGCTCCTCAGATCCCCAGGAAAACAACAATGAATTTTGCCTGGTGTTAATGCAGTGACAAAATTGGTGCCGTGTGAGCCTCCCTGGGGAGAGCATTCTATAAACGGGATAACTGCAGAGAAGACCAGTTAAAATAATGAAAATAAAAGAGCAAAATAAGTTCCAGCAAAATAGAAATACCATCCATTCTAGAATAGCTTTCTGAAATAATTGTCTTATAATTAAGAACAAGCAGGCCAAATAAATGTGTTTTTAAAATTGGCATATCTTTGATAGAGGATTTCTGCAATCTGGGGGCCACAGCAGTAAAGCCCCTGTCTTCTGTGCCTCCCAACCTTACAGGAGGACTTGCACACAGGGCACCTGAGGCAGATCTTAATGCATTGACAGACCCATACAGGCATTAGTATCCCTCCATATAATTTGGTCCCAACCTGTTTAGATTTATGTTTGGAAGTGAAAACCAGCACTTCCCCCTTGTGCTTGTCTTTGTTGCTCTGGTGTAGGCAGTGGGAAAGGGAGGGAGTCTGGTACACTGCTATGGCTGTATAGTAGTTAATAGTAAATACCCATGTAAATAGTGTGGAGGGAAACCTGATGCTCCATGCATCTGTCATACAAATTGCCTGACCTTCCTATTCCTGCATCTCCCTTGGCTTTTTGAGGTACCTCTTCTGTCTCTGCTAGTGAAGTACTTCCAGTCGATACTAGTTCATTGGTGTGAATGGGACCCCTGTCCCGCCAGTCTCATTTTGCCTTCAGCCAGCCCCCACCCGTTTGCTTTTTTACTTACATCTGGTCTGGAGTGGCAGTGGCATTGGGTGTCCACTTCCTCCTCTTTAGCCATAGTGCTGCCCTTGAGGGACTCAACAGGAGGATGGGGACCAGAATGAGTTGGCTCCATATTCTGTTGGTCTTTCTGCCTTCATACTATCGGCTCAAGTGGGCATCAGCCACCACTGGAGTAAAATAGACAAGTTTTCTTGTTCCCAGAAATCAAATATGTTGTTATTATGGATTATACAAAGTTGACTACTCAGTGAGTTCATGGATAAGGTGAGATTGAACCAGGGTCTTTCTGTTGCACACCTTTTGCTCTTTACTGCCACATTATGCCAGCTTTTTGAAAGGATAGTTGGTCAATGAGAAATATCATTTTGCTACTCTGTGCTTCTAATTCTACGGGACTCTGGGGACAATTAAAAAACGACTATTCTCTTGGAAAAACATTCCTTACAGTGGATATATAGGGAGTGTTGAAAATGGGCATGTAATTCTTTTTCTGTTGCATTTGATAAAATGTTCAGTAACACAGCTTTGGATTTCTTTTGAACGAAAGGTCAGTCATGGACAGAGGGAAAACTGTCATATCACATACCTAACCCCTGCTTCAAGTAGCTGTTTCAATAAATTTCAGAGTAATAGCTCATTATTTTCACTCCTTGGTAATTGAGAACCAGGGAGCAGAGCAGCTAAACTTGTTTGTTCCTGCCAGAGAAAACTGTTTTAAAACCTTCCCTTTATGCTGGTTTCTTCTCTTTGGTGCGTTGATTCTTCGAGACAATCTCCCACAGTGCATCTGTTTGTTATTAGGCATTGCAGTGTCTATTGGTGGATCTAAATCCAGGCACATCAGTTTGCCAGATATGATTTCATGTAAAAGACAGGTCCTAATCTATCCTCTTTGTCTTCTGTCAGCTGAATTAAATTGACTGAATGGGAAGGACACAATGATAATCTTTTGTTGGTCGAATCTGGGGTGACTGAACATAGATCCTCACTTTTCCTGCTCAAGCAAACAAGATGATGTAAAATATTGGTGAAGCTGCTGTAGTTCAAAAATATTAGGCTCCAAATAGAAATTTATGGAGTTTGCAGTGCATGTGTTTTTTGAGATGAGTTCCCTCGTCCCTGAAAAAGGTCTTCAGCTCAGAATTTCAACTAAGGATATTATATTATTCATTCTTAAGATGGTCGCTGCTGTGTTGGTGCATGTTGAAATCGTCTTACATTTTAAAAAATAAGTGACTTGAAAGATTAATTTGGACAGAAATGCCTAAGTTAGAAAAAATGACATTTGCCCCATGAGCAGGACCTGCATCCTGTACACCTGGTGGTGTAGCAGTTAGATAGTTTGAACTAGACCTCAGGAGACTGGCAGCAGGACTAGCAGAGCTATCCCTGAATCTGGGGTCACTTTTTTGACTTGGACAGCTGTGGGAGTGGAATAGTGGTTAGTGCCCATCAAGGAACAAGGCATCATTGAGCATGAACTACTCAGGGAAAATAGGGAACAAGTTATGAGGTTTTTTTGGTGGAGGTGGAATAGGCTGTATGCATAAGCCTCCTTCTAATTCCTGGATCCAGCATGGATTCGATTCCTGAAATAGCCAGGCTAGCTTTCTGGTGTTGTAATGGCCGTCTGAGTATGAGCCAGGGGGAGCAGGTGGCGCTTTGGTCTAAACCACTGAGCCACTTGCGCTTGCCGATCAGAAGGTCGGTGGTTCGAATCTGCATGACGGGGTAAGCTCTCGTTGCTCTGTCCCAGCTTCTGTCAACCTAGCAGTTTGAGAGTATACCAGCATGAGTAGATAAATAGGTACCACTGTGGCAGGAAGGTAAATGGCATTTCCAGGTGCTCTGGTTTCTGTCAGTGTTCCATTGCGCCAGAAGCGGTTTAGTCATACTGGCCACATGGCCCAGAAATCTGTCTGTGGACAAATGCCAGATCCCTTGGCCTGAAAGAGAGATGAGCGTCGCAACCCCATAGTCGCCTTTGACTGGACTTAACTGTCCAAGGGTCCTTTACCTTTTACCTTATTAAGGTAACAAAGGAAATGGTTCTGTGCCTGACAGCAAATGGGTGGGTCCACCTCCCTCAACTCACTGATAGTTAGAAAGACAAAGGCCAGAGTTGAGGGTTGAGGTGTGTTTAAGATAGAAGCTGGAAACAAGGCAGCAAGCTAGAAAAGCAGGAGGTCAGAGCCAGGCCTAATTTCTGCTGGGATCCAAACCTGTGGCTATGGGAGAAGCAAGACCCTTTTGAAGTGTTGATGCTGTAAGCCCCTCCATCATAGACTCGGGTTGCATACATGTGTAAAGAACCCATATTATCATAAAGACACCACAGTCTCCCCTGTGCCTCATTTTGAGGAAACCGAACCCTGGAACGGCTAAAATCTCACATTGCTTAGCGATTGGGGTGGTGTGCATCATAGAGTAGACGTAGGCGGTGTGCTGTCTTTCCCCACCGCCATCCCCACAATGTAATGTCTGCATTTTTTCAAATAATTATGAGCCAACTTCAAACTCTTGTGAAAAAATATTTATTTGCATATAGCATTCTCCAGTGCAGCTTCTAACTGGCAATCCATTTTTTATTTGAGTCAAGGGGAATTCCTGTTTTCAAAACCAATCGTTCTATCCTAGCGAGGAATGAGCACATTTCCCTTTGCATATAAAAGTCGTTCTTGCACACATAAAAAGGACAATTAATGACACAAACACTACTCACCCGCCCCCAAGCATTCAACAACTTGGTGCATGCACAGTAAAACATCGGTTTGGGCCTGCTTTGCGTGGAAACAAGGATGTAACTCAATGGCCACATGCCTGTCATGTGTAATGTGTAGGACAGGGATGCCCCTTCCCACAACCCTGTAGTTGTCTTCAGAAGGGGAAGGAAGGACATTCTTCTCCCGTTATCTCATAGTTGGTTGTGGCAGGGTGGGGTGGACTCCCAAGTGTGGCACTTTTCTTTCTCCCACATTGCTGAATGGCACCATTACATTTATACAGGAGGAGGAAAGTAAAGGGATGCATTCAGGGACACCACTGGCATGGACACAAGAGACAGTTAAGCAACAAGCGTAGCCTGCTAAAGAGGAACAGAACTGGCTTAAATATACTACCGTATTGTTATTAATCCATTACACAACACATTCTTCCCTTGCAATCATTTTCGATTTTCGTAAAGATCTTCAGGCTGATTGCATGCTGTAAAAAAAAATGTCCCAAAATCAATTGTAAAAGGTATGAAAAACACAATATTGCTAATACTTTATCGACTGCGTTATTAAATGTCACGCTACTGATGATAATGATCTTCCTTATGGGCTGAATGTGTCACAGTAACCTTCTTCTTGATAGCATCAATGAGCCCACCAAAGCGATGCCACGTGATGCAACTCTCTCAGAAGTGAGGGATGCTCCTTTGATGTCGCCTATTAGCTTGGGCTTAGAAGCAAGCTGCGTCCTGCAATATGCCGTTCGGCCACAAGGGTGAGCCAGCAAGCATTTTCCACCGCATCTTAAACTAGCTATAACAAAGTCTCTAGCAAGGACAAGCCGTTGCAATAACTCAGCATGCCACTCAGATCCTGAAGTTCTTTAGATGATGAATATTTCCTTGGGCACCTTTGTCTTAGAGCTGTTGGCCAGCGTGAGCTGCAAGCTTTATTGACTGTTATTCTCTTCTGCTGCATCAGCTTTAACCAGGTTTGTGGACACAATCGCTCTCAGCTCTATCAGAATTAATGGCAGAAGGTCAGGCTCTCTCAGCAGAGTGCCTGCCTGATTTGCTCCCTGACTGACTTCACTCCAGAGGACCTAGCAGAGAAAAAAGCCATATTGTCCTCTGTGAAACAGGTGCCAAAAAGAACAGATTTGCAATAAGCCATCAGTACTTTGTATTTGACCTTCTGTGAGTAAACCACACGGTCATCCCTTGTGAGTCTTCACTCTTCCATCCTCCCCTCCCTCTCTAAATCTATATTGTAAGCTTCTTGAGGTGGGAACTTATTTCATTATTTAACATGGCCCTTTAAAGTGCCATGTACACCAGGGGTAGGGAACCTTAGGCCTGGGGGCCAAATCTGACCCTCCAGGCATCTCTCTCTGGCCTTTGGAACGCTCCCCAGGCTACACCCCTCACTGGTCCCGCTCCACAGCCGCCTCCTTCTTTCTTTTTGCCTGAATGACTCCCTGAACTGTAATTATGCCTCTATGGAGCAATGTACATGGAGGTCTATGTGGCTGGACAGTAGCCTACTGGACAAAGACAAAGACAAGGCATTAATTGCCCTACTCACCAATGGCATGTGGCACCCACATGGTTGCCCACTAGAAGATGTGGCTTTGCACCCCAAGCTCATTGCTTGTCTGGGGGCGGGGAGATAGAGAGAGATGTGTGAATATGTGCAGAAACCAGCCAACTGTACAAAGGCATAATGTCCATTTGTTGCACCATTCACTTTCACCTGTAGCCATACCCATCAGTGCATATGTGGCCCTCAGAAGGTTATCCGGAAGGGAATGTAGCTGAAAAAGTTGCCATTCCCTGATGTACATCGAAGCGGCTACAGTCATAATAAATAGCACCCCCAAACTGTATCCAGTTGTGCCTTTCCACTGAGGGAAAATTCTTTGGTCCATCAGAAACTGTTAGTGGAAGGGAGGGGAGGAAGGGGTGGGCATCTGTGCTAATCCTATTTCCCTCTGAAGTCTCCCAAGTCCACTCCACCCCAAATCACCTCTAAATGGACCCTTTAAAGTCGTGTGGCAGCTGGTGCAGGGGAATGCAGGAGAAACGAGGAATTTGCTAGCATCATTTCTCTTTTTGCACCCCCTTTGCACTTATGGAAGCTGAATTAAACAGCATTCTACCAACTGATAACATCAATAGCACCCTGTTTTCAAAGGGTTGCCTCTAGTTCTGAAAACATTGCACTCCTATAAAACATGGGACTATTTTCATGGGTATTTGGCATGGGACCTGTATAGGTGGTTCTCTATCAGGTTTATCTGGCTGCCATAACAGCACTGGGTGGCTGGGTGGCCTACTTACCCTTTTTAACTTCCCAGGATAATGTAGGATGACCCTAGGACAGGGGCGTTGTAAGCACCTAAGGAGAACCCTGCTGGATCAGTCCAAAGGCATATCTAGACCAGCATCCTGTTCTCACAATACCCACCAGATGCCCATGGCAAGCCTGCAAGCAGGACCTGAGCGCAAGACCTGTGATTCCCAGAAACCGGTATTCAGAGGCCCTGGTGGTGAGTGCCCATTGACAGTCTGATCCTCCATGAATTTGTACAGTCTTCTTTTAAAGCCAACCAGGTTGGTGCTCATCGCTGCATCTTATTGGACTGAATTTCATGGCGCAGTGTAGGAAATTAAAAGAAAGGCTAGATCAGGTGGACCCAGGACAGGTATTAGCAGTGGCCCCTGCTTTTAAAAGCCAGGGCCCTGGCAGCTGTCCACGGATGCCAGGTGCTGAGGCCTGTTCTGTTAGTCTTTGCAGGTCACCATATTGGAAACTCAGAGTACGCTTGTACCAAAGTTCTAAGGAGATACACACAACCTCATGGGCATGTATGCATTTTTATAGCACATAGGAATTGCTCCCAGTTGTCTTGTTACTGGTGTTTGCCAAATAGCCTGAGCTTTGTTTTTTCCAGCTGCTTTATAGGGGCCAGACAAGGCATTTTGTTACAGAAGCTAACAGGGCTAGCACTTGAAGCTTCCTTCAACACTGTCCATAGCACACTGCCCTCAGCAACCTTGCTTAGAGGTCAAAGGGCTGGTCACATTGCATACACAGTTCTAGGCTTCAACATGTCTCCAACGTAATGGGGGAGCCAGTCCTAGTCTCTCCTGATAAACACTTCTAAGCTGGCGCTGAGAAAGGCTGGACAGAGGTATCTGCAATTAATGAAGGAGTAAAGAAATCGGCTCAGGGTGCATCATCTTTCAATACAAGAAGCCTTCTGTTCTCTCTCTGGTGTTTATGCAGCTTTTGCTGCTCAGATATTCAGCTTTTAAAACCCTCAGCAATTTAACACAAAACCTCTGATGCATCTCTAATGAGCGAGTATAATTAGACGAACCAGGCTCACAACACTGTTCTGCGAAGGATTGTCTCCACGACAAACCTTTGAAAGGCAAAAGACAAACCCCACCGGAATACACAAAAGCAGCAGCTACAAAATACCATATGGGGATAGTGATGCTGAATATATCAAAGAAATCAAGAGAGAGAAAATATATCTCGGAAGGAGTCAACATATGGCAAGCATCAGGCAAGCTGAGAGAATGTTTATTCTGTGACCTGTGTAAGAAGCACAACAATAATGCTGGATGTGGGGGGCAGGGAGGGTGTGGTGTGGGGGGGGGGGAGATCAGTTTACACAGAAGTGGAAGGAGGAGGCACTCCTCACATATCTCCTGCACAGAAAAGCAACCTATGGAAGATGACAAAAGAGCCACACATGGTGCTTTAGCTGCCTCTGACTCAGCTGTGGCTCCTGAAAATGTGTGCCAGATTTCAGAATACTATTTTTTATCAGTGACATTCATTCAGACAGAGAATCTGTCGCATCGTGGCCTTCATTAATTATACAAGACAACAGAATATTTTGCGTATCCTCACACCCTGCCAACAGGAGTATGTCTGTTCAGGGTTCTTGTTTCCCCAACATTCTGCAAGGCAGCCTTTGCCAATGGGATGCCCTGCAGATGTTGGCTGGGGCTGGTAGGAGGTGTACTCCAGCAATGTCTGAAGGGCACCAGGTGAGCAGCAACCCCTGATGTCATTAGACAATAGACATGCATGTGAAAAAGAGTCCTCAAAAATGGAAGGGGGACAGTTATGGGCAGTTTCTACAGGAGCTTGAAGAGATGTTGAAATCCTATATCAGATTTTTAAGACTGTCTTTCAGCAGAACCCTATATACATAGGCTAGCACTGCTACTGCAGGTGTAGCCAATGTGGGGCCCTCCAGATGTTGGTGGATTACAGCTTCCCTCATCTCTGAACACTGGCCAGGCTGATGAGTCCAATGTCGCCTGGAGGACACTGTGTTTGCTGCTCTGAACCTACTGTAATAATCACTGTAATGCATATTTATGCATATCATCAGGATTGGACCTTCAACTTTCATACCAACCGGGTGCTCAACACTAGTTCCAAGACGCTTTGGACTCTTCTTCAAGCTGAGTTGCTTGATGTACATTAAAAAATACATTCCACTGTATTTTCCCATCAGGCGCGAATCACCACCAGAGATCTGATTAACCTGTAGTCCAACACAGTCAGTCAAAGCTTTGCAGTTCCTTCCAGTGAGCCAAAATCGAGGCACGATCCATTTCAGGGCCATTTGGGTTAGTCTGTATCTGCCCCTGCTTTTTCTGCAATGTTCTTGCACAAAATAAATGTATGGCTAACAGTCACCCCCCCCCCTCTCTCTCTCTCTCTCTCTCTCACACACACACACACACACACACTAGCTTCTCTGCTGCCAGTAACTTTAACAGAAGTCCCCAGGGAAATAACCATTAAGCAAACATCTGTGCTTTCCCTATACATCACAATTTCAGCTGCTTTTCAGAGAGGCGGCTGACACAAAGGATCTGCCAGTTTTGCCAAAGCCCAAACTCAGCAGCAGCAGAAACCTTGAGTCAAGAGTGATGCTGCACAACACAGCGTTGCTAAATGGGTTATGAGCATCCGGGTGCAATAGATGTCAATTTTTACAATAAGTATCTCCCCTGAGAAGCTGCTGTAGGATTAGTATTGTCAGCCGTCGAGTGTCATCTGTCTGGGAATGGTACTTAGTATTGTCATCTGTCAAAATGATTAAGTGAGCCAAAATGCTCTGTTTTTAGAGCTTTTATGATAAAAACAAAAATCCATCACACAAAGGGTCTCCTCATCATCTGTGTTGCACTCGGGTAATATGTCTGTGGAAAAGAATGCAAGGAGTTTGAGGGACAAGGCAGAGAAGTGGAGAGGAAAGTGGGCAAAGGGATGTCTCTTCCTTAAGGAAACCAGACGACTCAGCAGGGCTTTTCTTAACGGCCTCAGACTAAAACTCCCATCAGCAAGTTTGGGCAATTGGAGTCATTTGCTAAGATTGGACACCCTGACTTGTTACGAATGAAATTAGCTAGAATGACAGGTCGCAAGTCTTCAAGAGAAGAGTACAGGATCCACCAAGTGACAGGGCTATTCACCCTATTGCTTCAGCACAAGGTGGCCGGTTCACGTCCCCGCTCCTCCACATGCAGCTGTTGCCTGACCTTGGGCTAGTCACACTTCTCTGAAGTCTCTCAGCCCCACTCACCTCACAGAGTGTTTGTTGTGGGGGAGGAAGGGAAAGGAGATTGTTAGCCACTTTGAGACTCCTTAGGGTAGTGATAAAGTGGGATATCAAATCCAAACTCATCCTCTTCTTCATTCAGCACACAGGAAGGTGAAAACTGTATAGTGAACAGTGGCGTTCCAAGTTCAATACTATTTGCACACATTAAGTGCCAGTTGGGTCACCAAAAGTGGTTCAGATTACAGTGTGGGTTAGAGAGGACATTCTGCATTGGGGACAACCAACATGGTGCTCTCCAGTTGTTGGACTACAGCTCCCATAATCTCTTATCATTGGCCATGCTGGCTGGGGATGATGGGAGTTGGGAGTCCCTGTTCTACAGCATGTAAGCTGTGGGATGGGTTTATTTGGGGCTTGCCATTGTTGGCACAGTGTTGACTTTCATAGCTGAATCCCAGTATGATGCATTCTGGGGACAGCATGAGAGGTTCAAATCATCACCCCCCATCACAGCAGTGATGAGAATGGGAAAGGTCAATGCTTTGAGCCCTATGTGCAGAATACCATAGTGTGTCTTCATTTTCAAGGCTATGAAACATAACCCACATTATAAAAGTCCCAAATACTTGGGAAACCCATCTGTTACATGGAGCTGGTAGAAGGGCCTCAGTGCTATGAGAACAAGCCAACAGAATCCTGCTCTCGACAATTCTGAAAAATCTGGTGCTTCTCTGCTCTTATCTTAGCGTTATTTCTCTCTTCCTTGTTGGGAGTGTAGGTTGTGTGGGGGGGAGTGGGGAGGGCTCCTCGCATACAATATTTCCTTTTACCACAAGCCTACAAAAACCTGGAGCAGTTGCACTTTAAAGTAACATGACCATCACATCAGGCTCATCCTGAGGCCACGAATGCCTCCTCAACACAAAACTGAGCTAGGGCACTTTCTAAAGAATTGCCTGGCCTAACTGTTTCTTTTGCATTAATAGATGCCTGTCAGGATACAGCTGCCATTAGTGAGATGTATTAGGCTGTGGAACTGTCGCTTTAAGAGGAGTGATGGAAGGCCTGTCCCACAAGACATTGAAACCTGGGAGAAGGCACCCGCAAGGACACATCTTGCACCGTCTCCTTGAGGGAAGGGGCTGGGGGCCCTTTCCCTAATTGGCAATGCATCTTGGCTTCCCAGCCGTCAGCTGCCACATGATTTGCAATGGGGTGGATTTTGGGCACCCTTCCAGCAGCGCAGCACCAAAAGCAAAGGCATTTTTTGCAAGAGGGGCAGCCTGGTGCACCCCCAGCCCAGCCCAGCCATTACTTAAGACAGACATCTAATATGTTTGGATTATTAAACGGCTTGATACAAGTCATTCTTCAGACTCTGATGCTGACATCAATTATGTTAATTTGTCCCAATGATGCAATGATAATTTAATGCCTCATTAAACCGAATGGACTTATAAAGCTGCCAGTTGAGAGCTTCAACCTTGCCCTGGGCAGTCTTCCACTCTGTTCTTTATATCTATATATTAATAGCAACACATGCACCAGTCTCCACTGTGTTTGTGTCACTCAGGCTGCTGTCATCGTATTTGTTAGTAGCAATATTGAACAGAAATCCAGCATGTCAGTATTCCCAGTAGAAGTTGTGGCAATGACGCTTCCTCTTCCCCTTGCCAGAGGAGGCATCTGTTGGAGCATGCTCAGTAGGTAGCATTCCAGGATGGGCTGGCTGCTTTCAGAAGATGCCAGCAGTCCAGCTTGGCCCAAGGAGAGAGAAAATTTGCCCCAGAAAATTTAGCAAGGCTGGCAGAGTCCCATTAACCTTTAAGTCTGCAGGGATATGCTGGGATCAAGCTATCAATTAGAGGCTCCTTTTAAGGCAATGGAACTTACTTGTTTTGGGAACAGTTAGATGTTGCTTTGGTTGAATTAACAGGAAAGCTGTATTAAAAATATATTTATTAGTTATTGATAAATATTGTCAGGTGTTTGAATGGTACGTATGTGAAGAGGAGGAGCTTATTAACTTAACGACCCTGGTTGAAAAGCCAGAACTGAACTGAACAGGCTGGAATAGCCCCTATGTAATAAACAGTTCTCCAGACAGCATGGTGTGCTAGACATCCTTGAGAGCAATATTTTGGTACTCATATCATTCCAATATTATACTTTTAATAACCCCTTCACACCCAGAAACCATCCAGAACAGAAGGGAATTGTTCGGCTAGATTGTAAGTTGCCAGTCCAACCTGTTCCGGACCAGAACATGCAGGGGGGAGGGAGGGGTTTTGCCTTCACATGTAGACCTGTGGCTGCCCGCTCTGCACTATGGGATGCTAGACTAGATTCACCAATGACCTAATCCATCTGAACTCTTTTTATATTTCTTATCTTTAAAGGCCAGGAAGAAACATATTCTACACTCTGGCCTGATAACGGTGGCAGTCTTTTCTTTCTTTCTTTCCTTTTTGCAGGCTCATAAATCAATCAATCACTAGTTCTCAAGAAGGAAAACATCTTCAGGACTGTAGTGCTGTAGTTAGTACTGCACATTCCAGACCAATAAAATAAAAATAAAATGGCTTAGGGACAAACTAGATCCTTGAATCTCCCCCCCCCCCTTTTCCTTTGGTTAAAAATTGCCATCAGAGGGCAAGGATGATTTAGAGCACAGGGAGGGGTGGGTGAGGGTTAACCCTTTGTATAGGCTGGCACCAACTTTGATGAGTTTTCAGCACCTTTTATGGTGATTTGACTATGTGGACTAGATTTGGTTTGCTGCTGTTGCTGATCTTGTGCAATTTTATCTGCTGTTTTATTATGTGGCAGTTCTGTTATAAAGTTATAAAATACCTCTCTGGTATTACTGCCTGTGGGCCACTGTGGGCACAAGCAGATCTCCCTGTCTGTAAGATTCCTGTGCCTTGTATTGTATTGATGGGCAGCCACTTTCTCTTGCCGGAGAAGATGCTAGCTTTGCAGCAGTCTCCCAGAAGGTGGAGTGAACTACATTAAGTATGTGTTTAACGTCACCATTTGAGTTAAATTTTGTTCCAAACTGGAAGGTAAAATTGTGCTTTTGAGTAGCTCTGCCCCTTCAACCTTTCTAAGCAGCATTCAAATGACAGGATGTGATAGTGTTCTAAGATTCAAGCAGCCACCTGCTTAAAATAAATAGTTTTGCCCTTTGGAATTACAAACAAGCAATAAAAGAGTGCTTTGTGTTAGAATATAAAGCTGATGTCTCATCACAAGACTGCTTGGTCATACTTCCTGGTCAAGACTGTATTCCCCCATTTAGCCAATCTATCAGCTCTCATTTCATCTAAATGTGCAGGGCAGGATTCACCTAATGAATCTCACCAGTGGAAACCCTGCACTAGGACTTCTGCTTGTGCAATGGGAGTCTCCCCCCCACTGCTTTTGTGGGATCAAGAGAACCAACAGTAAAATGCTTGTGCTGATGGAACATTAGCACAACAATGAATTCACCCCACAGATTCCACCATGAGGGAATTTCGCAAGTCTGCTGTCCGTGAATTGGAGGGCAGTGAGAATGGCAACAAGGGGGCAAAGCTAGCACATTCTTTTCTGCTGCCCTCTCATATAATAACACTATAGTATCTGGAGTGGGCTGGCTAGCTATGCTAGATTCAGATCAAGACAGCATTCCATAATTAAAACCCGGCAGCATTTCTAAACATATTCCTGCTTTTCTGTTAGCCAAACGCACTTTCCTCGGTTGTGGAGGCCAGAGTCAGAGCAAAACAGTGCCCTGTTCAAGGTGGGTGGCTCTGCTGCCCCTGAGTCCTCCTCCTCCTCTCCCTTCCATGCTGCCTTGCCTCCCTGCTTACCCATAAACTCTTTAGCTATTAGTTGGAAATTATCACAACTCATTTCAAACCAGAACTTCTAGCCACAGAAGCAAAGTAGGAGTAGTCATAACGGTACTGTTCCTGGCTACCTTGCCCAGAATGCTTCACTCTGAGGAAGGAGTCTTCTTTCCTCAGAGCAACACAGCATGGAGGGGGAGGACGAAAGGCGCATAAGAGTTTTGCAGGATGGGTGGCCAGAGGTATAGCAAGTGGCAAAGGTGGAGCTGATCTGCCTCCGCTTGTCTAAAGATAGGCCTGTACTGACTGATGCATTTAGAAATTTTCCCCTTTTTCCTGCCATATATTTACCATTCTGCAAAGCCTGCAGGGAGTAAAAGGGGCAATGAAAGCACAGATATATTCCACCTTCTGATAGCGGTACTTAAAATTCTGTATTAGAACAAAGGCCTTGACTTGGATCTGGACTTCTGCCCTACCAAATGGTAGCATATGGCACCATTTGTGTGCGCTGGTTGTTAAAAAGACAGGCAGAGAGAAAGATCAGGAGTTAAGCACAAAATATCAAGTTTATTCCTAAAACAACAGCCACATCATCTATATAAGGTGCACACCTAATTTCTAACATGTGATATATATTTTTTACCTTGCATTACATATTACAATGCAAAGAAACCTCATATGAAATAAATGCAAAGAATATAATATCTTTTCCACATTTGCTCATAACATTGTTCGTTCTGGCAGTGATTCGGGACTTCAGTGGTCTCTTTCTGCTCCCCGCCTCCCAAAAAACCAGAGAATGATCATTCCCATTTCCAAATTTTGTTATTCATCCTTTTTTATTTGTTTTTATGAGAAACTGTTACAGATTTTGGTAGCATGCTTAGATTGTCTCATACCAGCACAGCAGCCCTGCATATTTTTCATCTGAACACCAGCAGACATTACAAAGGGACAATTTTGAGGGTGTCATCTGTGGAAATTTCCCACTTCCTAAAAGTTCATAAGAATTGCAGGGTAACTAGTTGCTTAGTAGAGCTATCTCTGCTGGTGAAGAATGTTCAAAGCAGCACGTTTCAAAATAGAGAGGTCCACTGACTTACATGAACATTCTCTAAGGCCAGACAAGAGAAGGGGAAAAGAACAGAAAGACCCACAATACAGAACCAATCAATCTAGCCAGTCAAAATGGCTGGTGATGCAGATAATGCTATAGTACAAAATAGGTCAGCAATGTAATCACAGCATGCTGTAGGGAGAAGTGTTCTTACACAATAGGCACAGTTAAGTACAGATGCACAGCTCTTTTAAATAGCCAGGCATTGAGGACTAATGCAGCAATTTGTAAATGGTTTTCAGTTAAAGATGGCACCAGTACAGTGATTTTGCTTTAAAATAGAGAGGAATCTAGGGAGGTGGGACACAAGGGGCTATGCTTCTTGGATTGCAAAGTGCCAGCTGAAAAAGGCACCCCTAAAATGGTAGATGATGACAGGATGAGCCTACAGTCCAAGTTTATCTGCACAGTTAATTACTTAAACTAATGGCATTACAGAGAGCTCAAGTGGTGTCTGAAGAGCAAAAAAGGTTCTCTCATCATCCAAGTATTTGAGTTGCAGCCCATCTGTGTTCACAATGTGATCTGAGGTAGTTTAGAGTAGGTAAAGTGAACCAATTTATTATACAAGGGGGAAGCAGGAAGCAGAGTCAATGCAAAAAGTCATGACTTGGTAAGTAGTCTGAGGTGAGCAGGGAAAGGCAGAAAGTATCTGCTGGAGGTCAGGAATGAGAACCACTGATAGAGGTTAAGTGGAGAACTCTGTATGGCCCACTGGAACTGACTAAGGACTATGATCAGAGTGTACATCAGACATGTCTGAATACGTTAAGGAATGATGGTAGGGCAAAGAAGGGAAGGAGATCATATTGTAGAGCTGGAGAAAGCACAGTGGGAAAAGAAACAGAACTGAAATGATCGAGGGAATGGAGTTTCTTAAAAGCTGGGAAATTTTAAGGACAGAGTTGAGAAACAATGCTGTTGGACTGAAACGTCCATTATCCTTGAACATGGCCTTGAGGCTGGATTGTTGGGAGTTAGAATTCAACAATGTTTGAAGCGGCCACAGCTTCATAGCCAAAGTACCACACTCATTACATATAGTATGTACAAAATGCACGAACTTCAGCTGAGGGGCAGGTTTGTGTTCAGGAGTGACAACAGGGAAACAACCCCAAACTTCTAAGTATGCAACAAGGATATGGGACTTCATAGATCAGAAAAAAGACAAGCAAGAGGTGACTTGATAGATGCTTATAAAATTATGCATGGCATAGAGAAGGTAGATAGAGAAAAGTTTTTCTCCCTCTTTCATAACACTACAACTCGTGGACATCCAGTGAAGCTAAATGTTGGAAGATTCAGGAAAGATAAAAGAAAGTCCTTCACGCAGCACACAGTTAAACTATGGAACTTGCTCCCACATGAGGCAGTGATGACCACCAACCTGGCTGACCTTAAAATAGGATTAGAAAAAATCATGAAGGATAAGGCCACCAATGGCTACTATGCTCTGCCTCTATGGCCAGAGGCAGTAAAGCTGAGTATCGGATGCTGGAAACTCCAGGAGGGGATAGTGCTTTTGTGCCTGAATCCTGCTTGCAGGTTTTCCACAGGCATCTGGTTGGCCATGGAGGGAACAGGATGCTGGACTAGATAGGCCGTTGTTGGCCTGATCCAGTGGCCCCTAATTTGTGACACTCTCCCCAGAGGCACACCTAGCATATTAATTGTACAGCTTTTGCCCTGTGGTGAAGATGCATCTCTTTACCTTGGTCTTTGACAGTTAAGGCATTTCTCTTTTGTGGGACCCACTTCTTTTGCTGAATATATACTGTTGGGTTCCACTTGAAGCTCTTTTACTTGTTTTTATAATTGTAATGGTTTTATTTGTTTCTGTAACTGCATTATATGGTTGTAAGCTGCCCTGTGACCTTATGATGGAGCGTGGATGAGAAATCTTGCAAACAAACAAACAAATGCACAGCGCAATTCCCATTCCCCAAATTGCTTTACTCCAAGGCAGCTTTCAGAGAAGCCCATTGGAATACTGTAGTGGAAGAAAAGATGCTGGATGCAGTTCTTTATAATGCCCCCCCCCCCCAGTCTGATACTGCAAAGATCTTCAGCTAATTATGTATAATTGACTGGTTTGTGGATGAGAAATCAAAAGCACAGGGCAGGGCAGGATGCAACCTGAAGGTTGACAGGGGCTCAATTGATGGCAGAGTGAGCAAAGATTCAGTACTAATCATATTTAGCTTTGAGTATTTCTGGTAAAGGTTTTCCTTTTAATTAGGAGGCACAGGACAGATACACTACCCAAGTGTAGGACAGACAGCTGGAGAGCCAAATTTCCATAATGTTATCATCTTTCAGAAAAGCAAATAGGAAATATGATCAAACGCTGAAGGTAGAGCAGGTGGAGCGAAGGAGGACAAGAATGTGAGCAATAAGTGTGGAAAGAGAAAATGAGAAGCAGTTAGGTGTGGGGACAGACTGATAAGAGAGCGTTCTGGGAGTTCGGGAACATTATGCTAATACAATTCTCCAGGGCTCTAGACACACTTTCATTGCTGTCCTTTTTATAACACAGTGTAGATTATTCAGATCCATAAATTAATGGTAAGATGGACAAGAATGCATAACTAAGCTTTGTGACTTGTTAAACAGCCTGGGTGCGCTTTCTAAACTATAAGTGTCACCATGCCACATAGGATGAAAAGAGGAACCTGTTAACTAGAAGAATTCTTTTCAGATATATTAGGTCCTAGCCACATTGAAATCAATATAGTTCATCTTTACCAACAGTCCTGCCACCATACACACTTCATTTTGTCAATACAAGGAAAATAATTCTGGATTTGCTAGCCCTGTCCCTGTTACTACAACTAAATAAAATGCCAGATCCAGTTGTTGGGTTCTGTCTCTCTGACTTGTTACAATGGGGGCAGGGGATATGATAGCCTTTAGATATTGTTGGACTCATCTCTCACCCGCCCCAGCCAGGAAGGCCAATGATGAAGGATGGTAAGAATTGGAATCTAGAAAGGCACAGAGTCCATATATTTGCATTAGCATGACCGAAAAAAATAGAACCCAGGGCAGGGGTTGCACTCCTCACAAGACACTTTGGCCACAGGAAAAAGGCCGAATGATTTCTTGAGCACACTTTAATGTTTCCCCTATAAAAAGGGACGCTGCTGCATGCCCCTCAGAGTGGTAGCATGGCTGGCCCAGTAAAGTGGGATGGGTGTGTTTGCAATGCATTTCTGAGAGCAGAACTACACTTGCCCTTGACAGGTGCTCATTCCATTTCCTCCTTTCTGTTGATTTGATGGCATTTCACCAGTACAGTCGTACCTCGGAAGTTGAACGGAATTCGACTTCCAAAACGTTTGAGAACCAAGGCGTGGCTTCCGATTGGCTGCAGGAAGCTACTGCAGCCAATTGGAGGCCACGGCGGACAGTCGGGTTCCAAAAAATGTTTGCAAACCAGAACAATCACTTCTGGGTTTGTGGTGTTCGGAAGCCAAAACATTTGTCTCGTAAGGTGTTTTACTTCCAAGGTATGATTGTATTCTGTTTTGAATTTCAGAGTTCTGCTAGTAGCATTTAAACATACTTTCTCCCTTTGAGACTCCAGAATAGCTACTTTGTATGCCTAGCTTTTCATCATTACACATCTATTTTCATCCTATTGGCATAGAGCAGGACCAACCCCAAACATTCTGCTGCCTGGTGCAGTGCATAAGTTGATGCACCACCACTGCCCTGCTCTAATTCCAGATATAGAAGACTAGTCAAATTATTGAGGCAGAAAATTCTGTAAGACTTCCTGGCAAGCAACAACAGTAACAAATTAAATGACTATTTCCTACCCTTTTTGTGACACTTAAGGTCAGCTGCCTGAAACAATCACCGCACTCTGCCTAGTGATAGGGCTAGCACAGAGCACTGACTCGAAAGCAGGTTTTCAAGCTTGTGTGGTATATCAAACCAATCCTTGTGTAACCAATTAATTATAAGGTTTTAAGATGCTAGCTTAAAAAAATTCAAAGGGTTTTCAAAGCACATCCTCCCCAATGGCATTGAATGGGATCTTGAAAAATCCATTTACCAACATGGTAATTTAAATACTAGATAATTATAATAAGTATTGGTGGCAACTCAAGGGAGAGGTCAAAAGTGGGGGTTTTTAATAGCGTCACTACCCGCTAAGCATTGCCTCTGGCTCTTTGCTCCTTTACCTCTTAACCAAGCTGGAAGAGCCCTCCCTTCTTTCCCCCACCTTCATGGTTTTTAGTCACCAGCTGTAGTATTTCATCTGATGTAATCTGAACTGTTGCCCCCAGACCTCTCCAGTAATGGACACAACTCAGTGATCTGATAGCTATAAATAACACACTTAAAAACTGATATAGAATGGAAATGTGGCTATTGCTGGATACACAGTAGGATAATAATGATTAATGTCAGCATGGAACCTTTCAAAAGCATACCATTTCTTTATGAGTTACCCTTAGCCATTGCTCACATATGTTAGAGAAATAAAATACGAGAAGTAATTAATTCTGAGTGACGTATAAGTGAACTGCCATGTGATGAAATTCGTAGTCATCGTGTGGAAACATGGCAAGAATTTCCACGGTCCCACCAGAGATCCAACACACTGCAGCTGTCAGTTTGCATTCATTCTGTTAATAATTTTTAAAGCCTCTTTTCCTACTGGGATGTTTTAAAATTAAAGTTTTTAAAAAGCTAAATCCTCCCCTAGGATACCACACAATTCTTACTCAACAGATTTGCAAGATGCCCTTTGATAATGTCATTTAAGATTATTTTCTGCAGATATAAGCTGTGATCCAAAGAATTGAGCTGTGCCTGTGACGAACCCAGACAGAAATGCACTTGCTGTTTCTGTTCTCCTACCAAAGATGAGCCACTGTTCGGTTGAAAAAGTACATGGTTTCTTCAGCAATGCAAACTGTATAGCTAGGCACGTTCCAGATTTGAATAAGAACGTATCACTCAGGATCACAGCCATAGACACTATTTTCTCAGATACACAAAATGGTTACTTAGAAGCTGTAATGTTTGCAACACATTCCACAGCACACACCATGCTTGCTTCTAATGTGCTCCCCTTGAAACTCTTGTACTGAGTTGGTCTGCACAACACAGTAAGCCAAGCTGTGGCTTAGCAAGACAGTGGGACTTTGTGGGCTCCCCAAGGAGGATATTTCTCTAACTTTTTTTTATCTTTGGTTCTTTTTACTGCTGTGACATACTGAGCCAAGCCAAGGTTTGGTTTAGTGTGCCTTCTGCTCCACGACCTATTGCTAAGTTCTCTCCTTACTAACCGTAAGTTGTAGCAAAGGTATTTCCTATGGTTACAGGTTGTGGTTATAGAAGTTAGACCTTACACATGACCCCAGTCATGATACCAAGTCAAACCTTGGCTTAGCTGCTGTTTTAATAAGCCTAGGGAGGAGCAAAGCAGCTGCGATCTGCTCCTCAGCAGTCAGCAAGTAATTATTATTTCATTATTTATTAAATTTATATACTGCCTGCCCTTCATCATAAGATCTCAGGGCGGTTTGGCTTACTGCATCGTGCAATGCTGGTCAGTGTCTTGTCTACATTTTGAACTACTTCACATGCAGAACACTGCAGGTTTCACATCAAACAGAAATAATTGGTGCAAGTCAAACAGTAATGTTCACATGTATAATGTAACTTTTGCTATTGGGCTCCAGTTATTATAGAATTATTTTTGAAGATTCTTCCTAAAAGCTTTGTACCAGGACACACTGGTGAATCAGTTATAGGTACCGATTTTGAAACTATTTTGCTTTAGCATTTATAATCATGTTAATTGCCAATTATAATGGGTGTGAAATTTTGGACCCATCACAATTAATTGCATGTCGCCCAGTGAAATTAATAAGGTCAAGATTTCCCTCTAGATTAATGAGAGCCTTGAAAAGTCATTAGCATCTGCGTAATGTAAAAGGCCAGTAAGGAATTTCTCGCTACCCAAATCCTCTGAAAACTGAAAATTTGCATTTCTAAGAATGTGGCAATGCTGTGGCAATAGGGTTGCCTTACATACATACATACAAATGCATAAGCACTTTCTGAAATAGCATTTGACTGTCTTAGGAAAATTGCATGGCTGCTAAGTCTCCATGAAATATATTAAACTGTCTTTAAATCAAATGGAAATGTTATTTACAATCTGGTTCAGGATGGTTAACATATACTAATTTGGTGATTTTGGGGAGGGACAGGGTTCCATTACTTAAATGTCCTGTTGCTACTGGACATCAATGCACATATCTGTCTTCACAACTGATGTGGTCAGCCTACATAGGGACAGACAGTATTTTGCTGTGCAAACTATGCATCTTAACTCTGTAATATATTCCTTCTTGCATTTCTAGGTTTGTACTAAAGCACTGGGCTGGGAATTCAGGAGATTGCAGAGCAGTCAGCATACCTAATTGCTCTTTAAATTGTACCCTTTATTTTTCTCTTTAAAAGCAACCAAATCTGTATACTACCCCTACAAGTTTAACAGAAAACTAAACAAACCTTTGAGAAGCACCTTGTTGTGATAGTTTGACTATGACTTGACAAAAGAATTGAGTACTCTCTGTTCAGTTTCCTAGCAGTTTTAAGAAAGAAAAGACCGCTTACCGTCATGGCTCGGAAGCAGTGGCTGTGGTCTGGCTGAGCCATCAGAGGTCAGGGGTTGGAGGGTCTCCTGCTTCCAGCACAGCCAACGGATGACGTCGGCTCCTCTGTTGGCCACTAGGGTAGTTGGGATTTACCCAGGAACTTTAAACTAGCCTATCATGGCCAAGCAAGGGGGTGGGGTTACAAGTGCAGATCTGACTGGCCTGTCTTCAGCCAGGTCTGCCACTAGAACACAAATCCCCAAAACAGCTTCCTGGAGGGATGTGTGTCAAGGAGGCTGTCCTTAACCCAAGATGTCATTGAAATGCTTAGGGATTTTTGTCAGGTATTTCTAGGGGATACTGCAAGCAACACAGCTGAATACTCCACACAAAGAGAGATAAAATAGGAAAGCAACTTAAGTCACAGCAGTGTGTATGTGTTTCTTCTGTGAAAAACTCATATCTAATTACTACACAGTTTTAAAGCGTGGGTGGGATGTGGTTAAAAAGCAGCTTAAGGAGTCTGTGTTAAGATGCACATGCTACTTTGTGGATGGAGGCTACAAAAAGCTTTATAGCTACAAATGCAGTATAGTTGCATTGTTTCCATGTCCTGATGAGGAATACCTTCAAATTTTTAACTGAAGAAAAAAATATTAAAAATTAAAACATAAAATACACACTAGTGACACTCAAAATTGAAAACTGTCAAAAGCTTCTTTGTGAATCCCGGACCCCTCCAAATTTATTCATTTTTGTAATCTCTGCTCTAATAGGTTTCCATTGTAATGCCCAAAAGATTTTTTGTGTCTCCCCAAAATATCCTTAAATAATATTAATATTAACAATATTATTAATAATAATAATTTTACTGATTTCTCCCACAGACCCCTGGCTGTGATTGAACAATGTGCTTTTTTAAAAAAAACTTTTCAACTGCCAACACTTGACATGGAATCCTGGAGGGTCAGGGTTCAGCCCCAAATTGTCGAGCCACGCCGGGTTATGGTATGGAATTACAGATGACAATTTATATATAGATTTTGTTGGTCCTTAGAAAAATGAGCTAACAGTGAGTCACTATAAGTGTGTAACTTCTATATCAGATATATCAGTGGGGGAAACATTGGAATTTTTCTTACCATGAATTTCTGTTTTAAGATGCCTTTTGGAGGCCATTCCCGAGGTTAAGGAATGCTCTGTGGAAGACTCTTAAAAAGAGGTTTGTCTCAAACACTTGGAAATATGGTATCAACATCCTTCATAGGGAGCTTGACGAAGTATATCATTATCAAAGAGGGGGCTAAAAGGCAGGAGAAACAGTATGCAGAATTGTATTTACTGCCTAGAAGATTAGGCTGATATCAGTTATGATTTATTTGAATTCTTGCATTGTCTTTAAAAAGTTATTAATAGCCTTACAATCAAGCTCTTGATTTATTTAGAACTTTAATAACAACAACACACAACTGAGTGAGGCAAAGGGCAAAGTCAAAAGCTAAAATATTATAAGGTTGACATAATAGATGGTAAGGTTGATCTTATTGCTTACTGTTCACAACAGTGATCCAAACATTTCACCACCCCCATTCCAAACTGGGGAACTCTGGCACTCTCCTCAGTTTACGCGCATGTGCTATATACTGACTGACTGTTTGGAAAGAGAAATCAAAAACAACTTATGGGGAATCTAGATTATCCCCTTCAAAATAAGAAAAGACAGACACAAGGCTATTTAAAAGTGAGGCTGCACTTCTTCACTGCTCAACACCCATTATCAACAATAATAATTTATTTGGGCAGGAAGAGACCATTCACATTCTCTCCCAGAACTTTGTCTTATTTTTCTGTTCTCCAACTACAGTTCATCTACAAGCTATGTTAGCTGATGCCTTCTAGCCAATATATCTAGAGCTCCCTACATATCCAACAATCAGAGCAACACTAGAGTAAGAGTTGGAAATCCTGTGGAACAAGAGTGAAATGAATGAAGGTTGTCACAATAGCTACAGAGTACCTCCAGGCCCTTTGCCTTGGCAGAAGAATCTGATGCTTTCTTCACTTGATAGGATAGCCATCTTCAAATATCTCAAGGGTTGATACATGGAAGATGCAGCAAGCTTGTTTTCTCCTGCTCCAAGAGGGTGGACTCAAACCAATAGATTCAAATTACAAGAAAGGAGATTCCGACTAAACATTAGGAAGAACTTTCTGACACTAAGAGCTGTTCAACTGTCAAATGGAGGTTTTTAAGCAGAGGTTGGATGGTCACCCATCATGGATGCTTTAGTTGAGATTGCTTTAGTTGGACTTAATGACCCTTGGAGTCCCTTCCAACTCTACATTTCTATGATTCATTTGCCAATCTCCTGATTTCCTCCAAAGGTTGGTCACTGTGTACCTGCACTGCACTTCACACTGCAGTACTCTTGCAAGCTTGGTTTAGATAATGGCAGATGAAATACCAAAAGCAAGAAAAACTGAAGATGAGTCATGGCCAACTTAGAAGTCATTTTCTTTTACTGCTTTGCAGCCACAATGCTGTCTATTCCTTCCCACATTTATTACAAACAGCATTCAGTAGAATGCAAGCACTTAAGCTTAAGCACTGTGACAACAATGTTATTTATAGGACACCATGGTCAAAGCAAACAATTTGCATCAAACTATATTACACCACTTAAAAAAACAACAACCACAAGTTGACAATAATAATATTCTCCAAAGTCACATACTTCATGACAAATGCATCTTTCCCCCCCTAATTAGATGGGTCGATGGCATTGACATGTGTGCGTAAATGCATAGCCACTTTCACTCCAGGAAATGCAACAGGATGTAAAACAATTGAATGTGAGGAATGCTGCATGTGAACACATTCCGAATAATCAAACAAATAATCTGATTAAGTTACAAAGGATAGCTACTACTGAGTTGTAAATTACTTAACACACATACCAAATCCAACTATAAAAGTCAAATCTGTATTTATGGAGATTATGTGAAAAGCTTCTTAGAAGTGGGTTTTTAAAAATCCCTAATGGAATAGTATAATCTTTTTTAAACAAAACAAAACAAAAAAACCCTTTACTATAAATTGCCAGGATTGTACCACCGGCTCTGATTAATACCAAATCCAGCTGAAATGTTGGTCAGATAGATTTCTGTTTTCCAAAGCACAAAAAAAGATGTTGGAAATCAGTTGATGTAGAAATTAAAGAATGATTTAGTAATTTCTAAAGTAGCCAATAATTCTTCCTGCACCTGAGAACCTGATGGACAATTTTATATGGGAGTAAAAAGTGACAATTTTGTTATTCATATCAAATAGTCAGAATTCCAATACAGCATCCTTGGACTGAATTGTTTTATGCACAACCTCCTTAAGGGTTTTTCCTTGTCAAATGGAGTAATTATCACATTGCCTACCACTATTAGGTATATTTATATGATACAGAATGATAAACAAGAAAGCATGTCAAGAAAAAAGGAAAAGGATAAACAAATAATATAGGTATATCAATACATACACCCACAGACTTCCCTATGAGGAAAGGTTGGGTCATTTGGGACTTTCTAGTTTAGAGGAAAGGTGAGTAAGGTGTGACTTGATAGAAATTTATAAAATTATGCATGACATGGAGAAAGTAGATAATAGTTTTTTCTCCCTTGTAGCACTACAACTTGTGGACATCCAGTGAAGCTCAATGTCAGAAAATTCAGGGCAGAGTATTTCTTCACACTGCACAAAGTTGAAGTATGGAACTTGCTCCCACAGGAGGCAGTGGTGACCACCAGCTTGGATGGCTTTGAAAGAGGGTTGGACAACTTCATGGAGGGTAAGGCTATCAACTTGCTACAATGGCTATTCTTCTACTTCCACTGTCAGAGGCAGCATGTCTCTGAATACCAGTTGCTGAGAATCATGCGTGGGCAGAGTGCTGGACTAGAGGGGCCACTGGCCTGATCCAGCAGGCTCTTATGTTCTTAGACTTTGAAAATGGCTTGCAATTTACAAAGAAATGTGGATCAAGAATAAATTAAATAAAAATATGGTTTCTGTACACATTATCTTCCATAAACATTCTAAGGAAAGACCCATTTCCTAGGAAGTACCTTCTGCAGGCACATGTAATTATCTCTTTTACATACTGCTCACATGGTATGTTTATGTTACAATTGGGCTCGGCTTTTTGTTGGTTTGTTTCCTTCGATTCAACCTGATTTGGTTCAGTTAAAGAGGTAGGGTGTAAATAGGAGAGTTGGTGAAAACTGAAAGCCTATTTCTTTCCCCTGGAGAACATCCTGATTTGAACAAAATGGAAAGTGTGAGGCCACCCCTCAAGTTTTTGGGCGGCCTTTTCCACTTGAACATCTCCAGCCGCCAAGTACGGTCCCCTCTGTCCATTCAGAGAACAAGAGGTGCCTACAACAAGAAGATGGTGAACAATTTTATCATGGCACTGGGGTCGTAAATACTTTTATTCACGCTCTTTATAGGCTTGGTGAGCTCATGGGTGTGAAGTGGATCCTGGGAGAGAGTGCATAGAGCTGGCACTTGAAGCTCGAGGTGGATGGGATGCCAGCTGCTGCCCACTTGTGCACATGTCTTCCTCGCAGCCTTCCTCCTTGTGAGCAGCAGTTTGAGCTGGGCACTCAAAATGTACACAATGAAACACCTGAAAAACAGAACAAAACCAGAGAATGTCAACCAATAAAATGGGAACACAGGGTAGTATAGTTAGAACTAAACGACCTTCTAAATGGAGCATAGAGAAGCTGCTCATGGTAAAGGACCACAAATTTATGCATGCCTTCATGTAAGCACCAATGAATATCGAACATGGCACTCCAATTTCATGTCATCTATGCTGAATACTACTTTGTTTCCAGGCTAAATTTAAAGCCCTAAATGACCAGGAACTATAGAAGAATGGTCTTTGCCCATCAAATTCAGCTTGATCCTTATCAGCATCAAAAGGGTGGGCAGAAGGGATGGGGCCTTTTCTGTGGTGACATATAAACAATGCAACACCCTGCCAGGCACCATGACTGATTGCCTTTTGATGAGCAGCTATGACGACATCTGGCAAGCTTTCACAACTATTCCTTGCTAAAATTATTTTGTGACTGCTGCTGTTTTTGTATTCTCTCTAAAAAAATTTTTTTCTTATCTTAGTCCATTTATGGATTTTTTTTTATAAGGTTTCACACATTGCTTTAACTTGTTTGTTATGCTTGCAGACTTTATTTATTTATTTCAGCATGGTTCAGCCAGCAGTGCTGAAAATAGAACAAATCACCACTCTAGCAGGTAAATCCCATAGACAGGCTTATTCTTATGAATAGCACTAGGCTGCAAAAGGTATAGTTCTGCATTTCACAGCTTTGTGTTTATAGCCTGTTAAGAAACAAACAAACACCATAGATGAAACACTGAGAAAGATAAATATTGTGAGATGGCTTTCGCTTATAAGCATTTATATTTGATAACTTTAAATATTAGGTACTCTGCTTAGAATCAGAGACTGCAAAAACTCTGTTTCTCAGATGAAGGTACCAACTACATTCAAAGAAACACTCCTGAACTTTAAAAATCAAGCTGATTTATAAAGCAGAAAACAGTTTAGCGATTTCAAATGTATAATAAGATTCCATCTAATTCTTATTTTTGAAAGTTATGAGGAATGCTCTCTTGTGCATAAATTGTGGAACAAGCCAGAGGATATAACATCTGGCCCACAAGGCCAAAAGGGTTCCCACCCCTGATTTAAAGAAAGCCCTACTTTCTACATATGGTGTGTGGGGCCTGAGAGGAAGCACACATTTCTGAACTCAGTTCACATACAGGTGAAGGGGCAGAAACACTGTCCAAACTGGCCCACATGCTTGTAGCTCAACTTTACAAAAGAAAAAGAAAGATACTGCTTTTAATTATTGTTCAAAGGGTTTTAATGTTATAGTATGCAAAACCAAAGCAAATATACAATACTAATATGAATAATTCAGATGATAACTGCTCTGTAACATTCTTCTGTAAAAATTATAATATAAAAAAATGCTCCTCGGTGTTGATTTGATAGCTATTGTCAATTAACTATGCTGAGTGACACTAGCAATGAATAAATAATGGTGAAGTTTTTTAAGATAAAGCTTTTGCCATGACCACTATTTTTTACTTTATTTCTTCAGATTTTTAAAAATCTTTTTCCAAACCTTCTTTTACATTGACTGGAAACTCTTATGATTTCACTTAGCTTTATCCAGGCCGTTATCTCTCTGGGAGTGAAAAGGCTAAAAACAAGTTACTGACATGCCATTGATTTATACAAGACTATTAGAATATTCTTCCTCCTCCACCACAGCCTAGAATTCGATTAGCCTTTTAGAGAGTCACAGTACACTGAGCAGACATCTTCAGTGAATTGTCTACCTCAGCCCCTGGATTTTCTCTGGATAATTCTTTCCCCTCAATATGTGTGAAACCAATGCAACTTCAGTCACTATGTTCTTTGAATTTTTAAAAATATTTTGTGGCAAGCATGGTCTCTGGATATGCAAAATGACCTGAAGGCTTGAAAGCTTATTTAAGTGACATTTGATGGCCAGCGGATTCACAGAAATGTTTATTATGGCATACTTCTCTGACTTGGGGATGAAGGAAACAGTTTCGTAGTTTGAATTTAGGAAGAAAGAGGCTGATGGGAATGTGTAGCTGCTAGGTTTTCAAAAATAAAAACTAAATAACTGGCATGGGGGGGGGGGAGATCCTTTCAATGTAAACAGTGTGATAGTGTAAGTTCACCAAAGTTTTTATCTGGACCAGTCTAAAACTTGGGTCAAAAAGTCGAAGTAAAAATTTGATAGAAGATGTGAAGAACAATTACAAAATTAATTGGTTGTTATATAAATGGGAGGAAAGAGGTAGGGGATGGGATGTAGGGGATGGGGTGAGGAAAGGCAGAAAACAAACTAGCTAACTAGGCAACAAAAGACAAACAATCAAAGGGGGAGGAAGAGGGTTAGATACACCCCCCACACCCCTACAGAGAGAGAGAGACTAGAGGTTAAAATCAGGAGCCGAAGTAAGGAGTCCAATTGAGATTTAAAAATAAATAAATTTATATTATGGTTGTCAGAGCTGCCCGAGGTCCCAGCTCACAAAGGACTTCGTTGTTAAGTATAAAAGTCTTTATTGAAGTTCAGTTTCACTTTCACAGCCGCAGCGCGCAGCCCTACGTCTCAAACTCTAGACCGCTGAAGCTCCGTCTGAATCTCCTCCCCCCAGACACCAGTTTAAGACTCTAGCCTTGCTCCACCTCTTCCTCTGCTCTTTCCTCCTCTGGTTCCGCCTGTCCGTCGGGGTCTCGCCCTTCCTAGACTCTTCTGACGCTGAGTCTCCTGAATCTTCCCCCTCCCTCCGGCGGGCTTTAGGACCTGGTTCCCAATCCGGGTTTCCTGCTGTCCCGCGCGCCTGTACATTTGAACTTGGCGCGTGCGCCCAACCTGCGACCTTCCTCCTAACCGTTGCACTGCTGCTGTCACTGCTCCCCCCTTCGGGGAGGCTAGCTGGAACTGACCTCCCCTCCGTTTCCCCACTTTCCGATGGAGGCGTGGTCAGTCCTGACTCATCTTCTCTCCCCGCTGGAGGAGACGCTGGTCCTGACACATGTGACTCTTCCCCCCCACTACGCTCTGGTGGGGAAGCTGGTCCTGATCCCCCGCTGCTGCTTTGGGAGTCCCCGGTCGCCCCTTGTTTCTGGTGCGTCCCCCCTGGGACCCCCCTTGCCCTGACCATCGGCGCCCCCTTCTGGGAATCTTCTGATTCGCTGGAGAAGCTCATGGAATCTCTCGGGTCATTGTCATACTCCCCTACGCTGCCCTCGGATTCCTCCCCTTCGCTCTCCATTTCCTCTCTCCCCTGTGCTTCTGCTCCTGAGCCCCTGACAATGGTATATTTATAATCTAAAAAGGATCAAAGGTCAAACTCGGGGGTCAATTCAATCTTTAACGAAGAAGAGAAATAAAAATGCAAAAAATACAACAGTGTAGACCTGAGGGTGCTTCAAAACACGGCAGCAACAGAGACAGGCTCATGTGTCTCTGTTATTTGAGGGAGATGTCAGCGATCTCAGGGAGAGAAGTTTGTGTAGCCTACTCTCCCTAACACAGCGGTGGCAATGTAATGGCAACGTCGCAAACGGTTCCCTGTTCAGCAGGCAATCATCATTTTAATGGTGATCCCCATTTTCCCGCACCAGAAGTCCCCTCTTGTTTGCTTTCTAAAGGATTCTCAGCTGTCCCTTCACTATTTTCTTGGAGAGATCTGTCTATATTTATATGACAGCTTTTCCTGCAATTGTCAGGGTGATTTCCACATTTGCACATGTGTTGCTGTGATAAATAATAAATTAATTATTATTATTATTATTATTATTATTATTATTATTATTATTATTATTATTACCCCGCCCATCTGGCTGGGCTTCCCCAGCCACTCTGGGCGGCTTCCAACAAAATATTAAAATACTGTAATACATCAAACATTAAAAGTTTCCCTAAACAGGGCTGCCTTCAGATGTCTTCTTAAAGTCTGGTAGTTGTTGTTCTCTTTGACATCTGGTGAGAGGGCGTTCCACAGGGCGGGTACCACTACTGAGAATGCCCTGTGCCTGGTTCCCTCTAACTTGGCTTCTTGCAGTGAGGGAACCGCCAGAAGGCCTTCGGCACTGGACCTCAGTGTCCAGGTAGAACAATGGGGGTGGAGACGCTCCTTCAGTGGAGGTGGAGATGCTTTGGTTAAAGACACTTCTCAAAATACTGCAATTATTTGTACTATTCATCCCCCCCCCCCAAAGCAACAGCTGTTGCCATTTTTTCAGTTGCCATGATCAGCAACACATTTTTTTTTTGGGGGGGGGACACAAAACAAAACACCAGAACAGCCCCAAAACCAACCCCTTAATTTAGTTACTGGATCAATTGACAAGAATACATTACTTTCCGGGGAAGGCAATGTAATTGAGTACACTCCTGATATCAGAAGTCAAATCTGAGTGGCTCTGTTATGTTATCGCATCATTACACTCACTGTTATTATTGTCCCAAACAGCATCTTCCATTAAATGCTTCCCAAAGTAATAAAGGCTATGTGTCATATACACAATAAAATAGAATCATACAAGGACAAAGTACCAGAATAAGAAAATCGGAACACATGTGCTGCCAAGTCAGGGTAGTAAGAGACAGTGCGACAAACTATAACTATAACTGAAGTCACCAGGTAGAACTACAAAAAGAACAATACCAAGCAAATGTTTTCAAATATGTAAAATGATCTGGAGATCTATTTTGGGTGCAGGATAGAGGTGTCCGTATAGAGCTTCCGTGAAGAGAATGCCTTCGCTATCCATTTCCATGGAAGTAACCATTTCAGTTTAAATATCTTCACTGAAGGACTGTATGTTTGCGTGTCCCCATATGCCTTCACCTGGGGACTGACAGCAAAAAAGGAAAATGACTGTTAAGGTATTACTAGATTAAGCCCTCAGACACGGAAGAAAATGGGAAATACGTGCTGCTTTGGTGTGTGTGTTATTAACATAGATTTTGGTTGAAGTAGATCAGGAGAACAAGATGGGTTTTAGCTTAATTAGAGGATGCAAGTAACATTTTAGAAAACTGCGAGGGAAATCAAACAGAAACAAAAGAAGGTAAAGATTAGATGCGCTAAGTGGTACATGTGACAAGCAAAATAAGAATGGAACAATCTACACTCTGTGTTATACAGAATCCAAAAGGAAATGTACAGGTGAGATGCCATCACCAAGCATGACAAAGATTAGATGAGAGGGATAAAGCACAGATGGTGAAGAAAAGGAACACTTTGTAAGCAGTTAAGAAAAGTAATGAAAACTAGTTTTAAAACAGTTAAGGAAGTAGAGGCTACTACAGAAGGCAGCATTAGCTTGAAAAGGTAGCATGAGGGGATTTTTATAAGCACCATAAAATATCGCTAAAAACATAATGCATTCTTTATTTCACCATTCACAAAGAAAGATGAGAGGCAGATGGTAGAAGTAGACAGACCTCTCCCAAAGGAGGCTGATAAAATGCTGAAGGAAATCAAAATCATGCTGAGCAAGTGATCAAGAAATCAAAACATCCAAAGACTAACAAAAATTTCAGAGTCACACTGGATAAAGAGCTAAAACACCAGAGGAACAGGAAATGATTAATATTCCACAAACATTGTCAAACTTTTTGGAAAGCAGAAATGCACAGTTAATAGCTATAATTAAATAGGATCCAGGATTTTTTTTAATTAGCCTTTGAGATACCTTATTCAAAAAGACAGGTGGCAACCAGACTACTATTAGACAGAGAGGAAAAATATGAAGAAACAGAAGCTTGTTAACGGCTAGCAATTAGCACTTCTTCAAATATGATTGGCACTACAAAGTCAATCCACACAAACTATTGCATGGTGAAGACAGAGGACACAAAAAACAAATAAACCAACCCTGCTTCCTCTACCCATCATATGTATTCTTGCAGTTCTGAAATAACAGGATGGAAAATGTGTCCAAATGCATCCCTAGAACATTCAGAAATACCACAGAATGCTGGGACAGCTACTGGTAGGAATGAATCTGGTTGCTTGCATCAAGTGTGCTGAATGTATGAATCCTTACTTTAACAGCCTCTAGTTGCTCCCCATGTTAAATAAAGATGGAGTTGATTTCTGAGAGGGAAAACAAGTGATACTGAATGGTAAAGTTCATTATTGCGCAGAAACTCCTCATTTAATTTAAACTGCTCCTCTAAGTTTGGGGCAACTTGGCAAAGAGCTGGCACAGTGTTACAAAAGTTAAAGTTGGGGTATTATGCCAATACTAATGCGCTAACTGATGACTCCTCGCTGTGCAGCAGATACTTTAAAATACCCCATTAACTCTAGTGGCTCTAGCAGAGCGAAGAGAATGTTGTCTGAAAACATTGGACACAGGTGAGATTAGAAGAGCAAGTATAACACCCACAACTTTGGGAAAGAAAGGAATGTAATAGATGCATAGCCAGAGCTTACAGATATCACGCTATGGGTACATGGGAAGTCCCAGTTGATATGCTTTTGAATAGCAACCTCATGATGCCTGTTTCTGCCCTGAGCTGCATAACTGGCATACAGTGGTACCTCGGGTTACATATGCTTCAGGTTACAGACACTTCAGGTTACAGACTCTGCTAACCCAGAAATATTAACTCGGGTTAAGAACTTTGCTTCAGGATGAGAACAGAAATTGTGCTCCGGCGGCAGGGCGGCAGCAGGAGGCCCCATTAGCTAAAGTGGTGCTTCAGGTTAAGAACAGTTTCAGGTTAAGAACGGACCTCCAGAACGAATTAAGTACTTAACCCCAGGGACCACTGTACTTCTTTCCATCACAAGATTTGGGCTGACTAAGGATCATGCCCCACCTTAAATCATAGTTGCAATAATAATAATAATAATAATAATAATAATAATAATAATAATAAATTTTATTTATATCCCGCCCTCCCCAGCCGAAGCTGGGCTCAGGGCGGCTAACAACAATAAAACAATACAAAAGTACAACACAAACAACACTCTAAAATCATTCATTATAAAATTAATTAAATTCAAGCCACTGGCCACTATTGGGCCAGAGCTCCGCGAAGATTGCCGAGGGAGGGAGTCAGGCTGTGCCCTGGCCAAAGGCCTGGCGGAACAGCTCTGTCTTGCAGGCCCTGCGGAAAGATGTCAAGTCCCGCAGGGCCCTAGTCTCTTGTGACAGAGTGTTCCACCAGGTCGGAGCCACAGCCGAAAAAGCCCTGGCTCTAGTTGAGGCCAGCCTAACTTCTCTGTGGCCTGGGACCTTCAAGATATTTTTATTTGAAGACCGTAAGTTTCTCTGTGGGGCATACCAGGAGAGGCGGTCCCGTAGCTAGCATTTAAATTTGCGGTAGTGCCTTCTATGGAGGACAGTCAGTACTTTAATAAGGGCCTCTGAAATACAAGACCTAATACAAACCAGCCTGTATAAAATAAGACTAAAGCACAAGTTAAGTAAAAGCCTCTACCTGTGGACTTCCCTTAGCTTAGGCAAAATACTGGACTAATTAGACCTTTGGTTTGACTCAATAGAGCTCTTAAGTTCCCCTTTCCCTCTTGGGCCTGGCACATGTTAAATGTTACCATGTCACGTAGTCAGGTCCTGGGAACCACTTTCCCCATGGATTCATTCCACAGTTCATAAATAAGATGGGCAGAGCCAATCATGCATATCTTTAACATGTAATCATAGACTCTGGATTCTGCCCACAGACTACTTTGTGTCTAAGGCCTGCACCTTTGACACTACCTACAGGGAGGTTGTAGACCTTTAAATGGTACAGCTTCAGCATGGGGTGTACCTACATGCCTCCCATGGCATAGATGTAATGGTTAAAAAGTAAGCCTACGATTTCATCTAGAACAAGAGAGCAGTGTGTTATTTGCGGAACTTTGCATGAAAAATGTTTCAAAATATTACATGGGTATCATTGCACTTTTGAAACACTGAGAATATCATCGTATCACTCAAAAGGCCATTAGGGCTTAATTTCACCACTAATAGCAGATTATGAGAGCACTTTCCCTAGCAGCGGGCTATCCTGTAATTGTCTACTATGCATTTAGTTGCATATTCACTCAAGCATTTGATAATGATCACTGCTGGCGACAGGCTGAACTCAAAATGGAACACTATTCTGGTTTACTATGATCCTAATTACTACAAACTGTAAATACAGGCAGACATTGTTTTTAGCTAAATCAAGTATGGGGGGGAGGGGCGCAAAGGAAAAACATCCCAGAATAAGCATTTTGTGAAGCATCCTTGGTACTGAATAAACCTTGTGGCAGCAGTGAGCACTGATCAGGTTAAAAAATGTATACCTTTGAATCTGTAACAAGTTTATTACTTTAGCCCAGGAAACAGCATAGATTCTGGTTGAGAATCAGACAATGAATGGTTAATACCATCCAAGGCCATCACCAAGTTTAATTTATGGACTTATTTATAATTTCCCATTGTATGAAATATGTATGCAGGAGCATGTAATATCTGTGGCTTTAGAGACATTAATCTGCCCACATTTAAGCTTCTAACAGGTTAAAGTGCTGCCTTGGTTCTCTGGTGGCAGGCGGGTGCGGGCTGGGGTGGGTGAGACTCAACACATACAGTTTAAAGGGATGAATAATTTACCTACCTGCATTTGTGGCTTCTATTTTAATGGAGCTATTATTTATTCTGTGAAATGACATGATTCACTTTTTACAAGATTAAAATATATCAGCTCTCTTTCAGTAAAAAGATCTTCTAATGTGACTGACAGGGATATAAATATGCTAACCTACATCAAGAACTTGGCTCTAATCTCCAAGAAAACTCAGCAACATGACCAGATTTTTTAAAATAAAAAAGCAGTTTTATACATTTCTTCGCCAGGCTCTTGAGACCACAGCTTCATTTCAGTTTTTTGCTTTCTCTCTCTTATTCTTCGCCTAGGGTGTATGCTGATATTGGTGTCTGTAGGCTTAGAAGTGAAAATAGGATGGCAAGCACTGGGCCTTGTGTTCCCTAAGTGCCTCTTACGTTTAAGTCAAACCCTGGCTGCAAATAAGTAACAACTGATGCAACAGGAAAAAACAACCATCCTACTCAAGGGATGCAGTCCTACAAAGATATGTATGCCCAATTGCTTAGATAGCTGATGAAATGAATATGAGCAACAAAATGCAAATACTTGTCCTTTAGTGGTACCAGCAGGACAAAAGAAAGATTAAAAGATCACCCACAGCCAAGAAGTGTAAAAAAAAAAAAGGTTAGAAAATAGGAACATGTCACGAAGAGAATATAATGCAAGGATATAGGAAATATTTACTCTCCTGAGCAACTTTTGCATTCACCATAGTTTCAGGTAACTCCTACTAATCGATTAGTAGAGCCAGTGCAATGTGATAGCTGGACTATATCAAATGACCAAGTAGATCAAAGCACAAATCCTAACTTAGCCAAAAACCTCACTGGATAACTTCGGATAACCACCTCTCACTTTATTCTAGGCATCTACCTGAATCTTAAGATCTTCTTCAGAAGCCGTTCCGTGAGTGCTTCCACCAAATGAAATGAGCTAAATAAACAGCAGGGAGAGGGCCTTTTCAGTAGTGGCAGTTGCAGAGGGAACATCACCACTTCATACATCCCCACTGGCTGGCAATCAGGATTTGGACTGCACTCTAAGTTAATAAATAAATAAGCTACCCCTGCCTGCCGCACTCTAAAGCAGGGGTGCACAACCTGCGGCCCTCCAGGTGTTGTTGGACTATACCTCCCATCATCCCTGATCACCGGCTATGCTGGTTGGGGCTGATGGGAGTTGTAGTTCAGAGACATCTGGAGGGCCACAGGTGGTGCACCCCTGCTCTAAAGGAACCACTAACTGGCTATCTTTGTATTCAACACTGTAGGTTAAACTAGTGTCTCATACACACACACACACACTTTTAGAGAAAATAAGGACTAATTGTGTTTTCCTCATTTATGGACCAACTGCAGTGCATTAGCATCATGTGATCATTTTTAGAAAGGTGCACAAAGTTCTAACTGTATCCTCAAGCGGCACTCAACAATGCACTAGTGAAGGCCACTGTAACACGGTAATGATAAATTTAAACACATGACTTGAAAGAAACAGTTATGGACACCAATAAATTCCTCATTTAGTGAGTTAGAGGACGTATTCTGTCATCTTTACGAAGCTATCCCAACAAAAGAACAACGTTAACCTTTGGCAGCCTTGAATACGGAAAACTGGGTGACATGTTATACATTATCTTAGCATCAATCATAGAGCAGACCTTCATCTATTATGTTACCTCATTAGCTGTGTTGTGAGTTCCAACAATTCTGATAAAAGATGCTGCTTGTCTGTCAAAAGTTATTACTTGCCAAGATCTGCAAGAGAAATCAGAAGGACAAAGAAAATTAACAATCACACTAACAGCACAATCATAACTTTGTTTACTACGTACCCTACTGAATTCAGTGGGGCTTACTCTTAGGACTGGTCATGTTGTTCAGATGCCTGATTATCGTCTTCCAAAGCAACTACTCTATTCCCAACTTAAGAATGGAAAGCAAAATGCCAGTGGACAACAAAAGAGGTTTAAAGACACTTTCAAGGCAAATCTAAATAAATATGCAGTGTAAGCATGGTTAATTGGGAAACATTGGCCTGAGGGCGCTCCACTTGGAGAATAGCCTCTACCAAAGGTGTCATGGACTTTGAAGAAGCATGAACTCAGGACGAAAGGGGAAAACGAGCTAAGAAGAAGGCATGTTTGGCAAATCCTCACCGTGAACAACTCCCACCCAGAAACCTATTTCCCCACTATAGAAGGATGTGTGGATCCAGAATTGGCCTCCACAGTCACTTACAGACACATTGTTCATGGAAGACAATCTTAGTCAGATACGAGTGATTGCCAAAGAAGAAGACTCCTAGGCAAGTGAGGTTAGGATTTCAGTGCATAGTCAGACTACGGAATGTGCTCCCACAAGATGCAATGATGCCAACAAAGAGAAGACTAGACAAATTTATAGAGGATAGGGCTAGCAGTTGCTGTGCTCCACCTCTATTGCCAGATACAGTATGCCTCTTAATGCCAGTTGCTAGGAAACACAAATGGGGAAAGTGCTGTTGCTTCTGAGCTTGTTGGCCACTGTGAAAACAGGTTGTTGGACTAAATGGTCTGTGGCCTGATCCAGCAGGGCTCTCTTTATGTGCTTATCAGGACAGACGAAAGAAAATTGTTTGAGAGAGAAAAACAAAGCAATTAGGGCAGTTCCCTTCCAATAGTGATTTAATTACATGCTTACATATTGATACTTCAGTATGCTTTTTAATTTATTCAGTGTCTGAGTCACCTTTATATGGGAATGTTCAAGGAGACTTACAACCATAAATAAATAAATTACAAAAAGGAGAAAAAGGTAAAACCCTTAGAACAGTTTAAAAATTGAGTAATATAGCATCACTTCATGCTATGTGACATTATTCTGCAACTAGTAGGCTGGGACACAAGTGAGAAGCGCTTGACCTCAGTTGAACCAGTACCACAACCACTTTCCTTTTTGTAGTTCTTTAACTTACAAAACAATAAAAGAAAAGAAACAAACTACCAGATTCAAAGGAGGACATGGAGTTTTGCTTCTCTAATACTTGTACAGCAGAGGCAATTTCAGAAAGTGCACCTTTTCTTACCCCACAGAGCAGGCTGCACTTCTCTATAACTGCAAAGAGGCAGGAGCCCTGCTGTCCTCCACTGTATCTGGTCATCGAAGAGGGACATTGTGGAAAATAATAAACAGGGCCCTATGTTGAGAGGCTCCAAAAACATCTGGCTGGCTGCTAGGAAGCAGGATGCTATACTAGATGGATTTTTATCTGGTCCAATAACTCAATGCTTTAAGATTTCTGTATAGTTTTTAAAGGAAGGAAGGAAAACTGTAGTTGTAAGTGGATTACAGTATGCTTTAGTTTTAATAATTAATTTTATTTGTATGCCACCTTTCCATAGTTAAAACCATACTCAATGCAGCTTACAACATGAAAAAATGTGCATAATTACAAACATAACAAAAGTAGTCATAAACAATAAAATTCATCAAAAGGTAAACAACCAAATTGAACATTTCCCACATAAATCTAAAAAATATATAAAAATAAAGATACAAAAAATAATACCAATAACAACCCCTCTCCCATGTGTAATTTCTTACACATAAAAGGGCCACATTATTTCTAACGCTATGCTGTATCTTTAGGTCATATGTAAGCAAGGCAATTTGATGACCCATTTATTATCACCAAACAGGACACAGAAATAAAATCTGGATGTCTTCATATAACAGTATTCCTTCATTACTTTGGATTAATGCTTTATCAGATTAGTGTTTTTCCCTCTTGAACTCAACTTGAACATTAGATTAAAAAAAGCACCAAACTGACTTCTTACAAACTAGATTACAGCAACAAAGAATAAAAGAAACGATTAAAAAACCCCCAGGTAAGATGACCTTCTGGATAAGAAGTTAGAAATTCAGATTATATCACAAAAGCATTTAGAATAGCCTTGTATACTGTTAATTAGCAGAAAGGAAAGCACCAGAACAACACTTGTCTATTACAATTGCTGTATAATTTGAGCAGGAGTATCGACCTGTTACAGAGCTTAAATAATGTTTTAGTTGATCCAGGTGAACTTGTTCCATTAGTTGAGTATCACTCTTTACTCATTTAAATCAATTCTTATGGGCTGCATTGAATGATGGCTCTGCCTTAGCAGAAAGCGCTTACAGTCACACAAGTCAGCAGCACCTGGTTTCTGCCCATCCTCTCTATTTACTGCAGTCCTCTTTGCTGTGCCCCTTTCTGCTTTGGAGGGTCCCACAACCCTCCCAAGTAGCTGAGCTTTTATGGGTAGAAGGGTCAACAAACACTGCACAAATGGAAGAGCTTTCCACAAAGGCACAGCTTCCCAATGTAATCTGCCTCATTCTAAAGTTATTTACACCAGCTTTAAGAAGACAGTATCCAGTAATTTTGGTAGTCTTGTTGCTTTTTTAGGTAAGACTTGAGCAGGTTTGCTAGAAAAGCATCTGAGAATATGGCATTTTCTCTGCAAAAAAAATGTAGAAACAGCTGCTAATTTAAAAAGCCTAATTTGCAAGTGACTTTTCTGATACGGTTACTGCCGCAGTCTTGTTTTCCTGCATTAGTTTCCATTGCTTGCACAAAAAAGCCAAGTTAATTCAGGGGTCCCTGAGACACAAATAAGACTGTGCCCATTGGCTCTGAACACTGACTAAGAGAGTTTTAGCTTTCATTGCAGATCTCCCCCCAAGAAGAGAATAACCAATGAAGGCTGTCATCTGTCATATTAAGTGAAGACTTGAATGCGTCAGCAGAAGGATACAACTGACATTAAGAGGCTTTGATCAAATGGAGTATCTTTACTGAATATCGCAATTATAACCTTTAGAAGTTTGCCTCCTGCAGTTGACCTTACAACTGCCTCCATCATTTGGGAGAGTCCATATGATCAGGAACACTGCAATCTTCTTCTGAATCTTACATATGTCATGGCAAAGAATGCAAGGCTGTGATTTTGAGGACAAGGATGCAAATTTTACTATGGGATTATATTGATTGTGTATTTGCTATACACAATATCTATAAGACACCCGCACATACTCTAGAAGTATTTATTCATGTTACTTTTGGACTAGGAGATTTGTAACTTCTAACTGGGAGACTGGAAAATTGAGACGACTGACAGCAAACATTCAGGGACCAGTTGTGAGCTCTGGTGAGGCCTGATGAATTGAGTTCAACAGGAAATGTTACAAATAAAAGATGGAACATTCTCCTAACATTAAGAGTTTCTGCTCTGTGCTACTTTGGTCCAGGAATATTCATTAACAATTAGAAATGGTTGCTGGACTTAGTAAAAGCAACCTGATAGATAATAACAGATTATTATAACCTGAAACAGGTCCAAGGAAAATACATAGCAAGTTAAGGGTGGGGAGAAATCAAACATACTTCCACAGGTTCTAACAAGTAGCTTTGTTACCATGGCTTACCATTCACACAGTACTCTGCTGAAATTGCCCCTGGAAGCTGTTAAGTGCATATTTTTCTCACTCCAGCATCACAACATGAATTACTGCTAGAAAACGAACCCAATTTTCTTGCGGCAGTAATTTTTTATTTTTAGTAATGCCAAGAAATCTCAGCAAGGACCATTGGCCCTCCTGAGTAAGATGATATAAATGAATGGAAGACTAAGAAAGAAATATAGCACTGATACATATACACAAAAACACAGGCATTATAATGGGGGGGGGAATATAATCATTACTTCCAGCTGAGGCTTACATCTTGAAGAAAAGGCCTGGTACCAGCAGCCTATACTTAGGCTTGCATGAGGGTCCTCAAGCTGAAAGGCAACAGTGCATGCTGCTTGGCCGGCAAAGTCCCCTGGTGCCACAGCTTCATCTCTTAAAAGAAATTAGCCTTGTTATAGCCCTAGGGGTGTTATTTAATACTCCATATCTCACCTCAGCCATCCCCTCCCAACTTTCTCATTCTGCCTGAGTCCCCCAAGGAGAGCTGTAATTGATGATTAGCATTCCAAAGCCATGCTTGCATCCTGTGAGCCCGTCATATTTAATTACATTTTAACTATATTCGTCTTCAATAATAGCCTGAACATAATTTAGATAATTATCTCACGCTCTCTCATTCTCAGAGTCTGTCTGTTCCAGAGCTTCCTGCGACGAATATTGCTTTCTCTGCTCAAACACATAAACAGACTCTTGGGCTAAGTACTTTCATCTTTCCAACAGCAACAGCTGTCACTAAGAAACTCAGTAGCTTTGAGCACCCCACAGTCAATTCAAAGACAAGTTTTCATCCTTCTTCTTGCTCCTTTATTTTGGAGGCAGAGGGAAGGGAAAAGACATTATTACTCAGGATACAAATTGCCTATATTACAGACACCCCCCTCCCACTTACACATGGGTTCTGTTCCAGGCGCCCACACACGAGTTGAAATCGTGTAAAATGGGGAGCAACCTCTAAAAAGCCTCTAAATGCTCATTTTGTCCTGCTCTCCATCCCCCCCCCAACTCAACTCTCCCTTCAACCAGAGTTGAAGCTCTGGGGCCAGTAGGAGGATGAAGGATGTACAGGAAAGCACCTGCTGCTGCTGGGCTATCCCACACATCAGCTGTTACGCAGGGAGGCTGAGCAGCCGAAACAAAACCCCATTGCACCTCCAGTGTCTTTGGGGCTTCCTCCGCCTTCATTGATGTCCTCTTCAGCCACAAGGACTCTTCAGGTCTCTCCTGCCACTTCCTGGTATGATTCCATTCACTTATTTCCTGGCACTGCAGGTGCATAGAACACACATAATTTTTTGGGGGGATGCCTGTATAATGTTCTACTTTTCTTCCATGCTTAAAGTAATAACCATTGTTAGAACATGTCTTTGTCTACATCTGTACAGTTAACACACATGTATATCAAATGTTACCTGTTAGGTCCTTGGTGTACCATGGCAAAAAACTGGATTTTCCATGGCAACAAGACAATAAACTAGAGTTTAAAGCAATCAAATACACAATGTATTACAAAAATAAGATCCGGCTCCTAAACAGTATTTGGATTGGACTGACAACTATATGTTGTCTATAGGAGTCTAAAGGGGGCAGGAGATCAGGGGAAATAGCACGAGAAGGGGGAAAAAGAAGCAATGTGTGGGTGGTGTAGAAAGGTTGATAACATATAATTCGATGGGAGGAAATAGATGCCAGTTAGACATGTGGGGTTAAGGAGAAGGGAGTCAAACGTAAACAACACATCGCTTGAAGTGGTGTGAGGAATCTTACTTGGAGAGTTAGAGAAGCAAGTAGGTAAACAAAATGAGAGGGCAAAAGGTGATGATGCACAAAATCTGAAATGGCAAATAGGAGGTAGAAGCGTGGACCAACCTGTAGGGATTGCGGCAGGAGATGTGTGTGCTGTGTGCTAGAAATTGTATGCCAGCTGCCGAACCTGAAATGGTGAGGCAACCAGGTGGAGGAAGGGATTAGCAGCTAGCAGAAAGGGCTAGAGGCCTTGCTTTTCTGAGTGTTCCTGTATACAATGGTACCCCGGGTTACATATGCTTCAGGTTACATACGCTTCAGGTTACAGACTTCGCTAACCCAGAAATAGTATCTCGGGTTAAGAACTTTGCTTCAGGATGAGAACAGAAATTGTGCTCCAGCGGTGCAGCGGCAGCAGGAGGCCCCATTAGCTAAAGTGGTGCTTCAGGTTAAGAACAGTTTCAGATTATGAACGGACCTCTGGAATGAATTAAGTTCTTAACCCGAGGTACCACTGTAATAGCTTTTTACCATTTCCCCAATTCTGCCCCACCACTACTGAGAATACTTGCAGTTGGGAAGTTCTCAGGAGTGGTTGGCAGCCACAGTGGAGAATTCAGCATCCCAGAAATTAGATAAATGCTTGAGAAAGTTATCTCCCAAAGTAACAAACAGAAGCTCATGAACTGAATTTCGTTCTCATATAAGAAAATAATACATTTATCTTGATTATTTGAAAACAACCAAAACTCTGAGTTCACATGGGAGGGGGTGGAATAATTGCTCTGGAAAACTGAAATAATGTAATTTGTGCTATAGCTATGGTGAGGGAGAGGAGCATTATCACAGCTGCTATAGCGACAGTGGAAGTACATCCACAAACCCTCCTATGAGAACAGCATCTGGAAAAAAACTAAAGCCACAGAAGATACATGAGTTTAAAACATGAAACACTGATACATGCAAGATATTGTCACTTACAATTTTATAATTAGGCATTATTTATAATCTTTATGATAAATAAATATGAATTAGATACTAACTGCTATACTTCATTCAAATTAAGTTAAAATAGTATTGCTGAGTTATTGTATTTATACTCATTATATTCCACTGGATCATAATTATATTCTCATTGTGGTGTATTTGATTATTAACCTGGCATGCCATGGGAGTTGAGCTGGTGACAAGGACTGGTATTTTCTATGTAAAGGTAAAGGTACCCCTGACCGTTAGGTCCAGTCGCGGACGACTCTGGGGTTGCGCGCTCATCTCGCTCTACAGTGGTACCTCGGGTTACATACGCTTTAGGTTACAGACTCCGTTAACCCAGAAATATTACCTTGGGTTAAGAACTTTGCTTCAGGATGAGAACAGAAATCGTGCAGCAGCAGCGGGAGGCCCCATTAACTAAAGTGGTGCTTCAGGTTAAGAACAGTTTCAGGTTAAGAACGAACCTCTGGAACGAATTAAGTACTTAATCCGAGGTACCACTGTATAGGCCGAGGGAGCTGGTGTTTGTCCACACACAGCTTCCAGGTCATGTGGCCAGCATGACTAAGCCACTTCTGGGTACTAATCTATAATTAATCTGATTAAGGAAATATGAAGATGAGATGACACTGGATAACTTATGGGTTTGATCAGGCTTTTAAATAAATAAACAAATAATGTAACATAAAATACTGAAATGAATCTTTCTTTTCGATGTATGTGTGGATTAATTATTGTTCTCATTGATTACAGATCAAGAGCTCCGTACGTGATCAGTCCATTTTTTTAAAAAAAACCATTTTTAGGATTTCCTAAAATTTATTTATTTATATTAGATTGACACACCTGTAAGGTAACAGCTTAAAAGCATATGGGAGAGTTGGGGGACAGAAATTACCACATTTTAAGTAATATGAAAAAGGATGGATGCAAAGCTGTCTTTCAATGAACAGAAAGGCTCCACTCATTTGTAAAATAGACAACTAATACAGTGGAGGCTATTCCCTCTTCTGCCCACTGGCAATTCCCAACACTGTTCTGGAGGATTCCATAACCTCTGGAGCAGGTTTTAGGGGGCACAGGAAATTGGTGGATGAGCTGGTGAAAACTGCCACTTCCCTTCCACTCATAAATAATGTGGCTCCAAACCATTTCCACTAAAACGAGGGAGAGGGCAGTAAGACCATTAAGTTTAGGGTATAGAATTACCTAACTGCACCACTGGATGACAGTCAAACCATATATTTTGGAAAGCAGCCGGAATACATATATTGATCTCCCTTTTGAGCTGTTAAGAGAAACTGGAAAATGTCATCTAATGGGAGCATAAATATACATTCTATTGATGTGACAATGAACTAATATGACTCCCTGTACTAATTAAAAATACAGAACAGAAGATAATAAATGATAATAAAGGTAACTAAAGATGCATAATCAGTGTTCTGAAGAAAATGTAATATGAACAAGCATCTCACATTGTTAGAGGTGTTATACTTACATGACTGGCTTATGCATCAATTATTAAGATAGTTGCTTAACAAAAACAAAAACCTAAAGAGAAATATTCAGTTCCCAAATGACTCCAAGTGTTAAACATGCCAACAACTGTGGCATTCCAATAAATGTTACTTCTTCCGTCTCTGGCAATGAAACCAGCATAGCAAAATCTCTGCCTATATATTCTCGGAGGAGTTAGCAATTAGTCTTTCTTGGACTAATTTATTTTTAATACATTTCTATCAGATTCATGCATGGAAGCGGCTGTTTCTCTTTAAAATACTCAGAACAACATAGGGAACCAATTTACTTAAAATGAAAGAACAAATAGGCAGCTAAATAATCACAGCTGAGATATCTGTTCACCTAGGCATTTACTATGCATTTGAGATCTTGATGTTACCCTGGCCCTAGTTTTAAAAGGTTTTCAATGAGAAATGTCTGCTTAGAAACTTGAACTCTTGCTAGATACAGACAAAAATATTCAATGTCAGATTCCTGACTATCAATCAGGTACTGATTAATGTATTTTTATACAGCATCATTAAAATATATGGAACTTTAAAACATAAATAAAACAAACCAATCACTGTCCCAAGGACTTACAATCTGACATTGGGGAAGATAACAGAGGGAGGAAAGGGTAAGTTTAGATTTCATTGCATTTATTTATATGATTATCCACTTTGTAAACTGACCTGCATCACATCAGTGTGATCCCAGGACATTTTCCAATGATGAACAAAATCCAAGGATACATAAAATTAAAAACAACCCTATTAATATAAGCAAACAACAGAGCATCATCATCAGAACAATAAAGCCCCAAAGTGGTTAATAATCTGATCCAGCTGGCAATGAGGAGGAAATCAAAGACTTTCAGAAAAGGGAGGCTTGGGCAGAGAGCACTGCAGGCAAATAAATTGGGCTCCCTTTTCCTTCAGGCCTTCATGGAATCATAGAACTGTAGAGATGGGACTCCAAGGGCAATACAGTCCAACCCCCTGCAATGCATGAATCCTGTCCCTAGGTGGCCTTGAACCACCAACCTTTTGGTTAACAGCCAGACACACTGACCTGTTCAGAACATGGAATACACCAAGCCAGAGAGAGAAAGACCACCAGCCAGAGATTGTGCTCCATCAGGGGCTTGCTTCTAAGGCAAGCAGAAAAACAGGAGCCCATGCTGGGCCACTGCACCTAACAGTGTTTGGTTTAGCGAGTCAAAGGTTGTGTAGGTGTAACTTTAACTTTTGTCTCAGATGTTGTGCTAATGTCTTACAGAAGAAAAACCCTTACAGAAACGCTCCCTCTTTAATTCCTGCATCTCCCATCTCCTCATAAGATATCTCTCATAATCTGCACATGGATTTGAAGCTAAATGTTTATATTTTTGTAAAAAGAGGGAACCTACAATCATCAATAACATACTTTTTTGTGTGAAACTGCCACAAAGTTTTATGGCACATGAGTTACAACAGAAATAAAACGTGGAACTGATAGTGCATATTTATTACAACAGAAAATCCAACATAAAAGATTTAATGAAGTCTATACTGACTTCCTTGGCATTTTTTATAAAGCTGCTCATGTAATAATAATAATGATGACACCATTTTAAAACGGTGTTTTGATTAATTCAGGAAAGAGAAAAATGTGTAAACACAAAACTCATAATGAACAACATTTATACACCCAAATATCAGGACCTTTTGATACTAAATATTTTACAATTATAACCTGGACCTTTGAAATTGGGAACATCTTGGAAAAACCATGGTTTTACACAAACATAAACACATGTATGAAATCTTAAATGAATTTAATAATGTAACCCTGGAAATAATACATTTTCTGCCACAAGAGCTCAAACAAATCAATTATCTGAGCATATATGCAAATGCAAATACAGCAATATAAAATAGTCATCCACCTTGTGCTTCACTTGAGTCTCAAATGCCCCCCACCTCAATTATCTAATTTCATGCAACACTTGCCCTTCACATTGTGTTTTGGGGGCTGCATGGTGCAGTTCAAACCATAGCACTATTTTGAAAGTCTAAGCTGAGGCTGCCTTCTCTCATCTAACTAAAGAAGATAGTAGTTGCTTAAGGCTGCAATACTATAGATACTTTCCTGAGAGTAAGCCATTGTGAAGAAACTGGAGCTTACTTCCATGGACAGGATTGTGTGGTAAAACTAAACTAATTGCTCAGACTAAGTAACTGGTTTCAAATTTTGCAGGTTTAGAGGGGGCAGTACCCTCCCACCCTCTGACCAGTTTCCATATCTGTGGTCTGCTGAGAATGACATTGTGCATGTCAAGTCAGAACAGTTATGGCAGCTCTCCTTCAGAGGCTCAATGATGCTCATATCAAGTTATCTTCTGAAAGTGATCTGTTTTAATACACCGTGTATTACAGTATTTTGATGCCATTACCCTATTAGAGGCAGATGGGGCATGTCAACCTGGGAAGGTAGCCGATCTTGGAGAAAGTAAACTCTGTTCCTAAACCTCTGCTGCCTTGTGGGATCTCTTCATGAGAGGAAAAGGCTAAGGCAGTGATTTTTTTCAAAGAGGGCCATGAGAGCCGACCAAAGGGCCAACCATAGTTGTTGACCTTTTTTTAGGGTTGAAGTTGTTGAAGTTTTTTTTAGGATTGAATTTGTTGAGGTTTTTTTTAGGATTTTAACCCAGGATATAAACTGCCACAGGCAGGCCAGATTAAGCCCCCGAAATGGGCTTTGGACATGCCTGGGCTAAGGAGTAAACCCTACACAAATCCAGAGTGGAATCCCTAAGAAAGCTGGGTGGCACCTTATATGCCTCCTTCCAGCAAAGATGGCGCAAAACATATTGCTCTGCTTTCCTTTGAACCACATCAGCGAGGCCAAGAGCAGAGTCTTGTCGTGTGGGCAGACCAGGACCTCTATATACACACCCCAGGGAGGTCACTTCACTTCTGGAAGTGCACTCCATAGTCTCTTGAGACAGACAAATGCTGCCGCCAACAACAACACTATTGGCCTTTGAGGATAAGCCAGGTAGAAATATAAATACTGAACCATTTTTTTTAAGTCTTTCCTTAACTTGTTGCTCATTCCTCCTCATGCAGCCAGCAAAATTTTTTTTAAAAAAAAATATTAGGGAGAGTTCTTCCTCGTTTATCTGCAACTAGGGTAAGTAACACAAGATTGTTATAAATCAAGCCCAAGTGATCTCCACTACAATTAAAACAAAAGATATAGCTGCCACAAAATGAGCTGACAGCATTTTAGATGGACCTACCCCACCCTTTTAATCAGTCTCCTTTGTTGTTTTGCCAGGCTACATGTTATTTATCAATACTTTCTTTTACATTCCCTTGGGGTGCTATTCCATAGCCTGGCCATAAAAACTTCACAGTGAGGGCAACTGCCCCTCCATTACTGTTGGTAGCATCTAATTGATATGTCAAACCACTAAGGAATGCAGTAAATTGTAGCACTGCCTCCAAATGGAAAATAAACAAGTCAAAAGATAAACAAGCACCTGAATTTTGCAAAATGTGTAACACAGTAGTTTGTTAATGATTCATACCCAAGCACTGGTTAACCTAAACTTAGGAAAGACGAGAACTCAATTTATGATACAATTTTCATCAAGACTGAACGGCACAAATGGTGACCCAAGCAAGCATTCTTGGGACTACACCAGAGCCCTGAACATTTCTTCCCATAACTTCATACAACCTTAGTTTAACATCTTTTTTATGCCTACACAGGTATGTCTGGTGGTATGTCACATATGTTTGGGTTAAATATATGAACACGACACCTTATGTTCACCAAACCTATGTGTTTATGTGCTGACATAACAAATCTTGGGGCTACTAAAAAGCTTTTGGTCCCTAAATAAACCTCCCTTCTCTTATACAACTATCCCCACTCCCCTTTCCAAGGGGCATGAATGATTGTCACCTTGCTCATTCTATCCCCTCAACCCTGTGAAGACAGTGTGAGGCACCAAAATTACACATAGTGAATACTAACTAGTTTGGAGAATTCAAAATGGTTTTGAAATTGGCTCAAACTGTGTTAATCATGGAAAACAGAAAGTGTGGATATAATTATTTGAAGGCATTCCTGTTTATCCAGGCCTTTGATGGCTTATAGATAACACTGAAATTAGTAAATGTGAGAGTGTCTGCTTTTAGATGTTTCCAGATGTTCTAAATGTTTTAGATAGTTTTAAATGGTTTTTAGATTATTTAAATATGTTTCATTTTCATTTTATTTTAAATGGAATTGTTTTAACATTGAAAGGGAAATACATACATGGGAGGGCACAGAATGTAGGGGGTGAATGTGCAGTCCTTACACAGATGTGTCCTTTAGACTACAACTTCCATCAGCCCCAGCCAGCATTGGCACTAAGCTGAGGAAGGAAGGCCTAACAGATGTGAATGCGAAAGCACTTTGAGGATGTCACCACACCCCGACGTAGAAACTTTTCCCCATTTTGGAAGAGGCTGTAGTTCGAATATACAATTTTCTGAACTGCAATAAAAAGGATATACATTGAACTGGAAGGCTATGGATAAAGGGGAAAAAATGATTTAGAGTCCAAGGTATGAGAAAAGATTAAAAACTAAATAGTGCCTTCAATTTGTTAAGCTGGTGGGGGGAACAGGATGAATGTCTATAAGTTCAATATTTCAAGAGTGTGAATTCAAAAGGGAAGAGCGACTGCTGGAGATGCAAAGGAAAATAGTGAACTGCAATAAGGTGAAGGGGGGAAATCTACTAATGACAGCTATCTTTTAAATTATGGAATAGTTTCCCACGGGAAGTAGTGAAAGCCATATCGTCTGAGACATATGAAACTGGACTGACAATAAAACTCTAGAAAATATACTGTAAGGAATAATCTCAGAATAAACCCACAGGGAAAAGTTGAAGACCTAATAATTCTTTTACTTCTCTGATTTCTATGATTCATGTATTTAATTTGTCCTGGTAAAACCTACCTAGAATGAATCAATAGTTTAATATTGTGTAAGTTTTACTATATTTTGCCAGACAGGTGGATGGTGGTAGGAAAGCCGCAGAAATTACACAACAGCAGTTAGTAAAACAGAGTGCAAATAATGTCCTAATTAGAACAAATACTGTTTAATGAAATGCAAGGCCTTGCCTAAAAGATTTCACAGAGCTTTCATTTGATTATTTATTATTGAGGACAGACTTTGAATGAAAAATCTATCTAGCATTTGCTCTTTGGACAGCTTCTGCTAAAAATGATGTTTAATAAAATGTTACAATTACCATAACATTTAACATCCAGCATTCACATTTGAACACCGCCTCCAATAAACTGAAAGGTAGCCCTACTGGATTATTAATATGTGGAGCTGATTTTTGAGAAAAGAAGGTACGCTCTTTGGAATGAAGTCCTAATAGATGCTGATGAAATTCAAAGATGTATAATTAAAGATGCCCTACTCATATTATGCTACTCCTGTCAAATTCCACACAGAAGTTCTTCCACAGTCAGATAAATGAATTTATATGTCTCTACTCTAACTTCCATTCTATGGAACTATTTTGGCTGGCTGGCTCACTTTGCTTTACAAAAGGAGGTCAGGGTTTTTTCCATGCTGACATTGGGATAAAAGGTTTCAGCTTTTGAAATTCTGGGGATGATACCTAATTTGAAGGTAATTGTTGTTCTGAAAATTTGGGTCATTTCAGATTTAATGCACATAAATGAATCCCATTATTCATGCATTTCCTTGCATGCTCTGTATGATGATAATGGTTTAGAGAAACCATTGTATGGATTAGACCAGTTCCTGAAGAATATGGTTACTAAGTGTGATGGTTATGCATTTCATTCAGCATAAGAGGCACTATAGTGCTATTGTGCTTACGTTCTGCTTCCAGTCAACCAGTGTGGGAGTAGAATGCTTGAATAGATGGGCCTTTGGTCTGATTCATCAAGGGTCGTCTTGTTTTCCTGGTTGCTGCTACATCTGAACTGTCAAACTTTGATTGCATATGTCCTATATAAACCAGGAGCATGCAAGCGAACGATTCATTCATGGGCTTGGCCTTTCACCCTGAACTGAATGCATGGGATCAGAGCATATGAGCATCAGAGCATATCAATCAATTAAATGGATATAGCTCTTGATTGTAAAAAGCACAGGTATGTCGTAGTATTAAGTAGAATGAAATGAAGGTGAGTTGAACGTTAAGGAAATTGAAGAACTACGAATGCAGATCTTCTGGGTGGTGAACTGTTCCCCAAAACAGTGTCTTCCTCTTCACTTCTAAGAACAGAAAATGCCCTTTGGGAGTATATGGTTTAACTGAGTGTTTTTATAATGTAGGAAGAGAGAATTTAAGTGTGCCTGTCCCTTGAGCCTAGAAGATGAATGATTTGCTGTACTTGAATTTATTTCATGCACATTTCTCTAATTTTCTACCACTGAGGAAGACTAGCAAGCTGAAATGCATCCAGCAAGTGAGGCTTTGATGAGAGAGTTCTACAGTGACAATTCTGCTTACCGGTACATGTTAAAATAATAAATGTGTAGCTTGCCATTTCTGCATCAGTAGACTTCTGAGTTGACAGCCTTAATCTATCTTGGTCTGACATATAACAATTTACAACATTGTATTTTATATGTATTTAACTTTTTAAAGAATATTTTTAAGGGTGTATTGTTATTTTTAAAAAGACACACACATTCTCTGCATTTTATGTTCTGTGTATAGCACATGGTTTTTGTTGTTGTTAAGAACTTATTTACCTGGTATTGGCAAAAATATTTAGAACATTTAAGTGATGACACATGCATTTTCCACTCATTTTTTGCTCAGAACTATGTAGTAGTCTGTGCAGTCTATGGCAATAATACAATCTCAGGTAACTGTTAGAATATTTATATATATATATAAGCTGGCAAAAATAAACTGATTACAGTAAAATATATTTTTTATTACCTTTGGATTCTTAATGTATTGAGATGTTCAAATATCATGGATGGTGCTGATGAGAAAGTTGATCGAGAATATAATATACTTACTTCTGATTAGAAAGTTTGTTTTAAAAGTTTGGGTATTTATTATGCATTTTTGAAAAGCCATAAAATAAATAAAGCGTACTTACTCATGATTGAGGAAAACAGAAATTGGTCTTTGGAAAGTCTCAAAATATGGATTTTAAATTCCTGACCATTTGAACAATGTATTCAGATTCCTTATTATTGGTCTAATTTATTCCCTACCTTTATGAAAATTGCTCATCTCTGTGAAATGTTAAACAGGCAAGTAAAACCAAAAGCTTCACTTAACTCAACCAATAATAATAATAATAATTCTTTATGTTTGCAGAGATGAGCAATTTCCCATGAAACCAGCTCCAGGGCTGTGCCCATTTGCATGGAGCCATGAAAGATTATTTTATTTTTTTATAATGACATATTTGAAGTGAGACCAAAAAAACTCAGTTCCCTCCAAGTATATATCTTAATATACTTTAATAAACTATATGCCCTTACATTGTTGAAAACTCCTTAAAATATGTCATTTCTTGTATAGTTTTACAGACTTGGTTGAACATCCATTGTCCTAATGGTCTTGCATCTCTTTACTCGAGTTCTATGTATGTAGGAATTGATGCCTCTAAGTCACGGGTGTCAAACGCAAGGCCCGCGGGCCGAATCCGGCCCGCCAGACCTCGTCATGTGGCCCGTGTAGCCACCGCCGGCCGCCAGCCTTCACCTTTTATTCTCGCTTTTTTTTTTTGACACAAGAAAGCCGCCTCTTCAGCGCATGCGTACGCGGCAGTCTACAAGCCAGAGAACGTCTGCCCTCTAGCGGCGCCGGCCGTTCTACACAGGAAACCTCCACTTTACTGTAGGACCTACAGATACAACCGGCCCTTTGAGGGTGACCAAACTGCTGATGTGGCCCCCGATGAATTTGAGTTTGACACCCCTGCTCTAAGTTATGCATGTTAATAATTTATTCCTAGTGAAGGAAGTTGTATGAAATTAGATTCTCATGCAACCTTAACAATGACAGTTGCTTTTAAAATGCCTATAAAAGTTGAGGAAAGGTACTATAGTCAGACATACTAAATACAGGTATTACACCACTCAGAAAAACATTTTAACATTTGGGACCTCACTATGGGTATTCAGGTTCACAAACCCTATAATTTACATTGGTTAACATTTATAAATATCAAAAGAACAAACAGAAGATAAAAGGTTTTCAAAGAGATCACCTAATGTTGCAAATGTAAAGCGTCAATTACTCCTCTAGATGGATGTTTCAACTACAGTTTGTGGGATCTTTTAATTTTCTACAGGTGACATTTAGTAGCAAGAAGTACCGCAAAACTAAATAATAAAAAGCAATTTGGTTGACTTTTGAAGCAAAGCTGTCTGTTTTTTTTAAAGAGTACAAATGCCAACCTTTCACAAGTGTAACTATGCATTTAATTGGGCACCCACATTTAGTCAAAAGATCTGCTTGCTTAATTATGATTTATTGAAGGAGCTTTCATTGTAATGGTCATCACTTATAAACAGAATTACTGGAGGAGGACAAATGAACATGAAAACCAAGCATTGTGCTGATATTTAAAATAAAATTAAATGAGAAAAATCAGCTTCACTAAAAAGACATCAATTCCAGAGATCTAGGACAGGGTTGCTTTTCTTACATAGATGTAAAAAGATTAGGAACCTGCTAGTAACTGTAGCTTTAAAGTGTGCGCACACGGCAATATATATCTGCTTCCATTTTCACATGTAATATGCAATATGTACATGGGTTTTCTACATCTGGTGAATACCCACATTGGAAGATCAATCCCTTATCCCAGCTACTTCTTTGGCATGAAAATCTATGGATGCAAACACACCTTTCACATTCACAAAGGAAAACACATTCACTTCAATGGGGTTTAATCCAATATACCGTAAATTTCGCTCCATAACATGCAGATTTTTCCTCCTAGAAAGTAAGGGGAAATGTTTGTGTGTGTTATGGAGCGGATGCCTACAGATGGCGGGGGAATCTGCTGCAGTTGTGAGCAGTCCGTGGCTCGCTTTGAAACAGCAAAGCGGGTGTAAGCGGCTCCTGTCAGCTAGCGGAGCCGGGGAGGAGGGAGAGAAGCAGAGCGGGGTTGGCTGCTTTAAAACAACCCCGTCCTCTATGTCCCTCTCTCCTCCCCACTGAGCTGCTAAGTAGCAGCAAAGCTTTTCAGCCAGCCTAGCCGGGAGGAGGGAGAGAAGCAGAGCGGGGTTGGCTGCTTTAAAACAACCCCGTGCTCTCTGTCCCTGCCTGCAGTTTTTTGCTGTCCGATTTTGGATTAGCCACTGTAGGGGCTGTGTGTGTGTGTGCTTGAACTATCGTTCTCCTCCTCCTGCTTCCCGTTCACTCTCCCTGCGCCCCTGCGCTCTCCCTCCGACTTTAGAATTGACACTCTGTGTGTCTCTCTCTGTGTGAGAGGGCTCCTTCTCCTTCTCTTGCTTCCGTTCACTCTCCCTGCGCCCCTGCGACTTTAGAATTGACACTCTGTGTGTCTCTGTGTGTGAGAGGGCTCCTTCTCCTTCTCTTGCTTCCCGTTCACTCTCCCTGCGCCCCTGCGACTTTAGAATTGACACTCTGTGTGTCTCTGTGTGTGAGAGGGCTCCTTCTCCTTCTCTTGCTTCCCGTTCACTCTCCCTGCGCCCCTGCGACTTTAGAATTGACACTCTGTGTGTGTGAGAGGGCTCCTTCTCCTTCTCTTGCTTCCGTTCACTTTCCCTGCGCCCCTGCGACTTTAGAATCGACACTCTGTGTGTCTCTCTGTGTGTGAGGGCTCCTTCTCCTTCTCTTGCTTCCCGTTCACTTCCCCAGTGCCCCTGCGACTTCCAGCGCCCTGCGACTTTAGGGCCAGTTCTCTCTCTGCGTGTGTGTGTGTGTGTTTTGACCTCACTGCGCTTGTTGGGGGACAGTGTTGGTCGCAATTTTTCTTGATTTGTCTCAGAGTGGTTACTATCATGGTTTCCTTGCCGGGGAGGAGGGAGAGACGCAGAGCCTGCTTGTTCTAAAGGAGCAAAGCCGGAGAGGAGCCTCTCCTGCATTATTAGCAGCATCCTTCTCCACACACCCCACACGTGCTCCTTGTCCCTTGAGTTCTTTTCCTTCCCTCCCCACTTAAAACATGGTTACAAAGCACGGATCCACATGGATCCTCAGAATTTTTGCACTAGGTCACCCCAAATTCACCATCAGATCACATAGCATATCCATGGCTACAGCCTGCACCAAAAAACACACGCACCCACTGTTTCATGGGGCCGCAATGGTGCAAAAACGTGGTTACAAAGCATGGATCCACATGGATCCTCAGGATTTTTGCATTGGGCTACCCCAAACTCACCGTCAGATCACATGTCTGTGGCCACAGCATGAACCACAAAAATCATACACCCACTGTTTCGTTTAGAATATTTTTTTCTTGTTTTCCTCCTCTAAAAACTATGTGCGTGTTATGGTCAGGTGCGTGTTATAGAGCGAAAAATACGGTAAGTACAGACACAGGTCTTAGCAAACCCAATATCTTGAGAAAACACTTCATTTGGTGTTCAATTTTCCCTTTGTTTTCTTAAAAACTCATACAACATGTACCATTGGCGGCGAATGCTTTGGCAAGAATTGGCTGGGCTGCCGTAATGTGCAGATGCCCATTGACAGAGCTGCTCTGATCCTAAACAGGAGCTGGGAAGTAGATAGGCCCAAGAAAATGGGGGGGGGGGAGATCACAGGAGTAAGAAAGCTATAGAATGGAATCTAAGAGGGGAGAGAATAGATAGAAAAGTACATATGGCCAGGAACTGTGAAGGCAAATAATGTTCAAGTTTATGTATTGATTTGAAATAACCAGTTACATATTTCATTCTAATTATTTTTCAAGACATTTTTCTTTCCACTATAGGAATAGAGCTAACTGTGAACCTCCACAGTTCTCACTAATAGTCCAGCACTCACTATAAGAAAGTTAATTGAAAAGAATTCTCCCTGTAGTTATGAGGAAAAATGCACCTCTCCCAGAACACTGATTTAAGGCTGGTATTTGATGCGAAGACACACTTTTAGTGCATGATATTTGGGCCTGTCAACTCTCTTTTCTCTGTAGAATATCAAGATTAATAATCCTATAGCACAGAAGGCAAATCATGTTTTGAAATTAAATCCATTCTATGTCTTTCTGTCTCTCTCCACACATGCACACACACACAACAGCAAGTTTTCTTTGAAATTCTCAAATAAAAATGTGAAATGTAACTATACATATAGTCTCAGAACAGTCACAGGTAGCAGCTCCCCTGTGAACCAAGAAATCTTCTATGTAAAAAAACCCCAACTTCTTTTAATATATAGAAAAGCTTCACATCCCTAAGGGCCATTGGGCATCTGTACAAACACAGCAAATTTCCATAAATATGACAAAGGTACAAAGAATGTCACACACAGAAATACATCTCCTACAGTCTAGGATAAGCCAACTTTAAAAGGATAGCCCATTTTCTCTTTCTCCAGTATCAGTACTTGATAGGCAAGATTATTATATTACTTTATTATAATTTATTCAATTTGTTAGCTGCCTTACAGAGTGGACTCAAGGTGACCTACAACCAAGTTTTTTTGAAAAATGAAAAAATGCACACAGAGTCCTCAACAAGAGACATCACACCACTGTCAACAAATAATGGAAAAATCATCACCAACAAGCAAGTCAATTATCAAATGCTCAGCTGACATGATAGTGAGTCATCATATACCACCAAAAGCCTGGAAGCAAAGGAAGGTTTCAAAAGATAAACAGAAAAAGTAAGCCTAGCCAAGGGCGGGGGAGACAAGAGAACAAAACATGTTTCTGAGAGTTCTCTCTCTGGATGCCACATGTGTGTTTTCTCTCCCTTTCTAAATTTCTGCATGTTTTGGTTTTCCCTCTTTGAGCCTGTGACTGTTTCTCTCACTCTGAGGCCGTCTGTGTTTATGTATTCTTTGGGTCTGGGAGAGAGAGAGGGAGAGAGCAGGAACGAATGCACGCAGAGAGCACGTCCCTTGTTTCTGGCAGGGCACACCTCCAGCGGCAGCCATTTTGTGAGAACCCGTCTTCTCACTCCAGCCATTTCGTGGTGCTGCTCACAACACAGTTTGAAAATTCCAAGTGTCCCCACAGACCCAAAAAGGCTGGGGATTCTTGCTCCAGGGACTCATATGCCGATCAGTGGACCGCTGCACTTGATTGATCATATGTAGCCAAATCCCGTAAGACAACAGAGCAGCTCATTATGCAATTAACAGTATGCGTTTCATAGCAGAACAAACAAAAAACTTCAAAGACCAACCTTTAAACTGACAGTAATGTTTCCTGATTGTTCATAGTGTCTTAGGCAGATGCTCATTTAAAGAATTAATCATAGCAGCAATCTGAGCCCTACTAACTCCAATTTTTTTTAGCCTTTAATCCAAGTTCTAGATTCTTCATCCGCAAAATCTTTTAACAAGCATACATGTCTATTGTTCAAGCTTAACAAACCAAAGCAAACTTATCAGAAATATTTGCCCTTTAGACAGAACAGAACATGAATCGATTTCATTACTGTCATACTGCGTGGAAAACAACAGAAGTTAGCCAGAAAGCAGGGTTTTGTAAAGCCTATATGAAGCATTTAAAATGACAATTATACAATCACTGTGCATTAATTGGCTTCCATTTAAGGAGGACAGAAAGCTTTCCTGTGAAGATAATAAACATACCATCATTTCCATTGCCAGCCTTTTGAGACTGAGTAAAAAGAGGAGTTTAGAAATAGCCTGTCACTTCAGGCTTTGAGTACTAAATTATTAATTTACACAAAATACTACATTAAAATACCATTAAATCGACCAAAGGCAGCAGAAGCAGACTTGAAAAGAAGTTTTCACACTTGGTTAGACTATCAAATGCAGTATATGACATGTAAACTGAATTCCATTTACTTTTACTCCCTCCCTCTCTGCATTATTTTCTTTGCCACTTTCACTTGATCAGAGAGGCTTGTTGAAGTTTGTGTTTGCTACCTTCGGTCTGTCTTATTTTTCCTGCTGTGAACTAGCTAGTTGGGACTTTGCAATCATTCTTCATGCTATAAATTCATGACATGAACAAGGGATTAGATCTTCAATGCAAGATTAGGCACACAGGAATTGGCAAGGAAGGAGACTGCCATTATCCAAGCACATATGAAACAGCAACAGAAGCACTACAAAACATCAGCAGAAGCAGACTTCTTTTGCTCAAATAATTCACTTTTCAAGTTGGAGTCACTAGAAGAATCTTCTTTTTAAGCTAGGATTCCATGCTTCTTTATGTAACAAATGTCAAAATTAATTCTGAATTGGCCTATCAAAGTGGTTCCCTCAATTTATGAGATATTAAAGCAGTATATTAATATCCTTTTGGGGTAAATTAGGTTGGGTGGGGAGACCAACTGTAACAGACCAATTCCACAGCTGCAGAAAGATAGTTGTTTCATGGTATTGGTGTTTTAGTTGGTTCTGGTATTGTCCTATGATTGGTTTTATTCTTGTTTCACTGTGAATACTGCACCGTAATTTGCCCTGGGACCCTTAAAAATGAAGGTTGGAATAGAAATACAGCAAATAAAGAAATAAAATGTTGTTTTGCTTCTCCAGCTCTTCCTGTCACAGTTAAAGCAATCTCCTAACCATGGAAAGTGGTGTAAAACTGCTGGGCACTGCAAAGGGAAATTCCTACCCAGTCTCTTATCATCAGTAACGTTTCATTTTTATTTATTTTGTTAGTAATATACTGTTACATGCCACCCCAATCTCCAAGCGGAGCAAGATTCCAGGGATTGCAGGAGCTTAGCCAGGGTTCAGTTTCCTTAGAATAAGGGGCAGCAGAGACTGTGGTATCTTTAGGATAAATGGTTTATGCACACATAGACACAATCTGACTTTAAAATGGAGGTGTTCACAGCTTTAACACCTTGAAAGGTCTCGATTCTACATTAGTCACAGCATGTCTCTGGTTCTCAGCTTCTCAGTCTGCAGCCAGCTTCCAGCCAGATGATGAAGGCCTACCCATTAGCTTGTGGTGACAGTACTTAACTGTTCGGGCCAACAATCATTGCCTAGACAAAGGGACTAATGACTGTACTTAGGTGGCAAGCAAAGGAACTTTTCCAGCTAGTTCAACAACAGAATCCTCCATTCAATTTTAGCCTGGGTGGAGCCATTAGACTTTAATCCTTGCTGGATCTTCCCTGCAAATTCTGCCCTCCTTTTTGTTTCGGATGGTTAGTCATGTACAAGCATTCTATTAGATTTGAAAGGGATGAGGTACAAATAGAAGAAAATTAAACTCACTTGCAGGAAACCTTTGTTCTGTCAGCCACCATAGTCCACTGCTGCTGGTTAGTGGAAACTTCAATGTAATAGCTGTAGCTTCTGTCGTCACAATCCCAGAGAAGTAACCTGCATGAGCAGAAACAGTAAGAATTCAGTGATCACAAACCCACTAACCAACCAACCATGGAATACATAATTTATTTCTACAATCTTTCCTGCTACCCTATGTTAACTGCTTGTCTTGGAATGTGTCTCTAATAATCAGCAGTTTGAATTCTGTATTTGTATTTTAACCTTAGTTAAAAGGGGGACATTTTGGGCATAAGTAGGCATAAAAGTAAACTATACTATAATTCCAGATCCTTACTTCCTGAAAATTCTTCTTTATCAACTATTTCTTTGTTATTGTTATTTTTATCTAGGTTTAAAACAGCCTTATCCAGCCTGGTGGCTCCATATATTTTGAGCTATAACTCCTAACAGTCCCAGTGCTAGCTGGGGTGATGAGTTACAGTCCAAAAACATCTGGAGGACACCATTTTGAAGAAGCCTGCTTTAAAGCTGCAGGTAGGAGCAGAATTCTGGGAATACATATTTTTCTGGCATGCCTGATAATTAGGCTTTCAATAATTATCCCACTTTAAACTTTCTAAGCAATCTATAATATCTTGTCAATTAGAGCATTTATTTGCAATTCATCTAAATTATTCTTAATTTATGTAAAAATCAATCCATGTGGAAAACTAGTTCAGTCAGGAAGTGTGAATATGATTGCACTGCCAAAGTGAAGGTCAGCCTCTGATTCACAGGCCAACAAAAACTGTACTTATTTATCTATTTTGGTATTTTTATACCACCTTTCAGGACCAAAGGCAGTATCAAGGTAGTTCAGAGTCAAAATCATAAAAACAAAAGATAAGAGAAGTATACAACACAGATGACAGGGAGGAAAAAGCAGGAACAGTTAAAGTCCAATTAAAAGCAACTTCAAATAGCAATGTATTTAAGGCCTGTTTGAACACAATCAGACAAGGACCCTGGCACACATCCCATGGGAGGGTGTTACAATGTGATGTAGCCACTACTGAAAGGTTCTGTGGTTGCTAACCAGATGATTCTTAATTGTGGGCCTGTGAAAAGGGTCTCTGTGGCCAGTGTCAAGGCCTGGGCAGATCTGGGTACGTTTTCTTCAGATAGCAAAGCCCAAAACCAGTGAATGCATGAAAGGCAGCAGTCCAGAAATACACTGGTAATCAACACACCTAGTTACAGAATAAATGTCTTATGGTCTGATTACTTTATCTCACAAGCAACCAGGCAGCTGCATTACAGACCAGCTGAAGCTTCTGAACTTTACAGGCAGCCCCACACAGATTGTGTTATGGTAGATTAATGTGGATGTAACTATGGCATGAATGACAGTAGCCAAGTCTACTTCCTCCAAATAAGGTAAAGGTACCCCTGCCCGTACGGGCCAGTCGTGACCGACTCTGGGGTTGCGTGCTCATCTCGCTTAAGAGGCCGGGAGCCAGCGCTGTCCGAAGACACTTCCGGGTCACGTGGCCAGCGTGACGAAGCTGCTCTGGCGAGCCAGCACCAGCACAGTGCACGGAAACGCCGTTTACCTTCCCGCTATAAAGCGGTACCTATTTATCTACTTGCACTTAGTGGTGCAAGTGCTTTCGAACTGCTAGGTGGGCAGGAGCTGGGACCGAATGACGGGAGCTCACCCCGCCGTGGGGATTCGAACCGCCGACCATACAATCGGCAAGTCCTAGGCACTGAGGTTTTACCCACAGCGCCACCCGCGTCCCCGAATAAGGTGGCTGCTGGCAAATCAGCTGAAGCAGAACTCCTGACAACAGAAGTGCTGCCTGAAGACTTGAAAGGAAAATAGAACTGTCCTTACTTGGTGTCAAGGATATTGGCGCACACAAAAAGGTGCCCCCACTTTTAAAAAAATCACATTAAATAGAAATGATGTAGGTATACCCATTCCAAATAGAAATTCACACCAAATGGACAAAAGAGTAGCAAAAAAATTAGAAGTGGAAGTGACTATAAGCATGCATAATTAGTCAAGCCTCTTCCACAGATCTTCATAAAGATGTGAATTAGCCAATTTATAGCAAGAAAACCTTCACATGGTCCTCCAATACAGACTTCCTAGTTAGTGCTCCTCTTGAAAGTATACAAAATGCATGGTTATATTACATATCTTCAATCACCTATTCTTAAGCTCACTATCGATTTTTCTTTAGGACCAATGAACTGCTTTTATAAATTGATTACCAAATGTGATTTTGCTTACATCTTTTACAAATGTTTTGGCTGGCTGCATACCATTGATTAGCAGGATTTGAGTTTATAGCAACAAATTGCTCTCTTTGCTGCTGTTTTGATACAAAATTCAATAGCAACTATGGTTTTCAAAAGCTTTGTCTTTGCTATTGGAGCAAGAAGTAACTGGAAGCAGAGCCAGAAGACTGCATTTACTTTGCTTAAAATAATTGCTCTCTCATCAGTCTAGAAAGAAAGTTTTTAAACTGCAGCGTTCTAATTGGAAAGCCTGCATTATGCATGTTATGGCAAGCTACATTGTGCTGATTGTGATTTTTAACTTCTGCTCTTTTCCTTAAGGGTTTAATTTACTATCAGGTCCAGAGTTAAAAGGCCTAGGCCTTGGTGCTTATTCACTTAAATGGCACTGACTAGAAAGTGTAAAATTGACCTGCATTGCTTGTGTTTTGTACTGTTGTTGTGGAAAGCTTATGCTTCTACAATACAATTACTGAACATAATTATTGCAATTTTCATAATTTAGTCTCCCTTTTGGGGGGGAAGTGGCTCACACAATAATTATGATACAAACATAATAGACAATGATGACATTTGATGATTTCTATGGAATCCCTAGGGATTGTTCCACATGAAACCAAAGATTAATTAGGTAGTCAACTCCCCCTGCTCCTGATTTATATAACATTTTAGACTCCTAAGAACATGGAGTAGTATTCAATGAAATTTTATTCAGACCCACTGAAGTTAATTCACTTAACATACTTATGTTTATTAATTTCTGCACTATGAAATACTATACTGCATCATCTGTCCAGAATCTCCTGCCATTCAGTTACAATTACAATGAATAATTTCCAGATGCACAGTAGCCTTTTTGAGAAGAGGGAACCAAAACTGTGCACAGTATCTTAAGGGTGTTTAACCATAGATTTGTATAAAGCTATGACTATATTGACAGCTTCAATTTTGATTCATTTCTTTAAAATCCCTAGCAACAAATTAGCTGTTTTACAGCACACACACACACACTGACTTTGCAGTGTTTATGTTGAATTATGATTCCTCCCACCCATGAACATGCATCACTTTACACTTTCACTGAACCTCATTTGCCATTTTGTTGTTCATTCACTGAGTTTAGAAAGATTCTTCTGAAACTCTTCTCGCTGTGCTTTTATTTTCACCATTGGGAATAATTTCTCTTTATTTAAAAAAACCAAACCACCTGATTTTATAACAATATGTACAAAAATTAAGAAGACAAGGAAAACAACATTATACAAAACCAAACCAAACCGTAGCTACAAAAAAACACAAACCCCAAACCTATCTTTCTAAATATGTGTTCTGATACCCTGCTCCTCCCAAAACAAATTAGTTTCCACCAGTTGTTAAGGATTAAAGATATGAACTCTGCTCCAGTTAAACCAAAAAGCAGGTTGGCTTGAACTAAAGGTGAAGCTGACCGCTAGCTTTGGAACAAATATTTTGAAATGTTCTGCTTTCACATGTTAACTGCAACCTTCTAGGATAGGGAAGATATTGTCTGCAGGCTGATGCTAAAGGGCAAACAATTTTATTTATAAAGGTTGAGGAATGTTGAAACTAGTTTGTTCTCTTCCATTGCGAATTTGGGAGTTGTACCTTGTGTACTGAATGTTTTGCATAAATGTTATTGCATTCTGATTGAGCTTAAAGACCCTTGTGACTCTCATGAGAGCAGGTGTACTAAGAGCTCGAAATAATGGAACTTTTGGTGAATCTAAAGTTTTGTTTTTAATTTCACAACCACCTCTTTACATTGAATTGCATTTGCCATTTTACCAGCCACTTCGGAGAGATCCTTTCAGAACTCTTCACAATTTCTATTTATTTCAACCACACTGAACAATTTAGGATCATCAGCAAATTTGGCCACTTCACTGCTCTAATTCTAAATCATTTATGAAGAAGTTGGGGAACTCCACTGTCAACATCCTTCCACTGGGAGACCTGTCCATTTATTCCTATTCTCTGTTTCCTGTTTCATAACCAGTATTCCACAAAATGACTTCTTTTATGCCATGACTGCTAAGCGTATTCAGGAGTCTTTGATGAGGTACTCTGTCAAAAGCTTTTTGAAACTGGATTAATGATTTGGAAGAAGAACAACAGAAATAGCTGTTGATAATAGTGATGAGACGACTCAATGAGAGAGGGTGGTCCATGGAGGAAGTCTGGAATCAAAGGCTCTCCAAAACCTACAGCCAGCATTTCACTTTTTTATCAGTAGATATACAGACACCCTGAAGAGTGCAAATCTGGCCAGCCGCCCTGGTCAGTTTCCTGCTTCTGATACACATTTAAAGACATATTTATTGTTGGATTAATGTTTTTAGCAATCTGCTCCTCTACCCCACCCCCTTTTGAACAAATCCTTATTGCCTTCTACAACTTCCTTAAATCTGTTCAATAACCATGTAGGCATACTCTTGCACTCAATGGTACCTTTCTTAATCTGAGGGAATCTCCTATCTTTTAAATTTAGGAAGCAATGCAGTATATTTCCATAAATAGTTTTTATAGGCCATCTGAGAGCTAACAAGCAGGACTTTTCTTAAATTTATGAATGGTGAATGTCAATCTCATCTTTATCATGCCTATATCAAATGACAGCAGCATGTCACCAAAGCAACTGAAAAACTCGCTGCTTCTACATTAGATTTAAAATGCAATTTAACCACACATCTTTCTCTTACCAAAATAAAAGCGCAACTTTTTCTATAGACCGCATACAGCTTTCTTAGAAGAATATTTAAGTTATCTTTAATGTATTCCTTTATTCCTATTGAAGATATCTTGTTTACTTTCAACTGCTGATAAAAACATTATTTCTGCAAAAATTATTTCACCAGCAGCCTCATTTCCCCCCTTTAATGATGCTGTTGGTTGATAGCTATGAGATAAACATAAACCCTGTTAGGTTCTGGGAAAATATTCACTAATTCAGAAGCCGGCTTACCTAAAGGGCATGGCATTTAATAAACTGCCCTCCACATCTCTAAAACCTTTGACACTGTCTGGGGTTAAGATAGGCTGGTCAAACAAGCTTTACAAAAGCTGTTCCAGAACCCTCTGCTTAAGCCTGGCTGTTAATAATATTAATAAGTCATCATTTCAGAAGCAAAAATAAAAGGCTTCTGAAGGAAAACTAAAGTTCTCATTAGTGCTGACTTCCTGCAAATTAAAAATTTAGAGCTGATTCAGTCAGAATTCCCAAAGGCATCGTTGCACACTTGGTCAGAAGAAAGACTCAGCTATCTGAAATTCTGCTTTCTCACCCACTATCTTTCTATGTAGCTGTAAAAGTCTTTTGGTGCCTCTAAGCAAGATTGTAGCTAACTTGCTTATTAAAAATATCTGTCAACTTAAGGGCAGAATCTTAGATGTGTGATGAGATAAACACAGATATAAATCATTGTAACACTTTTTAATTACAAGTATGGATAAAAGCAAAAACATATGTAATTTCCCCTCCAAGGAATCTATTATTTTCCCCCAAGAGAATACTTTTTATCATTACGGGACTTTGTAGTTTCCTGTTGGAGAAACTGGTCATGGAGGAAGGGCTTAATTTCCTTCATGAGCACAAATCATCCCATGTATGAGATAAGCCAACAGGTGCATGGTCAGCCAAGCCAGTTGCTATGGCAATGGCCCAGTGCCATCTATATAAGCGGTTAAGGCATGTCAGTCAATGAGTCCCTCTGTAAGTCGGAGTCTGTTTTACGTTTTGAAGCTGGAACAACAGAGATACTTTGTAATTGTATATATCTGTATCTGCATCTCCAAAGCTTACAAACTGTATGTATATCAACGTCTGGAACTGTATTACTAAAGCCTAATCTTCTACAGTAGTAAACTATTTTGGATCTTAAGTTGCCTGTGTGTGGTGGCTGGAACTGTGGGTAACTTTTGCTGTGTGGGCATCTCCCCTCAGATTCCCAATATATTTCCTCAGTTCAAATATTCAAGGCTAGTAAGAAGGTACGGTAAGATGCTAGTAAGAAGGCTAGTAAATTCTAGAAGTTTCTTTGCAAACAGGTTCTGTGGACACACTTGAGTTCTGTATAGTGCAGGATGAACTACAGTGGTACCTCAGGTTACATACGCTTCAGGTTACATATGCTTCAGGTTACAGACTCTGCTAACCCAGAAATAGCACCATTTAAAACGAGGTAAATTGTACTTTTTTGTACAAGCCAACAGTAGCCCAACTGAAGTTTCTTATTTGCCTCTCCATGATACCATCTGAATAATTAGAAACTAAAGAAAAATACATGTTGCACAGAATTCAGTCAGCATGAACTGCCCTTTCAGACTACCACAAAATGCCTCTCAGGTGCCAGTATAAATATTCACTAGTGCACTCTGGGCACAAGGGCCACATTTCATGCCACATACTAATCCTTCAAATGTATTCTGAGCAAGGTACCGCAGTAAACATTAATGAGTAGGCTAGGTTGTGCTGTGATGGATACACTAGGATAGAAAGAGAATGTTTAAGTGAAGGAGGCAGAACTGCACACATCACAGGGAAAAAACAGTTTAGGGCAATGCTGTTTCTGCTACAAAGGCTTCTTATATTAGAAGAAAATGTTAAATTAGCCTTCGTTAGTCAATCTTGCCCTCTGGGCTGTAGGAAGAAATGCTGAGTGAACTTGAAGTTCATCCGGCTCACTTCCTGCAATATCCAGAATATTAAACATTTGCCTCAGAAGCATCAACTTTGCTAGAAGTCCATTAATTGAAATAGGTAGCAGTGAGTGTAATAAAAATTTGATTGCACCACCTTACATTTTAGTAAGAATCTCAGAGCCTAGCACTCTAGGGGGAGAATATGTATCCATTAAAAATAGAGAAGAGGAGTTTCGCTTTAAAATGGGGCAGTCACAGAATTAATCTTCCTTGGCTCATAACCCCAGGTCTAGACTCTGTTATCCGTTGAGTACAGAATTTCTGCTCCCTCCCCCGTATGGGATGTGTGTGTGTAGATTATTATATACATTATACATATATATAGAGAGAGAGGATTGTAAGTGCTCTTGATTAGCTGATAGTTGGCAGTTATATCCTTTTCTTATACTTCACAAGGTTTCCCTGTAGAACTAGAAATGCTACATATTTCACTGTGGCCCTACACTATATATAATTTGCCTTTGTTTTTATTATAATTATTTGCATTTCTGATACATTCCCATATCAACAAGATATAAACAAAAGTAGTACAAAAAGAGAAGAATCTCTGAAATTAAGAAAGAAGGGAGGAAAGTCCATAAATAGACAGAAATCCAAGAGACATTCCTTAACTGGCTTCCCATCCTCTCCTTCCATGGTTCCTTTTTTCTCGCGTTTTCTTGGTTCACCCCATCTATCACAACCCCTTATATAAACTCTGGCTATTTCTTACACTGCTGAGAATCTTGCCATCCTGCTAGGTTGATTGTCTGTTTATAATACTTTTTCATATATTCAATAAAATATTTCCAGTCCTCTTTATATCCTTTGTCATTTTGGTTTCTGATTCTAGTGGTCATCCCTGCTGGCTCTGCATATTGTAACAGTTTGATATGCCATTCTTCTTTTGTTGGTGCCTTATCTGTTTTCCATTTTTGCACTAGTAGCACACATGCGGCTGTTGCTGCATATAGGAACAAATGTTTCTCTTTTTTGGTGCCTTCAGCATTGTTTCTGGGTTTTTTGAAAAGGATTCCACAAACAGGGAGACACCACAGAAAAGACCCATTCTTGTGTTGCGTCACCCTATGGACCTCTTGTGGATGAGGCACACAAAGAAGGACCTCAGGTGGTGATTGCAGGGTCTGGGTCGGTTCATAAGGAAGAGGCAGTCCTTGAGATACTGCAGTCCTGAGTCACTTAAGACTTTAAAGGTCAAAAGAAGCATTCTGAATTGGGCCAAGAAACTAATTGGCAGCCAGTGCAATCAGGCCAGGATCAGTGTAATATGCTCAAACTGTCTTGCCCCGGTGAGTGACTTGGCTGCTGAATTCTGCACCAGCCAAAGTTTTGGAACAGTCTTCAGAGGCAGTCTTAGGTATAATGCACTGCAGTAGTGTAACCTCAAGGTTACCAGAGCACAGACAACTGACATTAGGCTATCCCAAGTCAAGATAGGGGTGCAGCAGGGCCACCAGCCAAAGCTGATGAAAGTCACTCCACGCCACCCAGGCCACCTGAGCCTCCAGTGACAGCAAAGGATCCAGAAAGACCTTCAAGCTATGTACCCACTCCTTCAGAGTGTGTGTAACCCCATCAACAGTGGGCAACTTCCCATCCATCCTGTCTAGGGACTAACACTGGGGCCTACTAACAGGGTTATCTGGATTGAGCTTCAGCTTGTTGGCTCTCATCCAGTCCATTACAGTCATACTTTGGGATAAATACGCTTCAGGGTAAGTATTTTCGGGTTGCGCTCCGTGGTGACCGGAAGTAACAGAGTGCGTCACTTCCGGGTTTCGCCGCTCGTGCATGCGCAGATGGTCAAAATGACGTCACGCGCATGCGTGGAAGCGGTGAAATGCGACCCGCGCATGCGCAGTCGCATCTTACGTTCTGTTCGGGATGTGCACAGGGCTCCAGAATGGATTCTGTTCACATCCCGAGGTACCACTGTACTGAGGCAAGACAATGGTTCAGCACATCCACTGCCACACCTGCAGCTGTAAAGGAAAAGTAGAGATGTGTGTCACCAGCATATTGCTGACAGCCTACTCCAAAACTCTGATTTCATGTAGTAAAGCACAGGGGATAAAACTGAACCCTGTGGAACTCCACACTGAAGGCTCCCAGGGGGTCAGCAAACTTTTTCAGCAGGGGGCCAGTCCACTGTCCCTCAGACCTTGTGGGGGGCCGGACTATATTTTTGGGGGTGAATGAATGAATTCCTTTGCCCCACAAATAACCCAGAGATGCATTTTAAATAAAAGGACACATTCTACTCATGTGAAAACACGCTGATTCCCGGACCATCCACGAGCCAGATTTAGAAGGCGATTGGGCCAGTTCTGGCCCCTAGGCCTTAGTTTGCCTACCCATGCTCCATGGGACCGAAGAGCACTCTCCCAGCCTCACTCTCTAGGAATGACCAAGTAGGATCAGAACCATGATGTCCAGCATTATTTATCTGAAAAAGGAGATGCTATGCAAGCCCTGGACCAGTGCCTAAACTTGGTGACTGTTTGGATGAGGGCCAACAAACTGGCAAGATGGAAGCATTGTGGGTGAGTGGTTCCCGGATCTGGATAACCGATTAATCGATATGTGGGGCTGCCCCATAGCTACTGAAAAATGCAGTAGTTCACTACTCACTGGAAGAGAATATTGGCATAATGTTACACCACAGCCGGAAGAATGGCAACTGCTACCAATTAGCTACTAGGCTAAGTTCATGGTGATGGTACTGGTGTACAAAGCCCTTGAGGCCAAGATACTTAAAAAGATTCTCTAATCCTTTATATACCCAACTGATCACTGCAGTCTATAGGAATCCATATTGTATGGCATAAGAATTGGGCTTTTAACGCAGTGGCACCTACTTCGGCCATCACATATCAGACTGGCACAGTCTATCTGGCAGCTGTGGAAGATTTTCCTTTTTCAACAAGCCTTTTAAGTGGAGTTCTATGTCTGTATTGGACTTGAAACTGTTTTTATATACATTTTTTAATGTTGATGTTTTTATTGTTAAAGCGCTTTGAGACGTTTTTGGGAAGCAAATTCTAAAAAACAAAACTGCTGGATTGTTTATTTCTGAGGAACGCAATGCAGAGCTATTGTGAGGAGGTTCAGTGCTGAAAAAAACACAAGAATAATGTGTTTTGAATACTTTAAATGGATGAAAATGTAACAACATTAAGCTGCCACTGAAAAATCCCACTAGAATTTTGACAAGTTTGTTATTTGTACTTTAGCAACACATTTGGTGGATTTAGATTTTTAAAAATAGGCACATTAAAACAATACAGTGGTACCTTGGTTTAAGAACAGTCCAGTTTAAGAACAATTCGATTTACAAACTCCGCAAAACCGGAAATAGTGTCTTGGTTTGACAACTTTACCTCGGTCTAAGAACAGAATCCGAAAGGTGGAAGGGCACCAGCGGTGGCAGGCCTCATTAGGAAAATTGTGCCTTGGTTTAAGAACGGTTTTGGTTTAAGAACGGACTTCCGGAACGGATTAAGTTCATAAACCAAGGTACCACTGTACTAGTATGTCTCTGTAAAGAGATATACATAGGGCGCAATTTACAATGTGTAGTGTTTTTAGATATACATAAAAATCTTTTGTAATACCTTTTGTGCAGAACAAATGCAATACATTTTTTACTGATTTACTATAGTAATTATAGTAATTATATTCAGCATGTAAATAACTTAATCATTAATGATGGTGATCCACCCTGCAGGTAAAAGGCAGACATGAATCATAATAAGAAATTATAAGAACTTAATAAGAGGATCAGGGCAGTGGCAATTTAATCTAGCACCCTGTTCTCACAATAGACAACCAAATATCTATAGGAAGCCTGAAAGAAAGACAACAACACTCTCCTACTTCTGATTCCTAGCAATTGGTATCCAGAGGCATTCTGCTTCCAACCAGGGAGGTAGGACATAGTCATTGTGACTAGTCAAAACACATATATCATGATGGATGCTCCAGCAGTTCCCACACATTACCTTTTCTATCTATAATATTGTGTATTTAATTACACACCACACCTTTATTTCACACTTTCTCCAAAGATGTGATGGGGTTAATTTTATCCTCACAGTATCCCTGTAATGTTAACAAGCTACTTGAGAAATAAACTCCTGGCAACATGCACAACAGAAGCACTTTTACAAAATGTAAAGCTGCCATTGTAGTAAAAGTTTACTCTCCCAAAATACTATTCTTGCTTGGTACGTACCATATGTAAGCTTTATGAAATATGTAAGTTTTATAATACAATTGTCCAGAAGATAATAGCTGTAATTCACACAATTTAGATTTTTTATATAACTGCTTTTTTATAACTGTTCCCAAGTTTGAAATGGGACTTTTTTGTGATAACTGTGAACGAAAAACAGAGTCAGTTGCCTGGTCACCTCTAAGATGCTAATGCTTCATCTGAATGATCAAAATCTATGTGTGAAAATCATGAAAATATCACAAAGAAAAGTACTTCAATATATATATGGGGGGGGGTAGAATAAAATATTAAGATTACTTACACTGAAGTTCACCTGATAACTTTTAGTGATAAATAGAAGATACATTTGGATCTGCTCAGAATCCTGCAGTTATCTGTGAAGCCTAATCTGTGCTGTGCAACAGATGCAGGAGAAGCCAAAGTTCCACCATGTATGGACAGTAAGTTGTTAGGGTGACATGTGAGTCTAGATGCACCACACAAGTTAGATGCATTTGTTTTAGCAGCATTGATCAGTACTCCCTGGAGACTCTAACACCACTAGATTACAATAATTCAAATCCCTAAACAATGTGGTAGGCTTTCGTCGGCAATTCCTTTATCAATACATCTGATATAGTAGTGAAATATATCTGTTGTCAGGACCAACAATATAAAGACTGCAAAGCCTTTTGCAACGAAAGTTGCTCTCTAACTATAAGCAAACCTGAGGAGTTAATCTATACTAATGAAGTAAGGAAGGGGAGGAGGGACTACAAGATAAATGTATGCATTGCCTGACAGCTTTGTTTGGAGGGTGTTGGTGGTAAAACTGATTATCTGCGAATATATTTACTTTCAAATATAGAAGGTATTTCAGAAATAAAAAAACTTCCCTGTGACAAAATGAACCTGTATGTCACTAGTAGCTGCCATATCCAGTTAGCAAGGAGGTCAATGATCTACTTGTAAGCCGTAAATGCCTGCCTGTGAAGTTTCACTCTCACTAATCCCTGCAAGTGTAGGGAGATCTGCAGTTTCATCCACCTGCACTGATGTACTGTAATTTCAGATATCTTCTCTTTTTCATCTTGTCATATGTGGCATATCAACACTTCCCAAAAGCACACAGAAAAAGCCAAAACAGTCTCCTTGAAAAGAGTATACCTTATTTTATCCCTCACTTATGAAAGTGTCTTAATACCAAAAGCGTAAGGGACAGAGAAATGCATTACTAAATGCAAGGATTTTGCAAATGCTTTGATTTAAAACAACAAAACAATTGTTATAAGCTTTGGCTTTGAAATACCTTATCCCCATCGTGAGCCCAAAGGGAAGCATTTGATTATTTAACCTGAAACAAGCCATCTGCACATTTGAGCAGTATTATTATTTATAAAGCTTCGTAAGTGTCTCCTAATTTTAAAATATACTGTTTTTAAAGTGTTCTGAGCTGCTTAGGAAGCCTTGTTGAAAGATGGGCTAAGACTTAAAAAATAAATACATACACTAAGCACTTGAAAAAATGAATTGTGAGGAATTAAAATAAGGATCTGATCTTATAAAAAGGATATTGATTCATATAATAGCTTATTTTACAGAATGTCTGTTCTGGATGCGTTTTCTGATGTCTTATTTGTTTTTGTTTTTTTTTAAAAAACAAAATATTACATCCATGGGGAATCCTTCTGAAGATCTCATGTTTGGAGTTAAGGATTTTGGAATTGTCCAAAGCTCTTGCCATGTTTCTTTGATAACGCATCTTGAATATTTCAACTTATCTTTATAAAAGTAGTGTAGTACATATGAATTATATTAGTGCATTATTTGGCCTTTCCTTCAAGGAGCTCAGAGCAGTGTACTTGCTCTGACTGCAGTGTTACCCTCACAATAATCCTGTAAGGCAGGTAGGGGGAATCTCAGGCCTACGGGCCAAATGCATCCTTCCAAGCCTCTCTATCTGGCTCCTGAAATTCTTCCCCCCCCCCCAAACTCCACCCCACTGGTCATGCTTCACACCCTCTCTGAGTGCATTTGCTTGGCTGGAATGTGCCTTGAACTCTGTTGATTCTTCTTGCTTCCTTGGATGGAGGGCAGAGAGGGATATGTGTGTAAAAACTAGCCTATGACACACACACAAAATGTATTCTCCGTTCTGCCCTGTTTTGCCTCTGCCCCCATTCCACTACTGGCCCATGGCGCCCAGAAAGAAAAGGCTTCCCTACCCGCGCAGGTGGCGCTGTGGTCTAAACCACTGAGCCTAGGGCTTGCTGATCAGAAGGTCGGCGGTTCAAATCCCCACGACATGCTGAGCTCCTGCCAACCTAGCAGTTCGAAAGCACACCAGTGCAAGTAGATAAATAGTACCGCTCTGGCGGGAAGGTAAACGGTGTTTCCGTGCGTTGCTCTGGTTTCGCCAGAAGCGGCTTAGTCATGCTGGCCTCATGACCCAGAAAAACAGTCTGCGGATAAACACCAGCTCCCTCGGCCTGTAAAGCAAGATGAGCGCCACAACCCCAGAGTCGTCTGTGACTGGACTTAACTTTCAGGGGTCATTTACTTTTACCTTTTACCTTTTTACCCTTGCTGTTACTATTTCTCCATCTAAGATCATATGGTAAGATTCATGGCCTTGAATCCATGTTTCCTTGGTCTAACACCAACATTCTATCCAATATACCCATTGCCCCATAAACCTCATAGTTGAGGAGGTAAGCTGGAAAAAATATCTAAGAGTCTATTTTAAGAAAACACAGAAGTAGCCAGTCAACAGGCACTGAAAACGGCACTAATTGAGTCTTCCAAGCCTATGATTTCCAACTATATCAAGCAATAAAAAAACTGAACAAGGTAGATTAACAGAAGCATGTTTGGGGGCTATGCAGATTGTGATAAATATGCAGAAATAGTAATATAATAATAATAATAATAATAATAATAATAATAATAATAATAATAATAGAATTATCTATAGCACTCTGTTATAGCACACATCCCCAGCAACAAGTTATGTCACTATTTTAATATTAAATGTGTGTCATGATTTGTTTTTCAAGTTATGTTTTGCATGCTATTGCAGCACGAGAAGAATATTTCCATAGCAAGGAAAAGCAACTGACCTTTCTACATGACACACACACACACACACACACACACACACACCTTTATTTATTTAACTTATAAAGATAACTTATAAAGATTTATAAATAAAATACACCATCCTCTATCTTAACAACTAACACATGGTGTTGTTTCAAATGCTGCCTAAAGAAATTGAAGCTGTATATGGAAGGTATCCAGGAGGCATGAATTTTCCCCTTAGTGAACTAGCTTTTCATAAAAAAGAAATCTTACCGAATTGATCCAATCATGTAAGGTTGTGCCAACTGCACTACGATAGCACCACTGCCTAGCTGATGGCATGTATACCCAGAATCCCAGTCATAGTTCTTTGTGTCTCCATTCAGCAAGGCATTGCGACTTCGGCTTACGCCCTCAATCACACTGGCACAGTCTGCGACCGTTGCAACGTTCTCAGTGGGAACTGAAAATTAAAATACGAAAGAGATCAAAAGCAGGCACAGACAACCATCCATTTCTATTTCTGGGGAAGAATAAAAATAAGCAGGAACACATGGGCTGATGATTCAGAGCATAGATTAATAATGTATAAGAATGGGAGAACTGTCTGAACCAGGGCAGGCCAGAGAACCTTTAACTCCAAAGCAAAATTATAAAACAAAATTGTGGATTGCAAATAAGTATTTAGACAGGTTAATATCATAGCAATTGTTTTGCTGAAAGCAGACAACCTCAGTATTAGGATCAACACGGAATTGTAGACCAGGACAGGAATGGCAATGCACTTTTTCGTTGTTGTTGGCACCCGTCTGTCTTGAGAGACAATGGAGTGCACCTCCAGGGGTGAAGTGAATCCACTGTGTTAGCAGCACCCAAGTGGAAAACGCCCTGGGGGTGCCTGCAAGCCCCCAAAATTCTGAGCGTCCTCCGGTATGCGCAGCTCTGGAAAAGGCATCTCCCTTCTCTTCCAGTGCGCTTCTAGCGACAAATACCAGATGGTATATGCACACTACACTTCTCGCATAACACAGCAAGAAGTGTGAGACATCGCAGAGCTAATCTACTATTTATTTACACACTATGCACAGACAAAAGCATAATGGCTTTTGTTCTCTCCAGCTCCGAGAGAACAACAAGCAGAAGTAAAAGTGAAAGTACATTACAAAGTACATACAGCGGAAGAGATAAGACTGTCCTCCGTTTCCCACACTCTTCTCAGACAGGTATGTGATTTACACCAACCACAAACGCAGCATCAGAGGAGTGAAATAGCTAACACTCTCCAGGGTGCAGGCCTGGGTGGTGTGTATGGAGGTCCTGGGCTGCCCAGATGATGACTCCCTTTTGGCCTCACTGATGTGGTCCAAAGGAAACCAGAGTAATATTTTTGGCACCAGTTTGGCTGCAGGAGTTGCCAGAAGCAGGTGTACAAGACGCCAACCAACCTTCAAAGGAACTCCTAATGCACAGTGACTAAAAAAAGCAGTGGTACTGGCAATAAAGAAGCTACAGCATTGGGCAGTGTATTGTTTTCACTGTTGATCCAAGAACACAACACTTGCCGCTTTAGAACTGGTGGACTCCACATAATAATTTAAACTGCCTAGTGAACCTTTCATTGCAAACTGTTTTAGGCGATCTTGGTTGCAATCTCTTCAAGTGGGCCTGAGTGCTGGAAGATCACTTGCTAACACTACAGTTTTCCCCAGGCCTACTTATGCCATTCAGTTGTGGTTTCAGATAAGTTGAGGGACTCTTGACGGCAGCACAGATTCTTATGAATCATCGACCAGACCTCAGGGATGATGGGAGTTGTAGTCCAATAACATCTGGGACCCACAGGTTGAGGACCACTGATCTAGTCCAACCCCCTGCATTGCAGGAATCTCAGCTAAAGCATCCAAGACAAACGGCCATCCAACCTCTACTTAAAAACCTCCAAGGAAAGATAGTCCACAACCTCCTGAGGGAGCAGACATTATTTTCATGACTTTTATTCCTGTTGCATGTGTTACAGTCACGGTCATCATGGAAGCTGTCCACTACATGAGCCCTTTTGTCTGATGTTACTATAAAGTACACCAACATTATATGTGTGTCTTTCCAAAATGTTTTCAACCATGGAGAACTTGAAGCTAATGCTTCACAAATCCCTAATTACATAAGCAACTAGGGAATGGAAATGCTGTGAATCCTTTAGTACTGAGACCTGAATTATGTTGCTATAGTCTGACATAAGCCGACAGTGAAGAAAAAGTTACTTGGGTCTACCACCTTTCCTTTCATGGTAGACAAATGTCTCCCTTACAAAAATGTTTTCTCCCCAAACACCTAGATAGTTCCACTGTTTTTCTTCTGATCCATCCTCAGACCTATTTTGCATTCTGCTCCTGCAGACTTTAAATAAATAAATATATCTACTTTTCCTCATATTCATCTCTTTCTTGCCTCTCTGTGATCCTTCTCTTCCCTCTCATAATTCCTCACAATTCATTTTTTTCTATTGTATAAAGTGTTTATGTATTTATTTTTTAAAAGTCTCAGCCCATCTTTCAACAACAAGGCTCCCTAAGCAGCGCAGAACAATTTAAAAACTATATACAATAAAATCAAGACACGCTTATGGAGCTTTATAAATAATAATATTGCTCAAATGTACAGATGGCTTGTTTCAGGTTAAATAATCAAATGCTTTCCTTTGGGTTCATAATGGGGATAAGGTATTTCAAAGCTAAAGCTTATAACAATTGTTTTGTTGCTATTTTATATCAAAGCATTTGCAACCAATATTTTCTTAGCCCATCAAGATTTACCACACTGGAATTTTTGTAGTATTCAGTAGCTAGTATATATTTTAGGATATTGAAGGCATTACTCACAAATTAATTTATTCCAATTTACTGATGTGCAGATTGGTTTTAAGGATGTGTTCTTGAAATCTGGTTTCAACGTTTATGTATTATATAATCCATTTCAACACAAATGCTATTTATTTATTCATTCATTTATTTATTTATTTACCAAAGCAATTGTTCAACTTGCCATTCTCTAATAAAGTTATTGATATATGCTGTATTAACGACAGAAATTGATTTTGTACTGTTCTGCACACTGGGAAATTAGACGGCAATCAAATAATTGCAAAGTACAGAAAGTACCATGTTGTTTTGGCTCCCAAGGGAAGGCTGCCACTCCCCATTCTGAATGTTCATTATCGTCTTTCATACCCGCCTGATAAATTTATTTAAAACACCATCTGGAAGGGACTTTGCTCTGTGCTGCATTTTCAGTCTTTTGGTTCCCTTCTCTTATCCCTGAGGAATTTCTGCCTCAATTTGTGTCACTTTGTTTATAAAAGTGGACTGCCAAAACCAACAGTATCTTGTTTCTATGTTTTTCTGCATTTTTTCTTCTGTCCTTCAACTAGCTAAGTAATGCATGCTGCAAGAGAAAAGAAAAACAAGAATGGGATACAAGGGTGAAAATTACTGTTCTCATTCTTTGTGCACGTAACAGTTCTGCACAAGTTTAGCATATTGTTGCCATAGAATGTAAAATGACACATGCTAACAAAATGCAGACATTCTGGAAGCAAGCAGAATTTTAAAATGGACCAAGGCAGAAACAGCAGCGGGAACCGCAGGGGGTGAGGGAGAAGGATATGATTTGTGTGTTACTCTTCCTGACTCTTATCCTGTAACAGGTTATGGCCAACAGATTGCCAATATATTTGATTTTGACACAAAAAAAGTTTTAAAAGGCAGTGTTATTTCCAGGACATGACCTAAAGACTATCTATATTAACTATACTTGAAGATAAGATGACATGTAATTTTACTGTCTCCGATGATACCTGATGAAAAACGAGTGAAGGGAAAAATTGCGCTCAGGCATATATCTTCTCCTGAGTATTTTCCACCTTAGTTTCTTTCTAATATTACTACTTTTTAAAAGTCAGGGGATGTTATTTGACTCAGGATCACTGGGGTTACGACTGCTAAACCAAATTTGAAGGTATCTCCTCACTATTATTCAGCCCTACACAAAGAGAACCCCAATGGCAGTACTTATTCCTTCTAACAAATTACAAAATGTTAAAGTAGAGCACTAGTGTTATTTTTTTAATGTCTGTGGGTCAAAATAGATGCAACAGAGACAACCATGTTTGTTGATTCATATGCCGGTCCAATTCACACATACAAAAAAACCAAAAACATGAAAAGCAGCATGCAGGTTAGGGGATCTGAACCTTCATCCCCTTCATTTTAGGAACATTGTAAGCTGCTTTTCGCCAAGTCTGCTCATTTATACATCTAGTGAATATTAGTTTTTCACGTTAAAGTAAGACATAAACACTGCTCTTCGCTTTATGCATAAACACATGAACAAGAAACAGTATTTTCCTATCATGTCTAGTTTGACCGTATCTTGGCAATAAAATCCATGCTGCCTTTGGAAGTGGGGGTGGGAGTTTATCCTAGACTCTTGAGTTATCGAAATCGAGTACAAAGGCAGTCCTGTTAGTCCTTAAGAAAAACTTCCAAATGCCACAGTTGAACAGTACCTTTAATCTAAGATTTCTGCATTCTTAGGGAAGTAAACAAAAGATCAGTTTAGATAGCATCAATACATTTACCACAAAGCAGTCTGAGGAAGGTCTGTCTGCCATTGAGTATGTTGTAGCAACTTTAGGGATAGGTGCATCCATTTCTGGCTCTGTGAGAACTAGATTAAGTGCCAAGTATGGCTTCCTGGCTCCCAGTCATACATTCAAGTCACTCTGATGATATGAGAGTGGGTCCCATCCTCACTGGTTTTTTTTCTTTTTGGCCTGGTAATTTTTACTGCTGTAGGTCTACAGACTTAACCCAGAGATGTGCCTGAGTGGTTTTTTTAAAGGAAGTTAATAAGGAAGTTAAGTGACTATGACAAACATAACGTGGGTGGAAATAAGAAATGACTGGACCAAACAAAATGACATCAAGGTGCAACTGAAATACTACTGGAAGCAGAGTTGTGGATAAGCTATTAGGGTTCAAGAACATAATTCAGCCAGGCAAAGTCATTCAAGGAAAGCGGGGCCAAGAAGAGGTAGAGTCTGGGCAGAGTCCTGTGGGCCAGACAGAGAGGTCTGGAGGGTTGCATTTGTGCCCCTGGGCATGAGGTTCCCCATCCCTGCAGTACAAAATTACTACTACTACTACTACTACTACTACTACTACTACTACTACTACTAATTATTTACTATTTATACCCCGCCCATCTGGCTAGGTTTCCCAGAAAGCTAGTAAAGTTCAGTCACCGGGGTTTTTCAGCAATTTCCCCTTCTTTAAGCCTCAAGTCAATTATGATCTCATTATGTGTCTTTTGACAAGCCTATTCCCTGAATCTCATTCCTACCTGCAATGTGGAGATAATAATCCTGGACTTTCCATAAGAATTAAAAGAAAAAATTGAAATGATTTCATAATATGTACAATCATTAAATATAAATGCTATGTTCCACCTGCCCCCGCCAGCCCAACAATAAATGTAGCACATTCTTGCTGTTATTGTATATTTTGTTGCATTAAAAGAAAATGTAAAGTGCCTTGAATATTGGAATTAAACAATATAAATGTCCAGTGTTACTGTTTACTAGTATGGAGGTTTCGAATCTGAGAATGTACAAGTGGGAATTAATGAACTACTCAGTGAGGAACCTTCTTTCAAAAGCTACAGGTGCTTTAAAGGCCTCTGAGATCAGCTTTTGCTACTGGTCTGGAAAGAAGAAATCAAATATGAACTAGGAAGACAGGTCTGTAGATCCAGAGAAAAAATGTATAGTGGTAAATAAAACTGGCCATGTATCTCATAGTCACTGTAGAAGAGAAGTCCCAGCACTATTTAGATGGTCTTAAAATTTTCATAATTTCCTAAGGGTATGCTTACTGAAAAGCCGACAGCTGTTGCTAGGAAAACCTGTGCAAATTTAAAAGACAGCTAACCTTTAAAGAGGAAAGAAAAAACAGGGTGGCAATGGCTTTCATGCAGAAAAGACATTAAACTGGACAAGGGAACAGCACCTTCTGGATGCCTCACTAAGTGAAAGGCACAGTAATATTTCACAACACCAAGGTGTACTGCTAAGAAATTGATTTGACTTTTTCCCTTTGCTAGATGTTTAAATGATTTTTATAATAACTGCCACTGAGCAAGAGACAAATGAATGATTATTTATTCATCTTTTCCCTTACCCGACATTTTAAACAATTTCTCCTACGGCACAAGAGGATGCACAAATAAGGGTACAGTGATTCATCGTTCAGGGAAGCATTCCCTAGAGGATAACCAAGGACATCCAATTTTTTATCTCCATCGCCTGCTCTGCACCCATTACTCACTGTTTTGTCCCTTGGAGTGTTATGAAGTAGTACAAAGATGGGACAATAAACTGAAAGCAACCTGGAAAGATAGAGATGCACACAGTTCTGTATATAAGGAGGGTGGGGAACGTTGCTAAGAAATAGTTCCAACAACCAAAACCCTCAAGGCAGCATAAGAAACTTACTGAACCTTTGTGCTTCTATAGGACTTCCTTTTTTGGTTCAGCAGAAGAGCCACCAGTAACACAGAATTCTAGAAGGTACGGTAATTTATAAGCAGTCTCTTTTTTCACTAACACAAATTGGACAGCTGTGAGATGTTAGTGAAGCACAGCTGATGTTTTCATTCACCAATCTTTGGAAAAGGTTCCTGGCCACCATCTCCAGGCACAACATGCCTTCTTGCAGTACAATAATTAGTACTGTAGGGGATACTCACACTCAGGCAAGTAAATATACCATTCTAATTCTCCAATCATACAAGTGGAAGACTATGGCAGCAGAAGTATAGTAAAATATTTATTTAGAGAGATATGGAACAATATAAAACAATGATCAATAATAAACAGATAACAATTATGTGTATGGATAGGCTTCCTTAAAAAAAAAAAGAGTGTTTAGCAGGCATCTAAAACAGTACAAATAGCAAATAGAAGGGGAAGAAATGGAGGCAGTGAGAGATTTTACTTTCTTGGGCTCCATGATCACTGCAGATGGTGACAGCAGCCACGAAATTAAAAGACGCCTGCTTCTTGGGAGAAGGGCAATGACAGGCCTAGACAGCATCTTGAGAAGTAGAGACGTCACCTTGCCAATAAAGGTCCATATAGTTAAAGCCATGGTTTTCCCAGTAGTGATGTATGGAAGTGAGAGCTGGACCATAAAGAAGGCTGATCGCCGAAGAATTGATGCTTTTGAATTTTGGTGCTGGAGGAGACTCTTGAGAGTCCCATGGACTGCAAGAAGATCAAACGCATCCATTCTTAAGGAAATCAGCCCTGAGTGCTCACTGGAAGGACAGATCATGAAGCTGAGGCTCCAGTACTTTGGCCACCTCATGAGAAGAGAAGACTCCCTGGAGAAGACACTGATGCTGGGAAAGATGGAGGGCACAAGGAGAAGGGGGCGACAGAGGACGAGATGGTTGGATAGTGTTTTCGAGGTTACCAGCATGAGTCTGACCAAACTGCGGGAGGTAGTGGAGGACAGAGGTGCCTGGCGTGCTCTGGTCCATGGGGTCACGAAGAGTCGGACACGACTAAATGACTAAACAACAACAACAACAAAACAGTACAGTGATAGTGCCTGGGAGTTCCCAAAGCATACAAGTCTGACTTTCTGTGTGGCTGCATCAAGCAGATGCCGAAAAGACATTATATGGCACTTGTGAAGGTACCAGTTCTGCAGATCAAAGAGGTTGAGTAGGCACGTAAGGCAATCCTTAAAAGTAATATTGCTCAGGCTGCTGTACAACATGATACCCTGTTCCTTTGTGTCCTTTTTATGTCTGAGAAGTAAGTGGCACAACTTCCTATGGACCCTCCTATGGAACTTCCTCCATAATAATAGGCTTCACAGTACTGACAAGAATGGAAAAGTAGACTCTTAGGCACAGAAAGTGCTCATCCGCTTACCCCAAGCCAGCTGCCCACATATCTGTCCACTGCCAGGCATGGGTGGGGAAAAACTCAGAAGCCATTTCAGAGGAAAGGAGATAGAAAGACTATGACCAAACAGAGCAATGTTTCCCCTGGTGTGCACTCGGTTTCCCCTTACCTCACACACCATGTTTGATATGTAAAATGCATATGACAGGGCTCAAATATTTTATTTTAGGGATTGACATTCTGCTTCTCAGAAAATCTCAAACATCGCTTCATATTATAATCTTTACTGTTCCAGTCTAGGACTGGAGCAAATTTGTGGACTATATGAAAAGCATTTGTGATACGTAAATAATGTTTGTGGGTTTACAGGAAGTTTTGTGAAGAAATAATATTAGAAACACTGTAAAAAAGGGAATAAGGGAATAGGTTTATTTAAAATAAAAGGCAATGTTAAATTTAGAATTGTGGATAGAAGATTAGAAAACGGAAGATTCGCGGATGAGCTGAAGGAAGTCAAAATTATGTATTTGTGATAATACTGAAAATGTATGTTTAAATCTTGTATTGGAAATTGAATAAAAATAATTTAAAAAATAAAAATAAAACCTTTAGTGTTGAAAACCCATTCCTTGTTTATTACCAGATGTGGGGCTGGTAATTACGAATATTCTGCCATTACATGACACACTCTGAATATGCTGAAAACCACTCTTTTTCATATCTCCAAGAGTTGAGCCCTGATACTGAATAGTGATTTGAAGTCTCTCATCTGATTCAAATTAAGCTCTGCCTTCAGAGAATTCAGAAATAAAGGGAAATTTTGAGACTGGGCTATGTTGTTTCAGCAGCAGCAGCAGCAGCAGCAGCACCCCCCCCCCAATGTCATGACTTTCTGAGGCTCAGCATAAGAACTGTGAACAAATATCTAGCTTGCTAAGAAAACTTGTTTATTTTGATTTGAATTATAAAAATACACCTCAGACTCAGATTTGTAAATAAGTCTCTGGCTGCATGTCATTAAAGCATTAATATAATCATATTGTTTTTGTTTTCTTCAGCATTCTAACTTCATATTAAATACAATATTTATGCCATTCTGCACAAGTGACTCATCTAATGCATTCTTTATGTGTGACTGTTGAACAAAAAGTACCCAGTTGCAAACAACGAAGAAAATTATACCCTTAGCTCTAAAACTACATTGCAGAGCATTTCATACGCTATTTATTCAATAATATCACTTAATTTAATATTAAAAATAAGACTTGAATGCGTATGTCACCATAACCCAAAATAGTCTAATTTGGCTCATTACTACAATGAGGTCACATTTATCTGCTCTGAAGACACTATTGAGAGGACTTCTGCATACTGTAGTTTAAAAATACTGTTTCCAGTATCATGTCACAGCTAAAATGGCCGCTGTTTCTTTAATGCGAATAAAGCTGGGTCAGCATGACTCAGCGGTCTGCACTAAGTTGTATATATAAGTGAGAAATGTTAGTTTGTTGCTGAGGCTGGTGTTTGGGTTGGTTGGTTAGTGCTGGTGTGTACAGTTATTCAGTCGTGTTTTGCACAAAGACTTTTAAGAATCAAACTCTGCAAGGATATTCTCGTGGACTCTTTTATGCAGACAAGGGTCCGAGGACCAGGCTGAAGAGCAAAGGGAGGTCAGAACCCTTTCCTTCTTTTTTTTTTTTTTGCTTTTTACAAACACTGACATATCAATGGTATTGTCTCAAGGGCCCAACTTAGACATCATGGTAAACTATACCTAATGGTTTACTGTGAACCTTGTTTTTCTAGGCTCTTTGTTTTCTCCTTGCTAGCATATGGAGGAAAGAAACTGCAATCTTTGACATAATGTTATGACTGAACCAGGGATATTGGCTTGTTTTGCTCCAACAATCACGATTTATAAGGCAACAAATTGTGGTTACAGGCTATAGTTTCTTGGGAGTGAAACAAACCATAATCCCTGGTTCAGATTAAATACTATGCCAGAGATTGTGCTTTGTTTATTCCACATGCTAGCAAGGAAGAGAAGAACAGACTAGAAAGGTGTAATCACAGTATATCATTAACTATGGTTTACAATAGTTTGTGTGAACTAACCACAATTTAGGGGTGCTGTTTACAGCAGTAGTCACATATAACCCATAATGTCTGGTTTCAACCTAAGTATACAAATTTTCTTCTGCCAAATGTTAGGATTTATGCAAAGGGTTTGTCTTAGATGAACCATATATGTTTGCCTGCTCACCTTTGAATAATGAGTTAAATGCTGAACAGCAATTCTTGGACAAGGCTTATAGTGGCGTGTCACTGTAATATTTGGTAAATGTCAGAAAATGGCAGGTAATGACTTGTCTTGATAACACTGCATGTAAGGCGCAGCAACATAAAATTGCTATTATCAATCCTTCATTTTTATTACTTGTTTGCACAGCTTCTAATCTTCAGTATACAGGAATGACCATTATGTAGATGCTATAGCAAGGTAATATAATACATCTGACAAATGATCCCCATATATATGTACAGATACTTGATCCAACTGAAAATGACTAAAAAAGAGAGACTAAATAATGTAGCCTGTGAAGTCTTTCATTGACCTGGTTTGTTTGAAGAATTAGCTGAATAACAGATTCATTCTCTATCATAGGTGGCTTTCAAAGTGAAATTTAAACAATTGACATTCTAAAAAGGCTAAGCATTGCTGATGAGCAAACCAATATTAAACCAATATTTATTTGGTTTCTTAATAGGAAAGGTGCTAATTTTATAAGCATACTTTTTGGAGATACAAAATGACCATCTCTCTCTTGGACTTTGGCTGCATTGGTATTCAGAGGTGCTTACCGATGTCATTTGTGATGCCCCACAAAAGGTTAAGTAGGGGCTAAACAAAATAAGCTTAACAATTTTGAGCACAGTCTACAATAGAGATCAACTGTACTTCTGCAGTTGACCTGAGAGAACGCAGTTGGGTTGGGGGAATGCTGTTGCGAACTGTTACTGCCTTAAAACCCTGTGCCGTCTTCTGGATGTGTCTGCTCTCTTCTGCTCAACTTGTATATATGTATAAACAAGCCCAGGTTTACCAAAGTCACTCACAAGACAAGATGCAACATAGGCTGCTTGTACATTTTACTATACAGTTGTAAAATACTACCATTCTGTTTATTTCTTCGCCTCTCCCCATCTTGCCCCTATTTACTGTAACCCAATTACTTTTAAAATTTCTACTTTCTTTGATATATCCTAATGGTTTAAACAAAAAATAAATTAGCATATTCTTTTGTTATTTCTTTAAGTTCTGCTTCGGGGAATTTGTAATATAATCTGCATATATTAACTGTTTTTATTAACTGGCTTTGTTCTACCATATGTGTGCACACATGCAAAGAATTTTAAACTTCTGTTCCAATGTCATTTTGTCACAAGCTGGTGGGTAAGCAAAGGGTCTAAGCCATGTGGAGTTATTTTGACTACTGGAAGCTGCATACAGTTCCCTTACTATTTCTAAATACAGTGGTACCTCAGGTTACATACACTTCAGGTTACAAACTCCACTAACCCAGAAATAATACCTCGGGTTAAGAACTTTGCTTCAGGACGAGAACAGAAATCTTGCTCTGGTGGCGCGGCAGCAGCAGGAGGCCCCATTAGCTAAAGTGGTGCTTCAGGTTAAGAACAGTTTCAGGTTAAGAACGGACCTCCGGAACGAATTAAGTACTTAACCCGAGGTACCACTGTACTAAGCAGCAGCTGCCTTCAGAGTTGTTGTCTTCCCTCCATCTTCAAGGGTTAGAATTCTGCCACAATAGGCTAAAATTCTCTTTATTCCCTGAAATCACATTCTCACAGCGATACATATACCCTAGGTGAAAAAGCCTGGGATTGGAGGAAGTTTGTCACTAATGAAACACATGCTGTTTTCTTGTGGAGGGAAGATGGATCCAACTAAGAATGCACCAGAAAGCTATTTCTGAGGCCACGCCAGATCACCAGGGATAACATAATTAACAATACTAACAAGTAAAAACAATGCCTGGTTCCCCGTAACTTCACTTTTAGCAGTGAGGAAACTACCAGAAGGCCCTCGGAGCTGGACATTAGTCTCCAAGCTAAATCATGGTGGTGGAGACGTTCCTTCAGGTATACAGGATTTCTTTGTTATTATGTTATGGATTTTGGTGTTTTACATTGTAAACCACCCTGTGATCTTTGGATGAAGGGTGGTATAGAATTTTAATTAATCATCACCATCATCTGGTTGGCCATTTTAAGAACAGAATGCTGAACTAGATGAACCACTGGTCTGATCTAAGCAGGCTTTTATATTTGGAATAGTGACATGTTCAGTATCTCCAACTCCTATAGAACACAGCTGAACACAAACCTGAGGTCCCATCTACCTCAATCAATGGTGGTCAAACAAATATTTGATATTTTCCTGTGTTAATAAAGAAGGTGAAGTTTCAAGAAGCTAAAGCTCACAGAATGCTTGAAGAATACCTTGAAGTAAGGTACTTAAAACCAAGTCACATTTTTATACACTATTTATTAGTCAATAAAAAAGGAAGTTGCTCTGATAATCATCAGGGCAGAATTCAAATATATTTTAGACATGGCTACATGGCATTTAAATGCTCGGTTTTCCCCACAGATAATTGCACACTTTTAATATATTGTTATTCTTAACAAAATCCAACACTGCTTTTGAAAGGGTATCTCACCATTTAATGTTTGCTATAAAAGAAACATTTAAGACTTTACAACCTTAAGCTGCAGAGGTTTTGCAATATCAGGATTTTGCACCTATAAAGGAAACAGTTATTGTGCACTGAACGTGGTTGCTCTCATTCAAGTCAGCAAACACAGAAAGCCAGTCCAGGGCTGCTATTAGAAACTAAGGGTCTTTAACAGCACTGGACAACCTTGAAAAGAAATTATGATTAAGAACCTGATTTATCTGAGAGTCTGAATTGATGATCTGTTACATCAGCAAATAATTATTTATGATGAAGAGCAATGATTACTGAGCCAGCAAAGCACCACAAATTCTAATCTTCCACACTGATGTCACAAAGCAGCCTAGGAAGTCCACATATGCCCTTTTGGCAATTACTACCTAGCACAATATAGTTATTGGCATAAGGCCAATAACTGGTGCTAGGCCTATTTGGATTTCTGCTACCTTAGAATCACAGAATCGTAGAGTTGGAAGGGATCCTGAGGGTCATCAAGTCCAACCCCTTGCACTGCAGGAATCTGCAGCTGTCACATACGGGGATCAAACCTGCAACCTTGGCCTTATCATGAACCATGCTCTAACCAACTGAGCTATCCAAGACCTTGTTTAAATCAAAATGGGGGGGGGGGGGTACATGGAGCTACTGTGATCATCCATACTTCCCTCCCCACTTATGTATTTCTTTTACAAAGAAAGCAAACACCTGAATGAGGCTATGCTGTGTCATAATATCATACAGATATAGGAAATGTGAAGGCAGACACTGGGAAAGTCCTGCACACTGAAGGCATTAGACATTTAGACTATGGAGTCACCTACATTTTTACACACCAACATTACAATGATTATAGGATCTTTTTTTCATAATGGGAACTGCAATTAAATGGCGGCATATAATTGAACACTCCACCCCACTAGACACACAGCAATGCTATTAACACACTATGATGAGTTGAAGAGTTGGCATAAATTTATATTCTGTTTTCATGGCTAACATTTGCATTGTTTGCTCTGTCATACCACTTACCTATCAGGCCTTTCTCAAGAGTGAAGGTTTTGTTGGTGAACATGCATTCAAAAGCCACAATATGGAAAACTTTGTTCACTGTGTTGTGTGTTCCAACTATTCTGATGTACCTACAAGGGAAGAAATAATGCAGACGTTAAGAAAATGTGGAAAGTCTACGTCACGCCTTGGAATAACATTTATGCTAGAAGTAACTATGTTAAGGATCAGTTTTAATTATCTCCTCTGGGTGAAGGCACCTTATTTAGGGCCCAATGCAATTCTCAATCCCCAGAGGTTTGCTGAAAAAATAGATTTGGGGTAGAAAATATCCCACCAAGTGGAAAGCAGTCTAATACTCACCCCAGAGCCACCTGACAGTAGCAAGCACAATGACTTGACACACATTATATCTAGTACCTGCACTAAAGTGGTATTAGCAGAGATGTAAATGAATGGTTAGGGGGAGCAGTAGCTGGAGCCTTTTTTCCCATGCAACCTCAATAAATGTAGCAGGCTTATTCTTTAAAAAAACACACAACATGATTGCATTTGATTTCCAAGCAAACAAAAACTGAAGGCTATTTAATTCAACACCATTAACTTGTCCATTATACATCCACACTTCAAAACTACAAAAACCCCTACAAAACCCAGGCTTCCATTTTTCACTGAAGACATATTATTCAGTAGGTTTTCATCATAATGAAAGGTTTTATACATCAAAGACAAACTCAATAAATCAATCCTCCTCACCTGCAAAAATGAACCTCTGTCTTTTGTCATGCCCTTATTCACATTCCACATTATCACTTGAAACACACAATGGCTTCTATGGTTTGCATCCAGTTCCATCTATGAGTAGAAAACTCTTTTGTTCACAGAGGGAGTGATTGCTGCCACCCCACCCAACCTCAACTAGAAATATTTGTGTCACATTGTATCTTGCTTTGGTGGTGGTGGGGGGGGCTCCCAAACTTCAGGAGTGGATTTTATAGTGTTCAGAAAAAGTGCAGGCTGGAATATGTTGGAAAATACACACATGATCCTTTGGATCTCAGCCCTTGCTGTTAAACTCTTACTTAAAGTTATTTGAGCATTTTTTGTTTAACAAAGATACCTGTGAACTTCACTCCTGGCTGCACAGCTTGCAATTCTTAATACTTCGGCAAAGTCAGATGGAACACTTCTTGCTAACAGTGGCCTATTCACCCTTTGTATTACCTCTGAGACATCACCTTCTATAAACAAGCATTAACCTTGAATCAATCTGTTCCCCTCATTCTCTAAAGGGAGAGCAAGAGTTCAGAGGTTAATGAACAGCTGAAGCTACTAATAAAAGTTCTGGAAAATCCCAAGTGGAGTACAACATGCCACCTCTGCTGAGCTCGAAAAGATAACTAACAAAAATCATTTGAATAGAATATCCTGTCATCCAAAGTGAAAGAAGAAGCATTATTAAATTAACAAGTTTCTATTCATCAAATGTGACATGTTAAGAGCAATTTTTCAGCTCTTCCACATAATCCTCCATTAAAGATGATATAACTTTTAACTTCAGTGCTGTTTATCATGCTAGCAATGTTTAAAACCTTAGCTTAACTAAAAATGAAATCTTCTGATGGAAATTTAGGAGGTTTTCAGCCACACTTTTATCTACTGGGTATTTGGGGACATTTTCTACACTCCATAACATTTTAAAGGTGAGTGGTAGGTAGAGATAGCTTGAGATAAGCTACTCTATTTTATAAAAGTTTACTCTCATCAATTAGCAAGTTCTGCAACTGGAATGGAAAAAATATATTTTCAAAATTCACCAGCTTTATATTTTCACTGGGGCCTTCCTGTGTCCATTGTGAAGCTGGCTGTGGTTTTGTTTTGCTCCTTTTCTTTTAGTCATCACTACTCGGGTTTTAAAAAAAACATAAACTCTGCTTACCACCAAGTTTATTTCATGCATTTATTTAAACAATTCATATACCATGGTCTCCAAGCAGTGAATCTCTAATTTATCAGTTTTGTTTTAATTGTCTTTGAGGAAGCTTGAATCATTTGTTTCTGTGGCACGGTTTCAACTCCCAATGAAATTATTCCTTTTTTGCTCCAAAGACTAAACACATTATGGCAAAAATTGCATTTTTATATACAGTTTGGATGCAAAGGAATACAGCAAGAGCTTTGGGAAAACTTTGAAGAAGCAAAGTCCAAATTAAAAAAAATCAAATTAATAAATTATTCTTACAGTAAATTTTCTAGGCTGCCATTCCAAAGGGAAAGTACTCAAGGTGGAATACAAGATCCATGCCTGACAGAACATTCAAACTCTGCAATGCACATGGCTATCATTAGGTTACTTTCAGCCAAATCCAAACCAGTTTACTCTCCTGTATTTCAATGGCACCCAAATGGCTTAAATACACTGCTTTGTCTTTGTATTTTAATATTTTGTTGGAAGCCGCTCAGACTGGCTGGGGAAACCCAGCCAGATGGGCAGGGTATAAATAAATTATTATAATTATTATTAAATAAATTGTGATCCAATGTCACTTCTCTTTTAGGAATCGAACAGGCACAGGTCTTACAAACCATAAATGAAGAGCTAGATCTGTGTCTTGTCTGTACCACCTCAAGCTGCAGCAGAGAAATTATATTATGGAATACTTACCTATGAAAAAATATTTTTATGCTAGCATACGAGGCAAGAAGAGTGGAAAAGCACGCAAGTCCCTCTAGCTGTCTAACTTGTAGCTTTGGTTGTGCATCCCACTGGGGACCCACTGACAAGAACCCCCTAGACCTGCTGCAGTTAGGAGCAGACTCACTGTAGGAGGGAGGTCTGGCAGAGAATGTCTTGCCCTTAGGCCCTCCAAAATCTACAGCCAGCTTTATATAGAGGGTTTGCTTTCACAAGTTGTCTGAAAGTATCTTTTTTATATCAAATAACTGAAACTCGGGATATGACATGCAATGGCACTCCAACAGAGAAAATGGGGTCTTGCAACAGTGATCAGGGACAGGCAACAGAGGCGTATTTAGGAGAGCACAACCAGTTCAGTTCCATTGGGTGCGGAGCCTCGGGGCACAGTAGGGGATACCACAACTATTATTTAGAATGGAGCATGAAATGGGGGGGGGGAGGGATTTTGGTGTTGCTGAGACCCCAAGGTCCACCACTGCAGGGATCCACCAGCCTGCAGGCCTTATCCAACCTATCAAGCATTTCAGAATGGCACATTAGCCCCCAGACCCATTTTACTGATGGCAGCATCACTGCCACCAAAAAGAAGAACCAAACTGCTGAACAAAGTGAGGCCATTAGGTATCTTTCCTAGTGGTGTTCTAGTCCCCACCTGTATTTTGGCTGCAGCAGGGTACAGCTGGGACCATTTGGACCCTTTCTGAATGTCCTAATGTTTTACTTCTGGTGTCTTTGGGTATCAGAGCAAGCTGGCAGTCTACACAGGGAGTGATTTCTGCTTGGCTCCTGCTCATATTCTTCTCCCTACAATGAGAAATGGTCTTCTCAAATGTATAAAAGGAACTGCAGAGAGGACACAGTGGGAGAAGGAGAAAAGGGCAGAGTGTGTGAGTGAGAGTGTGCACAGGTAGGCCTGCTCACCACTAATATGCAACCCTCAGTGGATTGGACATGAAGGAATGTGGCCCTTGAGTTTTAAAAGGTTTATCAACCCTATTTTGTATACTATTAGTGCACTCTATATTTATATCAATATCTATGTGCCTCTGTCTTAGTACTATCCAACTTCTAATTGTTTCAAGTAATATACGACAGAATAATGAGTTCCTTGTTTACATATTAAAATGACTTGTGAAATAGAAGGTACACACACATACACACAGAGACTGAAGTAGGAGATGAGGCTGATGGTAGATAGTACAATAAGAAATACCTGTAATTATACTCTGTTATATTGTCATTTATAAAACACCTCAAGTAGCTAGGTGATGACCAAAGGAAAGATAAATAAGTTCCGTCCTCTGGCTATAGAAATATTTTAATTAGATAATCATGACACAGTTGTGTAATTCAGAAGTATGGCTCCATTAAGTGAGATCTAAAAGATGTGGACTTGAGAAATTAAGGAACCCAGAGAAACATTCCTCTACCCTGCAGCATTGCCCCAAGAGGCAGCACTTGATAAATTACTGTCTACAAGGATTACTGTCAGACAACAAATAATAAAGTAGCTTAATAGCAATTGTATGGTTATAGGAAACAGTGTAAGAAGACCTAATTGGTTTAAAGCCTTCTGTTCCAGGTCATGGCACAGGGCCAATGACAGCTCATGTCACACTTCATAAAAATCATATCTGAATGGAAGGCCAAAATTTTAGATGTGTGCCTCTCCCTGCCCCCTACCAATGTTTCCCTTTAAAAGTCATTTTTAAAATGCAAAGTCAGCCCGATCGTCCAAACTGATAAGGGCACAGAAGACAACCGTCTTTATCCAAACTCTCAGGGGGTACTGCTAGAAAGAGAGTGTGGTTATTTTTCAGTATCTCCAAGGTCCTCCAGCGCAACTCAAGCAGATGGAAGATAATTAAACCTTAAACAGGGCTGAAGATGGCAGATACACAACAGATTGTCCACCTCTGATGAGAATCAAAGTTTTGGCAAGAGTACTAAAGCAACCTATCTACAATTTCCAGTTTCAGGCATTTTCCTTCAACAGTGCTGCAGCAATTGGGTTTGTTTTCATACATGTGTTTCAGAGTTATGAAGGAATGGTAATGGTAACAAGTGAACATTTACTTTGCTTTTCAAATGAAGGAAGATTAGGATGATTAATACATGCCGTTTTCTTGCAAAATACATTTAATTTGCTTCATTGTCGTCCATCAGCAAATTATTCATTATCTCATATATATTCAAACTCTATCCCATACTTAGGGAACCATTAGAAGTCCTACTCTAATGCTCTAATCCAAAACAAACATGCTAGGGAGTAAGTTTGTTGAACAAAGTGGGATTTACTTCCAACTAAAGCATGCATACACTTCAAGATTGTGTATGGGGCTTGTATTCATTTTTAGGTTAAAGGGTTTGAAGTGATATGTATACATATTATTACCTAGTTTTTAATCCCTCAACAAGTTCAGGAGAAGTGGAAGGAGAACTGCTTAACCTGCTTTGTTAGGCTTGCTAGGAGCAATCCTTAACTCATCAGGTCAAGAGTCTGCCATGGAACAGGGAACAAGGAATATTTCCAATGTGGATTATTTCAGATTTTATCCATTGCTGCTTGTATGCTTTATTCAGTTCCTAAGTCAAAGCTAAGGAAAACTCAAAGCAGAACAAATGTTTTGCACAGATTTGTTCAACAGTACATTTCTCAGTATCCCTGGAAGTCTTCTATTTGGAAAACTTTGTTATATATTTTTCAGTATAAGCCAAATCATGTACTAATGGAACTGACAAGGATTCCCTGCTACACCTCTCCATAGGACATACAAGGCTTATTTCTCATAAAAATTGCTTGCACATAAGCATTCATAAGAATTCAGGATTTACTAAGTATTAAACCTAGAGGTTCAGCAGTGTTACTTCAGCATGGCTGCTACGCTCTACTTAATCAACACATTTGTCTCAGCATTGTCATCTCATAACCTGCAGACATGGAGTCAAAATAGCTATGCTTACTTATCTGCAACACAAAATTAATTATCACATTTGCTGTTTACTTGAAGAGTAATAAGGCAGCTGCCAAACAGATTTCTTTTCTATAAATCTGTGTTTTTACAGAGCTAGGTTTCATGTCAAGAGTGCTATCACTAGAAGTTTGCTTGCACAACGGTTTGGCCCAGTATGAGAGTGAATAGCGTATAATTTCACCATTTTCCTGTCCCTCTTTTTTGCACAGGGATGAATATGAATCTGTACCGCATTGTTTTCCTGTCCACAGGCTGCAGCAAATTTATGTGTCCACAAACACTAATGGATATGGGTTCCCTACTTTGAGAGAATTATAGAGTTGAAAGGGACTGCAAGGGTCATCTAATCCAACTCCTGCAATAGAGGAATCTTTTGGCCAATGTGGGCTCAAACCCACAACCCTACGGAGTTATGACAGCTGAATTAGAATTAATCAGGATACCTAAATAAATATTTTTAATTGATACACAAGTCTTCAAACTGACAACCTCCAGAAGTTGTTGGGCAACAACTGCAAACAATTCTAACCAGCATGGCCAACAGCAAAGAGTGATAGAAACTGTTGTAGCTAGAGGTCATCAGTTGTAGTCATTAATTATACACATACACAGTCATGAGAAAAACTGAAAAACGTAAATGAAGATAAAGACAATACTCAAAGAATGGTATTCAACTAAATTTTACTCAGAGTTGACCCACTTCAATTAAAGACTGTAACTTAAGTTATGTTCATTAATTTCAATGGGTGCACTCTGAGTAAAACTTAGTTGAATGTTTCCCACAGACCCTAAAAACTACAGGCCTAGCCCACAAACTTTAAAACACAGCCAGACTGTTTATTCGCATGACTATTCCCCTGAGAGCACCACCTACAAGGGGAGAGTGGATCTGGGCACAGTTACCCCCTTCTAGACAGGATAACCGGGAGATGTTTATGTGGGGCTGCCTCTGAAGACTATCAGGAAATTTAAATTGGAGCAGAACACATTGGCATGTTTAGAATCAGGCTATTTTTTGTGGAGTATGCATCTCAACTGTTACAGAGGCTTCTGATCTGTTTCTGGGCCCAAAGTGTGCACCACCAATACTGAAGAGGCTGTGATGAAGTCAGCATCTCCAGTGGGTAAATGGGGTGGGACCTCTCCTCCTCCATGCAATTTCCCACTTCTACACTAGAGAGTCCCCCAACCATTTAGAGTAGATTTTTGGGGTCTGCAGTGAGCTGCAGGGGGCAGAAGCAGAAGTAATGATGCTTCTATGATATTGGATTTCATTCATAATGAGCAACATTCAACACCCTGGGTGGTTTGCTGGTTCAACAAGGAAAAATGTACAGTCACAATTATATGATAACAGCTCAAGAGTATTTCACACTAGTGATCAGCTGTAATAAAGCTCTCTAACCAGCTAACAGATAGATATATTGCTCTGTTAATCTTCACAGCAGTTAAGATTATTTAAACACTATTTCTACAACAACTTATTTTACCACTGAACAACTTGTACAACTGTCACAACAAAGAACTAATTGTACTCTAAGAACCCATCCGTTTCCTACAACAAAAGCTCTCTGCAGTTTGCTTCCCTTATTTTCTCTCTCAGGGTGAGCACAGCTTTCAGCCTTAATCATGTATTTGTCCATGTGGTAGGAATTTATTCTATAAATTCTATAAATAATTAGATCTGCAACCTTAACAATTTACTCCAGAACCCTGGCTTTATGAATTGCATTTTCAACTCAAGACTATAAATTAAAGTCTGTTTTTTCACTCAGCCCAACTGGAAAACAAAAACAAAAAACAAAAGTCAATGCCTGACAATAAAAACCTAATCTTCTTCCAAGTGAAATCAAATGGATTCTGAGTGTATGGAACATTTTCGTAATGGACAAACTAGCTATGTCTGAATGATAAATTCAAGCAATATGCAGTTCTATTTAACCATCAGACTCAAAGGCTTCAGATCAACCAGCTACACTGAAAAACTTTTTTCTACTGCAATTTTAAAGAACAGCATAAATGATGGCGATTTCCAGGGAATTCATGATGGTTGCAGGAAGATGATACTTAAGCTTCCACCAAATTTTCTGTGTTACCTGGTAGAATGCAGAGCTCTGCCTTCAATTCAATGATGTATCCTAATTGCCTGTTACAGTTTCTGAAATGATAAGCTCCCCTTGGGTACTTTATTGCCTTTTTAATATAGTGTGGGAGCATGCAGGTTGAGCTTAAGGCACAATAACTAGATCTGGGTTTCTCTGGTCTGAATCCCTATGCAAGAATAAAGTTTCCTGCAAATAAAAAAAATGTAGTCTTTCCCAGCAAATAAAAAAGTTTATCCTTGAAATATAATTTATGACACGTTGACAGAAAATGCAATTACTGCATGTGAACTGAAATTTCTACTCTCCAAAGCTCCTGACATATAACTACAGTTTTAGAATATTTTTTACCATATAAGTAATGAGATAACAACAACAACAACAACAACAACAACAACAACAATTTATATGCCGGCCAACTGACTGAGTTGCCCCAGCCATGCCGGGCAGCTTCCAACAAATTATAAAACCACAATAAAACATAAAACATTAAAAACTTCCCTATACAGGGCTGCCTTCAGATGTCTTCTAAAAGTCAGATAGATGTTTATTTCCTTTCTGATAGGAGTGAATTCCACAGAGCGGCCCAGACAATACTGGGAAGGCCCCTTTGCCTAGTTCCCTGTAACCTCACTTCTTGCAATGAGGGAACTACCGGAAGGCCCTCAGAGCTGGATCTCAGTATCCAAGATGAATGATGGAGGTGGAGACACTCCTTCAGATATACAGGGCTGAGGCCATTTAGTCTGGAAGCTGCATTCAAGATTAGTGGTAGTTTCAGAGTCGCCTTCCAAGGTTGCCCCACATAGAGCACCTTCTCACCTACATACTAGGCTCACCTGTCCTACAATTCATGTGTGGGGGAAACTTTTGAAGAGACTGTTATAAACATAAAACCCATCATGCATAGGTTTGCAGACAATCTGTATCACACAGAGAAGTCATTCATGAGATTTGGGCATACTCACATCAGATTTCACATGTACATCCCATTCAAACGTAACGTCAAGGCTGTACTTTTGCTCATGTCCAAGGCAGGACTAAAAGGCATGATTATGCTATCCTCTGCAAATGGGGAAAGTATAATCTCATCAAGCCTATTATAAATCCACAGGATTACCAAATTAATCACAATTTTTGTTTGAACAAAAGGTTCTTGTCAATTCAGGATTTAACACAATGATTTGGTTAAGTACAGACATAACATTTTCTGACCTATTAACCACAGGAGCACCCCTCAAACTTGTATGCTTCTCTGAGATCATTCCACTTGAATTCTCCCATCCCTATGCTTTTCAGTGATATCTATGGTTGCTGTTTACTTTTGCATCAAGGGCACTAAATATATTTAGCTTTAAACTAAAGCCTGAATTGAAGAAAATGTGGGTAGTATTTATCATTCTTTGTGAGAGACAAAGGTGCCAGAGTATACTGATCTGCTGTACACAAGCAGCACACCAGTGCAATAACAGGAAAGAATATTGTGGAACCTTTGAGATTAGCAGATTTCTTCTCCCATAACTGAAAATTATTCCTAGAATTCATCACTTCAAATTGTGAGATCACATGTTTGAATGTTTTCTTTGAATCCCATAGCATAAAGGAAGCAAACCTGTCCAAGAGAAAGCTAGACTACAGCCCTTCTCTCTGGCAATCCCTTTCTCCCAGCAGGGTGAACAGTTTTACTATCTGATCTGTTGTTTGTGTAGTCTAGTTCTCATATCCACAAGGAAATGGGGAGGTGAGGGGGCTTGAGGAGAGAGAAATAAAATCTGCTGGGCAAATCACATTCTATTCCCATGAGAAGCCACAGAGACTTCAGAAGCGATTTTCCTTTCACAACATTTCCTGTAGCTATAGCAACTTATTTCTATAGACAACTACAGCTACCTTTCATTTTCCTAATAAACTGAAAGGCTTTTTAACGTCTATTATTTCTGTTTGTGTAGCTGACTTATTTGATGTGAACAACTACCATTACACTGTGTACCACAGATTCAGTTATCCACATTATGAAGGCCACATAATATCACAACTCAAAGCAGGGGGTTTCTTCTGAACAGGACAATCTTGTGGCACCTTAAAGATGAAACAATTTATTACAGCTTAACCTTTTGTGAACATCAGATACACATGTACATAAAAGGTGTGTGTGTTGAAAGTTGGAGCTAAATGGCAATGAAATACAAAAAGTAGTTGTGACAATTTAATTTGGGCTTAAATGCATCCATCCAACTTCTACATTTTCTCCCTTGACACCCATGTTTATGAATGCGTGTGAGAGATGCAAACTAAGGATTGTACATGTATCTAACAAAGTAGACTCTAGTCCACGAAAACATATTCTATTATGCATTTGTAAATATTAAAGGTGGGACAAGACTCTCTGTTGCTTTTGCAGCAACAAGTTAACATAGCTACCAATCTGGAAAAGACAGGATTGGAGTTTCCATAATATGTGTCTGTGACACTGTGAATGATAATGGATCAGTACAAATGTACTAAAACTGCCATGCTTAAAAGACAAGAAGGGAAACAGGTATGTGTATACTCTGCTGCACCAACTTACCATTTTATCTTGTTATCTAGCTCACTAAAAGCAAGTGTAATTTGACAAAATGGCTAATGCCACAGATAATAAATCTGAAGGGGACGGGGGGAGGGTCGAACTGTTTCCAAGCTTCTTCTTCTTCCGTTTGAACTTTTAAAGCTGCTATTACTACAGAGCTGACATGCCTCAGACTATTCAGAACTATTCCCATTCTGATAATTACTGTCCTTAGCTTACAAAGCTGTTTCTGCCACAGAAACACTCTTCAGTTTGTACAGACGAGCAGGCATTAAAAGGCAATTCTGCATTTGTCTTTCAATAGAAAAGGAAATCGTGTCATTCAGCACAACCTAAGATGCTAATTCTTGACAGATCTGTCAAATGCATGATCTTTACCGCCTACACAGCTGAATCAACACTTACATAGCAAAATAGGAGTGGGAAAAGAAGGAGGGTTACTATAAAAGGGTTGGAAAAAACTATTACAGAAAGCAGATATGCCCCTTTCAGGAAAGCTACAGTCTTTGTTTTACTGCAATGGATATCTGTGCCATGCAAATATTAGCAGCTCACAAAACTGAACAATTACTGAAGCTGCTAAATTTACTATTAAGACTAAAAATCAGGATGCTTTCTGTTTAAAATCACTTGAGGCTACTTTTCACTGATTCCCTCAACCCTTCATGTCTTATTACTCATGAATTGACAAGCCGCACAGTAATTTTAAACTATCAAACTTTATGATTCATCAGAAGCAGCTGACTGCATCGTAACTTGATTTCAGATATATTTGGAAGGGGATTCTTAGAAAGCATAACATGAGGAGATATGTGTTTAGCAGTGGATAGAAACTGGATATAAGTTTACAGAATGCCATGAGATACCCCCCAAAATAAAATAATCTATTTGGATTTAAATCAATATGGGCACAAACATAATACAAGAAGAGACCCCTTTTCATGCAATACTGCATAGCACAAATATACTGTAATTCTAACCTTTAGTGTAGTAGAAGAATCACAACAAGCTGGGACTGAAATCTAAGAGAAGCAAAGCAAGTAATGGGCTATTCTAAGATCTGAGACTTTCGGATGAAGGGGTATACAAATTTCATTAAATAACAACTGATAGAGAAGGGTGAAATAGAGTTGGGTGTAATACCCATACTGGTGACACCATGCTCCAAACCAGGGGTCTGCAACCTTTTTCAGCAGTGGGCCAGTCCAACGTCCCTCAGACCATGTGGTTAGCCGGACTATTTTTTTTTATAAAAAAATGAACGAATTCCTATGCCCCACAAATAACCCAGAGATGCATTTTAAATAAAAGCACACATTCTACTTATTCTACTCATGTAAAAACACCAGGCAGGCCCCACAAATAACCCAGAGATGCATTTTAAATAAAAGCCCTTGTGGTCTCTTCCAACTCTATGATTCTATGATTCTATGATTCTAATCATGTAAAAACATGCTGATTCCTGGACCGTCTGTGGGATGGATTTAGGAGGCGATTGGGCCGCATCCGGCTACTGGGCCTTAGGTTGCCTACCCCTGCTCCAAACCCTGACTGTTTCCAACAGATGTTTATGAATGAGGAAAATAAGTATGTTAGGGGGAAAGTATTTGTTGTTGTTTAGTCGTTTAGTGACCCCATGGACCAGAGCACACCAGGCACTCCTGTCTTCCGTCTTCCACTGCCTCCCGCAGTTTGGTCAAACTCATGTTGGTAGCTTTGAGAACACTGTCCAACCATCTCGTCCTCTGTCGTCCCCTTCTCCTTGTGCCCTCCATCTTTCCCAACATCAGGGTCTTTTCCAGGTAGTCTTCTCTTCTCATGAGGTGGCCAAAGTATTGGAGCCTCAGCTTCAGGAGCTGTCCTCCTAGTGAGCACTCAAGGCTGATTTCCTTCAGAATGGATAGGTTTGATCTTCTTGCAGTCCATGGGACTCTCAAGAGTCTCCTCCAGCACCATAATTCAAAAGCATCAATTCTTCGGCGATCAGCCTTCTTTATGGTCCAGCTCTCGCTTCCATACTTAACTACTGGGGAAACCATAGCTTTAACTATACGGACTTTGTTGGCAAGGTAATGTCTCTGCTTTTTAAGATGCTGTCTAGGTTTGTCATTGCTTTTCTCCCAAGAAGCAGGTATCTTTTAATTTCGTGACTGCTGTCACCATCTGCAGTGATCATGGAACCCAAGAAAGTAAAATCTCTCACTGCCTCCATTTCTTCCCCTTCTATTTGCCAGGTGATGGGCCCAGTGGCCATGATCTTCGTTTTTTTGATGTTGAGCTTCAAACCATATTTTGCGCTCTCATCTTTCATCCTCATTAAAAGGTTATTTAATTCCTCCTCACTTTCTGCCATCAAGGTTGTGTCATCTGCATATCTGAGGTTGTTGATGTTTCTTCTGGCAATCTTAATTCCGGCTTGGGATTCATCCAGTCCAGCCTTTCGCATGATGAATTCTGTATATAAGTTAAATAAGCAGGGAGACAATATACAGCCTTGTTGTACTCCTTTCCCAATTTTGAACCAATCAGTTGTTCCATATCCAATTCTAACTGTAGCTTCTTGTCCCACATAGAGATTTCTCAGGAGACAGAAGAGGTGATCAGGCACTCCCATTTCTTTAAGAACTTGCCATAGTTTGCTGTGGTTGACACAGTCAAATGCTTTGGTGTAGTCAATGAAGCAAAAGTAGATGTCTTTCTGGAACTCTCTAGCTTTCTCCATAATCCAGCGCATGTCTGCAATTTGGTCTCTGGTTCCTCTGCCCCTTTGAAATCCAGCTTGCACTTCTGGGAGTTCTCGGTCCACATACTGCTTAAGCCTGCCTTGTAGAATTTTAAGCATAACCTTGCTAGCGTGTGAAATGAGCGCAATTATGCAGTAGTTGGAGCATTCTTTGGCACTGCCCTTCTTTGGGATTGGGATGTAAACTGATCTTCTCCAATCCTCTGGCCACTGCTGAGTTTTCCAAACTTGCTAGCATATACAGTGTTGCACCTTAACAGCATCCTCTTTTAAAATTTTAAATAGTTCAGCTGGAATATCATCACTTCCACTGGCCTTGTTATTAGCAGTGTTTTCTAAGGCCCATTTGACTTCACTCTCCAGGATGTCTGGCTCAAGGTCAGCAACCACACTACCTGGGGTATACGAGGAATCCATATCTTTCTGGTATAATTCCTATGTGTATTCTTGCCACCTCTTCTTGATGTCTTCTGCTTCTGTTAGGTCCTTTCCACTTTTGTCCTTTATTATGGTAACCTTTGTACGAAATGTTCCTTTCATACCTCCAATTTTCTTGAACAGATCTCTAGTTTTTCCCATTCTGTTGTTTTCCTCTATTTCTTTGCATTGCTTGTTTAAGGAGGCCCTCTTGTCTCTCCTTGCTATTTTTTGGAAATCTGCATTCAATTTCCTGTATCTTTCACTATCTCCCTCGCATTTTGCTTGCCTTCTCTCCCCCGCTATTTGTAAGGCCTCGTTGGACAGCCACTTTGCTTTCTTGCATTTCCTTTTCATTGGGATGGTTTTCGTTGCTGCCTCCTGTATAATGTTACAAGCCTCCATCCATAGTTCTTCAGGCAGTCTTTCCACCAAATCTAAATCTAAATGTTTATGAATGAGGAAAATAAGTATGTTAGGGAAAAATTATACTATCAGTAAATAAAAATTCTAGAACGTTAAAAGGAATCCAGAAGATTTAAGATGGGTTCTAAAGAGTTGAACCCAAAGCACTGCTAACCCACAGTAGCATCAGTGCAAGGACTACTAACTGAGTTACTGAGCCTCCATTTCATCAGACACTTCATTTTCCAGACTGATGCACACTGTAGAAAACTGCACTTATAGTACAGTAGCCACACTCTGGAAGTGTATATGCCTTGGTACATGGATGGTCAGGGGGGCAGCCCCCCAGAGGTGGAGCTAGCTGCTCTGGCACCCGGAGCAGTGCACATGCTGTACACCCAGGGGTGGGTGGTGGGGCTAGCCGCCCGTGGGAGTGGGCTGAGTGTCCCAGGAGGGCACTGCCTGTGGCAAGCATTCAAGGGGGGGGGCGGGGCGACAATGTCACCCCCTTCAGGGATGACACCCGGGGCAGCCTGCACCCACTGCACCCCCCTTCCTCTGCCAGTGCAGCCCCCTCACCTTCCCACCCAGCCCTCTGACCAGGCTGTAGCATTTTGTTTGGGTGAAGGAAGCCACCAACAGCTTATAATACTCACAGTGTATAGGAATGCAAAGGAACAGTACTTGATTAGAGACTGAGGCTGTTAGCACACCAAGTTGGAGGGCAGGAAATGAAAGAAAGAGAAAATATGGAGGAGTGCGAGAGGAGGAAAGAAGGCAAATGGGATAGACCAAGGGAGCCACAGGAAGCCTCTGCTAACTAATTCCACAATGGTTGCCTGCTGTGATTCAAAAGTCCAAGTGGGCATTGGGTAGCTGCCCTGGAACTGAAGAACTTGTGTGTGTCCCCTAGGGTAGGGAAGAAGGTGAGTGAGTAAAGAGGGAGGGAGGGATGGGAGATCCAGAGGGAATGGCCTAACTTAGTCATGGTCATTAATTTCAAAGGGTTTACTCTGATTAAACCTTTGTTGAATACCACCCAAAGGTTACTAAAAAAATTGGGAGACAGAATCTGTTATAGGAGAAGTGAACACAAAAGAGGCAATATGGATGGATGAATGAAACTGACATTTTGTGGGGTACAATTAAAAAAGAACATCAAGACAGCGAAGAAATTTAGCAATTTGGAAAGAGCCATTATCAATAGAAAATGTCACTAACTGCTGGCTGATTGTGCCAAATTCCTCCTAAAACGGGCAAAATTTGAATTCTACTAAGCAAGTTTTTATCAGCTCATAGTCTCTTTGTAGAGCAGTTGTAGAGCATCTGAATCACTCTAGAAATATGATACAAGAATAAGAATGCTGGAATGCACATCTCCATACCATTGCCCTGAACAGGAGCTGAGTGTTAAATAAATAGCATATTCTGGAAAACATCATGACTCAGGCTCTTCTGAGATCCCTATGCAAAGAGACAGCATTCCATGGTTGGCATAACTCACTTACTAGCGTAAAAACTTAGTAAAAGTTTTAAAAGGTATATAGATAATGGCAGGATATAGATAATCATTAATGCATTTTTAAAATCCTAAAGCTGCAACTGAATTCTCTTTGGCAGACTTATCCCACTGCTAAAATCAGCAGGATGCTACAGAAGACCCAAATTTAAACTATTTAATTTCATTATGGGTCTTTTCGTACAGAAGTCCCGATGAACACTTTGAGAACCACAAAAAGAAACAGAGCACTGGTGAGACTGCAGAGCTATAATTGCATCCTACTATCCTTCTTCATGTGATTCAGATGAAAAATCAAGTAATCCTATTAAGCATAATTCTGCCCAGAGACAATTTCCAAAAGTCAGTTAGCAAATTGCCGAAGACAATGAAGCACCACGTAATCATATCTACTAATCTGTAGGTGAGTGCAGTTGGAGATAAAAGACATAAATGTAATGTGTTGTATCACCAAATTTGTGATGACCAATATGAAATAATTCATACCCTAATTATTTAAACAGATACAGAAACACGTTCATCTCTGCTTGTTGCTTTTGCTTGTTACTGAGGTTGATAAAGACAAAAACAAAAAAGCCCAGCTGAAAAGAACAAATCTTCCAATCTTTTTTCCATCCAACTTTCCTTAAAGGAAAGACAATTTGAGTAACTTAAGTCTTCTATATCCTATATAACTATAATAGTGGGAACATAATTCTTCTTCTAAAACCTGGCAATCAATATTTTTGCTGCTACTGAAAAACGGAAAATAAATTCAATCTTGGAATGGTCCTTAATGCAACCAAGAAGCCTTTTATGAAGCTACATACCACTGTAGTCACACTGAGTTATAGCATCAATATGAGTGCTATATGCATTTTATACAGCAGTTCTTCAGCTATCTTTTAATATTTTCATACCAGTTTAAAATAACAAAATATTCCTGAGAGTCTAGCAGTAATGCATAGTAGTCTGCCATTTGACAGAAACAAGGCCTGAAAGGTGTCTGAGTTGCAGAAATAACTCATTTTTCCTTTCCTTTTCTTTTACACCTAGTGTAGGAAATCATGAAGAGTAAAAGCAGGTTTTTTTTAATGGGAACTCCTATAAAGATTACTATGTATTCTATAAAACCCTAAACAGGTTGGGCACTTCATTCATTCATTCATTCATTCATTCTGCCCTATACCCGAGGTCCACAGGGAAGTTTACAATACAAAAACGCAATGGAGATACATATTATAATGCATAATATAATAATAAACAAAAACTATGCCCCACCCTCCTCTCTCACACACAGTTTAAAAGGCCTTCAATTGTTTAATTAGCCAAAGGCCTAGTAAAAGAGGAACGTTTCTGCCTGGTGCCTAAAGTATGTAACAAAGCAAGCCGCCCTGGGGGAGAGCATTCCACAAACCTCAGAAAAGGCCTATTCTTGAGTTTTCACCCTCTGGACCACTTGGGGAGGGGCCACATGAAGCAGGGCCCCAGATCATGATTGCAGGGTCTAGGTTGATTAATATGGAAAGAAGTGGTCCTTGAGGTATTGCAGTCCTGAGTCATTTAAGACTTTATAGGTCAAAACCAACACTCTGAATTGGGGCTGGAAATTAATCGGCAGCCAGTTAAGTTGGGCCAGGATTGCTCAAACCATCTCGCCCTGATGAGCAACTCGGCTGATTAATTCAGCACCAGGTGAAGTTTCTGAACCATATTCAGAAGCAGCTCAGTGTATAACACAATGCAGTAATCTAATCTACAGGTTACTAGAGCATAAACAGTTAGGCTACCCTTTTCCAGACAGGTGCACACCTGGGCCACCATCCCGCTCTGTGCCACTGAGGCCACCTGAGCCTCAACTGACAGCAATGACAACTGCATTGTTTTATAATGTTGTTACCTATCCTTTGGCATTGCAGAGGGTTCAACTAGATGACCCTTGGGCTCCTTTCCAATTTTACGATTCTAGGATTCTATGAACCCCGGTATAAAAACATGGCCAACTTCATCCAAAGGGAATCCTTAAGCAAAATATTAATACAAGCATTTTTCTTGTTAAAAAGGACAGTTAGTCATTTTTTATAAAAGACATTTGAGGTTTAGAAGTTAAAGAATGTTTAAAATAAGAACAAAAAAAAAAAACCCGAACAGCTTTTCCCCCCAGAGTATTCCCCTCCTGTATATTACATTATTTGCTGTGGTGCATATGCTTTGAATGAGTCTGACATTTTCTGGTGGCTTGAACAAACTTCTAGTGCGTTTATAAAACTTCTCAACAGATCACATAGGAGGCGATATGAATAGGTCTATTAACAAGGGCTGGATCCAAAAGCACATTTCCTCATGAGGAAGGCATCTTCTATACATGGAAAAGCTGTTTAAATCTTGCATTAAGATCTTGGCACAGCAAAAGTGAAATGACATTGAAAGATGTACTTCCAATTGCATGAGAACTAATATAAAATCCTGACAATTATGGTACTGAGTGAATTCTTGTGCAGGTGCCTGCAGAATATCAGTGGTGGCAGTTGTCCTTCCATTCACGTTCTTAGGATACAATTCAATAAATCAAGGTTTACAGAAAACATTAAAAAAAAAAATTATATGCAGACGAAAGTCTAAACCTATGGCTTTAAACTAGTTTTGTTTCACTGGCACCAACAGGACTAAGCAAGCTTAAATTCAAGTACTTATGCTTAATTGGAATGTGAATTGTGGTATTAATGAGTTACACTGGATTTGAAATGCTGATGTTAGTTTTTTTTCTCTTCTGAAACTTGCTGCTTCAAGCTCGAACAACATCTTACCATTTATATCAGCGGAAAAAAGAAAGTGGTAAAAACCTACCCAAAGTACAGAGTGAAACAAGAACTAAATGCATTTGTAAGAATAGTGGACTCCAGAGGTAGCATGCATTATCCACTGAATGAACTAGAGCCAAGATCCATTAAATATAATATGAAATTTCATTCCTAGAGAAGTCAAGTAAGCTTTAACCTTAAAATGTACATGATATCATAGTATAAAATCAATCCTTTTCAAAGCTTTGAATTTCATTGCCTCATGGGGAAAAAATTCCAGCTTCCCACTCTCAGCAAAAAATACCCTGGATACTAAAATACACATTTTCTACAGTATCACTTAGTTTGCTTTCAAGTATAAGGGCTTACTAACTTGCATTATATTCTGTAAACTATGCAACATAGTCACTAGCTAACAGCTAATTACTGCTGCCCTCCAAAGAACAGGACACAGCCAGCAAATGCCATTTATTTTTTAAAGGTTATTAATCAGGAGTGGACAATGCACCGGATTCAATAGAGTCACAGGGTCAGTTATTTTTAAATCCTACCGTATTTTATGGAAGGGAAGAAAGGTGGTAAAGGAAACCATAAATTCACATTAAGAACAAACTCACATTAACTGCAACAAATAATTCTAGTTATTTTTAACAAGAACAGCTTTTCTCCTCACCAGGGACTCATTTGAATAGTCTCTGAAACATAGAACCACATTCTCCCCAAGCTCAGATGCTATCAACCAAACTGTTTGTGTAAATTTATTATCTGTGACAAACACAGTTTAAGAAGATGACAGATTTTCACATTAAGCAGTAAAAGAACGCTTAACATTGGAAATTTGTCTAACAATTTGAGAGTAAAAAGCATTATTATAATCTCTCAACTCTTCTGCCAACCTGTCTTCCCAATGACCTTCCGTAAGAAACCTAATTCTTAAGTCATGCAAAGCTAAAGCCTGTTTTTCAATTTATCCAAGATTTGCTCACCGAAAGAAAATTAGTGAAATTATAGCATTCTACATCACAGGCTACCATTATCAAACTAAAGTGAAAGTGGACAACTAACCAAACTTTTTCATTTCATTGCACAATGTGTGGAAGTGACAAAGAATATATGTTTTAAATAATTTTGACCTTGCCTAGGTCCTTTGCTACCATCGCTCATTTTTAAATTAAGCACACGCTTCTGCTGGGTACAAGCCTGTCCTTGGCCACAATTTAGGTGATACAAAACAGAGCCTCTTTACCCATAGGTGCAATAAAGCCTCAGTGAACTGAATTATAATTTCACGTATAATGCCCCACTAACTGAACCCTTTCTAACATTTACCAAAACCCATTTAGTAACCTTCATAATAAATGCAGCTCAGTCCCTACAAGCCCATCTGTTACCAAAAGTACTTGGGAAAGGCAGCAACTTCCGTTTTTTACTTGATCTCCAGGCATCAAACAACAGCATTTCTATTTGATAGCATCAGTGTGCAAATTTTAAACACTTAGAAATGTTTCAAGTGCCATTTCACTAATTGATGTTGTTTCTGGCAAAAGCTTACATGTGATCTCCCCTGTTGTCAGAAGTAGTAATATATGCTTGAAGAAGACCTCCAAATTATCCTAGCTCTATATCTCACAGTCACCAAGATAGACCCTTCATAATCACTGCTGGGGGGTGGGGCAGGGGGAGCCATGACTAGTGAGATAGGAAAAGCTCAGAGCAGACATCTTGCAAGCAAACTAGGCATCCAAAGCAGAATTTTTACCCAGAAAGCAGTTCAATGGGTAGAAAGCATTGTTAAAAGTGGAACTGATATATATGTAGAACATTCTACAGAGAGATAAAAATAAGCATAGCTTCTTAGAAGTGAAGTCTTACAATACTAATATTTTAAAATATTTGAGGGTTTCTGCAAGCACATGGGAAAGGAATGATCCAGTAAAAATTGTGCACTTGGACTTCCCATAAATCTTTGACATATAAAATTGAACAACACACACATGTATAATATCATAAATGGATTATATTGTCCTCGACTACCTCACTAATTACTCCAGGTCATTTATGAACAAGTAAAGTTGGAATTTTCATCTTAGAGCTATTCGGTTTACTTATGATTATACTAGGAAATATTTTAGGGTCCAAAAACTCACGAAAATGTGCTATATTATTGGAAAACAACATATTTAATGGTTTGTATCCAACGTTAGTTGTAATCAGAGTAGACCCATTCAAATTAATTGACATTGCTAACTTAGTTACATTAATTTCTGTGGGTTTACTCCATGTATAACTTTGTTGAATACAATCAAATGTTAGGAATGTGGAATAACAATTTAATTAAAGTTTGAAACTGACAAGGCCATGTTAGGAAGGAAGGAAGCATTGAAACTAAATGATGACATGGCTTCAAATCAGGGATTTTACTAGTTACTTTGGAAAACTGTCTATAATATGGAAACCGCATAAAACATAGAGAGAACTGGAAAATGTAGTTGGACCCGTTGGTCATTCTAGATCAGGCATTTCAGAAACATCTTCTTTTCTATACCTAATGCTTTTAGGGACCACATAGGTTATTCTAGCCAGCTCACAGACCTATAGACATATGAAGATCAAGGAAGATCCACAAATTCATTACGAAGAATGTGATTCATTAGGAGTTTGTTGATCACTGGGCTTTTACTGGATTGCATTCAATATTTTTCCAGTAAGAATTCACTGGCTGATATCTATACACAGCTTTTAGATATCTCTAAATACATTTATACACTGCTTTCAAAAATTGCAAAAACATCTAAGTGGGATATAGAGGAGGGTCTCTGTCAGATCACAGGCTGTAGATAAACTGGTATGAAAAGTGGTTGCCTTGAAAGTATCCAGGGCTTTAATCACCAGCCCCACTCAGTTTGGTGCCATCTGCAAATTTGAGCACCCCCTCTATTCTCTTCCCCAAGCCATGTTAAAGATGGGTCCTTCGTGCACACAACTATTTCAGGATATTTTTGACAGGTAATAGCAATTGTGGGCTTATTTTGGAGGCTGGATTACCAGATGCTGCAGTAAAACATTAGGAGATGGTTACTTCTATCACACCCTGTTATAGTGAGTTTCCTAGCTACATCTGGCTGTTTGTCTAGTGCTGGCTAGACTGATCTTTAGTTATGGGATATTTAACAAGGTAATAAGGTAGTTATGTTGTTCTTAAAATAGCAGAGTTCCCAGTTGATAAATTATGTTACGATAACATGTTTAGGAGACAGAACATCTAAACACCATCTAAACACCATTTAAACACCACTGCGTACATTCTTAGTAAGAACCAGGGAAGGCTTCTTTTCTTCACTGAGAAACATTTCAGATCTTTTTACAAGACATTTTCTTCATGTCCTGCTGTGCACAGTCTGGCAACAAAGAAAATGTCACATGCAGCTAAAAAGGATTTTTTAAAAAAGAATCTCATGCAAATGATGTGTTTGTAACTTTGGAGCTGGCTTAAAGCTTAGGAAGAGGAGGAGATGGCAGCATCATTATCAGAAGTTACCCAGAGCGATTGTTTGACTGGGATAAATAATGGTGAACAGATTGAAGTGATGAAGGTAAAGAATAGGAGGCTAATGTGTGTATGGGTTGGGGGCCAAACACAGAAACAGATTTGAAAGGGGGGGTGCAAGGGAGTGAATGAGAAGTGTATTAACTTAGGGGTGCTGGGGAGGCAACCACCTGAGATTTGGAAGGGTGGCAGTGGGTCATGTGAGGGACAGTAGAATATCCAACAGCAGCAGTCATGTCTCAATAATTTTAATTTTTTTAAAGTATTATTCACCTTAGGATTTGCAATGTTGCTGAACCTTGAAATGTTCAAAAATAATCCTACTTAAATCATATATTCAGTCTGTCCAAACAGAAGCTGTGCAGCTTTTAGATACTGGAATGCCCCCCAGATAATTTTAGAAAAAGTTGATAAAAAAGACAACGACTCAGAATACTTGGCAAACTCTTGGCATGACAATTTTGAAAGGAAATGTATATAATCTGATGCATTCAGATACTTACTTTCTCTACAATATCAGTTCTTATAGCCTAGCATTCTTATTATACTGTCTCTGTTTTTTTAATGGTTATCATCATATAGTGCTACTCTGCATCTTAAATAAATTGCATAAATTGAATTAAAATTGTTGCCATGTCTGCATATTTTCCTTAAGATCCTTATTTGTTTACACCACTTTTTGACTGTCACCCCAGAGATGATCCCAAAACACTGAGGTAAAGCAACCTTTACAGGAATCTTATCTGGCAGCCAATTCAAATTAGGAGTCTGAACTTCACCTTCATCAACATATCAGAACAATTAAGACAAACCTTAGCAGCAAACTGTACATATTACCTATTATTTCATTCCAAAAGATAACTGATCATAAGAGTTGAAGGGGATTCGCAGGCTATCCCATTCAAGCCCGTTTGATGAAAGAAATAAAGAGCTACAGCAAGTTGTTTAAAATGCAGTTAAGTATTTCTGTAAAAAACACAGTGTGCATGGAAAATCCCATATACTAAGTAATTGCTCTAGCAGAACAACTTACATAAGTACAACAAAACATCACATTCAGTGCCCCTACAGAATAACCCTCCAAATAAACTCCAGAGAGTTGGGGGGGGGGGAGTCAAGAGTAGATTTGGTGTGACAGAGAGAGGAGAGTGAGGGAAAGTTCCATTCTGCTCATGGAAATCATTTTGCTCACACAATGACTTAGTTGGATACAACCCTAAAACATCCCAGAGACAGAACAAAGAAGTTACAAATGATGCTGACCTTGAGTTCTTAATTTGTGTATAGAAAGAAACAAACAGTTCATTCCAACCAGAATATTTGTTTCCCTTACAGGAATGTAGTTTTTATTCATTTCAAAGTCTCTGGCCTTTTTACACAAACTTTTTTTTTTTTTAGAAGCCAGCAACTCTGTGTAATTGCCTTAGCAATGCCAGAACAGCGTCTGATCCTAATAGGTCAGCATTGATCACTCTAAACCAATTGGTTCCTTCATTAGAGGGAAACAAGAATATAAAAAAGGCAGGTGGTTGTTGCACAGGTAGGTGGACTGCATTGCCTCTTAACTCGCTTTCCCCTCATTAACAAGCAGCTGATCGATCAAGTGCCTGCTCAGAATCCCCAAAAACTATTAATCATGTTTGATGCTTTCCAAAAAAACAAAACAAAACTGGTCAAAGTAAAGAGTATTTCATACTTTATATTCTGAATTCTATCTGCAGACCCTTCTCCCACTTCCATTTCTTCAAAAACTACTTGTTTTTCTCACATTTCATTCTGCAGGAACAATGGGGGGGGGGAAATCCCAATTAGCTCAGTTATTCCTAAGTAAGAATCTTTGGATCCGGACACTTCATTCCAAGTACTTCAGTATATTGAGCAAGCTAATGAGGGACAGAGGGTAAAAAGGGATAAGCGGAGGGCAGGAACAGGAGAAGAACACCAAAGGGAAGAAAGTAGAGAAGGTACAGAAGATCAAAAGTTAAAGAAAGCGCCACAGAGAAAATCAATAGTGGGAAACTGTGATGTGGAAGTCCTGCTGTTCTAGTTTAGCATGCATATACATTTTAAAGAAAAGGTACGGCTTTATGGAGAAATAAACATTGTCCACTTTCTATTTCACACTATTAGGGAAGGGAAACTGAACACTATACTTCTATCCCACTCCTTATAGACCTATAACTGAGTTCAGTGGTGCACCTTTCTGTGATTTTGTTTTCTTATTCCTGTCTGTAAGAGAAGCTGGCATCAACAGAACAGGTTTCTTACCAAATGAGCTGATATTATATGTATCTATAAAACAAAGCTATTCAAAGTTCTGAAGTCTGCAAGAATTGTGAATGCTTAGCTCTGTACTATTTCTAGAGGGCAAACAACTGCAGATAATGTCTGAAAACAAGCATGAAAATAGCACCCATAAAACCTTTCAGTGCTTCTTTGTCCCCCCCCCTAAAACTTATGCTTGGAATGTAACAAAACATTGTGAAATGTGCCTCACAGATCTCTCCAAGGCTATATTTGATGAACAGAAAGAAAATGAGAGAGAAGAAAACATATTTTAAAATATTTAGCAATATAAAAATGCTTTTTCTTTTTCCCATTTCATAATGCCTCCTTCATATTATAAACGTATAAAGTGGCAGCAGGAAATGGTAAATAGCTTTAGCTTCTGAGACTAAGAATGTATGTGAACTGACTGAACATAAAATCCAGTGTTTGTTTGGTGTGTTTTTTTAATGCTTTTAACTGCCAGTCTATAGCCAGTGACTTTCAATCTTCAGTTTCTCAAATTGCTACATTTAGATGATACAGAGGGTCAAACAAAATGTTGAGCTTTATGGTGTTCCTGGAAGTCGTCGTCATCATCATCATCATCATCATCATCATAATTTGTACCCCGCCCATCTGACTGGGTTGCCCCAGCCACTCTGGGCGGCTTCCAGCATGTATAAAAACATAGTAAAACATTAAACCTTAAAAAGCTTCCTTATACAGGGCTGCCTTCAGATGTTCCCTAAATATTGTACAATTACTCATCTCCTTAACATGTGATGGGAGGGTGTTCCACAGGGTGGGTGCCACTACCGAGAAGCCCCTCCGCCAGGTTCCCTGTAGCTTCACTTCTCGTAGTGTGGCCAGAAGGCCCTCAGTGCTAAATCTCAGTGTCCGGGCTGAATGATGGGGGTGGAGACGCTCTTTCAGGTATACAGGGCCAAGGCCATTAGGGCTTTAAAGGTCAGCACCAATACTTTGAATTGTGCTTGGAAATATACAGGGAGTCAATGTTATGTCTTTCAGGATCAGTGTTATATGGTCATGGTGGCCACTCCCAGACATCAGTTAGCTGCTGCATTCTGAATTAATTATAGTTTCCGAGTTCACCTTCAAAGGCAGCCCCATGTAGAGTGAATTACAGCAGTCCAAGTGGGAGATAACTAGAGCATACACCACTCTGGCAAGACAGTCCGCGGGCAGGTAGGGTCTCAGCCTGCGTACCAGATGGAGCTGGTAGACAGCTGCCCTGGACACAGAATTAACCTGACTCTGTGGACAGCTGGGAGTCCAAAATGACTCCCAGGTTGTGCACCTGGTCCTTCAGAGGCAGTTACCCCATTCAGGACCAGGGAGTCCCCCACAGCTGCCCACACCTGACACAGAAACACCCCCCCAATAATATTTTATTAAGGCTTTTTGTAATATAGTAAGATAAAATAAACTAATTTAAATCAAAACAAAAACAGAGAAAGAAAGAAAAAGAAAACACAGAGCCCTCTCTCAAAGGTAGATCCCAGTCCTCGTCTCACACCCCCTTCTGTGTGAGACGAGGACTGGGATCTACCTTTGAGAGAGGGCTCTGTGTTTTCTTTTTCTTTCTCACCTGGGACCTTCCCTTTCTTCTCACAGCCTCTCACCCTGGGAGATCTTCCCATCCCTGTTTCTCACACAGGATCCTTCAGCAGCCAGCGGTCACCTTCATGTGTGTACAATCCCTTCAGTGACCCAGGGTAGAGGACACCAAAAGAAACAAAACAGAAGCAAAAGCGAAGAATTTTGATCCACCTACCTTCCCCCCACCTCTCTCCCACAAGCACACAGACCTACATAGAATTGTGTGTAGGCATCTCTTGTCAGGTATAAGCTGACAAGCAATCTAGAAACTATCCTCAGGTCCTTCACTCTGAAAATGCTAGCAAGGTAAATGCATTAACAGGTCCCTTTAAAAAGAAGCTGTATCAACCTTTCACTAACACATTGCATTCATCTTCAAAAGGATGAACGAGTCTTATTTAAAAGTTAAATATGGTTCCCTTGACAGCAATAGCTTCTGAGTAGGAAACAAATCTTATAATTATGTCACAGCTGCTTCATAAAATTGCTTTTCTGCTTCCTTGTACCTGGTGCCATTGATCTGGGTATAGACATAATATTATAGGAAGGGGGGGCAATCAAGAGGATGCAGAAGCATCCAAAAATAAGTGGGGGTGTAATACACACTAATGGTTTCCTTACTTTTTGTTATCAAAAATCAAGAGACTGGGTCAATTCAGATAAACTGCCAAAGCATGATTTGGAGCATCAGAAATGACTCTCATGCTTGCGCACTTCCTCATCTTTTCATATATTCTAATTTTCTCACTTCCTGACATGGGGTGGGAGGTGGGAGCAGGGAAGCAGCAATTCTGGCTTGGTTTGCACAAACTGATTTGTCATATATTAACATTATGTCAAATTACAGCTCTAGTCTCACAATCTTTATGGTCAAAGAATCAACTTTTGAAGGTGGGAGTAAGACTGACCACACCTTTGCTAGGGCTCCAGATTACATTGTCGGGTTTACATTCCTATGACTGGACACCCAGAGCAGTCCCATTCTCAGCTTCCTTTGAATATGGAAAGGGTGAGCAGCCAATTCTGCCTTCCCCTCCGTACGTTAAGTCTACATATCCTTGAAAAGGTGAGAATAAGGCTTATGTTTTGATTAAGTTGAAGAAAGCAAGCCTGAAGCTCATTTCCTATCCCCCGCCTGTCTAACTGACAGGTTCTATTTCTCCATTTTGCTTGCAGGGCTACAAAAGTAGTAACATTAATGCTTTGTTCACTTGTTACTTTCAAGGAGTAAATCTGAACCCAATAATAACCATGGGTGCTAGAACCCGCCATTCATCAAATGGAGTAAACCAGTGAATCATTATGGTGTACAAAGTTTATTCAAATAAAAGATTTCTAAAAATCTGCAGACGAACATCTTCTTTCAATCCAGGTACAGACTGAGGGATTAGATAAATTCTACAATAACTGCAATTCACAACTGTTCATTATTTTCTTTGCACAGTATGGCATGGAGGATGCAAGGCCCAATACAGTTTAAGGGGTGAAATCTTGCTTCAGAAAGCAACAACTAAATAGGCCTATGTATGTTTTGCAAGATCTGTCTAGTCTTCCTCCAATAGAAAAGATCCATTATGTGCATGCACACAATACATATACACCCCACAACTTGGCTCCCCCTTTTCCCTAGCAAACATCAGGAACACCTTCAACTCTGCTTTCCCTGTGGATAGGGAATTGTGTGTGCAACCTTGCACAATCCCTGTTTAACCCTTTGTGTGTTCAGGTGAATGTTTCGATTGTGTATCATTCATCAGTATCATTCATGATTGTGTTCAGCTTGGTTTGTGCCAGACTCTAGCAAGGTGAAATTCTCTCAGTAATTGTCAATTCTACTCAAGCTGAACTGAATCAATGTTATTAATTTCTTTCCCTCTAATTTGCATATCACAATTATATTTGAGTGAAAGCTAAAATTAAATATAAAGACACTTAAATAGACAATTAAATATATCAAGACTTAATAGACACTATTACAATTAAAGGATTATAATCATTAGAATTACTGGTCTTCCTATTTTGACGACGGTCTTGCTATGCTTCTAAAATTGTTTAGCCTACATTTCACTGAAGTTAAGGAATTGAACTACCACATAGCAACATTTTCTATTTCCATTTTGTTCACTTGTTCTCTCACCTAACCCATAATGCACCAAAAGGCCTCAATTTTCAGCAATCTATTTCAAGTTTTAAAAAAACAGCGCCATTACTTACTGTCTTTGCAGAAATCCCATTTACTCAGCCGAATAAATGTGAGCAACAAGATTAAAATACTATAAACCAAGTGTCTTTAAATAAAAGCTAATCAATACATGTAGTAAATAGCAGAACTGAGAGATTCTGAAGAACTTCAGTTAATACTTTAACAAATTGGGGAAATAAGTCCCATTAATTAAATGCTGCAGAATCTGGGAGAATATTAACAACCTTTCACCTAAGCTCAGCTAATGCCAGAATTGCATCAGTGACAGAATTAGGCCTTAAGGGACTTCTCAATCATAGAATTGTAGAGTTGGACGGGAACCTGAGGGTCATCTAGTCTATCTCCCTGCTATGCAGGAATCTCAACGAAAACATCCATGACAGATCCAACCTCTGCTTAAAAACCTCCAGTGAAGGAGAATCCACCACCTTCCAAAGGAATCCATTCTACTGTCAAACAGCTCTTACCATCAGAAAATTCTTCCTGGTGTTCAGTTGGAATCCTGTGGCACCCACTTGTCACTGTTTTCCAGGATTATGAGGAACCATTAGTGAGCACTCTTTGGGTTTGGTCAGTCAACCAGCTACAAATCCACCTAACAGTTACCTTGTCCAGCCCACGTTTCACCAGCTTCTTGGCAAGAATGTCATGTGGGACTATGTCAAAAGCCTTACTGAAATCAAGTTACACTGCACCAACAGTATTCTCCTGATCCACCAAGCTTGTAACTCCATCAAAAAAAGAAATGAGGTTCATCTGGCATGATGAAACTCATGCTGGGTCTTAGTAATCACAGCAATCTTTTCTAAGCGCTCACAGACTGGCCATTTAACTATCTGTTCTTGTACCTTTTCTGGTATCCACATCAAGCTGACCAGTCGGTAGTTGTCTGGGTCTTGTTTTTTGGTTTTTGAAGATGGGGCCATTTTTTCACCTCTAGTCTGAAGGGTCCTCACCTGTTCTCCAAGAATCTTCAAAGATTATAAACAGGCTCTTGAGATTACATCCACAAACTCCTTTAGTAACCTTGGGTGCAGTTCACCAGGGCTTGGAGATATGAATTCACTTAAAGTAGCTAGTGGTTCCCTGACCACCCCATTCCTATCTGGGGCTGCAGCTCCCTCCTTGCATTGTTTATTCTGTTATCACCAGGTTGGGCACTGCTTTCCTTTTGGGTGAAGACAGAAGCAAAGTAGGTGTTGAGCACGTCCGCTTTCTCTCTGACACCCAATAGCATTTCTCCTCCTCCTCCATGCAGAGGACCTATTACTTGCTTGTTGCTTTGAACATAGCCAGATAAACGTTTTAAAAATCTGTTTATTAGTATCAGTTAAAGGAGTTGTTGCCTTTTACCAAGTCTGAAAACATCCTGGAAGCCTCCAATATGCAATGCTTAGTTGTACAAACATTAAGCATAGAAACTACTATCAGACACCTATACTGAAGAACAGTCCGTACCACCATCTCACTGCTATTCTGAGTTATGCTGTGCTGATTCGGAGGTGGATTCATTAATGTATACACACTGTTTTCTTGCTAACAGGTCCTCTGAATCAAGTAACTTTTTATTATGCTGTCCCTTTGGAAGTAGTCTGAAAAATATTAATAGTATTAGTTATATTTTGACCTGCTGTTTGATCTATAAACCGTGAACAGCAGCTTCTTCTCAATATGTGCAACCACCAAGGGACAGAGAACAACCAACTGCTAAGTCAGGAAAAGTATTGGAGTCAGGAAAACTATTGCACTCTCTGTGCATTCAATTGTTCATAGCTTTGTATAGAAGGCAAAGTTATGGGAGAATATTAGAAATGTTTATGAAACTATCTCCCTTTGGATTCCTTCACAGATTTTTGGGATCTGAATTACCTAATCTTTGTCTGAGAGTGTGTTAGCAAGTCAGCATTATTCTCAAAAGATTCTGGGACTTTGTTCATAGTCCTGCACATCTTCTACCTCCCCTTTACAGATCGCCTATGCACAGATGTCCATATCTATATTTATTAGATCAAAGATGGGGACTCTGGTCCTTTAGACACTGTGGACTCACTCTTGCTCCCCCTCCTCTGCCACTCCTGGTAATCATACCCTCCTCTGCTCTGTGTGTGCATGTGCAAGAGCAGGAGAGAGAAAAAGAGAAATAGAAAATGCTAAGTGCCACTCCTGGCTCTGCTCCCATCCACTACCAGCATGTGGCTGCTGACAGATTGCACCTGAGAGAATGAGGCCTTCAACATAAATAAGATTCCACACCCCTGGCTTAAATAATAATGTCATGTGAACTCTTTAAGTGATCAAAAAACTTCTTTTTGTGTTCTGTTTTAATTAACTCACATTAAGAAGCTCTAAGGAGGGTAGGGGAAAGAGATATAAAGTGAAAACTTCTGGGGATCCAGCAAACCCAAAATAAAGTTTCAAACTTGAAACTGGAGGCACTGGCTGAGGAATAGGGGGCGGGGGGAGTGCACCGCCCACAGCACCATCAGGGAGGGGGGTACCATCGTGGCTGCACCCCCTGTAGAGTGTGGTGGTTAAAGAGTTGACCTTCTTGTGCTTCGTGCCTGAGGGAAGGGCTTCAACAGGAAGCCAGTACGTCACAGTTCTTTGTTCTTTGTTCTGTGAAAGTTGGTTTCGATTTCAGTCGGCTTTGTGTTGTGAGTCGGAAAGGATGTCCGAATCCTCCGGTGGAGAGATTTATTGCTTGTAAATAATAAAAGCTTCTTAGATTAGAAGAATCGTGTCTCTGGACTGTGTTACTCCCTATTCTACTTCACGGAAGCAACACCGCTGCAGCTCTGCTGTTGTTCCTGCCTTAGGTGAAGTTTTCCCCCTGAAGATTGCACTGAGAGCAAGCAGTGTTTTTGCACAGGGGAAGCGCACTGGACAGGCAGAAGTCCAAAACCCCCAACACGTGTTGTGCATACCCCCACCACGCTGGGCGCCACACCCCCACAGGCGCCACGCCACACCCCAGGACACATGCCACACCCCCATGGGTGGCACGCCATGCTCCTAGATGCACACCACACCCCCACGGGCGATGTGCCATGCCCCCAGGAAGCACGCCAGCCACACCCCCGCCTGCTCTCTGCCCCTGGTGCCAGAGCATGCAGCTGACTAGAGGGCAGCAAATCTGAAGTACAAAAAAACCTAAGTGGGATGGGGGACATCCGCACAGTCCCAGAAAATAGTTCAAAAGGCACTCCCTCAGAAGACTTACTCAGACATTTATATAACTTTTATATCCCAAGTCTCCATTTTCATATAAGAGAGAGTTTGCAAGGATGAGTACAAGTGACACAATGCAAAAAAAGAAAACAGATAGCAAAATATGTTCAAGTTCCAGTACATGAACTCTCATGTATTGATTGAGCTAACTGGTTACACTTCTCCCCACTCACTCCTTGACATTGGAGGTGTAAGTGACTCATGGGGAAAAACTCTAGTGGATAATATTATTCATGTCTATGGTGAGTTGCAGTTCTATAACCAGAATCAATACAGAGCTGAAAGGATGGCATGGTGCAGGCAAAAATAAGATTTGCAGTAGAACCATTTATAGGTATTGCACTTGTCCCCACCTAAACTAAAGCCAGGACCAGAATATTTCTGGGTACGGAGGAGCTAGAAAGAGGAGAGCTTTTCTTCATCCATAACAGGTGGAATAGCAGTGTTAAATGAAAGCCCATCAGCAAATGACTTATAGGTATAACCAGCCTGCTATGCAAACAGTTTGGTCAGAAACCAGTCCCATCCAGGTCTCATTGAAGACCAAATTCACTCTAGAGCTCCACAGATCAACCTTCCACAAAAATATTAATAAGCAACTTATAACAAGCAATGCATATAAATTATTCAATAACTATGCTAAAACGAAAAAGAGGTGCTTTCTGCTAATAGAATTAATTATGTATTTAATCTTCTCATTCGCCATAACTTGACATGTGAAGCCTGCAAATTCCTGTTTAAGAAATATGGGTTGCATTTGTTTAGTGGGGAAGTATGTAATAGGAATTTGACAAAGCCACAGATCATTTCTGAAGAGCAGATTTGGGTAAAACAATAAATTAGGAAGCACTTTACACCAACAAGGGTTCACCTCTGGCAGGCTAATTATATAGTTTAATCTTAGTTATGCGGTTGAATCTTACAAGTTATATAGTTTAATCTTACTAGTTATGTAGTTGAATCTTACAAGTTATATAGTTTAATCTTACTAGTTATATAGTTTAATCTTAGCTGTTAGGTAGATCTGCAGCTGGTTGACTGACTGAACCCAAAGAGTGCTCACTAACGATTTCTCAACATCCTGGAAAAAAGTGACAAGTGAGGTGCCACAGGGTTCTGTCCTGGGCCTGTTGTTGTTCAACGTCTTTATAAAACTTCGATGGAGGAATTGAGGGGACGATCATCAAATTTGCAGATGACACCAAACAGGGAGGGGGTAGCTTGTTTCAACAAAGCATATTTCAGGTTAGTCATACTTCGTCTAGGTTTGGATGTAAAAAGCTAAACTAATATGGAAGCAAATGCTTTCAAACTCATCCCTGCCTAATGTTATGAGGATGAGCCACAGCAAGCCTGGGGCTCATGCACTTCCCTTCTGCCCGCTAGAGCTAGAAAAGGGGAAAGACAGCCCCCTTACTACTCCTCTCCCTTCCAAATAAAAATACCATCCAGTGACAGAAAAAGTATTCTCTGGTGGGGGTGGGGATTCTGTTTTCAGCTGCCATGCTGCCCTACTGAATTTCATTAGTCCTAGCACCTCGAGGAAGGCTCATTATGGAGAAGATACACAGCCTCCAGTTCCAAGAAGTTTTATAGTTAAGTGAAAGGGATTCTAGCCTCTCCAACAATCCTCAGCAGAAAAAAATATATTTTTGTTTCCAGCTAGCTATTTCTGCAGGAAGTAATGATGAGTTCTTCTCCTTTATCAGAGTTTACAAGCTGACAAACCAAGCTGACTGAGCTAAAATGAGAGACTGTCTAGACTGAATTCATCAGAAATGGAGATATTCAATATTTCAGAAGTTCTGGAAAATGTGGACAGGTTCTGCTTGTCAACATTCCCACCGTCTTATTCTCCTTTGCATTTGATTTAAAGCTCAAAAAAAGTTATGAAGAAGATTTTATGTAAATTACCAGAGAAGAGCCTGCAATGAACCTGTCAGTGATACACAGTTTCCCTTCCATTCTTTCACAAGTTATGCTTTATGGGGAAACAAGAGATAATATTTCAACAAAGCCTGCTGCATTTTCTTCACCTCTACGCGCCTAACAATTCTCAAGAGAAATCTTAAGGACATACCTGAACACTTTTTACTATTGAACATTTTCTATGCATTTCATAGTACATTCTTACACAAAACATCAACTAAGAGGGCAGCACCACTCACTGTATGTAACTCTTTAAAAACATGGCCTGGAACAAATCTGTAAGCCCAACATGGAGATTTAAAGCAATTGTTCATGGAGAAAATAAAAATGTCTAAACAGCTGAAAAACTTTTCTTCCTTCTGGAAGCAATTTTTAGGCAGGTTACACCTTCCACTACCACAACTCTAGTTTGTTGTCAAGACTTGCTTTCAATCTGGGCTTTTGCCTAAGTATAGGACTGGTTGAGTTTTTCTACTGCTGTCTTAAAATGATTAATGGGAATTGGTGGAGAGAAGACTATTATATCGGAAGCTAATGGGGGTTGGTCATTTACTACTTGATCCCTGGGATTGTGCCTGGCCTGAGACTGTGGATGGGCCTCCAACTATTACACACTCCCCTGTGCTCCTCCACAGCTTGTCCAATGTGGGTAAAAATTAACAACTGAGTTGGACCAACTAGTTTTATTTTGCACACCTGTGCTCACATCAACTTCTGCCACTCACAAGAAAGATGCAGGAAGGAATGAAGAAACTCTTCTGAGCTCACCCTAAATACAATCTCAGGGGCTACATAATTAATGAATAGGTGCTTGGTGCTACGTGCTACAATGGTGGCTATTGATGTACATAAGAGAACCCATCCTGTGGGAAAAACCAATGTTTCAAAGTGGAAATGCAAAAATATACAGTATATTGAATGAGCTAGAAAACAATATAGACACAGTATAAATGGCCAAGATCCCAGCACGTTCTCCCATCTACTAGATGGGACCTCACTTGGATGAACTAAGGTGCACCATGGGTGTTATTAGTCCTTGTAGCCCAATTAGTGAAGGAAAACATATCTAGCATATTTCACTGATGAGTCACCTTATTACTTTCCACAGCATTTTAGAGTTTGCATATGATGAAGTGGCACTGAGTAACCTTCACTTACTACATGATCTGGCTACAAATTAAGGGAATTTAATTACTTGCCCACAAAACCATCAGAGCAGATGCCAAGGTGTATTGGATTTAACAAAAGTTTTCCACCTTTTTCAGTCCATATGTTCTCACAACTTTCACCTTGTTGAGCAGACCGCTTTTATATAGTGTTATTTAGATGTTCCCTTGGGTTGTTTTTCTTTCCTGAATCCATCAAGAGCATAAAGCTGAATGTGCGCAAGTTATGTTGTGGGCTTACTGTACTGTATAGGAGAATTATCTTGGAGCTTATTCCAGGAGGTATCGTCAATGGTACCCCATTTCCACATTCTTTTAAGTTCTGCAGACTGCTTGTATCGTAAGTCATCATCCACATGTGTATTTTTGACACCAAATGTATTGTATTCACATTTATAAAGGTCAACAATTGCTCAAATTCGATAAAATTTACCTGCAGCCAACCCACTATCCTATTTTCTTGTACAGGTATAACAAAAGGGAATTTGCAGTTTATATGGTTTAATTTAAACTGAGAAACAAAGTAATTCTCTTTAAGTTTTGGTACTATGAGCAGAGGTCCAATGACCAAACTTTCCTCTTTCACTTCTTTCCCCTACAATGCCCCTCTTCCCCAGCAACCCTCCAAAGTAGATTTAGGGGGGGGGGCTGAAGGCAGAAGAGGAACTCCCATTTTCACAAGCAGGGTGCTACAATTGGATATCATCCATCTTGCTGAATTGCATGTAATTTTGAAGTGGTCCCTAAAATTTCATTTATGAACAACATGAATCTGTGCACGCTTGTAGATGAATAGTTCAACGAATACAGGGTTAGATTGAAGTCTACCTGGCCATCAAACTGTGCACAAATAATTCTCACTCATTTATTTCACCTTTTAAAGGGTGGGCATCTTGTCTGAAAAGTCCCCACCTCAAGCAATCTAATGAAAATGTCACTAGGTAGAAGTAAAGTCACATTTAATTATATGATTCACTCCTTTTTCTTTAATATGCAATGAATAAAGCTGTAAATTGGAAGGAAAAAAACATTTCCCACAATTTCTTCCATTAATTTCCCTCTTTTTAAAAGCTTTGTTTCAGCATTGAAGGGTTTGTGGGTCTTATGACAATACCTATTTATTTTATTTCCCACTAAAAATGCTCAAGAAATTCACCGGGTCCAAACTCACTTGATCCACAATTCCTGGACAAATGTGTAGATTGGGATGTAATTCTCCATTGCAAACTGCACTACTACACACCAAATTTTATGAGACAATCTGCTGGCTATGTTCTTCTTCAGATGACCTTGTAAAATTGTAGGGCTTCATAGGTTTTTCATTGTGGGATCTGTGCTCTGCAGGCTGTAGTGACTGGTGCCAGCTAGACCTGCCGCAGCTCCGAGGTCACAGAGGTGTGGCCAAGTTATTCTGGCTTTCTCTCCAACCTCCTCTGTACTGTGGACACGTAAGCATTGCAGTTTTACGAACAACACCTAACTAAACTACAAAAGTGTGCTACTTTGTTTCAGAAGCGGTCCCTGCTGTCACAATTTCTAATGTGGGTTCATGCCAAAGAAACTATACATTCCATGGAGACTTCTCCCTGTTAAGTACGTTCAGGATTGCAGCCTGAATTGGTTAACCTTAAAGGTGCCACACAGGACTGTTAACAATGGACTCCTTAAATGTCCAGACCCATGGGAAAAGGTTATTCCCCTCCCACAGCTTATGCACTTCAACATCTTTCCAGAATGTGGAAAAAAGGAAGCTACAGGAATATTAAGAAGACTTGATCCTAAAGACCAAGTTTCGAATCAGCCAAGAAACTCCAGGTACGACCTTGGGCCAGTTCCTGCCTACCTCATAGGGCTGTTGTAAGGATAACAGATGAGGGAAAGGAGACCATAAATGCCACCTTGAGCTCCTCAGAGCAAAGTTGGAACATTTATAAATGTAATGCTGATGAATAAGAAATGAACAAAAAAACTAAACAAAATTTAGTTGTATAATATAACCTTCTTCAATGGGTTATACTTTTGTGAAAGCAGCTTGGGCTAAAAGTTAGGTTCTTGTGGACTAATCCAAGTCTTGCAAGCAAACGGGTTTCAAGGAATTGAAACTTAAAACCCTTAAACTTATCAAGGGTTCCTCAATGAGAGCAGTAAGAGCAGACTTTCCTGAACTATAGTTTGCCCTCTTCTATTAATCTTTTACAGAAGTGCACCCTAAGCTGCACTCAAATCCCCAGGAACAGCTGTGAGGCCCAACAGGTCTGCCTAGTATATAAGTACATACTGAATGAGCCTAATGCAGATACAACAGTAACATTTTAAAGATGGTTTTGTGTTTGCTCTATGGTGTATCACTACTGTATGATGGTATGAGTTTTAGGTTCTTCTGGCATATAAACATCACTGAAAATCTTACATGGTATAGCAGCAAGTTGGTGGCTGATGTACAAGAACGAATCAAAGCAAGACTTGATGAAACTTCTTGTTTAAATTTCTTATTAACAGATGTAATTACTTTCTAATGTTGTTTTATCTTATGAACAGATATCATTACTTTCTAATGTTGTTTTATGATTACAAGGTAATGTTGTATGCTTAGTAGGTTATGTTTTATGCAGAGGAACTAAATTTTTTATAGTATTGCCTGACATTGTCAGAAGGCAAAATTAAAATTCTTTGGTTTTCCAAAAAAAGTTTACATGCTTTTTAATCAAACACAGATTTATCAAGCTAAATGTTGTCAAATCACAAAAATGATAGCAGATTTGAATTCCTCATACCCAAAAACATATTTTAAGACCCCCCCTCTAAAGAAATTTGCAAAAATTAAGTTTCACTCCCTGAAATGATACACTTAAAGACATGCTGAATTTGAAAAATCCATATTTTAGGGAAGCGGCATGCAGATAAAGCAAGACTTCCCTTTTGAGTGCCAGTTCTCCAGCTAAAGCATTTTGAAAACAGCACTGCCGAGACATAGATCCCACAAAGAAGAATCCATAAAACCTTGTGCAACATTAGAGAGAAAGAACTGTTAAAATATACTTGACTAAATCACAAGAATTTGACAGTCCTGTATTATTTATTAAATGCAGAAGTCAAAAGAAGTGTTGAATCAGTTTGCAATTTTATCATCCAAATTACCAGCAAAGGGTCGATGTCACTGTCTCCCACTAGTTAAATGCCAATAACGTAAAGGGGGCAAAGAGAATGAGAATAGGTAGAAATATTTCCATACGGAACAAAAACAACCTCATTTTGCTGTCATAAATGCTGACGATTTCTTCTTAATGTTAAGAAAAAATAGTGTTAAAGAAGTGTCAAGCCAGACATTATAGCACACATGATGGCTTCACATGGAAAGAGCAATAAGCCTTTCTAATAGATTTTTCTGCATCAATGCAAATACGGCAAGTAATGATATGAAAATATTATTACTGATCTGCAGTTCTTCTTCTGGCCTTTTGAAACCTTTTCTTTCTTAATTGAGTTTAAGCTGCTTTGTGGACTAGAAGAAATGTTACAAACAGACTTGTCAATAATGACAAGGGAAAACGAAGCTTAGTGACAACTTCTGAAAGCCTCCGAGAATGCAGGTACATTGCTCACGGATAGCCTTAGGAGTCAATCAACAAAGCTTAGCAGTGCTTCATTATGGAACATATCTCCCTGCCAACTTGTCCTAAGGAAACTGCACAAATTCCACTACTCCAGTAGTAATATTTAGCAGCATTTGGAGTCATAGCACTGCATTTGCATTTATATCAACCTCTCACTCAACCCTGAAGTCAGCATGAAACAGCAACAGCAACAGATATATCAAGAGATTCACAAAGAGCCATCTTAGCTCGTATATACTGAAAAAAGGACAGCCACCACTATTCCCTACATAATATTATGTATCTTTGGGCATGTGATTATTACGGCACCTCAGGGAAGGGGGAGCAGGAGGATACAACCCCCCAAGAGAAGAGGGTACTTATATGAAAGCCACCTTGAGCCTGTATGATAGGATGGGATATATATCTGCAGAAAGGCATTTACTAATTTTCAGTTTGCAAGTAGCAAAATCTTATCTACAGTTGTTATTTTCAATGTAATCCCAACATTTATTGAAGCTGCATAATTAACATAAAACAAAGAGAACAATTGTTTCCAATATGCCTTTCTTTTCTTTTCCCACAGTATGAAATGTGGAGCTGACCTTGAAAATGTCAAGAGATAAGGCCTCCAGGCAAAGGATAAAGCAGTGAATATTCTTCTCATATCATCTGTTTTTGTAATACAAATCAAGCAGGGATACAAGCAAAACAAAAATAAATGTTTGCAGTTTTCTGACTTTCTGCACTGTGTTTGGTTTAAAGTCAGAACAGTCCACATTCCCATCTAGGAATAGTCTTCAGATGGCTCTAAGTAGAAATTTCTAAACAAAATACTGATTTTTTGAAGGATTACAATTACTGAATTCAAAATAATCTGGCAGAATATTTTTTTAAATTATTATTCAGATATATTGCTTAGGCCGTATGTTATATGCTGTGGTGTTGAAATTGACTAAAAAACCATTACAAAGGATGGTATCCGAAGAAGTCATCCAGTTAAATGCAATGACTTTTGCCTGTGCAGTAGGAGTTCCTCTTTCCCATGTCCCCTCAAAATTTGTTCTGGAGGCTCCCCCAACTCTACAAAGCAGATTTAGGGTGACAGGTGAAGAGAGGAGGTCCTGGTGCACAGGTAGAAACCCTTTCACTAAAAGGACGTCTTCACTGGATACAACTCAAGATCATTATCTTTAAATTAGGCATCCAAGCTTTCCTGCCATTCTTCTTCAACCCCAGCAATTTCTTTATGCAACTACATTTTGCATTTTCAGGGAGCTCAGGTCTATACTGAACTGTTACCCCTCAATTTCCTAACACAGTTTTGTTTAGATGTACAACTGATTTCATCCATGAGGTCTACAAGTGGATAAAAAGGGCAAACATGTTGGGTATCATTTGGAAAGGGAGTGAAAATGAAACTGTCAACCCCACAGATCTACTTGGAACATAGGGATCTGCCTTATATTGAAGTCAGACCTTTTGTATTTATTACATTTATCTCACCTCTTTCCTCCAAGGAGCTCTGAGCAACATGCACAGTTCTTCCACCACCATTTTATCTCACAATCCTGTGAAGCAAGTTAGGCAAGCAAGACAGTGACTGTCCCAAGGTCATCCAATGGCTGAGCAGGCATTTGAACCTGGGCCTTCCTAGTTCTACTCTATCACTAACCACTAAACCACACTAGGCGTAAATCGCTTTTTATACTATGGTTCTATGGTGTGTCCATTTACTACAGTGTGGAAAGGTATTCCAAGTTTTTGTTTTTAATGAGGAGGGGTTGGAAAAACAGTCAGACATTTAAACATCCTCCTATACCTGCAGCCCAGAAACATTAGTGTTAAGTTGTTGGTGAACATATCCAACGACACAGCGATTCTTCAAACAGCTCGTTTATTCTTTTTTTAAAAAAAAAATATTTATTACTTTTAAGGATTACAAAAAAGAAAAAAGGAAAGGAAAAAAGATAAAAAAGAAAAATACAATGCAATACAATGTATAAACAATACACAACACGACACTAACACAATAAACAAAACAAAACAAAAACAATTTAAAACACACATCATACCATTTCAATATCATATCTTACATTCACTTGTTTCAACGACCTCCTCACACCTCCCTTTTTGTATTCCACTTCTATTAATTGTTTCAGCAATTCCTTTCCACCTTCCTCTATTTTCTGTCATATAGTTGTCTTAACATATTTTAACCTTATTTTCCCTTTAATACTCCAATAATCTACTTGTACTTAATTCCTTCTAACATTTCTACTAAAGCCGTATAGCTTCATTCCAACATTTTTCTAACACTCATTAATTTTACAATATTTCCATAAATAGTCTTTAAACTTTTTCCAATCTTCTTCCACCGTCTCTTCTCCCTGGTCTCGGATTCTGCCAGTCATTTCCGCCAATTCCATATAGTCCATCAACCTGGTAATCTTCTGTCCGAGGCTCTTAAGTCTTTTCCAAGTTCCTTCTGCAAGTCTTCTTCGTATTTATACATGCACTTTACTTTGTCTTTTACTGATCTTATTTTTATTTTCCTTCCTTTGAGACTGAAGAGTAGATCTCGGGGAAACTCCCACCTAGAGATGATTTTATTCCTTCTCGACAGGGCAACCAAATCTCCATAGTTAAAACTAAGATCCAAAAGATATTTCGGGACGTCTTTCAAAATTTCTCCAAGTCTGAAGGCCCTCACAATTTTAATCTCTTCTTGACCCAAGTCCAGGTCCCAAAAATCAGCAAATTCCTGTGTGAGGGGATCTATCAAACTTTCCTTCTCCAGTTCAGATAGAGCTCTGATCCTCGAAATCTGATTTTCTTTAAATTCAATCATAGAAGGCATCAACTTATGGTCATCAAGTTGCATCTGTAAGGCTGGGACTCTCTCTCTCTCCAGTTGTGTTACTTTAGGTTCAACGACAACAACTTTCTCCCTAGCCTTCTCCGCAGTTTGCCATGTCAAAGTAGATTCCTGTATCAATTTCTGAATAGTTTCTGTATTGATGTTCACTTTTTGTCCCAAATTATTGATTTTGGTAGTTACCACATCCACCTTCTTGTTAAGCTGTTCCAGTGAGTCATTTATCTTACTTAATGCAACCGCTAAGGCCTCTTCTGTCGACATTCTTAACCGATTCAAGGTCAGTCCCAGAATCTCACAGCTTTTTACCTTGCAGCTGGAAATTCCCCCAGCTCAGCTCTTGTAACAGTTTCAAAGGCTTCCTCTAGAGGGAAACAGTTTCTATTTGAATTGGTCCTTTTAGACACAGTTCAAACAATAAAATTAGTTTCAATTTTCAGTTACTTTTACTCCTTTTTAAACGCAGACGGAGACAATGGAAACAATGTATTTCTCTTGTTTAACTAGCTGTCAGTGAACGTTCTAATCACGGTCAATGAGCATTCTAAAGCACGTCAGTCCTGCTGGCAGCCCGTTTCCAGGATCGGAGCGGTGGTATTTTAACTCTGTTCGCTCTCTCCTGCAGGTATATACAGTCCAAAATTTCCCCCCTCTTCTCCTGCCACCAATGGGGGTTTATAGTATTTTTTACCGATGGAAATTTGTCCTTTACAATAGACTTTCTGCGACTTCAGCTTGCATCCTCATTGCTTCAATCTATTTACAGAAGGGGAAGGTGGACTTCCTGTTTTGGACCTCCCCGTTTCGACACCAAATTAAGACGTTTAAAAATCCGATTCTCCGCTCTACTCACGGGTAGTTGCTTTAAGATCAAATTGTCCACAGGAAAAAGTCAGCGCTCTCCGGCAACAGCTATGCGGCTTCGCTCCGTGGAAGAAACAATCAATTCAAAGCACCGCGCCACTCACCCCGCGTCGCTCCGGATCCCTGAAACCGGGTTTCCCTGCGAGTAGGGGAGGCGCAAAAGGTGCCAGCCGAATCCCACGTTCACAGGCTTCACCCGCCTGTAATTTTTAGTGGGTCTCCGCCTTCGCCGTGGCGGCCAGACCCGAATTCCCACGAGGCAAATTCCTCCCCATCAGAGGAATTCTGCCATTACCGGAGGCGCCAACCCGGAAGTCTCCAAACAGCTCTTGTTTATTCAGAGGCCAGAACAGAACTGAACTGAAGGGCTCAGTCAGCCTGCTTATATAGAGCTCCAGTACAACGTTACTGTAGCAACTTTCTAAAACTATCCAATCACTGAACGTCACTTTCGATCCTTCATTTGCATAACTATCTACAGTATCCCCCTGCTATCCCAGGGTGAGAACTTCAGTACATAACAATTACCACAGCTGTAAGCGCTCTACAAAAGGTGCAAAGTGGAATAATAAGCACAGTTCTGGTAATTGCCATATATACATAGCTCCTTTCTAGTTCATCTGGAATTATGTAAGCAGCCCCAGGCCATGTGGGAAAGAGCCTAGGCCCTAGCCAGTGTAACCATACCAATTCGATCCCCGATAAACTGAAGAGACAATGGCATGAAGCAGTGCTGCAGCATGGGCTCTTCCGCTCTGTCCTGCAGCTTCTCAAATTACCCTAATGGCACAGGATGGAGCAGCACTGCAGCAGCTTCCACATCAGCCCTTCCCTGCCTGGTGACCTTTAGATGTTTTGGACTAAAACTCTCACAATGCCTAACTATTGGCATGATGCCTGGGAATGATGGGAGTTAGTCCAAAATATCTGGAGGGCACCAGGTTGGGGAAGACACATCCAAAGTAAGAAGAGATTCTCAGATGACAGTGTAGGGTTTACAGTTGCAGCTAGGAACACAGGGTTGCTACAGGAGAGAGACTACTGGACCAATAAGAGGCAAGCTTTCCCACTTGCCCTGCCTACGACCCTTTATGACACACCTGCTCCTGCTCTCTCTGACATCTTTCCGGGAACTGCCCTTTTGCCTTTCGGCAATAATATGAATGCATTTTAGACTTTTTTTTGTTGAAATGCTAAGATTTCATTTTAATTTTTTGTATGTTGTAAGATATTATGTTTTTGCTTGAGTTATCTTTTGCATTATCTTTTATGAGCTGCCTTGGGGGTTGTTTTTGGCGGAAAGGCAGCACAGAAATAAACTTCAGCATAACGCAGTGCCTTCAGAATTTATTCTAAATTAGTATAAAGTTTGATATTTGAGAGATAATTATGTAACTTAATGAAGAATATTCATCCTTGATGAAACCACGAGAAAACAGTATGCAATGTTTACACCCTTAGAGAAATGATAAGGAAGGAGTTGTTACTACAAGGTATTTTAAATACAGAAAACAGACAATTAATTCTACCTTGGTGAAATAGGCCAAGAAGCAAGCTTTCATAAGAATCTGTTGCTCAGGCTGCAGGCTGTAGTAACTGATTAATGTCTTACTCTCAAATTTAAAGATAGATAATGTGCAACTGGAATCAGTCACCTGTCTTTTCTTTTCATAGGTAAACAAACAGGGTTGAGGCTGGAAGTGGAGTTTGAGGGCTGCAAAGGAAATATATCCCCCCCAAAAAACTACCCCCACCCCACCCTGAGAAGACTGCATGGGTGGCAGGCTACTTTAAGTATGAGTTATACCTACACTTAAGATAGATGCGCCACTGAGAGTTGAATTTCACACAAAGTGGACAGGGTGTCTAGAGTAAGAAACCATGGGCAAATATGTGGAGATTCTAAAATATTAGTCTTTGGGCTGGATGACAGGTCTAACGGGAACCAGAACTTTTTATAAAGGTCACAATTTTACTAACAATGCAAAACAAGCCCATTAAAAGCTCAAATGTTCATATTGGTTAAAGGCTCTTCATAGATATATTTATGACACTTTCAAAACATAAATTATGCAGGTGCTTCTCTCTGAATCAGAAAATGTTAAGTAGGGACTCTTGCAAGTACATTGTGCTAAACTTGAACTGAAGTTATGAGCTAAAATGGGCATTCTACCAATGTTGCCCCAACCACAAAACTGAGAGAGAGAGATAGTGTGAGGTGTGTGTGTGTGTGTGTGTGTACACACATATATAGTTCAGGCCCAGCTTGAGCATGGTTGGGCAAATCCCTGGCCCACTGTGGATGACAATGTCTTCTTTCTTTGGTAATGATCCAGTGCTGTAAAGAGTAGCACCTGGTGAAGCATCTGATCACCACTAGCCTAATTTGAACGACATCACCTTCCTTACCTCCAATGGCTTTGCGTCTTGCCCATGCTGTACATACTGGGGTGGGGCCCAGAGGCACAGGAGGTAAGAAAGATGTTGGCAGCTGCCTCACTCAGCACTTCTCTTTACAGCACATCACTGGACTCAGGAAGTATTGGGTGCCTGGATATGTGATGCACTAAATGCTGCCACCTGTCTCCGCTCCAAGGTGGCTCCAAGAAGTCCATGGCCCTATCAAACCTGCTATCAGCCCTGCACATCTTACACTCACCCATTCCTCCCTCTATTGCTTGCCCCAGTCCCTGGACAAATTTCAGAGAAATGTTCCTTGGGGCAAGGACTCTTCTTTATGCCACACTATAAAGTCCCATTACATCAGGGGTAGCTAACCTGTGGATCTCAATCAGCTCCAGTCAGCATTGCGAGGGATGATGGAAGTTACAGTCCAGTAACATCTGGAGAGTCAAAGGTTAGTTACCCCTGATTTATGCTGACTATGATTTAGAAAAGCTAAACTTTTTGAAAACTGTCATAGCTCCATTTAGATAGCTTTATTATTATATGACAGCTATAAACATTGACTATCGGGCTCTAATGCTGAGCATTCACATGATGGGGGATTCCCAGCACTGGATAAATCAAAACTTTATTTTGCCGGTTTGGCAATATCAGCTTATCCACCAAAGCATACATTTTTTGCATCCACAAATCCTCACTTAACAAGAAAAGAAGATTAAAAGCTGAAATGGGAGACATCAGCTTACAAAAAAGAAAATGAATTCCAATAGGCAATGGTCAAGAGCGAATGACAGTGTCATCTTAAAAGAACAACTTCAAAGCATTGACTGCTTTCAGAATTTATGCTCATTTTGTCATAAGTCTGATTATGGTGCAAAAAAGAAATCAGTTGAAACTTTTCAGTTGAATTGGCCATATTACTGTAATTAATACTAAAACAATGTTAACAGTAAATTATTTTTGTCTAGTTAAATAATGGATTATAAATGTTATCATAAATTACTCTATATTAAACTTTTAACTAATGTACTATAAAGTCATTACTGTCATTCAAACAAGTGTCCACATTTAAAGACTGCATGTTAAGCATAGACTGATCTGGCATTATATAATATACATCTTTTATCTGCTTACTAGGAACACAGAACGGCGGCGCTTTTACTTCTGAATCAGAAAAGGTTTGAAGAGACACAGCACACTCTAGTGGCCAAATGTGTTTAAAACATTGACAATACCCTTGAAGTTAAAAGCCTATTTGGCTTGTACACTGTAGAAATAATTTAGCATTATTATATTAGCCTATGAAATAAATAAATGGTTTCTGTAGTTTTGTTACCCTGAAATGGGTTCTTAAAAAAAACCAAAAAACAAAATATATTTCCAAGTGCAATATCAACATCAAGATGTATTTCACATTCTACAAACAGGTCAATATTTTTGTCTCAACCCAATATTCTGTCACTTTTCTCCACACCTTGAATGGAATCTCTATTCACAAGCTTAGCCTCTGCCACACACGAAGGAACAAACCAACCACAGACACAAAGTTGAACTTATTTTTCAGTTTGCAAGCCCACCTTCAAGTTCATGTCTAGTTTTGAAATCACAGTTTCAGGTCACGCAGGTCAGGTACAGATACAACTATGGTTTGCAAATTAGAACCAATCTTGTCAGCATGAACTCAATCCCTTCTCTTGCACAAACACCTCCCATCCTTCCCTTATCTGCATTAACCATAGTAGGTGCACCAGTACAGAACTTGGTTAAGGCTAAGCATAATTACTACTACTACCAGAATTTAATATCAGGCTTTGAAATGGTATTACTAAATCTGACTTCAACAGAATGTGGTTAGCATTAATCACACTTCATTTGTGTGCTACATCATGGCTTGAGAAAACAAGGGAAATGAGGAAGTAAACCAAGTGAGTGCCAATTCTGAAGGCTGGCTCTCAGTTTTTAAGCCAGGGGAACCCTGAACCAAACTTGATAGACATAGATTCACCCTTTCCATCTCTCCTTTACAATAACTAATCTACTTAGATACTTAGTAAATAGGACTGCCATACATCCGGATTTTCCTGGACATTGCAGGGCGGAAATGACATCGGGGGCAATTTTTGTCCAGGATCTTAGGCAAGCCAACTGAAAAAGCTCAACAACTGGTGTCCTGGTTTTTACTTTTTTGAAAGACGGCAACCCTAAAAATACTGAGCTAAAATATATTTAATGAGTTTTAGTCTAATCTTCTAAGTGCTCTGCTGGCATGCCTGAAGCATGGCAGTCTTAGCATGTATCACACTACTTCCCCTAAATATTTGAAGAGTATTTTCTATGGCAGAACTCTGGTTGATATTTATCTCAGCAATGTTATATTCGCTCTTAAATTATGATATTACAATGCAGCATGGAATACATGTGGAATACCGTGGATTCTGTAATTTAGATTCAGGTTCAAATCCCACTTTTTAAAATCTTCTACAAACTTTGATTGGTGGTAGTTCCTGTTAGTATGGTCATGCTAAGTCAGATGTTACTTCTTCCTTGTGGCTGCATTCTCAAGGACATTCCACACTGAGGTTTTCTGAGTGTTTGAACGAGCCCCATGAATCATAAAAAACACCACTCTCCTCTGATGCCAACTTTAATAGCACAGCAGCAAAGCATAAAAGGAACAGCAATTAATATGCCACAACAATTCCTGATCAATGTGCAATATAAATACAGGAGCTTTTATCCTCGAGCCTCCTATACTCCATTCCATGTGATAATGCAAATAGTCGAGGTTCAGCCAAAAAAGAGAAAGGTGTCAGAGAGAGAGAGATAGAAACCCTTTCCTTAGCCTTTAATGAGGTCTCCAGAGCCAAAGGCAAACCAATAACAAATTGTACTTTCAACATATTGAGAAAGGGCGGGGAGGAGAAAAGAGCCAGAGAACCCTGGAGCTTGTCATCTGAAATTAATTGAATTTATCCATGCCAAGAAAACAGTGGTAATAAACCCTCCCCATCTAAATTAAGGTTTTTACACCATGAGGGGGAAAAATTCAAAATTTATGGCAGTAATTTCATCTGGGTTTTTCAAGAAGTGCTTGCTGATTTTCTTGCACACAGTAGAAAAATCCCGCAGGAGCAATGCAAGGAGCAATAAGGCAGACTTAAAAAGATACTATTTAATTTCTCACTCCTCCCCTTGTACTATTACCATGCTTCCATTTCTTGAGCTGAATATTAATTCTCCCATTGAAACATGCTTTCATTGTATCTGGTAACATTTCAAATTCAGTAAACCTAACTATTTTTATGGATTATAGTATTAGTAAATTTGCTTGACATTATCATTACAAAATGCATTGTAAATGCTTACAAAAGCTATGTTCCCTACAGAACAAATGGCTCTGCATTTGAAAACTTCAACACATACAACCATTTTCCCTACAAGGATTTATACCTTCCATTTTCCGTGTTACTAAACCAGAACCGTCCTTGAATTCCACTGGTAAGCCAACTGAAATAACTAGTTGAAACACCTACTTTGCCTGTTTATATGGTTTGGCAATCCAATCTGGTGAGAATTTCCACATTTAGTGTACCAAAGAGCTTTACAATCTTCTTCACTAATTCTTTCAACTAGCATAGTTAGGTAATTAATGATCCCAGGTGTAACCTATCTGTACAAGCAGTTACATAGCCTTGTTCATTTTAAAGTTGAATGCTAAGATGTTTGATCCCACAACCACACACTAGACAAGAACCATCATTACAGAAAGAAAAGTATCAGCATTATTTGACCCAAATGATACTGAATATCCCACATATCAAAATTGGGAAATTAGGGACATTAAGCTGTTGCCAACAATGTGTGGTATCCAATCAATGCTTGTCATACTCAAAGAAGACCCAATGAACAGCTAATTTAGGCTCCTTAATTTCAACTGTACTCTGAGTAGAATTAGATACCACCCCCAGTTTTTAGACTTGGTTTGTTGTGAGTTAAAAACAGGCAACAAATGTGCCATTTTCTCATGCTCATTTTTTCTTCTCTCCTCATCTTGATATTTGTGTTTTGCACAAGAGTTCCTGGTTCCTGGCTCTGAGGCTGATGTTTGTGGTCAGAAGCATACTGAACCTGAGGATGGCTGTAGGAGACCATTGAACTGGATCCTATAGCAGAGCCAGGAAACTAATCAGTATGCCTCCCATACTACTTCACCATGCGAATGACACATGGGATGCACCAGGAGGAGGGACATGGGACAATAGTGAAGTGCCCACCTTCAGACCAGAAGACTGATCTTTTAAGAATCTGCATGGGGGGAAGAGCAGACAAATGGACTAGAGACAAAGGCTCAAAGTGCCTCAGTTCACCTCCATTCCTAATCAGAGCAAGCTGCTCACAAGCAGCTTTCCTTGCCCCAACAACCACCTTTTCTTGCTGCATCCTGTGGAGTTCTCCAGACCAGGAGAGATTTGTGCAATCGCTGCCAAATTGCCAACCAACTAACCTAGGCCATTTCCAACTACATTATAACTTGAATAGTGGGGTTCTTTCACATCATCATGATTTACAAACTATTCTGTTCTGAAATGTTCATTAGATTTTTTTTGGGGGGGGGGGCTAATAAACAATTTATTTACTATTGCTTGTTTATACTGTTTTAATGTTTTTAGTGTACACGGCTTTGCCCTCCTTAGTGAGGACGAAAGAGGTGGGTATAAATTATTTTAAATAAATAAATCACCAACCAACTTAATGAAACTATTTCACCACCAAGGACAAATCCAGTTAACTGCAAGAATCACACAGGCACTCAATTGCTCTTAGTTTCTAGTTTCTTATCACCTTTCAGAATTGTATACAGATTTCTAGTCAATTATTTTGAGACAGTCAGAATACACAGCTGCTTTTGCCTGTGGAAAGCATGGATTTTAACAATGAGGAAATTGCATGTGTGGAATTAAGCAAAAAGAAACCCAGAGCTATTTCAAAAATGCCATGAAAATGAAAGAAAAGAACTACAACAGAGTAGCTTACTTTCCATTTTGACCTTACCAAACCATCACAGAGATTCATCACAATAACATGCTGTGGTTATCTGTTCCTCTGTTGACCTCTATATACCCTTTAGTGATGCAGCCATTTCTATACATTACAAAGCAGAAGCATACAGGTTTCTAGGCAGAATCTACCATGGATCATTAGGTATTTTATATCAGTTCTACATCTAGTTCTAATCTGTTTGTGCCATCATGGATTTAGCTCACAAATACAGCATGAACAAAAATATTCTCAAAATACATTTAGCCCAGTTATGCCTTTAAGAGGCAAAGAAAGTAATTTTCCAGTTTTAGCGATGCTTCTAGAAATCTGTCTAAAGGATTAATCTGCAGCTATTCAGCTGCAGAACATTACTTCTATGCCACAGACTTTGTATATGAACTATTAAATCTATTAGATCAATAGCAATTCCTCCCACCTACTATTAAGGAAGTGATTTAATGAGCACTGCATTTTCATTCTGGAAAAGGACCATTTCAGGGAACATGGTGCAGTATGAATATACACAACATTCTGATCTATCATGACAATTATACAGAAACATGAAGTATGAAATGCTTCAAAATAAAAAGGTCACAAGACTGTTTAAAAAGATAAGCATTAATGATCTGAAAAAAGGAGACGCCAGTGAAATTTAGCTTAATACAGGCATATGAATACAGGAAGGTACCTTATACTTAGGTGACACCATTTGCCTATCTGGCTCAGTACACTGACTGGCAGCAGCTCTCCAGGATGTCAGACAGGAGACGACTTCTTCTCTACCTGGAGATACCATCAATTCACTTTGGAACCTTTTGCATGCAAAACATGGGCTCCAGCCTCACGTTGGGCAAAACATTCCTGCATTGCAAGGGGCTGGACTAGATGACCCTTGGGACGCTTCCAACTCTACAAGTCTATGATTCTAACTACTGAACTGCAGTCCGTGCTCAAAGCTACAGTCTTCACAATACAGTCGTACCTTGGATCTCAAGGGCCTTGGCTTCCAAACAAATCGGCTCCCGAACAATCAAAACCCAGAAGTGAGTGTTCCGGTTTTCAAACGTTCTTTTGGAAGCTGTACGTCCAATGGGGCTTCCGACTGGCTGCAGGACCTTCCTGCAGCCAATCAGAAGCCAAGCTTTGGTTTCCGAACATTTTGGAAGTTGAACGGACTTTTGGAATGGATTCTGTTCAACTTCCAAGGTATGACTGTATGGTCAAGATGCTTCAAGGAGTGCAGCCAACTACATGTTCTCTCCATCCTTGTCCCATTGTGGCTTATTAGAACTAGCCAGAGCGAACTGATTGAGTCCCAAGGATTGGCCAATGCCTCACTGTGGGATAGGGTGGCTCCAGATCCCCTGAAAGAGGTTGCCACAGGCCCCCTCCTTAAAGACCCTTCCTGGACTATGAGGTTTTGTTGAGCAACTACTGCCCAATTGTCAACATTCCTTCTTAACCAAGGTACTTGTGAGTTGTGGCCTTGCAACTTCAGATCTACTTGGATAAAGCTGATTATCTTGATCCATTTCAGTTACAGATTCCAGCCTGGCTTTGGAACTAAGAAAGATTTGTTCCTCTGGTTGATTACTTGCTTCAGAAGAGAAACAGGGATAATGTGATACCACAAACTGTGATATCCTCATCTGAGGAACTCTTTTGCCACTGATATCTGTGTTACAGTGATCAGAGTACAGTGAAAAAAATATTTATAAATATTTCAAATATTTAACAATTAATAAAATAAATGTGAATATCTTCTAGTGAGATAGCTGCATTCAGCTGTTGCAACGAAAACAACAGTGTGTGTTGGGAAAATTTATAATAGTATGAAGCTGTTTGAAATACAGCTAGTAAGGGTCTATGTTACGCAATCTATACATCTTGAGGTGATAAAGACTGAACAGTAATATACCGTGGAACCTTGTGTTACGGATGGGATCCATTCCGGAGGCCCGTCCATAACACGTAACTGATGAAAGCCGAAGCGTCACATCTGTACACACACACGCGCGATTTAGCGCTTCTGCGCATGCGGCGAAACCCGGAAGTGCTGTGGGACGCAACACGAAAACAAGTAACCTGAAGCGGATGCAACATGAGGTATGACTGTATACAGTTTGACTTTACAAATATGCTCAATTTGCATGTTATATTTTGAACATGCTTTCTGAGGTTTTTCAGAATGTGTGGCAAATGGTGTCAAAACAGAAGGCTGGGAAGTTAAAAATGTACTAAAAGCAATTAAGAATAAGAAAGGGAACAGCTAGGTAGCTGTTTGGAATACTATAGAATTTCTAAGGGAAAGACATGTAGCCATGAAGACGTAAAGTAGTGTAGCTAACCTGTGTCCATCCAGATGTTGCTGGACTACAACTCTCCTCATCCCTGACCACTGGTCATGCTGGCTGGGGATGATGGGGGATTATAATCCAGCAACATCTGGAGGGCCTCTATTGTTACAAAAAACTGTGCTGCCCACCCAAAATACATTACCAATTTCCCTGGAAACATAATACAAAGGAAACAAGAGCTTTAAATGCTGTTTTTCTCCCCCAAGGGATTTCTGTTCCTTTATTAGCTAGGATGATTCTTTAATTGTGGTAGGCGTTGTTGTTGATTCTTACCCATCTCAGAGCCCAATAAGTCTTGAAATATGGATAGTTATCATGCAACATCCATTTCTTTTCCCAGGCTCATGGGAATTCAATTTAGCACACACTTATAAGAAAGAAGAGTGTCCTTATTTACAAGGCAGTTTATTTCAGTACATTGGTTTGAATCCAAAAGTTCCCTTCCATTGACAGATGAATGAAACCTTTACATCCAACCCACTGTTTATATTGCTGCTCTTTCTGAATTAAAATTTGGGATTATACCCAGATTTTCCTGCTTTAATTTCTGTGAGCTGTGTTGGAATGGTTTTGGGGGAGCAGGATAGACATTTATTAAACAAACATTCCTGCCTCAAGTTGCCTACAACTGAAATTTCAAATTGTACAAAAATGACAAGGATGGAAGAAAGTTAGAGAAGGATAAACAGGTGGAGAATATGCATTTCATTCACTTACATTTGTTTCTTTTTAGAGATTTATACATCACATTGCACAGCAAGTCTCTCCCAAGATGGCTTTCAAGTGTGGTTAAAACATAATAAAATAAGAAATATACAATACTCACGAAAAGTGTGGCTAGAAATCTGGACAGGTTTTTTTTTAGTACAGGGCACATCTGAATCTGGGCCAAGCTAACTTCACCTAGCTCCCATCAAAATAAAATGACATGTAAGTCATGACTAACTTCTCACACTGGTTGCAATGAGACCAAAGTTCAAAGTTCAGTCAATCTTGTGTAGCTGACCCACTCCACTGACCTGACCTGAATTAAAGAGGAGCAAAGACAGCAGGAGGGGAGGGTGTCTTCGCACAAATAATAAAGTGATCATTATCCATGCAATTCCAACTATTTCACTTTTTGCTCCCAGAACTGAAACAGTGATCCTGCTCACCTTCAAAGCTTTATCAACTTCCCTGTTGGTTAAACATATGCTATTCCATTTGCAGCCCCTTGTTGTTTCTCATAGATCTATTGTCTAACACGCTTCTGAAAATACCCCCCCCCCAAAAAAAAGGACTCTGAATTAACTCTAAGGACAAACAGAATATCACTTCAAAGGATTGGGTTATAAAATTTCTCATAACTCACCCTAATATTGCAGTGGCCTTTTGTGCTATAAAGCGTCACACTGTTGATCATGGATCTCTGTGGCCACTTTCCACATTAGACAAACTATATAAGAATTATGTAACAGAATGATCTTGGCTCGAAATTTACTCTAGCATAAGAGGCCCAATTCACACACAATGGTCTAGATCAGAATTTCCCAACCTTGGGTTTCCAGCTGTTTTTGGACTACAACTCCTATCATCCCCAGCTAGCAAGACCAATGATCAAGGATGATGGGAATTGTCATCCAAAAACAGCTGGAGACCCAAGGTTGGGAAACACTGGTCTAGATTGCTGCTTGAAACATACTCCATTGAGGACCATTCATATGGACAAGTCAAATGGTTGCCATTTGCTTTCCTGATCTCTAAAGAGTGTCTTCTACCAATAGGATCTGGGTTTTCACCTACTTCCACACAAAAAGAGGCTTTCTTTGTAGTAAACATACAATGTCACATAAACATGCCCTCATAAGGTGTTTGGTACTTCAAATAATAGGAATGTACAGTGCCAGTCTAAAAATATTGTAAAGAATGAACAGACTCTCTGTGCAAATGATTAATTCTACACATTTCTGTGTAAATTACATAAGGTTTTTTTTGTTTTTGATACAATCCAATTTTTAACCTCAACTTAGCATTTAATATATCAACAGTAGCCAAGGACAGAACTAACATTCTTTTTTTATTTATCTACAGTATGTCGATCCCCAGTAAGGGATAAAATACTTTTATAGTTTTTCGTTTCAAGCAAGAGTGAATTATTTCAATTTCATTCATTTTCACTCCACAAAAATAGTATAGATTTGCTATGCTGAAACAATTCATTTTCCTTTCATTTACACACTTATCTGTGGAAGCAGGATGAAATACAGCTAAGGAGCTCGCTCTCTTTTCAGGTGGTTATGTATGCTTTGTAATTTACTAGAAATTGAAATCATCTGTAATAATTTCTTCCAGTCCCTCATTCTACTAGAATCTATTCTGCCAAGGTTTCCTAATCAGGTCTGAAGCACATTTATCTTCAAACTTTCTGTTAAGTTTTAGAAAGAGTTAGAACACAGTATCTATTTGTTTTAGTTGTACCCAGACTTTAATCATCAATAATAGGAAATATAATCACGAACACAGATTATAAAGGAATGACAATACATGCAGGTGAATGTTTAAGCCAAGTGAGGTATCTGCTCTGCCTCTCATCAAACTTTACATTTGCATCATGGGAGCTGGAAAAGGAGAGGCAGCCCTTAGATTTAATACTGAGTAATGCATAGGATCTGGCTACATTTAATTTCCAAAAAATAGATTAAGTCTTCAAATACATCAGGAGGAATAAACCAACCAAGGACAAATTAGGACCTTTAGATGTCAAAGAAGAGAGGTACAGATGCAACCCTATAAAAGTTTAATCAGAATGAAGTCCTATGCTCAGTGCTTCTTTTTTTAAAAAATGAACATTTGGAGTTAAATATAAATGAAATATTTATAGCAATGTACAAAATACTGAATGCCCACATCTGAACTATTGCTCCAGAGAAGGCACCTGAAAGTTATATAAATTATAAGATGTGACAAGGATAAACTTTAAGAGGTAATGAAAAACATGTTATAAGGTCAAATGGCATTAACCTGACAACTCCTTAAAGATTTAAGTGTGAAACTGCTTTTAAAAATTGTTTGTTTATTAACTCTGTATATTGCTCTTCATCCGAAGATCACAAAGCAGTTAACAACAAAAAATACAAAATGAGAACACAAAATACATAAGAAATAATAATAAAACCAGTAGCAAACCAATAACCCTCAGGACTCCAAGGTATGTCAAATGGTCAGCCCAGAATCACCATAGCCAAAGTATCTCTTTAATTAATGAGCCATAGTCAGTACAGACATAAAAACTAGAACGTACTAAAAAGGAGGCAAAAGAAGGAGAAGCGAGTCCAATTCACACTTAACAGGATATCATGATTTCCTGCTATGTGAATGACTTGTGGTGAGCTTTTGCAGACCAAGCAGAGGAGATCAGAAGTTTTTGCCTCCAAATTTCAAACAAACCACAATACCCTATTACCTACCAATTTAAGAATCTGTGGTTTGTTTAAGCCAGGAATGTGGAATATGTGGATGCTAATAAACTCCCATTAGCCTTAGCCAGCATGGCCAGTGGGGATGGGAGCTGGAGCCCAGCAACATCTAGAGGGCCACAGGTTCCACAACCCTGTGGTAGATCATAATTTTTTTAAGTCCTGCACTAATTCAGTAATTGAAAGTATTCTGTGTCAATTTCTAAAAACCATAATGTGTGCATAGTGTGAATCAGGAATTATGTCCACACATAAGGTTATTTACAATCAATCAAAACCACAACTGCATTAGGAAGATCATTATCAGATTCTCATTCACATTCATTATTGTAGCTGGAAGCAGTGTGAGACTTAATGAGTTTTGTTTTCCAAAGAGTATGCTCCTAGGATATCATGATGCAACCGACCCCCAAATATTTGGGATGTATGAGTCAAATCAAAAGCTATGTTGATAAGCAGAATTTACACTGAAACACCCCGAGAGAAATGAGCTCAAACATAAAAGGCCAGATTTATTCCTGGTGCTATGTGACTAACTGCAACTCAATCATACCAGCGATAAAAGCAAGTCCAATGGCAGTTGACAGCTGGCTCGAAAAATCTTGGCTCCTAAAACTGAAAAAATATACATCAATATTCTTTTTATTTTGTGCTGGAAGTATGAATATGCATAAGCACCAAGAAATGGTATCATTATCTGTTTTGCACTTCAAGTGTGAATTTAAGTGGGGTACAGTTTGTTTCAGAAATATATCAACAAACTACAATCATCTGCTTAGAAATATGGGCATACATGGATACTTTATGCAGTGACATTAGATTAATTCAACAGATGGCAGTCGCTGATCAACAAACTGAAATAAACCAAAAAGTTCTGGATAAATCCAGAACAAAAAAGATACTATAGGGGGTAAAAGTAGACAGATTTGAACAGCTAATCCTGGCTGCAAAAATATTACTGAGAGAACACGTGCAGCACCTTTGGGCAGGGGGGAACCTCAAGCAATGACAGTCTTTTAGCAATCACTTTTATAACCTTGTGGGGTGTATAACCAACTTGCAAACCTATGACATACTGCAGAATTATTAATATTCGCAATGTGTGAATTCTTCAAGCAGTTTGGTAATTAGTCCTCAAAGTCGCTACAACCTGATCGTTTCGAGCAACATTACATTTGTTGCCAAGAGTGAAATAGCTGTAAAACTAGTTGTTACCTCTAAAAGACTTCACAACAGAAATGAAGACTGTAATAAACAATGAGTTAACGCTGCAATGAAATAAGCTCCATGTTGAAACTCTGGGGTATGTCTAGAGTATGCATTTAGTAATCATCTGGAGGTGGCAACTACTTTGTCAAATGCAGAAACTCAGATAAGTGTATTTACTGCATTTATAGCCTGCCATTCACCATACAGTGCATTAACACAACAACTTAAAATACTATACAACATGAGAAATGTATAAGCAAATAATAAAACCACTGTTAAAGCAACAATTAGATAGTACAGTGGTACCTCGGGTTACAAACACTTTGGGTTACAGACTCTTTGTGTTACCTCAGGTTAAGAACTTTACCTCAGGATGAGAACAGAAATCGCACGGCAGGTACCATTAGCTAAAGTGGTACCTCAGGTTAAGAAAGGTTTCAGGCTAAGAATGGACTTCCGGAACGAATTAAGTACTTAACCTGAGGTACCACTGTATTCTGTAATGTATAATATTTACAAGCGCATGCTAAAGGCAATACACAAGCTTCAGTGTGTGGTGGTTGCCTACTGACAGAGGAATACAGCTACTAGCCATGGGTGGGTCAGGCTGTTCCTGGTCTATGTCATAAGTCCATTCCTTCTTGTTTTCTGAATTTATGTCTGTATGGAAATCCATATTTAAATGCATACTTTGTCCAAACGAATTAAGTTCATAACCAGAGGTACCACTGTGCAGTCATACCTTGGGATAAATATGCTTCAGGATAAGTATTTTCAGGTTGCGCTCCGTGGCAACCCGGAAGTAACGGAGCCTGTTACTTCCGGGTTTCACCGCTTGCGCATGCGCAGATGGTCAAAATGATGTCACGCGCACGTGCAGTCGCGTCTTACGTTCTATTCAAGATGTGAACGGGGCTCTGGAACGGATCTCGTTTGCATCCCGAGGTACCACTGTACTGCAGAAGGAGGTGACTACCATCACTTCACTCTCCCACAAAGGCCCGCTGATGAAAAAGCATATCCTGTCAGTGCAAGATGCACCTCAGAAGGATGAGCACTGTTCAGCAACAAGACACTGCAGAGAAAGGGATCTCATGTGTCATTGCTAGGCGGAGCCAAAATGACGAGACATCAGAAATTTGCTACCCTTTATAGGAAGCTCCCAGCACCAACTACCAACATTATTTCATTTTGTGGGGTGAAACAGCTTTCCCATAGGAGGTGGAGAAATACAAGTTTCTAGATATACAGAAGCAGGATCTTCTCCTACCTGTGGGCAAGAGATTAAAGGAGTCATAGCTGCACACATTGCAAAAGTTCAATACTCAAGGACCACCTCGCCCCATATAAACCAACCCAGACGCTGCAACCATCATCTGAGGCCCTTCTTTGTGGGCTTCTTCCATGAGAGGTCCAGAGGACAGCAACATGGGCCTTTTCTGCAGTGGCTCCCCACTTGTGGCATGCTCTCCCCAGGGAGACTCGCTTGGTGCCTTCATGACATATCCTTAGGTGTCAAGAAAAACATTCATTTTCTCCCAGGCCTTTGGCTAATTAAATAATCTATGGACTTTTAAGCAGCAAAGTGGGTATTGTTTTTGTTTGTTTGTTTGTTTGTTACTATATTATGCATTTTTGTATTTTTTTATATTGCAAACCGCCTTGTGATCTTTGAATAAAGGGCAGCATAGACATTTATGTAAACATTTAAATAAATAAATAAATAGAATCTATCTGCATGCAGTGTTTGCAAATAATAGATAATAACCCTCCACAATAAAAACAATCTATTAAACTGCTGCCATTATTGGTCAACAGTCACATAATGTCATGAGTGTGTTAAGTTCAGAAGGACATACAGCCACACTGTCTGAATCCTAAAGAGTAAGTGAACAGCATGCAACAAAGACATCTTGCGTGAACAAAGGATATCAGTCCAATTAAAATTTGTTCTAAAACAATCCATACATTATGAATCCATTACACTAACTAATGTGTGTTTCGAAATTCTAACAGTTAATAGTTTACAAAATTAAGAGCCTGCAGTTTATAATAACAGAGAAAAAGCACACCACTTAGAATCTCAGCACAAGGGGCCCACCAAACTGGATCAATGGATTTTCACCTTTCCTAGGTTTACAGGACTAAACAGTTCAATATCAGTCAAATATTTTCACAACAATGCCATGGGTTGCTGTAGAGCAGGACCTCCATTTTCATAGTGGAAGATTAATTTTCAGCTGGTAAACAGTCTGGCGCATTGCCCAGTGTCTGGGGATCAATACACAAAACAGACTTTGCTTCTCTGTCAAGCTAACTGTGTGTCAATCCCAATTCTAAGAGTCTTTGCTCTCTTATGAGAGTGGATAAGAAAAAAGCAGCCCTTTGAGCTGGGAGGAGTTCTTGGTGTCAGCTTTATTGATTACGATCAGAGCCTATGGAAAACTCTTCTTTTTATATCAGCAAGTGTGAAACAAAATCGTTAGTTCAGATTATAGCTACAAATCATGATCAAACACACAAAAGAGTGGACATAAAAGATCTGTGATCAGGGAACACACTTCTTAGCCAAGGCCTTAGCTTGGCCATATGCCAATGTCTTAGTACATTCCACATTTTTACCCAGATGCCTATGTTTTTGAAACTATAGTCTGGGTCTATTTGCATAGCCGTCTTTCCTGTCTACACAGACTTTTCACAAAACCCTAAAATTACAAGAAGCTCATGTGAACTAAAAGGTGAAGGGTGTCTCTTGCTTTCTCATTTATTCCTTCAATTCTCTAATTCAATTGATTTCCATCTCATTTCATAAACAGAGAGGCCAAAACACAAAACGTTACAAGGATAGAAAAATAAGAGAATGTGATTTTAAGAAGGATGCAGATTTAACACACTCCCAATAAGTCACCAATTTCTAAGATTTACTCTGGAAAACAGCCAAGGAAATCACCAGTTTAAGAAAGTTATGCTTTAGTGACACCACGTGGCTATATGCCAATTTGCCATCTGCCCAGAACACTAAGCACATTAAGGAAAATCTAAATCCTAACTAAATTTCTTGCCATCTTGTGGGATAGATGAAGCAACATTAAAACACAGTAAGAAATAAATCAGTAAGAGTGTATAGGGAGCTAGATGATTTACGATTTAAGAGGCACATTCGTCACTTGCATAATCAAACCTAATACACTGGATTATAGAAGAAACTGACAATGTGTCTTACACTTGCATATGTTTCCTATTTCTGTCACTTTGAGAAGATAATTACCAACCAAATTAATACTTACTATCGGAATTTAACAACTAGGTTTGGAAATTTATACAGAACGATGCAAGATAAATGACACAAAAATGGTAGGACCACTGGGGACTTTTGTCTATTTTCTAAATTAGCTGGCTCAACCACATATTCGCTGAAGGAGGAGGGTGCTCAGAGAGAAAGATTTCTGTCAAGTTGATCACCAGTATTTTATAATTAACTGTTTTGTGCACTTTGCATAATAAGAAACATGAGTTGGAGAGCCCAGTAGATTATTTTATGCTCCAGTGTTGAACTACCAGTATGAGTTGGAGAGCCCAGTAGATTATTTTATGCTCCAGTGTTGAACTACCAGTAAAAGCCAACTATTGTACACTTTCAGTGTTGCTCACAACTATTTTACTTTGAATGCGTGTTTGTCTTGTCTGAACTATTGATGATCTGAATAGCTCTTTGTCGCAGAGCTATCAGAAAAGACAAGGATGCTCTTCTGAAGAATTTTAGCATTTAATCAAAACAGTAAGGCACTTTTAGAGAAGGATTATAAACACAAGGTTACATCTCAATCTAATATATGAGACTCTTCAATTCATTAGCATGCCAGTGTGACAGTTTTATCCTTCTCGCATCAGCTTAATGGAAAATTTGTGCATTTCATTTAAAACAAACCTCCTGCAACTATGATATTTGCTAGCTTTCATAGCTGTGGAAAGACTTGGAAAAAACCAGCATTATCATATTCTACTTATAGAAGTATTATTATAGTTGTTTTATTATTATTTTATTACCTTGTCCTTCATCCCCGAAAGCACCCCCAAGTGACTTCCAAATTAAAACAAAGATAATTTTAAATTACTTACAACAATTATTATTTAGTGTTTTTATAGCGTTTATGTGGGAAGCTAAAATATGATTTAAATAATAATAATAATAAACTGGTGTCCTTTCACATGGAGTAAATGACAGAGCAGTACCAGGAAATACAACAAAGAGTAAATACAACAAAGAGTCTTCAGTTTTATTTTTGTCTTGCAGGTTTACCATGCAAGACCATAACCCAGTCAGTAAGTGAGCTTGAAAGTTTAAAATAGCTGAAGCTTTTGCGCAGATACAAAACATGAAAATGGAATAAGCTACAAAGAGATTGTATACTCTAAGGAAGAAAAGTATTAAATATTGTTATCACCCCATTCCCCAGTTTAATACAACCCAAGTTAAATATGTAGTAGATCAACAACTAATACAAAATACTGACAGACAAAATAATCAAATCTGCTTTAAATGGCATCCCTAGTTTGGATCCAGAGAAAAGCAGAGGCTGGCAGAAGCTGACTTACCTACCCCGCTCCATCCCCCCACAGTTCCTTCCATGAGCAGAAAGCAGCTCTGGAACCAACCCATTGACAACTAACAGGTTACCAACACATATATAAGCAAGCAGCTTAGCCTACTCCAAGACTCCCTTGAAATGCACTAGGCACAGAACACAATCAGCAGTTCAGAAACTAATTTGGATTTTTCAAAATGCTATTCAAAACCAATTTCAGGCTGTAATAATGGCTACAATATATTGCAAGTAATGCAACGAATGACTGATTAGGCCAACTAAATCAGTCTGTGTTTACTGCGAAATTTCTGGCATACATTTAAATATTCATAAACTAGAATAGTTTGCAGGCTGTCTGGAACAAGCTCTTTCAGTATGACTTTGTGATAATGTTCATATGAAGTTGGTATTGTTTTGTGAAGCCTGAACCAAGAAATTGGGACTGCACCATTTTTGGCCACTTGGTAGAATGCAATATTTTAGTAATCTGCTAAGCGGCTAGCAGCACACATCTCCATGCTCCTCACCTCTTATTAGGTTAGTAAATAATTTTGTAGGTGAGTAATTTTTATTAATGCTTTTAACAATCATGCTTTTCCAGCATAGCAGATCTAATAATACATCATCAGTGGTAGCCAACACGATGCCCTCCAGGCAGGCCTGTGCAGAGTGAGGGGCAGTCAGGTCTTGGAGGGCTAAACTGGCCGGCAGGCCCCACCAGGGACCAGCTGCATTTATGTTTGAGTTTATAACTTTATTCTGACAATATGGCTGCCCTGGGCCTCAGACAAGTTCCGCATGGGCCTGCCTCCAGGTACTGTTGGGACTACAACTTCCATTATCCCCGGTCATTTGACGCCATGAGTGGGGCAGATGCAAACTGGAGTCCAGCAACACCTGGAACTACTCCTATCTTTCACCATCATCAAGTAAAAAGGTAAAGGTACCCCTGCCCGTATGGGCCAGTCGTGTCCGACTCTGAGGTTGCGCGCCCATCTCGCTTAAGAGGCCGGGGGCCAGCGCTGTCCGAAGACACTTCCGGGTCACGTGGCCAGCGTGACAAGCTGCATCTGGCGAGCCAGAGCCGCACACGGAAACGCCGTTTACCTTCCCGCTAGTAAGCGGTCCCTATTTATCTACTTGCACCCGGGGGTGCTTTCGAACTGCTAGGTTGGCAGGCGCTGGGACCGAGCAACGGGAGCGCACCCCGCCGTGGGAATTCGAACCGCCGACCTGACGATCGGCAAGTCCTAGGCGCTGAGGTTTTACCCACAGCGCCACCCGTGTCCCCCATCATCAAGTACAGAATACTTTTTTCACTTCTTAAATAGCAAACTGATACCCTTGTGTTCATGTCCTCCTTTATTCAGTCCAAAGCATCCCTTTGCAGAGTTGATGACACAAAGTATTGACCCAAGTTATCTTCTTTAAGATAAACTTCAATTACAGCAGCTACGGCAAAGATGCAAGTCCCTAATATGCAAGCAGAAAGATCTTAAATGTGTGCATTTGAGAAAGAGCAATACTTTCTTTGTGCTCCATGGGGAACTGTGCTGGATGCTCCAGCAAAGACCAGGGTTCCAGAGTGGAGCCAATCCCTGTTGAAAGCATGGCTTGCATTCGAATGCACTAAAATTAAATTGTATCAGGGACATGTCCTTCCAACTCTTTGGTCCCATTCCCGAAAAAAAGCAATGCAAAGACATTCAAAACTGTATGGTCTGTATTGTAAGGATAAAGAAAAAGGCCTGGACAACAAAATAAATATTGGGTGGATTTCTCCTCAAAAACCTCAGCAGAAGAGATGCAACTCTATTCCTTTGCATCTCCAACTGCCCCTGAACTACTGCACTCCCAAAAGCTATCCCTTGCTGGATGAACAACTTGTCGCGTTGGAATGTAATTCAAATTTAAGCTTATGAGAAAAGAAATATAAGCATTACTCATCCTTGGTTTCTTACAAGATACTTACCTTTTCCTTTTTAAAAACTAAACTTTGTATTATGTTTTTAAGGCTACTGCTTCTTTGAATTGATATCCTTAACCCCATGAGGACTTCAAAGGAAAGAGCCGAGAACTGCAATCCTGAAGTGATTCATGCTACTTTCTGAATCTCTCATAGTTTTACCCCCAGGAGCTTTTATTTCTTGATACTTGGGACAAGCTTGTTATTCCTACACACACACAATCTGAATTAGAACAAGATGTAAAAAATACTATGTGAACCTGTGTAGGATCTTATATATACCAAAGGGGGGAAAGATACCCCCCCCCAAAAAAAAGTGGCCAGGGAATGGGAGGGAAAACAAAGTAATGCTTTTCAAATCAGAGATCATCTCACATACTATCACTGCCTCAACTGCAATCCCTGTAATACTGCAGAAATTTACTGAAGGAGAAAATGACATTTTCATTTAATATTATGATGCTAAATTGCAGCTGCCTGAATAATAAAAAGAGTACCTTCTACAGGTGAAACAAAGTGATGCAGTCCAAAATTGTACTTGATTCTCTGGAAGGGCCTACCTTTAATATTTTTTTTATTTTTAACAAGAAGTGCTTAAAACAGGTTTATAAGTCAGATAACTACATGCTAAGCAATTTTATTATCAATGGGTGGTATCCAATGGGAGTCAAACTCAGAGCCGGTCTATTCAAATTATTACTAACGTATATCACCCATAATGGTAAACTGCAGTTAACTGGTGAGCATTCAAGAAAAAAATCTAAATTTTTCCTTCTTGGTTTTTCAGCATCACTTTTCCAAAACTTAGGGACAACATTCATAATTGATTGGGGTTATAAAATACTTACAAAGCCAAGTTGTTCTCTACAATGCCTACAATATACACAAAAAGCTATCATGCTTAGGACTTGAAGACGACCAGGTGGATAAACAACCAGCAGAAAAAGGATTGCATATAAAAGGGGAGAGGATTAACAGTTTTTCAAGCCTACAGTTTGCCTCTCATTATCACACAGCTATCTCAACCACTGGAATTTGACATCTAGCTCTAAGCAACCAAATCGGAACAACTGAGATACAGACAATAATACCAAACTGCATAGATGTGATCAAATTGTGCACTAACCTGCAGACACGGGCAGGAAAATACAGCTTCTGCCAAGATCGACAGAGATATCTGGAGTGGTCGATTACACGGATCCAGTCTAGCTCGTCCATGGACACCTCAATATAATAGGAGTAAGACCTTTGAACAGCAAATTAATTAATTGAAACACTGAGATTATCAATGCACCATCTTTACACAAAATACCTTATGTATCCTAGTGACTGACTATGTTAAGGTCACATGAACTCCACTAGACAACATAAAGCCAAATATTCAATAAATTACACCTTTAGAGGCAATATAACAAAGTATTAGCTTTTAATGTAACCAAGACTACAGTTCTTACACATATTTGCATGACAGGTACATCTCAAAACTGAAATATAATTGCATGCTAAAAATACTTTGAGATCTTTTTAATGGCAAAATTCACAATCGCAACAAAATGAAGTAGTCTTCCTTCAGACATGATGGAACATTAAATGCAGACATTTAACACACCTAAAGTCATAAAAAAGTAATTTGTATTCCTATTGCATAGGCTAAATTTAAACCTGAACCATAGTAGTCATTCCTGCTACAACATCAGCAAGGCAGCGTAGGAAAGATTTAGCAGACTATAAACATCAGCACAGAATAAATGGAGACTGAAAAGGGAAGTTCATTTTGTGTTATATACTATTTTCCATCAGATTTTGGTCAACAACTCTCAACTCTATTACACCTCCTATTTTAATCCACTATATTATATAGATCTCTCTGCTATCTTATTTTACAAATTAATCATTCTGCTCTATTAGAAGCTTGCAATTTGCAACAGTATCCTTGTTTTTCTTATACTAGATGCTGCTATTACTATTAATATGTGTCATTGACCAAATCCTCTTGCCCAAAGGGTTGGGCTGTAAGATTTGGTCAGTGGGTTTACTGTATTTTTCACTCTATAAGACGCACCAGACCATAAGACGCACCTAGTTTTTGGAGGAGCAAAACAAGAAAAAAAATATTCTGAATCCCAGAAGCCAGAACAGCAAGAGGGATCGCTGCTCTCACTGCGCAGCACTCCCTCTAGCTGTTCTGGCTTCTGGGATAGCCGCGCAGCCTGCATTCGCTCCATAAGACGCACACACATTTCCCCCCACTTTTTAGGAGGGAAAAAGTGTGTCTTATAGAGCGAAAAATACGGTAATTATCACTTGTCATGGGCGACTTTAACAACTCAAGTTGCTCTGCTCTGCAACATGAGAAGATCTCTGTCAAAAGCAATTAGCTCCCTGGAAGGAGCTGATTCCAGCAGGCTGGGCATTTGGTGACAAATTTAAGAGATATTGAATATAAACTCCGCTTGCCTAAAAATAATTGGGACCATAATTAAATGTTTTCCATTCTTCCTTTGCAATCACAGCTTTAACTGCCCCAGACACCTGAAATCATACATGACATCAGGTGAAGGGGGGTAAGTGTAGCTTGGGGGTAAGGCCAAATAAAGACTCCCTGGAAGGCCTAATTAGGTCTGCAAACTAGAGGTTTCCCAGTGCTTTGTTAAAGTAATTATATTAATGTATAGATGTGATCCTGTAGTAGCCTAAGAAAAGGCATGGTTGGTAAACTGAGTATGACTTGGAACTCACCTGCTATCACGATCCCATAGCAGTATACGTATATGATTAATTATCGATGGCTGACCCAATTTAATTTCAATACCAGAACGGCAGTCATCATCAATGGGGTGTCGGGAAAATCCATGATCCAAATCATAATTCTGTGTGTCTCCATCTAACAAAGCAGATTTCAATTCCCCTTTCACTACCTGGGCTCCATATTTCATAGTGGCAATGTTCTCACCTGGTACTGGAAGAATGGGAATAAAAATGATGTTTTAAAATTATGCTCTTCTTGCACATTATGCTCTTTATCTACAAAAATGTGGAAACAAATGATATTAAAAAGTCATGCAGCAAACAGAAGGTATCTAAAAGGCTGACATTACGAAGTGTCTAGTGACTGGTTAAAGGCACTGTCCTGTCATTAAGAAGATAAGGTGAACCTTGCTGGGTCAGGCCAGTGGTCCATTCAGTCCAGCATCCTATTCTCACATTTGGCCAGCCAGATGCCTATGGGAACCCTACAAGCAGGACCCCCTATGTGTATATGTGTGTGTAGAGATTTGCTTATTTTCACCAAAACAACAATTCAACACAAGGTACTTATGATTAACTCGCATCAGAAGCAAGAAAATGGGACACGGTCAGGAATATCACATGTCCCATTAATTTTAAGTGGACTTGGTCATAGCTAATTTCTACTGGACTGTGTCCAAAGTGTTCAAAAATATTTCTATTACTGGTAAACTTTATATTTATATAAGACGCACAAAATACTAATTCCTTTGGAAAACAACATCATTTAAAAAGTGGCTCAAGAGTACCACTGCAGATTTGCAGCCTCCTCGTGACAGTCAGTTTAGAGGAGGGCAGTAGGGAAGGCATTAATTTATTATGACTTGTAACTGTCTAAATTTAAGGAGGTGTAATATTTCTGATATATTCAGGATAGAATGAATTTTAGGAATCTTTTGGGACAAGTGTGTTTTTAAGCAAGTAACCAAAGTTTCCACCAGCAGAAGGACACTCAGACTACTGCTATTTCCCCTCGTCTCCTCCCTCTTGCCAACTTCTTGTGTGCCTGTTCAGCAGTGCCTCCAGAAAAGAGTATACTGTGTCATGAGGATGGGATACAACATGAGTGAAGAAACACCCAAAACCGAGTATGAACAATGTTTCCCTCCCTACTCCATGGCACAAACCACACTGTTCACCAACACCCCCAACTTCTGGAGAGACAAAGAAAAATATTGGCTGCACAGGTGGTCTTCTATTCTTGCAACCTTTGAATACAACACAGTAGATCTGAGTGTTTTGCCATTCAACCAATTTGCTGTAAACAAAGTAACCTTATACAACCTTGTGAACACTTAGATAGCCTTGTATTTCTGTTAGTAAACATTTACTCAGCATCAATGGTTAGCAAAGGAAGTTTTTAATTATAAGAAAACATATAAGGTCATTTCCCTGGAAATATGGAGGCTTACTTAACATGCCCCTATAGTTGAGGTCCATATCCCGACTTTCAGATCGAACTTTAATAGCATCCAAAATGGCATCAGGCGACAGCAATCCAGAAGGCCTTACAACATTTAAGAGCTCTGTCAAACTCATCAGTGGCAAGCGCACTGCCTGCATGATTTCCGCATGATTTTCCTTCGGGTTGTGTTTACACCAGTTCATCAAAGCTTGGAAAATATCCTTCTCAGGTGCTGCAAATGAATCCCTCAGTACAATACTGAGAAGAGCTGGCTAAGAAACAAGGAAAGATTAATGTAAATACAATTTGAAAACCAAACACAGCTGTACTCCCTGTAACCCCACAGTTCACATACACGAGTGGCCACTGGAGCCACCTTTCACCACAAGTTTGCTTATCACAAACCTTACTTTTATTTACCATAGAAACTATTATGTCCACAATGAAATTCTGATCCTAGGGTAGTTTACAAAAGGTTAACTAAAACAACCCATAAAATTCAGCTAACGTTATAAAACCCAATAAGTAAAAATGCAAAGATCATTACAATATTAAATACAACATTAATTCATAATAACCCTCACACTTTAAATAATCTGATCAATTCCACCAAAGGCCCAGGTCAACAAACATGTCTTAAACTGGAGCCAGAAGCCCAATAATATAGTGGATATCAATGCCTTCAGAGGGAGAGAATCCTACAGGGCAGGGTCCCACTACAAGACAACCCTATCCCATGTCTTCACCAAGCGACCCAAACCCACCAGCCACAGATCTAGGTCCAGATGACACAAGATATGATTGAAGAAACTTCTCACAAGTATGTGGGAAGAGGAGAGGGTAGGGTAGGGGAAGCACACAACATCTTTCTCAACAATTCAGGAAAGCTAACATTATTTACTGGCTAGTATTCACCATTCTTTACTCATATCTGATATATAACTTATATGGAATGGGTACAACTTCGCAGCCAAAGATGTAGACTTATGATCAAAGTTTACCCACTAAAAAAGCCAGCAAATTCTAAATGAAGCAGTATGATAATATTTGTAATCTGCCTAAAAGGTAGGGCCTACCCTTTATATACAGTAAGCCCACAACTTATGTGTATTAATCTGGTGTGCATTCAGCTTTGTGTGCTTGCAAAATAAAAATTACCAATTAAAAAGAGGGTTGAAAGGGAGCAGATATTGGGAAGAAAAAAGACTTTCACAATCCCACCTACCATTGAATGCAATGTGTTTTGACTATATGTGATTTTGGCTTTAGGAATGATCCCTGAAATATAACCCCTGTGAAGTTTGCAGGCTTACTGTGCCCTAATTTAGACAGAACTACAAACACCAAAAATGTAAGCGAAAAGTGCAATGGTATCAAAAGCAGAGAACAGAAGAACAGAATACTAGCACATTTTCTTATCTTCTGGGCACCTTCAGCATCAGGTGTATGAAATGTCTCTTTAAACAGATGAAACTACATTTGAAGATGCTTGTTTCCTATACTAAACAATATATTCAAAGTTATCTCCTAAGAGAGTGTTAGGCAGAGCTGTGTTCAAAGAATCAACAATATAGCATCATCTTCAGAACAGCTTCAAAACAGCTTCAGACTTTTACTACATGTTAAAAATCAAGGTTTGAGTGCTAAACCTTAGCCACCTTACAAGGATGCAGAATGACTTACAAACCTACATGATATTAATTATTAATCTGTCTCCTTGGGCTTCTGCTTTAATTTTCAGTAACATATTGATTCTTTACTGGCATCTTTTCTGATCTAATCATGTCTTTTGTATAATTGACTTTTCCATTAAGAAAAGGTTGTAGGAATCACTGCACTGCATCTAATTCTGTTACCACAATCAGTGGATTTCTCAATTTTATCTCTCCTCTTTTTACAATTTATATATTAAGGCTAGGCAGCATTAAAACAGTAATATTATACCAGTAAGCAAAGAATAACCAACTGCTGATTACCAACTTTACCTTTATTTATCATCGAGACAATTATGTTACTAATTAAATTTCCAGGAGGGGGCAGAAATTCTTACAGTGGAAGTTATTGTGTGTCCCAGAGGTTTCATTCAATATAAAGGTAGCTTGTTTCCAGCCCCCAAAGTCTGCTTTGTTCTTTGTTGTTATTGGACTGCATCTCCCATAATCATTTACCATCTGCCATGCTGTCTGGGGCTGATGGGAGTTGTAGTCCAATAACATATGCAGGGCACCATGTTGTCTACCACTGACACAGTATAGCAACTCTACCTCCCAAACATGAGAGCTATTTTCAGGTATTGCCTTCATGTTTTCAAAAACAGTTCTGTGAAGGGGACAGAGTGGTTGAGGCATAGTGACAGCACCATGGCACAGCCCAAACAGTTGTGATGGTCCCATGGGGAAGACTGACATTTATGTGGTAGAGAAAGGAGCATACACGGGAAAAGATATTCACAAGCAGTGAAGAATCCCCATGGACTCCGATTGGAAGCTCACAGGAAGCTCACAAAAAAAAATGGTGGAAGTACAACTCTCTCCCTTCTGGTACTATCCCAAAGAACTCCAACCAAGCTTCATCCAAGATATATAGAAAATGGAAAAATAACTACACATGGAATAGAACATTGCACTCCATGAATACTGGAATGATTTTCGGGTCCTATTTCCAAAAACATTTACACAAACATAAGGAATAAAATTGGGAGTGTTATTTTTTAACTGAAAGCTTAAAAAACTGATACATACCTTAGAAAGTGACAGAAAACCTTCACTAGAGAGCACCTCTTGAGCATTTCTGTCCATAAACATGCAGCACATACATGTAAGTTTGGGAAGCAAATACAGACTAGCAACATCGTAAGTCATGCAAACGTTCTGAATGTTAAGGATGGTGCAAAGATACTCAGAGGTGGAATCTTCCAGTTCTGGGAATCCGTATTTATGCGCTAAACTCAGGAAGTCTAATAGGACCTCCTCCTTCTCATCTCTTAATGTGGCACGGCCTGTGTAAATATATTTTAACAACATTGTAAAGGCCTCTGCAGTGGTATCTTGGAGAGGGATTTCTGCTTCAGGCTGAGATTCACGCATTCCACCATATAATAATGCTCTGTACAAAAGGAGAAAGAAACAATGTAAAAAAACATGTATTCTGGTAGGAGAGACCTTAAGTAAGACTTGAAGCATATACTGTAGAATATGGCAAACACAACTGTCAATAATTTCATTTGCAAGTTAAATCTATGCAATTTTAAGAAAATTATAGCTGGTCTTTTAAGTTAGAAACTATGACCTTAGCTTTGAATTTGAGCACTTGCCATGAGATATTAGAACAAACATTCAAGAGTTCAACTGAAATTTATCAGTAGCAACTGCAAAAAGGAAATGAACAAATTGTTTCATTCAACACATAGGTATCCAGCAGCTGTGCAACAGAGTGTCCAGTAAAACATCAAATGAAAGGTGCAGTATCTATTTACCATAATGTTCTTGGGAGTCAATAACATTATACTATCAGCAGTGCTTTCCTGAACTTTACCCATAGAAATCAGTTGGTCACTCATTTTATATTATTTTGATAAGGGTAGCAGTATACTGAAAACTGAACAGGTAAACAGAGTGTGCTGTTGTATTCTATTTTACATCATCACACATATGATTATGTGGTGGAAAAGAGAAGGTATAGCTAATTTTCTTCTAAGCTATATATTCTGAGATTACTGTAATCAACCACCAACAGTATTTTTGGGAGGGAGATTCAAACTCCAAATTTTTTCAAAAACCAACAGAAAGCAGAGAGAGTCATCAGGCCTCTTAACTGCTGCCATCCAGTAAGCATCTGATATGCACCAACAAAGCTGATCTTACGGTTTGGCCAAGTCCATGCAGAAGAGGCAGTTATTCAGGTAACCCTCTGCCATTCCACTATCATCAGAAAACATCAGCTGAAATCAACCTTAAGAACTATATCTGCTCAAATACACGCACAAAAAGAAATATTGGGTGCTACCCAGCTGTGGCTGCCCATGAGCAGAACAGACTTCTACTCACACAGTGGTATAGGGGAACACTCCAGCATGGATTTGATGAGTGTATGGCATCTGCAATATGGAGAGGGAGGAGAGGAAGCAGAAGACTGCTTGTGGAACACTGGATTTCATCCAACATAAATTTCTTTTTAAGATAACCTTACTATGAGATTTTAGATCTTTCTAAAAATAGATAATGAACAGAAATTTGTCTGGGATTTTATCAGGGACTTAACCATAAACTATGGTTAAGGCAATCACACCTACCCAAAAGGAGAATAGATTAAGGTTCAGTAAGAAAATTTCAAATTGCTTGCCTAAATTTCATTTGTGTTTCATCAAAACACAAAGCAAATGTTGGGAGGTGGAGTGGGTTGAAAGGAAGGCAGAGTTGCTTTTCACAACCATAGGAGAAAGCATAAAACTCTATTTCAAAAGATAAGCAAGGAACAAATAAAATGTGAAATCTCACATCCAACAACATAATTCTATCTCACGTTGTATGAAATGTAAATACACACATTTTACTGCACTTCACAGTAACAATGTTTCCTGGGGGAAAGCATGTATAGTGTGTGAACATCCTGAATTTTAGGTCTTTAACAACCAACATCCATTCTGGATACCTATGCAGTGAAGGTCAAGATATGACAGCATAATATAAGTATTGTCTCACAGTTAAAAACAGTGTACCGTAATAGGTGTTCAGAAAGCTCCCATGCACTGAGCAGATGAAATCAGTTTACTTTTAGTAGTTTCTATTTTATCTTGCTTAACCAGAAGCTCTAAGTATATCTGATAAGAAGTTATACCTCACCTGAAATATTGGCACCTCGCTGCCAGAATCACTCTGTGTGCAGGAAAACGTTTTTTTTCCACTATAAAGGTAACATCACTGTACTCCTCCCCATTCATCAGAACACCAACATGATCGGACAGAATGTGAACATGGTCTATTTCACCTACTGCTGTGTAAGGACGGAGTGGATGGCTGTTACTCATCTTGCAGGAGGGTGATATATCCTACACCTATAAAAATAAAGCATAAATAATATGAAAGAGGGACTCTCCTCTAAAAGTTATTTTAAAGTTAAGTGATGTACATCCTTTCATCAACTGATTGATACAAACACTGTTTGGCTACAAGAAAGTCCCAGGTTTAATGAAAGCAGATGTCAGAATGTAACACTGCCAATCTAACTGTTCCAAATAAACAAGCCCTTATAAAGCAAATTAGAAGAAAATCATTATGTTGTAGGGTTTCCACACAGTCAGCCAACTCACTAATTATAATGCTCTGTACAAGTTAAAATTGATTCTGTAACCAGGGCAGATCAATTAGGAACCATATAGCAGTGCTCAAATTAAATATTGAAATCTACACCAAGAGTTTTCATCCATAATTAGCGAGAATATTAGTATTTATGACCTATTCTCACAGGAGCCTGATTAACTCTCCAAAACTGAGATCACAGTGATTTTCAATTATTAATATAGGAAGCCTTTTCAACGAATCATGTTTTATAAGACAGATATACTATTAAGTCCTTGAAAAGCTCTCCCGGGAAAGTATCAATGCCCAGTGTGCTTTCAGACTGAAGAGGCTTTTGTGGAAAGATAAACCTTCTGCTCTTTACTTGCAAAGCCTAAAAGACTTCTCAAGGGGAGACATGGCATTTGCAAAACATATGCTTTAGCTACTTCGCTCAGTTCATGATACCCACACGGTGCATAATTTGAAGCTGCTTTTATTTTTAGCACCCACTTTGGGGAGGATAGAGTACCATGCACATTTAAATAAATTATAAAGTTTCGGAAAATCTAGAATAGCTATTTAAATATTTTTCTCTCATACCTTGTATTTCTTCATTACACAAAAATTGTGTGTATGAGAGAGCGAGTGTGTGAAAACAATAGATTTTAACTTTTTAATATGGCTTTTACTATATTGTACATGCAACTAGAGCCAATGCTCATGTGGAAGATGAGATTTCTGGCTACCCCTGCACTTGCAGGGATAGAAACTGAAGGCAAAACAGTAATAGGGGTTTTAAAAATACCAGGTGAAACCGTTTTCAGAAAAGTAATCTAAGTGGTACAAAATATATCAAACATTTTTAGAGTCAACTATTTCAAGAGCTACTAAAAAGCCAAACACACTTTGCCCTGTTCTCTAACTTTGCAGCGATGCCAGTACTTGACAGGTGAGCTTTACCCACTTCCAGACTCACTAGAGCCAAGAGTTCAGCAGATGGCCCTTCATCTTTCAGCCACTTCTCAATCTGACTGTTGTTAAATCTGAATTGCTATTTCTCAGAAACTACAAATGGTTCAGAATGCAACCACAGAATGTTCACTGGGATGAGCCACAGGGAAGCTGTCTTTCCTTTGAATTCAATCACACATCTAAGTTGCCGGAGGAAAACTTGTGGCTCTTCTGGACTAAAACTCCCCATTTTTCCTCCCAACACTGGCCAGCTGACTAAGGTTGTTGAGAGCTGAAATCCAACACCACTTGGAGAACCACAGGTATCCCACCCCTACTTTTATAACTTCCTCAGGAGCCCAACTCTAGATCACAGGAGAGGGCTACCCAAGACAGGGTACTGGAAGATCTGTTCCCTGCTTTGCAGGCCTTTTCCCACCTGGCCTGGGAGTGTGGGGCCTGGACTCATTCCAGCTGCAAAAGTTGAAGCTGCTGAACAGATTCTTGGGCTGAGATGTTTGGGGGTTTTGCTGTTGTTGTGGAGGGGGGCTGCTGCTGTTGGTTTTTTGTATCTTGATTTTAGATATTGATGTAATTTATGTGGAAATCATTCAGTTTGGTTGTGTATTTTTTAATATTTAATTGATTATGGCTATTATTATTATTACTGTAATACCCCAACCATTTGGCTGGGTTTCCCAGACCACTCTGGGAGGCTTACAACATCTCTAAAAACATAATAAAAACATCAAGCATGTTGTAGTTTTGTATTTTTTCATGTTGTAAGCCGCCTTGAGCATGGTTTGAATTGTGGAAAGGCAGTATACAAATAAAATTATGTATGCATGTATGTATGCACGTCTTTCCAAATGTGACAAAAGGACTGTGCAACTCCTCCCCGTCTACCCAGGAAGGTTGATGCCAAATTAACACTACACTTTTTCATAAGCCTGGGCTGCTTTTGGTAAGTTTTTCTGCTGTTTGTTGCAGGAATTTTTAGTTGGCTTTCATTCTGTTTTTGTTTAATGCATTTTTGTTGTTTTAATGTGTATCTGTGAGTCACCTTTCCAAATTTCCTGGTTCAAAAGGCAGAATATAAGTTTTTAATAACTAAGAACCAGTGTTGCACAATGAATACCATGCTGGATGTGAACTGAGGAAGATCTGGATTTAAATTCCCACTCAAGGCATGAAGCAGATACCTTGATCCAGTTTATCTCCACCACTCAAACATGCATTCCTCTCCCCTAACTCACAGGTAATTCTGAGGCTAAGATGAATAGCTCAGTGCAAAATACCTTGAGGTCCTTGGGAGAAGGAAAAGATATAAACGTAAATTGAATTTTAAATACACATATATACAGAATAAAATTAAATCAGATTCATGTTGAGCTGTCCAAAGGTATTTGTGGAACAGAATTTGTGTCATGTCAGCAAGTAGGAACAGCAAATCTTACAGGATAAACTATTGAACAACAGGAAAATGACTTAGAGCACAGCTTCCAAAACTGTATCATGACACATTAGTGTGTCAGCTACAATGTGTAGGTGTGCCGTGCAAACACTCCCCACACTCCTCCTGAGGCTGGAAAGAGGTTAGTTTAACCTCCGGTTTGCTAGTAAAATTGAATTAAGGTAAAGGTAAAGGGACCCCTGACCATTAGGTCCAGCCGTGACCGACTCTGGGGTTGAGGCGCTCATCTCGCTTTATTGGCCGAGGGAGCCAGCGTACAGCTTCCGGGTCATGTGACCAGCATGGCTTCTGGCGAACCAGAGCAGCGCACGGAAACACCATTTACCTTCCTGCCGGAGCGGTACCTATTTATCTACTTGCACTTTGATGTGCTTTCGAACTGCTAGGTTGGCAGGAGCAGGGACTGAGCAACAGGAGCTCACCCCGTCGCGGGGATTTGAACAGCCAACCTTCTGATCAGCAAGCCCTAGGCTCTGTGGTTTAAACCACAGCGCCACCCGCATCCCTCTAAAATTGAATTACTGGGTCGCAAAATGATGCATGTCTAAAAAGTGTGTCACCAACATGAAAAGTTTGGAAAACTCTGACTTTGTGTAACTGAGGATTTTAAGTGTGCATGACTAAGGCAGGGTTGTTGTGGAGGTGCGCGTCAGCTGCCCAAGGTCTCAGGAGGGCCCACCAGCACTACCTGATGCACTACTCAAGGGTAGTGTAGCTGTCTGAGCAGGAGGGAGTTCCAGAGCTCCACAACTTGAGTTGGGAAAGCGATAGGGATCATTGTAGCTTCGGTCCCTAAGCATTGCCATGTGTCCTGGTCTGAAAAGCACCTGATGAGTACCAGAGGCCAAAACAAAACTAAGTATTATAATCATAAGTGCAGAAAGTATTTTTTGCACTGACTTAATCTCAATACTATAAAAAGGAGTGGCACCTTTGAAAGACTTCTGTCTGCTTTCATTTTCGTTTCTTTGACTCATTTTAATTGCCAAGCCCTGTTTGTCTATTTCAGTCTATCTAGTTACTGCAAAAAGGAGAGTTCGTGCAGCATAGTGCCTACAATAACTGAAGAAGTTCAAATCTACCTCCACCCTAACCTCACTTGTTGATTTTAAGCCTGTATCTGCCACCTGGAAAGAATCATGTTGATCTACCTTACAGAAGATATTAGGCCCAAAACATACCATGCAGGCAGTCCAAATGCAATTGTTAAGTTAAACCATAGGTACTTAACCTGGATTTATTATGTTGTTCAGACTTGTGAACAAAAAGGTCTATACAAGATTTCTTTGAGGATAAAATGAACAGAGAAAGAACCAATGAATACTGCTTTGAGTGTATAGCTATTTTTAAATGTCCATTTAGAGCTCAGGGTTATAAATGGGTCAGAAATTTTCGATTTATTTAATTTAAATATTTATAAACCACACTTTCATATACTGTACAATATAACAAAGGCAACATACAGACTAAAAGCACAATACAGAAAAACAAGAAAAACATCAAATTGATGATAGTTTATACAGGGGGAGGGAGTGCTTGGTTTGTTTCTTCACGCAAGTCATTAAGCTTTACACAAGTTGTAAATCTAAATAAAAAAGTGGATGCAATGATAATTCTGTTATGGCAAAGAGTGCATATGCACTGTGTTCACATATGCATATGAAAAACTGTCATGACAGCTTGGATTCAAATGCAACAAAAGGAAGACAAGCAATTAAGAGATTCAAAATGGTAATTATGTAAATAACTCCTTTCAGAAATTATTATAATAACCAAATTATTACAAATCAGACTTATACGTGGAAAACAAGAAACCTGTACAAATAACTGAAACAGATGTAAAGTAGATGCCACTAAATATACAACAGGAATACATGAAAGATGGCTTTCTAATGAAAATTACACAGGTGCTCTACAACTGGTAACTTTGGGTCTATTTGTAAAATATCTGAGATTGTGGCTTTCAGAATTAAAATCTCTGCACAACCTGGAAAATGGAACACCACATTGTAAGTATCTACGATTTCCAAGATAGAAACACTGACAGGTGGAGGTAATGACAACAACAAAATTACAAATTCACTACTCTGATGCAGTTTCAATGCATCCAGACTTAAGCAATTTGTGCACAATTTGTAGTATAGTTACTTGCAATGATCGTGTTGACACACCAAACCATAATTAAGCATTATGTGGATGAGCTGGAACAAATTCAAGCATGTACTGTACTGCCTCCTTGCCCTCCTAATTTAGTTTCACTTTTACATCTTGGTTTATCATTGCACTTCTGGATAGCTATAGAAAAAGCAGAAAGCCCTGCTCTATACTGAAGTTGGTAACAGAAGCAATAAGGAATCTGTGCAAGCAAAACACTAGTTTCAAAAAGTTTTATTTTTAAAAAAATTAAACCATCCTCCACCCAACGGGTTCCAATAAGCACAATTCAAAGTGTTGGTGCTGACCTTTAAAGCCCTAAACGGCCTCAGCCCTGTATACCCGAAGGAGTGTCTCCACCTCTGTCATTCAGCCAGGACACTGAAATCCAGCACCAAGGGCCTTCTGGCAGTTCCCTCACTGTGAGAAGTGAAGTTTCAGGGAACGAGGCAGAGGGCCTTCTCGGTAGTGGTGCCCACCCTGTGGAACGCCCTCCCATCAGATGTCAAGGAGAAAAGTAAATCTACAACCTTTGGAAAGATTTCCTAAATAGGGAAGTTTTCTAATGTTTAATGTTTTGTTACATTTTATATATGGCTGAGGCAACCCAGTCAGATGGATGGGGTACAAATAAAATAATAATAATAAGAATAATAATTACTATTATTATTAACAAACACACAATATAACAAGACAGTACAGCATCTTCATACAAGTTATAGGACTGGGGAGCCAATGGTCCAAATCATCTCTCAGCTATGAGCATCACTTGGTTACCCTGGACCAGTTTCTCAGTCTAACTAAGCCTATCACACAGTGATGTTACAATGATAAAACAGAGAGGAGTAGGAACCATATATGCAATCTTGAGCTCCTTGGAGGAAAAGTGGGATATAAATATAGCAAATAAAAATAAATTATATTAAAACCAAAAGCTCAGCTGATTAAAATTGGATTAACCTTATGCCAAAAAGATTGTAGCTACGGTGCCAGTGAAACCTCCCTGAAAAGAGCATTCCAAAGTCCAGGTGCCACCACAGAAAAGGCTCTCCAGCAACTAGCATAGATACAATTCCCAACCCAAGAACAACACTGTTCTTGTGGTATTTTTCTTTTACTGTACTATCTTTTGTTGGGAGTCGCCCAGAGTGGCTGGGGCAACCCAGTCAGATGAGGAGCATATATATATAATTATTATTATTATCATTATCATTACTTAGCACAAACTGCAAGGAGGGAAATGGGTCAAGGCTGCAATCCTACCCCCCGCTATGCAGAAGCAAGCCCTTCCTTGTCAAACCAGGGAGCCTACTGCTAATTTTTTGTCAGCACCCAAAGAAAGCAGCTACGGGCAGCTAGTGCAGCTTGAACTGCACCGAATTCCTGTTAAAAATAAAAAGTAAAGGTTTGGGCTTCAAAGACAGGCGTCCAGAGCATCCTCAGATAAGAGGCCTGCCTGTCCTGTGAAAACCCTCAAAAGCATACTTTCTCACCCACCACGCCTGAAGGGTCCAGGAAGACCTGCCCCGTATCCTGGGGGCGGGGAGGGCTGCAAGGTCAGGGGCAGCCCCGCCCCCATGCAACGCCAGGTGCGCCCACCCACCCACCGCCCATCTTGTCGCGAGGCCACCGTGGGCCGCGAGCGAAAGGCAGGCGGCGCGTCCGCCGCCCACAATCCCGGCCTTACGTTTCTCTGCCTCTTTCCCCAACGACCCCAATAGAGAGAAACGCACCAGGACCCAGGGAAAGGGCAGGCTCCCACCCCGCCCCACTTCCCCAAGCACCGGACCGGTGGGGGGTGGGGCGGCGGGGAAGGGGAGGGAAACCGGGCCCCGCCCCTCAAGGGTCCGCCCCTCTCCCCACCCGCCGGCCCGAGCGAGACGGCGCAGGGCGCAGGCAGCCCAGTCCAGCCCCCTCATCCCTCCGCCACACTTACCGGGCTGGCGAGCTCGAGCGCGGCCCCCTCCCCCCCCTCCTACACCGGCTGTCGCGTCCGCGCGTCAGCCGGCGCGCTGACGTCACCTAGCAACGACGCTCCCGCCGGCCCTGCGCGCTGACGTCCATAGCAGGGCGCAGGAGTGCGTCAGCGAGATACTAAAAAGTTTAGAAGATCCTTCATACCTGGTTGGGCCAAAGACACAAACATACGTGGAGATTCAGTTCTGGGAAAAGTGTATAAATGGTTTCCAAACACTCAGTCTGTTTGCATTTATTTACTTATAGCTATGAGTTTTCCTGGGAGACTTTTAAAAAATAAATAAATAAGGATTTTGTCAGAATGGCAGAGGCCCAAGAGCCTCTGCTCTACGGGGAGCTGGCTTCAGGCACCAGAACAACTCTGCATTGCAAAGATGTCTGCAAACATGGCATGAAGGCTGCCAGCACCAACCCGGCCTTGTGGGAATTCCTTGCAGGTGATGGCAGTGCATGGAAACTGACAGTCGGGTCCTGTAGCCACAGCAGTGACCAGAGGAGGAGGCACCACTGGGAAGAGCACAGAAAGGACAAACACCATGGTGCATCTGCAGCAGCAGAACCAGACGCCTTCATATCTCGTTTTCGCCATGGCCTGCTCTATAACTCTCTTAACAGCCTTCACCCATGAAAGCACACACTTCCATTGTCTCCTGAGACAGACACCTGCCAACCCTACATGAAAACACACACACACAAAACAAAACAAAAAAAACACTGTCAAAAAGTGAATGTAGAAGCCAAAGCGGCTATGGACTTGGGCCTCTGCCATTCTGACAAAATTCTTATTAAATAGCCAAAAGAAAACTTCCAGTTAAATCTTTATGGCCAAGAAAAGAGGCCCAGATGCCAAATATTCACTTGGGAGTTTTAACAAAACAAGTGGGTTTTCTTATTGAATGGCAGAAGAGCCTGCTTCCAGAAATGTGTAACACGACAGATATGGAAAGGCCCTACTGTAGCCTAGGACCAAAGCCTAAAGGCACCCCGCCCACTGAGAGATGTTATCATAGCTTTTGCTGACTATTCTATGAGGATCTAATGAGAGCAACAAGGACAAATATGAGGAAAAACAAGTTATGTTTTTACAAGTTCTGAGCACTGAAAAACCCTAAAAACATTCAAACCAGCAATTGAATTACTCACAGCAGCTGGTATAAAACACAAGCAGGGCATCCTTTTTTCTAATCCTTGAAACTGATGGCATGCAAACCAGAGCTACCTCCCCAAAGGGCATGAGCATGACACACATATTTACTTTATTGAACCTGTCTATCCTGGGGGGAGGGGGAGAAAATCAAGGCAGGAGATACTGGTGACACTGGCCTGTGGGAAGACAGTCCCCATAGCATCACCAAGAAGACGTTTGGGCACAAGCATAGGTGCTAACTCGTAAGAGGCCAAGACCCTTTTGGTCCCCCAAAATTTGGGCTGAGCCACCCCAGCCTCCACTGCAGCTGCTGCTGCTGTGTGAAAGCAAAGGTAAGGCTCCCGATTCCCTACCTACCTCCTCCTCTTCTGGGGCGCCCTCCCTCCTCTCCTCCCTGCTGGCAGCCTTGGCATGGACCCATGAGCCCCTTGCCACTGTGGGGACTTAACCGCTATCACTGCTGGCATCTAGGCGAGCAGATGAGAGGGCAGTGTGCAGGCTGGGGCTGCTGTTATCCCTGGTCTCAGCCTCTAAGCCCCAGCCCAAGCCCCACCTCCCTTGCCCAGCTGCTGGAGCCTCAGAAGTGCCCAGTGAGGGCATGTAAGCTTTCCACATCAGCTTATTCATGTTTAAATGCAGAAAGGCACATACAATCACGGGCCCATTTGAGTATAAAATTAAGATTGTTTTCATGGTGGCCCACATCTTATAAAAATTAGGCCAGAGAGAGAAATGAAATGCATTTCAATTGATGTTAGATGGTGTGTGTTCAGTGATCTCTCCCTTCTGGGTAAGATGGTCCTCAATGTTGGCAGTAGGGAAAATGAAGGTACCCTCATTTGTTATACAGAGACCCTCATTCAGAACATCTAGCCCAGTACAAACTCTGCCCCCTCTGGTTCACAGTTCAGTTTGTACTTGAGTTTCGTTTTCAGTCTCTGCAATACCCTCCTTTCACTAACACCACAGAATACTGGATACCTAACCCACCCAACCTGCAAAGAAGCAAAAGAAATCTTTAAAACACTTAGCCCGGGCTAAATTAATTAAGGCCCCTTCATAAATGGCATGTCCTACCTTTCCTGCGTCACCAACTGCACTCCATTTTACTGCTAAACTTGAAAGTGAATGTATGTACCACAAGTCATAAAGTGAAAGCTTTCCAGCAGCAGGAACTTCTCCAAGTTCAAATATAGCACTAAGCCAGTGTAGAAGCTCAGTGCAAGTACACACTCAAATATGCAAACACTTTCCTTCTAACTCGGGCATTCGCAGCTTGTGACCCAACATGCAGCAGCTACATTTACAGCAATCTGCCAGGTGCCTCTCACTCTCACACACAACCAGTTTTACAATTTCAGATGGCAACGAAAACTATCTTCCTGTCTTCTGTATTTTTCTCATCTGCTAAGAGATTAAACAGACATGTCATGTGAAATTTAGGAGTGACTCTTTTATGAATCCTAGTTTGCGATTACTTCTCTGCACATTAGAAGCTTCTTTCTTCATTAGACGGATGAAGGCTTCTCCCTAACAATGTTAGGAAGCAAGTCCATGAGGCAGCATACCAAAAAGAATTTTTATTCCAACTCTAAATGGGCTGTACTCAACTAAGTCCTACTTAGAGTGGACCAACTATAATTAAGGAACCTTAATCATGCCCATTAACTTCAAGGGGTCTACTCTTGAGGAGGACTAGCTCTAAAAACCACCCAGTATATCCATAAACATGCAGATATGTCCATTTATTTACATACGCACACTCTATGAAAGTATTGATGTATTTTAAAACATTAAAGCATTTCTTCTATCAATCTCATTCTTGGTACTGAGGCTCTCCGTAGCAGAGCTATATTTTTTTTCTGATAAGTCTAATGGATCCCATATTGAAATTGATCCAGACACCCCTTTAAAGAGCTTCCCTGTCTCAACCTGTCAGCTACATAACACCTAACTCATGGCCAGTGTGGTGTAGTGGTTAAGAGCAGTAGATTCGAAATCTGGTGAGCTGGGTTCACGTCTCCGCTCCTCCACATGCAGCTGCTGGGTGACCTTGGGCTAGTCACACTTCTCTGAAGTCTCTCAGCCCCACTCACCTCACAGAGTGTTTGTTGTGGGGGAGGAAGGGAAAGGAGAATGTTAGCCGCTTTGAGACTCCTTCAGGTAGTGATAAAGTGGGATATCAAATCCAAACTCCTCCTCCTCCTCCTCCTCTTCTCCTCCTCCTCCTCCTCCTCCTTAACTTACAACCCCTTAGGCTGAATCACTTTTAACTTTACTCCTTTGGTGAAAGATCTAATTAATGACCTCAGTAAAATGTCCCACTTATAGTTCCTAAGCAGATCAGTGGTTTTCAGTGGCCTCACAGTGGCTGCAACTGGTCAGTCATTTAAATGGACCCTGGTGCTCCAAAAGAAAATTACAGTTGGCTTAGGTAAAGCTATTCATAAATGTTTTAAGTTATTATTCTCTTTCAATGTAGAAATTCTTTGGAGTGTACAATAGAGGCTTGACTTTAGAAAACTGTGAACCAATGTCCTTTTGCTCTTAGCAACTGTAGTCTACATGCACTGCAGTTTTCAGACAGGGCTCTAAAAACTATGACATGATACAGCACCTAAGAAAGCACAACTGTTATGTAATTATTAGTTCCAAGTCTTTTCCCGAAAGGATTCAATAGCTTCCACTGCTAACTGTGAGATACTAATTGCTCAAAGTGAGATATGAGGACAAGAAGGTGGGGGACTGGAACTCATTTCCATGTTTTGACAATCTCCATTTTTAGCTAAATAGGAGGGAGGTGGAATGACTGAGTGAAGCTATAGCTTGTGTTAGCCACATCTGTTGTCTTCACAATTATGCAGCCTACACACTAACACTGAAAAAGCAAGTGTATTTTAGATTAATGATTTCCCTTCCCATTTGAGCGCTCTACCCATGATTAAAGCAAATACATTTTTAATGTGTTTATACACCCCCTATGGGGCTTTAAAATTATGCTGGCTAGAAGTAGCAAACTTTTCAATTATGTATTATAGATTAAAAGACATTATTAAAGATGCCAGTAAGAAGGTTGCTTATATACATTACCTTGAACTGTCACCGAAATATTCAACTCCAAATAAGTTTTCAAAGCATCATGAAGCTTAACTTAGCCAAGAAACGATAAACATGTGATAAATTGAGAAGCACTGCCCTGGCCGATGTGTTCCTCCTCAAGCTCCTGAACCAGGCACAGCTCTGCCCTGAACACCAACCCCACCCCTAGGGTACCTCAACTTCCAGGACTATCTCAACAACCAGTTCTGTGCTAACCAAGAGCTGCTTGTGTAAGGCAGCTTCCTTCTGTTCTATGTGAAGTGACCCAGACAAACTCAGCTCTGCCAGCAATTCTGTTCACAGTCATTACAGTTGTTCCTTTCCTCTCAGGCAAGCAGAGTATTCTGAAGAGTTGCATGGGAGGGTGCCAAAAGAAGAGGTTTTTTTGGGGGAAGGGAAGAATGGTGCAGGGCACCTTGTTCCTCATTTACATATTCTTCCATGTGTTCTGACAAAAGAAGGACGCGCAGAGTTTTTAACTTGAAATTTTTATTATTATTATTATTTGATGTCAACACTGCACTCAAGGCTGGTTAATCCCAAAAGGAGATCTAAAGTGCTGCTAACAATGCCCCAATTAACAAAGACAGTTGAGTCAGGGCTATTCGGCAAAGTGTGGATTGCATAGTCTAAATGTGTCAATACAAATTAAACACTGATGAAGACCAACTAGTTCATGTGTCAGTTTTGTAAACTTTGGGAGAGCTTGGAAACAACTAGAAACCCACCGAAGACAGGTAAAGAGCACAACAGGTGGTACATTAACATTTCAGACATCTAGGCTTTAGTTTATGTTAGAGCTACTGTATACCAAGACAAAATTGATATTAAGAAGAAAATACACGTCATGCCACCTAGCTCCTGAAGGGCACCTGTGGGTGTGATATTCAGTAGTCCACAAAGTGGGAGAGGAACAAAACAGGATGGCTAAGTCAAAGTGAATTATGTCTGCCTGAAAAGTGGGATGGCATCCTACCCCACTTCAAGCACTTGTAGCATTCATACCGTAAGTGTAGCACTTGCCTGTTCATCTTTAACTGCACACTGCCATTTCATTCATAGTAACTTGTGCACTTGGGTTCAAGGCACAAAGCAACAACAGGATTCAGGAACAATGCAGACTAACAGTATATGTCTTACTCAGAAGCATATCTCACGAGTTCAATGGGCCTTAATCACTAGTAACTGCAGCTGAAGTAGTCATACACCCATGAAGGGGTCATGATAAAAATCCTCAACAAATGCAGCTTTGCCACCATCAAAAAGGAGCAAGACTTCAGTATTTGCTTCCACTTCATAAAACATGAAAGATCTAAACAGTCTTGTATTTTGCCAGCATGTTTAAATAATGCAACTGCAGCCATATTGCATACCAAAACTAAAAATTTACTAAGAATAAGAATCTGGCCATAATATACTACAAAATGTGGCCAGCTACGAAAAGGTTACAATTATGATTTCTGTGCAGGATAAACCAAGTAACTAATTTCAGAACATACTGGCTACATTCAAGCAGTATGGCAAACTATGGGATTTTCTTTTAAAAAATGTTTGAACTTGTGTTAGGCTCAATCATGGTTTGCACTAATTATTGTCTGCCATTACATCTGAATTCACAAACCACTGATAAACCAGTTATGACTGTTGCTCCATCTCAAAATGCTGCTGCTCTGTGCAGACAGGAAAGAACTTGTGAAATGTGCAGATCAAAGACAAAAGAAGGTAAGAAGCTCGAAAACACAGTTTATCTGTTGTACATTTGGAAGTGCACACCACCGTGTGGGTTCTTAAATACAGTCAGCACAAACCATAGCCTTTTCTTATGAAAATAAGCAGCACTAAGCCCCATTCATATGCATCTTCCTTGCATTTGTTCGTGCATTAGGAAAAGATATTAGAAGCTTACACTTCCAAGTTTGTGGGTGGCAAACCATAGCTTCCTGCATTGCCAAAATGGTAAAGTATAGCTCACCACAAGCTAGAAATGGAAGTTTCCCATCTCCTACCTTTGCAGACATAGCAAGGGGAAAGGGAATACTGTTTATTCCTATTTGTTTATCATTTGGCGAATGACTAGAACAACTTTTTGTTAAATCAGGAGGACATTGTTAAGAATTTTCGGTCTCTTGATGGCAAGATCACTACGCAGTATTTCCAATCGGGATTATATTTATCATATGGTTCGGATTCAGGATTTCAATCCAGTAGCCATCAGGATCCTGGATAAAAGCAAGTCCTTTCATTTTACCTACAAAAGAGAAATATAGTTTATAAGCTTTAATAGAAGAAGTCCTCAACAAATTCATGTTTCAAGCCTCTAAAACGAGTTTAGCAAAAAAACAAGTAAACAAACACGAGCCGACTTACAATTTGAGAGCCACTATTTACACCGAAGACTTACCATCGTCTGGTTTTTTGACGAATTTCACTCCCAGCTCCTCAAATCTTTTACAGGCTGCATTTACATCAGGAACAGCAATTCCAATATGACCTGAAAAACAACAAAGTAACCAAAGGCAATGATGCTTTTAATACAAAGGTGAATAAAACCTTCTTTTCTTAACTCAATTGCAAATCAGTTTTTTTGTTACAATGTAGAAAGTGCACTTAATATACCAGAGTTAATTTATGCCATAGCATAAATGTACGTTACAGTTCTCTGGGGACGGTATTGCATGCATAATCCGAGCTACATCAGAGTACACAGAGACAATCACTGTGAAGCGCTTGTTGATATCTGACCTCTTATGCAGGGGAATGTTGTGTGAAAATATGCTTCTAGACCCAACAACAACAGGAAAGCAGAATGCAGAAGCTGGCCATCCTCAGATCATCTTTTAAATGGTTGATAGTTTTTGTGTGGGGGAGAGGATTTCATAGTTTGTTCATCAAACATTTGCTTAAGAGTGAGCCTGCTAAATTAGACCCAATGCCTATTTTGCGCAGCATCAGTCCCCCCCCCCCAGTGGCCAATGAGCTGTGAAGCCTATGGGGAATCCCACATCATCACATCCCACGTCCTTCTCACACAGTTGGACCACAGCAACAGATATTTAAATGCATGCTGATGATCCTGGAGGTAGCATATACCCATCAGGACTAGTGGCCTTCCCATCAGTCCCAGTCAGCATGTCCAACAGTGAGGGATGATGAAAGTCATAGTCCCAACAACACCTGGTCACAGGTTCCCCATCCCTTTCTGAAGCCATCTAAGTTGGCTTTATGTCACCTTTCCATCAAAACAGGCATTCCAACTGTGGCTAGCTCTATGATGTGACAGGAATAACACCCATGACAAACCAAACTGGTGAGGCACCGGGGGGATAGGGTAATGGCAACAAGGCACGCACAACTGAAAAACCAACTTTAACTGAAATAAACTGCACTATTGCCTGCAGTTTATGAGTCACTGCCATCAGAGTTGGAGCACCTACAGGAAAATGGCACTCTCTTCCTCCCTAGAGGAACACTTACTAAAGGGCTGTGCGTCAGAAAGAGAAAGATGCAGAATAATGTGTGCACCGGATCCACACATTTATTCAAGACACACCCTTAACTGCTGTTGCTTCCTCAAGATGTAGAAATTGCTCTCAAGATTTTGTGCCAAATTCTCTGAAGTAATTATGAATCCAGTTATTCTGCCTTTATAATAAGTTCAATTACCCCAGTTAGCTTTAAGTCTATAAAACCTGGTGAAAACTCTGGAATTGGATTACACCTATGTTCTTGGCATCTACTAGTTAAGATAGGTTTTGTTGAAATTCACGGGAAGAAAAAGAAATGTGAGCATTACCCACATCAGCTTTCTTTACAACAGGGGTGACTTACCACGGCCTGCATCTGCCCCTCCCCCAAGAGGCTTTTTACCCTGAGGCAAATGTTCCCAATTTAAAAAGTGTTTTTTAAAATTACCGACTACTCCCTTAGGTTACCCATTGTAATACTAAAATCTCTTTTTGTGACCTTCCAAGACCCCCCCCGCCCACTTGTCATTTAAAATTATAATAATAATAATTTATTTAGTTTTACTGACCATTCTTGCTGGTACCCTATTGTGATTCCAAATTGTTCTGGTGATTTCCAAGATCCCCAACCCCACCCTGCAGAATGTATCCTTTTTAATTGACCATGCCCACTTTTACACTTTGGCCCCAAGAGACTGACCATGGGTCAATGCAGCCCTTGATCCTAAAAAGGCTAACCACCCCTGCTTTACAACATACCGAATCCTCGGGGATCTGAATTGCCATTGTGGTAAGCCTGACTCTCATCATTTTCAGTGCCCCAGTTGCTAGAAAAGAAGGAGATGTGGGGGGTGGGGAGGGAAAGAGAATAAGAACAAAAATAAGAATGCATGGTGATAAACACAGTTATAACAATAGCAAAAGAGAACATTTAACAGTGCTTGTGAGGAGAAGAGACCCAGCCATCAGGGGTATACAACATGAACAGATAAAATGATGAACCTTTCCAAGTTACTAGAATCAATATTAAACAAAATATTAAGTCATGGATTAAGATGATAGTAATATAACATTATTCACTTGAAAAAGCCATTTTATTGAAGGAAGTCTTTTCACTTCATTGACAAATATTAGAACCATTTTATATTTGTAATTATGTTTTGCTCAAAGCAAACTAAGGCCAAGAAGATGGAAGACTGAAGAATCAGCATCAAAAACCAGTTGCATCGTAGAAATGCTAGAGCAGATGTGGGGGGAAATGACAAAAAAAAAACCACTATGAAGTATAATGGAATGGAATTCCAGGATAGGTGTGTGAAAAAACCCCATAAGAACCTAGAAGGAATTTGGAGGACAAACAGGATCTTTTTTCATAACTTGAAAAAGAGCTGGCAAATGTTGTAAACTTTTTGTCAGAAACTGGCCTGACAGAAGCAATGTAGCTCAACTGACCATTTTCTTGTGCGGAACCATGTTTTGAGGTTCCCAAAGTTCCCCTGGGAAGAAAGACTGACTGTTTAAACCACTCAGGGAACTGTAGCTCTGTGAGGGGAATAGGTGTCACCTAATAACTCTCAGCATCCACTACAAACTACAGATTCCAGGATACTGCTTCAAACGCATAGTGTAGATGGGGGCGATAGTAGTGAAACAGAAAGGACAATCACAGGCATTGCTCCCACTCTCTAGTGCTGCCCCTTCATTAATCACAAAAAAGCACACCAAATCAAAAAGTCTCAAATGCAATTTCAGAGAGCGACGAACAAGCTTGTCCTAGCACCGAAATAAGGGAAGGCGCAGGCAAAGTTCAGTCTATTATTTAATCAGTGCTCTGCTTCCAGCCATGTACACTGTACTAGACATTTGAGGGGGAGTTTTGTTGTAGTTAAGTGACAAGAATATATTAGGATTTATTCTTAGCATCTACTGATGCCTAACATTTTAGTCAAAACATTCTGGATATGCTTTCATTTTCACACTAGCATCATATGGTGACATACTGACAAGCACCAAAATAGATTTTGTTATGATTTGCAACATATGCCAAATATGTGCATTTTATTTCAGTGTTAAGTGACAAGCATATGCTTTGAGAAGCAGAGTTTGTATAATGAACACAACTTCTTTGCTGTCAGAAACAATTCTGTACCTCTTGCCACATTTTAAACTTTGCAGACTAAACATTTGCCAGGAGGTAATTTTCATTCTGTAGCTGCTACTTCTGCATTTCATGTGTAATCTGGGACAGTCCACTCCAGTTTGAATGTCCAGGAGGGTTTAGGTGAACACCTAAAGCTAGCTGGTGTGTAAGAAAGGCACTCTGTTCACAAGAAACTTGAACACTGCTTCAACTATATTAATAACCAGCAGAATAATCAAAATACAAGGAAAAAACGTGATTTACAGAACACAGTTTTAACACTCACTGCGTCAGTTCTAATACGCCCTTTCTAGACAGAGTCCACGCAATTCCCTCTTTTTTATCTTTTGGAATATCATTTTTATCTTCGTAAGCCAAGAAGTAGAGGGAGAACTTCATAGCAGGGAAGTCAAACTTGTTGAGTAGGCTAGAAAGATAAACAGCTTGAAATTAAATTTATGTGAGAAAAGCAGACAGATAACACACTCACCAAAGACATTCTAGGTTTTGTAATCAAGTTCTCATGCTCACGTCCAAAAGGTTATGAACATTTAGAAAATATAAGTCTTGTGGCACCTTAAAGGGTAACAAATTTATGATGATGCAAGCTTTTGCAAACAAGAATCCACTTCAGAGATAGATCAAAAGAAAACTTAGGCAATAATCTATTTTTAAAGCGCCACAAGGTAATTTGGTGTTTTTACTGCAGAAGACTAACGCACTCAATTACTGTAGTCTAGAAAGTCAACATTTGCTCCTCTTCTTCATAGTTATAACAGGACTGCCAGAAATGCAGAACATGATACTCTCACCACTGCCATTTAAGGGGCAATACTATGCCCCATGTGTATGCCATAGGCAAGAAGAGGCAAACAAATAGTTGGGGTAGTTTGCCTTTTAATTTTAAAAAGTGCACAGCGTGTTTTTTCGGCATGCTTACTTGGACAGCAATCCAAACCGACCACCGCTGAGGCTCTATGTCTAGGTGCCTTTTTTTCTTCAGAGGGTTTTGTTATTGTTATTATTCATTTCATTTCTATACAGTCATACCTCGGGTTACAGTTGCTTCAGGTTGCGTTTTTTCGGGTTACAGACCATTGAAACCCGGAAGTACCGGAACGGCTTACTTCCGGGTTTCGGAGGTCACGCATGTGCAGAAACGCTAAATCGCGCTTTGTACATGCGCAGAAGCGCCGAATCGCAACCCGTGCATGCACAGACGCGGGTTTCAAACGCTGCAGTTTGCGAAAGTGCATCCCGCATGGATCACATTCGCAATCCGAGCGTCCACTGTACCACTTTAAATCTCAAAGCCGTTTACAACACATTAAAACATCAGAGAAACAACCCAGAATAAAACAAATTCAGGCATCAAAGAAAAGATTTCAGCTCCTTCTCTAAGTGACATTTTGCTTTCATCAGTTGCCAACTTGGCATCCAGAGATCACCACATGGGCATAATTGGACCCAAACTATATGCCTGGCTCATGACTAATTTCCAACACTGATCTAGAGTACAGGGCCTCTCCAACCTCCCATTGCTCCCTCCAGCAGCAAACAGAATTCCATGGTGTGGAGAGAACTCAGAATTACCAAGGCTTGTAATTTCTACTCAGGAATGCTGTTTCATAGGCAACATTACCAAGCTCTAATCTCTGACCAGTTTCTACCAGTTGGTGGGGCAGGTAGATGAGCAGTTTGTTCACCAAGCATGGCGTGGATCACTTCACAGTTCTAGGAGAGGCAGAACTTTTATGTCCCACTGTTAAGCTCTGTATCACCAACATGAAATATTTAGAAACATTCTTGTTCAAATTTGTTGCATCTTAAGCCATGCTAAAAGCAGGTCATGCAATTATGTCTCCAATGTCGTATCCTTACAGGACTGGCACGCTTGCAGTTTAGAACAGACGATTGTGAGACGCTAATGAGAAAAAAAAGAGCCAGCCAAAAAAATCAGTTGGTACTTACGTCATTCCGAGAACCTTAGTATAAAACTCCAGAGACTTTTTGGGATCTTTTACCCTGAGCATCGTCTGTTGTAGCAGAAAATCCTACAGAAATATATAACACTGCAATGTAGCTTTTACTTGAATGATTTTGTTAATTCGAGCTCCACATACAAAACGTAAAGTGTACAGAAACTATACAGTTAATGCTTTCAAGATTATTACTGTTCTGTGAATAGTGCCAGATGAACAAATTATGTAGTTAAAGTGAAAGGCTACAATCCTAAACGTACTTATTAAAGAGTAAGCCTCACTGCCTAGAGCAAGACTCATTTGTGAGTGAGTAGACATAAGACTGTTTTGTTACACTGCAAGCAAAACTTGGGGGGGGGAGGAGGAGCAGAGCAATAAGAGTCTTTGCCAAATCCCAAACACGGCCACCTTGGCCAGCAAGGGCAGAAAGGGATGGCTTTTCTTACCATTTCACTGCAACAGCTCCAGGCTGGCATTACTGAGAGGCCTGAAGTACTAGGCCTCTCAGAGGACCCACAATGTTTTGGATCCAACAGTAAGGATAATTTTAGAAGGGGAAATAGCATGAAAGCATAGATGTGTAATGTATAAAGTGGTCTGAATGTTTAAAATATCTGTGCTGTACAACACAAGTTTAATTGTTTAGTAGTTGGAAAATTGGGTAAAGGGATCTGGAATGTAAGATGATTTGGTTTATTTAAAGAACCAGAAGAGGGGGTGGAGGGAAGTATGGGGATTTGGGGTGTGTGTGTAAAAATGTGTTCTTCTTGATTATTTTTTAATGTTAATGAGAAATGTGTGGGGTAATCTGGTATTGATACAGTGTGGCATATATTGGATTTTTAAAAATTGAAAATAAATTACACACACACACACACTTGCCTTGGAACCTAACCGCTGTGTAAATTGGGAATTGCCTGTATTTTAAACTGGGGTTGCAGATGCAACGGTTCCAGAATAGTTTTTAAAATACATATGACTGCGCAATAACAGTCAAACTCTGTGTCCTAGTCCGACACAGAAACAAATGGGACTGAGCAAAATGCTTTGATTGGGGTTCAAGTACAGCAGGCATAGGCAAACTGACCCTCCAGATGCTGTGAGACTACAATTCCCATCATCCCTGACCACGGGTCCTGTTAGCTAGGGATCATGGGAGTTGTAGTCTCAAAAACATCTGGAGGGCCGAGTTTGCCTATGCTTGAAGTACAGTGTCTTTATTCCAGATTATTTCTATGCATGCAAAAGCATTGCAAGAAATTGTATTTTAAAGCCACTAGCAGTACATTTCCAAGCAGGTTCTTTCAACCGTCCTACTGTGTTGAAGGGGGCTTATTAATGGGTTCAGTGTGCAGCCCAAGCAAGGCCACAACCTTACACCAGTTATGCTGAAATCCTACACAAACTCAACGAGGCTTATTTCTCAGTAAAGCGTGTGTAGTAGCATTACCCTGTGAACAATGCTTTACTTAGTAGGGCATTTCCAAGTAAATGGAAATGCAGAGGCCTGGGCGCCTGTAAGAAACGGACAGCTAAAGCAAGGCAAACGTGGGTTAAAGGATCTCGCTATATACTCTCCCAGGAAAGATTACAGCTCCTCACCAAGAACAGATCGCACAGAGACTCTAAACCGCGATAGCCGGCGAGCTCAAGCATGCCGGGAGAGATATGATCCTTCGAGTCACGGCGCTAAAGTTCAGCCACGCAAATATTCGGGTGAAAGGCGATCGCTGGCTGGCCCTGCCTCGGCTCTGTATCTCCAAGCCCGAAAAGAGAACCGAGCCCGTCTCTTTTGCACGCCGCTTGCAAAGGGAGAGGTCCCCTTGCAAGGAGTTAATGCAACTTCCCAACGCTTTGCAATTCTGCGCCCCCTACAAAAAGCAACCCTCCCTCCATTTTATATATGCACACATTAAAAATCATCTCCTCGCTTTACCTTCGTGCTGGGATGAGGGTCGGAGCAGACACTGAAGGCCGCTTCATCGGTGAGGCCGACGGGCTCCCCTTGCTCGGACATGTTGAGGCTCTGGAGACGAACTGCTTCCCGGAGTGGATCCTAAACCCTACAAGCGTCTAGCTGTCGCGACAGGGAGAACGAGGTTCCCTGAATCTCTGGCCAATAGTGACCAGTCATGCAAATCAGGGCACCTCGCGTCATGCAATCCCTTCCGCCTATAGCAGCGCCGCTTCCCTAGGACGAAATCTCTGTTCCTACAACTCCCAGAATCCCCAGCAAAGCCGGTGATTTTTAATCCCGTCCTTCGCAGATTGCGACACTGTTCCTTTTTCAGGGAAGCGGAAGCAGTAAATGTTAATTCAGATCATAAAAAATGGTTAGCTAAAAAATTCCAGCCCGGACACTGAAAGCACTATAGGCACAGTATTTTACAATCTTGGTAACCATTTTCAAGTCAATGCCAGGTTTCTCATGCATTCGAGAAGAAAGTCGCGGAACTCTCCTGCCATGCTATGCAACAACTTCATTCCATTTAATGTGCTGAGCTTGTTTATTTTGTTGTAGAACTTCTACCTCTTTACTTTCTGATGGATATGGGTTTATGTTAGCTCCTGTCTTTGATGTAAACTTCTGACTTTTTCCACAGGCTGCGTACCAGACTCAAGTATGGTGGTAATGCACCAAAGTATACGACAGAAATAGAGCATCAAGATAAGAAAAGTGCTTCAGTTTTACTGTGGAATTTAAGCTGCTATACTGGAAGGAAGTCAACCTCCAGAATTTCAGGCCACACTTTTATTGTACTTCACCAATAAAAAATCAGTATGTATATAAAACTTAAAACCATGATACCTTCTTTATGCACTATTTCTTTTAAAAAGCAAGTGTTCAAAAGCTTGTGCTACTGATTCTCATGGAGAATGCGTGTGTTTGCAGTTATCTAGTAATGGAGACATCATCTGTGATAAGCCTAGAATGTAGAAAAAGCAGGATAACTTTAAAAAGCACGACCAGCTACTGATCCTCATTTGATTTATCCTCAGCAATACTGTCAAAATCCTTTCAGGGATGCCCATTCTTTTACCTCTTACTTTAGAAGCTTATAGACAGCCCATTTGCAGCACAAATATTCTAAGATGGGGAAACAAAGCTAACAGCCTCTTTCATTTGTGGCAGTGTGAGACATTTATCTCCATGAAGAAGAAGGTCAAGGAGATAGTCCTTGGCTAGGTTCGCATAGAGGGTCAGAGAACGACCCAAATCTATGTGTAGCAAGAGTTGTCTTTGGTTGGGAGTGGTGGTGGAGTTTGGCTGGGCAACGCAACAGCAGCTTGTTGGAAAGACATGGGCCACGCGCGCATGTCGTACTTTTAAAGCACTATGGTATCACCTGATAAACTTCCTAAAGAATTCTGTAGCCCTATTGCCTTACCGGAGCAACCGCTCTCACAGCACTTTCATAATCCCTTTTTCATGGAAACTTGGGGAATTGTAGGTGACCAAGGAACAGAATGAGATGTAGCCTATGATCCTAAACACACGTGTATAATTGAACTGTTAAATGCTAATGAGCACAATGTGCAAAGTATGGTTTTGTGCTCTAAATTAACAGTTACTTGGGAAATTGGTTTTAGGGTCCTAGTGGAAAACTCTGGCACTGAGAAAGATTAATATCATTACAGTATTATGATATCACTAAAAGAGTACCCAGAACCGCTCAGGAAGCTTAGAAATCCCAAAACATTGTGATTTTTAAATGGATCAAAATGGCACACGGTGTCCAAATGTTAATGAAGAATGCCGCCTCCACCTTGGGAATCTTCATGTCGTTTGGCGACAATATATTGAAAGACAGCCAAACTTACACCAAAAATAGGCAAAGTCACAATCAAAATGGTGCCTGGCAAAGACCACCCCCACCCCTCACATACACATTGGGAATCCTCATGCTGAGTTTGGCAGCAATATATTTAGAGGCAGCCAACCCTTTGCCAAGAAACAGATGAATTCATGCAAAAGTCACGTTTTGATCTGCCATCTTGTTTCAAAATGGCACCAGGCATCCAAACATTGACATAGACCCCCACTTGCCTCTTGGGAACGATATCTCGAGAGTTTGGCAATGATATCTCGAGAGGCAGCCCAACCTCTAGATGGTGCATATCTTTGGTGCATCATTTAAAATAAAATGTGTCATTCTGCTCACTCGCTCACAAAGAATATACAAGAGAGATGGAGATAGATCTGGTTTGTTCAGCCTTAGCAGTAGAAGGATCATCACAGCTTTGTGAAAGCAGACTTTGATTCAGGCCTAAAGTGGACCTGCTCCTTGTACACAGCACCCCTGTGTCCATAAAATAGGAGAGAGGGAGGGAGGAGGGAGGGAGAGAGAGAGAGACTAATTAACAGAAACAAAAGCTGAAACAGAACTTTGCAAATACTGTAAAATCTAACTCAGAGATTTTTTTATGAGTTGAATGACTGAGATAAACAAGAAGCATGTTTAGCATTGCCTACCCCAGAGATGTCAAGTGCACTCATTTACTTCCTTTCAAGTATATAAGCAAATGGTAGTCAGCTGCCGCTATTTAGCAAAGCAAAATGTTGCTGCAGTAATAGCACAAATCTTTATACAACTGGCCCTGGGTAGCCTAGTTCTTTCTGATCAGGATCTAGAGTATTGCAGTGTGTCTTCATGTACACTGAATTTACCGTACCTGAGAGGCTAGATGCACATTCTGCTTTTGTACACCTCGGCTGCCACAATGAAAGGTATTTGCCTAGCAATGGGGATTGTATAGTTTGCTTCCAAGCTGTCAGCAACACTTTTGTGTGGATCTCTCCCCCATTTGAGTAGATGCTTGTATGTATCATTTGTGCAATAAAGTGGGTAAAAGGTAAAGGTAAAGGTACCCCTGACCGTACGGGCCAGTCTTGCCAGACTCTAGGGTTGTGCGCTCATCTCACTCTATAGGCCGGGAGCCAGCGCTGTCCGGAGACACTTCCGGGTCACGTGGCCAGCGTGACATCGCTGCTTTGGCGAGCCAGCGCAGCACACGGAACGCCGTTTACCTTCCCGCTAGTAAGCGGTCCCTATTTATCTACTTGCACCCGAGGGTGCTTTCGAACTGCTAGGTTGGCAAGCGCTGGGACCAAGCGACGGGAGCGCACCCCGCCGCGGGGATTCGAACCGCCGACCTTTCGATCGGCAAGTCCTAGGTGCTGAGGCTTTAACCCACAGCGCCACCCGCGTGTAAGTGGGTACCTTATGATAAATAGCAACAGCACTGCTGCACTTCTGTGCAATAAACCATTTGTGGTGGGTTTTTTTTTTTAAAGTAAGACATTTCATGATAAGAAAAGTAATGGTGGGGAAATGTGGAACAACTGCCATTTGACAGCAATGTTGTGTAGCATCCACACAGATGTTGTGCGAACAGATCAAGATGAACACTCCATAAACAGGTTTTCTGGAAGCAACCATACAACATTACAGTTGGGCTTGCATCATGATTCCATCCCATTATTGGGTGGGCAGGTTCTGTGCCCAACTGCCAGTGTGGTTCATGCACACCTTAGAATGTAATGTGTCCTTCCACATATAGTCCCAGGTGGGTTCTTGGAAGCCTGTTTAAACTGCATTAGCTGTGTGAGTCGGCTTTTTATGAATTCTTCCACCCACTATTCCTGGGTTTCATTTTGTTCTGAAGAGGAGAGAGAAACTGCTCTGATCTCAGTGGATGAATTCACTGTGACTGCGTTAGTGGTTCATTCATCTTTTTGAACAAGGTAAGTCAGAGGACATTCTTGTGTTGGGAGAGAGGGGAATACTTGACATCTTGTGTCTTGTTTTAGAGGAGGAAAACTGGAGAACACAAGCCTATAGAGGAAGACCTGCTGCCCTCTGTACAGTATAATGAAACCCTGTCTCAGTGGTCTGGCGAAAGAAGCAGTATCGGCAATAGTCTTAGCACAAGGATGGAAGAATGAGGAAACCCCAATGAAAGAACAGTGGCAAGAAAAACTGATGAGCTATACGGAATGGCTAAATTGACATATAAACTGCGTGACAAGGACAATCGTGACTTCAAGGAAGAATGGGAACTTTTTACAAATTATTTAAAAAGGCAACAAAATGACTTGGACTCCTTGGCAGGTTTTGAATAAACATCCACAAATTTATTAGTTGAACACATGACAAATAAGGCAAGGATATGTACAATTAATAACATGCAGAGAACAATATGTACGAAGAAATAAGAGAGGGGAGCTGAGGGAAGTCCTTGGCGGGGGGGGGGAGGAGGGATGGGGGGAAGGAGAAAAATAACGTAATTGATTATTTGGATTGATAATTTGGTATGTTGAAAGTGTTTAATAAAAAAAATTATATTTTTTTTAAAAAGAAAGAGGCAGTATCATGTGCTGTAATACCCTATTGGCCCGAATATAAGTCATATTTTTTCCTCCAAATTTTGACCGTGAAAAATTAAAGTGTGGCATATATTTGTGACCTTACAAAAAGCCTGGCGCAGCGTGAGGTGAGCTGCCCCCCCCGGTAGAATGTCTCTTCTTGCCCAGCAGGCCCCCACAGCTGTTAGGGAGAGGGGGGGCCACACGGTATGGGGGGGCAGCCACTGGTGGGTTGCGAGTGCCCAGGCAGGCTGCTGCCACCGCCCTATGCAAATCTCCCCCCAGCTGCACCGTGTAGGGTTGTCACTTTGGAGAAGAGTCGAGGCGCCTTCAGCAGCCCCCCCATCATTTCCCAGTGCACTGTGCAGGTCCTCTAGGGCCACATTTTTTTGTTCAGACCACTCGGTCACTGCCATGTGTTGTCTCTCCCCCCCCCCCGAATTTTAAAGGTTCGGCTTATTTGCGTGTGCGGCTTATATTCAGGCCAACACAGTAAATGTTTTGAAATGATTTTATTGTCTGCCTTCCAGTCAAAAAAGGAATTCAATTTTATTTATTTTTTATTTCTGATCATCTATTGAAAATGTCTCTGCTTGTTCTTGTCCTCTAGCAATTTGTCTTAACACTTCAGTCAGTGCAACCTTTGGCACCTTGTGGAGATGAACTCCTCTTAGGAGGTTGTTCCAGTGCCTAACCCAAGCCTTGTGGTGACTGGTGTTCTAATTTTTGTTTTATCATATAGACACAGACATTGTTTGCACACTAGCATTTGAAATGGAGGAGACACCAGAAGCTCCAGGTGCTGGTGAGGGCGCTGCTCCAGAGCCTGCTGCTGCACCACAAGAGCCTGCTCCTGAACCAGAGGCACCCACGGACATGGATGCTGCTCCTGGTTCAGAGGATGCTCAGCCTCCCCCAGATCCTGACGCAGGCCCCCCAGCAGATGCTGAACTCGGCGGCCCTGAGGGACCAGAGGCTGCAGACTCTGGACCTGGTCCAACAGAGGAAGGAGCTAGAGAAGCTGCGGAGGATGGCGCTAGAGAAGCTGCAGAGGACGGAGCTAGAGAAGCTGCCGAGGAAGAACCAAAAGAAGTTTCTGAACGTAGCCGACCTAGACCCCCTGGCCGTGGGCCGGCAGACGCCGCAAGCCGTAGGACATCTAAATTCCGCCGGAGCACCAGTGGGGTTCAGTCTCTGCAGGAAACTCTAAAGGAAAAACAGGTTTGTGTGTCAGAGTTTGGGGGGGTGTTTTACAAGCCCTTCCACTTACATTTAGGCATGTATTAGTGAGATGATGCGTTATACAGTCATACCTCAGGTTACAGATGCTTCAGGTTGCGTTTTTTCGGGTTATGGACCGCCGAAACCTGGAAGTACCAGAACGGATTACTTCTGGGTTTTGGTGGTCGCACATGCACAGAAGCGCTAAATCACGCTTTGCACGTGCGCAGAAACGCTGAATCGCAACCCGCACATGCCCTGTGGGCTGCAAACACTGTGGGTTGCGAACGTGCCTCCCGCATGGATCACGTTCGCAACCCGAGCATCCACTGTACTCAGTTGATATTTTCCTGTCCAATATACTAACTAGGCACAACTTTTGGCACTCAAAAGTCTTTATGGTGGAAAGGATATAAACAGCAGGTAGTTCAAGTGTGTTCCCCAATCCCTGCATAACTACAGAGAATAGAAACTGACTTAAAACTAGTAACGTTTCAGGGCAGATCCTCCAGATCCCTTCAAAGCCTCATCTAGGCAGAGCATTATCCCGTCGGCTTCTGCCACCTCCGCTTCTCGGCTGTTTTGTCTTGAACTGACAATGGAGTTTTTTTGGCATGTTTTGAACTGGCGGGGAGTTGTTGTAGTTGATCTCATATTAGCCAAACCCATTCCAGATTGTGCCGAGAGTTTGCCCTTCCGCAACCATAATGTAGTTTCAGGCTCTCAACCATTGTTCTTTTATTTTTATTGTTTCAGAGATAGAGTAATGGAGAAATTCTCAGGTACTCAAAATGAAAGTGTAGCAGTAGAGCAGGTGGTGGAGAGGACCTCAGACTGAATGCGGCCTTCCAGTCCTCTCTGTCTGGCTCTCAGAGCTGTTACCAATCCACCTTAAATTTGCACCCTAAATGTTTCTGCTTGGCTGTAACGTGCCTGAACTCCCACAATGCCTCTTGCTTGCCTGGAAGGATACAGAGGGGTGTGTGAGTGGGCATGGAAACTAGCTTACTGTAGAAAGGTACAATTTACATTTGTTGAGCCACCCCCTGTCACTTATATCCCTAACCACCACTGACATGTGGCCCTCAAGAGGCTTTCCAGAGGGCAATATAGCCCCCCACGCTGTATTAGATAGAATCAGTTTACAGAAAAGTTTTAAATATGCTATTTATTTATTTATTTATTTGCTTATTTATACAGCACTACCCAGATGGGTTGACAATACAGAAAAGTATGCAAGAGAGACAACTGAGGAAGGTGGAGGGGAATGGAGCCAGCACGACGGGGGGGGGGAGATGTGATTATTATAATTACACATACTAAGGTGTAATTGCAGTATGGTTATGGGACCTAGGAAACAAAGGTTTCGCAGGAAAAAGTCAGAATTGCAGTATTTCTTAACACATTTTCTTTCCATTAGGCACGATTTAAAGAAGCCAGGGAAGGCCGCAAAATGAAAGTTAATGCCGCATATAAATATATATTTGAAATTCTGTCAGACAGACTTGGACTAGATGTCGTAACTGTGGAAGAGCTAATTTTAGATGGCCCCACGGTGAGTTTGCTTTACAGATGTTGCTTTTGCAGTTAATAATTTTTTTAAGCCTTGCTCACTAAATCTTCAATCTTAATGTCAACACATTCATCTCTTAAGCCAGAAGTTTTCAACCTTTTAGGGTCCATGGCTCCCTTGACCAACTACACTCTTTCTGCGGCACCCCTGTGGGACTCAGGAGTCCAGTAGTGTCACCCCTTGTGTGTAGAGCTGGCAGCCTCTCACCCTTTTTTGAACATACTCCCTTGTGGGGTGTTCCCTCAGCCTCCTCTCTTCCCCCCTCTCCTTGGGAGTGCTCTGGGCAACTGCAGCTGCTCTCCCACTTCTCTGAGCTGCCCCCCCTGCCCCAAAGAGAGGTGCCTCCTCCCACCGCTCCACAGGGGTCTGGGAAGCACCCCTTGGCCAGCCCCAGAGGCACCATTCGCCTGGGGAGCTTGTAGCCAGGGCTGCTGCAACAAACAGCTGTGCAAACCTTTGGGAGGCAGAGATGTGAAAGGGCATCAGAGGAGGGAATGAAAGAGGGTTAGAGGCCAGAGTTGCCCACAGCACCCCTGACCGTCATTCAAGGCACCCCAGGGTGCCATGGCACACTGGATGAAACCACTGTCTTAAGTTTATACAAGCTTATTAGCATCAGATTCATGACAACCATCGCACAGTACTAATAGGAGACCCATGCTTCTTCCAGGTCAGATTTCCTGTTGGTTGCAAATTGCACAGAGGATGCAGCTCAGAAGAATTTAGGATAGTCCCAAGAGCTCAAGTGTATGGTCAATTATAGTGACTCGCAACGTTCACTAAATTGAGGAGCAGGGCTTCTGAACTGTTATCATAAGAGAGAGGCTCTTGCGATGCTCTTCCTGAAGTGCTTGGGGACAGAGTACAGAGGTCTCAACTTTGTCCCTTACATGTCTGTGTGGTGTGTGTGCATGTGGTGGGATTGGTAGCTGTGAGAGGACTAGGCAAAAAGGAAAAGGGGAACAGAGAAAAAGGGAAATTCTCTCTTAGAGAATTAAACAGCCAGTGTCGTGATGCAGTTATACTTCATGTGTTAATTTAACATTGTGAGAGAGAGGGAAAACAAACCTTCATGTTAACTGAAGTCTACTGATTTAAGTGAATCCATGCTGGAATCTTCCAATTGTTTTGTTGGCTGGGTGGAAGGTGGGATGGTATTTTGACCGCCTGTCCCACTTTTCCTTTAACTTACTTCAACACCAGGCTAGCATAACTGGAGATCCTGGGGACTGGACCCTTCTGGGGATTCAAAGTCATCAGTCCACCATCAAAAAGCACTCAGTTTGGTGGCCATTCCACAAGCCACTACCCACAGAGTTGAGGCCACACTAGCCGTGCATCTATCCATTGACAGAGGCCAGTGGAGAGATGGTTGCATTGCCAGCCTAGCTCCTCCAGCTAACAGCATCGGGGGTAAAGATTGCCCTATAAATCAGGATCTGCCCACACTTCTGGAAATGATTAAATGTGGAATAAAATTAGAATAAGAGGTGATATACAGTGTTAGTCATACTCAAAGTTAGACCAGTTGACACCAATGGTTTTAACTTAAGACTATAGATGTCAAGGAATCTACTCTGCGATGACTTAGGCTGTGTGTATACCATACATTGAAAGCTGCCCCTCCACCCAAAAGACAATCCTGGGAAGTTGACCCAACACAGAGCTCCAATTCTCAGCACCCTTAGCAAACTACAATTCCCAGGATTCTTTTTTTTGGGGGGGGGCAGATGTGCATTCACTTTGCTTTAAATGCATGCAATATACACAGTCTTAATTGGATATGCCTTAAAGGTTTGTTTTGTTTACAAAATCAAAGTAAGAAGAAAACCACACATACGGCAAAGTAGTTATGGCTGGTGGAAATACCTCTGAAAAAGACAAAGACAGCTTGCATTTTTCTTTCAGTGTTGATGAAAATGTTTGGTAACTCACTATGTAATCTCTTACTAAGCAAGGTTGCTTTCTTTTAAATAAAAATAATTCAGCGTTTTGGCAAGATGTTGACTTTGAACCACCTTTTTCCATTTCAACAGTTACAAGCATTTGACAGTTTTTTGGTCAAAGGAGGAAGCAGAACACTGAAGTTCATTTATCAGGAGGGTGAAGCTCCTGGTCTCGGTAAATGTTAGCGATTATTTTATTTAACCTTCCATCTCAGGTGAAATTGAGAAGTTCTTTTCGTCACACTGGATCAAGTAATACAATTCTGTAAATCATGAGACCATGGTATAAGCAAAGAGGCTGTAAAATACTGAGTTTTGATATCGCCTCCAGCCGTTAGGTAGTAGTACTACACAATTTGGCTTCAATTGGCTCTTTTAGCTATTATGACATCCAAAATTAATCCCTGGGTTTCTAATATAAAAGGCTGCCATGTTTCTTTTTACTTCTACAGTCTGGCTAACCAGGAACCTGTCTATCATTATTAATAAAAAAAACACAGTTGATAACAATTCAAGTGCTGGTTATTACCCATAATGCCCTAAAATGTAGGTTTAGTGCTATATTTGAAAGACCACCTCCTCCCTTGTAAAATTGTCCACTTAGAGCTTTCATAATTAGTGGCCTTTGCCTCGCCTCTGGTTGGCTGGGCAAAGGATGAGCCTTTTCATTTGCAGTGCCCAAGTTGTGGAACCAGGAGCCCAATTGACCATCTTTACTGGCATTCTTGCATGGTACCAAAATCTTTTTGTCTTGGTTTCCACATCACAAGAAACCACACAAGAAACCAAACAAATCTATGCTGCATACATTGCAATAAATTATCAAATGTGACTGCAGCATAGGATGGGCTCATGGCAGTAGCTAGATCACTTTATGCATCATTGCAGCTGATAGCATTTTTCAGATAAAAGTGAGACATTATGGTTGTTAAAAAGGTGCTTTTTTGTTTTCAGAGTGTGGTAGAACAATTCCAGGAGTGCTGAAAGGAACCAAAATGATGAAGTTGTATGTACACGAATCTCCAGACAAATTCAAAGGGCTGTGTTTATTTTTTGTACGTGCCAGGAATGACACTGCCGTGAATGTCAAAACTATGCATGAGGTATTCTCACCACCATCATTTGCAGCACATCTATCAGATAGGCAAGGGCAGTGGCGGGTGGGGAGAGGTTCCATAAATCTTTATCAACAACTTGGATGATGGACTCAAGGGCATCCTGATCAAATTTGCAGATGACACCAAACTGGGAGGGGTGGCTAACACCCCAGAGGACAGGATCACACTTCAAAACAACCTTGACAGATTGGAGAACTGGGCCAAAACAAACAAGATGAATTTTAAGAGGGAAAAATGTAAAGTATTGCACTTGGGCAAAAAAAATGAGAGGCACAAATACAAGATGGGTGACACCTGGCTTGAGAGCAGTACATGTGAAAAGGATCTAGGAGTCTTGGTTGACCACAAACTTGACATGAGCCAACAGTGTGACGCGGCAGCTAAAAAAACCAATGCAATTCTGGGCTGCATCAATAGGAGTATAGCATCTAGATCAAGGGAAGTAATAGTGCCACTGTATTCTGCTCTTGTCAGACCTCACCTGGAGTACTGTGTCCAGTTCTGGGCGCCACAGTTCAAGAAGGACACTGACAAACTGGAACGTGTCCAGAGGAGGGCAACCAAAATGGTCAAAGGCCTGGAAACGATGCCTTATGAGGAATGGCTAAGGGAGCTGGGCATGTTTAGCCTGGAGAAGAGGAGGTTAAGGGGTGATATGATAGCCATGTTCAAATATATAAAAGGATGTCACATAGAGGAGGGAGAAAGGTTGTTTTCTGCTGCTCCAGAGAAGCGGACACGGAGCAATGGATCCAAACTGCAGGAGATTCCACCTAAACATTAGGAAGAACTTCCTGACAGTAAGAGCTGTTTGACAGTGGAATTTGCTGCCAAGGAGTGTGTTGGAGTCTCCTTCTTTGGAGGTCTTTAAGCAGAGGCTTGACAACCATATGTCAGGAGTGCTCTGATGGTGTTTCCTGCTTGGCAGGGGGTTGGACTCGATGGTCCTTGTGGTCTCTTCCAACTCTATGATTCTATGATTCTATGAAATGGTAGGGACTTCTGGGAGGGTGAAATACATTTCTCTGTGGAGACCCAGTTTTAGGTCCCTTTTGGTTAAGGCTGGGCAAGAGGATACGATGGAAGGAGGGAGTTTTCCTCTCAACACCTTGGGTGACAGGTGAGAGAGGATTATTAATTTTAGAGCCCTCAAATATTGTTGCATAACTGATTTTTGTGCTTTTGACTTCTAACACCTATCTTAATGCTTGATTTTCAAGGACATATACTTTTCAGTACTGGAAGGAAGTGAAGGGCTCCTGCTTGGGATCAAGAATATCCTCGCAAATCTTTTTCTGCCATCTGTCCTTGCCACAAGTAATTGGGGCGCTTTGAATCAAACCAAGCAGGGAGAGTTTGAAAAACAGGCTTTTACTGAGACGCTGAACAGATATATGGCATTTTTGGACGGTAAGACCTACTGTGAGAAAGGAATGAGCTCAATTAATCTCAGACGTTTGATTTTGAAGTATTATGCCATTTGTGTGTTTATAAGAGGGATTCTCTCCTAATTCATGCGGTGCATGACGAATCTGTGCATGCTTACTCATTTAACAAGTGAAAGTTCACTTGTTGGGAGAGCGAAATGAGAAGGTGTCATGGAATGCTCACAGAACACACTAGACAGGAATTTAGACGAGAACTGTATTGTCGGTCTCTGACAAAAACAGAACAGCAGCAGGAAACTCCTTACCCCACCCGCATACAACTAAGTCCAGTGCTGCCCAGCAACTAAATGGCAATGTCCACAGAGCAACTGTGCATCTCTAGATCCTTTGTTCATGAGGATTACCTATGTCAAATCAGGGTGGGGATATAGTTTTGTTAGGTTTAGAAACAAATACCTCCTAAGACACTGTGTGCCTCTTTGTCTGTCTCGAACACCCAGCCTTTAGCACTGTGTCTTATTCCCATCAACCATGGGCTTTCAGCCTGAGTCTCTGGACTCAGTGAGGTCTAAGGGTGGGTGTCCTGGTGAACTGGTGAGCCAACTCCCCCTGGTCCCAGCATGTACTAAGGACTGTACTGTGGGGTTCTCCCTTTCCTCTTCCAAGAAGATAATGTCTGATTCAGGCTACAGGAGCCTGCAGGTCCTAACAAAGTACCTCTTGTATTACCACCATAGGCATGTTTCTATGATGTGTTTCTTACACTGTAAAACAAGTCCCAACCCTTAACCAAGTACTCAAGACAGCTGACTCTAGGGATCAATCCAGTTCAACAAAGCCCTGTGAAAGCAAGTTCAGAGACTGTGGCCTTTCGTAGAATCATAGCATTGTAGGTTGGAAGGGACCACAAGGCCCATCTAGTCCAACCCCCTGCAATGCCAGGATCTCAGCTAAAGCACCCAAAGATGTGCCTTTAGTCTGCACATCTTGTTTGGCACTGAGAGAACCCTGCCAGACATGGGCACACACACTCTACTGTATCTTTAAAACAGAATTCTGCCAAATTCCCTTGCACTGCGATTCCCATGCGCCTATCAACCAGCTGGTTGTTTGGTGCTTGGGAATCACAGCACAAGGGCCTCTTACAGGTGGATGGAGCAAGTCATCTGGCCATCATCTGACATCATAATGACAGCAGGTGTTTGACAGGTTGGTCGTCCTGCCCATCTGTCAAAGTTGGCATGCAGGGATGGGGCTAAAATCTAGTAAGCTGTAGATAGCAGTGATGAAAGGTACCTCTTAACATCAGAGAATCTGTGTCTCATCAAAGCAGCATGAATCATAATATAGCAAATAAAAATAACACAAATCTCATGAAGGAAGACATAACACATATTTTGTATGTCATTTTTGATAGACTATTATATTAATCAAAGAAGATAGACTGTTACAAAGTTATCATAAAATTATGTGACTATAGATTTATTAAATATTTATCAAAATATGTTCTGCTTTGATAAGGAAAGCCACAGGCACACAGTATCTTAGCTTTCATATAAAAATATTGCCATGGTTGAATTCTCTGCTGTAAGAAGCCATTTGGACTTATTATGTACATTAATGTCATGCACTATAGCTTCTAAGTGCTGTGACATTTCAGTGAAGTGCATCTTTTGATAGCACAATCTAGAAAACACTGGAGCCTAACTCAGCACAGCAATGTGACTGTTTCACACTGTGAAACTATTTTTTCTTTCTGAGTAATGCAAGGCTAGGAAAATTACTGTTGCATTAGAAAAATAAGTTTTATGTTTAATTGAATTTTGGGCTCCCTTCTGCCCTCTCATCTTCAAAACACCTCTGGGTCCCCTGCTCCATGCATTTTTGTTGCCTGCAGGTGGAATTTTCTATTGAGGTTTGTGAGGAGCAGCTACCTGTTGCCACTCAAGGGCAGAGAGGACACTTGCTTAACTCGTATGCAAAATGCATATAGGTCTTCTCTTGAAATGGAACACTTTGTATAGATCAAATGGTAGAGTCTGAGTACATTATCTATGTTGGGTTGGATCCTCAGTCTAGGAGGACAGGGGGTTGGGAGCTTCTCCCCCCCCCCCCAGTCCAATGTCTTGCAGCATAAATTAATAACACAGAGTCTTCTTCAGCAAAAAGAATAAAAGCTTTACTGAGTTAAAATATACTTGTTTGCAAATAACAGCATAGTGAACAGAAGATTAAACTACAGTGGTACCTCTGGTGGCGAACAGGATCCGTTCTGGAGGCCTGTTCACAACATGAAAAGAGTGCAACCCACAGTGGCGCATCTGCGCATGCGTGGGTTGCGATGTGCCACTTTTGCGCATGCCCGTGACGTCATTTCGCGCTTCTGTGCATGCGCGAGCGGCAAAACCCAGAGGTAACCCTTTCCGGTACTTCCGGGTCGCCATGGGACGTAACCTGAAAGAACGTAACATGAAGCGGACGTAACATGAGGTATGACTGTAGCTTCAGAGCATACACAGAGTTACTGAGTCACACAGAGGCATGATGCACCAACAGTCTCCACCACTGAGCACAGGCTCCACAGAGCATAGGCTCCACCCCACCACCTGAGTCTGCCTGCAAGCAGATACAATATTTATACAGAGAATGAGTCATCCTCAAGAGGAGTCACAGTGATTCAGCATGCCCAAATGATTCTGCAGCTTTTCAGCATTTTACAACATTTCTAGACTCCTTTACTGCTTCCGCTCTCAAATATCTTTGTCACATCCAAGGAGTCGGGTATCCCATCAAAGGGATGGGTCTTTGTGGGTGGGTGCTTCTGTCCAGACACCCAGATGAGAGCTGATGGACCATAGCACCCCCAAAATGGTGACCTTGGGGGTGGGAGTTGCCCCAATTTGATGTACATCATAAGATGATCATTAACCCTGCCAAATAATCAACACGCAGATGGGTTGATTGATTCAGGATACACACCCAATGCCTGTGCCAAAAGCTGCTGACATCTGTAATCAATTAAGTTGTGGCCTGTTTATATTCCAGATTGTTGTCTTGTGTTTATTGCAACTTCACCACACCTCACCCCTGCTGTCCATGACTTCAATGCACCTGGGCCCACAACGTTCTCTGTTATTTATTTTAGGTGCAAGAGTGAGCATTGAAGGGACAGTACAGCTGAAAAAAATAGATTATATTGACTTCAGTAAATTCCAGTCTTTTGAGCAAGTGACAGCAGCAGCTGCTAATCCTGATACGGTTCATCAATTAGAGGAAGTGCTTATGATATGGTATAAGCAAATTGAGCAAGTAAGTTTCTTTTTGTATTTTAGCTATGAAGAACCAGGAATTCTCCAGTATATATGGAGCACTGTGAATGCCATGTTTATATGTGTATTACATTTACTTGGAAAAACTGCAAGGCGACGTGAAATTCAATGGCTACGTTCTATACATAGTTTAAAACAAAAGATCGTTTAGAAATCATATCTTGTATTTTTATATTGTTGTGCTTCTTATTCTATTTTACATTGTCATGATTGTTTTACTGAAGGGCAGCCTAAAAAGGGAAGGGAAGCCTGGAAATGTTTAAAATAAAATATAATATTCTTGAAAATGTTGTAACTTGGGGGGGGGGGGTGTTTTGAACATGGCTGGTTCCCCTTTGCACCCCCAAACAGTTTCTTTGGATTGTCAGCTATTGCCATTTCCACATGGCATTTTCTTGTGGACTTAGGCTGTGCACACATTGCCCGCTTAAAATGCAGCAAGGTGGTTCTTTTTCCTAACTTGGATAGGAGCCGGCTTGCGGGAAAATGCATCAAAACACATTTCATAGGAAATAACAGGATAGAACAGCAACGGAAAGCACATTGGTTGCAGAATATTGTTTGCACATGCATGCAGGTTTTTGCAGCAGCATTGACCAGACATTGTCTTCATCAAAACGCTGCCTCATATTATTTAATCTGGATCTACTGTTTGTTTGGGAAATCCAATAAATAAATAAATAAAGTAAATCCATATTAAATTGGGGGGAGTGGGAGGGGGATATGGGCTGGAATTTTGTTGAGTACAACATTACGTATGTACGAGCAGCATGGCATCCACAATAAGCTGCATTTGAATTAAGTTATCTCGATATCAGCAGGCGTGAATGAGTATGACAGTTTAGTTATATTTACTAATGAAAATGCATAAATAAAGACTATTGGTGGGGGGGGGACACAGGAGTAAGGACTGAGAAAACAATGTGCAAGTTAAATTAGAAAAACTGAATTTCATCCAGTTTGCACCCATCAGCATCCGTGACCAGCCCTTATGTTTCTGTTGAAGGAAATGGAATACTGACAGAGCTTATAATGGCTATGTAGAATGTGAAATTTATGACCAAGTGATAAGCTCTTTCTGTATACGTAACACTCTTTCATTTCAGGTTTTGATTGAGAGTGAACAGATGAGAAAGGAAGCTGATGACTCAGGTCCTCTGACCGAACTAGAACACTGGAAGCGTATGTCTGCTAAGTTTAATTTTATTATTGAACAGATCAAAGGACAAAATTGCAAGGCTGTCATAAATGTCCTAAATGTTGCACGCTCCAAAATAATAAAGGTAATTCTAATTTATTCTTTAATAAGAAATTATTTCATTGCTTTAAAATGTATGTGTGCATGTTATAAATTTTGTTTAATGACAGTGTGTCTGTGGCATCCCTTTGTCACAGCTATTATTATTATTATTATTATTATTATTATTATTATTATTATTCTACCCATCTTTCACTCTAAGGTCCTAGGGTGGGTTAGAATAATTTAAAATGCAGCACAGCATTAAAAACAGTTTAGAACAATTGGCAATCACAAAAATAGGGTGAGTCCTAAAATATGCATCTCAAAGGCCACGTATGCTACATATGTAGGACTATATTTTATCAAACCAATTTAATGAATTCAGAGTAACTGCCACTGCCTGGTTTAGTTCTGTAACTAGCATTGCAACCCTTCCCAGGAACATAGACGCAAAAGGTTCCTTTGCCACCATTTAGCTACAATTCTAAAAATCTGTTATGTTTATTGCATTAATGTACAGCAGAGTGATTATACCAACCGGCATGATAATTTACAATGTGACCTCTATACAGGATCGGTAGGCATAGTTTCATTCCATGTGATGTGGGACTTACTCACGGGGAGAGGGAGAGGGGAGGGGCTGCTTTTGCACAACGATGCCAGGTATGTAAGACCTCTCCCACCATCCCCATGACCTGGAAGGAAAGGTAAGAATCTCAAATGTACACACCTGGGCTTTCCTATGAATCCAACAAGTCTACAGTTCTCAAGTCAGATAGAAGCTGGCGTGGAGGAAAACACATTAAACAGCAGCATTTCACAAGAAACTACAGAAAACCCTTGAATTGTGGCTAACGCCATGTGTACACAAATTCATAAACTAGCAGTAGGAGCACTGGAGTCAGAGTAAATGTTAATGTGTACATAGCTACGACAAACATACAACTCTCCCAGAGTCCAGCTTTCTATCTACTGTGTTAAAGCAGCTTCTATTGGCATGAGATAAATTCTAGAAAATAATTTATAGGAGAAAATGTTGTTAACTAGCATGTATTTGGCAGCGGAGGGGGAAGGTTTCCAGAGTATATTTTGTCAGTGTGGTTTGAATGTAATTCAATTTCTACTTTGTGAATTTTTCACATTTTATGTTGTTACACTAACCTGTTCCATAATTTTTTACTCTAGCTGTGGAGAGAATTGGATGCCAGAATAACAGATACAGCAAATGAATCAAAAGATAATGTGAGGTATTTGTACACCCTTGAAAAAGTTTGCCAGCCACTTTATAACTATGATTTAGTAAGTACTGGTGTTTTTTTTAATTCATATGTTACATTTCTCATTAGACTTGCATGTAATGAATGACTTTAGAATGTATGTCAAGAAGCAGTACGTATAAAATTGAGCATATTTAAACACCACCCAGACCGTATTTTTTTAACCACAAAGTTACCTTTAGGGCTAGCTATCCAAACAAAATATAGCAACACAACTTAGAAAGGCTTGGTAGTGGTGTAGAATGGAAAAGTTTGCAAAGGCTAAGCTGTAGGCAGCAGTCTGAGATGAACTGGGAGCTAGGTGGGGGTGGGTGCATGTGTGTTGTCAGAGTCAAGGGATGAAGCCAGAAGAGGTATTGTCCAAAGAACAAGTCCTGACTGAAGGACAAACCAGGAGGTGGGACTAAAGAGGACAGGAGAGGAAGTGAGGATTAAAGGACAAACCTGGAAGCAAAACCAAAGAACAGGCCACAAGGTCATTTCCCCCAGGCTCTGCTCACTTGGCCTACACCAGGCATCATATCTAACATCAGGTGTGGGGCAGGTAAAGCCAAAAGTGGGCTTTGCAGGCAGCACTGAAAAGCTGATGGGAGGTACCTGCAAACCTCTGCGCCTTTGTGTATGTGGTTTGGTTTCAAGTGACGCAAGCAAAGGAAGGTCTCTTCTGAAGTTGGGATTCACACACTGGTCAGCTGATTGGCAGTGCCTGCAAACCCCTGAGCTTTTGCCTGCACACTTTGATTCCAAGCTGGTAAGGGAAAAGGCTTCACTTGACATCATTGTGGTATCAGGTGATTGACATGCAGGTGGTTCAGCCCACCTGTCAAAAGTGGCCTGTGGAGGTTGGAGGAAGATCCTGTCCACCAGTGGGATAAACTTCCTCACATGTGCCAGAGAGCAAGCCAGAGGTCAGGATCAAAGAACAGCCAAAGGATACAGGAATGTATCAAAGTTGAATTGGAAGATGAAACCCTTTTTACACCTTCTGTCCAGCAGGATGCAGTGGGCAGCCTGGGTGGGCAGACTCAGTTCAAGGCCTGAGATTATTTCACTGCCTAGGTGGGTGCTACCACTGATAGTTCAGTGTCTCACTGCAAGTGGCAGCTGCACACAGATACCAAGGCTGTCTAAGTTCAACCTCTCCTGCGAGCTCTCCAAGATGAGAGGATACTGCATAATATAAACACGCTGCTTTCTATCATGCCTTTTCTTATTATCTACATGGTGCTTTCAGTCATGTTTTATGCAAAGGTGAGAAAATGGCCCACCACTATGGTATGACTGAAGGGCACTAGTGGACAACTATAGCAAGAAACTCATTCATTTAATGTCTTTTGGGAAATAATTTTAGTGGTAGGGGTTGAAACTGATTTCCCCAACTGAGGCTGAAATTACTGCTTTAAGAGGTGAAAGGTGACAAATAAGTAGGTAAATAAGGTGTATTTTATTGAGTTTAACGGCCATTCAGAGCTCTCCCCTTGCCTCCATTAATGATCATTATTACTATTCAAAAGTTGCTTTCCTACTTCACATTTTACCACACACCTGTCAGCCATGAAGTTTCTCTGATTACCAGCCCATACAACCCTGTGACTACACTTGAGCTGCCCCAATGGAACATGGTGATGAGTTTTTGGTTTTCTTCCGAATATAATCCTATGATTTCATATCTGAAGAGTCAGTGTCACATTTTGAGTGAGGGCAGTTCTGTTAACATTGAGAAATAGTTGCTTCCCTGAGTTGTTGAATACTATTTTGGGCTCCATTCAGATGTAACCCTACGTCATAAACCATGGTGAAGCAAATCGGTTTGTGCTGGTGCACACAGACTGAGTTCTCCTGCTTCAGTTCCTCTCTTCCTCCAGAAGGGAAACAAACCACAGAGTCAGCGATTGCCTTAGCATGCTGTCTGAACCACAAGTTTTATTTCATTCCAAACAAATCACAACTTGAACCTAGGGTTGTTCTTGGCTTCTTGGTTGTGATTTGTTTGGGAGAAATAAACCCACAAACACTAGAGGAAGGTAGGAGCAAAGGAGGGATGCACAAACTGCATGCACCAGCACATGACAAAAGCAGCTTGCTGGGTGGAGCAGAGCAACTACGCCATCTTCCTGGCAAGCAGGTTGCTGTTGTTTACTAGGAGGGAGAGGAATAAAGCAGCAGGGAGGTCAGTGTGGTGCCTGTGTGCCACATTAGCTCTGCTGGTGCATCTGTGACTTAGCAGTGCATCTGAGCGCAACCTTTATGTAAATGGGGCAGTGGCCATTATCCTGAAACATGAAGGTCTGTGGGATGGAGCATCAGTGGTGATGGCAGAAGGGAGGAACCGATTCCAGCAGTACACATTGCACATGCAGAGGATACACACAGAGCACTCCGGTACTTCTCTGTTCAGTTATTTAGCCCATTCACAAGAGAGACACCTGTTTCCTGCTTTTCAGCCCCGCAGCTGGTAGTTTAAAGCATCTTGTCTCACATCATGAATTTATCTAATTCTACAAAATGTTTGTTTTAGGTTTCCATGGCCCACGGAATACAGAACTTGATTAACGCTATCCGAATGATTCATAGTGTTTCAAGATACTATAACACTTCTGAGAGAATGACGTCACTGTTTATAAAAGTAGGTGGGGATGTGTATGTAAATTTAAAGGAGCAGATTTTTCCCCAGAATGCAAAATGAGAGAATCAGGTGCTTTACATAAAGTAATCCCACACACTCTAGCCAACTGAGCTAACTGCCAAACCCTCTTTGCCAGTTGTCCGCTTGCTTGCTCATTCTCCCTCCTCCTCGGTGCTGAACTTCCTTATATTGCATTATGGTTGTGGTAAGTCAGATCTTTCCATTTACAGCACGTGTTTGATGGAGGAGAGGGAGAGAGAGACAGAGAGTGGGTGTCTCAGGAAGCTGGCACAGAAGTCAGGGAAGAGAGGGGAATAGAGATGCATGGGAGAAAAGCTGCGGGTGGAAGAGAGTAAATGTGTCTCATATGTTGACGGGGGAAGTAGTTACACTTCATCCTTGTCCTTTCCCTCCATAACATGGGGTCTCTTCCATGGCTGCTCTTTCCACAGAAGATGGCTCATGCAATTTCCCTTCAGAATAAAAATTTGCTTGTGCCACACCTAATTTTTTAGTGATAAGAAATACCTTGGGAAACAAAAAGAAACAACTCCTAGCAGTGCATGATTTATAACACAGAATGCAGCTACTTCATAATATGATTGTGGGGCATCCAGAAAGGATAAAACAATAGCATGTTTATTGTAATAATGTATTATTCTCAAAATAACAAGTATTATTCTCAGTATATAATGATAACCAAGCCTATTATATAAGTATGTACACAAATGCACTGAGAGGTGGGAGCTTGCTTTTCCCGGGAAAGCTCATTTATATTAGGTCCAATTTGAGGCAAACTCTCCTCTCCTCATCAACACAAAGCAGCCTTTCTCTTTTCTGATCTTTCATATTGAGTCAGAGTTGAAAATCCCTGTTCACAACAATATGTCATGGAGAACTGTAGAGGATTAGCCAGCGTTCCATATTCTGTAAATAAAGAATATTATTTTGATACTACATTGCACTGAAATGTTAAAATGTTTCTTTGATTGCCCTTGGATCTTCTCGTCACACTTGACATCCTTTCCTGCTACACCAGTATGGCACACTGCACCCCTTGAGAACCACTGTCATTGACAGATAGTATGTAGTCAGGACTTTTTTTCAGCCGGAACTCACCGGAATTCAGTTCCGGCCCCTCTCAGGTGGGCGCCATTGCCATGATAAGAGAACAAGGGAAGCATTCATGTTAAGTTCCGGCACTTCTTCTTCTAGAAAAATAGCACTGCATACAGTATATATTTTTCCTTCTATTCTAACAATTCTGACATAATGTTTTCTCTGTCTTTTCGTATGATAGGTTACAAATCAAATGGTAACAGCATGTAAGGCATATATTACTGATGGAGGTTTTAATCGTGTATGGGAACAGGATACTCCTATAGTAATTAAGAAAATTCAGGTTTGTGTGGCAACAGTGCATGATTTCAGTAGGCTTTACAACTGCTCCCTGCAGATGTTTTTCTGAAAGTGTGTGTGTGTACATATATTATAATGATTGTATTTTTGTTGTGCAGTAAGACTCTGGTTTTCATTCTCAATAAGCTACTATAGTGTATTCTCATTACATCTATTAGTCCAATATGTATAGTATAATAATTTACATGCTCCTTTTATATTTGAAAAATTCTGATTGTTCTATCTTAGCAGATTTTGCTTCCTAATTAGGTCTCGGGGGATTTGTCTCAGTATAGCACTCTGTGGTTTGGTCTTTACACTAGGAAATGAAAATAAATTAATTTTGAATTGTTACAAAATAGGAAGCATTTTGTCATCATTTTCCCTTAATTAGCGAGAAACGTTCAGCAGTCAGGAGAGGGAAGAACACTCATCATATAAGCTAAGAAAACTTTCTCCACAAAACTCCCACTGCTTGCCCACGTGAGCAAAAATAAATTTAGGTCTCTTCACATTTCAGTAGATGACAACCATTAAAGCTATATGAAATATTAATTTTGCATATAAAAATGCAAAGACAAATTCTAATTGGGTAGTGCCACGTACACAGGAAAAACAACTGTAAATAGTAGGATTTTTTTCTTGCAATAATTGGAATATTGAATTGATTTATTGAATTTCTGTCCTGCCCACGCAGAGGGCTAAAGGGACAGCTTATAGCTGTAGGCAGCCTGCCTAATAAACCTTTCTTGCTTGCTTGCTGGTACTAATTGCTATCTATTTGTTCTTAGGACTGTATTTTTCTGTTTAAAGAGTATCAGAAGAGTTTTCATAAAACAAGAAAACAAATTTTGGAGACTTCAGGGGAGAAGACATTCGAAGTCTCTGAGATGTATATTTTTGGCAAATTTGAAGCTTTCTGCAAAAGGCTAGAAAAGGTACGTGTGCTTCAAAAACCTGTTTTAAGAATAAAACACCATGTATTTAAATGTAATAGATTTCAGCCTATTACATAAAGGATCACATTAACATAAGTCGAGGAGTTCATTAAGGTGTTGGTGGTTATCTTCTTTGAGGGTTGGGAACTACCTTCTGTTGTCACAATCTAGAGTTAAAACCAATGCTCCCAGTTCTTTCAGGTACATTTTGTCCAACTGTAAAGTAAAGGTAAAGGTACCCCTGCCCGTACGGGCCAGTCTTGACAGACTCTAGGGTTGTGCGCTCATCTCACTCTAGAGGCCAGGGGCCAGCGCTGTCCGCAGACACTTCCGGGTCACGTGGCCAGCGTGACGAAGCTGCTCTGGTGAACCAGCACCAGCGCAGCACACGGAAACGCCGTTTACCTTCCCACTATAAAGCGGTGCCTATTTATCTACTTGCACTTAAGGGTGCTTTCGAACTGCTAGGTGGGCAGGAGCTGGGACCGAACGACGGGAGCTCACCACGCCGTGGGGATTCGAACCGCTGACCATGCGATCGGCAAGTCCTAGGCACTGAGGTTTTACCCACAGCGCCACCCGTAGTTTGGGCCAAACACACACTGGGGTGGTAAAATGATATCAGAGTTGTAATACTTTAGACTGCGGTTGTGGGTTGTGTGGAAATCCCTTCAAAGAGAAAACTTCATGTCAGTGAGAAGAGTTCTAACCTAGTATTTGTGACATGGTAATCCTACCAAGCCTTTGACTTATTAATATTATACAGCCTTTTAAATATATTTGTGGGATAGAGGGGTATTACTTTGTTTTGTTTTTGTTTTCACTACTTATTTTGTGCTTCTATCCTGTATTTTTATCTTGTGAGCTGCCCTGGTATCTTTGGATGAAGGGCAGTACAAAAATTTAATAAATCATAAAAATAAAAATTACAGGAGTCCATTATCTTTATAGTGAAAACAACCCCCCTATTTTAGATTACAGAGATGATAACCATAGTTCAAACCTTTTCTGCGCTGAGTATGTCCACCATTGAAGGAATTGATATTATGGCAATTAAGTTCAAAAACATCTACCAAAGCGTTCAAAAGAAAAAATACGATATTCTTGACCCACGGAAAACAGAGTTTGATGTGGATTTCGCAGATTTCATGACAAAAATTGAAAATTTAGAGGTAAGTAACATAACTACTGATTAAGTGATAGAAATTGTTGGTGTTTTTGAGATTTAAGTCATAGTGAGAGAATTGAATCTGATAAATTAACTTAAGTCCATTTATTTCACCGGATCTACTTGGCATCTTATTGGAGTATGAGTAATGTTGGATATCACCCATACACTTTTCATATTTAATTAAGATTCTGTCAGTTATATACATTTATAAATTCCAGTGTATCCTTACTTCCTAAATAGGAGTGGTCCTCTCAAAGAGCCAGCCATGCTTTTCTGGTTTGGGGGGCTTTCCCCCCTAAAGCATAATTTTTGCCTGCAAATATGGAGGGGTGCCCCTGACTGTAGCAACTGACTCCCTTCCTCCTCCCAAATCCCTGTTTGGGTGCCCTGTGTATTGGCGCAGAGGGCACCCACTTTATCCAGGTCTTCTGTTTTGTTTAATCTGTTCTGCACTGCTTTTGTTTGGAATTGTTTTACTTGTTTAAGATTGTATGGTTATATTGCTGTAACCTGCCCTGAGACGTTATGGTGGGTGAGAAATCTTACGCATAATTAAAGGAAACAAATACTAATTATTTTGCCTCTTGTTATCTTTGTAGAAAACCCACAGCTAATTATTTAGGCTGCAGTCCTAAACACATCTACTGTACTTAGGAGTAACTCCAGCTGTCTTCAGTGGGCTTACTCGCAGATAAGTGGGATTCCAGCCTCAGTTGCTGCCATTAAATGTTTCATTTTTTTATTTAGGTCCAGATACAGACATTTATGGCTGGTTGTTTTGGACGAATCTTGTCTTCACAACATGCTCTCCAGCTCCTTCAGAGGTATGGCAAACATGTTTAGGAAATACTTTAAATTAGAGGAACTAGCAGGCTTTTTCAAACACGCAGTGCAGTCCAGACTGCACAGTTGGGTGATAGTTAAGCATATGCAATTCTAGTAAGATCATGCTGTTTCTCTTGCACATCTTTCAAACAATACATTCCCTCTTCTCTAAAATACAGTTGAGCTATAAAAGAAAAGGTGTCACGTGCCAGTTTATTTCTCATTTCCTTTGTACCACAGTTACCACCATCTGAAGCAAAGTAGATTATATTCTTGTGGCTTAAATTTACTAAGAAGGCTCCAGGACAATTATCACATAATAATTGGCTTACTGGAGAATAATGTCACTGCAGGGTGAACATCTTTAACGTGAGGAAAGTGCTTCCACTGGACGGATAGCCATGTAGTGGAAGCTGCTTCACATTGCAGCTAAACTGGTGATAACAATGCGGTTTGCTGTGGTGACCAGGTAAAGCTCAAAAGGGAAGTGCACACCTCCAAATGCTTTGAGGGCACATGCTGGGCAGTCACAATTAGTTATGGCTCCCTGGCTTATCTTCATTTCAGATTTGGTGATGTGACTTTTCCCTTCACAGACGTGCAGCAAATGCCATTTTAACACTTTGGCCACAGTGCACAGAATTACTATGTATTATTAATCTTTGTTGGAAGCTGGCCAGAGTGGCTGGGGAAACCCAGCCATTATTAAATAAAATAATAATAATAATAATAATAATAATAATAATAATAATAGACGAGGAAGAAATGGTTCCCCTCTGCTAATCATAGGTGACTAGATAGGTTGGAGAGGGCAGCACATTTTATGTAATAATAATAATAATAATTCTTTCTTCCTCGTCTCTTTCTCACACAGCATAACTTCCATGATGCTGTAGACTTAAGTAGTTAGGCACCCTGGGAAATTTATATTCAAGTTCAGGATACACATGCATCTAAATAATACACAGAAGTGGTTTTCTTCATTCATTGCAGCCACAACATACAGAACTATGGTGTTAACAGTAACCTAATAGTAGGTTGACTAACCTTTCAGCGGAGACTGTTGACCGTTTAATCTCTTTAGGTTTCAGAAGCTGAATATGCCATGCCTTCAGCATGAAATCGCACACACAATTGGGCGTATTCTTCAGCATTACGTTGCAGAGCTTGAGGCAACTAAAAAGGTACTTATGATGCAATTCATAGCATGCCTAATCAAAAGCAAGACCCATTCAGGTCCTTGGGAAATGTTACAAGTGGCCAGCGGGATGCGACTGGTGCTGTGGTCTACACCACTGAGCCTCTTGCTGATCGAAAGGTCAGCAGTTTGAATCCCTGTGACGGGGTGAGCTCCTGTTGCTCTGTCCCAGCTCCTGCCAACCTAGCAGTTTGAAAGCATGCCAGTGCAAGTAGATGAACAGGTACCACTGCGGTGGGTGGGAAGGTGCGCTCTGGCACTCATCATGGTGTCCCCTTGCGCCAGAAGCGGTTTAGTCATTCTGCCCAGTCTGTGGACAAACACTGGCTCCCTTGGCTTGAAAGCAAGATGAGCACTGCAACCCCATAGTCGCCTTTGACTGGACTTAACCATCCAGGGGTCCTTTACCTTTACCTTTTACAAGTGGCCAGCAGAGCAGGGGAGCTGGCATGGTGCAGTGACAGTGGTAGGAGCATCAGACTGGCTCCACGGCTGTGCATGTACCATGCCACTGTGCACCTCCTTTTCACATTGGGAAGCCAGGTAAGCAAAGTTTCCCTGTCCTGCCAGTTGCTACCGCTGTCAAGTAAATGTGTTTTGGATTGCAATCTTAGTGCATTTACCTTGAGTAGAGTACCTTGAGCCACCTTTACTTGTTAATTTAATCAGTTTTAGTTGTAGAGAATAATTTTATTTGATGGGGGCAAAATGTTAACAGCCGGAGTGTGACTTAGTATTCCCTGGGGTGTTGTTGTTGTTGTTTTGAGGGTGTCATGGTTCTGGTGTGGAATTGTAATAGGAAGAGGGCCTTTATGACAGTTAAAGTGGAGATACATTCAAAAAATTGCGTATAGATAAATGAGACAAAAATATTAATAGTAGTGGATGGATGGCATGGTGAGGCATTTACTTGACCTCCTGGTAGGTGAGTGACTGCTGCTTACCAGGAGGGGGAGGGCAGCAAGGTGCAAACGTACCAGCAGGAGCATCAGATTGGCTAAGCTGGTGCGTTTGCACCTCACTGACCTTGCTGGCACCTTGCCCCACCATGCGGTGAGCTACTAACATTAAATATGGCCATCCCCTGTAACAATAAACAGTTCCTTTTATTAAAACTTAAACATAAGTTTAAAAGCTGATGATAAATCAGCTAAATTTTTTTAGCTGACCTACAGCCATAACAATGAAAGATCTAAAATACTTATTACAACAGGAGAAGCAGAGAAACACTATTTGTATATCTATGGTTTTTGGTAGCATTACAGACTAATTTTTATATTATCTTTGGAAATGCTGGATTATAGATTAATCAGCCTTAAATGGTTTCAGGATGGGGTATTGGAAGTTCTGCCTACAGGAACACAAACCTGCTCATGGTCTGCCATTGTAGTCAGATTGGCAAAAACTAGAAACAATCCCTTTCTAGTGATGGCCATTGTTTATGGAACTTGCACTGAAAGGATGTGCAGCTGGCCACGTTAGTGCTAACTTTTAAAAGGGCATCAAAAATCTATTTTTTTTCCAGAATTGGCTGAGCTCTTTTATTAAGAAAACTTTGACTTTTTTAGATTGTTGCTTTTAGATTTTTCAACTTCAGCAGTTGAAAATGTATTGAACTTTCTGTTCCAGCTAAAAGCTTTTTAAAATGACGTATTGCTAGTTTTGTTTTGCTGCTTTTAAAATCCGTTTTAGCAGTGAAAGTTTCAGTTGTATTTCATTGTATTTTGTAATTTGCTATATTATTTTTGTAAGCTGCCTTGATAGGATATTGTCAGTTCCAAATAGTTACAGAGGTATGTCTCATAGCTAAAGCAAGGGATGGAGAACCTGTGGCCCTCCAGATGTTACTGGACTGCAATTCCTGCCATCCCTGACCATTGGCAATGTTTGCTGGGGTTGAAGGGGACTGGGATTCAACGGCACCTGGAGTGCTGCAGGTTTCCCAGCCCTGATACAAAGTATTAGCAGAAGGCATGTTTTAAATTTGACATTTGCTTTATTGCAGCTTTATCAGGCTCAAAAGGAGGATCCTCCCCTGGCTCGAAACATGCCCCCTGTAGCAGGAAAGATATTGTGGGTGAGGCAGCTGTTCAGGCGTATCAGTGAGCCAATCAACTATTTTTATGTAAGTTTCCGATTATCACCCACCTGAAAGTGACATAATCTGTAACCACAGCCAGCAGCTCAATTACATTGTCTCGCCTCTCTGTGGTCCACTGACAAGAATACTGCTTGTTAATATCACCTTACTTCAGATCTTCCAGAAAGTGCTGCTGAGTGTGGAATGATGTAGAAGAGTCTGCAGGTGGAGCTGTTTTGCTGAGTTTGAAAGCAATATTGAAAGAAACATCCCAACTCACTAGTATCTAGTGCATATTTCCACAGTTGTTTGATTCTTGTTAGCCGTAGCCCTAAATGCCAGGTTGCTGTCACTTTAAAATTTATCTGTGTGTCTAGAAAACCCAAAGAAGCTGTCGTTATTTTGCTGCAGAGATAAAGGTATCAGGTATCTCAAGAGGATTTTTTTTTTATTTTAAAAAACAACTGTATGACGTGACAGTGTGATTCGAGGACCCGATCCCCGCTTGGGGAATAAAGACACGAGGACACAGTATATTAGGTTAATGGGCAAGAAAAGGCCACAACTTTATTGATTACAGCATGTGAGAAGGTATTGGCTTAGGCATTGGACCACGGAACATTAGACTCCACCCACTCGTAGAGGGGTGAGTCTGAGGAGGGGTTAACCACCAGTAGGGGAAGCCTGTTGATGCAAAATACAACTATAAGCTCTCCCCTGATGTCACCGAGGGTCGTGCCATGCCCCCCCGCCACGCAGGGCATTGGACAGGATCCACAACCGCCGGATTCCTTTAACGGAATACCCAAAAGTGAAGGGGTAGGCGATGACCACACCTTGCCCTTCCATACACCAACAACACATTCCAGTGCCTAACCGCCAAATACCACGAAAGTTGTGACGATTGCTACGAGGTAGGCGAAAAAAACCAAGAGGCCGGTGCCAATTTGCCAATTGGAAAAAACTCCTACCAGGCCCCCTGGGCAACCAGTGCGACCAACCAGAGGTCCATAGCAAGGTCAAGCAAGAAGCTATGTACTAAAGGGAGTGGTGGGTGGGTGACTCACGAAAATTGGCAGAGCAATGGCGGGGAGAGCTGGCACGGCCGCATTTGAGCGGCTAGACCACGCCCCCACAGTGTCTCCCAATTGGGTGCCCAGCTGGGAGGCATGGCACACCAGCGGTGATGGCAGGGCAGGGGGCAGAACGCCCCCTGCGTGATGTGGGAATCGGCTCCCGGTCAGAACCCCTCCCCTCCGGAAGGAGGAGAGGCTTTATAACATCACCCCCTAACAGGAATGCTCATCTTCATTCCTGAAGAAGTATCCCATCTATCCAGGATATAAGAAATGGTTAGAGCAGGAGTATATAACCCTCAGTTCAGTAATCTGCTCCGCTCCCCAAGACAACTTTTTCTGGCTCCACAACACCTCACCATTTTTTTGGGGGGAGGCGTGTTAATGCAGATACTGCCCTGGGATGAGCAGATAAGTCAGTGGCTTGATGCACATGAAAATTACTCCCTCCCTGGTCATCACACTGATCATTTGAAGAGCAGTAAGGAGCAAAAAAAAAAACCCCTCGGTTGATCTGAATGGATGTATGTTGTGTATGTGCATGTGCATGTGAAAGTGAAAGTGAAAGAGTGGGGTGGCCATGCCCACATTTGGCCACACCCACCATTGGTATGCAGCCCCTGTGATGCTTGGGCAAAAAGAATTATTAGCTACCGTGTGTTACAGGCATATTCACTCTTACCCCCTCTTCATTTTCCATTTTCCTTTTCCAGTGGAGAGCCTAACTACATGTTGCTTTAGGTGTGTAGAGTGCAGCATCTGTGGTTTATAAACTTTCATTTTAAGTTTTCATCAAGAAATCATATAGGGAAGGGTGTGTGTGTTAATTCTTTCTGCCTGTGATCGTGTCAAAAATCCTTCTTTGCAGCGATTGCTTTAGAAAGAGAACTCCTGTTACCGCCAACAGGATCTGTTTTTATAAGGCTAGTTGCCATGTGAGGTGTAATTTTCATCTGTATTACAGCTGGGAAAGGAATGGATTATGCCTGACTGTGCATTGCAGTTCAGAATAAAACTACAGCCCATGCTTAGTATCACTGTGTGGTAAACATTTAATGTAATGTGTAGTTAGGTCCTGGATCCCTGACACCTGGAGACGCCTGAAGATGCTCAGTTCTCACTGGACTGTTTGAGCTTTTTCGTTTCTTTTCCTTTCCTTTCAGTTTACATGTTTATATACTACTGTGTACCTGGCCGGGAAGAGGGGAAGTTCTCTAGGAATGCAGACATCACTGTCTTATTTGTAGAAGGGTCCAGTTAACTTCAAAACTAGTAGGAACTCAAAACACCTGAGTTGGCAATTATCAATAAAAACTATCATGTAATAGTTTTCTTTATACCTTTTGGCCAGGATCCAAAAAGATGTTCCATGCGAGTGCAGGATTGAACCACAAACGCAGCCCAAGGTTTCATTAGCTTTCCCTCCAGCATTTCCGAACTGTCAAAAGAGATAAACTGCTATGTGTTGTAAAAGTTGCTTATCTATTCAGCAGCGGGAACTGCTGGAGAGAAAGTGAACAAACCCCAGACTGCTTATGCGTTTCTCCTTCATGTATTTATTTGACTTTGGGCCGAGGCATATAAAAGCTGAATTATGATGCTGTCTGTAATTACACTGAAGGAGCACTGGTGCGCATTAACAGCATATGTGTAATACCGAAAGCCTTTTTTATCACATTATGCAAGATCATACAGTATGTCTGGGGGCGAAACAGATACCTTCTTCATTAATTTTATTTTTAATTAAAGGACACCGTATTTCATTCACTTACCTTTTTATTATGTATTTCAATATTTCAACAGAAAAATTCAGATATCTTGGCAAGCGCAGAAGGTAAAGCAGTCGTTCGATTATTCAATAGAATTTCCTATGTATTGGTGGAGTTTGAGGTGCTCTTTCACACAGCTTGGATGAAGGAAATTTCACAGCTACAGTATGGTATGTTGCTTGAGCTGCAATGAATATTACTAAATATTCCTCCCACCCTGTTGGCATTGCTCACCAGCCCTGTGTACTCCCCATCCCCTAACAGTTCCTTTAATCCCCATCCGGCCTGTCGCCACCCCTACCTACCCACTATCCCCCCCTCACTCCATTGCCAAGCCATAATCCCTCACAGCTCACCTCAGACTCCCCCTCCATCATCCCCACACAGCTTGCCCTAGTCCCAAGACTGGTGCAGCCACTCCCAGGGGAGAGGGGAACGAAGAGGAGAAAGTCTTCAGCCCCCTCTGCCTTGCACTGCCACCAACAGAAGAACTGCACGCTTCCTTCTTGCCATGGTGGGTGGTGGACAAAGGGGGGCAAGACTTCCTCTCTTTGTCATGGTAGCACCCACAACAGCAGTGGGGGGGCATGAAGGATCGCCTCTTCCCATATGAACCTACTTGGTCCCTGAGATTATCTTCTGAGGCCCTCCTTCGTCTGCCTCCTCCTTAAGAGGTTTGGAGGATGGCAACACGAGAACAGGCCTTCTCTGCAGTGGCTCCCCATCTGTGGAATGCTCTCCTCAGGGAAGTTCGCCTGGCACCTTCATTATACACCTTTAGGTGCCAGGCAAAAACGTTCCTTTTTAACCAGGCCTTTGGTTGATCTTATTGACGTCCAACACCCTTTTAGAATGTGGCTTTTTGGGGGTTATTGGATTACTGCTTTTGGTTTGATGTTATATGTTGTGGTCTTGTTGTGAAACACCCTCAGACCTCCAGGTATAAGTTGAATAAATAACAATAAATAATGAAGGCTTGCGGGGGCCACTTACACTACCTGCCTGTTCACTTGTTCTGCTGAACCACCTGCCCATTCGCCCACTCACTGGCTTCCCCCACTGTTGTCACACTGCATAGGCGACCACCCAAACTGCCGCACAAAGACTTTATCCTTGCACTTGCCAGCTTGGCTCTTGGCAACATCATGACTTTGTGTGATAGAAAAATGGACCGAAAACTCTATGATGTCTTCCCCAAACCCCAATTTAATTTCAGCATTGCAGGTTACACTCTTGGTTCGTCATCCTGAAACTGGAAAGCTTTTGGTTAATTTTGACCCCAAGATTTTAGAGATTGTTCGAGAGACAAAATGCATGATAAAAATGGGACTAGATGTGCCCGAAGAGGCAAAGAGGATAGTTAAGATTGAAAGCCATGTTAAGGCAAACAAATTAAGCTTGGAGGTAGGTAAATGGTGATGATATATATTCTTTTCTAAATAATGTGCAATTTTGGTTGGATTTTGGCATCATGTCAGCCTGTTTTCCTTGGGTGTCAGGCCATCAGGTAGGTGGGTAGGTTGGCAGTTGGTGCCACCTAATGCCCAAGGCAGGAAATGTTCCAGAGTCAAGGTATACATGGCTGCATGACTACTGTTCTGAAATCTATTTCTGAATCAGTTTCTTTATGTCTCCAACTAATAAACAATTGCCTAGATAATGGAAAAATAGGCATGATGATTTAGATGTGTGATTGTACCTCTTTGTCTCTTAAGAATCATAGCTGGTTTTTTTTTTAGGGGGGAGTGACTCTAGAGAGACTTTAAAAATTAAAGATAGAGCCTGGTTGTCATGTTTATTTTGACTCTAAGCCAATAGGGCAAGGCTGATTGAAATGTGTATTATAGAAAACACCTGCAGCCCAATTTTTAATCTTATGTGTGGTTCTGTGGTGGAATACTGGCTATGGGGAGAGAAGCTTCATGTCTGAAGTTTTAAGTGAGAAAGTGTAAAATGTCCTATTTGCAGATTCTTTGAATCATCAGAGGTCAGAGCTCTTTGTCTGAGGAGAAATATCTTTCTTAATACTTGTGATACTCCTGTCAGTAAAGCCACCAAGCACATGGCACTCAGTAAATCCTCACCTATTTTTTTTTCTTTGAACGGCTTGTGCTTTCAAATAGCATAAAGGTAAAGGTAAAGGTACCCCTGCCCGTATGGGCCAGTCTTGCCAGACTCTAGGGTTGTGCGCCCATCTCACTCAAGAGGCCGGGGGCCAGCGCTGTCCGCAGACACTTCCGGGTCACGTGGCCAGCGTGACATCGCTGCTCTGGCGAGCCAGAGCCGCACACGGAAACGCCGTTTACCTTCCCGCTGGTAAGCGGTCCCTATTTATCCACTTGCACCCGGGAGTGCTTTCGAACTGCTAGGTTGGCAGGCGCTGGGACCGAGCAGCGGGAGCGCACCCCGCCATGGGGATTCGAACCGCCGACCTTTCGATCGGCAAGCCCTAGGCGCTGAGGCTTTTACCCACAGCGCCACCCGCGTCCCTTTCAAATAGCATACACAGGAACATTAGGAAGTACTTCCTAACAGGACATACATGCTGTTCAATAGTGCAACAGGCAGCCACGGACAGTAGCAGATAATTATTTATTAGAGGTTTTTAAGCAGAGGATGAGACGTATCAGGATTTGCTGTATCGGCAGAAAGTTGAACCAAACATCTCTTTGAAGTACCTTCTAACTCTTCCAAAATTTGGCTGGGGACTTTAGGATATTCTACTGCACAGTCACATTGTAAATTCTGTTAAAATTCATTAAGCTATTGAATATTTGTTTTAAATCTCAGAATATTCTACACTGCTATGAAAATTTGTGTCAAGAAGTACCCACTGTCTTTGTCAATTTGATGGCACCCAAAATGAAGAAGGTGAGTTGTGGCTGGTAGCATAGAAGGCATGTAGGGCAGCAGTAGGTAGAGCCCATTTCTTCTCGTTTTGACCTATCCTCCTCTCTGTTGAGTTCTTCAAAGGTGGCATTAAGACTGTACAAATCCAGGACTTTATACTAATCCACAGGGGATCTGTTGCAGATTTTGATTTGAAAAATATATATAGATATTGTAGAATTAGACAAAAGGAGAGAATAGAGAAACTAAAGATGATTCCATGTTTGTGAGCTTAAGAATAAATTTATTAGGATTGGAGAAAATGTTTATGATTATTATATTTAACTTTACACAGTATAATAAAGAAAGGCTTTAAAATGTTACTGACCCTTAGTGAAATACTTGACTATCATTATGATTTGTTATATGCTATAGCATTCACAATAGATGCCTATTTTTCCTGTCTTTGTCTTTTTTCCTACTTTCTGTAGGTAGAATCTGTGTTGAGGCAAGGGCTTACCATTTTAACCTGGTCATCTTTGACTTTAGATAGCTTCTTCCAAGAAGTTGATGAAGTTATAAAAATGTTTAATCAGCTTTTGAAGAAGGTAAACCTGATTTTGAACATGTGTTCAACAGATTTTTGTTGTTGTTTTATTGCTAATATTGCATCATCAGCTTGGGATGTATGGAGTGTTAGGGGAAGAGTAGTACCTCTGGTATGGGACACATTGTGTTCCTTCTGGGGTAGTTTGTCCACTTTTGGTCCCAACCCTGCACTCAGCTCTCACCTGTGGCTTCTAGAAACTATCAGCATGTGACTGCGGCTAGAGCCCAGGAATGACTTTGACTGGCCAGCTAAACCAGGTGAGGGTAGCCAATGGGTCTCAAACCCTCAGTGAGTTAGGGACTTCCCCTGCATGTGAAGACAAGGGCAAAGCGGGGGTGGGGGCTCAAATCCTGTGGGAATGTGGAACTAGTTGTGTGGATTTGAATCACAGCTCTTGTACTTTAACTTCATTGATGTTTTTGGGTGAGTTAGGTTTTTGCCCCTCAAAATCAAACTCTATGGGATTCCCGAAATAATACTGTTGTGGAAACCCTTGAAAGACATTGGCATGTTATTAACTACCTTTTTTTTTTTAAACAGATTAATGACTTAAGCGAAATGCAGATTGATTTAACAATGAAAGATATGGCAAATACCCTATTACTTATACTACCAGAAAGTCCAACAAAAGTGGAGGATTTACTTGCACGCAATGAGGTGACCACAATTTAAAACAATTAATGGAACAAATATATTTCTAAATAGACATTTTTATTTGTCACTTTGATTGATTGTGTGTGCGAGCATGCAACAACATTACTGATTAGTTCTCATACCCTCCTTTGCCTCTCACCTCACCTGACCATCAGGGCTACTACTTTATACATGAGTAGGCCAGAATCCTGTTCCTAAGTAGCTATCAGTTATATAGACTTGAACTAAAAGATTCTTGTTGTTATTTTCTTGAAGCAACATTCTGCATCTTCCATTCGTCCTCTTCCTTTATTTTTTATTAATAAATTTCATTAAAAATTGGTTGCTGGTGTATTGAGACTCTTAGGTAGCTTTGTGCCAAAACTCTCAGGGTTATTCCAACCCTTCGGGTACCTTGTCACTTGGTTCAAGCTACATGGTTGCATGAGCTGGATTTGAATGAAAAAAGTAAACTACACTGGTTTCTGGGGAGAGACAGATGAGCTGGATGCTGTCGCTCTGCTTCCATTGAACTAAGCCACACCCACACTGGCAAAGTGATCTCAGATCTCACGTTAACCATTTTAGGCATGCAAGTGTGAGTCAATAACTGTATTTTACAACATGAGATACCTGTTAAGGCAGAGGAGAGGGAAGACTTGTAGGATTTTGTTGGCATCCACAGCAATATCAAACTTGTCCATTCACCTGGGCTGCTAATTTGCCTTGGAACCATGTTCCTATAGTTTGAAAACTTCAGGTTTAAGAAGTAAAATTATGGCAAAATCTGTCTTAAGTGTGTGTTTTGCGTATTACCTGAGTGAAGCAACAGATGTCATGTCTTGGTTGTCTAGGATTGATCTTCGTATTGGGTTCAGCAACTGAGTAGGTTCCTGTAAGGTGGGAAACCTCCACAGTTGCCATAGGAACTCATTCCTTATATGATATTTTTTGAAGAATATGATCTTTTTGAATAATAATATCTAATAAGACTGATTGTTCAAACTTTAAGGCCAGATGATTTGTTCTGGTTTAAAGCACTTCATATTCTGATAATATTAAAATACTGGTAGTGGTAAATATAAGATTATTGCTTTTGAATCTTCAGAAGTGATATGTGTAGATCAGAGTTAAAATGTGTCACTTTTTGTAACCATAAGTATTTAAATACATTTCAAAATAAGTTTTCATTTGTGATATATTATTGGTACAGTGGTACCTAAGGTTAAGAACTTAATTCGTTATGGAGGTCTGTTCTTAACCTGAAACTGTTCTTAACCTGAAGCACCACTTTAGCTAATGGGGCCTCCCACTGTAACCTGAAGCGTATGTAACCCGAGGTACCACTGTATTAACTAATGGAATTACTACCTTCGCCAAGTGTTCTGATTCCCGCCCCCCCCCCCAGTATTGTAAACATTCTTCCTGTTTATCATGAACAGGTATGCACCAAGGAATGGGCTGAAATATTAAACAACAGAAGCAGACACATAGAAGATGCTGTGCAAGAACTGATATCTATATTTGAGCATATTTATGAAGTTAAGCGTACTAAAAAACCGTCTGTGAGAAAATTTCAACCACAAGGTATTTTTTTATATCCCAGTGTGAAATGTTCAAAAAAACCCAAGTAGTTACATTATTTATGCACATTTTCTTTTCCCTTTCTCGGTGAGGTGTGTGTGTTCTTTGTCCAAGATTAGATAAATATATAAGATTCCTTACTATCAATGATTATAAGAAGGTTGTTTTTTAATGCTTCAAAGGTGACATTCATTTATTTATTCAAAAGCATTTCTAAACTGCTCCAAATTTAAAAATCTCTATGCAGTATACAAAAATACTACATAAAAACAGCAGAACAGTATTGTAAAAGTAGTGATACAAATATAAAAAATAATATTTAAAAAACAGATCTCATTTCTGGGGCATGTTCCACAGGAGCTTCCATCCCTTGCACTCCCATGCTCTGCCAATAGCCTGTACACTATTGTTATTTTTCCTCATTACATCTTTCTGCCACCCCACCCTATTCAGCCTGCCTGCCTGCCTTCCTGGTTCATCACACCAGCAGTGACTGGTAGATTTGTGATCTGTTAGGAGCCTGCTTCTTTATCCAGGCTGGAGCTCAAATAGGCATTTTGCAATACAATCCTCAGTACACTTCTTCCTATTCAGTGCCTGATCTTGAGACCAGCTATTCTCAAGTGGGCACTGGAGTCTTCACAAAGATCATGGTGACTGTTGTGGCTTATCCACAGCAGGTAGGGATACATTTGTACCCTTACTTAGACAACATCATGATCTGGTCATCATCATTCCTTCATTTGGTGTATTGAGACCAGAGGACTATGGGTTTTTCATGACTGCAACAGAGAGTCAGGTGATACCAACACATCATGTACAATACCTGGCTGCCTTGCTAGACACAAGTCTGGAGACTGCAGTGCATGCTGCTGAGAACCGATGGTACAGGGTGCATGGAGTCTGTCACAAGTCAAAGCTTAAATTGGTTAGAACTTTAGGTGGCAAGACTGGCATTGTAGCACTCTGTACCATGGATGAAGCTTCATATGTGATGATAAGACTGGACTATGCCACCACAAAGGCACATATCATTCATTGGGGTGTGAAATCTCGTGCACTGCAGTCAGAAGTGACATTTCTTCTAGTACAGGCAGAGAAGAATTTAAGATCTCTGGTAGCAGAATATGTGCATTGGGTAGACAACTTGAAAGCTGATTGGTTCGGTAATCAAAATCAGCAGGAGCCACTGGGAAAGTTTTCTATTCTTTCTGAAGGGCAGGTTGCCTGGAATGGTTTTGTTCTGAGAGAGGGGCTTGAGCCTTGGAAAGTATCATTATAGGTTTGTGGGATGCCTGGACCCCGCTTCTAATTCCTGGGTGTAATACACTGACTTTATCATGTTAAAAATACAAGCCAGGAGCCAGCCTTGTGATGGCCACTAAAGATGGCTTGTTAGATGTGACAAAGGGAATGGCTCTGTGCCAGAATGATTAGTTAGAAAGACAAAACTTCTAAAGTAGAGTTTTAGAGTTTTGCTGGGCTGGAGGGAAGGGGCAGCATGCAAAATATTGCCAGCTGCAGAGGTTCAGAGAACCATTCTTTTTGAATTCAGGGCTGTGCTTATGGAGGAAACCAGACCCTTTTTGAGTGTAACGCCTTAAACCCCACCACAGTAGGCTCAGGTTATATAGATGTGTGTAAATAAACCATATACAGTCATACCTTGGGTTGAATATGCTTCAGGTTGAGCGTTTTCAGGTTGCGCTCCGTGGCGACCCGAAAGTAACGGAATGTGTTACTTCCAGGTTTTGCCGCTTGCGCGTGCGCAGACGCTCAAAATGATGTCATGCAGTGAATCACGACCCGCAGACGCGCAGATGTGGGTTGCGTTCGCTTCAGGATGTGAACGGGGCTCCAGAACGGATCTCGTTCGCATCCAGAGGTACCACTGTATTGTAAAGACACCACAGTGTCGGCTGTGCCTTATTTCCAAAGTTAAACATGAACCCTGAGTAAGCGACTGTAACCCCTGGAATCTTGCACAGCTGTGAAGAGTGTTGTGGTGTGCAACTTTATTGTCATTCCAATAGCATCTAGTGATGGTATAAATCTCAGGCTAGGTTGTACCCATTTATGCAGAAGGTCTCCAAGGTGAACGGTCTCTGGAATATTAGAGCAGTATAGGTAAGGGAAATTGGCAAATCTGATCCATTACTTTGGAATAATGTTTGGTGCCAAGGGCTGGCCCAGCTGCAGTGATGCACAAAGTGGGGCTGAGTGTGAACCATGTCTGCTATTCACCTGATGAAGAATTGGGGTGAATGTGGCCTGCCTGCCTCCCATGTTGTTCCTACCCAGTTTTTCTATAATAATAATAATAATAATAATAATAATAACTTATTATTTATACCCCGCCCATCTGGCTGGGCCTCCCCAGCCACTCTGGGCGGCTTCCATAAAAACCAAAAATACAGTAAAATATCACACGTTAAAAACTTCCCTGAACAGGGCTGCCTTAAGATGTCTTCTGAATGTCAGGTAGTTGTTTATCTCTTTGACATCTGCTGGAAGGGCATTCCACAGGGCGGGCGCCACTACCGAGAAGGCCCTCTGCCTGGTTCCCTGTAGCTTTGCTTCTCGCAATGAGGGAACCGCCAGAAGGCCCTCGGCGCTAGACCTCAGCGTCCGGGCAGAATGATGGGGGTGGAGACGCTCCTTCAGGTATACTGGACCGAGGCCGTTTAGGGCTTTAAAGGTCAGCACCAACACTTTGAATTGTGCTCGGAAACGTACTGGGAGCCAATGTAGGTCTTTCAAGACCGGTGTTATATGGTCTCGGCGGCCGCCCCCAGTCACCAGTCTAGCTGCCGCATTCTGGATTAGTTGTAGTTTCCGAGTCACCTTCAAAGGTAGCCCCACGTAGAGCGCATTGCAGTAATCCAAGCGGGAGATAACCAGAGCATGCACCACTCTGGCGAGACAGTCCGCAGGCAGATAGGGTCTCAGCCTACGTACCAGATGGAGCTGGTAAACAGCTGCCCTGGACACAGATTTGACCTGTGCCTCCATGGACAGCTGTGAGTCCAAAATGACTCCCAGGCTGCACACCTGGTCCTTCAGGGGCACAGTTACCCCATTCAGGACCAGGGAATCCTCCACACCTGCCCGCCTCCTGTCCCCCAAAAACAGTACTTCTGTCTTGTCAGGATTCAACCTCAATCTGTTAGCCGCCATCCATCCTCCAACCGCCTCCAGACACACACACATATAACCTTTATATGATTGAATTAACATTTGTGGAGGGGTTTATATACATAGGGCCCACTGTGCAAAGGCTCGACCTACATGACCTATTAACCTCAATTTTGTAGTGTATTGGTTGCAGGGATGAGGCCTATATGTATTGTGCTTTACGTATGCAAAATCTTATGGAAAAAGTAGGTCTTAGTGCATGAATAGCTGACAGTAATCCTTTCCCTTTCATCGTATGTACAGTGTTTGGTATGAACTTCTGCACAGGACTATCAGTTGAATGAACTATATTAAATTTATTTTATATTTTATTTTCCATAGAAGGGAAGCATGTAGCATTTGGAAGTTCATCAGACGAGAAGACCTCTGCGTCTTCAGGTATCCTTAGTAGTGAAGACGCTGAGGACAGTGAGAAGGAAGATGAGTTTAAAAAGGTATTCCATTGCAAATGAGTAACCGGATATATAGTGCAGGACGCACATTACTGAAACTGAACAGAAAATTATTTGCAAAACTATTACACAAGTTGTACAGACAATTTTCAAATGTTATTTAGCTTTTCCTCCCCTCTCCATTCTTTTGGGGGTACTTAGAAGTGAGAGTGGGATTGCAGTCTTTTGTCCTGAACTATGGGAATGGCCATCACTGAGGTCAAGCAAGGGCAAGTTCAGTAGTCCCAGGGTTTGGGGCAGATAGAAGGGCAAAGCAGGATCTGTACCATGAAGAAGGATCAAGGTGTGAGTTTCCTGGTCTGGTGCTTTACTGGACGTAAGAAGATTCTAAGTCAAATCTCATTTTGTCTCACAAGAATCCCCTGTGACCAACTCAGTAATAACTAGATAACTGATCTATTGGTTTGAAGAAACAAAGAGAAGAGAGATAAAGTGTTGGCTGTTTTCTGGGATATATTTAACAGGAACACATTCTTCTTAATTGTAGGAATGCAAAGAAGTAGTTGCATATTTTAGTCATCAGTTGCTGGACAGCCTACAGAAAGCTACTCGATTATCCTTGGATGCCCTTAAAAAGCGAATATTTGTTTCAAGGTACGTGGTAAAAGTTGGGACGCGGGTGGCGCTGTGGGTTAAAGCACAGAGCCTAGGACTTGCCGATCAGAAGGTCGGCAGTTCGAATCCCCGCGACGGGGTGTGCTCCTGTTGCTCGGTCCCAGCTCCTGCCAACCTAGCAGTTCAAAGCATGTCAAAGTGCAAGTAGATAAATAGGTACCACTCCTTCGGGAAGGTAAACAGCATTTCCGTGTGCTGCTCTGGTTTGCCAGAAGCGACTTAGTCATGCTGGCCACATGACCCGGAAGCTGTACGCCGGCTCCCTCGGCCAATAAAGCGAGATGAGCGCCGCAACCCCAGAGTCGGCCACGACTGGACTTAATGGTCAGGGGTCCCTTTACCTTTACCTACATGGTAAAAGAGGCTTTGGGTAGTGAAGAAAATTCCACACAGGTTGTAATGGCTGCTCACTAAACACAATAAATTGAACTGAACTGAACAGGTTGTCTTCTCAAATCTTGAAGTGGATTTTCTTTCCTCACAAGACTCAGTCCTATTCCTTCACAACTCTCGAAATGCTAGTACTTTTTTGCCACTGGCATAAGAAAACAAACACAGCAATTGACCAGACTTTCTCTGTCTTGGAAGAGCTGGATGTTCCCCCTTCCTCTCTTCAAACTCCCCCTTGCTGCTCCACAGAACCCTCTTGGTGTGTCCTCTGTTCTGTTTTCTTCCTGCCCCCCCCCCCATTTCAGCATTTTGCAGTGGCATATCAATAAAATATTTCCTGTTTCTTTTTCAGCTCCAGCTCATTTGGACGACCACCATATTTACCTCAGACAGCAACTACTAAACCCGAAGATGTTATTACATTTCTAAAAGCTGAAGTGCACTTAGCTATTCCAAATGTTGTAAGTGATTTATGCAATCAAGAAGGCGAGCTCCTTAATTTCTTCTGATTATCTTAACTTTTGCAGTGCTGTTCAATAAATTTCTTGAAGATTTGGATGAAGTAGTGTACAACTCACATACAAAATCTAGAGATGATTTTAAATTTTTTAAATGAGAATACCCAGAGCTTCTTGCTGAGAACTCACAAGCTTATGGGCTGCTGATGGCAAATGCTTGCCAAACTGTGTTTGGGTTTAAGAGAGTTACATTTGGGTTTAAGACATTGTGTTTAATGGAAAGCATTTATGTGTTCTACATAGGTAATGGTGCCTAGTTTGGATGATATCCAGCAAGCCATCAACCGCATGATTCAGTTGACACTGGATGTAAGCCGTGGGGTGGCACACTGGGGACAGCTGCACCACCCGCCAAGATCCAGTACCACCCTGGAAAGCAATGTTGCTGCATCACCCAGCTTAATAGGAGGGAAAGCGAGAAAAGAAGAAAGTAAGTTAGTAGCCTCTGCTCTTTTCCATTACAAAGTGCCATTGCTTCCAAAATTTCAAAACTGTTCTTTAAAGCTACACTTAACCCAGCCTACTTCCAGCTGGGCATTTATACTGTGAAATGCCCAATTTTTAAGTGACATGTGCATGGTGTTGTGGATAAAACACCCCCTCTTATGTATTACCTGTTCAACTTCTGATTCTCGGGTCTAGGATCCTGTGCACCCCAGAGGATCCTGCACAGGCCAGAGGACCCAAATGACCCCCCAAAACAACCCAGTAGCACCATGGCAAAAGAGCAGTGGCGCCATTAGCAACTGAGACTTTAGCTTCCTGCCACTTTAATTTTTAAAAAGTCTGACCCCAGCAATGAGCAAGGCCAACTAGATACCACCTCTTGGGTTGCGGAAACAGGGAGAGCAGAAAGGGTGTGTTCTGAGGGGACTTGGCGCATCCTCTGGCTATGGTGCTGCTTTTTGCCCCATGAACCCGAACATACCTTAGAGAGTTGTCTAGCACAACTTACATTTGCTGTGTTTTCGTGTGGCCAAAACCCTTGTTTTTATGGGCCTGCTTGCCAGCCAGTGAGGGAAGAAGGGAAAAGTGTATATCTAAAGAGAGGATATTTGGACCATTATCCTAAACAAATGTATTCAGGTCCTCTGTCTTCCTTATTGTACATTGACTATATTGCAAGCCCCCTTGATATCGTTGATTAGTAGGCAAAGGATATATATTCCAGATAAAGAAATAAGCCTCGGCGAGTGCCAGAGGGATTAACAAAAAACACAAGTAGTCTTTATTTCTCAGAAATACATAAGTAAGTATAATAGATTCTGAGAGCACAATCCAGGAAATGTAAAGTAGTAACCCGGTCTATTAAATAATAATAAAAAAATTGTTAAATCTCAGTGAAATTTTTTTTATGGATTATGCTCAATAAGAAATACATATTCATTAGTGTAGATTTCTGCTGTTTACGTTTTTGCTCTGCTTTGATATATGGAAGGGGAGTGTAAAGAGAGGCTACAGAATTTATGTTGTTAACCATATTTCTCAGAAACACCAGAAGAGACATATCCTGCAAGAAAGTTGAGAAATTTCTATCCAGGAGTGGCAGAACACAAAGATATTTCCAAGTTAGTTGTGCTTCTGTCCTCATCGGTAAACTCTGTACGGAAAGCAGCTAGTGAAGCGCTGCAAGACTTTCAAAAATATAAAGCTCTGTGGACAGAAGACAGGGATGCGAAAGTTCAGGTAAACTGAATTCTGAGCCTTCGTTGTGATTTTAAGCACCACATTTCTTTTTATTCAACTTGGTTCATGGTTCAAAAGCTAGTGCACAGAGTCTCTTAAGTATCAGTGTCCCCTTGGTGCAGACGACCTGGACTCACACGAATCCCCTCAAATCCTACCCCATTCATATAACTGCATTCACAGTTTTTACCAGAAAGCAGAAGGAAAAAAGTTTGCTTGGGGAGTCGAATATAAGTGCTGTATTGTGTTTGTGGGCTGAAAACTGAAGTGCAGGGCTGTTCCCACTGTGAATCTTGACTTTAAGCGGGTGGAATAGGCTCCTGGGTTATTCTGGTAGTTGGTAGGTGGCAGCATCCATGGAGAGCAGGATTTAGAGTGGGGGACTCAATGCAGGCCAGCACAATGTGTCCTGGGCAAGCTGCTATTTGCAGCTCTGCTGTAGCTGCTATATGGATGTGTCACACTCCTTATGTAGCCTTTGAAGTAACACTACAATACTGAATACTGTTTTAACAGAATAAAATAATTATGTTAACAATCCGTTCCAACTGCTTACAGCAATTTTTGGCCAGTAACCCGTCTCTGACTGAGATCAGGTCAGAGATTCTTCATTACGCTACCTTTGAACAAGAGATAGAAGATTTAAAGCCTACAATTTCTGTTGGCCCCATTGAACTGAATACAGGTATGAAAACCATTTTCTTTATGTGCAATGTGCAGGAAAATAAATTGTCACTTTGGGGGCAACAAGTTATTTGCTTTTCTGAGCAGCGTTTGGAATAGCTGTGTCAAGTGTAAGTTGATCTTGCAATCTTGAATTTATCTTTTCTTGTTGTTTCTAGGTCTTCAGATTGTCTTTTGTCCATCCTAGAGAAATGCCTTAATACTTTTTTAAAAATAATTTTGTTATAGCAACACAAATCTGGCATTTGTGGAAATTTTACTTTGAACTACAATTATTAGGTAGACAAAAGATCATGCCATAGCCCAGTAACCAACCATATTATGTTAGGAAATAATCCACTCATCTCTAAAATCCAATACAGAACTTATCTGTGAACTGTGCTCTGTGAACATATGGAGAGGCTGGGGAGCTCAGAGCAGCCCTGACAGCTCCATGCAACTGAAACCTCCAGCTGAGGATGGAAGAGTCTATGCACAATCAGCTGAACATGCTTAGGTTTCCTCTTCATACTGTCTGTCCAATGTCTGAAGGCAGAGGTGGGCAGGGCCAGCACAGGCAGCCCTACGTGCCGCTTTGCACATTCTTGGAACATGTGATGGATAACCTCTGTGCACTGCTAGGTCTTCTCTTGATTCTTCAGTTCTAGCCCTGTTATAGGAAATAATTACACAGTGGAAACATCCCCTCCCCCCATGACTACATTTATTGGCTCTAATTGTTACATAACTCCAATTAGATACTTGACATCAGGGGGCTCTGTTAAGGAGATACAAAAGGAGACTAAAGCATGAAGATGTAATAACATATATTATTTTACTAACTATAACCAAAATCTAAAGAAGCAGGGCTTTGATCATCTAGCACAAATTGAACATGAAGTTTCTGCTTAAGGATTTGAGATTCTGCTGCATCCTATAGACCCATGCCTGAAGGATGCACAGCCTTCATTTTGAAGAGACTCCTCTGAAAGCTGTTGGTTAGGAAATACAAATCCAAAGTCCCTTTGGCATGCAAAACTACTTGCAGAAAATTTTTGGGTCACAGCCTAAAGGATGTAATTTTGCTGACTAGGCTGTTTTGTTTTAAACTTGTTTGTGCAATTTCCTTTCAGTGTGTGACATGCAAAAAGGTAGTTGCTTTCTGTGTACAGTATGATCTAGAGACTGTAATTTTTCCATAGGACCAATGAAATTGGCGCTCTCAATTGAAGCTAAAGCATGGAAAATGTTACTCTGCCGCTATTTAAATGAGGAGTACAAGAAGAAAATGCAAGACATGATAACATTTATAGCAGAATATTTGAAAAAACTATCTCGACCAATTCGAGATTTAGATGATGTCAGATTTGCTATGGAAGCTCTGGCTCATATACGAGACAAGGAAATAGAAATGGATATGACTATGGGGCCCATTGAAGTAAGTTTAAAAAAGAGTTGGGGTTGGCATTGCTTTTTTGACTATATGAATTGTGAGGCATCCTGTTCTTTGCTTTGTTTCTTTTTAGGAAGCTTATACAATTTTAAATAGATTTGAAGTTGAAGTGACAAAAGAGGAATCAGAAGGAGTTGATACATTACGGTACTCTTTCATAAAGCTGCAAAGCAAAGCTGTAAGTATATGAAACATACACCCTTTATACGAGAATTAATTAATGGCAGTTCATTAAAGTTCATTAGTATCAGCTTAGAGTGTATAAGGTCATCTGGCCTGTGCTCCAAGATCAACAATCCTGCTTTATGGATCTCTATGGTGCTTCTGGACTGGAGATTTGTGTTCCTCAATTGTTTGTTTTAAGATCCTTGTGGCCCCTTCCAACTCTACAATCTATGATTCTAATAGCCGTGTTTCACATTTCTTTCCAAACCAAGTTACCTCTTCTGGCTCATGGCTGCAAGATGCATATCCCCTCCCTTTATGATCTTATAGGACTTTTCACTTGAACTTGAACTTTTGTTCCTCATCCATGCACCCATGACAGTAGCACTCGCTCAGCGTGGTAGACATTTGCTTTCCAACTGCCTGGTCACTGCCACTTCTGGGGAGGGGAGAAGTAATAGGGAAGACAGTGTGGGATGAACACAATGGTGGGGGCACCAGGTGGGTTCCACCAGTATGCTCCACTGGCTAAGCTGCTTCTGGCCCATGACGCTCTCAAAATCTTCTTTCTACAGACCTGGTTGTTTTTTAGTTCTGTGTAATTCTTCTGCTCCATGTATTTTGGAATCCTTCCGAAGAGGCAACTTGTAAACCAGTTTATTTCTACCTCATACTGACATTTGCTGTCTGAGTCCTAGAGTTGGAGGGCAGCCCATCCATGTTTGAATAAAGTTGAAACTGTACGGGTGCTATTTTCTTGGAGTTTTTGAACATCCATTTATATTGCAGGCCAGTGTTCAAGATGAGCTGATTCAAGTGCAGCCCAAGTTTAAGAGCCAGCTACTGGAGGCTGTTGAGGTTTTCCGTGAGGATGTGTCGAGCTATGAAACAGCATATGAAATGGTAATTTATTTGAACAGTTTGCAGAGAACACACACACATATATATCTCACACTATACATATGTAAACTGTCTCATCTAACTTTGTATTGTGTTGAGGAAAGCAAAGCAAAGCACTATGATTAAGAAAAAGCAAGTGGTTTGAAAAAATAAATTTAGGTCATATATGGTTTTAGCAGAAATTATAATATCCAGTCAAAAACAATTCTGCTGTTCTGTTTTAGAATATGTATTATAGGCAGTCTAATACATGAAGGCCTATAACATATGATGGACAGGTCAGTCTGTTTGCAGCCTATATCAGTTTTGCATGCCTTTATTAATAAATTAATAAACTTCTCTCCTTTTCCTACATTCATCTGCAGGTGTTTCTTTTAAAAATGCATTAAAATCATATTGGGATATAAATAAATTCCAAAAATACGGATTTAAATGTATATTTTATCGCAACATGTGCATCTCTAAGTTTATTTTATTTTACAGCTATTTATTTTTAATGTATTGAAGTATTTTTTTTACCCAAGAGTGGCACTAAAATTCAGAGAAGTGCAAAATCTGAAAGATAGTTGTATTCTGCTATGGGAGATAATCAGACCAGTTTGCATTGGAATTTATGGAAATCAAATTCCACATGCATTCCTATGTATAACATGAAATTCATCTAGTCCTTGTGTTATCTCTGTGTGTTGAGTGGATATGAGAATGGGGCATAGGATTCAGAGTTATTTTTTAAATATATATTAATTATTGGCTACATTTTGCCTATTACAGGAGGGACCCATGGTTCCAAATACACCACCTCAAGAAGCTAGCAACAGATTGCAGATATTTCAGGTAAGAATGTTTAAGATGTTAAACTGAGTGGTGTGGTATTTGGGTAGGCCTTAATGGATGATTCAGCAACCCTTCTTTTTGATTTGTTAAACTCTTCAGAACATTGACACTGGTGGGCACCTTATTCAGTACAGTTCTCAGTAGTGCCCTAGAATATTTTGCCTTCACTTATGGCTTATTTATTTAGAGCATTTCTACCTGCCTTCAGCCAAAAAGCCTCCCAGAGCACCTTAATTAATCAATTACATTTATATCTCACCTTCTCCCATTGGTAAAGTAAAGGTAAAGGGATCCCTGACAATAAAGGGATCCCTGACAATTAGTTCCAGTCGTGGCCGACTCTGGGGTTGCGGCGCTCATCTCGGTTTATTGGCCGAGGGAGCCGGCGTACAGCTTCCGAGTCATGTGGCCAGCATAACTAAGCTGCTTCTGGCATCATTAGCTAGGGATTTTGCTTTGCCTTGTGGTCAAAGATGGGAAAGACAAACTGAAGGAAGTAAACTGACTTCTCTAGAACGCGCCTGTGTTTTCCCCCTGCCTTTTGTTGATGCAAGTTGTTCTGTTGCCTCTCAGTTATTCCCCTCAGTCTCAGTCCCAGTTTTAGACTCACACTCTCCAGTAACTGCATCACACGTTTTGCTTTGTCTTTGGAAATATATTTTTAAAAGAAAGGTTGAATCCTTTTGGGGGCCCACCTGAAGCGTGAGGTATTATAGGCACCCACTCTGAAACAAGGGGAGCCAAAACAATTTTTGCATGATGGTTTGCTTCATTCTAACTAGTTATACACCAAATTGTTTTTATTGAAGTGTTGCATTATATCTGAGCTTTAGTCCCATAAAAGTTTTTAATCTGTAAACATTTTCTACTTTTCATTTGTCGGGGCCTATGGCATCGTATTTCTTGCTGTTTTGATTCTCATTATGATAACCTTGAGACTAACCTTTTATATGGCACTGTGAGTGTCAAATGACTGCCCTAAATCTTGTGTAGCTGTTTGACTCTGTGAAAGATAAGACGAGCTCATCAAACAGTAAAAGGTAGCCTACTATCAGAATGTGAGTGCAGTGTGCAGCCGCCCCCCCTTTCTGCATACACCAGTGTGGTGTAGTGGTTAAGAGCGGTAGTCTTGTAATCTGGGGAACCGGGTTCGCGTCTCCGCTCCTCCACATGCAGCTGCTGGGTGACCTTGGGCCAGTCACACTTCTTTGAAGTCTCTCAGCCCCACTCACCTCACAGAGTGTTTGTTGTGGGGGAGGAAGGGAAAGGAGAATGTTAGCCGCTTTGAGACTCCTTAAAGGGAGTGAAAGGCGGGATATCAAATCCAAACTTTTCTTCTTCTTCTTCTTCTTCTTCTTCTTCTTCTTCTTCTTCTTCTTCTTCTATTTGTAAATTCAGACATTGTTTGATTATGGCAGCAGTAGTTGGTAGAGTAGTGATGCTTGTCTGACTTGTCACCCACATTACTGCAGCTTACTTGCAGGTAGAGGGTGAGGTAGTCACGATGCAAATGCACTGGAGGAGTCAATCCTGTGCTCTCACCATTGCATTTGCACCATGCTGACCCTCCCCCTCCTAGTAAACAGCCGTGATACGGGCAATGAGATCCCTGCGACATTGCCAACCACTTCTGTGTTATAGCTAATGATCAAATTGATTCACCAAGCCTTTTCACATGTATGTATTTGCCACATATTATACCAGCAGACTTCGAATTCCCTGTTTCCCCCCAGTTGTTTTGTAGGACTTTGTGCATGTGACTGTATTGTAGGGAACCAAGGTCGTTTGTGCTGACTACATGGGCTCCAGGCCCAACCTGAAGTCCTGGTATTAGGACCTAAAACCTAAATTACTTGGGAGTAGGGTATTTTAAGGAGTACTTCTTCCACTCTGAGCTGTCCGCCACTCTCTTAGGTCTTAATCTGAGGCAGGTTCTGCATCCCCTATGGCCTGCTCTCAAAGGTTGGGGAGGTGATATGGTGACAGCATCTTTTCAGCCAATGCATACAAGCTTCAGAACTCCCTCTCCATCTCTTCTCACATCTTTCTCCTCACAAAGCTTTGTGTTAAGACAAGGGGAAGATTACTTGTTATGTTTTCTCTTGCTGTGTTTTTCTGTAGCTAATCTCTAGCTGATATTTTGGCTTTATTATTATTATTGTTATTATTGTTGTTGTTCTTGTTATTATTATTATTGTTATTATTTTCTTTCATGCTTTCTTTTAATTTGTGAGCCACTGCGGACACTGACTTTTTAAATAGAAAAGCGGGCTAGAAACATTTTAAAATATAATAAATCTAAATGCTGATCACATGAAGCATTTCTGATAAGAAGATATCACATGACTGCAGTATCCAAACCAATCTAAGAAAGTGCTGATGGCCTAGTTAACATAAACATTGCATATATAGTAGTTGATTTCTCGCCACCTGATTACTCCATACTTGACAACTCATAGCTATTGAGTGCAGGAACCAACTTCATTGAAAAACATTGCTTCAGCCATCAAATGATTAGCATGCCAGAGTGAACTGGCCCTGTGTAATTGGCATTCACAGAGATCTGCAAGTAATACATTCATGCGTACAAAGTGCATCATGAACATTATGTTATGCCTGATCTAATCCCCAGACTTCTCATATGAGAACGAAGCCCAAGGGACTTGTCTTGGATATGCATGTAGTAAAGGATAGCTATGTTTGTGTTACATAATCTAAATCCTTTGTTAATTTCTGTTATTTATTAGGCCAATTTTGATGAGCTCTGGAGGAAATTTATTACTTATTCATCTGGTGAGCAGCTATTTGGATTGCCTGTCACGGACTATGAAGTTTTACATAAAATCAGGTAACTGTGGAAAATTGTTCTACCTGCCAGAATAAGTTAAGCATTGTAGGAAGGCTTTAATGATGGGAGAGACATTTGCACAATATTGTATTTGTACACTGGGGACACTATATATAATCTTCGGAACTCAGCTCCTCTGAAAACTTGCTATAATGTGAAGAATCACAGGAGGAAATAAAGAAGGAGGGACAGCTATGAGATGTGTCTTGCATGTGATGTTTGTTCTGCAGAAACAAAAGTGAATCGTGGGAGTGATGAGGCAGAAGGGGTGTTAAGAGATGAACAGTTAAAATCAGCTGTAGAAAGCTTTTGCTTAGATTTGGAACTGAAACCGCAGTTGTGTAAGATAATAACAGAATGAAGTTGGGCAGCAGGCTGGAAGACTTTTAGTATAAGCATCTTGGAATCTACATTCCTGTGAATGTGGCAGCAGGTGTATGTGTGTACCAGCACAGCTGTCTTATCTCTTCTCCTCAGTGTTTTTGGAATTCAGCACCCTGATGCTCAGTTGCCTCATGGGAAAAAAATCCCAAGTCTTGGAGGCTAAAGTCTCTCCCCACCCCAATCTGTGAACCCCTTGGGATAAATCTGTGCCTCTCCAGGGGGCCATGGCCCACAGATTGGGAACCACTGTTTTGATCACAGTTCAGATTAAATCAGCTGCACTTTTACAAAGTAAAGGTAAAAGGTAAAGGACCCCTGGACGGTTAAGTCCAGTCAAAGGCGACTATGGGGTTGCAGCGCTCATCTCGCTTTCAGGCCGAGGGAGCCGGTGTTTGTCTGCAGACAGCTTTTTAGGTCATGTTGCCAGCATGATTAAACCACTGCTGGTGCAACGGAACACCTTTACCTTCCTGCCACAGCAGTACCTATTGATCTACTTGCACTGGCGTGCTTTCGAACTGCTAGGTTGGCAGGAGCTGGGACAGAGCAACGGAAGTTCACTCTGTTGCAGGGATTCGAACCACCAACCTTCTGATCGGCAAGCCCAAGAGGCTCAGACCACAGCGACACCCACATCCCACTTTTACAAATGGAAGGTATGCTAGTGACTCCATCACAATGTGTGTTTTTTTGCAGGAAGGAGCTAAGTTTGCTTCAAAAACTGTATGGATTGTATGATACTGTGATGAATAATATCAGTGGGTATTATGAAATTCTCTGGGGAGATGTAGATATTGAAAAAATTAATGCTGAACTTCTGGAGTTTCAAAACAGGTGAGCTTACTTTCTACATGATTTGCAAACCACCTACCACACTATGTACATTTTATCTTCTGCTAAAACCTGTGCCATTCCTTTTCCTGTTGCCTATGGCTGAAACTAATGTAATTAACTACATAATTAATTATGTGAGTAATTTGGATGCATTTCAGCGTAATACAAATGTCAGAAAAATGCAGAAAATGACATGGTTATTTATGTAATGTTTGGGGAATTAAAAATGACAATAGCAAAAGCCAGTATTTGCTTGTACAAGTTCTGTTATTGACGTCGGGTGAATATACAAATAGTGACAATTTCTTCTCCCATTTCCATTTCTGGTGGAATTTTCTAGCATACCTTAGTGGTATGAGCCTTTGCATCTCTTAAAGTAAGCAGGATCAGTCCTGCCTAAGATTCCTAACACCTGGGAAGCAACATCAGCAGGTAGTCACAGCAATGCCTTCTAAGCTGTGGTTCCAGTTTTAGAGAACTTGCTCTTTCTGTCTGATCCCAAGCATGAAGAAGAAGAAGAGTTTGGATTTGATATCCCGCCTTTCACTCCCTTTAAGGAGTCTCAAAGCGGCTAACATTCTCCTTTCCCTTCCTCCCCCACAACAAACACTCTGTGAGGTGAGTGGGGCTGAGAGACTTCAGAGAAGTGTGACTAGCCCAAGGTCACCCAGCAGCTGCATGTGGAGGAGCGGAGACGCGAACCCGGTTCCCCAGATTACGAGTCCACCGCTCTTAACCACTACACCACATGAAATCCTCTAGGATGCAAATGCATTTGTTTTCAGGAGAGCTTTTAGAAGTTTTTCTTCTTCAAAAATGAGCTTATTGTTTTGTTTTTGTTAAGATATTTGCACATTTTAGGTTTAAAATAGTAAAATGTTCAATCTCTTTCAATGAAAGGTGCCGCAAACTACCTAAGGGGCTCAAAGACTGGCAAGCATTTTTAGATCTTAAGAAAAGAATAGATGATTTCAGTGAGTCCTGCCCACTGTTGGAAATGATGACTAATAAAGCAATGAAACTAAGACACTGGAACCGTATTTCTGATACAACTGGGCATCCATTTGATGTGGAATCAGATTCCTTTTGCCTTCGGAATATCATGGAAGCACCGCTTCTCAAGCATAAAGATGACATTGAGGTAGTCTTCCATACAGTTGCATTTTTATATTGAAAGAGAATGCCAGACTAAGGTGCAGTTTGAGAGTCAGTGAGCATGCTCTAGAACAGTCATTCCCAATTAGCTAAGTATTGTGGACCACCTGTTTTTCAAAGGCCAAGCCATGGGTCCTCTACTTCTGAAAATTTTAATATCTCTATGGTAGTTTTTGTTATGTGAATGGCACCACAGACCCCCTGGGTGGGTTACGAGGACCCACTGGGGTCCATGGATCACCAGTTGGGAACCCCTGGGCTAGAAGGTATCCCTTTCTTTGCTCATGTGCAGCAGTGTTTGTGTCAGTACACAAAAGAGGTATACCTAAACATGGGCACAAGTAAGGTGTCTTTGTTGAGACTCCTCAGTTGGCTTATCAATATTTTTTAAAATTAATTTAAGGATCTTTCTTTCTTTGCAGGACATCTGTATATCTGCTATAAAAGAAAAAGATATTGAAGCTAAGTTAGCTCAAGTAATTGACAGTTGGGCAAATCAGGTCTTGAGTTTTTCAGCATTCAAAGGAAGAGGAGAGCTACTTCTCAAGGGAACAGAATCTGCTGAAATTATTACACTCATGGAGGACAGCTTAATGATCCTGGGCTCTTTGATGAGTAACAGGTAGTTTCACAGATTTTGTAGAATGTTTTTATTAGCATTTTTGTCTCATTCTTACAACTCTCTATATCCAGCCTTTCAGGATATAATTTTTTTCCGAGGCACCTTGCAAGTCATAAATATTTAAAGGCATAATAAACAATATTAACAAAAAGTCCAGTGATCTCTCACTTCTCTCCAACTGTGGCTGAGTAGGACAGAAGAGAGAGAGTACCCTTTTGCCCTATTTAACCAAGACAACTGACACAGTACCCAGGCGAGTGCGTTCATGGTACCTGAGTAATTTTGGCCATAGAGTTAGAGCTGTGCTCTCTGAGGCCAGACAAGGTGCTCTTCTGCTATCCATTCTCCACCCTAAGCAATGGCCACGGCAGTAGGATGCTGCAGCCACCAATACCAGCTTGGTGCAAATGTAGCAGTGCCCAGTTACCTTATCACAGTTAGGCGATTAGGAGAAGCTTGCAAATGTGCACACCTCTCCCTCTTTGTCCCCTCTTGTGTAAGTGTCCTCCCCTTCTCTCTTTCAGTTTTGGAGCAAACTCTTAGTATTACATCTACACCAACACTATCACTAAGGTAGTCTAAACCACAGTTACAAAAACCTACTTCTAAGTATGATTGCATCCTGTGGTTTGGGCCTAACAAGAGTTAGCTATAGGCCTGGTTCACAGGTTAAAGGTAAAGGGACCCCTGACCATTAGGTCCAGTCGCGGATGACTCTGGGGTTGCGGTGCTCATCTCGCTTTATTGGGCGAGGGAGCCGGCGTGCAGCTTCCGGGTCATGTGGCCAGCATGACTAAGCCGCTTCTGGCGAACCAGAGCAGCGCACGGAAACGCCATTTACCTTTCCACCGGAGCGGTACCTATTTATCTAGTTGCACTTTGACGTGCTTTCAAACTGCTAGGTTGGCAGGGGCAGGGATTGAGCAACGGGAACTCACCCCGTCGTGGGGACTCGAACCACCGACCTTCTGATTGGCAAGTCCTAGGCTCTGTGGTTTAACCCACAGCGCCACCCACGTCCCTGGTTCACAGGTTACATGAAGCCAAACAATGGCTTAGCATGAATGAGCAAGCATGCTGGCACATACTGAGAAAATCATAGCATTATGTCCAAATAAAGACTCATGGTTTGCCTCACTCCAGGTAAATCACAAGTTGTATCAAGGTTTGTTCTTGGCTTTCTGTTTGTGGTTTGTTTGAGGGAAGCAAACCATGAACCTTGGTTCAGACATAATACTAAGCCAAACCATGGCTTAGCTCTCAGTATCTTGGCAGCAGCAGGGGAAGAGCCAAGCAGTCTTGATTTTTTCACTATACACCAGCATGCTTGCTCATTCACGCCAAATCATAGTTTGGCTTAGCATTAAGTGTGAACAAGGCCATAACACCTTTAAAATTGTAAAGCTGAACCACAGTTAGCTCCAAAACTCAGAGGAGTGGGGAAGAGGGAAGAGAAAAAAGAGTTGTGTGACCCAAGGACAGCATTATGTCTACACCAAGGCACTACCAAATAGAGATATTTAAAGTGGGGGGGGGGGAACAGTTGTTAAAAGAATATAGTAACAATAATATTGTGAAAAGGGTCACTCTTCAATTTCATGCTGCTATTTTCTTGCCTCCTATTCTCAGATACAATGCACCCTTTAAAAAAGAGATTCAGAACTGGGTGTTCAAACTTAGTACCTCCAGCGATATAATTGAAGAATGGTTGATTGTGCAAAACCTCTGGGTTTATCTTGAAGCTGTTTTTGTCGGCGGAGATATTGCCAAGCAGTTACCTCAGGTAACTTTATCATGGTTCAATTATGTAAATATTGATCTTGAAATGTAGCTGTGTAGCAGTAGTTTGCACTTTAGAATGACATAATATTCATTCACGTTTCCATTACATTTACTCTGTTTAGGAAGCGAAACGTTTTCAAAACATTGACAAATCATGGATAAAAATAATGCAGCGAGCTCATGAAAACCCCAATGTAGTTAACTGCTGTGTTGGAGATGAGACTATGGGGCAGCTTTTACCGCATTTACACGAGCAGTTGGAAGTGTGCCAGAAGTCATTGACAGGGTACAAAGTTTACAAGCTTTTTGAAAAAAATCTGATCCTTTTAATTTAGGTCAAAGTAATAGTCCATCTTAATTAACTTTTTATGGTTTTAATTAACATTGCATGCTTCTTAATTTTTAGTGTCATTTCGTGTTTGGTATTAAGGGGAGAGTTCTGGGAATGGTGTTTTGGGAAGTTATTAAACGATTTTAGGGGATTGATTTGTAGCATGTGCAGCTGGCATGCTCAGTGCAGATTTATGAGTTTAGGCCCATATATGTAAATTTGCTTATGGTCTTTGGTATATTTTTTAGTTTGGTAAAAAAAATCAGAATAATAATATAAAAATCACTTTGCAAATAAATAATTACTGTTCTAGTCTTGCATATTTTTATTAATTCACTCCAGACAGTCAATTGCCAAAGTTAAGTTATGGCTCAAAGTACAGATAATATTGGAAGGTAAAAAGCAGGAATATTTTCTTCTGTTTATAGCAGATCTTCCCATAAATCTAGGCTTCTATACACCCATGCTTCACTTTTTATACTTTTAATTTTCTAGTACCAGAATTTTAGGAATTGGGAGAAGCTGGAGGAATTTAGATCTGTAGCTCCCCGATTAAGGTCAAGGATGACCTTAGGTGATGTTGGGCACTAGGCAGTAGCTGGGATGGGTATTTTTAAAAGGATGTGTGGCGGGTGGGGGTGGGGGGCGGGAATAAATAGTAAAAAACACAAAAAATCTGAAACTACAAATGGTCCTGAATGAGTCTCAATATTATTGTTTATGCAGGCTGAGAATAAATATCAGTGAACACTGATTTATCATCCATAAGCATGTACCACAATATGCAAAAACTAAAGTAGCATTGGATGTGAGGCACGTGGGACAGAGCAGCTTTGGCCCAGTTGCGTCATAAATCCCTCTTCCATCACTTACTTACTACAACTTCTTACCAGAAATGGGGAACAGGCAAACTCCCAAGGCCTTTAGGGTGTTGTGCATGTGGTATGAGAAACCCTGCTTTCATCTCAAACTCTCATCTGCACCCGTTTGTTGTGTGCTTTCTTTGGCCTCCTGGAGAGCAAAGGATGTTGCCACCTCATTGTAATGCCTGGCACTGCGGCTGTCATGTGCTTGCAATGAGAGGGCCCCCTTAGCATGGGGAGGGCAAAACCAGGATCGCAGAGTTCAGAAATCCAGTAGAAGTCATCAAGTGAGGTGGTTGTGAAAGGAAACAGATAGTGGTATTACTAGCAAGATCATGTTACATGAGGAAAGGCTTCCTAAGGCAAGAAAAGAATTGGGAGTAGGCAAGAGCTAGAAGCATAAATTGGGTCTATAATCTGGATGCCCGTAAGTTGCACAGATAAAGGAAAGTGGATATAATGGCCAGAAAGGGCAGAAGCTTGTTATAATGCAGAGGAGCAGAGCAAGAAGAGCAGCAAAGCAACTTTGACCCAGGAAATTAATACAAACCAGCAGTAGCTCCAGAAGCATTTCCAGGTTCAACCTGTGGAGGTCTTAGGCTTCTGAAGCTGTCCACAGATGGGCATGAGAACTTCCAAAGGAGTCGCCATGTTAACTCTGCTGCAAACCAAGCCAATGAGGAGTTTTGTGGCATCTTAAATTATGAGCTATTATGGCATAAGCTTTTGTGGGTACTGGAAACTCAGCATGCAATCCTGAGATTTGTTGCTATGCATCCTTTGCATAGGATTGATCAGAAGCAGTTTGCTACCTGGTAGGTGGCTCGCTTACCAGAATGGGGAGGTGGCAGAGAGGTCACCACAGTGCAACAGAAACACTGGATTGGTTCTGCTGGTGCATCTGCACCTTGCCCACCCCCTGCTGCTTTATCCCTTCTCTCTCCCTCCTGGTAAACACTCACCTACCTGAAAGCTAGCATAGCATTTGCCCCACTGGCAAATTTACATCTTGGATTGATATTTACCTACATTTGCTTGAAACTCACAAGTAAGTGCACTTCGAAAAATGGAGGGGAAAACGTTTTCTGAAATAAATCTCTTTTCTTATTAAAGATATTTGGAAAAGAAAAGATTGCTGTTTCCCAGATTCTTTTTTATCTCTGACCCTGCTCTTCTGGAAATACTTGGACAAGCTAGTGATTCACACACTATTCAGGTAGGTTCCAACATATATATGGAAAAATAGTATTTACTGAATGCAGAACAAATTTGAAACAGCTCTGATTTTGTGTACTTCATGTACCTTTAAAACTACAGTGCAAGGAGTTAGTGACTATAAGCATGATTTATGCTAGTTTAATCAAAATGGTTTAACGTATCTTGGAAAATAGAGGCTCTTGTTATAGCCAGACTTAGGGTGAATTCCAGGAATTCCTGCACATTAACTACTACACTCTCATCACTCCAGCATGGCTCCCTCTTGTCACTTCCTATTGGAAACTCTCCTATAAATTCAAATAACCTTTGGCTGAACGCAGCTGTTTACCAAGGAGTAAATTCCCATGGTGGGAAGAAATCCATGTTGAAATCTGGCCATCAATATCATTTGCTCTTCTCTTTAATTCAGAAATTGTACTCATTTACAAAAATAAGCTAATTTGTGAAAATGTCCTGGCTAGAATACTACATGCATTCATGGATTTTATTTTTCTTTCAGCCACATTTGCCTGGTTTATCTGACAACATAAATGAAGTGGAATTTCATCCAAAGGATTATGATCGCATAATGGCAGTCATATCAAGAGAAGGAGAAAAAATTCCAGTAATATTTTGCATTTTAAAAATATAATTTAGTATGATCCTGAATTTTATAATTAATCTCTCCCTACATGCCATCCTAGAAATTTGGCTCAGTTAAAAATAAAATGTTATTTCTTTGTGCAGAAGGATGTAATAGGACCGTTCTCTAATTAGAATATCTTAACTAAAAACTAAAAACCCACCCCTTAGACTTGACAAAGCCTGAATATGATGATAAAATGTTTATGAGATATAAAATATTTGGCTAGCTTTTGATGACTGTGGATAGGGTAGTATGGAGTTAGGCTTTATACATTAACTAACTTTTAACATTAACATTTTTACTATACAGTATGAAGCTTTGGAATGTATGAGTTACAAGCCCATGAAGTAGCAGCAGGCAGTGCTCTTTGACATATTTTATCATATGTACAGCAACTGTTTAAAATTATAACAGTACTCTAGTTCTTTTGTTCCTCAGTAAACCATGTTTTAGGAAGTAGATTCTTGCTCATTAGATGAGGTAGAGAGATAAGAAAGGAGCCCTCAGCAGTAGGAAGAGCACAATCATATTAGCTTTTCTGTGTGTGTACCTGTGAATTCTAGTCTTAATGAGTTTGTTCTGTGTTTAATGCATTTTACTCCCAGGTAACTTTGTGTGTAGGATCTTAGGGTGAGCAGTGTATCACTCCTGAGTGTTTGATGCAATCCCCCAAATTCACATCATTTTTTATCCAGCCGTGAAGACAGGAACAAGGGAAACCGTACTTGTTTTGAGATTAAAATATCAACTTGTATGACACAGTTCAGTACACTGAAAATGAATTAATTCCACCCCACAATGGCCACCCCTGGAATCAGGTCTTTCTGTGAGGTTTGAATAGCGTTTTGAAACTGTCAGGACAGCAGCTCCATGACACAAGGAACTGGCTGTTTAGGTTGTGCTGGGTATATCTGAAGTCAAAGGATGCCTTGCATAACAATTGCAAAAAATAAGCTTCGTTAAACAATCTTGTCAAAATAAGCTCATTGAACTCCAACCCATCAGATAATTCTTCTTTCTCAATGTCCTGATGCTCTAAGTAATCTTAAGTAAACATTTTTTCCTGCCTCAAGTAACACGATGAACACAGTCTCACTTGGTGGTATTCTAGTTTCCATTAAGAAACACATTTAAAGTAAGACCAACAGTCTCTTCTTATGGTCTCATTGTACCCCATTTGAACTCTTCTCTTTCCTTTCTTATATATTTGTTGTTGAGAAAATTGCTTTAGTTTACCGGTAATTTTTTTAGACATCCAAAAATGGAAGAATTGGGACTATTTGGATCATGGAATCATAGAATTGTAGAGTTGGAAGGGATTCCTAGGGTCATCTAGTCCAACCCCCTGCAATGCAGGAATCTCAGCATGCTGTCCCCCATCCAGTCTGAAAGCATACCAGAACTTGCTTAGCTTTGCAGAACTTTGAGGCATCCATGTCAGGGAACTGACATCGGAGCGAGAGGCGAAGGGGAGGCTCCCAGATGATGCTGGCGAAGGACCCAGCAGCAGGGGGAGAAACAGCTCAGTAGAGGGGGAAGCAAATCAGCGCAACACCAGGGATAAAGGGGGGCAGATGGGGGAATCGAAGAGAGGGCTCCAGGACTCTTCACTGGACATCAGTGAGGAGAGCACAGGTCCTCCGCTACCCACGCCCTCCCTGCGCAGAAGACTCCCGCGCAGTGAGAGGAGGAGGAGACTGGGTGTCAAACAGCTTTTATGTTGGAAGAGGTTTAAGAAACGCCCACTGACGGATTCTGCTAGCGACTGAGGCAGCCACGATGAGAAGGGCTGTGCAGTCAGAAAGGTTTAACAAGGCAAATTAGCCTAGAGAGGCGCCAGTTTACGCACGAGTAACTCATACCCATTACAATCCAGTTTGATTTGCCTACCTTATTCCTGAGAAGAAATGAACAAACTTCTGGTATTCACCAGTTAGTACATTGTCTCCTTTCTCAATCAAACTAAAGAGACTGTAAACCCCATTTTGAATAATTAATACACAACTTTTAATTTTTCAGTTGGACACCCCAGTAAATGCAAAAGGACCTGTAGAGCTCTGGCTGATGGATCTACTGAAAATGCAACAGTCTTCATTACACTGTGTCATTCGGGCAGCCTTTTATCAGATTAGTGATCCAGGGTACCAGCTACTGAACTTTCTTTACCATTTTCCTGCACAGGTGAGAAGTCTGGAAAGCAGGTAAGATCCAGCTATGATGGCCTGAGGTGAAAAGACTAGGTTTGCATGCTGAAAGACAAAATGAAAAAGCTTGTCAATATGCACATATTTTTCTGGATTGAGACTTAGCCATTTGTGAGAATAAATACAGTAGTCATAAGTAATAGGCACATCTACCCACTTTAAGGTCCCTTTTGAAATCAATGGTATTTATAATTGCTTAACATTAACTTGTGTGTGCGCAATATTATTTGTCTCCTTTAATTGATGTGGTGTACTTGTTGAGGGACATATCCTGTATGTGATTCAACAGGTGTAATGAATGATCTGAAAAGATGTTGATAGTGGTTGCTTTATTTATTTTATAGCTAAGTGGTAGTTTTTAGAGAAGACAGAATGGAGAGAGGCTGTGAGTCCCCAGTCCTATGCTGTGATCTGCTGCTTTATGGAGGGCCATCAAGTTCAATTTACTGAATAGCAGCATAAAATATTTTTATTTGTTTATTCATTCATGCATTGCATTGCATTTACATGGTTCTCTCCTCACCCCACTCGTTCTATTCCCACAAAAACTTTGGGAGGCAGGTTAGGCTAAGGGAGGGTGACTGGTCCGAGGTCACGCTGTAAACTTCAGTGCAAAGTACAGATGTAAACCTGGTTCTTTTCAAATATTCCAACTACTAGTAGGTTAAAAGGTAGGTAAAGGACCCCTGAACAGAGCTTGTTCTTTTCAAGATCAGGGCCCAGGAAGACAAATGTTTTTCCATGAACCTTGATACCCAATGAAGCAGCAATAATGCTCACTATAAAGTTGTAAGTCACCCATTTATTTGTGGGTGACAAGCCCCCATATTACTGGGGATGGAAGGGTAGCTGGAATTTGCTGGCCATGTCCATTGTCGTATTTGCCACTGTCATTCTTTGTTTTTACAGTGTTATTGTAGGCTGTTCTTAGTGAGTATTCCAGATGTCAAAGTTCCTTCTCACTTGAAGCTTCATGATAAGCTTTCAGATGTGCTTCCTCCTGTTTCTTACTTCCAGGGAAGAGTCATACTTGTGACATAAAGAACAACAACCCTGACTGTTTTACCTTTGACGGTTTCTAAAGAAAATATTATTAATTGTTTCTGTGCTTCACTATGGCAATATGGTAAAGGAATTTACAGGGTTGCTTATGGACTTTACTGAATGTATGTGAAAATGATGATAGAGAAGAGGACCCTTGAAACTTCCTGATTTACTTCCCGCCTCCAAAGGAAAATCCATATCAAAACCGCATTTGTTAATCGTTCTAGTTAATCACTCTAAATTATAGTTTAAAAGTATGAGCTGGAATGCACTATAAATATTCATGCACATATTTTATTTGTTAAATTTATTATAGGTAGGGTTGCTGGGAATTCAGATGCTGTGGACACACGATTCAGAAGAAGCATTAACTAATGCAAAAGATGATAGGAAAATAATGTCAGTAACAAATCAGAAATTTCTGGATATTCTGAATACACTTATTGGCCAGACAACTCATGATCTTACGAAGTTTGACAGAGTGAAGTTTGAAACCCTCATTACTATTCATGTGCATCAGCGTGATATATTTGATGACTTGGTAAAGTATAAATGTTAGCTGACATCTTTAATGTAGTTCATGTCTAACTTACCAAGTTTGCTATGTATCCAATATCACTGTTTGGCCTGGCTGGGATTGTGTGAGAGAATCACAGTCTCCAAGAAGGAGGTGAAAGACAGTCACTAGAGTTCCCTTAGATTTTTCTCCTCTGAAGAGTAATTGGGCCATGGTTAGATGTAAGCAGTTAACATGCACTGTTTCTTAAACATCCACCACAGGATGGCTAAACCTGTACATATTTAGCCCAAAGCTGGCGTAAACTTCTAATGGTGGCTGGCAAGTACTTAATTGAAGAAGTGCTGCCCAGTAAGTCATTAAGGCCTTGGCTGGGAGAGGAATAGAGAATGAAAACAACATAATTAATCAGTATACTAAAGCACAAAAGTAGAAAAGGTATGGTGAGAAAAAAAATCAGAACAAAAAAATGCTCTTAGTTACTAGAAACAAGTATTAGGAGAGAAAAAATAGCAGGAATAATTTTAATGGAGTAACTTTTTAATTAATCAAGTGAATTATACTTCTGTACTGTTTTGATATAATTAATGTTTCTTTTTAAAGGTTAAAATGCATATAAAATCAGTGACTGATTTTGAATGGTTGAAGCAGTCCAGATTTTATTTTAAGGAAGATCTCGATCAAACATTGGTGTCGATTACGGATGTTGATTTTGTTTATCAAAATGAATTTCTGGGATGCACAGATCGGCTGGTTATAACACCACTGACAGACAGGTAAGAAGAGTGGATTCGTTACGTATTATCTATAATTTAATAATGATAACAATCCTAAATGGTCAAGGCGAGGGAGAACTGAAGGCAGTTGAACTACCACATCCAAAATTCTGCCAGCCTCTTGCCAGCAGTGTGGAAGTAAGGGCAGAGCAGCGCTCTTGCATTTCTCTGACCATCTCCCCTCCCTCCTACTGCAAGGGACCTATCATAGACTTGCAGAGTCTGAGAATCTTTGAGCTCCATAGTGGGTACCTGATCCTTTTGCCACTGCTGCTGAATGGGGGCTTGTGTGTTACCCAAGTTCAACATGTAGAGTGAGGTTCAATTGCATTGTATTCGTACGCATCCTTATTCCATACTGCAGTGATCTGGATTTACATTTACAGATGCTACATTACTTTAGCTCAGGCTTTGGGAATGAACATGGGAGGAGCTCCAGCAGGACCTGCTGGCACCGGCAAAACAGAAACAACGAAAGACATGGGGAAAGCTTTGGGGAAATACGTAGTCGTATTTAACTGCTCAGATCAAATGGATTTCAGAGGACTGGGCCGTATTTTCAAAGGTAAGGCCTGGCTTGTTGGACATATTGAAAAGGAGTAATGGAATTAACAGCGTTTAGTGCACCACTGGTGTTTGATATACGCTCATCAGATACTGTAGTTACTGTCTGCCACAGTATCTGCCTAAGCCAGTGTATGGAAAAATTGTTAGGGAACTATAAATATGGTGATAAAAGGGGGATTCTGCCCCCTGTTCATGCTGCTCACCAAGCCTTCACTCGCCACCCCATGGAAACTCCTTAGACCTTCTCCTTTCTACCCTGTGCAACTTCTAAGCCCTTTTTCACCCTCCCAACCCTGCTTCGGAAACTGCTTCCCTATTCTGCACCCCCGTGAGCCTCAGCCAATATGGCCAATGATCAGCAATTGTGGGAGCTGGAGTTTATTTATTTATTTAATTTATATACCACCCTATACCTGCAGGTCTTAGGGCAGTTCACAGGATAAAATCCCAGTACGTTTCTGACCACAATTCAAAGTGTTGGTGTTGACCTTTAAATCCCTAAATACCCCCATCATTCTGCCTGGACGCTGAGGTCCAGCGCCGAGGGCCTTCTGGTTGTTCCCTCATTGCGAGAAGCAAAGCTACATGGAACCAGGCAGAGGGCCTTCTCGATAAACAACTACCTGACATTCAGAAGACACCTGAAGTCAGGGAAGTTTTTAATGTGTGACATTTTAGTGTATTTTTGGTTTTTGTTGGAAGCCGCCCAGAGTGGCTGGGGAAACCCAGCCAGATGGGCGGGATACAAATAATAATAATAATAATAATAATAATAATAATAATAATAATAATAATTTTATTAAATCAGAATATAAAACGGCAAAATACATGGTTCAGCAACATCTGGAGTTAAGTGCATACCAATCTTTATCACTGGAACCTGTGTGTTTTTAAAATTCTTAAACTGGAAAATAAGAACAATATTCAATTCCTCTACCCACTTATATGAGAGTAAGTCTCATTGAACTCAGTGGTAATTCTTGAGTACATGTTTATGTTGAGTTTCTGTTAATTGGTTCTCATGGGAAACTTACAGATTCTGGCTTCACACAATTAACTCAAGGCAGTGTCAATTTACTCTTGGCAGAAAGCCAAGGTCAGCTTGACCTAGAAACTACTTACTCTGATTGGTTAACGACCAGCACTCAACTCTGTTATCTAGGGATTGCTAGGACAGTGTGATGTGGGGTGTGTTAGGAGTAGGAGTGCTGTGTATGGTTAAGAGAGAGAGAGAAAGAAAGGATTTATTTTGCTTTGTTTTGTATGCAGAAACTCTGCTGGTTTTATTTTTTCCTTTTAATAAATCCTGTAAATAGTTATTCTGAGTCTAGCTGACTAGTCATTTCCACCTCAACTAGCTTCTTCGCTGTGCAGGAAAACTCTGCTACGTTTGGGCTAAAGCCATTAGAGCTATGCCTGACACTTCAAAGTTCCATGAGGTTATGGGTATTGTGCTGCCAGCCTGAGTTGCGGTGGTGTCAGCATCAACGGCGTTGGTTCCAGTAGTTCCAGAAGTTGTTGTTCCTGTTGGTGCAGCAGATGGACACTGGCTGGTTCCTGACTGTGGTGAGCTGGTGACGCAGCGGACACAAGGACAACAGCTGCAGCGTGTGAGTGCTGGGTGCTGTGGTTCCTGTTTTCTCTCTCGGTGGTCGTGAGTAGCTGGTTCTGGGTTCCAGGGACATCGCTCTCAAGATGGCCTCACAACCAGTTCAGATGGCTTTTGAGCGTCTGAATGACTCCAATTACTTGCTGTGGTCGGAACGCATGCAGGCAGTGCTGCAGAGGGATCGTCTCTGGCAAGTGGTGAGTAAGTTTCCTGCGAAGCCTGATGATGAAGATCTCGATAAAGACCAAAGAGCAAGGGCCACAATTGTCTTGGGGCTGGAAGATTCCCAGTTGCCGTATGTGAGGGGAATCAAGACAGCTAGAGGTGTGTGGCAAGCACTTAAAGAACTCCATGTGCGTGAGACAGCGGTTTCCAAGCTGTTCATTCGCAAGGCATTGTACAAGGCAATGTTACAGCCTGGGGTTACAATGCAGGAACACCTACACAGTTTACAGTTAAAGTTTGCTGCGCTACAGGAAAGAGACTGTGCATTAGACCAGCAGGAGAAGGTGGCTATTATTTTGAGTTCTCTCCCGGAAAGCTGGGATAATTTAGTTTTGTCTCTAGAAGGCATACAGGAGCGTGATTTATCAGTCAGTTACGTTACTGGGCGTTTGATTGAAGAGTGGCAGAAGAGGCAAGAAAGGTCGTTGGCTGCAGAGGCTTCTACAGGCGGGCGGTTTGGAAGGAGTTCTCATGCCGTGCCAGGGGTGAAGCAAGAGCAGCGTACCGGTGAGGAGTCAGCGTTTGCTGTTAGGCGTTGTTTCCGATGTGGGTCTTCAGCGCATCTAAAACGACAATGTCCTGAGTTGGTCAAGTCTCAGTTGCCGGTGCAGGAGCAGAGACGAGATCATCATCATCAGCAGCAGCAGCGGAAAAAGAAGTTCTTCAAACGAAAACAGTCGGCTCAACTGGTGACCGCCGAGGTCAAGATTGCTGATGAGAAACAAGCTGTCTGGGTGGTCGATTCGGGAGCGTCTCGGCACATCGTAAATTCAGATGAATTGTTTGTTTCCAAGAACTCAGCACAGCGCAGCCAGGTGGCTCTAGCAGACGGAAGTACTTCCGATGTGATTTCGGGGGGTACAGTTTTTGTTCCTTGTCTTCGTGAATGCCTGCAAAATGTACTTTGTGTGCCGTCGTTAAGGAGCAATCTGATGTCTGTAGATTGTTTGCTAAAAGCTGGGTTTAAAGTGTATTTTGAAGGAGACAGTTGCATTATTAAGAAGGCTGGTGAGATTTTAGGCACTGCTAAGTCAGAGGGAGGCTTGTTTTGGCTTAAAGCAGGATCTCAAGTTGCAGCAGTAGTCAGTAAATCTCAGCCTGCAGTGAATAACAAAGCTATACATGACAACTGTGTGCACTTATTGCATAGGAAAATGGGGCATGCTTGCTGGAAAAGTGTACTAAAAATGTCAGAATTGGCTGATGGGGGTGATTTGAAGAGTTGTAACAAGTACCTTGATTGCAATGTTTGTAAAAAGGTTAAAACCCACAGAGTCTCTTACCCCAGAAGTGACAGAGTTAGTGAGTCACCGCTACAGCTGGTTCACATGGACGTAATTGGTCCGTTTGCTGTAAGCAGGGGTGGATCGCGTTTTTCATTAACAATTGTGGATGACGCCACGCGTTATTCTTGGGTTTTTCCCATGAAGAATAAGGGTGACGTGTTCACTAAGTTTAAAGGCTGGGTGGCATCTGTGGAAAGATTTCTGTCCATTAAACTCAGAAGGATTCAGACGGACAGAGGTGGCGAATTTATGTCAAATGCTTTTAGAGATTGGTTACAAAAGCGTGGCATTGGGCATAGAAAAACGAACGCTTTTTCCCCAGAGGAGAACGGCGTTGCAGAGCGAAAAAACAGATCTTTACAAGACATGATGTTTGCCATGCTTGATGATGCTGATTTGCCCATGTCTTATTGGGGGGAGAGCATGCTCACCGCGTGTTATCTCCAAAATAGGCTCTTTCATCAAACAATAGGTACAACCCCGTACTTTAAATTGTTTCAGAAAAAACCCAAAATTGACCATTTGCATGTGTTTGGATCAAAAGCCTGGGTGTTAATTCCAAAACAAATGAGGAAGAAGGGAGATCCTAAGACCAAACAGTTAGTGTTTGTGGGTTACCAGGAGCTGGGAAAAGGTTTCCGTTTTGCTGAAGGGACAAATGGCATTGTGATCTCCAGGAATGCCAGTTTTTGTGAACATAGTGGCTGGGAGAGACTACATGCCAATAGTGAGGTTTGGTTTGAACCTTCCCAGGAGTTTCATGACTCTGAAGGTAAACATAGAGAATCAGAGTCTGAGGGGGAGGAAAGTTCAGATAAGAGCTCTCAAGAAAGTGGAGTTGCCCAAAGACCAGTTGTTAAGCAACAAAAGAGAGGTCATAGTTCTGAGGAGGAAAGTGGGTCAGAAGAAAAATTTTCTCCCAGAAGATCTAAAAGACAAAACAAAGGAGTGCCTCCAGTGCGTTTTTCTCCAGATACTGCAAATGTGTTTAGTGTGATTGCAGAACCCAAGAGTTTTCAGGAGGTGTTAAAGTTACCAAAAGAGGAGGCAGAGCTCTGGAAACTGGCAATGGAGGAAGAGATGTCCTCTCTGAATGAGCACAAGGTCTTTACACCAGTAGCAGCGCCTGAGGGGGCAAAGACTTAGGCCCGGTTAGGACATATCTAGGGTTGGAAGTGTGCTGGGCCCAAGATGGCAGCTGCCTAATTAGTCAGCAGAACAAAGTTAAACAACTACTGACTACATACAGGATGCAGGATTGCAAAGGGGCAGTGGTGCCTATGGATCCAGGTTTCATAAAAACACTTCATACAGACGAGAGTCCTGAATTTGAACATCCTGATGTATATCATTCTGTAATTGGAAGTTTATTGTATCTAGCACAATGGTCCAGACCTGATATTAGCTATGCAGTAGGCATATTAAGTAGATTGGTCTCAAAACCCACACTAAATGCCTGGAAAGGGGTAAAACAAGTTCTGAGATACCTCAAACAGACAATTGGCTATATGTTACAATTAAATTCTTCAGAGGATGAAATGTTGAGTTGCTACTGTGATAGTGACTGGGGAAATTTGCCGGATAGAAAATCTGTCACAGGACTGGTCATAATGGTCGGTGGAGCTTTAATCAGCTGGCGGTCACGCAAGCAAGACGTTGTAAGTGTGTCATCAACGGAATCCGAGTACGCCGCATTGAGTGAATTGTGCAACGAGGTGATTTATTTCAAGCATTTGTTAACAGATTTAAAAGTAAATTGTGGAGAACCAGTACAAGTTTACATTGATAATCAAGCTTGTATAACCTTAAGTAAAACAGAGGGTTTCAAATCGCGTTCCAAACATATCTCTGTAAAATACCACAATGTGCGTTGCTGTGTACAAGACAATGTAATCACCTGTACTTATGTATCAAGTGAAGAAAATGTAGCAGATGTGTTAACTAAACCATTGGCAAAGGTAAAGAACAAACGAATGTGCAAGGGTTTAGGTTTGCTGGAAAAATAATCTCCTACATAGGTGTATTTGATGTTAATTGTCCAGCAGAATCTGTGAGGGGGTGTTGAGTTTCTGTTAATTGGTTCTCATGGGAAACTTACAGATTCTGGCTTCACACAATTAACTCAAGGCAGTGTCAATTTACTCTTGGCAGAAAGCCAAGGTCAGCTTGACCTAGAAACTACTTACTCTGATTGGTTAACGACCAGCACTCAACTCTGTTATCTAGGGATTGCTAGGACAGTGTGATGTGGGGTGTGTTAGGAGTAGGAGTGCTGTGTATGGTTAAGAGAGAGAGAGAAAGAAAGGATTTATTTTGCTTTGTTTTGTATGCAGAAACTCTGCTGGTTTTATTTTTTCCTTTTAATAAATCCTGTAAATAGTTATTCTGAGTCTAGCTGACTAGTCATTTCCACCTCAACTAGCTTCTTCGCTGTGCAGGAAAACTCTGCTATGTTTGGGCTAAAGCCATTAGAGCTATGCCTGACACTTCAAAGTTCCATGATTATATGAGAGTAAGTCTCATTGAACTCAGTGGTAATTCTTGAGTACATGTTTATGGAGCTGCAAGGTTCCTGCCCTGTGGAGTTAACAGCCTGAATGCAGCAAAGAGGAATCAAGGGAAAGAGATTCAATTCAAGAATTTACTTGGGAGCAAGCCCAATTGAATTTAGTGGGACTTACTCTTGAGTAAACATGTGCAGGATTGGCCTGCCAATATCTGATAAGGGGAAATTGCAAGATAGAATAATAGTTTTTATGGAAGACTGAGTTAAGAAATGTAATAACAGTTTGTAAGATGCAAGCTGAATGTAATATGAATTTAAAATATATTTGCAATATAGTATACTGTACTACAGCCAATTGTAATGGTAATAAACAGATACTTGTTTCATAATTAGAAACGTACTGCCCTAATTTTTTTCCTAAGGAGTAATTCATTTTTTAAAATGGTCTTAGCTTTGATACTTGTGTTTAAAAGATAAGAGAAGGAAGATTACATTGCCATGCAAAAGTTAAGAAAAACAAATTCTACACCTTTATAATATAATTATAATATAATATAATTATAAATATAATTTATAATACCTGTAGCATGTACAAGAAAGCATTTCATATTGGATCAGAAGTGAAGATTTACTGATTCAAAGATCCATTGCCTAAGGCTGCAATCCAATGCACACTTGTCTGGGAGTAAATCCCTTTGAATTCAATGGGATTTACTTCTGAACAGGCATGTATAAGATTGCACAAGGTAAGTGGTATGTACTGAAGTTCTCACCCTGGGCCAGCAGGGGGATACTGTAGATAGTTCAGGTCCACATATGCAAATAAGGGATCTAAAGTGACGGTCAGTGATTGGATAGTTACAGAAAATGGTTACTGTTGCGTCCTAGTGGAGCTTTATATAAGCAGGCTGGCTGAACCCTTCAGTTCAGTTCTGTTCGGGCCTGTGAATAAACAAGAGCTGTTTGAAGAATCTTTGTGTTGTCTGATATGTTCACCCACAACTTAACAGTAAGATTCATGCAGGTTTAATCTCTATCTGCCGTGAGACGATTCTCATCAGCCACAGCCAACACAGCCGTGCTGGCTCACCAATGCAGGATGTAGCCCAGAACACCTGGGGAATGCCAGGTTGACAAAGGCTGGCGTACACACTATAGGTTTCTGGGGAAGTACAGGGCCGATCTAAATGTCATGCCCCCAACACTGAGATGGCTAAAAAGGCTTTTGTATGAGGGCTGTAGCAATTGTGCGTGCAAAATAAATTGCTGAATTGAGTAGTCAAGATGTGGTATTCTGACATCACTCTTACAGAGCTTTGGGCCTGAGAAACCATTAATTTTCTTTAAAGTTCTTTCCTTATGAATACTGTAGCTGCCCAGGAACATAGCTGTCAACTTCTCCCTTTTCTTGCGAGGAATCCTATTCGGAATAAGGAAATTTCCCTTTAAAAAAGGAAAAAGTTGACAGCTATGCCCAGGAAAGTTGTAGGAATTGGTATGATACGCTCTTGGTGAGTGTGCACACTCTTTTCTTCCCATTCACGTCTTTTGACAGATGTATGTATGTATATATTGGGGAAAGTTAACATTTTAAATGGTATGTTTGAGCAAGTGCTGTTGCTTGCAGACACCATACAAATGGCCTTCCAAATACATGCTGACAGTGGGTGATGCCAGCAGATGGTTTGCCATCACTTTTCTACAACATCAGTACATACCCAGAAGCAGTCTTTTGAGGTTTCTTCTCTGCATATAGCTCTTGCCCAGGCAACATAGAAGAATAAAAAATTTAACCACAGAAAGGATATAATCAGGGTAAAAAAAATAAAATCATTTTCCTCTTTTAGGACTTGCACAGTCTGGCTCCTGGGGATGCTTTGATGAATTTAACAGAATTGAATTACCGGTGTTGTCAGTAGCAGCTCAACAAATTTATATCATTTTGACAGCAAGAAAAGAAAGGAAAAAACAGTTCATATTTTCCGATGGAGATGTTGTAGATTTAAACCCAGAGTTTGGAATTTTTCTGACAATGGTAAATTTATTACGATAAGTACACATTTTTAATTTATTGATGAGAGAAAATCAATCATATTTTTGTTTTGCAATATACTTGAAAATAAATTACCTTTGTGGTTAATTACTTTGTCTAACAGAGCAATATATTTGAAAACATTAAATTTATAATACCTTAATTAGGATAAACAGAAATGTTATGAAATTGTGGGAAACGTTTGAGTTCTCCAGAACTCTTTGTCAGTTAAGATGCTATAGAAAGCAGAAAGGGAGATGAGGAATATAGATACCTGTGTGTATATATATTCCTCTCTCTGTGAGGAGAGAGAGAGAAAGAGAGAGCATGCACTATTTTTCTAGAAAAAGGGGTGCCAGAACTCACCATGAATGCCTCCCTCTTTCTCTTATAATGGCAATGGTGCCCACCCGAGAGGTGCCAGAACTGAGTTCCAGTGAGTTCCAGCTGAAAAAAGCCACATATATCTATAGCCATAGCTATCTCAAATTTATATTTATATTCCATGTTTGGTTTATAATCTGTTCTTCTCCTGTGGTAATTTTCCTTGTGATCTTAGGGTGAAGGGCAAGACGCAAATCTTGATAATAAATAATTGAATTCAAAGAGGATATAGATGCATGCCATAAATCACAATTGTGCACGTAAGTTGAGACATATGCCAAATACTCTGAACGAAATTACCCTAAATTTTGTGTTTATTTGCAGAATCCTGGGTATGCTGGACGCCAGGAACTTCCAGAAAACCTAAAAATTCAATTCAGAACTGTTGCAATGATGGTTCCAGATAGACAGGTACTATTTATCACTCCTAGGCAACATATCTCTCAGCTGCATACCTTTACAAAATAAAAAAAAATGCATTCCTCTTTGCTCTTTCTGTTATTTAAAATATTCTAGTATTAATAAAATTCTTAATAATGTGCTATTCTTTTTCAGATAATCATGAGAGTGAAACTTGCAAGCTGTGGCTTTATTGAGAATGTCATACTGGCTCAGAAGTTCTTTGTTCTCTATAAGCTTTGTGAAGAGCAGCTTACCAAGCAGGTAATATTGCATCACCAATATAGTGCAATAGCTGTAGACCAATGAGTGGTACATAGGTAATAAAGAGTAGTGAAACAGGACCTCTTAGTTCCCCAGAATTCTTACTTGTTAGCCTGACCTAAAAACCTTTGTAGGGGCCAGGGAGTCTTTCATTAACTGCTGTGGCCTATTTCTGCAAAGGGACTTATTTGCTGGTTGCCACTTCTCTGACCAGAGCTGGTCTGTGATGGCTGACATTCTTTGTGTCCTAGGCTTCCTGGACCCGCCACAGGGTTATACCCTGACACGACTAGCATATGTGATATTATAGTGATCAAGTTTTATGCCTTCGGGATATTGTAAAGTATTTGCTCTTTGATAAACCATTTGAGTGACCATTTCACTCCACATTATCTCTGGACTATATGTTCAGGGATGAAAAGCAATATTCCATATTGTCCGTTGTGTCGCTGCCTCCGGCCCCAGAAGTGCCCAGAACCTCTCCAGGTTTCCTCAGAGCGTGCCCTGGTGGGGACCTTCCTGAAAGTGTTTGGTTGCCCCCTTTCACCACAGGATGTTGCTCTTTCTTTTGTTTTATATACCTTTTACATACAAAATTTGTCTTTTCTCATTACATTAAAGTGCTCTGGTACATTCTCTTAATTTCTCTGGTTAGGATTTTGAGTTTTTGCATTTTAGAAATATTATGGCTCAGCACACTGTTCTGGCCATGTTACTATTTGTAGCATTTGTCGTTTTCGTTTTTAGGTTCACTATGATTTCGGCTTGAGAAATATTCTTTCAGTGTTGAGGACTCTTGGATCTCAGAAGAGGGCAAGGCCCGACGACAGCGAAATGAGTACTGTCATGAGAGGACTAAGGGACATGAACCTCTCTAAACTTGTAAGAACTCATCCATTTAAGATTTTCAGAGAATACTTTACAATGTGGCTACTATGTATTTTTCTCTTATTGCTGTTGTTTCAGATGTGTTTCAAATATTCCTCATGTTCTAAAACTAATTTTAAATCTTTAGGCATGGCGCACATTCATTGAGTATAAAGCACTCCACTCTGTACAGCTACTAGACAGAACTGAGTTTATAAATAAAAGAACAGAAACGCATGAACACTTTTCTATAAGCACTTTCGTGAACACTGATTATACTTACTCTGTTATTTAAATAGGCTTTTGAATTTTGTAAACAGTCAAATAAAAAAGACTAATTCAGGAGGAGAGCTGTAGCTCAGTGGCAGAGCATCTGCTGTACATGAATAAAATTCCAGGTTTAGTCCCCAGCATCTTCTCCAGGCAGGGCTAGGACAGAGCCCTGTCTGAAATCCTGGTGAGCTGTTGTCAATCAGTGTAGACAATACTGAGGTAGATGGACTAGTGGCCTTACTCAGTATAAGGCAGGTTCCTGTGTGTCTTACATCATTAAGAGTGAAACTCTACTGCTTTATTTCTTTTACCTAAAGTAAATTAATAATGCTTAAAACCCATTGAATTTAGTGGAAGTAGTTTTTCACACCTTGCCAATAAAGGTCCATATAGTTAAAGCCATGGTTTTCCCAGTAGTGATGTATGGAAGTGAGAGCAGGACTATAAAGAAGGCTGATCGCTGAAGAATTGATGCTTTTGAATTATGGTGCTGGAGGAGACTCTTGAGAGTCCCATGAACTGCAAGAAGATCAAACCTCTCCATTCTGAAGGAAATCAGCCCTGAGTGCTCACTGGAAGGACAGAGCCTGAAGCTGAGGCTCCAATACTTTGGCCACCTCATGAGAAGAGAAGACTCCCTGGAAAAGACCCTGATGTTGGGGAAGATGGAGGGCACAAGGAGAAGGGGACGACAGAGGATGAGATGGTTGGACAGTTCTCGAAGCTACAAACATGAGTCTGACCAAACTGCGGGAGGCAGTGGAAGACAGGAGTGCCTGGCGTGCTCTGGTCCATGGGGTCACAAAGAGTTGGACACGACTAAACGACTAAACAACAACAACAAGTTTTTCATAACCATTGCAAGTCTTATTTCTTTCATTGGGATGCATGACTAATTTTATCTGGATCAGTGACCATCTTTACAAATCCATCAATTATTGTGTTTTGTTTATTTTTCCAGGTAGATGAAGATGAACCCCTTTTTCTTAGTCTTATAAACGATCTCTTTCCAGGCTTGGTATTGGACAGCAATACATATGTTGACCTTCAGGCAGCTGTTGCAAATCAGGTTGAAGAGGCAGGACTGATTAACCATCCACCTTGGAATCTTAAGCTTGTCCAGGTATTACAGTATACCTCGTAAACTTAAACTGCAGAACCTACAGATGTGAATTTTTGCTCTAAATCACATTTTCCACATTCGAGCTGTCTCAGAGGATCCTTCCTCACCTCCAATAACAACCCAAGTATCACATTATGTAACTTGCGGTGTGCATATAGTTGTGCATTATTATCCAGAAGCAGTGATGATAATGATTATTATACCCCACCCTAGTGGTTTCCCTAGCCACTCTGAGCGGCTTACAGCATATATAAAAACATAATAAAACATCAAACATTAAAAAACTTTCCGATACAGGGCTGCCTTCAGATGTCTTCTAAATGTTGTGTAGTTCTTTGTCTCCTTGACATCTGAAGGAAAGACGTTCCACAGGGAACCTTTCATATTTTTCATGGTATTGACGTATACTGCCTGTTATTTGATGGCAATAGCATCTCTCTCTCTCTCTCTCTCTCTCTCTCTCTCTCTCTCTCTCTTTCTCCTGGAGGAGGGCCTGGTGCCTAAGCCAACAGCTCATGGTTCAAAATATTCCTTGTTCTCTACCAATGCAGTTTCTAATTGACTTCAGCAAATCTTAAAATCTCTTGTAAGATCTAGATACACCACATACAGATACAGAGAATTAAGTTTGTATAAATGTCCTCAAGCCCTACCTAGATTTAACCTTAATTGTTTTTCTCGTGGCAATTGCCTTGCCTAGTCCCGGGTAAACGTACCCATTCCCTCCCTGCTTTGCACTGGGGACATGCTCAGGAGGAAGTCCTTAGGAAAACAAGCTCAATAAGAACACAGATAATCCTAATAGTTATTTCTGATTTGGCCACACTTTTTTCTCCCTCCCTGTTTTAGCTGTACGAAACTTCCAAAGTACGCCATGGGTTGATGACACTTGGGCCAAGTGGATCTGGGAAAACAACTGTTATAACTATGTTGATGAGGGCAATGACGGAGTGTGGATATCCTCACAGAGAAATGCGTATGAACCCAAAAGCTATTACTGCGCCTCAAATGTTTGGTAAACTGGATACAGCAACAAATGACTGGACAGATGGAATCTTTTCCACACTGTGGAGAAAAACGCTTAAGGCTAAAAAGGGTATGCCAGCTATAGTGTGTTCTATATAGTGCATATGGGAACGTGATTATCATCTCTCAGCGTACCGCTGAAAAGGATCTTCTGTTTGCAGCTGCACTAATTGGTCTCTGTTCTAGTAAAGATAATTAAGATAACTTGAGTAAGTAATTAAGATAACTTGAGAAACTATATATTAATTTAATATAAAGTTGCAATAATCTTAGGGCAGTATCCAACCAAGTAGTTCCACTAGCACAAGGAGTTCTGGCTGTGCAATGGAATTCCCTTCCTCTCTTCTCTTTCTGCATGTCCCGTAATTCTGTTCTGGATATTTCCCCTGCCCACCAGAGCAGATTTTGAGACAGTGGGGGGTGCATAAGGAGAGGAGAAGTTACACTGTGAAAACTGAAATCCTAATGGAATTACATCATTGAATACTACCCTTGCTCTTAAAAAAAATGTCTAGTGAAATTTCATGGGGACAATGCTGCAAATTTATTCCAATTTAAGGGTTGAGACACATTGATTTCTATAGTGCTTAAAGATGTGCAGTGCAGCCTTAAATTAAGAACTGGAACTCACAATTGGAACACTCTCAGTGGTGTAGCCTTCGCTGAGCTATGTCATTTCAGCTAGCAGGTGAGATAATGACATTTTGATGCTTCTCAATATCTAAACAACAAGCACCCTTCCTGTAATTGTTGTTGTTGTTGTTATTCAGTGTTAACCTCCATATTTCAGCCATATCTCTTTGTTTCCAGGTGAGAATATTTTTCTGGTTTTAGATGGCCCAGTAGATGCGATTTGGATTGAGAATCTGAATTCAGTGCTAGATGATAATAAGACTCTCACTTTAGCAAATGGTGATCGAATTCCAATGTCTCCGACTTGCAAGTTGCTCTTTGAAGTTCACAATATTGAAAATGCATCTCCTGCTACAGTTTCTAGAATGGGCATGGTGTATATCAGTTCTTCTGCACTAAGCTGGAGACCAATATTGCAGGTACACTTTTGCAGGGATGATCAAATTTTCTTTTTCTTTTAAATAGTGTGGGTTTTTAAAAAATGAAAACTGTTTTTCTGACTTTTTTTACAGGGTTGGCTAAAGACTCGTACTACACAAGAAGCTGATGTGCTGCTAGGTTTATATGATAAAGTGTTTGAAGACGCATATACATACATGAAATTAAACCTTGGTCCAAAAATGGAGCTTCTAGAGTGTAACTATATCATGCAGGTATATAGTTACTGTTGTCTCAGTTGTTCATACAGCAATGCATGATTGCCTCTAAAGAAATAAGCATAGAAATCTTGCTTCCTGACAATCTTTTGGAAAACATTAAGAGCCATAGATATAAAATTGCAGTTTTTCTCGGAGATGAAGTGAAATTTAAGTGAAAATTGTATTTAAGTTTGATTAAGAAAGTTAAGCACTGTGTAACATTTTCTTCCTTTTAAAAATATTTTCAGTCCATCAATCTTTTGGAAGGCTTGATACCATCAAAGGAAGAAGGTGGTATTGCATGCTTGGCACATCTTCACAAATTATTTGTGTTTGGCCTGATGTGGAGTTTAGGTTCCCTCTTAGAACTGGAAAGCAGGGAAAAGCTGGAAGCCTTTTTAAGAAGCCATGAGAGCAAAATAGATTTGCCACAAATTCCTAAAGGTGCTTCAGAGACAATGTATGAGTACTACGTTGCTGATTATGGTAAGTGAAAAAGCAGTGCAATGCGCTTTAATAATTAAGTGCACAAACCTCCAGTACTGGAGATGTTCTTTCCAGCATGTCGCTAAACTTCCAAAGGAAGGCTATTATATTTGGCCATAACGAATATGTAAAAATGAATGAGGACTAATGAACTGAAATACAGCTAAGGTGAGATGGTGGCTCTGTACAGGCACGTGACTGCCTACGTGCAAGTCCTTTCGGACCCGGAAGAGGGTGGGGTGAGCTTATGTGCACACTGCTGACACATGCGGGGACCAGGAACAGAACTCCACTGCATCAGTGAGAGGTGGCAGCAACAGGGGAAGGTCACTTTGATTTCCCCGAAACACAACTGAAATTTACTTATTTACTGAAATAAGTAAATAAAATGGTGGCTCCTGATACAGTTAGTGCTCTGAGTTTCGACTCTTCCGAAATTCTTTCTCCTCTCTGAAACATAACAGAATTTTGACAAAAGCTTGCATATTCCTCTGCATCATTTCATGCCAGCCCTACTTCAGACCTTGGCCTTTTAACTCACAAAGGGCTGTAAAGAGGGTAAGATGATGTGCTGGAGTGGGGGCCTGGGGGAGATTAGCAGTATAAACCTGCTCCCTCTCTCTTGCTTGTGTGCATGCAATTATTTACATGTAAGTAATCTGAATGCCTGAATAGGGCTCTAGTGTTCGATGGATGAGCTCAGCTCACTAATGGCTGAGTTTTGATTGTTAAGACTTCTTTCCTAAAAGAAGCAGAATTAGGAAGTGTAAAACTTTCCTTTTATTTCTTGCCATTCTTCCTTACAGTGATCACTACGGAGTGAATGAACTTTATTCTGAATCCACCAGTGACTCAAAATCACCTATGTGATAACACTCTGGAGATTCATGTGACTGAGCATAATAGTATGAGAAAAGATGTTGGCTTTTAATTCACCAAGGCTTTTGATCCCATGTAGAATAGGTCCAATGGGTTCTGTGTCATCCCTTGTCCCCTAGGAAGTACTGTGGAGTTGCTGGTAAAAGAAGTGAAATAATTAGAGCTCTTCCACCATTGTTTTGCTACTTTTAGGTGACTGGGATCATTGGAATAAAAAAGTTCAGGAATATGTTTATCCAACAGACAGTGTTCCTGAATATGCATCTATTCTGGTTCCAAATGTTGACAATGTCAGAACCCAGTTTTTAATGGATACCATAGCGAAACAACACAAAGTAAGTGCATATTTTCTTTGCAAAATATGAGTAGGTAATGCCTTTTTATGCCCAAACTATCTTATTATATATATGTCCTTTTGTGTCTATGATTAACAGCAATAACACAGACTATTGATGACACAGAAAATGTGCCTCTGCTTGATTTAAAACAAACAAACAAACAAAACCCACCTAGTGCAGCCCCTGTGACCCATCTCATGGCATCTCCTAACTTCAGCAGTGGCTATTCTGGGGTTTGCAGTAGGGAGGAGGGGACTGGGAAACCCCTATTGAATATGTGGCCTTTTGCTCAATATAGGTCTAAATCCAAACAATGATTTATAGGCCAGGGGTGGCTAATTGGTTTGGTGTGCAGATTTGCCCTCCCCTCAAGCAGTACCCCCCCAACTTAACCCCACCCCTACCCCCAATTTTGGCAGCAGCAACAATAAATAAATAAAATTTAAGCAGTCACAGCTCTCAATTGAAAATGCCCAGATCCAATCCTAACCGAATGATGATTTAGCAATTATTGTTTCAAAAGGGAGTTAGCAATAAGCAAAAGGATTGTGGTGTCCTTCCTTCCCCTTTTCTTTCCCATGAAAATATATTGGTTTTTGCCATTTATATTTTGAACAAAAAATTTTTTTTCCTTCCAGTAGCACCTTAAAGACCAACTAAGTTAGTTCTTGGTATGAGCTTTCGTGTGCATGCACACTTCTTCAGATACACTGAAACAGAAGTTGCCAGATCCTTCTATATAGTGAGAAGGTGGGGAGGGGTATTACTCAGAAGGGTGGTGGGAATGGGTGATTGGCAGATAGCTGTGATGAGCCTGTTGACGACTCTTAACGACTGCAATAGAAGGATCTGGCAACTTCTGTTTCAGTGTATCTGAAGAAGTGTGCATGCACACGAAAGCTCATACCAAGAACTAACTTAGTTGGTCTTTAAGGTGCTACTGGAAGGAAAAAATTTTTTTTGTTTTGACTATGGCAGACCAACACGGCTACCTATCTGTAACTGGATTTATATTTTGGTAAGGGCTGAAGCCTGAATAGAATGTGAAAGTAAATAGTAGGTTAGAAAGAAAACCAACATAATTATAGTAAAATTTCTGTTTCAAACCATTTTTGTGCAGTGAATTAGCTTTATTATACAAGCCTGATAATAAATTGTCATAACGTTGTTGCAGGCAGTGTTGCTTATTGGTGAACAAGGAACAGCAAAGACTGTAATGATTAAAGGTTATTTAAAAAAGTACGATCCTGAAGAACATTTATCAAAATGTTTAAACTTTTCCTCAGCAACAGAACCTGGAATGTTTCAGGTAAGCTGTAGGTTTGATAATCAGTTCTACATGATGTGCTTGCAGAAATATTTAAAATGCTTTGCAATAATCTTAAGTGTAGCTGCCTTTAGCCCTGGTTTTGAGGGGAGGGGAAAACGGATAAGAATGAATGAATGAATGAATGAATGAATGAATGCAAACCCTGATCTTGTTCTCTGTTTTTAACACCAAGTTCCAACAATATTCATGCTCCCAAGTTATTTGGGAACTTATCTGAGAACTTACATAAATTGGAAAACACATTTTAAGAATGTTTTTTTTAAAAAAACAAACAAGGATTTGTAAACTACTTTGGCGATTACTCACATATTTTCCCCTCTTTTTGTGTTCTTTAATTGTTAAGAGGACAATAGAAAGTTATGTGGACAAACGGATGGGAAGTACCTATGGACCGCCAAACGGCAGAAAAATGACAATATTCATTGATGATATTAACATGCCAATTATTAATGAATGGGGAGATCAGGTAGAGTTACAAAATTGTGCATAGTAATATCGTTAAGTACTGTTTCATTCTGTAATGTTGTCAGTAAAAGCCTGGTGTACTGTGACCTTGGGGAAAGGGCACATCAAAGGATGCATGTTCCATGCCCTCCATGGCATAGGGGTCAAAAAAAAGGGGGGGATGGTAGCTCTTCAGAGTGCCCAAGTCAACCTAGCTCAGTATCCCCAGGAGGAAGCCCCAAACCCCAGGAACAGTCTCCCCAAAGCCCAGAGCTGCCTCAGGATTCCATGGAAGGCTCTTCCCGAAGAAGAGTATTGAACTTCAGTGCCTTGGGCAGGCTTAAATCCAGGGTTCCTATGCCTCCCCAAAGAAGCAGGGGTGGGTGGGTTAGAGGGGGAGACTAGCAGCTGTTGATACTCCCTGTTCAGTCATACCAAATGGGGTTTAGGGAAACAGCCTACAGAAGGCTGCCCACAGGGAAGCAAGGACCATATCTCCCCAATCTCTGTAGAAGAGCCTCAGGCATCCAGCTTGCCCAGCCTGTTCCCTGAGTCTTCACTGGGTTTTGTCCTTCTCTCTGAGGCTTTTTATACCCTCCCTGTCTCCCCTCCCTTCATTCTTCCTAAGTCACAGCAACCAGGCTCCTTCTCCACCATCAGAAAGCTGATGGAGAATGTCCACCCTTCTTCTCCACATGTGGAGCCTCCTGGCGACAGCCATAAAGTTATTTCTAATGATGGTTGCAATTGCCTTTTTTGTAATTTGAATCTACACTGGTACCTCGGGTTACAAACACTTCAGGTTACAGACTCCGCTAACCCGGAAGTAGTACCTTGGGTTAAGAACTTTACCTCAGGATGAGGACAGAAATCACGCCAGTGGCAGGGCGGCAGCAGGAGGTGCCATTAGCTAAAGTGGTACCTCATGTTAAGAACGGTTTCAGGTTAAGAATGGACCTTCAGAACGAATTAGGTTCATAACCAGAGGTACCACTGTACTGATTCAGAGGTTGGTGCCTGGTAGTGTGGATTAGGGCCAACTTAAAGGGCTAGGTACCAGCAAAGGACAAATGAACCCTGATTGCCCATCACATCTGGATCCAATCAGGTGCAGGTGCAGTTTTGGGACTGAATCATCCTAGGTTGCCTTAATGTATATGAACTGTTAGCATTTTTTTGCTAATACTGACCACCTCAGATGCGACATGGCGTGATTCATCCAACAGAAATTTAAGTACCATGTAAATTTTATTGATTTAAATAGGACAAAAGCATAGACATTGTCAAGTGTAGCATATTTAATACTTTACCCTATGCCTAGAATAAAGTAACAAATTATTTGGCTAAATTAGCAGGGGTGTATCTCTGGTATTTTGTTTTCAATGAATGGTTAACATTTCTTCTATTAATTCCATAGGTAACAAATGAAATAGTGAGGCAGATGATGGAAATGGAAGGAATGTACAGTTTGGATAAACCTGGAGACTTTACTACGATTGTTGATGTGCAGTTAATAGCAGCAATGATTCACCCAGGAGGCGGTCGAAATGATATCCCACAGCGCTTAAAAAGGCAGTTTACGGTTTTTAACTGCACTCTGCCAACCAATGCATCCATAGACAAAATCTTTGGTATATGTTTTTCTAGTACTTTCAAATTGAATTCGTTTTATATTAATTGTCTAGGTTGCCCCTGTGTAGAATGTAAATTCCTTTCTCTCTTTCTTGAAGCAACAGAAATTCTAAAAAACAATGACTTAAAAAAACAACCACCAAGTATTACAGACATGACATAAAACTACAGTTAAGGCCATTCTGTATAAAATCATTTGAATGCCTAGGCAAGCAGAAAAGTATTAACTTATTTATTTGTTATATAGGTTTTATGCTACGTTCTTCCTTCAAGATAGTAGCACTGGAGTGTTCACAACATAAAATATATTTTAATATTCATTCATTTCTATTCTGTTGCTTCTTATGAAACATCTCAAAGCTATCTATCTAATTTCATGTATACAAACAATTTCTACATATGTCTGTTTGTTCAAATAGGTATCAAAATGAGATCTGTGATTGTGAGATTTATGCTCAAAAGTAGTCAGGGCAGTGAGATCGTCAGACCACAAAGTAGTGGATGGGGACAAGAGCTCATCCTCCCAGCCTCGAAGTATAGGATAACTCTCTTGGCAGGCTTAAGGGCTTGCACGATCCGCTTTCATTGCCCATCTGTTCATCAGTTTCATATAAAAAGACTGTTTCAAGGCCAACACAGATAAAGACTGGAATAAACACTTAAAAGTTACATTGAAAGACAGAAGGTCTTCAACAGGCACTGATACAACACTAGAGATGTTGCCTGTCTGATACATAATAGGAAATATAAACACATACAAGGAGGCAGTCAAAAATCAAAAACATTTGAAAGGCAAGCAGCATCTAGCTTGGCACCTCAAACTATTTTTTTCCATTAATTTTTTATTAAATTTCTGTTTTATGAAATGTTTGACTTCTCTTTGATTTCTCTTGCATCAAAACAGTAGCTATTGACTTGTCTAAAGTTAAGTACAGCTGTAGATTGTTCCTGGAGATGTATGTTTAGCATTCAGCCCTTCATGAGAATATATAATTTTGGAGTCATGTTAAGGTTATCAATATACTGTTATTTTTCAGGGATAATTGGCTGTGGATACTTTCATTCATGTAGACATTTCAAGCCTGAAGTATGTGAAATGATACCAAAATTAGTGTCAGCAGGCAGAATCTTGTGGCAGTGGACTAAGGTAAAGATGAACATAATTATTTGAAAAATATTCCCTATTTATGGGTTTAACACAGGATTAAAATCTGCTCATATATTGCCTGTAGTGTATAGGTTCTGTAAGGTTTCCATGGTTGGAAGGAATGGAATTGATTGGGGAAGAAACTACCCGTGCATCCATTCTTAGTTCTAGATGAGCAGATCATAGAATTGTAGAGTTGGAAGGGACCCCAAGAGTCATGTAGTTCAACCCTCTGTGATGCAGGAATCAATGCTGAAAATAACATACAGCCTGGAGCTAATATTTAGTTATTTCTTCTGATCACATTTTAATGCGAAATTGTGGTTGCAAAACTAGAATTTGCATATTGAATTGGAATTCTTGACCTCAAAATTCCCATCAGCCACCATCAAAGAGGCAGGCAGTTTCCACTCAAGCCATTCTCTTATTTTGCTTGTTTTTAGTGTGAGTGTTGTAGGGCTGCTTTGAACTTCTTAGTCGTCTGAAACTCATGAAGAAGTTGTCCCACACTCTGCATAGAATCACCCAAGGGAAGCTTCAGATTTGCTCAAATGCATGAAAAACATATCACTTTCTAGGTGTTGCTGGATTCCAGCTCACATCATCCCCAGCTATTGGCCATGCTGGCTAGGGCTGGTGAATGCTGAAGTCGAACAGCACATGGAGGGACACAAATGGTCCTTTCTGTTACATAAACAAGTCCATGTTCACAGTGTTTATTGCTGGCTTCATTTCCTACTCCCTGCCAGAAGGATCTATGCTCCAGGTATCATTTATCCTGTGAATGCAGAGGTGAGGAGAACTCCACTAGATCCTGTCACAGCTCAAGATTACAAGTGCCTCTGGCTCATTGATGGTTGGTAGTTGGAGACCCATTGTGGTGTAGTGGTTATAGTGTTGTACAAAGACCCTGGAGCCTAGGGTTCGAATCCCCACTCAGCCGTGAAGCTCAGAGTGACCTTGGGCCAATCAACAACTTTCAGCCTAACCTACCTCAGGATTGTTGCAAGGATAAAATCAGGTGGGGGAACCATGTATGCCACCATGAGGTAATGGAAGGAAATGTGAGGTCCATAATACAGTGAAATAAAGTCCCTTTACTGCCCTTATGAGGTTTGCCATTTAAAAAACAAACCAAACCTGTAGACCTCAGTGCAGGCCCTGTTTTATTTTTTATGCCTGTTCATATGCTTTTGCTTTAGGTGAAAATGTTGCCCACACCATCCAAATTTCATTACATCTTCAATCTGAGAGATCTTTCCAGAATTTGGCAAGGAATGTTAACTATAAAATCAGAAGAATGTACGGACCTCAGGACTCTCCTGTCGCTATTTAAACATGAATGCACGAGAGTAATTGCTGACAGGTATGATCATTATATTATTTATTGAACAATTACAAACACTGAGATGAAGTCGTGCCAGTGTGACATTGTGTTCAGCCATCTTGATTCAAAATGGCTCCCGGCACCCAAGCAGTGATGAAGCCTTTCACCCCCACCTTGGGAACCCTTGTGCTGAGTTTGGTGACACTATCTCAAGAGGCTGCTGAACCTATAGAGGACGAACGGAGAAACAGTTTCCCAAAATATATAGTAGATCTAATCCACAGCTGAGGGACACCCACACCCACATAAATCTTTAGCCATCTTTTCACTCTTCTACAGCGGAAACTTTCTATTCATCGTACCTGAATTGTGTCTTCTAGATTTGTTTGTGAAGAAGATGAAGCGTGGTTTGAAAGAAACTTTTCTAGAGTTATTGAAGAACATGTAGATTCAGAACTGGTACCAATAATTGAAGAAGAACCGTATCTTGTTGATTTTTTACGGGATATGCCTGAGCCAACTGGTGAAGAGCCTGAAGATTTTGTGTTTGAAGCACCAAAAATTTATGAATTGGTATTTATTTACTTAATTCCAAACCCCTCCTTTATTGGGTTCCAACAATAGCATGCTCAGATCTGTAATGGATACCTATACAAGGACCAACATGGGGACTCTCAGGCCCCAGGATCAAATGCATGCCTCCAAGCCTCTCTGTCCCCAAAGACTGTCCACAGGCCATGCCCCTCACTTACTGGCCCTGCTATGTGCTCTCCTGGAGTGCTTTAGCTATATGAATGTACTTGGACTGAATGCCTTTGGAATGCACGAGGGAATGCAGCCTTTGGGCTGAAAAATGTTCCATACTCTTGACTATAAATAATCCCAAATGTTGCTAATATTGTGGATTATTGCTAGAAGAAATTCAGAGTTACAACTGGATGAATCAGGGGGTGGGGTGGGGATAAGAAAGACGTATTATGCTGCTTTTTTTATTTGCCTGTAATGGAATGCAACAAGGGTGAGGAAGGCAGGCAGGGGCAACACCAGGACTTCCTGCACTCAGACTTTTTCCTCCTGCACCATTAGTGGAATAAACAACATAAACACTTCTCAGATACGGAACTGCCCACGAGTTAAGTCAGTCCTGGGGAATACATATACCTACACCTCCCTGAAATTTGTTTTTGACAAATCCTATCCTGAGAAAAATAAGCTGATATCATATCATTTCTAGGATATGATATGTGAACAGAATGAATGAATGAATGAATGAATGAATGAATGAATGAATAAATAAATAAATAAATAAATAAACAAACAAACAAACAAACAAACAAACAAACTGGTAAACCCTTAAGGACATTTTCCAAAGACATATGATTTTCTTTTATTCATATTTTTAAAAATGCTTCTACATTAATTTATTGAAACTATTTTTTTAGGGGGAAAAGCTATCCTTATTTTCTTCTTTTTTAGATTCCATCCCTTGACTTCTTATCTGACAAACTGCAGTACTATCAGAAGCAGTATAACGAAGCTGTCAGAGGTGGATTCCTGGATTTGGTGTTTTTTAAAGACGCTATAACACATCTTGTTAAGGTCTGAATGCTTATTTAAAGTTATAATCTTCATTTCATTTCCTGCACTGGTGGGGGGAGGGGGAGTCATGACAGAGCAACTACCAGCTCACAGCCAGGAAAAAAGATGGGAATGGTGGCTTTATTTTTCCCTTTTTGCCTGCCCCACTCGTTCCATTGACTCACTCCAGTGAGAAGGAATTTACTACTTGACGGCTAGGGCATGCTGGGAGAAAGGCAGTGGGGAGGGCATAGAAAACTTCAGAATTTTGGCTGCCAAAATTCCCATTTCTGGACCCATCACTGGTGGAGCAGCATTGGAGCATTTTGCTGTAACACCAGGAAGGTCTCCGGTTACACTAATGGAGGACCTTCCTTTTCGGCAGTGGGGCATAAGACTGCTCCCTTAGGAAGCAATTCTAAATACGGGGAGCCAGCAAAAATTGTGCCATCTTAGATTAAGTCAGCATATAGCATAGAGCATATGGCTACACCAGATCCAAACTCCGTCCAGGAGCGGAACTACTGCTGGCAGTGGAGAAACAAACTTTTAAAATCCAATTTGTGTTACACCATCCTTTTGCCTGCGTAACTTACACCGGGTTGCCAGCTCATGTGACTGAGCTGAATGGGTTTAGGATTCAGTCTAAATCCCCATTTTTGGTCCTGTCCATGCTATTCCCCTGGAGTGCCCTTCATTCATGGCTTAAGAGCTACCAAGTTCAGCTCAACTGTCTAAGCCCCAAGTGAGCTGGGATGAGGGATTTGGGTCAGCATACATGTGACCAAGTTGGGTCTTAAGCCAGAAACCAGCCAGGTGAGTTGGGGATCCACCACATCCTAACTTGCTCGTCCCAGTGAGTCTAGGGTTAGGACCACGCCCTTATTTTATCGAAACATTTATCAACTTCCTTTTATCAGTGTCTCGAGACATTTTTCAAAAATTGAAAGCAACAAGTACTGTAAACAACAAGCAACACAAATAAAACAAGCAACAGGTAGAAGAATAATTTTATAGTCAGATACTAATTTAAAGGTAGTAAAACAGTTTTCAGAAGTCTGGGTGAATGGGGGGAAAGTTTTTGCAAGGAACTGAAAAGAAAACAAAGTTGTGCTCAGCTTGTACTGCTCTGGAAAAGGGCATTCTGTAACTGGAAAAGCCTTGAAGATGAAAGCTTCACCTTTGAAGGAGGTGGTATTTAAAGAAGGACATTGGCTGATTACCTCAAAAATGCAATTGATGCTCCTTTTTTTTAAAAAAAAAAACAACCCGCAGGAGCACCATATAAGAGAGAATTCTGTTGTCATTGGATATATTTTTTTTGCCAAAATTACATGCCATATTAAAATATGCTGCCCTTGTATAAGTAGCGTCTATGGAATTGGTGGAGAGGGGTAGGGAATCTAGAATATTGGGAAGATTTATTAAACTATGCACCATTCAATGGCTCTTTTATAAAAGCTTATTACAAAAATATTTTTGGATAATTATTTAACTTTGTTGACTTTGCATAACGAATTAAGTAGATAATCTCCCTCCCCTTTTTTTTGTAATGCAGATTTCACGAATAATTCGTACAGCATGTGGGAATGCTTTACTTGTAGGAGTTGGTGGTTCCGGAAAACAGAGTCTTTCCAGGCTAGCCTCTTTTATAGCTGGATATAAAATATTTCAGATAACTTTAACACGGTGAGAAAAAATACATTTCAGATAAGTGGTTGATGATGTGCTGTTTTCCCTATATAATTAGAAGCTACTGTTTGTATATATACACCATTATATGAGAATATAGGAGATGAGATTCATGGCTAGATGGCCATCGTAAAGATAGCTTGGCATATTCATGTGTACACGATGTCACTGATCCTATGGTCTATGACAGGCAAGACCAAACTTTGCCCTCCAGATGTTTTGGGACTACAATTCCCATCATCCCTGACCACAGGTTAGCTAGGGATGATGTGAGTTGTAGTCCCAAAACATCTGGAGGGCCAAGTTTGGCCATGCCTGTTCCACTTTACGTGGTTATGGCCCCTCCATGCCCCATAGTATGCCGCTCTAAAGGCAGTGCAGATGGTACAATCAGTGTGGCACGATGGGAGGCGGGAATGTTTACAATTATCGCAGGGGGTGTTCTTGCTTTCCCTTCATTCCTTCTTTTTTCTTATTCCAAAACACTTTTAAAGCCGCTTTCGGCTTCCCTGCTCTGAGAGGAATGGCAAAGTCACTAGCTTTCCAAATAGTTTTGATCCAAAAAAAGCGGGGGTAGCAAGCATTCACTGCTGCAGTTACTAGTCGTTTTGAGGGTTGTTGAAGCTAAATTGCACACCTTGAAATGGCCACTCCTATTTGTCACTAGCGAATGAGGTGACAGCCTGACAAATCTGGGTTAATTAAGAAACATGGGGGAACACAAACTGGTAATTTAAGGGTCTTGTGAAAGGTGGTATTTTTGATTTCTTAAAGTGGTTTAAGTTGTTTTGCTGCTTGCTTCATTTTGAAATGTGTGCTTAAAATGCATTTTTAAGAAGTAGCATGCTCACTATGCAATATATTTACACAAGGATGCCTCTCCTAAAAGGGGCAGTCTTTGCTCAGTTAGCTCTTGCTCCCCTCCCTGCTGGCTTCAGTGATGTAGACTACTTTTCTGAAGTTAGTAGGTGATGAATCAGTACTGCATGTTAAGCTTTCTGTCCTTTTCATTTTTGCTTCCTAGATCATACAATGTGAGCAATCTGACAGATGATCTAAAGCTTTTATACAGAGTTGCTGGTGCGGAAGGAAAAGGAATAACATTTATTTTCACAGATAACGAAATAAAAGATGAAGCATTTCTGGAATTTCTTAATAACCTGCTTTCTTCTGGAGAGGTTAGCATTTCAGAGGCTTTTGCAGCTGTGTTGCTATGATGACTGTTAGATGATTTGCTTGTCCTTCTATTTCAAAAGCTCAGGGTAGGTTTGACTGCAACTCCCATCAGCCCCAGCGAGCACGAACAGGCTGATAGTCAGGGATGCTGGAAGTCAACACCTGGGGGTCCCACATGAGCTACTGCTAGCAGAGATGTAAATCTTGAAAAATATTTTTAAAAATAAAGTTACAATTCAGGGATCAATTTTAAATGAAATTATTAATTTATTTCTGGGATCATGCAGGTACTGGGCTGGGCATCAGCCCATGTCCCTTGACGAGGCAGGAGCAAAGAGACTTTTGGGAAGTGGGCTGAACCCACAACTAGTTTTCAGGGATAAACTTTAAATGAAATTATTATTTTGTTCACTGTTGATTTTCTTAGTAATTTATGGGGTGGGCAAGTAACTAGCCACAGACGTTCAGAATCTTGGCACATTGGCCGCTGTATTTCTTGGGGTCTATATTCTTGCATGTTTCCCATGGATTATATAAAAGTTGTGGAAATGTTATTATTTTTGTTGGAGTGAGAACTCTGTGGAATTTCAAGCACTGTATGCACAATGATGTGTTGTACGCACAGGTCCTATCTTTGACCCAACAACCAGATTTATGTGCACAAGGCCCTTTAAAAAAGAGCTAAAATCCTACAATCAGTTGCTCTGGAGAAGGAGCAGGGGGCTAGATTCAGTTCCCTCTCCCCTGCGCACCCTTGCTTGCCAAACAAAGGCTCCACATTCATGGTCTCAGCTGCTCTAAACATGGTCCATTGGATTAGAGTACATCTCTTCAAGTAAGGAAAGAAGATAGTCTTTGGCCTGCATAGCTAAAGACTTAACTATTAGACAGTTTTGGAAAGGAAACATAGATCTGTAGTTTATAAAACTGCATTATAAATACATAACTGAATTTTCATTTTTCCTTGGCTCTGCTCTGCTAAGATCTCCAATTTATTTGCTCGGGATGAAATGGATGAAATAACCCAAGGATTGATATCTGTAATGAAAAAAGAACTACCACGAGTTCCTCCAACTTTTGATAATCTTTATGAATATTTTATATCAAGATCGAAGAAAAATCTTCATGTTGTTCTCTGCTTTTCTCCAGTGAGTTTTCTTTAAAAATCATATCTACCTTCCTTGGACATATTTGTTTATGATAATTCCTCCCCCATTCAAGACTATGTATTTAAATGTGAAAAATAATATTTTTATGGCAAACATGCTCTTTAAAGACAAATCCTGCAAGTTTGGCTCAGCAGTCTAGCTCATGGTAATTGTTCTACTAACAATTCCATTTCTGTATGTAATCTACAAAACTGGAACAGGCAGCTATGTCCTATGTATGTTAATTTTGAAGTTGGTGACGAGGAAGGCTCCATACTACCCTTTAGGGAAGGGAAAGTAGTTATGAAATGGCTTGCAGCTTAAGATATGAGACCTTAGATGCAAAAATGGTCCCCCCCCTTTTTATTGAAAAGTTTCAATTATAAAGAAATAAAGTGATGCAAAGAAAAGAAAAAAGGAAAAAACACAGAACTGTATTAGAATAATAATATCAAACTTATAAAAGAACGTATGAGTATTTTTCGTATATATTTACTCCCCCCTCCCCAGATGCGGAAATACTTTTAAAATTCCAGATCTCAGCCTCTGCATTTAGTTGTGCATATGACTGATAAAATTAATTATTACAATAATATATATTTTTTGTTATTCTTGGTAGGTTGGTGAAAAGTTCCGTGCGCGTTCTTTGAAATTTCCTGGCCTTATATCTGGCTGCACCATGGACTGGTTTACTCAGTGGCCTAAGGAAGCCCTTGTTGCTGTATCACACTATTTCCTGTCAGAGTTTAACATTGTCTGTTCTCCTGAAGTTAAAGCCCAAGTTGTGGAAACTATGGGCATCTTTCATGATCTAGTTTCAGAAAGCTGCGATAATTATTTCCAAAGGTAGCGTTTGAAACATATTTAGTAATTCTTTAATTATAACATTTGGCACTGGAATATGTATTTTTATAGATTATTTTATATACATCTAATGTATTTTTTAAAAGAAACAAAATTAGTTAAACCAGCTATGAATTTGGTTGCTCAGTTATAACTGTTGTATGAAAGATGCAATATTTTGTACTTTTATATGAAAATTTAAGTAACTCCCCCCCCCATTTTCAATTACATTAAACTTTGGATTCCTCTTAATAAATATTTAACACTTGTTTGAGAAAACAGATAAGCTTAGAATCTAATTGCCCCTATACCTAGATATAACAGGAGATTATATCTAAAATGGTTATTTGGGTTTCAGGGAGATGAGCAGTTATTTATTTCAAAGTCGTTATATCTTGAAATCAATTTTCACAACTGCAGCTCATTAACATGCATTACGATTACAGCTGAAAGTGAAATCTGTGGCTTTTGTCATTGACATAATTGTACTAGTGAAGATGAACATGGGTTTAGGATGGTATCTGATGATAACATGAGTATTTGATCCAATCCCCATTGCGTGTTCCAGATACCGAAGAAGAGCTCATGTCACCCCCAAGTCTTACCTCTCTTTCATTAATGGCTACAAAGATGTTTATGCTGAAAAGCTAGCCAACATTAATGAACAAGCTGAGCGGATGCACATAGGTAAGATAAGATTACTCCAGCTCATTGCCCCTGCCAACAATCTCTTCTCTCTCAGTCCTCCCAAGCCACAGCCAAGCCAACCTCATTCAGCTGGGTCCCCTGACCCTCAGCGGAATCTTTTCAGGGAACTGCTGGGCAGAGGAGATGCAGGAAAATCACCTTTCACCCTTCTGGATCCAGCTACACATATGTATGACTTGCCTCAGAAGTTTTTCACCTAAAGAAAAGTCTTCATGAGATTTCTCTGTGCATTCTATATGAAGATAAAAAATTTCCTTAAAAAAATTAAAAATCTAGAAATTATTTTCCCTTTGACAAACCAAACTTAGACCCAGATTTTGCCAGGACATAGCTTTTTTTCTTTTTTGTTCAGAAATGCCAATTTGTCTATAAGGACAGGTTTTACTTCTAGTTTGGCAGCAAACAATGAGTAGAGGGATGGAATGACAGCCCAATCCCTATGAAATCAACATTGCATATAATGTGGGTGCTAGCCAACTAACTCATTCTCAGAGTAAATTCATTGATTTCAATGACTCTATTAACATTGACTATTGCTCATCTTAAATAACTTTTAATTATTCTGAATTTTGATGCCTTTTGTAGGTCTTTCTAAGCTAATGGAAGCTAGTGAATCTGTTGCTAAACTCTCCCAGGAGTTGGCAGTGAAAGAGAAGGAACTGGCTCTGGCATCTGTAAAAGCAGATAAAGTAAGTTTTATACCAGAATACAGTATTTTATAAAGGAAAGTGACTGAGTTCACTGGTTTTGTCCCCCCCCCCACCAATGTTTTGAAAAGGAGAAATCTATCTTGTATATAGCAACACTATCCTTGTCCCATTGCTGGAGTGCTGAGTTAATTATATGTTGGCCCTGCTTGCTTTGCTTTCCGACCCCATTACCCCCATCACCCTGTTGTTGTTGTTTAGTCGTTTAGTCGTGTCCGACTCTTCGTGACCCCATGGAACAGAGCACGGCAGGCACTCCTGTCTTCCACTGCCTCCCGCAGTTTGGTCAAACTCATGTTAGTAGCTTCAAGAACACTGTCCAACCATCTCATCCTCTGTCGTCCCCTTCTCCTTGTGCCCTCCATCTTTCCCAACATCAGGGTCTTTTCCAGGGAGTCTTCTCTTCTCATGAGGTGGCCAAAGTATTGGAGCCTCAGCTTCAGGATCCGTCCTTCCAGTGAGCGCTCAGGGCTGATTTCCTTAAGAATGGATAGGTTTGATCTTCTTGCAGTCCATGGGACTCTCAAGAGTCTCCTCCAACACCATAATTCAAAAGCATCAATTCTTCGGCGATCAGCCTTCTTTATGGTCCAGCTCTCACTTCCATACATCACTACTGGGAAAACCATAGCTACCACCACCCTACCACTCACCAAAGTCACCTCCTCACCTTTCCCTTACAGCTCACCAACTATGGAGGGAAAATGCTTTTAATAAGTTTTGTTTGCCCTCACTGATATTGTACTTGCTACATGATTCCTGATTGGCTAGGATCGCCCATATGCAATACAGGAATAATTGCCCTTATTCTAAGCTACCAATGCTTGGCATCATTGATGTCAACACATTAATTAAATGTGTAAGGGCCAGATCCACCCACCCAACCCTGGGAGGCTAGGTGGGGATAGGCCCCTTATGAGCTGGATCATGTGAATGTGGCTCATGAAGAGCTTGGGGAAGTAAAACCTTTAGTTCACCATTGCTAGCTCTCTTCCACTGCAAACTTCCAAACTGGATGACCCTGCTGCATGTTTTTAAATTTTATAATAGGTGCTAGCAGAAGTGACAGTAAGTGCTGAGGCATCAGCTAAAGTGAAAAATGAAGTTCAAGGTGTAAAAGACAAAGCACAGAAGATTGTAGATGAAATTGATTCAGAGAAAGTAATAGCAGAGGCAAAGCTGGAGGCAGCTAGACCAGCCTTAGAAGAAGCTGAAGCTGCTTTGAATGTGAGTGACGTTGTAATAGAATATTCACAGTTCTCTTGAAGCCACTATAAATGAAGAAATCAATCATACATGAATTGTGCAATATAGATAATGTACCATTGTCTGCCTGCCTGTGCTGCAAAGTACCTATCTTTGAAAGTGGAGGTGCAAAGCTAGAAAAGTTGTTAAACATTAACAGGGCTTGAAGTAGTCTTTTATTTGTGCTACTTGGGTTGTTCTACATTGTTTCCTAATTTTTATTTCTTTCATTTCTGAATACCTTGCCTTATCTCAGATGCTCTATGCACCATCTATGGCAGTTTTAGAAAATATACTGTAGTTTGTAAGTCTGTGCTGACTATAGCTTTCTCCGGTCTGGTAAAACTGTGCTTCAGTTAAATTTCTGATGTCCCTGTTGGAAGCTGAGTGTCCCATTATTCCTCGTTTTGTCTATTGCTTAGAGAAATGTGATGTTAAATTCAGGGTACCACGTTTCCCCTGGGTCCTTATAAAATTTGGCCCAAACAATAAATGAATTTAATTTTCCCTTTGCAGACTATCAAACCGGCAGATATCGCAACGGTTCGAAAGCTTGCCAAGCCACCTCATCTTATCATGAGAATCATGGATTGCTGTCTGTTGCTATTCCAAAAGAAAATAGATTCAGTTACCATGGATCCAGAAAGGCCTTGTTTGAAACCATCTTGGAGCGAGTCACTGAAAGTAAATCCCATTCCCAAATGCTTTCAATACTGGGGGTGGGGGAATCAATGGCTTGGATCTAGTGGCACCCTGGTTTAAGCCAAAGGCATTTCTATTTCCACAAAAGGGAGCTCCCAATTCTCCTATGAGTGTAAGATGTGCTGCGCTTAGACATGACATCACCTCTGCCTACCACCTGAAAGGAGCATTACATGCAATTCCACCTTGGTATTTCTTCTTGAAATCAATGACAGCTTATAAATTATATTGACAACAACAACAGTTATTAAAAGGAGACATTTGGTGATAATCTGATCTTGCTTGGAAACTGCAAGGGGGGGGGGTCAGTTCTCTTGCTTGTGGGCTTCTCCTAATTAGCTGCTTGGGCACTAGGAGAAAAGGATGATGGACTAGAATGACCCATTGGCATGATCCACAGGTTTGTTCTTATGTTCTTATATTTTTATGAACATAAGAGTGTTATGCTGTTCTCCAGAATCTCATATAGAGCAACATACAATAAAGGACCTGAAGTTGATTAAGCAGGTTATCTGAGGTGGCCAGGAAATATCTATTAGAAATGTCCCATCCATTTGTTAAATTCATCAGAGTTTCTGACCACTGCATAACAGTTGTCCAATGAACACAACTCTTAAGACAAAGATGGATAACTTTTGGCCCTCCACGTGCTGTTGGAACTCTTAACTCCCATCAGCCGCAGTCAGTATGACCAATGGCTTAGAAGGATGGAAGCTGCTGCCCAAAATCTGGAGAGTCACAGACTCTCCAAACCTAAAACAGTTACAGTAAACAGCCGGTCATTAGCTTCATTCCGCCACTTTGGTAGAATTTAGAAACTAGGAAATTAAAGAAGAAATACAAATATACAAGGGATAATTACAATTGGGACAGTGATAGCAGAAAGTGCTTTACAGGTGTTGTTTGTTTATTTTCAGCTAATGAGTGGACCATTTCTGCAGAGTCTCCAGCAGTTTGCTAAAGATTCCATTAATGAAGAGACAGTAGAATTGCTACAGCCGTATTTTCAAATGGAAGATTATACTTTTGAAAATGGTAAAAAAGTCTGTGGTAATGTGGCAGGGCTGCTTTCTTGGACACAGGCCATGGCAACATTTTATGGCATAAACAGAGAAGTACTGCCTCTTAAGGTAAATGGCAGGATTTGATTTGAAGTGCGTTTCCATTTATTGAGAGGCGAAAGAAACCATGCAGAGTCTCTTTTGTCTATTTCTGCAGTGTGGGGTGTAATGGGACTAGAAACATGTCCCTCCCTCCTCTTCATATATGATATCACTAATCTTTAAATAATGTTTAAACTTCCATTGAAATTCTGGCAGATGTTGCGTTTGTTTGGGAAACTCCAAATCTACCTTTAATTTTGTTTTAGTTGAATTTGTTGACAAATTATTTTTAAAAATTGAACAATAGTTACATTTTACAGTTTGAAGCCTTGAACTATACAATATTGCAAGGAACACAATTAAAACATCTTTTTGAAGATGATACAGCAATAATACTAATACTAATACAAATATATTTACCAGTATTTGCCACCCATCTGACTGGGTTGCCCAAGCCACTTTGGGCGGCTCCAAACAAAAAGTAGTAAAAACACAATGCAACATCACACACTGAAAACAATCCAGATTTGATTGACAGTATCATGCAGTGCTTTTCACCTGCCCACAAGAGTGGATTGCTTCTGTAACTCAAAGCAGGGTTTTTACTGTGGCTGTCCCTGTTTTGTGGAACAGCATTCCTGTTGAGATACGAGATGCAAAACCACTAACTGTACTTTCTGGGGAAAACATAAGCCCTTCACTGTATTCTTTTTGGTGCCTGCTAAATTTAGACAAGCCTACCCAAATATTTAGAATGTTGATGTATCTGCAACAATTATTTTATTGTTGATCTTATTTTTTTAATGGTTTAAATTATTGTTGTTAACTTTTTTATTGATCATTTTATTGTTTTATTGTTTTTTAGTAACCATCTCTGAGGGTTTTTACAATCAAGCAGTATATAAATTTTATGAAATGAAATAAATAAGACATTTTTGTTCTGACAAGCCTTCCCAGCTGAATGAATAGGTTTCTGCCATGATTGTCTACTGTGTAGCGTGTATATGTTTTAATTCATTTGCTGTTCTTCTGAGCTGGTTTTTTTTTGGCTGTTTTTATTATATTTTGTACATCAACTTGAGAAATCTATAGGGAAGGTGAATAATAATAATAATAATAATAATAATAATAATAATAGCCACAAGATCCTGTGAGGAAATACTCAAAAAATTATTCAGACCAGCAAATACAGCCATTTACTATTCAAACAAAGCAAAAAGCAGAATATCTGGTTATAGATCTTTTCCTGTCGCAATGAGTTGTCATATTAGTTCCTCTATGCCAGGGACAGACAATTCAGACGAGTATTTCTTCAGACTGAATCCCTCTTTGGACAATTTTCCTTTAGACAGCTGCTTCATCTAGTTAGTCTTAGTGTTTTGTCTGTCTGTTTTTCATAGCTAAAAAAACAGCAACAAAAACCTTAGATGTAGTTATAGAAGACAAAAAGAATTTCTGGAAACATTGCTGCTTCATTCATTTTTCATTTTCAGGCGAACTTGGCAAAACAAGAAGGGCGTTTGAAAGTAGCAAATGCAGAATTGGCAATGGCTCAACAATTATTAGATGAGAAGCAAGCAGAACTGGATAAAGTGCAAGCAAAGTTTGATGCAGCTATGAAGGAAAAGATGGTAAAACAAGAGAAAATGCTGCTTCACCAACAAGATAATTTATGATGCTGATTTCCTAGCTGGCCACTGCCTTATCTTGAACTTCTTTCTGACATGGGTGTGGTACTGAAATGTTGCTTGTGGGCCTATTTAATAGTATGCAGGAGAGACTATAGTTTTTGATCCTAATTGGCAGAAATGCAGTTGATAGATAGATAGATAGATAGATATGATAAATATTACACCAGCCTTTCCCAGCTTGGTACTATCCTGATGTTTTGGACTACAACTCCTATGCCTCAGTAGCTGGGGTTGATGGGGGCTGATGGGAGTTGTAGTCCAAAGCATCTGGATGTTCTCCGGGTTGTTAAAGGTTGTATTACGCTGCTTAGTTGCACAGGTAACTTGTATCTTACAATTATTTCACTTACATAATCACAGCGTAAATGTGGGTTTTGAAGTCAAGCCACCTTCCTCAGGAGCTGGGCTTAGGTAGCTGCCATGCAAGAACAAAGACCAGGTATAGCAGAGTCATTAGCCTGACAAAAGGTGAGACATTCCGCATTAGGCAAGAAAGCAGGAGGCTGCCAAGATTACAGGGGGCAGGCTATGCTCACTGGGGAAAATGTGCCTTTTAAAAAACTAGGCTTGAGGTAGCAGCAGTGGCATCAGGAGCCCGGGGACACCTGGAGCTGTGTGGGTGCCTCCCCATAAGGTGGGGCATCCGGGGGCAGGGGGCAGTATGGGGCCAAGCAGCCATATTCCCCCCAGGCTCCCTACTGCTGGAGGGTGGCTGAGGGGGAGGCATCTGGCGTGGGGCTGGAGGGTGCTGCACCTTGGGGTCCAGAGTGCCGCCCCGAAGGTAAGTGCCACCTGGTGCGCCCCACTCCTTCCGCCTCCGCCTCCCTCCACTGCTGGGTATCAGGTGGATGGAGTTATTTAGAGCAGGAGTTTCCTGGGAACAAGGAAGGAAGTAGGGAGAACACTTGCTGGGTGATGAAGGACAACAATCATTAGAGCTGGCTGGGAAGCAGGAACAAAGGGATGGTGCTTAGGATGGCTGGGCTGCTATGAAGAACAAGATGCTCTTGAGGTGACAGTGCTGCAAGATCTGCAGCCCCTTCATCTAAACTCAGGTGTATATATGTGTATTTAAACCATATTTCTCAAAGGCACTACAGCCTCTGTCACATGTTGATTCTAAACAGAAACACGACCCTGGATGATCACCCAGAACCCCCTGGAATTTTGTGCCCCAATTGGCAGAGATTGGGGGGTGGGTGGCGCACACTCTATATGTGTTTACAAGATGGTTCTTGAATGCAATTCTAATGGATAAAAATATACAATGGCTTATGATATTATACTTCTTATTAGATATTTATTTATACCCCAACTTTTCCCTGATGGGACTCAAGGGAGCTTGGCTTTCCTCCTGTTTAATGTGTAATGCGACAACAGTACACCAAACTCTGTTTCCTCTTTTCATCTGACTGTGCTTTTGTGTTACTCAGTTGCACCGCGGTTGGATTAACCGGTTGAGACTGACATTGCGGGGATGATTACTGGCAATTATTTTGACCTAAAAGAAATGGGAAAACCCACCACCTGGTGGGGCCTGGTGTCCCTGCTCGCTGAGGTTCCTGAGCTTATTGCTGCCTGCGGAAAACAGTAGTTGCTATGGTTTCTTTTCATCGACTCCCTTACAAATGCTGCAATTTTATTCTATCTCCCATCGAAACCTAGCAGCTATTATGCCATAAATGACCTTGATAACACCATGTCATCTATTTTCAAGATATATGTTCATAATTTGTCCTAGAGCAGCATAGCTATCATGACGGTCATTTTGAAAAGTATAATGTGACACAACATTTCCTAATTTTAGGACCTCTTGAATGATGCAGAAATGTGTAGGAGAAAGATGCAGGCAGCTTCTGCGCTTATAGATGGCTTGAGTGGAGAGAAAATTAGATGGACCCAGCAAAGTAAAGAGTTCCGAGCCCAGATAAACAGGTATTGTGTAGGACAAATAAAGGATCAAAATTCATTGAAAAGTACTACTGGGCACATATCAGTAGGCAGCCAGTTGTATCACACCCCAGTGAAATCTGTGGGACTTAATGTTATTCCACAATTAATCTAAAAGCGCTAATTTCAACTTCAAGTGAACTGAATTGATCAATATTTAATATCTAGAAGAGATATGATTTTCTTCTTTCCCTCTTCCTTTTTATTGGGGGTGGGGTGACTGGATACATAAGCAGATTAGACCTTGCACAATTGTCTCCCTTATAGTCGTTTAGCTTCGCTTCTTACTCAACATATCAGTGCCGCTGATCCCTATAGTTGTATAAGGAATAGTGCTGTTCCAGTGTCCAGTGAATTAGTTCACTGAAGCAAGTACAGTGGTACCTTGAGTCACAAATGCCTCAGGTTACAAACGTTTCAGGTTACAGACTCTGCTAACCTGGAAGAGTTACCTCGAGTTGCGAACTTTGCCCCAGGATGAGAACGGAAATTGTGTGTCTGCAGCGCAGCGGCAGCAAGAGGACCCATTAGCGAAAACACGCCTCTAGTTAAGAACAGTTTCAGGTTAAGAATGGACCTCCGGAACAAATTAAGATCGTAACTAGAGATACCGCTGTACTGAGTGCTAGTGGAATCCTCATCCAGTTAAATAGCCAGTTGTGAGGGTTTTGAAATATCCATCTACTTCCCAGTTTAATACTTAAATGTAAAATAGACATCAAACTCACTTTAATCCTGCTATAATTATTTAAATGGTGTCTAATGGTGTTCTTGTTTTATTTATTTTTCTAAGAAGCCTGTACCATGTTGTTTTTTAAAAAATGAAATCTGAAAGAATACTAATGGAGATTCTGTATTTTTCTAGACTTGTGGGAGATGTTTTACTCTGCACAGGTTTTCTTTCCTATTGTGGCCCTTTCAACCAGATATTCAGGAATCTTTTGCTTAAAGATTTGTGGGAGACAGAAATGAAAGTCAGGAAAATCCCTTTTACTGAAAATTTGAACCTCATTTCAATGTTGGTGGATCCTCCTACGGTAGGTCTTGCATCCTGTAAATGTTTGTAGCTCTACATTTATCCCTATTTACTGTTTATGAGGTAGAATCAAACCATTTGCATTTTTAGCTAGTCTGAACAATGCTTTTTCATTCATCATGTTCTAGAAAATTTGTGTGCTATGCTGTACTATAATGGCAGCAAGGGGGAAACAGTTCTAGCAAACAGCAACTTGAGGCGGGGCAAACCTTGGAGCAGCAACCATTTTTAATTCAGTTATTGTAAGAGTTCCATTGCGTTAAGTACTATCTGTTGATATTACTGAAATAATATAATTATGTTTTTATAGTAACTATTAGAAAAGTTATGAGACAACATACACATAAAGGGACACATATGACCTCTTTCACAGAGATCCAACTAAAAAATTTTAAGTGGAGGAGTGATTTCTTTACATAAAATAAAGATTCAATTAACTCCTGTTACTTTTGTCTCTGTTATAAAAGGAAAGTGTTCAGTGTGGCATATAAGCTATACAAAGGGTTTTTATTTTATTTATTTTTTAGTTTATTCCATCGTGGACCTCGGAACAGTTCAAATATTGAAAAAATTGGGTGGTTTTCATGTGACTGGATACTTGTGTACACTACCTCATTGATAGATTTTTGTCTGAAATGGGAAAATGTGGGTACATAGAGGCCATTCCATTATTGCAGGTGTGGTTGTTGTTTTTTTGGTTTTGTTTTTTTACCTGCTGCAATCATGGATATGGCAGAGGATGTCTTCGCGTAATAAAACATCTCTGGCCTTGCAACATATAATTTACTCAGTACGTCGCCAGTTATGATATGCTATAAATTTAATCTTCCAAAAAATAAGTAAATGCACGTGCACCAACAGCTTGAATAGATAAAAGAACACAAGCTACTGTAGCATCTTAAAGGCAGGAGCTTTTGGCATAAGCTTTAGTATCACCACTGTCATTGCTTCTTCTTGAGGGACCAAATTCCATAATTTAACGATGTGCTGCGTGAAGACATACTTTCCTTTGTCTGTCCTGAATCTCCAAATGGTCAGCTTCACTGGATGTCCATGTGTGCTAGTGTTACGAGTGAGGGAGAAAAACAGCCCCCTACCCACCTTTTCCACATCATGCATAATTTCATAATGCTTCTATCGTGTTCCCCTCTTTATTCATTTCTCCACCTTAAGTAAAAAGCCTCAAATGTGCATAGTTGGGTAGGTAGTGTTCCAGAACTGCAGCAACTAGAAATCATTAGTCTTACTGTTATTTTATTGTTCCTTTAGTTAGGGCTGCCGTATGTCTGGCGGAATTTTGGCAACATTTTTGCCACAAATAAAATCTCACTTATTGAAATATGGCAACCCTACTTTAGATTTTGCTTCATTTAGTTTTATTTTAGGATATGGTAGGGTCCCTTGAGTGAAATTTCTTCGCCTACAAAGGAGGGATATTAATACAAATAAAAAAGTTGTTTCAGGGATGGAAGCAATTGGGGCCGTGTTCAAAACCTCCAGGAACCTGTAGCATTCAGCATTGCTTAACAGAATATTTTTGGACTCAGTATAGACCATTATCTTGATAATATGTTAAGATTAAAGCTGATAAACTTAGTTGTTTTAAAATGTTTTTAATGTTCTAACTCGCCCTAGGACCTTATGGTGTAGGGCGGGAGATAAACAAACCAACCTTATATACTTTGCTTATATGATGTGACCAATATGACTATAGCTGCATCGCACAGTAGAACCATTTTTTAAAGTAATAAATTATATCTACAATTCTGTACCCACCTACCTAGGAAGGTGTCTCACTTGAACTCAAGGGAACTTACTTTTGAGTGCGCATGCACAGGATTGCACTGTCAATATATCTTTGAAAGTCAATTCATTATTGGTTATAGAAGTGGTGACTTCTTTCTCGTTGCCCAGATTAGTGAATGGAACCTACAAGGCCTTCCAGGAGATGAGCTCTCAGTTCAAAATGGCATAATTGTCACTAAAGCGACAAGGTACCCACTCTTGATAGACCCGCAGACGCAAGGGAAAACATGGATTAAACATAAAGAAAAGGAAAATGACTTACAAGTAAGTTTTGCAAAGTTTTAAAGGAAAGGGTGTTTTTTTCCCCCTCCTTGGAAATACCTATATATATTTTTCCTGGAGACATATTTTCAGTAAATATGAGTGCTGTAGTGTTTAAATCTTCACACAGATCCGACATCCATAATATAAACTCTTGAACAGAGTATACTGCTCTGCACCCTTTCAGCTTATCAGCTGAGGCACCCGCAAATTATTTGGTGGGTTTGCATGAGTTTTCTTTGAACTCTTATGCTAGCATCACTTTCAGATACGTGTTTAGTGTCTTCTAGACATTCTCACTCATATCATATTTAAGCAGTGCTTTTTGGGGGACTACTCAAGGGTATGCAGTACCAGCCCCTTCCCCCCCAAATGTTTAAAATGTGGCACTAATTGCAACAACTTCATGGTGAGTACCTGCACCTTTTTTTGTTTCTTTTTTAAAAAGTGCTGTACAGTGGTACCTCGGGTTACAGACGCTTCAGGTTACAGACTCCGCTAACCCAGAAATAGTACCTCAGGTTAAGAACTTTGCTTCAGGATGAGAACAGAAATTGTGCTCCGGCGGCCCGGCGGCAGTGGGAGGCCCTATTAGCTAAAGTGGTGCTTCAGGTTAAGAACAGTTTCAGGTTAAGAGCGGACCTCTGGAACGAATTAAGTTCTTAACCCGAGGTACCATTGTATATAAGAAAAGCAATTGTATTCATACCCTCCCAGGGCACTCCCCCCCACCCTTCACATATATTTCTCAGTTCTTTCAGTGGTTTGAAGTGTCTGAAGTGCAAGTCACTCAGCCAAAACCTCAGGAAAAGAAGCTGCTGCATTCAAATCCTATCTCAGTCACGGTTTTATAGGCTGAAATCTCTCTTCCTCAGTGGCCTGCCATAGAAAGCATAGTAAACTTCTAAAATAATTTGCACACTATGGGAGGCACTTAACTTTCTGAGCATGTGGAATGAGGTCTGCTAGTGCAATGGGACATCAAAGTCCCATTGATCATGTCTACTCAGATGTAAACCCCACAGAGTACAATGAGACTTATGCTCAGGTAAGTAGGAATAGGATTGCAGAGAGGTAAAGGTGTTCTAAGAATTAGTAACATGAAGGTGCCTTGCCAATTATCTTTCTTGTAAGAATAAACTGTTTCCATTTCTAAGGTGACAACTCTGAATCATAAATATTTCCGCACACACCTAGAGGACGCCCTCTCTCTGGGGAGACCACTTTTAATTGAGGATATAAGTGAAGAATTAGATCCTGCACTTGATAATATATTAGAAAAGAACTTCATTAAATCAGGAACCTCTTTCAAGGTTAGTTACCTTTATAAAAGAGCTATGACTGTAATAAATTTTATTTAAAAGTGTGATAAATGTTTAATCGCATCTGTTCTGAGCAAGCAAATGAAATAAATCCTGTGGCCAAATAGGGGGAAACCCTAGAATCATAGAATCATAGAATCATAGAATCATAGAGTTGGAAGAGACCACAAGGGCCATCGAGTCCAACCCCCTGCCAAGCAGGAAACACCATCAGAGCACTCCTGACATATGGTTGTCAAGCCTCTGCTTAAAGACCTCCAAAGAAGGAGACTCCACCACACTCCTTGGCAGCAAATTCCACTGTCGAACAGCTCTTACTGTCAGGAAGTTCTTCCTAATGTTTAGGTGGAATCTTCTTTCTTGTAGTTTGGATCCATTGCTCCGTGTCCGCTTCTCTGGAGCAGCAGAAAACAACCTTTCTCCCTCCTCTATGTGACATCCTTTTATATATTTGAACATGGCTATCATATCACCCCTTAACCTCCTCTTCTCCAGGCTAAACATGCCCAGCTCCCTTAGCCGTTCCTCATAAGGCATCGTTTCCAGGCCTTTGACCATTTTGGTTGCCCTCCTCTGGACACGTTCCAGTTTGTCAATGTCCTTCTTGAACTGTGGTGCCCAGAACTGGACACAGTACTCCAGGTGAGGTCTGACCAGAGCAGAATACAGTGGCACTATTACTTCCCTTGATCTAGATGTTATACTCCTATTGATGCAGCCCAGAATTGCATTGGCTTTTTTAGCTGCCGCGTCACACTGTTGGCTCATGTCAAGTTTGTGGTCAACCAAGACTCCTAGATCCTTTTCACATGTAGTGCTCTCAAGCCAGGTGTCACCCATCTTGTATTTGTGCCTCTCATTTTTTTTGCCCAAGTGCAATACTTTACATTTCTCCCTGTTAAAATTCATCTTGTTTGTTTTGGCCCAGTTCTCTAATCTGTCAAGGTCGTTTTGAAGTGTGTTCCTGTCCTCTGGGGTGTTAGCCACCCCTCCCAGTTTGGTGTCATCTGCAAATTTGATCAGGATGCCCTTGAGTCCATCATCCAAGTCGTTGATAAAGATGTTGAATAAGACCGGGCCCAAGACAGAACCCTGTGGCACCCCACTAGTCACTCTTCTCCAGGATGAAGAGGAACCATTGATGAGCACCCTTTGGGTTCGGTCAGTCAGCCAGTTACAAATCCACTGAGTGGTAGCATAGTCAAGACCGCATTTTACCAGCTTCTTTACAAGAATATCATGGGGCACCTTGTCAAATGCCTTGCTGAAATCAAGGTAGGCTACATCCACTGCGTTCCCTTCATCTACCAGGCTTGTAATTCTGTCAAAAAACGAGATCAGGTTAGTCTGACATGACTTATTTTTCAGAAATCCATGCTGACTATTGGTGATCACAGCATTCCTTTCTAGGTGCTCACAGACTGTTTGCTTAATGATCTGCTCCAGAATCTTCCCTGGTATTGATGTCAGACTGACTGGGCGGTAATTATTTGGGTCCTCTCTTTTCCCCTTTTTGAAAATAGGGACAACATTTGCCCTCCTCCAGTCTGCCGGGACTTCGCCTGTTCTCCAGGAATTCTCAAAGATGACTGCCAGTGGTTCTGAAATCACATCTGCCAGTTCTTTTAATACTCTTGGATGCAGTTCATCTGGCCCTGGAGACTTGAATACATCTAGACTAGCCAAGTATTCTTGTACTATCTCCTTAGTTATTCTGGGCTGTGTTTCCTCTGCTGAATCATTTGCTCCAAATTCTTCAGGTCGGGCATTGTTTTCTTTATCGGAGAAGACTGAGGCAAAGAAGGCATTGAGGAGTTCAGCCCTTTCTGTGTCCCCTGTTTGCATTTCACCATCTTCTCCTCTGAGTGACCCCACTGTTTCTTTGTTCTTCCTTTTGCTACGAACATACCCATAAAAGCCTTTTTTGTTGCTTTTAACCTCTCTAGCAAGCCTGAGTTCATTCTGTGCTTTAGCTTTTCTGACTTTGTGTCTACACGTGTTGGCTATTTGTTTGAATTCCTCTTTGGTGGTTTCCCCCCTTTTCCATTTTTTGTACACATCCTTTTTTAATCTTAACTCAGTTAAAAGTTCTTTAGATAGCCACCCTGGCTTCTTTAGGCACCTTCCATGTTTCCGTCTCATTGGTATTGCCTGAAGTTGTGCTTTTACTATCTCCCTCTTAACAAACTCCCAGCCATCATGAACTCCCTTTCCTTTTAGTATTACTGTCCATGGGATCTCACCAAGCACTTCCCTAAGTTTTATGAAGTCGGCTTTCTTAAAGTCGAGAAATTGAGTCCTAGTATGCTTGGCTGCTCCTTTCCGCTGTATAGTAAACTTCAGAAGAGCATGATCACTCGCGCCTAATGATCCTTCCACTTCTACCCCACTAACCAGGTCATCAACATTGGTTAGGACCAGATCTAAAATGGCTGTTCCTCTTGTTGCTTCTCCCACTTTCTGGACAATGAAGTTGTCTGCAAGGCCAGTGAGGAATCTGTTTGACCTTATGCTCTTGGCTGAGTTTGACATCCAACAAATATCCGGGTAATTGAAGTCCCCCATTACTACTATCTCCCTTCCTTTTGCATGCTTGGCCATCTGTTCCAGGAAGGCATCATCTATGTCCTCCGTTTGGCTTGGGGATCTATAGTAAACTCCCACAATGAGGTCTCTGTTATTCTTCTCTCCCTTAATTTTGACCCAAATGCTCTCACTTTGGCTTTGAGGTTCTAAATCTTGGATCTCTTCACAGGTATACACATCCCTGACATATAACGCCACTCCTCCTCCTTTCTTGTCTGGTCTGTTTCTCTGAAATAGATTGTATCCCTCCATTATTACATTCCAATCGTGGGACTTATCCCACCAGGTTTCAGTGATTCCTATTATGTCATATTTAGTTTGCTGTACCAAGAGGTCAAGCTCGTCTTGTTTATTTCCCATACTTTGCGCATTAGTGTACAGACATTGAAGTCCATTAATCATTCCCCCGTGTCTCTTATTTAAGGATTTTTTCCTCCCACCACTAGGTCTGCGTGCTGTTTGCTCCATTCGGTCTATGACATTTGGATGATCATCTTCATCAATTGATAGACTCCTACCTTCAGGAGCACTGTCTCCCTCCCCCACATTAGTCAGTTTAAAGCCCTCCTGATGAGGTTTCTGAGATTTTTTGCAAAAACATTCCTCCCAACCGTTGTGAGGTGCAGCCCATCGCTTGCCAGAAGTCCATCTTCAAGAAACTGCATTCCGTGATCTAAGAATCCAAACCGTTCCTGTTTACACCATTTGCGAAGCCAGTTGTTCACTTCCACTATTTTTCCCTCTCTCCCTGGGCCACGTCGTTCAACTGGGAGGACAGATGAGATGACAATTTGTGCATTTAATTGCTTCAATTTCCTGCCCAGAGCCTCGTAATCTCTTTTGATCTTCTGGAGGCTATTGCTTGCAGTGTCATTGGTTTCCACATGAACCAAGAGGAAGGGGTATTTGTCAGTGGGTTTTATGATTCCTTGCAGTCGTTCAGTTACATCTTGGATCTTAGCCCCGGGGAGACAGCACACTTCCCGAGACATCTTGTCAGGCCCACAGATCACTGCTTCTGTTCCCCTCAGTAGGGAATCCCCTATCACCACTACACGCCTCTTCTTAGGTCTGGTCGGGGTTCTTCCGTGAGCTGTCCATTCCAAGGTCGCCTGCACATTCCCTGAGGACTGCCTTTGCTGCTCGTCTTCATATTCCTGATCGACTGTAATGAGGGAGAGATCCTCAAATGGAGTCTGCTCTTCGTCTTCCATGCTAGGGGAAAGGACCTCAAAGCGATTGCATATTTCTAAACAATCAGAGCGAACCCTGGGCCTCCTACTTCTTTGAGTCACGTTTCTCCATATATCTGGCTCCTGTGTTGGTGAACTAGCCTCCTTCTCAGGGGAGTCCCCTGTCTCCTCCTTGGTGGAGACGGTGTGCTCTGTTGCTTCCAAGAAGAGCTCCAGCTCTCTAATTCTTTGGAGCGTAGCTACACGTTCCTCCAGTTGCTGGACTTTGTCTTTTAAGAGGGCAATCAACATGCAATTGCTGCAGGTAAAGCTGCCTGCAACCTTTGGCAAGATGGCAAACATTGCGCAGGAACCACAGGCGACTGCAGCTGTTCCCTCATCCTCCATCTTGAGAAGGTGTCGTTGGGGGTGACTACAGCGGTCCTCCATCATAAAAAGCGTGAAGACAGGACAAATAAATCCCCCCAAATAAACCTATATCTCCCCCCACAAACGTTTGAGACTAGCTCCCCTAAATCTAAAAGATGGATCAAACTGCGCGCGCCGCTAGGCGCGCGCCGCTGCCCTACAATCTCTGACAAGCTCCTCCCACAGCTAATCACCTACCTCTTGATCATGTGACCAGTTTCTTCTCTAACTCAGAATCTTAGGGGTAGATTGGTCAGAGGTCTGCTTGACAAGCGGTTTTGTTGTGTTTTTGTCAGTCTATGGGGGCAAAGTTCTTATTCTCCCCTACCTGCCTCTCAAGTGCTTAGCAGGTAGCACCCCCCATAACACTTCATTAACACCGCATGAGATCAATGCTTAGTACAAAGTATAAATCTAATAAATAACTAAGTAACTAAAACACACATTCCCACTACATCTTTGCACTTGTGAATGCCATCAAAATCATGGTGGCTGAGTAAAACTGGGCAGTAAATGGAGTAAAACTGGGCAGTAAAAGGAGTAAAACTGAGCAGTGGTCCCTGAAAGACTGCAAATGGCCTTCTCACTCTGCCTGCTTAACAATATTTTTGGGTGCGTATATTCTCAGCTAAGGCTGGAGCATATTTTTTTAAGGGTAGTCATGGAGCCCCTTCTCTTTCACCCTAAGTAGTAGTTCAAACAGGGAGGGTCTTAGAAATGCTAGGCACCCCAAAATGAATCTTCTCAGTTATGGATCTTCTCAACTTTGTGCTCCCTCAGCTTGGTACCTTGTGTGTGAGAACCTCTGACATGACCCTAAATTCAACACTGAGACAACTTGATTCATTTTTCTATAGTCTAGTGGCTTGATTTGGCCTGAACAAATTTATGATGGTGCCTACCAGTTTTCTGATCACCAGTGACAGGTACAAAATTGCAGCTGCAGGCAAGTTTCCTCTTCATACCAGAAGCTCCTTCCTCATCTCTGCCTCCCACTTTGTGGGCACTGGAAGAGTTCAACCTGAAGATTATGAGAAGAAATTTAAAATGCACCATAAACAGTCATATTACCATTCTAATACCATTGTTTTTCTTGATTTGTGTAATTGCTGCAGGACTCTGTGATGATAAATTAGGGGTGGGGACCCACATTATGATGTAATGAAAAACTGAGGAAAAGGACAGAAACCAGATTTTACAGCCACATAGAATATTAATAATTATTTGTAGCACAGATGCAGATTAAGCAAATTTAATTGTAAATGAACAATTGTAATGTGTGCACATCTTCCTGAATGATCTTTCTCAATAATTATATGTGAGATTAGAATGCAATATCTGTTATTGTTATATTGAATTGTTGTTTAGGTGAAAGTTGGAGATAAGGAAGTAGATGTCATGAATACATTTAAACTTTATATCACTACAAAATTGCCTAATCCTGCCTTCACTCCTGAGATTAATGCCAAATCATCAGTAATCGATTTTACTGTTACAATGAAAGGGCTTGAAAATCAGTTATTGAAGAGAGTAATTCTTACAGAGAAACAGGTAAGATAACCAAGAATGAACTCATGCACTAACAAAGCAATGAAACTATAATGCTTTACTGATGCTTGATCTTCTAATTCTGAAATGCTGGTCTAGAACCCGCTAGCAAGTCATGGTGATTTGAGGTGGTGGCTGGAGTGGATGGGGATGAATTTTGGAAAGAAGGAAACTTGGGAGAAGAAAAATCAACTGAACAAATTCCTTTTCCTTAGTGTAAATATAATAATACAGCAGTCTCTTTTAAATTATAAAACACATAAATGTGCAAGCGCTAACAGATTATGATTGGGGCAATTGCATCATAACAGAATGCTAAAAATGTTTAGACAGTTTGTCTTGATATTTAACAAAGGAACTGGAAGCAGAGAGAATTAAACTCATGGAAGATGTAACATACAATAAACGGAAGATGAAAGAACTTGAAGACAACCTGCTTTATAAATTAACTGCAACTAAAGGTAGTGTATCAACTTATATTCATTTCGTATTTATTAAGGTTGGCATCGGTCTGCTTCCATTAAGGATAGGGACACGCGTCTCTGGTTTACCATATTAAAAGGTCTAATTCTACCTGAAGTAAATGCAGTTGAAAGTTTGTACCTGGACTGCACTACTTCAGCCTGCAGATAGGGGGCATACTTGAATCCTTCATACAATAAATAAATAACCCCTGCATATAGGATGTTACGCACTGAGGAGAAAGGGTTTCTTGGCATCTCATTTCTATCTGCAGAGGTTTATTTGTTTATTTATTTGTACAGAGGAGCATCCAATCATTTGAGCCGCTCCAGTCTAGTCCAGTCCAGTCCAGAGAAATAGGTTTACTTCTGCAATGCTGTGTGCTCTTTGCGAGTAATACACCTAATTCATTAGACAAACCTCTCAGACATCCTTATGCATTCGAGTATGTCCTTCCTGGAACGCGGGTGGCGCTGTAGGTTAAACCACAGAGCCTAGGGCTTGCCGATCAGAAGGTCAACGGTTCGAATCCCTGCGAAGGGGTGAACTCCCGTTGTTCGGTCCCAGCTCCTGCCCACCTAGCAGTTCAAAAGCATGAAGTGCAAGTAGATAAATAGGTACCGCTCCGTCGGGAAGGTAAAGGGCATTTCCGTGTGCTGCTCTGGTTCACCGGAAGTAGCTTAGTCATGCTGGCCACATGACCCGGAAGCTGTCTGCGGACAAACGCCAGCTCCCTCAGCCAGTAAAGCAAGATGAGTGCCGCAACCCCAGAGTCTCCCGCGACTGGACCTTATGTGTGAGAGCCAGTGTGGTGTAGTGCTTAAGAGCGGTGGACTTGTAATCTGGTGAACCGGGTTCACTTCCCTGCTCCTCCACATGCAGCTGCTAGGTGACCTTGGGCTAGTCACACTTCTTTGAAGTCTCTCAGCCCCACTCACCTCACAGAGTGTTTGTTGTGGGGGAGGAAGGGAAAGGTGATTGTTAGCCACTTTGAGATTCCTTCAGGTAGTGAAAAAGCGGGATATCAAATCCAAACTCTTCTTCTTATGGTCAGGGGTCCCTTTACCTTTACCTATGTCCTTCCTACCATATTAATGTGAAGTACTGGATGTGCAATGTGAAAAGATAAACAACTAGAGAGCAGAAGTTTCTGTCTGAAATGGATAGATCACACTCCTCTGAGATGAAGCAGATGGGCGGTTGAGGTTCTTTGTGGCTAAAACAGAAGAGGCTATGGACCCTCCTTTCTCTATTGGGAAAGGACCACAGTGACAGAGCATCTGCTTAGTGTGTAGAAGTTCAATCTCCAGAATTTTCAGGCAGGGCTAGAAGAGTGTCTGAACCCCAGTCAGTGTGGACAGTGCTGGGCTTGATGGACCAATCGACTGACTCAGTATAAGGCAGCTTCCTATGTTCCTTCTCCATGGAGGATGACCCAGCAGATGAGAAACACTGCCATGTAGTGTTCAAAGGCAGGGAAATTGGCAAGATCTACCTCAATCTATTTTCCTTCTACGGGGCATATGACAGAGAAGAAGCAGCAACAGGGCCAGCGACAGAGAGGAGCATTGGGTGGATGTTGTTGCCTGCAGCAGGCAACCATTTAAATCGCCCCTAATTGGCTCCAACCTAGCATCCATCCATAATGGGGGTATGTTGGAGGCAGGGACAGTGAGTATTTTGAGGGAATTCAGGTGGTAGCTCACTGCAAGTAGCAGCAGCAGCAGCTGCTGCTTCCCTGTGGTCCTCTCAGTGTCAGGATTTTTTAAAAAGCACCCCACCCATCATCAGCAATAATAGGCCCTGCTGGGGCTCCAGCATTTGCCCAAAAAAGCCTTGTGGTAATGCTGTTCATGCTAATTGCTTCTTACCAGTTTCTTCCACTTACATGCTGTCTCTCCACTGGAATAAAAAGAGACCCCCAGCTTTTGGGATGAAGTGTTCTTCCTTCATCATAATTAGTTGTTGGGCTTTCTACAGAAAGATACATAGCATGCTGTAGGAGAAGCAACCAGCATAATGGCTGGGCAACCCTTATTTGGCTCATTTAGAATGCAAAGAACCACTTTGCTTTAACTGCTTGGCCTGCATTCTTTGTACTAATTAAATTATGTTTTTCTGATAGAGGAACTGGTTGATTTTATTTCCATATTGAGTTCTGAATTCTGTACAGGAAATTAAAAAGCACCGTTACCAAACATCTCCTCTGGTGCCCTTTAGGGTCTTTGGTGGATGACGAATCTTTAATTGGTGTTTTGAGGACAACTAAACAAACTGCTACAGAGGTATCTGAAAAGCTGGAAGTTGCAGGAGAAACTGAGAAAAAAATTAACACGGCACAAGAGGAATATCGTCCAGCTGCTACACGAGGAAGCATTCTTTATTTTCTTATCACAGAAATGAGCATGGTCAATACAATGTACCAAACCTCATTAGCTCAGTTCTTAAAACTATTTGATCAGTCCATGGCCAGGTAAGAATACCATGTTATTTCTGCAGATGCCTGTATCTTTTCCCAATCCATCCCCTCTGCTTCAGGCTCATTTTCACCCAACCTAGTCGGGCCGAGTCCTGAATGACTTTGGGGTTGTTGTTCAGAGCAACATTTTATTTTGCTCAGCTGTACTGCTTTTTGCTGCTATTTAGATTTTAATTGTGGCATGTCATCCCAATCTCCAAGCACTGCAAGAATCCAGGGGTTTCAGGTGCTTACCCTAGGTTCCTGTTTCCTTTTGAATGAGGTACAGTGGAGACTGAGTTGTTTTAAAGATATATGGGTTTTTTTTACACAAGCATACACACACCACCTGAGCCCATTATGGAGGGGTTTACAGCATTAACACCCCCAAGAGGGCCTTACTTCTTCCATAGCTGCAGCCTTGGATTAAAACAGAAATCAAACATTGCTCTGACACTCTCCAGCTTTCGGCTTTGCTTCTAGCTCACATCACTTAAAACTCTCTGCTTTCAACTCTGCTGTGAGTTGGAGAAAGGGGCCCTACCCATTTGCCATTTTCACAGAGCCTTTGTTCCCCATCACCTCACCAGAAAGCTAGCTTGGCTATTCCAAGAATTAGAAGAGGGTCCGTGTATTCAGCCTAACCCCTCCCAAAACGCGTAACATATTTTTGTATTTCTATTCTTAGGCCTTAATGTGAGTTATTAGTAGATTGTTTAACCTTAGAATTGCATCCAGTGTAGTTGTCTTGTTCAGGCAAGTGCTTTTGACTGCTTAATGGATTTTCCTCTCCTCCCCCAGTGCTCCTGCCCATGTCTGTTCTAGGGATTCCTCCAACCCTTTGGGGCAATTGGGTATGTGTGCATGAGCAGAGGAGGTAGAGGGAATGTTACACTGAACAAGTGGAAGTCTTTGCACAAACACAAGCAGAAACAATTCATTGTATATATTTATGAATATGAGATGTTTGGTCTATTAATATTTGAATCCCTCTTTTGTATATTAAATATTGTACCTTTTGTATATTACTTTTTCTTTTAGCGAATTTACTTGAAATGCTGCTATATTTTATTGTGTAAACTTTTGTGAAGTTGATGTGAGCCACTTTGAGCTTATTGATGTGAATCTGTTTGCTTACTTTCTTGCTTTGTTTTTATGCCTTAGATCTGATAAGTCCCCTATTCCACAGAAAAGGATCACAAATATTATTGAGTTTTTGACATATGAAACTTTCACATACTCTGTTAGAGGTTTATATGAAAACCATAAATTTCTCTTTACGCTGCTTCTGACATTAAAAATTGATCTGCAGAGGGGTCAAATCAAGCCAAAGGAGTTCCAAGCACTAATTAAAGGTAATTACTAGTTCTGAATTATTTCTACCTTGTTACAAAAGCTTGTAATGGGATACATGTTTGCATATTATACTGAAAGCAACTCTGTGTGGAACACTAAACAGAGCGGACAACTGCCTAAAGCCATTGGAATGGGTAAACAGGAATTTAAGAATATAAGAGCTGCACAGGATCAGTCCAAAGACCCATCTACTCCCATACTCTGTTCTCACAGTGGCCCCCCAGATGCCTATACAAAGCCCCCCAGGCTCCCTTTCTTTGGGGGGGGCAGAAGTGCTCCCCTCCAGCTCCGCTGAGTGCCAGCAGGAAGAGGGCAAATGCACACAGTTGGAGCATTGTTTTGTCTGGAACTTTCCGCTCAGCATCCTGGAACTATCACTCACTCACTGCCTGAAGCAAGCACTTCATTCACTTCTGATGCTTTTTCTTTGTGCTGCTGTAAAATGCTTTGCTTGGGTCAGTTGCAGCACAGCTGTGACTTGTGAGTCCACACGGATCTCAGCAGCAGCACAGACCTTGCATACCCCACCCCACCCCCCAATGCACATCAGAGGAATTTGGAGCTCATTGCCCCGGAATAACAGCCTTCTTGAGAATGCTCATTGGCCATGCTGGTGACCTTGTGCACTTGTTGGTACCTTTCCTGCCCTGCATATCCATCATTTACGTAAGCCATCCTTATGCATATCCACACTGATTATTAAATTTTTTATAACATCAATTTTATTCAAACACATTCATGGGGACAGAGCAGGCTTTTAAACCTTATTAAGGATGCAAGACTGCCTAAAGACTGATGTGCCGGTTAATTCTACTGTAGTAAATGGGCATTAATTTTGTGTAACCGGAAACGGAAATGCAGCCTAAAACGTATGTGTCTCTTAGCTCATAGTATACAAGTTCATTTGTAGTTGTAAACAATTGTTTCCTGCTACGAATACAAGTCGTGGCAAGCCATTGGTTTGTGAAATGTCTCCCTCCTCTTTTGCCCTTTGTGAGGATGAGAAAGCTTCTAGTTTTAAACTAACTACAGTTCCTGGTAATTTGGAGAATTGTGCTTTGATTAGACTAGGGTTAGCCAACATGGTGCTTCCAGATGTTTTTGGACAACAAAACACACCAGCCACAGCTAGCATGGCTAGCAATGGATAATGGAAATTGTATTCCAACATACAGAGGGCACCATTTTGGTTGTCCCTGATTAAGACCATGGCTTTGAATGGGAGCTACAGTTTCTGATGACTAAAATGTGGTCAGGGCATGCTTTGATTGAGTTCTTATGGGAACTCTTTAGAAGGACTTCTGTCCGATTAATCATGTAATGCACCAACTGTTTTTGAAACATAAAAGCTTTATATGAATTCTAAATATTAAAGAAGGCAATGCTGCTGATGGAGTATTGTCTGTGACACTGTACGAATTAGTCTTGGCTCTTATTTTGTATTAGTCATGGAAAAACCTCTATAAAAGGAAGTTATTCACATAAAGGAAAGTGTATGTGTCATACAAAAATGTAAAATTACCCATAATACATTACCATCATAGATGTCATAGATGCAAGGAGAATGAATTAAAATGCTAATCAGGTATAAGGCTGTGAAATAAGGGCAATTAAAAGTTTGTAGCAAACAATGAGGCTATAATAACTGCAAAAAAACTGATTCTGTATTATTAATAACGAGAATAATGGCATATTTTAGACATTCATCCTACATGCTTTTAGATATAATAGAAAAAGCATTGGTTTTAGAGAAATAATGCTGTTGTAATATTTTGCATTTTGAAACTGTTTCCAGGCAGGGTGCCCCTATGATCCTGGTGGTCGCTATATCAAGGTTAACACTGACATAATAGCATACTCACAATCCTATGCTCAGTCAATAGCACAACAACACGTCAGCAGGTGAAAAAAATGAAACTACCTACATCACCAGATAATCCTTTAGCATCCTTGTAAATGCTGCATTGCACACTGACAACACCTTCATATTATTCATGCTTAGAAAGTACCAGTCCATGCATACTGATGTCTGAACAACCTCACAACATCACTTAAACTATTGTCCTCACCCAGAAGTAAGTCCTATGAAGTTCTGTAGTTGTGCCATGATCCCAGTTGTGCCATGCAGTGTTTGTTAAACATATTTATTCAGAAGTCAATTCCATGGGGGTCAATGGGGTTTACTCACCAGTATATGTTCAGGGGTTTTCAGTCATATCAAATGGAGACAAATATTCGGGAGAGCTGCTAGGTACCAACCAGGGCCAGACCAATACACTTTGTTACCTGAGGTGAACCACAAAAGGGTACCCCCTCCCCACCCAGGAAGGAGTGAGTGAAGATCTACATCAAGAACAAGCAAGGAATAAAGATATCCATTGGAATCTGCTGCCCCTGTGGATCCTTCTTCACCTTGCCTCATGGGTGGGCCAACCCTGGTAGTAACACACATTTCTCCAGAGAGCTTACACAACAAGTTTGTCTACAGAAACTCATGCAAAATGTACCTGTGGACTGTGTTTGCTTCCTCTGTTATTTGGTGGGATAGAGACTGCCATTTTTCTGATTGTCTAAAATTCGAATTTAATAATATTAAGCATAACATGTATGTACTCTGTAATAATAATGGTGATGATTGTTTTTAATCAGGGGGTGCAGCACTGGACCTAAAAGCTTGTCCTCCCAAACCATTCCGTTGGATTCTTGATATGACATGGTTGAATCTGGTAGAACTGAGTAAACTACCGCAATTTTCTGAAATTATGAACCAGGTGGGCTCACTTGTCTTCCTTTCTGTTCCGTATATTGTTTCCCACAGCCATTGTATCCTTTTGCCTTAGAGAATTGAGACGTGGCCATTAATTCCAATATTGCTTAGTTTCGTACCCTAATGACATGCTATCTTTTCCCCTCAAGAGAATAGCCTTGGCTCAGTGGCAGAGCAGGTCCCAGATTCTGACATCTCTGGGTTGGGCTGGGAATGTCCACTGCCTTGGAATGTCACTGCCAGTCAGTTGTAGGCAATACTGATTTGTTGTTGTTGTTTAGTCGTTTAGTCACAGTTTGGTCAGACTCATGTTTGTAGCTTCGAGAACACTGTCCAACCATCTCGTCCTCTGTCATCCCCTTCTTCTTGTGCCCTCCATCTTTCCCAACATCAGGGTCTTTTCCAGGGAGTCTTCTCTTCTCATGAGGTGGCCAAAGTATTGGAGCCTCAGCTTCATGATCTGTCCTTCCAGTGAGCAATACTGACTTAGATGGACCAACAGTCCATCTAATACTGACTTTGATGGACCAATAGTCTGACTTGGTACAAGGCAGTTTCCTGTGCGCCTATATGTGGGCATATAAATAACCACAAATACTGACACATCCCACCCTTCAAAAACATGTTCTACCTAACATGAGCAGAACTTTCTGGGATGGTCTGCTAAGCCTCCTTCTCTAAGCAGCAGTCAGAGCTGCTCAGTAAGCCCTCACCTCCTATGTCAGGGGAAAAAAATATCTCAGGGCTCATCTTCTGCACCCCTCATTTCTTTTTCCTCCCCCATCCCCTCCAATCCTGCAGCAGTGAAATGGGGGTGGTGGGATTTGAAGCAAAGGTCCCCCAAGCTCTGGGTGCAGCTGGAAAACAGGCTGGGGGCACACAGCCACACCAAAGAGCCTTTCCTTGAGGGCAGGGGACTGGACAGGGCAGTCCCTGGGTGTGGCGTTTGCCTCCTAGATGGGTTAAATGAGTGTGATGTGATTGGCCAGAGAGAAACTGATAGGAGGAGTTAGAGTGAGAGTCGGAGATGTGTGGAAGTCATTTGAGAGTTGAAGAAGGAAGAGGGAGGATATAAGTCTGTGGGTTGGTCGAATTGTGTGGTGAGGGAGTGAGAAGAATTGTTAGGTGGAGTCAGATAGATAGTTGGAATAATCAGTTTGAAGTTGTTAGGAACGCATAGGTCAGTTAAGGAACTAAGATTAAGAAACTGCCAAGAACAATGAACTGAAACCACAAGCTTGTTCATACCTATAAAAATAAACTTGATTATTTGTTTATGTTAACAACTGTCTGAACTCCATGTGTACCCGTGAGAAACGGGTTGGTGGCAGCGAAGAAAGCAATCACAGTGGTGGCACAGGGTCAATAGACCATCAAACGTCCGTGGACCCTGTGTGATCGCCACACTGGGTTTCATTGCTTTAGTTGCACTTTGGTAGAAGCTCGTCCTGTGCACCTTCTCTCTACTCACCGTTTTTTCTATGTTTTTCCTATTGGTGTTGCACCTGACTAGATGTGTGTTGCACCGCATGCAGTGGGGAGGTGAAGTGTGCTGCTGTGACAAGAGCCTGTTCTGGGGCCGAGTTTTGGGGGCAAAGCAACTGGCAGTTCTGCAAGCACCTTGTGGGTGGCTGGAAATGATGGCAGGAGAGCAAAAGACGGAACTGGCATGTGACTGGGCCCCCAGCTTGATTTACTACATTGTTGCAGGATAGTTAGGTCTGAGGACACGGGTTAACTAGAGGATCCCATTAGTTACTTTCCAGCCATGGTGATGATGAGCATATTCTGCAGTTATACTAACTTTTCAGACTGTCTACACCGTTTTTATTAAGTAAGAACTGCACTGCTCCTTCAACAACAACAGCAATTCTATGATGCAGCAGCAAAAAAAGGCTAATGCTATTTTAGGCAGCATCAACAGAAGTATAGCGCCCTTTATCTTTATAAATGACTTGAATGAAGGTACCGAAGGGATGTTCAAGAAATTTGCAGATGACATCAAACTAACACAAGTATAGTTTCATGATCAAGGGAAGTGATTTTGTTGTTTAGTTGTTTAGCTGTGTCCAGCTCTTCGTGACCCCATGGACCAGAGCATGCCAGGCACTCCTGTCTTCCACTGCCTCCCGCAGTTTGGTCAAACTCATGTTAGCTTCAAGAACACTGTCCAGCCATCTCGTCCTCTGTCGCCCCCTTTTCCTTGTGCCCTCAATATTTCCCAACATCAGGGTCTTTCCCAGGGAGTCTTCTTTTCTCATGAGGTGGCCAAAGTATTGGAGCCTCAGCTTCACGATCTGTCCTTCCAGTGAGCACGCAGGGCTGATTTCCTTAAGAATGGATAGGTTTGATCTTCTTGCAGTCCATGGGACTCTCAAGAGTCTCCTCCAGCACCATAATTCAAAAGCATCAATTCTGCCTTGGTCAGGCACACTTGGAGTGCAGTGTCCAGTTTTGGGTACCACAGTTTTAGAAGGATATTGATATGCTGGAACGTGTGCAGAGGAGGCTGACCAAGATGATCAAGGCTTTATCAGGAACAGTTGAGGGAATTGGGTATATTTAGCATGGAAAAGAAGACTGAGAGGAGATATGATAGCCCTCTTCAAATATATGAAGGGCTGTCACATAGAAGATGCTGCAATCTTTTTTTCTCCTGCTCCAGGCATGAACCAATGGCTTCAGGTTACAAGAAAGAAGAGTCTGGCTCAACATCAGGAAGAACTTTCTGACAGTAAGAGCTGTTAGACAATAGAACAGACTTACTCAGAAAGTGGTGGACTCTCCTTCCTTGTAGCTTTTAAACTAGAGGTTGAATGGCCATCTGTCATAGATCCTGTAGCTGAGATTTCTGCATTGCAGGGGGCTGGACTAGATGACCCCGAAAGTCCCTTCCAATTCTACAGTTCTGTGATTCTATGAAATATGACTTTGACTGAAGTGTAACTTTCTAAAATTGTCATGAGCATACTTTAATGGGAAAACTATGTTTGTCTATTGCATTTGGTACATTAGATCTGTCGTAATGAGAAGGGGTGGAAGAATTGGTTTGACAAGGAGGCTCCAGAGGAAGAAACGATTCCTGATGGATACAGTGACTCTCTAGATACTTTTCGTAAACTTTTGCTTATCAGGTGAGGATCATGCAATTTCAGCATTGCTTGTTTTGCTAGCATTCTTCTAAGAGTGCTGCGTGTTAATCGCTATGCTGCATTTCCCTCAGAAAAAAACGATACGTAGATGAAACTGACACTCAATTTGAGCCTCACCAAATATGTTCATTCCTAGGTCGTGGTGTCCAGATCGCACACTTTCTCAAGCCAGGAAGTACATTGCAGATTCACTGAATGAAAAGTATACAGAGCCAGTCATTTTAAACTTAGAGAAAACTTGGGAGGAAAGTGACAAGCGAACCCCGCTCATCTGTTTTTTATCAATGGGATCTGATCCAACTATCCAGATTGATGCATTGGCCAGGAAACTTAAACTGGGTATAAATATAATATTTTATTCTTCAATATAAGAATTTGATATTTTTTTAAAAGAAAAAAACACTTTGGTAAATTTGGTTTTTGTAATAATTCACTGAATTTGCAGTGGGCCCTCTCATCAACAATCCTGAAAAAACTTCAGCAACTTTGTAATGAGGGTTGTATTCAATTGTTCAAGCAGGAGGTGTCCATTAATAAAAAGCCAATTCTTACACAAGGCAGGGCTAGAAAGATCTTCAGATTTCAAGGCACTTGAGGCTACTGTTAGAGGAGCTTTCACTAATTCTGTAATAAATGGCTCTTTCTTGATCTAGGACAGGGTGGGTAATGTGCCACCAAGTTTCATGTGGTACTCAGCCTTATTTCATGTGATGGGAGGAGCTCGGAAGAAGAGGTGGAGGGCAGGACAGCGGGGGGGGGGGGCGGTTGAAATGCGTAGAGAAATGGAAAGTGGGGCGGGGAGAGAATATTGCCATAAGTGGCCAGTTCAGGCCTCTTGGAAGAGTGATCTGTCCTTCCTCTAGTTAGTAGCTCACTGGGTAGGAGGAAAGAGGGAGCAAGGGAGAGAAGGGGGTGGTAGAAAACGGGGAAAGGAGGCAACCCTGTCTGCCACAAGCTATGGTTTTACCCACTGTCAGCATTTAGCCCCTCAACAGATTACACTTAAGGGAATGCAGCTCTTGACAGATAAAAAGTTTGCTGCCTTTCTGTTATTACAGCTCACGCAGGTGGACATTTGCTGCCATCACAACTATCACCAGTGCTAACTACCACAGAGGATAACTTCTTGAAAGAGTCAGAAATTACCTCTGGCTTTATTCCTTAAGGGTGGCGCTGTGGTCTAAACCACTGAGCCTCTTGGGCTTGCCAATCAGAAGGTCGGAGGTTCAAATCCCTGCAACGGGGTGAACTCCTGTTGCTCGGTCCCAGCTCCTGCCAACCTAGCAGTTTGAAAACACACCCAAAAGTGCAAATAGATAAATAGGTACTGGCAGGAAGGTAAACGGCATTTCCATGCGCTGCTCTGGTTTCGCCAGAAGCGGCTTAGTCATGCAGGCCACATGACCCAGAAAAACTGCCTGCGGACAAACACCGGCTCCCTCGGCCTGTAAAGCGAGATGAGCGCCGCAACCCCAGAGTCATCTGCAACTGGACTTAACTGTCAGGGGTCCCTTTACCTTTACCTTTATTCCTTAACTTAATTCTCATTGGCATCAAAAGACCTTCATGCATGCAGCAAAGTGATATACTAAATTAACTGAGTTAATTGGTTTGTAGCAAAGGGAAGGCAGCACAAACATGAATAATATAAAAGGCCAACATTCAGTGAAGTCTTACAAATATACAATGCTGTATAGCTGCTAAATGAATACAATATGCATAGGATTCTTTAGTAAGTTAAAGCATAGAATTGAAAAGCCAAATTAGCAAAGGGGGGGGGGAGTGCTTCCACGCTTTTTGAAAACTTGCCTGCAACCAAGAGTACAAATTTATGTAATCTTATTATCATTCTACCATTTCACTTGTTGTAGAAAACAGAGCTATTTCTATGGGACAAGGACAAGAAGTTCATGCACGCAAGCTTATTCAGACATCAATGTCACAGGTATGTATATATACCTCATCCCTTCGCTTGAGTTTTTTTAAGATTCCACCCACCCCCTGACTCAGGTTTTGAACTTCCATTTTAAAAAATGTATAAAGAGGTGTGGCATATAGCTATTAATGATGAATGAACATGTGCTATTAAGGTAAGATGGGGAATATGCGGGAGAAATGATTTTGAGGAGATATGGAAGATATTTGTAGAATTTGTACTATTAAAATGGAAAGGCATCAAACAATTGCAAAAGGTGTTGAAATTTTGGGAGGTTGGATAGTTATAATGGAACGGTCTCAGGGGTGGAGTGCCCATTTTTATTTATTTATTATTTGTTTAAAATAAAAATAAAATAAAATGTGTTTAAATAAAATAAAATAATCGCATTTTAAAAAGTGAGGCTGCAATCTGATACTCACTTATCTAGGCATAATTTTATCCATCTTAATGGGGCTGATTTCTAAGTAAGAACAGAAAAGGAATCCTGCTGGATCATACCAAAGGGCTGAGTAAGTGCAACATTCTGTTGAGTATCAAGGCCCCACCCCCACCCCCATTTGATGAATAAAACATGTGGACACCAGTATTTTAGGTTAATGGGCTAACAAAGGCCACAACTTTATTGGTTACAGAATGTGAGTGGCATTGGCTTAGGCACTGGACCCAAACCAACTATATCTGACTCCTGCCTGTCATGCAGCTAGTCTCACAAGGGTTAACCACCAGTAGGGGGAGCCCTGTGGATGTACATCAATTCGGAGCTCCCCTCAGGGTCACCGGAAAGGTTGTGCCATGGCCCTAGCCTCCACCCGGGCTTCGGACAGGAACTACGACCCCTAGACTCCTTTAATGGAATACCCTTAAAGGGGAGGGGCAGGTGATGGCCACAACCTCCCCTCCCATCAAACAAGCTTTTCCAATGCCTAACCACCAAACCTTACAAAGTTGTGACGATTTGCTATGTGGTAGGCGAAAACCAAGTGGCTGGTGCCAATCTGCCAAGTGGAAAAATTCCTGCCAGGCCCCTTCAGCAGGTGACCAACCGAAGTCCATAGCAAGGTCAAGGTGTCGAACGCAAGAAGAGAGGGTGGGAGGGCAGGAGATCCGCAGAAGCAGGAAGCTGAAGGGAGAATCCCAGCCGCCGCAGGGCTGCTTAAATGCAGCAAACCACACACCCCAACCAGCTGGATTGGCTGGCTGCGGGCATGTTGCGGGCTGGGACTCCCCAATGACATGGGGGGCTCGTGTTGCCCCCCCCCCCAGCACAGGAGAGTGGCTTTCTCACAGAGACCAACCAGATGCCTATGGAAAGCCCATAATCAGCACTCCTTCACTCCTGTTTTGCAACAGCTGGAATTCAATCACATACTGCCTCTCTACTGGAGTAAAGAGCCAGCCATCAAGACCATTATCCATATAAATATTCACTGTGTGAAGTATTTTGTGCATCCTCAGACTTACTGCATTCAGTGTCAGAGGATGATCCTTGGTTCTTGTACTATGAAAGAGGGAGAAAAATCTCTCTCCATCCACCTTCTCCATACGATGGATAACTTTGTACACTGAATAGCTCCCACAGTCTAGCTGGCCTTCTACCTTAATACCTGTTAGCAGTGCTTTTTTTCTATACATAAAAAAATGTTTAGAAGTCTCTCATTTTCCTACTCATATTGAAATACTGCCCCTCAATGAGGCCAAACTTAGATTCACAAAATGTTTAGGGGTATGCGTACCCCTGCTTCCCCTCAGAAAAAAGCACTGCCTGTTAGTATTATGTATTGAGCTTCTTTACTTAGGAACCTGGGCATAGCTATATCATCTATCTATCTATCTATCTATCTATCTATCTAATCTATCATCTATCTATATCTATATCTATATCTACCCATTTGTTTAGCTACCATACCTGCTCTTTACCTCACTGCTTTGTCATTCTGGCTGAGACATGGTCAGTGAAGAAATGCACTGTAAAAGATGGATAGGATTTTGGCTGTTCTGGTCTGTCACTATTAAATTCACTCAAGTGTGGTATTGAGGAATAGCTGTAATTCCCTATTAAACTGGTTACCTTAAATTTCTAACAGACTTATTTGGAAGCCCCATTGATTTTAACAGAGCTTAACTGCAGTTATTATAGTATCTGAAGCATGGGTATTTTTGGAAAATAACTTTTGCTGTACTTTTCAATGAGACTTGCTTCCAAAGCAAAGTCTATAGGCCTGGGATGTTAGTGTGACTTCAGATTAAAAAGAAGAGGTGGCATATTTGCTAAATCTGAGTCGAAACCTTTCTTTGCTGGTGTTGGGGGATGCCAGCAGAGCGGATGTGAACATGTTCTGTCCTCCCTCACTGGTATATATATATATTTGGGGGGTGGGTTTCAGCCAAGGGAAACAGAGCAACAGAGACAGGGTCAATGCACAGCTAAGTGCAGGTGACCTTGAAGGCTAAAGTCTGGAGCACACCAGAGCCGTAACTCAACTCTGAAGAGGGCACTGATTGTAAGGCAAAAGGAAAATTTGCTTAACTAACAAGAGAGGTGAAATGAACTCTGAATACAGGAACAGAATTATGAGGCATTCTGTGGCGAAAAAAGGGGCATACAAACATCATACTTAATACGTGTTGGTGTTCTATGATGAGAGAAGCCCTGGACTCTCTCCTGGAGGAATAAATCATCATCATCGTTTATTTATACCCCACCATTTTTTCTGACAGAAATCCACTGGCCTTTAGTGGTGGGTTGGGAACCTGCTCCGTGGTGCAACATGATCTGAAGTGGGTCACAATATTAGCACTACCACCATACAAATATATATTGTTTTTAAAAAGTAAGAAATGGGTCCCCAAATGCATGGTGTATTCTGGGTCTGAAAAAGTTGAACCCTACTAAAACAAAGAGCTCACCAGAACCCCTCAGTGATTGATAGAAGTTTTGGGAATCTTAGAGCTTGCTGAGCCTAAAGAAAACCCTTATTCTGAAGGGGAAAGCAGGGGGTTTCTTTTAATAAATGATGATGATGATTACAAGGTATCTCCTGATCAGCAAAACCAGTAGAAATTGCCCTGCTATAATTTTTATAACTACCACAAGATGGCAGTACTACTTTACTTACTCATTGGAACCTACAGTAGTTGTTTCATTTTAATGCAAATCCATATTTATTATTAAAACACAGAAACCCCAAACCCCAATATGAAGGAGATATAAATGATAACAAGTAGCTAGTGAAACCTTCCATCTGTGGAATACTCAAGTGTAGTTGTTGTTGTTAGTAAATTGCAGTTGGCTTGATGTTTAGCAGATTATTTAATTAAGGTGCTGTTGTTGTTGTTGTTTGGTACAGGGTGGCTGGGTGTTACTTCAGAACTGCCATCTGGGTCTGGAGTTCATGGAAGAACTTTTGGAAACAATGATTAGTGCTGATATCCCTGATGATAGCTTCCGAGTATGGATAACCACTGAACCACATGAGAAGTTTCCAATTACTTTGCTTCAGGTTAGCCCTAGTATGTTCAAGGGGATTTAGATGAACTGTTAATTCATGTGGCAAAACTGAAAGTAGGAAGGAGAAATATTGTTTGCATTGAAATTAAAACTGTGGTAAAGGTTAAAGGGATGCAGGTGGCGCTGTGGGTAAAACCTCAGTGCCTAGGACATGCCGATCGCATGGTCGGCGGTTCGAATCCCCGTGGCGGGGTGAGCTCCCGTCTTTCGGTCCCAGCTCCTGCCCACCTTGCAGTTTGAAAGCACCCCTAAGTGCAAGTAGATAAATAGGTACCGCTTTATAGTAGGAAGGTAAACAGCGTTTCCGTGTGCTGCGCTGGTGCCGGCTCGCCAGAGCAGCTTCGTCACGCTGGCCACGTGATCCGGAAGTGTCTCCGGACAGTGCTGGCCCCCGGGCTCTTGAGTGAGATGAGCGCACAACCCTAATGTCGGACACGACTGGCCTGTATGGGCAGGGGTACCTTTACCTTTACCTAAAGGTTAAAAACTTTTCAGTCATATGAGAGACTTTAGGTTATGGTTGACGCAAGAAGAGAATCTTTACCTATTCAAGAGTTTCCTCGCTTGTAGACAGGGCCCTAAAGCAGAGATTATTCTGCCATCAGCCTGCTGTTTTTTTTTTCCAGACTGGCATGCCATTGTCCAATTGTCACTATCTTTGGTGTTATCGTTTGTACTTATAAAGATTTTAAAATTATTTATATATGTATATCCTACCTATTGGATGTCAGTTATTTGGGTTATTTATAATGAATTTTACAAGGGGCTTTCAATCTTCTCCAATCCAAAATGTCAATCAAATCCTCCCCTGCATAGTTCCATAATGCTGCTACTGGCAGCTGCTGCTCCCTGACTCATAAATGAGACACCTCACTGCCCTCATTGTTGATCATTGGCTGCTGAAGGGTATTACATTTTTAGTAGAAATATATAATAATAATTAAAAAAAGTCCAGTAGCACCTTGGAGACCAACTAAGTTTGTTCTTAGTATAAGCTTTTGTGTGCATGCACACTTCTTACTGGACATTTTTATTTTTATATATTTTGACTGCGTCAGACCAACATGGCTACCTACCTGAATCTAGAAACATTTTTAGTAGCTTATAGCTCATTGTTATACTGGACTAGTAACAAGGATCTTAGGTTTTTTTTTGGGGGGGGTCTTGTAAATTCATACCTAATGGAATCAGATAAACAATGGAATAAGGAAGGAGGTGTGGATACAGGAAGCATGTGTGTTTCATCCAGTGGGAAGCTGTTCAGTCACATGTCTCTCATTTTTAAGACTACACACTAGAACCAAAGTTGTGTTTGACTTTTGTTTTTGTCTGAACTTTAGCTTTGAAAACGGTGTGATTTTTAGGCGTGCTGCTTTTGAGGTCAAATGAAATAAATCTTTTTTTCTTTTTATATATGCCAGACTTCTATAAAATTCACAAATGAACCACCACAAGGTATGCGAGCAGGTTTGAAAAGAACATTTTCTGGTATAAATCAGGACTTGCTTGATGTCAGCAACATGCCCATGTGGAAACCCCTTCTTTACACCGTGGCTTTCCTACACTCCACTGTTCAGGTATTACAAACATACTTTCTTTTCATTTATGCCTAACAGGACCTTTCCACTGGGATGCCTGAAAAATAACCTATTGCTATATGTGAGCTCAATATTTATAATGCACAATAAAGGCTTGATGCTGCACACCCATCCTTCTGCTTCAAATTTTTGGTCTCAGAGGGTAGCAATATCTATCTTTGGGTATTTGACAAACCACGGCAATACCTGAAGAATTATCCTTTGAGCACAAAAATTAGTTAAAGAATGATAATACAGCTTTCCTGTATCTCCTGTATTTCCTGTATTTTTTGAATGGAAATTGCCAATTAAGATGACTCAAAGTGACCATGCTGCGTCTAAATGGGATCGGTAACGGTCACTGTATTACATTCTGGGTTGTTAAGAGTACATTGTATTGTGAGATTCTTCCGATGATTTCCTGGTGTATCATGAGCTGCAGTAGGTGCATAATTCATATCAAGAAACATTTATCCATTTTCGATCAATATTCTGTCAATTCTAATATATTTGATCAGAAAATGGTATTGACCTGAAATGTCAGCGATAGAAGTTGTTAAATGAAAAGCAATAATAAGCGAAACAAACAACATTAATAAATACTGAAATCACACTCCTTGGTTTCTATTGTCTTATTTCAGGAAAGACGCAAATTTGGCCCTTTGGGCTGGAATATTCCTTATGAATTCAACTCAGCAGACTTCACAGCCAGTGTTCAGTTTATACAGAATCATTTGGACGAATGTGACATTAAAAAAGTGAGTGTCCCTATACTGTAATGTTGTTTCTACTTTGTATAAGCTGAGGATGATTATGGTCAGTTTATCTTAACCTCAAAAAAGAGACAAGCATTAGAGCCCCAGTTTTTTTAGTGACTCAGATTACCCACCCATTCACTCAGCCCCCAGTCTCTCAAATAAGTGCTTGTGTGGCCCAGAGAGATCCTGCAAACCATTTGCAACATAGCTTCTCTTGAAAGTATGAAGCCTTCCTTAGTAGAAATTTAAAGTGAAGATGAATGGTCTTGGTCGTATAGTGGATTATGAAGCAGCAAACAAATTAATTGTGCACTTATATTTTCCTCTGCCTCAGTTATGAACAGCATTCTAAGTTTGAAACATTGGGCTTCATCCACCTTCCTGTGGGTGATGGATTCCTGTGGGTGATGAACTGAACTGCCTTCAGCTGAGCCTTCTTTTAAGCCCTTTCCCACCTGCAATGACATTTACCTTAGCATGTATTGTAACTTGCCAACTATTACTGAGAACCAGGAGGCATGTGTGTAGCTCCCATATAGAAATTCATTCCTCCCTCTCTTCCCAGGGTCTCACACTCAGTGTAGTTTGCAGGCCAAGACCCCAGGCAGAGGAGAGGGATCGCTAGATGACTATATGGGAAGCACACTTGGGCCTCCTGTTGGAAGTAATGGTCCATGCAGTGTGATGTGCACATGTCATATACCTGCAGCAGCCAGGGAGAGAGGGAAATGTCAATTGCTTTGTGTGCATAGCTGCATCCATAAAGGAATGGATCGTACCCACAGTTATTATGGCTTATAAAAGAACAAGCGGCTGCAGTCTGTACTTTTGGGTAGCAGCGCATTCACTGTGGGACGCAATGCATTTGTAGTAAAAAGGTAAAGGGACCCCTGACAATTAGGTCCAGTCGTGGCCGACTCTGAGGTTGCTGTGCTCATCTTGCTTTAGTGGCCGAGGGAGCCGGCGTACAGCTTCCGGGTCATGTGGCCAGCATGACTAAGCCGATTCTTGCGAACCAGAGCAGTGCACGGAAACGCCATTTACCTTCCCGCCGGAGTGGTACCTACTTGCACTATGATGTGCTTTCGAACTGCTAGGTTGGCAGGAGCAGGGATCGAGCAACGGGAGCTTACTCCGTCGCGGGGATTCGAACCACCAACCTTCCGATCAGCAAGCCCAAGGGGCCCAGTGGTTTAGACCACAGCGCCACCCGCGTCCCTTTGTAGTACATGCAGTTAATAGTTTATAGCCATGTTGACAAATGAGGCTTTTGAATGGAATATGAGAAATGTGGCAAATCGCCTCTTCCCTATTGATTTTCAGTTATGTGGGATGATCAAGAGCTAAAAACAGATTTTTACAATCTTAGGTCAAAATCACAAGATGGTCTTTATTTTTATTTGTTTTCTGGAGAAACTTAGTTATGTTTGAGGTTTTCAGTTGTTATCCTTAGTCAAAAGTCAGAGTTACGGGCGCCTGCACATGATCCTTGAGCACTTTGTGCAATCCAAGTTTGTGAGTATGTACTAGAATTTCTGAAATGTGCTTGTTTTTGTCTCTAGGGAATATCCTGGAGCACAGTCCGATACATGATTGGAGAAGTACAGTATGGAGGCAGGGTCACCGATGATTATGATAAGCGTCTTCTTAATTGCTTTGCAAGGGTAAGGAAATGTGATGAAAAGTTCTTAACAATAAGCAAAAAAGGCTTCCAAATGAACAATGATTCACTTTCAATTGAAATAAGCTATAGAATGTTGTTAAAAATGCACCAGCAATGTAATAGGACCCTCATGGCATATAGTCAATCATCTGGAAAGAAAGGCCTTTCAAATTTATGATTTTGTATTTCTCATAAAATCAATGTATTAAAGCCATTGCTATGTTTTGTTTTTAAAGCAGTAGGCTTTCAGTTATTCATACAACAAGCTAATATCCTATGCATTTAATGAGTAGGTTTTGGGATGTTGGTTGGTGTACATCAGTAGGATTGTGCTGTCATGACCTCAGAGTCCAGCAGTGACCAGCAAAGGAGCCAGAGCAGATTCCTGGCTTTTTGGGTCTAATGCTGGTAACCAGAGGGCAATTGAACCTGAGGGTGGCAGGCAGGACCTCGTTGAAACTAGATGCCGCAGCATTAGAACCCATACAACTGGTGCAGGACCCTCTGGGCCTGAGGAACCATGTGTCTTTCACAGTACTTCACCAGTACAAGTGTGTATGGAGAACACCAGGTAGGAGGCCATGCAATGAAGGAGAGGTGCCTGATTTGATGCCAAAGGGGTGGCCCTTTAAGAGACACTAGTTCTCCAAAAGAAGATGGTGACAGAGGCTCAAAAAGTCTCAGTTTGCACCCAACCCTTGTAGGAGCAAATTGCTCACTTGGGACTCTCCATGGTACTGAAATGCCAGCTCACCAGTTTCCTGGTGGTGGGTGGGGTTTGCAGCCTGGTGTGGGGCCTGCCATCATCCCCGGGCCACACCACACCAGTGGTCGGCACGGCAACACTGTTTTTTCCCACTGAAGGGGCCAGTTCAAACCAGCCAATTGGCAGCAATCAAGGGGGCAGAGCCTCAGGAGCGGACCGCGCCTGCTAAGGCTTCACTCTAGTCCGCTCCTGTGGCTTAAAAGGGTCAGAAGCCGATGCTGGCTGTGCAGTCGGCCCTTGGAGTGTCACCCACCCAGCCCTCACTCTAATTGCTTCCTTCATTACAGGCTGAGCTTTCTGCTTCCAGGTTCATGGGCATTGCTATGGTCGGATGATGGTTGCTGTCTTTCAGAGCCGGGGAATAATTTCCCCTGCTCTGCAGGTTTTGCCTTCCCCGTAGCAATTGTCACAACTTTGGTGGTTTTAGGCCTTGGGCAGAATCCTTTCGTCCAACAATCAACAAAGGGGTGGCTTGGTGACTCACCCCTTCTGCGGCGGCAATATCAGGGCCCCCATTAAAGGGGTATTGAGGGGAGTCTCTGTCCACAAGTGCACTGAGAACTCCTCTCTGCAATGTGGAAAGGGGGCCAGCTGTGTAAACACACACTTTGCAGTGTTCCCATATTCCTGACTGACACTGCCATGCATCAGACCCCAACACGGGGCTGAGAGGGATACCTAAGCCAAGGTTTCCCACATCTGGAATTCAATAAAGTTGTGGCCAATTTTTTATCCCAAAATATATTGTCTGTGTTTCATTCTGTTTAATTGAGGGCTGGCTCCCGGGAGGTGGGGGACTGCGCCTGGGCACACAACAACCAACATTCTTCACTCTGTGAGCTTCTCTGGATCAGGACAGGAGCACTTTGCCAACATTTGATGGCTTCTGCTTTCTGTCCTTGTGTACCCCATTCTCAACAATCCAGCTCTTAATTCTTAACAAACTTAAATTTCAACTCCACCCCCCCCCCGTTTTTGTTCAGGTTTGGTTCAGTGAGAAGATGTTTGAGAATACATTCTGTTTTTACACTGGTTATAAAATACCAGTGTGCAAAACTCTGGATCAGTATCATGAATATATTTCAACTCTCCCATCAATGGACAGCCCAGAAGTATTTGGTCTTCATCCTAATGCAGACATTACGTAAGTGGGTTTTTAGCAAAGATGGAAATTCTTCAAGTTTTTCTTTAATCACTTTAAAAAAAAATATTCTAAGTAATGAAGTATACTGGAAATCTACAGTATTTACATATACCAGAATATTTAAGAGAGCCTTTCTGGACTCTTTCAAGATTAAGGGAACAATCCAGCATCATGCTGGTCTGTGAGAGGGAATTAAGGGAAAGTCCCATTTGCAAAAGTGGAAGTTGGTTGTGGAACATCATAACTGGATATTACCCCAACTTAACACTTTCCAGGTTAAACGTTACTTTTAACAATTTTCAAAATGTGATTATCCTATGAACAGAGAGCTTTCCCATATGCTCTAACACTTCTAGCAACACTTTTGTTCCCACTCAATTGTACTAAATAATTTAGTTGACATTTACACAAGATGAACTTGGATCAAACAGACTGCAAAAAATGATATTATTTCATTAGTTCTCATGAAGTTCTTTGAATTTAACGATGGAATTTCAATCTTACCTGATAACTGCATTTTGAATGTTATCTTTTATTTAGTCACTTTTCATCCTTAAATACCTGGCAGGTTGTTTGTTATTTTCTGCTTCAAATACTGCACATCTGCTACAGGATGTAATTAGTCATCATAATATTTTATTAGTTTTTAATGTTATTCCTATGATTTAGTCGTGAATTATGCTTTTGGCCAATACGCTCACACTTAGCATTTCTGTGATTGTTAAAATCTGGTCAAACATTTCAACAGTGTTATTAACAAGTTTTGAACACTCAGTTATTAAAAGTGATATTTACTTTGGGGTTTCAAAAGTTTTACTGTAGAGGACAGAGTCTAGTCCTTAAGTTACCTCAGAAAGGCAGAAGTGAATTCTCAGGGGGAGTGCCCATATCTGAAGATTCATGCCTAAAGAGCTATGGCTTTGACATTTTGTATTATATTACAACACGTATTATCGTTTTGACATTTCATTATTATTCAGGTGTAAGCATGCCTCATGTAATTATATCCATGTCTTTCAAAAGTAATGTGAGAAGCAGCCCTGAGGTGTAAAAGAGCTTGAATCATAGAATCAGAGTTAGAAGGGAGCACAAGGATCATCTAGTCCAAACCCATGCATTGCAGGAATCTTTAGCCCAATATAGGGCTTGAACCCACAACTCAGGGCTAAGTAAGAAGTATAAGTTGCCTGTGTAATAGCATGTCAAGCACTGCTCTCTTGAGCTCTGAATGTGGGGCTGCCATTATATCGCTCGAAATGCTAATGAAACTATCAATGCAGCAGATGTATTTGTTTGTATATTGCTTTATAGGCTGAGTTTATCACTCACCATTGGCATCTCATTTAAACTACCCATCAAACAATTTTGGGAGAAAATGCCCAAAGAAGCTGCAAAGTGGCATTTTAGGTTTTGAGTAGTTGGTGTGTTGCTGCTCTGGGAATTTCCTGAAAGATCCCTGCAAGATGCAGCTTGGCATTGTTTCTTTGCCTTTCTGAAATGTACATGAAATTCATTGGTTCGTTTCCTTGTAAATAAAACTGAGTCTTTTTAGCATTGTAGAGTAGAGTAGAGTATTGTGGATTGCCAGAGAACAGCTATTCCTAGTTGCACTCAGACATCACAACGACCCAAGCATGAGCCTTTGGAGTCACAATGCCTTCCCTTCCCTCTTCTTTTATGCTCAAATTGAGAAAGTTTAAGCAAGAAGAAAGAACAGGTTCTCTTACTGCAGATATTGAGGGAAAAGAAATCTGTTATCAAAAATAGTTGCAAAAGTAAAATACTCTTAGCAAAGAACTGCAAAGTGCAAATTTCATGGGTCCATTTCCTAGCAACGAAACTAATATTCTGCTGCATATTATTGAAAATTCCTCTTAGGTATCAAAGTAGCACAGCATCTGATGTCCTGAACACCATTACCAATATTCAGCCAAAGGAAAGCGGAGGTGGAGTAGGGGAAACTCGAGAAGCTATCGTGTATCGATTAGCTGAAGATATGCTTGAGAAGCTGCCTCCTGATTACATAGCACATGAGGTGACTGTTTTTAAATTCTACAAGAGAATTGCAGACATGGGAATACTAACTTTTTTTGAGGCAGGGCTCTTGAGACTGATGCAGCTTCCGGGTGGTCTAGAAATCGGCATCTGTGGCTGTGAACAATACCAAACACACATGCCCGCAGTGGATGCACTAAGTTGCAAACAACAAGCATAAGGTCATGATGGAAAGGCAGAGCTTTGCCAAACCAGAACTGGAACAAATGACTTTTAAGAGGAATGGGTAGTTTGTGAGTTGATATAAGCCATACCTAGGACAAACTGCTAAGTGTGGAACTTCTTAAAGTATAACCTTTAAATCCAGGAAAAACATCTACCTTTTCTAGACAGAAAGAAAAAAGATAGATGTTTTCCTGGATTTTCTATCATGAAAAGGTTATACTTTAAGAAGACATAACGGGCCAGTTTAGACATAATGATCTTGTCGTGATAATGCTGGGCTTAGTAAGCTGAGAACAGTGTCCACATACTACTACTCCTTCACGAGCTCTTCTAGTCCTAGTTTAAACAAACTATGGTTTCCCATTACATACCAGCTGGCAGACTGGTTTAATTTCACCTTATTAATCAGGTTATTAAATCTAGATCTGTTTATGTTTCATCAGACCCAGTGCCCTGATAACATCCCAAAATATACATTTAAGCTAAAAAGACACCAAACAGTTGCCTACAGTTCATCAGACAAATAAATGGATACCTGATGAAGGATTTGGAGTTAAACAAGGTGTTCTCCAGGGATAGGTGTTCTCCATCCTAATTAGCTGCCTGGGAATGTGGGCTTTTCCTTGGAGTCCTACTCTCAGAGGAGGACAGGGCTGAGCATCATTGACTCCTGCAATGTATTAAGCCTATGAGTTGATTGGACCTGGTATAAACAACAGGACCTGGCCTTTTCCTCTTTTTCTTGGTCAATATAGAAGCATTTGTGAGTTCTTGACACTTCAAGTGCCAGCTGAAGTGATCACTCTGGCAGCTACATCCTGAATCGGAGCGCGCGCGCACACCCACACACCCACACACACCTATCTAGTTTAGGGGATAGACACTCATAACCTCAGCTTTGAAGTTCTGAAACATTTCCATTAGATTAGAACTTAAGATTTAAGTTAAAATAAATTGCTTTGAGTATTGCTTGTGACTTGAGTGTGAGTAGGTACTATGATAGACTCCTGAATCTTGCAGCATCTTAGGCGGAACAGTAGTTCCAAGAACCTACTCTTTTAACAGGCAGCAGCTGCTGGCTGATTCCCAAAGATTTCAGTCAAAGCAACTAATGAATTTTGTGCTTCAGCTATGATCCTGAAAGACCTCTTCTGTTAAAAAGTAAGATATATAGAGCTGTGATAATATTCTTACAGCTGTGCTGAGCTTTTACACATTAGATTAGAAAGGGAACCTGTCCTGCTCTCCGTTGCTTTATTCCCCAGTTTGTAGTTTGGGTGCCATTTTTCTTTTAAAAGGGGGCATCTTCCTAAGATGTGTCTAGCCATTAAGGGAACAGTATGATGATGATGTTATGTCATCACATGGCCTGCCAGATTTGGCTGCATGATGATATCATGAAGCCAAATTAGTGAGGACAATGCTTTTACTCTGAACAAACCTTTTCTTCTGTTTTGCACCCCCCCCCCAGTTCAGCACCTAAAACTGGGGTAAGAGGTTTGTTTGTAAAATACACATACCTGTTTCAGCTTACGCCTAGGTATTCTGTTATAGGGAATCCTCTAAGGTTACATAAAGGGAACATAAAGGTCCCTTTATGATGCTAGAAGAGGAATCTGGCTGGATGTGTATCTAATGGCTGTACCTTAAGGAAAAATTATTAGCTAATCAATTTCCAATGAGAATTGCTCCCTTGATTCTATATATATCACATCAAAGGTCACGTGTATCCCCAGATTATAGTAACTTCAAACAACTGTACATATTGGTGAATAATTTTCTCTTTTTATAGTCAAGATGCTGCAAACATTGGCCCATCTGTGCCACTTATTGAAAAATCCAATGGGTTCTTCAAGGGCAATGCAAAAAACAAGTTGCAAGATTAATCCAGAAGAAATACGAAAGAGTAATGATGATATTAAAGTTGTAATTTCTCCTTCCTTAAAAAACCCATAAAGGATTTGTTTCTTAAGTATATGGGATACCACAACTTCAGAGGCATAGTAATTATTTCTCAGAATTTAATGGGTATACTCATTGTCCGCAATGAATAGCCTACGAATCTTACATAAAATGTAAGAATGCAATAATTGTATTCTCTCCACTAACTAGATAGTCATTCCCTTTATATATCAGAGCTCAGATGATCATAAAGTCTACTGATTTAGGGTGCAATCCCTGAAGCACTGCTCCCTGGGCAGTCTCCATTGAAGTAAATGGTGACTATATAGAAGTGTTTTCTGAACTTGACTCATCATGGGGTAATGGTGGGGGGCGGAAGAGGAGGTTTTGTCTCTTATAAATGCTGGAGAGTTCAAAGCTAATGTGACAAAACATTGCTCTTTTTAAAAATGTTGGGGTAGAGCAATCGTAAGTGGGGGAGGGTGCCATGTGGCAGATCTGCTGCCGCATCACATGCCCTGTTGGCTCACCAGACAGGGCACAGGTTGTGCCAGGGGTGTGTGCCTCTTGTATTTTTCCCACAGTGTCAGTCCCTAGGTGGATCTAAGGGGCTTTGACCCAATGGACCCAAAGCTGCTGGTGCCTCAACCCACTTGGCTCTACACTACATGAATGTTGCTTTTGTGTGTGTTGGTGTCTGAGTTGGTATTTTCCTATGGTTACTTTACATCTTTGTACTGGACCACTCCTCTTCCTGTACACTTTGTCTCTGTCCCTTATTCACTATCTACTCTCTTAGTTTTTCTCACCCCGCCCTTCCTTAATTTTCATCTTCCAAGAACTCCTTCTGCAACTAATCTGTTTTTGTCACAGCATTTTATAAATTTTATTTTTATGGCTGTTTTCCCCCAGTTTTTAAAAGTTCTGTAATCTGCTTTGAGCCTTCAGGATGAAGCATTAATTTTTAAAAGATAACTTTTTGCTAGCAGAGCAGTATCTACGCTTCAATTTCAAATTGGTTCTAAGTGACACTGACTTCATAATTTTTTAACAAGCATGGGCATGGGATAGATAAGTGATCTGTGTAAGTGATTAGTCAGCGGGGGTCAGCAAACTTTTTCAGCAGGAGGCCGGTCCACTGTCCCTCAGACCTTGTGGGAGGCCGGACTATATTTTGAAGGGGGGGAAATGAACGAATTCCTATGCCCCACAAATAACCCAGAGATGCATTTTAAATAAAAGGACACATTCTACTCATGTAAAAACACGCTGATTCCTGGACCGTCCACAGGCTGGATTTAGAAGGCGATTGGGCCTGATCCGGCCCCTGGGCCTTTGTTTGCCTCCCCATGGATTCGTGTAATGCACTGTGGCGATCACACTGGGTCCCCGGATGTTTCACCATCTATTGATCCCTGTGCCACCACTTTATTTCTCGCTGCCACCACCCAGACCCTACCTGGTACAATACTGAATCCAGTCAGTGTTAAATTGGAACATAAACTTCTGTTTATTTATTGCAGTTTAACAAGCGTGTGGTTTCATAAACAGTATCAGTCAATTACAATCATGGGGTGCCTATCCAGACCTATAATTTCTGCTACCTGCTCTCACTCACTAAACCACCTCTCAGATATTTACTTGTCTTCCTAGCCCCTAACTGTTCCTGACTCAGCTTATTTCACTGCACTAACTCAACCTACCCACAGACTCTATCCAAATTCACTCCCACGCCAACCAACCACCCAACTCCCAATGAACTCCCCCTTTCGCTCCTCCCAGAGCTGGTTTTATAGTCCCTCTGACTCCACCCCCTGGGTTCTGATTGGGTAACCTGTTTAACTATTTCACCTCCAGCACTCTCATATGTTAACGTCACATGCACCTGCTTTTTTTGCACTTTCAGTGTGCCATCCAAAGAGGAAACTTTGTGAGCTTAAGCCACGTTTGAGTCTTATGCATCTCTCTGTAATGTACACAGCGAGAGGTCACAGCTCAGTGGTAGGGCACATGCTCTGCATGCAGAAGCTCCCAAGTCCAATCCCTGGCATTTTGGTAAAAGAAACTGCCAGTAGCAGTCTAGGAGGACCTCTGTCTCAGCCCTTGGAGAGCCAAATCAAGGCAGTGCATACTGGGCGAGGTGAACCACAGGTACCACTCAGTAAAATGCATCTGCATCTGCATACTTTCCATGTGGACGTTAATCTGCAAGTAACATACACAATCTGCTTCTCAATAATTCTTTTTTAAAATTTAATTTTTAAATATTTTATTGAGGGGGGGAAATACATGAACAAAGAAATACAGATGCCACAAATACACATAGAAACACATATGCTACCTATACAAACTAAAACAAGATACCTTACCCACCCCCGTGACCTCCCTCCACCACGGCTCAGCTTCCTTAATTTTTAATTTTATTATTTCATTGCATTTCTAAAAAATTTCATCTTCATCTCTTACAACCATTTCTGATTTAATTTTCACCTTTACTTTACATACTTACATAATTAAGCTATACTTGCTAACCCTATATTTATATTCACACTTCCACTTTACACGTTCAATCTATGCATATTAACACATTCTTTTAAGAGCAGCATTTTTCCATGTATTCTTTGAAGCATTTCCATTCTGATTTTAAATTTTGATTTGTTTGAGATCTTATAATTGCTGTTAATTTTGCCAACTCGATGAATTCACTTAGTTTATAAAGACATTCTTCTTTAGAGGGTACCGTCGTGTCTTTCCATTTGCTGGCTAGAACTATTTTGGCAGCAACTGTGGCATATATAAAAAAATCTCTTCTTCTTATTCTGTGGGATATCACTCCCTATTATGCCCAATAGATATGTCTCAGGGGTTTTTTCTATGGAGATCCTGCTTCTTCTCAATAATTGTTGAAATGCCCAGCTGGTGATGGTGGACCAGAAGCTGGACCTAGTCATCAAAGTACTAACAAAACAGAAGCCATCGGTGCGGCTGTTGTCAGCTCACACCACTTGTCGTGGATGCCGTACTGTAACAGGAGACTGGTCTCTCATTCGTATGAGAGCTGTGGGGAATGCAAAACCTGTGTTGGTCTCAGATGGGAGTGAGATGATTTGTGAAGAATAAGATGCCTTGGTACCTGTTATGTTGGCCACTCGCCTAGCCCCAGCCCCACAAATCATAAACAGAAACGGTGCAAAATAGAATTATTTTCCTACTGTTACTCTAAATGCTTTATTGACTGGATTACTTTCTCTGAACTTCCTATTTAGGTGAAAGCCCGCTTAATAAAAATGGGACATCTTAATTCTATGAATATTTTTCTTCGTCAAGAAATTGACCGAATGCAGAAGGTTATCAAAATAGTTCGAACCAGTCTAAGTGACCTTAAGCTCGCCATAGAAGGGACTATTATTATGAGTGAGGTAACCTAGTCCATCATTATGTAAGACTACTCATTTTAAAACTAATGCATCTCATATCAGTGCCACTAATTTTTTGTTTTTAATTTCTTCAGAATTTAAGAGATGCGCTTGATAACATGTACGATGCTCGGATTCCTAAACTTTGGAAACGTGTATCTTGGGATTCTTCCACACTTGGCTTCTGGTTTACTGAACTTCTAGAGAGAAACAATCAGTTTCGCATCTGGATATTTGAAGGGAGGCCTCCTGTATTTTGGATGACTGGATTCTTTAATCCTCAGGGTAAGAATTAGAAGGGTAAAATTAACTGTACATTAACCTTCATTTAGCTACAGTTTAATTTACTCTGTTGTAGTGAGATTCTCAGAGGGTGGGGGAAGGGATCAAATACATTCAGAGGCTTTTTTCAGTTCTACAAAGAAAATTTACATTTCTAATATGTATGTAAGGTATAATAACTGCTCATAGCTTCTGTCAAATTGATGCAAAAGTAGCATTTCCGATTATTATATTATCCAAAAGACTGTGGTGTCCCATAGGACATAGATGCAAGTTCTTCCAAAATTGCAAATTGTAAACATTTCCCCTGTATGACCTCCACTGTAGTATTTAATTTTCTGGAACCAAAATAGAATTTATTGTACATTCTAGCAAGTAATGTAGTCTCTCAGATGGATGAAAATCAACATGCATACATTCTTGTCAAGCATTTCTCCATTTTTGGCATATACCCTGTTAGCAAGACAGCATTTTATCATGGGCTTGCATGGTTGGTTGCATGCCAGTTTATTTTCCCATACTATTTTGGCAACCAGTTTCTATTTACCAAGGGACATTTAGGCTACAATTCTATAGCCACTTACCAGGAAGGAAGTTAATGGGACTTATCTTTTTAACAGACATTTATAGGATTGAACTGTTAGACGTTTTCAGAAAAGTAAGGGGGAAAGAAATAAGTAAAGGTGTAAGACTGGGAAGAATGAACAGTAAAATAAAACAATTTGCCATTTTCTGTGGTTTAATGACTATCTTGTACTGAGGTAGACTGGTGAATGCCACTGTGTAATTTCTAAACAAAACTGATTAGCTTCAAAGAACAGATAAAACCTTCAGAGAATATTTGTTTGGCAACAAATGATTTAAATTTTGAAAGCATTTTGGTTCTTTAGATATAAAATGCAGCAGTGCTTCTTGGCCTCTACAGCCCATAATACTTTCAGTCACAGTGAGGCCAATACGTGGCTTCTTTTGATTACAGTTTCAGGTTTTTCAAATCCTTAATATTTGCTTTAGCCACTAGATGTTGTTACTATTAATTCACTAATAAATAACAGTAGTTGTAGCCTATAGTTCCACTGTTCTTGCTTTTCTCATTTCTTCTTATTTATTCCATATCTTTTGTTGGTAATTTGCTGCTGAGAGTTTTAGTGTGCTTTTTTACACCACGAATGCTTTTACCATAAAGCACTGCAGCCTGAAGACAGATAACAGAAAATGTTGTATTTAACTTGCCTTGTTTTTTCATCCACTTTGAAGGTTTCCTAACAGCTATGAGGCAGGAAGTGACTCGAGCACATAAAGGATGGGCTTTGGATACAGTAACTATCCACAATGAAGTGCTGAAACAAGCTAGAGAAGAAATTACAACAGCCCCTCCTGTATGTGTGATGTATTTATATTTTGGCATTAATTTCAGAACTTACTCATAGGAGTTGCATCCAATGAAATAATTCAGCTTGCTCAAGGACTTCCACTTGTGCACTGGAACTTCCCTCCCTCTCCTCTTCAACAGTCTGCTCTGAAGGGTTTGGGGAAACCCAGAAGCACTGTGCAAGTGGAAGTCCCTGCACAAACAGGATGACAAAAAGGATTGCTAATCTCTCTCTCTCTCTCTCTCTCTCTCTCTCTCTCTCTCTCTCTCTCTCTCCCTCTCTCTCTCTCCCTCTCTCTTCTGGCTTGATAAGAGCCTAGAAGCAGCCCTTTCCACAGCAAGCATGGAAACCTAGACTTCTAGCCTCTTAAGAGGCTAGGTTTTTAAAATGCCATCTGCTAAATAGACAGACATAAGAACAGAGTAGTTTATCCTCCCTCCACCAACCAGCCTGCTGCATTTCTGCAATGGTTATGGAGAAATAGACTTTTCTTCTTCCTTGACTAGCATTGAAACCAAATGGGTTTGGTGAAGTAGGGGGTTAGATTATTCTGTACCCACTTGCATGGAATTTCATGAACTCACAGTGGAATTCCTGGTCACCTATTCTTATGAAATACACAACTGTGTTATATGGTAATGAAGTGGTAAAACTATTCATTGTGATCCTTATATTTTACTACACTATTGCTTGTGCCTATAAAAAAAGCAAGGGTAGCCATCATGTTTTGAACTACAACTCCCAGACCATTGGTTACATTGGCTGAAATGGACGGAAGTTTTACTCCAAAGCACCTGGAGGGCACCATGTTGGCCAACCTGATATAACTCTTTGATATTGATCATATTATAGAATCCTGACACACCTGATAGGCTAAAAGGTGAAGAAACATTGCCCCGAGTGCATTTTCTTTTCTGGGTGTATTCTCCCATAATTGTTATATTAATTATCACACTCAAGTGTTTTGTTTATTTATTTTCTTTAAAAATTATATATTGTCTTCCCCTCACCATGGAATCCAAGGCAGCGTACAGGTGGTTTGGGCACTAGCCAGACCCAGAGCTGTTTGGCATCAACAAGGTGGTGGCCTCATGTTGCCTTCAGACCATGAAGGCACAGTAGCTATATTTACGGTAATCTGTTATTTATAGTTGGAAAAAATTCCCTCCCCCACCCCAGATAAGACTTGCAGAAGACCATAGAGGGTTTAAAAAGAAAAAGAAAAAAGTGAGGAGCTGTTTGCCCTTCCACATAGCAGTCCAGGGCTCCTGCTGTAAGACCTACCTGCTGTTGTGCCTCAAAACAGTTAGTTATTTTGTCTTTTTGGTGAGCTCAATATCTTAACATTTTTCATTCCCATTTAGTGCAATTTCAGGAACTTTGTGGATCAATTTTTTATTATGATTTCAAACTTTGCTAATTATGCCACATCTTATATTGAATAGGTTAAGTCAAACAGTCACGTTGTAATTTTAAAAGCAGACACTTTTCTATGCATAATAAACATCAAATTCTTTTCACACAGGAAGGGGTATATATTTATGGATTGTACTTGGATGGAGCTGGATGGGATAGACGTAATAATAAACTGACTGAATCAACAGCGAAGATTCTTTTCACTGTGCTTCCTGTTGTGCATATATTTGCGATTAATACAACTGGCCCAAGAGACCCTAAACTCTATGTTTGCCCCATCTACAAGAAGCCAAGGAGAACCGATTTGACCTATATTACTGCAATCTACCTAAGGACAACTGTCTCTCCAGATCACTGGATACTGAGAGGAGTAGCCCTCCTGTGTGACGTCAAATAAAGCCTGATCCTTTGATTTTGACAAATACACCAAAATAAGATATATCAATCATTTAAACTTTATTATTAAAGGGGCACACAAATTGACTTTTTTTCATTATTAACTATTCTCTTCCCCCAGAAAGTCTCATTTGCTTTATAATTTCCAACAATTCTACCGTGTACAGTTATGCTTTGGTATTCTGACTTTTGTCAACTATATTAAATTTTTCTCTTGCCAAACAGAAAAATCTAGTTTTGCGTTTTGATTTCCCCAGCTTTCCACTTACTTTTTTATTGTTAGTGGAACATATTAGCCTAGTTAACGAAAGAATTATGCTGTATTTAGATTTAGTAGCCCACACATTGGGAAGATCAGTGGAACTAAACTGGCACAAATCCAGGTACCCTATTTTGACTTTTTTGTGAATCAGACTGCCTATCAGAAACTGTTGAATGGATATAAATCGTTCCCATAATACAAATTGTTAATCGTTTTTTTTCTCTGAAAAAGACAAACCACTTACACCAACATACTTCTTTTTAAGCAAATTTTTGCAGCATTAAAGACAATGGAATTAAATAAAATGAAGTTAAAGAAACGGTGGCTTAAGTGAGCTATTCATCACAGTCAACATAAACAGGATAATGGTTGATATTGCAATATATTTGATTGGGGAGATTTCCTTCTCAGGAACTGCCCCCACCCTCTCTGCCACTACTTTCAGATGTGCTTACTGGAGATCAAACGCTAACAGTACTTGGCCCAGCAAAAGTATTGTGCATACCTTTGATAGTCAACAAGAAACATTTCATTCTAACCCTGGAAGAACTTGTCAGATACCAGAATGCTTGCCAGTTATAAATACTTGTAGGTAAATGCTATTCATTTGTCATTTGGATCCTTTGAGTTTGCTTTGAAGTTGGTTTGGTGATACAAACTGTGTGTGTGTATTTTAAGTTCCAGTAAATATAGAACCAAACACAGCCTAATCTAAAGCCAAGAGTCACATATTTATTGGGGTGTGTGTGGAGAGAGTTCTTATTCATTCTGAGATCAATAATGATTTCTCTCTTCTGGTTAGTAAAAAAGGGGAAAAAAGGATTTTGTTCACAGCACTGCGAGGACACAGAGTTTAAATACTGTAATAATCATTAAGTGACCAGGTAAGATGAGACATTTATTATTAATCCTAATGCAGAGTTTGTTCAGAATTCACCTCTCAGAGTCCTAGGGCAGAAGAAATCATTGACTAAGCTGCCAGGGTTTGCGAGTCAAGTGGCTGATTGTCATTGCACTCAAGCACCTGTTCACTTCAGTCAAAGAAACAAGCAGTAAGTAGGATGCTTACTCCACGGGAAGCCAATTGCAGCTGGTAAGTCTTTCAATATACTTGCGGTTCACCTTTAATATATAAAAGCAGCTTGACAGGCAGAAGTAATATCCAAACCCCCTCTGGAATCTAACCAAACTATATCAGATGTGGTTATGCAATGTTGTGAAACAGCCAACCAGGGAACCTGTCACTATGCTCTGAGGTTTAGGCTCCTCATGCAAAGGAACTGCTCTTTAATGTTGCAGACTGGAAAAGATACAGGGAATCTTCACAGGATGGGTTCCTGGTAGGGGAGATAGAACAGCCCCCTTGTCTGACATCCTGGAGGACTGCTGCAAGTTGATGTAGACACTACTGAATTAGATGGATGTTAGGAGCATATTAGAAGAGGACATAAATCCACAGGTTTCTAAGTCTTCCCCTTTTCAGATATCCTGCTGCCCCAAAATGGCCCTAAACTATGCCAGTTCTGGAGCTGGCCTGGTAATTTCCCACCCAATGGAATCAATGGGAGGGACAACCAGAGGAAAAAATCCAAAAGCACAGACTCTTCTTGCCTTCCAGCTAGGCTGCCATGAACATTTGGGACTTTGGATCTGGCACTGGATAGGTAACAGCCTTATACAGAGTCAGATCATTGGTCCACCCAGCTCAGTATTGTCCACACTGACTGGCAGTGGCTCTCCAGGGTTTCAGGCAGGGTTCTTCCCTAGCCCTACCTTGAGACACCAGGGACCTTCTGCATGCAAGGCAGATGGGACGCTCTACCAATTGAGTCCAGTCCTTCCCCAAGGAATCCCCTCCCTCCTGTTAGAATTGCTCGGCACATTGTAGGAGAAGCTTGTGAGAGTGAATATGAACTGACTTGCTATGTGCTTTAGGAAATGGGAACAGTATATATTTCTTACTGAGATAAGTTCTGAGACATTATCATGCAAACAGGATTCTCCCGAGTGCGAAGCATTATATTTCTAAAACGGCACCATCTACACACAAGGAGAAATATGCAAGCTTAGGGGACACCCCGATGCTCGCTGAAGTACACACTTTAAAAAATAAGGGGGGGGAGGAAAGAACCACCAAAACAACCCACTGAGGAACGAGCAAGATTGCTGCATGGGAGATGTGTGCTTGGAATGCAGTATCCTGGAACAGGGCATGGCTGGCTGGAACCCTGAACATTTTGTTGCAGGCTCTACTTGTTTTTGTAGAGCACTGAATTATAACTGCTGCCAGGCAAACATCACCTGGCCATAAAGGAAAAATGTTCTGACTTCATTTCTGATATACAGATTTCAGATCTCTAAATGGTTCCCCCCCGCCCCCAGCTTGAAGTAATGTGCTCCGTGGCTCATAAGTCTTGGCTTCTAAACCAGGTGCAATAGCATTTAGTGAGCTCAGGGGGCTCCTCTGTTTCTGTTTCCAATTGTCTCTGTAAGAAATGAACTTAAACACATCTATCTGCTACTGCTACAAGTGTCAGATTTTAAGTATCCTAAGAGGTTTCCCCCCACTTATCAACAGCAAATCAAGTACCCCTTGGAGCCCCAAAGAATTGTAATTTATCAAGACCCTTGGCTGTCCTTTCTGATGTTGTTCTGGGCAACACCTTCCCAAAACTCAATTTAAAGCTGCTCTTAAAAGTGGAGTACAGATTTCCCTATAGTAAAAAGTCATCTGGTATAATCTCCTTGGAGGTTTTCACAAGGTTCTACAAGTCACAGATGCAGGAGTTATTTATGGCATTTTCTACTTGAGTAAAGCAAGGTAAATGTGCAACTTCTTTGTATTTGATAGGTCACATAGAAAGTGTCACGTCACTTTCTGGAAAGCTTTTGCCGCAATACCTGGGTCAAATAGTCTGAACTGCTATAAGACAGTTCCTTATTTTAAATGAACAATTTGGGGCCTTATTTTATGGAGGCCCATAGCTCAGTGGTAGAGCATCTGCTGTGCATACAGAAGGTCCCATATTCAATCCCTTGCATCTCTAGGCAAGGCTGGGGGAAGCCCCTGCCAGAAAACCTAGATGGCCACTGCCAGTTAATGTAGACTACACTGAACTAGCCCCTTCATGGATCACTGCCTTGCCATGGCGAAGGGGCTTGAATAACTCAGAGAAGCTATGAGCTATGCCATGCAGGGCCACCCAAGATGGACAGGTCATAGTGGAGAGTTTTGACCAAACGTGATCCACCTGGAGCAGGAACCGGCAAGCCACTCCAGTATCGCTGCCAAGAAAACTCCATGGACAACAGGCATATAAAGGTTATGACGACCTCATGAGAAGAGAAGACTCCCTGGAGAAGACCCTGATGTTGGGAAATATTGAGGGCACAAGGAGAAGGGTACAACAGAGGACGAGATGGTTGGACAGTGTTCTCGAAGCTACAAACATGAGTCTGACCAAACTGCGGGAAGCAGTGGAAGACAGGAGTGCCTGGCGTGCTCTGGTCCATGGGGTCACGAAGAGTCGGACACGACTAAACGACTAAACAACAACAACAACACCACACTGAACTAGATAGTTGCCTATTGCTACTAAGAGGTGTTAAATACAGTGGTACCTCGGGTTAAGAACTTAATTCGTTCCAGAGGTCCATTCTTAACCTGAAACTTTTCTTAACCCGAGGTACCACTTTAGCTAATGGGGCCTCCCGCTGCCGCCGCCACGTGATTTCTGTTCTCATCCTGAAGCAAAGTTCTTAACCCAAGGTACTATTTCTGGGTTAGTGGAGTCTGTAACCTGAAGTGTCTGCAACCCGAGGTACCACTGTATAAGGCTGCTTTACTCCCTTATGCATAAACCAACACCATGGTTGCACACTCGTCCCTCAAATACCTCTTTCCCTCCTTTCAGCATGTACTAGCTTTGGTGTGCAGATCCTGGCTTACATCAAACCAGAGCTCCCCATAACATCCATAATGTTGTTTAGCAAACTAGATTAGTCAGGACTGGGTCTCTCTCTGATCTGATCCTGGCTTCTCATCCTGTCTTGCTAACTGACATTGATACAGAGTTTCCCAGGTTGGACAGCATGGGGAACTGTGGTTTCATGCAAGCTAGGGTTGCCACACTGAAGCCAGTACAATGATTGGGGGATGAAAGAGAAAATCAGAGGAGAGTTCATCTGTGGTTCCATAAACCATGGTTTACGAAGCTCTGGATAAATATCTGAACATAGTAAATGGTTGTTAGATTCACTATGATGGCAAAGTTAGTACGGGTTACATACGCTTCAGGTTACAGACCCAGAAATATTACCTCAGGTTAAGAACTTTGCTTCAGGATGAGAACAGAAATCGTGCTCCGGTGGTGCGGCGGCAGCAGGAGGCCACATTAGCTAAAGTGGTGCTTCAGGTTAAGAACAGTTTCAGGTTAAGAACGGACCTTCGGAACGAATTAAGTACTCAACCTGAAGTACCACTGTATCAGAACTAAATATGGCATTGCTTATCAAGCAAAGTTATCTTAGACTTTAGAATATTTAACCTGTATGCTAGTTGCTTTGTTTCAGAAACATCTTTTCTAGAAACTGCTTTGCCAGTTGTTTCTTCAGTGAAAGGAAGTAACTTCTCCCTTGTCAGTTCATAGTCAGAGCAATGGCTTCTTCTTGCCATAAATCACGGGAATCCTGAATTAACCCAATAATCTGCTCAAGGAGGAAAATATTGCTGCTATCTCAACATATTGGATAATACTTCTTAAAATAAATTAGGACTAGAACACCTCTCTTTTTTTGAATTTCAGCGAGCAGCATCCAGTCAAAGTCCCATTGACTTAAATAGTAGACAATTAAGCACATGATTTTAAGATTCAATGGGAATTAAAAATCAATGGAAGGTTAAAATGTTTAACTTCTGCTGGATTGTGCTCAGTTAGCACTTGGGCACTCTTTAGTTAACTTTCTACATCAAAGGCAATATATTTAAGAATAAGCACACTGACCGAATCTCTGCAGTTAAGTTGTTCTTATCCTTACACTGCCTCTGATGTGGGAAGCGGAATTAAGCTTTTCAGCAATGACACATTGGTCAATTGATGAAGTTAAGAGAAACCGAAAACATACTCCCACCACAGCTGAAATGCCTTTCACCAATGCCTCCCACAATTTGCTAAATTGCTCGATGTTCTCCTTGCATCCACAGAGAAGTGCCCTGTGTTATTCTGGTCATTAAGAATAACTGACTTGAGCCTGTTTTCTGCTATTAGATAATGGCTATTTGATAGCTATAATTAAAGTGTAGCATTTCTATTTGATCTTTCTAAATGTGCTTTTGATTAACTTAAACCACATTGCCCCAGAGAATAGCCAGAAGATTGCATGATTCTACTACTCTGTTAAAGCTAAGCAGCGCTCTCTAACCTGTCTGGAAGTCCCACTTGCTCCACACTTCCTGAAGGACAAGTGGAATATGTATAATAAATAATAATAATATACTTCTGTACCATAAACACTTTTCAGATACCGAGGGTCATGGGAGGAAAAACCAGCAGTTCACATTACATTAGATTCATTTCAGATAAAGAGAGCAGCAGCCACAGTCTGGACTAAACCAGACATTTTACAGTCGGGTCCATGATCGGATCTCCCAGCAATTTTATTTGTAGCTACATGCAGCTGGGGAGGGCTCTGGATTTGATTGGGAGTCTTGGTGCCTTGAAATGGGGGTTAGTTCCTCCTTTCCCTTGCTATTTCCCCAATCTAAAGCACCTCCTGAAGTGCTAAAAATGCATTCAGCCAGGATGGTCAACATTTTAACCATTTGCCACTAAAAATGTTGCACATTGTTCTACAACGCAGCTTATGTGGTGCCTTTTCCTGATATGTGCCCTGCTTCTGAAGTTTTCACCAATGTCGGTACTTCCTTAAATAAGTCCTGACTATACCGACATGTTTGGGGACGCGGGTGGAGCTGTGGGTTAAACCACAGAGCCTAGGCCTTGCCGATCAGAAGGCTGACGGTTCGAATACCCGCGATGGGGTGAGCTCCCATTGCTCGGTCCCTGCTCCTGCCCACCTAGCACTTCGAAAGCACGTCAAAGTGCAAGTAGATAAATAGGTACTGCTCCGGCGGGAAGGTAAACGACATTTCTGTGCGCTGCTCTGGTTTGCCAGAAGCGGCTTAGTCATGCTGGCTACATGACCCGGAAGCTGTACGCCGGCTCCCTCGGTCAATAAAGCGAGATGAGCGCCACAACCCCAGAGTCGGTCACGACTGGACCTAATGGTCAGAGGTCCCTTACCTTTTATACCGACATAGGAGACAAGCATCTTGCAATACTCTTCACTCTTGCTATGCACTTTATTCTATATCACAGCCTGTATCACTTTACAAAATGTGCCGAAGCTGACCTTGTATTATTTAATAATGTCTGTTGGTGTACAGCATCTGCCTACCTGTCTCTAGAAAGGGGAATGTGTCATTTCTGACCTTTGACAACCTCTGTACCTTGCCAACTCATGGAGATGTTTTAAGGTCCCAATGAGTAATAGCCAGATAGGCAGACTGTTAGGCTGCAGAGCAGTTCTAGCAGGAAGCCTCGTTGAACTCAATGGGACTTACCTCTGGGTTGAAATCATCTGGTAGTGTTTATCTACTATATTATATCCCACCTCTTCTCCAAAGTAGCATAGTTGGTTCCTCCCTACAACCTGTGAGAGATGTTAGGCTGCAAGAATGTGGTCACCCCAAGACTACTCAGTGAAGTTTGCAGGCAAGTTGGGATTTGGAACCAGGCTCATTGGCCCTGTTGGCTGGGGCTGATGGGAGCTGGGAGTCCAATATCAGGAGGGCCACAAGTTAGAAAACCCTGATCTAAGATGTACTTCTAGATGACATGCCCCTCCATCCCCAAATGAGCAGGAAGCACACATTTAAAATAGCCCAGGGAGCACAGGAGGGAAAATTTGGAACAGAGAACATTTCCCTACTTCTCTACTCTCAACTGCCCACACTCAGTGCCATAACAGCTACCAGAACACCAACTCCTTTGCTTCCTATTCAACCTCCATTAATGGTACTGAGGGACCTAGGGAAACTGCAGATGGGAAGCACCATTGGAGCTCTCAGTCCCCAAGGTTCCAGTGAACCCTGAACATGGTTATTCTAAAGTTGATATATTCATTGTTAAACAAATATGTCAATTTTATCACCACTTGTTTCAACTGAAATGACACATACAAGGTTGGAGTAAAGAACCCGAATATTATGTTTCCATGCTGTGTTTTAGATTTGAATACTCCCATCAGAACTGATGTAAGGGTCAAACTAATTTAATTGAGTTGATTCAATGCAATATTCTGGATAGGCTGCATTATCATCATTGTATGTCAACTTGTTCCATCCCTTTCAGATACACATCTCAACAAACAAAACAATATAATTGTCTGTTTTCTCTCAGTGCAAAAAAAGTCAGGTTTTGTTGATATTTAATGGTGAATGCATTCTGCAAACAATTACTTGATATTTTACTTTTGCAGACTTAGGAGACTATTCTTAAAAAGTGTCAGGAAGTCTCTGCTGAGAGCTGTTTCACACATTATGTATGATGGTGACATTTGTCGCTGTGGTTGGGGCAAGAAACTAATCCTGCTTCCCTAGGGGCAGTTATCTGTAGAAAACACTCATTTGCCACAGAGATATATGGCACATATATAGTTATATAAAAGCATTTCTAAACAACTCTTCATTTCATTTCACTTTTAATTTGTATATCGCCTTTCTATATTATTATACACAAGGCAGTTTACAACAACAAAATATACATGAAAGATCACACACCTTATAATAATCTGATTCAATACAAAAGTCATAACAAAAACATAACTTTAAAATAGACAACTTATGTCAAATAAAATTCAATAACCCATTAGAATATAATAACACACAATAAAATTAACTCTCAATATCATCAAATAACAATTAAGCAGGACTTCACTCTTAACGATTACAGTAATTACTAACTAAAATCAATAAAAATAGCAGCAAGTCACAGTGCATAAATAACATAAAACTTAAATAAATGTAAAAGATTAACCATTTAATACTTAAAAATCTCTAAGTAGTATACTTACATTTCTGTATGATAAAAAGAGAGGTACAAACATAAAAATATAATATAATATGCACGTGGATGATAAAAAATGCACATGTAAGCATTCTATATTCAAAAATATTTAATATGTTGTGTTTGCTGTTTTTCACTGAAAGATAGTTTGATGACTGAAGTCCATTTAATAGCAGACACTGCAGTGATTTATATGGTGAAAAGCTCCATGAGTTCAATCTAAGCATCCTGATGAGACAAGTCTAGTGGATCCATTTTTTAAAGAAGTAAAAATGGACATTCCATAGCTATAATTCATGTGTGGCAGTTCAACCATTGAGATTTGCTGAGGTTTTTTTGTGGTTCTACCTTTGGGTGATGCATGAGAGTTGCTTAGGGCCTTGTCTGTTGCAACAGCTCATTTATGGAACTCCCTGCCTAGGACAACTGTGCAACAATGCAGTCATCAACTCAACATGCACCTGTTTACCTCGATCTTTGGGACCTGTGAACAGAATGAGGAGGCTTCACAGGCCTCCCTGGAGCACAGAATCAGTCTTTCACTGCTAATCTACATTGAGGAGCTGTGAGGCAGACATCCAGGGCTCTACTCAGCAGATAGGCCCCCTGCTGTAGCACATTTTAAAGTGAAGTAATACACATTACCACCTAAAGGAATGGGTGTGCATAAGACCATTAAGTCCAGCATCTAAAATTATCTAACTGAGTTTCAGTCCCCACCATTTCTATATCCAGGAGAGCAGACATGGGGTGGGTAGACTTCAGACTTTTGGGCTCTACTTTGTTTTCTGTTTTTGCTTTAAACCAGAAACCCCTTTACAGTATATATTTTTTTCAAAACCATTCCTGATGCACCTAACTCCACCCCTGAGTTTTGAACAATACAAACATATAAGAGCCATTAGATTGAGCCAAAGGCCAATCTAATGATCCTGATCCAGGATCGTGGATCTAATGATCAGATGACTATGGAAAGCCTACTGCAACAGTGCTCTCTTCACTTGTGATTCCCAGCAGCTGGTATTCTGCTTCTCAGCGAAGAGAGAACATGTTATGCTAGCTATAGTGACTATCTTCCATGAATCTGTCTAAGCCCCTCTGAAAACCACCCAAGTTGGTGGCCAACATCTTATGGGAGCAAATGCCACGGTTTTAACAATGCTGTGTGAAGAAGTACAGTGGTACCTCAGGTTACATACGCTTCAGGTTACATACGCTTCAGGTTACATACGCTTCAGGTTACATACGCTTCAGGTTACAGACTCTGCTAACCCAAAAATAGTGCTGCAGGTTAAGAACTTTGCTTCAGGATGAGAACAAAAAATTGTGCTCCGGCGTTGCGGCAGCAGCAGAAGGCCCCATTAGCTAAGGTGGTGCTTCAGGTTAAGAACAGTTTCAGGTTAAGTACAGACCTCCGAAACGAATTAAGTACTTAACCCGAGGTACCACTGTATTTCTATCTGTCCTGAAACTTCACCAGCTCCCCTGGAAGGCCCCAAGCTCTAACATTATGAGGGAGAAATGTTACTCTATTTTCTCCACATCATATTTACGCACCTTTACCATGTTCCCCTTACTCCCAAATATTGCAACTTTTCCTCATATGGAAGGCAACTTTTGTTTGTGTGAAGGGACTGGCGACTGAAGACGAAAGGTGGCTTGTGAGACGTTTGCTCCAGATCCCTTACAGTGGCAATCCTCTGTAGGTCTACTCAGAAGAAGCAGGCAGCGGTTGACCGTGTGACCCAAGCAGCACTGTCAGATTAGCAGGAGAAACGGACCCTGCTTCCTAGCAAGGCTGCACTCTCCTACCCTTTCCAATCGCGCTTGAAAGTACAACCCAGAAAGGGGCTCGTGGGTCCCAAGGTCGCCCTTCCTCCCGGCCCTCCGCGCTCTCGAGAACCAACGAGCAGATGGAAAGCTTTTCCCAAGGCGAAAAGCCAGCGGCGGGGAAACACCTACCGAGCTCCCAAGGGGTAGCAGCCATGGCTCGATGATCCACCCCGCGGGAAAAAGGACGGGTAGCGCGAAGTAACAAGCCCGGGGCAGCGCCTGCGATCACGTGGCGGCGAGGGGCGCGCGCTTGCGAGGCGTTTGCCCAGGGCAGCCGCGCGGGGGGCGCCTGGCGGCTGCGCCGCAGGTCCTCGCCGTCCGAACTCCGGCTGGGGGCGCGTCCTGCGTCTGGAAGCGATTGGCTGGCGAGGCGCGCGCAGGGGCTGAGCTCCGCGCCGAGGCGGCCCCCTCGCCCAGCTTACAAATGCCGCCCAGCCCGCGCGCCAAACTTCACTCCAACTCCGCCGCTGGGCGCTCTCGCGCTCTCCTCGATGCGCGCCTGAGGTGGCCTCGCGCCCCTGCCTGCCTCTCCTCCCTCTGCGGTTGCTGTGGCCGAGGCGGCTGCCGGGGCTTGCGCTTCTTGGGGCAACTCCGGCGGCAGAGACATGCCTCCGTCGTCGGCGCCGGCTGCTCCCTGGAAAAGCTTCACTCTGGCTTTGCTCTTAGCCACCGGCGGAGCGACTCCCTCGAGGCGGGTGAGTCGTGACGGGGAGGAGGGCGCGGGGCGAAGGCGAGGGGCTGAGCGCTATAACCGAGGGCGCTTGGCCGGGTTGCAGCTTGGCTACTACTACTACTACTCGACGGGGTTTGCTTGTCTTTGCTCGGCTTTCCCTCCGCGGTCTTGCCCCGAGCGAGTGCGAGAGGAAGAAGTGGGGGGAGGGGGAAGCACCATTTGCCCCAAGACACAGCGCTAGGGCTGCCGGCGTCGATCCCTCTCGCTCCCACCCCCAGCCAGCAAAATCAGGGAGCGTCGTCTTTTGAGCCACTTTCTCCCGCCCCTCGGACAACTCCCTTGTCTTCAGGCAGTTTGGTCTGCGAGGGCAGAGGAGCTCGACGTAGTTGGATTTCTTGGCAGTTACCATTCTCCCTTCCGCCGCTTTCCTCCTTCCGTAGGCCCAGGGCAGCCGGGCTATGCTGCATATATCTGAGCAATAGTGCGGGAGGTGGGTGGGTGAGGGAGTTCCGTTGTAAAGCTGGCGGGGTTGCAACCACCGTCAAAAGTTTATACGATCTACACAGTTTTTGTTTCCCCCCCCTAAATCATTGCTTATCAAATGGCTGTTTGCAACCGGTATCGCAAAGCAGCGTTCAGAAACTGAGTGTTCCACTGGTCTAAGACGCGCTCATCTCAAAATCTTGACAATATAATAGACCCATGCCTGGCACAGGGGTGAAAAGGGGGGCCGACTTCTCCTAGAGTACCGGCAGACTGATTTCTCTGGGTGTCAGGCGCTCCTAAACAAAAGCCACTTGATCCCAGCTGAAGCATTTCTGCTATAGTTCACTCTGGAGCTGTTTCCTACAGCCATACAAGCACTACTCTGCCTCTTGGTGTCTGCTGTTGTGTGTGGCATTGCCTTTAGAAGACTATTGGGGGTGGGATGCTCAGATTAGCTGGCTGTGTCAGGGACTTGGATGGCATTAAGTGAACTTGCAAAGACAGCTTCAATTTGTATATAGGCTACTCAAGCAGCATCTGCATTGGGGTATACAATACCCATATATGAATGAATTGAATGAATTTTTATTACTTCGGTCACAGACCAGTTCCAGCCCACATACAATATCAAGGAAGTCATAAAACACGATAGGGATACATTTGAATTTGCAATTAGGTATAACAGGGGCAATACAGGTAAAGCAACAGTTAAAAAATACATACATTAAAACTTAGTCACTAACATATAGCCTAAAATTATCATTTAAGGCCTTAATCATTATGATAGCATAGCTTGTTCCCTAAGTTTTATGGCAATCGCACAGAATTTGGCTACCCTTAACGTGATCTCAGGATCCTTGTCCTCTACCAGGGATTTTAGACAAGTACCCATGTATATTGTTTGGGACTGTGTTGTTTGCTAGTGGAGAATAAAATATAGGGCTTTCAAAAAGGTGTTGAATGGCCTCATCTGCGTATCGTTACCTTATCCGTACCAGTCTCAGTGCTGGGTTTCAGCATTCTCAGAACTGGGAAGGTGTGATGCTGAATATATTTTAAGTACATGCAAAGTCTGTATAAAATGCTTATGAATTTGTGGGTGCTTTTTCTTTTCTTTAAAAGGGTAAAATTTCTTACCTTTGTGACTTTAAATATACTGAAAATAAATACCTAAAAATGCTAAGCTTTGTGTAGCTAATGAATGTTTTTGCTCATGAGAAAGATGCAGTGGGCTTCTCCTCCAAGGAAGTGTGCATACAGGCCAAGAATCTTTTGTGGTCTCAGCAACTTCACATAAATTTAAACTTCTTAAAAGAATCATGGTTTACCTTCATTTACCTTGAAGTAGTTTTGATTCAACTACAGACATTCTGGACATTTTGACACCTGCATATGAGCATCATGTGCCTCTTTGCCAGTAGAAATTGGCACATACTGTAAGTGTTGGTCAAAAGGAAATGGTAAATTATGTGGTCAGACTTTTCTTTTTTTCTTTTTTAAAAAAGCATGCATCCCATAGAAAATGCTAGAAAAGAGAACAAGATGATTTTGCAATAATGGAATAAACCTCCTTATTTGTCTTAGTTATAGCTGTTAGCAAATTATTGCCAATCCTCTTGGTTGACACAGCATCCAGAAAGAGCTTTCCAACTAGGTGTGCTGGAAAAGATCCTGAGGGATTTTTTTTTTAAAAAGTATGGGCAGTAAAGTATCATGAAGTTCAGTTAGTTGGTCTGAAGATAATGTCCCCCGTAAATAGAATGTTAAGTTTATGCTGCAGTGTGAGTTTATTCAAAGCATTAACAGGCAGTGCATGAAGCCAAGACTGAATTGCTAGTTGAAATACATGACTTTAAAGAATGGGAGAGAGTATCAGCAAAATGTATAATTTTGCTTTATTAGTTTTGCCATTAATGTAGAAAGAGTTCTTGGGATAGGATAAATATTCTTTTGTGATTCAGTACCTTCAGTATTTAGGCTTAAAAAAACCCCTTTTGGGGGTCTTTCAATGTAGCGGTATCATTTATATATTTACTACATTTATATTCTGTCTTTCTGCCAAGGAACTCACAACAGCATAGTTGGCTTCTCTCCTCTTTATTTTCTCTTCAACATAACCATGGAGGTAGATAATGTTGACTGACACTGACTAACCCATGATCATCTAGTGTGTTTCATGGCTGAATGGGGTTTTAACTTTGGTCTCCTTGGTCCTAGTCTAACCACTGCACCATGTGGAGATGTTGAAGAGATTTCTGGTCCCTCTCCTGCAAAACACCAACAAAGGTTTATTAAAAATAAATAAAATGTATAATTTCATAAATGGTCAGTCATTGTCCTGCTTTCAGGAATATCTTCTGACCTAGTAAGTTCCAGTGTCATCCTTGCTTGTCAGGAGGTGTCTGCCCTTGAGGTCAATAACTGCCTGTGAAATGCGTTTGCTTTATGAAGAGGAAGTGAGACTCTGAGCTCGATGATGAGGATTAGAGGGGATATGGCAGGAATGGTGTCATTGGGGTAGTGGAAGAAGAATGACACACTGTTGCATACTTCAATGGATCCTTCATTAGTATTCCATGGGTCCAAGACTGAACGAAACAGAATTACAAAATGAGCAGATAAAGGATGGAGAAGGAGGCTGCTGCCACCACAGTAGTGCAGGTGACAGAATGAGGCCATTTCAACAGTAAGGATTGAACAGAATGAGAAGATGCAGAATGAAAAGCAAAAACTCATATCTTTGTCCCATTTGCTTAAGAGAGCAATCTTAAGATGCAAGCTTCTCTGACAAGGCCTCATTGAGCATGAGGGAGGATAGGCTTAGGCAGATACTGTTTTTGCTGTAGGCAACCCAAGGAGCTGCTCAACAGAAGGACTTGAAAGAGGCACTTTCTTCTTTAGAATTACATGAGCTCTTGGTGCAGTTTTATAACCAAGCCTCTCTGCATTTCTTCTCTTGACCAGGTGGCTTTGCCCTGAGTTAGACTTGTGCAGTGTCTTCTGGTTTCTATTAATGTGCTCTCATTCTGTCACCTGCAGTATATTACTATACTGCAAAAATGAAGGATCAGTCCCAATGGGGCTGCAAACATTTTTTTAAAAACAAAAGTTTTACCAAATAATAGTAGCCTCTTAATGTTGTAATAAAAAGTTTTCAATATGTTAGAGCTAATAACACGATTCTTCAAAAGGGAGCTGCACATTAAAGAAGGAAAGGGTATTACAAAAATATCCTTTAAATATTTGCCACAACTCGCTATTTCCATTTTTTAAAGATGCCCAACATTGGGTTTAAAAAGCAAACAATATGATAACTTGTACTCCACTAATCCAATTCCGGCAAAATCGAGCAATTTAAAGTTGAATTTAGTAAGACTTATAAAATGATAACTTTGGGCTCGATGGTACCCTGTGAGAATGAGAATGAAGAGAGAACTTGTTTGAAAACTCCTTAATACACACAAGACTGAATAAAGGTCATGTTCATTCCTGTAGCAACTAACCACAGAAAATACATATCTCAAAAGATGCTGTTGATCAGCTAGCTGCCACACCATAGTTTTCTTGTTCTCTAAGACATATGTTTAAGTTCAATTCTATACATGGTTATTCAGTGGGACTTCTCTCAGGTAGGTGTGCATTGGTTTATAGCTTTATTGGCAAAATTGTTGGCAAATTCCAAGAAACCCATCCATCTATGCTGCTTGCTTTTCCATTTCTGTTTAAAGTTCCTTAAATGTTTCTAACAAAATCTGTTGGTTTAATGCTGTACTTTATTCGCATTCATGTACTGCTCAACTTGAAATGTGCTCACTTAACTGCATTTCTTGTGCTCTGTTGTCTCTGGGGAGCTCGTCATAGATATTTCTGCTGTTCCAATAACTAACCCATTCAATCAGTGGTATGCAAGTATCTTGAATAAACTGGGAGGAAATGAAGAGAAGCTCTTTTACTTGCTCTAGACTTCCTGACGTGGACAGCTTGCGTATTAACTGTATTTTATGCGTTGAGGTGACTTAACCATGCTATTAACTCTTTTTCATTCCTGATTGGATTGTGCCATTGAAGAATTAAAATAAATGTAAATTGTATCACTTTAAAGATCCATTCTGTTCAAGATCCATTCAGTTGTGAAGTCCTCACAATAGCTACACAAAAATTGATACTGAACATTGTATTCCTGGAACATAATGTATCTCTGTCTGTAGTTCCTTCTCTACCTGTAGTAGCATTTTTAGTAATCAAACTGTTAGCGTCATGCATTTTTGGACAGTTTATTCATGCTGTCTTCTGAATGAACGTTAAAGTGGAGCGGTAGTTTCAAAGTGGAGAAATCAGTATAGAAGGGTGGAGAATTCATATATTTGCTGCACTCTATAGATTAGGGCAACTCTTTAAATTGCTGAGAGGAGAAAACGTGTATCTTTCATCAGTAGGGAAGGATCGTAGCTTTGAGTCAGCGGGCGAGCTCTCTCTCGTGCACGCTTTCTCGTGTGTTTTAACATAATAACTTGCTTCTTCCCATTGTCTGATAGAAGTCATTCAAAAAACTTTAGCTTGAATTTTTCATAAATTACATCTGTACTAAAGAGTAAAACTCTGCAGGAAGTTTCACATATTGTTAGTACCACTTTAAACCGTTAAGTTTTCTTATATTCAGTAAAGTTGTAATCATGCCCACTGCTATTTGATTTAAGTGGCATGTAAGCATTTATAGTATCGCAGAATTGTAGAGCTGGAAGGGACCCTGAGGGTCATCTAGTCCAACCCCATGCAATGCAGGGATCTCAACTAAAGCATCCATGACAGATGACCATCCAACCTCCAGTTAAAAATCTCCAATGAAGGAGAGCCTACCACCTGCCCAGGGAGTCCGTTCCACTGTTGAACAGCTCTTACTATCAGAAAGACCTTTCTGATGTTTAGTCTGAATCTCCTTTCTTGTAACTGGCAGCCATTGGTTTGTCTCCTACCCTCCAGATTGCCATCAAAGTATTTAAATGCAAATCTCCTTTTGAACACCAGTAGTGGAAATTTATCTGCAAATGGAAATACGCACACCATTGAGTAGTGGTCTCATGAGAATGTTGTGCAAATTTCAGCTTGGGCAAATGTTTTCTTAAATTTTAAGTAGTGACTAAGACTGCCAATATCTCCTAAGGGAAAATTAAGTATTCACTGCTTTACTCGCTTGGTTGCTCTTGAACATGAAGGTGCTATGTCTTTTGCTTGTCAAATCCTAAATGTCAAAAATGGCACAACACCTTTATTACATTGTGCCTAGTCTTCTCCCAGAGAAATTGAGATTATGGCATACTACTAATTTATCCCCCTGTTATATATCAAGAATTTCAGGTATTTGACAGCATGTCTCTTCAGTTATGGCGGTTGAATACTTTCATAATTTTCCTTATTTAACAGTTTCATGTTTTCCTTGTCAGCTCTCCCTTTTATCATCTTTGGACTATAACTTGTGTCCCTGTTTCTCACTTTAACTGGTTTGGTCAGTCATTTGCTGACCATTTGTTGACTGTATTCCCCTTTTAGGCAAAATCAATACCATCTTCATTGTAGGTCAAACTGCTGTTATCTCTGCGATCCTTATTTTTCCCGGAGTCCCATTTCAGCTGAAAGAATGACATCTTTGCTAAAAAAAGTACTGGTAAATTAAAGTTTATACTTTATCACAGGGCTCTTTTCAGACCACTTTCAGACAATAAAATGCAATCACATATCAAGGAGAGGTAGCAAGTAAGAGCTGTGACTGTCTCCACCCTGTGTTTTTTATTCATCGGATAAGGCAGGCAGGTGTAATTTAAGTGTTTAAAAGTGATGCTGTAAACTTTTGAGTGGGGAAATTGCATAAATGCACAGTCCATTTCGGCTCAGAAGGTTACAGTTCTTTTCCTTTATTTTGGTTGCTGAGACTCCTTAATGTACACACATTTGCTTAAAGCAAGCACATTTGGTAGTTGTCATTTTACCTCTTTGCTTGTTGCCAGATTTGGAGCGCTCACAACCACTGTGCAATTGACTGAAAGACATAGGATGTTGGTGCACCTGCAGTTTCCTTGTTCTTTCTAAGCAGGAAAGTTTGTAAACAGATTATAATATACTAATAATAATACTCAACTTCAAGGAAACCGAACATGCAGAAATTCTGCTTGTAATTTCCCAGTGCTTAGGGAAAGGAAACCAAGACATAAATGCTCCTTCTGCCAAAGCAATGAATGTTTGCTAACAAATAATGGAGAGGTGTATTTGTTTCAGAGGCATTTATAAATGGCCCTGTACAATTGCTGCCTCCCATCGGAGACATACGTTTCTTCAGTTCTTGCCAGTGAATAGCAAATAGTTAATTCCTGTTGACAAGAGTGAGAGTTATGCATGGTTGCTTTCCTTGTATTCTGAAATGCGTGCTAATATATACATCATCCTGATTCAAGTTGGTGAAAGCTGTAATAAATGGATCAGTTTTGAAGCATGACCATTTGCTATTCCTCCTGTCACAAGGCTGCATCTTTTGCACTGTGAAGAGAAGCAGCTTGTGGAAGGGGACAACTCTTGAGTAGAAAAAAGGGGCCACAGGAGGAAGGATAAACTGAGGGAAAGCCCTCAGTTGAGCTCAGAGTCCCAATCCAAGACTGCTCTGGGTTCAAAAAAGAAAAGTACTGTAGGATATAAAAGTTTTGCTCTCTCTCTCTGGTTGCTTCTAAAGATATTTGTTTTAATTTGCTTCTTGTTGAACCAAGTTAGATTTTTAAACAGTTGTTGCTCTGTTTTAAATTTCAATATGATTTCATTGGTCTGCTCAGGAATGGTTTATGCTGGTTTAAGTGGTACATTTTTAGATATTGGTTTCATATCTTACAGCTAAGATAGTAACTGTTAAGTTGCCTTGAGAAACTACCGGTACTTGTTTTGAAAGGTTAAATAAAAAATAAATTAATGGAAGCTCATCAAGCAATCACAAATCTGCAGCCAGAATCCGTTGCATGAGATCTCCCTGTTGTAACTGAAACTAAGTTAATGGCACTTTGCTAAAGTCTTGCTGGATTTACCGTATTTTTCGCTCTATAACACGCACCCGACCATAGCACGCACATAGTTTTTAGAGGAGGAAAATCCGCAGGCATGCCACCCGTAGGCATTCCCTCCATAACACGCACAGACATTTCCCCTTACTTTCTAGGAGGAAAAAAGTGAGTGTTATGGTGCAAAAAATACGGTATGTCTTTCCTTGCTTGTTTCTTCCCACCTGGAACTGTCAGATGACCTGACATCTCAAGAGTTTTATTTGTATAAAACTAGAAATAATTGTTGGACGTGAGCAGGATACTTCAACACACAATTTTCTGGATATTGGCAAAAACATATATATTTGAATGTCAGCCTTTTCCCTTTGTTTAGTGATCTTATAGTTCTCCTTCTCCTCTGAAGTATGTTAAAAAAAAAAAAGATAAGTTGGGGCAGCAGATTGTTTCATCTATTCTTACAGATAATAGTTTTGCCAGTCAAAATCCCTGTGTGTTAGAAAGCTATTTTAGCCAGTTAGCCTAACAGCCAGTTTAACAGGACAATCTGATCTATTTAGTGATGAGTGCAACACCATGTAGATATATATATATATACTGCTGCTAATTTAGTTGACTCTCTGCAGCATTCTGCATAATATGTGGACAGATGTTCAAAGGAAGTTAGTACCGCTTTAGTAAGGTATTGACCTCTCTCAAACAAAAACTTGTGAGTGGAGCCCTTATCAGCCCTTATGAGCAGTTGCACCCAGGAACAGGTGCAAACAGTACCAGATGTTTTCTGTATGTTTGAGACATGTTCCTAGAAAAACATACGGTGCTGCTGCACCTGTATTGTTGAAACACTGGGAAGCAATCATTAAAAAGCAATTAAACTATGTTTGTGTGTGTGTGCGTTATGTATATAAGATCTATTAAAACCTAATGATCATTACAATAAAAACATCACAGCACCAACTATTTCATTAGTAACAATCAGTTCCCCAAAGCCTGTTGGAATAAGAACAGGCTTTTTGTTGTCCTGCCAGCGGAAGGACAAGAAGAAGGGAGCCTTTCTAATTTCTCTTGGAAGGGAGTTCCAAAGTCTGGGAGCAGCCACTGAGAAGGCCCTCTCCTGTGTCCCTACCAAGCATCCCTGTGACGGTGGTGGGACTGAGAGAAGAGCCTCCCCTGAAGATTTCAGAGCCTGGGCAGATTTGTATGAGGGAATGTGGTCTTTCAGATAGCCTGGACCTAAGCTGTATAGGGAAGTACTCCTTAGAACTAGTTATCCTAGCAATGAGTGGGAAAGTATAGATGGAAGAGATGGTAATTCCGGCATGAAATGTTCTTTTTAGGTCTTCAGTGGGAACAAAGACTTATACAATATATGATGAAATGAGTCCTGTTTTGCAGCCAGAATGATTGCACCAAAATGAGGACATCACAATTGCATTGGTTTTTTTGAGGACTGAATTCTTATTCACATGTTTAACACAAGAGCTGCAGTAATGGGCAATGAGGGAACAACCAGCAATATCACTTGGTATTTATCTGTGGCAGCTCAAATGCAAGATGTAATAGTTGTGAAGAGCATTTGCTTATTATGCAGTAGTAAGGTGTACAATGCCATTTGGTTTCATGCTTTAGGTATTGCTACTGTTGCTGTGGGCTGTGGATTATGGTAATAAACAGCCCATTAGTTGCATCAGATTCCAGGCCGTGAATGCATTTCCTGTAAGCACAAGAAAGTGTATAAATTATGTTAGGTGATTTAACCTAGACGTATTGATAGTGGCACGATTTAAATCACAACACAAGTTAAGGTTGTGCAATGTCATGGACCAAAATGCTAAACTAGCATTGCCAAATACGTTAGCACTAGAAGCTTAAATTCCTCAAACAATTGAGATCTAGCTTAATGCCTTTCAGAAAGTAAAGTTTTTGCTTCTGCAAAGGAAACATCTTATTTCACTCTTCCACAGTGAAAGCCAACAACGAAGAGATTTGGGAGTTTGCAGAGAGCAAAAGTATAGAATGCTAGAATGATTGACTGCAAGATGGGGATGGTCATGTCTGCACAAATAGCAGCACAGTGCCCCCTCTAAATGGCTCCCTGTGGTGGCTGCCTTCTTCACTGGCAACTATCTGCTCTGTATGGAGAAGCTTTCTGTATCTCTGCTACTGTGTACCCACTGAAATATGATTTACGGATGTTGTTCGTTTTGCAAGCCCTCCCCTTTCACAAAAGTAAAACTTATTTTCTTGCGTCTAAGCTTCGTTTTTTCTTCAAGTTGCTCTTATGACTTGCTTTTAAATTCTGCCTGGTGAAGCATATAGGAAGGCCTTCTGCATTGCTAACTTCAATCTCTCCTCACTGTGTGAAAATTCAGAGGTTGATGCTACAGCGTTTAGTTTCCTTTTAGATGCGGAAGAAATTTAGCTCAAATTGCATTTGAACATGAACCTGCCTGATTTACACTTTTCAAAATGGTATGCAAGCCAAAGTGCAGCTGTTCTTCAATATCTGCATTCTTCAAATTGTGCAATTTGGTTCTCAAGCCCCCCAAAATGTGTTGTGGTAAAGATGCATTTATTCAGGAGAATAACAAAAAAATGCGTAGCATTAAGGAAAATAGCTTGCACAAATGTCTTCATCAGATAAGATTGTATACAAGAATGTGTATGAAGAGAAATGCAAACTAAGGGCTTACATTAGGACTTACAAACTAAAGATTTACATGAGGACTTAAAATAAGAAGATGATGACTGATACAGAAAAGTGAACAGAACATAAAACTGGAAAAATGAGAAATTAAGAGAAGTATATTGGATAGACTTGCATCCCAAGATGAGAGTGAGCACTGGAGACTTGTTAGTGATTGTTTATTTCTGTTTATAAATACACACGCAGAGTGCAGATAACACAACTGCTTATTCTGCCTCAGATTCCCAGAGAGGACAACTGTCCACCAAGATGATTTCACCAGTGTCCTACTTGGTTAGTCTTATTCACCCTTCAGAAACTCACATCTGTGTGTCCGTCCATCCTGCAAAACTCTAATGGCTATATCTTCCCATCTTCAGCCCATATGGGGAACTTGTAGCCCTTCAGAGGTCATATTCACATTGGCCCTAGCCAGCATGGCAAAAGGTCAGGGATGTTGGGGGCTGGGATCTGTTCCTGCTTTAGCCAGTCTTAAGTGGCTGTTGTTGCACCAAGGTGATTTTTGCATAGGGTCTTGGCAAGGCATGCTCCTATCTGGTGTCCTCCCTTCCGGTCCTGAATCTCTGTATCTGAACTGTTCAGTCTCTGAGTGAGTGAGCACTGGCTCTTATTCATGCCCCCTGTGATGGGTGCTCACTCTTACCACTGGTAGCTGGAAGGAGGCTGTTGCCAGTCCTTCTACAAAATCACTTGCTAGCCCGTCAATTGCATGGATGCTTTGTACCCTGGCAAGTAAGAAAATAAGAATGCTTACTGGTGGCAGGAGAGTGAGGCAAATATAACTCATTGTGAAACTTCCTGCCTATTCCTATGTATGTTGGCATGTGAAATGGGCTTAGGCGCACCATAGAATTGGCTATCTAATAGAAGCTGCAGAAGGGGTCAGGTGGGAGATTGCACCACAGCAGCTAAATTAGGTTGGAATAAATTTCTTCCGTGGTTGGAAAGGCTACTAACTTTTTTGTAGCCTTCTGCTAAAAATCGATTTCTTACAGACAGCGCCCTGGCACAAACAAAGCCATATGTTCTGAAGAGTTGGATATACAGAATGAAGAGCCTACCTATTGCAGCAGTGTTGGAAATCTACAGGTAGTGGCATTTTAATTGTGAAGAGTTGTGGGATGGGATCTGGGAAAAATTAGGAGTGAGTTTTAGGAACCAGGGTCTGTGATCTCTAGCTAATGTATGTAATGCTATCTAGAGAGGTGCGAGCAGTGTTCAATTTCTAAAGATATGTACTTGGAGTCAGACTTGCAGAGGAGCAATGCCTGCTTGTCTCATAAGTGCTTCTCCTTCACTCTGTATGAGCAGGCAGAGCAGGCTTTACTTGCTTAGTGGAAAGTGAAAGGCATTCCACATGTGCTTTGGGGCACAATATATTGACTGGTGGCTTTTGTAGTCTCTGCAGCTGTATTCCTTGCATTTTCCTTGCTTCATTGTATCATTGTAGTCCTTGCATTTTCATTGCTTGGCCTGGTGAGCCTGTGCAACATGTAAGATGCCAAATGTAGATGAGAATGGCATCTGATGCCTACATGCTCTTGCTACATATTGTTGATGGCGTCCTTGCTTTTATTGCTCTTAATGCAACAGCCCATTAATCAACCGTTGTTCAGATTTCCACTTTAATGCTGCTGATTGAATTTCATTGCTGTTTGTTCATCTTCTATGCCTATGTTTCCCCCTCTTGTTATTGCTTCTAGGTCTTGATTTCTCTGAAGTTTTGTAGTATATCCCCATGAACGCTTCCACTTTGTTGTCGCTCCCTTTCCACTCTTATTTCTTGCAAACTTTGTTGTAGTGTATGTCAGAAACTCTCCCACCCTTGCTCTTTTCCTCCCCTTTTCTATAACGGATAACAAATTGAACAGTTAGCAGCACAGAACTTAAATTAAATTGGGCAATGTAATGGTTTTCTAAAGACAGATGTGCAGGGACTTTAGAGTTTTAATTCCCTACAGCCTAATTAGGAGTGCTAGGGCTGCCCCAGACTAGTGTATCCCTTATAAAGTCCCAATGTTTTCATTGTTCTCACTCCCTTATGTGTTATTTTATTGTCCTTTTATGAAAAACAGTGTTCAGCCTTGAACTGAAGGGGGTGTGAATGGCTACAGAGTGTTTTTGCTACTTGGAAGAGAATCTAACAAGGCCACAACTGTTCTCAGAACTGAACTTCTCTGTGTCTGACGATGGATTTTATTTTTACTTCTAAATGCACTTGGGGATCTGTGAAGGGAGCTTAGGCTGTCTTATTGAAGCGGAAGGTATTTATGCTGATCTGCACCAGATACCAACAAGCCTGGATTTGTATTTGTATGTGTGTGTGTATTATTTAAGGGTTGTCCAGTGGTGGCTGGTGCCAGTTGGGGATTGGTAGGGCATTAGGAGTGGAGGTCAACTGTAGGTGGAATTGGAGCCAATGACAGACAGAGCCAACTAATTCTAGTTTTGTCCCCCAGCTTCCTTCCTGTTTTGCTCAAGGGGGGTAAATAATCAGTACATGATTCAATTTAAATGAAGTAGATGCTCTCTCTCTCTCGCTCTCTCACACCAGCACCTACCCACCCCTGAATTAAAATTCCCTTGAGTTGATTTTTGTTGTTTAGTTGTTTAGTCATGTCTGACTCTTTGTGACCCCATGGACCAGAGCACACCAGGCCCTCCTGTCTTCCACTGCCTCCCGCAGTTTGGTCAAACTCATGTTGGTAGCTTCGAGAACATTTCGTCCTCGTCGTCCCCTTCTCCTTGTGCCCTCCATCTTTCCCAACATCAGGGTCTTTTCCAGGGAGTCTTCTCTTCTCATGAGGTGGCCAAAGTATTGGAGCCTCAGCTTCAGGATCTGTCCTTCCAGTGAGCACTCAGGGCTGATTTCCTTAAGAATGGATAGGTTTGATCTTCTTGCAGTCCATGGGGCTCTCAAGAGTTTCCTCCAGCACCATAATTCAAAAACATCAATTCTTCGGCTATCAGCCTTCTTTATGGTCCAGCTCTCACTTCCACATATCACTACAGTGGTACCTCGGGTTAAGTACTTAATTTGTTCCTGAAGTCTGTTCTTAACCTGAAACTGTTTTTAACCTGAAGCACCACTTTAGCTAATGGGGCCTCCTGCTGCCGCCGCGCTGCTGGAGCCCGATTTCTGTTCTTATCCTGAAGCAAAGTTCTTAACCTGAAGCACTATTTCTCGGTTAGCGGAGTCTGTGACCTGAAGCGTATGTAACCTGAAGCTTATGTAACCCGAGGTACCACTGTACTGGGAAAACCATAGCTTTAACTATACGGACCTTTGTTGGCAAGGTGATGTCTCTGCTTTTTAAGAGTTGATAGTGTTGTTGATAGTGAGTTGATAGTGCTGCCTAAATACAGGCCTCTTTCATTATGAGGCTTGAATATAACTGGACTGCAGGTGCTGTGAATGATAGCAAGGTTAGCATCATTCAGCCAAAGTACAGCAACACACTTTTGATAGATTTGTGGCTTGTTATATATGTCATTTTCCTAACAGAGAAGCATGCCAATTGTTGAAATACTGTTTTGAAATACATTCATCTCATAAAAGAAATGTGTGTAATGCACTATGTCGTGTGACATGCAGAATTTTCCTGTAAGGAAGAGACATCTGTCAACAATATTAGCCATGATATTGTTATAAATAGAGCAATGAAGACATGGCCTTGCTTTGGCTCCAAAATTAAAAGCTTCCTACTTTATTAAGTACTTTTTCTTTTCTGTTGAAAGTTTTTTAATATATGGAGATTTGACTTTTACATTCCTCAGAACGCTTGTCTAAAGTGGACTCTTGTTCCGCAATTTCACTTTCCCTTCAAAATTTTCATTTCATTCTGTAGTGGTGCAATTCATTTAGTTGTGCAGTTTTGTTTAGGCTGCTATCCTTTGCCCACTTCCCTGGGAGTACATCCCATTGAACTTGGGGCTTACTACAGAGTAGATACAGTAAGTACAGGACTTCCATGCAGTCTCTGCCCAAGAGGGTGAAGTACTTCAGCTATAGCTATTTCTTACCTAGCCTTCCACATTGATAAACTCTTAGTTTTAGATCTCAGATTGATTCTTGCCTTTGTTTTAAAAGTACTGAAAAATGTACATGCTGAACTTGACTTATATAAGTAGTCTTCACCATTTTCCTACCTGGGGTGCACCTTTTAAACCACTTGGGAACCATTTTCTTTTTCTTTTACCTTACATTTTTATGGGGGTCATGCTGCTTCTACAACCCACCGTAGATCAGGCTGTGACCTGGTAGCAGGTCCCAATGCCCCAGCTGAAGACCATCAAACTCTTTTCTGGCAAACCTTCCCCTTTTGATGGATTGTTGTGATCGTATTGTAGCTTGGGAACCTTTCAGAAACATTTTAAACTGAATCCATGGGACTGAATTTGGTATTGGTTTTATGTTTGTTTTTACATACTGAAGAATGGATCAGGCAATTAAGAAGTAAGAAATGGAGGGGGAAATCATCCAGCATGTAATCCCAGAAAGGTCTGGTGTAGGTCTGAATACATGTTATTGACTTCTGTATGTAGGAGGGGTGCCAACTTGAATAAATTATTGTAGGGGTCCAGGTAAGTCCTGCCCCACATAATTGATCACATGACACAGTGTGTGCGTGCGCGCGCACACACACACACACCATTTGCATGAGAATGCCCATTGACTTTGTGGGGGCCTGGCCCCCTCAAATACTTTATTGTGGGGGCTGAAGCCCCCACGGTCCCTAAGAGCTGGTTCCTATGGTATGTAGGGTCTGCATACTTTTGTTTGCATTAAATGCTCTCTGCTTTCCATACCAGAAGAAATTCCAGGTTCTGGGTTTAGTTTCCTTTGGAGGAGAGAGAAGATAGGAGAATTAGTCAGATCACAGTGGAAGGGAACAGGCACCAACCACTAAGCAAATGCAACATCCCCAGAGAGCAACTTGCATATTCTAACCCCAAAAGCTTTATCACCAGTTCCAGCCTGGAGCTCTCCTATCTTCAATCATTCTCTCTCCCTACCCTGGCCATTCCAATAGCAAAACTGAAGTGTTTTGGGCTCAGTTAGACAGGTGTCACTTCCTCTATGATTTGATTGGTATCTCTCTACAAATGCTCAGTGATTTTTAGCTATCAGTAGACCCTTGCTTGCCATTTGCTCCCACTGATGAAACATCAACCACCATCCTGGTCGATTAACCAGCAAATGAATGGCGGGCTAGCAGCCATAGCGATCTTTTGGATGCTATGAAAGTGTATGTACGTACTCTCTGGCTCCTGTTGAGCTCTGAAAAGCAGATTAGAAAGCTGCCAGGATGTGAAAAACAAAGGAATCAGATGAGTCACTCTCTGTTCAGTGACCCCTGCATTACCTGAACAAAGCTGGAAATGATATTTCAGCGACTGCTGTTTTTTCTTCTTCACATGTTAGAGGACTTCAGTCAGATTCTTAATGATATTACTTCTACTTACTGCCACCCTCCCCAAGTGAAATTGGTGAAAGTGTTGATTATCATGTGTGTGTTAAAAATTGGTGGTTAATTAAAATGCACCCTTAATAGGAATTTATGAATAGGTGGTAGGAGAGATTCAAAGCAATGAACACAGGAAGCGGGGAATAGGATAAGAATGTGTTGCCATGTGTTTTATGTAACTGCGTGGTGCTTGGATACAAAGGTGATAAGTGTTTTTAAAAATATCCGCAATTTCTAGAGCTAGAAATGTGGCAGACTATGCTGAAGCTGAGTCAGAGCAATAATATTAATAATACTAATATATTTATTTATTTATACCCCCTTTTTTCTGATGGGACTCAAGACAGTTTACAATTAATTATTATTATTATTAATTTAAATTTGTATACTGCTACATACCAGTAAATCTCAGGGCGGTTCACAACATAAAATTAGAATATAAAAAACCCACAAAATACATAATAAAAATAAGAACAAAAACAAACCAATAATTTCCATCCCATAACACATTAAAATAGATATAGGATATTTATCAGCCCAAGACTTACTTGAAGAGGAACATTTTCGCCTGGCACCAAAATGGATATAATGAAGGCATTAGCCAAACCTCAAAGGGGAGAGCATTCCACAAGCAGGGAACCACTGCGGAAAACTCCTGTTCTTGTGTTGCCACCCTCCAGACCTCTTGTGGAGGCACACGAAGAAGGGCCCCAGTGGATGCTCAGAATCTGGGTAGGTTCATATGGAGAGAGGTGGCCCTTGAGGTATTGCGGTCCTGAGCCTTTTAAGGCTTTGTAGATTAAAAACTAGCACCTTGTATTGGGCCCTGAAACTAATTGGCAGCCAGCACAGTCTGTCCAGGATCGGTGTAATATCAAACTGTCTTGTCCTGGGGAGCAACCAGGCCGCCAAATTCTGCAATAGCACAAGAACTGCTAAAACCATAGAAAAACCAATCATTAAAACACAGTTAAACATTGACAAAATTAAAACTATATGCATATATAAAATCTGCTTTAAAATGTACAAGTCGTTACAATAAAACAGCAGCCGATTCCCAAACGTCTGTTGGAACTAGAAAGCCTTTAATTGCTGGCAGAAGGTCAACAAGGAGGAAGCCAATCTAATTTCTCTAGGAACGGAGTTCCAAAGTCTGGGAGCAGCCACTGAGAAGGCCCTCTCCCGTGTCCCTACCAAGCATCCCTGTGACGGTGGTGGGACTGAGAGAATAGCCTCCCCTGAAGATTTCAGAGCCTGGGCAGATTTGTATGAGGGAATGTGGTCTTTCAGATAGCCTGGACCTAAGCTGTATAGGGAAGTACTCCTTAGAACTAGTTATCCTAGCAATGAGTGGAAAAGTATAGATGGAAGAGATGGTAATTCCGGCATGAAATGTTCTTTTTAGGTCTTCAGTGGGAACAAAGACTTATACAATATATGATGAAATGAGAGCTGTTTTGCAGCCAGAATGGCTGCACCAAAATGTGGACATCGCAATTTCATTGCTTTTTACAGTCATCAAAAAATCATTCTGAGATCACAGTTAACGGGGATTATTATTTTTTAATGAACACTGCAGAGTTTTATTAGTGGCAAAACTGAAGGTGAATGAATGGTTATGCAATATTAGGATACGGGCAAAACTCCACATCCTGCAAATTTTGGCTCTTTAAAAAGCTTTCAGGTTCTCGTGGATGTAAAGATGAGTTGAGAGGACAGTGTTGAAAGAAACATCACATGTGGGCGATGGGGTTAAATAATATCTCATTCCAATTGTTACAATTTCCATGGCCTCTCTATCCCCTTTATATGACATCTACCCCAAATATATTGGCAAATGAATAGACATTTTACATCATTAATGTGGCCATCGTGGAACTGAATCTCCTTGGCACTAGATTGGGTTGCCTTGGAGCATAATTCTTCTTTAGCACACAATCTGCACAGCTTTAATGTGTAATCATGAATCGTTGTCATTAACACCGAGCTAGGGGATATGGTGGGAGAAAAATTTGACTAGCTAATAAGTTGTACTAATTTTCTTAAAAGGCGTCCTGTTGATCAAGTGATTGAGAGTAGAACTTGTCCCTTCCAAGGTACAATACATGTACAAGGACAGAAGCTTCTGAGAACATCTAGTGTCATTGCCTTCTTGCTACTGAATGTTTTAATAAACAGTTTCAGGTGTATTCCATCCAGGGTTTCCTTCTGTGCATCAGAAGCTTGTCTCTGTTTTGTACATCTGGAAGAATTTGTTCCCTGTTCTCTTTGCCTTCCCTTTCCTGTCCATTTGCTTGTGTGAACTGCTTGCCTCTTAAATGCTCCCCATCCCCCCATCCCTCTCGCTGCTCGGCATTCTGAGAAGAAATAGGCCCGTTTTCTTTTTAATGTGTCCCACCGACTTACCTAGTGGTTGACTGCTGTTTATGCTATAATGATTATTTACTATATAATTGTCCCATAAAATAACAGGATGGTGATCGCTCAAATATAATTAAATGCATAGCAGGAATAAAAAGTGTTTAATTTTAGAAACCTGCCGTAAAACTCTAGATACATAAATATTTCTTGTCAAAATAGCTTTCGCATAGGCCACTAAATTTAAAGAGGTGTTATCTGCATTGTACTGACTTTCATATGAACCTAGGAAGATGGTCAGATACGCATATGGATAAATGTGTGTCGCTTATGTTGCTGCTAATTCACTTGAATATTTTGACAATGGGATAGTCTACTAAAACTTAGAGTGTCATTTTCAGAAGATTTGTTGTTCTTTCAAATTTAGAACAGTAAGAAGGTTAATCTTGCCTGCTACAATGTGCAGCTTTTAAAACTATGGGAGAGACAGGCTCCCTTGCTCTTACAGGTTTGTGGTCCCCGCATCCCTGGACCTGCTCTGCATCCCCTCAAGTTCTTTATCCTGGTTGGAATGTGTCCTTGAAGTGTGATGAAGGTGATGCCTCTTGCTTGCCTGGATGGAGAGTGAGTTTGTGGGTGGGTGGAAACCTCAGACCTTGGCATGGTTGGAATGTAGCTTACTGTACAAAGATAAATGTCTCACCCATTGTCGTACCCACTTTTGTCTCTGATCCCACCTGCCACTGGCATGGGGAGTGCTTACAGAAGGCTACCCCCAAGCGAACAACACCTTTGGGCTGAAAAAAGGCACCTCTCTCCTGGAAACTCTGCATTATGTAATATCTCCGTAAAAAGAGCAAAGGATCAAGTGTTAGGTTTCCATTCTGTCTTCCCTTATAAAGTTGATTTTTATCTGGATTTTTAAACACTGAGTTGTACTATTAAATGATTTGTCACTTTGAATTGGATGCTGCTTTGTTGTCTTGTTGTCAATCACAAGGATTTCTGCTATGAACAAATGCAGTGAAATAAATGGTTAATTCTGTAATCTATAGCAGCGTTTATAATATCTCCAGATACTTAATGTTGTAATAGTTGGATTAATAACCGTCTGTGACAAGCAAAAGATGAGCCATGGGTTAAAAAATTTACTTGGGGTGTTACATTGTTAGGAAGGCTATGATCTAATTTCTCGGGGAAAGTTTTCTTCCAGGAAAGTTGGGCGCTTTATTTGTGATTCTGTGTTTATGGTTCTTTCTAGATATTCCGCAGAGGTGAATGGATTCCTATTTGCTTAAGACTAGAACTGGGTAGGAAGTGGGAGATGCAAAGCTGCTAGGGTAAGGTTAATGAAATCCCGTCCCCCTCACAAGGCTGTGTTAGCTGTTGAATAGGTCCTTCAATTTTCAGAATATTATTGTTACTGCATTTTCCTTCCACCCAATTGTACTCTGAAAATAGCTGGGAAATGAAATTCTCTAAGTTAAAACTCCAAATGGCTCAGCTGATTTATAAATCTAAGATTTTAAATCTTCCCTCAATCCCCTTCCACCATTCCATTCACACTGCCTTTATTCCAGATTAGGGTAAAGATTAGTTTGAAGACTGGTAGTGTAAGGACACGGGTGGCGCTGTGGGTTAAACCACAGAGTCTAGGACTTGCCGATCAGAAGGTTGGCAGTTCGAATCCTGGCAACGGGGTGAGCTCCCGTTGCTCGGTCCCTGCTCCTGCCAACCTAGCAGTTCAAAAGCACATCAAAGTGTAAGTAGATAAATAGGTACCGCTCTGGCAGGAAGGTAAACAGCGTTTCCGTGCGCTGCTCTGGTTCGCCAGAAGCGGCTTAGTCATGCTGGCCACATGACCCGAAAGCTGTACGCCGGCTCCCTCGGCCAATAAAGCGAGATGAGCACCGCAACCCAGAGTCAGCCACGACTGGACCTAATGGTCAGGGGTCCCTTTACCTTTACCTTAGTGTAAGGATGAAAAGAACTGCAATGGTGAGATGACAGTGACAGAGAAATGCATGGAATATAGAAGCCCAGTCTGGCCACAGGAAGAGCAATGAACTATGCTGGACTTGTGTGCACTGTGTTAATAAACACAATGCACTGCCTTGAACATTTCACAGCTTTTTTTTTTTTTACTTCAAAACGCCTAGCCCTTATTCCAGGATGCTCCTTAGATTCCTATATAGTATATGAAGACTTTCTTTCTTGGCCATTATACTTCACTCCATGTAACTACTGCTATGTAGACACTCAAATGTTTGTGTGTCCCAGTAGCAATCCACAACACTGCAGACTAAAAATGTGTTAAAATTCTAGTGAGTACACTATCACTTTTTAAAATGCAGCTGAGGGAAAAGCTATTAGTGATAGTTGTGGATTGGTACTCCTCCACCCGGTCTTCATCCACCTCCCCCGGAAACTGCTTAACTGGATTTTTAACCTTGCATAGTTACTTGATAATTACATGCTTCCCATGCTAACAAGTTGCCCTGTATTCGAGTTCCGTAGTTTTGACTTTTCAAAGATGATAAGTTGACTCTTCAGTGCACATGTACCATTGACATCTGGCGTGCCATTTTAGGTAATGCAGCTGGTTGCTGTGAAATGATTCAGGGTTCAGTTTTAATTGAAACTCTTGAATTAAAATCTATGCAAGGCTTGTGAAGTTTGCCCACAAGCATCGATGTTCATATTTAGTTGGAAAGCTGGGTTGAAATAGAAGCAATGTTTTGGTAAAGGTAAAGGGACCCCTGACCGTTAGGTCCAGTCATGGCCGACTCTGGGGTTGCGACGCTCATCTCGCTTTACTAGACGAGGGAGCCGGCGTACAGCTTCCGGGTCATGTGGCCAGCATGACTAAGCCGCTTCTGACGAACCAGAGCAGCTCACGGAAACGCTGTTTACCTTCCCGCCGGAGCGGTACCTATTTATCTACTTGCACTTTGACGTGCTTTTGAACTGCTAGGTTGGCAGGAGCAGGGACCGAGCAACGGGAGCTCACCCCGTTGCCAGGATTCGAACTGCCAACCTTCTGATCGGCAAGTCCTAGACTCTGTGGTTTAACCCACAGCGCCACCCGTGTCCCTAATGTTTTGGGAAGGCTCCAGTATTACACTTCTGTTTTTCCCCAGGTTACTCCAGCATTTGTAACTGCCTTCCTTTCTCTTTGGACACATTTTCATATTAAAGGAAATATAAAAGTATCTAGCTGTATAGAATCTAAACACAAATATACACCACCTATTGAGATTAATCATGCAGAGTTCCACAATTCCAGAGTAGCATGAAATCCAATAAGAATAACCAGTCAGTGCAAAAGGAAATATGGATGGGAATGGAGGGAAAAAAGAAGCAAACCCAGGTATCAAATACTTAATACTATATTTCCTTTTTTTATCAGTGGCTTGGATGGAAACAAACTGCTTTCAGTTCAAAACTTATGCCTTGGTGCCTCCTGAGACATATCCTGTTGACTGAGCCTTTGTGGAAGTGACAGTAATGTAGCCAGAAGGATGGGATCTGGTGGCTTCTTGTCACTCGCACTGCCGCAAGTAGGGAGGCGGCTCACAGGATCCTGTTGATAACTACCATCCCCAGGAAAGATTGTCTTGTTCCAGTTCCGCACAGGGCTGTTGTAGCTCAGGATCTCTGCAAGGGGAGAGGAGGAGCCCAACCCAGCTGATGAGAGCAGCAGTGTTTGGAGCCAACAGCAGTTCCTTGCCATCTGTTGCTTTTAAAAGTTGGTAACAATATAGCAATAACAAACTGCTTGACCAAAAAACTCTCCAAGCAGGGATGTGGCTCTTTCCAGGTGTGATGCAAGGGGCAATTACCCCCCCCAGTGCACCGCCTATAAAGGGCCTGCTTATGTGGGATTATTCATTTGTCCATAGAAAGCCTATGGCATGCTGGCTTCTTGCAAGGGTATTGAGGCCCAGATAACCATGAGATAAACCAGGGGTACCTGGGGGAATAGTGAAGCAAAATATTTTATTTACTACAAAGTTTGTTTATTGAAAAATACTAGGCAGTTAATGTGGTACCATGCATTTGATGAGACCAGCATGCAAGAGTCTAACCAAAACATCTTAAATGGACAAGTACATCCAAATATTAATATTTTTTTATCAGTGAGGTGTTTCTGTGGAGAGAAACGACAGCCTCTAAGATTGATGGTAAGATTAGCTGTCTTCCCCTGGCAGGCAAGTTAACGAAATGCAGCACTAGTTCCTAGCATAAGGATGGATCTGTGTATATAGTGGTTGGTTGCCCCCTGTGTAAGGCAAGTGAAATATCAGCTGTGCTCTTCTACAATCAGAGGGGAAGTCAAAGTATACACATCTGTTATATTGAGGATGAGCTCTTATGTTATCTTGTTATACTAATGCATCAAAGCACCCCTACTAGTATGAGCAGTTTTATCCCTTGAAGCACCCTTCTTGAAATCTATTGCCAGGCTATTTCCGAGTGTATGCAACACCACTATACTTAAAAACAATTATGGGAGGGATGGCTAACAGGAGCTGATCAATACAGTGGATAAATGAGCAGTGAACCTTGAGCACTGTGACAATGAGCTTCTAAGGGAGTTACCCTGGGCCATAGTTAATTAAAAGCAAAATAAGCAGCTTCCTTCGGCTGGAACTGCAGCTTTTGAGACATAATCGTATTCCTCACTCACAATCACTTACCATTAGGAGATGCAAGAGCCATGAAATTATATACTAGAGATTATGTTTAATAGCTTTGTGATTATTCTTTTACTGCCTTGTGTCCTCTGTTTAACTTAGACTTTTAACAATTTAATATTGGTGTGGCTGAAATGAGTAAACAGTGAAAGCAGGATAATCTAATGTCATTTGACAAGGGGCTACAGAGTTGAGAATTGTTTTCCCTGCTCTGAGAATCTTTCCATTTAAGTAAAAATCAGCAAGTCTCTTCCCTCCCTCTTTGGAGTGTGTCTCCGTTTGTTACCAGGTTCACTAGGTTCATAGCAATAGAAATAAGTTGTTTACTTGATTTATGGCAGCTTTCTTACACTTGTCTTCATGGGAGATCCGACGTAGAACATTTCTTTGTAGCAAGTGGGGACATGTGAAAATTCGTGATGATGCATGGGAATAATGAATGATGGAGGGAACAGGGATATTACATCCATTGGCTTCCCTTCCCCTCCACACACCTGTTGTAGGCATTTTGAGGATTTGAAACCTGAAGGGTTGGTAAGTTGATGGTGAGGACAAAAAGTGCATTCCTCTTCTCTCTTAGATACTCTACCTATAATGAGCCCAAATGATCACATTCACACAGATCATTATACAAAGGGTATTATAGAATTTTAAGAGTTAGAGGGGACTTTTGAAGTAATTTGGTCCAACCCTTTTCTCAGTGCAGGGTGCAAGGACAGCAGACCCAACAACAGCCCATCCAGCATCTGCTTAAAAATGCATACCTCCTATGGCAGACTGCTTTTACTTCTGCACAGCTTTTCTTTGGGAGTTTTTCCTAATGTTTAGCAAGAGTCTTCTTCCCTTCCATTTCCACCCATTGACTTGGTTTTTGTTCTGGAGTAGTAGAGAACAAGTCTGGTCCTTCTGTGTGACATCTCTCCAGGTACCGTATTTGAACACTGCTATTAAATGCCTCCTTTAATTCTCTCTAGGCAAAACATGCCAAGCAATTTCTATGGTTCTCCATAGATCTTGGTCGTTCAGTGGGCAAGGAGGAAAAAATAATAATCTAAAAAGGCTTATGGGAATTACTTACCGTGTGGTGAGATTTTGCTTTGGGGCTTTATTTTATTGGAATGTGAACTTTTAAATAAAACAGCAATAATGAATTCTCCCCATCCTTTTTATTGAAAATTTTGGCTCAGTCCCCTAGTGCCCATTCCCCATGGGCTGTAGTGGTTAACAGGGTGGTGGTGTTCACCAGGCTTCCCAGTACTGTTAATGTTAGTGACCAAAAGGGAGAGCCACGGGGAGCTCAGCACTGATTGGCCACTCTGCCTGTGCCATTGTGCTGCCCGCTATTGCCATACCCTCCAACATTTCTCTATACGACTGGGTTGCCCCAACCACTCTGGGCAGCTTCCAACATATGTAAAAACATGATAAAACATTAAACGTTTAAAAACTTCCCTATATAGGGCTGCCTTCAGATGTCTTCTAAAGTACTGTAACTTGTATAGTTAGTTATATCCTTGGCTCAAGGGCCACATAACTCCATACCCTCCAACATTTCTCTGGTGAAAATAGGAATGTTCTAAGGAAAAGCAGTAAATTCCAGGATCAAATCAGAAACTGGGATGGCTTCTGTAAATCCAGGACTGTCCCTGGAAAATAGGGACACTTGGAGGGCAACTAACTCTGTAACCAAGCCCTAAGTGTGTGCATATATAAAAGAGTCATGTATAACTGATAACTCATTTTCCCATTTCTCCCTTCCTCCACGTTCCTCCTCTTCCTTTGTTTTCTCTGTGCCATTTTTTTACATTGTAAGCTCCGCAAGGCAGGGGCCTCTCCTCTGTCCTCCTCTTCATTGCACATTCATGGTGCTATAAAAATAAAAGAAGTATTGAACTTCCAAATTGGCGTCTGTCCAGTTTTTAAACATGTTTCTCACTTGCCAAAGCCTAAGAGGAGATAACCTATTGGGGGATGCCCAGAGCAAAGTGTGCAATATATTCCCTCCTTCTCAAAGATCCTTTCCACATGTGGAATGTAAAGGTACACTTTCTCCTTCAACGGGCATGCAAATCTTCTGGGCTCTCTGGCATTGTACTGAAACAATGACATTCTCTGAACTGCACCAAGCTATTGTTGCTGCTGGCTAAAAAGGATCAAAGAAGGTGTGTGGGCAGGAAATCTGAAGTGGGTGGCATTGCGACCTCTTATCAGTTTGCTTTTATGGAATCCTTTAAAGTCGTGGGTGAAGTTTAGCTCTCTGGGTACCTGCTGCATGGTTAGCATAACCAGAAATACATCTGCAAATACATTTTTAAAAGATGCTGCTAAAACATCTGTACTGAACAAGAGCAACTGAAACGTCACCTTCTCGAAATAAAATATTTGTTTGGAATAATCTGCCAGGAATTTTAGATTTTGCAGAGGTTATCCATTTATAGTGCCAGCCTTATGAATCCCCAGGTTGCAAGTTTACCAGCTACACTTGACTGACACACTTTAACAAAGTATAACCTATATTTGTTGTGGGTTCAGTTCAGGCTTTGTACAACAATAATTGTAGCAAGGGATTTTATTTCATTCTCTGTTATTATCAATAACCCTATACTTCTGCTAATGCATACATATAGCCCAGGGAAATGTAAACATCTCTTGTTACAAAATCTAGATCTTGAGATTTCAGTAGTTCACAATACGGCATTTTTCCATTTCCTCTTGGATATCAAGGGGGGAAATCTGTGTTTCTAATTAGTTGCAGGTGCCTTCTGGAGTCTGTCCAGAAGAGCCAATCCCTTAGTTGACACTTAACCTCTAATATTAGTTTTAAGATTCAACATTCTTTCCTCCTAATCCTTGTGAATGAAGGCTGGTATAAGTTATCAAAAAAAACCCCCATTCTTCTGGAATTGCTAAGAATGGTTACTAAAAATAGTATCGATTTATCGATAGATAACAAATTATGTTTATTTTTAGCACAAGCATCCTGTAGCCCATTTGCTCATTATTGTTCCAGTTCTTTTTGCTGTTGCACATAAGATATATGTGTGTGTTATGTTGTGCATACTGGGTCTTCCTTTTATGTACCCTGCTCTGGGATTGTTAGAACGAAGAGTGGGCAATAAATAGTTGAAATAAATGTCAACTTTTCAGTGTTCATCTTGGGAATCAGAAATTCTGAACAGAACTGTGCTTCTTGGTTTAATTAGAATTATCCATATGTAGCAGTTAGCAATGCATATTTAAATGTGAACTTGGTTTACCAGCTGGCTAGCTCCTTTGCATATGCATGGCAAATTATTTAAATTTCTCACTATTTGAACAAGATCATTAAAGTTACACTTCTGCTAGACATTGTTCTTCTGTTCAAAATCTAGCTTATTTGTCAAAAAGCAGTCATTTTAACTATATACAGAGAGGTATAGAAAGCTTAGAAATTCTGTAGTCCCTGTCCAGAGTGACTGCGTATGATATGTGTGGCTGCCTTCTCCAGTTTCGCAGGAGAGAAGTGGATAATTCTTTAGTGACGAAACTGGAATATGGATCCCTCTTCCTTCTACTCCCTGGGAGGTTTGAGCTACTCCTGCCACAGAGTTGTTGTTGTTTAGTTGTTTAGTCATGTTCGACTCTTCGTGACCCCCATGGATAGCAAGTTGGGGATGGCATTCTCCAGGTGTCTTGCATCTCCTCTGATCCTATGTACTAAAAATATTTTCTTAATAACGGGAAATGATCTAGCAACTATTCACAGCACAGAACTTGATTTTCCCTCATTGCAGAAGGTCCCATGTTCAATCCCCAACAGCTCCAGTTAAGACTGGGAATGTCCTCTGTCAGAAATCCTGTAGAGCTGCTGCTGGCCTGTGCAGACTGTACTAAGCTAGATGGGCTGATGGTACTGACTGGGTATAAATACAGATACACTATTGGCAAAACCTATTGGTGTTTTGCAACTTTCTGACTAGTTGCAGGACCTTAGCCAGACCTAGCAGAGTAAATGCAGAATCCACGGAAGCAATTGGCAACTTGGCTGCAGACAGGATAGACGAAGCAGGAACCAGGAACTTATAGTTAGGTGTTTATTATATACAGTGGACTATTTACAGGAACAGAACACGGATCTTTAGCTAGCTCTCTCATACACGACTCACAACTCCTACACTGACACAGAACAACTGAACTCCTGAACTACCAGTTAGTAGACCATTAATTATCACTCCCTTGAGAGAGCTTGACCAGTCAGGGAGCTGTCTCCATGCCTCTGTTATCTCCAGGCAGACTTACTCCTTCAGATTGCCTTCTGGCTCTCTGACAAACCTTAATTGACTCTATGTGAGTAGCTGCACGTACACAGTTTCCCAACATACACCTGTGGCTTGCTAGCAATATCATTGCATATCTTGGAAAAGGTAGCCAAATTCCCGGAACACGTTAGTTTTTTCTCTGCTTGTACAATCTTTATCTGTTTAGGAATATGGGCTTGCACCGAATACATATGCAGTCATTCTGAGAGAAGGGGCACCTAAGCAGGCATATTCAGAACTCTGTTTTGGAGACAAATACATACGATCTGATTTAGTACTGCTGTTGACTTGGGCACAGTGACACTTGCTATAGCTGCCTCAGTGACTGATACGACCAAGATAGGACAATGCTGGAGTTATGTTGTGTCAGTATCTCAGGATTTATCCTCTGATCACAACCTATAGATGTTAGCTATCAATAGGCTCATACATCATGGGTTAAAATTCTCTCCTTGCTCCAGAGTACCTGATATAGTGAGTAATACAGCCTGGGTAGATGTCAAGCTCAGGTTCTTGTAACCCCTGCCACCACAGGGTCCATCATCATTGACTGAGAAGTCCCCATTGAAGAAGCTTCTGCTGTTGTGTTTTGGTGCCCTTGGTGAGCACTTGGCCCAAGCGTGTCATCATTCTCTTTCCGTACCCCACTCCCTGGCTTGAAGTTGAAACAAACGCCTTTGGTGACAGCAGCATAAGTTCTATTGGGGTTGGCTGTTGAGTAAATCTATGATATACCCTCTTTTGGAGGAAGCAGGACATTTGGCTGGAGCAGGTCAGTAAACTGTCATTCTCTCTCACCATCACAGGCCCGATTCCCCTTGGTGTCTGATCACACCACCGCCACCTCTTCCCTATACATTTATATGCACACGCAAACTGAGATCTGCCAAATGCTCAGTATTAGAAGGGAGTATGGGAATATTAATTTGGTGCCTGTGTTCGTCCATTTAAAGGAAATATCCTAAAAGAAACACAACTCCAAAACTGAACCAAGGGATGAAATACAGCTGTGCATAAACAGATTAACTAATCACACTAATTCTGGAAGAATCTGGAGGTGGGGAGGGGAAACGAGATGCAAGCAAAATAATGCCCCCAAGTGTCTCACAGCTCTAGGCTGAGGCATGGGAACAAAAATAATTGTAAGGTAAATCCACCCAACTTTAGCTGTTATGTTTGGTGTTCTATATATGATGCAATTTGCTAAATCTACGGGGAAAAGATTTGCATAGCTAATGTCCCTAGTGTATAGCCTCCTAATTTCCTGTTTTCCTAGTTTAATCTTTTATTTCCAATTGCCCCCCCCCTTCCCCACTATCTGGCTGGTGGAACTGCGGCTATGCTTTTTTTGTAAGTATATTTTGCAAGCCACGAGTCTAGCCACCACAGTATCTCCCAACTACTCTGAAATAAAGGTTGAGAAAACACTTTTCTTTGAAATCTAATAGAGTGCCAGCAACTACAATGTGAAGCAAATGTGTCTTGTTTTCCATTATCTGGGTAGAAAGGTGATGATCTTCTTCCCTTGAATTTTGGACTTGTGTGGCTCCCAATTGAACTGCAGCAGCTAGAGAAATTTGAGATCTTCCAATCCTTGTTTAATGGCAACTAAGGACTCATTCCATGATGCTAAATGTGTTTCTGTTAATGTTTGTGAACTAATAGTTTTATAGGTCTGTTCTGGTTACTGTTAAGGTTTGTGACATGACTTGATGCTCTTCTGATTCCTTGGTCACCTCATGAGAGCAAGAGCCCTTCCTGAATTTGTTTCAGTTACTACCAGCTTGATTTAAATTACACCCCAATGGAGAGAAACCTTAATGCTCAGATTTCAATATTGGTTCCATAACTGCTTTCAGTTGAATAATGGGTTGGTTAGAGGAACAAGAACCATAACACGCCCTGCAACTGTCTCATTCTCAAAAGGTCTGCTGTGGCCAGTCAATATTTTATGTGGCCTGAATCTTGACAGCAGATTGAGCAAGAAAGGCAAGAAAGATGCAGGGTGAGTCCAGTTCAGCAACAGAGCAATAGAGCCCCCATCTTCTTCCCACCTTAAAGACTGCAACTTGATCATCGTAAGGTGGTTGCAAAGCTATGAAAAAAGAAGTGGAAACCCAACTTAACATCTGCGTATATCCCCCCCCCCCCGTAGCTGAATGATGATGTCATAATCCAGTCATCCAATAAGTAGATACTTTCCCCCAGGATTGCAGTTTTTATTTCTGCAGGTGCTTCAAAGTTAGATGAAAACTACACAAGTTAATGGTTAGAATAACAGTTGACAGTACAGTATTCTGAATTCTGAAATTCAGGAGAAATCCTCACTGGCAACTTGAAGTTCTTTATTCTATGATTGCTGGCTGAGATCTGTTTGCCTTAAAGTAGTTGCCCTGCTGTTCCTTTCTTTTTTTATGTGTTTTGCAGGGTGTGAGTAAGGGATCTCTGCATTCTTACCACAAGATGGAGCTCCAGGAACTAGGTTTTTCAAACAGATAAGGACACGTAATGGATTTTCCATTGACTGTTTTTATACATTCAGTGGTCCAAACTGTGGAAGTATTCTAATGAAGGATTCTTTCAGAATGCCTAAGACCACCGAAGTTGTTGTTTGGTGGTTGCAAATGGTCACTAAGCTTTTTAGGGAACATGGTTGTCTGACTTGCTCAGTAGCACATAGTGTTTCCACTGAGATGACTTTATTTTAGAAAGCAACCAAAACATTTGTGGACCTTGCTTTGATTATGGCTTGGTGTGCGTGCGCAGTATTAAAACATAGTTTAAAAGAACCTATGTTCTTTTTCTCCAAACAAACCATGAATGGTAGCCCAAGAACAAACTTTAGTTTCTACTCATGATTTGTCTGGAGAGAAACAAACCATTAATCCAGGTTTGCAATTAAGAATAAACCAGATTCTGGCTTCCTCCTGGCTTGTTTTGATTCTAAGTGTGTTAGGAGCAGGGGAGAAGCAACTCTCTGGAAAAGAAACAAACCCTTCTGCATCTTTCTTGGGGAATGGGTAGGGGATTCATAGAAGCATGCAACTTACTTTGACCTCCCTGCATACAATGTATCAATAAATTTTAAAATCCATTCTTCGATACTGAACAGTGTTGGGTTTTTTAAAAGTTTTTAAATGAGCCAAGTGTGCTTCGTGTGGCTGTCACCCAGGCTGCCATCTAAAGTCAAATGATTATTGCAGTCAAGAAATGTACATTTGATGCTTGCTTCAGATCTTTGTTGAGTGGGGTAATTTATCCAGAGATTAATTGCACTTAATTATATTGTCAAAATGAGTTAGTTGTGTGTGCCGTGCACAATTTGAACAAATTTGTACTTGTCTCATCTATTTGATGGCATTGCATTGTGATGGCATCCCACTGCTACTCACACAACGTCTTTTATTCTTGCTTGCATAGTTTCATTTTGCTGTATTTGCTCATCTTTGCAAAATACACATTCAAAACATCTTCTGTTATTCAGTATCGCGAGGGAGCATTGTGATGCCTGAAACCAGTGTGACTGGGTCTCATTTCTGCTTACATGAGCAGATGCTATATATTTCAGGCTGGTTAGAATTCCCCACCCACCCCTTATTTACTTTTCCTTCAGTCAGGACACATTCTGAGCCCTCATCAAACCTTTTGGAAATCCACAAATTGATTCAGGAAGTTTAAAAGCATCATAAACTGGTTTGAGTAAAAGGATTGAATAAACAGAAGACAGAATTTCTAACCTGACTTTTGTTTAGGCTCTCAACAGCTGTCGAACCTTTAACATTTCAAGACTTCCAGAAAACCTTGCTGAATAAGGTCCACCAAGAAACCCTCCTATGTGGGAATGTTACAAACTGAGATGCCCTCTGAGAATGACAGGAAACTGAGTGTTTGCAAACTACACAATGCTCTGTGGAAGAGACTGGGAACCTCTGGCCCTCCAGATGTTGTTGCACTCCAACTAGCCACAACCATCATGGCTAACAAACAGAGATGATGAGAGCTGTTGTTGGCATCCCTCTGTCTTGGGGAACAATAGAGAAGTGCACTTGGGGTGGGGGATGAAGTCCAGCTGTTGGAAGGTTGCAGTGTCTGCTGTGGCTGCAGAGACCAATACGGAAGAGACGTGTTTTGCTGCAGCTGGGGCAGATGAAGGTATCCAGTAGTGCTGCTGCAGATGCAGCATAGTGTTTCTTCTCTCTTCATTCCTCCCAGTGGTCATTCCTCCTCTGGTCACTGCTATGAATTCACAACCTGACTGTCGGTCTCCAGGCACTGCAAGGGATTCCCACACAGTGTGGTTGATGTTGCCAGCTTGCAGACATCTTTGTAACACACAGTTGGTCTGCCCACAAGCCTGATGTTGGAAGCCTGCTCCCCCTAGAGCATGTCCTTGGGGATCCTGCCATCTTCGATTTTGTGGAAATGACCAAACAGTGCAGACAGTGCTAAGACAGGAGTGTGAACATGCTGTGAATGTGGGCTTGGGAGAGCACATCTCTGTTTGAAACTCTGTCCTGCCATGTGATATACAAAATCTTCAAGTCACAGTGCATGTGGAAGGCTGAGGTTGCATGTATCCCATCACTGCATTTGAAGAGCACAGGAAACTACAAGGTATTAGCTGTGTATAAATTTTATAACCAGTGAAGCAGCCTTTCATAGATGGTTGAGTTAACAGATTATACATCTCTGCCAGTGCCAAATGTATTTAAAATATGATGTTTGTATGTACTTAGCGCAGCAAGAATTTTTTTTAAAAAAATCTTCCGTGCAATGATTTGATTGATTTGTATTTTTTTGTAATCTGCTTATTTCTCCAGAGATACAGTGTGGCTACCATGCAGTAGTAAAAACCAGAATAAAACACAGAGTTATATCCAACTTAAGTTATACTTGGAACAGACCCACTGAAATCAGTGGACTTAAGCCATGCCCATTAATTTCAATGGCTCTACCCATGAGTCACACTTAATTGGCTACAAACTCATAATCCCTTTCAAAGCCCAATTTACATTGAAATAAGTTAACAATATCTAACCTGCTTAACGAATGCCAGCAAATTAGGTAAATAGATTGCACTTTATTAGAAATCTTTCAGGGCCTTCCATAGTTTCACTGACAGTGAGCTTCTGTCAGTAAGGACCCACTTAAGCAATGCTCATCAGATTTGTTGATAATGTGGGATTTATTTATAAATCACTAGAATACAATGAAAATGTATCTCCCTCACTGTCTCTCTCCTCCATTAATATATTTTATATATACTTCCTGTATGAAGTAGTGTCTATTATATGTTTTGTCTTTTATATATTTCCATATAAAAGTTTAAAACAATTGGATTTTAACATCTGTATAGTGTCTGAAAGCATTATAAGAAGTGCACATGTGGTTAAGCCAATAAATTCTGGTCCCTTTGGATTTCATTTGTCTGTCTTACTGGAACAGGATGTTTTTATTTAAATCAAATCCCACAAATTAGACATTCTTACAAGAGAACATGTCTGATTATTTTCTTATTACAGTTTGCTAATAACTTTTCCAAAGCCTGCCTTGTCGTAGTATATAAAAACTGCTACAAATATGGTATCTAATTCTGGTTAGTAGGTGGACAGACTTGCCGTATGAAGTATTCTTTAAAGAAAAAAAATGTACAAAAAAATTAAAACTGTCTTTTATATATTAAGGAGATAATAAGCTTTCATTTTATTTCTTAAAGGTAGCACTGTATTTTGAAAGAGAAAAACTAGCAAAGCTTATCACTTTGTGCAATGGGTCTCAATTAGTGAGATGTCAATAATGCCAATGAGAAAGCAAAAAAGGGAGGAGAATGGGCTACTTACTATGAGTTACTCATTTAGCATGAGTAGTGCTATGCAGATAGTTGCTCAAAATTGCATTCTGCAATGTACATTTGAAATGAATACTTCCGCTTTAGCTCGTATAATAGTTAATGGAAATCTGGTAGACTTTTAAACATTAGAAGGGGATTGCATGCCATTGTTTCCACAAGTGGTGTTCATAGTGGTACTGCATGTTTGAGTAACATCAAAGTGATCCAAGTGTGGTTCCCTGCATATAAAAAATACCTACTTAAAAGTGTCTGGGAGAATGATTTGGATTTAAAAATAAAAATTCGAGTATCACAATTCAAGTAGTCCATAGTAGGTATTAAAAACACCTACCCTGGGTAGAAGACTACTTTCACCAATTCGTTTAAATTAAAATACATAAATATATCCCTACACTAAAATGATTTCATGCAGTTGCATCCATGTCAGGCTGCTTTAATGAGTAGCAGGGCTGTGTTTTATTCCTAGACAAGCTAAGCCTGCACACAAATTTTGTATATAAATCTACACTTATTGAATTTTAATTCCTGAGTTGGATCTGTGGGTGAAATACAGGTGCCAGCAGGAGCTATTCTGCCAAGGATTAGATTTAGACCAGGGAGCTTTGCATCGACAAGATAAAGGCTGTAATTACCATTAAAAACTGCACAAATAAAGGCAGTTAATAAACATGTGTGTTGTGTGCAGGCAAGTTGGTTGCATTCCCTTTTATGATTCCCAGAGAGCATATTTGTGATTGAACATAATGGTTTATAATGCCATTGGCTTGTTTGTCACAGAAGGGCAGCCCCCCCCATCTTTTCTCCATTAGGTGTCTCAAATAACTGCTGCTTTTCTCCTGACTTCCCCCTCTGCTTCTGACTTGCGTTGGAAAATATAACACCACACAGCAAAAAAAGAAGTATGTCAAATTATTTGGCTTTAATGGTTCTTAATTCCTTAAGTCCTAGCTTGAGTGCATCATTGCATTCTTCCATTTTATTAGCATACTCCACTATGTAGAATATGGTGGGTCTTGCTTTTGAGTGCATAGGATTGGGCTGCATGCCTAAAATTCCAACTATGCGTGTTCCTATTTATTACATTCACACCCTCCTTTTCAATATGCTCTCAAAAGAAATCATAATAACTTACTGGTAGTGAATGCAGAACAGGGAATCCAAAAAAGATCAAAGAATTAGGCTTGGAGTGGAGGAGGCAGTTCTCAAGTTAGCCACATAGCAAGGTGTTCAGTGCTTGAAAGATGGTTTGGAAATGGATCAGTATGCCTCGGAAATGCTTTTGACAGTGGTGGTAGAACCTAGCCATCATAACTAGTAGCCATTTACAGTATAGTCTTTTGCTCTATTAACTTGTCTAATCCTTGTTTAAAGTCATACAAGTTGGTGGCCATCACAAGCTCTTGTAACTAGCTTCTCTTAGTAGCTTGAAAAATAATTTACTAGAATGCCTAGAGGCTGGCATCAAGGAAAGGTACTACCTTGTAGAAGGGTACTAATAAATTACGTTCTACCATGCAAACAAGGGATGGAGCAATCTGTGCCTCCACTGCCAGCAGGATCACCCCCTGCTCATGTATTGCTACCAGACAAAGAGTTAAGTACAAGGTTGATATAAGTTTTGATAGTAAGAACAGCAGTAATGGAAGAGAATGAGGGCAGCAAGAGATGAATGCGTATGTTACGCACTTTGGCATGAAATTTAGAGAATTAAGCTTGAGCCTTCATGGAGGTCTTTGAGATTTTGGGACCTGGTGTATGTTTATATATGAATACAAATATCTGGAACCAAACATAAATGTGTGTAATTATATACAAAGAATGGGGATTTTTATTCCACCAAATACACCTCCCCACTCTTTCCCGCCAAAAGGAAAATATGGATATGCAGACAGAGTATTCCCCAAACTTTCAATTCAAACTGCTAAAATAAAACTACAAGGGCTGTTAATCCTTCCGCTTGCGGGTATAGACTTGTATCAACAACTGTGGTCAAGAGACATTTCAGCAGCTTTGTGGTAGATTTTGCAAAATTAGGTTCCTGCTGATGGTTTTATGACTTCTTCTTAAGTATCCAGCCTAGACTACTGAAGATGGTTTGGATGGGCCATTAGTTATTTAAAGGATGGTAAATTTTTAAGTTCATAATTTAGTTTTATGGACGTTTGTTTTAGATGGTACAAGAGAAGGCAGCAAAATGTGCAAAAATGTGTTCATACCTACCAAACTTATTTAAACATTTATATTTTCTTTACCTTGCTCCCCAGATATAAAAGCTTACATATCAATAATTTAAAATTTAAAAAGACAACCCCTGCCTTCAAGCTCACAGTTTAAAAGTCATTGCACAAAAGGAAAAAGGGGGATGGGGAGGTAGGACAAGACAAAAAAACCTCTAGTCCATGGAATGTGTCTTAATGTTAGGAATGTCTAACTGGGAAGGTTTGTTCTGTCACCCTGTGTTTCCTCTACTACTACCAGGGTTACTAGAGACTGTTAAATAGAGATTAGGCACAAATCTGGCTAGTCACACCTTCAATAGTATAGGTCCCTCTTCAGCCTTCTTCTCCCTTTCCTGATCCTTCCTCATTGCCAATGCAAATGAGAATTTTATTGGTTTCTTCAAGGCTCCTCCTCTTACCAACAATACAAAACTCTAGCTGTTTTCTACTCATTCTTCATCAATACTTCATCAAGCCCTGACTAAGCCTTCACCTATGTCTTGAAGGTGCAAGATCCCCCAATTAGCAGAACCATATGCTGCAAAGTTTTGCTAAGATGTACCCACTCAGATTACAAGTAAGGAATAGCATGTTTGAATACTCTCTCATATAAAAAGCCTTCTCCATACAGAACACTTGCAAGTTAGGAACACAATTGCTTTTTAAATTCAGTTGTAGTGGAGCAATGGAGACAAGTTTTCCTACTGTCTGGTGATGGGCAATGGTCTTTTTTATAGTAAACTTAAATCCATTTGCTTTTTAGGGGCTACCCCATATTTACTTCAAAAATTTGCTTTGCATAGGTAAATACCACAGAGTGAGCAACATTTTCAAAAGTAGGGGGTCTGTGGCTTGGCTTTTGAAAAATAGGGGGGGGGGTCCTCAGTAATTAGCTAATTGGGAACCACTGCTCTAAATGGATGAACACAGTGGCTTGCTTCTGTTTATACTCAGGCTTCTCCTTTCATGGAGTCATGACCCAATAAGTTCCCAAGCATTGAGGCATAAGCTGCTTCTCCTGCACAGTGTCTCAGCCAGAGGCCTCTCCACCTTCACTAATTTGGCATGGAGGGGTGTTGGGGTATCTGACTGTCTGTGTAGGCAGGAGCCTGGCAATGGGGAAGGGGTTGTCTTCAACGTCTGGGGCTAGTGATAACCAATGATCTTGGATGAGGGCCCTGGTGCCATTGTCAGGCGGCAGGTTGGTATTGGCATTGTTGTGGGTTCACAACAAGCATATCTTGCTGGAGAGTGATTTTGAAAGGACAGCTCGTTTATTACAGAAGATTGAAGGCCTTATGTGATGAAAACAATGTATAATTCTCATAAATCCTGCCAGATGTCGACAAGGAATAATGTGTCAAGCAACAAAGCATTGAGGATTGTTATGAGGGAGGCCAGTATGGGCATTGGCTTAAAGTGGTTGCCAGTGTCATCTTGATTCTAAAAGCAGGAAAGGGGGGGCTTGTAGTTTACTGTATAGCAAAAATGCAAAATATTTCCGTGAATGTCTGTCACCTGGTTGGTCTCTTTACATGCTAGTTCCTAATGCTTGGGAGCTGTTGCTAGTTTGGGGAGTTTGATCCCATGATGTAAAGTTGTATACTATGTTTTAATCCACAGGAAAAGGTAAAGGTAAAGGGACCCCTGACTATTAGGTCCAGTCGTGGCTGACTCTGGGGTTGCGGCGCTCATCTCGCTTTATTGGCCGAGGGAGCCGGCGTACAGCTTCCGGGTCATGTGGCTAGCATGACTAAGCCGCTTCTGGCAAACCAGAGCAGCGCATGGAAATGCCATTTACCTTCCCGCCGGAGCGGTACCTATTTATCTACTTTCACTTTGACGTGCTTTCAAACTGCTAGGTTGGCAGGAGCAGGGACCGAGCAATGGGAGCTCACCCCGTCGCGGGGATTTGAACCGCCCACCTTCTGATCGGCAAGTCCTAGGCTCTGTGGTTTAACCCACAGTGCCACCTGGGTCCCAGGAAATCCATCACTAAATAATTGGATTTGGTTAACAACATATCTGAGATGCTATTTTCTTTCCATCCAGAGACCCCAGCTCTCCTTTCCTTCACTGAAGCAGAAATGGGAAGAATATCGGCTCCAGTGTTTGGAGTATCTCCATGAAACACCCCCTCTTATGGCAGGTAAGGCTGCTCAGCACAAATGGCACTCACAAAGAGCATCCTAACTGCATACTGCTACAGTTCTCATAGGCCATAATGTGTTTTCCATCATCTCCCCTTCCTATTAGTTTCTGCAACCTGGTCTGCAGTGTCCTGAAGGGCCAAGTTCCTAACAATGGAAAAAAATGAATTTTGCTAAGTTATAGAGTGTGAGCCTCACCCAGCTAGAAGAGAAGGACTGTAGTTCAGTTGTAGAGCTTGCTTTGCATACAAAAGGTTCCATGTTCCATCCCTGTTATCTTCAGCTGGTAGTGGAACAGATGTCTTTCTGAACCTTGGAGACTCACTGTTGGTCTAAGTGAACAGTACTGAGCTACATGGGTCAATAGTCTGATTAAAATTAGGGGATGTTGGGTGGGATGTGGGAGGGAGTCAGAAACAAAAACCATAGTGGGCATCAAGTGCATGCCCCCGGTCCCATATTTGACAGACTAATTGTGGAGTGGCTCCACCTAGGCATGTACTCGTAACTTTTGCTGCTGGGTGCTCCAGTGCAGTGTGTGCCATAATTATTATGGGGGTGCCGGTCCATGTACAAGGGGGGAATTCCCCTACCTCACATTGCAATGTTCAGTAAGCTGTCCCCCCTTTTTTGCTATCTGCATTCAGAAGGGAAATTATTGTGTTTTAAGACATTTTATATATATTTTTTAAAAATCACACATCTTGGTATTGTATTAATTAAAGGCATTTAGGATAGCTTACATTAAAAGTTTAATGTTCAAATATTAAACATATATATTACTGTAAGTATACAGTATCAGTGCATCATAGTGGTAGAAGTAATTTAGTCAGCTAAAATTACTTGGTAAAACAAATATGTATTAACAGGCTTTCTAAAACTGGACTTGGCAGGTGTCTATCAGAAAAGGGTTCCAGATTGGGACACTCCTGCTGAATATATACCCGTTCCACTATAATAACCTTGATGAAATAAGGCAGATGGAAGAAGACTGTATTGGATTACTTTACATGTGTGTTTGCTCATACCAGGAGGAGGCAGCCTAAGAGCCAAATTAGGCAAGATTGATTGTATGTTTTTTAAATTTTATTTTACAAATTATTTTCATCATGCCCTTGCTTTATCACTTACATATCACAAAATGTTGGGTTGTTTTGACTGTATGATGGTATCAAAACCTGTACCAACCAACTGAATGAAAACACAACCTACTGTAACAAGTTCAGGTTTCTGGTCATTTGGTTCCTAGTAATTTGAAAAAGAAAGCCTGCAGCATTAAAATGTTCTGGTCCCAACCCACTGGAATGGATAAGACTCGATCTGTAACCCCCCCCCCCCATATATAACAAAGCATTATATTTTTCCATTGCTTCTTCTTAGAATTGCCCTGTAACATTAGAGAATGACACTCGCTGGTAGCAGTAATAGTAAGAAGGTATTAATCTCTCTTTGCTCTGCTAGGCAGCCAACACTACACTCCTAGGCTGATGGTTTAATAAATCTGAAACTGAGCCTTTAGCGTGTTGAATAAGCTATAATGCTGATTGGTGGGCTTTTGTGTGAGTATTTCAGCAATGTGTCAATGTGTATAGTGTGGAATTAAGAGCATGACAGCAGATCATTTGTATTGAGAAAAATACATAAGGTATGTTGAGTTATTGAACTAGCAAATGCAATGCCAGAGACATGTGTTGCAAACCAGACAAAGCAGGATATCTGGTACCAGGATAATACCTTCAATGGCAGCCGCTCCTCTTCCATAGGCTACAGTGAGAATCTTATCAATTCAAGACCAAGTCGCTGGTCAGCTGAGACAGGTGAAGAACCACTGAGGTCATACTTAGCCATTTAGCAAGTAGAATTGGAGCTGATGGTGAAGTACAATCACCTTATGGCAGGGATTCAATGAGGAAAGCGACAAGGACCCAAGAAACGAGCTGAGGACACATGACACAGCTGCCTTGCTGAAGCTAAGTAGATTTGGGTCTGGTCAGTATCTTGATGGGAGACCACCTAGGAACCCCATGAGTTTCAAGATAGAAGATAAAGGGGATAGAAGTATATTGAATTAATAAACAGAATGGCAAGAACTTCACTAACAAATGCTGTGAATTGTTTGTGCAGTCTGTATTGAGTCATGCTATTAACTTACAGTTGTAGCTGTCTAGCAGCTTGAAGTAAATTGTAAAGATAGAATGGTTATTTTCCCTACCTCCTTCCCCCCCCAATGTTTGTGTCTATGTGTTGTGGGGTGTTATTAGGGAACGGGCTGTCATTATTACAACACTCGGTTCTGGATTGGGTTTCTGTTCAGTCTTAGTTGCTGAACAGGGCTGTAGAAGCATTGCGGCTGATGATTGGTGTAAGACACAAATAATGGATTTAGATCTCTCTTTTTTTGGGTGGGGGTACCTATCTAATATTAAATCCTCCCAACCTGGACTCTTGCAATGCAACCTCATAAAGCTGCTTCTTCATTTTCTTCCAATTTCTCTCCAAATATTCTCTATCTGTAGAAGGCAAGTTCTGCAACAGGACATTTGATGAATATGCATGCTGGCCTGATGGTCTGCCTGGCACCTACGTGAACATGAGCTGCCCTTGGTATCTTCCATCACCTAGCCCAGGTAAGTATGTTTTCCTATCTTTGAAGAACATCCAGTATACACAATTTCTCTCCCACCAGCCTGCTAATTTTATTTATATGTTTGTTGCGTGTATATTCTGCCACTCCTTTAAGGAACTCAAGGTGGAAGACATGATTCTCACTTCCCATATTATCCTCAAAAACAGGTAGGTTGGGCCAAGAGAGAGCCCAAGGTCACCCACTGAGCCTCATGGTCAAGGGGAGACTTGAATATTGCACTTCTTGGTTGTGGTTCGACACTCTTAGCTACTAACGTGCAAAATTTGCTAAAGGCAAGCTCAAGTTCATCTGGAACTCTGCATGTGCCCAGAAGCTATGTGTGTAGTCTGACTTCTCTCTGAAGAATGAATGCAAGCATCACTGTGGTATAACAGTAAAAGCATGCGCAGTGTAAACCCAACTTGATCATGGAAATATAAGTGGCAAGCAATAGGGCCTTGCAAGCCAGAAACATGAGCAGGTCTGCATGAACCTAATTAATCACACCCACACCCACACCATCTCCTTTTGGTAGTTACCACTTAGGTGCTGGGTCATGTTGTTGTTGTTGTTGTTGTTGTTTAGTCGTTTAGTCGTGTCCGACTCTTCGTGACCCCATGGACCAGAGCACGCCAGGCACCTCTGTCCTCCACTACCTCCCGCAGTTTGGTCAGACTCATGTTTGTGGCTTCGAGAACACTATCCAACCATCTCATCCTCTGTCGCCCCCTTCTCCTTGTGCCCTCCATCTTTCCCAGCATCAGTGTCTTCTCCAGGGAGTCTTCTCTTCTCATGAGGTGGCCAAAGTACTGGAGCCTCAGCTTCACGATCTGTCCTTCCAGTGAGCACTCAGGGCTGATTTCATTAAGAATGGATGCGTTTGATCTTCTTGCAGTCCATGGGACTCTCAAGAGTCTTCTCCAGCACCATAATTCAAAAGCATCAATTCTTCGGCGATCAGCCTTCTTTATGGTCCAGCTCTCACTTCCATACATCACTACTGGGAAAACCATGGCTTTAACTATACGGACCTTTGTTGGCAAGGTGACGTCTCTACTTCTCAAGATGCTGTCTAGGCCTGTCATTGCCCTTCTCCCAAGAAGCAGGCGTCTTTTAATTTCGTGGCTGCTGTCACCATCTGCAGTGATCATGGAGCCCAAGAAAGTAGAATCTCTCACTGCCTCCATTTCTTCCCCTTCTATTTGCCAGGAGGTGATGGGACCAGTGGCCATGATCTTCGTTTTTTTGATGTTGAGCCTCAGACCATATTTTGCGCTCTCCTCTTTCACCCTCATTAAAAGGTTCTTTAATTCCTCCTCACTTTCTGTCATCAAGGTTGTGTCATCTGCATATCTGAGGTTGTTGATATTTCTTCCGGCAATCTTAATTCCAGCTTGGGATTCATCCAGCCCAGCCTTTCGCATGATGTATTCTGCGTATAAATTAAATAAGCAGGGAGACAAAATACAGCCTTGTCGTACGCCTTTCCCAATTTTGAACCAATCAGTTGTTCCATATCCAGTTCTAACTGTAGCTTCTTGTCCCACATAGAGATTTCTCAGGAGACAGATGAGGTGATCAGGCACTCCCATTTCTTTAAGAACTTGCCATAGTTTGCTGTGGTCGACACAGTCAAAGGCTTTTGCATAGTCAATGAAGCAGAAGTAGATGTCTTTCTGGAACTCTCTAGCTTTCTCCATAATCCAGCGCATGTTTGCAATTTGGTCTCTGGTTCCTCTGCCTCTTCTAAATCCAGCTTGCACTTCTGGGAGTTCTCGATCCACATACTGCTTGAGCCTTCCTTGTAGAATTTTAAGCATAACCTTGCTAGTGTGTGAAATGAGTGCAATTGTGCGGTAGTTGGAGCATTCTTTGGCACTGCCCTTCTTTGGGATTGGGATGTAGACTGATCTTCTCCAATCTTCTGGCCACTGCTGAGTTTTCCAAATTTGCTGGCATATTGAGTGTAGCACCTTAACAGCATCATCTTTTAATATTTTAAATAGTTCAGCTGGAATACCATCACTTCCACTGGCCTTGTTATTTGCAGTGCTTTCTAAGGCCCATTTGACTTCACTCTCCAGGATGTCTGGCTCAAGGTCAGCAACCACACTACCTGGGGTGTACGAGACATCCATATCATGGGTCATGTAGGGTGGGAAATACATTGGGACTTGGTGTTACTTGAACAAAGAGGTAATTGACATGTGGACTGGTTCAGGACTGTCGGTTTTAATTCCAAAGATCCTTTCAGTATAAAGGGGGGGGGGCGGGCACTATGCTGAGTATGGGTGGGAAAGAGATTTCTTAATTGAAGTCCTTTTTTTCTGACACACCTCTCTCTCTCTCTTGCATGAGTATCCATATTGTACTATGTTTGGTTGCTAGTGACTGTTATCTTAGGGTCATCTGAAAATTGAATTTACAAGCTCTTTATTGGTTTCTCAATCATTAATAAACATATACATTATTTACAGCTACTTAAAAATTTGCTTGTATTAATGTGCAAAATTGTTGACTTCCCAATTAATTGATATAAGAGCCCATCAAACATTCTATAACTCCTTTCAATAATTCTTCCCCCCCTTTATCTAATAACCTACATGCAGGATTAAATGCCTTCCCTTCAGCAAACCTATTTATTTTCCAACTTAGGACTCGGTGGCAGTCATTTGGCTGCTAACAGCACTAAAAATCATCACTGCAGGAGAGAGCCAAGATTTACCATAATCCTGTACCTCAATAAATTACCAGAATGTGCTGCATCTTTCATGTACTTTTGCAAATAAGCAAAAGCTGAATTATCCTGGGGTAGAATACAATTTTCACTTAAAACACATTAACATTTGGATCTCTTCAGAAATTTTCATTAAAGGATTGCAAACCACTTTGGAAACAAATTAAGCTTTATAATCCTCTCATTCCTGTTGCTATAGTATATCCTCATTTTTCTTTGTTGTCCCAATAGACTTGATGATGGGCTGTGGTAATCCTTGGTCTCCTCCATTATAAATGGATGTGTAGTTTTGTGTGTGTGTGTGTGTGTGTGTGTGTGTGTGCTGTTAATCTCGTCATACTTTTACTTTAAAGTGGATTACTACAATGCAGTCTATGTGGGGCTGCCCTTGGGTTTATAAACTCCAGCAGGTGCAGAATGCTGATCAGGGGCATCTTGCTGACAACACGTGAGACTATTGTTGAAACATCTGCACCAGCTGCCCATCCACTACCAAGTCAAGTTCAAGTGTTTTAATTTACAAAGCCCTGAACAACATAGGTAGAGGGACTCAGGGACTGCTTGAACCCTTATATTCCAGCCCACCCAGCCACTGAGATAATCTGCAGCGGCATTGATGATCATTCCCCAAGTTGGCGAGACTCATTTGATAACTACAAGAAACCAAGTCTTTTGTGTCACTGGCTCTGTATTAGGAGAGGGGTAGTACATCTGGTGGGAGAAGCGTCACATTCCTTCTGGAGTAGCTTGTCCACCTTTGATCTCCACCCTGTACTCAGCTCCCACCTGTGGCTCCTAGAAGCTATCAGCATGCAACAGTGGCCACCCCCTAGGAAATAACTTTAACTGGCCAGCTAAACCAGGTGAGTCTAGCTGATAGGTCTCAAATCCTCAGTGAGTTAGGGACTTCCCTGCATGTGAACACATGCTCTTGTGGATTGAGCGGACGAGACCAATTGTGTGTCAAGGCCCCCAAGGCAGCCCCCGTTAGAATAAAAATTCACTCTGACACAGATTTTTGGTTTAAGGTTAATGGGTAAAAATTTAGGCCACAACTTCATTGATTACAGCAAATGTGAGCGGTATTGGCTTAGGTATTGGCAAAGGACTATATTGGACTCCTGCCCCCTTTACAGGAAGTCAGTAATGGTAAACCACTAAAAGAGGAAGCTACATCGGGGGAACCCGCCTGTAGCTGTCCTTGGTGTTCCCAGAGGCCTGGCATGGCCCTAGCCCCTCAAGTGGACTTCGGACAGGATCTAGGCCTTCAACAGAATACCCTTGGTCAATGGTGGGGCAGGCGATGGCCGACCTCCCCTCCCCCACAAGTCAATGAGCCAATGCCTAACCGCCAAACCTTACAAAGTTGTGACAATTGCTAAGAGGTAGGCGAAAACCAAGTGGCCAGGGCCAATCTGCCAAATGGAAAAATTCCTACCTGGTCCCCGTCCCAAGAGAGAAGTGAGGGGCAGATGGGGCTCACCAACCTAGAAAGGTAGCCCATCTAGGAGAAGGAAAACTCTGATCCTAAACCTATGCTGCCTTGCATGATAGCTTTGGGAAAAGAAAAGGTTAAGGAGTAAACCCTGCACAAATCCAGAGTGTATTCCCTAAGACAGTTGGATGGCACCTTGCATGCCTGCTTCCGGCAACTCCTGCAGCCAAGCTGGTGCCCAACACATTGCTTTCCTTTCCTTTGGACCGCGCCAGTGAGGCCAAGAGTCTTGTCATCTGAGCAGCCCAGGATCTCCATACACACTGCCCAGGCTTGTACTCTAGAGAGATCACTTTGATGCTGCTAATTGCAGCGGTTTGACTTCACCCCTGAAGGCACACTCCATTGTCCCTGAGACAGACGAATGTCAACAAGGGATTCAGCAGGCACCTTCTATCCCAACTTTTCAAGGCCTGCTGAAAACTTTTGTATCCCGTCAGACTTATACAAACAATTAAGAATATATCTTTCCATAATAGTTAAATTATTTCTGATTTTAACTTTTTATATAGTTTTACTGTATAGCTTTATGTGTAATTATTGTAAATGCTCTGATTTTTAAAATAAATAAATGACAGTATATGAATATTGTTATAAATAAAAAAATGAATAAACTTAACTTCCCAAAACCTCACCACAGCAGCAATGTGATGGGTCTTCCTCCTTGGGCCTTCATTATGTACTAAAACCTAATCAGCATATGGGAAAAAATCTTTTTGAGTTTCCTTTGCTAATCTGGACATTAAATCCTTTTCCAGAAATTATGTAACCAGATAAACTAGGTTAGGTTTTTCATTAAGTGAGGGTGCATAATGGATTCCCTTTTAGACAGAACTCTTACTAAAACTGTTGGAAATAAGAATTTGTTTAAGTTAGCAAAATAAGGGAATGCTTGGATGGGGGCTCTTCACTGTTTGGTGGGGGCTATAGTACCAAATATTACTCAAGATTCCTATACATGTTTTGAAAGTTAGGCCATTTCACGTAGCCCAAGATGGCAGCATCTACTTCTCTTATTTCTGCCTTTATGTAGAATAATAATGCAAAGAGAGAGCTAAAGGTTCGGCCGCTCCTTAAAATTTTATATTTAATTAGTTAGTTAGTTAGTTAGTTAGTTAGTTAGTTAGTTAATACCCTGCCTTTTTTCCTGACAGGGATTCAAGGCAGCATATAGATAAAAACTGTAGAGTCTTTTCTTCCAGTATTTTGGCCAATTAGAGCTGGCCAAAAATGAATACATGTACCAAAGCTTCATAGCTGAACTTCTGTCAAGTATCAAGATTATTAGCATCTAAACCGATAATTTTATGAGGGCAAGCAGACCTAGGAAGACTTGAACTCTGAAAATGTGTAACAAACCATTAATTGCCTATGTGTAACAAAGGCATAAAAAATAAATTTACCATGATGCATACTTTGTGAGGACTGGCTACTTTTGTCGACTTTGGCTCCCAGCACCTGAGTTTTCCTTTGTCAAGTGGAGCCCAACTAAGACTGTCAATTTGGGCAAAGAACCTGTAGTCAAAATTAGTCAGGAGTCTCACAGTTCTTTAAGGGGTGAAAGTCATGAACTATTTCGTGTTGTATTCATCAGCTTTCATTGTCCATGCAGATGAAGAGGTTTCTAGCTCTCTCAGATTAGAGTTTAGTTACAGCTATCACTATTGGTAATCATGCAACACGATCACTTGCTTTTAAAAAGAACAGAAATCTGTGTAGTTATTACTGGTGGTTAATTTAGTGGGCCTAGACATCTGGCAGCAGGAGCGAAGCCTGTCTTGCATGGCCCACTGGTGAGCACTTGGCTTTAGAGAGTTTTACGATGTGGGCATTTACCTTATTTGCACTGCCCATATTCATATTTGCTGTGAACGAGAAGATTTGCGCTGTTTCTCCTGAATCACAGATTTTGTTCACCCTCAATGTACTTCACACTCCAAGATAGAAACTACAGGACACCCCTGCCTCCCCTCCCGCCCCCCAAAATGAGCTTTGCTGGCAGATGACACATCAAGCTTGGCAGAAACTCTAGGAAGAGGACAGTGAGATGGAAATTTATTTTTCCGTATTGTAGCCAAGTGAGAGTATCATTTGCTTTTTCATCTCTTCAGGGGCTTGGTTTTCGCAGGATTTTGTTCTCCCTACAACTCCCTTTTGTCCTTAAATAATAGCTGCCTTGCTCTCCCTCTCCTTTTTTAAAAAATGAAGATCTCTATGAAGCCTTTAAACAGCTTTTAATTTCTTAGAGATAACGTCCAACCTTATCAATATCCAGGATACTTTCATTTCTGTTCTTCCTCGAGTGAGTAGGAAGAATACTCAGGGGCTCACTTTTTCAGGTCTTTTTAGGTGGGGGATTTTTCCTGAGCTAAATGTAAAAAACTTGCCCAGTGGTAAATTTACCTTCCTTTTTTCAACCATGCTGAGGCAATTTCTGGCATTCGGTGGAATCACTGCAGCTGCAAAGGAGCATAAGAATATCGTGTCCTCAGGAAAATAGAGCTTTCTCTTTTAGAGAGGGTATCTATCTCTTGTTACTGTCACTGGGAATGTAATCTCATTTTTGTTACCATTTTATAATTTAAGCCCTGCTGCCAATAACACTGTGTAGACCAAGAAAGCTTGGAGTTGCTAAGGTAATCCATTTTACATTTTATGACTCCTTCAGGGTCCTAATATTTATTGTCTAATGGCCCTAAATCCTCTTAAATAGAAAATCTTCCAGGGACGCAAGTTCCAAACAAGAGTTATAGGTGCAGTAACCACATTTGTTTTTCTTATGCCCTCTGGAGTACACAGGGTTTTGCTGCAGACTGGTGCAGCATAGTTATGCCTCAGGAGCACTGATACGATGTGTCCATATGGCTTGGTCATAAGAGCCAGGGGCAAGAATGTGTTGCTTCAAACTATAGCCTTACTTCTGAACAAAATGCATGGCAGGTCAAGGCTTTACTAGATGTACAGGATGCAAGTAGCGCAGTTGTTTCAACTGGGTGTTTAGTGAAGCATTCCTGCAGTACAAAGATAATTTTGATTCTAACCCATTTAATTATTATTTTTTTCTGAATTGTGTCCACATGACTTATTATTCTGGATTGAGGGAAGGAGACATGGTTAAATACTGGTTGCACACTTATCTAGTTCCAAAGAAAGTGTTGGTGGATGGGGTTGCTTTTGAACATTTGAAGCTGCTAGGTGAGATCATACAGGGATTTGGAGTGTGGTGTCATCAATGAGTTCTGCCTGAGAAAGCAGGTAGTTAGCTTGATCGAGACCCAGGTGGCTTGTTTGACTTGGAGTGACTCTTCCCATCTTCAGCTGCTTCACCAGCTATGACGGTTCCTGGTTGAGGATAGTCTGGCCACAGTGGTCCATGATCTGGGACCCCCCAACTGGGTTATAATGCATTGTGCATGGACCTGTGCTTGAAGACAACTCAGAAGCTTCAGTTAGTGCAGAACACAGAAGCCACATCTGGTGTGGCTGGATAGGATGTTTTTTTACACTGATCCCTAGGAAGCTGTGCTGCCTGCCTGTTTGCTTCCAGGCCGAATTGAAGATGTTGGTTTCAACCTTTTAGTGTCCTGAACAACTTAAGGCCCAAATACCTGAAGAGATGTCTCCCGTATACATACCTGCCCATGTCTTAAGATCTGCTGCTTGAAGTGCAATATGTTTTTGCATGTTATGTGTCAACAAGGGAGAGAGCTTTCTCTGTTATGGTGCCCCAACAGGAAACCATCTCTGTTAGGTTTTTGGTGCCAAGTTAAAAAAACCAAAAAACTGTTTGCCCAGACTTCTGTCCCATTTTTTAAATCTATCCTGTTGTGCATCACTGCATTTTAAAGTTGATTTGATAGTTTTACAGCTGTATGACAGTTTTGGTCTTGTTTTGTATATTGGCCTGATACCTATTTGATGAACAGTGGTTTTCATATATTTTAATAAATTAAATGAAACAGCCATTGGGTTCCCTGATCCCACTTACTGCCTAAGCCTTTACTGTATGGCACAGGATGGATGAATACTGAACTACATCACCTTTTCTTTTTATGTAAGCCCCCATATTAAGTTTGTTTATTTATATATATATACCATCCTTTTGCAAAACATCAGGGCAGTGTACAACTACAGAAAAACGTTTAAAAGCAATACAAGCTAGACATTCCTGCATGTTATGTCTCGAATGTGGAGATGGAGTTGAGAGCCAAACTCCATGTAATTACATTTAAGGTGTTTGACATCACTACCACGATATGCTTACAGACTTGGGTAGATAGAGACCGTGAAGGCTTATTTTGCTCCCAGTGGTCTGCCATGCATAGCTGGCATGCTGCGCTTAGTTTGGTGAACCAGATTATTCTGTGTTATGTTAAATAAAGTAAAGATTTGGTTTGAAGCATAGAGCTTGGGCACCCGACACGCTTGAGTTGAATTATCAGCATAGATGAGTATCTCAGCATGTTTCTCATATTTTAAATGGTACTAATATAAGTCTGCCTGAGAAGGTAAATGTTGCAAAGAAGATAAAGAACATAAAATATGTAAATACTTTATAAATTATTAATAATTTCATTTCTGCAAAATAGTCTTAAGTCGCAAAGTGCTAAGCTTGTGAAATGGAGTCATTTGCCTCTCATCAAGCACATAGGCTGTTTAATTTTGCACAATGACTCATATTTGCATTGTTACCCTTTCACATTCCTGCATTTTACTGACGATGATCCTCCAGGGAGCTTTTCTGTTATAGGCCAAATGGTCCCCAAGAGGCACAGGTCCCTACTACTTATTTTGAAAGTGCTGCAGATAAAAGTTTTATCCCCCAAACATGTTCCAAATGTTGACTTTTAGAATTTCTATTCATCACCTTAAATTTTATTTGAGCGAGAGCAAAATCCTTAATGGCGTCATGTTTATGAGGGAATCTACTTTTTATAGCTTTTCCTTGAAGATAATGACAGCAGATTCTGGCTTATTTCCAGAGTCATTTTACACTTCTGGGGCTAATTTACTTTGCTTCCTGACAACTGGAGTAACCTGAAGTGAGTTAGGGAAGAGCAGGAACAAGTGCTCAATCAGCATAATTGCTTTTGCAAGAAACAACCTGGCTTTGCATATGTGAAAGCAGCTTGATTATCACTATCCCTGGAGTCAAATTAAGCAAGGGGAAAGTCCCTATTGAATGAATACAAATGCAGAGCCTTCTTTGAACTTGTGCTCTCCTACAATGTGCTGGGTGGGTGAGAGTCGCTAGGCTGTGAACTGCAAATCAGCCCTGAGTGCTCACTGGAAGGACAGATGCTGAAGCTGAGGCTCCAATACTTTGGCCACCTCATGAGAAGAGAAGACTCCCTGGAAAAGACCCTGATGTTGGGAAATATTGAGGACACAAGGAGAAGGGGATGACAGAGGACGAGATGGTTGGACAGTGTTCTTGAAGCTACTAACATGAGTTTGACCAAACTGCGGGAGGCAATGGAAGACAGAAGTGCCTGGTGTGCTCTGGTCCATGGGGTCACGAAGATTCGGACACGACTAAATGACTAAACAACAACAACAACAGACCTATTTGGATTTAGACACAGGAAGGAACCCACTTTCTGTGTATTTTGATTTTTTAAAATGGGAAATAAGTAGAAACAGTAACTAGATAGTAATCTCCAGAGATAAAAATATCACTTGAATGCTTTGGAACAGGTGGTTAAGAAGATGGAGTTGCCGGATATGTTGAAGCCTCCAAGGAATCCTGCTTTAGAAGAGATATCAAAGGGAAGATAGTGTTAAAGGATTTGGGTTGGGCTGGGTGTCATTGTGGGATCCTCTTCAACCCTGTGATTCTAGAGATGAAAGACTGGGATATGGAGAAGGGGAGGACTGCTAATATAGGCAGACTAGTTCCTTGGTCAAGTCTTCTCTTTTGTAATATAAGCTAGGACAATACGTTTCCATTGGAACTAGAGAGCTGGAAACATAAGTAAGGCAAAAGTGGCCATACATTTCTTCCTTCCTCACCTGGTTGGATGTGATATCATTGAAGGATGCATGTCTGTGTGTGCAGGTCTGGCAGTATAAAAGAACAGTAGACAACTGGTGCTGGTGACTTGCAGTCTGTGAAGATCCAATTGCTAAAGTGCTGGGGTTCCCCTGGAAATCTGATGGGAATCAATATCTTTTGGAGCTAATGCTGTTAACCCCCATCTTATTCTCAGCCTGTATGTATAGCACTAAAATGTAATATATTTGCAGTGACGTTATTTAAAGGAATCCAATCCAAGGTACAGACTGAAACCTCTGAAATGTCTTCCTGATTGAATATGGGGCATGTATAATGGTACATTTACAGAAGTTCCACAGAAGTATAGCCACACAAAATAATGGTTTATTTCCATAATGGAAAAAATACTGTATCCATGAAATATTGCACTAACAGAGATGCCATGGCATAGGTCTGGTGTAACAACAGGAGTCAGATTCACTTGAATAAAAGTTTGATACTGAGTTCCATGTTGAATATTATCATTGTGCATTATACCTAACTCAGAAATGACTGTACAGCTCCAATACTTTTTCCATGCCTATAGAAGATATTTGAGATGAACACTACTGTGCTTAGTATTTACCTATAGAAGCTGGTTTCTTTCACATTGGTACAGGTGTGTTCTAAAGTGCTTCGTATTATTTTCAAGATCATTTTTAGAGGACTTTTTATAAATTATTCTGCCATCGTTGTGCAAAGGGAACTAAGGGTGGAAATAAAAGGTAGTTGTAGACTATTTTTGTTGTTCTCCATGGGGAGACAGACTACAAGTTTTTATGAATAGAAACTTGCTTTGCTCATGAAACAAAGGTTGCTGAAAGCCGATGTGCTGCCTGTGTGATTGATAAATTTAGGTTGTGCTGGTTGAGTGGAACTGTTCAAAGAACAAAGTCTTGTGCTAGGATATATTATCTTTTGCCATCAAAGGGCAAACCACTCTGTCAAGGAGCAGCAAGTCAATCTACCACAGCAAATAATTTGGCTATTACTCATAAACAGCAGATTCACCACTGCCTTCTGGAAAAAAACTGTTACCTTTTCCAGAACATTTCCCCTGTCGAGAATTAAGAAGAGTTATTAAATTTGGGACAACTTATGATGCTCAACACGTGTGCAGAGCGCACTGAGGGGAAACTCTACTCTCTGCCTCTTCTCCCTCAGCTTGTCTTTCCCTGTCTGGGTAAAATGTGATAGGCTAGGACATGATGTAATTTGTTTCAAAGATAAATTATGTGGCAATTTATTCCAAAGGACAATTGGGTGACTAATCTTCCACCATTCCTGACACACAGCTGTAGTAAAATGCAGATCAGGTTGGTTGTTTTAAAGGGGGAAGCATTTAATTTGTTTTTTTATTTCCAGCATAAGTGAGCTAGCTAATGAAATATTTGTGAGCCTCCTGGCATGTGATAACATATTTCCTATATCTAAAAGTGTTTTGCCAGATGTAGTATTTGATTTGATTTACAAGCTCATCCAAGAACAAGATAAATGATGACATTAACTCCAGTTCTAACTATTGGCCTCCCCTCTCAGTCTTTTATCAGCAAACAGGGACTGTTTGGATTCTGGGCACCAATCCATATCTTTAAACATTTAATACTAATAAGGTGTAATTGACATGGAATTCAAGCAAACAGGCTCTATTAAGGCTATCGCTTCTAAGAAACTAACTTTTTGTGTGAAAGCATCTTACATAGAATGTGAAATAAATCAAAGCCCTGGCCTAATTGTGCAGCTTTACAGCATCATTTTTAGAATATTGGTCTCTTTTGTGTAAGCTTTAAATGCTTATTGATTTCTTTCAGTTTGAGGCAACTTCCATGGAAAAATAAGATCTCACATGAAGAAGCAAGGTGATGGCAGTTGGATATTAACATAAAGCTGTTTTGATCAAAGCAGCGCAAAGCTGGTGCAGCACATTGTCTCACCTTTAAAAACACTTACACAAAGACAAGTATAAACTGTGTCACTTCGTACAACTCTATGAACTGAGTGTGACTTTTTTTGTCTTTGTTGCACCTTATGAAACACATCCTTGCCATTGCAACCTAATACAGCATTCAGACATGTCTTTTGAATTCCTGTGTTCTAAATAACTCCCATCTTGTTAAATCCTGGCCACTTTTGACATGCCAAAAGCAACTCAGCATGAGTTTGGCATTCTGGCTGGAGGTTTCTGTCCCCTCCCTACACCCTGGTGACTGGTGAAATTCAGGACGTTCCTTTTAAAGCAAAAAACAATTGTTTTAGGTGTTTTGCACAAGGTAAAATGTATTTAAATACAAGCTAAAGAAATGCATATTTTAAAATAAAGATGTAATCATAGCATAGAAAATAGCATAGAAAAAGATGTAATCATAGCATAGGAAATAGTATCAAATGAATTATTATTGGCTGGAACCAGAGTTGCACTTAGCAGAGTTCCTGAGGAGGTGATTTTTTTCTCTCCAAGGGGTTGGGGGCCACAGGAATTGCACAGGGGAATTGGGGAAGATTACTTTTTCCTCTAGTGAGGAGTCATTGCTGGATCTTAGTGCCTTCCATGAATGGAAGGAGTCCTTTCATTTGTGGTTCAGTCAATCTAGATAAACATTTTGATTTACTGATTTAGATTTCTGAAGCTCCTGTGGAATGTCTGGGCTTGTATGAATGCAAAACTTGCATATTCCTGGCCAAAGGGAGATTTCAACTGGGATAAGCATTGACAATTTTTATGAATAGCGGTATATAAATATTTTTATAAATAAAAATAAATGAACTTCAAATTCTGGTAATGCCACTTTTAAAAAGTAAACTCTTAAGTTTTCTTAAGTAAATTATCTGAGATTATTTCTGTGTTTACTATGGCAGCGACAAACTTTAGTATCTTTTGGTTACCTCTTGGCTTCTGAGAGTGCCTTGTTCATTGTCCATAGAGAACAGTAGGCACCAGATCATTTAGACTGTAACTTATTTACTGACATGGATGCCAACCAAATGCTAATTTCTATCGAGTGGGATGTAAATTATTCTAAGAGAAAAGCCATGTGGTTCAGGAAATAGATTCACTCTCAAGTTACAGAGTTCAGATCCATTGAGTTGTCACTTGCCGCTTTTCCGAGAAACATATAATGAACTTGCTTCACTTTTCTAGTAGAAAAACAGTGTCAAAATTCATTAAACTCGAAGCCTCAGAGGCTGGGTTCAGATGTAAAGCAAATCCATAGTTTGTGCAAACCATTGTTAAGAACTGTATCATTGTTTGATCATCTACATGTATAGCAGACAACCAGTGCTTGTCTGCTTTTGTTTCCCATCTGTTCAGGACCCAGCTTAATAAGTCCACTTGAATCTCCAAGAAGGGAGCAGAGATGAGGCACAACAGACACAAGGCTTGTTCATATCTCAGCTTGATAAGCCAAGATATATGTTTGTGCAAACTGAGCCATTAAAAGAAACCATAGTTTACCTAAACAAGCCATGGTTTCATGTTACATTTCTGTACATAATCAGATATGTAACATGAGAATCCTAAAATGTGGTAGAAGCAGCTTGAACTACTTCTATGTCAGTACTATGGTTAAATATACATTACTGAAAGCTGTCAGGGGGAAATACCAGGCTAGGGCTTTTTGCTGGTTGGATTTTGCTTTTGTTTTATGTCATCTTCCATCATTATGTGCTTTCTGGTCTTGGATAGGGCAAGTTTACCGCTTCTGCACACTGGAGGGCACGTGGCTGCTGGAGGAAAATTCCACCATTCCATGGAGGAACATATCTGAGTGTATGGCTACTGATGAAGTAAGTGCCTAAGATTTTGCTGGAATAATCACTAGCCTTTATGCTACATCCTCTGTCCCCAGAGACTGTTACAGCAGTACTAATGGTAGTGATATTTTTTAGATGTAAGTTTTCTGTTAGGTAATAAAGCATGCTACCCACTGCTGGTTGCTCGAATTCAGATTGTTTCAAAACTTCAGTGGAATTGAAACAAGTAGCATGCGCATGGCATTCTTTGGTTCCAACGTTTATCAGGGCTGATACTAATTATTGCAACCAGTATAGAAGCTGCAAATGTTGAAGGAAATTGCTTGTATGTGTGACCATAGGGGGGAGAAAGCAAGAAAATACACCAACAATGTGGTATAATTTTGTGTGGTTTCTCCCTTTACAAGATACTTGTGAAAGGCAATGGGAAATGGATGGGGTTGCAAAACTCATCTTTTTAGCAGTTTTGTATTTTCATTTACGTTGCCTTCAGCTGGGCAGTACTGACTTAGACTATTATAATAACCACCTGGACTTTTTAGGAGGAACTATGTGAACACGCATCAGCTTAAACCATGGGTAGGCAAACTAAGGCCCAGGGCCTGGTTCCGGCCCAATCGCCTTTAAATCCGGCCCGTAGACGGTCCAGGAATCAGTGTGTTTTTACATGAGTAGAATGTGTCCTTTTATTTAAAATGCATCTCTGGGTTACTTGTGGGGCATAGGAATTCATTCACCCCCCCAAACAAAAATATAATCTGGCCCCCCACAAGGTGTGAGGGACAATGGACCAGCCCCCTGCTGAAAAAGTTTGCTGACTCCTGTCTTAAACCAAAGGATTTCAATGCTCAGAGGTTTCTGAAGTAGTCTGTGCTGCCCCACAAAGTTTTGCAACAAGACAAAGTACTTGCAAGCAATTTGTTGGAAACTTAAGACTTTAGAAAGCTGAATGCAAAGCTGTGTAAATGTTCCTCATCACATGAAATTAGTTGGGGGCAGTCCAGTGGAAGTCAGACTACCATAATTACCGGTACTATTGAACATAAATATAGCACTTCAGAGTTTGCAGCACAGTAATCTTCACAACTAGGGACGCAGGTGGCGCTGTGGGTTAAACCACAGAGCCTAGGACTTGCTGATCAGAAGGTCAGCAGTTCGAATCCCTGCGACGGGGTGAGCTCCCGTTACTCGGTCCCTGCTCCTGCCAACCTAGCAGTTCGAAAGCACGTCAAAGTGCAAGTAGATAAATAGGTACCGCTCCAGTGGGAAGGTAAACGGTATTTCCGTGCGCTGCTCTAGTTCGCCAGAAGTGGCTTAGTCATGCTGGCCACATGACCCGGAAGCTGTACGCCAGCTCCCTCGGCCAATAAAGCGAGATGAGCGCCGCAACCCCAGAGTCTGCCACGACTGGACCTAATGGTCAGGGGTCCCTTTACCTTTACCTTTAATCTTTACAACAACTCTGTGAGGTAAGGATTGAGAGCAGTACATGTGAAAAGGATCTAGGAGTCTTGGTTGACCACAAACTTGACATGAGCCAACAGTGTGACGCGGCAGCTAAAAAAGCCAATGCAATTCTGGGCTGCATCAATAGGAGTATAGCATCTAGATCAAGGGAAGTAATAGTGCCACTGTATTCTGCTCTGGTCAGACCTCACCTGGAGTACTGTGTCCAGTTCTGGGCACCACAGTTCAAGAAGGACACTGACAAAAGCCTGGAAAGGATGCCTTATGAGGAACGGCTAAGGGAGCTGGGCATGTTTAGCCTGGAGAAGAGGAGGTTAAGGGGTGATATGATAGCCATGTTCAAATATATAAAAGGATGTCACATAGAGGAGGGAGAAAGGTTGTTTCCTGCTGCTCCAGAGAAGTGGACACGGAGCAATGGATCCAAACTACAAGAAAGAAGATTCCACCTAAACATTAGGAAGAACTTCCTGACAGTAAGAGCTGTTCGACAGTGGAATTTGCTGCCAAGGAGTGTGGTGGAGTCTCCTTCTTTGGAGGTCTTTAAGCAAAGGCTTGACAACCATATGTCAGGAGTGCTCTGATGGTGTTTCCTGCTTGGCAGGGGGTTGGACTCGATGGCCCTTGTGGTCTCTTCCAACTCTATGATTCTAAGGTTATATTGGGCTGAGGGTAAGAGATGGAGGGCTGCTTAGAGAGAGCCAGTGTGGTGTAGTGAGAAAGAGCCAGTGTGGTGTAGTGGTTAAGAGCGGTAGTCTCGTAATCTGGGGAACTGGGTTCGCGTCTCCGCTCCTCCACATGCAGCTGCTGGGTGACCTTGGGCCAGTCACACTTCTTTGAAGTCTCTCAGCCCCACTCACCTCACGGAGTGTTTGTTGTGGGGGAGGAAGGGAAAGGAGAATGTTAGCCGCTTTGAGACTCCTGAAGGGGAGTGAAAGGCGGGATATCAAATCCAAACTCTTCTTCTTCTTCTTCTTCTTCTTCTTCTTCTTCTTCTTCTTCTTAGAACCACCTTGTGATCCTCCACGTCAAAACTGAGACTGAAAGTGGTGATTTCCAAGCTCATTTTAGACATCATTCTATATCAGCTTTTGGCTACAATTGTTTACTGTAGGGGTGAAGTGCATGCTCTCAGGGATAATCTTCTGGAGGTCAGAAACAAACATTATAAGGGTCACTTTTCTTTCTTTCTGACATTCCCTTCTCTCTTTCTCCCCATGCATTGGGCTGCTGGGGGAGAGATAAGCCATTTCTACTGCAGGTCTGAAGGGCTTTTGTCCTGCCTCCTCCCTCCAAATGTTTAAACTCTCATTCTCCCCCCCCCCCCACTATCTTCCTGTCCACCTCTCCCTCTGGGCTCTTCCAGCCAGCATGAAATTATTCTAAGGGTCACATGTTGCCGACCGCGGTCTACATTGCCATGTTACGATTATTCAGCAGAAGTGGGAAGAATACAAATAGAGAACAGGGCAGGAGAGAAATTCTGCAAGTTTGAAGTGAGGTTAATTAAAATGCAGGAAATCCCCAAACTTGCTTCCCCATCTATTTTCTCATTCTTTTGAATGCCTGTGACATAGCTGAAGATGATGTTCGGAGAAGCTGAATTGCTGTAATACAAACCACATGCAGGGACATTTTTTGTCTCCATTGGCTGTTTAAAAGATTATTTCACAGTTGTGTAGAAAGCTGCCAACAAGACAGATGCTTAACGACAGTGCTTGGTCGTTTGGCACCTGTCTCATTTCCATAAAATAGAGTGCTTTGGGGGGTAATGATTTAGAAACCCTGAATACTGTGTTGTGTCCTGAAATGTAAATACTGATTTTTATTTTCAATTTTTGACAACCCCACCAGCTTATTCTCACACTGTTTAGAGCCATAGATAAAAATAGAACTCAGAACAATCTTTAGATTTGGGTAGGGTGAAGGTCATCATGTGGCTTGGCTGTAGCTGTCCTTGAGCATGAAATCCAACTGGAAAGATTGAAGCTCAGAGGAATGGTCACAGACTAACAATTGGTCCAGGCAGAGCTCATTAAAATAAATGGAAGTTCTGCCAGTGACTTATGAATTTCACCTATAGTTCTGCTGCTCCTGTCTTAAGTTTGTGCCCTTTGCAATTTCAAACTAACTCCATGCATTGGTTATTAATTTAAAGTTGGCTGACACATGTAGTTACTGCTCTCCCTTCTGTTCTGAATTCTTCTTTCCTTTTCCAAATTAGTCTTCCCTTTAAAAACAGCAACACCCCTCCACACAATCCAAATCACTCAGAAGACATTTGGGTGGCATATCTCATATACCGCCAGCTCATGTGGTCCTGGAGAATTTCCCCTTTCCTGTGTGAGAGGAGGCAGCACTCTGTTTGTACAGGGGACAAAACACCACTCCAGTATCAAGATACAAAATATAAGGGCCAAATTAGGCTCAATAACAGACTTCCATATTTGGGTTTGAGTTTCATTTTATTATTTTCATGTAATGAGTTTTTAAGCTTTCAGGATAAGTTATGCTCCCAGGGCACATCGTCCTGAACAAAAAAAGAACACATGGTTTTGGGATTCCTGATATATTGGACTTGATGTTTGTGATCTGTACTACTTATGTTTTTGTATAAGATTGTTGGCTTTGCGGTTCTGTTTATTCACTCAACTATGCCTTGCATTGACCATCTGCTCATCTTAGAGGCTTTTGAGGAAGCTGGGTTCGTCCAATAACTATATCCTTCCATTGTGTTCTTATGTTATCTTCTTTTAGGACTCACCAGAAGGCCACATGCTATTCCTTTCTGCCATCTATACCACTGGATATGCCCTTTCCTTCTCGGCCCTTGTCATAGCCACTGGCATCCTTCTGGGGTTCAGGTAACCTTGATATGCCTACAAAGAGTCATGAACTCCAAATTGTAAATAGCATTTGACTAGTACTTGTGTGCACTAATGATGCCTGTTGCAAAATTTCAAAAACCTCAAACCTTTAAATGCAATAAAGAAGTCAAAGGCAGCATAAAGGTGAGCTTCACATAAACGGTGGGAGAGTTTAAAGAGTTTGTTGTAAACTATTACAAACATATAGTGAGGAAACTGCGGTGCAAGAAGAGAGTGCCCAAGTTCACTGTGTTATATAACCAATAGTGATAATATTTTGCCTTCATCAGTCAGAACCATACCGGGCTATCGCTTGTTCTTGGCGTGCTGTACATCGGAAGCAGCTGATATTTGTGCTTAATAAAGAGACATAAACTCTCCTGCCCCCTCCCCCGAAGAGGTATTAGTTTGATGCTATAACAGATGTAAACTCTGAAATTACTATTAACTCAGATATGGCTGAACTATTGTGTAGGAACATTTTGCTTTGTATCATAGACAGAGCATTTTTATTTCGATGGAGGGACAAAACTGCCTTGCTCTACTGCACATTTCTTTTCAGATGGGGTTTGTTATTAGGTGGCAGAAAGGCAGGGGAGAAGAAATGTTTGAGATTCTTGAATAAAGGATTGCTGTTACATTGATACTGGGTTCTAGCTACTGAGTTGAATTTTTTTTCTTTTTGACAGGTTGTGATTTCTGTTCTCCTAGAGCATGACTGAGATTCATAATGAATGTTCATTGTTACTTATTGTGAGCCTAGAGGGGAAATCATGCTCCCACAACAGTCCATATAATTCTTAAGTGGCATATCAGTATAGAGGCTTTTCTTTCTTTTCAAACAATAGGTAGTAAATATCAGAACTTCTCTTGATGGAAGCTGATGCTTCTGCCACAGCCCCCTGCAGATTTTCCCAGTACACCGAAAGCTAAGGCATGCCTCACGAAATGTATTTCTTTATCTAAAGAGATTTGAAGATCAGTATAAAAATCTCTGTTCTTTAAATCCCTCTCCTGTGACCACTTTAGTAAAAATTCAAAATAGTTCCCCACTTCTCCACATCTTTTTTAGTCTAAATGTGGTTTGGAGCTTTTCGGGGTGAAGGCATTATAAGTTTTCCTTTCAACATAAGAAGAAATCCCTGCAGCTCTTCCTGAATTATATGCCAAGTGACTCATTTGCCCACTTCAGTTTTGAGCGGAGCCCCCTTGTTGTCGACAATTGTTACAGCCTGCACATTTTAGTAACTTAAACATCATGATTATTTTTCAGGCATCTGCACTGCACCAGGAACTACATTCACTTGAACCTTTTCACCTCATTTATCCTCCGTGCTATATCCATCTTCATTAAAGACTCCGTGATAACTTGGATGTATAGGACAGCCCCTCGTGAACAGCAGTGGGAGAGTTTATTCTCTTATCAGGTAGGGGGATGAGGCCAAAGCACCTTTAGTATCAGTGATCCTGTGACTCAATATATTTGTATTTAACTTTCCATCCTCATTTGAAGGAAAAGGTGCCCTGGGGTGTCTTGTTAGATTTGCACGCTTCTAGAGGTTTGCTCTCAGTGCTAGTCTTCCAACTGTCACAATTTCAGTTGTGAATGATTTTTCTGATACAGTTGAAATCTCCCTTGGTGCTCTTGTTGTATAAAACTTTTCCTCTTTGCTCCATTTTATTTGTCATTTTCTTTCCCTGAGATGAGAAGGAAGCAATCAATTCTTTTTCTGACAAGTGTCTGTTGAACTATGTCTCTTTAGTTACTATTCCAATATCCCAACAAAGATCTAGAAATATTACCTCAAAAAACCAAAGACTACATAGGGAAAGATACCAGAGTTTTCCCAAAGCAGAAGGTCTGGGATTCCTGAACAGTTCTCCCATTATTATACTTGGTAAACAATTACACTTTAGTTTGATATTTGAACTGTGTCACCCAAAAAAGTGGGAATTCAGTCGTCTCTGTTCCCTGATTTTGTGAGGACTGACCATCCCTGCTTTTACACTGATTGGTAGTTGTGAGAAATGTCTTGGATCCTGAGAGACTCAAACAGTAGGAAGGTTGCCAAAGGGGACTTGCCTGCCTCCTGCACTCCCTGAAAGCCTCTCTGAAAAGTTGGAGAGACTATCTTGGATAGTGTGGGATGGGGCATGCAATGAGAAAAGAGGAAATTGCCCAAATTGAGCAGAGGTGGGCTTCCACTTGAACAAGGTGCCTCTGTCTAATTTTAGATGACTTCCTCACCAGCCGATCCTGCCATGTTTAACAGGGCCCTCCGACCCTCTGAATAAGCTTTTCATAGACAGATACATAGGTATATGTGCACACATACAGGGGATGTGGTGGAAAAGCTATTCTCCTGTTGAATTTGTTCTTTTTTGCTCAAAATACAATTGACACTCTCAGAAGGTTTTTTTAAAATGCCATTTCTAGCCAAGTACTGGCTGGGGGAATCTGGTATCTGTCGTGTCACATGCACTCCTGCTTTTGCTTCCTTGTCTTTCACAATGCATCCTGTATTCGCTAATTTCTCTGTTCTTCTGTTTCAGGAGTCACTTAGTTGTCGCTTGGTCTTTGTGATGATGCAGTATTGTGTGATTGCCAACTACTATTGGCTGTTGGTGGAGGGAATGTACTTATATACGCTGCTAGCACTATCTGTTTTTTCTGAGCAGAGAATCTTTCGGCTCTACCTTTTTGTTGGCTGGGGTAAGTGAGTCTCTCCTCTCGCCCCACCTGTCACGGTTTTTAATGAAAAAGTGCATTTCTCTGCTTGAGTGTTCTAGGATAAATGGAATTGAAGCAGGAGCAGGGGTAGCGTTGTCTTTTGCGGTAAAAGAAGTACTAACCATTTGATCTACTTTCTTTTCTCTTTTTGCTGCTAAACTCAGATGCATCTTTAAGACAACAACATAGCCATCGTTTTTATACTTGTGTTAGGATCTTCTTCTGCTAGGCTTGGGCTTGCTATTCTACCACCCATCAGTGGTGAGGATGGTCTTCTTTTAAGAAGCATGCAAAGGGGCAGGGATGAAGCTGCTCTCAAATGGGCCACAATGATAGCCTTTCTTGTAGAGTATGTGGCATGATCTAGCTATGCCTTTACTTTCAAAGAGAAAATAATAGGATTCTTTGTGGAAGAGAGTGCTCAGCTGAGCATTTCGCAATACTCATTTCCAAGGGAGTGTATGAAGACCAGCAAACCAAATCTCTATTAACTGCACTATGATTTTGCCAACCAATTGTAGTTCAAGTGGCTTTTGCCATGAAAAGGCTATCTGCCTGGTAGTTATATACATTGCAAAACTGGGACTGACCAGGCAAGAAATGTATCACATATATCAGGCACATTCTTAATATCTGCTTGTCAAACTATTATGAAGTCTCTGTGATAAATTATCCATTAACCTTTGGAATTCTTGAAATGTGATTATTATAATAGTGATGCTTAGCACAGAGCTCAGTCGCAAATGCAAAACTTTGGTAATGATCTTGCTGCTTTATTTTAATGTCCCTAGCATTTGTGGTTATGCCAGCAATGTTTGCTAAGAGCTCTGGAAACAGAAGGCAGTGCTTAAAAAACAGGACTTCCTGTGCTTCTTTCATATCTCTCCCCCCCCATCCTGAACCTGATCAATAATTTCATAAAGCATCCAATTGCTTGCTACTAGATTGAATTAGGAAAAATAAGGACAGTGTCTGCTAATTTTTCTTATTTGTATCATTCTAGCTTATACCATGTTGATTCTAGTTTATACTGTGACACCAATTTTCTGCATGGCTACTTAAATGTTTTAAATGTATTTTGACTGAATGATATGTATGAAATAATCAATACACATTGAAGATTATGTTGAACAATAAACCACATAGGGTTGCCATGTGTCCTCTTTTTCCAGGATACATCTTCTCTTTCAGGGGTAAAATTTGAGAAAAATTGCATTTATTTGCTTTGAATGACCATCATAGCGTCCTCTTTTTTGCTCTTCAAAATATGGCAACCCTATTATAGTGGGGGGACGCGGGTGGCGCTGTGGGTAAAACCTCAGCGCCTAGGACTTGCCGATCATATGGTTGGCGGTTCGAATCCCCGCGGCGGGGTGAGCTCCCGTCTTTCGGTCCCAGCTCCCCACCTAGCAGTTTGAAAGCACCCCTAAGTGCAAGTAGATAAATAGGTACCACTTTATAGCGGGAAGGTAAACGGCGTTTCCGTGTGCTGCGCTGGTGCTGGCTCGCCAGAGCAGCTTCGTCACGCTGGCCATGTGACCCGGAAGTGTCTCCGGACAGCGCTGGCCCCCGGCCTCTTAAGTGAGATGGGCGCACAACCCTAGAGTCGGACATGACTGGCCCGTACGGACAGGGGTACCTTTACCTATTATAGTGGAGGAAATGTTTATATTTACTATTGTTGTTTTTTAGAATGCTTTGAGAGGCTGGAGACTTAGAAGGTTAGATTGCATTTTAGACTTTGCAGTTATAAGTGCTTTTATTACAGAGCACCCTTTTCTTTGTGTTCTCATTTGGTTTGGTTTTGAAAGTATAAATAGTGGGATGTTGTTAAAGTTCTTTGGTTTATCCAACTGTGTGTTTCATGATGTTTAGATATTTTGCAACACACACAGTTTAGACAGTTGCAACACAAAACAAAAAACACAAATCAGTTTACCAGCATGCAAGACAACATACATAAGCAGAGCCTCCTGAAACTTGCTATTCCAGAATATAATGAGTAATGCCCACTTTTCAATAAATGTATTTCATAGAATTGTGAGTTGGAAGGGACCCTGAGGGTCATCTAGTCCAATCCTCTGCAAGGCAGGAATCTCAACTAGAACATACCTGTAAAGAGCCAGTGTGATATAGTGGTTAAGAGCGGTAGATTCGTAATCTGGGGAACCGGGTTCGCGTCTCTGCTCCTCCACATGCAGCTGCTGGGTGACCTTGGGCCAGTCACACTTCTTTGAAGTCTCTCAGCCCCACTCACCTCACAGAGTGTTTGTTGTGGGGGAGGAAGGGAAAGGAGAATGTTAGCCGCTTTGAGACTCCTTCGGGTAGTGATAAAGCGGGATATCAAATCCAAACTCTTCTAAATGACAGACAGGCATCCAACCTCTGCTTAAAAACCTCCAAGGAAGGAGAATCCACCACCTCTTCTGGGAGTCTGGTCCCCTGTCAAACAGCTCTTACTGTCAGAAAGTTCTTCCTGATGTTTAGTTGGAATCTCCTTTATTGTAACTTGAATCCATTGGTTCAGGTCCTAGCCTCCAGAACAGGAGAAAACCAGCTTGCTCCATCTTCCATGTGACAGCCCATTATATATTTGAGGATGATTGCCTCATCTCCCCTGTCTCCTCTGTACCAGGCTAAACATAGTCAGTTCTCTCAACTGTTCCTCATAAGGCTTGGTTTCCAGACCCTTGATCATCTGGGTTACCCTCCTCCCGCATTCCAGCTTGTCAATATCCTTCTTAAACTGTGGCACCCAGAACTGGACACAGTACTCAGGTTGTGGTCCGACCAAGGCAGAATAGAGTGGCACTGTGGGTAAAAGCCTCAGTGCCTAGGGCTTGCCGATCGAAAGGTCGGCGGTTCGAATCCCCGCGGCGGGGTGTGCTCCCGTTGTTCGGTCCCAGCGCCTGCCAACCTAGCAGTTCGAAAGCACTCCCGGGTGCAAGTAGATAAATAGGGACCGCTTACTAGCGGGAAGGTAAACGGCGTTTCCGTGTGCGGCTCTGGCTCGCCAGAGCAGCGATGTCACGCTGGCCACGTGACCCAGAAGTGTCTCCAGACAGCGCTGGCCCCCGGCCTCTTGAGTGAGATGGGCGCACAACCCTAGAGTCTGTCAAGACTGGCCCGTACGGGCAGGGGTACCTTTACCTTTACCTTATTACTTTCCTTGATCATGAAACTATACCTGTGTTAGTTTGGTGTCATCTGCAAATTTCTTGAACCTTCAGTACTTCACCCCACTTGTCACTTTTTTCCAGGATGACGAGGAACCATTAGTGAGCACTCTTTGGGTTTGACGAGTTAACCAGCCACAAATCCACCTAACAGTTACCTTGTCTAGTCTACATCCAGCATGCAACCTTTTATAGTCAGGCCGTTTAATCATAATTGCAACAGTTCATCCATGAATAACCAATCTGAGATTAAAGGAGCTGTATTGGTTCTTGCCCTACTGCCCAATTACATTTTCTGCATAACCTGGCAGCAGTGAGTAGATTAGCCACTATCTCTGAATCAGTCTTATCAACCAGACTTTTTAAAATAATAAAACAATGCTACCTTTAGGTCATGTGGTATCATGTAGATTGTCATTTCAGTAATTGAGAATAGTTAGCATAGTTGTCCAAACATTTTGTATTGTTGAGATGTCTAGAATATATGGGGGATGGGGAACCAGCATGCATTGAGTTGCAACAATAACAGCAGATTAATACAGCTTAACCTACATGGTGTCCAATACCACTGAAATCGTATTTCACAGATATTTGCATTTTTAATGTCTAAATTGCTTTGGCAAGTTTTTGCCCTTCTGCTGGTTCACCTTGTGGTCTGAACATTCTGGCAAATGAACTTATTGGCAAAATTCAAAATTCATACAAATGATCAGTTGTAAATTATTCACCTAGCTCTACCAAATGCACAGTGATATATTGATGATGAAAATATTGTGCTCTGTTGAAGCCAATAAATAAATATAAATAATAAAGAGCTCAGATAGATAGAAATGTCTAAAGCAATTCTGCCGGGGGTGTTCTAATGGCACTTTACAACCTACAAATTGTACAATTATTTAAAATCCTACAAAGCAGAGAGCTGACAAAATGTTTTACCCTTTATAAAAAAATTTGTCTGACTTTAGACATTTATCTAAATAAATGGAAATGGGGGGAATTAATAGTCTGTCCAAACCTAGACAGACCTAAAAATCCATTATGAGGAATACAGCAGAGCTCTGTCTGTCTTGCTGCCTGAAATATTTCTGATTGCAGTCTCAACTTAGCAATACTTAAAGACAATGGTTGCAATGCGGGAAGGGATCCAATATGCACTCTGAGCAAATGCAGTCTAGTTCTCCTCTGAGAGCTGAGAACAGCACATTAAAATGCAGGTCTGTGTATGGGTTTAAAAGAGAGAATGTGAAATTATCCTTGTCTTCATGGGACGTTGAATCATGCCCAGTTACATATTTTTCTGTTCAGCAGTAGAGTTCTTACTATGATAGTGCTATAAAAATGTTTTCTTTCTCCAAACCTTTACTAGATATATTACTAGATATTTACTAGATATAGACCATCTTAAAACATCCATATACAAAAATTTCTCTCTCTTTCCCTCAAACTAATAGCTGAACTTGATTGGCTATATAAAAAAAATTGCATCTTTCTTATCTCTACTTATTTTGTAGATGTGGAGGTTTGCTGCAGTGGGATTAAGGAATTGTGACTTGGTTCAAGGAAACAGTAGATTTTGTTCCTCTTCTTTAGTTCTAGCACTGACTCCCAGATCAAACTTATACTCACCTCAACACCATACATTTAAATCACTCTTGTATCGCTTTTAAACTCATGGCATCCCCAAAAGAATTCTCAGCATCCTTATGGACTACAGTCCTAGGATTGTTTGGGGAAAGCTATGGTTGTTTAAGTGGTATAAGACAGCTTTGAAGGCATGCCCTGAATGTGTCATGAGGCTTATTCACACATTGCAGATTTAGTAATACTGGCTTGTGTTCCAGAACACGGATACATGCATTTAATCCATATGAGAGCACAGAAAAACACACACTCTGGCTCTCTTGTCTTGCAGCACATTTATGCACTGTGTGTATAGATACTAAGATGTGTTTAGTTGCATCACACATTGCATTGTACAAGCGGGTATAGACAAAAACTATAATGAGTACTTAATGTACTATAGTGTGAAAAGTGACTCTTGGCTAGTTTTTAATATAGAAAATCAGATTTTTTTTTACACCTTCATGTCTTCCCTCAGTTTTTAGTGAGTGACTAGATAAAGAACATGCTTGGGCAGTTATAACCAGGTGAAGAGCAAGATGTTTACTTTGTTGTTTTTTAGATATTCTTGTGAATGAGTTTTGTATGTGGGAAAATGAAAAGTGACGGTGCTATGGCAACTACCCCAGTGGGGAAGACCTTGCACAATAGCCAGCAGGTTGATCTTAGAAGTGCAGCTCCTCTACAGTGTTGATGGATTTCTTCTGGTTTGGCTTACACGACTACTGGTGCTAATCAGAACTACCTGAGTAATTTATTATGTCCTATATCTCCCTTTCTGTTATCTCCCCTAGCTTGTTAACTAATGCAAATTACTTTCTGAATGAATTGCTTAAACAAGCAGCAATCCATACGTCACTTCGAAAGGTTTTATTGCTCATTGCCTAATCATTATGGCTTGTAATCATAACTTTGTGCTTAAGTTGTGCACTTTTGTTCACTCTCCAGATAATGCAGAGCACTGATGTGCCATCCTATTAAATTTTAGGGATAAGAGTGGTAGGAAATTGTGTTGTCTTAACCTTCCATTATTTCTCAGATTCTTAAATAGAGGCGACTTCCAGGTTATGCAAAGGATAGTAGGATGGAATTGAATGAAATATTTTTCTTATGCCTCTTAGAGACACTTTCTCAGTGTTCATTATTATCCAAGTGCTCCATGCTTTCCCTCTTATTCCCTCTTATTGCCCTATTCTGTAGTTTAAACAGAATGCTTCTGCATGGGCAGTCATTGACATATTCCTGACTGGGTCATGCAGGTAACTTCCAGAATTATTGCATGAACAAATGACAAATCAGTTGAGAAAATTGCTAGATAAAGTTACATGGGCAATCTATTATGGTGCAACTGTTATTGTTCTTTATTGAATTTGTATACTACTCTATACCCATAGAGCTTAGGGCGATATACAACACAAACTCTTACACATGGTTTCAAAATATTTAGCATTTCAGCCCCCCTCCCCGCCCACATGACCTGGGTTGCTGTGCGTAAGAGAAACCTGGTGGAGAAGCAGCGGCAAGGACAGACCCATCTGCTTCATCCAACCAAGTCTCTGTTACACATGCCAGGTCAAGTCCTCCATCCATGATCAAGTCATGGATGGCAGTGGTCTTATGAATCATTGACCTGGCATTGCACAGCAGCACCTTCAGGTCATGTGGGTATCCCTTGCTGATTCTAGTATCCATCCGGTCAGGACCAGACCCGGAGGCAGGAATAGTCCTCAGACAACGACTAAACCTGCCCCCTCTGTAATGACATGGTCTAGACTTAGCGTAACTCCTCCTCCTACCCGTGATCACTGAGATCGGTTGCCCCAGTGCATCCCCCCCTGTGGGACATTCCCCAGCCATTTTGTGGGCTGGGGCCCACTCCCCGGCAGCCCTGACCCCTCCCCCTAAGAACAAAATAACACCTTAAACAAACAAACAAAACCAATAAAACAATACAGACAAAAAAATGTAAAAATTACAAAAACATCAAAATAAAAAATAATTCCCCAAGCCCAACCAAACATCCATCCCACCCCCACCCCCCACATACAAAAAATCCAAAAGAAATTTTTTAAAAAACATTTTAAAAACACTCTGTGCCCCTCCGGCAGTAACAACTGTCCTAGTGAGGCCTGTCAGGTCCCGCCCTGGGCCAAGTGGTAAGTGGCAAGATCAGGGCCCTCAGGCACTCACTCAGGGGAGTCCTCCTGGGCAGTGGCAGCAAGCAGCAAGCAGTCCTTGTGAGGCTTCAGGCCCCGCCCCAGGCCAGATGGTATGTGGCAAGAGCAGGGCCCCCAGGCACTCACTCAGGGGAGTCCTCCTGGGCAGCGGCAGCAAGCAGTCCTTGTGAGGCTTCAGGCCCCGCCCCAGGCCAGATGGTATGTGGCAAGAGCAGGGCCCCCAGGCACTCACTCAGGGGAGTCCTCCTGGGCAGCGGCAGCAAGCAGCAAGCAGTCCTTGTGAGGCTTCAGGCCCCACCCCAGGCCAGATGGTAAGTGGTAAGAGCAGGGCCCTCAAGCACTCACTCAGGGCAGTCCTCCTGGGCAGCAGGCAGCAAGCAGCACACAGTCCTTATGAGGCTTCAGGCCCCGCCCCAGGCCAGATGGTAAGTGGCAAGAGCAGGGCCCTCAAGCACTCACACAGGGGAGTCTTCCTGGGCAGCAGGCAGCAAGCAGCACACAGTCCTTATGAGGCTTCAGGCCCTGCCCCAGGCCAGATGGTAAGTGGCAAGAGCAGGGCCCTCAAGCACTCACACAGGGGAGTCTTCCTGGTTTTGTTTAGGGCTACTTAACTGGGACATCTTCATTAATATTTTCCTAGAGTACACACACGCTCTGTCCTTCTGTAGCTATGGAGGTAAATGTAACAGAGCACTATTCCCAGTGTTCTCCTGCAAAGTACTAGTGGTGAGTATTCCACAACTATGAAGTCTAAAGAAATGAGATGAAAAGAGGAGCCTTAAGCCCAGAACAGAGACTACAATTTAATTTTGATTCAAAACACATTTGAAATAGTTTCCCACAAGGAGAGAAAAGGCATACTCAGTGACTGTCCTTTTTCTGGTGCCTGTGAAAACCTGGACTGCTAAACAGCAAATTGTTTTTAAAGATACTTCAGCTAAATGTTAATAAACACTTGGTTGATGGGCATTAGCTTTTATGTGCATATTTACTGGGCTATGTTGCATAAATGCCAGTTTGGATTTGACCTTTTTTTTTTTTTTTGCTTTTTTTGCTTTCAGCATAAATTAGAGTCTGTGGGTTTTAAGAAAAACATACTTCAAAATTCTTAACATCACTTCTGGATTGTAAGAGTACGTGTTTCCATTCACAAAGCTAGAGGGTTAGTGAGTTTTCTAGCATCACTTTAAGGCCCATCTGTAGGCGAAGAAAGACAGACTATGGCTACCTGCATACAGAATGAAACCTGACTTGGAGAACCAGATGATGCTTTACTGTAGCACAACATAGAAGAGTTCATCTGCAAAGAGTTCTCAAGGAATCTCTCTCACCAGGCAACAGAGCAGTAGATGAAACTTGGTGTTAATAAGTGCAAATTAATACACATTAAAGCAAATGCGTTCAATGCCACACATACACTGATGTGTTCTGAATGCCTGAAACTACTGAGAAAAAGGCACCATGGCTATTGTAGAAACCTCATTGAACCATTAGCACAGTGTGTGTCTGCACTGCAGTGAAATAGGCAAACATAATGTTGGGAATTAGTAGCAAGGTTGAAAATACTACTATGATTATGGAAATCTATCGTATGTGTGCTTCTAAGATAGGGGAATACAAGCAGAGATTTTTATCCATTAAAGGGGCTGCAGTTTTTCCCCTTCAATTTTAACACTGTGCTAAACCCTCCCTTTGGTCTCTCTGTGATTCATTTTGTGTTTCCAAGTGTACTTTTAACAATGCACAGTTTTTTCCAGCCCGTGACAGCCACCAGCTGCCTGGTTATTCTCTGAGTATACTTATCCATTGTTAAATTGTCTAAATTTATCACCTTTCAACAAATCAATATGGATTATTGGAACTACTCTTTTTTGATCTGTCAACATTTCTAATTACATTGTCCCTTTAAGATCTTTCATAAACATAACTCCTGACAACGCAGCTGTGTTTGGACCTAATTGTTTTAATTTCCACTTTTTTCAGACCCTTGGAAAGCTTTCAGTCACAACCTTAATGCTGAATTTATTGCATTGGTCCATATTCTCTCAGAGTATGTTTTGAAAAAAACTTCTCAATTTCTCCACTATATATGATCTCTTCCAGAATCTCATTGTTCAAAAAAATGTATTTGGCAGGCAAAATAATATAAGGGAATATTACAGTGTCAGGGAAACATAAACCTCCTGCTTTAGAGAATCTAATAAGAATAGTTTTTGTTTTCCTTGGTTGCTTTTCATGCCATATGAAATCCAAAACCTTTTCACTGTTCCCTGGCTTTAACTTGTAGGTAAATTCTAGAATAGAAACATCAACTGTAGCACAATTCTGCCCATCCACTTCATTGTATTCATTTCATTAATTGCAATTTTTATAATGTATCAGAGATCTCTTTGTAACTGTGAATCTGATCCCAGTTGTTTTAACTAACAGGATTATAAAAATAAAAATTAACACCACATCAGGCAGTTAGTTATAAGATATATGTAATTTAAGTGAGCTAGTTTAGATGCAATGCTAAACTATTGTTTGGTGTTACAAGAGCAAATGTTGGTGAGCTATGTGGGGGAAAGGTTTTTTTAAAAATTGAGTACCTTCTGTAGCATTTTTTACATCCAGCTAAAGAGGCAGAAAGGAACATGCCATTCAAAAAGGGGAAATGAAACGAAAGGGTGAGAAAATTAAGCTTCCTTCCCCTCTTTGAGCTAAATTTATTCTCTCTGTTGTCCCTTACTAGTGACAAGGAGCTATTATAGCATGTTGGCAACCATAATAGAATCTGAGTAGGAAGGAGCCAAGAGGGCCTTGTGTCATAGGAGAGGAATTATGGGAGATGGGCTCTTTCTATTAGTCTATTATCACTCTATTCTTCTTATAAGAAACTTGCAAATAGAATATTAACATCTTTATTAGGACATACTACACTGTTCTTCACTAGTTACCAGTTCTTTAGTAGGGAACCAAGTTTTCTTATATGTGTTGCTGCTTTTTGAATTATCCCTTTTTACAAGGGCTACTAGAGAATAGTCCCGGCTATTTTTCCATCTGATGTCAGATGTTAGCAAGTAAACTGTGTTTTGGAAAGGATTTGAGTCTATTATGTTTCCTACTAAAGAATCATTCTTCAGTTGTGGCTCCAGTTTTCATTGCCTTTGGCTTTCTCCTATATGAACAGGGGCAGATGTTAGCAATATGTATTCCACAGATTGATTAAAACACTGCTAGGCTGCATTCACAGGGTGGTTTATTCCATTTCCCCAACATTTCTCTCAGTGTTGATTTACAAGATGTAAAAGAAACTTCTAGAAAAATAGTGGAATATAGCACAAGCTTAGCATTCATTTCTGTGTTACTTGCAAACTTTTCCTGGAAACAAATAACATGGAAATGAGCACTAAAATTGTTCTGTTTTCCACTATATTTCTGGAAGTGACTTGTATGTCGTGTGAAAGCTCAGATATCATGCAGAAATTAACAGTTAGGGGAATGTTGGGGAACTGGAATAAACTGCTGTTGGAATGCAGCCTCGGTGTGAGCTGAAGAGAAACTAGGAAATATAGATCTGTACTTAACTTAATATGATGTTTTCCCTATTACTTGACATATCTCTAAGCCTGAAGCATCACCATTCTGAAGCTGTATATCCTGCAAATGCTGCTCTCCGCTCCCTACAAAATACTTGACAGAGTTCAGTTCCATAAATGTAGCAAACAATCAACCAGTTTTGACAGAGTATTGTTAACGTTTTTACGACTATAGGTTTGCTTATGAAAGCACGGAAAGTAGTTGTTGCCTGGCAACCATCTGAAACTCAGTGCAGAAACAGAGCATTCAAATTTCAGGAAAATATTAAGGACCAAAAGGGCTTGAAATTAAGATTTCATTAATTAGTCTGTTGCAAAGCTTGGAATATAGTAGATGTTTGTGTAGACCAAAGTTGCATACTTAGCTCCACTTACCTGGGAGTAACAATCACTTGAATTCAGTAGGAGTTTAATCAGATTATGTTATAACAAGGAATTCTGCAGCTGCAGGCTATGGTACCTTGTCAGAGATCTGTGATAAAGTTTATCTAATTAAAACAGAAAAATTAACTTCAGTGCACACAAAGCAAGCAGGTGTTCATTTCCTAAAGTAGTGGTCCTATCTCTGGCATTCTTCTGAGAATGGCTTCTGAAAGGCTTTCTTTTGGAAATTTGATACAGAAAACGGACTATTTCAGTTCTTTTTTTTTATCTCTCTTCACTAAGTTGACTTCTTGCCCTTCTATAATATAATTAGTTCAAACAGAACTAATTTAAAGCTGTAACTGCAGCTGTGCAAATTAGCAGCTGCTTTAACAGCAGAATTCATTGCAAACTATCCTTTGGAGTGCTGTATTTCAGGTTGGCACGAGAATGGTAGCAGCTACTCTCAGACTCTAAATAGACATAGTGAAGGTATTGCTGTAGAGCTGTCTTGTGCACGTCATCCCATTTAAGATGTAAAAACTACCTTCTCCTGTTGAATCTAGGTGGCAGTAGCAGGAGATGCCGGAATCTGCTTAATGGCTGATTAAGTAGTGGTAGTTTCAATATGCATTAACTTCCAAAGGTCAGTCAGAGGGCTCAATCTAGGCTGAAGCAGGCAGTAACCGAAGACTAAGACAAGACAATCTGACTACAAAATCTATTTTCGGGGAAGCCTTAGGGAGTTTTAAAATCAAATTACATGAGCGGTAACAACTTTTTTGACTTTGCTATAAATCACAAGTGCCAATACAAATTGCACTGAGAACATATTGCGTATAATTAGTTTTAGAAGGATTAAACGGCCTGAGGCAGTCGATTTTGGATTGTGAAGCAGGAGTTTGGGAAAACAAAACATACCTGTTCTCCTGTTGGGGAGCCTGCACCACATTTTAATACTATGAAAAACTTAGTCCTGAAGAAGATTCATGTTGCATTGGGAATATGCAGCTGCCATCTCTTTGTGGGGATAGTATTTCACTTACCCCATTTCTAAGCTGTGAAAAGTTCCAGGAATAATTTTACAGGTTTAAGTTTTCTTTGCATAAGAGAGCGGTGGAAGCATATGATATCTTTTGCATAATTGTAAGTGAAACAAGCCCTTCTGAGGAGCACACGTTTGGGTCTTTAGCTAACCGGGAGAAGGAAGCTGCTTGTTCTGTTGTTGTTGTTCTTCTTGTTGCTCCTGATGCAGGTGGGGAGGGGGGGGTTAGATAAAAAAGATGGAAGAGGGCACATCTTTATAATTATTTTCCCCCCTTCATATTTTTCCATGTGGTACTACTGCCAGCCAGAGTAGATAATACTGGACTTATGTTATATGTTGTTTATTTATAATATCTCTTACCTGCACTTCATTTTCAAGGTACTGCCAGAGCAGGTTACATTAAAATCAATACTAAATACATATTAAAACAGGATGCCCAAACAACGTACATAAATCAATGAGATAAGCAATTCAGCAGACTTCTGTAAAGGCCTAGATGAATAAGAGTGTCTTTAGCTGGCACTGAAAACTCAATAGATTTGGTGCTAGCTGTACCTGAGAGGAGAAGGGGTTCCATTATCGGGACACTGATCCCCCAAAGGCCTCATCTCACACGAAGGATAGCTGGATGAATAGTAGCTTACCATGAGGCAACTGCATGTAGTGCTAGAGGTCTCAGGCTTAGAGCTGCCATCCTTGAACCTGAGCATTTTATAGCTATTTGGACAGAGGAGTGTAGAATTCAAAACACTCATTTTTCTCTGCTATTCTTTCATTGGGAATGGAAAACTATGATTCAGGTAGGTACAATTGTACTTCTGGCTTTTAACTTGCAGGTGGATATACTTGGATGCACCGAGGGAGTCTCCTGAGTATATAGAAATCACTGTTTTGTTTTTCAGTGCTCCACTTCAAAAGTGCTAGGCACCTGAGTTCTGGCTATGGCAAACATGGCAGTTTGGTAGCAAATAGCCACCCAGTCAGCAAGCACATCCCTGTATCTGACCTGCAGTGCGCAACCTGACCACCTTGTCTCATCCTTTCCACCTTTATATACCCAAGGGATTTATTGCCCAGTACTGGCAGTAAAACATGCATGCATACACCTGACCAGATTTATAACTTCTAATTAGATGTTGGTAACTTTGTGTACAGTATATCAGTGCAAAGCACAGGCTGTCAGCTCATAGGTATGCAAATTGCTTTCAGGTCTCAGGGTTGTGTTTTAAACTACTGACAAGAACAGAATCGTTCAAATTTAGCAGCAGCAACTGTTTTTGTCTGGTTTGTACGTATTAAAATACATCACTCGTTTCAAAAACCAGGTAACCCAATAAAATATGACTGTCTTTCTGAGGCATCCAGGCCCTCTGCAAATCACAGGGGCTATTGCTCCGCTCAGCTATTTGTTTGCTCTAAAGAAATAAAGCCTGTTTTCTTTGAGCATTCATATATCATCTAACCAGTGTTATGGTTTGAGGCTTTTATTAATACAATTTACCTTCTTCGCTTTGCAAGAAATTAAACATTCGAAGTAATTAAATAGGTTTCATTAGATTAAAGGAAACACCTGGGTTTGGAAATGATCTGTGGTGGGACACCCAATGAGTATCTTTAATATTGCAGCTGGACTGTTCTTACTCATCTGTCTTGGTAAACAGATGTTTGGTGTCTGTTGAACAACTTCAAGGATGGCACTTCACTGGTCTCACTGGCCCTCATCATCTTGTCCAATCTACTACTGTTCTTGTTTTAATTTATTTTCTTTAAAAAATGACTCCAGAAGTGAAGATAGCTTCTAGCAATCTGTGCCATTTATCTGGGCTTTAGGTTATCTAATGAAACTGCCACGATGTATTAATATTAGCATTGGCATTCCATAGTTCTATTGAATAAATTTCAGATTAAATTCAGTACTTCCACCTTATGGATTTTGTAATGTGAAAACTTGTTCAGGAAAGGGTGTTTGTGTTTAATTCATTTAAGTATAATGGGCTCAACTTACTGTCTGCAACCTCTTCTTGACTAAAGTTGTTCTGCGTTATATAAAAAACTTTGTGTCGCCTTCCTGTTTCCTTTTTCTTGTTTCTCATTTTCTGTGTATATCTTGTTCCCTCTTTTTTTCCAGGTGTGCCAATGCTGTTTGTTATCCCCTGGGGAATTGTCAAGTACCTTTATGAAGATGTGGGGTTGGTTCAGTTCTGATTCATAGCTGATCGCTTTTGAGGGTTGTGTTTGCTGTGGGGAGGGGAGAGGTGCCCATTTTCCTTTGGCTTGATTGCTTTGGCAGTGGCTGTTCCATTGACTGACATCTTATCCATTTGCTCGTGTTGCAGCCTGTTAGAGCAGATCATGTTTTATGCTAGAAAAGTATCTCATTAAGAAAAAAGAAGAGTTCTGATGACATTTTGGCAAAAATAAATAAATAAGCACAAGCTTTTGCTGGCCAACCATTTTCTGCATCATTAAATACGTGTGTCTTTGGAAAGGTATTCTATTCTGTATCCTGGCCCCTTCCTCTCGCTGCCCCTAATAACTCACCACCCTAGTCAGAATGTCTCGAAACTTCTATTTCCAGTAGTGGCTGTTATGGACAAGCATAATCTGTTAACCAATCTTGATTCTGAAGTTAATCTCCATGATGGGGAAAGTGTGTGTCCTATAATGGTGTGGCTGTTGAAGGAAAAGGCTGTGTTTTTACTCAAGGTTACATGAGGTGGGGATCTTATATTTCCAATGGATCATTTTCAGGCACCAGAAGGAAAACACTTTTGTCACAAGATGTGGTGATGCCTACTTGCTTAGATTACTCTAATACAGAATAAGACAAATTAACTGACTTTACCAGTGGCTGCTGGTTATGATGCCCATATACAAAAGTGTTTTCCTTCTGGTGCTTGAAAATGATCCATTTTTAAAAATTATAATTTTACTGGTGTTAGCCGCCCTGAGCTCTGGCCAGGGAGGGCGGGGTATAAATAAATAAAATGTATTATTATATTATTATTATTATACTGCCTCCAAGATTAGAGAGGCAGCGTGCTTCTGAATACCAGCTGTCCTGCCTATACAGTTTTCCCATAAGCAGCTTTCTGGCCACTGTGGGAAACGGGAAACAGGGCTAGATAGTTCTATTCATCTGATCCAGCAGGACTCTACTTACTATCTTATGTTCAGTGATACTGCCAGTAATATATTCTGTCCAGAGGCTGGCAAAAATTTCCAACTGTGTGTTTTGTCTCTAAACAACATTCCTCTGATGAAAATATGTTATTCTCAATATGTGTCCTATTTGCTTTTACTTGAATTATTCAGACTTGTTTATAAATACACACCCCTGTTTTCTGTGTGGGTGGCCCCTTGTTACATCAAACTATATTACACAAAAGAAATAAAAAGACATTACCATGTACTTCTTGTTCTTTTACCTTTTACTGTTTAAATTTGAGCAAAAATAAAATAGCTTCGAAAAACATAATTTAGCACTCAGTTCCTCATCAGGTTATGCATGCCTTAATAAACCTCTTCATCAAACACATGCAGCTGGGCAACAGGGATTGCAGTAGGGCAGCCTGGCCTGATTGTTCCTGCCACAGTGGCTATCACACTGTTTGGGATAGTGAGGTGGTATTCTCATTCAGCACCAGCAGCCCACGAATCATGCAGGAAGAACAAATGCAGCAGGTATTACTACTTGTAAGCCTCTTTCAAATGTCACAGCCGCACTCTGTGAATGTTAAGAGTGGCAGGTTGTGCCAACCAACATAAAAGTGGTTGTGGTCGTTTGCACATCCGCAACATGCCTACCTAGAAGTGATGTGGGTGGGGGCAGAGCTTGCCACCATGATGCCCACTTCCCGACACGTTCTTCTAGAGTGCCGAGGAAAAGCCTGAACATGTGAAAATAACATTTTAAAAAATGTACCACTTCCTGTCTTCTGTAATAGGTGGTGATTTTCCAATGTTTTGGGCTCCCAGTTCTGTTTTAGGAGAATTTACTCAGTGGGTGTGTGAATTAGCTACTGAGTACTCCCCTTTTGTGCTATATGTCCTTCCATCATTATTTCTTCTTCCTCCTCAGTTCCCTTTCTTTCTCTCTTGTGCTCGGGGATCATAAATGTGGGGGGAAGTAATGGTTCTTTATGCTATGCATCTTAATACATATACTGCATCCCCCAGTTGTCACGTACATGCTGACATGCTGCTGAGCTGCTTACAACCCTTTCATCTAATCTACGTAGACATAGGGCAGGCACATTGCCCTCCGGAGTAGTTTGTTAAATGGAGCCGTGTATTGCGTGGCGAGTTCCCGCTTCCCCACAGTAGGAACAAAGACGCATGACACTGTCTTTATTTTATTTATTCATTTATTTTAATTTATTTATTTTATTTTATTTTATTTTATTTTATTTTATTTTTATTTATTTATTTATTTATTCATTTATTTTAGGTTAATGGGCTAAAATTGGCCATGAGACCCAGCCCCCGTGCACGTTTTGGGGGCGTGAAGCCCGCAACACCACCTCCTCCCGAGGTCGGAAGTGGCTTTAATGCTCATGACTTGGATACAAAATGTTGTACTGGCACAAGGAGCAGCCCCAGTCTTGGAATGGTTGGTAGCGTGCTGATCCAGGCTACTTCCTCCCATAATCCCTTGCCACAATCACCCTTTCATGGCTGCCTGCTGCTTATTCGCAGTCCATTTACATACCACATTTTCTGCAGAGCTGTGCTTAAAAACAACAACAGTCTAAATATAATAACAACAATACATAGCTTAAATACAATAATAACAGCAATTCTTTAAAGACATATCAAAGAAAATTAAGTGGGCATAAACCAAAAGGAGGCTGGTGGCACTGTGGTCTAAACCACTGAACCTAGGGCTTGCTGATCAGAAGGTCAATGGTTTGAATCCCCACGACGGGGTGAGCTCCCGTTGCTTGGTCCCTGCTCCTACCAACCTAGCAGTTCGAAAGCACGCCAAAAAGTGCAAGTAGATAAATAGGTACCACTCCGGTGGGAAGGTAAACGGCGTTTCCGTGCGCTGCTCTGGTTTGCTAGAAGCGGCTTAGTCATGCTGGCCACATGACCCGGAAAAACTGTCTGTGGACAAGCGTTGCCTCCCTCGGCCAGTAAAGCGAGATGAGTGCTGCAACCCCAGAGTCGTTCATTACTGGACTTAACTGTCAGGTGTCCTTTACCTTTTATAAACCTTACCAACAGGACAATTAATGTAGTGTAGCCCCTAAACTAATGGCAGTAATAACTAGCAACTCCTCCAACTCTTATTCCTAGACTCAAAGGTCAATAGTCCCCATAGAGTTTTGAGCACAGGGTGGGTGAGGCATGACAACTGGAAGCAGCTATGTATGTCTTATGCTGGTTATTATTTTTTCTTTAGCTACAAGAGCACAAGTTCATGCCCTGGGTAAAAGTTATGTATAGCCAGTTCAGAGTTTGGCACAGGCACTTCGCACATTAACCTTAAAGAGTTGGCGTAAAGTGTATGAGCATAGTGGGCAATGCACATGCTAAGTACCAGTCCTGGTTTCCAGCATGCAGTCCTAAGTATATGAAGAATTATATCTCCACGGTGTTTGGTACTGCAAGCTCCTGTGCATGCAAAAGTGTGAAATGACTCTTAAGAACCAGCTCCAGTGTTGCACTAAGTGCCCCCCCCTAAAATAATGTGCTGTCATTGTGGAGTGTACGTATAATGAATTATTAGGCATTGGGAATTGTACTGACTATTAAAATTGTTTTGATTACATAATTCATTTTTGTAATGAACCTGTTAACGTTGTATCTGTTTTGAACCCACTCTGAACGCATTAATTTCAGAAAAATGAATGTATAAATAGACTGGATGGTTGTGTGACAGTCACGCTACCAGCTGCGCTGGGTGCCATGCCATCTGAGGGAGGGTGTGTTCAACTAACACAGAATGTACCCTTCTTCTCAGCCTACTCTCCCACTTTTAAAGCACACCAGACAAGATGTTAATTACTCTGAGAGAGTTCTTATGGATGTGAATTGTACACCTGGCTCATAAGTCATGTAACACTTTTGTGTGCGTCAAATTGCCCATCAAAAATATTCCTAGCATTTTCTGAAGTTCTTGTCTAAAGCCAGTTCAAACTAAGCAAGACCTTGACTAGGACCATTTTTGTTCTGATGATCAGTATACAGTACCTTAAAAAACCAGATATCTTCCAATCCCTGCTTCTAAGCATGCTGCAAACTCAGTAGTTTTTTTGGCAATGTAAAAATGTGTCAGGAAATGTTCATGTTGAATTGCTTGCCTTTTGTATTACTCAAAGCTGGCTTATGATTTCTATTAAACAAAACCCACTGTCTGATGCATTCAGCAGGCCCTAATGGGCAATTTGGGTAAACTAAAACTTGTATAAATATTTCTAAAATGGTATAATAACTAACCTTGTGCCTTTTCTTCTCTATAAAGTGCAAGGTTTCTGTGCCTTAGGCTCAACACTTACCCTTTGTCTCTGTGATGCTACAGTAGATGTGCAGCAGATTGTAAATTGCATTTGTGTCTGGAATAACTCCTTGCTTAGGAGGGATATTAAGAAACGAATAATGTCCAGACCACACACAGTGGTTCAAAGCAACTGACAGTTCTACGTCTGTACGGTACTGAAAATCAATAATTTTAAACAGTAAAGACAGAGAACCCCATCATAAGTGGGCAGCTCTTTTACATAAATGGTACAAGTTAGCTTTTATAAAACAGGTTGTTAGAAAGGGTGGAATTTTTATTTAGTTGCAATTCAGTGGATGAGTCTTGTTTACCAAGCAAGGCCAAATGTAAATAAAATTGGAAAGGAATCCTCTCCTTTCCCAGTTCTGCTCACTTAATACTTTGGCAGGTGACCAGGGTTTTTTGTTTGTGTGTTTGTTTTTTGCCTCCTTGTGGTAATATGTTGGCTGTTCATTTGCCTCAGTTGTTAGTCAGTCTTGCAAAATGTATTTCTGTTGTATGGTGCCCTTTGGCTGCTGCTTAGGTACTGTGGTAAAGACTGATCACATTGAACCATTATGATGATCTATTTTGGGATAGAATAGCCCGAATTTTAAAAAACAAAAAAGGGAGACTACATTTCTATGTAGTGGTTGGGGCCATATGTAAGATACCCAATTCAGAATGTGCATACTGTCTTAGCTTTCTGCAGTACTGGTGTAACATCATAAACCACCAAATTCTGGTGTAGCAATTTCATTCTTAAGCCCTTGTTTACTCATGCGTGCAGTTATAAAATATATTTGAAATTCTACTTGCTAAGGACCATCTGGCCCAGGAATGTTTGCACTGCTTGTGCTGAACAGTGAGCAGTCCTCAGAATGATGGCAGAGTCCAGTGTGGAATTTAGGAAGTGCAGACTTAGCTGCTCTTGTTCAGCCTCTTATTTTCACTCTGATCTGCTGTGGATTTGCAGCACTTGAGGATTAGAAAAGATGAGTAAGTGTATTTGATCCCAAATATTTCCCAGCACACACACACACTTAAGGTATACCCCATGGCATGTACAGAAATGTAATTTGATCTTCAATAAAGACTCCACTTATATGGTAAACCTGTGTCTGCAGGGTCTCCTTTCAGGCTGCAAGTGGAAATTTTGCATAACTGAATGTTCCTCTATATAGAAAATTCTCTGTACATAGAAAACATAACTAGGCTAAGAATCCCTTTCCCTGATGTTTTCCATGAAGAGGCAATTTTCTGAATGCAGTAAGATTTAGTTGTTACCCGCAGGGAAGTGGTACAGGCCAGACAAAAGCTTACCACCTCAATGAGAATTTGGCCTGTCTGACAAAGATATAAAAAAGAAGACATCTGAAGGCAGTCCTGTACAGGGAGGTTTTTAACGTTTGAGGTTTTCTGTGTTTCGATATTTTGTTGGAAGCTGCCCAGAGTGGCTGGGGCAACCCAGTCAGATGGGCAGCTAGCTGCTAACAACAACAACAGAGTTGGCATCCTTGAACATATGAGTCTTTCTCAGTGTGAATGTGATCTAGTGAAATTCTAAATACTACCCTGAGAAGTGGTAACTGTGCTCTGCTGTCTTTGACTCCTCAACTTAGATTTAGATCTTACTGAAGCATTTATAATGGATGCTGATGATTGCATTAAGCTTTGGGATTTAATAACATAGGCTTGGGAAAGTACAAAGGAACTAGGCAGTGTGCAGATAAGTTACTTACATTTTCCTACCACTTTTTGTTTTTCTGGCATTTTAATTTTACTGTAATGATGTTTTGATTGCACATTGGTATACATTTAAAAGCAGTTAAAGCTGTGGTGTGCTGTAAGAAGCCAATTAATGCATAAGGAAGTCTAGCAGAATTTAATGCACAGCACCATTACTCAACCTATATCATTATACCAGAAAACATTTAAATTTGTTCTAGCGCTATTCAGAGGAAAGCAAACCTTTCCCCCAGCACACTTATTATCCAGCAATAATTCTTAAGTCGGACCAAATAATATGCCATAAAACTGTTCCTTGGTCACATGTATCCCTGAAGTGACTTTCCTGCGACCAAGTCCTTCCGCAGAGAACTACTGGTAATAATATCATAAACACACTTTTCTTATGCTTTAGTAGCCATGTTCACACATTACAGAAACCCATAAACCATGGCTTGGTGTGAACTAGGACCACGCTAATGCATGTGAATAAATTGCTCCTGTTTTGATGCTGCTTTTCTTGAGTGGTTGGTTTACCATGTTGTCTAAAGTAGCAGTTGTGGTTCATTTCTCCCAAACAAACCCTGAATGGTAAGCCAAGAAAAAAGCTTGGATTAACATCATATTTTGTTGCTCTCAGCTCAGCATAGGAAAGAGCAAAAGGACAGCAGTTCTGCAGTGTGCACTAGCCCTCAACTGGTTCATGGTAATCCATGGTCTATACATGTGAATGTGGCCAATGGCTAAAACGTCATTGAAAGTTATCTAGGAAAAGACTGATATTTAAAAATAAATTTGCGATGCAAAGTCCACTGGAAAACGGTAAAACGGTAAAACCACCTGAAACTGAGGTGACTATTCTGGAACTAAAACTACCACTCCACCTTTTTCCATGCTTTCATGTGTTTGGATGCATGTTAGCAGGCTTTCTATATGCTGCAGAGTGGGTAACATAAATGATGCCCCAATGGAGCTATAATATCCCATCCCCACGTCATAGCCTGTGCATTTGTTGCAGCGTGGTGCATATATGTTTGTCTGTAATGCCCATGGTGAGGTTGATAATTCACGATGCATAACCCATACGTCTCACAACTGGTTTAACCTTTTATCAGTCAGTTTTCATGAGTCCTGGTACCTCTCCATCTAGCCAACGTTCTGTCACACTCTTGTGGGAACAAGAAACCATACAGGATGGGGCTAGGCAGGCCTTGTTGGCATTGGCTGAGGAGCAGTTCATATCTTTACTCCATTCCATATAAGGTGGATCACAACTTACGAGGAAAAGGAAATAATTGCATTCAGGGACACCATTGCAGTAAAGGGTAAATCATCTCACTCCACCCTAACACTGGGTGGCCTGACCTCACTGCCAGAAATTTTGCAGGGGGTGGGGAGGGATGCACACTATAATACCATGGGTCCCTGCTACATACAAGACACCTCTGTGGGCACACACACAGATACACACATCATGAGAATGCATATATTTCTAGTCTTCAGTACTGCTGAATGCCTTAGTTACAAAATGATCAATTTATCAAGTATTCTTCTCAAACAAGAGGAGGCACTCTGCATGTTACTGGGAGAACATGCTTGGCTTTTCTTAACTGCAGAGAATTTCTAAACAAAAATAGACTATTTTTGAGGAGGAAGCCTACACCAATAAACTACTGTGGATGCCATAGGCTTGTTTCCTTTCTGTCATCTTCATAAAATAATTCAGATGGGATGGAGAAGGTAATCACTGAAAGTCCAAACAAGCTAGGTGTTTGAACCGATAACTGAGAGCAGGAAAATTGTGGCAAACCTAGAATTCTGACCAAAATGACAATTGTGAAGAAAGAAGAGTTGGTACAAGGATTTTATAATGGGAGTTAAAACATTGCTAGCTTCAAGCTCAGACTTTCTAGTATGTGGGAAGAGACTGACTAACAAAATTCACAGTGGCTTGTATTCTGACTTCTAATAAACTCATTCTCCATAATCATTTACTGATAATTCATGACAAATTGTGCTGGAGAAATTTGTCATACGAAAGCAGAAAGAGAGGCTTAAGAGCACCCAGTTTAGCAGTGATCGTTGCAGATTAGCCTAAAGCTTTCTCTTCGGCAAGCAAGCAGTTACATCCATCTGTGCAATGTACCGTGCTGGTTTGCTGGCACTTGCTGTTGTTTTCCATTTACGCTGCCGAGACGTGTGATGATGAGGAAATTATTGCATGTATGTACTAAAGTTTCCCCCTGCCTGTCTTGTTCTACTTCTCTAGCTGCTGGAACAAGAATCTTAACATGAACTACTGGCTGATCATCAGGGTGCCCATCCTTGTTGCTATAGGGGTGAGTGATCAGGAATCTTTGCAGAAAATTTAGTGTGTTCCAGAGACAAAAGAAAGAGATGGAAATATTATTGGACTGGTGTGCACCTCCACTAACAAATGTATTTTGTACTGAAGTAGAGAATGTGGTAGGTAATGCCCTTGGTTTTTAACTATCATGTTTGTAGAGGATGAGTTTGTGGGGACACTTTACTTATTCTTGACCTTGGTTTCCATCACATAAACAAGTCACTTGTAGCTTAAAATGGCACCTTCTTCACAGTTTCCATACTGGTCTGCAAGCAGACCAGACATACAGTAATTTGCACTCCCCAGAAGAAGTATGCTTCCCACTCTGAAGTAGCATTGACAACAAATACATAATTAGTGCTTCTTACCTATACAGTCTAAAACAGTGGTTCCCAACCTTTTTTTGGCCATATGCCACCTAAGCATCTCTAAAATCCTGATCCCCCTCCCCATGACATATAATTCTTATTCAAAAAGTGAACACCTATTCACATGGAGGAAGCCTAAAAGACCATTAACTGTTAATAACTAATTCTTGAATTTCCCCCTTAAAAATCAAATTGCCCCTGTGTTGGGAACCACTGGTCTAAAAGAAACCTTTCAATGTACATTGCCAAGTGTAAATTAACCTATTTATTACATCTGTATACCACCCAATTGCAGAACTCTCAGGGCGGTTTACAAGCACATTAATTAAAACAGTGAAAGGCAATCATAAACAGAGGATCATTAAAAGCAACAATAAATTAACCAACACCACATCTACATCTTGACTCTAGAATAATTACTGTCAAGGTACATGGATTATCCTGATGATTTCCTTAAAAAATATTGGTTCCATCAACAACATACCTGAAAAACAGTGTACTCCCCACAAGACACCAACAAAACTGTAATTTGTAGCAGTGAGCTACAAATACATTTACAAATTCATCTGATATAAATTTTATACATCTGGGGAGAGAGACTGGACAGATGAAACCATTATTTGTAAGGTCTACTTTGTTTACAAGATGAACTCCAGTTGTGGATCACTAGCTACTCCAGGATGCAAATCATGTGGGCACAGCCTTCTTTCTTGAACTTAGTGAACAAATATTCATTTTATGTATTACTCTTCAAGTTTGAGTAGCATAGGCCAGATACTTGGCTCCTGCAGATTGCAGGTTAGGTGACTTCTTGCAGAGGACCATGTTTTCAAGTATAGAGAGATGGATGGAACCTGGCAAAGGAAATCAGCAGGGCAGTCTGTATATCTCAACAATAATCTTTCTAGTTTCCAAAAAACTTTACCCCATGAATTTACACTTGGTATTTGCATTTAAAAATAATTGTCTGTCAGTGGTTTATGCTTTTTCAGAGTGTGAGGCACTCTGAAAAGGGCTGAACTACCTGGCAGATGATACTTCTGTAGAGTCTTAGAATTAATAGAAGTTTGCTTTAAAAGATGCACCGTGTAATCCTTTACTTTTTGTTTTATCCAGGTAAATTTCCTGATCTTTATCAGGGTTATTTGCATCATCATTTCTAAGCTGCAAGCCAACCTGTTGCGCAAAACTGACATAAAATGCAGGTGAGTCATCTTGGCAGCAAACCTATTCAGTGCTTATCTTAGGAGAAAGTGCTTGCAGGAACGGATTAAATGACATCATTTCAGATTGCAGCTAGTAGGTGGCACTGAGCAGAAACTATCACAGTTTGATTGCATATGGGGAGCTTCTATTTGTTTTTAAATAAGAGGAAGTCTTCAGCTTTTTTCAATTCAATACCAAAAACAAAGGATTAGACAAGTGTTTGGGGAGTAATGATGCAGAGAAAAACTGGCAATATGAGCCGATACCCATAACAAAGGACAGAGGTGGGAAACCTCTGGCCCACTTGCCTCTCCACAATCCCCAGCTGATCAAGAAATTATGGCAGGGAAGGACTGCGGCTAAGTCCTGCTGCCGAGCTGCTGATGGATGAAAACATGACTACGTTTCTATGCTGTGTGGTGATAAAAGGGAGCCCCTTCCTCAGTGCACAGCACAGAAAGCTGTGAAAGTGCACAGCACAGAAGCTGTGTCAGAAGGAATGCGGTGTGTTTAAGAACCTGAGCAAGGCATTATGTGTGTGTGCATGCTTTGGCCCTGACCACTTTCCTCTCAAGGGAATACAGACATTGACGCAGAGGGGCAGTTTCCCAACCCTACTTAACAGTAAACATTGAGTCAGATGCTTGAACAGGTAGCTAGTTCTATTTCTTTTGCACATCCCTTAGCAGCACACAGGGTCATGGTAACGCAGTTACAAATCCTTTCCTAGCACAGGTCCTGCAGTTTCATCTCTGTCCTGCTGTATCAGCTTGTCCTTGACTTCCCACGTCATATATGTTCGAACATTGTGTTTATGCAGAGCCTGTTTTCCAACATCAGAATCAAGAATTCTAGTTTCTCCTGCTTCCTTTTCATTCAGTTCTTTTTAATCATTGGTCTCTCGGAAGTGTAAAGTAAAATATATTGACACTAATAAATTATTATTATTATTATTATTATTATTACTACTACTACTACTACTACTACTACTACTACTACTACTAAGGTTTTACTAGCCATTTCCTTGGGTTTTGGAGCATATGTCCAGCAAATATATATTCTTACTGCATCACAGTAGTTCTCTTCATTTTCTCAAAGTTAGTTATCAACGAATGTGTTGATGGTGCTTTGAAGATGTCACACTATAGAATACTAATACAAATCCTTCAGCAGGACTTTTGCCTAATGATTGCCAAGAACCTGATGGCCTCTGTGAGAATATTTTTTAGTAGCTAGAGTGCATTTGATCTCCAAAAGCCATGCAGCACATGGTGATCCCACAGAGGGGAGGCAATTCTGGAGCCTAGTACAGATGGTATAGTCTGGGGTGCAATGTATTGCTCCCTATGCTTCATCATTTATTGTTTTTATGCTACTACCTCTACATTTTTAATATTCTGTTATTGTACCAATAATTAATTAATAGGAACAGTTCAGTCCAGGTGAGCAAGTACTCACTATTTACAAATGGGGGAAAACTGACACTCAAGAATGCCCAAGTTTGTGAACAAGAAATATAATGGTGCTTGAGAGAGGAACATAGGGGGTTTGAAAGAAGGTGATAAATGGTACACATGAAACTGAAAGGGACACTGGGAAAGTAAAAGTATACAAACATATGCATTAGTCAATATAAGCTGCATCTATTTATTATTTGAGCATTAGAATATTAAAGGTGTGATTTGCTTAAGATAACCCAAACAAGTAAATGTTTGAGCTGGGACCAGTTCATAAGGGTCTTCCAAAGAGTTTGTTTTCTGTTCTGATACTGCCCTTTTGCTAAAGTTTCCTATGCTTTCTATTCTCTAGATTGGCCAAATCTACGCTAACTCTGATTCCACTGTTGGGGACCCACGAGATTGTATTTGCTTACATTACTGATGAGCATGCCCAAGGAACATTGCGCTTTGTGAAGCTCCTTTTTGAACTCTCCTTCTCTTCCTTTCAGGTAGTACCCAGCAATTGTGCGTTCAGAACAACATTTATCATCAGTGCTTCAAGCAAAACAGACCAGTTTTGAAAATACAATGATGCACAATTATAAAAATCAATTGAGCACCCTGCATTTAGAACCCTTCTCAATGCAGATGCATCAATAATACTTAGCAGAATAACTGGGAAAGAGATCTAGGACATCAGATCCGAACCGCCATCTGGAATTGGATATGGCCAAATATTTTCCAATGAATAATCAACACAAATTTAAATGAAAGCTTTTATAAGTTCATTTTTCATTGGCACTCAGTGCCTGTAAGGCTTAATTGTATTTACGCCGCAGCATGCTGAAGAATTGTATTTGCTGAAGAAAACAAATACAAACATGGGCTATATTTTTTTGGTCTTCCTTAAAATTAGAACTTTTTGGACAAGTATATAAAAAGAAATTGAAATTATAATGGGGTTATGTTATGGTAACCCAACCTAGTATTTTGAACTACAAGTCTTTGCTTGCTGGGGCTACTGAGAGCCTGATCCAGTAGGCTATTCTTTTGTTTTTATCACATTTCCATCAGAGCATTAGAAAGGTTTCTGCTTCCTCCCACAACAGTCGCTAAACAAGGAAGTCGGGGGACATGTGCCTTACAGAAGTACCAAGCACTGGCACTGAGTTTTGCAGTATGGAAAATGAACTATCAGCCCTGAGCCTGCTAATCTATTTGAACTAGCAGTGATTAGCATGAAGATGTCCATCTGCATAAGAGATGTTACTGGTGCTATCACTCACAAATCTGGATTTTAATTGTGAGAGTCCTGATTGCCCATCTATTTCATGGGTAGGCAAACTAAGGCCCGGGGGCCGGATCCGGTCCAGTCGCCTTCTCAATCCAGCCTGCAGACGGTTCGGGAATCAGCATGTTTTTACATGAGTAGAATGTGTCTTTTTATTTAAAATGCATCTCTGGGTTATTTGTGGGGCATAGGAATTCGTTCATTTTAAAAAAAAATAGTCCGGCCCCCCCACAAGGTCTGAGGGACAGTGAACCCTGCTGAAAAAGTTTGCTGACCCCTGATCTATTTGTTGTATCTGCTGCTTTTTTATGCTGAAACAGTCACTGTTCTGTTGCATCTGTTTATGTATTTATTATTACATGTATATCCTTCTCTTCCTCTGTGGAGCACAAGGTTCTCCCCTTCCCAAGTTATCATCACAAGAACCTAAGGTCATGTAGTGAGGATCATGGCTGAGCAGGGATTTGAACCCAGGTCTCCCAGGTCGGAGTCCAACTCTAACCAATTTCAACACACTGACTCCTCCATCACTTTTATGGAGAAAAAGGCACACTCTTAAATTGCAAATAAATTGAATTTAAGTGCCACATTATAGGAGCTGCTTCTTCAAGTCCTGAGTCAGCAGGGTATTACTCAGTTTACAGGGATGAAGTCTTTTGCATTCTTTTCTCAAGAAGTACTTGTATCAGGATTAGATATAGTTTCATCTCCCAGTTTGGCTAATGAAGTTTAATGCAAGAATGAGTATGAATTATCTAACTCATATTTGTTGTTGTACTGATTCCCCCCCCCCAGGGTCTTCTGGTTGCAATTCTCTACTGTTTTAACAACAGTGAGGTAAGAGGCATGTATTTTGCAGTATTACCTTCCATACAAAAAGAGAGAGAGAGAAAAAAGAATGTTTTCAAGTAATTTAGTTGACAGAAAACTAAAGCATTCAGATAGCGTTCTCTATGAATATATCAAAGTAGCAGTATGGAGAATTAGAAGGTCATTGTATTAATTTTTGAGTAAATAAAGTGGTAAGTTATAATAAAGCCCTGATATGTTGAGGGTTGTAGTTGAAGACCTGTATGAAGACATCCCTTTGCTTGTTAACTTGAAATGTGTATCGGGATTGGAGGAATTTTTGTTGTACAGCCTTATTATCTTGTTGCCAAGTTGGATTTTGTTGACCCTGCCAGAATAAAATTTAAAAGGATTACGTTACTTGAATGAAAACAAGGACTCTGAAAAGCTTAAAAGCTTGAATAGTTTGGTCACCATTTTATAAGCCTCCTCCCCCTTCTCTTCTCTCTCTGTGTGTAGATCTGTCTCCCCCCTCATTAGGTTCCCAATTTTCTCCTCCTCAGTCTTGAATTCCCCGCCAATTCTCCCCTCACCCCTTTGCTTTCTCACACACACTTCTTCCCATAACCCTATACTTCCTTATGTGTTGCTGGCTGCTTTCTTTTTCTTTGTTCCCTTCCCACCCACCCTCACCAGTGGGAAAAAAGAGGAAGGGTTTTTTCCCCGAGTGTTTTTGTGTTTGGTTCCCCTTATATAGTTTCCCTCCCTATTTTAGAGAAAACACACTAATTTAAAAATTAGCTGAACTATAAAATAACAGTTGCAACAATATGTTAAAGATAAGTAAAAATTTATCAGTTTTAGACCCCTAAGTAATAGCAGTTGCCAGGATATTACTCGGTTTGCATCTACATAGTTCCATCCTTATTTTAGACATCATGATATATTGGCATATCACGATGTTTAGCTGGTATCACGATGCTGAAAACAGCAAAGAATCCTGTGGCACATATTATCCTGTGGCACATATCGCCCAGCCCTAGTAGGCGATAATCTGGGTTGGTTTCTCTATTTTGTGTGAAATTTTGATCAGAACAGAGAGATATCTTCAAGGCAGTGTTATAGAACTTGCATGTCTTCGCAGTGGGCGCCAGATCCCTGTGCCTGAACTTTTACAGAAAGGGGGTCTCGGAAACTTCCTGTCAGATTTGGCCCACCAGGGATGCGGAGATTAAGATCTGGACCACCTGCTTTAATATGTGCCACAGGATTCTTTGCTGTTGCTTTCTGCAACAGGCTAATATGACTAGGCTTTGAAAAAGATCATAAACAGTAAGAGACCTCATAATGGATTTCCCCCCCCCCCCTTAACAGTAGTATCTACAGTACAAGAGCTACTGAGATGAATTAGCTGGCTTATGCTTGCACAATTATCCACTTACAAGAGGGACATAGTATTTCCTTATTAAGTATCCTCTATTTTTGTGCAAAAAAGCTAATTCTAGCTGATGTGATAAGTGGCTTTTGCTGCAGTTTCTAATTTTGCTGCTACCGTGATGGATCAAATCCTAGTGCACACATTGTGCAGCTCTAAATAAAAAATTAACTATTTAAATCAGCACCCTTTTTACTCTTGTAACTGGACCCCACACATTTTGCTTAACAGATGATTAGTGCAGATCCATGTTCAAAGATGGAACCCAAAGTTACTCAGTTGGTAGAGCATGAGACTCTTCACCTCAGGGTCATTGGTTTGGGCACCACGTTGGGCAAAAGATTCCTGCATTGCAGGCAGTTGAATTAGATGACCCTCATGGTCCCTTCCAACTCTACGATTCTCTTGCATTGCATTTGGATCTGTAGTTCTAGTTTAAGATAAGTCCTATAAGGACTAGTGGTGAGCTGTCCTTAATCAGTACAGTTTTGGAGCTTTCAGTTCATAGGTACTTGAGAAAGTGGCTTATGGGGCAGCCAAGGAAGCTCCTGGGGGCTGTGGGAGAAACCAGAGAGTAGTACATCATTGACACCCTTGTCCAAGCTTACAGGCTTATTTGTGGCCATGACAACCAAACTACGAACATTATGGGGTGGGGGGTGGGGGGAATGCTACAGAACTGGATCTCTAATAGCTTTAAAAAATAATAATTTGCTTTATACAAATGCTATTTCCCCCTTACCAATAGCCTAAGAACAGAAATCTCTAATAGATTTGACCATGTTGTACCAACTTTGCTGCCTGCTTATGTCCTAAGTTTCTTTCACATGTCACTAGACTTGGTCTTGCAGTGACAATTGGATTTAAACGCTACTTTCCCCCATTAAGATGGGGTGAACCTACTTTTGCGGCTTTCCCAATTTGTATCCACACCCAACCATAGTAATTAAAATACTCTCCTTTCACTTACATTTTGTGTGTGTGTGTGTGTGTGTGTGTGTGTGTGTGTATTCTTAGCACTCCAATCCTCCCCTTTTTTGTTGCTATGGATCTCAAAGTCAGCATAACAGCATTTGCCAGGTGATTCCCCCCTCAGTCCAGTGCTATGGATCTTTACCCAGCAGTAAGTCCCTCTCACTTCAAGGGCACTCCCAAGTAACAGCACAATCCTAGCCATGTCTATTCAGAAGTAAGTCAGTGTGGTTCAACAGGGATAGGATTGCAGCCTATGCATGCCTAGAATTTCAGTCTTATTCAAGATTTTAAAACTGTTGAATTAACATTCTATAAATTGTGGTCTTTAGCTCTATCTGTATGCAGAAATACACTTGTTGACAGTCACAGTGAGTATCTTGGATTCTCAAAATGGCGTTGAAGCAGGAAATTCAGACTAGTTTGAACCATGTGCCCTCTTAACTTTAGATCAACAGGTTGCTGCAAGGAGTTCAGTTAAGGCATACCGTTCCCAACTGTTGCACAGACATACATCTATTTATAGATGAAGGAAAGAGTGCTGCTATTATTTTGGTTATGAAACTACCTATGAAGGACTGATTAAGTAATTACAGAAATTATCTGAAACAATAACAAGGGCAGCTTTAGAACCTTGCCAGTGTTTAATTATATGGGATATTTCCTCTTTTCTTAGTGCTACAATAGAAGTGGCTCAAAAATGGATTATTCCCCATTCTCTCTCTCATGCCTTTTTATTTCCTTATGCAAGGTTCGGACAGAATTTCAGAAAAGCTGGGAGCGCTGGCGACTAGAGCACTTTTATGTCCGCAGAGACAGCAACATGAAGCCTCTCAAGTACCCAGCCAACAGTATAAGCAGCGGAGGTACCCTGGGGAGCACAGTCTATGCTGCCACTTTCCAGGCTACATTCAGCTAAGATTTCTGTGGAGCCTAGTGCAGAGGAGTCTGACCAACTAACATGAACTGTAGGAGGTACAATCGAATCCCCTTGAATATCCAGCCAGCCAGATTGCATGAGGCCTTTGGAAGACTTGAACCTCCCTCATTCATGGCTGCAGGCAGCTGGACAAGCTTTCAAAATAAAGCAGCCACCTAATATAACCAATACATTTGAGGGGAGGACATGCTCTTTAAAGTAAGCTTAAAGCATTTCTTCTCAATATCAGAGGCCTCCAGGTGCCCAAAGCCTATAAACACTGTGTTGATGCTGTCACAAAGCGTAAAGGTAATCATTTATTAGCGTGGGTAGACAGGTTGACAGCTTTTCTGATTAAATTACAAGGATGCAGCTGATCATTACAAACAAGAAAAAGCTCCCATTGGGAAAAATGGGAGATTAAACTTTTGCATGGTTACAAAGAAACAGTCACCATAATCTGTAGAAGCATTTCAAGCCTTTCCAAGTGGTAGCTTTCTTAAACACCCAATATGCAGTCACTTGACTTGGGTGTTCCAGGCATTTCCACAAATGGGACTTTTGTGTCCCCCTCTAACCACACTGCAAGAATAGTATATTTGCTGCAGTTTTGAATGTTACATGTGGTGTCGTGGACACCTAATGGCCAGTGCCAGTGACGTTATTTGCAATGAACGGTTATTCATCTCTTCACTCCTACGGCACAGTAAGACGTAGTTTACTTTTTGTTGCGTGAGGTGTTCTCTGTTTTATGGTAATGTGTACAATTAAAAATGGGAAAGATTATTTAACAAATAACCATTTTACACCCTTATGCTTTCACATACCTCTTTTTTAAAAAATAGCGCATGCTGTACATTTCTTCTCTGCAGCATTGGATTCTATCCCTCATTTTTGTAAAAAACAGCAGCATAGTAAACCTGATAAACAGGCAATTTCTATGTGGCAGAGCAATCCTCTACTGACCCCAGCAGGACTATTCTACTCATCCACTGCTTGGGGACAGCATATAGTACTGGTGACTGGATCCACCTACTATTTCATCATTTGAAAAGGCTTGAATTGTTCTTGTGCCATTCAGATAAATTTTTGCTGGTACGTCCATGATTGAAGTATATGAATACTGGAGATTTGATGTTGCCTTTGGTTGCATGCTCTCAAACATGTTAAAGAGTAATTTCTCTCTCGGAGAAACTTAAATCTATGTGCAGATGATGGTTCTTTTCCAGGTGATGAATGCACACACTTTCTGCTGTCATTAGTGGGGTTTTTTAAATGCCCAGTCTTACCACTCTCATAGCCCTTTACTGCTTCAGAAGGCTGCACAAATATTACTATGAACCAAAGTAATTAGTGGCTTTCTGGAATTGAGTATTTGACAGGGAACAACGTTTTATTCTCTGCCTCCTGTAGGTATAGAAGCGGATAAACAGGAACATGGGAGAAAATAATACCCTTTATAACATCTATGGAGACACAAATGTAGAATTTAGTATTTTAGAACTTTAATCATTTGTTCACAGGAGTCCTGAACTTTAGCATAGGTTTTTCTATGCCTTGCTCTTTTTCTTTCCTTTTCAAGTGTCTTATAGCTACAGGGCTCTTTTATGCTAGATGTTGAAAACAAAAACAAGCTGATTCAGGAGCTATATTTTCAGCACTTTGGCCAGCTCACTCTTCTATGCTACAGCCAGCTGGATTTCTTGCTTGTCAATAAGCCTTTAGAATCTTAAAAATTATGTAGACTGCTCAGCAGGAATGAATTAAAAATATATAAATCCAATTTGCCTTCTCAGTAAATCCAATTCAAGTTGCCAGTCATTCCTAGAACGTTTGATTGCATACAGAGAAACTCTGGTTTCAGAGATCATCATATATTAATTACCTTATTGGTAGTAATAGTGTGCACTGCAGCACCGAGTTGAAGTACATTTGAATCTTGTCATCTCCTCTAAAAACATATTGCATGATACTATTGTGGCCGTTCTGGACTGGACCTTGGATTTACCAGAATCTGAAAGGTTCTGCTGTGGGCCCAGGAGACTGTCCCTGTGTTGTGATGAGCATGCATAGAAATCTCTATGGTTGTGTACTGTGATGCCATAATTGGCCTTGCAAGCTGCATCCGTATATACTGTGTGCACCTAACAGTAGAGAAACCTTCACCAACGTGGTAATCCAGGACAGTCAATGTGGTAGATTCCAGATGTTGTGGACTGTACCTTCTGGCAGCCTCAGCCAGCATACAAATGGTCGGGGGGCAATGCAATTGTAGCCCAACAACTTCTAAGAGCAGCACATTGGCTGCCCCTGCTCTAAGCCATGCTGGACACGCCGCCTTCGCTGGAGTGATGCTTTTATACTATTACACTAGCATACACTAGCATATGGACATGGATTCTGTCCATGCCAGATGTGAGCTACAACGTATTAGTTTCTTGAGAACCTGAGGCTACCAAAATCCACTGGACTCAAGTAGGTTTGCCAGCATAATTCAGTGATGTGGGATGCTCAGTGATCTGGAATACCAAACCCTTTTAAGGAGTTGAATCGGCTGGCTTTGACAGGAATCCTACACATCAGACACAGCAACCGTAGCTGCCACAAATTTAAAATTGTCTGTAGAGCCGGTCATATAGACAGTCTCCACTGGCCTCCTTCAAGCTACTTTCCTGGTATTAAAAGCTGACAGCTGCAAGCATTCCCCTGTTATAGTTTTCACAATTCACTCCAACACAATCCCCATTGGTGGGAAATAGTTGTGCTACAGATGTCTGTTTACAGGCAAGCATGGTTGAGATCTGTGAATGCTTATTGTGCAGTTATTACTAGAGATTATTTTGAAAATGGGACTTCAGAAGATTAGCAGTGTCTAAGCCATGCCTGTGGAGTTCCCAGGGCCAACTAGAGTCCTGGGAAGTTGCATCTCATCCCACTGGCTGAGGTCCCCACCCGATTTACACAAAGGAAGGGGGAGCATGTGGAAGGGAGACAAGCTCAGTGTTATATGAGAGGAGAGCAGACATATGAGTGACATGCTCCACCATGTTTAATTTGCCCTTTAGTCAACAATGGAATTCCTGTAGCATAATAGATCTTGTCATATGGGAAACAATGTCACATACTTCACCAAACAGCAAGAAAAAAGGCAGTAGGCAAGGTTATTGAATGATGTGTCCCAAGAGACATTTTCTAAATTTTAGTATATTTTGTCTTGGTGTGTAAATTGAACCTTCTCTTAATTATCTTTCATTTTCACCAAAATTCTAGGCTAGGTAGCCGTTTAAATTCATGGCTTTTAAAAACTTTCACTAACTGTTCCCTTGTTCTTAAAATCACTTTGCGTTTCCCTTGATTTTTAACCTCTCCTCTTTTGAAGACCTTTTAAAATAAAATAAAATTCAATTAAACATGGGCCCCCTCCTTATTTTGGTCTTGCCCCAGACCCATCTTGGCAGGTTATGGAAACCATACTGGCGGAGCTTGGTTCAATGGGGCTTTCAAGGAGCAGAATTACAGGAGCATTCTGACCATGGAAGGAGATGCGTAGAGCCCACCCAAATCTCAAAGAGCCCTTTTGCAACTGGCAATATGTTTTCCAGTTTACTCTAAGGAAACAATTGCTGCCCAAAAAACCACCCATACACAATCCTCTCTTACTATTGATTATGTAGTGTTGGTGTTGTTAAATTTGTTTGTTCTATTGTATTGCTGTTCCTCTTTCAGCCAGCTATTTTTCATTTCTGGAATGTGTTCCTAGTAAAGTGATGATGGATGCAGTATATGCAACTCCTTTAAAAGCTTGTTTAGTCTTGGGAGAAGATAGCAGATGCAGAAAAGAGCATTCAAGACCTCTCTTCAGCAATGTCTGTGGGCTGGTGAAAGCAGCCTTGGGAAACAAGAAACGCCCTTTCGTTACCAGCAGCCTGTTTATAACGTTCCCAATAAAACTAGTACCAATGAATAGAGGAAATGTGCATGAGCCTCAATGTTCAAGCTGCCTTTGCTTTGGAATTCATAGTATGCTTTAAGACTGCTCTTCATACGGCGCTCAAAAACAGTTTGAGCAACCCAAGATGCACCAGCAACCTGCACACTCACTGTGATTCTACTTAAGTTTCATTCCACAGTTATGCACACAAGTCTTGTTAAATTAATACAACTTGTGAGGCACCTAAGTGGAGGCACGTATTGCAAATGTACCAAAATGGTGAATATATATATATTAAGCATTAAAAATGAGTGAATGTCATATTTCTATCCTTACTGTTTTGATTCTTTTTTTAAAAAAATAATTGCATGTATTTATTTTTAAATGTTACAAAAATGGGTAACAAATTATGAATTGTGTTCCTTTGTGCACGTGCGAATTCATCCTTGTCTTGCAAAAGCAATGTAATTTACCATATAAAGGTTTGCTGCAATTGATGTTAACTGTGTAATTCTCTCCTCATGGTTTCCAAGATGTGTCAGACATAAATTTATTTGTATCTCAGTTTACTTTAGATCTACTTGAGCAGAATCAATTCAGTTTTTTCCCCCTTCATGCATTTTTAAAATATCAGGCCTTGAATCCACACATACCAATGAATGAATTGAATAAATCTTCAAAAAGTAAGCAACTGAAAAAAGTAAAATGTGCACACCTAGCATCTCTTGTATCCTTAATACAAGATAATGCTGATCTTTATGGAATCAAATCAGGTGCCTGACATTGTAAACACAAACACACACTTGAACAGTGAAATGTAATAAATTCAATAAGAGTTGAAAATAGGCTTTAATAGTCTCTACTGACTCAGATGGCACCACTATCCTATGGCCCCCAAGTATGGGAGTGGGGAATCTGCCTGCAGAACTGCACACAAGTAATCTGGCCTGGGGAATTTCTCTTCATCCATATCCAACATCCAGGGTCCCGGGGAATTAGAGTAGCGGAGCTACTCTTCTGAGGGACAGGAGTTAACACTCCAACCATGCTGATGGAATCCATTTTAACAGTATGCTATGTGTTTAGACATTGTCTGCTAAAAGGTACTAAATTCATTTAAAACATACTGTACCTCAGCTGGTAGACTGGTCAACCTGCTAGTTTTCAAAAAGTAAAATATGTGGCTTTCTGCAAGCAACACCCGATACAACACACCAGTAAAATCTGTTTGCCTTTTCCAAGCCTTTGTAACACATTCTCATATTTTGTTAGTTTATTAATCACACCTTACTATTGACCTATTAGGAGGTGATTTGAAGCACAATCCTATGAATGTTCAATATCACTTGCTTCCAGGCAAGTGCCTTAAATTCCCGCACTGGGAATGCGGAAGTTTGAGCTGAGATGTCATCTGTATGCTGGTGGTACATAGCTCTACCACTTCTGCAAATGATATCTGCTGTTTTTCCCTTGCCAATTTAGTGCAGCTGTTTTGTTCATATGTGGTGGTGTTAGTACAGTTTGACTTTTTGTGCAAGCTGACTTTTGTTAAAAGTGGGGTGTAGATCCAAATTTTCAGTTCAATGAGCATTAATCAAACACACATACAGTAGAAATACAAACCTAATATATATATATTGTCACATTATCCTTTCCACAAATGTGGCTCTTCTGCTTTTGACACTGGAGTGGATCAAATTTTTAAAAGAAGTTATAAGCAGACTTGGAGGTTATTGCTCAATGAAAGGCAAGGTCCCCCTGCCCCTCCAACTGGTTCTGTTGAGGTCTCCAAATTCAACTTAGGTGAGGAGAGAAACCCCAAGGAAAAGAATAGGTGTATATATTAATGTTTGGCATTGGTCTAAATATATATGCATATTTGTACATGCATTCCTGGATCTTTTAATATAAAGCTGGCCAAGATATTTGACATCCCATTTGAAAGGGATGTCTATGAAAATAACAGCTTCAATGGTGAGAACCATATAGCCTAGAACAGGAGCCTTTTTTGGGGGGGGGGAGGCTGAATATGTATGTTTAATATCCTGTCTTTAGTTGTTTATTATATAAGAAACAGTAACTGCAGCTCAACTCTTTAATTACAATATTGTAAACATTTCTAAAGATGAAAAATCTCACAGGAAACAGTTCCCATTTTGCTCAAGTGGAGAGGATAGACCTAGTGATACTGGTATAGGCACTGGTTACCTCTGGGCTAAGGGCCGATACTGTAGTTCTCTCTCAAACTGTTCTGCTGTAAGTGTTCCATCAATCGCTTCACATCCTGGGTTAAAGACAGAATAGGCACTTCTTTCTCCAGTCTGTCTTTCTCCAGGACCGCGGGTTCCTACATAGATCCAGTAAAACATAGACAGGACAAAATAAGGCAAACCAAACTCTAGTTCCACAAACAGTCCCAGTAAGACAAGCCAGATGAGAAACTTGAGAAAGGTGACATTCAGAAGAAAGCAACTGGTCCACCATGGTGCAGGGCATGTAACAGCTTCAGTTTGGGGCCTTTCTGGCCTTTGACTGGATTCCTGCAAAATAAAATAAAAAGCCACCTGGGTTATTTATGCAATGGACAAATAATTAAGGCTAGAACAACAATTGTTTCTAAGATCAATTTTGTGATGGAATATTGATTTCCAAAAAAGACCACTTTTTTCACACGCTGCAGAAGATTGAGCAATAGGTAGGAAGTAGGTAAGAAGCAAGAGGAGTCAGGCTGTGCTGGGCAAAGGCCATGTCACCATGTTGCAGGAAATATATGCTTGGTAGAATCGCAGAATGCAATTACCTGAAGATGTTCTGTGCTCTGCAGCATTCGAAAATACCTTTCCAACAACAAGTCCAACGTGTGCTACTTGTTTTGTATTCCACTCAAATACAGAAGCAGTGCTATCATCACTTACCGTATTTTTCACTCGATAACACGCACCTGACCATAACACGCACATAGTTTTTAGAGGAGGAAAACAAGAAAAAAAAATTCTGAATGAAACAGTGGATGTATCATTTTTGTGCTTCATGCTGCGGCCACAGACATGTGATTTGACGGTGAGTTTGGGGTAGCCCAATGCAAAGATCCTGAGGATCCATGTGGATCCATGCTTTGTAACCACGTTTTTGTACCATTGCAGCCCCAGGCAACAGTGGGTGCGTGATTTTTTTGGTGCAGGCTGTAGCCATGGACATGCTATGTGATCTGATGGTGAATTTGGGGTGACCCAATGCAAAGATCCTGAGGATCCATGTGGATCCGTGCTTTGTAACCATGTTTTTGCACCATTGCAGCCCTGTTTTTGCATCAGATCATTGCTATGTGATCTGATGGTGAATTTGGGGTGACTCAATGCAAAGATCCTGAGGATCCATGTGGATCCGTGATTGGAACCACGTTTTAAGTAGGGAGGGAAGGAAAAACATAGAAAGGATAAGGAGCGCCGAAAGGGGTGTGCAGAGAGGCAGCTGGCTAAGAATGCAGGAGAGGGGTTTTACCGGAGGGAGGAAAGGAAGGCAAAAGTCCCCCCCCACAAGCCAGCCAGCTCTCTCTCTCTCTCCCCCCCCCCCAACCTGCATGTTGCCTGCGAGTCCCAGACGCACGGAGAGGAATTAGAAGGCAGGGCGCTCTGCTTTCCACTCTGCTTGCCTGGAGGGGAGGGGTTTTCTCTGCTCTTTGTTCCGTTTGAGCAAACACAGTAAGGAAACAGAAGCAGGTGGGCAGTAAGACCCTGAGGCAGAGCTTCCTCCTTTCAAGGCTTCCCTTCTCCGGACGATTTGATATTTGCCTGATTTTTGCCTTCACTCGCGCTTGTCAGCTCCAGGGACCACACATTCGCTCAATAACACGCACAGACATTTCCCCTTACTTTTTAGGAGAAAAAATCTGCGTGTAATAGAGGGGAAAATACGGTACATTTCTGCCTTTGAATCTTGGATCTAACAGATTTGCAGCAGCATGAACTGGGTGGCAACAAAATTATGGTGTTCTGCACTTTCTCCCACTCCCAGTCTTTTGAGGCCTAGTCAAGAGAACAAACAGATCCACCAACTATGCCAACAAGCAGGAGGACACAATGGCAGGAACTGAATCCTCCTCTTGTTTCAATGGCAGTGCCTTCCTAGAAGCAGAAATGCATCTTGCTCTTGCATTTGCAAGTTGTCCTCTCAAATGCGCAGCTCAGGAATTGTTTGTCACAGTGTGCAGAAATTGTAATGATCTGTACACAGTCTTACATAAAAGTCTTTCTGATAGTTTTAGTAATCATTTTGGGGGGCTAAATAATAGAATTATAGAATTGGAAGGGACCATGAGGGACATCTAGTCCAATGTAGGAATCTTTTGTCCACTGTGTCCCATGACCCTGAGATTAAGAATATCATGCTCTACTGACTGAAGTATCTTAGCTCCATCTTCTTTTAAACATTCTGTTCATATTTCTAAAATAAAATATTTCATAATCCTTTGGGGTTATTCATTTGGAGATGGGAGACGGCTTTGGAGAAAAATGTTTTCCCTCAGTTTTTTTCCAACCCTTCACTCACACCTATAATGATGACCAGTGTTTTTAGTTCCCACCCCCCAAAATACTACTACTACTACTACTAATAATAATAATAATCCAGAGACATGGCTCACTAGCTACCAGTACTGAGGTAGGCAAAGAAAACTGAAATTTCAGCAGAATATCTCCAAACAGGAAGACCATGGGCAACACCATAATAGATGGGATTCAGCTTTTATAAAGTATAAAACAGCAAATAATGAATAATGGTATGTCTATAGACTCATGCTCAATTATTCTGAAAAAAGAACTTGGGACCAGAGCAGAAAGCTCATTAAACTATATTCTCAGTAAGTTGTAGCTAAAATATCCATTCAGCCCATCCCCTCTAGCCCTACTATTTGAACAGTGGTTCTCAAACTTTTCTCTGGGCCACACTTTCAGAATAAAAATTTGTGCCACGCCAATTTTTTTTATTGATAAAAATAAATTGGAAAACAAAAAGAAACAACTAGCAGCACTTGATTTATAACATAGAACACAATTAATTTATAATATGATCATGGGACATCTAGAAAGTATAAAACAATGCAGCTACGTAAGAACACGACTCACTCCCAAAATAGAATTATAAATGTGCCTCTTACAACATATGTACCTTAAGTATGTATACAAATTCAATGAGAGGTATGAGATTGCTTTTGCTGGGTAATCTTTATATTAAGTCTAATTTGAGACAAACTCTCATCTCCTTATCCAACACAAAGAAACCCTTCTCTTTTCTGATCTTTCATATTTGTCAGAGTTGAAAATCCCTGCCCACCACAATATGTCATGGAGAACTGTAGAGGAAAAGCCTGTGTTTCTGTTCTCATTTTGAAAAGATACCTATCCATACGCTACAAATAATAAAATTTTTTTTAATACCAATCTATACTACACTGAAACATTGAAATTTTTCTTTGATTGTCCTTGAATCTTCCTGCCACACATGCCACCCTCTCCTGCCACACCGGCATGGCACGCCACAGCCTTTTGAGAACCACCGTTCTCACTAATCTCAGCAGATGAGAGGGTTTGGGTGTTTTGTTTGTTTGCATGCTGTCTTAAACCCCTATTTCTAACGCTTACTCTTCAGCCTTACTCCTGTTTCCTTTTCTTAACAAAATTTACCAATTTAACTCTCTATATAACATGTAGTTTCTCCCAACTACTCTACTGTCAATCCCTTGGAACACCTCACCAGATGGTAAAATGATGAACTTCAAGGCAATTGTTGCCATAAGAACAAAACTTTTCCTCCATCCCTAATAAAAGATGGATGGTTAAATTCCTAAAGGATGCTGGACCACATCTCCACGGTATGGTGCAAATGGTGTTACACTGCCGCCCCAACAAGGTTTCATGAGCACACATGCCCACTCCCAATCATAATGAACATTTTGATCATTATGCACTGTAAAACAGAAAGCATCACCACCAGGCACACTTGGGTTCAAATCCTTGCTTGGCTGTGCATCTTGCCCTGACTCATTCATTGCTCCAGGGAGGACAAAGCTACAGAAGAAACATGAAGATCATCGGCCTATCCTATTTCTACCTCACAGGGATGGTGTGGAGAGGAAGATGAGAGAGCCCTGAGGATCTTGATTAGAAAACTGTAGTGATTAAAATGTATGAGATAATAGTAGAGCCCAGGGAGAGAGAGAAGGTTCTCTGAGGATAAATAAATCAGTATAGGAAGAGCAGAGCCAAGTGCTAAAGTTCTTCCTGGAGTGCTCAAGGCAGGGGCTTCATTTGTGAATGCTCCAACACGGCGGGGTGGAGGAAGAAGACCTGGAAGGGACCCCTAGGGTCATCTAGTCCAACCCCCTGCGATGCAGGAATGAATGAACCTGTACACGCAGGAAATCAGTACGTCAGAAAGGCGGCCGGGCTAACAACTTTCGCCTGACTTTTTTGGTGCTGGAGCACTGAGCACACAACACTCCTGCAGCGGTACCGCGCAGCATAAACATCGCCTTGAGTTGCAATGTCGCACGCGGCAGCTCTGACTGGAGAGCAGCTGCAGCGGCAGAAGAACCTGCAAGGAGAGCGGCGGCGCGATCCTACGCGCGTCTACCGGAGGCCGAGCGGGTGAAAACGCGGCCTTCCCCGCCCCGCAACGCGCCTCGGGAGGCGGAGCCGCCTCGCGCCGAAGCTAACCAACCTCACTCGGCAGCGGGGGCCGGGCTTGGGCCTGCTCCTTCGCCGCCTCCGCCGCCTTTTCTGGGGGCTTTGCCGAGGGAGCGGTGTGGCGGGTGCCGCGGCGGGCAGCCCGGAACTCGGCCAGCCTCTGCTCCATGCACGCAGCAGCAGCAGCAGCAGCGCCCGCCTCCGCCCGGTGCCACGTCCCGCCCAAGAGCCGGCGCCCAGCGGCGCTTGCTGGCGTTGCGCGCTTGGCACGGCTGGCCGGGATCTGCCCCGGCGGGGAGAGCCGCCCCCGAGGCAGGACCGGAGGAGGGGCAGGAAGGCCCGCACCAAGTCAGAAGGGCGAAGTGGAAGGAGGAGTAGCTGCTTCTATCCCGCCAAGTTTTATTTAGGTTTTTGTTTTGTATCATTCATGGCCTCAGTTTTCAGCTACGGTTAGAAATGCTAGCCAGACGGAAACGCTTTCCCCTCCAAGCCACTGCCTGTTCCTCCTCCTTCCAGCGGGTCTGGGAGCTTGCACGGGAACGAGCCCCTTAAAGCTGCTAGATGGTGACCGCTTCGTTTCCCACTTGCAGGAGTCAAATAAAGAAAGTGGTGGTGGGAAAGGACATTTGTAGCATATCATTTCTACACCTTGACATAAATAACTAGGATCGTTGTCATTTCTGCATTCCCCACCCCAACGTGGCTTTGCCCATCTTCCCTTGTAGAGTTTCGGGTGCGAGATTGTATTTGCTGGATTGGGGAGGGGGGAGGAAACTGGAACACGGTTGGTAGCAGCCCCCTCCTGAAGTAGGAACATGAGAGTCTGTTCTGTCCCATCTAGTATATCCCCACTTGTGATGTCTAGCAGCTGAAATTCACAGGCATACTACCTCCAACAACTGGGGCAGAGGTCTGGCCAGTAGCCTTTGATAGGCTTATCCTCTATGAAAGCCATCTTACAGCCAGCCAGGTTTATGACAATCATTGTGACAATCAATACTTTAGCTTTTCTTAAAACAAACACAAGAAAGGGCAGTAGGACCTTTGTGTACAGATGAGTTTGTGTGTAATATTATCACCAACAAACTGGGTATATTTCTGGATCTCGTACTCAATGCAAAAAGTATTAGAAAGTGGGTCATGCAAGGACAAAGGGAAGGTGAGAAAGTGTTCTCTCTTCTTTTTAACATGATTCACCTTTCTGAATGGCCCTAATTATCTGGTTTGTAAAATTACATTTCCAAGTAATTTTACAAGCAGCAAGATCATTACCTTTGCTATCACCATTATCATTTTTATCTGGCCAATTGGAATCCCCATCTGCTTTTATGTTAAGAAATTATGTGACTAGGTGTTGCCCTATTGCAGAATTTAATGTGCCAATTTTAATATAATGCTAAGTTTGCCGGAGGTTATTTCACTGGAACTTCCTTCATTTACCATATAGGCTGTCTGAAGATGTTTGCTCACTTGAATGTATTTGCAATAGCTTTTCAGGGTTTTAATTCCTTTCATCTACATTGAATGCCAATATATCAAGAGACCGTACTGTGTTTGAGAGCAGAGGACCCCTTTGGGATGCACCCCTTTGGGATGTGTAAAATACCTAGAACAAACATGCATAACATAGAGAAGTTCCAGTGATGGACAGCATCCTGAGTCAGGTGTGTCTTTCTGTCAGGGCCTGGGCCATCAAGAAAATAATTTTTGATGGGCCGGCATATCGATTTTATAAGTAAGAGACTGGAGGTCAGGTATGAGGAAAGCAAGACCTAATGCTAGATGCAGAAGATGTTGCCATGGGCAGGCTGGAGGTCAACTACCAGAAATGCCCGTCATAGTTCCTAGATGTGATAAAGTGCTCAGGCTGCCAGACTAGCTCTAAAGGAAGGACTTCTTGGAGCTTGAGGCCCTTCCATTGGTTTTGGAGGTCATTTGATCATCCTCAAACTGTTGGATGAAGAGATAGATCTCAGACCAGCACTGGAGTTTGAAGGACCCTTTCCCAGTAGAACCTAACTGGGTCTGCCTTTTGAAGGCACAGACAGCGCAGGAGATAAGGCACCAAAGGCTAGCTACTGGAGGTTTTGGTTTGAGATCCCACTCTGGGCTAGACCCCTGAACAGCACAAGCAGAAGCCAAGACACAGATGGGTTGAATGAAGAGATTTAATGAGCCAACTTGGATTTATGAAAATATCTCCTCTGTGACCTGCTTCATCTGTGCATACCCTGCTGTGAAATGGAGTAAATCTAGAAGGGGACTCTGAGCACAAAATATTTGAGAAATACTATCTTGGAGAGAACGTCACAATTTCTTTCTTGCGAATGCAGACTTGCTTAGTGATGAACCTGTTCACATCTTGAATAGCAACCGAGTACATAGAAGCCTAGCAGCCTTTATGGCATATTCAGGGCTTAGTTCCTCCGAAATGTATTTGTCAAGAGCTTAGGATCTCTTGCCATCAGGCAATGTTAAGGTTTTTCTTCTGCTCTGTATATCACTGTACAGTCATACCTCGGGTTAAAGTAGCTTCAGGTTGAGCGTTTTCAGGTTGCGTTCCGCGGCAACCCGGAAGTAATGGAACGGGTTACTTCTGGGTTTCGCCGCTTGCGCAGGTGCTCAAAATGATGTCATGCGCATGTGCAGAAGCGGCGAATTGCGAGACGCGCAGACATGGGTTGCGTTCGGCTCAGGATGCGAACGGGGCTCTGGAATGGAACCCGTTCGAATCCAGAGGTACCACTGCATAGACCAGGGATGCGGAACCTGTGTTACTCCAGATGTTGCCAGATTGTAACTTTGACCATCCCTAACTGTTGGTCATGCTGGCTGGATTGAAGGAAGTTGGAGTCCAACTCTGGCTTCTTATCACTGTTTCTGTAATCAACAGCTTGGTTACCATAAACATCATTCTTCATATGCCAGGTGGAATGGAAGCACCAGCTATTTCATACATCCACAACCCTTTGCAAAATTCCCTGCTTCTTTTAAGCTGACCAAGCAATAAGAGATTCAGTCAAATCCCCAGGTTTACATTTGAACCAAATCAACTGCTGCTGGTCGATCACTATGACTGTACTGGTGTATTTATTCACTTCTGTGTACAGCTTCATCCAGAGGTTTAGTCCAATCAAAGCCCAATCATTTAGGACACTGCTGCTCTACAGCTCTGCTGGCCACACATTTTATCTGCTCCGGCCAATTTTGTGCATGTCAAACTGTTCCAAAATAATATTAATGATGAACAAATCTCATTTGTTTTCTTGAGCACAGACGGATTCATCTAATTTATTGAGAAACTGCCTCCTATGTGAAATGTATATGTATGCACTCTGACTTACTAAATGCTCTAATAAAAAGAGAGGGCCAGCTGATTATTAAATTAATGATCGAGTTTCATTACTGCAGTGGAGCCAAGGGAGCAAAGTCTGTATTAGCAGATGTTGACAAAGGCTGTTTTGACAAAGGATTGTGCCTGTGTCTGTACAGCTCTTTACTGAGGTTTTGCAGATTTGGAACTCTGTGAATCAGTGAAGATAAGCATGAAACTATTACTTCATTTTAATGAGTGTGAATTTTATGTATACTTACTTGGGAATATGGCCCTTTGAACACAGTGATACTTATAGGAAAGCACAATTGCTGGCTGCACAAGTCCCACAAAATACCCCGAACTATGAACTGAATTTATTTCATGAAAATAACTTCTACAATGACCTTGTAGGTGGCATTGTCTTCACAAGTTTCATGCATAGGTCCAATAGTACTTTTGTGACGCTCCGGTTCATTTCAATGGGGGTTATAATGTGTCCTTTCGTCTTGCTTTTCAAAATATATCTTTATGTTGTTGCAGCCTCTGCTCACATCTAACATTTTGTTTGGATTGGAGCCACTGATTGGGGGTAATACATGGGTAGGATGCTTCACCGACTACTGTGCACTGAAATGTTACACTTTCCACCAAAGGACAAGTCAGAAATATCAGTGGTTTAATGAAGCTGATTTAGCATGAAAATATTCGGTTGGAATTTATTTTTACAAGGAAAGTGTCGAGAAATATGTTCTTTTTAGTACAACTGTCAGCTGTAAATGTCGTATCATCTGCTAAATTTGGTGAAGCAAAAGAACATGATTAAACCATAGGGTTATTTCTTAAGTGATGACATTCTACAAACACATTGGAATTTTTGTTCCACTTTGATGCAGTTAAAATAGCAAAACGCTGCAATGCGTTATAAATATTGGTGCTCAGAATATTGTTTTCATTCCTTTTGGATGGAACTGTAATAGTGTGAAATAATGCCCATATATCAATTTTTGACTTGAAGTCATTAGTTCCTTATTCTCATATGAATCTTTGGGCAAGAAAACCTGCAGAATGGTATTTGCTTCTTGCCTGCTACTTATCTATCATCTGCCTCTAGCAGGGTGGTGATGGTTCAAATGCCTCTACTAACAGTTTGTACTGATGCAGAGATCCGTGGGGCTATTAAGACAACCATTATAGCAATTCATTTTCCCCCAAAGGCAGACACATACTTTGTTTTCAGAGCTGCTTACACAGGAGGATTTTGCTGAGTTGAGAATAGCTAAATGAGAGGCCCACAGAGTGAGGTGTCTGTACCTGTACACACTTGCCACCAGAGGCAGATTTAGGAAACCACAATCAGTTTGGTCACAGTGGGCATGAAGTGCAGCGGACGCCACAACTATTATTTAGTTAAAGAGGCGGTGCAGGGGACACACACCAAATTTTAGTGTCGCACGGGAAATTTGAGACCCCAAGGTCTCCTGCTGGTTGCGGAACCAGCAGCAGAACTGTCTGAAGAATGCAGGGGTCAGAAGATTCAGCATAGTTACCCTCTCTCCTGTCTAATAATAATAATAATAATAATAATAATAAGAAGAAGAAGAAGAAGAAGAAGAAGATATTATTATTATTTATACCCCGCCCATCTGGCTGGGTTTCCCCAGCCACTCTGGGTGGTTCCCAACAGAATAATAAAAAAAAATAAAAATAAAAAATAAAGTGATAAAACATCAAACATTTAAAACTTCCCTAAACAGGGCTGCCTTCAGATGTCTTCTAGGAGACAGAAACACATCTACTGGATGATGCTCTAACACTGAATGGTCACTCTGCAGAACTTCAGGAATGCACAGGCCGGCTTTTGCATTTTTTTTGCAGAATGAACCACTCTAGTGAGGCAGTGACTCACAGGTTCTTGAGTAAAGCCTGGTATAAAAGGCTCTTTTAACAATGACACACCATTGGCCCAGTGCTGGTGTTTCATATCCCGTCCCTGCACATCACAGCATTACGGCATAATGGACTTGCAAGGTTCTGCAAGGGGATTGAGGTGCCTTCTGACTTCGCAATAGGAACACAGGAAGCTGCTTTCTACAAGTAAGCCCACCGGTCCATCTCGCACAGTGTTGTTGATACTGACTGACAGAATCTCTATGCAGTTTCAAACTGGAAGTCTTTCCCAGCCCTTCCTAGAGATAGCAGGGATAGAACCAGGGAGCTTCTGTATGTGGAGCATATGATCTGTCGCTGAGCTATGGTCCTGCCCCCACCGCCTGTTGCTTCAAGAATATCTTTCCTGTGCATTTCTGCTTTGTGGGAGTAACAGCAGTTGTGAGAGAGGGAAAGTTTCTGGCGCACAAGGCAAATTCAAGATCCAGGATTTGCCTTTGTTTTCAGTTGTGGTCACTAGGAGATAGGCACATCTGTCAATCTTTGTTTCTCTCACTTTCTCCAATCTTTTCCAGTCCTACCGTCAGTTTTCCACAACAATTTGCAATTATATATAACTATTTGCAAGTATAAATAACATGAAACTATTGAGATTATTAATATTGTGCATTTGGAAGCAAATCGGATGTATAAAAAACTCTTCAAATAAAAATTGTCCACTCCAAAAATATGGTTCAGAAGCTTTACTTCAGAACTTAACTCCAAAACAAACTTAAAACAATCAAGTTGCATTCAGATAGATGCATAATATCATGTCCTGGTCCCAGCATTGATAAAATATCTTTGGATTATGAATACCATCCAGAGCTGAAATCAAAGCTCTGCCTCTCTTGCAAGTGGCCTCCATTAGCCTGAGGCTGGAGAGAGAATCACATCCTTTCTCTTCAGTGGCTTCAGAACAAAGAACTCGCACACCCAAGATGGATGCCTATAGATTAGCATAGGCATAGACCTGCAATACAATTCTTTTCATGTGATTTAAGTTAAACACCTAGTGACAGAGCTAGCAGAGATACAGTCTCACTTAATCGTTAAGTGGTAGGCTCTCTACAGCTTTTGCTTAGTTCAATGGAAGTTTCCGTGCCATGCTACACAGACATATTACAGTTATTTTCCATTTCAATGTACAATTAAACAATTATACTTAACAGAAACGCCATTAGCATTTTAGTGTGAATTATTCCCAATTTACTTTCTAGGGCAATGTTGCCTAATATACACATTTTGTAAAAGCACATTTTATGTAATATTCATATTTTCAATAATATATGCATTTTATGTGCACAATGCATGGCTGGAAAAGTGTGAAATGTGAAAGATGGCTGTGTTTTGGTTCACTTATTGTTTCAGAAAGTGTGAATTGCCTTTACATGAGGAATGAATCAAATCTCTCCCCTGTACCTAATGGTAGCTGGCATTTTTGTCTTTCTTTCTTTCTTTCTTTCTTTCTTTCTTTCTTTCTTTCTTTCTAACTACAAGAAAGCTGTTCTAAGGGAGCACATTTTTGTTTCTTTGAAAGTTACAGAAATAGAAAGATAGCCTCTTTGCAGAGCAGATCATGCTAAATTCAGCATTGCAAGCAAGACACACAAACACAAAAAGCATTATTACCAAGGGGCAAGAGCTTATTTTTTTGCAGACATATATAAAGCTGAGAGGTGCTCAAGAGTATGCATAGAATTTTGGTAGGTTTTTATAGCTAAAACTTCACCCCCTGGATTTAAGTTGGGAATATCAAATGCAATCCTATAAACCATAGAATTGATATGAACTCAACAGTTGGTTTTAGCAGAGACAAAATGATACCAGTACATAACTGACAACTTCTAAAAGGAATTGTTTAAGCATTTGTTAATATTAACTGCAGACAGATATTTTTGGCAAATAAATATTCAAGACTTGCAGATGGGAAACAATTATGATAAAATGTCAGATGATTTACAAAAATTAAGAAATCAGTGTCAGCCAAAGGAGGATTCTGATCAGGGAATTCTCCCCGCCATCTTTTTATCTTCTTCTTCTGCCATGAAAAGGCATTATGGAAATTATTTCCTGCTTGCTTTTCACAAAAGCTTTTTTCCTAGGTATTCAGTTAAAAGGAATCACATTCGTTTGAAAAAGTGATTATTTTTATTTGATAATGTATCTGTATTTTCCCATAAATACATTGTATATATAAATACAAGCGAATAACTTTAAACGTTTTACTTTGTTCCATCCAGAAGGTGCGTGATAGATCACAAAAGTTAAAAAGATTGGGCAGGGGGCAGTTCCATTTTTACATTAAAGAACTAATGTTTCATGGCTTGAACTCTGTCCATCCAGTAACTTTACGGCTGAGCTGAAAATACAATAGGCTCACCTGTAAAAGCAACCAAAGGGATCCCTGGGCAGCAATCTTTTTAGGGGTATGAATGAAGCTGCCTGAATATATTTATTCCAGCCTTTTCTGCAACATCCCAAGGGATCCTGGAACGTAACTGCTACAATAGATAGTACCTGTCAGAGGCTCAGGAGCAGAAGAGCAGGGGAGAGAGCAAATAGAGAGCGGAGGAGAGGAATCAGAGGGGAGCGTAGGGGAATATGACAGTGGCCCGAGAGATTCCATGAGCTTCTCCAGCGAATCAGAAGATTCCCAGGAGGGGGCGCCTATGATAAGGGCGAGGCGAGTCCCAGGGGGGACGCTCCATAAACAAGGAACCAGAGGGGACTCCCAAGGGAGTAGCGGAGGATCAGGACCAGTTCCCCCACCAGAGCACAGTGGGGGGGAAGAGTCACACGAGTCAGGACCAGCTTCTCCTCCAGCGGGGAGAGAAGATGAGTCAGGGGTAACCACGCCCCCATCGGGGAGTGGGGAAACGGAGGGAAGGCCAGGTCCAGCTAGCCTCCCCGAAAGAGGGAGCAGTGACACAAGTGTAACGGTCAGAAGGAAAGTGGGAGGCTGCGCGCGCGCGCCAAGTTCAAATGTGGAGGAGCGCGGGACAGCAGAAAACCCGGATTGGGAGCCAGGTCCTAAAGCCCGAAGGAGGGGGGGAGAAGAGTCGGGGGACTCAGCGTCAGAAGAATCCAGGAGGGCTGAAACTCTGACTAGCAGGAGGACCCAGAGAAAGAAGGAACAGAGGAAGAGGTGGAGTAAGGCTAGAATCTTAAGCTGGTGTCAGGGGGGAGGAGATTCAGATGGGACTTCTACGGTCTGAGGCATAGACGTAGCGTTGCACGCTGCGCGTCTGGAAATGAAACTGAACTTCAATAAAGACCTTTTTACTTGAGGAAGAAGCAGCGTTGGTCTTGTGTGAGCTGGGACCTTGGGCAGCGCTGACAGTAAGTCCCATCTCAATCTGCAAGCTCACGAAGATAGGCAAAGATGACTACAGAGGAGAAAGTGAAGCAACTGCAGGAGGCAGTCTCAACGCTCTACGCAGAATTGGCTGCACCTAAGAAAAAGGAAGGAGAAACAGCTGCGCTCTGCCAGGATCTGCAAGCCAGGTGGGACAGATGGGGAAAGGAGGGGCAGCTGGGAGCCAAGCCGGAGGGAGTTGGCCTCGGGAAAAGGGGGGCCAGTATTGTAACCCACTTTGACGGGAACCTGCAGCAGTACCCTAACTTCAGAGCAGAAATAGTTTTTGCGCTCAAATTGCTTCGGAAAGACTTTAGGGATGAGGAGGAGAAAGTGGGTTTCATAATCACTCATCTGCATGGGGAAGCTAAGTCATGGCTGCGAACCTTATTACGCGAAAATGACCCCGCCCTCAAAGATTCAAGCGCCTTTATTGAAGCAATGGACGCTTGCTTTAAATCAACGGTGGATGTGGATGTGGCTAGAAGGGAAATGCATGGGTTGCGGCAAGGAAAAGCGACGGTGCGCCAGTATCATTCCCGCTTTTTTGGGTTAGTAAATGTGCTGGGCTGGCAGAAGGACTCAGCTGCCGTCAGGGATCTGTTCTGGGAGGGGCTGAATGGAGCCGTGAAAGATGAGCTGGCCAGGGGGGAGAGACCCCAAAACACCACAGAAGTAGTCCAAAGGGCGCTCGCAATTGGGGTGCGCCTGGAAGAACGCCCGTGGAGCAGGGAGGAGGGGCGAAGAGCAAACACGTCAGTTAGAACAACTCCCTTCCTAACCAGAGAGACAGAGCGCGCTCAGTCCACGCCTCCGCTGGGGAGGGGAGAGGAGCCGATGGAGATCGGAGGCGCCAGGGCTCAGACAGCAAGCAGAGCCCAAACACCAGGAGCAGTCAAGGCGAAGGCTCCTAGAGGGAGCAGGAAGTGTTACATCTGCGACAGTGCACTGCATATGGCCAAAGAGTGTCCCCAGAGGCTCCAGAAGCACACTGCAGCCTCAGCAACTGTAAAAGGAGCAATTCAGCAGGAGGAGCAGCCCCAGGGAAACGGACGAGCCTGGTTGGAAACGGAGGCACTGGGGCTCAACCAGGCGAGTCAGTGAAGCAGTCCCCAGAGATTTTGCAGCCCACAGACCCCCTCCCACCCAAACCAGTGGTGCAACTCACTGCATCGCTCCAGCTGCCCGATGGGCTCACCCTGGAGGTCCCTATTACCATTGACTCTGGTAGCAATGCAGACTTTGTGGGGTTGGACTTCGTCAAGCAGCATCGCATAGCACTCCTGCCAGCCACGATGCCCCTAAATGTTGTCACGGTAGATGGCAGGAAGATACTGGGAGGAGAGGTGGTACAGCAGACACCACCTCTGGTGATGCAAATTGGGAACCACCGTGAAGTCATCAGTTTCAACGTCACCCACCTGTCGGACACGCCCATAGTGTTGGGCATGAGTTGGCTGGATAGGCACAGCCCGGCATTAGCGTGGTACCAGCGGCAATTGACCTTCTGCTCTTCCTACTGCGCAGCGCACTGCATCCAGACCTGCCAGGAAGAAGAGGGGCAAGAAGATGAACCGCAGCTACACCTAGGCATGGTGCAAGCGGTACCCAACAAGTACAAGGCCTTTTTGGAAGTCTTCTGCGAGAAGGAAGCGGACAAGCTGCCTCCCCACAGGCCCTACGACTGCAAGATTGACCTCCTGCCGGGGGCGACGCTGCCGACTGGGAGACTGTACTCCATGTCTGAAGACGAAATGCAAGAACTCAGGGAGTTCATAGATCGCAATTTGAAGCGGGGATTCATCCGGGAATCCAAAGCAGTGGGGGGCAGTCCCGTGTTTTTCGTGAAGAAGAGAGACACGCCCGAACGGAGGCTCATAGTGGATTATAGAATCATCAATTCCAGGACAAAGCCCACGGCATTCCCCATGCCCAAAATTGACGACCTGCTCGCGACGGTGAGGAAGGGACGGATCTTCACCAAGTTGGATCTACGAGGGGCCTACAACCTTATACGCATGCGGGAGGGCGACGAGTGGAAGACAGCCATGTTTACGCCTTTAGGAACCTATGAATACAGAGTCATGCCGTTTGGTCTCCAAAATGGCTCCCATTGTTTCCAAGCTTTCATGCACCACGTGCTAGCGGGACTCCTCTACAAGAAGTGCGTCTGCTTCTTAGATGACATCCTGATCTTTTCGGAATCGCAGGAGGCGCACGAGGAGGATGTCAAGGAGGTCCTGCAGAGACTACGGGAGCACAGACTTTACGCCAAGCTGGAGAAGTGCCAGTTCGACACGACAGAGGTGGATTTCCTGGGCTACAAGCTGTCCGACAAGGGACTTGCCATGGACAGCGCCAAGGTCCGCTCAGTGTTGGACTGGAAGAGCCCGCGCAACCGGAAGGAGGTCCAGAAGTTCGTCGGTTTCGCCAACTTTTATCGCAAGTTCATCAAGGGGTTCGCGAAGGAGACGGCGGCCATCACGGACACCCTCAGCTCCAAGAAGAAGAAGTTCATCTGGACGGACCAGGCGGAGCAGTCCTTTCGGAGGCTCAAGCGTCTCTTCGCGTCCGAAGAACAGCTGCTACACGTAAACCCCAGCAAACCGATGAGGGTTGAAACGGACGCCTCGGACAGAGCGGTGGGAGCAGTCCTGTTGCAGCAAGATCCGCAAGGGGACTGGAGACCGTGCGCTTTCTACTCCAGGAAGCTCAGCACGTCGGAGCAGAACTACACCATCTGGGACAGAGAGTTGCTGGCTATTCATGCAGCCTTCAAGGCGTGGCGGCACTTCCTCGTCGGAGCCAGACACACAGTGCAGGTCCGCACGGACCATAAGAACCTGGAGTACTGGCGCACGGCGAAGTTCCTGAACCAGAGACACATCCGCTGGGCGGAGTTCTTTGCAGATTTCGATTTCCGGATAGAATACATCCCGGGAGACAACAATGTCATGGCAGATGCGCTCTCCAGGAAGCCGCAGTATCTCGAGGAAGCGGCACCGGCAGCGGCCAAACACATTTTCGCACCAGAGGTGTGGGCGTGCGCTTCAGCCGCCGTGGACCTGGACGCAGTGCGTCGCGCGCTACAGGCGGATTCGTTTGCGCAATCCAAGATGGAGGAGGTGCGAAACGGCACAGCGAGGGACGACGAGTTCCAGATACGCGACGGACTACTCCTCCGTAAAGGTGCTCTCTACGTACCGGGAGACGACCTTCGCGCGAGAGTCTTGCAGCAGCTGCACGACGCGCCCAGCGCTGGGCACTTCGGCAAGGACAAGACGGCGGAATTAGTCACCAGGGACTTTTGGTGGCCCAAGGTGAGGGGAGAGGTTGCGGATTACGTTTCCAGGTGTGACACCTGCCAAAGGGCCAAGCCAGTACACAGGAAGCCGGCAGGTCTGCTGGAACCGCTGCAGACGCCGCTCGAACCATGGGAGAAAGTGGCCCTGGACTTTGTTACAGATCTGCCCAGTTCGCGCGGCAAAACAGCGGTACTCGTGGTCATAGACCTCTTCACCAAGATGGCGCATTTCATTCCGTGCGCGAAGGTGGCCACAGCGGAACAGACCGCCAAGCTGTTCATAGACCACGTGTTCAAAGCTCACGGCTTGCCGCGGTCCATCCTGTCCGACCGGGGTCGCCAATTCATCTCGAACTTCTGGCAGAAGCTGCTGGGCATCCTGAACGTCAAGATCAACTTAGCGTCGGCACGACACCCGCAGACCAACGGACAAGCGGAGAGAGTCAACGCCATCATGCAGCAGTACCTGCGATGCTACGCCAATCAACAGCCCTCGACCTGGGTGGACTACCTACCGCTAGCCGAGTTTGCCTACAACAACACGAAGCACGGGTCTACAGGGGTGACACCGTTCTTCGCCAACAATGGGCGCCACCCCAGAACCTTCCCGGGGTTGGAGACCGAGGCAGAGGGGGAGCCACGGGGGGCAGAGCACTTAGCCGCAGAGTTACAGGAGGTCCAGGAGCAACTCCGAAGGCACTTGGAACTCGCGAAACACGCCTACAAGATGCAGGCAGACAGGCACAGGAGGGTTGGGGAAGACATACAGGTAGGGGACTGGATTTGGTTAGCAGCTCAGGCAGTGCCGGCCAGAACGCTAGCTAAGAAGAAGCTAGGACACAAGCAGCTGGGACCTTACCAGGTCGCGGCACAAATCAATCCAGTGGCCTACCGGTTGACACTCCCGGAGGGCTCCAGAATGCACCCAGTCTTTCACAGGTCAGTGCTCACACCTTACAAGGCACCCCACAGGTTTCAGGCGCCAGGGACCGCACCAGCCCCACGTAGCCCATCGCCAACAGGGGAGGGACCACAGAGGGCGACGCCACTCAACGAGGTCACGGAGATTTTGGACTCCAGATGGGGGGCAGAGGGAGTTGAATATCTCCTCGCCAGGGAGGGTACTCCGGCCAGCGCCAACGAGTGGGTGCCGTGCTATGCCGTGGAGGAGCACTACCTCAAAGACGAGTTCCATTCGATCTTCCCACACAGACCCATGCCGGCGGAGTATTTCGACGACTGGCTTTTCACACCCACACTGTCAGCCAGCACGTTCCAGGGTTTCTCCTCAGATGAGGAGCCGACGCCTGGGACGAGCTCCCAGGAGGGGTCGCTCTCGGGGTTTGTCACAGACCGCTCCTATTGGTGGGACACTCAACCAGAAGTGGGGTGGAGCAGGGAACTGCTGAGGGGGCCCTTGCACACAGCCTCACCCGAGGGACCGGGTGGAGAGGAGGACATGGACGTGTGGGGGGAGGATCTTGGTTTTGAGCACGACAGCAGAGAAATGGAAGCAGAGGAAGTCGACGTCGACGAACCCATCGTGGGGGGGCCTGATCCCGCTGGCCGGTTGCACACCAGGGGGAGAGAACGGAAGCCAGCACTCACACCCCCAGCGCTGGAGCACCCGGAACCCACACCCGAAGAGGGGGAGGGGGAAGGGGGGGCTTCGAGGGGGGGATGGATGTCAGAGGCTCAGGAGCAGAAGAGCAGGGGAGAGAGCAAATAGAGAGCGGAGGAGAGGAATCAGAGGGGAGCGTAGGGGAATATGACAGTGGCCCGAGAGATTCCATGAGCTTCTCCAGCGAATCAGAAGATTCCCAGGAGGGGGCGCCTATGATAAGGGCGAGGCGAGTCCCAGGGAGGACGCTCCATAAACAAGGAACCAGAGGGGACTCCCAAGGGAGTAGCGGAGGATCAGGACCAGTTCCCCCACCAGAGCACAGTGGGGGGGAAGAGTCACATGAGTCAGGACCAGCTTCTCCTCCAGCGGGGAGAGAAGATGAGTCAGGGGTAACCACGCCCCCATCGGGGAGTGGGGAAACGGAGGGAAGGCCAGGTCCAGCTAGCCTCCCCGAAAGAGGGAGCAGTGACACAAGTGTAACGGTCAGAAGGAAAGTGGGAGGCTGCGCGCGCGCGCCAAGTTCAAATGTGGAGGAGCGCGGGACAGCAGAAAACCCGGATTGGGAGCCAGGTCCTAAAGCCCGAAGGAGGGGGGGAGAAGAGTCGGGGGACTCAGCGTCAGAAGAATCCAGGAGGGCTGAAACTCCGACTAGCAGGAGGACCCAGAGAAAGAAGGAACAGAGGAAGAGGTGGAGTAAGGCTAGAATCTTAAGCTGGTGTCAGGGGGGAGGAGATTCAGATGGGACTTCTACGGTCTGAGCCATAGACGTAGCGTTGCACGCTGCGCGTCTGGAAATGAAACTGAACTTCAATAAAGACCTTTTTACTTGAGGAAGAAGCAGCGTTGGTCTTGTGTGAGCTGGGACCTTGGGCAGCGCTGACAGTACCCAAAGTCTTTTATCTTATCATACCATTCAATTAATGCAAAATAGTAATATGTACAACAGCAATCAACAATGTGGTTTGGCAACTGCAAATACTGATCTCCCCTGTTGTGCATAAGACTATCAACAAAACGGAGGGCATCCATTTTTGCCACAGCACCCTGAAACTCTGTTCCAATCCTCCAGACCCAATTTAGGAATAAGTGGGAGACTGCGTAGGGGAGGGGAAATCACCAAATTGCCTCCCTTCCCATTCCACTGATGGGTGCCTTCTGTTGATAGATGACTTCCGTCAATATCACTATTGGTTACCACTCAATATCTGCATAAGTCCTTCACTGAGCTGAACCTGTACCTAAGAGCGGTGAATGCAGATATCAGGCACGTCCAACTCCCAAGAGACTGTGATGTACTCCCAGTATACAATATCTGGCAGTGATCTACACATTGTCATTGGAGGGAGGAGGAGAATGAGTTTTTTATGGGGGAGTGACCAGAGTTGTTGTTGAGCTTTTTTTGGGGGGGGGTTGGTGAAAGTTGATGAGCTAGGACTTGAGTCAACCACTTTGTGGGAGATGATATTTGCAAAATGTGCCTGTTTCATCTTTAAAAGTTTTCCCCCAAAAACCCCCAAAATGTTGACCTTGCTTGCACCTGTGTCCTTGAAATTACAGTCCTGTCAAGGCATTCTTTTCTGTTTAGCCCTCTCTGCACAGATTGTCAGGGTGGGCAGTTTTATTGGAGCAAGCACATTTCTGCTTATACATAAAAGGTAATGTTCTGACGGGGGAAATACTTCAATTGCATTATTATGGCAGCCTGAGCAGATTTCTGCCAAATCCAACAAATGTTTGTGGCAGCTTTGCACAGCTGCTATAAGGAGCAGATAACGGTTGTCTGAGTTAATACATGCTGTTATGAATGATCTTTTTTTTTTTTTTTACGGGTCCAAAAAGGAAATAGGAAAGGATCGATGAGCAAGTGGGAAGATGCTTTGCTTCAGCCACCCTGGCTACCATTATGCTTCTGATACAACCCAATTTATCATGGTATTAAATATGTTCCTGCCTAACTATAAACATAGAATGGGCCCTGTTGACTTCATAAAAATTGGACAGGGGTCTTTGATGTATAGTGGGTACTTTGCAATACAGAATTCCAAACAATAGTTGAATCGTTCACATTTTAAAACTCCTCACCAAACATCCCTTTGTTTAGAGGATTATCAGTTGTTGTAACATTTTTACTTCTTTATTTGCCTTTTGGTGGGTTTTTATGGGGTAGTTTTTTCCCCACAGTCAGGAAAATGTTTGACATGTCTGTTCCTTCTTTGAACATCCAAATGAGTGGCTCTGCAAGCGTAATGAAAGCAAGTGATAAGGACATTAATTGATAAAGGAGAAACATTTTGTGCATATTAAAAGGAACTAACAAAAAAATCCCTTAAATGCCATCTGCTACCCAAAAGTCTTTTTTATAAAGTGGCTCATCCTATTTTGTAATGTCTACCTTTGCATTGTAGTTAAAGGTGATATGAATATTGCACTTAAACAGGGGTTATTTATATTGCATATTTATATATTTAGCTATATCTTCTCATTCTTTGCTCCTCAGAGGATCTCGTCATGGCTGAAAGAATGTGCATTACAATATACGTAACATATAGTTCAAGTTTTCTGGGTTTGTCACTGCCACATTCTGGAATGACCAAGAAATTACCATAAACATAACAGATGAGGGTACTTGTCGATACAGTGGTACCTTGGGTTACAGATGCTTCAGGTTACAGACGCTTCAGGTTACAGACTCTGCTAACCCAGAAATAGTACCTCGGGTTAAGAACTTTGCTTCAGGATGAGAACAGAAATCACGTGGTGGCAGCAGGAGGCCCCATTAGCTAAAATGGTACCTCAGGTTAAGAAGAGTTTCAGGTTAAGAATGGACCTCCAGAACGAATTAAGTTCTTAACCCAAGATACCACTGTATTCCAATCCTGATCCATGTTCTAGGGAACAATGTAAATGGAGTGAGATCCAGATTAAGAACGGAGCAAAGCCCAAACAACCTGGGTCAAGGGTCAACTTAAGAGTTTTTGAGTACACTCATTTTCTATATGCTGTAAGTGAATGGCTACTATTCTCTCCCAGAGAGACCCCCCCTACACATTTGATTTTAAGATGCCTCTCCTGTCTTCTGCCCTGCATTAGCATACACATGTACATGAACAACATAAGAAAGGCTTCCAAGACAGGACTGTGGTCTTATGGAAGGACAATCTGGTGGGGTCCTTCTTTGAATCTTCCTTCCTTCCTTCCTTCCTTCCTTCCTTCCTTCCTTCCTTCCTTTCTTTCTTAAAATATTAAGAAGAGCCTCAATGTCCTTTCTTTTTGCAGATATGTGTGGGATGTATGGATACCATTGCCTCTATTTCCAGTGTTCAAAGGTGAGTGTTTGCAGTGCTTATATAGCCAAAACATCACTTTCCATGCCAAAGAGGAAGGTATCAGCAGGCTGGAATGTTTGCAGAAGTACCAAAAAAGGTTCCCAGAACATCCATGCTGATTGACTGTTGCTATGGGGATGGGGGAAATGGTGTGGGAACTACAGTGTCCAGAAACCTGTACAGAAGCACACCATGCTGCAACATTTTGTTGCTGTCCCCACTTATATGAATCTTTTGGGAATCAGGCAGGCAATATTCTACCCAGTTGTTCAGTAATAAGCAAGTCTACTTCTGCCTGGAGGGTTCTGTCCAAGGAAAGGAAAATGAGCCCAAAGGAGTGAAGTGACTCAGAAGCACTTGGTACAAGGTTATACTCTAAATTTTTTGCTGATAGAGAGTTAAATTAACACACACAGAGACCATGTACCTTTAGCCCTTTGCAGCATGAAATATCTGACTCTAATGTTTGGAGACTGGGTTTATTGAAGGCAAGTCTGACCTACTTTATCGCTTTATGATAGTTCTAGCTATGGACAAAGAAGGAACAGACATTACTTGAACAGTAAATCTTCTTCAAGGGTAATATTACATTTGACATGTTTAGTCAAGCAGTATGGGTCTTTAAGTCTTTCCTCCTCTCACTTTGTAATAAATTTAATGTAGTTCTCTGTGTCCTTAAAAATAAAAACTTTTTATATAAGAAGTTTAAATGCTAGTTCTAAGATTAGTTTCTTAGAAAGTTGAAGTGATGCTGCTTCTGTTTCAAAGTGATTTTGAAATACACTTCATCAGTACTCCAGCAAAACAAATTGTTGTCCTCAAAAACAGAACTGACTCTGAGGTTAATATTAAAGTAATACAAGAGAGAATGGAGGGGGAAATTAGAACAGTTCCCAACAGTATTTCTACTGCTAGCAAACTCCTAGTTTTCATTTATTGACAGTGAAGTATTAGCAGAATTCTACTCGCTAGTTTATTAAATTGGGAGGGCCAAAGAAGCAGATGGTACAATAGATTCTGGAAAAATGTGCTGGATAAGATCATTTGAGCATTTGGCCCCTGATGTTCCAGTTTAACTTTGGAGCAGACTGAAAGTAACACCTTGAACCAAAAGTACTTTCCCCTGCCCTCACCCACTTGATGTCTTAAAGGAATTTTGCGGACCCAAAAGCACAACTTCTGTTTTTGCTATGTTGCTCAAATTCACCTAGGACCCAAAGATAAGGGCAAAAACCTCATTTGAGCTTGATTATTTTTTTTTACTATGAATACAGGCAGTGACAGTGGGGCCTTGTGATCTTTCTAACTTTTTAGGTTTTAACTAGGAGTAGTAAAAAGAAAAAAAGAAAATAAATCACCATAGAAATCATTGGCTTGTGGTGGCCAAGCACTCAGAGCAATGTCACTTTTTAAAGCCTTTGATTTTCTATTTCTTTATTATTACATTTATATATCACCTTTCCTCCAAGTTGGGGCACATGGTTCTAGTCTCACAATGACCCTATGAGGTAGGCCAGGCTGAGAAACAGTGACTGGCCCAAAGGGCTCCTTGTGAGCTTCGTGGCTGAGTGAGGATTTAAACCCTAGTCTCCCAGCACTCTTAACCACTTCACGCCAAACTGGCTTTCTAATGCCAGCTCTTCCTATAAAATTGTAGCAGAGTTCATCCACAACCTCGCAATAATAGAATCATTCAGTTGGAAGGTATTTAGTCCAATCCTCAATAGATAAAGTTTTCATATATAAATGAAGAATAGGGTACAGATTGCTCCTTAACAAGGGAATACGTACCTCTGCTTAAAATGGCATAAATCTGTCGGGTAGTAGAGGTTCTGTATGTTTAATTCTGGAGCAGGAGAGAGAATTTTTATAGATGTGGTTTGTCATGCAGGAATGAGAAGGAAATAAAACCGTTTTCCCCATTGAAAGTGGTGAATCAATGGCTTGTGTTTCTGTCACAGTTTTTGAAGACCAGAAAATCGTATGATAATTTTCTGCAGTGTCAGAACTGGAGCAACCAAGCAAAATACAAGGAAAGAAGCAGTAGGATGCAGTTCAGGACAGATAGAAAAGAGCAGAAGGAAAAGGCACGCGAAAAGGTAGCGCAAACAGCTCACGTACTGAAAAATGCAGAGATCAATGAGAGCCAGTAAAACTTCAGGCAGTGGATGTTAATCAGACCTGCTTTGTGCTTCCTTCTGTTAGAGAAGAGACTGAAAGCTCAAAACTGGGAGGTTGTGGTCAATGAGGACACAGAGCACCAAATCAGTTGCAGGTAAGGGAACAAGATCTGGCTGCCCACTTGTCAGTCACCTGACACCACCATGATTTCCGGTGACCCAACTTCAAAGGACAGAACTACACAAAGGAAATATCCTTTCCTTACTTCCTTTGCAGACCAGCTTGAGTTCCAGCCATTGGTGAAAAGGAAGATCCCTACAGCCAATCTAAAAATGACCAGTAGCACAACTGCATTCTGGTTATAAGGAACTGGACAGGAGGGCAGCACAGCTGAATTGATACACTCTTCTGTAGACCACGAGGCAGCAACTTTGCAAAGCTAGCAAGCTCTTCACTATATTTAAAACAAAAAGGGATGTGGGTGATACTGTGGTCTAAACCACTGAACCTCTTCGGCTCGCCAATCAGAAGGTTAGCAGTTCGAATCCCCGCAACAGAGTGAGCTCTGTTGCTCTGCCCCAACTTCTGCCAACCTGGCAGTTTGAAAGCACACCAGTGCAAGCAGATAAATAGGTACCGCTTCAGCAGGAAGGTAAATGGCATTTCCGTGCACTGTGGTTTCCGGCACGGTGTCCCGTTGGACCAGAAGCAGTTTAGTTGTGCAGGCCACAGGACTCGGAAAGCTGTCTGTGGACAGATGCTGGCTCCCTTGGCCTGAAAGTGAGATGAGCACTCCATAGTCGCCTTTGACTGGACTTAACTGTCCAGGAGTCCTTTACCTTTTACCTTTATATTTAATACAATTTTTTTACAGTGTATCAAAACTGTCCACAAGGTGGCAGTGGTAGGATTCAGTAGGAGTGCAAAGTCTTATTTAAATCACCCCGGCTGAAGTGAGCTTTGCTTTCCGCAGCAACTTCTTTCTTGCTAGTTCATTTAATAATGCCAGTGGAGGAAACATTTCTGGATTGCCATCCCCAGCCATCACCTTTGTACAATATCTATCTGTACAGTGATGTCTTTCTCATTCAGATGGGCTGCTGTTGTTTTCATTTCCTCCTTTATGGTCTGTACGGTGTCACTGCTGTAACCTTTTAAAGGCTGCTTTTCATTTGTAGCTGGGCTAAAAACACACACCATATTATGGTTGCCTACACATTTTGTAGTGTGTATGGAGGTCCTGGGCTTCCCAAACGACAAGACCCACCTCCTGGCCTTGCTGAAGTGGTCCAAAGGAGCGGAAAGCAATACATTTGGCACCAGTTTGGCTGCAGGACTTGCTGGAAGGAGGAGTACAAGGTACCATCCAACCATCTTAGGGACTCCACTCCTGATTTGTGTAGGGTTTACTCCTTAGCCCTTTCTTCTTCTAAAAAATATCCCACAAAGTAGTGAGTATGGATTGTTCCTTAAGGTTTACTCCTGAGGCCTTTCTTGCAAATGTGTGTAGCCGCAAAACAGTGGAGGTTTAGAGTTTTCCTTCTCCTACATCGGCTACTTTCCCAGATTGACAATCCCCATCTGCCACTCACTTCCCTCTACAGCACGTGCAGAAACCGCCTTCTTGACCGTTGGACCCACTGTTGGTCTTATCCACTCAACCCACCGAAGCTTGTCTTCTCATGCAGGGGATAGACCAGTCCCTAACTCACTGAAGGTTTAACTACAAGTAGCTTATCTGTGGAGCCTTCCAGTCTGGTGGTGCTGTTACTGAATGCCTGGTCAGTTCATCATACGACCAATGCTCATCTACGACTTGCTCATGGAAGAAGGGGTTGACTTGGCAGGCATTGATAAGACCTGGATGGAGGAGCCTCTTCTCAGGGACTTGCACCAGTTGCCAATTTGCTCCTGAGTCAAATTAAAGGTGTTCATATTATTACACAAAGCCCTAACAGCTTGGGGCATGATCTTGTGGCATGATGTATTCCTCTTTAACAACGACATCAAAAGCCTCCTGGAAATCTCATAAAATTACATAATTACATAATGTTGGGGTCCAGCTCCTGAAAAGAAAGGAAAAGACTTGTACCAATGGCCGGGGTTCTTCATCAGCCTTCTCCAATATGGTACCCTGCAGATGATGTTGGATTCCAACTGCCATCAGTCCCAGTCAGCATGGCCAATGGCAAGGGGTGATGGGAGTTGTCCCTCCCCCAAAAATAAAAACCTGAAAGTCACCAAACTGGGGGGATGCTACTCTGCATTATTGGTCTGGTTCCAGCTTCTCAAGCATTTGCTTTACATTAGAGAGGAAACTGGGTATTTTATTTATGTATTACATTTTAATGGTCTACCTTCAGAAACTGGGTGATTAAAGGCACAATGTTATGCCTACTTCCTTACCTAACAGTAAGCCATGTTGAGCACAATGGGTTTTTTTCTGAGCAGGATTGTGCTCTCAGGTTCCACACAACAAAGCTCTGATGGACCCAGTTAATAAATTTCTTACACTTCCTTATTACTGCCACAGTCCTGGTAAGCACAATTGTGAGTCTCCACCAACAGCATCAAAGGTGAAATGGAAAAAGAGCAATGAAGTTAAGGATGCTATATTTCTGTCTCTAGAGATGCGAAGTGTTGATAAGGTAACATTTATGAGAAGCTTGTATTTCAGTTTTCCATGCTAAAGCAGCAGCTCTCTGATTAAACAGAGGAGTTTTATCCTCTGTGGCTTACAGTCCAGTGACTTTTCCCAGTGGAAATAAATTTTAACATAGCCTACTTAAGCTTCCTAAATCTGCATCCTTTTTTGAGGTACATAGTGGCAGATTTGTGTTGCCTTGTTTTGACCCATATTAAACTGTTGCTGCACAGAGCTTGAAACTTTGTCCCAGGGATCTACCGTCCATAAGTCAAAGGGGGAATGTGTTTGAGCCTCCTCATCTGTAACTAAAATGAAACCAAGACAGACTGCTTATCTGGGAATGCTTTCTCTTGTCGGAAGCCTGGCTTTAGGCAAATCCACCTGAGCTATTTGGACCTATGCCAGGATCTCAAGGAAGCAAAACAAGAGTCGTTTCACTTGGTCCAAAGCACAATCCATCATGTTGATGCATAAGGAGGACCAGCAGGATCACGAGGCAAACAGCTCATATATCTGCCCACATGAAAGCACTGTGCTTTCCTTCTTGGACATTGCATGCCTGCAGTCAAGGTGTGATAGGTTTCTTCTAGGGTGACCAACTGTAAAGAAAGATGGGCATGCAGTACCATTAGAGCATGGGTAGGCAAACTAAGGCTCATGGGCCGGATCAGGCCCAATTGCCTTCTGGACCCGCCCACGGACGGTCTGGGAATTGCTGTGTAGATCGCCAGTGTGCATGTTCTTTCCCTCTCCCTCCCTCTCGCTCACATGGTGGTGCCACCTCTGCCTCCTCCCTCCCTCCTCCTGGCTTCTCCCTGCCCTGCCTAGAGGAGGAAGGGGGCTGGGCTTTGTTTGTGCCAGCAGCAGCACTCAAGTGGCTGCCATTTTAAGCAGCCCCCTTCCAGAGCCCTTTCATGCTCTGCTCATCGTCCCTCTGCCACTGCCACTGCCGTCAGTCCCTGCCGCTCCCAAGACACAGGAAAGCAGCCACCAGGGCTCGTGGTGCTCTTGCATCATATTTTTGTTCCAAAATATAGTCTGGTCCCCCACTGAGGGGCAGTGGACTAGCCCCCTGCTGAAAACGTTTGCTGACCCCTGCATTAGACCATCCTCCATCAGCCTGGAGGGCAGCAGGTTGAAGAAGGCAGTGGTAGAGATTCTGCACCTTTAGTAGTAAAACAGCAGAGGACATTTCAGCAGGTACTGTTTTCCCACTCCTGCACAACCTGCCGGACTTTGCAGAATTCCCTTCCCCATCACTTAGCACCCATGCCCTTGCCTCTTTTTCAGTTTCTCCCTAGTCACCTCTCTACCTAGTCTCTTCTCTAGCCCTCTTCTCGATCCTCCTCCTTTCTCACCAGCAGAGCACAGTCTCTCCTACTACCCTTCTGCCTAGGCCTTAATAGAGAGGGATGCAAATCAACAGGCAGGGAAACGTAACAGCATTTCAAAGGCAAAAGGTATCAGAAAGCAAGTTTAGTGTCATGCTGTAGATGGCGCTTAAATGAGCACGCAAACTATTTATGTCTCTGAGCCTCTTTGAGTGTTCTGAAGTGGAAACCAGCAGCAGAGGACACAGGACGTCTTCCCAGTGTCATGCAGAGCCGCCACTGATGTGTCACCTAATCACGGATCTGCACAAGATTTGCATGTGTGACTTTTATAGCTGGATGCAACTTTAGAAATAGTAAGCCGGAGATGTGGTTACCACCTGTAGTGGGTGGGGAAAAGACAGACCCAGGGCTTGCCCACATGTGGGTTTACACCGGCCTGTCTCTCTATAAATCTTGCTTTGGTGATCACTCGTAGCTGAGTAAGATTGTCTTCAATAAACATGGTTTTAACAATGAGTCTGTAAGTGACTGTGGAGGCCAATTCTGGATCCACATGTCCTTACACAGTGGGGACATTGGTTTCCAGGCAGGAGTTGATCACGGTGAGGATTTGCCAAGCATGCCTTCCTCCTAGCACGTTTCTCCCTTCGAGTTCGAGTGTTTTCAAAGTCCATGACACCTTCGATAAAGTCTGTTCTCCAACTGGAGCGCTCGCAGGCCAGTGTTTCCCAGTTGTCAGTGTTTATACTACATTTTTTAAAGATTTGCCTTGAGACAGTCTTTCAACACGGTAAATCGTAATGCCCTGTGGACTGTCCTTCTGAAAATTGGCTGCCCAGATAAATTTGTAAATGTCATTCGGCTCCTCCATGATAATATGACAGCAACAATCGCAGATAACAATGACTCTCAAAGTGAACCTTCCCCCCTGAAATAGCTCAGATGCTGTTGTTGCTATTATTTACTTCATTTGTTAATTGCTTCCTATGGAACAGAGTTCAGATGGTTAGAGCATGGTGCTAATAACACTAAGGTCACAGGTTCAATCCCTGTTAGGGAAAGCTGCAAATTCCTGCAATGTGAGTGGACAGACTAGATGATCCTCAGGGTCCCCTCCAACTCTATGATTCTTTGATCTCCTAAATAGAGACTATTATTTGTGGCACGACACCCCTTTTGTTTGTATTTATTTTTGCTTCAGGTTTGTTATGGCCAATGGCTAGTATAATAAAGTTATTTGGATATTGGGTTCTATGATCTCAAAATGATTTCACACAGCAATAAAGCATACACAGAACAGTTACATATTTAAAAAACCCCACTTTCAACTCCAGTACAGACACCAACATTATACTTCAGTGAAGTTAGGGTACTTTGCTGCTTCTGGTCAACCTTTTCCGCTTCGTCTTTTAAGAGCAAAGGATGGAAACCATCTTACATCGCTCTGGTTCATTTTCAGTTTTAGCTATTCAATTTCAGTTTTGTTTTTTTATCTGCTAACCTTGGAAAATTCTCTTTGCCTGAAAAAAACCCTTTTTTCCTGAAGACCACTGTTGTAACATGTTGGTACATAAACAGCAGCAGTACCATTGTTCCAAACAAACTGTATCTGAACTTGTAAACCATACAGTGAAAGGAATGGGCAGATGACTTTCTCATCGCACTCTGTTCTCCCATGACTAAGATGACTTTTATTTTGCCCCAGCAAGGTCCCATAGGACATTTATTCCTGACATAATTGCAAAATTCTTTGTTTTTCTTCATATCTCACGAACAATTCCACTATTGGGCTCTTTGATCGTTTTCTTCCTTTTTTAAACCTTAACCTTCTGAGGATGTTCCCCATTTTTGGCTTCGGCTTTTTCCCATCTCCCAAATTGGTCCTTTGCGCACCAAACAGTACTTTCTTGGTGATAAACAATTTTTTTTTTCATAATTTGCAATTTGCTTTTGCTGTATTCCTCATTTAGCTTCGATTCACTCAAAGGACTAGAGGCCTCCCCTAGAATCAGTGGCAATTATGCCTCATGTATTTGAAGGAAGGCAGAGCCTGGCAATGATATACACATTTTCCATATTATCTTTTTTGAAATCTTACGATATTTCTATTTTGGACCATTTGCTGTGATCCCAGTTTGAAACCTAATTAGATTATGCACACTTATTATGTTAGGGTTAGGAGAATTCCGATTTCATGTGGTATTCTTCCAAAATATTGTTGTTGTTTTTTCAATGTGAGAGCCAGATGTGCTCCTCTTGAGAGCTTTGCCATGGGCTTTTATGGGGAGCAGAAGGAGTGGAAAGTTAAACATCTGAGGATGTGACTCCTAAGAGCAATTTGGGTTTTAACTACTGCAGAGCTTTTGAATTTAGCAGTCTGCCTTGTACCAACAGGACCACAGTCACACCATATATTTTAAAGTCTGTAATGATGCCACTTTATACAGTCCTGGCTTCCCCCGTGGAATTCTGGCAGATGTGGTTTGTTAAGGGTGCTGAGAGGTGTTCAGAGATTCCTATTCTCCTCATGGAGCTAACATTCCCAAAGTTCTGTCTGCAAAGGGATGGATTGTAGCTCTGAAACCTGAGCTCTGGGAATTGTAGCTCTGAAACCTGGATGGCTTCAGGGTGCAAATTGGCGTGACTTCCATCTTGTAACAGCACCAGAGTATTTCACCATCAATTTCTTGAGTTAATGAAGGAAATATTTGGGAATACAGCAGACAATCATTTTCACATAGTCAGCAAACAAACATATACAGTGGTACCTCGGGTTAAGAACTTAATTCGTTCTGGAGGTCCGTTTTTAACCTGAAACTGTTCTTAACCTGAAGCACCACTTTAGCTTATGGGGCCTCCCGCTGCCACCGCGTTATTTCTGTTCTCATCCTGAAGCACAGTTCTTAATCCAAGGTACTATTTCTGGGTTAGAGGAGTCTGTAACCTGAAGCGTCTGTAACCTGAAGCGTATGTAACCCGAGGTACCACTGTATGAGTAAAAGAAACAGAAAAAAATGATACTTTCCCCCACCTAATATAACATAGTTTTATCCCTCAACCAGCCTGATTTGATGGAAACATCCCGGAATTACAGAAGCCATCCTGGCTTCTGACAGGATCCTGGAATGACTCATTTTGTGGTTCCATGCTCTTGTGCAAGTCAGTTGGCTTCCTTGGAGGTGAGTCCTGGTTGGTGCTTTTGCCCAGGGGAGAGGGAACCTGCCCAGTCACTGATCCAGCCCCCCTGCTGCTTTTGCCCCTGGCTGGCAGGGTGGTGGGGGGTTGTGAGTGCCTCTGTGAACTGAATTTGGGTGTGAAATGCCCCGATTTTCATCAGTGGGATGTTGGAAGGCATGCATATGTTTCCAAAATGCAATGGAACGAAAACGCATTCCATCCATTCCCAGGTGTTTGGCTTTTTTTGAAGCAATTACATGAGTGGAAAGGCATCAAAGGGGCCAGAAAGATCCAAGTGATATACCCAGTCCCATGTACTCTGCATCCAGTGCGCTCCCACTTCTGGTTTGGGAAGCAATATACACACAACATTAGCCACAATCCATATCTATTCTGCATCCATCCTGTCATTTCTTATGAAACACAGTTCTGTGTTTTAATGCATTTCCTGGCCCCAAGAGCTTTGATCCCAGTTGAGATAAAGAACATGTTAAGCCTTATGAAATATACTTGGAGTCGAGTGTGAATTTCATGCTCTTTATTCAGCTCATAGTGGCAATGAATGAAAGTTTCCCCAAAACGTCTAGCTATATATACATTATTTACACAATGGGCCCCGCGTGATTGGCTAATTCCGGGCTGCTCCTGTAGGGCAATCAGGTTGTGGATTCACCTCCTCCAGAAGCCTGATTGGCTGCTCCTGCAGGCCAATCAGGTCGCTGATTCACTTCCACCTGGAGCTGGATTGGGTGGCTCCTGCGGACCAGACGGCTGCATTCTGGATTCTATTGTTCTAGGATTCAGCTCAGTACATAACACCTTACAACTTCACTGTGCATGCACACAAGGGATTGTACCGAGTCACTCTCTCTTCCTGCTTCCCTTCCTGCTCCCTGCCTCCTTTCCTCCCCACTAGAGCCGCTGTTGCAACTTCAGATTCAGAGGATGAGACTGCAAAGGGTCAGCACCAACATTGGCACAACTCGCAGTGCTCTTTTGCACAGTCAAGAGCAGTACTAAAAGCCTATGTTTAGGCTTTGTGCAGGCAGTTTATAGAACAGGTCATCTGACATACGGCATTTAAGGAGGTGGAGATGTTTCGCTTTGATATTGGGGTGTAAGTGTCTGGTTTGATGCTCATGCTACTGAAACCTGCTATTAGTATTTTCTTCCTCTTCCTTGGTGAACTGTAATTGTTATCACCCCAAAACACAGTAACTAGGGCAGCACTGCCATTTGGGAAACCTTATAGTTATTCTCTATTCTGCGCTGCTGTAGAAATGTACGAATGAAGGGAAAAGGAGTGGCAGCCCACACTTCAGTGCTTGAGCATGGCAAGCAAATATTTTACAGTGAAATGCACAAATCAACATATAGTACTCCTTGTAAATTCTTATGTTGTGGTTTCACTGCCTCCCCTCAATAAATCAATACATGTTAAGCCATAGCATTTTAAAACAGCTTCCCACAGCTTTGTAAAATTGATTAAGATCACAAAATCCATCCAGTTTATTGGCAAATTAACAAATTTCTGCCTTCCCCCTTGTGTGGAAATAGTTATTTGCCATCAGAGCTTGTTGCCACATTTCATCTAGCTATTATTTAATAGCAGATCCACAACGCACCTTTAAACCACATTACCCCCCGCCAAGAATCCTGGGAATGGTAGTTGCCCCCCCCCAATAGAGCTACAATTCCCAGCACCCTTAACAAACTACAGTTCCCAGAATTCCTTGGGGGAAATCATGTGCCTTAAATGTACATTAGGTGAACTTTAAATGTATGGTGTGGGTCTGCCCTAAGCATCAGAGTCATTTGTCTCTAATAGGTTGCATATAAAATTCTTGTGGCAGCTACTATGTAGCAGATATCGGCTCTTCATCATGGCTAAGCAGCTGTAGTTTCAATATCAGTCAGAAGGAATAATAAGAAATACATTAGTATATTAAAACCTATAATCCTTATATGGATGTGTTCAAAGGTCTTGAGTAGATTACAGTCCTCTCTAAACACATGATATGTTCTGCAAATCAGTTGCCAGCAGTGGGTCTTTCTTTCTTTTCCTTCCTTCCTTCCTTCCTTCCTTCCTTCCTTCCTTCCTTCCTTCTGTCCTTTCCTTTGATTTATTGTTGTTGTTGTTGTTTAGTCGTTTAGTCGTGTCCGACTCTTTGTGACCCCATGGACCAGAGCACCCCAGGCACTCCTGTCTTCCACTGCCTCCTACAGTTTAGTCAGACTCATGTTTGTAGCTTCGAGAACACTGTCCAATTTGATTTATTATCCACCCTTTATCCTTAGGTCCCAGTACATCAGTGCAACAAGTAATACAGTTTAAATGGTTCCTTCCCCATAGTTCTCATGCAGTCAATGGGAGGGAAGAATTTATACTGGACTTAAATGAGAACTTTTTTGTGTTTGAAGGAGAGATGTGAGGGGCATGAGGGGCACAGGAGCCTGTGGGTCCATGCATGCCAGCAGTTTAACAAACAAATGTCCACTGAAATATGGACATAAAGAACATCCCGTGTGTTTCCACTTGATTCTAAAGAAACTGCTTTTAATCAGAACCTGGAGATAATGTTTCCCTCCCTTTGTCTCCAGAGACTATGTGCTTCTTAGACTAATCTCTTTGACCACTAGTTGTCGCTACTAGTTCAGAAACCTACTCCGGGAGTATAGCTTTTTAATTCGGGCAGAAGAAACAACCTTACAAAAACCCTTATTCCCTTCGTGACATCTGCAATGGGAAGAAGTGTGTGGGTGTGTGATCTTCTCCCACCCTTTCAATTAACTAATCAAATGTAACTGTCAGGTCACAAGCGATGGAGGGTGGGAGAGAGGGAAACTATCGTTTCTCTGACGCGCATTTGGCAGGGATTGCTAAGAAAAGTGCAAAGGAAAGATAGAGACCGGATTGCGGATGCAGGATAGCCTAATATGTCTTGGATGCTTTGCCTTTGAATCGCCATTCAGGGACCTGAACGAATTAGGAATAAATTAGGATAAAGAATCATCATCATCATCATCATTTTTAATTTGTATACCGTCTTTCTCTCTTACAATACTCAAGGCGGTTTACAGGCTGAAGAAACAAAAAAAAGTACGTCTTATAACAATCCAATGCAATACAAAAATGTGATAGTAAAACATAACTTTAAAATAGGCAACCTACATCAAAAAAGTAACATTCAACAATAATTAGAATAGTATTAAATAATAATAACTTATAAAAGTTAAACGGAAATCCACTCAACAGTTACAATAAATAATAAATAAAACAAAGGCAAGCCACAGTACATAAAATAATACAATACAAATTGAGGAGCAGAGACTAGAGGGTGGGGCAAGGCAGGTGGAAGGAGGCCTTGCAGGTGGAAAGAGGCCTTGTCTGATGAAGTATCTCCCCTCACAGTTCTTCCTCCGGGACCAGCTCCCTTGTGAGGACTCCTAGGGTTGGAGGGTGGGGCAAGGCAGGTGGAAGGAGGCCTTGCCTGATGGAGTCTCTCCCCTCAGGTTTAGGCTGAGAGGCAATGACTGGTCCAAAATCACCCAGTGAGCTTCATGGCTGAGTAGTGATCTGAACCCTGGTTGTCCAGATCCCAGTCTGATACTCTTAACCAGGGATGTCCAACCAGTAGGTCGCAATCTATGGGTAGATCCCCGGCTGATCCTGGTATATCGCAGGATCCTTATCGTGTATGGGGGGAGCCAAAAAACTCTGTGCAATCCTACCCCCCAAAAAGCTCAACAACTCTGGGCACTTCCCTCCTAAAAAAAAAGCTCACCCCCCCACTTTTCCTCCCTCCAATGTTAGATCACTGCCAGCTTTTTTATACTGGGAGTAGATCACAGTCTCTTGGGAGTTGGACATGCCTGCTCTTAACCATTGTGAGGAAGTTAACCTTGTTTTAAGCCTATTATTTATCTTTGTGTCTCCCTCTCCCCATCCCTCAAGCAGGGCGTCTTCAACGCCATTTTTATTCCTCAAATTACTGCACCCTCCATGGTTAAATCACATGGTCAATCCCAGCTACCTGGCACGAGATAGCCAGTCAGATCTGCCTACGTGCTGGTGTCACTGGTCCTTGCTCTGCATGGCTAAACACTCCAAAATGCTTTTCAACAGTGCCAAAAATATTCACACTTTTGGCTTAGCCCCTCTGCAGATGCTCCAGGTATCTCAGCACCTGCCGTGCAAGACACCTGCCGTGTCTTACTTGACAATGAGAACTTGCTTTTGATGGACGATGTTCCATCATGTACAGTTGCTTTCTATATTAAATACTATGGGAGAGAATGCTTGTTTCCTCCCCCTCTTCCTACCACTCTGCAGCCAATCATGACTTGCCTAAGCTCTGCAAAGACTTAGTGCATGGCACACCACACCAAATCAAGATAAACTGCTTCATAAAGGTTGATGTTACTCTCCTGCCCCTCAAAATAAAATGCCCCTTTGGAACAGGTGCCTATTTATCTAGCTTGTGCAAACTACAAGAGCCATAGCTCACTGGTAGAACATCTGTCTTGCATGCAGAAGGTCCCAGTTTTAGTACCTGGCATCTCCAGGTAAGTCTAAAGAGACTCCCTGTCTGAAAACCTGGAGAGTAGACAATACTGAGCTCAGTGGACCAATGGCCTGGCTTGGTGTAAGGCATTTTCCTATGCTCCGAAAGTAGAAGCCAGAATCAACTATAATGATTATAAATGCTAATGACTGTAAAAGGTAAAAAAGGCAAAGGACCCCTGGACGGTTAAGTCCAGTCAAAGGCAACTATGGGTTGAGGTGCTCATCTCACTTTCAGGCCGAAGGAGCCGGCGTTTGTCCACAGACAGCTTTCTAGGTCATGTGGCCAGTATGACTAAACCGTTTCTGGTGCAACTGAGCACCGTGACAGAAACCAGAGCGCACAGAAACACCATTTACCTTCCCGCTGCAGCTGTACCTATTTATCTACTTGCACTGGCATGCTTTCAAACTGCTAGGTTGGCAGGAGCAGGGACAGAGCAGCGGGAGCTCACTCCATCACGGGGATTTGAACCACCGGCCTTCTGAGGCTCTCAGTGGTTTGGACCAAGATGAAACCACTCAGTTTCCTTTCTCTTTAATTTTTTTTTTATTAGATTTTTATGCTGCTCTTCATCCAAAGAACACCTGGCGGTTTACAATATAAAGACACAAAAATACACAACATTGCAACAAACAAAAATAATTACACACACACCTTTAAAAGGCCATAGATTAATTAGCCAAAGATCTGGGATAGGAGGAATGCTTTTGCCTGGCACCTAAAGATATGTAACAAAGGCACTAGGTGAGCCTTCTTGGGGAGAGCATTCCACAAACGGAGACACCGCAGAAAAATAGGCAGAAAAGGTCCATTCTCAGATGATGAGTGCAGGGTCTGGGCCACTTTACATGGAGAGAGGCAGCGCTTGGGCTCTCGCTGTCCTGAGCTGTTTAATACAGGGAAGGATTTTATTTTTAATGAGACTTAGCATAAACTGCAAGAGAAATTAAATTTCACAGATTGGCCAAATCCTAATGTTTCTGAAGAGCTATTTAAAAAGTTAATATGGGTCACTAACAAGAATGAAATAATATTATTTTCAGATGGATTTTTTTAATCACTGGTTTAAATGTTCCACAACAGCAACTCATTCCAGTGCATCAACTGCCATTTCAGAAATCATTTTGCCTTTCCAAATTATTAGCTGTTATGTCACATTGGTCCCCAAAGCCCTCCATGATTGCTTGCAAAGGAAATATTTGGTAAATCATGTAAACTGGAGATGATGAGGGCTAATTAATGGGCAGACGGAAAGAGGTGGAAGTCAAACAGCCAAAAGATGAAAAGTTGCTATAGAAACAACTTCTTACAACATTGCAAGCCACTGAAGCTTGAATGACATATTCCAGTTTACAGCCCAGATTGACTTCTGGTATTTGGTTCGCTTTAGTGTCAGGATCTGAAAAAGAGTGGGGGGGGGGGAGAGAACCAGTCTGCCTAAACTGCATGGAAAATGTTTCCATCCTTTGAAGATAAACAAGTTAGCAAGCTTTTCTCTCAAAGAAAAAAAAAGAGTTAATGAAGTAAGGCTTGAGGAATATCCCTCTGTCCAGCATAAACAATGATTATGCTAATATCTCAGGCCATTGCAGAATACAGACCAGGAACAGACCTCGGCCAGGATGCTGTGGGAAAAAAGAGAAGACAACAACAGCTGGAAATGTTTGGCTCCTACAATTAAGATTTTAAACCCCTCGGATGATGGGTTTCAAAGCTGATGCTTCCTGCAAGCCCATTTGCGTGGGAATCGGAAAGGCTTCTCTCAAGGTAGTCAACAAATATCGCAACTGCGTATACGCACAATTTGTTTGCAATATGGCTGCAATATTTATTGTTGGGCACCAACACCGTCTCCAGGCAGTGCAAGATTCCAGGGGTTCCAGGCACTTACTCCGGGTTAGGTTTCCTTGGAATGAGGGGCAGTGGAGACTGTGGTGTCTTTATGATATATGGTTTATTTACACATATATTTTCAACCTGAGCTGAAGATGGAGCATTAACACCCCAAAAGGTCTTGCTTCTCCCATAGCCACAACCTTGGATTCAAGCAGGAATTAAGCATGTCTCTCACTCTTAGGCTATTGCCTAAGCCCAGCTCTCTCTCTCTTACACCCAACTCTAGCTGTTATCCTTTTAACTACCAGCCAGGTGAGGAAGGGGACCCACCCATTTGCCCTCTGGTATTGAGCCACTGCTTTTCTTATGCTACCAACCCACACTTAGGGCCATTATAGCCCTGCCCAGTTAACTAAAAAATGGGCTATTCCATTGGAGTCCACCCCACAAACTCACAACATATATATATATATATATATATATATATATATATATATATATATTCACACACACACACACACAAACACACATTTGGAAGAAACTTATTGGTAGAAAATAAAATGCCTTCATATAAACAGTCCTATTAAATTCTACCTCCCTTTACTGATGCAAACTTGAACCATCTCAAACAGAAAGGTCTTAAAACACTCCCAATGTTGTTCAGACTTGGGATGTCTGCAGAAGGAAAGGCACTTTGCTCAGTGGCAGACCCTATGCTTCAGTCTTCATAATCTTTGTTTGAAAGATCTCGGAGCATGAAGCTTGGGAAGACTCCTGCTAGAGAACTTGGAGATCTGCTGCCAGTGAAGAGCAGACAAGGCAAGGCCACATAGACCTAAATGGAAGCTTCTTATGTTTATGTATGTCATGTTTAGATTGATAATAAACATATACCTCATGTATTGTACATAGTGCTTCCAGGATTGTTAATCAGGAGACCACCTGCTACATAGCAGTAAAAAAAAAACCTACCACTGGGGAGCTTTGGTCACCATCCACTGAAAGATCTATTGCTGCACATAGCAGAGCACCTATATGTGCACCTAATCCGCTTTAAAAAGGTATCATTATCACTCCAAGAATGCTACCTGGAAAAAGAACAACTCTCTATTTGTTATCCCTAGGATGATGTCAAACCTAGACAGCATCTTAAAAAGCAGAGACATCACCTTGCCGACAAAGGCCCGTATAGTTAAAGGTATGGTTTTCCCAGTAGTGATGTATGGGAGTGAGAGCTGGACCATAAAGAAGGCTGATAGCCGAAGAATTGATGCTTTTGAATTATGGTGCTGGAGGAGACTCTTGAGAGTCCCATGGACTGCAAGAAGATCAAACCTCTCCATTCTGAAGGAAATCAGCCCTGAGTGCTCACTGGAAGGACAGATCGTGAAGCTGAGGCTTCAATACTTTGGCCACCTCATGAGAAGAGAAGACTCCCTGGAAAAGACCCTGATGTTGGGAAAGATGGAGGACACAAGGAGAAGGGGACGACAGAGGAGGAGGTGGTTGGATAGTGTTCTCGAAGCTACCAGCATGAGTTTGACCAAACTGCGGGAGGCAGTGGAAGACAGGAGTGCCTGGCGTGCTCTGGTCCATGGGGGTCACGAAGAGTCGGACATGACTAAACGACTAAGCAACAAAGGATGATATAGAATGGTAGTGCTTTTCAAGCTTGGAAAGGATAATAAAGGCCCTCTGGTCAGCCTTCCTAATACGTTACCCAGAATGATACAAAAAAGCAGAATACAAAATTGACTAAGGAAGAAAACCCTTTGAAATGCCTACCTGCCCTCCATTGTATTTACTATGGCTAATTATCATGATCAGCACAGCCATTGCAGTTCATCACAGTGCTGCCTTCATAGCTATGTCCTCTAGGAAGCCACTGATATGTAAGGAATCCTGACTAGGTTCCTCTCCCATGATATCATCTGATGATGAGGCCTTTTCATAGGCTGTAAGAGAAGAAGAATGAAACAAAACAGCTATTGAGATACATTTGGCACAATATGCAAATGGGTAAACTCATGCCCCGACCTCTTTTTGAATAAACTGTGATGTGCCTTATGAAATGTTCTGAGCAATAAAATAAATAGTCTTTTAAGAAACAAATTGTCTGTATAAACAGGGAATGGAATGGAAAGCCTTGGCCATTTGCCAGTTGCCTTCCAGAGATAAGTAAAAGGAAATACAGGACAAGAAGTGGACTTGCTCACTTGTTCCACTGCAAATGGGCAAACGCCAGTAAGTGTCTGAAAGCAGAGATGATGATACTGAATTGTTGCCAAAGTTCTCATCTCCTGGTGTTTTAAGACCTTTTGCTTCCTTTATTGTGCACGGGGTGGTGGGGACAGCAGCAACACATTGCAAGGGGATGTTCTGTGACCTTTAAATCAGAAGATTTAAATTCTGTGATTATATACCCGTCATGAGTGCAAGAAGTTAGCTGTTGCCTTTTTCTATTCAAAGCCTCAAATTGCAGCAAGAAGTCCCAAACCAGCATGTGGATCATTTCAGGAAAAATTGGGGGAGAGTATGTCCTCAGTATGTTCTGGGACTCATTGTCGGTCTTGGGGTGCCTCCAAACTGTCGTTATTTTAGGTTGGAGTTCAAAGGCATACTGGTAAATTCAAGGTGCACAGTTATAGTTGATTGAGAGGTCTTGCACAACACAATGGTTTTCACAATTCAGGATAATTTTTGCATTCAGGATAATAATATAATATAATATAATATAATATAATATAATATAATATAATATAATATAATATAATATAATATAATATAATATAATATAATATAACAATACAATACAATATAATAATATAATATAATAACTTGTACCCCGCACATTTGACTGGGTTGCCCCAGCCACTGGAAAGTATGGAATAGTGCTTAATTTCATGAAACATCATCAAATCTCCCTGCAAACAAATCAGGATGGATGTTCACTAAGCAGCTCACCTGTAAGAGAGTGTTAGATGGAATGGGAGGGACGTTTATCTTCTGCCAGTTCTTGAAAGGACAAACCACAGACATATAGAAAAGTAGAGTTGTTTGTGACCCCTGGGACATGGCATAAATGCAACAAGCAAATAAATGAAACTGGGCAACCCTATGCACTGAAACATCTCTGACAGATTTTGTGAAAACATCCAAGGATTTCAGAACTTCCTTGGGAAGCTTAGTTCTCAAAACAAATATGATGCACATGGTGAGACATCGGTGTAAATCAAACTTCCCCAGTGTGGTAACTTTCAGGTGTTTTGGACTACAACTCCCATCCACCCCAGCTGGTGTAGTTAAAAGGTCAGAGATTATGGGAGTTGTGGTCTAAAACACCTGGTGGGGAATGCTCATGTACAACGTGCACCCTGTCACATTTAAATGCACTTTCTACATGGGTTGGCAGTCAGGGGTGACAACCTGAATAAAATATTGAGGGTGGGGAGGTAAGCCCCGCCCTGTATAATCGATCACAAGACACGGCACACACACATACCATTTCAGTGGCAATGCCCATCAACTGGGGGTGGGGGTGTCCCAGCCTCCTCAAATATTTTATTTGGGGTGGCCTAAGGGACCTCGGCCACTAGGAGTTGTCTCTGATGGGTTGGCTCATTCATGTTACACCAGCAATCAGTAGTCCACTCTGATGCCATTACTGCAATGCTACATGTGAACTAATCCCACATAGTAAGTGCATTAAACATAACAGGGCACGTGTGGAGTGCCGACATAAGCCAGTTCATCACATCTTTTTCAGCACTTAAAGGTAAAGGGACCCCTGACCGTTAGGTCCAGTCATGGCCGACTCTGAGGTTGCGGCGCTCATCTCGCTTTATTGGCCGAGGGAGCCGGCGTGCAGCTTCCGAGTCATGTGGCCAGCATGACTAAGCCGCTTCTGGCGAACCAGAGCAACGCACGGAAACGCCGTTTACCTTCACGCTGGAGTGGTACCTATTTATCTACTTGCACTTTTACATGCCTTTGAATTGCTAGGTTGGCAGGAGCAGAGGCTGAGCAATGGGAGCTCACCCCGTCGCGGGGATTCTGATCAGCTTACTCCTCCACTAATGAGGTGGCTGGGGACGAAGGCTTATTGTTACTATTCTGCAGTCCTAAAAACTCCTGATGAGCTGAATAACACCCCCCCCCCCCAGTGCATCATGCTGCTTATGTCCTTACTGCATGTAAAAAAACAACAGCCCAAAATACACTAAATGAAATGTTCAGTTATTATTGCTCCATTGTGATTGTCTCAATGTAGCAAATATAAAACAAAGCAGGATCCAGAGGTTTTAAGAAGCTGATACTTCCCTATTATAGACTAAATAGGTCAGATGCATTTGTATTATTTTGGCTGCTATGGAAAGCCTTCAAAGATAAGAAAAGAAACTTATTTTCCAAAGAACCTGAAACGTTGTGCTAATGTAATATAATGTAAAGTAAGGAGTGGCTGTCTCCAACATTATTAATGTTTGGAAGGAATCTGAAAACATTCCTGTTTACCCCGGCATTTGGTGGCTGAAAAGTACTATTCCTAGCAGCCCTGAGATAATTGGATGGAAGAATGTTTTTAACTGTAGCTGCTTTTAGATGTTTTTAATAGTATATATTTTTAGAACATTTTGACTGCTTTGGATTGTTTTTGCTTTGTTTGTTTTCAAATGGTCTGCCTCTGTATCTGTACCTGTGTATCTGTTTGCCACCCTGGGCTCCTTAGGAAGGAGGGTTGGGATTTAAGTTAATTAAATATGTGTATGTACTGGGACTGTATGGTGAAAAGAGGGTTATAAGTTTTCATAATTAGTAAATAAAAGTGTACCAGGAAAGATGGGGTGGGGGTGGGGGGACCTCAGTGAATGAAGACTGCCAAACACATGCTAAGAAAAGGCCTCCTTTGTTCTGCACTCCCTTTTTATTTCAAAGACTTGGGAAACATTTCTGGACAATTCGCACCCATTTTGCTCAGCAACTATTAGGTGGTAATTAATGCAAGCAATTTGCAAGCATTTCCCCAAGAATCTTCTTCAGCAGGTTTCAACAGAGTTGACAGGCCCAGACACCAGTATATACCCTCAGAGGCACAGGGTGGGGTAGGGTGCTGTGGTCTAAGCCACCGGGTCTCTTGGGCTTGCCGATCGGAAGGTTGGCAGTTTGAATCCCTGTGACGGGGTGAGCTCCCATTGCTCTATCCCAGCTCCTGCCAACCAGGCAGTTCTAAAGCACACCAGTGCAAGTAGATAAATAGGTGCTGCTGTGGTGGGAAGGTAAATGGGGCTTCCGTGCGCTCTGGTTTCCGTCATGGTGTTCCGTTGCACCAGAAGCGGTTTAGTCATGCTGGCCACATGACCCAGAAAGCTGTCTGTGGACAAACGCCGGCTCCTTCAGCCTGAAAGTGAGATGAGCACCACACCCCATAGTCGCCTTTGACTGGACTTAACCATCCAGGAGTCCTTTACCTACCTCAGAGCATGCAAAGAACACAGACATCTTTGAAAAGCACTGTGAAGTTTGTTACATAATAAAATTAACAAGGCACAAAACTCTAAGCCTTTTCCCCAAATATCCATGTATTGGCTCTTAATAGGACCTTCCTCATAGGCAGGGCCTATGCCTGCATTTTGTCATGTGTGCTTCTATTCTCAGTGCCAGGCTAAGGAAGTCCCAGGTAGACAGGTGCCTACTTTCCAGAGCCGTCTTTCCCATAGGACTTAGTGGTGCATCGCACCAGGGTGCCAGCCTCTCAGGGGTGCCCCAGCAAGTGGGGAAGCTGCGTGGCTTTGCTGGTGGCCTCCCCTTTTCCTGCACACCTGCCAGCTGTGCCCCACCAACCATAAGGCTGTCAGACACACAGCTTCCCTCCCAAGCCTCTGCGGGGATCACTCTCCTCCCGAAGACGCTTCAAAGGGAAGCTGCGCTCTCCTCCCGTGGAGGCTTGGGAGGGGCGCAAGTTCACTCCCAATCCTCTGCGGGGATCACTCTCCCGCAGTGGCATGGGGGAGAGTTGCGCCCCCCTGGATGGCTGGCGGTGCACAGCTACAGCCACCCCAACACTATCTGTGGTAATTTGGGGGTGCTGGGTGCTGCTGGGCACCCCAGCACCACATCTGCTAAAGACGGCCCTGCTACTGTCCCACCCTGTCCTTTCCATGGGCTATCAAGCCACCCATCTACTGGTAATCTTAATTGGGAAGCAGACTATTACTGAGCCCCCGCCTAAGAGAATGGGGAGGGTGAGGCTCAGGGCCCTTCAAATGTGGCACTGACCGTGCTCAGAAGTAAGTCCTTTCAAGTTCAACAGGGCTCATGCCTACTTCTGAGCAAAGGCGATCTTACAGTTCCTACAAGGATTGTTTAAATGTTAAACTGGGGGCAATGTTAAACAGGAAACAATATGGTCCAGAACCGAAAGGGATGATAGAATAACATATATTGGTTTAGGGTGGGAGATCAATGGAGGAGGGAAGAACAGCAGTGTAGTTGTGTGAATGTGTGTGTTAAGTGTGTGTGGTTGTATGGATGCCTGGCCTGCCTTGTGACATCACTAGGCAAATCATTTCTTTTCAGTCTGGCTTTTGGCCATTATCATTATTATTAATTGAATTTATATACCGCCCTATACCCGAAGATCTCAGGATGGTTCACAAAAAAGATCAAGATCACAATATATAAAATCAAAAAACCAACCAACCAACCAACCAACCAACCAACCAACCAACCAATAACCCAATAATACCCCCCTCCCCAAAAGAGCCACACTTTAAAAGGGTATAGGATGTTGATCAGGATGTTTTTGCCTGACATCTAAAGGTGTATAATGAAGGCGCCAGGCGAATTTCCTTGGGGAGAGTTCGATAATGGGGACTATTAGACACTGTGGCCTCCTTTAGTGGCTAGGGTGTGTTTGACCTCCTTTTATGTATATGCAGGTGTTTAGCTTTTATTTTGTCTTAGTGTTTTTTTTATAGGGGACCTTTCTCAGCCCACCACCTCCCTTACCTGGCTTTGGGAAGGTAGCTTTGGGCCCCATATTACCAAGGTATGGCCCTGCACATGCCAGTGGTGATTGAGGCCAGAGGCCAAAAGTGAGTGGAGCAACTCTTACCTTTGGAGTTGTCAGGGGCTGGGAGGGCCACATTAGGCCCCCAGGTCTGCTCTTAAGCTACTGAGACTAAATTCTTTTCAGAGGAAGGAAACAAGAACCTTTTTTTAAAGAAGTGTTTTGCAACACATTTAGAAATATTGTGGAACTATCCTAGCCCTAGCAAAAAGGTTGCAAAACACCCTTCACTGTCATACCCAAGGCTCCTTGATGCCTTGGCTCCCCCTACCCTTTAAACATTTGAGGTTGTACAAAGCAACACAAGATGTACGGATCATCAGTGAGCTTCTGCACAACTCCCCCTTTTTCCTTAGGACCCAAAGTGGGTTTCAAAAAGCTGTTTGGAACATGCCTGGCTATTTCTGTTCTCTGACAATTCAGTCATGGAAAGTTTTCCGTGTCGCACAACAAGGCCAGAGAGCAAAAAGTTTATCACTGAACCAAAGGAACTTCCACGCGAAAGACAAACAAACAAAAGGCGAAAAACAGAGCAAAACCTTGAAGGCAGCAGCTTGGCACTCAGTTACCTGGCCAGGAGTTCTCTGTGTCCTTCAGCGAGTGTGCAAACTGACTCTGAAGACAGTTAATTCATTTGCTCAAACAGACACAGTAAGTGCAGTTCTGTGATTTCTTTCTTTCTTTTTAACCCAAAGCAGGTTGAAAGTCAAAATATAGCAAAGACACAGAGGAAAAGCTGCTTAAACCATTTCCTTCTGGTACCTTTTCACTGCAATATCAACCTCTCCAAGTGGCTTTCTCCCTGAAGGCAGAAAGGTTTAAAACAATTGCACAAGCCGAGAGCTATGAGTGGAGTTAAAACTATCCTGGTTGATTGCTCCAGAACATACTGTATTAATACTGTTTACATTCAGTTCTGTTCCCATAGCCTACTTCTATGTATTTAGGTTTGGCAATATGCAGGGAAGTTGAGGCTAGACAGAGGCCATGAGGAACGGGATCTTCCATCTGCATCTGGACGACAGACTTGTGCATAGTCCCAGAATAGACACAACGCAAGGTCCCTGTCTCCCAGTCCTCCATTGATCCTGGCTCAAACATGCAGAGAAAGGGAGTAGCATAGCCTTTAAGTCTCAGCAGCTGAAATGTACATGTGGCATTTAAAAATCTTTCCATGCATTCTTTCAGAATTTTGTCATCACACCCTTTCTTAAATATCCACATTTTTCACCTCATCGTAAACACTATCTGAATATTTCTTCAAAGAAGCAGGAACATTGGAACAAACTGGAGGTATCCCACCCTTTGGAAAATAGGCTGGAGGAATGTTTGCTGTTGCTGGGATTCTGGTGATATTTTGCTTCCTTCCTGCCACAAAGTGCTGCTTGATAAACTCTGAATGTGGCTTTGAAATCCATCCCCACCCACACTTTCCAGGCCACAGCCGACCCATCCATCAGACAAGGGGAGGCAGGCACCTCAGGCATCAGGATCCACAGGGACAGCTGATCTGGCCTCCAAGGAATGCATCGCCCACTGCTGCCACTGTCGTGGTGACAGTGTAGCACACTGTAGCACTCGTCCAGCGGCACACTTCTTAGAGGCCAGATCTGCCACCTCCTCAGCAGCCCCCCTCCATCCCACCTCTGCAGTGGCCTCTCAGTGAATAGAAGGTGCTGCTGGTCTTCTCAGGGAGGAAGTAGCAGGGGCTGCCCCACCTGGCATGATTCAGAACGGGCCCCTTTAATTCCCACTTCAACCACTGAGTAAGGTTGATTTGGTGCCCTACATCCCTTCCTATTCCTAATGTAGAGCTTCACTCACCCCATCTTCCCTAGCAAAGGAGTGGGTGTGCTATTTTGTGGTTTACCTCAGGTGCCAAAAAAATGTATTGGGCCAGCCGTGTTCTGTGGAGCTGCCCAGATATTCAAAGAACTGGAGGCTGAAACCCGCCCACACCTATAAGTCGAAACCCACAGGGCAGGTCTGCATACCATCAGGCCTAATACCCACCCACAGGGTGAGAAGGCTAAAACCTACTCATAAATTTTATACCATTCACCTATATAGACTATAAAGCCAACCCACCCCTGTAAACTCTGAATGTGCCTTTAAAACCCACCCCCTTCCTTCCAAGGAACAGCCTGGATATTTAGGGTGGTGAAGGCTGACGTCCACCCATCACTTAACTCCAGATTAGACTCACGGGAAGTCACAGGCTTGCTCCGGAGTTGGCTGTGTGGTGGAATGCAGCCAAGGATTCCATTCATGCACATGGCTTAAGAACTCTCGGCGGTACATTTAATTACAGCAACTAATAGAGCTGTCTCTACATGCTTGACGGAAGACAGATATGTTTCGTTAGATGCAAATGAAGAGGGATAGAAACAGCCCAGCATTGGAGCTTAAGCTCAGCCAAGGCAAAGCCCTGAAATCTGTTTTCAGTGCCAGGGTTCACAGCCCAAACATTTTGAAGAAGGAACAAATGCTGGTGGAGGCGCATTGTGCCTCATCCATAAACAAAATGCTGCCTCTCTAGGATTAGAGGGAAGGGCTTTCCTAGGCTTGTTTTCCAGGCAGGATGAGCCCAGGCAACCATGAAATGTAGTGGTTTGTTGTTGTTGTTTGGTTAAATATGAACTGGATGGTTGTGTATAGATAGCATCGTGAGAGAAGTTCAGAGACAGAAGGAGATAAACAGATAGGCAAAGTAGTCCAGTCAGTTCTGTACAAGACTTGTTTGTTGAGTCTATTTCAGATACTCATCTTTCCTCATGTGCGAGTAGTAGGCAGGGCTGGCACGCTCATGAGGTGGACTGAGGCAGCTGGCTCAGGCAGCAGAATCTCAAGAGGTAGCACCTCAAGTCTTCTCTGCTTGCCCCTGCCACTGGAAAAGCAAGGAGAAGTGGTGGCGGCTTCTGGCTTCTTACGAGTTCTCGTGGACATCTTCTGTCATCTTGCAGAGCTTGCATAAGATCTTGGAGCCACTTCACCTCAATTCTTCTGTGGCAGCAGGGGAGCCTTGCCTACCACCAGAGAAGCAAGAAGTGACTTTGGCTTTTGGGTTCCAGTGAGAAGTCATGGACCTCCTGTGAGATCTCACCAGAACCCAGAAGCTGCAGGTGCGTGACCAGGGTGAGCAAGGCTTTGCAGCGTGAAGGTGGGGTAGTGGCGGGGAGGCAGCTCCTTCCTGTTTTACCTCAGGTGGCAAAATAGGATGGGCCACCCATGAGAGTATGTAACATATCCCTCTCTCAGTTGTGAACTTGTACTTATTGCTTGATGCAGTAGCCCTAACTCCGCAGAATGGAAGTGTATCCCCCCCCCAATTAAGTTATGTTGACATTGAGTCTTGACGTTATAAAGGCTAGTACAGGTTGATTGCATTTCTGTCTACCATGACTGGGTAATGCCAGTAGAAGTGGGCTTCATGGATTCTTGGGAGTGGGACAGGATGCCACTAGTTTTAAAAGCCATGGATTGTTCATTTATTTACTTAAAACAATGGTGGCAATAACTGCACATTAGAATCAAGGGTGCAATTAAGCCCATATCTAGGTTGCCCCAGGGCTTTTTTCCAGCCAGAATTCATCAGAAGAACTCAGTTCTGGCACCTCTCAGATGGAGACCATTTCCATTCTAAGAGAATGAGGGACGTGTTCATGGTGAGTTCTGGCACCTCTTTCTCTAGAAAAATAGCACTGGTTTTCCCCTAAGACAAATGCAACAAGGGCCACAGGCGTAGTGCATCTCTAGCATATGAGTACTGAGCTGGGATAATCCAGTTCAGCTGAGCTTTGCCCTAAAGCCACATGAGAGCTAAGGATGCTTTGGAGGTGGAACTCTGCCTTGAAAAGTTTTGAGCAACTTCCAATGAAGCCAGCCTCAGAAACAGAGCCAGTGTGAGGACCAAGCTTCTCAAATGCAAAGTGGTACTTCACACCTTGTTCTCCTGCAGATGAGAGAAAATCAACAATCTGCTTCCTAAATGACCCTGTCATTGTTTCAACAAAGGAAGGAGAACCAAGAGGGGAAAAGAAACCCTCCAGAACCACAGAGGCATGTACAATATCAGGAAATAATATTCAGGCAATTGAATCCTCGGGGTGTGGACCTGTTGAGAGACTGTAAGCCATTTTGTTCTGAAGCAGTCTGCCTACACATACAAAGCGTGCAAGTCAAGGAGCCACTTGTGTGTGAGAACGTGCCGTAATGTGTAATGGAATCACACAAAGTCTCTCTAAGCCAGGAGCTTTTCTAATTTCCTACACAGTAAACAGGAACAGCTGCTTTCTGCAAACGCCTGCTGGTTAGGATGGAAAGAGAATGAATGTGCTAGAAACTTGCTGAACTGGGAAATGTGATTTGTTTTAACAAGGATGTCAAACCTTTTTGTGTGTGCCCTTCAGAGTTGCTAGACAGACAGAAATTTGACAGCTAGACCCTTGCTTGCCAAGGAGCTACAGGTATGAAGAAGGCTTTATCAGTTGCATGGCTACCTGTTATGCACCTGTTGAAGAAACAGGAGCCTGCCAGGGCAGGAAGCTTCAGGTTTTTTCCCACCTGCTGCTCTCCAAATTCTGCAAACTGCACTGAACTGATAGTGAGAGGGCAATTAAAAGACAATGATTTATTTGTCAGGAAGGCCTGACAGTAGCTGAGGCCAAAGTCAACACATACTCAGAATGTTATTTAGCCATAAAACTCTTCAGAGATCTTCTCTTACTTTTCTCCTATTGACAGAGGCATTTCCAGCAGTCAGTCATTTTGTTGATGAGTGAGCTGCAGCTATGTTTCGGGAGAGTAATGTGAAAGTTAAACACACACACACACGTGTGCACACATGCACTTGTCTGAAAAAAATTGTGGCACCCTCAAGATGCCCCTGGCTTTTAATTAGCATTATCATTTCATTTTCAGTTATGAATTGCTTCCCATGAGGCATCCTGAAGTGATTTACAATATAATAACATACATAAAGGTAAAGGTAAAGGTAAACAGACCCCTGACAGTTACCGTAAGTCCAGTTGCAAACAACTCTGGGGTAGCCGTGCTCACCTCGCTTTACAGGCCAAGAGAGCCAGCGTTTGTCCGCTCTGCAGACAGTTTTTCCAGGTCATGTGGCCAGCACAACAGAACACCGACACCAGAGCAGCACACAGAAACACCGTTTACCTTCCCACCGGAGCAGTACCTAGTAATCTACTTGCACTTTTTGGAGTGCTTTCGAACTGCTAGGTTGGCAGAAGCTGGGACCAAGCAACGGGAGCTCACCCCATTGCTGGGATTCGAACTGCCAACCTTTTGATCAGCAAGCCCAAGGCTCAGTGGTTTAGACCACAGCGCAATCTGCGTCCCCCATACATACAGTATTTAAAATAGCATAAAGAAAAATACTTAAAAGAGTTGCATATATAAAAACAATTATGAAAACAGTTATAAATTTTAAAATGTTTAAAACATAAACATCAATTCAATTCTGACACAGAGAGCAACTGAGATAAAGATCTTCACTTAAAAGGCTTCTTGAAAGAGGAACATCTTTAGCAAGCACTGGAAAGGCAGTGGAGGTGGAGGGGAACATTCCAAAGGGTTGGGGCTGCCACACTAAAGGCCCTGATTGCAGCATTGTGCGTAAAGGATCTTTTGATAGGATGGTATCTGCAGGGTACCCTCTTCTGAAGAATACAGCGATCAGTTGGGTATGCATGGGATGAGCCAACCGTACAACCATGTGGTACAGCAAATGGTTGCAAACAGCAACATCAAGCACTTGGAAGGCCTGCTTCCACATTGCCACCAATTGACAGTATGCTGATAATGGAATGACTAGCAAGGTCTCCACAGAAGATCTTAAAGGTCCACTTAGTTCTCTACTAAGTGAGGTGACCTGCAAGGTATCCTGGTCCAAAGCTGCTTGGGGCTATAAAGGTAAAGGTAAAGGGACCCCTGACCATTAGGTCCAGTCATGGCCTGCTCTGGGGTTGCGGCGCTCATCTCGCTTTATTGGCCGAGGGAGACGGCGTACAACTTCCGGGTCATGTGGCCAGCATGACTAAGCCGCTTCTGGCGAACCAGAGCAGTGCTCGGAAACAACAAAACCTCAAACTTGGCTCAGTAGCTAATAGGCAGCCCCCATGCAGAACTTTCAACACTAGTGAAAGATGTGGTCATCTGGGTGTCCCACTGAGCAGCCTAAACAGCTGCATTTTGCACTAGCGGCAGCTTCCAAATAGAGTATGGGCCACCATGTCAACTTAGTTGGTCTCTAAGGTGCTACAGGAAGGAATTAAAAAGTGTATCTGAAGAAGTGTGCATGCACACGAAAGCTCATACCAAGAACTAACTTAGTTAGTCTCTAAGGTGCTACTAGAAGGAATTTTTATTATTATTTTATTTTATTTTATTTATTTTGTTTTGTTTCTTCTTCAGGAACGTTTGTAGTCTAAGAACATAAGGAAGTCAATACTTTAGAGGTATCAATGCAAATTTATAAATAATCATTGTAATTCAAATAGAAATGCATCTTGCCTTAGCTGAGGAAACTGTGACCAGGTTTCCATCATGCCTGCTCAATCTACTGTCCGGGTGCTCTCCCTTCTTCGAGTATTTTTAAACCTTAAACTTCACTTGGACCATGCAGCCTTTAAGAAAGAGGACTGTCTGAACAACTCAATGAGATTATGGTCTAGGGAGTGTCCAAAGGGCCCAAAAGAGAAGTCTGGAGGCCTTCATTTGGCCCTTGAGCCTAAGGTTCTCCACCAAACCAGCTTCATATTCCTTGTTGGTCATGACACCTTCTGTGCATTCCCAAGCTGTTCTCTATCTCATGGGATTTCTCCAAAGGTTGCTAAGAAAGCAAGCAAGCAAAGAAACAAACCAGCTCATTTGAACAGATAAACGTTGAAATCTGTAGAGGAAGTGTAGGGGCCAAATTTGAACAACCACAATGCGTGTGTCCATGTTGACCATTTGATGTTCATTGGCTTTATGACAGATTGCTGAGTAATGTAACTATCTGCTGCTCAATAGACCTTTTCCTCATTCCTTTTTAAGAACATCATTATCCCTAATCCATCACTATTTTATCTTTGTAGCACCTTCTTACATATAGTAAAAGAAAACTCAGTCAGCAGCATCACATACTCTTTGCTTACTTTTTATTTTTTAATAATAATCAAACAGCTGCAAAACACCCCTTCTCACCACCATTCCTCAACAGTGCTCAACAGCATTCCTTAACAGTATTCTTTTTACTTTTTTAATTTTAAAATCCTTTATTATTCAAATAACTTAAAATACATGAATTGTAAACATTGTACATTACTAATAGTCCAACATATTACAAACATACCAAAAAGAAAAGAAAGAACAAAGAACAAAGAAAAGAAAAAGAAGAAGTAAAAAATATAAAGAACCTTCCGGCTACACTCGTCATACTATTTTACAAAATAAAGTTTTTTCAATGCAGTCAGCAGCATCACATACTGACCAGGAAACAATAATTACACAACTGTATTCAATGGCTGCTGATAGGGTGGTGCTCTGGGACAGGACCATGTTAGTGTACATAGTTGGGAGCCAACGTGTGTGTGTGCGTACGTGTGCGCACACGTGTGTGTGCATTCATTCATCCATTTGTTTAGTTCTTTTACATTTTTGCATCACATTTCTCTTCCTGGTTCTGTGAATCATTTAGTACATGTCTGGTCAGACAGACTCTTGCTGAAGTCTTCATATATTGCAATGCATCAAAGTTTTGTTTGAACATGGATATCTGAACAGCTACCAACTTACTTTTAAACTTTCAGTACAAGCATTTAATAAAAGTATTTACTGTTTTATGAGTTCTGTGAGAATACTGGACATCCTTTTTAGAAGATGAAGAGGGGAAATGTGAAGCTTCTGTTTTTAGAGCATACTTTATATATATTTTTAAGATTCTTCTACAAATTCGTAATGGTTGGTAAGTAGTTTGTCATGGGGAGATGATTCACCATTGAGTTGGCGTGCTCTGCCTTCAGATTCCTTAGTCTTCTCATACAGTTGTACAATTATCTTGTCTACAACAAAGGAAAAGCTTCTTTTTGCTTTTAAAAGTCAATTGTAGGCAGAACACACATTTTTCCTGAGCTTTTTTATAAACACAAAAAGCCTTGCCTGTTCCCTGGAGTGTGGGCTTTGGCTAAGTATGGCTTTTGGCTAAACGAAAGGGGAAAGATGCTAATGATAACAGTTGTTCAACAGCACAACTGACTGCCGATCTGCTGGAGGGAGATATTTAAGTGAAGGCTGAGGGACCATTTGTTGGAGATGCTGTTGGAGGTACTGTAGCTGGACTTCATGACCTCCAAGGTCCCCTCCAACTCTTTCGTTTTGCATGTATCATTTTTGTGTTCATAAATCATGTCCTCCCTAAAAGAGGGCACATGTTGCGGTGAGACCTGGAGACTGACCTCCTGGTTGTGGGTGGGTACAATTGGTCAGCCACAACACCCGATTGGTAGGTCCCTCATTGCTGGGTTTAATCTGGCCCATGGGGTGCAGTCTAAACAGACCGAGGGACCTATATATACCTATGCACGTGACCCAGAGCTTCCTCTTTCGGCACGTGCATTCGGAACACTCACCCACCTCTCCCTACTTTTAGGGCTTGTTGCGCTTGACCTTGCTATGCCGTTGTGTGTCGTCTGTCATTGGGACAGGGGCATGGCAGGAATTTTCCCCACTTGGCTGATTGGCTGTTGCCATTTGGGTTTCGCCTGCCGCATAGCAAATCGTCACAACTTGTAAGGTTTCGGATAGGCACTGGTTCAGGTGATAGGGATGGGAGGAATCCAGGGACTCAACTTGGTTTGGTCAACCCCCGACAGGGGGTTGTGACTGTGCCTGAGTCCAGGGGAGCATCTGGGGAGTGAACAGAGTGTGTTCCCAGGCTTTTCACCTGCCTCAGGTGTTCACCCTTGGCTGACCTATGATAGTGCTCTGGGTCAGCGCTACCTGCAAGGGTGGAGGGAGCTAGTCGAACCAGAGCCTATGCAACCACTCACTTTTCTGTAATCAATAAAGTTGTGGCCTAAATTCTGCCAAAAACCGAAACTAAAATTTGAGTCAATTGTGTGTTTATTTAGGGGGGAGGTCTCTGGGTCTGTACATGCAACTACTTTTAAAATGTAAATGTAAATCAACTTGAGATGGTGGTTTAATATGTAATAATACATATTGTAATAATATGTATTATGTAGATGTATTATGTAATAATAGTAATAATAAAAATAAAAAAAATCACACAGTTGCATTATATTTTATGTGCTGGAAACCCATAAAGAGTTGAGCATTACCAGTTGCACACTTCCAACCTGTGTATGATGGCTTCTGCATTTCAAAGATGTGCCTCTCTGAGCATGTTCTGGCTCTTTCCTTACATCCATTTTTAAAATGCAAATAGGAAAATTAAATGTTGACTTCCCACCCCCCTTTTTCTTTTATTGTTGAATCACTGGGTGGAGAACAATTCCCACTAATTTTCCCTGATGGTGCAACTCCTTTGTCCCTTTGCTTCTACATGAAATATGAGTAATTATATTTACTCTCAGGTGTGTGAGAGCGTGCCTGTAAAGCACTTGGTAATCTTTAGAGAGAACATTGTCAGAGCCTGGCTGTAGATAAAGGGCAAGCGAAGGCAACATCAGTTTATGCAACGTGCTTCTTAAGCAATTGTCTGCAAAATATGATGGATTATTTTCAGTGAAATCATTTCACGCGGCAAAATATATTTACTAGCATTTGCAGACCTTATTTCAGCCCGTAAATATTTCTAAAATCAGAATGAACTATGTACCATTCAAACTCTTTAAAGGGCAATGGAATGTATCTGCTGATCAAAATTTTTGTGGATCTAGGTTTGCATGCTATCCTAACAAAACATGAGACTATATTGCAGAGACGAAAGGTTTAACTAAAGAAAGGAAATAAATTTAGACTGTTTTCTTCCTCATGTGTCTTTTAAAATTAATATGGATTGTCCTGAATTATAGGGTGGCTTCCTTAGCCGTGTACACACTTTTTTTCCACTCCACATTCAGTGTGCTCCCACTGCTGGTTTGGAAAATGGTGTACACATGACACCAGCTGCATTCCATATCTATCCTGTGTCTCTTATGCCATTTTTAAATGTATTACATCATTTTTATAGGTTTACCCCCAAACTAGCTTCTGTCCTAATTGAGAAAAATAGTGACCAGGCTGCTTTTAAAGCCGGTAATGTGTACACAGTTTAAGTTGCTCCTGTAAAGTATGATCCATACAAAATTAGAAAATAATTTAAGATAAGATCTGTGCTGGAGCCTGACCCTGACCAAGTCCCATCTAATTTGGTGCTCTGTTCTCACAATGGCTAACTAAATGCTTATGGGGAGCTCACAAGGAGGGCATTTGCGCAATAGTCCACTCTTCCCATCATGTTCCACCATGACTGATATTCAGAGTCACACTGTTTCTAATATTGAAGCTAGTACATAGCTTCAGGCCCACTTAGAGGTCTAGAGAGAGCCAAGCCACTGCCCTCTATTGAGGCTCCTTAGCCAAAATGAAGACTTTTTAAAATGACAAACACACAAAAATAAGGCACCTAAAAGAGTGAGAGAGACATAAATTTGTAACTTTTAAAAATAAATTTCTCCATGTTTTTTAACATTACAAACATCCATTCAAACAAAACAACACTGATATAAACTTGGGGTTCTCTGAACCCTGAACTTCCCCTCACCCCCCTGGTTTTCAAAATGTACATTTTTTTATCTTACCGCAGTTGATCAAATTTATCTAACTTTAATTTAATCCTTTTTTTTAGTCTTTTGGTTTTTGCAAATTACAAGTGTTATAAAAATCCTGCCAACGTCTTTAATTGTTTACAATGTTCTTTAATATAGTCTATGTATTTTTTTCCCATCCTGCATAAATTTGTATCTTTAAGCTGAGAGAGTTTGTCACATTTGGTCTGATACACACACACACACACACACACACACACACACACACACACACAGAGAGCGAGAGAGAGAGAGAAAACACAGCTATGAAACTTATCAAATACAGTCAAACCTCAGAACTTGAATGGGTCTGTTGCCAAACATTTCAGTTCCTGAATGCCCCAAACCCGGAAGTAAGTGTTCCGGTTTTCAAACGTTCCTTGGAACTCAAACGTCTGACGCGGCTTCCATTATGCAAAAACCTAGCTGTCGGCCAATTGGAAGCCGCGCCTCAGAACTTAAACGTTTCAGAAGTCGAATGGTCTTCTGGAACGGATTATGTTTGAGTTCCGAGGTTTGACTGTATCAACAAATCAACAAGTGTCTAAATCTGAGGCCCCTTTTGAGTCTGAGGCCCAATCCAAATGATTCTCCTGCCCTCCAATCTGTTTGGCTCTGGGGAGCCATCATAGCTAGTAACCATTGGTTAGGAAAATAGATAACTCCCCCATCATCCATCACTTTGGCCTTGACCCACCCTCTACTTCCATCTCCTTAGCTTGTGTGTGGAAGAGGAGATTTTGGCTGTGTTCACATCATAAGCACATTTAAAGTGCATGACATCTGTTATGTACTGAGTCGAATAGGATCCAAACTGCAGCAGTCTGATTGGTCCTAGAACAATAGGATCCAAAAGGCAGCAGTCTGATTGGTCCTAGAACAATAGGATTCAGAATGCAGCAGTCTGATTGGTCCTAGAACAATGCAGCAGTATGATTGGTTGGCAGGAACTACCCAATCATGCTCCAGATAGAAGTGAATCCACAACCTGATTGGCTTACAGTAGAATTCCGGAATTAGCCAATCATGTGCAGCCCATTGTGTAAATAATGTATATAAAGCAGATACTTTGAGGGGACTTTCATTCATTCCTCCTCACCACTATGAGCTGAATAAAGAGCATGAAATCACTTCGCGACTCTGAGTATATTTCACTGGCGACGAGGATGGGATCCCGCTGAGCTGACTGCCACACACAGCACCGCAGCACCGCCACCTGCCACACCGCTGCCTCGCACCGTGTTCCAGGCTTCAGCTCCGGGACACAAGGAACTCAGAATGGCAACCGACAACAGCTTCTCGCCATTCAACCCAGCATCTGGAGACTGGGAAGCGTACGCCTCCCGTTTCACCTTCCTCCTAGAAGCCAAAGGGGTCACCGACGAAGAAGACGCCAAGAAGAGGGCGATATTCTTCAGCGTCTGCGGAGAGGAGACGTTTGAAATCGCCCGGGCTCTCCTTGCGCCTGAAGACGTCGCTACTGTTCCATACAAAACAATAATGGAACAGCTGAAGGGGCACTTTTCGCCGCAGCCCTCAGTGGTGGCTCGTCGAAATGCCTTCTACGCAAAGCGGCAAGCCCCTGGGGAAACCATAACTGGGTTTGTGACCTCTCTCCGCCAAGCCGCCCGGTTCTGCAACTTCTCAGAGCTGGAGAACATGCTTCGTGACCGCCTCGTCGGTGGCCTGAAGGATGAGAAGCTGCAACGACGCCTCTACGCTAAGAAGAACCTAACGTTCCAGGTCGCTCTGGAGGAGGCCCTGGCAACGGAAGCTGCCGAGAGGTCGACGCAAGAGGCACGGCCGAGCCAGCTGTCCCAACCGAGGGTCCACCACGAAGACCTCACCGACGACTCAGGATCCGACAGGGAGGAGGTGCACCGAGTACAGCAGCGCACTCAAGCAGCCCACATACCACAGCTGCCTCGACGAGAAGGAGGGAACTGCGCAAGCTGTGGAGAAAGTCACGAGAGGAGGACCTGCTGTTTCCGCAACGCAGAGTGCAGGCAGTGCAGAAAATTGGGACACATCGCCCGGGTGTGTCGGGCTCGGCCCACCCGACGCCAGGCATCAGATGACCAATCCAAGAGCCCCAGGTCCCGGGGCCCAACGCACCAAGGCAACTCGACAGAGCTCACGGACTTCCAGGTATACCAGTTGCCCCACCCCAACGTAGAGAAAATTTATGTTGACGTACAGATAGAGGGGGCCCCATGCCGCATGGAGCTTGACACGGGTTCAACTCTATCCATAATCTCGGCAAGGACCTTAAGGAAACTGTGTCCTACTGGGGGTCCCAAACTCAGGCCGGCCCCATTCACCCTCCGGGACTTCCAAAAACGTAAGGTCCCCACAATGGGGGTGGGGACCTTCAGGGTGCAATACCGAGGGCGGACGCGGCAACTGGACTTGCTTGTGGTCAAGGGCCCCTACATTAGCTTACTGGGATTGGCATGGTTTGGACCACTGGGGCTAGCCGTCACCGGGGTGAACCACACTAGCTTACAAGTGGACGTGGACGCCATATGCAAGGAATTTCCGGGGGTTTTCGATGGGAAATTGGGACAGTATACGGGCCCCCCCATTGCTCTACAGCTTGACCCCGCAGTACGACCGGTCAGGCTCAAGGCCCGCCGGGTCCCGTTCGCCCTGAAACCCTGTATAGACGAGGAATTGGACCGGCTTGTGGAGCAAGGAGTGCTGGAGCCGGTGCCTAATGCCCCCTGGGAAACCCCAATCGTCACGCCCGTCAAGCCTAATGGTTCAGTCCGCATCTGCGCAGACTACAAATGTACCATAAACAAGGCCCTCACAGCCCATGCATACCCAGTGCCAGTGGTCAACCATGTTCTTGCCACCCTGGCTGGGTCGAAAATTTTTGGCAAGCTGGACTTGGCCCAAGCATATCAACAGCTGCCAGTAGATGAGGCCACAGCAGAGGCACAGACGATTGTGACGCACAGAGGAGCATTCAGGGTAAAGCGGCTGCAATTTGGTGTCAGCGTGGCACCAGGCATATTCCAGAATCTAATGGACTCTCTACTTAAAGGGATTCCTGGCGTCACCCCCTTCTTCGATGATGTGTTGATTGCCGGGCCCACACCAGAGGAGTTTGAGGACCGCCTCCGCACCGTTCTGCACCGTTTCCAGACGGCGGGTCTCAAGGTGAAGCGGGAAAAATGTCTACTAGGAGTGCCTCAGGTGGACTTTCTGGGATTTATGGTGGACGCAGAAGGGGTCCACCCGACTGGGGACAAGGTACGGGCCATTTGTGATGCCCCAGCGCCCAAGAACAAGACTGAACTTCAGGCCTTCTTGGGACTATTGAACTTTTACCATTCCTTCCTTCCCCACAAGGCGGCGGTAGCAGAGCCCCTACACAGACTCCTGGACAAGCGGGCCCCTTGGGTGTGGGGCCAGCGCCAGGAGGCCGCATTCCAGGCAGTCAAGGACTTGCTTGTCTCAAACTCGGTCTTGGCACACTTCGACGAGAGGCTGCCGGTGGTGCTAGCATGCGATGCCTCGCCCTATGGAATTGGCGCTGTCCTGGGACACCAACTCCCGGATGAAAGAGAGGTACCGGTGGCATACTTTTCCCAGACACTCAACGCAACCGAGCGGAACTACTCGCAAATCGACAAAGAGGGTCTGGCAATCGTGAAGGGGTTAAAAAAATTCCATGATTTCTTGTACGGGCGGCCCTTCACCGTGGTGACTGACCACAAGCCGTTGCTTGGCTTATTTGCCCCTGAAAAGCAGACCCCCCAAGTGCTGTCTCCTCGCGTCCTCAGGTGGTCAATTTTCCTTGCCAGCTACCAGTATGCACTGATTCACCGTCCGGGGAAGGCGATGGGCCATGCGGATGCCCTCAGCAGGCTACCACTACCGGAAACAGGCCCCGACCCAGCACCTGCACAAGAGGTTATGAGCCTGGAGCTGCTTCCCGACCGCCCCATTCAGGCACAAGAAGTTGCACACCATTCCAAGAAAGATAGGGTCATCTCCCGGGTCCTGGACTGGGTGTGGAGGGGATGGCCCAGCAGCAGCCCCGGGCCAGAATTCACCGGCTACACAACCCGCAAACATGAACTGTCGGCCCACAAGGGGTGCCTGTTATGGGGAAGCAGGGTTGTTGTTCCCCAGCCCCTCCGCAAAAGGGTCCGCACAGCCCTACACGAGACACACCCAGGGGTAGTAAGAATGAAGGCCCTCGCCAGGAGTTATGTGTGGTGGCCGGGGATCGACGGAGAGATAGAGGCCTGGGTCAAACACTGCCAGGCCTGCCAAGAATCCCGCCCAGATCCCCCAAGGGCCCCAGTCCAGTCCTGGGAGTCCGCCCGAGCACCATGGTCACGCCTGCATGTGGACTTCGCTGGCCCCTTTCAGGGGAAAACATTCTTCATAGTGGTGGACTCCTACACCAAATGGCTGGAAGTCGCACTGGTATCGTCCACTTCTACGTCCGCAGCCATCCGGGTACTACGCAGGCTGTTTACAACCCACGGGCTCCCTGACACTCTCGTCTCAGACAACGGGACTGCATTTACGTCAGGAGAATTCCAAACCTTCACAGCGCAGAACGCCATCCGCCACATCCGTTCGGCGCCATTCCATCCTGCCACCAATGGCCAAGCAGAACGCATGGTGCGGACCACCAAGGACACCCTTCGCCGCATGACGCAAGGGGATTGGGAGTACCGCCTTGCCACATTCCTTCTAGCACAGCACAGCACCCCCAGCTCAACGACTGGCCGGAGCCCCGCTGAACTACTAATGGGTCGGCGCCTTGCAATCAGATTGGACCGCCTTCACCCCGATAGAGCTCAGGATGAGGTAGTGGTGGGGGAAGGCAGGAACCCCCGGACCTTCGAGGCCCAGGACCCAGTGTACGCAAAGAATTTTGGGGCAGGCCCAGCATGGGTACCCGCCACAGTCACCAGGGTCACTGGCCCCGTGTCGTACGAGGTGCTAACAGATGGGGGGCAATGCTGGCGCCGCCACTGCGACCAGATACGGCGACGATTCCCAGGAGAAAACCAGGAGGAGGAAAGGTCAGAGGAGTCCCAAGGGAACAGAGGGGCAGTGAGGCCCATAGAGCACGAGGGGCCAGCAGGAGAGGCAGAATCAGTAAATACAGAGAGGACCTGCGAGGCCGAAAGGACACCGGAACCAGAACCACGACTGAGCGAGCCGGTTGCGCCAGACCAAATAGCCCCATCACAGCCAGCATCCTTGGAACACGAGCCAGAACCTGAACCCCGGACCAGGGAACACCCCAGGCCGCAACGCACACGTAGGCCGCCAGCGTACCTCGAGGACTATGAATGCGACCTCCCGGGCAGGACTGGAACTTAGAGGGGAGGGGTGTTATGTACTGAGTTGAATAGGATCCAAACTGCAGCAGTCTGATTGGTCCTAGAACAATAGGATCCAAAAGGCAGCAGTCTGATTGGTCCTAGAACAATAGGATTCAGAATGCAGCAGTCTGATTGGTCCTAGAACAATGCAGCAGTATGATTGGTTGGCAGGAACTACCCAATCATGCTCCAGATAGAAGTGAATCCACAACCTGATTGGCTTACAGTAGAATTCCGGAATTAGCCAATCATGTGCAGCCCATTGTGTAAATAATGTATATAAAGCAGATACTTTGAGGGGACTTTCATTCATTCCTCCTCACCACTATGAGCTGAATAAAGAGCATGAAATCACTTCGCGACTCTGAGTATATTTCAACATCCCTCTACCCCAAACAATAATTGGAACTGTAGTTTGTTAAGGGTGCTGGGCATTGTAGGACTGTGAGGGGTAAAATACAGCTCTCAGAACTCTTTGTGGAAAGCCAAATATACTGTGTTTGTGCAGCTTCCATCATGGCTCTCCGGCTTCTTGACAAGCTTGGTCCTCTTCCATGTGACTCTGAGGAAAGAGCAAGGGGTTCATCAAGCCATTTCTTCTTACAAATTCACAGCACTTGTACAATTTCTGCAGGCTTGGAACAAACCTGAATGCTGTTTTCCACTGATTTCTATGAGCTATTCTGTTAGCAGTTCAGTGCTATTTAAGATAATGGCTCCCAACAACTGGTATACCAGAACAAACATTTACTTCCTCCTCTAGTCTAATTAATGCACAAAGGGGTTAATACCATCAGATAAGCTTTCTTGCCAGCCTTTGCTATGTTGACTTCCCTGTACCTTGGGAGGAACTAGGTACCAAGAATTATTCTTTTATACTCCCCCCCAAAACCAACACAGTCCACACTTCAAAGTGCCCTATTTTCATGGTTTTTAAAAGAGTTTTGTAGCTTCTTAATCAAGTGGGAGCTAAACTGAAATTATTTCCTGGGAAGAAGCAAAAAAAGAAAAGAAGAAAGTTGCAACAAATTGAGTTAGATTTGCTTCCTCCTTGGTTACCTCCATGAGTCGGCTCTTCTAAAAGTAGAACAAATATTGGGAATTGCCTGTCAAGAATGGAGGGAAGCACTTTGAAGGTTTGCATCACACCTCCATTGAGTCATTTTTTAACTCCCCCTGAAATGTTTACAATGTGGCTTTAAAAAAAGGGATTCTGGAAGTTACGAAGCAATTTAATGGTCTATCAAAACACTAACTACAATAGGATAATAGGCCTGTAATTGCACTAGTTAGCTGGAGGGCTGCTATTTATTTATTTTTAAACAAGGCTTTCATTACGAGTCACCATAAAATCATATTGTTAGCATACTGAGCATAGAATCCAACTCAAAGGGGCTGTGGGGGCTTCGGCCTCCACCAGAAAATATTTGAGGGAGCCGGGCCCTCACAGAGTTGATAGGCATTCCTATTAAAATGGTGTGTGCACACATTGTGTCATGTGATCAGTTATACGGTGCGGGGCTTACTTGGGCTCCCACAATAATTTATTCAACTTGGCACCCCTGAACCTGAGTATTGTAGAAGGTTACTTTGCCTGAAAATAGCATCAATTTCTTTATCTGGCAGGCTGCCATACTGTCAGGCTTTGTGGGAAGTGGGTCTTCCAAGGACCAGTGAGGCATTCTTAGAGATAAGACTGGTTTTGGTCACCTGGGGTTCCAAGTCCAGGGCTGGCCCTACCATTAGACAGAGTGAAACTGCTGCCTCCAGTGGAAGATGCTGAGGGGTATAGAGCAGGGGTAAGGTGTTGGAGGACATGCTAGCCTGCTGCCCTCTGGTGTGATGGAGGACACTGTCCCATCCTTAGTGTTGCTGTAGCATTTAACTGCCAGTCTAGTCAGCTTCTGCACATGGAAAGGAGACCACCTTGTCCACCTCAGGTGGCCAGATGTTTTGGGCTGGCCTTGTCCACATAGATACCTGGACATCATAGGTGGCCACAATATCTCAGCTTCGACCCTCTATGTGAGGAGATTATGGTGTTGCATTGCTTTGAGCTCTTAGGCTGCAAAATGGGAAGGAAGTACTATTGAATTCTAAATGGACAAGTCTATGATTGCACTGTATTTTTTAATTATTTTCCACTTTGTGTATGAAATAATGCATTGAGGAAGAGTTGTGGGAAGGCATCATGCAATGAAGACAAAGACTACTGTCGATCTTTTGCAAAATATTTTAAAATTGCTTTAATAAAAATTCCATGGTAAAGAAAGGCCATGAAAGCAACATTTTTTTTTGTACCATGGTTTGAATGAGTGTGAATGAGCCACAGCATTTTACTTAAACCTGGTAGATTTGATAAAACACCAAGGCTTCCGCTGCCACCACATTTTACACCCATGCAATATAAAACTCTCAAAATGAATGAAACCACAGTGACTAATAGTTTTGGGATTAGTTATCTGTACTCTACTCAAATATTTAAAACAAATATAATGTCCTGTTCTGTAGTGTGTGCTTAAAAAAAAAAGCTGTTTTTTCACATCTGGGAATTATGTCTCACTCTTTAATGTTAGTTTACTTAATGGATTTATAGTTTGCATTTCTAGGTTGTTAAGGCAGCATATGGACATAAGGACATGAGAAGAGTCTGCTGGATCAGGCCAGTGTGGCCCAACCAGTCCAGCTTCCCATTTTCACAGTGGCCAACCAGAGGCCTGTGGGAAGCCTGCAAGCAGGACCTGAGCTCCAGAGCCCTGTCGTTTCCTGCAGCTTTCAGCTCATGGTACTCAGAAGCACATTGCCTCCAACCATGAAGGCAGAGCTTAGTCATCACGGCTGGTAGTTACTGATAGACTTTACCTCCATGGATTTGTCCTCTGTTAAAACCACCCAAATTGACAAGACATCGCTGAGTCCTGAGGGAGCAATTGCACAGGTTAACTTTGCACTGCATGAGGAAGGACTTCCTTTGGTCTGTTTTGAATCCTCCGTCATTCAGCTTCATTTAATGTCCACTGGAGTTCTAACGTTATGAGAGAACGGGGGGAAACTGTTCCCTGTCCCCCTTCTCTATGCCATACATAATTTCACACACTCCTGTCATGCTGCCTTTTACTCCCCCTTTCCCCAATGAGCCTTAAATGCTGCCAGTTTACTGCCCTTTCACTCACTTTGGAGAGGCCCTTTTGGAGCTCTTCATAATCCTTTTCGGTTTTGACAACCAATTTAATATAATCAGCAAACCACCCTACTGCTCCCCCCCTAACTCTAGATCATTTCTGAAAAAGTTAAAAGCATAAAGTTGTTATTTTTTAAAAAAATAGTTTTTATTAAGGATTTCTTTTGTGTTACAAAACAAACAAGCAGGGAAAGGTGATTCATATATCTAGCTATGTATCATCTATATCTATCTATCATCTCTGTCTATCTATCTATCATCTATCATCTATCATCTATCATCTATCATCTATCTATATCTATCTATCTATATCTATCTATCTATCTATCTATCTATCTATCTATCTATCATCTATCTATCATCTATATCTATCTATCTATCTATCTATCTATCTATCTATCTATCATCTATCTATCTATCATCTATCTATCTATATCTATCATCTATCTATCTATCATCTATCTATCTATCTATCTATCATCTATCTATCTATCTATCATCTATCTATCTATCATCTATCTATCATCTATCATCTATCATCATCTATCATCTATAATTTTTCATTATTAAAATTTCCTGTTATGTACCCAGTTCCTGATCCACAAGAGGACCTTTCCTTGTATGACCACTTCGTTTACTTAGGCGTCTGTGCTGCAGTACTCTGTCGAAGGCTTTCTGAAAGTCCAAGTACACTGTGTCAACCAGATCAGCTCTTATCTATATGCTTGTTGACACTCTCAAAGAGTGCTCAGATAGAGAGGACTTGCCGATACAGAAGCCCTCATTGGTTCTGCTTCAGGAAGGCTTGGTTATTTTAAGCAATACCTTCCACCAGTTTTCCAAGGACAGATATTAACTGACCGGCAATGTCTAGGTTATCCTCCCACCCCACCTGCTACATCACTTTTTTAAAAAAAAAAATTGCATTATGTTGGTCACTTTCCAGTCCTCAGGTATGATAGGATTTTGATATCACACCTACCCCAGTGTAATCAGTAGAGTTGTGCTGTGCCAGCAAAGTAGTCCAGAAGAGCTTCAGAGTCTGCTCCTCCTTGCAGTTGTCAGTCTTTCCCAGAGGTCAAAGTGGCTTTATACCCACCAATGTATGTACACACATTCTTTGGAGAAAGATAGGCTGCAAGATAGGGACGCGGGTGGCGCTGTGGGTAAAAGCCTCAGCGCCTAGGGCTTGCTGATCGAAAGGTCGGCGGTTCGAATCCCCGCGGTGGGGTGCGCTCCCGTCGTTCAGTCCCAGCGCATGCCAACCTAGCAGTTCGAAAGCACCCCCGGGTGCAAGTAGATAAATAGGGACCGCTTACAAGCGGGAAGGTAAACGGCGTTTCCGTGTGCGGCTCTGGCTCGCCAGAGCAGCGATGTCACGCTGGCCACGTGACTCGGAAGTGTCTCCGGACAGCGCTGGCCCCCGGCCTCTTGAGTGAGATGGGCGCACAACCCTAGAGTCTGGCAAGACTGGCCTGTACGGGCAGGGGTACCTTTACCTTTTAGGCTGCATGAGTAATACCAAAGGCCCGTGGCCTTGAGCTGTTTCAAAACCCACTACAGCTGGCATCCTTACCCTGAACAGAAATCAGTCGTGGACAAAGGGCATAGGGGCCAAGAGGTCTTCGACCCTCCCAATAAAATATTTGAGAGGGCTGCCCACCCCCAGTTGATGGACATTGCCATTCAAATAGTGTGCATGCACTGCATCATGTGATTAGTTATTTTATTAGTTATTTTATTTTATTCAAGTTGACACCCCTGCTCGAGACACAGACCAAGCAGTTAGTGCAATTTCACACATATTCCCAAATTTCACCAACAAATATGAGGGACAAATTGCATATCAGCTATTTCACATTTGAGAACTCTCAGATAGATACCATCCAGACCTGACAATTTGTCAGTTTTCATTTAGTCTATTAGGCCTGGAACTTTGTTTTTCATCACCACTATTTTTCTTAGTTACTCAGACTTCCTTCCTGCAAAGATTTGTTCAGGCACTGGGATCTGACCTATATCTTCTGCTATGAAGGCAGGTGCAAATAGCCAATTCTGCTTCTCTGCAATCTCCTTATCCTCTTTTAGCACATATTTGGCTCCCTTGTCATTCAAGCGTCCAACTGCCTCCCTAGCTGGGAATTGTAGACCCAAAAGTTTGGAGGGTACCAGGTTGTCAAAGACTGTCCAGAACATCTGAAGCAGCAACACTAAAAGAAGTGGCCATTCACATGGGAGATAAAGTGTTACCATGTTGCATGGAAGTCACTTTTCCATCAGTAAAGACTTATCCCATACATGGAAGTACCACCTCTCTAAAGAGCCAGTCTCAGACTTCTTCCAGTATTGTGTAACTTCTAAGAAAGCTACAGCCTCTTGAAGTCAGGGTCTATATTATTTATAAATATTTTTATTTAATCTTTCCAGTATAGCAACACAAGAGTTCCCCATTTGATTAACATAGCCCCCTAAACCTCCTGAGAACATGATACAGAGGTCAGCCAAATCTGTCCCACCACAACTGGTTATGTGTTGCTGCATATTGGAATTAGTTTCTGATACATATGCTATGAGGGCACACCATATGTCTACAAAAGTTCTGTTTGTCAATCGTTCAATGCTTTTAACTGTGTAGGCAGCTTTCCCATGACAGAGTACAAACCTTTTGACTCCAAGCAGACAACTGCTAATTATCCAGTTTGAATCCAGGGTCTATACATTTAACAACCAATGATATGGTTTAGTAAAGCTGAGCCAGGAGAACTCTCCTCTCCTCTCCCTCCCCCCCCAACCCTCCTCTAGTATTACATTTTGAACATCTGAAATATACAGTGGTACCTCGTGTTACAGACGCTTCAGGTTACAGACTCCGCTAACCCAGAAATAGTACCTTGGGTTAAGAACTTTGCTTCAGGATGAGAACAGAAATTGTGCAGCGGCGGTGTGGTGGCAGCGGGAGGCCCCATTAGCTAAAGTGGTGCCTCAGGTTAAGAACAGTTTCAGGTTAAGAACGGACCTCCGGAATGAATTACCATAAGTTCTTCACCTGAAGTACTACTGTATTGAGATTTACAAACTGAAATAATTCTTGCAGTTCCTCAATAGTCCAGTGGAGGTCACTGAGTTCCAAGTGGAGAATTTGCACACATGTTAGATTCTAGGCCAAACTACACATTACACATTACAGGATATCCTTTTTAAATTTGTTTTAAAAGCTGCTTTGAGAGCAGGCGATTGAAAGAGAAGCAGCAGCAAGGAGGACTTAATACTTTCCTCACCTGTTATTTTCTCCAACTTGTCACCCTGAAATTTCTCTTCCCTGATCCATCTAATGTAAAATATATGACGCATATTTTAAACCCTGGGAGGGGTGAGGACAGATGAATAATGAATTAATAAACGATAAAGTAAGCAATGGTTGTTGCTTCCCCACAAACAAATGCTCAATAAAGAGTGGCATTATATTACCTTCAAACCAGCTTTTTGCAAGGAAATCAGGATGAATGCGCAATAAACAAGACCACTGGAGGAGCCCTGGTTGGCCACTGTGAGACAAGAATGCTGGACTCGATCAGACTTTGACGTTGTCTGATCCAGCCGGGCTTTTCTTATGTTTTTATGACTGTGTGGACAAAGAAAGTAGCAGATGTATTTATATGTACACATGGCCTGAGGTTTCTAAGATAAGGACTGAAGATAGAATAAATGCCAAGAACACACATTCTGACATGATAAACATGACTGAATATAATACTTCATTGATGGAGCAACAAAACATGAAGTTCCAAAGGGCTTTTCTGACAATAACCGCTCACCTAGGGCTCCAGGTGGGCAGTTTTTGCTGCATGGTGCGGCTGAGGTGGGTCCATGGAGTCTGCCATCTTCCAGTGTGGCTGGGGGAGGGGGTGGTTATCTGGAGCCAGCCGCCTCTAGCTTCTCAGATATGGGTGGGCAGTGCCCACAAGGCCAATCAGAAGCAGGGGTTTGGGGGCTGTGCCCACCCCGTCCCTGTCTTATTTAAGGGGGCGCACCCTGTTGGCTGTTTGTTGCTGGTGACCCTGGGCCAGTCAGCATTCCTCTGCCCAACTTACCTCACAGGATTGCTAGGAGGATGAAATGGGATGGCAGAGAACCATGCTTGCCCCCTTGAGCTCCTTGGAGGGAATGTGGGGTATAAATGTAATGATAATTAATTAATAAATTAATAAACATTTCTCCTGTTGCCTGGAAAGGACCTATAGCACAAAATGGGAGACAGCTGAGAGAGCCATTCATAACGCCTTTTCAATCCCTGAAAAACATGCCCTTTTACTAGATTCTAGTTCAGTTGCTTTTCACTGCAACTGTTCCTTGTATTGACCTTAAGGTTAAAGACAGAATGTCCAAGAAGACTGAAATGATCCCAGACTGATTTTGTGTGTTCCAGTTTTATAGCATTCCATTTGGGTCCATTCATTCTCTTTTGTGGGGACTGTGATGATCTTTGGCTGATGCATTATAAACATCTGCAGAGTATTACTATGAAATGGTGATGTTACATAATAAGAAGATGTGTAGGTAAATAAGCCCTTGATAATGTGACTGATGTTATTTAGCCCAGCGATTGAGAGACGCCATATCTCAGTGGCAGTATGTATGCAAACGGACCCAGTCTGTATGCAAACAGACCCAGCATCAGTCCCTGGCATCAGTCCCCAGCTCAAAAATATTCCCCATCTCACATTGAGTTATTTGTTTCCCATCCAGATCGCTGATCCACTCCAGTTCTGTTTGGCTTCAGTCATGACACAGCATCAGCTGTTCTCACACCACCCTCCCCCATTTCAAATCTATGATTAAAAACATTGTGCCAGTTATTGGCACATTTCCCCTGCCTTTTCTGTTAGTCTATTATGCAAAATGTCTGCATTAATGAAATTGAGAAATGTACTGGCTAAAGGTGCATGTCGCCGAAGCATGGGCTCAGAAACATTTTGTATTTCATTGTCTCAGTGCAGCCATTTGTGGAAGGCTGATTGTCTGTAAGTTCTGTTACTTTTTTAAGATTGGCCGTCAATGAACTGCCAAGCTTAAATTATTTCTCTTTGTAGTTTTTTCATGTTCTTTCCTCCCAAATCCCAGGTGACCAGACGTTGAATGTTGTAATGATTAAAATGAGGACAGCAGCTTGATCACTTCCTAATGAGGACAGGAAATGATAATGAAATGAAATTTCAGCCAGATCCCAACCCCCCACCTTGCCAAAAAGAAAAGAAATAGGTTAATGAAAAACTTATGCACGGTTCCCCTTGGAACTGCTTAGCAAGGGAGGAAGTGGAAACACTGGTCCCTTCCAGACAACCTGTTGTTGAGCATTCAGTCGAATCTGTCTGCACAAATTTTGCAGAGAGGTTAGATGAGACAATATTGACTATTTATTGAGCATTCGTACTGTTTTGTTTGTGAAAAGGTTATTCAATCTTGCATTAATGCAATAATTATGCAAACATTTCCCCATAGCTTTGTATATTGCAAAAAAGTTCTGTTTGGGGGCAGGTGGAGCTGGTTTGTTGTGCAAGAGTGCCAAACCAGCTTTCATTGTACAACCTGAATTTGTCTGTATGTGATTGAATCCCACCTAAAACTAGTGACAACCTAGAAGTGCCCACTGTTGGTGAAATTAACAGAGGCAAATGAGACAATTGTCAGAGCTTTCCCTGTGGGCCCCATTGCTAGTAGCATTAAACCTGCACATACCCTCTCTCTCCCTGTCTGCCCATCCCCACAACATTATCAGGTCTAAAATACTCCGAACATGCTGTTGTGATTCTGTTTCATGGTTTGCAAGGTATTGTTGTGTAAGGAAAATCAGAAACTCTTGCTGTCATTTCTCCATTGCTGTTGGTCAAACTTCATCAAACAGAATATTCTATGAATGCACCAACACTGTCCTGTACTGTTATACAATTCTCCAATATGTTTTGGAGAGCAGACTGTAACCTTCCTGACATGGATGTTGTGAGAATAAATGGGAGGAGGTGGCAAATAGTTATGCTGCCTAAAGCTCATTAAAGGAAAGACACATCATCTCTCTCTCTTGATATATAGATATATAAAACTTGCATCCCTACTTCCGTCAAGAAAATTATTGGGAAAAACACAGGGAGCCATCACCGCAAGGATCCCAGCCAGGAAAAAAAATGTGATTGTATTTAAGGGTGGTATTAAAAGCTAAGTAAACCCCAGATAGCAGCAGATGTTCTCACTCGCAGGTGCTTTGAAAGCAATAAAAATGCTTCTAAGCTTCCTTTCTAAAAAGCCTAAATTCTCTCGTGAGAAATCTTCTTTCTGACTGGATTCCCAGACTTCAGAAATGATGATGACATTGTGATCCATCACACTAGGGCAGGAGGAAAGAGAGGTTGCTAGACAGAGCACGGAGAAGGTCAGATACTGTGGAAGAGTCTATTCCCCTCACTATGAGGACAGACAAGTGGAAGGAAAAACTGTGAAATAACAGCAAATTTTGGATATGCAGCATGTGGGTTTTTTTAAATGAATGGAAAAGAATACACAATCCTAATTACTGCTCTTTGAAATGCAAGCCTTCTTATAATCTGAGGCCTGCTATCACTGGGCAGCTTCCAGAGCTCAGCACCACAGCAGGGGCCACCAGTGCCTCACCAGTGGTGCATCACAAAGGCATTGTCCACTGCCCTCCCATTTCTCTCCAAATTCAGACTTTATTCCGGGAAATAAGGGTACAGGCTCAGCAGCAGACACAAGGTTGAGGAGTTGCGGTTCAGGAGTTCACGAACAGGACAAGAAGTTCAGAACTGGACAGATGCAACAAAGATGTCCCAATCAGTTTCTACACCCTGCCCGCCAAACTTTGAAAGACAAGGCGTGGTGCACTTACTAGTGAGACTTGTTTGCTCTGCAGGAATGTTGGGATTGCAAACACACACTCCTTTGGGGTGGGTGTGTCTGCTCTCACCTGTGAAAACAGCACCTGGTTCTAGGTGGCAAGACCACACCTGTTTGGGCTCCTGTTTAGGCATTGCTGCCTTTGGCTCCACCTCCCCCCTCAGCTGCTCCAAGCCCCTGCCCCAAGCCCCCAGAGAGGCTGTCTACCACACAAGAAAGTCAGGGAGGAGAGCTGGCATTTCTACTCCCTCTTCCCAAGTGATTCAGGTCAGGGGGGAAAGGGGTGACCCACTCTTCTCACTGGAGAGCCAGTGTGGTGTAGTGGTTAGGAGTGGTAGACTTGTAATCTGATGAACCGGGTTCTCGTCTCTACTCCTCCACATGCAGCTGCTGGGTGACCTTGGGCCAGTCACACTTCTCTGAAGTCTCTCAGCCCCACTCACCTCACAGAGTGTTTGTTGTGGGGGGGGGAAGGGAAAGGAGAATGTTAGCCACTTTGAGACTCCTTAGGGCAGAGGTCATCCAACTAAGGCCCGCGGGCTGGATACGGCCCACTGGGCTCGTTAATCCGGCCCGTGAACCTTGCGGACCCTACCGCCCGCTCAGTCAGTCCCTGCACTAAACAGGCTTGGCGCAGAGGCCTTGCCATGCGGAGACTGACTTCCCCGATGTGGCACGGCTTCTGATTGGCTGCAGGAAGCTCCTGCAGCCAATCAAAAGCTGCAGTTGCCTCTGGGTGGCCAAGCAGGAGGAAGCGGCCGAGTGGGAAGGATGCAGCAGCGGCATGGGCTCTGTGCCCCCCTGAGACAGAGGATGCCGATGCTGCTGAAGACGAGGCAGCGTCGGCAGCTGTGGCGTAAGTGGCATGGGAGGGGGGGCTTTCGGGAGGGGGGTGCTTTCGGGAGGCGGTGGGTCTGGCCCCCAAGGTCTGAGGGACAGTGGACTGGCCCCCCCTGAAAAAGTTTGCTGACCCCTGCCTTAGGGAAGTGATAAAGCGAGCTATCAAATCCAAACTCTTCTCCTCCTTCTCCTCCTCCAAGTCAGGTTCCCACCATTCAGCTGCTCCTCCTTCTACATCCTGTATTAGAGCCTGCCAAACCAATAATGACAGTGCTGCAGGACTCATGACACATAGGTGTGATGTGATTGTAACATCCAGTTCCAGTTTGCAATCTTATTGTCCTCTGAACTAATGGAAGTTTCCAAACAGCCTTCAAGGGCAGCCCCACTTAAAAAACATTGCAGTTATCTAATTGGCTCCTCTGTGCCATTTTCTAAACTGCCTTCCTGAAACTCCTGTAAGACTGTGTGTGTGTTTGTGTGTATATATTTGCATTGTTCTGGTGTTTTTCTCTGCTGGTGGTCTAGTAACAGCAGCTTGGTAATGGTGGGGTAAATACTTTCTGCCAGCTGTAATGCTCCAATCAAAATCAGAGCTCCCTGTGACTGGTTACTTTAAAATGACGGAGAGAGGAGGGTCCTCATTAGGACATCTAATCACCGCTATTCTGCGTCATGTCTCTTTCATCTCTGAAAAAAGGCTTGGGTGGGTGTGTGCATAAGATAATTTCAATGATGTGTTTTGCAAGAAAAAAACTGAGAAATCATGACATGTCACCTGTCTTGCAAAATAGTATATTTTCGCTTACTGACATCAAACTGGCAAATACAGAGAGAGTATCTTCAGAGATATTTTAATTTAGTTAAGCCTTGTTAGGGGAGGACTGCAACACAACACATTTATTTTCCCTGCAAAGAGTGCAGACCTCAAATACTTGCACACACGGATGGGATTTTTAAAGCACATGTCACCTTAGTAGGAGTAAACATGATACACGGAGAAAGCTTATATAGGCTTTTTTTTATAGCTCTCCACATCAATGGGAAACACACCTTACATAAGCTGTGTCACCAAGCCAGCAGTATTCTGAGCCGCTTGTCCTTTCCATTTGTTTTCCTTCTCAGTGACATTGTGTGTTCAGTAAATAGTTGTGCTGTTGACCAAGAGCTGGCTCAAGACCTTTTGCTGTTCAAGCCAAGGACGAGATGATGCCCCTTTCAGTTTCAGACTTAGAAGCTGACTAGGTCACATGACACACACAGTTGGGGATGGGCAAATCTGTCCATTTTGGTTTCTTTCAGTTTCTATTTTTTTCATCTCCAATTCAGTTCTCCACATAAAGGCAGCCACTTGCAATGTATTTATTTATTCTTTTAAATGTCCACTTGAAAATTCATCAGCACTTCAGTGTAAATTTCTCCTAATAGGCATATTTTTGCAGTGCAATCCCCCCTAAAATAATGCATTTTTATATGCTGTTTTAAGCCATGTATATGTTTTTTTATGAATGCTTTATCCCAGTTTGTGCATTTTTGTTCACATTGCTTGGCTCAAGTACTCCATGTTGCACAGATGCCTGATGATTGTCTTCCAAAGCAACTACTCTATTCCGAACTTAAAAATGGAAAGCATAATGCTGGTGGTCAACAAAAGAGGTTTAAAGACTGTCTCAAGGCAAATCTAAAAAAATGTAGTATAAACACTGACAACTGGGAAACACTGGCCTGCGAGTGCTCCAGTTGGAGAACAGCCTTTACCAAAGGTGTCATGGTCTTTGAAGACACTCAAACTCAGGACGCAAGGGAGAAACATGCTAAGAGGAAGGCATGCTTGGCAAATCCACACCGTGATCAACTCCCGCCCGGAAACCAATGTCCCCACTGTGGAAGGACGCGTGAGTCCAGAATTGGCCTCCACAGTCACTTATGGACTCATTGTTAAAACCATGTTTATGGAAGACAATCTTCCTCAGCTACTAGCGATAGAAGAAGAAGAAGAAGAAGAAGAAGAAGAAGAAGAAGAAGAAGAAGAAGGAGGAGGAGGAGGAGGAGGAGGAGGAGGAGGAGGAGGAGGAGGAGGAGGAGGCCGGACTAAGAGAAGTGCGTTACTATACTTTTTTATAGATATATATAAAGAGAATTAGGTAGGTAACTGAATTAGGTAGCTGAATCAAAATCTTCCCCATCCCCTTTGACATGTTGATTGAGAAATTAGGAACAGCAATAACTCAGTGGTAGAACATCTGCTTAGCATGCATAAAGTCCCAGGTTCAATCCTCAGCATCTCAAAGTTGGGCTGGGAATGTCCCCTGCCTAGAACCCCAGACAGAGTCTGTCTCAGTATAAGGCTGCTTCCTATGTTCCTAAAATGGCAGCCTCCAATCTGTGACACTTTGGTCACATCCACACCATGCATTTAAAGCACGTCTAAAGCACACCTCCCACCAAAACCCCTGGGAACTGTTCCACCACAGAGCTCTAGTTACCAGGAACCTTTGAGGACAGCTTTAAATGCCTGGTGCAGATGCGACAATACATTGGTTGTGATGTAGGATGTTTGAATTGTGACCCCAGGCCACACATTAGCTACACAATGCTCAACAGAACACAAGAAAAAAGAAGTCCAGTACTTCTATGGGCTGCTAGGGCTCTGTACCAGAACTGTGTGACATTTCCCCAAACTGTCACTTCCTGCTGTGACTGAAGTGTTGCAAAGGGTTGTTTTTTTTTTAAACCCACTTTCTGGCACAAAGAAAATGAACACGAAAGGGGAAAGTGTTCATTACTGAGTTCCAGCACCTGTTTTTCTAGAAAAATTGCTCTGCACATACCCCACAAGAAACGTGAGCACTATAGTTTACCCCTCGCAGAGCTACATTTCCCAGCACCCTTAACAAACTTCACTTTCAGGGATTCGTGAGACGGGGGGCTGGAAATGTACTTTAAATATATGGTGTGCACACAGCTTGAAGCTATAGGCAATGAAGTAAGATTAGTGTGCACGTGGAAAGGAATGTAACCAGTTCTCAGATATCTATATTTTCCTCTGATCCTGACTCATTATAACACATACTCTTTACCTGTCATGGCTTTTAGGTTTTTAAATAGAAAAGAAATGTACAGAACAATACCATAGCCAGAATTAAGCCCTACTGAGTTCAGTGGAATTTATTCCCCAATATAGCACCACCAGCCCTAGTTACAGATAACAATTCTTTAAAAATACGTAGGGAATCGTTTTTGCTGTCTTTCAAAATTTTGGAACAGGACAGGGGAAATGGATTAAAATCTTCATCTCACTCTTCACTTGCAAATCTATGCCTTCCTGCTCAACCTCTGGTTTTGGCCAAAAGACAGGAGGAAAAGCCTCTGAGGCTGACAGAGATTGTTTATTTTAAATGTTTGTTATTTTAAAAACCAAAGCTAGGGTTGAAATAGCTAAATAGTCTGACAGCCCCAGATTGTTGGTTCAAGGGGGGAGGGGAGGTATAAAAGGAACATTCTTGGATGCCAAGATCCAAGTTTGGGGCAAGTACTCTTTGGTGTGGGAACCCCGGCAGAGATTTAAAATCAGAGAATAGGCAGCAAAGTGTGGAAATATAGGCTTTAAAATATGTCCCTCCAAGTGAGTTCCAAAATGTCCCCTTAAAGGGTTTCTTTCCAAGATATAGGGAAAAGACCAAATGTTTGGTAAGTCAAAAATGGTTTGTGAATATGCATTGTTGTTCTAAATTAGTTTGATTTTTGTTAAAATGAACAGCAGTATGCAATCATTTTTTAATAAATAGAACACATTTTAAAATTATGCATCCCCTTTCATACTAACCCAACTGCAATGCCTACTTGTATTTCTGCAAGACTGCAGTTCAGCAGCAGCAGCAACACAGCAGCAGCAGCAGGAAGTCCCGGGTTCAAATCATTTTGTAAAAATGAAAGGCATTTGCAACCTTCTTCTGTGTTAAGGATGCTGGGGAAAGGAGGTGTGATGTCACGCTGCTAGTTTTGAGATGCTAGTACCTCAAAGAAGCCTTATGTAACATGAAATGAGGAAGGTGATGTAAGAACATGAATGCCAACATTCTCGTGCTGTGTGATTTCACTGGGAACTTTAACTGACTTCTCTGAGGTAATAGGTAGATCTTTTGTTTTCAGCAAAAACGCCTTTTTAAAAAATCTTCCTCCACTCCATGCTACCACTACACATTCATTTCACTTTGAGCTTGCAAGCTGATGAAATCTCTTAAACCAAACCAACCACGTTTCTTCTGAGCACCATTTTATCAGTCCTTGTCTCTTTTCAGGCATTTTGTTCCAACGGTGATTTTGTCAACACCTACACATTTCTCAATGTTTCCCGGAAACATTGAGAAATGTGCTTTCGTTCATATGATTGCTTACTATTTTAAACCGAGTGCCCTTTTCTGAGCCTGCATGCACACCATACATAAGAACCATACATTTAAAGCGTATGAGTCCCCACACCCCAGAATCCTGGAAATCATAGTTTATTAATGGTGCTGGGCATTGTAACCCTGTGAGAAGTAAACTGCAGTTCTCAGGATCCTTTTGGGGAAGTCATGTGCATCCATTGTGCCTTAAATGTATGATGTATAAGCAGCCTGATAGTAGTAACATTGTTAGCAGGGCATTTTTTCCCAGCCAGAACTCAGTTCCGGCACCTCTCAAGTGGGCACCATTGCCTTTCTAAGAGAACGAGGGAGGTATTCATGCTGAGTTCCGGCACCTCTTTTTCTAGAAAAATAGCACTGATTGTTAGTGATATATCACTGAGGCCAACTCCTTTTGGGGGCAGTTAGCAGTCGCAGTTAACAGAACTGAGATGAACGAGTGTTTGTACACAATCTGATTTAATGGGATACAATGATAACCGAATTCCACAGACATTGTATGTAAATTCCAAAATGTCTGCTTCTCATGATGATTCACGGCGTACTGCCAATGGTAATCCTTGTATTGTGTCGCAAGAGGAGGTGAAACTCCTTTGTTGTACTCTTCTGGGAGCATATACATAACTGCATGTACTATTGCCTTTACCATACTTGGCTGTGTTTGTGGGAGCCCTTGTGTTGAGCAATTTATCCCTTCCACTGTTCCATCCTATTTTAATAAGGACCAAATTTACCTGCTTTAATAAGGACCATCTTGTGAAGGGATTGGGGTTGTCATGTTTTAATGCAGAGATGTTCAGGTTTATGAACGATTTGGAGAACACACACACCAGTTATTAAGATATAATTATAGATTACTAAATCCCCCCCCTCATCATGTTTTCCTCCACTGAACTACAGTCCTGTGGAAATACACATGTGGCCATAATCCAGTACAGACTTACGCATGGTTCAACTCACTGAAATAAATGGACTTAAGCTTTTGAACTATGGTGCTGGAGCAGACTCTTGAGACTCCCATGGACTGCAAGAAGATCAAACCTATCCATTCTTAAGGAAATCAGTGCTGAGTGCTCATTGGAAGGGCAGATCCTGAAGCTGAGGCTCCAATACTTTGGCCACCTCATGAGAAGAGAAGACTCCCTGGGAAAGACCCTGATGTTGGGAAAGATTGAGGGCACAAGGAGAAGGGGACGACAGAGGAGGAGATGGTTGGATAGTGTTCTCAAAGCTACTAACATGAGTTTGACCAAACTGCGGGAGGCAGTGGAAGACAGGAGTGCCTGGCGTGCTCTGGTCCATGGGGTCATGAAGAGTCGGACACGACTAAATGACTAAACAACAACAAGAACAAAGCGTGCCTTGCCTCAAACTGCAAGAGTGTCAGCTGTCTAAACAAATCATCCACCCACCCACCCACCCACCCACCTTTTAATTCTCAACATGTTTCAGACACAAACACAAGCCAGTCTTAAGCCACTGTCTCTCTTAAGATAGCAAATGGTTCTGTGGTCTGAGCAGTTGCATTGCCTTGAGTTGATTGCAGTCTGGAAATATAAGGCAAATGGATTACTCTTGAATGGGCGAGTAGCTCTAACTACCTTCCTTTACAAGTGAGTTTTTTTGTTGAAACATGCTGGGAATCAAAAGATACTTCTTTGCCTATGCAGCTGGTGCTCTTGCAGATTTGACGCGACCCTTTTAAAATTTCCGCTTGCTGCTTCAGACTTATTTATTTCTGAAATAATTATGGACTGAAATAACACTTTTAGTGTCTTATGCACACTTAACTGTGCTGGATTTTGGCTAATGTATTTTCAGCCAGAATATGGGATTATTTATTTATTTATTATTTATGTGCAACTATTTGTGAAACATGGTTCTCCACACACCCCTCAGGTCACAAGATAATATCCATTGTGCTTATCAGCTAATATATATATAGTTTTAATCAGGGCACATATGTGCTAGCACAACTGATATACTTGAGATGGCATTCTACTGCCTGATTCTTGTTTACTCATTTATCTGAAAGGTGTTAGCACTTTTGGAGCCTATCACTTCCTTCATTTGAAAAACACCTTTCAGGAGGTAGGACATAATAGTCACACCTCCCAACCAGCCAATCAGAATTCTTTCATTTATACAGCATAGTTGTGAGCACTATTGCACATTGTGAATGCATCAATTTTATCAAGACTATGGAAAGGTGTTTGGGGTTTTTTTCTGGCTAAGATAGCATATCTTGCAGGCCTATGAGCTGCTGAGCTCTAACTAATGGACTCTTAGAACTAAGGCAGGTCTGTAGATTTAGCACTACACTATACTATGCTGTGGTCTAAACCACAGAGCCTAGGGCTTGCCGATCAGAAGGTTGGCGGTTCAAATCCACGCAATGGGGTGAGCTCCCGTTGCTCGGTCCCTGCTCATGCCAACCTTGCAGTTCGAAAGCACGTCAAAGTGCAAGTAAATAAATAGGTAAACAGCATTTCTGGCGGGAAGGTAAACAGCATTTCTGTGCCCTGCTCTGGTTTGCCAGAAGTGACTTAGTCATGCTGGCCACATGACACAGAAGCTGTCTGCGGACAAACGCCGGCTCCCTTGGCCTGTAAAGCAAGATGAGCACTGCAACCCCAGAGTTGTTTGTGACTGGACCTAATGGTCAAGGGTCCCTTTACCTTTACCTTTATACTGAAGCCCATGGCCAGAAATGTTTTGGTGAAGAGGCCTAAGGATAAACTATGTGTAGGGTGCATCATGAGTTAATGTGAAATAGCAAAAAAAAAAAACCAGCTACAGATACAAGTATAATCCTGATATGTTTATAGTTGCTAACTTATTATTTAATTAGACTTTAAAACAGAGCAGGGAATGTTAGAATCTGCTCAAGCAATAAGGCTATGTCAGGTTTAGCCATCACATCCCTTCGCAATTCAAATTAGCATGCTATAGGACTTCAACAATGGTGATTGTAACCAACAAGTGAGACCATGGTTTCCTAATACATCAGTTCCAGGCAAGTATCTTGCCAACAAAATATTGGTTTGGGTAGCTGTAGGCTTCTCAAGAGAACTCTCCTTATTACTGTGATTGTGACATTGGTTTCCTTGCACTGGTACAAGGCCAGGCTCTGTAGTCGTTTATAGATCTACCAGTTGAGACAGACCTGCTTGGATTGCAAGAGCCAAGAATCTCAAAACTATTCTGTAACACAGGGATGGGGAGCCCATGGCCCCCTAGAAGTTCTGTCCAATTAATTTTTATTATGACCCTCTAGATGTTGTTGGATTATGATTACCAAGATCCCTGAACATTGGCCATTCTGGCTGACGCCGGTGGGAGCTGGGAGTCCAACAACATCCAGAGAGCTGCAGGTTCCCCATCTCTTGGTGAAATATTTGAAGTAAATGTTACACCTGCAAGAAATAGGCCATTCCCATGGAGGGCTCACTATTCCCCACCTGTGAAGCACAATAGGAATAGTGAACCCTCCATGGGGATGGCATATTTCTTGCAGGTGCAACATTTACTTCAGCGCATCTGTGGTGCATCTTTTGCACCTCAACTGGACTTTCTTGTTGGCTGTTAGTTTTGCTGTTGGTTGGCTGTTACATTGACCTGGAGATTCTCCACATAATGGTGGCAATCCAACCAGCAAGTCGCTCTACATTTTGCTGGTAAAGTCTGGTGTAAAACCACAGGGCTACTTATTTTGGGCCATATTCCCATGACATCCGTGTGTTCTCTTGTTCCAACAAATGAAGTTCTCTTTATTCTGTGATATAATATCTCATTGTGGACCCAATGACAGTATAATTATAGGAAGCAAAACATGCAGACAGCAATTGAGGAGCGGTGTTGTATGGTCACCTATGTAGGAGACACTTGGGAACATGACTGTGTACCATCATCTGTCTTTGCCTTCTCATAGCTCCTCATGATTCATGCAACATCCTCACTATAGCAGCAAGTTGCTGGAATGGGAAAATAAATGCCATTTTTTATCACCTTGTTGTGTTGAACATGCTTAATGAAGATCAGCAGTGGGTGTGCCATTTTACACATACTTTAGGATGCCAATTCCCGCCCCCTCTCAGATAATAAGCTGTCAGCTTCCTGTGAGAAACACTGGTCAATATGGCTTGTATATAAAGGTAAAAGGTAAAGGATCCCTGTATGGTCCAGTCAAAGGCGACTATGGGGTGCTGTACTCATCTCACTTTTTAGGCTGAAGGAGCTGGCATTTGTTCACAGACAGCTTTCCAGATCATGTGGCCAGCATGACTAAACCGCTTCAGTGCATGGAAATGCCATTTACCTTCCCGCCACAGTGGTACCTATTTATTTACTTGCACTGGTGTGCTTTTGAACTGCTAGGTTGGCAGAAGCTGGGTCAGAGCAACGGGAGCTCACCCTGTCATGGGGATTCAAATTGCTGACCTTCCGATCTGCAAGCCCAAGAGGCTCAGTGGTTTAGGTCACAGAGCCACCCGCTCCCTTGGCTTGTATATACCAGGTTGGAGAACCTATGGTCCTACAGATATTTGTTTGACTGTAGTCCCCACCATCCCCAACCATGGGCCCTGCTATCTGCCGCTTTACCCATCAATTTAAATAGTCACTGGTTTTCTGAGTGGCAATTTCCTGTTTAGCTTTCATGTTCCTTAGGCATTGGGTACATAATAAATAATCCATGGGTAGGCAAACTAAGGCCCGGGGGTCAGATCCGGCTCAATCACCTTCTAAATCCAGCCTGCGGACGGCCTGGGAATCAGCGTGTTTTTACATGAGTAGAATGTGTCCTTTTATTTAAAATGCATCTCTGGGTTATTTGTGGGACCTGCCTGGTGTTTTTACATGAGTAGAATGTGTGCTTTTATTTAAAATGCATCTCTGGGTTATTTGTGGGGCATAGGAATTCGTTCATCCCCCCCCCAAAAAAAAATATATATATAGTCTGGCCCCCCACAAGGTCTGAGGGACAGTGGACTGGCCCCCTGCTGAAAAAGTTTGCTGACCCCTGTTACTAATCTAAGGGCATCTTGTGGCTAAGTGGGCATTTGAACCCAGCTGCCTTTAGTCCTAGCCTTACTCTTTGATGACTACACTGCACTGTCTCTTCAGAAGCCTTGTCTACCATCACGTTCAGCAGTGCATCCTTGTCACAATCAACACAAAACAATACTCAGCCGATACAAGGGTAATGGCTTCCTTTTAATTATCACTAGAAAGCAGTGTTTCCTTACACACCCAGAAACTGACTGAGCAGTACAAAGAGATGTAATTAGTGGAGCATGAGGCCATAAACCGGCTATCAGGAGCAAGGCATGCAGGCTCTTCTGATCCCAGTGTAGGTTGCTTTTGCTTGTTCAGAGCAGTCATCCCAGTATATAATCGCAAAGAGGCAAAAAAACTGCAGCATTTCCTTGATTAAGGTTGCACCAACCTCGCAGGCTAGTTGGTTAGTCAAGATCAGAATGGGTTAGTGACATGACATAAAAACATGTGGTTTCCTTTAATGCAACTCTCTGATCATTTGTCTTTACCTTTACCTCCACTGGAGAGAGGTGTAAAGCAAAGCTTTCTTTCTACCTGGGGAAAAAAGCTATTAAAAGGTGGTATCCCATCTCTCTACAAGAAAACCAAGCACCTAATGCAACTGTTAGCTGCTAACATTACAGGTCTCCAATGACTTTATCATCTCAAGTGATGGTGAATGAGTTTTAAAGGAACACACTCCACCTATTTATTTTTTAAAATGCTTAAACTATGTTTATGCCCAACAAAAACCACAATTGTCCTATTTTTAGGAGCAACATGGATCCTAGCTTATTTTCAATGCTTCTTGAATGTATCACACCTGGTTTCTGAAGCTTAAAGTGGCTCCTTTTAAAGTTAAGTTGAAAGTGTATCTCCTGATGTCTTAGGAAAAAGTAGCATCTTAGGAATGACTTCAAAATAAAGATAATGTGCCTGAACCTTGAATACCCATTTCAACCCCACTATAGGAATTCTTCAATATCTTCAATAAAATCTATCTATTTTATTGAGTGGTGTTAACTAATATTTACTCTGAGAAGATCCACTGTATTAATCATGTTAATTTCAACAGGCCTACTCTCTCGAGTAAAACTCAGTTGAGTACCACACAGTATGTTTTCCCACTGCAACTTTCTTGAATTCAGTCTAGTATGTCATTTCCTTTTGCCAATGTCCATTAAGTGTGAGGAAGAAAAACTTCTTTTTTAAAAATAATAATCACTTTTTATTGAAAAAGAGTTAAAATAAATTACATTTTACAAAGTCTAATATGTACATACAGTGATTCCAGTGACACAAATCAGCAAACAAAAGTACAGACTGAAACAGGAATTGTGTCTATTCATGTGATGGAGTGAGAGATGATATCATTAGGTCTGTGCACACTTCCAGAAGCATATGAAAATGGAGACCCTCATTTTAAAATTCAGTGCAGCATAGAAAGCATGAAAACTAAAGGTTCTAGGTAACTTTTAAAATCAGCAGGGATACATAATACTTTTTCCAGAGAAGATACTAGTACATTTTCACTTGTACCATATCAATAAAATAAGGGGAGTATCAGATCATGCTCAGGGCAGAAAACTTTATAGTTTATATGTTTTGAAACACCCATTGCCAGCAATGGAGTCAACTATGTATTCAAATTATGAAGAACCAATAAAAATGTTGCTTAAAAGTTTCATACCACTGTATTAAATTCATAACAGTTGTGTGAGTGTTTCAGGGCTTCATTTAGTGGCCCCCTTTAAAAGAAAAGCTAGAGCGATATACTCATTTACACTATCTATGGGTCAGTTTTGCAGTGGATATGGATATCAATCAAACATCAATCTGGCAGGTGGGTTGTAAAGCTTCTCCTGTATTTTTCAGAGCAAATTTTCACCCAGTTGCCACCCTACTATAAGATAGTTGAATACCCAATCTCAGTCCCAGGAATGACCCCAATGTTTGGCTAATTCTGGTCATGAGAATATCCTCTACACCAGAGGTTTTCAACCTTTTGTTGTCCACGGCTCCCTTGACCAACTACACTCTTTCTGCGGCACCCCTGTGGGACTCAGGAGTCCAGTAGTGTCACCCCTTGTGTGTAGAGCTGGCAGCCTCTCACCCTTTTTTGAACACCCTCCCTTGTGGGGTGTTCCCTCAGCCTCCTCTCTTTCCCCCTCTCCTTGGGAGTCATCTGGGCAGCTACTGCTGCAGTCCCTGGTGTATGAGCTGCCCACCCCAAAGAGAGGTGCTTCCCAGAGGCACCATTCGCTCACAGATCTTATAGCCAGAGCTGCTGCAATAAACAGCTGTGTAAGTCTCTGGGATGCAGAGATGTGAGAAGGCATCAGAGGAAGGGAGGGAAATAAAGAGGAACAGAGGCTAGTGTTGCCCACGGCACCCCTGACCACCATTCAAGGCACACTGGTTGAAAACCACTGCTATAGACTGTTAAGGAAAAAGAAGGAGAGTTGGTGGGTTGTTTGGTCCAATTTATGGAACTGTATTTCCTCTCAATAACACTATGAAGCTTAGCAGCTATTGCCAGCATTCTGGGTTGTTCTGAGCCCAGTGACAACAGTAGCGGTGGGACAAAAGGTAAAGCAGCAGTACCAAGGTTTCATGATCCACAGCTTGGTAGAGATAAGTGGGAAGGAGACTCCTCCCTTTCCCTACTGAAACACATGCATAAGATCGATGCCCTGGTGCTTTTGAAGGTTAGCAGCTATCTTTTTTTTTAAAAAAAAATCCCTTCCATAAACACCTATAACATGAACATAAAGTGGAGATTCCCCGCTCTCAGGCCGGAGGAGGAGGAGAAGTTTCCAAACCTAACACTTTCGCTTATTTTCACATTATGGAAATCCTTCTCAATACTTGGCTGAGAATTCAAGCTAGTCAAAGGCACTTCAAAGGGACTTAAGACTGAAAAGACTGAAGCTCCACTAAACATGGAAGACAGTACTTCAGACCAGGAGAGTGCTAAGGCAAACCAGTCCTCTGGTAGGTCTAAGGTGACTCCATTGTTTAATGAATGCTAGGTAAAGAAAGAAACCAACAACTAACCGGTAGAATCATAGAACAGTGAAGGGAAAATGAATAGCTTCCAGCAGCTAAAAACCTTGATCCAGTAAGTTATGCATATAGCCTTTTGGGCTGGCCACTTTATGACCAAAAAAACCCCTCTGCAAGGCACATGGTGGATTTGTTGAGAGGTAAGATTCTACCAGATGATCCAGCTGTTTCTCACATGTCCACTTTGATTTTAACCAGGCACTAGGCAGAACACTGAAGTCTTTGTATATATCAAATTTGTCTTCACTTAAAACAAGGATAAGGTTTCCTTGGAAGTGGGTAAGTTCCTAAAATGCAGAATATTTCCTAGGAAGGTGTTAATCACATCTAAAGAGCAGTACCTAACCTATGCTTTCATCAGGACACACAAGCTCACCTGTAGATGTACAGGTGAGTCTATCATTTTGTTTCTGCCTGCCTATGCACTAAACAACACAACAGTCACACCAAGAAGACATAATGTTTCAAGGGAATTATACGTTGTTTCTTGGCTGTTCCTATACTGATCTTGACACTAAAAGAAGTGTGCACCGTTCTGTACCTCTTTTAGTACAGAGAGAAACCTTTAAGTCATTCATTCATGGAAGACACAACAGATTGCAATGTCAACATTATGAAGTTATTTTCATAAAAATGATTTGCACTTCTGTAACAAAAATGGGACACAGTTCAGTACTTAGTGTATTCACTGCTATTAATATGAGGAGCACAGTCACTGATAAAAACAGCAGGACGACATTTTTTGAGTTGTGAAACTGTTTGATGCCAAATGTTGTTTTACAGAGGTAAAAATAAGTCATGCCTGCAAAGGGTCAGTCTAACTATTAAAAAGTAGCCACAAAGCCTCTAAGAGAAACATCACTAGCCTCTTGGCCTTATTTCAGCTATACATTACATAATGCATAAGATAACACTGGCAAATCCAATTGAACAATTTTCTGTCTAGAAAAGTGTGAGAAAATAGAAGTTTTGGGTTCCTTCTTAATTTCTTTTCTCCTCTTGCAACCTTCTTTGTATATACAGTACACATTTCCAAACAGAAATGAACAGACCATCTTTTGCAGGTAATGCCTTTGAGCTGTCCTTCTGCAGACATTTTCTAAGAAAGGGAATACTACACACCTCTTCCCCACTCTTCAGAAGCCAAACAGTAGTCAAAAAGAGAAGTTTGAGTATATCTAATCATTCAAGATCAGCACTGCAAAAATTCCACTTGGCCCTTCTTACCATGTCAGATTCAAAAATCCTCCCTCCAAGATTTTCATCATCCACTAATTCTTCCATTTCAGATCAAAACAGGAGGAAGTACAATTAAAATCTACACTGGAGTGACTCACAACCTGATCCTCAAACATCTCTAGGACTGTGATCTGGAACACTTAGGCTAGAACACTTGCTTAGATTGTTCACCATTGTAACTCTGCTCCAAAGATTTATAATGTAATTTAAAAAGGAATACCAACCACTGAGTTAATTATTTCTCTGCCATGTAAAGCCAATTATCAGATAAAGCCCTTTGCCATGATATCCAGCTTTGGCTGCTTTTATAAGTCTTCTCATACTCTCCCCAAATGCTAGTTAACATTTTCATTTTACTTAGAAAGCAGTTGAAATACAGCAGAAATATATGAAAAACCAACAACATTGTGTGCCCATAACAAATATACATCTACTCTAAAGTATCAAATGGAGTGGATAAAAATGGAATGTTTTAGAATCAGAGAGACAATGAATATAACAAAGCAGCTCTTCGGCTGTTCAGACAAACATCAAGGTATTCAGGCTGTGTTTTGCATTTTTTATATATCTAAAAACCAGTCAGTCAAAAGGGCAGTGTCACCAAACTTCACTTAGGAGACACGAGCACATGAAATTCAAGTATTTTCTGTAGACTATGGACAATGGAAGGGCACCTCTGATGCAAAACTGTTTGCCACTGCGCTTTTCTTCATTTTAAATCTGTCATCTGCAATCTCCTCGCACCAATCTGTTACTAAATTTTAAATATTAGTCATATGTACTTTTCATTATAACCAGGTATAACTGCAGATAGTTTCTTGTACAATAGAAGATATAATGTCTCCATAAAATTGGTTCTGTGTCTCTAAGTTAGTGCTTTTGTTCATGGACCGTCAGCTCACGACTCAGCAGAACTGGCATAACTTGAACAGTTATTGTTCAAGTTCCCTAGTCAGGACTGCCAATGTATCTCAACTCTGACCTTTAGATACTCAGCCCTTCTGGTTCAAAGCATCCCTTTGAAGGAGAATGGAAAGAGAGCTTCATTGTGCGATTTTGAGCTTGCATGAAACAATCAACATTTTCCACTCTGAGCCTAGATGTGATCTGAATTCAATTTTTCAGAAATCAAGAGTTAGTGCAGTAACCAGCCATGTCATACATACAATCAATCCAAACCAGTCTGATTTCAAAATCAGAACGTCATTCTTCATCAAATACTGAATAGGCCCAATAACTCTAGGCTTTTCTTCCTAACTTCAAGCACAACCAGCTCCCCAAAGGGAAAAGGAACCCTCAAGTTTTTAGAATTGTCACTTCACAGTGAGTAATCAAACTGAGTAACAAACAACTAGAGATAACATCCAGCTGTTGAACGCTTTCAGTATGCTAATGCAAGGAGGTGGTGGCAGTAGAAAATGCCAAACATGGTATACCTTCCTCTTTTTCCTCCTCATGCATGTTCATCTGTTCAAATCTGTGTTAATTGATCTTCAGGAAGCCAGTAACAAAAAAGAAAAAGCTGTTGTTCACGTTGCAGCTTTTGCAGTATTCACTATGTTGTATTCATTCATTAGCTGCTCATAAGGCACAGATATCTCTAAATCATTATTGGTAAATGTAGATTCATCAGAGGATGAAAATGTCACCAGTTTTTTTGGAGACTCTGGTTCCTCTGCAAGATTGTCATCCATAGACGACTTTGAAGTTTCTTCATCATCTGAAATATCCTCTTCATCCTCGTCTTCATTTACAAAAGTTATATTGGCATTTTCAAAGATCAGGGGTCGATAGTCCCTGGAGTCCCATGCTTCTCCTTCTTCCTCACTGATCCGATCCAGTTGATTTACAAACCCACTGCCCTCAATTGGGCTATCCCCAATACGCCTATCAGTTAGATGCCTCATAACATGAAAGTTTTGGAGTCCCAGAGAAACCTCATCATAGTCAAATAACTTGCTCCTTGTGTACATCACTTTGACATCTTGGCTAGAATGTTGCAAGGCTGGCTTCACTGGCTCTCCATTTAGGATTTTGTCATTGCTTGTTTTCAGACCCTTCTTTCCAATCTGCTTGATGAGATCATTGTAAGTCTCTTGCTTCTTGGAAAGGAAGCTGAAAATGTTCACATCTTTTGGGTTAGACATCTGAAGAGCTTTTTTTGTAGGAGGGTGGGTCTCAAAGGACTCCTTCCTTTTTTTTCTTCGTTTCTTGATTGCTTTGTGGACCTCAACAAACATGCTGACCTTCCAGTTAACAAAGAGAGAAAGCCATGCTAAGCCTAGGTAGATCCACAGCTCCACAAAGTATCTGTAGAGTGAATGGTAGGTCATATTTGGATTCACACCTGAAAGGGGAAAAAACAGAAAACAAAATTATAGGACCATACATACATACATGCCTTAACATTAGATTGACATTTTCATGTTTCACAAGAAACACAGGCAAGTTGTGCTTCCAACCCACTAAAAAGGAGATTTTTAAAAATGTGAACAACTAATTGTAGGGTCTAATTTGTAGTACCTCTCATAACTTAAAATAGTCATATGGTACTTTGGGATCAGGGTCAGCCTTTGTGCCTGAGATCAAGTACCAAACCTCAACAGTCTGTTCTGCAAACATCGAGTGTCCAAGATTAAAAAGTCTTGTCACATATTTAAATTCCAATAACTGCACATATATGCTGGCAGATGTTTCCATAGCTGGAGCCTTCTTTGTACAGGATCTTGTCTATCAATGAGTACCTAGGCAATCTCCTCATCACGTAACACATTGGCTGTCCAGTTTCTAGCCCTAATATGTGTTAATTGTGCCTTTCTTTCAGACCTACTGGTTGGTTATCTGGAGCAACCTGTCATTCAGAAACCTTCTTGACAGAGTCTCTAAATTATTATTCTTAATAAAAGTATCTATAAGATGGCTTTTGGGATTTGGCATGCATTTGTGACCGCTCATTTGTACCTGCCCCTTATGTCTAACTACTTGCCCTCAAGCTACTGAGTGGGCACATTGGGAAGAAAGAGGGGATGGATGGACTTTTACGCCCAGCGTGACTGAAGTGGGTCTGCTGGCTGTTTCCTTATTTTCCAAATTAAACAACTGAAGGAAATGGTGAGTCCCTGCATCTCACTAGCTTAGTGGAAGGGTGGTGGTAGCATTACCAAAGAGTTAGTGCTGTGGTTAGTATTTTACTCTCCCCAATCAGGGTGAAATTCTTCCTCACACCAGTATTATTATTATTTTTTGTTCAGTTCACAAAGCAGGTGGTTTGCAAAATGTCAGTCAAGTCCCAAAACACAACCAATAAAATGCTTACAAGAGCAATCCATTAAAGCAAACATTGCAACAGAACCAAATATGGCACCATAACCATACACAGCAGCAATGCTTCAAGTAATACTGAGCCTCACACAGTAACATAATGCCAAACACGTGGCTGAGCCTATACTTCTTTAAATGGGGTGGGATCCCAGTAATGTAAGAGCTGCCAGTGCCTCAAGGGGGAAAAGATCCCGCATTCATGACAAAGGGTGCCCTCAATGTGTCACCACACAATGAGATACGCATGCTTGTGGGATAAAAAGAAAGAAAGACTGCAACCGCTGTTCTCAGCTTAATAATTTGCCCTTCCAATGCTTACATGTAATCTGATTGTTTATGTCAGTTGTGCATGCACCAACAACCACCCACATGACAGCCCACGTGGTTTTTCTTCTTTGCAGAACTGACAATTCCAATGCCAATAAAAAGTGGAGATGAGTCACTTATATAGGAAATCACTCTTGCAACTCCACACATTGACTTTGTGATTGGCGGTTGTGTTAAGAAGTGCTGCAAACTTGCAAAGTATTAATGTTAATTAGCTGCCAGGGTGTCATGAATTGTTACTGACCAGCAACGTAGTCTCCAAATCCTATGGTGGTAATAGTGATGAACGAGAAGTAGAGTCCTTCAATATAATCCCAGCCTTCAGTCACCATAAAGACAAAGGGAGGAAGAACCAGGTGGATCAGGACTCCCCAAAGGATGAAAATAGCAGTGCATGTAATTTGTGCTTTCCTCTGCAATAAATGAAAAGGGGGGGGAGGAGAGATAAAGATAAATTATTTTGTTCTCTTCTTGTGCATTTTGCATTAACGAAACAAACAAAACCACAATAACTGTCTATCCTGTGGCAAGAATGTAGCAACTGCAGCCAAACTGAAGGAAGTAAATATAGGAAGTAAATGAGTAAAATGCAGGTTCATTTGAATTTTTGGTTATTTCCGGACATGTTTTCTTCTTCTGTTTTCTTGCTGGTAAAACAAGAAGCATCTTGGCATAAAATCATCACACCATGGATTTTCCCATAGCATTTTTGCTTTGTGAAGCATTTGTGTGGAACCTGCCCCACAGTTTAACAGTTAAATGAGAGAAACCTCTTAGTAACTTCCTTTTTCTCTCAAGTTTCTAACTTGTAGATTTTTTGAGATAGAGGTTCTTTTACATAAATACCTCAGCAGAGCAAAAAAAAGACATGGCAAATACACAGTGCAAAACCTGTGTTGTAATAAAACTATATGACACAATGTGATGAAGTTTAAACCATTAGCAAGTTCTTTCTAGCCAATGAAGATTCACCCAGCACCCAAGAAAGAGGGAAACCAACCAACCAAAGAAACCCCAGAATTGCTCATTCCTACAAGAACATAATGTATTTCTTCAACTAAGATAAGCCTAAGCCCCTCAAAACAGGGAATTCTCAAAACAGGGAATTTAGAGGGAAACAGAAGAGTACAGAAATATTGTGAGACATTATGATGGTACAAAGGGCAAGGAAATACCATTTTAACAGATCTGGACAGGGTTCCAACCTTTTACATTCTGAAGCATATGCCACCCCTTCGGATTCTTTGCTAAGCAACAGCAGGAAGCCAGTGACAGTTCTGGTTCTGCACTCTTTCTTATTGGCCCTTATTTAGAATTTACTTGAAAAATCTGGGCAGTGCATTCCAGCTGCATATCTGAGCAATGTATTCTAGCTGCAATGTATGGACAGTCTTAAGACTATAGGATGGACCAAGAAAGTAGGGAACAGAGGAAAGAGGGGAAGTTGGGGCAGAATGGAAGGCTGGGAATAGCTACCAAGGGGGAAAATTCACATCCCCAATCATCTAAAATTGTTTCTGATATGCTGATATGTGAATTATGGGTAATTCTCCTATACATATCCTTTATATTTTTGTGTAGCTCATGCATAGGAATTTGTGCTAAAATTTCAAGCTGCTTAGCTGCCTTGGTTTTAATTCTGTCCAGTACTAATTTATACTGCAAGCAGTTCTGGCGTGCATCAATATTGTTATCAGTAAGGAAAAGTGATGAATTGCATCTGAGTTACTTCTAAATAAAGGAAATGTTTTCTGCATCATCTGTCTCATAGATTGATTTTAAAGGTCTTCAGAGTTCCATGCATCCTGCGCTGGCAGTAAGATAATCAGAAATTCATTTCGTACCAGGCTTACTCCTCTCTTTGTCAGGAACTGGCCCAGCCTCTTGGCACGTCCTCCAAAAAACTTCCCCAAAGCACTGATCCATGTTAAGCAGAGAGGAACACCAAAGAGTCCATAAAATATACAGAAAAGTCGTCCAGCTGCAGTCTTTGGAGCAACATTTCCATATCCTGAAAAAGAACATTGTATTAAAATTTACCTATGCCATTTTCAAGCACCAAACAATAATAATTTCTTCTCTGTGAAAATTTTTGAGCTTGCTTACACATGACAGTTTTGGTCTGACATCCTGCAAGATCCTGCAAGATTTTTACTTGCCTCTACTGTGTAACATATGATCATTTAGTAAGTCACCAGTCAGTATTATCATAGCCTGCATATACATATCGGACACACATGGGCACTCACTGCAAACAGTAATAGGATATGAACTGGGCTAAAGATTCTGTGATTACACATTGCATCCACAGAAGCTGGCCTCAGAATTCTGAGTCCTAAGATTCTTTGCTTTCCAGTTTAAAACAAGTAAAGTTTTAAAACAAGTAAACCCTAACCCTTAATAAAGACGTTTGAAAATGAGTGGATAGACAGTGAAATTTCAGAAGCCAGTCAGTAACCATGCAGCTGAATACTGAACAAGACATTGTATTTGCCAGGCTGTCATCTCATGATTGATCTGCAATGCTGGTGGAGGAACCACCTCACTTAGCTGTTCCTCTGTGCAAACACCTCTGTTCTGCGCTGTTCTACATGGTTATGAAGATGGGATCAGAAGATATTTTGTTTAAGGATTCAGACAGGTTACATATGCCATGAAAACTGGCACAAAAACTGGCACCCAAGCTTTATTAAATAATATATGGCATATACCAAATTGCTCAGCCACCTGCCACTGAAAGAGAGAAAGACAAAAACAACTCTCTTATGCTTTCAGTCCTCGTGGCTGAAAATACACTAAACAAGGACCTAGGGAGAGCAGAGCCCATGTGTTGTAAGTCAATAAGAATATTCAAGTTTAAACCAGTTTCTGCTTTCTTGAACTGTTTATACAAAGTTTTTCTGGGCAGGGGGAGGAGGAAAGAATGTCAAGTTTCCTTCAAATTATTTTGAATAATGGTAACAAGTAGAACATAGTGCTTTATTTGGTTATGCAGTAAGGTTTCTACCTCCCCTTGCCCACCTACTCTGGTCAGTATGTTTTCTAACACTAAGCATGTTCTTTCTCAAGACAAACAAACAGACTGTGGCTCTGATGTTTTCCTACATCTTACAAGATTTTTTTTTAACAACATGAAAAATTTTGCAAAACAAAAAGCAGCGTAAATAAACCCTTTAACACTGTTTTCTTTCATTCTCTCTCTAGCTTGGGAATGAGGCACAAATAATACATAAAGCTTTTTATTGGTTTGATTGTGGCAACTCATTTTAGTCGCTTTGAATCACTTTTGTGACTCAAAATTGTGGTACCCAGAACTCGACACAATACTCTAGGTGTGATCTAACCATGGCAGAATAGAGCAGGACTATGACTGTGATTGTGGCTTCTACTGATGCAGCCTAGAATAGCAATAGCTTCTTCTTTTTGCTGCTGCATCACACTGTTGACTCATGTTAAGCTTGTTCCTTTCACATGTACTGCTGGCAATCCACGTGTTCCCCATCTTATATTTGTGCAGCTGGTTATCCCTGCCTAAGGGAAGAACCTGACATTTGTCCCTACTGAAATTCATTTTGTTAGTTCAGGTCCAGTTCTCCAATTGGTTAAGGTCCTCTTGAATGCCTATTCTGTCTTCTGCACCATTGGTTACCCCTCCCAGTTTGCTGTCATCTGCAAATATGACGAGCATCCCTTCAATTCCTTCATCCAAGTCATTTATAAAGATATTGAACACCAATGGGGTCAGAACAGAACCTTCAGTCACCCAAATTGTCTATTTTTTCCAGGATGATGTGGAACCATTAGTGAGAACTCTTTGGGTTTGGTCAGACAACCAGCTACAAATCCACCTAACAGTTACCTCACTCAACCCACATTTTACCATTTTCTTCGCAACAATGTCATGGGGGACTTATGCATTCTTGGCTCACCAGAGGTTTAAGAAGGAGAATATTCAGAAAGCAAGAGCAAGCCAAATACTCACCAATGGTTGTAATCACAGTAGCAGCAAAGATGACAGCATTAGGCCAGTTCCAGTAGTTGAAGGTGTCATTGCCATCAATAGAAACCCCTTGTCCAGCAGCTTCTGATACCACCTATAGAAAAAATGACAGCGGTCACTCAAAATGCACCCAGAGTGTTAAACAAGACAAGTCATTCTTCCATTACAAAAATATTTTTTCCATTACGAAAATAAAATGCAGTCTTCGAAATATATTTTACCCCATTCACACATGTTCAATTTTATCAATTTATCAGTGATAATTTTAAGATTGGCAAGAAAATCTAGTACCTCCCAGCTTATAATATTTTTCAAAACCCTATAGTATTTAACAGCTGTAGATTTTGGAAGTAATTGGAATTAAAAGAGTAACTATTCAAAGCTATAGAGCTATCTTTTGTATTAGATTCTGCAGTCATAAAAACACTTGGGATAGTCTATAGTCCAGTTTTCAAATGCAGTAAGCGATAAACTGAATTTGAGAATGATTTCTTGGTGTTGCTTTAAAGAACACGCAATGTTGTTTTGGGTCTTATCAAGGCCAGAGCGTAAGCATGGTGAATGGAGTCTTTTGGCAAAGCTGTTCAAATGAAAACAGTACAAGCACAGTGGAGTGCTTGTACACTTGCTGTGCTCAGGCAAGCCTCCATGAAACCAGGCTTTTCAGTTTATTTTTCTTTGCCTCATTTCCTAAATGAATTTCATGCTATCAGGGCTAACTGAGAAAGGGAACTGAGTGCAAAGAAACTTTCAGACTTGCTGTCCCAATTTGAACACTAAATATTTATTTTGGGCATTTTGTGGCAAGCGAGCCCATTCCTGCGACTTAAGCATTTCAGTGTTTTAAACATTTCTCCAAGTACAGCAGTTTTTAACAAGGGTGACCTCGACTTTCTGTAGGCATTACTTTGGGACACACTGCACTTCCAACCTTTTTTATTGGTCCATTGTAGATTGCATATATTGATCCCAGCAAGAGATATGCATTGATTGGAGCCAACGAACCAATAATTTTGTTTTTCTTAAAACAAAACTTTAAAACCAAAACTACTTAAGAGAATTGAAGAGGAATTTTGCAATCCCTTCAGATTTTCCTTTCAGGGATGAGGGAGAAAGATGTCAGGAGCCTGGGGCTTTAAAGGGATGATTTACGGTAATATTAAGGTGGGGGTTGTATGGCCAACCTCAGCACCTGCATATTCACATAACACCTAGTGTCTCACAGTACAAACTGTCTCTGACATCACTAGGACTCTCACACTTCCCCATAAGTGAAGAAACACCCTTGCTTTTGCTGAATTCCAGAGAAATCACTGTCAACCTACTGATAAAAAGAGCAAAACTGAGTGCATGTTTTTAGTGTATACCTCAGAAACAACGGTAGCCTTCAGAAATGGAGACTATACTGAACTTCACATGCATGAAATTATGTCAAAACCTGCCCTATGTCATGCATATACCTGACAACTGTGAGTAGCCTTTTGCCCAGCAGGTAAGGACCCAATAGCAAAATGAGCACATACATTGTATTTATAACACAAGAAGACGAAGAAAGAGAAGATATAAACAAAGTTAAGATCAGGACGAAACTGCTGACCCAGCTAAGAGGCTATTTCCACAATCAGTTAAGGCCGCACTCAGAAAACTAGTGGAACGCAACCACAGGGAGCATGGTCTAATGAGGCAAGCCATTTGTGGCATGACTTTGGCGATTTTCACTATGTGGTCTCTAAAATGCCAGAACAAAATTGGTTTGCATGGGTATGATTTAAGTTATCAGAAAAACATGCAGCACTGCTGCACAGCACGGGCTCCACACAACTGAGTGGACTGATTGAACTGCCCAGAGCCCTTTTAGGAAGAGGTGTAGCAATTCCATTATCTCTCCCCGTCACTCCTCTCTTAAGGCCAAGTGATATTTCATGACCTCAGACTCCCACAGTAAAATCAAAGAATCTGAATGCCACTGTGCCTTATGCTGGTTGGGCCATCCTGGATGTCATGATAAACCATGATTTATTGTTACATAATAAACCGTGGTCTCATCCCCTACTCCTCTCCTCTGACAGGGTTGCAAAGGGGAGATCGGAAGCTTTCACTTCTATTTTTTGATTGACCTCAGTTTAGTGAACACCCAAACCCTAAATTGTGGCTAACCTTAAGTATGGTTTGTTTAAAAAATACAAGGCAGCTTCTTAACCATGGCTTAAATTTGGCATGGTTTGTTGGGCTGGTCAAAACAAGCAGCTGTGCTTAATAATCATAATAAAAAACAGAAGTGAAATATTCATATGACTGTGCCAGAGGGAGAGAGGGGAGGGGACAAGCATAAGGGTCAATGTGGCTCAATTCTGTCATGTAAAACAATGGTTTATGACAATGTCTGAAACAGCTCAATATGCTAAATCTTATGCAGATAACTTCATTAACCACAATCTCTGTTCAATTATGTATTTCAATCTATACCCTTGTCTGCAATTCAAAGAGTCAGTGAAGCAACACATGCATAATAGTTTCTTCTTCCTCTCACATACAGATGACTACACTGGGAAGTTTCAATCTTACAACAGGCCACCCGAAACTACTGGGCTCACAGAATTTTGGATATCTTGCTGTTAAACTGAGGCACCTCCTCCTCCCCTGAAAATTAATTAGATTTATGACAGCATTAACAGGTGATGGTTAATACAACTTCTTTCAAATTGGCTTTCTCCCATTCCTCATATATGAAATAGCAGACACAATCTTCAAGTGCTTGTGTTTCAGGGTAAAGAGGCGGGAGGCATAAATCAGCAGATGGAGAGGAAGAGCATATCAATGCAGTTCATATCCTGAGAAGCTACAGGGCCAACTCTTCTCATTGCTGTGTCAACATTTCACAAGTTCGCGCTCACAGCTGTTCTTCTGCCAAAGCTGCACCTCCCTCTTGTCCCCATTGGCATGCTTTTACCTAGGATGAGCTATGGCCTTGCTTGACACAGCTTTCATTCTTTTCCTCATGTCTTTTGGCTATGATAAATCTCAACATGGAACTGAAGCAATATGGAGTTCATTTCAAAATACACAATCAAGCCATAAAAATTCAGGACACTTCTGGAAGTGAAGTGGCATGACACAGAGCAGGCATCGTCCTGTTTGTTTGTCTTTTAGAGAGGGCTTAGTTATTATCAGGGTATCTAGAGTTTTATCCTAAAGGTATTCAATTTTTATTTAAAAATGGAAACTTGCAAGTCTTGTTTCTGTTAAGGTCATTTTTTGTTGTTGTTGTTGTTTTTTGCATACATTGCATACATGCATGTGTGTAGGATTTTTCCTAAATAATTGGAAACCTGCTTTTATTTCATAATTTCTTCCGATTCTCTTCAGCATAATTCAGTACACGGGCCTTATTTTGTGCCAACTCCTATTGTTGTTGCAGTGGTAGTTGCCATTCATTGATCTCAAGAGTGTGCCTCCAAGGAAGAAGACAAACCACTGTGTTAGCAGCACTGACATGAACTCCCCGAGAGCAATAGGTTTGGTATCAGCTTGGCTGCAGGCAGTGGCGTAGCGTGGGGGGTGCCAGGGGTGCCGGCCGCACCGGACGCAACATCTGGGGGGGGCGCGAGTCCAGAGGGAAGGGACAAGTTCCTTCCTCCGCCGGGCTCCCCGCCGCCACCGCCAGCCTTGCGCCCTAGCGCGCGCCCCCCCCGCCGCTGCTGCGGCTGCGCTCCACTCACTGCTCGCAGGAGGGGCAGCCGCTGCAGCAGCGCCGACACCGCCACCGACGCCTGGCCGGGCACGGGCAGCCTCCGCACCCCGCCGCCGCCATCCCCTCGGCCCAGCCACAGGCGGAGGCTGCTTCTGCCGACTGGAAGGGAGGAGAGCTCCGAGGGGCCTCGACGCGCCCTGCCCTCCCCAAAACCCTCCGAGACGAAGCCGGCGGGCGGGCGAGGGTCTCCCGGCGGAAGGGGGCGCCGCTGGCTCCGGCTCTCAGTGCAAGTCTCAGCCGCGGGGGGGGGGGGCGAGGACGGAGCGCGGCTGGAAGCCCCTGGACCCGGCCGGGAGGAGGAGAGGCGCTCGCCAAGCCCGGATCTGGAGCGCCTCGGAGCGCGGGCTCCACCTACAGCCCAAGGAGAGGAGGGGGCGGGGAGGCGCCCGAGGGGAGGAGGCTTCGGCTGCCTCGGCCCGCGGGGGCTCCGCAAATAATAAATTTAATAAATTCCTGCTGAGCCTTTGGGGGGGGGTCCTTGGCTCCTTCGCTCGCCCCCAGCCCCAGTGGCGTAGCGTGGGGGTGCAGGGGGGGGGCGGCCGCACCGGCCGCAACATCTGGGGGGGCGCGCTCGCACTCGAGTGCTAAAATCCATGGGTTAGGGGGCGCAAATTACTTGCCTTGCCCCGGGTGCTGACAACCCACGCTACGCCACTGGCTGCAGGAGTTGCTGGAATGAGGTGTACGAGGTGCCATCCAACTGTCTCAGGGACTCCATTCTGGATTGGTGTAGGCTTCTTAGCATTTTCTTCTCCCAAAGATATCTCTCAAGGCAACAGAGGTTTAGGATCAGAGTTTTCCTTCTCATAGATGATGAGCCCCATCTGCTCCAGCCTTTAAGTAATTAGGTACTAGACTAGAGGAACATGAAGCAAAACTGCTATGCTTGCCAGCATATAGCTAGAAGCCATACACACAACTCACGTTTAAAGGCACATGGTAACCTACCCACAAAGCTTAGTCACATGGCTCCTGCAATTCGAGTTCCTCAAACTTTAAAATTGCTGTTATCCACCCTAAGCCTTTAAGGAAACAGGGGTTAAGTTTTAAACAAATAAATTATAGTTCTAAGAGCACAGAACCAACAGGGATCTCTTCCAAAATTACAATCTCACCTCAGCTATGTTAATTGTTGCTTACTATGCCTTAGGATACATGTACAACCTTGAAGCAGACACAACTTACACAACTGAGATTAAAAATAAAGAAATCACGAGGCTGGAAAGAAGTGAATATTGTTGCATGGTATAAAAAGAAAGTAACAACTCTGAGCTGAAGACATTCCACAACACACTGAAGTAAATAATATTTGGGTCATTCAAACAATTTAACTAGCAAGCGTCGTGTTTCAGATTTTCTTAAATTTGGCTGTGAAAAGTTGCTTTAAAAGTTTCAGAATAAAGAGCCTAAAGGGCAGAGCTGAAAGCAGAGCTGAAGCACCAACATGTGCATAATAGGAGCACTGCCCAGTTTTTCAGCTGCTCCTGAGGCTTCAAAGAGATGCTTCCAGATTCCTCAGCTTCTCTTCTATCATAAAGGCTAGAAGCACGCCTGAAAAATTTCAACACTGCGAAGGAATCACCTGATTCCCTGACAAAATGGCAGCTCCCAAGTCCAGCTAAAGCCTTATAAAACAGCTTGGTGTTTTTTTACAACTGCACAATATTATCGGAAGGTATGCTAGCGCAGTCACAATTCTTATCTGTTCAGATAAAGCAGAAGATTATGGTCATATAAAACTTGTTTTGCTGCAATAGGTTTCATCAGATGATGCTTATACTTATACACCTTGGCACAAGGCTGTTTACAAGTCAACACAAGCAGGAATAGCAACACAGGCAGTGACAAAATTAAGCTCTAGTAAAGAGCTAGACTGAACACCTTGCAATATAAAGGCTATACAGTTTTCAGATAGGGATGTGTTGAAATGTTAGCCTAGAAATATTTTCAGGGCAAATGAGCCTTTGAGGGGTTCAAAATATTGCCCCAAGCCTGCTTATTTTTATGGGTGGAGGTTCCCTAGCATTGTTCACAGCTATTTTTTCTCCTGGACTGCAAATAATTCAGTACCATTTCTCTGCTCTGATATGCACTTTAGTGGTCCTAGCCAATTAGGGACCAGACAGTCAGTGTGATGATGCCAAAAGTAGCTGAGTTAGAGAAGTGGCAATGATTTCTGGTCCTGTGGTCAATGCTAACTAACCCAGAACACACTGCCTCTCTAGTGCCACAAAAGGTTTGTTCTGCAGTTGCAAGAAATCTATCCTTCATATGGAAGCACCCAACACTTGGAATTCCCTGCCCATTAATATTAGGCAGGAACTTTTACTGCATTTTTTGGCATCTGCTAAAAATAAATTTGTTTCAGCAAGCCTACCCAGGAATGCAATTTTTGCATGTGATTTCAGTAAGTATAGTTGTTGATAAAAAAGAAAATAACACCAGTAATTTTTAGTAAAATGTCACTTGTTTTTAATGTTTGCTTTTTTATATGTATCTTTTTATATATCATTATCCATGTTATAGGGACGCGGGTGGCGCTGTGGGTAAAAGCCTCAGCGCCTAGGGCTTGCCAATCGAAAGGTCGGCGGTTCGAATCCCCGCGGCGGGGTGCGCTCCCGTTGTTCGGTCCCAGCGCCTGCCAACCTAGCAGTTCGAAAGCACCCCCAGGTGCAAGTAGATAAATAGGGACCGCTTACTGGCGGGAAGGTAAACGGCGTTTCCGTGTGCTGCGCTGGCTCGCCAGATGCAGCTTTGTCACGCTGGCCACGTGACCCGGAAGTGTCTCCAGACAGCGCTGGCCCCTGGCCTCTTAAGTGAGATGGGCGCACAACCCCAGAGTCTGTCAAGACTGGCCCGTACGGGCAGGGGTACCTTTACCTTTACCTTATCCATGTTATATTTGTCCTATGTGACCCTGTTGTACTATTATTTTCCTTATTTGATGAAACACTCAAATTTTAGAAACGAGAATATGCATTTAATGCCTGCTTCCAAGCCCCTTATGTAATTTCTTTCAAGATAGTGGAATGTCTGTGGATCTGTTATCTAATCACAGGAACACACAAAATACCAACGATTTAGCCAATCACAACAAAACAGCCCAGGAGCATGGGGTTTGAATTTATAATCGGATGAAACTTCATATCACTGTTCCTCTTTCAGCAGTTTTTTATTTTAACAGAAGCCAGCAGCAACAGAGCAAAATAGTAGGAGACAATAAGCCCTCCAGCCGCTCTCCCTGCAGTCCTGCCTTTGATTTCATCACTAGCCCTTTGGAGAGAAGGATGACAGATCAAGGCAACAAACAAGAAAGGGGACCCAGAGGTTGGATAAAACATAATCACATGGGTCTACATAAAAACAGCAACACAAACCAGCAGTCTGGAGACAGAAACTTCTTCACACACAAGAAAGGGGATTTTCCTCTTCTTTTTGTTTTCCCCAGATAAGTTTGTAACCAGAAATTTTATAAACACAGCATTTTGACGCTAGAGAAAGGGTGGAAAGAGGCTGAAGCAAAGAACTTTGGTGCGGAGCGAAAAGAAGCTGCAAAAAAGGGGCAAATGACCAGATCACATGCAACTTGGGAGATAAGCTTCACCACTTTTCTTAACTGTCACTTAAGGTGTCAACTCCTTTCCAAGCACTGAATAGGAGGCCAGATGCGTATGTGCAAATGTGTGCGTAACAAATACATTCCTAGGAATTAGGACTTCCTCAGAGTGTATCCAAATCATGAGCACTCAGGCCTTTGGTTACTGCCCATCCCAATTTCCCATCTCAGACATAAATGGTAATGTTATGAATGTTCACTTGGCCTCTGCCTCCCCAGCTGCTTGAAACCTACTGGCACATGACCAGGGTCAGGAGCAAACAGCCAAACAAGCAACTCTTATAAGCAGCCTCAGGCACTTGACACAGCAGTCTCTCAGGGACTCTAGGAAATTGACTTAGGATGGCTGTTAAATCACTCTCTGCTTCCCTCTTACTTCCCACCTAGTAACATTATTTGAGATTCCATTTGATACTTGACTTTTCTGGGAATGCTCAGTGACCTTCGGGGGTGAGAGAAAAACAAACAGGTGAATTGCATTGTCTCAAGCTGGCAGGCAACACCCTAGAGGTTTGCAACCTGTGGGGAATTTTACACTTTCATTTAACTGACCTTAATAGAAAAGCAAAATTTGAAGGGCTATGGGGTGAAAGAGTCCAGGATATGAGTCAGCATCAACATTCATGTGCACTTGCACTGAAGGAAGAGTGGGTCATTAATCATATATATATGCAAAAGCCAGAGATACTCTGAGATGATAAGTAGCTGCATATACCAATTCCCATATCAGCAGGGATTACTTTAACAGGCTCATTAGTAGGGGTGGGGAACTTGTGGCTCACCCAGATGAAGCTGGGCTACAGATCCCAGGGCTGGCCCACCCATGAGGTGGACTGAGGCAGCTGGCTTAGGAGGCAGAATCCAAGGGGCGTCACTGCTGGAGAAGTGAGGAGAAGTGGCTTCTGGCGAGAACTTGTGAGGGTTTTCAGGAAATCTCAAGAGATCTTGCTGGAACCCACCACCATGTGATCCCGGGTAAGTTAGGCTACAGCTACTTTCCCATTTTGCCTCAGGCGGCAAAGATGCAATGTTTTGAGAAGCATTTCCTGTCTATTTGCTTCAGCCACAAGTGGCTGTTTGCTAAACTCAATTTCCCCTAAATCTTGATGATCTCTTCATCATGGCCCATGTCATGGTCCCCTGCAAAGTTTGTACCCTTTTCTTGGCAGAGAAACATATACATTAGGTGTGGAAGTCTACTTCACATTTACTACTGTAGCTAAACTGAACCCCTCACACACATCAGTTGTCTGACATCATCTCTTGAAATGAGAACAATGGGAAGTCTAACATGGTATGAGGACTAGTTACTTTGTTTAGAGATCTAACTGGATCACCAAGTTATAACTCTTGTCAACATCCAATCTTATCACTCATCTCCCCGCAAAGTGTTATCATACACTTTACTAGTAATGTTGCCAAAATGACAGGGGCATAAACATCTGAATACGTGCGCCTCTTTACTCATGAGAAACATATAAGGAGCAAAATGTTATTTCTAATTTAATCATTGCCCCAGCCTAGCTGATGTATTAGGGAGATAGTGTATAATTTACTTCCTTTCAGAAGATTCATAGCAAGAGCATGAGACTCTTGAGATTAGAACCCCACTCCCTCTTCTGCTTCACTGGCAGAGCGATGCAGTATAAAATTAATTGAGCATAAATTTAGCTAACGCCATCTGAAGACAATTTAAAAGAGCTTTGGCTTATTTCTTATAGGGAAACTTTACTGTGAATTAGCCCAAAGGCATAACAGGAGCCAGGTAAATAGAGCAGGAAACTAGGGAAGTTCACATATTGTCCTGGCAGATCATATCTATATTCATAAAATGCTGACTTCCAAACAGTAGTTACGTACAGCATGACCCTTAGAAACTGAGGTTACAAACATAATGTAAGAAGGGCCCTGCTGGATCAGGTCAAAGGCCCATCTAGTCCCCCATTCTGTTCTCACAGTGATCAACCAGATGCAAGCAGGACCCTCCCCAGCTGTGACTTGGTCATCATGGCTAGCAGCCACTGATGGACAGTCAAATTTAGCTGGAAAACACTATGTATTCCTTACACCATGTGTGGCCCTCTCTAGCACCCAGGTATTCATTGCAAACATTGAAACATAGTTGTGAAAATTGTTCACCTCCCCTCAGAGGAGTGGATTCAGATTTTATTGCTGCAAGTGGCACCACTCCCTGGCATTTAGTTTCTGAAATGCATGAAAAAACAGGTCCATTGCATGAAGTGGACCTGCATTAGGAGATGCATGTTGACTCCCACCCTATACACTATTGCAGTTTCTGGAAGACTAAGCTATCTATGAGATATATAAGAATTGCTGCCAGTTTTGCTGCTCCACCCAAGCAAGAGAGAAGCAAGGGGGGGGGAAAGCGGGGAGTGTTCAAAGTACAGATGTTAATACTATTTGCACTCTTTGATAGCTGTTTAAATTTGCTAAGGCCTTATTCAGGTTTTCATCTGTTATTGCCTATTGTGAAGAACTGATTGTTGCTAGCAGATACCGTTTAATCATTTCAGCAGTTGTTTTGACTTGCAGTTATCTTTCAAAGGAATGGAATCAAAGTTCAAAGTGCTGTTGCAATTTCTCCACTGAAACGTGAACTTTTCTCAGCAGTGCAGGTGCAGCTGGAGAACTTTATGCACCGCATAAAGTGGATTACCTGGTGAGTCAGGCTATAATCAAATTAAAATTTTGGCTATGCTCCCCCTCTTATCAGCTGGCCTATGTGCTGCACAGGTTTTTTAAAGAACCAAAGTTCTTTACTGCAGAGTAAAGTGAAGTTAAAACATTCAACACAAAATTTACAGTTGCAATCCTAACGATGCTTACTTGCTAATACATTTGGCTGGAATCTGTAGGGCCTACATTGGAATAAATATAGCTAGATTTGGGCTAACTGTTAAACCTACCAACTGATTAATAAGCAAGTGGATAATAAAATCTACATCTCAGCAACACAAATATATATAACAACTCCTGCTGGATCAGAGTGTATGTAGTCCAAGATCCTTGATTCAACTTTGGGCGGTCTGGTTCTTCTGGGAAGTCTACAGCTGGCTATGAAGACAAAAGCCTCCCCTGCTGTTCCTCCCCAATAATGGCTTTTTAATGCAAAAAGCACCAAGAAACCAAATCATACTCTGAGAGAACAGCTTTGCTCTTTCAGATCGTTTTTGTAGCATTTATATAACAGTACTACTGAGTGTTCACATATTTTGGGGCTTCAAGGCACGATGTCTCATTTATTGCTGTTCGTCTGTTATTTACTATGCCAGCAGCCTAGACTTGCATCTGAACAAACCTCTGTTTCTTACCTAACAAAGCGCCCAGAGCTTGTGGCAAAGTCTGAAATCTAAAGCATGCAAGTAAATGCTGCTTGGTTTCTTGTTTATTTCTTATGTAACAGAACTACACACACTGGGCATAGTTTTACTTCTGATTGCTGCGGGAGAGGGAGGGAGGAGATGTCGTCCAAGATTTTGTTGTTTTATCTACCAGCAGATTTGCCAGAGATTTAGGAATTCTCCATTTTTTAAAAAGGAAATGGGAGAGGGAGGGGAGTCATGTTTCATAGTAGCTATACTCTGCTTCATCACCAGCCTCTGTGATTATATCTGTCTATCTATATATCTATACAGTGGTACCTTGGGTTACATATGCTTCAGGTTACATACACTTCAGGTTACAGACTCCTCTAACCCGGAAATAGTACCTCGGGTTAAGAACTTTGCTTCAGGATGAGAACAGAAATTGTGCTCTGGCAGCGGGAGGCCCCATTAGCTAAAGTGGTGCTTCAGGTTACGAACAGTTTCAGGTTAAGAACGGACCTCCGGAACGAATTAAGTTCTTAACCCGAGGTACCACTGTATGTCCTAACGACAGCTCTGTTACAAGCACTATTTATTAATCAAAGGGTGAGCAACAACTTCAGTGCAATAAAAATAAAAAAAATGTAAAAGCCAAAACATATGTATCATCTCCCACCACTACCTCAGTGAGACTCACCAGAAGCCCACAAAACAAGAGCAGTTTCCATTGCACTGAATGCTGGAATTACTCAGGCTCCAGGGAAAGGAATAAAGCATGACCTGAGATACGAGGCATAACTAAACTAAAATGAACAAGGCAAATGTTTCTGTTCCACTTGGAATGGTTTTATGCGTTTTAGAATTGTAATTGTTTCTATTATTGTATACCATGGTGAAGGAGTGGGTAAAAAATCTAATAAACAAACAAATAAACCAGGTTTTAGAATATGCATGTAAAGTGAAGATGGTAACAATTAAGCTTAAAGGATACCTGGATCTTAAAGGATCTGCAGCAATTGGTTTTCCTTTGAACAAGTCTGAACTTTGCACTGTTAAGCTGGGGGCAGAATCAGAGCAGTTAATGTTGGCACTCAACATAAATAGCTGTTTAAAACAAGCTAAAACCATCCTGCTGCAGTGCCAATGTTACAGGCAGCTTTAGAAGCAAAGGATATCTTTACATACATTTACTATATGTTAAATACTTCTTTTTGATTCCTCGTTGGGAAATTATGTGGTTCCCTAATCTGTTTCTTCATAGGTTACTGATAAAATGCTACCAGAAAACATAAAGAAGATTGCATTGTGGTGGCAAGCCAGCAGTATCTGACAACATGTTGTTGCACACCATTTTAGTCTCTGAGTGGTGTGAGATTCCAGGGGTCCAGTTGCTTACCCAGGGTTCTTGTTTCCTTTGGAACTGAGGCACAGCAGAGACTGTGGTGTCTTTATGATAATCACACACATATACAACCTGAGCCTATGATGATGGAAGGGTTCAAAGCATTACACTCCAAGAGGGTCCTGTTTTTCCCATTGCTGCAGCCTTGGATCCAAAAAGAAATGATGTCTCTCTGACCCTCTGCTCAGCTTGCTGCATTTAACAGCCTGGCATTTCTCTCTCTCTAGACCATATCCCAACCAACTGCAATCCAAATACAACTCTGCTCACACCCATCTGCTGTCCAGCACAGCGTATCTGCTTTCTTTGGTTGCCGATTACCTTTCTTTTGTTCTCCATTATGGCTCTTCTCACAGGTGATTTCCTGAGCACTGAAAAACTGGTTTGACCTGTATTTTGACACTGCTAAATTCAACACCTGGCAACCCAGATTAACACTCTAAGCATTGATTAAACACCAAGAACCACTAGACCCAGGAATTTAGGGGAGGATCTGGCATCCACAAACTCATTACTATATGAACCTATGTTCATGAAGACATTGCAATAGGGAAAGGTTACGCATGCTGTCCTCACATGCATTAACAAAAAAGATAAAAGAAAACTTAAATCATGGCATGTAAATTGGCAACTATAAATTGGGTCCTCTGTTTGTCCATTGTCCTGCAGCTTACAGTGCAAATGAACACCATACTGCCAACAAAAGGTTACCAGGCATCACAGACTGCTGGATCACACCCAGAGCAAATCACTGTCATCCTTGAACTTTTGACCTAATTGCATGATGTCAGAGCAAATAAGCAGAAGCTAGGATGAAAGCACAATTATTCCATCCTTACATGTTGGTTTAACACTGAACTTACTTTCTATTTCTTTTCCCCCCGACTGCAGAAGCCATTTCTAGTTAATAAGTTACAAGCATCCTTGACTAGAAGAGCTATGACTGATTACCAGTCCTCTTAACAGATACTAATTCTGCAAGTTGACATAATTACACAATGGACATGTTTTACTTCTGAGACAACTGGAGTGGGGGTGGGGAATGGCCTTCCAAATTTGGATGATTTCCTCCCATTTAAAACAGCCAAGAATTATCTCCCTGCCATGAAGTCTGGAGAGTACTTCAGAACAGAAAACAGAAATCAGTGTCAACAGTGGTTAAAGACAAACAAGCAGCTGTTGAGAAACAGCCTGCTGTCAGAAAACCGAACAATTTGGTGTGGGCAGATTTCTTCAGTACAGAATTCTATTTAAAGTGTTAAAGCATATTATAAAATCTGCACAAAATCAAAATATTTAAATGAACTACCATTAAAATGTGGCTATCCCAGTGTCGCATTTGTCAGAGTACAACTTAAAACCCTAATTGATGTGGCCTGATTTGCATGGACCATGGTTTAGAATTATGTGCAAACCAAGCCCAGTGCCTTAACTATAGCTTATTAACTATGGTTCATTAGTGGAGATAAGCCATGGATATTTGTTGGCTTACTGAACTTAACTATGATTTAACATTATGTCCAAACATGGGGACTTCCTTAGCTATGCTTTAAGTGTGATTTGACAATCGAAATTGCCCACCAAGCAGAGACACTACGCAAGAGCAGCTGTAAAGCAAAATTGCTCTCAGTGCTAAGCCATCGTCACTGCCAACTCTGCCTGGTAACAATATCAGTATCCCTACCAATGTGGCTTTTGTTTCACAGCTGCAACATGCATAGGAGAGGAAAACTTAAAAGGGACCTTTTTGAATTATTTTCTTAGTCCGTGTTTGCACTGTTGAAAGATTGCACTGTTGAAAGATTGCAACTAAATGCAGCTTTATTACATGCCTCTTTAACCTGTAGGGAAGGGTTTCAAGTCATGTTTATGTGCCAGATACCTGCTGTTCAAGGTTTCAAAAACAATTCACACAGGTAGCAGCAGACACAATAATCATGTCACACTTTCACTGACCTAGGTGAACTAGGATGCCAGTGTGTGCATTAAGCAAGGATGTGCTTTGTGGTCTTTAACTCTCCCTAAATTTTCTATAAAGCACAGCTGGGGAAATAAAGCCAATAAACATTGCAGCAGCAAAGTGGGGCAAGTAAAAGGGTTAAGAAACTGTGTACTGCTAAGAACTCCAGGTATTTCTTTGATAGGAGAAGGTGGGGAATTAACCATTGACAAGAGCAAATGAAGCACTCAAGAGAAAATTTCCACACCTCCTCTCTAGCAGCTGGCCAATGGGAAGGGGTACTGTGATCCAGTGAGCAAGAGCAGGGTACCTCAATGGCTTTCAGGAGAGCAAGGAGAGGAAAGTGGGGGGAGGAAACAAGTCAATGAATAACAAAACAGACCTAGGATTGGTTGGTTGGTTGAACGGTTTGTGGCTTAAGCGTGGCTTGTTTCACAAATTCTGAGTTAATAAAACCATAGTTTGACTTGGTGTGATATATGCGGCCTGTGTATCAGGATGAGAAGTACAAATGATGCCTGTGCTCCTAGATACAAAATTTATTTATAGTTAATCCCCAAAAGCTCAAACACAAGGAAAACATAGACACTGCTTCAAGACAAGAAGCTTGGAGTTCAGTTGCCTAAAAGAGAATTCACAGCCTTCAAAACCATAGAAGTATAACAAAAAAATGGACACCAGTATTGATAACTTCTGTTGAAATAGTGTGATCTTAAATCAAAGTCAAATACAAAAGAATATTACATCTTGTTTTCCCTGCAGAGTTTTGCAAACATCTACTAGCTCAATTATCAGCAGATAGATATTTGTTCTTCTGAAAAATGATAGCTTGGTTTTTCAAGACAGATGGCAAATGAAGTTTTGCAGAATTCTGTGATGTTTATACGCGGTGCATGGAAAATTACAGAAGAGTAATTGACCAAACACAGCATGTCTGCCTGAGGACAGGACTCCTCCCAAGACACAAGCACACACTTTCATTGCTTCAGTGTTCCCCTTGGCACGGAGAACAAGGATTCAGTATTTTAGAGAAAATGGAAAAATATCCTGGGAAATCAGAACCACTGTTGTGGCAAGACAACCTTCTTTTTTGTGGGATGTTATTTTAAAAGAAGAATCTTTCCCCGCGTGTCAGCCCTTTTCTACTATACGTACTTCAAAACACTGTGATGACCCCAAACTGGCGAATTCAAAGTACAAAAATGATTTGGCTTTAAAACAGCAAGATGGCTCACTTTATAGAGCTAAGCCCCCGTCCCGTCTGAAATTGCCACACTCTTAGTATCTTATCAACAGATAAAATTCAAGCGGTGAAAGTATTTAACAGAAATGAGAAAACACTCTAAACAGCCACATCAAGGGCCTATTGGTTGAAAGGCAATGTATACTGCTATAAAATGTAAATATAAATAAAAAGGCACAGTCAATACTCATGCAAGCTAACATATTTCAAAGTAAGTTAACCTGATGTGCCAAACAAACCCCACACAGGCAGCTGCAGGTTTCTGTTCCTGAAAGCTCTGGAATCTTATTGAATTCTTAAGAACAACAACAATGGACCGCAATTTCGATTGTTGTTCCTCCTAAAAAATTACCTAAAGCTACCATCCTGTGCACACTTACTTGGGCAAGCCATATTGACCCCAGCAGTATTTACTTCCCAGTTTAGACTACAAGTATCTAAAGCAAAGCTGGCTAGCCTGTGACCCTCTAGATGTTGCTGGACAACAACTCCCATAATCCCTGATCATTGGCGATGAGGTTGGTGGGAGATGAAATGAAACAGCATATGGAAAAACATAGGATGCCCACCCACTAAACTAGACCTCACACCGAAACTAGACACACTCCCACTCAAAGAGAGGAGGTATCTGACTCACATGCTCCGCTGTTGACTCCACTTGTAGGTACAATACACTGAATCTACAAAATCTTTATTTTCAGCTGGAAACAGCAAGTTCCTCATTTCATAGTGAGTTTCCATCTAGTTGTCCTACATGTAAACCAAACAAAATCCAAGAGAACATCCACCCCATATAATTAAAAAAGGAGAAGCAGCTAAACAAACTATCCAAGGGTGAGTATTGCCAAACCAGTAACTGGTTACTGTGTCATGAAACAGCAATTTAGATAACTATTTTAGAGGAGTCATTAATTGTAGTTAAAGAGACATGTTCAGTCAACACAGATGGTTTAAGAAACAGCATGGATAACTGGAAAAAATCTCTTCACCCCCCCAATGTACTGTAATCTGCTTTTGATTCTGCACAACAAGCACACTGTCTTATAGTGCAAAGAATCTGGAGTTGTAACACCAGTTGTATTGCATGGGTGATACAGCTTTAGTTCACATGTGAACCTTTACATGCAAATTGTATCTCATTTTCAGTTTGTGTCTCTTTTCGGGTTGCATCCTATTATCTGCTTCCACTGGTTCCTCATTTTTAATCCTTAACTGCAAGGCTTTTCAGTTCTCAAGAGTGGGATATTAAACTTTATAAACAAACAATAAAACTCAGTAGCATCATCCCAGTTCTTTCCCAACACTGCTCCAGAGGATTTTGCAGTTGCGGGTGGTAGCAAGAAGCACACCCAATTCTGCACAGCTGGTCTTCAAACTTGCTGGATCACGTATGTGTGTATTTCATACGCGGATATGTGTACCCAAGTAGAAAAAGTGAGGTTCTGTTTTAAGGCTGCTGAAGGAGGTAGAGAGAGATGCCTCCTTGCGTACTTTCACTTTAATGGCACAAGACCCTGAAAATGCCAGCATATTCCATATGTAAGTTCCATATTCAGGAACTTACATTTTTCAAAAGCTTAACTAAGGCACAAAATAGAGCCTTTATTATCAAACTTCGGTTATCCAAGTCCACATAAAAGACAGGGCCTTATCTGGCCCCACTCTGATGTGGTCAGGAGGACTGCCAGCAATAGAGGATTAGTGGTAGCACTGAATTGCTCCCTAAAGCTTTGGTGTGCTCCATATAGCCCAAATCAGACCTAATGCATAGTATTCTCATTGAGAGAAACTTCTGCTAATTAAAGCATGAGATGTTCTCCTCTTCATTCCCCTGGGAGTTTAGATAAAATGAAGCTGAATGAGAAGAAATAAAAAGCTGCTTGGACATTTAACAGTGCTTTACAAATGAGTCATGTGCTGCTCTCAGTTTAATGTGGTTAATAGCCCTAAATTGAATTATGTTAATTTAATATAATTTAAATACAGATTAATGTTGAGGCTTTGACACATAACTTGCATTAAAAGTGCAAAGGTTTGTCTAAACTGCATTTGGATACCAAGGTGTAACTTATGGGAAAACGGAACAAGTTTGTTTCATTATAATTAGTAGGACAATCAGTCTTACAGTACAAGCTAATGATATCTACTCAAATGGAAGTCGTGTGGAATTCAATAAGGCTTAGGGCTTATAAACATCCACCTCCAGAAAACCAGAATTGACATTTGCTCTGGTTTAGCTGTACAGAGTGGTTTTCCCAAGGGAAGCGCAGGGCTAAATAAATAAATAAATGCATGCTTGGAGTGTTAAAGTATGGACTTCTGCTTGGAAAGAGTGAGGCAAAAGGCAAGTGAGGATGAGCCCTTAGTCTCAGGTAAGTGGGGCTAGAACTTAACTCATACAAATCTGTTATTTGTCAGTTAGGAGGTTTTACTCTGTTCTGTCTGGAAAGAGGATATACTATTTCAAGGATGTAGCTTGAGTTCTAACTGCCATTTTCCTAATTTATTTGAATTTCAATATTTGGGGGGGGGGGTTGCAAAGAATGCTATTTAAGGTCTGGCTCTGTGTAAAATAAACCTACTTCCTGTGCTGTCATGGGTTCTAGTAACAAAATAACTACGGAAGGCAAGAAAAAGGAAAGGGGGGTTTCCGTCTGTGGTTCTTCAGAAAAGGTAACATGTAACCAGCTACAAGTCTTGATATGATTGCTACAGAAACTTTTTGAAATGCTGTTATTGTTCTTACAAAGACACAAACAGGCTAGTCAAATGACATATTATGTAAATTCCTTCCAGTAGCAGCTTAGAGACCAACTAAGTTTGTTATTGGTATGAGCTTTCATGTGAATGCACACTTCTTCAGATACACGCGAAAAGCTCATGAAAGCACAATACTACAATACTGTCTTATTTATTTTATAGTACAGTACATTGATTACTGCTTTCATTTTATGGATCAATGGTCTCGTTGGATAGTAAAATTCATGTTAAATTGCTGTTTTTAAAAGTCTGGAACAGATTAATCCGTTTTGCATTACTTTCTATGGGAAAGCGCACCTTGGTTTTGGAACGCTTTGGTTTTGGAATGGACTTCCAGAATGGATTAAGCTTGAGAACCAAGGTACCACTGTACAGAAAGCCCTAGAAAGTGTTTCAGTGTACTATTAGAACCAAGCCTTACAGTGACAAGTGAGCTTTGCAATTTCTTTACATTAAAATAAACACAAAGACTGCATATGCACAAGGACTGTGCCACTGTGATACTGTACCTTAATGCAATCACATCCTCTAGTTAGTAGCATACCACTAACCCCATGGTGGAGTGCAGTATTGAACAGTCTTGCTTTTAGCGCCGGGTTGTGCCTGCAGGATATACTTCTGCACTCAGAACTTCAGGCTTCACGGAAATTGTTGCTGCTTTGTGGTTGGGCTTCATATGACAGGCCTAGCTGCACGTGCTGATAAGCCATTCAAAGAACTAACATGATCTGCTCTTACTAAGATCTGTATTAGATGCAAGCAGCTAAGATAGGCAAACGTGCCCTTGAAAAATATGACCAGGAGGACGCATTTTGCTGGAAGCAGCAAATTTCTACTAATTGCTCTCTTTTCTCCCTGTCCTCAGTTTCTGTAGCTTTTACATCTGCTTAGTACAAAAATAAATAAATATTATCCCTCCCCACCTCAACAGTGCAGGAAACGGCTGTCTCAAACTTCTTTCTTTTAGCCAATTTTGTATTTTCAGGAACCACTGAAAATGTAACACCCTTCTTTTGAAACAAGTGCAGCTGCAAGCGCTGTTGCATCATAAAGCCTGAAACTGGATCGACTCAATGATGTGTGGGCCAGAAAAAAGAGAGCAGCTGTTGGGACTTCTGTCCAAGTAAGCAGCTGTCCATACTGGAGGAGGTCTGGATATGCATTCTTAAGATGTCTGTAAAATGGAAGCTTGGCTACTCCCTAAACATTTCATGTTACTACTACTATTACATGATTGACCTTAGCTGTACATCTCAATTGGAGAAAATATGTAACACTGCTGCATATATTCAGAGGTGGATTTAGGGGAGCACGACCAGTTTGCCCACACTGGGGGCAGAGCTGAGAGGGCGCCGCAACAGTGACTTATAGAATGTATGTTGAGAGGCGGTATGTGCACGCGACCAATTTTTGGCATTGCACAGGATGCCACTGAAATTTGCAAGTCTAAGTCTGCCACTGATACATTTCGGGGGGGGGGCATTAAGTAAAATTGTAACTATGTGTCAAAGTCTTTCTGGAAGTTTTGACAAAATAGCTAAGTCCAGGAGTTCGTGAGCTTGCTAGTTCTGGATGAGGCTGCATTCCCTCTGAAAGAATGGCTACATAGCTTTCAGGTCCTCTTGAATCAATCTTTGTCATTGTAGGACCAAGCAACCTCTTTGGCAAGGACCACCTACCATCAACTTAGGCTGGTACACCAAGTATGTCCTTTCCTAAAGAGGGCTAGCTTGGCCACCATGATCCATGCATTGGTATCCTCACAACTGCACAACTATGATGTGCTTTCTGGGGGGCTTCCCTTCAGACTGGTCTGGAAGCTGCTGCAGGATACTGCAGTGAAGTTGTTAAATGCAGCACATAATTACATCTGCATTGAGGAAACTGCTCTGGCTGCCTATTCGGTACTGGGCTATCTTCAGTGTGTTGTTACTAATACCTAACTAATACCAAGGCATTATTACTGAACAACTTGGGACGAGATTAAAGCAGATTTCAGGTAAATGAATTAAGTAAATAATGGATTGCATAGTGCAAACGGCAGAAATAGTGGTTCTCTCAGGCGTTGTCCTAGAACTGAAGATATCTCAGTAGTTCTTTCCAAGTTTCAGGAGGAGTTAATGTTGCTTCAATTCCACCAAGAGTGTACAAGATACTTACACATTTACTTGGATATAGATGTTGTGCTTCCTCTTCTTCTTGTTCTTTCTTATGTCTTTTTTAAAGTACCCAGAAGCAAATCAAGGGTGGGGTAAGAGACCGCTCTGGCGAAGATAGCATCCTGTTCTTTGTAAGAAGCCACAAACTTGTTGTTCACATTTAGGTTTATCTAGGCTTCCTGCAGCTGCTTCTTCCCACCCCCACCCCTTATCCAACTGGGACAATCAATGGTATGTATCTTGAAAGGTCATGATAGCCATTGTCCTTAACTCACTGTCTGAAATATAACTGGCTCAGCTCTTGGCCAATCTGCTTTAGTGTATGTCAGACAGAAGTTGGAGTGAGGGTATCAAAATAGTAGAAATGTAAAATGTAATATGGCTAGCCCTACAGACCTCTACATATGTAGGCTTTCCACTGAATATATCTACACACCATGCATGAAAAGGGACTTATACTAGTCATGGGGTTGAGAGACAGAGCTTATCCAGACAATGAAGTCATGCTGCTACTCCATCCTTTTGGAGATAAGTCCTGCAACTCTTAATTCAAAGACAAGTTTTCATTATATAATCAATAAAAACAAAAGATGCCAGGAGTCATCTTGCTGACTTCCACTCTTTTTTTAAAAAGCTGGATGAATTGTGCTCCCATGTATGATAGGGGAAGCAGTCGCACTCCAAGGAATAGCAAATTAGTTTCACAGCAAATTCTGTATTCATCTTAATTTACTTCAGCCCTTACACCCCTCCTTGTAGGCAGGATCTTGGATGTTCCGGTCCTAAATGGCATATGCATTTAGGAAATAAGATGCCCATGGCATTTGCTGAGCTACATAGAATACTGCAAACTGCCCTGTGATCCTTGGATGAATGGCAGTATATGCATTTTAATAATTATAATAATTTTGACAGCACTCCAAATTGCAATGGCTCACTTGCTGAGGGAAAAAATCTCATTTGCTCAACAACAATATAAATGCTTATTGAGATGTGGCGAAAAGAAAGCCATTCTACAGCTTCTTGCTATAAATGAAGGTGGAAACATTCCTTCCTCAAAGCAAGTATGGCAGGAGCTGGGACACTTTGGCCCTCCAAATGTTGTTGGATTACAACTTCCATCATTCTTGACCATTGGCCATGCAAACTGGGACTGATAGGAGCTGTAGTCTAACAATATCTTGAAGGCCACAGGTTAAATACTGTTATTGGGAGTGTGGTGTGCCTGCTCCTCTCTTCTTCCTCCATCAGCAACAATGCAGATGTTAACATCTGTTTAATTGACATAGCAATATAACATGTAATCAAGTTCTTGTTGAAAAATAAATTGGTACGTGACAAACGCTATAGAAAGAAAGGCGGAGGGGAGGGGGGAGAAAGAGGAAGACAAGAGGTGCACAATTTCTAATTTGTGCAAGACACAGAACCAAGGAAATGATGCAACAAGCTACCCATGTTTCTGTGACTCAGTGGTTGTTCATAACATGAGTAGGGTGATTTGCTTTAGTGGCACCTCAAGGGTCTGTGTCTGGAAATATGGAACCCAAAATTTTCCAGCGACGACAGAAGTCTACACAGGAAGGCATTGGGGTGCATCCTCAACTTCCTGTAACTGTTTTTACTCCAGGGAAGAAAGCACTTTGCTTCCATTTTTTTGAAAATAGGGTCTTGTCCCATTTAGTTATTAATACTAGTTTGGCAGTTATGCCAGGAAGGAAGAAAACCTGCTCTCAGCCAATTCCACTTTCCCAAGTTCTTAATAATTATCCAGGAAATAAAAATTCACAAGTGTCTCAGCTGTTTCACTCACCAAAGTGTGTAAACAGTTACTGGCTACTTATTTTTTAATGTTTGGAAGTATAACTCCTATTGGACACATGCTATGATTCTTGGCTAAACAATTTTACACAATAGGGTAACAGGGACCTCTCCAATGCATCTTTGAACAACAACAAAGTAAAAAAAAAATGGCAAGCAAACAAAATTAAATGCAGGATCTGCATCTGAGTTCCAAGCTGATCAACTCCATCAAGATTTAACACACCCAATTAAGCCATTTTGCATTTATAATGATTTTTTACAATCATATTTTTTATGGCAGCCTCTCACTTCAGTTTCACAAGTCAAAGTCATGTCAATACAAGAGGAATCAGAGGCTGAGAATTTTCAGCTGTTTCAGAGGGAATAACTACAAAGGCTGAAGAGTATATTGCCAAAATACATAGGTCTTCTCTCAAATCTTCAGGATTAACAGATCCATTATGGCCTACGTTTTTGTGTCTACCTCCTCAGACATATGAACTACTATAATCAGTTGGAAGATGTGCGAGTATAGGAACGAGGGGCATTGCAAGAAAAAGGACATGAAATACAAAGGGGTAGATTTTGTGATTGCAGTACTGATGTGAAATGTAACAAATTATTTTGTTAAATTTCTGCTGCATGTATTTAGTGTTGAGCATATATTGCTTGATTGTAATAAAACCTCTAAGCAGTTAAGGGGTAGGGTAGCATTAATGCTAAGCTTTGAAATAGCAGTTCACACATCACCAGTTAGTATAGACTTGCCCTTCCTTGTAACAACATATGAGCTTTTTAAAAATTCTCAGCAAACTTACTTCAGAGTAACCCTCAGTGAACCCAATGGGAACAGAAGGTTCAGTTACTACAGTACAATGCAATGAATTTATGTGCGCTACCATATACATGATTTGCATCACCCATTCTTACAACTTCCTACCAATCCTCTCCAGCCAGTCCCTGATACAGGGGTAAATATCAGACGTAATAGAAGCTATGGTTTCCCACTATGCGAATGTGTATCCAGTTTGCACCTTTACCCCCTCTTCTCCCTTTCTGGGTGTGCCTCTGAGTTGGAGAAAAACTTTTGCTTGCTTTTTTTTTTAAACAAACCAGAGTTCCTCACTATGTCTGAATTCATGGAACTGTGGATTGTTTGTTTAGTGAAAATAAGCCAGAATTAAATCATGATTGCAGATCCTGGTTTGTTCTAACAAACGTAAAACTTTAGTCAGGACATAACAGAGAACTGTGGTTAGTATAAAACTGATCTCCTGATGGGTGAAAAGGGGAAGTAAGCACAATGTTCACTGTGGTTTATTCATAAGTGAAGACCGTTAAGACTGAATTAGGCCTATGTGTGTTCTAAATCATAATCCCAGAGCTGGTTCAAGCTTCTGCCTAAGGCAAAGGAAGAGATGGCACTCCCTATTCCATGTACAGAAGCTGGCTGGACTGGCATTTGAATTTTGCTTCAATGTTGGTGATGGAGTTACACCTGAGAGGCTAGCTTAGTGTGCAGGGCTCTGCCCTCCAACACCATGCTGCCAGTTTCAGAGTTGGCTGCTTCACTGTGCTCAGTGATAGAGCCAGCGCTGCACATTCACGGGTCAGCAGTAATCCACACTTCTCACTACTTCCATCCTAGCCCATGGAGTAGCACTTTGTGCAGCATGGCAGCATGATGGATGCTGCAATGTCAGCAGAAGAGGTAGAGTCAGGTCACAAGAGAAGTGACAAATATCCCCCTAAACTGGGTATTTTATCTCAGTTGCATCCTCAGCAATGAAGAACACACATACATAGCCAGACCCTACTCATGTTTACTTAGATGTCAGCTTACTCCCAACTAAATGCATGTAAGATTGCAGCCTATGAACATTTAGTAACTTTGCACAATTTCAAATTAAAACATGAAGAGCCCTAACTAAAAACAGGATACAAGAAATAGAAACCTGACATGAGACTTCACTGTAATAGAGTGGAGAGAAACAGATAACAGTACATACAGGACAGAGTACGGTTGGGGAAAACCAAAGGCAAGTGGAAATCAATGAAGGGATTCAAGCATGGGCACAACATGAGCAAAAGGGGAAGGAGATAGATGTACCAGCAGCATTTCTGAATTCTGCTGAAGAAGAACTTTGAAAAAGAAAGAGGAAGTTCTAGCCCCTTGAACAGGAAGCCTCCGAAACTTTTACTTATAGGAACATGTAGCAATGATTGTGCAAGATCAAGAAGCATATTCTGTGTGCAACATCTTATACATGGAAGGCGAATGATCATAGCTTTACAGTGTTATAAAATTTGGTGACAATGACCCCTCAGGCAAAATACTGAGAAATTATTTAGCTCAACAACTACACAAAACCCATTTCCAATGAAAAGGAAGGTAAATGCCAACAGGTTTTTTTGAATTTCCATCCCATGCTGAAGAGGTACTTTTCACGTTGTTGTTGTTTTTAAATAAACTTGATTGATTTTCCTCTAAAGCCAAGCAACTAGTTCCTCTGAAAACTAGCCATGACTAGCTCAGTTCACATTACGGAATGTTATCCCAGTGAATCCAGTGGTCAGAATATTTTCATTTTGACTTCAATAAAAGCAATGCTATATGATAACAATGAGTGAATTTATTGTAAGCCCATCCATCCTTTTTTCAAATTGGAAAACTGGATTCATTCCATGTATGCCCCAAAACAAGTGAAAACAGATAGACAGACATGCAGCCCGGGCTGTATAAATTTATTGACCCTTATTGCATAACCCTCTACAGTTATATTAACTTCAAAGTGATGAAGCACAGGAGGAATAAGATATATACCAATGACCCTTTCCATGGAAGCCCTGCACACAGGCTTTTCACCTCCCCACAATTGGCTTGGGGGTGTCTGTGTCAGAAGAACCTCCAGAACAGTGCAGAAGGGTGGAATCATTCCATCTGACAAACCTTCTGCTTGTGCAGATGGAACGCTTGTAATAGTGCACGTTTAATTCCACCCACAAACACTAAGAACATAAAGAAGAGCCCTGGTGAATTTCCTACCAATCAGCATCATCAGATAACCCTGGGTTCTTGTATTAGGAGGAAGGCTAGAAATACTTCTCTGTCTTCACACCATTATATACCTCTATCATGTGCCCCCTTCTGTACCATTTCGTCAGATGTTGCAACCTTTCCACATAGGACGAATGTCTCCAGGCCCTTGAGCATTTCCGTTGCCCTTTTCAACTTCAGCAGCAGATGAAAGTGCTATGAATACGCCAGAAGAACAAGCTTTTCTAAACACACACACACACACCACAGAATGCCTGTACCTTCCTGTATTTCATGACATTTTGGCCTCCCTCTTTTATAATTTTCCAGCTATACCTGTATATGTAATACATACATACATGCTAGTTATTATAACATCATCAATGCACACGGTGCTTTACAGGGTACAAAAAGGGTCAGGTACCTGCCCTGAGGGGTTTACAGTTACAGGAGCTTTCAAAACTGACAGTGTTTCATGCATAGGACAGACAAAAGCTGGTCTACAAAAGCTTATGCTGCAATAAAGACTAGCCTTCAGAGGTGCTGCAAGACTCTGTTCCAGAATCAGTAACATGTCCACTGCTACATACTACTAGAAGTTCAGTGAGGATTCAGCCTAAATGATATTTTATACAGCTGCAACAAGAATCCTGCAGTTCTTTATTTTACTGTCTGGCCTCACACTCTGTGCAAGCCAGAGCTTAACAAAAGTGCAAGGCAAACTTTCCACATAATGGAGCTTATGAAGCATATAAGAAGAGACAGGCAAACAAAGAAAAGGATCAAGGGCAGGAACTATTCAGCATCATCCTTTGTTTCCGGATCTCATGTGGCTCAATCAATGGGGCTCCTGCAAGTTGAGCTCTTTGAGGACTGGAATCTTTCTATTCACATTCAGATCTACCAGAGTATCCATACTGAGCTGATAATGAGAAAACATTCTAGAGAAGCTAGAAGTTGCAGGAAGGAATATTTCCCAGTGAATTAATTTAAACAGACGTTCACCTTTGAACTTTCAGGAGGAAAACACTCATGCACCCACACACAACTCAGTTATCCAGATGCAAAGCATGAAACAGGTGTTTTGCTTATTACTATACAAGCCTTGCCATTCAAATATTGAAAGAAAACTTAAAACTGCACAATGTTTCAAGGACACATCACAAAGTTTCCCCCTCTCTCCCTGTTTGCACTTGCTTTCTTTTTATAATCTCTTCCGTGCTTTTCACCTGCTCACAGGCTTAAAAGTTGTACTGATAACATCTGCACAACATTTGAAAAAGAGGAAACGAGAAACTAAGCACCTGCTGCTGACATAAAACAGTACAAAACTGTGCTGGGCCTGCCGCTTAGAAAAGTCACAATAACAGCCACCGGCAACGTATGACTGAGGAGGAGTTTACAGAGCGGAAAGAGTGTGACAAACCAATTGAGTCTGAGCACTCTGGGGAAAGTCCAGTTCTTAAACGCTGCTTAACAGATAAACGCCTTTGTATGTCGAGAGGGTACAGTGAGAGGGCTCGGAAAGGGTGGGGAGAATGAAATAAAAAGACTGCTGTTACAAGTGAGCTTCGCGTTGAATGCCACATTTAGTGTGTGTGTCCCCCCCTTCAAAGAACGATTTGTTCTGCAAACACATACTTGTACTCCCAACCTCGGATCGCTCCTGGTGTTCATCTACTGTACTTTGAATTTGGTTCATGCATTGTTAGGTTTGTGCAATTTAGGGAGGGAAGAGGTGCAGGGTTTGAAACGCACCGACAGAGCTAAACAATAACCCATGCTTTCATTCAAAGGGTTGGCTCCTTCCCCCAGGAGGAAGACAATGATGTCCCCCGTGTAAGGGGGGGGGCTCTCTGTGTGTAGGGATGGGTGGTATTTCCCCTTTTTATTTCGTGTGCGCTCATGTCCTCAGGTGCCATTTGCTTAGGCTTATAATACAGTACTCTTTGAAGTCCTCCGCTTTGGAAGCCTCCAACGTGACCGCAGGTTCACAGAAGGTGGACAAGCCGCCACACTCCAGCCCAGCCCAGCGACTTCTCCATCGGATTTCTTTCTGAAGAGCAGCTTTTTCCCCCGCTCCCAAACTCACCTGCAGGATCTTGTCCAGCCCTTCCTGGCCCAGGCAGGGGAAATCCTTGAGGAGTTGCGTTTTCTTGTCCTTGTAGCTCTTCGTCGCTTGCTTCCAGTAAGGCTGCTCCAAGACTTCGAAAATCGCTGCTCCGATGGACAGGTAGAAGATGATCGCCGACGTGAGCAGGGGACCCCTGTCGACCATGGCGGCGCCCAGTGGGGGACGCTCAGCGACAGCGAAAAGGAGAGGCGGCCGCCGGGATGTGCCTGGCGAGGGAAGCGGAGAGCAGACCTGAGCTCCCTCTGGAGAGAATGCGAGGGACTCTCGCGCGCTGCCTTGCCTTAGCCTGCCCGCCTCTGCTCCCCACCCCTTCCTCCTCCCCGAAGCCCCTCTTTTTATTTGCCTCTCACTTCATTCTGCTCTCCTCCCACCGTCTCCTCCTCCTCCTCCTCCTCGTCGCTTCCCCCCACCGAACCATCCGTTCTTCCGACGGTCCTCCTTTCTCTGCCTGCGTCTCTTTCGCTGTTTGAATTTGGTGCCCTTCTGCTCCCCCACTCCTCTCAACCAGCGGCGCATGCGGAGCCGTTACCGGTTGGCCGGTGGCGGCGGCGGCGGCTCCGTTCTCCCGCCTCAGAGACGGAGGCAGCGGGGAAGCCTCATTCAGCCCGCCTGTGTCCCATGTGGCGCGCGGACTCCGTGTCCCGGCGCGTTCCGTGGCAGTGGCGGTGGCAGCAGCGGAGAGAGGGCGCCGTGGTCGCCACGCCGCGTGCGCCAACAGCCGTCTCTTTCTCAGCTTCTCCCAGCCCGCTCTCTCAGCACAGAGTGGCCCCGGCCCGCCCTGAGAAAAGCTATTTAGGAGCGGAGCGCCCGCCCTGCGCGGTGCCAGCTCGTGGAATGGTCAGAGCTAGCTGCTGCTGCCACCGCCTGGGCGGGGTGAGCTGCGCTCCTCGGCAGTTAAGCGAGGTGCTTGCTTGCTCTTACGTTGACCTGGGTGGGAGCCTACGTCAAGTGTGTGTGTGTCTGTGTGTGTCTGTGTGTGTGTGTGTCTGTCTGCCTGCCTGTCTGTCTGTCTTTCACTCTCACATTCCCGCCCTCCGAGGGCTGAAGGAAGGCTCAGCACTGGCAAAAAAAAAAAAAAAGGAAAAAAAAGGGGATTTAAAAGTTCAAAAGAGTAGCCACGTTCGTTATCTCAGATAAAATGATCACTCTGGAGCTGAAGCTCATCCGTATGCTTTACGCAGTGCTGGAAAAGGAATAATGATGATGATGAATAAAATAATAAAATAAAATAAAATAAAATTGTATAACATCCTTTATCCACAGATCTCAGGGCATAAAAATACAAGATAAAAACACAAAAAGTAGTGGCCAGGCCTGCTTCCCTTGGCAGCAGTGCGTTTTGGTGGGGGCCTCCATGCTGCACCCCAGTCCTTGCCCCACCACCAAGTGACAGACGGCTATCTCCCTCCCTTTCTTTCCCCTTTTCCTCTCAAGGAGCTCAGGGCAGTGTACATGGTTCACATTATCCTCCCACAACCCTGTGAGGTAGGTGAGGCTGGGAGGCCGTGGCCAGTTTAAGGTCACCCAGTGAGCTAATGCCGGTCGCCCAGATCAGAGTCCATTGCTAACCACTGCACCATGCTGGCTGCCAAATAATAATAATGGTGGGTGAGGTTGCCTTCCTCTAAGCATGAGTGGGTTGACTTTGCCCTGGTGCAGCTTCCCAAAGAGAGAGTCCAATCACCTATGGCTGCTTGCTCACCCTCTGTCTCTAGTGGGTGGGTGACAGGCATGTTGCATCAGTGCAACTGATACCCAAAGATTCTGCTTCCCCAGCATCTCTTACAAATTCAATGGTGGCTGGTGCTCATTGAGACTGGTGGCATGGGTGTCGTCAGGATTTATGTTAAGGGGGACAGGCATCATGTTAGGGAGGGCAGAACCTCAGTTAGTTAAGTATTTTTATTGATTTACCCGTTTTAGGGGGGCAGCTGCCCCCTGCCCCCTCCCTTGGCTATGCTCATGACTGGTGGGATAGAAGGCAGGGGTGCCAGTAGGAGGTTGAACTAGAGCCAATGACAGGCAGAAACCACTGGTCCCCATTTTTGTCCCCAACCTCCTCCTTGGTGACTTCTAAAATTTCAACACTGGGATGAAGGAGGGGGAAGCTGTCAGTCAGTGCCACCCCCCTAGACTGGGTGTCAGTACAGTTGTGGCAGAAAACTCTCAGGTCCACGCACAGCTTTCCAAGTGTCCCTAGAAATATTGTCAACCCAAGCGTGCTTTGGCAGTTGAGTCAGTGCTGAAGCAACAGAAGGCTACAATCCTTTTCACACTTAACATGTTAGCAAGTCCCATAAATTTAGTTATTTGTACCCTTTGGGGGAGCTTTGAGGCTGGCTCATTTCAAGACTCCGTGATGGCATATTTTCCAAGGCTACCCATTGAGCTTCGTAGATGGCACAGATTTGAACCCAGATGGTCTTGTTCCAAATTAAGCACTTCTGCATAAACACAAATTAGAACAGCATGTAAGTATATCTTTAGCATGTCTGGATGGTAACCTGAATGTGTTAAGAGATAATGAGTAGAAAATGAACCTTCAAATCACAGTATCTATAGTCCAAAACGGTTTTGTTTCTTGGTCTAAAATCTCTCACACAAATTATTTTTGTCCCCCTCCCACAGGTCATAATAAAAATAACAAGCATATCTAGAGTAATATTTTCTCACTTAACATTTGGAGGTAAGCATATTTTCTCAAAGAACAAAACATGCTTGCTTTTTCTACCTCCGTTTTTCAGAGGGTGATCATATTAGTTTGCAGCAGCAAAACAAACTGAGTCTTGTGGCACTTTTAAGGGCTAACCAGTTTTATTTTGGCAAAAGCTTCCATGGGCTAGAGACCACTTCATCCGATGTATCATGAAATGCATCTCTTTAACCTCAATGACTACAGTTAAGGTTTGGTGGGTAGTCCCGCCCCCCCAGGCATGGGCTCAGTCCTGTCAATGATTTCCCCACACTTACTTTGTAAATGTTTTACTAGGTACACCCTGGGTGGAAAGTAAAAGATTAGCATTCTCACCCCAATATGTGAGGTCTCACACATTTAAGGATAAAAGAAAGTTATAAAGAGTTGCAGGCCTTACTGCTTCTCACCATCACAGACAGCTTCATGTTTGCCTTTGGAAGTCAGCTATGTCCTGCTGGTCCTCATTGTGGAGATACAGCAGTTAAAGTTACAAGAACAATATTTCCCCATTGCCATCCCTAAAGCAAGACCTAGGCTCCCATCCTATACCAATTTACCTGGGAGTATGCCCCATTAAACACATAATTACTTCTGAAATACACATTTATAGCATGTGGCTAAGCTGTGTTGCAAAGTTTTTACTTTTTGCATTTGTCATTTGAGGAGGTGATTGTTTAACACCCACCACACTTTATTGTGTAGTAGTATTTGCTGAAAACAACTTCTTTGGAGCACAGTACCTGATCCCAGACAAAATCACCACAGGAAGGATGCATTCTGGTTACTAGGGGGGAAGATGGAATTACAAAGATTCCATGGACTACTAGAATATAAGACAGAAGCAGGGCAAGTGCACTAAAGAGGAGGGGGAAAACTCGTTAGGACCCCAGGGATTCCTATCCCCCAGTGTCCAAACAAATCAATTATCAATCAGCGGTTTAACTTCACTAACGGGAAAAGCACTGACAGGCATGACCAGCCAGAATGACTCATTTCATAGGCATTGCTTAGAAGGGTATCTGCACATTTTGATTCATAACTTTCTTTCCCCTGCTTGTGGGCAACAGTGAAGAGTTTCATGGCTGCATGGACCCAATGGAACTGGGACTACTGCTGTAGAAAATACTGATCTGGATGGACTAATGATCTGACTTGGTATAAAACAGTTTTCTTCTTTTTCTAATGGGACGTACTCCCATGTGCATGGGATAGAAGCCTCAGTCAGAAACTGACAAGTAGCATGGGAAAATATTTTCATTTTCTTTGAACTATTCTTTTGTCTGTATGTTTGTCTGCATTCATTGTAAGGGACCGCCACATAAATACTGGCATTGCATGTAGAAGATTGTGCGTACTTAATAGTGTGCAAGTGAGAAACTCTTGTCGGTGGTTTTCTGTGACACATTTAGAAACCAGCCTTTATCCACAGTTTACATAAGAACTAAAGTACAAAGCAGACAGCGCAGAAGGATCTTGCAAAATGATATCACCAGGAAATAAACTGACTGATGAAATCAGTACTGATAACCATAAAGTAATGCAACAACTACTGAAAAACAGTTCTAGCTAGAGTGTTAGGCTTACATTAGCCGTTAGCCAGTCAGGAATGAAGTGGATTTAAGTGAGATTGTTCACTCACTACAGCAGCAGGAGGGACCTAACATGCCTGGAATATGCTTTCCTGCACAGATCCTTTTTGTCTGTTACTCCATAAACTGGCACATTGGTTGCACTAAAAATTTCTATAAATAAAAAATAATAATAAGTGGTGGATATGATCCAAAACTACAGTTAATTTTATTTATCCTTGGTGGAATTATGATAAGGTAAGTTATATTGGAAGGAAGCTGTTTTTGTGATTAGTGCAGTGATTGGCTGTGACTTTTCATTTAATCAATTGCTAGGGTATTGGAAAGACTTTTTGTGTCAGGAGCATTATGATTTGTGGTAGAATTTTTAACTGCAGTTAAAATCTTAATAGCTCCTACATAGTATGATTCAAACCCACCAACTTAGAGAATGGGTTTCAAAGACTTGTGACTTTGCCTTAATGGCTACATTGCCTAAATATGTCCACCCGTGTGATTGTAAATGTTGATGTGAGCCAAACTAAACTGACAGAATATTGAACAGAGATACCACAACGTTTCTTGTATTTTTGTGGAGCTTGGAGCTTAATTTTGTGTAGATTATCTTAGCGTATTTGAACTTCCAGTATTTCACAATTATTAATGCATTTCATCACAAGATATAAAACTTTCATTACGCACTGAGGAAAAGGTATTAGGTTGCGCCCACTTACTTCATTGTGAGTATTCTGAAATAGCTGGGTTGTGGATTGCATAAAACTTACATATCCTTAACACTTGACACTGGCTTTCCCATGACCTTTATGACTCAGCCCCAATTGGAGTTGGTTGTTCCCACCCATCCGGAAGTTTCGAGGATGGAAGAAATAAACTGTTATAGGTGTGCTCTTCCTGAAGATGGGCATTAACCGAGACTGTTGGCATTTGAACAAAATCTGTGCTACAAAACATGAAGACCCTTTTTTCTGTGCTAAAACATTACTCGCCATAGCACAACCTTTGAATTTTAGGGTGTGTTTTTTAAGCTTATAACCCAGGATAGCAGCAGCTCTTGAAAAACAACAACTATAATTTTAGTGGGCAAAATAAATATTGTTATTTTTTTAAAATATGCCTTGTAATTGGGTTTACAGAAGACAAGATAGAATGAAGTGGCTGGATGGGTAGGAAGCACCAGCTGGGGAAACCCCAAGGGAACCCCCCGGGGAAGAAGGGTCAGAGCCAGGGGATTGGTGGCAGGACAACGATGCGTAGTCAGAGGAAGAAGAGGAAGCAGACTGGGAGGAGGAAGTGTTGGCAGCTGAAGAGGCAACAGGGTTTAGTGAGCAGGAAGAGCCTGGGGCAGAGAGCAGTGCAGGCTCAGAAGTAGAAGAGGAGGCTGGAGAGGAGAGGGCCAAGAGGCAGAGATGAGGCAGGCTGCTGAAGAATCTAGGGAGTCTTCCCCTCCTGCTGTCACCAGCTCCCCTCCATGCTGGTCTCCCAGAACACACACACAGAGTTATGAAGAGGGTGGAGCAATGAGATACAAGGTGACAGAGCCTTGGACTACTGGGGATGGAACTGGGGGAGGAGCCTTATAGAGTGGTAACTGCCTTCAGTCCTTGCAACTGCCTCATTGGGGCAAAACCTACTGGGAAGAGTAGCTGTGATCACTAGGACTGCACTGTTTTGGTTTCTTTGAATAAAGAGTTAACTTCACTAATGGCATGTTTTTATTGCTGACCTACTCCTGACTCTGGTTCCTGACATGAAATTTCCAAAGAAAATGTGATTGTTGACATAATCATGAAATTGCTCTAGCTCTTGTCAACAAACCCTTTTAGTTTGGAAATTTCACTTCACTCATCTCGTCTTAGGCAGAGTGAATTACAAGGCATATTTCCCCTAGCTGCTACAGTTTATGCTATAAGGAAGAATTTGTCTTAGCCATGGGTGCTCTTAGAGCTGTGCTTTTCTTTAAGCGCTTTTCCATAAATGGCACCTCTGTTTCTGTCTTCTGATTTTAAAATGCCTCGCTTTACCTCATAAATGTTTCCCTCTTTTCTCTCTCTTTTTTTAATCCTCCTTTTCCAGTCCCTGACTTTTTCTCACCCGCTCTGTTTAAACAGTGCCTTTATTGTTCACTCCCAACACCTGTCACATGGGCCCCACAGTTTTTCCTGTTAGTTGAGTTAATGAAAAAGTCGGGTTCATTTAAATCATAGTTAAAAGTAAACCTAATTTTTTAAAAATACAATGAGGTAGAAACAGATAATATGGTTGTGAGCAATTCCACAATTATCAATCATTCTTACTATTTGCATAGGTCATCAGTTTCAGGCTTTCAAGTCCAGAAAGGAAATGACTTTCAGCTGAGGTGTGTGTCTAAGACATATTTGCTGTACAGATGTTTCCTAGATCAAGCACAATTAACAAATAGATGTCAGAAAAAATGGTTCTAGATCAAGCATAGGATGGTGTGCAGCAGAAGCATTGGCTTGAGACTTGACTAATCATGGTGTAAATTTAAATGGGTGTTTTGGAGTTTGAAATACTTTGGAGCCCATTCAGTCTGACAAAGGCCACTGATGCTGATGGCAAGAAAATTGGCCCAGGATTTCCAGTAAGTGTTCATGGAAGACAGAAGACAAATTTAAATCAAGCTCTTTGGGTGAATGGCCAGCCTGTATTTTATTTCACTTCAACTAGTGGTGCCTCAGGGCTGTCAACAACTTGGTTGCAGCCAAATTTAAGAAGGATCATGCCAGCAGTACCATTTTTTAAAAAAATTGAAGTTCAAAAGGAAAAAATGGTCCAAATGAAAAAAATGAACAAGGATATATTGTTTGTATTGAAGGAGCTAGTCCTTCAGGAATGAACCCACCACCATTTCCAGTAATGATTATTTAGAAGCTATGTGCTCTGTTGCTTATTCATCTTTGGCTTGTGAGCACACATCAAGCTGTGTTTTATCTAGCTACTGTCATAAATCACTTGTGTAAAGGAGAGTGTGTTGCTCAATGAAATGGTGTTTAGGCAGACTTTCCTTTGGCTTCAGGAAAGTCTTTTGGTCTTAAGATCACATTATGTCACATTCATTCTTCATGGCAGATTGGCTACACTGGTTTTGGGAAAGCAGACGAGCTTTTGGTTTTGCTGCAAATGCTGATTGAAACATGCCTCAAAATAACAGAAGTTCTGTCTACAGAAGGCATCCTCTTGCCATGGAAGAACTTTAGAAAACTGCCAGCACCCAGAAGCACCATAGCCAGACACTGGAGAGACCTGTCAGGAGTAAGCATGGACCAATGGTACCAAATAGTATGGGAAACAGCCCTACTAGAAAAATTAACCAATAAACTGAAACTGACACGGAGACAAATAGAAGAAGACACCTTGACCCCGGTATGGCCCCCCTTTATCACATACACAGCCCAACAAGACAATGACAAAAATCCACCAACAGCATACAAATCAATATGGCTAACCTGACCCAAAACACCCACCCACCCCACTCACACATGAAAACAAAGACCACCACAGCCAACCACAAATGAATAACCACACCATAGGCCAACCCCAACCTCTCTCCCCACCAAAGGAACATAAGTGAACAACAAAGAACCTGCACAAGCAACACTGACATCAAACTCTACATATAGTAAGTGAATTAGAAACATCGCCACCCGACCTCACCCCCACCCATCTGTCCCCCCTGCCACTTCTTTCCCTCTTTTCTTCCTAATGTCTCAAAAATGAAACTGATTTGTAAAAATGTTACATGGGGGGGGGGGGAGACGAGAGAGAGACATTGCACACACTTTTGTAAATCAAGAAAATCTTTAATAAAAATAAATAAATAAATAAACAAAAGAAAAAAGAAAACTGCCAGCACAGTATAGAATACTCTGTGATGTCCTGAGATTTATCTGCCTCTATTTCCCAGCACATAGATTGCTTCAGCAGTACCTGCAGTAAACACTGTTCTAGCTCATGTAGAGACTTGTCTTTGATGGGGAGAGAGACACAGTTCCAGGGACAGTTGTTGAACAGTTCCTTGCTCCTTGAGCCTTATTGAACATACAGTAGAGGCTGCCTAAAATAAAAATTCTTGAGTGTGTTTGCCAAATCACACCTTATTAAACCAAAAATTAACTGGTGTTATCTCCCTGCCCCCAGCTCATTTGCTGTGACAATTTTAGGTGCAGCCAGTAAGTTTCAGATGCTTAAGCTTTAGATAAGCATGTGAATACCCTAACTGCACATCTAGGGACATTCGGTTTGCAAATCCCAAGTGTCTCCCAGGGGTCTTCACATCATTTTACTTGTCTTCTTCTAATTCTCAATAAAAGTGAAAGGGTTAATTCTCTAGTTCAGGAGTGGCCAGCCTATTGCTCTTCAGATGTTGCTGAACTACAACTATCATTTCTGATTATTGGCCAGGCTGGCTGGGACTGATGGGGGTACATCAACATTTGGAGGGTGACTAGTCACATTTTAGCCACTCCTGCTCTTGTTAGAAGGTTGCTGACTACATCCAATGAATATTTCACTTCTAATTTCCTATGTTTCTTTTGCCAAAAAGAAACAATAGAAATAAATCATAAAATAAAATTTATTTAGTAGGAGTTTTTCTATGGACAGTTAGTGAATACTTAGAAGATGGTATTGCTGCGAGACCATCTGAGAACTCTTAAGATTTTAGGCATGCAGACTTTAGTAAATTTGATAGGCAGCTAATATCGGTTGGGGCTGCAAAGGGTTTAATTATGAAGCTATTGGTTCTGTGATTTTACTGTAACTGGATTAAATTTGTAAATTACCGTACATTTCCTTCAATATGTCAAAAAGGCACCTTGATTTTGGACTGTAAAAGACTCATAACCACTACAACTTTTGAGGCAGTTGACAGAATTTTGCATTTCCCTTAATCAAATAATCCTACAAAAGTTATGGGTCTCAGGAATGATTATTAATGCAAGTAATGTATAATCATTTATGCAATGCAAATGAAGACACTAGATTCAAATTCTGGAAATAGGCACTGCTAATTAGAGTGGCGTTTGGTAGACCCATACCACTTCCTATTTGAGTTTAGTAAGATAATGTGTGGTTGTTTATCTTTTCCTTGTAGTTGAATTTTGCAAATATTAAACTGTATCACAGAGTTTAGCAGGGAAAAGGAATAGCAGTGTTTTGTCTGCATAAAAGACTACTGTATATTCGCATCACATTTTTAAAAAATCATTTAATTCTTATAGCAAGCGGCCAATTTCAGCTGCTATATCTTTCTCAAACGCAGAAGTGAAACATCTGCTGAGACTGACAACACTTTACTTGTCTTCCTTTTTATCTAAGAATGAGTTTGCCTGAAGCATTGAACACTGAGTATTAGGCTCTGCTGAGTATTATTGCATCACTGGGTATTAAATCTTAGTACTGCCTTGGATTGCATTACTTATAAAAGTGGATTATGCACAGCAAGGAGAAAGTGGTTAAAGAAACATTTTTCTCCCTCTCATAACACTAGAACTCATGAACATCCCATGAAGCTGAATGTTGGGAGATTCAGGACAGATAAAAGAAAGTGCTTCTTCACGGAGTGCATAGTTAAATGATGGAACTTGGTTCTTACAGGAGACAGTGATGGCCACCAACTTGAATGTCTTGTTTGGGGAATCCTAATGCAGGTCAGCGCGGGACGCGGGTGGCGCTGTGGCTTAAACCACAGAGCCTAGGACTTGCCGATCAGAAGGTTGGCGGTTTGAATCCCCATGACAGAGTGAGCTCCCGTTGCTTGGTCCTGCTCCTGCCTACCTAGCAGTTTGAAAGCATGTCAAAGTGCAAGTAGATAAATAGGTACCACTCCGACGGGAAGGTAAACGGCATTTCCGTGCGCTGCTCTAGTTCGCCAGAAGCAGCTTAGTCATGCTGGCCACATGACCCGGACGCTGTATGCCGGCTCTCTCGGCCAATAAAGCGAGATGAGCACCGCAAACCCAGTTGGTCACGACTGGACCTAATGGTCAGGGGTACCTTTACCTTTAATGCAGGTCAGCAGGCATATATCTCCTGGGCAGATTACAATAACAGTACTTCTTATTGTTGGAGATTAAGTGGCTTTCATTCAGACAGGCTCTGCAATGTCTTTTGAAAATGCTGCAATAGCTTTTGTCGCTAGAACAATTTTCACAAAAGGTATTAGCAATGTACATCAGAACACTCTGCTTTCCAGGTTACAATCATTGGCAAAGTGTGTAGGTATTCTATTATTCTATAGGGATTTCTGGTTATTATTTGTGTGTCTGCACTACAACCTGTTATGGTGAGATGACCAATACTATAGTTTGTCAGTCTTTACATAGATTGTTTTCTGCCCAAAGCTTACCGAGAACTCAATATATTACAAAGTACGCTATTATCACAGTTCAAGGCTTTCAAGTACATTCTAAAGCAAGTGGCATTTCCTGGTTTTGCCAAGAACATTGTCCTAAAATAGAACAGAAAACCAATGGAAAACAACAAGCATCTTCAGCATGAACCAATAAACCCAGTGACCGGCAGTTTTTTAGAAATATCTCTACTTTTTATTATATCCATGGAAGAGAAAATTTAATCATATTTTGTTCAAAGCTGCAAATATATTTTTGTATGAATAAAACTGTGTAAACCTTAACTCAGCGGAGCCATTTATACTGTTTTATTATATGTGATAATAAACTTTTGTGGAATTCAGCTCTTTGAGTGAAATTCAGTGGTCTGTAATAGGAATTTGCCAAGAAGTTGGATGCAGTTGGATCTTAGAACTCTGCATTGCAAGTGAAATTTGAATTTGATATTGCAAAAATCTCCTGTTTACATACAGATAGTGCTTATATTTCTTTACACTAGATCAGGGGTGAGGAACCCTTTCTAGCCCAAGGGCTAGATTTTTAGGGCCGCATCATGCCAGTGCTGAGTGAAGCCAGCGGGAAAAAGTGAGGGGAGCAACAAATGTCAATGTACTGGAGGCTTGTTTGATCAACTCTCACACATTCCTCTCTGTCCTCCATCTAGACAAGCAAGAGGCATTATAAAGTACAAGGACACATTACAGTTAGGCAAAAACATCTGGGTGGAGCAGGGTTGCAGCCTGGTAAGTGGTTTGGAGGGTGAGACAGAGAGATGTGGAGGACCAAAATTGACCCTAGACCTGCCTGAGGTTCCCTACCCCTGGGCAAGACCCATCCAACATCAGTAGTGTTTAATAATAATAATAACAATAATAATAATAAAAAATTTTATTTATACCCCACCCTCCCTGGCCAAAACCCATCTCAGAGCGGCTAACATCAAATATATAACATATTACCATAAAATCAAGCAATCAATTAAAATACATCCTAAAATCAAATCAGAATCAAAGTGACTACACAATGGAAAGGGGCAGGGCCATTGCTCTTGAAGAGTTTGGATTTGGATTTGATATCCCGCTTTATCACTACTCTAAAGAGTCCCAAAGTAGCTAACAATCTCCTTTCCCTTCCTCCCCCACAACAAACACTGTGAGATGAGTGAGGCTGAGAGACTTCGAAGTGTGACTAGTCCAAAGTCACCCAGCAGCTGCATGTGGAGGAGCGGGGAAGCGAACCCGGTTCACCACATTACGAGTCCACTGCTCTTAACCACTACACCACGCTGGCTCTTGAAGGACTGATGTGCTATTAAGATGTAGTCAGACACTGGTGCTTTTGTAGGGCTGCCATACATCTGGATTTTCCCAGAAAATACCGGGATTTCAAAGGCGGAATTAATGTCCAGAAAGCATGGAGGGAAATTATAGTTTAAATGGCACTGAGTATTTGAACATTTAAAAATGACATCTAGATGCCAACCCTCCACCCCAATATTAGTTATAACTTCATATTCAATGCACAAAAACATTGTCTGGAAAGGTCCTTTGACAGTTTCAGCATAGCTTGTTGCAAGTTCTTGGGAAGTTGTTATATTCCTCCCTGTCAATGAATAATGCATAGGGTAGACTTTGTTCCTTGTTTTTCTTTATTAAAGCATTGATTTCATAACAGTATGACATTCCAAGCAGCTCAGTTCTTGGGTACTGTTTAGCTTACAAAATAGGAAGAGTAACTCAATGTTCTGCCCATCCTTATTACATCAGCCGTAGGCCTTTAGTAATTCCCATCTCCCTAAAACACATGTCTTGGTACATTCAAAAGGTATTTATTTTTTCACCTACTGAAAAAGGAGAATGCCATGGCTGTAACTCTCTGTAATACAGCATAAGGGCAAGGCTTGTGGTGTTGTGTTTCTACAGTAAGCAATGTGAGCCATTCTATGTACCTGTCTGCTGATGTGGAAAGTTTTGGGATTAGCTGTGTTTGTGGGTTTTTCTGGAGTCCAAGTTTTTAAAATCCTTTGCAAGATCTTACATGTGCTGTTGTGAAAAAAATAAAAAAAGCAGAAGCAGCTATGCAATCTGTGCAGAAAACAACTGAATTTAACATTTATTCTGATCTGCTAGACCTCCTTAAATCTACAGCCCATGCATACTTACCTGTGTATAACTCCTATGGATTATAGTGGGACTTCCTTCTGAGTAGCTTGCAGTAAGTGTATTTTAGGAGACTGCTCATCTTCATGGGCATCCTCCTTTCTTAAGATTTCTAACAAGTTAAGAAGAGTAGCTTGATGCACCAAGGGACTCTGCAGTGGCTCCACACTCTGTGGAATTGCCTGTCAAGGATGGTCCACCTCATTCCAAATCTCCAGTCTTTCCAGCACATTTTAAGACCTTCCTGGTTTTGAAAAAGCTTTTCAAATTTCTATCCTATGCACATTTATGTGGGAATAAGCCCCACTGTACACAATGGACTTCTGAGTAAACATAGGATCTGACAATTTCAGCTTTCTCCCTTCCTCATTTTTCCACTTTTAAATGTAAATGTAAAGGACCCCTGACAGTTAAGTCCAGTCGCGAATGACTCTGGGGTTGCGACGCTCATCTCGCTTTACTGGCCAAGGGAGCCGACGTTTGTCCACAGACAGTTTTTCTGGGTCATGTGGCCAGCATGACTAAGCCGCTTCTGGCAAAACCAGATCAGCACACAGATCAGCCATTTACCTTCCCACCGGAGCGGTACCTATTTATCTATATTACCTATATTTCCTGCACTTTGAAGATGCTGCATATATTTCAGCTTTAAACTTTGCTGGGGACTCTTTTGGCTAGAGTGTGAGTTAAGCCCTTCATTTTTTGAATTCAGGCAGTTACCAATTTTTCCTTCTGTCGTTTCCCACACATGTGGGACTTCCGGATTAATTGATATCTCTCAGTTATTTCCCAACAATTTTCACTAACATATTCATTTTTATGCACACTTCCCCCTAATATTTTGTGAACATTCTTTGGTTAGAGAAATCTGGCTAAATGCAAATTTCAAAGGATGACTGTGTTTCAGTTTTCATATAGTTTTGGAAAGGGCTAATTTGATAAATTTGGCTTTAAATGTGAACTGGATCAAATTTCTCCCCCATTCCTAATTATGACTATTTTATTTAGAAAGAAATTTAGGGCCTTCTGACCTGCTGTGCTCAAGCTATGCTATTATGCAGCTAGTTGTGATTGTGTATGTGTGGTTTTCTTGTTATTGCTGATTTTTGCTTTGTTCCTTGATTTGAAATTTTTAACAAGTATTTGAGGCTTTTATTCTTGTAATCTGCCTTGGAGTGCTTTGGTAGAAAAGATGGGGTTCAATTAAACAAATAATAAGGGACACAATTCATGGTACTTGAGAATAGGTTCCCAATGAGAGAAAAAAAATGAATGTACAAAGAAACCCAACACAGTTAGATTTTTAAGAGAAGTTACCTCTGCAGTTACAACAAAGGCATTACTGATATTGCATTAATAATAATAACAAAAACTATCTTATGAGGATACTGAAATCACTGGTTAAGGAAACATTATACTAAGCATTCGATAAAGAAAGGTGTTCCTTTATTGGCTGATTCTACATACTGTAGCCTGGGTCAAGTGTTGGCTGGACAGTGTGTCATCTTGACATAGCCAGGCATTGATTTTGACGTTCAGTGGCTAATCATCAGCTAGACTGCAGCTAGCACTTTAGTTAATATTTTTCTTTTGCATACAGCTCTATGGAACAAACCGAAGCAAGCCAATGAAGGAGCATGGGAGGGGACAGGGGGTTGGTCATTTACAGGAGGGTACAATAGGCAAAGAGTAGTGTCCTTGTAAAATTGATATATAACAGACAGCCCAAATTTTTGTAAGAGTTCCAAGGTTTCCTGGGGGATTCCTTTAGATAAGAATTTGAAGGGCGCTGGTCGTTTCTGAAGGTACATTCCCCTCTCAAGGTCCAGCGTACACAAGGAAACAAAACTCTTCAGACAAAAAGTACCAAACAAAATCAGCTGTTTCCCCCCCATGTGTTCAGCAGGACAGCCTGTTCACAATTTCACATGAAGGATAGAGAGAGTGAGATTATAGTCCTAGTGCTTTGAAGCATCCGAACTCAGGTTGCCCATGAAAGTTTTACTATGCAGTTTTGAAAATGTCACTTGGACTTCAGATTACAGAGAGAGAGAGAGAGAGAGAGAGAGAGAGAGAGAGAGAGAGAGAGAGAGAACTTGTACCTCAGCAGAGTATTGGTGCAAATACACTGATACTTCAGCACTGAAGCCAAAATAATAGATGAAATAGAGCTAAATCATGACTAAACAGGGCTATGAAAACACCACTGACCACGTAAACAGTTTTGCAGGCTGTATTAAAGGACATCAGCTGCAGAATGAGGAAGTGCATTCTCAGAAATTGTATAGTCTGCTATATTGTATCCAACAAGGAATGGATTGCCCTTAGAGAGTTTGACTGACCTTTGAAAGTGGTAGATGATTTAGGAAAATGTCAGGAAGCAATTGAATGCTGGCAAGGTGAGACCTGATGGATCTTCAAGAAGGACACAAGTGCAATCCTTTACATGTCTACTGAGAAGTAAGCCACATTGAGGTCAATGGGGTTTTCTTCCAGGTAAGTGAGTATAGGATTGCAGCCTAAAGAAGTGATTTGATGAATAGCTGCCATGTTAAAGTTGCAGTTCGTTGAATCGGGCCCTATATTTCTATAGAATATTATTTACTCTTAACTATTTTTCAGTTTCTTTCTTTTTTTTAAACTTCTTTTTATTCATTTTCTATAATCAGACAACAACAAAACGAAAAAGAGAAGGAAAAAAACCAGAAAATAACTCACACATACCAAAGAAAAAAGCAAACATCACCCAAAGCAAAACACCTACACCTACCATAAGACAGACATTAAATATCAACAAATAACGATTGACTTCCCTCCATCTCGGTTTTGGGTTCTGCGGAAGTTAAAGCAGTTCTGCAGTTTTTCATTTTATAGCGTCTACACATCGCAAGGGTTATATTAAACCTACTGGAATTTTTATATCTCTAGTATTTGATTCCATATATGTTATGAATTTAGACCAATCGTCAATGAACCTTATGCCTTTTTTATGTCTGATGTTCTGCGTCATTTTTGCCAAATCCATATATTCAAACAATTTAATTTGCCAATCTTTAACGGTCGGGATATTTGGGGTTTTCCAATTTTGTGCTAGCAAAGTCCTGGCAGCTACAATTGCATATTGAAACATTATATAATCTTCTTTCTTTATCTCCTCACCAAGCGTTCCCAGAAGGAAAGCTTCGGGCTTTTTGACAAAAGTGTATTTAAGTATTTTCTTTAATTCGTTGTAGATGGAGTCCCAATTTTTTTTGACTTCTTCACAATTCCACCACATGTGGTAGAAATTCCCCTCTTTGGATTTGCACTTCCAACACCTTTTGTCGCTGATCTTATACATTTTTTGCAATTTCACAGGGGTGAGGTACCAACGATACATCATCTTTTCCATATTTTCTCTAAGAGCAGTACAGGCTGTAAATTTCATTCCTTTAGTCCACAACTTCGTCCATTTTTCAAAGTCCAGATTATATCCAATGTCTATGGCCCACTTTATCATGACCTCTTTAACCTCTTCATCCCTGGTGTCCCAATCCAAAAGTTGATTATACATTTTTGATAGCAATTTGGTTTTACTTTCTATTATCTCTACCTGAAATTTAAATTTTTTCTCATTCATTCCAATCTTTTTATCTTCCTTCCATAAAGCATTAATTTGATGGTACTGCAACCAGCCTGTTAATTTGCTTTTTAACTCTTCATAAGGTCTGATTTTCCATCCTCTTTCTGATCTTTCCAGGAGGTCTTCATAAGTCAGTCTCTCACCTTCCATGTTTGTTTTTTTGATAGTTAATAGATCAATAGGCGATAACCACCAGGGGGTATTTTTTTCCAGTAATTTCTTATTCTTTTCCCACACTTCTAATAGTGTTCCTCTGATGATGTGGTTTGAGAAGCCTTTATGCACCTTTTCCTTATTCTGCCAGAGATAAGCATGCCAGCCAAATCTTAGGTCGAAGCCTTCTAGATCTAGCAGATCTGTATTCTTTAAAGTAACCCATTCTTTAAGCCAGCAAAGGCACGCGGCTTCATAATACAGTCTTAAATTTGGGACCGAGAATCCTCCTCTATCTCTTCTGTCCGTTAACAATTTAAATCTGATTCTCGGTCTTTTGCCTTGCCATATAAATTTAGAGAGAACTTTTTGCCAATTTTTGAATATTGCACTTCCTCTAATCACTGGGACATTTTGGAATAGAAATAGGAGTTTCGGTAATATGCACATCTTGATTGCAGCCATTCTGCCTGACCAGGAGAGTTTTATCCTGTTCCAGGTATCTAATTCCTTTTGGATTTCCTTCCAAGTGTTTGTATAATTATCAGCCATTAGGTTTATATTTTTCATCGTTAGCCACACTCCTAGGTATTTTATCTTTTTTGCTTCTTTAATTCCCGATTGGAGTTCTAACTGTCTCCTTAAATCTTCTCCCATATTCTTAACCATCATTTTAGTTTTAATTTTGTTTAGCGTAAAGCCCGCTACTTTCCCAAATTCTTCTAAAAGTACCAGAACTTTGTCAATACTCTGTGCTGGGTCCTCAACTGTAATTACCAGGTCATCGGCGTATGCTTTCAGTTTGAATTCTTTCACCCCTATTCTAATTCCTCGTATCTCAGATGTTTTCCTTATCTTATTCGCAATTACTTCCAGCACCATTATAAAAAGAAGCGGAGACAGGGGGCAGCCTTGTCTTGTGCCCTTTGAAATATTGAATGTATCTGATAAATTGTTGTTAATTATCAATTTAGCTCTTTGATTTGAATAAATTGCTTTGATTCCCTCCATAAAGGCACCCTCTATCCCTGCTATCTCCATACACTCTAATAGGAATCTCCATGATATATTATCGAATATATATATATAAATAGAAGCAAGCAAAAGCAACTATTTTTCAGTTTCTATTCTACTTCTTATTAATTCTCTAGTGTGTTCCCCTAACTTGTCTTTAAAAATAAATAAATAAATCTTCGACTAACTTTTGATTACTTTAAGTGCCATTTGTCCTCCACTTTTAATGTAGCAATAGAGATGTTTGCTGTCCACTCTGCTTACCCTTTCTCCCTTGAACTTGTTGTGTGCCCTCCATTGCCATTTCTTGTCTTTCAGAACCCCCAAAGTACACAAGTATAACCTATGGGTTTTGAGGGAAACATACAGCTCTTTTTCACTGACGCCCAATGTTTTCCTGCAAAATATTGAATCTTCCCCATTTCCAACTAACCTCACTAACCACCCATTTTACAAACATAGGGAGCATAGCATTATAAAAATGTTGTGCAGGTATGAGAAAAGATGTAATGGGGCATTGCAAACTGTAAATGATCAGGGCACATTCCAGCAACTGGTAAATTTTTTGTTCTCAAGAGGCTACCCATGCTGGATCCAGACCCAGAGCCACCCACCCACATGTTGTTGTTGTTTAGTCGTTTAGTTGTGTCCGACTCTTCGTGACCCCATGGACCAGAGCACGCCAGGCACTTCTGTCCTCCACTGCCTCCCGCAGTTTGATCAAACTCATGCTGGTTGCTTCAAGAACACCATCCAACCATCTCATCCTCTGTTGTCCCCTTCTTCTTGTGCCCTCCATCTTTCCCAACATCAGGGTCTTTTCCAGGGAGTCTTCTCTTCTCATGAGGTGGCCAAAGTATTGGAGCCTCAGCTTCAGGATCTGTCCTTCCAGTGAGCACTCAGGGCTGATTTCCTTCAGAATGGAGAGGTTTGATCTTCTTGCAGTCCATGGGACTCTCAAGAGTCTCCTCCAGCACCATAATTCAAAAGCATCAATTCTTCGGTGATCAGCCTTCTTTATGGTCCAGCTCTCACTTCCATACATCACTACTGGGAAAACCATAGCTTTTACTATACGGACCTTTGTTGGCAAGGTGATGTCTCTACTTTTTAAGATTTGTCATTGCTTTTCTCCCAAGAAGCAGGCATCTTTTAATTTCGTGACTGCTGTCACCATCTGCAGTGATCATGGAGCCCAAGAAAGTAAAATCTCTTACTGCCTCCATTTCTTCCCCTTCTATTTGCCAGGAGGTGATGAGACCAATGGCCATGATTTTCGTTTTTTTGATGTTGAGCTTCAGACCATATTTTGCACTCTCCTCTTTCACCCTCATTAAAAGGTTCTTTAATTCCTCCTCACTTTCTGCCATCAAGGTTGTGTCATCTGCATATCTGAGGTTGTTGATATTTCTTCCGGCAATCTTAATTCCGGCTTCGGATTCATCCAGCCCAGCCTTTCACATGATGAATTCTGCATATAAGTTAAATAAGCAGGGAGACAATATACAGCCTTGTCGTAGTCCTTTCCCAATTTTGAACCAATCAGTTGTTCCATATCCAGTTCTAACTGTAGCTTCTTGTCCCACATAGAGATTTCTCAGGAGACAGATGAGGTGATCAGGCACTCCCATTTCTTTAAGAACTTGCCATAGTTTGCTGTGGTCGACACAGTCAAAGGCTTTTGCATAGTCAATGAAGCAGAAGTAGATGTCTTTCTGGAACTCTCTAGCTTTCTCCATAATCCAGCGCATGTTTGCAATTTGGTCTCTGGTTCCTCTGCCTCTTCGAAATCCAGTTTGCACTTCTGGGAGTTCTCGGTCCACATACTGCTTGAGCCTTCCTTGTAGAATTTGAAGCATAACCTTGCTAGCGTGTGAAATGAGTGCAATTGTGCGGTAGTTGGAGCATTCTTTGGCACTGCCCTTCTTTGGAATTGGGATGTAGACTGATCTTCTCCAATCCTCTGGCCACTGCTGAGTTTTCCAAACTTGCTGGCATATTGAGTGTAGCACCTTAACAGCATCATCTTTTAAAAATTTAAATAGTTCACCATATATATATATATATATATATATATATATATATATATATATATATATCCCAAAATCCAGACATTTGCTTTAAAATGTAAACTCCCTCCCTGGTGGGCATGTAGGACTTCCAAAAGAGGACATGTCTGGTCATTCCCAGATGTAAAAACTAACCTGTATCGATTGATATCAGAATGATGCACCCTTGGATCCTTACAGCTTCCTGCATTTCAAGGGAATAATCTCTAATACCACCAAATATTATTACCATGTATGAGTATGTGAATATGGGTTGAGCAAACATATAGCAGGTGCTTTGGGTGAAGAGGAACTTCTGCAAAAAGATGAGCAAGGTGTGTTAGTGGAAGAAAACAATAGTGGCTGGGGGAAAACCCAGACAAAAGCAATTCAGATTAGGGGAAGCATTAGTGGTAGAGCCAAGTTGTAGCTGCCTAGACTTGCTCAAAGGGAGATGGCTTCTATTCCACCTCCTTAGCTGTAATTGCCAAATTATTGTACAACGAATAATAAGGAATAATAACAGTAGTGGAACAGAGTCTTACATAATCAAGGAAACGAAAGACTTTGGTTTCCTCTTTGCAGTTCATGAGAGAAACTGATTTGGTGCACTGCATACTTTAAAGTATTTATTTGGGTGGGGGTGGAATTCGGCTCATTGTCCCTTGTGTGGTGTGTCAAATGCCACTCCAGCAGTGGCATCTGGGGTAATGTTCAGGTTTTCTGTTTTAAAAAGCCAAAGTGGTTTTAATAAAAAGGTCAAACAGTATAATACGAAAAACACAAAATTCAATATAAGCAATACCTTAAAATTACTGAAATAGCAGCACTTAAACATTTAAGAGTAGCGTTCAGTAAAAAATTATAAAAACAACAGATCTCTGAATGCTTGTTGGGGGAGGAGAGAGGGACCTAAAAACAGAAAAGAGTGCAGAAGAACAGAAAAAGCTTGCAGAATAGGACCAAAACCCTATTTAATTTAACATCCTGTTTCCCAAAGTGGCCAACCTGGTACCTGTATGAAACTGGAAAGAAGGAAAGAAGGCCAGTAGCCATTTTCTGTGGGTTCAATGCAATTGCCAAAGCCATTTCCCCCAGTTGCCTTCTCTGTTTCTGCCCCCTTTTATTGTTTTATTGTTAAATTGCCAAGCCCGTAAAGCTGAATTCGGAAAAATTAAATGCATGCAAATTGTGAGTTACCATATAGGATAGTCGAGGGGAATGACAGTGTGGGATCAACACCCAAAGCTCTGACAATTAGAGCACCTGCTCCTATCTTTGTTGTAGCTGTGCTTAGGATCGACCATGTGTATCGCCTGAGTGCATTAAGTCAGCAATTTGCACGTGGGCTGCATAATCAAAGCATCAAAGCCTTTGGAAAGAACTCTTCTTCAAGTTTTTTCTCATCAGCAACTGTGAGTCCCGGCACTAGCATGGATTTTGCCTTTTTCAAAACTGTCACACAGTTGGCATTTTCACTGGGTTATCCACTACAACCCCAATATTTCTATACCACCCTTCATCCAAAGATTACAGGGTGGTTCGCAATATAAAACACATAAATACATAACTTAAAAACAAACAAAACAATAACACCCCACCCTCTCTCCTGGTCAATCTCTGCTAGCTCAGGCCCCATCAGTATGTATGTAAAGTTAGGGGGGTTAGGCTCAAAGTCATCACTTTACATTTACAAGCCCTGTCCGTGCATTTGTTCACACACACACACACACACAGCAAATCATCTTGTCCCCTGGAAAATCAGGGTTCTAAAATGCACAAGAAGCCTACCCACCACCCTACAAAATTTGGCATCATCCACAAACTGCCTTCTTTTTCCTCTCCTCATTCCCTCCTCTAGCTCAACCTTGGTCCCATCCAGATGTTTTGGACTACCAAAAAACATAAGAAGCAGCTGCTGAATCAGGCCAATGGTCCACCTAGTTCAGCATCTTGCTATCACAGTGGCCAACCAGCTGCCGGTAGGAAACCAGCAAGTAAGAGTCGAGCATGAGAGCACTCTCCCCTCCTGTGGTTTCCAACAGCTGGTCTTCAGAAGCACTGTGGTCCAAAAAACCTGGAGGACACAAAGTTGGTGAAGGCTACTCTTGGTCAGCAAAAACAAGACCTGGAGCTGACTGTGGCTCAGATCATCAGCTTCTTATAGCAAAATTCAAGCTTAAACTGAAGAAAGTAGGAAAAACCACTGGGCCGGTAAGATACAATCTAAGTCAAATCCCTTATGAATACACAGTGGAAGTGAGGAACAGATTTAAGGATCTAGATTTGGTGGACAGAGTGCCTGAAGAACTATGGATGGAGGCTCGCAACATTATACAGGAGGCAGCAACGAAAACCATCCCAATGAAAAGGAAATGCAAGAAAGCAAAGTGGCTGTCCAATGAGGCCTTACAAATAGCGGGGGAAAGAAGGCAAGCAAAATGCAAGGGAGATAGAGAAAGATACAGGAAATTGAATGCAGATTTCCAAAAAATAGCAAGGAGAGACAAGAAGGCCTTCTTAAACGAGCAATGCAAAGAAATAGAGGAAAACAACAGAATGGGAAGAACCAGAGATCTGTTCAAGAAAATTGGAGATATGAAAGGAACATTTCGTTCAAAGATTACTATAATAAAGGACAAAAGTGGTAAGGACCTAACAGAAGCAGAAGACATCAGGAAGAGGTGGCAAGAATACACAGAGGAATTATACCAGAAAGATATGGATGTCTCGTACACCCCAAGTAGTGTGGTTGCTGACCTTGAGCAAGACATCCTGGAGAGTGAAGTCAAATGGGCCTTAGAAAGCACTGCAAATAACAAGGCCAGTGGAAGTGATGGTATTCCAGCTGAACTATTTAAAATTTTAAAAGATGATGCTGTTAAGGTGCTACACTCAATATGCCAGCAAGTTTGGAAAACTCAGCAGTGGCCAGAGGATTGGAGAAGATCAGTCTACATCCCCATCCCAAAGAAAGGCAGTGCCAAAGAATGCTCCAACTACCACACAATTGCACTCATTTCACATGCTAGCATGGTTATGCTTAAAATTCTACAAGGAAGGCTCAAGCAGTATGTGGACCGAGAACTCCCAGAAGTGCAAGCTGGATTTAGAAGAGGCAGAGGAACCAGAGACCAAATAGCAAACATGTGCTGGATTATGGAGAAAGCTAGAGAGTTCCAGAAAGACATCTACATGCAGAATTCATCATGCGAAAGGCTGGGCTGGATGAATCCCAAGCCCGAATTAAGATTGCCGGAAGAAATATCAACAACCTCAGATATGCAGATGACACAACCTTGATGGCAGAAAGTGAGGAGGAATTAAAGAACCTTTTAATGAGGATGAAAGAGGAGAGCGCAAAATATGGTCTGAAGCTCAACATCAAAAAAACGAAGATCATGGCCACTGGGCCCATCACCTCCTGGCAAATAGAAGGGGAAGAAATGGAGGAAGTGAGAGATTTTACTTTCTTGGGCTCCATGATCACTGCAGATGGTGACAGCAGTCACGAAATTAAAAGACGCCTGCTCCTTGGGAGAAAGGCGATGGCAAACCTAGACAACATCTTAAAAAGCAGAGACATCACCTTGTCAACAAAGGTCCGTATAGTAAAAGCCATGGTTTTCCCAGTAGTGATGTATGGAAGTGAGAGCTGGACCATAAAGAAGGCTGATCGCCGAAGAATTGATGCTTTTGAATTATGGTGCTGGAGGAGACTCTTGAGAGTCCCATGGACTGCAAGAAGATCAAACCTCTCCATTCTGAAGGAAATCAGCCCTGAGTGCTCACTGGAAGGACAGATCCTGAAGCTGAGGCTCCAATACTTTGGCCACCTCATGAGAAGAGAAGACTCCCTGGAAAAGACCCTGATGTTGGGAAAGATGGAGGGCACAAGGAGAAGGGGGCGACAGAGGATGAGATGGTTGGATGGTGTTCTTGAAGCTACCAGCATGAGTTTGACCAAACTGCGGGAGGCAGTGGAGGACAGAAGTGCCTGGCGTGCTCTGGTCCATGGGGTCACGAAGAGTCGGACACGACTAAACGACTAAACAACAACAACTCTTGGTCACTTATGATAGCTTTCAACAGGAAGACAATACCATTGTTTTTTCCAGCATCTCCCAAATAGCCCTGCCTCCATGTACAAGGGTCAGTATACTGTATCTCTGATTACCACATGCTGAGGGCAGTATTCATCTTGCTCCATTTGTGAAATTCCCTGGGGCATTTTGCTGGCCAACAATGAAGAAACTGTGGGAGGCTAGATTGTTTGTCTGATCCACCTTGGGCTGTTCTTATGTTCTTAGGTGACACTGCCATATATGCCCAACAATGGATATCATTTTAGATACGATAGCATAAACCTCTGCTTGTTCCACCATAGCTGAAGTACAATTCTACAAGCTGAAAAAGATTTGTATCAAAATGCAATGCTTCCCGCACTCCCCCCGCCAAAAGGTGGGGGAACTTACCATGAAGTTTGTTTGCTTACTTATTCATTGTGGGCCCAGTTGCAGTGCCACATACCCTTCCCCGGGCAGTGGCTAAATGTAAAATGTGATTAATAAACTCAAGCAGATTAGATCTGGATTAGAAATGGCCACAACTGGATTAGATGACCTGGATTAGAAATGGCCACAACTTTATTGATTACAGATATAGGTGGATTTTTGGTTCAGGCATTGGGTGTACAGTGGTACCTCGGGTTAAGTACTTAATTCGTTCTGGAGGTCCGTTCTTAGCCTGAAACTGTTCTTAACCTGAAGCACCACTTTAGCTAATGGGGCCTCCTGCTGCTGCCGCGCTGCCGGAGCACGATTTCTGTTCTCATCCTGAAGCAAAGTTCTTAACCCGAGATACTATTTCTGGGTAGCGGAGTCTGTAACCTGTAGCGTCTGTAACCTGAAGTGTCTGTACCCCAAGGTACCACTGTTCCAGCCCCCATCCCTGCCCCCCCAAAATTACTTAATTTTAGAAAGGTAAGGGAACTCGTTCCCTCCAGTTCCTGCTCACCCTCCCCCCTGTCTAAATGCATAGTAGTCTGCCCTCCCAGTGGACAATCTGGTTTAAAATGTTAACGTGCAAGGGAGATTGCACAGAGTTTCAGTGTCTGTTGTTGGAAGCGCGATGAAGCATGACTCATCTAAAACAAAGGTTGATCGTTATCTCCTGTGTACTTTGGACAAAAGACATGCCCAGAAAATGAGGGGCTCCCAGGCAACCCTACCCAGCATTGGCATGTGACAGCTTCATTGTAGAAATGTAAAAAGAAAAGGAAGGATGCTGCATCTTGTTGATACTGCTGGGGGAATTTAAATTGCCTGGCTATTATTAACTGCCCAGTAATTGCCTGATCTTAAACACATTTCCTGGAAGCAAGTCCAAGTTACAAGGAAGCAAGTCCAAATTACAAGGAAATACGAGGTGCCACGTATTTTTCATTTTTTTAAAAAAGCAGCAACATTTCTCTTTTCTCATGGAGCATCTAAGATGCTTTCTATGCATTATGCCAAGTGTATCTGAACTGATTTGTCCCACAGTGCTGATGTAATTTTGTTTTTGTTTTGTTTTTTGGTGGCCCGTACGGGGAGTGCTGATGTAATGTTAAGATGTGTAAAGCTTGGTATCATGTGTGTAGGGGAAATGACACAGAAGTTTGTCACCCAATTGTCGTTCCTCCAGTCTTGACTGGGGAAAGATTTCATCCATTCATTCATTTGACAAGATTTATACACGGCTTAATCAAAACACTATAAGTGATTAATATAAAATGATTTTTTTAAAAAAAATTGCACTAAGAACAGCTCTTTTAAAAACATTGGATGTAATAAAGCTACCAAAATATAGATAAAATAAACATTTTTTAAAAAAAATATTCATAGTAAAATTATATGTCTGGGTAGGCTTGTCAAGACAGACGTCAGAAATAAAACAATGAAGAGCCCCTCCCTAAAAGAAATAGGCAGGGATTTCCAGAAAATAGGTGCCACTACACTGAAATATCAAATTTTTACAAATATGGAACCAACATTACATGCCACTGAGATCCCATTCTTTACACCTATTATTAAACAATAGTTTTATTTTGTGCATAAGCAAGCAACAATTTTTCCAGGTTCAATTTTTTATTTTCCAACACTTCAGAGGGAACAAAAATGATTGATATTCATTTAGAAAACATGGGGAGCTCTTGATTTCAGTGGTACCACCTTTCACGTAGAAGAACCTTAGTAGTCCTTAACATGGAAAAACAGCTTGCGACTCTTGCTGCAGTTCTCTTCAACAGTCATCTTCTGTGTTAGTTTCCTGTGTTCACTCCTTTTCACTTCCTCCACAATCTGGATTGACTGGTTAAAGAATGCATCCTCAATGCCTTTCACCTGAATATAGTATTGACTGAGGGAGTCAGCCATTTATCAATAAGGGAAATTTAGGGTGTCCAGTTGGTTTCACTGTATTGCTTAACTAAACAGTACACAAGAGAACTGGATTCTGCCAGGGGCATGGGAATTTTGAAACCAAGTGTACAACAGTATTGGAGAGGGGATGCAATTCTGGACCCCCCCCCCCAGAACAGGAGCAGTAGTGTCTTTGGCTAGAGCCCCAAGGTAATTGACGGACCCTCCTTAGCATACATAGGCTCCAGCTCCTAGGGGCTGAGGCAGTTTTGCCCCCCCCCAATGTATTTTTTGATAGGGCTGCTCAGGGGGCATTTGGTTCTTCCCCCTGGCTCTTCATGACATTGCGTGTGTGACATCTAGATGTTGCCCCCTCAATCAGCTAGAGAAGATGGTGCCTCTGCTTCCAGTTCTGGTAAGTGAATGAAATGATGAGGCTTTCAAGTTTGGACAGATTAGCACAGAGGAAATCAGAGACTGAGGGCTTACCCACTGTTATGAGAAAAAAACCTGCTCCTTTTCCCTTATGGGGTACCCAAGAGCCCATATAGAGTCCTTTTGTAGGTTCTCTGTCGGTAGGAGAAATAACAGAGGCCAACCACAGAATACTGAGAATACTGAGAAGCAAAACAGCTATTAAGCCTGATCTTTATTAAACTGTTGCAACAGGATCCTCACTCAACACAAGCAGGAAAGAGGAAGAACCAAGAACAAAGGTGTGCCTGACCTTTTATAGACTTTTGAAACCACCCTCAAACTCCAGACCACACCCAGAAACATCATACATACATCACAGGGGGTGGTCTAAAACAGAATCCTGAGTGTGTTATCTCCTGTCTGGCAGGTTACCTGCTTGCATTATCTGGGGTTTGGCCACTCTTTTGTTGTTTTTGTTGTTGTTTAGTCGTTTAGTCGTGTCCGACTCTTCGTGACCCCATAGACCAGAGCACCCCAGGCACTTCTGTCCTCCACTGCCTCCCGCAGTTTGGTCAAACTCATGCTGGTAGCTTCGAGAACACCATCCAACCATCTCGTCCTCTGTCATCCCCTTCTCCTTGTGCCCTCCATCTTTCCCAACATCAGGGTCTTTTCCAGGGAGTCTTCTCTTCTCATGAGGTGGCCAAAGTATTGGAGCCTCAGCTTCACAATCTGTCCTTCCAGTGAGCACTCAGGGCTGATTTCCTTAAGAAATCTTTTGTTATTATAACTACTTAATTCCTGAATCCAGGTCACAGGCTCACCCTATTCACACCTTAAATGTGCCCTTAAGGCAGGATTTGTGAGCACAGAGACAATGGGGAGGTTTTTTTTCCCATTTCCTTCAACCCTGCAGAGAAATATTTGAGGTAATTTTGGGAAAGAGAAAATGGTTTCAGGACTTTTCTGTGGGTTTACGTATTTGTATGTGTTTGCTTGGTACATTTAGGGCAAACTGATTATGTGTAGCTGTTTGTCACACAGCCGTGCTGATTTTGATCATGCTGCCATTGCACCCAATTTTAATGGGGCGGGGGGAACAGCCTTCGGCCCTCAAGAATCAAGTCTACCTCTCTTAGATGAGCATACTTATTCCAACTGATTTCAGTGAGAAGGGTTGGTGATAGAAACATGCTTATTTCCTCCACTGAAACCAATGTTTGGTTTTTATTTGTTTGTTTGGGGCTTTGATGTGTAGTTAAGCCAGATTCAGTCCATATTTTATATATGGCTTCATACATGTATGACAGGAATAGGCAAACTCGGCCCTCCAGAAGTTTTGGGACTACAGCTCCCATCATCCCTGACCACTGGTCCTGTTAGCTAGGGATGATGGGAGTTGTAGTCCCAAAACATTAGGAGGGCTGAGTTTGCCTATGCCTGACATATGACTTCAGACAGGACTAGAAGATGTTTCACACACACACACCATACTGGTTGAAACTGGCATCATCATTTGCATACAGAATGTACTGTAACAGTTTTGTATTGCAACCCAGCCAAATGGTCAGGGTGGTATAACAACAACAACAAGACATGTCCTAAGGGATGGCTCTGTTGGTAGAGCATGAGACTCTTCATCTCAGGGTCACAGGTTTGAGCTCCACATTGGGCAAAATATTCCTGTGCTACAGGCAGTTGGACTAGATGATCCTCATGATCCCTTCCAACTCTATGATTTTATGTGCCTAAATCTTCTGAGTGCTAAGAACTCCAAGGGTGTTTTCTTGCAATGTCTCCCTTGGAATCAGGTTAATTTCAGACTTGCTGGCATTTTGTGATATATGCTTTATTTATGCGCATACACAGGTTGAGCATGGGCAAAGGGACAATTTAATTTACACAGATGCCCAAACTTCACGACCCCGTCAGGTTTCTAAGGAAATATGAAGACGGAACAGTGCAGCTCAGCCCTCTGTCCTCTCAGCCTATACCTAGAAAGGATGAGTCATCATTTTGCCTTTCTTGTAAGTTCACAAAAGTTTCCTCTCACCTGAAAACTATCAGTTAACTGAGGACGAGATCCTGCAAAGAACTTGCCAGACCAGTCCCTTGCTAATCCTGGATTTTTCACAGTCATCATCACTGGGTTAGAAGATACCCTGTGAGGTCATTCAGAACCATTCCCAAACCCATAAGAGTATGTACAGTAAGCCCATCATTTACATGGGGGTTAAGTTCTGGGGACTGTGCCTAAAGCCCTCTCAATGAATTGACAGCTTTGCAGCAATAACTACTCCCCACAAAAAAGCAGGAAATCACAGGTTTATTTATTTATTATTACATTTATATCCCACCTTTCCTCCCAGGAGCTCAAGGTACATAGTTCTCTCCCCTCCCCATTTTACCAGTGAGAGCCAGTGTGGTGTAGTGGTTAAGAGTGGTAGACTTGTAATCTGGTGAACTGGGTTCGCATCTCTACTCCACCACATGCAGCTGCTGGGTGACCTTGGGCTAGTCGCACTTCTCTGAAGTCTCTCAACCTCACTCACCTCACAGAGTGTTTGTTGTGGAGGAGGAAGGGAAAGGAGAATTTTAGCCGCTTTGAGACTCCTTTGTGTAGTGATAAAGCGGGATATCAAATCCAAACTCTTCTTCTTCTTCTTCCATCACAACAACCTTATGAGGTAGGTTAGGCTGAGAGGTGGTGATGGGGTTACCCACCCCACTAGTCTGTAACATTCAGCTTCTAAGGTCAAACTAGACATATGATATAAGGGAGTTCCTGCAAGCCCATATCTTTCAACGCAGGGCAAATAGCTTTGAGAAGGATTTTCAGTGGAAATATGGCTTGGGGGAAAATATCCCTTCCCATGACTCACAGTTCTGATCTGGATTAAATCCTTCCTGCAGCTTTATCCCCTACCCAAGGAAGAAAGCATTGACATTCCATTTGTGGCATTCTCAAGTCATAGCTAGTTTGTAGCTTGACAGGTTTATAGGGTTTGACAGGATTTCACAAAGAGGAAAAATGCAAAGTCATAAGTTTATGGTACAATTCTGTGCAGCAAAGACTAAAATGCTATGTAGGGGCATACTTTGAAACTGGATAAGCCACTAACCTCTCACCTGAAATCTCTTGGCAAATATGAGCCTTTGATCATGCTTATCTAGTAACAGCATCTCCAGCTTTAGGGAAGGAACACAAAAGAAATGGCATTTAAGAAAAAGGTCAAACAAATTTGCAAAGAGGCTATAATTGCTAAATCTTCGCATGTGATGCAATATTTTATGCTTTGAACAAGAGTTCACACAGTTGTTGTTGTTGTTTTTAAATCTTCAATTTAACAGCTTCACTTCTTTTTTATCTGCCAGGATCACATGTCTTAGGAAAGGGGCTCTAATTCATGAAAGCTTTTACTGCAGCAAATGTGTTAGGAAGAAATGTGTTATGCTCAGAGTAGACTCACTGAAATCAGTGGTTAAATCCAATGGATCTACTCAGCGGATAATGTAATTGGATATCTCACCATCTACGGTGCCACGGGACTGTTTTTTGCAACAGCAGACCAATGTTGTTATCCTCTGGAAGTAATTCTTCAATTATTCTACTGGTGATTTTAAAGAAAAGTTTCACCAGATGTATATGCATTTCACAATACAGTGGTACCTCGGGTTACAGACGCTTCAGTTTACAGATGCTTCAGGTTACAGACTCCGCTAACCCAGAAATAGTACCTCGGGTTAAGAACTTTGCTTCAGGATGAGAACAGAAATCGTGTGGTAGCGGTGCGGCAGCAGCGGGAGGCCCCATTAGCTAAAGTGGTGCCTCAGGTTAAGAACAGTTTCAGGTTAAGAACGGACCTCCAGAACGAATTAAGTTCTTAGCCCGAAGTACCACTGTACAACTCCATGGCATGAAGGGAAGGATTGCAGGTTAGGTACTTCCTCTCATAGTCTCTTTTGGAAATGCCCACATCGTCTAGAGAAATAAAGGTTTGAGAATGTGTTTATTTTGCTGGAGTAACATAAATGCAGATCTGGCTTCAAACATGAAGGCAAGATGGATAATAGGCAAAATGGCAATACAGTACTCAACTGATATGTGAGAAGGTAAACAAAACAAAGGTATCTATAGTTACCTTAGTTCTGCAAGTCAGCAAAACCTTTTGCAGCTGCCTTGATACGTTGCAGTACTATTGTGTCCTTAAGCCTATCTGTCCTCAGATACCTGTTCAGGGTGTAACAGAGGTGCACTCGCATTTCTTGAGATTACGTGAAGAGGATAAAAAATGGCCTAAAGTGGCTTCAAGTAGAAGCTGGTTGATAATTCTTCCAGGTAATCTCACCATGGAGTAATTTTTCACAACTTAGCCTAAGAAGGTGATGGCAAAGCAGCTCTCGTGGGACAGTTCCCCCTCCCCATGGAACTGGTACATAATAAACCACATTCCTGAGTCTCTATATCAAAAGGGAACACAGCGGCTGATCTCTAAGCTGAAGTCCATGACTCATGCAATGCCTGGAGTCTATCCAGGTGTGATTAACATGGATGGCAAACAGAACTCCAATTAGCCTTAAGTAGTTGTAATGGCTCAGAAGAGAATGTCCATGCAAATCACTTACTTTGTTGATTGCTGGGACTATCTACTGATTTCTTTATCTTCTAAAAAAACAACAACAAAAAACACCTCTTGACAAAATAAATAATTCCCAGACAGTTCTGGCTTTAGATTCTAGGAGGGTAAGGGCTGGTTCAGGCAGGTTCTGGCAATTTGTCTGTTGACATTCTTCTTGCGGCATTCAAAATGCCCATTAAAACAGGTTCTGTCTATCTTGCTCCGGTGGCTGCCTGCCAAGAGTGTGATCTAAGAGTCTGATGTAGAGGTTTGCATGTGCAGGACTTTAAATAGCAGAAATTCCATCCTCCTAAAGAGATCTTAAGGAGAAAAATGGCTTATTACAACAACAGCACAACAGAAGAGTGAGCTTGAGGAAGGGAAAGCCGCTAACACTCGCAGCGGAATTTGCTGCAAAGGGCACAGATGAGATCATCTCCTTGAGTGACAAACATTTATCAGAAAAGTATCACCGTTGGTTTTAATGGGACGTGTGTCTCAAATAGGCATGCTTCAGGGAAACATCTGGAGATAAACCATGCCAAAAAAAAAAAAAGCTAGCATAAGAGCTGTGAACCCTCCAGAAAGTATTGTGGGGAATTTAAATCAGGGTGAACAATCCTTTTTCTGTCAAGGACCATATTTCTCCCATGGCGATCTGTCAGAGACCACACAGTAATGATGGTGGAGCTTGAGTTAAAAGTGGGCAGCAGTTGGAGCCAAAAGCGAACGGGATCTGAGCCAAAAGGAAGTGAGTGGAATTACCTCCTTCTCTCTCTCTCTTTCTGACACTGCTTTGTCATTGCCACCCCCTTTCCTCCTTGCCAAAATTTCCCTCCTAAAATTAGGCCAAGGGTGGCATGAACTTGGGGCTGAGAGTGCAGGCCTGTCATTTAGATGGCAGATCATGTAGAGTGAGACTGCTTCTTCTCTTTTCTAATGTTTGCTTGTTCTGAAAAGCAGCATATGTCTTTGAAACAATTTCCTCACAAAGTGGTTTAGCGTTTGGGTTGAATTATTTACATGCGCTTTATCTTGTATTTTATTCTGTGATCCTGGGATCCCTTGATGAAAGGTGGTATACAATTTTTAATAATAATAATAATGCATCAAATAACAACCAATAAAATACAAGGATAAATCTATAAGACAATCTCGAAAACTGCTTGCTCCCCTGCCATTTTGCCATAGCAGTAAGAAATCCTATTTAAAGTTTACCATTGTTTATTAGTAGTAGACTAACAGGCGTTCAGCATGCCATCAGCATTCATAAGATTCATCCTTCAAAGGCAGCAGGACTTTGACCAAGGACCAGTCCCTTCTTCATTAACTAATATCACTTCCATCAACTCTGTGCAATTTCTAATTTGAAGAAGGAGAAGGAGAAAAATGAAGAGCGACTAAGGGAAAAGTGCAATGTGGTTGCCTTCTTCACTCCATTCCCTGTGTGAAATGCGCTACCCATGGTGTTCACAGCCTGTTTCCCCGTGACTGTTATGTGCATAAGAGTGAGATCAGTGTAGGCCGATGAGTTGCTAATTATACGTTTCATCAAAATAGGGGAACCAATTTTCCATCTGAGGGGTGATTGTTTTTGCTTGCCTGTTCTTAATTTGGCATATCTTACTTCAAGCATGGGTTTGTCCTTATTTTGCTAAAAAAAAAAAAAAATGTACTTGGAAGCAAGCCCATCTTTATGTCAAATTGACCTGTGATCCAAGAGACAGATCTTTCCCCAGCAACAATGAATCTATTTAGAGGTAATATGAAGTACAGACCCGCTTTGAAACAAATTTGCTTTCCTATACAGGCAGAAATGCAGAGAAAACACCAGGTCAGAATATTTGCCTATCTAGTCCAAAGTAATATTCTCTGATAGGGCAGCAGCTCTTCAAGGCCTCAGAGGCAGAGGTCTTAGCCACCACCTGTTATGTACCTGATCCCAGGGACCTTCTGCATGCAGAGCACAGTCATAGCACTGAGCTATTAGAACAGGGCAGTCCTACTTTTCATACCAAGTGGGCCGCAAGAGTACTTCGACAAGGAACCCGCAGGCCATACACTGCCTTGTGGCGAAGCAAGGCGTCAGGCTTTGTGAAGGAGGTATGAGGCTTTGGCAAGGTCCCAGATATTCTCCCACTTCCTTCCCAAAGCTGAGAAAATGCAAACTAGGCTTTGAGAAGGAGTAAAGAAGACTCCAGGACCCTGTCAAATCCCTCACACCTCCTTCCCCGAAGCCCATCACTTTGCTTCGGGAAGGCAGCGTGAGGGCTGAGGGGGCATCAAATGTTGCAGAGGGCCACCCAAAAAGGCCTTGAGGGCTGCTTGCATTGGACCGCCCCGTATTAGAGGGCTGTAATGCGAGAAGATTAGAAAATGTTTATTGACTATATGGGGGGGGGGAACTGTGTACACTTGAAAACTTTGGCAGCATTAAGAGAATTTCAACAGTGTAAATAAGTTTTGATAGATGTAATAATGGAATACTGAATGGTTTAGTTTATGTATAATATGCAGGGATTTATGCTATGCAAAATGAACCACGGAAAGAGAAGGGAAGTCATTGATTTTTTAAGGTTGTTTAAATGAGTATTCTAAATTGTAAAACAGAAAATTTAATAAAAATTATAGAAAGAAAGAAAGAAAGAAATGAAATTCGTAAATGACAATTGTTAAACACTATTTAAACTCTGCAATGGGCAAAATGAAGTTTGTAAATACTGAGGCGTTCTGGAAATTTGTAGCAATGGAAGTGTAAAATTCTTTTCGCATGCACTGGGCTAAAACAAATAAGGAAAACTGTATCTGCTTTGATCCTGCTTGTGGACCTGACTCAGACTTCGCTCACTTAATTACTTGTGATCCTTTTTGCTCACTCCCACATACAATTTCCTTGTAATAGTAGCGCTGCTGTGAAAGACTTATGTCTAAATTTCATTGTAACAGATGAAAAACCAGGAGTCAGAAAAGTAATTGTATGGATAAAACGGACCTAAAATAGAAGCAAAATTACTCTATGTATTCATAAATGATATACTTATTTCCATTCTTCCAACAAGGTTTTAGAGCTGCATAAATTAAGTCTACCATCTTTCTGGAACACAAAGACAATATTGTTGCACACCACCCCAGTCTCCAAGCAGTGTGAGATCCCGGGGGTTCCTGGAGCTTACCCAAGGTTTGGTTTCCTCAGAATGAGGAACAGCAGAGACTGTGGTATCTTTAGGATATATGGTTTATTTACACATATATACAACCTGAGTCTACAGTGGAGGGGCTCACAGCATCAGCACCCCAAGAAGGTCTTGCTTCAACCATAGCTGAAGCCTTGAGTCCCTGCAGAAATCAGGCATGGCTCTGTCTCTCAGCTACCCAGCCTAATTCTAGCCTCCAACTCTCTCTCACACCTCGACTTCGGCTTTTGTCTTTCTAACTAACAGCTAGCTGAGGGAGGGGGCCCCACCCATTTATTCTCTGGCACAGACCCATACTTGGGACCATTACCAAGATGCTACTTCAACAATTGAATGATCAATTAGATTTTAACCCTTGCTGGATCCAGGAATTAGAAGGGACTCAGGCATAGAGGCTAATCCCATCCCCAACTCACAACACTTTTATTACTTTGAGGTCTTATGCAGAGATACAATTTAACTGTAGTTCTATTAAATCGTCTCCCTTGGGTATCTTTTTATGCTATTCTTTTCTAAACCAGCAAATGTATAGGCTAGCATCCATCTGTCTTGGGAGACAATGGAGGACTGGGCCTTCAGGGAGTGTGCCTGTGAATTTGCTGGTTTAGAAAAGAAGAATAACATAAAAAGATACTCATAAATTCATAAATGCACTAGTAATGCCATCTGCAAAGTGGCACCTCCCATTTCATTCCTTCAAAGACTCTTTCCTTGTCAATGAATGACGTTGCAGTTAATGGAGAATTTTGTGAAATATGGAGTGTGTGGTGAGTCGAGAGAATAAGCTGTTGTCCCACACAAGGGACATACAAGAATTTTGCGTATATGTGGTTTTTCTAAGTGAACAAGTCACAATAAAGGACACAAAGTCACATGCAGTGCTAAATATGCATGAACTTCATCTTGGGGAGAAGTCAGAGTATTGTAAAAAAAAAAAAAATCAGTTGAAACCATACTCTCATTACCAAAAATAGACTCTGTGTAGCAGTGCCTTTAGGGTACAGCTATCTCATCACACTCACAAAAATAGCCATCACATGGATTCACATGTAATGTTGGATGGAAAGTCCAGTCCTGTCCCCCCGCCCACTAATAGAACAATTGTATTCATTTTATTCAGATGAACCCTACTGTATGCAGTGGAGACTACTCTTAGGTAAATGTTCATAGGACTGCAGCTTAAGACTGGAACTTGAGGAATCGTCTTCACACAATGCATGGCACAACCCTTAGCACTCCAGTGTCCTGACAGTTACAACAGGCTTCCTTTCAAATTCAGTATGAGTTGTAGATATTCTCTGGGGATGGTTCAGTAGTTTTGTGTATAATTTATACCCCACTTGCATGTACTTCAAGTGGCTTACAAGTTCCGTTTAAGAAGCAGTAATCAATAAAGCAACATCAATAAAGAAAATGAAAGTATCAGTAGCTGTGGCGTGAGCCAGATGACGTAATCAAAAGCCTGTGCGCAGTTTTCAAGTATTTTAGCTACAGCAGTAAATGAGAAGAAGCCATTCCCAAGAGAGAGCTATCTGTTAACTGTATCTTAATGTATGGGAACATGACTCTTATTTTCAGATAACTGTTGCTGAGTGGTTTGACTTCATATTACCACCATGGCCATTAAAAAGTGAAATAGTTTTATTGGCCTTCTTGAACCAGGTTTGAAGAATGAACACATTCTTGCACAGAACTTGGCTTTGAAAGTACACCTAATTATGTGCTGGGCTGACAAATTCACTCCTAGATTTCTCCAGACCTAAAACATTTAATTTAATAAGGGGGGGAAATGATGTGCATGTGTAACTTTGAGTTCCTAATCCCTTGATGTACCAGGATGACCCTTGAAAGTCTCTGTTGAAGTAAAACTCAGATACCTATTTATTTTACAATGTGTACGAGTTAATAATCCTTTATTGTGTTTTTTGAAAAATGACATTCATTTTCTTGAATGCAGCTCTACTCTGATTGGATGCTGATGAAAATAAAGAACTAGAGAGAGAATAATCAAGAAACAAATATTAAACAATTTTTCAGTGGATGTAGAAATGTGTTTCACTACTTCTAAGCAAGGCTGCCAAGCACATATTATTTTTAAGTGGTGCAGCTCATAAAACTACCTTCTGGCAGGTAACTGGTACCAGGGTCTTAAAAAATCAGTAAATATCATAGACGGCCTAAAAGTTTTATTTATATATCTATATGTTTCTATTGTCCCCACTTCTGGACCCACCAGCTGGACATGACCTGCCAGGTTTACTGATGTCAGCAACATTTCCAATTATTTGGTGTGGTATGCAAATTAGTCCAGCTTGTAATATTTGGCTGTGAGATCAGTCGCCCATTGTAATGTGGACTGGGGTCACACTGAGTAGGGCACAGTGGTGTATCCACATGCATCCACTAGCACTACATAGGTTTGGGAGCAAGACACTGGAGCTCTCAGGCTCCAAACATGACAAATACACAATGCGTGACACATGATGTCATTCAGCTGTGCATCTCCCAGAAGCATGGAATGGTCGGTACTCCATCACGACTCATAACTTCTAGTCCCACCCCAAAGGTACCTTGGTGAAGATAAACAGGTGATCTGGAAGTAGTGTCACCCTCTCCAACATCTTGCTTTTTAACCAGTTCAGTCACTGCCTTCAAATTTCACCTGCAGATGCAGATTCAATTACCCCATCTCCAAATGAATCCAATTAACTTCAGCTGCCCTGAAATCACCCCTGTGAACACTGCACAATTATAGACTCACAAAACCCCCTCTCTAGAGGGAGGCAACAACCAGCAGTGAGGCTATAATTACTATGCACAGACCCAGACTCAGGCTGGCTAGCGGAGTATATGCTCCATAAAAGAATCTCTGTCAGAAAAAAGGAATGGAGACAGAGTGACTCCAAGGTCTTTACTTTGTAGAGACAGTTCCTTCTTTCAGACTTGTACTGAGTTCTGCAGCCGTCCTCCCCTGTAGACAGTTCTGTCAATGAACTGCAAGGTACCATAGAAACAAAAAGGCACGGATAAGAACAAACCCAACACACACTGTTTCACTTCACTGAAACCTATGGAGTGCCATTGCACTTGATTACATGGCAAGCAGAGATTTTGGCAGTCAGTGACCATATGGATAACTTCTCTGCGTCCTTATATCTAATTGTAAATGTAGCTTCACCTTAGCAGTCAGCAAAAGTGTCCAGCTGCTTTTAACTGTCCGCAAATATAATGAAATAATGGCTGGATTATGGGAGGGTGGGGGAGACAGAGGGTCCTTAATGAGATCCACAAGCCATACCTCTGACTTCCCCTAATTTTAGTTCTACTATGCCTTCAAAAAGCAAACAAATAACTAAGGATGCCTGGCACCCTCTGGACTCCCATAATTATAATACTGATAATGGCTGCCTCTGTTTATTGATGAGTTACTGTATACATTGAACTTATAATTAAAAAATATAGTACAGCACATCAAAGGTGCTCTATGTATGCTGAATAAAGAGGACCAGTGAAAAACTGAAGGTATTCTAAATGTGCTCAGAGACTACAACGTGCAGCAAGAAACGCAGAGCCTCATAAAATCTGGATATATGTCTGTCTTAAAGGGACCTTCCTCACACTTTGGGAGTCATAGTTAAGTCACCTATCTGTTAACAGCTAACGCAGATCAATTTTATTCGACCAACCAAAGAGAAATGTATGTTGTTGTCATTTCTACCGTATTAATGGTGTTTCAAAGACAGATCTTGTCTTCATCATTCTTCCAACAAGAAACCAAACAATAATATTGATTTGCCTAAGAGTATCTGACAAAATCATGCTGGACAGGGATTTTGCTGCAAATTAGTCCAGTACTTTGTCCAGTGGATTATACTGTTGTCTGATTCAGACAAATCCCAGCCCCAGTGCAAGGACCTTGAGTTTGTTTTTGCCATCACATAGAAATAATGTTTGAGGCTGTTCACCCAGATGAATGAAAACAATAGAAATGTTTATAAAATGAACTTTTTTAAAAGAAAAGAAAAGAAAAATTGAAATATTTTATCTCTATTTCACACACCATTTCAATTACAGCAGCTTTCTGGTTTGCCTCACCTCTGGATCTGGGTGCTTAATGCTTAAAGCCATCATTTTTTTCATGATGTGTTGAGGGAAGGAGACCCTCTTGCTGAGTTAGAATTCCATTCCTAAAGGAACCCCATCCCTACAACAATTTAAAACACTGTTTAATATGTCACCATTATTGTTCTTTGGAAGCCGTGCACTTCCTCTGTCCAGTGCTGAAGCAAACATCTAGTCATCTTTTTTAATAGGGAAAGGGCGAAGCAGTATCACAACCTTTCCTCTGCCAGCTGTTACTTGCAGACAGGAGACTGTGTTATCACCATTGAAAATGGATTTGTGTGAGTATGATGGAAAGTCTTCTAAAATGTGGATGGTCACATTGTGGCTCATTGCACTGAAAGACCCAGAGGTTAGTATGGCAGACGCCACTGAAGTGAGTCAAAAAGAGGGCGTTCTTTACCTGAGGGACCACAGTTTACCTGACGCTGTTGTCTGATTAAGCCTGTATGGCTCAATCAGAATGACATCTCTCTTTTTTGTATGACTCACACCACTTATTGGAGGAAGAAGCTACATCTTAAGTTCACATGATTCTCATATGCTATGAATGTACGAGTAGATAATTAACCGTTGCTAGCTAATAAATGCTGGCAGAAGCAAGGATTCTGTTCAAAGGCTTTACAGACAGGAGTTGCATAGTTTGTGGCAGAGAAACTGACCCATAAACTTTAACTAGTAGGGGTGAGTGTCAGATGATCTCCATCCCGCATATGTTTTGGAACATTTTTGTCATTAGGAGCCAGACTTCAAGATGAGTTCCAGTGCAGGTTTGGAAGTTGGAACCACTGAACACTTGATAAACAAGGTTTTTGAAGTTTGCCTTAAGTGGCCCTGCATACAATAGCGAATTCTTTCATCCTAGTAGCTGGATGCCGCTATGTGGCGCCTGCCAAATATTTTATGCAATTGGTTGTCACCAGTTTGCAAAAGGAGACAATCTAGCGAAAGCACTTGACTATACATGTTTATTTAGAAGTGTGTGAAACCAAGAGATCTGGGTTACCTTTCTAGTAAAACAATATCTCAGAATGGCTTGCAGGAGGAAAAAACAGCTACCTAAAGAACAAACAATAATTAAAAGTGTTTTAAACAGAAGAGATCAATAAAACATTTAAAAATGAAATCAGAGCAGCAGAAAAGAGGGTTCACAGCATTAACATCTATTGTAAGACACTAAAAGTCTTGGAAAACTGGAAGATCTTAACCTGCATTCTGAATGTTGTAAGGATTTAGACCATTCTCAGCTACTGAGGGAGAAGAGTATTATATGAAAGGGTTGCCATAACTGAGAAGGCCTTCTCCATAGTCACAACATACTAGAAGTGCTTGGAGGAGGGTCTCCAAGGCAGCTCTTAAATTTCAGCCAGGTTCATACTGGAGAAGATGATCCTTTAAGAACCCAGTACCAAGCTATTAAGATTTCATATGTCGTGACATGTTCACCATTCCTCTTACATTGTGGGCAAATTGGAGACCTCTTTTGGGGATCCCTTGTGTAGTTCCTCACCTGCGTAATAGCTTATCACTACGCATGCATTTTAAAGTAGCAGTATAATTGGGTATGATCCAGCCAAAGTGGTCTAAAATCCTGTTGATTCCAGTTGAAGAGTTAAGCATGAGGCTGAAATCACTGTGAAAAGCACTTAGTGAATCATTCCTATTATCTAGGTTTTTCTTCCCACCCTAAGAATTCTGAACAAGTTCTATAACACTGATTAAAAGAAGTACAGTCATTATTAACGCAGTTTACAAAGAAAGAAAAAATCACGAAGGACTTATAAATAGCTTGTATGGTGATGTCAAAGAGAGCAATGAAGGAATTCACTTCAAAAAAGATGGCGTGAAAGAACTCCATTCATTTACTATTTATTCTCTAAGAAAAGGCAGTATATTGAAGCAGACAGATTCCCCCCTCCCAAGAAACAGAGATCACTTAGTTCTTCTTTAGTTTCCACGATCACTTCATTGATTACTTGATCAGAAACTGAATGGAAGACAACATCTGTTCCAGCTGCATCTCAGCTTTCCCTGAATCATAGTAGCACTTTTTCTTAAATAATACCAATCCTTATTTATTATTGTAGCCAGTGCTTTGAGAGGCTTGTGGGTGAGAGGTAATTATAGGACAAATTGTTTTTTCACCTGTAACACAGATTTCTCACTCTGCTACATGTTCCTTTCTCTTATCCAACTGCCCCTTGCTTGAAGTACAGTCATCAAACCCTAACAACCAGTTTAACAGGAATTGTTTACCACGAATCAGTCCATGCTGGATTCAGGGGGAGGCTATTGTACGTCTAGCAGCTGTAGAAGCTAGTGACCTTAAACCACCTGCTGAGAAAACAATCAACATATTTTGTGTTTGGAGCCCTGTTGCATATTTACTAGAGTAGCTTGTATCTACCAGTTATTATGATGTTAGTAATTCAGTTCAGACATGAATCATGGATCATCTCGTAACTCGGACAAACAGAAAATATCAGGAATGTTTCACCTGCAACTGAATGAGTTGTCTTGCAGCTTACAAAGTCCATGCAGGTGCTGGCACAAACTGCATCAGCCTCCACATGGAGGAGAAGAAAGGGAAGAGATCCAGTCGGCTATTTTTAAAAGCCCATTGGAGAAGAAAGCAAGGCACTAGGTCTGCATAAGCACAGGGTGTGTACGCGCATTAATAAATATACTTACTATGAATCACCATAGTATCTAGGAATTTTTACTGGCTCTTGTTGAGCTCCTTAAGGCATGGTGGGGAAGGCACATGAGGCAACCACCTTGTTGAAGCTAAGCAGGTCTGGGCAGGCAATGGATATGTGAGCACCTGGGAACCACCTTCAGTTCCATGATGGGTGGGATATAAATGTGAGACAGAAATAAAATAGCCCCCCCCCATTTAAAAGGCTAGATTGATATTTGGTAGGCATACTACAAAAGAGATGGTGTCAAGGACTAGTTGGATGCGGAGGAATGGTGGGAGGAGCCAGCTGGGAAACCCCCAAAGGAAGAAGGCTCAGAGCCAGGGGATTGGTGGTGGGACAATGATGAGTGGTCAAAGGGAGAGGCCTGGGAGAAGGAGGTGTCAGAAGCTGAAGAGCTAACAGGGTTTAGTGACCAGCGAGAGTCTGTGGCAGAAAGAAGTCCAGATTCAGAAACCAAGGCAGGAGAGGAAGGAGACCAAGAGGCAGAGAGGAGTCCGACTGCGAAGAGGCATGAGTGTCTCTCCCTCCTGCTTGACAAGCTCACTTCCCCGCGGTCTCCCAGAACCAGAGGAGGCATGAAACAGGAGGAGCAGGTACACAGGTGCAGTCTCAGACTGTTTGGGAAAAGCCCTGGGGAGGAGGGGACTTAGACAGTTGTGGGAAGGTGGGGACCTTCAGTTTGCAACTGCTTCATGGGGCGATTCCTATCGAAGAAGAGTTGCTGTGCTCTTTGCAGATGCTGTTTTTTCTTAATAAAGAGTCAACTCCACTTACTTTGTGCAATATACTGCTGCCCTGCTCCTGACAGATGGGGGGTGGTTTGAGGAAAATAAGCAAAGGTTAATACTATGGCAGTATGTAGTATCTGTCTTTAAGGCAGGGACGACTAAACTGGTGTCTCCAGGCGTTTCTGGACTCCAGCTCCAGCCAACATGGCCAATGGTGAGGAAAAGACTGTAAAAAGCTTTGTGTGCATTGGCAGAAAGGTGACATATAAATATAGCAAACAAATTAATATTCACAAAACAATTTAAAGTACAAGCTATTCACCGATAAAGTGTTTTTTATTTGACTATCATGGTCAATTAAGATAGCATCTCTTTGCCTATAGGTAGAAGTAAATGCTACAAGCTGACTATTGCTCAGGTTCATACAGAAGTGAACTTCAATAGGTGCATTAAATGAAAAAGGTCAGCAGAAATCATCCATCCCCATTTTGGAATTCCAATGATTTGATTACCAAGGATGAATCTGTTAATGGCTCCAAGTTATGCTGGCTATATACAACCTTCTGCTGGGAAGCAATGCAGGGAGATGTCTGTTGTCTTTGGACTTCTTAGGAACAGCTGATTAGTCAATATGGAAACAAGAATGAGATGGACCACTGGCCCATTCTAGTAGTGTTCTTCTTACAGTGGCTTGTTGTTCTTTTGTTTTCTCATTAAAGAAAATAGCAATGCTGGAGGTAGAAATGGATTTCAGCTACTTAAGATGGCATTGGGAAAAGCAAGAGAATATTGCAGAAGAGAACGTATACTACTGTCTAGCCTGAATTATATTCATATGTAGGTCTTTGATTACAGATCACTGAATAAAAGCACTATCTCAATAACTGATTGCTCATGCATTTATCCCATTTCTGTTCTATACATATGCTGCAGCTTCCTAGAGTCTCATTCCTTTGTTATGGATTGAAGTAATGTAGCAATATATTCCTATATACAACATTGTGGCTCTAAGAGAGATGTCAAGACTGCCAAAACCACTTCAGAGACTGAAGATGCAGTGCCAAAAGAGTAGTGTCTGGCAACAACAGTTCAGCCTTGAGTTCTTCACTGCTCCGCTTTACCTAACGTATTTTCCACCCAAAACCCAAATCATATTGTTCTCTTTTCAGAGCCAAGAAATTTTTCCATAAGTTCAAAGTCACCCTTTCGGATGCACTGCAATTACTCACATATTGAGCAACTTTTTAAATGAAGGCCAGCAGAAAATACTTCTGTGTTGCAACCAAATTAAAATCGACACATCCAGATCATTATTCATAATAGTTTCAGCATCCACATCCTTTGTGCCTTACTAGTCTCGTTTTAAGACTGCACTGTAAAGAGTTTGCTTGAACTCTGTGTTGAGAACTGGTGACTTTTCACCCAAATCGAATTTTGCTAACGAAGGGTGACAGAATTTACAACCCAGTCCTAACAAAATCTCATCAGCATCAGCCGAATTTACTACCAAATAAATATGCTTAGGTTTTAGTCATGCAGCACAATGCTTTATATGCCTACTCAGAAGTAATTCCCTTTGAGTTGAATATGTCTGTCTCCTAGGCTTAGGCTGCAGTCCTAACCCCACTTATCCAGGAGTAAGTCCATTGAATTCAATAGTTGGACTGGATGACCCCCGGGGTCCCTTCCAACTCTACACTTCTTCTTCTTCTTCTTCTTCTTCTTCTTCTTCTTCTTCTTCTTCTTCTTCTTCTTCTCCTTCTCCTTCTCCTTCTCCTTCTCCTTCTCCTTCTCCTTCATTCAAAAACAACAACAGCCCTGTATCTCATGTGTCACATTTCTGGGCAGAGAGGTATATCTTCCACATATCACAAAACTAAGAAGATGATTGAGCTGAATGTGTCAGTGGAAGCCAATGTCATCAATTTTCAGTCTTGGCCCAGTTCTTTAAGCAAGTCTGCTTTCAGGGACTGGGCAGAGGAGGAATGGTGGAGACCGCCTCCCCATCTTGACCCTTCCAGGGAGGAGGAAGAGGAAGACAGTTTAGATTTATAATAATAATAATAATAATTTATTATTTATACCCCGCCCATCTGGCTGAGTTTCCCCAGCCACTCTGGGCGGCTCCCAATCAGTGTTAAAAACAGTACAGCGTTACATATTAAAAACTTCCCTGAACAGGGCTGCCTTAAGATGTCTTCTGAATGTCAGGTAATTATTTATCTCTTTGACATCTGATGGGAGGGCGTTCCACAGGGCGGGCGCCACTACCGAGAAGGCCCTCTGTCTGGTTCCCTGTAACCTCACTTCTCGCAATGAGGGAACCGCCAGAAGGCCCTCGGCGCTGGATCTCAGTGTCCGGGCTGAACGATGGGGGTGGAGATGCTCCTTCAGGTATACAGGACCGAGGCCGTTTAGGGCTTTAAAGGTCAACACCAACAGGGGTTTGAGGGAGGTCACAGCTCAGAGGCAGATGAGGGGGAAATTTGGGAAATAATGGGAGAGGAGGAGAAGGAAGCAGCAGGGGTGCAACAGCTGACAGACACAGTGTCTTTAGAAAGCATTCCAGACCCTCCATCTCCCAGAACCCAGCAAGCCTTGAAAGTAGGAGAGCAAAGAGCTCTTAGACTGAGGGCATATAGCAGCACCTGTAGGAGAGACTATGAGAATGATGAATGAGGAAGTGGGAGAGATGGGGGTGTGTGGAGATTCACTCAAGACAACGCCATTATCCAAGAGGCTGGGTTCTATAGCCTCTCTCTGTAAATACTGAATAAAAAGTGGAGGGTAAGAAACATTCCCTTGTCTTTGTACGTTCCTGGGCAACCAGCTGGGAGTCACTGGCAGCAGCCTGACACCTGTGTAATTGTATCAGAGGGAACTGTTATATTTAGGTTACAAGTGCTATTGCCAGAAAAACTATGGCATTATTTCTAGAGATGGGCGAGTTCTCCAAATTTTTATCTACACCTGCAGCAGAATGCGGTGGAAACATGGTGGCAAAGTCTCAAGATGGGAGAATGAACTGTACCATTTCCTGCTCCAAATGGCAGAATCACATTTTCATGGAATTCCCTATGTTGGGCAGGGGGCAGGATTCACCCCTCCACACATAGAAAATTTGCATGCAAGAAACAGACTGAGCTTGCATACTTGTCCAAACCATTTCAAAACTTCTTTTTAATGCAAAGCTCCTCACCTGCTCACTAAAGAAGTTATGGTCCATCCTGCAATTTCAATCTGCTTCATGGGTAGAACAGGTCTGGATTCATTGCTGATTAGTTACAGGGGGACATCACAATAAGGAAGAAAACCAGATCACCTCAGTTCCAAATAGTAACAACAAGGAATGAGGAATGCTGTTTATTTGGTAGAACTGAAAAGAATGAAGATGACTTTATCCCGTTCCTGGAAGTAAGCCCAGTGTTAGATAACAAGGAAACTATGCTAATAATTTTCTACCTAAACAGGCAAGCATTTTCAGGAATAACATTCTGACTGGCGCCTTTTATATAGCCAAAGCTGTGCAGGTATCTTACCAGAGGCAGAAAGTTCACCCTCCTTAAAATTTTTGGTGATTTTTAAAATTGTTCTGGGCAAGCAAGAAGCTTACAGCATGAGCTTGTGCAGGTATAGAGATGGTATATGGATTATGGACTGTATCCAGCTTTATGGGTTCCACATTGTGCAGGCCTGCCTTCTAAGAGTTCAGAATCAGATTGTGTGGGTCTTTCAGAATTGTATCTTACAACAACAACAACTTTATTATTTATACCCCAGCCATCTGACTGGGTTTCCTCAGCCACTCTGGGCAGCTCACAGCATATATCAAAACATACTAAACCATCCAACATAAAAAACTTCCCAATACAGGATTGTCTTCAGATGTCTACTACGTAAAAGTCAGATAGTAGTTTATTTCCTTGACATCTGAAGGGTGGCTGTTCCACAGGGAAGGCGCCACTACTGAGAAGGCCCTCTGCCTGGTTCCCTGTAACCACACTTTTTGCAGTGAGGGAACCGTCAGAAGGCCCTCGGCATTGGACCTCAGTGTCCGGGCTGAACGATGAGGGAGGAGACACTCCTTCAGGTATACTGGGCCGAGGCCATTTAGGGCTTTAAAAGTCAGCACCAACACTTTGAATTGTGCTCGGAAATGCACTAGAATCCTAGAGTTTGAAGGGACCCTGAGGGTCATTTAGTCCAATCCGTTGTGATGCAGGAATCTCAACTAAAACATCCATGGCAGATGGCCATCCAACCTCTGCTTAAAAATCTCAAAGGAAGTTGAGTCCACCACCTTCTGAAGGAGTCTGTTCTACTGTCAAACAGCTCTTACCATCAGAAAGTTCTTTCTGATGTTTAGATGGAATCTCCTTCCATTGGTTCTAGTCTAAGAAGAAATGAGATTCGTATGACATGACTTTTTTTGGGGAGGGGGGAGAAATTCATGTTGGGTCTTACTAATCACAACATCCTTTTCTAAGTGCTCACAGACCAACAGTTTAATTATCTGTTCCCTGTATCAGTGTCAAGCTTCCTGGTTGGTAGTTATCTGGGTCTTCTCCCCCTGTCCCACTTTTGAAGTTGGGGACAATATTTGCCCACCTCCGGTCTGCAGGGACCTCACCTGTTCTCCAAGAATCCTCAAAGGTTATAGACAGAGTCTCTGAGATTACACCCACAAGCTTCTTTAGTACACTTGGGTGCAGCTCAGCAGGCTCTGGAGAGCTGAATTCATTTAAAGTAGCCAGGTGTTCCCTCACCACCTCCTTTCCTATCTTGGGCTGCAGCTCCCTCCTTGCATCATTTATTTGGTTAGCCTCGTGAATTACCTCACTCTTCCTCCAAAGGTGTTCAAGGTAGTGCACAGTCTCTTTCCTCATTGCATCCCCATTCCTCCTTTTGCTCGTCCATAAGAGTGCTTCATGCATTTACAACATGGAGCTCTCACATGCAATATCTGATACACCGACCTGGTGTATCAGAAATGCGCATGCACTGCCCAATACACTAGTGTTGTCAAAACCGGCAATGGCAGACAGCATGCACATACGCCTGCTGCTGATTTTAATACAGTGGCTATTGTGTTTTCATGCATACATGGGACTCCCCCCATGGTAGATGGCACTCCACAATAAAAAATATCCCGCACTGTGAGCAATAGGAAAGCCCTACTTGCACATGCAACATTGCCTCACATCCATGCAGTGAAAATAAATCACAGTCATGACAGAGTCAGAGTTTGCATTCCACAACTGACTTCACCTCAAATGCTACACGTGTCTTGCTGCAAGTCCCTGAGTGATTGATGTGCAAGGATGAATCAGTCCTTATCTGCATGGAATGAGCTCCAAGGCAATGTGCAATGTGGTGCTTTGTAGTAGGTCTAATGTTGGTTATACCTAAGGGCTTAACAAAAGCACTCCAGGGAATGGCAGCACTTCTGGCAATCTTTATTCCTGCAATCTACGTATGAGAGATACGGTGGGTTGCACAACCCATATACCTGGCTGCTTGCTGATGTGTCCAAAGGAAAACTATGTTCCTCAGGATGCATCCCATGTTCCTATTTCCACACTGTCATGTTAAACCAGAAAGTTTGGAGGAGCCCTTTAGGTATAACTCGGTCTCTGTGCCAAGTCAAATATTATGCATATTTATTATTAATATTGAATGAAAAAAAATGTACTTACATTGCAAACATGTAACAAGCATATAAATAGCTCTTTTATACACTTAGCATTCTTAGCAGCCAATAAAATGTAGCTAGGAAAATGCCCTCCCATTTTACATGCCTACACGTTTTTTTGTTATTTTCTTTCCCTGCTCTTGCAAATTGATCTGTTTGTGCCGGTGGAAGTGAGATAAATGGCACCTCCACATGGAAGTCATTCATGCACCCAGGCTGAGCATCATAATGCACACTTGAAAACACAGGAAGTGTCTCTGGAAAGGGCAGATAATCCCTTTCTTTAGGACTCTCCTATACCAGCCATGGGGAACCTTTGGCCCTCCAGATGTTGATAAACTGCAACTCCCATCATCTCTGACCATTGTTGATACTTGCTGGGGCTGATGAGAGTTGTAGTTCCAGGATCAAATCAGAAGCCAGGATGACTTCTCTAATTTCAGGAATGTCTTGTTAAAATAGGGGCAGTTGGAGGTTGTGGGTATATGACTTTCAGAAGGCTGCCCAGAAGGGAATGCAGCCCTGGGTGAAAAATGTTCTTCACCCCTGACATAGATGATTCCAGTTTGCAGGCAGCTTGAAGCGGACTCAGAATTGCCCATCAAAAGATAACACAATAGATGCCTTGTCAGACATACCTGTAGGGGATACAGAATCTTTTCTCCCATAATGACACCTGCATAGTCATACTTTCTCTCCCATGGTAAAAGCATAGGCCAGCTTTTCAACATAGACCAGTCAACTTTCCCCTCAGGTCAGGGGATTTTAAGTCTTGGCAGGTCACCCTGCCCTCTGTGTAATTCAGTGGAAAGTGGAAGAGGAAGAAGAGATGTGTTAATTGAATGGGAGGCCAGACAAAGGATCATGTAGTATGTGCTAAATACTGTTAATTAGCTCAAGTAGTGCCTCATTATAAGGAGACTGGCAAACCCATTAGCACTGTTGAGGGATTACATTCCACTTCATTATTTTCCAGTATAATTTCACATTTCTTTGTAGTGGGTTCCACAGCAAAAGGGTTCGGTGGAGAGAGAGGGGCATTATCTCAAGCACATAAACCCAATAGTCTGTGCTTTGCAAGCAGACACTGAGATGTCCTGTCAATTGTGGCCTTCTCACCCACTATTTATGAGCCCCTGGGGAAGTTCCAGATTTCCATCATTTATGATCTGTCCCCACTTCTCTGTGAAAATATCTTCAAATTGTATTGATCTAGAAATCACATACAGTAATATCTTGGATCCCGAAGGCCTTGGTACTCGGACGTTTTGGCTCCCGAACGCCGCAAACCCAGAAGTGATTTTGGAACCCGAATGTCCCACAGGGCTTCTGCAGCTTCTGATTGGCTGGCGCCATAACAGGGTGAAGGCATCTTTTTCTATTTGTCCCCATGTCAGTTTCAGTTTATTGGTTAATTTTTCTAGTAAGGCTGTTCCCCATACTATTTGGTACCATTGGTCCATGCTTACTCCTGACAGGTCTCTCCAGTGTCTGGTTATGATGTTTCTGGCTGCTGAGAGTAGGTGGCAGTTAGGGTATGTTGCATGCACACAGTAGGGCAACCATGATGGATCAAAATGGATAACACTATGTCATGTCTATTTCTCTGCTGTAGAAGCTGCTTGTATCTTTGTTACTTTGCTTTGCTACTTGAGGACCTTAACCTTGTGGTAAGAGTCATAAGAAAAACAGCTGCGACACAAAAACCAAAGTGAACCCGTAACAACTTTTGGCAAACCAGCACTGGACTGTGTCAAAGTTCCCTGCATAGGGAGCTGCTGACACAGCAGAGATTCTAGTTGCTCATTTGTGGTGGGGGACAGTAGGCATAGTGCACGGCCCCTTCACAAGTCACTCAGCTCACACTGGGTTTATTTGCATGGCCATTATGTCCAAACTGCTTGTCCCTTCCCAGTAGTGCAGGCATGTCCAAAGTCCGTTTTGGGGGCCTAATCTGGCCCATCGGTCAGTTCAATTTGGCTGCTGTGTTGAGTGAGTGCTGCCAGATACAAAGGGAAATGGGGTGTTTAAAGAGAATGGATTATAAAGAAAGCACTGAGTTTAAATTGTGAGGGAAGTGTGCATTCTCTGGAGACATAATGGTGTGATCCATTTAAATGTAAAGAAGCAAAAAAGGACAAATCTGATTTGTAGACCCCTCTTTGAATTAGTTCTGTGTCCTAGGTGGGGCTCCAGGGCTCTGTGGTTCTCTGTTAGCTTGAGATGCTGGCAAAGTTCACCTAGGCCAGGCTTAGAGAAGAATTTTGGTGAGCTTCCTAAGCCCTCACATTCTTCTCCAGCTCAGATAAAAATAGTTAAAGAATTCCTGGCATCCTTCCCACCATCTCAGGTGGCCCTCCCCTCCCCCTTTCCCCCCAGACCCTCTGCACCAGCCCTTTCCCCAAATACCCTCCCTTCTTCCCTGGCAAGCAGAGGTGGGACTAGCAGTCGCATGCAGGGAGCAGGAGTGTTCCTGCCTTGCTTTCCCCTTCATCTGAGTAGCAGCGCATGGGGGTACAAGGCCCAGAGGCAATGCACTTCTCCTCAAATCTACTCTGGATTTACTTGGTGTAGAAAGAACATTGGAATTTTGTCTGCATGCTGAGCACACAGAGTCCTTTTCACTGCAATCACAAGCCAGATGACTATTGTTTTAAAACATTACTCAATCACATTTATTTATGAGCTCTGTAAGCGGAACAAGGCATTTTCCTTTGCTCCTTCAATATCGAGAGATGTCCTTGGTCTTGACACCTCCTTTTAATGTCTTTTTTCCATCGGATATAAAACTGCATATAAAAAAGGGGGGGGAGAGTATGAAAAGAAGATGTAACTTTCCACAATGATATATCTCAGAGTGGGGAACTGGATCTGGCCAATGGATGCAGATCTTTATGTCCTGGACACACTGCAGGTCAGATTGGACAGGTAGGTGGGGCTGCCCATCACCGGACTTAACAATGATGTCAGGAGACACATTCCTTTGAAGCCTCAACATTCAGCTAACCTGTACTACAGATTAAGGAGGCCTCTTTCTTCGTCTGGCACATATTGGGAAGAAATAAAGTGATGATAAAAGTTATGATAAGAAACACCAGGAGAAGCTAAAGAAAAATGTTGAATGGACCTTGGTAAAGATGAGGTTTCCAAAGGTGAGGCTTTTGATCAGAGGAGCAGGACAGTCTCAGTCTAGCTTTCTAGCTTACAGTTAGAAGTGCCTTGCTTTGACCCTGTCCACTTGGCTTGCTCTCAGAGCGACTCAGAAACCACTGTGATGTCAAAGATGGGAAGCCTGCTTTGATGGTGGAGAATTGCCATTATTGTGCACCCCGCATGTAATGGTTGTGCATTTTGGTGTTGAATTTGTTGATAATGGAATTCAGTAACTGGGAACGAAAACCCTTCTGGATGCTTTTCAAAGGCAGAGGTTTCTTCTGATGTGGCTTTGCTCCACACCAGCCCCTGTTGCATCATTATTCTGGGAATATGCTGCCAAGAGTAAAGCTATACATGTTGGGAGAACCTCAGCGATGCAATTCAGGGGGGAAAGGTATACTGTTGTATATTTATAGATCTTTCTCACCAACCAAGGAGTTTCAAAACAGGGACTCTGTAGGTAAAAGGTAAGGTTTGTTACAATCAAATAATACAATTATTGCATAATACAAATGGGCACTGAAACTACTGAGTTATGAGAATTGGTACTGAAAAGATGTAACACGAAAGATACAGTCTGGGCCCTTCCAGACAACTTGATTATTCACTTTATTTTTCACAGATTCCACCTACCCAGTGCAGTCCCCCACTATGTCCCATGAAAAGCAGCTCCTGAGGTTTGGGGGACCTCCCTCAGAATGATTTGGAACAAATAGTGCAGAGGGTTGAAGTAGGTAGAGGGGTAAGGTGAAGAACTGGATCACCTATATTGAGCAAGCATAAACATTTGCTGCAAGTAGAAAGCCACTGAATGCAATCCTTCATCTCCACTTTGAATCCTGATGCAAATGTGCACAATATTTGATATACGTGTTTGCATGTAGTACTATGCTGAGGGCATGTTCACCATAGCTTAGAAACCCTTCCTGTCAGATGTCAGTAAGTACGGCAATATTCTGGATCACAAGCATTGATGTGTTCAGTTTCTGTTAATTGGTTCTCATGGGAAACTTACAGATTCTGGCTTCGCACAATTGGCTCAAGGCAGTGTCAGTTTACTCTTGGCAGAGAGCCCAGGTCTGCTTGACCTGGAAACTGCTTGCTCTGATTGGTTAACGACCAGCACTCAACTCTGTTATCTAGGAATGCTAGCACAGTTTGGTGTTGGGGTGTGTTAGGAGTAGGAGTGCTGTGTATGGTTAAGAGAGAGAGAGAAAAAGAAAGGATTTATTTTGCTTTGTTTTGTATGCAGAAACTCTGCTGGTTTTATTTTTCCTTTTAATAAATCCTGTAAATAGTTATTCTGAGTCTAGCTGACTAGTCATTTCCACCTCAACTAGCTTCTTCGCTGTGCAGGAAAACTCTGCTACGTTTGGGCTAAAGCCATTAGAGCTATGCCTGACACTTCAAAGTTCCATGATGATGGAAGGTCAGTTTGTGAGGTAAAATACATTTGCAATCCTTGGGTCACTGTTTCGCGAATAGCATAGCTCTCAAGAGTGCCAAAAAAAAAAAAAAGGCCATTTCTGCATCAGGATGGAAGAGGTTACATTTGTGCAGTTTCACTATCCTTGTTAGTTTTCTTTAGTTCTAAATAGAAACAAAACCCATAGATGATGGCAGTTGTTGTTCAACCCCCTTGGGAAAGCACCATTTTGGCTACACTTGCACTAGGGAGTATCTTTTGTTAGACTCAGGATACCTGAGAAAGCACATTTAGGACTGCACTGGACTTAAATAGTGTTACAATGTGGTCTATGTGGTAAATAGGAAATTTGGTTTTCCCAGCCCAGAATCAGCATCCTGGGGCAGTTGCCAAGACCCCAGCAGGGCCCATCAATGTCCCCAACAGTGGCAGTTGTAGGTGACTATTTTAATTTCCCTCAGTGCCCTGGACTCACACCACGTCAGGTGCTCAGGTAAGCTCATGTCAGGCAGGCCCACGTAGGAGCAGGCCCCACAGAGGCCACTGTGCTGAGAGACCTCTCAAACATGGAACTGGCTTGGGATTTCCCATCTGAAATTCCCTAGGCCTTAAAAAAACAAACATAGAGCTATCGCTCTCAGTCTGGCAAAGAGTGTTTGTCCATGAAGTGGTTAGTAGAGGATGACGGAAGATCAGCTGCCCATGAATCAGGCCAGACCCCTTCATTATCAAGGACCAAATAGGAAGAGGAATGACATCGCACCCATTTGTGGGTGAAACTAAATCCAGAGGCTCATTTGTAGTCCTGACAATGAATAGCAACACGGAGATTTTGTGGAGTGTTGCAATGATTATCAACTGACGCAGCAGATTCTTGTTGGGAGAGAAGGACTTTAACTGTATTTTAAGGAAGAGATGAAAACACTTTCAAAACTCATTCCAACGCAAAGTCCGGAAGGCACAACTTTTGACCCTATGGTGGTTTTATAGAGGACAGACTGACATTTGTGTCAGTGTTTACATTAGGCAGGAGAACCAGCCCAAGACTGCCTGACCCCTTAAAAGGGTCACAGGACAGTTATTGAATAAGGAAGTAGATGGTTGTTTTTTAAAACCCTTTATATACAGATATCACATTCTAGAAGCAATGGGAGTGCTTTATTGACTTCACAATCCTAAGGGGAGGAAGAGTTTAAAAATGGGCTGCAGCATGTCTAAATTTGCCCCTCACTTGGAGGTATGGAGGACTGCGATGTCTGAAGATCCTTTGGATCCCAGCCATGTCCCAGAACATTCATTTTCTGGCCTTGCTGATGTCAGAGCACTGGGATCAAGTTAGGCCATGGTAGAGTGTTAAAGCTGCTTTCCTTCCCTGCCGCTATCCTCATCTGAATTGCTTCCTCTCTCCACCTTCCCTGCTAGGGTTGAAAAAAATTAGTGCAGAATGGGCAATAATACGATTAATGTCACATCTAGTTTATCCCTTGATGAACTCCCTTTCTTGCAATATATCCTGGTGGAATCCACATGTATAGGATGCATATTTATAGCCTTTCTTTCATTTTAGATAAACTCTTCTTATACAGCCTCTCAGCATTCTGCAACTTTCTCAATAACCCTTCCACTTTTGTGGAGCTGTCTAATCCTTAGGTGGGCATTCAAGAGTAAGGAAAAATGCACACTGCATCCTTTTGTGTTATCTTACATGAGATCCCCATGTCAAACCATATTACAGAATGCCATATTAAGTATATTTTGTGTGTTCACAGACACTGATGGCTGTGAGTACGGAATGAGAATCAACTAAATATGCTCCATGGAATTTAGGCAAATTTATATCTTTTCATATGGAGAAATAACATGTGATTGCTTTGAGAACAGCAACAACCAAGAGCCTCATGGTGCCCCCTTAATAATGAATTTATTGTGCTAGAAACTTTGGTAGGCAGAGGTCCACTTCATCAGATGCTTGTGATCTGCAGTTTTAGATACACACATGGGGTGGACGCTACACCAGCCTTTGCCATCCTCCAGATGCCCTCCAGATGTTCTTGACTGCAACTCTAATTGGTTTCAGCCAGCGTGGCTGCAGGGTCTCCTTGCCTCTTTCCTTAAATCCCCTTCCCCATTTTTCAGGGGTATTGTTAGTGGGTAGCTCAGAGCCCCTGATTCTTCCATCATTTGCACTGGCCTTGGATCTTCTGTCCCACCCACCCCCCTTTAAAAAAACAAACTAGTTTTTTATGCTTACAAGGCTTCTGGGTATGTTACAAAGTGCAGTGCCCAGTCAGCCACCACTTTCATTTGTTAAGCAGCTGGAGGAGGAGGAGAGGACCGAGGGTTAGATAGCTCTGTGAGTGGAGGTCATCCTTTTCCCATTCTCTGGACCCCTTGGGAAACTCAACAAACCTGCTGTACCTGGAACTGGGTGTGGAAAGTGCAGCTGATTGATAGGAAAGGTAAAGGTAAATGGCCCCTGGACGGTTAAGTCCAGTCAAAGGCGACTCTGGGGTTGCGGCGCTCATCTCGCTTTCAGGGTGAGGTAGTCGGCATTTGTCCATGGACAGCTTTCCAGGTCATGTGGCCAGCATGACTAAACCACTTCTGGTGCAACAGAACACCGTGATGGAAACCAGAGCACACACAAACACTGTTTACCTTCCCACCACAGCGGTACCTATTTATCTACTTGCACTGGCGTGCTTTCAAACTGCTAGGTTGGCAGGAGCTAGGACAGAGCAACAGGAGCTCACCCTGTCTCAGGGATTCGAACTGCCAACCTTCAGATCGGCAAGGCCAAGAGGCTCAGTGGTTTAGACCACAGCGCCACCCGCACAGCTGTGGGCAGTCTCTTCTCATTGTAACACTTTTGTGGATGATCTGAGAGTTTGTTTGGACGCTGGGTGAGAACCCAAAAGCTGAGAGGGAAGGTGTGTCAGAAAGGAAATGAATCAATTTTTATTTTTATATGTTGGTAACTTTGTATTAATGTAACCAAGTTACATACATTAGGAACAGTTTCAAGTGGCCGGCTAAACCAGGTGTGGGTAGCCAATGGGTCTCAAACCCTTGGTGAGTTAAGAACTGGAGGTATGTATTGCAAAGACGGGCTCCGGCAGATCAAGTGGACGAGACCGATAGTGGGCCCCACAGAAGGCAGTTTCTGCACGTGCTGTAGAGGGAAGTGAGGGGCAGATGGTACTCATCAGCCTGGGAAGGTAGTCCATCCAGGTGAAGAAAACTCTGATCCTAAACCTCTGCTGCCTTCTGGAGAAGAAAATGCTAAGTTGTAAGTCCCTAAGATGGTTGGATGGTGCCTTGTACACCTCCTTCCAGCAACTCCTACAGCCAAGTTGGTGCCAGAAGTATAGCTCTGCTTTATTTTGCACCACATTAGTGAGGCTGAGAGAGGGGACTTGTCATTTGGAAAGCCCAGGCTTACACCCTAGGGAGGTTACTTCAGTGCTGCTAATACAGCCATTTGACACCCCCCCCTATTGTCTCTTGAGTCAGATGGATGCCAGCAGCAACAATAAAAATAATGTGACATTTTTATATGTTTCATCATCACCATCATCATCATCATAAACTTTATTGCGCTAGCCAAAGGCCATGGCATCATTTACAAAGGGAACAAAAAGAAAAAGCAACAATAACCATAAAAACCACAAAAACCTCAGGCACTGCAGATACAATAAACCACAATCACGTCTCCTAAGAATTCTTTGTTGCATATGATAGAATAGCAATGGGTTCTCAGGTAGAATGTGCCAGCTTATATGTCCGAATCACCTTTGCAATTGACCACTATTTTATCTAGTTCTTTTCTTCTGATCTTCTTAGCTGCCAACACATATAGTGCTACTTCATAAGTTACGAAGTCATCAGTATCACTCAGCAGCGATTTCACCCTTGAGTGTGTTCCATTCATGAGCAGGGGTTTTATAAATCGGTCTCTTGGTTCTATATATAGCAGGCATTGCAATAAATAGTGGTACAGGTCCTCTACGCAAGGTTGCCCACACATACAAAATCTTTCCTTGTACTGGACTTTGCCTACCCCAATAACATCCCCGTGTGTAGGGAGAGACATGGGCAACAAGAAAAACCTCTCCCCCAGAGATGACACCCTCCAGCATCACACCCAAATCCCTATGGCAGGACCTCCCACCCTAGATGGAAGAAGCCTTTAGTCATTTCTATAAGAGCCCAGCCCCTTCATGGATCACTGCCTTGCCGTGGCAAAGGGGCTTGAAGAACTCAGAGAAGCTATGAACTATGCCGAGCAGGGCACCCAAGATGGACAGGTCATAGTGGAGAGTTTTGACCAAACGTGATCCACCTGGAGGAGGAACCGGCAAGCCACTCCAGTATCCCTGCCAAGAAAACTCCATGGACAAAGACAACAGGCATATAAAAGTTATGACGCTGGAAGATGAGCCCTTCAGGTCGGAAGGCATCCAACATGCTACTGGGGAAGAGCGGAGGGCAAGTACAAGTAGATCCAGAGCTGATGAAGCGGCTGGGCCAAAGCCGAAAGGACGCTCAGTTGCGGATATGCCTGGAAGCGAAAGGAAAGTCCAATGCTGTAAAGAAAAATATTGCATAGGAACCTGGAATGTAAGAACCATGAACCTGGGTAAGTTGATCACTGCAGATGGTGACAGCAGCCACGAAATTAAGAGACGTCTGCTTCTTGGGAGGAAAGCAATGACAAACCTAGACAGCATCTTAAAAAGTAGAGACATCACCTTGCCAACAAAGGTCCGTGTAGTAAAAGCTATGGTTTTCCCAGTAGTGATGTATGGAAGTGAGAGCTAGACCATAAAGAAGGCTGATCGCCGAAGAATTGATGCTTTTGAATTATGGTGCTGGAGGAGACTCTTGAGAGTCCCATGGACTGCAAGAAGATCAAACCTATCCATTCTTAAGGAAATCAGCCCTGAGTGCTCACTGGAAGGACAGATCATGAAGCTGAGGCTCCAATACTTTGGCCACCTCATGAGAAGAGAAGACTCCCTGGAAAAGACCCTGATGCTGGGAAAGATGGAGGGCACAAGGAGAAGGGGACGACAGAGGACGAGATGGTTGGATAGTGTCTTCGAAGCCACAAACATGAGTCTGACCAAACTGCGGGAGGCAGTGGAAGACAGAAGTGCCTGGCGTGCTCTGGTCCATGGGGTCACGAAGAGTCGGACACAACTAAACGACTAAACAACAACAACAACAAATAAGAGCCCAGCATCAGAAACCTCGCATCCTCAAGATTAAATGTTGGTGATACAGGCACCCACACTGGAGCTGGTGCCACAGAGAGACCACCTGAGAGCTCTCACTGTTGACTCAGTAGACCCAAGAAAGATCTTAACATCTTCACCTGGAACATGGCAGGATGGGACAGCAAGAAAGGAGATAAAGATCTTACTACATTTCTGCAGAATTCTGACATCATCTGCCTACAAGAAACCTGGCTGCAAGATGCTAACCTTCCACACTTGCAGTGATACTCTCAGCATAGCCTCCCTGCTGTCAAGAGACATCAAAAAGGATGAGGAAGTGTGGGTCTGACCACCTTTACCTCGCTGGAATTTGGCTGGGGAAATCAGTGTTGTGGAGTCAGATCTCCTTTATGAATATTTCTTGCCACTACAGTTGAGTGCAGGGGTAGGAGACCAATTTTTCTGCATCAACATCTACCTTCCAGATCTGCAAGGAGAGGAGTGGGTCTCTTAAAGCCAACATGGTGGGTGTTCCAGGTATGGTCTTGGGAGGTGTAGCTGGCTTGGCAGTGGCCACAATTGCTGTTCCAGCAGCACTGGGAGCAGCGGGTTTCACTGGAGCTGGAATTGCAGCTGGCTCTCTGGCTGCAAAAATGATGTCAGTAGCAGCCGTCGCCAATGGTGGAGGAGTAGCAGCAGCTGGGAGTGCTGTTGCCGCGCTTCAGTCAGTCGGTGCTGCTGGGCTGTCTGCTGCTACCACAGCTGCAGTGACAGCTGGTGGAGCACTGCTGGCTGCCATCTTCCCTTAAGAAGAAGGTACACATATACAGAGGCCATATCTACTTGGAAAAGCAGTACTTGGGAAATTACGCTTTGCCGTCAACGACATAACTCACTTGATTTACCTTAAGTAAAATGTGATTTTAATCAAAGCTACGTTATTCCTACGGGCCAAAATGTGCAAAAATAAATAAAGCTTTGAGAATTAAACAACAACAACAACAAAATCTACTTTCCACCAGTACATTCCCTAGCTGTGGTGGTTAAGATTTGGACCAATCTAACAAGCCTTATAGAGCAGATAAAGGTGAAATACTCAGATGCCCGAATCCTACTATGTGGGAACTTTAATGTCCACATTGGCGACGGCCCAGAGGGAAGCCTAACATCACGTGGAATTGATCTGGATGACATGTCCCCCTTTACTCATACTTCCATGGATAAGAAATTAAACCCTCAAGGACTGAAACTCCTAGAATGGGTTTTTCTGCATGATTTTTTGATATTAAATGGATGCCCAGCTGAGACCTCCAAGGGCCAACTCACTTTCTTACATAGTAAGGGAGGAAGTGTCATAGACTACTTCATAGTTTCACCACCACTCTTCAGCCTGGTGAAAATAGTAGACATGCTGGTAAGAACTGAAAGTGATCACTTCCCGCTTTTAGTTTCATTAGCTCCTTTCCTAGAATGTCAGCCTCCTGCAGAGTCAACGTGTGCAGTCGGCGAATCTTCAGGCACGTCAAGAGTGAAATGGTCTCTGATGGTGAATGACGAAATACATAAGATCCTGGCGAGTGACTTAATGAAGAACCTACAACATCGCCTCATAAACATCTCAACAAACCCAGTTTCGGATTTTCTACAAATCAGCACGCTCCTCAGACCTTATCTAGCCAAGCCCAATAAAACAAATAGCATTTTTATATGTAATTGTGTATTTTTGTGATATTTTGTCTAAGTTGCCTGTTGTTGCTTCAGTTTCTTTTGTACACCACTTAGAGATATTTTAAATAATCAAATAATTAAACCAAGAGCTGAAAAATTCCATCTATCTACAAATACATAAATGAGAATTTGCTGATTTTATGCAAATTTGCATCACAGGCCTGTGCTTTGGATCTTTAAAGTACCTAGCAACATCTCTGCCATTCATGCTTTCCATGTGCACGAGAAGTTGCTGCAGATGCCATCCTTTACAACAACAACAACAACAAAAAAGGAGTGGAGGATAAGCTAAGATTTATAGAGGCAATGAAGCAATACATACCTCTATTGACTTTCCACTTTCACAATCTAGTGACCTGTATTCTGGTTTTCTAGATAAGGTGACTCCAGCTTTAACAGTCATTGCCAACCCATTTTGGCATAACCAGCTACAGATCAAGCATGACTGCCTAACTGGATGGACTTGTCCCACTTGTCTCATGCAACAGAATGCTGCGTCAGCAAAAGCTTTTTCATATATAAAAAAATTCAGAGTCTTCATACTGACACTCAACATGCTGTTTTTAGTCTAGAATGATTCTACATCATTGGTTCCCAAACTACACCCCTCTCTGCCCCAGACCACTTGAAAATCTTTGAGATTCTTGGAAGACCACTTCATGATTTTTCTGCCCGTTGGAGCAATTGTAACACATTGTGCTAGATGCTGATGATTTAAACTCTATTTTTACAGACACACTGTAGACCACCTGAATGAAGTTTGCAGACCACCAGTGGCCCAAGGACCGCAGTTTGGGAGCCCTGGTTCTAGATCTTGCTGTCCACAAGAGTGAGTGTGGTTACTTGATACACATTTGAAAACCTTCCCCTTGATTAGGTTATCCATGTCTTTTCCTTCCTGTGCATGTCCCAGGTGACTGAAGAAGGAAGTGGTGATTGTGATCTTGGTGTTATGTCCACCTACACTCTCCATTTCTGGGGTTGCCTACTTCTGTTTTCAAATGTGGACTACACAGCAAAAACAAGAGCTCAGTTTCCACTGATTCTAGAATAAAACACTGTATGTACACAGCCCTCACATGGGAAAACTGATCTCCTAAGTCATAGATATTGCAACATCTCCTCTAGGGCAGATCATTTTTTAAAAAAATTGCACAGTGTTCAGAAATCCTCAGAAATGCAACAGGCTGTACCTTAGCAAGAGCTTCACAACGTAGCTGGGCTTTTAAAAAGTTGTTTAGCTTCTACATCATCAATTAAATGGATAGAATCTTTTGAAATGAGTTCCACCCTCTCCTTAAATATTTGCAGTGTGCTAGAAGCAATGCCAACAGCTGATTGTGTTTTATGAGCGCTTCCCATCCTCTAAATGGTGTGGTGCTGATTGATGAATGGCTGTTTTGATTCCCATCTTTGCTTGGAACTTTGCGCAGAGAGTTTCACAGTGGAAGGATCTTAGGGTTAGTGAACCACGCCATCAAAGGAGGACGTCAGAAGGAATCTTTTGAGGTTAGCCTTGTTTTATGTGGATTTGGTGGTTTTAGGCACTTGCTACATTTTAGAGTTAAAAGCTCATTTAATGATGCAATGAAATGTGAGAGTTGCAAGATAAGAGGAGACGGGCAGAGATCCAACACATGGATGTAAATCGGGTGATATCATATTCCACATATTAAAAATCATTACTTCCTTGTTAGCCCAAGCAACAGTCCAGATTTCTGTACATTTGGAAACACTCAGGCATAGCGGGAGAAATTCAAGTCACTGGAGCTACCGCAGGGATAAATTTAGCTTGTTGCTGAAAAGCCACTGTAGGCCTCATGGAAAACACAATTTCACAATAACAATACTTGGCACTTATATAAGAAGTTAGATTTCAAAACATTGACTAAAACTCTCACAACAGTGGCAGCTAGTGAGATTCAAGGGTTGGGCACCACACAGCCCTACTTTCCTGTTCTGTCCTTCCTGGATACCAGAGCCAGTGTCCACACATGGGAACCTTGTGGTTCTGTCAGGGTCTCAGTGCCTGGCAGCACACAGCACCAAGGCCTTCCTTGACCCCACACCACTTTACATTTTTTCCAGGCCCAATACTCTGATCAACATGGGAAAGCTGGGTTGAGCCACTACTTTAATTATCTGCAATGCCCTTGACATATTGTCATTCCAGGGCAATATGGGAAATCAAAATGGTGGCTAGGCCTGGCCACCTGCACTGCTTGGACTGTTGCTGTCTGCCACAGCCGGGCTGGCCCACTAGGGAAGAAGCCCAGCAGAGGTACTTCTCAAACCCACAGCCAGCACTCGGTTAAAGGTAAAGGTAAAGGGACCCCTGACCATTAGGTCCAGTCGTGACCAACTCTGGGGTTGCGGCGCTCATCTCGCTTTATTGGCCGAGGGAGCCGGCGTACAGCTTCTGGGTCATGTGGCCAGCATGACTAAGCTGCTTCTGGCGAACCAGAGCAGCGCACAGAAACGCCGTTTACCTTCCCACCGGAGTGGTACCTATTTATCTACTTGCACTTTGACGTGCCTTCGAACTGCTAGGTGGGCAGGAGCAGGGACTGAACAACGGGAGCTCACCCCGTCGCAGGGATTCGAACCGCCAACCTTCTGATTGGCAAGTCCTAGGCTCTGTGGTTTAGCCCACAGTGCCACCCACGTCCCAGCACTCGGTTAGGTGCTTTATTAATCTGGGTCACTCACAAGAACTAATTGGAAATCCACCTTAAAATTAAGATCTGTAAAGCACAATAAAGTACCTGTTAGTGATGGGTGCAAATGGTCAAACTGTAGAAATTCAGTTTTATATACAGTATTGTAATTCAGAATTTGACACCTGCTTCACCCAGACTCCCAACCTGCCTTCCCCATTCCTTTCTAAAAGGCAGAAGTACATCTTGCCAGCATTGTTTATCCCAAACTCAGTTCTGCCTGCCTTTCTATGGGTCCAAACTGTCAGTCAATTGTTGCAATTGGTAGACCTTTGTTTCACCCCTGTTTTATAGGCTAAGTAGGTCCTGCCATTACATCAGCTGTCACAGGCAATTTCCTATCGATGTACCACCCAGGCTTATGTTAAAATGTCTTCTATTGGGAGCTAGGAGAAGTTAAGGTCTTTGGATTCCATGTGTTTTGATAGGGGCAGATTCTAAATAACCATATTTCACCCCAGGGCTGGCCCACCCATGAGACCGGGTGAGGAGATTGCCTCAGGCAGCAGGGTTCCCAGTGGCAGCAGATCCCGATGTTGATCTTTCTTCCCATCACCTTGTTCCTGGATGTCAGTCTGCATTCACCCCTTCTTCCCTGGCAGTGAGAGGAGCACCTGATTTGGGGCTTTGTCTCTGGTGGCAAAATGTATTGGGTTGACCCTGTCTCACCCCAAGTTAATACTTCCGTCTTTCCAACAAAAGTACTAAAAAAGAGAATTAGCACATTCAAAGGAAATGGTATCGGTAAGGACTGGGAACTGGCAGCCAGTGAAATCTCTCCCACACAAGAATGTTCCTGCTCATTAATCCTGTGGGTGCGGTTCTGTTAATACTTTAGTATTTTAGAGTAGATCTAGTCCCAGTAATAAACCTGGACCAACTTAAACACCCCTCGTTTAGCTTATCTAATGAACTTTTGGGAGCGAAAAAACAGGGGCAAAGAATCCCAGAAACATCACAGTACCTTTGAGCCTCTCTTGTGTACATGTATATTCAGAAGGAAGCTCCACAAAGTTCAGTGTATACCTTACAATAGTTACAAGGATGCTTTCAGCATGGGTCACCCAGACACCCTTTTCTCTATCTCTTTTTCTCTATTTGAGCAAAAAGGGATTTGAGACTTTGACACGGATATCTATTTAAATGTTTATAAGTACTTGCCCATTTTTTCTGGACAATTTTCCAATTCAGAAAACACGTATCACTAGTCAAATGTGAAGTAGATTTGCAGCCCTTCTTTGGGATTTCAATTTAATCTCTTTAACAAAACCACCTGCCTCAAATACATGTTTCCCTTAAATGTGTTGCTTACTCAAAGTATGTATGAGCACACTTTGAGGTAGATAACGGTATATATTATTGCTTCAGGTACCTCTCATTTTAAAGCAATGCATATTCCTATGGAAACATCTCAAGCAAACAAACCATCACTGATCTTCGCTTCTGTCCTCTTCACCACTGCTGACTTTCATCTAAACAAACATACGCCTACCTAACTGATCCACACACCCAAGTCCAAATATGTCACAGCATGTGAAATATGATGATGAAATGATGATGCATTCTGACACCTGGCACAGGCGCCAACACACACGGCGGCATCACAAGCACCCTCTGCTGTTGAAGCCAGGTAGCTGCTACTCCAAGAACTGTCTGGTTCATCTAGACCAGTGGCTCATGCAGTGTACCGGATGCACATTAACAATCACAATTTGACTGAGCTGCTGTGCTACAAACAATTCACAGCACGTTAAACTGTGTCAAGCAACCTCAGTAATGTGAACGCTGCCAACGAGCAAGGACATCTGTTTCTGAGAGATCTTAAGTTCTTTTGAGTTAGTTAGCCATACAGGAACATGGTGATTCATGCACTGGTAACCTCACAGCTCAATTATTGCAACGCACGCTATACGAGGCTTTTCTTTGGCTTGGCTTGGAAGATTCAGCTGGTGAAAATTGCTGTGGCTAGACTGTTGATGTGGACAGACTGCCACCAACACATAACTCTGGCGCTCAAATGCTTGCCGTGGTTGCCCATATGCTACCAGGCCAGACTTAAGCTTGTAGTTTTAATTTACCAGGGGTGGATCTAAACGCAGGGGGGAAACTGCTATAAATAGGTCAGAAATTGGATCATTTTAACAAAAGAAAAAATCTCTATGGAAAGTCGTGTTTTGAAATTTCCTGCTCTCTGGCGCCATCTGGTGTTGCATGTTTATAGTGCATTCAAATCACTGTTTCTTTACTAATGTAGCTGACGCCCCAGTCCTTAACAGTTTGGGTTCAGGGATTGCCTGATCCCTTATATCCCTGCTAATCCTGGAGGTCTCTTTGTGGTCCCCCATGGTTCGTATCCATTTTTTTAATGTCACCTGCTTTCTTTCTTGCTTTCCTGATTGATAAACTACTTAACTTGGATTTTCTTCCCATCCACTCATTGGCTTGGCTCCATGCATGGGAATTATTTATGATTTATTAATTGTATTAATAAGGCACAATAGAAATATGTTAAATTAATAAATAAGCATTTTCTTTAAAGAAGAAAAGCCAAACACTTCTCCAAGGATTTCAATATATCTCCATACCATTGCAGACATAATGCAATGTCATGATGAAGCTGCTTGGATATACCTGAACTTTGATAAATAAACCATTTAAAACGTAATAGTTTATATCTGCAATTTCAATTAAGTACTAACTCTTGTGCCTGGCGTGCTCTGGTCCATGGGGTTACGAAGAGTCGGACACGACTAAACGACTAAACAACAACAACTAACTCTTGGGCTGCATGTTTGTTTGATCTTCATTTTTTTATGGTGCTTAATATGTAGCATTCTGTATTTTTGACAAATTTATTGAACAGATGCTTTTAAAAGACAATAGGAAATAAAACACAACTTCTTGCTTCTAACTTTTAAAGGTCTGCGTAATTCCACCTTCCCTCGTACTAAATTTAAATGTTTGGAGAGAGAAAGAGATAATCTTCAGCTGAGAATAGAAAATTGAGATAGGTAGGTGTTAATTATTTTGGTAAGTGCCTAATTATAATTAACACAACCAACAATTCCTGGTAATTGGCCTCCATAGAGTTTGATCATTAGCTTGTGAAATCAGTCAGTGCTCCAGCTGACCCCTTGCATAGGAAATGGTAAGAAAACGTAAAACAAGTCTTTTGCTGCAAGTAAGCTGCAGGGGGTGTGCATGTGTGCCACACATAATGAGCATACTTTTATAATCTGTGCATTACTCTTCGTAGCTTAGCATACATAATGTTGAGCTTGGAGCAACAGTAACCAGAGTTTAAATCCCAAATTCAAAATGGTTTGTGAGCAGCACCATGCAAGCTGACACACAACTGCGGAGTTCATGAGATGCTATCATTTGTGTGATGCCAAGTGTACACACCCACCCAAGACTCTGAGGCAGCCTCCACCGTGTGGAAGACATTCTGAATTTCTGAACCAGACCCACTTGCCCCACAGCTTGGCCCCTGTGCTCTCTCAATCTGATCCAGTGTTATAGTCTGCGTTCCGGCTCTGTGTTTTCAGAGCCCTGTGTAATAAAATGGTCGTCTGGATATGCCCTAGAGATTTACATTCACTCCAAGTGCCCAAGTTTGCTAGGCCCTAATTTGGGGAAAAAATCACTCTCCTTATTATGACTCTAATTTTGCCTTTTAGGGATGTCTTGTTATTGTCATTGTGAATTGCCTGATGCGTCATTCTTTGGGCCTCAGCTTCCTTCCCAGGCAGGGGCGGAGGAAGGGGTGTGTGGAGGGTGTGGGCTGCCCCAGGTGTCACCACGGAGGGGGGTGACAAAATGCCAGGTGGCACTCACCAGGCACGTGCAAGCTCTGTGCTACCCAAACAGTCTGCCTGCTGCCTCCCCCTCAGCTGTAGAGCGGCTGAATGGGAAGAGGCAGGCAGACTCTGGAGGCCCCGCCCCGCCCCTATAGGCAACAAGCTCCGCCCCTGGGCGCGCCACTCCACGCGCCCGAGCGGCTTCCTCTGCTGCTGTTCCCAGGGTTTCTTGGAGTGAAGAGAAGATTCACTATCCCTAGCACTCATGCATGCATGTGTAAGAACATCAAGGCGCCATGCATGCAGCATGCTACTCCATGCTTAGCAGCTGCTGCAGAATATAACTGTTGCCAGTCTAAAGGAGGGTTCAGACACTGCTCCATGCATGAAAGGGACTGTGGGGCCTGCAGGCTAGTCACATTCCCATCATGCACAAGGGTAACTCACCACACCATCCGGGCATTGGACTGGCATTCTACAGGTACACACTAGTATGTACGCAAAGCCCCTTTGCATGCCAGCCATACTCATGGACTCATGGACTCAAGTGTGGGCACTGCTTACACTGGAGTTGGAGCTAGCCTGCACAACCCCTCACTCATTCTTTCAATGTGTGTGTGGGCATTCTGCAGTATACTGAAAGAAAAGATAAGCAATGCACAGCCTTAGGAGTAAGGGTGGCCCTTGAAGTAATACTTTGTATTTGGAGTACAAAAAGCACCGCCTTATATTTGTTTATGGAACTTTGGAGAGTATGGATTTCACCGCTCTGTTTGGCATTATTTTGCCCTTTCTCCCCCTGCAGCCTGTCTGGATGCACTGTGTTTTGCTGTTAGATAAACCTGCTGTTTGTCCCAGCGCCTGCCAACCTAGCAGTTCGAAAGCACCTCCGGGTGCAAGTAGATAAATAGGGACCGCTTACTGGCGGGAAAGTAAACGGCGTTCCGTGTGCTGCGCTGGCTCGCCAGATGCAGCTTTGTCATGCTGGCCACGTGACCCGGAAGTGTCTCCGGACAGCGCTGGCCCCCGGCCTCTTAAGCGAGATGGGCGCACAACCCCAGAGTCTGTCAAGACTGGCCCGTACGGGCAGGGGTACCTTTACCTTTAAACCTGCTGTTTATGGTCCCGTCAGCATTTTCGGTGCAAGCTCCCAAGGCTAATAATAAATTGAGCTATTAGTTCATGGCGGGAAGCAGTAATCACGGCAGGTTGCAGAACTCCTGACTGTGAATTATATAACTGGGAGCTGTAGAGATAAACAGCGGGAACAACATGCAAATCCCTTTGCGTCAAATTGGCCTGATATGCAAATACAAAGTATACATTGGCTAGGATGGCTTTTGGTTTCAAAATGCCCCCACCCAGTCTATTCCCCATTAAAAAACGTTCACATGTGGCATTTAAGCTAAATCATAACCACTTCTTCAGCCAAACTAGAGTTGACTGAAGGTGTGTGGCTCACAGTTAACAGAATGTTGGAAATTATGGTGAATCTCATAAAGATTCTGGTGCCCCACTTCATAGCTGCCTAACATTTTTTGGTGTAATAAAAGTACTTTAGTTTTATGAAAAGTGAAAAAAAAGAGAGAGAATGTCAGCGCAGGGCAAGAATTTGAAAACCTGCAAAATAATTCACACAACTGACGAGAGGTGTTGGAAGTGGGGTAGGAACTGGCAATCCCTTTAATCAAAGAGGTGAAAATGGTTAGTCAAGAATCTCACCCCCACGAAATGCCACTCTCAGACTCTGCCACACAGAAAAGACAGGCATTTCTTAGCTGCCTGTGAGTGAACCAGCCAGACAGGCCTTTCCTCCTTTTCTGTGTGATGTCATAAGACCACAAGGAGAGCCCTGCTGGATCAGTCCAAAGGCCCTTTTCATCCAACATCCTGTTCTCACAATGACCAACCAGATTTCTAGGGGAAGCCAAGAAGACCCTGAGTGCAACAGCACTCTTCTCGCTTGGGATTCTTAGCAACTGGTAATCTGAGGCATACTGCCTGCGGCGATCACACAGGGTCCCCAGACGTTTGACGGTCTATTGATCCCTGTGCCACCACTGTGGTTGCTTTCCCGCTGCCACCAACCCATTTCTCTCGGGTACACACGGAGGCCAGACAGTTGTTAACATTAACAAATAATCAAGTTTATTTTATAGGCATGAACAAGTTTATGGTTTCAGTTATTTTTTCTTGGCAGTTTCTTAATCTTAGTTCCTAAACTGTCCTATACTTTCCTAACAACTTCAAACTGATTATCCCAACTATCTATCTGACTCCACCTAACAATTCCTCTCACAACACAACTCGACCAACCCACAGATTTATCCTCCCTCTTCCTTCTCCAACTCCCAACTGACTTCCCAACAACTCCAACTCTAACTCCTCCTCTTGGGTTCCCACTGGCCTATCACTTCACACTCATTTAACCCTTTCCTTATGACCCACCTAGGAGGGCAAACGCCACACTGCCTTTGACAGTGGAGGTAGAAGATAGCCTTATTGTGCATGAGCTTGTCTTTCAAAACCATCCATGAACTGGGCGAACCAAATATGAACTGGGCGAAAATGTGCTTTCTTCTGTCTGCCCTGAATCTGATGACTTCTGTCAATTGGCACCATCTGCCCTTTGAGCAAGAAGAAGAGAACAATTTTTAAAATCAGTGTTTTACTATTTTAAAATTGTAAAGCACAACAGTGGTAAGGTAAAGGTAAAGGTACCCCTGCCCGTATGGGCCAGTCGTGTCCGACTCTAGGGTTGTGCGCCCATCTCACTTAAGAGGCCGGGGGCCAGCGCTGTCCGGCGACACTTCCGGGTCATGTGGCCAGCGTGACAAAGCTGGCTATCTATCTATCATCTATCTATCTATCTATCTATCTATCATCTATCTATCTATCTATCATCTATCTATCTATCTATCTATCTATCTATCTATCTATCATCATCTATATCTATCTATCTATCATCTATCTATCTATCATCTATATCTATCTATCATCTATCATCTATCTATCTATCTATCATCTATCTATCTATCTATCTATCTATCTATCTATCTATCATCTATCTATCTATCTATCTATCTATCTATCTATCTATCATCTATCTATCATCTATCATCTATCTATCTATCTATCATCTATCTATCTATCTATCTATCATCTATCATCTATCTATCTATCTATCTATCATCTTCCAACCTTCAGTTTTATTGGATGTCCGTGAGTTCTAGCATTTAGAAAGGCCCTGTCCTGGGAAAGGAGCCAGCCAGCTGTGAAATTAGGATGGAAAAGCACCATAGGAAAATAGCAGTGTGGTGCCAATACCTCTTCAGCACAAACAGACACACCAAAAGTTGGCTGTGGCCATGTGCACTCAGCCTTGCTTCAAGAGGTTTTGTATTTTTTTCTATTTTTGGAGGGCTGTTCTCTTAGCAGCTCCACAATAATTTTTAGGACTGAATGATTGAAGCAGAGCCCACTGCTTAAGCCACCTTAGCTGACAGACATTCATGCCTTGGAATAATGTCAGGTGAGCTTAAATTGCCCTTTCTTTGGAGGCAGGCTGGGGGAACTAAGATAATTTGTAAATTTGTAAATTATCTGGTTTTCTGTTGTAATGTTACCCTAAGAAAGAATCTTCCTCTTGGCACCAAACAGAGTAAATTGCCACAGTAGTACAAGTAAATATTTGTTGTGAAGAAGTTTGCAGTTTTGTCAGCCACCTCCCTATTAATGCATTAATCTTCTATGGCACTGGGCAGGTTTTGCATCATGGGAATTGGGGGTGATTAAATATTGGTCAACCAGGAAAGCGATGCCATTGAGCGGTGTCTGGGGCGAGGGGGGGCACTAAGCCCTGCGGCTTGAGAGGAATGAGGAAGCCTCAAGTATTTTCCTTCAACATTTTGGATGTTGTTCAAGTTCCTGGTTCATGTTATGAATATGGGCTAATTGCTAACCCAGAAAGAGATTCCTTCAGAGGAGATTAACTAATTCCATTTGCTTAAGTGAAAGGCCTTTGTTCCCAGTGTAGAATTGTAGAAAAATAGGCTTGGGCAACTAGATAAGAACAACATGAATTACTTGGGATTTCTCAGTGGCATCACAATTGCTGTCCGTTTATTGAAATTCACAACTGCCCCATGAGCAAAACACAAGCCCACTTCTCACATTGCTTCAATGTGAAATAAATGGCTGCACCTCTCAAGGTCTGTGTAAATACAAATATAGAACTCTCATTCACAGTTATACATGTGTCTTGGGTAGAAAACACACTTCTGTACTTTTCAGGTATTCATGTTGCATGTAAAAACATTACAGAAGCAAGGACGAGTGGGCTAAGCTCTGTCCTCCCTGCTGCTAGCCTGGTAAGGTAAAGGTAAAGGGACCCCAGACCATTAGGTCCAGTCGTGACAGACTCTGGGGTTGCGGCACTCATCTCGCTTTATTGGCCGAGGGAGCCGGTGTTTGTCCGCAGACAGCTTCCGGGTCATGTGGCTAGCATGACTAAGCCGCTTCTGGCAAACCAAAGCAGCACACAGAAATGCTGTTTACCTTCCCGCTGGAGCGGTACCTATTTATCTACTTGCACTTTGTGCTTTTGAACTGCTAGGTTGGCAGGAGCTGGGACCACTCAACGGGAGCTCACCCCATCATGGGGATTCAAACTGTCGACCTTCTGATCAGCAAGTTCTAGGCTCTGTGGTTTAACCCACAGTGCCACCCGCATCCCTTGCTAGCCTGGTAGCCTTCCGTAAATTGGAGGGGAAACTTCAGAAGTGAGGCATCTCCATGAGTACAGGAGTCTTCTCACTTCAGAGTTTGCTATGAGGGTAGCTACGATAGGTGGGCCTTAGCTTGCTCCTCTCTGCTCATGTATTATTATTACATATCCTCCAACATGTTCAGGCCCAAAACTGGGCTGCACATCTTCTGGGCTGTGCTCCTGAGAGAGTAACAGGACCTGCGTGAGATCATGCCCCCCCCAAATACCTTTTTTTGGGGGGGTGAGATCGTAGCACTCCAAATGGCTGCTGTATTCTCACATGAAAAAATAGGATGTCCTGGTTTTCCCGGGACAGTTGAGGGATTTGTTATTTTTATTAATTTCATTGCATACCACTTAATATTTTTAAGGAAAAGAAATCTCAAAGCAGTTTGCAACATATTCAAACATCAAATAAAACAATCCAGAATAAGTCATTCCTGAATAAAGTCAAGTATAAAATATACATTCAAAGCATCCTAATTAATAGGAAACCATTAAGCCAATAAAGGCTGAATGAATTAATGAAAATGAATAACAGGAAAGTAAAATATTATCTTAAACATTTCAAAAGAAAACATTACTAAAGGAAGTCAAAGATGAAATGCACATTTAAAACAGCATAACTGACAAAAGATAAAAAATATTATCGTAAGCATAGAATATATCTGCTGCTTTTGCAGTCAAATCCTATCAATGGTGGTTTGTGGCAGGTGGGGGCTGTGGAAGCTCAGGCTCAATGACCTGGGTCTGCACTAAGAGTCTTTAGCCTCAGCTTTTGTAACTAGAGTCAATCAGCATCCCACCCTCCAACCCCAGGTGGAAAAAAAGGCCTGCAAGGCAGGGAGCCCATCTTCCAGGACTCACAGAAAGATGCTGTTAGACACAAGGAGAATGCCTGAAGAGGGTTATAATCAGTACTTCTGACTCCCTTTTTCTACATGATTGTTCTCAGTGTTTTTCCGGTACTGCGTACCCTTGTGTACCCCCTCAAAAAAAGCACTGATTGTTCTTGTCTCCAAAAACTCTCCTCAATTCCTGGAATCAGACTTCTCTCCCAAGAATCTCCATAAATCTTTAGACTTTAGATTAATGGAGGTGAAGGCTATCGTTGGCGACTAGCCATAATGGCTATGCTCTGCCTCAACAAACAGAGGCAATAATGCTTCTGAATACCAGTTGACCTGATCCAGAATGGCTCTTCTCATGTTCTTGCATCCAAGTACATCTCAATTTCAAACCAATTGTCTCCTTGAATTCTATCAGAAATGGAATTACCCAAGAGAAGCAACGACAAAACTATAAAGTTATGTGAGATCAGATGGACATTGTGCTGTGCTGTCAATGATTAAAACTATTAACCTCAAAGAGAATTTTTATGAGGTCATGTGGAAAGCATGTGCAGGAAGTTGGAGAGCCATCCTGTAGCAAGTCTCGTATTGACTGATAACATTTCAGAGAAGTACTTTCCCCTTGAACTCACATGGCATGGCTCCTTTGCTTGTGAGGTCCTGTAAACAGGGTACAAGTTGCTTAGGATCTCCTTGGGAAAAACAGGTCCAAAGGAGAGCAAGTCCTCTTAGTTCTTGTAGAGGGGTAGTTTAAATAAGTAAATGAGAGAGAGAGAGAGAGAGAGAGAGAGAGAGAGAGAGAGAGAGAGGTGTGTCTCTCTGCTTTATTTCACCTGTCACTTAAGGGCTGCTTTGTATGCTACATTTCCCCTTGCAATGCAGTATTAAATGTTTCCCCACTTCCATGAGGGATTGGATGCTCCAGCACTGAGTTTCCTCTGGAGCAGTGAGCCCTGGAGGCGTACAGTGTTCCTGTAGTATTTCCTTTATTTACATATTGGAAGGAAGGAGGCACTCCTTCAGCGGGCAGAAAATCCCATTGGAGTTCCATGATTGATTGATTGGATTTAATCCATTTCTATCCTACCTTTCTCCCAAGTTGTGATTCAAGGCAGCTTGCAACATTTAAAAACATCAGTTATAAAATATGAAATAATAAAACAAACTAGTTATAAACAATAATTAAAATACACCACAACATATCTAAAAACAGCAATTAAAAAATAAAGATGAAGTACCTCCAGCTAACACATCATTCTGAAAACCACATTTTGTCTCACTCTTAGTGTATCCCAAAATGTCCTTCCACTGTTGTTGCACATCAACTCCCAGCAGCCTCAGCCATCATGGGCAATGGTCAGGGATGATGGGAGTTGTAGACCAGTAAAAACTGGAGGGCTACACTCATATTATGGAAGAGTAACTGCTTCTTTCCCTGACTGTCCCTAGATGTTTGCCTGGCAAGAGATTATTATCAGGCTGCTTCTGTGTGAGCTTCTAAAGTCTTATCTGAGAGGAGGCCTAGAGTCTGCAGCTACAAGAATCTGCTGGTTTCTGCTATCTCTCCCACTGCAACATGGGCAGTGGAGGTGCTGAGGTACCTGGATAGATGCCTTATGTGAAAAGTTGGGCCTACCAAGTTCCATAGCATCATCCGGGCATTCAACCATTTTTGTGCCTTGATCTGAGGCTTCCCTGGGTGGGTAAGGCGCAGGCACTGCTGGTGTGCAAATCAGTGTTGCAACTGGTGGGAGCGTTGACATGGAAGCTAGGGGAGTGACTGCCAGGGTTGTTTTGCTATCTCCTGTTTCTGCTGGTAATTGTCTTGCTCGAGGCAAAGCAACTTTGCTGCTGGGAGGGCCCAGGATCATTGTGATGTGATGCCAGGGGCTAACACCAGCATTGCTTTGACTTGGGTGGGGGATTGCAGTGATTGACCTCTTATCTGCCGCTTCTTGGAATTGATCTGGAATGAGATGTACCCGAACGGTACTGCTGGGCTTAACTTATTTTTCAGATGTTTCTAATACTTAGGTAATATAGCCATTATGATTAGTAGCTCCTGATAACATTACCCTCCCTGAATTAATCTACTCCCCTTTGATATCTGCCTGCATTGGCAGCCAACACTACATCTTGAAGGAGCCAGTTCTGTAGCTTAGCTATGCCCTGTGCAAGGAAGTACCATATTTTTTGCTCTATAAGACGCACCAGACCACAAGATGCACCTAGTTTTTGGAGGAGGAAAACAAGAAAAAAAATATTCTGAATCTCAGAAGCCAGAACAGCAAGAGGGATCGCTGCACAGTGAAAGCAGCAATCCCTCTTGCTGTTCTGGCTTCTGGGATAGCTGCGTAGCCTGCATTCACTCCATAAGACGCACACACATTTCCCCTTACTTTTTAGGAGGGAAAAAGTGAGTCTTATAGAGCAAAGAATACAGTACTTCTTGTTGTCTCTCCTGACTCTCCCACTGTTCAGCTTCATTGGGACGACCCCTGGTTCTAGGATTATGAGAAGGGGAGAAAAATGCCTCCCTATCCAATTTCTCTGCACCTTGAATAATTTTATACACAAATAGTAAGCCCAGCTTTTCATAGCCTCTGATCTGCTGCAATTATTCTTTCAGCCCAAACATACACAGGAAACCCTGCCACAACAAAGAGAAAAGCCACAAGAGGTAGATCATATTAGGAAATGTTTATTTATTTCCCCCCCCGTTCCTCCAAATCTCTTATAAAATGAAAGGAGGAAATGCAGTTAAATCCTATGAAAACATTCCCTGTCTATGAAGAACGTTATTTTCTGTCCATTCTTTTCTTAGAGTTCTAGCATCCCTGAATTCAGTCCCAACAAAGACTGAGCTGAGTCAGATCCATGTTGTTGTGCAGAACCCAGTCTCAGAGCACTGAGAGACTTCAGGGACCCCTGCTGCTCTCCATTCCAAGTGTGGTGAAATATACTCGGAGTCCTGTAGTGATTTCATGCTCTTTATTGCAGCTTGTAAAACAGTGATTGAATTGCCCCCCAAACCTCAGGCTTTTATATACATTATTTACACAATGAGTCCCGTCTGATTGGCTGATTCTGCTTCCCTCCTGGAGCCTGATTGGTCTTTTCCTGCAGGCCAATCAGTTGTTGCATTCTAGGATCCTACTTGCCTATTGTTCTAGGATCCAAGGTTAGAACATAGCAGGTGGTCTCACCAGAAATTTGTATAACAGCATTATGATTCTGGCAGTTTTATTTTCAACCCCTTTCCTAATGATCCCTAGCATGGAATTCAGCTTTTTCACAGCTGCTCTGCACTAGAATCTCCTGGCTTTGCCTTTGTTATATTTGTGGCCACTACTTTTTTCTGGGGGTACGCAGTGGTATGCATACCCCTAAACATTTTGTGAATCTAAGTTTTACCTCATTGAGGGGCAGTATTTCAATATGAGTAGGAAAATGAGAGTACCTCTAAACATTTTTTTAAAACAAAAAAAGCACTGGTTGTGTCAATTTTGTTGTCTCCTGCCCACAGTGTGATTTGTGAAGAAGGCTTCACTTCCAGCAGTGGCTTCAACTTGCTAGGGGCTGATGAAAGCTGTAGTCCAAAAGATATGGAGAGGGCCAAACAGCCCCAGTTAACTCATTTATACTGGAGGGGGAAATGGTTACAGTAATGTTTGATAACATCTCCCGCTTGGTGCTACTTCATTTTACAGCTATTTATAGTCAACACGGGTTTGAACCCTCCCCTGGTGATACCATCTCAAGAATGCAAGAAGCACTTTACCTTTAAGTATCCTTCTGAGGACAGAACTCCACGTTGCAAGGCAACAGAGATAACAGTTATCAGATGAATTTGATGTTGTCTCCAGATGCTGGAAGCATCAGATTGGTTTGAAAGATCTGGAAGATTTCCACATCAGTGGAAAACAAATAGAAAGAAGCTCCCAACTAGCCAGATTAAATGGAGTTAAAGAACATCTTTAAAAGGTTTTAAAATGTTAGAGCTATGCAGCCAGACTTGATGTTTCTATTTCGGGGAGAGGGAGGGGAAATGTTTTCCAAAACGGAATATTTGCAGAGTTCAAGGCAGAAGAGTTGGCTTTGAATGAAACCTGTGGGTGAAGTAATGGGTAATGCCAAATGGTCATCTTGGGGGGGGGGGGAGCCTAGCATCTGAGGGTTTCATTCTCATGTTGAGCATTGCAAATATCACTCAGGAGTAAAGAAATCGCATTACAGTCATGGTAACGGTGTGAAAAAAAAGCTTTCCTTGCTCTATTTTGTTACTCAATTGAACCAAGATTTAAGTAAATGTTAAATAACAACATAATAAAATAAAAGAGGGTTGGATTCCAACACTGCTGGATTTTCCATGCAGGAAAACTATGAATGGTGATATTCCATTACCTCCATTTCTGTTAAATGTGATGGTGACTGAGCAAAAATGTAGCTATTTTTCTTCAAGAGTGTTGCATATGCTCTGTGGCATTTGCCCTGTGTATCACAGCCTGTCTAGCTGAAGTTTAACTCCAAACCTTTATGTGATGCTCCAAAACCAGCCAACAAGGAATGGGAGCCTTTGAGTTGCCCACATCAATGAAATACCACCCAACTGGCAGAAAATAATGGAAGCTGCCACATTGGCAGTGATGAGCACAGGATAACACCAGATTTAATTGACTGTGTGGGTTTTATTCTTTATTTATTACTAGATTTATATACCGCCCTTCATCAAAAGATCTCAGGGCAGTTCACAAGATTATCATGCTAATAATACGCAGCAGCACTTTATAGTACTTAAAGAGAGGGTTTTAAAAATCAGTTTTGTGCAAGCATAGATTCAAGATTTCCTGCAGTATGTGATATAGGGAGGCATTATTAGCTGGTTTAAATGAGAGGGAAATGAACCACAGTTTAGTTTATTGTGTGTTTACATATTACTTCACACACCCAAAAGAAGTCCTGGAGTGATTTACAGGACAATAAAGAACAAGATACAGTATGTAAAAGGAAATTCATTGAGACAATGCAAATATATAAATATTAAAATTGTTAAAAGTAAAGGGGGGGGGAGTGTCACCACAGGCCTGAAAATTAGTGCTCTCCAAAAGTGCAGGAGAATAAAAATATCTTTGCCAATATAATGGCAAAGTTAGCAACAGGTAAGATTCCTTGGGGAGAGCGTTGCACCATCAAGCAGCTACTGCAGCAAAATTATAAAGCTACACTCAGGAATTGACTGACTAGGAAGAAGACCTCAAGGTCGTAGCTCAGGGAGGGTGTCAACCCAGTGTGGTAGCTGTGGATGGAAAAATAAAACTTCTGACATAATGTCAGAAATCTAAGGTGCTGCCACATTTGGAATACTGTGCACAATTCTGACTGCCTCCCCTTCCAAAATGATTTTGTAGGGTTGGAAAAGGTTCAGAGAAGAACGATCAGAACGATCAAGAGACTGGGGAAATTCCCCTATGACACAAGGTTGCAGCATTCAGGACTTCTTCCAACCGGTGCTTCTTGCAGCAGGAAGTACAGGCTCGGAGGCCGGGGGTGGGAGCCAATGATTCACTGTGTCTTTCAATAGGTGTGTGGCTAGCACAAATTAAACAGTGCAAGCCTTTTCTAGTATGGAAATGCACGCACCTGTTGAAATGATGTCTGCCAGACATCTTTTTACCTGTGTGTGGTCCTGATGTATTCTTGAGCACCACAGCTTGTTACATTTCCAATGCTGTTAAAAAATGGCCACGGATTTATTTATTTTTTAAATTCGAACCAAACTAGTCCCTTTTGGGGCACGATGAACTTGAACTGCAGCTAGTTCCTTTTTAAAACAAACTTTCCTAGCACTGGCTAGAGACCATGGGCTGCCAAGGCTTTTGAGCCTGTGGGCATATTTTGATAATAGTGTAATGGACACTGGCCCCTCACCCTTTACCTACAGAAAGGAGCTATGCTGTGGTTGGGGGGGAAATGTATGGATAAGTAAATGACAGGAGTAGTAAGGGGACCTTTATTTATTTAGTACATTTTATACTCCCCCCTTTTCATGCGACATGGAAACCAAGATTGTGTACATGTGGTTCCTAGGCATTCTACCATCCTAGCACTAATCAGACCCAGATTTGCTTAATTTCAGAAAGGCAGTATCATGTATCCTCAGACCATGCCCTTGTTCTTCTCTGTGTACAGTATTATCATTGTATTTATGTGCCCTTTTAGTTGCCACTGCTTTGTAGTGTGTGAACATTTATGATAATGAGTGCTGTTTCCAGAAAAGCAGCATATACATTTGCCAAGTATAAAGGTGCCCCCCCCCCACTTACGTGGGGATTACATTCTGGGGTGCCACGTGCGTAAGTGAAAATCAGTTAAGTTGGGAGCACCCTCTAACAACCCTCTGAACACCTGTTTTCCCCCTGCTCTCCAGTTCTCTCCACACAACTCTCTCTTCCACCAGAGCTGAAGCACTGGGGTCGGCTGGAGGCCGCACAGGAAAGTTGCTGCTGCTGCACTACCCCATAGAGCAGCTGCTAGGCGGGGAGGCTGAACAGCATAAACAAAACTCTGCTGCGCCTCAGGTCTCTTCAGGACCTCCTCTACCCTCGCTGACATCCTCTTCAGGTTCTGGGGAGGGTCTCCTCATGAGCCACGAGGACTCTCCAGCTCTCTCCCACTATTTTCTGGTTTGAATCTATTTTCCAGCGCCAAGCCTATATATGCGGTCACATGCATAAGCGGGGAGACGCCTGTATAAGAACAGCCTGCTGGATCAGGCCAGTGGCCCATCTAGTCCAGTACTCGGTTCCCATAGTGGCAGACCAGATGCCTTTGTGAAACCTAGAGGTAAATGAATGAATGGAAGCCTTGAAAGACAAACATTTTCCCAGCCATGAAGGCTGGAAAGAAAGGGGAGATTCTTGGGAACACAGGTTCTGTATCAGATTCTGGATTTTGCACCCATGAAATTACTTTGGACAAATAGCTCTGTCTGAGGCTGTTTTGGAAATATGCTCTGGCATGAGAAGCATTAGGTGTATTCCTTTGAAATCCTGGCTGACATTTTGCTGCTTTCCTTGGAAGTTTTCTTTTTGAACTCGAAATAATTATGTTTCCTACATTGGAATGATTCTACCACCCATGACCAGTCTTGGGTCCTGAACAGTACACGTGCTGCTGCTTTATATATTTTCTTTCCTGGTTTCTAAACTTTTGAAAGCTGGCTAGTGTTTTCATGTCCTAATCTAAGGCTTATTGGTTTAAACTCACGTTTGGACAGCACCCTGTTTGTTCATTGGGGATTCTCTGAAGTTGTTAAAATATTCCAAATGGGACAAAGCAGTGGAAACATAAATTCAGTCACAAAAAATATACAGTGAGGTGAACAGAAATGCTTTTTTTAATGTTTTAAAATAACAGTGATTTTTAATGTTGAGCCCAGGGTTGTAACAGTATCTGAATTCCCTTTAATTAATGAAGCAAGGGGCAGTTCTGGAACATTTTGCAGATCCAAAAAAAGGGTTCCTTTGCTATTAATAGCTGTATAAGAGGCATCATGTAGTGTCCAAATGTCTCAGTCTAATGAATTCAGAAAAATAGGAGTATCCTAAGGCCTGGTGTTTACAGTATGCAGGAGAAATTCTTACGGTAATTGAGAATAATGTGTATGTTATAAGCTAGCTAAGTCAAACCATGGGCAACTGGGGCTGTGGGAGAGAAATGCACAAGTACCTGGCTCCTCCCCCCTTTTTACTCCCACACTAAGTGTGCTCTGGGCTAAGTGAAGAACAAACCTTGCCTACAGCCTATGGGTCATGGTTAGTGAGGGGACAGATTAAACATGAGCCTGGGTTCGGATGACATGTTAAGACAAACCTTCGCATAGCTCAGTATGTAAATGAACAAAAAGAATCAGAGAGGACCAAAGAGACTACAAGCTCCTCTCTCATGTGATCCTCCAAAGCTATAGTTTCTGTCTTACCATGTTGTGTGAACCAGGCCTATGTCTTGAATGGCAACATTTAGTTAGGTGTATTGCTGAAACTATGCAGAGCTTGCCCTGCAGGCTAAAAGGAAGATTGTCTGGGAAATTATACACAAGCCATGCCAAACTCTTCTGAGAATGATAGCTGGGGTGCATGCGAATAATAGAGGCCTATGGGGGGAAGAGGGGGTGGGGTGAGCTGGAAAATAATCTTTATTGATTAGGATTCCACCACAATCACACACACAAAAATAGTAAGTAAACTACATTAATTATAACTATGATTATAATTATAATCTTCATCATCTCACTCTTCATCCTAAACTCGTACATTAGCACTAAGCCATAGTTTGGATCAACATGATGTACAAACCAGGCCAATATCTTGCCTACCACCATTGCACCCAAGCATAATGTTGATGCATGATAACTTCGTTCACTTTCAAGTGCTTGTGCAATCTAAAAAGCTTCTTTAGAAACTGGGAAACAAGTGCTGGAATTTCCTTAAACTTTCTGGTCACTTGTTTTGAATGCTAATGTATGTTTTCACAGGGTGTGAACTATTTATTTGGTTGCGGAACTTTCAATAAGCATTGTATTAAAAAAAAATTAATTACATGGTTGTTTAAGCAAAACCACATGCATGGCCTCAGAAGAAACCTTTTAAAGACCTTAAAGTATCTCCTGTAATTTTCCAATGGAGATTGTGGAAGAATCCCAGTCATCTGCAACAAGCAGCTGAGTGGGCATGTTTTTCTTTAGTCACCCTTGAACGAATAACCTTCCCGGTTTTGGCAGACAACTGTTCTGTGGGTGATTTTTCCACCCTTTATGATACAAATCTCCTTCTGCTAGGAATACCTCACCCCACTCCAAAGCCCTGGGAAACAGCAGAAACTTGCCGGAAGCAACAGAGAATCTGACGTGCTGACGGGATCTTTGCAGACAGATTAGGTGAGATGATCAAATTACAATGGGACAATGCCTAATGGTACAAAAGCTAGAGTTTGGGGAAAAGAAGCAAATGCTGTTTAGTTGCATCAAAATCACCAGCAGCCAAATATGGTGCAAGTGTGCAGATGGATGGGATGAGGGTGCCAGTGGAAGAGGTACATAAATGAAATGCGAGTGGGGGGGGGGGGAGCATTCCAGAAAATGTTGTGATGGACACAAGCATAAATCACTTTAACATTGATTAGCCCAGAGAAGGGAAGCCTGTGGTTCTCCAGATAGGGACAGGAAGGAAGCCCCTTTGGTCTCTGCCAGAATGACCACGGTATATTATAACACAGTTTTTTCTTTCATCCATCTTCTGGGTTTGCTTTCCATATGCTTTTCAATTTCTTGCCTCCTTGGTGCACTCACTCATAGGCATTTATTCCCAATGAAGGAAACTGGAATTAGCTGCTGCCTCCATGACAGGATTGCTATTGCTTCTATGGCTTCTATGCTGCTTTTAGGTTGTATTGCAATTAAGTGTTTAAAATTTAGTGTTAGCCGCCCTAAGCCCAGGTTTCTGAACCGGGAAGGGCGGGGTATAAATAAAAATTATTATTATTATTATTATTATTATTATTATTATTATTATTATTACCACTAGCACCCTCTGCCATCTTTTTCTTCTTCCCCCTCCTCCCTGCCTTTATGGATATTGCGTCTGACTCTGGTGGTTTTAGTAAGGTAAGGGTGGCCCCCGCCCAACTGAGCCCCAACAAAATGGCTATTGGCACGCAATATCTAAAAATGGCAAGCCTGATGCCACCACTTATGAGATGCTGGGTAGAAACAAACAGCTATCACATCCCCACTGGCAGACATGATAGTGAAATGATAGTACCAGACCAAATGAACCTTTGTCTGATTCAGCAGGTAAGTTCTCAAACCCTGTTGCCCCATATATATAAAAAAGATACTTGCATATAGTGTGGGGAAAGTGGTGAGCTCTCAATGACAAAGGTGGTGCCTGCTGTGCTTAAAGTAGTGGCACTGTGACTGCTCCATTGGCCTGGGCTCTGGTGGTAGCGGCTGTGCAGCACCAGGCCCTCCTAGAGGAAACAGATTATCTAGCTGGGACTGAATCAGTCCTGGTCACCCAGAGGGGGTGGACCATTAACAGGAGAGGGACAGGGGAAGTGCAACCCTGTTGATCTTGCTCACTCTCTCAGCAACTTTTGATACCGTTGACCTGGACCATCTTGGTGAGTTGAGAGTGGGGCACTTGGCGCGCCACTTCTATCTATGGCAGTGGTTCCCCAGATGTTGTTGGACTACAACTCCCATCATCCCTGAGCTCTGGCCTTGCTAGCTAGGGGGTGATGGGAGGTGTAGTCCAACAACATCTGGGGACCCACAGGTTGAGAAAGGCGGATCTACGGTGTTGGTTCTAGAGAGTGGCACCGGTTGACTTTATTCTAGCCCCTTGGCAGTTACCTGAGATAAGTATATGCAACAGAACCTGCCACGCTTTGGAGTACAAATGCTCTTTATTAAAGGCAAGGACTGTGGCAGCATCTGCTCAGCCTTCTATTGGGCAGATAACCCTACAAAGTCAATAGGTTGCAATACCACAGCAGCATTTTGAGCAGTGGTTAATAGGTGAGACAGTCACTTCACATTTTTCCTACACAGAAATAACCTTGATATAGGGGGGAAACCTCCCACACATTGCCATAATTGCACAGTGATGTTCATGGTTTTCCAACTCCCACGCTTGCAGTGATGTAAAAGCCCTTCAGCTAAGATGGCACAGGCCCTGTTATTCCTCTGACACAGAGATTCATCTGCATGTAGAAAGGAAATCATATGTAAGGCAGTCCTTGAACAACCCAACGAGCAGACTTTGATTTCCACTCTGGTCCGAGTTGGATGATCTCACATAGCCACACTTCTGCCAGTGCCACGAAATGGTGCTCTGGTGATGGGCTGCCCAGCTGGATGTTTCCCTCCAGCAAAAGCCAAAATACTTTGGTGGAATAAAGCATATATGCCATTCAATTTGGCTCCGCAGGCTTAGTGTCCTTTGTGCTGCAGTTCTGCCCATCTTTAGATTCCAAAGTGACATTTGGGTTGCCACTTATTAACTCTTGCTCTGCGTCTCTGCTCCTTCTCTTGCAGCACCGGCAGAGGCCACTGGAGTTCTCTAGCAAGCTGATGCACAGATTGATAATCAGGGCTAGCCAAGCCATCCCAAAGAGTATCCACAGAGACACCACATTCTTATACCAGGATGGGTAGGTACGCTCAGGGTTCATGCCTATGGAAAAACAAGACTCGAGCTGTTTAGAGGTATGAAATGTCACTCCCTTGAGAGAGAAACATGAGTATTTTACAATGAACCGAATCAACCAGGATTGAGCCTAGAACACTCTGGTGATTGAGAAAAACGAAATCCTGCAGTGTCTGGAGCATCTAAGAGTAGATAGGACACCATCCAGGTCAGAGACCAACCCAAAGGACACACTGAACTATGATTTCATTACCCAGGAATGTATAGCATAAATGAACCAGGGAAATGTAGCTTAAGAAACATGATTCCTAATGGTTGAGCCAGTTGCCCATAGCCACCAGCATAAAAAAGAAGAATGCTCATTATGTGGAGGTAGAATTTGCATTTTGCACCTTGTTTTGATTCAAAGTCCACATTCCATTGGCAGGGCTCTTGATGGAGATGCATCCAAGACCTGCAACCTTAGGGCCTATTTTCATGCAAGTAGTAAGGAAAAAACAAAAGGCCCAGGCCATACCATAATGGAGATGGAGTTGTATCTTGGACTAATCAAGACTCGTTTACAAAGGGAAATGAAATTAATTTACTCATTATATAATTTAATATGGCCTTTAAAAAGTATATACTGTATACACTGCTCTTTTCCACCTTCTTCTTCAAACAAATGCCCTCAAATCACTGCCTCACTGGGATTAATGCCATATTCTGTGTCATGCACCATCCGTTGATGCCTCTTTTCATCTGAGAGCTGCTTGTGGTTCATTAGGAAAGGGCTGCTTTCCTCTCTCTAGGTGTGTGTGTGTGTGTGTGTGTGCACATGCGTACTTACATGGGATTGTGTGAGAAACACCTCACACACGGATTGTTCTAAACCTGAGTGATTAATTTGGTGCTTGTTTTCCCAAAGAGTTAAGTGCTTCCCTCACTGAAAAGGGCACCACAGCAATGTGCCATAAGGTTGTTTGTGGAAGTGAAGCCAAAAATTGTTCTCTCACAAACTGTGTTTGTGTAATCAAGCACATAAGCGCTTCAGAGCAAAGGGCCCTTCATGCTCAAGTAGGGCTGCCTCTTTCAGCTTATGCTGCAGAAGCAAATGTTGACACTTCAGCTTTCAGCTGAAGAAACAGGGTATTATTCCTTGTTGTTATTAGACTCAAACTTGAGAAGGCCACTTTTTTTGCCCATAACAGGAACTCACACATGGGAGCTTACTGAAAGGAAGAGAGAAAACCAAACTAAATAAACCTACTGGTTTATCTAAGTCTAAAAACATTCTGTATATAATAGGTCTGAACTACTTACCAATTACATAATCTCCAAAGCCTATTGTGCTAAGAGTAATGAAAGAATAATAGAACCCTTCTTCGTAGGTCCAGCCTTCTATGGCAGTAAACAACAGAGGAGGTAGCAGAAGGAACAGCAGAAGGCCAGCAACCAGTGCACAGGTCCGCGTCAAGACAGCTGCCCCTTTCTAACAAGAAACAAAAATAATGCTTGAAGCAGACTGGTAGATGGGCATAGGCTCTTGTATCTCTTCCTGATCTCTTTAAGCCACAGTTCCACATTGTAGTGTGTCTGAAACAGGGAACTGGTTTGATGGCAGTGCAGCAACCATGCTTTGATTATGGTTTACCATCCCTGGTTAGTGAACTGACATTAAATCACAGTTCCCCTTTTCAGTTGTAATGACCAGGATTAAAGTACCAAAGTCACCATGCAACGAGAGGAAGGAAAGGTGGAAACGTGCTGACCAAACGTTCCTTCCTGGTTGAATTACGGTACCGTTTATTAAGCCAGGGACATTACATCAAACCTGGCCCTAAGTCTGCAGACAGAAGTATGGTCTCAAGAGTCAAGCCCTGAGAACAGTTAAGTCAGCCAACGTGGTGCCCTCCAGATGGTCTACAGCTTCCATCCGTCGTAGTCAGCGTGGTTTAAAATATCTGGTGGTCACCAGGTTGACAAAAGGCTGACTCAAGGCATCACCAGCCTCAAGGCAAAGGCTGAATTAAGGCATTTTTGGTGCCTGCTAAAAACATTCTTGTTTAAGCAAGCCTACCCAGATGCTTAGAAATGCTGATGTGAATTTAAATCTGTTTTCGTTTGATTTGTTTGATTTTAATGTTTTATCTTTTTGTAAACGGCTTTTTTTAAACAATCAACCAGTGTACAATTTTTATGAAATAAATAATAAAGTCAGGGGTAGACAACATGAGGCTCTCCAGATACTGTTGGACTTTAACCCCCTAGCAAGCCTTGCCAATGGTGAGGAAAGACGAGAACTTGAGTCCAATGACATTTGGAGGGAACCACATTGGCTACATCAGTTAAGTGTTAAGTATGATCAAGAAGGTGTCTGTAATTCTGTGTGGCTGTGGATTGCACTACAATCCTCAATGGCAGTGGCTTGTAATTGGGGTGGTCTGCACATCATCTGATGTTTTTCTGAATACCATAGAGGACCTCAACTCACATCCATTATAAAACACACACACATTTCTAACCCTCATTAATGTGAAAACTTTAAATCATGGTGGCATGGTTCTTAAAATCATGGGAGCCTACGGAGGGCTCTGGATGGTTCTTCTAATGTCTAGGAGTTTGGAACTTTAAGTACATCTTTCCATCAGTCCCAGTAAATCTCAAGTTACTTGCTCTGTAAACACCTTGCTGCAGCAGACCTGACCTTTGTTTGTTGTGCACTGTGGCTTGGACTACATAGGTTGGTTGGTTTGTGGAAGAAGACTGGTAGATGGATTGTCTGGCCTTGTGGCCACTTTTTGATCCTTTACAGTTCTGTGGGTTTGGCCCTGACTGGTCACGCTGTGACTCAGAGACCTCAAGTTACAGATGAGAAAATGAGTATTATTATTCCCACTAGTTTATGGCTTAGCTAAAACTTGAACTTGGATCTTCCAGGGAAATTCAATGCTACGCAAGGCAGATTTGAAAGATGCATGACTAATTGCATCAATCTGCCACAAAAGTGGGTTGAAGAAAGGTTCTCACAGATTAAAGGAGACAGCACTATCAATTCTAGGAAATACGTTTTTTATGCTCTCCAGCTTTCATTTATATTTGCTTCATAACATTTTATTTTATGATTGTTTTTTATCTGGAGATGTGGGAATGGTAGACTGCTAATTTCCTTTCCTTTCTCCCTTCTTCATGTTAAATGGGCCTTTCTAGGATCTAGTATAAATATATAATTATATGGCCATATAATTATAATAGCTATAAGACTACACACACATGGCTCTCAAAGATAAAATGGCAAAGTAAAAGTAAAATGCAATGTCATAAATTAACAATATTATAAAACTACAACTCGCAGCCTAAACATTTCCAGAAGAGAGAATAAAATCAGATGACTAAAAACATGTACATAGCATATAAACAGTGGTTTAAAACAGCAATATCACATATGGGGGGTAATAGGGAGGGTTTAAGGCCAGGGGGAGCCCTCATTTGGCATGCCAATGACCAGGTGGCAGGCAAAGCTCTTTGGGAAAAACATTCCACAACAGGGACACCATCACACATAAAAAGCTCTGATGGCCACCCAAATGACATCACCTGTGTTGGGGCACCTGGAACAGGGCCTCCGAAGGGAAGGCAAATGTTCAGATACCCTGGTACCCAACCACTTTGAAGATTAAGACCAGTAATTTGAACAGGGCCTGGAAACAGACTAGCAGTTTATACATGACTGGCGTTTGAGCAAATTGCCCAGTCCCAGTTAATACTTACCGTATGTAGCCCTATTTTCTACCAACTCCAGTTTCCAGGCCATTTACAAAGGTTTCCCCACATACAACACATTGCAATAATCTGAATGGGAAGTTACCAGAGAGTGGGTCACTGTGGCAGGTCTATCTCCATCCAGATATAGCCACAGCTGGTGCATCAGCTGAAGCTGATTAAAATGTTTGGAAACTTCTACTATTGCAAGTGGAAAAGTAAATGTCCCCAGCAAAAGCGTGCACATTTTCTTTCACTGGAATGACAATGTTTGCAATAAACACTTTTCTTTTTTTTGCATTGGTGGGTGTGAAATGTTTGGATCTTGACATGCGATGCAAGCAGTCATCAGAACAGAGTCAGATCTTCAACCTGTGCTGGGCCTGGGATTTGTCTGAAACAGCTGATGTGTTGCTATATCCAGGAATTGCAAAGCATCTGAAAAAACTGCAGAGTTTTTCAGGAATACTATGCACAGTAGTTGATCCTAGCCTAGTTCAGGGACTGGGACAGGACTATGTACATGCGTCATGCTTTCTGGATACTTGGAGCCAGAGACGCTGGTAGATAACCTGAGGAATGCAAGTCCTGGCCAGACATAATGTGAAGGGAGAAACATGCTGAGGAAGAGGCAGCAGGTAATAACCCAACCTTTGCATGAAGGAAAGCAATTTCTCTTTGATAACAACTAACCTAAGACAGGCATTCAAGCTGGGCACTCACATTACATTTTTGTGAGCTCTCTCTTTTGCCCCTCCTGACATATTTTACCAAAAAGTTCTGGTTTTTTTGAGTGGAAGTTATGACTCACACAAACTTTCTGTTGCTTTTCAGCACTGTCATTACAGGATCAGGCCAAAATGTTCTCAAGTAGTCTGCGTGTGGAAGAGATTCTTTCCCCAGCTCCAAGTTCCCCAGCTGGTTGCATTTTTATATCTATGTATATATTTATATATTTAAAAAATAAAAATTGCGCATTTCTGAATTCCACACCAGCAATATAACAAGTTGATGACAGATACCTGAGCCAAAGGGAAGAACAACTCCTTCTAGCTGAGTTGGTAAATTATAGTAGGGTAGTGTTGAAAAGCAGCACAGGGGAGATTTATTGGAAAGCTTTTCTAGTGGGGAAGAGACACAACTACTACTTCCACGCATGCTAGGGGGAGGCAAGTTGTGAATGGTGTTGCCAGATGCAGAAGAGAATAGGGCTCCTGAACCTCTAATAGTTGTGTAAAAGAAGGGATCTCAGTAGATATAACTTACTATTCAAGCTCCAATCTACAGAAACTACCCCTTCCAACATAACTATTAAAAGTCCAATGGACCTGTCTTCTTTTGTATCTGGCTACCCTAATTATGAGATACAATACAGTGCTGGAGGGTTGCTATGGGAAATGACTGACCAGACAGCATTGATAAGTGGAGATGAAATAACATTTTGCTCAGAACTTGTTTTCCTTTCTTTCTCCTCTCAACGTGTTGCACTTGTGGGGCTTCTACTCCCTATTTTGTAAAAATTAAGTAGTTTAAGTTTGTGACAAGGCTTGGAATTGGTTTGGGTGCAGACAGAGGCAAATTAAGGTAAAAGGCATGAAGCAGGAGACTTGCACCTTCACCAAATACTGCCTTTGTTTCCTAATTGTTTTCTCCAATCACACCTACTTGAAACCTTGTTAGATCCCTCAATATGCAATACTTTCTTGTGTAATAGAAACCACACTAGTACAATGAACATAGTATAGAGTTCATTCAGGCCTAGTGGTGAAGTTCTCAGTTTTTAAGGATTATTTCTAAACAACCAAAATGCTCCACAATCCTGATCAGAGTGTCAAAACTTTTGCATTGTTTTGAAAGCATAACTAGATTTTGAGCCCAGAGCTGCCTTGGCAGAAAGTGCTGAAGTGTCCTTCAAGTACTTACACAAAGTATCAGTACACAGAGGGTTAAGAAGAAAGTATATTAGTACTGATAAAAAGGTAAAGGGTCCAGTCCAGTCATGGACGACTCTGGGGTTGCGGCGCTCATCTCGCTTTATTGGCCGAGGGAGCCGGTGTACAGCTTCCAGGTCATGTGGTCAGCATGACTAAGCCACTTCTGGCGAACCAGAGCAGTGCATGGAAACGCCGTTTACCTTCCCGCTGGAGCGGTACCTATTTATCTACTTGCACTTTGATGTGCTTTCGAACTGCTAGGTTGGCAGGAGCTGGGACCGAGCAACGGGAGCTCACCCCGTCGCGGGGATTCGAACCGCCGACCTTCTGATCGGCAAGTCCTAGACTCTGTGGTTTAACCCACAGTGCCACCCACATCCCTTTTAGTACCAGAAATAATAACTATAATTTACAGGGCTGGTTCTACCATTAGGCAGGTGAGGCAACTGCCTCGGGCAGCATATGCTGGTAGATGGTAGTGTCCCTGAGCTCCCTGATCATATGCTTGTTGGAGAAGAGAGCTGTTGTGTCATGCACTTTGCCCTCTGCCTTTATAATTACCCTATTGATCTCCCTCAGGGGCAGCCCTGTTGCTATTATTGATGTAGGAATTGCAATAAGAAATGATGCGGCAACAAACAAGTCTGTGCTTTGGTCTCATAACTATTCAGTGTGCTGCCATTTTCAGCCACAAATCAAAAATGTTCCCAGGACTGCAGTCCTACATATACTTACCAGGGAGCAAGTCCCATTGAATTCAATAGGACTTACTTCTGAGTAAACATGCCTAGCGTTGTTAGTTTTGCCCTCAGCTGGTCACTTAAACACAGAGAGAAGCAAGTGTTATACATAGCCTCTGGAGGCCATGTTGCAGGGTGTGGGGAACCTGTGGCCCTCCAGTGGTTCCTGAACTACATCATTGGCCATGCTTTCTGGGACTGATGGGAGTTGTAGTTCAACACCATCTGGAGGGCCAAAGATTCGCCCCACCTACTGTATTGCAATGAGAAGAATCTGTACATCAGAATCACAAGCCATTCTGTGGGTTAAGACACCATACTGTTGCATTATCGGGCCAGCTGATTGGCCTGCTACAGACTTAAGTCAAAGACATGTCACTTTTATCTGCACCTAAACAACTCACCCATGCTGACAAAAATGAGCAGTAAAGCACCCTTGCTGTTTACCTGCCAGTGAAACTTCTCACCCAGGTGAAAGGCGCACAGCTGAACACCAGAGAGCATCAGCTGTCCTATCCTGTTGAGGAGGACAAGGTTCAAAGGAATCCCAAAAAGAGCAAAGAAGATGCAGAAGACTTGTGCAGCCTCCGTGCTGGGACTCAGGTTACCATAACCTGGAAGGAGAAAGTTGATAGTTAGTTTAAAAGAACGCGGCTGTAAAAACATAAATCTGTTTCAGTGTTATCTGGCCAAAAGAAGAGGGTCAGAGGTTAAGGATATGTGGCACGAGGCTCACAGCTTGTATGCAGCCCTGGAGGTACTTGTGTGGCCTTATCAGAAAATCCCAGCTTCCATTAAGTGAAGCAAGGTTCTCACCCATCACCTCAGAGGTAAGCTAATACAGTGGTACCTCGGGTTACATACACTTCAGGTTACAGACTCCGCTAACCCAGAAATAGTACCTCGGGTTAAGAACTTCACTTCAGGATGAGAACAGAAATCGTGCTCTGGTGGCACGGCGGCCCCATTAGCTAAAGTGGTGCTTCAGGTTAAGAACAGTTTCAGGTTAAGTACAGACCTCCGGAACGAATTACGTACTTAACCTGAGGTACCACTGTATATGTGAAGCCAACCTGTACAAAAAGCTAAAAGATCAAAAGGTTATTAGATGCCTGAAGTAACAGATATTGACATGGATATTCTAATTCTATTATTGCATGGATGTGGTGAGACAGAAGTCTCACATTTAGGGTCAACAAATTTGTATTTGTGTGTTCAGTACTGTGTATCTACCAGCCAAGGCTATATCAGCTGTATTCAGGTAGATAAAACAACCAATTTCACTAGGTTTCCATCATAACCAATGCATGTTTAGAAGTAAAGGATCGCTGGAATATTACTAGGACTCACTCCAGAGCAATTGGATTTAGGAATGTGGTCAAAATACTTACTCACCCCTCCCCCAAACATTTGTATGCTTACATCTTACATTCAGCAGTGCATAACAAAAATACAAATGGGGGGGGGGGAGACGATGAAAAATCAACACCATAAAACCAAACAAAAATCAATGACAATAAAAACAGCAGTTAAAAGTAGCAGCGATGAAACAAAACTCATGAGGTCAGTAAAACTCAAGTTTAACGTACATCATCTATAGCTCATGGCATCATGCCACACCTCCCACCAGCTGCCAGGCAGGAATAGCCCAAGTCATTCTTCTACCTGATCATCAGATCCTTTCCTATATTTTCAAGAGCATTACTAACAATAGTAAAAAGTGTCATATGATATGATTTCTAGTGACACTTTTTATTATTATTTCTAGTAGTATTTTTGTAAATAAACATGCAATATAAAACTACTCCCCATTCTTCAAACTCTAGTTCCATCTATGAAATAAATGCTGGACTCTCTCCATTCTCATTCCCCCAACTCACAAGGCATCTGTTGAGACCCACTTTTTTGTTCACAAGCAAACCAACGTTACAAACATCATCAGCGTTACAAGGGATAAGGCTGTACGGAGGCAGGTGCCAACATCAAGCACTCTAGATTACCGAAGGGTCCTAAAATTAGGAAACCTTCCCACTTGAAGGCTTCAACACTCTACACTCCCCTGAAAGCCCACTTTAATTCTATAGATGTAACTCTCTGAAATCTATGTGATGTTTGCTTCTGGTTGGGGAGGTTAATTGGACTGAATGGCAAAACAAAACAACCAGAATACCATGTGCTTCCTGGTGGGAACAGCTTGCTCTTTCCTCCCCATGCCCCCCCCCACACCATGTACTCTTTAAATAGTGGGGAGAAAGCAGCAGGCTGCCTGCAAGGAAAAGGGATTAGCCAGGTACCATAAGCATTCAATATAAACCACAATGATTACTGAGAATAAAAGTCACCTGGCTTCATAGCACACTTACTTCTATTGGCTGTGAACACTATTATGGCAGACACATTTATGGAGCTAAAGCAAAATTGAAGCATAAATAAGTCTTTAAACTGCATTCTGTGGGGCCTGGTTCTTGCAAGGAGCAGTTCTTGGAAGTTTGTTAGAGTTGTCCTCTATAACAACCACGTATTTCGCATCCTACAATAGATTGCACTGTTAACATGTTCCCCCGCTCCCATGTTGGATTTTACTAGTTGTTTGCTTTTATTTGCCCACCTTTTAAAAATCTGGATAGCAGTGAGATGGAAAAAGCAAATGGTCCAATTTCCCTGTGTCTCCACAATTTTAGAATGTCTGTGTGGGGCACATGATCAAACACTTCCCCATATAAAAAACTCACTGTCCATTCAAAACAACCACATTTTGATGTGCAGGAAAGTATTTCAAAGTAGGCGTGTGTTTAAAGATGCAACCTTGCATTCTGGGAAGAAGAAAAAAAAAGCCCAATAGATTTTAAAAAAACAAAACCCCACACAGTACTGTTCCAATTCCATTTTAGTATCCTGAAAGAATGTTAAAATGGGTTCCATGGAGCTTTCTAGAAGAGGGGAATTCTGAATTGCGGTGTGACTACACCGCAAGTATGGTTTTCTTTGATCAGCTGCGTTTATATTGGCGTATACATTTGTTAGCATAAGGAGTGATGATGGTAAGCACTGTACTAAAGACACATCAACCCACAATACACAAACAGAAGTAGTTCTAAAACAAGATTATGTGGGAAAACAGGAAAGTCCATATATATATATAGATAGACAGATAGAGAGAGAGAGAGAAAGCTTTAAAAGCAACCTCAGGGTGCACAGAGATGACACACAGGAATGTCCATAAAATGCCACAGAACAGTTCAATTTAACCAAATGGCACTTCAACCTTATTGATCATTCAATCAAATCAGAGGTTACAGTGATAGTAAAGGGCAGATTTATTTATTTGTCTCCCATCCCTCCCACCATGGTTTCTGGCGAAACTCTGTCTTGGATCAGAAAAAAACCCCAAAAAGGTTTGTTTAGGGCTGCTTGTTGGTTTACAGTACTACACGCAGGTCTGGCTGTTTGGATATCTGAATCTGTGGTGTGTATAGAGAGGTTTGTGTACTAATTCCTCATGTATGGATAAGTGAATTTCTGTATAACAAGCAGTTCAATAGTGGACCTGCATGTATTTGGTTAAACTGTCCACTAGGCCCTCCCATCTAAATCATGCAGCAGAACTGTGGCGATGTCACAATATGTTCATGATGCCAGGGCACCAAGGGTTAAGTGCTGAACTCAATTTTACACATCAAACTGAATAGAGGGAATCAAAAGTTGGGGGTTTTTCAAGTAAGCCATTGTTTACTAAAAACAGTGCAGTAACTGGAAACATTTTAACTTCATTTCAAATTAACAATCAATGATTTTACATTTTCTAAAGCCTGTGGTTATGTTAGCTGTCTCAGTTAAAGATACTGACTTACATAAATATGGTATAATGAATATACATATGCATGTGTGCACGCACATGCATGTGTTTGTCTTATGAATGTTAACTGGACTACTTGGTTCTGAAGGAAAATAATGTGACCTTATTTATCCGCAGAACTGGAATCCACAATGGAACATGGTGACCTATAGGTAAATATATAATCAAGCTCCAGCCAGTTGGTTTTTCCCACTCTCCACTGAAAATGAACAAATACTTAATATGAGCCTAGGTGGGCACTTCCTTGTCCAGTGGAACAATGATCATGAAAATGGTGGTTGAGGGGTGGGGAGGCTGTTCGTAAAGTGCCTGTCATGTTGTACTGAATTCTAGGGTTCTTCAACTTGCCCTCATCTATTTCTCACCATAGCTCTTTGACTTGAAGAAAGCAAAGTAGCTCCCACTCTGTCCCACTCCCCCAACTCTCTCCTGTCTCATCTGGATCCTCCAGTGAGCCCGTTTCCAATTGGGGGTGGGGGTGTTGCTTTTGTAAGCACATCTAACCCCACTGGGTGGCCTATGGCAAGAAAAGCAGGATAAGAAAAAGTACTCAGAAGTGTTGAACGGCTGGGGTCTGGTGACCCTGTACTGAGACAGAGAAGTAGGAATTTATAGAAATGGGGTTGAATATTTGTTGATATGATATTGTGTTGGAGAACAACTTTATCTGAAATTTTGAAAAGCCTGTTCCCAGGTGTAAGTAAATAAGGAAGCTATTGCATTTCACTTTTTGTACACTTTGTCTTAACATTCTGTACTTTTGCATTGTGTGCAACTTTGATAAGATCACCATAAGATGTACTTTTTGATAAAAGGGTGTGTATATATATATATATATATATATATATATATATATATATATATTCATTTGCGACTGTCTCTCAGGCTCACATAATGCTGACACTGTAACACTAGCCTTCCTTTCAGGGCTGCTTACCAAACTAAGTGTGGTGTAGTGGTTAAGAGCGGTAGTCACGTAATCTGGGGAACTGGGTTCGCGTCTCCGCTCCTCCACATGCAGCTGCTGGGTGACCTTGGGCCAGTCACACTTCTCTGAAGTCTCTCAGCCCCACTCACCTCACAGAGTGTTTGTTGTGGGGGAGGAAGGGAAAGGAGATTGTTAGCCGCTTTGAGACTCCTGAAGGGGAGTGAAAGGCGAGATATCAAATCCAAACTCTTCTTCTTCTTCTTCTTCTAATGCACATAAGCTGCTTTGAACCACGTGGGCAAAAGCACCATATATTACCATCATACCAGTTATAGGCTCATGAAACATAGGAGCTGAGATTTAAGAAGGGCATGTGCAGTGGTACCTTGGGTTACATACACTTCAGGTTACATATGCTTCAGGTTGCAGACTCTGCTAACCCAGAAATAGTGATTCAGGTTAAGAACTTTGCTTCAGGGTGAGAACACAAATTGTGCTCCGGCGGCGCTGCAGCAGCAGGAGGCCCCATTAGCTAAAGTGGTGCTTCAGGTTAAGAACAATTTCAGGTTAAGTTACGACCTCCGGAACGAATTAAGTACTTAACCCGAGGTACCACTGTATAAGAAATGGAAGAAAGGTGAAAATATGAAGGAGCCAACAGTTGCAGGGAGAAGGTCAGACAGGGCAAAACTCAGAACAAGCTCAGGCTTGTAAGAGTGGTGAAAAATAATTTTTAAAAGGTTTCTTTGGCTATGTTCGAAGCAAGGGGAAGGACAAGAACAAGGAAGTAGTAAGCTCTCTGCGTGGAGAAGATGGAGAAATGATATTGGGTAACTGCTCAACACTTACTTTGCCTCTGTCTTCATGCAAAAAGAAAGCAAGGACACCTGGCTTGCCAGTAGTATGTGTGAAAAGGATCTGGGGGTCTTAGTAGACCACAAGTTGAACATGAGTCAACAGTGTGTGGAAGGAGCAAAAAAAAGAAAGGAAAAAAAGGTAGTGCTATTGTAGGCTGCATCAACAGATGCAGAATATCCAGATCAAGGGCAGTAATAGTACCACCTCTGGACCACATCTGGAATACTGTGGACTCTCTTTCCTTGGAGGTTTTTAAGCATCTGTTATGGATGCTTTAGTTGATCTAGATTGAAAGCAGCAGATGAGGATAAGCATGAATGATTATGGATTGAGAAAATTGATGTTTTTGTGCTGCAAATGTGGTAGTGTGTGTGTGCATCCCTAGTCCAAATTTAGATGAGCCTGTTTTGCTCATCTCTGTATCATTCTGGCAGATGCAGGTTCTAAGTCCCACTTACTACAGAAGGTGCTGCTAAGCAAAGGAATAGCTAGTCAGGACCTTGTGAACAAGTCCAGTGTCCCCCACACTGCCCTTGACTGCAGTCCTTTTACCCTCTAATTTGTTAGCTCAAGATTTAATACCGGTATATTGCTTTGCCTTGTGCTGTTTGTTAAGGAAGCCATTCAATAATTCATCCCCATCTGATTTGCTGGATGTAATAATGTGCTACGTGAATTGCCAGGAAATCACATCCAGGGAGCATCTCAATCTTCTAAACCCGGTAGGTGTATTAATATTAAAAATCAGTTACACTGCATAGAAAACAATAACTTGATATTTTGTTGAAATATATTGGAAAACTCTCGACCAAAATTGACTGCAACGTTGATTTAGATGCATAATCCGTGGGTATTAGAATAATGCTTATCACCCTTATACCACTGTTTTCAAAAAGTTATGCTCACAGTGAACAAGTCCTGGAAGACTGATCGCTACTTGTCAGATCCTTCCCACCAAGCTTGTACTGCCATCTAGTGGTTTGTTATAGTAACAAAGTGTGCCAAACAAACGAAGGGAGGGTGATCAAATTCTGTGCTTGTGGTCAAACCTTTTTAAAAATGCCACCCCTTCCTTTAAAGTTTTTCTTCACTATAAATTAAATACATATATTGCTAAATACAGGAATATGTCCTGCAGGACATTTAGAAACTTTCTCAAAAGGGGCAAAGAGCAGGACATTTTTCTTCCCTCTTCTCCAATCCCCTACATTTTTCAACTCAGCCCAACTAAAGCCCAACTCACCCAACTTCCAGGATGAGAAACCACTGATGCAAAGCCGATGTGCAGCTGCTGTTGCCCGCACCGGGCTGTTTTCCATAGAATGAGCATGTACCTCCCAATCTGACTGGGGGTGCCCATCTGGATGCCACACAAAGCTTTACAATGTGCACACAATTTCACATCAGATTTACACCCAGAAAGCAGCAAGTATTTAACTGAATGAATGTATTCTGGCCTCATGTGGCTAACCCTGGAGACAGCTGATACACAGCTCCTTTTAAGTTAGGAGCTCAAGCAGGAGACCAGGAATGGTTTGGGATGGAGACTTAAGGACACAGATCTCTGAAGGGGATTGGAGACTCACCGTGGCCTAGATCTCCCTTTCGCTCCTTCTCCACCAGAATAAAGTAATCTGCTTTAAAGATCATACATATATTATGGTACCTGACCCCTGTCTGATTGCAACCACATCAATGAAATCCTATCACCACTCGGTTAGAAGGGGTGCAAGATGTTCTACACTTACAGTGGGAGTGCTGGAGGGTACAAAGTTTTTTGTTTGATCTTTACGGCTCTCACAGTGGTAGCAATTCAGCTGAACATGGGGCCAGCTTTGTTCAGGGAGGCAATAAAGGATTGGTGCGTACCTTGTTCTCACAGAAAAATTGACACAACAATGTCAAATGGTGAACGGGAAACTTAGGAAGGATACCTTCATGGAAGAATGGCTTGAATTCAGTTTCCTTGTTAATTTCAGCAAGGAGAATAACTGATCTCCAATCTCTTAATGATTGCTATGGAATTTCTCTCCTAACTGCAGTATATCGTGCTAGGGGAATAGTGACTTTCTTCCCCTTCTGGCTGACTTTCTAACTCAGTGATGAAAGGTTTACTTATACTCTTTTGTGTTGCTGTTGTTTGGATTGTTATACTCCTATATTAAAAAGCTTCCTGTCTGCTTTGAAATCAACACAAGTGAGAAGTAAGAAGTAAAAAACTTGCAGCATGCCAGACATAGCGTGATGTAGTACTGCCATCTTGTGACTTGTAAGAAGGCAGAGGCAAGAGGACTGCTCCTTGTACAATTTCATGTGCAGAGCTGTATGCAGGTGTGTGTACTTTCCAGTGTGAGGACTGCTGCACAGTTTATATGCACATGTTGTGGAATGTAAAAATATATTTTTTAAATTATTTTTGCACAAAAACAAAAGAAGCAGCTCAGGCTCACACTAGATTTGATGGCAGAACTGCTCCCATGTATAAACTAGGGGAGTGGGATCTCCTGTTTGCAACAATGTTTGCAACAAAAGGGCCATTCAAGTGGGGTGCTAAACTCTCTGCCCTGTATTATAGCTTCTCTCCAGGGTCATTTTCTGCCCAGCTTGGTTCCAGAGCAATGTTAAAAACTCCCCAGGCACCAGGCACATTATTCAACTGGTGTGGGTCCAATTGTAACCACATAATCTCTGGATGATGCCAGGTTGGCGACTGGCATCTCCATCTGGCTGCCCACCTTTCAGCTTTTTAGGCAAATAAGCAGAAGAGTTTACTTACTGCATTTATATCCCACCTTTTTCTCCAAGGAGTACATGGTTCACCCATGTCCTCGGTTAATCTCTACGTCAACCCTGTGAGGTAGGTTAAGAGGTTGTGACCCAGTGAGCTTCATGACTGAGTGCAGAATTGAACCCTGACCTCCCAGGTCCTAGTCCAACACTCTAACCACTATACCCCACTGGCTTCCTAGAGTTCTTCTGATATGGGGCAGCTATATAAATTAAGAAGGTAAATAAGTATGGGGAAAGCAAAATGGCACTTAGAGAAGGATCTGAAATAGCTTCCTTGAAGCTTGAATTTGTTTTATTCTGGATTGTCTTATTTGATGTTTGAAAGTGTTGTAAACCCCTTTGAGATGTTTTCTTTAAAATATAAAGCATCAACCACAATCTAAGTTCAAGGTGTCATTTGGTGATTAGCTTATATATCTGAGTTTCTGACACTGTTCCAGGAGGAAAGGCTACATGAAACCAAGCACTAAGTGCAGGGAAGATTCAGTTTCCCTCACTCTATGAGCTCTTTTGCGCCATAAATAAATAAATAAATAAATATGCATTTGCAATTCCACTTTATATGTAACTGGGGGACCCACAAATGGAGCTGCTACTGCTGTCGTGCGTAGTTTGAGTCTCAGATACACAGAGCATTCATGGCCACATGCCCAGATTAAAAAAATGTGATCAGAGGCACCACATGAAGAAACAGAAGCAATCATGAGAGCACTGAAGAGTTTTCTATAGGCTGTTTGGGCATTTTTGACGTCAGCCCATTTACATCAGTGAGTCTAGGAGAAACAATGTCGGGTTTGTGGGGCATGTGCGTAAATGTATATCAAAAACACACACACCCAAACATCAAAGAGAACCAAGTAGGATGACACAAACATGGGAATATATTATCACCCTTAGGCAATCCCTAAAATAAATGACTGACCCTTTTCAGCCCACATTAAGGCTATTCATGCAGTTTGTCAAAAGGGAAAAAATGCCAGAGAAGACAAGTTGAGAAGCACTTTACTTATAAATAGTTACAGCTGGTTTCTTTATGAAATTTACATGGCACTCTATGGCTCCTAAAGCAGCCCCCAGATAACAACTTGCAAAGACCATCAATAGAACAAAACCAATAAAATCATAAACTGTTAAACCAGAAGAACAAAGCAGTTTCTTGAAATCTCAGGACAACTTGGAAAACAAATTAAAATCCACAAAAGGTTTCTATCGATCTCCAATGGACTGGAAGTGTGAAGTCTCTTTGGAGAGGGTCTCACCTAACACAGAAACCAGGGCTGAAAAGGTCCTGCCCCTTCCCTGAAGTTAGATGAGCCAGAAGAACAACTGGAAGCCATTGGTAAACCAGTGATAGAGAATATCAGATCTGAACTGATGTCAGTAAGCAGTTAAAAGATTAGTTTATGTTAACTTAAGCCAGTGGTACTCAAAGGGTGTGGAGTGCCACACTGGTGTGGCAGGAGAGGATGGCCAGTGTTGCGAGAAGATTCAAGGACAATCAAAGAAACATTCAAATGTTTTAGTGTAATATAAAAAGGTAAAGGGACCCCTGACCGTTAGGTCTAGTTGCGGACGACTCTGGGCTTGGAGTGCTCATCTCGCTTTATTGGCCGAGGGAGCTGGCGTACAGCTTCTGGGTCATGTGGCCAGCATGACTAAGCCGCTTCTGGCGAACCAGAGCAGTGCACGGAAACGCCATTTACCTTCTTGCTGGAGCAGTACCTATTTATCTACTTGAACTTTGCTGTGCTTTTGAACTGCTAGGTTGGCAGGAGGAGGAACTGAGCAATGGGAGCTCACCCTGTCATGGGGATTCGAACCACCGACCTTCTGATCGGCAAGCCCTAGCCTCTGTGATTTAACCCGCAGCGCCACCAGTGTCCCTCAGTGTAATATAGTATAGTATAATATTTTTTTTCTTAATCTGCAGAATACAGATTGATATCTTTTCAAAATGAGAGCAAGAACATCAAGAAATACTGAGACCAATCCTGGTTGTGATCCAAAATCGCCATTCAGACAGAGCGCTTGAGAAGGCTCATTTGACTCCCGTAGCAACCCCAAGGAAACCTCCAAACAAGAAAGTCTGTCGACCATATGTGGATAGCTATCCAAGCCTCAGATTCACATGGACCGGAGATGAAAACTGGAGTTTGTTTGACTCAAATTAGACCTAATATAAATGAGATTACCTGGGGAAAGCATTCTCATACCTGTCATTGAGTTTGTACACATACTTAAAGTACATTTGTAAGTGGTGTGTTTATATTTTGGGAATGATTTGTGTTCTTATGTGGCTGCATTGTTTTATACTTTCTGGATGTCCCATAATCATATTATAAATACTTGTGTTCTTTAAGCCATAAGTTTCCTCTGTCTTTGCTATCTGCTTCTCCAAGGTGTACAACCAAGCATAGCTAAGTTTTTTTTTCTCTTCCAGTGTATTTCTTATCAATAAAATTTTTGGTGTGGTGGGAGCAAAATTTTATTACATTCATACCGCGGGTTACAGACGCTTCAGGCTGAGTTACGGACCCGCCAAAACCCAGAAGTGCCGGAACGGGTTACTTCCAGGTTTGGGGTCGCGCATGCGCAGAAGCGCCACATCACAACCCACGCGTGTGCAGACGTGCCACTGCGGGTTGCGAACGCTGCGGGTTGTGAACGTGCATCCCGCATAGATCACATTCACAACCTGAGCGTCCACTGTATTTATGTGTGGCCTAGAGAAAGAAGTTTGAGAACCACTGGTTTAAGCCATAAGTTTCCTTTGTCTTTACTATCTGCTCCTCCAAGGTGTGCAAATTTAGATTATCACAGCAAACTTTATCAGGGGAAGGGCCACTCTTCCTTTTGCCCCCTTCTACTCAGATCACAGTGGGATGATGAAACATTTGGGGATCAGATACCTCCAGAGATATAGTATAGATTAATAAAGGTAATTTGCTAGGAAGCACAGGGCATTCCATTCTTGGCTGATGAGAGAGAAGGTCAGCCTTCCTGAAATTTATTTTCTCCCCTCATACTTCACACCGCTCCCTAGAAGCTTGTACCACAGTTTAAAAAAACAAAACAACAGGCATAATTGTGTGTTTCCATTCCATAACCCAGGGTTTACTGTCTCTGTGTGGAATTCAGATGCCTCACAGGAACATAAGACAAAGCAATACAGGAATCTGCCCATTTGTAGGCTAACCTTGCTTCCTGAAGGTGGCGCCTCTGCCAAGGAAGAAGGGGGAAAGGCTGTTTCTATAACTGGTTTTACGCAATTTTCTCAGAACATTTCCTACCGATGGTTGTTACTGCAGAAACAGAGAAGAAGAAGGAGCCAACAAAGTCCCATCTGCCCAGGCTCGTGTTTCCCTTAAGGTAAAGCCCACTCTTGTAGGCCTGGATGATGCCCTGCAAAGAGATAAGAAGGAATAAGAATGAGAGTTTCTGGCAACAAGGCAGCTAAGTCAGCCTGGAGACTGTCAGACCAAGGCAAGATCGGAACTTGCTTTTCTGGCATGGCACATATTTAAAACATGAATAGACTCCTTCCTCTAAGGCAGGCATAGGCAAACTCCGGCCCTCCAGATGTTTGGGACTACAACTCCCACCATCCCTAGCTAACAGGACCAGTGGTCAGGGATGATGGGAGTTGTAGTCCCAAACATCTGGAGGGCCAGAGTTTGCCCATGCCTGCTCTTAAGGGGCTATCATAGGTGGCTCCATGGGGCTTTTTATGTATAGCAATTTTAAGGATAGGTTGTGTTTTCACCCTGTTCTTTAAAATGCATTGTAACTGCTGCTGTTTTAGTGTTTTTAACTGCATTGAAGTCTGCCTTAGGATCATATGATAAAGGTCAGGTAAAAATACTCTTAATAAATAATGGGATGGGGCAGTTTTCAGCTTGAACATGCAGACCACAGTATATATGGAACATGGAAATTACTTAGTAGTAGTCATATGGCATAATTACTCCACAGTAGTTACAACAGCCAGAGGTGTAGGGAGCACAGAAGCAGTGAGGAGATGCACTGTAAATGTGGCTAGTTACTGAAGAGTAAAGCCCCATCATAGTTGTTTGCCACTGGGTAATCTTGAGCTAAACTGTGCATACACCAAAGGGTTAATGTGTATATGGGTCACACAGATCCAAATTTTCTCTGAGTATTTTTTAAACACATTTTTCCACATGCAAATACTGTCAGTTAAACTCTGTCTCAGTGCTTCCCATCCACGCTAGTGGGCAATGCTTGGATATATGTGCACTGTGTATTGTCCCACCTCCCACAATTAGTACTTCCCACCTTCCCTGAAACCTGATGTGCATTGTGGGCACATCTGGAAGCATTTGTTTAACTGCCAGCAGCCAATTTCTTACTTTGCTTTAATATCCAATATAACAGACATACACATAACAGCTAATTTAATAGGTTAATTTAAAGTGTGTTACAGTGTGTGTGACATACCCTGCCTTGCTAGTAGCTCACCCTTCCTGAATTCTGGAAACCACGGGCATGCACACAGGTATTTGTTTCTCATGCACATGGCCATTATGATTACTATTTGTATACAAGTTTTTCCATATACAATATTTGCACAGAACAATGGGTTATTTTTTTATAAGTGTGTGTTAAATAAAAATATTATTTATTTGTGTATCTGAAGCCATTACAAAAATGAAATACCCCAAAAGAGTCGCACTAGGCCACTGAGGAGCACCTGCCAATGGAAGATGGGGATGGAGTGACAGATGGCATCCAGCGAAATGTCACCATACATGTTTTAAAAAGTACCCAAATAATGTGCATCCACTTATGCAATATCCACAAATTGGGAAAACCAAAATTTAAAGGGGGCGGGGAAGTGCAGGCTACCACTTGAATAAGGACAACGTTGTGTTGACAGTGTAAAAACCAAACAAACGTGCACACATCCATTTTAAACTGGTGTGTGTGTGCGCGCACGCACAAAGCCCTAATTGCTACCTTTTAGCTCATAGGGTAAGGTTACCAGACATCACCGTTTCCTGGGGACAGTCCCCAGATTTACAAATCAGTCCCCTGACAAAATCCATCTATTTAGTAGGAAGTTGAAAAGTGCCCCCAGATTAATTTTAAAAAATCTGGTAGCTGTGACTCCAGAGGGCAGGGGAGAATCACATAAACCACTCCATGGAAAGAAGATGGGATATAAATTTGAACAGATAGCTGCCTCTTTCACAGTGATCCTTTGACTAGGCAGAGAGAAGCCTTTGTTTCCCCTGTTTATACTTTCCCTATTCATGCATGAGGTGACACTTTGTTCCACCTGCTAAAGCTTAATTAAGATGTTGGGACATAACAGAGAAGGGAAATTAAGTTATTAGTTATATTTGCACTATTGATTTTTGATCCACGCTTGCTCTTGGTCCATCCTGCTTTATTAATATACAAGGAAATATATATTTTATAATAAAATGCTGAAATGAAGAGAACAGTCCCTGTTCTTAGTTGCCCTGGCAATACTTTATAGGGCCAGCCTGCGTGTGATAATGGCTTTAATTAGTTCTGTGAATTTGGAAGCTGGCAATATGCTGCCACCTTCCCAGGCAAAAGCTATAGCTCTGGTCAGATTCTTGGCCTCTGACAAGACGACGTATATCTCTCTGGCCTGTGGCAACAGTCTGAACTGTTAGGGGCATATGAGACGCACGGACTGGGCCAAGACTTGGAATCCAATAGCTCTTGCAGAAATCCACCTCAGAGCTTGAATGGTAACTTTGCCATGACATGCCTGTGGGTTCCCCTCCCTCCCTCCCAGTACCTCCCCTCTCCATGCCTCAGTTTCCCCCTTTCTTTGTTTTGCCAGGAATCTAGGCTGAGTAAACACAGTTCAAAGAGTTAATTCCAACACATAAGCAGCCCTTTTATGGTTGGGCTTAATTCTGATATACCAAACAGAGAACTTGAAGAATTCTAGGTCCATTTTGGCATCTTAATTGCACCATGGATTTTATGGTGAGATATGTCCTGTGATGACATTGCAGAGGAAACTGGTAACATGGATTGATTACAACATTGCTGCCAGCCTTCTTGGTTCTGCAGGTTTAAAAATTGTTTTGTTATAAATGTTTATCAAACAACAGCAGCTTTTTCCAGTATGGAATCATGGATTTAAGAACACGTGTTTTTAAAGAAGGGAGACCTACTTCAATTTTAAGTAATGCAATAGGTGCCCTATGTGACTCCCAAATAGTTGATGTAGGAACACATACACTAGAGCTACACAAATTGCTTCACCACATGACAAGCAAGATATGTTCTTAGCAACAATTTTTTATCCTCCCTTCTAACAAACAATGACCCTTAGTATAATAAAGCATCTTTATAGACCCCAATGAATGAGTAGATAAAATTTAAATTGCCTCAAAATGGGCCCATTATTACAAAAAATGAAGCCTTAAGCATTAAATAAACGACACTGATAGATGATAATGACCATCCAGGATCTGTTTCTTATGTCTTCTGGCAAGCATCATCACTTTATCTTACTGTAACTAATAGATCTAATGTTAGAATAGATTCCAAATCTGGACAGTAATCTTGGGATAATGAATCAGGAATGTCATAGCCTCCATTAAGCAGCACTTCTCATTTATTTAAAAGATACTGAACATATTTTTTGTGGGAATATCAAGATGACTTAGCCCTTGTTCACACATCACATTAAGCCATAGTTGCAAGACCCTGTGGTTTAATATGAATGCTCAGTGTACCTGTGTGCACTGCTGAAACCATGGGTGTTGCAGTCTTCCTTTGCAGCTGGAAAGCAAACCATGGCCTGCCTTTGCATTACCTCCAATCCTGGGCTCATGGTTGGTTTCCTTCAAACAAACAAGTGCTAAGTCCAAAGCAAACTTTGGTTACTGAGAGGAACCAACCACAAATCCAGGTTCAGGTGCAGCACTAAGTGAGACCACGGCTTGTTTCCCGGCAATGGGGGTGGAGTGAAGCACCCATGATTTCAGCAGTATGAACAAACATACTTTGTGTTCTCATTAAACCAAAGATAAAATAAACTATGGTTCAATGTGACATATGAGCCAGGCATTATTGGGTGATAGTTTTCAGGGTCTTCTAAAAAGCCTTGGAGAGGATTACTTTATAAGCCATATCTGAAATCAAAGTTTCTTTGCTGGAGTACCTGCATCTGAGTGCCAGATTATTATGGTGTAGTGGTGATTAAGATTGTTTTGAAGTTAGATGGACCTTGCCCTTTCCAAATGAAAGTTATTATTTCTCCACATTATTAACACAGATAAGTAACAACAATATATTGGGGTGAATATTAATCTTAATGCGTCTTTTCAGGTACATAGGTGAAACATCATAAACCCTAACTGGCTCCTTATCTTAGAGTCTTTACTACAAGAAAGGTTCTCTCCCACACTGATAATGTGGAAGAAAATCAAACCAGTGAGACCATATACGCAAACAAGACACGCGTGGAAGCATCATTGGGCTCCCAATGATGCTTACGAAGGATTACCAAAACCTGCTCCTGCTCCCAAGGAGGCTATGAAACTTGGTATATAGATTGTGGTCCAAGAAGAGAGAGCTTAACCATGATCCTGCCTTTCAATGACATGCTAAGCCAAACCTTGGCTTAGCCGCTGTTGCACTGTGCTATGCTAAAAGATCTGGAGGGAGGAAAGCAGGTGCTATAGCTTGGCTTACTGTGATGTGCAAACCAAGTCCGTGAATCATGCCTATCTCATGCACCTCCTGCATTATAATTGGGGGCTAGTCATGTCTCAGTCTCCCTATTGTGGAAAAGGGAAGACTAAAGAACAGTGGGATGAGATGAAACCAACCAAGCTCAAATTCAACTACTTCTCTCCCTCACCCAGAAAGGTTCTCCCAAAGACTAAGCCACAAAATTCAAACCAGACTGTGCCAGAAGCAAGAGTAGAAGCCCAGAGGGTACACCAAATTGCCTACATATCAGTTGACTCAAAAGAGTGAGTCCAGCTTGTAATTGCTATGATCAAAAGAATCAGTAGCAAATCACAAGTGGAAAACAGTCTTCTTTGCTTTTTTTCAATTGATCTGCTTTCTCTAACCCTTATCCTTCCTCATCGATTAACTCTGCTGTTTGTTATTTTCACCTACCAAATCGTATCTAAAAACCATTTTATACTGCAAGTGCCCTGCCTTTCTGTTTATCTTGTAAAGCCAGTTGAACACATTAGGTGGTGTATCAATAATAATAATAAAATAACGTTAAGCTTAGGAGAAGTGATGTGAAACACAACACATGACTTAACATCTCTATATGCTACTTCATTTTGTCCATGCTCTCCCATGAGTTCTTCAGGGACAGTCACATCCAAATATGGGAACAATGTCAACAGAAAATAGCACTGAGATATTTTTTTTAAAAAATCCACGGTCATTTGTCTTGCTCATAGCAATAGCTATTTATATTTACATAGCAGTACTTCAAGTATATTTCTCAGGACTTATAATCTTATAATAGGGAAAGGAAGCCTGTGGCCCTCCAAAAGTCATTGAACTGCATCAGACCTAGCCAGCATGATTATTAGTCAGGGATGGTGGGAGTTCTAGTCCAGAAACATCAGTTGTTTTCCCTGCCATGTCTTATAACAACCCCATAGGGCAGCATTCTCATCTCCATATTGCAGAGGGTGAGCTGACCAGGGCCAGCTCAGAGGGTGAAGCAGCCTTGCTCAAGCAGCAGAATGTGAAGTACCAACAAAACAGCCTTCTTCAACTTGGTGCTTTCCATAACAATAAAAGGAGGCAAATGGTTAATTATTTTGTTTGTGGTTGGATTTGTAGTACCATGAGAAGATGGCACTATTTGGATTGACTGCATTAGGGACACGGTACTTCTGTCTGATAATGCGATAATGAAGAAGCTCATGACTAAGGGAACATCTGAACTGAGGACTTCCTGCTCAGACTCTCAGATGTCCCAGCTCACATGCATTCAGCATCTCATGCCCCATGTGACATACTTCCATTTCAGCAGGATGGGAGAACCATAACTCTCACCACCTCTTGACCTTTGGACATGCCAGCTAGGGCTGATGGAGCTTTCTTGCACAGTATCTTTCTACACTAGGGATGAGGAATGGAGACCCTTTGGCCCTCCAGATGCTTTTGGACTCCCAACTCCCACCAGCTCCAGCTGCAGTGCCAATGAACAAGGTGGATGCGAGTTGTAGCCCAACATCCGGAGGACCACAGATTCCCCATGGCTGCTCTACTGTTTCAGGCAGGGCTTTTTTTCAGGGAGAGCTCAGCTCCAGCACCTCTCAGGTGGGCGCCATTGCCATTCTAACAGAACAAGGCTCATGGCGAGCTCCAGCACGTCTTTTTCTAGAAAAATAGCACTGGTTTCAGGTATAATGTGGTCTTCTTCAAAGTCTTGCATTTTTGGACAGGCGGCTCCCCTGGTTTCTACAGAAAACTCCTTATCGCAGAACCCTTTCTCGGGGGCTCTCTTTGCCTTCCCATCCATCGTCCCAACCATCTTCGTGGATGTGCAATGCTTCACTCTACCCTAGTATTTCCAGAAGGGCTGGGCTGTCCATGGACTCCTACTTTTCCTTTTTGCAAAAGTTCTTCCGGACAGACTTCCTCCCCACCCGCCAGGCACCTTCCTAGCCACATTCCCACGATTATACTGTCCTCTATCAGCCAGTTCTCTCCCCGCTCCCAACCTCCTTTCGGGCCAGGACCAGCCTTGGAGCGCGTACAGACGAGCGTGCCTCTGCCCGCGCGCAAAGCGCCCTCCCCTCAACCGTAAGAGCCCCCCATTAAGTATCTACAAACAACAACGGCCTGAGGGGAGAGAGGAGCATGCGAGGACAAGTTTCGCACACAGCCGGCGCCTCCCTTCCCTCATGGGATTCGGCCCAGCCCGGCCGTCGCCGTCCTGTCGTCCCCCTCACTGCCCCGGGGCTCAGAGGCGACGCTTTCCTCGGAGGCGGCGGAACGGGCTCGCTCCCCACCCCGGTACCCCCGGTACCTTGGCGAGGTCCTCGAGGTCCTCCCTCTCGAGGCACGTGTAGTTCTCCAGCAGGTCCCACTTCTCACTCAGCAGCCGCCCCGCCATGTCTCTCTCGCGGGGCGACTCGAGCGCCCAGAACGCGGCGCTGCCCAGCAGCAGGTAGCTCAGGTAGGCGAGCAGCAAGAGCGGCGTGGCGGGAAGCCGGCGGCCCGAGGACGAGGCGGCTCCCGGCGTCGCCCGGCCGCACCTCCTGCCGCAGCCGCACATCGCCAGCTTCGTGCCTTCACCGGCCTGCGCGCAAGTTAAGTGGGCGGCAGCGGCGCTGGGCCACACTCGGCCAGGCGGGGGAAGCGGCTCCGAACTACCCTGTCGGCTTCCCCTAAGACGCCGGCGGCTCTCTGATGCTCTGGGAGGAGCCAAGGCAGCGCCTCGCGCTTTTCAGACCGGGCGAGTAGCTCCGCTTCCGTCAGTCGCAGCGCGCTCCCTCGCGGAGTTCGGCTTCGTTTGGCCCGCGGGAGCGAACTTGGGGCCCTCAAGGTTGGGGCCTGAGTAGGCGTTGGGTGCCCCAAACCCTCCAGAAGGGCCGCCGCAGCACCGCCGCCCTCGTTTTAGGCCCTGCACCCCGCCAGCCCCTGGAAGTAAACGTTGAGAGGGGGAATGCTGGCCACAGAGGAGCTACTCAAAGGGTAACCCCCACATTTGGTGCGTCTCAACAGTGGACGAGAGACCTGCGGCAGCATTAGGTCGCCAGAGATGGGCGGAGCAGTTCTACCTAGGTAGATGCACATAAACTGCATCCTAAATGCTTCTGGCCAGGTGGTCAGTGGTCAAAATCGGGGGAGGTCAGTGAAAACTTGGATTTTCTGGTCTTCCACGGACTCCTGTGGATTTAGTTACACCTGGATTTTGAGTGGTACAAGTGGGTGGGGCCAGCTAATCAGGAGCGTTTGGGTGCAGCCCCTGCCACGCCCACCACCTTTGGCATAATTTATGACAGCAAGGCTTTCCCTCACCCATAAATAGATCTGCCAGAAGTCAGCTCAGCCAGGGGGACGTACACCGCATACTTACCTCTCTTAGTCAATGTATCTAGTGATTAGGAGTGTGTTGTTAAAATTTGCGCTCTACACACTATGGTTTTGGATCATGCTGCTACAGACTATCACTCCAGCTATAAAAGTGCTATTTCAGTTCAGGGATGATCCAGTTAATAATAAGTGTCTAGGATCATTCTGGACTAGACAAATGAGGGATGTTTTTAAGTGTAAAGGAAATAAACATTGGGGGGGGGGCAATGCAGGGCTACAAAATGACACTGAAGCATAACCATTTTCCTTAACATTCTCTTGCAATATGGGCCATGCAGTATTTATTTTATTTCTTCACTTTCTATCCCACTCTTCATTAGCATACGATCCATGAGCAGGTTACATCATAAAACATATACAACAAATCCAAATACAACAGGATACATTACACTGTGAAAGTAAAACATAACTGGAATTCTTACAAGTAGTCCTACAGTCCTGCCACTACTTCACCACGTTTACAGCTGGGAACGCCCTCCCACCAGATGTCAAAGAGAACAACAACTATCAGACTTTTAGAAGACATCTGAAGGCAGCCCTATTTAGGGAAGCTTTTAATGTTTGATGTATTAGAGGATTTTAATATTTTTTTGGAAGCCGCCCAGAGTGGCTGGGGAAGCCCAGCCAGATGGGCGGGGTACAAATAATAATAATAATAATAATAATAATAATAATAATTATTATTATTATTATTATTATTATTACAGCTGACCTCATAACATCAAGCCCTCTCCCAAGGCCTAGGCAAAAAGGCAAGTCATTAGCTAATACCAGAAGCCACACTGTCAATGTGACTTTGGAGTGGAGGGTCCCTGCTTTTCCTTATTTTGATTCCTTCTCTTTAAACTGGACTCGGACAGGACAGCACTACAAACAGGGGACTCTCCTCTATAAAGTAGGGCAGAAGGCTGCCTTAGGAAACAGGAAAATACCCATCATGCCTAGGGAATTTCAAAGGAGTCCAGCACAAACGTGTCAACTAACTTCCCTACTTTCAGTAGAAGACATTCATTTCCTTCCTGCCCTGTTTAAAATGAACGTCAGAAGTGCTCTGCTGGATCAAACACCTATCGGGTCCAGCATCCAGTTCTCACAGTGGCCAACCAGATTCCTAGTAATCAGAGGCTTGCTGCCTTCCAATAGTGACAATAGAACATTGCCATTGTGGCTAGTTTGCCACCGATAGCCTTATTCTCCATGAATTGATTGAATCCTATTTTAAAGTCAACTTGGTGGATACGAACTACATCTTGAAGGAATGAGTTCCATAGTTTAACTGTGTGCTGTGTGAACAAGTACTTTCTATTTCTCTGTCTTAAATTTTCCAGCATTCAGCTTCATTTGCCTTGTAACCTTACCCGCCTTTTCTCCAAACTAAAAAGTCCCAGATGGTATAACTTTTCCATGTAGGGGAGTTGCTCCAACTCCTTGATTACTTTGCTTGCCCTTTTCTGAACTTTAGGAAGAGAAGCTTTGGATTACTGGTTGTGAAGAAAGATGCCTAGAAGAATATTACCATTCCCTGCAGCACCTTTGTGATGAACGAATACAGGGGTAGCCAACCTATTATCCTCAGCATGTTTTGGACTTCAACTCCCATCAGCCCCAGCCAGCATGGCTAGTGCTGGGGGATCAGGGGAATTGTAGTTCTCAACATCTGGAGGGCACCATATTGGTTAAGCCTGAACTAATGTGACTCTGGGAGGATCTTCTTTAATGCGTCCTGCTTCACAAAGTGGGGGTACATGCCTGAAATTTTCCACCCACAACAGAAACTGAAGCCATGTAGAGAAGCAGGAGCTGCAGTTGTAATACAGAATAATGTGCTTTAGTGGCCAGCAACCAGACTGATAGTGCAAAGGAATTATCACTGATTGCTGGAACACTAGACCAACCCTGTTGCCTCTGAACAGCCCAGAAACAATGAAGGAGGACATCCATGGGCCTTTCCAGCTCTGCTTTGCACCCTGTCCTGGATGATGGGAGAAACAGATGTGGTATATAAGCAAGACCATCTGGGTGAAAGGGGCAGCACGGGCCCCCAGTTCCTAGCTACTGACATAGGCACATAAAAACATGATTGATGGATACAAGTGTCAGGATCCACAGAGTCTAGAACCAGTAACTTTGGGATCTCTATGCAGCTTCCCCGTGTGATATGCTGGTAAAACATCTTTAGAACAATAGGTTGGAACATCTTCCTAGCAGTGAAGATTCTCATCCAGCTGGGTTAGCTATTGTGTACTCCTAGTCAGAAAGAGCTATAAGAGAGTTACTGTCTAGAAAGAGGCCTTCCTTAGACAACAAGGTTTTCCTGGCTCTGGTGTGTGTGTGTGCTCTTTCTGTGATCAAAAGAATCAGTAGCAAAACCCAAGGGAAAACAGACTTTCAATTCTTTGCTTTTTTCAATTGATCTGCTTTCTGTAACCCTTATCTTTTTTCATTGATTAACTCTGTACATTTACCATACTGTTTTTGACTGCTGTTCATATTTCTAATTCTACTTGGAAATTCATTAGTTTATTGTATCTCTTTAAATAATTCCAAAAAATCCCCACTCTTCCCATATCTTTCTCTCATCTTGGACTCTTATCTTCGCTGTCATAGTTGCAAGTTCCGCATATTCAATCAACTTATATTGTCATTCTTCTTTCGTTGGAGTTTTTTGTCCTTCCATTTTTTAGCATATAATATCCTAACCACTGTAGTTGCATAGAGGAAGAGGCTAACTTTCTTTTTAGGGATATCTCCATTAGTTATGCTTAGTTAAAAAAAAAGCCTCATTTTTTCTTTTTCTTTCTTTCTTTTTTGAAAAGTCAATCTTAGCATCTTTTTGAATTCTGTGTAGATCATTTCCCAATACCATTTAGCTGTTTACAGGACCGCCACATATGCATGAAGGTCCCCTCTACCTCCTGGCATTTCCAACATAATTTGGATCCCTTTTCAATAATTTACTAGGAGTTAAATACCACCTATAAATCTCCCCTCCCCTTTAAATAATAATAATAATAATAATAATAATAATAATAATAATAATAATAAATTTTATTTATATCCTGCCCTCCCCAGCCGAAGCCGGGCTCAGGGCGGCTAACAATAATAAAATAATGCAGCATTCTAAAATCATTTCATTATAAAATTAATTCAAATCAAATTGATGGCAACCATTGGGCTAGAGTTCTGTGAAGAGATTGCCAAAGGAGGGAGTCAGGCTAAATAATAATAAATTTTATTTATATCAATAATAAATTTTATTTATTTAGGGCATAGCATGCCAAGAAGTTCAGTGTTGATTTCCATAGCCTCTCCTACACTTCCATTTCTATATTATGGCCAATGTCTATCGCCCAATGTGTCATAGTCGCATTTATAATCTCATCCTTTGTCTCTCATTCTAGCAGTATTTTATAAATTTTTGAAATACATTTTTTGTTGCTTCCAATTATCACTTATGGATCAGTAGCAGGTTAGAGAACAAGAAGCAGAGAGTGGGAAGGTGAGTTCTTTCATTAAACTTGTTTGTAAATGGTCTGGAGTGAGCAGTGAGGGAGCCAAGTTTGCAGATGACACCGAATTATTATGGATGACCTTTCTAAAGTCTTAACCCATGTATGGCATCATGTATTATCTATTATCAATTGCCATTTATCATTATTGCTGTTGAATTTATGCCCCTTCTTTTCTTCTGACAGAGTCCAGGGCAGCAAACACATCCACAATACCTACCTTAATTGATGTGGAAACCATGTATAGTTTATTGCTTCTCTTTTATAAAATCCAAAAATAATAATAAGTGTATTAGCTAGCCCCCACCCTCAAACAAGAGAGTTCAGATTTTGTGGTAAAGGTGAATGAATCCATTTGCCAGTTTCAAGAAAGATTATGAATGGATTTTTCAAGGGGCTTGCCATTTCACCACAAAGAAGTGATATATAACAAATGACCAGTTGGAGAGTAATATTCTACACACTGTTGAACCCTGCAACATGTAATCTTCTGTGTGCTTAGAACATTATGATCCAGGAGATGGAAAAAAAGTGTGTGGATTGCTATATTTTGTGTCAGACAAATGAAGCTGGTACGATACCGAATGGCTGACGTTGAGGCACGGAATTGGAGGTTATGTGAACCTTATATCCCTAAACTTCTTATCTTGAAATAGACAACTTTGAGGACAATTGTTATCTCCAAGAATAAAATCTGACACATGCAGTTCAATTTTATGGCTTAGCCTCTAGTGGTGTCCACCAAACTTTTTTCAAAGAGGGCCAGATTTGATGAAGTGAAGGGCTGACCAAAGTTGTTAACCTTTTTTTAGGATTGAAGTTGTTGAGCTTTTTTATGATTTTACTCCAAAGTTGCCGAGCTTTTTTTAGGATTGAAGTTGATTAGGCCCCCAAAATGGACTTTGGACATGCCTGGACTAGCTAACCTTTTGGAGCCTCAGTTTTGTGCAATTTTAATGGGGATAATTTTACTATCAGCATTTTTTATGGAAAAGGTCCTGAGGAAAGTGCAGGCATTCAGTTACAAATGGAACCTTTCCCCATCTCGACTGGTTCTATCAAGGCTTTATAAGGAAGGGAAGGCTGACTGTCTAAGGAGTGATTTCCAGAGCTACCATTTAAAAAGGGAATAGGGATCACCTAACAGCTCTCAGCAGTTGGTACCTGTTGTTGTTGAGAGGCGCTTGAAAACAGATGAAGGAATTCTACCCTGTTAGTTTTACTATATCTCTTAACTGCATTTGGTGCATGAGGAAACAGTGGTTTAGGCTGATATTTGCAGAGCTCCTGACAGTCGGCTCAATCTGTCCAGAAGATCCAATGGGGTTGGTAATACACAGAAGATAATCTTCATTCAATAGCTTTCTTCATCAGGGTTTTGTCTTGCTGATCAATGTGGACATGCATGCAGCCACTTGGCAGAAGTATGCAGAATGTAGCACACAGGTTATTCCCTCTCCCATCAGCAGAAGTAGGGACAGGAGGAATCGTGTCTTTCACATTTTATTTGCCCTCATGGTTCACTGCTGAATGTAGAAATCTGTTTCCCACTCATTCGTTTTAGCCATTGGCATTTCTATGTGCTAAGCAAAAGTTTAACCTTTCACACATTACTGCTACCCAGTAGTCACCTAGCTCAATCCACACTTACCAGAAGATCAGGAGGAAGGAAATCTATTGAATGCTGGCTGGCCTAGCATGACTTGACATCTAGAATCTTGATCTGTCTTCCCACTAGGGGAGAAGACGTCCATTGTAGGTTTAAGGAGTCCTAAATTGGTAGTATAGATGATTTCTGGGGATCATAGGACCTAAACCTACAAATACCCTCAAATTTGTAGGGATGGCAGTGGATAAAATAAGTTGGTTTACCTTTACCTTTCTCTGTCTCTGGTAATGGAAGAAGGGGAGGGAACAAATTCCATTGGCAGTCTGGAAACCTGAGACCAGAACCTGTCCCAAACTTAACATGTAGAACTGGGAACATCTAAATCTTGTTCTATCCGCAAAGATCAGAACCACTTGAGAGATTTCAGATTACAGTTTGCTTAAGGAAAACACAAAAGCAGATAGCAGTGACTCTCCCTTGTTTCTCTTGATATCAGTTTTGGAGGAAAAATGAATCTCTACAAATGGTATGTTGCAACCTTGGTAGTGTCAGCTGGTTTGCTCCTGCTGGAAACAGTGGTATCCATCAGTCCAAATGCTGAATTGAATTAAACAAGATGATGTAGTCTAATGGTAGACTGTATATTTGCGGAAGGAATCAGATGTGTGGAAAACATGTGGCATTGACACTTTCAGTTTGTTTTCCTTCAAAGGCTTCATTGGGCTGTTTGCGGTACATATTGTCAAAGCGTTTCTTCTGTTTCAGAAAAATCTCCTTTCCCTTATGAAGTGACCCACTCATTATGTACAGTATCTGATGCAAGATGTCTTGCCCACAAACATCACTTTGTAGGCATAAGGGAAAGGACAAGAGAGTTGTTGGTTTTTTGTGTTGCTTATCCATAAGTCACTCTCAGCTAGGGATATGGATCCTGGGTTGATCAGGGTTATCCTCTAATTTGGTGACAGCTGTCTCTGCAGTGCCTGGGCCAGACTTCTGCCAATTAAGCTGTAGGAATTTCTCCATCAGGTCAGCTCCCAGATTAAAGATCAGAGCGAGCCAGACTAAGCCAAAAATAATCCAGATTGCTGCCAGGCTTCTGTACACTGATATATAATGCTTATTAGGATCTGTGCCTAGAAAGAAAGAAAAAACCAAGAAAACCCACAAGTAAGATTTGGTTTCTCTACAATTGGGAGGAATATATGCCAACACAATGAGCACCATGCACACATACACAACTCATATGCACATGTGTACAAAACCATGCAAGATTCTTAACTGGCATTCCACCTGTGTGCATTTGCCCACAGATTAGAAGTGATGTGATATTTTCCTGGATACTCATTATGAGTTGCATGCCTAGGATAGGTTTGGTTTTTCTGCCTTTACGGTGTGGTCTGTCAGATTATGCCCATTCTTACTTTCCCAAGGTTTACAACTTTCCCAGACTGTTATTCACCATCCCCAATGTTGCATCAGGTCTACTGTTAGCATGAACGAGATCCACATGAAACTATCCTTACCATAGCCACCAGGTCATTGTCCCTGAACCTTGCTACTCTGATGAAAGCAACATAGGAAAATTTTATAGAGGGACTAGGTATGTTAGTCACTTGCAGCTAAAACAGTTAGTCTTGCTGTGGCACTTTAAAGACTAACACATTTAATAATGGCATAAGCTTTCATCGGCTCAAGCCCAGTTCATCAGCTGCATGAAAGTAAAATCATAGTTGGCAGCTATATAAAGGAGGACATTATACAATCGGAGTTCAGTGGCAATGGGATGCAAAAAGTTACAGTCAGAGATAAGTAGAGCTTGACTGTAAATTAAGTAGGCAAACTTTTACCCTTAGTGATAAGTGCTGAAATCATTGCATTAACACCAATAGTGGGGCAGGTCGGAGAACATTCTGAACATTTCCAAAACACCCTGTAAATGACCTTAAGGTTGTCATTCTGGAACCAAGGAACTTCAAAGGAAGAGTACAGCATGAAACAACCAAATTACAATTCATCAAGAATTCCAGTGCTTTGTGGGTTAAAGTATGACGAAGGATTTTAAAAATCATGGTGCATACACTAATTAGCTGTCTAATGCCAGAATATCTGTGTTTATCTAGTCCATGGGTAGGCAAACTAAGGCCCGGGGGCTGGATCCGGCCCAATCGCCTTCTAAATCCGGCCCGTGGATGGTCTGGGAATCAGCGTGTTTTTACATGAGTAGAACGTGTCCTTTTAGTTAAAATGCACCTGTGGGTTATTTGTGGGTCATAGGAATTCTTTCTCTTCCCCCCCCCTGCAAAAAAATATAGCCTGCCCCCCACAAGGTCTAAGGGACAGTGGACTGGCCCCCTGCTGAAAAAGTTTGCTGACCCCTGAACTAGTCCAACATTATCTGCTCCAATTGGCAATAGTTCTACAGAGTGTAAGGCAGAAAGGTGCTTTTCTTATCGTCTGCTACCTAATTCTTCTAACAAGAGTTTCTGGGGTGGGGCATGGGGGAGGATTGAAACTGGGACCTTCTGCAAGCAAAGCATATGTGCTACCACTGAGCTGTGTCCTCTCCCCTGACAGGCCAAGAGAAAACAATTTGGGATACACATGACCTCAACTTAGTCCTGTAAGTTGATTTAGGAAAAGCACATGACTCTGCAAGAAAGTTTCACATGTTGCTGGCTCTGCATGAATGCAAACCAGAGATGAAGGAAGTGGTACTTGGGAGGAAAAGAGGAACCAAAGAGTTAGGGTGAAATAAGCTTCCCTATGCATGGAGGGGGTTTTTTTTGTGTGTGTATAAATAAAATAGAACACACTGCAGTTTCTTGCTGCAAAAATCAATGGCAATCTCAAGGAATCCTTTTCTTCCAAAGCAAATAGAATGAGGAACAAGGAACAAACATTTATGTCTGTTTCCAAAAAGAAGACCACGTAATGTTGTCAGCTCCTATAGCAGTCTATGAACACAGGTTTAAAAGTAAAACAAAACAAAACAAAACACCACCATAGGCATTTCCCATGTTATGAATAGTGTGTTAAGTCATCTTGACGGTGCCATTTTGCAGCACATGGTTTTTCGCAACATGTTTTTGTGTAGATTGCCACCAAACACCTTATTTTTTGGACATGAAAGGAACAGCAATTTTTTTGCGTGCTTTGTGAAGCCTGGCTGAGCACATTTCAGGCTCTATGTGTATGTACAACCCCCCCCAAACCCCCATCTATATATGCTTTGTGTAAATGTAGGGTTGTCACCATCATGCTCAGCTTATAAGTTTCCCAGAAGCATCTGGCTGGTGAATGTTGAAGATGGAATGCTGGACCAGATGGACCTGATTGGTCTGATCCAGCAAGACACTTCTAATTCCAGTTACTCCTTTCAGGATTGGAGGATTGCATTGAGTGGGAGAAATAACAATAACAGAAGGGGAAAGAGAGCACTCTTCTGTCAGTCCTGTGCTGCTTAGTGTGGAACTGTTCCTATCACTATAAATGAGGAGACTCACTCATGGCCACAGTAAACAAGCAGGGCTGGCTCAAGACATTTTGCTGTCTGAGGCAAACAACAAGATGGGGCCCTTCCCCAGAGCACTTGTGTAGGGGATGCAGTCACATCCCTGGTCACTCCCCCTACCTCAGCATCTGCCTCACTCTGTCTCATTGTAGGGCCGGCCCTGATCACAAGCAAATGGTCATTGCTATTAGTTCACTTTGTCATTGGTGTGATGCTTACGTTGGTTGGACTGCATGTGATTTAAGCAAGAGCATGTTTTAAACAAATGTCTTTTCCTCCTTGAAAGTATAACTCCTTAGTTCTTAATAGAGCTGGTTAAGCACTGTTTAGTGAATGAATGCATGAATGAATCAATTTTGGCACTTATTTGCAGCCTCAGCAGAGAAGTAATGAATAATCTAGATGTTACATGCACTGATTGCACTGTGATCACATTCCTGGATTTCATTAGAGTTCCTCCTAATCAAAGTTAATTGGGAGAGGAGGACGATCTCAGGGGCAGAATATGTCACCACCACCACCCTTTCTATTACCTACTACATAGTCTCCAAATCCAATGGTGCTGAGGGTGATGAAGGTGAAGTAGAAGCCTTCTCCATAACTCCAGCCTTCCACGTAACTGAAGATCATGGGTGGGAAAACCAGAAAAAGCAAAGTCCCAACCATCAGGAAGAATCCCATTGTCAGAGTCTGAACCACCTGAGAAACATGAGAAGGGAAATGACAGTTTAGAAGAACTATGCTTCTGCCTGGCATGACTTGGTCTGGTTGGTCTGAGTGCTTTCAGATAAGCTACCTAAAGGCTGTTTCATACAGTCTCATACCTGTTTCATACCGTTTTATAGCCCCCCCAGTGGAGCTTCTAAAAACCTCTTCCATGGAGCAAAGATCCATGTAAATGAGAAGTGGGGAACCTTTTCTGGCTGGTAGGCCAGATCCTTATCCCATCTGTCAATCATCTGTTGTCACTATGATGCCAGGTGACCGTGTACAGTGGTACCTCGGGTTACAGATGCTTCAGGTTACAGATGCTTCAGGTTACAGACTCCGCTAACCCAGAAATAATACCTCGGATTAAGTACTTTGCTTCAGGATGAGAACAGAAATTGTGCTCCGGCAGCGCGGCAGCAGCAGGAGGCCCCATTAGCTAAAGTGGTACCTCAGGTTAAGAACAGTTTCAGGTTAAGAACGGACCTCCAGAACGAATTAAGTTCTTAACCCGAGGTACCACTGTACTTTGAAGCCTCTGTTTTCAGGACGTCAAAGTACAGTGCAGGTTGATTGAAAGGCCTTTTGCAAGCAGCCCCATACTGCTCTTTAAACTCCCTAAAACTGGAGGTTCAAATAGTAGCACAGGGCCACTTCCCAGTGGGCTTTCAAACAACCTCACACTGCTCTTTGAACCTCCATATTTCAGAAGTTCAAAGAGCAGTGTGGGGCTGTTTGAAAACCCTTTTGAGAGCAGCATAGGACTGTTTACAAAAGGGCTTTCAAACAGCCCCATACTGTTCACCGAGCCTCCATTTTTTTGGAAGTTCAAGGAACAACACTGAAGGGAAAAGTAGTTTTCAGTCAATGGAAGCCATTTTCCTCTCCTGGAATGCACTCCCTCTGGAGAACACCCTGCTCCAGCAGAGGAACAACTGGGAACTCACTTTAAGCTCCCAATTGTTCCTTTGAAGCCCTGCCCTTACCTGCCCCACACCTGACATCATATATGTATGTCAGGTGCAGGGTGGGTGGTGTAGCTTGTCCAGAACCACTTCTCAGACCAAATGGGAAAGCCTGGCAGGCCAAGTTTGGACCATGGGTCAGAGGCTCCCCTCCCCAGATGTAAATGATGGCGGTCCTTAGCCTCTTAACCATGTATTCCGGAGACTGACTTTTACACAGCAAAAAGACAAAAAGTAGGAAAAGACAGAATTTGTGTCCCTTTCCATGTCTAGACAGGAGTATCCCCCCTCCAAGCTCACAAGGGCTAAAGAAATTAAATCAACTAGCATTAATTAATGCCTCCTCCACAACTCACTCCTAGCATTCTATAAATCTTTATCAAACCACGACTTGGTCTGTTTTCTTCTTCCTGCTGTGCAGGCAGAAGTCCTTTAGCTAATGAGACGACTTCAATGGATGCAAGCTATGATCAACCTTGATCACATATTAAAACAACAGGGAATGGGCTTGTTAAAAAGAATAACAGATAGCAACTTGTTAAAAAAGAAAAAGAAGGCAAGGGGCTGGTAAGGTGAGGAGTGGGAGTCAAGAACATATGAAGACAGATTCTTGGCAATAGACAATTGGTGGTGCAGAACAGGGATCCAAGACTGACCCCAGAAAACATTTTATGGAGTTAAGAAACAGTTAATTAGGAATGCAGTGGACAGGACTGCTGATACAACTAGCCACAAGAACTTTCATATGCAGTTTTTTTTCTGCAAAAGAGGCAAAGTTTATGGACTAGGAGGCAACTAGAGAAGTTTTAAAATCTGCAGTTCCCCTGAATTTTGTCAGGTAGGATTTTTGTTCCTTCTAAATAAGAAAGTAGTAGTGGAAGAAAAACCTGCTTTGAGAAAATACCAAAAAATGTTCTTCCCTCTAAAATTGCATAGTCATACCTAGAAAGCATACTATACTGGGAAATAATATGAATAATCTCTCTGATATTTGTGTTTTGTGAAATTGCAGTCTTTCATCCTGCTTCCAGGATTTCAAAACTTGCTATGTCGTGAGAGATTAACAGTGCGATCCTATACATTTTTACTTGTGACTAAGTCCCTTTGAGTCCAGTGTGACAAACTGCCATGTAAGTGATTCTGGCCTAAGTACCAAAGGCAGAGATTTGGGTTGGGTTGATGGTGTCTGCTATTTCTGGGAACAATGATTTATAAATGGCTTTTTTCCTGCATGTCTTTTTCCTTTGTCATGGAGTCATGGAACATGCTCATTTTTAAAACACACACATGAAATCTGTTTTTCTCAGGAGGGAAAAGGCTCCTTTGTGTGGTACAGGCCACACAGTTTAGAACGAGCACAAACAATTGCCTCCTGGAATATCCCTGTGAACAGTTGTAATTCAGAGGAGGCATCTACAAAGTTTGCCTGGCCCTAGAGGTTTAGCTGAATTTCTGGTTGCCACAGCGCCTGATCCCAGTCTCTGACTCAAGGGTTGAGGTAAATTCTCATTTCTGGTTAGGTCCAAGGAACAAGCAAGAAGTCTTGTTTGCTTCTGGGTGTCTATGAAGTCCAGTGCAAGGTCAGGGACAACCCCCTGCCTTTATTCCAGATCCAAGACTTGGGAGAAGAGATTGGTCTTACCAGTGAGGGTCACTGCACTGGAGATGATTTCTCCAAAGCCTAGTGTGCGGTCATGAGGACCTGCCTGGTTCCCACTTTGTGGTGGGTCAGGCGTTCGCTAGATCAGATATGGTTGCCCCTACTGACGGCTACTCAAAATTTCCTCAGACCCTCTTAATTCACACTGGAAATTGTTGTATAAGGAGAGAGGATATGTAGCAGTCAAATGAGTAGGTATGCAAGAGCAGATTGCATCTGACAGACATTTCAGTGTCTTTCAGGTGCTGGATATATATTCAGAGCAAGGTATTGTCTACCATCCCAGAGCAAAAAAGCTAATAGAGAAGGCCCCTCCTGCTCCCTTGGTATGCAACCTGGAACCTTCTAGAACAAGGGTGGGGAATCTCAGGCCCCATAGGATGCTTCCCAGGCTATGCCACCTCCCCAGACCACACCCCTCACTGGCCCTGCCTCAGGTCCTCTTGAGTGCTTTTGCCTGGCTGTGATGTGTCCTTGAATTGTGACCATGCCTTTTGGTTGGTTGGTTGGTTGGTTGGTTGGTTGGATGGATGGATGGAGGAACGTGTTGCTGTCTGCCTGGATAAATCCTTGGTTTCTGGTGCTTCCAGTGTGGTCTACTTTACCCAGGCAGGGGACACCTTTATTTTTATGAAATTGATTTTTTTGGTTTGTTCCAAGAATTAACTGTGCAACTTAAGTTCTCCTGACAGGAAACATTGATGGCTATCTCCATGGGGCAATATTGTCTTGAGGCACCAGTGTTCTCAGTAAAACAAAGGTTTCTCTTCAGCTTACCTTATACTTCCATAAGCAATTACACCTTCCTGCAATTTGTCTTCTCCACGAAAGACTGAGTGTCTCACTCAACTTGAAAAGACCACTCATCCTGATGACCTTTCAATAGTTTAGATTTACTGGGTGGTGAAGTTTGTTTGTTCCTTTTAAAATAAATTTCTACAAATTTTGAGGGGTAGGGTGGTTTCCACTTGTTAAAGATTTTTTTTAATTAAAAAAATACTTTTGTTATGTCTGTCATCTTCATTTGTCACTGTGTTCTGGCAAGCCTGTTTTTATATTACTTTCATTTTGCACATCATCGCCATCCAACTCTGACCCCATCTCCTTCCACGAAACCTTGCCTGCTTCCTCCAACATTTTCTCTTGGGGCCACACACCATCTGGAATCATTTGTTATTATTCATATGAGGGATCCTTTACATTTATAGGACTGCCTGAACTGCATTTGCTGAAATGGCGTCTGACACATTCTTTCTATGGTGGTTTGCAGAAATAGGTTCTGGTAAATGAGAAATGACACAGAACAGAGAACTGACTTGATAGCAGCCATGGGTGTTTGCAATCAAGCAACTTGTATCTGTTCAATTTAAAGCTTTCTTCTTCTTTTTTTGGAAATTCAAGTACATCCCTGTCCTGAAGTCCTGAGTCAGCCAATTACTGTCACAGGAGAGGAAGCAACATCTGTATGAGTTATAATGAGTCTAAGGCACCCCTGCCTGTCCTAAAATGATACATGAAAGTCACCTTTGAAAAGCAAGGAAAGGGTATCAATGTTGAACAAGCATCTGTACCTGAGCTCGGCCTGGCTTGTGGACCCATCTCTCCAAGTTGATCAGGTGAATGGTGAGCCCTTTCCCCAGCTGATTGAGAAATGCCAGATTAAGGGGCACTCCAAACAAGGCATAGAATACACAGAAGACCTGCCCTGGGACTGTGCTGGGGGCCAAATTCCCATAACCTGAAAGAAAAGCAAAAAGAATTGAAAATAGTCACACTCGCTTAACAGGGCTCAACATTTGCTTTGACCACATCGGACGTGGAATAGTCATCTATATTGGGTGACTAATCCCAAGTTCCAGATGAAGTTCCAGACTCCCTGCACCCCATTTTTTTGAAGCACATTTGTCACTATCTTGTTGGGAAAAAGTGGGCAGCATGTAGCTGTCTACTCAGAAGCACACTCTGTTGAATTCTATGGGACTTATTCCTTGGTGAGCGACTTTAGAACTGCTACAGAGCATTGGCTGGTTTATGCTGTATATTTACAAAGCAGACACTTTCAGACTTCCATGGGTATGCAATAGTGGCTGCTAGTCCATTAGGGCCCCACCAATCTCACCCAAACCCCACCTGCCTGCCTTTTTACTGGGGATGACCCTTCTCACCAGTTCCTCTTCCTTAGTTTCAGTGTTGCCTTCAACAGGGAAGAGGTTGGAGACAAAACTAGAATGAGTTGGCTCTGCCTGTCATCTGTTGTGGCTCCACCTACTGTTGGTCTCCATGGCTACTGCCCTACCAGTTCTGATTGGCACTAGTTACTGCTGGAATGCACGTGATAGACTTCAACACATGCAAAACTGACTACACACACACACTCCATCCTACAGGACCAGAAAATTAGTCATGGAAAACGTACGCATAAAAATAGGCGTTGGTTGAATATATGGCTTTTTAAATACATCTTTCAACGCCAGAGACCCTTCTGACGCAGGTTTGCCAGGTTCACTTTGTACCATCAGTCACAGATGATTCAGTACTTCACTGAAAATCTTGCAGAACTCCAACAAGGAAAGATTTATCGGGGGGAACCTCCCGCAAAACACCCAGCTCACCTTACCTACGGTGGTGACCACCGTTCCAGCAAAGAAGAAGCTGTTGCTGAAGTCCCAGTTGCTGGGGTTGGTGGAGTTCCCTTCAGGGTTGACACCTTTCTCCCAGGCTTCCATAATGACCTGAAGTGGGATCATTTACAGGGGGAGGAATAGAAGAATGTTGTCACATCATGAACTGGGAGAGTCTCACCAGCCAGAGAGTAAAGCACATTTATGCGGCCACAGGTTCAGTCTGTCAACAGCTGCTTTTGTAGCAGGGCTGAAAAGGACAACGGTCAATGAGCCAAAGTAAGCAGCACTTCTTGATACACCAACATACTCACATAGCTTCATAAAGTGGCTCTGTATATGCAAAAAATCATAAAATGGTTTCCTGGCAAGGATTTCTTGGTTAATGCTGGAACTGTCTGGACTGTAGATATGCTTTTGCATTGCTCCTGCACTCTGTGATCAACACTGTGATCTGAGCAGGCTAATGGAAGGGGCATCTGCTCTGGGCCAAAGTGTATTAGGGAAAAGGAGGGGAGGTAAAGGTAAAGGGACCCCTGACCATTAGGTTCAGTCGTGACCAACTCTGGGGTTTTGGCGCTCATCTCGCTTTAGCGGCCGAGGGAGCTTCCAGGTCATGTGGCCAGCATGACTAATCTGCTTCTGGCGAACCAGAGCAGCACACGGAAACGCCATTTACCTTCCCACCTATTTATCTACTTGCACTTTGACGTGCTTTCGAACTGCTAGGTTGGCAGGAGCAGGGACCGAGCAACGGGAGCTCACCCCATCGCGGGGATTCGAACTGCCGACCTTCTGATCGGCAAATCCTAGGCTCTGTGGTTTAACGCACAGCGCCACCCGCGTCCCAAAGAAGGGGATGCATACCTGTTAAATACATAATGTCAGCTGTGTTCTAACTACCTGGTTGCTGATGTCCCAGGTTGCTGATGTCCCAGACATTGTCCTTGACATGCTTGCTCCCTGCTGTGCCTGTTTCACGAGGAGGAACCTGTGACCTTCCAGCTGCTGCATTACAACTCCCATCCAACTTGAGCATTGGCCATGTTGGCTGAGGCTGGTGAGAGCTAGAGTCTCATAGCAACTGGAGAGCCACAGTTGGGGGTGAGCAAATGTGTCAATTTTGGGTTCCCTCAATTTCTTACCCCACCCCAATTTAATCTGGGCTGGGCTGTGGCCCTCCAGATGTTGCTGAACTCCCACCATCCCTCACCATGGGCCATGCTGGCAGAGGCTGATGGGAGTTGGAATCCAGCTACATCTGGAGGACCACAGGTTCCCTAGTCCTGTGTTAAAGGTCTTACACTACCATGGGCATAGCCAGGATTTATGTTGGTGGGGGCAGAAACACAAGTATTTTTTATTGATTTACTTGATTTGGGGGAAGCAGCTGCCCCCCTGCTCCCCTATGGCTATGCCCATGTACGCTACTATTTGTGATTAAACACTCCAATGCTGTGTTTAGGGTGAGCCAAATCTGCCATTGGCTGTGGCCCAAGAAAATGCCTAACCTTATGAAACAGCTTCATGTGCCACAGAAATCAGAAAAGCGTCAGCAGAGAAACCCAGCAGATAGATACAGATGCTGAGAAGTTCATCCTTGCAGACTCAAGGATGCTGAGTGATGGTTTAGCATGAAGCATCACATCAAAAGAGTGTGCTAAGATTACAATAGTATGAAGCCAAGGGTGGTGATAAGATTTCCTATTTACTTAATAAGGTCGTGGATGATTTATTGTGACGAGAGATATTTAAAAGCTGTTGTGTTGTAGCTGAAATGTTGGTGCCCTCTAGTGGTTTTGTTTGTATAGCAACCACTGCTGTAATCCTTGTGGCATCCTACATCAAAAAAGTTTCCTTTTAATGAAAGCACTTATGCACATGTCATGGCTTTTCTGAACTTCTGCTTATATAACAGAGGAGAAAATGCTCAGCTCCTTGCTCCCCAAATGACCTGCATTGTTTGCCTTTGGACAGCAATGCGCAGGGGTCTTCTATTTAAAACGTTGTGCCAGAGAAAATGTTAAAACAAAATAGCAATTTATGTATGTTATGAAGTACCCCTAAGCATACCCAGCTTTGCTGTGATAGCCTGCAACTCAGATGGAAGTGTTAATTATGGCATTACAGAAAGCCAGGCTCACATGTCCAAGCAGCTGAGTTGCAAAGAGCATCTGGTAAATATTTATTACCTGCCCTTCACCCCAAGGTTCCAGGGTGGGTGACAACATTAAATACATTTCATAGAATCATAGAACTGTCCAACCCCTTGCAATGCTGTAATAACAGCTAAAGAATCTCTGACAGATGACCATCCAACCTCTGCTTAACAAAACCCAATCAATGGGAATCCACCACCCTCTGAAGTAGTCTAAGTTCTTGCTGTCAGAAATGTGTAAATTTAAAAGTAAAAGGACATCAGACTCTTCCTGGAGGTATATAACCAAGATAGTGTCCCCTACGTGTCATTCCCTCTAGCCACCACCTGCTCCCCCACACAATTACTAATCAATAAGTTTTGATAGCCTGAGGATCTTGCCAGCAGAGCCCAGAACATATGTTACTCCTTTTCCCCATTTCATATAGACAGCAGAATAATATTTTCCCAGAAGGCATTTTGCAATTCTTTAGACAAACTCTCCCCAGCTGGCACCATTCAAAAGCTTCTTAAACCTATTCACTGTCAGGAAGGCGGGATTTACAGTCTTTGTTTCTATGTTAATTTCTGAAGCCCTGCTCAAGCCTAAGAGGGAATGCTTTTCATAATAGTGGCTAGGAATCTCTGGCTGATCAAGAGGATTCGTCTGTCTCTGGACAAGAACATTTCTTGTGGACCCCTTCCCAACTCATCTTCTCTCTTAGGCTTTCTTTCGCTCCTGCACTGAAGAGACCTCCATCAACCCCTATAGACTCACAGAATAAGGCATTCAACTCTCTCTCAAGCCCATCAGCTGGCCAAAGCCCCCTCTCCTTCTGCCTCTTCAGCTTTGAAGCCCCCTTTCTTGGGGAGAACTGCTCTCTTTTTTCTCCTTGTTGTGCTATTTCTTCCTCCTTAGTTAGGTCACTCCAGAATCTCAGATTCCCCTATTTTCACTGCTCTCAGCTATTGCCCCAAAGTCTTCCACTTCCCCCAAAGCCCCAATTTCCAGTCCTCCCTTATTATCCAGAAAACCTCCACTTCTCACTCTACAACCAAGGAGCTCGGCTCAGCATCCTCTGGCATAACTTTCATCCCTTCAGCTCAGCCCCCCCTCCCCAATTTATCTAGTCCCACCAAACTCTGGAGTGCATCCAGGTTTCAGTGACACAAGAGCCCTAAAACTCAGTGTCAGGATTTCATGTGAGAATTGCAGGCATGCATGTAAACTGTTACTCATCATAACCATTATTATGCCCAATGCAAAACCACTGGTTTCAAATGGGAGCACAGCTAAATTATAGAAAACTCATTTAAATATTTCAAGTAGTGAAATAAAAGCTTGTTTTCTCAGAAACAGGATCTCAAAATTCATGGCAGAATTGAGATTTTTAAATTAAACAAAGGATTAAATTTCCCATTATTCCTTAGCAACTGTATCTACATTTACTATTTAATATGCAGCCCTTTAAATCTAGAGAACTATTCTGCCTGGTTTTGAGAACTCATTCAATATCTGTCAGTAATGAACTGGAAAGCCAGGTGTCAGTGGATGTGCACTGCATGGTTTCCTCAACTCCATATACTTAACATCCTTAGTTTTATCTTAACAAAGGAAATATATTTCTCATTAAATCTTCTTGCATGAACAGAAATGGGCAAATGATTTGGGGATATAGTTGCTCAAGTGTTTGTGGCAAAAAGCAACAATATAAGCAATATTAATAGCAACAGCAACAAATAATTCAGATGATGAATGCAGAACCTATTTGGGTACAGATTTATGTGCATTTGGGTCTGTTCACAAGTTCCATGTCCACAGAAAGTTTCAGAGGGAGGGACATCACACTTGTGGCCACACAGCCACACTCCACAGAGCAATCCACTCTGGGTGGGGCAGGGGGAGTGGGAAAGAGGAGAGAATAACATTTCCCTATTCAAAAAATACTGGAAAGTTAAGAAACAACTATATTCACCCACTGAAGGTGCAGCCTTGAAGGGAAGACATGCAGGAAACCAGAAAGACATGTGCATTTAAAAACTCATTAAAACAGATTGTGGAAGGAAGCCTTTGGTCATATTAAAACACACATACATATACTCCACTGTAAAACCTTATTCATGGGATGAAAAGGGGAAACTGGAACAGTAGTATAATTTAAAACTCAATATTAGCTGCATTGCTAAATTTTGAAAAGGGGTTAGGAATCAGAGAGAAAATTCAAGAAAATCAAAATGGCTGCTGCATACATGGGTGTTTCCACAGCACTGATTTCTCCTAATCATATTATCTTTTCTGGGCATTCTCTGCTGGCTGTTGTTGTTCATTTTCAATTCCTACGGGCACAGATCCTCTCTGGAACCATAGTATCAGAAGTTGCGGAAGACCCAAATCCCAACCTCAAATCCTATGCCAGGATTTCCTGCACACCAGCCACCCACCCCACCATTAAAGTTACATGATGCAAAGATGGCCATAAAGTTGGGTTCCTTGGGGTTGCTCTCCTTACCTGCACAAACTGCTCCAGGGCTTGTCGATCCAAGCATGTGTAGTTCTGCAGGAACTTGAGTTTCTCCATTTGGAACTGGTCCCGAGTCTTGGCTTCTGCCTGCTTTTCCAGCAGCTGAAACACCAAGGCCCCCAGGAGGAGGTAGAAAAGGTACCCCAGCACCAGGGGCAGAGTCCAGCTGAGCTGCCGGTTGCACACTGTGAGGTAGGGCATGACTGTGGTTGGGAAGGCAGAGGCGACCTAGTTGAGTGGAGCACTCACTGGGTTAATGTTCCTGTTCCAAGAGGCACGGAAGAATCGCACGGCTGTATTCTCGGCTCACGCTGCTGAGATTCTGTTTAAACAGCTTTATGAGCATCAGGTCTGGATAACATGAGACTAATGCAAACAGATTTCACACACCACTTTATCTTTCCTTCAGCTGGGAGCAGCACACTTACGGCTAAAGACTACTGTAGCCGTCTGTCCTATGAAGACGTTCGCATAGTTTTAGAGAATAGTGAGTGTAAGGTGGCTCTGCTCTCGAAACTGATATCTTAATTTCCTGGATGGGCTAATAGTGATAAAAAGTTACTGATCAACTGTGGCTCATGTTGGTGGAAGGGCCAGTGGGAAAGTGCAGGAGCTGTGATGCTCACAGCACTTTGCTATAACTGCTAGACAACAGTACAAGGATACGTTACTTGAGGAAAGATGTCCTGAAGCAAAGGGAAAACCCAATGCCCCCAAAAGGCTGCTAACTGTTGGTTGTAATATAGGGAGAATGCCACATTTGTCTGCCTTATTAATTGCAAACTAGACTCTCATCCTTGGCATAACAAGTTCGCCTCCCAGCTTTTCAGCTGTATTCTGTGTTGCTGATGTTTGTACATGACTGAATCTCTCATCGTTGCTGCTTCCCATCTCTAGGTTGCCCTTTCAGTCTAAGGTGTGCGTGGGAAGCTGGCTAAAGGTTACTTTTTGTAGCTCAGATGGTCCCACAGATTTGCCTGGAAGGAAGCAATGGTTTTGTGGACAGAAAGCGGCAGAGAACCTCCAAGGTTAGTCAGAAATTGTCTTGGGTGCACATGGAAGATCCTTGACCAAAAAAAACAGTCCCTGGTTCCCTTTTTAATAAGCAATTCCCTATTTTGCGTTTAGGGCGCATGGTTTTTGTTAACCAGAAGAGCACCACTTGCAAAGAAAGCATCACACTGATGATCTTGAGCTAGGGCTCCTATTTATTTGCTCACTTTGATATCTTGCTTTCCATTTGTCATGGAATCCAAGGTGATGCAGATATAATCCCCAGGAGGCCACTAGCAACATCCAGACTTCCTTAGCTTCAGAAAAGTGGTGGGCTCACATGTCTTTGGACCACACTCTGCTCTGTGCTAGTGCACATCCTTTACATTCAGGTCTCATTCTCTCTGTTTTACCTCCAGCTGAAAGATCTCAGGTAGGTGAATTAAAAACCTCTACACCACCCAATATCTTGGGAGAGGTAGTATGAAATTTAATAAATAAAAAAGTATTTTACTTATTGATTTTACATTTTATTTAGTTTAAATTTGTCAACTGCCTAAAGGACATGGCTAACTGTGTGGTATATAATTGCCAAAAATAAATATGTAACCAAATGGAGGGTGGCGATTCAGGAGAATGGGTGGCACCAGCAATATCTTGTTTAGGAGAAAACCTGGTTTCTGGGATTTTGCCTGGCTTTTGAAACAAGTGGAAACTTCCCCTGAATTTAGCGCCGTGTTTGGATGCTGCAGTACTGGAGATTTTTATAGCTAAAACCAATGACAGCTTGTTGATATGGAAACAAATCAATTTGTTAGGTGAAATGTAATGATTTCTAATGACTTTTGACATGATTATTGCCTCTAATGGCAGGAATCATGTTGAAAGCATGTTAAAATAGCAAGCACCACAGATCAATTAATGGAAAATAAAATGTGCCGCACAGTGGTTGTTCTTTTAAACAAAGCTCCTGGATAAGATACATCCTGAGATGGGTTAATAATCAGGTTTCAGTAGAAAGAAGTATTTATTTTTGAAGAATCAATTGCCCATGCAAGACTGATGAGCATCCCAGCTGAATAGCCTGAAAGGAAAATGAAGTGGCTAACTCAAATTACATTTATTTAACAAAGACATTTTATTTTCTGAGATCTACAGATCAGTGACATGGACAGTGCATTCAAAAGCCTAATCTAATACAAGCCAGACACCATCATCCCCTCCCAGAATGGAAAATGCTATAGGGCACAATCCTCCAGAATGTTTGCTTGTTTCTTTAAAAGACCAAACGCTTTTATATTTATGTGTCCTTATTTACATAATTTAGGTTTTTCCCCCCTTACGTGAACAAGAGTATAGCAATGTGTTATATTTTCAGGCTTCACAGTAACGGTTAATTTTTAGTTTTGCTTTAGTCTGATAAACAGCTGGGCTTCTTTGAAGGGAGTGTTATTTAAATGCTTGCTAAATATTGAGAATCATTCCTGACTGCTGTGCGTATGCCCCCAGTGCCTAAATGAATCCTCAGTGATGTGCTCCTGGGCCTCAATGGCATGCAAAACCTGGCCCTGGTGTGGTGGTGGATCCTTCTCAGTGACCAGAGGGACCTCAGGAGACCCATTCCTGGCCCTGCTGGCCAGATGCCAGTGGGTCATATTAAGCTTCATACACCATGAGAATCTGGGCTGCCTTCTCGGGAGTCCTGGCCACAGCCACCTCAGGGTGGTGGGGGTACCAGAAGAGAGTCACCAAATATCTCTAACACTTGTCTTCACTTGGCCAGTGGAATAAAGCTCTGGAAGACTTGCCCACTGCATTGGCTTGAAACTGTATAAACTATCTTAATAAATCAGCTTCAGTGGTCTAGCAGTATGTAATTGTGTTCATTTACTACCCTTCTTTGGCTTCCCTTCGTGTGATAAAGAATCATAAGGCTGGAGGGGTGATTATTATTCCTGGTAATCTTTGCTCATCAGAGTCTTCTTCTCACCCAGGGATTCTCTGCAAACAAAGCAGGTGGAGTCAGAGTAATTTGCCCTGCCTGGAACCGATAAATAGTATTTACTATATTGGCAAGTTTACACAGCCATTGGTTTAATATCACCCTGGTTAGTATTCAGTGTGCATGAGATACTATTTACCAAAGAAAGCCTTCCACTGGTGGTTAAGTAGGCTGAAAGACAAATACAAACCTATATTCACAACTGTAGCTTCTGCTCTGCAAAGTCGTTTTTCCAAGGAGTGTGGAAATAATGTGTTTCTGTATGGCACATTATAACTACAATCCTATGCATATTTACCTGCAAGTAACCCTATTAAACACCTGCTGCATGAATGTGCTTACAATTCATGTTTATGGTCTCAGTCAGATTCCTTGTGCAAACTGGTCAGTGTTTATAACTCAGAACCACATGTTCTTCAAGTGCTGGAAGGGAACGTAAACAACACCAGGAGGATGAGCTCCCCAAACTGCACCCGTTTTGCATATTCCGTTAAAACCCACTTAATTTAAGTTAGCAAAACTTGTGACAATCAAGAAGCTGTAAGCAGGTTGCACTCCTGTCAAACTCTAGCTGACATTTCTTGATACCATGTCTGTGCCTATGTTTTTGGCCTGGAGATGAATTGCTGGTCTATTGCCTGCACATGACTGGCAGTGTAACTCATGTGCCTTCTGTTGGGATTGTAGCTGTGTGCTGTGGTCCCCAGACTTCACTTGAGGAGAGGCCCAAAGTGGTTTTCTGCTTTCCCAAATGCTAATCCTGGAGGCTGTGCTATGAATTTTGGCTACACTTAAGCAGGATTCTCGTTTTGAGGAGGAAAGGCGAAACCATTCAGCATCATGGAGATTCTGGTTATTTACTTCATTCTTATCAGAAGGGTACAGATCCTCATCCTAATTGCATTCTAAAGGTACCCAATCTGGCTGGATATGTCAGCAGTGCGCTGCAGCTGCAAAAAAGGTGAATGTGCTTTTAGGCTGCATTAAAATAACCATAGATACCAAGTCATGAGAAGGATAATTTCTAGTTCTGAGCACCACAGACAAATGGGAACAGGTTTAGGAGGGGGTAACGTGGATTGCTGCCAGTATGAAGGGCAGGTGTTATGAGGAAAAGTTCAAGGAACTAGATATATTTAGGGTGCTCTAGCTCTGGATTTCCTGCAATGAGAAGATGGTTGGATGAAATGGCTCACATGGCTTCCTTCGACACAACCATCATATGGTTGTTTCAAGGATCTCTCCTCTGGGAAACTGGTTCATTACACATTGTGTTATACTAGAGACAGGAAGGAAAGAAAGCAGCTTCAGGAAGGAGAATTCAGAACAGAGAAGCCACGGTGAGAGAGGAACTGCTCAACCTTTTCGGTGCTCAAAGCATCTTCTCTTGATCCCCCCCATCTCAAGGGGCCAAGGAACTGGGAACTGGTAATTTGGAGTGGCAAAGATACAGACATGAAAAAGGTTAAACACCCTCCTTCCCACACATATTGCTTCTGAGTGTCAATAGCCCAAAGGCTTAAATGTTTTCTTAAAAAATAAATAAATCTCAGGGCCATTTGCAGAAAATGTGTAGTCAGCTTGAAAAATAAAGCATTCAATTGCATATGGCTGTTGTGGTCTCTCCCCATCTCTCTATTTCTCTGAGTGTGTCTTTATTTTGCTTTACTGAGCCCCCACAAATAAAATGCATGCAAATGTTAAATACAGTGGTGCCCCGCAAGACGAATGCCTCGCAAGACAGAAAACTCGCTAGACGAAAGAGTTTTCTGTTTTGGAGGTGCTTCGCAAAACGAATTTCCTATGGGCTTGCTTCGCAAGATGAAAATGTCTTGCGAGTTCCTGCGGGGTTTTTTTTCCTTTCCCCCATCTTTTCTAAGCCGCTAAGCCGCTTATCCGATAAGTCGATAAGCCGCTAAAAGCCGCTAATAGCGCTAATAGCACTAATCCGCTAATCCGTCAATGGGCTTGCTTCGCAAGACGAAAAAACCGCTAGACGAAGAGACTCGCAGAACGGATTCTTTTCTTCTTGCGAGGCACCACTGTACATGCAAACACACTTCAAATGCCCACCATGACAAATTCTGTGAATCTCTGAGGTAAAGCTCCTTGTCTAGAAGTTTTAGAATGTTGATTTTACTGACATAAAGAGGAGAAATTCAGGATAAACATTACAATTTTCCTTTACACATTGATTAATTCTCAGCTTGTGTCAAGTGATGTTTTTTTGGTGGTCTTTCTGTATTTAGTAACATATTATTTTCTGATATATGGCAGTCATCGTTCAGCAAAGCCCTGAACAGAAACTGATTTTTGTGCACAAACGTTTCCAACAATAGTTGATGATAATCCATTATCTAAAAATAGAGGGGAAGAGGGTCCACAAACGTACAGGTTCTCAGCATCTCAAGGGCAATTATGAAAATCCTATATGCAAAAAAGCAAAAACAGATTTGGAAAAATAATCCAGCAGTTTAAAAACACAGAGCTCTCAACTTGACAAACTAGGACTCCTTGGACTACAGTTTAACTAACAACCTCATTCTTTTGCAAATACAGCTATGAAAATTTCCTTTTATAATAAAGAGCGGATTTAGCAATCTAATTCATAATATCCAAATATATGAAAGTTGGCTTTTCACAATTTTTTAAAAAAAGTTTGTTGGCATTAAATTAACAACTCTAAATGAAATTATAAGGGATAAAAATAATTGCACAGTGCTACTGAGCCAAAGCAAACCAAAGCCAAGAAAAACACCCAAACCCTAACATGATGTGTAAATCCAACCTGCGGAGAACTGGGCAACTCTTTCATAAGATTCCCAGGGATAAAAAAATAAATAAATATCCCAGGCAAAGAGTTCTTCTGCTTGTGCGAGGCATGGAAAAGTGTTCTTAGAATTTCTAAATAATCGAAACCTTTACAAGCTACATAAAATGGCCATCCGATTCCCCATAGCATAAGCTAGGATATCCTCTCCAGTTGCTTACATCTTGTCATGTTATTCCTTGGACAAAACCAATGTTTTTTGCCTCCTGTAAATTCAGCTGCAGCTCAAAGGTCCATTCATTTGGTGTTGCAGTAGCTCTGCACTGCTAGTTTTTATTTTGAAATGGCAGCTTGCTGTATGACAAAATTCATTTGTTTCCCAATCCTGAAAGGGAAAAGATAAAGGTGTCAGGCACAAATCATTAGGTTTAAACTTGTAATTATTAATCTAGGAATGTTAGGAAAAGCAAAGACCGGCCTTCTTCTTTACAGTTCTCAACCTCAAAAAATGTGATACCATGAATTGTTTCTGGGCTTTTTCAATGTATCAGCACAAGATCCAAGTCCTGGGGTTATGACCACCCTAGTGACCTCCAGCTGAAGGTGGGGAAACAGCACCAAAGGTTCTGCAGCTCCAAATCAACTAAAAGTGATCCCAAGAAATTACATTAGAAGTTATAGCTGAAACCTCACTGGAGACTACAGTGAATGTGGATGTAGCATCAAGACTGCTACTGAGGTGAGCAACTTTATCATTGAAATACCTTGCAAACAATTCAGAATGGGCTTCCAAATGATCTAAAATGCCATTCCCTAGAGTAGGGAGTAGATGTCAACAGACTTCAGACTGTTGAAAAAGCTCCACTGGACAACTATTTGAGGGTGTGATAGAGGCAGAGAAGTGGGCCCTCTTCACCACCCTCACCACCACACTGAAGCAAGCTTATGTTGTTTTACTCATGCTCAGTCAGCTTCACAGCACATTTTTCACTCTAGGCACCATATGGCCTTTCTCATCGCCCTAAGTTCACTGATTTACCAAAGTCTAGTACAGGCTCCACAATGCCAGAGAGGGCATTGGACAACTAGCTTCCTAGAGCAGGAAGAAAAGAACCACCATTGCTCTGGTTTTCATTCAGTGTAAAGACAGCCATTGACTGAGAAAGATAGTCACTAGGAAAAGGAGCTGTAAATATGGGTGCTCAGATAGCATTCCCCCCAAACCACTATTGATTCAAAAATAAAATTCCAAAATCTTTCTAAAATGGTTGGTTATTTTCAATACTTTCATAAACACCTGCTGTGATCCTGATCCTGAATTGCAGCCAGAAAAATTGCTGCAGAAAAAGGAGTATATATTATATATATTATATATTATTGGAAGCTGTGGCTTTGACTCTATCCCAGCAGATATGGGAGTATTGTACACCAGAAACTCTTTGAAAGGTACATTAACTGCAGTTGAAAGTTTCCTGACTGTAAAATCTGGACCAGAGGGTTCCTGCATTCATGATGGGACCTGGAAATCAGTTATACATGGCTTTGCAGATCAATACAGTCTGAAAAAAGTTCGAAGGTGAATAGGAGGTTCTAGCTAGATTGCAAGAGATCAGTGGTACAACCTTAGAAATGCTGGCCCCAACACTTGGCCTAAGCTAAAGTCTATCAGCCACAAGTCCTTTTAGCTAGAGCTGCTTCAAACTGGAACCCCCAGAGAGATAGCACCTCAAGCCAGATTGCAGGGAAAGGGAGGCCTTACCTGCCTCTCTGCTTGCAGTGAAAGCAGCACATAAGGCATGAGTGTGAGGTTCCAGACCTGAGGGTTACCCCTTTAAGGCACCCTACTCTTCAGCAAAGGGTGGAGCCTGAGAGAGGTAGTCCAGTCCAAAAGGCATAAAGGGCCTCTATCTTCCTTGGAGCTAATAGCCTGCTTGAGCTATCCAAGGTTCTGAACTCCAGCCTAACAAAGAATCCAGAGTTTCTGGTCTCTGATAACAAAACAGAACAGCACCCAAACACCACCCACAATTTTCCTGCTGTAATATTAGTTAATCCCAAAATTCATTTATTTAAGGAAATTCAGAGAAGGGAAGTTTCATGTGCCCACAGTTCACCTTTATCCCATGAATAGATCTCCTGAACAATGTAGGATTTTGTCCTGATTTTATCCTGATTCTAATTTTTAAGCTGTATTTTAATCAATTGTTTGATTGTGCTGATTGTGTTTTAATGTATTTGACATTTGATGCTAGCTGCCCTGAGCCCGGTCTTGGCTGGGGAGGGCAGGGTATAAATAAAAAATTGCTTGCTTGCTTACTTACTTACTTACTTACTTACTTTCTAGGATGGATCCCACCATAACCTATTCAGATAACTCATCCTATATAATTACTAAAACTGATCTAGATATAGCCCCACTAGGTTTTTGTAAGGCGTGAGTACCCTTTGTTGTCTTATCTGCACTTTTTCTAGTTAGTTGGCCATGCTTTCTTGGTGTACTGAAATTGGGTGACAAACTCACCAGCTTTATTTCATCATGGTTTGTTGGGGAATACCTTACAATTCAGCATCATGATATATTTAGAAAGAGCCTGACAACAAGTTGAGACACATGACATCTCAAAGCCTAAGTGTCTAAATGTTTGCTCTGGATGGAAGGTGTTTACACCCAACAATTATTGCTGATAACCACAGAGATAGACTAAAGCTCTGTTATGGGATAATGCTAACACCATCTGGCAGGTGCTGATAGCTTGCTGAGTAATGCTGTCGTCAGCAATTGCATGGTGATGGAAAGCTATTGCTTCACTAATCACAGCTGCTTTCATGTGTTCTGTATAATTTGCTCCCATCTCTGTAGAACCGCTGCTACAAAGAATCTCTCTCTTTTCTTTATAAAGATTAATAGCTTCCTTGTTACCTTTGGGTGCCACTGTTGTCTATTTAATACTGAATGTCTTCTACCACTTGCCATTTTTAATTACCTTCCTAAGCGAGTGAAATGTAATACATTCATCATCTAAGGGCTGGTTTGCACACAGCCTGGGTATGTAGTGCATGTAAACGGAAAAGTTTGTGGATTGAGCCCAGGTTCAGATGTCCATCCTATTCTGCACAAAGAACCTTTAAAATGAAGAAGAGCAGGTAAGGCTCATTTACAAGATAAAAAGGACTACTTGTGTAGGCATTTACATTAGCAAAGCGAGGGATGATTGGCTTTTACCTTGTATGCTACCTAAAATTAATTATAAAAACCACAGTGTTTTCCTTTACTTCTGTTCTCTGGTTAACAAGAAGACTGGAAACACTTAAGGCTGAAAATAGATCCAAGAAACTGTTTGATTTTATATTCTCAAAAACAGGATATCAGTCATTGTGCATATTCCTTTGTGCCTGCGTAGCTCCTAGGAGAACCTAATCCACCTACATCTGCCATCTCTACACTCCATGCAAAGACTCTGACTAAAGCAGACCTGATGGCTTTATCAGCAAGCCAGATTACCCCTCACACCCTCTGCTTAACATCCAGCCTGACAAAGAGTTCTGGAGAACTCTAAAGCTTGCTCACTATTTTGTGACATTTTGGTTGGTCTTAATAAAGATATTTTTTCTTATTGGCCAACATGACTGCCTTTACCGTTTGTGTGCCTGCCATCCAGCCTCAAGTTTAGTGGGGTCCTGATCACTAGTATTAAGATGAGAACCAGGAATTTGAAACCAGCTCTCTGCTACTGGCCATGTAGACTCTGTTTCAGTGTCCTAGCAATTGCTGGACTCCAGGAGTAATGGCAATATACTTCCGACTGCCAGTTACTTGAGAACAGCAGAAGGGGCAATTATTTTCAAGTCCCACTTGTGCGGTTCCCAAAGGAAACTGATTGGCTACTATAGAAAAAGGACACTGGCTTGGCTTGGCCATTGCTCTTACTTAGGTTCTGGACTACTGAAGTGCAATTACTCAACTGGTAATCTTGCTTCCATGCTCAGTAAGCAGCAATAAAAGGGGCAGAACTAACAAGTAGGATGCTTTTTATTAATTTTGCAAGGAGCTTTTGATACATGGAACTTTCTTCTGCATCAGGATTATGCAGCCCAAGGATCTTGGCAATGGGCATTTCTGGATAACACAGTGCCTCTTTAAGTCTCCCGTTTAATACTGCTTCTTGGTGACTGCACAAAATCAAGGTCTCAGCAGCACCATAGTAGTATGGAAGCAGTCACAGAAAAAACATATGAGAGCAACCCTGTACCACAGGAAAGTTATTCAAAACTGCAGTAATAGAAGCTCAGCTAGAATGTACACTGCAATTCCTGAAAAGTACCACCAAGACCAAGAGGATGCCAACATGCTTAACGAGCAGTGTCAAGGATGGCAGGGAGAAGAGCATTCAAGAGAATAAGAACCACCAGGGCTCTTCTAATTTTCTCAAGAGCAATATAGGAAATTGTATCAAAACTGAACCTTATTAAGAAGAAATACTATGAAGCGGGTTTGTTATTACACACATAATATTACACACATATTATTAACATATTACACATATTACGCAGCCCTGTTTAGGGAAGTTTTTAATGACTGATGTTTTAATGTAATTTTAATATTTTGTTGGAAGCTACCCAGAGTGGCTGGAGAAACCCAGCCAGATGGGTGGGGAATAAAAAATAATTTATTATTATTGTTGTTGTTGTTGTTATTATTATTATTATTATTATTCCTTTAATTAATGATAAGTCTTTCCAACCTTTCAAGAGCATCCCAAATGGTGAGCTAACAGTGCATTTATAAACAATGAGTAGGACTATGGTGAATACAGACATTACCTTAACATGAATTAATGTGAAAATGCTCTATACTGGGACACATTTATGAAACGTATGCTTTTGACTCTTTGCTATAAACCTGGATGAGATTGCATCATATCCCTAGATAGTTAATGCTATAACATAGATCACAACGTGGACCAGTAGTGCACTTAGCAAGACTTACCTTTCTTTTGTATGAGATTCTGCCTGGCCCTAATGAAAGCTAGAATGTCAGCATCTGTTTGGTGGTCTCCTGTGAAGGAGATAGATGAACTTTGTACCGGTGAAATCCTGCAATAACAAAGTATATTTAAGCTTTCATCTGAGTTTTCTACTGCTTAAATTTTGTATTCCTTCTTGTGGATAACTTTGTACATTATTATTATTATTATTATTATTATTATTATTATTATTATTATTATTATTATTATTTCTTGCTCTTCACCCTAAGGTCCCAGGGTGGGTTAACGCCTTAAAAACAATTTAAATAACTTGTGCTTTCTGTCTTCAGGATATAGGCCTAATCCACAAAGTGCTACACAACCTCTGTTCATTTCTTTCAGCTAGGTTTATTCAGGACTCTTGGATAGAACAGGGGCTGGTGGATTATGTTCTGTTTTGGTAGCAATCAGCATAATTTGAGAGAGCATTGGATTTGCAAATTGCACACGTCTATCTGTTTTACAATCAACACATTGCATTCTTAAAAATAAGGAGAAAATCAATTTTCCAGCTACTTGAAACTGAGTGTTGGGAAAACACCATTCTTTATTTAAAATATTTATATGCTGCCCTTCAGCAAAGCTTCCAGGGCATTCTGTGGTTGCATGAACACGGAGGTCATCCAGACTGCTTGGAGCAAAGCAGCAACCGCTGCACATTACCTGCGCAAAAACCACCTGAATCAAATCCAACGGGCTCCTTAAATTACTTTGGTGAACATCTATCTCTTTAGGGCTGTTGCAAGAATGAGATAAAAATGGCTCGGTGCATGTTATATTCTCAAGCCACATAAGCTGCAAGTGCTTATGGGCAAGATTACCTTTTACTGCAGTCTCACATACCAGCCACTTGAAGGGCCAAACCACCAATCACTTTAGAAACACTTCCCTTTTCAAGTAAAAAGAGCTGTGTGGGAGCCCCAATCCTGATCAGGAGTGTGGCAAGTGGGGAGGAAGGGTTTCATGTTCTGTATGGTTGGGTTTCCCCGAGCGAACATGGAGGAGCCTGGTCATGCGCCCCTGAATGTACATAGGTTCCCCTTTCAGTTTTTCCACTCAGTGTGTGAAGGAGCAAAGGCAGCAGTGGATGGTAGAGATGACAACACTGGTGGCAGGACTAAAATGCACAGCAATACTCCATGTGTTCCAATTTAAACAAAAAAATTCTGAAGAGGGCTTCAGTGTCTTTGCTAGGTTCTCAGCACCACATGCCCTTACCTTGCTTTTGAGGGCGAGTTACTCAGTCTGCTCCCACTGCTCTTCACAGAATGCTCTTCATTGAAGCTGGCTCTGCTGTTATTTGGAACCCTGGGGGAAGAATTCATTTCAGACTGCCACAAATGATGCTGCATTTGACAAAGGATATGTTTAATTCATAGAAATCTATAGAAAGGAATGAAATATTTGTCTAATTCAGTCATTTCCTAGAAGGAAAATGGTCAGCAATGGTTCTTTTAGGATTAAGCAAATGGGACTTCGAAGTCCATTCAGATGATAATCATTCCAGATAGCAGTACCCAGTTTCAGTTTCATCCTCAGTATGGGCTACATTTTACTTTTCTATGCTGTTCCCATTTTCCATAGCTATCCTTTGTTTTCTTACCTACTCTACTCTTTTCGCTAGCTTACGGATTCCCTTCCCTTCCCTTCATTCTTTATTTCTCCACTTAACAAAATATGGTCATGGCACTACTCATGAGGGAAGCACTTGCTTTTTTTTAAAAAAGATATTTATTGAGATTTTCAAATTTAATACATTAAAAAAAATCAAAAAAACAAAAAACAAAAAAGTTTAAAAACACATAGAGTTCACAATCCTTATTTTTCTATAACATATTTCCCTGACTTCCCCACACCTCCCCTTCTTATATTCCAATTCAAATTGTTAGTTCAGCAAGTCCTTATCCCTAATTTTTGACCTATTTCTATTTAGTTCATTTTAAAAAACCAATTTTGCCTTATCCAGACTTAAACATCAATACTTATACATCAGTACTCATTCTTAAAACATTTTTCTAAAGTCGACCCAAATTCCCTTCCACGAATTCCCCAATTTTCATACCAATAACAAAACAAAGTAAAAACAAAACAGATTGTAATTTTGTACCCTTTGGATTCCCAAACTCCACCCCCCCTTTCCCGGTTTCAGTCCCCAACAAATGTCCATCAGTCTTAGTCTACTATCAGCCTGGAAATCTCACGTCCGAGGCTCTTAATTCTCTCTCAATTCCTCTCTGCCGGTTTTTTTTGATAGTCCTTAATATTAAACACCAGATCTCGGAGAAGCTCTGTCCCAACGGGATCCATGTTTCTTCCAGCCAGACCTCCATACTTAAAAGTGGAGCCCGAATCTTGTTTCTTACTCCTTTCAAGTCCAAATGTCCCCAAAGCTCCAGCTTCCACCTTAAGCAAATTTGTAATCCTTGAGTCTTCAGATCTCCACATAAGGAGATCTCTCCATTCTTCAATCTCCAATTCAAACCAGAACATCAAGTTCTTATTTTCCTTTGTTGCCATCATGTCAGGCCTCTGGCTCTCCTTTGTCATCTGCAAAATTACAGCTCCTCCTTCCTTTTCTTCAGGAACAACATATATCTCCTTCTCCACACTCTCAAAGCTCTCAAGTTTCTCTTCTTGTCCAGTTGCATGGACTTCCTGATTCAAATCCTTATCAAATTCAGTGATGTTATTTACTGTTAAGTCCAGAGTTGTAACATTTGTAGCCAAAACATCAATTTGGCCTTGTAACTTTCCCAAGAGAACAAAAACTCTGTCCAATTCAGCTTGAATTTTCCCTCCTCCAGCCATTCTTGTAATGTCCCAAAACCCCCTCTAGAGGGTTTTTGGTTACTTAATATTCCTTCCAGTTCAAATCCAAAAATCAAGTTAGTTTGTATCAGTTCTTCCTTGTTTTCAACAAATTGTAACCAAATTGTAACAAATGTAACCAGCAGAAGCAACAGAAACAAAGTTCTCTTTTTCCGTCTTGACAGCTAATTTGACAGCTGTCAAACTCTTCAATACCTCATCAACAGGCTCTCTCACGGAGCACTCCCAAGATTAGCTCTTAATCCTCCAGTAAGATTTCTTATACTGCCAAATCGTGAAATTAATGTCTTTTAATAATAATAATAATAATAATAATAATATCTTTATTGTCATTGCCCCCTCTCAGGGACAACGAAATTACTCGACTGCTCCATAAAAACACTAATTAAAACCATACAGCATAGTACAGCAAGGAAGATTAGATGACTTTCAAAGTCCAGGCTTCCCATTCAGGGCTGAGATCGCTCTGGAGAAGAAGCTGTTCTTAAGACGGCTCGTTCTTGTCTTCATCGTCCTGTATCTCCGTCCCGACGGCAGGAGCTCGAAGAGACAGTGACCAGGATGCGATGGATCTTTTACTATGTCCAGTGCCTTCCTATGGCACCTTGTGGCATAAATCTGCTCTAAGGTGGAGAGTGGGCAGCCAACAATGCTCTCTGCTGCCTTAACAACTCTGCACAACCCCATCCTGTCCTGGGTAGTACAGCTTCCGTACCACACACATAAGCCATAAGTGAGCACGCTCTCAATGGCACAGTGATAGAAGGCAAGCAGCAGTTTCTGCGGAAGATGGTTTTTCCTTAGAATTCTCAAAAAGTACAGTCTCTGCTGCGCCTTCTTCACAAGCCCCCTTGTGTTGACACTCCAGGACAGATCCTCTTGTAATTCAATGCCCAAAAATCTGAACGTTGTTACCCTCTCCACACAGACCCCATCAATCAAAAGTGGCTGGATATTGCTCTTCTGTCTCCTGAAGTCCACCACAAGCTCCTTTGTCTTCCTTGTATTTATGAGCAAGTTGTTAGCTCTGCACCACTCTGTCAGCCGCTCCACCTCATCTCTATAGTGCGTTTCACCCTCCCTTTCAGGGATGAGCCCAATCACGGTTGTGTCATCTGCAAATTTGACAACCCTATTACTAGGGTGAGCAGCGACACAATCGTACGTGTAGAGAATATAAAGGAGCGGACTGAGTACGCATCCCTGTGGTGTTCCTATGTTAGTCTTAAGCATTTTAGAGGTATAAGGGCCCAACCGAACCCTCTGGGAGCGGTCTGACAAAAAGTCCAATATCCACCCACAAAGTGATAACGGAAGCCCCAGATCTTCCAGTTTAGACATCAGACGCTGTGGTAGAATGGTATTAAATGCCGAGCTGAAATCTAAAAAAAGCAGTCTGGCATAACCCCCCCGCTGCTCCAAATGTGCAAGGACGGCATGGAGGGCAATCGCCACAGCGTCCTCTGTCGATCTTTTCGTTTTATAAGCAAATTGGAATGTGTCCAGTCCCTCTGGTAGGCAGGCAATGACATGATTTCGTACCAGCTTTTCAAAGCACTTCATGATTATAGGTGTGAGTGCTACTGGACGAAAGTCATTCAGTTCTTCCGGGTTAGGTTTTTTTGCTATTGGAACGATAATAGAGGACTTTAGGCAGGATGGAACAATAGCCTGGGCTAGGGATCGATTTAAAATCCCAGTGAAAACTCCTGCTAGTTGATCTGCACAGTCTCTCAATACCCTTCCAGCTACCCCATCTGGCCCTGTGGCCTTCCTTGGGTTGATTCCCTTCAACACCTTCCTCATCTCTTCTTTTTCCACAGAGACTGCTACATTCCTTTGTACTGATGATGGTGATGGTAGTGATGATGGCAAAGCCTTCCCAGGGGGTGGTGGTGGTGGTGGTAAAGCCTCAGCAGGTGTTGCTGCAGATGTTACTTCAAAACGGGCAAAAAAGGCATTCAAATCCTCTGCGAGGGATGCCCCTCCCTCGTCTGCCAGGGAATCCTTGGATTTATACCCTGTTAATTCTTGTACACCTTGCCACACCTGCCTGGTGTTGTTACTTTGTAGATGATTCTCCAGCCGCTGTCTATACGCCTCCTTTGCTACACGGATACCTCTCTTTAGATCCGCTCTAGCTAAGCTGTACAGCGACTTATTTCCACTTCTGAAAGCAGTATTTCTTGCCTTTAGCAACCCCTGGACCTCCCTTGTCATCCAGGGCTTCCTGTTTGGGTAGATCTTTATCCGGCGCCTCTGTGTTACATTGTCAGTGCAGAACCTGATATAGTCCAACACTTGCTCAGTATGAGTCTCTATATCCTGTTGGGCGAATACCTCCCAATCGGTGTCATGAAAACAGTCTTGTAGTTGTTGGGATGCTTCAGCTGGCCATATTGTAATATCCCTCTTTATAGCTGGAGTCCGTTTCCTCAATGGAATATATTCAGGAGTCAGGAGCAGGGACTTCTACCAAGTAGAAAAGAAAGGGTTCTCTCGACCTTAGTTAGCAGGTCCTTGCTTTAGATTGTTTACAAGATGGGGAGACGGACTTCCTGTTTGCGCCTTCCCCGATCGTGCCTAATTCAAAAGAAAATTTTCTTTACAATTCCAAATTCCAAACTACTCACGGGTTGTTACTTTAAAGTCCAATTGCTTACAAGAAGAAGTCAGCGCTCTCCGACCATGGCAGCGCGGCTTCACTCCGCAGGAGAAGCAGTCGACTCTCAGCACCGCGCCGCTCACCCTGTCCCCCGTTCCGAAGCCTTTAAAAAGGCTCCTTCGCAGGTCGGGGGGCGCAAATGGTGCCCGCCGAGTCACCAGGTTCACAGGCTTCACCGCCTGTGATTTTTGAGGGTCCCCGCGTCGCCGCAGCGGCAAGACCCAATCCTGCGGAGCCGATTCCCTCCGGAGCTCAGAGGGAATCCGCCATTAGTCGATGGCGCTAACCCGGAAGTCCTACTCATGAGGAAAGCACTTGCAGACCAGTGGATTAGAAGAATGTCATACGACATTCCATAGCAAAGCAAAATGTTTGCATCAAACTTAACTTCTTAACATTTGGACTGGCATATGATCTGCTGTGCCACTATTTCAAGCATTGACTTGAAATCTGAACATATCATTATGAGCCAAGATTTAACCACTAGATGGCAAGCTTGGGATATTTTTGCTTTTATGAGTTTGTGTTAAATTGGCTTCCAAACAGATACTTCTGGCAAAAAGAAAAAGAAAGAAACTTATGAAGAGGGAATGGAAAGCATTGCTTCTTAACAGTGTCACAAGAGCCAAGAAAGCATATCTCCTTGGCTGGAAGACAAGGTCCCAGACTTTTGACTCCACCAAGGCAAAGGACTTCCTGCCCCCCCAGCTGAGAAAGCAGGAATAAATCAAAGTCCCCTTAATCCTGGAAATCCTGAAATCGCAGCACTGAAGAGCAAGTACCATCTCAGCCATGGCTCTGATTTTGTGAGTTCTTTTATTGTACCAAGAGATCCTCAGTCTAATGCACTTCAGATATAGATTTGCCCCATTTATTTAAACAACAACAACAACAACAACAACAACAACAGCTGGATAAGTTTCACTGAAAGCCATGCTTGCAAGAATAAGGTAGATCTCTTTGAAGAGAGGCAAATGCTCCTGCCAAAGTATAGCAAGAAGATACAAGGTGAAGGCAATCATCCAAGTTAACCCTGTACATTGCCCTCTTGGTATCTATTTGTGAACTGAACAAAACAATGACCCATCTTTGTGTTTTCCATTACCTTTACCCTTCCTTGCAACTGAACCAGCCCTGATGATCAGATTAGCAGGCAACCCCCCCATCCACTATGTTCACCGGTTTGTTTGAATTGTTTTGCAGAATCCCTAATTTCTCTCTGTGCTTCCTTGGACATTTTAAAAGGGAAAGCTTTTTCTTTTTCTTTTGGTGCGCGGGGGGGGGGGGACACAGCATCTGCTCCAGCTGTAGTTTTCCTGGACACTTTCTTACACCAAATTTTGAAAAGTAGTTTGGGGGCACCAGGGGGGCCACTCATTCAGTAAAGTATTCCTTTCTCTGAATGTCTCACTGCTCAGTCGCAGGTTTGCAGAGTAAAATGCACAGCTCAGAAAATCAGAAACAAAAAAGGATCTGTCATCTTTCCTCTCTGTAGAATTCTTAATCATGATCATTACAACTAATTTAATTTGCTCTAATTGGATGAGAGTCACTGTTTCCAGCAAGGCAATTAGAAAGAGTATTCAGTCGTAGCATTTTTGGGAAAGGTCTTCAAGCTCATAGACTTCCTAACAATGCAGTGAGTGTTGGCGATGTTCACCAGCCTTACTTCACAGATGTCAGCTATCTTACTATAAAGTCGTAACATTGTGTGCACTGAGCTTTCAATTATTTGAAATGTGATACATTCTTTTTCAATATTTCTCACCTTGTTTTCAATCTCATTGTTATGAACTGGGAGTCCTTTAACATATTCCTGTTTTTATAATATATTTAAGACGCTCACATTTTCTGTTTGCTTTTGAAGTCTGGTTTATTATGCACATTCAAATAATGGGAGTCAAGCTGGGAGGATTCATCTCTCAGTAACTTTCTAAAAGTATCTGCTATTTATTTGCCTTGAGAGACAGTGGAGTGTGCCTCTGGGGGTGAAGTCAAACCGCTGGAGAATCACAGTGCCCACTGCGGCTACAGAGACCAGTAAATTGTAACAGCTTCCCCTGTTTTGCTGTGTTAGCAGCACCAAGGTGACCTTCCTAGGGCACAAGCCTGGGCAGTGTGTGTGTATGGAGGTCCTTTGCTGCCCAGACAAGATCCCCCTCTCAGCTTTGCTGATGTGGTTCAAGGGAAAGCAAAGCCATACAGCTTGGCTTCAGGAGCTGCCAGAAGGAGGTGTACAAGGCTCTATCTTCACGGCCTAGGACCCTTGTACCTACAGGACCGCCTCTCCTGGTATGCCCCATGGAGGACCTTAAGGTCCATATATAGCAACACCCTAGAGGTCCCAGGCCCTAAGGAAGTTAGATTAGCCTCAACCAGAGCCAGGGCCTTTTCAACACTGGCTCCGGCCTGGTGGAATGCTCTGTCTCATGAGACCAGGGCCCTGCGGGATCTGATTTCTTTCCGCATGGCCTGTAAGACAAGAGTTGTTCCGTCTGGCCTTTGGCTTAGAATCAATTTGATTCCCTCCCCCTCTTTCTTTTTCCTTTCTCCTCCTGTAAAGAGGCTGCATCTTAATGTTTTAATGTTGTACTTTAATTTTGATTTTTAAGTTGTATTTTAATCAACTTATTTTTATTATTGGTTGTTAGCCGCCCTGAGCCCGGTCTTGGCTGGGGAGGGTGGGGTATAAACAAAATCATTATATTATTATTATTATTATTATTATTATTATTATCATCATCATCATCATCATCTTAGGGACTCGACTCTGGATTTGTATAGAGTTTACACATTAGCCTTTTCTTCTTCTTGAGATGCCCCACAAGGCAGTGGGTATGGATTTTTCCTTGGGGTTTACTACCAAAGCCTTTATCACAAATGAGTATAACTGCAAGGCATTGGAGGTTTAGGATCAGAGTTTTCCTTCTCCTAGATGGACTACCTTCCCCGTTGGACAAGCCCCACCTGCCCCTTATTTCCTCCTACAGCATGTGCAGTAACCTCCTTCTTGACCACTGGACCTACCGTATTGGCCCGAATATAAGCCGCACCTGAATATAAGCCACACCTTTAAAATTGGAGGGGGGGGGAATAAAAAAAAGAGAAAAAAATACCCGAATATAAGCCACTCCCTTCCTCGCTGCTCCTGGATGCATATTGGGGGGGGCACATTGCGTTGCCAGCAGCCTTTCCCCTTTCTCACTCTCCCCCTTCCCGGCCTTGGGGGAGAGGACAGGGAACTACGTGCTCCTGGCTGCATACCATAAGGTCGCGAATATAAGCAGCACTTTAACTTTTCACGGTCAGAATTTGGGGGGAAAGTGCAGCTTATATTCAGGCCAAAACGGTCTCATCCACTCAACCCACCGAAGTCTGTCTTTGCATGCTGGGGAAGTCCCTAACTTACCGAAGGATTGAGACCCACTGGCTACCCTCACCTTTACTTTTCCTCTCACCCTCGACAGGTCCAGTCATTCAATTTACCAAGGGCTACATGGTATTTGACAGCAGAAATCCTATTTCAGTGCAAGCACCAAACACAGCAGAGTCGTGTGCAGAAAAATACTTCCAAGTTACAGTAAAATAAAAGTTGCACAAGCAGGTTGCTGGTAACTTCGTTGCACAACAGATTGTACAACTTGTTGCACAATGCATGTCTGTTGATACAACTGTTGTGTTAGATTCCTCAGCTGCACAATATCAAAATCCACCCATCTGCTACAGCAAAAGCCCTTGCTCTAGTGGACAGAGAATGTTGGAGATAGACATATCAAATTAGTATGGCATGAGCTTTTGTGAGCTACAGTCCAGGAAAGCTTATGCCATAATAAATTTGTTAATCTTTAAAGTGCCACCAGAATCTTTGTAGTTAAAGTTTTCTGGTAACTATGTTAGTGATACATTCGTACGGTTCTTATATCAGGTCTCCTGAATTTTAGCATTTATAGCCACTTATCCATCTGTTATCTAAATTTCCTCTTACGAATGACTTTCTAGCTACACCTGAACCCACATTCATTGTTATGTAGTATATAATTCATGTCAACTTTCACTACTCCTATTAGCTTGACTGATGGAAGATGATGGTTAGATCCCTTTCTGTGAGTAAATTACCAGTTGGCTTCTGGATGGATTTAACAAAGAGCTTTTTTGTGCTCCAAGGCCACAGAGTTGAGAGAAAATATAAAGTCAAAAGGTCTCATCCTATGCAATTGCGGGAATGAATCAGTTAGGTTACTGTGTCATTCAGGTTCAGTGGAATCCTTGGGAAGCAAGCGTTTTGTTATTTTATATTCTTAAATGTAGGAAACTAAAAACTTTGCCTCCGAAATGTTAATGCCTCAAACAGGCTTCAAGGGGACAAGAATAAATTTTCAGCACAGTGGGATATAAAAATTTGCTGTTCCCTCTCACAGTGTCAAGAGCTCCATTACAAATTCTTCATGCATCACACTGAGAACATAGCTGCATAAAATGGGTTTAGCAGGCTTAACACACAATAACACTAAAGTGCCTTGAATAAGGTCCATAGAGAACTTAAAAGGGTCATTACGAGTGTAATGGCATAGATATTAGATATCTGCAAATAAAAATGGAGCTACACAGTCTCTTCCACATAGAATATCACATTTTATTCATGCTCTTGGCTTTTTGTCGTCTACATGCCTTATAATCATAACCTCCAGGCTACCTGATAATCTGGCTGCCAAGAAAAAGAACCAAATCCAACAATAGTACACCCTAGTCACCTATCTATCCATTTGTCTGTTTTCAAGGACAAATGAAATTAGCAATCAGAGAATATAGCTAGCACTTAGACCTAACAGACATTTGGTGCATTTGTCATATCAAAAATAGACATGTGACACAGCCCCAAACTGAAATGAACTCCATGAGAAATGCTAGTCTACATTTATTGCACTCATCCATGTTTGCTTTTGGTTTTTCTTAACAACTTAACCTAGGAAGAGGAAGAATTTCCATATTTACTTCAGAAGAGACAGCTTTGTACTAGGTGCTCCTGTGGAGATGTGAAGGGAGTGCTGGAAGCATCTGTGCAAGACCTGGTAGTTTCTAGTGAACATCTAGCCAGAGGGAGAGACTCTTTTAGTGTTGTGGGTAAGCACCTGAGTGAAAGTCAGGGGTGGAAGTAGTTGTACGACCCATTCCAATTTGGGTTCAGACCTGGATATGGGACAGAAACAACCTTGTTCACCCTGGATGACTTGTGTTGGATTTAGAAGCATTATTGCCCAGAGTATTTACTGTACTTTTCCATCTATAAGACGCCCCCATGGATAAGATGCATCCTAATTTTGGAGACTCAATATTAAGAAAATGGGGGGGAGAAGAGAGAGATTGTCCAGAATGGGAGGAATGCTGAAAAAAACCTCACCCAAATACCAAATGCTTGCGATTGAATGCAACGCAGAAGCCTCCTATCGTATTTCCGATTGATACCAGCCGCCGCCAATCACACGCCCAATTGCAGCAGCAGAGCCCAATCACCAGCAGCCATTGCCACAGCAGTGACCAATCGCCAGTGGACATTCTCGCAGCAGCACCCAATTGCAAGCGGACATTGGCGCAGCAGCCTATCACCCACATTAATGCCAGTGACAATCTACTATTCAAGACAGAAATCATTTCCACCATCCCCCCTCTGCACTACCCATGTATAAGATGACCCCCATTTTTAAGCATTGTTTAAGGTAAAAAAAATCGTCTTATACACAGAAAAGTATGGTACACGGCTCCTGCTACAAGTAGTACTCCTTGCACTTCTTCCATCTGTTTTCCATCTCTACAATCTCATTGTTTGAACCCACAACATAGATTCACAGCATAGAATGGAACTCAACTCATTATTATATATTGGCGTGGCTATACAGTATCTCCAAAGTGCAGCTCCATTTCACATAGACATCCATATGTGTATGAGTTCGACATGAGCTATTAAAATCCTAAGTGACACTAAAATATGAGGGGACTATAAAGAAGACAATTATATGTTGCATATTTTCAAACAGATAACCATCTTACCTGGTACCGTATGAATGTGGTTGGGCTTCAAGAAGCGAGGGAGGAATCTTTACTACACTGGTTGAATTTTGCAGAAGTGGCTTTTCGTCCTGGGCCAAAAGAAACATCACACAGGTAGGATGCAAAAGTCAAATGTGGAAAACAGTGGGTTCGCCCCTACTCCATTAAAATTAAATGCTAAATGCTTTTAAAAAACCCTACTCTACAATTCTAATCTTCCACACCAGTTGTCTACTTCTGTAGCACCCTTCTTTCTATCCACTCGTCCATCCTAGCACTGAAGTCAGAAATTCCTGGTGCCTTACAATAAAGTGTTGAAGGTTGGTTTTAAAATGTCAAAGGTCAGGTTTCAGGCATTCAAAATGGATCAATAGGCATTGCCTGATCTGAGTGACTTAAGGGACTTAGAATTTTACACAGGTTAAAATCTATGCAATTAAAGTCTCCTATTATATTAATCAGCGGCTTAATTTTGAGCTCCTCCTGTGCACATACACATGTATGTATGTATGAATGTGTAAGATTGGAGAAATACTGCCTTAAATACAGTCCCATTTAGATAATTTCAACCATGTTCGTCTCTAACAAGTATAAGACAAATTTTAAATATTGGAGATACCTGCAAGTTTCTTGCCTCCTCAGACCACCAAATTTCAAAGTCTTTTTGCAACTTCACCTTGGCTTTTTCCATAAGTAGCTGCAAGTGCTCAATCTCTATCTTCATTCCTTTCAAGTGTGTAAACATTGTTTTGTAACTGCAGAAAGGGAAAATAAGTAAAATTCACTATAGAATAATAATGCAGAAGCTTCTGGAAAGAAACACGCTTAATTATTGTGCAGGGCTGCACCAAATTCACTCCTCCCATTCCTCACCCCATCCCACAGATTGCAAGCTGGAGAGACCGACCTGTTGTTTGCCAGATGGTGGGGTGGGTGTGAGACCAAGTTCACCAATTTATAAGCAAAATTGATAATTGTTATTTTATTTACAGTTATGAAAAATTGAAATGTAACAATACAATAAAGGAAATTGTATTCCAGAACATTTGGTTCAGAATAGATGAAATCTTCCTGTACGCATCTAACCCTTTCCCATAAAACTGTGTCCCATTCAAATTATTTTCTGTTCTCTCAGAGCTCCTTTAGATGTCCGGACCACACTCAATGAATTTAAGACACAGATAAAAAGAGTGGAGTGAAAAACAGAAGGGAGGGATGGAAAAGGGGCCAAAAACTGCCCCAGATAATCAAAGGTTCCACACATCCTCTCAATCCCCACAAAGGATTTCATATAAGCCACATTGCCATGGGCCGCCAAGCACCTTGCCAACAAAACTAGGGGTGTGGTGATAAATGGAATTCCTTCGCTAAATGTTACTGGACCAGACTGGGGGAAAGAGGATTTTGTTAAAGCTCAAAGGACTGACTGATTAGTTAAGCAGCTGTAATTTATTTATTTAATATTAAATTTGTATACCACTCTTCACAGGGTGGTCACAAGGCTGCATCCATTCCCTACAGTTGAACAATATATAGTTAGTATCACTGTTGAACAATGGTTTATGTAGCTAGTGTGGGTGGGATGTTTTAATGTAGTTTTTAAAAAAAGAAAGAATTAGAATTGTGTTTCAGATTTTTTAAATGCTGGTTTTAATGTGTTTGAAAACACACATATGTAAGTAAAAGTTTTTAAAATGTGATAATCTAAAACAACCTTTTCTTCTCCTGTTCAATTTGTGTCCGAAGTGCCTCTTCTATTGGGTCAGGCTCATTCATTTGTCGAGGACTGACAACAGCTGCAAGATATAATGAGTGTTAACAGTTGTAAAATGTAGAGCTAAGAAAATGTTTATACGCTGGAATGATAATCGCTTTATATGTCTGACAGAAAGAAGTATCATACACAACTTTTTTTACCCAGAGAGCCCGGTTTCTGTCAAAGAAATAGATTCCAATCTTGCTACAGCAGTTTATCTTTTGTGAATTTAAACTGTTTTCTCCCTTCTGGATTTACCTCAGTGCAAGATTAGCATCTCACTTCTAGGTAAAAATATGCCTGAAGGGGCCAAAACTACATGTTAAATTAAATTCACAATCACACTGAATGTATTGTTTCTTAAAAGGAAAATAGCAGTAGGTGGAGAGTCAGGATCGTGACTACAGCATGAGGAGAGTTGCAGTCCTAACAGAAAAGGGTAGCCTCGCCTCCTTCCACACTATGATCCAAACCTTAATTCCACCCCTTCCATGCTTAAAAACCAGATATGTTGCATTTGATCATACATTTAAAGTAACAAATAGTTTGGTTCTTGGTATTGTAGGCCTTAGTGCAAGCTTTGAAGATGCGGCACTCTGAGGGGTACCTATGACCTCCAGGATATTGTCAGAGGTGTCATTTCCCAGCCCTGCCTTCACTGTTTGAGAATTAGCTGGAGTTAAAAACACCATCTTGGCAATGCTGCTTGTCCCAGAGAAGAGGAAGATGGGGAAAATCACCAGGAACTGATATCCAGCAGTATCTCCCTACCTTTCCACCAACCAATCTGCTAGATAATTGGGATCACTATATCTTCCAATGGGTTCCCTGATAGCTCCTCAGCTGAGACCATTTCTAGGCTCTTGTATTTGCCCCATCTAGTCTGTCTTGCACTCTTCTTGCTTCCCAATTGTATGCTCATCTGGAGTATCTTCACACAGATGAACTCTGCCATTTGTTGATATTTGAAGGGCTGGCATAGCTTTGTGTTCTATTCACTGCTGTTGCACACAACCTCTGGAATTTCCCCTCTAAAGAGGATTTACTGAGCTCCCTGTTGCAGGTCTCTAGAAGGCAGATAAAGATCACCCTTGGTTATATCTGCAGTTGGGTTGTGATGTGATTTGCGGTGCTTTGATACTGTTATTTTTAACTGTATGCTGTTGATATTATAAAAGGGCGGGTGCTTAAAGCAACTAATCTCAACTGTGAAAGAAAATGATCAAAGAATCATAGAATTGTAGAGTTGGAAAGGGACCCCAAGGGTCATCTAATCCAACCTCCTACAGTGTAGCAATCTCATATACAGCTTCCATGACAGATGGCCATCCAATCTCTGCTCAAAAAACCTCCAATGAAGGAGAGTCCACCACCTCCTGAGGGAGACTGTTCCACTGTTGAACAGCTTTACCACCAAAAATTTAATAGTTTAAAGAACTCAAAAACCAATAGTTTCTCATTCTAATATTAGTTTCTCATTCTAATATTAGAGCAAATTGTTCAAGATTTATTTATTTATTTTTATTCAAAAAAATATATTCAAAAGTTACAATACAGATATAATACAATACATTTTCAATCAATATATCCCCTCCACAGACACCTCTGTGATGATGGTGGTACTAAGATTTTCAAGATAACATGTTTGGTATATTAAGCTAAAGGGAAAAGAAGAAAAATGATTTAGTTTGGCTTCCATCTCAATTACAGAGGTACCTTGGTTCTCAAACTTAATCTGTTCTGGAAGTCCTTTCCAAAACCAAAGTATTCCAAAACCAAGGTGTGCTTTTCCATAGAAAGTAATGCAAAATGGATTAATCCATTCTAGACTTTTAAAAACAACCCCTAAAACAGCAATTTAACATGATTTTTACTATCTAACGAGACCATTGATCCATAAAATGAAAGCAATAAACAATGTACTGTAGTCACACAGTTAGTCAGTAGCTGAACTCGGTTCCACACAGTCACAAAAACAAAACAAAAAGAGCCGCAAAAATGCAAAATACCGTATTTTTCGCTCTATAACACGCACTCGACCATAACACGCACATAGTTTTTAGAGCAGGAAAATCCGTAGGCATGCCACCCGTAGGCATTCCCTCCATAACACGCACAGACATTTCCCCTTACTTTTTAGGAGGAAAAAAGTGAGTGTTATGGTGCAAAAAATACGGTAAGCAGCAAAAACCGACAGACCTCAGCATAACACTCAAAACGGAAGTGTGATACTCAAATGAGAAGTGTAACACTCAAAACGGAGCATGTTTGGCTTCTGAAAAAAGTTAGCAAATCGAAACACTTACTTCCAGGTTTGTAGTGTTTGGGTTCCAAGTTGTTTGAGTACCAAGGCATTTGAGAACCAAGGTACCACTGCACTGGTTTAACAAGGAATTAAATTATAAGTAAACCTGCTACTAGGCTAAAGGAGTGTACCTAGCTTCAGGGAATGAAATTCTGGCTGGAACACCAGGGCAATAATGACCACTTTTGGCATGTCAGTGTTGCAGCTAAAACCATTAATCTTTACTTACAAAACTCAGCAGCTTAATCAAAAAAGAAATCAAATAATTTATAATAATTTCACTGAAAGTACTTTAGTCCAAATGTTTGGCTAAAAGCCAAGAAGATGTCATGATCTACAGGGCTTCAATTCTACATGTTTGCCAAATTATCGGTCGGACAGGACTAAAAACATCTAGAATGCCTTTTGGTACTATGAGGAACTTACATGAAAGAAGCAAACAGTAAAACTATCAATAAGTAGTAAAAAAAGGGGGGGAGGTAAAGGAAAAGGACCCCTGACAGTTAAGTCCAGTTGCAGACGACTCTGCGGTTGCGGCGCTCATCTCGCTTTACAGGCCGAGGGAGCTGGCGTTTGTCCGCAGTTTTCTGGGTCATGTGGCTAGCATGACTAAGCCGCTTCTGGAGCAACGTAACACCGAAACCAGAGCAGCACATGGAAACGCCATTTACCTTCCTACCAGAGTGGTACCTATTTATCTACTTGCACTTTTTTGGCGTGCTTTCGAACTGCTAGGCTGGCAGGAGCTGGGACCGAGCAACAGGAGCTAACCCCGTCGTGGGGATTCAAACTGCTGACTTTCTGATAGGCAAGCCCAAGAGGCTCAGTGGTTTAGACCACAGCGCCACTCACGGCCCCACTCAATAAGTAGTACATTTATATACAACTTTGCCTGAAGACACAGACATTTTGGATTTGGAAGGGTTTAACAACAGATTTGGCTGGCATGCATATATATGGTACGACAAGGTAAAAATTCATCAAGGTTTCAAGAACCATATTGTTAGGAAAGCATTGTATAAGGTTTGGACTCGATATAAAGATTTGTTGGAAAATAAAACCCCCAGGTGGTTGTCACCAATGGAGGCTAAGGAAGTGAAAAAACTTAATATGGAATCCAAATGGCCAAAGTATTGGGAAATTATAGAACAGGAGGAGGGAAAAGTGAAATTGCAGAGCTATGAGAAACTGAAGTCAAAAGTAAGAGACTGGCTTCATTATTATCAGATAAATGAAGTCTTCAAACAGGACAGGAAAATGGGCTTCCAGGTGGAGAGGTCAAAATTAGAATCAGAGCTATTGGAACCCAATACTAAGAACTTGTCAAGAATGTATAACCTGCTGTTGAAATGGAATACACAGGATGAGACGGTTAAATCAGCTATGATTAAATGGGCGCAAGATATTGGTCATAACATTATGTTTGCTGACTGGGAACAGTTATGGACCACCGGTATAAAGTTTACGGCATGTAATGCCTTGAGAGAGAACATTATGAAAATGATTTACAGGTGGTACATGACCCCAGTCAAGCTTGCAAAAATTTATCACATGCCCGATAATAAATGCTGGAAATGTAAGGAAACTGAAGGTACTTTCTACCACCTTTGGTGGACGTGCCCAAGGATCAAGGTATTCTGGGAAATGATTTATAATGAAATGAAAAAGGTGCTTAAATGCACGTTTGTGAAGAAACCAGAAGCCTTTCTCCTGGGCATGGTAGGCCAATTGGTGTCAAGGAAAGATAGGACGTTTTTTATGTACGCCACAACAGCAGCAAGAGTACTATTAGCGAAGTATTGGAAGACACAAGAACTACCCACACTGGAAGAATGGCAGACTAAGGTAATAGACTATATGGGACTGGCTGAGATGACCGGCAGAATCCGTGACCAAGGGAAAGAGACGGTGGAAGAAGATTGGAAGAAGTTTAAAATTTATCTCAAGAACTGTTGTAAAATTAATGAATGCTAAAATGTCTTGGGTAATGCAAAAAAGAATTGCAGTAATTAGTAATTGGATATGAGAAATAAGATCGAAAGAAAGTATTATATTGAAATTAGGGGATGCTGAAAAAATTGATAACAGGGATGCAGAAAGGGGAGGTATGGGGAAGTCGCTGAAAGAAGGCTTAAGAAATGAAAGGTTAAGAAATTATACGTGTTTATATGTTTGTATGTCTTGTATTGTGTTGTATCGTCTTGTATTATGTGTGGAAAAAACCAATAAAAATCTATTTAAAAAAAATATATATATATACAACTTTGCCTATTGAGTTTGGCCTGATAAATTCACAGCCAGGGATACAATATGCTTATAGGTAGGTAAAGGTAAATGTAAAAGTCTCATTCCTGTTAGTGATAATACTACAGAATTCTCAGCTTGTATGTTTTGTCTGCTGCTTTATTTTTTGTGTTGACTTTATTATTTTAATGTATTATTTAGTTTAACTTACTATTTTACAAATTTGTCATTGTTTGCTTCCATGATTTTTTTTAAAAAAAGAAAATATACCGTATTTTTCGCACGATAGGACGCACCGGTCCATAGGACGCACCTAGATTTGGGGGGGGGGAAATAAAGGGGAAAAAATTTATCCCCCCCCCTGCCAGGCGCGGGGCTGGGGCGGGGGAAGCCCGAGCTTCCCCCTCCCCCAGAACGGGACCCAGAGCCATGCCGAAGCTGCGAGCAGCTTTGGCATCGCTCTGGGAGCTTGCGGGGCTGGGGGAGGAGGAAGCCCTCCGCCAGCCTCCAAACCATGTCGGGAGACAGCGGGATGGCGCGCTGCGCCTCTCCCGCTGTCCCCCGAGTTTGCGGGGCTGGCGACGGGGAGGAGCAGGCTTCTCCCCGTCGCCAGCCTTCTAGCCAAGTCGGGGGACAGCAGGAAGGGTGCGCTGCGCCTCTCCCGCTGTCCCCCGAGTTTGCGGGGCTGGCGACGGGGAGGAACCGGCTTCTCCCCCCCGCCAGCATTCTAGCCAAGTCGGGGGACAGCGGGAAGGGCGTGCTGCGCCTCTCCCGCTGTCCCCCGAGTTTGCGGGGCTGGCGACGGGGAGGAGCCGGCTTCTCCCCCCCCGCCAGCCTTCTAGCCAAGTCGGGGGACAGCGGGAAGGGCGCGCTGCGCCTCTCCCGCTGTCCCCCGAGTTTGCGGGGCTGGCGACGGGGAGGAGCAGGCTTCTCCCCCCCGCCAGCCTTTAAGCCAAGTCGGGGGACAGCGGGAAGGGCGCGCTGCGCCTCTCCCGCTGTCCCCCAAGTTTGCGGGGCTGGCGACGGGGAGGAGCCGGCTTCTCCCCCCCGCCAGCCTTCAAGCCAAGTCGGGGGACAGCGGGATGGCGCGCTGCGCCTCTCCCGCTGTCTCCTGAGTTTGCGGGGCTGGCGACAGGGAGGAGCAGGCTTCTCCCCCCGCCAGCCTTCTAGCCAAGTCGGGGGACAGCGGGATGGCGGCGTTCCACCTCCCCGCTGTCCCCCGAGCTTGTGGGGCTGGTGGTGGGGCTCTCCAGAAGCCTGGAGAGCGAGAGGGGTCGGTGCGCACCGACCCCTCTTGCTCTCCAGGCTTCAGCGAAAGCCTGCATTCGCACCATAGGACGCACACACATTTCCCCTTCATTTTTGGAGGGGGAAAAGTGCGTCCTATAGTGCGAAAAATACGGTATAACATTCTGACTGCATGGCACAAACGTCTTGTGTCTCTGTGTATGTCTCTGAAATGGTGATGGTTAGATAGCATCCACTTAAAATATAATGGAATGAAGATAATAATAGTGCTCTATACATTTGGGAAGCACACCATAGTTATTTGTTCAGGGCATCTTTTTAACCTTACAACATCTCTCTGTGAGGTACATTAGCTGAAAGTTGAGGATGTGCTTAAGGCCACCCACTGAGCTTCATAGCTAGGAGACTGGAACCTGGGTTTTTCCACATCCAAAAGAGACACTCAAATCACTGCATAACAAAGAAACAATATAGTAGATAAGTCAAGCAGAACTAAGGGGGGGGGGTCATATGTAGAGAACTACATACTTCCCCAGCTGATTTGATTGATGCCTATAATCTCCAGATTTTTTAAATCCCTTTGATCGATCCCCAAGAGTTGGTTAATGAGCCACAGGTGGACATTCAGAGTCAGTTTCTCTTAAAATGGGTGGTTTTGCAGCAGCTTGAAATAATCTGTTACGTGGTATGATAGCAGCATTTCTGGCCAGCTGTTTACCTGGTACGCAGGTGATACATCAAAAGAAACAGCTGCTTTACAAGCATATTAACTGTGAAAGAGGTTATAAACAAAAATTAGCAGAGATAAAATCTGCACCAGAGCTGGTTATAAGGGGAAATTTTATATTTTTTATATCTGATGAATTTATTTCTTTTTTAAGAGTTTGTATGGGTAGTTCTAGAGTTGATTGAAGTAGTTTTATTTTTTAGAGCTGGTACTTCTGTACTTTATTCTGTTTTTATCATGTACACCTCTTCGATGGCTTTATGTTGTGAAGCAGTCTAGACATTTTAAAAAATAGTATATCTGAGAAATGGTAGATATACATGCTATATCTACAGATCCTACACTTATGATCCTTCAAACTACTTAAACATTCTCAAAATATAGCACATACTTTAAGGCAGAATTTTTATTGTTATTTTATAATACAGAAAATATTTATACAAATGCATACGAAAAAGTGAAAGAATAAAAATCAAATTAAAAGAATCCGAACAAAGAAGATAAGATGGAGCAAGTGAGTTCATGATGAGGAAAAATGTACATTCTTGAGTATGACATCACATAGTAGAGCTAAGTCATAGTCAGTGCTATTATTCTAGAAAAGGAGGTGCCAGAACTCACCATAAGCACCTCCCTTGTTCTCTTATAATGGCAAAGGCGCTCACCTGAGAGGTGCTGGAACTGAGTTCTGGCAAGCTGTAGCTGGAAAAAAAGGCCTGTTCAGTTATGAACATAGTTCTTCTACAAATTGGCAAACATTTCTCTTAGGTCGACTAGGTCTGTACTTGTCTGAATGTGGGTGGCCTCTTATCAGATAAGCACCATCTCCAGGTGAACACCTGGCAACTCTAGAAAGTACATTTGAAACCCACCCACCCCTAGTGCATCGGTTATTGCTAGTGAGTTGCATACATTTGTAGAGTTCATGCAACTGACACTATATATTTCAGACAATTCAAATTGGAAAGGTTCAAGAGCCAAATACCCAATCTGGAGCAATAACCATGCATGTGGAGACAGAACATATCCAGGCACTGCCTGCCAAAAGTGAATTTGTAGTTGTCAGCTGCATTATATTAAATGGAGTCCCCCTTCAACCACACATAGGCAGCAAAGATGAAAGTGGTTCAATGGAACAGGAGGAATTAACAGACGGGCTGCTCTGGTACAAGGACTTGGAAGTTCGGGTTGCTTAGTGCTGCTAGAATCCTAACATCCTTGATGAAAGGCAAAGGTTTTGAATTAAGCGATGCATTCTTTGCGACATTATTAGAACTAAGTTCAGTGACTTGCAGATGGTTTCCAGATAGAAGAAGAATGAGAAAAGTGAGACAAATTTAGTAACAATATTAGCTGCAATAGAAGCTCTGCTGGAAGAGATCTGAACAAAGCACAGAGATGACAATTTTATAGTGCTGTTCCAAAAGGCATTAAAAACCAAAGACCTAGCCAAAGTGAATATGTGGAAACTTGTTCCTAAACTCAAAATCGCACTGGGTTAACAAGACAATGCAAAACTAGGAACATGCTTGGCAAGTCAGCCTTCACTTTTGCTTCTCACAAGCTAATGCCAAACATGCACTTTGACAGGCTCAATCCTGAAAAATCCCACTTACTTACAGAAGTGCTGATAGTTGTTTCCCTAGATCTTTAATGCAGTACTTTCTGAAGGAGTTTCACTTCCACTGAAAGCAAAGCAGAGCAACAATATAGGGGGTTTTTTTTGGATCATAATAGCTGTCCCTGTTTCCAAGACACTTTTTAACTAGGTGAATTATTTCAAACAGCTGAGCTAGAAACCATCCAGCATGCTGGGTTCATGTAGGCAGCCATGGCTCAGTGCAATATCATAAACACAAAGGAATCTGAGTTCTTCTAGAGTTCAAAAGAGTGTAGTGTTCATGCTTCCACAGTGACACAGAAACTTCCCAGAAAGTGTGTTGCAGTTTGAATGTCTCTGAGAACAAGCAGGTGAACCTTCCCTATGATTTTGATAAGCGGCCAGGATGTTTCAAATCTGTACTTTGGAAGCCACGACGTTACAGTCCATTTTGTCCCAAGAAAGATGAGCAGTCACAAAATCACATCTGAACTTACACTGACCCATTTTGGAAAACCATCAAGGTTTCATAAACCCTTGTTTATGAAGCCTGGAGAAAGTGTCATCGCTTTGGTGCAAAATTCTGGCATGCATCACACCAGAGTTCATCACTGCATTTGAATCTGGGAACATTGGCTTAATGCCAGTTAACAAAGTAGGAAAATAAGCTAGGATGTAATCCTGCTTGCATCAGGGAGGAAATCAGCACAGTTTTCAAGCAAGGTGTCAGTAGAGTAAGCTAAATAACCCATTGTTCAGACAATGGACTGACTATAGGCTGCCTTGAAAGTATTTATATCCAGCAAGATTCCGAAAAGGCTATTACTTGTCTTGGGGATACAGGCATAGCAAGTAGCATTGTCGCTATCTCTGCGTCTCTTTCTGGACTAAATCTGTCGCAGGAGTGGAGTAGCAGAACCTAAAACAGCCTGTCAATGATGAGAAAACAAACCACAAGGTTGTTATTGGTTTCTCTGCAGGAGACAAACCATAAGTCTAGGTTCAGATGTAGCACTAAGCCAAAACATGACTTAGCCCCAGGTAGTGCAGCAGAATCAGGGGATGTGTGCACAAGCTACAATCTTTGTTCTGGGAACTTGCATATATTTACTCTTTTCTACTACACCATGGCTTAGCTCAGAGTTGTGTTCAAACTGGGCAATTGCGAAGCTTTTCATTGTTTCAAAATCTGATGATACCATTTATTGCTAGCTGCCCTGGAGGTCCCACAGGCGATGTAAGGTGTGCAATGCACATTCCTTTGTTAATTAATTAATAAAGCAAAAATGAATGATGCCACACTGTTTTCTGATTAACCTTTAACCAGTTTTGGAGATTTAATAAAAAGCTATATTTTGACATTCAAATTATTAATTTTGGATTTGGGCTTCTTCTTAAATAAATATTAGATTACATATATTTTAGGAAGTTATAAATTTTAGTCTTTGTTTGTAAACAACAATTAAAAATGGCTGGCTATTCACTTTACAAGACAATGATCCAGAATAGCATTTTCAGCAGGAGAAAACCTGTATAAGGAAGGTGAGAAGTTGCCAGTTAAGTGCTCCATTAAATGAAATTTCCCTGAACTTAAAAAACCAATGACTCAGCATAAAATTTCAACGATGCCTGAGTAAATATGAGATGAATTAGTACTGCTGATACATCATGAAGATTTGCATCCATGCTCTTATGCCTAAAAGGTAGGAAAATAAACCTTGCCCCCAAAATCTTTTTCTTTCCTTGTTCTGCTAAACTTCAAAATAAACATGAGACATAAAACTGCTTATAAAATGCTGAATTAATACCAGCTTTTATTTCAAAATGAAAAACAACAACCCAGAAAATAGAGCTCTAAAAAAAGATGTTGGCATATTTATTCTAGAATTGCTTGGCATTATATACAACAGGTCCACCACAACAACTGCAGTCCAGAAAAGCTATAATGTCAACCTATGTAGACTGAATGCATATATACTGTACATGTTCTTCACCTGGTAAATATAACATTCTGTGTTGTCCTCAATTTGTGATCATAATAATCAAGTATGTTGATTTCATTTCTCTTGACTATCTCAAACACAATATTTTTTCATTGCATGCACTTTGCCTATTCATCAGATACAAATCATGAAATATGAATCCATGAAATATGAATCCATGAAATCATGAATATGTGAATTAGCCCTTGGGAACATACAGTTTATGGACTTAATATACAAGCATTAATAGCATGCATCCCAAGTCCAAGAGAAGAAAGATAATTTCTGTAATCAACGTATCCTAAGCTGTTTGAACAATTTACGAGAATGAAGTAAAAAAAAAAAAAAGGGAACTCAAATGTCTCCAAATCTAAATGAATAGCAAGATGACACTATTTCAGACCCCACCTGCAGGCTTAAGGAGAAAATCTTGACAAACCTGCCTGCAAGTTTATTAAATTGCAGTGCTTTTTTTTTCATAGAATCATAGAGTTGGAAGAGACCACAAGGGCCATCGAGTCCAACCCCCTGCCAAGCAGGAAACACCATCAGAGCACTCCTGACATATGGTTGTCAAGCCTTTGCTTAAAGACCTCCAAAGAAGGAGACTCCACCACACTCCTTGGCAGCAAATTCCACTGTCAAACAGCTCTTACTGTCAGGAAGTTCTTCCTAATGTTTAGGTGGAATCTTCTTTCTTGTAGTTTGGATCCATTGCTCCGTGTCCGCTTCTCTGGAGCAGCAGAAAACAACCTTTCTCCCTCCTCTATGTGACATCCTTTTATATATTTGAACATGGCTATCATATCACCGCTTAACCTCCTCTTCTCCAGGCTAAACATGCCCAGCTCCCTTAGCCGTTCCTCATAAGGCATCGTTTCCAGGCCTTTGACCATTTTGCTGTCATCCTATTTTTAAAAATCTTACTAAAACTCGATATATTTCATCCATGAATTTTTAGCATAACATCCCTTGAAAGGGGAATAATAAATTAAATGGGCATTCTTGAAAAAAATCTAAAAATCCCCAATCAAAGAGAGTTGGATTTCGTTAATGCTTTATTATAAAAACCTGAAATATTAAGTAACAATAATATAATAAATGTTATTATTTCTTACTCTTCTATGCAGTGCTTTTCTAAGCATGTGTACTCAGAAATAAGTCATGGGATTAGACTTAATTCTGGGTAAACCTCTGGGTAAATATAGAAATACAGACTTATTTTTCATATTATATTGTCTCATTTTATTCTCATAAGTCCTCATTTTTTTGGTAACTGAATTGTTTTTGTTTCTATTGTTTCTCTCTCTCTCTCTTTTCATAAGACATTTGTTTTTCTGTTAGCCATCCATTTTCTTGGTGCTCAGGCTTTTAAATTGCCATATAATGGTTATCAAAACCACTCTTCCCTAGAGTCCTTCTGATAGCTTTCCATCTTTTCTTATTAATTTCTTATCAAAAATATTATTTTAACTCCCCTTCTTTCAAAAGTAACACCATGGTTGCAACAAAAACATGCTTTCCCCCAAACCATCTCCTGTTTATGTGGAGACACTTTTAGGGCTATATTTGGGAAATCACAATTTGGGAAGTGCCTCACTTTCTCTAGATTAGGGCTATTATGGATAGACCTAAGATCTCGGAGTCCAGAGTTATAAGATTCCTGAGCTGTTGCTTTTCTATTCTGGTTTTCATTTACGCCTGAATAAAAAACCACAACATAGTTATTAGATTTTATCATAACTGTTTCTCAAGTGCTACAGCAGCAACATTCTTAGTACTTGGCCAGTCACCAAGTGTAAAGGATATTTACTTAGAGAATACTATGCCGATAAAGTGAAGTTTAGCTTCACTGAATTTTAACTTCAAAGATACTATAAAACTGACCAGCACAACATAAATTCTTCAGGTTGACTGTGGCCTCATTCCAGTCTCTTGCGATCCCATGAGAGAATTCCAAATACCTATTGTTCGTGGCCTTTCCCCACATAATTACGTAAACCTCTAAGGCATGGTCAAGCCCATCAAAAATGGAGTATGGATGAGAGAATGCCCACATCACTATGTCTGAACTGGTCCTTCCGTCTTATGGAGGGAGCAGCATCAGTTTCTCCAGGTTACTCGCATCATTCAAATTGCTTTTCATGTTAACAAGGATGGGATGCAGAAACAGATCATAAAGACAATAGGAGAAGGAAAAGAGATGTAGTGGGGAAATAGAAAAAAGGTAACATAGACGCAAAGAGAGACCTATGGGAGTGAAGAGGGGGAAGGAGTCATAACAGGGGGTCAAAAGTGATCTATGGATGTTGAAGCAGAAAGAGAGCTGGTAACAGACCTAGCTCTCGGAAACAGCAGAAAACATGACAAACTACTGGGCAGTACTACTTCAGACTGCAGGTGAGGGCTTGCATGGCTGAATGATTTTCCATGTTTTTAAAAAAACTATATGTCAGAGGAAAGGGCCGTTGCCTATCCTTCTCCTTGATATGCGGATTTCTACATCTGTGACATTTCCTGTTCAATGAAACATTTACCTGAAGTGAAGCATTACCATTCAGACAAGGGTTTCCTGCTTTATATGCTGTTCACAAAAACGAGGTCTGAGAGAGGGCAGTGCAGAGGGAGAGAGATACAGACAGTCAGACAGACAGATACACAGTGCATAGAGAAGTTGTCTTACAAGGCACAGAGAAAAGGGGAAGACCTATTAAAGAAAGGGGTCCAGATCAAAGACAATGAAGAGAGAGAGTGTGTGTGTGTGTGTTCCCTACTGGGTGTAGAGAGGAAAATACTTAACATGGAATGCAGAGAAACCTGTGGGTGAGGAAAGGAAAGGAGGGAGGAATCATTTGGGGGATAAGTGTGAAGATGTGTGGAGTGGGAGGTGAAGTGAAGACAAGGGAATGCAGAGGGGTCAATCAGAAATTGAAACTGGAAAAGGGGAGGTATGGGTGCATAGAGTAAAAGGTGATAAAAGAAACAGGTCAAAGGAGATGCCTACGCCTAAGGAAACAGAAAAAGAGGGGGTATCAATAAGAATACTGACTTATAGAAGTGAGGAGAAGAGCACAGAAGAGTAGACCACTATGTGTAGTGAAGAAGAGTTTGGATTTGATATCCCGCTTTATGACTACCCTAAGGAGTCTCAAAGAGGCTAACAATCTCCTTGCCCTTCCTCCCCCACAACAAACACTCTGTGAGGTGAGGTTGAGACTTCAGAGAAGTGTGACTAGCCCAAGGTCACCTAGCAGCTGCATGTGGAGGAGCGGAGACGCGAACCCGGTTCCCCAGATTACGAGTCCACTGCTCTTAACCACTACACCACACTGGAGGAAAGTTCAACAGAAAAAGGGTTTAGAAATAAATTATTATTATTATACCCTGCTCATCTGGCTGGGTTTCCCCAGCCACTCTGGGCGGCTACATACAATATGATGTGCAAAGATGAAAGGGTTAAAGAGAGACGCCTAAGCTAAATGCTTTCCCCAAGGCTAACAAAGTAATACAGTCCTCTTGGACCAATGTCCCCACTGTGGAAGGACATGTAGATCCAGAATTGGCCTCCACAGTCACTTATGGACTCATTGTTAAAACTGTGTTTATGGAGGACAATCTTACTAGGCTAAGAGTGATTGCCGAAGAAGAAGAAGAAGATGAAGATGAAGATGATGATGAAGAAGAAGAAGAAGAAGAAGACAGTCCTCTTGGAATAGTAAAATTGTAAATGTGTCCCTCAAATTTATCTGAGTTGTACACTTGTTATAAATCCACATGCATACAATCAGGTTCATTCTAAATTTGCATCCGAGTGAAGCATGCAAAAATCTTTTGTCGAATTAAATGGACAGCTTACTTGGTTAGTGTGTGGTTCTGATAATGCCAAGGTTGCAGGTTTGATCCCTGTATCATATAGCTGCATATTCCTGCATTGCAGGGAGTATAGCTAAGATTCTCAGTGTCTCCAAAGCTTAAAAATACCATACTCCTTAACATAATGTAAAATGTCTTAACTACATTTGTTGGTATAAAATTTGTTCTAATACTTGTTGATTAAAGCAATTAAAACACATAAAGTGAGAAAACAGAGTTTTGTAACCTGTTCTCAAATTTATAAATGTAAACCAAAATTATTTGATAGCATGCTTGCTATGACAAATTCTCAGTTATTTCCATGCCGCTTCGCTTGGACGCATCAGCTTATGGCATGATCATGAAGAAGTATTTTAGACTCAGGGTTGATACACTAGCAATAGTTTTAATGAACAAAATTTACTTTCTATGCCTATTTATTTTCCCTTATGTTGCTGTTTTTGCAGAATCCCTGCCAATAAATTCATTTGCCATGGCATTAAAGAAATGTGAACCCCAAAAGATTTAAATCTCTCAAAAGAAATTTAAATGGTCCCCTAGGCAAATATTCATGGAATGTTTTTGAGGTACTCATCCAGAGCTGGTACCAAAATCTTGTTCCAGGACTAATGGAAAATCTATGCTCTTAACAAACATCATCTGATCAACCACTTTTTAGTCTCAGAATTCCAAAAATAACCCTCAGGGCTAAGTGATGCCAATGCTGTTGTTCTGAACTCATGGAAACATTGGGGAAATGATTTTCTCTGTAACGATGGGCAGATAAAATGGCCTAAAATGCCACTAGATGTCACTCTAGGAAGCGAAACAAAAGCATTATACTAGATATACAGATGTGGGTTGTTTCAAATTTGAAACACAAATATTCAAAAAAGCCGAATATACCATAGCACTGAAACAAAATTAAATGTGTGAAATACTAAGAAAATGCAACTCTTGTTCAATTTTCATTCAAATCACAACTAGAACTGGTTTTGTTCCTTGACTGGAAACCTATTATGGTATATTCTGTTCTTTAGATGTCTTCATTTATTCAACAAAAATCTGAAATCTTTGACCGCATTATCAGAACTGAAAGAGACTGACACTTTCATAAAGGTGTGTGAAATAATAATAATAATAAATAATAATAATAATAATAATAATAATAATAATAATAATAATAATAATAATTTTTATTTATACGCCACCCTACCCGGCTAAAACCGGACTAAAAGTGGCTAACATAAAATGTATAACACATTAACATAAAATCAGGCAATCAATTAAAATACATCCTAAAATCAGATCAGGATCAGAATAAAATCCAAGCAGATAGCAACCTGCAGATTAGGGTTGGGGACCTTAAATGCTCACCAAGCCCAACTGTTTGTGCTGAGCCTGTGAGAAAAATTGGGAGGCCACTTTCATGCAAGTTCTTATGAAAGGGGAGGGGGAGTCAGACTGAACCCCGACCAAAAGCCTGGAGGAACAGCTCCAGCTTGGAGGCTCTGCGGAAAGATGTCAAATCCCGCAGGGCTCTGGTCTCTTATGACAGAGCATTCCACCAGGCTGGGGCCATTGCTGAAAAGGCCTTGGCCCTGGTTGAGGCCAGTCTAATCTCCCTGAGGCTCGGGACCTCCAAGATGTTGTTGTTTGTGGACCATAAGGTTCTCCGTGGGGCATACCAGGAGAGGCGGTCCCATAGGTACAAGGGTCCTAGGCCGTATAGGGCTTTAAAGGTTAAAACCAGCACCTTAAACCTGATCCTGTACTCCACCGGGAGCCAGTGCAGCTTGTATAGCACTGGATGAATGTGATCCCATGGCGAGGACCCCATAAGGAGTCTCGCCGCGGCATTCTGCACCCCCTGGAGTTTCTGGGTCAGCTTCAAGGGCAGCCCCATGTAGAGTGAATTACACTAATCAAGCCTGGAGGTGACCGTAGCATGGATCACAGTGGCAAGATCAGGGCGAGAGGTAAGGGACCAACTGCTTAGCATGGTGGAGATGAAAAAATGCTGCCTTTGTTGTAACTGTAACCTGCGCCTCCATAGAAAGGGAGGTGTCGAAGATTACACCCAGACTCTTGACAGAAGATGCTGGAACTAATTGCGCCCCTGCAAGAGATAGGACTTGCCCCCCCCAGCCCCATGTTGTCCTGACCCAGCCAAAGGACCTCTGTCTTCGAAGGATTTAACTTCAACCGGCTCCCACACAGCCATCCAGCCACAGCTTCCAAGCACCTGATCAGTGTGTCTGGGGCCGAGTCAGGGTGGCCATCCATCAGCAGATAAAGTTGGGTGTGATCAGCATACTGGTGGCAACCCAAACCAAAACTCCGGAGAAGCTGGGTGAGGGGGCACATAAAGATTTTTAAAAGCATCATGGAAACGATTGCGCCCTGCGGCACTCCACACACCAAGGTGTGCCGCGACGACAACTTCTCCCCTAGTGTTGTATTGCAATTTCACAAATAAAATATCCATGGAGATAATGTGCCAAATAATACCCTCAAGTTAATACAGCTTTGAAATGCAGTAATTTGCTATTGGATACCTCATCCTTTGCCTTGATGTCACTTAAGACAATGCAGAGTGTTTCATTCTCTCACACCACAACTGATTCCTGCAAATTACCAAAGGGTGGAAGTATAACCCGTAATTTGTGCAAATACAGAATACATTCACCAGAGATGCACCACAAACCAAAAAATGAGTAACCAACAAAATGTGACATCAATCTGGAACACACAAGGAGGCACAGCTGGGTTGTCACCTCAAATTCCAGAAGGAGGAGATCAGAGTACCACTCGTTACCAATGACAAACGGCAAGAGTCTGAAGTCCCATAGTTTCTTATAGAAATTCAGTACATCCAGTAAATCATTGGTACTAATGGAGCATGCAGGTACTAAAGGATCTTGTGGGTGTAATCCAAAATGGGAGAAAACGAAGACCCAGGTAACTACTGACCCATCAGCTTGACATCAATTCCAGGAAAGGTCCTAGAACAGATAATTAAAAGGCCAGTCTGTGGGCACTTAGAAAAGAATGCTGTGATTACTAAGACCCAGCAAATAAGTCATGCCAGACCAATTACATTTCTTCTTTAGAGAGAGTTACAAGCTTGGTGGATCAGGGGAATGCTGTGGACATAGTATATCTTGATTTCAATAAGGATTTTGACAAAGTTCCCCCATTATAGTCCTGTGGAGAAGCTGGTAAAATGTGGCCTGGATGAGATAATTGTTGGGTAGGTATGTAGCTGGTTAACTGACCAAACCCCAAGTGGCCGCTAATGGTTCCTTGTCAACTTGGTGAAAATGGGACAAATGTGGTACTGCATGGTTCTTTCTTGGGCCTGTCATTCTTCAACATCTTTATAAACAACTTAGACAAAAAAACTGAGGGGATGCTCCACAAATTTGCAGATGACACCAACCAGGGAGGGGTAGCTAATGCCGCAATAGACAGAATCAGGATTCAAGAGGACTGTAACATATTGCAGAACTGGGCCTGAAGTAACAACATGAATTTCAATAGCGACAAATGTCAGGTTCTGCACTTAGGCAGGAATAACTAGCTGCACAAATATAAGATGGGGGACACCCGGCTTGCCAGTAGAACATGTGAAAATGATCTCTGGGTCTTCGTAGACCACAAGCTTAACATGAGTCAACAGTGAGTTGCAGTAGACAAAAACCACTAATGCTATTTGAAGCTGCAGCAACAGACATATAATGTCCCGGTAAAGGGAATTAATAGTACCACTCTATTCTGCCTTGGTCAAACCACATATGGAGTATTGTGTCCAGGGGTGGACCTAGACATAGGTTAAAAATGCTATAAATAAGTCAGAAATTAAATAGTTCAAATATCCAACTTCAAATATCTCAAGGGCTGTCACACGGAAGATGGAGCAAGCTTGTTTGCACCTGCTCCATACACAAACCAAGGGATTCAAGTTACAATAAAGGAAATTTCTGATGGTAAGAGATGTTCTACAGTGGAACAGACTGCCTTGGAAGGGCAAGGAAAGACAATTAAGGAAATCTGTCTTAAAACTTTTTTTTAAGGCTGAGTATGAAGGTTTCCTGAAATGAGAAATCCACATCCAAAGCGTGTCCATCAGGGAAAAGAGATCATCATTTTTCAAAATGGAAGTAAAGTATCTCCATAGAGAGGAAAGTTTTAAGTAAGAGAGGCAGCTGGAAAATCTTAACACCAAGATTTCAATTGGAAATTAGGTTTCATTTTGGATTTGGATTTTTCCACATAGTCTTAAGTAGGTTTACTACCAAGCAGTTTTCATTCACGGATGTCTTGATGTCTTTATGGTGATCAAGGAAGCCCGTAGGAGAACCCAAAGCTGTTTCTGTCAGACTGAACACACATATACAAGAGAGCCATGTAATGATCGCCAATCCACACAGCAAACATCAGGCTATTATATTACAATGAATGAATAAAGAAAACATATAGAAGATATTCACTGTGGTTATCAAAACAATCTTGCATATGTTATAAATGTGATATATGAACATTTAAGGCCTGCCTTATGTATGAAGGACAATTTCAGCTGCCACCCAGCAGCTCTGTGCTGTCATCTTTATTTAAATCAAGTAACCCATTATTTGTTTCTGTGAAGAGTGAAGAGTAATTAAACATTTGCGAAGGCTCCACATGTTTCTGGAGATGTTTGGAAACATACAGAGTGCACATGTTTTTATATCTGCTCTCAAAGGCTGCAGTGTTACAGTTCAACCCAGGACAACATCTAAGCAAAACAAACCCAGGCATAAATCAATATGGCTCCACTGAAGCCAGGGGACGAGATCCTCAGCTTGTGGAGAAGTGTAGCCCCAGTGAGGTCAAAAGGCCTAATTCTTCAGTTGCTGTCACTAACCATGGTGATAAATTTGTTTGTGAGGAGAGAAGAGGCTATGAAAACATTGCCGCGTGACCATTGAACAACATGAGGAAAATGCCTCCAGTGTAGCATGAAATGCACAGGGGGCAGAAAGCCCATAGCCAAGAACAGGAGGATTGCAGGCAACAAGCAACTGCACATTTGTGTGGAGGGAACAACCTTGTATGGAAAGAGCTAAGAATGGCTGCAACAAAACTCACCTTGAGCTGCTTTCTGCATGTGCCGCTGGGTTATCTCCTCTTTCAAATGATCTGTGTAAATGACAAAGTACATTTGCTCAATAAAGTAAATAAAATAACTTGACAAACAATTTTCATGTATTTTACTCTCCTGCAGAGCCAGTGCAGGCATATATTCCATTGTCATTAGCGATCTCCTGAACAATCTTTCTTTATCTTGTTGATGCCAGTACTATTTAGAATTTATTTATTGCATATCTCAAAGCACTGGCTTGGTCATTGGCTCTGAAAATTCAGTCCCAGGATGATGGCACAGCCACTTTCATGGAACTGCAGCGTCCTGCAACTTTGTAAAGCCAAGCAGCGTGGAAGACAAATGGACTAACAGGAACTCATTCATAAAACTAGCAATGGAAAACTGCTATTAGTCATTCACTCAGTCTCATAACCAGCATTTAAGCAAGTTACGCTGAAATACTTGAATGTTCCAAGGGCAATTGTAAATGCCAGATGCAGTATATTTTCTAAAAGTTTCAGTGCTCAGTATAGGAATGTACCAACTCCTTCTCAAGCAGAAATAGTAGATGAAGCCTTCATCTTAGTGAATATCCTGTCACAAGCTGTGCCACCTTGATCAGGAGTCCATTTCCTGGAGTCTTCACATTAAAGTCAGGACTGGGTTACAAACATGGCTCTTGGACTGGCCTCACAAAAAGATGCTGTTTATATGAATTGGTACTGTTCATATTGCCCAGCTGCCATGAAGTCCCAGGCAGCCTGCAATGCATCAATGTATGTTTCTCACCCCTGTTCCAACTGATCCTAACACCTGAGTATAAAGACCTCCTAGAACTGTAGGTTAATTTCCAGTCTGGGCAGGAACAGGTACCATCCAGGTATAGGGTAGTATATAAATTCAGTAATTAATAATAATAATCTTATTCCCTAATGGCCACTGAACAAGTTCAGCCCATTTTCCTCATGCTCTCTCCCTGAACAAAACATGTAGTATGAAACTGAGGTCTGTCATAAAGGGGCAAGATCATTGAGTTGTCAAAGATATACAGTCAAACCCTGGTCAAACTGCAAGAAAAATGGAACTCATTTAGAGGGGAGAAAAATCTAAATATTCAGTTAGTCTACAAGTCTTACAAACATTATATATATATATATATATATATATATATATATATATATATATATATATATATATATATATATAAGAGAATTCAGGTATGTTTGGGGGTGTCTTCACTCTAGTACTTTACATCAAATTGTTGCTGGATGAAGTAGTCATAGCTTGATAGGGGTCAAAACCACATCTTAAGAATTCTATTTTAAATCATTTGTTGTTAGTGCTGGAAGACCCACACTAGTTTCAATTTTCCTGGGGGAAATCCATGATAAATGTGAGAGCACAAAAAATTCCAGGATAGGTTTTAACTACAGCTGCCCTCCTGAAAAGAAATAGTTGGCTAGAATTTATTTTTATTCTATGTGTTACATGAGACTGAACATATTTTATAACAATGTACACAAGGGAATAATTTCATGAGAATCTACACATAAGCAGGGGTGGAGAAGAGAGGAGGCCCAAATGAGGAGTGGTCTGAAAGACATGGGAACAGGGGATAGCCATAATATTTTCACAGCAGGATGTGAGAGGATGATTGAAACTGTATCAGTGGGAAATAAATGTATTGGTAAGATGTAAGTGAGCAAATAATTCCATTAGGGAGAAGGCAACAGTTCTGATGATGAAGAGGTAGTTCTGAAGCATGAGAGTCATTCTGGACTCACAGTAGTCCATGCAGGTGCAGGTGCCAAGGGCAGCTGTCTACCAGCTCCATCTGGTATGTTGGCTGAGACCCTACCTGTTTGCACACTGTCTTGCCAGGGTGGTACATGTTCTGGTTACCTCCCACTTAGTCACTTGGGAAGACAGGCGAACTAATGTCAGTGTACTGGATGAAGCAAAGATCACCAGTGAGATCCAGCTCAGAAAAGTCTTCTAAAAGTCTTCAGGGCTGGCTCAGCAAATTACCAAAAATGCTGAAGCAGAGTACATAAGTTAGAATTATATTTAACTTTTGATTTTCTTTCGCCAAGTTGCTTGTTTGATGCTTTTATGTCTCTGTGATTTACCAGGAAAAACATGTTTGGTTAAGTGCTCCAGACTGGTGAAACACCACATGCCCAGACACTTGTGTAACATCAATAGTCTGTAGAACAGTGGGAACTTGAGAAATTGGAAAGACTTCGTTTCAAGAGGATGTGGGCCACAGACCTGTCATTATAGTGCACCCTCCTATGTTGTCTCTTTAAGCAGATCCCCCTAGTTTGGATGAAGAAATGTTTGTAGGGGGCTGGTGGTACCTACTTATAAAAGAGGATATTCAAATCTTGCTGGATGAGTAGTTTAAACAAAGCAGTCAGGAGGAAAAGGAAAGCATTGTACCTGAAGATAATAGCAGCTTTGATGGTTGGGCTGCAAGACATATATATATATATATATGAATGTCTCTTTCTCTGATATTCTTAATATTATGGTATTACACAAACAGAAACAGATGTTTGACAGAAAGATGTTTGAAAACCCCAAATTCTGACTCATATGCTTTGCTATTTACAGTGCCTGCTCAATTAAGAAGAAGAGTCAGTTAAATTAAAGCTCAATCTGCATTTAGAACTTTGAAATGTTTAGAAAACAATTGAATCAAGAACATTTTCCAAAAAAAACAGAGTTCTTTAAAAAAAAACACACCCCTGCTTATGTCTCCTTTCCAATGATTTTACATTTTGTTAACTAGTATGTTGCATGTAATAGCAACCTTATTTTATCCTGAACCATGCTCCCCCCAAAATATTCCTCATACTGTGATAACAGCATTATGAGCTAGCCACATCTATATACACTTATAATAAACATGTCATTTAAAAACAACCATAATTATTTGGTAACTGTCAGGGAACTGCCATCGGAACGAGAGGAGGAGGAGGAGCTCCACGACGATGCTGGAGAGGGGCCAAGTAGGGAGAGAGGCAGGTCTCCTGTTGGGGAAGAAAATCAGCGCGACACCAGGGATGGAGGGGGGCCAATGGGGGAAGCGGAGAGCAGGCTCAGAGACTCTTCACTGGACACCAGCGGAGAGAGCACAAGTCCTCCACTACCCACGCCCACCCTGCGCAGAAGACTTCCGCTCAGGGAGAGTAGGAGGAGACTGGGCGTCAAACAACTTTTATGTTGGAAAAGGTTGAAGAAACGCCTACTGTCGGATTCTGCCAGCGACTGAACAGCCACGAAGTGAGGGGCTGTCCAGCCAGGAAAGGTTTAACCAGGCCACCTAGCCAGGAGTGGCGGCAACTTATGCACGAGCAACCCCATAACCATTACAGTAACCTTGGAGGCTTTTTGGATAACAGTACATAATAGATTATGACTGAACTGTCTCTACTAGGATAACTTTTCTTAGGCTATTTAAATTTGTTATTTATTAAAGGTTCAGCAAAACATTGCTTTGCTGACAATGAGAGCAAAGTAGGAAGTCATATGTCTTTTTTGATTGATGAGTTTAGTGTTATAATTACTTTGCAATTTGACTGTGCTGGAAACAGATCAGAGATTAAAAATTCTGGACAACATTTAAATGCCTATGAATAATAACAAGGCAAAATTGACTTAATGATTGCTTTGGGACAAACACTGCTCCTGTTCTTGGTTTGGCACTTAGCATCCAATGGGACAAAAATGGAAGAGCTCCCAGCAGCCATTTGATGTGGCCCATCACACCCTCACTCTGGTCCTGCTTTTATCCCCTTCTGTCAAGCAAATTGACAAGTCTGCGTATATGCTATAATCAGTCTTGATTTTGTATGCAGAAATCAGCATCTGGAGAATATCAGCTTTTATTTTAACAAAGGGAGTATCTAGCACTTAGGGCTGCAAGAAATGATGGATTGTGTTATGTGGGCTGTGATTAAAAGTTTAACCTGCTTTCCTTATAGATTATGAAAAATGTAAGAATTTAATAAGAATGGGTGAAGTTTGTTTAATGTTGAAATGGTCAACACTTTCAGCTGGTTAACTGTCACAAAATTAGTTCAAGACTAATGGATTGAGAGTTTGACAGGGTAGCAGTGCGATAAGGCAAGGGGGATGTTTGGTATCTGTTTTATTCCATCGCTGTCCTTACACTGCTCTCTCTACTGTTGCTAAAGTCACTTTAATTCTCCCCCATAGACCATGAAGGAACTGCACCCAGAAGCAGTTGCAACCTGATGCAGTGAAGAAAATTCAAAGGTTTCTCAAAGCACAGCTAATTGTGAAATGAAGTTGGGCTGCCAGGGTGGGGAATTAGCCTGGAAAACAATGTGGCATTAACAGAAAGGGCCTGAAATCAATACAGATAAATGGAAACGTAAGTATGCAGTAAATGTGTTTCTAAATGATTATTGCCAAAGGGGTGAATGCTAGCTGTGCCAAGTGGACTCTCAGCTGAGAGAACAGGGAAAGTCCTAGCCAATGGAAAACATTGTTGTTGCTTATTCCTCAAGCAGAATACTCTGTCTGTGATCAGTTGGCATTTGGTAAATTGCTGCATATGCCTTCTATAGCTCCCAGCACATGCAACTGTCACCCATTATGAGTTACCTACCTGCACATGCTGTTTAGGTACATTTCTACATAGAAACATTCTCACTGTAGACATTTTGCAATATATAAGATGTCCCTAATATACATAAAGCTTCTCAGTCCTTATGTATTTCTCCACTCCATTTGGCAGAGTTGTGTTGTAGGTTTATTTACAGAGTGTTCATTCACTCTTCTTTTCTGCTTTATGTGATAGAAAGGAGCAAGTTTGTTCCCCCTCTCTCTCCATCAGAGTCTCTGTTGGCTGCCCTAGTGCAAACGATTTTTCTTTATTCCTCTAACATGTTTTACAGTTGTGCTCTTGTGAAGGTCTATTAATTTCAATTATGCTTCTGCAGGTGATACTCCTGGTGGACTGTACTCAATATTTTCCCTTATAACAAGTGCTGACAGAAGCTGTCCATAGATCAGGTAGATTAATGATCTCTTTAAATATGATGTTGAGCCATTAGGTCAGACTAAAGGTTGCACCTCTGGTCAACTGTGCACATCAAGAATGTAACAAACACTTCTGCCCAACCACAGAGGCTAACCATCATATTTCCCAAGGGCCCAACACTGTTCCTCTATTACAAAGCTGCTAGGCATGCAACACAAATCCATGCAATTTTTTCTAGAGACTGAACAGCAAAATGTGCATCAAGACTATTTTTTAGATTGGTATATTTTGTCAAAGGCAGACAGGTATTTAATCAAGTTATACTATGACTGCAGGGCAATTATTTAGTCTGTATAGGCTAATGAATTTACATTTACAAACATGATCACACATAGACTTACAGAACTGTAGAGTTGGGGAGGACCTCAAGAGTTGGTCATCTAGTTCAATCCCCTGAAATGCAGGAATCACAGCTAAAGAAGCCCTGACTGATGACGACTCAAGTTTATTTTTAAGAAAACCTGCAATGAGCACCTACTACTAGGTGAGGCAGGTATCTGAAATCTGGATCAGTGCATGAAGCTCTCATAATCCCAATCCCCTCAGAAATCAACTGGGAGAATATAGGAGACATGGTTTCTAACAGCACTGTCGTGCCTACTCACTTCTCAGTAAGTACTAATGAGCTGAATGTGGCTTAAGGTAAAGGGTAAAGGGACCCCTGACCATCAGGTCCAGTTGTGACCAACTCTGGGGTTGCGGTGCTCATCTCACTTTATTGGCTGCGGGAGACGGCGTACAGCTTCCGGGTCATGTGGCCAGCACGACTAAGCCGCTTCTGGCGAACCAGAGCAGCGCACGGAAACGCCATTTACCTTTCCGCAGGAGCGGTACCTATTTATCTACTTGCACTTTGATGTGCTTTTGAACTGCTAGGTTGGCAGGAGCTGGGACCGAGCAACAGGAGCTCACCCCATTGTGGGGATTCGAACCGCCGACCTTCTGATCGGCAAATCCTAGGCTCTGTGGTTTAACCCACAGAGCCACCCGCGTCCCTGAATGTGGCTTATTCCTGGGCAAACTGATACAGAACTGCAGCCTAATATTACATTAGGCTTATGGTCAGATAATTCCAGCCCTTTTGCCTATGTACGATGGGTATGGATCTCAAAGTGGACTGCAGGACATGCACCCAAATGCCACCCCCCCATTCAATTCAATTCAAGTCAATACAATTTCTTTTCAATTTCAGTTTCAATTTCAATTCAAGTCAATACAATTTCTTTTCACCCACCCCCATTCAATTCAAGTCAATACAATTTCTTTTTCTATCGTCAAGTCAATACAAGTTCTTTTCTACTTCCTCAATTTTACCACAAATTTTCATTCTACTTCAGGAATTTTGAAAAATCAGGAATGTTTCCTTCCTGCTGCATGTAGTAGATGGTTGTCATATTTTGTCTGGATCACACTAAGGTTTCTCCATATTCTTTCTTCCTTCATGATTCTATTTGTACTCTACTCTTCCACAAAGAGAATCATGCTCAAAGTGGCTTACAACAAAGAAAACAGGAATATATCTCAAAATCAACCATCACAAGAACAATTTTGTAACATTAAAGGTAAAGGTAAAGGTACCCCTGCCCGTACGGGCCAGTCATGTCCGACTCTAGGGTTGCGTGCTCATCTCGCTCTAGAGGCCGTGAGGCGGCGCCGTCCGAAGACACTTCCGGGTCACGTGGCCAGCGTGACGAAGCTGCAGCTGGCGAGCCAGCACCAGCGCAGCACACAGAAGCGCCGTTTACCTTCCCGCTATAAAGTGGTACCTATTTATCTACTTGTACTTAAGAGTGCTTTCAAACTGCTAGGTGGGCAGGAGCTGGGACCGAACGACGGGAGCTCACCCCGCCGCGGGGATTTGAACCGCCGACCATACGATCAGCAAGTCCTAGGCACTGAGGTTTTACCCACAGCACCACATTATAAAGCAACATAATAGAACATATAACAATATACAAAAACCACATTTCAGTACTACAAATATTACAAGATTACATTAACAACATTACCCACCGAATTCTGCACCAGATAAGATTCTGAACCATCTTCAGAGGCAGCCCTACATATAACATGTTGAAGTAATCTAACCTACATGTTACCAGAACATAGACAACAGAGGTTAGCCTATCCCTGTCCAGAGAGGGATGCAGCTGGGGCAGCAGCCAAAGCTGATGGAAGGCACTCCGTGCCACTGAGGCCACTTCAGCCTCAAGCAACAGCAATGGATCCAGGAGTACCCCAAGCTACGTACCCTCTCCTTTAAAGGTAAAAGTAAAGGGACCCCTGACCATTAGGTCCAGTCGTGACCAACTCTGGGGTTGCGGCGCTCATCTCGCTTTATTGGCCGAGGGAGCCGGCGTTTGTCCGCAGACAGCTTCTGGGTCATGTGGCCAGCATGACTAAGCCACTTCTGGTGAACCAGAGCAGCACACGAAAACGCCGTTTACCTTCCCGCCGGAGCGGTACCTATTTATCTACTTGCACTTTGATGTGCTTTTGAACTGCTAGGTTGGCAGGAGCAGGGACCAAACAACGGGAGCTCACCCCGTTGCAGGGATTCAAACCGCCAACCTTCTGATTGGCAAGTCCTAGGCTCTGTGGTTTAACCCACAGCGCCACCTGCGTCCCTCTCCTTTAGAGGGAGTTTAATCCCATCAAGAGCAGGCAATCTCCCACTCATCTGGTCTAGGGAACCACCCACTAATAGTGCCTCAGTCTTATCTTGATTGAACTTCAGCTTGTTGGCTCTCATCGAGTCCATTACCGAGGCAAGGCAACAAACTCAAAGGCTTATTAGTAACAAAATAAGTAAATGATTCCAGCTCTGTTGTATGTACAGACTTTTTCCTACAAACAAGAGATGGGCTTTGGCGTGTTGTACTGCCAGTTCCATAACTTTCTAAAACACAAATATTTACTCAAGGAACAATGAAATACCATACATTCTTACAGAAATGTACCTTTTGATCCCAATAATGTGAACTGTAGACACATTATTTTGATCCCAATGATGTGAACTGTTTTGAGTGAACCCTGCCCAAAACTGACCTTAGCACTGTGCTAACATTTCTCTCCACAACTAATTATATTTTATGAAGCCTCACCAAACAAGCTGCTAAAAATATTCCCACAGTTGATACCAAATCATTTTTTCCAAAGGAGTCATTCTTTATTTGGAGATAACAGTACCAATAAAATGCTGAATGCTGAATCTCCACATGTTCTGGCAAAAAAAGTAGTTTTGGGGAATTGAGGAATTCACTCAGCATGCAGCTAGCTGTCATTAGGACTGTGATAAATCTGGTGGTTTTGGCCTCGGTTCCTGGATAAAAATACCATCCCAAGGTATGGAAAAGAGATGAAACTAACAAAATTAGTGTGCAGACTTCTGATGGAAGACACAAGATAAGGAATTATTGTGAAGATAAAAATAAGGAGGAGGGGGGGGGATGAAGGAGAGCCTGGCCTGTTTCAGTATGAACTTTAGAAGGAAGATTAGCGTGGACACTGATTTAAATTCATGGATCTCTTATGGACTTGCATGTCCCTGATTAAGGGCTCAGGGGTGGGGAGTGAGCTAACGGAGCCCTGTTAGCTCACTCCCCACCCCCAAGCTCTTCAACAGGGTGGCAGTGAGTGGGAGAGACTGGGGAGTACCCAAACGAGTGCTGGGCAGAGGCAAATAGACTGTGCACGCTGTTCACCAGCTCTGCTCCCTCTCCCCCCACCCCTACTGTCTCTCTGTTGCATGGTTTGAGGCGGGGGGGGGGTTGAGCCAATAAAGGGATATGGACTGTGTGCACATAAACATGCTTGCACACTCCCCAGCTCCTCTACCTCTCCCATCCACTGCAGCTCTGTTGCCAGGCATGGCAAGGGTTCAAGGCATGGCAGGGAAGGGAAGGGCAGGGGGCACCAGAGGTCTAATTGGTTCTGGGTAGGTCTAACTGATGTTCCCAAGTTGTCCATCTTTGAAGTAAATCCTATTAAACCAATGGACCCTGTTGGGTGGCCTCATATCAGTTTCTATGGATAGGAACATTACCGGGAATAACATTTTCTCTGCCATGCTTTTTGGGACTGCAGTGGGGACCTCCACAGTGACAGAGCTTCCCCACTTGCCAGAAGAGATCAGCAGAGGGCAGTGGATGGGGATGACCGCCCAGTCCTAAAATCTTTGAGCAGCTCGGGGGGGGGGGGGTAGGATTGCAGCCTTCATGTGCATAGGATACAGCCTAAGACAATCAATCCACTCTCTTAGCCTCAGCAATGTCCCCCAGCAATATGGGATATACAATATTACTCCTTAACCTTTTAAGATTGTTGCAAAGATTAAGCATGCAGTAACATATTGTGAAGTGCTTTGAAAACTCCAACATTCTATATCAATGTGTTTGTGGAATGCTCTCTCCAGGGTGGTTTGTCTGACATCTACTTTGAGGTCATTTCAGTGCCATGTGCAGATATTTTTTATTTCCCCAGACTTTTAAATATTACATTTTATTCCTCCTGTATGTTTATTGTACGCCTAATTGTAAGCCACCCTGTACATACACATCTACATATACGTACGTATCTTTTACTTTTAAAAAGCTTTTAAAATACAAAACCTCTGGCTTTGCATCACAACAGACAGGAGATAATGGAAACCAGAGACATTGCTTCATATGTTCAGGAAAACAAGAGCTGTATTCAACTAATGTTTAACCAGAGCCTATGTCTACTGAACTTACTGAACCTAAGTTAATCCTGATGTACTGCAAAATCCATTAAGACCAAAGGACAGTGGTGTCTTTGCACCCACAAAGGCATGGCCACCATGCGTAGAATGTTAATGGAAAGATAGTAAACCTTTTCCTTTCCAGAACCTTGCTCGTCTGTGCACTGGTGAGGCCAGGATCCACAAAAGACAGAAGGTTTCTTCTTCAGCCTATATAGCACCATTTCTTTTTCTTCTTCTTCAAACCCTGGCCTTGTCTTGGGAGGCAAGACAGCACCACTATAGACTTGTCTTAGCAGTCAGCTAAACGAAAAGAGGAGCATGGCACACTAAGTTGCAGAGTGACTTGCTGGGCCAAAAGAAGTTGGCAGCTATGCCAGCTCACTGTTAAAATGGACAAAGCATGGAGGAAAGGAAGAATGTAATGATAGAGTGGCTGATTCAAAATGTAAGGCTCAAGAGGGAGGCTGTCCACTTGTGCAGAGCACCAAATACTTCTATAATGAACAAAGGAAGATTTCTGTGTGTGCTGGGGGTAGGAATGCTGCACTACAGAGCCATATGAAGGCCTGGGGTGGTGCTCTTTCTCACCCCACTTGGGAAGCAACTACAATGGCAGCGCCACACTGCACTCTGCTAATACTACAACAGAAGTATTTATGGATACAAGGCATTCAATCCAAGTTCAGGGACCGATACACTTTCTACCTCCTTTTTAAAAAAATAATGGTCCATAGGCAACACACACACGGTCATGTCTAAATGTTTTTATTTTTACTTCCCTGTGATAAGCCCAAGTTAGGTGATGGCTCCTAAGCAGCTGTTATCTGCATTCCCTACCAGTTTTTCTAGCCAAGCTTCAGAACTGAGCTTTAGATGGAGAAACATCACCAACTGAACTCCTTAAAGAAAGCAGCTTGCCCAGCCCAGCAGAATCTATTATTGACTTTGGCATAGTGTATTTTGGTCCCTCCAGCACTGTGTGGAAAGGAATAGTATGGTCCAAATTACTAGCAACTTTTAGGTCCAACATTGATGCAGGCAACAGATCCTTCAGTTTCTTTTCAGCTTTATATTTCTATGGTTCTGCATGGGCCCTAATAAATTAGAAGCATGTCAATATTTTTTTTCAAGTGAGAGAGACAGCATCTGGACATTGTCCCTTAGTTGTTTATCACATCTGTTTGTCCTTGAATTAAATATAGAATTGGCCCATTACCATAGTTTAAAAACAAAAAACAAAAACCACAATGCCATATGGCTAAGGGTTCACTGTCCTTTAAGTCAATTACATATTCATGCTGATGCTGCAGGCTAGTCTTAATGGCTCCAGATGAATCAAGATACGATTGATTTCTGTTTGCATTTTTATTATTTGATTATTTCTAAAGAATAGTAGAAAAAGAAAGGTGCTTACTCTACAACTCTGAACACAAAAAATGCATTATGTGCTGCAGAGTAGAAAGAAACTGTACTTCAGTCCAGCACACCAGCTTAAAGTCTACTCTCCACACAGTTGCTTAAGTGTGCACCTAAAAATGTAATGTATGTTGGCAGAGCCAATGTGCTTTTAATCACATTGTGTGTCTATACATACATACATACACTTAGGAGATCTCGGATTAGTTATATCTATTCTGTGTATGTGATGAACCTGGGTTTGCTTCTATCTGCAAGGACAGAAACCAGAATGAAGGTCTCCTGACTCCTCTCATACTCAACAGTATCTGTGATGGATAATTTTATGGACCAGAATGAAACACCTAAAGTGATTAAGATGATACATTTTTGTCTATTGTCTGAACTTTCCCTCTTTTCCTATATACTTAAATCTTCGTCAAGTATAATGGTTACTTATATTAAGTGGTATTTTTTGGATGAAAGTTGCTATTTCAAATATTGGGCCATAGCCACTCTACTTTGGGTGTTCTAATGAGAAGTTTTCAACATGAGGAATCCCTTTCCCGCAAAACAAAGCACCACACAGCAGTCTTTGAATTATTTTAATATGTTTTCTGTAATATATGAAATGACAAGTGCTTCTCATCTTGAACATTCATGTGTCTTGTCCCTTTCCATCAGGACCAATGGGTGTTTATTTGTGATGTAGGGGTGATTCCCCCCCCCCCAGGAGTGAATGGTTAAACCTCCCCTCCTCACATGCTGTAGTCTGAACCTGGATCAGATGCCCTTTCACTTGGTTTAAACTCTTTTACAAATGGTTATTCTATACTATATTACCAAAGAAATGCTACTCCTAAGATTTAATCATTCCAATGAACTCTAAAAATGAGGCCCTTCTAAAGTAGTTACATTCCATGGGAAGTCCTAGAATAAGTACTGGTGATGTTTCAAAGCCAGCTGACTATGTATGTGGATTTAAAGCCATTTCATAACTTCTGGTAGAGAAGGAAAATACGATTTAAAAAACCAGCTCAGCTCAATCTTAGCTATAGTTCAGTAATGACGGCCTTGTAATATAGGAATTTATTGTGCTGTAGACTGTTTTCCTACCATCATATCCAGAAACAGCTGTGCCGACAGTGCTAATTCCACATGATTTAAGGTTTAATCAACTTGGAAAACACCAGCCATTGTATTTTATTGCAGCAATTTTGTGAATTCTGCCATGACTATTCATATGCAGGTCACACATACAAAATATCTTCCTGATATGTTGCTGTGTTTTTTAAGGATTTTGACCTATTCACAGTGGCATTTCCATTAAAGCCCAGGGTCTGATTCCTCATGCTGCTTCATGAGAGTGGAAAGAAGAGTGCTATAATAATAAGATTTACATCTGCACTTTCACGGGCACTATGAAATATGCTGACCTTGCAAAGAATATACTTTTGCAAAAGAAGCAAATGCTAATATGAAATTATCCCTGATGATTTCAGAGTGCTAATATATCAGGGTGGAGATACTGCCCATTCTTGTGGAAGGTTAGATCGCTACATAACATGTACACTGGAGTTTCTTGATAAGAGTAACTGATCATCTTGATCCATTGCCTGTCCAGCACCTCTAAAAAAATATGTACTTCAGAACACAGAAATAGAAATACACATCTCTGTGTCCATGAAGGACTTCTTCATGTTGAGGACTGTCCAAGTGGCAGTAGAAGTGTATGAAAAGAGTAGGCCTCTGGCCTCTAAAATGAAAATGAAGTGATACCAGATGCTGAAGGACTCTTTGCGTTCAGAAAATAGATTACAGGCAAAGTGTTTCTATTCTTTTTCTTCCCATTTTCTCATTTATTTTACTGCTAACCTATGGAAAAGCTGCCAGTTACATGAGACTAGGAACATTATTCATAGAATTGAATAACCTTACTGTTCTATAAGTATTAATATATTAATTACATCCAGCCTTAGGGTTCCAAGTTTTGAAACATGATTACTTCTTGCCAGTTATTTTGAAAGGAAGACTGAATTCCAAGTAAAATTTGCAACATGATGAGAGATATACAAAACTTGATTAAAAATTAGGAAAAGCATATTAATTAAATACAAGTTATTAAGGATGGAATCCATACTGTACAAACTTACAGTTACATGGGAATTATCTGTGTGACGCTCAAGCAATTTCCCCCATCCAGTTCCAGCTGGCTGCCCCCAAATCCCATAAAGCAAGGGGAGCTATGATCTGAGCGTAACTATGAAACTGTGCACCTAGTTATTTCTGCTGATTTTCACTGTGGTCAACAGACTAAAGGGCATAATCTTGAAGCAGTAGTAGTCATGGCATATAGGCTGCAAATGATCTGTGAGAAAGTGGGTGTACAATCTCATTTAGCCAAGAAATGGTCTGAAGGCACAAGGCACCATTCTACTGCTGTTATAGTTCATTTATTTATATCCTGCTTTCCCATCACATGATGCCCAGGAGTGGTTTAGAAAAGTCTTAAAACAAGAATAAAAAATGGGATATGCAACAAAACGTCAAGTGCTACTCTTCATGGTGCCAGCCAACCCTTTCCATCCCCAGGATAATCCATTCTATTTATTCTCCTATTTTGATTCTCCGTTATTCCCCCCACTCCACAAACAGAATAGATTTTCTCAGGTACCCATATAAATAGAGGTGGAATGATGGGGAAAAAAGCAAAAAAAAGCAGAGACATCACCTTGCCAACAAAGGTCCATATAGTTAAAGCCATGGTTTTCCCAGTTGTGATGTATGGAAGTGAGAGCTGGACCATAAAGAAGGCTGATCGCCGAAGAATTGATGCTTTTGAATTATGGTGCTGGAGGAGACTCTTGAGAGTCCCATGGACTGCAAGAAGATCAAACCTATCCATTCTTAAGGAAATCAGCCCTGAGTGCTCACTGGAAGGACAGATCCTGAAGCTGAGGCTCCAATACTTTGGCCACCTCATGAGAAGAGAAGACTCCCTGGAAAAGACCCTGATGTTGGGAAAGATTGAGGGCACAAGGAGAAGGGGACGACAGAGGACAAGATGGTTGGACAGTGTTCTCGAAGCTACCAGCATGAGTTTGACCAAACTGCGGGAAGCAGTGGAAGACAGGAGTGCCTGGTCTGCTCTGGTCCATGGGGTCACGAAGAGTTGGACACGACTAAACAACAACAACAACATGATGTTGTTGTTGTTGATGATGATGATGATGAGTAGCAGCGTTATGTGCCCCTTGTGCAGGGGAACTGCCAGCACAACCCTAAAACTGGTGCTGGTTGAAGTCACTCCTACCAAGTCTCTTCTTTTGCATTCCTCCTTGGTTTTTATCGTTTTCAAGATCTCCCTGAGCCTTTTAACTAGGGGAACAATAGCACTTCCCCAGTATTGAATTACTCTTGCAGCCTAGTATCACCATCTACAGTAATTCTGTGGAGGAGTCCATGCCTTTCAGGATTTCTAGCTTGCTGGACTCAATGCCTTTTTTGATGTACAGAATGATGCTACCTCCAGTAAATCCTTTCCTGTCCTTTCTATAGAGTTTATATATTGAGATATAGCCCTGTCCCACTGGTTCTCTCATTCCACCAGGTCACATCTGCTGCCCTTTTTAAAAATTCCAAATGTGCCCACAGGTCCATAGAACCCCATGTTAACAGATAGCCATGGAGAACCACTTGGGGACTGACAAGCTACAAAATCAATATTAAAGTCATGGTAACTCAAAATGAGGGAGAACTTATTTTACTCATCCTGCCCAAATCCTTAAGGCTAGCTCTATTGCACATGCCACTTCAGATTAGATTTTACCAGATAAAATATTTACAGGAATGTGGACCCTTCCTATGGAAGGGCACATGCCTGCTTTAAGCTCATGCACGAATAATCTAAACTATATAATCCTTCTGACATATCAATTCATGCAATACTGCTATCACCTTTCTTGGGGTACTCAGTTCTGAATAATGAGCTCGTGCTTGAAAAGGTGTGTCATTCATATCGGCAAAATATGAGACAGAGAGTACAAGAGACTTTTTCCAACTTGTCAACAAGTTGCTTTAAAATGTTACTTCGCTGGGTTCAGCTAAATAAAGTCAAATGTTCTTCATCTGCTTTTAACAATATAACTGCATACATAATAGGCATAGTATAGCAGACCTAGTAGCACGGAGTGTAACCCTTCAATTGCCTTTGAGGATTCCATGGCTGCATCCAGCGGAGATAAAACAGGCCATGTTTCATTATGCTCGACAAGGCTCCTGTTTATTTCTATATGATCAGAATTTGAGATGGATTAACAATTTGGGAATGTTCATTTCCATAAATATTCCCTTCCCCCAATGCCCCTGTACAATTTCCCAACATTTACACCCTTTCTTCTGTGCTCCCTAATCCATTCCATCTTTCCATCCATCCTCTTATTTACCAGGACAGCTGTGTTTTATTTTCATGATCCTGACTTTCTTATTTTCCTTCATTTCAAACAATGCTTCCACTTGAGTTCGCTACAGTTATTCCACAGAGACAATATTACTAACCACAGATTTTAATAAAAATTACTTCTTCTGATGTCTCACATGCCAGATGGATAAAAAGGACTAGAGGCCTGCAAACCCATACAGGATATTAATAGCAGGTGAAGACACCTGTGATTAATACTTCGTGATTTCTTTCTTGTGACCCAAACACTCTCTCCCCAGTGCATATGTAGGAGAACAAAAACAAAGTTAGAAGTGGATCACGGAAGACTGAAGAAAACAAGTTTTCTTATAGCAGCACAACCAAAATGGATAATACAGGTGGTGAAGCAGGATACATAGTTGAGAATTCCTGAAATGTCATATGAACTGGCAAATGATGAGGAACCAGCATTGAGACAAAGAAGAAGAGCCAGGGAGGGCTGGGAGAAAACACACTCTGAAACTTTGGAGAACTGCTAATGGTCAGTGTATATAATACTGAGCTAGATGGACCAATATTTTGACTCAACAGAAGGCAGCTCCTGAATTTCTAAGAAGAACTATCCTCCTCCTTTAATTCCTTTATTGGTTTCTTAATATTTATGGCAAGACAAGCAATCTGTTTATTGCAACATCTATATACAAAAGACATTGAGCTTATCTTGACTAGGTTTAAAGTAACCCTGCTGAACATTTCTAGACAGTGAAGTACCCACATTCTTTTTCTCTGTTGCTATTAATACAGTGTGACATGACAGTGGGGAATGATGTGTACAATTGTTTTACAATACCTCGTAGTAGTGGTAGATTTTTGATCCTGCATGAATCACCACAGCAATGAAAGAATGTGTCATTCTCATTGACTAGCCAAGATGCATTATTTCTGGAAGGTCTATTTGAACTGAAAGGCTGCTACTCCCACAAAAGTTTGTCTTTCCTCTCTCACTCAGCTTCAATTATAGCACTAAGTGATCTTTGAGCAGAATAAAAGAAACAGCTGCTTTCCTTTGGGCTTTCAAATACCATTTGTGCTCGTTTTTTCCTCTTGGAAAGGTTATACCAATTAGTGGAGTAAACAATGCGCTGGAAATCTTTACTAAAATCTTACATGCATCAAGTGTATCTGCCTACTGTTCTATGCTTTGTATGATCAGCTCATTTGATCACTAACTCAGCAATAACAGAAGAGCTTAGCTGACTTATTTTTAAAGCTCTTTTTCGGAACTTTTGGCCAAGTTCTGTCCTCGTCTAGGCTCTTGATTTCATTGAGATCTCAACAACACTGGGCTCCGCTCTAAGTACTATGACATGCTTTTAAAGTAATCAGTTCTTTGCTAACCTCTGGTGGAGGATTCTGCTTCAGAAAAAATTTCAAGGGGAGGGAATGCACTATTGTGGGCCAACCACCTAGAAAGCCTTTTAAAGTCCTCATCCTTACTTTATGGAATATGGGTAGGATAATCAACTGTATGTTGTCAAAATATCTTAAAGAATGTCCATACAGGTGAGGGTAAAATTGCTTTGGTTATCCAAGCCTTCTAGGATTCTGAATTGTGTGATTGGAAGAATATAGAAAACTCATGAAAAACTGGCACAATGTTCTCCTGTTTAGAAATGTAAAAGTGTATCTATGTGGATATCAAGTTGTCCCCCTGCCCCCATCCATTGTGCTCCTTTTTAGTCACAACATTTTACATTAGTAGCCTCTGAACAATCTTTGAGGGAAGTCCACACAGAATGTTTTAAGAAGTTGCTGCAGTAAAGCAAAGCCAAAGCCTTTGCAAACCTCCTCCTACTTCCTTTTAAGTATCTATTCTTGCTACAATCTTAAAGGGAATGGCAGACTCACAAAGGCTTTTGCAAGCCACCTCCCTTACCTTTAAGACTGGATCTCACATGTTTTTCCTGTCAGCAGCAAATGGGGGGCGGGTCTTCCCCACCCTCACCTCTGCTGCCACCTGCCTGCTCAAGTATGCAAGCTGCTTGTGAGAAGTGCTTTAAGGCAGCTCCCAAGGTTCCATTTTAGCTGAACAGGATGCCATGAGCTGCCCTTAAGCACTTCTCAAAGCAGTTTTTGAAGCACCCACTTTCATTTAAAGGAGAAGGGTGGCAGATGCTTCAAACAGCACTTCTGAGAAATGCTTTAAAGCACACCCCACAGTCCCATTTTGACCGACACAGGATGGGGCCCTGTCTTAAAATGTTTCTCAAAAGTGATGCTTCTCGCCCACTCCACTGCAATCTTTCACCTGCTTGCAGGAGGAGCACATGAGCTGTGCTTTTGAGAAGGCTTTAAACTCCACTCATGAGCTGATGAATGAAGATTAATGTGCTGCTGACTTGGCTGTGAAATACTGTTCCCTGCTGGCAATAGGGTCCACAACCAATACAGGGTTAAACCCTGTCCTCCTGCACATCAGCAGTGATGCCTGTCACCAGTGACATCAACTGATGGCTGGGTGGGCATGGTTGAGGAGGAATGGCCTTGTGGGCCAAATTAGACCCCTTGGCATGCCAAGCCTGCAGGCCAGAGGTTTCCCAATCCTCCTATAGTCTCTTCTTTTAGATTCAAAATAGGAGCATTGTTATTAGTACATTTACATGATATTCTCCAATCTGAGGATAAATATTAAAGGAATCTTTTGAAGCAGTAATTAGTTTTCAGGACTGCAACAGATCTTCACTTTCAGTGCCTGTGAATTTGTTTGTCAAGTTAGGGAAACAATAATATATGACAACAGAGAACTCGTTTCTAATATCTTAGTTTCATTCCAAATGCCACTATATCAGCTGGGACACTTATTAAGTAGCTGCAATGTTTTGTATACCTCTGTTGCAAAATAGTAGTATTTGTTTTCTTTAAAAAGGGGGAAATGATGAGGTATGCATGACAGAAGTTCAAGCTACAGCCAACTGCTGTCTGTCACTATCACAGCAAATCATCAAGACTGGTAAAATGGATTCTATATTGCATCAAGTGGCTTACCAAAAGGTCCTCCTATGACCTTTGTGGTAGAGAATTTTTTATTATTAAGTGTTGGCTGGAAAAATAGAAACTGATACTTATGTGATCTGGCCTTAATTGTGCACACTGGGGCAGCCAGGAATGCTTTAAGGAAACCAAAACAACAATAAAAGTAAATTAAATATATAGCTGTAGGCCACAGATGGCTACAATTCCTGCAGTCTGGTTTTCCAGTATAATTCTGGCAGATTAGGAACCATGCATGGCGTAATGAATGATACTCTGAGTATGCATTCTATATACAAGTCACATTTAGTTAAGTAATGGTCCTATTGTCCACACAATCTACCTTCAGAATCGGGGGGGTGGGGAGGGGTGGACTCTTCTGATAATGGAGATTTATACATTGGTTGTATAGTGCTAGCTTTAATAGACCAAACTTGAGACAACAAGTTAGGTCTTGGGGACATTAGTGAGGTGGCGGGAGGGGGGACTCAGACAACAATGGCTGCATTCCTGTGGCTATTTACAATTGCATTTACTATGTACTAGCAGTATGATCCACCCAAAGATAAGCGTCTAAGTTCTGTTTACTTTAATGGGAAAACTGAGAATGTGCTCAACACTCTCCATCAAAACCAACAGGGATTTAAATGAGCTTATCATTGAGTGAATTGTACCAAGGGGGTTTTCTTGCCTCTGCAGCTGTTTCAGAATTGTTTTAGTACTGTGTAAGAGCTTTGCGATTCTAGCATGCATTTCACTTTCACTTTCTTGCACTGGATTTTGGGACACTATTGAAGGTCCTCATCCTGCTCATCTACAAGCAAACATAGGGGATTCTAGAGTGTGCTGCTGTAACCCACACAATGCAAAGTGTGAAGCTGGTGCAAGAAATCACATATCCCATTGCCTGGCATTACTTATAACCCTCTTGTGGCACATTAAATTTTTTAAAAAATGAATATAATATTATTATTATTATTTATTAAATTTATATACTGTCCTTCAGCCATAGATCTCAGGGCAGATCACAATATGTTGCTACCCATGTAAATATACCCCGTTGTGGGAGAAGCAAATCAATTCCATTGATAGTTAATACTGCACAACATGAAAAATGCAACAAGGAAAGAGAACCCAGGAAGTAGGAGACAAAGAAAGAAATGCCAGCATAACATATAAGCAGGAAGTCCCGTATTAAATTCCTGCAGTGTGTAGCATATACATTACTCAAGGATTGGCACTGAGAAATTCCACTATATAAGTTGACCACTTTCTGAGAACACACACTGAGCAAAATTCTTATTGCTAGAGGAAATTAGTTTGTTATTAGAAATGCAGGTTGAAGACAGAGGTAACATCCAAAGTATGATAGAAATGGTTTGTACACACATTTGCTACATTCTGAGGCATATCTCTTCAGGGCACAGGATGTGTGTTTAAACCACTTCCATCATACTTGTCTGTTTTTACCCCCAAGTTAAATGAGTAATCATTATGCAAATGATACAATCTTTCATCCTCAAAGACCAAGAATTCTGCAACTAGAACACACATTATGGTGTCTAGACAATTTCCGTGATTATTCCTGAGATACTGAAAAATGACTGCACATTTTGGAAACTTGAGAGACTCCTAACCACTTCCCTACCTTAATCACTCTGGACTAAGAATAATTTATTATTTCATTATTACTATTAAGGTTTGTATCTTGTCCTTCCACCAAGGAGTTAAGAGCAGCATCTTATCTGCACAAAAATCAGATGAAAAAGATCAGGCTAAGCAAGCTGTGAGTCTCACAAATAAGCACGGCACACAGATGGACTAGACGATCCTCGGTGTCCCTTCCAACTCTACAATTCTATGATTCTATAGATGAATCTGGACTGCCAGCATTGCAACCCAGTATGCTAACCACTGAACTGGACATGGTTCAGTGTCAAAGATGTAAGTGTCTCCCTTCTCCCCAATGTCCCACCCCCAGAAAAAAACCCCTAGGGAGCCACCAAGATTTTTCAGAAGATAGGTAAGGAAAAGAACAAGATCTGTGATGTCTGCCACAACGTACGTATATACTTGTCACCAGGCCCAATGTTTGAGACAGCAGTGGCTATTTGGCATCTTGATTTTAGCATTCCTGGTTAAAGGTGAGCTTTGGCTGAAAATGTTTATACCTTTGATGGGTCATAGTTATATAGGATGTATTTTGCAACTTGTACAGGTATTATTTTACCAGTACTCTTGTCACCTTACTCAGGACCATACTGTATCTTCAATACACTGCTTCCCAAAGCCCTTGCTGGCTTCCTCTGCAAAACAAAAACCCTTTGATAGTAGAGACTTAAGAGGTGAGTATACAGAAAGATCAGCAGAAGTCATAGCTGGTGGTAACATCCAGCACAGGATAAGCAGCTGATCTTAAAAAACATTTAAAATGGTTTAGCTGATGTAAGCTTGATATGATGACATTGTAACAGAACATGGAAGATTCATGGATTACTTACTGATTTTGTTTCTTATTTCATTTACTTTTTCTCCCATAGATTTTGCTTCAGCAAACCTAGTAAACAAAACAGTGTAGGCTAGTTAGATTACTGTAAAACAGAATTGGTGGCACATACTTTGGTGTCAATAGATCAACACTCTTTTCTACTTGTGGAATATGAGCTCTTTCTTTTATCTTTTAATCTGAGTTCATTCTTGAACAACATTCCAACTGAGATAGTTGCAGGTTCCTCTTTATATTTGCAATTTGCATTTTTTAAAAATTCCATGACCAAATAATGCAAAACAAAACGTTACCATAATCAACATGCATTGTTCATAGATAGTAATGATGAAGAGGCAAGACTTGCGAAACGTCATTTATTATCTGTTTTTTTAAAGCAGGAATCAATGCTCCTCTGTTTGTTTTCCCTCACTCTGCCTATCCAATTTCAGGATCAAGGTAGTGAAACATACTTTTCACTTTTTATGTTTTGTATCCTTTTCACTGCACATTCTGAAATAACACTTTTTTGATACATGTTTCAGGATTCCCACATCCCTTTACTGGGTTGTTGTTTTTTTAAAAGTCCAAGTCCTTATTTGTAACTGGCATTTCTCCGCTTTTAGAATTGTCCTAGCAAATTTCACAATACCTGTGCAATTATTTTAATGTAAAAAACAACAATTATAAAAAATTGGGGTGGGAAGTACAACAACAAACCAATATTAATAATCAACCAAACTAGCTTGGGCAATTTTTGGACATGGTAATTTTATTTAAAAACAAAGAACAAATAGACATTTCTTTCATAGCATGTTTCTAACCTAAACACTACTTTTTTCCAGAATCACCTTTAAAAAGCATCTAACGCACATCTCCTCATTAGGCTTCAGCAAAAAGAAAGCTTGCATGCATACTATTTCGGCTTACTTCAACACATGACTGACTCAAGTGATGGAAAACTGAGGGGAAAACATGCAGGCAGGCTGCAGGAAATGGCACCAGTGACTTGGTAGGCTGCAATATTTTCCTCTATGCTTGTACTCACCTAATTAACCCTCATACTGGTCAGAAGTGCTGAAAAGGCAAACCATGAAAAAAAAAAGATCTAATGACGTGTTTTGCATGGTTATGAGTGTTAACCCAAGTGGTCTGGCAAAACGTGTGCTGGAATTGTGTTCTAACGGCAAAACTACTGTTCTTTATGTGCTAAACTAACAGGCACCAATACTTCCATAGTTTATTAAATGTTCCTTCTTCCATTCTGGTAAATCACTATATTACAACTCTGCAGGTAGGAATTAAGTTTGTGTGATGACTTTTATTAGCAAGACTTCATATCCTAGCTGCTTCCTGGACAACAAGGATCATGCTTTGATAACGTCGCAGATTTAAATTTATGATATATTCTCCACAGAGCTACCACTGAAGACAGTTTCCAAGCTGTAGCTGGGGCAGAATAGAGTGACATTTTTTCTGCTACAGGCAGCGTATTACACCAGTGCTTGCTTGCTTGCTTGGGTGGAACAGGTGACCTATTAGCTTCTAGACCCAATTAAACTTACACAACTCCGAAGAACTTGGGCCTGCACATTTCAGGAAACACTTTTTCCCTACACGGTATGCATTAGTTCAGGTTTTGCCAATATGGCACCTTCCAGATGTTTTGGTTTACAACTCCTATCACTCTCAGTGTGCTGGATGGGGCTGATGGCAGCTGCAGTCCAAAACATCTGGAGGGTGCTAGATTGGTGGAGACTGTTCTAACTACCCAACATCTGTCAGAGCAGGGTCTCCTTGTCTATGGCACTAAACTCCCCATTGCTAAAGTTCAGCATTATGTAGCTTAGGAGTCATATGGAAGGCCCACTGAGATGCATGGGAAGTATTCATTTGCACTTTGGTGGCAATGAATACTCCTGGCCTTAAGGAAACAGCCTGTGCTGTCACTAGTGGCCCTTCCTGCCACTCTTTTTCTTGAAAGTGTAATTCTGTTTTAGAAGGAATACTGTTAGCAGGGAGGGCTAATGAGGAGACCATGGATCTGGTCATTCAAAGCTTTCCTACGGAACTGCCACAAAGAGGCCCAGATTTATCCAAGAAAGTTCAGGAAAATCAAACAAATTATGAGATGAGATGAGGGAGGAAAGAGCACAACCCTCTCTAGTTATTAATATTGTCTTTGTGAAATATTTGAGCCTTTTGCAGTTCTCAGACATTTCTTCTGGGAGGCAATTGCCACAGAATTCAATGTGCAGATATTCTCCCACCAAGATATAAAGTTGGTTGACAATTTCCTTCCTTGCTGATGCTGACATATTCCACTGAAAAGGAACGGTTGTTTTCAGACTGTTGCTTAGACTCTCAGAGTTTCCCACTCTTGCCCGAGAAAGGCTCCCAGCATCAGCTGTTGCTCCCCTAACCACTTAATTGTGGCACTAGGTGTTCTAGAGGAGACGCCAGGGACTCCTCCTGGCCATGTTCATGTGCTTTGTTGCAGGAGACAGAACTCGTTCAGTGGCATTTGTGTTCAACACACGGCATCTTTCACATGTGACAATGTTTGGACATTAGCCAGAGGAATGCTGTTATTGGTGGGTGATACAGAGTTGCAGAGGTAGTTAGCTTTTGGCCATCTAGATGTTGCTGGACTACAACTACCAATGTCCATAACTACAGGCCTGTTGGCTGGAGCTGATGGGAGCTGGAGGTCAACAACATCTGGAGGGGAACAGGTTAGCCACCCCTGTGCTAGGCTCTCAGATGAAATGGCCTTGCCTTTTTCCCCGACTGGTATTACTGTGTTTCTGATGTTACTGATTGGAACGCGTAGGGCCTAATTAGTTACACTGGCTTAAGCTCCAGTGTAGTGGTGACTATGTTAGTTGCAACATAAGACTGTACTTACGTGTTCAGGCTTGCAGTAAAGACAAGTTGCATGCCTCCCTGAAGTCTGAAATTTAACTTCTGGAGAAGTAGGCTAAAATTTGAAGGTTGGGAAACTAGTAACTTACACTAACATATTTTAAAGGCATCCTGAAATCTCCTCAGAATGCAATAGATAACAAAGTGCCAGTGACTTACTAAGGACTGGCAATGAAAATGTTGATCAACGGTCAGGGTTGATGCTGTGCAGTCTAAAGCAACATTTCCCAACCTGTGGGTTGTGATTTGCAAGTGGATTGTAAAGCCTGTCCAAGTGGGTTTGGAGCTTTGTAAGTAAACTCAAAATAATTATTGCAAATGTGGTGACAGTTTGCCAGGTACTCATACAAGGAGTTACAGCTTGCCTCTGATGTGGAAACACTGGAGGCAGCACCTGAACATCAGAGGAAAGCTGTGAAAGTCACTTAAAACAAATCCCTGTACCTTGTGGTGAACCATCACCAGATCTGCTGGCAGGTTTAGTTAATAGTTAAGTGAAGTTTGCTTAATCAGAATAAGAAATGTTATCTTTATCCTGTGTATCCAGAATGATCTGAGATTATGTCTGACAACCATCAAACCCCACATTGACCTACTTGTTAGCAAACTCCACCACCCAGTTGATTCTTGCCAAAACAATCTTTATCATGAATAAAACTATTAAAATATTCATGGCTTGTTTCATATTGCTTGTGTAACCATATGCTTTTAGAATAATTTTTTATAGTTTATGAAGCAATATCCTGAAATCAGATGGCCCATAAACAAAACTTTGAATAACTTTGTAAGTACTATAAATATTTCAACAAATTCCACATTAATAGGGTCATTAAGTAAATTTTAGCTTGGATGCCTCAAGTAATGGTTACAAAATAGGCAAATTTGGAGTTAAAATGCACAAAACTGATGGCTGCTGAAGACCAGAGGTCCTATATTCATGTGACAATAAAACGATGGGTCACCATACCAAGTAAATTTGAACTTGTGGGTTGCATCCTCAAGAGGTGGGGAACTATTGATTTAAAACATATGGGAAGCATCAGGTTGCAGAAGGCTGCACTACTGGGTTGACAGATCTGACTCTCCCTGAGACCGCACAGGTAAGGAACCGACAATGTGAGCCTCCCAATTTCTAGTTCTTCAGTTTGCAGAGGTATTTGAGTCAAGTCTCTAACATTTAGCTTACTTTAACTTTTATTTTAATGTTATCTACACTTAGCTTATACAGATAAACAATCACATAAAAAGGAGGGATTAAAATATGTATTTAAAGATAATTCCCTTGAAATAAATCAAAGATACCTGTGGGATGACTCATTCTGTTTGGGGTTTTGTGGCCAGGACAGTCATGAAATTTTGAATGGTTACTCAGATGTGTATAATCATCATTGTACAGATTGAAGACATAACTATAGCATTTAACTGTTAGCAGAGCCTTGGGTTTAAGTGATTATCTGGGCAAGAGTTGGTCTAGCAGAAGCTATTGGCAAAACCCGCAAGTTCCATTTTTGTCTAACAAAACGAGCAGTGGAACAAAGCTAAGAAATAGCACTTTTCCACATGAGAGGCACAGCTGGGCAACTGTCTCCTCTCAATTAGTCACTTTTTCTTTCAAATTGTAAGCAGCTAGTATCTTAGGACTCCATATCCTTATTTGAAGGATCATTTCTATGGTGAGTAACCAGAGAGGTGTACTCGAAAGTGATTGCTTTAAGAGCCGAAGCCAACATAGATAATTGGGCCATACTCAACACACTGCTTCTGATGTAAACAGAGAAGAAGTTATGGAAATGGTTTGTCCTGGGTTTTGTTTGTTTGTTTGAAGCATTTGCTGGAATATAAGGGATAGCTTGCAAGCTGTGAAAAAGAGACATTTTCTCAACCTGGATTTACAGAGGAGTTGGCTTGATGAGTTACATGACCTAATAAGTTATTTACCAGCCTGCCACAGTTTCCCTGTCTTCCTAGAGGAAAGGACCTAACCCTTTCCAGCAGTCTACCTCTTATTTTTGCCTCTCCAGTCTCCCATGCTCTTTTGAGCAGACACTTCCTGATGGACATCATCTGGCATCAGTGGAGACAGGGGCAGCTGGAGGTGCAGTCTGCAGGTGTGCTGCTGCTGAATGATACTCCAGATGTTGTTAGACTATGACTGCTATCACCCCTGATCATTAGCTATGCTGGTTGGGGCTGATGAGAGTTGGAGTTTAACAACATCTGGAGGACAAGTTGGTCAACCACGTTCTACAGGCACATACACAGTTTAGATCTAGTTGGCCATTCAGCAGCAGCATATTTGGACAACACAGCTGCAACTATCCCCATCTCTACTGCCACCATACAATATCTGATTGAAAAGGTTATGGAGACCCTCTTCCTGGTCATCTAGCATTCAGCAGCCATAGGTAAAGGTAAAGATACCCCTGCCCGTATGGGCCAGTCTTGCCAGACTCTAGGGTTGTGCGCTCATCTCACTCTATAAGCCGGGAGCCAGCGCTGTCCGCAGACACTTCCGGGTCACGTGGCCAGCGTGACAAGCTGCATCTGGCGAGCCAGCGCAGCACACGGAACGCCGTTTACCTTCCCGCTGGTAAGCGGTCCCTATTTATCTACTTGCACCCGAAGGTGCTTTCGAACTACTAGGTTGGCAGGCGCTGGGACCGAGCGACGGGAGCGCACCCCGCCGCGGGGATTCGAACAGCCGACCTTTCGATCGGCAAGTCCTAGGCGCTGAGGCCCATTATTATTATTATTATTATTATTATTATTATTATTATTATTATTTACATTTGTTAATCACTTTTTTAAAGTCTCAAAGCAATTTAACAAGATAAAATATGGCAGTTAAAAACAATAAAAACCAGAAAATTAAACCAATGTATAATACAAAAGACATTGCATTCTGCATTCTTGAAAGACCTACATTGGTTCCCAGTATGTTTCCGAGCACAATTCAAAGTGTTGGTGCTGACCTTTAAAGCCCTAAACGGCCTCGGTCCAGTATACTTGAAGGAGCGTCTCCACCCCCATCATTCTGCCCGGACGCTGAGGTCCAGCGCCGAGGGCCTTCTGGCGGTTCCCTCATTGCGAGAAGCAAAGCTACAGGGAACCAGGCAGAGGGCCTTCTCAGTAGTGGCGCCCGCCCTGTGGAACGCCCTTCCAGCAGATGTCAAAGAGATAAACAACTACCTGACATTCAGAAGACATCTTAAGGCAGCCCTGTTCAGGGAAGTTTTTAACGTGTGATATTTTACTGTATTTTTGGTTTCTATGGAAGCCGCCCAGAGTGGCTGGGGGGGCCCAGCCAGATGGGCGGGGTATAAATAAATTTATTATTATTATTATTATTATTATTATTCAAAATGCCCATCCAATAACATAATAACGAGGACAAGTACTAATCATTACTATCCTCTGCAGCCACCACTGACCCATATATCTATATATATTTTCCTATAAAAAAAATTTGTGCCTCTGTTGAAATGGGCTCTAGCGTACCAAATTTTAGGCCATAATAAATCTGTTATCCATGACACACTTGGTTGTGGCTAACATACCCACCTCTCTGGAATTAGTTAAGCAGTTTGGAAATAAAAAATATAACAGACAAAATTTCAAGTTGCGGATGTTGTTTTGGTATGCACTTTCCTACTTCATCAGATTCAAGAAGGAATGATGGGTTCCTTTAGCCACCTTCTGCAGAGAATATACATTCTACTTGTGGTGCACTGTGGTCTGGATCATGCGCACTGACTGGGGGAGGTGTTGGCAGATAGACAAAATGTTGATGGCAGAGGGTTGGCTTGAATGCCTTTCTGATCTTTTCCAATGCTGTGATTTTACGATTAAGGTTACTGACAAGTTGGAAGCAATTGGGAAGCAAACTAGAAGGAAGATAAGGTGCCTGAAGAGGTAATGCTAGTGTGGTCAGGATTGGTGGGCAATGCCACTCCACCACAGAGTAGCAGAAGGAAATCTATAAAAAGCAGCCATGCAGATATCTCCAAGTGCCACATAACATAAATTGCTCCAGTGGTCTATGGAGGTATCCACCCAAATTTTTTAAAAGGAAACGGGGGAAGAAGCCAAAGAAAGAAAATACAGTGGAATAAAAATAATTGTGAACCCAAAGTCAAGCAGGGAATGAGAAACATGACAATCCTACTGCATATAGTAATACTGGCATAGAAGAGGTTTACATTTAGAAGAAAGTTATGTTAGCTTTGAAATGTGTTGTATATATAATCCTTACTTAGAAATTTGAACAGTGGCTGGGTCAGTGAGTTTCTGTACAAGTGGCGGTTCGGCAGCTATGTTCCAAATTACAGAGTAGATCTGAGAGGAGTTTGTTTTGAACAAGTGTGATGTATTTGGAGTTCCAAACCTCTTTTACTAATGTGTTCTGCAAGCAGCAGCAAGACTTCCTTGCTCTGTTTGTATGGCATCTACAGCAATTTTAATGCACTATGCTGATATTAGAAGTGCAGTGTTATTCTACGCTTGTTTCGTCAGAAAAAGTCCCACTTTGTTCAATAGGGTTTGCTTAAATGTTAGGATTGCAGACTAAATATGATTTGATTCAAAGGTTGGGTTTGAATTCTTGTACTTATTCTGACATGAGATCATCTCAAATAGATGTCCTGAAAACTACCATCTGTAATACCTTAAAAAATACCCTCAGAAATAAGAGAAGAAATGATGGTCTTTTAGAAAAACCATAAGAATTATAGGGCTATATTTCATGCATTATTATTTACATGATTAACAGGGCCACACAATGCATTGTGATAGAAATATAAGGCTTGTCCATACCAGTGTTCAATGTGTGCAGGTGACATTTCTCCCCCCGCCCCTAAGTGCCATGATGAGGTGTCTCGGATAGGTGTTGGTGGAGCTGTTCACAACACACACACACACACACACACACACACACACACACACAAACTATTTCTCAAAAATAAGTGAGGAAGCACTAATTGAGAGGAGAGGAGAGGAGAGGGAAACAACACATAATCCCAATGCATTTCAGCAAGCACTGCCTACTAGTGTGAGTGGGGAAACAGCTACACAGATTTGGAAGCATAGAAAACTGAACGCCCTCATGGACCAAAATATACACACATACACATGGACATAGTGACTCACATACATATTAATGCCTTCGTTTTGACACAACACTGTCAAACTGATAGTTACGTAAATTCATCTAACATGCGGTATCTGCCATGTCACTCATTCTATGTCTCTGATACACAAAATATGAGTATGCACGGCTGACGAAGCCCGGCAGGGTGAAACAAGGTATTATTCCAGGAATCCTTGTCATGTTTTAAGTTCTTTCATCTGACACCAGCATGCAGCAACTATATTTTGCAAAGGCACATGTTAAGATCTTCTGTATCCTTCGTCTGATACCTGCATACGGCAGCTGAATACAACAACCATACTTTGCAAAGGTAGATGTGGAACATTACAAAGAAAAGTTCATCTTATGCAAGTACTGCTCCTTAAAGTTGTTACGTTTGACACTTGTATACGTGGAACACAAAAAGCTTCTATTTGGACATTATGTATATAAGAATTGATCTATTTGTATTTCCTGTTCTAAATGTTGGTCTTTAATTGCTTCTACTCAATTAGATAATGTGAAAAGAGTTATGTTTATATGATGTATAAAGAATTTATATAGTTAAACACAGCCAGTTACGTTGTTGGTATATTTGTTCATTTTGACACAGCCATAGCCTCTGCAAAATCACAGATTTTGAAAAAGTACAATGGTCATGATCTCAGGATTTGCAGATAATGGTGCATAACAGAAGATGGAAATACCATATTGCCTCATGTCTCAGCCCTGTTAGGTAGAGACACGTGCCTTGTTTGCTCTCTGTTATATCCATAGTAAGCAATAATATACCTCTTTATCATTCTGAGAGAAAACTTTCAAAGCACAGTTTCCAAAAGTATATGGGCATCTATCACTCTAGCTGAAGATAATGATTGATCAGATATGTGATGGTTCTGAACACAATGTCCATGGTGGAGTGAAAGATAGTTATCAGAATAAAGAATATAATAAAAGAAGGCACAACCAAAGGAATAAAAACCAAAAGCAGATGTCTGGGAAGGATAAAGGAGTATAAAGTGTGAGAGGACTATGAAAAGAGATGCAAGACATCTGTCTAAGTACCTATGTTTATCTCCAGAATTCCCAGGCTTCTCCTTGTGTTCAGTGAGTCCTGGAGATGCGCCACATATAAGTGCCAAATGTAGAAATGGAAAATTATGAATCATTGGACAGGCAACCTTGTTTGGAGTTGTGATGGAATTTCCTGGAGAGTCACCATGCTCCTGTGGTCTGAATGTTAATTAACTCTCCTATTCTAATACTCAGGCCTTTTTGTCAGCCAGAACCCACCAGAACTCAGTTCCAACATCTCTCAAGTGGGCGCCCTTTTCATTGTAAGAGAACAAGGGGAAAGTTCGTGGTGAGTTCCAGCACCTCTTTTTCTAGAAAAATAGCACTGCTAATACCTTTTATCAAAGACCTTCAAAATGTTTCACCTAATGTACTAGATGACAAAGTATTGTTACATCTACAGAAAAAGGAAATTTGGAAACTGAAGAAGAAAGAGGTCAAAATGATTCCATGAATATAATATCACAAAGGACTCCTGGAATGGAGATAACATGCAATATTAGAATAAGCTGTGAGTTTTAAGCTGCGGGCCTAGATGAGGAAACTGTTGTTCTTTGAGTAGTATCTTGTGTATCTATTATTTATTAATTAATTTTTTTGTATTGCTTTTTGGTCCTTCAATACAGTATGTACTTACACACATAGAACTGTACCAGTAAAAATCACAATTTGGAAAATGCACATATGGTGTTTGGTAAACATACTTATTATAACCCTCCTTTTTATATGTATTATCCTTTTTTTAACCTTGTCAGGAGCACCTACTGACCAATAAATTCTCCAGTAACAGGCATTTCTGTTGCTCTGAACTTGTATTTGCCGTTTGATACATGATATAAGAGCTAATCTCACTGCTTCACAAAAACAATGAAGACAAAACTTAAAGCCAATTTTTTGCAGCTGCTTCTAAGACTATAAACATATTCCTTACACAGAACCTTAAAAATATTTTGTATAGGCTCTATTGCACTTTTAAAAGTGCTATGTGAATAATAAATAATTCTATGTATACATGTGTATGTATTCAGTCATTTAGCCTGCCAGTTCTGAAGGGTCAAGGAATGAGAAATATTTAAAAATACACAATGGAATAAAACATTAACTTCAAAATTAATAAAAAAAAGAGCTTGATAATAATACCAGTTACTGTAAGTCAGCCATATAAAGTCCTTCATCACTTTTGAAAGATGTCCAGGCTCAGGAGTAGGAATTTCATTGATAGAAAAATCCCTGCCTCTTGGTGCACAGAGGTGACAGTGCAGTGACCAGGAAGAATGCAATGTGGACATATAGATGCCAATGTGGTCTGCGTCAGTACCCATTCATATCAATATGCTGTGTAGTTGACATGCAGGTATGTTTATCTGTCCTCTATTGGAGTGCTTTGGATTATAAAGGTAAAGGGACCCCTGACTGTTAGGTCCAGTCGTGGACGACTCTAGGGTTGCGGCGCTCAACTCACTTTATTGGCCAAGGGAGCCGGCATACAGCTTCTGGGTCATGTGGCCAGCATGAGTAAGCCGCTTCTGGTGAACCAGAGCAGTGCACGGAAACGCTGTTTACCTTCCCGCTGGAGTGGTACCTATTTATCTACTTGCACTTTGACGTGCTTTCGAACTGCTAGGTTGGCAGGAGCAGGGACCGAGCAACGGGAGCTCACCCCGTCGCGGGGATTTGAACCGCCGACCTTCTGATTGGCAAGCCCTAGGCTCTGTGGTTTAACCTACAGCGTCACCCGCATCCCTTTTGCTTTGGATTATAGTAATGGGTATTTTTTTGAATATCTGCTTATCATAAGTGGTTATAACATTCCTGGTCCTCTTGACACAGATACAAAAACATGGATACGAATGACGATCTTGCCCTGCTACTCTCCCACTTCATCCACCTTTTTATGAAAGGCTTTGCACAGAGGAGTTGCCACCTTCCTGACCTGCCATTCCAATACCCCAAACGTTTCTACTTCTTGCCTTGCGCAATGGCAAACAACACAATCAGGTCATTTGTTTGCTTAAACCTGAACATCAACTTGTAACTGATTTCTGTATCCCAACCATGTATTTCTGCCCAAAGAATGTGTTCTCAGTTTTATAGCTCGGTATACAGTGGTACCTCCAGTTAAGAACTTAATTCTTTCTGGAGGTCCATTCTTAACCTGAAACTGTTCTTAACCTGAGGTACCACTTTAGCTAATGGGGCCTCCTGCTGCTGCCACGCTGCACCGCCGCCGCGCGATTTCTGTTCTCACCCTGAAGCAAAGTTCTTAACTGGAGGTACTTACTGTATTTTTCGCCCTATTGGACGCACCGGCCCATAGGACGCACCTAGTTTTCGGGGGGGAAATCAAGAGAAAAAATATGATTCCCCCCCCCCCCCCGCAGCTCTGGGAGCAGCGGACAGGCTGCACGCAGCCTGTGCACTACTCCAAGACCTTCTCCCTGCTTTTGCGGGAGGTGGCGGAATTCCCCCACCTCCCGCAAAAGCCTACAGGAGCCGTGCGCAACTCCTATGGGCTTTTCGACCAGGAGGGAGAAGGGACTGAAACGGCCTGTCAGTCCCTTCTCCCTCCTCGGGGAAAAGCCCCCAAGAGCGGCGTGCTCTTCAAAGGGTGCGCGGCTCCTGCGGGCTTTTTCCCCACCGCCAGCCTCCAACCCGGGTTGGAGAGTAGCGGGAAGGCGTCGCTCGCCTTCCCGCTGCCCCCCAATCTCTGGGGCTGGCCATGGGGGAAGCGCTGCTTTCCCCACCGCCAGCCTCCAACCCGGTTTGGAGAGTAGCGGGAAGGTGTCACGCGCCTTCCCGCTGCCCCCCATCCTCTGGGGCTGGCGATGGAGGAGGCGCTGCTTTCCCCCACCACCAGCCTCAAAGAGCAGACTCTCCTGGCTTCAGCAGAAGCAACGCAAAGCCTCCGGAGCACAGGCTTCAGAGGCTTCGCGTTGCTATCGCTGAAGCCAAGGAGCCTGCATTCGCCCCATAAGACGCACACACATTTTCCCTTCATTTTTGGAGGGGAAAAAGTGCGTCTAATGGGGCGAAAAATACGGTATTTCTGGATTACTGGAGTCTGTAACCTGAAGCGTCTGTAACCTGAAGCGCCTGTAACCCGAGGTACCACTGTAAATCTTACCTTTGCTTAAGGAGCTGCTTATTGTCTTCAATGGTTATGCTATCAGCATAATCTCTCTTGAAAATTTCAAAGGCTTCCTTACGTCCAAGTGACATTTCTCCTCTCACTCCTGTTCAGAAAATAAATCAAGAGTGGGATCATTTGCAGAAGTAATGGGATTTAATTTTTTCCTATCCTCTAGAGACATTCCACAAAGACAAGATCAACAAGTCCTCTTGTGCACAGTGAAAAGTGCTTAAAGTAAGGCTACACAGAAGAACACAGGAGCATAGCAAGCTGCCATATACTGAGCCAGACTATTGGTACATCTAGATTAGCAGTCTCTACTCAGGCTGGAAGCACCTTTGCAAGATTTCAGACAGAGTCTCTCCCAGCCCCACCGGGCGATTGAACCTGGGGTGTTCCACATGGAAGGCAGATGATCTACCACTGAGCAACTACCCTTTTAAGAAACACAAAACCCAGCTAATTTACTAACACAGTTGACCAGTAAATACATCTGCTAAACCATTCTGGATCCTGCTGGTCTTTTTTTTCCAAAACAACATGGCAACCACTCTTATAAAAATTAATCCTATTCCATATTCTGTGGAAACCAAAAATGCCTGTTATAGACCAAGTGGTATAGTTAAAATGACAGATTCAGTTTTGTTTCATGTCACTTGGACATCCGTAAGTCTGAATTCCTTGCATGTTTATTTTTCTGAAGAAGCTATTAATATCTCCTTAATTAAAACCAGAGTGTCAAAAATCAAAGCAGCGGAAATATTTACAAAACCATTGGAATTTTCATGGAAGAAAAGTGCATATTTTTTCCGTATCTTCGCCATTTGTGGTTTTTACATGCCATACCACGCAATATATTAATCAAATTAATATATACAGGAAGTTACCTCAGGCCAAAAAGATTACATATTCATTATTTTCAGTTCACAGAATCCATGTGCTTTACTACTCCCCTAATGAAACCCTGGTGGCTTGCATGCATTCTCAGGTGTGCTAAGCATACCTTATTGGCATCCCACACATCACAAACCAGGCCCCCAGAGTGTTTTACAATGCACAGAGGTTTCATTGCAGGTGTTCCTCAGCACACAAACCAATGTCAAAAGGGTTATCTGAAAAAGGAAGCTTGAAAACCACTGCTGTCAACTTTTACTCTAAACCCCAAACCAGTAATGTGACCATTTAAAGTAAAACTGAACTAAGTTTTACACAATACCATGCTACTGAAACCAGCCAGCTTTATTTGTATGTATACAAGCACCGATTCCCATGAACAGCTCCACTGATTGTAGTAAGATTAACTACAGACTAAAGTGAATTTCTCCCCACACCATTTTTTCTATATAATTCACTTGCATCCCTGGGAAATGGGAGAATGCAAGAAACAAACTTTTCACTGAAAACATATTTTATAATATTACGCTTCATTTTACGTGAGCACATATGAAACCAATAACATGAACTGGAGGGACCCACACGGGATGACTGAAAGGCATAAAGCATGCAGTAGCACTCCACCCATTTTAAAAAAGCAAAAAAACTATAACGATTTCACATCTGTATAGGCCAAATGAGCTGGAGGGAAAGGGCAGAGATATTGTGTTTGATGCTAACTTAAAAATGGAATGTTCTCGTTCCATGTAGCAGCCCAAAATAAAAACATAGTTTTATGTGTGGACTTGCTGAGCTTTCTCTTCCCATCATGAAAAGCCTTAACCTAGTGATGGCCAAACTTGGCCCTCCAGCTGTTTTGGGACTACAATTCCCATCACCCCTGACCACTGGTCCTGTTAGCTAGGGATGATGGGAATTGTAGTCCCAAAACAGCTGGAGGGCAAAGTTTGGCCACCACTGCCTTAACCTAAAACCTCAACTGGCCAGCGGATTTCCCCCCTTCCATAACTTCAGCAGACTTCAATTTGGTGTATCCAGGTCAGTCACAATTTGACTTTAGTCCCTCTAGCTGCAACCTAAGTGTGATCATCTTTCCCCTCAGAAAGGTGCTGCTATTATTATTATTATTATTATTATTATTATTATTATTATTTACTTATACCCCACCCATCTGACTGGACTGCCCCAGCCACTCTGGGTGGCTTCCAACAGAATATAAAAACACAGCAAAACATAAGACATTAAAAATTCCCAAAATAATAATAATTTATTACTTATTATGCTCCCTGCCCAACTAGGTTCCTACAAAGTGCTGCACATTCAGGAGCACACATTAGGGCAAGTCTGCAGTTAGAGAAGGTGAAGCTACCTGGTTGTACATTTCTCAAAAAACTCAAGGCGATTCCATAACACAAAATTGTTAGACATCTGTTAAAGTGTCTGGAAACTTCACTAATGAACTCCCTGGTCTGGAATAGGGTAACTGTGCCCCTGAAGGGCCAGGTCCGCAGTCTGGGAGTCATTTTGGACTCATAGCTGTCCATGGAGTCAGGTTAATTCTGTCTACCAGCTCCATCTGGTACACCGGCTGAGACCCTACCTGCCTGCAGACTGTCTCAATAGATTGGTACATGCTCTGGTTATCTCCCACTTGGATTACTGCAATGCGCTCTACGTGGGGCTACCTTTGAAGGTGACTCAGAAACTACAACTAATCCAAAACGTAGCAGCCAGACTGGTGACTGGGAGTGGCCGCCGAGACCATATAACACCAGTCCTAAAGGATCTTCACTGGTTCCCAGTACGTTTCTGAGATCTAAAAGGCCTTGGCCCAGTATACCTGAAGGAACATGTCCACCTCCACCATTCAGCCCAGACACTGAGGTCCACTTCTGAGGGTCTTCTGGCAGCTCCCTCACTGCGAAAAGTAAAGTTACAGGGAACCAGGCAGAGGACCTTCTCGGCAGTGGCACCCTCCCTGTGGAACGTCCTCCCATCAGATGTCAGGGGACATCTGAAGGCAGTCCTGTTCAGGGAAGATTTTAACGTCTGACATTTTATTATTTTTTATATTTTGCTGGAAGCCGCCCAGAGTAGCTGAGAAAACCCAGCCAGATGGACAGGGTATAAACAAGAAAATTACGACTACTATCACTACTATTACTAAAGTTACATTTCATTTTAATTTCTATATACAACATTTATGTTCCTTTTCCATCAAAAAGCCTACTTGAAAACAAGGTTTATTTCTTTGCCCCAGGCTACATGATTCAATTCAATTCAGATTCAAAAGAAAAACCATGGAAGAGGGCTGGTGAGAGTTGACTTCCCCATTCCTCCTGCCCTTAGAAAAGCCATTTTCAGTGGTTGGGGACCCCTACTGATGAGGGGTGAGGACTGAGAGGGAAGATCTGCATCCATATCAGGCAGAGATAGCTTGTGTCAGTAGGAGCTACATTTGCAGAAGCGCCTCTGATTTGGGTGGGAACCTCCCTTCTCCTCAACCCTCTGCACCACATTCCACCTTTTTCACCAAGCCTGCCCCTGCAACCCGAAAGGCAGGATTATCCTAGCCAAATTCATGGGTATAGAAAATCCGCACAGTATGATTTGAAGTGTCACAACTGTGGCAGTAAGCGATAGCAAATTTTGGTCTAACAGTTCTTAAAAATAATTGTCAAAGAACTATTTAAAGGACAGAGTCTAGTTAGGAGCACAGCACATGCTAATCAATATAACCGAATCTGCAATTCAAATTACACTTATGAGGGCAGTTGTTGTTGTTTAGTCGTTTAGTCGTGTCCGACTCTTCGTGACCCCATGGACCAGAGAACGCCAGGCACCCCTGTCCTCCACTACCTCCCGCAGTTTGGTCAAAATGAGGGCAGTAAATCCCAACAAATCTGGTGGGACTTACTTTGGTATAAACATCCTCAGGATTTATTTGTAAGATGTATACCCCACACCTTCAATGCTAATCAGCACCAGGGTTTTGCTGCCAAGTATTTTCTTCAAAGGTTGGATCCATTTTGAAGAATGGCTCTTGATTTGCTACTTTCTCTTCCAGTAGCAATCAATACTCAAAGACAATTTAATACTCGAAGACAGCATGGTACTAAAGTACTAAAGCACCACACCAGTAAAAGCTGGGTAGCAACCCCCAGCCCAAGTCATCTGCTAATTTTAAACAAGAACATTAAGGAAAAGCACAGTTTATACAGTTATCTATAGCACATCAAATTAATTTGCTTGGATGGGGGGGATTCTTTTTGAGTTAGTCTTTTTTTAATGCATCTGAAAACAGTTGCATACTGAAAACGGCATGCAAGGAGAACGATGGGGAGATGGGAGATGGACATCAAATCTCAGAGAGACGAATCAGGAGTATAGGAAATAAGTGTCTAGACAGACTGTGAGTGCAAGACAGTTTGTAGAAGAATTCTATATACACTGGATAGTGATGGAGAGACTGGGAGAAACACAGAGCAGAGTCAGCACAACACAAGGAAATGCCAAGAAATGTGGGAAACTTGATGAGCTGGTAGAAAGAGATGATTCCCTTGCTGATGAACTTTGTTTTAGTTAATAATGAAGATTTATACAACTTTCAGATGGATTCCTCCCACACATTATGTTGTGCCTTCTTTTCTGCTACCCGCAGCCTGGAAAATCCTCCCATCTCAATTAGTAGCCTCTTTCTCTTTTCGTCCTAAATATCAGCAAAAGTGAGCAAACCCTTGCATTCCAGGGCAAATATTTATTCATCAGCCTACAAGTTCTGTCACCTGTCCCTTGAAAAGAGTGACCTACACTTCTTCCTGCTGGAAGTCTGTATATAGGAATGTGCATCAGAATTACACCCGATGGTGGTACTAATAGAAATAAGGAAGAAAAACGGAGGTTTTCCTATTAAGTTGCCAAATGATGTTAAATTGCATCCCAGCTGCCAACCATTACACTGTAGCGACCATAAATACAGTTAATAATTTTCAAGGCCCTAAAGGGAGCTAAAATACAGTGTTTCCAGTTACAGTAGAGTTGCATGGGGTGTTGAAACGTTCTTTCCACTGTCTTTTATGTTTATGAAATCAACTACCTTGCTATCAAACATCAATCACATTAGGGGAGAATTGGGTGTAGGAATCATTGAAGAAAGTAGCTGTTATTTCACCAACCTATTTGTAGAGGGGGACAACCCCGCCTGGAGGATTTGAGGCCTGATCAATCTTAAGTGGGCCTTCTACAATCAAATGGATGGAAATATTAATACCACCATGATTCAGGAAGAAAGGCTTTGTCCTGTAGAATAAAGAATTGTTTTACAAGGTTTAAGTGATTGTAGAAAGACAGCAGAATTGTCTCATGATGGGACAGCTGAAGATCTCCTATATTAGAGGAGTTTCACATCCATACTACTTCTTCTAAGAACAACTGCTGTATGGAAATCCAGTAGCAAGGTAGCCTAGTTCTCTATGAGGCCCAACATGGCTAATGATAAAACCTGGAAGTTAGAGGAAGTGGCATAGCTCAGGGATAGTACATCTGCTTTGAATGCCGAAAAGTACTAGGTTCAATTCCCAGGGTCACTAAGTAAGGATGCGGGAGAGTCTTTGTCTGAAACCCTGGAGAGCAGCTACCAGTCAGTGTAGACAATACTGAGCTAAATGGATTTGTTGGTCTGACTTGGTATACGGCAGCTTTCTTTGGTCCAAAGTCAGCAAACTAGAAGGGCTTTTGCTTAGGATCCTGCTTTGCCATTGATTTGAAACTCTGCTTTTGTTTTCTACCTAATAGTCATCTGATCATCTGCTAATTTAGCAGTCAAAATGTTAGTAAATTTGATCTCATAAATTAGCTCTTGATCTAGTTACTGGAAAATCTATACACAGCGTAATAATCTGCTAGAGTGGACAAGAAGAGAAAGTGAGAGAGTTAGCAGGGGGCTAGGTATATCGGGTAGCTAGAGGAAATTTGAAGAAATCCATCAATGTTGTCTCCACAAGATTTAACAGCAACGTTCAGAGTCCTAGGGGTACTAATAACAGCAAGGTAATTGCTTCAATGTAAATGCCTTGTATGCAAATAGCCATTATCCACAATGGGAAGCATATACAGTGGTACCTCTGGTTACATACGCTTCAGGTTACAGACTCCGCTAACCCAGAAATAGTGCTTCAGGTTAAGAAATTTGCTTCAGGATGAGAACAGAAATTGGGCTCCAGCGGCGTGGCAGCAGCAAGAGGCCCCATTAGCTAAAGTGGTGCTTCAGGTTAAGAACAGTTTCAGGTTAAGTACGGACCTCTGGAACAAATTAAGTACTTAACCTGAGGTACCACTGTATGGTGCTAGGTCTTCTGTTAACCATGCACACAGAAATCCAGTCAACAGGATTGCTCTGGAGTAGGAAGACGCTGGATTGCTGTTTAAGTCCATCAATAACTGTTATTAAATTACTGCAGCAACAACACTGTGCACACTTAAGATGGAAGTAGTCCCATTGAACTCAGTGGGACTCAAGTAAATATGCACAGGACTGTACTGCTCACTTCCATAAACTTTTCCACTTCCAATCAAATAAAAACAAAACAAAAAACCATAGGCAGACACTTTTCAAGCCAAGCCGAAGACGATTTATTTGAAGTTGCTTTGTAGTAAAACAAAAAGTACTAGAAATGTTTGCATGTAGCCATAATTCACTGGTTCTCCGCAAGGACTTTGCTGATATTATCATCCCCATCTGCTCAGAATAGAAAATAGTAAATTTTCAGAGCTGAAGAACAATGAACCAAGAAAAATCAAGACGTTAAAAGGGGGAGAACCCAGCAGTAATACTCCCCTGCTGTAAGCTTCATCGAGCTTCTTTGCAAAGAGCATGTGTAATACATCTGGATACCTTCACTGGGCTCTACTTCAAAAATGGAAAATGCATAAAACAAGGCAGTTCATTGTACCCCTGCAGTGTTATACTGAAGAACATGGAGCCTTTGAGAAAAACACAAACCCTCAAAGGAAAAGGTGGGTGCCCAGATTAAATGAGCTGAATGAATCTTTGGCACCATAATGTCACTTTTAACACCATTAGATTTAAACTGTTCACATGTGATTATAATTTTAGAGGGAGGCAGTAAGGAACTTTTAAAACAAGCTAACCACATTTTATGAGGCTAACTTCCAAAACACTTCACAATGAAACTAAATGCAAAGGGCAAGGCACAAGGCCCAAGCGCTACTTAAATCCCATGTTAAGTCCTCAGCATAGGCTCTGGTGGTATTTTAAACAGAGAACAGGCTTTGCACTAGCCTTCTTATTGTGTCCATTTCACCCAATAAGAGCTAAGCTTAATTATATACACATGTAGGAATCATTTCACAAACATCCACAGAATGATTTCATGAAATTAATGCACTCTCTCTCACTCACACACACAATCATTATGACGTAAGAGTTTTATTATTTTAGCATAATCACAAGCACAACTAATCACTGAGATGCATTGGGTCACATGAAGAGATGAATTAGGCAGCTTTTATGCAATCACCATTCTAATGTAGTTCATAACTACAGAATGACCCTTTAACATCACTATTGTTACAAAAGCACCCCCAGAATTTTTAGTCAAACCAACTGAATGTAACACCCAGACTTTCTGGATTAAACCAAGTTCCATCTAGTTTAGCATTCTGTTTCCATCATGGTCAGACTCTTTGTCAAGACTACAAGGGTGACATCAAGTAATAGCCATCCCCCATTGCTTTCATGCTTTGGAACTAATAGCAATTATCTAATCTGGGAATAGCCAACAACATGCCTTCTACATATTCTTGGATTAGAACTTCCATCAACCCTGATCACTGGCTAGGGATCAGAGGTAGAACACAAACCCTGTCCCCCAGTGTCTTCACAAGCATCTCATGCTCCTTAGTTTCCATGCTTGTGGATAAGGTCTTCAGCAGGATTCTGCTTGCATTTGCTTGAATATAGTCAGACTCCTCTGTGTCATCAGGGCCTCTGCTTCCTCAGAGTCTTTGATCAGATAAAGGTTCAAGTGAATATAAGTAGAAGCCCCCTGCATACTTTCCCCATGCAACACATAGATGGTCAGGGACTGTGGAGAGGGGCACAAGGGCATTGGGGGTGGGGTTTGTGTGTATAGCCTTGTCCCATTAACATATAAAGCAAAGCATACTGAAGCCTCCTATTACTGTGCTCAGGCCTTTTAAGTCATAACATACTGAGTCTGAACTTGTTTTAACCGCAGCTCTTGATTGCTGGTTTTTATTGTGATATTGTCGTATTCTGATTTATTGTACCAACTTCATTTGCTTTTTTGTATTTTGTTTGTAATTTGCCCTGGAAACCACTTGAGCTGAAGGGCAGTATAGAAATTTTCCAATTAAATTAAATTAAAGGAATGCTAAAACACGTGCCAAAGAAAACACACCCTAGTCCAAAATACAGTAAACTGGAATGAAATCCCACTCAGCGAAATGGAATTTACTTCTAGGTAAGTGTGGTTAGAACTACAATTCTTTGGAGATAACTGAACTAAGCATCATCACGATGTAGGAAGGACTTGGCTAGTTTACATTTATAAATTTATTTAATTGCATTTTTATCCTGCTTTTCAGAAAATTCTTGTCTCTCAGTTTGGCTCACATTGGTGATAAAGTTATACGTGGCAGGGAGAAAGTAAACAGAGAAAAGTTTGTCTCCCTCTCTCGTAACACTAGAACTCGTGGACATCCAATGAAGCTGAATGTTGGAAGATTCAGGACAGATAAAAGAAAGTACTTGTTATGTAGTGCATACTTAAACTATGGAACCCACAGGAGGCAATGATGACTACCCACTTGGATTGCTTTAAAAGAGGATTACACAAATTCATCATCTCTCAATGGCTATTAGTCACAATGGCTCCAAAGTTGGAGGCAACCTTTCTGAATACCAACTGCTGGAAACCACAGAAGGGCTGAGTGCTCTTGCGCTCAACTCCTGCTTGCTGGTTTCCCACTGTGTTGGCCACTGTGAGAACAGGATGCTAGACTAGATGGGCCCTTGGTCTGATCCAGCCAACTGTCCTTATGAAAGGGAGAGTGGGGAGTGGGGCTTCATCATCCAGTTTACAAATTAAGAACGCAAGACACACAAGGATGTTATTCCTGGGAGGCTGGTATGTAGCTACTCAATGGTCCAAGTTCTCCAGGCTAATGGCAAAATCCAGATACGGATCCCTCCTGCTCTCCAGTCCCAGTCCACTGCACACCTTCCTAGGAGGAAACCCCAGTAAACACACAGGGACTTAATTCTGCGTAAACATGCACAAGAATGAACTGCTGGACCACTTGACAGTTTCCAGCTGTGACTTCATTAAATGCATACACATACTAACAGAAAGCCCTTAAATTAGTAGGTACAGGGAGAAAAATGGAGCTGGACAGAAGCATGGCAGGTTTGGCAGAGGCAAATGGGAGTGGATACCAAGTAAAATCTGTAGTCAAAGCCACAAGAACTTTTGAGCCCCACCCATTGGTGCCACCACATCTAAATAAATAAGAAGTATTCTTTTTCCCTGTGTCAGAAATCACGCTTTTTCTAGAACTCCTCACAAACTGGATATATCTATTACTGCTCAGTTTACAATAAAGATTGCTCATTAAAAGTAAGTTTTCTCTTTCCTCTCTTGAAACTTATTTTAAGTTATGCTACTTTGCTCTAGGACATACATTTCAGAAGAAAAGTTATTTTACTTGGTGCAAGCAAAAAGACTAAATCATTTTTTTAATAGCTTAAGCATTCTGAAGCAGCCATCTGCTTCCACAGATGCACCCCTGCAGTTATTTAACTGTGCTGGCAGAGGAGCAATTCCTATTGCCTCACCTTGTTCCCCCAGTAAATTCTAGTTCAGCACCACAACCTTCTCTTTTCTATATCTGATGAAGTAGACCAGAGGTTTTCAACCTTATTGGGTCCATGGCTCCCTTAACCAACTGCCTTCTTTCTGTGGTACCCCTGTGGGGCTCAGGAGACCAGTTATGTCACCCCTTGCCTGCCGAGCTGGCAGCCTCTCATCTTTCCCCCAACACCCTCCTTTGTGGAGTGTTCCCTCAACTTCCTCTCTTCTCCCCTCTCCTTGGGAGTCTTCTGGGCAGTTGCTGCTGCCGCCCCTCGTCTCTCCCCCCCCAGCCCCAAAGAGAGGTGCCTCCTCCCACTGTCCCACAGGGGCCTGGGAAGTACCCCCTGGCCAGCTCCAGAGGCACCATTTACCTGGGGAGTTTGTAGCCAGGCCTGCTGCAACAAACAGCTGTGCAAACCTTTGGAAGGCAGACACATGATAAGGCATCAGAGGGAGGATGGAAAGGAAAGAGGGACAGCGGCCATTGTTGCCTGCAGTACCCCTGACCATCATTCAAGAAACCCAGGGTGCTATGGCATACTGGTTGAAAACCAATGAAGTAGGCTAATGCTTTTACAAACCAATGACATTTCCAAGTCTTTAAAGTATTGTAACACTTTCACACTTTCCCCCCGCTCTGAGAAATGTTGTGGTTGCAGCTGAGCAGACAGCAAATCTATCAATGCCCCTGCACACCAGAAACCTGTAGACCTAGAATCAGTGCAGAAGTAATTCAAAATATTGTTATGTAATTAACACAGGACACTTTGCACTTCTTAAGTCCATCAGTGTATTTTTGTCTTCTGTCTCTCCCTACACAGTATTCCCTTTATTGAGTCTTCCTGGTCTGATCTAACCTAAAAGCTCTTCACGGGCAGCAGGTGGCATTCTGTCGGAATGTATGAGAAATACGATTAACATATTTAAGCCTAAGATTATTACTAATAGCAATACTACACAATAGTAATAATTGCAGGGATGAGGGACCTATTAAGATGGTCTGATCCTGGAGACTCATGAGAACCAATGGATTCCTGAATACTCTGGGAGATTTTCCAGTAGCCAATGCTGGAAATTCTTCTGAGTTCCCAGTCCCACTATGGAATGGTGAGGTGCAGTGGGCCATTAAGAAATTGTACCCAAATGTCCTCTCCAGCACCGTGGAGCTCAGCTAGCCCCATGATTTACTGGGGAGCGCCACATAAGTAAATAGATCTGGAGATAGCTGGAGGACAAGTGGTGCAAGGGCAACCAAACAGACATAAGGGCATGACATGAAAAAGAACTTTGACTGCCATGTTTAATGCTAAACATCGTGGCATACAGCAGAAAGGAACAAAGAAGACAGACACAAAATAGTTCTTCTAAGATGTCCATTCCTCAGTGATCTGGAAGTCTGCATTTCATACACTTGAAACCTACTCTTACTAACCACCAGCTAACAGGAACAATTCTCTATTTTTGCCAAAAGCACATTAGAGTGTCTACCCCCACTGCCTCTAGCTTTGAGTCTAGCAAGTCTTGCTTCATCTATAAATATACTTCTCCGCTGAGATAAGATTAATGTAAGACACCTTTTCCACATCATCACTGTTTATTCTGAACTATATGAGTTCTCATCTTCCAGCCATTTTTTAAAATCCACCTGGACCAGTTCTGCTAATATGATGGATTCATATTTTGTGTGGAATGATCAATCATAGGCCTTCTGTCTTTACTTCTCAGGGCTATGTGTAATAAATTTGAATATATTTATCTTAATACAGTGGTGTTTTATGCTCTATTACAGCCCTTCCTGGCAATCTCAGCAGCCTAAAGAACTGGAAATTTAGAATTAGTGCCAGTGCAGGGAAACAATGTGTTATAAAGCTTGCTGAGGTGTCATAGGATTCGGCAGAAGGTGTACTGTATCAGTGGGATGCTAGAGATGATAAAGCCATGACAGCTGTTGGTGGAACACCCTGCCAGTGGGGCTGTTTCACTGGTAAAGATACACTAGTGGGATGGTTAAATGGGATGAAGTAGAAAGCATGACATAGGCAAGGCAGGAGAAAGAGCACACTCATACTATATCTTATACTCCTTCGGACTAAGGTGACACTCCAGACTTGCTGCAATACTCCACCCACCCATAAAATTCCATCCTGCCCACATCACCATGATAAAAGAGCACAGGATGTGGTGTAATTCAGCACCCAATCACAGCACACCAGCACCAGTATATAGTGCCCCACAAGGAAATTGTCCAGGCTATTATTGGATGAAGAGCTTGAACTCAAGAGTATGGATTCTGCCATAATCTTTATGTTGCTTTCTGTTTATGCCACTGTGCAGTGCTTGGAGTCACAAGACTCTGTTTTGCATTCCAGAGATTCCCACTGTTGGAAGTCTCATGGAAGACAGGAGACGGATGTGATGTTACTGGTTTCCTGTTCCTTTGTTTTCCAGTTGCTCTCTGTTTTCCCAGAGAGAGCATGTATATTTCTTTTCTGTCTGCGTAGTTAGAAATGAAACCTAGCAATGTAGCTCAAACTTCTTGTCTCTTCTGCTGCTTTGATACTTTGCTGAATGGGGAACATGCCTGGAGCCTTATCAAAGGCTCCGGTCATTAATCATCGTTGGATGAGATTCTGAAGGCTCGACCGGAGTAGTAGCTCAGTCATAGTGGAGATTCCGACACTTTAATGCTCAGACTGGTAGGCAAGGTAAGATTCAAAGCCACAACATGTTTGGCCATGCCTGCCCTACTGGTACTGCCATGGTTTATATTGGTCTTCCTGAAGGAACACCTAGCATTTAATCTCTATATCAGTGACTAAGTTATAAAGAAATATAAAGAACTATTCCAAAGTGTCGTTTCATGGAAACAGGAGAAAGAAGGGGAGGAAATATTTTGCATAGGGGGTCAAAGCAGTCTTCAGGAAGCTACAACTCAAAATGAACCTCAAGGCTTAGAAGCTATCTGAAATGTTCTTTTGGGGATCATGTTGTCTAAGGGCTATGGTGTATGAAGCAGTGGTGTAACTCTTTAGCTGCTTTTTCTTCCAGCCTCAAATGCTTTCAATTCATTTCTTTAAAAGTTTCCTTTGACCAGCTTTAATTTGTTTTGATGAGGAGTCATCTTTTCCCTTGGAGGAACGAAATATGAAGTCTTTGGTGAACTGTCCAAGGTAAATGGATTCCAAATGCTATAGACAATTCTTTTTATGTCCTAGATTCACACTGTTGCAAACAACCCATCCTTAAACAGCTATGAAATGCTCTCACCCATGTATAATTATCATGATTCATTGTGCCTACGGAATCTGGCATAGGACTGATGAGCTTGAAGCAAAAGGTTAGCTTTCATCTGGTTACAACATTATATGAGCATCCCTTTGTAAGATAGCAACATTTGCAGAGAAATAAGAAAACACGTCTTCTAAAAGAAGTTGGGGTTGTTGTTTTTAAGAGTCCATAGTAATGTACAATATATATTCAGTGCAAATGCAACGAACTTGAGTTCACACATTCCTTTCACATTATCACAGGTTTCCAAACATTCTCCCAACACTGATGCTTGTGTTGGAGAGAATATGTAAGTTAAGAAAGGCTAGGAAAGTATCTCTGTTTCTATTATACAATATGCACCATGACTTCTGTTAGAAAATAATGCACTTCATGGCTACAAAAGCTAGCTGAAAATGTCTTCGTAATGATTCCCACAACCATATTTGGTATTGCAGAATCACTATGAGTTGACTTTTTATGCTCTTCTTGTGCAGGGAAAACAGTTGTGCGGTTGCTTCATCGTAGAATGAGTTTACACTTCAGCAAGTCCTAAAAAGGCTTCAAAAACTTGGCTTAACCACAATGTCATATCTGGCAATTTCTGTATCTTTGAATACTCCAAACCACTTCACTTTAGCAAAACTGTAGGGCACAGTCAATTCGAGGTAGCTTTGTCATGTTACAAATGGCCATGAGAACTGGCAAGTACAACATATCCAGAAAATTACTGATGTGCTATAATGGTGCAAACTGGCATTTTCATCATACAAGCTTGGAGAAAAGATGTTAAAATCAAGAAAGTATTTTGAAAAATGGACTGTGTTCATAATATATTAATGAAACAAGGAAATATTCTCCCACATGCATTATTAGGAACTCTGTAAAATTTATTTCTGGATGTATCTAACATTAGACACCTCGGAAAACCTTTTTGGTTTATAGCATTCATACAATATAAATTTTATTTCATTTGCAATTTATTTCATTCACTTTGAATGGCAATATGTTTTCATTTCAGATACACGTCAACACACACACACACACACATTTTCTGTTATTGTTATTATTTTAATGTTTGCATTCGTTTCTTAAATAATAAAAATATTAAGAAAGGGGGCATATTTTCCTGGAAATTTATGTCTAAAGCTGAGGTAGTGTGTCACTACATTAAAATGAACTCCTGCAATAAGACTGATGTTTTGTGGAGTGTTTGAAAATGACAGTATCCAATACTAACAACATCAATTTCCTCTAAAAATTCATTGGTGGATAGACATTTTATGAGGCTTTGTTTAAGGAGTGAATTTCACTCTGTAAATCACACAACATAGGAAAAAGCTCACCACACGAGCAGGAAGATTTCTTACTAATCTTTACCACAGGAAAAATATGCACTTAACATTATTTACACAGACAGGTTGGTCGAAATATAAAAGAAATGTTTTCTGAAATTCTATTAATCTTCCACAAACATTCATGGTATTTCATTAACCATGCCTGATTATTCGCCTTAGGTACAAATGCCTATTACAGAGAACACAAGACTATATGGGAATGACGCAACTAAAGCGGATTGTAGCAATTAATCTAGATTTAAAAGCAACATTTCAAATCCTCTAAGGCTTAAAATGGGAGCTTTAATCTAATTTAGAAATCTTAATGTTCCCAAGAAGCAATGACACTTAATGAGTTTGGAAATGCGATCTTGATTAAATTTCAATGACACTTCACTAATTTTCTTCATTACATTTATTTCAAGGAAAGAAAAGAAATTTTAAGTGTGCTGATGGAGAACAGCAAATAAAGATGGACTGCTATTTATATAAATGCTGTTTCAGTTTACCTTTTATAATTTGTTGTGCAATTCCAAACTGTTTCTTCAGAATTTACATCAGAAACTGACAGCTTAACACTATGATCCTTAACCACTGTGCTAAAATGTAAGTGTTGAGGGTAGTATGTCTCAATAATTTAGTGATGTGGTTCTCAAAACAAAAATATGTACAAAAAGTGTATATAAGGGAAAAGTGCATTATTTTAGGGAAATGGCACTATAAATTGCAAAGAAGTACATTATATGAGGGGGAAGTGATTCCAAAAACATTAGACATAACTGTGTAAATATATATATATATTAGATGACATAGTAAGTCATGAGAACTTTTTTTAAAACAAAACAAAACCACAGACTGATGTGGAAATTGGGAGAACTAAATTTAAGATTCAAAACATGAGAAACTGAGAGAAACTAAAATTGAGAAAAAGCTAGCTTGCACCCTCTTCTTATAGCACTTGCATCTCTAGAAGAAAAAGAAAACCCTGAGAGCCAGGGAACTCTAGAGAGTGGTGTAAGTTGTGACACAGGAATGGAGGGTCTGCACAGGGAGGACTACAACAGTGTAAGTTCAAGCTTTTCCTTGCACAAACAAGTGTCTTCTACTCAAGCTATTGTCCATGTCCATTGTTAATATATGCAAATCAGGTTCCCAAACAAAAGCTATTAAGGTATTACAGCTCTTAAAATGTATTGCAGATTTTCTGCGGACTTAGAATATTAAGTGGCTTGTATCTACAGCCCCTAAAGTTACAATATTTCAAGACTGAAGAACATTCCCCGCCCCACACAGATATACTAATTTTCAGACATTTAGACCCATGTCACATATTACCGTTTCCAAGGGATCGTTCTCATAATCATTCTCAAAAATTATTTAAGGGGCATTGGGGCAAAAAAATATGAGGCATTATGACTGTGCACCTTCCACTGTACACCCTAACATGTGGCCATTAACATCCATCTACATGTATCTGATATCTACCATATTTTTCTGTCTATAAGATGCCCCCATGTATAAGGCGCCCCCTATTTTGAGGGACTCAGATTTAAGATAATGGGGGGGAGACACTATCTGTGTATAAGACACCCCCTAATTTTTGACATTATTTCTTAGGAAAAGAACCTAGTCTTATACATGGAAAAAGACGATATGTTCCTCTTCACCTATTTGAGGGGACCAACGACAGAAAACACACATATATGTATATGGATGTACATATTTATGCCATGAGTCGTATGTGCAGTTTGCCTGATGGTTACAGTCTTGCTGATTGGCAAACACAACTCTGTAGCTCACTAATGTCTGAACTATCCCTAAGATAAAGATTTACATTAATGCTGGGAAAAAGCATGTGTGAATGACTGCTTTGGTGCCTAAGTTACTCTGCATCTGCAAGGAAGAAGTACTAAGTAAAGCTGCTCCCGAGACTCTTTTGGCAACCTGCTTGGACAAAGCATCCCCTTTGAAGACACCTTTACACATCTCTTCCTACAAGAAAAAAGCATACAAACTGCCATATTTTTTTGCTAGAAGTCCTAAAACCATGCTAATAAAATGTGGCAATTATATTCAAGCACCTGCATAGTTGTCTGATACTTTTAAGTCACCAATTTCTACTAAGATAAAAAGTTATGATACATTATGGAAACTACTAGTCATACTATCCTATTTCAACATGCAGCCTGCTGCGATAGATCCTACAGCTGTAAACAATTCTGCACCAGAATCTAGTTAATTAAATAAACCTGCTTAAACAGAATGGGATGTCTGCACAGAAAACCCCAACCCCGACATCCCTTTTCAGTATTTCCACATTCAAAGAAACATTTATATTCCCAACAGAAACCTTGGACATTCCACTTCTGGTTTTAAAATCTAGTCTGTAATGACAGTTAAGTTTTGCTTCCAGCTTCTTTTCCATCCTACCGCTTCTATTGTTTTATTGTTGTTTCCTAGTAGCAAGGAATTGCAGGGCTTTTAATAGCCCACTTCAAAACTCTGCTTTAACATTCTGTTCGTGAGGGCAATCTTAGTTAGGGAGGGTAATATTCACCAAGGAGAGGGGAGGAGAGACCATGATGGTACATGAAAACCATGATCAGAAGTTTGGGAATATTCTATCTGCAGTCAGCCTTAATGAGGGAAGCTTCTGCAAAACAGGAGATATGCACACACAACTCTATAAACTCCTTCCCAATAATTTTTAGTCTAAAGCACATCTATTAAAAACAAAGGAATGCTAAAATCTTCACACAAAAAAGGATTCCAAATGAAACATAAAAATTAACTAACCAACTTGCCTCAAAAAGACAAAGTCCTTCAATATAGCCTTAAAGTTCATTTCATGAAACAGCTCTAGAGTTTTACATTCAATCTTTGTTCATATCTGAGAATTCTAGACATTAATGGCATGTTTATTAAAACCTCAATTATTTTCTTCTGCAAAAGAAACAGTGTATCATAATGATTCTTTATCTGTGATATAAGACACTGCTGAGCAATTTATTTTCTTTATGTACTAATTATAATTAATAAGGTAAAGGTAAAGGGACCCCTGACCATTAGGTCCAGTCGCAGACGACTCTGGGGTTGCGGTGCTCATCTTGCTTTATTGATCGAGGGAGCCGGCGTACAGCTTCCGGGTCACGTGGCCAGCATGACTAAGCCGCCTCTGGCGAACCAGAGCAACGCACAGAAATTATAATTAGTAGGTTGTTTTAAAATAGCCTTTGGATGATTTTTTTTTAATTAACTGGGGATTTGCCCCTTTTACTATGCAGCAGAACTTTTAAATCAGCCAACACAAAAAAAGCTCTTAAATCAGTACAAACATCTAATAAAGATCTAGGACAAGCCCTCTCCCTCTCAGGATTATGGAGGAGATCATTTCAGGACATGATGCTCACTGTACAAGCAACACAGAACAAAGAGGAGGAACTACTTACTAATCAATGAAATCAGTAGTAATCTTTTTCTTTAGGCATGCCTATGCTATTAAGGTCCATAGGCTTTGTACTAGTTGTCTATCTCAACCTTGGGTCCCCAGATGTTGAAGGACTCCGACTCCCAACATCCCTAACCATTGGATAAGCCGGATAGGGATGCTGCAGGTTGTAGACAAATGTCTGGGGGCCCAAGGTTTAAGAATTCTGCTCTATGCAACCCATTTGTGAAGTTTCTGATAAATCATAAGTCTTTGTTCAGCTATGGAGTTCACTGGGTGTTGAACAAGTCGTTCTTTCTCTCTCACACAGTGTAACATTTCTCAAAATGAATCCACATCCTGCCCAAAACATATGGGTGAACGGTAAGAAAAATGTGGACAACAAGTAACCATTAGCCATGTCTTACGTAAGGAAACTTCTACAATGGAAACTTGGGAGACTCTGGCGGATTAAGTAAATCAACCTTTAACCACCTTGTACCTTCCAGATCTTTTGGACTACAACTGCAATCAGCCCCACCATTTGGAATCAAGGCTGGTTCCAGGTTTCTGTGGGTTCAGGGCAAGAGACTCCAGGTACGGCCCCCTATTCACATTCACAACAACAATAATAAAAATTTATTATTTATATCCCGCCCATCTGGCTGGGTTTCCCCAGCCACTGCGGGCGGCTCCCAGCGGAATAGTAAAAACAGTAACGCGCGCGCACACACACACACACACACACACACTGAACTTGCTAGTTCAATTTCAGGCTTGCTCATTCTTTCCCCAGAGCTGCCACTGTTGGGCAGCAATCCTTTTCCTCCTTGTTGCTGTGTCTAGGTGTGCTCTGAAGCAAGAGCCTAAGAGTAGGCAATGGCTTCCAACAAGAAAGCCAAGAAGCAGCAGTCTTTCTCTAGCTCAGCTAAGTCCTAGTCAGAGAATGTGGTCTCCATCAGGACCAGCAGATGCTGATTGTGTTTATTTGACATCATTGGAATTAATCCTATAAAAATGGTATAATAATGGATTGTTTTGAGAACTGTTGAAATGAACACCAGCTGCATATCTTTAACAACTTTTTTATTTTCACACTATTGGCATTTGTGTCTTTATTTGTGATATTGTGCCAATTAAAAATGTGTGATTTCTGATAAAAAGGAATCCACTCAAGTTAGATCATTAACCACACTGCCTTTCTTCATCCTTTACATTTCTGCCAGCTAAATTCTTGCTGTGTGGAGTTTTAAGTTGTGGCTTTCCTGCTACTATTGAGCTAATATCAAAATTTACCATGAGTTCAACTGCAGCAAATGCCACTAACATATTCTGCAAGAAGGAAGGATCAAATCCAGCTCATAAAGCATCATCCAGGTATCTGTTGCTGCTAAAAGGACATCTGGAGATTGAGAGAGAAAAAATCTCAGGCCACAAAACAAGAGAGCGCCCTTGTTCCCTAGTTCAGATTGTCTGTTCATAAAAAATAGTGACTATTACACACACACAACCATTAACAGAGAAGTGAAATTAAGAGAGTAAAACTATTTTTTTAAATAAAAAACCAAGGCAGATAATAACATTCAGTGGCCAAAGTCAACAGATGATGAAGTTAGGTGGTCTAGTGTTTTATGGATGTTGGAAAGGTTGCTATTGGCTGCTTTGTCCGACCTCCTCTGTGTATTTATTTCTGATCAAGATGTGTAGTCAGATCTTACTGAATGTGTTCTAAGATTTGAAGGTCATGTTTTTCCAGCCTTCTTGTTGGATTCCAGAATAACACATTCAACTCATCTGGATAAGGCTGTCTCCAGTGTTTTTAATTCTTTGTTCCAGGAGGTTTTTGCCATCAAATGGAGTCTGCGAGTTAATTCTACTTTTCCTGCTTCAGCCAGACTCTCTTTTTATAAGTCAATTGGAAATAGATAAGAAAGATAATGAAGAGAATTAACTAAGTGGGAAAGAGAACACTACAAATTAAATCTGCAACAGATCTCTCTTTTATTTGCCCAAGAAAGAATTGATTAGAACACAAAGGACTTCTCTTCATTCCAGTCAGACCAGTCAGCTTTCACTTGCTTGACAGGTATACATTATAAAGGCTTTTAAAATTTTCTATTTCTACAAGTTTATATTTGTAACGATCTGTGAGTTTCATATATGTTGCCAGAAGCTTGCTGGACAGACTAGACAGAAGATGGCAAGCATATGCTTTTATCTCTAAATAAAAATAAGATATTGAAGTTGTCCACTTTTTACAAAATTAAGTAATCCATCTTCCTATGCAGTTCAGCAGTCTCTGGGTTCTGCGTGTCCATCTACTGTTGACATTGGGTTTGCAAGACAAGACTGGACTGCTGATTCCTTTCCAAGTTCAATTCAAGGTGCTGATTATCAGCCCTAAATAGCTACTTGAAAACCCATCTCCTCCTCTGAGAATCTGTCAGTCCTTTAAGCTCAAGTGATGTGGTCCTCTTGCACATGCAACCGACTTCTGAGGTACAGTTGGTGGCAATACACGAGAGGGCTTTCTCTATGGAAGTGATAGGGAGCCTTTTTGCACTCTGGAGGCTGCATTGCATTGTGGGAAACCTTCTGGAGACTGCAAGCCAGAGGCAAAAGTGGACAGTGCAATGGATGTGACTCCTACCTTTGTACAGCAGGCTACATTCCAGCCATACAGGGATCAACACACACATCACCAGTCTCTATCCAGACAAGCAAGGTGACATGATCACAATTCAAGGACACATTGCAGTAGCAAAAGGACCCAGGGAGGTTTTGGGGCCTGGAGAGAGGGGAGGAGGCTTGGGGAGAAGGCAAAAAATTGGGAGAGTACTGAGGACTAGACAGGCTTGGAGGGCCCCATTTGGTCCATGGGTCTGAGCTGCCCCAAACCTGCTCTGTGGCTCTTGTTATGGGGAACACCCTGCTCTTGGAAGTTAAATCTAACTTGAAGACTTTCTTAAAAAAAAAAAAAAAGCCTTTGATTCAGTTGCTGTTTAATCTTATTGTTACCACAAAAATGTGTCCCATTTTAAAATATTTGTTTTAGTCTTCAATTGTGTTGAAGCTATTTTAACTATTATTGTCAATTTTATTTTTATGTTCATTTTCACACTTTGTTTACCACTTTGATTATCTCCTTTGACTGTAGTAGGTATAAAGAACAGTTATTAAATCTACTCTTTCCTAGGCCATTCCATCCAAACGATCATGAAGAACTCTTACAGAATTCTTACATGGCTCTAAGTTGCAGGTTCTTCACAATGGTTTATAACACTAATCTGAAAGCTGTAATTATGAAAAAGCACCTTCTGGCAATTAAATTTCACACTACCTACAGGAACAAATGAAAATATAGCATGCCACAAAATGAAAAAAAATGACATAGCAGTTTAATAACATATAGGAAATCTCTTCTTGATTATAAACTGGAATCATAAAGTAAGTGAAATGTGGAAAATATTTATATGGGGAAAAAAACCCTTGCTTTAATATCATACGTCTACTTGTGAGTTCTATACCACTGGCTCAGACTCAAGATACTCATTTTATCAAACCCAAGACATCCACTGATAATGGAACATGAGAGGATTCCAAGGCAGACTAGGCCTGACAAGCAAGATTTAACATAGCACTATAGAGTCGTTAGAACAGATATTAATTTTTTTCTTCAGATATTCAATTTTCAAATGTTACCAGAGCACTCCTGTACATGTTTATTCAAATGTAATTCCTACTACATGTAATGAGGTTCACTTCTTAGTATTTAGGAATTTTGCAGCTTTAGTCTCATGACCCTAATTCAAGTAGTATCAAAATGAACTTAAATTTGGTTCTTGCATTTTAAACTCAGTCTCGTTGTTGTTGTTGTTGTCAATAATAATAATAATAATAATAATAATAATAATAATAATTTATTTATTTATACCCTGCCCATCTGGCTGGGTTTTCACAGCCACTTTGGGCGGCTTCCAACAAAATATTAAAAATACAATAAAACATCAGACATTAAAAGCTTCCCTAAACAGGGCTGCCTTCAGATGTCTTCTAAAAGCCAGGTAGTTGTTTGTTTCCTCGACATCTGATGGGAGGGTGTTCCACAGGGTGGGTGCCACTACCGAGAAGGCCCTCTGTCTGGTTCCCTGTAACCTCACTTCTCACAAAAAGGGAATCACCAAAGGCCCTCGAAGCTGGACCTCAGTGTCCGGGCTGAACAATGGGGGTGGAGACACTCCTTCAAGTATACTGGGCCGTGGCCATTTATGGCTTTAAAGGTCAGCACCAACACTTTGAATTGTGCTTGTTTGAATTGTGTTGTTTGCAGAGAGGAGATTGCAGTAGCTTTTCTTTTCCCTGGTCATTTTGCTGCTGTGCTGAGCTAAGCTATGGTTTGGTTTCGCATGCTAACTGTGTCTGAGATAATCATTTAGCTCTCCCAGACAAACCATGAGCTCTAAGCCATAGAACAAACTCAAATCCAGATGACACCCATGACTTAGCTTAGTGCAGTGCAACAGCACATTGGCCAGGGAGGAGCAGCTACAATCTCCTCTCTGGGAACCCACATGCTTGCTCATTTGCATTAAGCCATGCTTTAATCTTTCATCAGAACTGGATCTTCCCAGTTTCCTGCAATGACAAGAGGTTGAATTAAATGACCTTTGGGACACCTTCCATTACACTAAATGAAAAAAGCACAATCCTCCCCGAAATATTCTGGGACCCACCTATGTGGGTTGCAACCCACACTTTCAGAAGGTTTAGCTTTATGTAGCATACTGACTTTATTTACGTATCTAAAGCATTGTTACCACACTCTTTAGCTATCTTGCATCTCCTACTGGTAAGGCTATGGGCGTTCTCTCCCACCCTCCCGTTGCCACTCAATATTAGTAGGCTCTTCCGTTCTGTTGCTCTACCTCTCAAACTGTCATTGCATATTAAATGTTAATCCTTTTTGAGATTACTTATTAACCACTTTTCCTAATGTTAGTAAAAAAAAAAAGTCAAGTTTCATCATTTAAATTGCCCCCTCTTCTCTTTTTCTTCTTCACAGTACATTTTTTTGTCATTCTGCTTAGAACTGACTACAACTTCTGAAATTGTAATGTCAAAGGTACGACTTTTCCATTTGTCTTAGGAGCCCTATGGACCCAACTCCGTTTATTTTTGATCAGCTATTTATTCCTCATCTAACACTTGATAGTGGTTTTATAAAACCTGAAGCGTTATTGATGGTGGGAAGTTGTTTGAATGAAAACTTCTATCTCAGATGCCTTTCAGCACTCATGGTTTGCTTTTTTTTTTTTTTTGGAATCTCAAATGGTTAAAAGGATGGAGTGAGTCATGTGGGGACTTCTAGAGCACTGAATAGTTCCAGGTGACTATTTAGAACACATGTTCAAACAACATAAACACACTGAGACCGCTGCTATTTTAAAAAGAACAATATGGTCTTCTTTTTCAGTATTGACATTTAGTATTCAAGCTTTCCTTCACTTCAATATAACAAAGGAAGGATTTAGTTCCTGCCCTCCTCCCCAAAATTTAACTGGCCTATCAGACTGCTTAAATGCCTGTTCCGTAAGAAAGATCTGTAGTGAACCATTCATATCATCAGATTTCATTTCACTTAACACAAAATTTGTTCAAAGAAATCATGACATTTAACTAAGAGAAAGGATGTTTTATACCTTTTTTAAATTAAATAGTATCTCTACCTTAACGATGTTCACATTTTTTCTACAGGGAATTAAATCTCTTACCTACCCCTGACATCATGTATGATTTCGGGTGTTAGGTGAGTGGGCACAGCTTCACCAAAATGGCCTTGCAGGCCAAATGAGGAGGCTACATTCGGCCAGCAGACTGACAACTCCCCACTCCTACCATCAGTAATGTAAGCCATATAATGAATAGCCTCCCTAAGTATAATTTGATTTATTAAATCTCACAGTAAGACTGACTGATTTCAGAATTTCTAAATCCATAAAACTGCAGAGTGGTGTACATAAATAGCATATGAAACATAATGCAGATAATCAAGCAGCACTAAAGCATAATAAACAAGAAATAAAAACTACAGAGATAAAAAAGACAAAGTTTTCAACAAATGACAAAAACATAACACTGGGGTTTGCTTCACTTCTAGGTGAAGGGAATTCCACAGAATGGATGCCACAATGTTAAAAGCATATGGTCAAATCTCTGCTTGATTCACCACAGGCACTTGTGGCATCATCAATGGATCTTCATCCAGAGATCCAAGTCAACAGGTTGGAATGTATAAGGAGAGCTAGCTTCCCAGATACCCCAGTCTTTATACACCAGGAGTGAAACCTTGAATCTAATTCAGCAACTAATTTACAGTCTGTGGGACAGAGGTGTCACATGTTGTCAACTGCTTGCCCCAGAGAGCAAACTGTGCAGTAGTGTTTTACACTAGCTGCGTGTTTCTGACAAAATTCAAAGGCAGCCCCAAGTAAATAACATTACAGCAATCAAGTCTAGAGGTTACCAATGCATGAACTACTGTTCCAAAGCTATCCCTGTTGGGGAATGGTTGTAGCTGGCTTACCGGCCAGAGCTGGTAAAAAGTACTCCTAGAAGCTGAGGACACTTAAGCTTCCAGTGACAAGCTGAGGACACTTAAGCTGGATCAATGAGTACCCACAAGCTACATACCTGTTCCTTCAGAGGGACTGCAACCCCATCCAGAACAGGCAACTGACCAATTTCCCAGACTCAGAAACCGCTCAAACACAGGGCATCTGCCTGTTTCAGTTTATTGGTTCTCCAGACTATTAATTAATCCAGGCACTGTTCCAGGACTTGATAGCCATTTCTTAATCACATTTTCCACCGAGTAAAAGCTACTTATGACACCTAATTGGCTGGACAAACAAACCTTTCTGCATATATGAAGTAGAAGCAAAAGAGTAGAGACATGATGCAGAAATACTACAGTCAGCCTTTATTATATTCTACACATAAGTACAGCACCTCAAGGGATGGCATATAGTAATTAAACACTGGAGAATAGTCTGAAGCCACTAACCTGTGTTCCTGTGAAGTAAACTGGATCTACTTTCCAAAGTGACAGAAAACATCTCACTTTCTGAGGTTGCGATCTCCTTGGGAGAAGCACTGAGTTGGAGAAGAGCATCTTGCGCTTTCTTTTTTTCCTTCTTTAACATATTTACTAAAATATCTAAAGTTCATTTTAAGGAAAATTTCTGAAGCAAATTTGAGACAACCATAAACACTCTTCTTAGAATAAGAGGTCTATTGATTATATATTAAAAGCAAAAAGCATTATTTATTTTATCTTTTACTTTTATTTATTTCAACATATACCCTGCTCACCTTTCAAAGTACACAGAGCTTTACATATGGTTCCCAGATGGAATCCCACCCAGGCAGCTTACAGAGCTACACCAGAATCATTCCTAAGTCCCCAACAGGCTAGCCATGTCCAGGGTATATATGCTAAACATATTCCAAGTTATATAGCATGCACAAAATATACCAATATGCATCATACAGAAGTTCAACTATTCAAGAGAAGTGTTAAGCCACTAACAAAGTGACTCATATATACCAAAAAGCACAGAAACTGCAAGCCAAAGCAGCAGGCATAATCTCTGCATCAAATAGCCAGCAAATAAATTCTATAAACTCACACAAATTGCGTTCAGATGTTATGTGAAAGCACAGTTTAGTGTGGCATGAATTAGCCTAGGCAAGCCTTGAGTTTGTGTACTTCTCTCTCCCTTCTCCCCCTCCTATAGAGAAGTTTTCACTTCTACATAACTGCAGTCTGAAGTGACAAACTGGTTAACATTAACTATGGTTGGTTTGACACAAACCACAGTTGAACAGTGTTGGGACCAGCTGCCTAGAACCCTGCAGACCGTCCAAACACAGATAGATAAAGGCTTTAACACACTTGCAAATCCTCACACATCCCACGCTTATACACAAAACACTTCTCCACCTTACTTGGCAGCCACAGCTTCCTTCTCAGGCTTCTGACAGTCATTGTTGTTGAAGGAAGAGGCTTAGATTGACCATGCACTGCAACATGACTTGTCCTTACTTAATAATAATAATAATAATAATTTTTATTTATATCCCGCCCTCCCCAGCCGAAGCTGGGCTCAGGGCGGCTAACAACAATCAAAATAATCCAACATTCTAAAAACATTCATTATAAAATTAATTAAAATCAAATTGATGGCAACCATTAAGCAAAATTCTGTGCAGATTGCCAGAGGAGGGGGTCAGGCTGCGCCCTGACCAAAGGCCTGGTGGAACAGCTCTGTCTTGCAGGCCCTGCAGAAAGATGTCAGGTCCCGCAGGGCCCTAGTCTCTTGTGACAGAGAGTTCCACCAGATTGGAGCCGCGGCCGAGAAAGCCCTGGCTCTAGTTGAGGCCAGCCTAACCTCTCTGTGGCCTGGGATCTTCAGGATGTTTTTATTTGCAGACCGTAAATTTCTCTGTGGGACATACCAGGAGAGGCGGTCCCGTAGGTATGAGGGTCCTAGGCCGTATAGGGCTTTAAAGGTTAAAACCAGCACCTTAAACCTGATCCTGTACTCCACCGGGAGCCAGTGCAGCTGGTATAGTACCGGATGAATATGATCTCGCAGCGAAGACCCCATAAGGAGTCTCGCCGCGGCATTCTGCACCCGCTGGAGTTTCTGGGTCAGTCTCAAGGGCAGCCCCACGTAGAGCGAGTTACAATAATCCAGTCTGGAGGTGACCGTCGCGTGGATCACAGTGGCTAGGTCAGGGTGAGAGAGATAAGGAGGCAACTGCTTAGCTTGGCGGAGATGAAAAAATGCCGCCTTTGTTATAGCTGTAATCTGCGCCTCCATAGAGAGGGAGGTATCAAAAATTACACCCAAACTCTTGACGGACGATGCTGGCACTAATTGCACCCCCGCAAGAGATGGGAGTTGCCCCCTCAATCCCATATCGCCCCGTCCCAGCCAGAGGACTTCTGTCTTCGAAGGATTTAACTTCAACCGGCTCCCACGTAACCATCCAGCCACAGCTTCCAGACATCTGGTCAGTGTGTCTGGGGCCAAGTCAGGATGGCCATCCATCAACAAATAGAGTTGGGTGTCATCGGCATACTGATGGCAACCCAGCCCAAAACTCCGGACAAGCTGGGCGAGGGGGCGCATAAAGATGTTAAAAAGCATCAGGGAGAGAATCGCACCCTGAGGCACTCCACACACCAAGGAGTGGCGCGATGACAATTCCCCCCCAAGCGCCACCCTCTGTCCCCGACCAGAGAGAAACGAGTGCAGCCATTGAAGGACTGTGCACTGGATCCCCACGTCGGCAAGGCGGTGGTCCAGGAGTTCGTGATCGACCATGTCGAAGGCTGCTGACAGGTCTAGAAGAATCAGCAGCCCCGACCCGCCTCGATCCAGCTGCCTGCGGAGATCATCTGTTAGGGCAACCAGAGCCGTCTCGGTCCCATGACCAGCGTGGAAGCCGGACTGGAATGGATCGAGAGCCGATGTTTCATCCAGAAACCTACCAAGCTGTTCAGCAACCGCTCTCTCAATCACATTACCCAGGAATGGAAGATTCGAAACCGGGTGGTAATTGGATAGATCCAAGGGATCTAATGATGTTTTCTTTAATAGCGGACGCACCACTGCCTCCTTCAGTTCCCCTGGGAATATCCCGGTGCCAAGGGACAAATTGATGATATCACCCAGGGGGGCCCGCACCTCGTCTGGACACGCTCTAATCAGCCAAGACGGGCACGGGTCAAGAGGACAGGTGGTGGGCTTTCCAGCTCGGAGGAGTCTGTCCACATCGGCTGGGGAATCCGGTCAAAGTGGTCCAATACTGGACCCGAGGACAGTCGAGGGGCCTCCAGTTCCTTTATTGTATCGAAATTGGCAGGGAGGGCATGGCGGAGCAACAGGACCTTCTCCACAAAAAAGCTCGCATATGCCTCACAGCTGTGTGTCAAATTATTATTTAAATTTGGCTGTCCTTCAAGGGACATTAAAGACCTAATTATACTAAATAATTGCGCTGGGCGAGAGCTAGCGGAGGCAATGGAGGCCGAGAAGTAGGACTTCTTAGCAGCCTTCACTGCCATCTTGTAGGTTTTCATAAAAACCCTATAAGATGTTCTTGAGGCTCCGTCACGGGCACCCCACCATACTCGCTCTAGCCGTCTGAGGTCCCACTTCATTTTCCGAAGCTCCTCGGTAAACCAGGGAGCCCGGTTTCTGCGGGGTCGTAGGGCGCCTAGGTGCAATCTCATCGATGGCTGCTAGGAGCTGGATATTCCAGCCCTCAACAAGCTCAGTCAATGAGTCGCCAGGGGGAGCAAGGTCCCACAAGGCCTGACGGAATCTATCAGGGTGCATCAGCCTCTGCGGGCGAGCCCAAATTGGCTCGCCACCTAAGCAGGGTGGGGGTGGAAAATCAATCCTGGCTTTCAGACCATGGCACCTTCATCGAAGGAGACATGATCACATCTATACCGACGCCAAGGATCAAATCCAGCATGTGGCCTGCTTGATGTGTGGGGCCCGAAACAAACTGGGAGAGCCCTAGTGTCGCCATGGAAGACACGAGGTCCAGAGCCTGTGAGGAGGGAGTGGCATCAGCATGGATGTTGAAGTCCCCCAATACCAATAGGTTAGGGAACTCCAAGGCCCAGCCGGACACCGCCTCCAGCAGGCCTGACAGGGTGGCTGCTGGTGCGCTAGGTGGCCGGTACACCAGCCAGACAGCCAAGCTCACCTCGGAGCCCCACACTAGGCCAACACATTCAATGCCGGGGATCGATGGCGATGGTAGAGCCCTGAAAGAACAATCTTCCCGGATTAATAATACCACCCCTCCCCCCCGGCCCACAGTCCGCGACTGGTGGAGGACGGAGAAACCAGGGGGCGCCATCTCTCGTAAGGTAACAGTTTCCCCTTCGCGCACCCAGGTCTCCGTCACACAAGCCAGGTCAACCCCCTGCGAGGTGAAGAAATCTCGTACGGTGGCGGTTTTGTTGCCTATAGACCTGGCATTGCACAACACCAGTGACGGAGGTGAGTAATCCTTGCTCACCCTACCTTCGTCCCTCGGGATGGGGCGCAGATTGGAAGGGGTACGAGCATATCCGTATCTCGATCCCCTTCGCCTATGATATCTGCCCCCACCGCCATACCTCCCTCGCCCCACTACGGTAGCAATCCCAAGCCTCAAACCAACCTCCATTTACAAAATAGAAAAACAAATCAAACCAAAAACAATTGTACCAAACAAAACAAATTCCCACCCCACTCAATATCCAACCCGAAACCAAAATAAAACGGAACAAAATAAAAATACATCAATAAAAACCACCGTTCACGGCGGTACAACGAAGTAAAAAGTAAAAACCCCTTTAAAACACTTTAAAATATATAAAAACATTTTTAACATTTGCTGCAGCAACACCAGTGTCCTTAAAACTGTAGCGATGGCGGGTGTGGGCCCCGCCCCCTAGGCCTGGTGGAGTGGGCCTACAGGAGGGAGACTTAAAATTGTTTGCTTAATAGGGGAACTTAACTTATTTACCATGGCTGATCTGAACTTTCAACCAACAGAATGTTTTATGGGGTTTTTTGCCGGGGTGTGTGTGGACTCCACTGCATCATTTCCAGGACATTCTTCTGGCTGTGTTAAGAAGTGTATGGCAGGAACTCTCAGAGGCTTTACCTTTAAAGTACTTTAAAAATAAGAAACTTGTTAAAAGCCCCCAGTCCACCTTAAATCAATTTAAATTGACTAAGCCCCCCTCCAAAAGTCAAATAAGTTTCACTCACTACCACCAGTACCAATCTTCATTGGAAAGTAAGGTACAACTAGGATACCTTTTACTTTTCCATTGTTTTCTTCTTCAGCCAATTTACTCTGCACTTCAGCCAAATAGACTCATGGAGCAGCTTACATAGTATCACTAACAAACCAGACAGTCCATGTCTACACACTTACAATCTAAAAGATTGTACAGAAAAGGAAAAGTGGGATGGGGAAGTAAGGGGACCATGAAAAACTGAAATGCCAGTTCAAGTTACAAAGCTTGTAAAATGATGAGCTTGAATGGAAACAACTAAGGGAGAGGAGGAATCATAGACTCATAGAGTTGGAAAGGACCATAAGCATTATCTAGTCCAACCTATCTTTTGCCCAACATGGGGCTCAAACCAACAACCCTTAGATTCACAGACTCATGCTCTACCAAATGAGCTATCCATGAAGCTGGTCTCAGCAGAGCTGAGAAAAAAGCCCTGTGGTGCCATCATTGCTTCTGCTGTTGGCCTGCAGCCAGGTGGAAAGCTGATTTAAAAGATAAAATCTTCATAAAGACAAAATAGATTTTAACCAAAACAGGAAGAGTGTTAAAAGAGGGCAAGAAAAAACTTGGTGCTAACAAATGGGGAGGGGGCACAAAGGTAAAAGATTTTAAACACATTATCTCAGCAATTCCCCAATGCATCAGTCTGAAAATTAATCAGAGTATGTCACGTTATGTAGATATTCCATGACAAATTTCAGTTTTGACAACTCTTCAATATTTTAATAACATTTACTATATTCAGGTTTTACAGTGGTGGGATACAGTTTGACCTATCCAGCTTAACCATGCAGTGACTCTTCTGCCTGTAAAACATTTCTAAATATTAAACAACATCATATAAAATGTGGTTCATGTTATATAAATGGACTTTTAAATCAGACCTGATTTTAACCCGAAATAAAGGGTTTTTTTGCCCCAATTCAAAAATAAAATGCTGTTATCTGCCTGCAGTTCTTTCAAATAACAAAAAAACTAGAATACAGTAATTATATTTTCTATACCTTACTAAAACTACAGCTATGTATATATTTTCTATGAATTTATAGAATGCACAGAACTATTTCAAAAGCTAAATTTTATATATATTGAATCTTAGGTTTAATAAAAATTTACATTTACTCTAAATCCACAGTTCAGCAACATTTCATTTGACTAAAAATAACAATTACAGGAAATTCAACTTTTTGAATGGCAATAAATAGTGCTTTATATAGCATTGCTATTTTCCATTATTATTATTTTTAAGAAAGTGCTTCACATAAGGTTCCCAGAAACCTGGATCTAGGTCAGGACTAAGCAACACACTAAAGCTTTTACATCCAGGAGATTAAACTAGCCTGCTTCAGAGCAGGCAATAAGAGTAAACCTTGGAGTCTGGTAAAAAAGGTGTAGCAAACATTTGTTATGGAATTTAGTTGAAGAACTCACACAATGAAATACAAACATTATGTCTAACCCAGCTGAAATACCAATGTGTCTCCTTTCAGAAAGAGGCTCCCCTGACCTGCAGCATTACCTGTGTGAGGGGGAGTTTATGGGACAGGAACAAATAGCTGTCAGTCTCTCCCAGCTTCTGCCCCATTCTGGTGAGGACATGCATACTTTTGTGGTTCTGGGAGTCCCCTGCCACTGTGAGAGTGCAGGTGGAGTGGAAATAGTGGCTAGATTGCCACTCAGCCCAACTGAAGGCAGCAGCAGCAGGAGCAGGAGGAGGAGGTGGTGAGTAGGGAACGGTACAGGCTAACATCAGGCCCTCTGTCCCCTTGTAGAAGCAGCTGTCTCTAAGAGGCTGTTGCTCTGAGAGGCATTCAACATCAGGACTAGGCCCCACTGAGGATGTAGACCATCTGCCTGAGTGGCTGCAGATGTTCAGGAGACTCCCCAAACCAGCCTGATTTGAATTGGTGCCGGGGAGGGAAGCTATAAACCATCCTGCTGGGGTCAGTGAATGGCACTGCCCGCATGTACTACTCCCAACAGGTGGTACCAAATGGATTCTCCTCTTTGAGCCATATTATATGGCAGCGGTGGAGGAAGCCGCTCAGGCGCCTGGGGTGGCGCGCCCAGGGGTGGGGCGAGCCGCCCATAGGGGCAGGGCCCACCGCAGGGCCTCCGGAGTCTGCCTGCCTCCTCCCACTCAGCCGCCCTACAGCTGGGGGGGGGGAGACAGCTGGCGGACCGTTTGGGCAGCACAGAGCCTGTGTGTGCCCAAGCCACCACGTCTCTCCCAGGAGGCCCCGCAGTGAGTGCCACCTGGCATTTTGTCACCCCCCCAGTGGTGACACCCAGGGCAGCCTGCACCCACCGCACCCCCTTCCTCTGCCCCTGTTATACAGATGCAATGAGGGCTCACTGCCTTTAAATAGTTTCATTGGGCATGGATTTACATGTGTCCCTATTTGTCTCTTTCTCTAGGCCTAAGGCAGGGTTTTTCAACCTTGGGCCCCCAGATGATGTTGAACTACAATTCTCTTCATTCCTGACCATTGGCTAAGCTGTCTAGTGATGATGTGGGTTGTAGTCAGATGACCTTTTCTGGGGTCAGAAATCATTTGTATTTGCTTCTGAAGGTGTAAAATGGATCAGTGGGGTAGGAAACAGGAGGGGACATTGCCTTCTGAGATTGTTGTGTAGTTATGCAATCATACAAAATTAACTGGAAGGCAAATTATTGATTCATGGAAAATAAGGTCCATGCATATTTAGGTGGGAAATAACTTAGTTAACTCATCATATCTGGAGCTGGTTATTACAGTAGCTAGAATATACAGAACGCTGTTATATTGCTCTCAAGCACATGTATAGGATGGTCTGAGATGGTCCCTAGAAGGGTATGACAAAGGGCCATAGAAATCCTCTGCAATCAGGGTGCCTGCGAGAAAAATGAACAAGGATAATAGCAATAATATAAGGTGGATAGGTGGACTGTCCCTGAGATAGCCAAGCATAGTTAAGGAGAATGCTCACCTCTTACAGGGATTGGGATTTATCTCTGTTCCCGAGAATATTACCTATACCTGCAAACACACCTCTGGTCAGAGGAAGAGAGTCAGGCAGAGCTGCCTCATCCCTGTGGCAGGTGGAATAGTGGTGATGGTGGGGAGATGAAGTTCTATCTTAAATTAAGGGAGGTGGTTGTCCAGTGCTGCTTGACATGGAAACATTGGGCAACTTCAGGGGGAACCTGTATCAGCCTTTTCCCTAGCTAGGATGCTTAGGTGTGAGTAGTTCACTATGGAAAGCCAGGTCAATACCTCAGCTCTCTCTCTCACACACACACACACACACTTTAGTCACATTGCATTTTTGAATTGACATGTAAAATTAGTGGCCCTTTTACTTGAAGACTGGTGACTATCTCAGTTTTGTTGACAAGGATACTGATTTCATTGTCTCGTTGCTGCAGAAGATCCTTCAACTTCTTCAACTCTTCATAGCCAATTGAATTATTAGTGTCTGATGCAAGCAGATGGTTGTTAGGTAACTTTGCATTATTAACCAATCTCTATTAAATGGAACAAAAGCAATTGTCAGTTCTTTAGTTTTGACATTCTATTGACCTACCTCCATCAGAAGCAAATTGCAACAACTTATTTAGCCTAGGTAAAAGACAAATGCTACTGCTGCTGACCACTGCAATGGCTCTCTTGCCTGTCTTCTCATTCCACTTCAATCAGTTTTGAATGCAACTGTTACTTTCATCACTTTTATCTGATGTCACCCTTCTCCTCCAGTCTTCTGCTCTCTCTGTTGCTTTCCTCTAAAAAATGCCATTTCTCATCCTTACATTTAAACCTCTCTTTCTAGTAGCATCTGTTTTCTCATCTCAGTTTATTCCCTGCTTTGCATTTATACACAATTTCTTTTGCCACTGACCCCATTTCTCTACATACATCTTAATGTCTTGTCCTAAATCAGCAATCTCACATATTTTTCAGGACTAGAACTTGCCTTTTGGGATCCAATTCTTATTTTTTTTTATCACATGGTAGTGTTTCTAACACAACTTCTCCTCAAGGTCAGTAGTGTATCCAGATCTACTAGTGGAAGACCAAAGCCCCAAATGACTTTCTTTAACTATATTATCTACACTCTCTTTTCAAACTACCTCTCTCATCAATTCCAATCTATCAAAGGGCAATATTCAACAAAATACTTCGGTGCACACAAGAAATACTGCTAGCGCAACTGAATTTCCCCCTCCCTCACATGCAGCCCACAAATCTGCTCTGGAGGATTGGAGGAATCACAAAACAGATTTATGGGCGCACCAAAAGAGAAAGAGAACATATTGTGTTGTGCAAGGAGAAATCTTTGCACTAACAGAATCTTTAGGCCATATTCAACCAAGTTGTGGTGCTAGTAGAAGCTTGCTCCTCGATCTACGCAACACCCATCTACCTTTCCAACTCTGCTCAGGAGGGTTGAAAGAACCCCCAGAATTTAGTGGTGAGGACAAGAAGAAGACCGTTCTGTCTGGTAAGCAGAAATGCTTGCGCTGATGGGATGATCATATTAGTGTGATGCTGTCTCCCCCTTAGCTTTCGTGCTAAGTCAAATACAATGGGGGGGGGATCTGTCTCCATTTCCTGGACCACCACAGCTTCTTTCAGTAAGCCTTCCTTTATTCCATCCTTGGTACTCCCTTAATAACCCTACCCTTCTCCCTTTATCTTCACTCTGTCTATACTGAAAACAGTATATGAGCAGGCACACTGGTGTATTTACATTTTGTAAAAATTAGCAGTAAAGGGATACTCAACAGTTCTTAGGGAATATTAATGAAGCAATGTGCAATGTTAATTTAGCTAATAAAGCATAACTATTTACTCTTATTTCTGGAATACTTCAGTAATGAAAGTTTGGCTAACTCATAGGTAAATATAGGTAAATATGGATATATAGTTCCCAGCTGAATAAAATATGGCTTGCTTGTCTGTTTATGTAAGATATATAGGTGGGCTTCACACAGTGTATAAAATTATTAAAACAATAATTATCTACTTTTTTGCAGTAAATGAAGATGAACTACTGTTTATGTTGAAATTGCAGTTTCTGCTTCTTATCTCTGCCCTAAGTGCAAGTTGATTCATCAGAAGCTCTTGTAGTGGTAGCTGGAGCCACTTCTCCCCAACCACTGGCTTTGACACTTGAATAATAGTTTGTTTAAAAACCACATTTTAAACCATGGTTTCAGATCCTCATTAGCAAACAGACATTAAACCACAGTACTCCCACCTTGGAAACTCTGATTTGAAGAATCCATGACCAAAACTGATGCTTGAGAAAAAGGAGTGCATGAGCATAGTTCTCATTCCAAGCTTACTAATTAATCTAGGAACATTACATTCAAACCAGACAACTCAGATTCTCTCGATTACAATATGCATACCAAAAGCAATTTATTTTCTCTGTGAGAAATGAACAATGTATTTAGTGCTTCAGTTGTATCATTTTATGGAGTTCTGATTTGGGGCTTTTATTTCCTTCTCCCTTTCTCCCTGGAATGCCTAGTAAATGAAAACACATGGAGTGTTATTATTGTGTTGAAGGCTTCCTCGCCCCTGAAAATGGCAGCCAATTAAGCATACCTTTAAATGGTTGAAAGAGTGTTTGATCTTCCGCATATCAGCTCCCAACTCCAATGTGCTCTCAGGATCCATATCTTCCAAAAAACTTTTAATCTGTTCGTCTACCCTAAATTCAGGAGGAAATACGACCTTTCAGAAAATATACTTAATCTTCAGAAGATAAAAGCAAATAGGCATACCAGACTGAGAGCAAGCTTGTTTCCAAAATACTACAAGTGGTGTTTCCCAATATACAGTATCACAAACGGATACATTGTTTTAAAATAATGTTTAAAATAATGTTTTTGATTTTTTTAAAAAAGGTTTTAGCTACAGTAAGTTTTTTGTTTTGTTTTAAATGTCATCTCAACTAGTCCACTAATTTTTGTGGGGAGCAGACCTATTAAAATTCATGGACCTAACGTAGTCACTTAATTTCAAAGGGTTGACATCAAGTAAAAGATGGATGAGTATCACCCAATCACCAAAAACTGAACTACAACCCTCTGGAAGAATAGTGGGGGAAATATCTTCATAACATTATCGTTTCAAATTTTGACTTGCTTCTGGAAGCCAAGGATTAGCAAGTTACCACAGTTACTATATTTAGGCGAAACAATCCTGTATGCCACCACTGAGCCCATTATTTTCAGAGTAATTATTTCTTGAAAAATAAAGTGATTGCATTTAGCAACTATATATAGTTAGCAATATTGAAATTAATGCTTTAACACTTAAAAGAAAAAAAGCATCATTGTTGCACTCTGGCAACCCAATTATGCCCAGAGAGGCCCCAGAGAAAAGGAAGCCCTCCACCCAGCCAGCTCTAGTGACCCTCAAGAATGGTATTTGTACATGACTTAATTGCACCAGAGAAGGAATGGGGATCTGTATTTGAATGTTTGTTCCATTAAAAGCAATGCGACTGTTGTCTCTCTCACGACACAGAATCATTTGCAGCTGGAAGAATCTTCACTTCCATTCTGTTTCAACTTATCATGCACAAACAGAATCCGAGAGCAAATCTTTCCCTTCCATACTGAGACACTGATATTCACAGTACCACCCTATGCAGGGCTCTTTCATCCCATCAAAGAGAATAGGAGTCCTGGTATATGAAGGGCACAGTCCAGTAAAAGTATCCAACCAAATGTGAATTTTGCAGCTTTTTTTTAATGCACCAACGTGCCTTACTTTGCTGTTGTTGTTGCTGCTGCTTTTTTTAAAAGAATGTCATTGACTTTAAAGGTGGAATCAACACACATATTAAAAAACACTGTTAAAATGTTTTTTTTTAAATGTTTTGAAAAACATATTGAATTTGCCATAGCTCACTATCACCATCTAGTTTCACATTTGTATACTGCACTTCACAATACACTTAAAATGACTTATTTGCAGTTGTATAGAGTCCAAAGTTTATGTGTTCAGAACTGATGGAAATGTTTACCAACATGACAGGAAATTAAACTTTCCCTAGTGTGGGAAAGACCATGCCAGGCTAGGGCCAAAATTTGGCTTTTGCACATGATTTAGAAGACATTAAGAATAGTAATTTAACGTTGAAATAGAATCATTTCCTCAGTTGTACACACTAAAGTACACCATTGGACTGTGATTAAAAAAACACTAACAGCCATAAATTAGCAATTGCTTACAAATAATGTCAACTCCAGAATATTATTAGGATTAAGAATAGCATACATGAACAGCAAAGCATGACTAGGTAGTCTAGTATTCTGAATTCCATTTTAACCCTCTTATGCATTTGCAATGGATATCCCTGTCAAGAGATATTTAAAAATATGTAGAATTTTTCCCTCTAACCTGTAGCACTTCATATACTATACTTCTGGAATAAATACCTCTGCACTATAGCAGTCAAATAGCTTTTATTAGTGAAAAATCAAGCAGCAGGACATTGGACTCTGCAACTCTGAGTGGTAGAAAATGAAGTGCTAAATTTGCAGACATTAACAATCTAATGACCCAACATGGATAAAATTCTAATTTTACAACATTAAAGCTTGAGATAATGAGGTGTTAGAAAGCAAAACGATACTGAATGTTTAATTTTTTTAATTTAAAATTGTGCGCTAGAACTGTATTCAACAATCCTTTTTAACATTCCTTATTTTTATAGTGCATTGAAAACAAATAACAATTTTTTAAAACTATCAACTTAAGTGACGTCCAACATTAAATTAGTAATTGCTTTCTAAAAGTGCAGGAAGGTTATGTTTAAAATTCCGAATAATATGTAGGATCACATGGCTATGAGACACAAGAGAAGAGACCAGTGCACAGAGGAATTTTGGAAGCCCTCTCTTTGACCTTATTTGTAAACTATGGTTCATTTATAGCTGCTTTTGTCTTTTACAACAGACCCTGGAATATTATATCACGTGCAGAAGTGAAGATCACTTAAAGAACAATGAATCCCCTAGGATCAGCCATAGTCTTCAAACAAAAATTCCTAAAACTGGAGTTAAATGGCAAGGGAGTGTAAAAGTACTGTATGTGATAATTCAAGTATATGTATGCAATGAGCCTTCACAACAGGAATAATTTAGTGATAGCACAACCGGCTTATCATTGCAGAATAAAGGGTAAAGGGACCCCTGACCATTAGGTCCAGTCGCGGACGACTCTGGGGTTGCGGCGCTCATCTCGCTTTATTGGCCGAGGGAGCCGGTGTACAGCTTCCAGGTCATGTGGCCAACATGACTAAGCCGCTTCTGACAAACCAGAGCAGCGCACAGAAATGCCGTTTACCTTCCCGCCGGAGCGGCACCTATTTATCTACTTGCACTTTGATGTGCTTTCAAACTGCTAGGTTGGCAGGAGCAGGGACCGAACAAAGGGAGCTAACCCCATCACGGGGATTCGAACCGCTGACCTTCTGATCGACAAGCCCTAGGCTCTGTGGTTTAACCTGTATAAGCAACTTCTACAGTTGAGAAGTGAAATGTATGCAGAATGAACACAGTGAGCCTTCACAGCAGCACTGATTTGATTAACGCCTTAGAATTCTGCAAGCAAAACGACAATCAATGCAGCAAGGAGGACTAATGGGGAATATTGTTATAAGAGGGGACTGACAGATGTGTCCAAAATACAAAACTCTATTGATGGACCCTATTTATGAAAAAGATGCTGTATTAATTTAAGCAAGTTATATTTCTAGGTAACCACTTCAATAAAGTGCATCACTGAGTCTCTGCCGTTTAAAAGTTGTACAGAGGCTAATCATTATGTGGTATAAACATTTTTAAAAACAGAGGCTAATGGATGCTTTTTAGCCACATGAGATAATTGTATAATGCCCCAGGTCCTGATTTCCTCCCTCACTGAGTCCCAAATTTTCAAGTAACAAAAGCTGCATATCCTTTTTCTTAATACATGTTTAAATTACTTCCAAGCAAATGCCTGCATATAAACCACTGTGTACTGAAGTGGGGGGAAATGATTGTTATTATTACTCCCATTAGCCTCAGCCAGCATGGCAAATGGAAGTCAACATTCAAATAGTCTACAGCAAGACTGTTGGTACAGATAGCTGCTGGAACATAACTCTGATGCTTAAAAGCTTCCATCGGCTACCCTTATACTACTAAGCCAAGTTTAAGGTTCTTGTATTAACAATGCCCTAAACAGCTTGAATCCAGGATATTTTAAGTACCACCTGATAGTGGGAATCCATTGTTTGTGGTCTCCCACAGTTCAGATGCATGGCTTGTATCCTCCACCAGTGAGCACCCAATTCTGTGGAATTACATGCTGGCTGAGATCAGATACTGGTGGCTTAGTAAATATATTTTTTCTAATTTCAGAAGGCATTTGGAGTGTTTCTAATCTTACAGTTAAAAGGTAAAGGTACCCCTGACAGTTAGGTCCAGTCGTGGACGACTCTGCGGTTGAACGCTCATCTCGCTCTATAGGCCAAGGGAGCCAGCATTTGTCCGTAGACAGCTTCCAGGTCATGTGGCAGCATGACTAAGCTGCTCCTGGTGAACCAGAGCAGCGCATGGAAATGCCGTTTACCTTCCCACCGGAGTGGTACCTATTTATCTACTTGCTCTTTTTGGCATGCTTTCGAACTGCTAGGTGGGCAGCAGCTGGGACCGAAGAATAGGAGCTCACCCCGCCGCGGGGATTTGAACCGCCAACCTTCTGATCGGCAAGCCCTAGGCTCTATGGTTTAGACCCCAGTGCCACCCGCGTCCCATAATCTTACAGTTAATTGTAACTAATTTTATGATGTATGCTGCATTTCTATTGCACCCAGCTAAGAAATCATGGTATTAAGCAGTATATACATTATTTAAATGAATGACTGAATGAACGAACAAACAAAATGTATTGTAACATTTAGTGCAATAATAAACTGTTAAAGACTCGAAGGTATACAGGTGTCAATCTTAGTGATGAGGCTGAACATCCTATTTTCAGTCAACGACCAACAGATGCTGTTCATCTTTTCTTTAACATGTCCACGAAAAATGATTTCATATAGTGTACAAAGGATACAATTTCCATTCGAAGAAAACCTTCTGTGGAAGCACACAATGAAGCTAGGTTCAAAAGTTGGGGTTATATATATAGGTATATATGAATGAAAAATGGTTCCACTATTTCATTACACATAGTATTTTTCAGCTCATTTGAGTTGTGCTAATATATATTAGTGGCAAGATTTGATACCAAATACTCTTTTGCCATGAATCAGAAAATTGATTTATTCTGTTATCCTGTAACTGAAAATATAGTTTATTTCAATGTTTATTTATAGTACATATTTACTTAGCTATAAAAATATTTATATTACACTATTCTATTATTAAAAAGATCCCCAAGGTGGTCAACAAATCTCAAAAAACAGTAAAAGCAGGTCAGAATATACCTATACAATGAGCAACTACCAAAGAACAGAACCAGATAAAACTATCCGTGTTTAATTGGTCATTATTTTGCAAGACCTCTGCTGAGCGTTCTACAAAAGAGATAGACCTTTGTAATGTGGCAGAAGCCAAGCAGATCTTTCTCGGAAAGGTGTGTTCAACAAGTGTGGTGCCATAACTGATGAGACCATGAGTGCTGAAGTATTCTTTTCCTGCAATTAGTTGGAGGTAGAATTAAAACTAAGGTTTCATTAAAATATAGCGCTATATTAAGTAACACTCCCTTTCCCCTTCCTATCCTTTTAGAATTTCTATTTTCAGTGAAAGTTCCATTCAGCAAAGATCTCTGGCACTTCAAATACATGTTACTCTATGCAAGTTCAGTTGTTTTATTGCTTCCTACTGATTCCAGCTGTGGAATTAGTGAATAATTTCTCCTTAAATAGACACTCTTGGAATTGCCGCATGTCAGCTATTTTCCCTATGTGGCGGGTGGAAGAATCATTCATTCATCTTTTAATTATTACGATCTAGAGTAGCAAACAGTATTATAAATCAGGCTATCTTAAAAATAAAAGGAACAAAACAAGAGGAAAGCAGTAAGTAAACACTTCCTCCCTATTACAGGAAAGAAAAGAAAAAAACCATGGCACAGGGTGTTTTCCAGAAAGGCCTTTCAAGGGAAAACTATTCAGTCACATCCCTGCTGCTATCAACATGAAGCAATAAAACTGGCTGAACCTGCAAAGAGGAAGTGTTCCATTTAAAGGTATGGGAGAGGTGCAGAAAAGCTTGGGATTGACAGTTTAGAAAGAACTGCATAGAATTATAGAAGCGTAGAGTTGGAAGGGATCATGAGGATCATCTAGTCCAAACCCCTGCAAAGCAGGAATCCGGATGACCTCTAGAAAATGAGTACCCAAAAGATGTCAATTCCATAGAAAAAGCAAGGTGTGGGAAATGTGGAGAGGCTTAACCCATAGGATAGCGATCAAAGAATTCATATAGGTATAAACAGATTGTGAGAGTCCTTGAAATATCCTAATTGGAGACTATTTAGGACCTTATTGGTCAAAAAGCAACCCATGAATTGGGATAGAAATGAACTGGTAAGAAGTGAATCATAGAACTATAGAGCTGGAAGGTACCCTGAGGGTCATCTAGTCTAACTCACTGCAATAATCTAGCTTAGTGGTTAGAGTGCTGGACCAGATCCAGGTTCAAATCCCCATTCAGGCATAAATCTCACTGGGTGACTTGCTGCCAGTCATTCTCTCTCAGTCTCATCTCTCTCAGGGTAAAATCTAGAAGGGGAAAAATCCTATATGCTGTCTTGAGCTCCTTGCAGGAGAAAAGGGTAAGATGTAAATTTGATCCATAAAAGAAAGATAATGTTTAAATCAGTCTGTTATGTACCCTCCTAATCATATTTTCAGATACTATATTACCTACTAGGTTTACAGTCCAATGCTTGAAGCAGATGCATTGCTGTATGAATTTGTAGGACTATTTCTATTCTGTTTGACAATATAAAAGTAGTAAGGTAAAGATATTAATAAACTAAAGTGCTAAGCCAGCACTTGTAATCTGTGCCTTAAAGAGTTCCAACTGGCATGGATTCTGGAAGCGTGGGTGCTATGGAACACAGCAGTTTTGATTTGAAATCCTGACTTTCTGGGCAAAGTTAAGTTGCTAGTGAGCTCATCTGGCGGAAGAACTTATACCAACATTGTCCAAACAAAAAAAGGCCTCTCCCTTTACTTCTGGCATGCTCCTCATAAAATATAAAAAGGAGAAAGATTCCATTTAAATCCAGCGTTAAAAACCCTATAATACAGAAGCCTCTAAGTATACAGTACTATCTCCTTTAGAGAGGATGCATGTTGCTATTTAATCTACATTTTTTTTCAAATGTGCGCAGATGCTGTCAACTATTACTAAACAAGAAACACCAGTTTAAATGAACATTTATAGATCAGTTTCATATTAAGAAAGCCTGACAACAGCATCCAAAGGCAGTAATTCAAAATCTGAAAGTTGTTGTTTAAACTCAATACAATAGATTTTCAAAATAAACAACAGTATTTTTGAAGTACACAAACTATATACCCAAGGTTGTAAGTATCTATATTTTCTTTAAACTTACTTTAAAGTAAATCCCATTGAAAAGTGGAACTTAATTACTAGGAAATATGCAGAAGACTTAGCTGCAAAACTGAATACACTTAGCAGTCTATCCCACTTAATTCAGCACGGCACACATAATAATCAAAGCAGAAACTAAGGGTAGATTTTCCAAAGAAGTTGCAACTTTATTTACAAGACTGCTTATTTATGTTTTGTGCGTGAATCAATTCACTAAAAAGAATCTGAACATTTGGTTTTCATTTCATTGCAAATGTCATGAAAGAAAAAAAATAAACAGCTGGGCTTACTTGAATGGACATTGTCAAGGATAGGCAGGGTCTGAAGGGTGGGCAGAGGAGGTGGGGGTACGGGAGGATAATCTGGGGAAGGGTCATTGATTTGTGGGGATCTGTACCACCCATGATGCAGGAAGAAGAGGAAGAGGCTGGGCAGGAGAAGAGGAGGCAGGGGAAGAGTTGCAGGAAGGCACAAAGGTGGAAAAGACAGTCCCAGTTACAGTCTCTACCATCCCCTCCTCCACGGACAAGGAAGGGCTTAAAGCAACAAGAGCAGCTGGAGATGCTGCGCAGGACAAATCGCTGGTTGCTTGGACACACTACCGTATTTTTCGTCCCATAGGACGCTCTGTCCCATAGGACGCACCTAGTTTTTTGGGGGGGGAATAAAGGGGGGGAAATTCCTTTATTCCCCCCCCCCAAACCAGGTCGGGGAACAGCGGTATGGTGGTGCTGCGCCTCCCCGCTGTCCCCCGAGCTTGTGGGGCTGGCTGATGTCTGCCCGGCGCGCGGGGCGCTCTGCTTCAGGGCGCCCTGCGTGCCGGGCGGCAGGCTTCTATCCGCAGCATGGGGAGCCCTGCGGGAACTCCTGCAGGGCTCCCGACACAGCGGATGTCTGCCCGGCGCAAGGGGCGCTCTGCTTAAGGGCGCCCCGCGCGCCGGGCGGCAGGCTGCTATCCGCAGCCTAGGGAGCCATGCGGGAACTCCCGCGGGCTCCCCAGGCTTGCTGATAGCTTCCTGAAGCCTGGGGAGCAAGAGGGGTCGGTGCGCACCGACCCCTCTCGCTCTCCAAGCTTCAGCGAAAGCCTGTATTCGCCCCATAGGACACACACAGAGTTCCCCTTCATTTTTGGAGGGGAAAAAGTGCGTCCTATAGGGCAAAAAATACAGTATATCAGAAGAGGGAGTTAAAATGTGCTGAAAGAAGCACGATGTGCTGTTGCTCCAACTGTCTACCCAATAAGGCTAACTGGTGCCATCATTATATAGCTTTAGGTGCCAAGCAAAAACTTTCCTCTATAACCAGACTAAGCATTCAGCCTGCTAGGCAGAATGAACCCCACTCTCCTCCTCCTCCTCCTCCTCCTCCTGCGTATTGTTCTGTGGGTTCTTCCAACTCCCTAATCATTTGCAGGGGGGTCATGGGAGGAGGGGGGAGTCCCACTGCAGAAATGGAAGTCCTTGCACAGGGCTTTCGCTGATAGGATTTATTAGATGAACCCTGCCCTTTGTATCTCATTCTTTCTCAGGATGATATACACTGAGCTTATTCTATTCTATCTAGTCTTGTGCTGAGGGTTAGGCTTTGCAGTAGTGGCTGGCTTCACGTATGGCCACCTAGCAACTTTCACTGTTGACAAGGAAATGAACACAGACCTCTTCAGTCTGACTATTCATCTGAGTCACTTACTATTCAAAACAAATTGTTCCCCTGGAAGCAATTATTGCTAGGCCCATTATTGTTTTAAATATATGCCTCTGATATTTAGTGTGCACACCTGAAGCGTGAATCCAGCAATGTTTGCACATGCAAGTACACTGGCTAATGTGGAAAACTGACTGACTGAGTGCACATTCATGGATTTGTTTCTCTGTAAGATGTGATGCGATCCCTAGGTATCCTTAATAAATAGGAACCATGCAAATTGCTATTACCCTGTATACAATGTATCAGTTCTGCATTATGCAATAAACATTTCCTTTTCTTGTAAAATTATATAGTCATCTGACTCAATTCAACATTAAAAAGACGAAAATCTGTTGTATGTCATTTTGCTGTCACCAATTATAAGTAAGCAATTGAACAAAGCAAAACTATAGCTCTGTGGCTTTTCTGTGGGTTCCAGGTAAGAGCTTCTGATTCAACTTCTCCTATCTGCTTGATTTGTTCCTATTTTTATTGGCTGTCTTCCACAGAGACTACCTGACCTCAACTCCTGCCTCATTCTTGCTGGTTTTCCAAATCAGCTTGTGCTTCCTTATTCAGCACTCAATTCCCAGCAACAGACTCAACTTGGCTCCTTGACCAATAGACTGTTTGTACATGTTAGCCCCTAACAAGTTCCTGTTCTCCTGGATCATGTTCTGAGTATATTTAAATCTAAATTTAATTTAGCTCCTCAGTCTGAGACAAAAATGTGATGCAGTTGCAATTTAGGCAAATGACGTTTGCATGAATAACACCAGTGTATGCAGCACCAAGGAAATAATTCTGCTGCTCTATTTACCACAGGTCACACCTGCTATCATACCATGTCCAGCTTAGATCACCACATAATAAACAGGATAACAGTAAGTTAGAATAATTCAGAGGAGAACAAGAATATAAAACTGGCATAGAAAGTATGAATAATTGAGAAAGATAAGGGGCTTTCTCATACATCAGATTTAGATTGCCTTTGAACCTCTCTCACTCAGTTTATGATAACATCTGTTGTTTGTACATCAGAGAAGAACCACTGCTAGTCAATGCCAAAAAAGTGAATCATTTGAACCCATGGTTCAAGGTAGTTTCCTATGTTCCTAGGAGGAATGAAAGAGGCATTCGTAATGCAAATAAGCATTCTTGCCAATGTAGGCTTTATATTCACATAACAAACTCAACTGAAACAACAGTTCCTTTATGACTCCTACATGATAATGCCCTAAGGGTACAAATACAGAGCTACAAATACCTAAAAGGATGACGAAAAGGTATGAAGCATTAAGAAATTTTTCCTAACTGCTGGTCAATGGAAGAGATTGTCCAGAAACATTATGAAATCTTATTTCCTAGAGGTTTTAATAAAAGACAGTGTAGTGTTCATCGGCCCTGTGCAGATGAATTCCTTAACCATGATTCAGCAGTTAGGAGCAGGTTGTGGGATCACACACAGACAATGGGTTTTATCCTGACATTTCTTCAGTGGGATCTGGAATCTGATATAAGTATATCAAGGCCAATCATGTTTCCCTCAGTCCCAAATGGGTAATGTATAACATGGTCTCTTTGAATCCACTTGGGTGGTGGCTGGTATCTGAAGTGCTGGAACACATATTGAATGATCCAGATGTCTTGCCTATGTCACAAGCGCATGAAACAAATTTGCCTGAAACTTTTATATTCCTATTTTTATATATAGATGCAAATTTAGACTGCCTTTCAGAGGGGAGAAAACAAATAATGGCTCTTGCTTGTATGGCATGCTAACAGGATTTTCTGGACCCAGTGCACTGTAAGTGGATTGAGTCCTCCACTCCACCCCCCCCCCAGTCAGTTGGCAAGAACTGCATCATATGTATGGATTGCAACTGAAGCAAGTCCTGTACAACATGACACTCCTCCTCTACCCCCACCTCTCTCCCCACCACCCCTTCACACCCTATCCAGCTGTTCTAGCTTAGGCAGTGGTTCTGGCCAGTGACAAGGTTCTAGTGGTGTATGTGTGCTAAGAACAGAGTCCAGAGACACCATATAACCTTATGCTAGTATCAAATAAGAATCCAGGAAGCAAAGCCAGATCAAGAAAAATCAAGTGCCATCAAGGCATGGTCAGACAAAGCAGAGAGTAGGTTCCAGTAAGTGAGATAAAGCAAAGCAGAGGTTAAGATCTAAAGGAAAACAAGCAAGGTGGGTAGCACTCTGGATAGCTCCAAACAGTGCCTAGGCTGGAAGTCAGACAAAGTAGACTTGAATATGCTCCAACAACCAGCAAACTCACACTGAGTCTCAAACAGGACTACAGCTTCCTCTGAGGAGCTAATCCCACCCATGATTAGTGAAGTACCTTATTCTTAAAGGGCCCAGCCTATTGTAGAAGCTACTGACTCCAGCGGTTTGATGGAGGCTGGGCTTCCACCATGATTTCTGAGCTGGAGTCCTCAGAGTCTGAAGAAGGCAATATGGCCTCTTCAGGCTGGAGAGGTATTGGTATCAAGGGGCCTTTTGGTGCTGAGACCTCTGAGGAAGCAATGATAGCAAAGGCTGGTTCAGAGGGAAAATCTTCCTCCCAGTCCAAGTTGTCCTATGAATCCCCAGCAACTTCGATAGGGACTCAGAGCCCTGGGTTATGATACCAGCAATTATCTGGGCAAATTAAGATGGGGGGTATCTGTTGTGGGTCTCATCAACACTATGCTTTGCAATGTGCTCAGCCACCCTTTAAGCACAGAGTTGTTTTAAAAAAAGGGGAGAGACAGGAGATCCAGGACCTGGTTTGCCACCCCCTAACAGCAGCCCTGCTGATTCCCCTGTAAGGACTAAGCCAGCTGTTCGCTTAAGAAAACCTTTGCAGCCTGCTATCATGGTTCTACAGTTTTAGGTTTACTAATTCACGTGTTTCACAAACACAGCCAAGCACATTCTGCTTATATAAAGTAGGACCACAATACTAAACATCTGGGCATAGCATAATTTATACATTCAAGCTGACTTTGGGCCACAAGAAATTAGCTCTGTAGCACTTCTCAACACAAAGAGCATTTCTTGAACAATTGTTAAGATTTGAGCATTACAATACTCAATTACTCCTAAACCCCAACAGGAATCTCACGCCACCACCCACGGAAGAACTAAACTGCAGGAATTCACAGTTACCATTATGCACCCCTTTCCTTCCTCCTCGCAGAGAAAGGAGTACAGCTGTGTAACTTGCAAGATCATCCTTATCTCATCCCCTTTGCTTGCTCCTCTTCCCACCAGTCCAAGAGATGTGAATGCTAGGCATCCACTAGTTCTTCTTCCCCTGGAAACTAGGTATCAAACCTGCAACCACCCAGAATTCCAGATGTCTGCCATGGAGGCTCTCAGGTGAGTTTACTTTAGGCTTCCCCCTAACGATTCACCATAAGCAGTACAACATCCCCAATCTTCACATTCCCATAACTGCTTTCCATGACAAGCAATCTAATCTGACACTTTCTGTTGTTTATAACCCTAATTTGAAATATATTACTTGGAAATTAGGTCTATGGAAATCTGTGGGATATATTAGCATTTAAAATCAATGTACTAAGAATTGAACTGATTCTTATTATGCCACTTACTAAAACATTTCAAAGTAAGAGGAGAAAAAAGCAAGACCAAAATATTACTGTTGTAGCTCTTCCTCTGTCAGTTCTTCTTGCCTTTGTTCCCCAGTCACCATGGCCAGTTCATTTCTTAGGTCCTGAACTTCCTTCTTTAGTCGTGCTATTATCTGCAACAATGAAACAGGTGCCACTTATTGGCTGAATTTAAAGTTATGATTAAGAACTTCTGTTGGGAATCCTCTCTCATCTTGTACAATTCTTCATGCTTTCATTTTGTCAAATATGAAGTAGATGACAGACTGAACCTTTCAAAACTGAACTGATTTCTTAAATTCATTTGAATTCCTGAAAAATGCTAGGCATAAATAACAACCAAAATTCCTTACCAGTCTGGGGTCAATTTCTTCATTTAGAATGGCTTCATTTTTAATAAGGGCAACTCGCTGAGCAAATCTACAAGTTGATATTGATTCCTAAATGTAAAAAAATATCTTCTTAACATGCAATTATGGACAAGTAAGTGTGCTATATAATTAATAAACTAAATCAGCAATCTTTAAAACCAGGCTTCCTCAAACTCGGCCCTCCAGATGTTTTTGGCCTTCAACTCCCTTGATCCCTAGCTAGCAGGACCAGTCATTAGGGGTGATGGGAATTGTAGTCTCAAAACATCTGGAGAGCTGAGTTTGAGGAAGCCTCTTTAAAACAGACAACAGTCTTCAAATTCAATGTTCACAGAATAGCAGCAAAATAAACACTTGAAGTTCTCCAGTCTCTGAAATCCAAACTGAAGATGGAACTAAATAGTGTCAAACAGATTTGGCAAAATGCAGCAGAAGAAACCAATACAAGTTATTTCCGGCATCTGGGTCTGCACAGACGCGATTTCCGGTGCCGCGGAAGTGGGTACCTGCGCCGTACTGCGCCAGTTTAGTGCAGCGCGTGGGGATTCGCCAAGCGGGTGGCTCGGTTCGGGGGTGGCTCGTGGGCCGGTTAAATGACCCCCGTGGGCTGCTTCTGGCCCATGGGCCTTAGGTTGCCTACCCCTGCCCTAAGCCATTGTATGGCTTAGTGTTGCATGAGAACCAGCTTAATATAGGGTTCAAAATATAGGGTTTACCAACTACTCTGGCAGTGTTGCATCACTTCGCAAACTAGGGTTTAGGGTAGAATTAAATCCATCAGCTTATAAAACATATTTGAATGAAATTAAATGGATAAATTTAAAATACTAACTCTTGGACAGCAAATTATAATAAAAACTGAGAGGACATACATCTATGTTCCTTTTGTCTATTGAGAGTGTTGCAATCATTGTGGTCATACAGTTCCCTCCTAGGCTGTCTCTTAGCACTGAGGTCATCATAGAATTCCTGTAGGGAATATGAGACCTATTCTTCTCCGACAGAGCAATGATTACCTGCAATAAGAACAGAAATGGAAACTCTTAGAACTCTGGTTTTGCTCTTGAATATTTGGACAAGTCACTCTAATACTGGAAACGCTTACTTTAAAACTGAGAATTTTACCGACTGTAACAGTGGCATACATTAGCAAACGTCAGACACTTTGGCTCATCAAGACTCACTCCGGTAGTGGATCAGCACAGACAATATTGCAGTGGTACCAACTGTGACACTATTAATTTATTAGTTTTTTTACCCTTCATTTTGGCACCAAAGGAGCAGCCCAGGCTGCTAAACAATAGCATTAGTATACCAGCCAAAGAAAAACCTTGAACTTTCCTGCAGTGACTCTGTAAAGTCACAGAAATGGCACAGGATAGACCAGGAGCTGCCAGTGTGGTGCCTTCCATATGTTGCTGGCTTTCTATTCCAATAATTCCTGGCCATTGGTGACACTTGCTGGGGCTAATGGAAGATGAAGTCCAACAATATCTGGGGGGCATCATACTGGCTATCCCTTGCTAGATCATGGAACTGCTAGGGCTTTGAAGCACTGCCCATTTCTTCCTTGCTTCGGCCAACATTTTTTGTTTCAATTGCCTCAGTGAATGAGCGGGATGAGTTCCCTCTGAATGGTGCATGAACCGATTTCTACTTTTTCCCCTTTGTAGCCTCTGTGTAGTCCTACAGAAAGGACATGGTGCTGTTACCCAACAGTAGAATCTCCAGGACTGGGAAATATTTTGCACTACTGCCTTGCTCATATCAGCTCTTTTCCCCACAACATGCACTGCATAATGTTTGACAAAGGTTAGTAGAGAGGACTACATAGAAGCTGGTGGACATCTGGCATTAAGACCCTTTCATCTAATGCTACTGAAGATGCTTGAGCACATGAAATTGTAGAAAACACTTGCATTAGCAAATGACATTGTCACCTCATTGCTGGATAACAGAAACAGACTGTAGTTATGATCCACCAAGAAACTGTCCAAGAAGAAGCAGGGAGTCCCTTGTTTTCCACTGCAAAGCAGTATTTAATTAAGAGGTATATTGTAAAGCGCGTTCTCCAATAAATGAGAGCGTGTGTTGCGGTGTGGGCTGTGTTGCCAGGCAGGTTAATTGTTGTTGCCTGGTGCATTGATTGGATAACTGGGTTGCTGGGGCAAATTGTATGTAGCAAATTGGTGGGTGGGACCATCGTCTTTAAATGTTGGGGCTCTCTGGTTTTCTTTTCTCTTTTGCAGAGTGCATCGGATCACCCGCCCGCCCTGTTTTCTGGTTGACCTTGCTTTGCCTGTCATGGGATCGTCTGCCTTGGTGCAGGGGCCTAGTAGGAATTTTGCCATTTGGCTGATTGGCTGGTGCCATTTGGTTTTTGCCTACTACTTAGCAATTCTTCACAACTTGTAAGGTTGCGGTTAGGCATTGGTTATTAAAAGCTGTTGGTGGAGGGGTCAGGATAGGCTGTGCCTGCCCCTCCAATTGTGCTGAAGGGAATTCCGTTAAAGGAATCCTGGGGCTTGCCACGATTTCATCCAATCCCTGTCATGGGACCAGGGCCGGCAAGCCTTGGGGAGCTGGTTGGGTGAGCAGCGTGGGACTGACGCTCAGCTCAACTTATCCCCAACATTGACTTTCCCTTCTACTGGCTTCCGATCAGAGCTCGGAATGTCAGTTCTGTCCCAGGCGGGGGGACAGATAGTCATAACCAATGTCTAAACAACCACTCACTGATTTTGTATTTTAATAAAGTTGTGGCCAAAATAGTGCCCCAAAACTAAAATTACGTGTGATGTGTGAAATTATTTGAGGGGTGGCCTGGGGACCTACACACGCAAATCAAAATTAAGAGCACTTTTAATATTCAATAAGCACAAAATATGCTGTTTCAAGTTTATACTTAGTGTTTTCAAAGTTCAGTTTTAAGCAGGTTATAGCATTTATCTTCAAGTCACTGTTAAGTGCCAAATCTTAACTCATCAATCAAAGGAGGTACTTAAAATGCGCTATAAACTGCAACCATCAACATCAGTTTTTTATCTGGTTTGATCTTCAGTTTCTTTGCCTTCACCTCGGTCCATCACACACTCCAGACACTACACTTATTTTGCAGCTGTCTAAAAATGAGATATGCTGGTAGAATCATTAGGGTTGGGGATGTTTATTCAACATGTGGTTAGTCCAAAAGCAACAATTTGGCTACAGAAGGCAAAGTAAACTTTTTGCAAAGATTTCTCAGTTATAGTAAATCTAAATGTTCTATTTTAAATTCGCATATGCCGAAGGGGGGAAAGGTGTTAGGCACATAGTTAAACAAAGCACATTGTCCATTTCTTTCAGTTCAGACAACTTTTCTCCTTGAATGTCTGACATATACTCAGTTTCTGTGGCTTACAAATATATTAAAGAAACTTTCAGGGAGAGAACACTGTGTTTATGAGCACTCCAAAATCAACAAAAGCCTTCCATTGTTATTAGTATTCGCAAGGCTATGAAACAATACTCCATAGTGAAATCTGTAAAAAAACAAAAAACTGTAGTCTGGCAGGTGTGATGCTTTTCTCTTTTAGCAGAACACTAAGGCTAATGGATAATGTTTTTCAAACTATTTTAATACAGTAGCAATAAAGTCACAGTAGTAATAATTTATCCACAGGTTCTTAATACAACACTCATGTGCTTCTAGGTAGAGATCCTAGAGTTGAAGACCAAAGAAAAGGTGTAAAGAGTATCATAATGGGGAAAGATTAGTACAGTGGTACCTTGGTTTACAAACTTAATCCGTTCTGGAAGTCTGTTCTTAAACCAAGGCGTTCTTAAACCAAGGCGTGCTTTCCCATAGCAGTGGGGGATTCAATTTACAAATGGAACACACTCAACATGTTCTGCTTCCAAGGCAAAGTTCACAAACCAAAACACCTACTTCCAGGTTTGCAGTGTTCTTAATCCAAGTTGTTCATAAACTAAGCTGTTCTTAAACCAAGGTACCACTGTACTAAACACGTGAAATGCTAAGGCAGAAAAGTGTATATATTGGCTGTATAATTCAATAGCTGGGATAAAATCCACGATGGCTTTGTTAGGCTTTCCATGAAATACACCTGCCTTTCTTTGGTCACGGAACACAAAACATTACTACATACTGCATTTCAACAGCTGCCATTGAAATTGTGTTTAAGAAGGAAGTTCTATTAAAAGGTACGGTGCAGTAAAATGGCATAAGGAAAATTATGTTCTCCATGCTATTACCTCAAATAAACTACGCTGGGAGACATTATACTCCTTCTCTGAATCAAATGATTAGCCATAATGCCAAGTGAAATGGAACATGAACATTCTAAAAGCAAACTACTACAACAAACTAATAGCAAAATGAAGAACTGACGTCAACCATACCTGTTCCAAGTAATGTAATGACAGATTGATATATTTGGCTTCTGTCAGCAACTGGCCTCCAACTCCAGTCTTTGCAACACGCTCTGAACCAGCCAGATCCACTAAATGTAGTTTGGAGCGTCGAATGGTTGCAGAACCTGGCTCTTTGCTTGAGATGTGAATGGTGAAAATACAATGTGAACGAGTGGAGGCTTGATTCATTGGAGTCTGTGAGACAAAGAATTTAATAAAACTCAGCTGCAGCCAACTGAAATGCTTACAAAGTAAGGGGAAGAGATATCTCCTGATCATATATAAAATATAAATGTGACTAAGTTAAAAACGCAGGTCAAGAAGATGCATTCAAACACATTATGAACATAGAAATCTGTTGGATCAGACCCAGGTTCCATCAAGTCTAGCTTTCCCACAGTGACTAGCTAGAGGTTCCCAAGAGACAAGACGGGCATGAATGCAATAACTCCCCCCAATGCTCTCATCCCCAGCACCTAGAATTCAGTCCATACTGTCTTTGTATATGGTGGTGAGGAGTCTGTTTATCTATCATGTTTAATATCTCTCTCTTGATAAAACCTGTCTTTCATGAATTTGCCTAATTCCCTTCTAAAACTGTATATGCTAGCAGCCATAGATCCAGTCTAAGTCCCACTCCCTTCTGTTAATGCTTACTTTAGCCCACAAAAAATGTCTCTGCAGCACTTCTCAGAACTCCCTTCTGTTCTGCCCTCGCCTCCATAATGCCCCTTCTTCAGGACTTAGAGCAGTTTAAAATGCCCAGGGTTAGCTCAGCCAGCTGGGTCACACTGAGACAGAATGGGGGAGATATGACAGCATAGCCCAACTGAACCAGGAACTAAGGGCAGAGGAAGGGGTGTGTGGTGGGGGCGGTCCGCCCTGGGTGTCACCACTGTTGGGATACTGCCAGGGAGATAAAGTCCATCTGAGCCCCCAAGCTCCTTGCCGGACGATCCATCGACCTCCCTTAGTCACGCAGTATCTAGCAATTATAGCGACACGAAGCCTCAAGAGAAGATAGCCACATTCTTGGACTTGTGCACACTCTATCAGCAGAATTCACACAACAGAAGTTGCACAGCATGAGAGCAGAACATGCATATTTACAGTTTATTTGGCGTTGGTCAGAACAAAGAAGGCATGACCGTCTGCTCCGACTGCTCAGGCAAAACAACAGAAAACGAAAGGAACATACAACATAAACATCCTGTGAGACAGGAACTTACGCAGGCTGTTATACAAACATCCTGCTCCCTTTTAAGGTGGCACGGAAATATCCTAACAACCACTGAGGGGGGTGACAAAATGCCTGGCAGCACTCACCGCGGGGCCTGCAGCGCGCCTGAGCCATGCATCTCTCCTGGGAGTGATGTGGTGGCTTGGGCACCCGCAGGTTCCATGCTGCCCCAAACAGTCCGCCCGCCACCTCCCCCTCAGCTATAGGGCGGCTGAGTGGGAGGAGGCAGACAGACTCCTTGGAGGCCCCACAGAGCATCCTGCCCCAGCTGTGAGCAGGGCACGGGCACCACCCCAGGCACCCGATCGGCTTGCTCCACCACTGCCAGGAACTTCTTGACTCAGGCAGAGATCCACTGGATCCTTACCCCACTCATCCCAGCAGATCTTGCTACAGGGGAAATTTGCCTGTCTTCAGCCTTGTACAGTTTTGACACAATCTCATTGTGGGTGCATGAAATGTGCAAATAAATGCAATCATGCAGTATTATTTATTTATTTATTAAATTTATTTGCCGCCCTTCCTCCAAAGATCACAGGGCGGTTTGCAGTATTAAAAAATGAAGACTCAAAATACATACCAAGAACAACAAGAAAACCAATAACCCTCTCCCACAAACACATTTAAAAGGCGACAGATAATTTAATCAGCCAAAAGCCTGGTTATAAACAGACATATAAATGTCTATAAACAAACATTTTTGCCTGGCGCCTGGTAAGTTATGGTGTTATAGATGTCTCACACTAATACTGGCCAGTGGTAAATGAGTACTGCACACATTTCATGAGTGAAGTATTCTGACTTACATAATTTTTATTCCTAGTAGAAGTACTTATGTCAGAAAGACTAGAACTCAGCTTCCTAAAATGCCTAGGCCACAAGTAGTTTTTTCCATCACCACACCCTTTCTACTATATGCCATAGAAATCACTGTGAGACAGCAAGTGGGGTTTTTAAAAAACCCTTAAATTATATTAACAAGATTTAACTTGATGCTTTGCCTTATCATTTACTGTCTATTCCATGTGGCAGTTCCAGTAGACAGATTTCCTCAAAACAGAAAATTCCACAATCGTATGTAAGTCAATAACATCATAAACTATTAATCAGATGCAATGATGGAACATTAACGTAACTATAATGTATTTCTACACCTTTGGCTTTTTTTGCCAAAAGAGAAAAATCATTTATCAAAATTGCCACTAAAGCAAGATTACTGTCCCATTTGTGCATCTTTTTTATGAAGCTCCATTGCATATCCACTAGGCAACTATTCAGACAACTTGAAATTAAAAAGAAAGACAATATTTAATAAGGAGTTAAGAGTCCACTACAAAGATTTTGCTGGTGATTTCAGAACTCTTTTGGTCTTGTTAAAAACATCCCAGACATATGTGTCTGAAGTCATGAAGATGAAAGGGGATTACAGAATGGGTCAATTTCAGAACAGATGGTTTCTATTGCAAATCTATATCTAGAAAAAATATATGGATTCCAGTGACTTGCAAATAACTTTTTCTATAACAGGATTCCATGACATCATAAGCTACAATGCTTCAATAGTTCTTGGCATCATGAGAGGAGCACAAAGGGCACAATTTATTCAATTCAAACAGTTCCTGTGACAAACCCAGAGTTTATGATGGCTGCTTTAAGTTTCTGCTTGGCTACAATTGTACTGTACTGCCTTCCCCCAAGTTGAGAGAGCAGCAGCAACTGCATAGCTCTCAGCTATTACATGGCAAAATAGGCTCATCTCTATCACATGCCATCTCAAAATACCCAATGCAGTTCATGCTAGGTCAACCCTTGTTGTTCACTAGTGGTATTTTAATGTCTGGATATAATAAGGTGCATCAGTTTGAACAATATTCAATATGTCAGATTTTGGTTGGAAAACTGCTGAACAGCTATTTCACATTTTTATTCCCTTATATTTCTAGTATTGTGGTATTGTGAAATTGTGCAGCTTTGCCAAAATTAAAACAAAGATAGATACCAAATTCAAACATTTATGACGGCAGCTAATAAATTTCAGTAATGACACATTTATTACTGTGGTCACATGAAAGATTACCATCCACAGCTTTGTGAATCACCAGCAACGTAAAATCTTGAGGAATTGGATGGCTTACTGCTCATGTTATTAAATCCATTTGAAGAAACATGGGTCACGTGAACTGAAGAGGCAAATTATTTGCAACATAGAAGATTTCTGCTAATGCAATGGAACTTTCCCTTCCTCTCCTCCTTTCCTGCAGCTCCCCAAAATCTGCTTTGGAGTGTTCTCCAGAAAAGATTCCGGGGTGAGAACAGTAAGACAAAGTCCTACTTTGCATGGAAGTCTGCTTGTACACTGAAATAATCAGATATCACTCACCATCAAATTTAATACACAAAGTTCAAATTATCCCTGCGCATCTTAGAAAATACTTGCATGGGCATTTTTAATTATTTTTTTTTAGATGAATGGGTGCACTGATTCCAACCTTTCCTTATCAACAAACCACAGCATGTTCCAAACTCAATCTAAGCTAGCTCCATATTCATGGGATTACACAAACGTTATGGTTTCCTGTGGTTTAGCCCCAGCAGTGCCCGTTAGTATGACACCTTCTTTATATATGAACAAAGTAGGATATACTGTACATGTAAAAATCATTCAAAAAAATTCAAGCCGATTCTGTCTTTTTCTGGCAGCAACAATAAACTGTCAGCATTTTACTAGTGAAAATAGCAATTAATGAGATTTTTGAGAAGGAAAAGTCTCTTGACAATTTGGAATGGATGCAGAAAATGGATTATAAACCATCCCCACCCCCCAAAAAAGTTCCAGTTTGTCTCTAAGGAAGTCTCTTCTTTATTTTCAACTCAAAATGCTTCAAAACACTAGAATGGTTCTTTAAAATCTGCAAGATTTAGAAGAATAAACTAACAGATAATGATAATAATAGGAACTAAAAGAGAGGTAACTCCAATATGAAGGTCAGGAATAAGTGTCCATGGTCATCTTCAGATATTTAAAATCCTTACTTTTGATTGAAACATATGTGAACACTGCCAAAACTCTTTGCTCTAGGCCCTCCCAAACACAACTGAGAGACAAAATACTGCACGTGCACTGCATCCCAAATTGATGCAATAGTAGAACAGAGCAATAAATCGTACAGCAATAAAATCCTGTACTGAAACATTTCCATTCTCATTAAAATAGGCTACATTTGTATTAAGGAAAACTGAATACCAAGCTGGAGACTAAATTGCATGCCTTCTTTGATCTAGCTTCCTAACAAAACAAGATTTGAGATTTCTGAAGCATCTGCATGCTATGAGTCATTATTTCAACTTTTTCTGTTGAATGATAAATAAAATCCTGCAAAGAACTACTCACACCGTAAAGCCTTTTTCAACTTGAAAGGACTACGTTATTTTGAAAGTTCTGTAAATAGAAACTGCACTCTTTAGTTTAGATCCATTTCATTTGTGTTGGCTGAATGGCATAAAGAAAGTGAAATCCACCTGGAAATCCACCATTGGCCATTTCCCGGTCTCAAGAGATTGCCAAGTCTGAAGCAATAGCAGGAAGACATGGTACAGTCCTTCAGGACAGCCTCAATTCTGTGAGCCAGAAGACTTAGCACAACTCCTTTCCTGATTAGAAGTTGCAGCTTCATTATGTCTTGCTATTGTGGTAGCTTTGTTGAAATAGAATCACAGATTTGGAAGGTACACCAGAGGTCATCTATAATCAACCTTCTGACAATGCAGGAAATCCACTGCAGTAGCATCCCTGATAGATGACCATCCAGCCTCTGTTTAAAAAAACAACAACCCAATGCAACCTCTGCTGTGTTTAAAAAGAAAAAGAAAACCAATGCAAGGGAGCCCATCACCTACCAAGGCAATCCATGCCATTGTCATTCCATTTTCCCAATGTGAAACTGTTAGTTTGCATTCTACGATCTGGAGCAACAGAAAACTAATTTATTCTGCCATTTATGTAGCAGGCAGCCTTTCAAATATTTGACTATGGCTATTATCTCTTCTCCAAGCTAAACACACCCAACTCCTTCAACTGTTCTTCATAGGGCATGATCTTCAGACCCCTCACCATCTTTGTCACCCTTCTTGCGACATGTTCCAGTTTGTTAGTCTCTTTCTTTAATTGCAGTGCCCAGACCTTGATACAGTACTCCAGGAGAGGTCTAACCAAACCAGAATAGACTGGTGCCATTATTTATTATGATCTGGATGTTATTTCTTGTGATTCTGTTGAACTGCATTCACGTTTCACTTGTGGTCATCCTGTACTGTTGTCAAGTTTTGTGCCACCCATTCTATGTTTGTGCATCTTATTTTGCCTAACTAGGTGCAAAACTTTACATTAAACTCTGGTTAGAGTGTGCTGATGATAATACCAAGGTCGTAAGTTTGATCACCGTATGGAAAGCTGCATATTCCTGCATTGCAGGGGGTTGGACTAGATGATCCTCAGGCTCCATTCCAACTCTATAATTCTATTATTCTAATATCATTTTGCAAATCACTACAAATTAATTTGGGCCCGCCTGACCCATTCTAGTGATTTTTAGCTGCCTCGATTCAATCTGTGTTTGGCACAAATAGTTACCAGTCAGCCTAATTCAGTTCATGATTTGGACAAATGTGTTGCACGATACCATAAAACATGCATTTCCATGAAAAAAGATTTAGTAAAGGGTAATTTTACACATATACTCAAAAACCAAAAATTACGAACAAATCTGGTTCTTTTACCTAGAATTACAAGCTCAGAAAAATTAACTAATGTGCAATTCTTATTTAATAACTTTAAGAAACCTCTAAAGCTGGCTGAATTTTTGAGATTGCTTCTAGTGTTCCGATTTTAAAAGCATGTAACTTTCTTAATAACTTTTCCTGCAAATGTTGGCTTTGCTGTAAGGACATGAAAATGAGCCATAAGAACTTGACTATGTACTTCAGGCCTAGAGACTATGTTTTGCAGATGTTTTCTGGTTGCCATAGTAGCTTCTGAATTTGTCTCTTTCAATATGAAGTTGGTAACCTGGTTTTAAAAAATGGCAAGAGTCAATCTTGTAGTATGCTGCTTCATCAGAAAAAATACTGACCAGTTAAAAATAAAAATAAAACTATTTTTATTTCTCTTTTGGATGATAACATAGCCAGATATCCAGTGTTAGTATTAACATATACATAATCTTAAAAAGCCAGACCATGACATTTTACACAAGCCAGAATGAGTGCTTCAAATGTGCCAAAAATTCTTGCTTTCCAGGTGCCAGAAATCAAAAGTCTTTTTGCCTTGTGTTTGAAAATTTCCCACTGAATTTTTTTTTTGCTGCTCTGAAGTTGTCTTATAGATTTAAGCAAAAGAGCTCTTCTCACTAGTGAACTGAAAGGTTTCATACCCTTGTTAATAACGCCCATTGTTGCTTTTAGAAGTCGTTTTCTGAGTCTTTGTGGATATATACATCATGCCATGAAGATCTATCACAGTCATTCTCAAATACCATATGTGTGAACCTGATGTGGATGTGTTATCTCATTCCTTTTTCCTCACTTCCTGGCTTCACTCACAGCTCTTCTCATAACACAATGCAGTCTACTATCACCATATGGTAATGACCGTATCGAAATGGATTGAATGAAGAAGTCTAGCGTCTGCTCAGATCTCCTCAAGCCTCAAAATCAGGCTTGCCCAATTCACATTGGTCTATGATCCAAGCATGAACTCAGTTTTCCATACAACAGAGTTTGCATGGATCTCATGCAATATACCATCAATTCAGATGCACCAGGCCCATTGGCAGACGAACTCTGTGTAACAAAGATGTCTGGATCAACCCCACTGTGTGGGAATCCTTTGCAGATGACCACAGTGCCTAGAGACAGACAGACGTCATGTATCCATAGCAGTGACCAGAAGAGGAATGACCACTAAGAGGATCACAGAGAGAAGTAATGCCATGCTGCATCTGCAGCAGCATAATCAGACACCTACATCTGCCCCAGCTGCAACAAAACATGTCTCTCCCATATCAGTCTCTACAGTCACAGCAGGCACAGCAACTTTCCAACAGTTTGTCTTCACCCCCAAAGGCACACTCCTGCATTGCTGACCACATAACACTAGTAATAGCACAATTACACTGTCTGCCGATACATTCCGAGGCCCAATATAAGCTGCAGGTTTTAACATATAAACCCTTATGTGGCTTAGAGCCACAAAAAAATGACTGCCTTTCCCAACAAGAATACATCCAGACTATGTTCATCCAGACCTTACAAATGTCTTCTGGGGCCCTTCCCCATGAAGCCCTACCCCTGAGAGATGCTCAAGAGAAAGTGCCTTTTTGGTTGTGGCTGTCTGCCTATGGAATGCTTTCCCAAGTGAGGCTCACCTGGTGCCAACACTGACATCTTATTGGCACCTGGTGAAGATTTTCCTCTTCACTTGGGCATTTGATGGAATTTGACAAGTTTCTAAAGTTGATTGTAAATTACTTCAAGTCTTGTGTTAAATGACTTACAAAAGAGAAGGAAGATATTAAGTATTTTGAGTTCAACAAGAGGAAAATTGAACTGTTTGCAGCCAAAGGTTCTCACCTCTGCAATCATCCTGTTAGTGTCTCCTAAGAAAAGAAGGTTCAGGGCTTCCTCCTCATTGGTTGCTTGCTGCAAAGAGAGATGTTTCAGATGAATGTTCTGATCAGGATCTTCCATTATTGTCACCTTTCTAGAAGAAGAAGAAGAGGAGGAGGAGGAGTTTGGATTTGATATCCCGCTTTATCATTACTCTAAGGAGCCTCAAAGCGGCTAACAATCTCCTTTCCCTTCCTCCCCCACAACAAGCACTCTGTGAGGTGAGTGAGGCGGAGAGACTCCACTGCTCTTAACCACTACACCACACTGGCTCTACAGTACAATAAAATAAAAATAAAAACAAGATTTAAGTAAAGCTTAATGTCGGCATTTTGGGCACAAAATATATTGCAGCCGTTTTAAAGAATCCATAATGTATTTTGTGAATAAGTAAATGCACAGATATCCTGGATTTCCCCCCCCCCCCGAACACAGAATCATAGAATCTTAGAGCTGGAAGGGTCACAAGGGTCATGTAGTCCAACCCCCCGCAATGCAGGACTCTCAGTTAAAGCAACCCTCAGGTTGTGTCTCTTGGCGAAAAGAAATTTCCCAGGTGTTCATATCAGAACTACCAAAAAAAACCTGTGCAACACTGCAGTTAATATTCAGACAGGCCCATGAAACATTTCATAGGCAATGTGGTGATGGTTTTCCCCACCCTCAGAATACATCCTTTCATTTCCCCCTTTATCTTTGATTTTATTTCCTTTCTTCCACTTAAAGACTGGCCCTAATTCAAGAATGACAGGCTACAGTATAAAACATGAACTAATAAGGATCATGACACAATTATAATATACAAGCGAAAAAATTCTTGGGACAGTTCTAATAATGCAGTAGGCAATATCCTATTAGTAATTGGCCTCGCTACATCACTGCCAAAAAAATTTAAAATGCTGATCAAAGAGGCATGCCTTCAGCTGACACCTAAAGCTAAACATTGTGGTCTGCACCCCAGAAGTGAGTTTGTACCTCAGTCAGAAGAGAGGGCAGTCCATTAATGGGATGCCACCACTGAGAAGGCTCTATCCCATTTTACTTGACCAGGGGGGAAGGAAGGGCCTCCACCACACAGATGTTCCTTTCAGCATTTGGGCCCCAAGATGCTTAGGGTTTTATGTCAACTTAACAAAGAGAAAACTTGATGGTTGTGGAACTTGTAGACCTCATCTGGACCTGAGATTGTGCATGACTTTGTGTGTGCCTTACCAAAACAAGTCCTCATATGTTAGGTTTTCTTACTAGCTTGGCTGATGCAACCAAAGAATTTGTACAGTACAACTTGGCTAATTCTGTTTTATGCATATTCCACCCAGCTTTAAAGAAGTCTACAAATTCCATCTACTTAGCCAAATGAAAACATTCTTTGTTTATAGAAAAAACAAAAATCCTGCTTCTGCCTCCTCTCCATCATTATGGATAAGTTAGCAGTACTTTTCCATATCAAGGTCCAAGTTAGGACTAATTCTTATGGATTTTAGACATTTCTACCTGTATTGAAGGAATGGAGACAACTTTATATAGATATAAAGCTAGCAGCAGCAACTTGAATTATGAGAAACAATATACTGAACAGTATTAATAGTTTCCTCTATCACTTCTTTCTTTTTTTCTTTTTTTCTTTTTTTTGAGAGGGACAGTTTGACACTGGAAACCATCGACATAACACTATCTAATCAAACTCATATATTTTTCTGCCACTATGGAAAAAGCTGTACTTATTGGTAAAAAAAGTAAAGAAAAAGAAAAAAAGCCAGAATGAGACAGGGTGCAAAAATCAAGTGTCCAGTAGGAATATTTGTCAGGTCTAATTTTCTTAACTGCCAATGGTGACCAAAAATCTATTTTTGCAGCCCTTTTCAAATCACAGATATTCTTTGTTTTAGATGTATCTGTGAAAAAATGACATCTCTGTAAATTCAGAACTCTTTTCAGAATCCACAGCAACCCTATTAAATACACATTTTAACTCAATTGTTCCCACTAAATGAATGCGATCCAACATAATGCTAAACTGACACATTTACTTTCTAAAAGGTATGGGAAAGGAAATACATTAAGAATAACCACACCTAAATCTGAAAGCACTTGTGGGTTTTTAAAAAGAAAAATGTAATTGTGCGTCTAATGAAGGCTGGATTTTTTTTTGGGGGGGTGGAATGAAAAGATTTCTGATTTTTAAAAATGTTTCACTCACGGCAAATCTTCTAGTTTGGAGGCTTCATGTCGCGGGTCCAGCAGATCATAGCCGCACTCATTATAAATTTCTAAGTAGGAAATATGTGTTGTGTATACTTTGCTGCTATCCTGAATTGGAAGAAAAATAAAAAGATGGGATCAATAGTTATCTAAAAACCTAGGATACACTGACAGTACATATTTTGTGTTGTTTACCTTCTTACAGTATGTCCTTTGAAAGGTTTACACACATTATTAGAAGGTGGTTCCCCCCCCCCCATTTTTAATTATAATGTTCCATTATAAGCATTTTGGCATACTGAGAAAGACAGTAACAAAATTAAGAATAAAACATGGTAAGACTATAAAAAAAGAGCAACAGCAGTACAACTGGTTACTTATTAACCTTCCTCAAAATATGTTATCACATTTATTTAATGGTTCCATACTTGTACAAATATATATGTTCCATGTTTCTGTGACCAGATCTGTCTGCATTCTCCTCTTGAATTGCTTTGTTGGCTCAGACAATCTGAAAACTGATGGGAAGCGGAAAATAATAGTCTGCTGAGAACCTACAATCTTTCATTTGGGAGAGAACCCAAGAAAGGCATCTTCCCCTTTGGACCCACATGGGGAACAGCATCACTTCTCACTGCTTTAGGTAGGTATCGGTATCGGTGTGACATCAGCCACCAGCCCCCTAATCTCCATGTGCATCTCTGAATCTTCAGACTAAAGAAATAGCACAGAATTGCCATCATTAATAGGTCTGAAAGCAAAGGGTCAAGAATTAATGTGAGCTTACAGAGATCAGCAACAAGCAGCACAGCATTACCAATGATGGACAAGGATCAATGGAAGACAGCTTGCTGTCCATTACCAATGCTTCTTTGCAATGTGCAGCCTCAAGAGAATGCTGGTTGTGTTCTAAGTTGTGCCCATCAGTTCATGTAGGACAGTGGAGAGCCCAATAGGCCTGGCAGTGCCTCACAGACACTAATATACATCCTAGATTGCACCATACTTATTTGCAACTTGTAGAGGTTCCCTGGCAGAATGTCAATGTGGAAAGGGTTCTCTGAATGTACAAAGCCTGAAAACAACTCATATTGCCCCTTTGGGTATGGAATATGCTCCTATCAACCAAGGATGGCTTACTGAGGTGGTGAGTTATTTTCTATTTTACTAGGCTGCCCATTGTAGGAAGACACGGAAGGCTATGGATATTACAAATATTTGGGCAGGACAACTCACTGTTACTCTTTCCCCCTTCCCCAAAGCCCGCCATGGATTACGATTTACAAGAGCCAGCACCTCTCCAAAGCTACACATTTTCCACTCCTACCGTGCCACCAAAATGCCATGGTTGGTGCTTCCGCAAACATTATTCAAACCATACACAAAAAACTGGGCTTGGCGGTGTAAGAGAGAAATGTGTATCCATCTCAGTGATTCCTTGAGTGTCTTTAGACTGAGCTTTGAATTCTGAGTACCTTGGATTAAACATACAGTTCCTTCAAGATAATCCACATTTCAGTAAATAAGCTTTCCACTAGCTGTTTCTAACACAGCAAGGTAAAAGGGAGGAGCGGATGGCGCTGTGATCTAAACCACTGAGGCTCTTGGGCTTGCCGATCGAAGGTCAGCGGTTCGAATCCCCGCGATGGGGTGAACTCCTGTTGCTCTGTCCCAGCTTCTGCCAACCTAGCAGTTTGAAAGCACACCAGTGCACATAGATAAACAGGTACTGCTGCGGTGTGAAGGTAAACAGCATTTCTGTGCGCTCTGGTTTCTGTCACGGTGTTCCATTGTGCCAGTAGCAGTTTAGTCATGTGGGCCACATGACCCAGAAAGCTGTCTACAGACAAATGCCGGCTCCCTCGGCCTGAAAGCGAGATGAGCGCCACAAACCCAGAATCACCTTTGACTGGAATTAACCATTCAGAGGTCCTTTACCTTTTACCTTTACCTAACACAGCAGTTAGAAGAAAACTGAGCTGGAAGTTGCATGCAGCTCTAAGGGTATGCACATATGCTAGGACCTCCAAGCAGGAAGAGATGAGAGAGTGCCAGCTCCCTGCCTAATGTGCAAGAATATACTGAATCTAGCTTTGCCTAGCTAGAGATCCCATATGTGGGACCACAGACCACGAAGACCCATTCCAGTACTAAACTGAGGCAATCCAGTAAGTGAATTTTTTCCTGTTTTAAAATTTGAACTTTTTAAGCCCAGTTATGTATATATTCAGACTAGTTCTATGCCACCTTTCTGCCAAACAGAGATACTGGTCAAGGCTTATAAACCAAAAACTCTTAACTCAGTTGCAACTTGGATGAACAAGCAGTGATAGTAAATAATATCTGAGAGTTTCAACTCAGAAGGACATAAATGTTCCACTTTGGCTTTGCCTCTATTGGTTAATGAGGTGATACAACTGATATTTCAACATATAAACAGAATTTCATTTTCTCTTTTGTGGAATATGGCAAAATACCAAGGTCCTTTCATTTCCTGTTGCAGAAGAATCATTCTCAGACTGTCACATCCTATTTGACAGGAATACTAACCTCTTCATTAACTTATCAGTTCTCAATCAGTTTAATAAAGTTTCCACAGTGCTTTGTTCCCTAGATCCGATTAACAAAATCCTTTACTTCAAGTTTCATCTTGTTTGAGGGAGTATAACACTAAGCTGAAACCTGTATTCCAACTATTACTAAGAAAAAATACTAAATGCAAAGCAGATTGCTACTCAGAATGATAGGGCCAGTGCAGACATACTCTCAGCCATGGTTAAGAGAGAATGAGGAAGCCTCATAATTACATGCTCCTTTTAGCAATTTTTTTTTGGAGGGGAACGGTAACTGAATTAGTCAAAGGATGCAGAAATATCTAAAATATACAAGGAATCCAAAGGAACAGGTGCAATAAACTAAAGTAAAATTGGGCATTTCACAGTAACTAACCTTCTAATCCTAAATATATTCATATGGAAGTAAGGTCACATTAATAATAACAGGATTTACTTCCATTTTAGAGGATTTAGGAACACAGAACACTGTATCTCATAATTCAGCCATGTCTGTAACCAGCATAGCAATGAACATTCACCAGCAGCGCCACCTGTGGAGCAGCTGTAAGCTGTGTCCTATGAATGGCATTCACCCTTCAAGGTCTTTGATGGGATCTTGTTAACTAGTCCTTTTGGTCCAGATACCATTTTTAACAGATCTAAAAATGTTAAATTCAAAACAGATGGGAAAGAGTCTCTTGAGAAAAATACATTTCTGCACAAAATATTTTAATTGCATTTTTACTGTTCACAGATTTACCTGGTTCATGTGGTCTGCAGGTGCAGTTACACAAAGAAAGTTGCCTAATGCCTACTCTTTCTTTGCTCAGACAGAATCAATGAATCAACCTCTTGCATATCATTCATAAGTATTTCAAATCTTTATTGAACAATAAAAAAGGCCCACAAAAATCAGAGAGAATTTTGGACATTTCTGTCTCTGAATACTTAACAGTTCAGCAATAATGTTTTAATACATTTTTAAGACAGACTGCGTATCTCGTTCTGAACCAGTCTTCTACAGAATCTAAATCAGTTTATTGTGAATGGTTTGAAAATATATCTCCAAGGACTGATATCTCAGCCTTATTGAGGTTTTAATGACTAAATGAACCCTGGCAGAAAAACCAAGAAGTTAAAAATGAAATGAAAACATATTTAACATCTTAAAACTAATTAAAAGTATCTAAAAATTAAGAACTTCTAAAAACTTTTAATAACAATTGCATAACATCCCCACACAGATAATAATTTCAAGGCAACCAGATATCATGATAAAATCAGTATTTCTTTCCTCAGCTATATCATTATATTTAGTTAATGAAATGTTTTAAAGAAAAATGATCAGAGAGAATGACCTGTACCTTCTGCAACTGCTGAAATATGTAAGATAGTGTCCGTGGAATTATGCCCCTATCACTGTAACGTTCTGCTCCTCCTGTTATGGTAAAGGTCTTGCCGCTGCCCGTCTGTCCATAAGCAAATATGGTGCCATTATAGCCAGCTAGAGCACTGAAAGTGGAGGAATAAATATGTTATCTATGTAATATAAACATTGGTTTATAAACTTTCACTCTCTGATTAGTGTAGCCATGGAAATCTTTGCTGCCATGATTGGATATTCCTTACATCTTCTAAAATGAAAAATAATGTCAACCTTTTTCAAGCAATTTCCCTTAATTTAACACATTTTTAAATGCTTTCGTGAATATATGCATTTTCATACACACTTACCCCAATGTATGCAATTTTGTACATGTTACTTGGCTGGAGAACTGCACAGCAAAATTCAATGAAGTGCAAATTTTGAAGGCTGGCTATGCTTTGATTCTCATATTGTCCTGGAAAGTGTGAATTTGGTAGCTTCACCTTTAAATGTGAACTGAATCAAATCACCGCTCAATCCCCACTGGTGATACAGCGTCATTTTTAGCAGTAGCAAACTGTATGGGGGAAAAGATGGCTGCCCCCATCTTCTTGAAGCCATTTTTACATTTAAACAGGTTTTTAAAAGAAGAATGGAATAAGAAACTCCTTAGAGCACCTTGCAATTGATTCCTCCCTCCTAGGTAAAAAACCCCAAAGCCTTATTGCTACCCGGCAAACATCACTGATTAACCCCCTTCCAACTGTCAGGGGGAAAATTTCCAAAGAAGGAGAGGGATCCCTTTTCACAGTCTGAATTTTATACTAGCTTTTGAGTACACTGTTTTAGAAGAAACCAATCACCATTTCCAATTTCACAAAAATAAAGTTCTAAATGCAGAAGACAGAGATCAGTGCAAAATGTAGCCATAGGTTGCAAAAAGGAGAAGGTACATACCTTCTCCGATAATTCACATATATAAAGGTTTTTCTTGGGTAGCAATGTACATACAGAGTCTTTGTTTTCAAGTCACATTCAAAGTGAGACATTACTGTTGTAAGCAATATGTGGCTGGGGGAAAGAGAAGTGGGAATAGAGAGGGAAGATAGTAAAGTTTCATTATTTTACATAGTACCTCGGGTTAAGTACTTAATTCGTTCTGGAGGTCCATTCTTAACCTGAAACTGTTCTTAACCTGAAGCACCACTTTAGCTAATGGGGCCTCCCACTGCTGCCGTGCCGCTGCTGCACAATTTCTGTTCTCATCCTGAAGCAAAGTTCTTATCCCGAGGTGCTATTTCTGGGTTAGCGGAGTCTGTAATCTGAAGCGTATGTAACCTGAAGCGTATGTAATCTGAGGTACCACTGTATATGAAGGAAGCTTTTATGTCAGCATCACGTGAATCACTACTTTTTGTTGGCAATGTGAGAGACCAGAGGGCCCAGGGAGTGGTTTGCAGTGTGTGTTGTTTGGTGGGGGGAGGTTGTTGCTGGATGAGATTAACCAGGCATCCCCAACCTGCAGCCCTCCAGATGTTTTGGCCTACAACTCCCATGATCCCTACTAGTGGTCAGGCATGTTGGGAATTGTAGTCCAAAACATCTGGAAGGTAGAAGGTTGGGGATGCCTGAGATAAACCATATCAACTGTATGCTGTCTCGGGGGTGGGGGGTTTGATCCCTGTCTTGTTGACTTGCATATGTAATGATGAATTATGGCTTCTCCCATAATTATATCATATTCCTGACATCATATCAATGGAAACATTTCAGCTTGATGAAGTAATCATTCTCTTGATAAGACTTACTAGTTTTCATATAAGATTGTATTTGGTTTGTTCATCTCAAATACTCAACATATGTTATGTAAAAGAAGAGGGGGAAAGTATTTTTGTGCACTCTGTTTATGAGTAAAGTTATAAATAAGCCATGCTAAGAAAAAAAAAGCAAAACCTTCCTTTTCTTCCCTAGGAGGATGGGGCCATGTGTAGGTCAACAGTGAGTCTGGTGCCATGAGAGAGGCAAAAGGCCTCCAACTCATTTATCTGGAAGCCTAAGCATTTGCCAGATGGCTCAGCGTAATCTACAATAGCAAAATGTCAAAGAAAAGAACACAATAAGATGCCAAAGAAAGCCAGTATCTGCTGAAAACAAAAATACCAGAATTGTCAGAAGTATTTGTTTTCTGCCTGGTTATTAGGCATATATTCCACCTTTGTTTCAAAAAGAAGTTATTGGGGGGGGGGTTGTTCTATGTTATATCATGTTGTCAGCATGAAACAGTTGTTTGTCCACTTTAGGATCAGCAGAATATTTTCGAACTTTGTAGCATTGCACTGAAACTAGGCAATTCTTGAGTGATCGGTTTCTTGGGTTTGGTCCTCACATTCTCACAACTTCTTACTCTGTCTTGCTGTAATTCAATGCTTCCACAGTTACTAAACCAGATTATTATTATTTTGTTACATCTAAAGTGCAAAATGGTAATTTAATCTCAGTTTACAAAATGTGATATGAAAGCTGGCTCCGCTTAAACTAGGATACGACTCTGTAGCCACATTTTGAACTGTCAAAGTTTCTGGACTATCTTCGATGTTCGCTCCAAGATGAACTGCAATCATTCAAGATGGAACTGAGGTTGAGGATAGGTACATATTCTCTAGGGAAGAGCACATGTGGCATACTAGTTGAAGCTAGTAAAAGGTTCTTGCGGGCACTACCACCACCTGAGTATCCAAGAGCAGGGATAGATCCAGGAATACTCCCAAACTGTACATCTGCTGAGTCAATGAAAGTGTAACCCTGCACAGAACAGGTTGCACATCTATTCCAATGTCAGGTTTAAACTTGCCTGGATGGAGCTTCAGTTTATTCACCCTCATCGTGTCCAAATTGCCCCAAATGAAAATCATACCCACATGGTATGGAACAATACCTAGAAGCTGTTCTGAGACTGGAGGGGGAAGAGTTTCTGTTTTGTAAAAAATGATATTTGTCTAGTTAAGCTGGGAGGGGAATAATGGTGGTGGTGGTGGTGGTGCCATCAAAACTTAAAAATCCAGCCAATTGCCATCACAAGAAGATATGGATTAGGACAGTGATGGCCAAACTTGGCCCTCCAGCTGTTTTGGGACTACAACTCCCACCATCCCTAGCTAACAGGACCAGTGGTCAGGGATGATGGGAACTGTAGTCCCAATATAGCTGGAGGGCCATCACTGGATTAAGAGAAGAAAGAGTTGAGGAACTAGCAAAAGGAGAGTTGGGCAGAGAAAGAATGCTAGGCAACCACTTGCAGAGTACCACTTGTTCTGCAGATGCTCTTTTTGGAAGTTACAATGTGACTAGAGACTGGAATGCTTTTCTCTTAGTTAGTTGAGCTATAAAATGGTTACAGAATTGCTTTATTTAGTTAATTATATCTGTATCTCAAACAGAAACACATCAAAGACATAATCCAAAAAAAGTAACCAAGCTAAAATGAACTGTAGCAAGTTTTTGTCATGCTACAAAGTGTCATAGTAAGGAATTAATGAATTTGTGACAGGGTTGCATGTTGTACAGATATATAAAAGACACTTACATTTCTCTCCCTAGATTCAGGAGAGGCATGTTACTTTGGCAATATAAACCTAACTGAGTAATCCTTCATGGGCCAAATCCGATTTCAACAGACTTAAAAGAAATAAGGGAATTCTGATTGGGGAACACAAAGACTTTGAAGTACTGAGTTAAAATAATCAAGTTAAAAATATAGTGGTACCTCGGGTTACATACGCTTCAGGTTATATACGCTTCAGGTTACAGACTCCGCTAACCCAGAAATAGTGCTTCAGGTTAAGAACTTTGCTTCAGGATGAGAACAGAAATCGGGCTCCGGCAGCACGGCAGCAGGAGGAGGCCCCAAAGGCTAAAGTGCTGCTTCAGGTTAAGAACAGTTTCAGGTTAAGTACGGACCTCTGGAACGAATTAAGTACTTAACCCGAGGTACCACTGTAAATGGTAAAAATTGCCACTTTATAAAAGAGGCCTTGAATGGGTAAATGGGGCCTTTGGACCAAAAGAATCTTAACTGCTCCTGCATTATATACAGTCCTGCATTAGCCATTAAATGAGGTGGTCCTTCAATAACTATGGAACGAGGTGAAACAGAGGAAAAGCACAAAGGTAGATACTGTGGAACCTTGGTTCTCGAACTTAATGAGTTCCGGGAGTCCATTTGACTCCCAAAATGGTTCGCAAACCAAGGCACGGCTTCCAATTGGCTGCAGGAGCTTCCAGTAGTCAAGTGGAACCCTCATCAGACATTTGGCTTCTGAAAAATTTTCACAAACCAGAACACTAACTTCTGGGTTTGCAGCATTCAGGAGCCAAAACATGCAAGTACCAAGGCATTCGAGAATCAGGGTACAACTGTACATACAAACTTTATTTTTCACTCAAGAACTAATCAAGTCTTGAAGTATTTCAAGCTTTTATTCAGGGAGCTTTTTTATTTTTGGTTAAAAATAAACTGGAGATCAAAGTATGTAAAATACATGCTGATGAAAGTTGTCAACTATTAATATTTCAGTCACACCCCTTCTCTAAACTATTTTTCTGGCATCTTTGTACTTCCATTCTATCCATCATAGACACCCTTTAGAACCAGAGTGAAATATGGCACAGTACTGACTAATTCAACTTTCAAGTAGTAATGCTTATGAGAAACATAAAGTTTACCCTCATTTTAAAGTTTTGAGACAGATGTTTTCAAGGAGATACATTTAAATATCTTTCCTCATTTGGAGATAAAAGTTATTTTCATTAAAATAAACAAAATATCTCATTATTACATCTTTTGTCTCCCTGCCAAATCTGTAGCATAAACCCTATTTAGCAATGCTCTTCATTTCACGGATATGTGCAGTTCTTTATATATACACTTAGCAGAATGGATTTTTTTCAGTGCAAATACATACTGCATACATTTTTTCCACAAAAGCTTTCAGAAATTGGCCTGAAAAAGATGTGCAGTGTTTATAATTTAAGCAGTTTACATTAATTTGAATGCTTGGGTAATCTGGATTTTGTGTCAAAATAAATCTTAAAAGATACTATGCCTTATAATAGCAGTTTGGGGAAAAACATAGTAACCCTTGATACAATTTCAGATCTGTGGCTCCATAGCTGAGTGTCTTTTTAAAAAACAACAACCCCACTTTAATCTTTATAGTTCTGACACTTCATTTTTCAGTGAGATTTAAAAAGGAGGAAAGAAAACCAACTGAAAACATGCTAAATAAAAACCCTATAATCATGTCAAAGTGGTATTCAAAAAGGGCATTATTTTCTTCCCCCACCATGCTGCAAATAGACTCTACCGACCTCGATGTCAAGCCACCTACACGAATAAGAAGGATGTGATGCATGTCTGTCTATTGTATGGCTTCACCACTGCATACTAAGGGATATCAAAAGATGGTAATGCCTCCCAGTATATAATTGGTTCTCAACTGCTAAGTCTTTGGCTGGAACTAACTATAGACCATCCTGCTAGCTCCAAAGAGGGTAGATTTTTTACTTATTGACCAGCCCTAAGTACCTATTCCGGTTCTTCTTTCTCCAATATTTGATAGCAATAGAGAGGTTTTTAGGACTCACTCAGTTCCCTTGATTTTAAATGATAGAATCATGGAATTGTAGAGTTGGGAGGAACCACGAGGGTCATCTAGCTGAACGCCCTGCAATGCAGGAATTTTTGCCCAACATGGAGCTCAAACCCAACCTAATAATAATAATAATACCTTTATTGCCAATGTACAACCTGTGTACAATGAAATTAACCGAGCCTCCCTCCCTCCCCAACACTCAATCTCGTTGCACTCTGTGTGTTTGTCGCCCCCAGGATGCACCAACCCCAAAAGTCAGTTGCACTATATTATTTTCCGTTCAGCAGCCTAACAGCCTGCGGATAGAAACTGTTTTTTAGCCTGTTGCTACGACTGATTATACTTCTATATCTCCTGCCTGAGGGTAGAAGATTAAAGAGGTGCTGGCCGGGTGTGAATCATCCCTGAGAATTTTTCTTGCTCTCCTAAGGCATTGGTCCCTTGCAATGTCATCTGGCGGGCTCAGGGTACAGCCCGTGATATCATGTGCTGTGTTCACCACCCTCTGTAAACACTTTCTGTCTGTGGCTGTCAAGCCAATGTACCACACTCTGATACAATATGAGAGGACACTTTCTGTTGTGGACTGGTAGAAGGAGGTCATCAATTGTTGTTTAACATTGTTCTTTCGCAAGACCCTGAGGAAATGGAGTCTCTGTTGGCACTGGCAGAGGAAGAGGGGGGCAGGGGGAGCATGATCTCGGTGGGGTTCCATCACGGCTGCCCCCCGCCAGCGCTGGGTACCCCCGCAGGCGGTGCGCCCCACCCCAGAACACGCGCCCTGCCCCAGGAGGCGTGCCAGTCCCGCCCCGCCTGCTCTCCACCTCTGGTGCTGGAGCATGAAGCTCTGCCACTGTCTGCTGGGCCTGAGCTATTTGGTTGAGTTGTGGTTGTTGATGTGAAATGAAGTCCTTCAGAATATGACTGCACACACCCACACCCTGAAAGAGGTAGGGTACTTCTCACTAGTGAAATTGCAATGCAACCAGTTTGAAGACACCCCCTGCTCCCCTTTCTGTTTAGCCAGCCATTGAATCATGGAGTTGTTAGACAAGCAAGAGAGGGAAATGTCAATGGCAATAACTGGGAAATGTAACAGTGGCATTGCAGAATCTGTCAGCACAAATATCAGCGCGCTACGATTCATCTCAGAGTATTTCCTCTGTGTGCAGTACTGTTATCAGAAGCTTTATTTCCTCTGACTACAGGCATTTTATAGTGAACTATTATTTGTTAATGTTTAATATTTCAGATTTCATGCTGCTGTATTCAGAGTCCAATGAAAATGACATCTTAAAATTAGAATATTTAGATATAAGAGTTTTAGTTTGAAATCCTCAACATTTTGGAGAACAAACAAGGAAAGAAAAAGCTTCTAGCCAAAAAATCAGGGCCGATTCTGTGGTCAAATGCCAGTTGGCAAGAAAAGTGCAGAAGCAACTGGAGGCTGTGGCACCAGGACTTGCTGACTTGCCCACCAATCTCCACCCTCTCCTCAAAGTGGTTCTCCCATAAAATGAGTTGTTGTCCAGGATTCTAGGCAAACTTGTGTAATGTTTTTAAGGTACTGATCCCAGGACTCAAGTTAAGCAATATATCACTTAGATCTACATACACAAAAAAGATGTTTGGCACTTGCAGTTTAAGTTGCAATTTCAAAAGAAGACAAACTTGTGTTACAACAAGTTACTGTGGTTATGCATTCTTTAAAGTAAGCTACAATAACAAAAAACTCTGCAAACTCCAGTAATAAATATTCTGGTCAGAATATACGAGACAGAGTGCACTTAGCCAGGTTAGGAACGTGCTGTTCCAGATGCTGTGTAAATATAAAACTAAAGGACAACTCTTGTTCCAAAGAATTTATAGTCAAAAATACCAGAAGCAATAAATGATCTATAACTGGAAAACTGACAATATCTTTCTTTTCAGTATTTGCGTAGCATAAGTAAGTTTTAAAAACCTTTTATTCATGTAGCCACTGTGTTGGAAACTATTCTGTCTGCCAGTTAAATCGCCCAGCAACCTACTGTACCAGCAAAAATCACCTACATGTCCAGAATCAACATGCTACAGCTGCATTCAATCGAGTCACAAAACAAGTTCAAGAGGACGGAAAATGTGATATGCTACACCACAGCTGAATGGCTGGGACAATGAACAAAGAATAATGGGCAATAGCTGTTCTTTGTGGGAGAAGGCAACGAAGAGTGACACATACTCTCCTACACTACATGCAAAATAAAAGCCACCCTCTCCTTCATAGTTTGTTTTATGTGTGAATTAGCATTAGGCATGGTAAACCAGGGCTGCTATCATAAAACCAATAAGTGGGTTTTCATCCCTCATTGTCCTAGTTAGTGCTAATGCACATGTAAAACCTGATTGGCATTAAAGAAAGCCATGGAAGGGAGGGTAGAATTCACATGCAGAGAAGAGGATGGCGCACACACAAGCACACAGCACACTCCCAGTCTCCTAACTGTATTTAGGAAACTGTGAACTTCTGCTGCATTCAGTCATAAAAGAGCCTTTCTTAATTTTGAGTTCTTTTCATTTTAATACAACATCCATTTAATATAATATAATATAATATAATATAATATAATATAATATAATATAATAGCTCTAACACAACTGAGAGAACAGGCTGACTAGCCAGCAATACCTGTGTAATAAATTCAAGACTGGGTCCTCATCCCCACAACTGGGTGTGCTGGTTCTATTCCATGACCCTCCGACTTCCTGGTAATTCTATGGTCACCAGTCCTAATCAACATATGGGCATCTGACCATATGAGACAGACAATTTTGCCATTTGAATCTCACAGTATAGTCTCATCTGAGCATTCTCCAAGGTCCAGTAACTTACTAGCTAGTTAGCGCACATGGCTTCTGCTGTTGTGCATCTTGTTGTTGTAAGTGGTATCCCTTGATGGCATGCTGGAGCTCTCTAGGGGAATTTTTTACATATTTAAAGTAAGTCAAATAAGTTAAAGAACCATTAAATGGTTAAATTTCTTCCATCATTGCATGACTTAAGTGTCACGAGATCAGTTGTTCTATATTCATAACGAGTTCAAAGTGCTAGAAACCAACACTGCAAACCATCATTTTTTTTCTGATTTGCACACAAGGACTTTTAAGTTGCACTTAAACCAGTCCTACTTTGGATGTCATGGGAAACTGATTCACCAAACCAGGTAGACTATCTCAAGAAAAGAGTGCAGCAGGAGAAGAGAAGGGAAAGAGGAAATGCTCAAACTGGTAGCTTGTTCCTGCTCCATTAAACCATTGTTTGTTGGAGCAGCAATGTTACCTATGAACCAGGCCAGAAAGCAATATTATATGTTAGGGAAAATGTTTAGAACAATGGTGGACAATGGGTAGGTTATCGGACATGTTCACTTCCTGAGGCAATTTAATCTGGCCCCTAACAAAGCTATTAAACGTTACTCAAGGCAACAAAATTGTCCACAGTTTCGCTTATAAAAGAAAAAAATGTTTTAAAGTTGTAAATAAATATTCAGGATCCTGGCAAGCCATGAGAAGTTCAGTTAATATGAATAAATACAGTTCTGACCCTTTGACTACTATTTGGGGAATGCAGGGATGTCAGAGAATACAGAAACTGCTTATCACTTGTTTAAAATGTCTACTCTAGCAAAAGACTAGAGAACCAAGAAATGTATCTGTCTCATCACTGAAACAAGAAAAACAATGCAATGACTTAACATTACCCAACCTGGTGCCTTTCAGACGTTTTGAGCTATAACATCCATCAGACCCAAGCTGAAAGGAGTTGTAGCCTAAAATATCAGGAGGACAACTAGTTGGGACAGGCTGCCTTAAGTAAAATAGCATTTCAAATGAACCTAAAGAAGTCCATGTAATCCAGAGCTTTCCAAACTATGTGTCGCGACACATTAGTGTGTCGGCTGCAGTGTGTAGGCGTGTCACGCAAACGCTCCCTATGCTCCTCCCAGGGCTGAAAAGGGGTTAGTTTAACCTCTGGTTTGCTAGTAAAACTGAATCACTATGTCATGAAATGATGCATGTCTAAAAAGTGTATCACCAACATGAAAAGTCTGGAAAGCTCTGATGTAATCTAAGCAAATCAGAAGATTAAAAATCCAACCTCACAATGGGGCTTGTTGTCAAGTATCCATGAATGGAAGTGCAGTCTGAAACAGTTAAACAAATGGAATACTGCAACAATGGGGGAAGTTCAAAGAAAGACAAAAATAGGAAAAAAAATGATTCAACTTTTCATCCTGCCAACAAGACACTGAAAACCTCTAATTAGCACCATGCATGTCCTCTCCTTTTATCATATTTTGACATTGTTCTGGATTTATTCTGTTGTAATACTGAATTTAGCCTCCCCGTGATCATATGACAAACAGCCTTGGAATGCTACTGAAGAACATCATTGATAGTTCTGTTGTGTTACTTTCCTAGAAACACATCAGCAAAGCTGTTCCCTGACTTACTTGTATACTTTTATCTTCATAAACATGTTGGTCTGAGCCTCTAGAAAATGGATCTGACAAGTTGGCATACCAACCTTGTCTGCATATGTTTTTTAAAGATAATAAAACCAATGTTCATTATGAAGAACCACACAATAGCAAAATAGCAACAATTAATCTAATTGTAACAACCTGTAAGGAAATTTTGGCATACTCAATTATAGAATGAACAGCAACTGAAACACCACGCAGTGAAGAACACCATAGAATATGAACACATCTGTAAATATATACTTCAAAAATAACATTGTGCATAACAGAATGTTTTTTTAACTGTGTTTAGAAAGCCCGGTTCAAATAATGAGCTATGTTGCAATAAAACTGCAATTACCAGCAAGTGATAACATCCTGCACTTTTATAAACCAAAACAGAACAAGTGTTACTCAACTATGGAAACAAACAGTTTAAGAATGGGCTAAATTACAACATAGTTTAAAAAGAACACAAACATTGCAAAAAAATATTTTTCTGTCTGTTGACTGACAGTTTTAATTCACATATTTGTTATTTCTCCAAAAAGTATTTGAAGCCATATTTGGGGGGAAACAGATTATACACAATCCTTCAATTCCAAAACAAGAACACAGATTTTTTTAAAAAACAACTAAACAAAAACATGTCAAGGAGTGTCAGTTAAAAATTAAGACGGATTCAGCTTTTAATTATTACATGAGACTTTACCCATTCATAGGGCTCATTTGCATACAATGCTAAAGTATGGTTTAACACCATAAAGACAAGGCACACAGAGCTGGTGCTCTGCCACCTCTCCTTCTCCCATGTGGTCGGTAATTCAACCAAGTTTACCTTCAATTTCAAAGGATCTTCGCTCAGCGTTATATGCAACCAGGACTCATAGCTTACAACAAGCAATGGGCATTTGCTAAACAAGCCACCTTCAAAACATGAATAATAATAATAATAATAATAATAATAATAATTTATTATTTGTACCCCGCCCATCTGGCTGGGTTTCCCCAGCCACTCTGGCTGGCTTCCACAGAGACCAAAAATACGCTAAAATGTCACACATTAAAAACTTCCCTGAACAGGGCTGCCTTAAGATGTCTTCTGAATGTCAGGTAGTTGTTTATCGCTTTGACATCTGATGGGAGGGCGTTCCACAGGGTGGGCGCCACTACCGAGAAGGCCCTCTGCCTGGTTCCCTGCAGCTTTGCTTCTCGCAATGAGGGAACCGCCAGAAGGCCCTCGCCGCTGGACCTCAGCGTCCGGGCAGAACAATGGGGGTGGAGACACTCCTTCAGGTACTGAACCATGATGAAACATAGTCCCATAGTCATTGCAGGAAGTGATGGACTGGGAGGCAGGAGGCAGCCTCACACTGGTGCAAGTTCTCCTACACCTACTTAGTATGAGAGCAGCCTCTTTGTTTCCTCTCACACAAATTAAAATGTAGCTTCTAATAATGGTGATAGTAACCCACTTGCTCAAGTTAAGAGAAGGACTGAAGGATTGTGCAACTGGACACTTTAATCAAAACGCCCATTTACAACTATTAGCTCCCTAGGCTGTCCTTGATGGATTTAAGATCTAACTACTTATGAGCCTATTCGTAATTGTTAAAGCAATTATTCCAATTCTTATAAAAAGTAACCAAATTTTATGTTGATTATTTTGCCCATTATGAATTTAAGTAAGAAAGTTTAGCTTAGAAACAGCAGCCAAGCAGTGAAAGAAGTTAGTTTTTAACAACTACCTTGGAAATGTGGACTCCAGTGGAACCTGGCATAATATCATATGTCAGCAAACACGAGGTTAGGGAGGAGTAAAATTCAGATATAAGTCACTTGACTAAGACCACATAATTAGACCTAGTCCACACAGAAAGCAAACAAGGTGACAGAATTCTGAGATAATAAAATGGAGTGTTTCACTTCCAGGTATAGGTGACAATGTACCATTTTGGATGCTTCTCCAAATAAATAAGTGCCTTTCTTTGCACAGACGCCCCTTGAAGAACCACATTGGCCTATTGTTTTCAAATTACTTTTGGGAACAACTAAAAACCATTCACAGAAAGCATAACCCCTAGGTGGCTATTAGATGCTGATTTAATTAATTAAGGAAATTACACAGATTTTTTAAAATAATCAAACTTACCATTCTGCAACCGGCTTGGCAATGGCTTCAAAAATTTCATCCTGTTTTGATTCCTGATCAAAAACTTTCTGAAATCTGCAAATTATGAACAATTGGTCATGCAAATCTTAAAACACTACTTTTTTATTTTAAAAAAATATGTTTGTAACTAAGTCAATGTTTACATCACTGAACTTACATAACCCAGTACAATGTTTTCCCTGTAGTCTTTACTACACTATGCTGTTGTGCTATTGTATCCACAAAAGACTGTAAACACTGCTGCTTTGACAAACACTCTACAATAAAATCCTCTGATAAAATTATACTGCTTAGAAAAAAGCAAACTGTATTTTACTACTGTCAAGGGGACCAGTGCTTCCAAATGGCCTCACACAGGACTTGTATAATTAACCCTAGAATCAAACAGATCATATAAACAGTACAAATTATTTTCAGTTTTCTTCTACAGAAGAAGAAAGGGAAGTCATTAAGGAAGTTATTTTAGTCAAAGATCCAATCCTTCAAAGGAATTGTGCCCAATTTGCAACACCCAATACAAATCTTTTAGCATCTTAATGTAGCATCATATTTACAGCAGGTTTTTTTAAAAAATGTGACAGCAGCAGCCTCTGCATAAGAATAGAAGAACTCTGCTCTGTGGAACATTTCTCTCAAATATGTATTCCACCTACTTCTTTAATAGAAATTATTCTGAACACTCCATTTTTTTCCTGCTACAAATGTTTTAGAAGCCTTGAGGTTTCTGGTTCTCATGTCAATTCACTTCAGTATAAAGCAGAGAGAAGTTAATGTTAGGTAATGACTTTGAAATCTAAAACATAACAAAAGCTACTACTTCATCACTAAGCCTTAATACTTAATTTCAAAATAGTTAGCAAATTCATCATGGTTCTGGGCTGTTTTAGATTGCTTTCAGCATAATTATAGCATCCTTCAACAATATCAATAACTGTCATTCATTCCCAAGAAAGGAAATTGAAACAGACAGAAATGGTACTTTACCCAGAAATAATTTCAACTGAATTCAATGGGATTTAGGTTTGGTGGGCCTAATCAGGCCAATGGGATGGAGGTTCCTCACCACTACCCTAGAACAGCAGTCCTTTTAATTCCATGAACATTTATTTGGGTGTAATCCCATTATTTCCAAATGAAGATGCATGCAATCAGGCAGTAAAGGTATCACTTTTAAGTCTTTTCTCTCCCTACAATACACAACAAAGTTGCCTTATGATCACATGGTATAATAGAACTAATACAAAACAACAAGCAAGGATAACCTATGAAATTGCCACCCTATAACATTCTCTGTGAACACCCGCTCCTCCCTGCCTTTTAGCACAGGGTTCAGTGGGCAGGGGAAAGGATTACAAACTATAAAACAACATGATGGAACATTATCAGATGGCATTTTTGTGTTTTGCCATTGTGCCACTCACAATGTTCAAACATACAACATTCCTAAAATTAACTATGTACCAAGGAGACAAATTAACTTACTTAAATTTGTAGCTTTCTCGTTTGTTATTGACAAATCCATCTGCCAAATCACGTGGCACAATAATCTCCAAACTGAATGCTGATGCTTCATCTTGTTCAACTGAATATATCTACAAAATAAATATGGAGTCTTTTAATATGTTATTTGTATTGGAGAAATTCCAATTTATTTATTTTTTCAGAATACAGCATAAATTACCCTTAGGCCTAAAACTGTAGACTCTATGGACAACTTCCAATAGGCTTTTTAAAAAAGGGAATATATCTAATAGTAATACCAACAATGAAACCAGTAATATCAAGAAGGGTTTATATTCATATCAGTTAGCAAATTATACACAAATAAGGAAAATATATTTGTATGGAAAACATTTAAACCTTACACATGCAATGTATAGAGGGATATGGCAGGATAATCACCACCTATTAAATACAGAACTGTGTGCGTCATATCAAATGTAAGTCCCAGTGCTATTTTTTCTAGAAAAAGAGTTGTCAGAACTCATCATGAACACCTCCCTTGTTCTCTTAGAATGGTAATGGTGCCCACCTGAGAGGTGCTGAAACAGCTCTGGTGAGCTCCAGCTGAAAAAAGACCTGGTAAGCCCTACTCCAACTTCCAAACAAGTCTTGTAGGTAATTATCAGGGACTATAATTGCCATAGTGAGCCAATTAGGGCAGGGGCTTCATGGTGCAGATAGATACCATAGGTTGTTATTTTTTCTGGCAAGTTCTTTGCATTTAAAAAAAAACTTGCATAATAGCAGGTAAACCATTTCCTATTAATCATAGTTGGCAGGGGGAATCGAGGAAAGAGTTTCAGTTGCAGAGTTGTCTGCCATTCAACAGTTAAAGATACGCAAATACATAATTTAATTGATTCTGCAGAACGTAATGTCATTTATTTATTTACTGTTCTGTACAGTCATGCCTCGGGTTGAATGTGCTTCAGGTTGAGTGCTTTCAGGTTGCGCTCCGCGGCAACCCGGAAGTAACGGAGCGCGTTATTTCCGGGTTTCGCCGCTCGCACATGCGCAGACGCTCAAAATGACGTCACACGCATGTGCAGAAGTGGCAAAACAAGGCCGACGCGCCGACGCGTCTTACGTTCTATTCAGGATGAGAACAGGGCTCCGGAACAGATCCCATTTGCATCCCGAGGTACCACTGTATTTACAATTGATATATGGGGGAATGATCATTAAGAGATGTCCAACAGTGGAATGGACTTTGTCTGAAGGTGGTGGACTCTCCTACGTGGAAGGTTTTTAAGCTAAGGTTGACAAGCCATCTGTGATGTGTGATCTGGTTGAGATTCCAGAATTGTAGGGGGTTGGACGAGATGACCCTCGGGATCCCTTCCAATTTTACAGTTCTAGGATTCTATCATCATCATTATCATCATTATAACTTTGCCAAAGCATTCAGAGTGTCACAATCAAAATCCCAACAACACATTCTAATGGTGATAGTATATATTGTTACGCATCAATTTATATTCCGTTTAGGGCCAAAACAAGCTGCTATGACGAATATGGGTTAAATTCCCATGAAAACTTACAACCACAGGAGCCAAATCCTAGAGGCCAAGGGGCCAACCCTCAACAAATTGTTTGATTGGGCCAGCGCCCCACCCAAAAAAAGATGATGGGCGTTGCTGTTCAGTTTGCATGCACCATATCATTTGGTCAATTATGTGGGGCGGGGCTCACCTGCCCCCCCAAAAAAAATATTTTATTGAAGTTGGCACCCCTGTTTACAACTTCTACTTGTGTAGGATACAGAAAAAGAAAGGGGAAAAAACCCAGCTGGAAATGAGTTCTTTGATGAGTGATTCAACAGACCAGAACTTTATGGTGATTCTACTAATCACGTGAACAGAAAGATCGTCTGGATTCGCTCTCGATGCGCCTGCGACTGCCTAAGGCGGCGCATTCGCTTCTCAGGCATCAGCCACACCAAGCCACAACTTGCTGAGCGGGCCGCCCTCCTCGCCTTCCTCTTCCAGCTCGTCTCCACAGCAGGGTCCCCCCCCATCCCTTCCCTGCCAAAGGGCGCCCCTCACACGCAGCAGCAGCCAATTCCTCCCCCCCCCGTGACGTCCTGTATATTTATTTATTTATTTCATTGGTTCCGTCCCTCGGACGCAGCTGGTTCTTCCCCGCGCCACCTACCCCCGGCGGCTGCCTCCTGCCGAGGGGCTTGACCCGGGCATAGATCTGGATCGTTTGCTTCATCATCTCCGCAAATCAAAGCTTTGTCGGGGCGAGAGAGCGGCGAGGGGGCGCTAGGCCCTCCATAGCAACGGTAACCGGGCAACGCTACCCAGCGTGCCTTGCGCCGCAAGCGCGCGAGGTGTGGGGGGGGGGAGAAGCCTCGCATCGCACCGCGCATGCGGAAAATGAGAGCGCGTTGTTTGCTCTGTTATTGCCATAAGCTGCATTATACTGTATATGTATTATTTGTTGACTGACACTGATAGATCCTCATGTGCGCTGCTTCAAACACAGGGAAAACACAATGGGTTGCTTCCAACGTTAGAACAGACTTAACTGCAATGACTTGGCAGGCCTGACTTAGGTCCATTGTTTTTAATGGGTCTGTTCTAGTTAAAATGTTTCTGGATATACAACAGCCCAATAATAGCGGCATCTGTCACACGCGCACACTGCCTCCTTTGTGCTTCGTCACTCTCGGGTGGGGATTTGCCCTTCCTGACAAGCAGGCAAAGTTTCCCAGGCGCCTGCTCCTTTCTGAAATTAAATCACAGCCGCCATGACGCAGCGTGCACGGAGCATGTGAGTTATGAATGTGCCGCTTGTGATGCAATCGTTGTGCTTAAATAAATAAATTAATAATAACTATTCTGACTGCTACACCGGTGTCGGTGCCAGACTATGTTGCGCCCTAGGCTATTGCAACGCACCCCCCCCCCCGCACCCCCACAAAATTGCCAACTTCAGTTTTCAAAAACGGATGTCTTGTAGCAAAAGTGAAAAGCATAAAAACTTGAAGCTGCTAATTTTTTTTTAAATGGCAGGAATAAGTAACACAACAACCTTTGTCTTTCTCAAATGCAAAAGAAAATGTTTTAGCACACAAATCATTTTGAATAAACTTGTGAATTGAGTCTCTTAAACGTTTCGATTTCAGGCACATCAAAATATCACTTTGTCAAAATATCAAAATATCACTTTTCCTTTGCCCACTTTGTCACCGATTCCTTTAAGTCAAGTGCTGATGTTCGGAAATCTTCAAAGTTATATACTTGCCAAGCCAGCTATTCCCTTTTGCAACATTGTTGAGCATAGGTACATTTTATAAGTCTGAGCTTTGAGAAACTGCATTCAAAATATAAAATAAAAGTAAAATATTATCAGAAATTTATAAGATGTAACAAAAACTACTCTGTATCAAACCATGTCCCTCAAAGGTCAGTACTCTGATGTCTAACCCAATGATAGCACTGGCCCTGACCCCACCCACTTCCTAGGTGATATATTGAAAGGATAGGAGAGATCATAAATAGAGATAATTAGTGGCAATACTGTATGGGACAGGCAGGAAACTGATATACTGTATAGAACTGCTTTAGCTGTGGTTGTGATTGACATTATTGCTCAAAATCAGGCACACCAGCAGTTTGTATGCAATAATTACCCACAGGTGTGGTGTGATAATGCAACTGATTGCTGAGATATGCTACATAAGGGATTTAGTGAGCCTCAGCCATAGTTGGTTTGTAAAGATTAAAGCCAGCATCAGGGATCAGACATACGGTATATGCATTTGTAGCTGTGTTCAGAAATTAAAAATAAAGGGCAGATGGTATGAGAAAAAATCTTCAGGTAAGGGGGAAAAATATTTTTTTACATTCTCTTTACATTCCTACAGCTGTTTTGTTAGAGCAGGGCTCACCAAATTTATGCAAATTGTAGAAAGTGCTTCAACATTTAAATACAGCGGCAAATAGAATGTATGATTAAAATAATGACACATTCATGGGTATGAATAAAGTGCTTTAACCTGCTGTTCAAGCTATCATAAGGGTTATAAGGCTTATTTCAAACCAGAATTTGCTTCAAAGTGGTTCTTTTTTCTTGGTGTTATGAGTGGATTGGACATGTGTGGTTTATTACTGAAGCAGGCAGCATCTTTCTTGGCCCATAAAAATAATGCTTACTATACATCCACAGGAGACCTAGAGCACAGGTTGGCAAACTAAGGCCCAGGGGCTGGATCCGACCCAATTGCCTTCTGGATCCGGCCCACAGATGGTCCAGGAATCATTGCGTGGATCGATGTGAGTCTGATTCTCATCGTCCAAGCTGTGCCATCCACCCCCCCCAACACACACACTGTGGCGGCACCTCCTCCCTCCCGCCTCCTGCCTTCTCCTTGCCCTGTGGAGGAAGGGAGCTGGCATTTGATTGGTACCAGCAGCAGCAGCGTGATCACTTGAGCGGCTGCATTTAAAGCAACCCCTCTCTAGAGCTCTTTTGCACGCCGCTCATAATCCCTCTGCTGCCGCCATCTGGCCCCCCACAAGGTCTGAGGGATAGTGAACTGGCCCCCTGCTGAAAATTTTTGTTGACCCCTGACCTAGAGGAGTATTGGCACCATAGACACAAGAAGGTTAAGAATTGCTCTTGAAAACTGCTTAACAATGTAAAGGTTTTTTTTTAAAAAAATGTAAAGCGGTTTAAGTAACATCACACAGCTTGATGTGTCAAGTAAATTACATTTTTTAAAAAGCAACAACTCCTTCCAACAACTCCCCATCCCAATGACTGGACATCAAGCTTTGTTACATAGCAGCTTCTGATTTATTTTTTTTGCTTAGAATCAAAAAAGACATTGAGATGCCAGGGTTGCTCATCCTGCACAAATACACAGGCATAACAGCTTTCATTGGGCATTCAAAACTGAGGTTTCTCTGGTTGAATCCAGACTATTGGGAGCTATGCAGGAGATGCTTATCTCATAAGGTGTGGTGCTCTGAAGCTCGGGGGGGGCGGCAGTTTCACCTCCAGATTTCTAGATGAGCAGAGGTAGCCACTTGGAACCCCATCTAAAAATCTACCCACAAATTATCCTCTTCTAAAATTAATCCCACTGTTGCATGTTTGAATATAAGGATCCCATTCATATTTTTTTTTACTATAACTTAGCAGCCACCAATAGATTTATGTACTATAAATTTGTCTGTCTCAACCCTTTTTTAAAGTGACCTTTTGACAGAAGCTATACCTTCTACCTGTTGCTACTCCATGTGACAAGTCTGATGGTGTTGAGGGAAATTAATGTCTCTTGTTTCAGTCTCAGTTTTCAGTTTCCACAATTCCTTTTTTAAATGCTTTTATTTTCTGACTAAAAGCTTATTTGAAAACGGAAATGATCCAGCCTCTGATCATTTTAGCTGCCCTTTTATATATGTTCCCCTGTATCACAGTATCATTTTTGAGACGGGGACCAGAACTGTAAAGAGTAATCTGAATGTGGTCACACCATAGATTTATGTGACTTTATATAATACTCCTGTTAACATCCATAAGTCTCCATGTGGCATATATTACACCATAATTCTTTCTCCAATGGATATAAAACTACTTAATGAAGACTGGCTTGAAGGCTTATTGTCTTTGTGTCCAATTCCCAATCCTACTTAACTTGCCTTTTCCTGGGCTTCTTGCCATATCCCCCTTTCCCTATCCTGATGTTATGTGGAGTTGAAACATCTACAGTTCATAAATGAATCAAATAAACTGTTGTGTTCACTTGTTATTAATGGGCAGTAAATGCAAGAATGAGCGAGTAAGCGGCAAAGGAATAAACACATCCAAGCCAGAAAAAAATTCCCAGGGAAATAATTTAGAGTTTTGTCAAACAACCTTTTCTTTGCAAAAGAATGATGATTTCCTAAAGCGGCATTGTATATTCTGGCACAGCAAGCTTTTTATATAATAGTTTTAAGTTTTAGTAACTTGTATCTAATGATCTGAAAGTGATATGGCAAAGATAATAAAATCAAGCTTAGAGCACCCCTATGAGGTCAAGAAACTGGATGAAGCAATCTGTTTCCATTAGTGGGTCCTAGATTTGTTTCTCCCACTCATCCTAGTAGCATCCAACAACACTTTTGTAAGCACCAAGAAGTAACAAGTCTGGTAGAACAAGCCCCCTGCAAACGAGGACAAATTGAGACAGCTCGAGTTACGTTTTCTTCCTTCCTAACCTGCCTGTGTGGAGCAGCAGGATTATTGGATCACCTGGAAAGAAGCAAAACACATTTACTTCTAGTCTCCAATACTTGGAGCATTCAATCTTTTCCTATTTGTTGGCAAAGGTTTATGAACTATTGATAGCACGCAATCAATTATTTGATAGACTTCCCTACCAGTATAAAACAAAAGCTGGTACAATATTTCTATTAATGGGTTGGGTAACCTCATACTTACAAAAGGATTACTTCCTTGCAGGTAAAATTAGGGTTCTTATAGTTCTTCATTTTATCAGAAAAAAAAATCTCATTGCGAATGGGATGTTGAACAAAACTGTGTCGTCTTCAGAAGTCATGCTGACCATAATTTTGCATGACATAAAAAATCTGCAGGGAGCTTTGGACTTCTGCCACTCGCCTCTGCTTCTCTAGGGCAGCTTGATTTAAAACAAAACATACTTAACATTAACCACAGCCCATCATTTCAAACAACACAGCAAACTGTAGTAAAGAAAAAAGAAAAAGCTGATGAACTCTTTGCAGCCATGCTGGGAGATGAGTTCTCAAGCTCACCAATAATCTTGTTCACAAGTTGCTGTTTCTGGTTCTAAGAAAGTTTATTGCATTTGTACTTTGATGTAACTGATTGTTCACCATCCCAAAATCCCCCGAAGAGCTGCACACACGCTCCATTTAAAGGGCACACACGCTCTTTAAAGGGAGCGCGGAGCAGAGCCTCCTGCCTGCATTCACTCCATAAGACGCACACACATTTCCCCTTACTTTTTAGGAGGGGGAAAGTGCGTCTTATAGAGCGAAAAATACGGTAAATAAAGGAACAAAATAGAGTTGACAGTTCTGTTGACACATAGTGACATGCTAGATAAGCACTAAAATCTATTTCACCCCAAAAATATAGTTCCACTGTCATTATTGACTCTGCAATAGTTCTTAATTCTGATTTACAGATCTGTGTACATCACCCAACAGCCTCATAATTTGGTTACTTGATATGCAGTAGCTTCCAACTGAGTTTGTACACTGGATCCACTGAGAAACATTGTAAGCTCGGTAATGTCCTATGATATAAAGTCTGTATTTGAGCTGATGTTTTGCACGTTCAAGCCCACACTGGATGTTGTGGTCAAGTGATGGATAATCATATGTGAACGTGCCTCTTGATGTTTCAGAGATGTCTAATAAATCAACTGGGTATAAGCAATTCATCCATGAATAGGATGGCAGATTACATACATACAAACTTTTATGGAAAACATACCAAATGTTACTAGTGAGTGACCTCTCCATGTGCCTTGGTCAGGTGAAATCCATCATATTAGAGGGCTAAATATACTTTTAGTGCCTTCCATGCTGGGCTCTGTAGCACTGTTGAGGCTTTATGTAAAGAGGTTCCACAGAACACTTACATAGTACTGCATTATCCATCAATGTCCTTCTGGCTGATCAGCATCCTTCAATTATCTTTATCCAGAAGCAAATCCTAGTCAGCAGTGGTCTTCCCTTCTGACATTGATCAAAAGCTTCCTGTTGTAAGTTCTGTCCCTTTCATCCCCACTTTTAAGTGTTCCCTGAGAATTACTGATGTACAACTTGTTAATTGTCCCTTGAACAGCCTCTGTTGATTTCTACTTAGTGTCAGTTCCTATTTGATTTAATTACATGTTCCTATTTAATTTAGTTACAGGCTTTAATTACATGTTTCCCTTCATTTTCTGCTTTTAAAATTTATTCAATAGAATTGTTTTCTTTTGTTATATAAAAATGAGAGGAAATAAGTAATTAATCCCTTACCCCATGAACTGCACAAACATTGATGGACAGTTAAGAAAAGCGATTCTGCTAACAATTAATATATTATTCCTCTGTTATCTCACTGCCATGCTCAACAGGAAGCAATAAAAGGGGTAGAACCAGTGAGCAGGAAGCTTTTAATTAAAGACACATGCACCCTGAAATTTCAATAGTGTTGTCCATATTGAACTTCCTCACTAGCTTCCTTTCACATTCCACATCTGCTTCAAGCTTCAGATCCTCAATTTCTACTGTTCCACTCATTATGCAGCAGCAAACTCAGATTTGCCACTCACTGTGGTTTCATTTAGAGAGCTGCAGTCAGTCCCAACTTCTAGACAGGTTTAGTACATAAAGAAGAGAGCACTTTAAAGCTATCCATTCCATTGACTTTCTGCTAGTCCTCCCTTTTAACACTTCTACGTTTTTCTCTCCCTTTGCCCTCCAAAAGCTCATCTACTCCTTCATTTTCTCATTCCCATTTCTTTGACATTGCACCCTCCATATGGAAGGTATCTAGCCTCCCACTTTCTTCCAACTGTTTCACTCTCCTCCTAAGATCCAGCGTTTTAGGAAATAATTCTCCAAACCACCATGCATGCTTCTTCACAGCTATCTTGTTCTTTTCCACCTTAGTCCAAGAAATAATTTATCAGTCCCTGATTACTTCTTCCTCCTATTCATCTGTCCAGCATACATTGTGGCCCTCCCTGCAAGGGAGCATTTAATAAATGCTAAATAACGGTAGTATCCTCAGTACCCAAGCACAAAATGAAATGTTATTATAGGCTCCATAAACCTCCTGTTTGTTTTTTCAGATATTTGGGCTTTGAGTCAGTTTCTGAATTAGATTATATACATCAGTAATTTATGCAGGTATTCTAGACAGACCAAGAATTCCAGCATTTGAGGCTTTACATTTAGGGTAGAAATTGACTAGCCAAGTGGATGAAGAAGGCGTTTTTCCCTACCCACCATCACACTCCATTTGTGAATGTTCCATCAAAAACTTGCCAGGTGCTTCATGTTTTCTGTTCTGTTTGCTTTAAATCACTGAGTATTTAACTACTGCTGGAGGCAGCATACCAGACAAGGGATATCTACAATGGTATGACTGTAGGTTTTGTGGTTTCATTTCCTTTTTAGGAAGCGAAGGTAAGACAATAGATTCCTATGGTAGTTCCATCAGGACACACTTTCAACCTGTAAAACTCCCCACTTACAAAGTCTGTAAGACTCCTGGTTTACACAGCCAGCTCCAACAGTTTCAAGGCATTTTTTAATCTTAGTAGAAAGGGTGGTTTCCCCCCAATTAATGTATTGTTTTAAATGTTAATGTAGATGGGAGTTACCTTGCTTATTTAGTGGACAGATCATTCAATATTTACACGTGGAACAAGGAACTTGTGAGTCAAACTGTCTTAGTTCTTTGGTTATTGGATCCAGACTTTAAAAAAAGCTGTGTTTTGGGTGTCATGCAATGAAGTATAAACTTGAGTCTAATTCAGAAGCTTTTTGTAGCATGTTTGCCTTCTCAGTGGCAGAGAGCTTTGGTACGAAGGCCACGTGTGAAGCAGCACCAGTGTGATTTAGCTAATTTTAACTATGCCACTGAAATAACCTTTAAATGCATGTTCCCTAGTGAAGACAGACTTGACCCCAGTTACATGGGGTGGTTGGGTGCTTCTACAAAGTGATGCTCAGCATTTTCAGCACCAAAACTATCTTCCTCCTCTGTGACACCAAGGTCATAAATTTAACTTGTGGATCAAGTCTTAATAGCCACACAGCTAGCCAAATAATGTTAGTTTCACACACAGCCTAGTATTCTGTGCACCTTCAGGCAATTATATAGCTATTAATGGAGTACTAACTAAGGAGCTTCTCAGATTGCAGTTCCTCTGGTAGTCAAAGTTTGCCCTAAAACAGCACAATGGCTGTGTGGATTCATTGACCCTTATTGCGAAAAAAATAGATAACCCAACAGGCAGCAATTGGTTCTGTCAAAATAACTTCGAAATAAGGAAGCAAAGTTTGTAAGCAGGCCTGTGCAAAAATTGGTCACACGGATTAGTGCGTTCATTCCTTGTGATTCGACAGTTTCACCCCTCCTCCAGCTCCTAGGGACTGGGAACGGCATGTTTTACAAATTAATCTGAGGGAATTATGCATGAGTCATTGTGGACATTTCTCTTGTTTCCAGCTTTAAACAATGCTCTTTATTGTTTGTGTACTTATATTGAATATATGAGGAGCTGGTTCAAAAGGTAATATAAATAATTGCTCTGTTACCTAGCCATGCATGGATGTTCTCCTGAAGACAACATCTGAGATTTGTAGTCAAATCCATAGTTCTTTACATATAATCTGTGCATACCCTGTTGGATTATCAACAGACAACCTTTGGTGTGTCATACAAGGGTTTTGAAGCAGTGATCAACTTCTGATCTCCACAGACAAAACTAGAGATGACAAACTGGGGTACAAAATAGAACCGAAGCCCCAAGGAATTCACTCATATGGTAAAACTGCAAAATGTATAGTTATTTATAGCAAGCAGCTCTCTTAGCTGGAATTTCTAAGATAGTGCTTGTTTGTTTCCTTGAATATCTCTAAGGGGAACGGCCTTGGCAAAAGTTCCTTGTTGTAGAACCAGCTTGTAGATTCCATGTGCTCACTTGGCTTAACAACGTTGGAGAATTTTTCCATTCAGTGCTGCTGTCTTGAATGAAGAAAAGCCTCATTCAGAATATCAGTCTTTGGGGTACCACTGCAATGTTTTACTTTTATTATATTTATATCCTGCCTATATTCCATGATGGAACTCAGGGTACCCACATGATCCACCATACACTGACAACTCAGACCCAGTTATCCTTAGATTCCACAAAGTTTCTCTATGATGAATCACGGTTGCTGCTCTCAGACCATACCCTTACTCACAATAAAGGTTTTTACAGCCACTCCAGGAGACTCGCCCAGGACACAAGAGGAATACACTATGACAACCTCCATTGTTTTGGTGTCTGGTTCATATGTCAACAGGGTTGTGTAAGGTATTTTCACAAGGTCTGCTTTGCACTGATAATTTCTGTCAAGAGGAACCAGGCAGGTAATGCAAATTAGGTGGGTCCTTCCTTCATCAATGTCACTGGGTGCCGAGAGCTCTGAGAAACACCCATACAATTTGTCCAATCTATGTGTGGCATGGGATCAAATCATGCAAAATTATCTCCACTGGAACTGTTCTATATGAGTCAGGCTTGATAAATGTGTTGGAAGTTGAAACAACAGTTCTTCTAAGATATGCTAACTGACTTCTACAGTTCCATCCCTAATGGAACTCAGATAAAAGTGTATAAAAACATAGTCAAAGTATTTGTGGCCTGGGGATAGTGGATAAAGAAAGGTTTTCCTCCTTCCTATATAAAACTAGAACTTGTGGACATCCGGTTAAGCTGAATGTTGAAGGTTTCGGGACAGACAAAAGAATACTTTTCCACACAGACATAGTTAAACTATGGAATTCGCTCCCCAAGGAGGCAGTGATGGCCACCAGCTTCGATGGCTTTAAAAGAGAATTAGGCAAATGGAGGATGTGGCTGTCATTGACTACTAGCCTCAAAGGATATGCTCTGCCACCACAGTCAGGCAGCATGCTTCTGAATACCAGTTGCTGGAAACCAAAGGAGGGGAGAGTGTGCTTGTGCTTGGCTTCTGCTTGGGGCTTCCCATAGGCATCTGGTTGACCACTGTGAGAACAGGATGATGGACTAGTTGGGCAATTGGCCACCCAGCAGGGTTCTTCTTGCGTTCCTAAGCTTCAAGGCAATAAGCAACAATAATAAATAAGGTACCAGTGAACCATACAAACAAGAAAGGCATAGACCAAATAAGCAAGAGCAGCAATACTAAATCTATAAAGAGTCATCACATCCCCAGATGTTGAAATGTTTGGGCTCCCTCGGATGGTGGTGGACTCTCCTTCCTTGGAGGCTTGTAAGCAGAGGTCGGATGGCCATCTGTTATGGATGCTTTAGTTGAAATTCCTGCATTGCAGGGGGTTGGACTAGATGACCCTCGGTGTCCTTTCCAACTCTACAATTCTGTGATTCAAGATACTTTTTTAAGGTGAAGTATGGCGCTGCTTTTAGGGTCAAATTACACTTGACATTTTTCTTACCTTCCTCCAGTACAAAAATTCTTTTTAAAAACATGAAACTTTTGAGACATGGTAGGAATATTCCAAATGTGTAATCTGGCAACACATTAACACACTTATGCACACTTTCAGGCCAGGGATAGTTGTTGTTCCATCTCGCAAATGCCAGAGTTCTGCTTTGTATCCAAAGACAGGTTTGCAACCAGCCAGCCAAAAATAATTATTTACATTTATAACTATATTTTAAGTGTACAGTTTAGTACTGTTTGCTTTTTATAGGATTTTTTTCCCCTGGTACCGAAAGCAGCAAAAAACCTGGAGACCTTCCTGTTATTAAGCAGAGACAATTTATTGAGTTACCGAAACTCAGGAAGCATCCAGTTCAAAACTATATAACTTGTGCAGTGATGGCTATTTGGAAATATAGATTAGCTTAAGTTACAAATTGGTGCTATCAGGGGGCTGATCCTAATCCAAGGAACAGAAAGCATGGAGGAAGCAGAAGCCTGGCTGTGCATTATGAGTTCAAGCCGAGGGGCCAATCCATTCATTCTTACTTAAGCTTATCAGATGTTTGGAGCAGTTCTGGGGTGTTCTAGCAGCACAGGGTGTGGGGTGTGCTAAAGAGGCCCTCTTTTGCCAAAACCAGCAGACCCAACAGGACCATTGGTTGCATGTGGCGGAGGCACTTTACATGCGCCCTCTGGAAGAAGTGGCTTTTGTTGCAGTCTGAAACACCCATGCTTACTGCGTTGCCCCAGCCTCACTCCCTGTACAAAGACAGCAATCCCCTAGGGAAGGGGCGTGGCTCAGTGACAGAGCATCTGCTCTGCATACAGAAGGTCCCAGGTTCAATCCCTGGTTCCTCCAATTGGTCTGGAAACGGCTCCTGGAGATTAGCTGCCAGTCAGTGTGGAAAATACTAAGCTAGCTAGTCCAAGGCACTGACTGTACAAGGCAGCTTTCTGTATTGCTATATTGCATTTGGAAAAACCTTCTCACATGAAAGCACGAAAGACAAAGATTCCCAAGGAGCTGCAATCCAAGCTTTTACCTAGTGAAACTTTAGCCCTTTTAAGCCATAAATATCTTGTAGAGGCTTCCTGACGTCACAGGCTCTTGCAGAGGGAGGCTGGTCTGAAAGTGAAAACGGCAGCAGTTCCACTCGGAGGACAGCATAGGCAGTGAAAGGAAAGCAGGGTGAGCAGTGCTCAGTGTGTGGACTTACAGGACTGCAGGAAAAGGAGGAATGACACAGAGACAAGGGGGTTGCATCTTAAGAGTGGCTGGTGCAGCAGCTCTTCTGGTCCCTGGCTGGGAGGAAAAAGAGAGAGGGTAAGCTCTGTTTTCTTTTCTGAAGCAATCAAAGAGCGGTTCAGAGGATTTAGGTTTGGAACATGGGTTCTTAGTTTCTCTGAAATGCTACACACACACAAGCCGACAGCAAGTGGGTGCATGTTGGGGAGATTTGTGTGTGTGTAAAACTGAAGCACAGATGCAAGGATTGTATGCTTATCCTGAGTCCTCATCCAGTCTTGGGTGCAAGAGGGGGAAAAGATTATGGCAGTGGTGCTTGTTCTTTCTCTACAGCATGTGAACCATTACAAAATCCCTAAAGATTTGATTTGGCAAGTGCAGCCACATTCCTGAGTGCACAACTAGTAGCCCAATTGGATCCAAATTCTACAGATTTCAGAGCTATGTGTGGTTTATTTTTAAATCCCTTCATCTGACACCTCTAAGTGAAACTGTGGTGGCATAGCAGTGCTGTTAGAAAGTTTCTTTTTGTCCTATCATGTGTATTAGGCTCAAAAGGGAAAGGGCTGTGCTAAAGGGCTTGTTGGAGAAAAGGGTCCACAACGCTCACTGTCATTCTCAACCCTTGTCGTGTTGCTGGTTCTCTGGAAGGACTGAGAATTACACAAGAGGAAGACACTCAGAACTGCTTTTGGGTCTTAAGAGTTGGATGCTTAGCAGGACTTATGGAAGGGAGGCAAGCCAGTAAGAATAGTCAGATGTTTGTTTGCATTGTTGTTTGGTTTTTTTTAAAAGTGTGCACATCATTTGGAATAATGTAGAAGGGGACTAAGGATTTTCAACTCAAAAGGGCAAGATCAGCTCAATGAAGTAACATTTTCTGCTTCTGAAAATAAAATAATAAAGTATTTAACATCAAGGGCAGCCTTCGTCAACCTGATCCCCCCCAGCCCAGATGTTTTGAACTATGGCTCTCACCATCCTTGACTGCTGGCCATGTTGGCTGGGGCTGAAGAGTGTTGGGAGTCCCAACAACATCTGGAGGGCACCAGGTTGGTGGGAACTCATCTCAGGCTTCACAGATGAATTACTTCAGTTCAACCTTGTTTCCATCTTGGTCACGAGCCAGAACAGGAATGCAATAATAACAGAAGCTGTCTCCTTGCAGATGGCTACAGTGGGCAAGAAGCAGGTTATCCAAAATTAGTTGTCTCGCAACAAGCAAAGCAGCAGAACACAGTTTAATTAAGAGGGATGCAATAGCAGCACATGATTAAAAGGACTTTCAGTGTCAGAAATAATAAAATGACATTAAAGATGGTTAAGAATGGAAGCAGGATCCTGCTGTTTGTCACGTCTCCCTCGCACAGCAGGGGCCACTTAGTTCCGTCATAACCCTTTAAATTGGATTAATCTTGTCATTCATGTTACAAATCAGATTAAAAGGAAAACAATAGTGGAGGCACCGTTGTTAATTCCTTGGGAAAGGAAAAAACCAATTTGGCCATTAATTTTTCGCCGTAGCATGACTGAGAAACAACAAGAAGACGTGCACATTTCGCATGGGAGGCTATGAATAACTCTTCTGAAGAGCAGGTCTGAAGTACCGGTAGCTGTTTTATTATCTCCTTTCTTTTGGTTTACAGGCAGGGCTTCTGATCTCCTGCTCCCTCCGCCCTCCCCTCCCTCCTTCCCTTTTTCTCTCTGCATCTGAAAGCAATGCTTTTCTCTTTTCTTTTTTTGGCATGCTTCATGATCTTGGATTGCCTTAGCTGGCTAGGTTTTTATTTATTTATTTGAAAAGCCTGTGTAAAATCTAAGGCAGTTTGGACACTACAACTGCTCCAGAAAAGCCAACACAACTTAATGAGTGGGCATAAAGGATAACTGAGCTGGAACAGGGATGAAGAGCAGGGGTGAGCTGCTGGTCAGAGTGCTTCATGCACTAGCAACCCTGAAAGAGGTATTTTCAAGGCTGTGTCTCTGCTTTTATAATTCTACAAGGCTGCAGATATCGTGTGTGTGTATATAAGCTGTTGACAAGGGAGAAAAGAATTGGATGGAAGCGGTGTGATGTTATATTGAAATAACTGATTACAGAACTTAATCAAGTAGGCGAATGTAAGTTATTTATAGCTCTTGGAATCTCCTTCTGTATTGATGTGTGTAGTGTAATGTCCTCGCTGGCTGATGAAGCTGGCTAATGCTTTAATGGACAGATGTTCAACGGCTAATCTAAGACGACTTGCAATGCAAGCTTACATTGCTGAAGGAAAATAAGTTGCTGAAAAGGAGTGTGTGTGTGTGTGTGTGCGCACACACGCATGTGTGATTACCCTTGTGCACTTTGGTCCAAAAGTTTTGCCTGGCACTGCTATAATTGCATCTGGATTTGCAAAAGAGTAACACAGCAGTTATTATTCAGGGCTTCTTTCTCAGTGGGGTTTATTTCCAGTAAGTAGGCAGCAGCTTTTCCTAGAAGCACTGCTTCATAATAGACTAATTGAACAGGGCTGGCTAGTACCTCAAAGAGAAACATATTGTTAGGTACCAACCATATTTTCCATAATAAGAGGCTGAAATGCTAGATGATGTTTATTTACTGCATTTTTTTTGCCCCACTTTTCGGTGCCCTCAAGGTGTTTGGCATCATTACTGGAGCTCGGTAGGAGAATTTCAACTGAGCCATGGTGTGGGAGGAAGCAGCCTGGTACCATATTGGTCTTAGATCTCATTCACACCATGCTTTTAAAGCAGTATCCCACCACTTTAAACAGTCATGGTTTCCCCCCAATAATCCTAGGAACTGTTGTTTGTTAAGGATGCTGAGAGTTTTTAGGAAGAAGAAGAAGAAGAGGAGTTTGGATTATATCCCACTTTATCACTACCTTAAGGAGTCTCAAAGCGGCTAACAATCTCCTTTCCCTTCCTCCCCCACAACAAACACTCTGTGAGGTGAGTGGGGTTGAGAGACTTCAAAGAAGTGTGACTAGCCCAAGGTCACCCAGCAGCTGCATGTGGAGGAACGGGGAATCAAATCTAGTTCACCAGATTACGAGTCCACCGCTCTTAACCACTACACCACACTGGCTCCATTCCCCGTTCAGAGCTACTATTCCCAGAGTTCCTTGGGAGATGAGATTGACTCTCTGGGAAGCTCCTTATGAATTTTTAAAATCAATAAAGCAATTCCATATGATGTGCAAAGGGAGCATGATGTGAGTGAGCATGCATTTGAAGACTGAATCCTGAAACCTCTGGCCTGAGCCTTGGGAATAAGCCAGGTTCCAGAGGCGGAGCTGGATTCAAATTAATGTATGAAGGATGTCAGGTGCAAGAATAATATTTTTTCAGTTGAATTTCAGCACTCTCATAACTTCACCAGATCTGTAGGCTACTGCTAGTTGCCAAATTTCTAAAATGAGCCCATTGAAAAGAGAAAGGAGCTGACAGCAAATACAATGCACAGAGACATTGTTTTGGCTCTTACTAACTTCACTGACTTCACTTTGTTCATTATAAAATGAAAAATGGGCCACAGTTGGCAAAGTGGATGTGCTGGCTGCAGTAGAAAGGTGTGCTCCTACTGCTAGAAGCTTTCAGTACACAGTACATACACAGTCACTCCAACCCTGGTTTTGTAGGTTGGGGTGTGTGTTGCTTTTTAAAGGTGCTAGGCATTGTAGCTGTGTGCAGAGTAAACTACAGTTCCCAGAGTTATTTGGAGGAATCCATCTGCTTTAAATGTATGGGGTGTACACAGGCACAGTGGGGAACTGCAAGCTGGCTGGTAACATGACAATGTGACAGCTGTAATCATGAGGAAAGTCCCATTGTTACTGTGTCCCCAGGTTTTAGTTGTTTATGTGTGGGGTGGTAGTGCTGTGTTCATTGTGTGGTAGAAGTTTCTTTTATCAGGAATCTTGCAACTTCGGCTTTAAACCTATGCCTTTACCCCACCCCATTGTTAAAAAGGGGGTGGTAGGAATGAGAGGTGGAAGATCTATTTATGGACAAGAGCATGATTAATTTGGATATGTTCCTGGTGAAAAAAGAGAGATATGTGAGTCTGATATTTACCTGCCCAGAATGGGTATGTGCTTTGGTTATAATCTCATGATCCCCTCCTGGATCGAAACTCTGCCAACAAGTAGCCAACCAGTGCTTATTTTCCTGCCGAGATTGATCTTAAAGTGGAGAGAGAAAAGTTGGGTTATATTATTTGCTGACAGTGTGGATTGGTTTGTTTGGAGGGACAGTCTGTCCTTAAAGATGTGGTGTCAATCTTGGAGTTTTAAAATAGCACCCTTGTATCTCACTTGTGAGCCAGTGTAGTGAAGTGTTGGCCTAGAACTTGGGAGACCAGAGTTCAAATCCCCACTCAGGCAAGTTCACTGGGTGACCTTGAGTCAGATATTGTATCTCACAGGGTTCTTGTAAAGGATAATGGTCTGCGAGTGGCACTGTGGTCTAAACCACTGAGGCTCTTGGGCTTGCCGATCAGAAGGTCAGTGGTTTGAATCCTGTTGCTCCTGTTGCTCTGTCCCAGCTCCTGCCAACCTAACAGTTCGAAAGCATACTAGTGCAAGTAGATAAATAGGTACTGCTGCAGCAGGAAGGTAAATGGCGTTTCAATGCACTCCGGTTTCCATCACGGTGTTCCATTGCACCAGAAGCGGTTTAGTCATGCTGGCCACATGACCCAGAAAGCTGTCTGTGGACAAACACTGGCTCCCTCGGCCTGAAAGAGAAATGAGTGCTGCACACCATAGTCGCCTTTGACTGGACTTAACTGTCTAGGGGTCCTTTATCTTTACCTTTTCACCTGTAAGGATAAAATGGGAAGGGGAAGAACCATGTCCACCACCTTGAGCAGCTTGAAGGAAAAGTAGAGTGTAAATATAATAAGAAATAAATAATAAAGCCAGTTAAATCACTGAATACATTTGTATGGTTTATGTTTACTGGTGTCACAACCACAGGACCTTTTGACTTAATCATCTCTAAATCATGAGTAAATATACCCCCTTGGAATTAGGGGCCAAATATCCCCCCCCCAACTCAGCTGATCAATACCAGGGGACAATAATTGCATTTGTAGTAGATTTCTCTTTACTCTACTTTTTATTGTTTAAGACAGTGAGATACCACTAGATTTGCACAGTCACACATAGACATCTTCCAGATGTGTCATGACTCTGCTGCTCTGCTGACCAGGATTGCTGGATAACTTCCAGAGGCTCCCAGGGAGTTCCAGAAGAATATAAAGTCATTTCAGGGCAGTTTTGGATTGTTGAGAAATCGGAGGTTGCCATTTCCTGACACAAGGAACGAGAGGTTGAGTTGGAACTGTGGTTCCCAAACCTTACATAAATGTGAGTTCTCAAACCCTGGGTCAGAAGTATTAGGACATGACCCATCTGGACTAGAACAAAATGTTCCCAATCCCAATAAATAAAAAAACCATGAAGCCTCTCTATCAAATGAAATACTTTGCGTGAAGGCAAGAACATAAGAAGAGCCAGCTAGATCAGGACAACAACCTTTCTAGTTGAGCATCCTGCTCACACTGTGGCCAACCAGATGCAATAGGGAAACCCACTAACAGGACCTGCACCCAAGAGCTCACTCTCCTCTTGTGGTTTCCATCAACTGGTATTCAGCTTGAGAGGGGAGCTTACTCTTGGATTTGAAATGGGCACCAGAAGCCCAGGCGGCTTCAGTGGTTTGGAATGCCTTTCCCAGCTGTAGCTAGTTAGCTGGCTGTTTCTGCTTCTTTGACTGAGATAGCTTGGCCATTCTCATTCATACCTTGGTAACCTCAGGTGTGGACTATTGCAATGCAATCTATGTAGGGTAAACCCTGAAGACTGTCCAGAAGCTGCATCCAGTGCAGACTGTGGCAGTCAGATTGCTGTACAGGCAAATAATATGACTCCTACACAGGCTGCCTATATGCAACTGGGCTCAATTTTAAGGTTTCAACATTAGAATATCAAGCCTTAAACAGCTCGGGACACAGATACCTGAACGAGCCATTCTGTTGGTGGTCCTGCCTATGATGAAGATACAGTTGGGATAAAGCCCTTTTCCAGTTTGATGGGCAGTTCAATCATCCCCCTCATTGGTGACCTTTTGACATTAGTTGAAAACATTTTAATTCATTCATACTTTGGGGGGCTTAATAAGGTGAACCATACTGCTGTTTATATTGTGTTAATTTTAGATTTTGTTGTTGTTGACTAAAGTGGTATTTTATGAAAAGCTGTATTTGATTGATTTGTATTGTAATCTTCCCTGTGATCTGTTCTACAAAAGGCAGGGTAGAAGCGAAAATAGACAAAGTATGTGAGGTTATCTTCTTTTCATCCTCACAACAACTTTGTTGTTTGGGTGAGGGAGTATGACTGACCTAATGTCACACAGAGACATTTATGGCTGTGCAGAACTTTGAAATTAGGTCTTCCAGGTCCACAGTGTACACCCAATTAATTATGGCACACTACTTACCTCCATTGTGACACTACTGACTGATGCTGGGTTACATCTGGTTTTCAGTTTCTTTAACTTTGGAATGCTAAAATGATCTGTTCTTCAAAAATTATTGTGTCATGTTCTTAAGAACATAGGAAAAGTCTTGCTGGGTCAGACCAAAGGCCTATTTAGTCCAGAATCTGTTTTCCACAGTGGCTAGCCAAATATCTCCGGGAAGCCCCAAAGCAGGATATGAGGGCAATAGCCCTCGCCTGCTTTTGTTCTCCAGCTACTGGTACTCACTGACATAGTGCCTCTGAACCCAGACATAAGGTACAGCCATCATAAGTAGTATCCAGCAATAACCTTGTTTTCCATTTGTTTGTCTAATTTCCTTATAAAGGTCTCTAAATTAGTAGCTTTCACCAAGTCTTGTGGCAGCAAATTCCCAAAAAAATCTTGTGACAGGAAATTTCATAAATTTACTATGCATGTACTGTTAATTTCCTTGCAGTCCACCAGCTGAGTTGTCACTCTGTCATCTCCAGTTTTGAAAAATAGCACAAGAAACAGGGACTCATAAAACCCTAACCACCTATAGGGTTCCTCTCCCAACATACCTGGAACTTACTGTAGGTTTGTTGTTGTTGTTTAGTCGTTTAGTCGTGTCCGACTCTTCGTGACCCCATGGACCAGAGCACGCCAGGCACCTCTGTCCTCCACTACCTCCCGCAGTTTGGTCAAACTCATGCCGGTAACCTCGAAAACACTATCCAACCATCTCGTCCTCTGTCGCCCCCTTCTCCTTGTGCCCTCCATCTTTCCCAGCATCAGTGTCTTCTCCAGGGAGTCTTCTCTTCTCATGAGGTGGCCAAAGTACTGGAGCCTCAGCTTCACGATCTGTCCTTCCAGTGAGCACTCAGGGCTGATTTCATTAAGAATGGATGCGTTTGATCTTCTTGCAGTCCATGGGACTCTCAAGAGTCTTCTCCAGCACCATAATTCAAAAGCATCAATTCTTCGGCGATCAGCCTTCTTTATGGTCCAGCTCTCACTTCCATACATCACTACTGGGAAAACCATGGCTTTAACTATAAGGACCTTTGTTGGCAAGGTGACGTCTCTACTTCTCAAGATGCTGTCTAGGCCTGTCATTGCCCTTCTCCCAAGAAGCAGGCGTCTTTTAATTTCGTGGCTGCTGTCACCATCTGCAGTGATCATGGAGCCCAAGAAAGTAAAATCTCTCACTGCCTCCATTTCTTCCCCTTCTATTTGCCAGGAGGTGATGGGACCAGTGGCCATGATCTTCGTTTTTTTGATGTTGAGCCTCAGACCATATTTTGCGCTCTCCTCTTTCACCCTCATTAAAAGGTTCTTTAATTCCTCCTCACTTTCTGCCATCAAGGTTGTGTCATCTGCATATCTGAGGTTGTTGATATTTCTTCCGGCAATCTTAATTCCAGCTTGGGATTCATCCAGCCCAGCCTTTCGCATGATGTATTCTGCATATAAATTAAATAAGCAGGGAGATAAAATACAGCCTTGTCGTACTCCTTTCCCAATTTTGAACCAATCAGTTGTTCCATATCCAGTTCTAACTGTAGCTTCTTGTCCCACATAGAGATTTCTCAGGAGACAGATGAGGTGATCAGGCACTCCCATTTCTTTAAGAACTTGCCATAGTTTGCTGTGGTCGACACAGTCAAAGGCTTTTGCATAGTCAATGAAGCAGAAGTAGATGTCTTTCTGGAACTCTCTAGCTTTCTCCATAATCCAGCGCATGTTTGCAATTTGGTCTCTGGTTCCTCTGCCTCTTCTAAATCCAGCTTGCACTTCTGGGAGTTCTCGATCCACATACTGTTTGAGCCTTCCTTGTAGAATTTTAAGCATAACCTTGCTAGCGTGTGAAATGAGTGCAATTGTGCGGTAGTTGGAGCATTCTTTGGCACTGCCCTTCTTTGGGATTGGGATGTAGACTGATCTTCTCCAATCTTCTGGCCACTGCTGAGTTTTCCAAATTTGCTGGCATATTGAGTGTAGCACCTTAACAGCATCATCTTTTAAAATTTTAAATAGTTCAGCTGGAATACCATCACTTCCACTGGCCTTGTTATTTGCAGTGCTTTCTAAGGCCCATTTGACTTCACTTTCCAGGATGTCTGGCTCAAGGTCAGCAACCACACTACCTGGGGTGTACGAGACATCCATATCTTCGTATCTTCATCCATATCTTGTAGGTTTACAGAAGCAGAATTTCCTCTGTCCCAGAATTTAAGGTCTTTTTTTAACAGTGTCCTGCAGCTTAGTTTTCCAAGTTGGGAAAACACATAATGGCTGCTGTACCAGTGTGGTATCATGACTGTACTGTAAGCCGACACTGCCTGGCATTATGAACTGCCCAAGATATCTTGACGATGCCTCAGTGTGAGTCAGCATACATCAATAACTGGCTCCTTGCCAGATGTAGCATAGTGGTACTAACAGACAATGAAGAATGGAGCAGAGAAAGGGTGAGACAGGGCAGTGATTCACTTACAAAACTTCTTAACAGATCAACCAGGTGCCCCTCAGCCAGCCATTTAAGTGTGCGCGCACTAATACCCAGCACAAAAGCTCTTACAATGCGAGTTCTACCAACAGGCAGCATAGAAGGCTGCATATGCCCATTGGCCAGGCCCTGGATGGAAGGCAAATTGCATTCTTAAAGTTACTCATATCTGCAGCCTTTGGGTATAAGGCAAATATGTAAGGTATGTTTGTGTGATACTTCTTCGGTATTTACTATGATGTGTTGTCATTAAGATGTGTATGTGTATGTGTAAGATCAGTGTTGTTATCTCCTCAATCAGGACATAGCTGACTTCCTATAGCAAGCATAAGGTTGTTTCTCTATATTTTGTTTTATGCCACGTTCTCCATGATAGCCATTTTGTAGTATGCCCCATGGCAGCCATATTGTGACTGGCACCCCTAGCCTTCTCCCCAAATTTGAAATGTGCCCTCTGGTCCCAAAAGGTAATGCCTGACACAGAGGAATGTGTCACCACCAGTGCTTTCTTTCGGGGGGGGGGGTATTCAAGGGTACACAGTACTGGCACCTCTTTTTGTTGTTGTTAAAATGTGTGGCACTTACTGTAACAACTTCATGGTGAGTACTGGCAACTATTTTTCTAGAAAAAAAGCACTGGTCACCACAAATTGATAGGTCCCTGTAATTCTTCTGGATTGTCTTGTTCTTATAAATTTACTTCCATATCATGAAATAACCATGTCAAATATTAAAAGTGCTGCATCCATGGTGATATAATGAGAGTGACTATTTATAAATATAGGCAAAAGGTACTATATGACTGTCTAATCCCATTGTGGCACTTATTAAGACTACTTTCCATCCAGTCATTCCCTACAGAATCATAACATGCCTAGTGCTACACCACCTCAGGAGCTGATAAACAATTGGCACACACACCCTCACATAGTGAAGTCTAGTGCTCATAAATCACAGCAAACTGTTGAAAACTAACTTTTTGCCCCATGTTGATAAATGCCATCTCTCCTCACTTGCATGCATACAAACAAAATATTCACTGTGCAAAACAGGCATGGGAAAATGGACCACAGTAGTGGAGGACTTTGGGCTCTCACATATCAGTGGCCCCCTGTGTGACACTAAAAATTGTACCCTCTGCCTCCCATGCTCTGTTCTACATCATTATTGTGATGTCCTCTGTGGTGCCAGCACCCAGTGGGGCTAAACCAGTTGCAGTACCCTAAAGCTGCCTCTCACCACAGAGTAGTTTTGCCACAATGAAAAGTCACACAAGAATAAGGCCTTAATGCTGGAGGTCCCTACCGACCCCTTCAGCTTAATAGTTAGAGACAAGGCCCTCAGTGAACTTCCAATTCTGTGTTGGAGAGTGGGGGTTTCATAAAAGCACTTAGAGGCCCAGTAGTCCCCCCCCAAAAAAAACCCCTCTGCAGCTTTTTAGGGATAAAAAGAAGGACCTAAAGGGACTTTCCCCCAGATGACAGGAATGATCAAAGAGAGGGCGTGACAGGGTTACAAAGGAGGAGGGAAGTGGGTGTAAACACCGAATCAATATCTGGGGGTCTGTCACATAGTAGCATCAAAGAAGGAATCTTTGCTTACTTCCTTACTTTCCAAATTTGGAAACCTTATAGCAATAACCCTGCCTCTAAGCCAACATTTCTGTTCATAGACTTTGAAGCTGACATTTGTTTTTGTTCAAGTTCTTTTTCTTTTTTCTTCACTGTGTCCCAAGATGACTCAAAGGCAGACGACATATTCCTTAGTAACTGAAGCCTTTCCAAGACCATTTGAATCAGGTGTTGGTCACATTTTGAGCCCCACTGTTTCCAATATTATTTAACGGCCTTTTGTGGATTTTCTTTTCTTTCAATAGTAAACTCTTTCCCCTCAGTTATCATGCCTGTATCTCCTATTCCAACCCCCCCCCCTTTTCATTTTGCTTGGAAAGAAGGGAAAAAATGCTTTTAGTCGTGTGATGACTGCTTTTATAGCCCTCAAGCTCCTGACAGGGTAAAATTTACACAAAACCTAATGAGGGAAGCTATTAGCCTCTTTGAGGCCCATCGTCAGATACAATTTCTTTTTTAAGACTTGGGTTGAGGGCACATCCCCAACACATGTAATCAATTAAACAGAGACACACACTTGCTGTTCACTTCACAGGCAATCTGCAGAAACAGAAGTGGGGCAGCAACCAAAGATCTATATGAAGTATAAACAAAGAGGCAAGACTTAAATATTTAAGTTACAGAGCAGCAGGCAGAGGCCTGAGGCCCAAATTCATACCTCCTAAGAAAAACCGACGGTAATGCTCCAACGGTTGCCCTCAGGGGCAAGGTTCCCAGGAGGCATAAGCTTCTCACCAAAGGACTCGCCAGGCTTGCTGGTGCAGTGCAATCCAAACAAGCCAAGCACAAGCACAGGGAATCAGTCTAGGGCTAAATACGATCCAGACGCAATATGAGGAAACAGTCCGAGGTCGGCATCATAGGGAGTTCAGCAAACTACAGCACAGCCAGGAAGAGAAACCAAACAAGAAGGCAGAAACTTGTGATGTTGCCAGCAACCAGGAGGCTCATGAGGGAGATTTTATATAGGCCGGCCTCCTGGACCACACACTGACCATAGATCTTGATTGTAAAGGGGATTCAGGAATTGTTTACTTGCAAGTAGACTCTTTGCTGCCAAACGGACTTTGGCACAACAACCCTGGATCTGTACACACAGGCTATGCAGCCACTCTGCAGGTCTCCTTCACTGGAGGTTTTGAAGTCCAAAGAGGTTTTTAAGCAGAAGTTGGATAGACACCTGTCACGGCTGCTGTAGCTGAGATACCTGCATTTCAGGGGCTTGGAGTAGATGACCCTTGCGATCCCTCCCAACTCTATGATTCTATCATTCTATGTGAGGTGGGGAGTTCTGCCTGCTTGTTTGGTTGAAAGTTGCTTTGGGTTGCCCTGGGCAAGATAAAGCGACTAACAAATTTAATTAATAATAATGACACCCAACTGCAATGATAGGGTTTGCTGGCAGTTCACTTTGGGCAGAGAAAGTAGACGGGGCAGCCCTGCTATGAGGCAAAATGAGGGATCTGCCTTAGGTGGCAAACCCTGGGAGACAAGGAGTGGCAGCAGGGATTGATCTGTGTGTGCTACATGGTCCTGCCTTGCATGCCCTAGGCCACCCTACTAACCTGAGATGTAGTAAAGGGTGTTGTCCCACCACGGGTGTTGGGGTAGAATTAAGCTCCAATCCAAGCTCCAATCCAAGCTGCGGTCCAGGAATCAGAGTGTTTTTACATGAGTAGAATGTGTCCTTTTATTTAAAATGCATCTCTGGGTTATTTGTGGGGCCTGCCTGGTGTTTTTACATGAGTAGAATGTGTGCTTTTCTTTAAAATGCATCTCTAGGTTATTTGTGGGGCAAAGGAATTCGTTCATCCCCCCCAAAAAAATAGTCTGGCCCAGTACATGGTCTGATGGATAGTGGACTGGCCCACAGCTGAAAAAGGTTGCTGACCCCTGGGTTAAGGACATAAGAATAGCCCAAGGATTCATTTAGTCTGGTGTTCTTTCTGCACAGTGGTCAGCCCGAGGCCTATGGAAAGCTCAGAAGGCATGAGTGCAGTAACACAGCCCACTGAAACCAATGAGCTATACAAGGACACAAAGTCAATATGTTGTCCCTTTAAACTCCTAAAGAAGTATAAAGCTTTTGGACATCCAGGAAAAGGCTTGGAAGGTGCTTCAGTTTTTTGTTTGTTTTGTCCACCCTGAACTTCTTCTGTAGAAATGAAAGCAATAAGAAAACGTTATTACCTGACCCTCCCAAAGGCATTTGGTTCCAGTTCAGGCTGAATTTTGCACTGTGCCTCCCATCTGTTTTTAGTTTATTCAAGCACCTTCCTCCATCTCAAAAAAGTTGTCCGTAACCGTTTGTGTCAACTTCTCTGTGGCCAAACACAGAGTGTGCAGGCCCTATCCTTTAAAATCCTTGGAATTTACATAACCCTCAATTGTAGCAATGTGAAATGTGGCTCTGGTTACAATAACAAGGGTTTAGGGAATGCGGAGAGAGATTTTTTAACTGCAAAAGCACAAAAGCAAAACAAAACAAAACCCCGCATACTGTTTTCATTTTCAATAGCCACGTGAGGACCGTCCTCTGGTCTTCAGCTATAAATAAACCACTGCTGTCATAGGAAGATGGAAAACAATTCACATTACTCTTTATCCCATTTTTCTTAAAGGTTACTTTCGCCCCCCGCTTTCCTTCTTAAAATAAAAGTGAGAGCTCATAAAGCAAATGGTGCCCATGCAGAAAAGGGTAAGGAAATAATTGTGACATTGGTTATTCCTTCTCCAGACAAATGCTGTTAAGTGCAGCGTTTGCCGTGGTGTACAAACAATGCACTTCTAGAGTTTGTATTAGAACAAGGAAGGAAAGCAACTTCTAAAGTTTGGCTAATAAAGCAAATGTTTGCAGTACTTTGCTATAATTCTCTGCCCCTCCCCAGTTTACAGTTGATCCAGACTAGCATTAGAGCCACTTTCTCCAACCTAGTGCCTCCCAGAGGTTTTAGAGTGCAATTGCCTTTAGGCCCAGCCACCTAGGCCAATGATGATGGGAATTTGAGTCCTAAACACCTGGAGGGCACCAGGTTGAGGAAGGCTGCACTGAAGCATCTAATCCAGGAGCAGGCAGATGTCAGGCTTGCAGTATCTACTTTCTGTTTAACTAAAACCCCTGATCCATTGGCCACAGACTGATGTAAAAGATATCCATTTAGGATTAAAGAATTCTAAGCCCATGGACTGCAAGAAGATCAAACCTATCATTTCTTAAGGAAATCAGCCCTGAGTGCTCATTGGAAGGACAGATCCTGAAGCTGAGGCTCCAATACTTTGGCCACCTCATGAGAAGAGAAGACTCCCTGGAAAAGACCCTGATGTTGGGAAAGATGGAGGGCACAAGGAGAAGGGGACGACAGAGGACAAGATGGTTGGACAGTGTTCTCGAAGCTACTAACATGAGTTTGACCAAACTGCGGGAGGCAGTGGAAAACAGGAGTGCCTGGCGTGCTCTGGTCCATGGGGTCATGAAGAGTCGGACATGACTAAACAACAACAACAACAACAACAACAAGCCCATCAATACCACCACTGAATGGAGTTTGTTGTCCTTACACAGAAAAATCCACTCCTGGTTATCCCAAAACTTTCTTCACTTCAGCAGTATAATTTAGGGAGAACAGAGCTCATTGTGCTGTTTCTCCTGTTGGAAAATTGGGAGTCATAAATCCTTGCCCATCAATGGCAAAACACTCTGGCCTCTGTCATAAGGGTTTATGATACCTTTTTAAAGGCCCATTACAAAGTTTCAATATGGCCTGCTTCCCTCATAGACACAGCAGTCGCATCCCATACATAGAATCTCATGAGTCACGAAGAAACGGTATCCATTTAAATTCTGAAATTACATTTTCTGCATGTCTGAAAAGAGATTGTGGCCAACATCCTTCTCCCTATTGCTATTTTTGTTTAATATATCACCCAGCCTGAAGAACAACCCCATAAACCTAGCTAACTGTTTTGCAACTTTTCAGCTGGTTCTAATAAAGGTTTTATCCTGTCAGTATTTTGACAAGATAATAAAAAATGGGGCTATTTTAAAAACTCAAAATTATTGGTTCTTGTTTGTTATGTTTCATACAAGCAAATTGCTCTCATAATCTTTTTTTAAATCCATCCCCCATGACCATAAAGAAAACAATAACAATCTTTATATATATAAAATCTTTTGATTGTTGTTGTTGTTCTTGTTCTAATGGATCAACATGACTTCAAACATTTTATAAATAGACCAGTTCACTTTAAAGCTTTGCGTTTTTATGGTGTTTCTCATTGCAAATTCACAAATTGTTTTCCCGAAGCCAGTTTTTCTTTCAGGGTCACAATCAGCAAAATAGCTAGATAGTATAAGCATTCTTTGCTCTCTAGCAAAATGCATGCAGTTTTTGATGACTGTAGGCTGTAAATCCTACTAGCAACACTACTGGCTCCCACTGTCCCTGAGATCAATGACTCTGATTGTTATGGTAACTTTGCTCCTCCTCCCAGCTGGCCTTCTTTTCTGTCCATGCATTTGGAACACTGGGACGGATAGGTCTTGAGAGAACCTGTCACATAAGGATGCTGGATTAGATGGGCCATTGACCTGATCCGGCAGACACTTATTATATACTTATCTCTGTCCTCTGCCATTCCCCCCGCTCCACTCCACTTTTTCATTTTTTAAGTTCTCATAGAATCAGAGAATTGTAGAGTTGGAAGTTTTTTGTAAGCCCAATGGCAACCTCCCCGCCCCCCTCTCTATTGAACTGAGCCACTTTGAGAGAAAATCATTGTCTCAAGAGCGAGCTAAAATATGGTAAGCAAATCTTTACTGGCAACCTGGAGCTGCAGGGTAGAACATTTGCATTGCATGCAGAAGGTCCCAGATTCAGTCTCTGACAGACCATGGGAGACTGGAAAATCACTGCCAATCAGTGTGGACAGTACAGAGCTTGATGTCCAATGGTCTGACTGAATATAAGGCAGCTTTACTGTGACATTACCCCTTCATTCTGTACCCTCATTCTGTTGAATGGCTCTAGACTAACTCAGTCAAAAGACGGTTGTTCTTAAAGAGTAATGTGAAGCCAATTGTTTTAAAAGGAATTACTCAGTCTATTTGAGTCTGAAAAGAAAAAAAGGAGGAGGACGAATGTGTAGGATGCAGTTCAGTTTTATTTAAAAGTATAAAAACCTTTTACAACAGTGTGAGGGTTAACAGCAAGTGTATTAAGGGCTATCCCAACTGACATTATGTTTGAGATGACCACAATGCTTGTAAGTGGACAAACTTGTCTGAGTTATGCAGATCATCACCGCTACACGTCAAAGTTCTTTCAGAGAACAATGCCTTGTCTTAGATGCTATTTAGTTTTGTTTGTCTTTTCATTCTGCTCACTATACAAAGCTAACTGCTATGGGGGGAAAATACCACTGGAAAGAGTTACCACACATGTGCAGAGGGGATGATAAAGAGACTAATGCTGTTTTACATCCGTGGTTAAAAAGAGAAAAAAGCAGAGGGTTAGATTACTCAGATGTTCAAGTGCTGCTATCATCAGATGGCATAAAGGAACAGTGTTGGAGTCTGATATCACAACATACACCAAGGAGAGGGTCTGTGGAAATCAGTAGCTTTCCTTGAGAACCTAATGACATTGTATTATATTACATGCATATCCTACCTTTCTCCAAGGAGCTGAAGGTGGATGCATGGTTTTCTTGCCTCTCCCCATTTGTCCTCTGGGGTATATTGTGCTAAGAGGCAGAGACTGGCCTCAAGGACACCCATTGAGCTTCAGGGCTCCATGGTGATAATGAACCCTGTTCTCCCAGCTCCTAGTCCAGCATTCTAAATAGTATTCACACACTCAGGTCATTTTCCAGATTCAGGTATGTCTGTGTAGGATTTCATATAGCCACTAGCGAGAATTCTCCCAAGTAATGTTAGAAGACATGTCGCTCATTTTATAAAGCAGAAGTGAGAAGAATCAAATTCTACTGAGCAAAATTTTAACCAGAGCCCATGTCTGAACAATTCTAGATATACAGAAAAACGGTGTTTACTAGATGATTTGGTAAATGCTTTTGCAAACATGATGCTTATTTTAGTACTTAAAGGGAAGTTGAACTATTGCGAAACACCAGCCTTTTTTTTTATGATAGCTTCATGAACATTTGATTAATTATGGAATATGTGAAGAAATGCACATGGGAACAGATTCCTATTGACTTTTCCCATGGTGAACTGAAAAGCCCTGGACCCAAGGAGGAGGTCACCGTGGGGAGTTTATTTCATGACAGCAATCCAGTTGGGGAATGTCTCCCAGCAGAGTTGTTTGGGTTTCTTTTCAAAATAGAAATAGTTCATTAGAAGTAAATGATTTGTAGCAGTGATTCTGGAGGAACAGACGTTACACAATCTGTCCAAAATTTTACCGTGGTTAATTGCAAGGACAGAACCATAAAGGAAAGAGCATTGCCAGTTGGTGTTTGGGAAGTAGTCAACAAGAGTATTTGCAGAACTGGATCTGAAGGAGTAGCTAGATAAGACTTGGACAAGGAAGATGGCGGCTGGATTTTACTTTAAGCCAAGCAGTGGGATTGTGTCCTCCAACAGACCTATAGCATAGTTATAGTGGGTGGGAAAGCAAGGCCATGTGGCATACACAACTCTAACCTCCAACAGAAAGGTGTGGCAAGGAGGCTCAGGAGAAATTCCTTTGGTGAGGGCTGCCATCATTGCCCCTCCAGCAACTGCTGTCAGAGACAATTGCCTCACTCTGCCTAATAATAGAGGAGGTAACCACTAACCATGATGTCCATGCTTTGTCTCTGCTGTCAGAGGCAGTATGTGGTGGGTCGAGAGCCAGTGTGGTGTAGTGGTTAAGAGCAGTAGTCTTGTAATCTGGGGAACCAGGTTCACGTCTCTGCTCCTCCACATGCAGCTGCTGGGTGACCTTGGGCCAGTCACACTTCTTTGAAGTCTCTCAGCCCCACTCACCTCACAGAGTGTTTGTTGTGGGGGAGGAAGGGAAAGGAGAATGTTAGCCGCTTTGAGACTCCTTTGGGTAGTGATAAAGCGGGATATCAGATCCAAACTCTTCTTCTTCTTCTTCTGTGTCTCTGAATACAAATTGCTGGGAATCACAGGTGGGTAGAATTCTGCTGCGCTCTGGTCCTGCTTTCAGGATTCCCACAGGCATCTGATTGGTCACTTTGAGAAGAGGATGCTGCATTAGATGGGACATTGACCTGACCCAGCAGGCTTATCTCATATTCTTAAGTTCTTGTAAGTCACAAAACATATCAAACGCCAAACAGTTGTCTTAATTTGGGGCCTCATTTGAGCTTGAGGCCGAGGACAAGTGGCCCTTGATTGGCCTTCTTCATATCCACAAGCACATTGCATGAAAATATACAAACAACCTTTGCACTGCTGTATACCATGTGTGTCAATTTCTCCAACAGATCATCTCAAGTGTCATAAAAGCTTCGGTCACTCGCTGATGGGCATTGCCCACCATCACACCTTCAATAGCTGAATGCATAAGGACCTAACCAGAGGGAGAGAAGAGAAGGAAACAAGGTCTCTTCCCATCACACAGGTTAGTACTGAGAAGGATCATGCAGACCTGAGTTGGGGAGCCTGTGGCCCTCCAGATATTGTTGGACTTTGTCTCTACCATTGGCACTACTGGCTGAGACTCATGGGAGTGGGAGGGCCGCACAGATTTCCCATCCGTGTTGCAGGCATTAATGGTGATGGCAAGTTGTGTGAATACTTTGTGTGAATACTGTTAAAACTGTTGTGTTTTTATCTGGGCTGGAGACCTCCTGACTCACCACATAAGGAAAAATCATTACTGGTAGGCTTGGATTTACAACATTAAAAAAAAAAACAAAAAAAACAACCATACAGGATAAAGACAAGGTGTCAGAAATATGAGTCAATTTTATTTCCTTACCCCTTTGCACACTGCTAGGGATACGGGCTAAAAATAGATGGATATATAGTAATATCATAATTTCTTGCAAAAGGGGAAGGGACGACACTCAATCTGAGATGAATACAGAAATAAGCTGTGTCCAGGGAAGCAATCTGTTACATGTTCACATTCAGTGAACGTTTCAATCTGGGGAAAAGATTAGGAATACGAGATATGGAGGAAATTATCGGTTTATGAGATGATGTGTTAATGACTATACACAACAGATGTTGTGTATACACCTCCCATCATCCCTGGTCATGCTGGCTGGGGCTGATGGGAGTTGGAGCCCAACACCATTGGGAACACTGCAGTGTCCTCACAGGACCACAGGAAGCTGCCTTGCACTCAGACCATTGGTCCATCTAACTCTGTATGGTCTACACTGACTGGCAGTGGCTCTCCAGGGGTTCAGGCAGGAATCTCTCCCAGCCCTACCTGGAGATGCCAGAGATTGAACCTGGGACCTTCTGCATGCAAGGCAGATGCTCTTGAGTTACAGCCCTTTCTTCATCCCTGTTATATATATTCCAAGAAAGAAATGTATAAAGAGAGTAGCTCCCTTTACACAAAGGCTGTGTGCTGTCATGCAATGGCCATTCATTTCATGGGGAGTTTTCTGGATGGGTGAGCTCATGTTTAAGATCACCACCAGCCTCTTGCTCAGATCTGTGCTGCTTATATACCGTACTATTAAATGTTTGGGGGAGGGCAGGGGGAAGCAACCACTAACCCTCCTTCATTGTCTTCCCACCTGTCCTGATACACATTATCCTTCTTGGGAAGAGTCCAGTGGAGGAAGGCTGAAGGACTTGTAGGTGCTGCCTTCTGTCTCAGTGCCTCAGATGCTGTTAAGTTAAAGGCAGTCCTTCTTAGCATCATCATCATCATCATCATAATATAATAATAATAATTTATTATTTATACCCCGCCCATCTGGCTGGGTTTTCCCAACCACTGTGGGTGGCTACCAATTCTTCTTTTTTCATCTATTATTCTGTGCAGGACAGGGTCTTGAACGATGGGGACAGCAAGAAGGGGAGAATGTTCCCACAGTACTTTGGATGTTATAGTCTACAAGTGGGACCCACAACAACAACAATTTTATTATTTATATGATGCCCCAGCCACTCTGAGCAGCTCCCAACAGAATATTAAAAACACGATAAAACATCAAACATTAAAAACTTCCCTAAACAGGGCTGCCTTCAGATGTCAGATAGTTGTTTATTTCCTCGACATCTGATGGGAGGGCGTTCCACAGGGTGGGTGCCACCACCGATAAGGGCCTCTGCCTGGTTCCCTGTAACCTCACTTCTCACAGTGAGGGAACCACCAGAAGGCCCCTGGCGCTGGACCTCAGTGTCCAAGCTGAATGATGAGGGTGGAGATGCTTCTTTAGGTATACTGGGCCAAGGCCATTCAACTATCACAATTTTGGAGGGGGGTGCGCACGCAATTCAATAACATATCAGTAAATTTAGGTTGTGCAATTATAGTTGACCGGGGGACTACTAGTAACCTGAAGATCAGACCTTTTGCTATAAGGAAATTGATGGGAACATGCACAGGAAAGTGTTGGATCACACTTCTTTCAACATATTGCCATCTAACTTTCCAACAAAGAAATTAGCAAAATACTCATGGAGTTTTAGCTTTTTCTCTGTTGATGCTGGTTTTACTCTCTGTGTTATTTATTGCTGGTTGTAAGTTGTGAGTAATAAGTTTGATAAATAAAAAAATTAATCAGGATGTGTGCTCATTAAATAGCCAGCATCATCTAATCTCCCTGCAAATAAATCAGGATGAATACAGGTCATCTGGCACTGCCCTAAGTTTATTTCATATGAGTTTAGGAAGCATATATGGTAAAGGGTCTAGAAACCAAGCCTTATGAGGAACGCTTGAAGGAGTTGGGTATGCTTAGCCTGGAAAAGAGGTGACTGAGAGGAGATATGATAGCCATCTTCATATATCCAAAGGCTGTCATGTGGAAGATGGAGCAAGCTTGTTTTCTGCTGCTCCAGAGAGTAGAACCCAAACCAATGGATTCAAACAAATTCAGATGACAAGAGAGGAAATTCCAGCTCGATGTTAAGAATAACTTTCTGACAGTAAGAGCTTTTTCAGCAGTGGAATGGACTCAGAAGGTGGTGGACTCTCCTTCAGTGGAGGTTTTCGCAGAGGTTGGATGGGCATCTGTCAGGGATTCTTTAGCTGTGATTCCCGATTTGCAGGGGCTGGACTAGATGACTCACTCAACCCTACAATTCTGAAATTTTGATTCTATGTGAATTATAACTAACTAATAAACAAGTAATAGGCATATTTCCTAAACATGTCTGCAGTTAACATTAACCACGCAGGGACTGTTTGTAGGTGAAACTGACAAGTATGTGTTTGGGGTATTAGTCCTCCCGGTGCTAGCTAATTGTTCCCTGAAAATGTTTCCCTCAACTGTTTTTCCTAACACCAGCTTCTTCTAAAGGAGAAAAATTGTTTTAAAAAAGAAAAAGAAAAACAGAATGAAGGAAGGCAAATAAGTGGGAGAAGCCCCCTCTACTAGCCTGCCTATTTCTCTTTTGAAATGTTCTCAGTACTTTCAGAGGGGAGCCACAGGAACTCACATTTCCCTACTAACAGGTAGTTCTGCTCTCCTCCCCCCCCCCAGCATTCCATGTTTTAAAAGCAGGCAAACATGTTTTCTTTAGACCTCTGTCAACTCCCTGGAAATCTTAACTGTAGAGGAATTCCTGTAAGTAAAGCCACATTGTGTGCTACACGCTAGCTAGGACCGTTTTCTCCACAATGGGAAGGCAGGTATTTTCCGGGAAAACCGGAGTGGGATACAAATGTTTTTGTAGCCAAAACAAAACAAAACAATGGGCTGTGAAGTACAAGGCATGAATCAGGGTTAGCAGCCTACAATCTGCTATATAAAGACTTTGGGCAACAAGATAATTTATAAGTAAAGGTAGCAGTGTTGGCCTATAGAGGGGTTTCCCATTCATGCCTTGTTGCATTTTGGAACTGTCATGGCACCTATACAAAGCAGATTTGAATGTCTGATACCTTCTCCCTCTCTTCGTCTCAAAAGTCAGTGTGGGAGAGAGAGAGAGAGCCAGTGTGGTGCGGTGATTTTAGTATTGGATTAAGACCAGAGTGTTGGTATTGGGTACCAGAGTTCAATATCACCACTTGGCCATGAAGCTCACTGGGTGATCCTGGGCCAGTCCCTGCTTCTTAGCCTAACCTACCTCACAGGGTTGTTGCGAGGATTAAATTGGGGCGGGGGGGGGGAGTGTGAATGCTGCCTCAAGCTTCTTGGAGGGTCTTTGTCCCTGCCCTCTTTTCTACAGCTTTGCCACCTAGCCCGATGAAGAGTTCTGCAGAACATGAAAGCTTGCACACTATGAGAAGACCCTTGTTGAATCAGGCCAATGGCCCACTTAGCCGAACATCCTGTTCTCACAGTGGTCACTCAGACACTTATGGGAAACCTGCAAGAGGGAGCTGAGTGTGGTCACAATCTCCCCATTTGTGATTTCCAGCAATTGGCAATCATAGGAAACCTGCCTTTGAGAGCTGAGGTGTAGAACACTGTGATTGACCTAATAATGGTATTATTTGGACGAAAGAATAAATCTCCCTCCTGGCTCCCACATTTAGGGTTTCACTCTCCTCCACACCTCCTCTTCCATTGGGCCTGTATAAATCCTTTTCATAGTGCGAAAAAATAATTTTAAAAAGAATCACGTTATGAACGTGTAATTTATTTACCTACATTACTGGGTACCCAAGATGACACACAAAGCGTATTTATGGCCCCAAAGGACAACGGTTCCTCCATCCTCATCAGCTTTTACTTTTGAGGTGGTTCCTTTCAGTCTTCCACTTCGGTTTCCACTGTCAACTTCAGAAATGTGGAGAGTTGAGAGAAGAAACTCGCTAAATGAAAACAGATCTACTGGAAATGAGCACAAACTGATTGGGAAAGAGGAAGCAGGACTGAGCCAGGATTGGAAGTGGAACTGCTCGCTGAATCCAGATTCCAGCAACGTTGTGCAGTGATATTTTTTCTTCTTCTGTAATGTTCTGTGGTGTTGGGGGGAACTCTAGAATATGGAACATCCTTTGAAACAAAATGGAGGGGGGGGGAGGCGGATGTCTGGTGTTTCTAAGTGGAGAACAAAGAAAGCAAAGAAACTGATCAGGTGTGATCAAGAGGGGGGGAGCAAGCTAAGCACTTTAGAAAAGGGACATGATGTGCCTCCACATAGGATTTACACCCACCCACTCCCATTTGTAGTAGTAGGGTTGGGTTTGAATGTGATTCAGATCCCTGCTCAGCCATGAAGCTCGCTGGGTGGCCCTGGCAAATTGCAACCCTGCAGCACTATTATGAGGATAAGATGTGAGTTACTGTAAGCTGCTTTGAGCACTTGCTGGTAACACTGGCTATCAACTGAATCAGTTGATGGATCCCAGAAATCTGAGCACGAAGGTTGGCTCCAGATTCACTAAGTGCCTAACATCCCATACAGTCAGTTCAAGTCCACCATCTTTGAAACAGTTTGTTCTTTGGATTGAAATTTGCAGGTGCAGCTCATAACTGGGCATTGTAATGGAACTTTCTCTCAGGAAAAAAACACATTTTATTTTGAAAACGGATTGCTCTAATTAATTATGCCTACTTTGGTGCTATCCTGTCTGATTTTTTAAATAGAGATTTTAAAAGACGTTAATAGTATATTTTCAGCTCTTGATGAAGCATTTCTCAGTCATCCTGCCAGCACCTCCCGGACAATAGGGGATTATTGTCCCCATTTTGCAGATGAGGAAACTGAGACGGACAATAAGTGACTCAACAGATTCACCAGGTGAACCAATGGCTGTTGTGGGACGTGATCCCAGGTCCCACAGTGAACATGCTGTGTACCAGCTGACAGTGTTTGCCAGGCGTAGCTCTCAAGTCAAATTTCTTTGACATCAGAAGTCACCCCATCACTTCAGAGCAGGGATGCAGCCGAAGTGTGTCAGATGTAAGAAACACTTATGCCTTGTAATAACAATGTGTTGGCTATTGCTCACAGTTCAGTTCCCCCATCCACACAACATGGTGCTTAAGCCCTTTGTCAGAGGGAGCAGGCAGCCTGCCACAGAAACTCCATCTACAATAGTTACCTTTGTCCTCAGTTTAACAATACTCAGATTCCTTTGTTTTGACAACTGATCTAACAAATGATTTAGACCAAAGGCTGATACAGAAGCTTTTGCAGAACACTTGGTGCAGAAAACAATTCCCTTTTATGGCATAATCTAGCTTTTGGAAATGTCCTGCTCTTGGGTTTTTGCACCCCTATTCTTCAAGCCAGATACATTTATATCCATCAGGTTCTTTGTGTGACCATTGCACTTCAAGGCACGCATGAGGGGATCGTTTCACTTCAAAGCATGAGTGAATATTTCTCTTTCTGAATCATGAAACCTGGCTTCCAAAGGAATCTTTGTAATGTTTTAAAAACTTGGTATTCTTTTGGACTGCAAAGGAACAGAACTATCACTAAATTATCTAAGAGACTATCATAGACTGCACATTTTCTTATCTTCAAGCTACACGTACAGTACAATGTAGGAAGTACATTGTGGGTTGTTGTTATTTTTAAATAAAATATCATTCCTTAATTCTCTTAATTCGCCCTGTGCTTTAGATATACGTAAGTGCTTATTTCCACATACTGTCCTGAAACACAGAGTACAGTTAAGTATTTCCAAATCTGGACTTTGATAACTGTGGCTTTTTTCTCTGTAGCTAAGGTCACAGCCACACCACACATTTAAGACATCTCTCAAAGAATCCTGGGAGCTGTCGTTTAGCCCTCAGAGAACTATACTTCCCAGAACCGTGGACAAACTTCCCTGATTCTTTGCTGGGGAAGCCATGTGCTTTAAATGTATGGCATGGATGTGATCTAAGTTTCTACATGTACCCAATATTGTCCTGATCAGCATTCAAGGGGCTGAGCGTCAAAGTCCTACTCTTCCCATTTCAAATGGCAGCTGCCAAGCTCTATTACCACAGAAGCCTTCCTCCCCATCTCTCTTCTGCCTCTAGCACTAACAAATGTTGTGTCAAATGTTTTATTTATTTATTTTTGTAAACTGCTTAGAGGGTCTATTTACAAGCAAGGGGCATATCCATTTTGTATAAATAAAATCATTGTAGACACATCCTGGGAGCACCAGAATCAACGCCAAGTTACCATGGTTGTTCAGAAGACTAGTAGAGTAGAGAAAACAGTGCTATATTGTGATTGGCCAGCATTGCCACTTATTTGGCCAATATGTACCTTTTCTGTGGTTAGTTGGGCATCTATTCTAGACCAGTGCCAGTCTGCCATCTGTTTCCTTTTGGTCTAGGGAGGCAATTTCTGCTGTTGGATGGGAAACTCTTTTTTGTGCACGAGTCAACAGAATATTGCCTAGTGGGTAGCAAGATGATATTTTCTCCTGTTTCTTCTGAGTGAGAGAGACTCTGAGAATGGCATCTTTCCCACAGCAGGAAGAGCAGGATTCTCACCCTTGCAGCCATGTGCCTGTTGGTGTTGCAGAAAGTGAGAAGTAAATTCTTTGGTCTCCTCTAGACTGTCAGTATTTTGCAAGAAGGATTCAATCACATGCCGGAAATTAAATCGCTCTGTAGAAACAAATCCACTTAAAAACAAAGCAAGGTTGCTGGTTGGTTTTCATTTTGTTTTTTTGCAACTAGGACAGTGATGGGGAAATGCACTAAAAAGTGGAGAATACAGTAGATGATTGATTGATGGGGAGATGTGTAACTCTGTGCAAGCAAATTGGGATGAATGCTCGTTGTCATATTACCTCCCTACAAGCAAATCAGGATGCACCCTATACCTTTAAAGCACATTCAAAACTCTTTCTTTTTCTCAAGGAATTGTGGGCACTGTAGTTTGCTCCTCACAGAGTTACAATTCCTAGCAACCCTCAGCAAACTATAGTGGCCAAAATTCTTTGAGAGAAACAATCTGCTTCGAATGTGCTTTAAAGGTACAGGGTGTACACAACCATATTCGAACCCCTGTGTAAGCATTGTGCAAGGAAATCAGGAGGAATGCTCAACAAACAGGAGGCTTTCAGTCTTTAACTGGGCTCAGCTTCCAGGGTGGAGGCATGCATCTATGTGTTGTTGAGTGGTTGTGGAGAATGAGCAGTGAAGCCTTTCCCCTCCTGCAATGGTACAGAAAATAGTTGTGAGCTGAAGAGCAGGGAAGTATGGAATCTTTGGGCTCCTGGTTGTGCAAGAACCTTCTGGGATGAATTGTTTCCGTAGGATCGGAGAAGAAGAATCACATCATCATAGAGTTGGAAGGGCTCCCATTTAGTCCAACCCCCTGCAATGCAGGAATCACAGCTATAGAATCCCTGACCATCCAACCTCTGTTTTGAAAACCTCCAGTGAAGGAGAGTCCACCACCTTCTGTTCCACTGTCAAACAGCTCTGTCAGTTCTTCCTAATGTTTAGGCAGAATCTCCTTCCTTGCATTTTGATTAAAATTATTATTCATCAGTCACTTTTTCCCAAAAACGAAACTCAAAGCAATTTTACAAAAATGAACATCAAAAACAAATATAAAAAGAGGCTAGAACTTCCTAAAATGCACAAATAATAGAAAAACAGATCTACACCACTAAAATTAAGATCCAAAGATGTGGGTGAATAAGAATGTTCTTGCCTAAAAATGCAACTGATGGTGCCAGGCAAGTGTCCCTGGAGAGAGCTTATCATAAGTTGAGGAAGCTGTCTTACACTAATTCAGACTGCTGGTCCATCTGTGATGGGGGTGGCTAATCTGTGGCTCTCCAGATGTTGGATTCCAGCTCCTACCAGCCCCAGTCAGGATAGCCAATAGCCAGGAATGGTGGATGTTGTTGTTGAGCAACATCCAGACAAGTTCCCCATCCCTGATCTACAGAGACTGCTAATGGCTTTCCAGAGTTTCTGGCAGGAAGCTTCCCCAGCACTACCTGGAGATACTGGGGATTGAGCCTGGGAATCTTTTGCAGGGAAAGCATGCTGTACCACTGAGCTCTGGCCCTGCCCACTCTACCATTGTCACATACGGTATTTTGGAAGCAAATTCCATACCTGAGCTGTGCTCTGTGTGACAAAGCATTTCTGTTTGTCTTGCCCTTAATCTCCATTTAGGGAGGGGGAGAAACTGCAAACTTGAGGATTACTTGATTGACAAGGGGACTATAAATCTGAAAGCTAGTAAGCCAACCAAATAAATATAATATGAAGTAGAGTTGGAGCGGGGCATAGTCCTCTGATTCTTTCTTATGCTTCTTGCTAATGAATTAGCAGCTGCACTGAGACAATCTTCAAAGCCCCATGGCTACCTCTACCAACATGACTCGAACTCAGGGCATACAGAATATTGTCAGTGGTCCATTGAGAGATCACAAACGTGTGATTTGCAAATTTTTTTGTAAGAAGCAATAAAAATAATATAAAATAAATCCAATGCTAAAGTCACTTGCAGATGACCTGCTTATTCGACATTAATCTTGATTTGTTCGCACAAAGTTTATGGCAGGTGAGAGAGAGAGAGAGAGAGAGAGAACGAACCTCTGGCTTGTGATTCTCACTAGGCCTCATCATTTTGGCCCACAAGTTGCTTTCAGTCAAATCATGTCCACCTGCCCACATGTGATGTCATCTATGATGTCAGCTGTGGGGCAGTTAAAGGTGCCTGCTATGTCCCTTCCCCGGTGCTTCCTAAACCTATCAGTTGACCTATTGGTCTTTGAACACTTTATACAACATACTGACTGGCTGGACAAAGTTTGTGGGGAGTTCATTCAACACTTTTTATCAAACAACCAGTCGGATTTGTTTTCTTGGGTCAGAGCCATTGACCTCCCACACTACCCAGTGCTTTTCCGCATCACTTTCCTTACTGCGAAAATATCTCTCTCCCCCCCAACCACACACTCCCGACGTAGCTTTGTTGCACAAAAGTGCCAAGTCCGTTTTGAGTGCCCCTCCTGCGCAGACCTCTGCATCCCACCAGCAGAATAGTAGCAGATCGGGAGGGCGTCCCTCAGATAAAGCATGCGCCGCCGCGTGAAGACAGGGCTCCTTTCCCGCAGGAGCGCCCGGACGCTTCTTTCCCTGCGCGCCCCGTCGGGGCTGTGGCCCCTTTAAGAGCGCGTAGCGCAGGAGCGCCTAGCTGAGCTTGCGGCGCTCGTAAAGCGGCCGCTGGCTGGACGAGGAAGCGGCGCCTGCTCTTTAGGCGAAGGCGAAGACGCCGCTGCAGCAGCCCGCAGGCTCCGCCGCCCCTTTCCCTTGCCTGGTGCACTTGGGCGTCCAGGGGGCTTGGCTGGCGGACGTGGGATGGCCGCGCCGGAGCCCTGAGCTCAGCCGTTTGCGGTGAAAGCCAAGTCCGGAGATGAAAAAAAGCGCTGCTTGAGCTTCTGGGTAAGTCCAACCCAAGTGATCATCGCTTTTTAGGGCGCTCTTTATTTTTAAAAAAACATTCTCCGCAGGCTACATTTATGGTCTCTTCTGAGCAGAGCAGCTGCAAAAACACAAGGGAGAGAGCCGAGCTGGGAAAGGAGAGCCTCTCGAGCGTTTGCAGCCCTTTTCTAAAATCAAAATCCTGTTTCCCACGTTAGCTCTTGGGCGAAGGCAAGCCTGCCAGCCTGCTGGCAAAAAGCGGTGCGTTGGACAGGCAGAAGTCGGTGAGAAGAAGCCTTTTTGTTTCTATTTTTGCACGGAATAGGGAGATTATTAACAGTGCAATGCTGTGCATGTCTATTCTGAACTCATTGGGTACATGCAACCTAAATATGACTTTCTTCCACGGGGTTTTCTTAAGGAGACTTGTCATTTATATTTTAGTGCAGAATTGCACGTCGAGCATTTTTTTCTTTCTGGAAGCGGCCGGAAATTATATTGGGAAGAGGTCAATTTCTAAAATGAAAGCGAAGGGGGGGTTGTTTTGAAGTGCCTGCAGATTTCTGAGTCGCAATCGTCGCCTGTAATTGAAATGGGCAGAAGCGAAGGCGCTGGGCAGCGTCCCTGGGTACAGTTCCCGCGTGGGTCGGGTAGAGGGCGCTGCTGCGACGCCTGGCGATAATCCGCCGTAAAACAGCCAGGGAAGTTGGTAAAACTCAGTTAAGTGAATAATTCAGTGGTGATAAGCTGGTAGAAAGGGAGTGGTGATTCATCAGGGCAGCGAGCACCGCAGTGCAGCATCGGGGAAGCAAACCCATTCATGATTTTGTGTAGACTAGTAGAGTTAGTCACGTGACGTGTTTTAAGAATGAAGCTTTTGGCCAATCGGAATTAAGAACATAGTATTAGGAATTCTTGACACACCTTCCTGAAGGTTCATCCCTTTGATGCCCATAGGTACTACGGAGGGATATGCAGAGCAGCTTAAAGCTTTGTGTTCTGTTTTGTTGTTGGCAGTGCAGTGATGCATCTGGCTGGATCCTGGTTAAGGAACAAATTTGTGGATCTTCCCAAACAGACATACATTGAAAGTAGCTGTGCTAATTTATTGGGGTGGGGGATCCAAAAATAACACAAAATTAATAGTCATATTTTTATTAGGACCAGCTAAATGTCTTAAAGTTATAAGTATAATCTGTCAGGTCCCCCAAACTCTTCTTCTGTCTGAATGTTATGCAAAAAACAAACAATCAAAAAAATTGGGGAGGAGGGGAGAGAACCCCCCCAAACAATAATGGTGCTTTTTTGGCCTGTTTTTGGGGTGGGTGTGTTAGCATCCAACCTTAAGAGCTCAGAGGCAATTACAAACACTTGCTCATTACTTTATGACATTTTACTTCTAGTAAAGGGATTGTCCTACTGTTACTTTTGGGCATTGGGATGGTTCAATAAATATTTCCTCAAAGGGTGTTGAGCTATGTATTCTGAACAGGAAGAGAAGCATGACAGGATGTGGTGCTGTCAGACATATGGTCCATTTAGCCTGACTTTGTCAAACTGGATAGCTGTGGCTCTTGAGCTGATTTCTAATGCAGATGTGTGAGATTTCTTAACACACGGACCTGTGTTCTTGCCCCGTAACTGTGTACCAACTATGGTCAAGTGCAGATGACAGTGAACTTGAAGGGAAAGAAACCTCACATTCATGTTCTTTGCTTTTTTGCTCATGTTGTAATGTTCACTGCCCTTGCTTTTCCTCGCTTTTGCATTACGTATAGTCATGCTCATTATTTTGACCCTAGCTCCTAAAGATGTACTTACACGTGCATCCCATTGAAGACTCAGACAAAATGAACCTTTGAGATCTGTTCCTGTGGTGTCGATACTGTTGTTTTGCTGGTGGGAGAGAAGGACAGCCTGAGTGACAGATTGTTTTAAAAATACAAGGTCATCAGCAGTTGATTGTATCTTTAGGATATATCTGAGACTGGCTGAGCTAGGCCATTATAAATGTATTATTCCCCCCCCCCCTTTGGGCTAAACCCTGTAAATTTAAAGTTGCAAAGCTGGGAGACAATTTACTGATTTACTGCTGACAACATGAGCTGGTTGCGTCTAATTCTTGGAAAAGCTGATGAAAACATGTTATGAAATCTGCTCATTCAGATCCTTGACATTTACAATTCATTGAGATTCCCCACCCCCACCCTCAGCTCGTGCTTATGGGTACTGACTGGTTTATTTATGTACATAAGAGTTGTGCATGGGAAATTTAAGAAGATGCATGTGTTTTCAGACATACCCAGTCTTCTTAGAGGTATATCAGGGTCATGTTTTGTCTTCATCTTTATTTCATACTTTTCATACATACTCCGTCTTAAAGGCAGAGGAGGGAAAGTATTGTTGAAAATTGAGAGAGCAGTTTTGGAATCCTAAGAAGTTGATTAGGTTTGTAAGGGAGAGAAGATGTACTCTTGCTTCTGTCAGGTTTTTCAATTGATCCATAGTCAATAACACTTTCCTCAAGCTGGGATTCTTCTTGTATAGATTGGTTATATTCACTCTGGTATGGAAGCATCATTTTTGGGGGTCAAATTTTGTCACGGGGACCTGTAAAGGAAAAAAAAGGTGCAGAAAGTTTTAGGTTCTACTGTGGCAAAGGAAGTGACAATACTATCCCTTCCTTTCTGATGGTCACCAAGTGTTCCTTCCAGGAATGAAGACGGCCTGGGCAGCTTTCAGTTGCATGGGAAATGTAATTTGTATCACAGGGCATAACATTACTTCACCGAATATCTTATTGACTGGGGTGTGAAGCAAGACCTTTTCTGTGGTGGCACCCTGGTGATGGAATTCCCTTTCTCAAGGGGCCCTTTGCTATTTAGACAGGTTGTTAAGACATTCACACACACACACACACACACACACACACCAAAAATGTTTCTGTCCTATTTTGCAAAGTATTGTTTTTGCTCTCACTTGGTTTGAGCGTACATTACCAATTGCTTTAGTTTCTGTAGTGAGCCACAGAAAAAGGTTGGATAAAAATATTTGAAATCAATAAAATAGGGGTTGAATATTCCCTAGATACCCGCTCCCTTACCCTCTTCTGCTGCATGGCAGGGTGTGTGGGAACAATGATAACCTATCAAATCCTGGCTAGGGAGAAGTCCGTTTTGGAGATCTATGGCTTTTATTGACTACACCAGAATTTGCCAACCTGATGCCCTTCTGATATTTGGAACTGCAGTTCCCAACAGAAACTGTTGGGACTGGGTAGGGCTGCTGGGAGCTGTAGTGCAGAACACTTGGCAAGCCTTAGGTTGGCAAAGGCCAGGCTACACCAACCTCCTTTCAGGGACAACTGAAGGTGCCGTCAAAAGGGGGGGTACTTGTTTAGCGTATTCACTAATATTTAAAAAAAATCAATGAATGAGCAAGTGCTGGGAAACCTTGCTTGAACTGTTTAGTACAAACATGACACTGCTTTCTGTCTTGGATTGATTTTTTTAAAAAAATTTAATTTCTTGGCTTCTGACATTTTTTTTCCTGGGTGGTGCACTGCATTTCTGTTGACACATGACCCCAAAGTCTCTGAAGCCTTTGAGTGAATTTGCCTCCTGCTGACCGTGGACTTAGCAACTTGTCTGTCCCTCCGCTGCAGGGTATCCACAACAACTTATTTCTTGATGGGATGCCCTGCTAAAATGACCTACTTTTTGCACCCTGCCACCTGTTTTCTGCACTCGCATGCTGCTCATTCTGGTATGTGTGCATAATTGCAATCTGGTCCTTTTAAATGCTGTTTTATGCTTAGCAAGTGCAGTGACTGAAATCTTCTGTTCATTGAATGGCTGCGTTCCGGGCAGAGCAATAGAGAGGGGAAGGGCAATAGCTCAGTGGCAGAGCGTCAGTGCTGCATGCAGGAGGTCCCGGGTTCAATCCTCAGCTTCTCCAGGTAGGGGTGGGAGAGAACCTGACCTGGAAATCATGGAGAGCTGCTGCCAGTCAGTGTAGACAATACTGTGCTAGATGGATCAATGGGCTGACTCTGTATAAGGCAGCTTCCTCTGTTCCTATTCCAGCTTTTTTGTATTAGATTATAGGATCCTGTATCTCCCCACTCTTCTTTTTTGCAATTTGCCTGTTGATACTACAATAACAAATACTTTAGTGCTTATTACTGTAGTAACAAATGCTATCCAGCTAGTACCCAGTAGTCTGTAAGGGCAGAGCAATAGAAAGTTCCTGCTGGATACTCCTGGTAAGTACTCCTGAAGTACCATTTTAACAGGCAATTTTATATGCCACCCTACAGTACCATGACTCCCAGGGCAGCATATAATTTTAAAAACAGAGACGTTAAAATCATAAAAACAAGACACCAGAAGAGTCACGGAAGCAAAACCACTAAAACCCAGCATGTCTAAAACCAGCTATAAAGCACATTTGAATGTCTGGTCACATTTCTTTGCCTGGTGCTGTGACATATTTGAGGTGCTGGGACTGGAAAGGCCCTCATTTCTCCTGGTCACCACTTGCCTCATTTTGGAGGGTGGAGGGACGTGGCGGAGGCTTTGAATTTACTGAGTTTATTTAAACCATTTTTACCCTGCTCCTTCAGTCAAAAGATTTCCCAGAGTGACTTAAATAAGATCAATACATGGCGTGTGTGTGCTTGTGTGTGTGTGTTGGAATTCCTGTCTTCAGGTTTATAATCTATATGGTCCAACGCAAAAAGGCGGGGGAAGGAATGAGGTGAGAAGAGGAAAACAAACAAACTTGGGCATTAGGTCTTAGAGCCACGTAGTACATCTAACAGGGATGGGGAACGTTTTTCAGCCAGAGAACACCTTCCAAAGGCTACATACAAGTAGTGGGCAGTGACAGAGGTGCTAGGAGGGTGGAAGATGTGATTCTTAACCTTCATTCTGTAGGCTACAGCCTCTTGTGGGAGAATTCTGTCTGTTTTGTGTTGCTGGCATTTGACACTGGCATTCTCAAAAATGCTCCCTTCATGCTTGTACATCTCATGTGACCACAGCTGAACTCCTTTAATAATACTTCATTTTCATAGGATGGTTTAGACGATGCTCTGAACTCTTCTACTGGGAAGACCACCCTCTTCCTTGAAGTGTATGTCTGCTGTTCAGTTAAAGCCAAAATGTCAAGTTTAGCGGTATAATAATGTGCTCTGGGACTTTAGAGTGTATGTTAAAGGATTACATCTTTAAACTAGCTCTGGGGCTTCTTTCACGCTAGGGCCACCTTCCATCATGAACAACCTTCTGGAGCTCTCTGTGTGTGGTGTTTGTATCCATGGGCAAAAGAGGGTGGAGCAATGGATGTGACTTTATCTTTGTATAGTAGGCTACAAAGGCAGACAACCACCCACACCTACACTTGCCCTTGCATTCAGTCACAGTTCAAGAAGAAATTCCAGCCAGGCAACAGCACTCAAAAAGGATATGGAGGAGGGATAGTGAGGGCTATGGCCAAGTGAGAGGGGTGTGGCCCGAGGGAGTCCCAAGGGCCAAATAAAGAAGCTTTGAGGGCCACATTTGACTTCTGGGCCTGGGTTTCTCAGTCCTGCTGTAAATACTCCCCAGAAGCCAAAATCCCTTGCTCCTGGAAAGTGGACAAGTCAGTGAGAAGTGTTCTGCAGAGATCATACCAGGACGGAGAAGATCAGCATCCATATTCTAGCATGCCCCTTTGCTGTTTGGAAGAAGAAGAAGAGTTTGGATTTGATATCCCGCTTTATCACTACCCTGAGGAGTCTCAAAGCAGCTACCAATCTCCTTTCCCTTCCTCCCCCACAACAAACACTCTGTGAGGTGAGTGGGGCTGAGAGACTTCAGAGAAGTGTCACTGGCCCAAGGTCACCCAGCAGCTGCATGTGGAGGAGCGGGGAAGCGAACCCTGTTCACCAGATTACAAGTCTACTACTCTTAACCACTACAGCACACTGGCTAGTGTCTAGACACTAGCCCATGATCTAGAAGTATATTTTGTTCCCCAGCTGGTTTCAGCGGCCCTCAATCAGTTGCTGATGAGTTCTCTTAATTTCTTAAATATCTGTTTCTTCTTCAGGCTTCCCCCTTACTTCTTGGAACCGACTGTGTTAAGATCCTTGAGCCAGATGGTTGTTTCTAAAATAGCTTGGCATAGTCTTGAAACAGGTTTTATTTGCTGTGTCTGTTTTTATAGGATTGGCTCAACAGCCTTAATCTTTTGCTCAAAGAATATTTTAAGAATGCAAATGGGAGTTTGCATTGCCAGGGTTTTTAACTGTTTCCTTAAAAAAACAAAAACCCCGCACTCCAAACACAACAAAGTGTTACAAATGACCATAATTTATTTATTTAGTTCTGCTGACGAAAAGATTGAAGATTGGTCTGCTTCTTTTAGACATTTAGCTAACAAACCATCTTAGTGATAAATGTGAAGGTTGGTGATGTGTCTCCTGCAGTTCCACAATCCAGCATCCACCTCCGTTCTCACAGTATATGTCTCAATATCTTCCCAAGTCCCCAAATGAATGAGACTTGCAGCATGCGAGACGTTTTTAAAAGCCATATATTTGTATGGTGGCAGTGCAGCTGCTGTGAACTGGTAATGGGTCCCAAGCCACTCATTGAAGGCCAGTGATCTGACTGACCCTGAGGATGGCGTTCATATCCTGAGCGTGGCCCAATTAAAAACAACAACAACAAACTTGCTCTTGACAAGTGCACGCCAGGTCTGTTCCAGAGGAAATGTGAGATTCCCCCACCACTGTCGTCTTACCCATCCCTACTCATCCTTCTAGGATTCTGGTATTCCATCGAGAGCAGCTCCATTCATGAACTTCAAAAAGATCCGAACTTCTTTGGCCGCTCATTAGGAGGAGCGGTTTTGACTTTTTTTTTAGCTCAGACATACCTTCCTGTCTTGATGGCCTGCATATTATTATCTAAGGTGGCTCTAGCAGAACTGCTGACTTGTAAAGAGGAGCTTATAGGAAATGAAATGGATGCCAGAGCCATTCTTCTTGAACACATCGTTTTCCCACTTCCTGGCCTTTCCCTCCGGGGTCTCGTATTTGGTCTTTGGCAGGTCTGAGATGTGTAGGTGGTTTGAAAGGTTGTCCAATCGCAGGATGATCTTGCCTGCTATAATTGCTGGTGCCTAATGCAATATCCATGCAGAGGAAGGTGGGCTAAGGACAGGCTGGAAGAAACCACCTCTGGCTTTTATGGTTTTGTCTCATTGGTGTCGTTTGCATGGCTCGAACGTGGCATTTTGTGGCTTCACAAATATACAATGTGGGTGCCATGTAACAAAATTTGGCGGGGCGTGTTGAAGACGTCTGCAGCTCTGTGGCCAGTAATGTTACCTAGATTTGGCTACTATGCAGCGCGATTGTATGGCTGTGTTTATTTTGAAATCTGCTGAAATAACTGTAACTTCAGCTCTTGGAGCAGAATTTTTCCAGCAGTTGATGAAGCTGGAGGGCTCTCCAAATGGAAATGCTCTTGTGTTATCATTTTCAGTTAATTAAGAAAATAAACGGCTGAATCCTGATAGAGGTAGTTTTACAAATTCTGTGTATATTGCTTCAACTCTGTGCTGGCTGCCCTTTCCTTTGAGAGAATCGGTTGCCAGAGTCCTGAAGCAGAACTGAGGGAGGGAGAGAGAGAGAGAGAGAAAGAGAAATACTGTAACTCATTTCTCTTCTAGGTTTATTAAGCGTGTGTTTGACTAAAGCTTTAAAAAGTGCCCAGAGAGCATGAACTGGAAACTCTTAGCCTCTGAGTGAGTTTTTGATGGAAACATTTTAAAGGATCAATTTTATCTGCTGGTACGGAAGCAAAACATTTTTGTAGCAACCCGATAATGCCAGTAAAATGACTTTGGATTGGATTGGCTGTGCCAAATTTTTGTTACAAGTAGAAAATGATACAGTTCCCTCTGTAAAGGAAAGGCAAATAAGAAATGGGATCAGGGCATTTTTCTTGGTACTCAGACGTCACATCCATTTTTAAAAATGTATCTTTTGTGCTCAGTTTATCTGAAGCTGCCACCACCTTAAAAGGTTTTAGATGCATAATTGCTAATGAATTAAAATCCTAACTTGTTCCTGTTAGTATGTATTGGAAAGGTGGGAAAAATCTCTTGCTACTGATTATTCTGATTTGAAGTGGTGCTGTTCCTTATCTACATTGAACACACTCTGTCTCCAATTAACTGAACATACTTTTTAGTATGATGTTCTTTTAGGGAAGCTTCCCAAGTGCGCTTAAGATGTGTGCCAGCACTGGATTTTTGGTCCTAATATATCCTATCCCGTGGATGCCAGCCAATGCATAATTTCAAGCCAGCAACTATCTCTGTGATTGTGTTTGTATTTCCTTCAGTGGCCGCAAATTCAGAGGTGTCTGCCAGGTTGCTGCGATCTATGACTTGGTGGTTTACACTGATCTTTATCCATAAGGTACCCTGCCCTCCTGTCCCAGCCATTTGGAGCATTTACCATTGCAAAAGGCAGACCAAAAATGGTGATAGAACCTTCTTTTCCTCTTAAATCTCTACATTTCTGCACCTGTTTCATTTATAAACGGACTCAGCAAATTGTCTTACCACTCCCATAATATTTTTGATGCTGGCTGGACAAATAAGGCTGTGGCTAAAAATATGTTTGTGCAGTATTGGAGAGAAATTCGAAGCAGTGCCCAGGTGATCTCTTGTTTCAGCACAGGCATCTCTGCTTGCCTGATCAAACAATATCCCCACTCCTCCCCCTGTACTCTTCTGGGGGTTCTCCTGACTCTCCCCAATGAGAGCCAATGAGGGTGGGGAATGGAAGGGGTACAAAGGGGAGGAGATAGGGTTAAAGACACCATGCACTAGCAGAAGCACATGTGCAGCTGAATAGCTGTGGATCTGACCCTTGGCACTGACATATAGGGATGTGGTGGTGCATTGAACAGTGTTTTGTAGGACCACGGACAAATGATATGTGTGGAAATTCACTGTACAGATGTGGTTCACTGGCCATATTCAAGGAATATAAAAAAATAAATAAATTGTCCAGTAGCACCTTAGAGGCTAACTAAGTTTGTTCTGGGTATAAACTTTCATGTGCATGAACACTTCTTCAGATACCGTAAGCTTATTTATTTCGACTGTGACAGACCAACACGGCTGCCTACCTGAATCCATATTCATGGAAGACAATCTTGCTTGGCTATGAGTGATTGCCAAAGAGAAGAAACCGAGCCCTTATCTGAGAATTCTGAGAATTGTGATTTGTTGTGCTGCAGCGTGATCTGGGGTAGATCTGCAGGTCAGTGTCGCTGGCTCTCTCAATCCCTTGCTGATTGTTATGGAGATTTTGTGTGATGTGGTACAGATCACAATCATGGGACTTAGGGTACAGATCAGGGTGGACATGGGACTTAGATATTATGCACCATATACAGTTTTGTGTTTTCATGTGGGTATGTTTAAAAGATAGCAACACACATTCCACCCCCCTCATTGTGTTTGATTCATTTCAACACACTGGGATTTCTCTGAACCATGCTTTATTATTTATTTATTCATTCATGAATTTAGATACTGCTTAATGCCGGAATAGGCCTCTGAGCAGTTTACAAGTGTAAAAACCAATTACACAGACATTAAGATCAAAGCATCCACCATTAGAATATGCAATAAAACAATCTCAATAAAATAACGCAATAATTAAAATAGGAAAATCTTGGTAAGAGATTTAGGAAATGCCTGTATGAAACAGGTGTATCCTCAAAAGCCTCCGGAATGCCAATACTGATGGAGGTCTCTCATATTTCCGCGGGGAGTACATTCCGTAACATGGGTACCACCAATGAAAAGGTCTGTGTCAGTGCTGCCATAAGCTGATAAAATGGTACCTCGGGATACAAATGCTTCGGGTTACAAACACTTTGGGTTACAAACTCTGCTAACTTGGAAGTAGTACCTCGGGTTGAGAACTTTGCCCCAGGATGAGAATGGAAATTGCACGCTGGCAGTGTGGCGGCAGCAGGAGGCCCCATTAGCGAAAGTGCGCCTCAGGGTTAAGAACGGTTTCGGGTTAAGAATTGACCTCCGGAACAAATTAAGTTCATAACACAAGGTACTACTGTACTCAGTAAAACACAGCACAATTAACTGGATTCCGTTTCTTAATCTGAATGCCTTTACAGAATTGCATAGTTTAAAAATTCCCAGAAGTGTGTTGGTAGGCGAGCGCTTCTAATAATTCTTCAGGGGGTAATGTAAAACTTTTTGGAGGCTCATAGATCTATGTTTGATGTTTTTCTAGTGATTTTTCCCGTAACACCAAGAAAGAACTTGCAGTCGAACCTAAGTAAGGAACCCTTTGCAATTTTAATTTCTTGAGTGGGAATGTGTCTAGCGAGGGTCTGAAAGAATGACATCTCAATTGATTTCTTTTTGTGGACAGGAGTTACTCAGCAGTCTACCGACTGCCTTGTTTCTCTCAGCAGGCAGAGAAAAGCTTTGCCCAGAGTACTGCCAAGAATAGAAGTGCCTTCATTTAAAAGTGAATATGGCTGCCATGGGGGAAGAAAATTGCACAGTTTCTTTTATTGGAGCTTGGGAAATATGTAACTCTTTACAGTTTGTTTCTGTCTCATTGAGAGCTGATCAGATACGACACTTTTTAACCCTCTCCAAAGGCAAGAAAGTGAAGACAGATTCCTAGAGGATAAGGCTTATTGATGGCTACTAACCACAGTGGCTTAATACGCCTCTTACTACCACTTGCTGAGAACCAGAAGTGGGGAAAGCACTGTTGCACTCATGCCCTGCTTGCAGGCTTTCTATAGGCACCTGGTGGGTCATCCTTGTGACAGCAGGATATTGGACTAGAGGGGTCTTTAGCCTGATCCAATGTGGTTCTTCTTACATTCTTATAAGGGGATTAGAAGAAATGTCTCTGCTTGAACTTGGGAAGGTAAAGGTATGTCAAGCCGATTGAGCTGTGAGTTTCATGCCAAGAGGCCAGGGGTGACTTCCCAGTTCTGCTGCTAGATATTCATCTGGGGAACTTACTTGTTTTCTGCTGGCATCTGTCCTGCCAAGCGCTATAAGTTTTAGAGAAAAGATGGTAACAGTTTGTTATGCTTGGAGGTTGTGTACAGTATATATCTTTTTGCTATATCCTCCACCAGTGAGATCGCGAAAGATGCAAGGGATTCTCACCTTTGCAGCTGAGGCCGGATGAATGGTTCTGACTCCTTTTTGGAGTTTTCCCTTTGGCCCTGCAGTCTCAATTGTGCTGTCTCAGTGTCAAAAGCTGTCTATGGAGGGAATGTGGGATTTCATACAAGGGTCAGGATCCAGGCAAAAGCAAATCATGGCTTTTCTGGTATCTAGCATCCTAACTGCCAGTGAGGGCTGTAATACATCAAATATGACTGGACCAAATTATGCTCCCTGCCCAATATTTTATATTTCTCATTGATCTTTAGAAATACTGTTTGTCCTCTCGATGAATAGGCAATAAATGTATTTCAGGTACGCGGATGAATTTACCTCAGGTAAATCCCATGCAAAGCTTTCAAATTCACTAGAAATCTCCGAAAACACAAACCATTCAGGAGAAGGAAGGGAACGGCCTGTTAAACTAGTCAGAGGCGGATGAACTTCTGTGCATTCTCCTTCCTCTGTTTAATTTATATCTTTATTCCCATGTAGCTTTTGGCCTTTTGCCTTCTTAAGGCTCAGGGCTTTCTGTGCTTCATGCTCTGAAACTTAAGGAGTAGGGTAAACTTGAACGCCAAGAAATTTAGTGAAGCTCTTCCCACCCCCAGCCCCGCTCCACCCTTTAAGCCTGACTTTGCCTGATATGATCCCTCCTTTCATTAAATTATGTGCTCACTTAGATCTGACTCTGCCAGAAGTAAAACAAAATGTCTTAATAGGATCCCAGGCAAGTGGAAACCTTTTGCCCCATAATTTCTGTCCCATTGGGTAATACAGCATACAACAAAAGCTTGTAGGAGGAAGTTCTGTTTCTCAGTGAATTTGGATGAAGCTCAGCAAGGCTCACATTGAATCAAGCGGGGGTCAGCTCTAGAGCCCAGAGTTTGCAAACATGCTCCAAAATCTGAAAACATGTCGAAGGAATGGCAGTAGCATCTTGCATGAACTGCAAATTTATTTTGCCCTTCAGAGCAGCTACCAGCTGGGTACGTTCTTATGATTTGAATATAGTCATGGAAAAATACAGTGGTACCTCGGGTTACAAACACTTCAGGTTACAAACTCCATTAACCCGGAAGTAGCACCATGGGTTGCAAACTTTGCCCCAGGATGAGAACGGAAATCGTGTGGTGCGGCAGCAGCGGGAGGCCCCATTAGCAAAAGTGCGCCTCAGGTTAAGAATGGTTTCAGGTTAAGAATGGACCTCTGGAACAAATTAAGTTCGTAACCCGAGGTACCACTGTATGTCAATTTCAGTTACTCCACGTTTCTCATTTTTCCAGTCTTAATCTCTGTTCTTCACATTTCTACATCAGCTTGCATTAAAAAAAAAAGGTTCTCAAATTCATTTGCTTTAGTGAGGATTTCTCCTAACATGCATATTTTAGTGTGCAATTTTGCCCAATGTATGCATATTTGCAAACATTTCCCCCTTTTATATCATGCATTTTTATGTATACTTTCCCTAATATGTGCATTTTGGTATACATTTCTGGGTTGGTGAACTGCATTGGAAAATTAGGAGAAGGGTGAATTTTGAAGGATAGTATTGTTTTGGTTCACATGTTACTGGGAAATGTGTTAGAATGGTAGGCTTATATTAAAATGTGAACCAAACAGATTTCCTCAATCCCTAGTTATGGCCAACTGTGAGATCTGCATCTCAGTGGAAGAGATGCAAGGTTTTTCTTCTTTTTTAGCCACATCCTGAGGTTTAACACACACTTCTTTCTTTCTTATATTGCGTTAATTCTGTGATTCAGACCATTATTCTCTCCTAAAGTGTGTAAAATCATGATAGATAGATAGATAGATAGATAGATAGATGATAGATAGATAGATAGATAAATAAATAAATAAATAAATTGAAACAGGCTCTGCATCAGGCTTATGCAGACAAGCTAAGAAGACACAGCACATGAGGAAAGGAAGAGTGGAGGCAAAGGGTTGAGGAAGAAGTTCAGTTCTTCATGGCCACAACGAAGCGGCGTACACAGTCTACAAGCATTTATATTTAGTCCAGGCCATGTTGACTTTCTCTTGCTGATGGCCTTGCTTGAAGAGTGCTTGGTGACTCTTGTTCCTTTGGCCAATGGTTGGGGCTAGCATGTCCTTTCCTTTAGTCTGGCAGTCTCAGGGCTGAATTCTACCAACAGCAAATGTTCCAGCCTATGTTTTCTTTGCCCATCTTCTCTCCTCCGCCATCACCCCATCTCCCAAAGCATCCCATTCGTCTTATTTGAGCTGAGCACAAGCCCATCTGTTCTTAACCACACGGCTGCTTTCAGCTGGGAGGGGGTTAGTTGTTCTGTCTAGACGTGATGATGGAAAAAAGCAGAGCTGATTTTCATTAGCATATTGATGTTTTCAAAATGTGTTGAAGGATACAGGATAATGATTCCCCGGGCTTCCGCTGTATGAAAAGTTTTTGAGCGGCAAAACATAATTTGCAGCCTTGCATTCTGTCGACACTCAGTAGGGAGTTGGGACTTGCTTGTGGATTGATGAGGCCAATGTTCGTCTGTATAATGAAAGCCTTTAAAAAAAACTGGAGGACTCATTAGGAAGAAGCAACAACAGCAGCAGCAGCAACAACAACAGAGAACTACATGCTCAGAATCACTTACCATCCCTTCAGTTCTCCAAACCTTTACATTATTGCAGCATTCACCCTCCAGGCAACATTATGCACAAACTTGATTTAACGGTGCAGTCCCGCGATCTTATGTCAGGAAGCTTCTATGCCGTGGTCACACTGGTAAAATGGTCTCAGTTGCGTGCATACTCCCATTTAAGCATTCCCGGCAATCGATAGGGGTTCACACAGAACTGTAAGCATGGTTGTGGGGTGTGTGTATATATATAAAAAGATTTAAAGAGCTAGAAGAATTCTCAGCGGTTTCCCAAAATCCAACTTCTAGGAAGTCATGAAATTTGGTAGTACAAATATGTATTGACCAATATAAATATTAGAACAAGAATTGGGGAAGGGCTGTTGCTCAGTGGTAGATTATCAGCTTTGAATGCAAAAGGCCCCAAATTCAATACAACAGGAGTTGAGTGGCTGGGGAAACCCAGCCAGATGGGCAGGGTATAAATATTATTATTATTATTATTGACAAGGACCTACCCTGCCCCACACAAATAGAACCTCTTGGCTTTCAAACTTTAATCTCCATTTCTAAGTAAAACATGTGAAGATTGTTGCAGATATAACCACATAGAAAACTGCCACCCATCTGTGCATCTTGATGTTCATATCAGTGCCATTGGCAGTCAGATATTGTGGCCTTTTAGGACTAAAATTTGAAAAGATGGAAAGGATTTGCTGAAATAGATAATCGATCTAGAATGCAAAAAAGGGAGGTGTGAGGAGGTCAAGGAAATAAGCTAATGAAAGATAAGTAATGGGGAGATTTGTTGTATTTTTCTTTGTTTTTTCTTTATTGTTTAATGGATTTTATTTTTCTGTTTTTTTCCTTTGTATTTTTCCCTTTTTTCTTTACCTATTGTGATGTGTTGTATTGTTTTTTGTTTAAAATGATGTTTTTTACTTTTTCTTTTTGTACCCCTTAAAACTTTAATAAATATTATTTTAAAAAAAGAGATATTGTGGCCTTTGTTTTCTGGTCTAGATAGGGTTATTTTGGGAGCTCTCTGGCCACTAGCTGAATCCTGTTCATCACTGTGGGTCTTATTTATTATTGGTCTCTCCCCCCCACCCCCAGTTTTATGTATAATTTCTCATGGGCCAGCTCTTTAAAGTGGTATAAACCCCCAGAGTTTTTCAGCCTGTTATTTTCCCTTAATTCCTACAGCGCCGACTATTAATCAGAACAACTTATGACAGTCGCTGTTACATCAGAAGGCGAGCTAACATGGAATATGAGACTCTGTGGTCTTCATAAATTGAAAGAGGCAATTATCCACCCATGTGGCTTTCCCCCAGACTAGTCCAGCATTTTCTATCTGCTGTAGAAAAGTTAACAGGACTGATGGGAAAAGCTGAGCTCAAAAATAGCGCTGCCTGTATAGTTCATTTCCCCCCTCCTTCCCCTTCTGCTCTCACACATTGCCCACATTCTTCACAGTCCTTGGGGTTCACAGTAATTGGAGAGCTGATTCTCCTATTGGAGCCTATATGAAAATTCAGCAAAGGGCTGCCTACTCAAGAGATGACCTACAAGATATGAGTGTTTCTGCTTTTGTTGTTATGTATTTATATCCCACTCTTCTGCCCTTAGAGCACTCAGAGCAGATTACAATTTAACATGCAGTGCAATGAATACAATATAGTTCCTGAAACATTTTATAGACATATAATAATAACCATAAGCACCATAAGAACTACAAATAATTAGTCTAGGAATCAATATCAGAGCAACAAGGAGTTAAACATTATAACGCCTGTTCAGTTTCTGTCTAAACAGGACTGATTCTCTTTACCGGTGGGTAGTATTTTTGAGCCATGGCAACACCACTGAGAAGGTCTTGCCTCTCGTACTCACTTTTCCAGTGATCTGAGGTGCAGGCATATAAATAAATTTCTATAAAACCACACACAAGGGTAATGATGGCGATTGGCTCTACCTCTGGTGAGTGAGTGAGGTGATAATAAGGCTTTCAAGTCCTACTGAAAGTGTTTTTCCTCAGCGCAATGGATTAAATACCAATGAGGAAACGGAAATGAGAGAGGGTGAAGAAGAGAGGCATGCTTTGCATATCTTATTTGTTTGGTGAGGATTATTAATAGTATTGGATGAGGGTGACTTGGTTTTGTTCTCCTGTAGTTTGATATGTGAAGAGGGGTATTCAACTAAGTCCTTGCATGTGGAACAGCTTCTGCTTGTACAAAGGGATCTTGCCCACTCCCTGTCATCTCCGCCACCAGTCTTAGATAATTAAGATCAGTATTTTCCTGCCCCAAAATCTACGTTCTGAGTTTCGTACCACGAAGAATAAAAACAATGTAAATGTTATTTATGCCTGTGTGTGAAAATATTTTCTTTTAACGGCTCCCCATTGTATCTGCTGAGACTGTCGGTATTGAGCTCTTTTAATGTATTTGCTGTTTTATTGTAGCTATTTAAAAGAAAGCTATACTACTTGCCATTAGAAATAAATCTTGAGGTGGTTTACTTGATGACCCAGTTATTTGGTGGTCGGTAGGAACTAGAATGATGGCACACTTATTTCTTGCTGAATGTAGAGGAGAGACTGATTGACTGGTATCAAGAGATACTTCCTTCGATGGCGGTCTGGAGAGAGTTAGGATCCAGGACTGAAAGCCAAAGGATAACTCAGAGAACAAGAGAAGAATTGGGGCCAAGGAGCAAAGCACACTAGATTTCAGGTAAACCCTGCTATTCGAGAATGGTTTAGATGGAAAAGAAAGTCCTTTACACTCTTCCAATGGCCAGTGGAGGAAGATGGAGTAAAGCCAGATGAGTGAAGCCAGATTCTGGTTCATATCTGAGAGACTGCCATTTTATATGACTCATCAGATGGGGCAGTAGTCAGCAGTCCTTGACAGTTTGAAACAAGGCATTCCCATCGTTATCACTTACTGTCTTAAGTCTGTGACTTGTGGTGCTGAATGCCTTCTGAATTAGAGAGGGGAATAGCAATCTCATTTTCAGAGAAGTGTGTTGATGGCTGGTGATGAAGGCACTGCCCATCTCATTTCAAATTTATTTCAAGATGCTTGATATGAAGTGGGCCTTTAACGAGCAGAGGCTTTGTGGCTGTGGAGTTTCCAATTCTTGATTTTAATAGATGGCCTCAATTTTATTAGAGGACTCCAAGATATAATTTATGCCAGTGCAGAAAGGAAGGAGTTATCACCAGGGGTAAGGGAGGCTGGTTTTGGTTCCAACCTAGGCAGCCAGTAGCTTAAGAACACAGGGGAGCTATCCAAGACCCACAGCGTTGCTTCAAAGCTCCATTTAATACTGTCATATACGATGAAATGTGCATAATCCCCTTCTGTTTTTATCAGAAAATGACTGGCTTGCATTATGAATTTCAGAAGTCCCAGGTTATTAATGCAGCAGAGGCAAACTGGATGAAAGCCTGCCAAAGGCAGTCTTCTTCCACAGTTAACAAATGACCTCATTGTGGTTTTGATCTGTTGGAGTTCACGAGACCACTGATTTCCAAGATTTCTCTTGGAGGATGTTCACCCCACGATTAGGCATTTATATTCCTCTCCGTGTGCCTGGCTTTTATGGTATAAGCATATTTTGGTGCCTTTCCATTGAAGAAAGTGAATCAAGAGCTGTGTTCTGGAATGGGCTACGAATGCATGCCTGTGCAATGTGCCAATATTTGTGTGAAATGGAAGTAGCTGAAGGGAGGAAATGCTTGCAGAACTCTGGAGCTGTTGGTCCTTGATGGGCCACTGAGCCTCCCTAGATCTCGTTGCACCAGGTCCTCCCCTCTGTTGCTGGTGTTGGTTGTCAGCATCCTGGTCTTGACTGCTGTGGTTAAGATTCTCTCTCTCTCTCTCTCTCTCTCTCTCTCTCTCTCTCTCTGTGTGTGTGTGTGTGTGTGTGTGTGTGTGTGAGAATATGGATGGAAAATGTATTGTAACTTGTAGCCTCTGTTGCTGGTAAATTCATAGGTTGAACCTGAGATTCTAGAGCTGTGTGTGGATTGGCCCTTCACATTTAGCCCAGAGTGGGCATGATGCTAAAAGCCATAGTCTGCACTATGTGACTGAAACTGGGCAAGCCTGTTGCTCATGTGTTCCCCCACACCTCTTCTCCTCTGGTGTAGCAAGAGGAGATCACAGGAAGGCTCTGCTTCCATGTTTAAACAAGACTTGGTTTGTTGTCAATGTCTGACAAGGGCAAGCTGTGATTAGTTTAAACAATGGTTTATTGAAACAAACCAAATTCAAATCACAGTTTCTGATTCTGGCTTGTTTCATTATCCCATGATTTAAACTAACCTGGTTTGAATGTAGTGATGGAGTGTCTTTTTTTAATTTTAAACCAGGAAGTGGATACTTCCAATCTCCTCTTTAGCTGTGCTGGAAGCAGCCATGGTGGCCAGGCATTATGCCTTCAAATACTGACAAATATTTTGTTGTGCCCAGAAACATTTTGGGATGCAGAGGTTGCACACTTGTGCAGCAGATTTAATATGCAGAGGCGCTCCTTTTCTGACTGGGGATTTATGAACTCATGGCAAACACAGACGTGCATGTCATGTTGCGGCAGATCTAATGTGTTAAGTGTTAGAAAATACTCTGATTATATGTTTCTTCTCCCTCTCGCTCCACTCTCCCACATCACATTGAATCAGGCATTCCAATCTATTCTGAAATTTAGCTGTGCAGTGGTGTCCTGGCTTAGATGTGTCAGTGTTCCCTTCAAAGCCGCCTTGAGATTTGGCTTTGCTTTGGATGCATACTGTACATGGCGTCAGTGTGAACTGGGGATGCAGAACAGAGTCTCCAGGCACTACATTCTTTCTTTTGGGCCATGTGGGGTAGCTGAGGCTTTTTGTTTCTCTGTGGGTTTTGGTTTCTTTAATGCTGTCAGCTCTGGTTCTTAAAAACATTGATTAGTGGGTTCTTCTGCATCAGAGGAGCAATCCAGGAGTTCTGATCCTGTGTGTGCTGGGGAACGTTCGGTCCGTGTGATGCAGAAATATCTCTATGTGGCCAGATCATTTCTTTCCTAGAAAAGAACAGGATGTCTGTGAGTGTGGGGGGCTTTGGATCACAACCCAGAAGTCCATATCTGTGATCACTGAGCTCTTAAATTGGAGTGTTTCAGCAGGTCTGATCTAAACTTCTTGTGGCTTCTAGATAATGGACGCTTAATCCTCTCCTACTTTATTTTATGGGAAATGAAATCTAGGGGCCTTAGCCTCTTACACTGGAGCTAAAGGATCTTCCATCCGGTTTAACCTTTGAGTGCTGAGTAATTAACTGTTTTTTATTCCCCTCAGTTTCTTGAGATGATTCTGTTCCATAATCCTGTCTCCCTAATTGTCTCTTTTCCTCCTTAAGCGCTGTGGATGTAGCAATTGTAATACTACTACAATGCCCATCATCCCCCAGCTAACATGCCCGGTGGGCAGTGATGATGAGAGTTGAAGTCCTGTAACATTTGGGGGGACATAGGTTTGCCACCTTGGCCATAAAGTCACTAATGCACAAAGAGAAAGAGGGTATGTGTCCCTCCTTTGGAATTATCAGTAGCTGAATGTGAACAAACCCCCAGCTCCCCCCAAAACTATGTTAAACTTGAAATAAGTCTGTTTAATCATTATCTATTAAACTTGCTCCTATTTAGCCAGGATCTTGGAGAAATCACCTGGAAATCAAGCCATCAAATTATCTGTGGTACCTGCTATTTTCCTTTTCTGTTTTGTTGTTGCATCTGGCTGATGGGCTGTGCCTAAGATGGCCAACCAGCATTAATCCTCCCTCTCTCCCTCCATTTTCCACCTGCCACATCTCAGATGCCCCACCCCTGGGGACGAAATGTGGTGCTGCTGGCCTCTCTATCAGACCCTTGGGACTCTTCCTAGGCTACATCCTTTGCTGACTCTATTGCCACCTCCATGTGTTTTTGCTTGGCTGGAATGGGTCCTTGTACTTTGAAAATGTTACTTGCTTTCCGGGGTGGAGGGCAGAGAATGTGCGTAGGAATTAGCTTGCTGTGCAAAAGTAAAATTTGCATGTGTTGCTCTGTTCACTATTGCCACTGGCATTTGTCCCTGGGAAGATTTCCCAGAAGGGAATTTGGCCCTCAGGCTGAAGCTTCCCCACCCCTGCCTTAATGCATAGGCAGGTTGATAAGGGAACAGGTCCTTCTTTTGGCTAGGAGAAGTGAATGCCCAAGACCCAACTTGGAATCTTTGACCAGGTGTCTTAAATGGAGTGAGGTGTATGGAGACACATATACATGCTCCTCAGGTGTGTACTCCACACACAGAAAGGAGAAGGCATGCAGGTGGTATACCAGAATACGCTGTGCTCCCATCCTGCTGCCTTGCTGGTTCCAGCTGTTCTGTTTTAATGCATCCCTCCCTTACACTTCACTTCATTCTGTTTTGTTGACACTCTTCAATTATTTTTTTGGAATGCCCTGTAAACAATAGTCCCCCCCCCAAAGAAAGAACTGGAGGCTCCAGTGTGATCCATGCATGCCACTAAATGTGGTGGTAGAATCCGAGTGGACTGTACCAATTCATGTTGCTGGTTTTGGGATGCTCTCCAATGTACAAAAAATCCTGCGAGTTAAAAAATAGCATCCTGGTGAGAAAAGGATCATGCTCAGCCTGCTCCCTGCTGTGCTACTTAGCAGGGATTTTTTCTTCCTATGCTATGTTTGTTTTCCTGTGCTTGAGGGCATTAAATGTTCCAAGGTGGCAAAATATAGTCTCCCATCCACATCCTGAAGCCATACAAATCCATTTTACTTCCTCTGGACTTCACTAAGTGTGTAGACCAGGCTTCTGCCCTCTTGACATGAAATATATGAGAGACGGTTACTGAGGGGAAAATCACACTGCAGATGCTCAGATGCAGTCTACTCGACTGCCTCATATGCCATGGAATTTGACCTAGATTTCTAAGATGGTACCCTGGCTCCCATGAAGCTTTGTTCTTTAGTGCCACATACACATAATTAAGGTGTGTCTTTTATCCTGTTGAGACCAAGCAGGTCAGAATGGAAGAGTGGGGAGGATAGAGGTCACTTAAGCCCGTTGGATGCTTTAAGGATGATGGGAGAACGATCCTCAAGAAGGAAAAAGGCTTCTGAAGACACAGGCTGATCCAGTAGAATCCTAGCAGAGTTTGATGAAATCTACTGATTCCTTTTTATTAGGCCCGAATATGTGCTTAGATAAAAGCATGTCCCTCTCCCAGCAACTGGTGGGGCCACTCCAGGGAGCCCAGCTGTAAACTCTGAGGACATCGCCTAGAGGTTTATTGGTCCTAGCCAACAGCTCAGATTCCTAAGTAGTTCTGTCATTCTTTTTTAAATGGTGGCTTAAGGGGGGGAATGTTATTTCGCTTGCTTAAATGTCTACATTTCAGTCTGTCTGATTACTGTGAAATGTATCATTTTCTGTTGAGTCTTATGCTGTGGTTAGCACCTACATACAAGGTTGTTGCTTGGATGCCAGAGTCAAAGGTGAATATCCAAAAGCAGTGACCAGTCCTTCTCTGCTTCTACATTTCCTTTTTCTCCCTATGTCATGTGAAAGGCTAAATAAATAAAAATCACATGCTAAACATACACTGCATTGCATTAGTTTTCCAAAAGTGACTTTTACATCATGTGAAAGCTGAAATACAATGCAGAAATTAATGGGTAGGGAAACATTGGGGGGAATGGAGTAAACTGCCATGTGAATGCAGCCTACGTCCCATAACATGAAAATTAGCTGAGAAATGCACCCCATCTCTGAGCAGCAAAAGACTCTGGGGTTTCTGCATTTACCCAGGGCTAAGTTTCCTTTGAGTGGAGGTCAGCAGAGACTGTGGTTTCTTTAGGATATATGGTATTATTTACACATATGTGCAACTTGAGCATAGGATGGAGGGACTCACAGCACTGGCATTCCCATACATTTTGCTTTTCCTTGGGTTTCCAGGGGAGCCCCAAAGTCCAGCACAGAACAAAACATGTCTCTGTGTTTCCAGTTTCCAGCCTGCTTTCATCTCACTCACACATAACTCCAGCTAGCACTCTTCCCCCCATGAAAGGCCCACCCATTGATTTCTATGGCAACCTCTTTGGACTCATAGATCATGGTACTTAACTAGCCAGCCAAAGCCATTACCTTGACAAAGGAATTGGTTTGGCAAGCTTTCCCTTGTTGTACTTTCTACCCTCACAGATATGGGATCACAGGTTCTGGAAGGGGACTCCATCCATACTGACACCCTCCCCCAAGCACATAACCATATTTTCAGCAGATTGTTGCTTTCTCATATTGTTTGTGCTATTTCTATAAACCCCTTCACATGTTATTTTTTTAGATATGTCCCTCAGATGAAGACTGCTTGTTGTTCAATGGAGACTTGTGGCACACCTGGTCTCTGTGTGATAATGTGAAACAGTGTTGTCTTACACACTATGCTGGGCAGAATTATAGCTGGGTCTGATGCTATACAGCCGTTGCTGGGGGTTTTGAATCCGTGTTGCTCCAACTCAATAATAATAATAATAATAATAATAATAATAATAATAATAATTTATTATTTGTACCCTGTCCATCTGGCTGGGTTTCCCCAGCCACTCTGGGCGGCTTCCAACAAAGATTAAAAATACATTAAAATGCCAAACATTAGAAACTTTCCTAAACAGGGCTTCCCTAAACAGTAGGTTTACATAGATCTGTGGATGGGGAGAGGGCAAAGCTGTTGCCTGCACATTCAAAACCACGAAGCTTTCGTTGTGACAATAATTTGATGCTCCAGACCAGAGTAGTAGGAGCTGTTGTGTTTGTGTTGTTGTATCAGTTCTATATGCTTTCTTCTTTAGTCAGTTTTTATAAAGTGAAGTCATGCAAATGCATATATTTAAATGCCTGGCTGGATGAACAATTCAGTTTGACTTTATATGGTTACAAAGAACAGAGTTTGCCTTGCGTTTAATAATGGAGAAACTGTAAGCTCCCCATTCTCTAGCAGTGCCCTGTTTTCCTCATTGAGCAGCTTTATTACTCTGGGTAATCCAGAACATTTCTTGCGAGGCTGCATTTCCTTGTTATTTGTACCGCCAAGTACAGTGTTCTTACCTGTGGTTTCTTTAACCCCTCTCTGTTTTCCATTTGTATTTTCCTTCATTTCTTTCTGTGGTTAGACCTGGCATTGCTGCATGTCTGGGGGCAATTGAAACAGAGATCCTTGCAAAGCCAGTACCAGAGAGAGGAGCCAAGCTACAGAGGTATAGCTTGAGTAACACAGGCACTGCCAGAGCCAGAGCCAGGAAAGGGCCAGTGGCTCCTTTTATCTCTTCAAAGAGCCCAGTACCAGAAATATTCTTTTATTTACCCAAGATAATACTGCTATCATACATAGGCTGCTTCTTAGCAGGCGTATATTGTGGGACCAGTGCACCTCATAAATGCCCTCCCTGATAGATCACATGCATTGTGTGCTGTGAGCTGCCTGCATGGGTGGAATATTTTCCAGTTATGGTGACCTTCTTCTAAACAGATGCTCTCCTGCCTCATTAACTTCTCTCAATTCACTTGTTCTTTCATACTGCAACTGCAAGTAGCACCATGGTATTGTCGTGGATATATGTTGGGGTTTCTACGACTGTCAGAAATGTATTTGTTTTAGGTTTAGATGCATAGAATTGTAGTCTTGGAAGGGGACTTTGAGGGTCAAATCCCCTGCAATGATCTCAACTAGATCATACATGACAGATGGCCATCCAACCTCTGCTAAAAAAAAACCCAAGGAAGGAGAGTCCACCACTTCTCGTGGAAGTCTGTTTAGATGCTCCACTGTTGCAGCTGAAGTTACTGGGCTTTGCATCCACCTCCTTCTATTATTGGGGAGTTCCTTCAATAAGTCAACTTCTTCTTCTGGCTTGCTGATGCTGCAGCCTTGAGCTAGTAGTTCATGAGGCAACCTGAAAGCACAGAAGCTTCTCTGTGGCTTTGTTTCACATAGTCATGGTGGGAAGCTCCAATCACTTTAAGCAGCCCTAATGATTTCCCAGTTTCCTAGGCAAAAGAAAAGGGTGAGGCATTCAGTCATCCAGACTGCAGAAGTTGACATGGGAAGCAGTGAGTATAGCTTCTGATCTAAACTGCATCAATGTGGAAATGGACACTGTGTGACATACAGGTTTCACCTTTGAGAATAGTTCATGTGATTGCAGCACAGAGCTGATTTAAAAATTAGCATTGTAAGGAAATCCTCCTTAAAAATTTCCTTGTGGGAACCTTGTTGTTAAATAATGCATAAATAGGAAATCTTCATTTTTCTTTCTTAACTGTTCTAATGCAAATACCCAGTTCTCCGGGGAAGGGAAGTGGCTCACAAGAGCACACACTCTTGTCTTTTAGGAACTAGTTTCAGCGGTAAATAGATATACCACATTTTCCTGAAGCTGGATGCCTTCCACTCCTTGTGTTTCAGAGCCAGATTCCTGGAGATGAGGGTTTCATTTGGTGCGAGTTGTGACCATGTTATTTTTAATGCTAATATTGCAACATACCACCATAGTGGTTGTGAACTTTTTTGGCTACTAATCTGCTCCTAGCCAACATGGATTTGCTTGCCTGCTTGCCTGTGTGTGTGTGTGTGTGTGTGTGTGTCTGGAACAAGTGGAATATGGCATCACCTTGGGTGGGTCATGTTTGGGGTGTTGCAGAAAAGTGTTGCTATGGTAATGTGATCACAATGGGCGAGGTTGGGTTCAAAGGCAAATTAATCCTTCAGAGCCAAGCAACTGCTGTAACTGAGCCCCACAGAGAGAGTACAAGAGAGTATATTTAGGGTCAATGTACATCTGATATGCTGTCCAAGCTTCGTTTCTGAGTAAGAGAAGAATGTGGTTGTGCAGAGGCACTTTTATTGTTGGTTATCAGGCTCTGACTAGTAGGGTGATTATTGGGATACAAAGGACGATCCAGTTGCTGCTGCCGGGCAAACCTTTGACAAGCATGTTCAATGGGGTGACCAATGGCTAGCCCACAGGCAGACTTTTCCACATATGGACAACTCCCAGCTCTGTCCCCAGCTATTAGGCATTCCTGTAAGCTGCAGAAGCCAAACTCAAATGAAGCACGAATAGCATCAAACTGGAATGTGCAACTGCCCATGGTATGGCATGCAGAGATGAGAATGGCTTCAGCCGTGGCAATGTGTCACTGTGCTTTGCAATGATGAGGCTCATGGTTTAGTGTTGATGTTTTGTTGCTTAAAAATCTATCTGTTTGTTAGGGAGGATTTGATATGCAGCAGTGACTCAAGACAAAAATACTTTGGATTAGAGTAAATAGTTCAAAACGTTGCTAATTGTGTGGTGTGTGCGTGTGAGTGCACACGCACACACAAACCCTTCCATGTCTTGAAAAAATGTGTGGATGGGGCTGCATGGGTTGCTCTGCCTACTGCCGTTGTTATTCATTGCTGTCGTGCTCTCCTGACACATGCCTGGCCAATCAGCGGCCTTCCTTGTGTGTGCAGATATTTCTTTCTAATGAGTGCCCAGCAGATATTCGGAGGAGCATGGTGGGCAGGTCTAGCCCACATGCCCTGTAACTCCCCAACCCTTCAGATATAGAGTGGTACCTCAGGTTAAGTACTTAATTTGTTCCGCAGGTCCGTTCTTAACCTGAAACTGTTCTTAACCAGAAGCACCACTTTAGCTAATGGGGCCTCCTGCTGCTGCTGCGCCACCGGAGCACGATTTCTGTTCTCATCCTGAAGCAAAGTTCTTAATCTGAAGCACTATTTCTGGGTTAGTGGAGTCTGTAACTTGAAGCGTATGTAATCTGAAGTATATGTAACCCAAGGTACCACTGTACCTTCAAAACAAATATTCTTCTTGAGGTCCAGTCCCTTGGATATACCCTTTGTCTACTTTCTGACACTGTGTGTATCTCACAACAGAACTATATCCTATTTGTAATTTTAATGGCATTCATTTAACTGTGATTATACTTCAGACTTCCTTTTTATCTGATTTTCTGTTAGGAGATTTCAATGAGAGGTAATGAAAATGACCAGAAGCAGAAAAGGGTTAAGTGCATCATTTTCAAGAGCCATTGGGGTTTCATCACACACCCTTGTATGTAAAGTGTGGCTTGGGCTGCTAGTAGTGAGGTCTGCAGACAATGAGAAATTCAGTTCATGGGTTGGAAAGATTTCACCTGAGAACCAGGATCTTTAGTTTTGGAACCAATATTAACAAGCGGACACATGAATAGGTTGCTACTCTATCTTGGCATTCAGCATTTTGCCCAAAGTCCTTTCTTATGCCCAGTTTCATTCCTCCTGTGTTTCTACAACATGCTGATTTGTGGCAGTAGAAATGCAATCAAATAGTGGCTGTTTCACCGGAATTGGTGACGCTGGACTACTTTACGACTGCAGCTCTTCCAGAACAAGGCGACATAAATGAGAAAAGCACCCTGTATTTGCTTGTGTTTAGCCATTACCTGTGCAAGAGCCATATTAATCCTGCTGTTAACCTGGGATTCTGCTGGTGATTTTCCTCTGCAGTTTATTCTGCAGTAAAACAAAGGAAAGAATGCTAACAACAGATGCCTATTTAGACAGCTGTGAGGCTTGCTTCTGTTCTGCACATGAGGATAAACCAGGGCTCTTCCAGAACTTGCTGAGACAAAATCCATGTGCTCTGTATAGACAGTGAAGAATTACATTATGGCTTGTGTCTTCCTGACCAAAGGGGAATCTGAGGGCAGGATTTACGTCTCAGATTCATGTTGTTTTGCCTTAAATGTTATGTTTCAATCCCAGTGGATTTATCTGTAATAACATCCAAACTTAGTACAATAGACATTTTGAAAAGCTATTCTGCCACCATCACTCATAGATAGCTTTAATTGCCCAGGTCAGAAATTGAAAGCTGTTTGAACAGCACAGAGGGTGGCTATTTGTCCTACTTTACAGAAGAAAGCCATCTAATTGAAGGGCTGTCCAGTCCAAGATCGCTCCAAGATCTCTGGACTCCCTTCTTATAGTTTTTAAAGTTGCCTGCTGACAGTGAGCACTTGGGCAGCAGTTCTGAGCAGGCTGAGTGGATTTGTTGATGTCTCTTATTGGTACATCTGCCAAGCCTTTCTGGCAATGGTTTGTGAGTGTATGTCTTCTGACATTTCTGAGGTAGAATTGCTTGGTTGTGCTCTCATGGGGTGGAAGGGGGCTGTACAGGGCCTGTGTGCAGAGAAATAGCGCATTTTCTCCAAATGAGCCTGCGGCCCCACCCACCTCTGGAGGCCTTGCATCATGATGACCTTTCCTGCTCTCTTTCTTTTAGAGTGGCACAAACAAAGCTAATGATTATTATTTTCGGTTATTACCCAGGCTCTGTTTGCAAAAACCGAGCCCTGTGCCCCATGAAAGAATGTTCCATCCCAAAATCTGTTTCGACTCTTAAATGGCAGACTGCTGCAAGCCAAATTTAAATGCAGATTGCTTTAATTATGGCAACTCCCAGGAGTTGGGAGGAAGCTCTGAGGTTACCAGTTCCAATTCTTCTTCATTCTGGCAGGAATAATTAAATGTAGAAAAATAAATTTATCTACATTTTCATCTCCTTCCTCAGAACAAAGGCTTCTGAGGGGGTCCTTTGAGTGACAGAACATCTGGGTGTTCTCAAGACCACCAGCAGCTGGTGCCACAGCCATCTCCACTGTGCATGAGCCAGCAATGAGGTGATTTAGAAGGTGGAGGAGAGTTTCCCTGAAGATGTTGATGGTTTCCCTCAGTGCTGCACTATAATATTTGTTTATCCGTGGATGTGTTCTCAGAGGTCCTTCACCAATTATGGAAACTGTGAGGCTACCAGGAAGCTACGCCCACTTTCCCAACTTAACCCTGTATCTCCGAGGGCCAAACTAGAGGTTAAGAAGATCCTTGCTGCATCAAACCAAAGCCTCACCTAACTCAACATCCTGTTGTCACAACCAGGTGTCACTTAGAAGCCCACAAAGTGAACCTGAATGCAACAACCCACTCCCCACTTTAGATCCCCAGCAGCTGGTATTCACTGCCTCTGACAGTGGAGGTGGAGCTTATGTTATCTTGCTGTCTGTGAGAGGATTGGTGGGAAAGAGGGAAAGGTGCTTAACTTGTCTTCCACCCATAAATTCTCTGCAAATGCCTGCCCCATGGCACCCTGCCCCCAACCTGGGCTGGCTTCTGAGACTGAGGTCTGTCTGGGGGTAGGGCTTGGGGCAGCATCTGCAACCTTACAAAGAAAACCAGCCATTAGAGTAAGAGGCAAGTGTCTCCTACCACTAACCGATCTTTCCTGAAGTCCCCATTTTTCCGTGACATGGAAGACATGGGCTTGGATGCCACCTTTTCTTAAGTGGTGTGCGCCACAATTATGTGGTCCAAGGAGATGCACCGTGCCTAATTGTCACACTTTGAGTCTGTTGTCCAAGCTTGGGGCTTGGACTAGTTTTCCCACCACCATGCCTATTTCATGGACTAGCATTCAACACCCTCCCCTCAACATCTCAGCCGTAGCTTCTGGATGTGTGTTATCTTTTGGTTCTGTTTATGAAAATACCTCCTAATCCGGGAAGGTCAAACATTTTAACATGATTCTTTTGTATGCCTTCTGCATAACAAAAGTCACAAGAAAAGTTATTCAAGTCTTGTTATTTCAACCTCATCTTATTAGGAACCTTCATCAATGTTTTTCTCCTTTGACAGCACAGAATCCTTCCCTGGCATTTGCTCTGGGCGGCTGGAATATGTTTGCTATTGTAGTATCTCCAAAGTTCTCGGCATGTGGGGACAAGGGATCCGCTGCAATGTCTTTTCTCCAGGTGTTCCAGAAAGCAGGCCGGGGTGTGTTTTGAGGTCTCAGTGCTGTGCATCTGCTGGATGAGTTTAGGCCCAGCTCTCTTCCCCACCCCAAGCTTCCATTAGGCAAGCTAGATGAAAACCAGAAGCCATAGGGTAAATAGGAAAAATGTGTAGCAGAGGAAACTCTTTGTGATTAGGGAGCCATTAACCAGTTATTTCATGTCCGGTTTGCTGTGTATTTTTTAAAAATTGTGCTCTTTAGTTGCATGAATTACTATAAATGGTGTCTCCGCTTGCAGTTTTTCCACATAAAGATTCCCCCACCTTCATTTTGTGTGTGTTTAATTTGGGCCTTGTTATAGTGATTCATAGGAAATAATTTTGTGTTTGTAAAAATCAAGTGGTAGGCCAGATGGGGTCTGTCTGGTGATCAGACAAGCCAATTTCCTAGATGACACCTTTTTCTGATTGGGGAAACCTGTGGCCCTCTAGGTGTTGCTGAACTACCAATCCCATTCTCCCTGACCATTGACTATTTTGGCTAGGGCTGATGTGAGTTAGAGTCCGGGAATGTCTATCCCCTGAAACACATTTACAGAATCCCTGCTGTAAACCTGATCATTGAAGTTTTAACCTATATACTGACTTGCATGTCATGGTTTCTTCCAAGGAATCTTTTGTATTAGTAGAGAGCCAGTGTGGTGTAGTGGTTAGGAGTGGTAGTCTCGTAATCTGGGGAACCGGGTTCGCGTCTCCGCTCCTCCACCTGCAGCTGCTGGGTGACCTTGGGCCAGTCACACTTCTTTGAAGTCTCTCAGCCCCACTCACCTCACAGAGTGTTTGTTGTGGGGGAGGAAGGGAAAGGAGAATGTTAGCCGCTTTGAGACTCCTGAAGGGGAGTGAAAGGCGGGATATCAAATCCAAACTCTTCTTCTTCTTCTAGATTGTTCAGATGGCCACGGATTTCCAACAGAATTCTCAGCCTGCCCCCAAGCTACATATCCCCGGGATTCCCTGGGTGGAAGGCATGAGTTTTAAGCATAGAGGAGAGGTTACCCTCATTTTATATTTTCGTTCTCTTCATGGCCATTCTTGATAAAGCATCTGACAGATGCTGATTATTACCAGCTGTCGAGCGAATCACAGTAAGGATTGTGAGACCTGAAATGCAACATACATGCTTTGCATTAATCACAAACATCTGTGGCATGACAGCAGGCACTTATGAAGCATCCTTCTAGATACTGAAGTGTTGCACATGGTTTAGGTCAAGTGTAAGTGACATTTTCCCATAGACAGAGAGCGTTTGCATTGCAGTATCTTTTTTACTCTGAACACAGCACGTGCTGTTTAAATGACAGACTGAGAAAACCCAGCTCCTGGCAACACGGCAGAAATTCCTCTGTTGCCATTCACTGCAAACACTTGGGCCCCAGCTACACGATACATTTAAAACAGTATCATATCACTGTAGGCAGCCGTGGCTTCTCCAAAAGACTTCTGGGAACTGTAGTTTAAGGGTCCTGAGAGGAGAACCTGCATCCTCCTCACAGAGCCACATGTTGTTGGCTTTTCCCCCTTTTGTGTGTGCAGATCATGCAATATTATATATTTAAATGTATTTTATTTGTAGTCTGCCAGTTCCTGAAACGTGAGGTTGGGTAACGATATATTTTAGCCAAAAGCCTCATTATAGCTGTTGCAAAACCAGGGCTTTATACCTGAATTCTTCAGAAAGGTCATGTCATCCTAAGAGCACTGAAGATCTAAACCCCCTTTTTAGTCAGCATTTAAAGGTAAAGGTAAAGGGACCCCTGACCATTAGGTCCAGTTGTGGCCGACTCTGGGGTTGCGGTGCTCATCTCGCTTTATTGGCCGAGGGAGCCGGCGTACAGCTTCTGGGTCATGTGGCCAGCATGACTAAGCCGCTTCTGGTGAACCAGAGCAGTGCATGGAAATGCCGTTTACCTTCCCGCCAGAGCGGTACCTATTTATCTACTTGCACTTTGACGTGCTTTCAAACTGCTAGGTTAGCAGGAGCAGGGACCGGGCAATGGGAACTCACCCCGTCGCGGCGATTCGAACCGCCAGCCTTCTGACCGGCAAGTCCTAGGCTCTGTGGTTTAACCCACAGCGCCACCCGCACATTTAGTTAGCTCTATATCCCCAGTTTCATCATAAGAACTATGAGATTTTCTGAAATTGTGTCTCCTCCCACATGTTTCCATTTCTTGCTTTTCTTGCTAGTATGACATCCCCCAAAATCCTAGTAGTACACTAAGAGTGCAAAAAGCCTTGCAGTTTTGCCAAAACAGATCCTGGTGACATGATGCTGGCAGGGATGCAGCACGAGGAATGAAAGTACTCTAGGCTGTGCTTTTCTACAAATGCCCTTCACATTTTACATGTGGATTGAGGGCAATATTGAGGAAAGCCTAACTTTTTCAGGTTCAGCTGGAGAAAGTATAATGAAAACAGAATTGGGTTGCTCTTCCCTGAACATATTTACTAGGGAGTAAGTTCCATTGAACACAATGGGACTCACTTAAGTGAATAGGATTGTGCTGTGAGTATCCCTGGGTTGATCAGGGAGAAGTGATTGATATGGCAAGGGCCAGAAGCTTCACAACTGGCCCTCAGTATGAGTGAATTCACTGGCACCTAGCTTGGGTTGATTAAACCAGTTAAAATTGCTGCTTTCAAAAATTAAACATCACTAGCCCTTTGTCAAATATTCTTAATGTGTGGGTGTTGCAGGTGATGCATGGAAGGAGAGAAGAATCGGAAGGCCCTGTTCCCGAATTCCTTACTGTGATGGTTTACTTATGCACAGAGCCAGTCCATGCAAATTATGTGCACTTAGGTGCTCTCCATGCAAAATATAGAATACCACTTGGCATATACAAAGCCTGTGTAGGTACACCTGGTGTACACACAGAGAGAGGAAACTGTATGCATAAAGGACTGATCAGTCTGTAGAGGGTTGGGGTTTTGTGATCCTAATCTCCCCCCAACCATGTTGATTATAGTAGTCCCATTAAACATAGCTGAATAGGGTAACTGTTAGCATCCAATGGCTATTTAGTCTTAAAAATTTAGTCTACTCATCACCTTTGTGATTATATATATATATGTATATGCTACAGTGGTACCTCGGGTTAAGAACTTAATTTGTTCTGGAGCTCCGTTCTTAACCTGAAACTGTTCTTAACCTGAGGTACCACTTTAGCTAAAGGGGCCTCCTGCTGCCGCCGTGCCGCTACCACACGATTTCTGTTCTCATCCTGAAGCAAAGTTCTTAACCTGAGGTACTATTTCTGGGTTAGCGGAGTCTGTAACCTGAAGCGCCTGTAACCCAAGTTACCACTGTATTTTAAATTACCCTGAAGGTAGATCATACTTGTGAAGAGCCACTGTACCCACTTGGGCGATTCCCTCTGTTCCAGTGCAGATACATGAAAACGTTTATGGTGATATGGAGAAAATAATCTCTACCGCACAGTAAACTACTACATGTGTGTGGCATACCTTGTGATAAAACCTACCATTTGGAACAGTTTTAATTATGTTGCCGCACAGAAATTCTGACATACAGACTAGCCTATTTATTTTTCCATTACAAAGTATCCTCTAGGTTTTCACAGACACGGCTGATCCCAAAAGGTAGCAATCGGTAAAATTGCAAACCCCAAAGCAAATAATTCAACTCATTGCGAGGGGAAAGGGTGATTGTGCACAGCCAAGGGGGTTCTTTCACACTTGGAACTGGGACAATGAAAAAGGAACATTAACCATTTTCTTCATGCAGAGTTTAAGCACAGGGTTATTGATCATACTCTATTAAAGGGGTTGTAGAAGTGAAAATGTAAAGCAGAGGAGGGTAGGAAGGCAAAAAAATAAATAAAAGTTTGTTCAGTATTTTAGTCCTGCTGATGGAATATCCTGACTTCATAGTGTTTATTTCCACCATACCTCCAAAATATAAACAGGACATCTTTGGGATGCTAATCTTGAAACACAGGAAATAGTTAGGAATTCTGAACATTTGTACTGTTGGTGAGACACGAGATGTTAGGCTTAAAGAGGGCTGGCGACAGAGCCTGCTACACAGGTGTCAGAATATCTCTGAAGCGGAATATAGGAAGTCCTGCTCAGAACCATTGTGATCTAATGAACACTCGGCTACCAGCCTGGTTATGAGTACTGTGGAAAGGCTCTGAGTACGACATCAGACACCAATACTGTACAGTGAATATATATTTAAATGCTCTGCACAGACTGGAATGCTCTGCCTTGAATTCCCCAAATTACTTTTGAACAGACAGTAGCTACTCAGTGGTGGTGGTGGTGGTGGGGAAGCATCTTGTGAATGCTTGGATCAAATGCATTATTTTGATTGGTCCACTGTTCCAGGGGGAAGAGTATCAGGACTGAAAATAGCTTCTAGGGCTGAGCCCTCCAAAGCCATGGTTCAAGTTAAGCTCTGCTAATTTAACTTGGTTATTAAACCAGAACAACATGGAAGTGGAAAGTGTGTGTTTAATCTGTCATTCGACTCCTCTAAAAAGACCCATAATAGTGTTCCTCTGGTCTGGATCGGAGCAGAATTTGCTGTGCAGTGGTGCTTGTAGACAGTCTTTAGGAGACAGCTTTAGCTTCTTCCATTGTATAATGTAGAAAAGAAGAAGACACGAAAGCAGGGGAAGTGGCTCACTGGATCTTTGCAGCTTCTTTTTGCATACCGTTTCTGTTGAAGCAATCTGCCTTGTTATATAAACTGTTAAATATTTGGGGAGGTAAGTGCCACTTAAGTGGAAAATCATTTCTATCCCTTGTATTCCATTCAACAGGCTCATTAAGGGCTCTGCCAAATGTACTGTTCTTGGACATCGCAGCTGCGAAGGGTGGTACCCTCTTTGCTGCAGTCATTGGGTGTTCCACATCTGGTTTCCAAGTTCTGGACCTGAAAAAGTGTTCCAAGGTCACAGATTGGGAGACACATTATCAGCTTTTTTGAGGCATTCCAATGTCCCTTTCTTGTTTAGCTATTTTATACGGGGATGACTGAATTGAGGTGGGCCTAGGATAGATTTTGGGAAAACTGGAAATGGGCCTTATTTTGAAATTGGCTGTTATCTGTGATGCTCTACTAATTTCTTAGCAATGTGGAGTTCTTGGCTGCCTAGATGTGGAAAAGCCCTATGTGACTAAAAAAGAAAAGGAAATCATAAATGTTTTGCCATCTCTGTTACACTGCAGCCAATACCAGCTGTGTAGATGCTTCTAAGTGATTCACTGGATTGCCATATGCAATGTCCATCACAACACTACTACTTTCCATTTTCTTTGTCAGTTACGTTTCCTAAATATGCCTAGTTAAAATGCACAAAAAGTAGTACCCACATATATCCGTAAGAAAGAAGGATGATGATTTTTCTGACCATCTCTTTTAATGGGCAGAAATAATTTGCCAAGGTCAGATTCTGAATGTTGATGTTTAGCATATTAAAGTCACCAAGAGCATCCTTATATCATCACCATCACCACCACCACAACCATCATCATCATCATGTGGCACACCTTTTTTGAGAGTTCATCTCCATTTGGTGATATTTGGTGTATTTGTTACATTCTAGTGGCAATACTACTGTGTTATCATTATTTTTAATAACATACACACAACTTGTGTAAGAAAATATTCAGAAGAGCAGATTTCAACACCAGAACATTTTCCTTAAAAAATAAAGAGTTAGGCTCTAAAATCTGTTGAAAGAAATGGAAGTGACTTCCATGTATGACCATCAGGAATTTTCATTGCAGTAAGTCTGGGGCTTCAAGAATACTGTACTGGGTTTGCCTCCCCATGACCAAGGTCAATAGCTGCTCTTGCAGCAACATAGGGAATATAGGAAGCTGCCTTCTACTGAGTCAGTCCAGCAGATTACCAGTTGATCCATCTATCACAGAATCATAGAACTGTAGAGTTGGAAGAGACCCAAGGGGCCATCTGGTTCAACTCCCTGTAATGCAGCTAAAAATCTTTGACAGGCAGACATCCAACCTCTGTTTAAAAAACTTCCAGTGAAGGAGAGTCCACCACCTTCCAAGGTAGTCCACTCCACAGCTGTACAGTTCTTCCTAATGTTTAGTCAGATTATTCTTTCTTGTAATTTGAATCCTGGTTTGGGTCCTACCTTCTGAAGCAGCAGAAAACAGGCCTTTTCCATCTTCCACATGACAGCCCTTCAGATATTTGAAGGTGACTATTGTATCACCTCTCTGTCGTTTCTTCTCCAGGCTGAACATAATTCTATAGCTTTCTCGCCCTAACCGGAGAAGCTGGGGATCAAACAATGGACCTCCTGTATTGCAAAACAGATGCCCCACTGCTGTGCTACAACCCTTCCCAACAACAGCTTGTGCTTTGTAGGGATTGGTGTCTCCCTCTGTACCACTCATGGGCATGTGCTAACTAGGTTGAGTAACCAGAAGGCTTTTGCAAGGCTACTGCTTGCATCATGTTCTGCCTCCCCATCCTCTAGTGCTCTCCTTCTCTGTTACGTGGTTGTGTGAGCTCCTGTTCAAAACTAAGAGCTCCAGGCAGCTAGGACACAAAAATATTTAGGTTCCAATAACCATTCCCCATTCTGCATGCTTATGCCCTACACGCGAGTAATGGGTGATTAGGACTTGTGACAGCAACACAAGCTATGGAGGATTTTTAATGCTGGTGGAAATGCCAGCACCATTGTGATAGCTGTTCGTGCTACTTTACTACTATTCACTAGGCCCGGGCAATATATCAATATATCGCCCAGGACCAGTATGAGGAACAGACTGCTATGTTGGTTTAACTCAGCAGTATATCGCTGGTGAAACCACCACCACACCTGAGTGGTGGTATATCGCCAAACTGTGATGTTTGGCTGGCGATACACCGCGATGTTGAAAAGCTGATATCACCCAGCCCTACTATTCACCTCCAAAGGGCACAGGAGTATAAACAATCTGCTGTAGACTTGCCAAGCCTCTTTGACATAAAGCTTGGTTGCTATTAAGGAAAACCAGCAGCAGAAAGAGCTATATGTGTGGGGTATATGTGTGTGTACACACACATTACATTCTATCTGTGAACCCTAGAGATTTAGGGGGAAAATGTTTCCTCACTCAGCATTAATCTAAAGTTCTTTTGTTTACTGATAAGAAAATGGAGAGCATTCCCAGTGCGACCTCCTTAGCCTAAATATTTGAAGATCTGATTGCAAAGGCATGAGATCATTTCCTGATTTGTACTACAGGGTAGCTGACCCATTGGCTTTCCTTCCACACTAGGGAGGGACAACAAGAAGCCTGGCTGTAATATCCCCACAGAGCCCAGCAGTTCAGAAAACCGATCTTCCCTCATTGCCCTCTGCTCCAGTCCCCCATGATTAATGGTTTTGCTGTTCAAACAATTTAGTAAGTTGAGCTCAACCTCATTCCTTTGAGACACTTGTCCTGATTTGGACAAATTGTTTGCTTTGGGCAGGAGCAATCATTTTAAAGCTTTGGAGAGATGTCATTGCCAAGTGTCGCCAAGGTTGGCTTCCTTGATATTAAATGGAAATGTCAGGGCTCCTTGACTAGGAAGGCTTTGCAGCAGCCGTAGGGCTCCTTTGTCCTGTTAATCATTTGCTCTGCCCCACATCCCTTTAACAAAACAGCTTCTTAGATTTAGAATGGGACTTCATATTCTGGCAAAACTCATAAAGGATCACACTCAAAAGCAAGTGTTCAGGAAATGCTTTGGGTTTTATTAAGTGGATATTGGATTGGAAACTGGTTAGATGATTTGGGCAGCGTACACACTATACATTTGAGGACATTTGAAACACATCCTCCCCTCAAAGCATTCTGGGCACTGTAATTTGTTGTTATATTATTAGAGATTTACTTATAGTCTGCCTTTTTCCCTGATGGGACTCAAGGCATCTTACAGATAAAGTTTGTTAGGGGTTGCTGGGAATTATAACTCTGAGGGGTAAACTATAGTGCCCAAAATTCTTTGTGAGAAAGAATGTGCTTTGAATATGCTTTAAAGGTCTAGTGTCTATGCAGTCTTGCATATTCTGTATTATAGTTATAGAAGCTGAGAGAGCTAGCAGAAGCCTTTGCTGTCAAAAGCAGACATTATGGAAGCTGCCTCATTAGTTAGTGGCCTTTTAGCTTGTTGCAGGTTATTCAACTATACAATGATGATTCCTTCAAAAAGTAATAATTAATGGGAACTTTCCATGCTAAACTGTTTATAAACAATGAGCTCAAGGCTGTGTATTTCAGCACAGGTAAAATACAACAGTGGGAAAAAACCCATACCTGATTGAAAATAATCCCTTGAAGATGATCATGGATTAAAACTACACAGAAAAAGGTGCAGAAACCAGTTTGTGTGGTAAAGAACTTCAGTTCAGGAAGAATGAATTGGCAGTTTCTTTTTGGAACCTCAGGGAGGAATTGTTGATCTAAGGTACCATTACAGATTAGATATTAGAGAGCAAATCAGCAAAACCTGATGGAAAAGGCCAGAAGCCAAGCAGGGTATTTTATGGGGATACTGTAAATATGGCCTGTTGTACCAGCAAGTCCTTTGCTAATCCACAAGGGTGGAGGGCCAAAACCCTTATCTACATTTTCAGTCCAGTCTGGTAGACACACGGGAGCAAATTGAAGGATGCCAGTTGGCCTTAGAAAAAAGAGCTATGCAGGCTAATCCTGCACATGTTTACTTGGAAATGAGTCCACCAAATTCAATAGGGCTCACTCCCAAGTGAATGTGCTTGCAGCCATAATTTGCTACCCAGCAAACTGACTTGCTCAGCAAAATCAGGCATTTTTGTTGGACGCTTCTTAAAAATATACACACAAAGCAAGCCGAAATCTATCAGGCGGGACTCCTGCCAGCCAGCAATTCTTCACCGACTATTTAGGTTAAAAGTTCAATGGTTACACCAAGTTTCTGGCTTAAAGTCCAAACTTGCTTGCGTAATATTGAGGTTTTAGGGTCACTGAACCCAGATTATCCCTTGTCCAAAATGCTGAATGAAAACAAAAACAGTGCAATGAAATACTGTGTTTAACCTTTTGTTAATAGTTTAATTTGCAACGGGAATGCAGAATTGGGCCCAGAGAGTTTGGCAGTTCTGGAAGCTGCCAAGTTTCCTAGTTTTAAAGAGTATATTTGTGCATGAATGCTTGGCATGTTGCTTTGCCCTTGATATAAACACCATACCTTTCACTAGAGTTCACAGGATTTTTGGGGGGGAGGAGAATGTCATTTAAATGTATGGTGTGTACCCAGTCATACAGAAACAACATCTGGTATTTTCTTGAGGAAATACCTCTAGATTGGCCACAACATTTAATCCTTGGTGTTTCTGCCTAAATCACTACAAACAAGTTTTTAAGCAGTACCCTTCATGGTGATGAGTTTTGTAGATTCACTTTCAAATGGCTATTAGAAATGGCTGAACTATAATAATAATAATAATAATAATAATAATAATAATTATTATTATTATTATTATTATTATTATTTATTATTACGGTCAGAGACCAGCTTGTGAAACACAAGTGGGACTACCATCCCAAAAGCAAAACCAACATTTAAAACAATATACAGCAATGGATTTAAAGTTTAAAAATGCAATAGGTGTATAAACCCATAAAAGCTTTAAGATAAACTACCATAGAGAAATGACCCAGAGTCGCCCATGGATCTGAGTTTGAGAATTTTCTTAACAAACAAGTTTGAATCGAGGGATGGTCTGCGCCTACAGATCTGTGTGCAGAATCTGGTGACCGTCCAGGTCGTCTTGTGACCTTTGCCTAACAGGAGAAGATCAAAGTTTTGCTTTTCTGGGAGGTCAGCAAGCCTCACCAGCAGGGGGTCAATGGTATCTCTACGTGCCTCATCGTAAAAGGGACATCTAAAAAATATGTGTTCGGAGCTTCCTATATCCCCCAAGGGGCAGGTGCAAAGTCTCTGGGCCTATGGGACTTTTTTAAAGGATCCTTCCAAGACCGGCGAGGGCAGAGCCGAGCTTCTGACAAGTATAAAAGCCCTTCTTGCATTTTTGGATACGAGAAAAAAGAGATATGCTCCCGGTGCAGCTATATCTCTCTCATAGAATCATAGAATCATAGAGTTGGAAGAGACCGCAAGGGCCATCGAGTCCAACCCCCTGCCAAGCAGGAAACACCATCAGAGCACTCTCGATTTCTACAGTTTTGTAGTTGGGGCACCTTAAGCACTCCTCTTGTCTCTCGGTGTGTATAATTCTTTGCCTAACCAGTTTTTGCTTGGCCCAAGCCCAGACTTAGAAGGGCTTGAGGGGCAAAACCCAGTTTCTGAAGAGCGTTCAGAACTGCTGTCTTCCAGCCTGACTGGAACTGGTCGCAAAGGATCAGTGGGGCTATACCATGGGGGAGCAGTTTCAGTGCCAGCCATTTATAGACTGATGTTAGGCTGATATGAGCCTCCACTCTCATCATCCCTGTTTCTAGTCTGACCCATGTGTTTGATACGCATCTGGGGACTTGTAGAAGGGCTCTAAGGAGTTTGGATTGAACTCTCTCTCGGGGGGAGAAAGCAGAGGATGGCGGGCCCAGAAAGGATCCACAAAGGAGCTGTGCCAACATTTAGGCCTTGTAAAATTTTAGGGCTGCAGGGACGAAAAAGCCCCCTTGGGTTCTAAAAAAATTGAGGATACAATTTGCTGTTTTCCCCCCAGAGCTCCCGATGGAATTTTTGTGTAGTTTGTTGGATCCTGAGGCCTGGACCGCCGTTCCTAAATACTTATAGTTTGAGACTTATTCTAGTTTATGGCCTTGGAGTTCCCAGCTTCTAAGCTTTGGTTTCCCCCGGAAAGCGAGAACCTTGGTCTAAATGGCTGAGCTATGCTGCAGCTTGCCTGTGTAAGTGAGGGAGCGTAAGGACACAAATGCTTTTTTCCACCCAAACCCTGTAAGATATTAGTTGTCCCAAAATAGTATGTTCTCAGAAGGGAAGGATAAACAAACAGAACCCATCCTTTGCTTTAAGTATTGGCTTGATTTTGTTGGTAACTACTGAAGTGAGTGGGACTGAGATCAGGAATTTTCTGGTCGCTGGTGGTGTGCCACTCCCAAATGCAGCACTGAGGGGATCGGAAGAGTGTCTCCAACATGGCCACATCCCTAGGCAGCCTGTTTGGCTTCCCAGTGATGTGGCCTGTCTAGAAATACTTCCAGATTACACCCGACTCCTCTCTTAGACAACTGCTAAGGGGACAAGCTGCCTAGAAAAGGCCCACCCTGCCATAGCCTGTATCTGCAGTCTTGTTTTAGGGGGAAAAAAATGAAGCCTCATTTAGGAAGCTGTTCAGAGAGATTATTTTGCTATTGTACTTGTTGTCTTAACCTTGGAACTTAATCTGCTTGGTAACCTTGCTTATTATGGAACCAAGGTATCTATTCACTTTTTTGGATTATTTGTTTTAGGCTGCAATCCTATAAACCCGCCTTCCTCACCCTGGTGCTCTTCAGTCAGCAAGGAATGATGGGAGTTGTAGCTTACACTATCTGTAGTGCACCAGGTTCGGGAAGGGCTGCTAAGAACCTGGGATCACCTTTCCTGTAAGTCTCACTGAAGTTGGTGAGACTTCTGAGTAGACATGCGTAGGGTTGCACTGTTAGCATTAATATCATGGTCAAATCTTTAAATCAGGGATGGGGAACTTAATGGCCATCCCATACGTTCTTGGGCTACAACTCCTATCAACTTCTGGATGATCGGAATTGCCGTACGAAACATCAGGAGGACTGCAGCTCATCCTCTCTTCTTTTTCCAGTGGTGAGGGATGTGCAAGTCTCACAGATAAATGTTTTTCTGATCTAACGGTGGGCAGCTGGGATGTAACTTTGAGATGTGTTGGTAGTTGGTGATGGTGTCTTACCTTTATCCCTTTAGAATAGTGGTTCCCAACCGTTTTGGTATGGTGACTCTCAAGTCCAAATTTACCTATTATAGTGACCTGTTGATTTATTGTCACATACTGTATTTTTCCGCCCATAAGACTCCCCATGTATAAGACGCCCCCTATTTTGGGGGACTCAGATTTAAGAAAATGGCCTCAGCACTATCTGTGTATAAGACGCCCCCTAACTTTTGACATACAATAATTTATTAGGGGGGAAAAACCTAGTCTTATACACGGAAAAATACGGTATATTTTGGACCATTGGTCTTTGGCAGCTGTTGGCTTCATTGATTTTAACTGCAAGTTTGCTTATTCTATTCAACACCCAAGCAAAAAATTACTTAATGCCTCTATCTATATGGAATTGGTGAAATATTTATAGTACTCACAAAGTTATTTACAGTTTTGTTTATGTTGTAGATGTTTCTTTAGGAACACTTATCAATCAAGGAGAGCAATTTTTAAAATATCAGCCTCTTCTCTAATAAAGTCAGTAAGATGAGAGGCAAATATTTTATTCTGCTCAACAGTTTTGCCCAGTTGTACCCCTTTTCTCTAATCCCAGTTATTCAGGGGCTGAATATTATTCCACAACAGCAAGAGCAATGAAGCTGCACATGCTCAAAAACACTCTTTGTACACATTTCTAAGACTTGCCTTCTGCTTAAGAAAAGAAGTTCAGGGCCTGAACCGTAGCTCAGATTAAGCCCTGATTTTCAATACATGTAGGTTAGACTTTGGCTAGCAGTCCGCTTTCTCAATTGCCCTTCTGCTTAGAACTGGAATGATGGAATGATCATACGGATTTCATTGGATGGTTACTAGGAACTGTAAAATAAGACCATGCCTTGAATCTGCCAGTTCATTTTCCAACATCCAGCTTGCCAAAAGTAGCTAATGTGGTTTGGTTCATTCACATAATAACTCCCGAGGCAGAAAAGGTTTTGTTCTATTTTGTCCTGCTTTGTCTGAGTGTGTGTTTTTGTTTTTATATTTTGCTGGTAAGAGCTGATCTCTGTGCTCTGGAAGACAACTTCCTGGCAAAATCTCTGTTTGCTATTCACACCACTGGTTCCAATGAGAAAGAGGGCGATACCCTGTGCCCAACTAACATGCTATCAGAGAAAAATGAAGAGAAGGCCTTTGCTCTTGCCATGCCGTGCTGTTTAAGACTGTGATAATCTGAGCCAGCAACTCATTGCAAGTAATAACAATGAGGAATGGACCAAGTGGTGGTGATTTATACAAGAGCATTCAACCACCAGAACAGTTGCTCTGTTTGGATTCCCATACAGCAAGTTACACTGAATAAATGAGGAGTGATTTAATCCCTGGGAAATGCTGAAATGGTGCAATTCACAAATCAGTTGTGCATAGGATTGCAGCCTTACAGCATAGTCCTATATATGTGTTCACTTAGAAAGAGTAACTCTCACTGTTTTCAATGGGATATATTCCTTAGTAAGGCTGGAATCACAACCCCACTGGGAGTAAACCTTATTGGATTCAGTAGGGCCTATTTCTGAGCACACATGGCTAGGGCTGCATTTTGGATGTGTTAGGTGTTTTTAGGGTGGCAGTTTTACTGTGCAATCCTACACCAATGTCTACTCAGCGGTAAGTTCCATTGGGTTCAGTTGGAGACACTTGCAGGTAAGTGTATATAGGACCGCAGCACTAATAGACTGCAGTCTTAAACTGGATTATCATCACTTCCCCAAAGCCCCTGGCCCCTTTTCCTTCCTTCTCCATCTCTCCCATGGCAGCCCCTAGAAAGCTTTCTCTGCTTTTCTTTCCCAGAGCTGCTCTGGCAAGGAAAGAAAGGGGACATGAGACATGGCTGCCCTGTAGAGTTGTACTATCTTCTCCAGTTGGGTGTAAACACTTTAACTAAGGTAGAGTCATGATGTATAGTGGGTAATGGTGCTATGGTTGCTTTTTGTGCCCATGTGTGTAAGATCTGTAGTGGGTTGTGTCTGTTTGCCTCCAGATCGCTTGCCCTGAGTCAAATATTGTATATCTCTCTGGAGAGTGTCTGTGGTGACACGACTTCTCAAAGAGACTTGAATTATCCTGGGTTGGATTGGCCATTGGGCAGCATTCATAGGATCTGCAGAGGTAGTGGGTGTCCTCTCCCTTGTTTGTTTTTTCCGTCCTTGGTTCTCCCTCAATCATAGAGGCCCCTGCAGGGAGAACAGCATCCACGCGCAACGGGCGCCTGCTCTCCAAATTAATGGCTCTGCGTATGTGGCCAAGAGAACCCTCACATAAATTCCTTTCCTTCACAAAGCATAAAACTATCCATTTCCAGCCATTATGTAAACTGACTTTACATTGAACTTGCGGAGGATGCAGTTAATCTGTGCCTCTCACAATCACGTCATTGTATGGGTGTGAGCCCCAATGGCCTGGCTGAGTTTCACTCTGGGTGATTGTATTTGGATAGCCTACTGTTGTGTAGTACTGTTGGTGATGATGCAACATTAGGACTCTGCATGGCATTGTGGTCTAAATCTGAAAGCTACAAAAATATAGCAGAGATCCCTTATTTGATTGGCTTGTGACTTGAAAGCATATATACATTGATTGTGCGTGTGTGTGTGTGTTTTTTTTTAAAACAGTCAACCCAGATGATTTCAAACCATTTATTCCTCTTTTCTCCACCTTTGTATGACCAACACACACACACACATATACCCCGCCAACTGAGCATCAGGCTTCATACACCTTTGCCCTAGCCTTTGCCCTTATATCTATTTGGACCCACTCTAGAGGCAATTGTAATTTATTTTAAACTTTTTACAATACTGCATTTTATATTGCTGCTCCAGGATCTTCTGGTGAAGGCCGAGGAGTAGTAGAAGAAATAATACTAATAGTAACAGCAATAATCTGAAGTTATCGCTCTAAGCCACAAAACCTTATGCTACAACGAATGGTCGTGTCAGTTTGTAAAGTGGCAAAGCCCTCCTTGTTGCTGTTTTACAGGCTATAATGCTGTCTTCACAAACAGACTCCATTAATGGGTGGAATTTAAGAATTATTTCTAAAAGGAAAGGAAGCAGTAGTCTTACAAGTGGCTTAAGATGCTAGTCCTAAGAATGGATGCAGAGAACTTTTCTGAGTAATTTAGCTTGTCTTTTCAAAATGATTTCTGCCTTCTCTTCAATTTATTGGATGTTGCTCCCAAGCAATAACCTCCTGCTGGGCTAGTCCAACTAGGAACTGAGCAGCAGTGTTCCTTCAGGATTTTCAAAAAAATGACTATAAGTTGTATAAAGAAGAGTTCATTGGGTGCATGCTGTGCATTGATTAAAAAAAACAAAAAAAAACTTCTTAAAGAATGGGATCTCCATTCCCTTCCCCTCTGTGTATTTCTCACATAAGCGGTCAGGTTGATTTCAAAAGGGATAAACTTGGATTTTCCAGAAACTGAATGAAAAAGTTACATAGGTAACATTATCAGTATAAAAACGGTCACCTTCTGTTTTCTGCACTGCGCTAATGACACTGAATAGTGAGTGACAAATATGCTTGACCCAAAACACTTTGTAATGTCACTTGAAATCATCTGAATGTTTGACTTTGGAAAGGTTCCAGTCCCTGGTTCTTTCTTTAACAATCAGCTAAATGTTCTTTTTGCTAGCTGGACTGGACCTGAATGTATTTCTCAGTGTTTTATGGGTTCATTTCTGTTTTGATAGTAAAGACCACTGCAGAATGAATGTATGGTAGCTTTTTTTAGAGGATCAAGAGGGTGATTTAAGCATCATCTTTCAAAAGTAGCTTCTTACAATCTTTCTACAGCTCTTCCTCACTTGTGAGCCAGCATTAGGAGGCGTTAAGAGGGTAATTTCAGTTATGTTGTTTGCTTTCGTGAAGAAAGGATTTTAGAAGGTTTTGTAGGAACTTAGGATGGTGGAATTATCTTTTTTCCACAGCCAAGTCTTCTAGCACTCTGTGGTGTTTTTCCACCTTAAGAAGAGAAAATCCTATTTAGGCATTGATTCTGGAGAATAATGGTCAAATAAAGTACATTTGTGGTCTTATTTTTTGTAGTGCTTTAACTGCAGTGCTTTCCTCCAGAGAATCCTGGTAATGGTATCTTGGAGACATGCCATGCTGATAATTATTTATAAAAGAGACATAGTACTTTCCCCTTTAAAATGAATTTCCCCAAGATTTCCTGGGGGAATGGAATGGATGCGAAGCCAGTCTTAAGTTGAGTCGAACATGTCAAAACTTCATTTCTCAACCTTTTGGTGGGCAGTTGTGAAACTAACCTCTCTGAAAGATGGGGCGATTGCTGTGGGGTTGTTTTTTTGGGGGGGGAGGAGTGTTTTTCCTTATCTTATTTAACCTTATGAGGTAGCTAAGGACTTTCTTTCCCCCACTTTCCTGTTTAAACTACATTGCTTTGGGTGGTACAAGGCTGTTCCACAACTTTCACCAGCTGCCCTTTGTGGAATGCTACTGAAGTGATGATGCCACATTACATTCTAGGATGCCAAAATTATTCCAGGAAGTGTGATCATTAGGAAATAGTACAGGTCTTTCTCCACAGCTTCCCAATTGCCACAATTCCTGGAGTGCCTTGGGAACTATGCTGTGTGATGTAACGTGGTGTGGCATTGATCTCAAGACACTCCCAGAGGTGTCTGGTCACTGCAGAAAGAAGGATGCTGGACTAGATGAATCCTTCAGGTGATCCAACAGGACTTTTCTTATGTCTTTCAGTGAGCTCTTGAATTCCAACCTTGTCACTGTTTTATATGTCACAATCCATGTCAATGGCTCTTCCATCTTGTTATTTAATGGGGGAAAGGAAGCTGAAGCTCCATATAAATTTTGATATTGAGGGATATAGTAAAGAGAGTGTGGGACTAGGGAAGGGTGTACATAGAAAATGTTGGATTAAATCTGTTACGAAACTGTGGATTAGGACTTGATCATATCTATAGTGCTGGGCTTTTTGTGAATTTATGTATAATTCCTTTCTAGTCTAAAATCTGGGATTCTAACTGGTTGTAGTTAAAAGGTTTCCTGTTGGCCAACATCCACAAGGCTTTGCATTCATCAGTTGGTGTTTGCTGTTTGGTTTAGCCCTTTTCTGACCCCTTTTCTGACTGCTTATGCTGCTGATTTCTTCTAGTGTCTGCCTTAGTTGCCTGTTAAGTCTTTGCAACCTCTGACTCTGCTTTCCAGCTGAAAACAGGTAGCTTCCTAGAGTGTTATACCTGTAACTCATTTTCTGCTCCTTACTACTGAGACCTGTGGCCTTCAAGCATATGATGCATTATCCATTTATGAAATGTGGGAAACACATTATTCTGACTGTTCACTCAGCCTTTCCATTTTGTTTTTATTCATATCCTCTTGGAGCAGCTTTGCAACATAAAAACAAGGAGTAAAGTGCATATTTAAAAAGCAATGATCTGTCATTGTTAACTGGCAAGTAAAATCAATCTGAAGGGCATACAGGGTGTATCACAGAATGATCCCAAAAGGGAGCTTGTGAGTTTAAACTGTACTATTCATGTTATTATGCCATGCTCCCAACTTGTAAGCTGAGACACACTGAGAGAGAGATGCCTAAAATCACCTACTTGTTAAGTGGAAGCCTGAATCCCAATTTTCAGCGCCAAAAAACTTGGCTTCAAGCCCATGTGTTGCATGGAACTACACAGCAAAAATTCTGGAAAAAAACCCCTAAAGGTTCAGTGTTTGATGCTCATCATATCCAGTTAAAGGAAAAAAGGTAGCAGCGGTTTCTGAATGAAACCCTAGTTGGGGCCTGTGGAGCCTGGTCCGTTAGGGTAAGGGGAGCACCAATGTCATTCTGCCCTCAACCAGTCCCTACCTGCCCTAATTCCAGTCTAGCAGCTGATACTGGGCAACAGCTTATTCCTCCTTTCTCTTAGTGTTGTCTTTGCAGAACTCAACAGGAAGGTGGGTGGGGGAAAAACTGGACTCTCCTTGACTCTGGTTCTCCTTACTGTTGGCCCCTCTCACTTATGCTGCACCACTCCAGTGAGCACCAGCCACCACTGGAATAGACAACGCTTTGATAGATGAACAAATAGTCTGACCTCATATGAGGCAACTTCCTATGTTCCCAAGACTTGAGCTGTGATATTCACCATGGGACTGATACGGTTGCAGCTAGCCTTGTTCCAGGGACACTATCTTCTTTATATAAGATATTCCCTGATTGTTCGTTCATGTTCATATGTCAAAAGCTGTGCCATTCATCCTTTCATCCCTTCATTTTATCGGTAAGCCACTTTTCCATACACAACACACACACACACACACACACACACACACACACACACTGCTCAAAGTGACTTGCAACAAAGAAACAGGGATGCATTTCAAGCAAGCAATATAAAAATAATTCCATAAAAACACAGCAAAACAAAAATAAAATGACCGCTCCCCACATCAAATGAGGGGCGCCTTTTGCGTGGTCGCGCGCAGCCCCCCCGGATCCCATGCGGCTTCTGGTAGTATGGGCTGGCTTTGCCCTCCCCAGCTTGGATACCTGGAGGTCTCCTCCTACCTTGGCCAATCACCCAATCCCGCCTGGGGAGGCGTTGCCAGGGGATCAGCCAGGTAAGGGGAGGGACTGCCCTGCCCACACAACAGAGGGTGAATCTTACCTGCAAAGCATCAGTTGGCTCCAGAGCTTCTCCCACCCTGCCCTCCCTCAGTTAAGCCTTCTTTTGCAGGTTAACCTCTTCTCCACAGGTATGTGGGCGCTGCTACATCATGGTTGCTGTTAAAGGGCCGGAAATGAATTTTCCTGCATTGGCAGGTTTTGCCTTCCCTGTAGCAAAATGTCACAACTTTGGCGGTTTCAGGCCTTGGGCGGAATCCTTTAGTCTATCTTCCCTAAATGGGGGGGGGGGCGTGAAGCGGTGACCCACGCCCCCCTTGCGGTGGTGATCCCAGGGTTCCCCGTTAAAGGAGTCTTGAGGGGAAGCATTGGCCATTCACTGAGAGGTTGTCATAGCTCTTCCCTGCGATGGCGATGAAATGGGGGGCGGGCTCTCTGCTTGAACATATGTTCTCCAGAGTCAGCCCAATCCCCACACATTCTGGATAACCCTGATGTCCCCCAGATCCCTGGGTGGGGACTGGGAAGGATAAACGCCCAATGCCTAAGCCAAGGTCTCCGTACATCCGAAACTTAATAAAGTTGTGGCCAATTTTAATCCCATAGCACGTTGTCTTGAGTCATTATTCCACTCAAGGAAGAACTGGGGAGTTTTCTTTGATTTATCTAACAGCACATGGTCAAGAATGATGGACATTGTCATCTAAAACATTTGTAGAGTACCGTGTTGACAGCCTGTGCATCAGTGTGTGGAATGGGAATTCTGAGAAATGAGTCCCCCCCCCCCCCGGTTCAGCTTTCCTACCCTAGCCAATGAAACAGAGGATGCAGAGACAGTGTGAGGGGAGGGGAGTTGTCCCATTCTTATGAGCATTTGGAGTAGATCTCCAGATATGTAGCTAAAGCATCTGATAACTGTTATGTACTGAAGTTCTCACCCTGGGCCAGCAGGGGGATACTGTAGATAGTTTTCACTCAGGTCCACGTCAGTTATTTTAGGTGGGACACCCTGGGTTGTTGTTGCTACAATGTTGATAGCTGGCTGCCTATAAAAGCAGGCCGGCTGAGCTGTTTGCTGTTCAGTTTCTGTTCCACCTTACAAAATAAAGAGCTGCTTGGAGAAATCGCTGTGTCGTCTGCTATGTCTACCCACTATTTAACAATAACAGTCAGCGAAACTGCATTAAGCTAATTGTGTTTGGTCGCTGGGCCAAGTGGATTAGAAATGAACACGTACTCCCTGTCAGAGGAAGAGGACATTGTTATAATTAGATCTCCCGGCAGAGATCCAGGCCTCCACGCCTGAGCTGGTCCAGCCCATAGCCCTGGCTGAGTGGGAAATATCAGACTAAGGAAGGGTGGAAACGCTGGTTCAAGTGGCAGGGAACTGCTGTGTTGTTTGTAGAAAACACCAAGAATACAGAGCCAAGAACAGCTCAAAAGAAGAACTGCGTATAAACAGACATCTCTGGAGGGAATTCCCATTGATTATCTTTGTACACAACTTCTAAGAAGTACAAATTCTTCTGTGCTTTATGACCATATTGCTCCCGTGTCTCTGAATAAGTTTCTAAAATTATGCCTGGCATGGAGAAAGTGAATACAGAATTGTTTTTCTCCGTCTCTCATAATTCTAGAAATTGGGAGCATCCAATAAAGTTGAATGTTGGAAGATAAAAGGAAATACTTTCTCGTGCAGTGCAGAGTGAAACTACAGAATGGAGTGGTGGCCACTAGCTTAGATCGCTTTAAAAGAGAATTAGACAGATTCATGGAGGGGAGGGCTGTTGAAGGCTACTAGCCATGATGGCTACTGCCACAACTGAGTGCAGCGTTGCTTCTGCATACCAGTTGCTGGAAACCTCAGGAGGGAAGAGTTCCCACAGGTCTCTGGTTGGCCATTGTGAGAACAGGATGCTGGACTAGATGGGCCATTGGCCTGATCTAGTGGGCTCTTTTTAGGTTATTAAGAATGCAAGTTTACTATCCTATCCTAACAGACAACTATAAACAGTAGGGTTTGGTGGGGGTGGGAATGCTGCCAGACTTTTAATTTGCTGGAATTATTATCCCGCCCCCCCCAATTGCTTGCTTTATGTTATTGTAATATAAGCAATTTAAAATACTTCACATAACCAAATGCAGCAGCGTTTTGGTTCCAATCTTATCCTGTCCTGAAATTTGTGCAAGTAGCCCACAGAAATCATAAGACTAGAGTTGCCAACCTTTGGGGACCAGTAAGCACATTTGGAATTTTGAGGCAGCGCTGTGGGTGTGTACCAGTCCTAAAATGGCTGCCATGGGGGGGCATAACATAAAATGGCTGCCATATCTGAAAGAGTGGTTGACAAAACAGGTTCACAAAATGGTGCAGGTAATGACCCTCATCAGCCACTTCATCAAAGGGAGGGAAAAGGCACCTATATCAGCCACTGCTGCACTTCCTCACAAAAAGAAGCTCATTTCAGAACGTACATTTAGTTATTTTCTCTCTCTTTAATTTTAAAGCTTCAGGACACATAGCTATATTCAGACCTTGCTATCTCTGTTTTGTGTGTGGGTGCATACATGCGTGTATGTGTGCAGTGCTTTTTTCCTGGGGTGACGCAGTTCATGAATCTAAGTTTGGCCTCATTGAGGGGCAGTATTTCAATATGAGTAGGAAAATGAGAGTACCTCTAAACATTTCTTTTAAGAAAAAAAACACACTGTGTGTATATACACATGTTGATGCTTTCATTCCCCACCCCCCGCAACTTCTCAAACTTTTATATCTTTTTTTGGAACGGTGTATTATAAGCTCTGCAGCCCTACACAATCTGTCTCAGTTTATAAATTTCCAGTAATGCACTCCACCCTGTGATTCCTCCAGTGGTCTGTGTTTTTAAAACCTCCAGACACTCTTATGTGCCTACGCTTTACAACAGTCAAGAGGTTACAGTTTTCCCTTCATAGCGAGTGCTGACTCCAAGTGTGGTGGTGGGCTGGGTGCTGGCAAATGTTAGTGCTTCTAAATATAGATTATGTAACAGAGAAGGATGCTGTAAAGCTTTTATTACCTTGCTTTTGGGGTAACTCTGCTACTTGTGTGAGCTCTATAATCCCCCCCCCCATCAGCCAGCCATGAAAACACAGAAGCTAAGCTAGATAGCTGCCTGATGTCTCTTTATTGGGTTTCCCACTGGGTCCCATGCCCATGTTCTTCTATGCTTAGGCATGGCATCTACCAAGAAGCCCTGTATGGAGCCCATCTGTCCGTCTTTTCACTTGAGATACCATCTTATCAGGAGGTCCGATCCACACATTGTATGAATCAGGCCTTTAGTGTTGTGGCACCTACTCTTTGGCACCTACTCTTTGAATATTAGATGGGTGCCATCTCTGTTGTCTTTTCAGCACCTACCGAGGGCCTTCCTCTTTCAACAAGCCTTTGAAGTTGAAATCTTTCCCATTTTGCTTCTGTTTTGGAATCGTTTGAAATATTTATTGATTTACTACTTGTTGTTTGTCTCCCTGGGCTCCTTTGGGGGGGAAGAGTGGGATGCTAATGTAAAAAATAAATATAATAATAAATACAACCATTCCAAGGCACTGGCTTTCAGCCTTCTCCTCTTTAGTCTCAGTGTTGCCCTTGTAGAGCTCAGCATGGAGGATGATGGAGACGAAACTAGAATGAGTTGGCTCTGCCTCTCATTGACTATGGCTCTGCTTACTGTTGAGCTTCCTGCCTTCTGCCCCACCAGCCACCACTGGTCTATAGTTGTTAAGTCGAGGCCTGATCATTGACCCACCTTGAGCCATAGAGCATTGAATGGAACTGAGATCCCGGGACAGGCAGATTATCCAGGCTGGAGCTGCCTTGACCTCACCACTCCCAGGTGGCCAAAAGGGAACCAGGCAGACATAGCTTCACTTTGGGGTGTTTTGAGTCAGTCAATGCTCCTGTGGCCCAAATGAAGCTTTGGAACTCAACCAATCAGCAGAACCCTTGTATCATTTTTCATAGCTCAGGAAGCTGGACAGATAGCAGTTTGATCACATCAACCAATGCACAGAACCAATCTGTACTTTCATTTAAGTTGTGCTGAACATATGATCCAGAAACTATACAACTTGCTAATTCAGGAGAGGACCAGTTAATCTCTTCAACAAATCTGAAACCGTACATTGTTATTTGCTGCCTACAATGCGTATGAGTATATGATAGAATGTATGCTGCTCACCTGGGGTACTGACCATGGTACTGCTTGAACATTTGATTCGCCAGAGTAGAATAGAAAGGAGGGTATCAGCTTTAAAAATGTTTCAACCTGCTTTCTTTCTATTAGTCATCTAAGTATATTGGAGCTTTGAAGCAAGTGCAAAGATATTTGATACGTTATATGTCATTGGTGGGTGTAATTGCTGTGACCGCGGTAGAGCAGAGTCTTATTTACTTTGCGGTAGAGCAGCCTTCCCCAACCTGATGCCCTCCAGATGTTGTTGAACTACAATTCCCCATCCTCCCTGGTCATTGGCAATGCTGGTTGGGGCTGGTGGGAGTTGTGATCCAAAACATCTGGAGGGTGGCCAGCTGGGGAAGGCTTCAGCAGACAGCTTGAACACAATTAGCGGGTGTTTGTCTTCGATAACCGTAATAATGTAAAAGAGTAATGAATGCAGTTTGGTGGGGGAAAGCCCCCTGAAGCTAGTTTTGGGTTCTCTTTTCAAGAAGGTCCACTGGCAACCTAGAAGGACACAAAGCTAGCTACCGGTTGTGGTCTGAAAGAAACAATATTCTCTTTTGCTACTTGTTCTCCCAGCCGCACACATACAGCATTGCATAATAATAACAGAGGCATTATGGCTTACTTCTGCGTGGGTGGCTTGGAGACGCCTGATCCCACACTAAACTGGCTTTTGACTTTTTGCACTGCAATTCCTACATTTGTAAGAATGTGCCTTGGAAGCCAGTGCTAAGGCTCTGAACGCCAGTCCTGCCTTGATGCTAGTATCCAGGAAAGCTGGGCTTCCTTTAGTTTGGGCTGCTTTCCTGCCATCTGCTAAATGGATTGGCAGATCATCATGGAGGAGTAAAGGAAGCACAAAACACATTCAGTCTTAAGTTATGTAGTGAAGGGTCCTGAGGAGTTGAGACAAATGAGGACATGGTATGTTAGTTTTGCTGCTACCACTGCGAAGTTAATTTTTCAGCCCGTGTGCTTGGCCTCTGCAAGAGGACAAGGCAGCCTTGTTCAGGCAAATAAATAAGACAGTGTGTCCCGGGGCAGGTTAGGGTGAACCAATAGCGGCACCCTGCCTGACAAAACTCAGCTGTGTTGCTGTTGCTGTGAGTGACTCTGCTCACCTGCCATCTCCTGCCTTTCCTCCCTCGCGCCCAGAGGAGCCAGACGCTTGAAAGAGCACTTTTAATTATTTACTCTCAAAATAATGGTTTATTCTGCAGATTAAGTGAAAAGGATAGAGCTCTTTGGTGGTGGAGGAAATAACACAAGCCTCCAAGCTGTCAAACAACAAGGCCCTTAAAAGGGAAAAATATGCAGCTTTGTGTGGACTGCACAGATCCTTCCTTTCAAACTCCTGGCAGGAGACTTCCTGTTTGGATGTACAACTCACAGTTGACATTGTATGCTGAGATCCAAGGACTTCCTTCTCTTTGCCCCTCCTCGTCTCTGACAGCAAACCAAACTCTTCATGCCCAGGTTCTTTCATGCATAGACCTTCCTCTAAAATGTAAATCAGAAACCATGTGTTTGAAGTGACGAAGGTCTCCATCCAGCCTTCAAGGGCCATCCCTTTGGCTTGCTTAATGACCTCTCAAATTTTTGTGTGCATTCAGCAGTGCTGAAGAAACTCCTTTTGCTTGGAGGCCATCTGCTCAAATGCAGCTTGAGGAGAACCTTGCTTGGTGTCTTGTGTCTCTGAGGTCGCAGTTAGAGGCCCAGGATTACCTGTTGTGGGCTGTGATGACAGCATGGCCAGTCTGCGTGATGAAGTGGGAAGTGCGGTATGATGCATGTCCCCCAGAATAGCATGAACTGAGGTGTGTTGCAAGTTTTATAGAAGTGTGGAGGCCACAAGATTTTCAGCCACAAGCCCTGGAATGCATGGAAGGGTAGGGAAAGTATTCTCATTTACCACTGTGATTGATGGTGACTGCAACATGTTGGATAAAGGGGCTGTGTCCACATAGTAGAGTTCAAAAGCAGTGTGCGGGGTCATATTAGATAATGCTTATGCAGAAGTTAACAGCATTTAATTCCGTGAGGCTTCCATGAGGTGTGTATAAAATTGCATCCTCACCAAAGAGTGTGTGCCATTTGTGTGAGTAAGCCTGCACAAGATTGAATTGCCCAAGTCTAATGTAGTGGGTATCTTGGCTAATATATTAGTTACATGCTTTTAAATGAATAAATGAAACGCCTGTGACTTTCTACTTCTACTGGTTTAATATTAATACAATACTTTAATTGCCTGCTCCGTCTTAAATTTTTCTACCTTGGGAGCACTTTTAATAAGTATGAAATGCAGTTGATTACCATATTTCACTTAAAGATCTCTTCTGAAAGATCCAGGACAATTACTTTTTTTCAGCTGCGATACTTATTCATTCACTCACTCACTCACTCACTCACACACACATACACACACACACACATATATATACCACCTCAAAAACATTTCCAAGAAGGAAAATACTACACTGCAGTTGATCCTGAATGTGCATAAGTGTGTTATATAATCTTTATCTTAGCTGTGCTTTTTTGCAGCAAATATGTAAGTTAGCTATTGTCAGTATACAATAGCTGAGTGCAAGATCATATTGTGCCGTGATAATAATAATAATAATAATAATAATAATAATAATAATAATGTTTATGATATGAAATCTTTGTCTGAGTCGAGTGTTGGAATCCACCCATTGGCTCTAGTGAGTGGTCACAGATGTCCAGCATGATCAGGAATATTAAGGACGACTGTCAAATGCATAAGCCTCATTCCGATGTAATGAAGATGGAGAAGGGCTGTGGTTCAGTGGTAGAGAATCTGCTTTGCATGTAGAAGGTCTCAAGTTCAATCCCCAGCATCTCTAGGTAGCAATGGAAATGTCCCTTGCCAGAAACATCAAAAGCCACAGCCAATCAGTGGAGACAGTCCTGAGCTAGATGGACCAGTAGTCTGACTCTGTATAAGACAGCATCAGCTAGGAGGGGGTGCTGAGATTAGCCACAGTTTAGAGTTGGGATTCAGCAATGTATTTCCATTTGTTTTTAACCAGATTCTCTCTTCAAGACTACCTTGGTTGCCCTCTTCAATTTCTGCACCTGTTTTTAGACAAAAACATATGCAACAGAAAGGGAATATCATTAGTTTAAAATATGATTTCCCAATGAGCTGTTATCCTTCAGCTTGTTACATAGCGATCCAGGGAGTTGCCCCACCACGTACACACTTTTCTGGTGTTGGAGTTCAAGCTCAACTGGTTTATTCCACATTCTCCATGCATTATTGTTAGGACTGGGTGGAACTTTTGGACTGGCCATATTTTGGGGGCTTCTGGGGTAAGGGGCCCGGGGAGGGGAAAATGCTTGGAAAGATTGGGGAAGGTGACTGGTTAGCTGTTGAGGAGCATTTCATAGGACTAACACACTATGGCTAAGGATTGATTTCCTCCTTCTGTCTGTTTTTTTAAAATAAAAAACCAAACCTGGTCCATGCTGCTCCAAGTGGCAGCAATGTGTTATGCACTGTCCCACTAGACCCATGGCTATTTCTGCCTTTCAAAACACACTTCAGCAGCAGCAGCAGCAGCTGGAAGGGCCAGGTGTGCTTATCCACTATTTGGAAAGAAGGGGAAAATAAACACCCTCACCCAAAAGATTTTAGAATTTTGCTCTACTCCCAGAAGCCCATGATATCCCCCTATTAGGAAACCTTCACCCAACAGCAATAGGTGTATAGGAGTGATAGGGAACCTTGGGCCTAGGGGCCGAACACAGCCATCCAGACTTCTCAGTTTGTCCCTTGAAACTCTCTCTAGGCTACCTTCATTCCCCTTTTCCCTCATTGGCCCTGCTCTACACTTTCCTCAAGCGCTTTTGCCTGGTTGGAATGCGTCCAAATCATAGGAGCCAACTCCTAGGGGCTGAGGTCCCTTAGGCCCCCTAAGTAAAATATTTGAGGGAGTGTTCCCCAAAGTTGATAGGCATTGTCTTAAAAATGGTGTGCATGTGACACATTTTGTGATCGATTACCTGCCCGCCACCTTATTTTATTTAAGTTGGCACCCATTGCCTAGATGGAAAATGGAGAGTTGCCTGTCTAGAAACCTCTGGCTTTTGCACGGGTGGAATTTAAATAATTTTGGTGTACAAAAATCACAACCATTGCTCCTTCCACTTTTGCCTCTGGCCCCGTCCATCACAGGCATGTGACACCCCACGCCAGAAATTTGACCATGGGTTGAAAATGGTCTCTGGCTCCTAATGAATGAGACATTGAAATCCTTTGATATTCTGGTCCAGTGTCTCTCTGCTGTTTTAGTTTGAAGTTTGCTAGGCTCTCCTGTAGGACCCAAGTTCTTGTATTTAAGACTTACCTATATGTGGTGGGCCTTTGGTGTATGTAGTGTTTCCATTTCCTCCAGCTGGGATTTAGTTTAAAACCTCTTATGATTGCAAAATGCCTTTAAAACCAACAAGTTTGCCCAGACATTCTAAGAGCTTTGTAGTGTCCTGCCATTCTTACAGGTAAAGTATGGGAATCCGCTTTTTTTGTTTTTTGGTTCGCTTGTTTTACTAAAACAATTTATTGAAGAAGAGATTATGCTCATTAACTAGAAGATCGATTTATTGAAAGATGGCCCCTTTTAATTAATTTCTGGAATGGAAAAATTGAAGAAAACACTCATCCATATGATTCATTCTGACATATTTAATCTATCATACTCCCAGATCAATGTGAGAAACTTTCAGGTTGTGGAAAATATTTAATTTGGAGGTGTGTGCATAAGCATTTAGCACCTTATTCTTGATTTTTGCTCAGTTCTTGTATGTAAAGAAGGGGAAATTTCTCCTAGGATAAAAGTTAGTGGGAAAAAGGCTAATAGCTATGTGAAGGACTCCTGTCAATATCATTTTCCCCCTTATCTCTACATTTACTATTTTGTAATTGTCTTTATATAATATATTTTTCTCTCTGTATTTTCATTTTTATTTAAGAATAGAGTTTTGAGGTATTTATACTTCCAAATATATTTACACAAAGTAGTGTGTGGGGGTGTGTGTGGGGATATTCAATAAAGAAACTCAGCCATTTGGCATTCAGTCTACCTCAAAATCATTCCCATTTCTTTTCAAAAGCTTGCTTATTAATTATCACAGAAGAAGCTAAGAAGGTTTGGGGTTCTTGGTTATATTTCTTTTCTTGCTTTCTCCGCAGATCATGATTGTTAGATAGCACCTCACATCACGATGACCATGGCTCCCCGAAAAAGGAATCGTCATGCCTTGGGGTTCCTTTGCTGCTTTGGGGGCAGCGACTTGCCTGAGATCAACCTCAAGGACAACAACCCTCTGCAATTCTTGGAGTTCTCTGTGCCAATCCCACCAGCAGAGGAGCTCAATGCAAGGTTCTCTGAGCTTGTGGTAAGTGTCACCCGCACCAGCCGCCAGTTGTGTTTTTGCAATGATTTTTGACAACGCACGGTTTACAATTCTAAAAAGCCCAATAACCAATTAAAGAACCCACCCTATAAATCAGGGCAGTCCAACAGGTCAATTGCGATCTACTGGTTGATCACGGGGCGTTCCTGGTCGATTCTGGTCAATTGCGTGATCCTGAATGATCATCCTGGAGAAAAGCAGCAGGACAAGTAGAAGTGGGGATGAGCCCTAGTCATGTGCCTTAGTTTGGGCTGGTGTACTCTGAGTAAAGCTTAGGCAAATACTACTCTGACCTACATATCTCAGGCTAATCCACCAGCACTTACTGTATTTTCTCGTGTATAACACCCCCCCCCCGTGTATAAGATACCTCCTATTTTGGGGGGCTGAACTTAAGAAAATGGGGGGGGAGAGATTGCCCAGAGTTGTTGAAAATGGGGGGTGGATCGGCACGCCACAAAAGCTGTTCCCTTGCTGGCAGAAGCCACCAGTCACCCGTCCAATTGCTGCAGCGAAAGCAAATCAACACCAGCCCTTCTTGCAGCCACCAATAACACGCACAAGGCTAGCGGAAGCAACCAATCCCACATCACCAATATGCAATGACTGTGTGTAATACGACCCCCCCCCATTTTTTAACATAATTTTTAAAGGAAAAACACTCATCTAATACATGGAAAAGTACAGTATCCACCATATTTTGTGCTTCTCTAAACCTTATTACACAGTTCCTAATATTTTAAGTGACTAAGATACAAATTTAAATATTAATTTGAAAGGGAATACATACCCATATAAATACACATTCAAATGTATATTTTGAGAGTTGTTTTTTCCCCAGTGTGGAAATGGAACAGAACTGTGGGTAAAAACATCAGATATTACCTGATGGGGAGTAGACAGATTGAGCCAACCCTAGTTTTATATCAGATGTGGTATGAATGTGACAATTGGTCATTCTGTCAGGCTGTGTACATACCATGCATTTTAAACATACAGTCATACGTCGGGTTAAAGTCGCTTCAGGTTGAGCGTTTTCAGGTTGTGTTCTGCGACGACCCGGAGGTAACGGAATGGGTTACTTCTGGGTTTCACCGCTTGCGCATGTGCAGACGCTCAAAATGATGTCACACGCATGCGCAGAAGTGGTGAATCGCGACCCACGCAGGTGCAGACACCGGTTACATTCTGCTCAGGATGCGAATGGGGCTCCGGAACGGATCCTGTTCGCATCCAGAGGTACCACTGTATTGGTTTCTACCTGGGAGCCATAGTTTACACTTTCCAGTGCCCTTTAGAAACTTCATTTCACATGACTCTTGTATGGGGGGGGTGCACTTTAAATGTATGGTGTGTACACAGACTCAGATCCACACACCCCATTATATAGGGTTAGGGTGCTCCAAGAAGGGTGTTTAATGTGGGATTGACAACTCCTTATGGCATGCAAGTCTTTTGCAGTATCCACAGGACATCGCTGGCATTGAAATGCCAGCCAGAATTCCCACCCCCCACTCTTTTATCCGGATTTACTGCTAAGTAATAAACAAAACCTTGTTGCCAGCAACCAGTTACCGATATCTCAGCATCTCATTTGGAAATGAAGCCCGTGCCTAGAAGGGTCCACACTTTTGGACCCACACGTTTATGGAAAAATACAATACTTTGGCCTCAGTTCTCAAGGGATGCTGTGCTTCTGGATTTTTTTTCTATGCTGATATTATCTTTCTATTGGGGGGGAAAAAAGCCATGTGTGAAGCACTCCCTGGATTGTATTGAAATCTGGACTGTGTCCAAGCGGGGGGGCAGGGAGCTATGAGTGTTTATGGCAGTGTTAGTTTGGAATGGAAACTAGGCTTGTAGGTTGCAGAATTTGCCTCCTGGGCCTCGCTTTGCCTGTAGCTGTGGCCTCTGCTCTGTATGCATTAAAGAAAGGCAGGCTGCATTTGTATTGATTGGCCGGGCTGAGGTTTTAATTGAATTAGAAAGGTTTGGTCTGTAAGGGGGCCAGTGTAAATCAACGACCTGGAAATGTTTGAAAAAGCTGTGTGTTGTATACTATTGTGTGGGTGCACATTACTAAATCATTATATATAGAGGAGCCTTTTCAGATGCAGACGGAGAATCTCTAGCAAGCCAAATATTTCTCTGGGCCCCTTGAAGTATGCCCAAAGGCTACAGTTTGGCCTTTGATATTTGCCATCTGCTTTGTAAAAAGTACAATAAAATGCTGCTGCATTTGACTGCATTTATATTTATAAAAGCCATGAGCGTATCATTGTGTTAAGCTTTAAAATGTGAGTCAGTGGCCGTACCTTTCTTAAATATATATATATGACGGCAGCAAAATCCAATCTTAACTGTACAAGGACAGGCAGATGTTCTTCTGATCAGCCCAGTAAATATTCATTACCCTTGGATGTTTTACCTGTGTTCCTGGAAAAAATCTGCTGTGGGCCGATTGAATATATTTCTTTCTCTCTCTGTTGATTTTATCATTTTAATTCTCTCCAAATTTCTGGCACGGGCTTTGAAAGCTCCACTGCATGCGAAGGAAGAGGGGAACATTGAGAGAGTTGTTCTTTTTCTGGGACCTGGAAAAAACCTAGCCTTTCTTTATTATATTCTCATACAGCAACAACGATGCCCTCCCTCTATTTAATTAAAGCACCAGGCTGACTTCCCACAGGAGAACTTACTATCTTCAGATGGGCGTCTTTTTCATCACAAGACGTACACTCTGACCTTCTGTACAACTGCTCATTTCTTTAGCCTTGTCATGCTCCCATCCCAAAACACGACGACACTGGCTCTTACTTGGGAGTAAGGAAGATATTTTTATTCTGGCTATAAACGGTACAGAGATAGCAGCAAGTCTGAAAGTCATGATTCCAATGTATACGAGCAAGGCAAGAGATGCAGAACTGTACAGGAGCAACAAAGATGTCCCAACACTTGTCTGCACCCTCCCCGCAAGCTTTTAAAGATGATGCAGGGTGAGCTCAATCGTTCGCAAAACTGATGGGCCTTATGAGACAGCCGTATATGCAAATGTGTGTTCTATCTGAGCTGGTGCATCTGATTCCACCTGCAAAGTTCTTGGTGACAACACTGTGTCCTGCCCCTTTGACTCCACCTCCATCACCACTATCATCTCCTGCTCAGCCCCTCCCACTGGCTGGTTGAAGCCCTCCCTCCCCAATGAGACCTTGTACTCCGCAGGAGGGGCACTGGGGTGGGCTGGGAGATCTGAGTCCCCCCTCTCCAACATCTTGAGTCACAAGGGGAGAGCCACCATCCTTGGGTACCAGCCTTTAAGCTCATCTTCTCCTTCTTCCTCCTCTTCTGCCTGGGCTGCCGAGTCATGCCAGATCCTGATGGAGCCAAAGGGCCTATGACAAACCTTCTGTTAGATTAGAGAACGATATCCTGTATTTTCACCACACGTCTGCTTCTTATTGACAGTTCAGAGGAAGAAAATCATGTGTGTGCTGGCATGTTGGAAATTAAGTAACCAGAGGTGTGCTTAGCTGATTATTGACCTCTGTCTTGGTCTCTCTTGTTCTTTGTCATCTTGTTCTTTGGTTTACTCATTTCTCCTGCTATTCTAAGTTTCAACTCTCTTCCTGTGGACATTTTGCTTGAAGTGCCGTAATGACAGATGAACTATAGCGTTTTCCTCACATGCCTGCCAGACATAGTGGGCTCCTAACTCCCATCAACTCCAGCCGGTATGGCCAGGGGTCAGGGAGCATGGCAACTAGTCAAGCAACACCTGAAATGCATTGGATTGGGGAAGCCTTGGCTAAAATATCTCCTGCTCCCCAGCACTGTCAAACATCTTTGCCTCGTTTCTGACATCTCCGTTTATGCCTAGCAAGATACTTTTTGTCTTGTGCATATTGAGTTCTGGGGTTTATGTTCTGAGCACCTTGCCTGAATCTGACCTTCTAACTTTTGCCACGAGCTGTGTGTGTGTCCTGTTCTCCACAAGTTTAAGTCTTTGTCAAAGGATATCAATAAAAAATGTAATCACTGAGAACTTTGAGAATCTCCGAATGCTCTGTAATTTCATGCTGTATCTCGGAAACCAGGCATAGCCTCTATTTCTGGACAAACTCTCAGATGGAAATGACTTTTTTGAGTTATTGTTTATCTCTTTTCCCTGCTCCTCCCACCCACCTCTGCCCTAACTCTGTGGAGCAAAGCATGAAGGCCTCCCTGTACTTCAGAGGATGCTGGTATGGCAGGTCTGCACCCCATCAGTGGTGAAGTTGGCCCAATGCCACCACTTCAGTCTGCCTTGGCTGGCTCCCTGTTTTTCTCTTCCCATCTGGCACCCTGCACACAGCTCATAATGAAGTGCTGCTGTAGTTGGTGGTCTACACAACATGTGCCAAGCTGGTTGTGTGCCTGCTGGCAAAGGGGCTATTGTAAGAGCATATGTTTTTCTTTGTGCAGATTTATTGACTGAACAGGAAACAGAGGAGGATCTGGAAGAACTTTTTTATTTTATTTTTACATTAGCCACAAAACAGGGAGAATTGCTCTCCAAATCCCCAGCCCCTTTCCTCAAACGTTAAAGGTGCCTTAAGATGCTATACCTGGATTGGGTTTTGGTGTTTTCTCTCCTGATATATGTTTGTGGCAACCCTGTGCCTTTTGACATTCACAGTTTTATAAACTGAGTTGATTATTACCGGGGACGGAAGTGTAAAAGTTGCCTACAAATTGCGCAGATTTGCGCTGTTAAAGGGCTCACAGCATCAGCCAGTAGCCAACCTGGAAATGCAAGAGGAGGCCGCCATAGAGCAGGGTACTTGGAGTGGGGGTGTCAGGAGAGTATCAGTTTTAAGCATTAAAATTAATAGGGATTAAGAATTTTGTACACTGGGGGGCTTTTGGTGTTATAGCTCTCTTCTGTTCACAACTTCTGGTCTTCCTTTTCATTGTTTGCACATCTCTGACCTTGCCACAACCTTGCTGCGGCCCAGTCAGGGTGAGCGGCAGCAATGCCAGGGCTGGGAGAGTGCCTCTGTGACTCCACCCCACTGCTATTGCCACAACTTAGCTTATGGAAAGAGTATGCATTATGGATATTCAATTGCTATTGCTGGTTCCTGTTGCATGTATATGCGCGGTGGTGGACCTAGGCCGTGAAGCTTGAACCAGAAACAAAGTCTGCGTAACCACTGTTATATTCTTCAATGGGGTTGTTTACAACAACATTTACAACATCTGTGCTACTGACTCTCAAACTGGGATTGTTGAAATATGTACAACAACAAAATGAATCAAATTGGGTCTACTAGACCCTTTTTTAAAAAAAGAATGTGGACTGATATCACTTCTGGAGCCCCTCTGGGATTAGGGGCCCTGAAGCTTAAGCTTCATTAGTTTCATAGTAAGGTAAAAAGTAAAGGCAAAGGACTCTTGAATGGTTAAATCCAATCTAAGGTGATTATGGGGTGTGGCTCTCATCTCGCTATTCAGGCTGAGGGAGCTGGTGTTTGCCCATAGACAGCTTTCCAGGTCCTGTGACCAGCATGACTAAATCGCTACTGGCGTATGGAGGACTGTGATGAGTGCCGGAGCTCACAGAAATGCCGCTTACCTTCCCACCACAGCTATTTATCTACTCACCTATTTATCTACTCACATTGAACTGCTTGGTTGGCAGAAGCTGGAACAGAGCAAGGGGAGCTTGCCCCGTCGCGTGGATTCAAACTGCCGGCCTTCCGATCAGCAAGCCCAAGAGGTCCAGTGGTTTAGACCACAGCGCCACCCTGTATGTGGCACTTAAGTTGTAAATTCTGGAAGGGGGCAGTTGATAACTACAGAATTTGTGGGATTGTGATTGCTCTGTGACCCTGCCCAAGCGAGGTTTGTGGAAGCAGCATAAAAATGAAGCCAGTCTGCATTCTGACTTGTCTGCTCACCTAATTCCTTGCTGAGTTGCTCCCATAATCTTTGTGCTATTCAAGGGGGCACTCCCCCCCCCGTGATGTGAGTGCCATGTAAATGCCTAAACAGTAAAACGAAAATGACGTTAAAGACACTAAACCTTAGAACACCAGTATTGCTTCACTCTCTTCAGATTTCCTCTGCCGCTTCCATTCTCTATGCTAATGCATTTCCTTGATTTACATAAGAAAGACAACAAACTTGAATCTTTTGTGGGGATGTCCCTGGGAAGTATTTTCTGTTAACCATGTATTAAATTAAATGGCACTTAACCATTACAGAACTATTATACCTCCCCTCCCCATGTCCAGTTCTCAGTCAAAACTTCATCCCTGCTTGCTATACCTATCAGTAGACATGATTAGGATTGCAGGTTAAAGCAGCAAATGAAGTTAAAAGGGTTTAAAGAAGAGATGCCTGCATATTTACCCCAAGTCAAGTCTTGAAAAATAACTTGGATCTCCTCAAGCCTTCATCCAAAGAAAGGCAACCTTCATTGACCTTCCAGTTTCTGCCTATTGAATGTAACATGGAATGCCTCTCCCTTTGCAGAGTTTGTGGTACCTTGCTCTCACTGTATCTGGGATCGCAGTGTTAAGTCCAGTCAAAGGTGACTGGGGTTGTGGCGCTCATTTCGCTTTCAGGCCGAGGGAGCCGGCGTTTGTCCACAGACTGCTTTCTGGGTCATGTGGCCAGCATGACTGAACCGCTTCTGGTGCAGCGGAACGCCATGATGGAAACCAGAGCACACAGAAAGGCTGTTTACCTTCCATATAAATGTTTTTTGGGGGGGATTATGAAGTGAGTCCCCAGTCATATGTGTGAGCCAAAAATGGGTCCTTGGTTTGAAAAGACTGAAGGCGTAAACCTTTCATATCTCTGGACCTTCTTCCACTTAGGCTGTTGGCCAGAAACCTCTAGCAGATAAGTTTTGTACAGTAATAGGCTTGGGGAGGGAGGACAGGCAGGGAAAGATGCTGTCCAGGACGTTGTTGTGCATAGATAGTCCTATGAAGACGGAGATCAGCCAAACTGATCGGGAATTCAGTACTGCAGAAGAAAAACAGAGCAGCTCCCTTGTCTTTCAGTTTAGATTGCAGATGGGTGTTTTAAAAACTTGTCTATCTCCTCCTGTCTTCCTCGTATCTCATCTAGTGGCTTTCACATGTGGGGGATTTATTTCACACTTCTGTAGCTCTTTTGCTAGAATATATGCAGTAGTAATGAGGTGTGTTTAATGACATGGAGAGAGCTTTCTCTTCCCCACTGAGTAAACAACACAGCCTCCCCCTCAAATGCAATGTTGAAAACATAGGAAGCTGCTTTGTACCAAGTCCAACCACTGGTCCATCCAGCTCAGTATTGTCTACACTGACTGGCAGCAGCTCTTCAGGGTTTCAGGTGGGGGGTATTTACAGCCCTACCTGGGGATTGAACCTGGGACCTTCTGCATGCAAGGCAGATACTCTGTCACCGAGCTGTGTCGCTTCCCCAATGGTATAATAGAATCGAACCTTTGCACCGTTGTTTTGTTTTTTTAAGGAAAGAAACACCATAAAGGCTCAGTGTGACTTTTTCCTTTCCTATTTTGAATCACATTGCTTCTGTATAGAATAAGATTAGCTGAAGCCTCTGAGAACGCAGCAGGAGCTGAATGCTGTGGAATGGCTATTAATAGTGTTTAGTGTGCTAAATTGTACTCCAGGCAGGTCAGCTTAACTTAGGCTGAAGAAGGGGGTGGTATGTGAATGCACACTCAGTTCTTTCTTTCCGCTTGCCTCTTGTTGTGTGTATATATACGCGGTTCCACCTCCCTGTCCCCAAACTCGCATTAGGAAATACTTCAACAAAAAGTTTGGCTGTAGGAGTGTCTGTCAGTGCATAAAACAAGTGGAATGAAATTGTCTTCTTAGAGAGAGGCATTGTCAAGATAATGCTTACAAAATGATGTACTTTTATAATACCTTTAAACTATTATAAGAATATAAGAAGAGCCCTGTTGGATCAGGAATGCTCGCTATATATGGAACCAAGAGACCGATTTATAAAACCCCTGCTTACAAATGGAACGCACTTGAACAGGGTGGAAAGGGTGAAATGGCTGCTGAGTGATACTGTTGACTTCGTAACTTATAAAGTAGCACTATATGCGTTGGCAGCTAAGAAGATCAGGAGAAAAGAACTAGATAAAGTAGTGGTCAATTGCAAAGGTGATTCAGACATTGAAGCTGGCACATTTTACACGAGAACCCCCTACTATTCTATCGTATGCAACAAATAATTTCTAGGAGACGTGATCGTGGTTTACTGTATCTGCAGTACCTGATGTTTTTATGGTTTTTATGGTTATTATTGCTTTTCTTTTTGTTCCCTTTGTGAATGATGCCATGACCTTTGGCTAGTGCAATAAGGTTGATGATGATGGATCAGGCCAATGGCCCATCTAAGCCCAGCATCATCTAACCACAGTGGCCAACCAGATGCCTGTGGGAAACCCGCAAGCAGGATCTGATCACAAGAGCCCTCTCCCCTCCTGTGATTTCCATCAGCTGGTATTCAGAGGCATAATGCCTTAGGCAGTGGAGGTAGAAAATAGCCATCATGCCTAGTAGCCATCGATAGCCTTCTTTCCCATGAATTTGTTCACTCATCTTTTAAAGCCAGCACTGCCTTCTGTGGAAGGGAGTTCTATAGTTTTTATTCTATGCACTATCCTGAATGTTCTAGCACGCAGCTTCATTGGAACTCCTGTCATGTCACCACCGATTCTCTAAACTGTTGTTGTTGTTTAGTCACTTAGTCGTGTCCGACTCTGCGTGACCCCATGGACCAGAGCACACCAGGCACTCCTTTCTTCCACTGCCTCCCGCAGTTTGGTCAAATTCATGCTGGTAGCTTCAAGAACACTGTCCAACCTTCTCATCCTCTGTCGTCCCCTTCTCCTTGTTTTCTCTAAACTAAGAAGTCCCAATTGCTACAACCTTTCTTCATAGGGGAGTTGATTGACCCACTTGATTCCCTTTTGGTTACCCTTGTCTGAACATCGATTGTGAATAGATGTCCTTTCCTCACAAGTGGGAGCAACAGAAAGGGATCTGACACCTGTGAGAAAACACAAGGGGGGAGCACAGCAGTAGCAGGCTGTGCATGAAAGTAGTGCACTTTTCCATGCATAAGACGTCCCCTATTTTGGGGGACTAAAAATTAAGAAAATGGGGGAAATTGCCCGGAGTTGTTGAGCTTTTTCACTCACTCACCCGCCTGGCCAACGCTAACACTCTTGCACTTCGCAACAGCCTCCTAATGTCTGTCCCATTGCCGGCAAAAGCAGCCTATTGCCCGCCCAATTGTCACAGCAACAAGCAATCAGCACCACCCCTTGCTGCAGACACCAATAACACGCTGCAGACCATCTCCGGCTTGCGGCATCAACCAATCCCATGTCCACCCCTAGGCACTACCCATCTATAAGATGACCTTCAATTTTAAACATCATTTTTCTCTAAAAACAAAAACAAAAAACCTAGTCTTATACACGGAAAAGTACGGTAGCTTTAATTCCCAAAGCCTTAATATGGTAAGAATCTGAGAAATAAGAATGGATCTATGAAGCAGTTTTCCAGAGAGAGAGAGAGAGAGAGAGAGAGACTGATGTTTAGCACTTATTGCAACTGAAATAAACACTTTTGTCTACACTAGAGTTGGGGAAACCCAGGTATGGGAGCCAAATGTGGCCCTTTAGGTCTCTAGCCATCCCTGCTTTGTACACACTTTGAATGCCTTTCTTTGCCTGACTGGAATGTGCTCTTCAGCTAGGATGGTTACTCTTGCTTACCTGGATAGTGAAATTAGCATTTGAATGTGCAGAAACTTCTGGCTTTGTATGTGGTTGGAATGTGATCTACTGTGCAAGTTAGAAATTGCAGCTGTTCCTCCATCCACTTTTGCTTCACGCTCTGCCCATCGCCTGCATGTGGCCACCAGAAGGACCCAGCCCTTGGGTTGAAAAAGGTTCCCCTCCCTGGTCTACACAGATAGCACCGATGTTCTTTTGCATGTACATTCCCCACTCATTTCAATGCACATGTTTTTGGGTTTTGAAGCACAGGATCTACCGTATTTTTCGCTCTATAACACGCACCTGACCATAACACGCACATCGTTTTTAGAGGAGGAAAACAAGGGAAAAAACATTCTGAATGAAACAGTGGATGTATCATTTTTGTGCTTCATGCTGTGGCCACAGACATGTGATCTGATGGTGAATTTGGGGTGACCCAATGCAAAGATCCTGAGAATCCCTGTGGATCCATGCTTTTTAACCACATTTTTGCACCATTGCAGCCCCAGGGAACAGTGGGTGCATGATTTTTGGGGGGCAGGCTGTAGCCATGGACATGCTATGTGCTCTGATGGTGAATTTGGGCTGACCCAATGCAAAGATCCTGAGGATCCATGTGGATCCATGCTTTGTAACCACATTTTAAGTGGGGAGAGAAGGAAAAACACAGAAGGGACAAGGAGCAGGAGAGGGGTGTGCAGAGAAGCAGCTGGCTAAGAATGCAGGAGAGGGGTATAATGGGAGGGAGGAAAGGAAGGCAAAAGTTTTCCCCCACTCACCCACCCAAGCCAGCCAGCGCGCTCTCTCTCTCTCTCTCTCTCTCTCCCACCTGCATGTTTTCCGGCTGGAGCACGGAGAGGAATTAGAAGGAAGGACGCTCTGCTTTCCCCTCTTCTTGCCTGGAGGGGAGGGGCTTTCCCTGCTCTTTGTTCCGTTTGAGCAAACACAGTAACGAAACAGAAGAGGGGGGCAGTAAGACCCTGAGGCAGAATGCAGGAAAGCAGCCGCTTCCTCTTTTCAGGTTTCCCTTCTCAGAGACGGGATTTGATTTTTGCCTGATTTTTTTTGCCTCCACTTGCCCCAATTGGCTCCAGGGACCACACATTCACTCAATAACACGCACAGACATTTCCCCTTCCTTTTTAGGAGAAAAAATCTGTGTGTTATAGAGGGGAAAATACGGTAATTGCACAATGAAGGGTGAGAAGGTGAATTTATCAGTAGCAGGATAGAAGCGATCATGCTATTATGAATGGCACTACAAGGGGGTTTCCATGACCAGCTGTATTTAATTTATCACTGAAAATTAAATTACTGGGGCCTGTGATCTTCTTTTCTAATGTGGTGTTTATTGATTAGAGTACCATGGATACGATTCCCTTAATACTGTTGTACGGAGGCTGTTCAACATTACATAACAGTTAACTAACAATAAGCCTCTCAGACTAAAATTGCCAAGGGATTTTTGCGTAGTCGGGGAAGAGCAATCTAATTTGGAGTTTAGCCAGTGGATCTTCCTGAGTCATAGAGTGCCAATGGGATTTAGCGGCTAATGGCTAGGTGTTGTGACTGCTTCAGAATGGCCCTGTGCACCAAGTGCAAATGCTGAATGAGCCTGCTGGCCCACAGGGAATTCTTGACCCATTTATTTAAGCAGGCTAGTGAGTGGAGGGAACTCAAATCATCATTGCAGATTACTGTAATGATTCATTGTTCATTATTGTAATATAAAACAGTTTGCTATTTCACACGTGATAAAAGCTTCACTGCTGGAAGACCTCACACAGAGATCTTGTCATGCCTCATGTGCAATATTTTTCTATGACAGTGGTTCGAACATTCAGCTGCGAATTGCCAAGTAATCAGATGAGATTTTGAATATGCATGTGCGAATCAGCTTTTATTGATCAGCTCTGTATTTCAAGTGCTTAATAAATACTGCATACAGCATACCATGGCTTCCCCCAAAGAATCACGGGAACTGTAGTTTTAAGGGTGCTGAGAATTGTAGCTCTGTGAAGGGTAAACTACGTCTCCCATGATTCTTTGGGGGAAGCTGTGTGCTTTAAATGTATGGTGTGTATTCAGAAAAAGTCGCAAAGGATATTTCATATTTATTGAATTGATTGTAAATATTCATTGTATACAAAAAAGGTGGATCCAACCTGAGCCCTTCCCCCTTGATGGCTCATATTTTTACAGCATTAAAACATTTCTTGACTTATGCTGCAAAACCTGATGATCCATATGCCAGAATATTTAGAACAATAAATGCATGAATGAAGCCGCAAATGCTGTATTTTATCCTTGGATGTTAAATGAAATTTTCAGTGTGTTGTGGCATCATCTTTATTGCAGCAGTGTATAGATGCTTCCTTGTGGAGTGGCCCCTTTAATCTAATGAAAAATAAACATAAACAGATTTATATGGGCCAGAATCCAAATCTGAAAAGGAAACAAACACTGGCCTGGTTATCATAGGCCCTCTAAAAATACCACCATTTAACCTATTGTCAGTTCCTTCAGCCAACATATTATTGCATTAGGTATTGCAACAGAAGCACCCAAATTCTTTATCAGTTCTTGCCATAACCCAGAATCCAGTGATATTCTCCCTCTAAACAGGAAGAATTAGGCATTTAATTAACTGAAAAATATTCTTTCCCGTGAAAAAAGTGTTTTGTGAATAGTTGATGGGAGGGGGCGGAGATAATGGTGTTTTTGTTAGTTATCTCCATTTAATCAATTAATCACCCACGTTTGCTGCTGAACAATGAGCCTACTTCCTCTAATTGTTGAGCAAATTGTAATGTGAAAAGTACACAAATCTGTCATGGAGCCAGCAATTCACTACCGAAAGCAGAGCACAGTCATTGAAGAGCGTGAATTATTGTACCACCCAGTTGCATAGCTGCTCTGTGGTTATCTCCCAGGCAACACTTTGTAAACGATTCCAGTGATGGGTGTGTGTGTGTGTGTGTGTGTGTGTGTGTGTGTGTGGTGGCTAAAAGTGTACTTGAATGTCTGATTCTTGCTTGTCTGGGGTGCTACACTGGAAGCACTTTTCTACAAGTGATTCCTGCAGAGCCCAGGACTATATCTGAATGACTTGATCATATAAATGGTGTTGATTGCATGGATATTTTCCATGGAAGGGAGGGTGTAAAACCCCATAGGCTCAATCTAGCCAGTTTACTTGCATCATTTCCATGAATCTCTGTTCACTGCGGCTGCACTAATATCTGTAGGACATTTTGCTTTGCGTTAAATGGCTCCACTTGAAGTCTTAAAACATCGTAAATGGCGTTTTGTTTATAGGACTACCTGCTCTGACTTCTTTGCCCTGTCAGCTAGGAACTGAAGATAAATCACAGAGTTGCCCCAGCAGTCTATCCTTCTGTTGCCTGGTGATCTCTCACTTTGACAAGTTCACTGATAATTTTGAGCCAGTGCTGAGTCAGTAGGTACAACTTCGGTTTGCACCTCTTTGCCTTACAGGTGAAAAGGGTGGGCTTGTATGTTTCAATGCTTTTCTATTTTGGAAAGTTCTCTGAATGTTGGAAGCAAACACGTGTGTATGCGTGAGGTCTAAGCTGTATATACTAATTTACTACATGCATCTAGCATATGCTCCAACCTTTCCTGAGAGGAATTTGGGACATCTCCTGCCCACTCTCCACCTTGGCTGGTGCTCTCTCTCTCTTTCCCCACTGCCACCTGTGGCCACGGGTGGAGGTCATGACATGGCAAAGGTGGCAGAGGCCGGGACATGCCAGAAGTGCATTGTTGGTGCACATTTGAAAAAGTCAACAATCTCTGCCTGGACTGCACTACCACCTGCGTGCTGGGCTGTCCCGCTGCTGTCGCCTGCAGACATTGCCTGCTGTGCAGCAGAGGCCATGACACAGCCGAGGAGGCTGCAGCAGAGTTTGGATTTTGGATTTGATATCCCGCTTTATCACTACCCTAAGAGTCTCAAAGCGGCTAACATTCTCCTTTCCCTTCCTCCCCCACAACAAAAACACTGTGAGGTGAGTGAGGCTGAGAGACTTCAAAGAAGTGTGACTGGCCCAAGGTCACCCAGCAGCTGCATGTGGAGGAGCGGGGAAGCGAACCCGGTTCACCAGATTACGAGTCCATTGCTCTTAACCACTACAGAAGAGCATTGTTGGCATGCTTCCAGAAAAGCCTGTGCTGCGCCACTGCCTGCGTCCTTGAGGAAAGAGAATAGAGGGCCAGAGAGGATGACAAAGGAGGAGTGGCAGTGCTAGTTCAAAGTAGGCCAGTTGAAGGAGCTGAACTGGGGCCACTTTGGTTTTTCAGGCAGGGGTGCTCACCGTTTTTGAATACCCTTGCTGTGAGCCATTTGTGGGGACTGGGAGCCAAATAATTTGAGCGAGTTTATGCAGTGGTGATTAATGAGCAGCAACTAATTAAATGGTAAACTGAATTTCCTCATCTCACTGGCTTTGGCAAGCTCCTGCAGTGTTTTGCATGCAAAAAGGAGCTGAAAGTAGTGGAACAGCAAGGTAGCTTTCAGTATACTTCTAACCACATTCAATCAGAAATAAATCCTGTTGAATTTCAGTGAGTCTTAGCATTCCAGTCTATGATGCTTAGGAGGGTGGCACCCTTTAAACATTGCAGAAACACCATGAGAGGGTCAAGGATATTTATATCCTATTTTTATTAAGGGTTTTAAGGCAATTTCTCTCCCTCTTTCTCTCTCAAGTGACTTCTGTGAAAGTATAGCACTACATGAGAGAAACAAATTCTGAGCAAAAAAACCCTGAGGATCTGGTATCAGGATTCCATGCTGACATTGGAGCAAAGTGTAGGTTGACACTCTCTCAGCTCCCTTTGAATGATTCTCATTACTAGGCCTCTCGCTCTTCCTCCGGCTCTTTTACATAACACTGTTAGAAAATTAAAGGTTAGCCAAGGCTGCGTCCTGCGGCCAGTGTTTTGCTCAACAAAGTCATTTGGTAAATAGGATGCCTGCGAGGAGATGGAGTTGCAGAGGAAGCCAGAGGGTGACACCAACGCCCTGCCCTGGAAATGCAGCCTGCTTTTGGCACAGGGCTCTTGCTCGGGTGCAGCGATTGTCTCCCCGCACCCTCCCTGAGCCTTTCCTGGACCACGTTCAGTGCCATGAGCCAGCAGACTTTTGTTTGAGCAGGAAACGATCAGAGAGGTGTGTGCCTGTGTGCTTTGGCTTGGGCTGAAGTGCAAATTGCCGGAGTCTTTTCTGAACTCATTAGTGTTAAGAGAGCTGAAGCAGAGGGAGGGGAGCGGGGACCATTGAAAAGGAAAGGGTATGGGCGGGGAAGCCGGAAAAGTAGCAGCTATTTCCTAATAACCTTTCCCACACCTAAGCTTCCCTGACAGGGGCTCATCTGAAGGGCCCTGGCATCAGAAAACAGAGAGAGGAGAGGAGGAGGAAAGGAGGGGAGGTAAAGGGGCGAGAAATGGGAAGTGAAGTTAGGGGATGGGGGATTTCTGCTGAACTAGCAGTTGCTGAGGTGATGTTCTGTTAGATATATTATTGCCCAGAGGTTTATATAGGGTCATTCTAGGTATTCTGCGTTCCTCAGATGCAGTGGCAGATTCAACTGTGCTGAGATGCTGAGTAGTAGCAGAAGGCAAGAAATGTTCTGTTGCTGTACATGTTGGGAAAATGATGTTGTGGCCCTGAGGCCTTGAATAGAGTGTGGCCTTGCAATAATTGGCAGTGATTCATGGTCATTAAAGTCAGAGTCTGCACATGTTTATTCTTGAACTTCTCTTAGTGAAATCAGACAAACCTTGAAGTTTCGTGTGTCTGCAAGGGATGGAGGCTGAAAAGATTTGGCTGTGGGAGTTACGCAGACATTTTTCTAGAGGGTCTGGATTTTGTTGAGCTCAGGGCTGGTTTGTATACTTTGGAGGTTGCTGCAAGGCTAGTCGATCCCCACAAGCTGCTCCCCATGCATTCTTGTAAGCAGAGGATTAGAAGGTGCCATGTGCTTCTCCAATGTTCTATCACTCCAAAGGAAGTGGTTCCTGCAAATTTTATTATTTCTCTTTTTTGGTTTTTTAGTTTGCAATTCAGCCAAAAAGCTCTCCCTCACCAGCAATGCAGATAAGGCTTTTGATGGCTGCTAGTCATAATGGCTGCATCATCACCACTACTTTCTTTTGTATGCTGCTTTTCCACAAAAAGAATTATGTGGCTTAACACAGTGGGGACAACAATAGCTCACAAAAGCAACAATCTTGAGAACAATTTCACAACAACAGCAATAATAAAACATCAACATATAGCAAATGCAACAGCAGATTAGGTTGAACAAGTGAGCGAGGAGGCAGGGAGTGGGAGGAGAGCCTATAGATCGTTACATGTTGTGTAATCTAAAATCAATACATAAATCTTTCTTTTTTTAAAAAAAATGCAACTGCGTATACAGATCAAGATTTCAGCTCTATAAATGTAACAACATTACACCTCCTGGTGGCAGCAAAAATAATAAAGGATTTTGAACAGTTTCACCTTAGTCCTAGATGATGACTACGTTGATTCTCATAATCATCATTATGATAATCCTTGTTATTGCAATTCATTTATTAATTGCCTTCTAAACCACTGTGTCAAGGCAATTTGCACATAGAATAATTATAAACAGTGAAACACACAAAGACAACTGATACATTTAAAACAAAACTAAAGCCCTAACAAATGGACATTCACGCAAAAGACCCATTTATTCAGCTAGAGAAACCAGTTCTAGTACTTCTGTATCCCCTAGAAATTAGTGAAGAACCAAGTCAGCATGATCAAATGTCTATGTTACTTCTAGTTTCAGCAGCAGCTTCTGAGTACCAGTGGTTTGAGATCAACAATGTGTGGGCTATTCCCTTCATGTCCTGATTGTGGGAAACAGGATGCTAGACTAAATAGGCCTTTGGCCTCTCCTTACGTTTTTCTTTTGATCCAGCTCCTCAGTTTACAGGTGCCCCCCCTGCCAGCTTTTTGAGCAGGGTGCAGAGGATGTTCCCTGGCCCAAGCTGCTGGGATGAGAGGAGAGATGGCCAGGAGATAGAATATGGCCATGAAGCAAATTAGCTGGGAAGGATCTGCACACACACACATCCCTGGATGCCAGTTGGCGGTCTCTGATCAGTAACACTTAAGAGAGAGGGAAATCAATGCACAGGCAATAAAATTAGCCCATAGTCGAAACAAAACAAAACAAATTCCTTCCAGTAGCACCTTAGAGACCAACTAAGTTTGTTATTGGTATGAGCTTTCGTGAGCATGCACAATTCTTCAGATACACTGAAACAGAAGTCACCAGACCCTTATATATAGTGAGAAGGTGGGGAGGGGTATTACTCAGAAGGGTGGTGGGAGTGGGTGATTGGCTGATAGGTGTGGTAAACCTGTTGACGACTGTTAATGACTGCAGTTGGTCTTACATGAAAAACCAAGGGGTGAGATGGCTAAAAACAGCTATATCATGTATAATGAGATAAGAATCCAATGTCTCTATTTAGACCAGGTCTCTCCATGGTTTTAAGTTTGGTAGTAAGTTGCAATTCAGCAACCACAACAGGTTTACCACACCTATCAGCCAATCACCCATTCCCACCACCCTTCTGAGTAATACCCCCCCATCCTCTCACTATATATAAGGGTCTGGTGTCTTCTGTTTCAGTGTATCTGAAGAAGTGTGCATGCACACAAAAGCTCATACCAATAACAAACTTAGTTGGTCTCTAAGGTGCTACTGGAAGGAATTTTTTTTGTTTTGTTTTGACTACAGCAGACCAACACGGCTACCTACCTGTAATTAAGCCCATAGTTTGTGTGGAGACCTGGGAGGCAAATGCTCAGATGGAATCCGCTCCTTTACTCTCAGAGCATTTGCTGACAGGATCACGGCTTCTCTCAAGTTGGTTTATGGCATGAGGCACATCCCAAAACTATGATTTCCTTTGCTGTGCATGGAGGAATGTGCCTGCCCATGCACCGTCACTATGATGGTTATGTGAGTTAATGCACAGTCAGGTCACTTTCTGTACATGGGATAAGTATATGGAATCTGAAGGCGAAGACAGACAGGCGTTCTAAGTGCGGAGAAAGTGGTTTTGGTCACACGCTCGCCGTTTTGTTGTTGCAGGCATTTGTTTTCAGGGCAGAGAATATACACTCACTCAACCACTTCCACCGCACTTAGAATGCCTGTCTGTCTTCACCCATAGCTTTGCTGCAGTGAGGTATTCTCTTGGGTGCTGTTCCAGAGTGAACTCGTTGCTTCTAAGTGTGAAGTGTTTAAAACAAAAAACTGCCCTCCTAAACTTTGTGTTTCAGGTCAGTCTTAGCCACAGGGCCAGTTCCATCATTTATTGAGCAAGCATCTTGTAAACCTCCCTCTCCTCCTTCCAGTCTGTGTAGATAGACACGGAGCTGGTGTGTGCATTACTATTATTTTTTTTAAAAAAACCCTACAGTTTTTAATCTAGGGCTAATTTGAAATGACAATAGTCATTTCAAAGCCCTTTCACTCTCATTGAAATGGGTTGTTTAAATTCATTTATCCCCGCTCCGTGACAAAATGATCAAACACTTTCTTTTCTTTAAATCCTCTTACTTTCTCTAAACCTCTTTTTCTGCTCTTATATATTCTTCTTCTTCTTCTTCTTCTTCTTATTATTATTAAAATATCTACAAAGGTTCTGGTCTAATTTCCATTGCTGTCCCGAGTACTTCTGAGAGTGCTCAACTTTCTTGATTGACGAGATTGATCCAGACAGTAGGAAACCAGCGTAATTAACCCCAGAGTAAATAAGCCAGTGTAATTCGCCCCTATTCCAAACACTATTCAGGAGCAGGGCTACCACGGGTTGAGCTGGCCTGAGTCTGTCAGAGGGAAAACAAACCATTAAAGTAGACTTTGACTTACGCCATCCTTTCCCCAGTGTAACTTCCACTGGGTTGTTAGCGGATGTGACTGGGTTAAATGGAGTTCGGAATAGGGGTTTGTTTTCTCCTGCCCCCACCACTCTCCTGGAACACCCCTTTTTCAGGATTTGCCTAGCTTCAGCTCGGCTGGCTTCACCTGGGCCCTGGCTAAGCCCTGGTTGCACCAGAATGGAATACTTATGCCAGTGTTCCTCTGGCTGAACTAGGATAAGGGACTTAAGCTGGCTGAGCTCAGAGTCAACTGGAGATCCACTTGTTCCAAACTCTGCTCATCCTGGCAGATCTGGGGTTTGTATTGCTCCCTAAATGGTCCTGTGCCTTGCTCACTTACACCAGATTTGCTGTGTCCTCTGCCACAGAATATAAACTCTCCAATCCACCCCTTGTAGACAGGGCTGGAATGGAGTATAAAGCACATTTTTAAAAAGTATTCCTTGGGCTGTTACCAATTCAAGAATGCGTCTGCGAGGCAAAATAAATCCTTTGTTTGCCATGTGGTCCTACTCAGTTCGCTTGTTAACACCGTAACAGCTATGCTGGATTAGATCCTAGTTTGGAAAGGACCACAGATTGATAGTACTCCTTTAGTCTGTTCCCCACTTTCTGTCCTTTCCCCAAGCCCCAAGATGTCAGAGCTTGTTCAGCATACATTCAGTAATTCTATGGCTGCCCATAAAAGACAAAGCTGAGACCTTGTTCAAGTTTCCCTGAGCCTTTCCCCCGCCTCATAGTGGTGACAGAGTGAAAGGCTCTATGGGGGAAGCACACCTCTGCCTTGGAAACTGCAGCTACACCTGTGGAAAGCTCCGCAGGCCTAGATCCAATCCTGGCAGTATGCCCTGAGGTAGGGCAGAGGCAGACTTGTATCTGCTCAATCCAAAATTGCTCCATTCTCTTGAGGGGCCCAGGATTACACCTCTTGGTTACGGAGCTGGAACAGTTAATTCCATCCCTAGAAATGAGGATAGAAAGAAAGAAAGAAAGAAAGAAAGAAAGAAAGAGGGTGTGGGAGAGACACCAATCTCCACCTGCTACCTGGCAGGCATGAATCATCCAGATTTTGGAAGTGACATATTGTCTGCCACTTCACTGTTCCACTTCTCCGCTTCTGTTAGGATTGCTCGGCCCAACCTGTAACAACTAGGTCAGAGCATTAGCTCATCTAGCCCAACACTGGGTGATCCTTATCTGCATACCTGGTAAATATGTTCAAAGAGCAGGGCACTTGTGAAATTATCCATGCATTTAACTGTGGTTCACTCCCAGGAGAAAGGTTATATGTGCTTATTTCATTGTAAAGTGTACAAAGGAACAGTGTCTGAATAAAAGGTAAATTAACGCTTGTTTGCAATGAAGGTGGAGTGGAGACAGTCATATAAATTGGGGGGGGGAATATCCTTATGCAAAGAAATATTTAACCCTCTGTATACTTGACCAACATATCAGGTACCTGGTACTCTTTCTTGCTCTTACAGCCTGGTGCTGTGCAGATGTTTTGGACTACAAAACAGCTTGATGGGAATTGTAGTCCAAGCGTATAGAATGAAATACGTGAACAGAATGACTTCCATTTGCACAGTAGAACTTTCACACACACACCCTCTCCTGCCCCTGTGCACTTGCACCCGTCCCTCAATAGATTTAGTGGAGAGAGAGAGGGAGAGGGAAAAAGGTAGAGTTCTATTGTGCAAGTGGATGATGTTCTCCTTATGCAAAGCACTACTTAGTGCTACATTGAATAAAAGCATCTAAAGGATCCCAGGTTCAGAGCCAAATCATGTCAAGCCAAACCATGGCTTAGCTCTAAGTAGCAGAGCAGCAGAAGACCAGGAGGAAGAGCAAACTGGCATGATTTTTCCTGTATAGCGACAGTGCTTGCACATCCATGCTTTGGCTTAGCTCAGTCTTTGGCCCCAAATGTGACCCTCTCTGTCTGGCCCTTGGTACTGTCCCCAGTCTGCACCCCCTTCTCAGCCACCCCTTCTTTCCCCAGATCACACCCCTCAGTTAGCCATGCTTCTTGATCATCGTTGCCTAAGTATCCTTGAATTGTGGTAATGAGTCTTGCTTGTCTGAATGGAGGATAGAGAGCTGTGTATCACTGTGAAGAAACTAGCCTATTGTACAAAGGTAAGAAGTACAGTGGTACCTCAGGTTAAGTACTTAATTCATTCTGGAGGTCCGTTCTTAACCTGAAACTGTTCTTAACCTCAAGTACCACTTTAGCTAATGGGGCCTCCAGCTGCCACCACGCCGCCGGAGTACGATTTCTGTTCTCATCCTGAAGCAAAGTTCTTAACCCAAGGTAATATTTCTGGGTTAGCTGAGTCTGTAACCTGAAGCGTCTGTAACCTGAAGCGTATGTAACCTGAGGTACCACTGTACATTCATTTTCACTTCTGGCCCCACCCACTATTGACATGTAGCCCCTGGAAGGTTACCTGGAAGAAAATTTGGCCTCGGGCTCAAAACGTTTCCCATTTGTGATGTAGCCTTGTGTGCAAACTGGGCCAGTCTTGTTCAGTCACCCTCTGTGGGCTGATATGTATGTTCCTTCCTGGAGTGGCAAAATCATGGTCATTTTTTGCAGTGAATAAGAAGTCATTTTGTTTGAGTACTCTTGCTTGGTGAAAGCTTGCGTTTGCCATGACGGAGTCCCTTTGAGGGTGGAGGAGACCCAAATGTAACAAAAAATGACACATTCCAGTGGAGCCTTCCCAGGATTGAAGAGCATTTTCCATCACAGACTAAATGGCAACAGTGGCCATGGTGAGAATCTTCTGGTTTTGAGGAAAACCATGGAGACGTGCAAGCTGAAACCAGTTGAGTCTGAAACAAACTATAAAAGTTCGGATGTTGGTACAGAAACTCCTGTGCAAAGCACCACCTAGGCTCCACTAAATGACCATGCAATTATAAAAACCATTCATTAAAAGTGGAATGACTGGTCCTGTGAGAAGCTTCTTATAGCAAGGGTTCTGTCAAAACCACCTATAAATAGTAAGAGCTAGGCTCAAGCAGGAACAGCAGATTGACATAAATGCAACATGAGTTACTATTCCCAAAATGAAATGAAAACATTCCTGTGAGAAACACGTCCTCCAAACCCACACCCCTCGAGTTTTTAGGGGTTTGAAAAAGAATTGTAACGATGGATGGTGGGGGTGGGGGAAGGAATCCAAGAATCACAAAAATGTGGCTAAAATTAGAGTATTGGGTGTGTTGAGATTCTGAACAAAGATTGTAGCATCATACTTGGAAGCAGCAGGGGGTAAAAATATATGAAGTGCAATCCACACTGGAGGGTTTTTTGCTTGTTTTGACTTAATAAAAAGCCACAGGCTATTTCCAATGAGAGAAGAATGGATATACAACAACTTTTGGAATATGCAGAAATGGCGTATTCAAAAAAGAATATAGAATTAAGATAAATAAACTTCGCCACAACAAGGCAGTGGTCCATGAAGGGAACAACAATAATAACAATAATAACAATCACTAGTTGCTGCAGAAATGTAGAAAGTTAATTTAGAATATGCAGGAAATGATAAAATAAATTTAAGGAACCACAGAAAGAGGAGGCAGGAAGTCAAATTGTTTGAAATTGCAATGTATGCAAATGAAAACTATAAATAAAATTATATTTTTTTTAAAGCCACAGGCTACAAGCCAGTGGGTAATTCTCCTGCAAAAAAATCCTTTGAAAGGAATGGGAATGAGCTGCTCAAGAACCCTACTCCTCAGCTGGGATGGGGGAGAAATTTTGTTCAGTTTGCATTTAAAGCCAGGTTTATCGAATTTGGACTTTCTAAAACAATATGGGAACTGAAATTCAGCCATCCTTCAAAATCTGCATTTATCCAAATTTTGTGATGCTCTTCTCCAGCTAAATAATATTTTCAGAAATGCTTATATTGGGGGGATGTGCCTAAAAATGAATATATTAGTGAAAACAGCATACAAAAATGCCTTAAGATCAGGAAAAACTGTTAGCAAAAATGTGTGCATTAGTTAAAAAAACCCCGCATACAAAAAAGGTTTATCAGGAGAAATTTGCACTTAAATGCTTAAGAATTTTCACGAGGATTCTTTTTTAATAATAATAATTGTTGTTGTTTAGCCGTCTTAGTTGTGTTCGACTCTCTGTGACCCCATGAACCAGAGCATACCTTGGAAACTCTCACTTTCTTCTCAAAGCTTCTCCTTTTTTATGTCCATGGAGTTTTCTTGGCAAAATACTGGAATGGTTTGCCAGTTCTTTCTCCAGGTGGATCACATTTAGTCTAAACTCTCAGCTATGAACTGTCCGTCTTGGGTGGCCCTGCGCAGCATAGCTCATAGCTTTTTGGCAGGGGCGTCTTACCCATAGAGGCTAGTGGTGCGGAGCACCAGGGCGCCAAGTTCTGGAGGGCACCAGGGAAGAGGCAGAGGCTGGACGCGGTGCCTCCTGGCATCAGCTCACTGCCCTTGCCTGCCTCCGCCATGCCGAAGCAGCGTCGCGCCTGGAGCCTCTGTTTGCCATGGCCACCACGGCACGAAGCAGCCAGCTGAGCCAGGAGGCGAGGCAGTGCATCCATCCTCCACCTCTTCCCCGCCGGAGGAGCCACTCTCCACCCGCTGCCTGCCTCCTCCAGCCCCACCGGTCAACAACTCTGGAAAAATGGGGGTGGTGGGGGTGGAGAGAGCTTTGCACCACGGCGTCGAATATGCTTAAGACGGCCCTGCTTCTTGGAGTTATTCAAGCCACTTCGCCACAACAAGGCAGTGATCCATGAAGGGGAACATCAATAATAATCACCAATTGCTGCAGAAATGTAGAAAAGTGCATTCCCAAAGTGGGAAACGGAAAGAACCAAAATGGGCAGATTCTTTGATCCCTACTCTAGAGTTCCCCTTAAGTGCAAGGAGGCTTGTGTAGGAGGTTCAAGAACCTCAGGCCTACGGGACCAAGTGCAGCCTAGCATTCCTCTCTGTCTGACTCTCCAGAATCTTCCTAGGTCTCATCCTGACCATACCTTCTCCACACCTTGCTTTATTCCTTTTGTCTGGCTGGAATGTGTCATTGAAGTGTGATAATGCCACTTGCTTCGATGGAGAGATGTGCGTATGTATGTATAGAAACCTTTTATGTTTGAGTGGCTGGAATTTGGCCTATTATACCAACCTAAGCGTCCCACCCATTGCCACACCTGCTTTTTTTCCTTTGGCCACACCCACTACTGGCATGTAGCTGTTGGAAATTTGTCTATATGGGAATGCAGCCCTTGAGCTGGAAATGTTTCCCCATCCCTAGAGTATCAAATCCATCTTTTACGCTTAACGTCTCACAGAGCTGAAGGTCGTAACACAACATACCCTCTTAGGTTTCCTCCTCCTCACTCTGTTTCTTCCTTTCATTTTCATGAGTTTTTCAGTCATTTCAGATCTGGGCCATCTTCCCCTTCTGTTTCAGGAATCTGGTTTGGAAACGTTTCCTGCTTTGGGTCCAACTCCCAAACATTTCATGTGTTTTATCATTGAAATTCTGTCTTGGCCATATTAAAAGTGAAATTAACTGACCATATCCTCCCCTCTGTAAATAACAAAAAATAAGGAAATTGAAAATGGAACAGATTGTTAAAATATTCATTGGAGCTTTCTTTTTAAACTTCTCCCTGAGGCCGTCGTGGCACATGTCTTCTTAATCATCACTTTACTGTGGTATCTGCAATCTTGGAAGTGCTAACCTGAGAGCCAAGTCACTGATTCCAGTGCGCAGGAGGCTGAGCGTTGGCAATTTGGCACAAAACTTTGGACTGAAGTCTTCTATCCAAGAAGTGGAAAAAGAGATAATGCATTCTTGGAAAACAGATGGAACAGTGGCTGTGCTTTTTTTTTAAGGGTGTGTGTGTCATTTGACGTATGAATAACAATTTTATTTTGAAACAAAAATTTTTTTTCCCTTCCAGTAGCACCTTAAAGACCAACTAAGTTAGTTCTTGGTATGAGCTTTCGTGTGCATGCACACTTCTTCAGATACACTGAAACAGAAGTTGCCAGATCCTTCTATATAGTGAGAAGGTGGGGAGGGGTATTACTCAGAAGGGTGGTGGGAATGGGTGATTGGCAGATAGCTGTGATGAGCCTGTTGACGACACTTAACGACTGCAATAGGTCTTGCAGGAAAAAGCAAGGGGTGAGAAGGTGAAAAATGGCTTTGTCATGTATAATGAGATAAGAATCCAATGTCTTTGTTCAGACCAGGTCTCTCCATGGTTTTAAGTTTGGTAATGAGTTGCAATTGAACAGCTTTTGTTTCTGAAACTTCTGTTTCAGTGTATCTGAAGAAGTGTGCATGCACACGAAAGCTCATACCAAGAACTAACTTAGTTGGTCTTTAAGGTGCTACTGGAAGGAAAAAAATTTTTTTGTTTTGACTATGGCAGACCAACACGGCTACCTTTCTGTAATTTTATTTTGAAACATTGAAAGGGCTGTTCTTGTTGGGCAGTCACATTTGCAGCACCTTGTTTGTCTTCAGCCATCTTCAGAGCTCTCAGTGAAGACTGACTGTTCTATTAATTCACCCTTAGCATCTCACCTGGATGAATCTTGCCCCCATTTGAAGCATCTCAAACATAATCATATTGTGCACAGTATTACAAAATATCTTCTTCCCCTTCCAGAATTTAATAGTATAAAAAGCAAGGCATATTTACTCTTTCTGTAGGAATCATATACTGGGAGATGCAAGTGGTCTTCTAGGTCTGATTGTGTTTGAATGCTTAGCCTTAAAAGAGAGAGAGAGGGAGGGAGGGAGAATGAGCTTACTGTTGCCTTGTTAGAGGCACAGTGATGTTCTGCAGTGGAATAAGATGGCGCAGTGAGCTGCATTGGAATGCGCTCTGCCCACAACTTAGGACAGGAGTGGAGAACCTGTGGCTGATGAAAGCTGGAGTCCAACTGTTGGGCTCCAACTGTTGTTGGGCTTCAACTGTTGTTGGGCTCCAGCTTTCCTCAGCCCCAGCAACATGGCCCATGGCCAGGGATGATGCCAGCTGGAGTCCAGCAACATCTGGAGGGCTACAAGCATTCTGATTTATGGCTATGGACAATGGAAATGTTATACAGTGGTACCTCGGGTTACAAACACCTCAGGTTACAAACACTTCGGGTTACAGGCTCTGCTAACCCAGAAGTAGTACCTCGGGTTAAGAACTTTACCTCAGGATGAGAACAGAAATCATGTGCCGGTGGCAGTGGGAGGCCCCATTAGCTAAAGTGGTACCTCAGGTTAAGAACGGTTTCAGGTTAAGAACGGACCTCTGGAACAAATTAAGTTTGTAACCAGAGGTACCACTGTACTCCTTCACCATTACTTGCCTGAAGGAGCAAAGTGTGATGAAAGAACCTGTGGAATTGTACCTTTAGCTCTAACCCTATGGTATGTGGTTCCTCCTTCCCCCTCTATTTATGTTACTGCATAGATGTCAGAGGTGTGGCCATTCACTTCCATGATCATCTGCTCGCATTTCTGCGTTAGCGGTTTATCTGGTGTTTTGCCAGCATAGCAGGTCTTTCACTGAACCTAGCTGGCAGATCTCAGGTATAGCACTGTACCCTAAATAAATGTGATGGGACAGAGACTGTGTTCTTTGTTGAGGTTCTCCCGAGCTTTATAGCCTGTTCTTTATCAGGGATTACCAACCACTCAGAAATGCAGCACCAACTGAATACCAAGTCCCTTTATACTTGAGGCAATTGGCCTCCTATTTACCCAGGCATAAAAGAGTTTACTTTTTGGCTGCTTAGTGGAAATTACTGTCATTAATTATACTGATGTGAGGTGGAGGGCAATGGTGAAAGAGTGATTACTTGGTTTCATCTGGAGATTGTATTAGGTAAACCTTCAACAACCTGGTGTTCTGCAGGTGTTTCAGACAGCAGATGTTTGGTAAAAGCCAGATTGGCAGAAGCCATATGGGGTGTTATGCCCATTATTTTAGAAACATTGTCCATTGTGTAGTGGACCATACCATATTTTTCTTACTTAAAAGCAAACAAACACTGGAAAGGAATAAAGATGGAGATGTTTGCCTGTGCACCTTTTTAAAGTTTTGCTGTCCAGCCAAATGATCTCCTTGCTTTTGCAGGAAACTCATTATTGTGCCTTCTAAATCTGCCGTATAATTACATGACCAAATGCTATTTTCCTTCAGAGGAATGAGCAAACTGAATTTCATAGGCAACATCCGCTGAAGCCTTGGAAGCTGCTGGATGAATTTACAGTGTTAGCCTTCAGGTTTTATTCAGCCAGTGAAAATGGTTAAGCAGCTTCTTAAATTTTGGGGTTGCTTTTTTTGGCGTGGGAGTGCGGGCTAGATGTTCTGTCATTCAGATTCCTTCCCTCCATATCCTGCAAAGGGCCGGACATTTGTAAAATCTCTCAGCTTGCTGTTTTGACAGTTGAACTGAGCCTCCTGACAAAAGTTCTTGTTTAAGTAGCAACCCACCAGTTTCTTAGATGTGTTTCTATGATGTATGGAACAGAATCGTGTTAGTGTCTTGACTTTTGCCAAGTGAGCAATAAATTGGCATTTCCCTTGAGTGGCGAAGCTTTTGTGAAGGATTTTGCTGAGATGACCCAGTTCATTGCTTATGTGAGCCCATGTAGGACTTCTCTTTCTCTATTTTGCCAGACGTAATATTGACATCAGAAGTATAAATGGCCTGACATCCTTTCCACAAACTTGCAGTGTTCTCTCTGTCCTTAAGACTTGACATGCAGTTTCTGCCTCTCTTTCTCCCCCTCTCCTCTTTCCATCCCTCTAAGAATGTGCTCCTGGCCCAAGTTAATTTTGTATAGCAAGGAGGATAAAACTTGCCTTGCCTTGCTTGGCTGCCCTCTTGTTTGGAAACTCGCTCTAAACATTTCCACATGGCTTGCACTCTTCACGCAAAGTTATATACATTTTGAAAAACCCTTTCCCTCCCACTCCCCTGGCTTCTCCTACCTTGGGCTGTTGGCAATGACCTAGCCTTGTTACTGTTTGTGTTTCTTTTGTACCTTTCTGTGGCTGAAATCTCTGTGGGCCTTTAAATCTGTCAGCAGCCGCTACCAGGCTCAGTATGCAATTTTAGCTCACTGTTTTCACAAGTTTCTGGATCCAGAAAGTTTTCCAAATGAGCCATTGTGGAGCTGTCTTAAAGAGGTATTGTTCCTGCTTTAGGGTACGGCTTTATTTTTAATGGCTCAGAAGTCCTCACAATGTCACCTGTGGAAGGTGTCACATTAGGTAACCCCTGGTATGTATGTATGTATGTATGTATGTATGTATGCATGTATTTATGTATTAATAATAATGCTGCTGATGATAATGACAATAATGAAATGTATATACCACCCTATACCCACAGGTATATGGATGCAGCTATATATAAAAGGATTAGATGAGAAGTTTGGTAAAACTCTTTACTGAGGTATATGCCACTTTTTCTGTAGGTTCAGACAACCTTTTCCCCAACCAACAATTACTGTATTCCTGAAGCTGGATCATTGGAATCCAGGGAAACTGGGTTATCAGAAAAGGCCCAGTGTTCCCAGAATTTAGCTTATAGCAGCAGAATCCATTGTGCATGGGACTCTTTGGAAAAATCTAGTTTCCTTAACTGAAAAATTCTTTACTTGTCTGAAAGCAGAATGTGCTTGTCTGAATCCTGTCCTGGTTTGAGAATGCCTGAGTTGCTCACTACTGAGTAAAGTTGAATGTGAATCTATGTAATTATGTGCATAGTTTTACCTTTGTAAATACTAGATTTACCTTGGTAACTTAGTGGCAGAACAGGATCAAGAAATATAATCTGAAATCATAGACACACCTGCTCACACCTATGCATAGGACTATATGCCATCGAGTTTGGAGAGTATATTATCTGTTGAATTTTGTAATTTAGGATCCATAATGGTGTGTTATATATCATGCTCTCTGGCAGGGCTTTTAATAGGGACCTGCTGCAAGGTTCTTCCTAGGCCAAGGAAAGGGAGGAAAGTCCTTGTGTGCTTAAGAGTTCAGTGCATAGTTCCCAAAGACAACACTGAAGATGAGTTAGATATCCCGAAAGAGTCAACTTTTAAGTTTTAATTTTAAAGTTTCTTCAGCTGAAGGTAAGGAGATAAAGGTGGCCTTGGAAATCCTCTGCAAAAATATATTATTTATATGTTTGTTTTTTGTCCTCTCCAGGATGAATTGGATCTCACCGATAAGAACAGAGAGGCAATGTTTGCACTCCCACCCGAAAAGAAATGGCAGATTTACTGCAGCAAGAAGAAGGTACTAACTTTAGTTTAATTGAATCACATAGTAAACTCTGCATGTGTGGATGATTTGAACCATATGATTATGTGCATTTATTAGGGTTGGTCCATGACATTTGTTGCCTGAGGTGGACCAGCTAATGACACTCTCTGCAACATACCCAAGACTGGCCAGGTTACTTTGGCACCTGAGGCAAAATGTCCCTCTTTGAGGCAGTAAAAATGCAGCAATAATAAATAGCCAAAACTTTTCTACCTTTTCATGACAGTCCAGACCAGCTGCTTCAGGCAATTGTCCTACTCTGCCTAGTGGCAAACCTGACCCTAGCATTTACCATTGACCATCTCCATCATGATAAATCATTTTTTAATTGAGAACATGCCTCCCCACCTTTCATATGCACTGCCTGCATGGCTAAAACAAGCCGCAGTATTTCTGACTTAAAGGTAAAGGTACCCCTGCCCGTACGGGCCAGTCTTGACAGACTCTAGGGTTGTGCGCCCATCTCACTTAAGAGGCTGGGGGCCAGCGCTGTCCGGAGACACTTCCGGGTCACGTGGCCAGCGTGACGAAGCTGCTCTGGCGAGCCAGCACCAGCGCAGCACACGGAAACGCCGTTTACCTTCCCGCTATAAAGCGGTACCTATTTATCTACTTGCACTTAGGGGTGCTTTCAAACTGCTAGGTGGGCAGGAGCTGGGACCGAACGGCGGGAGCTCACCCCACCACAGGGATTCGAACTGCCGACCATGCGATCGGCAAGCCCTAGGCGCTGAGGTTTTTACCCACAGCACCACCCGTGTCCCTTATTTCTGACTTAGTAAGACCCAATTTCTACTTTGAGCACTCTCCATGGGATTCTTGCTAGTCTTCCTATTAATTCATAGGTCCTGTGGAAGGAAGGAAGGAAGGAAGGAAGGAAGGAAGGAAGGAAGGAAGGAAGGAAGGAAGGAATGTGCATTTATTTCATTGGAGCTGCTGGTGGCATTTTCTGGGCCTAGTAATGCTGTTTGTATTTAGCTCTCCCCTGAGGGGTGCAGTCCCTGGGGGCACAACAACACTCCCTCCTCCCCTGGAATAGGTTCACCTGCACAACCTTCTCTGTGGCCGTTTTTGTAGGCAGGCTAAGTGAGCTAGTGGCGAAGGATCTGTTTATAGCCATCTTGCAGAACGGTGCATTCCATCCATCGGCCAGCCAGGTTTGACAGGAAGCAGCAGCCTTTAACGTTATTTAAAATGTCTCTTAGATTTACTGTATTGCTTCCCCTCCCTGTTTTAAGAGGAGGAGAAGCAAACTGGAGTTCTTTTATCTGAAGAGGGCAATGGACTGAAAAGGCTCTTGACTTGCAGGCCTGCTAGTTTAATGAATTAATGAATCAAACCCGCTAGTTTAGGCATGGGAGTCCTCCTGCCCATTCACCCACCTGCAAGCAAATACCTGATCCTTCAAGGGTCAGATGCAATGCTTGCTGTATTCTGAAATTGACTGTGGACAGCACCCAGTCCTAACTGAACTGGCTCACCTAGTTCCATTTCTTGCTTAGTGTGAACAATCTTTCGAAGGATTCCACTAAGTATTTAAACCTCAGCTGGTACTGTACAGCTTTCCAGGCAATTTAGCTGCTCTTGTACAACTTTCCCCTGGAAATTCAGGTCATTGGAATTCACATCTCTCTCCCTATGTGCATATTATTAGTAGTAAGTCACAGAAGAGGCTGTGCGGATAGGGGTAGTAATATGACGGTATTATTATTGTGTGGTTATTAGTCATAGTAGTGGTTGCAATAATAGTGATATTGTATTACAGTTTATTCAATGACAAAGACTGCTAGGAACTTAACATCATTCTTGAGGTTCTTGTTTTGTTGGTATTGAAGATTGCTATGTTTTTAACTCTGTATTTTTATTCTGTTTCTAAGTTGCTTAGAGACTTCCTTGTATTAAGTGACAAATACTGCTTTGGAGGCCTGTGGGCCAAAAAGTGGTGTATAAATAAAGCATAGCATAGCATCAATCAAATTAATAATAAATGAATAAATAAACAGCAATACTAATAATATAATTGACTTTTGCACGCCTGGGTCAATCTGCATTGACTCTCATGTGTGGGACTAGACTCATCAGATTGCTTACTGCAGCATGTACAATTTTGTGTAAAATGACTTTTTTAAAAGCACAAACAGAAGCTCAGGAAGCTATCTTTGCAATGCTCTACAAAAAACCCCCATCCATGCTGAGATTGGTAGATGCTCTCAGGTCCCGACAACCACATTAGGGCATGACTCTCACATTGACACAAGTCAATACAGATGGATTAAAATATGCTTGGAGATGGGCACCACCATCAAAGGTATAAAAATTATGTCTATGTTTGAGCATTACTCTCTGTGATGCTGCATATAGGAAGGTACCATGGCCATCTAGTTTGGCATTCTGTTCTCACAGTGGCCAACTGGATGCCCATGGGAAACTCACACAGCCCCCCCGCCCAAGTAGCTGGCTCTGATACTGGAGGCAGGAGCAGCTGGCATAGTGGGATTGTGCCACAGTGCTGCCCTACTGGGGGAAGTGTTGCTGATGCTCACCTGGACAAGGCAGGGCAGTGACAAGTTTAGGACTTCATTGGAGCACAGGGGAGCCAGTCCAGTGTCACCACTAGTACACCTGCACCACCCTGATCTCTCCATTATCCTGGCCCCAACCCTGCCCTGTTCAGGTCAGCAGCAGCACTGCCAGGGAGGCAGCTCCTGGGCACCACCATGCCAGCTGGTAGCTGCTTTTGCTTGGAGTGAATATCTAGCTGTAGCATTTAACAGGCTTCATCTCCATGAATTTGTTGTTTCAAACAGTGCAGATCGGTGGCCGGATCTACATCTTGCATGATAGCAAATTCCATAACTTTATTCTGTGCAAAGTGCCCCTCTCTGTCCACTATTCAGCTTTCTTAATAGGGAAGTTGCTGTAGTTGCTTGCTGATTTTGGTTGTCCTTTCTGCGCTTTCCCCAGATCTACAATATCTTTTTTCCGGTACAGAGATCATAACTGTATACAGTATTCCAGGTGTGGTTGTTCCGTAGGTTCACAGAAAGGTGTTGTGATATTGACAGTCTTCTTTTCAGTCCCTTTCCTAATGATCCCTAAGATGGAATTTGCCTTTTTCACAGCTGTTACACACGCTGGATTGTCATTTTCATTTCAGGATTGTGGCCCATCTATATTAAGCCTTGAGACCACCCTTTCCGTAGAGGTTGATTAATGTGTCCCGGTTTCTGGCAAGATAAAAAGGCAGTGGGGGTGGGCTTTGTATATTGTGCCAAAAATCTGATTACATGAGAGGGCTCGTGGCTACATAGTGGTGGTATCTCTCTCGGATCTTTCTTTGCCTTGCTAACGTTGGTACTATTGCTGGGACTCAAGACAAAAGTTGGGACCTTTGTTGATTTTGGTGCTTTAGGTATTAGCAATAGCTACATAACAGTTTCTACCAGGAGTAACCCAACACCCAGTGTTCACTCTCGTCAAATCCCTTCTTAAAACACCTCCCCTATGGAGATTTCCAAAGAAAACCTTCCATGAATGTTCATCTGGTCTCATTTAAAGACATAATGCACCAAATGAAGGTCACGTCATCTTTTCTCTCAGCATGTGTGTGGGGAAGTAGGGGGTGGATGGAAACTCCTGAATGTGTTTTCTGTTTTGCATTGTGTGTGCTCTTTGTGGTGGGAACCATGTTCACACAATGTCAAGCAAAATGTGGATATACAATAAATTAGGACAGTGTCGGAGTTAGGGATGTCGGAGAATTCCAATAGAAGCAGAAACGGATGAAGAAATTGCCACTGTTTGCACATTTGCTCAGGGCCAGGACCGGATTAACTTCATGCAAATAAAGATGACAATTGTTGAGACTGAATTTCAAAGCTATGAATATCTATCACAGTTATTTGGTTGCAACCTCTGACACTTAAAAAAGTTTTTTCACTGCACATGAAACAGTTTTTCTCTGCAACACGTTTCGGCTACATGTTCACAGCTAGCTTGTTGAGGGATCACTATGTCTTGTGCGTGTTTGCTTCATAATCTATATTCTTATTCAGTACTTTATTGGCTACTTTTGTTTTGTAAATTTCTGCTGTATTTATGGGGATCTGTGCAATGGCCAGCCTGATGTTGCTGAAATACAATACAGTATTCACATTTTCCTTGCTATCATCTACCCCCAAAGCACATACCTCCAAGCCCTCCGCAAGCCAGCTTAGTTGAAGATGTCTTGCAGAGAGACCTCTTTGCCATAAAGATGTTCATTTGGACATCTCCTAGTGGGCTTGCTGCAGTGGTAGTTCAGTTGGAAGCTGCCCAGAGTGGCTGGGGAAACCCCGCCAGATGGGTGTGATATGTATATATATATATATAGAGAGAGAGAGAGAGAGAGAGAGAGAGTGAGTTACTTCTGAGCTGCTGCAAGGACAATTTGCAGGTAAATCAATGGATGCTACTACCTCCATTTTGATTGGGATGATATCTGCACACCAGAGTTTTAGCATATTAAAGTGTCATTGATTCTTACTATGCTGAAGTGTGTTTTTGCTGGCCTTTATCTGACAATGTGAACAACAAACAACAAGTTTAACTGGTCCTTACCTCAAGGGATTTTAAGGAAGGGCATCACAATAAGAAAGATGAGTCAATTATTTATTACACCTAATATTTTCCAGGCAAGGTACAAAATTTAAAAATGACAACAGAGCTCTTGTCTAGGAAACCAGAAATGGAAGTTCCTTGAGAACAATGTTGACAATTCCAAGTCTACTGTTTTGTAAATTACACGTGTAATTATTAAACTTATGCACATATCCTCCGATTGGAGGCAACATCATCAACAAAGTTCTGTTCTCCTGGCCACTTATAGTACCTGAAAGGTGACAGATATTTTCTGGTAAAGCTTTCATTCGTGTTTCACTCTATACTTGCTGACATAAAGGAAAAAGCGATTTGAACTCTTTCTCAGGAATCCATCTATGTGCTGACATTCCACTGAAGAATATCCACTCCTAGATAAAACTCTGAAAATGTCAGCCGTATTCTGGGGAACAGCAGAAGGGATGAGAGTTCTGTTTTTTCTCTTGCGCTCTCTAACTTTCTCAGCTTAACTCACAGTTTCCGTTATGCAATGCTGGCTCATTTGTTTATCTTAAGAATGGAGGTCGCTGAGGGTCAAGCCCTTGAAAATTATATATTTATTTTTTAAACCTGAAGAATTTCTTTTCTTTTACCATGGGAAAGGCAGAGAAGATTTGCAGCTTCTCCACTTCTCCCCCCCCCCAATTTTTTAAAAGGCTTACAGATGTCTGAAAATCTGAGGTCCAGAATAACTTCTCTTAGCAATTTAGAACAGGCCTTCAAAAGACTAGGCTCAAACTGTGAGGGTAGCTGGCCAGAATGACTTGATGCGAATGTAGCTAGTCAGAATATTCCACACAACTGGTTATTTCAGCCAAGCTAACGACATTTTTGATATTATCAGAAGTTGCTTCTCCCATACCACTCTTGGTAATATTTGAAGGATGTGAGTCATGTAAGTAGGGCTGTAAAAAATGTTTGCCTTCTGCATCCCATGGGGTGTCTTTGGCATGGGAAGTAGCCATATTCTTGTCCCGCTTCCCATGATTCTGTTACTTCAGATGCTCCTGAGAGCAGTCATCCCTAGGCTGTCTCCCCTTGGAACAACTGTTAATATATAAATGGGCTCTAAGGTCCAAGTTACGCAATCTTTTGAGGTTTTCAAGGATAAAGTTTTCAGTGTTTCATATTACCAAGGTGTCACTTGACAAATGTAGTTATCTCGGCCAGGTGAGGTGATGTTTAAAATCCTTAGATTTTAGGTATAAAGAACCTTCTTGCTTAACCTAAGGGTGGTGACCACAGATGTCCCAGGAGGCAAGAGAGGGGGAACCTCCACTGCTACTTCCTGCTTTCTCCTTCAGAATGGATGAGAGATGGCTTTGGCTGGTTCCTAGAGCCTGATGCATCAAACCGATTGCCTGGTGCAAATGTATTGAAGAAGCTGGTATTTCGGTTTTCATCATTGAAATTACATGATATCTGTGTACAAACCCGCATTTTGACAACAGATGTGGAAAAGAAAAAGTACATGTTCCCAGGGGTATTGATGGGCTGTAAGCTCCCCGTAGGATTGAGTGATCAGTTGAACAATAATGTTAATAGCAAGAGACAGCAGAGAAGGGACAGGAAAAATTAGACACTGGTTTTGGATGCGATGAATTTGAGGTGTTGGCAAATCATCCAGAATGAAATGTTGGAGAGGCAAGTGGAGATGTGGGATTTGATTGAGGGGGAAATTTTGATGTCACTGGAGTAGAGGTTGCACTGTCAGAGGAGAGAGAATTGGCAAAGGCCAGGCAAAGAGCCTTGAGGGGTTTTGGCAGAAAAGGGGATTAAAAGGAGAGAGGGTCTACCGCTTTCAGAGATGGAGAATAAAACAGAGCTTTGGTATGTATGAAATGTATAATTGTGGACTGCATTGGGCACCATCCAGACACATTCAGGCACTTTCAGTACTGAAACACATGATCAGCAAACGCAAACACATGATCAGCAAACTCAAAGAGTATTTGTGGTTAGACTTTACAAAGTGTGTGATCAAATGGTTTATTGATCCTTCATAATGAGTTTTTAGAACAGTGGGGAGAAGGGTTTTAGGCTAGCCGCCTTAGCGTGCTAGAAAGTAAACCTAGACTTCTATTATTCTCCACTATGCAAGTAGAGGTGGAAATAGTCTTTGCCAAAATTACAACAATGTAAGTTTCACATAAGAAAGGAATAAAAAAATTGATAGTAGTAGAAAATAAGTTGTAAAAATGAGAAGGATTATTATTAATTGCATTTCCAGCTAGTCTTTGCCCTCATGTTAAGGAAGAATTTCTAACTCTTGAAATACGATAAAATGGGTTAAAAGGGCAGGTTTTAAAAATGTGTGTGCTTAAATAAAGTTTTATAACCTTTGCAGAAAACATGTGAAGTCTTCCTTTGTCAGATCTCCAAAGGGTCATTTTGTATTAAGGAGCTACCAGTATCTTCACAATTCTAACTTAATGGGTGAAGGGGACTGGTTAGCAGGGAATCCATAGTGGAGGAGGCAGTCTTTATAGGTGGTTCTGTAGAACCCCTCATGACTGTTGCTCTATGGTCCTGGTTCTCGGAGCAAGCACATCAACTATGAATAACATACCCACGTATTTAAACAGATGTATACCTATATCTGGTAGCTATGAATGGAACAGGGTTCTCAAAAGCATGTGTGCAGTTGATGAGAGCCCTGCTGGATAAGACCAAATGCCTTTCTATCCATCTGTGTGTCATCCACACACAACCTATTTGGGGCAGAAAACAGCAATGTAATGTTTGTGTACCATGCTGTCTTACAGCCACTGCAGGCGCTGTCACCTTCCAACATTTTGACTTCACCCCCAAAGGCACATTCCTTCATTGTTTCCTGATACAGACGGATGCCAGCATATGCTGTCCTTTAAGCTATTCTTGCATTTGGATTGCCGGGATGGGTATCTACCTTTTGCTCTCAAATATGAGGGAGTTTTTGTTTTTTAAAAAAAACATGTAAGCTAGTCGCACAGCAGTTTAGAGTTTCCTAAAATGGTATTTTCCTCCAAAAACAGCCATGGAAGGGTCTGTACCAGATACAGTTATTGTAAAGTTTAAGCCTGTTTTAAACATTGCAATTACACAGTTTATTTAAATCAGAGTCTGAGGTCTCTCGAAATGCTTGGGTTTTTAAAAAAATAAACCCCAGTCTTCACATTTCACATAATGCACCCAGACATTAGCTCCATCCAGGTCTGGAATGCTGGACCATTTCGAATGCCTTGCTGACTGCTGGGTAGCCCTGATTGAAAAACAAAACAAAGGTTTCGGATTCTCTTCTTGTATACCTAAGCTAGTTAGGACCAATTCATTTGAAACAGAAATAATTATTATTGTTTAAGTGAAGCATGAATTGAATTCTCTCTCTCTCTCTTTCTCTCTCTCTCTCTCTCTCTCTCTCTCTCTCTCTCTCTCTGTGTGTGTGTGTGTGTGTGTGTGAGAGAGAGAGAGAGAGAGAGAGAGACATGCCACATGTTCTGGAAAATGTGACGAGAAAAAGTTTGAGGAGCAATTGAGATAACTGTGGGTTACATTTAATATATTGCCACTGTATTTTGGAGTAAGAGGATCTCCTAAACAGTCTCTCAATCACTGTGCTGTCGGAAGGCTCCTTAACAGGGAAACACATACTGTATTTATATATATATATATATATATATATATATATATATATATATATATATGTGTGTGTGTGTGTGTGTGTGTGTAAAAAATCTCTTTTCCTCCTTTGCTCCACTTCTTACATATAGAAATACTAATAGAATTATATAATTGTAGAGTCCAATGGTTAGAACGTGAGGCTGGTGCTCAGCTGAGATAGGCTCATTGTCACCTCGCTTTTTGGCACCTGATAGGGATGGGGCCCATAGCCACCCTGTGACAATAGATGCTTGACTCCAATAGAACCCACTTCTTATGTGGATCTTCACGATTGCACTGTGAGTCGCTAATCCTGATTCTCTGTGTTTCCATTTACTTCTGTGAGGGGTGTGGAGACTTGGATGGAAGATAAGGCTATCAGTTTCTACTTGCCGTGATGGCTATGCTCTGCTTCCACACCCGGAAGACAGTTATGCTTCTGATTTCCAGTTGCTGGAAACCACAGAGAAGAGTGCTCTCGTGCTCAGGTTCTGCTTGTGGGTTTCCCACAGACATCTGGTTGGCTACTGTGAGAACAGGTCTAGATGGACCATGAGCCTGATCCATCAGGCCCTTCTGATGTTCTCCTGAGACTCTCAGTTGGATAAGCCATAGTGCAGAGGAGTTAGCACTTGGGTGTGTTAATGCAGGCCTTGATAGCCTTTCTGTTGTGGCTGTAATGTGTGCTCTGACCTTAGTATATGCTCACTTATTGGGGCAGGGGGGAGGGGTACCAAATCTGTAACCACAGTAATAGGGAAATGAGCTATTACGCTAATATTAAAAAATGCACAATTGAGCATCACAGACATGTTTTGAGTTTTGAAAGATTAAATCACTGCTTCGAGCGGCTGCAGTTTTGCAGCTCCGGCTTACTTTGAGCAATTCAATCTCTACTTCAAGTCACAAGATTGCGCATAGTGTTTGATGCAGGTTTTTCAATCTACGCAATTAAATGCACATATGAAAACTCTTGCGTTCTGGCACAATCTGGTTAGCTAAAAAGCAGTTTATTCAAGCCTCCTTCTCCTTCCTGTTCAAATATATACATATGGAAAAGTGAGCCAGAAAAGGTTGACCACATTATAGAGAGGCCTGATTCTCCCTTCTATCAACAAAGAAGAACAAGCTATGCGATTCAACTGTTAACTTTTGTTGCTAGGCCTTACTAGCAGTTATGCACACCTGTTCTTCACACTGGATAGGTCTATTTTTCATAGTCATTAAGCTGCTGTTTATCGATGAATATTCACAGTTTACTTCGCAGAAACTGAAAGGAAAGTTTGCACACATCTCTTGCCCATTTCTGGAAGGGACAATTATTTCCTTTTGCCTTCAGAACCCTTGGGGGAGATGTATCAGTAAGTGTCTAACAATGCTTTGTAAGTGCTTAATTGTACCTTTTGGGAAAGAGTGCATTGCAATTGCTTCTCCCCACTGATTAACTTGGACCATTTGGTCTGTCCTGCTTCAAAACTGAAGGCTCTTGTGACTTGCCTGCCTTAGGAGTTGTATATACTGTATGTGTGAGAGAGAAAAAGAGTAAGAAAGAAGTCTGGAAAATCTTGAATTTGTTTCAAGCTTCAGTTATAAATGTATATTGTGTCCTATAGCTTAGGGGGAAGAGGCTGTACATATTTTGCACATTAATCAGAGAACGCCAGCCAGTAGAAGTATAATTGATCACAGCCCAATGAGGCGAGCATCCCTTAGTTTGAAGAATGTTCCATATTTCATAGATTTGAGGGGGGTGGGGAGAGAGAAACTAAATCAGACCTTGCAGAACTGGGCCAAGCAATGCAGCAGCTGATTAAAAGTTGTTTTCGTTGTTGAATTCAGCCTAAAGAAATCTGGTTTTCAAACAAACACTAGCCTCAAATCTGTCATCTGCCTCCTTCCCCCAAAGAATAAAGCAAAGCATGGTCTGGTCTGGTCAAATCTAACGAAAGCATCCATGACAGATGGCCATCCAACCGCTGCTTAAAAACATCCAAGGAAGGAGAGTCTACCATTGTCAAACAGCTCTTACTGCCAGAAAGTTCTTCCTGGTGTTTAGATGGACTTAACGGAGAATCCATAAATACCCATTGAATAGACCGACTTCTGTTTGTTTGGTTTCTTGTTTCCAGTGCTATTTTATTTTTGTAAAAATAAAAATGGGATGCTGGTACTCATATCTTGATAAAACATATGTGCCACCACAACATATGTGCCATGTGCAACAAAAAAGAGGTGATAGTACTCCATGCCAGTGAGTACCATCACAAATACAAAAAACCCCACTACTTCTTTTAAACACTCACTGAAGACTGTTGAATCTCCCAGGTTCCAGGTTCCATGTTGGAAGGGGGCCTATTGAAGACAGTAAGCTTCTGTACTTAAAATATATGTTGACTGCATTGCAGTCGTCTGGAATTGGAAGATGGTTCTCATATTGATTATAGTGTTGTTGCATTGGGAAGAATGAGACAGCTGCTTATGAAATACTCCAGATTGCCATCTGTTTTTAAATTTAATATTTACACTATTCAGTGGGAGTTTAAAGTAGGCTTTTCTATAACATATTCCATTCATGCCCTGCTCCTGTAGCTGGGTAATTGTTTCCATATATTATAGGGTTGCCATATTTTAAAAAGTAAAAACCAGGACACCCCAAAAGTTGTTGAGCTTTAGAGAGTTGGGCCAGTGTGTTCCTTCTGCATCTCCTGGTGCACGAAAGCTCTCCTCCCCACCACTCATGCTAAGTTGTCTTGCAGTCATCTGACACAAGAGTTTCCTTGCTGATCCAGGTTCCAAAATACTCAGTTTTGTGTTTTGTGTTTAAATGGAAACAGTGCCCTTCCCCCAGAGAGCAGTAATTTGTGGGCCTCTCCAGACAAATTCTGATTCTTATAAAGGTTCACCCAGCAGCAGCTGGCTAAGAGGAGAGGTGAGATGAGCCATTATCAAATGGTATGAATAATTGTATCTCATATACATCCCAAACTCTTGTGTCTGCAAGAATGGCTTTGGTGGACATAAAAAGGGGTTTCCTGCATTTGCTGTAGATAGAAGAGCTTATTTGAATAGTAGCTGGTCAATATTGTCTTAACCCATTTCTCACACACTTCATAAGCTTACTAGAATAAAGGTTGAAGTAGTAAAATGTTTTGACACTTAGAACAAAATCACCCTTGTGATTATTTCAGCTCCTTGTATTCAGTAAAAACTAAAGTCTGGAAGTGGATACAGGGAAATGGGTGTGTGAAATATCTACATCCAATTTGTATTCAGGACTAATATTTAGAAAAGCAACTTTTAATAATAATAATAATAATAATAATAATAATTCTCATGTTTCTCAGAGGAAAAAGGAAGACACAGATCTGCATAAAACTTGCATTTGATATGTATAGATTTGATTGCATTTGATATGTATAGATGCAAATTTAAAGGTAAACCTGATATGTATAGATGCAAATTTAAAAATAATAATTACCTCTAGGACTCAACACATAGTGGGGAAGACAGCAGGCGCTGCTAACTATGGATGGGCAACTTCAAGGTTCCTGCTCCCCCTTTGTGTTGTTCCTTATCTTTAAATCATACTTTGCCTCTAAAATAGAGAACTGTCCTTTGACAGCCCTTCCAAGTAGAGGACTGTAAAATAGGACACAAGACCAACCTAGCTCCCCCTCCCCTGAAAACAGGGATAAAAAATAGTGGCAAATCCTTAGACTAGACTCACAATATGATTGATAGTTAATACATGAAAACTGGTGGAAAAGAAAAGAGAGGATAAATTTAGAAGCTTTCTCTACCTCAATCATTTATAAATGAGATTCCATATAAGCATATCCCTCTTTGGAATGACCTTTATTTAAGTAGGCATAGATTAGCTCTCTGTGTCTGTTCTTGTATCCGAGTCATGATACAATTACAGTATTATCTAAAAGTAATGCACTGGTTATCAACTTTGTATTGTGTGTTTCTGCAATCAATCCAATCCAAGTTTATTACGGCAAAAGCCAGTGACACTAAACACCACAAGATCAAACAAAAAGAAATCAACAACAACATCAGAAAAGAAAAAAAAAAGGATTACACAAGGGAACTTCGCAGTGTGCCATTCAACAGAAGAGATTTACGCTTCCTGATTACTAAAGTGCAAAATTTGGCCACCTCATATGATATTGATCTTGAGGAATCTTCCAGAAGGTATTTTCGTAGAATTTCGGGGGAGGATTCCAAATAATGTTGTAGGGGTATGAATTTTGATAAAAGCGGCAAAATAAGTTGAACTCGCTCTTCACTATAAAATTCGCAAAATAGAAGGATGTGTGTGACAGATTCTACCTTATTAGACATACAGGGGCAGAGGCGCGCATGCATTGGTACCCGTGTGAATTTGCCGTACAGCACTGCTGAGGGCATTGTCTAAAAGCGGGCTCTAGAGAAAGCCCATCTATATGCTTCGTTAGTGATGTTAGTTAAGTAAGGGGCAGTTGCAAAATTAGGCCAAGCTTTTAAACATCTATACGTCTCCGGGAGTAGGGCGTCTTCTTGTTGTAATTCGACATCGTAAAGTCTCTGAGTGATAATTGCTTTTGCCTTATTCAGAGTTCCAATAAAAAGGCTTTCAGGGTTTAGGCCAATTTGTTTGATCTTATTAGTTATTTGCATAAGCCAAGGAGGATAGGGAACTGCGGCCAGGAAGCAAGGTAACAGTCCCTTAGGATTGTGTGTTTCTGCTATGAACTGAAGATAGATATGCCTGATGTGCACAAACAGCAGTTTTCTGTAGTTATTCTTCCTAACATAAGCCCCAGTACATAAGTTTGCCTCTGTAGGGAGGCATCACATGGGAGGAAGCATCCCAGTGACTGGAAATGTTGCAGGTCCATGAAGCAGACACAAACTGCTCATCTAACCCTCTCCTCCCTTTAAGCAAAGAAAAGGCTGCCATTTACTCATGGCACTGTGGTACCTTATTGTTACTTGCTAGTGGAAACAAGGAAATTGGAAGAGCTGTGTTTAGCCATTTGCTTGAACTTGCGATGTTTAAAAGTGTGGACAGGATCAGGGACATGCTTAGAAGCCCTGCATCTCAGTGGGCATCAGCCCAACCTTCCTGTCTTAAAATGGGGGAGGAGTGCAGGGTGCTTCTACTCAGGTTCACTTGAACACAAGTAAAACCCTGGAGACAAGTTGCAAATAATATTCATAAGGGAGAAGCAAACTACAGTATCTAGCTCAGCATAACGTCTGACTTGGAGATCATGGTTTGTTAGCATTAAAACGGCAAATGCAATTCAGTGTAAACAAGTGTAAAGTGATGCAAATTTTGGGTAAAATATCCTAACATATGCTCTTACAGTGGTACCTCGAGTTAAGAACTTAATTCGTTCTGGAGGTCCGTTCTTAACCTGAAACTGTTCTTAATCTGAGGTACCACTTTAGCTAATGGGGCCTCCCGCTGCCGCCGCGCAATTTCTGTTCTCATCCTAAAGCAAAGTTCTTAACCAGAGGTACTATTTCTGGGATAGCGGAGTCTGTAACCTGAAGCGTCTGTAACCCGAGGTACCACTGTATAGGGTTTGAACTGCTGGCAGTGATGATGATCAGGAAACATATCTCAGATGAAGTCATGATGGATACCTCAGTGAAAATGACAACCCAGTGTGTGACAGCTCTGAAAAGGGAAAATCCATGTTAGAAATCTTTAGGAAAGGGGTTGAAAATAAAATTGCCAGTAATAAAATGCCATTACACAAATCTGTGGTTGAGAACAGTTGTGTACAGTTGTGTACAGTTCTGGTTACCACAGTTTGAAAGGGATGCTGTATAGCTCTGTTTGAAAGGGATGCTGTATAGCTCTGAAAAGTTCACCAAAGTGCAATCAAAATTTTAAACAAGTTGGAGCAACTTGCCCTGTGAGGAAAAAGTACAATGGTTGGGATAAGTAAGTTTAGCAGATGACATGACAGAGGTGTGTAAAATTAAGTATGGTGCAGAAAGAAAATAGCTTGGATGATGATGATGATGATTGTGGCAATCTCTTATATATCTCATATAATTTTGATTTTCTCTTTTCAGGAGCAAGAAGACCCTAATAAGCTTGCTACAAGTTGGCCAGACTATTACATTGACCGCATCAACTCCATGGCTGCAGTAAGTACCTTTCGGCATAATGTCGAAAAGTTGCTTTCTCTGAGAATATGGTTGCCTTGACTATTCTGACATAGTGGGTTAGAGGCACTGTCGTATCAGTTTCCCCCACTCCCATATTGTGGTAGGGTCTGACTTCTCAGAGATATTCTAGACCCCTTTCCTGAATTTTCAGCCTTTGTGAACAGTAGAGTATGTCTCTATTTTCTTTAATTAATTTATGTGTTTAATTTACAATAATGGTAACATTCAATTAACTATTAGAGTAGATCCATTACAATATAGCTAAGTTAGGTCCATTCGTTTCAGTAGGTCTACTCTGAGTCAATACCACCCTGAATCACCATAAACATTAAACCACTTGTGGAAATCAGGGCTTTTTTCAGCAGGAACTCACTGAAACTCAGTTCTGGCACTTCTCAGGTGGGCACCATTGCCATTATAAGAGAACAAGGGAGGAATTCATAGTGAGTTCTGGCACCTCTTTTTCTAGAAAAATAGCACTGGCGGAGATAAGAAGGAAAAGTGTGCAGGCAATATTCTACCCAGTAGTTTACTAAGAAGTCAACTTGTTTCCACCTTGCAGTGTTCTTGCCAATGAGTGGCTAGCCAATGGAAAAACAATATTAGGCCTCCTTCTAAAAATTTATCTTTGATTGGAATGTAGGCAGCTGCCTTATACCGAGTCAGAGCATTGGTTCATTTAGCTCAGTACTGCCTCCACTGATTGGCAGGGACTCTCCAGCATTTAATGCAAGAGTCTCTTCCAGTCCTACCTGAAGATGCTGGAGACTGTATTTGGGACCTTTTGCATTCAGATCACATACTCTACCACCCAGCTTATAGCCTTTCTGGCTGTTCTGGTATTATTCCCTCCTTGCCCTCTCACTGCAACATGGAGCCATGGTTGAAGTGGGCCCAGCCAACATGTGCCATCCACATGGTAATCCACTGGAATGGATCTTGGCACCAATGGGTGCTTATATGGAAATGGTTGCCCTTTGCTTCCCTCATTTCTTTCCCTCTCTCCCAACAACATGAGCACGTGAACGCTTAGACATTCTCCTTTCTGTCTTCAATCGTCTAAGCTTAGCAACCCAAATAAACCCATTCCCTGCTTTCCTGTGGAATAGAAAAGTTACCTTTACACCCCCATGTTGCTTTTGGAAGCTTGTCAATATCGGCACTCCTATATATATATATATATATATATATATATATATATATATATGGTTTGCAAATGAATGATAGCTTCAGAAGTAGCTCTTTAGAGCCACAGCTATCCTGCTGTGAGCACATGATGTTTAAAAGAGGGTGTGTGTGTGTCAGAGGTCATCAATACAGCTGTTACACATTTATTTTTCATGGTTTGGAAATGATTTGCTTGCAGCACAAGAGCTTTATAGAGCAGAAAAGAAATACGTCTTTCAGCACATCTCAGAGATGGACGCTAAATCTACTCGGGTCATTTTCGTTTGCTTCTCTCTGCCCCACTATTAATGATAGGGAACGGGGGGGGGGGGGGAGACAGAACAGTGTAATCCTATGTGTGCCTGCTCAGAAGCAAGTCTCATTGAGTTCAGTGAGATTTACTCTCAGGTGAGGGTGTATAGAATTGCAGTTCAAATTAAGGTGCAGGCAGATTAAAAGGAATGAGGACATAGCAGGTCTAGATGGTGATGTGCTCTGAGATGTAGATGGGGTTGCACTCCCTCTGATGGGGCAGATATGTATCTTGGGGGTACTTCTGGATCCCTCACTGTCATTTGAGGCTGAAGTGGGCTCAGCGATGTGGAGTGTCTTCCATCAGCTTTGACTGATATGCCAACCTCCCCTGTCTGGACAGGGTTGAGACACCTCCTAAAGACCCATCTTTTTAAGCAGGCATTCCCTGACTCATAAGCTCATTGATATTTAACTGCATGTTTTAGAGATGGCTTCTCTGTTTTTACGGATGCATTTCTTTCCAATGTGGGTTTCAAATGTCGTATATACATCTCCCTTTTCCAATCTTACTGTGTTTTATGTAAATTGCTTAGGGATTTTGCATATTAAGCTGTATATAAATATTATTGGTTATGATGATGGTGGTGCTCCAGCCCACTAGTGCTAGCTGCAGAGGTTGTGTAGACCACCTACCTACCACACTCCGTCTTTGATAGGGTCATTTTAGCAATCCCCATCGAAGTGGTGTCAGGTAAGCACCACGCCTAGAAAGCGAAGGTGACAAAGTCACTATGTGAGGGTTTTATTCTTTTTTAGTTATTTGCATATAACTTGCCATGAAGTCATTTCGTTGTGTGGTCACATGACTGTCATGACAGAGCAGTTATGTTACCATACAATGATATGACTTCATGGTAATGAAGTGAAACAATTGTGGAGGCCAAGACTGTGTAGGAGTGAGAAGAGCTTTTTGCTGACAGCAGCTTCTAATTGTCTATAATTATCCCAGAATGCTGGGATTATTTGGCTCTGTTTCATTTTGGATTCAGGAATCCTTCAATTTCAACAAAGCTCTAGTTCTATACTCATGGCACCCTAAATCATAGGGTGATTTCAGTATATGTTTCAAAAGTGGGCACTGGTGGGTCAACCCCCTTCCCTGGCACTGCAGAAAAAAAGAGGGTGCTGATAAGCCACTGCAGAAAGGAATACAAGTTTAGCTCCAGATCACATTCTGAGGAACCTGTCATTGAGATTGCATCTTCCTGCCTCTACCCTGCCCCCCAAATAAGCATGATTCTCTAGGACAGGAATAGGGAACCTGTGGCCCACAGATATTGCTGGATTCCAACTCCCATCAGCCCCAGACACCATGGCTGTTGGACAAGGATGTTGGAAGCTAGAGGGCCACAGGTCACATGACATGGTAGAGCGCTTCAGTTTTTTTAAATAAAATATTTATTAAAGTTTTACAAATAACAGAGGTTTGCAGAATAAAAAGAAAGCATAAAAAGCATAAAAAAGAAAGAAATAAGAAAAAATACAAAAAATACAAAAATACATAAAAAAGAAAAAAGAAAGAAAATACAATATACAAAAAGCGAATAGGTAAGAAAAAATTAAAAACAAATCCATTTTTTGATATCTTTAAGCTCATTTGCTTGTTTCCTTGACCTCCTCGCACCTCCCCTTTTTGTATTCCCATTTACATAATCAATTCAGCAAATCCTTACCCTCTTTCATTTATCTTAACTCTATATCTTAACATTATAGCTATATATTTTCATCCATTATCTATCCATTTTTGCATATTCTTATTAACTTTGTTGCTAATGCCACTTATTTTCAATCCAGCATCATTTTAACATTCATTAATTTTACAATATTTCTGCAAATAGTCTTTAAATTTCTTCCAATCTTCTTCCACCAACTCTTCTCCCTGGTCTCGGATTCTGCCAGTCATTTCTGCCAATTCCATATAGTCCATCACCTTCATCTGCCACTCTTCCAGGATGGGTAAATCTTGTGTCTTCCAATACTTTGCAATAAGTATTCTTGCTGCTGTTGTTGCATACATAAAGAAAGTTCTATCCTTCTTTGGCACCAATTGGCCGACTATGCCCAGGAGAAAGGCCTCTGGTTTCTTCAGGAAGGTATATTTAAATACCTTTTTCATTTCATTATAGATCATCTCCCAGAAAGCCTTAATCTTTGGGCACGTCCACCAAAGGTGAAAGAATGTACCTTCATTTTCTTTACATTTCCAACATTTATTATCGGGCAGATGATATATTTTTGCAAGCTTGACTGGTGTCATGTACCACCTGTATATCATTTTCATAATATTCTCTCTTAAGGCATTACATGCCGTAAATTTCATACCAGTGGTCCACAACTGTTCCCAGTCAGCAAACATAATGTTATGTCCAACATCCTGTGCCCATTTAATCATAGCAGATTTAACCGTTTCATCCTGCGTATTCCATTTTAACAGCAAGTTATACATTCTTGAAAGTATCTTAGTTTTGGGATCTAACAGTTCTGTTTCCAATTTTGATTTTTCCACCTGGAAGCCAATTTTTTTGTCCAAATTATAGGCCTCTCTTATTTGATAATAATGAAGCTAGTCTCGCACTTTATCTTTTAATTTCTCAAAACTCTGCAATTTCAATTTGTCTCCTTCTTGCTCCAAAATTTCCCAATATTTCGGCCACTTGGCCTCCAATATAGAGCGCTTCAGTTTTGTTTTGTTTCTGGCTTTGTGGAAGGGATGCCGGAACAAACATTATTTCCTTGTTTTCTATCAGTTGCTCTCCCTTAGAAGAGGAGGAGGCTTGCTCCGTTTAACTGAGCGAATTTGACTTTAGCATGAATCAGTGTATGTATCTCCCTGGAGTTAAATCCAGTTCCCTGTGCCAGCTGCAGAGTGTATAAGAGTCACATTGCTTCATCAACTGACCACCCTGAAGATTTGACATGTGTTGGCATGGCATGAATTGCAAACACAAAGTGACACAGAAGGGCTTGTGGAGAAGCGGGGAGTGGGGCAAAGAGGCTCTCCAAGAAAATTGAGATTTTATCTGATTTGTGCTGAACACTGCATGAAAGACTTCGCTGTTTGTAAGATGTTATTATAAGTGCCTTGGAAGGACGGAGCATGGCTGTTTCTTCAAGCTCGCCTTAGCTTTCATCACAGTATATTCATTCAAAATGGACCCAAAGTGAAAAACAAGATGTGCTAAGCAGATTTACTCAGAAATGAGTTGCATTGAATTCAACAGGGCTTCCATTCCTTTGTGATTTTCTTTTAACCTAATAACCACTCTTAGGATTGCAGCTTTAGTTAGGGCCAAACCAAATGATGCTTTAGCTCTGTATCTGTGCTCCTAAGCACATGGTTCTTCTTCTTGTTGTTTTAAAAAGTCAGCTTACCCTAAATGGTCAGAGGGTGATGCTGCCTGGCCCTGTCCTCTTCACAATCCAGCTCTTAGCATTGGTGCTGGGGTGAAAGGCTTGGCCCACATGGCTTGGCCTGTGGAGTCGCACACTAGCCAGGACTCCACATTGGCCAATTGCAGGCAGGCTACTGTGCAGGCCCTCCCCAGGGGCGAAGCCAACTGCGCCTGTGGGTCCATGCTTGGGGTCCACTGTGCCTGTGGGTCCACCTGGGTCCATGCTTGGGGAATAAATTGAGGTCTGCCCAGGCCTCCTCACTAAATTCATCACCAGATCTCCTTCCCTCAGATATTGACTGTTTGTGCATGCATGACCTTTCTATAGACTTCATTGGCTGCCATATTCTGAGCCGGGCAGTAATTTTCCCACTTGGCAAATTGGCTCTGGCCCTGTGATTTTTGCCTACCTCATTGCAAGCTAGGTTCCCGATCCAATTTGGGATCCTAGTTATAGGAGGTTAGGGGATTTTCCCTACTGTGGTCCTAATCTGTGTTGGTGGTCCCATACTGGTGTTTGCAAAGGGGTGAAAGCTCCCAAGTAAAGTGCATGGGAGTCTCCCCCTTATCTAAATTGCTTATTCTGGAGGCACAAACTGAATCAGGACCTTGGGCGGTGGGGTAGAAGGAGATTAAGATTCCCACACTGGAATTCTGACCCATATCAGCCACCCCACTGTGTCCATTTGGTTAAAAGCAACAACTTTGCACTTAAAGACACAGACTTCTTTGGTCCTTAGGCAGAAGCTCATTTTTACCCAGCTTTGTTTCTGGAGAAGACTTTGCTTTCTTGGTGAGCTTCCCAGCAGCATCTCCAGTTTAGTTTGGCAAAAAACTCTTGGGGATGAATCCTGAGTTGCTCAGTAGCCTCAGATTTCTCTGAACTTTCGTCCAGTGCTGGATTTGTCACTGTTTCTTTGCCTCTTCCAAACAGATGCAGACCTTGTATGCATTTGATGAAGAAGAAACGGAAATGAGGAATAAAATAGTTGAAGACTTGAAGACAGCTCTGAGGACTCAGCCCATGAGGTAATTATCCATCCTCTCTCCCCACACCGCACACTTCTTGGGCCATGAGCTGAGATCAGCTAACATGGAGAAGTATAGTGTTTTGACTGTTCTCTTAATTTGGTTCTCTAAAATCACAGAGGGAGTGTAGTTGTCATGACTGTGGAGAAAAGTTCTTTTCTCTCTGAGGTTAACCAGTATGGAACTGTTGAAGGGATGGGGGAAGCTCAGGGAATCTACACGGCTGCATTCAAACCTGCCAACTTTCCTCTGGATCTAAAATACGGCAGTGATTCTTAAACCACATGTCGTCATCATAAGCTTCTTCCTTTTTGAACCTGCTAGATCTTCCATGTCAACCTTCCCTCTGAACCATCGGATGTGCAATTTGTGGCCCAAGGTCACAATGATCTTGATGGAAAAGTGTTCCACTAAAAAATGCAAGCAATTATCACATATTATATACATTATTCCAGTATAATATTATACACAGATAAATTCCATGTTTCCGAAAGACACCAGCACAGGAACAGATACATAAAACAATGCACATGACTGTCAAAATACTTCGGTGTTTATACTCATAAAATGATGATAAACCTAATGAAATGAATGAACTCATGCTACTTGTGCCTATTAACTTTAGTGGGTCTCCTTTGAGCATGACAAACATTGGATGCAGCCTTTTATATACATTTTTTGGTGTATAATTTTGCATCTTATTAACTGTGATTGTTTTTTTAACCCAACAAATGCATGAGGGGCTTGGGTATAAATGAGCACTTGATGCAAGAGGCATTCTGATGTGAGCAAAACTTGATAATGTGGCAACTACCAAATTCCTTATATATTAAAATGGTTTATTCCTCCATCCTATTCCTTCGGATAACCTGCTCTGCCTCTTCTCCCCTTACTTCATACATATTCCTTTTCTTCGTATTGCTTAATCTCCAATTCAAGACACCTGGGCCAACAGCAGTCATGGACTAAGTTTCTCCCTGTCTAGAATTACCAGCAAAACATTATATTCTTTTATACATATATTTGCAATTCATATTGCATTCTTGGCAGTTATTCTAAATGGTGAACATGCTCCCTTTTTTGGCCATTAACAGGTGAGCTCACTGTCTTCCCTGATCAACTGCAGACTTCATTCGTATTTGATAGGATTGTAAAGTGATAAAGGAACAGTCTAATCCAGAGGTTTACTAAATTAATGGGCGTAAAATATAATACAATCTGTTTGCAATCTTTTTAGGCTGCAGTAACTAATGAAGTGCTGTTAAAATCAGCTTAGCAACAACCTGGAAGCTATCCCAATTGTCTGGTATAAGAAAGGAAAAAATGGTAATTAGGGGTATAACCATGTTTGCTGAGATGGAAGGAGCATAATATTATTTATGTAAGGAAAACAGTTGTAAAAAAAAGTGGACAGGCAGAATCTACATCGCAGGATAACAACAATAACAACAACAACAACAATTTACTTATACCCTGCCCATCTGACTAGGTTTCCCTAGCCACTCTGGACAGCTCCCAACAGAAAATTAAAAGCTCAATAAAACGTCAAACATTAAAAACTTCCCTAAACAGGGCTGCCTTCAAATATCTTTTAAAAGTAAGATAGTTGCTTATTTCCTTGACATCTGGTGGGAGGGCGTTCCACCGGGCGGGTGCCACTATCGAGAAGGCCCTCTGCCTGGTTCCCTGTAACCTCACTTCTCTCAGGGAGGGAGCATAGAAAGAAGCCATTGGTCTATCTAGCTCAGTATTCTCTCCCCTGATTGGCAGCAGCTCTCCAAGGTTCCATACAGGAGACAATTCCAGCCCTGCCTGAAGATGGTGGGGATTGAATTTGGGACCTTCAAGATGCTACAGCACTACCCTTGTTGCTTGTTATTATTTAATATTAATAAGATTTTTCATTTGTAGCTAATGGCGCCTAATGGCCATTAGTCAGCTGCTGCTTTTCGCATCATGCTCAAAAGAGAAGAAAAATGTTCTCACTTGGTTGTTATAGTAAGTATGGGGTCATCTCACCTCCACAGCCTCCATTCACCATGCTATTCTATCACTCCCGGAAAGTCTATTTTTTTTAGAGACAGGCTTCTCTTTGTGAAATCTGTGGGAGTGGGGTATGGGAATTCTCCACTCAAGGACAGCTCCCCCCCCCCAAGCATTACATTGGCTGGCTACTCCCGACAGCAGGCATTTATTTCCTCTGTTTATAACAGCCCTAATGAGTGTCAGCACCAGCACCCACAAACTGTCACATAAAGTCTTTGCTCTTAAATCGCTGGCTACAACCCGAAGTACTTCTCCCCCCACTTCTCCTTCGTAGCTATAGCCAAGCTAAATTTTGAGTTAAGTCCCCACGTCTCAACTAATTTCCAGTGACTCAATGTGTAAGTTGCCAAGTGGGCTGTGTGCCAGTGACTGATGAGTGAGCCAGTTCCCTCTTTAATGGGAAGGCTGCAGTGGAGGGACCCGTGGCTGCATCAGATCCCATTCGTGAGCCGCTTCGTGCAGAGGCCATCAAAATACTAGGCTTGGAATTGAAGAAGAAAGCTTGCTGTTTGGGGTCCCTTCAGCACTTCCTTGTTAGTAGCACTGTATACTTAGAAGCTGCTGATGGAATCTGGGGTACCAACAGCAGTGTCTAGATCAGGGTGGGGGGAGACTGGGATCTTCCAGACATTGTCATCAGCCCCAGACAGCAATGGCTATTGGTCAGGAGTGATGGAAGCTGAGCCATCTGAAAGATCACAGGTTTCCCATCCCTGACCCCAATGCTCATTTTCTAATCATGCCTGTTTCATTGGTGGCTAAGCTTTGCACATCATGTTCATCTCTAAATCCTTGCAATAAATTGCCAACTTTGGGTAGAGTTTATATGGCCTGCTGACTTGATTAGAATTTGGATTGTGCATCTTCTGCCAAAGAAGGCCAACCTTTGTACTGAGGAAATCTGAATTGTGTGCTTGGAATAATTGCAGCAAATCAAGCACATCTGCAGAATCTATTTTGCTTCCAAGATCTTTTGGGATTGTGGGAGCAAAAGTTAAGATGACTGGAAAGAGCATGGGATGTGTGCATCAGTGGACGGGTTGAGGTTCAAAGCCCTGGAGAAATTGTGGGGGGTGATGGGAACCCTGTGGAGTTTAGTATTTCATACAGGATGCTAAAACCCTTAAGCAGTCTCTCCTCTCTGCATTTTGAGTTTTCACCCAATGTTCCCAAACTGTTCTCTACATCCAGCTGATTCTTGATTTTGTTTTGAGTGGCTTCATAAAGGGCTGTTTTCTGGAGGGAAATCTCTAATTGAGATGAATCTTGGCTACACACATGGCTGAGGTTTAGTGACAAAGGAATGAATGGACCAGGCTGCATCATATTTATTTGATGGGGGTGTTCCCTCCCCACCTACTGAATCCCTATATTCTTTTTAAGAAACAGACCTGGCAGTTAAAGAGATGCCATGTTCATGGTACAGCCTGGTTCAGTTTGCTACTTTTTCTTTACACTGAGAACCATAGTTCCATTCTGGACTAAGATTTCTCTCTGAACGGTGAACAGGCCCTTTGGGATGTAAGTGTCATAACAGAACCAACTTTTGAGAGCAGCAGCTGAATGCATCCCTCAATTAGGGGAAAAAACCTATAGTACAACATAAGACACTATGTGTGCTTCAGCTTTAAGGCACAGTAACAGATTGGCCCAATTACCACATTGCTTAGGGACAAACCCACAATAAAATGAAGGAAACGATTGGAAGGAAGTGAAATTTTCCCTGTGAGTTGCCGCCATAAACAACGGGGGTTATAAAAAAATATCAGGCTAGAAGCATATGGGAAAGCTGTACTGTTGCTCCTGTTAGTCATCAATAGATCTTGGAGAGGCAGAGTAAAGCGAAAAAGAAAATTAAAAAAAGCTCTGGTTGGGAACAGGCAGGACCTTGAGGGATTGCAACGGAGCTTTCGTAAAGAAAATGGAAAGGTGTCAAGAAAGCGAGTTTCCCCACCTGTTGCCAAGAAATATTTCCACCCTCTTTTTATTTTTAAGGACAGAGGAGTGCATCCTTTATTTTGGCCGAGTTTTGCCTTGTCACACTTCTGATAACCTCTGCTCTATCTGGTAGATTAAGCCTATTCTGTTGCCAAATTCAGGAAGGGCAGAGATCCAGGATTTGTTAGTGGTCTTGCCTTCTCATGTAAAGTATCTTTGCTTCAGCTAGCTTGGGAAACTTCGCTTTGCCTGCGGGTAGGGCGGGAATATCCTGCCTTCCACACAGCCTCGTCCTTTACTAGCAGTGCAACTTCTCACATGGAGGCTGTGGCAGGCTTTAGGTACCACTTCCGCCAGCTAGTTTTGCAGTGTGTACAGGGAAGTGGTGGCCTGTCTTTTCCCCAGAACAGGTCAGATTTAGAACAATTCACCCTAGTGCAGCTTTAAGGAGCAGATTACCTAGTAAACCCTGCTTCTAGGTGGGATCTCTTGTAACTGAATACTCCTTCATACCAAACATTTCCATGTTCTGTGCATGTAGAAAGCCAGGATATTAGGGAGAAGGTAGGACTAGAACCCCCTTTTCCGGCTTTCTAGTTTTTTTATGTGTGGAGTTTATTGTTTCTATTATTGAGGAACATTCAGTTATGGAAGTCCCACCTACACTCTGAAGAGGTATAACCACCAAACCCTTTTATACCACCAATCCGATGGCAATATACAGTATGTGAGAGCTAGTCTTAAGTTTACTATGCAGTGGACCAAGTGGCAGCGCAAAACTGGAGTGTCTTTCTAAAAATAAATTTATTTATTTGGTTTTTCAGATTAAAATTTTACAGTCACATATCCAACATACAACATCAAAACAAAATTCCAAAGAATCTCCTGGACTTCCCTCCTCCCCTTTGTGGGTCCTATTGTTAATCATTTCCTCCTGCATCTTTTATAATAATCCATATCTTTTACCTCTCCATTGTGTCCAAACTTCACCATTAAACCACAAGTATTATTCCAATACTACTAACAATTTTAACTGTTTGCAATGGGTTTTTTAGGATAAATTATAATTTCCCCCTATTCCTTATTTAAATTTCGGTATTCCTGATTTCTGATTCTTCTGGTCATTTTAGCCATTTCAACATAATCCATCAACTTGATCTGCTATTCTTCTCTGCAAAACTGGGGTGCCAGGCAGATGTATTGGCTTTGCTTTACACTAGCCTTCTGCAGCCTGATACCCTCCAGATATTTTCAATGACAAAACTCCTCTCATCCTCCAGCCAACACGGCCCAGAGGTCAGGAATTACAGGAGTTATAGTCCAAAATATCTGGAGAGCACGAGGTTGGAAAAGGCTGCTCTGTGCCACAGTTAGGTCCATGGGCCATCTCTTCTTGCTCAGGCATGCTATAAACTCCTTGTGACACCCATGCCACAAATTGACCACACCCTGTTTAGGTCATAGAGAATAGTTACAACATGTAGAAAGGTTCGTGCCATACACTGCATATATTGAACCTTAAAAACCAGGGCAGAAGCACAAATTCATTTAAAGGCCCAGGTGATTACCAGCATTACAGTGCAAATGTGAAGATGCTGTTTAAATGAATGAACTGCGCATCGTACACCAAACAACTTCTGCCTTTTCTGGAGAAGACAAATGCAAGACTAGAAATGTTCCACTCATTGCTTAAATCAGCTGAGGCTGGAAGTGAGTCCTGTTATTCTCAACAGATGATCACATCACTGCCATTTAACACATTTCTGTGTAACTATTTGTGGTACTTGTGTTTACTCTCAAGGCTTGCCTGCATGGACCAATTTTTAAAGGTCAGGCTTAAAGAGGCACCAGACCTCATACTGAACGTATTTTGGTTTTGCCTGGTTTCTGGACAAAACCAACTGGATGAAGTTACTAAAGGGGTAGATCATAAGACAGTCATCCAATCTGGCCCAAGTTCTACACAGACTCTCAAATGTCCTTGTTGGAGTGAAGAGAGCATACCCCAGATCCCATATTACTGGTGTATATTTTGTTTATATATATTATGGGAGCAAAAGCAAAGCTTATAAATAGTGTATATGTAATATGTTAAGGAGGCAATCCAAAACAATAGGATGTTTTGGAGTTGTGTGATCTACTGCTGCCAAGTCTCAAAACTGCAAATATGTGAATTAGATACACTGCAACCCTATACAAGATGCAACCACTGTGCCAGAAGCACTGAAAATGTGTCGGCTCCGTCCTTGGCTTGAATGGCTTCATACTGCTGATTTCCATTTCAAAGGCACTTATCAATGAGTTATAATCATTTCTCTCTCTCTCTCTCTCAGAATTGAGCTATTTGTTTTATTCATTACACAGCTAAAGCTATAAAGCAGGGATTGGGAACCTGTGGCTTTCCAGATGTTTTTGGATGTAGCCAGCATGGCCAGTGGTTGGGGTTGATGGGAATTGTACTCCAACCACATCTGGACATCTAGAGATTCTCTGTTGCTTATCAAAAAATGTCCACCTCTCAATTCGTAAGGGGTTTGTCCTCACTTGTTGCCAAGCACAAAGTAGTTCTTAAGCCATTCAAACCTAACCATGGACATTTTGCTTGATTGCAATGTTTGCAGTAATGAATAACACATACATCTTGCAATCCTCTGCAGCAAGCCTAGAATTAGGCTATGCAAACAGCATGTGGTAAAATTCTTCCTGGACTGCACATCACCTCAAACTGGAGATGGGAAAACGCATGAATGAATGCTTTCCCAGATAAAACAATGTGCATAGAAATTAGATGGGGAGGAAAATATTCTAGCTTAATTATTCTTCTCTGAGTTTTTCCACAAGTAGCTCTCTCCCCTCCCTCCCCCTGCATGCAGGGGAATGTCCAGATACAGGACTTTGCTCAGCTGCTATCAAGACCCTAACATGGTGCGGTAAAGAGGCAATTTTACTATTTGATGTGACCTGGCCCTAATGTGCAAACACTTTATTTCATTCTTTATACTGCTGATGAAAAGATTGTGAGGATCCTCAGGTTACACTTGTATATATGTGGTTTTTTTCAGAGTGACGTGATAAATTAGTTGTTCAGTTCTCTATTCCTACACACAGGGCCTTGATATTATTTCCCTCTTGTTGCCTCCATTCAGGTTTGTGACGAGATTTATTGAGTTGGATGGCCTGACCTGCTTGCTGAACTTCCTGAAGAGCATGGACTATGAGACATCTGAGAGCCGCATACACACATCCGTTATAGGGTGCATCAAGGCTCTGATGAACAACTCCCAGGGACGGGCACACGTCCTGGCCCATCCAGAAAGCATCAATATAATCTCTCAGAGTTTACGGACTGAGAACATAAAAACCAAGATTGCTGTGCTGGAGATCCTCGGGGCGGTTTGCTTAGTGCCTGGAGGTCACAAGAAGGTTCTGCAGGCCATGCTTCACTACCAGGTTTATGCAGCAGAGAGGACAAGATTCCAGGTAAATCTAGCATTTGGAGCAAACCATTGCAGATGCTATGTTACGTTTAGAGTGGGCTCTTGATTATTTTAATGTTTATAAAGCAGAATCAGACAGAATCGGAAGACAGAAAGCTCCACGGGAGCTTCCCCACCACAACATCACTAACTGAAATAGATACCAAGGTACTTTAGCTGTACTCATGGCCCTTCTTTGTGTACTATGCTCTTGATATAATTTTTTTCACTTAGGATTAATGTTTTAAAATCCCACAACATGGCTACAAGCCACACAATGTGTATAACATATAGTTAAGCACTGAAAAAGGAAGTGCCAACATGGTTGCATTCATTGATTCAGGAGGCTAGTCACGATGGCTATGCCCAGATGGGTTTTAACATAGATCTCTATGTGATGTGCATCAGCTGTTTTGCACATTTGGATTGTCCCTGAAGATTCTTCTTCATTCTTGCCATGCAGGCAAGATTACAGCTTGACTCCTGACCTGACCATTGCAAAGATTTACTGGAACGTCAGTTCTATCACAGTGTGGAATCGTGAAGCTAAATCAAGTTAAGGAACATGCTTCATCTCCTCCCCTCCCCCTATTCTGTGTAAACAGGGATGCTTATGTAGCAAATATACTGCAGTATTGCTATGTAAATAGATGTAGAAACAGGGATGCAGTTTAGTCTAGTGATTGCTTTTTGTTTTTATAAATATATTTACCTGTGCACGCACACTTGAAATACCCCATGAATAAGAGAGTTTGGTTTTGGCTATGGTTTATAAGCAGTACTCAAAACTTATTTTAAGGATTGCTGTTTTGTGAGTTGGGCATTAGAAGCTCAGTGGCTCAATGCCTGTGATGTTTGAAGGCAGTTGTCTCTCTGTGTGTATGTGTGTGTGTGTGTGTGTGTGTGTGTGTGTGTGTGTGTGTGTAAGAGAGAGAGAGAGAGAGAGAGAGAGAGAATATAATTTACTGCCTGGTAACTAATCTGAGGAAGCCTTTCTGTAACTTGTCTCTGTTTACATTGGAGGTGGCTCAGGCTGACCTTGTGTGCTTGACAGGGATTTTTGGTCTGCATGGCCCTGACAACATTCAATCAGAGTTTAATCCTTTGTCCCAACTTGACCGGGTTGCTATGCCAAATAAACCCATATGCTCTTGTGAGCCTAACCTCACTCACATCTCTTCTCTCTCTGTGTTGTTGTATTTTTAAAGAGACTAAAACCATCTGAAAGTAATGGGGAAGGAAAGCCATTTCTTACCCAGTACAGAGAGTAGCCTGACTCTCTGTACAGAGTACAGCTGGTCCTTTGATAAGTTGATGTTAATAGCTTGCAGAAGTTTTTATGAGCCTCCAGAGAGCCAACTCACTATCTCATCCATGAATGTGTGGAATGCACAAATAATTACCCGTCAAATATTTTTGGATGGGGAAAAGAAATTAAAGATGAATGTTCTCCTCTTTGTTTTCTTAAGAGCAATGAGGACGTGCTCCTGTTTGTGTGGTTTTTTTCCTTCCTCTGATGCTTGCGTCATGCCAAAATGGTCTTTTCTGCAATGTTCCTTCCTAGAGGCCAAAGTTAAACTCAGGCAAGGTAGCTTTGAATGCCTTCAACTCATCTTTCTCCCTTTGAATATTGGCATCAGAAGTGCTGGTGTCAGCTATATTAGATGCAATAATTCGAATCTTGAATATTCAGTCAAGGGATGAATTCTATCATTTTGGACTATTTCTATCATTTTGAATGCTTGTGTAGGTCTAAAGCAAGGATGGTGAACCTGTGGCTCTCCAGTTGTTGTTGGTCTACAACTCCCATTATCCCTGACCATTGACCAATGCTGACTGGTGCTGATGGGAGCTGGAGTCCCACTTCTTCTAGAGAGCCACTGGTTCCCCATCCCTGGTCTAAAGTCTAACAGTTGTAGCAAAGAGAACCTTTTATTACAAGCACAATGAGGGGATAATGTTATGTCCTCCTCTGCTCAGAATGTTTTTGAGGTAAGGATTCATCCGCTGTCCATGGTGTCATTCTGTTTCCTGCTGACCATATCTGTTGACTCCGTGTGATCTTGATGCTCATATTAAAAGAAGTCAAGAACAGGAGATTGTCATGTAGCTTCATAGCATCTTAGGTTTGATGCTTTTACTGTTGTTGCTGTTCAAAAGTATCTGCTTCCCTGCTCCTGGTGCTGGGTGCAATAAACCAAAAGCCTCAGCTTGTCCTGTTTTCTAAACTTCAGCAGGTGAGTCATTTTTCTCCAAAAAACAACACCCCATGAATTGTAGCCAAACCCAGGTTTGGACAACATAACAAGGCAAGGCTTGTGGTTGTTGCTTCCAGCACAGCATAGCTAGGAGAAGAGAAGGAATGAAGCAGGAACCCTGCTCACTTGTGTTAAACCACAGCCCATGTTTAACTATGGTTTAACATGACATGCGAACTCAGCCTCTGAGTAGAACATCCACTAAAACAAGTTAAAGCATTTTAAACAGAAACAAAAAGAGCAAAGTAACCAGAGCAATTAAAACATCAGTAACATAATTGAACATCATTAAAGGCCAGAGAAATTAATGATATTTTTTAAAACCATTTTTAAAAGCCTAAAATGTGTAGGATGGGCCTAATTCAACTTCTTTTGGGAAGGAATTCCACAACTTGGAACATTAGTTAAGTCATGGCCCTATGACTGTTTTGCTCTCTACTTTTCCTGTCTCTCTGTGATTCTGCAAGTATTCACATTATGTGTGTTCAGAAGTTATTTTCATATTCCCACTTGTTCCTTCTGCCTTCATCTTTTTTTTAAAAAAATAAAGAGAGCACCTGTGTTTCTGTTAATGTTGTAGTGATGAGTTAATTTAAGGCCTCATCTGTCTAGAAGGAGAGGAAAAAACCTCAAGTCCTTCCGATAATGTCAGAGGTGCAAGAGAGAAGCTCTGAGCTCTCCTCTCCTCACTCACATAATTTCAGAGTGGCAGATGTCGTTTGCGTTTGCATATGCTGAAAACTTCTGCTGAGTCCAAAGGAATAGGATTGACAATCTCTCCCACCCCCTGCCCACCCCTGTCTGTTTCTGCAGCTTGCTGAATTGGTTGCTTTTATTTGACTTGCAGTGTTTGAAGTGCTTACTCCTTTTAAAATAAAATAAATAAAAAAGAATGATGACAACTTGAAGAAATGGTCCTGGCAAATGGGAAAATATTGAATTTGGTTGAAGACCAAAATAGCTTAGGTCAGAGACAGGTTCAGATGGCGGGGAACACAAAGCTGAGTCTTGTTCTTGATTTGCCCACCAAGGAATAGAGAAGTAACATTCACAGTTTGTAGAACAGGCTTAGAGATGAAAACCTAGAGCAGGGTGGAGGTGAAATGGACTGTGTTTCAGCTGAAGCTAGTGCATTAGTGTCCCAGAACAACTCAAAGCTGTTTAATAATATTAAGTCTTAAAAGACACCAGTCCAGACCTAAATTAACTTTCCCCACTGGCTTCATATGGGGGCATCATCTATCATTCATGTCTTCCAGTAGCCACTCTTAGGGATACTTCTGAAATCCACTGTCTCCAGGTTTCTTCTTGGATTTTTTGAATTCTAAATAGGGATTTGGGTGATGGTAGCATAATTAGTTTGGCTCACATTTTATTGCAGTCCCACCTAATTATCACTTCCCAGACCAATGTGTGAATTGAAATGCAGTTAGAATCATAGAATCATAGAGTTGGAAGAGACCACAAGGGCCATCGAGTCCAACCCCCTGCCAAGCAAGAAACACCATCAGAGCACTCCTGACATATGGTTGTCAACCCTCTGCTTAAAGACCTCCAAAGAAGGAGACTCCACCACACTCCTTGGCAGCAAATTCCACTGTCGAACAGCTCTTACTGTCAGGAAGTTCTTCCTAATGTTTAGGTGGAATCTTCTTTCTTGTAGTTTGGATCCATTGCTCTGTGTCCGCTTCTCTGGAGCAGCAGAAAACAACCTTTCTCCCTCCTCTATGTGACATCCTTTTATATATTTGAACATGGCTATCATATCAACCCTTAACCTCCTCTTCTCCAGGCTAAACATGCCCAGCTCCCTTAGCCGTTCCTCATAAGGCATCGTTTCCAGGCCTTTGACCATTTTGGTTGCCCTCCTCTGGACACGTTCCAGTTTGTCAGTGACCTTCTTGAACTGTGGTGCCCAGAACTGGACACAGTACTCCAGGTGAGGTCTGACCAGAGCAGAATACAGTGGCACTATTACTTCCCTTGATCTAGATGCTATACTCCTATTGATGCAGCCCAGAATTGCATTGGCCTTTTTAGCTGCCGCGTCACACTGTTGGCTCATGTCAAGTTTGTGGTCAACCAAGACTCCTAGATCCTTTTCACATGTACTGCTCTCAAGCCAGGTGTCACCCATCTTGTATTTGTGCCTCTCATTTTTTTTGCCCAAGTGCAATACTTTACATTTCTCCCTGTTAAAATTCATCTTGTTTGTTTTGGCCCAGTTTTCTAATCTGTCAAGGTCGTTTTGAAGTGTGATCCTGTCCTCTGGGGTGTTAGCCACCCCTCCCAGTTATCCTTCAAAATTCACGCTTCTCCAAATTTTGCAATTGCAGGGCACCAACATTTGCAAAATATCTATATAAGGGGAAATTGTGTGCAAAAGTGTGTGTGTTAGTAAAGATATGCAGACAAATACTTTGTTAGGTGATTCCCCCCCTCCCCCCCCGAAAAATAGAAGCAGAGTGCTAGATAGAGTCTCCAGAGGTAAAACATGCTCCTTTGAGAATCCTATTATGGAAGCATGTGAACTCAAATTTATTTTAGGGCCCTGGCTTTCTGCTGCCCCCCCCCCATGCTCTCATAACCATTGGCTGCCTTGTCCCAACTTCCAAGTTTCATGCGTGACAGAAAAGCAACTATGGATCAGTGTCAATCCTGTCCAGTAGCAAGGGGTGAAAAAACTTATTAAGCAGGAAGGAAAAATCCTTACTCAGCATATCTGGTCTTTGTCGTCAAATTAGCTGACTCTATGCTAAAAGCAATTTGATTTAGTGCTTCTGTGCAGCCGGTTGATCTTTGAAGGGTGCACACTGTGAATCTATAACAGTCTTCTGAAAGTAATGAAGGGTGAAAGTGCATGTAGAGAGGTACGGGGCTGTACTTTCAGCATCTCCATGCATGTGTGAGAAGGACTTGCCCAATGCACAAGTTCCAGTGTGTGTATAGGGAATCCATGTGATTGGGACACCCACACAATCAAGTTTCCTGGTCACATGGAGCCTCCTACTCGTGGGCAAGAGGTCATGTGTTGGGATTTCTTCTCATACAACTATACATAAGATGCAGGTGTGTGTGTGTGTGTGTGAGAGAGAGAGAGAGAGAGAGAGAGAGATGTGATATTCTGCTGAGCTACAGCCCATATCCTATCAAACATCCTGCTTTAAAAAATATTGGATTCTGTATCATTAATTACACATTAGCTATGAAGAGCAACTCTAGAAAATGGTCAAGCAGACAAATCTATAATGTTAGCAACAAGACGTCTGCAATGGTTGCTGCATAGCCTCTTGGTCTCAACTGTTCACTGTTACTAAGTCACTCCAGTGAGGAGGAGGAGGAGGAACTGGCCTTAAGAATAGCATCTGCATAAACCAGCACTAATCCAATAGAAAGCAGTGATTTCTGTAGGTATGGTACTCCCAGTGGCGTAGCGTGGGTTGTCAGCACCCGGGGCAAGGCAAGTAATTTGCACCCCCTAACCCATGGATTTGCGCCCCCTAACCCGTGGATTTGCGCCCCCTAACCCTAACCCCCAGATGTTGCGCCCGGCCCCCCTGCACCCCCCACGCTACGCCACTGGGTACTCCACCACTAGGAGCAATAATAAAAGCAGATAACTTTCACAATGCAAAATTTCACAGTACTTAAGACCTTATTTTCTTTGGTAGTTTTGTCTCATGTTTCTGTCTTTCATGAAGTGAGGCATGAAGATCATGTACCGAAGACTGCTCCAATGTATAAATATTAGTGCAATTAATGAACTGAATAATTTTAGTTGGTTTTATCTTTCTTGGCATTGATTTATAATTTGTATATTAATCCTAAGAGAGATCCATGGCAGCTTTACTTGCTGATCTCTATTTAGCTTTTTATTTTCCCACCCATTATCAACAGTTGGAAAAACCACTATGGCCCCATGTGTACTGTGCATTTAAAAAGTATCATACCACTTCAAACAATCATGGTTTCCTTCAAAGAATCATGGGACCTCTATTTCATCAAGTGTACTGAGGAGATAATTCCCAGAGTTCCTTGGGAAGAGGACCTAACTGTTAAACCACTTTGAAAATTTTAGCTCTTTGAAGGGAATGGGGCATTGTGTCCTTGATCTGTTACATTTAAATGTAGTTCTATATTATCGATAATTTTGTAAACAAAAAGTTGCCACATTGTTAGAAGAGACCTGTGCCAGGTCAAATTTGTCCCACAGGCCAGACGTTCCCCATCCCTTTTTAAAATTGTGGTGTTTCAAAGTTCTTGTTTTCATGTTTTGTTATAATTTGGTTTATTGTTTTATAAGCCATCATGGGAATCCAACTGATGGCTTTAATATTCCAACCTTCAACAAGCAAATAATGTGAAGCAGAAAATATGTTTTTGAACCATTTTAGGTTATCAAGCAGAAATGTTTGTCTTGCATTCACAAGCTTCTCTCATAGCCTCTCTTCGCTCTCTTCTAAGCATTTCAACAATAACTTGCGCTCTGTGTGTTTCTGGGCAGGAGCTATAATGAAATTCAGCATTACAGCGGTAGTGTGCATTACTTTCTTCCTGCTCTTCATTTGCAGTCATTACTCAATGAGCTCGACCGGAGCCTGGGGCGATATCGAGATGAAGTGAATCTCAAAACTGCCATCATGTCCTTTATTAATGCTGTTTTGAATGCAGGTACTGGTGAGGTGAGTCTTTAACAGAGTTTGTTGCATTATGTGGGTTTGGTTTTATTATATGTATATTTTAATATTTGTAAGCCACTTTGAGCATTTCTTTTTAAAAAGTAGGGTATCTATCCCGTAGCTCTGTGGTGAAGCACGGTGGGATAGCTGATAGGAACAACAGGAACTGATGAATAGCAATTATTGGAATCAGCCTGATCCCCTCCCCCTCTTTCCTTTTCCTTCTGTGATGGAACCCCTATTTGGGGACTTCCCTGGCTTTTTTTCTGGCCCACGTAGGACCAGTCTGGATAGTTGGCCTTGGTGAAGATTTGACGTTTTTCTCCTCCCAGTTTTGATTCTGGGCTTCCATTGAAATGAGGCTGCATTTTAAGTTGTATTTTAAACCTGTTTTTAAGTTGTATTTTAATCAATTGTTTACATACCTGGTGTTAGCCGCGCTGAGCCTGATCCTGGCCAGGGAGGGCAGAGTATAAATAAATAAATTATTATTATTATTATTATTATTATTATTATTATTATTATTGCCACATGATATAATATGCAATGAAAAGGACCTGTAGGGCATTGACAGAGCATCTGCTTTGCATGCAGATTGTCCTAGCTTCAATTTCTGGCATCTCTAGGCAGGCCTAGAAATGTTCCATGTCTGAACCCTGGAGAGCTGAGCTAGAAGGACCCAATGTTCTGGTGATGTCAGGCAGCTTCCTATGTTCAGAATATATAAATAAAGTTAGTGCTGGTTTTCTTCCTTCCTTCCTTTTGATGCTGGAAATTGCTAGCCGAAACCCAAATGTAATGAATTGTGCTATGGTTTAATTATATTGTGCCAAAGCAGGGGCAGGCAACCCTTTTCAGCCAAAAGACCACATTCCCACATGGGCAACCTACACATGGGTGGATGTGGCAAAAGTGGGCGTGGCCAGATACACCCCACTCCATCCTGCATCCAGGTATGCAAGTGTTCAAGGACACATTCCAGACAGGTAAAGGCACTACAGCAGGGGTGTTGAGGGATGTGGCCTGGCCAAAGATTGAAGGGCCAGACAGAGAGGCCTGGAGGGCCTTATGCAGCCCTCAGATGTGAGGTTCCCCACCCTGCCCTAAAACATTCTAAATTCTCCTGTCCCCTCACCAGAATGGCATCAGAGTTATACCATTTATACCAGCAATATAAATTATATCAATATCAATATCATAAGCTGCCTACTAGCACAGTATAGCCCCATCCCTCGTCCTGCTTACCTGTATTTCTGCCAGCTGGAGATGCTAGGAAGTGAACCTTAGTGCATGCTTTGCCTCTGAGCTATAGCCTCTGCTTCATCTTATCTGAAGTGATCTAAAGCCCTTGATATCTGATGACTTGATCTATTTTTTCCCTTTCCTTTAGGACAATTTGGAATTTCGATTGCACCTACGATATGAGTTTTTAATGCTGGGCATTCAACCTGTTATTGACAAGCTCAGAGGACATGAAAATGCAACGCTGGATAGGTGAGCCATATATGCTGGGAAGATATGAGGCTGTTGTGTACTCAATATCCAGCGATGGACAAATTCATCTTGGCTTGATTTGGGAAGAGGTTAACAATTCACACATACACACACTGAGCAAATGTATTCAGGTAGATAGCTATGTTGGTCTGACACAGTCAAAATAAATAAAAAATTGTCCAGTTGACGCTTAGAGACCAACTAAGTTTGTTCTGGGTATAAGCTTTCATGTGCATGCGCACTTCTTCAGATACTGAGCAAATGTATATTCCAGTATAGGTAATTTCTGGAGTTTGGGCAACATTACTATTGATAGCAACCCCTTGGATTGCACAAGCAGCAGAGTCAACTCTGAGAGGTTGTATCCATATGTCATAGTGATGGGACAGTCAATTAACATGGATTGAAGCCTCACAGACTCTGTAGTTCAAAGCCTGGAGTCTTAAGTGACTGGATGTGATCCCAATAAACAGATGTCCCATGCACATCTACTGTAAACTCTCTGTGCACATTCACTTTTAAATTATCTGTATGCACACCTTAGTTCATTTCAGGGATGTTGTTTCACTGTAAATGTTGTCTGACTACAATTCCCATCATCCCAACTTGCCATGCTGGCTGAAGCTGATGGGAGTTGTCTGCTCTAACAGCTTCTCGGTAGGTCCCACTCCCAATTCTTATTATGTATTTATCATTTATTTTTGATTTAAAGTTCAACAAGCATTGAAATACTTTATTCTGTCGGAAGCATAACATTGTGAAAGTCAAAACTTAATATAAGCTCATCAGACCAACTTGAATTAAGGAAAAGGTAGCACCTTACCCTTTTTATCCTTTCTTTAAGTGGAAAACAGTCTTTCCCCATTCGCCCAGCTTGCACTATTGCAAGCAAGAGATGGATTGTATGACTTTATTTTATTCTGTCTTCTAGGCACTTAGATTTCTTTGAGATGGTAAGAAATGAAGATGACTTGGAACTTGCAAAGAGGTTTGAAGTGGTGAGTGCTTCTCTGGAAAGGCTTTTTTATTTTATTTTTTAAAAAGACAAAATAGCTTTCCCGTTTGCTTTGGCTGTTTAGTATAAATTTATATGATTTTTCCATGTGGTGAGGATCTGATTTTCTCACAACTAAAGAGATATGGGTTGCTCTGTTTCTTATTTACAGTGCAGACAAAAAAAAAAGCAGCCAACAATGTTGACTGGTGGCACTGGATGAATTTAGATGATGTCAGGATTCTGTCTCTCAACTTCATGGCACCAAATACTAAAAGCGCCTCTGCCTAGTTGTTGTTTGTTTACCTGTTTGTAATGTGGTTGCCTGTTCCAAGTATTTAGCAAATGTATTGGAGAGCCATAACAGGCTTGGACTTGGATGTTATGGAAGCTACTGGCTTGGCTCATCAGATTGGTTGTTGCCTCATCTGTTGCTGTTGCTTTTTTCCTGTCTTTTGGACTATAGTCTGCCTACATTCTGGAGTCTTGTTTTCTAGATTACCTTGGACTTTACTCACTTAGAGCTGGAAGATGCTCCTTTGTGGGATAAACTGAATGTTCCTACAAGCTAGATGTTTGGAGTGACACTGCTCCAGTCTCATACTCTCTTGACTCTATGATGTAAACTTCTGTTATTTAACCATACATGGAGCTTCTAAATTCAGCACCATCAATTATAGAGTCCCAGTGGACAGCTCCCTGCTCTTTGAGCCAAGCACCTGCCCCAGATTAGCTCTTGAGTTTCCAGTGAGGCTCTTTTTTTTCTTTTTACAAGCAACAAATAGCACACCAAAACAACAACGTATGGTGCTTTCATGATTTCAGTCAGCACTATAGCTGTGAAATTATGCTGCTTTTATTGCTTGTCCCTTAGGTTTGGGGTGGGGCTTTTTTAATTGCAGAAGCAATATAATTTTTTTGATGCCTTTCCTGTTGTCAGCTATAAAGCATTTATTCCATATAGAAAAAGACTGATTGTTGTAGAACCACACAGGGCAGTTCTCATAGGGTGTAACAGGATTTGTGTCCCCCCTCCATCCTTCCAAAATTTATCTGCCGGGTAGGAGTAGCACCACTAAAAGTCAGGTTCCTCCTCTCTCAGGCAAGTGGAGTAGCATGACATATTGCAGTGAGGAACTAGCTCCTTCAGTACTATGGACTGAGCTGAATTGACCTTCAAAATCTCAGTGTTCAGTGATACAAAAATGCTACCTCTTGTGTTCAGCATGCAGCTCATTCTCATACACTGACCACTTGGTGCTGCTGATAGCAAGGTGTTATTATGTGCACTTGTACCATCCCCATGTACATGAGATGGTTGGGCAGTGTTATAGAAGCGACCAACATGAGTTTGACAAAACTCTGGTAGGCAGTGGAAGACAGGAGTGCCTGGCGTGCTCTGGTCCATGGGGTCACGAAGAGTCGGACACAACTAATCGACTAAACAACAACAACCATCTCCATGTCTTGCCTTGTAAACCATATTCTGTCCCTAATTGCCTTAGACTTAATTTGTCATCAAAGTAACCCATCACTGCCAAGCCTCCTTCCCCCTCTTTTTCAGTTTGAAGCATATCTTCACAAATGGTGGTGTACATTTCAGTCCTTCTGAGATTTTAATACTAAATGCCTCATAGGATTTCAAAACTAGGAGATTTCTCTTGTTTTACTCTGCACCTTCCCATGTTTCATTTTGCTATAGGCACATATTGACACAAAGAGCGCCTCACAGATGTTTGAGATGATCAAGAAGAGGTTGAAGCACACAGATGCTTATCCATATTTACTTTCTGTACTCCAGCACTGCCTGCAAATGCCTTGTGAGTATATTTCTTCTCCTTGTGCTTACTGCAGAATTCTCTGATTGGGAAGATTTTCTGAATGACAGAAGTATGGCTTGTTGAATCCTTACCTTTCTGGAGCTTTAGAGAATTGGGCTCCCCTATAGTGAAACTCTAGTCAATCCACTCTTTTTTTCTGAGCCCTACTTTCCATTGTGTTGTTTAGTGAGAAAACTAGCCAAGTCCATTCATATGAAAGTCTCTAATATAACCATTGAAAATATTCTTGAAAGTATTTGAGGATTGGCTGGTGAAAGAAGCCAAATGAGTTACTCAGTATGAGTAGGTGCTTAGTATACAGCAAGGGTGAGGAATCTCAAGCCTAGGGTCTGAATAAGGCCCTCCAGGCCTCTCTATCCAGTCCTTGGGACTTTCCTAAAGCCACACCCCTCACTAGACTTGCACTGCACTCTCTCTGAGTGCTTTTGTTTGACTGGAGCATGTCCTTGTGATAATGCCTCTTGCATGCTTGCATGAGGGATTTCTCATATTTCTTCTTATTCTTCTTTGTTTCCACTTAAGGTCTCCAAACATGAAGCAGCCACTTCTTTAAAAAGTAGTAGATGGATGCTGTCCAACTGGAAACCAAATCCTTCTTGATTAAATTATTGTTTTTTAAGAAAGGCAAGAAAGGACATTTGTGCTCAGGGTCTGAGAAACAGGTGCCACCTTTAATTGACACAGAATGAAGTTGTTTTTTTAAAAAAAGAGAAAACTTGTTGCTATTAAGTGGGAATTTCATAGAAAAGGCTTGGTTTTTGCTTGGCACCGCATGGGAATGGATAAGTAGAAAGTTCCCATGCCTTAATTAGAAAATCAAATTAGTAATTTCTCTTTGAGGCATAATACAAATATGGGGATTGAAAGTCATCTGATTGAATGGCCTAGTAACGGCAGATTAGTTGCTTCCAATCAGTACAGTTAGGCAAAGGCTTGCTGTAGGATCAATATCTGCCAGGAATATTTGGTCATTTCCACTGAAGTATAAATTTGGTTTCAGTAGCAAATATGAGATTCCTAATCCATTATAGCTGGTTTCAGAAATTAGGTTTGAACACAAGATAAAGGAACTGGTGCACATCTTCACAAAGTTCTCTTTCAAAGTGAATTCATTGAAGCCCCAATGAACTAGATAGTACTGATTTTTGTGAAGATATGGTTAGGATTGCACTGTCGCTTGATGATCACATCCAATGTGGCTCTAAAGGGAACTCACTAAAATAATGAATGGTGAACATACAAAGGTCAGAATGGCTGAAGTAACCACAGTAGGAACAAAGTCATCAAGAAGGGCTCAGTCTTAGCATTCAATTAAAATTTGCAGGGATTTTCATCAAAGCCATTTATCTAGATGTATCTCCTCACTGGCATTTGTCGTTGCAGATAAACGAAATGGGGGGACGTTTCAACAATGGCAGCTGTTAGACAGGATACTGCAGCAAATTGTTCTTCAGGATGAGCGAGGGGATGATCCTGATATAGCTCCTTTGGAGAACTTCAATGTCAAGAACATCATTAAAATGTAAGAAGCATGCTAACTGCCAATATCCAAATATTATGCAGCATGTTAAGGACAAGGCCTGCTTTTATATGACATTTTATCAGCATGGAGATAACCATTCTTTGTGGATAAATGTCATCTTTTCATCTGGTACAATTTGCATTCACATTGAGAATCTTAATTTTACCTTAGTAGGTTAGTAATAGTATTGAGAATGAATCCCACCAGAAATTAGCTGGTTTTTCCCATTCTCCTAGGAATATTTGTTTTTAATTACTTGGGTATAGATCTAAGCTGATCTGGCTTTATCTCCATTCAGGTTGGTAAATGAGAATGAAGTGAAACAGTGGAGAGATCAGGCAGAGAAATTCCGAAAAGGTATGTGGCCGTCTTATACTCTGGATAATAGAGAGGGAATCTGATTGAACCACAGATCTCCAGGCAGTGGAGGGAATGATAGGGTTCTAGGGATTCATGATTGTGTAGGCCACTATTCCTCCCGTTTTATAGATGTGAATTGTGGCTAAAGGATAGGTGACTTAACCCAGTTGCCTACTGGGTGAGCTAGCATTTGAATGCAAATCTGATTCCGACATTTTGATAAAGCTTCCAGTTTTGGGGATGCCTCCTCATTAGAAAACACTTGCTGGTTCTCATCAAAAACTGTACCTGCATCTATATCATAGGTGGGTAACCTGTGGCCATCCAGATATTGGTCGACTCCAGCTCCCGTCAACCCCAGCCAAAATAGCCAGTGGTCAGGGATGAGGCAAACTGTGATCCAACACCTGGAGAGCTACAGGTTACCTTCTAGTTTTAATGCAACTCCTCAAACCAAGCAGTTTATAATCATAGAATCATAGAATTGTAATATTGGAAGGGACCCTTAGGATCATCTAATCCATGGGTAGGCAAACTAAGGACCGGGGGCCAGATCTGGCCCAATCGCCTTCTCAATCCAGCCCACAGATGGTCCTGGGATCAGAGTGTTTTTACATGAGTAGAATGTGTGCTTTTATTTAAAATGCATCTCCGGGTTATTTGTGGGACCTGCCTGGTGTTTTTACATGAGTAGAATGTGTGCTTTTATTTCAAATGCATCTCTGGGTTATTTTGGGGGGCATAGGAATCCGTTCATTTTTTCCCCTTCAAAATATAGTCCGGCCCCCGACAAGGTCTGAGGGACAGTGGACCGGCCCCCTGCTGAAAAAGTTTCCTGTAATCCAGCCACCTGCAATGCAGGAATACACAACTGTCCCATACAATAATCAAACCTGGGTGTTATCAGCACCACACTCTAACCAACTGAGCTATCAAGAATCAGCCTTTATAATGTCTGGAAGTTTGCAATTATGTTTCTTACCCATTGTTCCCTTTATTCATGGCTTTTGACTGAGTAGCTTGTCATTCATTGCACTTTGGTCTTCTTTCCACTGCAGAGCATGCTGAGCTGATGAGTAGGCTAGAGAAGAAAGAAAGGGAATGTGAGATAAAGACCCAGGAGAAAGATGAAATGATGAAGACGCTGAACAAAATGAAGGACAAACTGCAAAAGGAATCTCTGGAGCTACGTCAAACCCGGGACCAAATGACCGACCTTGTAACTCAACTCAATGAGTTCTCGGTAGGATACAGAGATTTTTCTTCTCCTTCCATAGCATGCACAAACACAAAAAGAAAAGAGATACAGTGAAGTTCTAATTTTGTACATCTGCCCTTTTCTAAAGAGAAAGAAAAGTTTGCAAGTAGTTATACCCTTGCTGAAAGGTTCATAAACACTCTGATAAAGAAAATAGAATCAGTAGCCATACATCAAATGCTTTCCGTTATTTTATTTTGCTCATCGCTTCAGTTTTAGTTTATTCCTTGTGGGATTATGCATGTGTTATGCTGTACCAAACGCAGGTGGCGCTGTGGGTTAAACCACAAAGCTTAGTTCCCGTTGTTCGGTCCCTGCTCCTGCCAACCTAGCAGTTCAAAAGCACGCAGTACAAGTAGATAAATAGGTACTGCTCTGGCAGGAATGTAAATGGCATTTCCATGTGCTGCTCTGGTTCGCCAGAAAGCAGCTTAGTCATGCTGGCCACATGACCCGGAAGCTGTACGCGGGCTCCCTCGGCCAGTAAATCGAGATGAGTGCCGCAACCCCAGAGTCGTCCGCGACTGGACCTAATGGTCAGGGGTCCCTTTACCTATACCTATGCTGTACCATAAGGTAAGTGCTGTGTTTAGTTGTAAGTAACCCCAACTCTCTCTTCCCATTGATCTTTCTTGGGGTGTCTCCAGCCTGCTCTAATGCATAGGTGGCTAACCTGTGCCCCTGCACCCACAACAGCAGGATGGAACAGAACAGACTTTGCTAGGTGCCTGAATGATAACAGAGATGGTGCCAGAGAAATGGATATGAAGGGGGAGTTCCATATTTGGACACTACCATAAAAAGTCCCTCTCCCCAGCAGCCATTTGCCTGATGTAAGAATTCAGAATGTTCCTGCTGTTGTGGGATGGAATAGAGCTCCCATATGAGGCTGACATCCTGTTATATTTGCTGTTAGTCTGTGTTAGCTTTAAAGCCTGACCAGAAGTTCTGCAGTGGACAATTTTTGAGGAACCTTGAGAAGTCAAAAGCACATCTTTGAAGGTGGCAGCAGGGGAAATATAGCAAAAACATTGCAGAGGTGAAGACCTTACCAGAAGAGTATCAGCAGAGGCTTCTGCCTTATGTTTTTTCAAAACTTGTTTTGCTGCATCCATATTCCCTCCCCTCCACTGATGCCTACATCTTGGGAGGCATTGTGGGGAGGATAAGGCCACTGAGCTGCTATGCTCTGCCTCCATGGTCCAAGGCAGCAATGTTCCTGAAAACCAAGGGAGAGAGTTCTCTTGTCCTCAGGTCCCACTTACAGGTTTCCCATGGTTGGCCACTGTGAACTAGTTGGCCAAGTTGTTGAACTAGGTGGGCCATCGGCATGATCCAGCACTGAAAAGCACTGACGTTATGGCAAACATAGACAAAGGGGAAAGGACTTTGCCAAAATTCTTTCCAGCTGCCTTTGAAAATGCCAGAACTGCCCTTCTCACACACAAAACATCTGGCCTGAGAATGGACCTATTTTTGATGCAACACTAATCAGAATGTTCTCTTCTTATTTCCAGCAAGGGGGCAGCATTTCCTTCCCTCCCCCTCCTCAGCTACCTCCTGGTGGCCCGTTTGCCTCTTCTCTACAAGCTCCGGAGGTTTTGCCGCCGCCTCCACCACCACTTCCGTTCTCCAGCTGCCCCCCTCCGCCCGCTCCACCTCCTCCCCCAGGAGGACCTCCTCCACCTCCCGGAGCACCGCCTTTCTTCAACATGGGCATGCCTCCCCTTTCCTCCGCCACCACCTTCAGCGGCACTGGGCCCAGTCTGAAGAAGAAATCAACCCCACAGCCATCTCATCCACTGAAGTCCTTCAACTGGGCCAAGCTGAGTGAGGTAAGGGGAAGGAGAGCCATTCTGTGTAGATCTTGTGACTGTTGCTTAGGTTTACCGTATATTGTCTGGTTATTGCTATTAAATTGGTTGCCTGAGAAGGAATTTCTAGCTGAATAACCTTCAGGCACAAAATGTTGTGGGTGAGCGTACAGGTGCTCATTGAAAGACCTTGGCAATTGTATTAATTTTATATTTGGCATCTTTGGATTGCTCTATATTTTAAAAGAGGTGTTGATGGATTTTGGATTGGGTGACATTTGGACTCGACCTACACACACACACACACATGCACACACGCCAGTCTGGAAGTAGTAGTTCCATTATAAGTGGAGTCTCACATTCCAGCCTAGCTCATAATGGGCTTTGCTCCTGGCTCCACCCTTCCTTCTGGCAAGCATACCCTTCTGAAGGTGAGAGCATATTACTTAAAACCTGGATGCATTTGAGCATGCCGAGGAACATCATTTCCTGACCAAGAGTTGATGAGATTTGAAGTGTGGTGTCATGGTTAAGAGCGGTAGACTCGTAATCTGGTGAACCGGGTTTGCTTCCCCGCTCCTCCACATGCAGCTGCTGGGTGACCTTGGGCTAGTCACACTTCTCTGAAGTCTCTCAGCCCCACTCACCTCACAGAGTGTTTGTTGTGGGGGAGGAAGGGAAAGGAGAATGTTAGCTGCTTTGAGACTCCTTTGGGGAGTGATAAAGCGGGATATCAAATCCAAACTCTTCTTCTGCAAATCTCCCAATCAAATTCATTACATTTGGTGGTTCCAGAAACTTAATCTTTCATACCCCTGAGAAGAAAGAGAATATGCTCAAGTGCCCCAAGGTTTCAAAGATAAAGTGTAAAATGCTTCTCCTTCCTTCCTCATTATTCATGGCCCCTCTTTGAAAGGACCAGGTTGATTCAGATGTGTGTGTGTGAAACGCTGAATAGTTGCAGGGATGATTTCTAAGAAAAATGCAATATTGATGACAGCTTATGCATTATGTAATCATGCTTGAATACAATTACCCTATTATCTCCCAACCCTAGTAAAACTCTTCATAGCACATCCTTCTGGAGGAGTCTCCAGACTAATTTTTGCATGGCACATTCATTCTGTCCAAGATCTGTAACCTCTCCCACCCCTATATTCCCTCCTACCCCTGTTTCTCTCTTGGCATTGTTGTTTTCTTTTTTTTAAAGAAAAAAGAAAAAAACACACAGATTGAACAGCGTCTGTGTTGAATTTGGGTGACTGCCTAGAAATCCACACTCTTTTTTAGACTCCAAGTCACTCAGGACTCAACTCAGGCATTTGGAATGAGTGTCCTGGGACCTCTGGAATGCCACAAGAATTCTCCCCCCCCCCCATTTCCTTTAAAATAAGATGAAGTGAAGTATTTGCTGCTCCGCCTGTGCTTGTCTGTCAGAGCCACGTGGGGCTGTGGGAGAGAATGTAAGACAGGGATTTATTTTCATTTTCAGAACACAGGACTTAGTGCTTCGAAGGAAAGATGTAACAACTACACAAACACACACACTAGTGGGAGGGGAAAATAAAGTAGAGAGGGACACACAGGTGTTTCTCTTTAGCATGCAGCCACCACAGACTTATCCTCCCCTCTGGTTAAGAGTGGAGGCAGCTGTGCTAATAAATGGGGGCTTCAGAGGTGAATGCAAATGCTATTTTGGGGCCTGCAAGAATAGTATTGGGAGGATATGATAAGCTTTTGCCACGATTAATATTTCTGGTTAGTGAATGCTTTGCCGTTTCCAGAGGTGGTGGTTCTTTAGCTTTAACTAAAAAGCTATCACACTCTATTCTTTGTGTTGTATTTTGTACAGGCCATGTGCTGTGGGGTGTTTATTTTTAATGTTGTGGGAGGGAATTTATTTCATCCCCTCACAGTCCCATCTGAAGTGGTACAGGGCTACACTATCACTCTTCAACTCACACAGCTTGTTTTTCCCTTTAAAGTGGCGGGTTGATTTTAGTTTCAAAACTTCAGGTTGTTTGATTGCTCTCTAGTAATGTTCTTATAAGAGGCCTAGAGACCCCACCATCACCACAGAGCAAAGAATGCCATGTGAAAAATTCACAATCAGTTACTCTTTTTTCTCCTTGTACCTCTTTCCCTTACCGAAATCGGAACATGCATAACAACCAGAGCTGTTGCTTTCCTGGGGAGGGAGGACAATACTGTTGTTTTCCCCATGAGGGGCAGTTTGAGCGGGGGGGCCCAGCTTAGATGGAGGAGAGAGTACTGAAGAAAGGGATAAGTACCGGTAACCCTTGTCCTAGATCAGGATTTCCCTAATGTGGGTCTCCAGCTGTTTTTAGACTACCATTCCTATCATCCTTGACCACTAGTTGTAGTCCAAAAACAGCTGGAGACCCAAGTTTGGGAAACCTTTTCTTAGAACTTCAGCTATGAGCAATGGAGGGAGGGGGGGTTCTTTCTGCAGCTGCATTTTGGTCAAAGCAAAAATGTAGGAAGATCCAATCAGAGGGTTGCATACGGTGAGCATTATATTAGCACAAGGGTTGCTCCTTGCACAACAGAGCATTCTCCCCTTCTCCTGCTCCTCACCCTGTGCATCCCGTAGATCTGATCTGGGCTTCCCCCCAACTCTTCAGAACAGATTTAGGGATGGCGGTAGGCGAGAGGAGAGGGAAGGAAATCCTGTTGTGCCATTGCTCACCCTTGCTCTAATGCAACTATTTAGTTGCATACTGCCCACAGATCTGAAGCACAGCACGTAGTTTGGCCCTCACAAATATTAACTTAAACTCTGGTTCAGCCTTTGGTCCACCAGCCCATCTTCTATGACCGGTAAAAATAAGAGAGTAGTGTCACACCATATGGCATCTGGCAGATGTCTATTCCAGTTCCTACTGGCTATTCCAAGGAATTGAGATTGTGCAGCCTAACAGGAACAATGATAACTGATGAAGAAATCTGGATTTCGCAGTGGGAGGCCTAACTTTTTACAATGTAGGGTTGCAGGACTTTATTAGGGTCACTGTTTAACAAAGGAGGAAAATACAGCTGTATTGTTTATCTTAAAGATGTGGAAATGTTTTCCAGTTCTTGTTGTCAAGCTGTTCAATTTACATCACTCTTGGGCCGCAAGAGGAAGACTTCAAAAAGAGCTGGGGTGAAGGATGCTTTTGTTTCCAGGGAGAAAACTGCAACAACTCACTAATTTCCCTTGACACCCTTACTTTTGTTACATTAACTCAGTCAGAAACATTTGATACTGAACACATGGAAGCATTGCACTAACTTGCCTGTGGTTAACACCTTCTATGAAATGACTCTTTAGAAACCTTAATACCAGGAGCAGCCAACATGGAGCCTTGCAGACATTATTGAACACCAACTCACATCAGCCCCAGCCAACGTGACTGATGGTCAAGAATGAGGGGAATTTTGCAGCAACCCCATGTGGAAGGCACCACATTGGCTACTCGGCCGATTAAGAAATAGAACTGAAATGCTTCGGCATTCTGGATTAAATGTTTTGCTTGCTTCCCAGAAGGAAATGTAAGGCGTACATTTCAGCTCATAGACTCTAAAATGACAAATAAAATCCCTAGGGTGTCCAAACTTTTTCCAAAGAGGGCCAGATTTGATGAAGTGAACATGTGTGAGGGCCAACCTAAGTTGTTGAGCTTTTCTTAGAATTGAAGTTGAGCTTTTTTTACAGTTTTACCCCAGGACATATACTGCTACAGGGGCCTGATTAAATTGACCAGAGGGCTGCATTAGGCCCCTGAAATGGACTTTTGACATGCCTTCCCTAGATGGATGAAATTTTGGAGACAAAGACACTTGAAACGAAGGGCCATGATGAAGAACAAGGAAATAACAAAATAAAGCAATGCTTGTAGATAGCTTTGGGGACTTTGTGCATAATGAATGTACCTGACGAATTCAGAGTTTGCAAGGATGAGGAAGTGAACAATTTATGCTGAAACTTGTACTGCCTTTTCAGTGAAATAAGGACGTCCCATTTCCTAACAAGAACTCCCTTCAAAAGTTCACAGTAACCTGGAATGTGGCATTTGCTTGGGTACAAGGGTATTCTGCTGAGGGAGGGGTCTCTGGCAGAGATGGTGACCCCTCCAGATACCATTGGACTCTAGTTCCCATCAACCGCAGCCAGCATGGCCAGTGCTCGGAAATGATGGGAAGAGTAGTCTCAACAACATCTGGAGAGCCACAGGTTCCCCATTCCTTGTCTATGGTTTCGGCCAGGGAAATAGCCAGTTGCACTGTAAAAAAGTAAAGACTTGGCAATGAGTCTCTTCTGCTGTCTATAGCCAGGCCAAAAATGAATGATAAATCACAGTCCTCAGCATGTTCTTTTGATCATGAACAGGCCTTGCATCCCCATGTTCAAAATTCATTCCATTTTCCTTGATTCTCTTTTCATGGCAAAACAGAGATTAGTGCATTTGGGGCAGTTGACTGCATGCTTGGGTTTGGGTTTATGATGCAGTTTGCTAACAAGAGGGCATAGAAACAAACCATTTTGTAGGGAGGGATCCTGCTATGACCATTCTCTGTGCTTCACTTATCTCTAGTTTCTCTCCCAGAGGACCGTATTTTATTTCAAGTATGTCAGTGCACAGTGACATGAGGCAATGGGATTGTACAATGCATTTGAGAAGCAAATCCTCTCTGCAGGGCCAGTTCCTTATAAAGATGTACTCTGGTTAATTGCGTGTGCTCCAAATACTTTTTGCTTTATGTCTTAGGCAATCTCTGGGGAGTCCTGGGAAATTTTGTTCACAGGTCTGATTTCTCATAATGGACTAAAACTTTTTGCATAGCAGAGAAGCCAGATAACTAATTCTCCAAGGTTCACATGGAATAAAAATATCTCATTAAGCGGGGAAATGGAATGATGCACAGATGAAGTAACTTTTTTAAAAAGAACAAAAAGAACAAGAATTTGTTGTATTTTTATATTGCTGATTAGCGACCATAACTATGTTTCTGGAGCTAAGGGAATAATTTGTCATTAGGTGAATCTTTTGTTTTACTCGCAATACTCAGTCATTTTGACTGATGAAAAGCAGCTATAAATTTCTTAATCCATAACTGAGCAACAAGAATGCAGTGTAAGGAAGTTGTCTGTCCCAGCCGTCCATTTTCCCATGAGTAAGAAGGGTCAGCACGGGAATGGGAGGCTTCCCTCCACCAGGACGTTTTACACAGGAAGGTCAAACCAGGCAATAATAGAGAAATATAAATTTAGCCAATAATATCTGTTTATTTTTTCATTTGTACTACTCAAATGGTAAAAATAGTGGTTTTTTTCTAAAATTGCTCCCCCAAAACTTGTTTAACTTGTTGCCTTACTAAGAGAAAAAAATGAAGTTTTGGTGACAGCAGTAGACATAGCAAAAGGATGGTTTGGTTTGTCTTCCTTAACTCTCATGGTGGAACCTGTGCTGTCTTATGAATATAAGCATTGCTCCCATGGAAAATTTAATTTTCCAAAGTTCAGCTTTTGAGCTTCTCGCTCCATGAAGAAAATATTTAGGATTCTCCCAGAAAAACTGATGCACTTCTAAGTAGCTCCAGTAATCTAGGGGCACACAGTCAACTATGGTCATCTCAGCTCCACACTTCGGATAAGGATCAACACTTTTCATGAGTGCGAGCACTCATATCTTGATAAGTGTTGTGGGTACCAGCATAAAATGACTGCCATGGGTTGCAAAAAAAGAGGTTATGGTATTTCATACCAGCTAAAAAAGCACTGATAAGCGAGTACAGCTTTGCAGACCAACCAGCCACCTCAAGACAGTGCAAATGCACATTGCTGTGCTTTTTTTTAACTTCTGTATTTTTTCAAAAAACCCTTTTCCTTCCTTTAATCATCTTATTTCTTAAAAGGCTCTGCTTTTTTTTTGCTCTGACCATCAACTTGTTTCCTGTGTTTCCTTTCTAGCATAACACATTTCTCTTGCTCTTTTTAATGACTGTGAGTGGGAAATGGAGGCTGTTCCTAATTAGTTCAATAATGAAGTGTTAATGCACTTGGTTGCGTGAGTGCACTAGAAGGAACTTTCAGGCCAGGAGCCTTTGAGAGGTCTCTTTGGTAATCTTTTCTTTGGGACCATAAGACACCACATGCTGTGAAAATCATCATTGTTGCCAATGTGATTTCCTTGAGCCCCCCCCCCCATGAACATTTCTGTGTTCTTTTTAAAGTCTCCAGTTCTTTAGCACAAAATTAACAATTTTACATTAACAGTGCCTTTGTTCACTGATGTTGGGGACACTTCACAGTTAAACAAAAAAACTGCAATGAAATTCTTTTGCAAGCAGATTTTAGAGTGCAGACCAAGAAGCAAGGCTCAGTGGCTTCCAAACAAGCGTGGATTCATAAGGCACCTTTAAAAACATGGCTTCCATATCCTGCCTTGTTTTGAAGCCATTAACCATAGTTTCTGGCTCCACAATGGGTGGGATTCAACGTTGCACTATTACAGATGTCCCGTCTGCACAAGAATGTCAGCTTCCTAGACAGAACATACTAGTCTCCTCCCCCTGTGCTGTTCTGGGGGGTTCTCCCAACATGGGGGGGAACACAGGTATGGGGGGGAGGGAAGCCCCATGGTGCAAGTTGGAAGCACAGGGCGCCTGCTGATGGGGTTCAGTAGGTGAATCCCGCCCAGTGCAATGGGTAGCTATGGTTAAGTGATGGATCCTGGCTTGTTTTGCTACTTAGAGAATATAGCAGATGAAGAGAACTTGAGCATTAAGCCACCATTTCTGGTTTAGTGTTACATGTTACAGTGTTAACTGTAATTAAATGGATTGGGAGACTACATAATGATACTCACTCATCTGATTCTTCTGAAGTGCACAATTTCCCTCTGCCTTTTTCCTGCTGACCTTAACTGGGGTTTGACCTTAATAATTCTCCCTCTCCCCCCCCCCTCTCTCTCACACACTGCTTCAAGCCTTCATTGTTATTTGTTCCCTGAATGTTTCTGTATCTCTTTGGACTGTAGGAGAAGATACATGGCACAATCTGGCATGAAATTGATGATTTAAGGGCTTTCAAGATGCTGGATTTGGAGGATTTTGAAAAAATGTTCTCAGCTTATCAGAGACACCAGGTAAGGCGTTTTCCTTTCATTTCTTGTCACTCTAAACCCTGAGCTTCCTGGGCTTCTTTGCAGAAATAGTTTTCAGGACTGGGTGCACCAATGGAGAGGAGCTAGCAGTGGGGACTGTTTTCTCATAGATTTCAAAGTAAGCAAGGCCAGCTGCAGGTAGGAAGGGGGCAGGACTGAGCAAAGTTCCCTCCAGTTGGTTCCCTCCTCCATCAGTGTGTTCTGTTGGGCACACCTAGTGTTGGTGGCAGCCATCAGTATGGTGCAGAGGCACTGGGGAATCATGGGAGATGGGCCCTCAACCAAGCCATCTGGTTTTGCTTGGAGCAGCAGGCTGAGAAATAACGTAAAGCACGGCCCAGAGGTGTCATTGGCAGTGGTCTACATGACAGTGGCTTAGCAGCTTCCCAGGGATGCTAGATGTTGACCTCAGCCCTGAAATTAAGACAGGAGTCCAATAAAGCAGCTGTGTTAACATTATCTTGGATTAAAGCAGGATGTGGAACCTGTGGCCTTTCAGATGTTGCTCAACTGCAACTAGTATCATTCCTGACCATTGGCTGCGGCTGATAGGAGTTGGAGTCAAACAGCATCTGGAGAAATCCAGGTTGACTACACCTGCTTTAAACTCTGCAGTTGCATCTAAAGGTAAAGGTAAAGGGACCCCTGACCATTAGGTCCAGTCGTGGCCGACTCTGGGGTTGTGGCGCTCATCTCGCTTTATTGACCGAGGGAGCTGGCGTACAATTTCTGGGTCATGTGGCCAGCATAACTAAGTCGCTTTTGGCAAACCAGAGCAGCGCACGGAAACACCATTTACCTTCCCGCCGGAGCGGTACCTATTTATCTACTTGCACTTTGATGTGCTTTCGAACTATTAGATTGGCAGGAAGTTGCATCTCACCTTAGTGCAAAATAAAGGAACAAGCAAGCAAGCAGTTATTTGAACCTGTAGCTTGCTTGCGGTTCTTATTCTTCTCTCATACTTGATCTTTGTATCCAGTGCTACTGATTTTGTGTTTTCTTTTTTTCTGTTATGCATTAGCTTTTGCAACCCCACTCCTCTTGAATAAAACTTTCTGAGCAATTAGAGCTTTCAGTAGTGAGATTGGATTAGTTTTGCTTGTGGGGGGGGTCACTTCATTTATTTCCCCCTTTCTTTATCTTTCCAACAAATGAGTTACAGATTATAACATTAGCAACATTATTTTAACAGCAGCTGTTTATTAGCATTTCTGTCTCCTTTTCTTGGAAAGCAAGTCACCTGCATTCTGTCTGCCTCTGATGAATGAAATTCAGCTAGAAGAGTACCATGGAGTTTTGCCCTCCCCCCATCCTGCCTGCTTCCCAAATTCTTTCCTAACTATTGGAATGTATTCCAAAAACATGGTCTCTTCCAGTTGTCTTGAAACAGCCTGCTGTTGTTAAAATGACAGCCCAAAGGTGCTTTGTAACCTAAATAATTCCTATCCAATCATATAAAGTGGTGGACCCTATTATATGTATTTCCCCTCTTTTGGTGTGGTATCACAAACAAAATACAAAAAGAGCTATTTCTAAATTTAAATCCTCTGACATTTTCTCCTGTTCCAGCTATTACGACATGGAACCAATGAAAGCTGTTAGTGAATAAATCCATAAACGTCCCTGACTACAACACCTCTTAGTTCCCCTTGGATTTGGGCCATTTTATTTGTGTGAATCTCTGCAAAATGCACTTTTTGGAGGACAAGAAAGTTGTGAAGATTTGGCTGGCCATTTCTGAATTAACGTGGAAACTTCAGTTTCCATTCTGCCTTGGGTTTCCCTGTTTTCTAACTGGCACAGCTCCTGCCAGTCAGTACAACTTGCCACCGACAGCGCACAGTCTGCTCTGTCTCTAGGCGCCACTTGAGATTAATCTCTAGCCCCCTTGGCCAGGAGTTCATGAGTGTCTTGCTGCTCAGTTCAGAAGGGGCCAGGCCTTTGTAAGCCTTCCAACTGGATGTGTGCAAAGGCTCAATTTTTTTGAAGGTACTGGGTTTGAAAGTTCACAAAAAAGCTCAAAGGATTCTCGCAAATGTGCCCTTCATTATCTCACCTTTTGCTGCCCAGAAATCTACCTTTGGGCAGGATAGGGCAAGGCTGTATAGGCAGTTGGGTGATCCCCAGGCCCTGGCGGGGCATCTCATCTCACTGGGAGCTGGGGCTATATGTCCCAGAATCCTTGACAGAAATGTTGTGCAGACTTGTGGTTCCAATTACAGTCCTCTGTTGGGACCTGGAGAACATCTACTACCACCTCCTTTCCATACCCTAAGATAGTTTTCTGGGCCTTTGGTAAAGGAAAGACAGCAGAAGCGTGCAAATGATCGCAGCTCTTAAGACTGCAGCTTAAGATCCTGGCTTGTTCCAAACCTGGAAACTTCCTGCTTGAATGTAATGGGGTGGCTGGTTATGTGAAGACATCCTAGTTTATCATGGTGCACCAGGAAGGGGCATTGCAGGGGCAAAAAGCTTGTGGATATCTCTGCTTATAAAACTTACTTAGCCTGAATTTGTGACTTTTAAACTTTAAACAAATGCATCCAAATTCAAACGTCAAAGCAAATCCTAGTTCTTTTGTTCTTGAGAGAGAGCATGAATGAAGCATTTCTTTCTTCAGTGCAATTAATATGGTATTAATATGTCTCTTCCCGCTTTCCTTTATATCAAACTGCTCCTTCATCCTTTGAAAAGACAAAGGGTCTGTTCTCCCCTCCCTAGAAATGTATCTGCTGTTAGTTATAAAACGATGAGACAATATTACTCAAAAATGCTTAGTTTTGAGTAGAATTTACTTTGAACTTTCCTTGCTTTAAAATATTGGTTATATGGCTGTTGCAGAAAGGAGTTCAGAGGCTTAGACTGCAGTTCTTCAACTCAATAGGACCAGCTGTTCTGAGCAGATGTGCAAAGGATTGCACTGATAATTACTGTCTGCAGTATTCTTGCACAAAATATGCAAGCTCACTGCTTATGTACGTGCCGAGAGAAGAACAGACCTGGATGTATTTCCTCTTTGGTTCTTTTCATATAAAAAAAGTCATTTTGCTGGCATAGCGTTTTAATCACTTAGGAAACCCAAATGCTGTTGCTTTGGTAAACTCTGTGCCTTTTATTGCTGTGGCTAACTGTTGGCATGTTTCCTTCTCTGTTCTCTTCGAATCCTGCCTGAGTAGGACCTGCTAACTAACCCTCCTTCTTCCTGTAAGCAGGTGAGTACTGTCTGTCCTCTGTCTGACTTTCAGAGTTCTATTCCACTGTTTACATTAGGAGACTTAGCAGAAGCAGATGCACGACCGACACTGTTTACTGCATGAGAAACCCTTCACTTTTATTTGCACTTTAGCAGGTGGAGAGGAGATAATAAGGATTTCTTTGCATGAATTTCAAGGGAGGGAGGGAGCATGGAAAACCACTGTCCTTTTCATGTATCTTGCTCCTTTCCAACGAACCTGCCTGGTGTTTTCCTCTTTGCGCAGAAGCGGAGAGATTTTATTCAGTGTTCACTATTTATTTGTAATCCACAACTGGTACCTGATTTAGCATTGCTTGGTTTTTTTGGGACACATTGTGTTTCTTGCGGTGTCAGGGCATGCACGGCACCATAATGCATGTGGTTTTTTCCTTAGTTCTTTTTTAAAAAAAATATTGTGGTATAAAATGAATTGTGCTATAAAACTTAAATTCAACCTGCATAGGCAATCCTGTTTACAGTGCTGGGAAAGAGAGGAGAAACAGACCTACTTTATACATCTAGACATAGGCACACACACAAACACACATATAATCCTCAGTGTTTGTAAATGTACCATTATCTGCAAGTAAATGTTTCTGGTTTAGCTGGTGAACTAGGACAGAGAAATCTACCCTAGGCTTCCTTAATCTTCCCTTTCATTACAATCCTGCATCTCAGAAGGATTTCCATACAAGTTCAACTCTTTGGGCTTGGAGCACTGGCTAGCTAGTGGCACTTCTGCACTGGCAGAAAAAAGAGGAGGAAAAATATATGGACCCGATTTTCATGGTTTTTTAAAAAACTATTTATAGAAGGAAATGGGATCAACCGAAGATTTGTACCTGTCCACCCGAAAGGTCAAAGAGCTTTCTGTGATCGATGGCCGGAGAGCACAGAACTGTGTCATCCTCCTTTCCAAGTAAGTTTGCTTGAACCTGAACTTATTTGGGATTTGCTTTCTGGTTAGGGATATAAGACAGCATCATTTTTCATTTCACCTTATATTTGTCACATGCAGCTCTGTTTCTGTTCCATTGCAGTTCATCTTATGCAAAAAAATTTTTTTTACATTATTTGTCTTATTTTCCACCATGGTGAAATTACACAAGTTACCTTTTCATTACATTATTCCACCCCATTCATTTAATTGCAAAGGAAACAGTCTGCAAATGACAGGAACACAATCAATTTCTTCTCATTTGCAGACTGAAAGCACTGATTTCTATTCTGGACATGGGACAAACAAGTTAACACTGGTAATTTCTATTACCATTTTCATTGGAATTCTTTGACATAACTATTTCTGATTATGGTAAATTGTAACAATGCAAATTATGAAATGATGCAAGTCATGTTTTTAAAGTGATTTTACTGTTTACTTGATTTTGTATTGTAAGATGGCCAAGAATATATTTGAAGGGCAGGATATGAATTCCTATAATGACATAAACAAATAGGATTGTTGGCTCATTAATTAGTTTATGCATTGCGGTCTAGCAGATTTTTTATTTTTATTTTACTTCCAGTGCTCATATTCCTCATTCTGTATATACTATAAGCTGCTTGCATTAAATCCCTTTTAAGGAAATGCTTCCAGTCTAAAGTGTCATGGTCATTAAAAAAAGAGAGGAAATGGCAGTTTGGTATATTAAGTACAATAGTTTCTCAGTCATTTTTTCACGTCTTTATAAATAAGTGTTTCAACTGTTAACACTATTTTTAGCCCTTATTATTTTTCCAATATAATCACATTTGCAAGTATAATAATATGCAAATACTTTATTTGCACATGAACTAGTGTGCAAACAGATGGTGCATTGGCATTTTTGGCATGTGTTTGTAAGTAGCTGTCCCTTGTGCTTGGCATTAGCAGCAGGGAAGCCAAGGACTGAATTGTTTACTTGTGGAGATGAGACTGCCATTTCTATTTTTAAGAAGTTTCAGACTAATTGTTGTTGTTTAGTCGTTTAGTCGTGTCCGACTCTTCGTGACCCCATGGACCAGAGCACGCCAGGCACCTCTGTCCTCCACTACCTCCCGCAGACTAATTAGTAGAGATGTAATGACTAATTAGTAGAGATGTAGTAGAGATTAGTAGAGATGACTAATTAGTAGAGATGTAATGACTGCGTGGGAACCTAGGTAGCAGCCTTTTGCTGGAGTCACAACTTTTGCCACATCTAGCCTTGTACTGTCAACACTGACTGGCAGCAGCAGGCAGGCAGAGAATCTTTCCCAGCCCTACCTGGAGATTCTAAGGATTGATCCTGGGGCCTTTTGCTGGCACTGAGCTCCAGCCCTCGCATCTGAAGCAAAGCAAAATAACAAATTTATCTGACTTTAAGGGTTGTACCTGACTAAGTTGCACTCAGAGTTAGACCTTGTGAAATCATAGGTAACTTAAGTTACCCATGACTACCTTAACTCTCCAGGGAAGTTCACCTGGCATCTTCATTATACACCTTTAGGCGCCAGGCAAAAACGTTCCTTTTCAACCAGGCCTTTGGTTGATCCAATTTACATCCTATGCCCTTTTAAGGTGTGTTCTTTGAGGGGGGTGTGCTATTCAGTTGTTTTATATTTGTTGGGTGTTTTGTGATTTTATGTCTTGATTTTATTCTGCAAACCACCCTGAGACCCCCAGGTACAGGGTGGTATATAAATTCAATAAATAATAATAATAACTCAATTTCTTTTAATGGGTCTCCTCTGAGCAGGTAGTGTTACAGTGTAACTGGACGTAACAGAAGTCCATTATTTCCAGTTACTACTGCTACTAGTTTTAGAGGCTGAGAAAAAGAGGCTGTTTGAGAGGGATTTCTCCAGGGCCATCCTGTTAGTCTGTGGCCAAGTTGGAACAATGCAAAACAAAACAAAACACACCAGCAGCGTAGTTTTTATGTAGTTTTATGTAGTTTTGTGGTAGTTTTATATAGTTTTTATGTAGTTTTTCAATTTCATTGTTCTACAAGGGACAATAACAATAAAGGATATCGTAATCAGCCCTACCAGGAGGCTGGGACTCCTACTTCTCTGAATCACTGCCTGCTCAGCATGTTAATAAGGACCATTTGGCTGCCATTAACAACAGCATAGGTGCTTTAAAGATTACAAGAAGAGCACTTGGTCTCACAATATGAGACCTCTTGAAAGACCTACATTGGCTCCCAGTACGTTTCCAAGCACAATTCAAAGTGTTGGTGCCGACCTTTAAATGGCCTTGGTCCAGTATATCTGAAGGAGCGTCTCCACCCCCATCGTTCTGCCCGGACACTGAGGTCCAGCGTCGAGGGCCTTCTGGTGGTTCCCTTGCTGCGAGAAGCCAAGTTACAGGGAACCAGACAGAGGGCCTTCTTGGTAGTGGTACCTGCCCCGTGGAATGCCCTCCCACCAGATGTCAAAAAGAAAAACAACTACAAGATTTTTAGAAGACATCGGAAGGCAGCCCTATTTAGGGAAGCTTTTAATGTTTAATATACTATTGTATTTTAATATTCTGTTGGAAGCTGCCCAGAGTGGCTGGGGAACCCCAGTCAGATGGGCAGGGTATAAATAAATTAATAATAATAATAATAATAATAATAATAATAATAATAATAATAATTCTGACAGAGGGGATACAACAGAGATTGCTAGATGGAATGGTGGCAAACTGGAAAAGAATGTTTCTGATTTTGGATTAGGAGAGGTGTTTTTAGGAGGGCTTTGGAGGAAGAAAGAGTTTTCATCCAACGTATCTTCAGGGAGGTATTTGTCTTAGAGTGCAACTGTGTTGACTTTTAAATCCCCTCTCCTGAAGGCACTTGTTCCACATTATCATTTAATCCCCCTGGCAGAAGGCAGCTACACTGTTACTTGCAAGTTATTACTCAGAATCCAAATAATCACATTTGTTGAGCCTGTGGCATAACTGGAAGATATCTTGGTAAATCCTTCCACACTTGAACACAACTGATCCATAAACCATTATCTGGATTCATCTGGATTGTCATTTAATCTGAATTGGGAGCTTGTTTTTGGCAGCGGGTATCTCTTGCGCCGCTCCCTTAACCTCAGCATCTTGTTCCATGTTTCAGCTAAGGCCTGATTAAATATGTTTTAAAATGGGATGCAGGCAACAATGTAAAGGGATTTTGTCACTCAGTCTCTTGGCTCTTCTGGCTTCTTCCTTGTCTCCTTCTGTGGACTAGTAAGGCTTCAGAATGAGAGCCTGGCGGGAGAACGGTGTCCCTACCTGCCGTTCCTCCAGGCCTCCCATGGAGTGCTTGGCAGGACTGCACTTTAATAATAATAATAATAATAATAATAATAATATCTTTATTGTCATTGCCCCCTCTCGGGGACAACGAAATTACTTGACTGCTCCATAAAAACACTAATTAAAACAATACAGTATAGTACAGCAAGGAAGATTAGATGACTTTCAAAGTCCAGGCTTCCCATTCAGGGCTGAGATCGCTCTGGAGAAGAAGCTGTTCTTAAGACAGCTTGTTCTTGTCTTCATCGTCCTGTATCTCCGTCCCGACGGCAGAAGCTCGAAGAGACAGTGACCATGATGCGATGGATCTTTTACTATGTCCAGTGCCTTCCTATGGCACCTTGTGGCATAAATCTGCTCTAAGGTGGAGAGTGGGCAGCCAACAATGCTCTCTGCTGCCTTAACAACTCTGCACAACCCCATCCTGTCCTGGGTAGTACAGCTTCCGTACCACACACATAAGCCATAAGTGAGCACGCTCTCAATGGCACAGTGATAGAAGGCAAGCAGCAGTTTCTGCGGAAGATGGTTTTTCCTTAGAATTCTCAAAAAGTACAGTCTCTGCTGCGCCTTCTTCATAAGCCCCCTTGTGTTGACACTCCAGGACAGATCCTTTTGAACATTGTGAAAATGCAAACGTGTAAATTGAGAGCACCACATTACATCCCAAGCACCATCCCCTGCTTTCAGGTGCCCCCTCTCTTTCAACAGCTGCTTTCATTTGGCTGTAAACGTTGCATATATCTTTGCAGTTTATTCCCCTTCTGTTTACACGGTGCTGTCATGCCCTTTAAAGTGAAATGGCTGCACAGAGGGTTCTCCTGCGCGCACACACTACTTGAAATGTTTTCGTTTCACTAACACTGTCTTCGAAAGGGTCAGGCGGGGCTCGTGTTTCATAGGACCTAAGAAAGCGAAAGCTGGCTGGTGTGGGAAATAATCATGTCTCCTTTGTCCCCACCTTCCCTTTTAACAAGACTGGGGAGGAAGGTATCAATCAGAGCAGATGAAAATTGGATTCTTTGCTGGCCCGTGTCAGTGCAGAGTGGAATTTGTAGCTCTCTTTCAGAGTCACTTTGCTCCTTCTCAACACTTTGCCATTTCCAGTACAGTGGTACCTCAGGTTACAGATGCTTCAGGTTACAGACTCCGCTAACCCAGAGATAGTACCTCAGGGTAAGAACTTTCCTTCAGGATGAGAACAGAAATCGTGTGGCGGCAGCGGGAAGCCCCTTTAGCTAAAGTGGTACCTCAGGTTAAGAACAGTTTCAGGTTAAGAACGGACCTCCAGAACGAATTAAGTTCTTAACCCGAGGTACCACTGTAGTTGAAAAGTAATGCAGCACTGCATGTCATGTATTTTGCTCTTAAATGTGTGTTTCTCTCATGCATATAGTGAAATTCTCTTTCATGGGTACGTGTATGCAATATTCAATAGACCTTTGCATATGATGTTCCTGTGCCAATTAACATAAAGATTGTGGGCTGTATCCAATCATATTTCTCTGCTGGCAAAAGCTTCCTCGACTGAGCAGGCTTCTTTTTCATTGATCTTCTTCCCTTTGTAACCTTGTGTGCCCCTTTGCCAAATCTGCTACAGAGGGGTAGCGGTCCCTTTGGAACCCAGGCCTGACGTTCCCCTGAGCTAGAAGGATTGGTGACATGAATCAGTATAAGGCACCTTTCTATGTCTGTGGGAATGGGAGAACTAGGGGAATGATAAATGAGATAAGCGTTTGCAGTTCCATGGGAGCAATAAGAGGTATACCAGCAGACAATGAGACTGATGGTGCAGTCTTTTGGTTTGAAATGCAATGGACCTGGAATCTATTCAGCTTTATAGAATGGAGTCCTTGGTGTGACTGAGAAAGACTAGACCTCCTTAAATCTGGAGCAAGCCAGATTTCAGCCCTTTCCAGGAGCCATTTGTTGCCTTGCCTTTGGAACCAATCCCCCATCTTCATTTTCTGCACCAGAATTTAGGCTATAATGCAAACCCCTCTTCCCGAGGGGAAGTGCAAAGGAAGATTGGCATTGCACGTATGGTGCACACTGCTTGTAAGGCTCAAAGCCATGAACTTCTCAGAGGGTTTTTCTTTCCTTCGTTTTTTTTAAAAAAGCTAACTTATTTGATGGATGACCTTACCTCCATTTCAGTGCATAGTAAGCTCTCTAGTTAAATCAAGCAAGCCATGTGAAGCTATCCTGTCTTAAATCTCTATCAGCAGGCTATGTGCTCAGCTTAGCTCTCCATATATCACAGAGCCTTGTGTGGACTCATGTTTTCCTCACCCCCACCCCTTTCCCCTGTAGTTTAAAATATTGTTCAAAGCCAGCCTTAACCCAACTTGATGCCTTTCAGATGTTTTGGACTTCCGGTTCCCATCATCTCCAGCCAGGTATGGCCAGAGTTTGCAGTCCAAAACATCTGGAGGGCACCAGGTTGGGGAAGGCTGATCAAAGCTGTGCAACCTGAGGCTTAAAATGCACTTTAGCATCTCCCACGCTATTTGTATTGATGTCAGTGGCAATGCGGGAAGTAAAGCGGATAAGTAATATTCGTAATACAAATGAGCCTTCTGGCCAGTGTAAGATTGATACTCACATTACAACCCCAGTTGATGGAAGTACTTGTTTAAACTATAGGTCTGAAAAGCACCTTGCATCCCCGCTGCTGAAGTATACAGATCCTCTGTATCATCCCTGACCACTGGTCCTGCTAGCTAGAGATCATGGGAATTGTAGGCCAAAAACATCTGGAGGGCCATGGTTGAGGAAGCCTGCTCAATGGCATATTGTCCTTTTTCTGAAACCTTGTATTCTTGTCTCTCTGACCCTCTGCTTAGTCATCATTAAGTGGTCTGAAACAAGGAAGTGTTTAACAGAAGGCGATAGTGAAGTTTTTTTGTTAAATAGCTATGATATGATTCATATAATATTTGCCCCGTGGATACTTTGGTCCCCTTTCTGCAATCTGTCAGGTTCTGGCTATGAGCCTGCTGTTTTCTGTAAGATGAGCTGAGCTATATCAAATTGGGAACTTTAAGAATGCGCTAAGCTGGCGGCTTGTTTCTTTACCCAGTTTTCCTTTGGAGTGTTGAGGGGTCCATCAGAATGGATGGAGATGGTGCTTGCTGCTCAGTCCCTGCAGTCAGTGAACTGGCATTTGTCGCATTGTCGTACTTTGCATGATTGTGGCAAACAAAGAAACTTGACTGCAGGTGTGACATGCAGGTGTGTAACAAGGTGAATAAAAATGATGGGAGAAGAATTAAGATGACTTTTCCCTTTGAAAATTCCCTTATTTTTATCTATGTTTTTCTTTTCACCTACTTCTGCCATCTATATGAGCTAGTATTCAACAAAGTTTTACTCAGATTGAAAATCTGAGTAATTGAAATCAAACATTACTAATTTTGGTCCATGCATTTCAATGGGTCTACTCTGAGTAAAACATAGTTGAATACCACCTCATGTTCTTTACTGTTCAGCACTAAGATATCCCCTTCTCCTACCCGTATAAAGAAAGAGGTGATCAATGAGCAAGGTAGACCAGGTCGTTACTGGTTTTGCCTATGTTTTGCCCAGATTTTAAGGGCTGGTTCTTAGTTCTACTTGGATGTAGATACCTGATAACAAAATGCCCATCAGACCTGAAGGTCATGTGCATGTAAAATCCAGGGTGTGCTCTTTAAAATACTTGGAACTGGGACTCCTGTCCCCTCCCCCAGAAAAACAGTATGCCAAGAAGGAGTCTAACCTTTTCTCTGAGCAGCTTGTGGTGTGTTTGTGTGTCTTGACATGCATGTAACTTGGAGCATTCAAATTTATGAATCCCCCCCACACACAATGAAGTAGTACAGTCCCAGCAAAGTTGTACCAACTGATTTTCTTGGCATATTCAGATCAGCCCCAATACCGTTTCCTTTAAGAGAGGGAGTTGTTGAACTTCAACTCCCATCAGCCCCAGCTGCATAGCCAGTGGTCAGAGATTAGTTGGAATTTTAAGTCCAACATAATATGGAAGGCCACTAGTTGCTCATCCCTCTTTTAAGATGGACTTCCATGGGCTCATGAAGGTGTCTTGTTGATAGTTATCACAGAGGGGAAAGGCTGAGTACATCGTGAAGATTTAAGTAGCCTTTCTCCCATCTTGGAAGTTATGGCCATGCAGCTTCACACATGTGGCTGCTCACAGACAGCTGTTGTGCCGATAGAGCCTCCCCATTTCTCTCCTCTACAAAAAAGGGAATTCTCTTGTGTCCCTATAAGGAGGAAATGTGCATGCAGAAAAATAATATTGTGGGGCAGGAAAGGAAGCCTGTTAATATCCATCAAATCCCTTGCTCTCACCTAAAAGCTTTCTGACCCCTCCATTTGCTACATGAAGTCTTGGTGAGCAACATTCATGTATCTCAATTGTATGGTTTATACTGATAAGATACCGGTAAATGAATCAATTTTTAAAGGAGAAAATATCCCCCTTTCTCCCAAATATGAGCATAAATGTATCCTGGTGGTTTTGAGGACAGGCATGGCTCTAGAATAAATGGCCTTGCCTGCGTTTGTGACAGCGCATCTTCCGTCAAAGTGAGCACAGCTTAAAGATGGAGCCGCAACATAGCACTGCGCTCCTTCTTCTGAGGAGAGATGGCTGATGAATGTGGAGTGTTTTCTGCGTGAGAGTTTTGGCAGTTAGCTTAAACCCAACCAGTGACCATCTTGAAGGAGAAAAATGAGACAGCCACATCTGTGAAGTGTGCTGTGATGCAAAAAAATAAAAGGCAAATCCAGCATGACTCCCAGGCATATTTGGAATAAGTCACTGTCTCTTTCCTCCCATCTCCCCCTTCTCTGTGCAAGATGGCCAAACAATAAGCCACTTCATGTCTACTGACATTAAATCAGCTGAGGTGTCCTGAGGAGCTTAGTGATGAATGAGGCTGTAGAGTCAATAGGGGTCATTCATGTGTCCTAAGGGGATCAAGGCAGCGGCAGGCTAAGTATCATTTTAGGAGCATTTTGATAATAGTGCAGCTTCAGCCTGACTTGGAGATTACTCAGACATTTGGGTCTCGCCAGCTCTGCGTGACTTAATGTGGTGGGAAAGAGAAATAAGCAGTGTTTTATTTCCCCCGTAATCTTCAGAAACCTACCTGGCCAAGGTTAGAAGTCAGGAAAGCGGTGAATATAATTAGCAGTTTTAACTGTAAAAGCCCAATATTGGGTCTCAGCAAGCAGGAAAAAAAGGAGTCGTAGGTGCTGGAATGTGGCAGACAGGAGAGCAGGGTGATAGTAGAAGTAAGTCACAACAGAATGGGCCTCAGGCTAAGACAGATCTTGCAGGACAGCAAATGAAGGTAGCAGACGCTGTCAATGTAGAACTTCTCACAATCTTACTCACACTTTCTTCATCTGTTAGTGAGTCACATACACACCACTGGTCCCCCTTTTACATAGCTGTCAACTTTCAGATTTGAAAATAAGGGATCAGCAGCCTTGAAAATAAGGGATCAGCAGCCTCACCTGTCCCAGGGACAGTCTACAGGATATCTAACAATCCAGGATAGCAGCAGGAAGCAGTGGGAAACGGCGCTAGAATAAGGGAATTTCCCGCAAAAAAAGGGAAGGTTGACAGCTATGCCCTTTTACCAACTTACTGGCTTCAGCAGCTGCAAGCTTCTTCCTTAGTCTGTGCACGCAACATCGAAGCGCATTGGTTCCCCCAAAGAATCCTGGGAACTGTAGTTTATCCCTTGCAGAGGTACATTTCAAAGCACCCTTAATAGACTGCAGTTCCCAGGATTCTTTGGGGGAAGTTGTGTGTTTTAAAGGTATGGCGTGTACACAGCCTTACTCTGGCAGCCATCTTTCTTTTGGGATGAGTGCATCTGGCACTGAGTCCCTGTTGCAGTGTGACTTGCTCCTGACTTAAATGAGAATTTTAATGAAACCTCATATTTCTCACGAAGGTTTTTAACTAAATCTAGAAGGGTTACATCCCTACAATTTTTCTTGGATTTTTGAGAGTGTTAAGCTTGGCAAAAGTCAAATAAGTAAATGTATGTTATGGTTGTGCATAGACTAATTCAAGGGTTTGTTTGTTTGTTTGTTTTCCAATTAGAGCAGAAATATTAAGGTGCTGTATCTCAGTCATTTCTTGGTGGAATTTTTTGCTTTTAATGGGCAGCTTATAAGTGTTCACCATGTAATCTTGTGTTATGTACTGAGTTGAATAGGATTCAAACTGCAGCAGTCTGATTGGTCCTAGAACAATAGGATTCAGAATGCAGCAGTCTGATTGGTCCTAGAACAATAGGATTCAGAATGCAGCAGTCTGATTGGTCCTAGAACAATGCAGCAGTATGATTGGTTGGCAGGAACCACCCAATCATGCTCCAGATAGAAGTGAATCCACAACCTGATTGGCTTACAGTAGAATTCCGGAATTAGCCAATCATGTGCAGCCCATTGTGTAAATAATGTATATAAAGCAGATACTTTGAGGGGACTTTCATTCATTCCTTCTCACCACTATGAGCTGAATAAAGAGCATGAAATCACTTTGCGACTCTGAGTATATTTCATCTTGTTATGATCTGCACAAGTCACCCGGATTTTACGATTACAGGATATAGGCCTCAGTATGCTAGAACATTCTTTGATGCTTCTGCCTTCCCTATACAAGTTCTCCTCCTCCTCCAACTTTCTAAAGAGTATACATGGATTAAAATATAATACACCCCCTGCCCACAGACTCATCACCTGATAAGATACAATATAATAAAAGGGAAATGGTTTGGGAGGGAAGAGGTAAGCGAGCAAGTTTGGGTACCAGTTCTTGGAAATCATGTGATTTCAGCAGTATCATTTGATTGGAACAGATGGGGTGTTTCATCTTCAAAAGGACCTTTGGGTTTTAAGAGCTTTTTTTGTTTTTTTGCCTTGCCAAAAAAACCCCTATATTTTTCACTTTAAAAATTCAAAGGTGTTGTTCAGTGTAGCCCTACCGTGTTCCATTCTGCTGCTTTTATGCGCCAGCAACCGCTTAACTTGGTTGTGATTCCATAGCTTTTGTTTTTTAGTAAACAAATAAGAAGCAGAGATGATGGTGCTTCAATTATGCATACAGTCTGGGGTTTGTCAGTTGTTATGCCAGTGGGAGAAATCTATATTTGGCTCCTATAAAACCAGTAGGAAAATCACTGCTGATACATATCCAACAATGAGATATGACTTATTTAGTGTTTCTTCTCTGGCCGTAATCACACTTTAATGTGGTGTCTCCATTACAACCAGCACCCCCTCTTCCCCCAAGTAGTCATCTTCGCTCAACCCTGAGTGGAAAGATTCTAGGGATCTGCTTTAGGTTTTTGTTCAAACCAGTTCACCTGTTTTTGCTTAAAAAGCAACACATCTGCTTTATGTTACTGTTGGCTATTTTAAGATCCATTGCGTGGTTAGTCAGAAGTTTTGAAAAAAATAACAATAATAATGAAAATACGTGATTAACAGCCCTTTGGCCCAATTGCTCATCCATTTCTAGGTGTGAGAGAGAGTAGCGCATTTGTAGTTGCGTGAGTTGCAGCTGTGTGCTGGCTTAGTATAGTCTGAGGGCCAAACTAGACAATAAGTTATATAAATATGTGTCTCCCTAACTGGAGAACTTCTTTTTCTTTTTACAGGGCCCCTGATTTGAATTGAGACTCTAGGGTGGAACATATGCCCTTTTTTAACCCTTTCCCCTCAGTTTGGCTTCCCCACGCCAGCAATTTGCATAGAGAAATAAAGCTCTCTTTGAGACAAATGAATAATTTGTCAGTGCAAATTGCATGGACAGGCCCCCAAATTTAGATCTGGATTAAGCCCTCTAATCTCCACATTAGGGTACTGATACAGATCATCTACTACCTTGGCAACTGGTATATGCTTATATCCAACAATTGTACACTTATACTAGCTACATATCTCAGCTTAAGTGATGTATTTGGCCCTGAGATTAATAGACTCTGCAGGGATCTTTGAGGCACACCTTAAGCTCCATGTATTCACCTGCAGACTTTCAGTGAGTCTTGTTGAATTGCATCTTAGAATGGGACCATGTAATTCTCTGTGATAGGAGGACAGATTGCCTGAACCAAACATTTCCTTGTTAGTTGCTTAGTACAGTTGCACAAGTGTTTCGGTTTCTTAGATTTCACTGCTTGTGCTTTTAGCATTTTAAATCTTGAGATAACTGAGCACCTTGGGAAGGCATCAAACTGTCGGGTTTGGAAACTGAAAACATGGTGAGGCCACAGTAACTATGACCATAGGCAGGAGCAGCACAGATTTCTCTGGAGTATCTTGCTTAATGGTTCTGAAATTCGAGTTGGAGGGGAACTTCTCTTGGGGGTGTAGGAGGGTAATTCATTCTCCATGGCCTCTTCGGTTTTTGGCTTCCCTGCTGAAACTGATGCCAAGTGGAAGGATGAGTGTTATGATTTTCCATACACAAAGAGGACCCATTATCCATTCAATATGAATTGTGTGTATATATATTTAGATGAAGGAAAATGACAAAATAAGAGTAATAGTGGAGTCTCTCTCTGACAGCCTGTTCTATGCTTCAGTGCATATTTGCTGTAGAGCATAGTTTCCAGTTGCAGCTTCCCAGCTCAGATATAGGGCTATGCCTTGTCTTCTGGGTCTATGCTATGCATTGGCTGAAGGGCATAAGTTTGGCCTTACATTTTTGAATAGCTAGAAAGAGCACAGCTCAAATTTTAAAGGTTTTTATTTTTAACATAACCTTCCATGTTTTAATTACTAGCTGCTGATTATATTGGGCAGTGTTAAAATGTGTTAAATATCTCAGGCTTAGTCCTGTTTCCTGTCTGGGAAGCTTTGACATTTGTTTATTCACTATTCCAAGACTATGAAGGCAACAAAAAGTGTGGAATTTTTCAGTGTTTCTTTTCTTATTTTTCTGCAAGGTACTATAAATTAGACTTTGAAGGGTCCCGTCATGTGTATCTCCACTGATGTTTTCCTTATGTATGGAGGTTCTTCCACCAACTCCATTGGGAAGTTGGCCCTGTGTGAATAGTCCCCCCCCCCAATATATTGTGATTGCTTAAAGTTAATTCCTATGGTAGCCATTGCCAGTCACTCAAGAATGGAGGGGGGAAATGTTTGCAAGGTTTGACTTTTGCTCACTCCTATAGATCTAAGGGAAGTTTTTACGACAGAATATTGGCTGAACTTTCAGATTGATCAAAATTAGCCATGCAAGCAATAATAATAATAAAATATTATTATTAATAAAAATAATGGGGCAATATTGATGTTGTTAAAGGTTGAAGCTATCCAATGAGGAAATCCGACAAGCAATCTTGAAAATGGATGAAGAAGAAGATCTTGCTAAAGATATGCTGGAACAGGTAATATGCTTTGTAAGGGCTACTAAACATGTTGATTTTAATGGGAATATTTCTCATCCTCTTTTCACTCATGTCATGCTACTCATTATCTAGAGCAAGGGTCAGCAACCTGTGTCTTCCAGATGTTGTTGGACTGCAACACCCATTATCCCTGACCATTGTCCATACTTCATGGTGCCTCATAAGAGTTTGATTCCCAACAGCCTCTGGAATACCACAGGTTGCCCCACAGTGGGCCATACAACTTGAAGGCAGCCTTTACTTCTTGGAATAACTGCATTTGGCTTTGAAATGTAAAAAAAAACATCATCTCTCCAACCTAACACTCACATCATGTTAATATGTCAATTTTCTTCAGAGTTCCTTCATAGCTGTTGGTCTACTAAACTAATAATAATAATTTCAGATGAACCAGTATTAATTTACTATTGTGAGGGAGGGCAGTGCTGGTCCTAAGACTTAAGAAAGAAAGAAAAACAGAAGGAAGAAAGGGTAGTGGAAAAAAATATTTAGAATTGGGGGTGAGTGAGGTAATCTATGTATCTTTTAAAAAGGGTGTGCTGAGCTAGTGTAGGGTAATGTATGACAGTGTGGTGGCCTCATCTGATATTTAACCTCAGCCACAAACTTACCAATTGCCACTATACTTTATTTCAGTTGCAGGTGATGCTTTGGTATGGATCTCATCTGTGCCATTGTTTTTGCTATGGTAGTTTTAGTCCCTTAAACCACCAGGTCTGCAATCCTATATACCAGGCATCTCCAGCTTTCGGCCCTCCAGATGTTTTGGACTACAATTCCCATCATCCCTGACCACTGGTCCTGTTAGCTAGGGATTATGGGAGTTGTAGGCCAAAACATCTGGAGGCCTGCAGGTTGGGGATGCCTGCTATATACACTTAACTGGGGAGTAAGTCCCATTGGAGGCTGTAAGTCTTACTTCTGAGTAGATAGGCACTATGAGTTCTTTTACATGCTAAAATGAGATTAGCATCTCCCTTTGGAAGGTCCTTTGACTTTCTGTTTAGGCAACCTGGGCATTATAAGTATGATCAAAGGGTGGGATATAAATCTGCTTAAATGAATAAATATTCCAAAAGCTCTTGGTTTGTACATTAGCTTGGTGTTGAGAGTATCCACAAAGAACATTGCATTCCAGTTTTCAGTGTTCTTTGGCTATTATAGCTTCCTGCACTACCATTATCACATCTATGGATTGCTGGCATTTAAACTGCTCCTTAGTATAGAGGAGGGAATGATAAAAAGCAGAACCATTGTCTGATGTTTCTTGCAGGCTGTTTGTTTTAGTAACTAGGGAGCTTTTGTGCGTGTGTGTGTGCGCGCGCACACACACACACAAACATACACACGCTTGGCCAGGCCAAAACATTACTCCCACTAGATATGTAAAAAATCTGTCAACGTATGAGCTTTTAAGTTCAACACATGAATAGGAGCCTCTATTGAGCATCTGCCCAGTCACACTGATATTGTTCATTGTCTCCCCAGGGCAAAACCATTTTTAAAAGTTGTGTGGGGGGGAATAGTCAAAGCTTTGTGTCTACTGGAGGATGAGTGGGCTCAACACTTTTAGGCCCAGATTGTCCTTCATTTACACCCAGGAGTGCCTTTGGCCATTAAGGGAGTTCTTTATTAGACATACACTGCCTATAGCTGTTAGATATGGGAAATCCAATATGGAATTTGAAAGTATCTAATGAGGGTCACAGAGGGGAGAATCCAAGTCAGAGAATCCAACCAGATGTTTCAGAAAGGTCACTTGTATGACCACAGCTGCCTTGCTTAGAAATTACAGTCACATGGGGAATTCCAAGCAGCATTTTCTTACAGTAGGCAACCCTATTAGTTGACTCTCCTGCTGTCTTCCCCTTGCCCTGGTTAGTTCTCTCATGCTGTCTTTTTTTCTCCTTTTTCTCCCCACCTGTGGTTCCAGTTACTGAAGTTTGTCCCAGAGAAGAGTGATATTGATCTGCTGGAGGAACACAAGCATGAAATTGACCGCATGGCTCGGGCAGACCGTTTTCTTTATGAAATGAGCAGGTGTATATATACTACATATAAATGTCTCTGTCTCTCTGTGTGGTGTATCTGTAGGCATGGCAGGAGGAGGGAATAAGAGCAGGGATGTTATTCAGAATCTCCTGTTTGCTTTTTCAAGCTGTTGTACTTGTCAGCTAAAATTGATCACAAGCCACTAATAGAAATCCCTTTATCAAGATATTGCTGGCCCAGCACTGCATAAAATGTTGCAATTCGCAACAGAGTCTGATGCCAAAGACTCATGTTGGTTTTGCCTATGAGTGCCCTTGATGGAAGGAAATATTGGAAGCTTGTTAGACTGAATAAAAATATTTCTATGCATCTGGATTGTTCTCTCTCTCTCTCTCTCTCTCTCTCTCTCTCCCCTTCCTTCCTTCCTTCCTTCCTTCCTTTTCTCCATTTCAAGTGAAATGATGACTGTTAATGATAGCCCTTAGCACTCTGCTGTACTATACAGTATCTTAGTGCCCAAAGCCAAATGGCAGATGATGTTTCTTAAACTCTGCCAGCCACCTTATTTATTCCACCCACCGAGGCTTTAAAGCATCCTCTAGTTCAGGGGTGGGGAACTTGTGGCCCTCCACCATAATTTCTGACCCCTGGCCATGCTGCCTGGGGCTGATGGGAATTGGCACCCAACAACATCCGTTGGGCCACAGGTTATACCCTAGTCATTTTAGGTTTTGTATAAATACAGACTGAGTTCATAGTGGCTTTGTTTTCTGGGGCTCCCTTGAAATATAACCCACATCTTTCGCTACTTTAGGATCGACCACTACCAGCAGCGGCTTCAAGCATTATTCTTTAAGAAGAAGTTCCCAGAGAGGCTTGCAGAAGCGAAACCCAAAGTAGAAGGTAAAGCGAAAGTTTTCAGAGACCATTGCAGGACTTGCAAAAAGATGCTGGGCTGTAGGCAATTGAGTCGTACTCAGAGTAAGCCCGTTGAAATGAATGAACCTAAGTTAGTGGCGTTCATTAACTTCAATGGGTCTACTCTGAATAGGAATAGCATTGGCTGTCTTCCACTGGGTAGTGTCGCGGTCAGTGCAAGGCAACCACCATGTGGTAGGTCCAGTCACAATTCTGACAGTGTAGTTTATATTGCCTGGCTCCTCTCTGTCTCTTTCATTAGCTAGACCACCATCCTATGTGAGACCCACTATGTGTGGGTACCTCTGCCTCACTTGACAGTAAATACCAAAAAATTTCCGCTTGCTGCAGCTTCTGGTTTTCACTTTGAATGGAAACCAGAAGTTGCTGTATATGCTCTTCACTGTAATGAAAAAGCTCTTTAGTGACATTCTTATACATTTTTGATTCTCGAGGGAAAATGACTGGGGCAGGGGCTGTTTGCCTTGGGACTTGGGATTTGGAAGAAGGATGATTGCCTCACATTTGCTGATTGAAATGGCACCACTCTGTTAACTTAAGGGAATTTCTTATCTCTCTCTTTCAGCTCTTCTCCTGGCTTCCAAGGAGCTCACACGTAGTAAGCGGCTGAAGCAGCTCCTGGAAGTCGTTTTAGCCTTTGGCAACTACATGAACAAGGGGCAAAGAGGAAACGCCTATGGCTTTAAGGTCTCCAGCCTCAATAAAATAGCAGACACCAAATCTAGCATAGATAAGTACGTTTATTTGCTTACTTGCTTGTTTATTCCTTATAAATATTTTTATGTTGTTCTTCATTAAACATTCTCTGTTAGATGGGTGGGTCCAAGTGAAATATTTTTTGTTGCTGTTATAAAGAGATATGTTTGCTTTTTGTTTACATGGCTTTTATTAAAGAAACATAAATGCTGATGCTTATCTAACCCTGAACTGGTGAGCCTTACTTCATGCCAGACAGTTATTCCAGATATCCTGTTTTTTTGCCTCATTCATATCTGTTTTTCTTAGGAACATTACGCTGTTACACTACCTGATTATGATCTTTGAAAAGAACTACCTAGATATTCTAGACATGCAGTCTGAACTACAGCATCTTCCAGAAGCAGCAAAAGTCAAGTAAGTTTGGGGCTGGGGCTGGCATTAAAAATTCAACAAAGGATGGGTACTAGATCATTGTGTTGACATTTGCTCATTCGGCAACCTGACTAGAGGCGACATATAATAATGTGTTGTAAAATAGGCTGTTAACCTGCAGTGAAAAATGGAATATGACCTGTACAGCATTAGTGGCTAGATTCACATGATGCTGCAGCAATAAATCTGCTAGCACATTTGCAAAGCTAAGCAGGGTCCAGATTGGTTTCAAATTGGATGGGAGACCATGTGTTGAGATTGCTGCATTTCAGGAATTTAGGCTGCATGACCCATCCAATTCTACAATTCTACGTTTCTGCCACTTTTTATAGCTCAGTATACTATTGCATGAAAAGCAACAGTTATCCCTCAACATTAGCAGTTTTCCATGGATCTTTATGGTCACTTTTTATTCAACTAATCAAAAGGGCTTATTTTACTCATGTCACAATGTACAATTCTTGCCTGGGAATAAGTCCCATTAAACTCAGTTTCATTTCATTTTCACTTTTTTATTACATTTTATCTCACCTTTCCTCCAAAGACTTCAAGGTGATGAACATGCTTCTCCCTCTCTATCCATTTTCTCCTTACAACAACCCTGTGAGGTAGTTTAGGTTAAGAGGCAATAATAATAATAATAATAATAATAATAATAATAATAATAATTTATTATTTGTACCCCGCCCATCTGGCTGGGTTTCCCCAGCCACTCTGGGCGGCTTCCACAGAAACCAAAAATACACTAAAATATCACACATTAAAAACTTCCCTGAACAGGGCTGCCTTAAGATGTCTTCTGAATGTCAGGCAATGACTGGCCCAAGGTCACCCTAGGAGCTTTGTGGTCTCCCAGATCCTAGTCTAACACTCTTAATCACTACACCATGCTGGCATACTTCAGAGTGGATGTGCATTGTATTCTGCTATCAGTTTTTGGGAGGAGGGCATAATAATGTCAGTGGGGTGGAAGAAGCTGATCATCTTTAGATGATTATTCTAGTGCTGGGTTCCTGCCTGTGGGTTAAGCAGGTAATAGTTAATCAATGGAATTCCTGTCCTGCCTTTCTGCACTAGGTGCCCAAGAACAGAAAATGATTAAATTTGTTAAAAGATACATACTAAAAGAGGCGGTAAAGAACATAAGTCAAGATGTCAGGGACTGGGCAGAGGAGAAGTGGTGGAGACTGCTTCCCCAGCCTGACCCTTCCAGAGAAGAAGGAGACAGTTCAGAATTACAACAGGGGTTTGAGGAAGGTTACAGCTCAGAGGCAGATGAGCAGAAAAGCTAGGAAATGGGAGAGGAGGAGGAGGAAGAAGAAGAAGCAGCAGCAGCAGGGGAGAGACAGCTGAATGACTCAGTGTCTTTAGAAAGCATTCCAGACCCCCCCCTTCCAGAACCCGGTGGGCATTGAAAGTAGGAGAGCAGAGACCTCAAAGGCGAAAGGCCCTTTCCATCACCCGTAGCGATGACTCATGAGGAAGTGGGAGAGACAGAAGGGGTGGGGTTTCACCTGGAGCAACACCCTTACTAAAAGAGGCTGCATTTCTAAGCCTATCTCTGTGAATATTGAATAAATAGCATTGGTAAGAACTTTCCTTGTTTTATCCATTCCTGGCAACCTACTGTGGGGGGTTGGATCCTCTGACACCTGACACAAGCAGAATGAAAAACTAGTCAATAGCAAACAAATAACCAGTCCATTAGTCCCCCCAAAGGCCTCTGTTGAAAGAAGAGAAGCAGAAGCTCTCTGCTTGATTTAAAGCTGGCCATGTCATGTCAAAATTGGGCATTTCATTTATCCAGAGGCTGAAAGGCTTATTCTCTTCTGAATAGTGTGGGATCTTGCGTGTGAGTGCAAGCAGCCCAGGGTCTGAACCCTCTTATTAAAAGCTCATGCAACACAGAATGGACCTCTTCTTGCCACCTCTAAAGCATCTGGTGTAGGGCTGGGGCCGGAGGCAGGATACCAGACTGGATGGACCAGCGATCTTTACTGCCTCACCAGTTCCTGTATTCCCATGTAACACTGCCCTTTTTGTTTTCAACTGCTGTATGTCTCTCTGTGTCTCCTTGCAGCCTGGTGGAGCTGGAGAAGGAAGTGAACAACATAAAGACTGGATTGAAAGCTGTTGAAGCTGTAAGTATTTCGTGGTTTCTAAATACTCACTCGGGAACTCAGGCACTGTGTTTTTGGTGAGAGAAGAACGAGCTTTTCTTCTTTTGTCAAGCACTGCCTGTTTCCCTAAAACCGTCTCCCGTAGGGCTGGGCTGATGATATTACCAGATGTACCCCTTAAGAAACTTGTTTGATCTGCTACTGAGAGCTGGGGGGATGGGAGTTTGACAAATGACATGCCCTAAAAATGTTGGAACACTTGCTTTTGCTTCTTTCAGAGAGGTTTGGTCTCTGAGCAGGTGTTTGGCGTGGCCTCTGTGGACAGGTCTGAATGGGTGGGGTGTAGCCTATGTGTCAAATCATTTAGTAGCAGCCAAAACATCTGCCAAGGAGGGAGAAAGGCAGGGAAGCAAGCAGGTATGGAAGTGCTGGTCACACAGCTGTACGGTGCTGCAATACAACCAAGGATGGGGGAAAACACTGATTCAGTTTGTACTTGGCAAACCTACCTGATTCACTTTTTCAATACGTGAACAGCCACCAATGGGGCCCAAGATCCTTCAAGTAGCAGAGGACAGTCTCTCACACCAAACATGGCTGTCTGTTTCTTTTCCCTTTTGCCCACCCCCTGCACCACAGCCTGGCATGTAGCTGCCTTACACCAGCTTGTTCTGTCCATCAAACTCAATATTGTCTACTACTCTTGTCATGTCCAGGGATCTTTCCCATCCTATTCTGTATGCAAAACACTTGCTTTACCTGTGAGCTGTGGCTCCTGCCCTGACTTCCCTAGCACATTTCTAGTTCAGTGGATCATGCATCCATAATGGAGCAGGGAAGGCACCTTGTAGTTGGTTGTTTAAAACAACCACAGAGAGAATTGCCTGCCTACTTTCTAGGGAGTGGCTCAGTCCTTTCATTTTCTACTCGATGTTATATACTTGGGGGTAATCCCAAGTATCCCTGTTACTACAAGCCCTGTGAATAGAATCACACTGGACAAACAAGGAATGGAGCCAACGGGCTTTTGCAAAACAGAAAGACTCAGTCATACTGGGCCTTCTCTAGGGGATTGTGGTCTGGTGAACTGAATGTAGGACCTAGAGCCAAGAACACCTACTTTCTCCTCTTGGCTGTCCACTGGCTTTTCTGTGTGGCCTTCATAAAGTCATGCTACTTCTGCCTCCCACCTGTGATTTGGGATGACTCTTTATCATCATCGCTGTTGCAGCAAAAATACGTCAAGCAGCAAGAACCAAACATCATTGCAAGGCTAAATTATTACATTGTAAAGTTTATCATCCAGTTCATTTTATCTTATTAAAAAGGTAAAGGGACCCCTGACCATTAGGTCCAGTCATTGCCGACTCTGGGGTTGCGGCGCTCATCTCGCTTTATTGACCGAGGGAGCCGGCGTACCGCTTCCGGGTCATGTGGCCAGCATGACTAAGCTGCTTCTGGCAAACCAGAGCTGCGCACGGAAATGCCGTTTACCTTCCCGCCGGAGCGGTACCTATTTATCTACTTGCAGTTTGATGTGCTTTCACACTGAATTATTTGCAAACACTGGGGCTGCTTTGAATAATCTCCCCAACTGAAGATTCATTTATGTAGGGTACTTTGGAGAGGAAACAGTGTGATATTAATGCCAAAGTTTAATGTATGGATCTACTTCAGATGTTACAGATATAGTTGTAGTAACGTACTCAGCATGTGACTGTGATTGTTGTTGTTTAGTCGTTTAGTCGTGTCCGACTCTTCGTGACCCCATGAACCAGAGCACGCCAGGCACTCCTGTCTTCCACTGCCTCCCGCAGTTTGGTCAAACTCAGGCTGGTAGCTTCGAGAACACTGCCCAACCATCTCGTCCTCTGTCGTCCCCTTCTCCTTGTGCCCTCCATCTTTCCCAACATCAGGGTCTTTTCCAGGGAATCTTCTCTTCTCATGAGGTGACCAAAGTACTCAGGGCTGATTTCCTTAAGAATGGGCCTGTGATATATTCCCGCTAATCCTGCAGTGTGTGAAGTGACCCTTAGTGGTGTTAGTTATGTGAGTGCAGCACTGGGTATGGACCGAACACAAAATTTTACATTCATTCTCCCTGTACCGGAGAACATTATTGCTCCTGCATAAATAGCTGGTGACATCAATAGTATCTCAATATGCTAGATAGCCAGGAAGTTAAGGTGCCCTCTCATTCTCACTCCCGACCATGGGGAGTAGAGTAGTGGAACCAAATATCCCCTGAATACCCCCCACCCCATTTACACTGTAAATGACTTCTCTCAGTTTGACTTCTCTCAGTTTGCAGGTTCAAGATTGCTGTCAGTTGACTCAAAACACAAAGTTCATGGGTTTTTAAATAAAATGCTATTGGAGCTGGCCTTTTTAGTTACAGTCCTAACATAACATGATCTTATAGTAACTTCTGGAGCATGCGATGCGAGGACTAGAACGATAGAGTTAGAAGGCATCTTGTCAATCACTTGGTCCAACCTCCTGTGGATGCAGGAATCCTACTATTTCAGCATCCCTGAGAAGTGGCCATCCAGCCTCTGATTAAAGTCCTCTAATGAAGGAGTCCACCACCTTCTTGATACAGTTTGTTCCACTGTATTCATCCTTTTTCTTGTAGTTTGAACCCATTGGCTCAGGTCCTGCTTCTGGCAAGAAAATTTTTTTGGTTCCATCGCTTCAATGCATTAAGCCAACAGTTGGCTGAGTGTGATGTGCAAGCCAGGCCATTTGGAAATGCTGCTCAGCGCTCGCTTCCACGGAATGAAATACTGTTCAGTGTGCATTTTCAATTCTCAAGTTTCATGTGGATTCACAGCGGTTGTGGCAGAGCCAGTTTGCATGATAAATATCGAGGAGGTCGCTCTCAAGTTCTGACTTTGTTCCTTGACAAGCTCGCCCCACCCCTCTCCAGCAGGCACATTTCCCCTTGCATGCTAAGAAAGCTCTGTGTGCCCAGAGCTCCTCTGTGTTGGCTGTTTCAGGCATCCAAGAAATTACAGGATAGTTGCAGCTGTTGAGTGATAAACCATAGATTCGGTTTGGTTTCAAGCTTGTGAGTTGTTTGCCCAGTGTCCTTGCAGTACCTTCTCCTTCCCTTTCTTGGGCAACATCTTTTCCCCATTCATACACCCGTCCCCCTCCCTCCCACCTCTGTTTAGACCTTGGCAGCCAGCACCTCCCCGTCTTGCTCATTCATTTCACTGCTCCCCCCACCCACTTTTGGCATGTGAAAATGCAGCACTATAGCAACAATGGAAGGTTCTTGTTGGGAGTGGACTTGATGGAGGGGGGGAGGGAAGGTGCAACTCTTGACTGCGTTCCAGCGTGTTCTCGCCACAGTCCTGGCTCTGACAGTTGAGAGGGCTCTTCAAAGCCCCTTATTACAAACACAGGGCTAAAAATAGGTTCACAGTCAGCTGCTCAACAGAGGCACTTTGTAATCCTTCACTTCCCAGGGCTGGCAGCACCGTTTAAAAAAAGGAGACTTGAGTCCAGCTCTGAAAAACTTCACAGAGTGAAGCAGGCAATGCAAAGTATATCAAAATGCAAATTCATAAACACTCTCCATTCTCTGTGAGCCCTGCCAGGGCATCCATCTGCCTTGTTGCCAACTGTGTTTGTAGCTTTTACGGCAAGTACTTGTTTTTAAACCTGCACTATGAAAACTTGCATACATGTTAAAACACATCATTGAACATGTATTTTATCACAACTTGCAGTTGTCCTAATGGGAATCCAAGAAACTTCTCTTTGATCCTCTTATCTTCACAACAACCTTGTGAGGCCGATTAGACTAAAAGTGTGTGATGGGCCTAAGGCTTGCCATTGAGCTGCATGACGAAAGGGCGTTTGAGCCCAGGTCACCCTGTTTCACAATCTCAAGCAGTTTAAGGTGTTCAAAAGTCAGTCTGTGCTCACTCAGTTGTGAGATCCAGTTCTCAAGGTGTTTGCTGCTGTTCCAGGCAAATAAGTCCATTTGGCAGATAACCTGAATATGCAAGTTCAAGGCAGCACCAAACTGCACATGCTCAGAACTGCAATCTCAAAAAAAGAAAAAAAGAAAGTGGAAGATAAACCACTATCTGATTAACGATTAGTTTCATTTGGTTTGGAGGAAATCCAGCGTGCTATAATGGTTGCACAACGGCAACAGAACACCCAGAGGTTAGAGCTTACGCCGTGCCCATTATCAAGCCTTGTGGTGAATGGAGTTGCTTTGAAAGGAAGAGTAAGGAGCACTTGATACTGTCCTTGACTGACCTCCTGAGGTCATTCAAAGCACTGACAAGCTTGTTAAGAAAGAAACAGGTCTTCCAAGTCACATTGGTGTAGGGTCTTTCACTTTTGTGGCAATGTGAAATAAAAGTGAAAGTTGGGTACTTTAGACTCTGAATGTCCTTCGTTGTTTTGATGTTCTGGGAAATACCCTGTGTGTGTTACTCTTAGCTCTTGCCAAGTGATTCAGGAATGTACTGTTGTGGTTGCTGTTTTAAAAAAGATCTTGTTTAATGGAAGGGAAAAGGATATCTTCCTTGATAATGGTTAAATTTATGCTGTCTCATATTGTCTTATGTTAAGCTTTACTTTGTCTGCAGTGTTTTTGTTTCCTGTCTATTTTATGTTCCTCTTTGTTTCAGTCTATTCCCAGGCCTTCCATTTCTTGCCCCCCCCCTTTCATCATCACCACTCTGATTTCACTGTGTACCACTGGTAGCCAAGATGGCACCCTCCAGTTGTTGTTGGACTCCAACTCCCATCAGCCCCAGGCATTATGGCCAATGGCTAGGGATTATGGGAGTGCGCACACACAATCAGGGAACAGCTATGAGACAGCCAGGCCTTCCCAGACCCTCCTATGGCAATGAATCACAGAGTTGGAAGGGACCACGAGGATCATCTAATACAACTGCCTGCAGTGCAGGAAAATTTTGCCCAACACGGGGCTGACACCCACAACCCTAATGGACCCTGAATATGCTAGGTGCTGAGCACTTGGGCAGAATATTTCTTGCATGTTTGCCTGTATATCTCTGTAAATAAAGAGACTAGAAACTTTATTTCAAAAACAAAAGAAAACAAACAATTCCTGAAGATTAAGGTCCAGAGCCAGGAGGACAGGTAAGCCACCACAGGGTCTCAGCCTGTGAACATAGGAATGGTAGAAATTTGATTTGAATTGCTATGTGCTCTGCCACCAGGAATGTTTAAGAAGTGCCTTGTTTTGTATGTCTCAAGCCTTGCTGCTTCTAAAGTTGCCCAGCAGACACATGGTTGCTTGGTCTTAGCAGTTTGGCTGCACCGGTTTTAATAATTTCGCTAGTCAGTTGCTCTGATCTTCCTCTTTTCTTAGGAGCTGGACTACCAGAAGAGACGTATGCGGGAAGCTAGCGATAGATTTGTCCCTGTCATGGGCGACTTTATCACTGTAGCCAGTTTTAGCTTTTCAGAGCTGGAAGACCTTCTGAACGATGCAAAGGATAAGGTAGGAAAATGCTTTTTAAATGTTTGTTCTTTGATACGGTCCTCCAACCCAAAACACATACGAGGCATGTAACTTTGTTTTCATTTTTAATGGGCTGTTGCACAGAGCACATATATCTGTTCTTCATTGAGAAAGGAACCTTGTCTGCAGAAATGAAGGCTGTTTTTTTTCCATGGGACAATGGGTGGCTCTTTAGTAAAGGTCTGTAATTATTGTTTGAATGGCACGTTTGATTAGACAAAGGTTATTAAACAGAAATGCTGTGATAATGCAACTTACCTGCAACTTCCAGATCTAAATACATTCTCCAGTTACAGACTAAATTTTCATCTCCAGAACTAAGGTCCTTTCCAAATATCTAGCAGTGACCCTCTTTGCTAAGATGAGTTCAGTAGACCCAAATGTACCATTCGTAGGTTACTTCTGGAAAGACAAGAAAGCACTGAAGAACTAAAACTGTGATAGCTAGCAAGAGTGCATATATTGGAAACTGGGGCTTGTATTAGCTCCCCAACGTATCACCTGGAGCAAAACAGACACTTCTTTTTCCACCTGATAACATTTGTGTTCAGAGAAAAGCATGTACATCGTGTCCCAAGAGGCAAATTGTAAAGCAGCAGGAGAGTAGACCTTCAATTTATTTGCTCCTGACTAGAAGTTGGCACTAAGCCTTCAGTACCTAGGGTGGGGAAGAAACATAAGAAAACGTTATAAAGGCACAAGAATGTTTAAAGGAGAACAAGTCATAATGTAAACAAGGTGTAACAATGGTAAACGTGTCCTGCTTTGCTAGTGTGATAAAGGCAGCTAATAGCACCAAGTAAGTCTGTTACACCTTGGCCCATTTTTTCTCTTTTATGTAAGGAGCTTGAAAAAACACAGGCCCTTTTGGTGTTGTGGTGGAACCTTGCCTGAGTGGCGAGGTTTCCTGATTTTTCAGCCACTTCACATTACAGCTGAAGTTGGTGCTTTCTATTTTAAGTTGATCGCATCACATCACACCCCTGGATGCTCTGGGCAGCTATTGTCTCTGCAACATGTGAAATGCCCCTTCTTTCATAGGCTACATCATGTAGGAATTCATATTTTGGGGAGCCACTGTTCTCTAACTCAGCCTTGTAGTACTGACTATGTTTTGTACTAGAACCCTGATACCTACCTACTGGAGTTTGGTGCAAAAGAATAAAAGAATTCTGAGCCCAGGAATTTGTTTTGAATAACAGATATGCATTGAGCTTACACACTTCTTCCATACAAAACCCCCCATACAAAACCCCCCTCCTGCGTTTGGTTGTTGCCTTTCTTAAACAATTGAGAGCAAGAAATCCTTGCTGATCTACTTCAGATCACCCAGAGACCCATCAGCAGATCCCAGGCTACCTTCTACTCAGCCCTGCTCTAACCCAGACGCTTTATGAGCCCTTCAGCCTTGTGCTCTCATCCATTGCTTTTGTTGGGGTTGTGGAAAATATTTTCCTGTGCCATCTGATGTACAGCTGTTATTCACCTCACTTTTAGTTTGCTAGAGAGTCTGTTTCAAATAGTCACTGTGCAGTATTAGGAACATGGCTGCTAGTGCCATTGTAGAGATGGGGAGGGCAGGACTCGGTTCAGTTCACATTGTAATGTGACTTGAACTTCCTGAAACAATATGTGGAGCAAACGGCAGTTATCTTTTGAAATTCAAACTGCTCCAAATTTTGTGGCGGAGTTAGCCAGCCAAGTAATGTGTACAAAAATGGATATGTTTAGGCAAAGCAGGCATAAAAATCTTAGTGAAAATAACATGCAAAAATGCACATATTAGGGGAAATTGCTTGCAAAAAAAAGTGCATTAAAATGTTGGATTCTCATGAGGACTTTAAAAAAAATCACAAACTGGTGCAGAAATGTGGAGAAGGAAATTTAAGATTGAAAAAATGAGAAACAGAGAGAGAGAGAGACTGAAATTGACAGATTCTGCCATGAGGGGAAAGCCAAGCTGTTCTGATCTGCAGGGCTGCGCCACCCAGTGGTGCTCTCAGAGAATGGTGCTGCAGCCTGGGCCCCAGCTTGACCTTCCAACTGCAGCGTGTTTAGCCAGCTGTTTAATCCAGCCCTGCTATCTTGTATCATGACACATGACAGGGCCTCACTCTCTACGTTATGTTGTTTCAAAATGTGCCACAGCCCAGCTCTGACCTTTTAAAGTTATAACTGTCTCTCTCCTCAATGAGTGTGTCTGTTTTTCATGGCTAAGATGAGTTGCCTTGCAGCGTAAAAAACAAATGCAAAAGGGGGGTTTTAATTTTAAAAAATGAGAAATGGAAATGTTATAAAAATGAAATACACAGAGTGTTTTATCTGGCTTTCCTCAAAATTAATGTCCTTTATCTTAAAACAACAAGCCTGTTATTTCAAGCTGTCAGCTGTCTGTCTTTGAGCCCCAGGTTAATATAGGATTGGTTTGGATACTGTTCGCATATAGCACTTTGCTTCCCAGACCCTTCACTTTTTGTTTGGTTTCTCTTCATTAACAGGACCTTTGTTCCTGGGTTGTTTTCTTGCTTCTATTTCTGTCTGGATCCAGTGGCCTGAGGGAATAAAATATATAATGAGCAAGCAAAAGGGAAGAATGAAGGAAAGTTAGCCAAAATTTACATTTCCCTGAAAAGGCCTGGTGTTAAGTGGGGATGTTAACCGAGCTCAGTTTCTAGGGTTACTTACTAGGGAAAGGGTATCTTATCCCTCATACAGAAATCTCCTTAGCCAGGGCAGGAGCTCAGTGGTGGAGCATCTGTTTTGCATGCGGAAGACCCTAGGTTCAATTCCTGGCATCTCCAGGCAGGACAGAGAGAGACTGCTGCCGGAAACCATTGAGAGCCACTGCCAGTGTAGACAGTACTGAGCTAGACGGACTAATTGTTTGACTTGGTATATCACAGCTTTCTGTCTTTGTATGTTCAGATTCTAAGAGCCTTGGGGTCAACCCCTGGCCCAAGGTCTTTCTCTTCCTAGCACATCACTGGTAAAACAGACTCTCTTTTAATCACAGCTGAAATCTTCATCGGTACAGTGTGGATGTTTGGCTCCTCATGCCTGATAGGGTCCTGCCATTTAATACTTTTCCGTACTTGAGGACACAGCCACTGTTGTTGTTGTTGTTGTTGTTGTTGTTGTTGATCTTCTCCTTCTTCTTCTTCTTCTTCTTCTTCTTCTGTCTTGTGAAAAAGGGCCAGACTATGGTTTGTGCTTATCTCATAGTGTGTAGACATTTCTTTTGTTTTTATTAATTCTGTTACAGGAGCACAGGTATATGGGGGTGCCTTTCCTACCATCATAATATACCCTCCAACAATCTTCAGAAACTAGGGGCACCCTATTTTAACACCAGTAGAATGTCCCTAATTTCTGAGACATGTTGTGAGGAATTCTGAGAATTTTGCTGCTGCTGTTGCTGCTGCTGCTGCTGTTGCGGACCACCCTGAGACCTACAGATGAAGGGTGGCATGCAAATTAAATGAATAATAATAAATAATGTTAAATGTGGGGCATAGTGAGGGGAGGATTACCATTTTCTTTCCCTAGCCCCAATCAAAACATAAACCACCCAGCTTTGGGCTTTAGGTGTCCTGTTTCTAGGAACACCAGTAGCACCGGCTTGTGGCATATTCACAGGGAGGGCCAAAGAGCAAGGTTAGGTCACACTTCATGGGCCAAGTCTAGGACAACAAGGGGGAAAGTATGTATTGGTGATTTCTGCTTAGATCGGAGCTGGGAGAGGAGAAGTAAGACTTTTCTTACTGTGTGCTACATTTGCAGAAGGAAATTCACTAATCCCATGTGTGCACCATAATTAAACCAATTAAAATAAACAAAGTAGTTATGCAGTATAATGTGTGCTTGACTTCCAAAGACTACCTCTGAGTTGTGACCTTTGGAGAATCATAACATAGCCTAGTGAAGAGAAACAGATCCTGCAAAACAATAGTCCCTCAACACAGCGGGGAATGCCCATATCATGCTCCATGGCATGTGCTTTACAATGCCTGAGAACCTGAGCTGCAGGTTACCCCGCATAATGCTTAATCCAGCTCAGCAAATGAGAGCTTTCCGTCTATTTGTGCTAGCAAAGTCAGTATCTTCCAGTCGTGTATCCTTTCCATCACTTGGTGCAATTTGTTTCTGGTGTTCCGAGGATTAAGAATCCAGGGTTTATTTTCATCCCAAACCGGATTTAATCATACTGGGGAAGGAGAATCAGGTTCCTGGTTCTGCTAAGCTAATTGAAGTGTCTCCCCACAGCAAAGCCAATCATGTCTGGAAGTGGCTGCATGCACATTTGCCAACATAATGTTCTCAACGAGAGATGCTTAATTCTAATTGCTATAACATGCCCCATCAATCTGTCACTCCGTACAATCATGTGCGCAGCTACTATTCTTGAACCAAGTTCCTTTTCAGCTTCTACTGGAGGAGCTCACAGCTTTCACTCCTCATCAAGCCCTGAGCTGCCTTTGGAGCCAGGAAGGGAATATTCTGTCCTTAACAAAACTGGAGCTATTTCTCATGCTCACTTTACTTTCTTACGTTCTTTCCCCACCCCCTGCTTTTAAAATAAAAATAAAAATAAAAATTATATGTGTGTGTGTGTGTGTGTGTGTGTGTGTGTGTGTGTATATATATCCAGATGTGCTTCCCAGGACCTGAAATTGCTCGATTCTCAATGGTCTCTCTGTGTTTGTTGAATCAGGAGTGCTGTCTCCACCATGGAAACTTCTTGCAACTGGCCAGTACGGACGGAGGCCAGAAGACTCAGAAATTCCACGATACTGTTCCTTTTAGCAAGAAAACACTCATGAATGTGATTTTTATCAACACTGAAATGGGTCTTGCTTTAAAAGCTTTGGCCATTAAACCAAAGAACAGTGACAGTCATTGGGATTAAACACCTTTCTGTATATGGATCTAGCTTAATGAGCACCGAGGTCTAAATGGGAAGGAGCGCAACATTTCACCCATCATGATGTAGAAATACCTCATCCTTGTTCCCAATGATCTTCTCCCAACCTGCAGGTGAAGGACCCCTGGTCCCCTCTTCCAACCGAAGAGGAATGCAGATAATGCGATTCCCCCATCATTATCTGATTATCTCCCTCTGTCTCTCTCCAGTGGGTGTTGGGAGCTACTGCTTTCCTGGTGCACCATAAACAGGAAGCAACAACCAAACTACATTTACTTTGTGTATTACAAAGCAAAAAAGCAGTTCCATGTTTCTGTGCTCATAGACTGAGGGTGTAATTGCAGAATCAGGCTTTCTCCTGATTCATGGTGGGTTCTGGAGTCAAGGAACGTGACAGGCGGGTATGCATAGTATCAGCAAGGAGCATTTACAGGATGGGGACAAAAAGCCATGAGTACAGAGAGAATTTGTTGCCAAGTGTTGAAACACGTCTGGGAAGCATTTCACAGGCAGCTGGGATCAACAGGATCCAATGAACAAGGAAGGGGGACCAGAATTCAGCAGGTTTTCTGAGCCAAGGCAGTACCAATACAAACCAGTAAGTCTTTATCAACCAGGGTTGCCTATACTGTACAGCCTTAGAGTCAGACACAGGTCAAATTTCAAAATGCTTTTAAGATGTCCAGGTCTAATTTCTGTGTTATCTAGAGCAACCACTCATTTCTTAGTCCTCTTCCCAAAATCAAACTGCTGAATATGCAAGTTACTGTGGAAGTAAATGATGCCTAGGTTGAGGTTTCATTAAATGATGTTTGAATGCCCAGATTTATAATAGTCACGAACCTCAGGCTTCCCTAAGAAAATATTAGAAATCCTAACCACCAAATACCTTTCCTCAACCTACTTTGGCCATTCAGTATGGGTAAAGTAGTCTATTTATAACCTGCCACTTAAAATCTTATAGGCATTAGTGGATGATATATTAATAGAATTGACTGACGTGTGCAGGAAAGCAGAACAAGACTGAGCAATCAAAGCCCTAGTCTCAGAATGGTGCTGTAGACCAGCGATCTGGCTGTGAAACAGACTGCAGTCTGCTTGCAATGAGAAGAATATGCCCCTAGCAGAGAGGCGCTTGAACACACAAAGTTGTTGGTCAGTCAGAACATCTACATTGGGTGGCAGATAGTTTGGTTGTTACTTAGATTGATTTTACTTGTGGTATTGTTTTATTGGGAACTGCTTTGAAATTCTTTTGTGTTTGTGAGACGCTGCATATAAATGAAATGAATTAGCAAATGAAAATAAATATGGGAGTCAGTACAGTGCTACCTCGGATTACATACGCTTCAGGTTACAGACTCTGCTAACCCAGAAATATTACCTCGGGTTAAGAACTTTGCTTCAGGATGAGAACAGAAATCGTGCTCCGGCGGCACAGCAGCGGCAGGAGGCCCCATTAGTTAAAGTGGTGCTTCAAGTTAAGAACAGTTTCAGGTTAAGAACGGACCTCCGGAATGAATTAAGTACTTAACCCGAGGTACCACTGTACCTAAAAAGGGAGGATAAATATTCCCTAACATATTGAAATGGCTCAGATATTGGTAGAGTAAAGGTAAAGGTGTTGCGGCGCTCATCTCGCTTTATTGGCCGAGGAAGCTGGTGTATAACTTTGGGGTCATGTGGCCAGCATGACCAAGCCGCTTCTGGCGAACCAGAGCAGTGCACAGAAACGCCGTTTACCTTCCGGCTGGAGCGGTACCTATTTATCTACTTGTACTTTGACGTGCTTTTGAACTACTAGGTTGGCAGGAGCAGGGACCGAGCAATGGGAGCTCACCCCGTCGGAGGGATTCAAACCGCCCACCTTCTGATCGGCAAGTCCTAGGCTCTGTGGTTTAACCCACAGCACCACCCACATATTGGTAGAGTAGGGGAAGGCAAATATACAGCTGTTCTTCTGAATGACAGCCTTGCATTTGTCACCATATCTAGTTTGGCCTAATAGAAGAAGGATCTGTGGAGGGAAGATGAAAGCAAGCAAGTTCAGAGTTTGGGTTTATTTGCTTTCAAAAATAATGGCTCAGCCAGTTTCGAGATGGAAAGGGAGCTGAGTGGCAGACAGTTCTTCTCAGGGTACACAGAGAGTGCTTTGCTGTGTTCCCTTTTGCATTTGGAGCATTTAACCATTTGCAGGAACAATCATGCCCAGTCTTGATGGCATCTCACGGAAGAGAAATGCCCCCTGTGTTATCCTTGACCATGGCTTCTGCCATATGAAACTCTGCATTGCTCACTTACATAAAAGGAAGCATAAGCCCACAGGCATTGTTCCAGCTTCAGTAGCACTGCAGCATAATGTCAGTGTTTTGGGGATGAGTGAATGACAAGACACAAGAAACTAAGCAAAGCTGTTTGCAGTGGTAAAGATTTTGACACCCCAGGGAGATCACCATTTGTGATCTCTGATGAGATTACTGTGTCATTTCTTGAAAGTCAGGCAGTTTCTGGAAAGAAATTGTGGCAAGCTGGGGAGTACACAAGCAAGCTCAGTTTGTAATACACACAGGGTTGCAGGGTTAAGGGCCTGTTGTCAGGAGGATGCACTGGAGGTTGTACATTTTGTGTCCAACAGAGAGGCTTATTGAGGTGGTGAAAGTCATTTCTTCAGCTGTTGTGAGGACAAAACTATCGTGTATCTCATGATGTCCATATCCATGGGGGTGTGGAGGAGAACCAGAATGCCAGGGTCCATGGAGTGTAACCGTTGCCACCAGCATTTCTGCACTGGGGTTCAGAGTTGAATTTATACCTAAGGCGTTGACGTACCTGACCTGCTTTGTTGTTGCATGGCAAGTCCCCTCCCCCATGTGAAATGAAGACACCGGACACAGAATTTTAGGTTAATGGGCATAAAAAGGCCACAACTTTATTGATTACAGAATTGGAAGGTATTGGCCTTAGGCATTGGCTCCTATCGACTACCCGGCATGGGGACCGGGGAGGGTTGTCCACAAACCGTGGGAGTCCTGTTGAAGTACGCCAACTAGGATCCCACGGGTGTCACCGCTCTGGGGCGTGCCGGAGGCCCTTACCTCCCTAGGTTTCGGACAAGGCCACGCCCCTCGGAGTCCTCTACCGGACTACCCTTACTTTTGGGGAAGGTGATGGCGCTTCCTTCCCCCCTTCATTTGCATAACAATTGACCCCTGCCAATGCCTAACCGCCAATACCAAAATAAGTTGTGACGTTTGCTACGAGGTAGGCGAAAAAACCAAAAGGCTTGAAGTGCGCCAACTTGGAAAAATTCCTACCAGGCCCCTTGCGGCGACCAACCGAAGTCCATAGCAAGGTCAAGGCTAGCTAAACCTAAAGGGAGGGTGGGATGGGAAAACCGCTCAGCTGGAAAGGGGGCAAAGAGGGCGGTCCCCGGCCGTGCCTAGTCTTAAATAGGCTAGGCTACGCCTCCCCGGCCTGCTGATTGGCGGGCCGGGTCACTGACACGCCCGGGGATTCCCTAACCACGTGGGGGCAAGGGCCAGCCCCCACGTGTGAGATGTGGGAGGGATTTCTGCCCGCAACCCCCTCTCCTCCCAGGTCGGAAATGGCTTTGTCGTATGAGTGTGTGTGTGTATATGTGTATGAGAGAGAGAGAGAGAGAGAGAGTGCACAAACCACTGCTCAAGCCTCACAACTGACAGCCTCAGTATCAAATTCTTACATTCGTGTCAAAGCTTATCTCAAACTCCTTCTGGCGCCCGTTTGCTTGTTCTAGGACAGGGGTCCCTCCGGAGCCGCATGTGGCTCTTTTACACCTTTGCCGCGGCTCCAGGGCGGATACTAGCGAGGGGAGGAGGCACATTGTGCACCCCGACACTCCCCACTGTGGCGGGCGCTGTACTGGCTGTGACGTCGCATGGGGGCGGTGTGTGCGTTAGTCACGCACCTTCCCGACGTCACCTTCCCGCCCGCTGTCAGATCGCGGCTCCGGAGATATATTTGTTTTAAATGTCGCAATGGTTTTGCGGCTCCCAGGTTTTTTTTCTTCGGAAACAGGTCCAAGTGGCTCTTTTTGTTTTAAAGGTTGCAGACCCCTGTTCTAGGAGAAATGTTGCCACCAGTTCTGGCTCGCTTGCTCATTACACCAAATAAGCTATGCAGCATGGTGCCTGGCAAATGCCAGCAGCCACTTTATTGTGTCTCAAGATGGCCTCATGATGAAGGAGAGCTGAAGCCTTAGCTGCTTCATGCTTATTGTGTGGCCTGCCCTAGACTTCGCTAGCCCAGCTTTCCAGACTGGTGAGGCAAAGGGACCATTAAAATGACAAACCCAACCCCTTGGTCTGCTGGGCATTGATGGGAATTTTCACTAGCAATAAAAGGAGAGGGGACGCATTTCACTTCATAACACACTTGTGCCTTTTCTTTCCCGTTCTAATTGCAGTGTGTCTGTGTGTTTGTGGTTTTTTGTTTTTTAAATAAATCTTTCTTCCTTTCCCTGACAGTACGCCAAGGCGCTGAAGCACTTTGGAGAGCATGAGGGGAGGATGCAGCCAGATGAGTTTTTTGGCATCTTTGACACCTTCCTGCAGTCCTTCACAGAAGCCAAACAAGATCTGGAGAATATGAGGAAGAAGAAAGAGGAGGAGGAGCGGAGGGCACGCATGGAAGCCATGGTGAGGAGGACTCAAGTGTGTTGGAGCAAAAAGAGAGCTTTCTTCTGGGAAGCATCTTGGGAAGTCTAAGGACAGCGTGTGCTGAGGGACATGTCTTCCCTCTCTGCACTCCCACACACAGTGCGGCCAGCTGTCCTGCACCATTGACCCATCTGAGCTCATACCCTGCTTGCCTGTTGGCCTCTCATTCATGCTCTTTGCCACAAACCTTCCTTGTCCCAGATGCTCTGTGTGCTAAGAATCTGTCCCTCTCGCCCACCTTTCAGTACCGCAATGTCTATATGCTAATAAGAGACAATGCACACTGTGCCGTACAGACAAGAATGAAAATACAGTGGTACCTTGAGTTACAAACGCCTCAGGTTACAAATTCTTCAGGTTACAAACTCCGCTAACCTGGAAGAGTTACCTCGAGTTGAGAACTTTGCCCCAGGATGAGAACGGAAATTGTGTGCTGCCGGCGGCGCAGCAGCAAGAGGCCCCATTAGCGAAAGCACGCCTCTAGTTAAGAACAGTTTCAGGTTAAGAACGGACCTCTGGAACGAATTAAGTTTGTAACTAAACATACCACTGTATTGGCTGTTTCCAGTGAGAAATAGAGATAAGTACCAAGGGAAGGTTCCACTGTTTGCCATAGGAAGCATGGAGAGTGACAAGATGCAAACAGAACAATTCATGATTTCCATTGAATTAGATTTTAATAATAGATTAATAACAAAATTATTATGATGATTATAGATGATGAAAGGTACTACATTCCATTATTTACATTTAATGGCATGACATCCCCTTTGACCTCTCCTGAGTCCAGTGCTTCAGCCCTTGACACCAGAAATAGAATCTGGCACAACACCACCCCTGTGGTTCTAGCTCTCAACCACTCCCCTCCCATTTCTGCTGGACAAAATGTAAAAATATGGGAAGTCCAAATACGGATCTCCATGCATACAGCTGGGGCAGACTGTTGTCTGTTACCTTATGCAAGAAGACACCTGCCATGCAATTGATTTCTTACTTGCTGTCTTCCAAGAGCTATTGCAAGCTGCCTTTTGGTTTGGTAGAGCCGATTCCTTCAGCTGTGTAATGCACCAATTCATTCCCTTTGCTGATTCTGCCTCTAGAGCGCTAATGTTTGGATCCCCGGGGGTTCATGTGAACTGACCTCCCTCTCCTAACCTTACGGCTTTCCCAAGCCTGAGAACAGTTCCTCAGCATTCTTCTGCCTTGTTTCATGTTGCCAGCACTTTAACCCTAGCAGTGATGGTCACTCCAGCCTTGCGAAGAATGAGGACTGTTTTTCCGAGTCCCCTGTGAAAACACCCTTGTTTTCTCCAGCTTAAAATGAGCTGTGGGGTGATGTGGGGATGTAGGTCTATTTTGAAGAAACTCGTTCCCAGTGAATTAGTATGCAGCTGTGCGTGCTTTAAAATGTCATGAGCCCATAAGTGTGAAACAACAATAAGGAACAGTTTTAGAAGTGTTGAAAGGCAGACTGTCCAACACACAACTGGAATGGGAGGAGAGGGCAGACCCCTGATTTTCAGGAATGAGAGGCACTGGCAGGTCCTCTGTACTGGAATTTAGGAGGGGAACAGTGGGGGACAGAAGGACTGTGTGTGGCCAGAGAAAAAAGAAGCCCTGGGGTTTCTGGGTCACAACTTGGGATATATTCCTGACTCCAGTGAAATCAGTTGGGTGTTATCTACTGAGTTCAAGTATAGTCAGGGTCACATTTTGACACCCACTTCCTGTGTGGGTGGGAGGAGGAATGCATTTCTCTCTGTCTCTTCCTCCCAAACATTTAATCACACAGGGACGGCCTGGATTTGAGGCAAAAGGTCCTGCTTCACTGTTTATGTTTTCATCAGCAAGAGTCACATGACCCCCAAAGCGACTTTCACAATCACTGCTCCTTTATTCACGAGTTGTCACACTGGCTTTTATAAAACTGACTCATAAGTAGATTGGGGCTTCCAGCCAGAACATTCTCTTTCAAAGGGGTTCCATGCTCACTTTCATTTTAGATTTGGCCTTAAAGGAATGCCCCCTTGCTTTCTGAACTCATGGGGAAGATATCCTGGGCTGCCACTTCATTTTTTTTAAAAAAATTACTGTATTTTTCGCTCTATAACACGTACCCGACCATAACACGCACGTAGTTTTTAGAGGAGGAAAGTCCGTAGGCATGCCACCCGTAGGCATTCCCTCCATAACACGCACAGACATTTCCCCTTACTTTTTAGGAGGAAAAAAGTGAGTGTTATGGTGCAAAAAATACGGTATTTACTGAAGAATTTCTGCACCTTCAGTTTTGTAAAAGCTGCCAGAGTGACCAATCAAGCAAAATAGTAGAGATTACGTTTTAAAAATCAGTTATGCAAAATCGTAAACATGGTTCATGGCAGTAGAATCCCTAAACCAATATATAGCCTTTGTTACTAGTAGGCACTGATACCTTTATCTTCCCAGAATTCCTCTACAGCTATCCCCCCCCCCTTTAAAGCTAAGTTGATGTTTATCAGTACGTCTAGTAGGAGTGAGTGCTATTGTCTAACTGTGCTTCTGTGTGAAGAAGTACTTCCTCTTGTCTGTCCTTCACCTTCCCACATCCAGCTTTTGGATGAGCGTGGTTTCTGGGGTTGTGAGAGAGTGGGAGGAGAACCTCTCCATCTCCAGTTTCTCTTACTAGCATAAATAATGATATACACCTCTATGATGTGCTTCCTTACTCACCTCCCGCCACAAAAAGCCCCACAGACCTTATACTTTTGAAGTTTGTTTTTTCAATTTAACAGCATTTATAAACCACTTAATATCCTAAAATTTCCTAAATTGATATAGAAAACTGCAGCATAAGAACATGAGAAACAGATACAAAATAAAAACCAGTAGGATGCCCATAAAATCTGTAATGGCTATTATATTACGTTTGCATGTACATTATGTTGCTTGTTATGTTATAAACCACCTTCTGATTTGATAAGGGGCAGCATATAGGTTTCCTAACTAAAGCAGTATCAGTAAAAGCAAGAATGAAAGAGTCCAAGTTAATGGCAATGCCTAGCCATGTGTGTGGTGTGTGTGTGTGTGTGTGTGGTTTGGGGTTCAAGTTTGTGGTTCAAGAAACAACTAAGTCTATAGATCTTTTATACAAGGTGTAAATATCTCTTTAGTGACTTCAGCAGTACATTTTTTTTTATACATCCCCTGCCAAGTTTAAATCCATGTATATATGTCTGTTTCTCCCTCAACAGCTAAAGGAACAGAGAGAGAAGGAGCGGCGGCAGAAGAAAGCCAAGGCTGGCAGCGTCTCTGAGGAGGGAGGGGGAGAGTTTGATGATCTCGTGTCTGCTTTGAGGTCCGGCGAGGTCTTTGACAAGGACTTATCAAAGCTCAAGCGCAACCGCAAGCGTTCAGGGAACCAAAGCTTGGAGACGAGCCGGGAACGGGCAGTGACAAAGCTCAATTATTAGAGGAGGAGGAAGCACAAAGGAAAGGAAAGGACAAAACAAAGACTTATTGCCACAACAAAGAGTCAAACAAGATGGCGGAGGCTGGCCAATATTCTTCCCCGGGAGACTTGTCTATCTGGTGGCTTTGTTTACTGTTTCCAGGATGTACGGGCCTTCCCATCTTGCTCTCTTCCATAGCCATATAATCTGGAATGGTTATAAAAGTGCCTCTCTACAGCCCAAGGGATTTGTCACCAAAACGTTGCTGTTTGGTAGACGAGTTTGCTTCTTGACATTTCCCCTCACAAGTTCAGCCTGGTCCCAGTGGCGGAACACAAACCGTTGGGCCTTCTGTGCCGATTAGTTATGGGGAGAGAGACTATGGTTTACTCTGTGCCAAAGTGTACACTTAAAAAAAAAAAAAGTTTTCCATCTATCTGAGAAAATTAACAAGACATTTTCAGTTGGGTTTGCTGAACCCTCCTGCCCATCCTTCACGCATCTGTTGTGGAGTGGTTCTACAGCGCTGCAGCTCCGCTCTTCCCCTGGATTTACAAAAGGCCATTGGTCGAAGCCTGAATGATGTTTTTCGATCTGGAGAAATGTTACTTAGTGGCCTATATCATATAAAGCAAAGCAAGTGATGCTGCGTCAGCGGAAGTAGATGGGACCGCTCAGCCGAAGAAGACAGACAGACTGTTTGCGACACTCCTTGTTTTTTTTTTCCAGGAATCATGGATATTGAGTCTTCAGGGATGTGCCCAGCCATGAGAAAGAATGAGGGAAGGATGAACCACACTCAGAAGAGCGACCGCAATGGGTTTCGAGCCAGTTCAGTTGCCATTGCTGAGCAATGTGGTAGGGAAAGGGTGGCAAATAAGAATGTTCGCAGGTGTAAATCTACATCATTTTGTTAGCACAATAAAAATGGTTATTGGGACTGGCAGAGGTAGGATATTTTTCTTTTCTTTTTTAAACCCAGACAAATGGAGTTTGTCTGGTGGTTGGAAATGGGAATCCTTTTTTGTGTCGGCAGCCATAACTCTACTGGGATGAACTGGAGCTTACACTTTAACAGGCTGGCCTTCTTGGAAGCCCCAGGTCTCCCGGAAAGGGCTGCACGATTTTAATAGTAGTAGTAATAATAATAACACGCTGCATTGGTAGATAGCTGGGGTGTTCGAGGACTTTTCCATCTGGAAGGGAGTGATGGTAGACTCAAAGGTGGCTTACCCCAGTGGACTTTGATAAGAGCTCCAGAGAGCACATGTAATTAATCCAAAAATAATTAGTTGTTCCACAGTGGAAACTATCTAACACACAGCCGGAACAGCGAGAGGGAGCATACTAATATCTTCCTGTTTCATTGTACCTATATGGCTATATGGCAATAGAAGCATATAGTGTTAGAGTCCTTATTTATCATAAAGAGGTGAACAGACTGTCGCCTTCCTTCAAGTGAGCATAGGAAAAAGAGGCAAGAAAGATCTGGGTGTTAAGCGTAGCGACAGATGGTCATGCCCATTTCTGGAAATGAACGTGTCATCTGTGAGTGAGAAGTCCTTGGGACTCTGAGGAATCCTGAAGAGGCTCAAATTGTCACTTTACAGAGCAATCCTATGACCTCTTTGTGGGTGGGAGAAGCTGTGGCAGAACCACCACATCTGGCACTCTGCAGGCTCCCTGCAGCCGGGGTGGAAAGTGTGGGGCAGCTTTTCTCCCTGCCTTTTGACCTTCCCCAATTCCAAACTGCAACCTCTCCCATAATGCCCTGCTCTTGTCGCCACTACCAGTGGGGAGCCATTATGCAATTTCTGTGGCCACACAGTAGACCTCTGTCTCTGCCAACCCGTGGGCTCAGCCACCCTCCCAAGCAGCATAGGATTGCTCCCCCCCCTTATCATCTGCTTTTTGTTTGTATCAAAGTGTTATTTAATTTCAAGCTTAACCTTGAGTTTTTAGAGCAGACAGCGTCTGCATCTTGAGCACTGCCTGATCAGTATTCTATGCAAACCACGTTAGAAAATTGTAGAGGGAGGTTGTTGGTCAGAACATCAGGAACACTAAATCAGGTATCTAGGAACATGCAGAAAAGAGAGCGAGAGAGAAGACAGAAGCTGCCTTATTTGAATGTAGTGGAGTCTGAGCCTCCCATTTCTGAATTTCTCTGTTCATGACATTCCAGAATCCAGCACTTATGCTTTGACACAGACAGTGAAGAGCCAGTTACCTTACAAGGGCTGGCTGCAATGTGCTCTCTCCTTTACTCCTCCTCCCTGTTTTGAAGGGCCTCTTTTTTTGGAACAAACCCACTGCATATAGACCCAAGCACTTTTTTTAAAAAAAAGTTCTTTCTAAAAACTTTTCTTGTGGGGTGGGGGAATTTTACAAACTCATACTTTGGGGGGGGGTATTCTCCCCACCTCCAAAGATGATGAACTAGACACTTTTAAAAGAAAATGGAATTGCTATCTCAAGCTTCTTGCTGAGCTCTGTAGTGGAGATGTAGTACTGTGATAATATGTATTGTGGACATAAGGTGAGACTGAAGCAATATGCCATAAAGGTAAAGCTACCCCTGACCGTTAGGTCCAGTCGCGGACGACTCTGGGGTTGTGCGCTCATCTCACTCTATAGGCCGAGGGAGCCGCCGTTTATCTGCAGACAGTTTCCGGGTCATGTGGCCAGCATGACTAAGCCACTTCTGGCAAACCAGAGCAGCACACGGAAATGCCGTTTATGTGCCATAGGGGGAGACAAATGAGTTTAGTATGCAGAAAAGCCCGAGATAACATTTCCCCTCCAGAATATAAACATTTGTTGTCTTTCAGCACCGTCTTTCCCCTCTTGCTTAGTTTCTAAAGACTTAAGGCCTGCAGAGAGATTAATTACAAAGGATAGATCCCAATTCACCAGCTTAGATTCATCTGTGACCCTCTTCCTGAATGTGAAAAAAGAGAACAATCTGATCTATGTTTCTGTTAATGTGGTTTAGTCTTATGCTGATGCCATTACCATAACCCCCATTCTTTCTGGTTATGAATCGGAGGAGGGCCAGGCTGGAGCCTGCTGGTGGCTCTCTCTGTCAGTGTCCCATTTCAGAGGGGCACCCCCTCCATTTTGGGTGGCAAGGAAGCTTACTTGGTGACAAGCAGCAGCAGGTGGCATGCAGCAATCACTTAAAAATGAATAAAATAAAAGCAAATGCATTAGACCTGAATCAGCTTAAATCCAAAGCATTTTTCCCTCTGAAAAATAAGTTGCAAGTTCTTTAGTCGGGCTGCAGGACCAGTGCTAAGGGATGATGGGAGTTGTAGTCCAACAGCACCTGGAGACTATAACTCCCTTTAGACTATAATTCCCAGCAGCTACAGCCAGTGCTGGCTGGGTCTCCTGCGCGTTATAATATAAAACAATGGGGAGGCACCAGTTTGGGAAAGTATGATCAAGAGAATGTTTGAAAACACAAAATCCTGGAGTATTTTAATGACTGCAGCCGGACTTTGTATCTTCTCAAATCTAGCTCTTCAACTTTTCCTAATACTTACGCATCATCACTATTGTTTGTGGTTGACAACAAATAGAAAATCTACAACAACATACCTTCTACTGTGGACTTTGGTTGCAAAGTGTGTCAATGATGTTAGGACTGGGCTATGTGTTCCTAACCCAGGTGGGCATGCTAATCCAAATGCATCACCAGTTAACAGCAATGGCAATACAGTAACAGTTCAGGTTTAGAAGTCCTCCTCTGTTGGTTAGATCCAAAGGTTCATCTCCTTCCAGCCAGTGGAGCATTTCCCAGGGAAAAGCATTCCAAGTTTTGCAAGGGGTAATAAAAACCAAAGTTTGAGTCTGCTCATCCCAGAATCTGGGTGGGGGGAAATGGCAAGGGCTTAATGAGATATTTCTCATTTGGAAGATAATGTTTGCAGGTCTTTTAGAAGTATTATGTTTATGTTTAACGAACTAAAGGAGAGCAAAGCACTTGTCCTACAGAAGAGCTGTGGTTCTCCATGCCCACCACAACTTCGTTGGGCAGACCTTTTTCTTTCTGCCACCCCCCCCAAGTTATAGCCCAATAGCCATTGAAATAGGTTTATATCTTATAAGTTTCCATGAAGGGAAAGGAGATCAGTTGTACAGTTCTGTTATGTACATGATGTATGCAGTTCTGTTTTTTTAAATGTTCTAATAATTAAAAAAAATACAATTTTAGGAATGTTTTTAGGGGAACCCTGTAAATGCCACACCTCTATTTATTTCGCCTTATTTTAGTTTGCTATTTTTGTGTATACACCGCATTGCAGCCATGACTATTGAGACTGCACCAGTATATTCGGAGCAAGCAGAGTTCCATAGTTGGCACTACTCAGGCAGGATAGGTGAGTGGGCCGGGCTTCCATTGAAGGAAAGATTTAATGCTCAGGAAGCCCTCCCTGCACCACACACCACACACACACATTAATGTGTTGCAGAAGGATGAGGAACATGTGATCTTCCAGCCTTAGCCAGCATGGCCAGTGGTCAGGGACAAAGGGACTTGTGGTCCAATAACAGCTGGAGGACCACAGGTTCCCCATCCCAACAACAAACAACCTTTTTGGGCAACCATAACACAAATCAAGTCCAAAATATATGCCATTGCTGGCCCAGCACACACAGACAGTTTCTCAGTGCCCTTGTGTGTTTTTCATCACAAAGCTGAGCTGTAGAATGGGCAGCAGTGTTAAACAAGAGAAGCAGGTGCCTCCAGGTGTATCTGCAAAGTCTTTGCATCTGGTCCCCCCTCCCCAGTAGAATGAAGATGTGCACCTTCTGTTTTCCTTATCTTCTATGCAACAATGTCACTGGCTCAAGGGCTAGTTCCATGAACACAGCCAGCTACATCAAGGGCAAGGGAGCTGTGACCATCCAGATGTTGTTAGACTACAATTACCATTATCCTTGACCCCTGGGCCATGCTGGCTGGGGCTTATGGAAGTCCAACATCATCTGGAGGGCTACATGTTCCCCACTACTGAAATATGTTATTCTGGCTTGACTAATCAAAACCAGTAATATAGATTAGGTTGCCAGCACTATTCTAGCTCAGAATTTTCATTTATAAAGGGAGGAATTCTACCATTTTAAGAGGTAACTAATCTGCCTTACACCATCTTGTATATGAACCTGGCAAGTGTCCCTGCCCAAGAACTGCTAAGAAAACCTGTGCGTGTGCGTGTGCTTGCATGTTTTCATCTTGCTCCTCTAATGCTTTGGTGTCTCCTCATTTGTTGGTCAATTTAAGATTATAAATGAAATTAAATGTACAAAACCTGTAGCATCCTTTTTATCTGCACCTTTTTATAAGAATATAATGTAATACTAAAAAAAAAATATTAAAGATATATTGCCCCTATTTTATTCCACTGAGTTATTTTGTTCGGTGAGCCAAACAAATTTAAGCAATAAACTCTATTAATGTTCACTAAAACAAGCATTATTTTATTCTTCATTTCACAGCAACACCTTAAGGTTGGATTGATTCAGTCTCTACCTGTGCTAAAGTCTACATCATCAATGCAGCAAGTAGGATAGTGCTATAATAATAATAATAATAATAATAATAATAATAATAATAATAATAATAATTGTACACATCTCATCTGGCTGAGCGGCTTGTGTAAAAACATAATAAAATATTAAACACCTCACACCAAAATAATTACATATGAAAAACTATGACACTAACCATCGAAGAATGCTGTTTCGCAACTTCAACACTAATTGTATCATCACCATCATCATTAATTTCTATTTCACATTTTACAATACAGCTTACAAAATTGAATGCCATGTATGTTGATTTCGACTCACAGAGTGGAACACCCCCTTGCTTTCCTCCTTTAAGTTCTCCAACTTGCTCTGGGGGATTCCCAATCTTGCAGAGCAGATTCTGGGGGCATGTGAAGGACGTAAGGAATGAGGGGAAAATCAGAGGCCCATGGTGTCCATTCTGTTGTTAGATCAGTAATAAATCAGCAAATCTTGCTGATTTATTACTGATTTCACCCAAAAGCTATAAAAACCAAATGAAATCAAAGCACCACACAAACCAGCCCCACCACAAATCCACCTGGAAAATCATGTCAACACAACTTTGTTGTTTAGTCATGTCCAACTCTTCGTGACCCCATGGACCAGAGTCAACACAACTACATCACAACTAATCATAAAAGGCTTGCTCTGTTTTCCATAGATTGAAGAGTTTCTCCTCCCGCCTCCTGTGCTTCATATGTCTTGTACAGCCACATTTACACACAAAGCAAGTAAGACCACTGCAGTTAATGACCATGTCCACGGGCAAGTAGAACATCTTTCTTCTAAAGCACTTCCCAACCAACAAGCTACTGGGCAAAGCCAACAGCTGCCAATGTAGAAAAGAGTTTTCTTGACAGTAAGAAAAGGATCTATGTAGGTATTTGTTCAAAATGCAATGGCTGGCTGCTGCTTGATGACAGTTGAGGGAGGAGCCTTAGGACTCAGGTTCTTTCAGACAACCTATGAACGTCCGACCATTTCTCTCTGCCCTCACCCATTCTGCTCTCTTCACTATTGCCATGTTCTACAATACCACAACTGGCTCTGGAAACCACTCAGAAAGTTCACAAAATGGCTACTCAAAGAATGTCCCTAGCAAGCTGGAACAGCATCTAATTCCTTATGGATTTTCCAGCTCCTTAACAATCATATCTTGAGTCTGGAGCAACATATCTTGGTCTCGTTCCTGCCCTTCAGCAGAAACAAAAATGAAACTTCTCAATAAGCACCAGCTCACCACAAGTACTGCTCTCCAAATGGAGCAGTCTGGGGTTTCAACCACAGCTGACTGCATTCCCCTTGGCAAGTCCAATCATTTATTGCCAACTGCCAAGTCTGGGTAGTGGGAGTCAGACAAAGCACGTCCCAGCATTGCTATGGGGTGAAAAGGAGAAACTCCAAACCGGCAATCTTAATCTCATTCATAAACAAGCTTCTTTCTGGGTGTGGATGCTGCCAGCTCCTATCTGTTCTCCATTAATCTCCCCCCATTCTGCAAGAGAAAAGGGATGGGAGTATAGCAGGAGAAGCTGGGCAATTGATTCTGGCACAGAAACCATTTGAGCTGTCTAGGTTTTACCCCAAACCAGAAACACCTAGATCCAAATTGTGCAAAGGGAAGGGAGGCAATCAAACAAGCTTCATAGTGTAAAAGTGAAATGGGCCAGGGTTTTCTCATGGGAGAAAAGGCAGACGAAACATACATATGGTGAACATTCATTCCAGCCCTGTTAGAACCCAAGAAGGAGAGATTATCTAAAAATAATAGTGTCTGAATCACAGATTGATAGACCTGAAAGGAATTTGTCAGTGATCTCATCCAAACCTCTACTGTTCATAACCAAATTTGTTTATTACATTCACATTCCATCTTTCTTCCATCATGGTATCCAAAGTACCCCAGAGGTCTCCTATCCAGTGCAATCCCTGCTTAGCTTCTGGAAGATGGTGGCCTTGGATGTCTGCAGACAACACCCTCTTCCTTCCACAGTAGCCAAGGGCTGGGGAAACCTGTGCCCACCAGTTGTTATTGGACTTCAGCTCTAGCCATTGACCATAGCTGGTTGGGGCTGATGGGATGTGAAGCCCAGAAACATCTGGACAACTACAGGTTCCTCATTCCTGGACTAGTCCATCATCATACAGACTATGCTACATCAGAAGGAATGAGGCAGATCAAACCAGATGTTCCATCAAGACAAATGAGAGGTTCTGAAGAAAACTTAAGTTTGCTTCTCAACGAAAATTCACTCTTCCGACTGGAAGATTTCTTTATAAGCCCCTTTGCCTGATTTTTGTTTTTAAGCAACTTACTTATCAGCCACATAAATAAATATTGTTTCCCTGCTGTTTAAAGCTTCACATGAAAATATTATGGAGGCCCAGATTCTCCATTCCAAGCCTCAATGCTGCATTTCAGACAAGCAAAATTCCCAAAACACCTTTTGAAAACACATATATTACAGTACTCCAATGGAAAGGTGAGTATAGCTTGCATGTGTCAGTGCGACTGGTTCCTTGTTCTCCTGTGAATTTCTCAGTGTGTACAGCATGTAAGATGGAGAACAGACCACAGGTGGGTACAGGAATGCCCCCAAGCAGTGCTTTTTTCTGGGGGGATGCAGGGATACGCATACCCATAAACATTTTGTGAATCTAAGTTTGGCCTCATTGAGGGGCAGTATTTCAATATGAGTAGGAAAATGAGAGTACCCCTAAACGTTTTTTTAGGAAAAAAAGCACTGCCCCCAAGTAACAACCTTTGACTTCTTCTGAGGTGTATTGTACCAACATGTCCATTATATCTGCGTTGAGCTTCAGTTTGACAGCATTTATCCAACCAATCACAGATTTCAGACAACCCCTCATGTCTCTTCAGTGAAGTCCCTGAATGAGCTTCATTACAATATAGATGACACCTATCTCCCAAATGGTGAATGATCTCTCTCACCATCATTTGTAAAAGAACATTTTAGGCTATCATTTCCTTCAAGGAAGCCGTGGGGTAACAGGTAGTTCTACCCCTCCCCATTCAGTACCTTATAACTCCACACTTACCCCAGCTCAGTTCCCGACAAAGAGGAAAGCAGACAGCATATCTGCTAAATAAGTCTTCTGGGAAAACAACTTTGTCAGTGGCTAAATTCCTTTTCCTGGCACTCAAGTGTCGGAAATGTATAACTGATTGCTTCGATGTGGGTTATCTGTGAGAGGTCTAGTACTGTGGCCCTACCTTATTTATGTACCCCTATGATGTTATAGTTTATAATTATTGTGTAATGTTTTATTTCTGACTATCGGTCAAATAAAGGAAATTGATTGACCCCTCCCCATTATCCCCACAACAAACCTGTGGGGTAAATTAAGCAGGGATATAGCAACCTTCAGCCAGTCATTCAAGGAGCTTCAGGTCTGACTGGAATTTGAACTTGGGGTTCTAGTCTGCCGCTACCCACTCCACCACAGTGTCTCTCATACAGATGTTAAACAGCATTTCTCATCTGCCACACTAAAATACGGCAACCAGAATCAATTGCGCAAATAAAGCAGATCCCCCAAATTTGCATTATGAGCTCCATGCACGGGATTTGAGCTTCTGTCATACAGAATTTGGATCTTCATTCTATTCTGTGGCCAAGAGAGTGATTTGGCAAAACATTTCATCTGGAAGAGAGGAGAGAGGAAGCTTGCAGTCATTAGGATGCTGTTTTTATTTTGCAGCAGTGATAAATCTGCCATCATCTGAGAGATGCTAATCAGGTCTTTGTTTATTGAGAAGGGGAGATGGGAGGGAAGGGCCACGGCTCAGTGGCAAAGCATATGTTTTGCATCTGCAAGTCCCAGGTTTTAAATACCTGGCAAGTTTGGATTTTAAAAAACTGATCTCAAGCAGAAGGATCACACCCTAAAGTACTGCAAGGATAGCTTTCTACAGTACAACAGACTGTACCAAGACGAGTCCTTGAAATTCTAGGGTTATGCAAAGGGCAAGAGATGATTCTACCAAATTTGGAGCAGGGAAATTTTCCAGAAGCAATGGTGGGGGTTTTTGTGTTTTTTTGCCAATGCTTGTTCTCTTCACCAAAGGGATCTCTCGCCACCCCCTCCCTACCTTCCACACTTCTGCCAGCTGCATTTAATTTTAGCCATCTCACTAGCTTGGAGCATCTTCTTCCATGGAATGCAAGTTCTAAAGTAAATAAATAACAGTTTGTGGATGTAAAACCGCTGCCCAGAACCACACGGCAATGAATACAGCAGCCAGTTAGGCCCTGGTTCGATCCACGTGGAACCACTTTGCACAGCTGCTACAGCAGCAATGCAATGCTGCCGCCTCCTTCCATTCCTACTTTCTGGCTCCACTTTTGCCAGAGGCTCCAGGAAAAGAAACACAATAATGAGGCACGACAATCTATGCCATTCCCCTTTAGCTGGTTTTCCAGTACAGTGGTACCTCGGGTTAAGTACTTAATTCAATCCGGAGGTCCGTTCTTAACCTGAAACTGTTCTTAACCAGAAGCACCACTTTAGCTAATGGGGCCTCCTGCTGCCACTGTGCCACTGGAGCACGATTTCTATTCTCATCCTGAAGCAAAGTTCTTAACCCAAGGTAATATTTCTGGGTTAGCGGAGTCTGTAACCTGAAGCGTATGTAACCTGAGGTACCACTGTACTACCCTTATTGGCTAGGTGCAATTAATGTTTCTATTTGCTTTGCACTGGCAACAATTATGGCACTGTTACTTTCGCTGCTCAGTTGAAACATCTCTTGCGTTTTTGTACGTCGCATCAAGTCTTTCTGAGAAAGGAGTCTTAAGAATTTTAATTTTAAAAAGCCGAGGGTCAAAGAAGCAATTGCTCTCCTGTTGTTGCTGGGCTCCAACTCCCATCAGCCCTACTCCTGCACAGCCAATGGTCAGAGCTGATGGCATATCTAGTCCAAAAAAAAAAAACATGCGGAAGGCCACAGATTCCTTAGCCTTGTCCTAGAAGGATGAACTCTAGAGGCAGTGCCAGGACCACCCTGGGAGATTTTGGATGTTATTGTAAGCCTATAGTAAAGCAATTGCCAACACTCCTCTTCCCCACTATATTGGGAATGGGCCAAATCACAAACAAAGCATAAAAGTTCATAGTGGAAGGGTGGCAGAATCTTGCCCCCCCCCCAATATTTATCTGGCCCAGTGCTTAGACCAACTTCAACCACTGCATCTAGAACAACAGGTAAGGAAAGGCAGGAAGACAATATATTCAATAAGGGCTCTTTGTCTCCTCTCTCAGCAGAACTTAGCTCCTAATTTGATTTGAAATAGTTCTCTCAGGTAGCCCCACATTGGTCACATCACAACCCACCCACTGAAGACCAATGGTTGGTTACCTCAGAGGCTACACAATTACAGCTCCACGGGCAATAAAATGTGCCCCTTATCCAAACCCAAATCCAACATTCTCACCACCAACACAAGGTATTTGTGTAGTCCTTCATGTCTTTCACTCATTGCTGTGGGGTGGTTCTTCGTGTATCCCATTACTGTGCAAGTACGATACTTTTGGCTGCATGTCAAGAACATTTCTGAACCACTGGAAGGTTTGTCCAGGCACTTGCCTTCTGTGCCAGCAGGACTCTTACAGCTTTGCCTGAATTCTCTGTGAACTCAAAAGTACAGAGGCTCTGGCAGCATTCTGCCTTTTCCATTGACCACAACTGGGAGTAGACTTGGGCAGAACGGAGTCTCTCAAATTGCCAGCCAGAATAGGAGACACGAGACTTTGTGGGTAGCAAGAGTTATCACCTCTCCACAGTCATGTTCATTCGGTGAAACTCTACGGACACCCTCCCCTTTCCCCTCCCCGAGTCGATCTGTGCCAACAACCAATGCCACACACAGTTACAACTTCTAATATTTCTGTTGAGTACCATGACTTGGCTGCAGAGCCACAGATTATTGAAGCTTAAATCTTGAGGGAAAGCGGGCTTGTTTGCTTTCCTGAAGTAAAGGACATTGGCCTGGAGGTCTGTAAAAGGAAACCAGGGCACTCTGTCCAAAACATTAGCAAAAACAGCACATACTTTCAGGATAAAAATGTGCCATTCATGTAAAATACTCAAGGAATAATCTGGCCATTTACCTAAGTCTGGTTTTACTCAGCCGTACTACCAGAGAGCTCAGAAAAACACAACAGCTATCTTGTTAATTAATCAACAATGCTAAAATTAATCTGTAATTTTGTTTACCTTGTGGTGTCAGCAGATGCCCTTGGAACCTTGATGCCCTTAATCCAACCGTCCTTAACCCCTGAAAAAGGAGGAGAAGGCTACTTCAGAATCAAACAAGAATAACGGTCATAAATACTGGAACATTAGTATATAGATCATTTTACCCTTTTTGCATCTTGCTCTATTCCTCTTGCTACAATTAGCAAAACACAAATATTACCAGCCCTTTTCTTATTCCCTAGATCTAGTAACACATTGCTTAGAGAAGTGTGCAGAAATCTGAGGCATAAGCACTTTTCACATTACATTTTCTGCCCTCACCGTCTCTTCTTAACCCTGTTATGCTCTTCCTTGTGCTTTTCTATGCATCCCATACATTTAATTACTGGTACCTTATCAAATCCCAAGTCTTTGAAGTCAACTATCCAAGCTCACCCATTTGAAAACCTATTGTTAATTAACCCCCCCTTACATCATCAATCCCCCTTTCATGTTTATTTTGCCTGGTTTTAGACATCGAGCCTAATGGACAAGATAGATAGTTCCGGTTTATTGTTGACATGGTGTAAAACATTTTGAAACAATGAAATTAGGCATGGTGTGAAGAAAGCACATAGGGAGAAGTTTCCCACCCTTTCTCATAATCCTAGGATCCAATGATGCTGAATGGTGGGAGATTCAGGCTAGACAAAAAGAAAGTGCTTCTTCACACAGCATATAGCTCAGATATGGAATTTGACATCACAAGATGTAGTGAGCGCCACCAACAATGAATAGAATATTAATAGCTAGCAGTCATGATGGCTATATATTACCTTCTGTAACAGAGGCAGCATGTTTCTGAACACCAGTTGCTTGGAAGTAACAGAAGAACGCCATTGCTCACAGTACGCTTGTGGGCTTCCCCCAGGCACATTTGGCTGGCCACTGAATTAGATGGACTTTTGGTTGAATCCAACAGAGCTGTTTGCATAAAAAAGTGGTTGTAAATTTAAACTTTCTTGTTTCTAGTTTCTATGAAAGTTCCCATTCATTCCTAATGACTCCCCCCCCCCACTGTTCAACATTTTATCAGTAAAGTAGACAGATATCTGAATAATGAAGACCACATACTCTCATTGTTTGCAATTGTTATTTATTAAAAGTGCAGTAGAGCAATAAAATAAAATCTCAGTGCTTCAGTAAATCTGTGCGTAAATCATTATATCCCAAGTACACCATTATCTAGAAAACATACCAAACTTGTACATAGATCAAAGAATCATATAGTGCTTGATTATGGAACACCAAAAAATGTGCTTAACAACTCACTTTAAATATAAAATGACCTCCTTTTAAAATTGGATCAAAAGGCCATTTTGGCAAACCAGTAAGCATGAAGCCCCAACTTTTCCCCTGCAGACAAGCTTCAGGGGCAACTGTAACAAAACCACACCTGAGTACCCTGTTTTCAATTATTGGACAGTTTTTCAGAAAGTAACACAAATGTATTCAGAACCAGCATTTGTAGCAAGTTTACCGTTCGTGAGATAAAGTTAATTTCCAAGCCCTTTTAAAAGAAATCACGCCTATGTGTTTACAACTGGAAAGCGAAAACCCTCAAATGTACACTTTATATAGTTCAATTTTAAAAAAGAAAGAAAGAAAGGAACTCATTCACATTTGTTAGGTGGGAGCTGTATTATTGTCTCCATGTTGTGTGTACAACTCGGTTTACTGTGTTATCTACATTAGCTTGCATGCCAAATATTGCTGAAGGTGCAAAAGTCACGGAAACACGCACATGGGAAACTTCTCTTTTGTTATCGACTTTAACTAGATTGGAGCAGTTTCCTAACATCCCTAGGCCAATGCCTTCCTGCAATGCCTGGTATATCAGAAGACCCAGCAGAAAACATCTTATTTTACACAAGTCACAGCTGTACTCCTGTGCTTCTTATTCTTTTCATGAGGATATGTATAGGAGGCATTTACGGTGGACATGGCGGATTTTTGATGTTGTAAGACCCCATCCAAGGAAGGCGTTTATTTTATGGTATGGCAATCTTAGGTCAAAGAACGCAATTTAAAATTTCGAATGAGATTCCTGACACAATCTGAAAACGAAAAGCAGGTAAATTGCAGGACTGAAACAAATGTTCATATATCCTCAGAACAACCATGAAAGAAAGAAAGAAAGACCAGCAGAAGTATTAAAAATGCAAAGTCAACCTTTTAATCTGTAAGTTTTAAAAATATCACTTCTGAAGTTTAATTGTCAAGGAGTTCGCAAAAAACAATAAAAATAAACAGGATGGTCATTGCTTTCCTAAAGACAAAAATGTGCACACACTGCTCTGCACACATGAGAGGGGGGCATGTAGTGAAGTTGGGGGTCAGTATGTATAAGAAGGATGCATTTAAACATTAAGTCCTGCTGATAAAATTTTATGGTCAATAATGCTCAGAATGAGCTTTCCCAATTCCAGACACTTGGGTTTGCCTTAAAATCCTTACATCCTAACACCATCATTAACTGTATGTGGGGGAATTGGAAGACACTGTTTCCCTATATTGGTTGCCATTTTAGTGTGCTACTCACAGAGGATTCCATCATCTTGAACGCTACCTTGAAGAGCCTGGGGGATCTGGTGATCCAGCAGGTTATATAGAAACAGGATGGAAATGTTTCGGAGTGGTGACAGAAATGTAGCCCAGTGACTGGATTTGGCACAAAGGAGGGTGTATCCCAAAACTGTATTCCTTCCAGTATCTTGCAGAAAAGAAACAAGCCTATAGCTTTAAAAAATAATAATTTTGATGAAGGGAGAGCTATTTCCAGAACATTTAACGATTGGAAGATAAATGGTAGCCGTGTTCAGCACAATTCTGTTGCGAGAATTAAAATGCCCCATTAACATTCAACACCACTGGAAGCAAGAGTCTCACAGCATTACTGGGACTAATTTGAGTATTTAGCATCAGTTTTCTCAGTTGACAAACACCTGTTTTCCATTTTCAAGGATGAAATGTAGCTTATTCTCACCGTACCGAAGTGTTATTTGGCCGAAGTGGTAAAAAATAGTATATATTTTCCAGTGTTAGGCCCAAGTATTAAAAATCATTGTTCACTTGCTTGAAAATTCTAATCACTTTTTTTTTGTCTCTGCCTGAATTCCTAGTTCTGGATCATATTATTCTACATCAGTGGAAATCTTATTATGCATAAGTTTTTAGTGCAGGTGCCAAAAGATGGACAGCCATGAATAGCAGGGACTGTAGCCTTGTACACTGAGAATAGTTAAGGTGCTCAGTACAGCTACACTTCAGGAAGCCAAAGAAACCCTAGGAAGATGAGAACTTCAACACTACTGCCAGGGAGCCCATTTACTACATAGGCAGGCAAATGAGATGAACCATGTCTGTTTCATACAGGAAAGTCAAGTCATTTAAAACAGCTGCCAAGATGATCAATAACTCAAGTTGTGCTTTGTAATTCCCGGCAGCTAGATCTCCACTTCCTAGTATGTGATGGTGCTGCCTTTGATGACCGGCAAGTGATGCCTTGGTTCGGAAACTTTAGACCTATGTTAGCCTCTCTGGAAGTCTCCTCTTTGCCCTCCTTTCTTGCTGAGCAGTTTCACCTCCTCAATGACCATGTCGTGAGTAACTGCTTTGCACATATCATAGATGGTCAAGGCAGCTAGGCTGGCAGCGGTTAAGGCTTCCATTTCCACACCGGTTTTCCCATAGGTGCGGCACAGAGCCTGAATCACCACTGCATGCCTCCTCTCATCTAGACTCAGGCAGATGTCCACCAGACTCAGTGGGATGTTGTGGCACAGTGGAATCAACTGGCTGGTCAGCTTGGCTCCCTGAATCCCGGCTATCTGGGCAACTGCTAGCACATTCCCCTTTTTCATTTGGTTCTGTTGCACCAAGGCAAATGCTTTCTCGCCCAGACGGACCACAGCACTGGCCACTGCAGTCCGTTCAGAATCCAGCTTCCTGCCCACATCCACCATGGAGGCACGGCCCTCCTGGTCAATGTGGGTTAGACGATCTGAGGCACTAAGAAATTGGCCGCTGGGAAGAGGTCCCTGGTTCTTCTCCTCTGCTTCGCTCCTGGTCACCCCAGTGTGAATGCCTCTAATCATGTGAAAAGCCTGCTGAGGGAGAGAAGTTCCTGTCCTAAGGCACTTTGCTGCCAAAGTTGAGCTCAAGTTCTTTTGGCAAATGCAATGGCTGCGGAGCTGAGCTTGCAGAATTCCTGCTGCAAGCTGTCCTGTTGAACAAGTTCCTGGCAAAGTATGATGTCCTATAAAGACATTTTTCTGGAATGTCTTCCCCATCTGTTTGGATAAACTTGCTCTTGGAGTCAGCCAGTGGCCAGTTCTGTGGCTCCCGTCATTTAAACAAGCTCGGTCCTGCAGGGCATCTTGGAGCAGTGGGAACGACCATGATGCTGCCTCTAGGGAAATAAAAAACACAGGGTTGTTAAGTTTGTTGGATGAGAGAAGCTACTAGGAATTTTACACAGAGTACTATAAGCCCCCACAAACCAGAGAGAGAGAAGAAAAAAATAAATTCATATCCTTCTAGATAATGAAATTTACTTAATTTGCCAGGCCAGTTATCAGTTATTAAAAAGCAGCTGCTTTCAGGTGCATGAAACTGAGTAGGTGTGTGCTGGCTTTCAGGCCAAGCTGAGGCTCAAATCGAATAAATCCACCAATCCAGAAAGTCAAATTCTATCACAGAGCAGAATTATATTTCATGAGTGTTCTGCTTCAACATGGTAGCATTGTGCAGAAACCTGTTCGATTTCTCAGAAGTTTTCTTCCCCCCAAAATGGGCTTCCATTTTAATGCCTCGTTTGATGGCTGCTTTAGAATTGTGAGTGCAGGGTTGAGTAGACTTTATTGTTGTGAGGTGGCTGAAGAAGCTGTGTTTTTCTTTCCACTACTCCAGCACCCTGCATTCTCCCTGGCTGCCAGCACTTCCTAATCTGAAAAGGCTCCACGGCAGGAGTGACCACCCTGGGCTTTAGCTGAAGTGCAGGCAGCTGGGCAGGCTGGTGTGTTTGCTGCTTCTATTTACAAGGGAATCCTTGGCCACTTAAAAAAAATATTATTTTCACACCAATTCTTTAAAAGTAAAAATGCTTCACTTTTTAAAAAAGTTAATGAATGGTTGTCAGGGGGATGGGAGATAGTTTCTTTGTCCTTCTACATTTACAGGAAAGATCAGCTGCTGATGTCATAGTTTTCAGGAAACACAGGCACATGTGAAGGCTGCAGTAGGCAGATCATCAGAGTTGACTTGCAGAATGAAAAGACACTCACAAAATCCCCCAGTCCAGCAAAAGCCCTGTACCCCCACCCATCAGAATTTCACTCATCCCCCCCCCACTTTGATAATTTTCAAATGCAGTTTCTTTTATTATCACTTGACAAGAGAATGATGGAGGAAGGGATGGAAGAAATTTTCAGCACAGGGCTAAATTATGGCTACTAAAGCCATTCTGAAAAGCTAGCAGTTTACTCCCTATTCTAGAATCATCTAACTGAACACAAGAAGTGTGGAAAGAAATGCTGACTCGTGGAATACTAGTGAGAATCTGCAGTGCAAGAATGAACAGAAACTAAATGGGTCTGTGGGGGAGGATGGAGCATGCAGAATGACATGCTCCCATTTCTGTCTCTGAAAAGCTCCACATATATCAAATCTCAAGCAGATAATGGTGCCATTTTAAAACAATTTTCTTCATGGTCACAAGGGCTATCCGCATACTTAAAAAAGAGTAAGTATGAGGATCCATAAGGAATCTAAAGGATGCACTGGACTGTGAATAAGAGGCCAGCTTCTAATTTGTGCATGAACTCATGCACAAAACTAAGACTCCACTACTAAGCTTCAGCACACTGCAACTGAAAGGCACAGAGCACCTTTCCCTTTACCCAGCCATTTGAATGCACCCAAAAACGCTTTTGACTTTGTCTGAATAGCAATTGCAGCCGTCAAGAAACAAACAGGAGGGCAACCAGATAGCAAGAGGTCTAGAACATAGCTGTCAACGTTTTCCCTTTTTTAAAGGGAAATTCCCTTATTCTGAATAGGATTGTTTGCAAGCAAAGGGAAAAGTTGACAGCTATGGTCTAGAAACCAAGGCCCATGAGGAATGATTGAAAAAGCTGGGCATGTTTAGCCTGGAGGAGAGAAGGCTAACAGGAAACATGATAGCTTGCCCTCAAATGTCCAGAGGACTTGCCACTTAAAAGACGGAGCAGACTTGTTCTCTATTTCACACATCCAGAGGGCAATTCTGGAACTAGCAGATGAAAATTGCAGCATTAGGAGATGCTTCCCAATGGCAAGAACCTAGAGAGGTGATGGGCTCCCCGCTGGTCATACTCCAGCAGAGGTTCCGTGTCTGGCAGAGATTCTGTAGTTGCAAGATTCCTGCCCTGAGCAAGGGGGCTTGACCCAATAACCTCAAATATCCCTTCTAAAATTGTTTGAAAAGCAGCTTGCTTGATGGCTAGAAGGCTGGTGGCCTGGGGTGGGAAAGCTATCTGTGTAGCCATCTATACTGTAGCCCACACAAATATATTCACCTACAAGATCACTCATGAGGCTGCTGGCTTCGTGGTCATGCATATATTTAGGAACATAGGAAGCTGCCTCATGTCCACTCAATCGGTCCATCAAGTTCAATACTTTCTACACTGAGTTGCAGCAGCTATCCAGGTTTTCAGGCAGAGGACATTAGCAGCTGTACCTGGAGATGCCAGGGAACCAGAGATCTTCTGCAAGCAAAGCTGATATCTATCCCAGAGCTACAGCCCTTCCCCCAAACACACCCTTGGGGATTCAGAAAGTGAGATGCCATGCTGTCAAGCTCGAAGCAGTGTCTCATTAAACTGAGATAAGAGTAAGTGATGTATGGATTTTCCCAGTAGTGATGTATGGAAGTGAAAGCTGGAGCATAAAAGAAGGCTGATCGCTGAAGAATTGATGCTTTTGAATTTTGGTGCTGGAGGAGACTCTTGAGAGTCCCATGGACTGCAAGAAGATCAAACGCATCCATTCTTAAGGAAATCAGCCCTGAGTGCTCACTGGAAGGACAGATCATGAAGCTGAGGCTCCAATACTTTGGCCACCTCATGAGAAGAGAAGACTCCCTGGAAAAGACCCTGATGTTGGGAAAGATGGAGGGCACAAGGAGAAGGGGACGACAGAGGACGAGATGGTTGGATAGTGTTCTCGAAGCTACCAGCATGAGTTTGACCAAACTGCGGGAGGCAGTGGAAGACAGAAGTGCCTGGCGTGCTCTGGTCCATGGGGTCACGAAGAGTCAGACATGACTAAATGACTAAACAACAACAACAAAAGAGTAAGTACGATGAATTGTGGTGCCGTCATAGGCTTTTTTACAGTACGCTACTCCTGATGCAAAGCCGTTGCCTGCTCCTTCTTCCAAGTCCCGAAAATGGGAAAGGAAGCTGCAATGTAGACTTACTCCTTTTGGAGCAGTAGCCCAAACTTCAAGCGACTACAATAAAAAGCAGTCACTTGCTGTTGCCAGCTCTCGCTGTGTTAACAACAGTCACGTCATGTTTGGAGCTTTGCTGCGGCAAGCTCAGATTCCCTCGCTGACACGCGTTACCTTTGCTCTGGCTGGGAGCTTTGCCAGGTTCAGTTCCAAGTCCACTGGGAACCAGCCCTCTCTGCCCTTCTCATTAATCCCTTGGCTGTGGCAATTCCAGTGTCCAGTGCCAAGGATCAAGTCAAAAGGAGCCTGTTAAACATAATGGCAGCAATTCTCTTTATGAGCAAGGGAGGGAGAAGGGGGGGGGGGAGAGATGTAAAGCAGTAGCCAAAGCTCTTTTTAATGATGTGTACCTTTAAGAAGTCTCAGCACACGCTTTTTTCCTGCTTCCCTGGGAAGCTTCTGTTCCCCCAGCAGTCCTATTTCATTTCCAGCAGCAGAGAGATGAGGCAAGGCTTGGTGCAGTTCAGCTCACAGACCAGCTGTGTCTTTAAGATGAATCCTTACAAAGGATTCAAGGTCTTTTCATATAAGAGAATGTGTCCCTTCTTTTAGAAATGCTGGAGCACTCAGAGGCTCTAATTTTGGGGTGCAAAAACACTCTCTCAGTATCAAAAGAGCACTCCTGCAGCGCAGCTGCCTTCCACCAGGAAAGCTTGTATCGCAAGGAATGCACCACTGTTTAACATGTTTGGTCCAACAGTACAGGGCTTGACCAGGAGTATAAAAAGGTAAAGGGACCCCTGACCATTAGGTCCAGTCGTGACCGACTCTGGGGTTGCGGCGCTCATCTCGCTTTATTGGCTGAGGGAGCTGGCGTACAGCTTCCGGGTCATGTGGCCAGCATGACTAAGCCGCTTCTGGCGAAACAGAGCAGCGCACGGAAACATCATTTCCCTTCCCGCTGGAGCGGTACCTATTTATCTACTTGCACTTTGACATGCTTTTGAACTGCTAGGTTGGCAGGAGCAGGGACAGAGCAACGGGAGCTCACCCCGTCGCAGGGATTCGAACCACCGACCTTCTGATCAGCAAGTCCTAGGCTCTGTGGTTTAACCCACAGCTTCAAAAAGATTGCAGAAGTGTACTTAGCAAGCACCATTTTCCTCACCGTGGATTTACAGCCAGTTGCCCCACAAATAAATAACGATGGATGTATTCATAGCCGGTTCCCCTGGACTGCAAATCCTCTGCAAGATTCTGAATATCACTTCCTCCTCTCCCAACACAAAGTAATTCAGAAGAAGAGATTCCAAATACATTTTGGAATGTTGCCAGTCAAAGAGGTTGAGGGTTAAAATTCTATCATGTTTGCCTAACCAGGGACCAAGAATGCTGAAAAAGTGATGGAAGATGCCTGCCACATGCTCAAATGATCTGTGGGAATTTCCTATAGGTGACATGAGTAGGCAGTGCAATGGGAGTGGGGAAGTGGTTTTCAGCCAAGGGCTGCATCCCTTCATAGGCAGCTCACTGGGGAGGGCATGCCAGGGGGCAGAGGCAAAAGGTGGGTGGAGCTATGGATGTGATGCTTGCTTTTCTACAGTAGGCTACATTCCGGCCATGAAGAGCCAGAGGTTTCTCTCTCTTTCTCATACACACACACACACACACACATCTCCCTCTCTCCCAGATAAATAAGAGGCATCCTCACATTTCAAGGACACATTAAAGGAGATTGCAGGGCAGGGACCATGAGTGGGGAATGACCGGAGGAGAGTCCCAAGGGCCAGACAAAGAGATCTGGGGTCCACACCCCTGCAGTCCAGGATGCTCATTAACAAGCGGGGGTAAAAGGGGAGATACTACTTAGGTTCTACCTGCAACCAAATACCAGATGGAATTTGAAGGGGAAAGCCTGCCCTTCTCCATAGGTCTGGGAATAAATGTGAGGTTAAGCAAGCAATAGAGCCAGGCCGCCAACTAAACTGGACTCTCTCCTGTTCACTTGCCAGCAAACCTATGCTATATGTGTACCAATGTTCTGCTTTTTTCCAGACAGCTTGAAATATAGCGGCTAGCTTTCCATTTTATGTGACAGGAGAGGAGTTAGCCACAATGGCCATCCTAGCAGTGGAGGGGGGGGGGAGAAGCATTGCCCTAGTACTTTGCAAGCGATAAGGCACAGTGAATATACATTCTATCATGGGCTGGGGTGTGTGCTTCCAGGTCTGCCTGGTTACAACTGCAGGCTACAACTGCCTGTTTACAATTGCAGGAAGAGGAAGGAGCACAACATACAGATTAGGGAAATGAGGGGCTTAAAAAGTGTCTGTGCTCTAGAATCAAGTGCTGCAAACTCAAAGTTCTCATTGATGTCTATGTTATATAGATCTTATACTTCGCTTTTTGCAATTGCCAAACTCCCCCCCCCCCGCACTCTCCTGCCAATGAGCCTATGTGAAGATGTCAAAGGGAAACAATGAGATCACTTTTTAAAAATCCCCTTAAAGCAGTGAAGGGAAGCGTGGAAATATGCTAAGGCAGCAGAGCAGCACAACTAATTCTTTGCACAGCACTCAGTGGCAGTGGAGGCTACATTCCCTCAACACCTCCTTGGTGTGTTCTCCAACCACTTCCTTCTGCCTGTTTATATGCTATCTGACTTCGGGGGAACCATGCAATCAGCCTGAAGTCCAAATTAGGAGGCCCTTCTAGCCATTCTCCATATGCCTCAGCTAGCCTGCGTGTCATGACAAAGCTGGCTCAACTCTGGTCACAGAAACCAGACTGTTTGTACAGAGAATGCCAGTGGTTAGTTTTCCTGAGATGCTGAATGCACGCTTGTCAGACTCAATCCAGCTCTTAGCTGCGTAAACAGACTGTAGGCAGCCTGCCTGCCATTCCAAAGCCAGCTAGAGGGGTCCCATCTTTGCATCGAGCTTCCTTCGCTCTCCCCAAAACGTCTTGTTGAATTACAGGCAAATCCCCAAACCTATCTCAATAGAGCGCCAGTGGGATGAGTACTGGCTCACCACATGGTTCTCCCATGCTGTGGAAGTGCTAGTAGCTAATTGTTCCCGTTCCCAAGTTATCCGAATCCCAACTATGTAATTCTGGCAATGAGCCCAATTTTAAAGCAGCTGAGAAGAACACAGAGAGAATGAGATACCCCTTCACTATAAACTGCTTACCTACAGGATATGGAGAGAAAAAGCCAGGCAGCTCATAAACCCCCATGACAATGAATAAACAAGTTGTACACTCAGCAAAAGGTGGAAGTGAATGGCCAAAGAGATCACAAGAGTTTTTGCCAAGTAACATGCAATTTCTCCTTGTGAGCTCTTTTTAAAAGCTGTTTGTACACCTCTTTAAAAATTCAAACACACTTAGCCTAGGAAAAGCCTGACTCTTTCCCGAAGGGGCAAACGTAAATACAGCATTGTGATATGTTTTATTACGTACTGATTGGTCACCCACCAATGAGGATCATTGGTCTGTTCTTCATCTGGGAAATGTTGAACATGCCTGGGAATAAATAAAGGATAGATAGACAAGAATTAGAGGATGCTGAGGATTTTAAGTCATATTGGCTTTGTATTGTAAATGGAAACAATACTTTAAAAGTGGAAGGAATAGCATAGATGTTAGCATTCAAGACATCTAGTTAGTCGGTCCAGATAAGGAATAAGTATTCAGAAGCACAGAGATGAAGAATTTATCCCAACAAATGGGCTTCTTTAACACCCTCCTCAAGCGAAAAAGGAAACAGTTTGAACCTCCAGGTTCCTGTAGCAAACTAGTGGAGAAGGATTGAGTCAGAAGGTAGAATGGCACAACAGGACCTGAAATAGCAGGGTTCTAGCAAAGCCAGACATGTGCCTCAGAGTTATCAATGTTTCCTTACAGAGGTTCACCTTTGACCTCAGAAACAACTATAATAAGGTTTGGGTCTTCTGGCGGCAGAATTCTGGATGACTCCAAAGGCTCTGGTGTCATCTCATTGACAATAAGGCTAATTATAAAAGGCACAAAGGTGTAAAAACCTTTGCTAAGAAAGGAAAATGGACCCCCTATTCCTGGTTAAATAGAGGCCACATATTGTTTCTTTTGACTCTGCCTGTCTACCACTCCAGACTTCCAGATCCCTGGGTCAACAGTAGCTTTTATTTGCCACCTACTAGGCAAATCGGTAAAGGTAAAGGTACCCCTGCCCGTACGGGCCAGTCTTGACAGACTCTAGGGTTGTGCGCTCATCTCACTCTAGAGGCCGGGAGCCAGCGCTGTCCGCAGACACTTCCGGGTCACGTGGCCAGCGTGACAAGCTGCATCTGGCGAGCCAGCGCAGCACACGGAACGCCGTTTACCTTCCCGCTGGTAAACGGTCCTTATTTATCTACTTGCACCCAGGGGTGCTTTCAAACTGCTAGGTTGGCAGGCGCTGGGACCGAACGGCGGGAGCGCACCCCGCCGCGGGGATTCGAACCACCGACCATGCGATCGGCAGGTCCTAGGCACTGAGGTTTTACCCACAGCGCCACCCGCGTCCAAATCGAGCAACTACTAAAACACAGGAAAATTCATGAATACAAATTTGCAACAACTGAAACTTTCACACTGTCACAATGTAACCAGCTGTATTTGTGTTGCTATGTGGGACTAAAAATTAGGTGAAAAATGTGTGACCAGCAGCCGCTTAAGTTGCACTTAACACTTTCAGCATAAAACAGGATCCTCTCGTGCTAAAAAAATAAATAAATAGTAGGACTGCAGGACAGACAGAAATAGATGGAGAGAGAGATAAAAGTCCTATGGTCATATATTTTATTAGGCACTATGGCAATGCAATTACTCTTAAATGAAGTGCACAATGCAGCCTATACAACTTGGAATCGTAAAACAAAATACCTGCATGTTGTTTCTTTTTCCTGCCAACAGCTGCCCCAATGATTTGAACCAATTCTTCTTCTGAGGCATTAGATCGTAAGTGATCTCGCAAGGACACTTCTGCATTTCCAAAAAGGCACACCTGTAAAAAAAGGATGAGAGGAGAGAGAATCATATAACCCTGCTTGGATGCATCAACTCTGATGGCATGAAAACATCCTCAAAAGGTTTTTATCTCCAGATCCGTCTTTAATTATACTCTGCCCAAAAGTGAATCAGCTGTCCATTCCAACACTAAAACCCATGTGGGGATTGGTAGTCAAAGGGACATTTGAAGGCAATAGCCATCACTTTCTCAACTGCAGAAAATTTTGGAGGGCGGAGATCAAGAAGCAAGGCTGTCACTGCTGGGTGGGAAGTGCCAATATTTAATTGAAAGCTAATTTTAAAAACACAACATGGAAACATAACGTGGCAGGAAGCGTTCTTCCTCCTAGCCCCACCCCCACCCTGACCCCCAATTCAGTCTGTGCAACATATGTCTGATTTGACAGATCAGGCAGAGTTCTGCAATGAAAGTGGATACTGGCAAAGAAGAAAACCCACACCCTCACAGTCACATTACCGAGAGTAGCATTCCTGCTGCCAATTTAAGAGGATTTAACATAAAAAAGCTACACAATGTGTTTATCTTCAGAGACTTCTCACCAATTAGTTTAACAGCTCAAATATGCTGCATTATGAAAACAAGGCAGTTTCTGCAACACTGAGAGCCAAGGAAAAAGACACAGTTGTTCTTTCCAACAGCAAAACAAAAATCTACAGTAGGATCCAACAGGGACTGTTATTTGATTTACCACTTGAGTCTAACTAGGCAGCAATCATCCAATGACTTCTGGCCCATTTTGGATGCCGTGACAACTTTGTGTGCACTTGATGCAGGTTATATAATCATGTAAGCACTCTAACGGCCCAGAAGAAGCTGGCGAATAACATCATGCTCCTACCTTCAAGTTTCCATCAGCTGTAATCCTCAGTCGATTACAGGATCCACAGAAGTGTTCAGACATTGAGGTGATGAAGCTGACTTGTCCCTGAAAATGCGGCACCTTATATGCCTGTTGTGACCCAGGCATGGATTGAGAAAGAGAAAACAGAGAGAAAAGGTGAAGCACATCTTCGTTAATATCTTACTTAACTGGCTTCAGCATCGTCCTATTCCAGTTAATGAAAACTGGAGTAAGAGACACAGCGGCGTAGCTAGCCACTCGGGTGCCGGGTGCGAGTCCTGCATTTGGGGGTGGGGCACAATGCATGGAGCCTCTCTTCCGCCTCCCCCTCAGCTGTAGGGCAGATGAGGAAGAGGTGTAGGGCAGACGCAAGTCCCACGCTGCCATTTCAGGCAGTGTGGAGCCTGCAGGCACCAAGCCACCATGTCACTCCCAGGAGAGACGCGTGGCTTGGGCACGCTGCAGGCCCCGCAGTAAGTGCCAGACCCTGTGGTGTGGCGCCCAGTGCCAGCTGTGTTTCATTATGTTTGTTGACTGAACTAAAAATTTTCGTGAGCCTGTTTTTAAAAAAACTTCACATTTTTGTCATTTTCTCACCCCCCCCCCCCGAGTGATGACACCCAGGGTGGCCTGCAACCCCCGCATTCCCCTTCCTCCATCACTGAAGAGATGAAGATACTGCACAGGCTAAATCCAAGGTAAGTTGCCAGAAGGAAATCTAACTACGAACTGAAAAATTGTTCAGTACATATGTGTGAAACCAATGCTGAAAAATGAACAGTTCACTCTTCATGGGTGCATCACTCTTTTACTATGTATGGCCACATCTGATTAAGAGTAGCTGCCAGAATTATGGCGCTTCTTATCTTCATACCAAAATTTTCCTGTAAAATCTGGTTGTGCGAGTTTTGCCTCAATATGTATGCAAACGGAAGATTCCACAACAGATCGCTGGCGGCATTTCAGCAAAACATGACGAGATTATGTTTACTTTAAAACTTGTTCAAAGGGACAAAGTTTGGTGTGGAAAGTAACCATCTGTAGATCATGTATAACAACTGGGCTTGGTCAAGTGTATAAATTCTGAAAAATCACAGTTGGTCATGAATTCCATAATCTATACACATGTAAAGGCAACAAAATACATGCATAAAACTCTCAATGTGTAACGGACATCAGCAAGAAAATGTTTTTTTCCCCAGCAAACCTACAAAGATTCCTATGTGAAATCCCTCCCTGGAAATCCTTGAGGTTCATACTTTACGAATTGCAGCCTATGAAGCACTATTGCTATTAATAATTCTGATAGGATTTCTATTTTCTCCATGCTTGATTTCCACTTCTTAAAAAGCATTTCACTTTTCTTCACTGCTACCTGGTTTTTCTTTTTCTTTGTAAATATTTTTTAATGAATTTTTCATTAATAATATTCCAGTTAACAACAAATCCAATCATACCAAATCATAATTCAAATAATAAATCCAATTATACATTTCAAATGAAAAGCCAATTAAATATTCCAAATCACATAATTTAAATTTGAGGTTTAGCAAGCAAGCCAGGCCTCCAACTAAACTGGACTCTCTCCTGTTTATTTGCCAGCAAGCCTATGCTATATGTGCACCAATGTTCAGGTTTTTTTCAGATGGCCTCTTTAAATTGCAGACAGCTTGAAATATAGTGGCTAGCTTTCCATTTAATGTGACAGGAGAGGAGTTAGCCACAAAGGCTATCCTAGAAGTGGAAGGGAGGAAAGCATTGCTACCTGGTTTTAAGTATTTGGAAAAATGGAAGCTAGTAACAAACCCCAAATACATTAAAAATATGAAGACATAAACAGAATATGAGCACATGCAATTATCACAGTATGATCTAAAAACAAATTACAAGTAATTTCCTTCATTGAAGTCATTGCCCTGGAAGATGTTTGTCGCACATGAAGCATTCTTGAGACTGCTTCGCACATGGCATTCCCAAACTGTTTCAAAATATGAGTTACACATGGCAAGAATAAGCTCTTGCTATAGGTACACCATATGAACATGGTAGACTCACATGTATGAAGCTGCATCTATTCCTACAACTTTTACAACTTTACATGAAAAACATCATATTCATATTTATATATCCAAAGGAAAGAGTTAAGTCATTATCTATCCTCCCGCAGTCAGTTTCATTTTAGCGGGCAGACTCTCTCCTATATCATAATCCTTTAATCATGACTGTCACAACTGTTGAAAGTATGTGGGCAGGCATCTACCAGGACCATCGCAGCCATTTCAATTTTCCCTTCAAGAGCTAATTGCATTGGTGTTGACATAGCAGGCTTATAAGCAAGCCCTGAACTTTGCAAAACTTCTGGGCTCCCTTTGATCCTACTGCATTAATCACCTTAGCAGTGCTAGAGGCTTCTTCACAAGGCAATTTTTCCAGCTCTGGCCATCTCTGCTTGATCGTATCGAGCATCTCCTTATAGCTCACCATTTTCCTGAAGTTCCACTTGTTGCCTAGAATGAGAGGAGAACCAATATCACTGAGCAAAGTGTGCGGGAGTGATAGTGCAACAGAAGGCTTATTTTGTGACGTATTATTTTATGTCTGGGATCACACAGAAAGATATAAAATAAAGCATTCCCCAGAATTTCATTTGTCTCCTTTCCAAACAAGAAAGCTCTCAAGGCCACAGAAGCTGTAGACCCGTCCTTGGTCAACATCCCATCACCAACTTCGGGAGAAGTGGGAATTGCTCAATTCAGCATCATCCATTTTCTCAGCCAAAGTACAGCCAGGGGTGCTGAAATGCTCACCATCAAAAGGCATGTATTCTATGAAGCGCACATCCAGGGGCTGCTTCTCGGTCAGAGCCACGAAATCTACCAGCTCATCTTCATTAAGACCTCTCATAACTACACAGTTCACCTAGGAGGAAGGAAAAGCCAGCTGACTAAATTGAATATGTCTATGGCAACATCATGCACATCACATAATAAGTGGCAATCAAGATAAAAGCTCAAAAGGATTATCACTCCAAAAGAACCATTTTTTCCATTACTTGTTTCTTTAAAGAAAACCCCAAAGTTGGGTATTAAGAATTTATTTCAGAACTCTGGATGGAACCTCTACACTCAGTTGTATTTCCCATTTTTTATTGAGCAACAGTGATACCAGCCACAAACATGTATCAAAAAGATAATAATTCTCACCTTAACAGGATCATACCCAAGTTCAAGGGCTTTTTGGATCCCTTCCATTACCTTATGGAAACCTAAAATATAAACAAAAATCAGCTCTGACACAGGACAGATAAAAATATTTTTTCTAAATATAAACACACATGAAATGCACACATTCATATATTTATACATACACTATACACATAAGATATGCACTCACACACATATATATGGGGTTCTTTCTTAAAATATAAACTGAATTCAATAAAAAAATCAGTTAGAGTCAAACACATAACGTCTGTCTTCTGACATTAAAAACTCAATATTGGGAAACTATATGACTTTGATGTCAAGTGCAACATAAAACTTCCCAAAAGTTCACAATTTGTATTTTTGTGGCAGATTATGATTGTTATCAAACAGCAGAATCAGTTACTTTCCATCTCATAGGGAAAGGCTGCTCTGCTCAGGTAATTAGCAGCCATCACTTCTGGCAAGTCTGGACACTGACCACACAAGTTATTTATGTTTGTTGAACGGCTACCCCTACTCACCTGGACATTTCCCAAACTGCTTTTGAAACTTTCCCCAGTTTTAAAAGCAGTTGTCACATGGCATGGATCTTTCCTCCCCTGAGCTCCTTTGGGAGGAAAGCTGGGATAAATACATGGGCTGCTATTTGAAAATAGAAGCTAAGCCCACACAGAGACCACAAAACCAAACTCCCAGGGCTGGGCAGCGGGGCTGAGAGATGCTGTTCTCCCAAGAGATGAGAGCAATAGCACAGTGAAATGGCGAAGAAGCCTGGCAAAAGATATACTAGGCCTTGCCAACCAGGTGCCCTCCAGATATTTTGGACTACAACTCCCATCAGCATATCTGATAGGAATTGTAGTCCAAAAACATCTGGAGGGCACCAGGTTGGCAAAGACTGAGGTATAAGGTTCAAATAAACAAATTGGAATATCACATCAGTTGCCTGATGCCAAAACTGGTTTGTTGCTTCTGCTTCCTGTGACTAAGAAAACCTACGACATCGAATGCAAGATAAAATAAGACTGCAAAAATAACATGGCACCTGAGAGTATAACATATGATGATAAACACCGAGGAGCTACTCTCAGGAACAAGACCCTTACGGAAAGGCTTAGAAAAAGGTCAGGAAAGAAAGGGGCCATTTGTATGACTTTAGGGAAGTCGTAAGACAATTCAGAACCAAGTAATCGGAACACAAGCGATCAAGCGTTAAGACAATCACAAACTAACATCTAGGCAATTCATACCAGCTCACTTGTTTTCCTAATGGGCATGTCAGGGATGATCTGCAAAGAGATAGCCTGACATCTGGACAGATCATTCCTCTGCAGAGAATAAGCTCAGTCAAGCTTGAATCTTCCTTTCCAGACATTCCACTGAGAGTGAGACGATGGACCTAAGAGCAGTCCATCTGATCAGACCAGAGACCCATCAAGCCAAGCATCTTGTTCCTCACAGGAATCAAAACCTGATGCCTTTTGGGAAGCCCACAAGCAGGGCATGAGGGAAGTAGCCCTCTCCTGCTGATGTCCCCCCAGTGATTGGTATGTAGAGGCAAACCGATTCTGATCCTGGAAGTAGCATATAGCCATTCTGGCTATCAGCCATAAAGAGACTTTTCTGTTTCAACTGAATGTGTTTAAAGCCTCTTTCAGAGTTTGTGGCCATCACAACCTCTTGTTCATTTACAAAATGCTTGGATGAGGTTTGTCACTGAGCTCTGCAGCCCCCATCATCTTAATGCCTTGCATGTTCACAGAAGGCATCAGCACTGACCAAATCCGGTTACGTGACCAAACTATGAATCTCTGTCCAAAGCGTTGGTTAAGTCAAAACTGCCCTGGCCATTACACCAAATAGGATGCACTGCACTGGATATGCAGATTTCCATGTTGGTTTTAGCAGACCTACGCAACTGCGCAATATGATTTCTATAATTTGATACGTTATCATATGTAGGTAAAGGTCAGTCTCTCACATCTCTGCAGAGATTCCCAAACATAGCACAATCCATATTTAGAAATGAAAAGGAAATGTACTAACATCTTGAACCTATTAAAGACACTTTTTATTGGATTTTTTTTAAGTGTATGTTTGATTAAAACGATATCGGGGCACCATCTAGTGGCTATGGAACCACATTTCATCTCTAAAGAACAGGCTGAAAACTGGAACAAGCTTGCCATTCGAAGTCTGGCTTCAGAGTTGTTGTGCATGTGACAGGCTTTGTTGAAGCAATATTATTCCTGTTTCCTGCCACTACTGCCAAATGGCTCAAATTGCCATTTGCTTCTTTTTTTTTCTAAGTTAAACCTTCCAAACTTATATCTGAAAAATCTGCTGTAATCACCCCACAGGAAAATATGTGAACATTACTTCTAGGCTTCTATCCCAATTTTGCAGGACCATTTAAGCTTCACAAAAAGGAGCACATTCTTGGCACCTTTGGGGGCAGGCGGGGGAATGTATTCATTTTCATTCAGTGCTGAGGCCCTACCATTATAATATGGGGGACAGAGGGTTTCTCACTTCTGCGAAGTAGCCCTAGAAAATAAGCCAACTGTATGATTTCTTGGCAAGGGTATTTTTGGGCCACGTGTGTGTTAGATTCTAGAACAGCTGTCACCAAGTTGGGATTTATAACCAGCTAAAGTATTTTTGTCCAGAATGATTTAGTTTTATCGGCTAATAATAAAACACCCTGTTACAGAAAGGTAGCCGTGTTGGTCTGCCATACTCAAAACAAACAAACAAACAAATTTCTTTCCAGTAGCACCTTAAAGACCAACTAAGTTAGTTCTTGGTATGAGCTTTCGTGTGCATGCACACTTCTTCAGATACACTGAAGAAGTGTATCTGAAGAAGTGTGCATGCACACGAAAGCTCATACCAAGAACTAACTTAGTTGGTCTTTAAGGTGCTACTGGAAAGAAATTTGTTTGTTTGTTTGTTTTGAATAAAACACCCTGATATTCAACAATGGCATTTTATTATTTTATCAATGATGGCCTTGAACATCCAATTGATTGATTTAGGTTTGAGCAGAGAACAGCTGCTGACATTTCAACAAGTGGCTTTCCCCCCCATTAGCAGTATTATAATGAGCCTTTTAATTTAAGATACTGCATCTGCATTGAGGAAGCAATAGAAGGCATTCCACACTCCATGTTCTAAGGACCCATTATGAAAATGTGCAGAATATGTTCCTTGGTGCTTTATTCCTACAAGCATGAACACTGGTCAGTTTCAGCAAAAGCACCTGAATTATGGCTACGGCTGCTTCAAGATGCCAAGAAACGTATTAAATGCATATGTAGTTGAATGTAAATTGGATATTTGACATGTCATTAATTGATACCCCATACTAATGGGACTTGATTTTAATATTGGTTTTGGTTTCAGCTGCTATACTGTTACGAAGTACAGATGAAGCAACTGAACTGAACATCCTTATCTCAGTCTAGAATGCTCTTGCTTACAATCTGTCAGGGAGCTGCCATTGGGACAGAGGAGAGAGCCATGGGAATACAGAGAGCCGCCCACACTCCTGAGAAGCAGCTCCTCGTCCAAAGATGGGGAAAGCCACACCTCCAGTGGAGCAGAGACGGAATGGGAAAGCCAAGCGAGGGGAGGGCTCAAAGATGCTACTGAGAGCCCAAGTGCCTCACCTAGCCCAGCCGGCCAGGAAACAGGAGTGAAATGCAAGGAGGGAAGGCAGAGATTTGGGGTGTCTAAGTTCTTATGCTGGAGGGGAAACCGGAAGGGGCCACTCCCGGAATCTGCAAGTGATTGAGACGGACATGAACTTTCTGGTCCTGTACTGTAAATAGTTTGCACTAATAAAAACCTGCTAAAGACAGAGTCCTGCCTGGTTCCTCGTGAGCAACCACCACACTGCCTGACACAATCCATCCCTTTTTCACCTCTTACTAAGACAACAACACACCTTGCCTTAGGTCTCTATATGTGTTCTCTTGACTTTCCACATCAATTTCATGTTTCCTGCTCTTGCCATTTAAGGCAACCTTCTCCAACCTAATGCCCTCCAGAAGTTTTGGACTAAAAGGGCTGATGGGATCTGTAGCACGAAAAACCTGGATGGCACTGAATTTGTAAAGTCATTTATGGTTCTCCTTGTTCTCTGCTCTTTGTGGGACTCTGCTTTACTGTGAGCTCCTTGGGGTCTTCTTTGCCATTCCTTCTTTTAGATGGAACTATTTGTCAAACTTTAACCAACTATTTATCAAGCTACCTGCCATAACTCCCCCCCTTTTCTTAAAATAAAAACCAGCAGAGTCTTTCTGAAACCACCAGTGTTCCAAATTAACCAATGCCAATTAACTACTTTTTACTATTCTTTTATAAAGCTCTTTCCTTTTTCCTTTTATCTCAATTTGCCCTGTCTAATGTAGATTACAAGCCTTCTCAGTTGTAGCATGCTGTCTCCGCTAAATAAGTAAAGTATAAGTCACACAAACAGCAAGCAATCTGATTATTAATTCTTGAATATTCATTCTCTATACAGTGGGCTGCAATAAACAGGGAGTTCTGACTGTGAAAGAGATGGCAGAGACGGTCAGCCTTTGTTCCCCATTTGACATCATCTTGTAATCAGACAGAAACTATGCAGGATATAACAATGGAAATGCTAAAAAACATTATGCAAGCGTCCAGGTATACCTTTTCGACGGACAATGAATTCAAATTTTGCTGGGACCAAGGTGTCCAAACTGATGTTAATGGCATTCAGGCCGGCCTCCTTTAACCGGGGCAACAATCTGGCCAAGTTAATACCATTGGTCGTGACAGCAATGGTTTGCAACCCTTCTAGTTTGTGCATCTGAGCTGGGAAAACATAGTAAAGAAAAAGAATATTAACAAAAATAAGTAAGAATAAGTAACAACAGGTCAATGGGTATAAGACAAAACAAGGAACCCAGGGAGGGGGTGAAAACAACTGTCAAATGCTTGCATCACATATTTATTGTTATTGTTATTGTTATTGTTATTATATTTACTTTTATATTTATATTCATATTTTTATATTTATACCCCACCCCACTCTGTGTGTCTTGCAAATGTAGCACTTGCAAAAAATAAATACAATAAGACTTTCAGACCTTGGTTCTTATCACACACCACACTCTTAAATAAATATTTGGAAGTCAATTTCTGTACCCTGGTCTTCCTGGAAAGACAGCAACCATTTACCACCTACATCCTGCTTATCACCCATGATCTTGGATGACACATAGGAAACTCTGGATTCCACATCGGATTATTACTTCCATACTGCCCACCCTGACTAGCTGCAGCCCTCTAGGGCCAAACCTGGCTCTCCAGCTGTTTTGGGACTACAATGCCCATCATCCCTGACCACTGGTCCTGTTAGCTAGGGATGATGGGAGTTGTAGTCCAAAAACAGCTGGAGGGCCAAGTATGGCCACCACTGCTCTAGGGTCACAGGCAGTCTGCTCTCTGGTCCTTTAAACTGGAGATACTGGAGGGACTTAACCTGGGGCCTTCTGCATGCAAAGCTCAACCACCTTAGCTCCATTAACCAAGGACATTTTAACTTTGGAGGAAAAGCACACATAAAGTAACATACAAACTGTGATGTAGGGTTTCAGTGCCTACATTGGTGGGACAACCACTGCACTGCAGAAAGTGGCTTGCACTTGACACTGCCATTGTACACACTTTTCCTATGCAGAAGTTGTATATATTAAGGATTAATATAACATGCAAAGTAAAACTAAGAAGGTGTAAAATGGAGTGTGTACAAAAGATTTTGAAAGATGCCGTTTTCTTAGGAAGCAAATATTGCAGGAGACCTATTCTCGCACACTCAGGTACCGTATTTTTCTCTCTATAAGACGCACCAGACCACAAGACACACCTAGTTTTTGGAGGAGGAAAACAAGAAAAAAAATATTCTGAATCTCAGAAGCCAGAACAGCAAGAGGGATCGCTGCGCAGTGAAAGCAGCAATCCCTCTTGCTGTTCTGGCATCTGGGATAGCTGCGCAGCCTGCATTCGCTCCATAAGACGCACACACATTTCCCCTTATTTTTTAGGAGGGAAAAAGTGAGTCTTACAGAGCAAAAAATACGGTATTTCATAATAGTCATACATTGCTAACTTTCAGAAATGTCTGAAGATGAGAAAAAGAAATCCACTGAGATACAAAAGAAGAGGACAAAGCTGACAGAACGGCTGTAATTCCATCCTTTTGTATACAGCAAAGCTCCTACAGATCTGCCTTATTTTCAAAGCACTGCGGATAGCATCTTCCACACTGTTCTAAACCATGCTTTGTAAACGAGAGGATCCCATGAGTATCGCATAACAAAACTATATGAGGAGCATACCTATGATGTCAATCACATCAGGCCGAATGAGAGGCTCTCCTCCAGTCAATCGGATCTTGTCCACACCTTCCTTCACAAAGAGCCTAGCGAGGGTGATTATCTCCTGGGTGCTCAGCAGTTCAGATTTTGGAGTGAGCTGAACTCCCTCCTCTGGCATACAGTACTGACCTGAAACATGCAGCAAATGAACAAAAAGCAAAAAAAAAAAAAAACCACACACACGCAAAAAAACAGACAAAGGTAACTATTGCTAAATAAGCAGGAAGAATAAAATAGAACTGAAAGAAAGAAAAGTGTTTCATGAAGCAATGCTTCGCAGAAGATCCCTATTCCATGACCCAAGCTGCCCATTGTGGTTGCCACTTACATGTATTAACTGCCGCAAAATAATAGTCAGCAAAATCGAAAGCAACACGATGGCCAGAAACAATTACAGTACCGTGGTACCTTGGGTTACATACGCTTCAGGTTACATATGCTTCAGGTTACAGACTCTGCTAACCCAGAAATAGTGCTCCAGGTTAAGAACTTTGCTTCAGGATGAGAACAGAAATCGTGCTCCGGCGGCGCGGCAGCAGCAGGAGGCCCCATTAGCTAAAGTGGTGCTTCAGGTTAAGAACAGTTTCAGGTTAAGTATGGACCTTCGGAACGAATTAAGTACTTAACCTGAGGTACCACTGTATAGAAAACTTTATGGAAAAATGCAAAACATCAAAACTATCAAACTAAAGTCTCTGAAAGTCCTTGAATAAGTCATGGTGCCAGACTTTACCCAACGGAGATCAAGCTTGTCCAATTCTGGTGTCCAACTCTGAACTCTGCTGAAGAGTGTTTCCGGATAGCAACTACTGTTTCGTTCCGTTCTTCATCAGCCAATTAGTTCAACAAAAACTCGTAAGTAGAAAGATGTGTAATTTCTTCATTAACCAATCTTTTTCCCAAACAGATATAATATCCATGAGAATGAAAAATACTCTGGAACAGTGCTCATGCGATTATGTAGTCACTGTTGAACAGTGACTACATAATCGCATGAGTTCATAGAGAGATTTTATAGAGACTTTAGTTCGATAGTTTTGATGTTTTGCATTATTCCATTAAGTTTTCTACACTGTAATTGTTTCTGGCCATTGTGTTGCTTTCGATTTTGCTGAGTCATATTTTGCAACACAGGGGTTTGTTTGTTTGTTTATGCAAAATAATAGTCGACAACACTAAAGCGGTTCTGGGGTGGCAACCCTGCTGCTATAAGTAATGTATGTAAGAAGAGTCCAACTATGCTGAAGACATGCCCGGTAAAACTACCTCATGAAAACACATCTTTAGGCTTCAGGAACATGATCCTATTCTAGCGAAGGGGAACCCGCAGCTCTCCAGCACTTGCTGGAATACAACTCCCATCATGCCTGAGCAGAAGCTGTGCTGGCTGGGGTTGATGGGAGCTGGAGTCAAACAATACTGCCCCACTCGCATCCTATTCAAACTTAAGGGACTTACACCTGAGGTTGCATTTCTCAGTCAAGGAGATCCTTAAGTAGTTATGCTGGCGACCAAAGCCATCCGTCAAGAATGCAGAGAATGGGGCAGCGTGTTCAGCTAGGAATCCTTTTCTTCTTGCACTTGTAATTTCCTGAGTTACAAACAAAATTACTTTCACAATTAATATAGATACATTCAGGAAACAACAAATTGACAATTCTGACTCTTAGGGGTGAGAGAGTGAAGTCAGGTACTTTTCTGTCCAGACTGCTTAAGGTAGCTGCATTTTAAGTCAGCTATGTGATTGTACACACCAAAGATAAAAGATCTAAACAAGATGCAGTTGTTGATAATATAGCAAACTGTGCAGCCAGGGGAGATTGTTCTTGCTTTGAAAGGAACAATATATGCCCTCAATCTTTACAAAATGACTGTGCTCAGCCAACAATATATTGAACATGCCTGTACTTGAAAAAGCAAACTGAATTCAAGGTGCAAACAGTCCCCAAAACCAACTAAGGGACAATGAAAGAATGTGAGCGTGTCTTAGGCTGTAATAAATATTACGCTCACATACCCATAAGTAAGCCTTACTGACACAGTTAAGGGGAAAACGCTAAAGACATCCTAAGAAGGACTTGGTATGCTCAGTAGCTCCAGAATGCTGAATTTCTTGATTTTGGGGAGAAGGTCTGATGACCTTTGGGGTTTCTTCCAACTCTACGATTCTATGACTAACTGGAAAACTTAACAAGAACACTGAACACTTCATTAAATTAGGTCCCACATGCTACGCTGGGTACCAATCACCGCCATCAATCACTCCCGTGTTAGACTAGATCATAACATTGCTGGATTTATAAATACTTAAAATATTTTCGCTTATCTAGATAAAGGCAAAGAAACTGGGAATATAAAACCCTCTATGCTCTTCATAGCAAGGAACAGTTATCCTCTGTTCAAAGGGTATCTGTATTCAGAAAGGAAACATTTCAGCTCTGACACCAAGAGAAGCAAGAGGGGACAGCAAGGACACATTCATTAATGTGGCCATTTTGATTTACTGGCAGCTGTTAGGTTTACTACAACATGCTTAGCAAAGCAATTAAAAACAACCCAAAATTAATCGTTATATAATCTCCCACTCAGCTATTGGGCAATCAGCTTTAGCTTTTTTACTAGCACAGGTTATTAAAGACAAACATCTTCCAGAGAACAGCAGACTGAAAAGAGAGGCTGTTTTAAATGAGGCAAACGTTTTGGAAACCTAGCAACAGACTAAAAATCCTACGTACATACACAACTATTTGGGTTAGTCCAAGTGTGTTTGTTTGAATTTCCAAATACATCTGCATCTGAATTTATTTTTAAAAAAATATTCTATAAATGCATGTTTTAAAACCTCCATTGCTACAGAAGTGAAAAAGAGATAAATGAATAAAAATGTTTATGTCGTTATTATTAAATTATATTAGTATGTAACCTACATTCATTACTTGTAGCCCAAGCTCTCTGTTCATATACTACTCAACCAGCTTCCAACTGTCCAGTCATTATACTTTCCGTGTTTCCTTAACCTTACCGTCAATGTAGCAATTTCCTCATGCCCCCATATATATTTTTTCCTTTCAATTGCTATATTCCAAATAATGGGAGTCATTCCATCAAGTCTCAGCTAGACCTACAAGTTGGAATGATCTTCCTCTCTTAACAGTTCATGTCATGGAATCCCCAGACCCCACACATTAGTGCTAAATGTTCCTCCCAAAGGATTTCAGCATAGCAATTGTTCTGTCAGAGTAAGCTTTTCAACTTCCCAGAGAGAATGATGACCCCTTCCCTCCGAGCACTATTTTTGGGGTTCTCCTGACAACTCCAAGCCAATTTTAAGGGGCATGCAGGGAAAGGAGAAGAAGTCCATTGCGCAAATGGAAGTCCTTACACAGGTTTCACTAGCTGAAGCTTGTTCAATGAGACCACATCAACACGTAACCTGTGAACTGTACCCTAGGAAATGTTAAATATTCAAACTCCATCTCATTTAGGAACTGCAGAGCATTATCCTCTTCAAATTGAAATTATAGAAGCATTTTTTAATTAATAGGCTAGTACCAGAAAACATGTTAGCCCTTGAACTGCAAAGTGCTGTGTTTTCTCGGCATTGTCCCTTTGAAAAGTTACGCTGAGTTCTAAAACCTTTATCCCAAGTGAAATAAGTGTTTTCATGTTACCAATTGAAATTAAGGAGGTAATTACAAGCTCAATTTGTCTCCCATTAATGCAGTATTCTGGACTGGCATTTAATAGCATCCTACAATTATAAACCCTCAGTTATTGCCACATGCTCTGCAAATAATTTCTTGCTTTGAACTGAAACCTATTCAGGAAAGATGGCACACTACTTTTCCATACCTCTCCCTCCACGAACGCGCCTCAGTGGCGAGAAAAAAAACCTTATTATTTCTCAGCTGTCATTCAGCAAATCAGTATTACTTTTCTTTAGAATATCTACAGTTATGCCTGATTTTCAGTGACAGGTATTACGTTCCTATCCATCAGACACTTTTCTTTCCAAAATCTTGAATTATTGTCCTCAAACTGCCAATTCTACAATGAAGATGGCTACTAACCTTGGCCAAGGAGTGATTAAGTGATTGCGAGAGAGAGAGAGTGTGTGTGTGTGTGTGTTCCCATGGGACACATCGTGTTACAGATTACACAATATGGAGAACACAATGTCAAAGGTCTGAATGAATGGCCACAGTGACCTCTTGAATCATTTATTAATGATGTTTCTCAGGCCATTGCTTTTTAGATGGAAATTGGATGTAGCACAAGGAAAATGGCAAACCACACAGGACAGGCTTCAGAATAGAGGGCTGCTTCTCCAGTTTCAGTTTAAATAAACAAAGAGCAAGTCTGTATATCTACATTTTATTCAATTTCACGACATCCCTCTTCTAAATGTTAAACAGTACTCCTGTTTCATCCCAATCATCTAGACATTCCTCTTTCAACAAGACTTCCAGAACCTTTATGCCAGTTATTATCTGATTTGGGGTTTTAGTAGATTTTATGAATATGCCATTGTTTTAAACAGTTTATATATATATAGATATAACTGTCTTATATGTTTTAGTAGATTTTAAAGTGTTTCAGCATTCTTCATGGGAAGTGATTCGGAAATGAAGTAAATAATAATAAAAAATAAATAGTTGCTAGGTTTTTTGACAGCCAAGAAGCAAATGAGGATGGATTGTTGTCATTGTGCCAGAAGCCGTTTAGTCATGCTGGCCACATGACCCAAAAAGCTGTCTGTGGACAAATGCCGACTCCCTTGGCCTGAAAGCGAGATGAGCGCCACATCCCCATAGTCGCCTTTGACTGGACTTAACTGTCCAGGGTTTACCTTTTTTACAGTGTGGGATCCAATGTCAGATAAGCATACCTTGCTCACAAAATTAATTTCCGCTACAACACCACGCTCCTGCACACCCCTCCAGAGCAGATTTTTTTTTGGGGGGGGGGCGAATGACAATGGGAAGAAAGTGAAGGCCACTGTATCAGCAGAAGTCTGTTAATTCAATTCAACTCAGTTCATTCAGGCACAGAAAAGAAAGTCAGCTAGATCACCAGTACCCCAAAAGGAAGAGGCTGTGTACTAAACAAACGTCTGGTGAAGGTGAAATCCCCTCCACCTACCACACAGGGGATCCTCTTTATCATCCGGTCATCTGCATGGGGTGGGAGTTTTCTCTCCACCCAAACTTTTTTTTGGGGGGAGGGTACAGATTCATTAGTTAAAGCTATGGTTTTCCCAGTAGTGATGTATGGAAGTGAGAGCTGGACCATAAAGAAGGCTGATCACCGAAGATGCTTTTGAATTATGGTGCTGGAGAAGACTCTTGAGAGTCCCATGGACTGCAAGAAGATCAAACCTATCCATTCTGAAGGAAATCAGCCCTGAGCGCTCACTGGAAGGACAGATCCTGAAGCTGAGGCTCCAAGACTTTGGCCACCTTATGAGAAGAGAAGACTCCCTGGAAAAAACCCTGATGTTGGGAAAGATTGAGGGCACAAGGAGAAGGGGACGACAGAGGACGAGAGGTTGGATAGTGTTCTCGAAGCTACCAGCATGAGTTTGACCAAACTGCGGGAGGCAGTGGAAGACAGGAGTGCCTGGCGTGCTCTGGTCCATGGGGTCACGAAGAGTCGGACACGACTAAACAACTAAACAACAACAACAGATTCATTACAACACAAGGGAAGACACCCTGGTATGTGACATTTACCCCAGAGATTCTGAAATAAGAGGGGCAAGACTGAATCGCATTCATCTGCAAAGCTCTTTCTCCTGGCAATTCCCCTACAACACCCTCTTGCCTTTCTGTGGTGTCATGACTGTCCCAGAGGCAGTGATAGTGACAGAATGCCTAATGGATACTATATAATATGGTCACATCCACACTCTACCTTTAAAGCATTATACTGCTTCAACAATAATGAAGAATCCCAGCAGATTGTTATGGGCGTTGGGAACTGTAGCTCTGTGAGGTCAGCACCCTTAAAAGACAATTCACAGAATTCTCTATGAATTTGGTTAAATTAGAATTACAGTACTTTAAATGCATAGCGTAGATGTGACAAGTTATTATACTTTGATTTCGCTAGACAAAGTATACAACTGCAATGAAATTAACAGTCTGCTTCCACAATCCTCCCAGCAGAATAGCCCAGCAGACAGGTACATTCTGTATGTTTATCAGATTATTTTATTTCTCTTAACACCCATGCCGGATGGAAAACCTTGCTTTGAGGATTTACTATCTCAGTGATTCTGTTACTGAGTAATACTAAATAAAGGAATATGCTATTCCCTGTTGCTCTCTCCCATTGTCTGTCATATTTTGTTCGCCTGAAAGCTGAGGGTCATGCCCGCAAAAGCTTAAGCCCGCATACAAGAAACCTGAAAATCTACCTTAAAATACTGCCTACCTTCAAAGAACCTCAGGCAAGAGCATTTTTAAAAAGTGAACCAGCCACTCTAAAGCAGCTTATCTGTAGACTCTGAAGGTTCACATGGATATACTATTTCAGCTTTAAGCTCTGGTGGTTCCTCACTTGACTGTGTGACAGCTGTCAGCTTGCCAGATTCTAGTAAATCTTGTTAACTCGAGCGCCGACAGCCCTAAACTGAATAACAGAATCACAGAATTGTAGAGGTGGAAGGGATCCTGAGGATCATCTAGTCCAACCCCCTGCAATGCAGGGACGTGCAGCTGTCATTCTTGACTTCACCCTCCAAATAATATAACCATTATTTATTTATCATTCCATCAAAAAGTGCAACAACAAAAAACACACGTAGGCAGAACCTCAAAGGGGGTAATTAAATCAATAGGCCATGCTGTTCAAATCATAACAAGTGTAATGGATTTATACTGCGGGATGATAGACTTTGATGTTAAAAGAACATGGGTCAAACGAGAAGTTTGGTTTCCTGCTTGAGCTTTGGATTGACATGCTCCCCCCACCTCTGGCCTCAAGGAAGAAACAAGGTTTTGCTGATACGTCAGAACTGAGGAAACTGGTTTAGTATCAGTTTCTTATAACAAGCCGGGATCATACCCCAGATTCAAATACAGTACTGCACTGAACTGAAACCACCATTTAAGAAAACCACAGTTCTTCAAGTTCAGATGTAATGGGGAACTGTGGTTTGTTCAAGAGCTGAAATAAAAGCTTGCAGCCACACAAGATAAAGGGCACAAAAGGCGAGGAAGTGTGACAGATAATAAATTAACCTGTAACAGAAATAAAGATGTTTGCTGCTTAAGATATTTTGTTGTCAGGAAAGTGATGTCTATGTGCCAGAAATCCATAACCTATCACAAGCCTGGTTGACTTATAATTCCCAGTTTCAGGAGGAGGGGGCGGGGTTAAGATGTCTCATGTGACAGGATGAATTCAATAATTTTGTGCCATTTCTGAATAGTCTCAACACTTTCCATTTTTACAGCTATGAAGAAGTGCTAACTCTCTTCTTCAGCAGAGGCCATGAGGAGCTAGAATTCAGTTTTAAGCCGTTACAAGCCAGCTACTCTGAAACTCCGAACACAGAAGTTTCTTGATCAATAAGGCAACACTGCCTTGCTAATCAACTGGCCCATTTAAAGAAATCTCACCATTTACAGATTACCAAACTTTAAAGATTAGTGAAGCATTAAAAAAGTAACATCACATATTCTTTGATACAGAGCTAAGTTCTTTGGTTTTTTAAAAAGTTTGCACCCACAACGCTAAAGTGTGAATATGACAAAGAGATGTTGGAAAACACTTGGTAACAAATCCTGGTTTGTTACTGTAGCGTGTGTGAAACAGAGCCAAAGCAAATTATTAGGATCAGTAAGCACAGCTGTTATGTAAGGGACATGAATTCCACAATACCATGTGGAACTCTTTTGAGGTTTCCAGGCCATTAGGATTTCACAACTCTTAACACTTTACTTACATTGACAGTAATAAGAAATAGGGAAGTTTAAATATACTCTTGCTTTATATATGTGTGAATATGTACTTGTCTCTCTCTTTTGACACACCTGCATCATTGCAACCTTTCTTTTCATAACCATGTTTTCCAAAAATAATGTGTTTCTCTCTCCCTTCCTCTCCCTCTCTGGCATCCTGAAGACACTAAATGTTTTCAGTTGGGGGAAAACCCCCCAGATAGATAACATTGTGAGTAAGAGGAAGGAAGAATGTGTCTGTATCCTGGAGGCAGGCATAAAAGCACAAATGGTACCCTGGACAGGTCCCACTTGTGATTTTGATATTTTTAATGCCCTGAAACTCTTTAAGGATATTTAGAGAGGCACACGTCTCATTAACAATTCAAGGGTTGAATTGAACTTCTACCTATGCTAAAAACTCCGGTATTTTCAAGGTGCCAAGACACAGAGAACAGATGTTGTTTAACACTAGGCCCCAGTGTGTGCATGTGCACACACACCATTTCATGGTAAGTTGTATTCTGTATACAAAAGTAACAAAACATTAGATTCCAAGTTGTGTATAATTCTGAGAGTTAGCACGCTAAACCACTAAAGAGTGTTAAGTGGAAAGTCTCCAGTTCACCTCATCCATAAACTATGGTTTGGTACAGATGCAACTCTGCCATGGTTAAGGAACTGGATGCATCCCACGAGTTTGTGTGTTCCTCCCATTATGCCTCCATTTCTGTTTTAGAGCTAACTACGGCTGGCAATACACCTGCACTAACATTTTTGTTAATTATAGTAAGAAGCAGATTTGCAGACTGTGGCTTGGGCTCAATATAGCTAGCAAAAACACCAGGGCAGATGTAACACCCACAAAATTCAATTTCAAACTTGAAGGCATAGTGACTTATGGGGAAAAGTGCTCCCTCAAATACCTTATTTACAATCTTGAATCCACTGTGTTAATGTCACCTTGGACTCTTGAGCAGTAAAGACTGCAACCTATCACATGAATGGAAGGGATACAACAGACACAGAGAAAGACAGGATGTTTACTTCTCATTACTTTGTGATGTACAGACGTTCTGCCACTGTAACGTTATGTCATCTCTTTCTTAGCCTGAGGCTCTTTGCTTTTAAACTGCTTTCAATGTGATTTACAAGTTGATCGTGAAAAACAGGTCTGACGTCGAGCTGAAACAATACAGTAGTTTCTGCAGAAATAGCAAAATGCCCACCATTACTACTGGCACAGAAAGGTACTGCATAACACACAGTCTGATGGTCCAACTATTATTTTTTAGCTTCTTACCAAGGCCAACATTACCAAGGCCAACATTACTACTGGCACAGAAAGGTACTGCATAACACACAGTCTGATGGTCCAACTATTATTTTTTAGCTTCTTACCAAGGCCAACATTTTTGGTCACCACTGATCCTGCCCCTCTCCTAATTCAGAGGGATGGCGAGATCTTGTTTGGAAGCAAGGATTATTGAAATGGCAAGAACCCACTCATCTCTCATCCAAACAAAAGATGTGCTTACCACAGAGAAGTGCACATGTGGAGTCCTAGAAGGGTTCCCTATAGAAGTCAGTGAGGAGGGCAGTGGGTCTCTGTATAATCTGTCTCTGCTGTAGAGGTGGAACCACCCAGAGCAAGGGGTGGGTTTGGCTCCCTAACCTTAAAAACATTCCTGAGGTTAGGGAGCCAAACCTGGCACTTAAATGTGCAGAACCAAATGTGATCCTGCTGACTGGGGGCAAATCCTGCCTCCCACCCTAAGTGCCCTCAGTTGGGTGGGTGGGTGGGGAAGGGCATATTTTCTATCCTACAATAGTTTACATTGCTGTATTTTGTTTTACTTTGACCCACACAGGTAGTGGTGACAACTTAAAACAAATTCTGATCTTCGCAGCATAGCTCTGCTCCTTCATGTAAAAAGTTTTCTGATAATGCCAACATGTGGAAGAAGTCTGGGAATAAGAATTAAATTATCTCCTTTATTTTCCTACATATTTAAAACTACTGTAGATTGGTTTGAACTATCAACACATGTCCCATTCCTTCTGGACATGTGAAATGAAACCATAAGCTTTCCGGATAAATAATAAGCTACTAGAGAAAGTCAGTTTCCGAGAACAACCTACTCAGCTTTCTGAGGGAGATAAATTTAGTGCCTTTCCAACCTGCTGCCAGGAGATATCTCAGAAGCTTCATACGTGTGTTTATACACACAGTGCATAGGAATGATTGCTGTAGTGGCATTAGAAGTTGTCAAAGTTGTCAAAAACCAAACAAAAAAGTTGCTCTGTATGAATAAAAGTTATCTAAACAATTATTAAAGTTAACAAAAATTAAACATAGCATATATTCAAAGTGACAAAATTTAGCTGAGTTATCTCTCTGCCTGATTTTCTGAATAGCTGTTTGGTAACTTTCAGCAGTAAGTTTTTTCATGCCACAAAGTGGATGGCTCCAATAGCTAATCATTATACACAATATCCCAATGTGAAAAAATATTCATAGAGGATGCACATACATACCACCCCCCTCTCTGACACACACACACACACACACACACAGAGAGAGAGAGAGTGTGTTTTATGGTGCATATTGTTGAAAAGACTACCTAATGGCTTTTAGCATGACAGTCAATATAGACCCTGGCATTTTTAATAACATATAGCTTTGTCTATTTTAGTTATTATTAAGTGAATCTATGATTTTTTAATTTGTAGAGCCTATATATGATTGATAGAACAACGTCTACTCAAAAATAAGTCCCAGGTTCATGGGAAAGTAGAGCATCTATTTCTTATTGAATGATATACAGTAGTCCCATATACAATCAATACATACGTTTTATTGCAGGAACATTTTGATCCTATTATAAGACCAATGATATTACATTATCACTATGTTTACATTGATTAATGTTTAACTCATTCATAGATAGGTCATTTATATGTTATGATAACCTACTGTAATAGCTAATTAAACTTAACATTTTCAGTACTGAAAAAGAGAAGAAAAAAGTCACTCTAAATCTAATGCAGCTCACTTCCAGGTAAGTGGAAGTTCCATTGAAGATGCTGTGGGTGATGTACTGTAAAAGATTGTCTTGCCTTGACTATTAGGAGTATATAAATAACCAAACATTTTTCTGCATTAACTTGTTTTTCTTTTCTGCACTTCAACCTCGACAACTCTAAGCTAGAAATGTGTGCTTTGCACTTTTTATAGAACATTTGGTTAAGTGCTGACAAAGTAAAAGATAATATAGTATAACATGTAACCACTTGCTTTTAATAATCCCCAAGTTCTTTCTTCTCATCTGTACTGTACATGCAATCCAGATACTGTTGGAGTTAATTTTGTTCTGTCTCCAAGCATATTCTGAATGGCAAAACTTAACTTCTCAGGTAGAACAGTGGAATGGTGTCCCTCAGAAGGCGGTGGTCTATCCTTCATTGGATATTTTTAAGCAGAGGTTGGATTGCCAAGAGTCCTGAATGTTTTAGCTGAGATTCATGCAATGCAGGGGGTTGGACTAGATGACCCTTGAGGTGCCTTCCACCTCTACAATTCTGTGATTGTTAGCAATAAACAAGTAAAAGTAGCAAGGAGATGGGGTTAAAAAAAACTGGCATGAGGGTGACAGAAATTGAGTGTGAAATAGGAGAAGAAATTACAGGAGATGGGTAGAATTTACTTGGAGATGTATGGGTGGGAAGAGAAAAATATATAAGAGAAAGTGTTTCTACTTAACAGCCTCTGGATGAGCATACTCTGCCTTCAAAGAGGAGGCTGTCAGTACTTCCAGAGCAAGTATCTGTACTTCGAGGAAAGCTGAGCTATGGAACTCCTTGCTGCAAGGAAAATGTTGTGGCAGAGAATTTTGCGATTCCCAAAGATGGATTAGATATCAGTAGAAAGTGATGCCACTAATTATCAGTGGGTTGTCACAACCTATCTCCATCTGCCACCGTTTTGTGATTGACTCTGCCACTGCACCACCATTTTGTGACTGGTGGGTAATTTTCATCTATTTCCAGAGGGCCTGGGGAGGGTGTGTGTGTGTGAAGTTTAAAGACCCTTGTTCCAGAATAGTTACGCAATATTTCACTGTGCCATAAATTATACACAGAAATCATCCAGGGGCTTTTTAATTGCACACTTCCCTTATCCAGCATACATTGGTGGAATTACAGTTGGAAGGGACCTCAAAGTTTGTCTAGTCCAATCGCCCAATAAGGCAAAAAATGTTCTGCTACAGAATTGCTGAGAGGACGCCATCTGGCCTCTGATTAAAAATGAGGAACTTCATCCTAGGAAAGGGTTTATTGCATTTGGAACCTGTGGTTTCGGGTCTGACCCCTTTGCTGCCCCCCTCCCCAAAAGACAACATTTATTCCTTGCCTCTGTGTTCTCATGCATCTTAACCCTGTCCTCTCCAGGCTCAGCATATCCAACTCCTTCACCCTTTCATTCAAAAAATCACTTCCCACCACGCCATCCATGTACGCTTGGCTGGAACCGGCCGCTTTGAAAGACAACTTGTTTCAGTTGAACATTTATCGCGCCGCTCCGCCCTACCTTGCCCTTTCTATTTATTGCAACAGTAACAAAAAAGTCCAATCCGTGGGGCTTGCTTCCAACACCGACTTGAAATTGCGCAACTTGAAATACGTCGGCGGCGCGGGCCTGGCTCCCACTTGCCCACAGCCTGGAAGCGCCATGGTGAGGAAAACCCCACACAGGGACATTGACTGAAGGGGGAAAGAAACTCCCCTCGACCTACTCCCAAGTAAACACGCTTAGCGCCGCAGTCACCCCCCACCCACTTACCTGGGAGGAAGAGAGGCCCGCAATGAATGCAGCAGGGCTTATTTCTGAAGGAGACCCTGTTAGGGCTGAGCTATGCATAGCGCCTTCCACCCACCCACCTGCCCCGGCCTTCTCCGCTCTCCTCACCTCCGCAGAGGCTGAAGGCACCGCGAGCGCCTGCTGCTGCCGCGCCGGCACCCCAGAGCGGCAGCCTCGGCCAAGCGGAGCTCGGAAGGCCCCAGGCAGCTGCAGCAGCAGACACCGGCGCGCTCGCTGAGCCCTGGCGACGCCTAAGGCAGCTGCCATGGCTCCTGCCAAGCCGAACTCGCAGCAGCAGCCGCTGTTTTCCCCGCTCGCTCCGGCACCAAACTCAGAAAGATACACACACAGCTGAGCCGACCGACCGGCCGGCCCGGGCACAGAGAGGAACGGGACGTCGGAGCCCGCAGCCAATAGCGACCCAGGACGCCTCGATAGGCATGCTGGGGTTTGTAGTTGGTTGGATGAGTGCTGCCTCATAAACTCTCCCCAGTTGACGCGAAGTGCTGAGCCCGGCTGAGAGTCTAAAAGTAGCAAGAGACGCTATAAGGGAGAGTTTTCAGCAGAGGTGGACTGCTGGTTTCTGAGAGAGAGAGAAAGGGGCCTTCGTGAACTTACCTGATTTGTGTCTGGTTTTTTTAAGTGCTCTCCGTATGTTTATTCGCGGGTGAGGCGCGTCAGAGGCATAAATCCAAGGCTCTGCTGAGCAGAATGAGCAAGGAATAATAATATCGTTGCACGCCATCCCTGTCTCTGAGCGGTGTGAGATTCCAGGGCTCCAGGCACTTGCCCAGGGTTCACTTGCCAACGGATACACAGTGGTGTCTTTGTGATATTCCTGAGCCTCTGATGGAGGGGTTTCCATCATTACACCCCAAGAGGCTCCTTAGATTCGAACTGCCAGCTCATATTGCTCTCACCCCCCACCCCTTCTCCAACTTGCAAACTGCTTGGAAATACAACTATTTTTTCCTCTTGCTTACATCAGGTGAATTGCAATACTGCAATTCTGACTACCCAACTTTCTGGCTGACCCAGTCTTGCTGACGGGCTTTCTTAATGGGTCATTGCCCCTCCATTTGTTCTCTTTTGGTAGCCCATCTAAAAAAGTTGGGGGGGGGGGTCACTCTCGTTAACCACAGACTCTGGGTATTTTCTAATAGCACCACTTATCAGCCATCTGAAGAGCATTTTTATTTTGAGGTTTCAGCTTCCAGGGATTATGAGCTCACATCAAAGGCACTGAAGCTTTCCCTGTCCCTGGAAAGAGAAGTTTCACTTGGTAAATTTCCCCCTGTTTGGCAGCTTTATAGAGTGGCCAGCCTTATTTTTAAACATTTTGATGATGTGGGCAAGGCAGATGGCAGAGCCAAGGGTGCTCCTGCAGGAATAGAACCAATTGAAAAAACTAAACAAAAGAAGATTTGTGTTTGCTTCTGTGGCTGGTGCGGGCAGATGAGGGCTGAGTTCCAGTGTGGGATGATGGAGTTGTGCAAGGCAATGGGTGGGAAAGCAATGCCAACAGATGTTGCTGATAAATTTCCACATTGCTTTACTTTCTCTCTCTCCCCCTCACACACTGTCAGTCTGAGCTGAACAGAGCTTTCAGGTGGGGGCAGTGGCTGCTGCCCATTGGAACTAGTGGAACAGAGGCAAGGCAGTTAACATTAGACACAGCTGCTGTCTCTACATCAGGTGGTTCGGCTGAATAATAACACATGCTCCTACTTTCCTTATTCACCTGACACAGTCCCTGTATTTTGTCCTCAGTCCTTTATACATATGTACTTAGCACATGCATGAGCCCAACCACCTGCTATGTATTAGGATCTGAAATGATGGGTAATTTGTGTCTACATTCGACCATATATTGGATATGTCAAAGTATATGTTGCGGGGTGTGTGTGTGTGCTTTTCAGCCTGTGGGCCTCATGCCTTTCTAGAAAAGCTTCACTGAGCCACATGCCACATGGAGGAACCAGAGACAAAAGTGGGCAGAGCAATGGAAAGAAAGAAAGCAGAAAAAAAAGATATGCACTATTTTTTGGTGGGAGCTGCCTCCCTCCCATAATTCCTCAGAGAACAGACATGAAGTTTCCACAATTAAGTGCTGGATGTCTGGTACACTTTCTATTCTTAAAACAGTTATAAATTTTGTTTTAGCAGTCATAGCTTGCTAAAACGTTTAAGCTGTGCATAACCTAGTCTACAATCCAGTTTAACATAGTACTGTTGATTCCGTGTCTGAAAAACAAGCTTACCTTCAAATGAATGGAATTTGAAGAATTGTTAAGTGAGTTCCAAACACCATTCAAAATATTTGCCTTGAAAATTCAATTAAATAATGAATTTCTGCAACATACTTCAGTTAAGTAGTCACCTTAGTAGTGGGCTGGATCGTATTTAAATACAGTGGTACCTCGGGTTAAGAACCTAATTCGTTCTGGAGGTCTGTTCTTAACATGAAACTTTTCTTAACCTGAAGCACCACTTCAGCTAATGGGGCCTCCTGCTGCCGCCGCGCTGCCACTGCACGATTTCTATTCTTATCCTGAAGCAAATTTCTTAACCCGAGGTAATATTTCTGGGTTAGCGGAGTCTGTAACCTGAAGTGTATATAACCTGAAGCATATATAACCCGAGGTACCACTGTATTGGATCTACAGTGCAAGCATATACACATCAAATCAAAAGTAAGTTTCATCAAGTTCAGTGGTGCTTACTCCCCCAGTAAATGTATATGGTTGCAACTTAAATTACTTTGCATATCCTATTCAAGTTCTTTCATGATAGCCAAAAGGACTAATATGAAAGCATCAGTGGCAGACCCCTCTCCCTCTCTGTTAGATGCACATTCATTAGACCATGTGTAGAGTCTCTTACATCAGAAGGATTTGAGAAAAGCTGCAGTCCATAAAACATTTTGACATTATATATGTAGAAGCGCCAATGGTCATACCATGCAATATTTAAGAAAGATGAAACTGTAACAAACATCTGTGGGCCAAAGAAGCCCCTGGCCAGATTCTGCAATGATTCTGCAATGAATAAATAATCCAACTAAGATTCACATTTTATTAAATTCAAATTTAGTTTTGTGTCTGGGGAACCTGAAAATCCAGCCTGTGCTCCTCCCCATTTCCATTTTTGAAATTAAAGAAACATTAACTATGCTTAAAGGCTGCTTAAAAATTTAGTACTAATATTTAGAATGCTGTGATTACAACATCTTGTTGTAATGTAAGATTTGTATTGAAGTGGGATTCAAAAGTTGATTTCCAGCTGTGGAAAGGATGCTGTATTTCCTCTGTGTTTCCAACCAGCAGAAAGAACATAAGAACAAAACCACCCAGCTCTTGACAAGAGCCTCTTGTCTTTTGGTAGCCATAGAGCTGTCATACTAAATTTCCCTTTAATAACATGTCTTTCACGTGACATTGAATGCACTTCATGTGGAAGGAAAGCTTCAGAGCACTGCTGACATGTCATTTGAGGAAAGGAGGCAAAAGGAGAAAACTGACTAGAACAGAATACATTAATTTTGCTCTCGGATCGTCATGTACTTAATCCAACCACTCCTGACAAGAATGAAAGCAACTCAAGAGCCTCAGATCTGTTGTCCTTTTGATATAAACTGGTTAACTTCTGCTTAACTCTAATTTAAATCAGGGATGGAGCACCTGTGGCCTTCCACATGTTATGGACTCCAGCTCTCATCAGCCCCAGCCAGCATGCCCAATGGCAGAGCCAGCCTGGGTGAAATGCTGCCTCAAGTGGCAGAAGTGCAAGAGGTGGCGCTCTGCGTCCCCCCCCTTCCGCTACCAAGCGGGCAGCATTCTGGCACAGAGAAGCCAACTGAGCAGTGGAGACTTCCGGGTTAGCGCCAGCGGCTAATGGCGGATTCCCTCCGAGCTCCGGAGGGAATCGGCTCCACAGGATCAGGGTCTTACCGCTGCGGCGACGCGGGGACCCCTAAAAATCACAGGCGGTGAAGCCTGTGAACCTGGTGACTCGGCGGGCACCATTTGTGCCCCCCCGACCTGCGAAGGAGCCTTTTTAAAGGCTTCGGAACGGGGGACGGGGTGAGCGGCGCGGTGCTGAGAGTCGACTGCTTCTCCTGTGGAGTGAAGCCGCGTTGCCATGGCCGGAGAGTGCTGACTTCTTCTTGTGATTTGGACTTCAAAATAACAACCCGTGAGTAGTACGGAAATTGGATTTTTAAAGAATTTTTTTTTGTGTGTGAATTAGCCACAATCGGGGAAGGCGCGAACAGGAAGTCCGCCTCCCCGTCTTGTAAACAACCTAAAACAAGGACCTGCTAACTAAGGTCGAGAGAAATTTTTCTTTTATTATTGAGCAAAAGATATTAATTTCACGATTTGGCACTAGAAGAAACCTTACTGGAGGATAAGAGCTAATTTTGGGGGCTGAAGTGCCACCCCCCCGGACCCGGGAGTGATCCGCGAGAGAGCCTGTTGAAGGTATTGAAGAGTTTGACAGCTGTCAAATTAGCTGTCAAGACGGAAAAAGAGAACTTTGTTTCTGCTGCTTCTGCTGGCTACATTTGTTACAATTTGACTATACTTTGTTGAAAACAAGGAAGAACTGATACAAACTAATTTGATTTTTGGATTTGAACTGGAAAGAATACCAAGTAACCAAAATCCCTCTAGAGGGGGTTTTGGGACATTACAAGAATGGCTGAAGGAGGGAAAATTCAAGCTGAATTGGACAGAGTCTTTGTTCTCTTGGGAAAGCTACAAGGCCAAATTGATGTTTTGGCTACAAATGTTGCAACTCTGGACTTAACAGTAAACAAATCCATTGAATTTGATAAGGAATTGACTCAGGAAGCCCATGCAGCTGGGCAAGAAGAGAAACTTGAGAGTTTTGAGAGTGTGAAGAAAGAGATATATGTTGTTCCTGAGGAAAAGGAAGGAGGAGCTGTAACTTTGCAGATGATAAAGGAGAGCCAGAGGCCTGACATGATGGCTACAAAGGAAAATAAGAACTTGATGGTGAAAATTTGGTCTGAATTGGAGACTGAAGAATGGAGAGATCTCCTTATGTGGAGATCTGAAGACCCAAGGATTACAAATTTGATTAAGGTGGAAGTTGGAGCTTTGGAGACATTTGGATTTGAAAGGAGTAAGAAACAAGATTCAGGCTCCACTTTTAAGTATGGAGGTCTGGCTGGAAGAAACATGGACCCTATTGGACTAGAGCTTCTTCGAGATTTGGTGCTTAATACCAAGGACTATCAAAAAAACCGGCAGAGAGGAATTGAGAGAGAATTAAGAGCCTCGGATGTGAGTTCTCCAGGCTGATAGTAGATTGACTGATGGACGCTTGTTGGGGATTGGAACCGGGAAAGGGGGGGGTGGAGTCTGGGAATCCAAAGGGTGTATAATTATAATCTGTTTTGCTTTTACTTTGTTTTGTTATTTGTATGAGAATTGAGGAAATTGTGGAAGGGAATTTAGGCCGACTTTAGAAAAAGGTTTTAAGAATAAGCACTGATGTATAATCATTGATGTTTACAAGGCAAAATTGGTTTTTCAAAATGAACTAAATATAAAATATAAAATATAAAAAGGTTAAAAATTAGGGACAAGAACTTGTTGAACCAACAATTTGAATTGGAATACAAGAGGGGGAGGTGTGGGGAAGTCAGGGAAATATGTTATTGAAAATAAGGATTGTGAATTCTATGTGTTTTTAAACTTTTTTGTTTCTTCTGTTTTGATTTTTTAATGTATTACAATGGAAAATTTTAATAAATAAGAGAAGCCAACTGAGCAGCAACACTTGGAGAAGCACCTGGCTCCCACCGAGTTTGGCACAAACCAGGGGGATGGCAGTGGCAGAAGTAGGTTGTGGCACACAGGGCCAGGAGTCGCCAATTCCCATTTCACCACAGATTGGCAACCCCTTGTGTAAGCAAGCAAGCAAGCAAGCAAACAAACAAACAAACAAACAAACAGGGTTCTGCACCAGTCAGGTTCATCGTTCTTTTTTTAATTATCCAAATCAGTTCCAGATCAGACACTGGCTTCAAAATATGGTTTGGCAAATCCGCTCCACTTCTCAGTGGGGAGGAGTTGCGGTGGACCGCGTGGTCAACCACTCCCCACCGGGGGCAGGGGACTTTGTCCCCTGTTGCCTGGAGATCCCGGCCACGTCAGAGCCCGGCCAGCCAATCCGCAGCCAATCAGTTTGGCCACTCTGAACTTGTTTTGAACTAGTTTAGAATATGTCATATAGGATCTAGATGAATTCAAGGACCCCCACTATAAACTGATGTCAATATTATCGTTGTTTGCAGTTGCAATCCATTTCCAGTTAAATAACTATTACGAGAAATAAGTAGCTTATGAAAAATTGTATTTTGATATGCTAGTTCAGCCTTTGCCAACTTGGTGCTCTCTAGATGGTTTGGACTATAGCATCATCCCCAGAGAGTACAGCTATTGGTGAAGGGTGTGCTAGTTCCATGTATGACTAACACTACATCCTGCAGAGTTTTGTCAATTATATGGCAAACAGAATGAGTGCTGAGTGTCCAAATATCTTTCCCACACTAGCTTGCATAGCAGAACCGGAAAATATAATTTGAGCTCATTTCAGGGATTTTTGTTTGTTTGCATGTCTCCCAGCACTGAAGAACAGCAATCATGGGGCTATTTGATAAATCTGTGACACGATGATCCCATTTACAATTCTGTGTATAGTTCTGCTCATCCCATTTAAAAGTACTATGGAGTTAGGAAAGGGAGAGAATTTTTTATTTATCTAATATTGAATCAAGCGATAACCAACAACCAACAACCAAAGATAGAAAAGGCGTGTTTAATACATTGAGGAGGGAAGGAATTTTGAGTGGGATAGTGAAGCTTGGTTCTTTGACAGTGACTTATTCCTCTATCCCAGCCTTGTGTACCTTTAAGCCTCTTTTAGCAGCTGCAAATTGCAGAAAAGAAAGCTGAATAATGAGCCCAATATTTAATCCTTTGCTTACCAGAGCTTGCCAACCTTTTTGAGCCAAAAAGTGTTGTGAGTACTGGTCACAAAATGACTGCTGTGGGGGCATAGCATAACATAATGGCTGCGGTGGGTGTATGACGTAACAACCACCACGTCTTAAAGAGAGGAGGGAAACCAGGGACTCAGCTATACTGCTGCAAATAAAATGTTTTAAGTGTGTTTTAAGTGCAATATACAACGTGACACTAGATGGGGATGGTGAGCCTTATAGAAATTTCAAATTTCAATGGGTAACCAGCCTATTTTTTAAAAAAGCATTTTCAGAATGTTTTTTATATGTGTGTAGATTCCAGGACCACAAAATGGTATGGCCGTGCACTCCACCCGAGGGAGCAGCTTCATCAGTCACCACCATGCTTGCTCACAGAGAGAAGCTCTTTGTACCTCTCCCAGCTTCAGAAGAAATAGAGGGGTGGGCATACCATCCTGGGAACCAATGAAATGTGGGCATGTTCAAGGGGTATCCTCAATGCAGGGGTTGCTGAGTGAGTGCAAACTGGAACTGAGCAGGAAGAGCAAATAATCTCTTTTTTTGTACCCCACATTGTCAACCCCTGATTTATGCAGAGTCACAAAATAAGCAGTCTTCGTATAACATAATTTGTATAGTCCATAACATAAAACATAGACTCTATTTATAAAATAAATAACAAGTAACTATTTCACGGGAGTAAAGGAGCTATCAACTTCTTTTATTAGCTTCTTTTTATTAGCTTCCTAAAGCTGGAGAGTTCAGGGAGCCTGGCTGTCTTTTCTCACTTTCTCTTGCCGTTGCTTTGAATTTGTACAGCGAAACAAACACCATGTCCCACAGTGGCAGGGGTGTGTGACAGGGCCGGTTACACAATGGGAAAGCACATTTCTAACTCCGTGTGAGCTGTCATTCCAACCTTTCTGTTGCAGCCATGATGGTAACATGAGGAGAAGAGGTCCTATTGTTCGCAGGCCTCCCTTGAAGCGATTTCGTGTGGTGACTGAAGTGACTCTTATACCACTGTCTACGGGAGGTGATGGAAATGACATGCCCCAAATGTCACCTCTGCAGCAGTTAGACTGGGAAGCCTAATGCGGTTTTATCTGTCTGTCTATCCACACACACACACACACACACACACTGCGTGTCCTTTATCTCAGAGCCCTTAGTCGGGCCTAGCACTTTGTTTTACATTGTGTACCATACAATACAACTTGTAGTCGTTCTGCTTCAGCAACCATAAAAATACATATGTGAAATATATTTGCCCTTTAACAAATTTCATTTCATTCCATCAGTGCAGAATTCACTTTCTTCATATGCTTTCAAGTGTACGTTGTCCTGATTGCCACTCTGGACAGGATTCAACTAATGAGTCTTATCAGTGGAAGCCCTGTGCAACGACTTCCACTTGCACAAGTGGGCTTTGCCCCTACCCAAAATTGGCTTAGGGTGGGGGAGGTCAGGAGAACCCTGAGAACAGCACACAGGGAGGAAGGGGGGGTTGCTCCATCTGGCAAGCCAAACCTGTTGGATAACCAGCCTCATATAGCCAACATGTTTAAGTCAAATTAATGCATAAATGGGTTAACGCCATAGAGTAGCTTTCCTGCCACGCTTATGTCACTCCTGTTCATCTTGGGTGGAAGGTAATCAAGCCTATTATTTCCCTTCAGTCTCCCAGGAAGCTCAGTGTGTAAAGAAGTCTGAGTTGGTTGCTCCAAGCTCAGGCTGCATGGCTTTCACTAGCCATTCTTGTGGTCCTATACCAATAATTTAGAAACTTTCACCACTACAACTAAGCAAAGTTTTACTGCATGTGTTTTATGACTGCTTTATGGAAAAGCACATGAATCTGACCATTGAATAGTTTGTAAGTAATTTTTTACTTGCCAAATGTGCTCTTTCTCTATGCTACGGGAAAAGGGGAACTCTGGAAGGAATTTAGAAGGGCATATTTTAAAGTCTAATAGCCCATATTTCTCACATTTTACTTTGCTGCATATTCTGTGATTTTTTTAATCTCTGCTGTGGTTGTCTCACCCAAGAGAAGTTGCCCTAAACTTGGATCTTGGCACACAGGAATTATCCTTTTGTACCTATTTTTTCCCCCTTGCCACCAACAGAACCATCACCTTAACACAATGTTTTATACTTCCCTCTGTCTCGATGCTCATTGATCAAAAGGAGCAACCATTTTGTAAATAGTGTATATCACTCAGATGTGGCCAGTGTGGTTCTTTAGCCCACACAGGGCTCCCCGTCAGTTGAATGCTTTGTCTTATTTCTGGAAAATGTGCTGAGTGGAACTGAAGATCTGCTTTTATTTATTGATTGCCCTGTTTCCAGAGCAATCAGCTGCTAATCTCACTCTCTCTTTTTCTGGAACATGAGCTGTATTTTTGTCTTATGATGGGAAATATACATAATTACTTTCTGCCAAATATAAGTACTTAAGGTTGCATACCTCACCCCACTCAGGTTGCTACTGCCTGCTCATACAGCCCCCGAACAGGGCATTCAGGCATGGGGGACATGGGATACAGGGGTTAGAAGGGGGCTGAGCCAGCCCAGGATCCCCTGGACCCTGAGTGAGCCCTACTACAGATGGCATCGGGCCTGAGTGTGGTGCTGGTGCAGAAATATGTCTTCCCCTCCCCTTCTTTCCTGGCTGGCAGGACTGCAGTGGTACCTCTGCTTCTCCATTAAGCCCCACTGCTGCCTGGCTGGGGTTTGGATTGAATAAACACGTCAATGATTGCTTTTCTTAGCAAAGCAACACAAATAAATCCTTTATTCTCTAGAGGCTTGTGCACCATGTAAACACGTTGCTTTTTTAAATCCAGTCGTTCCCTACGGACATGTAAATTATATTGTACATTTTTTTCTGAGAGGTATGACTGACTTCAATTAAGGGAGATGCTTTGCATGTGTGAAGGGAGACGCATGGAAAGCTGCTGAATGAAGTCTGAATGGGAGTTTCGTGTGTCCGATGAAGTTCACACAGAGTATAGACTGATAGGACAGGATGCAATACCCCAAAGACCTTTCATTTGCAAGGCTCCAAACCTGTAGCTATTTCCGATGCCATGGGGCACATGAGAGCAAAACAAAGCTGCAGTTTATTACTGTAACCCACTTTCTCTCCCAGAAATTCCCTGTTAGCTAGGGAACAGTGGGGTTGATGATGGGGAAGAATGCCAGGGCTCCTAAAATAATGTGAAATGCCTTCACTTTGCCCGTTCTGTGTTTTCCAAAAGAAGGTGCAAAGGAGTGAGAGTGTGCAAAGGCCAGAATTTATTTCGCAGAAAAGAGGGAAGCAAGCAAGAGGAACAACTGAGGAAGGTATGTACTTGCAGGTAAGTTGGTAAGTCACAAAACAGAATCTGGAGTCCAATGCCTAAGTAAGCCATAGGTGAGCAATTAATTTCTTAGGTCTGTCTCTCACTACAGTTGTACCTCGGAAGTCGAATGGAATCCATTCCAGAAGTCCTCTCTACTTCCAAAGCACGGCTTCTGATTGGCTGCAGGAAGCTCCTGCAGCCAATCAGAAGCCATGGAAGCCCCGTCGGACATTCGGCTTCTAAAAGAACATTCAAAAACTGGAACACACACTTCTGGTTTTCGATTGTTCAGGAGTCGAAACATACGAGTTCTGGGGCGTTTGAGAACCAAGGTACGACTGCACACATCTGTACTGAGGTGTAACTCTAGGTGTCTCTATCACTTCAGCAGCTGTGGAACTTCTGTTGGATAATCGCTGCATGAGGGTAGAAGACAGCAGCTGTTTTCTCCTCCATCATCTTCTGTTGCTATTTTTTAATTTTTTTGTTTACTTTCTCTCTGTAGTTGCCTTCAGTCTTTCTTTCCTCTCTTGCTCTCTTGAGAACTCTCCCCTCATTTCCTTGGATCAAACTCTTCTACCCCCTCCTAAGGTTCAGACAGGGTTTGCTCCAGTCACCCCACATTGGGGGGCTAAATGATGGAAGGTCAAGAGAGGTGAGCCCAAAAAGATTTCCTGTGACAGGAAGTTCCACAATCTAGGTGCAACCACAGCAAGGCCCTCTCCCATATTCCTATCTCCTGTCTTTCCACCATGGTGATTTATGAAGTCACTCCCATCCCATTTAATCTACGCAAAGTAGGTGACTGGTCCAAGGTCAGTATACTTTGTGAAGATTTTAAAGTAGGTATCCTCACCGTCCAACCGTCCAACACCGTAACCAGTACCACACAATGCTTGTGTGTGACTGCAAGTTCCTTGAGTGAATTTGTTTAGTCAAAATGTACCTGAGGGATATTTCTTGGAAAGTTTCACAAGATGTGCAAGATTTCCATATAGTATCCGTTCCTGAACTGGCTCGAATGAAGCTATTGTCCTGGTGTTCCAAAGCAGCAAAAAGCTGTTTAGCAGCTAGATGGAGTCATTGGCTTGTAAATCGCCTCCGAGCCTTACTGTTTTTCCTTCAATTTACGCATACTGAGAAAATTCAAGTGATGCCTTAAGTAGGTATTTAATCATTGGCTCAATTATACATTATTAAGAATTTATATCCCTCCATGGATATCACTGGAAAAGGGTAAAAGGGTCAAGATAGAATTGCAATGTGATTTTATTCTGAAGACTGCTGAGGGAGTTGTGAACCATGGTTGCTTCCTCAGTGCATTAGAGGTCTCAGAAATGAGGTGAGGCCCAGAATGACCCAGGGATGACACTTTGTTCTATGGTGTGAGTTCTCTGATATGTAAAGGGAGAGGTGGAATTACTGTCCCTTAGGTGCACTGGAAATGGAACCTAGGGATGCCCTAAGGCAGGTGTGGGGAATCTGTGACCCTCCCGATGTTGTGGAACTATAACTTCCATCATTCCTGATCACTTGGCTGGGGCTAATGGGAGATGGAGTCCAACATCCCAAGAGCTACAGGCTTTAAGTGTGTTTCTTTTTTTACTTTTATTTTATTTATTTTGTTTAAATAAGTAGTACAGAAAAAACAACAGCAAAAAAGAAAGAAAATTAGATTGAATACAATCCAAAAATATTGAAAGCAAATATTACATACTTATCATATAATACTCCCCCCATCTGCAGCTTCCCTCCGCCACAATTCGACTTTTTTGAATCTCTATTTCCACCTTTATCTTTGCATTCTCCAAATGTATCATTGTTTGTATTTCTTTTATCTCTTCTCTTTTCCAAATCATAGATATACCTTACATTTTTATTCTAGGCATATTAGCATATCTTTCTTAGAACAACATTTTAACATATAATCTTCAAAACATTTCCATTCCCTTTTTAATTTTTTATTTGACTGATGTCTTATGATTGAGGTTAGCTTTGCCAGTTCTAAATATTCATTTAATTTGCAAATCCACTCCTATTTTGAGGGCAAGATTTGAGATTTCCATTTAGAAGCAATCACTACCCTGGCTGCCGTAGTGGCATGTAGAAAAATTCTTTTTTCCACTTGCGGTATATCTTTCCCTATCAAGCCTAGGAGATATGCCTCTGGTTTTTTAACAATTGGGATTTTCAACATTTTCTTTAACTCCTCATGTATTGTTTCCCAAAATTTCTTAATCTCCTTACAACCCCACCACATATGTATTGTTGTTCCTGCTTCTTTGTCACATTTCCAACAGAGGTTGGATTTCAATTTATAGATTTTGGCTAGCTTAACTGGTGTTAAATAGCACCTGTGGAACATTTTAACAAAATTTTCTTTAATCGTATAAGAGGCGGTAAATTTTATATCATCTCACCAGAATTTCTCCCGTTGCTCTAAGTTTAAGTGTGTTTCATGGTCAGGTAGACACTTCAAGAAAGACCAACTAACTTCAACGGCAAGAACATCTGGAGTGGAACAGTTCCATGTAGGAGGAGGGTTGTTTAGATACCTGGGTCCTATGCTCTTGACTGCCTTTCTAGACCAAGACCAAATTACTGGTTTTATCAGCTTGGTCAGGACTATGTAGCATGTTGGCAGTCTTAAGGTTGTCCTATTGAGACATCAGCCATCCCTTCCTATTGCTGCATCCAAATTAGTCTGCTCTCTTATACTAAGGTCAACAACTCACATACTTCTCCTTCTGCCCTTTGTCCCCAGTGCTGATTAGCTACTACTACCCATCTTGGTTATACATGACTCCTTGCCTGCCCTCTCTCATTGCTGGTGTTAACCCCTGCTTTTTTTGCCTGGCTATCTCATTCTTTCCAGTAGCACCAGATGCTTCATGATTTCTTTGTCCTCTGTTGTTTGCAAGCTGTAGAACCGCATGCTCCGTCGGGGTGATGGTGAGGAGAGAGAAAAGAAATAGCCTGCATCTGTTATAAATGGCAATCGTCTAGGGATGCCTAGTGGTATAACCAGCCATGAAAGAGAATGTTTATCAAGATTAAAAGCTCCATTATCCTTATCACACAGAACCCAAGAAGGTCAACCAGATTACAAGCTGAAGGAGGTGATGATGATTCCTTTAGAATCCGAACCCGCTGCTAAGATAAACCTTTTAAAGATATATGTGATACAATACTGCAAGCACATCATTCAAAACAGATTTTGCATTCCTTACTATGGCAAAAACCCTCCAGCACAACTGGGAATGCTGGAGAAGAATGTAAATGTCCAAAAGGAATATTGGGCCCCTTTTGGAATGATTTCTCCCCAATACTAGTAAGACAATGACTGGGCATTGCTCTTTATGTCATGGGAGGGGCTGTAGCTCAGTGGTGAAGCATTTGCCTTGCATGCAGAAGGTCTCAGGTTCAACCCCCAACATTTCCTGGTGGGGCTGGAAGAAACAATGGCCTGAAACCCAGGAGAGCTGCTGGCAGCCAGTGTAGATAATATTGAGCAAGATGGAGCAATGGAGCTTATACATGTTCCTATATCATTCTCATCTCATAGCAACTGTTCTTTGATATCAATACCAGCTTGATTGCAGAGTTGTGTGTTCATATCACCATAAATAAAGTGTTTTTAAAGGCAGAAAATAAAATAACCCAAATGTCATCTTTTAAAAACACTTTTGTGGATTTATTTTGCTTGAATATTCTCTCTCTGTGTTGTGTACTAAGCTTGGATCCTAGAACAATAGGCAGGTAGGATCCTAGAATGCAGCAAGTGATTGGCTTGCAGGAGAAGACCAATCAGGCTCCAGGAGGAAGTTAATCAGCCTATTAGGCTGGTAGGATTGTAAAATACAGCAACTGATTGGCCTGCAGGAGAAGACCAATCAGGCTCCAGGACGGAAGCAGAATCAGCCAATCAGACGGGACTCATTGTGTAAATAATGTATATAAAAGCCTGAGGTTTTGGGGGTAATTCAACCACTGTTTTACAAGCTGCAATAAAGAGCATGACTCTGAGTATATTTCACTTTCTCAAGCATGCTCTCATCACCTACCACCTCGTTTTCTTTGTATGATAATCTACTACTTTTAGTGCCCCAAACTGTTCAGATTTCCATTTCATAACAGTATCATAGCATGCCACTGACTGTCCTTCACATCTGGGTTAAATACAGCTTCCCCCCCTCCCATTTGGCATGAAATCTCCCCCCTGTAAGCCTGTTAAGGACTGCTTTGGAAGAGTGCCCAGTCACCTTAAGACTATTGCTATTGTCTTGCATTCATTTATCAACCTGCACACACACAAAATCCTTACTTAGGTATGTATTATTGTGTTCTTGCCTTTTCAAAAACAAACAAACAAGCAAACAAACAAAAGCCCATGCCTTTTCAGGGAGAAAAGAAGGCTTGCCTTTCAAAATGCCCAATGTGAAACAAGGCACTTCAAATAATTACAGTTGCATGTTTCTGTTCCATGAGCTGAAAATGCACCATTTGTTGATGAGAGCATCACTTGCCGCCGTTCCATTGTGTTCTGGTTAGTGGAATAATGAACAGTAGACATAAAATTGCCAATGCCTAAGAGTGAAGCCGATGAATGAAGATTTTTCTTCTCTTGCTGTATTCTGAAACCTCAATGATCCTCCGCTTAGGTTAGCCAATATGGCATCCCCCTTCCCAGTGTTTTGTACTACAACTCCTGTCAGTCCCACGCAGCAGGGCCAATTGTCAGATATGATAGTAGTTGAAATCTGAAACAGCAGGAGTACACCACATTGGCTACCCCTACTCCCTGGGAGAAGCCCCTGGCTCAGTGGTAGAACATCTGTTTTGCGTGCAGAAGGTCCTAAATTCAATCCATGGCATCTCCAGAAAGGGCTGTGAAAGACCTTTGCCTGAAATCTTGGAGAGCAGCTGCCAGGTAGTGTAAGCAATATGGAGCTAGACGCACCAATGGTATGACTCAGTACAACTGGATAGCTCAGCTGGTTAGAGCATGGTGCTGATGACGCCAAGGTTGCCAGTTTGATCCGCATATGGGACAGCGGCATATTCCTGCTAGCAGGAGATTGGACTAGATTATAGTCAGGGTCCCTTCCAGTTCTATGATTCTATGATCCTTCAGCCTATGATCTATGTGCTGTGCTTTGATTTTCAGAAACAAAGGTTGCCATGGCTTATTTCTGGCTTCTTGGCTTTCTTTTTAGCAACTGTTTTTCAGTGTTACCGATCTCATCTATCTATCTTATTATGTTGTGTTCCAAGGCCTCTTCACACCCTGTGAATGCAATTACAATCCCATGCTTTATTTATAAGCAAGACAAAGAACACTTCCCTCTATATTATCTCAGCTGGACTCACTTTGCTTCAACCTCTGGTTTCTTTTTCACTTTCAATGCTCATCTTTGCTTTTTGTCTCTCCTTCTGGAAGCTACTCCTGATCATGTTAGCTTATTAGCCTTAATCCCTGCAAAACAGCAGAAGAGTCTTTATCAGGCTTATCAGATATATATATATATATATATATATATATATATATATATATATATATATAAAATATTATTCTTAGCATCCATTGCGAAAAGTGTTTTCTGCTTCTTCAGCTTTGTAATTTCAGAGCTTGTTCAAAAATGAGGGGACCACTTACCGTGGCTTGAATTTTGCACAAAGCAGAGGGAGTGATGCTATTTCCCCTCTTCTTAAACTAGCATTTCTATAGTTAGCCATTGCTTTTAACACCCTCCACATCTCCAGTTGTGAGCCACAGGTTCCCTGTTGCAGAAGTTAAAGGCTGTTTCACTTTTAACCCGGCCAGAGTTTGAGCAAATTATTTAAAAAGCAGGGCCCAGCTCCAAAAATGTACAAAGTAATCAGGGCTGGATGAAGACATTTTATTGTTAAAGTAAGAGACAAGATGTTGCCTTGCCACATTGTATACCTAAGCTAACCAGATTGGCAGTTGCTTACTTAAGAAGATCAGAAGACACCTGAATCTGGCCAAGGATCCATCTGCTCCAACAACCTGTTTTCATCTGATCAACCAAATGCCCATGGGAAGTCTACCTGTCAGGGACTGGACTGAGGAAGAATGGTGGGACCCCGCCGCCCCTTCTCCTGAACCTTCCCAAGAACAGGAGGACAGTATTGATTTAGAACAGTGGTTTGCAGAGGGAGAAGGCAGAAGCTGGGAAATACTGGAGAGGAAACAGCTAGCAGAAGAAACACTGGAAGAGAGAGAGTTAACAGGTTCACTGTCTTTAGAAAGCATTCATGACCCCCCCCCTTTGCCTAAGACTAGATGGGCTTTGAGAGTGATAGAACAGAAAGCGCAGCGGCAACAAGCTCAGATTTCCTGAAGTAGGAGTGACGTAGATTAATGGGAACGGAGGGGGTGAACCTTCATTGGGAGCAACACCTTTTTTTTAGAGAGAGAGATGCATTCCTTGGTCTCTTGCTGTGATTATTAAAGAAACTATCTAGTGAGAATGCTCCTTTCATTTGATCTGCTTATTTACTGCCACCAGGGGAGGGATCCAATTCCCCAAAGCCTGACACTACCTTTGTTTGAAACTCTGTCCTGCCATGTGGTACCCCAAATCCTCCTGATCCAGTGCGTGTGGATCCAGTGCGTTGAGACATCATTCCTGATGGTTGTAAGTTGCCCATGGCTCACTTCCATAAAGTAGTGTGCTCAACACGTGAGCCTGGTAGACCTTCATCTTGGTATTGGACATTAACATCACATTCTCCCATACCCCTTGGTGTGAGGGAGGGGGAGCCATTGCCATAGTTCCTTTGCCAAATGCACTTGTCGAGCTCAGTATTACTGGTTATGGTGGAACCCAGGTAGACAAAATTGTTGACCACTTCAAGCATGTGGTCAGCACATATTGCTTGCATATGCTCTATGCTAAACACATGGAGGTCACACATAAGGCCTGCCACTGTGACCCCGATCTACTGCCCCCCCCCCAATTTTCAGAAAATTGTTTCTGGTCACATGTGTTTGGCTTTACTCATCCCAAGTTCTGTGAGACTTCCTAGTAAATGAATTGAGCACTGTAGCCAGTTGGTATTTAACTGCACATTGTAGTCCCATCAATTCGAATGTGACTCAATCTGACCTAGGCACTAAACAGGTGTCAACAGAGTCCATGTGTTCAGGGCTTCCCTCCCCTTCTCCGCGCATCTAAAGTAGTGCATAATTCAGACATTTCCACACAGGCTTTAAATGCAGCCACCCCATTTTCAGGTCTCAGTTTTTCCTGTCGAAAAGGGCAGGAGAAAGATAATAGAAATTGGGCTTCTGCACATGTGAGCCTTGTGAGTCCATCGAGCTTACTATAGTGAGCCTATACTGCTTCTCCATCTCCCACACCAGATGACAACAAGGGACTGAATCAGGCTCAGCCATGCCTAGCTTTGCCGGTTTGCTCTCAAAACAGTTTTCACGGCACACTGAACTTTTTTATTTGTCTTAATAATACCCAATATCATTGCTACTCTGTGCAGGTGATGCGGTTTTATTATTCCAGTACCATCTCAGCAATGAAAGATTAATTCATTTTAGTTTCCATTTGACCTTTAATTATAGGGAAACAGAAATTATGGTATTTATTTCACATCTAAAGAAAGTCATCTGCTGAAATGCTAATAGGCAAGTTGAGAAATGATCTTAAATTGGTTCGCATCTTTCTCCCAAAGAGACATCTGATTCTCCTTTCAAATGAAGGCCACATTAACCAAATATCAAATATGTGGCTTTGTGTGTGTGTGTGTGTGTGTCTTCCATATTTTTAAACCAGAGGATTCCTGGCAGCAGTGTTAAACAATAACTCCATTGGCTGATAAGGAAATGGCACATGACGCACAGCTATAATGTTAAATTAATTATAAGGCTTTTGGCGTGGTGCCATTAAAACTTCAGACAAGGTGTTTAGCTAATATCTCTGCAGGCTAGCCCTTAAAAGGGATTCAGTGGTGATTACTGTGCAGAAGAAAAGCAGGCTAACATAGACACATGGAATCAGGAGGGACCACAAGGGTCATCCAGTCCAATCCCCTGTAATGTAGAAATCGTTTACCCAACACGGGGCTAGAACCCATGACCCTGAAGTTAAGAATATCATGATCTACCAGTCATTAACCAGATCGTTCATTTCCTTGTTTCCTCTCTCCCTCTCCTCCCCCCTCTCTGTGTGTAGAATGTCCATCTGTGTATACCTAGCGTTTCCCCCCCCCCCAGCCAGAACTCATGGGGAGGACAGGAGGAAAACCAGCACTGCAACAGCTACGCTTCCATTGGTTGATGGATGAGGCTGGGTTAGTCTGCCCCTTGCCAGGTGATGCAGCCTTCTGGTGGGCCTTGGTGCCTGTTGGGATATTCCGTTCCACCTTAAGGAACAGGCATGATTGTTGTGTGTCACATGCCTGTTTACACTCCAGCACAGCTTGCTGGGAACTTCCATTTGTGTATAGCTTTTGCTTTACCCATCTCGCTTTGGACACGAAGGAGATCAGACATGTTTCCTTTTGTCCTGATGTACACCGAATAAACTGCTTGTAAATATGCTCACACAGCCTCTCCTGTCACTTCTGTTGCGTAGCGTTTACTCTGCTGAGTAGCGTGCCCTAGCTTCTGAAGCTCGGGTCACAGATTCATGCTGCACCAAGGACTGGAGTTCGCCTGGCACACCGGCCGGTGGGCTGGAGCCAGCTGGGGGCCCCCGTTTCCTTGGTTGCATGCCAACAGTGCCTTGCTTGGTAGCAGAGGCCAGAGTATCTCTCTTTTCAAATCTCTAGGGCAATTGGTGGTCAGAGCAGAGATAATTAATGATGACAACAACCACCACCACCTAATGAACCAAGGGATTTCTGGAACTCAGTTCCATCACAGTTGAGTTTTTTAATCTCATTCCCAGCTGGCGGGTTCCAATCCTTGCCGAGTTCTTGATGCATTTTAGCTACGTTTTCCTAAGATTCTGCAAAGATGGGCATCAGCTAAACGGTTCTGCTTCTTTGAAGCCAGGGCTATACGTGATCTGTCTTCATCCAGACTCTTTTCTAAGCATTTACTAATGGCATTGTGGAACTGAATGGAATGCAGGACCTATTCAAATTGCAGAGTGGGTCACTTTTACTACCAAGAAGTGTTAAATTTGCCGGCTCAGCAAAACTCTGTAACTTAGACAGCAGTTCTGCACCTGCTTATTAATTCATAAGTCCTATGAAAGTGTGCCCTTTTAAAGAACATGAGCATATTTATGAGAACTCTGTTTAAGGATCAAGCCCATTGAGGATTGGAGCCTCCTCCCATTCCCAAATGGGAGGGAGGATAGTGAAAACAGAGTACATTCAGTTGAGAAAGTACATGGATTTAAGTATCCTAAGAACATATGATCAACTTGCTGGATCAGGCCAATACTCCCTGTAGTTCAGAATCCTGATTCCCATAGTGGCCAACCAGATGATATCGAGTTCTGGAATCTCAAGCCAAGTGCCAAGACCGTAGAGTATGAGGAGTTGGAAACAGGGTGACTTTGGGCATGGCTTCAGCATTGATAAAAAAGCAACTGAGTTTTGAGGGTGGCTAACTTACAATCCCACTGTTTTAAAATTGGCTGTTTTGAGCTGTTTTATAAAGTCCTGTGCCTTCAAGGTCAAAATACTATAGATATGTCACCCCAAATTGGGTGGGTGGGTGATCCTAGGGCTAGATCGAGATTCTTTGTTGTCTGACAGTCCTAGCTGTCAGGCCATTAATAGACCATAAAAATAAGGTCATAATAATATACAGTGGTACCTCGGGTTCGAATCCCCGCGGCGGGGTGAGCTCCCATCGTTCGGTCCCAGCTCCTGCCCACCTAGCAGTTCGAAAGCACTCTTAAGTGCAAGTAGATAAATAGGTACCTCTTTATAGCGGGAAGGTAAATGGCATTTCTGTGTGCTGCGCTGGTGCTGGCTCGCCAGAGCAGCTTCGTCACGCTGGCCACGTGACCCGGAAGTGTCTCCGGACGGCGCAGGCTCAGGGCCTCTAGAGCGAGATGAGCACGCAACCCTAGAGTCGGACACGACTGGCCCGTATGGGCAGGGATACCTTTACCTTACCTCGGGTTAAGTATTTAATTCATTCCGGAGGTCCATTCTTAACCTGAAACTGTTCTTAACCTGAAGCACCACTTTAGCTAATGGGGCCTCCTGCTGCCACTGCACTGCTGGAGCACAATTTCTGTTCTCATCCTGAAGCAAAGTTCTTAACCTGAAGCACTATTTCTGGGTTAGCGGAATCTGTAACCTGAAGCGTATGTAACCTGAGGTACCACTGTAATATGACCATTTTTTGCCCATTAATAGCACACAAAATATGCTTCCTCACTTTTGTCAAATGCTTGAGGCCTGAATCTGGGTGATCCCCTGTAAGATGCAAAGATCCTTGGGAGTTGACTGTGAGAAAACTTTTAGGGGGTGGAAATGACACCTCCCCATCAAACCTATAACTCCATAGCCTTGGGTGAAGGTGCATGTGTTATGAATGAATGAATGGAAGGCAATGAACTCGGATTAATATTGGCAGGTGGATAAAAAAGACAGCGGGCAACCACAATGAGTTTGATTCCTAGAAAATTGCAAAGAACATTATCAGGTGCTTTGAAAAACAAGACTGAGAATTCTTTCCCCAGTTTAATTGCTGTCCCTAGGTACCTGCAGTGTTTTATTATTTCTATACTTGTTACATTCTTTTTATTATTATTAAATGCCTTTATGTTGTTTTCTTCGTCTTTAAATGAAAAGTTAGCAAAGCACAAAATGAAGAAGACATTTGGATGGTAAATTTCCCTTTTAAATGTCCAGCTGGTAATCAAAAAATGGGTTGGAAGAAGTCCCAACCATTTAACTTTTAAAATTAAAGCTATAAATGAATGCATGTACAGTGCCGACTAAATTGCTTCAGCCCAGGGTAATATCACTTATAAGCCAAGCCTTTTTAAATATCAAGGAAAAGAAAATATATGGGCAGACTGCCTGGTCTTCAACTGATTCCATTGCATAAGAATTGGGGCCATTTGCAATGTTTATTTTAAAGACAAAGGTATTCACAGAAGACAAAGTGTAGCTATCTAAACCCATTTGCAAATTTTTGCCCTATAACTGTTGTCCCCTCTTCTCCTCCTCCTCTTTTGGGTGGGCATATATACCAAGAAGAGTCTCGTCTTCCTAGATTGGCACAATAGTGCACAACTGGGAATATGGCAAGTATGCTTTGATAATACTTCCCCATAAATGTCCCATCATGACTGTGGTGAGAAATCATCCAAAGACAACTGAGATATCCTTTTAGGGTGGGGGGGGGACACACCATTCATTCTTCTGTTCTGGTATGGGGCTTTGACAGAACCATCATTGTGACTGCACATTGGTTACAGACACAAATGTTTGAATACGAGGGACTCACAGCAGCATGGAATTTGTAGGGGTTAAGAACGAATATCATTATAGCATAAGCAGATTCGTTGCTTGCAAGAACACAGCTCCTGTATGTTGCAAGTCACCTGGGATCAGCAGGAGCGCATGAGACAAGGTGGCCGTGGTCTCAGGATCCTACAAATAGCTCTTATCTACAACTTGTTCAAACAAAAACCTGGAGGTTGACCAGGTGCACCAGCTCGCCCCTGCAATTTCCCATTTTGCATTTCCCCATTCTGCAACGGACACTCAGCATTCTGTAACTACTGACCATGCTGGTTTCCTTGGGCTGTTTTGGGTGGGTTTTATTTTGCTTTCTCAGCCTCCCCTCCCCCAGTTTTTTTACTACTTCTGCAAGCCTTGTGGTTCTCCCAAGTATGGTTTGTGCATCTTCTTTTCCCAGAAGAGTCCTGCTTTGACTCCATAGCCCTCGTAACCCAGAAGCTGACTTCATTATAAGTATATAGGAGACATCGGGGGGGGGGGGAAGAGTCCAGAATTATACATATTTTCCTTTTGGTATCATTTATTCTGTTCTATGCTAATCACTCGCTGCCTGGGTTCATTAAGTGACTCATTCTTAACTCGGTGTTGTTAAACTCATGCTGTTATGTGCCCTATTTGACCAAACACTAGCTTCTGTTAGTCACTGCGTCATGCTGTGAAAAAAGGCATGAGCTCAAAAGCAAGTTTCCCCCTTGGATAAACAAATGTTTAGCACCGGCCATCATACAAGATTACAAGCTTGATCCTGATCCATTTCATTTATTACGGCCATAGGCCCATACAGGTAAAAACAACACATAAGTGACAGCTTAAGCCGTAGGGGGAAAAAAACAAAAACAAAAAACAGTCGCTAAAACACCACTATAACAATAAAATACTATAAGATGGAAAGGCATACTACGCCTTAATTAGCTTGTAGTGCTCCTTGTCGTCGCTTTTGGGAAAGGACAGCGACCAGGAATCTAGCCACCTTCAGGGTCGTGTGGGTATCCTTGTCCTGCAAGATTTGGGCAAGGTGGAATTTTGGTGGGGTACCCTCTAGTTTCTGAATGATTGGTCCCAGCAAATTTGCCCGTGGCACATTGAACAAGGGGCAAAAGAACATAATGTGCTGGAGCGACTCCGGCGTCACCTTATCACATTCACACATGGCGGGGGCTTGGCCCTTTGAGAATCTATGTCTCAGGACATTTGAGGGGAAAACGTTAAACCTCGCTTTGGTGAAGGCCAGTCGAAAGGGAGGAGAGGTATGATGGGACGCAGTAAGTTAAAGTGATACCAATGTTCTGGGGCGAGCAAACACCTCCCCCCAGCATATAATTTCGCTGTAAGTCGATGTCATCCAGTCTTTGGCGGATCAATCTTTGAGCAGTGATTTGGTCTAGTTTTAGGGAATCTGAGGGAGAGATTCCATAGCTCAGGAGTTTGGCATGAATTCTACTAGTCCAAAGGCTAGAGAATTCATCTCGCCATAAGCATTGGACAAGGTAATGGTTTGGTAATCTATGCCACAGTGATAACCAGTAATTGAAGACTTGCTTCCACAGACAAGTTTCTAAGGATGCGATCTTCAATTCTAGTCGCATGGCTGCGTTGCTTACGCACAGGGGGAGCATTAGGAGCCGACGTAGGAATTGGCTTTGCAGAGTCTCGAGGGGAGCAAGATCTGACATCACGGCCCAGAGCGGGGCAGCATAAGCAAGCACAGCAACCACTTTTGCCTTGAACACCTTTAGGGCCGAGGGAACATGCAAAGCTCCATCTGAAAAGAAGAATCGGAGGAGCGCATATGACAAGGTTTTGGCCTTGTTAAGTAGGTGTTGAATTTGAGCTTTCCACCCCAAATTGTATTGAAAAATAACTCCTAGGTATTGAAATTTTAGGACTTGCTCTATTTTTGCTCCACCAAGCTTCCATTTGTATAATCTCCGGCTTCTGGAGAAAATCAGAATCTTGGACTTAGCATGGTTGATGGTTAATTGATTGAGTTGACAATACGTGGCAAAGATCTTCAGAGCTCTGGTTAGTCCAACACGTGTATAAGATAGAATTACCGCGTCGTCCGCATATAAGAGGAGTGGACAGCGGTAATCCGCTAGTCTAGGCGCGTGTATACTTGGAGATGAGTTAACTAGGGGTGCTCGCATGTCACTGATGAATAGGTTGAATAGGCAGGGAGCCAATATGCATCCTTGGCGCACTCCCTTGTTTATTGGTATCGAATTTGTGAGGTCGCCCGCAGGAGTGAGTCTCACTCTGGCAAGGGTACCTTCGTGGAGCTGGCTTATGAGCCATAAGAGTCTTCTATCAATGCCCTGTTTTGCAAGTTTCTCCCAAAGAATATTTCTAGGAACGCTATCAAAGGCTGCCTTTAGATCTAAGAAGGCGGCACAGAGGTAGCCCCGGGGAGGGGAGGAGTACTTCCGTGCCAGGTGATAAAGAACTATCGCATGATCGATTGTAGAGCGTTTAGTTCTGAACCCTGCTTGTTCGTGACCAATCTGGTTAGTCTCGTCTACCCATCGCAATAATTTAGTCAGCAAAAAGCTGGCATAGATTTTCCCTATGATCGAAAGGAGGCTGATGTTACGGTAGTTTTCCGGCTCCGTTGGAGAACCTTTTTTATGAATTGGTACTATTATGGCCTCCTTCCATAATTTGGGGATGAGACCGGAAGCATTGATTGCATCGAAGGTTTTGGCCAAGATGCCGGCCCACCATTTTGGGTGTAGTTTGATGGCTTCAGCAGGGATCAGGTCGGGCCCGGGGGCCTTGCCCGGTTTCAGCTGAGCTATTAACTTGGCTATTTCGTCAGGATAGGTGGGGGGCCAAATAGGTAGGTGGGTAAACAGGTGCATCAGATGGTCGGAGGGAGCATCTTGATCCTGATCTTGTTTACTACAGAACTGGAAGGGAAGGAGCAACTCCAAACCTGGAGGACTGTGAAAGTATGGTAACGTAATATCAGAGTGGGATGGAGGAAGCCTCGCGGGTTGGGCCAGTCACCTTTCCAAACTAACATCATGACTTTTAGCTCCACTTTTCACTGAGGTAGCATTGCAGGCAGAGGTGTACTTTGGGGTTAGTGAAACCAGCCACTGCCTAGGGCACAGGCCAAGGTGGGGTGCAAAAATCACCTATCAGGCTATGTAGTGTATGGCCTATATGTGTGGGGTGTCTCAGCACTGTTGTCACAGCAAGATCAAATGCAGAAGACGTTTCCTGTTCTCCTTGCACCATGGCACAAAAGCGTGCAGTAAAGTGATCATTTTGGGGAGATTGGAGGAAGCACCAGTACAGCTCCTTGACAAGGGCACAAGGGGCCCTAGATATGCCTTGGGTCACAGGTGCTGTGTTTCCAGGAGAAAAAAAAGTGTAACCACTCATTATAGTCCATCTTGGGTATTCTAAAATGGAAGAGGTTTGGTTTTGGGGGAAGGGTGTGGGAAAGGCTAGTTCAGGGGCAGAGCAATTGTGGGATGTAAAACTGCCGTCAAGTACAAAATTACTACAGTGAACATGTTAGGGGATGTTTCGTACCACTCAGGAGAAGAATTCCTGTTTCCTCCTGATCTGGGACAGACTTCCACCACATGTGACTTGAAGAGGGTGTGGTCTGTTGTACTAGCATGGAGGAGCACATGACCTCCATGTTCTGATCAGTGTGTGTTCTCCATTTTGTACGTTGCTGTGTGTTTGGAGAAGTGACTGCTTAGTCGCAGTCACTTGGGACTAACTTCTTTATGGAATAGTTCTAGTTGTTATGTAACCTAAGCCTGCCCTCAGGGATATGTCTGTGAACCTGAATGAATCTGTGAGCACTTTTATATTAACCTTAATCAGATTCTTGTGTTTATTCTTTTTAAGAGGTATTAGAAGGGATTTTACCAGGAAGGAATCATTAATAGTAAGACTCAGATGAGTCAGCAACAAGCTGATCATTGCATAATTTAAAAAGGAGGATGTTTAGAACTCTGCTAGAATATGGAACTTGCTAGCGCGAGTTAGGAAGGATATCATTAAATAATACAGTCATACCTCAGGTTACAGATGCTTCAGGTTGCGTTTTTTTGGGTTATTGACACGCCGAAACCCGGAAGTACTGGAACGGGTTACTTCTGGGTTTCGGCGGTTGCGCATGCACAGAAACACTAAATCGCGCTTTGCTCATGTGCAGAAATGCCGAATCGAAACCCGTGTGTGCGCAGACGCGGCGCTGCGGGTTGCGAATGCTGCGGATTGCGAATGTGCTTCCCACACGGATCACGTTCGCAACCCGAGCGTCCACTGTATATCCTCTCCTGCCTCCCTAATCATCCCCACAGCAATTGCTTTGCATGCAAAAGGTGATGGGTAACAACAACAACAATTTTATTATTTGCCCCTATGACTGGGTTGTCTCATCCACCCTGGGTGGCTTCCAGCATATACAAAAACATAATAAAACATTACACATTAAAAAGCTTCCCTATACAGGGCTGCCTTCAGATGTCTTCTAAAGGTTGCATAGTCACTTATCTCCTTGACATCTGATGGGAGGGCGTTCCACAGGGCGGGCGCCACTACTGAGAAGGCCCTCTGCCTGGTTCCCTGTAACCTCGCTTCTCGCAGTGAGGGAACCTGACACCTCCAGTTATGACTGTGGAATGACTCCTGCCTGAAAGACTGCAGAGCTGCTGCCAGTCACTGTAGATTCTGCTAAGGTAGATGATAAGCGGAAGAACCTGAAAAAGCAGGTGTCTCCATTAGCAGCCATTCATATACTGGATTTTTGCTGATGCGTTTTCACAAATTAAGATGTTTAGGGAGAATCCACACAGGCTGCTTCCCCAGGGCATATTCCAGGAATTACAGGGAGTGGCTGGTAAAGTCTACATCACACCCCTTCCCGGTAGTACCCTTGATTAGAATGCCTCCGGGTTTGTAACTGAAGAAGTCAAAAAACCATTACAGAGGTACAAAATTCCCTGTAATATGTATTATGATGACTGGGGAGATACTGTAGACACTCTATTCTATTTTTTAAAAAAAGAAACAAAAAGCATCCTAAGGATTTTACCTGAAGAACTTAGCTGTGCGTCCTCCAATTGCTATGTCAATGAAATGTTGACATTTCTAGCTGTACAGCTAAACCAACAGATATTCATATGGTACTTGATTTAATCATTAATTACATTTCCAGGCTTTTAATCCTTTCTGAATTGAGCAATGGCAGTCTCAGGAGATAATTATTTGTTGTATGTGTGAGAATAGGGCAGGCATGGGCAAACTCAGCCCTCCAGATGTTTTGGGACTACAACTCCCATCATCCCTGACCACTGATCCTTTTACCTAGGGATGATGGGAGTTTTACTCCCAAAACATCTGGAGGGCTGAGTTTGCCTATGCCTGGAATAGGGCTATGCATTTCTCTGGAGATCTGAAGCTCAGGACCTAGAAGAGGTTTACTGGTGTTAACCCAGTTGCCCTGTGAACTTGACATTGTTTTCCTTCTTAGAGAGGAGAGGGGAGTCACAGAAATCTGAGGTTACCTGGTAGGCCAGTTTCACAAATGGAAGCATCATCTCACAGTCCTAGTGCCAGCTCCTGATACACGCTCCTATTATACATTCTCCATGGAAATAAGGTTGTTTATCTTTTTCACACATGCAGGAAGATCCCACCCCTTCAAAACTCTGGTGGTAGAAGACTTGGAGAGTCACTCATGTGGCAGAAAAATCATATTAGTATGGATTAATCAGTGGTTTGACTAAGTATCAGGTAGCTTCAAGGAAAAAGCCACAGTAGACCAGTGGCAGAGCACACACACACACACTGCATGCAGAAGGTCCCAGGTTCAGCTGCTGACATCTCTAGTTGGTAAATCTTGAGTAGCAAAGTAGGGAAAGGCCCAAGCTTGCAATCTGAGAGCAGAGATGGTTACTGGAGAGGGGTACTGCTGCACATCTGACCTCCCATCAGCCACAGCATTGTACTTATTGGGAGAGGTGAGGCAGGAGGGAGGTCGCTGGAGTGTTATAAACATGCAAGGCCAGATGGCGCTGGAGAGTAGAAAAAAATTCTATGCGGTTTTCCATAACAGTTTTCTTTTTCTTTTTTTAATAGCAATTTAATTTCTAACTTATTTACAGCATCACACCCCCCCCCGGTGCGTAGATCCACCCCCTGTCAGTTTGGGTGGGTCAGGGATGGAGAACCTGTGGTCCTCTAGATATCACTGAAATCCAACTCCCATCAGTCACAGCCAGCATGAACTAGCATGGTGAGAGTTGTTAGTCCAACAACACCAGCACCATATTCCCCCCCCCCCACTTTACTGAGTACCATTTGTTCTGGATCTCTGTGGGGGAAAAAAAGAAACAGAACAAAGCAAAGTCTGTAGAAGAATTCCCTCGGAGGATAAAGTTGGAACATCCAACTTCTCTTTGACTGAGGAGCAACTGAAGTCTGGAGCCAGTCATTTTGCTTTTCATCAGGCATGTCACTCATCTGACAAGAACTGCTGATGTCTTCTTTAATTCTGCTGTGGGCACTTATTAAACGGCTTCCCTTTAGTGCAGCTGCTGAATAACCTTTCTGATCCCACACTCTGCATGCCATTATCAGCAGTTCCATACATCCCTAAGAGGTTGGAGAGCTTCAGAAATCCACACCAGACACAGTTCATGTCATTAAAATAAAATGGAGGTAGAGCAAAGGATAAGATTTGCTTTGGGAAGAAAGGGCTCCTTTGCCTTGTAGATGTAAAGGCACTGTCAATTACATGAATTAAAACAAAAAACCCAAACACAAACACAAAACAAAAATCCAGGACAGGGTACAGAATTAGTTACGTTTCCTAAAAATCTGGCACATTAATCAGAAGTTCTCTTTGTCATTGAAATCTGTGCCTATGTTTGTTTGCCTTGATGTACCAATGAAAACTATGGAGTTTTATTACAGTACATCTAATGCAATCCACTCATTAGAGTGTTATGGTTGATTTTAGCCCCCCGGTATGGTAAAAGTTACAGCATCTGATTTCAATGGAATGTGAGCATATCTAACTTTCTGTAGAATGCACTCTAAGTATTTACAATTATTTGGTCATCAGCATTCTCGGGAAGTTGCACACAAATTAATCTTCCAATACTTTAAGAGAACTTATTTAAATCTCATTTCACAATTAGAATGAGCTGAGTGGTAATTTTTTTGGTGGACAGCCAGCCTGATGCACAGAGCTGACCCGAGACATTTTGCTGCCTGAGGCAGAGCAACAAATGACCCTCCTCCTCAAGTCAAGCTTCAGAGCACCCAAGACCAGCCAAGTTATTTAGGTACCAGAGGCAGAAAAAGCCCACAAGTGCCTTTTCCGGGAAGTAAAAATACAACCACAATAAATAGTTCACCTGTCCTTTCATTGCACCCCAAATCAGCTGCCTGAGATGGGTGCCTCACTTCTGCCTAATTGTAGGGCAGGCCTTGCTTATATGAAGTGTGGAAGACTTTCCTCTCCTGCAGCTTGGGTGAGTGTGGGTTTCAACTATGGCAATGGCTGGATGGTATGTATGGGGGGGATTTGATAAGTTCTGATATTAATTCAAGCGTACCTGATACACACTTTCTGAAACAATATGTGAACTGAAATGTATATGCCCCTCAAAATTCTCATGTACCTGAATTTTGTGATGTGGTTTTGCAACCAAATTATGTGTACCAAAACGCATTTATCGGAGAAAATAACATATACAAATGCATTATATTAGGGGAGATGGCTTTCAAAACAGCATAGCAAATGTGTATATTAGGAGAAATTTGCACTAAAATGCAGATGTATTTTCATGAGGCTAAAATTGCAAAGTTCTGCATAAATAAGCAGAGTAAAATAAGTTGATAAGCAAAAATAGAGCCTATGTAGTGTGATGTCATTAATCACAACTGCAGCCTTTTGATCAGCTGAGTGAATTGGCCAAGGAAAAGCAGAAGACAGAAAGATGGAGCCAGAGGAATTTTTGCAAAAGGACTTAGAATTTCCTATTAATAAACAGGAGGAGAAAAATACAAAAACTCCCTCACCACTGTTGCATTGGATCCAGCAAGTATTGTTCAGGCAGAAATGCCATTTATTTCAGCAGCAACTGCCTCAACGAATTGTACACAGGATTATATCTGATCAAAATGTCAAAAGCAAAAGTCCCTGAAGAATTGAGCTTTTTGAAATAAGTCCCATAAAATGCAGGGCATCTTGCAAACGAACACAGACAGGAAATTTAAAAATGGCTTCTGGCGATTATCTGAGCTCACCTTTCACTCTCTGAACATTATTTTGCCCTTGTAATGCTCAGCCGCACGCATGTTCTGGGAAACACTAACACAAAAGAAGCAGCAGAAAACAGGACACAAAAGAACGTGTATCAAAACAGGGATGAATATTCATGGGGATCTCTCTTTACCTTCTCCTAGCTTTGTGTGACAGATGAAAGAAGGACCATTTCCTCTTACTGAAGTTCATGAGCAGGAGGTTAGCTTTGCCCTCATGTTAAGTTACAAAGACAGAGAAAGACAAGTTTAGCACTCCACTGTGAACAGTCTGAATGAACTGCTGGAGAGGGAGAGGGATAGGAAGAAAGGTCTTTTAAAAAACTCCTCCTCCTCTTCCTCCTCCTTCTTCTCTCTCCCCCTCCCCCCGTGATGGCAAAATTACTAGACACTGTACAGAGGACTGCAGCTGAAAATGGTTCAGAAACTGCAGCTGGTTTAAAATATAGTGAAGATTCTTACTGGAATGGGCTAAACAAGCAGAGGGGAACACTTTTCAACCTGAGGGCCACATTTCTTCACGCGGAGTCTTCCAGGGGCCAAATTCCAGTGGTGGGCAGGCCCGAAGGCTGAAGTGGTCAGAACAATGGATGTGTCTCTTTCCTTCATACAATAGGCTGCATCCCAGCCATGCAAAACTCAGGAGTTTCTATGTACATGAATGTGTCTTTCTATCCTCCATCAAAGCAAGAAAGAGTTATCAAAGTCAGAGCTTTTTTCCCCAGCCGGAACTCACTGCAACTCCGTTCTGGCACCTCTTAGACGGGCGCCATTGCTATTATAAGAGAACAAGGGAGGCATTCATGGTGAGTTACGGCACCTCTGTTTCTAGAAAAATAGCACTGACACAGTGCCAGTTCACATTCCCGCATTCTGCTTGAGGGGGGGTGGGGTGCAGAGGTATGGTTTGGACTGGAGGTATTGAAATACATTAACTAACAAATTCCACGAACCCTGAAGTCTCCAGCCCCAGGGCTTTGCCTATCGGAGAAGTGTGCCCAAGAAATTTTCTTATTTTCTTCTTCCCACTCAAGGATTTTGTATTAAGTTGTTTCTGTCTGGTTCTGAGAAGCTAGGATTTGAATGTTTATCCCCATCATTATTCCGTATGATGCCTACTTTCTTCCTACGTAAGTTAATATTTATTGATTTTTCTCAGCTTCTGCAGCAGAAGCCACTACTGACAGTGTTTTCTTTCTCTTTTCACCCTTTCCTTCAAGACTCGTATCTATTTAAATGCTTCCGCCACGCAAAATAATTGTCTCTGAAAGTGTGCTCAATCACCCTTGACTGTTCTGTATTGCTGTTACTCTGCAATTTCTGTCAAATGCTGTCTCTTGAGATCTTAAGAAGGCTGGATGCCCCTTCTGCCTTCATCTATTTCCTTTCATGGCTTTTGTGCATGGGCAGAGCTGGGCTTCAAATGGAGGATTTAGATAGCAGCAGCATCATTCCCACTCCCCACCCCCACCATGTTTCTACAAAGCAGCAGCAACAAAACAAGAAACAAAACAAAATAAAACAAAACAAAACAAAACACACCCCATAGAACTTCATAGAGGTCAACCTGATTGTACAACATGGTTTCTTAAAACCTTTTGCTAGCCTAGATTCAAAAGAATCGAGAGAGCTACTGCATTGGTATTGCTGTATGGTTGCTCTGATTGATATTGAATGGCATTTCAGTGTTAATAGTGCTGTGGTCCCTGAATGGTTGGTATCTATTTTGTAAAATATAAAGTCTCAGGCATCATTTGAACAATGAAAAACCTGACATTTAGGAATGTACATAATATAATATAATATAATTAATAATAATAATTTATTATTTATACCCCACCAATCTGGCTGGGTTTCCCCAGCCACTCTGGGCAGCTGCCAACAGATTAAAAACAGAATAAAACATCAAATATTAAAAACTTCCCCTAAACATGTACGTTTCGCTGATGGTCTCCGTCTGTTTCATCTTTGCTGGATGAGCCCCATTGGCCACAGGGATATGAGATTGTAATTGCTTCTCATGAGCAAGGGATTCTTATATAAGAACTATATCATTATATCGTGGTGATAGAGTACACGCATGCTTGGTGCAAATAGAGCAGAGACCAGCAAAGGTTTGTCAGGACTAAGTGCCACTGAAAGGAGTGGAATGGTTCTTGCTCTTGACCAGAGGCACCACTTTCTCTGGAGGATTAAGGGGACTTGCATTTGACGCTGCACGACGTCCTGACACCATGCACGCAACATACTGATGTCGTGAGGGGGGCTGTCGGAACATTGAGGGGGCCCAGCCCCTTCAAAAAAATATACTGGGGGGACCCACAGTGCCTCGGCCTCGAGGATCTGGCACCTTTGCTCTTGCCTGACCTAAATTATAGTGACTTTATTTGGACTGAGGCTCCATCTGCACTATGCATTTAAAGCAGTATCATACCGCTTTAAGTCATCATGGATTCCCTAAAAGAATCCTGGGAGTATTGCATGCTGTGCCTTTAAATGCTACAAGAAGCTCTAGGGTATACAGTGGACACTTGGGTTGCGAACGTGATCCCTGCGGGATGCATGTTCACAACCCGCAGCATTCGCAACCTGCAGCGGCACATCTGCGCACGTGTGGGTTGTGATTTGTTGCTTCTGCGCATGCGCAAAGTGCTATTTAGCACTTCTGCGCATGCGTGACTGCCGAAACCTGGAAGTAACCCGTTCCGGAACTTCCGGGTTTCGGTGCATCCGTAACCTGAAAAAACGCAACCTGAAGCGTCTGTAACCCGAGGTATGACTGTACAACAAACACATTCTAATCATGGAATTCCATTGAATTCAATGGAACTTCTTCAGGGGTGTCAACTTGAATAAAATATTGGGGGGCTGAGGTAAGCCCCACCCCACATAATGAATCACATGACATAGCACATGCACACCTTTTGAATGGCAATGCCCCCTAACTTGGGGGCAGGAGCCCCCTCAACTATTTTAGGAGTTGGCTCCTATGCATTCTCAGTAAGCAATATTTCAGACTTGAATTGCTGGCTTATGCAAGACTGTTGCTTTAGGGTGAGACCTGACATCCTATTAGCTGTTCTAAATAAGAAAATGAAATATAAACCAGAAGGTGTCACATCTTATAGAGAGTACTCTGCCTTACATTGATACCCCCCTCCCCCGTTAAGTTGGCTGGAGCTATTATACAGTCAAGAAATAATTTAAAGGATTGGGGCTCCCCTAGATGTAAATGCTTTGATGACACAGAATGTGCTTTGAATTTTGCACACAAAGCAGAATCGTGATTTTCAATTCTGCCATTTCTCCTATTGGGAACATGAGGCTTTACAGTCCTGCTTTTGGTCTCAGGATGAGTCCATGTGAAGGTTCAGGTACGTTAGTGATACAAATGCATTCAATTATTTACTGGAGGAGGTCCAAATAGTCTGCAAGCATCGATCCAAAATGCTTGCAGACTATAGTAAAACGAAAGAGAAGTACAGTTTTATCGCTCAAGGTGTAAAAAGAGGGGTTATGAAAACAATCTAGTCTGGGCATGTGACTTTGATGCAGGCCAGTTGATCACTCTTACAGAGCAGCAACACCCATTAGCCATATAATCCAGGGAGTGCATTTATACTCACCAGGGAGACAAATAAATCCTCTTTGCATGAATATGTAGCTTCCATTCTGCACCACTAGATGCCCTAAAAGCTCTTTGACTTCACGCTGCTCTAACCATACAGCCTTTTACTAGAAAAAGCAACAGCTACACAAAGGCATAGCCCCGTATGAAAGGATGTTGGCTGCTGGGGCACAGTTTTAAGACTATAACTAATATTTACTGTATGAATGTATTCAGTTTAAAAGCTGAAAGGAAAGTGCTGTGATAATAGGGAACTTACCAATAATAGGAGATCAGTATCAAAAGAAGGAAAGATGGTTGCTTAGGGCCATGCAGATGGAAGCTGAGAAATTAATATTACAGAGATGGAAAACGAGTGATTACGCAGAATAATAGATGGGTTGCATAGTATCAATGAGAGGCTTAGCAAATCCATGAATAATGTCCTTCGAGCTGTAGAACATGATAAAAGATGGTTGCAGTTTGAAGGACTAAACTCTGATTCGGGTGTATGTACTGCTCTAGAGGGGACGCGGGTGGCGCTGTGGGTTAAACCACAGAGCCTAGAGCTTGCCGATCAGAAGGTCAGTTGCTTGAATCCCCGTGATGGGTTGAGCTCCTGTTGTTCGGTCCCAGCTCCTGCCAGCCTAGCAGTTCGAAAGCACGTCAAAGTGCAAGTAGATAAATAGGTACTGTTCCGGTGGGAAGGTAAATGCCGTTTCCGAGCGCTGCTCTGGTTCACCAGAAGCGGCTTAGTCATGCTGGCCACATGACCCAGAAGCTGTCTGCGGACAAACGCCGGCTCCCTCGGCCTATAAAGCGAGATAAGCACCGCAACCCCAGAGTCGTCTGTGAGTGGACCTAATGGTCAGGGGTCCCTTTACCTTTACTGCTCTAGAGTAACCCATTTGTCTTAAAATGAATAGTTCATGGCTAAAGGACAATTCACAATACCCATCAGCAACCCAGTGGCTGTATGCAAAAAAAGGGATAGGGATAGGGATTTTGATAGACATTCTGGCAATCTGGATACCTGGTTAATTTATTCACACAACCAGACAGGGAAACCCCCCTAAGAACTTCACTGCCCACTTATAGGGCCTTCTGTGTTGCACCATGCCTATGGAACAACTTCTACTCCTCTGGATGCACACTCTCTCTCTCTCTCTCTCTCTCTCTCTCTCTCTCTCTCTCTCTCTCAAGCCCATTAGATTGACTCTTGTGCTTCAGGATAGCCCTTCAGTTTGAAGAAAGCTGCCATATTTTATAGCTGAGTCTTAATCACCACAACAAAGTAAAATAATGATTTTTTTTTGTTCTTTAGATTAGTATTATGTGGTCATTCAAACATAATTTGTGGTGTGCTATAACCTCAAGGCTCTTTCAAGATGTATTACTGTTTTGCTACATTTCCTCCCCATTACATCATGGAATCCATGGTCATCTAGACTCTGTTGGACTGCAGCTCTCATCAGCCACAGCCATCACAGCCAAAGATCAGGGATGATAGGACAACATCTGAAGGGCCTCAGGTTCCCCACCCCTACTTCCCCACATTTTTAAAAGTTAGTCCTGAGCTTCCTTTTTAAAATTTCAAGATAATTCTGAATTTTAATTCTTCCCTCCAAGGTGTTTTCAGTTACTTCTAGCCCCAGTGAGTACATTCAATGCAACCTCGGCAGTGCAAGGTTTTGTTCAGATCCCATAACACACATGCTTAACTTATAATCATGATTGTAATTCCACCAGCATCGCTGGGACTAAATATGTACTCAAAATTAATCATGTGTTTAATTGCTTTATAGGATCAGATGCATTAAACTGAACATCTTGCATGACTGAACACCAAAGCTGCGGTTCAGGAAAGGTGTGTTACAGGATTGATTTGTGTTTGATGATCCCACACCTTTCTGCTTATCAGCCTCCACTTAAGCTTGGTGCATACATTACCATGGCAATGTGGTTGAGGAAAACACAAGCTTGCCTTGTGAGGCTTGATGTCGTAGCCATAATGTCTGCAAATGGTAACCACCTGGAACAGCCAGATCATGAGATAATTTCTCACGCTTTTATCAGCAGCCCCAAATAAGGATGTGGTGCTGGTTTGGGAATGAATTATGAGGTCCAGGCAAACAATGGTTATCACTTTCATATCTTAAAGGCTGTGATATGAATATGAAAAGATGTGGTTTTTGGCTTTCCCTTTTTGTATTACCAGGTCAAGCCTGAGTTAATTAGTTAAGACCATCTAAGCATATAGGAAATAGGACGCGGGTGGCGCTGTGGTCTAAACCACAGAACCTAGGGTTTGCCGATCAGAAGGTCGGCGGTTTGAATCCTTGCAATGGGGTGAGCTCCCGTTGTTCGGTCCCAGCTTCTGCCCACCTAGCAGTTCGAAAGCACATCAAAGTGCAAGTAGATAAATAGGTACCGCTCTGGCGGGAAGGTAAATGGCATTTCCGTGCGCTGCTCTGGTTCACCAGAAGTGGCTTAGTCATGCTGGCCACATGACCTGGAAGTTGTCTGTGGACAAACGCCGGCTCCCTTGGCCTATAGAGTGAGATGAGCACCGCAACCCCAGAATTGTCTGCGACTGGACCTAATGGTCAGGGGTACCTTTGTTGTTGTTGTTGTTGTTTAGTCGTTTAGTCGTGTCCGACTCTTCGTGACCCCATGGACCAGAGCACGCCAGGCACCCCTGTCCTTCACTGCCTCCTGCAGTTTGGACAGACTCATGTTTGTAGCTTCGAGAACACTGTCCAACCATCTTGTCCTCTGTCGCCCCCTTCTCCTTGTGCCCTCCATCTTTCCCAGCATCAGTGTCTTCTCCAGGGAGTCTTCTCTTCTCATGAGGTGGCCAAAGTACTGGAGCCTCAGCTTCATGATCTGTCCTTCCAGTGAGCACTCAGGGCTGATTTCCTTAAGAATGGATGCATTTGATCTTCTTGCAGTCCATGGGACTTTCAAGAGTCTTCTCCAGCACCATAATTCAAAAGCATCAATTCTTCGGCGATCAGCCTTCTTTATGGTCCAGCTCTCACTTCCATACATCACTACTGGGAAAACCATGGCTTTAACTATACGGACCTTTGTTGGCAAGGTGACGTCTCTACTTCTCAAGATGCTGTCTAGGCCTGTCATTGCCCTTCTCCCAAGAAGCAGGCGTCTTTTAATTTCGTGGCTGCTGTCACCATCTGCAGTGATCATGGAGCCCAAGAAAGTAAAATCTCTCACTGCCTCCATTTCTTCCCCTTCTATTTGCCAGGAGGTGATGGGACCAGTGGCCATGATCTTCGTTTTTTTGATGTTGAGCCTCAGACCATATTTTGCGCTCTCCTCTTTCACCCTCATTAAAAGGTTCTTTAATTCCTCCTCACTTTCTGCCATCAAGGTTGTGTCATCTGCATATCTGAGGTTGTTGATATTTCTTCCGGCAATCTTAATTCCAGCTTGGGATTCATCCAGCCCAGCCTTTCGCATGATGTATTCTGCATATAAATTAAATAAGCAGGGAGAATTAAATAAGCAGGGTACCTTTACCTTTAAGCATATAGGATAACCAACCTCACCTTTTGGGGATTTCCTCAGCTGGTTCACACTGATACATTCTATTTCCTTTTAATGACAGTTGTTCTTTATTTACAGTATCCCACCTTTAACTGAAACATTTCTTGGTGCTTTTACAAGATGGGGGAACATTCTTATAGATCTTTTAAAATACATACAAGTTAAAGTCCAGGAAATTTAAGGATGAAATCCTGAGCGTGGTTGCTCAGTTGTAGGTTTCCCTGAGCTTAATAAAACGTATCCCCTAGTTATGGCTGGGGGCAGCAGGGTAGTCATAGCTAGGTATGGAGAAGGGCAGGACCGAGGAGGTGAGTCTGTGGGCCAGATGAGGATTTGCTGTGCTTTAGATCTGGCCCAGAGCTCTTCTTCCTCCTAGTAAGTATATTTTGGACAGCTGTGTTAGTCTGCAATCCTATTTGGTAGGTCCCTTTGCAGTGAGCGGAACTTATTTGCAAATAAACGTATATAGGACCGAACTACACATGCATCATATTTAAGGCTTCAGATGCAGCATTTAGTTACAGGAGGTATCTTTTGGCTAGCCATTAGCATTCCCATTTTACAAACTGAGAACCACAGTATGAAAATGAATCCAAGTCTGCTTCATAATTCACCGGGAGCAAATGGACACAGATTCAGATTTCAAATAACAACTTTCAAAACTGCTTTTCTTGGTTATGTTGCAGTCATAATTTTGAGATTTATCTGTGCAATCACAAGAACTTGAAGAAGAAGAAGAGTTTGGACTTGATATCCTGCTTTATCACTACCCTAAGGAACCTTAAAGCAGTTAACAGTCTCCTTCCTCTTCCTCCCCCACAACAAAAACTCTGTGAGGTGAGTGAGGCTGAGAGACTTCAGAGAAGTGTGACTAGCCCAAGGTCACCCAGCAGCTGCATGTGGAGGATCGGAGACGCGAACCCTGTTCACCAGATTATGAGTCCACTGCTCTTAACCATGACACCACACATAATGTCTAAATTGATGGAGAGACTCAGCACTCAAGCATGATGACAGTTGTGGCCTGGGAGGTTTTGGCACCTGAGATGAAACATAGCTTGCTGCTTCTCGTTGCGTCCCCCCCCCCCATGCAGATGCACCAGCATTATGGTAGGTGGCCCAGAGCACCCCCAGTGTCAGGATGCCTGTTATATACTGAGTTGAATAGGATCCAAACTGCAGCAGCCTGATTGGTCCTAGAACAATAGGATCCAAAAGGCAGCAGTCTGATTGGTCCTAGAACAATAGGATTCAGAATGCAGCAGTCTGATTGGTCCTAGAACAATGCAGCAGTATGATTGGTTGGCAGGAACCACCCAATCATGCTCCAGATAGAAGTGAATCCACAACCTGATTGGCTTACAGTAGAATTCTGGAATTAGCCAATCATGTGCAGCCCATTGTGTAAATAATGTATATAAAGCAGATACTTTGAGGGGACATTCATTCATTCCTCCTCACCACTATGAGCTGAATAAAGAGCATGAAATCACTTTGCGACTCTGAGTATATTTCACTGGTGACGAAGGTGGGATCCTGCTGAGCTGACTGCCACACACAGCACCGCAGCACCGCCACCTGCCACACCGCTGCCTCGCACCGTGTATCCAGGCTTCAGCTCCGGAACACAAGGAACTCAGAATGGCAACCGACAGCAGCTTCTCGCCGTTCAACCCAGCACCTGGAGACTGGGAAGCGTACGCCTCCCGTTTCACCTTCCTCCTAGAAGCCAAAGGGGTCACCGATGAAGAAGACGCCAAGAAGAGGGCAATATTCTTCAGCGTCTGCGGAGAGGAGACGTTTGAAATCGCCTGGGCTCTCCTTGCGCCTGAAGAATCTGTGTATCTGAAGAAGTGTGTTGGTCATTAAGGTGCTACTGGAAGGAAAATTTTTTTTTTTTTGACTTGCGCCTGAAGACATTGCTACTGTTCCATACAAAACAATAATGGAACAGCTGAAGGTGCACTTTTCACCACAGCCCTCAGTGGTGGCTCGTCGAAATGCCTTCTACACAAAGCGGCAAGCCCCTGGAGAAACCATAACTGGGTTTGTGACCTCTCTCCGCCAAGCTGCCCGGTTCTGCAACTTCTCAGAGCTGGAGAACATGCTTCGTGACTGCCTTGTCGGTGGCCTGAAGGATGAGAAGCTGCAACGACGCCTCTACGCTAAGAAGAACCTAACGTTCCAGGTCGCTCTGGAGGAGGCCCTGGCAACGGAAGCTGCCGAGAGGTCGACGCAAGAGGCACGGTCGAGCCAGCCGTCCCAACCGAGGGTCCACCACGAAGACCTCACCGACGACTCAGGATCCAACAGGGAGGAGGTGCACCGAGTACAGCAGCGCACTCAAGCAGCCCACATACCACAGCTGCCTGGACGAGAAGGAGGGAACTGCGCAAGCTGTGGAGAAAGTCACGAGAGGAGGACATGCCGTTTCCGCAACGCAGAGTGCAGGCAGTGCAGAAAATTGGGACATATCGCCCAGGTGTGTCGGGCTCGGCCCACCCGACGCCAGGCATCAGATGACCAATCCAAGAGCCCCAGGTCCCGGGGCCCAACGCACCAAGGCAACTCGACAGAGCTCATGGACTTCCAGGTATACCAGTTGCCTCACCCCAACGTAGAGAAAATTTATGTAGAGGTACAGATAGAGGGGGCCCCATGCCGCATGGAGCTTGACACGGGTTCAACTCTATCCATAATCTCGGCAAGGACCTTAAGGAAACTGTGTCCTACTGGGGGTCCCAAACTCAGGCCGGCCCCATTCACCCTCCGGGACTTCCAGAAACGTAAGGTCCCCACAATGGGGGTGGGGACCTTCAGGGTGCAATACCGAGGGCGGACACGGCAACTGGACTTGCTTGTGGTCAAGGGCCCCTACATTAGCTTACTGGGATTGGCATGGTTTGGACCACTGGGGATAGCCGTCACCTGGGTGAACCACACCAGCTTACAAGTGGATGTGGACGCCATATGCAAGGAATTTCCGGGGGTTTTCGATGGGAAATTGGGACACTATACGGGCCCCCCCATTGCTCTACAGCTTGACCCCACAGTACGACCGGTCAGGCTCAAGGCCCGCCGGGTCCTGTTCGCCCTGAAACCCCGTATAGACGAGGAATTGGACCGGCTCGTGGAGCAAGGCGTGCTGGAGCCGGTGCCCAATGCCCCCTGGGAAACCCCAATCGTCACACCCGTCAAGCCTAATGGTTCGGTCCGCATCTGCGCAGACTACAAATGTACCATAAACAAGGCCCTCACGGCCCATGCATACCCAGTACCAGTGGTCAGCCATGTCCTTGCCACCCTGGCTGGGTCAAAATTTTTTGTCAAGCTGGACTTGGCCCAAGCATATCAACAGCTGCCAGTAGATGAGGCCACAGCAGAGGCACAGACGATTGTGACGCACAGAGGAGCGTTCAGGGTAAAGCGGCTGCAATTTGGTGTCAGCGTGGCACCAGGCATATTCCAGAATCTAATGGACTCGCTCCTTAAAGGGATTCCTGGCGTCACCCCCTTCTTCGATGATGTGTTGATTGCCGGGCCCACACCAGAGGAGTTTGAGGACCGCCTCCGCACCGTTCTGCACCGTTTCCAGACGGCGGGTCTCAAGGTGAAGAGGAAAAATGTCTACTAGGAGTGCCTCAGGTGGGCTTTCTGGGATTTATGGTGGACGCAGAAGGGGTCCACCCGACTGGGGACAAGGTACGGGCCATTTGTGATGCCCCAGCGCCCAAGAACAAGACTGAACTTCAGGCCTTCTTGGGACTATTGAACTTTTACCATTCCTTCCTTCCCCACAAGGCGTCAGTAGCGGAGCCCCTACACAGACTCCTGGACAAGCGGGCCCCTTGGGTGTGGGGCCAGCACCAGGAGGCCGCATTCCAGGCAGTCAAGGACTTGCTTGTCTCAAACTCGGTCTTGGCACACTTCGATGAGAGGCTGCCGGTGGTGCTAGCATGCGACGCCTCGCCCTATGGCATTGGCGCTGTCCTGGGACACCAACTCCCGGATGGAAGAGAGGTACCGGTGGCATACTTTTCCCAGACACTCAACGCAACCGAGCGGAACTACTCGCAAATCGACAAGGAGGGTCTGGCAATCGTGAAGGGAGTAAAAAAATTCCATGATTTCTTGTACGGGCGGCCCTTCTCCATGGTGACTGACCACAAGCCGTTGCTTGGCTTGTTTGCCCCCGAAAAGCAGACCCCCCAAGTGCTGTCTCCTCGCGTCCTCAGGTGGTCAATTTTCCTTGCCAGCTACCAGTATGCACTGATTCACCGCCCTGGGAAGGCGATGGGCCATGCGGATGCCCTCAGCAGGCTACCACTACCGGAAACAGGCCCTGACCCAGCACCTGCACAAGAGGTTACGAGCCTGGAGCTGCTTCCCGACTGCCCCATTCAGGCACAAGAAGTTGCACACCATTCCAAGAAAGATAGGGTCATCTCCTGGGTCCTGGGCTGGGTGTGGAGGGGATGGCCCAGCAGCAGCCCCGGGCCAGAATTCACCGGCTACACAACCCGCAAACATGAACTGTTGGCCCACAAGGGGTGCCTGTTATGGGGAAGCAGGGTCGTTGTTCCCCAGCCCCTCCACAAAAGGGTCCTCACAGCCCTACACGAGACACACCCAGGGGTAGTAAGAATGAAGGCCCTGGCCAGGAGTTATGTGTGGTGGCCGGGGATCGACGGAGAGATAGAGGCCTGGGTCAAACACTGCCAGGCCTGCCAAGAATCCCGCCCAGATCCCCCAAGGGCCCCAGTCCAGTCCTAGGAGTCCGCCCGAGCACCATGGTCACGCCTGCATGTGGACTTCGCTGGCCCCTTTCAGGGGAAAACATTCTTCATAGTGATGGACTCCTACACCAAATGGCTGGAAGTCGCACTGGCACCGTCCACTTCTACGTCCGCAGCCATCTGGGTACTACGCAGGCTGTTTGCAACCCACGGGCTCCCTGACACTCTCATCTCAGACAACGGGACTGCATTTACGTCAGGAGAATTCCAAACCTTCACAGCGCAGAACGCCATCCGCCACATCCGTTCAGCGCCATTCCACCCTGCCACCAATGGCCAAGCAGAACGCATGGTGCGGACCACCAAGGACACCCTTCGCCGCATGACACAAGGGGATTGGGAGTACCGCCTTGCCACATTCCTTCTAGCACAGCACAGCACCCCCAGCTCAACGACTGGCCGGAGCCCCACTGAACTACTAATGGGTCGGCGCCTTGCAATCAGATTGGACCGCCTTCACCCCGATAGAGCTCAGGATGAGGTAGTGGTGGGGGAAGGCAGGAACCCCCGGACCTTCAAGGCCCAGGACCCAGTGTACGCAAAGAATTTTGGGGCAGGCCCTGCATGGGTACCTGCCACAGTCACCAGGGTCACTGGCCCTGTGTCGTACGAGGTGCTAACAGATGGGGGGCAATGCTGGCGCTGCCACCGCGACCAGATACGGCGACGATTCCCGGGAGAAAACCAGGAGGAGGAGGACAGGTCAGAGGAGTCCCAAGGGAACAGTGGGGCAGTGAGGCCCATAGAGCAGCAGGGGCAAGCAGGAGAGGCAGAATCAGTAAATACAGAGAGGACCCGTGAGGCCGGAAGGACACCGGAACCAGAACCACGACTGAGCGAGCCGGTTGCGCCAGACCAAACAGCCCCATCACAGCCAGCATCCTTGGAACACGAGCCAGAACCTGAACCCCGGACCAGAGAACACCCCAGGCCGCAACGCACACGTAGGCCGCCGGTGTACCTTAAGGACTATGAATGCGATCTCCCGGGCAGGACTGGCACTTAGAGGGGAGGGGTGTTATGTACTGAGTTGAATAGGATCCAAACTGCAGCAGCCTGATTGGTCCTAGAACAATAGGATCCAAAAGGCAGCAGTCTGATTGGTCCTAGAACAATAGGATTCAGAATGCAGCAGTCTGATTGGTCCTAGAACAATGCAGCAGTATGATTGGTTGGCAGGAACCACCCAGTCATTCTCCAGATAGAAGTGAATCCAAAACCTGATTGGCTTACAGTAGAATTCCGGAATTAGCCAATCATGTGCAGCCCATTGTGTAAATAATGTATATAAAGCAGATACATTGAGGGGACATTCATTCATTCCTCCTCACCACTATGAGCTGAATAAAGAGCATGAAATCACTTTGCGACTCTGAGTATATTTCAATGCCTGTGCCACAATGAAGTGGGTTATGGGGAGGGGGGGTGGGATTGCTGCTCTCTGCAAAGTCTCCAGGCTGCTGCTGCTACACAGCACAAAGTCTCTTCCTTCCTCTTTGCCTTTCCACTCAAAGTCTTTGTTTGCTCTTCCTCCAGCACCAGCCACACCTTTCCACAAATGTGGCAGCAGAAGCGGGCAATGTATTCACTGGAGGCTGGATCTGCTGCTTCTAGGGATCCTGCTGCCTGAGGCAGCTGTCTCACCTTGCCTCATGGTTGCCCCTAGCTGAAATGCAGCTTAATCTAGAGGGCTAAAGGTTCCCCACCAATTTTCTAATAGTTATAATTTTCAAGGTGTTCCTCCCCTCAGACTTAGTCCTCCTCAAATATTTGGGCTACCTAAAAGGCAAAGCCTTGCCTATTGACCAACCAAGAGTTCAGGTGATGCACATTCACCTCACGTATCACTTGCCAGTCTGAGAGCTGTTTGATTGAAGAGTTCTGTTTTATCACTCTGCATTTCCTATAGTTAAAGTGAGCTCTCAATAAGAATTTATTATTTTCTAGTTCACCCTGAGACTCTTTTTAATGCCATTACTCCAAATGGGATAATGTTATTTGAAGGAAGAAAACTGGCCACACTTTTCCTGCATGGCTGCTCTAGCCTTTCTAGGTGTGTGCAGGCCAGGGATGGGGAACCTGTTGCAATCCAGATGTTTTCGGACTCCAACTCCAATAAGCCCCAGCTGGAATGGCCAAGGATCAGTGCCACAGACTGATTGGACATGGAGGAATTGTGGGGGGGGGGGGGAAACCAAGGGAGGAAGGCTCAGAAACCAAGGACTGGTGGTGAGACAATGAATGGTCACAGGGAGAAGGGGGAGAAGATTGGGAAGAGGAGGTGTTGGAAGCTGAAGGGGTAACAGGGCTCAGTGAATTGGCAGAATCGGTGGCAGACAGAAGCCAAGAATCAGAGGTAGAAGCTGAAGCAGGCAAGTGGGAGGAGGCAGAGGAGGTCAAGAGGCAGAGATGAGTCAGGCTAGTGAAGTGTCATTGGCATTTTCTGCCACCTGCTACAACAGCTTCCCTCCTCTCTGGCTCCCAGCACCAAGAGAGGTATGAAAAAGGAGGAGCAAAGACAGGTTGCATGCAGGTACAGTCTACTATTGCTTGCAAGATTTAGCCTCCACAGTCACTCATGGACTCACTGTTAAAACCATGTTCATGGAAGACAATCATACTCGGCTATGAGTGATCGCCAAAGAAGAGAAGCAAGAAACCCTGGAGAGGAGGAGACAGACGGCTGTGGGGAGGTGGGGACTTTTAGTCTTGACAACTGATTCCATGAATAGGACCTACGGGGCACGAACTGCTGTGCTCATTAGGCCTGAAACTCAGCCAACTCTGTGAAGATTGTGTTTCTGTAATAAATAGTTTACTCTGGCTTTGATCTGTGTGATTTACTGACTAGCTGGCTCTGTGACAATCAGGGATTATGGGAATTGGAGTCCCACAGCACCTGGGAGGCCACAAGTTCTCCATTCCTGGTGTAGACAGAATATCCTGCCATCATTGGTTTATCAGTGCAGTTATTATGTTACCAGTTGTACTGTAGTAGATTCTGTGTCAAAGTAAAACCCGCAAAATATAAATCAAGCAAATTTAAGTACAAATTGTTTGTAGTTGTTGACTTCTTCAATGGGGATTAGAAAAAATCGTAGAAGTTTGGTCTATCAATGGGTATGAGTCTGAACTTCAATGTTCAACTAAATAATTGTGCAAGTGAAACAACTTTTGCTTGTGCAACAGATATTTTCCCTCCCCCTCCTGCATGCATCCCACACCATCTCCAAATCTGCTCAAGATAGTCGGAGAAACCCCTAAGAACAAATTTTGTGGGGTACAGGAACATAAGAAGAGTCTTGCTCAATGAGACCAAAGGCCTATCTACTAGTCTAGCATCATGCTTCCCAAAGCGGTCAGTGAGAAATTTATGGAAAATGCCCAAGTAGAACATTAGAGAAATAGTCTTTTTCTTCTCTTGCTCCCCAGCAACTGGTATTCTGAGGCATCATTACTAGTAATCATTGATTTCCCCAATGAAATTGTTTCTTCCCCTGTTAAAACGTTCCCATAGTTTAACTATGTAGAGAAGTATTTCCTTTGTTTGTCTGGAATCATACCCAGTGCTTTTTTTTGGTAAAAAAATGTTTAGGGATACTCTCATATTCCTACTCATATTGAAATACCACCCCTTAATGAGGCCAAACTTAGATTCACAAAAAGTTTAGGGGTATGCTTACCCCTGTGTCCCCCCAGAAAAAAGCACTGATCATACCCCACCCAGGGTCATGAACCAGTAATAACCAACTCCCATTTTAATGTGCACGTAGAAGGATTGTTACAGTTTTACATTCAGGGTTCCTGGGCATTTGACAGCTGCACTACAAGCCGAAGTTCAACTGGAAAAACCTTCCCGATCACTGAGTACACTGGGGTAAAGTTGCATGGAATGTACATTACCCGAGTTTTCCACATTTTTCTGCAATGAAGGAAGCTCAAGCCAATATACAATCAATAGTAACATTACTGTAGTGACAGCGACAGCAGGTGAACTTGGGTGTGTTCTTTGGGCAAGTGACCAGCTGGGGACCTATCTTAAACAAAATTTGACCCACGAGGCACCAGTTTCCAATGTCTAGTCTATGAATGAAATAATCATTCTGCCTGCTAATGCATTTTGTTGAGTAGAGGCATCAACACTTGAAATAGCTTAAGGTGCATCTGAAATAGATCAAGGCAGACTTAAATATGTTCACAGTGCTTTGTTACAGGCAATAAAACTAAAATATTAGGGCACAGGCCTTAAAAAATGCTTGGTATGCAGTTTTTGAATTTTGTGATGTTGTTGTCATGCTTCCATGACTAGTTTGACTGCAAAATCCACTTTTGAGAAGGCAAATGTAGCTGAAGATGAAGTTGATTTATACAGTGGTACCTCAGGTTAATTTGTTCCGGAGGTCCGTTCTTAACCTGAAACTGTTCTTAACCTGGGGGGCCACCAGGGGCGCATTGGAAGATGGCCAACAATACCATCTCTCCGGCTCACACGAGGTAATTAAGAGGCTGATATGGGAGTATGCAGCCTCCCTGTTGCCCCGAGGACATGGGGAACACTGCCTTTGCCTGCTGTGGCCATAAATCACCCCCAGATTCGAAAGAAGGGGGTGAGGGCACTAGGCACAAAGCCCTTGTGTGGGTCCAGCTCTCTCTGACGCTGTCTCTAATCGTGCACTGGCTGCAGCAGCTCGAAATAAACAATTAGGAAAGAAGCAAATGCACATACTTCAAGTGAGATCGGGAGTAAAGACTGCTAATTAAAGGGATCACTGGAATGTGGAGCGACGGGCTGGATTCAACAATAAATCAAGAAGAAGAAGAAGAAGAAGATTCATCAAAGGATTGGTATGTCGGAGCGAGACTGAAAAGGGGGGGGGACTTTTCTTTTTTTGTCTTATGTGAGTATCTAATAACCATCCCCCCTTAGAAAGAATCGTTGCAATTTACTGATCACAAGCAGGAGGATAAGAACTGTGTGGAAATTAATTACTAACCAAAGATATGGCTTGTGGAAAATCGAGAAAGGAAAGAAAGTTCTCTGTGACGCAGTTATAAAAAGAGGCTGTAATGGCAGGCCGGCCTGCAGGAGGAACGAGGGGGAGGAAGACTATGGTGTGTAACTATATCGGAATGTGAGTCCGGCCTGGCAGGGCTCCCGAGAAAATTTATGAGAGTGGCAGGCCTGTGGAAATCAGGACAGACTGTGGGAAACATTTTGTACGGAGATGTTGAAATGATGTCTGTCTATTTTGATATAGCTCTTGGATGAGTGTAAAATCCACACAGGATATAACAATGTTTGTTTTCAATCCACTTGTGGAAACTATCAGAGATCACAAAGAAAGGAATATATGATAACAACAAGAAGATGAGGAAAACAACAAAGAGAAGATTGAAATAGAACTGTGATTATTATTTCGACAGAACTGTATACATCAAAGCAGCAGCAAGAAAGATGCTTGGATCCCGTTCGAAGCTTGAAGTATGGGTACCCCCAACAAAAATTTAAAAATTTGGCTATCTAATTTGGAACTGATGTGATTTGGAATTAATGTGATTTGATTGGCCTGTTAATAAAAATTATTTTCAAAAAAAAAAAAGAAACTGTTCTTAACCTGAAGACCACTTTAGCTAATGGGGCCTCCTGCTGCTGCCACACCACCAGAGCACGATTTCTATTCTCATCCTGAAGCAAAGTTCTTAACCTGAAGCACTATTTCTGGGTTAGTGGAGTCTGTAACCTGAAGCGTATGTAACCTGAAGCATATGTAACCTGAGGTACCACTGTATGGAAAACAGTAAGAAGAGGGGGAAAGAGTGTAATGTACCTAGAAGTGGCATCCAGTCTAAAGCACTTGCCAGGATCCCTTTCACAACTAGTGGCATGAGAGAGGCAACTTCATGATAGCATTGCATGTTGCAGGGAGTATGTGTGAATATCTTCTCCCATAATGTATGGTTAATCACACTGGTCTCTTTCAACCACTTTTTTTTTAACATCCAGGGACTGATTGTGTAGGAAAGACCCACACAATTGGCCATCCTCACATGGTTGCAATATTCTCCCTAGCAATATAGGATTCCACTATGGGGAAGCAATGGTAATGTCACTTGGTTTATGAAGAAAGTGTAATATGAGCCATTATGTATGGAGGCACCTTGGTAAGGTGCAGAAGAGGTGAGCTGCTACACTATTTCAGAGTCACTTCACAGCCTCCAACTAGCCATCCAAATACAGTATATCATCCTAAAGGTCTGATTCCCTGGATCACAGTTTCATTTTCTTCCAATGCTCTTTGCCAATTCATCTCTTGCAAAGTCCATTATATTCATCTTCAACATCCTGGTTTAGTACTGGCACTAAGTGCACTCCAGAGAGCATCTGGATTAAACTGAAAGTCATGGCAATTTGTCTGATTAAAAATACCGATAACGTTTGTTTCATTAAGTGGTAAATGAAGATTACATTCTGAATGAATGCGTATTAAAACAAATAGGCCCCGTTTGGTGGTTGCCATGCATTTCTTCTTCATCTGGAATGAGCCAGTGGCGGTGTGTGCTAAGGAAAGCAAGATTGCACTGTTCAGATGTTGTAGCAGTCAGTAAAGGTAAAGGTAAAGGGACCCCTGACCATTAGGTCCAGTCGTGGCTAACTCTGGGGTTGCGGTGCTCATCTCACTTTATTGACCGAGGGAGCTGGTGTACAGCTTCCGGGTCATGTGACCAGCATGACTAAGCTGCTTCTGGTGAACCAGAGCAGTGCACGGAAACGCTGTTTACCTTCCCACCGGAGCGGTACCTATTTACCTACTTGCACTTTGACGTGCTTTCGAACTGCTAGGTTGGCAGGAGCAGGGACCGAGTGACGGGAGCTCACCCCGTGGCAGGGATTCGAACCGCGGACCTTCTGAACGGCAAGCCCTAGGCTCTGTGGTTTAACCCACAGCATCACCCACATCCCTGCAGCAGTCAGTACTCAGACACAAATGGGAAGGAACCAATCTAGTTTTCAGGGACTGTGCTGAGGAGGGCTGCACTGAGGAAGAATGGTAGGAGGCACCCCCTCCCCCTGATCCTGATCCTGAATCTTCCCAGGAGCAGGGGAACAGAATAGAATTGGAACAGTGGTTTGCAGAGGGGCATACTGTAGTTTAGAAGGCAGAAGCTGGGAAATACTGGATGGGGATCAGCTAGGAGAAGAAACAGTGGAAGAGAGAGGGTTAACAGATTCACAGTCATTGGACAGCATTCCTCCAGCGCCCTCCCCAAGGTTGAGAAGAGCTCAGAAAGTCTTAGAACAGAAAGTGCAGAGGGTACAAGCTCAGTTTACAAGATGTAGGAGTGACGTAGATTAATAGGGATGGAGGGGGTGTGAGCCTTAATTGGGAGCACCGCCATTCTAGGTAATAATAATAATAATTTTTTATTTATACCTCGTCCTCCCCAGCCAATAAGTTGAATGAACACAACTTGAAAACAAAATAAAAATACATTAAAATATTGAAACATTAAAATATTAAAATGTATTTTAATAATACATAATAATAGGTAGACTGGTTCTTTGACTTTCACTGTGATTATTAAAGAATCTTAACTGGTAAGATGTTCCTTTTGTTTGATCTCTTCTTATTCACTGCCACAGGGGAAGAAGCCAATTCCCTGAAGTCTGATACTAGTTGTGTGAGCCAGAACTGACAGCGAGACTGGGTAGGAGTCACTGGAACTCAGGGTCCCCAAACCAGGATATCAGGAAACAGCACCCCCTGAGCTGGACTCAGAGGAGCCAAGGGTCCCCCTAGCCAAACACCTCCTGTACCTATGCTCCTGATCACAGTAGATGGGAACAGATGGAGAACTGACTGGTTCAAGTCCTGAGTCACACCATTTTTAAGGCTCTCTACTTTTCATCCAGGGGCAGTGGAGCCTAAGAGTCAATGATGGCAAGTATGGACTTGGTTGGAATGAAGACTGTTTAAAGTGGACGAGGACTGGACAAACCTTCTAAAAAGGACTCCTTCAGATAGAAGATGGAATTGGGACATGTCTTAATCTAGGTTATAGAAAATTCTGCAGCACCATGGACGATATTCTGACCTGCCAGCCTTGTGCTTTTGTCTTAATTTGTGCTCTGGGTCATGAATTGGACTCTGCCTGCCTCATCATCAGCTTCAGATTGTGGACTATGCCATCTACTTTCCATGTGCTTCCTCAGCAACTGGGGAGGGAATCTCATTTATTTATAAGCTGAAAGTGCATGTGGTGGAACAGGAGTGCATATGCCACAGTGGTGCATTTGTGCAGTGGTCCTCAGACCCCAGTGGAAGAACAAATCAATCTCTCCCTCTCATGGAGAGGGACATCTCTAATGGTGACCTTTGAAGGCCAGCCCAGAGAGGAAGAGAGGACAGAACATACCATCCAGGCAATTTGACATCCTGAACTTATCAATGGGAAATAACCTGAAGCAATAATGGATGGTAATATCTTCAGAGATGTCCAAAGTGGTGCATTTTGTAACCGTTGGATACCATCTTGATTCAAAACTGCATTCAGTGGTATCCAACCATTGACCAAAACCTGCTCCTTGCACTTGGGAACTGTCACACCAAATTGGATGATGTCACACCAAACTGAGCGACAATATCTTCAGAGTCATCCAAATCAGTACAGTTCGGAACAGTTTGGTCTCCAATCTGGAATCCAAACATTGTCGGATGGTATTCAAACAGAGATCAGAACCTGTTCCATGATCCTGGGAACCATCTTGGCATATTGGGTCATTGACTCTGGGTCCACCAACTCTTGGCCTTCTGCCTTGCGCCTCATCAGTATCAGTAGACACTGGCCACCACCACTCAGAATGACAGAAATTCCAAGTAATTGTAGTATGGTAAAACTAAGATGGTGAGCCAGTTGGATGGTATCCGTGACCCTGGAGGTAGCCCTAAATGGAGTCTACTGATATTTTTATTATTACAATTTACTCGCCCTTCTCCCAAAGGTCCCAGGGCAGGTTACAACAATTTAAAAGTACAATACTGAAACACTTTAAAAACTTACAACTACAAAAGATGCAATAATGAAAAATAGGGTGGGTCCTTAAAAAATACACCTCAGGTGTAAGAAGCCTGAACATTTACATTGGCTTATATCAGACAGCAAAATGTGAATCAGCGCCCTGCTGTGTGATAAACAAGAGGAAAAGTTAATTTCTTGATTACTCTCCACGACAAAACCACTTTTGCAAATCCAGCCTCAAATATTTCAGCTGTGAGGCCCAAAGCAAATTGCATGGAGTCAAAAAGTACTGGAGCTCATAATTTACATTATGTTCTTCTAATTTCAAAAAGTTCTGTACTTCTGTAATTAAATTTTGCTAAGCCATAAACCAACCTTCACATCTCATGTCCCATTATGAATCTCATCCTTAGACAATCCATCTACACTATTATCAGTCCCAGATGGTGGAACAAGAGTCAAGCAAAAGCTCTTGGAATTCATTTCAGCTGTTTACAAAACTGGCTAATTTTCAGGATATTAAAATGTATTGCAGAGTGCTATAAATCCTGCACCCTCTCCCCATATATATTGTGCTCCATGACACATCAGGAGAAAATACATTTAAAATTCCTAGGAAATTGTCTTGCCTCTTAACAGCTTAAAATTGATTTGATGCATTGTATGAGTTGATGAATTGATTTGATGCATTGTATGTAAGTTAATAATCTGCATACATCAATCACAGTTTGTGGGCTGGGGTGGCCCATGACTGAAGTAGGATATTTCAGCTTTCAGGAGAGACGGAGGGAATATGTGAGTGGGTAAGCTCACCCATTCCTGTCGTATTAGTAGGAACCATGAAGGCATCAGCTCAGTGCCTCTCCTCCTCTCTGCACAGCCTGTCATTTCTGGACTGTCAAGCAGGCTAATTAAAAGAGCTTTTAAAATGCAGATAGGAGGAACGGCCAGTGGTGGAAGGAGGAGGAAATCCATTCTAAAAACATAGCACATCTTCCCTTGGCCATTGTCACTGTTGTTGATTAAAACTGGGTTGGGAATTCCTGATAGCCTCCCCTAAGAACATGAGCCCTCTGGTACAGGTCAAGGGATCATCTAGCCCAACACTCTGTCCTCACAGTGGCCAACAAGATGCTCACAGGAAGCCCAGAAGCAGAACCTGGGAAAGATGGAGGGCACAAGGAGAAGGGGACGACAGAGGACGAGGTGGTTGGATAGTGTTCTCGAAGCTACCAGCATGAGTTTGACCAAACTGCGGGAGGCAGTGGAAGACAGAAGTGCCTGGCGTGCTCTGGTCCATGGGGTCACAAAGAGTCGGACACGACTAAACGACTAAACAACAACATCTCTCTCTCTCTCTCTCTCTCTCTCTCTCTCATCATGAAGTAAGAGTGATGCAAATAGGCAATTCCGCATCCAAGGCAGACTTAAAATCAGTCCCCTTCAATTTTTAAGAAAAAATGCTATGGGGAGAGGGTGCAGGATTTATAGCACTCTGCAATACATTTTAATATCCTGAAAATTAGCCAGTTTTGTAAACAGCTGAAATGAATTCCAAGAGCATGCTTGGTGGAAGGAGACATTAATCCTAGATAGGAGTGCTCTTTTCTTCAGTCAAAAATAGCAGCTTCTTCAGAAGGTCTAAGTGTATGAGGGCAGTGAAGGCAGACTGGGGCATTAGTATACTCCTATGTGCCATTCTTATGTATACTACCTTGGAATCTATTTTTGAATGAAGTTGCACTTACTTGTTAATAATAACCATATTAAGGTTTTTAATGCAGTTATGAGTCACTTTCCATCACTTTTACTTTTGTGCACATTCCACATCATGAAAGCACCACTTCCCTCTTTCAGCTTGTTCTGCATCACTGCCTCGGAGCCTTTGATCCTTCTTCTAGACACATTTCCAAGATCTGATCACTCATCCATCAGGGAAGAAAGTTGCAGAGAACAGTCTTAAGATAGCAAATCAAGACAAGGCAACAAGAGAGCATGAACAAGTAGGCATCAAACTCTCACATTTGGGCCTGCAGTCACAAAAAGTGACACCAGACTAACAGACCAGACTCTAGTCCACAAAAGCCCAGGACATAACTAACATGCTAGTCTTCAAAGTGCCACAAGTTTCCTTGTTGTCTTTGAGGTAGGAGTTTAGTACAGACATCCCTTTGGGAATTATCACAAAAGATGTCATTCACATATGGGACTTGGCTCTGACCGTGATGCAGGCTTCAATATCACTGGTCGGTCCCCCAGCCAGAAGGTTTCATCTTATTGGTACATTGTCCACCTTTGAGGCATTCTCCATTGGCATGGAATGGAACCGGCATGCCATTGGGAAGGGTGATGCTTACCTTTTGAGACCTGGACATCACATATAAGGCAACCAGGGCCTGAGGTGCATACACAGCTTACTGCACATTATCTGAGGGATCAAAAAAACAAAAACAAAAACAAAACCTTCCTCTGAAACCTCAAGGAAATCTTTGAGAAGAAAAAGCAGAGCAGTGGATATGACATAGTTTCCTTTCATTTTACCAACCTCTCAGGCTGGAATAGTGGTCCAAAGCACACTGGCTGAGAACTCCAAGCAACAAGGAGATCAGCATGAAACTGTAGCCTTCAGGGCAGTTGGAGGGTTGGAGCTGAGCTCCTCTTCATCTGACTCAAACAGGAGGCATGGCAAGGGAGGAGTGGGTTGCTTTCAAGCTTCTGTGTGTCTCTTACCTGAAAAGAGCAGACAAAACAACACCAGCCCTGATATTTTGAGATGTGCCAACTGTGACAGGAGAGAAAGAAGCAACAGAGCTTCATTCTGGCGGTTTCCTCATTGCGAGAAGTGAGGTTACAGGGAACCAGACAGAGGGCCTTCTCAGTAGTGGCGTCCGCCCTGTGGAACACCCTCCCTTCAGATGTGAAGGAAATAAGCAGCTATCTTATCTTTAAAAGACATCTGAAGGCAGCCCTGTTTAGGGAAGTTTTTAATATTTAATGCTGTATTGTTTTTAACACTCAATTGGGAGCCAGATGGGCGGGGTATAAATTATTATTATTATTATTATTATTATTATTATTATTATTATTATTATCAGAAATGTCCCAAATTAGGCATGGTATCAGACACAGGATAAGGCATCTGAGATTATATGAGAACCCATTTCTCATTTAGAAGGAAGGAATGTGAGGGAGTGTGTGGCTTCACGACTGACTATTAGCATACTGAACTGGATTTTGTGAATGTGGCAAAATATTTCCAAATAATCACCGATGGGCTGCGTTTGCACATAAAGTGGACGCAGTAACTCTCCCATGAGGAAAGCTTGCAGACTTTTAAGTTGAGAGAAAGGGGAAGCAAGAGGTGACACCATTAGAAGTTTATAAAATTACGCAGGACATGGAGAATGTGGATTGTGATAAGTTTTTCCTCCCTCTTACATAACTCTAGAACTTGGAAGATTCAGTTGGAAGATTCAGGACAATGAAAAAAAGTACTTCTGCACACAACACACATTAAACTATGGAACTCACTTCCACAGGAGGCAGCAGCAGCCACCAACTTGGATGGCTTTAAGAGAAGATTCAACTACTTCATGGAGGAGAGGGTTATTGAAGGCTACTAGTGATGATGGCTATGCTCTGCCTCCATGATCAGAGACACTAAATGCTTCCAACTGATAACCAACAGGAGGGGCCCAACCAGATGATTATGCGAAGCTGGAAGGCAGGACCTGAACGTAACAGTGCTCTCCTCACCTGTCAATACCACCAGCAAGTGGTATTCAAGGTCATACGGCTTCTGACAGTGGAAGCAGAACATTAGACTAGTAATCATTGATAGCCACATCCTCCATCAATATCCTCCAATGGTCAAAGGTGATGGGAATTTTAGTTATCTGGTGTAGAGGAATTATAGGTGTTACTTTTAAGAATAAATATATAGAATTGCAGAGTTGGAAGGGTCCTGAAGACCATCTCATCCAACCCCCTGCAATGTAGGAACGTACAGCTGTCCTGTACGGGGGTCATCCTTGCAATCTTGGCATTATCAGTACCATGCTCTAAGTTTAATCAATTGAGCTTTCCATTCACTATGGTGTATCCACCTTCATTGAACATACCAGAAAGCATAAAGTAAAGCAGGGTGGGAAAGGGAGAGAGGGGCAATGATGATAGAATGAATCTGTTCCAGGAGCCATTTCATACCAAGACAAGTAAATCATGGTTTCATAGCAAAGTACAGAGAAAGCCGCTGAAACGTGATCCCAAGATTTGAAGGATGAGACAGGAGAAGCCAAATTTATATAGTCTAGAAAAAGAGAAAACAGATCTCAAGAAGGCTTGATGGGTCTATAAATGCCTTCATGGTAACAATATATAAATGTTAACAGTATCAAGTCATTAAGGGGGATTTGATAGAAGACATTACACAGCCTACCGAAAAATGCTACAAATCAAGTGATGGTTCTAAGTTTGATGATCACGGAGCGTCGAAGATTCCGACATCTTTTGAAGTCTAGGCAGTTTCTTTTGTACCTCTTTGGCACTGTGAGCAGCAGATATGACCACATAATGAAACCTTCTTGTTAATATAAAAAGGGCCCTTATCTTATAAAAACACAACCTGGGACTGCAGTGTACATTGTGGTTGGGAACGCCACTTTGAGCTGTGTGATACATCCATTTTGTTTTCTTCTCCCGCAGAAGTCAGAGATAGGAGTTTACTGCAAAGGGATTGCATTAAAAAATAATAATTGGAAGGCAAAATTTAAAGCAGCCCAGTCTAAAACTATTTCATCATTGAAAGCAATTTATCTTGGTTATTATAAAATGAAGTGAAAACAATAAAGGCAAGGATGATGATTTTTAGATTAGGCTTCTGCCATAGCACTAGAGAATCATGCGCTCTTGCAAGCCACCTGTTTCAGAGTAGGGCCATGGCAATTTATAGTTCTTCAGTCAAGGCCAACATGTCATTCATGGGCAGATGCCAGAATCCCAACATCTTGAGAAAGCCTACTTTTGATGCCAGCCCTGAGCTCCCCACATCAGGTGGATGTTTCTGTGAGCTGCCCACCATTTTAGTTTCTCAAAGTGGCCACCTATCACTGACATACATCTAGCCTCATCTTTGTTTCCTTTTTGGAATGCACCTCTTTCAGCCAGCTTTTGGATGAGGCTATCAGTGACCTAAATCCTTTATAAATCCTTATAGGGCCGTCTTAAGCATATCCGGCACTGTCGTGCAAAAATCCCTACAGCCCCCCCCCCATTTTCCAGAGTTGTCGTCCTTTTTTAAGGGGGGGACCCCAAAGTTGTTGAGCTTTTTAAGGAAAGGTTCCCCCCGGAGTTGTTGAGCTTTTTTGGGGGAGCTGACACCACGCTTACACATTATCTCTAACAAGCACTTAGAACAAAATAAAATGAAAAGGCAGAAGAAAATCTAATGAAGTTCTCAATTCCAAAGCAAGACTCATTCAAGACTCAGCAGTTCTTCTAATTCATCCTCATGATTCAAATCACCGCATATCAAAAAGTTAAAGCAATCACCAGTTTGTTGTTCTTTAAATAAATTAATAAAGACACAGACAATGAAGTTCCCGGCCAATTTGTGTTTAAGTACAAAGCTGACGTTTTCAAATATTGTGGGGGGTGGGGTCACAAAGGCTGCAGCCCTAACTGCACTTACCTGAGAGTAAGCCCTGCTGAATCTAATAGGACCTTACTTCTGAGTAGACAGTAGGACTGCAGCAAGAAACACAGTTGGGAATTAGGGCTTTTTGTTTAAAGTCTCAACCAGAGGAAAATGTAATATTGGAGATTAGGAAAGGAATATGAATAGATTTGGGGGGAGGGGGCTTGCGAGAGACCAAAAACCACAGGTAGCAAGACAAGGCACACTATCTGGGGAGCAAGTCTCACACATAGTTGCTTGGGGTGAGGAATGCAGAGGGACCATAGTTGGGTTGTGTGTGTGTGTTTTTCAGAAAAACATAGAATTGGAAGGGATCCTGCGGGTCATCTAGCCCAACCCCCTGCAATGCTTTTTAGCTTGCATTGATCTCAAAAACCTCCAGTGCCTTTTTTTTTAGTTGGATAGGCAATTAACAGGCTTGTTTCACAAATAAGGGAGAAGGAGGGTTGCTGGCTTGGTTTGGTTTGCCTTTGTTCTAGTTTTTAGCATGTGCTTAGTACTGTACTTTCAGGCTGTGAACCGCCCTGATATCTATGGGTGGAGGGCAGTAGTAGCAGTAGCAATACTAATGGTGATGATATTTTTCTCAGGGCTTGGAGTGGGTGATGGCCAGTTGCTGGAATGAATGGGGTTGGTGCTATATGGTCAGGCTTGCTTTACAACCCCTAGGGATCTTGTTGGGGGGGGGGGAGAGAAGGAGCCCCCCCCCCCAAGAAGAAGAAGAAGAAGAAAAATGAAGGGAGGAGGCTTCTCTTCCCTGGGATAGAGTTGTCTGTAACATTAAACACAGGGCACAATTCCAGGGAGAGAGAGAAACCAGGGCAGCAGCTGCTGCTACTCATGGCTTGGGCTAGATGTAGCTGAACAGGATGGGCAAGGGGACCCTGCAAGCAGGGCTGCATACCCAGTGAGGAGGCTCCAGACCAAAGGAGGAAACAGGGCAAGGGGGGGAGCTCCTCTCTTCTTCTTCCTTCCTCCTACTCCTTGTGCTCCGTTTCCCCCTCGCCTCACCTCTCTCTTCCCACAGGGCGGGTGGGCCAAAAAGAGAGAGAGAGAGAGAGCACTGCAGGCCAGCCACCCATATAGTTGGCAGGGTGCAGCTTCCATCCTAAGCCTCTGCAGGGATTGCTCTCCTCCTGCAGAGGCTTGGGAGGCAACCTGAACGCCCGCCAGCCATATGGTTGGCGAGGCGCACCTGGCGGGTGCAGGGAAAGGGGAGGTTGCCGGCAAAGCCGAGCAGCTCCCCCACGCGCTGGGGCGTCCCTGAGAGGCCGGCGCCCTGGCGCAAGGCGCCAGTAAGCCCAATAGGAAAGATGCCTCTGAATCCTTACCCACCGCTGCTTTTTATGAATCGTAGTGATATAGCTGTTTTCCGCATTTGCATTTTACAAATATTATATATGTATGTTGTGTTGTTTATCATGCTGCAAACCACCCTGCAGATTATTAACAGGACATTTAAGTTTAATTGTCATTCACATCATGGTGCTGTAGTTGTGGCTGCAGCTTTCTCTCTCCAGAATTTCCTTTTCATAGTGCTTATAGGAAATGCACCAACAGACCATAAGCATGAGAGCCCTTCTCCTGATTGTGAGAGCCCTGTTGTGTTTGGGTCTGTATGCAGACTTCCCATAGGCATCAGGTTGGCCATTGTGATATCTGGATGTTGAACTAGGTGGGAAATTGGCCTGATCCAAAAGAGCTCTTATCACCAGTATCTGGTAAATTCACATCCTTGCCACGCAGGAAGATTTTTTTTTAAAAAATCCTCTGCTGTTATTCATTTCAGGAAGAAATAAACCTGTCTGCTGTGACAAGGAAGTAAAACACCAGAGCCTAAGGTAACAATTCATCATTCCGCAAGCCCCATGTTGATGGAATGGATCCCCCAGATATGGACTGCCCCAAACCTGTTCCATGTGGGTTGGCCAGTGTTGAACCTTGCCATGGTGGAAGTCAAGCAAGCAGATTCCTAGCAGGCATATAGGTAAAGGTAAAGGGACCCCTGACCGTTAAATCCAGTCACGGACGACTCTGGGGTTGCAATGCTTATCTCACCTAACTGGCTGAGGGAGCCGGCGTTTGTCCACAGACAGCTTCCGGGTCATGTGGCCAGCATGACTAAGCCGCTTCTGGTGAAACCAGAGCAGTGCACGGAAACGCCGTTTACCTTCCCGCCGGAGCGGTACCTATTTATCTACTTGCACTTTGACATGCTTTTGTGTGTTTTTCTCCCAATTTTTTTTTATTGTTTTTCACAACTTCAAAACAAACAAACAGACATACATACATACATACATACATACATACATCCTGTTTAAGTCTTGGTAACATTATTAAGTGACTTCCTCAAATCACCTTGGTTGAATTTCATTATATCTCATTTTAACAGTTTTCCAAAATCGATTTTCTCAAAAAATTAACTTGGTTACTTAACATATTTCATTCTTTCTAGTCTGACTTTAAACATCTTAAATCTTATCCTTACATACCGGTATTTAAATCCTAAGCCTATCTATTTATTTGCAAGCGTTTCCGATTAAGTTATCAACATATTTAGCTAAGTAGTCTTTAAATTTCTTCCATTCTTCCTGGTACTCCTCCTCCATCTGGACTCTTCCAGTCAGGTTGGCCAGCTCCGAAAAATCCATCATCTTCATCTGCCACTTTGACGTGCTTTTGTACTGCTAGGTTGGCAGGAGCTGGGACTGAGCAACGAGAGCTCACCCTGTTGTGGGGATTTGAACTGCCGACCTTCTGATCAGCAAGCCCTAGGCTCTGTGGTTTAGACCACAGTGCCACATGCTCCCCATATACCCCAACATTAAACTTGGGGGTGCCATGCTCAATCCTCCCCTCAGGCCCCTTATGGGGCTCCCCCCTATACTATGCTGATGCTGCCTAATGCCATTTCCGTCCTCATACAAACTACACTCTTCCGCCTAACAAAGGAAGGTCATAATTTCACTGAGGGAAAGACAGAAACACATACACACACGCACGCGCGCGCGCACACACACACACACCCCTCTGTCAGGTTGGGGGGGGATGCTTTCCGGCCCTGTCAACCAGCAATTCCAAATTGCTCAGTGAAGGCTCTAACCCAAGGGTGGGCGGGCAGGCAAGAAGCTCTCAAGGCAAAATGGCCCTGAGCTCCAGGAGAAGCAGCTTTATATAGGCTTTAGCCTTCCCCTTTGCAAGGGCTCATGGGAACGCCTTTTCCTTTGATCCCACCCCACAAACAAGATACTGGGCAAAACCCATGGGCCACAGCGCTGCTGGGCAAAGGTGTCCCATGCTTATTGTGCACAGAACAAGGCATATGTGCATATCCCATTGCTCACCCTGGCTTATTGGAGGAATGCGGGGAAGGGCAGGGGGCAGAATCATGGCCTCAGCAGCACGGGGCGCTTGGCAATTGCTCAAAGGTGCCCTTCTGCTAACTCCAGGGCTGTGTCTGGCAACCCCTGCTTCACTCTAAAGTAAGGTACTGAGCCCAATCCTAACTACCTCTGCTCAAAGTAAGTCTAGTTGATTTCAGGATGCTTTACTTCCACAAAAGCAAACTTATGACTATAGCCCAAGATGCAGGAAACAGTTGGAGAAGGAGAATGTTGAACTAGATGAATTCTTGGTTGGATCTAATGTGATAGGGCTCTGGGATGAGAAAAACTCAGCTTCATTTCTCTAAAATTACATTTAAGTATAGCTGGAGATATGGTAAAAGGCAGTGTCTTAAGGTTCACACCCCCCCTCCCTGCCCCCGCAATGGCTTATGCCTGGAGTTTGGAATAGCAGCTGCATTGGATGAAATCTAAAAGCAATTTCCCTAAGTGCATAGAAAAAGATATAGCCATATGTAACTGCACCGCAAGTGCATAACACTATTGCAAAGTAAATTACATTCGAAGGAACCCCACTGTGGAGAATAGGAGCTGTTGTACGACTGGGACTGTTGACGGATGATCATGCAAAATTTCAACATGAAAATTAGAGATAGCTTAGTGGTGATCTGAAAAGCTTGAAGGCACTGAACTGATGCCCAATTAGCTGAATTCTGAGGCTTTAACACTAACTTAGGCTTGAGAGTTCCCCAGAGCTGGTTAAGAAATCATCAGCCATATTTTCTGTTATTCTTCAGCTATCACCATGGAAATGCATTTCTAACTAGATAAACTGATAAATTGTGAGGTCGTTGGTTTTTCAGATTAAGCTTTAATTGGCAGGGAAAAATGAGGAGTTTGGTTCCCCCCGCTTTTTTTCTTTTTAGTAACTTCAGAAAGGTTTTCAAATCAGTTCACAGTAAAATGAAAGAAATGGGGCAATAAAATGATCCAAATATATTAAAAATGACATTGGGATGTATGCTATGGCTCATACGTAGGCCACATAAGTCTTCCAAAGAGGCAGAAGGAGAAACCCTTCATTTGCCTTGATTGAGAAGCAAGTTTAAAAAAAACAAAACACAAACCCCACTGGGTTGTAGAAACTATCAATGCTTACCAGGCCCAAACTCTGTGGAGCCTAGGCTCCTCTTGCTGAAGAGAGATGGTTGCCCACAGGGAACAGGGGTTCCTTAATGGCTCTAGTGGCAAATAAGATCTGCTATGATTTGAAACAGGTACTAGGGAAGGAGTGGGGAACCTGTGGCCCTCCAGATTTTGTTGGATTACAGTTCCCATCATCCCTGACCATGATCCATGCTAGCTGGGGCTGATGGGAGTTGAAATCCAACAACATCTGGAGGGGGACAGGTTCTCCACCCCTGAACTAAATGATGTTCTTCCTCTTATTAGGCTCTCCCTGCTGTGAACCGAAGACTGAAGAACCAGAACACTATGATCATACCACAGTGGTTGCCTCACCATAATGGAACATGGTGGGTCAATATATTTCATTTCTAGCTGTAGTGTTATTCTGTGCATTTGGACTGTGTGTGTTTGTGTGATTTAAGGTGTTTAATACTGTTTTATAATGATAATTCATAAAACAGGATCTCCTTGCTTGCACCACCATGACTCCTCCAATCTTTTTCTTTTCTTTTTCTTTTGTTACTGCTGCCGTTGTAAACTGTGCTCACCCCCCACCAACACCTGTGCACACACCTGCTACAGAGGTGGATTTAGGGGAATGTGACCAGTTCACCTGCACTAAGTGCTGAGCCAAGGGGGCGCTGCATGGGGCACTGCAACAATGATGAACAATGGAAGGTGAGAGGAACTGAATTTTGACGTTAAAAGAATTTGTATATTAGGAGAAAATTTGCACTAAAACACTAATGAATTTCCATGATGAATTAAAACCACAAACTGATGTGGAAATCTGGGTAATTGATTTTTTAAAAATGATTTTTAATTTCAAGTAACAAAACATATCCATACAAGGAAAATGGAGCTCAGAAGTTGTACAGAAAAGAGAGAAAAATAGTGGCTGATGGTTGTAGTTTTAGATGTTCTAAGAAAGGCAGTCAAATGAAAGTGTCTCTCCATAAGGTTTCATGAGTCAATGGAGGGTGAAAACCAAACTCGATTGTTTTAACAAAGTCAATAAAAGGATACCATGTTTTATAGAAGGTGAGAGTCTTTCCCCCTTCCAATCAATATTCCTTTTGTGAAATGGTTAATTTGTCCAGAAGCACGATGTCCTATACCTGCAAAATCCAGACTTCAAAAAGAGTTGCATTTAAAGTTTTCCCATTTCTTGCAATCACTAGTCTAGCTGCAGTTAATAAATAGTGGATGAGGTCTTTATTGGTTATGTTCTTAATCTAAAATAAGATACTAGGGCTAATTTGGGGTCTGGTTGTAGCAATTGTCCCATCATTTGATTGTTTGAAAAACCTTTTCCCAAAAGGGAATAATTTTTGGGCAAAACCACCACATGTGTACTAGAGAGAGCCAGGTAAATTGTATTCCCACAAGCAAAGGCTGGATGTGCTATGATTAAGCCTGTATAATCTGGCTGGGCACATATACCAATGGCGTGCTATCTTTAATTGATTTCTAATTGAGATGGATCCAAATGGTCATTTATTCCAGAGTTGTTCCTCTCATTCTTCTCCACCCCCCCCCATTTTAGTCTTAATGAAGTGAGAGGAAGGGTAGCCAATTGTGTGAGGATTTTATATAGCTGGATTTTATATATTTCCCAGTGGGTCAGTTGAGTTGAATAGTTGCACAAAACTATTAAAGCTGAGTAATGCTTGAGTCCCTGCATTTGGCTGATTTAGAAAAAGTATAATCTGGTATATCTCTAACCAGCCAAATGGTATAACTCTCAATATAAAATTTATTCCTGGAGCTGTAAGGGCCTTTTGATTAGAGTAGAAGTCACTGAATTTATTTAATTCCACTGTTTTCCACCTAACAAATGGGCCTGATTTTGCTGCTGTGAGAAATGAAGAGTGCTGAGTTACTGGGACTAAAGGGGAATCAAAAGCTAAACGTTTCAGTCCCCATTCTTTCCAACTAGTCAAGAAAATTGATTTTAAGATTAGAAAAATGAGAAATGGAAAGAAACCAAAATTTGACAGATTTGCCAGTCCCTAGTAAGGCTGTTCCCACTTTCTTTTATTACAAAGGGGATGGAGATGTTATTTTATATGCTCAGCACTGGGAAATAACTAAAACAGAGGAGCATTGTCAGAGATGAGGGACAGAACCAGTTAGAGAACTTGGCACTTGTGATTAGCATCTTTACATCAAAGTTTAGCAGTGATGCATTTTGGGGCTCAGCTATCAATAATACCAAGATCAAAACCAGCTGGTCCAGCCTTTAAGTGCCACACACTCTGAATTATGGTCAAAAGGAAGCTGGAATCTCACAAGTGAAACCCCATTATCAGGGGGGAGTTCATCTTGCTATGGCCAGATAAGAGAAACATTGCATCTTTTCCCAAGTATCTGCTGGAATTAGCCCAATGGAAAGACTGCCTAGTAATAAAACTCATGGAATACTATCTTTAAAAAGAGAGAGAAAGGGACTAATGCAATGTGAATAACAACAACAGCACTGGTTCTGAAATGAGGCAGAAATTTAAAACCCAGTAAGGCTGCAGTCCTCACTGCAGATGGTGACAGCAGTCACGAAATTAAAAGACGCCTGCTTCTTGGGAGAAAAGCCATGACAAACCTAGACAGCATCTTAAAAAGCAGAGACATCACCTTGCCAACAAAGGTCTGTATAGTTAAAGCTATGGTTTTCTCAGTAGTGATGTATGGAAGTGAGAGCTGGACCATAAAGAAGGCTGATCGCCAAAGAATTGATGCTTTTGAATTATGGTGCTGGAGGAGACTCTTGAGAGTCCCATGGACTGCAAGAAGATCAAATCTATCCATTCTTAAGGAAATCAGCCCTGAGTGCTCACTGGAAGGACAGATCATGAAGCTGAGGCTCCAATACTTTGGCCACCTCATGAGAAGAGAAGACACCCTGGAAAAGACCCTGATGTTGGGAAAGATGGAGGGCACAAGGAGAAGGGGACGACAGAGATGGTTGGACAGTGTTCTCGAAGGTACCAGCATGAGTTTGACCAAACTGCGGGAGGCAGTGGAAGACAGGAGTGCCTGGCGTGCTCTGGCCCATGGGGTCACGAAGAGTCGGACACGACTAAACGACTAAACAACAACAACAACAAGGCTGCAGTCCACCACTGAAGCCACTGACATGCCCTTTGGCTCATAAGACTTGAAGATACCTTATTAAGGCCACTGTGCAAGTCTACCAAATTTGCAGCATGACCACCTACTTTTTGCTTGACCCAGAAGAAAACAGATGATGGAGAGCAGGGGTCTGAAAGACACATGAGATTTTGACTGTATTAAGATGGACCACTACCCAAATCACCATAAGAGATATGTGGCCTCCCTTCAGGGTGTGACCAATGGAGATCTGAGGTTGTGATGAATGACAGAGATATTTGATTTGTTAAGAACACAGTTCTGTTTATTTCTAGAATGTAATTTAGGCCTGAGTTCAACATTTTCAGAACTTTAGGTTGAAATTTGTGGTAGTGGTTTTTGTTCGTGTTCAAAATCAAGCTATTAATCACCTCTCCCTGTCCACCATCACCACATCCCTCTATCAAATGATGCTATGTCATCAAAGAATGTTGTCCTCTGCAGACTTTGGGTGGTAGTAGTAGTAGTAGTAATAATAATAATAATAATAATAATAATAATAATAATAATAATAATGGTGGTCATTAGAAGATGTGCTGATGCTACTGGAAATTTTTGTTCTATGATTTTATCTCCACCTTTGAAAATTGATGGGGCTTTGCCTTCCGTTTTGTTCTTACATTGCTTCAAATTTAAAGGCAAAGTTATCAGATGAGAACTTTCATCTCAGCCATAGCATACCACAGCAAAGGACTTTTCTCCAACAGCTGCTCAAAAGATGGGGAGCATATGAAGAAAGACCAACAGAGAAAAGCTTAGTTGACTGGCAGGCTCACGGGGGCTGCAAAAATGATTGTTCACAACAAGCATGGTGGTCACATGGACTGGTCTCAATGCATTGTACAAACAATGTTGCTAGAGATGAATGGAACCAGAGGGATCAGCTCCACTTTCAGATCCAGCTTAATGGATATTTTGGGCTGTCCAATTCAAATTCTCTTGAAGAAGCCTGAATTTTTAAATACTTCAACCTTGTATTCGTTACAGTTTTTTGTTTTCTTGGTCATTGACAATTTTCATTAGCTTGTCTCTGCACTTGGTTCAATGCATGCATATATGTGTAACAAGGAGAAATATTGTCCTTCCTCTCCTGAACAGTCCATGCTAAGCAGTAGCCTCCTGGCTGAAAAGCACAGACTTAATCAGGTATCATTTCCTTTCTAAATGTGAGCAGGTACTGTGCTGTTGCTATTAATTAATCAATTTCATAACATTTATAAACCGCTTGATTGTAAAAGAAACTTCGAAGCAGTTTAGAAAAAGGACGAAATAATAAAACATTGGTAAAAACAATTAAAAAATATATTCAAAACATTCAAAAAATTAAAACCAGCAATAAACTAAAATACACACATCAGCATTCTAGATATCTGGATAGGCTTGCCTAAACAAAAACACTTGTTAGAAGACACTAACAAGAAGGTGTCTGCCTTATATCACTATTAAGCCAACCAATTTGTGTACAGGGCATGGCATAGTCTCACCTAGAGCTTTAGACAATGAAGCAGTACACAAATTCCATTAAATAAATAAAACAAATAAATCATAGGTAGCCACTCAAGGTGATCATTGAGTTATTGTTGCTGATCCTTATTCCAAATTGGCATTTGTGTACTTTTCCTCATTCTGCTGAATTTTGCAGTATCTTGTGAAACAAGGCAGCACTCTTGCCTGCCACAGACATTCCAAGATCCTTGTTGGAAATACAGCAATTGGATTGGAAATATTTATCTGCTGCTATGAGTATGCAGTTTTGTGGGTTTCCATAAATGAAAACTGTGGCCATTCATTGTGTCCCTAGTTTACATCATGCCCACATTCTCATCACCGGTATTAGCACAAATTGAATTTTATTCCCTTAGAACTGAAGGAAGACCCAACACTGTTATGTTTTAGACATTTTTGAAAAGGTTTCATTTCTCCAAAGCCTTCTCAAACTAGCCTGATTTATTTCTGCAGTTTATAATCCTATTTGGTTGTTATGCCTTAATGCTGTTTTTGTGATCTGCGCTGTGTATTATATTCTGTTTCAGTGTGTCTCTTTTTATTCATTTATTTACCTGATTCCATTTATGAATCGCTTCCCATAAAATACACTGTGGTGATTTCACAGCAAAAACACCAACAATATACCCCCCACCCCAAAAAAATCACATGTGAAAACAATTAAAAACAATTTCACAAGAAAAAATAATTACAAATCCAATGCAGACACAGAATAGGACAAAGGCCTCCACTTCTTGAAAAGACATCATTTTCAGCAGGCACTGAAGAAACAATAGAGATGGTACATGTCTGGTGTGTGACAGTAGGAAGTTCCAAAGGTAGCTGCCACCACACTAAAGACTTTATGCTGGTTTATTGTTCAGTTTCACTGCATTCTGTATTTTTATGGCTGTGTAAACACTATACCTTTAAAGCACACCTGAAACACATTCTTTCCCTCAAATAATTCTGGGCACTGTATTTTTCCAGGTTGCTGGGAATTGCAACTCTGTGAGGGGTAAACTACAGTGTCCAGAATTTGTTGAGGGAAAGAATGTCCTTCAAATGTGATTTAAAGGTCTAGTGTGCACATAGCAATTGTAACGTGGGATTGGCTTTTATTTGAGATTGTAAGCTGCTTTGTGGAGGAAGTTCCTACCCCCCCCCCAGGATATAAACTTTACAATAATAATAATTTCACCCCAACACCACAAGTGTGCTGACAATGGGTGTAGGGAAAGAGGTTATGTGATGACATCACATTATGAGGTAAGTGTTCATATTATTTAGCACAGGTTGAGAATAAGATAGAGGGACATTCTTTCTGCTAGCAACCTCCATGTCTTGGTCACGCTCTGCCCTGAAATAATCCACAACTTTGTTTCCTAGTAATCTGGAACAATTGTGTTTCCTGTTCCTTGAAGTTGTGTGGCTTAGGTGAACAGTTTGAGTATTTTAATACTCTTCTGAAATGGCCAGTGACCCAATAAAATGTATCCAGAGACTGCATCAATACCATCATAAAATTTTCAAGTGATTATGTTCTTCAGGAACAGTTTATTAACCAGACAGTAATAAAATCTACCGCAGACTTCTTTGCTAATTGCCAGACGCACCAATTTGCCACCCACCCAGAGAAAACCAGAAATACAAATTCATCAAACACAGTTTAAGGTGCAAAAGGATTTTCTTTATATCTTCCTGCCGCTTGCTAGCAGCTGCTTCCACATAAAGAGAGGCACTTTGCTAACAAATTCCAAGTTGCTACTAATTGCCAGCAAGGGAAGGCTGGTTCCTTCTCAGGTCAGGCTGAGCAGGAATCTGCTGCTTAGCTCCACTCTCAGAAGACCTGCTGCCTGACAGTTGGCAGCAAGACTGTCTCCACCATGAGCTGAATGAGACCCAGCTTCACAGACCCAGTCCCTTGCCTCAGAGGACCTTGGATGAAACTGTTGACTGGCAACTGGCAACTTCCAGAAAGGAAAGACTTCATTACAGACTAGGGAAAATCCAGATGCTCAGCCCCACTCCCTATCCTCAGATGCATCCTGAGTTGGATCATTGGTCCATGTAGCTCAGTACTGTTTCTGCTGACTGCCAGTGGCTTTTTAGGGTTTCTGTCAGGGTTCTCTCCCAGCCCTAACTGGAGAATGCTGGGGATTAAACCTGAGATGCTCTGCCACCGAGCTCCAGCCATTCCCCATCAGGCTAAGCTAAAGTTTGCAGGACCTTGGACAGCTCCCAGCAAGCACTTTGGGTAAGGTCTTACTTTGACAGGGACCTGAGTTAAGTTGATAATCTACGATAGGAAGCAGACCTACCTAGTACCCCAACCCCTCCCTTACCTAGCTAGGCTCAAAGCCTGAAAAACTCGAGCACTGTCTCAGGTTCATTTCTACATTTTCCATGTATTAAACAGATAGGATGAAAATAAGCAGCTAAAGCTCACATCTCCCTTCCCCACACCCACCAGCATGAAACCTGCCTGTGCTGAAGGAATAGTTTCTTATGGGAGACTGATCAGCCAATCTTCAAAGCCATTTGACTGATATGTCATCAGGAAAGAACAAGGGCAAAAGCAGGAAATATTGCATTATTGATTTCACATGGTGACCATGCATTATCCCTTTCTGTAATATATTTGAATGTGGTTTTATATCAAGCATATAAAACCTGGTTTGGTTGCCAATTTGCTACTAGGCCAAGTTCAAGGTGTTAGTATATAAAGCCCTTACCAACTTTGGAAATACTTATGAGATCGCCTTACCCCACATGTGCTCACCCAACTACTTTGATCAATGGTGTTGACACTACTATAGATGCCACATAATACCCATTCTGCCTTTTAAAGAACTTAATCATTTAGCGTGGTAGCACCTGCCTTTTGGAACTCCCTGCCTATTGAAACCAAGCAAGTGCTTTTGCCATGCTCTTTTCAGCACCTGCTAAAAACATTCCAATTTAGACAAGCCTAACCAGAAGCTTAGTTGAGGTAACTTTAATCTGTTTTAGTATTTTAATTTGTATATGTGAATATAGCTTTTATGAAATAAAGTAAACTAATGAATGAATGAATAATCTTTTGTGAGCGACTCAGAGAGTCTCTCAGGGTTATAAAGGGGGATGGAAGTTATTCCAAAGAAACAGTGTTAGGAATGTCTGGACAGGTTCAAGATTCCTTGCTACACTGGACAACTTGAAGGATTTTCTTAGATGTAAAACATTGTCTCTGCACTGTTGCACTGTCCCATCTGGTTGTGCTCCCACATCAGATGGAGCAGGAGAAATGTCAGTGTGGTAGAAAGCGGAGGCTGGTGTTTAAGGGCAAGTTTAAGGGCCTACCACCCCTCTTCCCGCCTCCATGGTATAATCATTTGTTCTCTACCTTTGATGTCTACCTTCTTGCTCGGAGCCCGTATTACTGAGACTTATCCCTGCAGATCTGAGGGGATCTTGGGCCACAGTCACACCATACATTTAAAGCAATATCCCAAAGAATTATGGGATGACAGAAGGGGACAACAGAGGACGAGATGGTTGGACAGTGCTCTCGAAGCTACTAGCATGAGTTTGACCAAACTGTGGAAGGCAGTGGAAGACAGGAGTGCCTGATCCATGGGGTCACGAAGAGTCGGGCACGACTAAACAACAAAGGTTGTTAAGGGTGCTGAGAATTGTTAGGGGACTCCTATTCTTCACTCAGGGGTACAATTCCCAGAGTGGTTTAGCAGTCAGTCCCTCTTCCCAGGGAATTCGTGATCTGTAGCTGTTGAAAATTTAGTAAATGTTCATTTCAGTGCCTGGCAGAGGCACCCAATTTAGTTGAATCTCCATTCTTGAGAAAGCTACACCCATTGAATAGCTGCCTCTCCTACAGCTGTTCAAGACATGCCAACTTCTTTTTAACTGGTTCTGCTCCTGTGAGTTAAGCAGTTGCAGTAGAAGGCTGTAATCCTATGCACCTAGTCCACTTTTAAGTATGCTTAGAAGTACACATGTCTAGAAGCCATGCCATGAAGAGCTTTGCCTATTAAATTTCTGGATATCATGCTGCTGTTAGAGGCAAAGGAGGGGAACTAGTAGGGAACCCATGGAAGCATGTCTGACAAACTGGTGACCTTCATTCTGATTCAAGGTTGTGGATTCTCTTCGCAAGTGGTTGGCTTCTCCAAGGCTTCATTCCCTCTTCCATGTACTATTTCCCAAGGCGTCATCTTGGAATGATTTCTGTGTCTTTTTAATCCTTCTGGAGGTAAATGTCCCTCAGGAAGAAAGATCAGGTTGGCCTCCTGGGAACTTAATAAGCTTTAGTGAAAGTTTCTGCAAAATGTAATTTAAGGAGCCAAATCTACATTTTCTACCCATTTGTAAGATTCATCTCTTTCCAGCAATCCATGCCAGAAATACATCTATTCCAGAGCTATCAGAGCAAGGCTGTGAATTATGCTTTAAATTTTGAATCTGTAATAGGGAGGGAGTCTGCTCAGAGAGTGGAGAATAAAAGTAGCATACCCCACACATGAATTAGCATATTTCTAAATAACTTCTGTATATGCATTGATAGGGCTAGTCACGCTATGTAAATCTCTTCCAGTTTTTCTAGATACCTCAAAGTTATCACCTTCTTCTCAGGTGAGGAAAACCCAGTAAAAATTACCCCTCTCTTTTAAGTGTAACTTATTTCCCCACATTTGCTTCCAGTAGTAGAAAACATGGTTCTAATGGACATCTATGTAACAGGATGTCAGCATCAAGAGGAGACTGTCAACAATTCAGCACCAAGTGTGAGCACTGGGATTGGCTCCACTCAGGACATCTGGCTACAGTCAATTACTGCTGCAAGCGGGGCTTGCAGTCAGTACTGAATTTAAGTTCAGTGCCAAGTGAAGGTCCTATGAAATTGGCCTGGGAGCTCCCAGTCAAAGCTCCTGTGTGGATCTGATCGCTGCCAAAAGCAGAATTTCCAGTCAGCGCTAAATTCATTGCTGAGTGCAAGCCCTGCTTTTAGCAGAGGTCTTTGTAGTCCAGCTGGAATTCAAGCCAAGTTTCCTCCTTTGCAGCTTTGTCTTAGATTCAAGCCAGGGCTGCAAAGGAAGAAAGGAAGGTATCAGGAGATCGACAGGTGGACAGCCCCACTCAGCTGTCAAAAGTGACCTGCAGATTGTTCCTCAATCACACAGTGATGGCTGGTGCCCATTGGGCAGAAGGTCGGGAGGCTAACAGTAGGTGGAGGTAGAGCCAATGACAGGCATAACCAGCCCATTCTAGCTTTGTCCCCATTTGCCTTCCTGTTGAGTTCTACAAAGGCAACACTGAGACTAAGGACTGTCACCCGATAGACTGGTTGCAAGAGAGAAGGCAGAAGATGGGGGCTTGCTAAGAGAACCCTGAGGTTGGTTGGGCAGTGCACTATTGGCCCTAGTGGCCCAGCCTCCACTGCACTTAAAGTAGCCTTTCAGATGTTGGCTAATGAGATCATGGCTGAATAAGGACTTGAACTCTCTTTGGTAAGGTGTCCAAACACAGGACTACATCCATCAGTTGTCATCGTAGCCTGCAGTGATCAATGACATGGCTTCCACTGTGATGCTGTAACTTGGCATGCTATTGCTATTCGCTTACTGCTTCAAGGGCTCAGCCACATCTGGATTTACAGCCTTTCAGCCTTCGTCATAATGCTGGGAGGAGGAGCAGGTGATAGGGTTAACTTGCATTGGGAGCACTTATGCTGTGATTCAGTCCAAGCTGGCAGCACACCAGTACCTAAACCCCCCAAAGGAGCCCTAATACTAGAGTAGGTAGTTTAATTAGTGCTACGCTCCCATTTATAATTAGATTTCTGTTAGTTCAGTTTGAAGCTTGATTTCATAATAATGTGGAAAAAAAATTAAAAATTCCTGTGGGACTTTCCCCGGTAAATTAATACTGTGGACTTTGATGAACCGATGCTTTTAATAGACTGTGGTATTTGAAAAGAATCTAAATCAAGGCAGGAGCGTTACCGTCCCATAAAAGTCAAGGCCACAAGGTAATAAATCTCTTTACAAGGAAGAGGAATGTGTCTTGGATTGAGTCCGAAAAGAGTGAACAGCCCGGACTGTGAAAGAAAAGATTAATTCCCAGTAGCAGGGAAGTTGCAAAGGGGAAAGAAGCAGCAGAATGTCACCCTTCATCTTTTGGAATCTTCCAGGCAGAGTCAAGACCATGTTTTCATTGACAGGCTAGATGAGCAGAGACTCATCCTGCAGGGACAATCAATATTTGGGGGTGTGGAGCATTTTCTCTGACCTTGCTGCAGGCCAGTGAAACAAGAAAAGAAAACCAACAGTCAGAATATCAGGAACAGGGGTGGGAAACCCTTTTCAGCCTGAGGGCCACATTCCCTGCAGAACTACCTTCCAAGGCCCAAATGCTTACTACCTTTAGTAGGCTAGTTTTCATATACAAACCTCTCTATTCTCCATCCATGGCATATAACCCCCTTAAACCCACTAATGGTTTTGTTGGATTATTTGCATACTTGAGAAGTTTCTCATTCAGTCATTTCTCCTAGCCTGCTTCCATCAATAGCTTCATGGATTCAGCCAACAGTCAGGAACAAGTCCTCTTTAAAACTTGTTAGTTCTACCTGAAAGAGGTAAGTCTTCAAACCAGCTTTTCCCATGCTCTGCCACACTAACAGCAGTCATACTGTGGGGATCTTGATCAGCACCCTCCAAGCGTGCTTGTTCACTTCGCATTCTACAGATGAATCTCTTATAAAAACCAATTAACATTTTGCTGGCCCAATGAGCAATTTAATTCTGTTAGGCCACCTTTGCTTTGCATGGCCTGGTAGGCAAGGAAATTGTGCAGAGTTTGTGTATACAACCAGAGGAGACCTTTAAAAATCAATAACGAAACCACCCAACGGCAAGATTCCCCCCTCCCCAATTCATATTCACTTTGTAAAATGGGACCTTCAGCTTTGCTTACAAATACAATTGTAGACGTGGCTCCCATGAAGTATGCATTGTGGTATACTGTGGTTTTGTGAGGAAACCTTGTAACACAGAGCCAGTGTGGTGTAGTGGTTAAGAGCGATAGACTCGTAATCTGGGGAACTGGGTTCACGTCTCCGCTCCTCCGCATGCAGCTGCTGGGTGACCTTGGGCCAGTCACACTTCTTTGAAGTCTCTCAGCCCCACTCACCTCACAGAGTGTTTGTTGTAAGGGAGGAAGAGAAAGGAGAATGTTAGCTGCTTTGAGACTCCTTAGGGTAGTGATAAAGCAGGATATCAAATCCAAACTCCTCCTCCTCCTCCTCTTCTTCTTCTTCTTCTTCTTCTTCTTCTTCTTCTTCCTCCTCCTCCTCCTCCTCCTCCTCAACCTCGGCCCTCCAGATGTTTTGAGACTACAATTCCCAGCATCCCTCACCACTGGTCCTGCTAGCTAGGGATCATGGGAGTTGTAGGCCGAAAACATTTGGAGGGCCGAGGATGAGGAAGCCTGTCATAACACATCTGCCCTAATACCAGAAAACAGCCAGAGTCAGGAGAACTTCAACAGTTAACGTTTATTTTTGAACAGCAGCTAGGACTTGCTACTGAGGTAAAACCAAAGTTACAACTCATTCCCAGTTAACTAAAGAGGGAACTCCACCCAAAGAGGGGAGGAGAGTTTCTTCTACATACCAGGGCATGTCTCTTAAAGAGACATACTACAAACTCTAACTGCATGACTTTGACATTTTCCCCAACTGTTTCCCTGCCTTCCTTCTTTGGCTTATAAATCCTCAGTGGCAGTGGAGGCTGTGCCTTTCTAAACGCTGGAGCAATATCTAGTGTAAACCCTGATAGGGTGCAAAACACTAGTAATTTTTTTTTAAAAAAAACCCACACAAAATGTTAAAGAAAAAAAATCTCAAAGCGGTTTACAACACATTAAAACAGCAAATCTAACAATCCAGAATAAAACATCCTTGAGGAAAGTCAAATATAAAATGTGCATTTAAAGCAGTGTAATTAACGAGAGAATAAAATATTTTCATAAGCATAGAACACATCTGCTGCTGTTGCTGCCAATCCTGCCAATGGTGGTTCATCAATAAGTAACCAAACAATTAAACCCCTGTGTTGCAAACAATTATCAGTAATATCCAAAGCAACACGATGACCAAGTAACAATGCGATGTCAATATAAACTCTTTATTTAATCTATACAGAACATTGAACAATATGAAATATGCACTCTCTACAAAACCAAATAAACAGAAATCTTATAAATCTCTGAAAGTCACAAAATGTGCACTCTTGATGGATTCTCTTGAAAACATAGAACCAAATAAACATAAGCCTTATAAGTCTCTGAAAGTCTTTGTAGACTATGCAAGTCTCTGAGACCCAAGTTTGCACTAAGAGACAGCCAAGATGGTCCAATGCAGTCCAAGTAAGCCAGTGCAGATGGTAAAGAATGGAAATTGCATTCTCCTAGCAACACATCTCCCTCAGGGTACCAGCTGATGTGTTCTGTACCAGCTCAAACTTTCCATGCAATTGTCAAGGAAATAAGAGTCCATTCTAGTGTTCTAGCCTCAAGGTGAAGTACTCACGAATGACAACTGCCAAGCCTAGTCCAGGTAATGCTTGCTCCTAAGTTTAAACAAGGGGTGAAGGGTGAGGAGAATCAGGTTTCTTTTGCTCAGACATTTTATAATGCTTTGCTTGTTTCCCCCCTCTCTTATAGGCTCGATAGCATGACAACTGCTCATGCATAGCTTCATTTTAAAAACAACAACAGCTATATTACAAAACTGTTCTCCAAGTAGTGACATCGCTACAAACCGGATCGTTCTGCTCCTGATTTTTTGATTACGTGAAGACAAGGCTGGCACAAAAAATGGTATTAAAGTTCATTTTGCACATTGCCTGCTGACGCATTCCTCTTCCTTTTGGCCCTAAAACATATTGCAAAGGATGAGAAGTTTTGCTTGTGACTGTGAAAAAAACAGATCAGCATTCTCAAAGCATCTTTCTTAATTTCCTCACCAAGATTCAGAGTGATGCTAAGTTTAGTTGAATAAATCTACCATTAAACTAAGAGGGATGGAGAGATTGGGGGGGGGGGTTAATTAATAAGATATACAATTAGTCTTTGAAATTTGCAGTTCTCAGAATGTTCTGATGCAGGACCCCAACCAAACATTATGTAGAAATATGCACATGTTAGATGAAAGCGTGCATACTTTAGTGAAAGTAACATACAATGATGTATTTATATATTAAGGACAATTGCTTTCAAAAATGTGTGTACTGTATAGTCAAATTGCATATAAAAATGGTGTATATTGAGAAAAATTCACATGGAACTGCTGAAAAATTATATGAGGGTTTTGTTTTTTGTTTTTAAAGTGAATTGCTGCAGAAATATGGAGAGCTGAGTTTAAGACAGGAAAAATGAGAAATGGATGGAAACCAAAAGTGACCCTAGACAAGACACTAGATATTTTTTTATAAGTTCTACCAATCTGAGACTGACCCAGAAACTTCAGTGGGTGCAGAATTATGGTGTCCTCGCCGCGGGATCACATTCACCCGGTGCTATACCAGCTGTACTGGCTCCCGGTGGAGTACAGGATCAGGTTTAAGGTGATGGTTTTAACCTTTAAAGCCCTATACGGCCTAGGACCCTCGTATCTACGGGACCACCTCTCCTGGTATGTCCCACAGAGGACCTTACGGTCTTCAAATAAAAACATCTTGGAGGTCCCGGGCCACAGGGAGGTTAGGCTGGCCTCAACCAGAGCCAGGGCTTTTTCGGCCATGGACCTGATTTGGTGGAATGCTCTGTCACAAGAGACTAGGGCCCTGCAGGACTTGACATCTTTCTGCAGGGCCTGCAAGACAGAGCTGTTCCACCAGGCCTTTGGCCAAGGCACAGTCTGACCCCCTCCTTTGGTAATCCTCACAGAACTCTAGCCCAATGGTTGCCATTAATTTGATTTTGAATTGATTTTAGAATGAATTGATTTTAGAATGCTGTGTTATTTTTATTGTTGTTAGCCGCTCTGAGCCCAGCTTTGGCTGGGGAGGGCGGGATATAAATATTATTATTATTATTATTATTATTATTATTATTATTATTATCATCTCACCCATTCTTATGTGTTATGAGATTCTTCTTCTTCTCTGCACCCTGGCAGGGGCAAACTGCAGCTCCCTCTCTGTGGCACACTGCCTACTGTATCTTGGTGTAGTTGCTACAGTGGTACCTCAGGTTACATACGCTTCAGGTTACATACGCTTCAGGTTACAGACTCCACTAACCCAGAAATAGTGCTTCAGGTTAAGAACTTTGCTTCAGGATGAGAACAGAAATCGTGCTCCGGTGGTGCGGCGGCAGCAGGAGGCCCCATTAGCTAAAGTGGTGCTTCAAGTTAAGAACAGTTTCAGGTTAAGTATGGACCTCCGGAACGAATTAAGTACTTTACCTGAGATACCACTGTATTTACTAATTAGAAAGCTGGATAAAGCATAGGAGCGGAGGAGAGACTGTAGGTGGGTTTCACCTAACAAAGCCCACAAGTGGAAGCATTACACAAGGGCTTCTGCTTGTGCAACAGGGCTTTCTCCCTTCTCTCTTCCCCCACCCCAAGCCCCAAATTGGCTTGGAGGATCAGAATATCCCCTAAAACAGTTCATGGGAGGAGGGGAGGATGAATTGTTCTGTCTGGCAAGCTGATAAACCTGTGCAGCCACAATGTTGAATTCCACCCTGGGTATATATTCTATTTTATTGATTACATTTCTGTCCTGCTCTTTGTTCCCTTAGCATCCCTGGGCAGCAAGCAACAAAAACAGCAATAAGACAAACATATATATATATATATATATATATATATATATATATATATATATATATATATATATATATATATGTATATATATAAAATCTCTGGAAACATTTAAAAACAAATATCCTGACAGCTAACTGAATCCTTTCTAGGGTGAACTAATGCAACCAAGGCAAGGGTTCTTAGCTGTGTAAAAGAGGGGACTTCAGCAAGAGCAGGCCAGGGCATGTGTTCTAACCACTGGGCAACCATACTGGGCAACTTAATCCAAACAAGACTGAAACATACACACAGATGTCATTTGGTCAGCCAGTTTTGCATGCTGGTGAAGGATAGTGACTGTTGTCAAGGATGGAGTTCATTTGCTCCTTGAAGAAAAGGCAGAATTTTTATGCAACAGAACAAATAAAAAACAAACAAAAAGTTGTGTGGCATTTCTAAATCCATTGTTCTTCACTACAGTTTAGCCTGGATGTTGTGCACACATGTGTACACACACATGTGTACACACGCACACACACAATATGTATGTGACAACTGATGCTCATATGTCTTCATAACCACAAGGCATAAATGGCTGCCCAAGCTAGATGTTTGGAGACACCAGGTGAGGCAAGATGTATGCCACAGTTTTCTTTTTCCAGTGCTTTTAATGGCTTTATAAGGTCTGCTTATTCATTTCAAATAATCAACCTCCATCAAAATTGATTTCAGAGTGGTTTAAAAGCTTTTTAAAAAATCAAATTTATAGAACTTCAAATAAGTGATAACCCTGCAGAGAAAAGGGCAGTCAGCAATATTTAAAAGTACATAAAAATACTTTTAAAGCCTGAGCAAATAAAATGATCACTTACAACAGGGTGGGGAGCTGCAGTTTCCACAGGCCAGAGACACCCTGCCAAGTCTTCTGAACTGGACTCGCCAGCTTTGTGCCAAGGCAGTGGGGCCATCAACTCAGATGGCTTTAAAAGAGGATTAGACAAATTCATGGAGAAAGCTATCAACGGCTATGGGCTGCAATGGTTATGCTCTGCCTCTGCAGTGGGAGGCAATAATGCTTCTGAAAACCAGTTGCCAGGAGGGGAGAGTGCTCTTGTGATTGAATCCTGCTTGTGAGTTTCTCACAGGCATCTGGCTGGCCACTGTGAGAACAGGATACTGGACTGGGTGGGCCCTTGGCCTGATCCAGAGGAACTCTTTTTATGCTCTTATGAATGGGGTATAAATATTATTATTATTATTATTATTATTATTATTATTATTATTATTATTATTTAGCATTGAATCCATGACATTGCTGTGTAATAAGAAAAGAAAGGGAAACCAATGGCACAAACCCCCAGACCCCCAAACAACTACATGGAGGCCCTTACCTGCAGTCAAATGCCACTTAAATGACCCTAAATGACCTCGGTCCTGTATACCTGAAGGAGCATCTTGACCCCCATTGTTCAGCCCAGACACTGAGGTCCAGCGCTGAGGACCTTCTGACGGTTCCCTCACTGCGAGAAGTGAGGTTACAGGAACCAGGCAGAGGGTCTTCTCAGTAGTGGTGCTCCCCCCATGGAACACCCTCCTATCAGATGTCAAGGAGATAAGTAACTACACAATCTTTATAGAAGACATCTGAAGGCAGCCCTGTATCAGGAAATTGATGTTTTGTTATGGGACATAATAAAACCAAAAGAAAATGTGAACATTGGGTCCCATGGCCTGAAAGAAAGCATAATTTTTCCTCATAGAATGCCCTGAGAATTATTTAATGGGTTATGGTTAGGGTATTTTTTAATGGGGCATAAAAATACCTACAACTGGGGAATATGCTCCTGATTATATAAGGCTTGCAAGAACAGGATAGGAAGTGTGTCCTTTGGCTAAGCCCTGATAAAGTTGTCAGTATGTTCCTCAATCACCTGTGCCTTTAAGCATTGACCTTCACCCGATTCCTGTGCTACTAAAATTTTACTTGTGGTATTTCTGCTGCCGCTACAGGTCAAGGCGCAGGAGTCTGGCCAGAAGGAGTTGGCAACCCTACAAAAATATCCCATGGTGTTCACTATTGTTGAAGGGAACACAGCCCTGAGGAAAGATGCAGTTGCCCAAGGAACCAAGAGGAACTCCAATATCAGCTGTCATAGTGGTATTCATAGCCTTTCCCTCAAGATATTGTTGCACATGAGGGTGACTTGCAAAAAATAGTCCCATGTTGCAAAAATAGAACATGAAAAATAGCCCTAATTTACGGCTTCCACTTTCAGACCTTGGGAAGTGGTGAGGCTCATAGATCATAGCGGGAGCTGGGGGGGGGCAGGAATCAAGTGCAAAAGGTCTCAGTAGCCAGGAGCAATGTTGCTAGAGAATAGGAAGAAGCAATGGGGGGGGAGAGGGAGAGGGAGAGAGAGAGAGACTTGCTTCCACCGTGAATCCTGCAGAGAATGTCAGGATAGCTCAAGCAACAGCTAATCGATACACACATTACTTTGCCTTAGTACTTGTAAATGATTTGCATCTTATGCCATGCCCTGAATCTTCAAGCTAAAATTAAAAGAACTACTGAATGATTCACGGACCATGGGGATTTTAGGCTGGGAGAATGACTCAGCAGATAAAACAAAGAATAGTTGTTGCATCAGCAGCAGGGCTCTCTCCCCATCCCTTGCCCTCGAGGGACAGGGAAGTAAAATTATCTAACATAAGCAGAAAGAAAGTGCCATCACCACCGGTTCACCAAGCTCCCGAAGGCACTTTTCCTTTTTTTCTATTAATGAGGCCCAGTACAGTGAGGTGGGAAGACTGTGTCTGGACTGTTCTTCTGATTGAAGATGAGGCTCCCATGACTCTTTGCATTACAGCTATTTCACATACAATGTATTAGGGAATAGAATTTGAGCTTAACCTGCTCTCTGATGCTGGTTCTCTGTCTGCAGGGTATACATTTCTTCCTAGTGAGGGGCATTCAGTCTTGTGGGACCATACCTTCAGTCTGAGGTGGCAAAGCCCAGGCACACGTTTACAATTTCCTTAATCATTAGGCTTAAACTAAACTTGGCTAAACATTAGGCAGTGTGTACAGCAGGAACTGGGTGCGCAATGAACTGTACACAAACTGGTTTAGATGGCAAACATTTTGCCATTTTTCAGGAAGTGGAAATCTAGACGCAAAAGTTGTTGAGCTTTTTTTTGGGGGGAGGGGCAAAAAAAACCCCACTTCCACAATAGGTTGCCATATATCTGGGTTTTCCTGGACATTTAAACCAGCTGATGAAAATTCTGGGAAATTCCAGACGTAGGGCAGCCCTAAAAGCCTTGTTGATTGTAAGAAGCCAATAGAGGCCTTGTGAATCAAGCCTGAGTCCCTGGGATGATTCAGATAATGCATGAATACACACCATTGGCTTATTCATATGTTCCACTGAATTCAGGTACAAGCTGTCACTACACACATGCAAGTGTTTGTGTGGAAGTGTGTACATTTGCGGATTAGTACAGCTCATCTGTTGTGTACACAGGCATACAGGCAAAAAGGGAAATAGAGGAAGAGGGCAGACACCATTATGGTAACCCCTTGCCGCATTTCATTTTGGGGATATATATTGTTAAGTTGTGGGTGAACATATCAGACGACACAGTGATTCTTCAAACAGCTCTTGTTTATTCACAGGCCAGAACAGAACTGAACTGAAGGGTTCTTTGGTAAGGATATATAGGATTTTAGCCTATGCAGCTTGGAGCTCTGTGGAAAAAGAGTGGAGTATAAGTTAACTAAATCAAACTTTTCTTAACTGCAGATGCAATGGAGACATTTCACACATTTCCAGCTGCCAGTCACCCTGTGTTAGACTTGGATGTGTGAACTACCTCTGTGTCTCCTGGGCTTTCCTTCAGTAACTTTCCTTCGAGAGCCAGCGTGGTGTAGTGGTTAAGAGCGGTAGTCTCGTAATCTGGGGAACCGGGTTCGCGTCTCCGCTCCTCCACATGCAGCTGCTGGGTGACCTTGGGCCAGCCACACTTCTTTGAAGTCTCTCAGCCCCACTCACCTCACAGAGTGTTTGTTGTGGGGGAGGAAGGGAAAGGAGAATGTTAGCCGCTTTGAGACTCCTTAAAGGGAGTGAAAGGCGGGATATCAAATCCAAACTCTTCTTCTTCTTCTTCTAACTGCCAGTACTATGATCAAAATGCAGATTCTGCAGTTACTCCTTTCAGAAGGTGTGATTCTTCGTTTTGGATGTTACAGGGAAACATAGCATTAAAGACTAGGCAGGCATGTGGCCGTTTCAAAATGTGATTTCTATTCTCTACATTGACCACTCTTTGTTTGCTCACCAGCAACATGCAGAGCTAACATGAGGATCGGAATAGGCAACTTTGTAAAAAAAAAAAAAGGAAACCTTAACTGGTGGCAGCACTGTGTGTGGCCCATGCTGTTGTCATCACTTGCAATAGTTGTGGTACTAAACTGAAATCTAGCATGCTTGTATTTAGTAGCATAAGGTAAAGGTAAAGGGACCCCTCACCATTAGGTCCAGTCGTGACCGACTCTGGGGTTGTGGCGCTCATCTCACTTTATTGGCTGAGGGAGCCAGCGTACAGCTTCCGGGTCATGTGGCCAGCATGACTAAGCAACTTCTGGCGAACCAGAGCAGTGCACGGAAACGCCGTTTACCTTCCCGCCGGAGCGGTACCTATTTATCTACTTGCACTTCGACGTGCTTCCGAACTGCTAGATTGGCAGGAGCAGGGACGAGCAACGGGAGCTCAACCCGCTGCGGGGATTCGAACCACCGACCTTCTGATTGGCAAGTCCTAGGCTCTGTGGTTTAACCCACAGCACCACCCGCGTCCCTGTTATTTAGCAGCATAAGGTGTGGCAATTACCCTCCCTTCCTCCCTCCTAGAGGTAGCTGTCAGAGCATACCCAGTAGGTAGCATTTTAGGGGGGGGGGGCTGACTGGTCTCAGAAAATCTCAGCAGTCCAGCCTGGTCCAGGAAGAGAGGAACTGAACTCGAGCCAGATTCGGGTATGTATGTTGTTTGGCTGAGGACATTCCATCCAAGTGGAAGCAATGCAAATAGGGAGAGTTTCAGACCAACATGTCCTTGTCCACTGAGTTTAATATTATCTACACCACTGCAAATGTCCTTCCTGGGTTTCAGAGCAGGAAGCATTCATTTGTCAAGATTCCCCTGAACATTACCGGGATTTCAAAGGCATAATTGATGTCCAGGTGGAATTTCCGAAAGGCATGGCTTTGTCCTGGATCTTAGGCAAGCTCAGCAGCTCTGGGGGGGGGGGGGTGTTATTTTTTGAAATGTGGCGACCCTAGGCATTCCCAGATCTGCCAAACATAATTTTATTAAATGCACACTGGAAATCTGTAAATATTCCTTCAGCTGCAGAAAAGAGTAAAAAAGATTATGAGTAAAGGGGAATGCTATAGCTCAAAGTCTGTGCAGGCAGCTTTAACGGTTGTGTCCATTGTCACCAGTGTCAGATTCACGTATAAGCTAAACAAGCTATAGCTTGGGGCCCCACTCTCTTGGGGACCCCAAAATATTTTAAAGGAAAAAACCACTGGATGTACATTACCAAAATATAAGATAAAAAACAAATAAAATAAAACCTACTAACAGCAACAGTGTTTTGTGTTGTGTAGGCTCCTATGATGTAAGTAATGGGCCCTACCTGCTAGCCTGCTTCCTAAAATATAACCGGTTTGCTCATTTCTATATATAGGGTGCCTACATTCTGCATGGACTGGTTGCGTGGCAACATGTGCAAATGGCTTTGGATACATATTAGGTCCTTAAATTACTATATAGCATATATTCAACACAAAAAACAGTGACAATTTGTTGTTGACAAAGGACAGCTGGACATATAAAGGGCCCTATTACCTTCAGTAGCTTAGGGCCTCATCAAACCTAAAATAAAATAAAATGGGGGGCATGGTATTTTTTTGGAATCAAAAAGTGTATTGTATGTGAAAGTATTGTATGGCAAAGTTTCAGAAAACCCTTCACCATCCTGTTGTCCCCCTGTTGACACAGAATCATAGAATTGTAGAGTTGGAAGGGACCACGAGGGCTGTTGTTTCAGATTATAATTCTCTTTACCCATAAATTGCACATCTGTGCTGGTTGGGGCTGCTGTGAGCTGTAGTCCCAACCACCTGGAACATACCAGGTTGGTGAAAGGTGGTCTAGGATATTAGATTTGGCAGAGTTTCTCTCGTTTTACACCATTTATCTTTTTATCCTTCATTTGCTTCCTTTAATTAAGTGTTGGATTTTCATGCTCTTTGCATTTTGACGCAGATGTGGCTGGTATGCACTTATTTTTCTTTCTCATCTGTATTTTGCATAATAAAAAAATGGCAAATGTGTGTTATATAAAAGGTAGGACAGATGTTTTCAGTGACATGAACAACAGTTCCTGTCATCAAGTTAATGTATTTCAAATGCTTCTTGGAATGCAATACACTCTGTTCTGCTGAACATCAGTTCTCATGGCTGAACGTCAGAAATACCACCACCTGTTCTTGTCCATTTTCAAAGGGTATGTCTACACTACAAATCTAAAACAGGATGCCTTTTTTCCACCCAAGGAATCCTGGGAACCATTGTCCAATGAGAGGGTTAAGAAGCATGAGCTGTAGAGGTGAGGAACCTGTGGCCCTCCAGATGTTATTGGGACTACAGCTCCCATAATCCCCTGCTGGCTAGGGTGATGGGAGTCAGACTCCAAAACATCTGGAGGGCCACAGGTTCCCCACTCCTCACTAAAGGAATTGAAATTCCCAGGTTTCTTGGAGGAAGCCATGATAGTTCATTTAGGTATCACTCTGTTTATCTTTGTTCAGTCTGAAAAACCTGTTGATGATGCCACAGTGCTTTAAAAATAGAGAGAAGGCTTCTGAAGATAACACCATACAAGAGTTGGGGCCTGCATTGCAAAGCCATTAGGACCGTACTTATAAAGGTCATAATGAATAGCAGTCCAAGACAGCCACAAAGTGTTGTGTCAGGATGGATTATGTTAAGCAGTAGCTGGCAGTGTTGCCATCATTGTTTATAAAGGGCACTGTCTGTTTCTGTTTATGTCCCCATCTTTCACATTTGTTCCAATGCTAAAGCCCCTCTTTAATATTCACATTAGAGAAAGCAGCAGAAGAAAACTCTGTGCAGACACAGCCAGAATAAAAACTGACAGCGCAGAACATCGTGCTTTTAGTTGTTGATCTGCCGGCTTGTTTTTTGTCCATTGGAATTTGTACTTCAAAGCAACCTATGGGGCTTTTTTGGTCTTTGCAAACACACACACATGTGGATTTAACAGTGCATGATAAGCAGAGCTTGGCTGCAAAACAGCACATGCTCGATAGCAGTGCCATATAAACCAGGCAGACCCCCCACTGTGCATCAAAACAAAAAATGGTTTCTCAAGATGTCATCTGCTAAAAATGATAAAATGCACTTAGCAGTTCGTGTGCTGACATTTAGTTCCTTTCTCTTTTCGTTAAAAATACTGGAAGGGGGAGGGAGTGGAGTCTTGAATGACGTTCTTTCTTTCTTTCTTTCTTTCTTTCTTTCTTTCTTTCTTTTTCAAGGGACTCGTCTTTCTGGTAAAGAAGTATTAAATAAAGATTAGATAGCTTTATAATTAAAAGGGAATTTTCAATGAACCTTTTTATTAATGCTTTCTTGGAGAGATGAAAGGAAAAATAAGTAAATTGTTCTGTTTATTCAGTTCTAAGGCAGGGGTGGGGAACTTGGGGAGATTTGGCCAAACTACAACTCCCATTTGTCGCTGATCATTGACTATAGTGGCTGGGGCTAATGGGAGCTGGAGCCTGGCAGCACTAGAGGAATCCTACAACTCCCTTATTACAACAGCTTCACTGGCTGCTGGTCTGTTTTCAGGTATTATTGAAAGTGCTGGTTGTGATCTATAAAGCCCTATTAGGCTTAGGTCCAAGCTACCTGAAATTCCCTTATATGAACCTGCCCAGGTTCTAAGATCTTTGGTTCTGCCACCCTCTCGGGTAGCAACACAAGAGAGCCTTTTTGGTGGCTGCTCCCAGACTTTGGAACTCCCCCCTGCAGGAGTCAGACTGGGCATGTCCTTGTTATCCTTCTGACGGCTGGTGAATACTTTCTTTTGGAAACTGACTGCTTTTAATAAGCTCTGGTGCCGTGCTGTTTTCATTGTAATTCTTTGTATGGTTTTAATAGGTGTGTGTGTGTGTACATACATTTAGTTCTACCAATGTTTGCTTTTTAATTATCGCTTTTTATGTTTTTAATTGTTTTTATTTTTATCTGTAATCTACATTGAGCCCCTGTCATGGAAAAAGGTAGGGAATGAATGAATGAATGAATGGTTTCCCATCTCTGTCCTAAAGACTGGAACTCCCAAAGTGCTTGCATTGCAATACCACATGAGTAATAACCACAGAGGGCTAGAATTTTTAAGACGTATGGAATTAGGGAGAAAGTAACCACATATGTGCATAGAAAGCTCAATGATGTTGTCAGAGGCTCAGGAGCAGAAGAGCAGGGGAGAGAGCAAATAGAGAGCGGAGGAGAGGAATCAGAGGGGAGCGTAGGGGAATATGACAGTGGACCGAGAGATTCCATGAGCTTCTCCAGCGAATCTGAAGATTCCCAGGAGGGGGCGCCTATGGTAAGGGCGAGGCGAATCCCAGAGGGGACGATCCATAAACAAGGAACCAGAGGGGAGTACCAAAGGAGTAGCGGAGGAGTAGGGCCAGTTCCCTCACCAGAGCACAGTGGGGGGGAAGAGTCACGTGAGTCAGGACCAGCTTCTCCTCCATCGGGGAGTGGGGAGACGGAGGGAAGGCCAGGTCCAGCTAGCCTCCCCGAAAGGGGGAGCAGTGACACAAGTGTAACGGTCAGAAGGAAAGTGGGAGGCTGCGCGCGCGCGCCAAGTTCAAATGTGGAGGAGCGCGGGACAGCAGAAAACCCGGATTGGGAGCCAGGTCCTAAAGCCCGAAAGAGGGGGGGGGAGGAGTCGGGAGAATCAGCGTCAGAGGAATCTCGGAGGGCTGAGACTCCGACTAGCAGAAGGACCCAGAGAAAGAAGGAACAGAGGAAGAGGTGGAGTAAGGCTAGAATCTTAAGCTGGTGTCAGGGGGGAGGAGATTCAGATGGGACTTCTACGGTCTGATGGATAGATGTAGCGTTGCGCGCTGCGCGTCTGGAAATGAGACTGAACTTCAATAAAGACTTTTAAACTTGAGCAAGAAGCAGCGTTGGTCTTGTGTGAGCTGGGACCTTGGGCAGCGCTGACAGATGTGAACAAACATCTGTATACTATCAGCAGAAGTATAGTGTCCAGATCAAGAGAAGTAATAGTCCCATTCTATTCTGTCTTGGTCAGACCACACCTAGCATACTATGTCCAGTTCTGGGCACCACAATTTAAGAGGGATATTGACAAGCTCGAATGTGTGCAGAGGAGGGCAACCAAGATGATCAAGGGTCTGGAAACCAAGCCTTATGCAGAATGGTTGAAGGAGCTGGGTATGTTTAGCCTGGAAAAGAGGAGAGTGAGAGGAGATAGGATAGTCATTGTCAAGTATCTCAAGGGCTGTCACATGGAAGATGGTGCAAGCTTGTTTTCTCCTGCTCTGGAGGGTAGGACCCGAGCCAATGGCTTCAAGTAACAAGAAAGGAGATTCTGACTAAACACTGGGAATATCTTTCTGACAGTAGAAACAGTTGTGAATTCTCCTTCATTGGAGGTTTTTAAGTAGAGGCTGGATGGCGACCTGCCATGGATGCATTGCAGTGGATTATATTAAATGACCCTTAGGATTGCTTCCAACTCTGTAGATATGAATTTGAATTAGATATGAGTCAACAGGCAACAGTTTCCTTCTGATGTTGCTATTGAATATTGTGTGTGTTGGGGGTGCTGCCAGAATGGGATACCTGCTGGAGGATGGCGTCCCTGTTGCCCTGACCTTGAACGGAAAGGTCAGGCTGGTTTAGTCAAGGCAACCCTTTCCTCTCTCTGGGTGTTCTCCTCTTTTTCATTGTGTGCAGTGAAATTATACATGGTATTTGCACCTTTCATCAGGCTTCCATTTAGTTATTTGCATTGCACTTTTATTACGTAAGGGATCATGTTCGCTATCCAATTTCTTTTGTAAAATAGATAACTGGTTTCTTTTGTTAAGCAGATAACCTGGCACATTCCCCGGCACACTCCTTTCGCATAACTGAAGAATGGGCCAAGTATAGGTGATCTGCTGCCATAGGGGCTAATCGTCAGAGAGATGTCGTTTGGAAGCAGTAAAATCAGCATAATGTACACAGTTTCATTATGTAACAAATTAAAAAACAACCCCAACAACCATCTTTTGCTGAGCCAAGAACAACTCGGTAATTCATCACAAAAAACCAGAGCATATAAAATGGGGTGGGGGGAGGAAGTCATGATGTGGTGGACTAGGAGGACCCTTTATTCACAATTCATAAATGATTTTTTCTGACGCCCCCAATCCACAATCATCCCAACAGGCCCCATTTGCCCACTTCCCATTGCTGAAAAATCAGAGGCAGAATATGCATGACTAGTGATGGCACTTTCTGCATGCATACTGGGGGGACTCCACTAGCAGTACTGGTGCAACTCCCTCTCTGCCAATAGATCAGCACCTCCAGGGTTCCCTAAGGCTCCTCAAAAAGCCTGAAGTTACTAAAATGTGTGAATGTGCAGCTTTAGGGGAACATTTCATTCACCCAGCACATTTTCACAGGAACAAGATTTAAATGCAATTTCTGTCCTTTGCTTGCCCTGTTTATGTTCTAAATCCCCCACCACATATTTTTTTGGTAGTATTAGTGTTGCTAGTGTTTTGTGTAATGAATTAATGAAAAAACTAACTAACTAGGAAATGTTAACCTGTGCGTGAATTAGTCCTTCAAATGCCTTCATGTTATTTGAGTGAGATGGTTCTGCCACCAGTTTAATTAGGTACAGCCCAAGTATGGTTCACATTCATATATGTACATTTCATGGATGTATGAAGCTGTGAGCAGAAGTATGAAAAAGTCTGCGCGCCTCCCTTAAACCCAGAGAAGCCCTGAATTCAAATTCCGAGCAGCTCTAGAGTTTTCATTATAGCGGCAGAGCCAATATTAAAGGAGAGGTCTTGTTTCATTGATTTTACTGTGAGAAGCCAGTTGGAGTTCTGATAGGCCAGGAAGATTAGTAAAACCCTGATTAAATGCTTCAGTGGTCCATAATGGAGTAAAAGGGTATGCCTTTATCAGTTCCAAGTTGTTTCACTTCAAATGTGGTGTTAAAATGAAAGAAAAATTGGCGTGCACAAACTGCCCAAATTTACAAGGGGAGTTGCTAGCCAAGTAGCAGAGTCTCCAAGAATATCCCAAGCTCTTGTTCCTTCCCTCCTGATCTGTTGCCTGGATGCACTCATATTTTATGAAGTTCTGAGTTCTTGTATTCCATCCACAGGTCCTCATTCTTTCGTTAAGTGGCACGGCTTCCAGCAGCTTCCCGTCAGTATTTAAACTGACAACTTCATAAAGCCCCCCACCATGCAGAAAGGATAACCACAGGACCTCCATCCATACAGCGAGATACCAGTCCTGGTTGCTTCATCTGCTTCAGAACATGAATTTCTTTATTATAAAACTTGAGCCCCATATAGCACAAGTCTTAGAAAGTAATTACTGGGGCTGGATTGAGAACTCCGCTCTTCTAAACAGAGGCAACCCGCTGAAATTTATTAATTGATAATGTAATTTGTTAGTTTCTAGGGCTGTGTGTGGCTCTGTTCTGCACTGACCTGGAGAACACCCAACTAGGAACCAGCCACTGAATAAATTCAAGGACTGAGCACAGGAACTCATCCTGGTAGATCTTGCTCCTGTGAGGCAGTTGTGGGGACAGAAGATTCCCGCCTTCCCCTAGTTGCCTAAGTCTCCTCCTCCCCCAGGTCCTTCCTGAGCAATCTGAGACTCCATCGCCATGTCTGTCTTTGCTGTTCCCTCTTCATACCTCTTCTGGTTCTCAGAGACCAGGGGGGAGGGGTGCTGGTCACAGCAGGAGAGGGAGAACCCCTGGCTTCTTCACCAGCCCAACTTATCTCTACCTCTTGGCCTTCCTCTTCTCCTGCTTCAGCTTTAACTTCTACTTCTGGACTTCTTTCTGCCACAAACTCTCCCTGCTCACTTACCTGTTGCCTCTTCAGCTTCTGACACCTCCCCCCCCCCAGTCTTCTCCCTCTGACCACTCATCATCATCCCACCACCAATCCCCTGGCTCTGAGCCTTCTTCCCTTGCAGAAGTTCTCCAGCTGGTTCCTCCCACCACTCTGCATCTAGCCAGTACAGGACAGCAAGATTGCAGCCTTGGTGGGTGCCTCTTGCATGGCTTCTGCATGTACTTAACTGCATGTCCTTAATGTCAGGCCTACTTGCCCTCTCCTCTCTGCCCTCCCCTCCTCCATAATCAAAATAGCAACAGACAGCATCCAAATGCTGCTCCTCCACCTTGGCAACCATCACACCAAATCGGATGATGATATCTTGAAAGGCAACTGGGCATATACAATAGGCCGGCAAGGCATTTTCTGAAAGACATAATACAGGTGGTGACCATTTTGTGTGGTGGTTCTATTCCTGGCCTCACCTTGTTTCACCCCATTCCATCCCTGTTCCACCCTCCTTCTGCCCTCTTCTGCGTCCAAAAGGGCCCATGCACCAGTGATTGCACTTCATTGGACACCCCTAAAATAGTCGCCACATGTAGGTACAATTAAAAGAAGGAATCTAATCAACAATGCTCTTCAACACTGATTTGGCGGAAACCCTAAAATATCATCTCACCACCTTATCAGGAGATCTGTTTCATACAATATAGGAATCAGGCCTTTAGTGTGTTGGCACCTTTTGAAATATTAGGCAGACACCACCTCTGTTGCCTTTTGGCACTTTATCTATCTATATCAATCTATCGATTGATCTCTGTGTTACCTGCATGTAGGGCAACGGTGTGTTGATTCTGGATGAAGGTAGCACTTTTAGCTCTTTGCCACCACCATATGGTTGGACATGGCTGTCTATACAGAAATCCTAATGCAGGCCAGTGGTGAGCAGGGCCTGAGGCAAAAGAGCATAGGGAAACAAATGTGAATTTTGTACAGCAGGCTGGTTTCTACATTTACCCCTCTGCATCCTCTATCCAGGAAAGCAAGAACCATCATAAGAGCTTAAGGACATCGTATAGCCTGGCACGGATGCTCAATGGGGGTGCAAAGCAGGACTTGTGAGGGATACAGTGTGGGGGGAGGGTGTGTGGTTGGGGAAAGTGTGGGGAGTGTACAGAGGGCCAGACAGGGAGGCCTGGGAAAAGTTGTTTGGCCCCTGGGCTTGAGGTTCTTATAAGGAAGCCCCATAGCCCTCCCTTTCCCCCCAAGATTGTGCCACCTCATCAAGCAAATGCCCTCAGGCCCTGCTGCAGGCTCAGCTTCTCTGCAACCTACTTCTGCATCTCCACTTCTATGGAAGAATAAAGAAGAGCAAGTTATATATACAGTATTAGTCAATAGGCTTTCAGAGTGGCTCACAGTGTTCAAATGAGAGGAAAAGAAGCATAAAACATTAAAACACAATAAATATTTGCAAGCAGCAGGAGCAGCGTAGCCACTCAAAAGTACAAAACAACTCCAGGAAACAAAGAGAACATGGAAGGATGACATTAAAAGGCTGGGTGAAATTCAAAGTTCATCCCCAGAGCTTGTTGCCAGGTGAGGCTTCTTTATCTTCTAAGTCAGGAGAAATGGTGGATGTGAGGAATTGGAAACTAAAGAGACCAGTTAAAGATAGGACATGGACAAAGAAGAGCAGAAGTGGCTCATCTAGGGGAACAGAGTCCTAATGCTAGCCTGCTGGCAGTAGCCTACACAGCTCCAATCTCCTGGTTGCCTCTCCTTTACCTCCCCTCTCTCCCTTGCTGTAAGTGGCAGCAATGCCACTACTGAGAAGCTAGTATTGCAGCTCTGACCCACTGGGAGAACCACACATTTCTTATGTTTGCTTGGGACATGTGCCTCTAAACACACCTGTAAACTACTGCTCTGGGTTCAGGGAATCAGCCCTTTCCAGAGGGAAGTTTAATTCAAATGTTGTGCCCGTGGAAATGATCCCCCCGGCAATCCTGGCCATATTCTGCTTGCTTGCTTACCTGCCTACTGTTCTATAATTATGCTGGACAGCCTGATGACAGCCTTCCAATTTTATTATATAGCAATAAATAATTAACTAGTGGACCATTGAAGGCTTTCCATTGGAGAGGGAAACAGAAAACAGGAATGTGGGGTGAGGCAGTACAGTATAGATTCATCTTCAGATGAGATGGAGAGAAGCAGGAAGCTGCATACCTAAAAGCAATGCAGGCTCTCACTTTGATATTCTTTCTGGTTCTGTAGACTGAGTCACAGCTGCCCCATAACAAACCGTATATCTCAGTTTTAAAAATCAGCCATAATTGCTTTAAGTATATAGTTACAGCTGCAGCTGAATGAAGAGGAAGTCTGTTGAGTAAAACACATATTTACTTGATTTCATATGTGTTGCACTGAGGATGCTGACACCCTAGTACAAATAAAACTGCTTAATTGCAGTGTTGACCCTGTTTCATTTGCTTGTTGACAGACGAGTTGATAATTTGCAATTGACATCTCTCCTGAGGATTTAATTGTCTTCGCTTTAACAGCTTAGAGAATGGCAGGACCTAGTGTTGAAAAATCTATGAAGTCATTCTGTCTTAGCAACAAAATTGTTCAGCTTCTTTTATGAAATCCGAACTTACTATGTGCATTTGTAAGCACAATTAAGCTCTACAGGAAACTGATTAGATGCTGACATAAAGAACAAAGCATCCTATGATCTAGTGCTCTCACACCTTTTGATTTCCCTAGGGATGTAAGGAAGTATAAGTTGAGGTCTTGAGCCAGTCTGCAATGTCACTGTACTTGGCTATCAGCTGACACCACTGAGTCTGCTCAGCACACTTTGACTCTCAATTGCCGAAGACTGTATTGCTTAATTACCCTATAACTTAACTTTAACCATGCTTTTCTTTTACACACACGAGCATAAGGTTGAATCGGCAATGCTTTCTATTTTGCCAGTTCTGCTGTCAGCAATTCAAAATAAAATCCACCAGTACTCTCTCTCTCTTTCTTTCTCTCTCCCCTTTTCTGCAGCCTCCACAAATTTTGCTGAAAGCGTTGTTGTCAGATACTTGAGCACAGCACTTGAAATAACCCTGAACCTAGGAATGGAGAACCTATGGCTCTCCACATGTTGGTGGGCTACAACTCTCATAATTCATGACCATTGGCCATGCTGGCTGGGATTGATAGAAGTTGGAGCCCAGCAACATTTGGAGGGCCACAGATTTCCTAATATTTAATATTCTCACTTTTCAAAAAGCGCTCAGCGAAGCAAGTTTCTTTGGAAAAAGTCCCAGAATCCTATCTTGAATAGAAGGAATGGGTTCCTGGTTCACTTGTCCTTCACAGTTCATACATCACCACACATATTATTCATAATCTGCTTCAGCATGATTATTCAAATTTTGGCATGAAGCAGCTCTTGTTTTCTGTCTCTACATTTTTCATATTTGAAACTTAGCACTGTAGAGTTGGAGAGGTCCTTGTAGGCTAATCCCTGGTTTACTTCAGGAAATCCAGAGCATCTGTAACTTTAAGCCTCTGCTTAAAGACACCCCCCCCCCGAGAGGAAGAGCCCACTGAAATTCCATGATCAAGCAGCTCAAGAAATGTCTCTTAATGTTCAACTGAAATCTACTCTCATATAACTTAAATACTTTAGACCTGACCCTTCTCTCTGGGGCAGCGGAGAAGAAATAATTGCCCTCTTCTACATGGCAACCCTTCAAGTATTTGCAAAGTACAATCTTGTCCCATTTAGCTTCTTCTCCAAGGTAAACATATTTGGTTCCTTTAACCTTTTTTCATAGTCATTGGTTTGGAAAGCAAGTCCTATCTTCATTACAGAAGGTCTCAGGTTCAATCCCTGGGAGCAGGTGACAGGTGATATAAAAGACTTTTGCACAAGACTCTGGAGAGCTGGGCCAGTTAAAGTGAACATTAATGTGCTAGTTGAAGAAACAGTCTGATCTGGTATTAGAAAGTTTTCTGTGCTCAACAGGACCCTCCCTCCTCATTAGAGAGTCTTTGCTTACTTGCTCAGGTGCTGCTGCTTAAGACGCATGAAAGAGTCATGCTCTACCTCTAAACTATAATCCCTCCTCCTCTAAATGAGAGAAGAAGGTCCTATATAGAACCTAAGCTTTTGTGACATGGCAATTGTCGATGACAAGATATGCTGCAGACACATAAGTCACTATGAGAAAAAGAGTACAGAAATTGGCCATCCCTGCTCTAAATAACCATTAAAGGTACAGTCGTACCTCTGCTTACATATCCCTCTGGATATGTAAACTTTGGGTTGTGAACACGGCAAACCTGGAAGTGTATACTCCCAGGTTTCGCTGCGCACGTGCACAGAAGCGCTCAATCACACCATGTGCGTGCGCAGAAGGGCGCTTCCAGTTATGAAGTTTTCAGGATGTGGCTGGGCTTCTGGAATGGATCCCATTCGTAACCGGAGGTACCACTGTATTTGGATGAATTTTACTCAAGTATGATCTTTTGGAATTAACGGATTTGATTTAGTTGTGTTCATTATTTTCAGTGGGTCTCGTCTGAGTAAAATTTAGCTGAAGACCAACCACTGCAAAATGGTCATCTGGTGTGTGAATGTGCTTAGTTATGTGTGTGCATGTGGGCAGTGTGTCATCGTAGTTCAAATCCAGAGTGTGCTTCAGGTAGGATGCACCCCCTCCAAATGTTCCAGTTAGGGAGATGACGCTTGAGATGATCTTGCCTCTTCTTCCTCAGGAACATTAAGGAAACTGACCTCACACAATGAGAACCATGTTTCAGACCATCTGTTCTTCCTGATCTCTCTCCTCCTATCCCCTGAACATTTAATGAAGCCCAATGAGTTTCTGTTTAGATTGCAAGTACCACCCTACTCCTCCACCAAATGTCATCATTAATTGCTTTCAAATGTTAGTACCTCTGACATTTCAGGGGACATTGGTAGGCTCCATGGACAGTGGCTTGGGATGCTGCAAACTAATCTGCCATCTTAACTCTGTTTACATTGTGACGCACAAAAAATGGTTTTCCTCAGTAGCTCTTTCCATCAAACCGATTTTTTAATCCCCTTTAATTTACCAAATACTCAAGCTGTTAATGAGCTTCCTTTCTTCATTGGCTTTAGTTGGAGACAAATCAATAACAGGACATTAGTTTTCCTTTATTAATTTTGTACCTATTACTATTTTTGAAGCATAGTTTTGAGCTGAGCTAATGGGGGGGGGGAATGCAGTTTTAGTTGGTGACTCAGATTGCAGAATAATGTTTAAGAATTTATTCATGGCATGGTCACTTATGCATTGATAAAAATAGATTTGCGTAACATTTGCATATGTTGGTTGATATGTATAGGTGCAAATTTAGAAGAAATACCAATAAAAATAAATATATGTTGTTGTTGTTGTTGTTGTTGTTGTTACCGTATTTCCCCCTCTATAACACGCAGATTTTTTCTCCTAAAATGGAAGGGGAAATGTCTGTGCGTGTTATTGAGCGAATGTGTGGTCCCTGGAGCCGAAAAATCAGGCAAAAATCAAATCGCGCTTCACGGAGAAGGGAAATCTGAAAAGAGGAAGTGGCTGCTTTCCTGCATTCTGCCTCAGGGTCTTACTGCCCACCCTGTTCTGTTTCGTTGCTGTGTTTGCTGAAATGGAACAAAGAGCAGGGAAAGCCCCTCCCCTCCAGGCAAGCAGAGGGGAAAGCAGAGTGTCGTCTCTGTGCTCCGGTGCTGCTGAAAACATGCAGGAGGGAGAGAGAGAGAGAGAGAGAGAGAGAGAGAGAGCGCGCTGGCTGGCTTGGGTGAGGGAAAACTTTTGCCTTCCTTTCCTCCCTCCCGTTATACCCCTCTCCTGCATTCTTAGCCAGCTGCTTCTCTGCACACCCCTCTCATGTCCCTTCTTTGTTTTTCCTTCGCTCCCCACTTAAAATGTGGTTACAAAGCATAGATCCACATGGATCCTCAGGATCTTTGCATTGGGTCACCCCAAATTCACCATCAGATCACATAGCATGTCCATGGCTACAGCCTGCACCAAAAAAATCACGCACCCACTGTTGCCTGGGGCTGCAATGGTGCAAAAACGTGGTTACAAAGCATGGATCCACAGGGATTCTCAGGATCTTTGCATTGGGTCACCCAAAATTCACCATCAGATCACATAGCATGTCCATGGCTACAGCCTGCACCAAAAAAATCACCCACCCACTGTTGCCTGGGGCTGCAATGGTGCAAAAACGTGGTTACAAAGCATGGATCCACAGGGATTCTCAGGATCTTTGCATTGGGTCACCCAAAATTCACCATCAGATCACATAGCATGTCCATGGCTACAGCCTGCACCAAAAAAATCACACACCCACTGTTGCCTGGGGCTGCAATGGTGCAAAAATGTGGTTACAAAGCATGGATCCACAGGGATTCTCAGGATCTTTGCATTGGGTCACCCCAAATTCACCATCAGATCACATAGCATGTCCATGGCTACAGCCTGCACCAGAAAAATCATGCACCCACTGTTGCCTGGGGCTGCAATGGTGCAAAAATGTGGTTACAAAGCATGGATCCACAGGAATTCTCAGGATTTTTGCATTGGGTCACCCCAAATTCACCATCAGATCACATAGCATGTCCATGGCTACAGCCTGCACCAGAAAAATCACGCACCCACTGTTGCCTGGGGCTGCAATGGTGCAAAAACGTGGTTACAAAGCATGGATCCACAGGAATTCTCAGGATTTTTGCATTGGGTCACCCCAAATTCACCATCAGATCACATGTCTGTGGCCACAGCATGAAGCACAAAAATGATACATCCACTGTTTCATTCAGAATGTTTTTTCCCTTGTTTTCCTCCTCTAAAAACGATGTGCGTGTTATGGTCAGGTGCGTGTTATAGAGCGAAAAATACGGTAATTATTAAAGAAATGGATGCAATTGGCAACTTACAAGCCATAGAAGAGTTTGATATCTCAGATGGGTCTGCAAGGTAGCTATAGCCAATGGGACACCATCTTCATGAAAATCAAGCAGGTGATTCAAGACACAGGGAAACTATTTTCTCCTCCAATTATCTTTCGGGAGGGCTTCATCTTGTACCACCTATGTCAGAAGCAGTATGCTTTAAACAAGAGTTTCTGGAAACCACAGGAGGGGAGAGTGCTGTTGTAGTCAGGTCCTGCTTTCAGGATTTCCATAGGCACCTTGTTGGTCACTGTTAAAAACAGGCTGCTGGATTTGATGGTCTAATCTAGCAGAGCTCTTCTTATGTTGACCACTCATCCATGTAACAAATGGTAATATACCAAGAGGGGAAGCTTTGGTCTTTGAAAATTTTGGCTTTAGAAGATGAAGGGTCCATATCATTTGAAATAATTCTAAAACGTGCAGATTTGATCTGGGAGGAGGAAAGAGATTGCACTAGAATCCTTGTTCAGAACTTTGAAAACAGGCTTCGTATTAGTAGCACTGAGGGAGGGGGAAACCAACAACCTAGTACACTGACAGAAGTTCTCGTCTGCATAAAAACTGGCAAATTGCATTGCTTTGGCTCCTGCTGTTGGCTTGAAAATAAGTAACAGCTGGAGCCCAGCAACAAGAAAAACCCTAAAGAACTCTCATCCTAGTTTAGCTTGCCGTCTGAGCTTTAATTAACTTCATCATCCTCTTATTAAAATCAAACTCATTTAATGGGGCTTTTTGCCTCATTCCTTTTGTTCGCAGTGCATTGATCCCATGGAGCTTCTTTCTCGGAAAGATCAATGCAGTCAGAGATTACCTGGATACCTCTCAACACTGATGCCCTGTTATTTACAGAGAATCTTCTGAAGCACAGTTAGCTTTCCAAAAGCCACAACATATGGTCCTGCCTCAAAGGGATAGAGTCAGATCTTTTGTGTGCTAAATGTGGAACAAATAATACTTGGAGATAACAGATAAACGTGGCTATACATCTTCTTCAAGTAAATCAAAATCAGTAGCTCTCTTCAGAAGTTCTATCCATGCAATGTTATATATAAACATTTTGCAAACTTTAAAATATCCAATGACTTCCCTTCTTCTTCCATGGTTCATATGACATATATGGGATGTGGATGACACTGTGGTCTAAACCACTGAGTCTCTTGGGCTTGCCGATCAGTAGGTTGGTAGTTCAAATCCCTGCGATGGGGTGAGTTACCATTGCTCTGTCCCAGCTCCTGCCAACCTAGTGGTTTGAAAGCATGCCAGTGCAAGTAGATAAATGCTTTTCTGCATATTTGACTATAACCATTCAAATCATTTCCCCATTTTTACGTCTATCAAATATTGTTTACTCTGTTGAATTTATCTTAATGCTGTCAGCGTTTTTGTGCAGTGCTATACCACTGCATCCGCACTGCCTTGCTCCACCCTTTGATGGATGCCATGTGTCTTTGCAGTGAGAGATTCTTTATATGTACAACTGTGTATGAAAAGGCCTCCATGCAATCAATGTTTTTGTACTGGAGATCCTCATAAAGGTTTTTATGGGAAGCAATCAGTGACAGTGACTCACACATATACTTGAGGGTCAATATGGAATGATCTTACAAGTGCTGCCATAGAGTAGTATACAGTACCCACTCAAGGGCTTTGACATTACATATACCTCAAAGAAGAGTATTCATAACCAGGAGAAAAGATTTCATCCCACGTCAGAAACTACAGGCTTTCAGGAGAACATCCTTTCTTCTCTACCAAGTTCAGCGGAAGTCAGGGTTTGGTAAGTTTCATAAACTAATCACTCATTGTGTGCTATATTATTAATCCCTCCTTCATTTCTACAAGCCTAATCCAATACCGGCAGCTTAGAGAAACATACAGCTAAGAAGACAACCAGCTTTGTATGATTTTTTCTTTTGATTCCATCAAAGTTCATTTTTAGAATGTAGTTATAGGTTGGGCATTTCCACAGAGTACTTATCCAACTAGTAATCCCCTTGGTATTTAAAGTCCAATAAGTTGAAGTCTCAGGAATGTATTGGCAGCAACTGGCAAGCAGACCAAATTCCAGACTTAGCAAGGGTGCTGGTTCTACAGATCTTTGCAAGGTGGACTACCATGTCAAAGGTGAATGGTGCACAAAATACAATTCAGCATCATTTAATTGAGGACCCTTTTGACTTGGTAATCCAGAAGTGAGCAAAAGGTAGTAGATCTTGGGCGACTTGCAGTTTGTAATTGGAGGCTCTATCAAGATATTTCGTAATGCAGCATTTTCTGACTCTGTGCATCATTAACATGGCACCAACAGCAATTCATAATTAACGTGTGCACAATTGCACAGTAACATCCTTTGGGATGCAGGTAATTAATGATGCATTGAGTCAGAAACTGCATTCAAAATTGTATACGTTAATGGCCCAAAGGTATTTGCAGCAAGAGCAGAAGACACATTAACTTTAAGAAGTAGAAGTAGCCATTTTGCTATGGGGCATGAAGTAGTTATAATTAATTGTACATATCTAGCCATCCGGGCTCACTTCACTTGCCTACTCTGCCTACCCCCTACCCCCAGGGGTGTACGAAGTGGGGGGTGGAGGGGGCGGTCCACCCCAGGTGCCACTCTGGGGGGGGTGACATGGTGGCCCCTGCCTCCCCCCAGCTGTAGAGAGGCTGAGGGTGCGCGCACTGCATATGGGCGCCGCTCGCACAGCGACCATATGGGCTGACACTCTCAAGCGCTGTCCATATGGGCATCCGTACGGGCTACCTCTCACACAGCGACAGTACGGGCTGCCGCTCTCGTGCACTGTCCATTTGGGCTGCCTCTTGCACGGTGACCGTATGGGCTGCCATGCATGTGCACTCCGTACGGGATGCCGTACATGCGCAGTCTGTACGGGATGCGGCAGCCTGTACAATCGCTGTGCAAGCAGCAGCTCGTACGGGGTGCGAATGTGCGGCATTCCATACAGGGTGCACACGCACGGGATGCCACACGTGCGCACTCTGTACGGGCTGCCCTGCCCTGGGTGCCAGAGAGGGTTAATCCGCCACTGCCTACCCCACCCTCATCCCTTTACACTTGGACAATCCCTCCCACTTCCTGGTGCTATGGGAAAGCAGGGAAGGAAACCTGCAAGGGGGCAGGTGGGATTTCTCCTCTTCAGTCCCCTCCCAGTCAGCCAGTGCAGCAACAGGGAAACATGGGAAGGCTTGCAAAGACTACCTTGCGCTCATCCTTTCAACCTTGAACAGGGAGAGTAAGACCTTGCCTCTTTCTGTTCATCTCCAGTTTCCATCCTGTTGCTCGCCCACTCTCTTGCCTCAGTTCCCCAGCTGCCTTCCTCCAGCTCCATTTCCTATCCCTTGTTTGTCACCATGCTCTAATTCTGAGCGCCACCTGTTGGAAGCCACATGAATTGCAGTGTGGCAACAGTCACAACTTTATGTAATAGCTGAGCTCTATCTATCTGTGTCTATTGTAATTGGATATTTTCAGTATTTTCATTTTTTTGTCCTTATATGTTACTATGATTATGGACTTCTTTGAGAGGCTGTTTTACCTGAAAAGCAACACATGAAGAAATACATGAATTCTAAACGTCTGTCACACTGAGCCACCATGGAAGCGCTTGGCTCCATTTGGTGGGTCTAATTAAAAAGAGAGAGGAGAACCCAGAAGCTGGAGCTTGCCCAACCCTGGGTTGGCCTACATCCCCCTGGGGAGGGAGGCTACTGAATATTATTGCCATATTTATATGCTTTATTTACAGGTAGGCAGCCGTGTTGGTCTGCTGTGGGATGCGGGTGGCGCTGTGGGTAAAACCTCAGCGCCTAGGACTTGCTGATCGCATGGTCGGCGGTTCGAATCCCCGCGGTGGGGTGCGCTCCCGTCGTTCGGTCCCAGCGCCTGCCAACCTAGCAGTTCGAAAGCACCTCCGGGTGCAAGTAGATAAATAGGGACCGCTTACCAGTGGGAAGGTAAACGGCGTTCCGTGTGCTGCGCTGGCCATGTGACCCAGAAGTGTCTGCGGACAGCGCTGGCTCCCGGCCTATAGAGTGAGATGAGCGCACAACCCTAGAGTCTGGCAAGACTGGCCCATACGGGCAGGGGTACCTTTACCTTTACCTTTAGGCAGCCATGTTGGTCTGCTGTAGTCAAACCAAAATAAAAAAATTCTTTCCAGTAGAACCTTAGAGACCAACTAAGTACATACTAAGTACATACTTAGTATGTACATACAGCTAAGTACATACTTAGTATGTACATACAACTAAGTACCTACTTAGTTGGTCTCTAAGGTGCTACGAAGGATTTTTTTAAAATCATATTTATATGGTTGTATCATTTCTTTAAGCATTTCTAGAAAATTACATGCAAGCTATTCTTTTACATTCTAGACAGTGCAGGGAGGTGGCAACCAGTTTGGGACACATTTATCCATCAGGCTATTTAATTGCTTCTCTTGAAGCTGCATCATTTAAAATCAAAGGCCACTTTCCCCCTCGAGAGTACAGTTCAAGCGCTTCTGTGTGGTTCACCGCTTTTTAACGCCACAGAATGAAGAAAGGGAATCATCATGTTGCAGCATTCGAAGTCACGGGGCCAACGATTTCCTTCCTTCTGCCTGAAAGTGTAGGTGCTTTAATAAAGGCAACTCATTGCTCAGACTTGGCACCATGCGATCTGATCCAATTTGTTTCTGTTGCCATTTGCTACGGGCAAGGTACAAAACTGACAATAAAAGGAATACATTGCACCTCAGATGGAAGGCTATATATTCAAATTAGAGACAATCCTCAAATTTATGTGTGGCATAATTCCAAGCAGAGATTAAACATTATCATGGTCCATTGCTGGCAGTGTACTTCAACAAAATATTTTAAAACTCTGTATTTAAATACATTTTCCTCATTTCTGGCTATTGTTTAAGTAGGAAATGATGAAAAACAAAACTCTAAAATTGTCAGGCATAGCTGATCCTGTGTATTTTTATGCAGAAGTGGGCTCCATTGATTCAGTGGGGCTTCCTTTCAAGTAAGTGTGCCATGGATGGAAGCCTTAGAAATCTCCTGCATAGCAGAAAACGGTGATGCTCGATTGGTAGAAGGTTGCAGGGTAATGCTCAAAGGGAGGTGAAATAAACCTGTCCTTTCTAATTAACCTAGCTGCTGTACATCACTTTAAGCTTTGGTGGTTACATTTGCAGCATTCCAAAGCATAGCTCCATACAGCATCCTTCATCTGTAATTGTTCATAACTCTATAAAAAGCAGCAACCGTAGTTCTATAGATGTTTGAGGCAAGCAACACTGAGCTGGGTCTCTGCACATTTCCCAGGTTATCCTTCCGCCCCAAGGAAAAATCCATTGAATCTAAAATACCTTATACCTTATGTCAAGGTAGTAGATGTAGCCTACCTTGATTTCAGCAAGGCATTTGACAAGGTGCCCCATGATATTCTTGTAAAGAAGCTGGTAAAATGCGGTCTTGACTATGCTACCACTCAGTGGATTTGTAACTGGCTGACTGACCGAACCCAAAGGGTGCTCATCAATGGTTCCTCTTCATCCTGGAGAAGAGTGACTAGTGGGGTGCCACAGGGTTCTGTCTTGGGCCCGGTCATATTCAACATCTTTATCAATGACTTGGATGATGGACTCAAGGGCATCCTGATCAAATTTGCAGATGACACCAAACTGGGAGGGGTGGCTAACACCCCAGAGGACTGGATCACACTTCAAAATGACCTTGACAGATTAGAGAACTGGGCCAAAACAAACAAGATGAATTTTAACAGGGAGAAATGTAAAGTATTGCACTTGGGCAAAAAAAAATGAGAGGCACAAATACAAGATGGGTGACACCTGGCTTGAGAGCAGTACATGTGAAAAGGATCTAGGAGTCTTGGTTGCCCACAAACTTGACATGAGCCAACAGCTAAAAAAGCCAATGCAATTCTGGGCTGCATCAATAGGAGTATAGCATCTAGATCAAGGGAAGTAATAGTGCCACTGTATTCTGCTCTGGTCAGACCTCACCTGGAGTACTGTGTCCAGTTCTGGGCACCACAGTTCAAGAAGGACACTGACAAACTGGAACGTGTCCAGAGGAGGGCAACCAAAATGGTCAAAGGCCTGGAAACGATGCCTTATGAGGAACGGCTAAGGGAGCTGGGCATGTTTAGCCTGGAGAAGAGGAGGTTAAGGGGTGATATGATAGCCATGTTCAAATATATAAAAGGATGTCACATAGAGGAGGGAGAAAGGTTGTTTTCTGCTGCTCCAGAGAAGCGGACACGGAGCAATGGATGCAAACTACAAGAAAGAAGATTCCACCTAAACATTAGGAAGAACTTCCTGACAGTAAGAGCTGTTCGACAGTGGAATTTGCTGCCAAGGAGTGTGGTGGAGTCTCCTTCTTTGGAGGTCTTTAAGCAGAGGCTTGACAACCACATGTCAGGAGTGCTCTGATGGTGTTTCCTGCTTGGCAGGGGGTTGGACTCGATGGCCCTTGTGGTCTCTTCCAACTCTATGATTCTATGATTCTATGATCTCAGTTGATGTGTGCACTGTCTATGCTTCCAAACTTTCAAATAGGAAAACCCACAGCCTTCGGCTTGTTGCATTGCTACACTGCTGTTATGAGTATGACACTTCCTAAATGATTAATCAAATTTTCTTCTCAATCTATTGTAGCTTGCCATTGTATCAATGATTCCCCATTTATAAGAAAATAAGAAGAGCCCTGCTGAATCAGGTCAAAGGCTTACCCAGCATCCTTCTCTTACAGCTGTCAACCAGGACCTGAGTTTAAGAGCACGCCTCCCGTCCCACACTTGTGGTCCACAACATACTGCCTCTGACAGTGGAGGTGGAACATGGGCAAGTACATCTGTTTCCCTCATGATTAAAATTCAGGAGGAACAGTTCAGCTCAAGCTGTGCATGCATACTGTTCTTCATATGTAACATCAAACAAGTCTGTGCATGCAGTGGTTGAGCTGTACAAATCAACAAGAGTACACTGTATCACACAAACACTTGCACATGTGTGGAGACAGCTTGTACCTGCGTGAATAGGCTCATGTAAATGCTAAGCCATGTGCCACCGTTACAGACTCCATTTTGAATGGAAGCTTCTGGAAGCTCTAGCCCTTTGAGAGTACTGCATGAAACACTTTCATCCACACAACAGGAGGTTTTTATGGCTACTTCGATGTGGTCATCTTTAACATTCTGCTCTTTGTTATTTGCTGGCATAAGCCAGAATGATGGACATGTCTAATAACATTGTGTATTCCTCAGAGACAAATGCCTTGATCAGCTAAAGAGAAAAACTCTCAAAACTACTTCACAGCTTCCTCTTTTGAATAGTTGTTTTCGGCTTTCTCAATAACTCTCTCTACTCCTTTTTGTTCTTTGAAAAGCGAAAACTCTTTAAAGTCCATCACATTTTGAGATTTATAGGGAAAGAAATACATGCTTTTTGGCCATCCAAATGGCCCACAGGGACTTAGTGGGGAAAAAAATTAAGTTTCAGGCTCATTACAAGAAAGTCATTTTTGCCAACAGGAAAATTAATCAATAGTTCTCCTCTGATGCAAATTGCTGGATGAAAGATGCCAAAAGGTCTTGGATAGCATCATTTGCATGGCAGTGCTTAAAGCGCTGAGTGAGTGTAGCCCAAATGCATTTAACCAGCCACAGCAGTGGCAAATCTGAGGGAAGGAAGGGAGACAGCTCTCGTCTAAGGTACGACTTTCCAATTGGTTTTAACCTTGCAATTGGCCTTAACTGTTGTACTGAGATGTACAAGCAATCATAGGAACATTGGGAGCTGACTTATGCTGAGTCATAGAATCATAGAATTGTAGAGTTGGAAAGGATCCCAAGGGTCATATAGGTAACCCCCCTGCAATGCAGAAATCTCAACTAAACCATCCATGATGGATGACCATCCAATCTTTGCTTAAAAGGCTCCACGGAAGGAGAGTCCACCATCTTCTGAGGGAGTCCATTCCACTGTCAATCTGCTCTTACCATCAGACAGTTCTTCCAGATGTTTAGTCAGACTCTCTGTTGGGGTCAATGACGTCCAGGGGTCCGGCACACTTCTCTTGCGCAGCTCTGCTCTTTCCCCCTGGGACCTTTGACTCAGCAGAGCGTAAAACACAGCGGAAGCAGAAGCTTGAACGTTCTTCGTGCGAAGGCAATAACTCAGGCTGAAACGCAGCAGTCTCCTTATCTTAAAGTCTTTATTCCTTAGCAAAACACAACATCTATAAATCTCCTGGCGACAGTTCGCCCATGTTGCTCCTTTCTCCACGGAGCTAACACGCACACTGTGTGTGTCTTTCTCTCTCTCTCAGAGATACTGACCACTCCCACTTCCGTGTTCTAAACACACCTCTCGGAATGTGAAGCGTCACTCAGAACTTCTTAACCCTGTAAGTTCTGACTCTCTCAACACCCCCTCTCGCATCACATTCTGAGACGACCTCTGAGTGTTCAACACCTTCCCCATTGCCTTCCGCCCCTTCCTGGCATCGTTGTTAGGCACCTGTTGAACCTCACAAACCTCAGGTTCGCACTGTGCGAAACCAACCCACGCATTTGTGACCTGAAACCTCTCAGGTGGAATTCCCTTTGTAGCCCGCGAAGACCGCCTGGGCACAAACTGGGGTGCTCCTTTTGACCCACTGGGGCCAGCATGTGCGTCTTCCTCATCAGAAGACTCCCCCTCTGACTTGACACGTCTGTGAGCTTTCTCCATTATGCGCACAGGAGATGAGGGCTCACTTTTGGACACTCCCTTAACAACCTGTGGAGACGCCCTACTCTGTTCAGGGACCTGGTCTCCACCAGCAGGTTCAGGCTCTGGCTCTCCTTCCTCCTCAGAGTCAGACAGACAATCTGAGTGAACGTCAGAGCGCGCTTTGCGCCTTGCCCAACCATCCTGCTCAAAGAACTCAGCCTGTTTACTGACCAGAAGCTTGGTCTGAACGCCTTCTGGGTATGCGAATCTCCACCCTTTTGTCGCAGGCTCATATCCACAGAAGATCATTTCCTGGTACCTTGGGCCACCCTCCTGCTGCAGAAACTTTGGTACAGGCACCATGGCTCTGCTACCAAAAGTGCGAAAGAAATGCACAAGCGGCTTCTGCCGATGAAGCAGGAAATACGGGGTGTCACCTACCACTGCATTGTAGCACCTGTTCATCGTGAAATTGGCTGTCTTTACCGCCTCCCCCCAAAAACTTTGAGGCAAACCAGAGTCATCCAGTAGGATCTCGGATGCTCGAACCAGAGCTTTACTCCTAAGCTCTGCCACGCCACTGTCCTGAGGAGAAGTCACCTTGTGACGTATCCCCCTCTGGCGAAAGAAACCCTTTAGAGCAGACCCAGTGACCTCTGAACCTCGGTCACATTTGAACCCCTGCACCTTGGTGGAGAACCTTAGTTCCACCTCTGCAACCCAATCTTTGATCAGTTGCGTTGTTTCCTCCTTTGTTTTCAGCGTGAAAGCCCATGCGTTCCGCGTATAATCATCTGTCAGCACCATCAGCCACTTGGCCTTGCCCAGACTTGGCTGTGGCATACCTAAAAGGTCTGCATGCACAAGCTCAAAAGGCTTTGTGGTTACCCTCTCCACTCTGGGATAACTGCATCCCTTGCTCTTGGCTTTTCTACAAGCCCTGCAATTTAGGGTTGCACCACATTCTCTTACCTTGCACCCTTTGGTGCATTCTGATAACATCTGAACGTCCTCACAGGACCCATGTGACATTCTCTTGTGCCACACGCAAGCACACGACACATGAGTGTTCCCCACTCCCTTTTCCTCCAGTGGAGTTTCCAGAACAAAGAGGTTGTTCTGATTTTTCTCAACACGTACCAGTTGCTTCCCCCCTCTGGAAATTGTACAGACATTGTTTTCAAAACTCACTGAATATCCCTCCTGTAAAAGGCACGGTACAGACAACAGGCAATGTTTTATCTCAGGGAGAACATAAACCTTCAATTCAGCCTGTAAAAAAGAGACAAACATGTTAACAACATGGGTTATACGTCCCTGTGAACCTGTAGCAAATTTAACTGTTTTCTCAGTTGAAACAGCCTTGCAGTTCCACATTTGTCCATCAGGTGGCGCTGTTACCAAATGGGCATTCGCAGCCGAGTCAACAACCCAACGTAGCACTCCCCCCCCCTCCGGAGTTGTCCTTCTTTGTTGCCTTAGCAACTGACTTCCTGCTGCCCCCGACCTTGGGGCTCTCGCTGCAGGTGTTCTCCAAAACAGCCATCGAAGCAGTCAGCTGATAAGCCTTCCCACGCCTGCTCCCTCTGTTGCCATGGAAACCCGGCTGGTTCCCATGGGAAACGACCTTGGACACATCCTGCCCTGGCTCCCTTGCTCTCTGTGGGCAGTTACGACGCAGATGTTCAGCCGAGGCACAAACAAAACATCTCTGAGTGGAAAACTTTGCAAACTTGCCTTTGGTCTTCTCTGCACCCCCAACCTTTCCAGCAGCACTGCTGTTGGTGAAATGGCTTTTGGCTTCTGCTGTGGTTTCTCTGCAAACCCCCTCCAGCTCCTGCCAAACAGCCTGGGCACTCTCAAGACTCTTGGAATGGCCTGCAACTCCATTCTCTTGTGCAAAGTTCTTCTCTTCTCTCAGCCACTCTGTAGCACGCAGCTCATATGTAGGGGCATTCCGGCAGCCCTCCAACACAGTCCCAGCCCCCTCTGGGCCTTCTGGGCGTTCCTCAGCCCCTCTTGGACTTCCAGCCCCCTCTGGGCCTGGTGCTTCCTCAGAGCAATTCTCAGCCCCCTCTGGCCTGGCTCCCACTGTCTTCTTCAGTGCCTGCCTTCTCCCGGCCCAGGGCTTGCTCCCGTCCACCTTATCAACAGGGATTGACGACTTCTGGCTGTCTGCCATCTCTCCCCGGGGGCTCAGCCTACTTACGATACAGTAGCACCTCCCGGTCCGGCAGATCCCAGCTCCTCCCGGCTGGCTCCAGCTACTCCTTAGCTGGCCTTTGGCTGCTGGCCTCTCACACGCACGAACGTTGCTTATCTTTATTGCTGATCACCATAACCTGTTGGGGTCAATGACGTCCAGGGGTCCGGCACACTTCTCTTGCGCAGCTCTGCTCTTTCCCCCTGGGACCTTTGACTCAGCAGAGCGTAAAACACAGCGGAAGCAGAAGCTTGAACGTTCTTCGTGCGAAGGCAATAACTCAGGCTGAAACGCAGCAGTCTCCTTATCTTAAAGTCTTTATTCCTTAGCAAAACACAACATCTATAAATCTCCTGGCGACAGTTCGCCCATGTTGCTCCTTTCTCCACGGAGCTAACACGCACACTGTGTGTGTCTTTCTCTCTCTCTCAGAGATACTGACCACTCCCACTTCCATGTTCTAAACACACCTCTCGGAATGTGAAGCGTCACTCAGAACTTCTTAACCCTGTAAGTTCTGACTCTCTCAACACTCTCCTTATTTGTAACTTGAAGCCATTGGTTAAGGTCCTGCCTGCAGAGCAGGAGAAAATAAGCTGGCTCCATCTTGCATGTGACAACCCTTGAGATATTTGAAGATAGGTATCATCTCTCCTCTCATTTTCCTCTTACCTAGGCCAAACATACTCAGTTCCCTCAACTGTTCCACATAGGGCTTGGTTTCCAGACCCTTGATCCCCTTCTGCACACGTTCCAGCTTGTCAATATCCTTCTTAAATTGTGGCATCCAGAACTGGACCCTTGTTCTATCTAGCTCACTACTGTACTGTCGACACTGGCAATGGCTCTCCAAGGTTTCAGGCTAGAGTCCTTCTCCAACCCCACCCCCGGGACATACCAGAGATTCAACCTAGGACCTTCTCCATGCAAAGCAGATGCTCAATCACTGAACTACCCTTTTAGGAATTATATGTGAAAATACCAGGAGCCTGGCATGCTTGTGAATTCAAACAAAGCAAGCAAAAAATAAAAAATAAAAATTGGTGCCGGTTTGAAATCAGTGGTTAAAATCAATGCAATTTTGGAAGGTTGAGTCTGCCATCTTGATTCAAAATGACATCCAATTGTATCCAAACATCTGTATCCAAATATAGATGCAAATCTGCTCATTGGTGGTCAGGAACCATCATGCAAAATTTGGTTACAGTACCTTGAGAGGCATCCAAATACATAACAAAGAAATAACTTTCTAAAATATATAGTAGTTTGGACAAATTCATGAAGAATAAGACTATTAATGGCTACTAGCCATGATGGCTATGTTCTACTTCCAATACTGGAGGCATCTAACTACCAGTTGCTGAGAATGACGTATGGGGAGAGTGCTGTTGCACTTGGATCCTGTTTGCAGGTTTTCCATAGGCATCTGGTTGGTCACTGTGAGAACTGAGTGCTGGACTGTCATGGGCCTTTGGCCTGATCCAACAGATCTTTCCTCATGTTCTTACCCAGTTAGCTTCCTGGAAGACTGGAGATTTGAACCCACCTCTCCCTGGTCCAAGTCAGACACTGTCCACCACACCTCACACTGGTTTGATAAACTTCACAGTTGTCTCAGCACAGACTGGACAATGCAGAAAGCTAAAAAGAAAACAAGGCATCCTCTGACCCCCGAGACTAGGCAAATCTCATTGCAGGAGAAAATGAGGTCCTTTATTACATTACATATTCGCCAACATAAGATCCAAATGTTAGATGGCTTCTCTTTTCTCCTCCTGTCCCCTGGGCTGCCTTTCTAATCAAGCAGTGCCCACCAGTTTGATGAGAGGCCCCACTCCGCCTAGGAAGGTTACTTAGGGTTACAAATTTAGCATTTCCGCCTCCCACGCCGGTCTGATTTGATTTGCCATGACACTGAGACCCAGCTCCGCTTGTCATACCTGCAGCACGGCATGTCACAAATGTCACATCCAAAAGCAAATACAGACCCAGGGGTTAATTGGATTACGAAGACAAGTGACACTTTTTTATTATTGACACAGGCAGTTACAGTGGTGCTCAGAACAGAGCCCAACTCAGGAAATTAGAGGCACCAGCAATGAAAGAAAAATAATTCCGGGACTGAAAAAAATAATGGTGGAGACGGGCCAAAGCCGCATGGTAGAGCATCTGCTTAATCTCACTCAGTATATGCCAGCTTTTTTTGTTCATAGGAACTATTTTTTAAATTAAGGAACAATACACAAAAACATGGCCTCATCCCTTATATACCCAATCAGTCACTGTGTTCTTCAGAAGACTGCATCCTGCAAATTCCATCTGTATTTATCTGTGTCAGGCCCTCAGGATCCCCCCCCAACAGCCACACCCCTCACTAGTCCTACTATATTTTATTGTATTTTAATATTCTGTTGGAAGCCGCCCAGAGTGGCTGGGGAAACTCAACCAGATGGGTAGGGTATAAATAAATAAATTTATTATTAATTATTATTATTATTATTATTATTATTACTACTACTACTACTACTACTACTTTGCATGTCGCATGAGTGTTTTGGCCTGACTGGGAATTCATCCTTGAAGTCTGATGAAGCTTTTTGCTTGCTTAGATGAAAGATACAGAGAGAGTGCAGGGACTGGCCTACTGTATGAAGGTAACTTTTGCATTTGTATCTCTACAGTGGTACCTCGGGTTACATACGCTTCAGGTTACATATGCTTCAGGTTACAGACTCTGCTAACCCAGAAATAATACCTTGGGTTAAGAACTTTGCTTCAGGATGAGAACAGAAATTGGGCGGCGGCGGCGCGGCGGCAGCAGAAGGTGCTTCAGGTTAAGAACAGACCTGCAGAACGAATTAAGTACTTAACCCGAGGTACCACTGTACTTCCCTTTTCCTTTGGCCCTACCCTCTACTGGTTTGTGGCCCACAGGAGGTTGCCCAGCAGGGAAGAAGATGTGGCCTTTGGGGTGAAAAAAGGTCCCCCACCCTTTGCTTTAAATAGAAGTTGGAAAGATACTAGGACTGGGACTGCGATGCACAATGAGGAGGACGTTGTGGGAGATGCCATTCAATGCCAGGTAGCAACTATGTGTGTGAGTGGAGGGAGTTTTTCCTCATGGCACAGCAGGAAGGGTTAATCCCCTCTTCATCCATGCTTGCAGCAGTCCTGATCCACATATTAAACGTAACGTGTAGTTTTGCCCTAATGTCAGAAGGAGCAGGAGGAAAAGAGTATGATCCAAAAATGGTACCACGCTTGGAGTATTTCTTTCCTGTCCACTGTCTCAGGACAACGATGGACAGCAGCTGAGGAAGAGAGTGTTGTGATACTGCCAGGGAGACAAAGACCATCATAGCCCCCAAGCCGGCTGCCGGATGATCCATCGATCTCCCGTAGACACGCAGTATCAGCAATTAGCGACACGAAGCCTCAGAAATAGTATTCCACATTCTTAGGCTGGTGCACACTCTATCAGCAGAATTCACACAGCGAAAGATGCACAGCAGGAGAGCATTTTTCCAAGTTTATTCAGCGTTGATCAGAACAAAGAAAAACATGACTGCCTGCTTGCGTGTTCAGGCAACAAGAGAAACGAAAGCAAAGACACAACAGAAACATCCTGTGAAACAGGAAATACGCAGACTCTGTGTCTCACAGCCTGCTCCCTTTTAAGGTGGAACGGAAATATCCTAACAGAGAGGTGAAGCCGAGACAGGGAATAATGCTATTGTTGCATAGGACAAGTCTCAGCCTGAATAGGAAAACTTCATTCTCCTTCCTAGACAGAAGAAGCCAATGGACAGTCTGGGTGAGTGAAGTAATTCTGAAGCCTACAAAATCGTTACTGACCAGGGACTGCTCCTCACTCTACTTTGGTGGCTTACTTCACAGGAACTAAAGCATCCAGATCCTTAGGCCCCAGTTCTGGACCAGCAGCTCATGAGGCTGCTGTAGTGGGCCAGATCTTGGGCAGAGACTCTGATGCAGAGAGGCCATCTCCACTAAGGATATAAGGGGGCTGCTGGGCTCTCTTGGCCCTGATTACAGCTGAGGAGAAGTAGCCAAGCAACCAAGAAGCTCCTTCAGGATGGAGGGTCCATGGAAGATATGACAATAGCAAAGGCTCTAAGTCACATTTTAAAGATCACTTGGCACCACTATTATACCAGTGAGGCAGGATGAAAACTTATGACAGCAACCACAGTAACATTAAAGGGATAGGTTGAACTCTAGCGGTTGCTGAAGCAACAACTGCTCTGTTCAGTACCTGGTACTGATTCCTGTTGGTCTACTACTTTGACGGCTGCTGCTCTGTCTGTATCCAGTACCAAAATGCCCCAGTAGAGCTGTAGTCTCTTGTTTGCTGTTTCTTCAGCTATGCTCTTCTTCTTACTCCATTCCAGCTAGGCCCAGCCCAAGGCATTTTGGCACTTGAGGCAAACCACAAAAGTCCAAATACACCCTGCCAGAGGAGGAGGAGTGAGTGAAGATCTACATCAGGGACAAGGGGGAAAATAAAGGTCTATATCGGGAACAAGGGTGGGAGAAGACCAGCAGCACCTCCGATTTGCGAAGAGGACACTGCAGATGCTGCATTGTGCAGGACTGCTGAGGAGGTGGCAGGTCCGGCCTCCAAAGCAGAGGCAGTGGGCAATATATCCACTGGAGACCAGATGCTCCTGTGGATCCTGCTGTCTGGGGCTGTTGTCTCACCATGCCTCATAGGTGAGCCGGCCTTGAACCCAGTTCCTGAGTCCCAAGCCCAGCATTTCCACGCTACAGGTTCTACTACTGCTGCAGTGCAATTTCATGCACATTTACTCAGAAGTTAAAGCTCCCACTGTGTTCAATGGGCCACACTCCTTAACAGCTTTGGGATTGTAGCCTCAACTTGGACTGCAAAGCACAGCTTAAAAGAAAATGAGTTGTCCTTGTGTTTTTTTAAAAGGCTGTTTTGCTTTAACAATGACTCTCCCCATATGTTTTATTTATGCCTAATGGATAGTGTAAAAAATAAATAAATAAATTCCAACCTGCTATTGATTTCTAATGCGGAACCAGCCAGCCATATCAGATGAGAACAGTGTGCCAGCAACAAATATTAGTCCTCAAATGCCATCTTTCTTTCCAAGAGTCCCTTGAAAAGAATTGTTTACCATATCCCCTGGCAACCAGCTGCAGGACCCATATAGCTCTGAGGGGTCCTCCAGGGAATCTACCTCATGAGATATCTGAAGTGGCATCCACAGCAATCATGGTGGGTGAGGTGGGGTTCTGGTGCTAGGGCAGGGCAATGGTGAGGGCAGTGGAAGCCGTAGGCTGGCTGCCTCCATGCCCTGCCCCATCCCAGCAAATGGCAGCACTGCTGCAGCCAGTATGGTGACCCAGCAACAGCGCCCCACCGCAAGCAGTACAGTACAGACCATGATAATTATGGAATTGACAGTGATAATTCACAAAACAGTTATTGATAACACAGTCAACCCGGCATTGGTAAGCCAATAAACACATACTAAACACCATTCATCTTGGTTCATTCCACAAGGGATAGCTTTGAACCTGTTGATCTATTGTAATTAGGGATCAGCACATCCGTTTTATCTCAGCTTTTAATTTTTCAGTCCTTCACATTTCCACATCAGTGTGTCTTTTTCACCCAAGTCTTCATAAAAAATCCATCCGTATTTTAAGCGTGATTTTCAAGTGGTTGGACTAGATGACCCCCTGGGTCTCTCCCAACTCCACAATTCTATGATTCTCCCACTATGAACTGCTTTTTGAACAGCAATTTCCCCTAACACAATGTATGCCATTTTCACTAATGTATGTATTTGTATAGGGTGACGCGGGTGGCGCTGTGAGTAAAACCTCAGTGCCTAGGACTTGCCGATCGCATGGTCGGTGGTTTGAATCCCCGCGGCGGGGTGCGCTCCCGTCGTTTGGTCCCAGCGCCTGCCAACCTAGCAGTTCGAAAGCAACCCCGGGTGCAAGTAGATAAATAGGGACCGCTTACCAGCGGGAAGCTAAACGGCGTTCCGTGTGCTGTGCTGGCTCGCCAGATGCAGCTTGTCACGCTGGCCACGTGACCTGGAAGTGTCTGCGGACAGCGCTGGCTCCCAGCCTATAGAGTGAGATGAGCGCACAACCCCAGAGTCTGGCAAGACTGGCCCGTACGGGCAGGGGTACCTTTACCTTTTATGTATTTGTATGCACACTTTGGTGTATGCATTTTTGAACACACGTTTTGGCTGGAGAACTTCTTCAATTGGAGTGTGGAATTATGACCCCAAAAATGTTGAGGTTAAGCTGTTTCTAAATCTAGTATGTTCTCCAAGTCTGAGCTCTATAGAATAATCCTGTTCTCGTTAAATGTGATATGTTAATGAAAGAGATTGATAAAGGGCACCTCCTTGTGCCTCACTGGCAATAAATTGCAGGAAAGAGTCAGACCTTCCAGCTATTGGGACCATGGACTGGAGTTAATTAAGGAGCATTAATGATATTCTTATTAATAGAAGGTGATAGTTATCACCCTAGAAGCCCTTTCTGTAATGGTCTATGCTATGATTTCAGTCAGCGGTTAATCAACCTCTGAGGTAAGTATAGCTTAAGATAACATCATTAACAATGATGTATGTTAAATATATGGCATTAATGCTTTCCTGCTAATGGTCACATATCTCCAAGTGCCCACAAGGAGAGAGGAATCAAGAAGAGAGGAAAATATAAGTGTGTGACCTGTGAGAAAGATTGTTTTTCTGTGAAGTTTGGAAACTTTGCTTCTGAGGAATATCATGCCTTGAGTCAGCCTGGCCTCAGATTTTCTTGGCTGGGAGTGTGTCATTTGTTGTAGAGAAGACTTGTGCAGCAATGGGGTGCTTAATCCTGATTTACCCACACAACTCCTCTTTACCAGGCACCACGTGTTCCCACCAGTCTAGCTCCTATCCACATTGTTCCTCTGTAATTAATTTATCTTTATTATGAATCTGTCTCAACCTTTTTAATGTGAATCCCATCATTTAACCATGTGCTGTATGAAGAACTAATTTCATTTATCTGTTCTGAATCATCTAATGTTCAGCTTGGATGCCCCCAAGTTGTTGCATTATGATTGAGAGAGAAAACGTCCCCTCATCCTCTTTCTTCTCACCACGCATGGTGGCTATGCTCTGCCATCACAGTCAGAAGCAGTCATGCTTCTGAATACCAGTTGTTGAAAACTACAAAAGGCAAGAGTGCTTGCAGGTTTCCCATAGGCATCTGGTTGGTCACTGTGAGAACAGGAAGCTTGACTGTGTTCTTATGCATAATTTTGTTTCCTGTCTGAAACCCTGAAGACCTGAAACCAGTCAGTGTAGACAGTGTAGACAATACTGAGTTAGATGGACCATTGATACAAGCAATGCCATTTTTCTAGAAAAAGAGGTGCCAGAACTCACCATGAACGCCTCCCTCATTCTCTTATAATGGCAATGGTGCCCACCTGTGAGGTGCCAGAACTGAGTTCCAGCAAGTTCCAGCTGGGGGAAAAAGCCTTGGATATAAGGAAGTTTCCTATGTTGCAACGTATTGACTGGGAATGATGCAGATTTACTTGTGTTCTCTATAGGCCACACTTTTTATTATTATTTAGCCATAGAAGGGGATTAGAAAGTGCCAGGTTCACCACAAAGTTCCTTAGAAAGCTCAGAAAGCAACGTTCTATCACCTCCCATCTTTCCCAGTTGTTATTGAATAAAAAGAAAGAAAGGCGGCACTCCAGTGTGTCATGCCATTACACTGTCATGTTTTCACTGGTGCTATCATAGCACACTTCATAAATTATTGCAATAAAAAAGAGCACCAAGGAGAATGCTAAATTCAATGTATCACTCTCAGTTTCATCTCAATTAGCAGCCGCTAAACGGTTAGAGCCAATTCTGCTGGCTTATTTTCACTGCCTTCCTAATAGCCTGATTTACATCAATTGCAGAAGAACAGAAACTTACTTAATTGAGCCTTCACTGTCTAAATGGTAGCTCATCGTCCCAGCAAAACAAACATGTGTTTATGAGGGTTTAAGTAAAATGGTTAAAGCCAGTGAAACAGCACTTAATGCAAAGTCATGCTGGGAAGCTGTTCCATAATCTTACAACACCTGCCACAAGACACATGCAGCTCACGTTCATTTTGCTGGTGGAGCACCTGCGTCTTCTGCAGGTCACACAGAAATGAAGGTCTCATGAAGGTGTGTCTGCACTAGCTGCTCATTGGATGCTGCCAAAGCCCACCCACTTCACCTGCCTCCTTTCATTTTCCTTCAGCCTTTTGCTGCTTTTCGTGGCTTGGTGGTAAATTTTGTGGTGTAAGAGCTCACTCATTATGGGCCTCGGTGGCATGGTGGCGCAAAGTGCCTTACGTCAGCTTCAGCTGGTGACCCAGTTGCGCCCCCATCTGGACAGAGATAGCCTAACTACTGTTGTTTATGCTTTTGTAACCTCTAAATTAGATTACTGCACCATGTTATACCTTATATGTCTGTTTCTGAAGGCAGTTTGGAAACTTCAGATGGTGCAGAATTTAGTGGGTCAAGATGGTTTGAGCATATCAAGCCAATCTTGGCCTAACAGCACTGGCTGCATGTTGGTTTCTGGGCCAAATTTAAAGTTCTAGTTTTGACCTTTAAAGCCTTAAATGGCTTATGACCACAATACCTCAAGGACTGCCTCCTCATATGAACTTTCCTGGATTCTGTGCTCATATTCATGAGAGGTCTGGAGGGTAGCAACACGAGAATGGGTCTTTTCTGTGGTCACTCCCCATTTGTGGAATGTTTTCCTCAGGGAGGCTCACCTGGCACATTCCCTCTATGATTCTATGGTGCCAGGCGAAAACATTTCTCTATAAGTAAGCCTTTGGCTGATTGAACATTCTATGGCCTTTTAAAACCATCTGTGGGAGGGGTTATTCGTTTGCTTTCTGTTATATATTTTGTGTTCTCCTTCTGTATTTTTATGTTGCGAACCACCTTGTGATTATTATTATTTTTGGCTTGGAGTTTTCTTTTGCATTACTGTATTGCTCTGTTTGTTATTGTAGTGCTCATGTTTTCAACGTAATTACGAATTTTACCTGTGTTCTTTTGGTTGTTATATGGAAACCACTTTGGTGACCATATGCAAACCTAAATTAATAAATAAACAAATTTTCATTCCTGGGAGTAAGCCCCACTGAACTTAAGGCCCACTTCTGGGTAGATGTACATAGGATTATGCTATAAACCTCCGTGAAATAAAAATCAGATTGCAGCCTCAATTTCCCCCCAGCAAATGTTCCCAAAAGCTCACCAGTGATAAGTAACTCATGTGGGAACCTGATTTATCCTATTACGAAGTAATATGCATTAGCATTTAATGTGATCTTTTAACCACAAATACTGTGATGTTACCCAAAGGGTTTAATGCCCTCTGAAATGGAATAAATGTCACCCAGGCCTTATAGAACATGGATATCTTTATCTCAGTCTATCCTCACATTGCTAATAGTGCAGGAAGTTATGTCTTCCAAGCATGATATAAATGAAAGCATAGAAAAGACCTCAGGGGGCAGTAGTGGTGAGAAATAGACATGATTTGCTACATGATTAAGACATCTTGGAGGGAAATCTCTTGAAGCAAAGAAGATTAAAAAGAAGAGGCCTTTCTCAGTTATGCTTCTAGAAGTGCACTCCATCACTGGTAATGCAACTGGCCTTGAAAGACCATCCTTTTTGTTGTTGTTAATTTACCAAAAAATAAAATAAAATGCAAATGATAGCTGAGCAGGACACGACTTTAGCCACAATTCATTATGGAGTTAAGTCAGTTTAGGTGGAGAAGCTCCAGTCTTTTCATTAGGCAGAATGTGGTGGCTTCCTCAGGTGATTGGTTTTGGGTAACATTGTACTTGTTGTTTAGTCATGTCCAACTCTTCGTGACCCCATGGACCAGAGCACGCCAGGCACTCCTGTCTTTCACTACCTCCCGCAGTTTGGTCAGACTCATGTTGTTGGTAGCTTCGAGAACACTGTCCAACCATCTCATCCTCTGTCGTCCCCTTCTCCTTGTGCCCTCCATCTTTCCCAGCATCAGGGTCTTTTCCAGGGAGTCTTCTCTTCTCATGAGGTGGCCAAAGTATTGGAGCCTCAGCTTCAGGATCTGTCCTTCCAGTGAGCACTCAGGGCTGATTTCCTTAAGAATGGATACGTTTGATCTTCTTGCAGTCCATGGGACTCTCAAGAGTCTCCTCCAGCACCATAATTCAAAAGCATCAATTCTTCGGCCATCAGCCTTCTTTATGGTCCAGCTCTCACTTCCATACATCACTACTGTAACATTAAAGAGCAGCAAATTGTTGTTGTTGTCTCTTTTTTTTTTTACTCCCAGAGAGAGGTGTCCAAGACATTTTGCTATCTGAGGCAAAGGACATTCTGCCTCTCACATGCTCCTGCTGTGCCTGGAAGCACTGGCAACAGGACAGTGTCCCCCAGCATACCTGAAGGCAGGAGGCTAGCATATTTATTTATCTAATTTTATTTATTACATTTGTATCCTGCCCTTTCTCCTGAAGCTAGCCTGGGGTGGCAGGCACATGGGGGATAAAATGATTAAAACATCTAAAGATAATTTCAGTACAGATGCAGGCTGGTAAAGATCCCCACTGAAAGAGGACAGTCTTCTGTAGGAACCAAAAACAAACAGAGATGCTACCTATCTAAGATTTAGTGGGAGAGAATTCTAAAGGGTAGGTGCCATGATGCTAGAGGCACAAATTCCTATGATGTGTGGAACAGACCTCCTGATAAGATGGTGTCTGCAGGAGGCCCTCTTCTGTGGAGCACAGTGGTCAGCTGGATATACAAATGATGAGATGATCTTTAAGGAATGGGGTGCAAGGCAGGCTGTCTTAGGGGTTTAGGGAGGGGAGTGGTGGGTGGCTCGTGCTCCAATTCTAGCTTCTGCCAGCTGAAGCAGATGCCTAACAGTAGGGCTGGCCATGGTGGTGCCCACACTCTCTCTTGTGTATCATTCTTGGCCTGATACTGCAATACAGTTGCTGCCAATTATAGTTCAAGTAGCCATGACAGGCTAAAGTTCAGCCATCTGCCTATGACCTTTATAGTGACAACAGGAGGGTCCGCCACCATAAATCATTTCTTTAGCAAAAAAAAAAAAAAAAAGTCGGGTTGGGGTGAGGGGAGATGCATCATTTCCATTCTGGTGTTTGTGTACTCATTTAGATGTAGCCCACATTGAATTTCAGAATTCTTTGTTGTGGTATTAAATCATCTTCTTGCTGACAGCTCAAATCAGTGCTGCGCACAAAGGAAAGGAAAGTTGTTTTTAAAAGTTTTTCTATTATCCTGACTTTTATTTTATTTTATTTTCCATTGGGTAAGCAGTCTAACTGGAAGCAGGAGCATAAAAACCCTACTGTATGCAAAAAAATCAAATAAACAAATCCTAAAACAAAAACAAACAAAAAAGTTATTTATCTTTTCCGGTGACAAAGCACTGGGAACAGAACTGTGTGTCACTTATATGGAACAAGAACAATAAGAATAGGCTTGTCAGAGGAAATAAATCCGACTTTTAATTTATTATTCTTTTTCACCATTATTATTTGGAAAAGGTGCTGCAATTCTGCAGGTGTGAGAAAGTAGCTATGAATTTCCCCTCCCTCAAATCTTTTCCTGATTAGTGGAGGGTATCACAACCGTGATAACCGAGGGGCTAACTACTAATTACATACATTTAGTGGTACCTCGGGTTACATACGCTTCAGGTTACAGACTCTGCTAACCCAGAAATAGTACCTCGGGTTAAGACCTTTGCTTCAGGATGAGAACAGAAATCATGCAGCAGCAGCAGCAGCAGGAGGCCCCATTAGCTAAAGTGGTGCTTCAGGTTAAGAACAGTTTCAGGTTAAGAACGGACCTCCGGAATGAATTAAGTACTTAACCCGAGGTACCACTGTATTAGAAAGGCAGCTGAAGTGTGGGGGGGAGTGGGGGAAAGGGTGTGCTTAACCCTTTCTCATCTCCAACTTCCCCTCACAGCTTTCCCTCTCATAAGAAAGGGTCATGGTCAAGAGGTGAGGTCCAAATAAGAGGCCTACTAGGGCCTAGCCCAGCCCTTTCCAACATGGTGCCATCCAACTACAGCCAGCATGCAGAGGCACAAGCAACTCTAGATGGCGTGGAGTCGCTACACTAGGTTCCCAGCAGGTAGGTCACTGGTGCTTACCAGAAGTGAGAGGGGCAAGGTGGTAGGGAGGTCTGCATGATTCAAATGCACTGGTAGGATCACTGACTTGCCTCCACCAATGCAATTGCACTCCACCAGCCACCCCACCTCCTTACCCCTCCCTTCTCCCTCCCAGTAAGCAACTGCAACCCGCCTGTTGAGATGCTTGCATAGAAGCTCTGCATCAATCCAGAGAGCTACTTCTGCATGGCAGGGCGGGGGGACAACGGCGACAGGGGAGTTGTAGTCCAAAATTTCCGGAGGGCACCACATTGGAGAAAGCTGACCTAGACACAGTTCTGAACAACCTCACATATTTGCCACCTGGAGTGCACTCATAAATGAAATTTGATTAGCATAGGTCACTTCTATTATTTACCACAGCCTTACCTTCTTCTGTGCTCACAGAAAAGACAACAGGATTCCCTACAACAGGCTCAAACACCATCATTCTGTAAACTCATGAGTTCTTGTCAGGCAGTTATGGGTTTCTTAAATATGTCGTTTTCTTTTAATGTACAAACTTCTGTGCATCTACAGAATCTCCCCAATGCTTCTATGTACCTACAGAATCTTCCAAGAATATAGCATTGTTTTGTTTCCAAGCTGACAGGCACCCATTGTTAGAGGGAGATACACATAACATCCTATGACTGCCTAGGCAAGGCTTTGTAATTTGGACAGAATTTTGAACTACCCAGAGACTAATAAAGGCTGTAGCTCAGTGGCAGAACATCTGATTTGCATTCGGAAGGTCCCAAGTTATTCTCCCAGCATCTGTAGGTAGGCTGAGACTTCCCCTTATCTCAGTGGTTACAAAACTTTTCGGTATATTGACCAACAAGTCCAAATTTACTTGGTATGATGACTCATAGATTTACTGTCATGTGAATTTTGAACTTTAGGCTTTTGTGGGTTTTTTCTTCTTATTTTTGATTAAGAAACAGGACATTTGGGATTCTGCAATGTGATACAACATTGATAGTAAAAAAAACCACCAATTCTCATCTTCCAAATGGTACAATATAGGGGTGTGTGTGTGTGTGTGTGTGTCTGTGTCTGTGTGTTTGCAAATGAGTGAATATGCTATCTATATCTCACTGGACACGCATCACCGTCTCCAACTTTTTTGTTTTTGTCTTACAATATTCCCCAAGGATGTAATGCATTCTACATATCTTATGTAGTTTATACATCACACACACCTGCTCTAGCAAATGTCTCTACTTTGCACAAATGTAGACTTCTGTATCCCGCACAATCAGCTTTAACCTCTTTGCTACCTTTCCTAAATCAAATTAACACATTCCATTTCCACTTGGATTTTTATATTGAACTATAAAAAGGCCATCAGTTCTACCTGCTCACTGTAAGTAGGATCTATTATACTTAAACATATCCTAACAGATGTCTATTTGATTTGCTTTTAAAATATAAAAATGCATAACAATATCTAATTATGGAAAATATGCACTCATCCAGGTGGTCTGCTCTCTGGTAAGTTCTGGGTTGCGTTACTGCTTTTGAAGATGGTTAAAAAACTGTAACTACAGCAGAACTCGGCAGCTAATTATTGGCTGGGACTTGGCTTTCTGAGCATATGATACTAATATTCACTCAGCTGCACCGGCTGAGCCCAATTCAAAGTGCCAGTTTTGACCCATAAAGCCTTATACAACTTGGAACCCCAATACCTTCAGGTCTGCTTTTCCTCCTTTGTGCCTATCTGGACCCAATGATGGCGATCTCTGCGTGCCACCTCCAAGATAAATTGGCGCATGAAGGACAGGGAAGAGAGAACGAGCCTTTTCAGTGGTGCCTCCCCACCTGTGCAATGCTGTCCCCAGGGAAGTTCGCCTGGCACCAACATTGTCAACTTTCCAATATTAAGCAAATTTGGGCCATTAATATAGCACTGGGTTTGTAGGCAGACTTTGTGTGCACTAGCTGTTCACCTTGTGGATGGGTGGGGAAGGATCTTTCATTTTATATTTGCCCATTGTGTTGGAACAATTTTGATGTGTTCTATTTCCTCATGGATATATTGTTAGATATCTTATTTCATTTGGGTTGAAATGCATAGCCCGGAGGCACGTTTGAAGTCTGGCATTTATTAGAAATCAAGTAATTTTACATTCGCCAATGCTAACATCACACCCCTTAGCCTTCTCACTCTACCTGACCTTGGGTAAATAGCCAGAAAGATGAGGAAAGTCAGCCATTGATTAATGCCTATTATATAAGGAAGGAGGCATTAAATGGAGGCAAGCACAAGACTGGCAGGTCAAAAGGGCCCGAAAGTAGTTCCAGCTGGCTCAGAGACTGGAAGATGGGTAACACAGAACAGATAAACAAATTAGTTCCTATACCGCAAGCTTGAGTGACCACAATGCATTCATAAATATTCAGTGGGTCCATCAGTCGCACCTGCTGGAAGGAGCACACCTGCTCTTTACTAAACCAATGACCCAGATGTGACAGGGGACACTAGGAAAGAGGTGGATGCACTGCAGCATCTCAGGTCAGCGGCTCAGGTTGCCCTTCTCCCCGGCATTTCACAAAAACAAATGGAGAAAGCACTGCTGTGAAACCAGCATGCAAACGGCATGAAGAGAGGAAATTGCTTTTGACTTTTCCTTTCTCTCTCTCTCTCCCCCCTCCTCCCCACCCAATTAACAACCACAGGCTGTATTTTCAGTTTGCCCAGCTCTGCTGAATTCTGTGCAGATGCACCGATGTGTGCCAGGCCACTGTGAAGCTGCTGGAGCCATTTATGAACATAAAAACACATAAGCAACATTCCTGGATGCTGAGACATTCCTGGAGCTCACAAAGAGGCCGTAGATTAGGAGAAGGACTGTAGCTCAGTGGCAAAGCACCTGTTTTGCATTCAGGTCCAGGTCCCAGGTAGGACATCTCCAGGTAGGGATGGGAGAGAACCCTCCCTCAAATCCCAGAGAGTCACTGCCGGTCAGTAGAGACAATGCTGAGGTAGATGAACCTCAGTAGAATGCAGCTACCCAGGCCCCTAGGAAGCTAGATGTCCTGGCCAAGTTAGCTAATTGCATTTCTTTTGCACACTAGTTCATGTTTGACTGTAGAGTGTAAATCCACTTGGGAAAATATTTATCAGGCATCTCCCTCGTCGTTTTCTGCCTGTGAGATATCCTTTGAAGACTACACTTCCCCCCTCAGATTTATTCATTATTCCAAGCGACTTCACAAGTGACATTTTGTCAATAATCTCTGGTCTTGCAACGAGTTTCCTGTAAATATACGAAGGTCATAGTCATAGCTCATTTGATGGGGTGTGTGTTTACATGACATGTTTTCTCTGTGTTGCTAGAAATTTCCCCTCCCCTGGGAATGGGCCAAGGAAGTGAGAAAGGCTCTTGTGTGTGAAGGTTAATTTATTTGGGATGAAGGTTAGCCTAGCTTTTTCTGTAATATGTTTGGCTTTTCATATGCAGTGGTGTTTTGCCCGTATTGGTTCTGCCAGTCCATCTACACTGCTCAGACTCAGAGGCATAGGAAGCGGGATGTGTGTGTGGCGTGTGTCTGTGTGGACCGACCTGGGTGTCATCGCTGAGGTGTGTGACATTCTTCCTTTTTTTCACAATAAATTTTTATTGATTTTCATTAAACATACATTCATTATACAAATAAATCCCACATATATCTTTGGCTCTGCCGAGCTTCAGACTTCCCTCCATCCCTTCAGTAAGTATCATATATTTTCTTACACAGTGTATTCTGTTTGTTTATCTGCTTTACCATATGCTGTTAGAGTTAATCTAACCCTGCCAGTGTCTTTAAGGTTTTACAATTGTCTCTTATATACACCAAATATTTACTCCAACTTTCATAAAACTTCTGTTCGTCCTGGTCTCGTATTTTTCCTGATAATCTGGCCAGTTCTGCATAATTTATCATTTTAACCTGCCATTCTGTAATAGGAGGTATTGCATCTGCTTTCCAATTCTGGGCCAGCATAGTTGCCGTCGTGGCATACAGAAAAAGGTCTTTATCTTTCTTTTGTATTTCCTTCCCTGTCAGTCCCAATAGAAAGGCTTCGGGTTTTTTTTTTTGGAAAGTGTACTTGAAAACTTTCTTAAGTTCATTGTAAATTAATTCCCAGAAGCCCTTCACTTTACCACAGGTCCACCACATGTGGTAGAGGTCTGAGGGGGGTGACATTCGGTGTGCTGCCCACCCGTGATTCTGAAGTCTACCTGAGCCGTCAATGTGTGTGTGACAAAATAAAAATAAAAATCCACCTGACCTTGCTATGCTTCTGCACAGACCTCCCTGCTTCCTCTTCCCACCTCTTCCAGTAAACAACAATGGCCCACATGTTGGGAAGCTAGAGGAGTGGCCTCACCTGGCAAGCTGCATCTGATTCTGCTTTCACATATTCTAAGGTGGCACAATTTCATGATATGAATAAGCAGTTTGAGTCCTGGTGCTATATCAAAACCTTTCATCTAAATGCTTGGAAGTTTTCTCCCAGAGCTTCTTTTTTCTGCCTCATTTGCAGGTAAGAATGGAAGGATCTGTCAATATCAGTTCTCTCAGTTTGGAAGAATGAGAATCTTAAATTCAGTTCTCCACACTTCTGTAGCTATTTGTGATTTAAATCTTCATGAAAATTCTTCAGCATTTTTGTGCGAATTTCTCCCAATGATCACATTTTTGTAAGCAACTTCTCCTAATACAATGCAGTCCGGTATGTTATTTTCGCAAATATATTCATTTTTTATGCACATTTCCCTCTAATATATGCATTTTTTGTAAATGAGAGTTGGAGAGCTGCATTGATAATTTTGGATAAGTGCATGTTTTTAAAGGATGGCTATGTTTTGGAAATTGCAAAATAACAAAAGTTAAAGAACATTTAATTATAGTAGGAGTTTACACACCAAATGGTAACAAAACAGAATTTTTCATGAAAGTAGAAGCCCAAACTCCCTTGCAATTTCAATGGATGTGGGGTTGTGTTTATCTAGTCATTTATTTATAAGCATTTCTAAACAGCTTAATATTTAAAAATATCCGAGTGGTACTAAAAATGCAACATAAAAACAATAAAACAGCGTCATAAGAACAGCAGTACAATATTATAAAAGTATTAAGTCAGAAATGCAGTAATAGCAGAGCTCAATCTTTTGAGCCAGGGAAAGCTAACGGCTAAGGGAGCTGGGCATGTTTAGCCTGGAGAAGAGGAGGCTAAGGGGTGATATGATAGCCATGTTCAAATATATAAAAGGATGTCACATAGAGGAGGGAGAAAGGTTGTTTTCTGCTGCTCCAGAGAAGCGGACACGGAGCAATGGTTCCAAACTACAAGAAAGAAGATTCCACCTAAACATTAGGAAGAACTTCCTGACAGTAAGAGCTGTTCGACAGTGGAATTTGCTGCCAAGGAGTGTGGTGGAGTCTCCTTCTTTGGAGGTCTTTAAGCAGAGGCTTGACAACCATATGTCAGGAGTGCTCTGATGGTGTTTCCTGCTTGGCAGGGGGTTGGACTTGATGGCCCTTGTGGTCTCTTCCAACTCTATGATTCTATGATTCTATGATAAAGCCTGGGCAAAAAATATATGTATTTATAAGACATCAGAAGCAACTGGTGGATGATGCTTCACGCATGGCAAAGTGGTCAAGGGTAGTGCCTTTGTGTTTTTCTCCATAAAACATTGCTCCAGCATTCTGCAGCCTCTCTGGCTGCCTGCACTTCCTGATCTGAGAAAGTCCCATGGGAGGAGTTACCTCATAACCTCTTCCCCACAGGTTTGATTGGGGAGGCTGGCTATTGAGTGCCTGAAACTGATGCTCTGGGTGATTGTCTTGTTCTATCTCAACTGCACTGATTTCTTTAAATGTCAAAGCAAAGCAAAACAAAGCAAAGCAAAACAAAACAAACACATGCCTTTAGAAAAACTAAAACTCAGCCAAAATATTTGAATAGGTTCGGCAAGTCATGCTCCCTACAAAAAGTTGCATTGGTAATAATTTTCTAAATCTGGCCTGCATATTGACAGTTGTCATTTACCCAAGCCCTGTTCCTGTGCAGTTCTTCCACAGATACATACCTGCTCATTCCATGTGTTTGTGTGAGTGGATGGGTGTGGAAAATCATAGCTAAGAGTGGGCTGGAAACATAATGAAGCAGCTGTCTGAGTACAGAGGAATCCCCATAGGTGTAGAGGGTTTTTTTGTTGTTTTGTTTTTCATGCTTAGAATAGTTTTCTGGCATAGAAGTTGCCAGCATTGGTTAAATTTGGTCCAGTCACTTATAATGTTTCGGTCTTCCCTGAGTAATGCAATTTGACAACTGTTCTGGCATTGTGATATGTTTATCCCAAGTTCTTTAGCTAGGCAATGGACATAAGGAGACAAGTGAGGGGGCTGGGGAGAAGAAAAACTGCCTACCTTCAAATCACCGAATTTCAGATAGTTCGAGCTGCTCCACATTCATGGGAAAGTGATGGAGCTCTTATTGTTTAAACAGACAAATAAACCAGCAAATGAAACGCATTCACATAAAATGGGGGAAGGTGAGGCCTTGTGCTGCAGGAAGAATTTTCCTGCTACCCCCCCCACAGTTGTCAAACCAAGGCAAAATTCAATGCGTTTTCCTGAAATGCTTTTTTTAAATGTGTCTAGATCCAGCCATAGTAAAACCTGGAGCTAGTTCTGGGAGCAGCAGGTAAGATTTGAGAGAGGGGAAAGGAAAAAAAGTGTTTTGTTTTTTCATTTTTCATTTGAAAATGAACTTCTGCAGCTATGTTTTCCATATGCTGTATCTGCTTTTCTCTAATACCTTGTAGATTTACATGCTGCGTTTATTACATAATAAAAACAAGTGCGTTCTGTAACAGAATGTTGTAGTGTACCATCATTTCTTAATAGGACTCAAGTCAGCTATTCCATCCCAGCAGACTGTTCTACCACTCTCACTCTACTTTGTGTTATCCTTCCCCAACTGGCAACCAGCATTGACCAGGCCCAGTCCTCGCTGGGCTGGCTGTTTTCGTGTGTGTGATCCTTAAGGGTTATTTTTTAAAGACTTTTTTCATGGCTGAAAACCTCAGTGTTCCCCCCAACCCTGCTGAGAAACACAAGGTCCCAACTAAGACAGACTGGCTATGTAAAATGATGGAATACTTTCATATTGCCAAATTAACAGGGAGGATAAGAGGAGATATGGTACAAAAAGTGAATAAGGAGTGGGCTATCTTTAAGGAATACCTCAAAAGCGATGTGGAAAAAGTAGAACTTTTGACAGATACTGAGTGAATCCAGAAAATGATTAGAGAGAAAGGAGAGTAAAGTTAAGACAGAAGAAGAGATTAAAGAAGTAAGGAAATGCGTTTAAGCCAATTGGAAAATTAAAGTAGTGTAACAAGAACGGCTGGAAGTCAAGTCACTTTGTGGGTGTTCGTGTGGGGTAGGTGTGTAGGTGTGTCGGTATGTATAGTTTAGGTAGGTATAATATAGAGTAATGTAGGTATGCTTTATGTTATGAAAATAAGGTATTGTGTTGTGTATATGTACTGTGCAAATGTATGTGTTCTATATGTTAATAAAATCTTTTAATAATAATAATAAAAAGAGAAACACAAGGTCCCATTTTGGCTCAATTTCTTTCTGCACTTAACCACCTGAATTGGCAATTAGAAGGGAGCTCTCTTTAGGTGTTCAAAGCAAAGACATGAAGAAGGCACTCAGGTCGTGCCTTCAAGCCCTGCCTCAAACAGCCCTGTCCCCATAGGAGACTTTTGTGCACTGAGAACACAGATTTTAAGTGTGGGTTCTGCATTCAGCTCAGCACAGCTAGAAACCTCCACATGATCTAGCACATTATCAGGGTTTTCATTGTGCAGAGGCTTCTAAGAGGGCTTTTCTTAGACCCCCCCCCTTTCAGACCTCCTTGGAAATGTTGGGGGCAAGGGCACGGGAATGGGCACACCTGTACATTTCAGATGCTCTCAGTTCCTAATTTTCCTCAAGTCTTACGTTCAGTTTTCCATATCTCTTTGCACAACTGTCTTTTTTTAAAAAATGCTCATGAAAATTCACCAGCATTTGAGCACATCTTTCAACATAATTTTTGTATGCCATTTTGCCTAGTATACAATTCTCGCGAAGCAATCTTGCCTATGACAATTTCTTTTTTATTGTTAATTTCACTAATATGCTTTTTGAATACACACTTTACCCTAGCATATGCATTTTAGTACATATTCATTGGCTGGAGAACTGCACTGCAAAAGTGAATTTTTTTTGTGTAAATTTTGACAGTGAATTTTGCAAAGTGCGAATTTTGCAAAGTGAAAATTTTGAAAGATGTCTGGTGTTTTGGTTCTTGTGTTGCTTGGGAAAGTGCAAGATTAGATAGGTTTGACTTTAAATGCAAACTGAATCAAATTTATCCCTATAAAGAGATCCTTTATAGACTCCTCCCCACCCAAAACACATATTGTTTGAAAGCCCAAATAGGGTTGACGTGATTCTTGTTTGTCTTTCTGATATATATATATATATATATTTCTCATCAGTCTCAGGTATTTCCTATGTGCCAAGCCTTATGTTCTCTTGTTGGAAGCACACATAAGAGGGAGAAAGTGGGTTTTCTTGTGACCACTTCCAACTTCCACATGATTTATTTCTATCCATCTACATCCATTCTCCCTGCTCCAAGCCTGTCAAGTGTAATTTCTGCATTGCATTCTGAGAGTGGAGGGGGGAAAAAGTATTACAGAGTTCCAAGCTATTGATATTTTTAAAGGACCTTGGAATTTGTAGGAGATATTGATGTTACTTATCTGATTTGTTAGATATTACAAACATTCTTATGGAAATCACGGTGTGCTATGTTGATTTCACTTCGATCAAATGCTCTTCATATGAAACATTAATTCAATAAACCAAGGCGTTTATTGCTTTAACTTGTGGCATAATAATAGCATCAAAAAGAATAATTACTGCACAATATTTCAGCAGCACAGGCAGTAGTCAGAAAGTGACGCACGGGTAAAGAAGGAGCAAAACTGAATCTACACTGTCAAACAGTTGAAGTGTGCTACGTTCTTTTCATAACTGAAACAAGAACAAACTTTGTAATACGGAACACCACTCCCTTTTGTGAGACACATGTGGAACTCAGCAGTTCCAATTAACAGTCCATGGATGGCTACTAACTGATGGCTACGTTATACCTCCATCGTCAGAAGCAGTATGCTTCTAAAGAACTGTTGCTGGAAACCACCTGAAGCGAAAGTGCTGCTGTGTTGAGGTCCTGCTTGTAGGCTGCTTAGCTGTTGGCTGCCAGCACCAACTACCCAGTTTGGTGTGTGGAGTTCCATGGGCTGCTTTTTTTTTTTAGCATGTCAACTCCTGCTGCCTGAGGCCACTGCCTCGCTTTTCCCAATGCTGGGACCAATGCTGCAGCAGCTGCATGGAAAACAGCCGTGTGGAGCTGTTGGTTTATACGAACAATACTTCTTTGTGAATACCTCCCAGCTGTAATGCGGAGGTGTGCGGAGACCACTGGCGAGTGGGGATAACACGTGCAGCTAAACATTTAGCTGCTTGGGTGTTGTACTGAGATATTCAGCAGACTAAGTTGTACACACGGGTATCTGCAAGGCACATTCCCCATTGCATCTCTGAAGATAGCTGATCAGCGATGGGTAAAATGGTCTTAGCTGGTAGATAAGAGTCAGGTGCCATCCCAAATGTAGTGGCATTAATCCTTGCTTGGGCGAGCAGTGTAATATGGGCAAGCTATCTCCTGTATCAGCGATAAAAGCCTTGTCCTCTCAGAGAGCTAATTAACAGTGCCTCACCTTTATCCCTCCCATATCTCTAGGAAAGGAAAGTGGGAGGGGAATTGGACACAACAAACAGGCCATTGAGCAGAGGGAATTCATTTCTGATTTGCAGACTGTGGCTCGCATGGCTCTTTCTGTTTTGAGCTCTGCTGCTGATATATCTCTGTCAAGCTGTGATTCATTGCGGACTCAGTTTCAGTTGAGTCCTTTTATCAGCAAAGGGCCATTTGGCTGGCTCCAGTTTCCCCCATTAAATTTCCCTTCTAACTTCTGCCAAAGTTAGAAGAGTGTTAGGGACTGGGGTGGATGGGGGAAGAGAAGAAACTGCAAATGTGCTTGCTTGGAAGAATTTAGTTCAATACTGCAGCTCTTTAGGAAATGAAATAGTAGGTCCAAGGAACCTCCAGAAAATGGCAGATTAGAGAGCCAGTTCATATGTTACAAAGTGAGAAGGCAGGAACAAGTGTTGGTGCTGACCTTTAAAGCCGTAAACAGCCTCGGCCAGGTATACCTGAAGAAGCAACTCCACCCCTATTGTTTAGTCTGGACACAGAAGTCCAGTTTCGAGGGCCTTCTGGTGGCTCATTCACTGTGAGAAGTGAAGTTACAGGGAACCGGGCAGAGGGCCTTCTCGGTAGTGGTGCCTGCCCTGTGGAATGCCGTCCCATCAGATGTCAAGGATATAAACTTTTAGAAGACATTTGAAGGCAGCCCTCTATCAGGAAGTTTTTAATGCTTGATGTTTTTTAAATGTGTTGGAAGCCACCCAGAGTGGGTGGCAACCCAGTCAAATGAGTGGAATATAAGGAATAAAATTATTATTATTACTATTAAGCAGGCTGAAGGAACCACTGCTTTTCTGTCATTTCTCAATAAATACCCTTACCTACTTGCCTGGTTTTTTTGGATAGAATACTCACCACAGAAGTGTGCAATGTAGTTATCCCTGGCTAGCCTCATGTTGATAATGTCATTGTTATTTCTCTGTAACTGTCAGTGCATTTTCTGGTTGATGATGTGTGTGTGGTTACAGGCAGAGCTAATTAGTCCAAGTGAAGCCTAACAGGAGTTTAATGGGAAGAGTGTGAATCTTAAAAGGCAGCTGCTCCACAGTGCTGAGAGGAGCCAGCAGAGAGGACAATTGAGATCAGCAAGTGAAAAAGAAAGATCCCTGACAGTTTTAAAGGGATTTCTCTACTCAGTGGCGGAGCTTCATGCTCCGGCACCAGGGGGCAGAGAGCAGGTGGGGGCGGGGCTGGCGTCCGTCCTGGGGGCATGGCGCACCGCCTAGGGGCATGACATGCCACCTGTGGCGGCATGGCATCTAGTGTGGGCTGGGAGGGCAGCCGCAATGGCACCCCACCGGGATCGCGTTGCCAGGGGCGGTGAGCTCCCCCTGCACTCCTCTTCCTCCACCACTGTCTGTACTCTTTGGCTATGATTGCTACTGGACTTTGTAAGCAAAACACTTGCTTATATTTCTGTCTGTAAAAGGGCCAAGCAGGATCTTTACGGAAAAAACAGACTCCCAAGACTGGAGAAATATCCCCCATACAGGGTGAGTGTGTGTGTGTGTGTGTGTCTATGTGTATATGTGTGTATATACATACATTACATAATGATTGCAGGTATAAAACATGTGATTCTCACACATGTTTATAGGTCAGCATTTTGCAGGAGAGATTCAAACACATGCTGGATACTTAGGTTTGTGCAATTGCAGTGGATTAATACACTCTGATGCTCTGGTGCAACAAATTCACTTTAAAATCAACAGTGGCATTTTGCTGTTAGGAAAGTGATGGGGGAAGTGTGGGATGAAAGAGTAATTGACAGGAAAGATGGTAAACATGGTGCAAGAAAATCAGGGTGCATGTACATTGTCATATAACCTTCCTGCCAACAAATAATAAGGAATGCCCAAGAAAGACCAGTTCTAGTTTAACCTCTGCATAACTATTATGCAAGCAAATCAGGATGAATGCCCCATAAGCAGGTTGTTGGGAAGAGCCCACAGTCCAACATGATACCAAGTGTTACTTCTGCTCATTTGAATTCAGCCTCAGAGTGAAAAGTGCACCAGGGTCCAGCTGGTTCTTCAATGCCTGTCACTCTCTTCCCATCCAAATGCTGCAGAGATCCAATATTGCTTGAAGAAAGGCAGCAGACAAGATCACAGTCCAAAAGCTCTGGTTGCCAACTCTCTTTTTCCCTCACATTAAACTTTACATGAGGCAGAACCAGGAAGCCCAGGGCCTTCCAGCATCCATTCTTTTTGGCTCTCCCCCTTGAGTATGTTCTATGAAGCTGCCACTCCAAATGTGGAGAGAATTCTGCCGCTGAGGAAAACAAAAGCCTACAAATTAAAAATACACTCAGAAAAAAGCAAAGACAGATGTTCAGTGCAGAAATCGGCGACAGTGGACCCATCCGGGCATGAATTACAACCTCACTTGGCAGTGTGACGAAAGGAATGAGGCATCAGTCAAAACCAGAGGCGCCATTTCCCTTGGAATCAAGTGTGCTGACATGACTGTAGAGCTGGAGTCAACGCCAGGGAAGCTGACATCTTGGCAATCATGTGCTCCCACTGAATAAAGCCTGTATCTGTGGGCTAATGGCTGCAAATTGCTCATAGATTTTTATAAAAGCTTGGAGAGTGGAATTGCGAAAATAATAGTCATTTCGATAAGCGATGGGGCCGAACAAAGGCAACTGAATGTGGATATGTTGCCATCAGGAGCAACGTGTGTTCTCTGCTGCAATTAGACATTTCTATGGTGGCAGCACAAAGCCAGCTGTTGGGCTCATTGTGCCTGCTGTAGTTCTGCATCTCAGTTGCTAAGCCCGCATCGTAATTTAAGAACAAAAAAACAAAACAAAAAACAAAAAAACCCACCACAAAACATACAGCGAGCTTGCTTGCTTCAAAACAAATGGCCAGGGCATTTTTATTTTGTATGCGGAACACCCAAACATGGAGCAAAATGGACTGATGGGCTAATACACTTGTAATTACCCAATGAGCTGATTGGGAGGCATTAGTAATAAATAGCACAGGACGCTTCATGATGTGCACTGAAGCTGTGCCATGTTAATTCAACCCTGCTATTGGGTTGAATGTGGCAGGTTCCCTGTGGGTGACATTAAACAATGTTAAGTTGTGTGCTGAATTGGGTAATGTCCAGTTCCAATCCCTTCAAAATTGCCCTCCCAGACAGCAATGTCCAAACATTTGTTTATGCCCCCCCCCAAGTCTATACCATTCAAAAATTTAACACTCAATTCAAGATGCTCTCATTGGTATTCAAAACCCTAAATGAATTTGGACCCAAGTATCTGAAAGAGCATGAACATCTCTAAAGATGCTTTATGAGTTAAGACCAGCAGAGAGGAGTTCTGCCATTCTCAGAAATGCACTGGAATGGTGGCCTGGGGAAAAGTCTGTTTCTGTGGTGGCCCCTAAAATGCAGAACTCTCTATGTAAATACATGCCATTATGACGTCATTTCTGCTGTATGCTGAAGACACACCTCTTTACATTGGCCTTGGAAAGCTAAGCTTTCAGTCTAAAGGAATTGATCTACAGTGATACCTCTGGTTAAGAACTTAATTCGTTCTGGAGGTCCGTTCTTAACCTGAAACTGTTCTTAACCTGAGGTACCACTTTAGCTAATGGGGCCTCCAACTGCTGCCGAGCTGCCACCGCATGATTTCTGTTCTCATCCTGAAGCAAAGTTCTTAACCCGAGGTACTATTTCTGGGTTAGCGGAGTCTGTAACCTGAAGTGTCTGTAACCTGAAGCGTCTGTAACCCGAGGTACCACTGTACAGCCCATGACTGTGTGCCAGAACAACAAATCTATTAGCATTCATGCACTCCACAAGTTTGGTCATGACATGCCAAAATGGCTTCTCTGGATATTTAAATTTCTCATTTACAGCTTAATGGTTCTGTATATCCCATAAATGGATATGGTTCTCCCCCTCCAAACAGGGAGAAGAGCAGAGAGAGAAATGAACAAACTCCGCTCTTTCTCTCAGCCTCTTATCTAGGCCGAAAAACACACTTTTCATGAACATTACCTCATGCTTCTGACCTTGAAGCCACCTGCTTCTAGATTGTTTACATTACGCTGTGCAGATAAGGAATGACTACTAGTTTCAGTTTCACATATACCAATGGTATTTCTATGCCACTTTCCATTCAAATGAATCCCAAAGTGGCTTACAAACATGTTGGATTTTGGATCGGATCCTGAAGCATAGATATGGGACTCTGCACATAGCCGTGTGCAGAGAAATCAGTTTCTTAAGAATTATTCAGGTTTCCACCAACTAAGGAACTAGCACATTGGAGGCTGCTGAATGTTTCCCTAGACAGAGGCATATATACAGCCAAATATGCCAGGTTAAATTGTAGCAGGACAAATTTTGTGTAAGAAGACTGTTCAATTAAAATGGATTTATTGGAGAGAGCTTGAATATACACCATAGCAGCATTAGCTGGTTTGCATATTCCTCCTTGCTGATAGAATCATACAAACATCTATCTCAATTTCCCAAATGCTCTTCCTACTGAGGTCAAAATAACACCATCCACACAAAATGGGGTGGTATGAGGGGCTTGGGATTTTTTTGTGTGGTGGGGAGCACACGAAAGAAGAACCTGCTGTACCAGGCCAATGGCCCATCTAGACCATCATCCTGTTCTCACAGTGGCCAACCAGATGGGAAACATGCAAGCAGGAACCATTGATAGCCAAAAGTATTAAGTTTCTAATGCACTCGGGGGTTGCTTTTAGAGGCTAGAGATATTTTTTAATAAATACATAGAATAAAATACATTATTTGAATAAGATTTTCTGTGCAGATTGTTCTAAAAAAGAGCAAAAATTGCAGTTTAGTGTGGAAATGGAACAGAGCAGATTCAGACATGACAGCATGAGAAGCCAGCATTGTCCAAAAATAGACTGATGATCCCTGTTTTGAACCCATCGCAGGTAGGACAGCAACATGTATGTGTTGCAAGAGAAATCAGTAGGTAGGAATAGATTTAGGATTCCTCCTCCTCCCCCTGCTGCTTCTCAGCTGCAAATCATGTGCTCTGGTTGAAGTTTTGCAGGAAAGAAGCTGCAATAAGGGATGTTTATCTTCAGCTGTTTACAGATAAACTCAGTAGAAGCAGGGTTAACAGAACAGATCATTATTTCTGAGGAGGCCAGCTCTCCAGAAGCTGGCCTCCTGGGCCATAGCTGTTTCTCTTAAAGGGGCCATGTGCCCCTTTCAACATCTATTTAGTTGGCATTGCATATATCATGGAGGATTACGCGCTCATCTTAAATAACAGGGCGCAAAATGTAAAGGCATTCATCCTGGTTTTCAATTTTAGCCGGGCATGGTGGGGAATCTCCATTCTGGTAAAGGTCTTAGTGCTAGCATATAAAGCCTTAAATGGTAAAATACTTCATCAGATACCAACCACCTTGGGCTCTACAATTGATAGGGGAGGTCCTGTTGGTGGCACCATTTCTGGCTGCTGCCCAGTTGGCATTGCCCATGGCAGGGCCTTCTTGGTAGCAGCTCCCCCTTTGTGGAACCCCTCTATGGTGAGGTGTGTCCACCTCTCTCATTATTGACTTTCATGAGATTTTTTAAAAAAATCTTGTTTACCCTATGATTGGTGGAACCCTTCCAAATCTAAAATTCTATGATTCTAAGATACTTGGTGATATTTGGTGGCTGGACATTATTGTTCCTGGCAACTCTGAAATGATTAACTGTGGGGGGGGGGAAGCATGTGACTATATATCTTTTTAAGATTTTCAAACATGTTTCTCTCTTCTTCTAACTATTGTTTTACCACTATGGTAGCTGCTAACCAGGGCTCCTTTGGAAGGAAGGTTGGAAACACATAGACACAGTCTTTTCCTTACACTCTCCAATCATGGTGAGAATCGGGTTCCAGGTAATTAGGTGTGGAAAAACGAAATATATAGCCACTTCCTATGCATGAAGCACACATCTAGTATTTGCCCTCAGCCTGCTTTTGCTATGAATTTTGAGTGCAGGGTCTCACGCTCAATCTAGCTGAGGCCACAGATGCATCCTTCAAGACTTCCGATTTTATTTGTCCCCACTGCCAGTGCTAAATAATTCAGCAAGCTGCAATTAGTACCTCCATCTGTAAGTACTGGTAAGACGGTGATTTTTATCAGCCCTGTAATTCTCTGTGCTGTGGACCACAGGAAAGCAGAGCATCTCTGAGAAATTGTGAAGTGATGGTGATAGGGGGTATCTTTTTGCCTCTAGGCTAGATGCTTTGAAAATTGCATGTAATGGGAATTCTTAGCAGGTTGCATGGACGAATGTTATGCTCACAGTGTCAGGAGGTTAGAACTGTGCTGTGCGAGGCTAGCTTTTCTGTGCGGAAAAGGAACAAGAAAGTTATAGCCATTTCACTTTTGCAGCGCAGGTCAGTGGGGTTTCTGGAGAGCTGTCCGTTTCCGAATCTGATTTGGATCCACTGCGGGTTGGAACAAAACTGAATTGTTCTAGAAGGGATTGGGTCAGAGCAAGATTTATACATTTGCTGGGGGCGGGGAGGAGTTATTTACATAGCCCAGTAGAAAAACCAGCTTTCATTGTCTGATTTCCTAACCCTTTCCCTTACGAATGCAGAATATATATAGTGGGGTCATTTCCCCCCAACCTCATAGCAGGGGCCACTCATGCTCCTTTGATAATTCAATTTCACAAAGGAGAACCTATAGAATGACTGCAGGTGATTTGCTATGGATCGAAACTGACTCAGTTGCAGGCTCCAGGAAGGGGCGGGGGGGGCGAACACAACACTGGAGCAAATCTGTGAATATTTCAGAAGCAGTCCTGAATGACAGGAAGGCTGGCCTGCATGATTAATAATTAACTGTTGTTATAGTAGAGGGTGGTTTATCATAGAGGATGGATTCAAGAACAGCCTTTTCCCTTGCCTGCTTCATCTCCACACTCTCTGGCTGTGCAACTCTGTGAGCTGCACCTTCCACAGCTGATAAGTTAGGGGTGTGTGGGTGTGTTTGGCTCTGCTTCCCATGGTACATCTAATTAGTTTTGAGGCTATGTCCCGGGCACACGATTGCTGGCAGGAGGCAAGGGCCTGAAAGCACCAGACACAATGACAATGAAAGTGTCAGCAGTGAAAGTTGCAACTCTCGAGTGCTGTTAGGTAGAGCTGAGTTTCAGCTTAGGCTCCCTCCAGACTTGGCCTTTGCAAGGGTTGATTCAGTTGTCTTCACTTGGACAAAGAAGCTCCCCCCCCCAGCCTTTTGTCGCCTCCGCTCTGACAAAAGAAGCATCTATCACAGCGTGTCTTATTAGGGACCCATCTTCAAGTCCAATAGGACATGCATTCCTGAACGGGGGTTGTCATTGTGCTTACTCACAATGCCTGGACACCGGAAATGGCTGGTGATTTATTGTCGGGACAATAGACAAGAATGCCTCTTCATTCCTTCCCTTAAAATATTAATAATAAAGTTGCACAGCCTGCTCTTGCAAGCAGGGAAAATAATCATATTTGGTTCAGATGTCTGGTACTGCTCACGACAAATCACTGTCTAATCTATAACCTTTCTGCATATATACAAACATCAGTAGCTTTACTTATTTCTTTTTAAAAATCTGATTTAAAAGTTAAATGCTAGTTTTTAATCTTTCCAGTTCTGGGATAAGTAGCTACAAATTATTCTATTCCGTTTATGCAGTCACAGGTATGGGTCAATCGATCAAAGTCAGTTTCTATTGGTTTCTGATTTTGCCAATCTTAGCTTCCATTCACCCCATTTCCACATCAGCTTGCAATTTCTTTAAAAAATCCCCATGAATAATCACCAGCATTATTTCTGCTAATATGCAGAATTCAATTTTGCCCAATATACACACTTTCGCTAATAGTGTATTTTTTGCTTGTTATTTTCATGACTATATACATTTTTATGCACTTTTTACACTGGCATATGCTTTATAGTACACACAACTTGACTGGAGAACTGCCTTACAAAAGTCAAAGAAGTGTGAATTTCCGAAGATGGCTGTATTTCAGTTCACATATGGCTCTAGCAAGTACAAATTAGATAGGTAAATGCAAAGTGGATCAACTTTTTCCTCTATCTTTACCAACAGGCTGTGGTGCGTGCTTGGTTGCAGGGCCTGTATGGTGCCCATAGCAGTGCTTGAAGTTTGTTCTCATGTTCCCAAGAAGGCTGGAGGCCCTTGATAGAGGGTGCCCAAGAAATGATCCATATGTGGGGGGTCAGGGAGACAGACAGTGGTCACAAGCCCTACTTTCCCTCTCCACACATTGCTTGTCACCGACAGGGCAATTCTTCTAACAAAGAGCTTGCGAATGCGCTGTTTATCTTCTTCTGTTTCCTTCGAAACATCTTTGTTCAAAATACAGGCATGCTAAAGGCTACACTGATTAGAGAGAGAATATATGTTCTTTTTCCTTTCTCATCAAATTTACGAGGGATAAATATTTCCTCTCAGTAGATACAAAACCAACCTCAGAGGCTGAACAATATGAGCAGCCTCTGGGCTCATGTGAAATACTGAGGTCACAGAGCTTTATTCCCGGAATAATTACTTTAGCTCTTAAATCTGCTGGTTTCTTAACAGTGGTGCTGGTAAGCTACTGAAAACCCTGTTCTTCCCAACAAAGCAAAAGTGGCAGGGCTGGGCTGGGCTTACCATGAGTCAGAGTGAGGAAGCCGCCTCAGGCAGCAAGTCTTGAGGGGTGGAAAGAGTCGAGTGCGAAACAGCACCTGCCCCTAAGCTAACCTGCCATCCTCAGGGCAGTGGAAGAAACTGTTCTATTTCCAGTGCCTCAGTAAGATTCAACGGCCAGTCTGGGCAGCTTTTGCCGTTGGAATGATGGGGGTGGGGTGGGGAGGTGCCATTTTGTCTTTCTCCTCAGGCAGTAAATTTTCTCCAGGCCTGCATGCTAGATATGAGAATAGAAGTGTGGAACTTCAAGCCTGGGGCTCAGTTGCGACTGTTCAGGCTTCTCTATTTGGTCCTCTGGACTTTTCCCTCGCCACTTCCTCTCAGACCATCACCTTTGTTCACCCAACTCTGAGCCCTCCTCTATTGATTTTACCTAGCTGCATTGTGTCCCTGAACTGTGATAACCTCTCTTGTTTGCCTGGATAAAGGATGGAGAGCAGTGTGTCTGAGCACACAAACTTTGCTATACCCAGCACTGGCAGGTGGCCCCTGGAAGGCTGCCTATAAAGGAAGGTGGCCCTCAAGCAGAAAGAGCCGCTGCATGTCTTTTATCCCTCTTTTTCTGTGTGTTTCCCTGCTCCCTTTACTAAGAGGCAAGGATGCGGACTGGGAACAGGGCTATGCACAGCACATCGATGTCATATCACAAGTTGGGTTCAAATAGCAGTTACTGGGAAGAAATAGGAAGAGACACAGAATACTGCCAGTTCCAGGCTTCCTTGGAACATTTTGATCCACTGTAGACTTGCAAATAATGGTGGATTTACGCAGCCCTCATTGGTCAGTTTCCCCTGGAGCTCCCATGGTGTTGTGAACATGGCAAGGTGTGAATTACTTGCCAAGGAGTACATAGTGGGCACAATCCAGCCAAACCTAATTGCTTTAAGGTTAAATAGGATCCGTGATCCATGGCAGTGGTTGTCAGGAGTTCAGCCTACACTCGAGTAGGACCCTGCCAGAGACACATGCTCGACTGGCATGTTCCCTCCCTCCTGGTCAATCGTTCGGGAGCTTCAAAAGCTTTCTTCTGCCTGAACATCACAGTGACCGATGCCAACCGACACCGGCACACTTAGGAATCCTCAGAGTCTTTGCAACGTGCGTGACAGACCTCAGCAACTCAGCATTTTGGCTAATCTACTTTATTTACATATAAACACACACGGAGCACTGCGACATGGCTCCCTCTCTCTCTAGCATCAGACAGCAAAGAGAAAAAGAACAAAGGACAATAGTCCCACTTCACGGAACACAGTAACACAAACATCCTGTCTTTGTCACTTCCTGCTCTGTGGAGTCAAAACATATACCGTCATGTGAAAGACAAAAATCCCATGATTGCAATCATAGATCAGGAATTCTGACAGTGGTTGTGGAGAGATAAGAGAGGGAAGGTTGTGGGGATCATGGAGGCAACCCTGGCCTCCCATCCACTGCCACCACCCCTTTGAAGGATGCCCAGGGTGTATTGCATGTGAGGACTTATCCAGGTATCATGGAGCTTGTAAGAACTCTTATAATGTTTGGGAGCTTCCAGTTACCACAAGAAGCATATAGGAGTTTTAGATCTCATGGGTCACAGGATCTCACAGCCTTATGTGAGCCTTGTGAAATTTTGGAAGGCTCATATAAAACCTTACCCTAAATAGTTTGGCCACATGGGAAGGCAGCACAACCCACCCTCTTCATCAAAGTTACCCTACCGGCTCACTTAATTGAGGCTCAGTAAGGATTTTTTTTTTCTAAGCTGCCCAGACTTGTTGAAGATGGGTATCACCTTAGGGATGTGTAAGGATTGCTGCAATTAATCATCACAAGTGCCAGCTCTGAAGGCTGATTTTGCCCTAATCTGTGCATTATTTTGAGAAGCGTGCATTACTTCAGTTCACTAAAAATTGTGACCAAAAATGAAAGTCTCCCCAATCCTAAATCCAAGGAAAACAAATGAATGGTTCTTCTCTCATTTTCACAAACTGTAACTATGGAGCAGACGGCGAACCAATATGCACCAAAAAATACCGGGGAGAAAAGGTATAAGGATTCATGTAAATTTGTTTCCTAAATAGATTATTCATACTATTAAAACATTGTTCCTCTGGGCCTTTGTTCTCCCTTGCAGCTGTGGAGGGTGATTAATCTTGCACATACTATTGTTAACTACCTTCGTGCTAGATTTACAATACCACCTGAATTTAAAGCGTACAGTGAACTAAAGATTTGTCTGTTACAATAATCTTTAGGCATGAAGAAGGATGGCACTATTACCAAGCTATTTCCTCTCTCTTTCCCCGCTCGAAAATCCATCATGCTGGACTTTGGTAATGACCCCCAAGGGCAGATCCAAGTTCAGAAACTTAGCCAGGTAATGATCCCACTTGCAATTCACACCCATGCACTTAAAGCAGGGGTAGCAAGCTGGTAGCCTGTGGACTAGATCCAGTCTGTGATGCTGATTCAAAGGATTTGCCAGTTGCTTGCCATTATGACCAGGGGTGGGGATGGGAGTGGAGGTGTGGAACAGCAGAGAACAATTTTCTTCTCCATTGCACCACTGGGCACCCCATTCATGGTACCCAGAAGAGCAATGAGATCAGCTGAGGCACAAAGGAGGGGACCCTTTTCGTCTGCATTCCAGCCAGCATATCCAGCATGGCATCATGATGGGAGAGGGAACCAACCCCTTTGCTGATCTGCATGGATTGAAGAATGGAGGGACTGTGAGGATTGAGAAGGGGATGGTACATTTGTGTGAATGCTGTGTATGCTAAATGGCCATGTCCGTCTGTCTCTCGTAACTCTGCATGCTAAATGTGTCTCCATGTGCAATTGTGTGCATACTGTGTTAAAAGGAGCATTGTTTTTGTCTCTGGATTAGAAGGTGTGCCTCTTTGGCCCCACCCACTGTTGAATAATAATAATAATAATAATAATAATAATAATAATAATAATAATAATAATAATACAGTGGTAACCCAGAAATAGAAATAGCACCTCAGGTTAAGAACTTTGCTTCAGGATGAGAACAGAAATCGTGCTCTGGCAGCGTGGTGGCAGCAGGAGGCCCCATTAGCTAAAGTGGTGCTTCAGGTTAAGAACAGTTTCAGGTTAAGAACGGACCCCCAGAATGAATTAAGTTCTTAACCTGAGGTACCACTGCAATAATAATAATTTATTATTTATACCCCACCCATCTGGCTGGGCTTCCCCAGCCACTCTGGGCAGCTTCCAACAAAATATTAAAATACCCTAATGCATGAAACATTAAAAGCTTCCCTAAACAGGGCTGCCTTCAGATGTCTTCTAAAAGTCTGGTAGTTGTTGTTCTCTTTGGCATCTGGTGGGAGGGCATTTCACAGGGCAGGTGCCACTACTGAGAAGGCCCTCTGCCTGGTTCCCTGTAACTTGGCTTCTTGTAGTGAGGGAACTGCCAGAAGGCCCTTAGCACTGGACCTCAGTGTCCGGGTAGAACGATGGGGGTGGAGACGCTCATTAATGCCCACGTTTAGAATGCACCCCCTGACATCTGTCTGCCATGACAATGCAGTCATTTACCTCAGAAAAGCTTCCACATCCCTGAATTAAGTGATGCCACAAAATGTTCCTCATGTTACAAGAAAGAAGATTTTGACTAAATATCAGGAAGAACTTTCTGACAGAAAGAGCTGTTCAACAGTGGGTTGGATTCCCTCAGAAAGCAGTGAGCTCTCCTTCATTGGAGGTTTTTAAGCAGATTTTGGATGGCCATCTGCCATGGATGCTTTAGTTGAGATTCCTGTTAGACTAGATGGCACTTGGGCTCCATTCCAAATCGACAATTCTATGATTCTACGTATTTATATTAATAACAAAAACCTTTAAGCCAATGGTTCTTTTAGGGTCATGGCCGCCTTTGAGAATCTGCTGAAAGCTCTGGACACCTTCCCAGAAAAGGTACCTGAACACATACATACAACATTTTCAAAGTAACAGGGTGGAAATAAAAGGATTCCCACCCCCCTTTGTGTCCAATTTATGGGCACTCCCAGGGGTCAATGCACCACAGGTTAAGAAACCTTGATCTAAGTGGTTTACATAAAATGTAAAATATATATTTAAATGATTTTTCATTAAATTTTCAAAAAAGTCAAAGGAGAGGGAGGAAGATAGCATACACAAGGCTTATAGGCTGTACATGTTTCCCATCTCATGTAGCTCTTGGGTTGCATGGTGGAAGGAAAGGGTATTTGGTTGCTCTTAAAAAGTCCTAGATATCTGTAGTGCCTATTTGGTTAGCTGAGCTAAGATAAATGAGCTTAGGCGAATGGGGAAAAGAAACCCAGGCAGAGCTAAGCTGGATATCAGACAAGAGCAAGTCCTTTCTCGTATCCAGTGCAAAGATGTCCCAACTGCATTTGGCTGTCTTCTCTGAATACAGACATAGATCTGTTGCTCTTTTCGTACTCTGAAGGAAGCTCCAAATCTGACTCACAAAGGTGCTTAATATTCACAACACAGTGAATGTTGCCCACTGGGTTGGTCGAAGCTGTGATTTGCCTATTGGAAAAGAATTTGTGACCTGTTAATCTTTGTGTGTTACCTAGGATATTTATATTGCTCCTTTCCCTCAGATACAGATGAACCACTTCTTCTCTTTGTCATACTTATCACATCATTTGTTATAATTTCATCTCTCTCCACTAATTCCTCTCATCCATTTACTAAATCTAATTTTGCTTCAGTTCCTTCCTGGCAATTCTAGACAGTGAAATGACTATTTTAAGAACACCTTCTAGGCCTGAAGATTGGAACCATAATTTTTTGTTTGTATTATTTGCCAAGCTTCTTCTGATTATTTTTGGCATTTTGTCAGGAGCTGTTACCGTCTAGTGTAGCTGAAGCTGGTAAAGTAATTATTCCTTGCCCTTCTCTCTCTAACATAAGAAGATTAAATTTATCACACATAGTTATAGTTGGCGTTAAACATACAGGCACATTCCCTTTTGACTAAAAAGATAAAAATCAGCAGCTTTTATTAAAGGTTTATACTCTGTCAGTGTCTCATCTTTTAATTAGAAAAGCATTAGACTTGTAATTTTGCCTATTCTCAGTTCATTTAAATGGTTTCACATTCTTCAAGAAAAGATTTGGCTCTAATCAACTTATATTGCACATCAGCCTCTCCCATTTGTGAGAATGCATCCTTTAAAAAAAATTATAAATGGGTTGTCCTGAAGGAGGAGATGCCATTTCTCCATATATCAAACAACCAAAACAAAAAGAGAATTCCATAATTTCCCATGGATTTCCCTCCTACCCTTCATGGGTCCTTATGTTAACTTTTTTCTTCCTGCATCTTCTCTACTAATCCAATTCTATCATAATTTCATTACAAACATAGTCCAAAATTAAACTACAAGTGTCATTCTAGTCTTGCTAAAACTTTTCATTGTTTACAATGATTTTTAAGGTAAATTATATATTTTCCCCATTCCTTATTCAAATTTTGGTCTTCCTGGTTCTCCGTACTGCTTCTAATCACATTCCAAAAGCCTTCATGTATTCTTGGTCTTGAGGGGAATGAAAAATAGCAGAGGAAGTTGCCATTTTGCTCAACATTGTCAATGCTGAATGACAGCAGATCTCCAGGATTTTAGACAGTGGCATCTCCCAGACCTAGGAGATACTTGGGATTGAACCTGGAACTTCTTCAAGCAGGGCAAATACTCTTCCACTGAGCTTAAAGGGAGTGGGGGGACAAAGTCCGTACTACAGAAGATTTTTCTCGGGGTATTTGCTATTAATGTGTAGGACATTACCATGCTTATCATGAGTGGAGCCGTGATTTTAGCCCTATTCCCAACATTGTGTCTTCTTCTTGCAACCACTTTGGCTGTCGGAAATGGCCGCAATTTTTGGTAACATGCCTATTTTTTACAAAGTGATTCCCCCTAATAGGATGCATTGTACATTTATATATGCATCTCTATGCACACTTTACCCCAGTATATGCATTTTTTTTGCACACAAAACTTGACTGGAGAACTGCATTGCAAAATTCAGAGAAATGCAAATTTCAAAAGATATCTAATTCTAAAATTGTTTCAGAAAGTGAAAATTAGGTACATTTGCTTTAAATGCCAACTGAATTAAATCTCTCTCCCCCCCAAAAAAATGGTACTCACAAACACCCCTTGGCTACCTCAAAGGTAAGGTGAGTACAAAAAAAGTTTTGCACTGCATGCATGAGAATGTCACCACAATTTCCGTTCTCTTTTGTTAATTTTATATGCAATTTATTTCCTCTTTAACTAACAGAGAATGGTAAAAAGAAAAAGTGGGATAAATTTTCAGCACGGCACTGAACAAAATCATACAGCTGCCATTCCTTTCCATTCTTAACTACATTTGCTTTGCTGGAATTCCCTCGCGCCTACTGAGTTAGCAGTAGACACTTCATTTAGTGCCACAACCTTTGCAAGGAGCGTGCAATCTTCCAGGCATCTGCCACAGATCACTTCTTCTCTTGCTAATGCTTTCATCAGTGAGCTGTCAAAGGATACGGCAGACAGTTCCTGACTACTAAAAAGGGAGAAAACAGGGTCAGTGTCCCATGGGTCATGCTTATATCGCCTTGGTGATCCCTGACTTGTTTGCCATTAGGGAACATGACAAACCACTGCCAAAGCATCATTTGATCTTCATAAGCCAAGTCCTTCTCTGAAGTTCATAGAGGCAATGGACCATTTTAGCAAGGTGAAATGATACTCTGAAAGGAAACCTTTTCTTTTGGTCAAATTCTATTCCTTTTTCTTCCATGACCTTTTTCTTTTTTTGCTGGATGCATTGGGTGGGCCTCACACTATTTACAAAATAAAACCCTCCTGGAGATTTCACGTTGTTCAGGTTCTTAGCAATGCTTTGGAAATGAAGCATGACTATCCTTGTGGGCGGAATTCACTCCTGCATTCAGGGACAGCAAAACGCCTATACACCACTTAAATAGAACTAAACAGTCGTGGAAAAGCACATGTGCCTTGGGCAGAGGTAGAGAGACTTGCTTTGCTTGATGGTCACAATGGAACTATTGCATTCCTTTTTAAGCCCTCCGAGGGCTTAAAGTAGGATTTAAGTGCTGAGCCCCTTAATACAGCTGAGTTCACCTAATTTGATCCAGTTTATTTAATCCTCATTGCCCTCAAGCTATACTTGGGCCTCCTGGGTAATAAATAAATAATAATAATAAATCAACATTTTCCTCTATTTGTGTGCATATCAAATATTTGCTGCAGTCCAGCTAGGGACAATATGATATGCCCACACAGAATCAAGATTATCTCTGGCTTGATGGTGAACTATTGCTACAAATGGATTACCCTGACATATAATCACTGATGACACCAATTACACTAATCATCTTGGTTAAGGGGGTTGTAGGTGGAAGAACTCTGGCTTACTGACTCTTCCCATTATGTTCCAGAAAGCTGAAAGCTGCCTTATACTGTGTCAGTTCATTGGTCCACCTCACACTATATTATCTCTACTGAGGGGCAGTGGCTCCCCAGGGTTTCAGACAGTGTCCCTCTCCATTCCTAAAATGCCAGGAAAGGCACATTTTGCATGCAAAACAAGTGCTCTCCTACTGGGTTACAGCTCTTCTGCTTGTAGCTGCCTACAAGGTGATTGGTAGACAACCAGCCACTGCCCCCCCTTATTTAAAGTGCTAATGAGTTTTTTGCAAGCTGAAAAATGTTGGCAGCTGTGTTGAAACCTAACTGTCTACTTAAGAAGATGGTGCATGCTCAGTTGGCAATGGGAACATCACATGTGAGTACAATACTTTGCCTGAATGCACAGAGTAATGAGGTTTCCCCCTTTTTTTCAACCCAGTTGAAAGGAACTAAAGGCAGATCTTCCTATTTATTTACTTAAATTATTTTTAACCTGTTCTCCTTTGTTCACACAAGAGTGAGAAACAACATTAAAACACAATAAAACCATATTTAAATATTGAGTGCAATAAAATAAACATCAAAAGCAATATTTAAAACAGTAAAACCATCATTTAAATACAGTACAGCTGAATATAAATCAAATATACCAACAATGTTACTACTTCAGCCAAGCATGTAGTACGACTTTAGACAATAGAATGCCATTTTGTGTGTTAGTTCCACAAATATACGCTGTTTGGTACGCTTTGGTTTGAGAATCACCACCACCTGCAAAACAGCATAAAATATGTGCAGAATTCAACATATTCTGTCTGTTACCGGGCACACCAGCTGAGAATTGCAGGGAATCTGCATGCTGGATCTAAAAACACCCCCCTCACCAGTCTTGCTTGCACCCTTCCTTGAATGTTTTTGCCTGGCTAGAATATGTCTTTGAACACTGATAATACTTCCTGCTTGCTTGGATAAAGGATAGAGAGATATGTGGTATATTAGTCTGCTACATAAATATAAAGTTCACATTCTTTGTCCTCTGGAAAAACTCAACACTGGCATGTGGGCTCTGGAAGGTTACCCAGATGGAGAATGTGGTCCTCAGATTAGACAGGTTATCCACCCTTGCTTTCAGCCGTGCCTTTACATTGGGGTTATTCTTGTACTACAGGGATGGGGACACTCCAAGCACATGTTAAGATGTGCCTATACTAAGACTATATGAATAAACGTGTGTTTATGCTGACATTTAGCAAGCAGCAGAATGCTGCTTGTAGTTAAGGGTGATTTTTTAAAAACCAACCCACACGTTTTTATGCACAGGCAAGAAGCCACTTGGATTCTTTCCCGATTAAAACTGAATTCACATTTCTAATGAACAAAGTGGAGGAACTGAAAGAGAAAATCATTTGAATGGAAAATTAGAAATGCCCCGCAGAGCTCAGAAATTTTACACGTAGACTGTGGGTGTTGGATGTGCTTCAGAATACAATCTATTTCAGAGAAACAGACCAGACAAGAAAGGAGGAGGAGTGGCGTTATATGTCAGGGATGTGTATACCTGTGAAGAGATCCAAGATTTAGAACCTCAAAGCCAAAGTGAGAGCATTTGGGTCAAAATTAAGGGAGAGAAGAATAACAGTGACCTCATTGTGGGAGTTTACTATAGATCCCCAAGCCAAACGGAGGACATAGATGATGCCTTCCTGGAACAGATGGCCAAGCATGCAAAAGGAAGGGAGATAGTAGTAATGGGGGACTTCAATTACCCGGATATTTGTTGGATGTCAAACTCAGCCAAGAGCATAAGGTCAAACAGATTCCTCACTGGCCTTGCAGACAACTTCATTGTCCAGAAAGTGGGAGAAGCAACAAGAGGAACAGCCATTTTAGATCTGGTCCTAACCAATGTTGATGACCTGGTTAGTGGGGTAGAAGTGGAAGGATCATTAGGCGCGAGTGATCATGCTCTTCTGAAGTTTACTATACAGCGGAAAGGAGCAGCCAAGCATACTAGGACTCAATTTCTCGACTTTAAGAAAGCCGACTTCATAAAACTTAGGGAAGTGCTTGGTGAGATCCCATGGACAGTAATACTAAAAGGAAAGGGAGTTCATGATGGCTGGGAGTTTGTTAAGAGGGAGATAGTAAAAGCACAACTTCAGGCAATACCAATGAGACGGAAACATGGAAGGTGCCTAAAGAAGCCAGGGTGGCTATCTAAAGAACTTTTAACTGAGTTAAGATTAAAAAAGGATGTGTACAAAAAATGGAAAAGGGGGGAAACCACCAAAGAGGAATTCAAACAAATAGCCAACACGTGTAGACACAAAGTCAGAAAAGCTAAAGCACAGAATGAACTCAGGCTTGCTAGAGAGGTTAAAAGCAACAAAAAAGGCTTTTATGGGTATGTTCGTAGCAAAAGGAAGAACAAAGAAACAGTGGGGTCACTCAGAGGAGAAGATGGTGAAATGCAAACAGGGGACACAGAAAGGGCTGAACTCCTCAATGCCTTCTTTGCCTCAGTCTTCTCCGATAAAGAAAACAATGCCCGACCTGAAGAATTTGGAGCAAATGATTCAGCAGAGGAAACACAGCCCAGAATAACTAAGGAGATAGTACAAGAATACTTGGCTAGTCTAGATGTATTCAAGTCTCCAGGGCCAGATGAACTGCATCCAAGAGTATTAAAAGAACTGGCAGATGTGATTTCAGAACCACTGGCAGTCATCTTTGAGAATTCCTGGAGAACAGGCGAAGTCCCGGCAGACTGGAGGAGGGCAAATGTTGTCCCTATTTTCAAAAAGGGGAAAAGAGAGGACCCAAATAATTACCGCCCAGTCAGTCTGACATCAATACCAGGGAAGATTCTGGAGCAGATCATTAAGCAAACAGTCTGTGAGCACCTAGAAAGGAATGCTGTGATCACCAATAGTCAGCATGGATTTCTGAAAAATAAGTCATGTCAGACTAACCTGATCTCGTTTTTTGACAGAATTACAAACCTGGTAGATGAAGGGAACGCAGTGGATGTAGCCTACCTTGATTTCAGCAAGGCATTTGACAAGGTGCCCCATGATATTCTTGTAAAGAAGCTGGTAAAATGCGGTCTTGACTATGCTACCACTCAGTGGATTTGTAACTGGCTGACTGACCGAACCCAAAGGGTGCTCATCAATGGTTCCTCTTCATCCTGGAGAAGAGTGACTAGTGGGGTGCCACAGGGTTCTGTCTTGGGCCCGGTCTTATTCAACATCTTTATCAACGACTTGGATGATGGACTCAAGGGCATCCTGATCAAATTTGCAGATGACACCAAACTGGGAGGGGTGGCTAACACCCCAGAGGACAGGATCACACTTCAAAACGACCTTGACAGATTAGAGAACTGGGCCAAAACAAACAAGATGAATTTTAACAGGGAGAAATGTAAAGTATTGCACTTGGGCAAAAAAAATGAGAGGCACAAATACAAGATGGGTGACACCTGGCTTGAGAGCACTACATGTGAAAAGGATCTAGGAGTCTTGGTTGACCACAAACTTGACATGAGCCAACAGTGTGACGCGGCAGCTAAAAAAGCCAATGCAATTCTGGGCTGCATCAATAGGAGTATAGCATCTAGATCAAGGGAAGTAATAGTGCCACTGTATTCTGCTCTGGTCAGACCTCACCTGGAGTACTGTGTCCAGTTCTGGGCACCACAGTTCAAGAAGGACATTGACAAACTGGAACGTGTCCAGAGGAGGGCAACCAAAATGGTCAAAGGCCTGGAAACGATGCCTTATGAGGAACGGCTAAGGGAGCTGGGCATGTTTAGCCTGGAGAAGAGGAGGTTAAGGGGTGATATGATAGCCATGTTCAAATATATAAAAGGATGTCACATAGAGGAGGGAGAAAGGTTGTTTTCTGCTGCTCCAGAGAAGCGGACACGGAGCAATGGATCCAAACTACAAGAAAGAAGATTCCACCTAAACATTAGGAAGAACTTCCTGACAGTAAGAGCTGTTCGACAGTGGAATTTGCTGCCAAGGAGTGTGGTGGAGTCTCCTTCTTTGGAGGTCTTTAAGCAGAGGCTTGACAACCATATGTCAGGAGTGCTCTGATGGTGTTTCCTGCTTGGCAGGGGGTTGGACTCGATGGCCCTTGGGGTCTCTTCCAACTCTATGATTCTATGATTCTATGATTCTATGATTCAGATTAGCCTCCCTTGGACCATCAAGATGTGTACAAAATGAACGGTCCTGCTCTAATGAGCGCGAGCCTGCAACGTGTGCAAGAGGCAATTGTGCGTGATCATCACACTGATGTGAGGCTGGAAGATGAAGATGTGAACAGGGAAGGAGGGAAGGCCAAATAAGTTCATACAGTCCCACCACTGGGGTGGCACTAGTTTGAACATCACTGCTTAGGTTTTTGGAGAGAACAGTGCTGCACATTTCAGAATGCATGCTTCTTTATTGATGGAGCTTTATCAGCTAGCCAAGATTGCACATGCCTGGAAAGTGGCAATTCATTGCAACTCGGAGCGCCTGCAGGAGCTCTGTTGATGTATTTATTATATATATATATATATTTAGATCAATTTGAGACTGACTTTGAAGGCAAAGGGGCTCTTGAACTGGAGGCTCAGAGTCTGTCAGTGAGACCCAAGTGCTTTACTGTTTCCACCAGGCAGCTTGATGTCCTTATTTGGCACTCCCTGAGGTTCATTGCTCTGCTTATATTGGAAAAAGCCATAATGTAGTCATCTAAGCACAACATGAGGGCTCAAGAAAAAATTTCTCTTACAGTCTTTTCTCCTAAACAGAAAATGGCACTAGCGGAACTAGATTCGGCACCCACACCCATTTGTTGTTAGCATAGCCCTGTTGGGATACTGCCAGGGAGACAAAGTCCATCTTAGCCCCAAGCTCCTGCCGGACGATCCATCGATCTCCTGTAGACAGGCAATATCAGCAATCAGCGACACGAAGCCTCAAGAATAGATTGCCACATTCTTAGACTGGTGCACACTCTATCAGCAGAATTCACACAGCAAAAGATGCACAGCAGGAGAGCATATTTACAGTTTATTCAGCGTTGGTCAGAACAAAGAATCCATGACCGCCTACATCGGTGTTCAGGCAAGAAGAAGAAAACGAAAGCAACGACACAACATAAACATCCTGTGAGACAGGAAATACGCAGGCTGTGACACAAACATCCTGCTCCCTTTTAAGGTGGAATGGAAATATCCTAACAAGTCCTTTGTGGTCTGGGGGCCACAAACAGGCACCTGGGTCTGCAAGCCCCCAGCCATTGTAATTACCCTAGAGAGGGAGCCATATTATTTCCATACTTACAAACCTTTGTTGGGTAGAGTTGATTTATAGAAGTAGCAGCCAAGAATGTAAGTCTGATGACAGGCCATGTAGTGCACTAAAAAAAAATATTATGAAAATGAGGTACACCAACCAAACTTGCCAAAATGTATAAAACAAAAGATAAGAAATGTTGGAAATATAAAGAAAAAGAGGGAAATTTCTATCATATGTGGTGGACCTGTAATAAAGTAAAGGCTTTTCAGGAAATGATATATAATGAGTTAAAGAAAATGTACAAGAATACATTTGTTAAAAAACCAGAAGCATTTTTGCTAGGTGTAGTAGGTGAAGAAATTTCAAAGAAAGACAAAAAAATGTTTATGTATGTAGCTACGGCAGCAAGGACTTTGTTAGCCCCAAAATGGAAACACCAGGAATTACCAACGATCAAAGAGTGGCAGATGAAGGGGATGGAATATGCAGAGTTGGCAAAGCTGATTGGGAAAATCCGAAGCCAGCGTGATCAAGTTTTCCCAAAAGACTGGGGTAAATTTATACAATATTTGAAAGACAATGGCAAACAATTGACAACACTAGCAGGAATGACTTAAGAAAACTTGTAACATTTTTTGATTGATATCTTTTTATATATTTATTTAAAATGGTGACAATGGCGGTACAGTAAATGAAATGTCAAGAGGAAAAAGTACAAATGCCATGACATAGAACGGAACTATGGTAACCATGAGGCGGGAGGGAGGGAAGCAATTACCAATGTGTGAAAATAAGGTTGTACTTTAATTATATAAAATGGAAACTCAATAAAAATATTATATATAAAAATGTCTGATGACAGGCCAAGCCACATGTGGAGGAGAGGATTTCAACAAAATGTCAGCTGCATTTACTGGTAATTTTATAAACCTTTATTGCCATCTCTTAAGGATGGTTGACATGGTGCACTGAACGTAGGTACAAACTGCCTCTATACTTTTGCAGGTATCTGCATAAAAGTGCATGCACTTGTTAATTTCTACTGGTCAACTATTGGGTACATGGTTGCCAAAGGCATACCTAGGGGGAAAGAATCACCACCATACTATGGCATGTATGATGCTGATGTGTGTGATGACGTGACACTGCTGCCGCCGTGAGATCAAATGCAGAAACTTCCCATCCTTCTTGCACCACAACACAAAAGTGATTTTTCCAAGGGGCGCGTGTGTTAATACAGCTCCTTGCCAAGGGTGCATGCGATCCTAGGTACATGTCTGATAGGTGCACAGAACATACACTCAATGAACATTGCATGTAAAAAGCTGTATTAGTGTACAGCCCAACTATTTGTGTACACAAGTACAGTCATACCTTGGGTTGAAGTAGCTTTGTTTTGAGCGTTTTCAGGTTACGCTCTGCGGTTACCCGGAAGTAACGCAATGCGTTACTTCCGGGTTTTGCTTCTCGCGCATGTGCAGATGCTCAAAATGACATCACACGTATGTGCGGAAGCGGCGAATCGTGACCTGCACACGCGCAGAGGTGGGTTGTGTTCGCTTCAGGATGCGAACAGGGCTCCGGAACGGATCCCGTTCGCATCCAGAGGTACCACTGTACACAGATTATATACTTGTTGAGTATAACACGGAGACATTCCACATAACCCTGATCTGTATTTTGTCACCTTTGGAGATGCACTTGGCTGGGACGCAGTCTTCTCAGTGGTGGCACCTAGATTTGGAAGGGAGTTCCACACCACAAAGGGATTCAAATGACCTTCTCTCTTTCAAATTTTAGGATAGGAGAGTGGCAAAGATTTTTTATTTCACTGTGCCGTGAACCTATTTTAACCTCCTTCTGGGGCAAGAGATTCATTGCACAATCAGAATGACTTCCATTCAAGCAGTGAAACTTGCCCTCCCTCTCTTCCTCCTGCATGCCTCCTCCAACCAGCTCTAGAGAGGTTTGTGGAAAATCCCATAATAGATCTTTTTGGGGGTGCAGGGGGTACAGAAGTGGAAGAAAGGGAGATGAAAGTCCATTGCAAATAAGTTCTGCTCACACAATGACTTTGATGGATACGGCACAATGCATTTTTAGAACAGATCCATTTGCTTGATACCTCTCTCTTGCTACTTCTTTTGTGATTTAATACTTGCTTTTATTTTATTATTTTTATTGTACTTTTGCATTTTTAAGGTGGAAGTTGCTTTGTGGTTCTTTTTGAGTGCTGAAAGGCAGGGCAGAATAAAATGAATTTTAAAAAGAAGAAAATAAATATATAATTTTCCATTCTGAAGTTTATAATTTTCAGCCCTACTATGTAAGGAAAATTATCAAATTCCTCGGACTGTATCTAGACAAAGTTGAAAACAGGTACCATTAAATATATAGAGAGAGAGGGACAGAGAAAGCTAGTAATATTTTAAGTCCAATTGATTTCAGCAGGATCCAATAACAGTAAAAACGTAGGCTGGGTCCAACCAACTGAACATTAACATTTTGTGAAGTGTTTCCATATGAATGAGAAAGGGATTTTCATTCATAGCTTTTTATTTTAATGCTACTGTTTACATTGATTTAGAATGAAACAAATGTTAATTGATCCAAATTTATCATGCAATTCCATTTTCCAAATAGCTCCATTAATATCGCCCCATAACCTCTGGACAGTTGTGAGAAAAGAGAACTTTGAGCATATATGCAGAGTAAATTAGGGCTTAGCCAATTTTTGTCATCTGGCTGCAAAAATGAATACTAATAAGTCTTTCTTACCCGGTGCCATTAGTGAAACGTATTTGGCTGAGGTCACCAACATGAATAGGAAGTGCATCTTTCCCCTCCCCTAGCCCCCAGGCCTCCTCATGTACATGAAAGAAACAGCTGCAAGCTGGTGAGGTTGGCAGAATGTTTTAACCATTGTGTACTAAGAGATGAAACTCCTGCTAACCTTGTAGTTTTGCATATGGAAAAGGATGGGACTTGTCTGGTTTTTTGGTTGTTTTTTTTTTTGAGAAAAATAACAAACTGCAAATATTTCTGGATTGTTTCAATTAGTGAAGAGCCAGTTGACTACTGAAGCTGTGAAATTAGCTGGGTATGGAACTTTTAACAAAAAGTGCATTGTGGCCAGCCTGAAAAAGCAGGTATTATTCAGAGGTGGAACAGAGACCAGGCAAGAGTCTCTGAACCTTAATAAAAGAAAAGCTCAACATTTACACTGTTGACTCCCAAAACCGGGACACATATCTTCTCATCCATGCTTCTGTGTGAGTCACGTGACCCATGTAAGATCACGGAGCCCGAAAGACATGCTTTTGGGGGGCTGTGTTTTCACAGTGCCCCAAAATGTGGCTTTTGGGGGTTTGAGACCCCAAATAAGTGTTTTTTTCAGGACAAGATCTCTGCGGGAAACATGTAAGATCACAGCACCCTAAATGGCCACTGTGCTCTCATGGGAAAATGCTTTTTATAGGGTATGTAGGGGTCACTGAGGAAGAGTTTGTGCAACCAAGGAGCCATAAAAAGCTTGGGAACCACCAGAAGGAAAACTGGACAGTTTCCTTGCAGGCCCCTTAAGATACAGCCAACATACCACAAGTCCATTTCTAATCTCAATTTGATGTTCTGGCTTGGGACTGAGGAAATGCCTGTTGCTACATTAGGCTGCTCCTATGCTGAGGTTGCCCACAAATGTTCTTTCCCCAGTTGCTCCTGCCATTGAGGCAGAGACAGCTGGTAACTGGAGAAAAGCCATTGTTGGATGTGGCCTTCCCTTTGTGAAATTCAGGAGGCTTACCCACCACCGCTCCTGCTGTACCCCTGGCATCATAAATCATTGATTTGGTTCTGATGGTTTTTGCTTTTTAAAAGATAAATTAAATTCCACCAGTGCTGGTACATCTCCAAGTTATGACAAGCCAATAATCATCAGGCTGCACTTCTTCCTTCCAAGTACTTTTTAAAAAATTACCTAGTTAAGATAGTTGATTAAACAATTCAGTCTGTGGATATGGACCTTTCCAATCATCCACAGATTGTAGAACTGACTCTAGACTTTTTAAGACCAAAATATGTAACCATAGTTCTTCTTTTTTTTAAAAAAATGTTTCTTGTTTCAACAGAATTTATGACACTCATTTCTTTCTGGAAGTCTGTAAGAAAAATATTGACTTAATATATTAAGGGGATTGTTGTTAAATATTTGTTTGCTGGTAATTGTGCTCAAAGTGGGCAACAATTGAGTGTTTTGTAATTAGAACAACTTAATGAGTTGGCTTTTATGATCAATGTTTAATTTGCACACAGTTGTTTTTCTGAAGTGTAAATTAAGTACCTCTTTCTGGGACCCTCTGCTTAAACCCATTAGCATCTTTTTATTACTTGGGCTTGGAAACAGTTTCCTTTTATTAAATGTGTTCTGCCAGCCACTTACTTTTCTGATTTGCAAAATCTCTTCCACTTTTCTTGTACCAAGTAAAAACGGTTGTGCTAACTTCATGAGAGGAATGCCATCCTGAACAGGGGGTATGCTGCTTCTCAGTTTTGGTAGACCAACTCTTGGTGGGGATGCTTGGAATAAATTAGGATTTATACAAAGCCCCATCAGCATACAAGGAAGCCATATGTCACACTTTAGAAAGGACTGTCCTCTATGTCATACTAATACTAACAACAGCTTTATATGTCACCTTATATCCAATAGACTCAATGTGGCTTGCACAGCAAATAATTTAATAGTTAAACAATACAACAATAATAGCAGCTAAATGTGATCTTGTTAAATGTTGCCCGCTATACATTTCCCACCACAAAATTATCACAAGCAATCACCATAAAACAAAAAGCATCCAAAAACTATCCACTATCAACATTCAAACGCTTGGGTGTACAAAAAATACTTTATTTTCTTTTTTAAAAAATATTTATCATTTTCCATTTTACAATAATACATCCAAATTAACAAAACAAAAAAGAACATCAAATTGACTCTCCCCCATCTGTGATTCCTTCCACTTGATGTTTATTTCTTCTACCCACAAAAAATCATTAATTATGTGTTTTCTCTAAAGATTTCTTTATATATTATTTACTGCTCATTTTACATTAACCCTGCTAACATTTTAAGTTGTTTACAATAACTTTTTAATAATCCTGCCCCCCGTCTTTATTAAACATTTTCTCCTCCTGGTTTCTTATTCTTCCCATTTGGCCATCTCTGCATACTCCATCAGTTTTAACTGTCAGTCCTCCTTGGTTGGAACTGCTTCTTCTTTCTATTTCTGAACGTAAATCATCCTGGCAGCCATCACTGAAAACATGAATAGGTTTTTTCCCCTGGTCTTTGGGCATGTATTGACCTATTAATCCTAAAAGAAAAGCTTTTGGTTTTGTGGTAAAAGATACCTTCAACATTTCCCCCCCCCCAGTTCATTATAAATCATTTCCCAGAAAGCTTTATAATGCTTTAAAGCACTTCCTTTCCCTTAAAGAATTCTGGGCACTGTTGTTTGTTAAAAGTTGCCAGTAACTCTGTGAGGGGAAAACTACAATACCCAGAATTCTTTGAGGGGAAACTGTGTTTTGAATGTGCTTTGAAGGTATAGTGTGTACACAGCCTTGGTCTGGTGCAGAAAGAAATTGGAATCACATACACATCTCTGGGGAAAGTGTTCTAAAGATGAAGAACCACCGCAGAAAAGACCCTCCTTTCTATTTGAAGGGTTGTCCATAGTCCAAGTCTTGTTTAAAGGCAAAGAACCATAAGAACAGAGAACAGCCACAGTCGTGGTTTTTTGTTTTCCTTTGATTGATTTGTACAATCTATTGATTTTTTTTTTGCAGTTGTATTCTCAAAAATTCACAAAATGTTTAAAAAAGAAGATGAAGTTGCCCACCAACAGTTAGCAGCTGGACAGCAGATTAAGCTGGCATATAGGTCACCGGGTCATATTCTCCTCACCCCATGGGGAATAAAAAGCAATTTATATTCAGATTGTTGAGCTTGTTTCCGAATCTGCATCACTACATATAAATCAGCAAAACCATTTCCCTCTTTTTTGATTATGTGAAAGTGTCCACTCTCATCTTGGCACAGTCTTGTCAATTAAATAGTTGTATTTTGTTATACAGCTTTAAAAACAATTAAAATTATTTACGAAAAATAATAATAATGGAGGGGGGCAATGTTTATTTTGTCTTCCTTTAACAGGCACCTGAATTGCAGGTGAAGCTTTTCATAGCTTAGAGAGAAGTGTTATTATCAGCAAACATTTGCAGATCAAGCTGAACCACTTTTTTTTGGGCAGCACAATATAACAAGTTAGTGTACTTAGCAAGGAGGGTCTTGAAAAAGCAATCTCTTACACCTAGGCTGCAATTTGAACCAAGTGCCATAGTTACTAAGCTAAGAAATACCAAATCCATTAATAGGATAAGTACATGTTTCTGTGTTGTTATTATACCTGTTAATATAAGGAAACATAACACTAGGCCTATTATTCAGATTGACTTTATTAACAAATTGAACACCACCATAAATCTTTTTGAGATTAGTTCATAAAATGTTGGTTACCATGATGCAAAGTAGGGCCAACTGATATAAGTGCAGCTGGTGGGTGTAGAGGAATAACGGCAATAATTTGCCCTGAAATCTGTGTGTGAGATCCGCTATAGAAATAGTATATCCCACTGATGACTCTCATCCCCTCGTCCTCTGTCTGTAAAAAATCACAAGGCAGTTGAACCTTTAGATCTTCATGCGTTCTTAGCCAATCCCATTAACTTCCAAAAACCAGTTAAGAACAACTTTCTAAAGAACAGTTAAAAACTCCTACAATCACTACTCTCAAACCACCAGTTTCTGGGTTTCCAGGGACAGAACCCTCAGCTACCAAACACCTGGGTAAACAGGTCAAACTAAAAAGGGTTGGGAGAGGCTCCAAACATATTTCTCCAAACCTGATGAATGACCATTATAATGCAGATTCTATTCCAAGCTAAGTTTAATGATAAAGAACCTTAATAAAGGAGAGCAGGGAGGGCCTTGAAGCCAAGTATGAATTTAGGGGAGTGTGCCCAGTTCACCTGCACTGGGCACCGCCCTGAGAGGGTGCTGCAACAGTGATGGAAGATGAGAGGCTGGGGGGGGGATTTTGGTGGTGCTTCAGGATGCCACTGAAATTAAAAAACCCAAAGTCTGCCACTGCTGAAGCTGCCCATTGACAGTGAGCATCTGGACAGAAGACTGAACAGGCACTTGGGATACTTGGTCACTCCCCCCCACTATTGTGAAATGTACTGGCATCCCCCACTTACGTGCAATCGATTTCCGTTTGACCGCATATACATGTGGCACCAGGAAAATAAATAAATAGATAAATTCAAACCAGGAAATGGTGGGAAAGAACTGAAGAGTCCTCGTGGCTCATGAGGAGACCCCCCTCTCCCCTCCCAGAGCCTGAAGAGGACTTCAGTGAGGGCAGAGGAAGTCCCAAAGATATTGGAGGCACAGCAGGGCATTGTTTAGGCTGCTCAGCCTCCCCGCCTAACAGCTGATGTGTGGGGTAGCACAGCAGGAATCGCTTTCCTGTGCAGCCTCCAGCCTCCAGCCAGCCCCAGAGCTTCAACTCTAGTTGATGAGAGAGTTGTGAGGGGGTTGGACAAGAAAGTTGGTTTCCAGGTGGAAAAATCTAAATTGGAAACAGAATTGCTAGAATCCAAAACTAAGACTTTGTCAAAAATGTATAACTTGCTGCTGAAATGGAATACTCAGGATGAGACGGTTAAATCTGTAATGATTAAATGGGCACAAGACGTTGGACATAATATCATGTTTGCTGACTGGGAACAGTTGTGGACCACCGGGATTAAATTCACGGCATGTAATGCCTTTAGAGAAAATATTATGAAAATGATATATAGGTGGTACATGACCCCAGTCAAGCTTGCAAAAATCTATCATTTGCCCGACAATAAATGTTGGAAATGTAAGGAAAATGAAGGTACATTCTTTCACCTTTGGTGGACGTGTCCCAGGATTAAGGCGTTCTGGGAAATGATATATAATGAATTGAAAAAGGTATTTAAATATACCTTCTTGAAGAAACCAGAGGCCTTTCTCTTGGGCATGGCTGGCCAAGTGGTGCCAAAGAAGGACAGAACTTTTTTTATGTATGCTACAACAGCAGCAAGAATACTCATTGCAAAGTATTGGAAGATGCAAGATCTACCCACTCTGGAAGAATGGCAGATGAAACTGATTGACTGTATGGGACTGGCAGAATTGACGAGCAGAATCCGCGACCAGGGAGAAGAGTCGGCTGAAGAAGATTGGAAAAAATTTAAGGACTATTTACAGAAATACTGTAAAATTAAGGAAAGTTAAACAGTGTTGGATTGAAAATGAATGGTTTCTAGCTGTAATGATATAAAGGAACATAGATGGGGGAAAAAAGGGTTTGAAAAATAAGGTAATGTTATAAGCTGTAATGCTTTAAATGAAGGATTTGCTGAACAAATAACTTTAATTGGGATACAAGGAGGAGAAGTATGAGGAGGTCAGAGAAATTTGTTATTTAAGAGTATGGTTTATGAACTTTTGTCTTTTTTAATGTGTTTGTTTGTTCTGTTTCTGTTTGTTTGTTTAAAAAATTGGAAAATTCAATAAATATCTTTTTTTTTAAAAAAGAGAGAGTTGTGAGGGGGGGACAACAGGTGTTTAGGGACGTTTAAGCGGGTGCTCCCCACTTAATGCGATTTTCACTTGTGTGCATAGTGGCCCCATGTAAGTGAGGGACACACACCTGTGCTCTGTTTCTGTTATAGTAATTATTACTAATTCTATGAATGTATATGTGTGCATTTTGTGCAAATTTGTGTTCTCGTCTCTCCTCTTTTGTGTGTGTGTGTGTGTGTGTGTGTGTGTGTGTGGTGTGTGAAGCAGCCATGCTACTCAATCTGTTGGGAACAAACCCAGAAGAGGAAGATCATGACACCCAAATGTAAAAGAAAAGCAGGAAGGCCAGTAGAATTATTCTCTCTCTCCTCCACACAACCGGAGTTGTAGGCTGTTAGCAGCCTCACTGGGGAACATTGTGGCCCATACATTATTAAATGTAATTACATTGTTACTTATAGATTCAATTAAACGACTTGTGTGGGGGGGAATTCTATAGCAATTCAGAGCACAGCACGTGCAACAATTACATTAACCTTTAATAATCATCCTTTCCCCACCACTCTGTGGTAACAACTGTATTAATTAGTTATGAAATGATTAAATGTGGAGTGCCTGAACATTGTCATCAATCTCGCCACATGGGTACCTTTGAAGGGGTGCCTGGCACTGTGCCACACCCTGAAAAAGCCATCCGGGAAGGTTCCCTCCCCTCCCCTCCCCTCCCAGCAGCTGTGCTGCAGGACCTCTGAAGCTAGGAGGATAAATGAACTTAGGCGCTTGGAAGCCGAATGGGCAAAACCAAGCACAGCTAGCTCTTTAATGCCTTTTAGGACTCTAGAGTCCTGCAAATTCTTGTGACCGACAGTATGCTGCTTACTTGACTTGCTGAGATCAAACTTCCTTTTTCCTAACTGGTACGATATAATATCTCAATCATTCTTATTTTACATTGTTTTATAGAGTTCTTTGTATGTATTGTTTGCTTATCTCTATCTATCATCTATCTATCTATCATCTATGCATGCTGATCTGAGCGGCTTCAACCAAAAGAGTGCCAGACTAATGCTCTGGCTAGCTAAAATAAGGAAACAATTCTTCTTGGCCTAGTGCTGACCAATCATTTCGCAGGGATTCTGGGGTTGTGGTGGACAGCTAGATGAAAAAAAATCAATCCAGTGGGCAGCTGCTGTGCTGGGGTGGTGAAAAAAGGTGAATTCAGTTTTGGGGATCATTAGGAAACAGATTGAAAATAAGTCTGCCAGTATTACAATACCTTTATATAAACTTATGGTGAGATCACACTAGGTATCCTGTGAAGGTCTCTGCATCTCAAAAGCTGGAAAAGGTGCAGGAAAGGACAATCACTAGGCTGGAGCAATTCCTCCATGAAGAACAGTTACAACAATGGGGGTTTTTAACTTGAAGAAAAAATTAGAAAGGTGGGCATGATGAAATGGTGTATACTGTGGCTGTCTTAATAATACTTAGCATTTGCATGACACTTTCAAATGTTGCAAACATGTCATATACAATATCTAATTGTAATCCTTACCACAAACTTGCAAGCTGTAATCAGTACTATTATACTATCCCATACTGCAGATGCGGGGGGCTAAGGCTGAGGCCAAATGACTTTAAACAAAACAAAACAATTTACCGTATTTTTCGCACCATAGGACGCACCGGACAATAGGACGCACCTTGTTTTAGAGGGGGGAGAACAAGGGAAAAAAATTCTTCCGCTCTCTGCCCAGCGCCCCTTCAATGAAGCGGCAGGAAGCGCTGCGCAGAGAGTGGGAGAATTTTCCCCCTCTTGTTTTCCCGCTCTAAAACAAGGTGCCGTTTAAGGTGTGTTCAGGCGGCTACCTTGGAAGCCTGGAGAGCTAGAGGGGTCAGTGCGCACCGACCCCTCTCGCTCTCCAGGCTTCAGGTTCCTTTCGACCTGCTCTTTGGGGCTGGCGGGGGGAAGCCCACCACCAGCCCCAAAGAGCAGGTCAGGGAGCAGCGGAAAGGCGCAGCGGAGAGGCTGCTGCCATAGTCATGCATCACTTCTCCAGCTGGGAGAGGGTCGCGGGGCTATGGCTTCTTTAGCCCCGCACGCGCTCTCCCGGCTGGAGAGGTGACGCACGGCTATAGAGGCTCCTGCCATAGCCGCGCGTCACCTCTCCAGCCGGGAGAGGGTCGCGGGGGGCTGCTTTAGCTCCGCGCGCGCTCTCCCGGCTGGAGAGGTGACGCGCGGCTATGGAGGTTCCTGCCATAGCCGCACATCACCTCTCCAGCCGGGAGAGGGTCGCGGGGGGCTGCTTTAGCTCCGCGCGCGCTCTCCGGGCTGGAGAGGTGATGCGCGGCTATGGAGGCTCCTGCCATAGCCGCGCGTCACCTCTCCAGCCGGGAGAGGGTTGCGGGGGGCTGCTTTAGCTCCGCGCGCGCTCTCTGGGCTGGAGAGGTGACGCGCGGCTATGGAGGCTCCTGCCATAGCCGCGCGTCACCTCTCCAGCCGGGAGAGGGTCGCGGGGGGCTGCTTTAGCTCCGCGCGCGCTCACCGGGCTGGAGAGGTGACGCGCGGCTATGGAGGCTCCTGCCATAGCCGCGCGTCACCTCTCCAGCCGGGAGAGGGTCGCGGGGGGCTGCTTTAGCTCCGCGCGCGCTCTCCCGGCTGGAGAGGTGACGCGCGGCTATGGAGGCTCCTGCCATAGCCGCACGTTACCTCTCCAGCCAGGAGAGGGCCGCGGGGCTATGGTGTCTTCGCTCCATGGGACGCACACACATTTCCCCTTCATTTTTGAAGGGGAAAAAGTGCGTCCTATAGAGCGAAAAATACTGTATATTGAAATTTTATCTGACAAATAAGAAATACATAACAAACAAAACAGACATAACAAAACTCGACTGTGAACTAAAGGGGGAAAAGAGAAAAATATAGAAGCGGAAATCTGGAAGACTGAAAGAGGTAACTTATACATTTTTAATCTAAAGGCTGAAACTGTTTAGGTATAATGCCCACAGCTTTTCCCCCTGCTAGAATTCACTGGAACTCAGTTCCAGCAAGTCTCAGGTGTGTGCTATTGCCATGATAACAGAACAAGGGAGGCATTTATGGTGAGTTCCAGCACCTCTTTTTCTAGCAATACCTGTCCATAATGGGTGATGGCGATCTGGGGGGAGGACTGTTACCTGCCGTTTCAAAAGAAATTCAACAAATGGAAGCCAAGCAACTCAGAATGGTGTGAATTCTTGAAAGAGGCAAGATTTGAACTTCCTGATTTGTAGCTCTGTCTCTTAGTTGTTACGTGACACCAGCTTTCTTTTTGTTAACCAAAATGGAAGAACAGACTGTTTTATTTTCAGGGAAGTGACTCACAATTCATTTATTTGCTTTTTTAAAAAACAAACAAACCCCCAAACCCCTGCAGCCTTGTTTTCTTGAGGATTAACAAAGAGAAGCAAAGAGCAATGCTAGCCGCAATGAACTTCCAGCAGCCAGGCTCCAAGCTGAACCAATGGCTTCATGTGTCTTTAATGCAGAACTTAATCAAAGCACCAAATATCTGGTTGTGGAACAGAGTCATATCACTATTTATTCCCAGAGGTAAACTGTACACAAAGCAAGAGCTCCATCCACACCAACATAAATCGCCCTCTTCAACCTCCTGTATTGCCATCCCATAAAGCTGCAATTGTTGTTGCAGAACTGCGGGAATGCAGCCAAGCGAGAGGCATTACTTTATACGCTAGCTTGATGTTGTTAACAGGGATATTGTAAATGCACAATGTCATATGTTTTCTTTCCCTTTTTTGTATATTTTATGTATTTTAATCTTTGCTTATAATGGACTTTTCAGCCTGGGTTATACATAACGAGCTTGCTCAGTGGAGGAGAGGATAAAACTACAGTGACAGCTCCGTGTTGAGGCAAAAAACAAAAGCAGGCTACATTGTCTTTCCATCTAACTGACTGAGGCATGTTGCTGCATCCAAATGAGGGAAAAGGGCAACATGACAGAGAATTGTTTAGCTGTGCCATAGTTTCTTCGGCACATCAGTGCCAACTCAAACTGTGCACCTCATTTCCATCCTAGCAACGCGATCCTTCGTTACATATGTTATCAGGTTGTTCTGATCACTGTGTCAGATGACATCTCAGTATTGTGGGAGGGAAAATATGTAAATCCCCATGACCCACATGTGTGGGGTAAATAACAAAAGAATTGGCTGGGTGCCTGGATTCAAAATGCGGAGCTAAACACACTCTCTAGCGGGAGAAAGCCCCCAGTATCAGAGTTTAAACACACAAAAGTCAAGCAGCAATATAGCATTAGGAATATAGCTTGTTAGACCCTTGTATCCCAATTAGTTTGCTTGCAAACAGTGCTCCTCTCTCTTCTACACCTTTTGCGATGAGCAGACCACACACTGTTAAGTAAGTTTAAAATGCCTTACTTACAAAATGCTCCAAAGGTCAGATTAGTGCATTTATCCAAGCAGCAGCAAGGAGAACATAGGCAGAATACTCTTGGGTATAAAATAAAGAAAGATAGCTTCAAAGACATGCTCTAAGCTTGCAGCTTGCTTAGACACCTCTTCCTTGGAGAGGAGAGAGAATTAGGGTACAGGAAGAAGAAAGTTTCACTTCCTTCCTCATCAGAGAAGAGAGGACATGACCTATGTTGAGTCTAGGGACACAGCTCTATTGTCCTAACCCATTCATGTACTACCTAGCTGTATTTGAGTGCAATCTCCCACAAGTATCTAGGTGCTGGCTCTTCAATATGCAACCCACAAACTGCTTTTGAGTTGCTTCTTGGGGAAAGGCCATAGCTCTGTGGTGGAATATCTGCTTTGCACACAGAAAGTCATAGATTCAATCCCTGGCATCTCTAGATGGGGCTGGGAATGAACTCTGCTTGAAATCCTGGAGACCTACTGCCAGTCAGTGTAGATAATGCTCAGTTCGATTGACCACTGGAATAAAGCAGCTTCCTACATAGATACTGGCTGGCCCCATGATGCCGTGTGTGTTTCTGTTGCAATAAATTCTGCAGCAGGGTTGATACACATATAAATGCAAAGAGTAGTGACCCCAACTGACATTTACAATGACAGATTGTTTGGATTCCAATAAAGCAGATGCATGTGTGTGCTGCCTTATTTATAATTATTTGAGCACAACAGCAGGAAACATTAGCAACAAATGAAACAGAACATTCAGCCTCAAATGGTCTGACTCACTTTAAAGCAGGGGTGGGGATCAGCCTCATGGACCAAAGTTGACTGGAAAGTGGATCTGCCCACCTGCTGATCACATGATGTCATATGACTGATAGGTGGGTTGTCCCACCCACCTGTCAACATGTCTTTTGGCATTTCCAAGCACTTGCTTTGAGAAGGCTGCATTTTATCGTGTGCCTCCTTTAGCGGTGGTAGCAGTGATGGGGGTGGCAGCGAGGTAACAAATGGGAGACTTCCTCCTCTTCTTCCTGCCCCCCACAATTCCCTTCCATCGCCAACATTGGGGATGGAAAGGAGAAACACAGGGAGGCTTTGAAAGCCCTTTACTATCCTGCCCATTTCTCCTGTGCAGCCCCTCTGTTTGAGAGTCACAAAGGGCTTTCAAAGCCTCACCACACAGTTCCCATCTGCATGTTGCAGCGTTCAGCATGTTAGACTAGGAGGACCAGGGAGATGGGTTCAGATGCTCACTGGGCTTCCTTGAGTCAGTCCTACCTCACCCCACCCTATCACACAGGATTGTTGTAAGAACAAAATAGGGGAATTGGGGGAATCCTGTGCATCACCCGGAGTTTCTTGACTTACAAAACTATATCTGATAATACAGGGGGGATTTTTATTGGAACCATTAGGGAGATTACCCTTCAGTCACTCCCTTCAGTGTTGGTTAGGGGATTAAACTCATCTGTAATGGTCTAAAATAATTTTACCCATTGTCATTCTCCCTGCAGCTATGCCATGGTGAGGAAGGAATGGGGAAGGGGGAACAAAGAGCCACAGTAGATGCTGCAGATTTCCAAGTGAGGGAGCAGAGCTCTGATCCCAAAATGCCCGCGTGACAACTAATTAACCTTTTCTGCATTTGACAGGAGGCTTCAACAGAAATGGAAAATGTGGGGCTTGATGTTATTCCCTCAACTTGTATAAATAATTCATAACCTCTAGCCCTGCAGTCAGTTGAACATCTCTGCTAATCACCCAGGCTTATGTGGACATTGCCTAGGAAAAAAAGCCCACCCCAAACCCCACATTTAACAAAAAATTAAATGGAACAGATTTTCCAATGGAAAGAATATCTACAGGCAGCAGGTAGCCACACTGAGTAATTAATATGACCTTTGCCTCTTGTTGAATCTATCAGTGGGGTTGTAAGTGTCCCACGTGGCCTACAGGATGGGAGGGTCTCCATCACAGGAGCTCATTGTTATTCTCCTGTATTCTATCAGTAGAGCACAAAATCCCTCTGCAGGACAGGTCAGGCTGAAAGGTTCCTGAATTTAAAGGCTTATGAGAGGTAGCAAGGAGGGGGAAAAAAAGCTTATAATAATTCACTCCATAGGAGTTTGGTATTGGGACTTATTGCCATGCTGATCCCTGAGAATGAGAGATCGTTAATGTCTTTTATGGGAGCAACTTCTTTGGACGGAGGCGTGTGCCACATTTTGATTTACCCATAGCTCTGTTTAATGTTACCCATCAGGGCAGATGCAGTGCTTAACTGTTTTGAACTCCAGCCACTCAGCAGATAAGAGTCCCCACTGAAAATCATTTTTCTGCCCAATTACTGTCATCCAACACATTGCCACTCTGCTTCATTCATGTCATGCGCCTATAAGACAGTGTGGTAATTGAGAACTTCCAGTGCTAAAAGAAACTGATAGTGGGTTGCTCCAAAAAAAGGAGATTAACTTACCTGCACAGCCCTTAGCTATGCGGCCTTGGCTGCAGATGTACCTTGTGGATCGAGGGCCCGACCCCCGCTATGTGAAATAAACACACAAGGACACGTGATATAAGGTTAATGGGCAAGGAAAGGCCACAACTTTATTGATTACAGCAGTGAAAAGACAACCACTCCCCTCTCTTCCAGGGAGGAGAGTCTTTCTGTGAATCATGTTCAGTGAATCCACGTTGCTGACGTAATTAGCAACTTTATTAGCTAGCAATTGCTAGGTCATTGGTCACTAAAGCATTTTCCTAAGTTTTATTGGCATTATCTACTTCCCTGGTCACCCTTTTTTGCTCAACATGGTCTTGAAAGCAGCGTATGTTTAGGGCCAGCCCTATCATTAGGTTGAGTCAAGCAGCTGCTTTAGGTGGCAGATGCTGGGGCATGACACTGCAAAGGATGCTGGGTGTCATGAACTGGTTGGATGAAGGGGAGAGGTGAGAGGCACCATCTGGGGAACCCCCAAGGGAAACCCCAGAGGAGGAAGGCTCAGAGCCAGGGGATTGGTGGTGGGACACTGAGGAGAGGTCAGAGGGAGAAAGCTGAGAGGAGGGGCTGAATGCTGAAGGGCAACAGGGTTTAATGAGCAGGAAGAGTTTGTGACAGGGAGCAGTTCAGACTCCAAGGCTGAAGGTTGCAGAATCCAGGGAGTCTCCTTCTCCTGCTGCGACGAGCTCCCCACACCCCCGGTCTCCAAGAATTTGCAGAGTAATTAGAAAAGCAGAGCAGAGGTCAGAAGTGTGAAGGTGCAGTTTGAGACTGTTTGGGAAACATCAGAGAGAGGAGGAGACTTAGAGAGGTGTGGAAGGCAGGGACCTTCAGTCCTGGTAACTGCTCCATATAGGCGCAAGACCTACTGGGAAGGGTTGCTGAGACCACTAGGCTGAGTTGTATGTTTGTTTCATTGAACAAAGGTTTAACGTCTCTGACAACGGAGATCTAATTGCTTTATTGCTGACCTGCATCTGGCTCCAGCTTTGACACTGGGGAGTTCACATGGGAAAAGTATGATAGACGTAGCCAAGGCCATTTAGGCCAGGTATTCTTTAGTCTTTGGCTAGAAATGTGGAGGCATATGGGTATGGAAACATGAGAAGCAAGGAGACATTGCATACCTGGGGAAGAAATGAAAAGAAACATGCAAGAAGCACGTTCCCCCACAAAAAGGAGAAAAATAATTTACAGTGACATTTAAAATGATATTGTTACTGCTGCCCTTCAATCTTTCTTAACACTTTGTAATATTAACTCATAAGATTTAAATGCAGGCTCTGAGAATTGACAGTATCAAGGGAAAATTGCAGAAATCCAATGAAAAAGGAGACAAGCGAGGGAAAGGGAGAGAGAAAAGAGAAAGAAAGACCCAGCTGAGCTGAGTATTTTACTGTATTATCAAGGCACTCAATTGCTCACATTAACCCAATCTATTGGATTTATTTTATTTTTTACATATTACTGAGTTTAGAGCAATATGTGATAAATATCCCAATTTCTCATGGTGGCAAAAAAGGAGAGATAAGTGCAGGAATGTAAGCAAATTTGATTAGAAGCAGAAATGGGAGTAGAAATTGCCACAATTTGCATGTTTGTCTGAGGTCAGGAATGGAAATCATGCAAGTGAATACGGGGAGTTTTAGCTATCAGTGGTTTGCTTGTTTTTAAGTCTACGAACATGAGACAATTACAATATTTTCTGCATGGTCTTTAACGTTTCCCTTCCACTGAGGTATATTGGAATTAATAGCACAATTAATTACATAATTAATTATGTTAGTTTCAGCCAGAGCAGAAAGGGAGATGAATAACGTAAGTTTTAATGGAATCCAAACTGTAGCGGAACCTAAACAGCACTGATTGTGAGAAACAGAGGTTGGGAGGGAAATTGTTGCTTCCTTACATCCCTAGAAAGGTATTAGAATTGGTGGTTGATTACTGAAAAGTTATCAAAGCAATCGTATACCCTAGTTCCATAAATGTACCGTGATTCAAGGTTGTCACAGCGTCCTATCCCATTTTTGCCAGTCAGAAAAGAAGAAGGGCAAAGCAGACTGCTCTGAGATCCACAAAATGGAGCAAAAACAGTGGCTACATGCACAACATTCATACCAAGACTGCCGGTATTCATTAATCATGTGCCAGTGAGATGTTGCTGCAGAGATGTCATTAGAGATTTTATTTATTTTTTAAAAAATATTCCTTCTCTAGGCAAAGCCCATCCAAAGCAGCTTACATCAAGAAAACCTACATTTAAAAACAAAACAAAACAACAACAACAACAACAACAACCCTCACTACTACAAATCACCAACAGAACATAGCTGTCAACTTTTCCCTTTTCTTGTGAGGAATCCTATTTGGAATAAGGGAATTTCCCTTAAAAAAAGGGAAACATTGACAGCTATGCAACAGAAGCATACCTAGGGATTGGTTAGGCTGGCCCCCACTGCAGATCTGCTGAGAGGCAGTTCCAAAGCCGTGAGGCCACCTGCTTCACAGACCTGGGTGTGTGGGGGCATACCAAGAGGGAGACGACATGACAGTGATATGGACATGTTACAGAGAGAATGTAATTCCTCCGTGTCAGCCTGTTATGAGAAGAGCCAATCTGCCCATGTGACAGGAAGATATCCCTATTATGTCAGCTAACCCCACCCACACTCCAGGCACAATGATGCCAAGAGCACCCTACACTAGCACCCGAGTTCCCCAGGCATCCCTGCATAAAGGAATTCCAATCCCCTCAACACACAAAAGGAAGGGAGGAAAAGCATGGCCTACACATGGCCTACAGACCTCACTTCAAGGTAGCCCCATAGAGAGGACCAGTTCTTCTCTAGGCAAGGGCTCAAGAATTCACGACGAGGGAGACAAAACCATTCACTAGGCAGGAAATGGACGAACCAGGACAGGCAATAAGGGAGCTCACAGCTGTGTTTCCAAAGGAGCCACGTCCATTAGCTTGCTGCAGAAGGCATGGGTTTTGGAAGCAGGTGGAGTGCGCTCACATCCCACCAGGGGAATGGGAGAAACAAAGGCTTACTCGTCTTTTGAACACCTGGCGAGTGACAGTTCTGTCAGAAGCAAGATCCAAGAGCTCAAAGTCGCACTGCCAGCTCCACAGACAAGATCCCTATCCTCTCAGCCATAGCAGAATTGCTTAAGCTCCACAGTAGAACATCTGCTTTGCATGCAGAAGGTCCCAGGTTCAATCCCTGGCGTCTCCAGGTGGGTCTGGGAGGGAACTCTGTCTGAAACCCTGGGCAGCCATTGGCAGTGTGTGTAGGCAATATGGAGTTTGATGGACCGAATTATCTAACTCAGTATAAGGCTTCCTATTTTTCCTAATTCAAGTCAAGTAACCTTTATTGGCATCACATAGGAACATTCAGAATACATTCAAAATAAATAGGCCAGTGTGATCTTGTCGCCACTTCAACAGCACAGTCATTTGCCAAAGGAAAGAAGAGGTGAGCAGTTCATTTCATCTCTGTGGGTGTCCAGCAATAGGGTTTCTGTGGGTTTCCAGCAAGGGCAGCATCCTGTATTGCTTCAAGCCCAACCACATATGCCAGGACAATACAGGTTGCAAAAGGGAAAGGGCCCAAGCACAGTGAAACAACACACTATTTACATCTCGGTGATCCCAGGTTGAAACAAAGGGCCTGATCTCCTACTGGGAAGGACTGGGAGGGGTTCCCACACCGTGAGAGGGAGCCTGGTGCCTAAGTCAATAACAAGCCAACAGCCATGCAAAGGAAAGGAAAGGAAAGGAAAGGAAAGGAAAGGAAAGGAAAGGAAAGGAAGGCTGTGTATTTAGCAATCTCTAACTTATTTATCCAGGTAGCGCAGGCTGAAATATAAAGAGGATCAACAGATCAGCCGGAGTTCAAAGCTTTCCCTGAGGGGCAGTCAACAGGACCAGAATCTTAGACAACCCTCATGGTATTATAAGTGGTTTTAAAGGGCAGGGCCCTGCTTGCTGGATGAGGGTCTTACAGTCTATTATTTATTTATACTGATAATTAATTCCCTTGCTGTGCAAACATTTATCAACGACTCCATTACTCCAGTCCTCTCTCTGCGTACTTGGTGGGGTTAGGCACACTGACAGCTTCGTAACCACAGTCTAATTAAGGTAATTGTTGGCCCACATTTCTTATTCTGTTTCATGTATAATTATACTCCATGGGAAATCTGGTGGGATTAGAAACAGACTTTTAATCTATTCCATGCAAATCAAAAACAACTCCCAAGAAAACAGTTTAATAGCAATATTTAACAGTGCACCAGTTACTTTACTCTGGAGACTTAGCAGGAGGAGTGCTACCCACAGACCCTTTCAGCCAAAGAGAGATGAGAAAAAAGGCTCCCTCAGAAGCAACCCCCTTGTCTTTTTATTTCCCTAAGTTAATTAACTCCATTTGTGAGGAACCTTTTCTCTTTGGGGTTTCTTGAGCGAAGTCTCCTGATGCTGCTGACAGCTGTTGCTCAACTAACACCTTGGATGCTTCTGTAGATTCAGCCTTTGCTCAGCTTATTTGCTTGCACCTTTTGTAAATACTGGCCAGAATCCATCTCATGTTTGCATCTAACCAGCCAGTCAACACAAGCAGACAAACACCTACCTGCCCACACCAGTGGTGTGCCGTGAATTTTTTTCATAGGGGAACAGTTAGGGCTGTATGTAGAGTTGGAGATCCCTAGGATCATCGGCCTGCAAGGCAGGGATCTCCACTCACGCATCCCTGGCAGATGCCTAAAAACATCGAATGAAGGAGAGTCCACAGACTCCCAAGGAGGTCCATTCTTCAGCTGGTCAATTTGCCATTTCCTAGCAGCTTGCCAAAAAAAAAAAGAAAAGTTTGGCTTTGCTTTGTTTTTTGAAAAAGACAACTGCAGGCGGAAGGGTGGATTCCCCCCCCAAAAAATATTAAACCCCCCCTTTCTTCATCATCTCCCTTTCTATGACCATGTTGTTGGTTGTTGCATGTTGCTGCTGATCTGGCAGATTGGGGCTGAGGGTTTATTTTATTAAAGCACCACACTTTCAACACACACACACACAGAGAGAGAGAGAGAGAAAGAGACTGAAGGAGAGGAGGGAGGTAGTGAGATATTAAGGTTGCAGGGATCTTGTTTTCCACCCACCCCCCACCCCATAGACACTTCAGGCTTTTCAACTGCTCTTCCTTAAAAAATGACAGTGAAGGGGCTGCAGTTCTGCTTCAAGCAGCAGCTTCCTGCTCATGCATGTGTGTTGCTCTGCAGGGTCGTGTAGTTTTGCAGCCTTTACAGTGGTAATCAGAGAGAGAGAGAGACAGCGCACACACATACACGGAGCCTGGAGACCCTGGCTAAGCAGCTACATGGAAATGTCCTGCCAGGAACATTAAGGGGACTAGGCTAGTCTCGCTAGTCCATGGCCCGCATGCCGTTGACACACACAGAGACTGACAAGGTCTGATTCTGTGGAGAGCTATCAAGCACCCCACTTTCAGTGTTGAGGAGTCCCAGTCATGTGATTCCATTTCCTTTGGAAAGAGATCACAGGAGCCTTGTGGCATTTTGAAATATTTGCATTTATTTACAAATAGACATGCTGAGCATAAAGTAGGGAGCTGCAGTATTCACACTCCAACAGATCCTGCTCCCCAATAAGTTTCTGAGGGATACCCAGACCCTCCAGATATCCCAAGAAATAGTACCACTTTGGCCCTTTGCACTCTCAGTCTACAAAGATACAGCTGGATGACCTTTGAGAAACAGGGGAAGATGGAAGAATAAGGACTTGTCCGCTTCCAGAAGGAATCTTCAGCAATTTCCTTCCCTATGTAAAGACCAGCTATTCAGACACATCACTGCTAGTCCTCCTAACAAAAGGCTGTAATTGTCCATCCAGTTTGTCCAAGCAATCTCTTTTTACAGTCAAAGTCACTGCGTGGGGGGAGACCATTCAAACCAATCCCCCATCTCAGTGCAATACAATAAGCCTACAACAAAATCATATAAGCAGCAGAAGGAAAGAAAGAAAAACCCAAGGAACATAGAGGCTGCCTTACTCCAACTGAGAACAAGACTTAGTTTTGTCTACACTGAATGGCAGCAGCTGTCCAGGATTTCAGACAAGGGTCCTTCCCAGCCCCACCTGGAGATGCAAGGGATTGAACAGGATATCTTCTGCATGCAAAGCAGATGCTCTTTCATTGAACTACAACCATAGGTGACCTCAAGGTGCTTTCAGATGGTGAAGGGCCAAAACCTAGGAAAACAGAAAAGGTATTCTTTGCCCAGTGCTGAAAAGATATTAAAGAAGGTGCCATCCTAAATTGATAATAATGCTACCTCTGGACTTTTGGTCAGCTTTAACCCAGTGATTTCTGTTATTTCCTTAAACACCTTGGAAGGTTCACAGGCTATGAAGGACTTGCTCACAAATTGATTGACAGATGCACAAATTATTACAGCTAGGAAGTGGAAGGAGCAAGCAGAATATAAAATGGAAGAATGGTATAAAGAGGTGTGGGATATAGCTATGAATGATAAATTAAAATGTGCCACTAAGGTAAGACTATGCAGGGAATATGCAGGAGAAATGCTTTTGAGGAGATAGGGAGGGTGTTTGCGGAATGTGTACTGATAAAATGGAAAGTGGTCAAACCATCGCAAGATCTGTTGAAATTTTGGGAGGTTGGATAGTTACAATGGAATGGTCTTGGTGGTGGGGTGCACATCTTTTTATGATTATTACTTTGTCAAAATAAAATTAAAAAATTTTGAGAGAGAGAGAGAGAGAGGAAGAAGAAGAAGAAGAAGAAGAAGAAGAAGAAGAAGAAGAAGAAGAAGAAGAAGAAGAAGAAGAAGAAGAAGAAGGTGGTGGTGCCAGGGGAGCCTCCTTGAGCAGATAGTTGCAGAAATGTGATGTTCCTTCTGCTCAGTGTCCAGCTCCTAACATCTGATGGAGGGGGTCACCCAGAGGAGGGCTTCCAATGATGATCTCTTTGTCAGAACAGTGAATTGAATCCCAGTCTCTTAGTTTCCTTGCTAGCCGTCTATGCACCTTTCATTGTGTGCTATTTTTAGTAAGTCAATACTGGCCTTGTTTTCATACTGCCCACCTGATTCCAGTTACAACTGTTCATTAGAAGAACCACCATAGTTAAATCTCAAATATTGATCTTGGACTTAGTGAACAGATGTTGAGCACATGAGGCTTCCCAGTAACATCTTTGAGAACAACACAGTGTATTGTTGTAAATGCTGTTAGAGAAACATTGTCTCCAATACAATGGGAAGGTCTGTGTATATATACTCAGCATCCCAGCAAAAATATGAATGCCTAGAGAGCTTTTTAAAAAGTGTACAAATGGCTTTGTAATCCTTAAAACATTCATCATCACAACAACCCTGTGAAGAATAAGAGGGTTTTACAGGCAAGGAGGCACAGGTGAAAGATAGTAAGACATTTGCTTGAGACCACCCAAGGAGCACGGGCCTAACTGCAGTTTAAAGGCAAACAGGTCAGGCTTTGTGGGGAGATGCTGAGGGTCCCACACAGCAGAACAAGCAAGAAGGCTTCCAAACACAACAGGGCTAGTTTGCTACATTTTGAAGCAAATTAAGTAATGCACATTGCCACCTAAAGAGCATGGACCCAGTAAGACCATTTAGTCAGTGTGGGGGACGCAGTAGCGCTGTGGTCTAAACCATCAAGCCTCTTGGGCTTGCCAATTGTGAGGTTGATGGTTCGAATCCATGCGATGGGGTAGGCTCCCATTGCTTTGTCCCAGCTCCTGCCAACCTAGCAGTTCAAAAGCATACCAATGTGAGTAGATAAATAGGTACCGCAGTGGTGGGAAGTTAAACAGCATTTCCATGCACTTCTGTCAAGGTGTCCTATTGCACCAGAAGTGGTTTAGTTGTGCTGGCTACATGACCCAGAAAAGCTGTCTGCAGACATATGCTGGCTCCCTTGGCCTGAAAGTGGAGTTGAGCACTGTACCCCATAGTCGAAATTGACTGGACTTAACCATCCGATGGCCCTTTACCTTTACCTATTTAGTTAGTGAAATACATCACCATCTAAACAGGGAGACCCTCTAAGACAATTTGAAGTAAGTGAAATAGCACACATTACTATCTAAAGTGGGATTAAGACCATGCAGTCCAGAGTCTAAAATTACCTAACTGAACCGCTGTTTGAACTGAGACTGAAACAACTCACTCATTTACTTATCTGATGTGACTCACAGCTTTCCAGAGCACCACACTATCTGAGAGCAGCAATATGCTTCTTTGTTGCCTTTTGATTTAGAGTGGGTGGGTGGGTCGGATAAGAATGAAAGTTTCATATATTCGTAAATATGAGCTCCATGGGTAGGGAATAAGGTGGACACTGGGCCCACAAACCATTTCCTGCAGAATATCAGGGGAATCACCAGGTTTCTCCAGAGCTATTCCATACAATATTTGCTGTGCCACTGACTTGAGAGGCATTTTGTCCTGTTCTATGATTTCAGTCAGGCTGCCTGCCAGACTTATTATTAATTTGTATTGGCTGTTAAAGATGTAAATTTAATATGCATTAAATGTTATGTCTGTATGTGTTTGTGTTTGAAAATAGTTTGTGAAGTTTGCATTAGGCAGGAGGTTTGTCTCCAGCAAATGAGACAAGAAAAAGGTTGGAGGTTTCCATTTGAGGGTTTAGGCTAACTTATGACTCATCCCAGATCACTCTCATAGGAGGGAAATGAAACCTGAGAATTCAGTGTCTTGAACTTCAGGGATGATGAACAAGCATAGGATCTTTCTCTGGCACCAGAGAGAGGAAGGTTTATTGAACTGTATTCAGGAGTAGAAAGAAGACTGGACAGCATTGCTAGTTTAAGTGCAATGTGTATTTTTTTTGCCAACATTTACTTTGTAACTATTTTAAGACTGTTTCCATTAAAGCTAATTGAAGCTCAATCTTGTAATAGAAAGCAAATGGGATGGCAGAATGTGGTTGGTTAGAGAATGAAACAGCTACAATGATGCATATTTCCTATATAGGGTGTGGACTGATGGAAACTGCTCACAGACTCTTTTGGACTTTGTACAACAAAGTATTATGGAATAAAGTCTGATTGGAAGGTCGGCAGTTCAAATCCCCATGATGGGTGAGCTCCCGTTGCTCTGTCCCAGCTCCTGCCAACCTAGCATTTCAAAAGCATGCCAGTGCAAGTAGTTAAATAGGTATCGCTGCAGCAGGAAGGTAAACGGTGTTTCATTGCACTCTGGTTTCTGTTACACTGTTCTGTTGTGCCAGAAGTGGTTTAGTCAGCTTCCCACATGACCCAGAAAGCTGTCTGTCCATAAACGCTGGCTCCCTTGGCCTGAAGCGAGATGAGTGCCACAACCCCATTGTCACCTTTGATGGGACTTAATCATCCAAGGGTCCTTTGTCCTTTACCTTTACCTTACCCCACCACTACCAGATGGGGTTGGACTTTTTCTTTAAATCCCTTTAGTCACACATCCTGCCTCTTAAAAGCAACAAGCTAGTGCTTCATGCACCCACTTCCCCTGGAGACAGCTTTCATATCTGGTTAAATAAAAACAGTTAAACAAAAACAGTTCTTATCACATATTTTCACCTCTTATTCTCTTTTCAGTCTGCTCCTCTCATGCAGCATCAGTTCCTGTCCTGACTACAACATCATGACAGTTTTCTGTTGCCTCTGCTCTTCCATTTGACTGCACTACTCCCCCTTTTCAAACATACGTTCTGCATCTTTGTCTCTAAAGAAGACAATTCAGAGACTAGGCTCCAATACTATCTTTCAGATCCCAACACCTAGCTATCATGCTGCAAGTGTCACTCCAATACACACTCCCTGTGCTTGTCAGCTATGCTTAAGAGATAGCTAATTAGAAGAAATACCTTTCAGCTGCACCCCTGCACTATAGTTAGCCTCCAGCAATAGTGCTGTCTTACAACAAATCGTTGTATGCTAGAATATGTCGCTCTTTAGCAGAAACAGATTATAGTTCAGGAAAAGGTTGAGCTTCTCAGAAATCACTGCCTAATATTTAAAGGTAGCCTTCAATCTTTTGAGGTGGGTAGCACTATTTCCGCCCTTAAATGAATTAATAGATGGTAAGTGCAGGGGCAGGGACGCGGGTGGTGCTGTGGGTTAAACCACAGAGCCTAGGACTTGCCGATCAGAAGGACGGCGGTTCGAATCCCTGCGACGGGGTGAGCTCCCGTTGCTTGGTCCCTGCTCCTGCCAACCTAGCATGTCAAAGTGCAAGTAGATAAATAGGTACTGCTCCGGCGGGAAGGTAAACGGTGTTTCCGTGCGCTGCTCTGGTTCGCCAGAAGCGGCTTAGTCATGCTGACCACATAACCCGGAAGCTGTATGCCGGCTCCCTCGGCCAATAAAGCGAGATGAGCACCGCAACCCCAGAGTCGGCCACGACTGGACCTAATGGTCAGGGGTCCCTTTACCTTTACCTTAAGTGCAGGGGAAAGGAAGGCGTCGTAACACCCAGGGCGAGCATCGCTAAGCAGGGCACAAGTGCGGCATCACTACGTATGATGCATGCGCCGTATGTAGCGACGCCGCACATGTGTTGTATAGTGGTTTGCCGGCACCGCTGCTCCAGCGCCTTAAGGATGGTGCCGGGATCCCTCAGTTGCTGCTACAGACGCAAATAGAGGATCCTCCGTACACGGCTGCAGCTGTGAACAGAGGATCCTGGCACTGTCCGTACAGCGCTGGAGTGCCACCGCTGGCAAACCGCTAAGTACAGCGCATGTGTGGCGTCACACGCATGCGCTGTACGTAGTGACGCTGCACATGTGCTGTATAGCGGTTTGCAGCCGCCATCGCCCCAGTGCCATACGGACGGTGCTGGGATCCTCTGCTCGTGGCTGCAGCCATGAACAGAGGATCCTCCATATGTGGCTGTGGCTGCGTGATGGCTGCTCACGCCCCCGCGAGCCCCCACGGGGTGACTTCTTGTCACCCCCGCAGACATGGAACCTGGGGCATACCACCCCCCACACCTCCCCATTGTGATGCCACTGGGTAAGTGGGGAAGAGCAAGAAGAAATTATCGTGAGAGTTGTCTCTTATTCAGCTTAAAATAGATCACAACAATCATTTGCATTGACTCCATATGGATGATCAAAACATCATGGGTGGTGTTCAACTGAATTTTACTCAGAATTAATTTCTACTGAAATTAATCAACATGACCAAGTCAGGTCTGTTAATTTCAATGGTTCTATTCTGGGTAAAATTTAGTTGAATACCACCTCATCTCTTGTGCATTTGGACACAGGAATAACCAACATGAGGCCCTATTGATGCTGTTGGACCACAACTCCTAGAACTCTGAACATTGATAATGCAGGGGCCATTGGGAGTTGCAGTGCAACAATGTCTGAAAGGCCCCACTTTGCCTACTCTTGGTTTAAGGTTTCTGGTTCCAGTGAAAGACGCATGAGATGTTCTGCATTGGCACTTGGAACTGGACATGTAATTGTACATAGGACACACACACACACTGCATCACTGGTCAATTGACTTGTAATACTACTACTACTACTACTACTACTAATAGTAATAATAAAAATAAAATATTTATATACTGCCCTTTGTCACAAGATCTCAGGGCGGTTCACAGGATAAAAGCAGATCACCAGGTCAGTGTTAGAGATGGCTAGATCCTATCCCACTCTAGAAATTGTCATAGGAAAGAACCATTTTGCACCATACAGGGTTCCTTCAGGACTCCACAGAGGAGCAATGTTGGTACAAGAAACAGCCATGTTTGTCACACAACCTGATACAAGTTATTATTGCAGTAACATTAAATCTAGCTTGGAAATGGATCCCATGTTGCTCCAGTCATCTATACTTATTCTTCAGCTATAGAGACAATGGAGGATGAGGCTACCATTGCTTACTAGTATTCATGGCTATGTTCTACCTCGGCTGTCAGAGGCAGCATGCCTCTGTATTCCAGTCACTGGGAATCACAAGTGGGGAGAGTGTTGATGCCCACATGCCCTGCTTGTGGGCTTCCCATAGGCATCTAGCTGCCCATTGTAAAAGCAGGTTACAGGACTAGACAGGCCTTTGGTCTGATCCAGCAGGGCTCTTCTTATGTTCATACAGGCCCAGTCCAATGCAAGATGCTATTCGACTGCAGCAATGTGAGTTGTGGGTTTGTGCCACAGAAAGTCTAGCAGGTAGGAAAGGCTGTGCTGTAGCATTTTGGCTGCTGGCACAACTTGTACTATAAAAAAAACCCTGAGTTAGCTACCAGAAATTCACAGTCCTGCAACTATTATTCAGTGATACATCTCAGTCGGGAGAGCTTATGACATATTTGCATAGTTCAAGGCGCAAATATTTTACAAAGGAGAATCACATAGTTTGCTGAAGAAGCCAACTTTGTTATGAGACATGACTGTTAAATGCAATCATTCAACACTGTGCTTCAAAGCTTCATTTAAAGATAACCCCATGATGGCATATTAGCTTAGCACAAGCACTGATGGGATAACCATGAATAACTCTGCTGGCATTATTAACCTCAACTAGGAGGTTTTCAGAGGTGACATGTTTGAATTTGGAATGACTTTCCACTAGATGCATTCTGAAGCAAAGGGATTTTTTTTTTTAAATGGCTTGTTCAGAAAGCCATTTTTGAATAAATGCAAAGTCAAAAAAGCCAGCATGTCCTAATAATAATAATAATAACAACAATGCTAATAATCTCACATATCTCCTAAATGCAGCATGGAAGGGTTTCAAGGGGGAATGTGGCTCTTTATTGATAACGCCTGCATAGCCAAGGCAACTGTAGTTGATAAAGATATGTTGCTGGCTAGTTTCCAACAACATTCTTGAGGGAGATGGAGTTCATTTGCTCTATAGATGCAACTCCCCTGGCATTCAGATGGTAATTTGTGCCACATTTGTTAAGTGCTTTTGCACTGGTATAAAATCAATAGATCCAATACTACTACTGCTTTGTTGTTGTTTAGTCATTTAGTCGTGTCCGACTCTTCGTGACCCCATGGACCAGAGCACGCCAGGCACCTCTGTCCTCCACTACCTCCCGCAGTTTGGTCAGGCTCATGTTTGTGGCTTCGAGAACACTATCCAACCATCTCATCCTCTGTCGCCCCCTTCTCCTTGTGCCCTCCATCTTTCCCAGCATATGTGGGACAAGAAGCTACAGTTAGAACTGGATATGGAACAACTGATTGGTTCAAAATTGGGAAAGGCGTACGACAAGGCTGTATTTTGTCTCCATGCTTATTTAATTTATACGCAGAATACATCATGCGAAAGGCTGGGCTGGATGAATCCCAAGCTGGAATTAAGATTGCCGGAAGAAATATCAACAACCTCAGATATGCAGATGACACAACCTTGATGGCAGAAAGTGAGGAGGAATTAAAGAACCTTTTAATGAGGGTGAAAGAGGAGAGCGCAAAATATGGTCTGAGGCTCAACATCAAAAAAACGAAGATCATGGCCACTGGGCCCATCACCTCCTGGCAAATAGAAGGGGAAGAAATGGAGGCAGTGAGAGATTTTACTTTCTTGGGCTCCATGATCACTGCAGATGGTGACAGCAGCCACGAAATTAAAAGACGCCTGCTTCTTGGGAGAAGGGCAATGACAGGCCTAGACAGCATCTTGAGAAGTAGAGACGTCACCTTGCCAACAAAGGTCCGTATAGTTAAAGCCATGGTTTTCCCAGTAGTGATGTATGGAAGTGAGAGCTGGACCATAAAGAAGGCTGATCGCCGAAGAATTGATGCTTTTGAATTATGGTGCTGGAGAAGACTCTTGAGAGTCCCATGGACTGCAAGAAGATCAAACGCATCCATTCTTAATGAAATCAGCCCTGAGTGCTCACTGGAAGGACAGATCGTGAAGCTGAGGCTCCAGTACTTTGGCCACCTCATGAGAAGAGAAGACTCCCTGGAGAAGACACTGATGCTGGGAAAGATGGAGGGCACAAGGAGAAGGGGGCGACAGAGGATGAGATGGTTGGATAGTGTTCTCGAAGCCACAAACATGCACTCCCATTTCTTTAAGAACTTGCCATAGTTTGCTGTGGTCGACACAGTCAAAGGCTTTTGCATAGTCAATGAAGCAGAAGTAGATGTCTTTCTGGAACTCTCTAGCTTTCTCCATAATCCAGCGCATGTTTGCAATTTGGTCTCTGGTTCCTCTGCCTCTTCTAAATCCAGCTTGCACTTCTGGGAGTTCTCGATCCACATACTGTTTGAGCCTTCCTTGTAGAATTTTAAGCATAACCTTGCTAGCGTGTGAAATGAGTGCAATTGTGCGGTAGTTGGAGCATTCTTTGGCACTGCCCTTCTTTGGGATTGGGATGTAGACTGATCTTCTCCAATCTTCTGGCCACTGCTGAGTTTTCCAAATTTGCTGGCATATTGAGTGTAGCACCTTAACAGCATCATCTTTTAAAATTTTAAATAGTTCAGCTGGAATACCATCACTTCCACTGGCCTTGTTATTTGCAGTGCTTTCTAAGGCCCATTTGACTTCACTTTCCAGGATGTCTGGCTCAAGGTCAGCAACCACACTACATGGGGTGTACGAGACATCCATATCTTTCTGGTATAATTCCTCTGTGTATTCTTGCCACCTCTTCTTGATGTCTTCTGCTTCTGTTAGGTCCTTACCACTTTTGTCCTTTATTATGGTAATCTTTGTACGAAATGTTCCTTTCATATCTCCAATTTTCTTGAACAGATCTCTGGTTCTTCCTATTCTGTTGTTTTCCTCTATTTGTTTGCATTGCTCGTTTAAGAAGGCCTTCTTGTCTCTCCTTGCTATTCTTTGGAAATCTGCATTCAATTTCCTGTATCTTTCACTATCTCCCTCGCATTTTGCTTGCCTTCTCTCCTCCGCTATTTGTAAGGCCTCGTTGGACAGCCATTTTGCTTTCTTGCATTTCCTTTTCATTGGGATGGTTTTCGTTGCTGCCTCCTGTACAATGTTACTAGCCTCCATCCATAGTTCTTCAGGCACTCTGTCCACCAAATCTAAATCCTTAAACCTGTTCGTCACTTCCACTGTGTATTCATAAGGGATTTGACTTAGATTGTATCTTACCGGCCCAGTGGTTTTTCCTACTTTCTTCAGTTTAAGCTTGAATTTTGCTATAAGAAGCTGATGATCTGAGCCACAGTCAGCTCCAGGTCTTGTTTTTGCTGACTGTATAGAGCTTCTCCATCTTTGGCTGCAGAGAATATAATCAATCTGATTTCGATACTGCCCATCTGGTGATGTCCATGTGTAGAGTCGTCTCTTGTGTTGTTGGAAAAGCGTGTTTGTGATGACCAGCTTGTTCTCTTGACAGAACTCTATTAGCCTTTGCCCTGCTTCGTTTTGATCTCCAAGGCCAAACTTGCCAGTTGTTCCTTTTATCTCTTGATTCCCTACTTTAGCATTCCAATCCCCTATAATGAGAAGAACATCCTTCTTTGGTGTCACTTCTATAAGGTCTTGTAAGTCTTCATAGAATTGGTCTATTTCAGTTTCTTCAGCACCAGTGGTTGGTGCATAAACTTGGATTACTGTGATGTTAAAAGGTCTGCCTTGGATTCGTATCGAGATCATTCTATCATTTTTGAGATTGCATCCCAGTACAGCTTTCGCCACTCTTTTGTTGACTATGAGGGCCACTCCATTTCTTTTACGGGTTTCTTGCCCACAGTAACTACTACTGCTACTACTACTAATAATCAGAATGTATGTTCTCATCATTTACAAGATTTGCGTGTCTGCCTGAAGTGTGCTTGTGTGAGTCAATTTATTATTTATTTTATTATTTATTGCATTCAGTTGAAGATCACAGGGCGGTTCGCAGAATAAAAATACGAAATACTTGATTAGCAGCCCTCTGCATAACAGTAATATGTGAAGTGGCTGTATTACTGTTTTTTTCTTTGCCCTGACTTCCTCTTACGTTTGGATTTTACCGTGGTTCTTAATGTTCACTTATTCAGTAATCAAGTTTGGGGGCCACTGAGGTGAGAAGGTAGAATATTATTATTAGGATTAAGCAAACAACTCTAGCTGTGATTGACAGCAATCCATACACCCTTTCATCTTGAAGTTATTCCTTGCACTTGACAGTGCCATGGTCAATCTGGCTACTGTATGTATTTCAGGACCATGGAGAGCAGCAGTCAGTTTTAGTAAGGGTGTTGATATGCTTGCCTTTGGAAATTCTACCTTTGGACATTTATGTTCTATTACTTAAAGAGACAAACAAATCCTTGCCCTGGAGGAGACTGTCCTTTGAAAGGGGCAGAGTAAACTTTATTTCCTGAAGCTCCAGGTGTTGTGTGTGTGTTTGTTTGGGAAGGGGTGTGTGACAAATCAGACATCATAGCAGACATGAATCATTGCGCATAAGATCTACTACAAGAGCAGCTGCAGATGCGTTTTTGGAAATGATTTTCACAGCTTCCCTGGCCACCCCCTGCTCATGTTTCCTCTCATGCATTATGCACCAAAGCTAGTCACCCCCGCATTTTGCTAGTAGGGCGGCTCGTGTTGCTTCTGCAGCTGCTTTGATGTCCTCCAAGAGCTCCAGTTTCATTTTCCTTTGGCTTGGCTAATAAATCAGCAATTCACAGCCTGATATGTGTGTTTATTTCCCAGCAAACAGAAGCTCATCCATTGCTAAATAAACAACAAATATAGAAAAATGAGGAATATGCTTTCTTGGAAAAAGAAAAAAAAAGAAAAGGGAAAAAGAAAGGTATCCAATTAAAATTGCTGCCCCCACTTTGTTTCGTTTTTATGTGATATTGAAAGGAGTTTATTAAATTTGGCTGCCCTTCCAGAGAACAGCAGGTGAAAGAACTGACTGGATTTCAAAGCAGCTCTAATATCCAATGAAAGTAATGCGTTTGCTAAGAGTTTGTGTTAATGCACATCACCTTTTGCATTGGTTCAACTGAAAGTGCTATAGTCTGACAACATATTGTCAGGCCTAGGTGTCTGGTTTTGAGAATCTCAAAGGGAGATTGCAAATGAGTTACTTTGTTCCCTACACATGATAGCCTGTGGTGTACGTCTTCTTGGCCTATCATTCCGAAGCATCAGCTTGTTAAGCACTTGTGAGCTGGATGATTGGTTACTTCCTTTGATCACAATGGGCTGTTAATGCAGGCACATAAGCCCATAAGACAGCTACCTTGGTAGCATTCTGAGGCACCTAGAGTGTGAACAGGATCTGTCTCAGTCTACCTCTCATTGCCAGTGGACCTGAGGGCCTTGAAAATTGGCCAGTGCAGTGCAGGGCCAATTTCACATTGGTGGAAAAACTGGCAATAAAAAGCATGGTGTGGCGAAATCTGATGCCTTGAACTGGAATAGTGATAATGAAATGGGAACACCTTCCCACCTGTCTTCCTTAGAGTTATTCCGGTTAAATGAGATGTTCATTGCAAATTTCTGTTTGTGAATAAAGTTGTGGTCCTTTTACTCTGAATGCAGACTCATGTCTTCATTCCAGTGAGGGGAATATATTTGTCCCCATGCAGTATAAATTTGAACAAAAACATAATGCTATGGCAATGTGGAGAATCCGTTTCCCCCCTCTCTGGGTTCATACATGCAATTTAACAGCTCCCGTGAGTTGGACACCCCTGGGGAGCCTATCTTCTTTGAAAAACACTTTCTCTTTCTAAGCCTCAGTACCTTGCTATCGAATATTTCATCAGACTTTCTGCTGTTAACTGCTGTCATACTTCAGATTCAACATTTAGTCAATACATTATACCAAAAAAAGAGACAACAGTTAAAAGCAATGTGGACAATGGGACTGTAAAATAAGGGTCCTAAGATAGTCTTTTAATAGTGCAGCAACCATCACCATTGAGACTCAAAACCCTGTAGCAGAAAGGCTATCTATTGCTGCATTTTTAAGCAATTACTTTGGTTTCAAAAGGTTAAGCAATCCTTGTGTGAGGAGAAAATAGACTGACATAGAAGCAGAGACCACGTTAACCTAGAGAACTGGGGGGAAAACGAGGCCCCAAATTTAATCATAGTGATTACATATGGAGGCTTATGTACTTGTGGTATTATTACCAGCTAAGGAAAGATTTCTTCTTTTTTCCAAAAATTTTTTATTGGTTTTCCTAGTTTCTCTTCATGGGTAGGGTCTCTGTGCAATTGGGACACTCACACAGCTAGGTATCCCAATTGCATGGAACTGGTAAACGTGAGGTAGTGGTTGTGTGTGTGTGTGTGTGTGCATAGGCGCCGACTCCATGGGGCTTGAGGGGGCCCGAGCCCCCTCAAAAATTCGTTTGGGGGGGCGGAGCCCCCCCAATAATCTCCGGCGCCCCTCCAGCAGAGCGCCATCGCCGCCCCTCCCCCAGCCCAAAATGCACAGGGGGGGCGGGCTGCATGCCTCCTGCCCTCCCTCCCGAGCAAAAGCTCCACCCAATTTCCTTTGGAGCTGATTAATAGGCGCAGCACGCTCTCCCCTATTCGCTCACGAGGAGGCGGCGCCACTTTATTTGCATATTCATGAGCTTATTTATTATTCATGAGCTTTCCCGGGCCCCCCCAATATTTTTTATAAGTCCGCGTCGCTGTGTGTGTGTGTTGTTAAAAAGAGACCTTTAAAAAGCTGGTCACAGTACCGCCAGCATGTAACACCTTGCCTGCAGGATTTCAACTGGCTGCCAAGCTGTTAATAGGCCAAGTTTACGGTTTTTAGTAACAGCATATAAGGCCCTGTGCAGCTCAGAACCAGCTTACTTGAGAGAGTTCCTTATCCCTGAAATACCCAATAGATCACCATAGTCTGCAGGAAAGGTTCTCCTGCAAGTTTCAATGATCTCAGAAGCCTGCTCCACAGTAACCAGGAGAGCAGGGCTGTCATTTTGGCTGCCCCTACTCTGTGGAACAACTGGCGACATTTTTATCTCGACAAGCTTTTGCATCTGGGTGAAAAGGTCTCTGCCTTAGGTGTCCATCTTGTATTGTTTTTAAACCAATATTCAGCCGGTTTTCATACGGTTTTAAAAACCATTTTAGCTATTCTTATGAGATGTTTTTTAATTGTCAAGAGGCATATATGCAAGAGGCAATGAATTAAATAATGGTAATAATGGCAACAGCATGGCCCTGCTCTGGTCTGAACTCAGGTATGTCTTATATATGCATGGATTGGGCTTATGACGGGACAACTGCACCATGTGCAGGTAGAGTTGCTTACAAATTGAAACCAATGAATGAACATGGGCCAATGTTAAAACAAACATATTGAGTTTGGCACTTCATAGTGCTTTATTACTTCCTTTCAGTAAGGCCTGTAAACTTGGTCATTTTTTAATCTGTATAGATGCATGAATCCCCTGGGAAGTTTGCTTGCAAAATGCCACAGGAATGATCGAGAGCAGTGATATATTTTTATTTTCTTGAATTTTTCTTGTTGTTGCTCTCTTAGTGCTGGAATAATTTCTATCAGAGTTGGGGTGAAAACTGAAGTAAAGAAGATGAATGTGCAGTGTTTTCATCCTCTAATTGTAAGGCCAGACTTTTACTTATACTCCCCTCCCCCCACATTTCAGGATCATTTCAGTTTTTTATGTTTTCTGATGTGTATTTGAGTCCTTACAACAAAGAGAAATGGGATAACCCCTGTCTCCTTTTTACAGGTGATAACATTACTTAGATTTTAATATTACTGAGCACTGTGACTGCAGAACTGGGAACTGGTAAATAATAAATGTGGCTCCACAACATACACTCTGTCAGATGTGGTCATACCAATGCAGCAAGAAGTCAGTCAAATGCAAGATCTTACGGTAACAAAACCCAATTAAATATTTAACAAAAACCACAAAAGAGAAAGAGATGAGTAAATGAAGAATGTTGACTTGAAAGAGAAGAATGGAAAACAGAATGCTTTTAATGACTAATACTATGCTGACAGATTCTGCTTTGATCTCCCTACCCTTCCTTCTTTCCTGGGCTTCTTTCTTCTCCTTTTTTCCAGGGCTGACTTGATGGTAGCCCTTTTCCATGCCACATGCAAAAGTTGACTGAACTGGACTTCAGCAATCTTGCTTAGGGCAGTGCTCTTCAAGCTTGGGTGCCCACATGTTTTCAGACTACAACTCCCATCATGCTCAGCAAACTTAGCCAATTGTCAGAGAGATGAGAGCTGGGTAGACTCCAACACCTCACCACTTCCCACCATTTGCTGGGGAGTCACTCTAGGGATTTTCAAAGGGATGTGCTAGGGCAAGGATACTTTGCCCTGCTGTGTCCCTGGCAGAGATCAGCAGCAGGCCTTCTGGGGAGGTACTCTGGGGATCGTCAAAGGGACATGACAGGGCTGGTGATACCCAAAAGAATGTGGCAGAGCCAAGCATCTTCATCCTGACATGAGCTTTGGAGGATCACCCCCTTCTTCAAAATATTGCTCCTCAGCCCCCTGTTGGCAACTCAGAATGTTTGCTCTGACGAAGCATCAGAAGAGTGCAATGCTGTATTCTTCTCAACGATCTTCATGGGAACGTGGATTATAAGGGATGCAAGCAGATCTTCATTCATATGACAAGACGTCTGTTCCATTTCCACCCTCTGCAGCTTCTTAGCCACCTGCCCTCCCCCATCTTCTCCTAATCCCCCAACCCTCTGAAGCAGATTTTGAGAGTGCACCAAGAGTTGCAGGGAGAGGTGAATCCATTCCACAATTGGTGTCTATTCCTTAGCTGGGCAGTTATCATTGTGGTCCATGCAGTGGTAACCTCAATGCTGGATTACTGTAATGTGCTCTATGTGGGGCTGCCCTTGGGTCTGGTTTGGAAGCTCCAGCTGGTGCGGAATGCAGCTGCTCGATTGCTGATGGGGACATCTGGCCAAGAACATATGATACCGTTGTTGAAACATCTTCACTGGCTACACATCTGCTACTGAGACAGGTTCAAGGTCCTTACATTAATTTAGAAAGCCCTGAGCAACTTAGGTCCAGGGTACCTCAGGGATCACCTGAAACCTAATGTCCCAGCTTGATCACTGAGATCATTTGCAGGAATGTCATTGGTTCCCCCCCCCCAACTTGGTGAGGCTCATTTGACAACAATAAATAGAGCCTTGAGTGTCATTGGCTCAATGTTGTGGATTACTCTGCCCATAGCGATTCAGCAGGCGCCGTCTGTTTAGACTTTTAAATGCTTCCTGAAAACCCTTCTATTCTGCCAGGCTTATGCAGGCAATCAATAATATATCTTTCCACAATGGCTACATGATGCCTGTTTTTAATTTTTTTAATGTGTTATTACTGAATGGTTTTATGTATTATTGCTGTAAACCACGTTGATATATTTTATGAAATAGCAGCCAATAAATAGCAGCCAATAAATATGTTTATAAATAAATAAGCAAACAAATGGATTTCAAGCAATATCATCTAGAATGAACTACAAATAACCAAAATCACCCCACGTCTCACCACATTTCAGTGTTGTTGAGCTGAATCAAGAGATAGACTCATGCTAATGGCATAAGAAGGTTCTCTTTGGCACTTGCAGAAATTATCCTTCTTCGATGTGTAAGCGGGTCTTTGTAAATGGTGACAAAGCCGTGACAAAGCCATGTGGAGATAGAGGCACCTATGCTATGAAATAATCCTTCCTTTGATATAACCAGTCCCATTGATTCTGGAAATACAAAAGGACATTTCCCTTAAAGATTCCTATTGAGACTTATGTTCTCTTGAGGTGTTTTCAGTGCTTAAAAAATCCTCACTCTTTGAAAGATCTCTTGATACTTTTTTTCTAATCATATTCAAATGGTTCAATACATATAGCACCCTAATTGCTATATTAGGACCACCTTCTGTGCTGCGATAATTCTTTTGTGAAATGAGCATGTGTAATGGTGGTCAAAGGCTTTTGATCAGGTCATTACAATGAAGTATTATGTGCCTCCCATGGAAATGAATTTAAGCAAGCATTGATTTTAAGCAAATATGCCTCCGTACAATTAATAAGTCCCTGATGCCATGCTTGAAAATAGGATTCAAGCAGCTGGACCTGAAACAAAATGTTGCAGTGTGGAGCAATCCTGTTCCGTTAGCCATGCCCCTTTCTTGAATGCTGGGCTGAATTCTCCTGTCTCACTCAGTTTGCTCTTATTTCTGCATTCCATAGTAGCTGAGCTTGTTTAGTTCTCATTGGACATTAATGTGGTTATGCAGTGGACAGATTGTGGGCAGAGCCAGAAGAGCACATGATGGCAAACATCTTCACTGGCTACCCATCTGCTTCTGAGACAGGTTCAAGGTCCTTACATTAACTTACAAAGCCCTGAACAACTTAGGTCCAGGGTACCTCAGGGATCGCCTGAAACCTAATGTCCCAGCTTGATCACTGAGATCATTTGCAGGAATGTCATTGGTTTTCCCCCAACTTGGTGAGGCTCATTGGACAACAATAAATAGAGCCTTTAGTGCCATTGGCTCAATGTTGTGGATTACTCTGCCAATAGCAATTCAGCAGGTCCGTCTGTTTAGAATTTTAAATGCTTCCTGAAAACTTTTCTATTCTGCCAGGCTTATGCAGGCAATTAATAATACAAGGCCAGCTCCTTTCACATGATAAAAAAAAACACCCGCTCTCAAGTAGGCTTGAGGGCAGGGCTTGAGTTTTCCCCCCATCCAGCTGACACTCTCCCAGTAAGACGCTGATCAAGTCAGAATGTAGCCTCTCCTAAAGAGAGAGATGCAAAGGTGGACACCCTGCCATTTAGTGGGCTGTGGTTGTTTCGTGTTGGGGTGTTGGGGCACTCAACTGCGTCATATCATCACCATCACCACCACCACCACCACTAGAGCTTTGCACTGCAATCAAGCTTTATTTGAAGCTTTCAAATTTGCCGCCAAGCACAGTGTTCAAGCCACATAAACAGCCACATACCAAATTTGACTGAAAGGAAATGGAGGGTTGATTTTCCTTCCAGCTCCTTGTCAAAGCTACCAGGAACCACTTCAAGGAGAAACCACTTGGGGATAGACTTCTAACATAGCAGTCCTATGGAAGCTGGTAGTGGGTGAGATTGTTTGGAGGAGAAACTGGCAATTCTTAAGCCATGCCAAGTGTGTGGGAACGTGGCTCTGTGGTGGATGGTGTTTCTCGCAGTGATGGTGAGGATTAACTATTCTAGTTGCAGGACTAGCATAGCTTTTCAGTAAGTTTGGGGGGTTGCATTGAGGGGGAAAGGGATGCCTTTGGATCAAAGCTGCTTTCAGCCCTGCTGCTGTATTGATGAAGCTGTCAACTGTGGACCACAGAGAAGGAATTCCATGGCATCCCCTCAGCCACCTGGAAGAGGGTTGCTCCCTTAATCTTAAGGGGAAAGTACAGGAAACTACATTTCTAGAGTTTATTCCTTATGGAGATTCGATTATAGCCAATCACCCTGCAAATCTTCTGAATTCAAAAATACTTTAAGTCAATAAAATTATATTTGAACACTATAAAATCATATGACATATATTTCAGGTTCTTATGTTGCTGAATAAGAAAATACTACTTAAAAAAAAAGTGTGGTGGGGAGGGGCCTATGTGTGCATTTCATTACAATAGATTTTATACCCTTTCTGTCTAACAGAGGCCTTTCAGTGAAGCTTGCCATTTAAGAGTAACATTGTCATTTCCCATCTAAGAGAAACTTTGCCCTTCATTCCTGTATCTTTGACACCCGCCTTTATCAAGGTTTTGAAAATAGGCACATTATTTTAAATTGGTTGATTAATGGATTAAAACCCAAGTAAAAACTAAGCATCTTTAATTGGTTCTCGCTCAGACACGGTGATTATTACTTTACATGTTCCGCAGCTAAAAATATGATCTGGGCTACAGCCTTGACTCAAATTAAGCCCTCTGCTCTGAAAATTATTATAAAGATGAAGATATAATTGCATTTTAATCATTAGTGATGCAGTTGTACACACATATGCGCATGCTTATAGTACTAATCATGTCAGCATGTTGCACGGTTACGCAGGAAGGTATTTGGAACCATTTATCACAATCACATTAGCATTAGCCACAAGTCATTGCACTCCTGAAACTGGATCAGGCTTGGAGCATGATGAAGCAAAATGAACTCTATACCAGAATGCTGACTTGGTGGAGAGTATCTGCTCTTGTCCTGGTCGCTTCCTTTGCTCCCAGCAGCACAGACTGAGGACAGGTGGTCTGCCTGCTATCTCTTAAATGGGCAGCCACAGAGTCTAGTCTCATTCAACCACTGTGGGTGCTGCTTTAATTATATTGTATTACTGGGCCAGGTTCATGGTTCTTGGGTTAACACAGAATGCCCTAAAAAAAACCAACCTGGGTCCAGGAGTGCCTGAACCCTTATATCTCAGTTCAATTGCTGAAATCAATTGGAAGAAGACTGTCAGTTCTCCCCCATGTTACCTAGACCCAGCTGGTCTCAGCTAGAAGTCAGGAATTTATTGTCACTAGTCCCATGCTGTAGAAACCTTTTTCAGTAGAGATTCAGCTGACATCCTTGCTTTTGATTTTCGGGCATCTCTTAAATCTTTTATTAAATGCAGATGGGCCTTTACCGATGTTTAATTTTAATTTTTTTATTAGCCACTTACAAAGTATTTGTATATATTTTTTTAAAAAATGTGTTTTATATTTTGATTTTTTGCATTATCCCCATATTTTGTGATACGGGAGCACATAAATAAATAAATAAGCATCATATAGCTGAATAGCATCACATATTCCTTATTGCAGCAGTTGCTTGTGTTTGTTTGGATTGATGGGGTGAAGACAGACAGACCAGATTGGTAGGAGCCAGAGTCCGTGATGGGTAGGGCTAACTCACAATAGTTTCCCCCTCATCTTCTTTCCTCCTGGTATCCAAAGACATCCCATGCCAATGCCTGGCTATTTTGCACCCTAGGTAAAGCTAATTACTCCCCCCCCCCAAAGTTGCTAACTTCAATTTTCAAAAACAGATGTCTTGTAGAAAAAAAATGAAAAGCACAAAACTTAAAACTTCTGAATTTATTTTAAATTGCAAGAATAAGTAACACAACAATATCTGATTATTTTTTTCAAATACAAATGAAAATATTTTAGCACACACATCATTTCCAATTCTCTTTTGAATTGTGATGTTAACATTTAAGTCTCTTAAAAGTTTCACTTTCAGGCACATCAAAATCTCACTTTGCACTTTCTTTTGTATTTGAGAAAGATAATCACAAGACTGTGCTTTGTGGGGCAGTGCCCCATCCATCTTCTGTTATCATCATCATCATCATCATCATCATCATCATCATCATGGACCAGCCTCCACTGCCACATTGGTAAATCAGAAATACCACCTTCTACATCAGCATGTGTGCAGGGGTAATACGAGTGCTACCTAAATTTAATGTGTGAAAAGAGGACCACATAAAAAGCCATCATAGCAAACCCTCCAACACGTCACCATGGAAAACCATGGTCACCATGGAAAGGTATGCTGGGTCTCAAACCTTTGATGAGACTTTGAAGATCTATGGCCAGTCAGAATAGGCAATGTAGGGTAGATTGGAGTGGAGAACCTCAGCACCAGTGGACAAATGTGGTCCTCATATTTTCTCTACTTAGCCATTGAGACACTCCCAGGTTCCACCCATTTCTGGCCCTGCTCAGCATTCTCCTTGAGTGCTTTTGTGTGGCTGGAATCTTTCACTGAAGTGTCCTGCTGGCCTGGGTGGAGGGCAGGGGTGGAGCAAGGTGGGTGCGGTGGGTGTGGGCTGCCCCGGGTGAAATCACTGAGGGGGGTGACATTTGGCGCGCTGCTGCCTACGACTCCTGCCTACCCCAAGCTGTCGGGGGAAGGGGGGTAGTTGACCTGGGTGGAGGTGTGTGTGTATCTAGAAACCCCTTGATTTTGTATGGGTAGAATGTAGCCTTCTGTCCAGAGGTCAGAGTCACATGCAAAGCTCTAACTATTTTTGCCTCTGGCATGCAACCTCTGGAATGCTCCACGTTCCACTTGGACTGAAAAAAGGTCCCCCTCTCCTTGTGGGGTAGATTAACCCATAGTTTGACAACATTTAAAGGGCCTGTGCATGCTCATGTATGTTCCCAGTCTTAAAACTGTGTGCCTGGGAAATTTGGGGGTGTGTGGTTGTGTCTATTTTGGGAGACATATGAAATCCCTTGAAATGCATGGCAATAAATGTCTGCTCAAGACTTCCGGGTTGGCGCCATTGTTTAATGGCGGATTCCCTTCGAGCTCCGGAGGGAATCGGCTCCGTAGCGTCTGGGTCTGGCCGCTGCGGCGAAGCGGAGACCCTTAAAATCACAGGCGCGGATGCCTGTGAACACAGAGACTCGGCGGGCACCATTTGCGCCCCCCCAATCCGCGACGGAGCCTTTTTAAAGGCTTCGGAACGGAGGCAGGGTGAGGCGTGGTGCTGAGAGTACTCCCTCGCCTACGGAGTGAAGCCGCAAGCCATTGACAGAGAGCGCCAACTTCTTCCAAGACCGATTGGACTCTAAAACATAAACCCGTGAGTAATACGGAGATTGGAACCTTAAAAAATTTTTAATTTTGGATTTGGAACGAGCGGGAAGGGGCTAAAAAGGAAGTAAACAATTTAAAGCAAAGGACTGGGCAGCTAAGGTCGAGAGAATCTGTTTCTTGTTTTTTAATGAAAGATCCTGACTTCACGGTTCTGACACTATAAGAAGATTTACTGGAGGATAAAAAGAATTTTGGGAGCTGAAATTTCACCCCCCCCCCGAGACCCGGGAACGTCCTATGAGAAAGCCTGTTGCATTGAAGATTTTGACAGCTGTCAAGTGAGCTGTTAGTCAGCTAGTTGTCAGCTGGAAAAAGAGAACATTGTTTCTGCTGTTTTTGCTGGTTTATTTGGTATAACTTGTTGAAAATAAGGAGGGCTGATACAAAATAACTGGACTTTTGGTTTTGAGCTGAAAGGAACATTAAGGAACTAAAATCCCCCTAGAGGGGTAATAGGGACACTACATCACAAAAATGGCTGGAGTATGTAAAATCCAAGCAGAATTGGACAGAGCACTCGTTCTCTTGGGAAACTTGCAAGATGAATACAATGCTTTGTCTACAGAGGTATCACTACTACACTGGACAGTAAACAACAGTTTTGAGCCTGATAAGGACTTGAAACAGGAAGCCTATTCAACTGAACAAATAAATGAAACTGAAAGTGTAGATACGATGGAGCAATATGTTGTTTTTGAAGAAAATGAAGGAGGAGCAGGAGATTTGCAGGAGTCAAAGGAGAGTTACAATATGAGGCCTGACATGATGATAAAAAAGGACAATAAAAATTGGATGTGGAAAGCCTGGTCTGAATGGGAGTCTGGAAAATGGAGAGATCCCCTTTGGAGGAGATCTGAAGACCTGAGGATTACAAATTGGTTGAAGGTGAAAGCTGGAGCTTTGGGGACATTTGGATCTGAAAGAAATTTGAAACAAGAGTTGGAGCACCCCATAGGCTTTGCTTTTAAGTATGGAGGACTGGCTGGAAGCAACATGGATTCTGTTGGGCCGGAGCCCCTCCGAGACTTGGGGCTTAACATTAAGGACTATCAAAGAGACTGGCAGAAAGGAACTGAGAGAGATATAAGGGCCTCGGACGTGAGATCTCCAGGCTAAATAAATAACATAAAGACTGATGGATATTGGTTGGGGACTGGAACCGGGAAAAGGGTGGGTGGAGGTTGGGAATCCAAAGGGTACATAAGGATAATTTGCTTTTTATATTTTGTTAGTGGTAAGGAAATTGGGTAAATCGTGGAAGGGAAATTTTGGTCGACTTTAGGAAAAAGGTTTAAGAATAATTAATGAGGTATAAGCATTGATGTGTGATTTTAATAAGGTAAAATTGGTTTTTTCTTTTTAAATTAATTGAAAATAAGGCTGTTAAAAATAAATTGAGGAAACGGAAAAAAGAAGTAAAGTAAAACAATAGTATGTTAGAACAAATGTTTAAGTTAAGGTAAAGAAATAAGTTAAGGACTTGCTGAACTGACAATTCAAATTGGAATACAAGAAGGGGAGGTGTGAGGAGGTCTGAGAAATAAGGTTAAGAATAATAAGTATCAGAAACTTTATGTGTTTTTTCTATTTTTTTTGTTTAGTTTTGAATATTATGTATTTTTGTGTTTTTTTTTGTGTTGTCTATTTTTTGTTTTTGTTTGTTGTGTGTTTCTTGAAAATGCTAATAAATATTTAATAAAAAAAAAAATGTCTGCTCAAGACAACATTCTCCTGTCTCTACTGACTGATTTTTGCTGAAAATGACTAACTAGCCCTATGCTTCCTGCTACATTTCAGTGGAACACAATCCACCTGAGAGAGCTATACAATGCACTTCATAACTATTTTGTACTGGCACTTTCATTAAAAGGATCAAAGGTGAACAAGCATGCAGAATTAGCTACCTTCTGATCCCTTGAGGTTCTGCCTCCACCGGGATTAGTCAGACAATAAATGTGTGGTATGTTTTACTTATGAATGTGTTGATGAAATTCAACCTTATAAATATCAAGCTGGAAATTCACAAGAGATGCCATGAAGAAATTCTAGGGATGTAGAACCCTGAAATATGTGTTTTGCTTTATAATTGGAGGTGGAAACGATACCCTGACAATTCTGTTTCTTTATTCTTCCATGGGTTTGCTCTGCCCTGAGTCTCTCCTGAATTCTGATTTAGCTAGGAGAATCCCTAAATTAATTTAGAAATTGGAGCATGCAGAGTTTGCCACTGCTGCAGTTCATTGCAAATGTGACAGCTGGTGTGGTGCAGTGGGTATAGCTTTGGAGATGAATGTGGGAAATCAGGGTTCAAGTTGTTGCTCTGCCATGATGCTCACTGGGTTACATTATTAGGTTATTCTTTCTCTCTCCGTCTAATCTCACAGGCAGAGGTAGCTGGAATGATGGGTTAGTGACAGTGACAGGTTTACAGAGTCAGTGTGGGGCTGGTCCCCTGAGGGGGGTGGGGCTGCCCAGGAACATTAGCAAAGTAAAGGTAAAAAAAGAGAGTAAAGGACCCCTGGATGGTTACGTCCAGTCAAAGGCAACCATGGGGTTGTGGTGATCATCTTGTTTTCAGGCCGAGGGAGCCGGCGTTTGTCCACAGACAGCTTTCCGGGTCATGTGGCCAGCATGACTAAATCACTTCTGGTGCAACGGAACACTGTGACAGAAACCAGAGCGTGTGGAAATGCCATTTACCTTCCTACAGAAGCGGTACCTATTTATCTGCTTGCACTGGCATGTTTTCGAACTGCTAGGTTGGCAGGAGCTGGGACAGAGCAACGGGAGCTCACTCTGCCACTGGGATATGAACCACCAACCTTCTGATCAGCAAGCCTAAGAGGCTCAGTGGTTTAGACCACAGGCCACCCGCGTAGCTAAGTAGCTCTGACCTTGCTGCCACCCTGCTCCCTCCTGGTAGGCTGCAGCAAAGCCACTGTCAGGAGGGTGGTGGTGCAGCACAACCCCACCACACAAGCTGCTCCTCTTCACAGAAAGGACAAAATTCTCTGTGTATGTGTGTGTTTGAAGAACCCTGGAGGAAAGCTAGGATATAAATGTAACAATAAATAAAACTAAGGTGTGCCCACTCATTGATATTTGAAGGGCTGTAAGATAGGGACACGGGTGGTGTTGTGGGTTAAACCACAGAGCCTAGGACTTGCTGATCAGAAGGTCGGCAGTTCGAATCCCTGTGACGGAGTGAGCTCCCATTGCTCAGTCCCTGCTCCTGCCAACCTAGCAGTTCGAAAGCACGTCAAAGTGCAAGTAGATAAATAGGTACCGCTCTGGTGGAAAGGGAAGGTAAACAGTGTTTCCGTGCGCTGCTCTGGTTTGCCAGAAGCGGCTTAGTCATGCTGGCCACATGACCCCGAAGCTGTACGCTGGCTCCCTCAGCCAATAAAGCAAGATGAGCGCCGCAAGCCCAGAGTCGGCCACGACTGGACCTAATGGTCAGGGATCCTTTTACCTTTACCTTTAATGCAGAAGATGGAACAGATTTGCTCTGTTGGTCCAGAGGCCAGGACTATAACAGGGAAGTGGGCTCTTTCACTGGCGGCAGCAGTGGAATGTCTTTCCTGCTGAAATATGAGAGCCCCCATCAGTATTGGCATTCCACCAGCTCTTGAAGACTGTCTAGACAAGCATTCCCCTGAAATGAACTTTCTGATCTAATTGTTTTTATTGCTCTTTTAACTGTTTTAATTATGTTTTTTAAGAAACTTGGCTTTATTATGTATTTTAATTATAGATGTTTTGTTACTGACTGTATACTTGTGAATTGCTTAGAAGCCATTTTGGCATATGCATATATGTTCAAAAGCATACCTGCATGTGTATGTTTGTGTGTGTGTTGATAATAATATTATTATTATAATGATGATAATGGATAGAAATGACAAGGAAACATTAAGCATTAGGAAAAACCTCCTAGTGGTAAGAGCTCTTTGAACAGAGTGCCTGGGAGGTGGAAGGCTCAACTTCACTGATGTTATTTAAACAGAGACTTGATAGCCATCTGTCAGGGATGGTCTTGCACTAAACAGGGGGTTGGATGAGATTACCTCCAAGATCTCTTCCAACTCTAAAGCTCTCTGATTTTATGACTCCATTTGCAAACAGCTTCCTAAGCCCCCAAAGGCCACAAGCCTCTCACAATCTCTTTCTTGTGTTGCAGCATTGAGTGTGCCTTTTGCATTATGCAACAGGGAAATATGTTGCCTTCTGTTTTGACAATTTGATTACACTCATGTTTAATGCTCAGATGCAATCTAGAGTCCTGTTGCAGCTCCGTTAAACTGCCATGATGCAAAGAAAAGAGGAGTGAATGGGCAGGCAATATCTGGAAAAGTCATGGAGCCCCGTTCTTCTCAGTGAATTAAGAGATAGGCTTCACTTAGGTGACGATGACTCTTACAATCTTTCACCTTTGGGGAGGGGCAAGGATGCAGTTAACTATGCATTATGATTCACACATCATCTGCTGTGCTCATAGACTCCAATCTATTTATTTGTAAAGGGTTATACAGCTTGTAGACATACTAGGGGCCCAACAGAAAGGGGGAGGGAAGGAGGAGGAGGAGGAGAGGGCCTCCTTATGCTAGCAGAAACATTTTGTCTTCCCACTCCCTTCCCACAAGCCCCTAAAACATCCTCAAGCTGTGGCTGACCAGACATGTGCTGTGATTCCCAGCAAGTGGTATTTAAAGCCACAATGCCTCTGAAAGTGGGGGCAGAACATAACCACCATTGCCAGGAGTCACAGAGGAGGCACAAGGGCTTTCCTGGTGCTCCTAGCTGAAAATCATTATAGGTGGCTGGGTGGTGTCTATTCTTGATTTGAACTTCATTTTTTTATAGCTGGTTTCTTAGAATACCTGCTTACATAATGCCTCAGCAGGATGATCTCCAGGGTCCAAAGTGTCTGGCTGACCAGGAAGCTGTCCACAGAGCCCTGAGGAGCTCCAGAGGATGTTTCTCTGTCTCTCTCCCCATCAGAGGATTCTTTAAAAAAATTAAGTGAATTAGAACAATGGTGGTGGGGAAAGTCCATTGACCATGCCGATAGGATTTGGAGTCCAACAACAGCTCTAGGGTCACAGCTTCATCCCCCATCCCCTGTGCTTAGGAGTTGCATTGGTATGAATGGTGTGATTAGAGATCACTGTGGCTTTCTATTATTATTATTATTATTATTATTATTATTATTATTATTATTAAACAATTTATATACTGCTTAACTACAATTGCCTCTAAGTAGTATTCAAAAAAACAACAACAATGCAGAAAAGAAACGATGAAATCAGATTTTGATTAAAATGCCTGCTGATGGTTTTTTAAAAGTCTTGAGTAGGTATCTGAAGTTCATCAAGGAGGCAGTCTGTCTGACCTCAACTGGAAGGGAGTTCCATAAAACTGGGCCCACAATATTGGATGTCCAGCTTCTGAGAGATGTGAGCTGTGTATCTGAGGCATGGGGGACCATGAACAGTGACTCCCCCAAATATCTCAGTGATCAGGCAGAGATATAAGGGATCAGGCAGTCCTTGAGGTATCCTGGACCCAAGTTGTTCAGGGCCTTGTAAATTAGTACAATAACTCAAACTGGGAAAATCAAATAAACTAATCATGTCATTTGCTAGGTCTCAAAGCAGTTCTCTGTCAGGAATGGCTTCCAATTGCAAAATTGTCCATACTATTAGCTCATGGAGGAGGGAAGGAGTAGAATGGCTGGGTGTTAAGAGGCCTCAAGTATTTCTAGCAGCAGAATATAAAACAAAGCATGAGCAACAGAAAGTTCCATATTAAATGTCACTGCATACGTTGTTCTCCCCAGTTGGCTGTCAAGGAGAATAAAGCATGTGGAAGATTGCGCTCTGTGCGAAGGCTACACAGCTTGACTTGGCTAATAAAGGTTGATTGTATGGGATTAGGAGCAATACAAAACATATTTTAATGAATAATATTTTCAAATAACTCAAGACAGAACCATTACCGGGTTTATCTATTTGCATCAGCAATCTGCTGTGTTTGTAAAACCTGCTTACGCCTTTTGGATTTAAATTATTTTTATGCGAGGGACCCATCGAGTAGCTTTATACAGTGCAGTTTCAATTGTGTTTCCTAGAGTCTCAGTGCCATATAGGGCTGATTTATCATGGTTTCGTGGATCCTTCTTGTCAATACACCAATGCTTAAACTGGGAACTGGAGCATTTAAAGCATGTGGAGGAAATGCAGACCACCTAAGGTACCAGCCAGTTTAGATTTACCTGATGACCCTGCAGTTTCTCACTAACCCACACTGCTGTTACTCCTCCTTCTCCAATATCTATATTATTTACTCAGTGCCATCAATGCATGTGGTGCCAAAGGACAGGATCCTCCGTCCGAAAACTTGCTATTACAATGCAATTTATCCAACCATAGCATCTTTGTATTTTGCCAAGTATTCAAGTAGCTGGGGCCCAGAAAGGGTTATATGAATGGGGCACAGCAGTTTGAGAAATGCTGATATGGATGCTACAGAGCAGCTCTGCTCTTTGGAGGCAGTCCAGTTTGAGCTCCCTGAGAGCTTTGGCTGTGTTCCAGCTCTCAGACATTCCCTTGGCAACCGGCATTTTAAGGGGTTGGGGAGTCTCCTCTGACCACTGTTCAGCCTGCGTCAGATCTAATCCTCTCTGTTCTGCAGCCGGCTGTAAAGTTCCACTAGGAGCTGGCTTATTCCTGACAGAGACCAGTTAGTGATGTGGTTGAGTTGACAGGAGAGTCAACAGTGTACAAAAGTAGGAAGAGGGGATCCCAGAGAAGCTGGAAGTTCTATTTCCATTGCTGGAGTCAGAATGCCTCTGAATACCAGCTACTGAGAATTACAGTTGAGGAGCACACTTGCACTTGTGTCATGCTTGCAGGTGGCACTGTGGTCTAAACCACTCAGCTTATTGGGCTTGCTGATCAGAAGGTTGGTGGCCCAAATCCCCACAACAGGGTGAGCTCCCATTGCTCTGTCCCAGCTCCTGCTAACCTAGCAGGTCAAAAGCACGCCAGTGCAAGTAGATAAATAGGTACCATTGCGGTGGGAAGATAAACGGTGTTTCCATGTGCTTTAGTTTCCATCACAGTGTTCCGTTGTGCCAGAAGCGGTTTAGTCATGCTGGCCACATGACCCGGAAAGCTGTCTGGGGACAACTGCTGGCCCCCTCAGCCTGAAAGAGGATGAGCGCCACAAACCCCTAGTCACCTTTGACTGCACTTAACCGTCCAGGGGTCCTTTACCATGCTTGCAGGCTTCCCATAGCTATCATGTCAACCACTGTGAGAAAAGAGTGCTGGACGAGATGTGTTTCTGCAGAGCTTTTATGCATTTATCTTCATACACTGGTCAACTGTCCTAAATCTACACAGGATGAGCTTGGCTTCCTCTTTGCTGTCTTCAGATGAAGTGAGAATTTCATGTGGAGAAGGTTTTGCTAACATTTCCTGAATAGAAGCTAGTTAACATTTGAGATTTCTTCAGGTGGTGGGTCATCACCAAACAAGAACAGGTTAAGAAGTCATTGTGCTTCATCTGAAAGTGAAGCAGCAGCTTTTCAAGAGAACAGAATGCAAAGAACCTTTGCCTAGCATTGAAGGGTGGGCTTATTTTATTTTATTTTTGCTTCCCTGGAACATGCAGGCTCTCAATCCGTCCAGAGCCTAGGGGTAATAATACAAGGCTTTTGCATGCAAATATATCAATTTATTTCTACAATAGAAAACCACTGAAGGCTGGAAGAGAAGCTACCGTGACGCAGATAATTATATTGTCTTTCCTATCAAAACCTTCTGCCCTTCTTCTGATTCAGGAGAGGAAGAATAAGAATGAGACTTTCAAATCTCAAAGCTGCACATGGTTAGAGGCATCAACCTTCACACTTGCACTGACTCGTCTGTTCTTGGCTGATTCCTGCCTTCTCAACACCCACTTGGCTGCAATTTCCCTGCTTCTGTGGTTCCCCCTGTTTCATTGTAATGTGTCGACCTAAATCACTTTTGCTGGCAGAGCTGGTGCTGGAGGAGGAGCTTTTCCCTTTGAGTTTTAGCAAGGCTTTCATTTCCACCACCTTCACTTTAAAAGCATGGAGATGGTTCAGAATCAGTTGATTTTGGAAGGGGTAGTAGTGCATTGGCTTTAATGCTTTTTACACTGTATCTTGGGCACCTCTTCCTCAGCACATCCACTGTAGGGAAGGAAATATCAGTCACTGAACATTAGCAGAGTTCAGAGTTCCCCCCTCAGTATACTGGTTTCGGATAGTGATCTCTCTACTGTTGGACAGGTGTTCATGGGAGAAGGTGGTCCTTTAGATAACCTGGCCACAGATTGTTATACAGGCTCTTCATCCATGCATAGAACATTTGCCTATTTGGCTCAGTTTTGACTGCACCAACCTTTAGCAACCTGGTGCCTTTCATATGTTTTTCCCTTGTTAAAACTCACTTGTATTAGGGGTGGACGGATGCAGCCCTCTTAAGGAGATGGGCTATGTTTTTGTCACAGAGTTGTTGTGAGGATAAAATGGAGAGCCATGTATGGCACCTTGGAGGACAGGGTGGAATGTAATTCATAGAATCATAGAACTGTAGGACTGGAAGGGACTGTGAGAGTCATTTAGTCCAATCACCTGCAATGCAGGGATATTCAGCTAAGGATGAACCTGCAACCTTGACATTACCAGCACCAGGCTCTAACTCACTGAGCTATCAACACTTATGCTTAGTGCTCTGTAAAAACAAACAGACATACAAAAAAACCCCACAAAACACTCACTGAGCTATCTATGTCGAAGTAGGTACTTATTTAAGGCATTTTCACCCTGCTCTTCAGCTGAAACAAGCTCCAGCAATGGCTTGCAAAACTTGGTAGATGAATAAATCCCTGGGATTATTGTTTAGTTTTTATTTTTATACCCCCTTCATTGTGACAGTCACAGGGGAGTGTACAACAAATGAAACACTGCAAAATATAATTAAGTCATTAAAAGCAATCCACATAAGATAGCCACATAACTAATACATCGGTTGTGTCATACTTAGAACTGCCTTCATTTATCACATGTCTTCACTCTAAATGCCTGAAGAAAGAGGTGTGCATCCCTTCACCTGTATGGTGTGGATGTGAGCCAGGATCACAACCCAGGAAGCAGCATGAGTCGTACTGAGGGACTACCAGCACTGGGAAACTACTTAAACCTGCAGATAAGATCTTCTAGGTGAAGTTTGATTCTTTTCTACCCATGCTGCCCCACACTGCTGCTCCACATAGTTGAGGATTCTTTTAAAAGAATGATCCTCTAAACATACTCACTTGCATTAAAGGTGGATGGATGCATCCATATCAATTCTGAATGTTTTCATTCATAAATCTGTTCCACCCCTTTTCCAAATTCATCTGTAGCATTCCTCTCAAATGGAAAAAAGTCAAGTGTTCATTTTCAAATACACATTCGTCACAAAATATGTATTTAAACATATATTGTGTATACGAATGGTTTGTAGATAAGTTTTCTTACAGAAAACAGAACAACTAACAACGGATACTCTTCCAGCAACACCCCACTCACCACCTACCCAAACATAAACCTATCCCTGCTTTAAAATGTAATTTTATCTCAAGGTACACATTTCAAAATGTTTCTTTAATCCTAAAATGCATTTTGAAGAATTTTTTACACTTGTTGGAGCAAAGAATTATTTTGCAGAATTTGATGAAAGACAAAACACCAAGGATTGTTCTATTCTAATATATGCATTGGTCCAGGAGGTATGAATTAGAGCTTTCAAAATGCAGACTGAATGAAATTATCCATTTCTGGCTTGGAAAAAAAATTGCTCCTCTATCAATGAATTCATAAACAGAAGCTAATTTTAACTTAGTAATGACCAACTTATGCTAATATTATGTAAATGCAGCAGGACACTCTCCTCTTAGGAAGAGGCAATCAGTCTCAAGTATCTCAAGGGTTGTGTGTCCCTGGTCTCAAAGACTTTTAAAGCATTAAGGAGTAACATTTATTCAACTCCCTTTGGACTGTTTCTATCTGTCTCACTGTGCCTTTTGCTTATGGGTGAAAATATCATAGACTCATAGGTTGGAAGGGACCTTGAGGGTCATTCCCTGCAATGTAGGAATCTAAACATGCAGTCACCCATCCACTTTGAAACCATACTGTGTTAGGATTCATTCCCCGTGTTGCAGTAATGGGATTGATTTTATCACATGACGGTGTATATTTTCATTCCACATTGTGGGAAACGACAGAGACAGGATGTTTGTATTACTGTGTTTCTGTGATGTAGGACTTTTGTCCTTTACTTTTTTTCTTTGCTGTCTGATGCTGAAGAGAAAAGAGCTGAGTTACGATGCTCTGAGTGTGCATATGTAAATAAACGTAGTATAGCCAAATGCTGCGCTACCGAGTCTGTACACTGACTGCCTATACTCTGCTGATCCTGAAGTGTGCCGATGCTGTGATGTTCAGGCTGGAGAAAGATTTTGAATCTCCCGAATGGCCAACCAGGAGGGAGAAAACATGCCAGTTGGGCATGTGTCTCTGCCGGACTCCTACTCGTGTGTAGGACCTCCTGACATACTGGACCCTGCTTCAGCTTTGTAAATGTGCTAACAGTTGTATTGCTGCACCACTACATGAAGGGAAAGCCAGTTTATGCTCTGCAACAAGGGCAATGGGCAAAACTCTGCATTCGTTTAGATTTCATGCCTTCTTAGAAGCCTCTTGATGGAAAAGCAAGAAAGTGGCATCCAGCTCAGAACCTTTAGGCATAACTCATGAAATAAAATGTTGGATTTCTTGAAATGTTTAAAGGTCATAGGCACACATTATATCTATATATAATAGCTGGCTTCCATTTATTCCATATCACACTGAACCCTCCAGCACACCATGCTTCCTTTGAGCTTTAGGGTACCTTACACACATCAGAAGACCCACTAGATAGGGAGCAATGCCTTCAACCAAAGCACAGTCATTGCAGGCCCACAGACAGGGTGTCAGGGTCTTGTTACATCTGGCTAACCTCTCTGGAAGGAAGCTAGTCATGGAAGCACAGGCTCTTAGATACAAGTTAGCCTTGCGTCCTTTGGCTATGCAGAATCTTCAGACTAAATTTGGCCCATCAAAGTGTTGGGGGTTTTGCTAATACCATAGATAGTGCACCTAGTGCACCTAGGAGCACAGGAAGTTGCTTGTCTACTGAGTAACTTCATAGGTCCACAAATCTAAGTACAATGGTACCTTGGGTTACATACGCTTCAGGTTACATACGCTTCAGGTTACACACTCCGCTAACCCAGAAATAGTGCTTCAGGTTAAGAACTTTGCTTCAGTATGAGAACAGAAATCGTGCAGTGGCAGCACAGCAGCAGCAGGAGGCCCCATTAGCTAAAGTGGTGCTTCAGGTTAAGAACAGTTTCAGGTTAAGAATGGACCTCCGGAACAAATTAAGTACTTAACCTGAGGTACCACTGTATTTTCTACAATGACTGGAGGAGGCTCACCAGGGTTTCAGGCAGGAGTCTTTTTCTAACTGTACCTGAAGATGCTGGGGATTGAACCTTTGACCTTCTGCCTTTAAGTCAAACGCTCTACCACTGCTCCCATTTCTCCTCTTGCATGAGAATTTTCTAGTTTTACAAAAAAAACACCACGCAAATAGGGCTTAAGTCTCTAATACGTCCCTTAATTACATCGGTGAAACAAGCACATTGTCAAAGAGAAGAAATCCCACGCAATTGTGTCCAAAATCCCTTGCTGGCTTTCTACCTATGGAACCAGCTTTTCCTTCTCTTGGTATTAGAAACCATCTAATTCAATTTGTTTAAAAGACACCACTTTAGTTACTTCTAGCATGTATTAATTTTGCCATTAAGCCTTAATCCTTCTTTAACTACATTTAGTGCAACATTTCATTAATCCATTAGCATGCTCCAAACCCAATTTTTCTTGCAACACACTGAGCCCGCTCTCCCTTGCATATCCCAAATTCCTGCGGTGTGGTTGCCTCCCTGTGTTTGTAAAGGAGCCAAGAGGCCAGCATGTTTGATTGCACACTTTACATTCAAACACAAACAAACTCCCCCTGAGTCCCTTCGAAGGTCCTCTCCATGTGGAGCACTCCTTCTGTTGAAGTCTGCCTTGGAGATGGAATTATTCCAAATTCATCTTTAAAAACAAAAACAACATGCACACAAAAACAACAAAAAACGACAGCAGCTAGGTCATTTTAGCAGGGGGAGAAATTGGTTCTGCTCCGCTTAATTACTTGAAATCGAGAACCATGTGCTTCCTGCCACAATTAATTAGTCTGCTGGCTGTTTCCATAGCTTGAATTCTAATTATGTGGAGTGACATTCCTGCCATGAAACATTAGTATCCAAACTAAGAGATAGGCTCATATTGTCATGGCCCCTGACTGCTGGAACAGCTGGGGCAGATTGCAAAAACGGAAGCAGAGAAGCCCTCCTGCTCTGAATTTCTTAGAATGTATTGACACTGGTGCCTTAGTATTCACCAATGACTTTTTCATGTGCATTTCACTTAACAGCATCTTCATCAAGGCATGCATAATTTGCAATCCACCCTATTCAACACAGCCCACCAGCCCCTATGACAGCCTTCCAGAGACCCAATAAATCCCTGCCCCCAGTACTTGCCATGGACTATAAAACAGGAAGAATGTCAAGCACTTGCTATAATGCACCAGTAGTGGGCTTCATTCCTCTCCATGGTTTACAATTTGATCTACGCATTATTCAGTCAAGGGATTGGTCCTGACTTATTGTGCTGCAACCTGCCTGAGGCTAGTTAACCTGAAAGTTAGGGATGGGCTGATCAGATACACCCATCCCAGTTTGGTTATGCTTGTACTCAGTCATAAGTGTGTCCTGTCCTGTTGCAATCTCAGAGCTACAATTCCCAGAGTGTTTTAACAATCAATCCCTCTTCACAGGGAATTCTGGGAAATGTAGTTCTGTGAGGAGAATAGGCGTCTCCTAGGTAAAAGGTAAAGGACCACTGGGTGGTTAAGTCCAGTCAAAGGCAACTACGGGGTTGCGGCATAGTATAGTGGTACCTCGGGTTAAGTACTTAATTTGTTCCGGAGGTCCGTTCTTAACCTGAAACTGTTCTTAACCTGAAGCACCACTTTAGCTAATGGGGCCTCCTGCTGCTGCCGCGCCGCCAGAGCACGATTTCTGTTCTCATCCTGAAGCAAAGTTCTTAACCTGAAACACTATTTCTGGGTTAGCGGAGTCTGTAACCTGAAGCAAATGTAACCTGAAGCGTATGTAACCTGAGGTATCACTGTACCCTTAAAAATGACAGCTCCCAGGATTCTTTGAGGAAAGCCATCACTGTTTAAAGCAGATCGAGCCCAGATCAGGAAACAAATTCTCAATTGGACTTCTACCCCGGCACCTCTCAGTTTGTAAAGCAAGCATGACTGGCTTATGAGGCATGTTTGCCACAGAGACTTCCAGTTGGAAATGTGGTTCAGTAATTTGGTTCTGTTAATTTTTAAATGTGCATCGTCTACGTTTTCCACTTACACAAAGCTCAAAGCCCCCATAGCATTTATGGTTGATTTATATTTATGCACAATAGAGGCAGAACCCATCACTGAGAGCTTAGGAGCAATATTGTGTTTCTAATGTTTCTGCACTGTGATGATCCTGGCAGCCTTCCTTCAAGGAGCCGAGCAACCCTTTGCCAAGTGCATCAGGTCTAATATCTAATTCCCAGCTAAAACTAGGTAGCATGGAGCACTGGGTCAACAATGGAAACAGAACAGGAAAGAAATCAAGTTCTCTCATTTTTAGACTGAAAGGTAATGACAGAGAGGATGCGGTGAGATTTTAGTATGTGTGCTCCTTACAAGCTAAGGGCTTTGCATTGTAGCGTGCCAAACATTGTTACATTTTCTGCAACTGTTTTATATAGATCATAGCAGGACCAGAAAAGGTTTTTCAAGTCATCTGCTCTGAGCCTGTATTACATTCCACCTTACCTAACCTGATGCTGAATGTCGGCAGTAATCTTGTCTCCCTTGGTGAGTATAATCTGCCATACCTTTGCTCTGACTACAAGAACCTCTCTCTAATATCTTGGCTAAACTTCCCCTTCCTTTGCTCTGGGCGATTTCTTCCTGACCTGCCATCTTCCAGGCAGTGCATTAATTCGTTCCTTCATTTGTACTGTTACCTTGAAGATATTGAAGTGTGATCATATTCCCCCTGGGCCCTTGCCTTGCTAGGCCCCCTCAGTCTCTGCTCTTGTGAAGGTTTATTGGTTTTCTGTTATATTTTCACTTCTAATTTTAATTCCTTCATCTCATCTGTACAGAGAGTTATTAAGCAAAGAGGATTTAGTAAGCTGGTCTGTCTCCCAGGACTCGGCTAATACACGCTCAGCTCCCTATTCTGCCATAGGCTCCCTCTGGGACTTCACCCAAGTCCTCCCATTTCTTTCATTGTCTCTGTTTCTTGCCTACAAAGTGGTGGAACCACCACTTGGAGCCCACTGGGGAATGCTGCACAAATGTTGAAAACCAGAAGGGCCTCTAACTGCAAGTAACTCTATAACCTAGGTGTAATTGCTCCAGGAATGCACTGGGATTAAATAGAATTGGTTTTGGTTTTTTTAACTTATCCATGTGTCTTAATACTGAAATTCCTATACCTACCTACTCGGGAATAAGTCCCAATGAAGTCAGTGACTCTTGCTTCTGAGTAGACACATGCAGGATTCACTGTATGATAACTGTGTAGGGATTTATTTATTTTATTTAATTTATTGCATTTTTTAAAAAATCCTACGTTGTTCTCAAATCAGCTCAAGGTGGCATACATGGTTATCATTCTCCCCATTTAAACCCCACAGACAAAAGAGAAAACAAAGGAGGACTCAGGATCAATCAGGGAACCTTTCAAAAAAAATAAATCCTGTTCATCCCCCAATATAGAGATGACTAACAAAATCCATTCAAACCATGCAGAGAAGGGAGGCTGGTTGCCACACCAAATACAAAGAGGAAGAAGAGAGAGGATCTATCAAAGGCTTGCATACAGTCTCGTGTCTGTCTGTCTGTCTGTCTGTCCCCATGTTGTGACATCAGTGAGTCATCATAATGTGGCCTCCAATTCCAGTCTCAAACAGAGGAGTGACAAATTTGTTCTGTGGTGGTGCACAATTCTTTTCCGTTTTCAATGTGGTGTGTGTGACAATTTTAATGAGGCTTAATGTCAGAGGTTTTCCTGTAAAACTTGCTTCATTTCAGGGAAAGACCATGGAGTAGAACTGTGCTAGAGCACACATATTGTATTAGGCATGACAGTTCACCATTGACTAGCCTGCAGCTGACCAAGGAGTTTGGAGGATCCATCTCCAGACTGAATGTGGCCTCACAAACTTCATCTGTTGAGTCTCAAACCCAAGGGCTTTAAATAAGAAGCCCCACATCCTCCAGTCACCCTCAGTATAAGTGCTTCCTTCCTTTCCTGCTAGGAGCGGTGGTGGAACCAATGAGAGGCAAAATGGAGTCTCCTTCCATTTCCTCTGACCCTCTCTGGGCCTCCATTTTATTGGTTTTGTCCCATCAGCAGTACTAAATTAAGATTCAGCTGCCAATTCAATTGGCTCCGTATACAGAGGGGCATCTTGTCCTTTGCTCTAGGTACCAACTGTTACAAAAAAGGAGCAATGCAGCAGCGCGCTCCAGGTGGCTGGAAGGCCAAACAGGATGTTGATGTTTGGGACTGTTCCGTGGGAACAAAGGGACAGTCTATTCACACCACTGAGCACCGGATGTTAGCTCAGAGTGTCACATGACCTGTACTGGAAGTACATGGGAGGGGTTATTCTCTCTCTGCTGTTGGTGTTGAGAGAGTGCAGACACGTTTTCTCTGTACTGCTGGAAGGACAGAAATAAAGGCATGTAAACACATTTCTGTCTGTCTCTTCCCCTCCCTGGGGATGGCAGGGGAGGAGTGGTGTGTTCTTCTCACGTTAGAGGAGGATCGCCGATTGAGATCTCGCCTGATCTTGCCGGGAGTCGCAGACGGGGAGTTACTTGAGAACTCCCTGGCTGTCGGGGCTCCTTCTCCCATTGCATTTTCATTAAGGTGGCAGATGACACAAGCACATTACACTGATGTCTGATGTCTGCGGAGAAGTACAAATGTAATGACTGTACAACCTATAGCCGGTTCCTAGTCGGTCTCACCACTGCAGCAGAAGTGGCCTAAGAGGTCACAAGTCAGGCTGGGAGGCAGTCATGAGCATAATGTTTTCGGACATGACACTTTCACACTATTGCAGAGAGTTCATGCCCGAGTTACATCTGGGAATAAGCTTACATTTAAAAAATGGGTTGCCACATGTCCTCTTTTTCCAGGACACATCCTCTTTTCATGGGTATGTAAAATGAGAGTTATCATAGCAATCCATAGTTAAAAGTAGAAGTCAGAAAATGTGTGCTCTTTTCTGTTCTTCAGAATAAGGTAAAAGTAAAGGACCCCTGGGCGGTTAAGTCCAGTCAACGGCAGTGGCGTAGCGTGGGTTGTCAGCACCCGGGGCAAGGCAAGTAATTTGCGCCCCCTAACCCGTGGATTTTAGCACTTGAGTGCGAGCGCCCCCCCCCGATGTTGCGGCCGGTGTGGCCGGCCCCCCCTGCACCCCCCCCACGCTACACCACTGGGGCTGGGGGCGAGCGAAGGAGCCAAGGACCCCCCCCAAAGGCTCAGCAGGAATTTATTAAATTTATTATTTGCGGAGCCCCCGCGGGCCGAGGCAGCCGAAGCCCCCTCCCCGCCCCCTCCTCTCCTTGGGCTGTAGGTGGAGCCCGCGCTCTGAGGCGCTCCAGATCCGGGCTTGGCGAGCGCCTCTCCTCCTCCAGGCCGGGTCCGGGGGCTTCCAGCCACGCTCCGTCCTCACCCCCCCCCCGCGGCTGAGACTTGCGCTGAGAGCCGGAGCCAGCAGCGCCCCCTTCCGCCGGGACACCCTCGCCCGCCCGCCGGCTTCCTCTCGGAGGGTTTTGGGGAGGGCAGGGCGCGTCGAGGCCCCTTGGAGCTCTCCTCCCTCCCAGTCGGCAGAAGCAGCCGTCGCCTGTGGCTGGGTCGAGGGGATGGTGGCGGCGGCGGCGGCGGGGTGCGGAGGCTGCCCGTGCCCGGCGTCGGCGCTGCTGCAGCGGCTGCTCCTTCTGCGAGCAGTGAGTGGAGCGCAGCCGCAGCGGCGGCGGGGGGCGCGTGCGTGCTAGGGCGCAAGGCTGGCGGTGGCGGCGGGGAGCCCGGCGGAGGAAGGAACTTGTCCCTTCCCTCTGGACTCGCGCCCCCCCCCAGATGTTGCGCCCGGTGCGGCCGGCACCCCTGGCACCCCCCACGCTACGCCACTGGTCAACGGTGATTATGGAGTTGTGGCACTCATCTTACTTTCAGGCCGAGGGAGCCGGCATTCGTCCACAGGCAGCTTTCCAGGTCATGTGGCCAGCAGGACTAAACCGCTTCTTGCCCAACGGGACACTGTGATGAGTGCCAGAGCGCACGGAAATGCTGTTTATGCTCCCGCCACAGCGGTACCTATTTATCTACTTGCACTGGCGTGCTTTCATACTGCTGGGTTGGCAGGAGCTGAGATGGAGCAGCAACCCTAATTAGAAAAATATTTCCCCACAATTTCCCATTTTCTTTCCCTGCTAAGGAAAAAAATGAGATGGGGGAAGGGGTACAAACAGCACAGCTTAGGACAGTGGTTCTTGAGGTGGGTGGCATTGGCCCCTGGGAGGTGGTGAGACTGCCTTGGGGGCATTTAGATGCAAGAGATTGGCAGGGGGGCTGTAGGCATAGTTGTCAACTTTTCCCCTTTTCTTGCGAGCAATCCTATTCGGAATAAGGGAATTTCCCTTAAAAAAAGGAAAACGTTGACAGCTATGGATATCTGACTTTGAAATGCAGGTATCATTGGATCAGGTTTGTTGAATTAATTGAACTAAATAGTTTTAGTTGAATCTTAAATAAATATGCAAGTTTCATTGAGTTTTCTTCATTGAGTTTTCATTTGAGTTTCATTGTGTTATTACCTTCCTTAGTGTGTCATGCAAACCATTATTCTGAACAATCCTTTTTATATGGTAGTGGGCACTAAGGATGACTTTATGGAACCAAGAGGGCAATTTAGTGACAGCTAAATTACTATTTTAGGAGTGCCTGGCGTGCTCGGTCCATGGGGTCACGAAGAGTCGGACACGACTAAACGACTAAACAACAACAACAACAAGTGCTGAGACAAAAAATGGCCAGAATTTAAAAATTCAGGATTTTTTCTTTGGGGGAGAGCAACTTCAAAAACAGAGATATTTCAGGGGTGTTTAGTAGAGCAATATTTCTGCAGTGTTTTGTGGGGCACCTTTATCATCCGTCCCTAAGAGGGAAAGTTTCCATTTTGATTCCTGCTCTTCTTGCCTCTGCCAGAAAAGCAAGAATGGTTGAATGGAAATCCCCAGTTCCTCCACACACTGCTAGACAAGTTAAGATGAAAAAGGATGCGCCTGACGGCCTGACATTGCACACAGCTCTATCCAAGACAGCAGCCCCCTTCTGTGTGATACCCAGTGCATACCTGAGTGAGTTTTCTCCAAGATGCAAAGCCAAAGGAACCCCAAAGCAGAAATATAGTGCATGCAGCAGAGAGGAAATTCTCCTGTGTGAACATGGAGGACTCCAGCTGACAGCTAGCTACAAACCACAGTTGGCATCACAGTATGTCACCCAATCCGTTGCTTTTCAGATAAGCTTTGACATTTAAGAGCCAGGCCTGCTGCCCACAGCTTATACTCTGCCCAAGGCACAATGAGAAACAAACCCAGGGGTGACCTAAATCCATCGGAGCAAAACTCTGCAGGGCTAATTTATTTCAGCTTGGGCTTGAGTGCTCTACTGACACCCTGCAAAAAAAAAACATTGACCAACTTTCAAATAATGAGCAGTTTCCATTGCAAATGCCTCTCTCTATATATATATAATATTTAAGGTATAATCTAAGCACATCGTTTCTGGAAAGAAGTGGCCAATGACCATATTTGGGATTCCTTGGATTTAATGTGCCAGCAATGAGAAGGCTAACTCTGGAAGTTTTACATACCCACAGAGATAGTACTAGAAATGGGGGGTGGGGGTGGAAGGAGATACAGAATGTTACCCATTCAGAAGCCACACTATTTAAGCTAGGTGTCAACAACCTTTTGGGCCAGTGGATGCATTTGGAAATTTGTGAAAGTGCTGTAGGCACCAGCCACAAAATGGCTGCCTTGGGGGTATCACATTTTTAAAAAAGGCTGACATGGGATTGTGACATGACACAAAATGGCTGTCACACCTGAAAGAACTGAGAAAGAGACAGGACCACACAACATTCTGGGCACGCCCCTCATCAACTCTCCTGATCAAGGGAGTGGGAAGGCACCCAAATCAACCCCCACTGTGCTTGCTCACAGAGAAGTGCTTTGCACCTCTCCTTTGTTCGAAATAGACTGAAGGGTGTATGTCCATTTCTAGCACCCAATGATATTTAAGGGGTGTGAAGGCTAATACATAGGGAGCAGGACAAACCATGTGGAACACACAGCTTTGTCCCCTAACACCTCACCACCACTCCCTGCTGCTTGCCATCCGACACCTAAAGCAGTTGCCTGCCTCCTGTCTAATGGTAGAGCTGGTCCTGTCATAAACAGAAGAATTCAAAGAAGGAAAGAATAAGAAAAACCACTCCAAAATCCCAAACTTGCAGCAGCATTATCCAGTATGGTAGCCATGACAGTAATGCAGAACATACATACCTTACAAAAAAGAAGTGTACAAAAGTAGGTGGTGTATAACTTTTTAAATAATAAACAAAGGCAGTGGGGGACACACATAGTATTCCCTGGTCTGCAAAGCAGATGTAATGTTTATTTGATAACAGAGAACACATATGAAGTTTGACAGCCCTGGGAGATGCAATATCCTCTGCCAGGTTTCTAGCAGTACTGACCAGATGTGATAGTTTGCTCTGTGACAGAAGTGGTATTTACTTTGGACTTTGTTCAGAGCAAGGCACAGTGAGATGGGCAGGAGTTCCTTGGCTTTGGCCATGTTTTCTGTTGATGTTGGCACAGCCATTTGTAGCTTCCTTGTGCCTTATGCTGCCTTCCATACATAAGTGCCTCATCCTCTTATGTAGCACAAAACTGGGCACATGCCTTGTGAGCCACACTGATTGAAAAGCAACAGAAAAACAACGCATCAGTTTGTATTACTATGGTAAGTCAATATCGTGCTTACCAGTTGCTGGAAACCATAGGAGGGAAGAATGCTCTCATGCTCAAATCCTGCTTGTGGGTTTCCAATGGGCCTATAGTTGGTATGGGGAAATTTCCCTTGGGCGTTCAAGTACAGAGGTTCACACCTAATTCCCAATTGGTCAGACTTTATACAATAATACATATATCTCGAAGTCCAAAGTGTCTGCAAGTGCATTTCCATGAGGACAAACTATATAGGCAAATATATGCCATCTTAGCTGTTCATCCTTTACCAAACCACCTTCTGCCACCCCAGCACTTCACTATCTCTCATTCAACCACAGTCCATGGAATGCAACTTACTCAAACCACCACTCACAGTATGCATCAGACCCTCCTTCTACTTTATATGGAGTTGTTTTTCTCTTTAATGGTCAGCTATTATTTCCTACCAGGCTTGTGGTCAGGTCACATTCTTGCGTCTGTGATATGGGGATCACTAATAAGGGGCCTAAGAGTAATTCTGCCTCATGGGCTATTTTGAGAACAGATTGCTGGATTTGATAGGCCATTAGCCTGATCCAGTGGGCTCTTATGTTTTTATCCCAAATCCATTGAAATCAGTGGTTGTGGCTAACACAGAGGAATCCAAAACCCTGATCTGCCATGCTGGAGGACATTTGAGGTGGCTCTCTGCTCAGCCTTGCCTGGCTCCGCCAGCCTCCACCAGCAGGGAAACCTCACTGGCCAGGAGCAGCCTAGTGCAACCACCCAAATGCAGGTGGATGAAAGTTACCTCTGGTGGTGGCCAGTGGAAACTCCCAAAATGAAGAGTTTTGGAGGTAGGAAGACAGAACAGAGTTTCTGTGAAGACCCTGCTGCTGTCACATGATGATAATGTCCAGTGTCTTTGCTTTTAAGAAAAAGGCTGCTGGTACTCACCATGTTGTTGTTGCAGTAAGCACCACACTTTTAACTTTTGAAAAAGAAAAAGGTGCTGGTACAGTGTTTGGTGGATCTACTCTGAATGTGACTTAGTTGCATGCAACCCAATACAATGCCCAATGGAGCTACAAATGATTATGAGAACATCAAATGGGAACCACAGAACTCCTGCCCATCCTTCATGTGGCTTGCTCTACTAACCTCTCAGTTCATTTATAGTTTGCATTTCAGATGAAGTTCTATCACAACAGTGCTTGGAGAATCTATGTATGGAATGCTGTTAATCCCTAGGGTTATGACTATATTCAGTGTGCAGAAGTTCTCAGAGATGTGTGCAACACATAGGCGGGCACACACACACACACACAGACACACACACTGCTTCTAGCAGGTTGATATGCACAATCAATCACCCTTTCCAATTTACAAACAAATAATGCCTCAACTCATACTTCAAGCAAGTCTGGGAAGAGTAGATAGGCTTTGAAGTGAATCCCAAAGACTCAAACATAATTAAATCTTGTTGCTATGAGAGGGTGTTTCAGAAAGCGAGAACAAAATGGCTTCTTACTTTGTATGTTCAGAAATTATCCTTACATTCTGAAGCATGGGATGGGCCAGAGGTGGGAAAATGTTATGAGAAGCCATTTCCTTTGGGGCCTACATTAAACATGCTGGTATTATTAATGGATAAAACCTCCAGGCTTTATTTTATTTTTTAAGATTTTGCTATTCAGAAACATATTGGAGGCTTTTAAAAATAGTTTGGGTTTTCTTTTTTATGATTTGCATTTCAAATACTGAATATTTTAATGAGCTTGAAAGCCACTCAAGTGTCTCATTGTAAATGGACAATGGGAAAATGGAAACAAAAGAACAACCCTAATTAAAAGAACACTGTAGGAAATTCCACACAGAAGAAGAAAGAATAATTTCCCACACAGAGGTTCCTGGATTGAAAAATTATATAGTGATATTTAAATATATCTGCATAGAATGTCACACACACACACACACACACACACATGCGTTATACTTCTTGAATTTTTACTACTGGATCTTTATTCCCAGACTTTCAACTTTGACAAATGTGGATTTGCTAAATCTTTCAAACTGAGAAAAAATGACCATAAGTTTTGAATAGAAATGGCAAAAGCATTTATTTGATTGCCAATCATAAATAAATATTAACAATTGCATTTTGGGGCTCTTATTAATTTCATGCTATCTATATTTATATCGTATTTAGCATTTTGCATAGCTTTTACCTTTTTAAAAAACATTTTAAAACTTTTAATTTATTTTAGAATTTACACAGTGTTCTAAATTCAGAGAACAGCCAAGCAGTGTAGAGAAACAGGATATAAAACATAATTCAGATCATAAAATAGTACTAAAACATAAAAACTCACAAGAATGAAAAACTGCGGAAATAAAATAGATGAACTTGGGAAGGATTGAGGCAAAGCAAAGTTTTCAACAAATATAAAAATGTAGCAAAGATGGGATGGGCTTAACTTCTATGGGAATCCACATTTAATTAAGGGAACATGATACTTCAACTTTTAATTCCAGCGTATTAAAATGGTAGGATTAATAGGTGAACCTCACTGCTGTATAAAGTCCCACTTCTCTCTATAGGACAGCTGAGGGCCTATTCACATGATCCATTTGTTTAGCTGAAAATGTTTATTTAGAAATTTGCAATCCACCACTCCTTCCTTTTTGAGAAAGGTCAGACACACAAAATGAATAAAAATGAGATCTGTGTAGCATTCAGCATGTATACATGGATTGCTTAGACACATTCCCAAAAACTTGGTGGCATGGGAAAGGAATGTAGAGTTTTGAGCTGGACAGGTAATAAAGCACTTAAGCAACTGTAATCCTGGTGTGTAGCCCTTAAATTGGAGATCGGAGAAGGAGAAAGAGCAGCCTAGAGTTGCACATGTTCCAACAAATTTTCCTTATGTTGAGGCTTCCTTCCTTTCTGGCTTGAACTATTCTAATGCTATTCCAGGCTGCATCAACAGAAGTACAGTGTCTAGATCAAGGGAAGTAATAGTATTCTGCCTTGGTTAGGCCACACCTGGAATACTGTGCCTAATTCTGGGCACCACGATTTAAGAAGGATATTGATAAACTGGAGCATGTGCAGAGGAGGGCAACCAGGATGATAATGGGAAAACTATGCAATGAAGATCTCCGTCCAAAATGAAAAAATGCTAGTGCTTCGATTGTTGTTGTTGTTTAGTCATTTAGTCGTGTCCGACTCTTCGTGACCCCATGGACCAGAGCACGCCAGGCGCTCCTGTCTTCCACTGCCTCCCGCGGTTTGGTCAGACTCATGTTTGTAGCTTCGAGAACACTGTCCAACCATCTTGTCCTCTGTTGTCCCCTTCTCCTTGTGCCCTCCATCTTTCCCAACATCAGGGTCTTTTCCAGGGAGTCTTCTCTTCTCATGAGGTGGCCAAAGTATTGGAGCCTCAGCTTCACGATCTGTCCTTCCAGTGAGCACTCCAGGCTGATTTCCTTAAGAATGGATGTGTTTGAGAGTCCATGGGACTCTCAAGAGTCTCCTCCAGCACCATAATTCATTTTTTTAAAAAAATAATATTTATTAAAGTTTCAAAAAAAAATTACAAAAATAAGGAAAAACAAAAAACAAAAAATACAAAATACAGAAAAAGTAAAAACAGTTAAAAAGAAATCCATCTTTCCATAACTTATCTTTCATTTACTTATTTCCTTGACCTCCTCACACCTCCCTTTTTTGTATTCTAGTTAAATTGATTGTTTCAGCAAGTCCTTTCCATTCTTGTATTTATCTTATTAATTTATCTTAATATATTGTAACTTTACATTCTGACCTGTTAACAATCCATTCTTCCTTAACCCTATATAACATTACTGCAAAAACCACATTACTTCATTCCAACATCCTTTTAACATTCCTTAATTTTACAATGTTTCTGTAGATAGTCTTTAAATTTCTTCCAATCTTCTTCTACCGACTCTTCTCCCTGGTCTCGGATTCTGCCAGTCATTTCCGCCAGTTCCATATAGTCCATCACTTTAATCTGCCATTCTTCCCGGGTGGGTAGCTCTTGTGTCTTCCAATACTTCGCTATAAGTATTCTTGCTGCTGTTAAATCAGAGGGATTTAACATTAGATTCGGCTGGCATGCTTATTTGTGGCATGATAAAGGAAAGATCCACAGAGGCTTCTCTAATCATATCATTAGAGGCTCGTTATTAGAAGTTTGGAACAGGAACAAAAAGCTGATTGAAAGAGACACCCCTTGGTGGCTTTCACCAATTGATATCTTAACAACAAAAAAGTTAAATCTGGAATGTGAAAGATGGACATACGAAGATCTCCTAGTTAAATCAGAAAGAGGGTGGAAAATTAGACCGTACGAAGAGCTAAAGGATAAATTAACTGGATGGATACAATTTCACCAAATTAATGCGTTATGGTACGATCATAAAAAAATAGGAATGAGTGAAAAAAAGTCCAGGTACCAGGTGGAAATCTTAGAAAGTAATACTAAACTTTTATCCAAAATGTATAACCAACTGTTAGACTGGGATACTAAAGATGAAGAGGTGAAAGGAGTCATGGTCAAATGGGCCAGAGACCTTGGATATAATCTGGAGTTTGACAGATGGGTAAAACTTTGGAAGAAAGGTATGAAGTTCACAGCATGTGCTGCTCTCCGAGAAAACATGGAGAAAATGATGTATCGTTGGTACATCACCCCGGCAAAACTGGGGAAGATGTATAAGACCGGAGACAGCACATGCTGGAAATGTAAAACTAAAGAGGGTAATTTCTTTCACATGTGGTGGACCTGTGACGAAGTGAAAAGATTTTGGGGACAAATTTATGATGAATTAAAAAGAATACTGAAATACACCTTCCCCAAAAAACCTGAAGCGTTCCTTTTAGGTATGATCGGAGAGGAGATCAAAAATGAAGACCAAACATTCTTTCAATATGCAATGGTGGCCGCCAGGATTTTGTTAGCGCAAAACTGGAAAACTTCCAATATCCCCACCATTAGAGAATGGCAAATGAAATTATATGAGTATATAGAATTAGCTAGAATGTCACAAAAAATTAGGCATCAAAAAATCGTTAAGTTTACGAACGACTGGAGTAAATTTGTAAGTTACATTGAAATCAATCTAGGTATTACCAAAATCACAGTGGGCGGAATCTAAAACCTGCGATGTAAAGAGCTGATATAATACAATCTGCAGATAAGCGATGAGTTTATTTTGCCTAAACTGAGATGGAAGGAAGTCAATTGAGTGATGTTATGTTGGTTTGTTTGTTTTATGTTTATAGGCGTTGTTTGTTGTTGTTGTTTGTTTGTTTGTTTGCTTTTCTTCTTTTCAGTCTTTTTTCTTTTTTGTATTGTTTGATGTCGTTTCCAAAATATCAATAAAAAGATTAGTAAAAAAAAAAAGTATTCTTGCTGCTGTTGTTGCATACATAAAAAAAGTTCTATCCTTCTTTGGCACCAATTGGCCAACCATGCCCAGGAGAAAGGCCTCTGGTTTCTTCAGGAAGGTATATTTAAATACCTTTTTCATTTCATTATAAATCATCTCCCAGAAAGCCTTAATCTTTGGGCACGTCCACCAAAGGTGAAAGAATGTGCCTTCAGTCTCTTTACATTTCCAACATTTATTATCGGGCAAATGATAAATTTTTGCAAGCTTGACTGGTGTCATGTACCACCTGTATATCATTTTCATAATATTCTCTCTTAAGGCATTACATGCCGTGAACTTCATACCTGTGGTCCATAACTGTTCCCAGTCAGCCAACATAATGTTATGTCCAACATCTTGAGCCCATTTAATCATAGCAGATTTCACCGTTTCATCCTGAGTATTCCATTTCAACAGCAAGTTATACATTCTTGACAAATTCTTAGTTCTGTTCTGTTTCCAATTTTGATTTTTCCACCTGGAAACCAATTTTCTTGTCTAAATTGTATGCCTCCATTATTTGATAATAATGAAGCCAATCTCGCACTTTGTTTTTTAGTTTTTCAAAGCTCTGCAATGTTAATTTATCTCCCTCTTGTTCCAAAATTTCCCAATATTTCGGCCATTTAGCCTCCATATTGAGTTTTTTCTGAGCCTTCGCTTCCATCGGTGACAACCACCTTGGGGTTTTATTTTCCAGTAGATCCTTATATCTTATCCAAACATTAAACAGTGCTTTCCTGACAATATGGTTTTTAAACACTTTATGTGCTTTGACCTTATCATACCACAAATATGCATGCCACCCAAATACGTTATTGAAACCTTCTAGATCCAAAATGTCTGTGTTTTCAAGAAGCAGCCATTCTTTCAGCCAGCAAAATGCAACTGATTCATAATAAGTTTAGAGGTCTGGCAGGGCAAATCCACCTCTTTCTTTTGCATCGGTTAGTATTTTAAATTTTATTCTGGGCTTCTTGCCCTGCCAGACAAATCTGGAAATATCTTTCTGCCACTTCTTGAAACAGTCCATTTTATCCAAAATTTCCAATGATTGAAACAAAAACAACATTCTTGGCAGTACATTCATTTTTATAGCAGCAATACGGCCTAGCAAAGAAAGCTTCAGGTTTGACCATATTTCTAAATCTTTTTTCACTTCTGTCCAGCATTTTTCATAATTATCTTTAAATAAATTCACATTCTTAGCAGTCATATTAACCCCCAGGTATTTTACTTTCTTCACCAATGTTAAACCTGTCTCCTTCTGAAACCTCTCTTTCTCAATCGCTGTTAGATTTTTCTCCAAAACCTTAGTTTTTAACTTATTCAACTTAAATCCTGCAACCTGACCAAATTCTTGAATCAGTTCCAGTACTCTTTTAGTACTAGATTCAGGCTCCTGTAATGTCAATACTAAGTCATCTGCAAATGCTTTCAATTTGTACTGTTTGACTCCGACTTGTATACCTTTAACCAATTTGTCCCTTCTAATCATATTTAGGAGAACCTCCAGAACCGAAATAAAAAGCAATGGGGAAATTGGGCAACCTTGTCGTGTCCCTTTCTCTATCATAAACTGCTCCGTCACCACATTATTGACAATTAATTTAGCCTTTTGTTCTGAATATATTGCACCTATACCATTTCCGAAACCCCATCCCCTGCAGGTTCTTCTTCATAAAACTCCAAGAAATATTGTCAAAGGCTTTCTCCACGTCTACAAATATCAAAACTGCTTTAGTGTTAATATTAACTTGTAGTTTTTCCTAAGATATTAATTATATTTCTCGTATTGTCAGACAGATGTCTGCCCGGGAGAAAGCCTGCTTGGTCTTTATGTGTCTCTTCCACTAGTACTTTTTTTAATCTTTTAGCCAAAATATCTGCAAAATTTTTGTAATCCACATTAAGCACAGATATGGGGCGGTAATTCTTAAGTTTTCGGTATAAGTGTAATGTCAGTTTCAGTTTTCGGTATAAGTGTAATGTAAGCTTCCTTCCACGACTCTGGTGCTTTTTTTCCCTTCCAAAATTCCATTACAAACTTCCTTTAATGGTTGTATTATCCAATCTTTCAAGGATCTATAATATCTTGAAGTTAAGCCGTCCGGTCCTGGAGATTTACCCAATTGCATATTCTGGATGGCACCTTCTACCTCCTGTTCAGTTATTTTGTAATTCAGCATTAACTTATTTTCTTGAGAGATTTTTTGTAGTCCATTTATTTTCAAAAATTGATCTATATCAATTTCTTTCTGTGGCCCTTGTGTATATAATTGTTTAAAATACCTCTGGAAACATTTTCTAATCTCCACTGGATTCTGTATATTCTTTCCTTCCACTTCCAAATTTGTAATAGTGTTAAGTTTTTGTCTTTTTTTCATTTGCCAAGCTAGCAATTTCCCACATTTATTAGCCGATTCAAATGTCTTTTGTCTCATCTGTTTGATTTTCCACTCTATTTCCTGATTCATCATTTTCATATATTGTACTTGATGTAACTTTATTTCTCTCAGAATCTCTTGCGACTTTGGTTTCGCTCTCAATTTCTTCTCACCTTCTTTTATTTTCTCCAAAATTTTATCTTTTTTCTCATTTTGAGTTCTCTTCTTTATTGCATTCTGTTGTATCAGAAACCCTCTCATAACCGCTTTGCTTGCGTCCCAGATTACTCTTTTTTCAACACTAGTATTCATATTTATCTCAAAATAATCTCTCAAAGTTTTTTGGGCCTTCTTGGTCACTTCTTCGTCTCTAAACAAGGTGTCATTCATCCTCCATCTGAAGGAGCTGATTGGTGTTAGTTTCATCCCCATTTTCACAGCATTATGGTCGGAGCAGGTTTTAGGACAAATTTCCACTTTACTAGTCTTTGGAGCCAGTCCTCTCGTTATCCAAATTTGGTCAATTCTTGTCCATGTCATTTTGGCTTCAGAGAAGAAAGTTCCCTCTCTACCCAAGGGGTTCTTTGTTCTCCAAATATCAACTAAGTCCAAGTTGTCAGTCATCTCAAAAAAGGTTTTTGGTAGTCTGCCGTCCTTGGTAACTACCTGTCTCTGTGCCTTGTCCATATTTGTAGATACCACTCCATTCATATCCCCCATCATGATCATATTATAGTCCAAATAGTCCAACAAGGTCTCATGCAACTTTTTTAAAAATTCTGATTTTCCCTCATTCGGTGCATAGACGCCTACTATCAAAAATTTCTCTCCTTGTAGTTGAATTTCAATTGCCACAAATCTTCCTTGATCATCTTTAAATATAAATTTCGGTGATAGGCTCTCCTTTGCATAAACTCCAGCACCATAATTCAAAAGCATCAATTCTTCGGCGATCAGCCTTCTTTATGGTCCAGCTCTTGATATGAAGCTCCGTATGATATATTCAATCCATTGCAAATTTGGATACTATGCAAATCAGGACAGGATATGCATCATTTCCCAGACTGCTTTGATTTCACCCTGCTCTCTGCATTGACATCTCTGTTACCAGTCACTTAGTGGAGAACAGCAGTGGGAACATATGTAGAATTACTGCAGCATGAAGCTATAGTAGCCTCTTACCAACACTGGAAAGCTTTCCTAGAGCTGGGAATTGCTTTCACTTTCCCTCCCTTTCCATACTAAAGGGAGAGACCTACTAAAAGAGAGACCTTTTAGTCCCAGCAATTGAGATGCTCATTAACCAGAGCCGAGGACTTGATTTAAGAACTCCCCAAAGCATCACAATCCCAGTGGCCCCCAAACACATGGATATCTTTTGTCAAATACGGTCAGGAAACTGGTGTGGAAAAGCTCTGGTGCTTTATAGCTTTCTGCAATTTTAAATATGGAGGGGGGAAAATAGTCAGGCCTTTTATTTAAACTTTAAAATGGCAATGCTGTGCTTGCTCAGGGAGGAAAGCAGCCATTTGAATTTGTAATGATTCTTAACTTAATATTGTTTGGCTCCCAGCCACACATCAGAATCATTCACTGATTCAGCCTGCTGCCTTCTCCCTGCTTTTTCTCACATGAATTAAAGAGGAGAGTTGAAATGAAAAAATATCCTGTTGAGTGTTCACCCCCACCCCCTCCAAGTGTGAGAATGCAAGGTTTAGAATGGCTTTTCAAATCCTTGCAGGGCACCATCCAGTGATCCTGAAGGAAAATATCCCTTTAAGGAGAGAAATGTGTTTCAAGTCAAGCAGAGGAAGGAAGCCATGATCCTTTCCCCCTCTGGACTAGATGAGAGAATGGCATAACCGGTGAAACTTAATGAGGCTTCGGCAGCATTTGCCAACTACCAGCTAGGCCCCAGAGCTGACTTTACCAATTAGTGGAGCCCCGCAACTCTCAATCCAGCAGATGGAGTTTCTGAGTATGCAGCCTGCATATTACACACGCAGCTGAGGTTCCAGCCTGGAGTCTGGAAACTAGCAAATGAGCCACAAAGGATTTTGGGACACAGCAGTGCAGTTGCCTCAACGCCATGTCACTCTCTCGACAGCTCAGCTTTCCATTACAGATGCCACAAATTTCTCCCCCGAGGTTTACAAAATGACTCTGACCTCTTGTGAAACATCTTCTACTCCCTTTCGCTAGTTTGTGATTCGTTTAGTTTTTCTGCAGTTTAAAAACTGAAACAGGTGTGCTGCTCCTGCCCAACACTCAGAGATGGAAGCTATTACTCGTAAGTAAGAAAGAGATCATTTTTCAGGTACAACCTCAGCAGCAGACATAGGGCTCAGGGGTCATGACTCAAAGGTGCCAAGAAAAGGGCAAGTAATTCAGAATTTGAGGAACTGACAAAGATGTCCCAACAAGTTTTCACATCCCACACACCAGCTTTAAAGATGATGGATCTTTTGCAACACTTGCTCTCCTTGTCTGAGCATTGGGGTTGCAAATGTGTGCTCCATCATGGTGGGTCTGCTTCTATCTGCGAAGGTGGCACCTAGGTGACTAGGTGACAAGACAACACTTTTCTGTGCCAGTTCCTCTCCTGTTCTGCCTCCCTCCTCTGCTGCTTGTAGTCCTCCTCTCCTCAGGCTTTGCTTGAGACTCTCTACTCCACAGGAAGGTCAGGGGAGCCAGCATCCCTGTTTCCCCTTTGGAAGTGGTTAACATCAGGATACAAAGGGAAGTTTCCAATCCCATTCAACCCGCCTCTGTTTCTTTGCCTCCTGTGTCAGACCCTGCCAATCCACACCTGATCCCAACAGCCTTGCAGAAGTTGTGACAACACCCATGCATCACAGCTAATGGGACTCTCTGCCTTCCTCTCTGCAGCCTAGGTACCTGGGGTGAAATGGTTGGCCTATGGGCAGCAGTGTGATATGCCAGGAGCCACGGATGCTATGACAGGTAGTGTTCAGCAGTGAATAGTATGCAAGGTCAGGAGCAAAACCAAGAGCAGAAACACAAGACATGGCAGAGCTCAGGTAGACCTTGTAGCACATGACTGAAACAGGAAGAAGCCCTCTTATTCTCCTACTTGTCCAGGAGGAGCCAATGGCCAGAAGGATCTTCACAGAGAAGCTGCACCGATACCGATTGCCACATGGGGCAGTGGTAAGCATATCCTGAGCTTTCCACACTGAAAACTTACAAAATGAATGATGGAGGTTTGGGTGTTATTATGTCCCATCCAGGCCCCAGATTGTATTGTAGAATCTTCACTACAGGGAACAAGTATCTTAAGTTCAGGGTTTGAACTGACTTCTTATCACCTTCCAGGCATGCTGCACATGTAAGCCTGCCAGTTTTACCTGTGAAGGCTTCAATATCCTGAGCTCTTTTGTACATAGGGGGTCATTTCCTTGCCATCGCAAGTATGAGACCTGTCAAGAGTGACCTTTTGCTGCTACCCTTCATATGACAAGAACAGAGAGGACATGCAGAGAGGTGATCTTGATAGCAGTTGCTCAGCTGTGAGAATCCTTTGCTCCTGAGGTCTGAAACAGCCCAAGCAATATCTTCTGGGAGTAATACAAGAACTCGTTACTTGCTCAAGCATTCAGTGGCTGTGGCTGAGGAGAGAAATCTTTTCTCAGTGTGATTTATTACTTACATCCAGTGTTAGTCCCTGAGTCCAGGGCCGTATTATAGATTGGGGGGGGGGGGAGAACCAGGCATTTATTCTCACCCACGGGAGTGAGGTTTCAAGGGAGAAGCCGAGCCAGGGTTGCAGGGACCTTTCCGAGAAGGTTGCCATGGTGATATATTTATTTTACTGTGTAGCACATCCTTCATCATTAAGCCATATCCTTCTGGGGCCGCCCTGAGGGTAATTGCCCTTGGCCTCACGCATGGAGGGAGCCACATCAACATTGACCAACAGTAAGCTCCAGTTAAGAACAAATGACACTGATAACAAGATCAACAATGATAACAAGTAATAATATCATAGTAGGCCAAGGCATGAAGGAGCTTTTCCTCAATGCAGGCAGTCTCCTTGCTTCTCCTTTTGCATGATCTGTGACTGAAGCAGGGATCCTCTTTTCCATTTAATTGAAAATGGGAATCTATGGCTACCAGCTTCAGAACGAGCCAGAATATTAAACCAACTTCAATCCATGATTTGATGCCATGACTTGTTCAAAAGCTGGTAACAACAGTTTCCTGGTTCAGACAAAATGGGAAACTATGGTAAATTGTTGACTTTCTGATGTGTTTGCTCATGCTGTGAAGGGAGGGGCGAAGGGAATGAATGCACTAGCAAAACGTTTGTTTGTGGCTGCATTCATGATGGCAGTTTATTCCATTTTCGTGACTTTCCCTTAACAGTTAAGTTCTGCAGTATATTTGAGTTTTCACACAACATAAAACCTTTTCTGGAACTATAGTGGAATATAGTGCAAATTTAGTGCCGATTTCCATGTTATTTGCTTCTAGAAGAAAACCATTAGCAGAATTTCTGGAATGTTAAGATCAACAGAGAGGTCATTCTACTGCCCTTAGAAGTATTGGGTGGCATCTGGGAGAGGGCATTCTCCGGGGCAGCCCCAAAATTGTGGAATTCCCTCCCCAAAGAGGTCTATTGGGCACCTTCACTGAATACTGAAGATACATTTTTTTACCCCTGCCGCTGACACCTGAAATGTATGCGTTTTCAGGATCCAGCATATTGTTGTGGGTGAAATTTGTTTTACCTACAAATCTATGAAGAGAACATACTTGGAATACTGTGTACTGCTCTGGTGATCTCACTTCAAAAAGGATATTGTAGAACTGGACTCCCTTCCACCTGGGACAAGGACCACAGATTGCCCACCCCTGTTCTGGGGAAATAATATGGAACCTTATTCAGCCATAATCACTACTAAACTATGCCCCTTCCTTGCTACTTGGAATGGCTGTAGCCATGGAGAATTAGGACTAAATCTCTGACTGTTTCTTGGTTAACCCCTTCTTAGTGCTGGAGGGAGATGGAGCTAGACAATCTTTTTTTTTTTTTAATCACTTAAGCAAGATGGTGTTAAAAAGAGGTACCCAAACACATGTAAATCTAAAGCACCAAATCAATCTTTGTGGATTTGATGGTGTGCAAGCAACCTGCCTGTGCATTGCATTCCATATATCTTTCATCTCTGACAGGTATTTGATTGCATTTCTGGAAAAGGCAGAATGTTAGCAGCAAAGCACTTTTTGCCTTATGTCCGTCATAGCTGATTCTGTCTGAAAAGCAAACAGATAGGAGGCACAGTTGGAAGATACAACCTGCCACTGGGATTTTGTTCCCTTCCCCAAATCTCTGCCAGCTCATTCTACAGTTTGGATCTGTTGTGGTTGAAGCAAAATATTTGTTTGTTCTTACACAACTCTCTGCCATTAGCTTTTCCTCTCCCTGGTTCCCAAACAAATCTTCTATCCACCTCAACCTCTGCCAAAAACCACCACATGAGGTCTAAAAGCTTGTCTTTTTGAAATAATGAAAGCAGATGTGGCAGCCTCTACGTGGACCTACACACATGGAAGGAAAAGATGAGTAGATTATCACCACACCCAAGAATGTCAGTGCAAAAAGAAGGAAGGAGGGAGGGAAGGAAGATCACACCAAGACTAAAGAGACATAGAAGTGTTAAAAAGAAAAGCTATCTTCAGCTCTTTTGCTCCCCCCACCCCATCCCTATTCACAGTTCTTGTTCCCTGGTGGCAGGGGTGGGATATGTTCTGATACTCCCTCACATCTTCTTTGGGAAGTAAATCCCACTGGTATGTGCAGTGCAGAAGAAGAGCACCTGCTGCTTTCTGAATCCACATTGCTTTGAATGGGATACATATTTGGATGCCTGTGCCAACGTGAGGGATCCCCAGCCAGGTTGTCTTGCAGTGTGCAGGCGCCCCCACTTTCCCCTGCCCCTTTATAATGCCTGCCTCATAATACCATTCTGTCCCTTTGGTGGGGACAACTGTGCCCCACCCCAATGGAAGAGGAGGTTTCAAGAGACTTCCAAAGGGAGGGGTGAGCAAACACTCTTTGGCCAGGTAGGCCAATGAGATCGGAGCCAGGGCTTGCCTTATAAGGCTGTCACTGCCCAGATAACTTCCTCCTTTTCACTGTGCAGCATCCCACCCTCCTACCCTTGGCCAGTTTGCTACTCTGTCCTTTTGTAGGAATTTGTTGGGTGCTTTTCCAATCACCGTTCCCCACCTATTCCCCACTGCCCTTATACGATTGGTTTCTGATGGGTTTGTTATTGTTGATTTGGCTGTTCCTTTGCTTATTTCAATTGGCATTTAGTGTGGGCAGGATGAGTGCTAATGACAAGCACCCCAAGGCACTCTAGAAGCACCCCAAGGCATTTCCCCAGCCTTCTGTTGCTAACTGACTCAAAAGTCTGCCTCACTTTACCTGGCCTCTGAAGGCAAAGGAACAGGGACCAGGGTGGGTGGGTCAGGGGCTGTGTTCCCTCTCAGATAAGCCTATGGCTTATTTCATGTCTCAGTGCTGTGCTTGCAGAATTCAGCAGGAAGGAGGACGGGGGGGGGGGAGGGGGGCCAAATTAGAATGAGTTTACTCTGCCTTACTTTGGCTCTAGCGCCACCTAGTGTTGGTTTCCTTGCCATTGGCCCTACCAGCTGCATTGGGCACCAACCACCACTGCCTAAGAGCCCTAGCAGCTCCAAGTCATTAGAAATGCTTTTGTGCATACATTATTTGATAAGAAATATCAAATAACCCCTTATATGGGATTTTGTATATAAATTTTCCCTCAGCTCTTTTTGCTGGCCCATGTACAACCAGCATGGATAGTTGGCCCCAGTGAATATTTGACGTTTTCTCCCCTTATGGCTTTGATCTATGAGCTAGAACTAAAACGAGGCTGCATTTTAAGCTGCATTTTAAACTGTATTCTAATTTATAATTCAATCAACTGTTTTTTGGTTTTTTAAAAAATGTTTTTACTGTATTTATATTTGGTGTTAGATGCCCCTGAGCCCAGTCTTGGCTGGGGAGGGCGGGGTTTAAATAAAAAAATGTTATTGTTATTATTATTATTATATGCATTGCGAGATTCGGAGAAGTGCGAATTTCAAAGGACGCCTGTGTCCTGGTTCGCATATTGTTTTGGAAATTGTGAAATAGGTTTGCCTTCCTATTGAATTTTTCCTCCATCCCTAAGCATCATAACGTTTCTCATACGTCACTCACTTTGCAGCTTGGCTTTCAGGCACTAGCTGCTCACAGTATTCTGGGCGGGATTCTTTTTCCACCAAGGTCGTTCGACATACATCCACACGTCAAGTCCTTTCCACCCTTTTCACATTATACTCACAGTAGGTGTCTGCCACCATCTGTGAACTATGCTGGTCGGGGAGGAATGCTTATTTATTATTTATCCCATTGGCTTCCCCTCTCATCTATTATCAAAGCCACCGGGTATTAAAGGCCATCCTATTAGTGCATTCCAGTAGCCATGTAGTGAGAATTAGGATTTTCTTGTCTCTCTTTTTTTTTTTTTAAAAAAAGCACTCATTCTCCGCTTTGATTACTTTTCACACCTTATGTGTAGCATAAGAACATGATTGTGGATAATCAGCACCATTGCCCCCAACCAGTAAAATAAGTAAGACTGCTAAAAAAAAGCCCAAGCGTTGTTTATGATTCAATATGTGTAGGTCGCTGGAGCTCCTGTGGTCTTATCGGAATTGGAGAAAATCCAAGATCGCAATCTTGTTAGGGTCCTGGATCACAAAATGCTTAATTAGAAGGAATGCTGGGGAGGACTTGACCAGCGGGCAAACATCTTAATGAGGCAACCAGGATGCTTCCTCTTATGTACACGCCTCTCAAATAATTGAGACGGTAATTTCCTGTCAAATGGCAGAGTAGGTATTGATTTGAATGTTGTGTGGGAGAGACAGCAGGCAAGTAACACTCTCCATAAGAAAAGCTTGAGGAGGGAAAACTGGCTTTCACACACAAAAAGCACACACTTTATTTTAGCCTCTCTCTAGAGGGCCACAAAAGCTTTTGGCGGACTTTAAAAGCCCTAACAGGTTTACTTCACATGCATAAATATTGCTCGCTTTGGGGGCACAGTGTGGATGGCTGCTGGAGATTCCAGGCCCATTCACAGAAGCATCTGAAAGTGTTTACAGAGCTGACCGAAGGGAATCATATAATGGTAGAGTTCGAAGGATCTCCAAAGGTCATCTAGTCGAATCCTCTGCAAAGCAGGAATCTCAACTAAAAGAATCCATGGCAGATGGCCATCCCACCTCTCTTTAGGCACCTTAAGCAGGAGGTGCAATCCATAAATCTAACAGAACTTTCTCTTTTGAAGTGTGTATTTATTTTGAAAGACAGTTTCAACAGCAGGAAACAGCAACATAAAATTGAGCAGCTTTGTAATGTTTTGCTCTCCCCTTGGATACAGCATTGTATCATCTATATTTATAATTCCTGGGCATCTTACAGTGAGAGCATCCTAATATCAGCATGTCACAGTCCTTTCACTGACACACCCTCAGCAGACATGTCACAGAAGAAAGACAGAACTCAATCTCTCTGCCCTATTGTACACATTTTTTTCATTTTCTTAGCATATGTCAAAGGAGACCATTTCTTTTTGGTAAATCATCATTAAAATTTAGATTATTAGCAGACTGGATCAGAGTAAATGTTTTATCTATAACTATTTGCACGAAGCAATTACTTTTAGAAATTATCATCAGCTTGTAACCCTGCTCACTCCAGTGTTCCTTGCTTTCCTAGTACCTGTCCCTGGCCCATTGCTGTCCTTAGTTTGCCTTTGGGGGAGGTTTTGGGATGCCTCTAAAAATGGCTCTGTAGTGATGAGTGAGCTGCCCTCACTCCCTGCCTTGAATTAGATTGGTTTAGAGAAACAGGAAATAGCATAGTTCTGATCCAATCTGAATCCCCTTCCTGGGGCAAACCCCCAAATCTTACACACTATAAATGAATACAGTCAGTGTGAGACAGGTTGGGGTGGTGATGGAGGAGAAAAGAGGCAGTTTAGGACAGATCCACACACACATTTAAAGCACAAGACTTCCCTCAAAGAATCCTGGGAGTCCTTCACATTGCTACTGCTTCTAGCAACCTTTCGGAGAAGTCATGTGCTTCAAATGTGTTTTGGATGTGCTTTGGATGTACAGTGTGGCCCTTAGATTGTGTTCCTTCCACAAGAATGCCATTATTTTCACCTGTGAAATAATAATAATAATAATAATAATAATAATAATAATAATAATAATAATATTTTATTTATATCCCGCCCTCCCCAGCCAAAGCCGGGCTCAGAGCGGCTAACAACAGTAAAATAAATACAACATTCTAAAATCATTTCATTATAAAATTAATTCAAATCAAATTAATGGCAACCATTGGGCTAGAGTTCTGTGAGGATTGCCAAAGGAGGGGGTCAGGCTGTGCCCTGGCCAAAAGCCTGGTGGAACAGCTCTGTCTTGCAGGCCCTGCGGAAAGATGTCAAGTCCCGCAGGGCCCTAGTCTCTTGTGACAGAGCGTTCCACCAGATTGGAGCCACGGCCGAAAAAGCCCTGGCTCTGGTTGAGGCCAGCCTAACCTCTCTGTGGCCCGGGACCTCCAAGATGTTTTTGTTTGAAGACTGTAAGGTCCTCCGTGGGACATACCAGGAGAGGCGGTCCCGTAGGTATGAGGGTCCTAGGCCGTATATTAGAGCGTATGCAACCGTGGGTATGCGACAGATGAGCCACAGTTTATAACTATGTCGCAAGGCAGTCACTAGGTGAAGGAAGCCTGCCCCAAGCCTAGACTGGGAACAGGGACTGAATACAGCATGTATTTTAGTCAGAAGAGACTGTCTGCACAGGCCTATTCTGTATGGCGGCAGCACCATCCCTCTCTTCCCTTCAAGTTTCAATGTGTTAGGCAAGCAGCCAACTCAGCAGGCCTTTTCCCTCTTATCCGAGGTGTCTGCTTTAAGCAAACTTTTTAATCTTCAGTTTCTCACTCTTCTCAGAGTCTAAAGAGCAGCTGCAGCCAACTACTGATGCATTATGCTTTCCTGCTCAGATTGCCCCTATCCCTCTTTTCCCTAGCCAAGTCTCCATTCAGGCTTTGATTAATAATGAGGGCCTCATGGCTAGCTCTGTTTCTCTTGCAAAAAAGGCTCATTTGTCAAACAAACGATATTCAATTCCTCGCCAAGATTCACAGCATACTCTTATAATGATATCTTGCCCTTGTTGGTGCTGGCAGGCCTTAAGCTTTAATAGAGATGCCAGATCAAAACTTTTTTTTCAAGAGGGTTTTTTTTTCTAAGAGGGAAACTGAAGGGAACACATCCATTATATGAAATGCTATAGAGCTGAGTCATGCTGCATTATCCTTCATGCTTCAAACACTGCACAGTGAGCCCTCAAGCCATGTTCAGGGCAAATAAACCAAGGTATCTAAAGGAGCATCTCCAATTCGGAACCCTGCCTGTCTGCTGAGATAACCAAGCCAAGTAGGTAACTATCAGACAGGACCTTTTCTGTGTTAGCCCCTTAGCTGTAGAACCTTTTTCCACAAGCACATGCACCTAATGATTTTTGCCTTGCAAGGATGCTTACTGTGGAGTCCCTCCTGAATGGTGCTGGAAAGGGAACATGTGGGTGAAGAATGCAGCTGTGTTAAGGAAACCTTTCCTCCTATTTCTATCCTTGACAAGTCCCTTTCATAACCCACAAACAGGGCTGTGAGAATCTGAAATTGCTCATACGAAGGATTCGACGCACCCATTCACAGGAAATTCACTTGTTTTAAAGGCAAAGAAATACCCTCACTGAGATTAAGTGACTTGTCCAAATTCACGGAGCACATTTCAGTAAGATCTGGAGATACAATCTTTCCTTGCTTGTTTTCTTCTCACTGCAGCTAAGAAGATAATATCCCGCCAGAAATATGCGAAGCTGGAGAGAGTTTACTTATCTTATCAAGATTCTTTTATCTTCCCCACAAATGCCAGCGCACATTTCATCTAGGTCAGATCTTTCAAATTCACCTTCAGTTCACTTTGGGCAATATTATTTTGTGGCCATCTAGAGATGTGCGTTAGCATCCTTAGGCTGCAGTCCTAAACAAATTAACTGGGGACGTGGGTGGCGCAGTGGGTTAAACCACAGAGCCTAGGACTTGCCGATCAGAAGGTTGGCGGTTCGAATCCCCATGACGGGATGAGCTCCCGTTGCTCGGTCCCTGTTCCTGCCAACCTAGCAGTTCGAAAGCATGTCAAAGTGCAAGTAGATAAATAGGTACCGCTCCGGCGGGAAGGTAAACGGCGTTTCCGTGCGCTGCTCTCATTCGCCAGAAGCGGCTTAGTCATGCTGGCCACATGACCTGGAAACTGTACGCCAGCTCCCTCGGCCAATAAAGCGAGATGAGCGCCACAACCCCAGAGTCGGTCACGACTGGACCTAATGGTCAGGGGTCCCTTTACCTTTAAGCCCCAATGAGTGCAGAGGTACTTACTTCAGAGTAAACAAATATTAGGATTGCATGTTGGGCTGAGTGAAAGGCTGCCATTTTCATGGTAGTTGAGGGAGGGGGAGGAGAGCGACAAACATCAGCAATATAATAAAAAGTACCATCAGCTAACTCAACTTCACATTAACCCTCAGAGTCACCAAAACAATTTGTAGCAATGTTCTCTCTCTTTCTAATCATTTCTGCAACCAGGGCAAAAAGAGCCACTTTCTGTGTCACAAAGCCGTTAGTGTCACTCAGAAGCAATTGCGCTGCATCTACCAAGGTTTTCCTGCTTCCATATGTCAACAAAGGTTTCAGAAGTCCCTGTCTTGGATCACTGTATAAGGAGCACATTAACAGATAGGAAACAATGCATTCCACCTGATATTGGTCACAACTACAGAATCTCCCTTCATAAGTGACCTTGTTATAGTGACCATCCAGGATTGCAAGTGGCATCACTTGAAATCACAGCTGAATAAAAGCTTTCCTAGGGAAACAGGAATGAGTTTAGTCAAATAACTGGCTCTAAAATACTCTGTTTTCAAAACAATACCATGGAGGAAGATTGGCGTTCCTAATTAGTTGCAAGCCTCTTCTGGAATCTATCCAGAAAAGCAACCCCTTTAATTGTCTCTTATCTGTGCCCAAGGCAACATTCAGCTCTGGAAAATAATAACCGTCTAATAGATTTTGAAAAGTTGCTTTCCAAAGTTGGATATTCCATATAGCAGAATGCAGGGGAATGTGGTCCAAAGCTTGATTATGGTGTGACTTTGCCCAGTTTATGACATATGTCCAAACTGTGCAAAGTTCAAAATCAACACGAGTTCCTAAGGTGGAGGTGGTTTTTTTGGGTGATGTTAGGCCACTGGCTGCCATTCTGAATCAAGATGGTGGACCAAAATGTGACTTTGGCATTAACTTGCCCAAATTTTGGTGTGCTGGGTCATAACTGCACCAATCTGTTTGACTGAGGATTTCATCACCCAGTTTGACATGACTTCACCAAATTTGATGTTACAGTTCCACAATCACCAGTTTGGATAGCTCTTAAGATACCACCATCCAATTTGGCATCAGGATCTCAAGGTGGAGGCAGCAGTTTTGTCTACATTTGGATGCTGGATGCCATATTGAATAAAGATGTCAGACCAAATAAGCCATAATTAAGCATTAGCACCCCCTGCCACTCCAAAAAATCGATTCAGGGCCAAGTCATGTGCTCCCCAAGGCTGGAAACTTGGGTTAGCGTGAGCATGCATGTGTGTGCACACAGTCCTAAAACTTGCAGATTACTCTATCACTATATAAATAACAATATTTGTTTGCTTCTTCAAATTCCTGGGCAGCACCAGGCACTTTCCACTAGTTAAAAATGTTGATAAAATTGACAGTTAAAAGCAAGTTGCCCTAAAATGTTATCAGAATAAATATATATACATAGTAAAATAAAATTACATGTTAAAATTGCATGTATAGGTAAGATGTGCCCAAACCAAAGAGACTTTAATAGCTGTCAAAAACAATATAGCAAAGGCTCCTACACAATATCAATAGCAGGGTGTCCTGAGACCTTTCCTCTGATAAAAAAAAACCTTTCCAGAGAAGCCACTGGCACAGTGATATTCTGATGCCGGTGCTTGGAAAGACATAGTGGGTTAAAAAAAACAGAAACGGAACCAAAGTTTCAATGATTAAAAAAAGAAAAAGAAATCTCCTGCTGGAGTTCGGAAAACAAGATGGCTGCCAAATGCTTGAAGCAGGGTTTTGAGCTCTAAGGCCAACTCTAAAGCAAGTTTCTGCTCTAAGGCATTTGTTTCTATCTTCTCTTCTATTTTACTTCTTAACTCCTTTTAGTGCTTCGTTTTGTTGTTTTAATTTATTGTTTTATCTCATTGTTTTACTGTTCTAATTCCCCTAAACTGTGAGGCTGCATGAAGCGGGGCTGGGCTGAGTACTTAGCTAGGCAGTGCCAAATGCAAGGCCGAGCCAAAGTTTACAAGATACTAGTTATAAATTAAGGAAGAGAAACATCTTGGTTATCAGAACCGTTGACGAGTTCTCCAAACAAGATGCAGCCTTCTTTCTTCAAGCTAAATAAATAAATAATCGATGTGCTCTGGGGACCCTCATGAAGACTAAATCAAGGACAGAAAAACCTAAATCGGTTTTTAAAAGGTATTCATTAAGGATCCTTTATCTAAATTGTAGCTCTGCGCATCTCCCTCTAGCCCATTTGTTCTGACACTTGTTCCAGCACTGAGACACCTGGAGAGATGGAGGCTTACCGCCAGATTATTGCATGCACGCAGCGCTGAAATATCCAACGTGTCTTCCCATTGTTTCTGGGTTCAGCAATCACAAAACAAAGGTCCCAGGGTAATGTGTTCTTTTCTGAGAAATTTGTATTTATGTAGTTCTAGAGACAGCTGGCATCAGTCTCTCGACCTGCCACCCTCAATTTAGCTAGAAAAAAAAAGGGCTGAGGGAGAATTCTGGCTGCCTTGTTTGAACATTTCAACTACAGGCAGTTGCCAGTCACTCCTTCAAATGATGCATTATCACAATGTAGCATCATTCTAGGAAAGCAGCAAGAAACCTCAGGCTTGATGTTTTTAGATACCTACTGGGTGTAGGTAAACAAATGTGATTTAAAGCAACATGTAATGTAACTACTGTATTTTTTGCTCCATATGACGGACTTTTTTCCTCCTAAAAAGCAAGAGGAAATGTCTGTGCGTCTTATGGAGCGAATGTGCGGTCCCTGGAGCCGAATTGCCCAGGGGCGAAAAGCAGATTGTGTCTCTTTTTTTTAGAAAGACGGAAGGGGCTGTTGAAATGAAGCTGCTGAGCAGCTGATCGGCAAGCGATTGAGTGGGAGATAAGGCTGCGGGTAAAGGAGGCTGCTGGGGGAGGTGGGGAGGTAAAGACAGCGAACTTGCAAAGAGAGGAGACAGGAATACTAAAACAAGTAATGAGGAAAGAAATTAGAAAAAAAGGAGGAGCAAAAAACTGCCCCAGTTAAGGAAAGGACACTAAGGCAAACAAGAGGGAAGAGGGTGTTGAAAGGAAGCTGTAGAGCAGCTGATCGGCAAGCGATCAGGAGGGAGATAAGGGACGCTAGTGATAAAGTAGGCTGCCTGGAAGGGGGGGGAGGTAAAAACACATGGATTTTTGCATTGGGCTACCCCAAACTCACCGTCAAATCACATACCATGTCTGTGGCCACAGCATGAACCACAAAAATCATACATCCACTGTTTCGTTCAGAATTTTTTTTTCTTGTTTTCCTCCTCTAAAAACTAGGTGTGTCTTATGGTCAGGTGCGTCTTATGGTGCAAAAAATACGGTAAGCAGTTTGGGTCAAAATCCATAAACAGAAAAGGAATTTAAGACCCATATAACCATACCTCTTTCTACAGATCCTACCTGCCATACATGTCCATTAAAGTCTGATACTAATATAGCTTAGTACTTAATCCTGCTTAGCACAGCTGCAGTCTGTTACTGTAGATCAGCCTCCCAAACATGGTGACCACCCACGTTGGGACTTCAACTAACCATGTTGGCTGGGGCTGATGGGAGTCCAAAACATCTGGAGGGTACCAGCTTCAGCAATGTGTGGCCCAGACTGGTATAAAAGCATCCATCTTTGGTACTATTGCAGCACTTGGAAAAGCTATACTGTGGGTCTTTCCCAGAAAGAGAATGCTGAAAATGGAATACTAGATCTAGCCCAATTGAGCAAGTTGGGTTGGTTTGCATTAAAATGCAGTTCGGGGATTTTTTTTCTTTGTTCTATAATACCGAAGTTCCAGCTTTCCTGCATCCCATACTAATCATCTATTGCGTCAGATAAACAAATCAAATTTTACACATTCTTATTTTCTTTCACATTCTTCTTTTTTACTTCACTAGTTGGACCAATAAAAACACGAGTTAACCCTCCTGGATCATCTCCCCTATATACAATTGCGTCCTCAAAATAGTTGTCAAAATGAATCTAACACAGATCTATCAATTCCCATTGACCTTTCAAAGTTATTACAACATCAACTGTTGTGTTTCAGTGTTTAAATGCAGAGAAGAGCAATTGACAATTGTAGGCTATCAATGAGGTAAGTAGGTCTGGGAGCCTTGTGCAAAGGTCTTAAAAGACTGAATGTGCATCGTATTGATACATCGGCACAAATGTATAAGATCTTTTCATACCCACATATTTTTGGTGTTCATCTGTTTAAACCAGAAGTGGGGCACCTGTGAACTTCCAGATGCTTCAACTTCCATCAGCACCAGCCAGCATGGCCAGTGGTAAGTGATGATGGGAGTGAACATTCAGCAACTTTTGGTGAGTCACAGCTTCCTTCCACTGGTTTAAACTATGATAGTATTGTTTCCAGTCTCCCCCTCCCACCAAAAAAGAAATACATAAATCCCAATAAAGACATTACCCATTGGCCAAACAATATTCATGGGGATGTAACCCCTTTGTGCCTGCATATACAACCCCTATCTGCCGATCTCTTTCCATATGTACCTACCGAGACCCTGAGATCATCTTCTGAGGCCCTTCTTCATGTGCCTCTTCCTCGAGAGGTCCAGAGGGTGGCAACACAAGAACCAGCCTTCTCTGCAGTGGCTCCCCATCAGTGGAATGCTCTCCCCAGGGAAGTCTACCTGGTGCCTTCATTTTAGGCACCAGGCAAAAATGTTCCTTTTTAACCAGGCCTTTGGTTGATCTGATCAACATCCCATGCCCTTTTAAAATGTGTTTTTTTGTATGGGGGGTGGCTATTGGGTTGTTTTTATTTTTGGTGAGTATTTTGTGGTTTTATACTTTGATTTTATTCTGTGAACCGCCCTGAGACCCCCAGGTATAGGGTGGTATATAAATTCAATAAGTAATAATAATATGATGATGATGAATACTTTCTTCAGGTTCCATTTCTTTGTTCTTCATGGGGCATCACCCCAGAAATCTCACAGATCTTTGAGGCTTTTCGGAGGCTGCGAAGAGCTTCCGCTAGAAAGAGATGTTGTAAAGCCCCTATGCCACAAGGAAGTCTGTATGTGGTGCAGTTACTGATTCCACTTCCCATATATCTGCTTGTGATTGATGAGAAGATGCTACGGAGTGAAGAAGCGATTGCCCTGATGCTCAAAGCATTGCCACCACAAAATGCAATCTTAATACAAAGTCTAATGTCAACTTAAGAATGTGTGGAAGAGCCTGGGTGCATTTTATTTCCCTCAGTGAAATTCATTGGTACTTTTATGAGGGATGAGTCCTCAAATTTGCTTTGGATTTCACCCTGGGATAAATATTGATGGCAATTCGAAGATAAAGTGGCTTCTTTAAGGACTAGCAGACAATTTGAGACCCACATTTACAGATGGATGTTGTTTCCAGCAATATTCTATGCAGTGGCTGATCATAAAAAAGAAACTTGAATAGGAGCACTAATCAGGTGAGGATACAGGATTGGCTGCATCTCTGTATTACTCGGTCTATTTGAGTTATTTGCTGGAACTCGTCATGCAAAACATTGGAAACTGCAGCCATATTTTTGGTCTTAAACCTTTTTCTTGCAGTGTGTAGATTATTTCTCTCTAAGTTGATTGGCAAATATTCAAATCAATAATTCAATCCCATTGCCAATATCTCTTTGGTGTATTGTTTGTCTTGGGTTTTTTTTTGTTCATTTACTTTCTTATGGATGACCATGCACTGGTTTCCTGTGGTTCCCTCTGCTGTCTAATTTGGTTGATGCCTAACTTTCATTTGAGACACTCACAAAATGCAAGAGGACATCATATGTACACTGAAATTCAGTCAGATCCACACTGAGTTGATACAGGTAAAAGTATAGACAGATGGCAATTGCAAGGATTCATCACCTTATTTCACAGTTTTCTTTGTTGTTGTTTTTAAAACTCATTTTGCCAGGTACAGTTGAAAGTTTTATCATCACCATGTTGAATGCAGCAAAAATAAAGCTTTACTCACCTCCCTTTCTATCACGCTAATTCTCAACCATTTCTCTTCTGAAGGATTATATGCTATAACCATTGAATTTAATAAATAGCAGACTGGCCAGCTTGCTTTCTCTATGTAAAATGTGATATTTGCATATTAATACGAATTATTTCCTCCCTTTTGATTTGCAACCAAGATAACTCATTTGATGTAACCTGGCCTGCATTGTCAAACACGTCTGACCAAAGATTCAATTCAATAAAGCCACATAATAAAAAAGGAAGGGAGGAAGCTAAATAATTTAAACTCATTATTCCACTAATCCTTCCATTCTCTCGGGCTCCCTGGAGGTGTATTAGAAGGTAATTGAAAACACTTTAATATACTGAAAAGACATTCTAGAGTAATATAGTTAGACGCAGCAACTTGCACTTGATTTTTCATTCTGTTATTTAACAACAAAGGGGAAAAGTTCACTTTGACAAAAAAAAAAATCCACCTCACAGATAATTATAGGCTTGCCTTATAAATAAATGAACAGACACTGTAATCTGCTTTTCAATATACTGGGAATTAAAAAGAACTATGGGCACCTATGAAGGTGTGTAGTCAATTTGGATTCAAGACTGAAGCTAAAGATTAGAGCGCTGTGGAATAGCTTCTAATTTTGATATTTGCTTTAAATGTGTTAGATGCAATGTAGCCAAAAACATTACTGAGAAATATTCATCTTGCTAAATGAATTGTTGTTTCAATTCCATTCAGTGCCTCTTTATCCCTCTGGGTGATGCTTCCTCCTGGTGCCATTTCCATTTTCCTTTTCCTTCAGTTGCCCACACTACCATTTTACTTCCATTGACTGTGGTGAGCCATGTGATTTTGCTTATGAATATGACACCATCACATGTGCTGTTGCATTCTGACCTCCGGGTCAAAATCAATTCGGTGGCCACAGCCAATATGATTAAACAGCAGTGTAGGCAGATGAGACCAAGGGCAGTTAGGGCAAAAGAGAAGAGAAATAGTTTTCCAAAAACAAAAATAAAAAACATCAAAACAAACAGGCATATATCCCAGTTGAGTGCTGAAGATGGCCACAAGATGAGAGCCACTTTTCCAGTCAAAGAAACAAGTGTAAAATTTGGCATGTGATTTCAACTCTCCTGCTAGAAATGTCCAGAGTTTTCCCTCCATCAGCTTCACAAATCTATGTCGGCACTATGCAGACCAGCAAATGACACGTTCACTTTGCCCCTTCATCTTCCACAGTCTCCCAAATACTTATGGGTGAGGAAGGAAGACAAAATAGAGACCCTGCTTTGATTTTTGGATGTAAGGGTTAAGGACAATAGCTGTAGCATCAGCAAATCATCTCTATGATAAAGTTCTACGTTTGGGGCCATCGCTCTTATCTTTGGGTGGAATTCCATGCTGTGCTAAGACTAATGCTCCACGAGTCCACAACATAATGTTCTCCCAATCTCCCCCCCCCCTTGTGCCCCCCAAATCTGTTCTAGGGATTCCCCCTACACTCTAGGAGCAAATTTGGGAGAGGTGCAGAATGACATCCTGTCGCACAATAGGAACTTGTTCCATTCACTCAGTTCTTTAGCTGAATATAGCCTTTTTGTATTGGGTGTTTAGGTGTAGAGATAACTTTGCAGTGGAATTCAGGAGCAGAGGGCCCTTGTTTAAGATAGGTCACTCTGTCCCTCAGTCTTGTGTGGCTCATATAGTGCTTTTACCTGCGAAGCCTCAGCTATGGACTGGATTGGATTGGAAGAGCTGGTGCAATGGTTTGAAAATTGTTCAGCAAACCAAACACCATTTGCAGAACAGCTTCTGTGGGAAAGAAAAAGTTGTCCCTTTGGGTGGAATTAAAATGTTGCACAAAGACAGACTGGGGAATGAGAAGAGGTTCCAGGATGTAGAGTAACAAAGGGACAGGAAGCCCTGAGGCAAGGCAGATGAAAGATGGGGAAGATACTGGCTATTGGTTAGAACTACTGTAGGGAGCCACTTCTGAGGCTAGTTGGAGTATATATCACCAGCAGCAGCTAGGCCACCAAACACTATCCTTTACTTCAAACCAGGAAGCTGATATCTCATCTGGCACATCTCCTTCAAGTGGCAGAAATCAAGAGGGACTTGGCATGGGCTTATATAGCTCCATAGCCCTGCTTCCACATTGGTGCATTTGCACATGCATGATGCTGAACATGCCTTCTCTTTCCGCTAGCTACAAAGGGTGCTCCACAATAGCAGGGCCATCATTGGTTGAAGGAGTAATGTCTCGATTTCAGATAGCAATCCAAAAGGCACAGCCTCTGAAGCAACCTCAGGTGTTACTGGCCGTGTAAGCAACCATTTCACGAAGAGAATTGGATTTTAAAGTAATGGGACAGGATGTTTATAGTGAAGAGAGGCTTTCCAGTTGTGGTGAATAGATAACTTAAAAGTGACAATCACTCCCAACCATAAATTAGCTCTCAAGGTTGTACTTCAGTTGCCATGTCTCGTGCTGCAGGTTGACGTTTGAGTTTCCTCATCCTGCTTGTTGTTAAAACAGTGAAATATAAGTCAATAAAGCTTTCACAGCCATCAGAAAGGTCTGAAGGCAAGGCCCAAGTTGCTTATGAAGCTGATAATGGATTAGATAAGCACTCACCTCTAGGTCACTTCTCAGCGCCTTGAGCTGAGGTTAAAAAAAAAGTGGTACTCTGGGGGCGGGGGAAGCATAGCTAGTACTAGGGAAGGAGGAGGAATTTGTTTGGTCTGCTTTTTGCAGTAGACCAAACCAATCTAATTCTCCTGAACTTGCTTGCAGCTCAGAACACAACTCAGTGGAATTACACAGAGTTCTGCAGTTTGTTTTTGGTGCACAAAATGCCCATGCAAAAACAGTATTTTCTGTAACACATGCATACAAGATGTATATTTTATTGGTGAATGCTTTGAAAAGCACTGAAAAAATGTACACTTTTCATAAAATTGTTTATTTTATGTAAAAAGTGCATGCAATGTGCAATAGGAATGGATGGCATGCAACAGGTGGAAGAAGACAGAAAAGAGCTATGACTGAAGGCCAGAAAAACCAAAATGGAGCAGTCTCTAGTTAGCATGGTTGGAGTATTTGTATGTTATTTCCACTAACATATGCATCTTATGCACACTTAATCTCAGTATATGCATTTATGTACACATTACTTGGCTGATGAACTGCATTTGCAAAATTTGGAGAAATTCAGATTTTGAAGGCTGTGTTTTGGTTCTTGTATTGTTTTAGAAAGTGTGGACTAGGCAGGTTCACCTTTAAATGCAAACTGAATCAAATTTCTCCCCCACCCTAAACTGCCAGTCTGTGTAGACACTGCCAGACAATGAGTTTGATGGACCAATGACTTGACCCGGTGTAAAACAGTCTCCTTTGTAACTATTATTTTTTATTTTACTTTTGCTCTATTATGTTTAAGATTCTGCTTTTAGCTCACACTATTTTCACGTGAAGTTATTGCTTTTCTAGCAATTCCAGGTGAACCATAATGTTTGTGAGCCTCCTTGCTGGCCCAAATTGCCCACAAGGAAAAGTGGAATTAAGATATACAGTGGTACCTCAGGTTACATATGCTTCAGGTTAAGAACTTTGCTTCAGGATGAGAACAGAAATAGCGCTGCCGCGCGGCAGCAACAGCAGGAGGCCCCATTAACTAAAGTGGTGCTTCAGGTTAAGAACAGTTTCAGGTTAAGTACGGACCTCCGGAACGAATTAAGTACTTAACCTCAGGTACCACTGTACCGATTGGTTCATTCAGTAGAGCTAAATAGTGCCTTTGCCAGTGATCCTCTTTCCCCTCTTCCTGGTCCTGGCCCTCTAGCATATACCCACAATGTGAAATCCTGTTGCAGTTATACAAAATTTGCTCATCAGACTCAAATAAGTGTATATTCTGTCCAAGGAGCCAGCTGATCTTGCTTTTGAGGGATCTGTAAGATATCCTTTGAGTGTTATTTGCAATTTCAGATGGATAAAATTAACATTCTCTGAATCATCTGGTCACTGGCATGACCTTTATGATTTCCCGAGAATGCCTTCTCAGACTGCTGCCCTTGCGATCTGACATTATTTTATTAAAACAATGCTGAGTGAGCTGCACAGTCAGCAAATAGGAGGAGGGAAGGCAGGCTGAGAATGCAAACAACCAAGTTCCTGCTGGAATCAGTGGTCTTAAAGGAAAACTAAGCATGACAAGGAGAAAAAAATGTAACCTAATAAATTGCAGCCAATTATATGTCAGCAGAGCCGCCATGCCATGTTAAGGGAGACAATATATTATATGCCAAAGAAGACTGCCAGTCTTATGAGATTCTCAAAATGATGGCACATAAATTAAAACAGTCAAGTCACTAACATGAATTTGATTTTTAAGTCGTGCTCTAGTTCAACATCATCCATGAATTATAAATCTAGTGTTGGAACCAATCTAATGCCAATTTTGGCTGTTGCCTATCTTATTAATCTTTACGCGATTACAATAAATAATAGAGGATGAGTTATCAAGCTCAAAAATGATGGCACTACAGCTGACAACAATTTTATGTGGCTGTCTTCCATTATCTACTCAAGACGTAGGGAGCTGCCTTATATTGAGTCAGACCATCGGTTCATCTATCTCACTACTGTTTGCACTAACTGTCAGAAGTCCCCAAAGTTTAGAACAAGGATTTCTCCTGGACCTACCTAGAGATGGCGGGGACTGAATTGGAGATACTTCGCATATGGACCATGTACTCTACTACTGAACTAGGGCTGTTACCCTGAAATATTTTGGGGTTGCCACTATCTGATACAGAAAGTGGGCAAAGCATTCTAAATCTCTGGGTAAAGTAGGCCACAGGTCCTCTTGCCCATTCTCCTATCATCCTTCCCTTCTCACCTGTGTTTCACACTGGGAATCCTGCTTGCGTCAGCAGGTGATAACAGGATGCATGACACAGCCAAAGAAGAAATGGGCACGGTGATCTATAGATGCCCTTACTTTCAGTTTAGTGATTGAGAAGGGGTAAGTCTGGGAAGAACCCAGAGTTCACTGGTAGAGCACATGCCTTGTAAACAGAAAGCCCCAGGTTTGATCTCTGGTATCTTGATGACAATGTGGAACTAGGTGGCCCGACGGCCCGAGAGTTCCTGTTGTTACTGACATCTGTAGGATCCTCAAGATCCAACATAGGATTCATATGGAGGTACAATATATATATATATATGGCGGCTGCTAACCCACAGGCACAATGTACCATTCAAACAGTATTATCAGTGGTCATCTTATCTGTACACCCATCGCTCCATATAGCATTCAAAATGGCAGCAGCTCTGATCTCTGACCCCATACATCTTAGTGCATAACTGTAGCAATAGCGAGAAGTTATACTGATATGTAGGTTGTTCCCCCACAGCAATTTTAGGCATGCACAATCATTAGGGAAAAGAAAACATTAAATGCTTTGAAAAGATGAATAATGGGACAGCAGCGTGTCTAAACTTGAAAGAGTAACTTTCTATTTCTTTGTTCGAGCTTTGTGAAAAGCAAAATGGCAGAGGTCACAAATTGAGGAAAGCTAAAATTACATCCCATGGCACTTAGAAATCCTTATAGCTCTATAAACTTGAACATCTTAAATGACTTTCAAAGTCTCCACCAGAAGAAAGCGTAGGAGTATAGTGTTTGGATCAACTTGGGAAGAAATTGCTTGTTTTTCAAGTTACACTCCCTTCCTGGGTGGCTTTTTTCAATAATATAAAGATCAACAGAACATTAAAGTAGCAGAGCATTAAATACCTCTTCTAGGCACAGTACATTTCAGTAGCAAACTTTGCACTACCTTTTCGACCGACTTTATTGAAACACTAAACCCACCCATTCTTATCATTTGCTGAATTGGCATCTTTCCTCCATGACTAAGGGGGAATCGAAATGATCCACGGATTGGAGCAATTCTCTTCTGACAAAAGGTTCCAACTGTTGGGGCTCTATAGCTTAGAAGAAAAAGATCGAGTATTTGGGGGACAGGACATGATAGAAGTATATAAGATGATGCAAGCTGCGGAGAAGATGGATAGAAATAAGTTTTTCTCCTCATCTCTTGATACAAAAATCGGTAATCTAATGAAGGTGAACTGTGCAGGATTCTGGAGAGACAGGGCAAGGTGAAAATATGGATTTTACTACTAGATGGCCACCGACTGTCAACAGCACTTGTTGTATGAAGAAACTGCTTATTTTCTAGCCTTTTAAAAGGGGTGTAGCCAAATTCAATGGGGGAAAAGCTATTAATTGCTATGAGCCATGATACTATATATTATCCCTGATACCAGAGACAATACGCAGTGAAACGTGAAGAGACTGGTTGAACTTGATGCCTGGAGGCTTCCCATAGACCTCTGGTTGGTCACTGTGTGAATATTATGCTGGGCTATATAGGCTTTGGTTTAATCCAAAAGGTTCTTGTGTTGTTATGTGTGGTCACTCAAGTTCACCCAAAGTGAAAATGTAAGTGAATTTTTACTAAGTTTTGATATAGCAACATAAAAAGATGAACTATTACAAAATATCAAACCATACAAAGAATTAACCAAGCATTTCCCCAAACGTGAGGGGTTAAAGTATGCAATATTTTTTAGACAAAATTTGAACCAAAAACAGTTATCTGATTTTTATGGCATTGCCACTACAAAATTGGCATAGCTGTGTCAGATTCATAAGGGGGGGAAACATAAAAAAGGATAAAGAAGACAAGAGGCAAGGAATTAGGCTTTCCAAACTATTCTTGCCACATTGACAGAATCATCTCTATTTGAATCTGAAGTAAATTGAATGAATTAGATGACTTCTAAGGTGAACCATCGGAGGGAATTCATGAGAAGTCAGGAGCATTTCGATAAGGCCGGTGTAATTGTTCAGATATGGTAGTGAAATTATGTAGATAGTGAAATCTAGGACACCATAAGATTTTAGCTAAAATGGCATTTAGCATCCGTTTGGGATTCCTACTCACTGAAACACTAGAAGGGGGAAAATAATGGAGTTCCTTGGAAGCTTATCCAGGGTTCCTTAATGAGTGCATGAGACAAGTTCTTTGGTAAATTCTCAGTTCATGCACAACAATAAGTTCCTAAAAGGGATAAGGAACCTGCAGGTGTTGGATTTGAACTCTCATCAACCTAGTCAGGTATGGTGGGCCTAGCAGTTCAGCAATATCTGGAGGACTGCAGCTTCCACACTCCTGCCCTTCTATCCTTCTTCTGCCCTTTCTCCATATCTGCCTTCTTGCTTTGTCACCACTGCTGCAGCTTAAGAATCCTTTCTGTTGGAACCTATGTTTTAGATGAAGGTATGGATTAGAAATTCTCAAAAGAAGCAAAATGTCTATGATAGTCTGAAATGAAAATTCAGTCTTGACTCATACCCTAGTGCATAGGATCTGGAGCAGCAGCACCCATCTTCCTTCCTTCCTTCCTTCCTTCCTTCCTTCCTTCCTTCCTTCCTTCCTTCCAACTGATGTTCAGGAAAGAGACACCCAAGCTGCAGGTACTATATTAAAACTATGCTGACCCACTGACTGCCAGTTGGTACTGGGTCCATTTCTAGGTTTGGGAAACAGTCTGAGTTGGGTTGAACAAATCTGCAAGACCATTTCTTCCCAGAGGAATCTCTCCAGTCTTCAACATCTGCCAGAAAGAACATGGTCCATCTTCCTTTCCACGGTGAAGAAATATCCAGTGGACTCTGGGGCATGAACTGGCAACAGCTTTCCAGGAAAGTACAATATGCCACCTTGTTATTAACAATGAATAATTTTTAGCTTTTATATTTGCAGCTTTTTCTACTTGTTATTAATCTGTTTGCTTTATTTATACCTTATTTCATTTGTATGTGTATCTCTCACCTTTCCTCGAAGAAGCCTAGGGTGGTGCACCCCCCCTATCATCACAATGACCCTGTGAGGTAGGCTAGACTGAGAGAAGGCAACTGGTTCACCCGGTGAAGTTTCAAACCAACAGCATCTTCTCAGCCCTGATATAACTAGTAAGCCATACTAATCATCATCACCATCATCATTCCAAAATGAGCACTCTATAAAAGCTGGTGTGTTATCCAGACCCTCATTTAAATGCATTATTTAAAAAAGTAATATTAATAAAAATATGTGAGACTTCATTGCTCCTACAGATTTAATTAAAGTTCTGGGCTAATTTCCTAGTGCGGTCCTTGATGCTTGATAACAACAGGACTTGAGGCTCATTACTGTCATACCAGGTGTCCTGTTTTGCATCTAATTGCTTCCCTTGAGTATGACACCAGCCTTATTTGGAAAGTCAGCTCTTTCCTAAAGAGTACATTTTAATTTAAATAATTAAAAAAATCCTTCCCTACAGCTACGTGGTTGCTACTTGGCTCATTGTCTTTGCAAATGGGGGGAGGATGGTAACGCTCACGACTTCAAATGAAGATGTAAAGCTTATTATTTAATGTCTCAAAAGAAAACTAATTAGCTATGAGTTTTGTGGATGCACAAGTTATTGCCACACTTTGGACAGAGGGTTAGGGTTTTTCATATTTATTAGCATTCGGTTTAAAATTGCATTATTCCAGACAGAACATGCATATAAATCCAGACATATATATATGAGAGAATTGACTGGTTATAAATAATTTATCAATTTCACCTAGCTGTTCAACCTTACAATCCAATATTTGATTTCAGTATACAAGCCCTTAATATTAACAAAAGTAGCTCTGAATATATCTATCTCATTATATCTTATTATAGCCTATATACATAATTCAATGTTTATGATGCAGATCAAATCATATTAGTCCAGTGTTACTGATTCTGTTTTTTAAAAGCTTTCTCACTGAGGAGTCACAAAATCCAAAAATGGAATAATATTCTTTTTCATCCTCCTCCTCCTCCTCTTTGACTAAAATAGAAGCAGACAGAAAGTGCAAAAGGGGAATGTTAGATTGGCATCTTTATTGAGCTAGACTTGGAATGGAGGGCAGGAGTCCCATGGAATGTTGCTGGATGAGAATTCCCATCAACCTTGACCATTGATCATGCTGCTTGGGACTGAGGACAGTTGGAGTCTGACAACATCTGGAGGACCACAAGTTCCTAACCCCTATGCTAGGGAATTCTGTCAAGAGACCCTGTCGGGCAGATGTTTTAGAATCAAGAATGTGTCCTACCTCGAGAGAACACATTGGAAATATTAGAGTGAATTAGCACTTGACCTCTTAGAAAGCTAAATACAAGATGAATTTGATTTTGCATCTGCAACAAATTTGAAAGAGACATTTTATAATGGGGAAGAGACTAAGGAGAGAGAGTCATATGGTCCCTAGGAGAGCATAGTATGGAAGAGATCTCATCCTCTGCCTTAAGGAAGGGAAAGAAGGGGGTGAAGAACACCCACCCTTGGAAGCCTCCTTATTGGGGCTGTGGAAGCCTCCTTTTCAACTGGCAGATCAAGGGTGATTTTGGACCTGCAGGATCCAGAACTTGCTCTCAGCATGCCTCTTGAAGAGGAAGAAAACCATAACAGTTCTGGACAGGGGCAGAGGAAGGGGGTGTGGTGGGGACGGGGCACCCCGGGTGTCACTACTGACAAAATGCTAGGCGGCACTCACTGTGGGGCCTGCAGCATCCCCGAGCCACACTTCTCTCCTGGGAGTGATGTGGTGGCTTGGCGCACAGGCTCCGCACTGCCCAAACAGTCCACCTGTTGCCTCCCCCTCAACTGTAGGGTGCTGAGTGAGAGGAGGCAAGCAGACTCCTCGGAGGCCCCACGGAGCATTCTGCCCTGGCTGGCCCTGCCCCTGGGCGCAGGGCATGCACGCCGCCCCCAGGCACACAATCGGCTTGCTCCACCATTGGTTCTGGAGCCGGCACGACGAATTGTCCTCCCATAAAAAACCAATGGAAGGAAATTGAAAGGGAGGAGAGTTAAACACCAGCAGCACCAAAGAAAAAGCTTGCCACCCTGGTTGGTACAAACCTGGCAGGGCTTGGACATAGTGGTTTTCTTTGTATAGGCACACTCCCTTCCTCTACCATGGTAAGTTTGCTGTGTAAATAAATCTCTTAGAGGGGTGAGGGTGTCACCACAGCCTTCCTCCCAGCTGGTGAGGATCACTGTGGATAATTCCCACCCAGCTCTGCAGCTTCAAAGTTCGAACGGACTGCCTGCATACCACTCTCTCCAAAGGATGGCACCCCCCTCTCCATGCAAGCAAAGTTGGTCAACATTTCTTGGGAAAGGAGTTCTCTCTGCATATTTTAAGCAGGATCTAGCCCAGCTTGTGATTCAGTAATACTCCAAATTCTTGAAACAATCTTCGCACTAGGTTTTTTGTTGTTGTTTTTCTTCACTGTCCATTCTTTAAGTAGGTGGTTTCTGCATGTGCTGTGGAGCGAAATGAGGGGCAGATGGGGCTCACCAACCTAAAAAGGTAGCCCATCTAGGAGAAAGAAAACTCTAATCCCAATCCTCCATGGCTGTTGTGGTCCCGTGCTGCCAGCCATGGCAGAGTTCAGTGGAGAGAGAAGCCAGCCAACCAGCCAGGGGGGTACTTTCCTGGAGGCAGAGTCCGTATGCAAGGTTCAGTCCAGCACTAAGATCAGGAGTATCTCAGTTCATGTAGTCAGATGATCCGGCAGGTCAAGAAAGCCAAAGGTCCAAGGTCTCAAGAAGCAGCAAGTTCTGGCCAGGATTGCTGAACGTTGTTTCCAGCAACTGACAAAGGCTGGAAACCCTGCTTAAGAAAGCTGGAGCCAGCTGGTTCTCATCAGGAGCAAGAAGGCTGATCAGCAGCATGTAGAGTCACTTTGCCTTCTGCTCCTTCAGGCTGCTGCTCAAAAGGTGAAGCTGACTCCTGGCCCATGACAATGGCCTTGCAGGATTTCTTCAGGAGAAGAAAAGGCTAAGGGGCAAACTCTACACAAATCCAATGTGGATTCCCTAAGGTGGTTGGATGGTGCATTGTACGCCTCCTTGTGGCAACTCCTGCAACTAAGCTGTTGCCAAATGTATTGCTCTGCTTTCCTTAGGACCACATCAGTGAGGCTGAAAGGGGGATCTTGCTATCTGGGCAACCCAGGACCACCATACACACTGTCCAGGCTTGCACCTGGGGAAGGTCACCTTGGTGCTGCTAGCACAGTGGTTTGGCTTCACCCCCAGAGGTGCATTCTGTTGTCTCTCAAGACAGATAGATGCCACTGACTGTTCACTGTCCTTCCTACCTTCGTGTCCCTATTCAACATATGAATCCGTCTCTGAAGACTCAGATGGTGCTCTGTGCTGTAACAAATAACCCCATTCTTTTGTTAACATCTCTTGTCTGAGTTGCAGGCTGTGCAGCTGGTTAATGGGCTTCCAAGAGATTCTGAACACCATTTTCCTTAAGAGGTAAAAAGGAGGAAATGTTATGCTGTCTAATCCAAGTCACCTCACAAAGCTGCCACATAGAGGGATGTCACAATAAATCCTCTCCTTTTAGCTGCAGCATTGAGCAGGAATAGATGGATTCTTGTGGGGGTCATGACTGATGTAAGTTAGCAGGGCTCCACTGAGGGCCAAATCTAAAATAAGCAGGGACAGAGAATGTCCTCAGTTATCTCTATAGAGGCACAAAGAACGAGACACGTACATGACACCTGCCTGCTCTATATCTTATCTAGTTGGTGTGATTTTTTTTTATCCTTCTCTCTGCCTCATTACTAGGCTTAAGAAATCCACATTTGAGTCTATGGAGTCCATAAAAAGTGTTAACCCATGAATGGAGCAAGACATGACTTAACAGCAACATAAGAAGTGCCTGCTGAATCAGGTGAATTGCCCATCTAGTCCAATATCTTGTTCTCACACTGCCCAACCGAATGCCCATGGGAAGCCCACAAGAAGGACCTGGCAGTGATAGCATTCTCCTTGCTGTGAATTCCCAGCAACTGGCGTTCAGAGGCATGCACCATCCCACAGTGGAGAAAGAACATAGACATCATGGCTGGCAGCCATTGACATCACTCATGAATTTGTCCAATCCTCTTTTAAAGGCATCCAAGAGGAGAGATGATAGAGGTGCATCAAATTATACATGGACTGGAGAAAATGGATAATGGGATCTCTCTCTCCCTCTCTCTCCCTATGCCTCTCCCTTTCCTCTTATAATATAATAATAATAATTTATTATTTATACCCCGCCCATCTGGCTGGGCCTCCCCAGCCACTCTGGGCGGCTTCCATAAAAACCAAAAATACAGTAAAATATCACACGTTAAAAACTTCCCTGAACAGGGCTGCCTTAAGATGTCTTCTGAATGTCAGGTAGTTGTTTATCTCTTTGACATCTGCTGGAAGGGCGTTCCACAGGGCGGGCGCCACTACCGAGAAGGCCCTCTGCCTGGTTCCCTGTAGCTTTGCTTCTCGCAATGAGGGAACCGCCAGAAGGCCCTCGGCGCTGGACCTCAGCGTCCGGGCAGAATGATGGGGGTGGAGACGCTCCTTCAGGTATACTGGACCGAGGCCGTTTAGGGCTTTAAAGGTCAGCACCAACACTTTGAATTGTGCTCGGAAACGTACTGGGAGCCAATGTAGGTCTTTCAAGACCGGTGTTATATGGTCTCGGCGGCCGCCCCCAGTCACCAGTCTAGCTGCTGCATTCTGGATTAGTTGTAGTTTCCGAGTCACCTTCAAAGGTAGCCCCACGTAGAGCGCATTGCAGTAGTCCAAGCGGGAGATAACCAGAGCATGCACCACTCTGGCGAGACAGTCCGCAGGCAGATAGGGTCTCAGCCTACGTACCAGATGGAGCTGGTAAACAGCTGCCCTGGACACAGATTTGACCTGTGCCTCCATGGACAGCTGTGAGTCCAAAATGACTCCCAGGCTGCGCACCTGGTCCTTCAGGGGCACAGTTACCCCATTCAGGACCAGGGAATCCTCCACACCTGCCCGCCTCCTGTCCCCCAAAAACAGTACTTCTGTTTCTTTCTCTGCAGGAAAGAAAACAAGTACTTCATACAACACACAGGTAACCTAGGGGGAATTTTCTCCCACAACAGACAGTGATGGTGACCAGACTAGATAGCTTCAAAAGAGGATTAGATTGATAGTGATAAGGCTATCAGTGGTTGTTAGCCAGAGGGGTTATATTCTCTCTCCATGCACAAAATAGGCTTGGTCATATGATGATAATTGGTGTGTATGGTGTCTCCCTGGGAATTTTGCAAGTGGTCAACCTTTTCCCCCCATTTGACAGAGTGCTAGGGGAGTGAGAAGAGTATCTGGAAAGAGTAATTATGATGGGAAAGCTTGAAAATGCAGGAAGCACCTGCAGCCAATCAAAAGGCGTGTAAGCTGCGTCAGATGTTCAGGTTCCAAAGAACATTCGCAAACCAGAACACTCACTTCTGGGTTTGCGGTGTTCCAGAGCCAAAACTTTTAACTCACAAGTCATTTGGGATCTAAGGTATGACTGTATTACAAACATGTCACAAGTCACTGGTGTTTTTTGCTTCAAAGGAAGCAAAGGAAGAAAAGATTGCTTCAACCTCTGTGGAAGATGGAACACAAACATCACTACCACACACACATACACAGCTAGCTGCATTTTACTCATGTGTACAAGGAAATTGTTAATACTTGTCTTCTTTGCCTGGTTGCTTATTACGACTGAAATGATCAGAAACCTGCTCTATTTGCAAGTGAAGTTCACAAACGAAATGGCTTTGATGAATATTTGGGCTGATATTCATTCTGCATTCTTTATGATTCAAAATGGCTTAGAACTGCCTTATTTCATTTCATCCTCACCTCACTTCATTTTGTTTTATGTGTTTCATTTCATTTGGTTTGTTCCTTTTCCCCTTGTATTACTGAAAATATGAGAGGGAGAGTGAAGAAAGGAACTAAACGAAGACTCTTAAAATGCATTGCCCATTATGTCATGTCTTGATGCATGGGAGAAATTTACAACCCAGCCACACACTGTAGATCACCAAATTATCAAACTGAAAAGTTTGTTTGGTGTGTGTCTGTGATATATGACTGCAATCCTCCACAGACTCGCCTGGAAGTAAACCCTGAGAGCATGTGGAGCACTGCAGACATATATTCTATGTGCTCACAGATCAAGTATTTTGAATTTGATGATTTGGTGATCTACACCATGTAGTGGATTGTAAATATATCACATGAATGTGATGTAACAGGTGATGCATTTAAGGAAACATCCATTTGTTCCTGGGCAAGCAGACACTTGCCTGATTTTGTTGTTGGATTTTTAATTTTTTTTAAAAAAGAGTCTTTGTAATTCAACATTAAACCAAACACGTTCTCATTGTTGATGTAATAGATTGGGGTGGTGTTTAAACAAGGGTTAGACAAATCTTTGGGGTTGAATCCAGCCAAGTAATTGCATGCATTGAACGACATCTGTTTGTGCAATGTAACTTACCTTCTCTCCCAAACCTGCTCCAGAGGGTTAGGGAACCCTCCTAGAGAATTCACGAGGTGGGATTTAGGAGGCCTTCAGAGAAAGGAGAGGGAGGGGGAGAGTTCAGTTATGCAAGAAGCCATGGAAGAGATGTAAGTGGAGCTACACCTACTGCCTTATGAAATATCTGCAGATAATGCCCATATAATTATTTTATTATCTTCAATGCCATAAGGACTCAAAACCTACTTTTTAAAAAAGTGAAAGGAACCTGCATCAATTACCATGTTCCGAGTTTCTTCCATATTTCTACATAATCATAACATCCATAGACCTCTTTTCCTAGACAATAACCTATGCACCCTTTGGAGAAAGATCTGTTTAATGCATGGGTAGGCAACCTAAGGCCTGGGGCCCAATCGCCTTCTAAATTCAGCCCGCGGACAGTCTGGGAATCAGCATGTTTTTACATGAGTAGAATGTGTCCTTTTATTTAAAATGCACCTCTGGGTTATTTGTGGGGCATGCCTGGTGTTTTTACATGAGTGGAATGTGTGCTTTTATTTAAAATGCATCTCTGGGTTATTTGTGGGGCATAGGAATTCGTTCATGCTCCCCCCCCAAATATAGTCTGGCCCCCTACAAGGTCTGAGTGACAGTGGACTGGCCCCCTGCTGAAAAAGTTTGTTTAATGCAATGGGACTTACTTCTAAGTAAACATGCATAGGACTGGGTAAAAGAAAGGAAAAGATACTACCGTGTAAAGTTAAGATCTAAATGTGAACTTTCTCATGGTATTGAGATCATTATTTTTAATTCTGGCACCCAAAGTTTAAGTGCACAATATTAGGTTTGTCCAGGAGAAGAATGCTACCCAGGAATTGTCCCCAAATGCAAACCCAACCAAACATCCTACAAACCCCACCTGACAGTATTTGCCAATATTTCCCCCTTATGAGAGTTATTCCAGGAGAGTTGACTTGAATTCCTTGGCTGCTCTGATGGGTAGGATCATCCTTCATTCTGACAGTTTTGCTGAGAGTGTCTGGCAGGAACATCTTCCAATTTACATGCTTTTAAATCCATCTTGCAGAGGACTCTGAGCTTAAGAATCATGCAGCAAAAGGGGCTGTTTCCTAATGCTGGGAGGCAGTGCTTAAGGTCTCAAATGAGAATTGCTGCAAGACCTTCACAAGCTGAGTTCCAGTAAACCTTCCTGACCTATAATCCCAGAGGTGCAGGACTACTTGAAGTTAATGGTGACAGAAAGGCATCTTCTAGCTATATCAATTCACTCTCATCTTTGTTATTTAGTAAAATAGTCTTCTGTGCTCTGGCTACCTCCGGGCAGAAGCATTTTAGACCCACAACAACCCAGAGTTGTTCCAGAACTTTGCCCCCTGCTGAAAACAGGAATGGGGTTTGTAGGGTGTGTGGATGAAACCTAGCTGTGCTACAGAGTTATCAGTTTTGCTAGGGACACTGATGTATGAATGTATTCAACTTAGAGCAATCACACTTAATCTTTTGCAACTCTAGGCTGTAGGTTTTCCACGAGGAAGAAGTGATTAGACAAGCACCTCTCTCTCTCTCTAAATACACAGACTAGGAAGCATGAGCACACTTCAACAGAAAATATGATTTGCTCCTGGTTTATTCAGACAGGGTGAGAAGCACATTTTTGGGAAAAGTCAGAATTGCACACTTCCCTGTTTTTTGTTTTTGTTTAATTTTTCTTTTAAACACAAATAGATGCAGAAATGTGGAGAATTGAATTTAAGACTGGAAAAACTAGAAACTGAGAAAAACAAAAATAGACAGATTCACCCAATGCTATAGGTCTACTGCCCGGGGAGAGCAGGGTATAAATAAAATTGAGTTCAAAGATAGCCCTGGGAAGTGGCTATAAGAGTGCTATCTTTGTGTTGGATGAACCTCCAATTTTAGTTCCTGCTGGTGAATGAAGGAAGCTATGGACTAGGAAAGGAGGACTGGAAGTAGTAGGGCTAAGGCTTGCTGCTTCCTTTAGTAGTATTAAAATAACATGAAACAATATTAAAACTAGATCCATGGTTGCACCCAGAGTTCATGGAGGTTGAAACTGGAGAGAGTGACCAAATATTCTCCAAAGGACAGTCTTAACTATTCTAACAGTTTAAAAAGAGCCCGAAAAGAACGTTTTCAAAAACAATTGTTAGAAATTTCTAATCTGAGAAATTTCAGCTCAGCCTTAGTGTGACTTTGAAGTTCTCATGACAGCATGATATCTATTCCAAGTGAGCGGAGAGAAGGAACTATATAGGCAGATTTTAAATCGCTAACCCAAGCATTGAACCCTTGAGTTATTTTAGTATGGGGAAAAATAAATTTCAGTGATGAGGCACATTTCATAGCAAAGTTTAAATGCCTGTTAGGTCAAGATTAAATGGGAGAAAAGCTGTGGAATTTGAGGCCATTTGCTGCAGTTAATTTTTACAACTCACAATAACCACAGTTATACATTCACCTGAGGCAGCTAGGAAGGACCTGTGTGGTCCTCCAGATGTTACTAGACTCCAGCTCCATTAGTGCCAGCCAGTATGGTCAGGGATAATGGGAGTTGTAGTCAATTAACATTTGAGGGCCACAGGAACAGACAACGATGGGATCCAGTGTGCTTCACCGGGGACAGCACTTCACAAATGTGGAGTCATCACTGCAAAGGCCTGTTCTTGTTTCACCACTCTCCATAGCTCCCTCGTAGAGGAACACAGGAAGCTACAATTGCTCCATCTATGTCAGTATTGTCTCCGCTGACTGGAAGTGATTCTCCAGGGTTTCAGGCAAATATTTGAACCCACCAGGAGATGCTGGGGATTGAATTTGGGACCTTCTACATGCAAGGCAGATGCTCATTGACTGAGCTACAACCCTTTCCCAAGAGGGTGTATGAAGAAGGACCTCAGTTGATGAACAAAGTGTCCAGGTTGGTTCAAATGAAGTATTGAGCCTTGTCTTTGTAACCCCCATTCTCCTTGCTCTTAACTGCTCCAGTTTTCTTCCCTTTCCCTTCTCCTCTTGTAACTAAGCACATGGAAAAGGTAGGGAAGGCAATGAGGGTACTTGGTGTGTTGACAGGTTGCAGGAATAGGGTAGAGGAAATTTCTATGAATGGAGCCTAGTTGGGAAGGGGGTAGAACCCAAGTTCAAGTGTATATCTTCAGCATCTCTATTTTCTTAAGTGAGAAACCACCCATGAAATTCCACCTTTAGTTCTGCTTAGAACCATATGAGAAGCTTTCTTACAGAAACTCTGTAGAATGAGGGTTTTATTTTGCAGGGTGGTATTGACTGAAACTTGGCTAAAGCGGAAGCCATTTTGGATTGATTCATAGGCGCGTGGGCTAGAGTTGATTTATATTTATTGGAAGCAATGTGACCAGGATGGCTTTGTGTTGCAATATATTATTATGAACATGGAAGCAGAGGGTGAGACATACGTGATTTCCCTGATTGAAAAGAACATTCCTGCAAAGGACACAGTTTCAGCAGTAAATGACATGCAAATTGCTGACAAGCATTTGACAGCGCCTGCTGTGCTAATAAATGCAGCAGGCAGCATAACCGCGTGAGTTGTTGGATTGTCTTAATCAAAAAAAATTTAAGGAAGGGGGGAAGCCACCCTCCAACAATTACAACTGGTGTAACTAAGTAAGTATTGCAATTATTAATTACAAGCTACAGGAGAGGGATAATGTAATTATTCCCACTTTCTATTTATGTGGGTGGATGGCTGCATTCACAGGCTGAGTCAAAGAGCGTCATTTACGTAAACTTGTGACGAGGGTAAAACAAAAAACAAAAATGTTCTCTTGATGAGAAGTTTGCTTCCTTCCAAATTACAGTTCTGAGAATCAAAATACTGCATCATCTCTGCCAAAATGGAAAGCACAATTTTAATGCAGAATTTCAAATGCATTGATGGACATTCCAACTTTGAATGTTGGCATATAAACACCCAGAACATTATAAAATAAAAATATCTGAAGGTATTTGAAGAAGTGTGCATGCACACAAAAACTTATACCAAGAACAAATTTAGTTGGTCTCTAAGGTTCCACTGAACAATTTTTTTGTATATTTTTACTGCGTCAGACCAACACGGCTACCTACCTGAATCTAGAACCCAAAACATTGATATTTATGACATTTTAAGGCAGGAAACTCAATGGCTCAGTGATAAAGGGTTCTGATGGAGCAGAGATGGAACTATTGGTTCCACATTTCTGCCACAGAGCTCAATGGAGTCCTTTAATGCCCTCTCTGCTTTTCCTTCTGGTGGTGCCTCATCTATCACATGTCATTGGAGCCACAGGTATGTGATAATGATGGAGGTTCCCCTGTTCTGCACCTCTGTTATTCCATTAGTTCTGCCTACTTCAGCTTCAAATTACTTCAGTTCATATCCATCCCTGCCACACATTACCAACAGACACATGGACATTGATACCATATAGCAGTAGAAGCACATTGATCATACGTACAGAAGTGGCCTGCCTAGTGGGCTGGAGCGGCAATGCATTCTTCCTGACGAGTGTGCTACTGCCACTTTCTAGGAGTAAAAAGGGTGAGGCAGCAGGGAGATTGCTCCAGTGTATGTGCATTGGCAGGGGTGCAAGATTGAGTCTGCTGGCGAACCTGTACCTGTGTTGACCTCTCTGCTGCCGCACAACCCCCCACCCTCTTAGTAAGTGGGAGGGGGGAGAAACTCACTTGCTGGGAAGCTTGTGTTGTGGTTCCACTCCACCGAGGCAAGTCACTTCGGCACATGATTTTATCCAGATTCTTTTGTGATGTTTTAGTGGCACTTTTTCACCTTGGTAAAACAAACAAAAAGAATCTGCATTCAGCTGCAGCATGATCCACATATCAAGATTATGTGTTTATGTTTTTCAAGTCCCTGAATGCAGAGTACGTAGAGGCAGGTACACCTCTGACTTTCAGGATCTACTTCCTTTTTGCAATAGAGCACCAAGATCCACTAGCTAGAGCCAGATGCCAAAAACTAGGGCTGCCATACGTCCGGGTTTTCCCGGACATATCAGGATTTGTTTGACTGAAATAGTGTCTGGGCAGAATTTCCGGAAATTGCTCAAATGTCCAGAAAACCTGGAGACATGGCAACCGCCTTTTAAAAAAGCTCCACAACTTTCAGAAGGCAGTGCCCGGCTTGTGGTGCCCAGAGTGCTGCGCCACTTCTGATGTTCTTGGGGTGCTAAGGAGGAAAACAACTGGAGAAAGGTAGGTTAGATGGGATGGGGGAGGGAGGGTGGCGGGTGAAAGAGGAAGGGTCACCAGCAAGGAGGGGTGGGGGTGGAGATGTGGGATGGGGGGGTGCTCCCAAATGTGTCCGGGTTTCTGTAACCCAGAATATGGCAACCCTACCAAAAACATATCCAGAAGTATAGAATTCTAAACAGAAATTGGTCCATAACAGAACTTCTTATTACACAAAAATCCACTCCTTGTTACCCTGTACCTCACCTTCGTCCTTTCTACAGTATAGTTTGTATAGGGAGAGAGAGAGAAATTGCTGCCATTATTAATGGATGTGCTTGCCATGTAAGTAGTGTAGCACACACCTTACATTTAAAGTACACGTATCCTAGAATTCTGGGAACTGTAATTGTTAAGGGAGCTGGGAATTTTAGATCTGTGAGGGATTAAATACAGTTCCTAGGATTTTTTGAGGGAAAGGTGCTTTAAATGTATGATGCGTACACAGCTTTCTCTACGTCGGATCACCCAGAGATTTACCAGTGGATCCCTATCAACTTTTCGTCTGGAGGACTCAAGCAATGGTGCATTTTATCTTTCTGGATAAATCCACTCTATGACTTCATATTCATTACTGATCCAGTTTCAATTTGAAGTGGTCACCGAATACTAACTTTGAGGCCTCATGCACAGATCCATGAACGTTCTTTCCGCATTGGCCTTTGAAGATTAAATCCTTGTTTCCTTTCCACATGCTAAATTGAGTTCTCAGCTGGGGATTGGGAGGGATGTAATAGGCAGAGTAAGGTAAACTTGCCTTTCCTGTCTCTGAGGTGGACCAGAAAATCAAATGTTACTCAGCAAGCAGTTGTTCAACAGCAGGCGCACCTGCAGCCTCCCTGCTGGCAGGCGTATCAATTGCCAGGCATGTCCCTTTCGCCTCAGTACACCTGATTTTTACAGCCTCAATTGGAATTCATCTTCACTCTCATTCCCCTCACACCATTTCCTAGCGCAAATCAAGGGTCATTGAGTGCCTCATGACACAGATGAAAACATCTCACCTCGGTGTTATGTGTATAATAACTTGTCGTAAATGTGTAAATGACTAGATTGACAGTATGAGGGGCTGCAACTACAGCAGAGGAACAGGAAAGTCTCACTCGGTTTGCTTTTTGCAAAGGAAAACACCTTCAATTTAAGGCAGGGGTCGGGAACCTTGGGCCTGAGGGTCCAGGCCTCTTTAACTGGTCTGCCCAGATGGAGGTTGGTCCATTATGGAAAGTGGGGCACTGCCCCACTACACTCAGCTGGGCCTCAGCCACCTCTTGGCTACCTGCCTTCTTACTTACATCCAGTCCAGGGTATGGCACTGTCTGTCAGCTCCCTCCTCCATTGTTGCCCTTGAAAAACTCAGCAAGGAAGAGGATGGGGACAAAACTAGAATGAGTAGACTCCACCTGCTCTCGGCTCTGGCTGCACCCACTGTTGGGCTCCCTGCCTTCCATCTGCTCTTACTGGCTCTGCTTTGCACCCTCCTCAAGTGTAAATGAACTCTAATAGTACATCTTTGCTTGCTTGGATAGAGAATAGAGAGGGGTGTGAGAGATTGTATAGAAACTATTAGCCTACTGTACAAAGGTAATATTTACATTCATTGCTCCTTCCTCCTTTGGCTCTGCCCAGCAGAGGCACATGGACCCCAGAAGGTTTTCCAGAAAGGAATGTGGGCCCTCAGACAGAAAAAAGTTCCCCACACCTGATTTAAGGGACGTATTATGGCACTTAAAGACCAAACAGCATGGAAATTGTAAATTAAGGTGCCTGCCTAAACTCAGTGACTTGGAAGCAGAAATTAGTACATGGGAAGCTGTCTTATGTCAAACCATTGGTTGATCCAGTTCAGTTTTGTCTAAACTGACTTGCAGGGTTTCAGACCAAGGTCTACTGCTGGTGTTGCATCCAGAAAACCAGTGATTAGAGAAAAATACAATTTTTTCTTATTTGTTATTATTAGTAATAATAATTAGAGAACCCCTTTTGGACTTGTTGTGTGAAAAGGAAAATGGACAAATTTGAGACATTTGGGTCTGAAGATTAGAAACATATTGCTTAACAAAAAGTTTAATAGTTGGTTGTCATCCAAGAGTGAATGTTGTGGATAATTTTGTGCAACTCACAGATGGAAAATCTGAGTTCCTTTTTTATTTTTATTTCGTTCCTTTCCCTTTTCTTCTTCTTTGGTGTCTGCTCTGGGCCGTTCCTGGGTTCCAAGGATTACACACACATGAAAGTAGTGGATGGTTAGTAGAAAGACCCCAAGTGAAAGGCAGGAAAGTGAAGACCTTCTAAAAGAAGAAAGGAGAGCTCCCAGGTGAGAGCTGGGAGGTCCCACCTTCTGTGGGCGACAAGGGTTAAGAGCTATGTCTGAGAAAGGACTCTGCATTTTCTTTCCTCTTTCTTTCCCTGTTTTTTTTATTAGTTTATTTTATCTTATTGTATTATGAATAAGCTTTAATAAAACTGGGGTGGGTGGGAATTTCTTCCCTGAAACTAGTGTTTGCATTTGGAAGAAGTCCTTCTGTTGGCACCAATAGTTTATGACAGTTGGTTGTTTTATTGCATGGAAACCGTAATATGCGTGCCACAATTTGCCTTCTGTTCTGATTGATTTTACATAAGAATATCTTCCTTTAAGAAACGTACTGTTAGAATACATTGGGAATTTATCAGCTGTCACCTTTGCATCTGCTTCTGTATCATATTTTATAGTTGGTTTTAAATTCCCCTCTGTGTTCACCTTGTTCATTTTTGAACCCTGCCCGCCCCACTAACCCAAGTTCTGAAACTTGGTGATATCAGGGGAATCATCATCACAGAAATAGTGTGGATTCAACTAGGAATGGCTCTGAATTAAATTCGTCCTCTCTATTCAATGTTTTGAATGATCACATATCATCTGAAAAGTGTGCGCACGTGACTCTTTCAGGTATCCGCTACCTTTTGCAAGCAGCCTTTAACAAAACAATCCTGTGCAGAAAGCTTCTAACTGGCCCCAGAGGAAACTTTAAAGGAGAAACTCAGAGAGAAAATATCTGGGGTGCAGTTCAATCATTACACAAGATGGAGATGTTCAACTATTCTGCTTAATCCAAAGTATGCATGTGGTAGCCTTTTATCCATCACATATGTGCTGCAATTCTAGATGTATCTCTTATAGGTTGCTTTTTGAAGATTTCATTTTGGTCTCCACAGAACAAATTTAAAGGACATCAGCTCATGAGAATGCTGGAGAAAAATGGAGAAAAATCTTATCATCATTTCAGTGTGCTTTACTGTCTTCAGTGCTATTGTTTGATATTTGAATATGTACCAATCCAGAATTAATCTGAATAAAGAAACCTGAAGATGGAATGCTACTGGTAACCTATGTGTGTGGCTGTGCTTTGTAATATTGAGTTGAGTTGATTGTACAGTATAATTAGCATCATTCCCTTTTGATTAATCAATATTATGCATGGATTATGGATGGAATTTTTTGAATCTGGATCTGGATCTGCAAGTCTTGATCATGATGAGAACTAGTCCCCCCCATTCTGCTAAAAATACAAATCATTATCACATATAATGTGATATATGGACAGTCAAAGGTGACTATGGGGTGCAGTGCTCATCTTGCTTTCAGGCCGAGGGAGCCGGCGTTTGTCACAGACATCTTTCTGGGTCATGTGGCCAGCATGACTAAACCGCTTCTGCTGCAGCTGAACACCACGGTGGAAACCAGAACACATGGAAACACCATTTATCTTCCTGCTGCAGCGGTACCTATTTATCTACTTGCACTGGTGTACTTTCAAACTGCTAGGTTGGCAGGAGCTGGGACAGAGCAACGGGAGCTCACATTGTCGTGGGGATTCGAACCACTGACCTTCCGATCGGCAAGCCCAAGAGGCTCAGTGGTTTAGACCACAGCGCCACCTGTGTCCCATGATTATTATATGGATGATATTATACTCATGTACATTCCTGTAACTACAAAGATAAAGCATGTAATTGTCTACAAAAATTGTCTACAAAAAACTTACATATTCAGACTCATAAATTTATGACTGCCAGTCAGGACTAAGTTCAAGGTGCTGGTGTACAAAGCCTTATACACCTAGCGACCAGGATATTAAAAAGCTTATCTCAACCCTTATACACCCAGTGTTCACCCCACACTGCAGGAGAGGGTTTCCACCCCACCCCATCTTTTAGTGGTATTTTAATGCATATTTTACATTGTTTTATAGATAAACTGCTTATATATAAATTCTATGAAATGAATAAAATTTATTGGGAGGCTCATTCTGTACATTGTAGGATCGAGGCCTTTGGCATCCCTGTACAGCCTGGGACCTTCCTCTTTCAGAGATATTATACTTTTAATTTATGCATTTTCCCCGTATATTTAGTCACAATTTTTTTAAAGGCAATACACAGTCAAATCAGACATAAGTGAGCACTTATGTAGTAACAGCAGATACTTGCAGGAAGTTACATATATCAGGGCTGCCTATTATTAGGCAGAAGGAGGTGACTGCCTCAGGCTGCATATGTCAGGAGGCAGTGGTGCCCCTCAGCAATTCCTCCTGAGCTCCCTGACATTCCCTTCCATTGGAGACTAGAGCTGTGTGTCATGCACCTTGCCTGCCACCCTCAGGGGCAGTGCAGTGCCCTGTGGCTAGAACTGAAACAAGATACTCTACTATATGTGGAATGGAGATATGTGTATCCCATTTGTCCTCAATGAGCAAAATGTATTGGGCTAGCCTTGTACATAGAGATGGAATACAGGCATAATTACATCCATATATTAAAAATAAATTGGAGGAAACCCCATGTACTTATAACAGCTTCCTGCTATTCTGAATATGTCAGTGGGTATGAAGCCATAGATTACACATAAGCAGCTGGGCAGCTGGACAAGGCAAGACTGCCAACTCCAAGCACTCTGGGGCATGGAATTTGATTGAGATGAATGCTGTCGAAAGCCATATGGTGCATTTAGGTTCACCAGTAGCAAAAGGATCAAGAAAGCGCTGGATGCTTTCCATGCCATGATGATTATATCCCCCTTTTAATATTCCATCCAAGGAGAGTGCATTTGATTCTTCGTGAAAGGAAGAGTATCCTGCCTCATTAATCTCAAGGGGAAACTGCGAGGGATTGGTTTCAAATTGAGTCAGGACCCCATATTTTTTTTTTTAAATCCGGGACTTTCAGCTTTGTCAAATGAAATTATTGGGTTTGCAGTACCAGCCAGGTCACTAGCTAGTGACCTGAGCATCAATGTATTGAGCTGATATGCACAGATTAATTCAAGGATGGGGAAGGTATGGACCAGATGCTGTTGGTTTTAACTAATCTCATCCCTGGACACTGGCTTTGTGAAGTGGCGCTGATGGAAGTTGCAGTTCAACAACATCTGGAGAGCTATAGGTTTCCCATCCTTGGATTAAGCCATCCATGTCTCAGCTTAATTATTAGCATCACATGCATGTTTACTCTGACAAGTGGGTATAGAATGGCAGTCTTACTGCACAATCCTCACAATGGCTACTCAGAAGCAAATCCTATTGATTTCGGTAGTGCTTACTCCCAGGTAATTGGCTTAGAATTGCAGCCTTAGTCTATGCACATTTACTTGGGGGCAAACCTCATTTAAACTCCTTCTGAGTAAGGAAGCATATTGAGTCACACAGCTTCAAACAAATCCCAAAATTATAACTTAATTGGTTTGCCGTATCAGGCGTGTTAACTACTTATTTAACTCACTCAAAATATTTCCTGAAGAACTCCAGCTGATGCAAATATTATATTGAAAATAACCTCAACTGAGTGACTGATCCCATCCACCCCACTTTCAAAATTTGGATTGGTGAAAAAAATCCTCATATACAAGTATATATAAATTGTGTTCTTTACTAAAGGACACTGAAGGTGCTCTCAATGTTAGCCATCGGCTTATTGATTTCATCCTGCTGAGGATGACTAACATTGGATGTCATCCATAGGCTGCATTGGATGGCTATGTGATAGGTGTACAGGCTGTAGGGTGAATTGCCTGCCTGGTACAAAAGGTTTGGATGTTGCCCGTTGCCTAGATAGCCTGACAAATATTGCTGGGGAGGAGAGAGTGGTTGTGGTGCACATCAGCGCCAATGACATGAGAAAATGTAGTCATGAGGTCCTAGAAGCCAAATTTAGGTTGCTAGGTAGGATGCTGAAAGGCAGCTTTCTCTGAAATGTTATCAATTCCATGTGCAGGGCCAGCGAGACATGTGCAGCTTCTCTTTAAATATTTTCAATAGTTTGGAATCTGTTAATGCAATAGATAATACTGCTTACGTATGTAAGCTTTGTTATTTATCTAGACTGTTGTCTGAAGGAAAAAGAAGAAAACAGTAATTGTCTTTCTGCTAATACATTCCACCCCCCCTCAAAATCTAATACTTAATACACAAAGTAAATTCAAACAAGCAACCAGATAGGTGATTAGTTTTAAAGTTTATCTTTTTTTTTCTAAAAAGAAAAAAATAACATATTTCCATTTTTGCTGTCTAATTGGTCCTATTCTAGAATGCAAGGAGAAGTTAGTGGAAGATAAAAGGAGCATATCAAGAAAGAAAGAAATATTCAAAGTTGAATAATTTAAGATCACATCCATAATTAATGGCATTTGGAAGACATCCTTTGGTGCTCTAATCATAGCTCAAAATGTGCTAATTAGAGCAGTTTGGTGCAAATCAGACCATGCAGGTGTGGAATAGCATCTTTCATTCTTAACAAGAGACGCTGCTGCCACAGGATCTCCCCACGTAAGCGCTCACACTTTGTGAATATTCCTCCAGTTACAATATATTTGAGAAGTAAATGTGGTTTACAATTATTCCTTGCAATGAGATTCCTTATAATTATTGCCTTGTTAAGCTGGGCTTGATCATATACTTGGAAGACAAACTGGCTGTAATTTTTATTGATAGTTTATTAAAGTTTTCACATTCTTTTAATAAAGCAGTCATCATTCCCCACATCACACCTTCCCTCAGTCCCCGCCATTAACATTTTTACCATAGTATTTCTACTTCTGTCTTTCAATTTTTTAATCATGTAATGTGATGGTAGGGTTTATGTTAGGTAGCTAATCAAAGAAGGGGTTGAATATGCAGTTAGGGGTCACCCCCAGACTGTCAGTGTTTTCTGGGAGAGATTCTTTCGCATGCAACTCCTGGTAGAACAGACTTCTTGCAGTTAGGAAAGTGCCAGTGAAAGGTACTAAAATTATGGGATAATAAGGTATTGATTGATGGGAATCTGTATAACCTCCATGCAAACAAATCAGGTTGAATACTCATTGTCATATAACTTTCCTGGAAAGAAATCAGTACAAATGCTCAATAAAGAACAGACAATATATAAGGTAAAGGTAAAGGGACCCCTGACCATTAGGTCCAGTCGCGGCTGACTCTGGGGTTGCGGCGCTCATCTTGCTTTATTGGCCGAGGGACAGCTTCCGGGTCATGTGGCCAGCATGACTAAGCTGCTTCTGGTGAACCAGAGCAGTGCACGGAAATGCCATTTACCTTTCCGCCAGAGTAGTACCTATTTATCTACTTGCACTTTGTCATGCTTTCGAACTGCTAGGTTGGCAGGATAACCTCTGCCTAAAAGTTTGTGCAACTTTCAGGGTGAATGTTCAGTAAACAGGCTCTCTGGAGGAGCCCAGTAACAAATAGTTTTTCATGGAATCAGATATGACTAAAAGGTGGTTGGAGACATTTCACTTCAGCTCTGTGCCTCCTGCCTTTCTTGACTTTGGAAGTTACTCAACAGAGAGCTTCAGAAATTCACTCCAAATCTCTTAGAAGCTTGAGTTTTTGTGTGGTTTATTAAAAAGGATTTTCTCATGGCCTGTTTTTGTGTGGTTTATTAAAAAGGATTTTCTCATGGCCTGCTAATTGTAAGAGGTTCTGCATCTAACCAGCCATGTCGGGTGTGACTTGGGAACTCTTGGGAACTCTTAAAGGCAAATATGACCTAATAAACATTACAGAAAAATGAATGTCAACATCCATGATTAGAATGTAGAAACTGAGGGGTTCAACCTGCTCAAAAGGAACAGAACTTTCTGACAGTAAGAGCTATTTGACAGTGGGACGGTCTCAAGAAGTGGTGGATTCTCCTTCCTTACAGGTTTTTAAGGAGAGGTTGGATGGCTATTTGTCATGGATGCTTTAGCTAAGGTTTCTGCATTGCAGGGGGTTGCACTAGATGGCCCTCAGGGTCCCTTCCAACTCTACAATTCTATGATTTTATCAGTACAATTCTGAATCTGAATGCCCAGAAGGAATGTTTGTTTCAGAAACCCTTCTGTATGTTCCACCTGGGATAGAAGCAAATTGAGTGGGATGAGAGAGAGTTAGTGCACCTAGATAAAGGAACCTTTGTAGTTTGGTTCACCACCACCCCCTTGTTGTTTTTCACCAGTTATTCAGACTGTTTTATTCTGGTAGGCTTTTGTCATGTGTGGTGGAGAATGCTTTTACGCTTCTTTTTCATTTTCTTTTAAACGGCAGTTCCTGTCCTTGGTTATTTTATATTTCTGTGGGTTTTTTGTGGGTTTTTTTTTTTGAAACTGCAATGTTGAATGTTGTTAAATGTTGCAAGCCCTAGGTCATGTTTTTCCACCAGAAGGGAAGGGTATACATGTTTCAGTGAATAAAAGAAACATTATTGCTCATGGTTAGCTTAATTATGCAATTAATTAAATTATCTGATGGTGATATGTATTTGCAATCATGCCAGCTGCACAGCACACTTCAATTCAGTTGTGAATGTGTGGTTTTGATTTGGACTTTGAAAATCACAAAGGGTTGGATCCGCTGCCCTTGGGTTCAATTGCGGCCAATGTGAAAAGTTAGTTGTGATTAAGTCCCATTGATTTCAGTTGGACCTGATTACAACTAACTTGCTCTGGTTCAAAACCATATATTTGTTGCATCCTATACTTCTTTATAGGATCATCAACAAGTCAAGGAGAACACAACAGCTGGTGTAGGTGGAAATGGCAGTGATGAAATGTGGAGGATGGCACATTGAGTTATTTCATGTTTTGCATCCTAGGGAATCTGAGGCATTGTCAGAGAACTCTGAACTCTTTCTCAACGGCGTTATGAAGCTGTTTTCTATGATGAAAAGACTGCATATGCAGATCAGGACTATTGAGTGAATTGGGAGAGAGGAAGTTGGCTGTGGTCAATCCTGGGGAGACCAGACCAACCTAACCTGCCACCTGTCAAGTACTCTGGGCTTATGTTCAGTGTCATTCAGAAGAGCCTGGATCAATGCAGCTCTTTTGAAATGCTTTCCTGCTCCAGCATATGCCAAACACTCCTGTTTTGAAGCAGCGCCTTTGTGGAGGGCAGCTCTAGGACTGAAGCATTACAAGAGATGCACAGAATGGCAATCTGGACAACATCAAGGTTTCTGCATCTGTTAATATAATTCTGTTGTTTAAAGGGGGGGGGAGATGATGTTACAGGGAAACAGCAGAGAGTAGGTGTTGGGTCCAATGCTTATATTTCCCCCCATTTGACCGGTCGTGTTGCCTGCTGCTGTGGCATTTGAAGAAGCTGCCTAAAATTTGAGTTTGCGTTTTCAAGTAGTCTGACTTACCAAAATCCTGTCAGCCTGGGCCTGTGTGTCACCATCACTTCTACTAACTGCTGCTGGCACAATGAATCACCTGGTGCCATTTCACTGTCGACAAACCCTGGAGCCAGCACTGGTGTATAGCAGTCACTCGCTGGCATTACCATACCCCTGGCCCTAGTCCTGAGGCTGAGATGTCATATAAAGGCTCTTGCTTGGCCACCAGTAGAGAAACATATGGGATGGAAAGAGTGCCCTGGAGAAGCCTGCTGGAGACTTTCAACATTTGAAAAGTCTTTTTCTGCCATTAAATTTATAGGAAATGGTTACCAATAGCCATTCTGTGATGAGCCAACAGTGGGCAGAGCTTGAGAGGGGGAAAGTGTTCTGGATGAATTCATCTAGAATAGATGCCACACTGCTTCCATTTTCACCATGCCTACCTCAGATTAAAATTCCCTGTCCTATGCAGATCGGCTCCAAAGGAAGCATTGTTGCATTTGACGAGTCTATTCACAAACAGGTGACTTTCCCTTTCTTTTTAGTACAACAGACCAACACAACCCCTGTTTGGAAATGATATGAAAGCAATTCCTTTGTGACTTTAGTGTCTTATTCATAAACATGCATATGCATATTGAACATAAGCCTACCGATTTGTTATCAGCTAGCTTTCTGGCAAGCTGTACAACCAAGGGGGGAAGCAAAATAAAATAAGTAAGTTTATTTTCATTGAAGAAAATGCTGTCCCAGATGTTCTGAAATGGCATAGAAAGAGGGGAAAGCACTGGAGCCAAGATGATCAGCCCATTTTAAGAAAGACAAAAGAAAAGAAGGAACTGTAATAGAAGGGAAGGATGGGGCAGTTTCAGGAGGAACTAGGGGTTGTATATTAAGAGTGGGCAATAAATTGAAATAATAAGGGTAATAGGCCCAACGTGTGGTAGGAATGGTACAGAACTCATACACTTTTATAGACAAGTGTTCCTGCTCATGGGCAGGCACTGTTTTGATTTAAGAATTAAAATGAGAGGAGAGTTTGAAAGAAAGGAGGAACTTTGCCCAAGTTAAAAAAGGGAAAAGGAGAGGGTTAAAGACTACAAGGAAGAAAGAAAAAAATCCAAATAGCACATCTAGAGTAAAATGCAAGCATCTAGAGAAAATTTTAAATAATTTATTAAAGGGGCGGCAGCGAAGAGACCAACTGAGCAGTTAAAATAAAAGCATCCCACACATAATGGAGTCACGTGAGAGAAAACAAGGACAAGGCAGGGAGCAGCTGCCCTTTTCCTCTTTTGTTTATTGTGAGGGAAAGGTGAATAACGAGTTTGAGACTTTTAGCAAAGTCATTTCACCCGCGGGAAAATCTATAGCAATTAAAAGAATCCACTGAAGAAAGAAATATGGCTGAGGAATGTGCTAGGATCCTTGTCCCCAGCTGCCAGCATTTGTGTCCCGTTTTAAAAATTCAAAAGGCGCATTGGCATCAAATATTAGTTTCAGTCTTTTACTAAAGAGATTTAATGGTCCACAATTCAATTTGAAGTGAAAGTATCCCCCAAACGACTCTTTATAAAGTCTTTTGGAGACCAAAGTCAATATCTATGGTCCTTCCGAGATGCTGCTATTGATTACCTGTCTGAGCCAATGAGCATTAAAATCCAAGGAGATTCAGGAGTACATCTCACTATTACAAAACCTTGCACCTAGTAAAATTGGCATGTATTGACAGGTCCATGGAAAAGCCCAGGAGTATAAATAAAATATGTTGTCTTCCTTCTGCTGAGATCTAATTTGAAGTTTTGTAGGCTTCAGCAGCGTCTAAGCTAACAACATCTGATTGAGCATTATTATGCCCTGATTTGTGTGGATAGACTCTTGTGGAGATGGGTTTGCTGTCTCAGTGTATGTCAGTCATAAATATGACAGACTGCAGAAGTCACTGGGTATCTGTGCTTATATTATTATTGCTCTTAAATTGGTAGTTTATTGTTCTATGTACCCCCCCTTTCTGGCACCATTGGGCAAAGGGTGGCTTTATAAATGTGTACAAATAAATGCATTCTGTTGTTCATTAATATTCTGGTCGTCTCTTTTCTCAGCTTGTATAATAATAACATCCTATAGATTTCTCCTTTCATCATCTCTCTGGGCTTTGGCAAACAGCACACAGCAACTGTGGGGAAAATATCAGCCTCATATAACCAGTATGTTTAGCTCTAGTTAACGCATGAAGTGGTTAAGACCATAGAGTAAGCAGTCCTCCAAGGTTTAACTAGGTTACACACCCTCACCTTGGGAGAAAAGGTCACCAGAGCCTTTGTTCATTCCTCTTCCACCATGTCAATCCAAACAGCTTGGCCCGTGTACCTTTAACAATTCATCTTTGTGCCTCTAATTTAGAAACATTTGCTGATTTTGAAATGAAGTTGTACTGTCAGTGTTTTCTTGCTGATCATAGTGTAATATACCTGTAGAAAAAGACATTGTGAATAAAATCAGGAAGGCATGCAAGTGAAATCAGTCAAGGGCCCTGACTGTATAGCAGTTAGTTTGTTGAGCAATTTCATTTAGGAGGGTCATTTTATTGGCCAGATACCAACTGTGCAGATAGACATAGCAGCAAGCTACTACATACACAAAGCCCTGAACAGATAATAGATGATCACATCTGGCTTCCTAAGTGGAAGGTTTTTTAAAAAATCCCAGTCCATATTTGAATTTATTTGAAATTCTTATTATTTTTTGAATTTATATACCACCCTTTACCAGGGGATCTCAGGGCAGTTCACAGAATAAAATCAAGATATAAAACCACAAAATACATAATAAAAATAAAACAATAGCAACCCAAAAGCCCCCCAAAAAAACACATTTTAAAAGGGCAAAGGGGAATTGTTTTTAGATATGCAATTGTTTTTAAATATGCAATTGTTTAAATATGTATGTATGATTGCTTTAGTTGTTTTTAGATATGCAATTGTTTTGCATTTGTTTTTGTCGGATTGTGAGATCATTTTGAGGTTTTCACTGGAAGTGGTAACAATAATTATAATCAATAGTGGGGGGAAAGTGGGGGAGAGAGAATGGAAAGGAACGGAATCCAGCGCCTCCTCCCTCCTCCCCATAAATAATTGCTGTATCCCCTGGAAAAAAAATCTGACCAGGCCAACATGAACCTAACACAACACGAGGTATGGCTGTATAGGAAACTGCTTTATACGGACTGAGCTAATGGGTCCATCAAAGTCAGTACCATCTGCGCTGGTTGGCAGCAACCAGTAGCAAGGGTTTCAGACAAGTATCTCTCTCAGCCCTACCTGAAGATGCTGGGAATTGAAGCTGGGACCTTCTGCATGCAAAGCAGATGTTCTACCACTGCACAACAGTCCTTCCTCAAATGATTCATATAAGGGATAGGACATAGAATCATAGAATCATAGAATCATAGAGTTGGAAGAGACCACAAGGGCCATCGAGTCCAACCCCCTGCCAAGCAGGAAACACCATCAGAGCACTCCTGACGTATGGTTGTCAAGCCTCTGCTTAAAGACCTCCAAAGAAGGAGACTCCACCACACTCCTTGGCAGCAAATTCCACTGTTGAACAGCTCTTACTGTCAGGAAGTTCTTCCTAATGTTTAGGTGGAATCTTCTTTCTTGTAGTTTGGATCCATTGCTCCGTGTCCGCTTCTCTGGAGCAGCAGAAAACAACCTTTCTCCCTCCTCTATGTGACATCCTTTTATATATTTTAACATGGCTATCATATCACCCCTTAACCTCCTCTTCTCCAGGCTAAACATGCCCAGCTCCCTTAGCCGTTCCTCATAAACATGCCAAAAGGTGTGTGCAATCACCTGGATGTGTGTGTGTTTACAAGTCTGGGGAAATTAAGCCTTCTCACATTCATGCTTCCTAAAGTAATTATTGAAATGTCCATGTCCTACAGGTAAAAGTATATTTGTGCCTCAGGTGGCTGAGACCTTGTGTTGTGGACCCCTTACTTTGCCTCAGCCGAAATGTAATGCTAACTGCCTGAAGGCCAGAATGTGGCCATGAGAGGAGGACACACAGACCTAAGGCATATTTGTCCTTCTATCAAGGGTCCTCTTCCACCTTTGGAAATAACATGCATTAATTTGAACTAGGGACTACAAGTTAACAAGAGCTGTATTTATTTCTCAGTGGCAGCAACAATTCCAAAAGAAAGATTGGGGTAGGGGGGAACCAATAGAGAAATAGCATCACAAGGGTGTCAGAAGCAGTTTTAATCTCTTTGCTGTACTAGAAACTTACTTTGTATCGAATTTTCTGTGCCACACGTCTGCGCATTCCCCTTCGTTTTCACTCTCTCTGCTGGGATCAATGGAAGCTGTTAACAAGGTGCACTCTGAAATAGAAACTGAAAAATGGTTTTCTGTGATGCATCAAAACTGAAAAGGCCTAATGTGCGCAGAAAAATAACAATAGGCAATTGTCTTAAAAGGCACCAGTGGCTTGCCCACATTTATAGCTGCTTAGGCAGGTACATTAAAAAGGTGAGATGGGATGTGAAGTGGATGTGGAAGCTTGTTTCAGAGTGAAAAACTTGCTTTTGCCTAAGCTGTGAAGGCTATCGGGGATTTAAACCCATTCTCCTTCAATGAAAAGTATGCCCAATCTTCTTGCATTTGCTTTCATATTAACCTATAATGTTCTCAACGCTGTACCAATGCTATTCATTGTTAGAGATGGGAGGGCAGATGTGGCTGGGGTGGGAAATTTAATGGAGTGGCATATTGTGCCATTGTCAGTTGCTGTTTGCTCTATTAGACTATTAGCATGGGCATTCAGGTTGCAACAGAAATTATTAAGTGCAGGGCTTTTTTTCTAGCCAGAACTCACTGGAACTCAGTTCTGATTCCTCTCAGGTGGGTGCCATTGCCATTATAAGAGAACAGGGGAAGTGTTCATGTTGAGTTCCAGCACCTCTTTTTCTAGAAAAACAGCACTGAGTGTTTGACTCATCCCTAAACCAGTTTGATATTAGCACTTTCACCATTTCTGCCTAGAGTCCCCTTTTAGGGCCACTTAGTATGTGATACCAGTAGTGATGTATGGAAGTGAGAGCTGGACCATAAAGAAGGCTGATCGCCAAAGAATTGATGCTTTTGAATTATGGTGCTGGAGGAGACTCTTGAGAGTCCCATGGACTGCAAGAAGATCAAACGTATCCATTCTTAAGGAAATCAGCCCTGAGTGCTCACTGGAAGGACAGATCCTGAAGCTGAGGCTCCAATACTTTGACCACCCCATGAGAAGAGAAGGCTCCCTGGAAAAGACCCTGATGTTGGGAAAGATGGAGGGCACAAGGAGAAGGGGACGACAGAGGACGAGATGGTTTGACAGAGTTCTCGAAGCTACCAGCATGAGTTTGACCAAACTGTGGGAGGCAGTGGAAGACAGGAGTGCCTGGCGTGCTCTGGTCCATGGGGGTCATGAAGAGTCGGACATGACTAAACGACTAAACAACAACAAAGTATGTGATAATTTTTGTATTTTGGCTCAAATATGTACAGGACACTGGTGTTTCACATCAATAGTGATGCTGGCCGATTTTGGAAATGGGGATTGAGAAGATGACCACCTCCAGTTCAGCTATTAAAACAAGATATTTTGTCAGATCAGAGTTTGCTCCCCTGAAGAATTTAACTTATCATTCTGACAAATGTTTCTCCTTTTAAAAAAATGGTGGGAATTGTAGTTCAGCAAGGGCCAATGGTTTCCCACTCCTGCTCTTCTGCACCTGAGATCATTCCACTACCCCACTTGGACTCCCCCCCCCCTCCAGCATCTACTGCTTGAGGCAGCTGATTCACTCTGCCTTATGGTAGGGCTGGCTTTGCTCAGAACTCTTGAGGAGAGTGGGAAGGAGAAAATAATCAGAGACTTCTCCAAGAAAGCTTGGCGTGTCAGAGCCAATTTGAAATCAGAATGTGATAATTTCATCCGTCACTAATCATCAGTTGTCAATTGTATATTCACATTTAAAGCCCTGTTTTATTGGCAGAGGAAACAGAAGTGTTGATTGAGAAAGAATCAGGCCTCTGGCTTCTCACATTTGCCAACAGAAGCAGAAATTTATAAAAGTGTAAGCCTTCCCAGCTGCTATGATGATATGTGCTCTGCACTTAGGTGTACATACCCAAGTTTAAAAAAAGAAAAGAAACTTCACAAGCATCTGCCCTTACTGTGCATCCTTTGGCTTTAGGCTTTACTGCGTTCTGTCCTTTGATATCAGAGATCTTCTTTTATCACCAAGTGGTAATGTTCCTCAAATACACTGCTGTGCCCCAGATAAAATCTGACAGTTCACTGGGACAGGAGGAAAGCCCTATCTTGAGCTTGCAGGTTGCTTTTTTGATGTGTAAGAAGTACCACTAAAAATGTAGGGTTCCAGAGACAGAAGAATATTTACACGCCATCTAGAAGATCCTTGTTATATATGCCATCATGAAGTCACCTACAGCTTGAAATGTGCTGTGATATCTAAAAAACTAGCAGGGGTAGGAACCTGGATTACATTTTAATACCTAGTTCTCTCTCTATTTCTCTCCCCCCCCATGTGTGTACACTTCTACATACACACAGAGAAACACACACATACATATTTGCACTTTGCACATGCGCAGAAGTGCCAAATTGCAACCCGCACATGCGCAGAAGCAGTGCTGTGGGTTGCAAACGCTGTGGGTTGTGAACGTGCCTCCCACATGGATCACGTTCGCAACCCGAGCGTCCACTGTAGTATCACAATGGTATCATCAATATAACATACAACTTTTCCATAACAAGTTGACTATTGATGGGCTACCTTTATTGGTTAATGTCCTGGAAATTGTTATCTCCTGACTTGTAATATTTGGACATGTGAGGTCATGGTCCTTAATGTATTCCCTTTATCATTTTCCGCTGCCCCTGAAAAGTTGATTTCCCCCTGCCTCATCCAAGTCCTGGGCGATAATAATCACAGGAGAAAATGTGCATCCCCTGAGCGATCATCATTGGAGCATACATTTCAGGGAGACTCCCAAGCCTTGGGCACAAGGTGCAATCCATGACATTAGGGTTTTTCCCCAGCAAGTTCAGAAAAGCTGTGACTCAAATGCATTGAAACAAATCATGCCTGAATAAGTCATTTCCAACACGTGTAGGAGATGTGGAGTCATGCACAACAGCCCTATTCCAAACACCCATGTTTGTTCAACATCTGCCCTTGCAGCTTGAGTTGTAAGGTCTAAAGGAAGCATCCATGTGCATTCAGCTGAATGTGCTTAGACACAAGTAACCCTGCGTTATCAGGATCTTCTTCTTCTTCTTCTTCTTCTTCGGCGATCACTCGTAGCTGAGTAAGATTGTCTTCCATGAACACAGTCTTAACAGTGCATCCGTAAGTGACTGTGGAGGACAATTCTGGATCCACATGTCCTTCCACAGTGGGGACATAGGTTTCCGAGTGGGAGTTGATTACGGTGTGGATTTGCCAAGCGTGCCTTCCTCTTAGCATGTTTCTCCCTTGTGTCCTGAATTCAAGTGTCTTCAAATCCCACGACACCTTTGGTAAAGGCTGTTCTCCAATTGGAGTGCTCGCAGGCAAGTGTTTCCCAATTCTTGGTCATTATACTACATTTTTTTAGATTTGCCTTGAGACAGTCTTTAAATCTATTTTGTTGACCAGAAAAGGATGCTCTATGGAAGGGTTCACAGCATTCCTATCCCAAGAGGTTCTGTTCCTCGAATAAGCACAGCAGTATCCTTGCAATAGCAGCCTGCCTCTTCCTGAGAAAAGTCACATCCCACCTGTTCTAAACTTGTTATCTTGAGCCCTGGTCTTTTGTAACACAGAGAAAGGCCCCACCCATGTGTATCCTCACACTTAGTTCTTTGGTGCTTTCTTGTGCTAACAGTTCATTACAGACTTTTACATCAAAGAAATTAGCTTTTACAAGTGTTGATTAAAGAGGGTGGCTGATGCACAAGTTAAGGAGTTTGTCTAGGTTAATTCTTCACATATGCTAATTCCAGGGACTTTGAAGTGGGTCTCACATATGACCTAATACACAGATGGGTCTATCTTAAGAGAGAAGGGTCTGAAATCCTGTTTTAATGTACCAGTTCTAATTAAAGTCTAACATTTATTAAACCCAAGCATTTAGCTACCACTCTCCACAGATCTATAACAATGTATTAGTGAAAATAGCATTTGTGTGTTCAGACCCAGAGACCTCCCCACTAAATAAACACACTTTTGATTCAAATTTTAGTTTTGGGTTTTGGCAGAATTTAGGCCACAACTTTATTGATTACAGAAAAGGGAGTGGTTGCATAGACTCTGGTTTGACTAGCTCCCTGCACCCTTGCAGGTAGCACTGACCCAGAACTCTATCATAGGTCAGCCAAGGGTGAACACCTGAGGCAGGTGAAAAGCCTGGGAACAGACTCTATTCATTCCCCAGATGTTCCCCTGGACTCAGGCATGGGCACAACCCCCTTTCGGGGGTTGACCAAACCAATTTGAGAGCCAGTGTGGTGTAGTGGTTAGGAACGATAGATTTATTATCTGAGGAACCGGGTTCGCGTCTCTGCTCCTCCATATGCAGTTGCTGGGTGACCTTGGGCTAGTCACACTTCTCTGAAGTCTCTCAGCCCCACTCACCTCACAGAGTGTTTGTTGTGGGGGAGGAAGGGAAAGGAGAATGTTAGCCACTTTGAGACTCCTTTGGGTAGTGATAAAGCGGGATATCAAATCCAAACTCTTCTTTAACGGAATACCCTTCACATAGGGATGGCGAGACCGTTCTCCCATCCCTATCACCTGAACCAGAGCCTATCCGCAACCTTACAAGTTGTGATGATTTGCAACACAGCAGGAGAAACCCAAATGGCAACAGCCAATCAGCCAAGTGGGGAAAATTCCTGCTATGACCCCATCCCAATGACAGACGACACACGACGGCATAGCAAGGTCAATCACAAAATGCCCTACATATAGGGAGAGGTGGGCGGGTGTTCCGATGCATGAGCTGAAAGAGGAAGCTCTGGGTCACATGCATAAGTATATATAGGTCCCTCAATCCATTTATACTGCACTCCATTGGCCAGATTAAACCCAGCAACGAGGGACCTACCAATCGGATGTTGTGGCTGCCCAATATACCCACCCACAACACAGAAGGTCAGTCTCCAGGTCTCACCACAACATGTGCCCTCTTTGAGGGAGGATACGCTTTAAAAATGCATTAGGTTGGGGGTAATTGCTATATATATATATATATATATATATATATATATATATATATATATGCAAAACCATACACATACACACACACACACACACACACACAAACACACAGAGAGAGAGAGAGAGAGAGAGATTTGCATGAAAATGCTGATTAATTTTCATGAGCACTTTCAAAGAAAGAAATGTAAAATAATTAGGAGAACTGAAAAAGTGAGAGAAACCAAAAATGACACATTTACCTATCTATAGTGGAGTAAAGGGTGAAAGTCCATTATGTGTACTGCAGCAGTGACCATGATTTCTTAAAAAAAAAACACCATAAAAAACCTGCATGTGTTTTGCCTCCCCCAAGATGCCATCTTTACTCAGTGCTCTTTACAATGTCCACACAGGTCTTCTGCTTTGTGAATCCCCAGTGGCAGAGCCTGGCTATTAGATATGCCCCTGTTCCATTCTCCAGGCAGTGGTCTTTGTGAACCATCTTACTATTGAGAATAACCTGCTCTCCTGCTGGGTAGTTAGACCTGCATGCACACAGCCTCACTATCTCTGTCTCACACTGTAAAAGAGTTCTGCCTTTGTTATTGTCTCTGTGTCCTGCCCTTCTATCGATTCAGATTGACTTCCAACTTTAAAAGCAGAGGTAACCATTTCTGACAATGCCAGTAAACAACTGCTTTTGACGCCGTTTCCCTGAACAATCCATGAATGAAGTATTCCATTCCCCTGTATAAGAGATGTAAGGAGAGTTGTTAAGTGCTAGGATTATATGATGGCTCCATCTGGAAATTGGGTGCCCAGTTGGCTAAGAAGTGGGGTATTGTGTTAATATTTTATCCATCTTTTAAGACCACTCTATGTAGCATTCCAGAATAGACAGCTTGCAGGTTAATCCATTGGTGAACACAGACTTCCAGTTGAGGAATGAACAAGTCTAGAATTGAGCGAAGTGTCTCTCCTCACAAATCACCACTGCTTTCGAGGCCATTTTTTCTCAATTTGGGGGCTGAGGTGGAGTTATTTGAATGTATTCAGCAGCTGTGGGTCCTTACATTAGCATCAGTTTCTTACTGCCCCAGCATTCCTGAATGCAGGAAAATATCATTTGCTGCAGCTTGTGGTTGTAAACAGTTCTGCTGGCTGATCAGCCTATGGCCTACTCATGCTCTTCTACTAAAAATGATCCCTAGAAGGATGTTAACCTATAGTCCTAGGCCACACTGACCCCATACATTCAAAGTACTTTATAAAGTCCTTGCACAGTGCTACAATTCCCATAGTTGGTCAATCCCAGGGAACTCTAGGAACTGTAGCTCTGTGAAGGGAATAGGGGCCTCTTGATAATTTTCAGCAACCCTCAACAAACTGAAGCTTCCATAATTCTTTGGGAAAAGCTATTACTGTTTAAAGTGGTATCATACCATTTTGAATGAATGTGGCTCTAGTCAGGCATTCTGCATGTGCATAAAACCTACATGGCAGCACAGCACGATATGTGCAAATGGTTTTAGATGGCTGTTAGGTGCATAAATTACCATATAGCCTATATTCGAAACAAAAAACAGCCACAATTTGTTGTTGACAATGGACAGCTGGACATATAAAGGGCCCCATTACCTTCAGTAGCTTAGGGCCTCATCAAACCTAAATCCGGCCCTGCCCATTCCATAACAATAATTTTACTATTTATACCCCACACATCTAACTGGGTTGCCTCAGCCACTCTGCGCAGCTTCAAATATATAAAAAAACATACTAAAATATTAAACATTTTTAAAAAACTTGTCTATACAGGGTTGCCTTCAGATGGTTCAGGGGTTGGATAACTCCATATTCTCCAACATTTCTCCAGTGAAAATAGGGACATCCTAAGGAAAAATGGGACATTCCAGGATCAAATCAGAAACCTGGAGGGCTTGCCTAAATCAGGGACGTCCCTGGAAAATAGGGACACTTGGAGGGTCTGAGATACATGAGGTTTGAAGTGGGAGTGTCCTCTCTGAAAGCAGGTTCCCCATGCATTTTAGACACCTGCCCTCAAGAAAGGCAACACAGACAGCTGCAGCCCATGAATCCCTGTTCTTTCCCTGCTCCCTGGTAGGTTTTAAGCATGATCAGAAAGCCCAAATATGTAGACTGACATTCGCTTTTCCCTTGCAGTTCCCCATGTAGTCACATGTTGAATTGTTTTCTTGTAGAACCTTGTGAGCATGCAAAGATCCAGTGCCATATTTTAATTTAAAAGAACACTAAAACGAAGTTAGGAATTATGGAGTAAAACAGAAGTAGTGAAATACATACACTATGACATTTGCTTGCCACTTTTTTATTAGAACCTATTCTTTGTGTTATAATTATTTGATTGTAGACATACATAAATATGCACATGAACTCTAGCAGCATTTAATTTTTAAAGAAAAGGATAAGAGGAATGAAAACCAACCCATATTCATGAACTGTATAATAAAAGCAGTGGTAACAGCATATTGTCATGGTACAACATCCATTTCCTCCCGCAACACACAGCACACTTAGCTACAAGTTCACACATATTGAGACCGCAGTTCAAAATTCAGGGACACGTGAGCATTACATTTAGACACAGCTCACAAAAAATGGTAAGCACTTAACACTTGGATAATTCCAATGCAATCTCCTTCATCATTAAAAAATATATACCTCAAAGCTGAGTTTCCGAAGCAAGTGCTCTAAATTCTAACAAGCCACATTTAAATTCTGAAGATTTGCCAAGTTGCAGTGTTGCGTAAAAATTAAACTGCATATTCCAGTTGATGGAAGTGGGTATAGTTGGTGTTTTGGGCCCAGATGATGATGTTCACCCTGTAAATAAATATTTAGAACATGAACTTCCCATCTCCATACGAAGAATATAAGAGCAGCCTTATTGGATCAGAGAAAAGCCATGTTATTCCCGTCTGCTATCCTCACAGCGACCAAACAGATGACTAGAAGAAGCCCACAAACAAGACCTGATACCAGCCCTCATTGACCCCTGGCAATTGTTGTGTGTTCAGACCCAGAGACCTCCCCCCTAAATAAAGACACATTTGACTCAAATTTTAGTTTTGATTTTTGGCAGAATTTAGGCCACAACTTTATTGATTACAGAAAAGTGAGTGGTTGCATAGGCTCTGGTTCAACTAGCTCCCTGCACCCTTGCAGGTAGTGCTGACCCAGAGCGCTATCATAGGTCAGCCAAGGGTGAACACATGAGGCAGGTGATAAGCCTGGGAACAGACTCTGTTCACTCCCCAGATGCTCCCCTGGACTCAGGCATGGGCACAACCCCCTTTTGGGGGTTGACCAAACCAAGTTGAGTCCCTGGATTCCTTTAACGGAATACCCTTCACATAGGGATGGTGAGATCGTTCTCCCATCCCTATCACCTGAACCAGTGCCTATCTGCAACCTTACAAGTTGTGATGATTTGCTACGTGGCTGGCGAAACCCAAATGGCTACAGAAAATCAGCCAAGTGGGGAAAATTCCTGTTGTGCCCCTGTCCCAATGACAGACGACACACAACGGCATAGCAAGGTCAATCACAAAATGCCCTAAATATAGGGAGAGGTGGGCGGGTGTTCCAATGCACGAGCTGAAAGAGGAAGCTCTGGCACACATGCATGGGTTTATATAGGTCCCTTGATCCATTTAGACTGCACCCCATTGGCCACCTTAAACCCAGCAATGAGGGACCTACCAGCTGGGTGTTGTGTCTAGCCAATAGACCCACCCACAACCAGGTGATCAGTCTCCAGGTCTCACTGTTGAATGGTTTCTTTAAATGTAAAGGTTCATCATTGTTCCACCCGATGTGTATGTCTTTAAGGGGCCAGAGCAAGGGCCAGAGCAAAATAACGAGACCCAGCTTCACAGCTGTGAAACATAGCAGGTGCTGCTGAGTTGTATTGATTAAGCTGTTTCAGCTATTGGGCGTAGTATATAAGGAGCAGCACCTAGCTCTCCCATTACCCTGGGGGATGGGTTGGTGGTTGGGTCTGGTTTGGTTGTTGATGTATTTAGTGTAAATGGAGTTTTTGTTTTTCTTATTAAAACCTTGTTTAAGTACTTTTTGAGTCCCTTTTTAATGCATGGTCTCCCCAGCAAGCTCTCTGCAGCGCTACCATACTGCAAATAGCCAACACTCACCACAACATGTGCCCTCTTTTAGGGAGGACACGATATACTGAAAGACATACTGTGTCATGGACTGTGCTGAGGAGGGCTGCACTGAGGAGGAATGGTGGGAGCACCACCCTCTTCTTTCTCCTGATCTGGATCCTGAATCTTCCCAAGAGCAGAAGAACAGTATAGATTTGGAACAGTGGTTTGCTGAAGGACATAGTTCAGAAGGCAGAAGCTGGGAAATACTGGATGGGGAACAGCTAGGATAAGAGACAATGGAATAGAGAGGGTTAACAGATTCACAGTCTCTGGACAACATTCACACACACATCCCTTCTCCAAAGTCATGGAGAGCTCAGAAAGTGGCAGAACAGAAAGCACAGAGGGTACATGCTCAGATTACATGACGTAGGAGTGACATAGATTAATATGGATGGAAGGGGGTGTGATTCTTAATTGGAAGCACCGCCATTTCTAGGAGATGTGTTCTTCATTCTCTCACTGTGATTATTAAAGTTTCTAAATGGTAAGAAGACTCCTTTTACTTTGTTCTGCTTAATCTACTGCCACAAGGGGAGGAAGCCGATTCCCTGAAGCCTGACAGACTGCCTTTGACAGTAGAAGTAGAAAAGGAACCCTGACCCATCACCATCCAGGTAAACTGCAATGATGCCAGTGTGGGGAGAGTATCTCTCCATCTCTGCCCTACCACAAAGGCTGCTACTGACTTTAGTAGGAGCCGCAACTCAAAATGGGTCAGGGGTGGGACAGTGCTTTAGCAATGTCAGTGGAACTTAGGGGCCCCTCTGCTCCTTGTGAATTTCTGGGCATGTTCTGATGGTCCTGGCATAGTGGACTAACAGAGAAGGAAATGTGCTTCCTCTAAGGACAAAGTTAGGAAGCTGCCTTATATTGAACCAGACTATGGATACATCTACCTCAGCTTTGTCTGCATCTGCCTTCCCAATCTGATGCCCTTTAGATGTTTTGAACCACAGCTCCCACCACCCCTGACCATTGATCACACTGACTTGGGCTGATGGGAGTTGCAGTTCAAAACATTTAGAGGGCACCAAGCTGGAGAAGGCTGATCTATGTTTACATGAGTGGTTCACCAGGGTTTGTACCCGGGTCTTTCCGCATGCCAAACATATGTGCTACTGCTGCCCATCTTTTCCTAGTCTCAGTTGCACCCCCTCCCCAAAATATCTGGCAATATGACTTTTACTTATTTATTTTAGTTGGCAAATTGAAATTGTATTCCTAAACAAATGTCTCTATCTTCTAGTTTCTTCTTCAGACTTTTTTTAAAAAAAAACTGAGCATGGGAGGGGAAATAGCATCACATTATTAATCAAGCTTTCTATTCTAGACTGCACAATATATATTGAAGAATGGTGATGTAATGTTGCTGTTCCAAAGGCTCAGAGTTATGTGTACTCATGTCTGCAAACACATAATAATAATCCTGGGAAACATCACAGAAGTAAATCTCCCACTATTACTGCTGTATAGGTTATAGTCACACAGCAGGCATAGAGCACAGATTTTTGTATTGCTCTTTCAGTGACCAAATTTATGCCGCTGTGACAGCCTTGAGTTTAAGGGCCTTTTTTGCTCGTATGTCTGATTTGCTGGGTTTAAATAAAGCATTTTATTTTTTGTGCTCACACTTGAAAGGCCAGTATTAAGGAAAGCACAACTTGGGGGTAGGAGTGGAAGAAAAGGTCAGTTTTGATTCCCTCAGTTTCTCATTTTCCCAATCTTCAATCTAATTCTCCACATTTCTGCAGCAATTTGAATTTACATTTGAAAAGAGGTCATAAAAATTCTTCAGCACTTTAGTGCAATTTTCTCTCAATAAACTCACTTTTGCATGTTGTTTTGACTAATACACACCTATTATTCATTTTTCTGTTATTTTCACTAATAGCTCGATTTTGGGGTGTAAGGGGTGCTAGGGGAGAAGATTTACTCTGATGGGGGACACATTGCAGACCAGATCCAGGAGCTTTAGGAAGAAACAGATTTTCTGGATCCATTTCAGTCGGAGTTTAGGCCTGGTTTTGGCACAGAAACTGCTTTGGTCGCCCCATATGATGACCTCTGTCAAGAGAGAGACAAGGGAAACATGTCCCTGTTAATTGTTTTCGACCTCTCAGCGGCTTTTGATACCATCAACCATGGTATCCTTCTGGAGCAACTCTCTGAACTAGGGCTGAGTGGCACTGCTTTGCAGTGGTTCCAGTCCTACTTGGTTGGTCATTCCCAGAGGGTGTTACTTGGGGAATGCTTTTCAGCCCTGTGGAACCTTCAATGCACACTTTCATTTCAATGCACACTTTCCCCTAACATATGCATTAAAAGCCTTGTTAAAGAACTACATCACAAAATTTGGTTTGGGTTTTCAGATTGTTTCGGAAAGTGTGAATTTGTTTCTCCCCTTTTCTTATTTAGGGGGCAAGCGCAAACTATTGGCAGTACAGTCTAAATCGGAAGGGGAGTATCCCACATGTCCCAGTCCCTACAAGTTTCTCTTTATTTTCAATGCTTATTGTATCTTCCTCCATAAAGCATCTTTTTAAAGCATCTGAATTATGCTTTACATAAAATCTCTCTGCAAGTGGAGAGCTAGCATGTCAGGAAGAACCATATATTTATCGCTATCGTGCTATTCTTTTCCATGCAGGGAGTTTGTTTTTGTGGGTAGGTTTGGAAATATGCCCCACCCCATGGCCCAATATCCTATTGCAGCCTAAAAATGGCACACTCCAGGAAAAGTTTTGTTTTCCTTTCTACTTTCACATACCAATCCTTGTTGGCATGTAATGAAAAAATAGAGTGGAGTGTCATTGTCATCAGTTGGTGTTTATAGATGGTTCTCCTTCAAAGTGTGAAGTTTGCCTTAATAAAACAAAAGGTAGCCAAAGGAGAAACCAAGCTTGGAGTTGTTATGTTTTATTGGGAAATATATATATTGTTACAATACTCACCTGAGATTGAAGGAATTTTGGAAGTAATGTACAGCACAACATTGAAACAGACATCCAAACACAGTTTCCTTGATGTCAGGCTTCAGGGAATCTGATCCCTCCCCCAGTGTCAGCCAGTAAGCAGAGAGACAAGAGGAGTTCATACCAAATAATTTATTCCATAGTTCACAGAGAGAGATGAAGGAATGCAGACTCCCTAAAATAATGGCGCTGCTCTGAATAAATCCAGTCCCCTCCATCTCTCCTAATCTACATAATCCTTGTTCTGGCTAATCTGAGCTTTCTGCCTCTCAGCCTTCTGTTCTGCTTACCTGGTTCTGGGAGAGGGAGGGTCAAGAATGCTCTCCAAAGACAGTGCGTCTGTCAGCTGTCTCTCCCCTGGTGTTTCTGCTTCCTGCTGTTCCTCTCCCAATATTTCCCAGCTTCTTCCCTCTGCAGCCTCTGAGCTATAGCCTTCTGCAAAACACTGTTCTAAATCTATACTGTCCTCTTCTTGGGAAAGTTCAGGAAGGGCGGCAGCGGCGGTCCCCACCATTCCTCCTCAGTCAGGTCCCTGACACTTGACAACCTTACCATGCAACAAATGAACCAAAGTTCTGAACTGGAAGTCCTCTTGAAATGTGAATGATGAGAGACAGGATCACTTTCTTCAAATTCCTGTAAGGATGTCACATCAAAGAGGGAAAAGCTTTGTTCTCTGTAGCCCGAGATGGCAGAACTAGTTCTTATGGACTTCAGTTACAGAAAGGTAGATTTATGGCTGAGTATTAGGGGAAACCTCTTGATGGTAAGAGCAGGTCAGCAATGGTACCCATTGCCTAGAGGATCTCCCTCAGTGGAAGTCTTCAGACAGAGGCTCAAAACTCACCTGTTGGAGGATGCTGTCACTCTGAGTCTGCTACACCCAAAGGACGTTGCCTCAGGACGTTGCCTTAGACCAAATCAGGCCATTGATCCATATAGCTCAGTATTGTTGGTACTGACTGGGTTCTCCAGGGTTTTAGGCACAGGATTTCCCCCCAGCCTTACCTGAAGATGCCAGGGATGGTACCTGAGCCTTTTTCATACAGAACACTTGCTCTTCCACTAAGTTATGACCCTACATGTGTTGGAATTGTATTGTATTCAGAAAATATGCTAGCAGGTAAAAGAAGAAGAAATCACATGACCCATGAAAAGTAGACAAATGAAGTCACAGACAGCGGAAGCATACACAGAAAGTGGAGAACAAGGTGGGGTGGGGGCAATTTACATTTTGCATTTAAGAGGCAGGCAGGGAAGATGACGGCCTACAGTTCCTGTTCAGCTGTGTTTTTTCTTGCTCCAAGAGTTGCATTATACACTTTGGTTCCATCCAGTGTGCTAAAGTGACAATTAAAACTCTGAATCTGGCTCAGCAGCTTCTCTGCTGAATAAAGATGTTAGAAAGGAGGCTGTACAGTGGTACCTCGGGTTACATATGCTTCAGGTTACATACGCTTAAGGTTACAGACTCCACTCACCCAGAAATAGTGCTTCAGGTTAAGAACTTTGCTTCAGGATGAGAACAGAAATCGTGCTCCGGTGGCGCAGTAGCAGCAGGAGGCCCCATTAGCTAAAGTGGTGCTTCAGGTTAAGAACAGTTTCAGATTAAGAACAGATCTCCGGAACGAATTAAGTACTTAACCCAAGGTACCACTGTAAGGTAAAGGTAAAGGTACCCCTGCCCGTACGGGCCAGTCTTGACAGACTCTAGGGTTGTGCGCCCATCTCACTCAAGAGGCTGGGGGCCAGCGCTGTCCGGAGACACTTCCGGGTCATGTGGCCAGCGTGACAAAGCTGCATCTGGCGAGCAAGCGCAGCACACGGAAACGCCGTTTACCTTCCCGCCAGTAAGCGGTCCCTATTTATCTACTTGCACCCGGGGGTGCTTTCGAACTGCTAGGTTGGCAGGCGCTGGGACCGAGCAGCGGGAGCGCACCCCGCCACGGGGATTCGAACCGCCGACCTTTCGATTGGCAAGCCCTAGGCGCTGAGGCTTTTACCCACAGCGCCACCCGCGTCCCGTTTAAGGTACCACTGTACTGGGGGGGAAATGGACAAGTTTTTCAAGTCAGTGATGTTGAGGGATTGTAAAGCATTTGAGTTAGAGGCCCTTTTGCTGACAAAAAAAATATAAAATCTGTCTATCTACTTGATTTCCACCCCCCCCCCATTCCTTCCAGATTGTTATTACAGTGACCTTCATCTGTTAAACACAATTCTTTGTTCCGTAATATTTCCAGCAGTTTCTTCCTGCTGCTTTATAACTCCTCTGCAGTTACAAAATGAAGGCCATAGGACATGCTGGCAGTTAAGAAGGCACTGCAGCTGCAGTTCAGAATCATTTTACCTCACAGGAAAATACTCACACATTTCTTGTCTATTGCCAGTGAAAGGTTCAAATGCTAGACCTGAACCACTGAAGAAGCATTTAATAAACTCTTGGCTTCTGCTAGTTGCACCATCTGGTTTCTATAATGGCTATATTTATATTTATCTCAATGTAGCAACAAGATGAGTTTTTGAGGTAGTTTGCTTTTTCACAAGTAGTTGCTCTAAATCCAGGGGGAAAGCGATGCTTTTAGACTTTGAATGGAATTCTTACAAATTATTTTCTGAGAATTCCCCCCCCCTTTTTTTAATCTGCTCAGAGGTGTGCAGGAACAACTGCTTTATACTTTTATCATTATCATCATTAGTTATTATTATTTATAGGCCTTGCCTAGCCTTCATCATGGGGCCCCACAACAGGTTACAGCAGTTTTAAAATACAATATAAAAACAGTAAAACAGGATGGGTCCCAAAAGATAAGTTTCAGGTATGAAAGGATAAAAATAAGCATCTTCAGCATACAACAGAAACAGTGTAAGGAAGGTGTCAGACATTTATCTGTGGTGAGGGAATTCCACAACCTAAGGGCTACCACAGAAAATGTTTTTGCCCTGGCAAAACTCCCGAGAGCAAAGCAAATATCAAATGTATCAGAAGTATTTCTGTTGCATACATTTTTATTAAAACTTTTCATCTTATAATTTAACCAAAAACAAATAAACTAATCTAAGTAATAATAAAAAACAAAGTAAAGGAGAAAGATGGTAAAAATACAAAGCCCTCTTTCAAAGGTAGATCTTAACCCTTGTCTCATACAGAAGGGGGCGGACCATCCCAGCTCTCACCTCCCTTTCATCTTCCAGCCTCCCACTCTGGGAGAACTTCCCTTCCTTGCCTCTCACACACGGTCTTTCAGCAACCATCCATCACCTTCCTGTGCATATCCTCATTAACCCAGGGTAAAGGTAAAGGTAAAGGGACCCCTGACCATTAGGTCCAGTCGTGACCAACTCTGGGGTTGTGGCACTCATCTTGCTTTATTGGCCGAGGGAACCGGCGTTTGTTCACAGACAGCTTCTGGGTCATGTGGTCAGCATGACTAAGCCGCTTCTGGCGAACCAGAGCAGCACACGGAAATGCTGTTTACCTTCCCGCTGGAGTGGTGCCTATTTATCTACTTGCACTTTGCTGTGCTTTTGAACTGCTAGGTTGGCAGGAGCAGGGACCGAGCAATGGGAGCTCACCCCGTCGTGGGGATTCGAACCGCTGACCTTCTGATCAGCATGTCCTAGGCTCTGTGGTTTAACCCACAGCTCCACCCACGTAGAGGACACCAAAAAGCAAAACAAAACATAAGCAAGAGCAAAATAGATAAAGGAAGAAAGAAAAAGAGAAAAGGCATGAAGAATAAGAGAATAAAAAAGAAAGAGGAGATAAAGGGATAAAGAGGACTTCAGGTTCTCTGACTGTCAATTATATATAAAAAGATTATTCAAAATAAAGTGTCCACTCCAGGATGGTATTCAGCTGTATTCCAGGATAAATAGTCAGATGTACTTTCTATGAGCCTAAAGTCTCCAGCTTTCCATGCCTGCAGGCAAGACCTCAGAGACCATTTGTATCACACCTATGCCATGCTCAGAGCTTCAAAAGTTCATTTAAAAAAGGAACTAGTTCAAGTTCAAGGTGCCGATAAAGGAACTAGTTCAGTTCACAGTTCAATTCAAGTTCATCCAAATGATCCTCAGTGATTATTCCTCAGCATTCAGAATGTTGAAAGCTGCTGTGCTGACGATAAAATATACACGTGATGATTAAGAAAACATCAAAATACACACATAACAGAATGTGACTTGTATAATTTACAATTATTATATCTAAGCTTAAAGTCACAGAGAGTGCAAAGAGTAATAAACACACATGTAAGAGAAAGAAGTTGAAGTTGAAATAGAAATGATTCAAAATTCTATCTTCAAGTGAACAATTCATGTTTCGTTCCCCTGGCAATTATGGGAACTGCTTTTTAGCGTAGTTTAGATGTTTATGAACTTTTTTTTTTTTAAAAAAAACTTCATTCAAATGAACTAGTTCATGGCAAGCAGTGACCATGTTAGCCCTTAGGTGAGAGTAATGTTTAATCTTTGCTAGCCATGTGTTAAACCAGCCAAGTATTAAACTTGCGGACCTTGTTTCATATTAGCATTCTCTGGAGTCCACCATTCCCCTCTGAGAAAATACCCTTTGAAATTTCAATCTTCCAGGCAAGCAGCAGCCACCTCAGAAAACTCAGCTCAGTTTACCGGAACAAACCAGTCCCTTCAAGCTGTACAATCTGCAGATCAAAGAGATTATTCTGGTTCTTGGGAGTCATCTCTTTAAAGTTTCACTTCAACAAGTAAAGAGCAATTTGTCAGATCCTAACATCAATCAACTGGGATTATGTACACATATCTAATGTCTACTGTTGACTCATGGCAAAAGGTAATCCACTGCACTCTCCAAAAAAGAAGGCAACTCAGATAGCCTGAGAAAAAGGGTCTTTTTTGTTCAACAGGTTGTCTTGGGCTTGATTCAGGCATGGCCCAAGATTGTCAACTGGAAATGGAACATCAAGCAGACCTCTGGGTAGGGACACTCCCCAAAGAAAACCTAATCCAGCTAATTTGCTCTTCGATCTAAGATTCCAAAGTTCTTTTCAAAACAGGTTGGGGTTTTTGACTACTTCAAGCTTCTTCATCCTTATTTTACCTCCTTCTACCATTCAACTCTCTCCACTCACACTTTACACACTGAGATTTTTATTATTGATGCCATAGCTTTTGCTGTAGCAAAATTTTAAATAATTCTAATGCACTTCATTTCCCAGCTTTCCTTAAAAGAACCGAAACACAAAGCTAATATGGGGTTTTCTAGATCAGGAAGATGCAACTGTGATGGAAAAGTTTGTGTTGCTGGGCAGGTTGGGTCACCAAGTGTTTTCTTTTTCCCTGCCAGCAAATGGTTAACGAACAGGAGCTTCTGATTGGCTGGGGCTCCAGGAGAGGGAGTTGAAAAGGGGCGAATAGGAGACAGGTTGGGAGACAGGGAGTGAGAGGAGAGAAAGTTGGTTCTGGGTAGAAACATGCACTCTGAGGAATATATCAAAAGCTACAGAAAGGAGTCTCTTAGCTTAGTGTGAAGGACGGTGTGTGGTGTCCTGTGAGAGTGATAGGCCAAGAATTAACTGGGAGGCTGAGGCTGAGGCAGGAGAAATAGAATCTGGAAAGATACAGTCTACTTTGGTCTCATTTCAGTCAGGAGGGGAGAGATTCTGCTACATAAGAGAAGACTCCCAAACCCATTAAGAGGGGTGTGGTGATCCCTTTGGGTCTGTTACTTGGAGTACTGTCAGGAGTAGGGTTATCAAAAGGGAGTGTAACTGACAGGAAGTACCACCTTGTTTAAGAACCAAAGTATTAAGCGGCAACAGCTGTGCAACAACTGAGAAAGAACTGAAGTGAAATAACTGGGAATAAGTTGAGCATTTACCTTTTAGTCTAAGAACTTGTAACATCTACCTGAAGCGAAGTAACTGAACATAAGCAACTGAAGTTTATAGGAAGCTGTGCTTGATTAGAAGTCCATAACATTAGTTAGATTTAGTACAAATATTATTAGGTGAACAATTACCTCAAATAATATTATAACCTGAAGTATCCTTTGTTTTACCCACTTTTGTCATAAACTTCCTTTGTTTAATAAAATATTTCTTGTTATTTGATCAAATCCTGCATGAGACTCCAAATCATTAATTTTCCCTCACACAAGTCTCCCACAAGATAATATGGGGTAATTTGTAGAAATTCGTGTAATTGGTGTACTGTGAGGTGGGTGCACTATATTTAAGTGAGGACCGGCCCAACGGCACCAGAAGAAAAAGTGTCATTGTGCCATTTGCACTCCAACTTCCACCAGTCCCAGCACATGACCAATGGTCATAGATTATGGTCCAGCTGCATCTGGAGGGCTATGAGTTTCCCATCCCTGTTCTAGATGGTGTCTCATCCAAGTACCAACCAGACTGAAACTTGCTTATTTTCAATAGGGTTGCCTTAAGACCACAGCTTCAAGCTTCATTCATAACTACCTTAAACCACACTTGAATTGGCAACCAAACAAAGCTAGACAAAGAGGCACAACTTTAAAAATAATCTGCACCAGGGGTGGGAAACATAGGGCTCTCAGGAGACTGTTGTTGGGCTCCAGATATCATCAGCCCCAGTCAGCATGGCCAATTATTAGGGATGATAGAAGTCAGAGTCCTGCAATGTCTGGAGGAGCCTAGGATCCAAGCTGGACCATATCCAATTTAGACCCACAGGTGTTATTGATTTCTGCCAGCCTGCAGAACCAGCCACAGTTCTGATTGGGCAAAAATATCTTTTATCTATGGATTTCCATGCCTGCAACCTGAGACTTGTGTGTAACCAAAGTAAATATTTGTAACAATCAGGGACCGGTTGAATATTTGCCGTTTTCCTTCCTGCAGAGCTGCTTCCCTCCCATTGAATCCTGCTTAATGTATTTGCCTGCACATTCCACACATGGCACTGTCTCCGTCCTCCTGCTAGATATGACTTTCTGTGTATGTGCTGGGAATTGATTTCCCTTTGATTTACTGAGTACGAGAGGCTTTGCCCTCGTAATGCTCCTGCTTCTCACATGAGACTTTGACACGTTTCATTGATTCCTGCGCCGTGTGTGCTGTTCATTTCCTTCTAATTGAATTTAGGGGCTTGTTTTTCTTGGTCCAATTATCTTTAATAACTCTATTTTTTCAGATTGTTCTTCATTTGTTCCTTTTATGGAGGCGCTTCAGGGCTTTTTACATACTGTTTGGTCTCCCTTGTACAGTTCTACAGCTGTGCACAGTTAGTTTGTACGCAGATAATGCACGGATTATGGAAGCAATTCCGACAAAGAGGCAAGAATCTGAATGCATGAGTGGCAGGTGAAATGTGCAGGCTGGGAAGAGGACTGGGAAGATTCACAGATCATATGGGAGAGGAGAGTATCTCTATGGGCAGAAATGAAGTGTTGGTTTGGGTATGCAAACATTTGCTACTGGAGTCTTCCGAACCTCAGGGGTGGCTTAGAACATCAGATTTAAATACAAATAGGCTTTGGTTTTGTTGTCTTTAGCATTTGTGAATCTTTAGGGCACACAAAGCAAAATTTATTACAGGTTCTTTGTATGTCTCTACCTATTATGATGTAATTAATAAAACACGTTTGTCGAAACAAAATAAAAAAATTCCTTCCAGGAGCACCTTAGAGACCAACTAAGTTTGTTATTGGTATGAGCTTTCGTGTGCATGCACACTTCTTCAGATACTTTTGTTTCTCTGTGTGTTTTGTGTCCCTTTTCATTTGCTTGTGTTTTTACAATTATGAAGTGATCTATAGTTTTTCATGTGCTATGCATATTAAAAAATAAGGCAGTCCCTGCCCTTGACAATCTTATAGACCTGATGAAAAAAATGAGGACGGAGGAGGAAAGCAAATGTTGGAGCAACTGCTCCTTTACTGGCTTATGGCTGGAGAAGACTCGTTTATAATTATATTTTTGGAATGATTCATGTTGTTATGTAGCTGCATTTCTGGATGTCCCATGATCATATTATAAAGTTGCTGTGTTCTCTGTTATAAATCAAGCACTGCTAGGAGTTGTTTCTTTTTGTTTTCCAATGTGTTTCTTATCAATAATAAAAAAATCAGTGTGGCAAATTTTTATTCTGAAAGTGTGGCAGGGAGAAAAAAGTTTGAGAACCGCTGCACTAAACTAAATGAAGCAATCAGGGAACCATCATAGAGGTAATCAACTATCCAAACATAAACAGATGAAGAAAAAATTTAGTCTCTAATATCGCTGCATAAAGCCATGTGAGCTGATGGATGAAGCCAATCAGGCACTTTGATCAAAAGATATATAATAAAACAAAACCATTTCACATCAAGCATATTCCCCCCCCCCTTGGGTTCTTCCTTTTCCTCAGTTATCAAGTAAGTATCTGCATAAACGCCAACTAAATCTCCACCAGATCAGCAGTTACCTTTCTTTCGTGCACAAAGGGGGAAAAGAAAATCCCCTTGCAGATCCATTTTTGGCTAATGGATGGGGCTAGATCAATCTCCTCCTGTGTTGACAAATTGTCCAAGACACATGTGCTTTTTCTTTTTTCTTTTTTCAAAAAAGTCTTTCTAGCTATATGCAAAATTATATGCATAAATACATTTATTATAAGACGTAAAAAAAAAGAGTCAAATCCCATGTGGTACTCTATTTCTGCAGCGTAACCTTTAAAATAACCAATACATAAGTATTTCAATGCAGTTATATGCATTGTTGCATGTGGCTGTTTATGTATTGGTTTCTTTAGGAAACTTGGGGTGGGATTGCAGCGGAAGCCCTGCAAAAGGACTTCTGCTTGTACAATGGGGCTTTGCTCCTTTTCCTCCTGTTTTTCATGTGTCCCCCACAATTGGCAAGAGAAACCCCCTGAACAGCGCAGAGGGGGAGAAGAGCAAGATCATTCCATCTGGGAAGCCAAAATGCAGTGCAACATTCAATTCCTCCCTTAGAGGGTACGTATATAATATTACATGTATTATAATAATGCATAAAGTAATCATTTGTATAGCAGGACTGGTAAAAACACCTCGTTTCTTGTCAAGATCAAGGACTGAGGCAGGGACTGTGGAAACTCTGTGCATCAAAACTTGACACTGATTTTTTTTTTTTTTGAAAATTCCACCCTTTAGCAGGTCTGTGGCTTGCCTGAAGTTGTGCTCCTTTTGCAACAGCATAAGAAATTGACAATCAGGCCAAGAGATGCTGAATGATGGGGATAAAATTTCCAGTGATGTCAGCTGCCTCAGCGTTTGGAGATACCTGCCTTTCATGAATGTCTCCAGGGATCTGCAATCATGCAGTCTTAACTCCAGCATATGTTGGAATAATAATATTCTTTTCATCCTGTAGCTACTTTGATCTGAAAATCTTGAAGTATTTTATAAATATTAATTAACAGAGCTACCCTACCTCATTGCTAAGATTTATCTCCATTTTACAGATGGAGAAACTGACTTGCCCTAGTCCAGCATTTTAAAAACTTCTGCCAAATGCTTAGCATAGTCAAATATGCATACCCTGTGTTTGTGAAAGGATAAGGATATTGGCTCATTATAATATAAAGCATAAGAACATGAGAATAGGCTGCTGGATCAGGCCAATGGCCCATCCAGTCCAGGATCCTGTTCTCACAGCAGCCAACCAGATGCGTGTGACCAACTTGCAAGAAGGGTACAGGCACAAGAGGGCTCTCTCTTCCTGCAGTTTCCTGCAACTGATATTCAGAAGCAGTACTGCCTCCAAAAGTGTGGGCAGAGCACAGCCATCATAGCTAGGTGTCAGGCAGAAGAGGATCCAACCCCCACGGTATGTTGCCAGGAACAGATAAGGCAAAGAAAGGTTCTTACCACCTGCTTTTTACTCAATATTCACACAGAGAGGCTCTTGGAATAATGGAGTTGCCCCGAGTGAGTCTCCACCCCGTCCCTCTATCCCTTCATGCGCCATCACTATGGATGTTGAGAAGAGCCCTCTGCCTCTGAGCTCTCTGCTCTCCTACTTTCAGTGCTCGCCAGGTTCTGGGAGATGGAGGGTCTGGAATGCTTTCTAAAGACACTGTGTCCATCAGCTGTCGCCCCTCTGGTGCTTCTTCTTCCTCCTCTCCCATTATTTCCCAGCTTCCCCCCTCATCTGCCTCTGAGCTATGATCTCCCTCAAACCCCGTTGTAATTCTTTCTGTGTGTGGAATATTTATTGAATTTTATAACAATTAATGATACAAATCTCATTCATCATGTTATTTACAATTATTCTCCCTCCCCTCCTCTGGACTTCCCTCAACTCCCCCTCTGCTGAGTTATTTAGTTTTATTTATCGTATCCTGATTTTCCTACACAAAAATAAAATCCCTTATCATTTCTCTAAAATATCTGTTACTCAAATGAAGTTGTGAAAGTTTATTCAAATCCTGCCAGTGAATCCAGTCCATTCTGTTGTTTCTGCAAATAAACTGTAAATGGTTCCCAGACTCTTTTGAAGTCCTTTTTGTCCTCTCATAGTTTGTCTGTTAGCTTAGCCAATTCTGCATAGTTTATTGTTTATTGTTGTTAGCCGCCCTGAGCCTGGTTTCGGCTGGGGAGGGTGGGATATAAATAAAATTTATTATTATTATTATAGTTCATCAGCTTTTCTTGACATTGTTCCTTTGATGGTATTTCTTCCAATATTGTGCAATCAAGATTATTGCCGCTATTGTAGCATACATAAATGATGTCCATTTTTCTTTTGGTAGCTCTTGATTTGAGATACCTAACAAAAAGGCTCCAGGGTGTTTGACAAAATTCATTTTAAACATTTTTTTCAATTCCTTGTATATCATTTCCCAATATTTTTTAATGCAGTTGCATTCCCACCACATATGATAAAATGTTCCTTCCTTCCTTTTCCTTACATCTCCAACATCTGTTATTTTCTTTCTTAAACATCTTTGCCATTTTCACTGGTGTGATATACCATCTATACATCATTTTCATGTAATTCTCTCTTAATAGTATGCAATCTGTGAATTTTATATCAACTTTCCATAATTATCCCAACTTTCAAATTGGATGTTGTGTCCCACATCCTGAGCCCCTGTTGTAATTCTTTACGGTCTTCTTCTTTTCTGGAAGGGTCAGGTTGGGGAGGCAGTCTCCACCATTCTTCCTCTGGCCAGTCCCTGACACTAGGAGCCTGAAACTTCACTCAGGTTTTGAGAGTTTATTTGAGACAAGACTATCAGCAATTCACAAGCACTATCTTTGAATCTTGAGATCTAGGAGCTTTGAAATAGTATCCTCCATTCTCCTGCCTAAAGATCTATTGCTAAATTACCATATTGGCCTGAATATAAGCCCCCCCAATTCAAACCATGAAAAGTGTGGCTTAAATTTGCGACCTTACAAAAATTGGCATTTACAATATCGCTGTTGAAACAGACACATGGCAAAACAGAACAGGTGTGAGTGCCTGCAGAATTTTAAGGGAGTGGCTTATATTTGTTTTTTTGTTTGTTTGTTTTTCTCTCTCCCCCCCCCCCGAATTTTAAAGGTGCAGCTTATATTCGGGTGCGGTTTATATTCGGGCCAATACGGTATATGCTACCTCATAACCATAGTAACAGTTGTTCTACAGTGAATGTTTCTTTTGGGGGGGCATCTTTTTATTTTGGTGAGAGACACTTTTAACTTAAAGCGTTGTCCTTTATTTACATACTATATATTTCCCCCCCCCCATGATCAGTTTTTATTGATATTATATATATATACAAATAAACATATACAAAATCCAGTATAAAGGTTACACATAATATATATCCACTCCATAGACCATAAATATAGTTTTAGGCTCTGCCGAGCCTTGGACATCCCTCCACTCCTTTGGTAAGTATCAGATATATTCTATAGGGACGTATTTTATCTCTTCTAGCTGATAACCCGTTACTGTTAGAGTTATTCCGATCCCGCCAGTGTCTTTTTTAAGTTGGTTCCAATGTACATCCAATATTTAATCCAATTGTCATGAAATTTCTGTTCATCCTGATCTCTTATTCTACCCGTTATTCTAGCGAGTTCGGCATAATTTGTCAATTTAACCTGCCAATCACTTATCTTAGGTATTGCCTCCGTTTTCCAGTTTTGTGCTAACATGATTCTTGCGGCTGTTGTGGCATATAGAAATAGTACCTTATCTTCTTTTTTAATTTCTTTACCCATTATTCCTAACAGAAAAGCTTCAGGTTTTTTGGGAAACGTGTATTTAAATTTTTTTTTAAGTTCGTTGTAAATCGATTCCCAGAATCCTTTCACTTTGCTACACAACCACCACATATGATAAAGATTGCCATCTACCTCTCCACATTTCCAACATCTTTTATTCTTTAACCTATAAATCTTAGCCAATTTCACAGGCGTGTGGTACCACCTATATATCATTTTCCACATGTTTTCCTTTAATGCCATACACGCCGTGAACTTCATATTAATATTCCATAATTCCTGCCACCTCTCAAATCCGATGTTATAACCAATATCTATTGCCCATTTAATCATGGCCTCCTTCACCTCCTCATTTCTTGTGTACCATTCCAATAAAATTTCATAAGTTCTAGACAGTGTTTTGTTCTTGCCTTCCACAACTTCTACACTGAATTTAGATTTTTTATCTTCAAATCCTAGTTTCTTTTTATCTTCTTTCAACAGATCATTTACCTGGTGGTATTGCAACCACCAACTCTAGCATATCTCTTGGTTTTGTTTGGGTTTTGAGTGTTTTGATCAGTAAATCTGAATTCCAAAATTCCAGGAAGGCACACTCCATTACTACTGCTACTACTCTTTTTTCCACCAAAGAAACTTTTAGCTTTCAATCTGAACTGAAAAGGTTGGGAAGAGAAGATACTGTGAAAAGAACAAAGAAGAAGATGCAATCAAAACAAATTACAGATTGTCATTGGTGTTATGTCTCCCTGTGTATATTGGTTGCTGTTGTAACACGGAGGTTGTTATCCACAGTCAACAGTAAACAGCAAAGACCTTGCTTGCCTTTTCTCTAATTGGGATTTCAGGCAAGCTGGTGTGAGATGTGTTGTCTCCCTAGCTCTCTGCCTTTGGTATTTCCAGAGCTGTATGCCAAGATGAAAGCTGGGAATAATTGGAACACTCCTGTCATCCTAGTCTGACTCACTACCACCAGAAGTCATTCTTCCAGCAACGGGACTTCCTTTTTGTCTCTGTTATTCTAGCACCAAGCCTTGGAATTTTGGTGCCTCTTTCAGTCTCTGATTAAAATGTGTATTTTGTGTGGGAACATATATTCAGACTAACCAACACAATTCTCCACAGGCTTTTTCAGGCATTCAGTTTGAAAAGTGGTAAGAGGTATGGTTTCAGCCAAATCAGCAAGAGGTATTGTAGCACCATCTGAATATTTGACATTACAGAGAAAGAGGTCAGTCACATAGGTTGTCATGTTTTCAGAGTTCTTTATACCTATTCAGACATGTGAAGAAAACAGCACAGATGTATGTACTAGGTCTGTCCCTCAATGCCATCCACATCACCCTCCATGAGCTAGAGAGCAGTCCTCTCCCTCATGCTTTTTAACACCTACATGAAGCTGCTGGGAGAGATCATCAGGGGGTTTGGACTGGGTGTCCATCAATGTGCAGATGATATCCAGCTCTACCTCTCTTTCAAATCAGAACCAGTGAAGGCAGTGAAGGTCCTATGTGAGTGCCTGGAGGCCATTGGAGCATGGATGGTGGCTAATGCATTGAGGTTGAATCCTGACAAGACAGAAGTACTGTTCTTGGGGGACAGGGGGCGGGCTGGTGTGGAGGACTCCCTGGTCCTGAATGGGGTAACTGTGCCCCTGAAGGACCAGGTGTGCAGCCTGGGAGTCATTTTGGACTCACAGCTGTCCATGGAGGCACAGGTCAATTCTGTTTCCAGGGCAGCTGTCTACCAGCTCCATCTGGTACGCAGGCTGAGACCCTACCTGCCCGCAGACTGCCTCGCCAGAGTGGTGCATGCTCTGGTTATCTCCCGCTTGGACTACTAATGCGCTCTACGTGGGGCTACCTTTGAAGGTGACTACAACTAATCCAGAATGTAGCAGCTAGACTGGTGACTGGGGGCGGCTGCCGAGACCACATAACACCGGTCTTTAAAGACCTACATTGGCTCCCAGTATGTTTCCGAGCACAATTCAAAGTATTGGTGCTGACCTTTAAAGCCCAAAACAGCCTCGGCCCAGTATACCAGAAGGAGAGTCTCCACCCCCATCGTTCTGCCCAGACACTGAGGTCCAGTGCCAAGGGCCTTCTGGCGTTCCCTCACTGCGAGAAGCAAAGCTACAGGGAACCAGGCAGAGGGCCTTCTCGGTAGTAGCGCCCGTCCTATGGAACGCCCTTCCAGCAGATGTCAAAGAGATAACTAACTACTGACATTTAGAAGACCTCTGAAGGCAGCCCTGTTCAGGGACGTTTTAATGTGTGACATTTTAATGTATTTTTAATCTTTGTTGGAAGCCGCCCAGAGTGGCTGGGGAAACCCAGCCAGATGGGCGGGGTACAAATAATAAATCATCATTATCATTATCATTATACTATCCTTTATCTTCTCAGTGTACCATCAACTGCTGGTTTTTAGTCTTAAAGGGCTCAGGACCACAATACTTCAAAGACCACCTCTCCCCATATGAACAGACCCGGACCCTGAGATCATCATCTGAGGCCCTTCTTCATGTGCCTTCTTTATGAGAGGCCCAGAGGGTGGCAACACGAGAATGGGCCTTTTCTGTGGTGGCTGCCCGCTTGGGAAATTGTGTCCCCAGGGAGGCTCACCTGGCACTTTCATTACATATCTTTAGGTGCCAAGGAGGACAAACAAGATGATAAGTGGTCTGGAAACTAAGCCTTGTGAGGAGTGCTTGAAGGAGCTGGTTATGTTCAGCATGGAAAAGAGGAGATTGAGAGGAGATATGATAGCCATCTTCAAATATCCTAAGGACTGTCACATGGAAGAGGGAACAAGCTTATTTTCTCTTGCTCTGGAGGGTAGGACTCGAGTCAATGGCTTCAAGTTGCAAGAACGGAAATTCCAACTAAACATTCGGAAAAAACTTTCTGGCAGTAAGAGCTGTTCGCCAGTGAAAGAGACTCCCACAAGAGGTGGTGGGCTGTCCTTCTTTGGAAGTTTTTAAGCAGAGGTTGGATGGCCATCTGTCACGAATGCTTGAGTTGAGATTCCTGCATTGCAGGGGGTTGGACTAGATGATCCTTGGGATCCCTTCCAACTCTAAGGCTCTATGATTCTGTGATTCCTTTTCTCCCAGGCCTTTAGCTAATTGAACAATCTATGGCCTTTTAAACTGTGTTTGTGGGGAGGGTATTGTTTTTCTTTGTTACTATGGCATGTATTTTTGGGTTTTTATATTGTAAACCACCCTGTGATCCTTGGATGAAGGTTGGTATAGAAAATAAATAAATAGATAAATCAATAAATAGATACATAATTTTGGTTTGAATGTAGCAGATAGAGTTTCTGACAGCTGCAGAAATCCTCCCTCCTGGCTTGTTTAGCACTACCAGCCTTCTCCTTGTCTCTCAAGCAGCACCTGTGTTCTTCTTGAACCCAAGCAGCAGAGTATTTTCCCTGAAACTCTATGCTACTTACACCCACAAAGAAGTTGGCTATAGGTGGAGGAAGGGAAGTAAGTTCATGAACGGTGACAACACCAAGAGATGGTGGATCGAGGTCCAAACTAGAGCCTTCTCCCTAGATGAATGCCTAAATTTCATGTGCAGTTGCAGCTCAGCCCAAGACGCACTGGAGAAGCATTTGGGCAGGCCATCATTTCTTATCCCCCATTGCCTATGTTTAAAATGAAAATAAAGGCTTGTTTCTTATATTTCTGCCGGTGAAGTAGGTGATGCCCATACACCACTTTATACATTCCAACAGTGGGATGATAAAATTAGTAGTTCTAATAATATTTTGGAAATGCCTGCATCAAGAAGGTATTACTGCTGTTGTTCCCCCTCAAATTAAGGTCTACATAGATGAACATTTCCTGTATTCTTTAGGGAAAAGTGCAGTGATATGTGCGTGTGTGTATGTGTATATTTCTCTCTCTCTGTGTGTGTGTGTTCTGTGTGTGTGTGTGTGTGTGTTCATATTCAATCTGGAAAGTGAGCTGACTGGAAAAACAAAACTCACTGTCTTCAATTTGTCATCAAAAAATGTGAGAATTGTGTATTGTGCATTTTCCTTAGCCGCTTTAATCAACACATTCAAAATCACACTTCAGAATTATTTTGGTCTTCTCTTCCCATTTGCAAGGATGCATATTTGTGGTGATTGGTTCCCCCACCTTTCAGTTTCTGTGAAATTTGTCCAGTGCTGCCTTACATCAATTCTCTGTGGGGGGGGGGAATGGGGGGGGGAGTGGAAATATTTATTTTTAGCACTCAAAATTTACAGTAAACAGACTGCTTTATGCACATGAAAGCTGTAAATGGAATTGAAAGGCAGGATAATGGTCTGTAGCTTTATGTTTCTCCAAGAACTTTGGCAGAAAATGGCATGAGGGACTGGAAAAAAAGAAGCTTATGTGATCTCTGGGAAATCCTCTTTTTAAGACTATTTGTTTTTCTCTAAACTGCCTCTTAATTTATCTGGTTGTCTTGGTGCACATTAGCTAAACATAAATCTTATTTATTTCGAAAAAAGCAACCTCAGAAAACAGCATAGAACTTACTGCATTTGAGAACATCAGAAAAAAACAAAGGAAAATAAACTTGCATTGTTACACTACATCATATCATTTCGAGTTTGTATACAAGCTGTCATTTTGAGCTCCAGATTATACTTGCAGGCTGATTCCAGCTAGATAATTTATTTGTAGTGGTAGAAATTGAGACTTCCTTTCTATCAAAAATGGCATACTATGCAGCCCAGTTCTGTCCTATTTTGTCTTTTTAAAAATTACTAAATAAAACTCAAATGCTTTCCCCCAAACACCACCACTGCCACATCCAGGCTGTGCAACATTGTGCCAGAGCTAGCAGCAGTGTAAAGCACTCTCAGGCACTTACTAGGGCCACTGGCAAAGGAAAGGGGGGCAGAGGGAGCGCACCAACCCTGGCACCATGAAGGAGGGGGGTACCATCACGGCTGCCCCCCCCCGGACATGCGCCGCACACCCCACCGCGCCGGGTGCCGTGCCCCCGCAGGCGGTACACCATGCCCCCGGGGTGTGTGCCTCACCCCCGGGACACGTGCCAGCCACACCCCCGCCTGCTCTCCGCCCCCGGTGCTGGAACATGCAGCTTCGCCACTGGCCCACTGCACCCCACTTAAACAGCTCAGGAACACAATACCTCAAGGACAGCTACTCCCTCTATGAACTGGCCTGCAATCATCACCTGAGGCTCTTCTTTGTGTTCTCCCTCCTCAAGAGGTCTGGAGGGTGGCAACACAAGAATGGGTCTTTTCTGAAATGGCTCCTCGTTTATGGATTGTTCTTGCCAGGGAAGCTTACTTGGCACCATCATTATATATCTTTAGGTGCCAGGCAACAACTTTCCTATAAAACCAAGCCTTTGGCTTTAAGAACCTGTGACCTTTTAGAAGTGGGGGGATGTTTCTCATGTTTTTCTTTTTTGCTCCGACAGAGGAGGAGGTAAGGAGAAAGAGCCCCGGCCGCATAGAGGTTTAAATTAGGTAAGCCACGCCCCCCAGTCGACCGGATTGGTTGGCCGTGGGGCGTGACACGGCCGGGGCAAGATAAAGTGACTAATAAATAATGATGATAATGATGATGATAAGAATGATGCTGATAAAAATAAAAATAAAAATAATACCTGTGAATTTGCTATTCTGTTGTTAGTGTTTAGCAGAACATAGTATTTTTTCAAATTATTTTTTATTAACTTTCCAAAGTATTACAAATCAAACCAAATTACATTAATTTAATACAATTTCTTAAAATTAGGTTTTCCGCTCCTGTTGCAAACACGTCAATCATTTTTCCCCGTAGCTGCATCGTTTCCTTTTTAGTGTCCAGTTGTCATCCTTCACTTGCCGACGTTACATAACAGAACATATTATTGGGTTGTTCACTGAATGCAAGAGCTAATTCAGATTGGCTGCTGCCAGAAATTACAGTTGTGTGTTTGATACTCCTTGTAGCCGGAGCCAGGATCTAGCTGATACCTGCAAGAGCACAAGACCAAAAAAGTAGTGTCTTTTGGTCTGGTGCTCTTGTGTGAGCCAGTTGACTTGTGCCAGAGCGCCAGACTGAAAAACAAAACATTCCAGGATCCAATCAGGAGCTGGGATGTCTTCCAAAATTCTAGGATATTTTGCTTAAATCAAGATGGTTGAGTGGTATGGCACAGCTTAATCGAGTGTAATAACTGAAAACAAGATTTTCTTGGGTCAGAAGGCTGCAGTTCTGTGCAGACTTGGGGAGGGGGGTCACCACTAAATTCAGGGGACCCACTTCTGAAATAAAAGACATGGAGTTGGAGTGCTAAGGCTCATAGATGGTATCCAGTTCCACTGAAATCCATCTACCTTTCTATTATCTACCTGTCACCAAGCATATGAGGTCTTTCTCTCTCCCTCTCCCTCCCTCTCCCACTATTGCTCCCTGTGGAATAGATATTTGATTTTGTTCTGAGAGAAAAATGTCAATGACAGTTATTTTTAGTACCTGGAACCCTGCTTTTTCTTTCAAGATAATGTTTCCACTTGGCAAATTGGCTCCGCCATTTGCTTTTCACCTGCCTCGTAGCAATCGTCACAACTTTGTGAGGTTAGGCTTTTGTTTGTTTGGACGGAAGGGAGGTTGTAGCCTCCACCTGCCCCTCCTCATTAAGGGTATCTTGTTAAAAGGTTAAAAGTATATGGGGGGGTAGATTCTGTCTAATGCCCGGACGTGGGCTAGGCCAATGGCACAACCCCAATGGAGACCCCTTGGGGTGCCCCTATTTGATGTAAGTCTTAGGGCTCTCCCTATTGGTGGTTTCTCCTTAGATGGACTCCCTGCAGACGGGTGGGAGTCGAGATATAGTCTGGCTTCACCCAATGCCTAAGCCAAACGGCTCACATCTATAACCAATAAAGTTGTGGCCTATTTGAACTCATAAACCAAAATCCTCTTGTTTGTGTGCTTTATTTATCCACCTGGGGACCACGGGTCACGGGGCCTTGGCACACAAATGAAGTCTCTCTCTCTTCCCCTCTGCCTCCCTCCCTCAGCCACTATTGCTCCCTGTAGAATAGACATTTGTTTTGGTTCCGAGAGAAAAAAGTCAACAACAGTTATTTTTAGTACTTGTAACCCTGCTCTTTCTTTCAAGATAATGTTTCTTTAACCACTTCTGTCATCTGTTAGAATTGTGTTTTCTTATGTTATGCTAAAATACAGATTCATGTTAGGGATGGACCAGTCTGCTTATTTTCAGTCACTTTCATGTGTTTTACCCATAATCCCATTCAGTTTATGCATTAATCTGCATTTTAAAGCACATATTCTTAGAAGGCATATGTAAATATTGTTTAAGGGTGTATTTTCTTCCCAAAGTGGCAATCCTAAACAACAACAATTTACAAGTATATCCCGTCCATCTGGCTGGGTTTCCCCAGCCACTCTGGGCAGCTTATAACATATTTTTTAAAAAATGCACCGAAACATCAAACATTAAAAAACAAAATAACCTGTATAAACAACAAACCAACCAACCAAAAAATCAAGAGAAGCCAACAACAAACAGTTTACAGTTATACCCAAATTAAATTAACTGCCAACCCCAGCTAAACATTAAACCAGCACCAACAGAACAAAAACAAAACAGAGGAACCCAAATTAGAGCCATTTAAAACTTTTAAAAACATTTTAGCTCCAGCCCAAGAGTTGTTCCAACAATGTCCCAGTGGCCTCCCAGGAGCCTCGTTTGGCTGTTCATTGTGAGTGTGGGCCAGGTGGAAATGGGCCCTGCAGCAGTCTTTCTTCCAGCACTCACAGCAGCAGCAAAGAAGTAAGTGGGGATTACTTCTGAGTAAATGTACTTATGATTGCTCTGTTCAACTGCCGGGAACTACAATGAAATATTTAGAGAAGAGCAGAAAACCGAAGATAGAGTCATGGGGTGTTTGGGTGGGACACCACTGCCATCAACACCCTCCCAGCTGTGGAAGCACTTGCCACCCACTGGGATGGGTATAGCAGGATGGCACTGAGGTTGGGGAAACACTAGGTGCCATGATCCTGCAGGACACTGGGGAGGGGAGGGGGATCCCAGAAGGCATGTAGCCATGATTGCTCCACAGTGGGACAGGCTGAAGATGGGGAAGGGGAGGTTGGGGACTTAGGTGGTACTCACGGGACATTGGAGGACGCCAAGGAGTAGTAGACAGTTTATGGGAACCAGGGGAAGGAGACACATCACCAGAAGCAGAGGTGCCCCCATCTCTGCAAGGCAGAGGATTTGTGTCTGCTCAACTTTCTCCATTGATGGCCCATGGCTTGTTTACTTCAGGAACTCCACTGGATTGTGACTTCAGCAGAGGCAGGAACCTGGCCTTATGGTTTGACTTTAAACCTTGATCCATGTAGTGGACCTGGATTGGTATTTGACCTTTTCAACTGTCTGACTACTCTCTGGTGTTGCTATTCTTCCTTGATGGAGTAGAATTAGCTCTTCCAATTTAGTTCCTGTGCACTGACGAATGGATATTTATTTATTTCATGAAATTTATACACCGCTTAATTTACGGGACCACCTCTCCTGGTATGCCCCACAGAGGACCTTAAGGTCCATGAATAACCATAGTTTAGAGGTCCCAGGCCCAAAGGAAGTCAGACAATCCTCCACCAGGGAAAGGGCCTTTTCAGTGATGGCTCCGACGTGGTGGAATGCTCTGTCCCATGAGACTAGGGTCCTTCAGGATTTAACCTCCTTCCACTGGGCCTGTAAGACAGAGCTATTCCGCCTGGCCTTTAATCTGAATTCAGCCTGATCTTTTATTTTCCTTCTCTTCCCTCCCCGACCCCTTTTATGAAGATTACCTGCTCTGAGACTGCATAGCTAATTCTCCCCTGGCCTGCTCACTGGCCCAAGTAGGACTAATTCAGCCAGCTAGCCCTGGTGACTATCTAATGCTTATTGGATGGATTCCCCCCAAATTGATTTTTGAACTTTGAATGTTATTGTTATTCATGCTTTTATACTGTATTTTATGCTGCTTCTATGTTGTATTACAATTAAGTGTTTTAAATTTGTTGTTAGCCACCCTGAGCCTGTTTTTCTGAACCAGGAAGGGCAGGGTATAAATAAAAAAATTATTATTATTATTATTAATTGTAAAAGAGAAAAAAATGAAAAAACTTCAAAGCAGATATGTTGGTACATGTAAGTGACCACTTTAATAATATTACCTGCTGCTATTTGCTACAGGAAACAACTACAGTATTTTACAAACCCTACAGATTTGTAACTTTGTATTCTGATGGCTGAGGGAGAGCTCAGGGAATTGCTGGTCTGGTGTAACTGAAAGATACAAAGACATTTTAAAGAAATAAACCCGAACCAAAGCATCTCCTTCTCTCGCACTGTCTCACTATGTAAACAGCAGGAGAAATGGTCTTTGGAAGATTTACATGTAAAAAGTATAACATCACTATGAAAAACTGATGTAATTTAACATGACAGGGCAGGACCCAAGAGCTGGAATAAACGCGATTCTGCTGCTTAAGCTATATTATGTGAGAGTGAGAAGGAGGGAAGTGCAGTTATAAAATGCATATGCTAGAGAAAGGAGCTTTGGTTCATACAGTGAATTTTCTACTTTGTGCATATCACAGCAGTGGCTGGGAAATACTTATGCTTATAAAGTTGCTTATACTTTGACTCGGGTTGATTTGCTTATTAAATTTCCAGAAGGATTTGGAGGAGAAAGTAATTTATATTCAAATGGGCTGAAGGACAGAAATAGCCACCACAAAAGATGAACTCCTCTTCCAAAAAATCCCAACAACAACTAATACTGGGTCTTGAGCCTTTGGTTATTTATCGATGGGATTTCTGGATATGTCCAAGAGATATAAAACTTCCACTGAATCCTGAAATTTTAAGGGCAGTACCCTACTGAACTCACCCCCAGTTTGAATGGCATGGTCATACAATAAAACACAATAGATATTGATGTCTTCTTGGTAAATATACAGCTCCACTAAAGGGACCCCTGACCATTAGGTCCAGTCGTGACCGACTCTGGGGTTGCGGTGCTCATCTCCATTATTGGCCGAGGGAGCTGGCATACAGCTTCCGGATCATGTGGCCAGCATGACTAAGCCACTTCTGGCGAACCAGAGCAGCGCACGGAAACGCCGTTTACCTTTCCGCCGTATTTACCTACTTGCACTTTGATATGCTTTTGAACTGCTAGATTGGCAGGAGCAGAGACTGAGCAACAGGAGCTCACCCCGTTGTGGGGATTCGAACCGCCGACCTTCTGATCGGCAAGTCCTAGGCTCTGTGGTTTAACCCACAGCACCACCCGCCAATAGTCACATGCAAAAACCTGTGGACCTCAGATGAAATGAGCACACACTTCATCCATAGCCAATGAAATATCCAGCCAGTTCAGTGTGGACCAGATGTAAATCGCAATGCAGATGTTTGTAGATCCAGATGTGCATCTATATCTGTATCAGCTCTAATTCACATTCAATATTAACCTTTTGTATGACTGTCGGATGCCTGGCAAATTAGCCAGGGGTCAGCAAACTTTTTCAGCAGGCAGCCGGTCCACTGTCCCTCAGACCTTGTGGGGGCTGGACTATATTTTGGAAAGAAGAAAAAAAGAATGAATTCCTATGCCCCACAAACAACCCAAAGATTCATTTTAAATAAAAGCACACATTCTACTCATGTAAAAACACGCTGATTCCCGGACCATCCGCGGGCCGGATCTACAAGGCGATTGAGTCAGATCCGGCCCCCAGGCCTTAGTTTACCTACCCCTGAACTAGGCTAATGATGTTGGGTGACAACTTCTGAATTATTTACTTGCAGTTATTATTAATAAAATGAAATAAAAATCCACTGCAATTTTATCTCCAAATTAAGCTAATTCACAATTCATACCCAGTCCTCTGATGTACTGTTGTATTCTGATCATCCACTTATTAAGACGGGAGAAAATGCTGCTTGGCAAAATCTGCTGAGTTACTTTCGTGCATTCATGACATTTCAGAACAAGAAGGTGACCCTATTCCCTCTGAAGCCCATCCATCAAAGCTGCAGTAGTTTATGATGGCAGGAGAGAAGGTATAATTCCCTTTCTGGGCTCTTGTAGAAATGGTCTTAGGCCCTGGAGCATGAGATTGGATTCACATAATTAATTTGAAAATGTTGTTAATGGTGATAAAATTATCCTGTCCTTTTAAGACGCAGCAACGCTGTTGGTTAGCTTCTCGTCCTGCAGCGATGAATTCCACAGGCTTGGCTACACATTGTATGAAGACATATTTCCTTTTAGTATTTTAGCTTTACAGGCCATTAATTTATAAGTGACCCTTTGTTCTCATTATGTTACAGTTCTGAGGGAAAAGAGGGGGAATCTAAGTAACAATTAGTTCACACTGTACTGTTTAAGAGTCTTTCTCATTAAATAAGTCGCATTAAAATGAAAACAAGTGGGACACTAGAAGCATTTAACAGCCTTTTGTCCAAAGCTTCATTCTGCATTTATCAATACATTGAACGTTGGTGTTGAGAGAGGTGGGGTAACGTAGGCTATGTATGCATTGGTGACTTAAAACACAGTGAGGTCATTTCCCCCACTGTGTTTCAAGTCACAATTGCATATCCTTGTACACACCAGAGGGATCAGGGGTGTCTTCACCCAATGTGCATTACCTGTTTGATTGGCCCCTGCAGGCACTCGTATATGTGAAGCTGTCATCTGCACATGCACAATGGCTGTCTCAAATGTACGCACTCAGCTTAACTGCAACATGAACATGGTTTACATTTTCAAACTGGATGGAAGCTGCTTGGAGGAGGAATGCACCAAACAGTAGTATTTCTCAAGAAACTGCAGGAGATACGGATTGTGGCTCACAATCGATACAAGGGGCATTTAAAGAACATTCAATGCACTTATAAAGCTCTAATGAACCCTGGAACTTGCAGTTTGTTGGGGTGCAGTGAACTATAGCTCTGTGAAGGCTTTCCAGGATTCTTTGTGGGAAGTCATGTGCCTTAAATGTGCATTGGGTGTGCATGATGTGGATCTGTTCTTCTTCTTCTTCTATCTCTTTAGTTTTTGTTGGATACTCATGGTGAGGGTTCTGGTAGAAAGGCATAGTCATCATAACTAGCACCCGCTGATAGCCCTGTCCTACATAAATATACCTAATCTTCTTTTAAAGACTCTTTTAAAGGCCATCACTACATCTTGTAGGAGGGAATTCAATATTTAAATGTGTGCTGTGTGAAGACTCTTCACCCATTCACTGTTGGGATACTGCCAGGGAGATAGAATCCATCTGAGCCCCCAAGCTCGGTGCCGGACGATCCATCGACCTCCCGTAGTCAGGCAATATCAGCAATTCAGCGACACTAAGCCTCAGGCTTAGTGCACACTCTGACAGCAGAATTCACACAGCAAGAAGTTGCACAGCATGAGAGCAGAACATGCATATTTACAGTTTATTAGGCATTGGTCAGAACAAAGAAATCATGACCGTCTGCTCCGACTGCTCAGGCAAAACAGCCGAAAACGAAACGAACTTACAACATAAACATCCTGTGAGACAGGAACTTACGCAGGCTGTTATACAAACATCCTGCTCCCTTTTAAGGTGGAACGGAAATATCCTAACATCCTCCCCCTTTCCGTGTAACCTGTAGTACCTGTGGTTCAACCCAATTGCAACCTTTGTGCGTAAACCTTCAGTTGTTCTCTGTTAACAACCTTAGACAACAGATCAGCAGGAATTTCATTTCCTGGCATGTAGGACACCTGAATGAGTCCTTTCTGAATACACTCTCTTGCACGATGTAGTTTAATCTGCAAGTACTTGGTCCTTTGCTTGCAACTCTCCGAGTTCAGCAAAGCCAAACAAGATCTATTGTCTTGATACACTTGTATAGGACATTTCACAGAAACCCCAATGTCCTTAAACAGTTGCATCAACCATTCACAATCCATGAGTGAAAACGACAGAGCATTGAGTTCTGCTTCACAGGAACTTAGGCTAACTGTCGTCTGCTTTTTGCACAACCAGTCAAACAGGCAGTGGTTGTACATGTAGCATACTCCAGAAGTGCTTGTATCATCCGTGGTGTCACTTCCAAAACTTGCATCTGCAAAGATTTCAAGACCTCCAGTCTTCTGACTGGTGAACCTCAGCCTGTAGTGCATAGTCCCTTTCAAATAGCGGGCTATGCGCTTCAGAGCTTTCCAATCCTGAACAGTAGGATTGTTAGCATGTCTGCTAAGCAGGTTAGTGCTTACAGCAATGTCAGGTCTCGAACATCTAGCAATGAAATTCAACTTGCCTAGAATGCATCTGTACAGCGTTGTGTCAGAAAATGCTTCAGCAGTACTGTCTACCTGGTAACCTGTCACCATCGGTGTGTCTGCTGGGTTTGCATCAACCAAATTCAACCTGGTTAATACATCAGCAATTTTCTGTGTTTGGTGTACCAGAAAATTACCTGCTTGGTCCCTCTCCACCTGCAGAGAAAGATAGTTGGATACCTCACCAAGATCCTTCATGTCAAAGTGCTCCTTCAGCTGAGCTAGGGTGCTTTGGTAGAAAGCCTGATTCTTCCAAAACATCAGAAGATCATCAACAAAACATAAACAATACAGTTTGTTTTGCCCCTCCTCCTTGACAAACACACATGGATCAGCTTTGCCCTGGTGAAAACCTAGAGAAAGCAACGTTTCAGTGAGTTTTGTGTTCCAACACCTGGCACTCTGCTTGAGACCATATAAGGATTTCCGCAGTTTACAGACCATTCCCTTCTGTATCTGCATCCCGTCAGGTGGAAGCATGTACAGCTCCTCCCCCAAAATCCCGTACAAAAAAGCTGTATTAATGTCATGATGGGAAACATGCAGTTTCTCCTCCGCAGCGATCTTGAGCATCAGCCGAATGCTCTCATATTTGACCGTGGGTGAGTAGGTCTCGTGGTAATCCTGCCCTGGTACCTGTGAAAAACCTCTGGCAACCAATCTGGCTTTGTGTCTGACAACCTTGCCATTCTGGTCTGTCTTGGCCTTGAAGACCCATTTGCTGCCAACCAGTCTCATCCCTGGGACTACCGGTACCAGTTCCCAAGTCTGGTTCCTGTTTAAGGAATCAACTTCAGCCTTCATGGCATTAAGCCAAGGCTCAGCATCTTTAGAGGTTAACTCCTGGACCTCTTTGAAGCTTGAAGGTTCCCACACCTTCTCTGAGCTACTAAGAACAGCAGTTGCCATCTTAGCAAACTCATCAGCAAATCTCTTAGGAGGTTTGCCTTTGGTCGCCCTTTCAGACCTGCGAACCAGACGCAAGTCTTCTGGACTCATCTCCTCCTTCTTAGGAGAAAAACGACCAATGGTGAACAGTGGTTCTTCCAGTTCATTGTCAGACTCATCAGATGGTCTGACTGAGGCCTTTGCGCTCTTGTAGTCTGCTGTGTCATCACTGTCACTGACAGCAGCAGCAGCGCCGCCCACTGAACTGGAATCCGAACTCTGATCATCATCATCATCATCCTCATCCTCAGTTTCCTCAGCTTTCTCAGCATGATCTGGTTTCTTCACATCACCTTCATCCTCCTCTGGGTAACTCTGGAAAATTCCCACATTTTCCCCCCACTTAGGATTGTACTCAACACTCCTTGTGAACTTTATGGATTTAGAATTAGTCATCCATACCCTGTATGCACCTTTTTCGTACCCCATGAACAAACCGTGTGCCCCACGCTTCCCAAGCTTGTTGCTTTGTGGGGTGTGTACCCACATGTCAGAACCAAAGATTCTCAAGTGCTTGACATTAGGTTTCCTCCCAAACATTTTCTCATAGGGAGTACAACCAATAGGTGATGACAGTCTCCTGTTAAAAGAATAAACAAAATTCGCCAAAGCCTCCCCCCAAAACTTCTCAGGGAGATTGGCATCATGCAACAAGGTTTTTATCCCTTGCAGCAACGTTTGATTTGCTCTCTCCGCAAGCCCATTCATCCATGGCGATCTAGGCGTTGACAAATCATGCTGGATTCCCTTCTCAGTCAGGAAAGCTTCAAACTGCTGAGAAGTGAATTCCCCGCCTCGATCAGTAAACAGACACCCAATACGTTTACCGTGAGCATTCTCCAACCAAGCACAGAATGCCTTGAACTTAGGAAATGCTTGCGATTTCTGCTCGAGCATAAACACATGAATGTACCTGGAAAAAGAATCAATTAGAACCATGAAGTACCTTGCTCTACCCAAAGAGGGCGCTAGAGGACCTACCAGGTCTGCATGAACTAGCTGGTAGGGTTTGGAAGCCTGCCTGCTAGACTCCTTGCCTTTTGGAGCAACCTTCACCTTGTTCTCTGCACAAGATACACATTTCATGTGAAATTTGCAAGGTTTGATGTCCAAACCTTCAACCAACCCAGGCATCTTGGCTAGCGCTTGCCAAGAGAGGTGACAAAACCTTCTATGTGCATCGTGAATGCATCCTGCATGAAGAACCTTGTTAGTTTGTGCAACACAACAAGAATCAGCATTTGGTGTAACAGCATTGTCATCATAAGTTAGACAGAACAAACCATCCAACAACTTTGCATGCAAAAAGTCCTCTTTGCCTTTTCTGATGACACAGACAGTCCTCTTGAAGGTAATTTCAAAACCACGCCCATTGAGCTGTGGGACACTAAGCAAATTGTCCGCAGCTCCTGGAACAAAAAGTACATCTCTGATGGTAGTATGCAGACTTGCAAGTTTCACAGTCCCAACTCCTGCAGCTTGCAAAGTCCTTCCATCAGCCAGGTGGATCTCTCCATCTTGAGGTGTGAAGGAGATGAACAGATGGCGGTCTTTGGTGATATGACGCGTGCAGCCTGAATCCACAATAAACCTGGCTTTGGCTTTTGCCTTTGGTGAAGCAGTGCCAGCAAACAAAACCTTGTTTTCCACTGGCGTGGGCTTTTGCTGCTTGCCCCCCTGCTCCTGGCCATCAGACTTGCCTTTAGCCTTTGGTGAAGCTGTGCCAGCAAACAAAGCCTTGTTTTCCACTGGCGTGGGCTTTTGCAACTTGCCCCCCCGCTCCTGGCCACCTGCAAGCATCTTGCTCTGTTTACATCTGGTCTTCCGGCCTCTGCAAAGGCTCTGACCTTGGTTCTCACGGGAAACAGAGCTCTCAGCTGCGGACTCCTTGGCTCCCCCTGGAGGCTGGAATGCTGCCTGGGATGACATCACAGTCAGCTCCCCCTGCAGCTTGCAACCGGTGCCCTCGGCATCCGTGCATTCACTCGCATTCTGGGAAACAGCCAGGACCTCCGATGCAGTCAAACTCTGGGCTGGGATGACTGGCAGATGGGCTATCTTCAAAGCATTCCACATCTGACGTGCAGTCGTGTTGCCAGCTAGCGTAGCAATTTCCTCCAGAGAGACGGACAAGACTATTACGTCTATGGCTCTCGAATTCTGAGCCTCCCATCTCCCTGTCAGAGGAACTGGAGGGGCTTCTGAGACAGTATGCCAGACTCCAAACTGACGCAGCAAACTCTCACACCATTTTGCCCAGGTCTCATAATTGTCCCGATTTAATTTAGGACACTCAGCAGCTTCAGAGGCTTGGAAAAACTCCATTCCAGCTCTTAACGCCAGCCGTGAGTCTTCTTCACTTCAGAGACTCCTTATCTTGGCACCCATAAATCACGAAGCCTGCTTGGCTCGGTTCCCAGGCCAATTAGGCCAGCCGGACATCAAAGAGGCTGCTGCGGCAACAGAAAAGCCTCTGCTTTCGCTTTTCCCACACATACCTCAGCAGTCTGTCGCAGTCTTACTCTCCTGCAAGTGCCGTGAATCTGGGCCCATAACCTGTTGTTGGGATACTGCCAGGGAGATAGAATCCATCTGAGCCCCCAAGCTCGGTGCCGGACGATCCATCGACCTCCCGTAGTCAGGCAATATCAGCAATTCAGCGACACTAAGCCTCAGGCTTAGTGCACACTCTGACAGCAGAATTCACACAGCAAGAAGTTGCACAGCATGAGAGCAGAACATGCATATTTACAGTTTATTAGGCATTGGTCAGAACAAAGAAATCATGACCGTCTGCTCCGACTGCTCAGGCAAAACAGCCGAAAACGAAACGAACTTACAACATAAACATCCTGTGAGACAGGAACTTACGCAGGCTGTTATACAAACATCCTGCTCCCTTTTAAGGTGGAACGGAAATATCCTAACATTCACCTCAGTGTTTTGTTTTTCCTGGAGAACTGGTAATTTGTCTTCTGCGGCATATATATAAGAGTCATCAGGGTTGTGCAAGGGCCAGGTATCTGCCAGGGCCCAGAGCAAAAGGCCCATTGCACTAGTTTCTTACTTGGCGTGGGTGCCTGAGAAGGTCAGAGGTGGTGTTGCAACAAGCCAGCCCTGTCTCTGACTTTCACAGTTCCAGCAGGAAGCAACAGATCTGTCTTCCTAGGGTTGTCTGTGTCAGTTAGACTCTGACTTATTGCTTGTTTTCAGAAAAAGTAAAAAATAATAATTTCAGAATAATATTCTATAAGGGAAGGAGTGTCTGGCCACAAACTATTTCTGCATTACAGAAAGTGTCTGTGCTGGGCATCCAACGCAAAGAGAAGCATCTTTTATTGACCCTAACTTTGATTACAAAGTCCTTCTAGGTTGGTGAGGTCTTCTGTATCTGATCAATGGTCCACCTTGTCCAATATCATGCTTCCTCTAGGGGCCAACCAAAAGCCTTTGGGAAGCCCACAATCAGGGTTGAAAGGCAAAACCCCATACCTGTTATTAGAACCATAGAACTGTAGAGTTGGAAGAGACCCAAAGTGTCATCTAGTCCAACCCCCTGCAATGCAGGAATATTGTTGCAGCTGGTTTTTAGTGCCATGCAATAGCTTAAAACAGCATAAATAAATATCAAATACAATAAGTGAATAAATACCAGAAAAAAACATAAAATGCCACAGCTAAATAGGGTGCCCTCTTAAGCACCAGAATAAAACAGCACAGCTGAAAATCAAAAATAGAATAAAAATTCCACTTTACTAAATAATGTAATTGACAACTAAGCAAAAGGGGGGGAACCCTCACTCTTTCCAACCCACATTCCAACATGAATATTCATTGCTTCCTACAAAACATCAGGAAACAATATATATATAACATTTCAAGTCGAATATAATCATCAGGATTAATAGCCACTGTTAGCTCTTATCCTCCATGAATTAGCCTAATCTCCAAAGTTGAAAGCCACCTAAAATAGTGTCCATCACCAATCCTGTGGAAGAAAGTGCTGTACATTAATGTTGGAGAGTTTCTTGTTATTGAAGTAATCCTTTTTTATTTGTTCCGAATCTACTACAAATCTTACACTGCATGACCCTGAGTTCTAGTATTATGAGGGGGGTGGGGACTCCTTCTCTGTCCACCTCCACCCCATAAATAATTTTATAAGCCTCTATGAGTCACCTTTCAAAAAATAAAAAATCAGAAGGCTCCATCTTCTCCCTTTATAGCAAGTGGATATTCACATTCCCAGTTAAAGCACCCCTAGTTTTCCCCCCTTTCGCAGACAGACTGAGGGCATCATCCTTGAGGAACCCCAGAATCCTGCTGCTGGTGCTGAATATTTTGAGAACCAATAACTCACTTTCACCCCAGACATTTCCCCTTTGAAAGATCGCTACCCATTTTTCAAAGCATCCAGTCCTTCCATGATTGACCTAAAAGCTAAGGTTTTATTACACGACATTGTGCAAACAGAGCTGTAAATTATCCCAAGCTCCTCATGCGACTGAACATCTCTGCTGCCAGGTAATCTACAAATGGCTAAGGAGAAGGTCAGTGATGTCAAAGCTAGCCATGCTCACTTGAAATCTGTACCGCTGCAGGAAATCACAAGAAGGATACCTCAGATGTTTGGGAGAAACTGAGCCATGTACCTGCTATTTTGTATTTCTTTCTCATTCTTTGCAGTAAAATCTAGAATGGGGCGGTCAATCTGTGTGCAATCCTTATTCTGATATTATTCAGCCAGTGGAGCCATCTATGACTTGCAATCCTTTCCATTCTTTTATTCCCACTGACAGTCAAAGCAACCTTGGGCACTGAATATAGAATTAGTTCACTATTTCTCCCTCTCTTTATTTTGATGTTTGATATCTTATTGAACGTTATTCAGAACGTTTTCCCTCCAGCTAGTCTTCAAAGGGGGGTAGGAAATTCCACTGTTTTTGGACTAGTTATGCCCTTTCACTCTGGCTGGACCATAAACGAAAGACCCTTAACTTAGGAGATGTCTAGAGGGGTACAAAGCTACTCTTTGGAAAGGCTGTGAACCTTTCAGGATTCTTTAAATGTGCTTCAAAATGCCTGCAGGAGTTTCATCACAGCCAGGTTTTTCACATTCGCCTCAGATTTCACCAAAGAAAAAATGTGGCGGCAATTCTGTGGAGCAGGGCTGTCCTTCTGTCAGGCTTCTGGGAATCGGCCTCTCTGCCCCCCCCCCCATGGCAGTAGATAAGCAGAACAAAGGAAAAGGAGTCTTCTTGCCAGTTAGAAACTTTAATAATCACAGAGAGAGAACACATTTCCTAGAAATAGCAGTGCTTCCAATTAAGGATCACATCCCCTTCCGTTCCTATTAATCTACATCACTCCTACGTCTTGTAATCTGAGTGTGTACCCTCTGTACTTTCTGTTCTGACACTTTCTGAGCTCTCTGTGACTTTGGAGAAGGAGGGTGAATGCTGTCCAGAGACTGTGAATCTGTTAACCCTCTCTCTTCCATTGTCTCTTCTCTTAGCTGTTCCCCATTCAGTATTTCCCAGCTTCTGCTTTCTCAACTATGCCCCTCTGCAAACCACTGTTTCAAATCTATACTGTCCTCCTGCTCCTGGGAAGATTCAGGATCTGGATCAGGAGCAGGGGGAGGTGGAGGCTCCCACCATTCCTCCTCAGTGCAGCCCTCCTCAGCACGGTCCCTGACATCTCCCACGATAGGGGGAGTGTTCACTAAAGAAGAGGATGAGCCCTAGGGGAGCTGAGCAGGAAGAGCAAATGGCAACTCCGGCACTGTGGGTTTTTGAGGGGATATTTGCCAAGGCCTTTTGTGGACACCATAGGAAGAACTGGTGGTTACACTGGGACCCACAGCTGCAGCATTGGTGACCCTTGGCCTGAGCAGAAGCACAGCTGCTTTTGAGTCTGAGGATCTGGATTGAGCTGTATTCCACCCTGGTTTTTGTCATGCATATCCCTCATGCTGGAAGCACACTCAGCAAAAGCCCAGCAAAAATGAATATGTCTTTTAACATGCTAACTGCATTTTAGCCGAACCATCCAGAGGAGGTTATCTATGCGCCAGAAACATCTCTGTGATTTGTTAATTTTAAGTTGAGGCACGCGCAAGCCTGAGTTGGAAGAAGAGAAAGGGAGGGAGGGAAGGGGAGAGAAAAACGGTTGCCGTTGCATTTGAAGACATCAAAGCCAATGAAAAAAGTCACCTTGCCATTTCTCTGTAGTTCCTTTTCCCCTCCTTGCTCTAAAATTAGAGACATCCATTTCAAAGGGAGCCATCTGGGCAATTTTGAGTAAAGTGAGAGACCAGCCTGGATATCCTTGCGAATTCAGTCAGCCCAAGAGAGAAAACCATTCATCTCCCACACCCCTCTCCCCCCCCCCTTCTGATCTGAGAAAGATTAAAAAAACAGAGCTGAGGGAATGCAAGAGAAACAGAAGAGGAGAGGAAGGCTGGAAGATTTTTTTAAAGCCCTATGCTGTGTTTTTTCTTAGAACTGACTCTTGAAACAATGGCTCTTAGTGCCAAGTACCTAAGTGTGCACAGCCCTCACGAGGCAGATTATGGCATTGTCCATTTTAGTGATTGGTTAACTGTGGCTGTCCAAAATATTTTATTATTTTATTTTTTAGATTTATAGCCTGCCTTTCCTCCCCAAGGAGCCCATGTCAGCAAACATATCAGTGACACAATGAAATACAATGAAAATGGAGACATATTAAGGGTACACACTTTCACGAGAAAGTCACAATGAAGTGATGAGTGCCTGTGCTATGTAATTGGGTCTGGATGTGAAGAACATTTCTCATTTTAAACCCACCTTTCGCTGAAATATTCCCAAGACAGAGAGCTGTCTGACAACATCAGCTCAAATGCTGTTCCTCCATGCTTCATCTCCTTGGTCTCAAGACTATGGCTCCTAAAGTGCCAACTCCCTGGCTTGCAGATAACCACTTCTTGATAGAATTGGGACTCTAGTGAAGAAAAAGTGTTTTGTATGCCTTATAACACTGACACCAGATGGTGCTGTGGAGTTCTGTCTTTCAGTAATGTGATTTTCCACTTAGAGGTTTATAACACATTTTCCTGAAATGCTTTTTTGATGTGTCTAGATCCAGCCTTGGAGTCCAATGACATCTGGAGGGTCTCAGGTCAGCTTCACCTTCAATAGAATATGCTATAAGAGCACAGAAGATGAATTCAACAGTGGCAGAAGTAGAGGTGGGAAGAATATTTCAAAACCTTTCCAATGATTATTAAGAAGCATGCTCTTAATCAGTATCTTACCCACATCTCTTTGGTGGTCCCAAACAAGCAAAGAAGTCACAGCAAGGACAGGTATTTGCATCCTAAAATATCCGAGCATTGATCCTGTTTATATATTGAATTATCATGAGTTTTCATTAGCGGAGTCTTAAGAGATTAACAATGAATTAGTTAAGTTACAGTTTATGGCAACCTTCCTCATGGTGTGCTCTAAGGTAAAGGTAAAGGACCCCTGGATGGTTAAGTCCAGCCAAAGGCGACTATGGGGATGCGGCGCTCATCTTGCTTTCAGGCCGAGGGAGCCAGCGTTTGTCTGCAGAGAAATTTCCAGGTCATGTGGCCAGCATCACTAAACTGCTTCTGGCGCAATGGAACACAGTGATGGAAACCACAGCATAAAGAAACACCTTTTACCTTCCCACCACAGCAGTATCTATTTATCTACTTTCACTGGTGTGCTTTTGAACTGCTAGTTTGGCAGGAGCTGGGACAGAGCAATGGGAGCTCACCCCATTGTGGGGATTCAAACTGCCGACCTTCTGATCGGCAAGCCCAAGAGGCTCAGAGATTTAGACCACAGTGCCACCCGCTTCCCTTAGTGCTATACAGATGTTTTGGACTACAGGTGCCATCATCCCCATAGGGAAGACTGGGTTATGATTACTTCATTTTCAGGTCAACATTTCTAAGAAAATAGGAAGACAGGAAGCTGCCCCATACCCAATTAGATCATTGTTCTATCTAGCTCAGTACTGTCCTCACTGACTGACAGTGATTCACGTAGGAGATATCCAGCCCTACCAAGAAATGTTAATGGTTGAACCCGAGACCTTATACACGCAAAGTAAATGCTCTACAGCTGAGCTATGACCCTTGTCAAAGTTTCCACAGACTACACAGATTTCACACTAGCACCAAATTCAGGTTAGCGGCCATCACTTTACTCCTTACTTTCCATCCAAGAGGAGAAAGGCTACTAGGAATTCAACAATGGTTGGGAGTAATGCCAGTGTAGATCTGTGTATGCCTTTTAAATTTAATTCAAGTTGCTTTTGAAATTAATTCTCTATACTAATCAAAAGAAACATGTATTCAAATAGGAGTAGACTTCTGAATATCTCAAAGGCATGGCAAAGTATATATTTTTTTTAAAAAAAAGAAGATGTATTTTTTTGGTGAGGTGTGTGTGGAATTCAGGCCAATATAAAAGGATACAACACTATGAAAACCAGAGGCAAAGAGGATTACAACAGGTGTGCAGAAAATGTTAAACTATGAATATTCAAAATGCAGGGGGAGAATATTTAAAATAAATGTAGCTAGGTATGGAGGCATATGTGCCTTCAAGTGGAATTGTGAATCTTCTGAGCTGAAGGCAGATATGTTTCCTGTTTACAGGTTGTTTACATTTGCTATTAAATATTACCAGCTGCATTGGAATGTTGGTAATTCATAGTTTGGCAACAATAAATTCCCTAGCAAAATATTCGACAATTTACATATGTACCACCTTCTGATATGCACTTCCTCAAAGGCTGGCACTTCCCCAAATTTATTTATTTTATTATTAGATTTATATACTGCCTGTCATCCAAGAATCACAGGGCGGTTTACGGTATAAAAACACAAAAATACATAGTAACAAACAAAACGTTATCCCCAACCCCTATAGTTTAAAAGGCTGTACAGTAGATTGTTTAATTAGCCAAAGGTCTGGGAGAAGATGGATGTTTTCTCCTGCTGCCTAAATATATATAAGGAAGGTGCCAGGTGAGCCTCCCTGCGGAGAGCATTCCACAAATGGGGAGCCACCACAGAAAAGGCCTGCTCTCATGAAATGTGTTACACAGTGCTACAAAATCCTTGTTTGTGAGCAAGTATCACTCAGTGCAGTGGAACGGATCCATGCGACCCATGTGGCTGATTGTGGAAGGTGGGGGCCAAGGTGTGTTACGAAAAAGCAGCAATGCAGAAGCGAGCTCCAGGTGGCTGGAATGGTAAACAGGAAGCTGATGTTATTGGATTGTACCGTGGGAACCAGGGACAGTCTGTAAAGTGCTCTGAGAGCCGGATGTTAGCTCAGAGTGACACATGACCCTGTACTGGAAGTACATGGGTGGAGTTTATTCTCTCTCTGCAGTTGGAATCAGAGTGTACAGACATGTTTTCTCTGTACTGCTGAAAGACAGGAATAAAGACATGTAAATATATTTCTGTCTGTCTCTTTCCCCCTCCCTGGGAGAGGAGGGGGAGGAATGGTGTGTTCTTTCACGTTGGGAAGAATCGCCGAGGGAGACCTCCCTTGATCCTGCCGGGAGTCGCTGGCAGGGGAGGTCAATAAGGATTCAAGCCGGGCACCTGGAGGGTGGCCAAATTCCTCTGGACTAAGAGCTGGGACTGGCTCTGGTGGCTTGAATTCCGACATCTGGTAGCAGAGCGATGGATATCTGATCTATGAGAATCTGCATGAGAGGTGAGAGGTCGATGAATCGTTGCCATCCTCTGCACCTAAGGAGATAAAGAAATGCGTCTGCCTGCAGCCAGAAGCTGAACAGAACAGACAGCTGGACACCGAGAGGAGTGTATGCTCAAAGGTAGGCTGCATTTTGGGCAAAAGAAAGTGAACACAGAAAGGATTATTCTCTGTTCACGAAAGAGCTGCATTTTAAGAAAAACAGCTCTGAAAGAAAGGCTGGCATACCAAGAATTCCTGTGGTTAGATAAGGAATCCCGTCCTGAGCAGGTTGCTAGGCAACGTCTGCCAGCACTTGTAAAGTTACTGAGTGGCTCAAAAAGAGCCTGGGAAGTCGAAAGTGTTTTGATATCTGCGCAGAATGTGCAAGGATTTTGAAAACAGCCCAAAGGTTTGCCTGCCAGTGAAACAGTAAACACACAGAAGAGAACTTTTGGTTTTTACTGACTAGAAAGTGAAAGCAGGCTTGTGAGAGAAAGCACAGACTTGAATTCAAAATGGATTCTAAGAAGGCGGGAGGGTTGCCCTATCCCCCTCCCCTGACTAATGACAATTATTCATCTTGGTCTATAAAGATGAAGGCCCTGCTGCAGAATCAGAGGGTCTTTGACATGATTGAGAACCCCATCCCAGCAGCACCAACCCGAGGTTGGGAGTCACAGAATCTGAAAGCCAGAACGGCTATAATTCTGTGTGTGTCAGATGACCAATTGGTGCATATTCAGGGTTTGGAATATGCACGGGAAATTTGGGAAATGCTGCGTAGAACACATCAGAGGGATGCTGGTTCTTCAGCGTTGCTGTATTTTGAGAAGCTGACCAATCTGAGGCTTGCGCCTGATGGAGATGTTCAAGCGCACCTGACGGAGATGAAATATCTGCGCCAGCAGATGGTGGAACGCAATTTCCGTCTGCAGGAGGAAGTGTTTTGCTTCATGATGATCAACAGCCTAAATCGGACTTACAAAACGGTTGCCAGTCAGCTTGGTTCCCTCCCGGCTCAAGATTTGACCGCGGAAAGGGTGACTGCCGTCGTGTTGAATGAACATGACAGACTTGCTGCACTGGAAGAAAAGGACAGGGGGAGGGAGGAACGGAGTTCTAATTCCCCCGCAGATGAAGCTACTGGAGAGAAAGCTCTAGCTTTGAACGCTGTCCGATGTTACAATTGTGGACGGGCTGGGCATCTTCAGCGGAACTGCAAGAAGCCACGTGAGCCAAAAGGAGCGAAGGGCCGCTCAGCAAAGCCTGAGGCGTCAGGCAAAGGTCACACCAAGACTTCGGTGAAACCTGGGAAAGCTTTGATGGCGAAAGGAACCACGCCAGATGTTGGGAACTCGTTTGTTATTGACACGGGAGCGACAGTTCATATGTCTCCACACAAAGAACTCTTTTCATCGTTTAAGAAGCAAAGCTTCGCTGTGAAACAGGCCAACGGTCAGGAGCTGGAAGCGGCCGGCGTGGGGACTGTCTATCTTAAGAGTCTGAACTTGACAATAAACAATGTTTACTTGGTTCCTGAATTGAAGTTCAATCTGCTGAGTGTTTCGCAGATTGCAAAGAAAGGACTGAAATTGTCCTACGATGCTGAGAGCTGCGAGATCTACAAAGATGGAGAATTATTTCTTTCGGCCAGAAAGAAGGATGGACTATATTTGTTGACTTTTGCACAAAGTGATTACATGGAATGTAATTCATCTGTGTCTAACCTAGTTTCTCTTGCAGGTGTGAGCAAGAAGAAGACCGGAGTCAACAGAGCATTTCAGCGGGTGTATGCTGATGTGATTGGTCCTCTAGAACCATCTAGAGGCAATGCAAGATATTATCTTGTGTGTGTGGATCATTTCTCTAACTATGTCTGGGTTTATGTGTTGAGAAAGCCACAGGAAGCCTTGGAGAGGTTTCAGGAGTTTTGTGACAAAGTTAAGAGTATGCATGATGCTAACATTGATTGTCTATTCACAGACGAGAAGCAGATTTTTCTTTTACAGGATTTCCAGAGGTTCCTGCAGAAGAAGGGGATCAGACACAAGATTGCTGTTTCAGCGGAAGCGTGGAACAAGGGTGTCTGTGTACGGGTGAACAAAGAATTGCAAAAGGGGATGGAAGCGCAATTGCTTAGTTCACATCTGCCACATGAGTACTGGGCCGAGTCTCTAATGTCGTTCTGTTATACGAAGATGAGAAAGGTTTCAAAAGAGTTGGGAAGTTCTCCTTTTGAGAAACTGTTCCACAGAAAACCTTCTGTTGCCCATTTCAAGGTTTTTGGGTCTCATGTGAGAACAGAAGCTCCAGGTGGAGTAAAGAATGCCAGAGGCATTTTTGTGGGGTATGAAAAGGGTCTCTACAGAGTAATTTTGTCTGAATCTGGTCAGGTGATTCTCACAAAATTTCTAGAGAGTGCTCCTGAACAGGAGAGAGTGATAGTACACACATTTCCCACTGAGGACGATTCAGATGATGATGATTTTACTGATTACAGCTGTACTGAAAGTGATGACACTGATAGCTCGGAGAGCTCAGTTGTCACAGTCATTGAGAGGAAGTCTCACACAATGGATAGGCCTTCACAACTGAAGGATGAACCACTGTTTACCATTGGAACTGGTTCTCCAAAGAGTCCTGAGACTGGACCAGTGAGCAGAGAGGATCAGCACCTCATACGTAGGTCTGAGAGAGTTACAAAGGGTCAACCACCCAAGAGGTACTCAAAGGAGTTTGCTAACTTAGCTGTTGCATGTGTTGCTGTTGTAAACAACCGAGGACAGGTTGGAACTGTGTCTAAGTCAGAGACAAAGACACAACAGAGAGTTGCTAGCCAAGGTAATGCAGATGCACTCATTCCTTGGAAACCAGACAACCAGAGAGGTACACTGGGGAAACCAGTGGCGGGGAGTTCCAAGGGTGGAACTGAAACAACAGGGGAGTGTTATGTGTATAACAACTGTTTGTTTTCTTCTCTGGATCACGCTTTGTTTGCCGCAACACGCATTGATTCTTTTGGGGGAGGATGTTACGAAAAAGCAGCAATGCAGAAGCGAGCTCCAGGTGGCTGGAATGGTAAACAGGAAGCTGATGTTATTGGATTGTACCGTGGGAACCAGGGACAGTCTGTAAAGTGCTCTGAGAGCCGGATGTTAGCTCAGAGTGACACATGACCCTGTACTGGAAGTACATGGGTGGAGTTTATTCTCTCTCTGCAGTTGGAATCAGAGTGTACAGACATGTTTTCTCTGTACTGCTGAAAGACAGGAATAAAGACATGTAAATATATTTCTGTCTGTCTCTTTCCCCCTCCCTGGGAGAGGAGGGGGAGGAATGGTGTGTTCTTTCACGTTGGGAAGAATCGCCGAGGGAGACCTCCCTTGATCCTGCCGGGAGTCGCTGGCAGGGGAGGTCAATAAGGATTCAAGCCGGGCACCTGGAGGGTGGCCAAATTCCTCTGGACTAAGAGCTGGGACTGGCTCTGGTGGCTTACAAGGCCAACAAGGTGATGGCAATATACAACTCCGAAAGAACGTAAGAAAATCCTGCAGGAAAAAGCCCACCTAGTCCACAAAAGTTACTCACTTGTTAGGAATGGTACTTCCATGCTGGTTGCTGAAGAAGAAAAAACTTATCCTCTGTGGTCTGCATGTAAATGCAGGCTTCAAGACCCTTGGTGGTCTAGTTTACCTAAATACATGCCACAATGCTCTCATCGTCTGTGAGGTCCACCAACTGGTATTCAGAGTCATGCATATTTTTAGGACCCACTTTAATTCTGTGGTTGTTAATTGCTTTAAAGTGCTTTTAATATTGCGTTTTAATGTTGCAAGCCGCCCTGGGACTTTAGGCCAAAGGGTGGGTTAATAATAATAATAATAATAACAATAATAATAATAATGCCTTTGACAGGAAAAGTAGCCATTGTGGCTAGTAGCCATTGATAGCCTTATCCAGTGCTTTTTCCCCCTAATAAAATAAAATAAAATGTTTAGGGGTACTCTCATTTTTCTACTCATATTGAAATACTGCCCCTCAATGAGGCCAAACTTAGATTCACAAAATGTTTAGGGGTATGCATACCCCTGCGTACCCCCAGAAAAAAGAAGCACTGGCCTTATCCCCCATAAAAATGGGGGCATATGATGATTGGCAATTTAGGGAATAAATAACACGCAGTCTGATACAATTCCCACCAGAAGAAAGAGAGAAAATGACTGGAAGAGAATAGCCCCCCAGCAAACCAAAAATATGAACTCTTGCTGAGAATCAATTAGAGGCTGTGCTTGTTTGAACACCAGTGGCATTTCCTCTTGAAACCAGCATGCAAGGGACAATTCTAGCTCAAGGGGAATGGCTGCTGCTGAAGTCAAACTGAGCAGATTTCTCTTCCTTCTTTCCTCACCTCCCCATCCTCCGCTGCCCGTTCCCTGCTATACTGTTTTGCTTTGTTTTTTGCCTTCTTTTTTTAAAAAAAACTACAACCAACAACATGTGGGTGGGAAGGGGAGAAAGAACACACAACAGAAGCTAGTTGCTGTGGTGACTGAAAAGTGTACACGGAGAAAAATGACCCATATTAATAGAAGAAAACGTTTATGCTCCTCCTTTTGTTGTCCAATTCAAAAAGAAGGCAGTTTCCATGTTCCCTGTTTCCCTGAACTGGGGCACAGGACAACTTTTTATTATGGCAGTCTTCCTTATGAGGACAAAAATGTACTTTGTTATACTGTATAAGTTGAGGGCAAGAGGAAGCAGGCAGGCTCAAGGATGGGCAATACTAGTACACTACTAACATTGATTCCCACCACCACCCCTGCCACCCAAAGCAGGATTTGCTATAGATCTGTATATAGTGGGTTGTATTCAAGTGAGTTTTACTCAGAGTAGATCCATTGAACTGCATAAGTATGACTAAGTTAGCTCCATTAATTCTAGCAGATCTATTCTACATAAAACATAGCATCACCAAATGCATTCAGATAATAAGAATAATAATTTTATTATTTATACCCCCCACCCATCTGGCTGGGTTCCCCCAGCCATTCATAGGCTAACTTTACTGTGTAAAAAAACCACAACACCCTAATTCTTACAACAAAATTCCCTAGGTTCCCTAAATTCCCGAGGAGATATATATTTGTATGTACACACACTATTTATATTGAATAGACCTGTTTCTTGTAGAAATCATAAGACATTCAGTGGAGATATGCCTGCATCATGGAGTGCAGCTGAGCTCGTTTGTTGGAGGGGTCATTCGCAAGTCAGAATTTCCCTCACACCTAGAGCGCTGCTATGATAGCAGCTGGAGGAAAAGGTCAGATCATTAGGTACTGCCGAGGTGATCAATGTGACTGTGCTCCTATTGATGCACCCTCTTGCTGCGCCAGGGTAAACTAAGAAAGTTGCTGGAAACACGCAGCTGAGTCTTGGGCTGGGTCAATAGGCAGTGCATTGAGTGATCTGTAAGGCTAATCAATGGAGAATGCCAATGCCATGGCGAGGCGGAGGGGAAGAGCACAGCAAGAATGGCGGGAGAGAGATTAAGACGCTAAACACAGAGGGGGGAAAAAGATTTGCCAGCCAGGCTGCCAGAATCCTGAGCAGAGTACAGGGAATGGAAATAAACCGGGCATTTGTCTAAATAATACAAGGCAATATTCATGGCAACCAGTGGTGTGCGGTCAGTGGATTAGGAGGACTAGGCTAGACCCCTAAATGTTCCCGGTAAATTAGAGTATTAAAATATTACAGGCTGGTCCCTCCTTCCCAAAGCCTGGAAAGCTTCTGCCCAGCTTAGGGAGGGAGGCATGATGCTCACGTGCATCTCCGGCCCTAGCTGTTCCCCTAAAAAAATTGCACCACACGCCACTGATAGCAACAACAGTGGCAGATTCTAAACAACAAACCAATGGTAGGCTTATTAATAGCAATGTAGAATAGATCGTCCCTATTTTCATCTGAGAACTGTTGGAGGGCATGGCATGGTCAGGCTGGTTTGAGTGTGCCAGTGGAGCCAATGTAGTCTTTCCACTGGTGCCCCTGAACTGCCCTGACCTTGTCCTGCCCACCAACTATCCTGGTACTTGGCAGTGAAGCCACAGCAAGGAGCTCAGGTCTGCAGCACTGCTTCTCTGCACCAGTTGCTCCTGTGAGAAGAGTTGCAACATGTGGAACTGCCCTAAGATTGCCTGAAAGGTGACCGGTGTGTGCTTGTTTTCGGATCTCTTCTTTTATTACGTGTCTAGTAACTCAATAAGGCTTGGCACAATAACTAGGCCCTGGTCTCCTATTGGGGGAATGAGCTTGGATTGGATTTGCATCAGTGACTCTGACACAAAAGGCTTCATACTTCATTACCAATTTCTTTAGCTGTCCAGTCCAGCAAAATAAGCTATTATCTAAATGCATCATTTTATTTCCTTATGCCTGTCTGGCCGCAGGCTTATATAACTATAACAAACTGCTTCAAGCCTCACCAGGAGATAGCAATATACAGCAATTTAGTGGTAATGGACCTCTGGGTTTTCCAGTACAGAAAGATGACATGTTTTTGAAAGATAAGAAATAAGGTGAAATACAAATATTGGTGCTATTCCAAGTCAGCACTCCCTGACTATAAACACATTATCCCTGTTCTCATTTGTCATAGATGCAGGAATGATTTGGAATTTTTGTTAGTCCATGTAGAACGTGCTTTATACAGAGACTGAGAAATAAAGTGCTCTAAGTAATTTCCTTCTACATCTTGTGATTCTGTTTTCTGAGCTCCAGAATGGCATGATCTGCGTGGTGATGCAATTGGGTAGTTCACAATGTTTAGTCTTCATCTTTCATTTCAACCGGTTATACACTTGAATACAATATCCCATTATGGGGAATAGTCGTAGCTTTGCTTGAGAGCACATCAAGCGCTTCTCACTTATCACCTTTGCTATTTATCTTTCCCAGCTCAGATCAGAAGAATGTAGAGGAATCAATATTGTTCCTGCTACCTCCGAGCCAACTCTCGAAGGTGGATTCCAACGAAATCCAACCTTCATCTTGACCGGTCGCGTCTCTCCTCTGCTATTAGTGAGATTCAACATGTTGGTGAAAATAACATAAAAATGCATTATATTAGGATAAATTGCTTGCAAATGTGTACATTAGTCAAAAGGAAGGTGGAAATGTGTTTATTAGGAAAAACCACTCTTTTTAATGAGGCTATATATATATATATATATATATATATATATATATATATCCAATAATATCAAAAATACCTGCTGAAATGTGAAGAACTGAATTTAAGCTTGGGAAAACGAGAAACGGAGGGATCTGAAACTGACAGATCCTTCCATCTCTACTACCAACTGCACTATATTATCCTAGGTACCTCATGTCTGCTAGAATCACAGTGCGTAATTTATCTATGAGAGACACTGGATTCATCTGAGGCCTGCTCACTATTCATCTTGATGAGAAAAAGCTTTACTGCGCTCCCCTGTGGAATCGGATTGGGCAAGGGAGCTCTGCTAAGATGGGTCTTCACAGAAACGGCGTCATTAACAAATAGTGCTATCTGGCACTCATCATCTTAAGTAGCACATCCCCTCCTCCCAGCAATACATAGAGGTGATTTATATCGGCGAGTAGAGATGAGAGGATTTTCCCCATTACTTTCTGTTATCATTGCCCTGGGCTCGCTCTGACCTGCATTTCACTCCCCCTAAAATCAGGTTGAAGAAGAATAATTTCTAAAACTTGAAAGCTTCTCTCACCCCCTTCTGTACCCAGTTGATCATTGCACTCTGCATTGAGTGCCTTCTGCAGATACTCTCTTATCAGGAAGTCCATTCTGTACGACAGAAGAATTGAGCTTTTATAAAGTTGTGGCACTTATCCTTTGGAATTCCCTCCCATTAAATATTTGAGAGGCACTGTTTTATTTTCAGCACCTTCCAACAAGCCCTTTAAGCTGTCTGTTTTCCTCTCCCCTTCCAAGCCCAGGTCAGCAAAGTGATAAAAATGTTGTGGGGGGTGGGGGGAAGCAATCCTGAGGTTGGTGTATTTATATTGAAATACTGTATTGTGGTGCTTTAGTGCTGTATATATGTGCTCATGCACATTATTAGAAATGGCACTCCCCATGGTGGAGAGCGGCATGACTTTGTGTGTGACACAAAGTCAAGGAGGAGTATTGCCACAGGCCAGCCCATATTTCAGACTTAGCTAGACTGGTAAAGAAAAAGTGACTTTGTATTGCATATGTGATATAACATTGTGCCACCAGATGGCGATGTGGAGTCCCGCTCTCCTCTACCTGTTTTCCCTGTTTAAATTTACAATGCTTTAAACTGAAATGCTTCTTTGATGTGTCTAGATCCAGCCTTCATGTCAACTAACCGATAGGCGTTGAACTATTTAGAAGGTGTTCATCTGTGTCAAGATGCATTTGCTTCTAAAGATGGACCCGTCTTTCACTTTTGGTTTCTCTGTGGGTCTCATCTTCCCAATCTTAGATAATTTAATTCTCCAGAAGTTTATTACACATTTCTCCTTCCCCTCTCTCTAATGCTTTCGTTTGTCATTTTGCTACACACAAACACACACAAAATTCCTCTTGCATTTTTATATGTTATTATCACTAATAAATACATTTGCATGCACAAAATAATAATAATAATAATAATAATAATAATAATAATAATAATAATAATAATTATTATTATTATTATTATTATTATTATTATTATTATTATTATATTTATTTATTTATTTATACCCCGCCCATCTGGCTGGGCTTCCCCAGCCACTCTGGGTGGCTTTCAACAAACTATTAAAATAAAGTAATCCATCAAACATTAAATGCTTCCCTAAACAGGGCTGCCTTCAGATGGCTTCTTTTTCTCTCTCTCTCTCTCTCTCTCTCTCTCTCTCTATATATATATATATATATATATATATATATATATATGCACACAATTTGGGGTTACAGAACTGCATTACAAAATTCAGAGCAGTGAAGATATCTAAGCGTAACTGGATAACTATTTTTTGTATTGTTGCTTTGGGAGGTGCAGATTAGACTGGTTAGCATTAAAATTCAAACTGAACCAAATTTCTACCCTATCCCTAATTGCCACTTAGTGCCTTATGCACTAACCTGTACAGTGAATCCGGTTGATGTTTCAGTGGTCAAGGTTGCTGAGCCAAGGATGGCCGGTTATGGAAACAGCAAACAGGCACCTAACTGTGCATCTGCATAAAGGGCAATACAGCAGTTGATGCCCTTCCTCCTACAGTTGGCACTTCCCATTTGTTTGACAGAAAATGTTAGGGCTGGGTAATAAAAATTAAACACTTCAGGAAAATGCCACCAAGGATCCATTTTTGCTTCTTAAAAAAAGAGGACATTTTTCTATTATTTATTAATTGTTTCCTTTTATTTCCTTCTGGGTTCCGAAATGGTCTGAAAACAAGGCTCCCTGTAGAAGCATAATGGGCAGACCTGCCTGCTGACTGTGTAGGACTCAGCTACATAATATTTTATGTTGATTGAAGGAGCATACACTTTGCCAGTAATAAGTATTTGCTGCCCTTGGGCCCAGCTCCTGCAATATATTACAGATCTCAGAAATGTGGTCATTATTTTGTCTTGGCTGCAAAATTACTTTTATTGAACTGCGGTTAAAATATCTTTAAAGCGGGGTTTTACATATTGCTTTGCCATCTGAGCACAGAATAACATGATGCCATTTACAGTGCGAGTAGGGGAGACTTCCAGGTAAAGCTCCTGAAAAGTGCAAACATTTGAACTACCATTGTTCTAAAGTGCTTAGGAAAACACACTCTGTCCAATTATTGGCTATTGGGATTCCAGCTCTGAAGCTAAGCAAGTCTACAGACTACCTGTGTGGTGGATATTCAAAGGGAAGTCAAACCAACAATGCAGCTTTGCTAGATAGGCACATGATAGGAGCTGAAGGTCACAGAGTTTTCCTGAAAGTTTGTTAGAGAAAACTCTGAGAGACTCTCCCACTGCACCCTGATGGGGAGGGGCATAGTCATATATATTCTCCTTACCTGCATGGGCACATCCTCTTTGCCTGTCTTCACTCTTGCCTCTTCAGCTCATCAGCAAGCCAGAAATGTGAGAACCATCTGCATGTCTGAGCTCCATTGCTCAGACACCATCTTAACATAAACTTTATAACTGAATTACCATTTCAAGGCTGCCTGGACAAAGCTGCTGTATCTGTTATTCTGCAACAGGAACTCTCACCGAGTAAATGTTATTTTTACCTTTTGCAAGACTGTTTGTGTGATTATTGTTTTAAGAGGGAGAAAAGGGGGAAATACCAAGAGAATCCAGCCAGCCTTAAAGCATCCTGGATTTCTTACTAAAAGGCCAAAGCTAGCCCATCTAAACTTCCTTTTAAGCCAATCATAGGCAAACTCGGCCCTCCAGATGTTTTGGGACTACAACTCCCATCATCCCTGACAACTGGTCCTGTTAGCCAGGGATGATGGGAGTTGTAGTCCCAAAACATCTGGAGGGCCGAATTTGCCTATGCCTGTTTTAAGCTGTGAAGGGATGCACTCTGCCAAACCCACAAATGTGAGGAAGGAAGGGTAATATGTAATAAATAGATCCACTCATAGAATCTATATACACATCCCTATACTGTACACCTCACAGAGGCTGCATTCAGATGTTGGATTTATTGTGTTGATTTAACTGGCAGGTAGCTATGCTGGGGTAGCTATGCTGGGGTAAGTAATTTTCACCAGCTCAAGCCCTATTTAGCCATAGGTGGGAAGAAACACCACATCCTAACCCCTCCCAGCCAACCTATCTGGAAAAAGGATCCTTTAAATTAATAAATCCCCACTGAGAGGTTGTGGTTCTTTCAGATCTAAAAGGAAACGGAGAACCTCTAGGAAATCAACCCACTTAAGTAGAGAATGAGGTTTATGTTGGACTAACTGTACCTCAGGAGGCACATAAGCAAACCTTTTAGGGTGGGAAATGCAACTTTATTGGAGTAAATGAATCTCATTCTATGGCTCTCCTTGTGACATTCGGTTTCTGAGCATTGTATCTCAATTGGCTAGCTTATCTGGCTTGTTGCTCCTCTCTCTCTCTTTTTAAAAAATATGTTTGTTTTTAATGGGATCTTTAAAAAGATTGATTCCAGTAATAAATGTGAACTGGAAGAGGAAAATAGTACTGGGTGTATCCCCCCCCCCCGTCGGATTTGTTTCCAGATTTGACCCAAAGGAATCATAGCTTAATTATGATGCAAATAATTCATCCTCCAGTAGCAAGCAGAATAAAACCAGGAGGGAAAGGAACACACACCCCAAAACATTTTTCTAACGCTAACTATGTCATTAAAAGTTAAAAAGAATTGAGGCTGGGAGAAGATTAAAAAAACCACAAGTGGATTTAGGGAGAGTGTTATGTCTCTTCTAAGTACTTATCCCATCCTCTTCAAAATATTTATCAAGTTAAGACTAAAGCTTCATAAGGGAAAAAAGAATGGCTAACTAGCCAAAAGTAATCAGGCTTAGCTATATATTGGTTGTACTGATTCCTGTCCTCTATGGGGGGTGTTGATGCACCAGATGTACTGTATGTAGAACTCTGAAAACCTTCAGATCTGGTGCACTTCCTTCTTTCCTTCGTGTCATCTGCATGACAATCAGGGGTGAGGGTTCTTTCATCCTCGTTCCAAGACGGCAATAGGTACATCAAACTAGAACTTTCTCTCATTGCAGGGTGCAGGGCTCAACAAAACGTGGTAGGCTTTTAACATTTCTTTTTGACATGACCCTTTCTCTCCATTCTCCAGAAGTAGTGGACATGGTCTGCTGCCATCACACTGAGCACAAGACCTGGAACATCTGAGGAGGGTGAGCTCCTACCATCTCCCACAGCTGAGGAAAGAGATGGCAGCTGAGTCCCATTGGGTTAAGCCTCAGACACTCAGAAAACATGGCTTTCCATTTACCTTCTGTACCATGAAAATAAATGAAAACAGTATTTAAAAAGAAAAAGAAAGAAAACATGGCTTTCCAAATGTCTCAGAGGCTCAGTGCCACATCAGGGGGAGCCCTTGTCCAATCTTCTGCAATATAGGAATCTTAACTAAAGCATTCATGACAGATGACTATCTCCTTAAAAACTTCCAATGAAGGAGAATCAGGTAGGAAGTCTGAGAGATGAGAAGAGTGTTCTCTCAAGCAGTTGCCTAACCAGAATTGTGAAATAATTCTGCATGTGTAGATTCAAAACATTCAGCCTGGCTCACAGTGAGACTGTGCCTTCTTAGGACACATAGAAACTATTTATTTTCAACATATTTTTATCCTACTTTTCAGACAATTATTGTATCCCACAGCAGATGGCATCATTTAAGAGCGGGAGGGAAAGCTCCTATCATCAGACTTCCAAACTAAATGGAGGGAGCTCAGTTCTTTGAGGCCAGAACAAAGTGGTGAGCTCTATGCTGGCATTTATATCTCGTTTGGACCAGGCTGATCTTCCCTTGTTGGTGTTCCTATTTCAATAGCAGTGGCTCATTTGGCTGATGGATGTGACAAGAGTATCATTTCCTTTTGCTTCTGCAATCCCAGGCAAACTGGCAGGTGGTGCAGAGTGTCTTCTCAGGCAGGGTGGAAAGTGAGATTCCTGAAGCTGATCCTTCTCTGGCTAATGGCTGGGACCAGGATGGTCTTCTTGGTCCAACAGCACTGATGTTATTCCTGGAATGCAAGGGTTTGTGTGTGCAGTCCCAGCCTCCCTGTCCAATAGCAGAACCAAGTGTGTGCTTACCTTCTGCTTTCCAGAAGGTAAGCAATTGCTCAACGTGACTTTTCAAAAATGATCTCATATCAGAGTTTGTTTGCATCTTCTAGCCCCTGACCCTGCTGCTAACCTCCATGGGAAAAAAATCTTAGAGTAACATACAGACATGCATTATATTAGGGGGGAAATGGTATAAAATGTGCATATATTGAAAAATTGACACTAAAAGGCTGATGAAATTTTGAGAACTGTTTTTTAAATTAAAAAAGATCTGCAAAACTGTGTCAAACTGAAGAGTGGGGAAAAGTGGGAAACGGAGATAAACTGAAATTGACAGATTTATCCATTTCTACTCTCAGCTTTAATGCTCAGAGAAGAAATAACTTCTGAGTCTTGAAAATGTGTAGTTAGCTGCAATGTTCCATCCTTATGGGAAACAGATACCTATTTATGGATTTCAGATTACAACTGGTGAGCAAAGATAGATGCCCTAAACAACTGCCAAGGTTTTCACCCCCACCCCTAAGCCTTGTGCTGCAAGTGAGCTTACTTACCATCAGGTGGAAATGAGGAGGGAAATAACATCAATTTATAACATATATTGTACACAAGGTACAATATACTGTACAATAATTAAGTTTAAATGTGGAAGTCCTGCCTACAGGCTTGCAATCTAAAGAAAGGCCATTAGGGAATGAAGAAGGGACCCAAGAGGAAAGTGGAGGCAAAGCAGAGGCAGAGATCAGAGATTAGAACTCAAGGGAGGATGTAGTTTTTCAGATGCTTTTTAAGCACTTGCAAGGAAGAAGAGATAAGGATGTCAGGGCAGCGAGGTCCAGCTAAAGAGAGCAACTAGAAAGGAGTGTTGATGGATAATAGTTTCCCCAGGATCAGTTTAAGTTGGGACCAGCGCTCAAGAGCAAAAGTGGGTAATGTTCGTGTAGGGATTTTCCCCCCCTTTGTAAGAGATTGAAATTGACTCACTCTTGCTCTGAGGTACTCTATATTTTAGGTACTAAACACCCAGGAGCTGTTTTCTCTGCCCTGAGTCAATGTCTGGAAGCAGCAGACAAATGGATTAAGGTGTCAACAGGATGGATCTGGATCCAGACAATCAGAGGCTATACTTGTGGGTTCTCCTGAGACCCCTATGGACAAATGTCTCCACTGTAATCTGACAATGCTTCTGAAAGCCAGCTGATGGGAACTGCAGGTGAGTAGAGTGCTGTTACACTCATGCCCAGCTTGTGGGCTTCCCACAAGTATCCAGTTGGCTACCATGAGAATAGGATGCCGCATTAGATAGGCCACTGGCCTAATCCAGCCGTCTCATGTTCTGTGCTCTCCCTATCATTCTGAAAATTTTGTTTGACCTGCCCTGCTCCTTTATAAGCCAGTTGTTGCAGTAGCTAGGAGTGCTTTAGATATTGGTCCCATTTGTTTGCACAGGCTCCATCCCTTCCTGAGTTGGGGAAACCTTGCTATGTGGATTCATGATTTCAGAATTCAGCTTGATGGTAGTTGTGCGCTCTACACAGCGCTGCCCTTGAAGGCAACACAGGAACTTCAACAAGTGCAACCTGCAGCTCGTAACAGATGTTGGGAGACATGAACATACACAGCTAATCCTATTTCAATTGCCAGTGTCGACCTGGGCTCAATTCAATGTGTTGGTGTGTACCTTTAGAGCCCTTCAGAGCCTGGGAACTGCATATTGCAGAGACTACCTCTCCCTATATCGTTATTCGCACCAGCTTTCATCTCCTAACAAGGTTCTGCTTTGCATACCTATGATGTGTAAGAAGAACTGTTGCAGCTAGTAGCACAGGCTTTACATCAATTTCTTCAAGGCTGTGGAATGATCTCCCCTGAGGATGGCGCTTGCCTAGCTTATGGGCTTCTAAAGGAAGACTGTATTTCCTCTTACATTTACTTTGGCTATTTTGTTAGGTTCTGCAGCACATAGAGAGGGGAGATGAGAGAGAGCGAGACTTCCCTCCATTCTCCCTGACACATTTGCAGATGCTGCAGAGGTGTGAAGGGGAGGGGGAGCTACTGCACAGAGCAGCAGCAGCCAGAAAAGTGAGTGGGTGGAAGTTGGAGTCAGAGGAAGGAGGTCTTTGTTTCGGAATAAAATCTAGTCTGGAGAAGAACTTGGGGGTGACAGTCCTCAACTCAATGGGGTCATGATCAGTTCCCAAGATTCAGATTCTGAGCCATACTACTAATACTACTAATAATGATGATAATGAAGCATGCTGCTGGCTTCTTTTATCTTTAGAGACAATGGAGTGTGCCTCCAGGGGTGAAGTCAAAACACCAAAGAGACCTTCCATGGTATTCAAGCCGAGGCAGTGTGGCCAGCATGGCCAGGGGTGATATCAACTGTAGTCCAAAGGATCTGGAGGGCATCAGATGCAGGAATGCTGGCTTAAGAGTGTCCAAGATGTCTCCTGGGCTACCTCATAAGAACATAAGAGCCTGCTAGATCAAGACAATGGCCCATCTCTCAGTCCCTCCTCTCAGCCTCGCTGATGTGGTCCGAACAAAAGCAGAGCAATATGTCTGGCACCAGTTTGGTTGCAACAGTTGCTGGAAGGATGTGTGTAAACAATAGCAATAATAGCATAAGCAATAACAATAGCAATAATAGCAGATCCAACCATCTTACGGACTCTACTCCAGATTTGTATGGCGTTCATTCCTTAGTCATTTCTTCTCCTGAAGATATCCTGCAAGGCAGTGAAGGTTTAAGATCAGAATTATCCTTATCCCATGAAACATGAAGTTTGATATTATTACTATAAAGGGGGAAAAAACCCATAAAATAAAAGAAGTAGCCCTAGGTGAAGGGAAGAGAAACATATCGACGCAGCAGAGTTATTGAGAAAGCAGATAAAGAAAAGATAAGATAAGTAATGAAATGAAATGAAAATCCCTATCTTAAACTGGAGATGATAAGGAAACGTGGTTGCTGAAGGGAATGTGACAAAGGCGGAGCCCAGGCAAATGAAATGCCAGAAAACCAACTGGGCAATAAAACTAAGAAGGGAACTTTTCTTGGACATAAGTCCTATTTGGTTCCATGGGGCTTACTTCTTAGTTGGCATGTTTCAGACTGCAGTCTTAATCAAGTCTGGAAAGAATGGGACAATTCAGCATCACCTTTGTAGTATATGTTTTAAAAGAGGTAATTTTTTTTAAAAAAAGAATAATGGTAGCCTGAATGGTATAAGTATAAGGAATTAAACACGGTCTCTAAGGTTCATGGTTAGAAGGAAGGAAAAATAGAAGCCTCACGAAAGCCATATGCATATAGCCTTGCCCCTGACGTGGCACATGTCCCCGGTTGACCTCCTTCAGCTGCACATGCTACAAAAAGGAAGCATGAGCAGGAGTCAACTTGTAGGTGCTCCACATGACTGGGACACCTGCAAGATCAGTGGCCCCAAACACATGGCACATCTCGCTTTGAGGAGCTGCTCGTGCATAGCCACTTCTTTGCGGGTATTCACTTTCAGTGGTTGGAAGTTGTGGGCTCATGAAGGACCTGGCAACAAAGAATGGGCCCTCCCTGTTTTCCCTCCATTGTGTTGGTCCTAGTTAAACCTCAGGCAGACATCCTGTCAGAAATGGAAAGAGGCCAAGCCAAGGTATTCTAAAGAGAAAACCCAGCAGTGGGGAACCCATGGTGTAAGGTATGGTGTGGCAAGTGGCAAATGCTGGAAGACATAGGTAGAAATCTCCCCTCCTGCAAGTATCTAAAAATCTAAGTTTTTATTGAACTCCCCCCCCTAAAAACCCACAAACAACAAACTAGTTCAAAATCAGTGTACTGATTGAAACAGAGAGAGAAAGAAAGAAAGAAAGAAAGAAAGAAAGAAAGAAAGAAAGAAAGAAAGTCAGCATTCTGAAATTGCAGATCTGGCTGAAACTATTGAGTCAAACTAATACCACAATATTTCAAGGACCGCCTCTTTCCATATGAACCTATCCAGACCCTGAGATCATCTTCTGAGGCCCTCCTTCGTGTGCCTCCTTCTCAAGAGGTCTGGAGGGTGGCAACACAAGAACAGGCCTTCTCTGCAGTGGCTCCTTGTCTGTGGAATGTTTCCCCCAAGCAACCTCACCTGGCACGTTCATTATACACCTTTAGGTGCCAGGCAAAAGTCTTCCTTTTTAACCAGGCCTTTGGTTGATCTGACTGACTTTCCATGCCCTTTTAAAATGTGGCTCTTTTTTGGGGGGGGTGTTATTGGGTTGTTATTCTTATTTTGATTATAGTATATATATATATTGTGGTGTTTTATGTTGATCTTGTTCTGTGAACCACCCTGAGACCTCCGGGTATAGGGTGGTATATAAAGTAAGTAAGTAAGTAAGTAAGTAAGTAAATAAATAAGAAGAAGAAGAAGAAGAAGAAGAAAGAAGAAGAAGAAGAAGAAGAAGAAGAAGAAGAAGAAAAGTGTTGGAAGTCAGAGTGTCTTATCTTTGTTATTAACATATTTAATAAATTGAAATTATGTCTCAGAAAACTCATCTCTGCTTATATCTCCCATGCCTTCCTAGCAGCTCTGTGTTAATTTCTCATTTAGAGCCAGATGCTGGCATACTGGATATTGGCAAGATCATTCCAGTCACTTGAAATTTCTAATCTGGCAGCTCCAGCATCAGATCCCTGTGGACCAGGGGCTTTCTATTCCCTAAAGATATACAGGAGAGTGAGCAGAGGGCCAGGAGTAAAGGGATGCTGGACTATTTGACTAAAACATGGAAAAATCGCCTTCTTGTAAATGGGAGAACAACTGAGGATCCAAGTTGCTGTGTGAACAACTATATGCATTGTACAAATGGACATGACAAGGAGCCGGGGGTTGGCTGCGTCTCCTTATCATTTGCACACAGTGTGACAAATATTCATTTGTCACTTTGTCATGTGTGAAGCAGCCTACACACACGCAATGCACACGCAAGCTACACCTCCAGCCTTTCTTCCACACCCACCCCATCCTCCTTCTGCTTAGCTGCGTCTTCCAGCTGTCTGGCTAATGCATCATTCTCCCTACCGGCCTGCCACTGTGCATCGCGGTGGGAGGCAGAATTTCTCCTCTATTCCTGAAGCATTTGTTTTGAAGGGAAGCTTTGCCTAGCTCTCGGTGACTCCTTTATTGTGTGCGCCGGAGTTAAAATATTCATACATTTGAAAAGCTTTTGTAGCAGTAATTATTTCACTCTGCTGTCAACAGGCCTATAAAAGCTTTCTCCCCCTTTGGGCTCACTCCTGACCTGCTGTTTTCTAACTGCAGGAGAGTTAACCCCCACCCTCCGCACCTGGCTGACTCTTTTGGTAGGAGTCAGACATATACCACCCTAAGGGATGGAAATGATTATATTGGTTATCATGCATGCTGTTTGAATCAGAGCAGTATGCCTCTGTAAACCAGTTGCTAGGAATGGCAAGTGGGGAGAGCTATCTTGCGCTCACAGTCTGCTTTCAGGCTTGGCTTAGACATATAGTTGATCACTGTAATAATGCAATGCTGGACTAGATGGGCCTTGGCCTGATTAAGCAGGGCTGGCTCTTCTTATTTTCTTAGGTAAACTAGGCTGCCAAGGGTCTCAAAGCATGCATTTCCATGTAAGCAACAGAGGATGGGACTTTTCCACTCGAGAGACCAGCATGGAAATACCACTTCAAGCAGGCTAGTAACTTCTGTGGGCTTATTTGCAAGGGTGGTAGAATGTGCCACTTCATTTAAAGGGTTCAATGTCCCAAGCATAGATAGTTGTCTAACTTCAGCTGAATTTGGATTTCACAAGGAAAGTGAGCCCATTCCAGATGCAGTCTGCTTAATCCATGCTACCTTCTGGCAATATTATTATTATTATTATTATTATTATTATTATTATTATTATTATTATTAATACCCTGTCCATCTGGCTGGGTTTCCACAGCCAGTCTGGGCGGCTTCCAACAAAGATTAAAAATACATTAAAATGTCACACATTAAAAACTTCCCTGAACAGGGCTGCCTTCAGATGTCTTCTAAATGGCAGGTAGTTGTTTATCTCTTTGACATCTGAAGGGAGGGTGTTCCACAGGGCAGGCGCCACTACTGAGAAGGCCCTCTGCCTGGTTCCCTGTAACTTGGCTTCTCGCAGTGAGAGAACCACCAGAAGGCCCTTGGCGCTGGACCTCAGCGTCCGGGCAGCATGATGGGGGTGGAGATGCTCCTTCAGGTATACTGGGCCAAGGCCATTTAGGGCTTTAAAGGTCAGCACCAACACTTTGAATTGTGCTTGGAAACGTGCTGGGAGCCAATGTGGGTCTTTCAAGCCCGGTGTTATATGGTCTCGGCAGCTGCTCCCAGTCACCAGTCTAGCTGCCACATTCTGGATTAGTTGTAGTTTCTGGGTCACCTTCAAAAGTAGCCCCACATAGAGCACATTGCAGTAGTCCAAGCGAGAGACAACTAGAGCATGCACCACTCTGGTGAGGCAGTCTGCGGGAAGGTAGGGTCTCAGCCTGCGTACCAGATGGAGCTGGTAAACAGCTGCCCTGGAAACAGAATTTACCTGCACCTCCATGGATAGCTGCGAGTCCAAAATGACTCCCAGGCTGTGCAGAGGCACAGTTACCCCATTCAGGACCAGGGAGTCAACATATTGTCCTTTCTGCTAAGCTGCAGAGCTCCCTCTCACCCACCTGCTCTCTCACCTTTGACTGGTTGACTTTACTTCACCCCTTCTGCAGCAGAAAATTGCCAAGAGCAAGGTGGCAGCAGAGTATATTTGGCTCAAATCTGTGTTATGTAGTAATTCTATAATCAGGCCTTTGGCTGACTAAACAATCAATGGCTTTTAAATGTATTTGTGGGTGGATTATTGATTGTTGTTGTTATGATATGTATTTTGTATTTTCATTTTGTATTTTCATGCTATAAACCACCCTGTGGTTAATAATAGTAATACCCTACCCATCTGGCTTAATTTCCCTAGCCAATCTGGGTGGCTTCCAATACATATAAAAACATAATAAAATGTCAAACATTAAAAACTACCCAATGCAGGGCTGCCTTCAGACATCTTCTAAAAGTTGTGTATTTCTTTATCTCCTTGACATCTGAAGGGTGGGTGTTCCACAGGGAGGGCACCACCACCAAGAAGACCCTCTACCTGGTTCCCTGTAACTTCACTTCTCATAGTGAGGGAACTGCCAAAAGACCCTTGGAGGAGGACCTCGGTGTTCAGGCTGAACGATGGGGGTGGAGGCACTCCTTCAGATATATTATTATTATTATTATTATTATTATTATTATTATTATTATTAATAATAATATACCACCAGAAATATCTAAGAAAGTTGTTCTGCATTGCAACTTTCTTTCACTTTGTTGCAGCCTGTGCTGGAAATGCTTTTGATGGATTATAGCCATAGAGAAAACAATTATATATTAACCCAGAATCACCAGGATTTCTTGGAAATGTGATATATTCTCTTTTGCGCAATGCCAGCCAATGCTTAGTACACCTGCCAGGTTTGTTTGGAAACCCTTTCTTCCCAATAAATAGTTCCATATGCTGCTTAGTCTCAGTTTACATTTGGCAACACATATTTTGCTGGTATATGGCTGATGGAAGAGCCACTGCCAGGAGGCTTATTTGATCATTGCATCCCTAAATTGGTCTCTACATCATTTTGCCAGGAGGATCAGCATCTGTCCGATAAATGCTCCATCTTATGGCAGTAATATGAGGCAGAATTCCTCATGTGGGGGGAGGGCAGCATCATACAGTGATTTTATTTATATACTTATTTACTTGCTAACTCAACTTGTTTCAAATCAGTGGTAGTTACTGTTAGAATTCCTGCTCCATGATTGCAGTCATGGGATTGTTGTCTATCACATGATGGTATATGTTTTCACTCCACAGAGTGGGAAGTGACGGAGACAGGATATTTGTGTTACTGTGTTCCGTAAAGTGTTCTTTTCCTCTTTGCTGTCTGATGCTAGAGAGACAGGGAACCATGTTGCAGTGCTCCATGTATGTTTATATGTAAATAAAGTAGATTAGCCAAAATGCTGAGTTGCTGAGGTCTGTCATGCAAACTGCAAACACTCTGCGGATCCCTAAGTGTGCCGGTGTCTGTTGGCATCGGTCGCTGTGATGTTCAGGCTGAAGGAAGCTTTTGAAGCTCCCAAACGATCAACCAGGAGGGAGAGAACATGCCAGTCGGGCATGTGTCTCTGCCAGGGTCCTACTCCAGTGTAGGACAAGCTCCTGGCAGTTACCAGTGGGGGACCCTTGTATGCTAACTTGTTTCATGACACATGCTTTAAAAATTAAACCCTCTCCCTGATACTCTCAGCTTTAAAAGAGGTTCAGACAAATTCATGATGCATAAGGCCGCTGCTGGGTACTAGCCACAATCAATATGTTTTCCCTCTCTTGTGGGAGGCAGGGTGCCTCCGAATACCAGCTGCTGGAAATCACAATTGGAGAGAGCTATGTTGGATTCAGGTCTTGCTTGCAGACTTCCTGTAGGCATCTGCTGGGCCACTGTGAGAGCAAGATGCTGGACCAGATGGGCTCTTCCTATGCTGCTATGCTCTAACTGTTTGCTCACTCAGACTGGGCAAGTTAACAGTCAGCAGCAGGAAAGAGAAAGGGCAGCTGGGTAAGGATGTTCCAGGGATTGGCAAGGTGCCCATAAGGAGGTGTGAGTCTCAGTAGTTGCCCAACCATGTAACCTTTGATGCCGGCGCATCAACATACCACAGAACATGTCTCCCTGTAGCAGCCGCAGGACCCAAAACTGCAATATATATATATATATATATATATATATATATATATATATATATATATAAACTTCTATATTTGCATAACCTCACACAAATACGAAATACAATGCAATGCAAGGAAATACAATATTGTACTGCATAACCCATTTTTTAAAACTTGGAATTGTTTCCTTATTTTTCTTTATTAGCATCCACCTTCCTCGTCATCTGTTTGACTTGAAAACTTCCATCTTGGCCTGCCAGATGGCCCAACACTGGCTTACAAGGCCATTTCCCCCAAACCATGCTCAGATGCCCATCAACTGACATCACTCATGATGTCATCTGTTGGGCAGAAGGGTGGGGTGAAATTCTGCATGGCTGCATGCCCCTGTTCTCAGCTGGCAACAGCCATGCATAGCCAAACTGAGCAGGATTTAACTGCCTCTGATTTAACCTGATGAGCAGAGACTAAGCTCTGCTCACTTTAGCAGGATTCCATGCAATCCTCTTATGGATTCAGGAAGGGGGTTGCACCAGAATCCCCAGATAAATAAAAGCGGAGGGAGCTTCATTTTAGCAGCATATTGCAAACTGCTTTGGCATCCTGACTGCAGGTGATTGGCAAGTGGATGGCCCGACAAGGTACCGTACATCCTGTTTAAGATATGTCCCACAGAGTCAAAAAGGTTCCTCAATCCTGCCACAAGTCTTGACTCATTTCCCAATAAGTATGATATACCTAAGCCTATACCTTATTTGGTGGTGAAGAAATGAGTGGCTCAGAGCATAAAAACAACCTCAGATAAAACAGACATTTTCCATATATCTGGTTGTCTGTCTGCTTTTTGTGGAAGTTGGGGTAGCATCTTTCTGAACTGGGGATATAGTCTCCGTCCATTCTTCAGTCCTGTCATATTCCAGTTTACAAACTACGCACCATAGAATTTTGAACATTTCCAATATTTTCATTGTTGGGTAAAGAAAAACCCTCCCCTGTTTCTAAATTGTATCTTATATTGCACCTAATTTTGGGATCCTTCAGAATGAAATGCAATTTCTCAAGATCATGATAGTATTAAGCCGACTCTGCTCCATTTGATATCTAAGCTGTAACCACCTACTTAATCAGATTTATACTGCTTTCCAGCTAAATCTAAATTTTATGTTGCTGTTTATGTGGACCAATTATGTCACAATTGCATTGTCAGGCAGTGGATGTTATTAATGATTATGAGATGAAACATCCCTCCCTGCCATTTACATCTCCAAATGTCTGAATAATTTTCATCTGTTCAATGGTACAGTTTTATCATCAGCTAATACTTATACCTAGACTGATAGTTGATAGATAGATGTTTTCATAGCAAACTTGTGGTTAGCAAGGAGAGAGGAGTGATTGGTATTAAACTTTATAATAAAATATTAGATGGAAAGATTACTTTGCTTTTTTTAAGTCAAAATAATCAAGAGGTAAAGAATGAGACAATCTTAGGAAGATGCATTTAGATGTGGGTATGTCTGTGTGCAGAATGCAGAATGACACACACACACACACACACACACACACACACACACACACTCATGAACAATCAGCTAAGAGAATCCATCCCACACAATGTGTCACAAACACAAGGCATTTGCAACCCATAAGTATCTCAGCTGAGCAAATAAAATTCAGAAAAATGCAGCAACAATCTTTTGTCTGCTTTCCGCATAGCTCAGAAGTGAACCATGCCGAACCTGGTCTCCAGCACCTGCTGAAGCATGTGGGGGTGTCATCTCAACTGCAGACACATGTTCTTGTGGTATTTGACAGTGTTTTTTTAGGCCGTCTCTGTGTTTGGAGTATGGAATGTAAAGGGATGCAGGATGAGGAATTGGAGGGAGCACGGATTGACATCTGGGGTGGTGGAGCGATTTTTGTCCTCTGATAGCTGGAATGGAGAGAAGGAAGAGGGTATAGGACAGTATATAAATTCTAATAATAATAATATTAGTAATAATTATAAAATAATAATAATAATAATAATAATAATAATAATAATAATAATAATAATAGGGATTTTATGGGTGCAGAGGTGGGGGGGTATTCAACTGAGTTTGCATGTAAAGGTGAACCTATATACTGTACTTTTCCGTGTATAAGACAATTTTTTTTACGGGGCTCGTCTTATACACGGATAGTTCATATGGGTGTTGGGGATTGTCAGCAGCAGTTGGGCGGGTGATTGCTAGCTGTGGCAAGGTCTGGTGTTGATTTGCTGTATATGTGGTAATTTTGTGACTGCTAGGCGGCAGCTGGCAGCGCTGGGGCTGATGATAGGCAGCTGTGTCAACCCCCGTGCGAGTGCGAGCATTGGTCATTTGGGTGACAGCATCAGTCAACAACAACTCTGGGCAATCCTCCCCCAAAAAGCTCAACAACTTTGGGCAATACTCCCCCCATTTTCTTAATTAGGAGTTCCCCAAAATAGGGGGCGTCTTATACATGGGGGCATGTTATACACAGAAAAATACGGCAATTTGCATTTTCCAAAACAATATGAGAAACGAAGCACAGCCAGCCTTTAAAATGCACACATCTCCAAATGTTGCCATGCAGTTCTCCAGCCAACAAATGTGTATCCATCTGTATATACTGGGGTAAAGTGTCTGTAAAAATGCATGTGTTGGTGAAGATAACATACAACAATAGATTTATGCAAAGCACATTACAAAAATGTGTATGCTAGGCAAAATTGCATACAAACATGTGTCTATTAGAAGAAATCCACACTAAAATGCTTCTAAATATCCATGATGATTATATGCGAACTGATGTGGGGATAAGGAGAACTAAAGCTGGGGGGAAAAATGGAAATGAAGAGAGATCAAAATCGACAAATTTGCTCATCCCTTGCTTGGGTGAGAATGGGTTTAGGAGATTACTGGTTCTGATCACATCCACTCTAGCTGTTTGAATGCCCACAGTCTCTTTAAAGCAATACTTGCATTGGTAGACACAGCCCAGTTGTGGATGGACCCAAGTGCTCCTGTCACTAAGGAGCTCAAGGAATGTTATTGGCTAGAAGCCACTAGCAGTAGCAAAAACATTGCCTTCAGATCTGCCTCCCTGTTTTGCAATTATAACTCACACTAAATGCCTGGCAAATCCACAGTTCAAGGCAAATCAAGGGTGTCTGTGGATAGACTGAATACTCGGAAAAGGAGGCTGTTTTAGATGGAGTCAAGCGCTGTCAATGGAAAGGAACGTGCTGATGAGACTGACAGCTTCACAGCCCTGTGGGGTGCCTGGAGCTCAGAAGAGTTCATACTGTTTTGATCTAGTTACCACGAAGCAGAGAGGAAGGGAGAGAATCCTATACTGAAATAAAAATATATACCATTCCTGAACTAAAAATTCTCTCCCTCTCCTCTCCCCACACTGACACACCTGCCTTTTCTTATGTACCTGCAGATACTTCATCTACAAACTGGAGATGGAAAAGGACAGCTCAGATGAATCTGGAACATCTTTTTTTGCCAGCCTTCACCCAACATGGAGACATCCTGCTATCTTCCAGGAAGGTCTTTGAGATTTATTGTGGGTTTTTGTGTGTGCAAATTTTGTTATTGCTTCCACCAAAATGCAAACGTTTATAAAATAAATGAACAAAAGATAAAGCCAATAAAGAAAAATGGAAGCCCTTGGGTAGTTGACATATATGCAGACTTTGCCCATTTTCACACTAATGGTATCTTAGGGCAGATCTATACCATATATTGAAAGCACATTCAACACACATGGCTTATAGTGCGTTAATAGTGCTGGGAATTGTAGCTCTTCAAAGGGGAAACTACAGTTCCCAGAATTCTTTGGGGGGAAGTCATGTGCTTTAAGTGTGCATTGAATATGCTTTAAATGTATGGTGTAGATCTGCCCTGACTAAATCATTCTTTTTAACTTGGGGTGATTTGCTCGATATTTGCTCCTTCTGAGCGGGCTCCTGGGATCCAGTGCTAATCCTACTCAGAGTAGACTCATTGAAGTAAATGTCCCTGACTTACTTAGGTTCACTAATGGTTTCAGTTGGTCTACTCTCTGAATAGCCCTTCTTTGGTTGCAGAACCTTCAATGCAGTCAGTCTGTGCGTTTTGAAGTTTTTCTACTCACCCAAAAAACAGAAAGACAAAATTCTCCGAACTGATTCTTTGACTGAGTAGCAATGCAGAATTCTCACAGTATGTAAATAGGGTTGGGGACTTGTGCTCTCCATCTGTTGTTGGATTCCAGATCCCTATAGCCTCAGGCAGCATGGTCATGGCCAAGCATTATGGGAGTTGTAGTCTGGCAACGTTCTGAGGGCCACAGATTCCCCATCCCTGCAGTAAAACAAGAGGACCAGAACCCAGGTACACACACTCCAGGGTTGCCTAGTACACCCTACATACTTATTTTGATGTTTTGATATTTATAACCTGCCTTTCAATTTCCCTGTAGGTTCACAATATAATTATTTTAAAAAACCCGCAAGGCCTTTAAAACAAACAACAAAAATACATGCTAATCACCACCAAACCCAGCAGAAAAAAAGTCTGCCATAGGGTTAGTTCAAAGGCTTTTAAAGTAAGTAAAAGGAGGATGGGAAATTCCACTATGATCCATGTTAATTTGTATGGCAAGCACCCAGAAGTAAACTTGGCTACTCTGTATAAGCAAAATCTCTTGTTTGTATCAGAATTTTGACTGGGACTATTGATCTACTCTGCCAGCTAACAATTGGGGATCTTCTGGGTTCCTCTAAACTCCTAAAGTGTAGCTGCTGCCTTGGGATTAGTCCAAGTGATAGCATCCTGAGGTCTCCTTAAGCTATTAACTACCTGGGACCTTCTGCAGGGCACATGCGGTATGGCCCGCTTCCCTGTTGTGAATGATGCACAACAGCTACAGTAGGTATGAGATTTAAACCCAAAGGTGCTATATGTTCTGTATCAATTTTCATGGCTTTGAGATATTTGCCAACAATTAGTTATTATACATTGGTCTAAGTAGCACTCATCAAATATTTCATTCAGAGCAGAGACTGGCAAACTCTTGTGAATTGTTCTGATCAAATTGGTTTCTGTCTGTGGTCCTGTGTTATTCTGTTGTTTCTCCTCAAGTCACAGAGCCAACTAGCTATGGCTGCAAATAGCTTTGGGACTTTTGATACATAGATTTAATATCCTGGGACCTAGTTACAGTGGTACTTTGGGTTACATACGCTTCAGGTTACATACGCTTCAGGTTACACACTCCTCTAACCCAGAAATAGTGCTTCAGGTTAAGAACTTTGCTTCAGGATAAGAACAGAAATTGTGCTCCGGCGGCGCTGCAGCAGCAGGAGGCACCGTTAGCTAAAGTGGTGCTTCAGGTTAAGAACAGTTTCAAGTTAAGAACGGACCTCCGGAATGAATTAAGTACTTAACCCGAGGTACCACTGTACAAGCCTTTTCTCACTGAGTTTGTGTCTGTGAAAATTAACTACAAACTTGATCTTGTTTGGGACACTTTCCCATTCAAATATGTAATCATGAAGAGGAAGTCCCCAACTGTTCATCACATCCCTCATCAAAATCTAATATATGGAGCCATGAAAATGGACCATCCTTGTTATCTTTGGTCCCATCCAGACCAATTCATTTAAAGCACTATTATACCACTTTAACAGTCATGGAGAATCCTGGGAACTGTTGTTTCATAGGGTACTGCAGCTCTGTAAAGTTAGCTCCTTAACAAACTACAGTTCCCAGGATTCTCCATGGCTGTAGTGCTTTAAATGTATGGTGTAGATGTGACCATTGACTAAAGTTTCAGTGCAATTCACACCTTGAAGAGGGATGTAGACAGATTTTCTTCTGACCTCAACTATCACTTAGATCATGGGTAAGCAAACTAAGGCCTGGGGGCTGGATCTGGTCCAGTCGCCTTCTAAATTCAGCCTGTGGACAGTCTGGAAATCAGTGTGTGTTTACATGAGTAGAATGTGTCCTTTTATTTAAAATGCATCTCTGGGTTATTTGCGGGGCATAGGAATTCGTTCACCCCCCCCCCAAATATAGTCCGGCCCCCCACAAGGTATGAGGGACAGTGGACCGGCCCCCTGCTGAAAAAGTTTGCTGGCCCCTGACCTAGATGGAATATAATGGGGAGAAAAAAGCAATGCAAAGTTTTCCATTTTTCTAATTGCTTTGAGGTTGGATTCACATTTGGTGTGCACGTCATCTTTTTTTAATTGGTTTGACAAATGTCACCCCTCATAGGTTAACCTACTCTTCTCATTAGTCGGGTCCATTCATAGACTAACCTTGACCTTCAGAGATCAGTTAAGAAAAGTGTAGTCAGTGAGTCTGATTCTTTTACTTCACACACACACACTCCTTGCCTGCCCCTGCATTGGCTTTTGTAGTTTAAGGAATGCTTAATCCCAAAGAAGAGAAAATGGACATCTGCTGAAGCACAAATCACTAGGATCTGATGTGAGGTGTCCACAGATAATTGTCATAATTCCCCATGAACTGCAGGAGGACTTAATAGAGACCTATTCCTGTAACTGTGCTATAGGCAAATAATTGTTCAATCTGCCGACGTTGTGTGATGCATTTGTTCTCTGCCTCCTGACCTCTCCCTGTGTGTTACTCACTCTGTAGTTTATTATCCAGAAAAGGGACACATTGTAATTAGTCCATTACATTTGTCAGTCTCTCCTCCCATACACTAGTTCCTTAATTATTATGCTTGTGCTAGTTATCATTTAAATCTGGGTCCCCCCTCCCTTTCGGAGGGACAAACTGCAGAGTGGAATTGTTTTAGGGCTCAGCTGTTTGGAGTAAAATCTAAGAAAGCTGGTAGTCACAGGACATGCAGATATGAAAAGTAGGTGAATAGTCACTATCCACCCAGGACTGGCTAGTTGGATGAAGAGGATCAGCTTCTAACACCCCCCCCCCAATCAGCCTTTCAAAAGGTCAAATGACATGTTGAAGCTTGGTGTGCAATGTGCAGTAACATCTCTTGCTTTTTAAAAATTAATTATAGCCATGCGGGTCCCATTTTCTGACTAGGACCCTAGCACACAAGGAGGTGAGGTTTTCCCCTATCCTCCCCAGTTGCCATTTAAATAAAATTCACCCTCCCCTGCACAACTACCAAGGAACTTTTTTCATTTTACTAAGCTTCGTAGACTGTGTGGCCCCATCCACACTAAAAATGTACAGTCTCCCGCCACTTTAAACAGTCATGGCTTCGCCCAAAGCATCTTGTTCCAAGAGTGGTTTAACATTCAATCCTTCTTCCCTTGGAATTCTGGGAACTGTAGTTCTGTGAGAGATATAGCTCTCAGTTCCCTAACAGACTACAACTCCCAGGATTCTTTGGGGAAAGCAGCATCCTAGAATTGTGATAAAGTTGCTTGCTTGCCTAGATGTGTGTGTATAAGCTTCTAATTTATACTGTAGAAAGGTAGGAGTCACATTCATTGCTCCATTCACTTTTGGTCCCACCCTTGACTGTGGCCCCTGAAATGGTTCCCCATAAAAGAATTTGGCCCCCAGACTCAAAAAGCTTCCCCATCAGTGCTCTAGGCTGCTCTCAAATGTAATATATAACTTAGGATTTGAATCACAAGGGTGCTACATAATTGCTGCTGACTTTTCCTCAGGAGAAAACAAATGAGACAGGAGTGACAGGACAATCGTATACAGACTTCAATCAAAAGCCTTTATTGCCTACACAATGAAATTATTTCTCCCCCTCCCCCAACCCCAAATAAACATCCATGGGGCTGAAATCTTGAAGGCAGGAGGAGAAAGAATCCTACAGCTGAAGCGATCACGTTAAAAACAGCAAAAGCAATGATAAAAGCAGAAGGCTAGTTTAAATGTCAGAGGTTTTTTTTTTCTTTTTAAAGGAAAAGGTTAGACTTTCTATTTACAGCAGTCGGTGGAAATTTGTAAGAAATTGGCTGTTGTCCTGTTTGAATAAAAATGGCACAGCCTGGGGAAATGGCCAGTGCACCAGCTCCTGTGCTCTTTTAGTTTAAATATAATGCTTGGGATGGGAGGGGGGAGGTATTTGTGGAAATCTAAGCCTGCCAGCTCTGGAAACTAAGGTTCCCACTTTATCAGCATCAGTGCATACAATGCAAGCACTCCGTGTTTCATTTGAAGCCTCACGGTGAAGGGATAATCTCTCAGTCCATGGAGTTTCACAAGGAGGCAATGGAAGGAGAATCAGGGCCATGGAGAAATAAGGGTTTTCACTAGGTCAGCACTGCTTTTCAAAGAGGAATTTATAACTGTCCTTGGAAGCCCATTTCGGTCACCTAGGTCTCAATAATACTGAATGAGCAGCAAAAAGCAAAGAAGCAACAACAAAAACCCACATTGGTAGAATTCTAAGAAAATATGTAGTGCTTTGTCAACCCATGGTGACCCAGTTGAGATGGGCAACTTGAAAGTTGCTCGTTCTCCTGGTTTTCTGGTCATGAATGGGGCTGACCTATATGGAAAGTGGAAGGTTTCAGTTGATAAATGTGATTGACCCCAGCTTGTTTGTGAGACAGAAGAACATGACTCAGAAATGAGACTGGGCAATTACATTCATTGATTTCTTCTGCTTCTACAGCTCCTTCTTCCATTGCTTCTCATTATCAAACCTGTAACTAGCCCAGCTTTAAATGCCTCTGGAGTGTTTTTGCCTGGCTCAAATATGATAATACCCCTCGCCCACCTGGGTGGAGATCAGAGACGGGTGCATGAGTGTGCATAGAAACTAGCCTACTGTAAAGGTAAAAGTAAAGGGACCCCTGACCATTAGGTCCAGTTGTGGCCGACTCTGGGGTTGGGGTGCTCATCTCGCTTTATTGGCCGAGGGAGCCGGCGTACAGCTTCCGGGTCATGTGGCCAGCATGACTAAGCAGCTTCTGGCAAACCAGAGCAGTGCACAGAAACGCAGTTTACCTTCCCGCTGGAGCAGTACCTATTTATCTTCTTGCACTTTGACGTGCTTTCGAACTGCTAGGTTGGCAGGAGCAGGGACCGAGCAATGGGAGCTCACCCCATCGCAGGAATTCGAACCGCCAACCTTCTGATCAGCAAGTCCTAGGCTCTGTGGTTTAACCTACAGCACCACCCGCGTCCCTACTGTACAAAGGTGAAATTCACACTCACTGTTCTTCCCATGTTTGATTCTGGCTCAGCCTACCCACCGGTATGCAGAGCTCTGGTTTTTCCACCCCTGCTCTAGAAATACAATGCAGGCTCCTATCATATTTATCCTCTTGTATGACTTCCCTTAAAAGACATTGATTATTTGGAGAGTTCTGAGAATTCTCCATTACAGATCCAGAATGATAGACCCTACAAGTTTCCCAAGGAGAGGGTTTGAGTGTTGAACAAATTGCATCCCATAGTGCAGTTCTGATCCTTCTCCTATAACTAGATGCTACCACTATGGTGTTGCCAACTTTATCTGAGCTGCTTACATCCTTTGCAATTTTATATCCAGCGTGCTTTGGGAACTAGCACTGCCTAGAACTGTTTTTCAGACATTTGCCAGAACACCTAAACCACACTCAAAGAGAGCGGGAGGGACAGGCACACAAGTCTCAAAGTCCTCCCCACTCCCATTCAGTCCCAGACTTTCCCCATAGTAGACAGTGAAGGTGTGTGCAGAGCTTCTACTCATATTTGCTTGAATGCAGGTTGACAAAAGAAGGCTAGAAGAGTTTGCCGGATCAGGCCAACAGCCGATGTAGTCCAGCATTCTGTTCTCATAGTGCCCAAACAGATTCCTAAGGGGAACCCAACAGAAGGACTCAAGAGCAACAACAGTCTCCACACTTGTGATTCCCAACAAGTGGAATTCAGAAGCATGCAGCCTCCAATAGGTGCCAGGAACCTGACTGAGGAGGAATGGGCCGCCCCCTCCTCCTGAACCTTCCCAAGAACAGGAGGACAGTATAGATTTAGAACAGTGGTTTGCAGAAGGTTTGCAGTGGTTTGCAGAAGTTCAGAGGCCGCAGAGGGGAGAGGCTGGGAAATATTGGGAGAGGAACAGCAGGAAGAAGAAACACCAGGGGAGAGACAGCTGACAGACTCAGTGTGTTTGGAGAGCATTCCTGACCGCCACTCCCAGGACCAGGCGAGCATTGAGGGTTAGTAGAACAGAAGGCTCAGAGGCAGAAAGCTCAGATTAGCCATCACAAGGGTGACATAGAATAGAAGAGACGGAGGGGGTTAGACTTTATTTGGAGCAACACCATTATTTAAGGGAGACTGCATTCCTTCGTCTCTCTCTCTCTGGAAACTATGGAATAAATTACTTGGTAAGAACTCCTCTTGTTTATCTGCTTATTGGCTGCCACCAGAGGAGGGGTCAGATTCCCTGAAGCCTAACAATAGGGGACTTCTCCATGCCATCAAAGAACCTGCTCTAGCATAGGATGTTGTGTTATGCTGAATCAGATTCTTGGTCCACCTACCTTCAGATGGTAACATACGCATCTGCAAAAAATTAAATTAAATTAAATTAAAAAGCAGATGAAGACACTTTTTTAAAGCTTTGGGTATGCTAATGTATTTGCATAGATGCAAATTTAGAAATAGTATAACTAAAGACATGTCCCCATAGTGGGTAAGAATGTGACCAGTGACCAGCTCACAGTCAACTGTCCAGGGTGCTGACTGTCAGTGGGCCCTTGCTCTCTCTATTCACGACTTATTCAAAATAATACAATTGAACTGGAAAGCTTACCACAGAAGACTCCATCAAATGGAGCTCTATCCTCTGTAAAGTCGAACACATGACACAACCACCCTAATTTCACTCAGTATTTTCTGCAATGACTGGCAGAGGCTTTCCAAGGTTCCTGGCAGGGGCCTTTCCAAGCACCACCTGGAAATGCCAGGGACTGAACTTGGAATTGTCTGCATGCCCAGCCTGTGCTGGACCACTGAGCTCCAACCCTTCCCATTAGTTTTGCCCCAGAGTCTTGGCCCTCTGTCGCATGCCCTTCTTTCTTTCCAATTGTGCTTGTTTCCCTCCCTGCAAAACGCTATACAATAAAAAGAATATAATTCATAACAATCCAAACAGCCTGTACTTTGTTAGAAACTAGTGAAGCTCAGTGTCATAATCCTCAAGTCATTTACCTTGGCCTTGATTTATATGCATTGGCGTCCTGTCGGTTTTAATTCAGAGCATTTATTTTGCAGAGCAGCTTCATTTCTCGCCCTTTCTCACTCGCAAACTGAATGCATAATATGGCGCATATTACAGCAAGGTGGAACCTGCCTTCTCCTCCTCCTCCATGTTTGTCTTTCCCTTCATATGAAATTCTGTTTTGGTTTTGCACCAAAAGGAGCCTTTCAAGTGATAGCAGATGAGAAACCCCATTTGTTTGCTCACAATGACCCCAGACAAACTGCGTTCTAACCAGTTCATATGCAATGCTTGTTCTATTTTGTTTGCTTTGGAAACAAAAAAAAAACATAACTTAGATCTTGCTGAGGTCCCATTAGTGACACCCTTCTATGTTTCCAGACATAGCTGAAAATGCTGGTTATATGACCTACAAAGCTCTAGGGACCAGCCTTTTTTTGCAAGACCATATTCTTCCATACAAACACAGCTGAGTTTTAATGCAGAGCCTGTTCTTTCTGTCCTGGCGATATCTGAAGCCCAGGCGAGTAAATGTCAGTTTCGGGGTCTCTCAGTTTCTGATTTTTCCAATCTTTAATTCAGCTCTCTACCTTTTCACAATAGTCTGGGATTCTGCCCCCCCCTTAAAGTCCTTATGAAAATTTATTAGCATCTTAGTGCATTTCTTCTAATATGGATGATTACATGCAATTATGTGCCATTTTATCTAATATACACCTTTTTTGCGGAACAATTTCCCCATGCATAATATATTTTCATATAATATGTCCATCAATATATGCATTTTTATGCATGCTTTACCCCTGTCCTTTTTGAACCTACTTGGCTGGAGAACAGCATTGCAAAATGAGAATTATGAAGGATAATTATGTTTAGGTCTTCATATGGATTTTGGAAAATGAAACTTAGGTAGGTTTGCCTTTAAATGCAAATATAATCAAATTTCTTTCCCATCTCTACCCCTGAGGGAATGCAGCTCTTAGCAGAAAAATAGTTCTCCCCCTTGTCCTAAATAAATTAGTCAATGAAGCATCCCTTGGAAAATATTTCCACAGGGATTATGCTATGTTAGAAAAGACCATTGTCGTTTTTTTCAGACTGCACCAGCACTGTTCACATTGTGTGTGTGTGTGTGTGTGTGTGTAGATATGGAATGAAACATGTAGATTTCTCTTTACCAAACGATGGGGAGTTATGACATGTGGAGGTGACTGGTCCTAGCAAAACTCAGCATCATATAGAGTGGGGAAATGGAACCTGTGGTCTTTCAGACATTTGACTCCAACTAGCTCCATCAGCCCAAGCCACTGTGGTCAATGACTAGGGATGATGGGAGCTGTAGTCCAGGAACATCTGGAGAGCTGCAGCTGCTCCATGCAGAAGCTAAGACCTCTTCCTCCTTCTATGGTGATCACTCGTAGCCGAGTAAGATTGTTTTCCATGAACACGGTCTTAACAGTGAGTCGGTAAGTGACTGTGGAGGTCAATTCTGGATCCACACGTCCTTCCACAGTGGGGACATAGGTTTCTGGGTGGAAGCTGATCACAGTGAGGGTTTGAATATGCCTTCTTCTTAGCACCAAGATCTCCATGGTTTTAAGCACAGAACTGCTGCATAGTGTTAGTACTGGATTGATTGCTTGGGGTTTATTGAAGGGGGGCAAATGGGGAGATGGATAGCAGTACCCCTTGCTCACCACTATTTGAGCAGCAGCACCATAAATCCTAACACAGTTCTTCAGAATTCCCAGACCGTTCAGCCCTAAATTTAAAATGTTACCTGGGAGTAAGCACCATTGATCCCCTCCATACATTTTCCCACTAGATCCATTTGTAACCATGAAACATCCTGCTATATCAAGAAAAGGGGCAGAGGTCCCCGATCTACAACTTGAGTAAATTTCTAGACATAATTTCCAATCAGAACTGCAGCAAATTGATTTGCATCGGCATCGTTTGGAGGGATTATACAGTTTTATAAATGGAAATCACCCACTATCTTTTTAAGCTCTGAAAAGCATTTGCATCAAGAATTTTATTTGAAGTATTTCCCCTCTTTCCCTCCACCCCTTCAAATGATGCGAGTTTGATGCTGTTTCTGATGCTATTCCTGATCAAAAGGCTCCTCTTTATCTGGACTGGAGGCCCATTTCCTTATTTTCTCACTCCCTTGCATTATACATACATTTTAAAGTCTAATTGAAAGCCCCAAATCAGACTAAACACTATCTATTCCTTAAGATCCTTATTTAACTGTTCTTGTCTTAATTCCATCATCCACAATTGTAACTCATTATTCAAGTTACTTTCTCGGAAGATTGATTTGAGTATTAAGGGATCATTTACTTTTCCATTACAATAGATACCTCAGGTTATAAATTCTGACTGTAAGGAGAAAACATACTTATCATTTTTGTCAGCATTTGTGCAAGGAGCTGTTGCTGATATTTTCCTGGTTGGTACAAGCCATGTTTCTTTATTTCCTGGAACTAATCCAGTTGTCGTCTGCCCTGAATATTTTTAAAAATGAAGGAGAGAGAGAGGAAGCAAAGGGATCTTTGCTGTGGCTTTCTTTTCTTTAATAAGATTTGAGTATACGCCTGAACTGGAACCAACATATTCTGCCCTTTAAAAGGTAACCTTAACATTTTCTTCTCCAAGGAATTGTTTGCTCTGGTGGTTTGTAATTATGGTTTATGCTCAATTCTGTAACCAGTTTTAAAAGGTGGACCAGTTTAACCCAATGAGAAAGGAGATGAGTATGAGAACAGATGCATATAGTGTTGGGATACTGCCAGGGAGATAAAGTCCATCTGAGCCCCCAAGCTCGGTGCCGGACGATCCATCAACCTCCCGTAGTCAGGCAATATCAGCAATTCAGCGACACTAAGCCTCAGGCTTAGTGCACACTATAACAGCAGAATTCACACAGCATGAAGTTGCACAAGCATGAGAGCAGGACATGCATATTTACAGTTTTATTCAGCGTTGGTCAGAACAAAGAAGGCATGACCGTCTGCTCCGACTGCTCAGGCAAAACAGCAGAAAACGAAACGAACTTACAACATAAACATCCTGTGAGACAGGAACTTACACAGGCTGTTATACAAACATCCTGCTCCCTTTTAAGGTGGAACGGAAATATCCTAACATCCTCCCCCTTTCCGTGTAACCTATAGTACCTGTGGTTCAACCCAATTGCAACCTTTGTGCGTAAACCTTCAGTTGTTCTCTGTTAACAACCTTAGACAACAGATCAGCAGGAATTTCATTTCCTGGCATGTAGGACACCTGAATGAGTCCTTTCTGAATACACTCTCTTGCACGATGTAGTTTAATCTGCAAGTACTTGGTCCTTTGCTTGCAACTCTCTGAGTTCAGCAAAGCCAAACAAGATCTATTGTCTTGATACACTTGTATAGGACATTTCACAGAAACCCCAATGTCCTTAAACAGTTGCATCAACCATTCACAATCCATGAGTGAAAATGACAGAGCATTGAGTTCTGCTTCACAGGAACTTAGGCTAACTGTTGTCTGCTTTTTGCACAACCAGTCAAACAGGCAGTGGTTGTACATGTAGCATACTCCAGAAGTGCTTGTACCATCCGTGGTGTCACTTCCAAAACTTGCATCTGCAAAGATTTCAAGACCTCCAGTCTTCTGACTGGTGAACCTCAGTCTGTAGTGCATAGTCCCTTTCAAATACCGGGCTATGCGCTTCAGAGCTTTCCAATCCTGAACAGTAGGATTGTTAGCATGTCTGCTCAGCAGGTTAGTGCTTACAGCAATGTCAGGTCTTGAACATCTAGCAATGAAATTCAACTTGCCTAGAATGCATCTGTACAGCGTTGTGTCAGAAAACGCTTCAGCAGTACTGTCTACCTGGTAACCTGTCACCATCGGTGTGTCTGCTGGGTTTGCATCAACCAAATTCAACCTGGTTACTACATCAGCAATTTTCTGTGTTTGGTGTACCAGAAAATTACCTGCTTGGTCCCTCTCCACCTGCAGAGAAAGATAGTTGGATACCTCACCAAGATCCTTCATGTCAAAGTGCTCCTTCAGCTGAGCTAGGGTGCTTTGGTAAAAAGCCTGATTCTTCCAAAACATCAGAAGATCATCAACAAAACATAAACAATACAGTTTGTTTTGCCCCTCCTCCTTGACAAACACACACGGATCAGCTTTGCCCTGGTGAAAACCGAGAGAAAGCAGTGTCTCAGTGAGTTTTGTGTTCCAACACCTGGCACTCTGCTTGAGACCATATAGGGATTTCCGCAGTTTACAGACCATTCCCTTCTGTATCTGCATCCCGTCAGGTGGAAGCATGTACAGCTGCTCGTTCAAAATCCCGTACAAAAAAGCTGTATTTATGTCATGATGGGAAACATGCAGTTTCTCCTCCGCAGCGATCTTGAGCATCAGCCGAATGCTCTCATATTTGACCGTGGGTGAGTAGGTCTCGTGGTAATCCTGCCCTGGTACCTGTGAAAAACCTCTGGCAACCAATCTGGCTTTGTGTCTGACAACCTTGCCATTCTGGTCTGTCTTGGCCTTGAAGACCCATTTGCTGCCAACCAGTCTCATTCCTGGGACTACCGGTACCAGCTCCCAAGTCTGGTTCCTGTTTAAGGAATCAACTTCAGCCTTCATGGCATTAAGCCAAGGCTCAGCATCTTTAGAGGTTAACTCCTGGACCTCTTTGAAGCTTGAAGGTTCCCACACCTTCTCTGAGCTACTAAGAACAGCAGTTGCCATCTTAGCAAACTCATCAGCAAATCTCTTTGGAGGTTTGCCTTTGGTCGCCCTTTCAGACCTGCGAACCAGACGCAAGTCTTCTGGACTCATCTCCTCCTTCTTAGGAGAAAAACGACCAATGGTGAACAGTGGTTCTTCCAGTTCATTGTCAGACTCATCAGATGGTCTGACTGAGGCCTTTGCGCTCTTGTAGTCTGCTGTGTCATCACTGTCACTGACAGCAGCAGCAGCGCCGCCCACTGAACTGGAATCCGAACTCTGATCATCATCATCATCATCATCATCATCCTCAGTTTCCTCAGCTTTCTCAGCATGATCTGCTTTCTTCACATCACCTTCATCCTCCTCTGGGTAACTCTGGAAAATTCCCACATTTTCCCCCCACTTAGGATTGTACTCAACACTCCTTGTGAACTTTATGGATTTAGAGTTAGTCATCCATACCCTGTATGCACCTTTTTCGTACCCCATGAACAAACCATGTGCCCCACGCTTCCCAAGCTTGTTGCTTTGTGGGGTGTGCACCCACATGTCAGAACCAAAGATTCTCATGTGTTTGACATTAGGTTGCTTACCAAACATTTTCTCATAGGGAGTGCAGCCAATAGGTGATGACAGTCTCCTGTTAAAAGTATAAACAAAATTTGCCAAAGCCTCCCCCCAAAACTTCTCAGGGAGATTGGCATCATGCAACAAGGTTTTTATCCCTTGCAGCAACGTTTGATTTGCTCTCTCCGCAAGCCCATTCATCCATGGCGATCTAGGCGTTGACAAGTCATGCTGGATTCCCTTCTCAGTCAGGAAAGCTTCAAACTGCTGAGAAGTGAATTCCCCGCCTCGATCAGTAAACAGACAACCAATACGTTTACCGTGAGCATTCTCCAACCAAGCACAGAATGCCTTGAACTTAGGAAATGCTTGCGATTTCTGCTCGAGCATAAACACATGAATGTACCTGGAAAAAGAATCAATTAGAACCATGAAGTACCTTGCTCTACCCAAAGAGGGCGCTAGAGGACCTACCAGGTCTGCGTGAACTAGCTGGTAGGGTTTGGAAGCCTGCCTGCTAGACTCCTTGCCTTTTGGAGCAACCTTCACCTTGTTCTCTGCACAAGATACACATTTCATGTGAAATTTGCAAGGTTTGATGTCCAAACCTTCAACCAACCCAGGCATCTTGGCTAGCGCTTGCCAAGAGAGGTGACAAAATCTGCGATGTGCATCGTGAATGCATCCTGCATGAAGAACCTTGTTAGTTTGTGCAACACAACAAGTATCAGCATTAGATATAACAGCATTGTCATCATAAGTTAGACAGAACAAACCATCCATCAACTTTGCATGCAAAATGTCCTCTTTGCCTTTTCTGATGACACAGACAGTCCTCTTGAAGGAAACCTCAAAACCACGCCCAGTCAGCTGTGGTACACTAATCAAATTGTCCGCAGCTCCTGGAACAAAAAGTACATCTTTAATGGTAGTATGCAGACTTTCAAGTTTCACAGTTCCAACTCCTGTAGCTTGCAAAGTCCTTCCATCAGCCAGCTGGACCTCTCCATCTTGAGGTGTGAAGGAGACAAACAGATGGCGGTCTTTGGTGAGATGGCGCGTGGCCGCAGAGTCAACTATAAACCTGGCCTTCCCCTTCGAAGCAGATTTGCTGGCAAACAAAACCTTGTTTTCCACCAGCGTGGGCTTTTGCAGCTTGCCTTTAGCCTTTGGTGAAGCTGTGCCAGCAAACATAGCCTTGTTTTCCACTGGCGAGGGCTTTTGCAACTTGCCCCCCTGCTCCTGGCCATCAGACGTGCCTTTAGCCTTTGGTGGAGCTGTGCCAGCAAACATAGCCTTGTTTTCCACTGGCGTGGGCTTTTGCAGCTTGCCCCCCTGCTCCTGGCCACCTGCAAGCATCTTGCTCTGTTTACATCTGGTCTTCCGGCCTCTGCAAAGGCTCTGACCTTGGTTCTCACGAGAAACAGAGCTCTCAGCTGCTGACTCCTTGGCTCCCCCTGGAGGCTGGAATGCTGCCTGGGATGACGTGGTAGTCTGCTCCCCCTGCAGCTTGCAACCGGTGCCCTCAGCATCCCTGCATTCACTAGCATTCTGGGAAACAGCCAGGACCTCCGATGCATTCAAACACTGGGCTGGGATTATTGGCTGGTGGGCCTTTTTCAAAGCATCCCACATGTCACGTGCCGTGAGATTTCCAGCAAGCGTCTTTATTTCCTCCAGAGAGACGGATAAGACTATAATATCCACGGCCTTCAAATTCTGGCCCTGCCATTTCTCTGTCCGAGGAACTGGAGTGGCTTGAGATACAGTATGCCAGACTCCAAACTGACGCAGCAAACTCTCACACCATTTTGCCCAGGTCTGATAGTTGTGCCTATTTAACTTTGGGCACTCAGTGGCCTCTGAAGCTTGGAAAAACTCCATTCCAGCTTTTTACGTGAGCCGTTATGCCTTGGAAGACGTGTTATCCCGGCAGCCCATTAATCACGATGCCTCTGGCTCGGCTCCCAGGCCAATTAGTTTTGCCGGACATCAAAGACTTCTTCCGCGGCAGAAAAGCCTCTGCTTTCACTTTCCCAGCACATACCTTTCAGCAGTCTGTCGCTGTCTTACTCCTGCAAGTGCCGTGAATCTGGGCCCGAAACCTGTTGTTGGGATACTGCCAGGGAGATAAAGTCCATCTGAGCCCCCAAGCTCGGTGCCGGACGATCCATCAACCTCCCGTAGTCAGGCAATATCAGCAATTCAGCGACACTAAGCCTCAGGCTTAGTGCACACTATAACAGCAGAATTCACACAGCATGAAGTTGCACAAGCATGAGAGCAGGACATGCATATTTACAGTTTTATTCAGCGTTGGTCAGAACAAAGAAGGCATGACCGTCTGCTCCGACTGCTCAGGCAAAACAGCAGAAAACGAAACGAACTTACAACATAAACATCCTGTGAGACAGGAACTTACGCAGGCTGTTATACAAACATCCTGCTCCCTTTTAAGGTGGAACGGAAATATCCTAACATATAGAACAAATTAAGGTTTATTTTCAGTATCTCAGAATTCATTTTGAGCCAGTCCACAGCTTAGAAACCACATTTCCTTTTTCCCTTTTTAAAGACTGGCAGCTCTAAAGTCCTCACAGACCCTGTGCAATTTTTCCCAGGTGAAGAAAGGGACTGTCAGTGGGTCCTCAGCTGTCAAATACTTCATCTGGGTAGACGATGTAAGATAGGGGGAGCAGCTTTTGGTGTTGAGAAGTATTGTAGAACACTGGCTGCATTCATATAGCTATTTCTTCCATTTCAATCACACATGATATTTGAGCTTTCACATGATGTAAAAACCACTTCTCAGAAACTCATGGAAGTAGGGTTGCCATATGTCTGGAATATCCTGGACATAGGCAGTCGAATATAGTTGAATTCAGTGTCCAGGTGAACTTGCTAAATACCCAGGAAAATCTGGATGTATAGCAACCCATGTCAGGAGTGAAGATTTTGGCGAATTTCCTTAAAAATGGCTCAAAAACTTCATCATTTGTTGAGATTTTGTAAAAAAAAAGCTCAACCAAAAGTGTTTTGAAATATGGCAGCCCTAGAATACAGTGCACATTTAGCACTCATTTCCATGTTACTTGGTTCCAGAAAAATCTGTTTGGAGTCTCCTTAGCCCACAAAAACTAACATAAAATACCCCGCGTCGGAATACACCCACTTTGAAGTATGCCTTCTAATTTTGCAGTTCCACCTGCAGACTATAGTGCAAGAGGGCATTTATTTCAGTTTTTTGTGGAGTGGGAACTTTACCAGTAAAATAAACAGCAGGAGAACCTCCCCACTTTTCTTGCTTGGAAACCTCACTCTTTGCTATAGAGCTGCTTGTTAAAAGAGCTATCTTCTGAAAGTGTGTGCTTTAGGATTTTATGCCATGGATGTGTGGAAACATCCATAATTGTCCCATCTGCATAGCTCACTGGAAATCCAGGGATGTGGGTGTCAGTGATGGTAATACTTGCCTTATAAGGTGATTAGAGCAGTATTCAAAGAGGGACCAACCTGTTAGGATCGTCCTACTCTCGTGTAGGACCCTAGCAGAGACACATGCCCGACTGGCATGTTCTCTCCCTCCTGGTCAATTGTTCGGGAGCTTCAAAAGTTTTCTCCAGCCCAAACATCTCAGCGACTGATAATGTTAAGTTGTGGGTGAACATATCAGATGACACAGTGATTCTTCAAACAGCTCTTGTTTATTCAGAGGCCAGAACAGAACTGAGCTGAAGGGTTCAGTCAGCCTGCTTATATAGAGCTCCAGTACACATAATTGTAATGACTTTCTAAAACTATCCAATCACTGAACGTCACTTTTGATCCCTTATTTGCATAACTATCTACAGTATCCCCCTGTTGGCCCAGGGTGAGAACTTCAGTACATAACAGATGCCAAGAAGCATCAGCACGCTTAAGGATCAGCAGTGCTTGTTTCCCTCCCTGCAAAACGCTATACAATAAAAAGTGTTCACAGTTTGCATAACAGAACTCAGTACCTCAGCATCTTGGCTAATCTACTTTATTTACATATAATACACTCGGAGCATTCTGACTTAGCTCCTTCCTCTTTCTCATCAGACAGCAAAGAGAGAAAGAACAAAGGACAATAGTCCCACTTCACGGAACATAGTAACACAAACATCCTGCCTCCATCACTTCCCACACTGTGGAATGGAAACATACACCATCATGTGATAGACAACAATCTCATGAGTGAAAACAAGGAGCAAGAATCCTGACACTACCTTCATATATGGTGGTCCTGCCCTCCAGTAGAAACTTTTTAGGAAGCAGTGATTCAGAAGATGGGATGGATCATTTATGCTCAAATACTGACAGATATGAAATTGTGCTTGCTCTCTATATTCAAAGCCCTTAATGCAGTTTGTTGATCAAAAGATCTGGTAGGTTTTATTATAGTAGTTGCTAGACCTGTTGGAAGGGTGTGGTGGGCCTTACTCTTGAAAACTGGTACATGAAATGGTATATTGAGGGTATGGAGCAGTTGACCCACCACAAGGTACCCATCAGGTCAGTTTGCTCTGAAATACAGAACAAATAAATGCCGTCAGCATTCTCTCTGAAAACGTATGGAGATTTTTTAAAATTTCATTTGTATTATCACATATTTCCATAGAAAACAGCTGATGCCTTCCTAGCTCCTTTTACCAGGCAGCTCAGTTATCTCACATGAGATTATACTGGTAAGAGCTGCAATGCTATATGTCTCTTTGAATTAACATGTGGTTATTCACACTCTTTCTCTTTCCTTTATGGGGAAAAAATCTACTCTGTTTGGTGAAGCTGTGGACCTTTCTAGCAGTTACACTTTAGCACTGGTTTTATATAACTGATTGCTTGAGAACAGCTGACAGTCATAAAATGAAACACTGAAGATTTTGTTAATGGCTTGTCACCATCCTCCCCCTTCCTTCTTTTATGGGCTACAGAAAATAAACACTTATGTGGTTCATGACAGAAGGGCCCAGCAGCCTTACCCAGATTTCCAATGCCAAGCTGAAATTGATTAATTGGGAAGCAGCAAATTGGAGAAAATCTGGGCAAACCAAACCACAGACACAAGTCAGAAATCTACTGAGGATGAAATATGTCATATCTGGAGGGGAATGGCAGAGTGGAAGGGGGGAAAGATGTTGCCAAACACAAGTCTTTTGTCAATTACTTCAAGGCTCTAACCTTGCTCAGAGCAAGTCTAGTTGACATAGTGTTTGAAATGCCACTGGCAGGCTGGCTGCACAAGACCTCCTTGTGTTGCTAATGTTGTGTCAGCAGTAGCAGCGGGGTGGTTTTACAAAATGGGGCCTGGCTACCCTTGAGCACTGACAGGCAATTACATTTCATGGAGGTCTGAAAAGGAGCAACACAGATGCTGTCCTAGTACAGAACTAGACCACCTTTCCTCGTACGTGTCAACATTAGTATGGGAGACAATTCGTGCCATAAACTCATTGACTTTGGCAAAAGAAAAGGGGGACAAACCCTTTTTTATATATAACTAATTCCCCTAATGAATCACAGATTCACAACTTAAAATGTGCTGGTCTGGTTTTCAACTACATGCTTTTTCAGTATTTGGTGCCACTCAGTTTTTGAATTACTTTCCAAACTCCTTTTTTAAACAATTATTTGCACCTATCACAAAATGAAGGAAAAAGAAAAAAAAATTCTAGCTGCCATTAACAATATAGGTATTTGATCAATCCTAATTCTTGTGGGATAATCAACCTCATATGACCAGCATACTTAACTTTAATTAATGCATGAAGGGGTTAAGACAATAAAATAAGCTGTCCTGCCAGGCTTAGCTAGGACACTCCCCCTCACCTTTGTTCCTCCCATTCCACCAAGTGAATCCTACCAGTAAGGAATTCTGAGCTGGTAGCTCTAAGCTCAGATAGTGAGGTGTAGAAACCTTTAGAACTTAAGTTTTACTGCCTCTGTTTTCTAACTGCTGTATGCAAAAACACACGAATCTGACCTTTGAAGAGTTTGTAAGTAAACCTTTACTAACTTGCCAAATGTGGTCTCTTTCTATGATGAGAGGGGAACTTTGGAAGCAACTTAGAAGGGGATGTTTTAAACATCTAAGAGCCTATCATTCCATGCTTTAGTTTGCTGCATATTTTGTGATTTTAAATCTCTGCTTGGGTTCTCTCAGAAAGAGAACTTGCTCCAGACGTCGATCTAGGCATCCAGGAACTTCCCTTTTTATTATACCTTAAAAAAAAAAGGAAAAGAAAACCAGTAAACCATCAATATAAACATATAGGTTAATATAGGTAGTCGATATGCTCAAACAGGTATCTAAGTGAGATTGACAATAATAAGCAATGTGTTCAAATTGAGAAAGGGCAGAGATATCTTCAGGCAATTAATGAAGGGTGTTTGTCCTTCCAGTCTTGCAGTACAAGTCTCTTAGCCACCATAAGTGCTTGCAAGATCAGCTTTTGTTGTCCATCTGTTAGTCCCCAAACTACAGGACTATAATTTAAGAGTACATTAGCATCACAAATATCAATGATTTTCCCTAAAACAAAGTTAATATGAGCAACTATTTCTGACCAGAAAGAAGGCACCACAAGACATAACTGCATCATATGCCTCAAAGAGGGTTTTTCAATGTTGCAGTACCAACGTCTATCTGAACAAGCCAATCAATTGAACGACGTGGCCCAGGGAGAGAGCGAAATATAGTGGAAGTGAACAGCTGGCTTCGCAAATGGTGTAAACAGGAACGGTTTGGATTCTTAGATCACGGACTGCAGTTTCTTGAAGATGGACTTCTGGCAAGCGATGGGTTGCACCTCACAACGGTTGGGAGGAATGTTTTTGCCAAAAATCTCAGAAACCTCATCAGGAGGGCTTTAAACTGACCAATGTGGGGGAGGGAGACAGTGCTCCTGAAGGTAGGAGTCTATCAATTGATGAAGATGATCATCTAAATGTCATAGACCAAATGGAGCAAACAGCACGCAGACCTAGTGGTGGGAGGAAAAAATCCTTAAATAAGAGACACGGGGGAATGATTAATGGACTTCAATGTCTGTACACTAATGCGCAAAGCATGGGAAATAAACAAGATGAGCTTGAGCTCTTGGTACAGCAAACTAAATATGACATAATAGGCATCAACTGAAACCAGTTCTGGACGCCACAGTTCAAGAAGGACACTGACAAACTGGAACGTGTCCAGAGGAGGGCAACCAAAATGGTCAAAGGCCTGGAAACGATGCCTTATGAGGAACGGCTAAGGGAGCTGGGCATGTTTAGCCTGGAGAAAAGGAGGTTAAGGGGTGATATGATAGCCATGTTCAAATATATAAAAGGATGTCACATAGAGGAGGGAGAAAGGTTGTTTTCTGCTGCTCCAGAGAAGCGGACACGGAGCAATGGATCCAAACTGCAGGAAAGAAGATTCCACCTAAACATTAGGAAGAACTTCCTGACAGTAAGAGCTGTTCGACAGTGGAATTTGCTGCCAAGGAGTGTGGTGGAGTCTCCTTCTTTGGAGGTCTTTAAGCAAAGGCTTGACAACCATATGTCAGGAGTGCTCTGATGGTGTTTCCTGCTTGGCAGGGGGTTGGACTCGATGGCCCTTGTGGTCTCTTCCAACTCTATGATTCTATCCTTTCTATAAAGGTCTCTATCATAGTTGGATTATCATCGATAGAATCATTTAACATATTATTCACATATCTTTTTTCTTTTTAAATAATCTGGCCACTGTTTCAACATGATTTTCAAGGTCTCTAATAAGAACATTTAATCACATCACACCAGCACAATGCCACATTAACAATATATATATTTAAAATAATGATAAAAGCAGCAAGAAAAAACAGTAAGACATCAAAGGCAGGGAAACCATCCATTAAAAACATAGGAGAATAACATTGTATTCACAAACAAAACAGCATAGAATGAACTTACAGTGTGTCCATTAAAGAACTAAATGAGTTAGCTGGAAATTTAACCTGAGATGCTGCGCCAGATCAGTCAACCAAACAAATTGCGGTTTAATGAACAATGAGGCACATGAACTTTGCTTGGGATATCTGTTTTGCTTGCTGCAACTTAATTTCTAGTGATTATTAGTGATTATTTGTATTCATTTAGAAATCCAGCTGGTGCAAGCCAAGGGAAAGTTGGAGATGAACCCTTTGCATGGAGAGGAGATGATCAATCTTGACACCACAGAGCAGATGGAAGCAGACAGTAATTGGCAGAGAGTAATGGAAGGGAGAAGGACATAATAATCTAATTCCATTAGTGATATCCATCCCTGCTGGCAAGAGGGTACTTGTGTGCTTGACAGAGCTCTAAGAAGGAAGAGGGTCCCATTCAAAAATGGTGGAATGAATGGAAGTGCAATAAGAAAAACCTGGAGTAACAGTGGGTGCAAATGCACTTCCTGGTGGCTTTGGTTGTAATTCTATGCACACTTACTTGGGAAGAGAAAGCACCACTGAACATAGTAGGACATACTTCAGTGCATGCCTGCACAGGAGTAAACGACATAAAACCTGCAATAAGAACATAAGAAAAGCATGCTGGATCAGGCCAATGGCCTATCTAATTCATTGCCCCGCTCTTACAGTTGCCAACCATATGTCTATGGGAAACCAGCAAGCAGGATTTGAGCACAAAAACAGTCTCAACTCCTGTGGTTCCCAGCAACTGGTATTCAGTTGTGAAAAGCATTGTTGCATCCAGTTCCTGCTTGCAGGCTTCCCATAGACATTAGCTTGGCCACTGTGAGAATGGGATGGTGGAGCAGATGGGCCTTTGATCTCATCCAACCTTAGGGCTCTTTTTGTGTCCTCCCTGCTTGCTCACTCAGAAAGCTCATGTGAACCAGCAGCAAAAGCAAGAAGAAAGAGGAGCTGGTCCAGGAGGTTCCAGGGATTGGAGGGGGCACCTTAAAGAGGTGTGAGTAGCTACCCAACAATGCCACAGATTCCTGTTCCTGTTCCAACAGAAGATGAACAGAAGACATCTCTCCAGCAGGAGCGAGATCCCAAACTGCAACACAGTGATGGGCCTTTGGCCTGATCCAACCAGGATTTTTTTAAGAATAAGAGCACCCAATGAAATCGAGGAAAACATGCAGCTAAAAACCAGAAATATCACTACACCTGGAATCAGACACACACGTATGATGGTCTTATTAAGCCCATTACCTTCAAAATAGCTTCAAAGAGAACATGCCAGGGAGAATGAAAAACACATGTCTTTCTAATAAGAAAGATCTTCACAGTGTGGCTGAAGGCCATCTGTGAGGAATACAAGTGGTTTGTGACATTAGAAAACTATGGGGAGTAGAGATTTGTATTCTGCACCAGTTGACTATAGACTTTAGTGGCATCAGTTCATAGAATTCTTCATGGCAAAAGGCAAGTTCTGATGGAAAGTTTCAGGCAATTCAAAAGATTGCATAGCATCACATATATAAAGAAATGATCCTGCGGAAGGTCTCATATTTTATACCGGGCCAAGTTTCCTAATGCATTGATTAGAACTGATGTTTAAAATTGGTTCCTTTCTGCCCGCTGGACTGGAATCTATTTTCCAAATATCCACCTTCAGTCTCTGCAGAGACTCGGATGGGGGAGAAATTTGATTCAATTCACCTTTAAAAGTGAATCTATCAAATCCACAATTTTCAAAACAATTTGAGAACCAATACACAGTCATCCTTTGAAATTCACACTTAACTGAGGTTTATGGTGTAGTTCCCCAACTAAGCAATAGTTACAAAAAAAAAAGCATATATCAGGGTGAAACAAGCATATATTGGTGAAACTAACATACAAAAATGCATTACACGAGGGGAAATTGCTTGCAAATGTGTATATAATAGGAAAAATTACATACAAAATACATACATTATGTGAAATGCACACCAAAATGCTGAATAGTTTTCACGAGGCTTTTTATTTTTAATTAAAAATTGCAAAATGATGGGTAAATGTTGTGAACTGAACTTCAGATGGGGAAATGGAGAGGAACTTAAATTGACAGATTGGTTCATCCCTAACTGGAAGAGCTAGGGGTGGACTTGCCCAATTCCATTGTTGATGCTAATAGATCTGGAAGGCACCCTAGGCTTCTCGGCAGCAGCAGTGACTACTTTCTGGCCTGGCTGTGCTCATGTTTGTTTGTTTTCAAAGACATCAGGGGATCCAATAATGGATTTCTCGTGCACCATGTGTGGGTCCTCAGCAATGCAAGAGAGATTGAATATTTTCATTTGTTATTTTTATACTGTTTCAAATTGTTAGCTGTGTGTGTGTGTGTGTCCATTAACAGGAGTACTCTCTGTGGAAAGGTCTGCTGAAAAATGCTTATAATGTATATATTTTTATATACCTGGGTTCAGTCTAGCATCTTTTGAGCAGTGTGTTTCATGCACAGAGTTATTAATGCAGAAGAGCATCTGCATTAGTGGTAGGGATTTTTGGGGTGTGTCCCAGTATTCCCACATGAACAATATTCTGAAGGGCCACCTAGCAGTGGTGTCTGGGCCCAGAGGCAAAGGTAGGCAGAACGACTAATGTAAATGTGACCTTTGTGTAGTAGTCTAGTTTCCATGTGCACTCACACATCCCTCTCTAATCCTCCATTCAGACCACCAGAAGACATTAGCAGAGTTCAGGAACACCCTCCAGCAATTCAAAAGCACTCAAGAAGGAGGGACAGGACTTCTGAGTGGTGCGGTCTGGGGTGAGGGGCATGGCCTAGAGAGACTCTCAAGGGCCAGACAGATAGGCTCCCCACCCCTGGCCTACAGTATCTGTATCTACTACTAGCTTTATGCCTTTCGCTCATCCACCTACTCACCCACCCACCTCTCTTTCCAGTGTTGATTGCATGAATCACCATTCTACTTCACAATATGGGATTCTGCCTTATAATGAATCAGACCATCGGTGCAACTAGCTCATTGCAACTGACGTTGACCAGCAGCAGCTTCCCAGTTTTTCAATCAAGGGTTTCCCCATCCTTGCCTGGAGACGGTAGGGTCTGAACCTAAGACCTTTTGCATGCGAGACATGCTCTTTCACTGCTGAGCTGCAGCAATTTCCTACCCCACCTGTTCTGCTAATTGCACTTGGATTGACTTGAACAGGAAGAAACAGACAACTGACAGCAGCGGATGCCCATTAGGAACAAGTTTCCCCACATAAGCTCGAATGTTTAATGTTTTGAGCCACAGCTGAAGAACTCTTCAAGAACTGTTCAAGATGTGTTAATTGATGCTAAGTCTGGCATTTCTGCAAACCAATTAAAAGCAAGAGTTCTTTAGGTTTATTATGCAACAGGTGTCAAGTTGCTGGCATCTTATTTGGCACACATTCGCCTACTGCGTGATTCTTAGTGGGGCAGTGAACACCACCCACACCACCCACTGAACTGAGCACAACAAGCAAAATCCACCTGGTGTTGATCATGCTGAAGAAAAAGTAGCTTCGGAGGCAGCTCATTAGTATCCTTTCTCATTCAGGTTGTCATCTGAAGACTTCCATCCAACATTTGACTATATCCAGAGACTGGGCAAAAATAGTTCTGATGCAGGATAGTGCAAGATGAATGACAGAAGGGGAGCCTAGTTCATAACTCAAATGAGATGACATAGACTTAGATTTCAGTGATTTAAATCATGTTTTAATTGGAGCTAGAAAAACATGTAAGGAAAGGAAATCAGCCCTGAGTGCTCACTGAAAGGACAGATCATGAAGCTGAGGCTCCAATACTTTGGCCACCTCATGAGAAGAGAAGACTCCCTGGAAAAGACCCTGATGTTGGGAAAGATGGAGGGCACAAGGAGAAGGGGACGACAGAGGACGAGATGGTTGGATAGTGTCTTCGAAGCTGCAAACATGAGTCTGACCAAACTGCGGGAGGCAGTGGAAGACAGAAGTGCCTGGCGTGCTCTGGTCCATGGGGTCACGAAGAGTCGGACACGACTAAATGACTAAACAGCAACAACAGATAAACATGTGCAGTGAACCTCAGGGTTGTGCTGGGTATAAGGGATGAGCTTAGTTGCCCCTTAGTTGCCTTCATTCTGGTCTCCAAGTAACAAACAAGAGATTCTGGTAACTTTGACAACAGGCGTCTATATTACTTCCAAACATAAGAAGCACTAACTGGAATAGCTATATTGTGCACTGAGATAGGGAGCACACCATCTCAACTCCAAGGCCTTCACTAAATATGAGGCATCCCACTTAAGGTCACCAGATACAAACTGTCAAAAAAGAGGAAGCATATTGCCAAAGAAGAGCACACAAATGGTGCACATTTAGAAAGGATGGCATTATTATTATTATTATTATTATTATTATTATTATTATTATTATTAACAAGGCACAGGACAAATTACAACAAAACAGCTTTAAAACAGTTAAAAACAACACATAAAAATAACAGCACACAAATCTAAAACGAGAAACCCATGGCAGATACCTATTTAAGCTGTCTGTGGACAAACGCCGGCTCAATCGGCCTGAAAAGCGACATGAGCGCTACACTCCATAGCCGCTTTTGACTGGACTTAACTGTCCAGGGGTCCTTTACCTTCTACCTTATCCAACCAGGAAACAAAAATATATTCAGTCATTTCCAGAAAGTTCTGGTGGTGGGTACCTCCTGTATCTTGACAGCAATGCTGTTCCACAGAACAGGGCAACTACACTGAAGACCCTGCTTTCCAAAAGAAAAGAAAGAGAATACATCTCACCATAATGGGGAAGGCTGTGACCAGTTGACCCATGTGTCTGCCCATTCATCTGCCCACATGCTAACTGTTGAAGGGCAACTTTGAGGCCACTGTTCTCCCTTCAGATGGTTCTTTATATTTCAAACAAAGGGCTCCTTCACATAGAGAGCTGTCCTCTGTAGAGGAGGACACATGGCCAGGCTACTAGACCTCCAGGAGGGAAAAGGAACAGAAGTCAACATGGTGTTTGTCATGTAGTTTCTTTTCACAGCTTTTCGTCTTTAGCAATGAGCTGGTGAGGGTGGCTGGGGAGCTGGTTCAGGACCATGGACTTTAACCCTTTGACCTCACCATGCTCCTACCCCTGGCCTCAACCTGCTATTCACGACAGAAGGAAAGATTTGGGGGGTTGGCTGTAGCTAAACTAAACTAGCTTTGCCTCTAGGCAAGTGTTCCCCCAGGAGCTCTCAAGCTAATGAAGCTTGCTTATTGGATTTGTGGATATTTTCATAAGGATAGACTTCATTTCTTTTTGTCACTACCAGTCCTGGAGCTCTTTCTGTATTTGGTCAGTGATTTGGAAGGAGGCTCTTTGAAATGATCCAGAGATTACAATATACACATTAATGTCTTCTCCCATATAATCCTCCCTTATGGCCCAAAAACATTGAGTAAAACCCCACTGGGAGCCTTCCATCATCTGCATCTTCATCATCCTCAGTATTGGTTCACCATTAGCTCATCCTCTCTCTCCTCCAGTCAAATTTGGTGTTGGAACCTCCCTAGCAGGGAAACTATCTGGGTGTGGGAATATGGCAGATATCGAAAGGTTCACAAACTGCCTTCTTCTGTTGTTAGCCTTCTTCTACTCTTATTCTCATTATTAATCAATCATCAATCTTGGCAACCAGCCCAGAGTAACATCATGGCAAGGCTATGTCACTGCCTTAGCTCTATAGTTCAAAAATAAGCTCACATTCCATTAATCCATCTTCGCATGTTACACCCATATATAAAATCAATCTCTTAAAGCACATTGTCTAGAAGAATTAATATTAGCAAAGCTGGTTTGGGCATCGATACAGGCCGTACATAAAGAACTGGAGAGTTAAACTGTCAAACGCCACTCTCTCCTTATAACATACCTTGTACATGTTCCATTACACATAGAAAAACTTTTTTTTTCAAGCCTCCATTCAGAGGATTAAATCAATCTTCTCCTGTGTCACAATTGTGAAATACGCAATTTATTGTGGAAATGAAGCAAGCCCATAAAGCTGCCACCATATTGCAGCATGTGAACACTTGAATGTGCAATCTAATTTTCCTCCGTTCCTTTACTGTCTGGTTAATTACGGTGAATAATGCTGGCTATATACACACAGAGAGAGTTCTGTTTTTTTATGGTTTGCATGCCACCTTGAGCATAATTTTAAAAGAAAGGAAACTGACATCTTGTTATTTTTTTACAGAGTATTAAATTTCGCAATTTTAAAATCTAATTTGGAATTTATTTTATAGAAGGGAGATGGGAAGACATTTCATAATGTGTGTGTGTGTGTGTGTGTGCGTGCGCGCGCGCACACACACACCTGCTTTTGCATCCAGAAGAGCCATAGCTCAGTGGTAGAGCATCTACTTTGCAAGCAGAAGGTCCCAAAGCCCAGGTCCAGCATCTCCATGTAGGGCTGGGAGATACCATTGCCTGAAACCCTGGAGAGCCACTGTCAGTCAATGCAGACACTAGATGGACCAATAGTCTTAATTCAGTATAAGGCAGCTTTCTGCATCCTATGCCTGCGAACTTCATGTGTGTGTGTATGAGCACAGGTCTTGTTCTCAGTTCTCCAAGTGAGGGTTTGGTTGAACGCTACGGATACAAATGACTTTCTGAAGGTAAATAGTTGGTGCAGAGTTTAAACTCCTTCCCTATGACATGCACTTTTACAAGTTTGCCCTACTCTCTGAATAGTCCCTTGGAAGATTTTTTTTTTTTTAATTCTTCACCTCCTGTTTCCTCTCCATCCTCTTCCTCCAGGCTATAAGGATTGAGGAGGAAGCAGTGAGTCATAAAGAGCTGAGCTCTGTTTCGCAAAGTCAGCACTTGCAGCACCATAGCCATGTGTATCGTTTGTAATTCTAACAAACTTTATTTAAAGACCGAGTACAAGGGGAAAAGCAGTGTCTGCTAATTGGAACTCTCCAGGTATCTTTCCCCCCTTTTTTATTTCCAGATGTATTATTAACAAGGAAGCACTTTTGCTTTGAAGGGCTGCAGCCAGGGCCTGATTGCTTTGTGTACCCAAACTGGCTCATGCTTGGTTAAGTTCATTCCTTATTTATGATGAATGGGTCATTTTTATACAGGCGCTGAGACAATTAAGAGGCTCTTTCTCTCTTTCTTCCCCCACCTCTCTTTCCTTCACTCCCTTCCACAAAATCTTCAGTTAATATGCATGGATAGGAGTGATAATTTAAATTGCTTTGTAAAGTGCTTTGAGATCCTTTGAGAATGATGACAATCTGGGAATGTATGGCATGGGCCCACGCAGTTTACAAATTTGCCTTTGGGCTGAAATCCAATACGCAACACTGGACATGCATTTTAGGCCTCCTTATCTTTGTCAGATCCATGGAGAGCATGTGACTCCATTGGCTGTGTTAAGGTCTTTGTAGCCAAGAGAAATTGCAAAAATCTATTAGCACTAAAGAAGCCCTGGTTTGATACATGCCAGCAGCACAATTTCATTTGTCCTTATGATTGATGTAGGTGTTAGTGAAGGGGGATTAGCTGTGTTGGAATTGGGATTGCTTGGACACCTTTGTTTCTTTTTTTTAAAAAAAGTGTACATGTGTACTCCAGTGCTTGAGAGGAGGGGAGAACAGAGGAGGGATAGAGGGAGGAGGAAAACAGATGGAAGAAAATGTCACCCACCCTTGCAAGCTGCATTACATCATCAGACTATTTGTCCCTCTTAAAAGTCAGGGTCTGCCAACCTTCTTAGGCCTCTGGACGTATTCAAATTTTTGAGCAAATGCAATGGGAACCATCCTCGCTTGCCTCTTCTCTCTTTCTGTCCCCAGAAAGAGGAAGACCACATGCTGTCTTTCTAAGGGATCTGGGTAAAATAATTAATTTGAGCCTTGAAAAGCACACAGAGGTGAAATATGAAGTAAGAAAGAGTGTCAGTCTTCCACCTTCCTCTTTCAGTATTTAGCACAGGTATAAACTTGAACCAAGGGTCATAGGAACGTGCAAGCCCACTCACCATGACAAGGTGATGATCCAGCGAATGAAGCAAAGGTCACCAGTGTTGAAACAATGATTCTTCAACCTCGACTTCGTTGAACTGGTCATGTTGTTCGGATGCCTGATTATCGTCTTCCAAACCAACTACTCTATTCCGAACTTAAAAATGGAAAGCGTAATGTTGGTGGTCAACAAAAGAGGTTTAAAGACTCTCTCAAGGCAAATCTTTAAAAATGTAGTATAAACACCGACAACTGGGAAACACTGGCCTGCGAGTGCTCCAATTGGAGAACAGCCTTTACCAAAGGTGTCATGGTCTTTGAAGATACTCAAACTCAGGACGAAACATGCTAAGAGGAAGGCACACTTGGCAAATCCTCACTGTGATCAGCTCCCACCCAGCAACATATGTCCCCACTGTGGAATGACATGTGGATCCAGAATTGGCCTCCACAGTCACTTATGGATTCACTGTTAAAACCGTGTTTATGAAAGACAGTCTTGGGTATGAGTGATCGTCAAAAAAGAAAGAAGAAGAAACTTGAACCGCCTTTGGATCTTGGAATCAGGCTGATCTTTCTAGGCAAAGAGGAAGCAATCTACTACACCTACATTTCTGGAGCTCTGAGCACTTCTGCTGGTGTTTTGGGGGGTGGGAATCAATTTTTTAGTTTGGGGTGATGACCCTGCTTTAGCTGGAGGACCACATAACTGCATATGCAGCCTTCCAGGGTTTATAGGCTGTAGAGCAGAACCAGGGGTCAAAGTGCCTAGGACATTCCAGTCACACAAAGCCAAAACACCTCTCCCTCCCTCCATCCAGGCAGGCAAGCAAGATCCATTATCACAGTCCCAGTTGATATTTCAGCAAGACAAAAGCACTGAAAGAGAACACAGAGCAGGGGCAGAAAGCGAGGCCTAGGAAATCCGAGAAGAAGGCTTGAACAATCCCCGTCTGATATGCTCATTAAGCAGGCCAGAGGATAACTCAGACAATAATACTGCCTGTGTTTTCATTTTGCTGCCACTCCCAGCATAAACAACACTTTACACAGTCTGTATTAGATTGGAATGCTATGAAGCTCACAGAACTCAAGAGCGGGCAAATCGATTTAAGCAACACCCAAAACAGCAGACAAGACTATGTGACTTGGAGCTAATTTATAGTTTCCTCTTTGACTTGCACACACAACTGCTTATGTGTCTCCAGGGATGGCCTGAAGGCACAAGATGCCACCAGTTTGCTGCATGTAAACAGGTCTGGATCCATTCAGTGCTTGGGTGTGACCACCTGTAAGCCACATTTGTGGTACCTTGGGTTGAATGGTGGAAGAAAGATGGGAGATAAATATAACAAATAATTGTGAGTGGTGTGCTCATGAGCAGTGTATAATGAGATGCAAGTGTTCACAGAAGGCAAACATATGACCCCAAAAGCTGTGTTGGCATTCAAGATATGCACATGCAAAGCACCCAGCTCAGAAATAAAAGAACTTGAAAGCACTTACTGGTACCAGAAGCGATGCTTCATGGGCTCCTGTACCAATATGTACTTTTTGCAAACCCAGAGCCTATGTGTCAGCCAAGGCAGATGAAAGCAGCAGAGTAGCTCGCAGCCCAAGTGATTTGAGCAGTGGCCTGTCTCATCAGATGGTATCATGCAGTCTTGCCGAACCTGGTCCCCTCTAGATGCTCTGGACTGCTATCCATTGCCATCCCTGACAATTGGCCATGCTGGCTGGGGCCAATGGGAGTTACAGTGGCAAACATCTGGAGGGCACCAGGTTGGGGATGGCTGAAGTTAGTATATCTGCTCTCAGTTCAGAGTCCCTCTCAAAATGCATAAACCAGAATAAAGGGCCCTAATAAGAGCCTGCTGGTGAAAAGGAAGTGGAAACAAGGCTCTGAGTTGGGAAGTGAAGTCAGGTCAGAGGCACAGCAGAATGAATGATCAAAGACGAGGGTTAAACCTAAAGCATCAGTTTGACAGGCAGCTGAAACGCGACTGTTTTGTAGCAGTGCTACAAAGGAAAATGCAAGCCAAAACGACTGCAGCCGGGAATAGGAGACACTTTCTCATATCCTGAGAATATTTATGATTCCTTCAGAAGAAGGAAGAAAGATTTCATATTGAATTAGGATACTAAAAGTTTCTACACTTCAGTTGTTTGACACAGTGGCTGAGAAAGATACATGGAGGGATTAAGACAGAGCTGCTCTAGATGGAAAGATAGCTAACAAGTGACTCTTCTAGTTTGAACTGGCTGTGGGGCATTTCTGTATGTCCAAGCCCAGGATTCCTGCTTGGGTAGTCCATATTCACATTGCATATGGATAGAGCCCTTTTGCAATGATATGAAATGTGGAGCAAGTAACATGACTGACTGGCATATCAGTGCTTTTTTTCTAAAAAAAAATGTTTAGGGGTACTCTCATTTTCCTACTCATATTGAAATACTGCCCCTCAATGAGGCCAAACTTAGATTCACAAAATATTTAGGGGTATATGCAGTGGCGGAGGAACCCTCTCCGGCACCTGGGGTGGCGCAGCCCATACGGACTGCACATGTGCGGCAGCCCATAAGGTCGCCGTGCGAGAGGCAACCAGTACGGCTGCCATGCGCAAGAGTGGCAACCCTTACAGATAGCGAGAGAGAGGCGCCCATACGTACTGGGGGTGCCCTTGGCTGCTCTACAGCTGGGGGGAGGCATCTTGTCACCCCTCCCAGAGTGGCACCGGGGTGACCTGCCCCCTCCACCCCCCATCCTATGCCACTGGGTATGCGTACTCCTGCGTCCCCCCAGAAAAAAGCACTGCTCATGAATGTATAAGCATGGAGATCATTTCAGCCCCCTTAGAGTTATTGCTACCAAGGACTTACAAAAAGGCTGCAATTCTCATATTTTGAGTACTTTTCCTCATGTGCAACTTAACACAATAAAAATACAAGGCCCAGACACACAAAACCACCTATGTGCACTAAGAGCTCTTTGGGTCCTATAAGAAGGATGAGAAATGGAATAATTTGGTCAAGATCCAGCAGGCCTGTAGAATGTCACCCATGCAAATAGAAGAGGTTCTTCTGTTGCTGGGTCACATTAAGTGGATTCAGATGATGCCTCTGAACAGGGGTGCTGACTTGAATAAAATATTTGGGGGGGGGGGGAAAGGCCTCGTCCACATAATCGATCATGTGATGCAGTGCACACACACCATTTGAATGACAATGCCCATCAACTTTGGGCCCCCCAACTCCCTCAGATATTTTATTGGGGGAGGAACAAAGGGACTTCAACCCCTAGGAGTTGGCTCCTATGCCCCTCAAGCATTTCAGCCCAAGATTACCTCTCTTGTTGATGAGCCCCTTCTCACAGGCACAAATTGTGTGCATTCTGCTGGGTACATCAACAGCGAGGCATGGGGTTAGGCTGAGTGGCTCCCCACGATTCCCCCTATCCACAACTGAGCCATTAGCTGAACTAAAAATACTGTTTGTATTCTGAAACATCCATTATTTTATTTCACAAAAGAGTCAGCTTCCTCTCGCAGACAAGAAGATGTCAGGTGCTGTCAATTAAAACACGTACAATTCTTGGACTGTGCTCCTTTCCTGAATAACTTTGGTGCTGGTTATGTCACATCATTCCATGACTAAGCTTTAAGAAGAACTATCGAGTGGATTAAGCTCATACTGTGCACTGATATGCGAAATATAAAACCTTTGCACTAGACTCTGTGAGAATCTGCCATTGGCTTCAGTCTGAAGCTTATCAGTTCCCTGCAATCAGTATATAGTACAAAGACAAGGCTATTCTTGTACATTTCCAGTGGCAGAAGATACCCAATCAATATCAGTGCGTGAGATTTGACCCATGCACCCTCCACCTGTGGTTTTAACTCCCAGCCTCAAAACAGCTGTTTTGGAGACTGCAAGGGCTGCCAAATAACCATGCAGGCAGCTTTCCTTCCTCTTGAGCCATTGCTCCTATAAAGTGGTTGCCACCTAGAGGCCAAGAACAGAGGTGCATTTCATCACTGCCTGGGCACACCTCATTAGGTCAATGACAGCCTTTGGCTGGGCTCCCTACTAGGTATAACTTGTAGTGACAACAGTGTTGCTTTGCTACTTACCAGACAACATAGGCATAAATAATGAGGCCTGAGGCACAAAACAAGAGGAATGGCGAGAGATTAAAGGCAGAAACAACAAGAGAATGACCCGGGGGGTTCCTTTGAACATTATTAAAGGTTAATAATGACAAGTAGGTTTTAAAAATCAAAGAAAGTTGGGAAAATCATTATGAGCTCCAATTAATGACTGGAGACAGGCTATAGGAGCCTTCTGTGTAGAAGCATATCAAGCATTGAAGTGTTTTGAGCTACCAAACAAGGAGAAGGTGAGTTTTACACTCTTGTCCAAATCCAGGTAGATGGCCTACACACTCCCATGCAATGTATTTTATACTATTTTTAAACTGGGGCAGCCCAAGACATTTTGCAGTACAGCAGCAAAGGGTATCTCCTCCACAATGCACAGGGTGGTATATTCCATTAGCACAAGGAATTGTGCCTGGCCAGAATAATTTCCCCCACTCTTCTCCCTCTCTCCCCATGCTCCTCATTTCCTCCCCAAATCTGCTCTGAATGATTGGGGGAACCCCTAGAACAGAGTGTGGTGCATGGAAGGAGGAGAGGGGGAAGTCCCATTGTACAAATGCAAATCCTCACACTGCTGGGACTTGTTAGCTGGATACGACCCATGATACCCCAGGCTGATCAAGTCATTTTGATACCTGCATCAGAAAATATCAGAAGCATCTTTCTCCTGCTTCTTCCCTGACTGTTAAAAAATGCAGTCATATCAAATTAAAAAACAGTTTGTTGTCCTTTCAGGGCAACCAAAATATTTTTTAGATAATATTTATTCAGAATTTTGAAGATTACAAAGAGAAAAAAGAAAAAAAGAAAAAAAGACAGAAAAAGTACAATCATTTTAAAAAAAGAGGGGGAAAAAAACCAGATTAAACCTTTACATAACTTTCTTCCTTTACTTATTTCCTTGACCTCCTCACACCTCCCATTTTTGTATTCTAATTCAAATTGTTATTTCAGCAAATCCTTCCAACTTTGTTTTTATCTTAATAATTTGATTTAATATATTGTAGTTTTACGTTCACTCTTTCGTCAATTCATTTTTACTTAATCCTTTATATCATTTCTACCAAAGCCATACAATTTTCTTTTTCCAACATCTTTCTAACAATCCTTAATTTTACAATATTTTTGAAGATATACTTTAAATTTTTTCCACTCTTCTTCCACCGACTCTTCTCCTTGGTCCCGGATTCTGCCAGTCATCTCAGCCAATTCCATGTATTCCATCACTTTCGTCTGCCATTCTTCCCGGGTGGTTAGATCTTGTGTCTTCCAATACTTTGTGATGAGTATTCTTGCTGCTGTTGTGGCGTACATAAAAAAAGTTCTATCCTCCCTTCGCAACAATTGGCTGACCATGCCCAGGAGAAAGGCCTCTGGTTATATTTAAATACTTTTTTCATTTCATTATAGATCATCTCCCAGAAAGCCTTAATCCTTGGGCACATCCACCAAAGGTGGAAGAATGTACCTTCATTTTCTTTACATTTCCAACATTTATTATCGGGCAAATGATAGATTTTTGCAAGCTTGACTGGTGTCATGTACCACCTATATATCATTTTCATAATATTTTCTCTTAAGGCATTACATGCCGTAAATTTCAAGCCTGTGGTCCATAACTTTTCCCAGTCAGCCATCATAATGTCATGTCCAACATCTTGTGCCCATTTAATCATAGCAGATTTAACCATTTCATCTTGTGTATTCCATTTCAACAGCAAGTTATACATTCTTGATAAATTCTTAGTTTTAGGATCTAACAATTCTGTTTCCAATTTTGATTTTTCCACCTGAAAACCAATTTTCTTGTCCAGATTGTAAACCTCCCTTATTTGATAATAGTGAAGCCAGTCTCGTATTTTATTTTTTAAACTGTCAAAGCTCTGCAATTTCAATTTATCTCCCTCTTGTTCCAAAATTTGCCAATATTTCGGCCATTTGGCCTCCATATTGAGTTTTTTCAGAGCCTTAGCCTCCATTGGCGACAGCCACCTTGGCGTTTTACTTCCAAGCAAGTCCTTATATCTCATCCAGACATTAAACAGTCAGGGCAACCAAAATAAGCTGTCTCACTCTACCTAATGGTAGGGCTAAGGGTGGTCTAGGGAAAAATTCAATTCAATTGCATTTAAAGCTGAGCCTACCTAATGTGCACATCCTGAAACAAAATGAGAAGGTATATTATATTATTATTATTTGTTGTAGTATTATTAATATTGATTAAATTTGTATACCACTCTTTACCCTAAAATCACAGGGTTATTCTCTCTCTCACCCTTACCCACACCAAAGTGAGAACACAAAATACATAATAAAACAAAAACAAAACTAAACCAATAACCTAGGGTTGCTATATGTCCGGAATTTCCTGGATGTAGCCAGTATTCGACCCTAACCATCTTCCCACACATTTAAAAAGCCGTATCATAGAGAAATGTTTTCACCTGGCTATCAAGGATATGCAATGAAGGTGCCAGGTGAGCCTCCATTAAGTTACATTTTATGTCCTTTGATTTTTTACACTGCCACAGACCGTGCCACGATATTCAGAGGAGCTGAGTTCCAATCCACATGTTAGTGGGAGAGATGTGGATCAAGGCCACGATGTGTGGAAGTCACAAAGGTCAATTCCCTCAAGCCTCGTATCTTCATCTGGTAGACTGTGATGCTAGAGTGTGTGAGAGTCTGCAGTTTTATATCAGGAGAGACTGATGACAGAGGTCTGCCTTTGCTTTCAAGAACAAGAAGGGAGAGAATCAATTGCTGCAAAGCGCAGCTGCAGTGTGATTAGGATATTTTCATAAAGTCTCGTAGAGTTTCTTCTACAACCCATTAAGCCCTAATTGTCACACTAATGTTATTTTATATTGTAAGAGTAGCTCCAGAATCCCGGTCTTATTGTACCCAGAGGACTCTGAGCAGCTTTTTAGCTTCACCAGGTTCTTTGCTGTAACCTTTTCAATCCATAATTATTATTCCACCCATGTAGACTCTCTCATTATTACTTAACAGTGTCACTCCTCTCACCACGACAAAGTGCAGTTGTGTAAATTAGAGCCACAATTAACCCAGCTCAGTGCTGAAGCAAGCACCTTCCTCCTGACAAGTTTTGAATTAAAGTTGATACATTTAGTCCCACAAGAAGGAGCCTCTGACCTTCATGTCGAAGGGCACAGCTGAGGTGGTTTATTTTTCCCATATGAAAAAAGCTTTGATCTGGGATCATCTTCTCTAATCTGGATGCTGATAGCAAATAGGTGTGGCCCACTTTATAGGGTCTTTCCAATTCAAAGCGTTACAAATCGCAGATGCAACAAAACTGTGGGATGTAATCCATTGGAGCAGTCAAATACAACATTCCTTGTTTCCCTAGAGTGGACGCAGGCAGGGGGATGTTACTCCAGTCAGTATAACTTTCTGTTCCACTAGTCTGGAGAGTCCTCCCCTTGCATGTGACCAGGGAGATGGGTGTGACCCTGGCTGACTCCATAATCTTTCATGGAGTCATCTCTCTTTCTTGATGCCATGCTGCTCTGCTGTAGCCATTTTGTTCTCTTGATGCTATTTTCTTAATGTATTTTGCTGCCTGCTGGCTCTCAGCAGGCAGCACATGGGCTCAGTCCCCATAAAGGATTGACTCACACTATGTTCTGTAACTACAAGCTAAAGTCTGCCTTCAGGGATCATACTGTGAACTGAACGTGGGTAAACTTCTTGTTACTTTTAAGGAAATACTCTTGTGTCTTTATTCTTTTGAGAGGGATCAAAGGGGACACCAGGAATAATCCAGTCTGATCAAGCCAGACTGGATTGCTTAACTAAAGAGATTCAAACGAATCAGCAAACTAGCTTTCTGCTGTATTGAAGGGAATCTTTTCTGCTACATGACTCATTAGCGTGAGTGAAGGAAGGCTAATATTTACCTTGAAGAAAGGACAATATTTAATCAATATATCCTCTCCTACTATCCTTAGCATTCCCACAAAAAACCTGCAGAGTTCTTCTGTTTAGGATTCAAGACACCCCATTCCATGCCTGTGCCCTTTTTCCATCACCCACCCAATGGTCAGTGTTTTATATCCAGTCTTACTACTCCCCCTTAGGAATTTATTTTTTACTGTAAAGATATTTTGTGGTTCTCTAGACCTTAGTGACTGTTAATTTATTTCAAGGATCATCAAGAAAAAAATCACAAACGGGTTTGCTCAGAAAATGTGACAACAAAATTAAGGAATACCATATAAAACAACAAAACAGATGAAACATCGCTGTTCGCAAAATAGAATTCTGTTCGCTCAATAAATTTCCACTCAGTGAAAAACGCACACAAAATCCACAACCACTAATACACTCATATCTCAGTCAACCTACACATGCAGAAATTCACCCATTTCATCACTCCCATTAAACAAAAATTAATCTAGGACTCCACCAACCCCAGTAAAAACCTCTAAACATTTTCCCCAAACACTCATGGTTATCCACTACAGCTGAATGTTGTTAGGAGGCCCCCAAAGAGCCACATTTCCCAGCATCCTTAACAAACTACAGTTCCCTGGATTCTTTGGGGAAAGCTATGACTGTTTAAAGTGGTATAAGAGGGCTTTAAATGTGTCGTGTAGGTGCGGCCAGAGATAGTGTTCTTGCCAATTGCAAGCATTATAAACTGGTTCTCTGTTTCTAGTGTTCTGGGTAATTAGTGCAATGAAGCATTTGACACAAATAAATTTTGCTTTTAAAAAATACCTATTTAACACAAAGGTGGGAAATCTCAGGCCTGGGAGCCAAATGTGGCCCTCAATCCAACCATTGGGACTCACCTCAGGCCACAACCCTACCCTTGAACGGTGATCATGTCTTTTGGGTAGAGGATGGGCAATGTGTTTGTGCGTGTGGAGGTTATGTGCGGGAAGCTCAGTCTTTTGCTTGGTAGGAATATAGCCTTCTGTGCAGAAGTAAGAGATCCATCCATCTGTGGTGTAGTGGTTAAGAGCGGTAGTCTCATAATCTGGGGAACCGGGTTCGCGTCTCCGCTCCTCCACATGCAGCTGCTGGGTGACCTTGGACCCGTCACACTTCTCTGAAGTCTCTCAGCCCCACTCACCTCACAGAGTGTTTGTTGTGGGGGAGGAAGGGTAGCGATAAAGCGGGATATCAAATCCAAATCCAAAACTCTTCATTCACTCTGCTTTTCTCTCTGGTCTCATCCACCAGTGGCATGTGTCTCTCAGAAACTTGAATGTGGCTCTCAGGCTACAGGGTTCCCCACCTCTGATGAAACAGATCTTTCCTTAAGATTTACTAGACTATTTGTACTCTGGTTGTTGTTTGCCATACTGTGTAACTCCCCAATCCTAAGATGTACCCTTGGGGTCTTCTTTTGCAAACCCATGTGCTACAGGCCTTCCTCTGCCCCTTCTTCCAACCTGGCTCCTCCATGTCCCCCAACATTGATATGTTTCCTAGTCCTAGACTCGGTCAATGAGTTTTTCCTCCCAAGTCCCCGTTATTTGGCCCAATCTGCCAGGCCACAAAACTGCTTCTGGGCTTTGTGGCAAGGTTGGCCACCTTCAGCTGATTTCCCTGGCTGCAAACCAGTTGGCCAGTGGGAGATTGTCTATCTGCAAGTGCGCACTACAAGCCACCGGCTCTCAGTATTGCAAGAGGCTCTGTGGGAATACAGCTTCAAGTGATTGAACTTTGGCACTTGGCACCTGGAAACCCAAGTTGTTTATTCAGGGAATTTAGCCTGAAGTTTAAACTAGATGTAAGCCATATCAGTGCCAGGTGTAATGAACATATTAACTTTCTCACTAAAGATGCAGCAGTAACTTTGAAGTGGAATTGCTAGAGTTAGAGTCTCTCTCTCTTTGTCTCTGTTTCTCTCTCTGTTTAAAAATGAGTTCAGTACATGCTTTCCTTTCTCCTCATGAACGTGAACATTACAAGACCAATGTGGCTCTTTAGCTTTCTTGTTTTTTAATTCCATCTTCCTTTCATTAAATGGTCCCCAACAGGGCTTTTTGGAGGCACTAATGAAGAGTGAACAAATTGCAAACTTCGCCTGGGCTGAAGCGTAATTCACTCAGGGGGCTGGGGAGGAGTAGCAGTGGTTGGCAAATGCTCATAGACAATAAATCTACTCCTGCAGGTTGGGAGTGGAGTCTCTGCATAAGTGGACTCAGGTTATTTCATTATTTAGTTACCCTGAATAATTCAAATGGTCCTAATTGAAATAATCAGTCACAGAAATCAAACATGGGGTTTCATCCATAGACATGGGAAATACAATCCAGGCCATGAAATCTGTTAGTTCTACAAAGGACTGGTATTGTCTTATATTTGTATAAGATCTCTCCTTGTGGAATTCGTTTTGTCCCAGTGTAACTTCTTCTGTGCCTAGGGAGGCTCAGTTCCTTTGGCAGGAAGTTGGAAACCATAATGTATTAGAATTTATTTATTTTTAATTGTGACATGGCTGCTTCTGAGATTTCTTCAGGTATTTCATTATTGTCCAACTTCACCATCTTTGCGTTTATGATAACCACCATGAGTGGTACATGCTCTGGTTATCTCCTGCATGGACTACTGCAATGCACTCTGTGTGGGGCAACTTTTGAAGGTGACTCAGAAACTACAACTAAGCCAGAATGCGGCTGCCAGACTGGTGACTGGAAGCAGCTGCCGGGACCATATAACACCAGTCCTAAAAGATCTACATTTGTTTCCAGTATGTTTCTGAGCACAAAGTGTTGGTGCTGACCTTTAAAGCTCTAAACGGCCTTGGCCCTGTATACCTGAAGGAGTGTCTTCCTCCCATTGTCCAGCCCAGAACTGAGGTCTAGCTCCAAGGATCTTCTGGCGGTTCCCTCACTGCAAGAAACAGAGGGCCTTCTCAGTAGTTGTGCCCACCCTGTGGAATGCTCTGCTGTCAGACGTCAAAGAGATAAATAATTATACAACCTTCCATAGACATCTGAAGGCAGCCCTGTATCGGGAAGCTTTTAATGTGTGATGTTCTGTTGTTGTGTTTTTCTATACCCTGCTGGATGCTGCCCAAAGTGGCTGGGGCAACCCAGTCGGATGGGCAAGGTACAAATTCATCATCCTCATCATTTAGTGCTTAGACTCTAAACCCCATTCAGCCATGAAGCTCAGTGAGTGATTTTCAGCTCATCACTATCTCCTCCTCAGGTTTGCTGTTCTTTGTGTATTGAATTGTATCAAACACTCAGATGGATGTGTGTGGGTTACTAAGCAACTTCTCTTACCTTTTTGGAAATCTTACCAGCATCCTTTATCACTGGTATGGTCAACCTGTGTCCCTCCAGATGTGCTGGACTCCAGCTCCAATCAGCAGCTCCAGCCAGCATAGCCGTGGTCAGCATTCATGGGAGTTGTAGTTGAACAACATCTGGCATTCCTGCCACACAGAGTCTGGCAACGGCAGTGCGTCCCAGACCGGTTTCCTCTCTCTATTTTCTCCTTTCAGACATGCGTTTTGTGGTTTGAGTCATAATCCATTACAGTCAGTAATTAACTGCCTGGTATGAAAATATTCCGGTGCTGTTCGTCTTAGAGAAGATAACTCAGCCTCTTCATAAATTATAAATTGATGACTTATAAAATACACTAACCCCAGTGGGAAATAATCATTTCTTTCTGCAAAAGGGATTGTTAGAGGGAGCCATTTTGCACGCAGAGGCATGGAAAACAGTTAGGAAAACAGCAGCGCATGAATAATTTCAGTAAATGCGGTTAATCTAAACAAACAAATAGCAACATTTAGTAAGTGTTCAGAAGAAAGTAACTATTAAGGATTGGCTCCCTGGGAGTCAAAAAAGAGCTGACTGTATAACTGGGTATCAGATACTGTAGTAGTCTCCTGCGAAATGAATAATTGATGTAGGGCTAAAAACCACTACCACTGTATAATCCTATGCAACAATTTATACAATTAAAGACAATTGCTGTGATTGCATTTTCTCCTTATGATTATGGAATTATAGGCTGATAGGATGCAATTTCATTTTATTACAATTACACCCCCCCCACACACACACTAGAAAACATAATCACAGATTGATATAGATACACTAAGCAGGGAGGCAATTGTCCGAAGAATAGTAAGGGACATTTGGACAGGGAGGTTTGTAGCAGTATCTATACACACAGCAGCCTGTGTAGTTGATATGTGGTTAATTTTCAATTGAGTGTCCAGATTTGGGGAGTCTGTGGAGTGGGGGACAGCCCATTAGAAGTTTGTTGAATGGAATGTATGGGGTTGTCATATATATGAAAGGTCATCATAATAGCACCCATGGGTTACAAGTGTGCCCAGCCTGTACATCCTATGGCACCCGTGAAACGTCTCGGGAAATATCCTCTCAAAAATACACAATATGTGAGATACTCTTCAGTCCCTGTTTGCACTGGCTCAGTCTCCCCCTGCATTGAACACTCTCCCCATTTAAGCCATAGGAAGTAGTGGTCCCTCCACCGCCCACAACCACCCTTAACAATTGTCATTTATATGTCACTGAAGTAGACCTCAAAAGGGGAACACATCTGGCAACTCACATTTTTGCTCACTGTGTTTGTTAGTGACACTATGAATTTGGGGGAGTGCTGGGAAGTTCAGGTGCCTAGCCAATGACATATTGCATTTGGAGTAGAGATGATCTGTGAAATAGATAGCTCTCACTGACTTCAAGAAAAGTCATGATCTTTTCATCATCTTTATGTTACAACCATGGAAAGGAACATTGTTCTATGTTGCTGTTCTTTTCCTTTTAACCACAAGAGGTAACCAGTGGATCAAAAGTAGCAGCTCTTGTGATCTACAAGTAATCTCATGATTGACAGTAGGTAAGGTAAAGGGAAAGGACCCCTGGATGATTAAGTTCAGTCCAATTTGACTATGGGGTGTGGCACTCATTTCCGCTTTCAGTCCGAGGAAGCCGACAATTGTCTGCAGACAGCAAGCATGACTAAACTGCTTCTGGTGCACAGAATACGGTGACGAGTGCCAGGGCACACATAAATGACCTTTACCTTACCACCACATTGGTACCTATTTATCTACTTGCTCTGGTGTGCTTTCAAACTGTTAGGTGGGCAGGAGCTGGGACAAAGCAACGGGAGCTCACCCCATCACGCAGATTCAAACTGCCAACCTTACCATCAGCAACCCCAGTAGGCTTAGTGGTTTAGACCACAGGTATGTATGTATGTATTATTATTATTATTATTATTATTATTATTATTATTATTATTATTCCACTTGCAAGAAATATTGTTGGTTGAGTGTTCAGAACAGGTCATCAAAATAAATGAACGAAAGAAGAGAGGCTGATTTTTCCCAATAAGTTTTTTTACTGTACATTTTGTAGCAAAAGAGGGAGAGAAAAAAGAAAATATTTTGTTCACAGGGATGTCATTTTCTAAAACTTCAAATAGGAAACATGACGAATAACAAGATCAAATACACAGCCATGTCACAATAGATCTCTGAGCTTTTCTCTCTTAAAAAAAATACATAGAGATTTGTGTATGTATGTGTGTTTCTTCTATCCTTTGCCACCCTTCTCAGCACATCCCTTCAAAATAATGTGCAATTTCAGAAATGGTTTCCAAGTGGAATGATTCCTGGGAGCAAATAAATACAGAAAAATATATCTGAATTAAAGGCCGGTTGCTCTCGCTGCCATAAGTACTGCGAATTTCACAGTTGTCATGGTTTAGTGAAGTTGCACATGCATATCCTCAGCAATCCCAGGTCTTGCAGCAATGTGCCTGCAAATGCATCTGGTGATTAGTTTGCAAGCCACAACAGTTGATCTCAAAAGAGCATGGATCTTGGCATGAGACAAGGGCTTGTGAAAGTGGTGAGGGGCAAGGGAAGCAGCACCAAAACGATTAAACATGGGACACCACCTATTCTGCAAAGCATCTTGTTTTCCATGGCTTATTGGAAACATCCCCCTAATCAAACATTTCACTGCACAATATGCCTAGAGATCTCAAGTTCTCGTGCTCTTGTTTTGATTGACATTGCTACATGCCATTTGGTGGCACCGAGCACGCAAGAACGGTGCTTGCTTGCTTTCTGGAAAGGGTATGCAAGTCTACATTGTTCGTGCTCAGCTGAATAGAGGGAAACTGCCTAACCTTAGCTGGAAGTGATTTATGAAGAGATAATCAAAAGAGTTTCATTTCCCCCCACCCTTTGATTATGAAAACCGGCTTCCTCTTTACCTCCCTCCTCTCAGACATCAAACTCCCTCAGACAGTTGACCAAATTATCTGCAGCCTCCTTATACACTGACAAACAAAGGATCATGAAGGGAATGGATAAAGGGGGAATCTAAAAAAATATTAACTCCTAGATTTCTTTTCCCCACCCTAGGATATAAAGATCAGAAGAGGAAAACAAGTGTGCAGTTCACTAGGTGACTGGTCTTCCTTAATTTAGTGCAGGAAAGAAAAGCAATAAAAATAAACAGCAGAGACCTTTTTATTATTTCTGGGAGGAAAGAGATAAAAAAAAATCCTCAGCCAAACCATGGCAAGAAAATTTCCACGTGTTGCTGATTCCATTATGAGATTAAGCCGAGAAGATGGTTTGCACGCATGCTCTTTTTCTCCAGATGCTGTCTTGATGAAGGTCCTTGGACAACCATAGTGGCAGCTGGGCTTATCCTCAGGTCATCTTTATATCCATGGGAGTCTCCTTTTTAGAAAAAAGAAGAGGGAAGGAATTCCTCTCTGAATGAAACATATGCCGCTTAACCTGTTTTTAATCCTCATTTAAGCTTTTTTGACAGTTCACCAGGAATGCACCCGTGATTTCCTTGAGACATTCACACAAACATAATGAATGTGTTGGATACATTTCATCAGCTTCTCTCTCTCTCTCACTCTCTCTCTCTCTCACACACACACCTATTAACATTTCATAACCTCTCTTATCCAACTTGATTATCTGACCGATATACGGCTGTGTGCGCGCACATGTGTTGTGTGTTTCTCCCATCACGTTTATGGCCTTTTTAACAATCATGGACTTCTGTTATGCTTGGAGGGATTCAGAATGGAACGGAGGGCCACTCTTATTTACACTGTGCTTTCCATCACCCACTCCGAGCTCCCATAAGTTCCCCTCGCCCCTGTCAGCTCACTGTCGTCATACTGCAAAAGCATGCCGTTCACTGACAGACTGCGTTTTGTCCAAATGTTTGTGATCTTTTTGGGGTAGTTGCAACACTGAGAGGTGGAAAAGTCTCCCATGTCAAAAGAATGGCTACGCTTAGTTTTACCCTCCAGTGGCAACATGAGGAGGCTACGGAATTTGGACTCATGCTGGCCCAGCAGTGGCTCCTTGTCTGAGTGATGGGCCACTGTTGAAGTTCTGGAGTCTATTGTGTCCTCCTTTTTCTGACACTTCAGTTCCAGGGAGGCAAAGGCTCCCATGAGCCGATCAATGTTGTTGTGCTTTGACCTCGATGGGGGCCTCCACTTACTGGACAATGTGCCCTGCTCACTTTGGAGGCTGTAGCCATCGCAGTCGCGACTATTCACAGAGCTAGAAGAAGAGGAGATGCTGCTGTGTGCAGACTCACAGTTAAACTCCATGAGCTCGTTCCTTACCACCACTTTGGGGTTGACTTGGGGCAGGACCCCATTCTGAACAGGCTGGGATCCATTAGTTTGTGAATAGACATTGCTAACGTTAGCCATCTTCCCCGGGGCATTGTTGCAAACCTTGTACCGGACCATGAGTACGACGATGAACACCAACAGAGTTGCCACGATGATGCCTCCGATGATCAGGATCATTGTTCCCCCCAGGAACTGGCTGTGCATGGACTGGCACTGGGGATAGTCCTCTTTGGTGTAGAACTGGGCACAGCCCACAATGTTGGTAGCGGTGAGCGTCGTGGCGGTGTCATCCCACATGGCCAGAACACAAAGATCGTAGCCTGTCCCAGACACCAGGTTGTTCACCACAAAAGCCTTGTTTGTAGCAGGGATCATCCTTTAAGGGAAAGAAAACAGCAACATTAGTTTAAAATGTGATGGGAAAGTAGTATGAGTGCGGTGGGTGGGGCCAAAGCACTTGACAGCAGCAGAAGGAAATATCTAAATCTTAGTTTATTTCCTCAAATGCCTGTCAAAAGACATTTAGCTGTTCATCTCTGAATATGTTTCCTCTACCAAGTCTGTCATCACACTCTTTTTCCTCCCTCCCTCCTTACAGTAGAACACATATTATCCAAAATCCTGAAATACTGGATGATATTCACAGCCTCTGGTGTCCCTGCACTCCTTCATTCCTTTCCTTACTCTGACCTTCAAGGTCACTAGTATCCTTGAATGGTGCATGGGGGCCTAGCCATTCCAACATTACTGCTGGGATTAAATCCATGTTAACACACATTATAAATCAGGAAAGTGGTTTTCATTTATTAACCTAGCAATAGAAACTCAACAAGGGGCAATTGCTTTGGTTTAAAGACATGACTGAGTCACTGAGTTATAATCCTGTAAGCATCCAAGATCTAACTACCTAGCTCTCCTTTTCTTGTTAATTTGGCTGAAAGGACAAAGGTGTTAAAATGGGACAAGAAAAAGACTACTTCTTTTGTATACAATATATATACTGTGTGCACACACACAAACACAAAACAAAAACAAAACAAAACCCACAACCCCATGCTGATCAAGGAATAAGAAAAGCAGAGTATTGTTTCTAACTGGATATGGATCCAGCTGACATAGGCAGCTTACATAATAAGTGTTGAATCAGCAAGTTCTTCTTAGGAAACTGTCATTTCTAGAGCTCTGCCTTTGTGACAGCATAGGCTGTAGCCTGAACTGTGAGTGGGAAGTGAGACAAGTCAATCAGCCAAACCAAACCCCCCTCCTTGTTATGTTTGCTGCTGTCACCATGTGGACATCTTTATTTTTCTCTGACTTCTTCCACTAAACAGCCCTTTAACATTCCAGACTTTAACCGTCTTCACCTACTCCTTGTATTGCATAGAATAGCAAGGCACTTAAGTGTGGCCACAAACCTATTTTTTACAAAACCAATTGTACTTTTAGTTAAAGTTTAAGAAAGGCAAGACAGTAAGCAGTTTTTGAGGGGGGGAAACTTCTTTAAAAAGTAATTTTATGATTGGAGTAGCTGTTCAAGTAGAAGCAAATAAAAAAATAACTAGAGATAAACACATCCAGTATGTTTTTTTCTAGAAAAATAGGTGCCGGTACTCACCATAAAGTTGTTACAGTAATTGCTACACTTTTTAACAACAACAAAAAAGAGGTGTCAGTGCTGGGTATCCTTGAGTAGCCCCTGAAAAAAAGCACTGATATATCTATCAGATACAGTGGTGCCTCGCAAGACGAAATTAATCCGTTCCGCGAGTCTCTTCGTCTTGCAGTTTTTTCGTCTTGCGAAGCGCGGCTTAGTGGCTTAGCAGCTATTAGCAGCTTAGCGGCTTAGCGGCTATTAACGGCTTAGCGGCTTTAAGAAAAAGGAAACAAACTCGCAAGAACTCGCAAGACGTTTCGTCTTGCAAAGCAAGCCCATAGGGAAATTCATCTTGCGGAACGACTCAAAAAACGGAAAACCCTTTCGTCTAGCGAGTTTTTCCGTCTTGCAAGGCATTCGTCTTGCGGGGCACCACTGAACTGTTTCCCCAACCAATACTTATCAACTTTCACCCATTGATTCAATTTCTGGGTCCCTTTGTGGGTTTTTTTCCCTGGCTCCTTTTTTCCAATTCCCGACTCTGCTGCCTCTCACTTTACACTGTTCAAGCTCTCTGTTTGGGCCTCTTTACTCTCTTGTAGCTCTTCCACTCCAGCTCTTTGAATCTCAGTGTTCATAACCTTCTAACAAACTACAGTGGTACCTAGGGTTAAGTACTTAATTCATTCCGGAGGTCCGTACTTAACCTGAAACTGTTCTTAACCTGAAGCACCACTTTAGCTAATGGGGCCTCTTGCTGCTGCCGCGCCGCCGGAGCACGATTTCTGTTCTCATCCTGAAGCAAAGTTCTTAACCTGAAGCACTATTTCTGGGTTAGCAGAGTCTGTAACCTGAAGCATATGTAACCTGAAGCAAATGTAACCCGAGGTACCACTGTATCCTCCTTTATAGCTTGACTCCCGCTCTCAACCTTTTATCCAATCAGAAGGAGAGTAGAGTCTTAGTTGAGATTCTATTTCCCATCTAGGAATGTAAGAAACAAACAAACAGTCAGGAATAAATAGTAGCTGCCTACAATCTGACCCCTGTCTGAAATCCTGACCCACTGTCAGCCTGCATAGACTAGGTATCAACCATTTTAGACCCAGGACCTACTTATAAACTAAACATGTATTTGAAGACCCATTTCTTAATCTTCTGCCATATATTTGCACAGTGGTACTGCTCCTGTTTATGTTTTCTGAGGAGCAAAAAAGAGGACACATTTGCCAACCTCTGCTTTTAACTATGGATCGCTATGACGACTCTCATTTTGCATACCCATGAAAAAGAGGACATGTCCTGGAATAAGAGGACATATGGCAACCCTACGTCCTGTTGCAATTCACCTTGGATCAGGCCATGACCCACTAGTGGGTTCTGGCCCACCTATTGAACGCCAGTGGTGTAGACCAGGGTTTCCCAAACTTGGGTCTCCAGCTGCTGTTGGACTACAACTCCCATCATGCTTAGCTAGCAGAGCCAGTGCTCAGGGATCATGGGAATTTTAGTCCAAAAACAGCTAGTGACCCAAGTTTGGAAAACCCTGGTGTAGACAATATTGAAGTAGATAGACCAATGCTCTGCTTCAGTATAAGGCAGCTTCCAATTTTTCCTAGTAGGCAATGTGGCCCATACAGATACAAACTTAGAACTGTAGAATAACAGGAGATTCTGTTTAACACAGGCAGCTTAATAAGTACAGTAGATTTCTGAAGTCTACATGGGTCTCCTGTCAATGTAGCGCTGCATATTAAGAATAACTCAGAGTGGAAATAAGAACAAGATAAAGCTCTCTCCTCCCCACTGTCCCTATTGTTCCTCATTCACAGCAACAAAATCTGTGGAATGAGGGCATATTCACAAATTGCATTTTAAACTAAAGATTGGTTCTTCAGCATGCTATATATAGAAACAGTTCCTCAAGTATTAGTTGCTACCCATACTTTTCAGTTACAAGATATTAGCAAAACTTTCCAGCACAGAAATTATGATAGAACTGTTGGAAGTGTTCCTTCATAGCCAATGAGCCTTATTTCCATCTGGTTGGGAGAAAAGCAATGACAACCTAGACAGCATTTTAAAATGCAGAGACATCACCTTGCCAACAAAGGCCCATATAGTTAAAGCTATGGTTTTCCCAGTAGTGATGTATGGAAGTGAGAGCTGGACCATAGAGAAGGCTGATCGCTGAAGAATTGATGCTTTTGAATTATGGTGCTGGAGGAGACTCTTGAGAGTCCCATGGACTGCAAGAAGATCAAACCAACCCATTCTTAAGGAAATCAGCCCTGAGTGCTCACTGGAAGGACAGATCCTGAAGCTGAGGCTCCAATACTTTGGCCACCTCATGAGAAGAGAAGATTTCCTGTAAAAGACCCTGATGTTGGGAAAGATGGAGGGCACAAGGAGAAGGGGACAACAGAGGACAAGATGGTTGGACAGTGTTCTCGAGGCTACCAGCATGAGTTTGACCAAACTGCAGGAGGCAGTGGAAGACAGGAGTGCCTGGCGTGCTCTGGTCCATGGGGTCACGAAGAGTCGGACACGACTAAACGACTGAACAACAACACAATACATTGCATTCTAGGGTCTTTGAAGAGAAAGAAATCTGCATAATGGAGTTAGACAGCAATAAGGAGGAAGCCCACAGTCATGGAGCAAAAGTTAAAAGTGGTGGAAGTACTTTTATTTAGGATGGACCTTTATTTAGACCCCAACCACAACTTACATTTGGCTTCACCAAAAGTTTCCTGGGAAATGTAGTTTGTTAAGGGTGCTTAACGTACTACAAAAAGATGTAACTGCTCCCTAATATCACTCTCCATACTCAAAGTGGCCAATGTAACACCAATTTTGGAAAAGGAACCTAGAAGCGCTCCTAAAAATGATGGGCTGGCAAGCTTAATGTCTGTCCTGGGAAAAATGGTGGACTTGACACCAAGACTACCTTCACTGTACTCTTTTTGTTATCTGCTTAAAACAGTCACCCCCAAACTCGGTCCTTCAGATGTTTTGGGACTACAATTCCCATCATCCCTGACCACTGGTCCTGTTAGCTAGGGATGGTGGGAGTTGTAGTCCCAAAAAATTTGGAGGGCCGAGTTTGGGGATGCCTGGCTTAAAACACTTTTGTTTAGACAAGCATAGCCAGGTATGCAGAAATTACATGTGTTTTCTTCCTTTTTAACTCCTGTTGGGTTTAATCGTAAAATAATTTCAATATTTTATTTTAGGTTTTAAACTACTTAGATGTTTTCTTACAATCATGCAATATATATGTGTGTGTGTGTGTGTGTGAGAGAGAGAGAGAGAGAGAGAGAGAGCTTGTTAATAAATAAATAAATAAATAAATAAATAAATAAATAAATAAATTCACATCATTTCTTTTCTTCCCCATGGAAAAATAAAATTAATGAATATTTTCTCTCTCTCTACTGGTGACTGAAGGGTTCATTCACACTTCAGGATTAAGCAAGCAGCAGCTCCATCTCCTTACCTTAGCTGAAGTGTGAAACTAGTTGCTTAGGATTAATCGTACTTTAATCCTTTTTTAAAATTCGCACCACCTTCATCTGAGATATGAATTAGCCACTCCTTATAAGCCGTGCTGAATTCTTTGAGGACTTCTCTGCCTTTGCTGGTCCCATTTGATTACAAAGCAGAAAGCTAGAGGTGGTGTTTCACATAATATTCTGTGTTTATATTCCATGGAGTTGCCACAACAGACGTCTTGAAACTGTATGAGGTTTCTTTATTCTCTCTCCCCTGTACCCACATTCTAAACTAGGGTGGGGGAACCTTAAGCTTCTCTCTCTGGACTTCAAGATGGAAGAAGGCACCCATTTCCTTTCCCTCCCTCAGGTGCAGCACCATATCCATTCAGTTATTCTTCTCCCAACAAAAACTATGCCATTTGTCTTGTTGTCAGCTGTAGCAGAATTTTGCATAATGAATGAATGATGTCATTATATTACTCCTCAAAGTTCATTTTGGTGCAGAGGAAATATACTGGAAATGTGGGATGGGGGACACACACACACTGTTTATTGCATGGAGACAAAATAGCAAATATCTACCGCATTTGCAGTGTTGTTTTCCAGTCTGAACATGAGACAAAAAAATGCTAACGTAGGTCATTTCTGTCCCTGGTTCCATTTTCAACAGAATTATCTGACATCCCTGCTGCCCAGGCCACTTACATCTCTCTCCAAGCCATATCCCTTACTAGTCCTGCTCTGCACTGCCTTTTCCCAAACTGGGATGTGTCCTTGAATTGCCATCATGCTCTTGATGCCTGGATACAGAATGGGAAGATGTGTTTGTGTATAAACCTCTGACTCCTGCATGGCTGAAATGCAATCAACCATACAAAGGTAAAAACCCAGCCAATTGTTTCGCTCACCTTTGCCTCTGGCTCTCTCACCAATGGTATGCAGCCCCCAAAAGCTCTCCATCAAGGAATGTGGTCTTTGGACTGAAGGTTCCCCACCACCATCCTAAATCAAACCCTACCCAAACTGCTTTTCTCCCTTGCAGATGGTTGGACTAAATGATCCTTGGAGCCCCTTCCAATTACATGATTCTACTTTTCTTTATAGGGACACGGGTGGTGCTGTGGGTTAAACCACATAGCCTAGGACTTGCCAATCAGAAGGTTGGTGGTTTGAATCCCCATACGGGGTGAGCTCCCATTGCTCGGTCCCTGCTCCTGCCAACCTAGCAGTTTGAAAGCACGTCAAAGTGCAAGTAGATAAATAGGTACCGCTCTGGTGGAAAGGTAAACGGCGTTTCCGTGCGCTGCTCTGTTTCACTAGAAGCGGCTTAGTCATGCTGGCCACATGACCCGGAAGCTGTACGCTGGCTCTCTCAGCCAATAAAGCGAGATGAGCACCGCAACCCCAGAGTCGGTCACGAATGGGGTCCATTTACCTACTTTTCTTTAACCCCTTCATGGATCACTGCCTTGTTGTGGCGAAGGGATCTGAATAACTCCAGGAAGCTCTGAGCTATGCCGTGCAGGGCCACCCAAGACGGACAGGTCATAGCCGAGAGTTTAGACTAAATGTGATCCACCTGGAGAAGGAACTGGCAAACCACTCCAGTATTTTGCCAAGAAAACTCCATGGACATAAAAAAGGAGAAGCTTTGAGAAGAAACTGAGTGTTTCCAAGGTTCACGGGGTCACGGAAAGTCACACATGACTAAGACGACTAAACAACAACAACAACTTTTCTTTAAAAGCCACCACTGATTTCACCCCATTCCCCTTGCCTTTACTTTCTGCAGCACTCCCTGTGAATACTTAATGTCAAAGTGAATTCATTTTTACTCCAACAATAAAGTTTGGTAAATACTATGATTGGCTGCCTAGTTTTCCTGCACCAAGTGGGCCCAGCTGATACCAATCTTTAATCACAAGCCAATCACATAACCTTATCTTAGAAAGCTGTTGCAAGCATCCAGCATACTCATGCAATTACAGCTGCTTGCATGAGTGGTCTAGTCAGGTGAGTAATACATCGTTGGAGGAGGCCAGTCATGGAATTGATAGCTTCTTCCATGCTTAGAAATAACAACAACAACAACAACAACAACAACAACAACAACAACAACAACAACAACAACTTATACTCCACCCATCTGGTCTGGCCTCCCCAGCCACTCTGTGCAGGGGAGTTTTCTAATAAAGGAGCAAAAGTCATCATCTTTCCCAATAAAGAGATTACTAGCACTAACTATTAAGTGCATGTGCATGCTGGCTACATAAATATTAGCAGTGCCTCTCTTAGCTGCTCGGGATAAATGCAAAAGAAGAGCACAGTGCCATGATCTCTGCAATAAAGCACCACAAGAATTGCTAGGTCTAACTTGCAGCGAAATATTGTTCTTCAGTGACACCACATTTGTTCTTAGTGATTGGTGAATTTCCCCAAAGAACTTAAATATGTGGAAGCATAAACAAGTAAGCTTGTTAATGAGCTGTTCCCTTTCCACTGCTCTTTCTCAATGAGGCATTATTTTATGCAGCAAAGGCACAATCCAGTTATTGCTTTTTGCGGCTATTTCATTTGTGTGCTAGGTGTTGCCCAGAAGTGATGTGATCACCCGCCTCAGAGGATTTATATGGCAGAGATGGCAACAGTAAGCTGAACTCAGGGATGAAGGAATAATAATGACAGGGAAGGGGAAGAGATCAGCGGCAGTAGATGGAATTGAGAAGAGGATCCTGTTGTGGTCTATGGCTTCAAGAAAGAAGCAGCTTTAGAGAGGCATTTTTTTTTAGAGGAGACAAAAATGTGTAATGTGACTGAAAGTGATAGAAACCTGCTTGTATTATTTATACTATTATGAAATCAGCTCTGCTATTTTTTTTGTCACTTTACTTAACACAAAGTGCAAAACTACAAGAATATTTGTGTCAGGGGAATGGAATGCATAGCTACTACCAACTGGGCAAATGGTCTATTGACTTGGGATGCTTATCCAAATAGGCCTCTGATCCAAATAAGCATATCACTGCAGAACTGAGGTATAGCATCCATAGCTGGATGTGAATCTAAGGGCTGGGCTAGATGTGTTATAAAAAGTATTACTTGCTGCTGCTGCTGCTGCTGATGTTGTTGCTGATATGTGTGTGTTTTAAAGGCATCGTGGGGGTGATTTTCATCATGACTGCCATGTGCAAGGATGGTATTTAACCCTTTCTTCTTCTGCTACAATCCCAATGACCCTTGACACTGCACCAGTTATTAACCCAGGGAGGAAAGCGTCTATTGGTGCCAGTGAAAGCTGTGGTGCAGCAATTTTCATCAAAAGCACAGTGGGGGTGGAAAGAGTTAACTCCCTCTGGAAACATGCCACGTTCCTGACCATAATTACGCCATACCTGCAAGGGTGTTTTATATATATATAAAAAGGATACCGTAGCAAGTGTAGCATCACATCTAATCTGGTTTAAAATGTGCATATGAATGCCATTCCTGGACAATGTGATACTTCCAAAAGGCTGTATACCATAATACAAGGGGCATTGGCCAATTTGGCTCAAGAGGGGGTATTTGTTCCCACCCTTGTAATCAGAATTTTGGTGAGGAAATGGCTATGAACAGGCATGAAAAGTGGATGCAAGATTTGGAGGTGAAAACTCAATCCAATAAAGATTTATAAAATTCCGAGATACATGCAGAAATGTGGAGAACTGAGTTTAAAATTGGAATATTGAGAAACTGAGCAAGAACGACTCTAAGAGATTGATTCATCCCTTTCCTAAATGGACCCAGTTTATTTGCTTGAGCAAATAAACATGACAGCCATTGTTTCTTTTAATTGCAAATCCAGACATACCAAGAATCTTAGAGTTAAACCTGTACACCTGCCTTCCTGAATCTAAGAATATGGGAGTGTAGTTGTGGCATCGTCAAGTTCAGCGGTCAGTGTGAATTCTCCCTTCAGTGCTGTATTCATGCTTTGAAGGTAACATTTTAAAATATCAATGCAGGATCAGATCTGTGGAAGCATGTGGATTAGAAGCAGTCACCAATCCAGTGACACAGAAGTACCGTATTTTTCGCTCCATAAGACGCACCTTTTCCCTCCTAAAAAGTAAGGGGAAATGTGTGTGCGTCTTATGGAGCGAATGCAGCCTGCGCGGCTAAGCCAGAAGCTAGAACAGCGAGAGGGATCGCTGCGCAGCGCTCCCTCTCGCTGTTCTAGCTTTTGGCTTAGCTGCACAAAGCCTCTTCAGGGCAGGGAGAGCTTTCATCCCGCTACCCTGAAGAGACTTCACGCAGCTGTCCCAGAAGCCAGAACAGCTGTGCAGCAATCCCTCTGTTCTGGCTTCTGGGATTCAGAATATTTTTTTTTCTTGTTTTCCTCCTCCAAAAAACTATGTGCGTCTTATAGTCTGGTGCGTCTTATGACGCGAAAAATACGGTAGTTGTCTCCACAGTGCATCACAAGATCTCCACTCTGGTTAAACGTGGAAGCCCTAATTAAAGTTTGTTCAGAGTTTTGAGCTCCCATGGGGTACCAACCCAGATTACAGCTAAAATGCTTGGGACGTTATCAAATCCTGCCCATCTACCGCTTTTTAAAAGAGCCCCTTTGGCTCTTTATTCCATCCCTGATGCCACACCTGCACGGCTAACGTTCCATGATTAACAGTACCAGGAGTGCAGAGCAGCTGTGAAAGGATGCACTGTGTGATGGAGCAAAGCAGGAATTGGAGTGGCCTCTCTCAGCTGCGTATGTTGGGGATAATCAAAGAGTCATCAATATCCCAGAGTGAAAATGTGTCTGCATTGATTTTAGGTGTGAAGACTCTTAAGAGCTACCATCAATCACAGCCGACTAGCAATACGTTTTGAGGAGGGAGGGTTATTTCAGAGAGTGTCTCAAAAATAGTCTTGAGATTGGGTAACTTCATGAAAAGTAGATCATCCTCTTCAGACATGGGAGCACCACCTTTGCTTTTATTTGTTAACTCCCAGAGTGCTTGAATACTTTCTCATTCAACCTGAAGTGCTCATATTTCAGATTCATACAGCATGGAGAAAGTAATGTAGAAAAAAAAAAATCGTCTCTCTCTCATAACACTAGAATTCGTGGACCTCTAATGAAGCTGAATGTTGGAAAATTTGGGACAGATAAAAGAAAGTCTTTACATGGTGCGTAACTATGGAAGTCGCTTCCACAGGAGGAAGTGATGGCCATCAACTTTGATGGCTTTAGAAGAGGACAAATTCATGGAGGAGAGGACTATGTTCTGCCTCCACAGTCAGAGGCAGTAATGCTTCTGAATACCAGGTGCTGAAACTACAGAAGGGGGAGAGTGCTCTTGTGCCCAAACCCTCCTTGTGTGTTTTCTACAGACATCTGGTTGCCCATTGTGAGAATGTGATGCTGGACTAGATGGGCCACTGTACTGCCATTGTCCTTCCTGTTGGGACCGTGCTGAGGAGGGCTGTATTGAGGGGTAATGGTGGGAACCACCCCTCTCCCTGCTGCTGTTGCTCCTGAATCTTCCCAGGAGCAGGAGGACAGTATAGATTTGGAATAGTGGTTTGCAGAGGGGCATAGTTCAGAAAGCAGAAGCTGGGAAATACTGGATGGGGAACAGCTAGGTGAAGAAACACTAGAAGAAAGAGGGTTAACAGATTCACAGACTCTGGAAAGCCCAAGGTCAAGAACAGCTCAGAAAGTCTCAGAACAGAAAACATAGAGGTTACAAACTCAGATTACAAAACATAGGAGTGATGTAGATTAATAGGGACGAAAGGGGGTGTGATTCTTAATTGGGAGCACTGCCATTTCTAGGAGATGTGTTCTTTGTTCTCTCGCTGTGATTATTAAAGTTTCTAACTGGTAAGACGTTCCTTTCTTTGATCTTCTGATCTACTGCCACGGGGGGAGGAAGCCGATTCCCCGAAGCCTGACACTTCCGTTGGAACAACCATGTGGTGATTCACTTTTGGTACACAGCTGAGCTCAGAGGTTAGCTAGGCACCATTCTAATTTCTACATTGCTTGTCTACTCAAGATCAGAATAGTATACAGGCACTGCCTTTGCGTTCCCCTCTTCTGTACCAAACAAGCGTGTGAGTACATCACACTGGATGTTTGCTTTGTCAGTACTTGAAAAGTGTAGATCTGTGCCTTTGCCTGTGCATTTTGATTTCAAGATGATTGGGTCACCTGTCCGACTTGGCCTGCAGGGGGTGTGATGGGGGGAAAGTAAGGATCCAGCCCATAGGCTGGATTCAATTCTCAACTCCTGCTTCAAAAGATTCTCAGCAAACTGAATGGGCAAGGAGCACATTATTTTCTGCTCAAGTCCAGGCACTTTGTCACTTCTCCCACTCTTTATCCTATTCTGAGATTCATGGGCAATTCAGGCTTGGCAAATTCCGATACAAACTGACCTGATTTGCACCTCCCAGACTAAAGTGTTGATTAGAGCTGAGCTCTCCACCAGCTTTCACACTTCCTAAAAATTCCAACGAGCTTCTTAGCACTAAAAACGTATCAGAATTTATTTTGAGTTAAAATATATTTTAAAAGGGACCAATAAAAAAAGAGCATTCCTATTTAAATAAATATTTAAAAGTAAATTATGTTGTGCAGATATTTTTAAAAATGCAGTTAAGACAGAAATGGGAAGGGATTTTTTTTTGGGTGAAAACTTGTGGACATTGATATGGACAGGAAATAGATCTATCCTTCCTGAAGAAGACAGAAGTGCCTGGCGTGCTCTGGTCCATGGGGTCACGAAGAGTCGGACACGACTAAACAACTAAACAACAACAACCCTTCCTGAAAAAGAGTCTCCACCCCCATCGTTCAGCCCGGAAACTGAGGTCCAGCTCTGAGGGCCTTCTGGCGATTCCCACACTGTGAGGAGTGAAGCTACAGGGAACTAGGCAGAGGGCCTTCTCAGTAGTGGCACCTGCCCTGTGGAACACCCTCCCATCAGATGTCAAGGAAATAAACAACTATCTGACTTTTAGAAGACATCTGAAGGCAGCCCTCTTTAGGGAAGTTTTTAATGCTTGATGTTTTATTGCTTATAATTATAATTATAATTATTATTCTGTTGGGAGCCACACAGGGTGGCTGGGGAAACACAGCCAGATGGGTGAGGTATAAATAATAAACTATTATTATTATTATTATTATTATTATTATTATTATTATTCCTGTTGCACAGATGTACATGGAATGCTGGCAAAGGAAGGAAGTTAGGGGAAAGGATTGATCTGTTCTTGTACACTCATAGAGCTCCCTTACTTTCTGTTATTGTCTTATGGTGGGGAAATGGGGATTCCTAACCATAATTAAGACATTTACTATGAGGAGCTGCTACCCACTCATGAAAGTTATTTCTGCCTCCCGGGTAGGGATGGACAAGCCCGGCCATTTCATTTCCCCCATTTTTTCCGCTCTTGAGTTCTCCATGCCTCTTCATTAGTTCATGCTTTCTTTTTTTTAGTTCTCATGAAAATTCATCAGGATTGTAGTGCAAATTTCTCCTTGATTGCAATTTTGCCTAATGTACACATTTCTGCAAAACAATTTCCCCTACTATGAAGTATTTTTGGATGTTATTTTCATGCTCATACATGCCCTAGTTTTACCCTAGTAGGTGTATTGTTGTACACATGACATGGCTGCTGGATCCCACTGCATAATTTGGAGAAGTTTGAATTTTGAAGGATGACTGTGCTTCGGTTCGCTTACTTTCAGAAAGTGTGAATTATATAGATTTGGCTTGAAATGCAAGTGGAATTGAATTTCCCCCCTAATCCCCACTCCCAGAGAGGCTTCCCACAAACTCTACATATTTTTCTGGTCCAAGTCTAATAAAATTAATCTTGCGTTTGCCCCGAGCACGATAACATTAATGAATCATATAACTGGAAATAAATATATATTTCCCATTGCCTCTGATTCCAGCTCTCCTCTTTGATTTCCTCCTTGACAATCTGCACCCCCTGGTGTACTCTCTCAGTACATATCAGTAACATACCATGTGCTCTTGAGGACCCAGCACAGCATAAATTGCATTTTTGCAATGTTTTAACTAGGTCTGTGGCATCATTAAGCAAATTAGGAAATAAAAAGGCTCCGGAAGCCCAGCAGGAAACCTTTAATTCTCAGGTTTGTTGTGGACTTTCAGTCCTATTCCTGATGAGAACTTAATGCCCATATACCCTGTTTTCAACCAATGGACTAAGTCACATGTTTACATCCTGGTATTAAGGTTAAAGGGTGGGGCAAAGGGGGAATTGATTAGGCTAATTGGGTTGGCTACTCAGTTCCTATTCTCCCATTGATGGGTAACAGGTAAGAAACTTTCTGTTCTTTAATGGGTGGCTTTACAAAAAGCCTTGTTTAAATAACAATACAACAATAATAATTTATTATTTATACCCCGCCCATCTGGCTGGGTTTCCCCAGCCACTCTGGGCGGCTTCCAACAGAATATTAAAGTACGTCTATTAAACATTAAAAGCTTCCCTAAACAGGGCTGCCTTCAGATGTCTTCTAAAAGTCTGGTAATTGTTTTTCTCTTTGACATCTGGTGGGAGGGTGTTCCACAGGGTGGGTGCCACTGCCGAGAAGGCCCTCTTCCTGGTCCCCTGTAACTTGGCTTCTCGCAGCGCGGGAACCGCCAGAAGGCCCTTGGTGCTGGACCTCAGTGTCTGGGCAGAATGATGGGGGTGGAGACGCTTTTTCAGGTATACTGGACCGAGGCCATTTAGGGCTTTAAAGGTCAGCATCAACACTTTGAATTGTGCTCGGAAATGGCATCAGACTGCAAGATACAACTGACCATATGGAACAGAGGTGTGGGAATTTTCCCAGACTGCATCCAACACTCAGGGAAACTTTGGGGATGTGGAATGGCAGTGGTGGGCAGGGCTGAAATCTAAAAGTGGTAGCTCTTTGTACAATAGACTACATTCAAGCCATACAAAAGCCAGAGGTTTCCACACACCCGCAGATCTCCATCCAGTCAAGCAAGAGCGACTATCACCTTCTAGCCTGCCTAAAGCTAGAAGAGTCTGTGGCCTACAGAGTCTCAGAGCCCAAACAGAGAGGCCTGTAGGGCTCCTAGAGCCCCCACTCCTACCACCCAGATTTAGAGGAAGAAGCATTTAATGACTAATTCGATTTTTATCAAATAAGGGTGCTGTGTTTCCCAGGGCTAAGACTGAGTAAATGTGTGTTCACTTCCTTTTTATAAGAAGGCTAATGAATGTTGACGGGTGAAATGCTTTGTCAAATATAATTCAGCATGGGCATGTTGAAGTTTTTGCTGTGTCCTTTTAGATCAGGGTCCATATTTCTAGAATGTTCTGCTCAATAAAATATGGTATTGCCATCAGCATCACCTTCGCCTAAATGAGTTACCTATAAGAGCAAAGCACTGAAATTGGGAGGTCAAAGGCAAACAACTTCTTTGCTGTGTAGCTGAAATGCAGTTTATGAGCCCGAAGCCCACATGTGGACCAATGTTAGGCATAGAAGATGGCATATAGAAGTGAAGGTTATATGGATGTAGGGGGTCCAATGCATTAAATGAGGCAGCAGGGCCAGACTGTGGACCGCACCTCCCTGTTGTCATGAGAACATAACCAGAGTCTTGCTGAATCATACCAAAGACTCATCTAATTCAGTCCTATTGTGGCCAACCTGCTACCTATGGGAAGCCCAATGGAACCGAGTGCTGGTGTTGGAGCAGGAGAAGTTCCCACATGCAGCTGTTACATCTTATATGGAAATATAAAGCATGATCAACAGAAACAACGATTCCAATGAATTTTGAGTTATGGCCACCTTTGAATAGCGGCTCCTTTGAAAGAAGGAACGCCGCGCTTCTTATTCTGCAGCTGTATTCTCCAAGAACATGAAAAGAGCAATCACATATAATGGATTGTTCTGTGCACCTATGAGGTTTCTTTTCAGTTCCATCATGTCAACGCATAGTACTGCACCATTGAGGGTCATGGACACAGAAGACTTAACAATGACTATAGAAGGAACTTGTCTCACATATGTAGGATTGTTCAACAGAGACCAAAACTGTGCCTTCCTGTACTTTGTACGATCACCTTTTTTTAAAAAAACCAAAAAATCCAGACACTTCCCTTGGGATACAGTTCCACAGCCTAATAAATTTCAACATTAATTAATGTTCCCTCATGCACAGAAATCTCACACGCCTTTTCTTTCTCTTTGAAGCTCAGGGGGAATGTTCATTATCTCTATCTGTCTTGCTCACCATTTCCTACCAGGCTTATCAAGGCCCCTTTGACTTTCTCTTTTCTTCCCCCTTTCTCCAAATGAGTTGAAGAGAGCATAATCAAATTAGGAAATAATAATGAGGCAACATGTACCATGGGTTTCATCTGACAAGCCAAATTCTCCAAAGGGCATCTGGATGTGTGAGTGATGAGAAGGCAGGATTCAGAAATATGGGGAGGGAGTTGACTCTAATGATAATTGGTCTATGAAAAGGCAGAATTAAGACTCAGCTTGTGTGTGGTGAAAAGAGGAAATGCTTTAAAAAAAAGAAAGAAAGAAAATATGCAACAATTACATTGTTGACTGCTCATGGGACTGTGAGACATCTGCAAATAAATGACTTAGTTCAGTTATGTCTCCGCTTAATGAGCTTCAGGAGACAGAGGCCCAACTGGAAGGCATAACCTAAGTTTGACTTTTACTCCCTTGGTATCTCTACTGATGATATTGCTGACTCACTCCATGTGGGTGTCTGCAAGGATCCTAGCCTCAATATGCAGGACATGAGAGCCAGTGTGGTGTAGTGGTTAGAGTGTCAGACTAGGACCTGGGGGAGGGGACAGGGTTCAAGTCCCCACTTGGCCATGAAGGTCACTGCCTTTCAGCCTAAACTGATTAAATGAGGAGGAGGATTTAATGGGGATGAGGAGAGCCATGTATGCCACCTTGAGTTCTTTGAAGAAGAAAATGTAGGATATAAATGGAACATATGAATAAATAAGTAAACTAGGCACTGAGATGCACAGCATCAGGGTACAGTGAGTCCTAAAGGCCTCTGGGATGGCATTGTGTAGACTGGTATGAAGGATGTTATGTATTCAGTGGTCTGAGTTTGCCTGAGCTTGAGTCTGGACTAAGGATTCTGAGCCCCTGTGTTCTGATTTGATACATGATATCCAATCACAGAACATTTCAGGATTTGGGCCTCTGCCATTGGCCCATAATCTCTGAATTATGATTCGCAGCTTGGAAGTTTAGACAGCCAATCACGTTGGAAGTGGGAGTGGCCCAGGCCTTCAGAAATATATATAAGCTGTTGCTTTGCCCCTGTTATCTAGTTCTGTTAGTTCAATAAAAGTTCTTGCTGTTATCACTGTGTCTTGCCTCGTGGGAACTCACCTACACTTCAGTGGACACAGACCAAATGACAGCAACAATATCATACACTGAGTCTTTCTACAATCAGCAGCAGGACTGCATGGTTGGAGTTGTGTTGAGCTGTTGGCTTCTCAACTTCCTAGCATCACTGCCACTTACTGAGAGAGAATGGGGCATCTCTCCATTTCTGAATTAACTATTACAATTCCCCCACCCCCACCATGTGTCTATAATATGTCTGTAACTTAGGATAACATTTCATGCATCTGATGGAAGTTGAGTCCATGGAAACTTATGTCTCAATAGATTTGTTAGTCTCCAAGACTTTATTGATTTTTATGCAGCAGACTAACATGGCTACCTTTCTGAAAATGGTCAAAAACTCCACTATTTCTTTGCGTCTCCACCCCCCCCCCCGCATTCATTCTGAGTCTTGTTCTGCTTATCAATGAAGCACCATCTTAATTCAGATCAGCTTCTTGAGAATCCAGGCCACATATCTGAAATTAAACGAATATTATCCACCCTCATCAAGAAACTTTAACATTAGTCACAGCAACACACTCAGCCATGATTTATTCATGAACTAGTGGAAACCAACTGCTTCAAAAATAATAATAAAGACTCCCAAATAGAACTCTCTCTTTTTGGCCTATTACAAAGATATCAACGGTAATTTTCTGTTCACACTATGAGATAATTGCCATTCTGTGATACATGCAGTACGGAATCCCACAGTTTTGTATTTGAGTGCTCTCATAAAAGCTATTAACTTGTTGAGGTTATTAAGCATTAATTTGACACGTCACTTCTTCGGAATGGATGAAAACTGGTTTTTTAAAAAAGGTAGAATATTAATTTAGGAATCGGGGGGGGGGGTTACCATTGACGGTATCAGAATAAGGCTATCAATGGCAACTAGTCATAAGGGCTATGGGTGGAGACCTTTCTCTCAGCAACATCCCTTCTTCCCAGGCCACACCCCTCCTCAAGTGGTTTTGCCTGGCTGGGATGTGTATTTGAACTGTGATAATGTCTCTTTCTTGCCTGGATGTAGGACTAAGACAGGTGCATTTGTATAAAACCCTCTAACTTGTGTGTGGTTGGAGTGGAGCAACTTTCACATTCATTGACTACATCCACTTTTCCCTCTGCCTCCCCCACCCCCCACTACCGAAAGGTTGTCCACAAGGCAATGTGGTCCTTAAATGGAAAAGGGATCCCCTATCCCTGGGATGCAGCATTCTGCTAGCAGGATCACTAGGGAACAACTGTGGAAGAGGGTTGTTGTCCCCATGTTCTGCTTGTGGGGTTCCTGTGATAATCTGGTTGTCCACTGTGAAAAACAGGATGCTGAACTAGAGAGGAATTTGGCCTGATTCAGCAGGGTTCTTCTTATGCTGTTAAGAGCCCAGTTCAACATCTGTATAGAAGGTTTGCCCCACTCACTTCAATGAGAGCAGCTCTGGTTCTTCCATTAGAGGGAATGAGGAAGAAGTTGAATCTCCACATTTCCACACCAGTTTGAGTTGTTTTTTAAGAGTCCTCATGAAATTATACCAGTCTTTTAGTGCAGATTTCTCCTAATATACTTATTTTTTGCAATTTTCCTTAATATAATGCCTTTGGAATGGTATTTTCATGTGTTTTTTATGTGTACTTTAAATATAACACAAACTATTAATTCTATGCATTTAATGAAGGAGGGATGAGCCTTTTCTTAGGCCCATGATATTTTCACATGTGTTCATTCACAACTCCATCACATCTTGTTACTGCATTATTATATATATATATATATATATATATATATATATATATATATATATATATATATATATATATATCATATACGGTGGTACCTCGGAAGTTGAATGGACTCAATTCTGGAAGTCCATTAGACTTCCAAAAAGTTTGGAAGCTAAGGCATGGCTTACAATTGGCTGCAGGAAGCTCCTGCAGCCAATCAGAAGCCGGGGAAGTCGCATCAGACATTTGGGTTGCAAAGAACGTTCGCAAACCAGAACACTCATTTCTGGGTTTGTGGCATTCATGAGCCAAAACGTTTGACTCACAAGGTATTTGGGATCCAAGGTACGACTGTAACTATGATTTTTTAAAAACATATTTTCTCTCAAAATGTGCATTTGTAAGCATTTCTCAAATACTCATTACTAAAAGTATTTTCTTCCCAATGTGCGCATTCTCTGAAAACTGTTTTGATTGTGTGTGTGTATGTGATGAGGACGGTGTCAGGACACTTGGGTGTGTGTCTGTAAAACTTGTGGCTAACTGCATTCCATTTCCTGCATTAGTCTTGGAAGTGTAGATCGGGTTAGTTCATATTGGAAATCACAAGAACTGAAGCCCTTGTGGATTAATTTTGGCACTTCAACTAACATATTATGGTGCTCAGCCTTGAAGAAGTTGGCCATCTTTGCTTTATAAGCCAGACATGTCACACAGTGCCATCTTGTGGATATCTTGGAAAATCTACTTCGAAGGGTAGACAGTCTAATGAACCTTAAGGAAACCCCAACAATTTCCTTGACCATAATTAATTGAGAACCTCAGAAACTGGAAGGATGATTCAGAGGAAAGCCCTGCTGTGCACACTCCATTAAAACGAATGAGGTGAAACATATACTTAAGAAAAGAGTGTGGTAAAAGCCTCACAAATTTCATTATTTTTGTCTGGAGGGGGTAATACAAAAAGCTGCAATCCTATGCATTATTTAAGTAAACGACTCACTAAGGCCTCATCCACACTTCCACTCTCCCTGCTGCTTTCTCCCAGGAAAACCTGCCCAAATTTCAACTGGGTTTTCTCTGGATTGATATTTGCTCTGATTTAGTATAAGCAGCATGTTTTCTGGGGAAAGCAGTGGGTCAAAGGCAAAACTGCTTGGACCCACGATATCAAACTAAGTCATACAGCAAGTATGAAATCAAGTGGCTTAAGTTAGGCAGTTGATTTCAATGGACCTACTCACTATATGATGAAAGCTGAATAGCACCCTATGGGTGTACGGCACAAGGGCCCCATTTTGAGCAGGACATCCCAGCCGCCACCCTGGCTTCTGATGCCAATCCTGGATGTCCCATTTTGGCTTCCGCTGCCTCCATGGCCTCCCAGCCGCCGCCGCCGCAATCACCCAGGAACCAAAAGAGCGTGGAACCAAATGATACATGTTTTCTGGTGCTATGTTCTCCTATTCTTCTGGTATGTGGATGGGTGTGGTGGACAGTGGTGGTGGGATGGTGGGGGTGAGGAGGAGGGATGGTGTGTGGGGGGGAGGTCATGTCCTGATTTGCCCTTCCAGTATATTGGAGGGCATATAAGGGTTCAACCCAAACCCACAGAGGGTGGTCAGGTGCTTTGGTTTGTGAACTTTGCCTTGGAAGCAGAACATGTTCCGCTTCCTGTTGAGTGTGTTCCATTTGTAAATTGAGTCCCCTGCTGCTATGGGAAAGCACGCCTCAATTTAAGAATGCTTTGGTTTAAGAACGGACTTCCGGAACAGATTAAGTTCATAAACTAAGGTACCACTGTATGTGAATATCTATCACTGTATCTCAGAGAGCTATTGTGAGTTAAACACTGAGGAAAGACGCTGTTCTAAGCTCCTTGAATGAAGGGTGGAATACAAATCTGGTAGATATTTTACAGTATCAGCAAAATTCTGTTGAGACCACCCACCATTTCTGCAACCTAGCTAAATTCCCTATGTACGATGCAGTTCGATGCACAATTATTTGGGACATGGATTACATTATCTTCATTGACAGAAAGGAGCAGCTGGGGGAAAGGCATGCCAGTTTTTGATCATTTTTCACAAAGGGGATTGGAATTCAATAGAAATAAATGGTGTTCAGAGCAATACAAATATTGGAGCTCTGTAACAACTGATGCTATTAAACCTTGCCTGGAAAGAAAGAGAAGGCAAAGTTAATATTCCAAGAGCTGAAAATGTAGGGCAGCTGCATTATTTTATACATTCCCACAGAAATCTTACAAAGTGCCCCCACCCCCTGGAAGATATTTATATCTTTGATCAGAAAAAAGAGCTATTGCACATACCTAAAATTCCAAGATAGGATGATATACTGTGTATGAATTGGTGCATAATGATGGTTCAATAAATCTGTGTCATATGTCAGTCTTTCGCTGGTAAAATTAGTACATGTGATTCTAAACCAGAATAATGAGCTCTTGGCAGTATGTAAAATGTAGCTTTCTTTCATGTACGTGGGAGGGCAAATATTCCATTTGTCATCATCAACTTCCTATACCACATTTTAAATTCTTGTAAAGCAACCCATTTACTACCTAAAATTTAGTGCCTCAAAAATGGAAAAAAAGATGAGTTTTATTATTTCAGTTTTTAGAGTGAACATTATCAAATCTGTTTTCAAGTTAAAAAACAACAACAACTACGAGGCAGAGAGATGCTTAAGGTTGGCATAATAGCATGGCGGCAAAGAAAATGCAAAATATGAGGTATTTGAATTTCAGTTGGTGCTGAATTATATCTGTTGCCAACTATTCACTGTCTAATGACTTTAGGTCCCAACAGTAACTGCTGATAGGGTTGGGAATGCTTATGGAAATGTGACTGAGAAAATGGAGTCTTTGGCTGAATACAAGCTCTACCTGTGGACAAGTAGATCATCCTATTTCTGTGTCATGGCAGTTTCACATGTGCTCCATCATAGGACCACCCCGGCAGGTTTTTCATGGATTGTTCACAATGCACATGAGAAACTTGCATTTAAATTGCCCATCTTCTGTACACACATTCTACGTGAAAAATACATGTTTTTGTATGCCTTCTAATGCATTTCTCCACAAAACATAGCTTTGTGCACTTTTTAAAAAACAAAAACAAAAAAACCTTGATACAGCATCACTAATTGCAGAGTAATGCACGATCTGAGTGATAGCTGTGTTCTGATCTGCATAAAAGGTCTAGGATTAGTCAAGTAGCTCAGTTCACTTCCTAACATGGACCAAACACATTTCTCCTCCATCCCTAGCCCCACATTCCCTGTTCACTGCAGGCTTTGCTCATGTTCCTTTTCCTTGGCTCCTGCTTCCTCCATCTCTCCTTGCACTGGCTTCCTTGCCCTAGTTTGCTGCATAATTTGCCTCCTTTCCCCAGACCTTCAGCACTGCCTTGCCTCAATTTGTTCTGGTTTACTGTTCCTTTCCTTTATACCTCCTTTCCTTGGCCACCTCCTATTTCTGTCCCACTTTCCCTCAGGTACCTAGAATGTAACCCTCTTCCTCTCTTTGCTTCATCTCATAATTACAATAAATGAGCATTGGTCCTCTATGTCATGGGTTAGGAACATCAGGCCTGTTGGCCAAATGTGGCCCTTACAGCCTCTCTGAGTGGCCCTCAGAACTCTCCCCAGGCTATACTCCTCACTGACCCTGCTTTGCATCATGACTCTTTTTGCCTGGTCGGAATGTGTCCTTGAGCTCTGACAATGCCTCTTGCTTGTCTGGATGAAGGATGGAGAGCAGCATGTCAATGGGTGTAGAAACTGCCATACTACACAAAAGGGACCTTTATAATCATTTATCTGTTTGCTTTTGCCTCTGCCTGGCATGTGGCCCTTGGAAGGCTGGCCAGAATGGAATGTGGCCCTTGTGCTGAAAAAGGTCCCCCATCCCTGCTATAGTCCATCATGCTGCATAGTCAACTAGAGGCTCCTGGAATGTCCACTGATGGACAAAAGTCCTACTCTATGGTCCCTACGCTTTGGGAATGGGTATTCAGAGGAACACCGCCTCTGAATTTGGAGGTTCTGTTTAGCTTTGCTGGCTCACAGCCATTTAGAAACCTGTCATCCATAAATTAGTCTAATCCCATTTTAAAGCCACCTGAATTTGTGGCCTTCAGCCCATCTGATGACAGCAAGTGCCATTAATTATGCAGCATGTGAAGAAGCGCTTTCTTCTCTCTCTCCTGAAACTCTTGCCAATCATTGTCGCTGGATGATCCTGAGTTCTTATATGATGAGGGAGAAAAGTAAAATCTCTTTTCCCTTTCTCCACAACATGCATAGTTTTATCAACTTTTCTCATATCTTTCCTCAGCTATGCCATTTTCTATGCTAAATAGCTCTGGTAGCTTTAGCCTTTCTCTCTACAGAAGATGTTCCAACACTTTAGTTATTTGGTTGCCCTTGTCTAGGCCTTTGGCAGCTCCCTGTTTTGAGGTGGGGCTAGCTAATTGCACACAGTGTTATAGATGTAGGCATACCATGGGTTTTTATAAGGACATCACTATATTTGATGCGTGTTTGATGTATTACGCTGATCTAATGATTTGCAATGCATTTTGTATTTGCTTTATGAATGGAATGTTATTGTTGATTTTATGCTGTTCACTGCCATCACATATTTTCTTGGTAGTGTAGAAATCTTTTGTAAATAAATAATATTGCCTGTTTTACTTTCAGTTCAGATCTTAATGACCCCTTGAATGAGATTTGCCTTCTTTTTCACCACTTTACCAAACTGAGCTGACATTGGATTGACTTTGAACAATGATCTCATTATCAGTTTCCTAGCCAGGTGCCTCCAGTTGAGTCTCTGGCAATGTATTTGTGAAACTGAGGTGTTTTGCCTCAATGTGCATCACCTGACACTTCAAGTCTCATTTGCCTTTTGGTTGCCCATACAACTAGTTTGGACAACTTCTTTTGAAGTTTCTCACATTCTGCTTGGATTTTCACCATGAGGTATTTATCATCTGCAAACCCAGTTAATTCACCTCTTGCCCCAACTCCAGATAATTTATGCAAGCAGTCAGTAGAGCATGTTAATCTCAAGGTCATGGATTTGAGCCCCACATTGAGCAAACGATTCCTGCATTGCAGGAGGTTGGACTAGATGGCCCTCGTGGTCCCTTCCAACTCTATGTTTCTATGATTTGGGGATCCCACTACTTGCTCTCCTCCATTGTGAAACTTTATTTGCATCTTCAGCTTTGTGTTCTTTAATTAGGTACCAGTCCAAGGGTTTGCACAGGAGCCTTTGTTGAGGAAAATTCTCAAAAGCTGTTTGAAGCTCAAATATATGCCTAATAGGCATATCTTTATCTACATATTTATTGGCACCAGAACAATTTCAGAAGGTTGGCGAGGCTGACTTTCATCTGCAGAAGCCACGCTGATTCTTCCTCAGCAATGATTGATCTTCTATTTGTTGAATAATTCTAACTTAAATAATAATGTTTTCTACTAGCCCCCCCCCCCCCCCCGCGCCTTGCAGTAGACTTATGGGCTTGGCTCCTTCTGAAACAGTAACAGTACATAAGGTAAACACAATTTGGTTTCTGGACAATCTTTGGAAATTCCACCATAGGATTCCAAGCACTCCTTTGCCAGTCAAAGCAAGGAGTTTCCAGTCATGTGGCTACATGGTGGGAATTGCTCTACTCTTCTTCTTCTTTGGTGATCACTTGTAGCCGGATAAGATTGTCTTCCATGAACATGGTCTTAACAGTGAGTCCATAAGTGACTATGGAGGCCAATTCTGGATCCACATGTCCTTCCACAGTGAGGACATAGATTTCTGGGCAGGAGTTGATCACAATGAGGGTTTGCCAGCATGCCTTCCTTTTAGCATGTTTTTTCCTTTCATCCTGAGTTTGAGCGTCTTCAAAGTCCATGATACCTCTGGTAAAGGCTGTTCTCCAACTGGAGTGCTCACAGGCCAGTATTTCCCAATTGTCAGTGTTTATATTACAATTATTATTTTTTAGATTTGCCTTGAGAGAGTCTTTTAGATTTGCCTTGAGAGAGTCTTTTGTTGACCACCAGCATTACACTTTCCATTTTTAAATTTGGAATAGAGTAATTGTTTTGGAAGAGGATAATCAAGCATCTGCACAACATGACCAGTCCAGCGAAGTTGATGTTGAAGAATTATTGCTTTGACACTGGTGATCTTTTCTTTTTCCAGTACACTGGCATTAGTTTGCTTGTCTTCCCAAATAATGTGCATTTTTTTCCAGAGATACCATTGAAAGAATCTTTTGAGGAGTTGGAGATGGCGTTTATAAGTGGTCCATGTTTCACAAGCACACAATGGGGTTGGTAGTACAATAGCTTTGTAAACAAGCATTTTGGTTTCTCTGCAAATGTCCCGGTCCTCAATTAACTGCCTATCACAAAAGCATCTTGAGAACTAGTGGGGCAAGGGCAAGAGGTGCTTTCCCCATCCCTGTACCCATTGATAGCCTTTCAAGTTGTCTAAGGTGGTGCCCATCACTACCTCTTCCATTAGGAAATTCCATGCACACTGTATGAAGAAATAGGTTTTTTCATCTGTCAATTCAGCTACATTGGATGACCCCAGACTATAATATTATCAGTTAGGAGACACCCACATTTATTTGCTTTCTCTACACCATGCATAATTTTATAAAGAAGTACCTCTAGTTATGAACTTAATTCGTTCTGGAGGTCCATTCTTAACCTGAAACTGTTCTTAACTAGAGGCGTGTTTTTGTTAATGGAGCCTCTTGCTGCCGCTGCACCGCCAACACACAATTTCTGTTCTCATCCTGGGGCAAAGTTCTCAATTCGAGGTAATGCTTCCAGGTTAGCAGAGTTTGTAACCTAAAGCGTTTGTAACCTGAGGTGTTTGTAACTCGAGGTACCATTGTACACATCTATTATATCCCTTCTCACTTGCATTTTTCTAAACTAAAAAGCCCAAATTACTTTATGCTATTTTTTGTTAATTACATAGCTGGAATGTAACCGTCAAACCCTATCCCTGACCTGTTATATGAACAGCAGGTAATTGTTCAACTTTTTTGTTGTTGTTGCTTTGAGCACAGAATTACCTTACTGATACCAATCAAATTGGTTTCGAGTTGGGTACTGTTGCAAAAATATTTTGAAAACCAGGATGTCCATAGCTGTAATTGCTACAGTAGTTTGACATTAATGACCCTGCAGCTCAGGATGAGACAAAAAGGAAAACAATAGTAACAGTATTCACTGCAAAAGGCAACAGCTGCATTTGAAGGCAACATTTTATTGTATTATGCAAATATGTTTGCACATGCCTGTTACAAACTAGCACAGTGCCTTTCTCGATGGCAAGGGATGAACAATTAATATTTATTTTCTCTGGCTGTGATCAGAGTGGGGGGGACCTTGTACACCATTAAATCAAATTAGTGAAAAGTTTATAATATGGAGAAATGCATATGTGCTAGCGGGTTTTCATCACAGTTCATTTATAATTCAGTGAACACCACAGATATTATCACAAAGAAACAGCTCTTTTTCTGCATTTCTTGTAAGGCACCACTAAAAACATAAGAAGAGCCTAACCCGTTCAGCATTCCCGAATAAAACCACCATTGCCACCACAGCTTCCATGGATAGCCTTGTCTCACCTTGACTTTGTCTTTTAAAGCCATTCATGTTGGTGAGCCCCTGGATGGATAGTAAACTTAATAGGCAGACAGGTCACCTGCTCCCAGTCTTGCCCATGCAAATTACCCTGTGCAAAAATTGTGCAAATCTGTGCCCTCTTTTCGTTGTTGTCAGTTAGGTATTTCATTATTCTGCCATGAAAGCATGTAAGATCTACCGTTTAAAGAAATAAAACTGCCATTCTGCAGTGGGGAGTAGGGGTGGGAATAGACAAATGGCATATGATTCCTGTTTTCTTATCCCACAATAATGAAAACAAAAAGTTGTTCCCCCTTGTCTCTTGATAGGAACAACAATACTATTTCTCCTGCAGTATATTTATCACTGCAGAAGCCATTGCCTTGAAGGCTATGTATGTATGTATGTATGTATGTATGTATGTATGTATGTATAATCTATCCATCCATCATCATCATCATCATCATCATCTAATAATAATAATTTATTATTTATAGCCCGCCCATCTGGCTGAGTTTTCCCAGCCACTCTGGGTGACTTCCAATTGAGTGTTAAAAACAATACAGCATTAAATATTAAAAACTTCCCTAAACAGGGCTCCCTTCAGATGTCTTTTAAAAATAGGGTAGCTGCTTATTTCCTTGACATCTGATGGGAGGGTGTTCAACAGAGAAGTGTGACTAGCCCTGCATGTGGAGGAGCAGAGACATGAACCCAGTTCACCAGATTACGAGTCTACCGCTCTTAACCACTACACCACCCTGGCTGGAGCGGGGAAGGCATGAGGTACATGGTGCAAATGCAGCAGTGGGGCCAATCTGGCGTTCTTTCTGGTGCATCCCCATCTCTGCCCCCTTGCCTCACTCTCTTGTTAAGTCACAGTGACACCAGAGATGGGACGTCAGGGAAGCACCAGGGCCCACACCAACCACTACAACACGGAACCATTCTGAGGCTGTAACTCAGGAGAGAACAGTAGCTCCCTCTAGCAGGCAAAAGCTATAGATAATGCAGACAAAACCATTTCCTCCTCAGACTTCATATGTGGCTCTGCAGTAAATTGCAAGCCACTATGGCAGTTCAAAGACACGGCTGTTTAGTTTCACTTAGCTACACAGCTAATTAAGGTATAATTCCAGCTCATTGTGATTAACTACCAATGCTTTATTAGAAGGATATTTAATTAGTATTAGCTCTAACACTTTTCCAGTAGAGAAGGACTCATTCCATAATGGCCGGACTTCACCGCTAAGTTTACGAAATCCAATTGCTATTTAACGAGCAAGCTGATTCTCTATGTCGCAGCAGAGGGAAAAAAAGATGCTGGATTATTTTCCAGGATCATTGATTTCATGGCGATTTGAACAGATGCACAAGTAATTGGCAATATACTTGAAGGTCCAGTATTGTTCTCTTGTGAAGTTTTTCTTTGACTATCTTGCTACTTTGTTCCGAGTGCTGTGGTGATGTGGCCCACTTCCAATTTTTGGAAGCTACAATAAATTCATTATAGTTCTCAAAACAGTGTAGATTCAGTTCATAAAGTCAGATTTTCAGTGGCTCCACACTCCCCTGCTGAGAGCTGGATGACATGGGCTGTCCTAAGCAATAGGAATCGATTGCCAAAAGGGAATCGATTGCCAACTCAGCCAAAAGGGGTGCAGAATTTTTTATCATCATATCATTAATAATAGGGGTGTGCACCGGCTCTGTGTGAACCCAAAAAGTATGAGGCAAATGGGGATGACTTGGAGATTTCTGAATCAAGTCACACCATTAACAAGGTATTATAAATTTTGTAAACAGCTTTGGGTTTTTTTCCTCACAATCAAGTGGTATATCAATTTAATAAAATAAAATAAAATATTTTTGGGATCAGGGGTTCCTGAAGCTTTCAAGTCACTCAGGGGTCTCAGCTGCTCAAAAAATGTATGGGTTTTGTTTTGTTTTCCTGAGAAATGAAGCCATGACTGGGGAAACACAGAGTTTGAGAAAGGAGGGGTGTAATAGTGTGGAGGGGAGCAATCTTTTCTTTTGATGGACAGAGCTAGCTTTTAATAACATGGAATTAATTTCCCAGGACACTCCAATCACAGTGATTTGAGAAACAGATCAAAAACTGATTTTCACATGGATCTATGATTTCCCCTATTAAAGTCTATGCAGATATTTCCATTCAACCTCATAAACCTAGAAGACATGGACCCTCCTCAATTACGCTTGGGGTAACAGGGTCTCAAGGATTTTTTTTGGGGGGGGGCTGGGTGACATTTTCAGCACCACAGTCTTTCCTAGTGATTCAAGCTCTTTTCTTCCTCCAGCAGCCCTCTGAAAATTCCTGTTGTACCCACTGCAAAACAGTAAAGTCTGCCCTAGCAAACTGCAGCTACCCTTCTGTAATTTGTTAGGCTTCATATCTCTTCATGCCTCCGATTCTGCCAGAAAATGTAAAGTGATACTTTTTTTAAAAAGTAAAATTTAAAGGTGCCCTGCACAAAAATGCCTGTATTGTATCTGTGTACAACTCGACAGGTTTAAACCACTCTAAACGGGTTGCTCTTCCTGACGATTTCATCCACATCTGTGAAAAGGGTGGTGGTGGGGAGAGTTGTAGACATTTTTAAATTCCCTATGATGGCGAATGGGAAGGGAGAAATTGAACTTTGTTTTTAACAGATCTAATTCAGTCCCGAATCACAAGTCAGATTGCAAAGACACAAAGAAGCTCCAGAACAAAGCTTTGGAAGCTTCCCAAGGTGACAGGAAAAAGTCAACTCTTGTGGCAGGTGCACACCCCTAACAATAAATTCTTCTTCCCTTCTGCTTTTTGGGGATATGTTCTAACAGTTAGCATGAGATATCCACAGGACCATGCTCAATCCAGGTTCTGAATTGTTTTTTTTTCCAATTAACTGTAAATTGTACACATAAGGAAGAAAAAAAACCAAAAACCACTGTATGCATGTCATTGGCAGATGGGTCTAGAAAGCTGATGGGCTCCTTCAGACAGTGGGCCTTGGATTGCAGCCCACTTTGCAAACACTTAATCTGGCTGCGATATGCCCATTTCATTTCATTTCACTGGCACTCAATCCAAAATCTGTTCCACCTGTTCTGTGCAGATCTTTTGAAAGAACGCATGAAAAGTTGATATTTAAATTGCATGTATAGTCATATGCATCATTGCTCATGTTGTTGTAAGGACATTATTCAATGCTTTTCAATGCATTTCCCTACTAAATATGCATTTGAAAAACAACAACAACAAAACCAATTTTGTGTGCACTTTTTGCACTGTGAAACGACATTGCAAAACCCTGAAAAGTGTGTGATCTGCCCAAGAGCTGCTTTCCAGTCAGCAAGCAAGTTAAGCACCATCAATTGGGGCCATTCTCCTGTGAAAAGCGGATCAAAAGAATTGCTCTTCCATTTCTACGCACACTTCCTTCTCCTGCTCCAGACTTGCATGGAAAGTAAGAGAAAATGTTGAAAGGGCAGCCAAAATCATAACAAACAAAGGGAAGAAAAGGAGAGACTTTTTGACAAAAATGAGGGAGAAAATTAAATTGAACAGACTTGTTTTGGTTTAATTCTAATCCCAATAGTTTCTACTGCAGGGTCTTCAGGTTAGCATCAGTCACTTAAGTTTCATTGATTCCGTTGGTCTCAGTAAACATAATTGACTGATGAATTGATTTCTATTAAGTTTTTGCAATTCTGAGAACCTGTCTTTTGGACAGATTGATTTCAAAGGCCAGAAGGGAACATTATTGGACTGCAGGCAGCATTAAACATCAGAGACCTTCACCCAGAGATTCTTTTGCCTGAACTGACTAACCCATATGGCTACAAGATAGGAATGCTTCCACAATTCTCCCTAGCTGAAAAATTCCTTAGCTGAACTTCTCTCCGTGTTCTGGGTTAGGGTGGGATATTGTGTTACGTATATACAGTGGTACCTCGGGTTAAGTACTTAATTCGTTCCGGAGGTCCATTCTTAACCTGAAACTGTTCTTAACCTGAAGCACCACTTTAGCTAATGGGGCCTCCTGCTGCTGCCGTGCCGCTGGAGCATGATTTCTGTTCTTAACCCGAGGTACTATTTCTGGGTTAGGGGAGTCTGTAACCTGAAGCGTATGTAACCTGAAGCATATGTAACCCGAGGTACCACTGTGTGTGTGTGTATAGTAAGAATTTAATAAATAAAATCAAAGGTGGATAAAGAAAGGTTGTTCTCCCTCTATCGCTAGAAAGTTGAAAGATTAAGGGTAGAAGAAAGAAAGTCCTTCTTCACAAAAGCACATAGATAAAACTATCCAATTTGTTGCTGCAAGAAGTAGTGAGTGTCACCAAATTGGATAGATTATGGCTAATAATAATAATAATAATAATAATAATAATAATAATAATAATTTATTTCTACCCCACCCATCTGGCTGGGTATCCCCAGCCTCTCTGTTTGGCTTCCAACAAAAGATTAAAAATACATTAAAACATGAGCCATTAAAAAACTTCCCTAAACAGGGCTGCCTTCAGATGTCTTCTAAATGTCATGTAGTTAGGGTAAAGCTATCAATTGCCACTAGCCACAATGTCAGGCATGGAGAGCCCTCTCCCCCTCTGGTAGCATCAAAGGCACGAATAACAAGCAGTTTGTATTTTATAGTCCTTTTTGTTCAGTCATCTGGTTGCAAAACAAGAACCCATGTCTCCACACAAAGAGAGACGTTGGCTACTCTGAGCTCCTCCTCTTCTGTCCCCAACAATCCTGAGCACCAGTGGGAAGTCCCAGGAGTCCCACCCCTCTGTCTTCTCTGTTCTAGAATGTGGAGGGACCAACGGGCCCGTGGAGATGGAGGATCCCCCATATTCTCCAGGGAGGTCTCTGCCAGCTGTGCTCTCACTTCCCCTTCCTCCTCCCCTATCTCGTAACTAGGCAATTCTTCCTCAAATGTTATAGCATCTCTCTCTCCTCCTGAAACTACAGTAGACAAGGGGAACAAAACTTCCCCCTCCTCCTCCTCCTCTTCGGAGAGAAGCTGATTAGACTGAGTGCACACTTCCCAGTCTTCCTGTTCCGACCAGTCCCTGACACACAATGACTATGTTCTGCCTTCACTGTTGGAGGCAGCCTGAATGCCAGTTGCTGGGAATCTCAAGCTATAGTCAAGGAATCACAGAAATGTAGAGTTAGAAGGGACCCTGGGGGTCATCCACGCTGTTGAGTGCGTAGAGTGCTATTGTACACAGGTCCTTCTTTTGGGCTTACCCTAGGCATCTGGTTTGCTACTGTGAGAACAGGATACTGGACTACATAGGCCACTGGTCTAATTCAACATACTTTCTTATGTTTTTATAGTCTTATCTACATACACACCTAGACCGAATAAAGTAACGATGCAGCAAATCTAAGGAAGTTTCCGTAATGCTTCTACATTATCAGCACCTTTTAGTATTAAGAGTTTCTATACTGGTGGCATATGGAATCATAGAATTGTAGTGTTGGAAGGAGCCTCAATGGTTATCTGGTCCAACCCCCTGCAATGCAGGAATCAACTTTAAGCGACCACAAAACTATTTGTTTATCTTAAGAGTTAATAGTCACTGAAATTGGCTCAAATTCATTCTATTCACACATTAGGCCATTTATCACTGTTCAACAGTCAATAGCCAATGGTAATATATATCTATACAAATCAGCTATTTAGCTGGCCTATTTTTTTTCCCATGTCCATTTTTCCACACAATTATCAGTTATTCAAAGTTTTCCAACAGACATATTTATTACATAGATTGAAAGCAAAATAATATTGACAGAGATTACTTTGTTCAGGAAGTGTGAAGGAAGGTCTGGTTAGATGCCATGATCCCTTTCATGGCTCTCCTGTGTTTGGAGAAGTTAGTGCACTAGCCAGTTCTGGCCTCTCCCTGCCCCCCCCCCCCGGTTCATTGACTATCCTCCCTTCTCTCTTGCCCATCCACAATCCACACGGGAACAGGGTCTCAAAAGTATGGTATGCAAATATCACTTTTCTACCATTCATATGCCGTGTCTGCTATAGTATAAAATTTGCTGTTGTATTACAGATGCTAAGTGGATTTCATCATACTAGAAGCATCAAGCATGAGTCACAGGTGGGAGAGACACCTAATAGCCAGGGGATGCAAGAGAGAAAGATACAATAGTGGTGGTCAGTGAAAGATGAAGTGTTTTCTATTTGCCACCTGCGTCACCTTCATTAAGGCTTTGTGTAGGCATCATGGCAACGGAGTACAAAGAGCCTTTTCCCCCAACTGTTTCTTTCTTCCCATTGCTGAGCTTAGTGCTGTACAGCTACATCTCTCTCTCTCTCTCTCTCTCTCTCTCTCTCTCTCTCTCTCTCTCCCCCAGTATCAGAATAATACAGCTCAGACAAATATGCCTGGGCCTGCCTACATTAGGCATAAAAACCTTGTGAAGACAGCCAAAGCAATATGCACTCAAAAGAATCAGAAATATCGGCAAGCCCTCCACCTTCTGCTAGTATGCTTCAGTAAACCTGCCTTCAAGTGAGGATAGCAGCAGGGATGAAAAGGCCAAAAATGCAAAACAGTCTGAGTTCCCGGGGTACTTCTAATGAGTTTTTGAAATGCTATGTGTCAGTGACTAGTAACTCTAGGATAAACGGCAAATAGTTTTGTGGTAGCTTAAACAAATTAACGTTTAAAGTTTTCAAGGTACCAATAGACTATATGTTGTTGTTTTGTTGTATTTGAGCAATTATATCCCGTCCTCCTTATGTAAATACTAGGAGTGTGCACCGGCTCTGTGTGTACTGCAAGTAGTGAGTTGAATTGGGTGATTCAAGGTAGTGCTTACCTGACCCCTGACCATTAGGTCCAGTCGTGGCTGACTCTGGGGTTGCGGCGCTCATCTCGCTTTATTGGCCGAGGGAGCCGGCGTACAGCTTCTGGGTCATGTGGCCAGCATAACAAAGCTGCTTCTGGTGAACCAGAGCAGCGCACGGAAACGCCGTTTACCTTCCCGCTGGAGCGGTACCTATTTATCTACTTGCACTTTGACGTGCTTTCGAACTGCTAGGTTGGCAGGAGCAGGGACTGAGCAATGGGAGCTCACCCCATCGCGGGGATTTGAACCGCCGACCTTCTGATCGGCAAGTCCTAGGCTCTGTGGTTTAACCCACAGCGCCACCCGCATCCCTAGTTCTTAACATTACTCAGCTGAAAAACAGTGGATAGTTCTGCCTGAAATTTGGCAGGTTTAATCCACTCTGGAGCAGCTCCTTTGCCTGCAAATTTCATCCACTTATGTGAACAACAGTGTTCTCCTGGCAAAGTCATGTTGTGGGAGTTCTAGGTGGGCAGTGCTGACATCCCATATACCTTCAGGACACTGGCACCACCACCCCAGAGCCCCCTGCCTCATCCCATCATTGCCCTGGTGAACACAGTGCCACCACCTCTGAGAGGGTGCTGCTGCTGTGTGTCTCCCCCCCCCCCAATCCACCACTGCTATCAACAACAAATGCAGCACTTCTGCATATCCTGTCCTCAATATTCTGTAACTGTCACCTTGGCATCAGCACCCTTTGATTCACATCAGGATGGCTGAAGAAGGGTAGAAGCTGAAATGTTTGCTTTGACTTTGATACCTCTGTTTTGTTAGTCACAGCAATAAATATGCAATTTTAGTAACTGCATCCTTTCGCTATCCAGATCACACTTCTCCGAATTGCTGTTTGCTGCTTTAAAAATCATATAATTGCAAGCACAGCAAAGCACAACTGATCATGCCAGAATATTTCTAGCTCATTTCTGCCACAGGCTCTGATTTCTCTTCATCAGCCAAATAGGAGGAACTGTGATCATTTGGATAATCAGTTGGGCTTACATTTGGGAGAGCTGTGCCATGGACTCACTTCGTTTTTGGGGGCAGATCAGGACTTCTTGCTTCAGGTCCCCACCTGTAAAATGGTGACCTATTTTATTGCATAATTTGTTGAATGGATGAACACACTAAAGCACCATAGATGGAGGATTTCTGGGCAAGAAACAAGGCTAAGGACGTTCCCACAGTTTCTCTTAATTGCTTTCACCGCTTCATTGCTCAGCAACCTCTGCCTTGAAACTTCCTTAGATCCATTGGGCTTAGCTGCCTGCTACACTTTAAAGAAATGGCACATATAACCTGGATGTTTTATTCAACCGTTGACTGGAATTTCACCTTCACATTTAATACAGGGAAAATAGAATCTCTGGTACTTTGGCCACATCAGTTAGCACTCCTGTGATGAATGCTTGATAATGTAGATCTGGATGTACCGGTATATCTTTTTGCTATATTCAAATTAGATTGATATTAAAACACAAGTTGTTGTTTTTAATCAGTTTGAAAACTGAGGACATGCGGGAGAAGAAACTTGCCAAATTACAGGCAAGTATGCCCAGGGGCTATTGTGATAGGTGATTTTACATTTTAAAAAACAAATAACTAGAAAAGGCAAAAAAAATTCACATTGCCCCCACTTCCTGGAAGTACTTTCCATGTAGAAGGAAAGAGGAAGGGAGGAAAAGAAAGAAAGAAAGAAAGAAAGAAAGAAAGGTTTGTTTGCAAAAGAATCATGCTACCTTTTTAGTCTAGCTGTGCTGTTTAGATCCTGCTTTCACACCCAAAGCTCAGAGAAGTATGATTTTAGTGAACTAGGAAAATAATTCATTGTGATTCTGCTTGGGATCATTTGCTTGGGATCATTTGGGCTATTCCCAAAAAAATTATACACAAACTTTTTTTTTAGCACAGCAGTCCAACACTGTTACTGTTCCAGAAAGCAAATGAAAGCAATTTCTTTCTGACTTTATTATGTCACCCACACACATACACAGAGTCAGGAATCCACTAATTTGTGCTCAGACAGGCAGCAAAACAGCAACCTTCTTTTCCCCAAGCCGTATATCCCAGAAAAAGGAAAATATTTACAACACCACAGATATCTTTTAAGTAAATAAAACACTACCATTTCCGATTGTCCTGAGCTAGATAGAAAGAGGGAGGAAAAACTCCATTTTATAAGCCAGGAGGAAAGCACAGAGCAATTTATTTTGAGCAAACAGATAGAAGTAGGAAAGCTAACACATTTTTGGTTACCTGTTTTTAAAAAACAAGGGTAAGGACAGATCACAGCAGCTCCACATGCTCACTGAAATGGTGATCTGCGTTATTAAAATTTCCTTAAATGCTGTGATCACCACTCCAATGTTTATAAGCCTTTTGTCTCTCTTGTTTCTTCCTCTATCAAATCATCCCCCCCCCCGCTCCCAGACTTAGTAGATGGCACTCACAATTTCCCCTCCACCCAGGCCTTTAGGCTCTCTTAAATGTCTATTCCAAACATGCCAGCATGTTAGATCCCTGTCTCCCTAACTTCATAAAGTCATCCCTTAGATGTATGCGGGAAGAAGGAGTGGTGGGCATTGCTGGCCCAAGTCATTTGCAGGGGAAGAAGAAGAAAGAAGTGTTCTTGTCTTGCAGCAAAATATGGAGCCAGGGAAAGGTTTAAGAAGCCTCTGATCTCTGAGTAAAGATCCAGAATGAAGATTTTACAGCTACTTTGGGATTGTTGGAAAAGCCAGTGAGAGACCAGGGCACTGACTTTAGGCACTTCGTTGTGTTCAACCACTATTAGCTTTGCAGGCCAATTCTGTCACAGTATCCCTCTTCTGGGCTATTTTCCTCCCATCAGTTGAGTAGGAAGACAGCGGAGGGAAGGGATGCTGAAATCTCATCTCCCCACAATCTCCCCCCACTGCTCAGCTGATGAGGGAATTAGTTGTAAAGTGAAAATATGGGGCTTCAGAGAGGGGAAGAGGCAGATGGGCCAGAGGTTCCCCACTGCTATCATAATGAAATTCAGAAGCCCCACTCAATGTCCTCACCATATATTTTTTTTGTCAAACCACAAATTTGTTGTTGTTGTTTAGTCATTTAGTCGTGTCCGACTCTTCATGACCCCATGGACCGGAGCACGCCAGGCACTCCTGTGTTCCACTGCCTCTCGCAGTTTGGTCAGACTCATGTTTGTAGCTTTGAGAACACTGTCCAACCATCTCGTCCTCTGTCGCCCCCTTCTCCTTGTGCCCTCCATCTTTCCCAACATCAGGGTCTTTTCCAGGGAGTCTTCTCTTCTCATGAGGTGGCCAAAGTATTGGAGCCTCAGCTTCACGATCTGTCCTTCCAGTAAGCACTCAGGGCTGATTTCCTTCAGAATGGATAGGTTTGATCTTCTTGCAGTCCATGGGACTCTCAAGAGTCTCCTCCAGCACCATAATTCAAAAGCATCAATTCTTCGGCGATCAGCCTTCTTTATGGTCCAGCTCTCACTTCCATACATCACTACTGGGAAAACCATACCTTTAACTATACGGACCTTTGTTGGCAAGGTGATGTCTTTGCTTTTTAAGATGCTGTCTAGGTTTGCCACAAATTACCCCCTACAAAATGAATGGTAATGGAGTCATTTCAAAAAGTGCTTCCAGGGCCAAGCTGCCCATGAGGCAGGCTGAATAAGCTACATTGGGCAGCAGAATTCTGTAGTGCCGCATCCCTGTAGGTACCCTGCCCACCTCTGCTGCCATCAGGGCCATCCTTAGCATATGCACCGCCGGGGTGCAAAGATCCGCCCAGCGCTCCCAAATTTAGTTTAGCCGCCCCCAGATTTCTTTGGGGGGGCAACTAAAAGTTGTTGAGCTTTTTTGGGAGGGGGGAACAACTATGCAGCAGAAATAACTGCTTTTGTTTCCTGACTCGTTGGGAATATTTGATGCTATGGAGTAACAGAGTGACGGAAGAGAGGGGTGGGGACTTTCGGCCACCCCTCAAGTGCTTCACAACCTCCTTCAGTGTTTTTGCCTGCCTGAGATGTTTCCTTAAACTCTGATTATGACTCTTTAGTCGATGGAGGATAAAAGGAGTGTGTGAGTCTGTGTAGAAACTGGCCTACAAAGGTGAAATTTACAGTTGTTGTCCTATCCACTTTTGCCTCTGGGCCCCTCCACCAGTGACCCTCAGAAGCTTACCCAGAAAGGAACAAAGCCTTCAGGTTGAAAAAGTTTCCCCAGCCCTGCTCTAAGACATTTACATTCATAACTTCTGCCTTTTCGTGATAGTCACAGCAGGGTGTTTATAGGAGAAATGTTAGCTCTTTGCATTTGAAGACGCTGAAATAAACATGCCCTTTAAAGTCAATTGTAAGATGTTTGAAATAATTATTCTGCCTTTAAAAAATAATAATAACCAAGTGCTGCCATTCTGCCTTGAAGCATCATGGCTAGTAGTTTTACAGAGTCCCAGTTCCAGAACTACACAAACCACTGCTGCCTCTCTCCTATCCTCCAATTAGATCATAAATTCTTCTTCAAGTTAGCTATATATACCCACCCACAGAAATATACCCATGGTCCCGTGGAGAATCCCAAAGAGAAATTCTGGGACATTATTTGCTGCTGGAATATATTACAGCTCTGGATTAATTAGCTACATAAAGTATAGTCAACATCATTATAGGGCAGGAGAGGGACTGCATAAGCAACACAGCAGGGAAAGAGAGAACATCCAAAGAGTTGTTTTTCAATGGAGACGAGGAACCTGAGTCAAAAAGAGATCCTTCCTTTAGCAGCAGCAGAGGCCAGAATCACTAAAAAGAAAATTTGATGTTCAACTATAAAAAAACAAATCAATGGCTAAGCAATGGGGCAGAGCAAGCCTAACCAGGTACCAAATCACAGGGCAGATACGCTAGTATATATCCTGTGTAAGGACCAAAGCAGAATTATACCACTTTAAATGGTCATGCCTTCCCCCAATGAATCCTGGGAACTGTAGTTTGTGTAGCGTGCTGAGAGTTGTTAAGAAACCCTCTACAGTGGTACTTCAGGTTAAGTACTTAATTCGTTCCGGAGGTCCGTACTTAACCTGAAACTGTTCTTAACCTGAAACACCACTTTAGCTAATGGGGCCTCCTGCTGCTGCCACACTGCTGGAGCACGATTTCTGTTCTCATCCTGAAGCAAAGTTCTTAACCTGAAGCACTATTTCTGGGTTAGCGGAGTCTGTAACCTGAAGCGTATGTAACCTGAGGTACCACTGTACTCCCCTCACAGGGTTACAATTACCAGAGTCCCCTGGGAATACCTCTGTGAATTGTAGTTCTGTGAGAGAAATAGGGGTTTCAGCATCCGAGCTCCCATGATTCTTTGGGGGGAGGCTGTGATTACTTAAATTGGCATGCTGCTGCCAGAGGTTTCTGGCTGGGGTTAGGAAGCAGTATAAAACTTCATTTTCTGCCCTTCTGTGAATTTAATTACACCTGCATTTTGGGTGGTGTCAGTTAGACTGAGCTGGGGGGGGGTACCAGTGAATGAAGGGAGTTAGAATGCAGCATTATTTTGTTTCCCTGGCCCCCACATGGCCATTCCTGCCCTTGACATGCCTCCCGTTTGTTCTCTTTACCAGCATAACTTCCAACTCAGTCAGCATGGCGGGGTATGCTGCAGTGGCTGGTGTCTGTTGGTAGTAGTGGGGCATACACCAGGAAGCCCAGCAGTGGGTGGAGCCAGAGCCACTGACAGGCATAACGGGAGTCAATGATAGGCAGAGCCAAGTGATTCTAGTTTTGTCCTCATCTTCCTCCGTCCTGAGTTTTTCTAGGGGCAGCACTGAGAGTAAGGAGGAGGCAGCAAATAGGCAGGGACACCCTCCTTGAACTGGTTTCAACATCATGGGAGGGGTGTTTCTAGGTCTAATGTGAAACTGTGAAGGTCCCTTGTTATTTTTGCTACTAGATGTGGCATGTTGTTTAAGCAACTGTATTATATTTATAGTACTGAAATGTATGTTGTTATATTTGCTGTTCCTCTGCTATGTTACTATGAACTTGTTTTCGTAGTGTTGGTTTGAACTTTATCCCTGTTTTCCCTGTTGTAAGCCTCCACTGAGGGCTAGTGGCTTTTTTACCTTTCCCCACCAACACATGTGGGTGTTAGGCTTGCACAGTAATTCAGATCAAAAAGGATAGTATTTTGGATCCATTCATACCATGCATAGATTAAATTTGCACAGATTAAATTATTATTTATGAGCAAGTAGATTTCAAAGTTTTATCTGTTGTTATTGTTTTTGTTGTTGTGTGTGTTGTATTTGTTTTATGCTGTACACTGCACCCTATCCTCCCTCTTTCTTTCCCAGTAGGTACACCTCTCCTTTCCCTGAGGTAGAAGAAACCACTTGCCTTGGAAAAGGGGAGGGTAGCCAGCAACAGAAGTCCTCAGCCAGGCTCATCAGACTGCTTTTCTAGGAATAAGTGGCACATGGGTTATTGCCCTTTCCCCCTGGGAATAATGAAGCTTGCCTACAACCCCCTTGATCTGCATGGTCACAAATCATAATGGTCCTCTTGTGCAGATGAGGACATTGGGGGCAGGAATCCATTGCCCTTTCCAGTGAATGCCTGAAGGGGACTGTTTAAAGAAAAACAAACCAGCATCAAACAAAACTGGAGAAGCCAAGGTAGTTTTCCAGTCTCTGTGCTTCAATAATTTCTCTTGGGAAGCACGCTTTGTGCTTTTACGATATCTATTATTTTCCATGCTCTGACAATTTGCTGCAAGGCATGAAATAAAGACAGTATATACTTCTCAGAATTTCCCTATCTTTAAGGAGCAATTGCACCACACATGCAGAAGACAAAGCTATGTGTAATTAGTGTGATGTTTACAGGTACTTAGCAAGAATAAAAGCCCTGTGGTTGGCCAGCTGACTATGCAGATGTGAGAAAAGAAGTGATTTTATTCTTAGCCTAATTTAAATCAATAGGAGTAAATTGGCCAAAAGTCATGCACATTCTCTTAACTAGCTTATTGGAATAGGGGAGAAATTTGATGGGGTTTGCATTTAAAGGTGAATCTAATTAATTTGCACTTTCTGAAGCAATATGAGAACCAAAATACAGTCCTCCTTCAAAATCTGCACTTCTCTAAATGTGTTGAGTAGGAGAAATTTGCACTAAAATGCTGTCAAATTTAATCAGAATTTTGTTTTTAAAAACTGAAAATTGCTGCAGAAATGTGGAGAACTGAATTAAAGACTGGGGTAAATGAGAAACCAGGAGATCTGAAATTAATAGATGCACACATTCATGCTGACTTACAAACTGAGCTATATATAGGTGAGTTTCCCCTGCACACCATTTCTTTTCAATGAGAGATGCCTTCTAGACTTTCGTCATGTGGCAGTAATCTTTTTTCTTGTCTTCTTGTGTTTAGTTTTCAGAACAGAAATGGTTCTGCCAAACAAGTGGGTTTCAACCATTTCTTAAGGTGGAGGAAAGAAAGGTGAGAGAAAAGGAGCTGACTTGCGCAAGCCATTTAATCTCAGTTGGAGCCATTACTTCAGGAGCTCAAAGCAAAGGTGTGGATAGGGAAAATGAATTCTTCCACACGTGAAGTTCAAGCAGAGTACATGGCATTGATTTTACATGAAAATGCCCCTGCTTAGTTCATCCTTTCATATCTTATCTCATTCTTCAGCCCAAAGACAGCCACAGAAATTAACAGTAATTTAAAACAGGATAAACACACACACAAACACAAACACAGTAAAGAACAAACAGAGCTGCCCAAAATAAAATGTGTCCACTGTGATGTTAAGTTAGATCAACAGTCTAAAAACATTAACAACAACAAATTTATACCCCAGCCACTCTGGGTGGCTCCCAACAGAATACTAAAAACATGATAAAAGATCAAACATTAAAAACTTCCCTAAACAGGGCTGCTTTCAGATGTCTTCTAAAAGTCAGATAGTTGTTTATTTCCTTGACATCTGAAGGGAGGGCATTCTGCCTAGTTCCCTGTAACCTCACTTCTTGCAGTGAAGGAACTGCCAGAAGGCCCTTGGAGCTGGACCTCAGTGTCTGGGCTCAGTGATGGAGACGCTCCTTCAGGTATACTGGGCCGAGGCCATTTAGGGCTTTAAAGCTCAGCACCAAGATTTTGAATTGTGCTCGGAAACATACTGGGAACCAAAGTAGATCTTTCAATACCAGTGTTATAAGGTCTCGGTGGCCACTCCCATTCACCAGTCTAGCTGCCACATTTTGGGTTAGTTATAGTTTCTGAGTCACCTTCAAAGGTAGCCCAATGTAGAGTGCATTGCAGTAGCCGAAGCGGGAGATAACCAGAGCATGCACCACTCTGGTGAGACAGTCGGTGGGCAGGTAGGGTCCCAGCCTGTGTAAGTAAAAACATTTTCATCTGCCTGTGAAAACATATCAGACTCAGTGTCAGGTGACCCTCCCCAGAGTGATCATTCCCAAGTTGGAGTGTCAAAAGAGAAAAGACTCTGTCTTAGGTGTGCATCAATCCTCAAGGTGTGTATGGCTTCAAGAATGATTTTAATGTCCAAAGAGGTTACTGTGAGAGGATATGGTCTTTAAAGTATGTTGGTACCAAATTGCTAGAGATGTATGAAATCTGATACTTGTTGCTTAAATAAATGCCTTGCATTCACCCTTGATGTCCCTACAGTTGAACAATAAGACGTTGAACAACAACGGGCCCAGAACAGAACCATGGGGCGCCCCACTTGTCTCTTTCCCCCCAGGATAATGGGGAACCATTAGTGAGTACTCTTTGGGTTCTTTACACCCTGACTCTGTAGAAGGCGGCTTCCTAGGTTCCTAATAATATTTCCTACACCCAAATACAAAACATGTACAAAATAAATTTAGCCCGTTCAATTTTGTTCTTTTGCAATATCTCCTACACAATGTAATATGGGGAATTCCTTATATTGACACAAGAGAGGGAGCCAGTGGCCCTTTTCATTGGCTTTTAATATTCACCACGTGCACAAACATGAATAAGTTAAAACATCCAACTCACACATGACAACGGTGAGTCATTTGAAGTTTAAACAAAACAGACTTTCCATGGAGTAGCTTCTCCATACTGAAAGGGCCAGGGAGGGCCTTGTCATTTGGGTGCTGGGCGGCTAAGAGAGGAAATGTGGCAGCTGTTGTGGGTAAGCACTGTGGCGTTACTCATCCTGAATGTGCCTCGAGTGAGAATGTAGAGCCTTTGATGAGTTAGATAAACAATTAGTGACAGCGCTAAAACAGAGCATCACTGAGTGGCTTAAAGAGTTGCTAGAGATAATTTTCTTAACATCCAGAAAACTTCCTGTGATATGTTCACTTCCACAAGTACAACCCCCATGTCTTTGCAGCTGATTAACACCAAAGTTACAGGGAACACAGCCAGCCTTTCGTAAGTAAGATTCCCAAGGCAGAGTTTGGAACTATGACTCTAATGCACAAATCTTCAAAAACATGATTTGCTACATTAAAAGAGATTTTCCAAATAATTGGATGTTGCACACCCATTACAAAGCAAAAGTAGTGTTACACACTGCCAGTTTGATAGTGACCAACATATAGCAGCCAACGCCTCCCCCCCACCTGAAACATCTTCTGCCAATAGACCACACTCCACTTAATAGTACCCCCTTATCCATGCATTCTATGTTTGTAATCTAGCTGGATTCAGATGGTATACTGAAGTGATCTTGGCTTGTATTTATATCCCACTTTTCCTCCAAGGAGCTCAAGGTGACATACATAGTTTTCTTCTTCTCATTTTATCCTCACAACCACCCTGTGGGGTAGATTCAGGTAAGAGGAGGTAATTGGCCCAAGGTGACCCAGTCGGCTTCATGGCTGAGTGGCGATTTGAACCCTGGACTCCTAGGTCCTAGTCCAAAACTCTAGCCACTACACAACACCACCATCAGAACTCACATCTTATTGGATTAATTTTGAAAGCTGAGCTGAGCAAGGAGATGTTGAGCCATGTACCTGCTGCACATGATAGACATGGCAGAACTCTCGTGGACTAGGCACCATAGCATCTTCCTGTGCTGCAGTCCCCATCTCATTTGCCATTTCCACCATTCATTTGAACTCACTCTGTGGCATCATGATTTCACAGTGACATCCTAGCATTCTGTTAATAACATAGCACATTGCTATGGCAACAGCAGCAGTCACATTTTTAGGTCTTAACGATACACAAAAAATGTTTATATAGCTAAAGGTCACTGTGAATGGAAAAAAAAAATCCAATATGGAAATCATTGCCAGATACGAAATTTCCACATCTGTCTCTGAACAAGCTGTTTCATCTCATGCTATATAGGAGCCTTTTCATTTACTTGGACATCAGCCCCACCATATTCCATAGAACTTTCTTCATCAGGCTACTAAGTCACATTTGAAAGTTTTTGAGTTTTGAGAGTTGGGTTACAGTTAATAGAACTGGGTTGTTTCATGGGTTGTGTGTGTGAGGATGTTTAGGACCCTTTCACAAGCTTGCTCATGCTGATCCATTTCTCATTGCATTCTATTGCATCAATTGCCCAATTCATACATTCAAAAGACTGCAGGAAGGCTTAAACTGGAAAGGGAGACTTTGGTTGAGTCTTCAATGCCCCTTCACATTTTGGGCATGCCCACTCCACCCCAACCTTCCCATTTTGAGCAGGTCTGCAGCAGCCCCCCTTATAATGCAAGGTTAATATTCATGGGGAGGCTTTTAATGTACTTCTAAACAATCATCAAACCTTCACACTCCATGTGGGAATGTTGTGGGTAGAACAAGCACAGCTGGATGTGTAAAAACTCTCCCTACCCAGTTTAAGTCATCACATGTTTTTTGGATGCATGGACGGGCATTATACTTGGCATTAGAGATCAAATGAACTCTTGCAGATTTCAGCTTTTCCCTATCCTCTTTCAGTCTGAGACCCTGCAAAACTTACATTTACAGCAACCCTATTGTTATTCTGATTTGTCTTACACACTGGAGCATCATCAAGAGATGTCACAAATAAAACACACCACAGAAATTTGTAGTCAAGCCATAGCTGCAGGAGTTCCCTGATGTAATTGACAAAGGGGATCATGATTGGGATGTCTGTTTCCTCAAAGTAACAATCCTGATGACAATTGGCATGTATTGGCAGAACATGTCATAACAATGCTCACATTTAGGACCCATCAACATCTCTGTCTGGGCAGTAACGTTTGGATTCTGTTAATAAGTTTAAGATCTTGAGGGAGTAGAGCCCTTTCTTGGGGACTTCTTTCTGCCTGTAGAATAGGGATGTGGAACCTGAGCCTCTCCAGATGTTACTGGACTCTGACTCCCATCAGCCCCAGCCACCATGGCCAATGATCAGGGAAGGTGGAAGTTAAAGACAGCAATATCTGGATGGCCACAGGTTCCTCATCTTTCATTAAAGGATTTTTTAAAAAGCCTGCTTCTTCTACCTGCCCGGATACTACGATTAATTGTGCAGCTTCAGAACAGTCTTTCAGGCCATTCCATTTCCTCACATTTCTTTTTAACCAACAGTTCTTCTGTCTGATGTTCAAAGTTTAACCTCTTGAAGTTTAATTGTTCAGGGCAGTCTGTCACCCACAAAAAGGAGTACAGAAGATGGCATACTGCACTGGAACTGCTGCAGGTCAGCTGTTTGCAAAGCTAGAAACCAGGGGAGTTCTCTTCACGCCACCCACATGCCACAGACCATGCTCAGCAGGTAGACTCTGCAGCTAGCTAATTGGGCTCATGTTGAGGAAGACAGAGAGTGAGTATGAACCAGTAGCAGAGGCACAAGTAGACATACGGTTGCAACCTTAAATCTCAGTCAGAGGGTAGTGAAGAACTTTCCCCGTTCCATCCACAAATCTTTCTGACTTGTCAAAAAGGGATATGCCAATCTGAATACCAGTTGTTGAGCATCCTGAGCAGGAGAATGCAATTGCTAGCAGGCTTCCCATAGGCATCCAATTAGCCAGTGAGAATAGGATGCTGGACTGTTGTTGTTGTTGTTTATTGAATTTATATACAGCCCTATACCTGGGGGTCTCACTAGATGTGCTTTTGGTCCCATCTTATGATATGACAGGGACGCGGGTGGTGCTGTGGGTTAAACCACAGAGCCTAGGACTTGCCAATCAGAAGGTCGGCGGTTCGAATCCCCACGACGGGGTGAGCTCCTGTTGTTCAGTCCCTGCTCCTGCCAACCTAGCAGTTCAAAAGCACGTCAAAGTGCAAGTAGACAAATAGAGACCGCTCCGGCAGGAAGGTAAACGGTGTTTCCGTGCGCTGCTCTGTTCGCCAGAAGCGGCTTAGTCATGCTGGCCACATGACTCCGAAGCTGTCTGCGGACAAATGCTGGCTCCCTCGGCCAATAAAGCGAGCTGAGCACTGCAACGCCAGAGTCAGTCACAACTGGTCCTAATGGTCAGGGGTCCCTTTACCTTTACCTATGATATGACATGCTTGGGACATTTCTCCACCATTCAATTTTCACATGGACAATACAGTTGTACCTCAGAAGTCGAACAGAATCCATTCCAGAAGTCCGTTCAACCTCCAAAGCGTTCAACTTTCAAAGCACAGCTCCTGCACCCAATTGGATGCCCCGTCAGACGCTTGGCTTCCAAAAGAACGTTCAAAAACCGGAACACTCACTTCCAGTTTTTGATCATTCGGGAGCCGAAACATTTTATTCCCAATGGGGAGGATTAGCTCACACGTTAGTTTACAAAGCTAAAATTTACACGCTAGTGTTAAGGATGTGCCATCCTCCAAAATGCTGAGCACCTTTTAGTTTCATTCAATTGGCTTTGCAACATATAGTTATCATCATCATCATATTGTAGGCTGAAAGTGCCATCTTAAAAGAGCACTTCTTCCTATGTGTGTCCTTCCTGATTTTTGGCTCTTGTTGCCCTGTTAAGGTTGCCAGTCCAAATGCCTCACTTCTAATTGACTGCTTCTTTCCTGCCATTTGTGTACAACTCTTTCAGCCACAGCAGTGCTGGCTGGGGCTGATGGGAGTTGTAGTCCAAAGCATCTGGAAGGCACTGGTTGGTAAAGAGTACACCTATAGGCTCTATGTTAGGGTGGGAAATCATTGGCCCACCAATGTTGCCAGAGCACAGTTCCTATCGCCCCCAAATTTAACTTTAGATTCTCTTAGAGTCTCAAATGCTTTAAGGTTTATTCATTCTCAATAGCCCCCTCTTGCAACATTTCCCTGTTTTCTCTACTGTTTCTTTACATTTCTCTGCTTTTCATCTTCCCAGTTGCTAAGTCTACCACTTAAGAGCAGTCTATTTAGGGATGGACAAATCAGCCTATTTCTGGTCTGTGCCACCTGCACATGCATTCACTCATACATTTATTCTATCTCATTTCTGAATTATTCTGTGATCTTTTTTTATAAACCAACCTGCATGTTGTTTTTTTGTTTTTTTAAATGCTCATTTTAAGCTGCACACCCCACCCCATTTTAGCTACGCCGAGAACCATATTTTATGCATTCAGGGACAGTTGAGAAGGGTCAAAGCTGGTGGATAATTAAATTCTAATCCACATATTAGTTCTGGAGTTGTGGATCATGTTAGATTATATCAGACTTTGCAGCTGCTGAATTCCTTGTGTATCCCAAGTTCCAGTGCTTTTTTTCTAAAATAAAATAATGTTTAGGGGTACTCTCATTTTGACTCAAGAAAATCACCATTTTCTAGTTCAGATCAGGAAAAATAAATACAGTAAATGGACAAAAGTACAAAGAACATGCATTACACCAGGAAAGGAAATGAGGCCACCATCAGAGGTGGAAACAACGAAACTTAACAATCACCATGCTAGAGAAGAAACTAATTTTTTTTACAATTTTTAGTTTTTTTCTACCGTTAGATTCACAAAATGTTTAGGGGTATGTGTACCCCTGCATCCCCCCAGAAAAAAGCACTGCCTAGGGACGCGGGTGGTGCTGTGGGTTAAACCACAGAGCTTAGGACTTGCCGATCAGAAGCTCGGCGGTTCGAATCCCTGCAACGGCGTGAGCTCCTGTTGCTCGGTCCCTGCTCCTGCCAACCTAGCAGTTTGAAAGCACATCAAAGTGCAAGTAGATAAATAGGTACTGCTCCGGCGGGAAGGTAAACGGCGTTTCCGGGCGCTGCTCTGTTTCGCCAGAAGCGGCTTAGTCATGCTGACCACATGACCCAGAAGCTGTACGCCGGCTCCCTCGACCAATAAAGCGAGATGAGCGCCGCAACCCCAGAGTCGGTCACGACTGGACCTAGTGGTCAGGGGTCCCTTTACCTTTACCTAGTTCCTTACCCCTAACACAAGCATCTACCTGTTTACCTGTCTTCAACCAGCTCAACACTGCTGAACCAAGGACCTGCATCAAATTTCCATCCCAGTCAAACTGACCCCATGTCACACAGAAGGCAAATATTCTGCCCTAAGTACTGGGAATCTTCAAAAACATTCCAAGTGAACCCCTTAGCATTTGGAAAGTTCCTGAAAAGCCTGTGCCATCACACCAGTTCACCCAATTGGTGCCAGAGGCATCAACATAATACACATAACAACGTGTGTTTTGCATTCAGAAGGTCCCATATTCAATCTCTGGCATATCTAGGGAGAGCTGGGATAGAATTATGTCTGAAACCTTGGAGAGCTGTTGTAGCTTGTGTAGGTGGCACTGAGATAGATGGGCCTGTGGTCTTATTCAGTGTGAGACAGCTTTATATGCACCAATACAGATACAAATATATTGCAAATTTGCAGTATCTTAAATCCTCAATCTCCCCATTAGGATAAAAATAAAATCTAAATAACAGTCCAATCCTATCCAATTTTATTTGGAAATATATTCCACAGAGTTCAGTGGGACTTCCTAGTAAAAATATTTAGCGTTGCAGGCTATTTATATATAATAAAATCTAATCTTAAGTAATCCAGTCAGCCCACAATTACTTAAATATGCTTGAGACATGGAACATTTTTTATATTTTACAGATTATCCTCCTCTGGCTGTAAAATATATATGAAAAATATAAATCTCGGGAAATATCCAATATACATTTTCATAGTGTGAATATAACCATTACGCAGACTGAGATGCTGCAGTAATTCTTAATTTGCAGACTTGCTTTTATCACCCTTAATAAGAAATACAGCAAAATAAAATGAGGCTAAGTCTGTCATAAATCCAACAGTTGCAAAGCGTTTCTCAGATCCACATTTCAGGAGCAAAAGAAGAATTTCTTCATTCTAACATAGTTCCAGCCAGCAGGATCATGAAGTCATGGGCCAGATTTGTCAACGTCCTTCACCTTCAGTAGGATTGCAATTTGCATATGCTATTCAATATATCCCAGCCCACATGGGGACATTCTAGCCAGGAATTGCAAGGTTCCCATTACAGAAGCCGGACTGTGTTTGACTAGGGCAGGCAATCTCAAACTTCATTCATGTAGTCCATGGCATGTTTGCATTAAATATCCATACTGATTTTAAATTGTATTTTTATTGCTCTTTCTATACTGTAGTTCATTGTTATTATAATCCGAATTCTGTAAAATGCTAAGTGTTATACAATATAAGAAATTAAAGAAGCAACAAAAATACAATAAAAACCACACAGCATCTAGCACAGTGCATAACAATTGCTAAAACAGGCAGGGGGAAAACAACATTAAGTGGTTCACAAAAACCTTCAGAGATTGTCAGTAATGCCCAGGGGGAGAAATTTGGGAACCACTGGACTAGGAAACTGTATTCTTGGTAGGAAGTTGTGTCTCAGGGTCCACTGGAAAGATAATTGGGTGTATTGTTTCAGTGGATCTGATCCCTGTACTTCAGCCATCATTAGTGTACATTAGCTCCTCCATGATGGTCCTCAACACTTTCTATATTTGAGGGAGAGCACGGCAATGCCTAACAAAGAGTACAGGAAGCTGTTGTTTCTTTACAAGTCTATCTGGCCATTATGACTCTTGTGCTGGGAATTCTTCCCTCTAGCTCCTAAGGTCATCTGCAGTATGAAATGCATCACAAGTTCCCCCCTCTCTTGGGAGGACTGTGCTGTGCAAACAGACTGTGGATCACAGCCTTTAACTTTTCTTCACACTCTCTTTTCTAAGAGAGAAGGAGGGGTCATGCTTTTGCTGTGCAAAATTATTCTCTCCTCCCTCCAGGGAAGTATTGCACTTTTCTTTGCACTTAGCACTCCCCTCATCTACTCTAGCCTTCCCAGGATCAGAGCCTGGCAACTCTTGGTCTTCCACTTCTTCCTTCCTCTCTTTCTCGTCTACTTCTCCTCCTCTTCTTTCTCAAGAAGTCAACAGTTCAGACTGTATTCCTGGTGGAGCTAAAGTTGTGGGTCCATGTCAGGCTTAGCACAATATTACCATCACATCACCCCTTCAAGGAAGTATCCAGCACAGACCTGGATATTTATTTATTTATTGTTTGTTTGTTTGTTTGTATTTGTAGCCCACCCTTCCCAAAATGGTCCCAGGATGGGTTACAAATATCTAATAATTACAAATATGAATTAAAATTATCAAATAAAAACAAAACAAAAAACCCAGCCTACAGCAAAAAATCAAAACAGCAGAGCAGAACTGCAATGCACAATAAAGGAAAGCAATGTAAGAGGAGGAAATATGTCTACTCAAACCAAAGACCTGGTTAAAGGGTTCTCAGTGTTATACTGTGGGTCTGTTATTCCCCTCTTAACTGTACATAACAGGCAGATGCAGAGGGCAAGCGTATAATGTAGAAATTCCATAGGAACATACCTAGAATAGCTGGTCGGCATTGCCATTAATCTTAATAACACCAGCACAAACATTTCCAGCACTTGAGATTCTCAGTCTGATAGACTTTCATGCTTTGTGCCCTTGCAGGATTGATGGGAAATATTTATCATTATTTCCTAGGCCTACTAATTTGCAGGTGGTCACTGCAACCCTGAGATCCCCTTCATATGGCCGAAGCATGACCCTGTGAAGGCTGCGGCATCCTACTGTCTAAACAAGAAGCTCACTCTGATATGCAATTTGTACCTTAAAAAAAATCAATAGTCTTCACTGAGGGTGGAAGGGTTGGCTCTTCATCCTCTTCCCCATTCAATATTTCAAAAGAATTGAGAAGTTATGAAATGTGCAGAACAGAGAACACAAAGGATGGCTTCTCTGTGACCATGAAAAAGAACAAGCTGCCCATCTTCTGTCAAAGGATCTTAGGGCCAACCTAATCTGCACTTAGTTTTCAGTCGCAGCAGTCATTTTTTCCCTGCTGTATCTGAAAATGTTCATGATAAATGTTCATTTGTAATGAGCACAATATTACTCTTGGAATATTGCTGGAGTAACAAGCTGTGGATACTTTCTCAAACAAGGTCACAGCTCACCATTTGTATTCGCGGTCGCATGCATATTTGATAAGATTACTGGGCAATAGGAAGCCAAGGGACAACATGAGGCAGGTTTGGCATCTCACAAAGGAGAAGGCAGAATGTTTATGGGAAGAGGAGAGGACAGAACTTCCCATTAAATGGAGGAGGCTAAGCTGTTTCATTTGCTATGGGCTAATAAACTACAGATCAACATTGGCTGATGGAACTAGGAATTTTAAGAAGGCCACTTTAGTCACAGTGAGGAGCATAGCCACTGCAAGTTGATTTCTGAGCTATGTTTCCTTTCGATCCCTTCCTAATATGTGCCACAACTTGGACTGAGGAAAGGAGAATCACTATCCATCAGTTCTTGTCTTCTGTGACAAGTCTATCAGATGAAGGCACATATTACAACTTATTCAACCAAATCACCTGCCACCCCATCATTTCTCTTCTAAGAAAAGCTGACAGCCAGTCACACTTACCTGTAAATTAGAACCTCATCATCAGAGCAGTTATACTGTAGCTGGTACATTTTAACTCTTGGAGCTGACTTGCTTACTGTCCATTTGACCAAAGCTGAGGTAGTTGTAACCTCAGAGACCAACACAGCCCTTTCAGGTGGCCCCTTGGTTTCCCCTCGATTTGACTTGGTAGAGCTGGTGATGTCAGAAAGCCTTGATTTTGGTGGGGCGGCCCGGCCTGTTCCATTGCTGAGATGGGGAAGCTGGACAATTGACAGCTCAATCGTTGCAGTAGACTCTCCAGCAGCATTTGCCGCTATGCACGTGAATGTCCCATAATCCTTGGATGTTGTGATCAGGATTTCCAAGGTGCCATTGTCATAAACAGCTGTCCTTGAAGAATTCCCAATAAGTCGATCATCTGGTGCCACCCAGTGAATAACTGGAGATGGATCTCCAATTGCTTTGCACTTCAAGGTGGCTGTTTGTCCTTCTAAAACCAACAATTTGTGGGTGTGCTGTGTGATCAAGGGAGGCTCACAAATGAACTCCTCTTCCCGGACATACCAAAAGTACCTCCCTTTTAGTCCTGGGGGAGAAGCACAAGTTTCCATATCATCATCTCTGTCAAGACGCCGCAGCCACATCAGTTCACAGTTGCAATGCAAAGGGTTTCCACCAAAGCTCAGAGATAAAGGTGTGGAGAATGGAGTTGAGGTTAATGGAGCTGTTTGGGATCTGGCAAATATGGGATCAGGAGGCAGCTTCTGAAGTCTGTTGGAGGTTAGATCCAACCTGGCCAGTTTCTGAAGATCTGCAAAGGTACCCTCTGTAATATAATCTATCAAATTATGGTCTAAACTAATCTGGTGCAAGTTTACCATCTTCCTTATAGATTCCCAAGGGATGCTTCTGAGGTTATTGTAAGAAAGATCCAGATCTTCCAAGGTGAACAAGAAGTCTTCAAAGGCTTCATCTGAAATGCAGCTCAACTGGTTGTTGTTTATAATCAAGTGCTGAAGATTAATCAGGCCTCTCAAAATATCCTCCCCAATGTCAGGCAGCCTGTTACTATCCAAATGCAAGGACCGTAGGCTCTCTAGGTCAGCAAAAGAATAGGGCTGTATGTAACTGATGGTATTCCTAGATAATGTAAGGTCAACAAGGCCCGTCATGTTGGCAAAGTCCTGTCTACTGATGTTGATAATGAAGTTGCCCCCAAGACGGAGTTCAACAGTCCTCCTGTCTATGTCTGGTGGTACAAAAAGGAGGCCCTTGGAAGGGCAAAGAGTCCCCAGTGACTCAGACAGGTTCTGGCAGACACAATATTTCGGACAAGCGTTGACCACAACAGCCACTCCAAACACCAGGATGCCGCAGAGCAGTTTTTCCATGGTAAATCACACGATGGGGCCTGCAAGAATGAGATACAGTTATATATTAGAAAGTTCTTTCCACCTGGAGCTATTAAACCAATTTCATGCCCATTTATTAGACAAAAAAAATTCTAAAGAAACAGTTTTTAAACTCTGATCTTAACAGATGCCAAATGCATGTAGATGGTTCTAACAAAATAACCCAATGGGCATTTTCTTGGTGATGACCTGGTGAATCAGAAATGCTCAGCATTGTTACTCCTTTCTATACATTGACAACAATAATATTTATTTACTTATTTGTAGTAATTTATACTAATATAAGTATAAACTGCCAAGTCATAAAATGATATCATGGTGGTGTACAATAAAACTCAACATCTTATGTGATTTCAGTGATATCTTGCCGGAAGCTGCTGTTGCCAGGTAAGGGCGGTTTCAGTGGGGCAGGGCGGTGGTGGGACAGCACTGCAGCACATTCCCTGTTTTGCCTCAGGCAGCGAGATGGGACACGCCATCCCTGGTGGAAGGATACAATCACCAGTCAGTCACGAAGCTCACTGTGTCGTTTTGGACCTGTCACTATCTCTCAGCCTCCTCACAGGGTTGTTGTGAGAATAATGCAAGGAAAGGGAGACCCATGAATGCCACCTTGATATTCCTCTTCAGAGGAAAAATGGAATGGATATAAACATGCAGCCTGCCTGTCCTTGATTTTTAATTGGGGTATGAGAGTATGTGTATCACACACTTTCCTGTATTGAAGGGGATTGGTCTTGGGGGTCCATTCTAACTCTACAGTGCTAAGATTTTATGAAAAAAGAATAAAACAAGGAAAGTGTGTTGCTTTGAGATTTTGAGGAAAACTTCTTTTTTAATGCCTTGAATTTTCATTTGATAGGTTATTGCCCCAGTAAACCTACTGGCCAAGCCTCCACTGACCACATAATCTATTAGAAATGCTTGTCTAAGCTGTGCAATATATACAGTATTTCAAACTTGTTGAGATGAGAGGTAATAATCCTATCTTCCATTTTCTTTTTTTTATCTTGAGAGGGGATTTTTTCCCCCTTCTCGACAAATTGTTGAGATGTTGGCAGACCTAACTGTTAATTTGCGACAGAGAGGAAAGACAAAGGATTGAAACGGCTCCTTTGGTTAAGCCTTGCAAATAAATATTGGATGTTTCTGCAAAATGCAGGATAAGTTTAGCTTCATTTTACCTTCTGTATTAAACCAGGATGCAGTGCATTTGTAGCCATGTTATTTATGCAAATCTGTAGCACAGTTAGCAAAGCTCCGTGCTTTGTATTTATCCATTACTAACAGATAGTCAGCTTTTGGAATCTTAAGGATAATTATATTCTGGAGCTTTAATTTTGTGTATTATCCTAGCAGCTGTAACTATAAACAAAACAGGAGTTTAGAAACAATTTGAAGAAAGAGATGAAGATGGCTAATTTGCAATGAGCAGAACATCCTTTACAAACTTACTTCTTCTAGCTTCTAGTCCAAAACTGCATTTGAAAGGGTTTTCTGCACACTATGGGGACTCCTTTAAGTGTATTATATTTTCCCAGTTACCCTTTGGGGAGATGCTTGTGGGTTTCACTTTACTCATGAGAGCAGGTTGTCACTGAAGAAGAAAACGGAGAAGAGATGGAATACAGTTGTAGGGAATGCATAGGAACAGCCAACAAAGGAGGGCTGCATAACGTTTCTATGAACTTTTAGAGCCTAGTGAATAGATATAAAGAAATGGGGAAATGTGAAGTTATGTGTGCGAGAGAGTGAAAGAGAGAGTAGTGTTCATCAAGAGGAGGATCAGCAGTTTTCATATGCTGGAAATACCCCAGAAACCATATTTCTGACACCTATTGCATAAATGGAAACACACTACAGGCAATTTTCAGCAGTTGCAACAAGCCTCCCACAGAATTAGAAATTGATTGCTTGGGCAAAATACTTCCCAGCATCTTCCAAGAAAGCCAATTGCCACGTATGTCCTCCAAGTTGTCGTAGGTGTTGATCTGAACACTGAAAAAGCCCAAGGACAAGGGAAATTGTCCTTCTTGGCTATATTTTGGCACTATGTAGACTTTTCTACACCTGTAGCAGCAAAACCGTGCACCTGCCCCCATGCACTGATCCACAGGGACTTCAGCCACAGAAGACATATATTCTGGACTTCTTTTCTACTCCTACCATCAAACCTTCCACAGAATGCAGATGGGATGACGGTGATATCTCACCGCTTTCCCAATTTGCATTTAATAGGCATCTATCAGGCTATGAAAGTGGCATTTTCGCAGCAAGTCTGTAAATCAAGGTAGGCTCCTGTCTCGGTACTGAGTGAAAAACTGCCTCTTTAGTCCTCTTATAACATGGTTCTGCATGAATTAATGTGAGTAAGAGGCATAAAGACTCTTGTTTTGTATTCAAATTCCCCTCATAAAGATACAAGTCTTGAGAGGCGGCATCTCATTTGAGTGATGTCTCCAAGACACATTTTTTTAAAAAATGCTTTCTCCATACATTGAGTTTTGCAAATAAATTACAAGTCACCTCACTGGTTACAAGTCCATTATCGGATAAACACTTTGGTGGTTCAAAGCTACAATTTGCCTCACCCTATAAAAATACACAATTGCCTTGTTAGATCATGTCAAGATCCATCTTGTCCAGCTTTCTCTTCCTAGGATAAATCCTCAAAAGTAGGGCCTCAAAATGAAGGTTATTCTCTAAATTTGTCCCTGCATCCTTTAGTCCATCACAGGGCTGGCACTATCACAAGGCAGAGTGAGGTGGTTTTCTCAGGCAGCTGAACATCAATATCATGAAATGGCAGCAAATTGTTAGTTATTTAATTTCAATTCCAGGGAGAGTAAGAGGTGCTTGTAGGTTTGTGGGGACGGGGATGTTAGCAGAGCTAATTAAATACAGTGGTACCTCTAGATACAAATGGGATCCGTTCCGTAGCCCCGTTCGCATCTAGAGGTAAACATATCTAGCGACGGCATGTCTGCACGCGTCACTTTTCACCGCTTCTGCGCATGACATCATTTTGAGCATCTGCGCATGCGCAAGCGGCGAAACCCGGAAGTAACGCGCTCCGCTACTTCCAGGTTGCTGCGGAGCGCAACTTGAACATGCTCAACTCTAAGCGTATTTAACCTGAGGTATGACTGTACTAGAGTCCGGAGGGAATGAAACCAACACTAATGGGTGCATAACTTGAGGAGAAATAAACAGAGTGTTTTTGTTTTTGTTAGTAGTTCATGTTTTGTCCCTCGCAGGGAGCCATACAACAACTAAATATACAGGAGAAAATTCCCTCAGAACTACAGAGCCAATCAAAGCACAAGTTTCCCCAGTGACCATCATGCCATGCTGACTGGTTGCTAAGCAACACTTCCATCACCTTCTTGGTTAGCCAACTTTAGCACTAAAAGTTAATTCTTAAATTGCACTGAGAATAATCCCTACTGTTGCATTTCCAACACCTGTTTGCTGCGCATCAAAATGTATTAGGCCAGCCCTGACCTCTGTCATGGACACTATGCACAAGGCTTGTAAGTTGTTGCTGTGTTGTTCCCAGTTGTTTCAAGAAAAAATGAGGGGAAATGTGATTCCATTTACATTTAAAGATGAACATACCTAATGTGCACTTCCTGAAACAATACATGAATGAAAACACAGGGTGGTATATAAATCTAATAAATAAATAATAGTTTCCCTAAATTTGCAGTTCTCCAAATTTTGTGATGCAGTTCTTTGGCCAAGTAATGTGCTTATACTAAGGTAAACTGTGTATCAAAATGCATATATTGGTGAAAACATACAGCAGATACCATTATATATATTGGACAAAAGTGCATACAAAATGTGCACCTTGGGAGAAATTCCCAATAAAATGCTGATGGATTTTCATGAGGACTTTAATTTTTTTAAAATGGACATTTGTTTGTTTGTTTGTTAGTTAGTTAGTTAGTTACATTTATATCCCACCCTTCTTCCAAAAGATACCCAGGGCAGCAAATGCTTCTGCATTTAAAAATAAAATAGTAATAATAATAAAAATGATAAACTGCTGCAGTCGTTTTAAAACACGAACATATCTAAAACAAATCTGAGAACAGATGCAACAAATCTTGCCTCAGCAGGTGCCTAAAAGAGCAAAGTGACAGTGCTTGTTTAACGTCTTCAATGCTGTTGAAAGGTGGATAACCGAACTGAACTGAAGACTGAAAAAGAGAGAAAAATTGAGAGACCAAAATGGACAGATTTGCTCATCCTTGCTTTCAGCTCACCCTCAAGGTGAAACTAGAGGAAATGGTGGTTGCCACAATTGTTCTTCGCCTATCTGTCCCACAGGCCATAATACTCCTCAGGGTTTCTCCTTCCTGTCTCCCCAGAGCCTCTCCTTATGTCTCCGCTGTTGATGGGAAGCCCTTCAAGGAGAGCTAGAGGACAGCCTCTGAATTTGTGTCTGTGAAGTATTAACACAGTGTGGGCTCTGTTCTTGGCCAGGGCTCTCGAACCTAATTGCAACACGAGATAATTAACAACCTTAATTACACAAACTACAGTTTTGGTTTGTGTTTTTTATTCAGCCAGGATGATCAACATGAGGCAAATTACATCCAGACATCCTTTGCTTCCATGGCCATCATCTGTCTCTACCAAAGTGACTGGCAGTTTCATTTCCATGACAACTGGATCACTTTGTATAGAAACAGGAACAAAGGGAGGGCCTGGGGGCCCCCTCAAAGATATCATAAAGGAAGAAAAATATACACACTATGAATTAGGAGCTACTTGGTTGTGTCAGTGGAAGAAGAGGAAAGAACAGTGAATTTATGCTGTCATTCGTAGAAATTCACTGGTGGATATGAATGGATGGCAACTTGCGACTGCAAACTGTTCTCTCCAGTTCTGAGAAGTGAGTTCCTTTTGATTTATTCTAGGAAACAAGTTAGGACTAGGGATGAGAGAGAAGTTTGGCTCATGCCTTCCGAAACAAGACATAATTTGTACTACTCAAAAGCATACAGAAATGGAAATGCAGATATCCTTCCAAATCCACATATCTCCAAATTTTGCAACCAGATAATGTGCAAAATAAAATGGGTACATTATGGGAAAGTGTGCATATATTAATGAAAATAACCTACAAAAATGCATTATAGTAGGGGTAGTTGCTTGCAAAAAAATGTTAGATTTGGAGAAAGGCACACTAAAACGATGATGAATTTTCATGATGGCTTTTAAAATGATAATAATTGTTATGGGCAGGGTATAAATAATAAATTATTATTATTATAGTATTGTAATTATTATAACAACAACAACCAAATGTTTTATTGGAAAAATGAGAACCTGAGAGGAACTGAAATTGACAGACCCATCCATCCCTAGTTAGGGCAAATTTACTCATTACTTTTTCCAGGAAATGATGGATGTACATTTTGCCTCTCTATACTCACAGAAGAACAATGTAAGGCAGCACCAAGAAGCACCTAGAGAGGTCTCCTTTCTTATTGTCACTGGGATCCTTGAATCTTGCCTAGGGAAAGCTTTGAGGAGCTCCCTTTGCCTCCCCCCATAAAATATTTGAGGAGGGCACCCTCAAGTTGATGTGCATTGCCATTCAAATGGTGTGTGTGTGTGCTCCATGTCATGTGATCGATTATGTGGGGTGGGGCTTTCCTTGGCTCCATCCAATATTTTGTTCAAGTTGACACCTGTTTTGCATGTCATCAAACTGTTGGTGTGCACAGACTTAGCATGAAAACTGGGCAATTTATGTGCTCGGTAGAATGCCAAAAAATGGTGCATATTTCTCTCTGTGTTGGTTGTGGTGCAGAGAACCTCTTCAAGTATCTTTTAAGGGCCGAATTGGACATCTTCTCAGATAGCAAGCCAGGAGACCCAATGCACTATTGTACAATACGTGTGGTGTGTGTGGAGGTGCTAAATCTACGAGAAGTGATATGATCATTGTATAGTATTGCATTGTATTATGAAAGCTATGCCACTGAATCTTAGATCCAACCAGTGCTTTTTTCTGGGGGGACGCAGGCGGACTCACATCCTTAAACATTTTGTGAATCTTTGTACTTTTGTCCATTTACTATATTTATTTTCCCCGATTTGAACTGTAAATGGTGATTTTCTTGAGTCAAAATGAGAGTACCCCTAAACATTTTTTTAAAGAAAAAAAGCACTGGATCCAACTATATGCTACCATTCTACATGTCTACTAAAGCTATAAATTCTTGGTTTGAATTTCAGTCTTCAGCAAAAATAGCTTGTTCAGGATTAGCTGTTGTACACATCCAACAAATTATCTGCAATCTTGGAAGCAGAGTTATGTGGAAAATGATTTCATGAGAATTAGTCTTTCGTTCTATATAATATAAGGCTCCTTTTTTAAACATTTTTTTGCTGCAATCAAGATCACTTGATGTCTAATGCAGACGGAAATGCTTATTACAAACCAGATCTAGGTATACTGCAAATTCTCATGTAGCCTGCTCAAGCTTTTTTTTTTTTAATGCAGGGAATTTGGCTTGAGACAGTGCAGAGATGTACCCAGCTGCAAGATGCAAAATTAAGCAGTGCTCAGCTGTGTTACTTGGGGCTAGTGCCTAAAACGCAGCAAATCAGGGTAGACAAATGGCTCCAGCCTTTCATGTTTTTCAGTGTGGAAGGGAAATGTGCAGGCCTTATAGACCCAGAGAGACACATCAATTAGCTGGCAACCCAGCGTCTCTCCTGTTTACACACTTCTTCCCATTCCAAGCACTTGCCAAATTCACACATCTCAGCTATGAGCGTATTGCTGAAGGTTAAAGCACTTAGAAGACAGAGTAGTCAGTAATGCTCTTCAGAAAATGTGTGCGTGTTTCCTTAGTGCAGCCTAGAAACTAGTGTAAGCATCGCATATTGGAGGTCACCTTCAGGGAACTGATAGCCCAGCAACTTATGCTTAGTAATGGGAGAGACTTCCTTATCTTGATTTAGAATGAATTGTCCCCAAGCAAGCTAATTTTGGCTTGATTCAAAGGAGACCTGAATCACCTCATTTTAAAGCTCATAAGGCTTGGAATGACTTCATCAGGAAGTAAGAGAGGTTGGCTCATTAGAATGAGTGCTCAGTCAGTCCTCACCTGTCTTCCTCCTTACTATTTTAAAGCCACGAAACTGGGAGGTGTAGGTAATGCTACAGAAAATCAGAATTAGTATTCAAGATGACCTTAACAGACTGGAGAACTGGACCAAAAGCAACAAAATTAACTTCAATATGGAGAAATTTATGGTTCTTTGCTTAGGCAGGGATAAACAGATGCAGAAATATAGGATGGGGGGAGCCAGGTTTGATAGTGGAACATATGTAAAGAATCTAGGGGCCTTAGTAGACTGCAAGCTTAACATAAGTCAGCAGTGTGATGCAGCAGCAAAAAAGCCAATGCAATTCTAGGCCGCAGCAACTGAAGTATAGAAGAAGAAGAGTTTGGATTTGATATCCCGCTTTATCACTACCCTAAGGAGTCTCAAAGCGGCTAACAATCTCCATTTCCCTTCTTCCTCCACAAAGCGTGTTCTCCTTCATGGAGAGCACATGTTGTGGTGGGGGCCGCCAGGACACTCCAAAGTTGGGGGGCGGGCTAATTGATCGTTGGCCACTGATGCGATTGGGGCTTCCCTTGTTGTTGGGAAGAAGTTAATGTTGCCATTTATTGATTGACAGCCAGAAATAGTAAAACTCCTTGCACGAGGCTAGGGCTTCCTCTTTTTGCCCATGCATAGGATTGCCCGTCCCTCCCTCCCTAGAATAGGGTTGTTCGCTTTGACCTTGCTATGCCTGTCATGGGGTCGTCTGCTTTGGAGCGGGGGCCTGGTAGGAATTTTGTCCATCTGGCTGATTGGCTGGGGCCATTTAGTTTTTGCCTACTGCGTAGCAAATTGTCACAACTTGTAAGGTTCGCGGTTAGGCATTGGTTTGTGGTTTGGTTGGTTGAGGGGCATGGATTGGCTGTGCCTGCCCCTCTAATGCTGCTGCTGCAAGGGATTCCGTTAAAGGAATTGGGAGCTAACTATTGCTTGTCCACTCTGTCAAGGGGGCTCGGGCAATAGCAATGAGCTCCTGGTTGCATTTGGGGTGAGGGCAGGTTCCCTGCTCCGCGTAACCCCCAAGTGTATTCCCCCATTCTGACTTTCGCATCGTGCGGAATGTCAGTCTGTCCCCCATGGTGGGGGCAGATAGTCGCAACCAATGCCTACGCAACCACTCACAAATTTGTATTGTAATAAACTTGTGGCCAAAATTATGCCAAAAATCTTAAACAAAAATTTCTGTGTGATGTGTGAGTTATTGGGGTGGACCTGGGGACCTCGACATGCAACAAACACTCTGTGAGGTGAGTGAGGCAGAGAGACTTCAGAGAAGTGTGACTAGCCCAAGGTCACCCAGCAGCTGCACGTGCAGGAGCAGGGAAGCAAACCCGGTTCACCAGATTACGAGTCCACTGCTCTTAACCACTACACCACACTGGCTCTGATCAAGGGAAGTAATAGTACCACTCTATTTTGCTTTGTTCAGAGCCCACCCAGAGTATTATGTCCATTCGGGGCACTACAATTTAAGGAGGAAGGGGAGTGGCCAGGAAGTAGCATGTCTGCAGCAGTCAGAAAACTTAACTTGGTAAGAGTGCGCTCTGCAAAAATATTTATATTACTAGGTTTTTGCTTTCATGCTGTTGTTGTGTTCACAATATCTAGTCATTGATTCCTTCCAAGATCTTTAAGTTGATGTAGCAAAAGTGGCATTTCCAGGGCCTTTCATTGTTGCTATTGCATTCATTAAGGTTTATTGTAATGAAAACATTGCTTTTCTCAGAATGACTGATTGCACCACCATTGTATTCATCTCTTTTGTACAATCCAATAAAGATCCCATTGCCTTCACATTCTACTTCCTAAACTCCTATTCTTTTGTACCCTGTATTCCATCCAAGGATGCCACTTAACATGTAATTTAAACGGCATTTATTTGATTGGAGGAATACCCAAAGGACAGAACAGAAGAAACCCCTGAGTTTTAAGATACCACTCATTTATTTTCTTCTCCTTCCCTAAAATTAGGATGAAGAGCAGAATGTTTTGTTGGCTAATTATATTTCCCTTCAAAGGCAGAGTCTCACCTCCCCAAGCTGTACTGTTTAATCTTTAACTTATTCAGGGCTAATTCAGGTCCATCAAAGAACTAAGGAAAAGACAGTGTTCAGATTCTGCTCCTTTCTACTGGTGGTTTTCAGAACTGGGCTAAAAAATATGTCCGATAAGAGTGGGCCGTATTTCCAAAGAGAAAAAGCCAAGCATTCAGTTTGGTTTGGAAGGCAGTTAGATAGACTCATAGGGCTGGAAGGGCCCTTAGTCATCTGGTCCAACCCTCTGCTTGACACAGGATCTGCAATGCAGGATGCGATTGTAACATCCTTGACAGGTGGCTATCAGCCTTTCCTGAAATGCCACCAGTGAAGAAGAGCCCATGCTCTTCTGGATCAAAATGTTCTTCTGTGAAACAGCTCTTACCATTAATGCGTGTTGTCCCCTGCCCCCCCCCCCGATGTTTAGCCCAAAACCGCTTCCCTGCAATTTCCACCCATTGGTTCTAATCCTGCACCTCTGAGGTAAGAGAGAACAAGTCTCTTTTGTGACAGCCATTCCTCACACTACCTGGTTTCTGGACTGCACACAATTCTGGCTGCTTCCCTCTAGATGCAGCCAGCCATTGATCACAGATGGTAAAATCTGAGTGTGTGCTTGACAAATGCAAGGAAAACACACACACACTCTTAATGAACCTCAAGTACTGTGACGGTGAGGTTCTAACAGTTTGCAAATTACTTTCCATCACAGTGACAAGGCGTACTTTCCCTATATAGCTGTGAACAGAGGCTGATATTTAAAATCTGTACTATAAAGTGAAGGCAGGGCTGGCAATGGAAGAGAAAGACGCTCAGCCAAAGTCTGGAACCTACAGATGAAACTTGGACATACTACGTTGCTTACTGGCTATATTTAGAGGAAACGCCTGCCTTTTACCTCTAAGTAACTGGAAGCCCTTAGAGATCAGTTAACTCATAACATAACATGCAATATTGGCAAATTACAGCAAGGTTAAAGTTCTGTTGTCCTTGCACAAAATGCCATACAGTGGTACCTTGGGTTAAGAACTTAATTTGTTCTGGAGGTCCGTTCTTAACCTGAAACTGTTCTTAACCTGAGGTACCACTTTAGCTAATGGGGCCTCCCACCACCGCACAATTTCTGTTCTCATTCTGAAGCAAAGTTCTTAACCCGAGGTACTATTTCTGGGTTAGTGGAGTCTGTAATCTGAAGCGTCTGTAACCCAAGGTACCGCTGTACAAGCTTGTCTTTGCTCCAAGATTTTTCGAAGGGCACTGGGGCTGGCCTATGGCTGCAATTGGTAAAGGCTCCTGGCAAAAAAATGAGGACTCCTGCTTTGCATGTGCCAGAACTTCCTAGTTGGATGCAACCAACAATTTTCTTCCATATAACAAAATACCAAAAAACCTTCCATCCTTGTCAAACAGCTATTTAATACAAAGGAGCAAATATATATCCCGGCAACCTTATCCACCCGTTCCTCTTCCATACCCTTTAGTTTCCTCACTTCTCTACCCCCCCTTTTATTGACTTGTTTCCAATGGCGCATATGAATTATGAAATTTTATACTTATCTTGTTGTATGGCAACATTTGTATTTTCTTTTAGGTTGTAAATGCTTCTTTATCTTCTACAGTATTCTATATCGGGGTGGGGGTGGAATTCAGATCTGATGCAGGAATGGGGCACTGAAGAGGTGGTTCTTTGTCTACCTTAAGTCCTATTTGCAACACCTAACAGTAAATTCAGAGAGAGACAGTGCAGGCAAAAAAGGTTTCAAAGAGACCCTTTCTAGCCTAAGCCTTGGACTTGAATGTCATTGTGGATCAGGGCCAGTGCTTTATTTTTGCATGGACAAGGATAGTGGTGGTTGGTTTTGCAATGCCAGCACTCTAATGTTCCAAGTTGAAATGTGGGGGGGGCATGCTTGTAAGCCTCTATTTTCCTATCAAGGCTTGTTTCCTGACACACACACACACACATACCCAACACTATTATTACACATTGCTAAAGGCTCTGTTCTGCTTGCCTGTATTCATTTACTTTGTAACAGCCTGTACTTTACTAATTTGAGGAACGGCTGAAAGAGCAGAGCATGTTTAGCCTGCAGAAGAGATGATTAAGAAAAGACATGATAGTTGAATTCTGCTTATCTGAAGGGCTGTCACGTAGAAGATGGAACAGACTTCTTCTCTTGTTGCTCCAGCAGGCAGGATTAGAACAAATGGGCAGAAATTTTAGGAGATTTCCTCTAAATGTTAGGAGAAACTCCCTAATTTGAAGGGTTGTTTGACAGTGGAACAGACTGCCTCAGAAGATGTCAGGCTCTCTTTTGCTGGAGATATTTCGGCAGAAGCTGAATGGGCACTTGGCAGGGATGCTCTGGTTTAAGGATGGGCTAATTTGTTTGGTTTCTGAGTAGGCAGGAGTATAGGCAAGGTTCTAGGCAGGTTTTCCTTTCTTCTGCTTGCCCCAATGCCACTGCTACAAGTTGGGCATCCTTGGCCAATAGCCCAATGAAAAGCAGCAATGGTACTGAAAAAAGGTACGTGTTGACCAGGCTTGTGGCTTGTGGGTCTGGTGGGAATGACTCATACTGGACAACAGCATTGTCAGGCCATAACTTCATTGATTATAAAGCAGGTAAGCCGAGCTGGCATGGCAGGAAAGCGAGGCAGGCAACTGGATTTGGCCAGTGAGCTAGATCCTTCCCTCACCACCACCACCGACCAAGTCTGATAGGTGGGCAGGGCCATGCACCAGTCAATCACCGGACAACGCAATGAAATCAGATGACCCATTATTGCCCATGACAACAATCAGCTGATTGTCAGGTTTGAGCACTCATTTAAAAATGTTGCTTTTAATTATCTTTTCAATGTTTTTAAATACCTGCTTGAAACCATCTTTCACTGATAATTTCAATGTGGTTCTTTTGCAAACAGATTCTAGGTTTCATTACAATCAAGTGACATGTAAAAGCTGTGACATACATGCATACATACATAAAGGTAAAGGAATTTGACTATGGGGTGCGGCACTCATCTCCGCTTTCAGGCCGAGGGAGCCGGCGTTTGTCCACAGACAGCTTTTCTGGGTAATGTGGCCAGCATGACTAAACCACTTCTGGCCCAACGGGACACTGTGATGAGTGCCAGAGTGCACGGAAATGCCATTTACCTTCCCGTCGCAGCATACATACATACATACATACAAGTCCATAACTGCATTAAAGGACACACCTGGTTATGTTCTGGAGAACTTAGTTCACTGCATTTCCAATAGGATCAGTTAATTTCCCCCTGGTGTGGCTGCTATCCATGCTCAACATTATGCGGAAGATAAATCAGCTTGAACCCAAACTTTACAAGGTTGTAAATGGGGGCATTGTTCAGCTCTTTTAGAAGTGGCCATAGTTTTGCTTCCTCAGCAAACTCCTCCGAAAAGTTTGCTGCCCCAATCTTCCATCTCTATTACAAAGAAATAGCAAAGGGATCAAGCAATGACCTCCTCGGAGCTCTCCCCTACTGCGTGACATGAGATTGCTCATCAAGCAGGCCTTGTTTCCCCCTTTGCAGTCACTTCATTGCCGGCTTTTCTTGTTCTGGCCCACATTCCCTGCTGCTCAGAATGCTAGCAGGATCTCCTAGGGTGGGCTGTTATCGTAGGCTTGCTCTAATGCAAGTAAATGGCTGTATGTGCTTCTATTTCCCAACTACTTAAATGAAAGTGATTGTTAAGACTAGGTCTTCTTCTTGTTAGTGTCTCCCCACCCCACTTTCCCCCTACTTGATCTATGATTGCTATTTTTCTTAACCCATCACTAGTCGGCTCAGGGAAAACTTACATGCACTGCATTCCACTTTAGTTTTGCATGATTAAATTAAAACAAATCAAAACACCACATGGGGGTGGGGCAGAATACCAGAAAGGATATCCAAAAAGGACTAAACAAAAAGTGGGGGGAGATATCTTTAGCTGTATCAATCCCCTTCCTCTTTTTTCAGTGATATTCTAAATGTATAGTGAGGATCTCTGTGATTCAATTTACCCCAAAATAGAGACAGGCAAGCTCCTTCTCACTCAGTTCACATTGGCTGAGAAATGAACCGAGACAGTTCTCGGAAAATTGGGAAATGGCTGAATTAATTTTTGAACCAACACAAATGCACGAATAGTTTCTGCTGAATGCAGACATTCAAAGCAGCTCAGGGCAATTGTCTCAAATGGTTTACGTGGGGGCTGCCTTCAAGGATGACACCTAGGAAATTGGATGTCGGGGAGCAAATGCCATCCTCTGCAGGTAATTTCCTTGCCCCAAGGGTCCCATGACGGGGCCTACATTTGCCTCCCCTTCACAATATCCCCCCTCCTGGGTGAGTTAAAACACTGTAAGGGTGGGAAGGCTAGTTTCTCACTTTTTTTATTAGAATAGTACCTATGCATTTTGCCTCTGTCAGCGCTGCCCGAGGTCCCAGCTCACAGAAGACCAACGCTGCTTCGTTCTTTAGTATAAAAGTCTTTACTGAAGTTCAGTTTCACTTCCGCACGCGCAGCGTGCAACGCTACGTCTCTAACCTTAGACCGCCGAAGCTCCGTCTGAATCTCCTCCCCCCTGACACCAGTTTAAGACTCTAGCCTTACTCCACCTCTTCCTCTGTTCCTTCTTCCTCTGGGTCCGCCTGCTAGTCGGGGTCTCACCCTTCCTAGACTCTTCTGACGCTGAGTCCCCTGACTCTTCTCCCCCCCTCCTTCGGGCTTTAGGACCCGGCTCCCAATCTGGGTTTTCTGCTGTCCCGCGCTCCTGCACATTTGAACTTGGCGCGCGCGCGCAGCCTCCCACTTTCCTTCTGACCGTTACACTTGTGTCACTGCTTCCTCCTTCGGGGAGGCTAGCTGGACCTGACCTCCCCTCCGTTTCCCCACTTTCCGATGGGGGCGTGGTCAGCCCTGACTCATCTTCTCTCCCCGCTGGAGGAGAGGCTGGTCCTGACTCATGTGACTCTTCCCCCCCACTGCGCTCTGGTGGGGGAGCTGGTCCTGATCCTCCGCTGCTCCCTTGGGAGTCCCCGCTGGCCCCTTGCTTCTGGTGCGTCCCCCCTGGGACCTCCCTTGCCCTTACCATAGGCGCCCCCTTCTGGGAATCTTCTGATTCGTTGGAGAAGCTCATGGAATCTCTCGGGTCACTGTCATACTCCCCTACGCTCCCCTCGGATTCCTCTCCTCCGCTCTCTATTTGCTCTCTCCCCTGTGCTTCTGCTCCTGAGCCTCTGACAGCCTCATATATCAGGTTCTACAAAAGCTGTCTCTCTCTGGGAATCTGGGGTTATAGTTCATCTGTGGCAACAACTTTTCCCCTTGTTCTCAACCTCCCCCCCCAAAAAAAAAAACATATGCCCATGCTAACACCAAGCCACTGTTGAAGATCTTTGTATCCCGGGCATCTTCTGTGGTGGCATTACTACATTCCATTTTTCCTGCAAGAGTTTAAGGTGGCATACATGGTTCTCCCCCGCCCCCATGTTATTTTCACAACAACCTTGTAAGGTAGGTTAGGCTGAGAGATGGCAACTGACTCAAGCCCCCCCAACCTCCAAAGTTAGAATCTGAGTGAGGATTTGAAACATGGTCTCCCAGGAGTCTGACACTCAAGGAACTACACCACACTCATTAAGGTGTGTATTTTGATCTGAGCCGGAGAGGAATTTGGGAGTCTCTGATGCCCTTTTCTCCTTTGAGGCAAGCAACATTGAGCTCCAAAGCTCTTTTCCAGCCCCAAATCCAGAAAAATGTCACCAGCGTTTCAGCCCTACCAATAAAACTACAATGCAAAACATCCTTTCTAGATAACGCTCCACATGCTAGTGTTCTTTGTCACTAGAAAACTGGGAAGGAGGGGTAGGGCACAGCACAGCCATAATAAACAGAGTCTCTTAAATTTAAAAGAAATTGAAAATAAGTGAGAAAAAATAAACCTCATATATTTCAGAAACAAATTTGGCCTCACTTTACAGTTCCTGCTTCCCAGCCACTCACAGAATGACAGTGTTACCAGATAAAGGCACCCTGTTGCCGTAGACTGCATTTAAATTTATATTGCAAACAACAGGCCCCATTACCTCTGGATTTTCTGACTGCATTCCTAATATTGTTGTTCTCCATGCTTTATTATTTCTTCCATCTCCATGTAAGATTGCTTTTCTAGTGCATGACAATATGCCCTTTGATTCCCCCCACTCTTTTTCCAACTTCATTGACCTTTGCTTAAGCAGCCTGATATTTAGTACTCCATTTTCAACCACTTTTGCTCACTTTGTCGTCTTCTGCTTTTGCAGCTGCATTTTTTCCTGCATAAGAATCTAAGAGGAGCTCTTCTGCATCAGACTCAAAACCAATCTAGTCCAGCATCATGCAGTAGATATTTGTACATTTCTATACAAAATGATCTCACCGTCACCTCCTGGACTGATGTTTGGATCAGAACTTCACTCTCTCTTGCATGGGTGGGGGACCTTTCTCAGGCTGGGGTCACTTTATTCTGGGGAAAAGTGATTTGGGACTGTATTGCAGTATTGCAGCGGTGGGAAACCTCTGCCCTGTGGGTCAAATAGAGCCCACAATGCCCTTTCCCCCAACCAATACCCTCATGTCCCATGCTAGACATAATAAGCAACATCAGGTGTGGGTAGGTAAAGAGCTTAAAGTCCCACTCTTTCTCTGTTAAGCAGGGCTCTGTCTCAGGACCAGCCAGCTGATCTGCACTGACAGGGAGCCACCCACTCAGATTAGCTGCAAAGGAACTCCCTATTGCAGCTGAAGGGGCTCTCTGTGCTGATCAGTTGAAGTCCTTCTACAGGTGGTTTATATTCAAATCACTTGCAAATGGACTTAACAGCCATTAGCTGATTGGCACCAAGACCATTGAAAACAAGCTCTCAGCACTAATTGGCTGATCGGCACCAATTGCCAGATCCAATTACTCACGTCAGCAGTCGTGAGCGGGATCAGACCCCACCCCCCAATCACACACCCTTAACACAAGGAGACACACAAGTACAAACACACCTACATATCTATTTCCCATGACAGGGCATTGAATTTTTAATTCCCTAACTCCGCTCGTGTTTCACCCTAAATTCACCCTGTAGACTTTTAGGTACAAAGTTTGTAAAGCCAAGCTCTCCAATACCCTTTATGTGCCCTGACTGTGCCCACGGCAAAACAACCTCAGCAATCCAAGCAGAACAATGCAGATAATGCCAATGCACAGATGAACAGCAAACCCTGCCTTACAGCTATTCAAAACTTTTTTAAAAAAATAAAAAATTGCTTGCATGCAATTGCAAAGCACATGGAGAGTTTCTGCATATTTGCAAGGAACTCAAGTCTAACTCTCTATGGAACCATCCCCCTCCCCCATGTTTTGATCCTCTTGAGGCAGTTCTTCTTGCAGAGCAAGGAGGGCCAATTATATGCTTTGCACAACATCAATGCCCTTTCCCTCTGACCTGTTTCCCATTGAACAGCTGATGGATGGGAGTTGACCAAGAGAGCCTGATGAAATCTTGCTGCAGACCATAGATGGTTTATGGGTCAGCAAACTCTGGTTTCTCATTTCCTTGAACATAGTGACTCAATTCTCAGAAGTTTGAACATATCAAACCATGCATACCAATACTATTTTGAGAGAAAATGCACATTTTAACAAATATTTAATACATTTTTAAAAAAAGGTTACAGACTAAAGTGGGAGAAAAAAAGAATTGAATTATGGGGGGGAAGGACCTCTAAATGGTTAAGTCCAGTCAAAGGTGACTATGGGGTTGCGGCGCTCATTTAGCTTCAGGCCGAGGGAGCTAGCATTTGTCCACAAAGAGCTTTCTGGGTCATGTCGCCAGCATGACTAAACTGCTTCTGGTGCAGCATGACGGAAACCAGAGCACACGGAAATGCTGTTTACCTTCCTGCCACAGTGATACCTATTTATCTACTTGCACTGGTGTGCTTTTGAAGGGCTAGGTTGGCAGGAGCTGGGACAGAGCAATGGGAGCTCACCCTGTCGTGTGGATTCAAACCGCTGACCTTCTGATCAGCAAGCCCAAGACATTCAGTGGTTTAGATCACAGCGACACCTGCTGTGACTCATCTGAAATAAACAAGAATAGCCCATCTCTCAATCATTCATCTTTAAAAGTGACAATGAGTTGCAATGAAGTGGCTGTCAGGGATTCTGGAGGCCAGCATCCTTGCATTCATGCTGATGGTCCATTTTTAAAAGAGCTTCAATGGTACAACTGGGGCTAACTATTATAGTGAATGAAATGCCTCATTTCTTGCTTACACTTGGCTTTTGTGTCAGAGGTGTGCTGAATTACAACTGATATTTGCTCCCAGGGAGGAGAGGAGGAGGGAAAAGAAATCTATGAAAAGGCCTTTTTAATATGAGATAATGGATAGCACGTGCAATTTCTGGCCTTTAACCTCGCAGGGGTATTTTCCATTTCAGAAAAATCTCACCCAGATTAATTGTCGGAAGTGAGTAATGAAACAAAGGGCTTTGACCTTTCATCTTTTAGACAAAAAACCACAATTGTGCTCCAGCAGCAGGAAATTGAAGCTTGACAAATCTCAATGAGGTCACTTCGCCAGCGTGAGGAAGGAGAGTCTGTGCTCACCCACATTCTTCACACCAAGATGACTGCTAATATAAATACTCATTGTCTCAGCATGAGGGGCACAGAAGCAGGCATGAAATGCTCAATTTCAACATTAAGTGATTATTGTATGAGTTGATCCTTCCTCACTCTAGGTTAAGACAATTTCTCTCTCCAAGCTCGCATATTCAATCAGATCCCCTGCGTGGAAAAGGAATAATGTTGATGGGGTTTGGGGTTGGGTTGACAAAATCTCTCTTTCTCTCTCTCTCTCTCTCTCTCTCTCTCTCTCTCTCTCTCTCTCTCTCTCACACACACACACAGAGAGAGAGAGAGAGAGAGAGAGAGAGAGAGAGAGAGAGAGAGAGAGAAGGCATAGGTAAAGGGTAAGGTAAAGGGACCCCCTGACCATTGGGTCCAGTCATGGCCGACTCTGGGGTTGTGGCGCTCATCTCACTTTATTGGCCGAGGGAGCTGGTGTACAGCTTTCGGGTCATGTGGCCAGCATGACTAAGCCGCTTCTGGTGAACCAGAGCAGCGCACGGAAACACTGTTTACCTTCCCGCCAGAGTGGTACCTATTTATCTACTTGCACTTTGACGTGCTTTCAAACTGCTAGGTTGGCAGGAGCAGGGACCGAACAATGGGAGCTCACCCCGTCACGGGGATTCAAACCACCAAGCTTCTGACTGGCAAGTCCTAGGCTCTGTGGTTTAACCCACAGCACCATCAGGGATCTGTTTTATTAGAGTGAGAGACTCTGTGTTGGACATCAGGAGATAGCTTTTTCCACCTGCCTTTCCTCACCCTCCAGCCCTAGTTGCCTCCATAAAGGCAGCTGCTGCTAGGAGAACAACTGTGAGGGGTCAGAGCCTTCATAACCAAGATATTTACAGAGAAAGAACTACAAGAGGAGAGAGACTCTGTGGTTGATATCAGGGGATGGTTGGTTTAACTTGTATTGCCTTACCCTCCAACTTCAGGAGCCATTGTAAGGGAGTTGCATAGTGGATATTTTGACTTGACCGATTAGAAAGCTGCACGTTTGGTTAAATATATAAAACTGTATGCTTGGTTTAGCTATGTATAAAACCAGAGTTTCCCAAATCTTTTGGGACTACTACCCCCTTGGTTGCATCAGTGCTCCCCACTTTACCTATAAGCTTTATTCAAAACAGTGGTTTGCTCACCCCACTGATGAAGATAATAACACAATAAAATTCAAAACAGTATCAATTAATTGCACATTTATTCAAAATCCAATTAAAATGATTTACTTTAATTAATTCAACAAATGGATGTTGGTTCAGTGATATCAGCTTTTCAAAGCATGATACTCCTTTACACCTCCTGACACCCCCTTGCCACTTAGTGCCCCCCAGGTAATCCCACTGCCCCACCCCAGGGGTGGTACCACCCACTTTGAGAACCACTGTATTAAATGAATGGGTAATTGTTGATTATTATTTTTTTTTAGTATTCGGTTGTGAGATTATATATCATTTTATGTATTGTCATTGTATTATTGTACTGAGACTGCTTTTTCTGAGAACCACTTAGAAAATGAGGTATACAAATAAACCGACAATGCTGATTGTTAATATGCTCCCAAATACACTTCATTGTGTGCTAAGCAACTCTGGAGCAAAAAGCACAGTGATCCACCTCAGAGAAAGCAGCCCAGCTATGGCTGTGCATCAGCTTAACCCCCAGGCAAGAATAATGTTATTGCTGCTGTTTTCTTCACAGCCTTGACATCTGCAACTGGTTTGCTGCAGAGGAATAAAAAGAAGAAGAAAAGAAATAGATGTTCCCTGGAGAAGTTCTTGCTGGTGCCCTAGAGGCCAAGGCTCTCCGTGGTTTAACCCCGTGTCCTTCTTCATAAAGGAAGGGGAAAGAAGGATCTGCACTTTTATCAATTCGGCATTAGAAGGTTGCTTGACGACGGTTCAAGCTTGTTTCAGCTTGAGATCCTTCACAGAATGGAGGTGGAATTTATGCACCGATGTGTCCCTCCAGCACTTACCAAGGGTGCACATGAGATTAATCACAGGACAAAGGCCTCGAAGGAACTGTGAAAGCTCCCTGCTAACCCCCCCTCCCTTCTCTGACAGCGTGGCTAATTTGCTGTCTTGTGAGTGTCCCTGAGCTTTCATTCATTCCTCTTCCCTCATGAGAGCTTGTCAGCCGGAAGGGTTGTGGCGAGAAAGAAACTAAGGACTCAACAGGAGACTGGGCTGAATCAGGACCTATCTGCAGATGACATTAAAGGAGTTGCTGCCAGTCACATTTGTGGCATTTGCTTATTTAATAATAAGGGCAAACCACATGCATGCTCACACATCTTTCCTCAGGACTGTAGCTTGGAGGAAGAGAAAGTTTAACTCATCCTGCTAAGATACGTTCCCAGTAACACCACCATTCTGCACTGCAGTTTGCAATTCCAGTTCTCTTTTAGCTCATTGCTTTATTCATCTAGGAGCTAACAATCGTGTTTCATTCAACAGTAAGCAGGCAGAAAATTGTCTGTGGTGGCATCCAAGCAGTTGGGGATGAATCCAATTTAGGTCACAGTCACATGATTTGTTTAAAGCATTATGATGCCACTTTAAAATCCTAGACTCCAATAATCCTAGAAGCTGTAGTTTGTTAAGTGTGTTGGCTGTTATAAGGAGACTCCTATTCTCAAAGAACTACATTTCCCAGAGCGGTTTAACAATCAATTCCTTTTCAAAGGAACTCTGGGATTAGGGGTCTCATAATAATAATAATAATAATAATAATAATAATAATAATAATAATTTATTATTTATACCCTGCCCATCTGGCTGGGTCCCCCCAACCACTCTGGATGGCTTCCAACAAAACACCAAAATACAATAACCTATTAAACATTAAAAGCTTCCCTAAACAGGGTTGCCTTTAGATGTCTTCTAAAAGTTTGGTAGTTATTTTTCTCTTTGACATCTGGTGGGAGGGTGTTCCACAGGGCAGGCGCCACTACCGAGAAGGCCCTTCCTAACAACTCTCAGCACCCTCAACAAACTTTTATCTTGTGGGGAGGGAACCATGATGGTTTAAAGTGGTATTATAGCGGCCTAAGTCTAACTCGGAGTAGCCTCATAAGTCATCCTATTTATGCAAAGACTTCTGCTTGTTCACATAATGTCTGTGCCCTCTCCTCTCCCTGCTTGCCCCCTCTCCCCAATGCTTATCCCAAATCTGCTCTGGAAGGTTGAGGAAACCCCAGAACAGATTTGGGTGGGCCACAGGCTGAGGGGACGGAAAGGAAGTTCCACTGTACAAATACGATGCTGGATATGACCCATTCCAATCAATGGGCTGAAGTTAGTTATGAACATTAATTTCAGTGACTCTCCTCTCAATATGATTTGGTTGGAAGCAAACCTTAGAGGACTTCACCTCCCTCTGCCCAAGAACAGTTAGCAAAATTCATCTCTCATTTATTCATTCATTTGCCTCAAACAAATAGCACAGGGAATTTTATGCCAGTTTTGCTCAGCCTTCTACAAAATCTAGAAATGAATAAGGGAATAATGGAGACTTCCAAATGCAGTGGTTTCACTCTGGAAAAGAGAGCCATTAGTTTGGAATTTTAAAATCTAGAGATAAATACGGATGAAAAGAAAGATCCCGCATGATAGAGGAGCACTTAGCAACATATGCAAGAACAATATACTAATTATATAAATTGTCAGCAATGAAAGCAGAAATGCAACCCCTGCAGCTCATGATGCCATTTCAATGTGACCCTTGGATGCAATAAATTGTTTTTTGATGAGTTAAACGTTTGACTAAACACATCAGATGTTTTCCCTTAAAGGCATAAATGAAAGGATATGGAAAAGGGACACAACATACAATCTCCAAGCATAAATGCATTTTCCTGGCCTGTGGATATATATATATATATATATATATATATATATATATATATATATATATATATATATATATATATAAAATGTCATGAAAAATTTAGCCCTCCAATTTTTTTTTAAAAAAATCAGCCTTAATGAAAAATTCAGTTTAACCTTCAAGGAGTGAAAGCACAGAGGGGAAAAACCTGTAGAAAATACCTTAAAAACTCAAGCAGAAGTCAGAGAGCAAGTTAATATAACAACCCAGAAGTTACCATTTCAAAATCACATTCACAGTAAAATTGTATAAGATTTAAAAGTATGTTTAATAATTGTTGAAAACGATATGTTAAAAAACTAATAAAAATAGTTTTAAAAAAACTAACAAATTAAAATCACATTCACAGAAGCCAGTCAGACCATTTTCTTGGCCAGTTTTTAATTTCTAAAAATTGGCTGGGGGAGCAGCAATGTCTTCCCATTCACAAAGAGCCCTACACCTTCTGCTTCCTCTTTGGACATTCTTTGCCATTCTTGAGTAGGGCTAAATGATTGGCAGAGGGCAGAACTGTGCCTCCCTCCCCTACCCCTGATGCCATGAGCTCTCTCCACCCCCAATATGTCCATATATTGACATGGAAGTCTTCCTGAGTACAATACCCTTTGGAGAATGCTAGGTATGATTGATTGAGCATGTATGGAGCATGTATGAAGAGGTGGGTGGATAGTTGGTGCCAATTGCCAGCCACAGAGAAAGCTTGGTAAATTTTCCATGTTGAACGTATTCAGAAAGTCTCCCCCAAAACACGCTGTGACGTTGTAAGTCCCTATTTGGTCAGTCCAACCCTGGAGGCCATAGAAAAGATGAAAGGAGGCCTAGAGTAGCCTAGGTTACTGTGATACACATCTGCTAGATGGCATCTGGTTCACCAAGTAGGCAGCAACATCATCGCTCAGTGCATCACAGCAAAGGAGACTAGGTTTAGTGGGACATCCCATGGACTGCATCTGGCCTCATCTTGTCTGCACGAAGGAAGCTGTTGTGTTTCCATCACTATGTACCAGAGGCTCTGAAGATGGGGAGTAGCATGACCAGCAACAACTCACAACTCACTATTGATGCTTCTCACATTTGTCCAGACTAGGCCCAGAATGTGATGGAAAGCAGTGGGTGCTGTTTCCGCTAGGAAATGCCTCCCTCCTCCATGGCCTGAATCTAGAACCTTCACCACTTTCACTCTACCACTAAGGAAAGGTTTATATTAACAGCACAGGCTTTTGAAGAAAACCTCCTCTCATTAATTGTATGGTCACTCCTCTGTGTCCATCAAATAATGTCAAAATACAATAAAGGGGTGCAGAAGGTACTGAGTGACATTTGTTGACATTTTCCACGCAGGCGAAACAAGGTAAAATTGAAGCTGAACATAAAAAGGTCTGGGAGTTAATGTAGTCTCTCATCAGTGACTCTCCAGGCAGGGTTGGCTGGAAATATCCTGAGTATCTGTTCCCTGTTATTTTTAAAACACCTTCAAGTGGACTCATATTTTCCAGTTTAATTTATTTTTTAAAATCCAATGACTATGACTTGGGCCTCAACTGCACTTTACATTTAAAGCAGTCTCATAACAATTTAAACAGTTGTGGTTTGCCACAAAGAACAATGGGAACTATGGTTTGTTAAGGGTGCCAAGAGATGTTAGGAGACTCCCTCTTCCATCCTAGAGACTTACAATTCTCAGAGTGGTTTAACAGTCCATCCCTCTTTCTAGGGAATTCTATGAATTGTAGTTCTGTGAGCAGAACAACCTTCAGCACCCTGGAGTCTCTGAGGGAAGCCATGACTGTTTAAGGTGGCATGGAACTGCATTAAATGTTTAGGGCATGGGAGGCCTTAGGTAGATCTCACCTGGGGCATGGGTATATTAGCTTTGGTCAGCTTTTGATTTAAGAGAAAATCTTCCTTTTTCTCACAAATTAGTGGTGAATTTTTCAGCATTTTCATTTGCATAAAAGTAATGATAACCAGAAGAAAACGAAGAATATCTTGGTTAAATAAAAGACAATTATATAGTTGGGCCTCGTATAATTTGGAAGAATGTCTTCAGGTATCAGCTGAATGCTTTCTCATTTGTATGCAGTATCAAAAATTGCAAATACAATTGAGGGAAGATGTTTCAGAGCCTTGTCTATTTCATTTCCCAAATGAGCAAACAGCACTTACATGAACGTGAACAACCAATCACCATCTGTTTCAATAAAAGATCCATGCCTTGTAGATAATCATCAGCAAACCCCAAAACCAAAATCCTATTAATGCCTTACCCTTCGTGGCATTTGCACAGCAAGCTTGCAAGATTACCGGTACCGCATAGAAAATGTCTTCAAAATGCTTTCCAAGTATTTAATATCATCTCATTTTAATCCCCAGGACAATCCTTACGGTAGGTTCTGTAAGGTAGGTATTATTATTCTCCCTGTTTTGCCCACAGCAAAGGGAACTTCCTGATTCAGAGTACCCATAACCACTATGCGACACCACCACTCACATTGAACAGTACCATATATTTCTGTTGATCTTCCCCCCAGTTTTGTGTGAGTTGCTCATTCTTTAAAATTCACAAGGATACACTGCAAACAAAGGAGAAATAATTCAATCACATCTGAAATATAGGACATTACTGTCAGTCATTGTTAACTCTAGTTACCACCAGCTCTATCTGCACATAACAGGCTACTTGATAAAGCCTACTTCTTAGGTCAAGCATGGCCAAACTTGGCCCTCCAGATGTTTTTGAGACTACAGTTCCCATCATCCCTGACCAATGGTCCTGTTAACTTGGGATGATGGGAGCTGTAGTCCCAAAACATCTGGAGAGCCAAGTTTGGCCATGCCTGTCTTAGGTGAAGCTTGTAATGTTCATTGTGTGCACCTGTTGATAAGATGTACCACACTGTGATAATTTTCAGCATACACTAGCAGACAGTATGGTGGGGTTCCATTTTTTATTTTTGCCCTTACTGGATAATCTGTATTTTTTAATTATTATTTCATAATCTCCTATTGGTTTTAATGTATTTATGTGTGGTTCATTGCCTGTTTTTAAGTCACTTTGGGTTGCCCTGGGCAAGATAAAGTGACTAACACATGTAATAAATAATAATAACATAATATAAATGCTGTTGTTAGCAGAAGTTAATTTTCAGCTAATGCTTTAGTCAACTTCTGGTTAAAAACAACAGTAATGCTTATTATGTTCATATCCCATCTTTCCACCAAGGAGCTCAAGGAAGCAGACATAATTCTTTCAGCCTCTGTTTTATCCACACCCACACAAAAAAATCTTAGGTTAGGCTAAGAAAAAGGAACTGACCCAAGTAGTGGCACGTGGTGAAATTTTTCGTGGGGGAACAGTTAGGGCCAGAAGCGCCAGTTTGCAAGGGCGATTGTGGGGGGCGACATTGCATGCGTGAGCACCACAGCTCCTTCCCTATTCCAAGCAGAAGCTTCCCAGGCTTTGGGAAGGAGACCCCAGGCTTTAAAAGCTTTAATACTCTAATTTACTGGGAACATTTAGGGGACTAGCCTAGTCCCCTTAGTCCACTGACCACACACCACTGGGCCCAAGGTCACCCAGTAAGCTTTCTAGATGAAATCTGAGACCGTTACACCACACTGTGTCAGGGACTGTGCTGAGGAGGGCTGTACGGAGGAGGGATGGTGGGAGCCTCCCCTCCCCCTCCTCCTGATCTGGATCCTGAATCTTCTCAGGAGCAGGAGGACAGTATAGATTTGGAACAGTGGTTTGCAGAGGGACATGGTTCAGAAAGCAGAAGCTGGGAAATACTAGGGGAACAGCTAGGAGAAGAAACACTGGAAGAGAGAGGGTTAACAGATTCACTATCTCTGGAAAGCATTCCTCTGCTCCCCCCAAGGTCAAGAAGAGCTCAGAAAGTGGCAGAACAGAAAGCACACAAAGCACAGAGGGTACAAACCCAGATTACAAAATGTAGAGGTGGCGTAGATTAATACGGACGTAAGGGGATGGGATCCTTAACTGGGAGCACCACCATTCTAGGAGATGGATTCTTTGTTCTCTCGCTGTGATTATTAAAGTTTCTAACTGATAAGAAGACTCCTTTTCCTTTGTTCTGCTTATCTACTGCCACAGGGGGTGGGCAGCCGATTCCCTGAAGTCTGACATGCTGACTCTCTAATATTATACCTTGTTTCATTAAGAACATAAGAAGAGTCAGGTGCTTTGAGTACAACTCCCATCATTCCTGACCACTGATTATGCTGTCTGGGGCTGAGCAGAGATGCAGTTCACAGCATAAGAGCATAAGAAGAGCCTACTGTGTCAGGCCAATGGCCCATCTAATCCAGCTTTCTGTTCTCACAGTGCCCAACCAAATGCATATGGGAAGCTTGCAAGGCAGATCTGCCTTCCTGTGGTTTCCAGCCACTGGTATTCAGAAGCACTGCTGCCTCTGACAGTAGAGGTAGCCTTCTGTGAAGCCCAGGGAGATGCTACAGTGAAAGGGATAGTAATTCAATCACTACTGTGGTACAAAGGGGGAAATGGGGCATTACTGCCAGTAATTTCTAATTCTGCTTACCACAGGCTCCTTGAAAAGGCCTCTCTCATGTGTGGAGCTTGTAATGCTCATTATGTGCACCTGATGATAACATGCCCCCAAGAGACACATTGCTTGCCAAGGTTTGTTTACAGTTACATCATTCAGCTGTTGTCTTCCTTTCTTTCAACATCTTGAATTTGGCTCTTCCCTTTAAAAGGAAGGGGACTGTCAATACAGATTTGCCAGCTGTGGGTAATCTCTGAGTAAGTGTAAGCCCATGATTGTTGCAATAGCTTTCAGCATAAACTGGCTGTCAGAAGGCTGAGGAAGCTTGAGCTCCTTTGTCAGTTTTGATGGTCACAGTGACTTGGGGGAAAGGGAACATTAGCAAGGAAAACATGAGAAAATGTTCCTGCATCTTCACTAGTCGCAAAAGTGGTCAGTGATAAATATAAGAACATACAACTGCCGGGCTGGAGCAGACCAAAGGCCATCAGTGGCCAACCAAATGCTTATGGAAAACCAACGAGAAGATGAGCAACTGGTATATTTAGCTACCATGACTAGCAGCCACTGATGGCTTTATCCTCCATGAATTTGCCTAATCCTCTATTAAAGCCGTCTAAGTTGGTGCCCATCATGGCCTCCTCTGGGACTGAGTTTAAAAGCCCCAAATGCTGCAACCTTTCCCCATAAAGGACTTGCTCCATGCCCTTGATCACTTTATTGCCCTTTTCTGAATAATATCATGTCTTAGGTGAGGCAACCAGAGCTGTACACAGCTGTGCAAATGCAGTTGCACAATAAATCTACAGAATGGTATTGTGGTGGCTATCACTGCATTTTGAGGTAGCAAATTCCATGGCTCAGTTATTTGGTTGGTGACAAATTACGTCCTTTTGTCTCTCCTGAATCTCTAACCATTCAGCTCCACTGGCTGGCCCCAGATCCCAGTATTATGAGAGGGGAAGAATCAAAGCTCAGGGGTAGAGCAGCTGCTTTGAATGCTGAAGGCCCCAAATTCAATCCCTAGTATCTCCTAGGAGGAGCTGGGAATGTTCCCTGCCTGCAACCTTGGAGAGCTCCTGTCATTCATTGTAGACCAGGGGTGGCCAACTCCCAAGAGACTGCAATCTACTCACATATAATTAAAAACTGGCAGTGACCTCCCACTTTGCGGGGTTTCAGGTTAAAGTTGTTGAGCTTTTCTTAGGAAGGAAAGCCCCATTTTTGGGGGGGGGGGTTGGGGCTAAGCTGTTGCCAATTTTGGGGGAGAAAGGGGAACAGCCACTCACTGACAGATTGCTGGGGAAACAAACATCCTCACTGGATAAACTCTGTCTTCCGTACTGCAGATAGTGCAACAATGGAGCGCGGGTTGAGGGGGTGGGGCTGGATTCTATTTTACCAATGCTAAGGAAAGGGATCAACCACGATCTACCAAAACCTCCCAGGGATCTACCAGTAGATTGTGATCGACCTATTGGACATCCCTGCTGTAGACAATTCTGAACTAGATGGACCAATTGTCTGACTATGTTTCCCTGCCTCTCTCCACACTATGCGTGATTTTATATACCTCTATCATGTCTCCCTTTCCTCATTCTCCCCCCCATGCAATCATTTTTCCACGATGACAAAGGAGGTACAGTTTGATCCTATTTCCATGCCAGATAGAAGAACTAGCTGAGAACACAGCAGGGTACGCTATGAGCCCAGATGTACTCCCCAGGCCTGTCCCTGAAGCGCACAAGATGACATGCTTGCCTAGAGCACCATTTGTCCCAAATATTTTAGTGCAAAAAGAAGTCCTCTTCAGCCAGTATGGAATTGAAGTTACATCTTTCAGGCCTAGTCCTGTGTCACCCAGAAAAATAATTAAGGAGCCCTCAAATGCAATCTTGTACCTTTCCAAGGAATAAGGAACTTACCTTGGTTTCACATAAGTCACTTAAAACTCACCTCTCTATAGGTCAAGGCACTCTGCTCTTTTTCAAAACCCACATTCAAATTCTATTTCAAAAGCAACCTCTCTCCTGATTTAACATAATCTTATCTTTTCTGTGCCTTTTGTTACTTCTCAGTATTGACCCCTAACCCAGACTTATTCATGCTTTTATTTTATTTTATGCTAAAAGTTATAATTTCATACTGTGCTTCATGTAACGATCACGAAGCAGTGTACAGAACAGGGTAAGAAGTTATGAAGGGTGTGAATTGGCTCTATGCATACTCCAAATTATGAGGTGAATTGGGGTGAATCAGGGAATACTCTTACATTCCCAAGCTGTATTTAGCTGCTAACAAGACATTTTGAGTCAGATCCAGGACTCCTTAAACTTGCTCTGCATCCTTAACTGTCCAAAAAATGTACAATTGCCACTCACCCCGAGAAACAAAACCAAACAGATTGGTGAAAATGCTCAGAGACTAAGGGGGCAGATGTGGAGAGGTGAATGTATCTATTTTGATGGGCAGGTCTAGCTTTTAATCACAGTATATTATTTCCCCAAGGTACCCCAATCACATGTTTTTCAGTGAGAGCTGGACCATAAAGAAGGCTGATAGCCAAAGAATTGATGCTTTTGAATTATGGTGCTGGAGCAGACTCTTGAGAGTCCCATGGACTGCAAGAAGATCAAACCTCTCCATTCTGAAGGAGTTCTCACTGGAAAGACAGATCCTGACGCTGAGGCTCCAATACTTTGGCCACCTCATGAGAAGAGAAGACTCCCTGGAAAAGACCCTGATGTTGGGAAAGATGGAGGGCACAAGGAGAAGGGGACGACAGAAGACGAGATGGTTGGACAGTGTTCTCGAAGCTACCAGCATGAGTTTGACCAAACTGGGGGAGGCAGTGGAAGACAGGAGTGCCTGGCGTGCTCTGGTTCATGGGGTCACGAAGAGTCGGACACGACTAAACAACTAAACAACAACAAGAACCCCAATCACATGTTTTTCATGAGGATTTATGACCTTCCCTTATGGAAATATCCACTGTACCCTCCAAAAAAATTAACAGAATAACAGAGTAACAAGAGTAACAGAAGCAAGCAAAGTGACTGCCCCACCCCTCTGCCTCTTCCTCCTGCTAAGCACAGTGGTGGCAGCACCCATCTCCACAAACCACCCCTTGCTCCAGTTGTGAGGTGTAGTATGTCAGAATGGTTAGGAACATAAGCAAAGGAAAATTTTGGATATGAGGGAAACCAGAGGGGCCTTCCTTCCCAACTGAATTCACATTGTTTCTGATATTTGAATAACCTTGTGATATTAACTTATCTAATGCCCAAACAGCTTCTGAACTCAGTGTTGAACTACGTGTTACTTTTTGACATAGTCAGTTCCCTATGTGGTCTCCTGGATCAATTCTGTATGAAGATCTGAATAATTGCATGTCCAGTTGGATTATCATTATTTTGACCAGGGCCACTTGTTGCCAACAGTTTTGTTTATCCTGCAGGGTATTTTCCTGAATTTTCCAAAACGGCAGAAACAAAGTTTTTACGCTAGAAGCAGAAAAACCAAGAATATATTTGTGGCATGAACTAACCTCCTCAGAAGACTGATCTGAGTGTAAAGCAGCCCAGTGCTGAACTGAATAAAACTACAGTGGTACCTCAGGTTACAGACGCTTCAGGTTACAGACACTTCAGGTTACAGACTCCGCTAACCCGGAAATAGTACCTCAGGTTAAGAACTTTGCTTCAGGATGAGAATAGAAATCGCACGGTGGCAGTGGGAGGCCCCATGAGCTAAAGTGGTACCTCAGGTTAAGAACAGTTTCAGGTTAAGAACGGACCTCCAGAACGAATTAAGTTCTTAACCTGAGGTACCACTGTACTCGACTCTGAGAACAAATACATGGAATTTTAGGTGTATTTTGCTTCTCCCCTTAGAGTCCTGTCAAGAGGTTATTCATAACATCTATGGCAGGAGTGTGGGTGTGCAGTGGCCCTCCAGAGATTGTTGAACTCCATCAGCCACACCCAGGATCGAGAATGTCCAGGAAATATGGGAAATGAAGTCCAACAACACATGGCAGGCCATGGATTCCTCTTCCTCTGCGAGAATCAGCTGAAAAGCAAAATAGATGACTGTGAAAGAGAATTATGGCATTTCTGCCCATTTCCCCAGGGAAATCACGATGGGTGAAGAATGCTTACTCTTCCGTGGCATTAGTCAACAGAGCAAACAGCTTCAGGTGCCAAATGACACCCTCCCCGCAAAACACATCTACAGGCACAAACACACACAAACAAAACAAGAATAAAAAGGCCAAAACACTTTGAAGATGACTCCCTGCTGCTGTAGGGTATTAACAAATGTCAGGCTGATACAATGAACTTTGTTCCTCATTCATAAAATATTTTTTAGCATGTTATTTACTCCAGTCAGGTTATGCTGAAACACAGGGCTCGCTGCAGTGGGGGAAAGTTACCATCAAGCAGCCATATTCAGTTCAAAGTCTTACCTGCTCACCATTTCCCCCCCTTATGAAAAGCATTAGTAACAATTAATGGATGTCAACAGTAAATATAGTATTTGTGTGATGGGCTCATGGGAAAAAGCTGCCCCATGAGCACTTGCAGAGGGGAGGGGAAAGTCTATATTAGACCACGTCCCCTGAAGCTTGGGACCATTTTGCCTTGGGGGTTTTGTTTAGAGTCCAATCCTGATGAATCATTTGAATCTGAAGCCCTTCTATCCTAAAAGTGATTGGACGGGTGCCCTCAGGAGAAATAAAGTACTCCGTAGTTTTCCGATCCCTGTCTAAAGCAACACACCAAGGTAAGCTGACAAATTCAGACAGTGCCACATTCAAATTATTGTTTTAATGGAATTGTTGTTGTTGTTGTTATTTGTACCCCGCCCATCTGACTGGGTTGCCCCTGAATGTTCCTTTTCCATCTCAACTTGATGTCAGCACTGTTTGAAGCCACATATTTTCCAGTCATGACTGTGTCTAAATATCCAGAGTATGAGCAGAGGAATCCTACACCCTGACCTTCCATACTGGAGAGGATTAGGATGTGGGCTCCATTGTCTGGAGCCTCCATCACTGCAGACGTTCCTGCTGTGTCCACTGCATTAGCTATACTCCCACAGTGCTGCCACAGTGGAACCCAGGAGCAATGAGTGTGTGGAGCTGAACCAGCCAAGGATCCACAGGATTCTAAGTCATTCCGGTTACCGGTGATGTGCCATTTCTAGACTACTCTGCTGCACCAACTGGATGACTTTTTTCTTGTCTCCCCGCTTCTGCCCTGACCAGCATAAGCAGGAGACTTCTGATGTGGAAGCTAATTACTCATCCATTCATCTATCTATATCTCATCCTCCATTATTATTTTCCCACCCCAGTTCATTACATGAACCAGCTTAAACATTTCTATTCCAATTATCAGCGCTCTGCATTTGATTGATGACCCGTTTGAGATACTTGCAACTTTCTCTATAGTTTCAGTTCTTAATTGGGAGCTAACAAAACAGGTGTCCATTATCATAAAAAATTATGAGCTCATGCCATTTCTATGGAGGGTTCTTCTTTGCCACTCATCAGCTGGTGTCTTTAGCAGAGTAAGACCTACCAATCCTCATAAATCTGCCCATTCCTTCCTCTGTGCCAAAATATGAGAATAGTGTATTTAAATGGGAGATACGCTTCACGGCTGCATCATGAACCAAAGTTCCAAAATTTCAGCTCAGAGAAACTCAGACCTCCCTACAGACATGTCTTTTCCCTCAGGAGAAGAAGAAGAGTTTGGATTTGATATCCCGCTTTATCACTACCCGAAGAAGTCTCAAAGCGGCTCACATTCTCCTTTCCCTTCCTCCTCCACAACAAACACTCTGTGGGGTGAGTGGGGCTGAGAGACTTCAAAGAAGTGTGACTAGCCCAAGGTCACCCAGCAGCTGCATGTGGAGGAGCGGGGAAGTGAACCCAGTTCCCCAGATTACGAGTCTATCACTCTTAACCACTACACCACACTGGCTCTCAGGGCAATTAATAGAATATAACTAACAGAGTGTCATTGAATACAAAATCAAAAATCAAATTCCTCCCCTTGTTGGAATTTCCACCTATTTCATAAAACCAGTATTCTCTGGCAGGCAAGGACACAGTCAGCCTTCCACTGCCCACTACAGCCATCAACAACATATAATGGAATAAAGATCTCTAGGATACTTGGCTTAGTCATTTGATTAGCTTTACATCAGTATCTGGAGGGCCACAGATTCCCAGCCCTTAACATATAGCTACAGTATGTTCATACTATACTTTTTAGAGCACATTTTTCCTCTCACTGAATTCTGGGCCCTATAGTTCATTAAGGGTTTCTGTGAATTGTAAGTCTTTGAGAGGTAAACTACTGTGCCCAAAATTCTTTGAAGGGAAAATGTGCTTTGAATTTGCTTTAAAGGCATAGTATGTACACAGCCTAAGTGCACCTAGGTGGTTCTCTGGAATGACAACTTGAAAGAGGCAATGATAGAGGAAGCCCTGATTAGTTAGCCCATTGGAAAGGAAACACTCACAGACTGCAATCAGACTGTGAAACCCTGTGATCAAGACCTGTGGTGTGTTTGTGTGAATGTTTAATTTAAGTCTACAAGCAACTCAGCCTACATCTCTGCCTCTCTGTCATTCCTGCCTCCCAAGGCCTCATCCTCAAATAACTTAGGAAAACTGGTCATAACTGTCACTCAGTGGGGTATTATTTTATGGTTTTGAGAAGAGCATTTCTAGACTCTTTATAGTGTGGTGGTGATTAAAATCCCTCAGTGCAGGGGCAAGGACCACATTCCCTGTTGGTCAGCCCTACAAGGGCCATATTAAAAAGGCAGGTGAAACAAGGAGTGCCCAAAGACGGCTTGGCTGCCACCCTCCTCTCTCTTTTACACACACACACACACACACACACACACACACACACACACACAGTGAACCACACATACAGCACACATGCCACACATACAGACCACCAGAAACAGCTCACTGTGTTGAGTGGACTAGTTTCCTAGCAGGTGCATTGCTGCTGATTACCAAGAGCGGAAGGAGTGGGGCAGTGGAGAAGTCAATGTGGTACAAAAGCAACAGCCAAGCTCATGCAACACTCCTGCTGGTGCATTTGCTCAGTACTAGATCAGCTTTTTCTTCCAACTTGGCCTTCTGGATGGAAGTAAAGGGGTTACAGAAGTTTTCATACTTTGAAAAGACCTGCAGAGATATTTGTAGCCTTCTTTAATCAAGCCCCCTAGTCCCTCACTATGGTGTACAGGAGGTTCCATTACAGAGAATGCAGCAGATGCAGCAAAGTACCTCAGTGTAATTTCACCTTAGTCTGTAAACACTGCAGGTGTCTTTTGCTGGTTCCCTGTAGAGGCAGCCTGACCAAGCTCTTTAGCTGGAAAGAGAATATGTAGGCCCTGCTCCCTTCCACTGGAGAGGGGTCATAGCTCAGGAGTAAAGCTTCAGCTTTGCATGAATAAGGTCCCAAAATATTAGACCAGTGGTCATTCTTTTGGGGTATTTCCCCCCTTTTAATATTTTATTTTATTTCAAAATTCAAAGTTACACTTAACACTCAACAGTTATAATCCTATTCTACAACATTAATGACTTCCTGTTCAGCCAACCTTGATGTTTATAATTATGATTACACACAATTGCATTTCAAAAATTCCGTCATACTCAGTTTCATCTTTTAAAACAAATTTCTTACCATGTTCTGCTACCCTCCCCCCCACCTTAGACTTCAAACCCCACTGTGGACTTCACATAGGAGAAGTTAGTTTTTAAATAGACTAGAAAAGGTCTCCAGTCCTCCTTGAAAGCTGGTGGGATATTCAGGACAGACAAAAGGATGTGCAGAGACATACTATGGAATTTGCTCCTGCAAAAAGAGGCATGAATGGATTTGGGGAGGATCAATTTGTCCATAGCTATATTACTTCCAGGATCAGAGAGACCATGGCCCTGAATGTCAGTTGCTGGGGAACAGAAGCAGGAGGGGGTTATTGCCCTCAGGTTCTGCTTGTGGGCTTCCCAGAGGTATTCAGTTGGCCATTGTAGGAAAGAAAATACAGGGTGAGGGGGCCTTTTGGTCTGATCCATTCAAAAGTCACCTTATACTGGGTCAGACCACTGATATCTCTAGCTCAGTATTGTCCATGCAGGCTGCCAGTGTGGTTGTCCAAGGTTTCAAGCAGGGGAGCTTCCTATCCCTCCCTGGAGATGCCAGGGTTGGAACCTGGGACCTTATGCATGCAGAGCGCTGCCACTGAGCCACCTTTTCCCCTTCAATCTCCAGCATCTCCAGTTAAAGGTATAAGGGTATCAGGTGCTGGGAACAACCTCTGCTTGAGACCCCAGGGAGCTGTAGTCAGTTAGGATAGACAACACTATGTTAGATAGAGAAATAATCTAGCTTGCTGTAAAACAGCTTCCTGTGTTCCAAATCTGCCTCTCCTTATTCTAACCGACATTTCAGCATGCAAAAGTGCAGTAAGCAAATGCTAACCGAAATAAGTACACCCAGCCTGATCACTAGCTGAGAAAGCTGCAAGGAGAAGGTGCATGTGTAAATTACATTGTGCATCAAGAGCAGGCAAGGAGAAGCAAAGCTGTGGCAAGGATGGCACTGTGTGTATGTTAATGCGGAGCAAAGCACAATGTGTGCACTCACGCAAAACAGCTTTTGATGAACCGAACAGGCTTGGCGATGGCAGCAATGGCAAGGGAGGGAAGCAAAGGGGCAGCAGCATGTTCCCAGGTGTGGTGGTGCCACATTAGCTGGGATGGGGCGAGGTGAGATTGGGGGAGATCAGGTTCAGTGCCACATGTATCTGTGCTCCTACAGGGCTGCCAACTTGGCACTCTCCCAACTGGCAGCGCCACCACCAACACTGTATACACACCATCACACACCATTGTTGATAGATGGTCCTTGGATTGCATGGTGTGGGATAGGTAGCTTTCAGCTCTTGCAGTCCACCAAGAGCTGCCCTCCACCAGACAGGTGATTGTCCAAAGCAGATGTCACACCTTTCAACATGCCCCTCATTCTCACACTTCACTCCATTCTAACCACTAGCCTATTCTTCCTTTGTTATTGTTAGCTCGTCACCCTGAAAAGTGGCACATAGTGAATGTGTTGTTTAGTCGTTTAGTCGTGTCTGACTCTTCATGACCCCATGGACCAGAGCACGCCAGGCATAGTGAATGTAGCTGCGTTCTTTCTCACAAACACAGCCAGAGAGAGGGAATGAAAGAAAGAATTAGGAATCTTTACCCTTTAAAACTAAAGGGAGACAAAATGGTATGCAGGCATCCACTCTAACCTTCTGCTGCATTTCCAAGAGTAGAAGCCATGGCAACAGAAAATAATCCGAGACTAGAGAAGACAGGACATGAATGTCAAGGGTGGTGGAAAGCAGACTGTGTATGAGGCTTCTGCTCTTGGGGTTGCCACTTACTGCATGCACAATGTAAAGGTTCAGTCAAATGTTCCAGCCACACTTTGGACTGGTCCTCATTGCTTGTACTGACCGGTGCTATCCAGCAGAAAGTAAAGCATCAGATGAAACACTGTTTGATTGAGGATTTGTGGTTTGGTCATTTCTAAGAGGCGAATCATTGCTGAGATTTCGAATCCCCGTGACGGAGTGAGCTCCCGTTGCTCGGTCCCTGCTCCTGCCAACCTAGCAGTTCAAAAGCACATCAAAGTGCAAGTAGATAAATAGGTACCACTCCAGTGGGAAGGTAAACGGCATTTCCGTGAGCTGCTCTGGTTCACCAGAAGCAGCTTAGTCATGCTGGCCACATGACCCGGAAGCTGTCTGTGGACAAACGCCGGCTCCCTTGGCCAGTAAAGCAAGATGAGAGCCGCAACCCCAAAGTCATCCGCGACTGGACTTAACAGTCAGGGGTCCCTTTACCTTTACCTAAGAGGCCAATTGGGAAGTGCAGATTTTAAATTGTAGCATGTTTACTCCTATCTTTCCTCCTATGTTTATTCTCCTACTTTGTGTTATCCTATACCCATTATCCCTCTATTTCTTAAGACTGCATACACATACATGCACAGCGGCATTAGGAACTACAACAGTTCTATATTGCTAGAGACTATGTGTGCCCCTCACCAGGATTGATAGGCCCAATTGGAAAGGTCTGTGCATTTAATCCTATCCTATGATGTTCACAAATGCTCTCCAATGGCCTAGAGAGTGAGAACAATGTGTTTGATCCTATCTGTGTGCGTTGGTGAGGGAGGGACCCAAACATAAGCACACACATCCTGAGCCATTTGTCTCAATTATACTTGACATTAATGTAGAACTGGTGGTGGTGGTGACTACACATTTCTCAGTCTGAAAGTCACCAACCTCACTCCATAAGTCTAAGCCGGAACAAATGCACAGCTAGTGTCATGAGAGAGAGAGAGGCTCTGACAGAAGGCCACTTTTACTGCCAAATATTGGGACTACGAGAAAGACAAACTACCAGAGACTGTATATGGTGTATGCTTATATGGTGTATATGCTTAGAAAGGGTGATTCATTCAGAGAGAAAAATACTGAGTGGTATGTACCCACTCCTGGATAAGAAATGGTGATGATGGAGAGAGATTAGGGTTCACTTGCTCAAGCTAGGCACATGACAAGAGTGTGGTATGGCTTCATTTTGTTCCCCCCCCCATCCTCTTTCAGATGTCTTAGGCATTTTTCCTTCTCATAGAACGTTTGCAGCACACAATTGTGTCTGCCATGCCACTGAAGTACCTACTCCAAACTCTACAGAAAAGTATGCACAACCAACCACTACTAGCTTTCATTGGAGAGTTGACTCAGCCACATGGAAGACATGCAGTAACCACTTAAAGAGTTTTCTGCCTAATGCTTATGATCATAAGGGGAGCCTGTAGGCTCTATCTATAGAGTCAAGCAGAGCATAGAATGCATATGGTGCGCCGCAGACATATGTGCAGTGTGCAACAGTGACAACTCTGGTCTTTATGACATGGTTGGATGCTACAGAAAGCTGTCTCTTTGCCCAGTGACAGAGAAACCATGTGCTAAGTTTCTAAGCATTCTAGACCCAAATCTCAAACTAATTTACATATAAAGAATGACGAGCAGATAAAAACAGAAAAGCAATAAAAACATTTAAACCAAAAGTAAAATGCTTCCAAGAGGGCACTTGCAGAAAAGACCCATTTATCCAGCTGGGAAAGCCTATTGGAACAAAAATGTCTTCAATTGTTTCTGGAAAGTGCAGATAGTCATATCTCAACAGGGATGCTATTCCATAGAACAGGGGCAGCCATACTAAAAGTCCTGTTCCAATTCACCAAGAAATGGGCTACTGAGATCTTTGGAACTTGCAGGAGAAAGTCTCTCACAGACCATTGGGAATTAGCAGGTCCTGAAGAGCTGTGAGTTTCTATTCCCACATGGAAGATCACATATCTCCATTTTCAGATAAGTATCCCAGAGGAGCAGGCTTGTGGATTTTATCATTGAAACCATAAAGGAATCAGTGATTAAACTGAGCAAGCGGTGGTACAAAGAAGCCAATGGTTTCTTTGACAGTGTTTCAGAACTCATTAATATGAGTTGCATTTTACAATTTGCATTGATATTGTTTGACTGCTGTATGTAAACTGCTTTAAGGTCACTAGTGGCAGAAAGTGGCCTACGAAAGCTCTAAGCGAAGACATAAATAGTATATACTCTGGTTTGTGCTTTTGAATGAGCCCACTGTGCAGGCAATGGGCAACACTGATTCAGATCTGCGAAGTTCCTTGAGCTTTTCTCCATGGGCGCACTCTGCGCAATTCATGATGATCATGCACAACAATAATTTAGATCTGCTTTGTGCAAATTGCATGGCTGCTCTTCTATGCTAAGTGCCAGCATGTAAGGCAGGCAGAAATATATTCAAAAATAAAGGAATGTGTTTTGCACATATCCCTAAATTTACTGCTTCATCTGTACCCTGTTATTACAAAGCATTTATTCATGCCACCCTTTTACAGTCCTCTCTACAGCTCTGTTTTCCCAGAAGAAACAAGGAACTTATTTCTTCATTTATTAGACAAAGTGGCCATATTATATTGAACACTGAGCACAACACTTCTACCACAGAGGATGGCTCCAAATGGAACATGCTGCTCCCCTTGCTGTGATTAATGCAGGCAAATCTCTGTGTACTCCCTCCTCCAAACAAAACCAGGTGGTTAGAGATGCATTGCAAAACATATAAATGGGAAGAGGAATTGTGAACTCCTCATTAAAATAAATAAACACTTTTTTAAAAGCCTAAAGGAGGATCGTTTTAAACAAGAAAGCAATTAAAGAGCCTCTCTCACCTTCCCTCTGCAACACTTTTGGAAAGCGTGAGGGGACCAGAGGCACCATAAAGTCATTTTATTTATAAAAAACACACACACACACAAATGTGCTGATTCCAACATTTGCAGCATCTACATTTTCTCAGCTCAGCTGCCACATCCTTCTCTTAATGTGGGTGTTTCTGCCATATGCACCGAGGCGACGGAAGGCACGACCGAGGCATTTGAAAGCAAGCTCTGTTGTTTGCCAATCTAAAAAAGGTCATCTTTCTTATGTAAAGTCTCCTTAAAAAATAATGGCTATGACAAGTGCATGTGGAGTTCAGGAGAGCTGGATAGAGGGTAGTTTGGCTTTCTGAAGGGGAAAAACACAGGAGCCAATATGATGTAATGGCCAGAGTGTGAGGCTGGGGAAACTTGAAACTGTAAAGCTCACTAGGAGTGCCTCCAGACTTGCTACGATTTTGCAGGATGGGTACAAGCACATACAATAAATTTAAGTTTGCACAATTAAAGTGAGTGAGTGTGCTCTGTTGCCCAGCAAATGCTCTAGCCTGGACACTGAGGTCCAGCGCTGAGGGCCTTCAGGTGGCTCCCTCATTGCGAGATGTGAAGCTACAGGGAACCAGGCAGAGAGCCTTCTTGGTAGTGGCATCCACTCGATGGAACATCTTCCCATCAGATGCCAAGCAGAGAAACAACTATTTGACTTTTAGAAGACATCGAAAGCAGCCCTGTTCAGGGAAGTTTTTAATAGCTGATGTTTTACTATGTTTTTAATATTTTGTCGAGAGCCGACCAGAGTTGCTGGGGCAACCCAGTCAGATGGGCAACATAAAATTATTATTATTATTATTTCTACTACTCCAAATCCATCTTTTAAAAAAGCAAGTAAATGCATTTTTATAGTAAGAAGGGTGACAGGGAAATGCACTGAAATGTGTGGGATGAAGCAATCATTAGCAGGAATACATATAAACAGCCCACAAACAAATCAGGATAAATATATGATGAACGCTTACTGTTGCACGGAAATCAGATTGCATCCACAGTAAAGACTAGACTTAGCCTAACTTCCATCGAAGTTTTGTGCAAGGAAATCAGGGTGGATGCTCAATCAACAGGCTTCCCTTCCAAGTTGTTGACCTTCTACCAGTGGTTGAAGACACATCTCTTTACCCAGGTGTTTGTGAGGAGTTACATGCCAGTCATGCAATCTGTACCACAGTAGTGGGAGACCTGTAAACTATGGCAGGTACTGCTGTGACTTCAAAGCAACAACTGGAACTTCAAGTGAGCTCCCGATTGTTCCTTTGATGGAGAAAGGTGAGTTCTGCTGATAGATGTTGAGTATCCACTAACTCCTAGAGGGGGAACCAAAGATTCAAACTACAGTGGTACCTTGGGTTAAGTACTTAATTCGTTCCGGAGGTCCGTTCTTAACCTGAAACTGTTCTTAACCTGAAGCACCACTTTAGCTAATGGGGCCTCCTGCTGCCACCGCACCACCGGAGGACGATTTCTGTTCTCATCCTGAAGTTCTTAACCCGGGGTACTGGTACTATTTCTGGGTTAGCGGAGTCTGTAACCTGAAGCGTATGTAACCTGAAGCATATGTAACCAGAGGTGCCACTGTACTTGAAAGCCCTTCTGCAGGCATCCCCATGCTGCTCTTTGAACCTCTGAAAACCACCTGGTTTTCAGAGGTTCCAAGAACAGCATGGGGCTGTTTACTAAAGGACTTCCAAACAGCCCCACACTATGATTTGTGAAGTCCCCAAAATCAGGTTCTGACAGTACAGAGTCATCTGACCTCTTCCTGGAATAGCAAAACATCTGAAGAATTTTGAGTGCAGTTAAAATGTTTTAGGAACCCTGAAATTTCTTGGGAGGGGTCTTTGTTTGCTGTGGTATTGTAAAGCAAGGTTAAAAGTGAATTTGTTCTTTCACACATGGACAAAGCATCTATGGAATTTGGAGGAGTGTGTGTGTGTGTGGACCATAAAGAAGGCTGATCGCCGAAGAATTGATGCTTTTGAATTATGGTGCTGGAGGAAACTCTTGAGAGTCCCATGGACTGCAAGAAGAGCAAACCTCTCCATTCTTAAGGAAATCAGCCCTGAGTGCTCACTGGAAGGACAGATCGTGAAGCTGAGGCTCCAATACTTTGACCACCTCATGAGAAGAGAAGACTCCCTGGAAAAGACCCGGATGTTGGGAAAGATGGAGGGCATAAGGCAAAGGTGACGACAGAGGACGAGATGGTTGGATAGTGTTCTTGAAGCTACTAACATGAGTTTGATCAAACTGTGGGAGGCAGTGGAAGACAGGAGTGCCTGGCGTGCTCTGGTCCATGGGGTCACAAAGAGTCGGACATGACTAAATGACTAAACAACAACAAGTGTGTGTGTGTGTGTGTGTGTGTGAGTGAGTGAGTGAATAGGTGAGCGGAATTTCTCAAGGGGGTACAGGTCCCTTGGTTGTATGTTTCTATCTATATCTTCACTGTAAAAGCAGTTGTAAATGTAGTAGTAGAACGCATACACATACTGAGAATGCACACATATGCTTGTTTTCCCTGCTGTTTCACTTTTTTGTCATAACTACTTGCTATTTCACATTTTTCATAATTACAAAAACTTTTCAAGCACACTAAAAGGGAAATGGATCCCCAAATTTATATTTTTCTAAATGCTTCCTTTGTCTTTCATTAAAGCAGTTTGGAAGCAAAAGGTTTTTATTTAAAATAATGATAAAAAAGTTTATTGAATACACTTGTGAGCGTTAAAGAAGCTAGAGAGATAAAAATATTTTTGATTTCTTGTTTTTCTCTTGAACTATTCTTATTTCTGTACTATATATCCATTGACACTTGGGTTGCTTTTGTTCATTGTGATCATGAAAAAGCATGCCAAAGAATAGAACAATGAAATTCTCTGTTAAAAACAACTGCTTGAAACATTCAGGAAATAATTAAACTCAACAATAAACTAAAAACCTGTTTAGAACATCCAGCAGCGTTCCACATGTCTGGGTAGGCTTGCCTAAACAAAAATGTTTTTAGCAGGTGCTGAAAAGAGTGAAGTGAAGGCACCTACCTGATGCCAATAGACAGGGAGTTCCAGAGTGTGGATGCGGCCACACTAAAAGATTGATTTCTTACAGTTAGGTAGGCTTGCGTTGAAATATGAATGAAATCAAACTTTTCCTCCCTTGTTCCTGGTGTATATCTTCCCTCACCCTTTCTTCCTTGGTGAGAAGTAGGGCGCCATTTTAGGGTCTGCCTCAGGTGCCAAAATCTCTTGGGCTGGCTCTGTTCGTATCTCAATTATTTCTGATGTCTCATCAAAGACGGAGCACCACAACTCCCTGTCTGTAATTCCTCTCCTCTCCAATGGGCACATTGGCTTGGCTTGGCTCCCCAATCAAAATGCTGTCTGTCAAGAATAATAAGCTTCAGTAGGCCATAGGATGCCAAGATTCCCACAGTCGCCACACTGTGAGAAGCAGATGGCAATGTGCTAAATGGGGGAAAGCCTAGATTCAGTCTTTCTTCAAGGCATCCTCAAAGAGTCAGCCACCTGTTTCTAATGCTGTGGGCCATGACGTTGACTGCAGAGATGCCATGGCTGTTCTTGCGAAGAAAAAGCCTCCACAGCATTGCATTGGTGCATTTATTTATTTATTTAGGAGAAAAGTGTAATGGCACTGTAATAAAATTTCCACACACACAATATTGTGCAGCCTCTTACCTGGCCTTGGTTGGAAATTCTAAGAACCCCCCCCCCAAGTTATTTATTTTGTTTCTGGTCAATAACAATGTAATGTTATGCTTCTGTTTTCAGCACTTAGGCTAGTGAACAGCTCAAAGGAATAAAGAGTCACTGCTAGCTATTTTTGCTTACCAGCTAGCACCAGAAAATTCAAATATCTGCACCTGATCATGTCCACAGACCACTTACGCAAGCATCGTTTCTTCAATGTCTTAGGAATAAAACTGAGGGCAGTTCTAGCATATGCCTTCATGAAGATTCATATTAATCATTTTAGAGATCTATTCTAGGGATGCTTGAGGAATTCAATTTCCCTGAACTGACCAGATCAGCACCTCCCACATTATTATGCAAACATCCTTTGGATTCTGCAGCTCTCTGAATTTTATAATACAGTAATCAGCAGGGGAAAAAATGTACCAAAATGTGTTTTAAAATGAGTGTGGTAGAATAAAATACATCTAGAAATGCATCGACTGGGATAAAATAGCTATTTAAATGTACATTTATGTGCAAACTTTTTAAAAAATCACAGATTAACATGGAAACAAAATGAAATAGATATGAATGAATACATGTGGAATTGACACAGACCGCAAATAGGCCGATCTGTTCATCCCTAGGCTCTTCTGCAATACATATGTATCTTTCCCCTCAATGTCATGATAATTAAGCTCTGACACGAAAGGATATTTTAAGGGACTAGCCAATACTTGCTTTGAACGCCACTTTGTTGAAAGAAGTTGCTGTCTCTGAAAAATTGATTCTGTTGTCCAATTATGTTGGGTTGGCAGGCAGCACATTCTTCGGTTCATTTTGTATTTGCTATCTTTTAGCTTCTCTTTTCCTTGAGTTATGGGCTATACTGGTAGAATCCAAAAAGAAAAGGGGCACTGGGACAGATCCAGATGAAGTTAGCTGCACTTACGTCCTACCGAAATCAATGTATAACATTAGTTGCAATTCAACTTCAATGCTGCTGATTTCAAGGGGAACTAATTGCAGTTGACTAAGTCTAGATCCAATCCATTCTTTCTCCGGGTGGCATCATTAAACAGATAAGTGCCAATGAGAAGGAACCTGTGGACAATTGACCCTCCTAAGATAGGTAAGCAGCTTCCTATCACTGAAATGAAGCTCTTCCCACTTCCCTCTCTCCCCCTGCGTTTGTCATAGGAAAACATGGAGAAAGAATACAGGGATATGCCAAAGTGCATAGCAGCTTCTGGAACTTGGAATGCATAAAAATAGTAGATGGGAAATTGTAAGCAACATAAAGAGGAGCCTTCTGGATCAGTCCAAAGATCCATCTAGAACAGCATTCTGTTCTCACAATGGCCAACTAGACAACAGCAGCAAGAATACTCATTGCAAAGTATTGGAAGACACAAGATCTACCCACCCTGGAAGAATGGCAGATGAAGGTGATAGACTATATGGAATTGGCGGAAATGACTGGCAGAATCCGAGACCAGGGAGAAGAGTCGGTGGAAGAAGATTGGAAGAAATTTAAAGATTATTTACAGAAACATTGTAAAATTAAAGAATGTTAAAATGATGTCGGAATGAAATTAAGTGGTTTTAGCAGTAATGTTAAAAAAGAGTATGTAAAAGTAGATGATTAACAGGTGAAAATGTAAAGTTATAATATATTAAGATAAAGAATTAAGATAAAAATAAAGAGGGAAAGGATTTGCTGAAGTAACCACTCGAACTGGAATACAAAAAAGGGAGGTGTGAGGAGGCCAGGGAAATAAGTGAATGAAAGGCAAGACATTGAAAGACGGATTTATTTTTAACTGTTTTTATTTCTTTTTCTGTATTTTGTATCTTTTGTTTCTTTTTTCTATTTCTATTTCTTTTTTACTTTTGTAACCTTTTTGAAATTCTAATAAATATCATTAAAAAAAAAACACAATGGCCAACTAGAAGCCTGTAGGAACTGCATGAATCGGCTCTCTCCCCACTTGTAATTTTCAGCAACTGGTATTCAGAAGCATGCTGCCTCTGACTGTGGAGCCACAACATTACAATCATGGCTAGTATTTTATTTTAAAGCCATCCATGTTGGTGACTACCCATACCTCTTGTGGGAGCGAATTACGTAACTGAACAATGTACCGTGTGAATAATTATTTCCTTTTGTCTCCCTCAACTCTTCCAACAAATCAGCTTCACCGGATCTCCCTGAGTTCTAGTATTATGGATCTGGGAGAGAGAAGAAACTCCTCAACCCTCTTTCTCTACTAAACAGGATAGTGGTTGCTTGCAATCCTCATGCATGACCTCCACTTCACCTTTGCACTATAGAGACATGGTTGATATTCTCATTTGAAAGACAAAAAGCATCATAAATAGTATAAACAGATACAAATTAAATTTCCTCTAGAGAATTAGTTCCTCCAGCATCACTAAAGCCAGGAAGCATTAGGTTCGAATAGGCAGCAGTGACTGCCAGGAAACAGGGATTGACTGATTTTCTGCCGCATTACCTGGAAGGATTTGATTTCCTCATTATCAATCTGTTGAGGTAAATATATTATTCATCCATTAGCCTGTTTCTTCCATACAAAGGAACTTGCCTGCAAGGACGATTCTTCTTCAGTGGCCTACATATGATCAAATACAAGCCATCTCACTTGCTTGGGAAGGACCATGGCTCGGTGCTAATGTACCTGCTTTGCATGCCAAAAAATTCCAGGGTCAATTCCTGTCATCTCCAGATCAGTCTGGGGTTGTCTGGCACCCTCTTTGACACCCTGGATAACTAATGTCAGTCCCTGTAAGCCAGGCATGGGGAACCTCTGGGCTCTTTAAAGGTAAAGGGACCCCTGACCGTTAGGTCCAGTCTCAGACGACTCGGGGGTTGCAGCGCTCATGTGGCCAGCATGACTAAGCCACTTCTGGCGAACCAGAGCAGCGCACGGAAATGCCGTTTACCTTCCCGCCGGAGCGGTACCTATTTATCTACTTGCACTTTGACGTGCTTTCGAACTGCTAGGTTGGCAGGAGCAGGGACCAAGCAACGGGAGCTCACCCCGTCAAGGGGATTCAAACTGCCGACCTTCTGATCAGCAAGCCCTAGGCTCTGTGGTTTAGACCACAGTGCCACCTGCATCCCTTCTGGGCTCTTTAGGGGGGACTATTTAGGGAGGGACTATTTAGCTCAGCACAGCTTTCCACAAAGCTAGGCTCACTTGCCTCATCAAATGTGACATCAGGTGAGGGCCAAGTAGAGACATGGCTGCCGGTGCACAGCTGGCATCCTTAAATTGTGCTCTTGATTGGGTATCAGCAAGGGAGGTTTGCTACCACTGCCAATCAGCAGACAGATGGTAAGAGCAAGTCACCCGGGATTGGCTGTGCTAAAGAATCATAGAATCATAGAATCATAGGATCATAGAATCATAGAGTTGGAAGAGACCACAAGGGCCATCGAGTCCAACCCCCTGCCAAGCAGGAAACACCATCAGAGCACTCCTGACATATGGTTGTCAAGCCTCTGCTTAAAGACCTCCAAAGAAGGAGACTCCACCACACTCCTTGGCAGCAAATTCCACTGTCGAACAGCTCTTACTGTCAGGAAGTTCTTCCTAATGTTTAGGTGGAATCTTCTTGTAGTTTGGATCCATTGCTCCGTGTCCGCTTCTCTGGAGCAGCAGAAAACAACCTTTCTCCCTCCTCTATGTGACATCCTTTTATATATTTGAACATGGCTATCATATCACCCCTTAACTTCCTCTTCTGCAGGCTAAACATGCCCAGCTCCCTTAGCCGTTCCTCATAAGGCATCGTTTAAATAAAGGTACTTCCGTAGCTCAGCTGATCCTGGCAGAAAGCAGAGCTTGAAGTCAGTGACTGTCGGATGGTAGGAACGGACTTCAAGACTGCCGGAGTTAGCTGTGCTACTGAGTTGATTGACTGCATTTATATCCCTCCTTTTTCTCCAAGAGGCTAAAGGTGGTGTACATGGATCCCCTCTGTCCTCATTTAATCCCCACAACAACCCTGTTAGTCTCAAAGGCTGTGACTGGCCCAAGGTCAGCCAGTGAACTTCATAGCTGAGTCGGCATTTAGACATGCTCTCCCAGGTCCTAGACTGACACTCTAACCACCCCACCACACTGTCAAGGAGCTCAACAGTGCAGCCACCCTCTACGGAAAGTTTCGAGCCTCATGTCAAGCCATGCTTGGCTTGGCTCGGTTTTTCCTTTGTAGTGCAGGTTGCTACAAAGGAGAAATGGGTCTCCTTGTGCCATGCTCACCTGTCAAAACAGCCCCCCAAAGGAGGAGAGTAAGAGGGAGCTGAATGAGTCAATTCTAGATGAGTCCATTCCTCCTCCTTCCACTGTTCTGGATTGGTCAACTCATCTTAAAGCGCTCCGACAAGATTCCGAAAATATTAACTACCCAACAAGCCTGGCTCAAGAACTGGCCTTAGCTGAGAAATCCTATAAGGCAAATATAACTGATATAACGACCCAGAGGCCACCTTCTTAGCTTGGAAAAAAACTTTCAAAGTCAACTGGTTACTTCCAAATGTACTCAAACAGAGGAGATGGTTATGTTCAGGACCAGTTCCACTTGATATGCACAGACCTCTCCAGCATAAAAAAATTTCTAATGATAACAAATGGGCTACTTCTGTCTCTAGTGGAAAATTTTACACCTCAGGAAAGAGGCACAGAGCCAAATGACACTGACCAAATGAACAACCTACCCGAACCAGCAGATATGAATCACCCAGTAACCAGCAAGAAGTCACAAAAACAAAAACCAGAAGCAAAGAAAAAGAAAAGCAAAAATATCAAAATACTAAGGAAATCGAAGATAACCCATCATGCTTGCAAACAAAACAGCCCCTGAGTTTGAGGGGGGCCAGGATCCAGCCAAATCCACTCCTGCCTTAGACAATACTGAGCAAGATGGACCAATGATCTGACTCAGACAGATTTTTGGGGGGGAGGCCCCCCCATAACCCAAGAAATTAATGAATGTCAGAATCTAGTTAATATTTTATATACTGAAGGGAAATTGCAGTCTGCAGCAGTTCTCCCGGGTGTAGCCCATGCAAACCAGCCTGACTGGGCTGGCTGAATGTAGGCCATTATGAAACAAAAGTCAGGCAAATACACGTCAAAGAAAGTGTTTTGCGTCTGGGCAAAATAGGGGTTGCTGAGGTGACAGGAAGGGGGCAGGATGTGCTGAGAGGAAAAATATGCCTGTCAGGTGGGATAGCAGGTGGATGGGAGGAGTTGCTTGGAGCAAGGGTTTGCTGGAAAGGAGGAGAAGAAAGGCCACAACCATTTTGGCTGCTGGCTGAAGAGCTGGCAACCCAAAGACTGGAGAACATGTCTGGATGCTCTAGATTCAAGCTGGCTGTGAAGCCATGAGAGAGGCAGGGAGAAACCCTCTAGAGATGGCAATGCTGTAACTTCTGCACTCCCTCCACCTACACTCAGGTTGTATATATGTGAATAAACTTTAAGTCACTGAAGTCTCTGCTGCTCCTTCATTTCCACAAAAAAACAAGGCCAAGACCCCTGGAATCTCATGCATTGCTTGGCTTGTAACAAACACTATGTTGCTTAATGTCAAATATGAAGATGATTCAATTTCTTTCCAAGAGAAATTATTGCTTGTCATAATATTAAAACTGCACTTTGTATGCAACAAAGACAAGACCTTCTTACACGTCGCCCTAAATAAACTTGATGGACTATGGAGAGATAAAGAGACAGATAGCTACCAAGTTAGCACAATGGACATGGTGCGTGGTTTTCACAGTGTTTACGTTCATAAATTCTTCCAAATCTAATTCTGAAGAAGGCCTGAAAAGGAGATAGTAAATATTAAAGCAGCTTGTTACTCTTCTCTAGGGGCCAAAATCATATAGCTTAAAAATGTTTTATTTATCAGACAATAATGCAAGATGTTATTTACTAGTATGCGGGATGTACAATTTATGCAACAAAGCATGAACATTTAAAAACCTGTTCACGGTTTCCCTCAGTGTAGTAATTAAAAAGACAGATGGAATCAGATGTATGAGGCGAGAGAACATCTAAAGAAGAGGCACAAGGGCAGCTTAGTTTGCTTTGAATGAATCTTCTTTATACACTGATGAGAGAGAAAGGGCATAGATCTATGCCAAGAGAAGGAGCTCCCCTGTGAGGAAAGGCTGAAGAATTTGGGATTTTTTAGATTAGAGAAAAGGGAACTAAGAGGCAACATGACAGAAGTCTATAAAAGTCTGCATGGCATAGAGAAAGTGGACAGCAAAAAGTTTCTCTCATAACACTAGAACTTGTGAAAAACAACAGCAACAACAATAATAATAAATTTAAATTTTTTTTGCCCATCTGAGTGGGTTGCCCCAGCCACTCTGGGTGGCTCCCATCAGAATATTAAAAACAATAAAATATCAAACTTTTTTTAAAAATACCCATGAACTCTTGAAACTGAATGTTAGAAGATTCAGAACAGATAGAAGGAAGTACTTAATCATGCAGCAGATAGTTAAACTTTGAAACTTGCTCACACAGGTGACCGTGATGGCCACCGACATGGAAGGCTTAGATGAATTACTGGAGGAAAAGACTATCAATGGCTGCTAGTCATGGTGGCTAAATGCAACCCCCATACCAGTTCCTGGAGGACAACAGGGGGAGAGGGATGTTGCCCTCTTCTTCTGCTTGTGGGTTTTCCATAGTTGGTCACTGACGGATGCTGGACATGATGACTGTGTTCTATATCCACTGCTAAAGGCAATGTGCCCCTGAATGTGATTGCTGTGTCAAAATATGTCCAACGTTTTTTTTTTTTTAAAAAAAATACATATTTAAAGGCCTATTTGTATTTAAATTCAGTGGTACCTCGGGTTAAGTACTTAATTCGTTCTGGAGGTCCCTTCTTAACCTGAAACTGTTCTTAACCCGAAGCACCACTTTAGCTAATGGGGCCTCCTACTGCCGCCGCGCCACCGGAGCCCGATTTCTGTTCTTATCCTGAAGCAAAGTTCTTAACCTGAAGCACTATTTCTGGGTTAGCGGAGTGTGTAACCTGAAGCGTATGTAACCTGAAGCATATGTAACCCGAGGTACCACTGTATGTATTTTTGAATATATTTTGGCACAAAATGGTATGATAATAAACACACATATAATTGATTTTATTTCATAAAATTTGTAACTGCTTTATTATAAAACAAATAAACCTCAAAGTGGTTTACAAAGCAGTTTCTCTCTCTCTCTCTCTCTCTCTCTCTCTCTCTCTCTCACACACACACACACACACACACACACATACCCCACAGACTGATGTGGAAACTGGGTAGTACAGATGTATGAGCACATGCAAAACTTACATGGACCTGATATAGACAGATCCATTAATCTACCCTTACTTATCAACACAACAATTTCAATATGTCATGTGCATTGACTCTTGGTCATGTGACTTGGCCCTTGGATATATTTGAAATCTGTCATAATAGAGACAACTTGTGGCAATGAATAAGAAAAGAAATGCAGACCTCATCCCAACATTTACCGTTCTTCTGAACGATTTTCAAACATCTGTGCCTAGTTGAAAGACTGAAATGCAGTTGTATATGACTGTCTAGATAAATACCCAAAGCTAAAAGCTGGCATGCTAAAGGAGATATGTCATGTATACTTAGGAGCTGTTATTTATTTATTTAAGGAAACTACAGTGGTACCTCGGGTTACAAAAGCTTCAGGTTACAAACACTTCAGGTTACAAACTCTGCTAACCTGGAAGTAGTACCTCGGGTTGAGAACTTTGCCCCAGGATGAGAACAGAAATTGTGTGGTGGCGGCACGGCGGCAGTGGGAGGCCCCATTAGCGAAAGCGTGCCTCAAGTTAAGAACGGTTTCGGGTTAAGAACGGACCTCCAGAACGAATTAAGTTCGTAACCTGAGTTACCACCGTATAGCAAAGTGACTATTAAGCTGTGACATGGAGAAATGAGTACAGCATGACAGCAGTCTGGACTTTCGTATCTACTCAGGAGTACCACTAGGAAGCTCATGAGATTGAAATTAAATCTTCTTCCCACCCCCGCCATTACCTTTGGCGAAAAAGACTGATTGATTGCTCATGATTGCCAGTTTTCTGGCATATCAGGAAATGAGAAGCGGACAGTTAAGAGTTGATTCATTTTAAAACAAATGATTTTATGAGCTATTTTGTCATGTTTGAAAGCATGTGCATTTTGCTCACATGAAGAGCCCAGAAGGGGTGTAACACAGTCACGAACGATGTGCTTTGCAAGTGAAAAGACCCATGTTCAGTCTGCAGCATTTTCAACGAATACATTGATATCGGATACCAAAGCTGGAAAAGACCTTTGCATGAGATCCTAGAAAGTTGCAGCAAACTAGAGCAGACCTTTTTTCCCCCTTTTTCTTTTTCTGCTTAGTGGACTAATGGTCAATATAAAGGAGCTTCATATTCTCTGAAGCCATTGGGACAGGCATAGCCAATGTGATGCCTCCCAGTTCTTGTTGAACTCCAGATTCCAGCTGCTCCAGCAATCATGGCCAATGGCCAGGGATGATGGGAGTTCAAATCCAGAAATGACTTGAGGACACCAGTTTAGGTATTCCTGCATCCCTTTCCCACCCTGATCTGGCCACAGTGATCCATGTGATGGTCAACTCCAGGCTTAATTACTGTGATTCGCTCTACGCGGGGCTGCCCTTGAAGTTGTCCCAGAAACTCCAGCGGGTAAAGAATGCCACGGCGAGGCTCCTTACAGGGTTCTCGCCGTGGGACCACATTCATCCAGTGCTTTTCCAGCTGCACTGGCTCCCGGTGGAGTACAGGGTCAGGTTTAAGGTGCTGGTTTTGACCTTTAAAGCCCTTTGCGGCCTAGGACCCTCATACCTACGGGACCGCCTCTCCTGGTATGTCCCACGGAGGACCTTAAGGTCCATAAATAGCAACACTAGAGGTCCTGGGCCCTAAGGAAGTCAGATTAGCCTCAACCAGGGCCAGGGCCTTTTCAACACTGGCTCCAGCCTGGTGGAACGCTCTGTCTCATGAGACCAGGGCCCTGCGGGATCTGATTTCTTTCAGCAGGGCCTATAAAACAAAGTTGTTCTGCCTGGCCTTTGGCTTGAATCAGCCTGATCCCACACTTGATCTTAGCCAAAAGGCCGAGAAGGTCATTTGAATCGGCTGATAAATGTGGGAAACTCCTGGCATGGCAACTGAAGAAGAGACAAAAACAGAATACAGTTACAAACCTAGAAGTGGAAGGAAAGAACATTTATAAACCTAATGAGATTAGAAACTGTTTTCAGAGTTATTTCAAGAGACTTTATGCACAAGGGCCGGTGAACGAAAAAGAAATAGAAGAATTTCTTAAAAAATATGGATTACAAAAAATTTCTGAACAAAGTAAAGCGATTTTAAACCAAAAGATTACTGATCAAGAAATTGAGGGAGCCATTCAAAGTATGCAATTGGGAAAATCTCCGGGACCCGATGGACTGACCTCCAGATATTACAAAGCTTTAAAAGAATGGCTTATACAACCGTTGAAGGAGGTCTGTAATGAAATTTTAGAGGGGAAAAAGGCACCTGAATCGTGGAAAGAAGCTTATATTACACTTATACCAAAGTCAGAGACTGAGAAGAACCAGGTCAAGAACTACCGCCCTATATCATTACTTAATGTGGATTACAAAATTTTTGCAGATATTTTAGCAAAAAGATTGAAAAGAGTTTTGGTGGGGGAGATTCACAAAGACCAAGCGGGCTTTCTTCCAGGAAGACATTTATCAGAGAATGTGAGAAACATAATAGACATTATGGAGTTACTGGAAGTTAATATTAACACTAAGGCAGTACTAATATTTGTGGACGCGGAGAAAGCCTTTGACAATATTTCTTGGAGTTTTATGAAAAAGAATCTCCAAGGGATGGGGGTAGGCCAAGGTTTTGAGAACGGTATAAGTGCAATTTATTCTGAACAAAAAGCAAAATTGATTGTAAATAATGTGGTTACAGAAGAATTTGCTATTGAAAAAGGGACACGACAGGGGTGCCCAATATCCCCATTGCTTTTTATATCAGTCCTGGAGGTTTTATTAAACATGATTAGAGGGGACCAGCTGGTTAAAGGGGTTCAGGTCGGAGCTAAACAGTACAAACTGAGAGCATTTGCAGATGATCTAGTTTTAACTTTACAAGAGCCAGACACTAGTACGAGAAGAGTTTTAGAGTTAATACAAGTATTTGGTCAAGTAGCAGGCTTTAAGCTGAATAAACAGAAAACGAAAGTATTGGATAAAAATTTAACAAGTGCAGAAAGAGAGAAATTCCAGAATGACACTGGTTTATTGATAGCAAAGAAGGTGAAATACCTGGGGATAAATTTGACATCTAAGAATGTGACCCTATTTAAAGATAACTATGAGAAATGCTGGGCAGAAGTGAAAAAGGATTTAGAAATATGGTCAAGTTTGAGACTTTCCTTGTTAGGCCGAATTGCTGTTATTAAGATGAATGTCTTGCCGAGAATGTTATTTTTGTTTCAAACATTGCAGATTGTGGATAAAATGGATTGCTTCAAGAGGTGGCAAAAAGATATATCTAGATTTGTCTGGCAGGGCAAAAAGCCCAGAATAAAATTTAAGATACTAACTGACGCAAAAGAAAGAGGGGGGTTTGCCCTGCCAGACTTAAAACTGTATTATGAATCAGCGGCTTTTTGCTGGCTGTAAGACTGGCTACTTCTTGAGAACACAGACATTTTGGACTTGGAAGGGTTTAATAATAGGTTTGGTTGGCATGCATATATATGGTATGACAAGGTTAAGATTCACCAAGGTTTCAAAAATCACATTGTTAGAAAAGCCCTATATAATGTATGGATTAGATATAAAGACTTGTTGGAAAACAAAACACCCAGGTGGTTGTCACCGATGGAAGCTAAGGAAGTGAAAAAATTAAACATGGAATCTAAATGGCCGAAATATTGGGAAATTATAGAGTATGAGGAGGGAAAAGTTAAATTGCAAAGTTATGAGAAATTGAAGTCCAAAGTAAGAGATTGGCTCCATTATTACCAGATAAACGAAGTTTTTAAACAGGACAGGAAAATCGGCTTTCAGGTGGAAAGGTCGAAATTAGAAACAGAGCTTTTGGAATCCAGTACTAAGAATTTGTCAAGAATGTATAACTTGCTGTTGAAATGGAATACACAGGATGAGATGGTTAAATCAGCTATGATTAAATGGGCACAGGACATTGGACATGACATTATGTTTGCAGACTGGGAACAGTTATGGACCACTGGTATAAAGTTTACGGCATGTAATGCCTTAAGAGAGAATATTATGAAAATGATTTATAGGTGGTACATGACCCCAGTCAAGCTTGCTAAAATTTACCATTTGCCCAATAACAAATGCTGGAAATGTAATGAAACTGAATGTACTTTTTATCACCTTTGGTGGACATGCCCTAAGATTAAGGCTTTCTGGGAAAGGATCTATAATGAAATGAAAAAGGTGCTTAAATGCACTTTTGCGAAGAAACCAGAGGCCTTTCTCTTGGGCATGGTAGGCCAATTGGTGTCAAAGAAAGATAGGATGTTTTTTATGTATGCGACAACAGCAGCAAGAGTACTTTTAGCAAAGTACTGGAAGACACAAGAACTACCCACACTGGAAGAATGGCAGACGAAGGTGATTGACTACATGGGATTGGCTGAGATGACTGGCAGAATCCGAGACCAAGGGAAAGAGACAGTGGAAGAAGACTGGAAGAAATTTAAAGTTTACCTTAAGAACTGTTGTAAAATTAATGAGTGCTAAAATGTTTTGAGTAATGTAAAATAGAATTGCAGCGATAAACAATTGGACATGGGAATAAGGATTTAAAGGAAGTGCCATAAGTAAATAAAATTAGAGGTTGCTGGAAAAATTTTAAAACAAGGATGCAGAAAAAGGAGGTATGGGGAAGTCGCTGAAAGAAGGTTTAAGGAAAAGAAGGTTAAGAAACTATACATGTTTATATGTGTGTTTGTTTTTGTATTGTCTTGTATTGTTATTTAATATGTGTTGGAAAATCAATAAAAATTTATTAAAAAAAATGAATCAGCCTGATCCCCTCCCCCTATTTCCTTTTCCTTCTGTGATGGAACCCCTATTTGGGGACTTCCCTGGCTTTTTTCTGGCCCACATAGGACCAGTCTGGATAGTTGGCCTTGGTGAAGATTTGATGTTTTCTCCCCCCAAACAGTTTTTGATCTGGGCTTCCACTAAAATGAGGCTGCATTTTAAATTGTATTTTAATACTGTTTTTAAGTTGTATTTTAATTGTTTTTATACCTGATGTTAGCCGCCCCGAGCCTGATCTTGGCTAGGGAGGGCAGGGTGTAAATAAAATTTATTATTATTATTATTATTATTATTATTATTATTATTATTATGACACCAGGCATTTCATTTGAACATGTTTTTGTTACAAATAGTCAGTTTTTAAGATTTACAAGTTGTAGTTCTACAAGATTTATTCCCAACCTCCGCTGCTACACTCTCACCAATAGCATCACCTACCTGCAACAGTTAAAACAGCAGATGAAGTCCAATATTAGTCATACTCAGAGTGGATCCATTGAAATGAATGGACTTACCCATTGATTTCAGTGGCTCTACTAAGAATATGACTGTTAGGTATCAACCAACCTATTTTATAAACTACTTTAAAGGGAAATGTAAAAAAGAGAAAATAAATATTTTGAAGAAGGTAGGTTTCCATTTGATTTATTAATTTCATTGTACATGCATTGTTAAAAAACAGTTAAGCAAATATGATCATACCCTTTCCTATCTGAAATGTTTTAGCACAGTAACCCTGGATTTACTACAGCTGTCCTCATTTCCTTTCATGCCAAGTTAATCAGATTCAACAGCCATTCCTATAAAATACGCCACATAAGGATGTATAGCTTTTGTTTCTTTATTTCCATGAATATGTCTGCTACTCTACCCCATGGCTATCTATAGAAAATTCAGAGTGCCTCGGATATTCACTGAGTTTCCAAAAAAATAAATAAAAACCCTTCTGCATATGTGTACAATTTCCTCCAGCCTGACTCTGACAAAAGCTGTTTTTCCCTTTTCTCAATTGCTTGCACAAAAGTTTTCTCAATGCATGCAGACACTGGCTCTAGAAAGTTCAGCACTTATGCATTATGTAGGTATCTCCAGGTAGTCAGTCTAGAGAAAACCCTTCATGGCAGAAATGAAAAAAAGTTGTGAAATCTGTTGTCAGCTCAACCTCTGCTGAAAAGAGTCTCTCACTCAAGCTTCTCACTTTCAGCCTTTGTAGTGAGATGACATGATACTGGGCACAACAATAAAGGATCTGCATACACCAGGTATTTAAGTGTGTCGTGCTTCTAGTCATTGAATTGCTGCTGCAATGTGAAAATAGGAATGTTACATTCCTGGGAGCGTCACTCTGAAAGACACTGCTAAGATATCTTGGGAGGGACAGAAAAGCTAATATGCAATGAACATAGCTGTCAACTTTTCCCTTTTCTTGCGAGGAATATTATTTGGAATAAGGGAATTCCCTTTTAAAATAGGGAAAAGTTGACAGCTATGGCAATGAAAGGTTTCTATTGTACAGTTTTTTTGGGGGGGGGCTACATCACCTTGGGAACCTAGTCAATGCCAAGAACACAAAACGAAATAGAAAATGAATGTCATCTATAGGGCTGATTAGCAATACAACTGCAGGAAGTAGTACCATTTTGGACAGTATCTTGGCCTGAATTAAGTGTTTCCATTTGTTGACTTTTCCTGGATTTCTCATGATAGACAAATGAAATGACAGCTCAGTCATTTCTCCTCCTCGCTAGCTCCACTCCACCTGCGCTGGGCTAGCTATTAAATGAAATGAAGTGGGTTGGGTTGGTCAGAAGGTTCCAGAGAGGATGCCATTTTCTACCTCAGACTGTTGACAAAATGTGCATAGGAGCAGCTACTATTTTAGATTCCAGACTGCGGTGCTGAAAATGCCTGATGTTTAAGATTACGTACCCAAAGATGTAATGAGGTGTGCTTTTGCAATGTACACAGACACATAAGAGCATAAGAAGAGACTGCTGGATCAGACCAATGGTGACCTGTTCTCACAGTGGCCCACCAGATGCCTGTCAGAAACCTGTAAACAGGGGGCAAGCACAAGAGCACTCTTCCCTCTTGTGCCTTCCAGGAACTGGTATTCGGAAGTATTATTGTCTCCAGCTGTGGCAGCTGTGGACACACTCTTGCCATAATCCAATATAGAGTATAGCACACCAAAACCCATGGACTTCAGGTAGCATAAGCATGCTTAAATTGTGCCGAGATTTGATGTCTGTGTATGCTCTTTTCTCTCTTATTCTTCATTCCTCCCCAAATCCATTTCCACTGGTAAGTCCTTTACCAGACTTAAACTCACTTGCTTAGTACACAATCACATGTGGGGTTGTTATAACATGTATTCAGTCACTCTACTGAAGTCCAAAATGACTCCTTAAACAGAAAGACCTGGAAATATGGACTAGGTAGGAGGAATTTTCATAAGATGGTCATGCAGCTGGTAGAAAAACTGAAACCAAAATGTTCTAAAAAGAGCTTCTTCTTGTTGTTCTTGTGTTGCTATTGCTATGATGTATATTTAAAATTAATACAGATTGTAACTTCTAACATTTCCCCTTGGTGATCATGTAACTTGAGTGAATGTTTGGTGCTGGATTTGATGAGTGTGCCCTCTGCAAATAGGGGCTGGCTGTCAATTTCTCTCTCTTTTCTAATCTTTGATTTAGATCTGCACATTACCACAGCACTTTGTGGGTTTTTAATTTATTTTTAAATCCTCATGAAAATTCAGGAGCATTTTAGTGTGAATTTCCTAATATACACATTCAGATGCAATTCTGCCAAGTATATTGCATTTTTTTGGTAAATTATATCCACTGTTATGTGCATTTTTATGCATTTCCCACCGCAGCATATGTATTTTTCCCACAGATGGTTTGGCTGGAGAACTGCATTGCAGATTTTGAAGGATGGCTGTGTTTCGGTTCATGTATTGTTTTAGAAAGTGTGAATTGGGCATCTGCAACTGAGTAGCAGAGAAAAAGGATCTGTCTCATTTGGTGCGTGAGTGTCAAGAAAGCTCTTACGCCACACCATTCTGTATTCCATTTACTCCTGAATGTAATGGGTGAAAGTCATTTTAGAAATATTTTAGAGTCATAAAATCTCACCGCTACTATTTATGATAACCTCATTCCTTGGTGATTGAGTTAACCATCCACAGCTCATGGCTCTAGGAGTGATGGAGAAAAACATCTACTGCTAGCGCATTTTGTATTGCTCCTGAAATTACAGAGGCTGTTATTTCTACAAATCAGAAAGCTGCAGTAAGGTGGTCAAACCAAATGTAGTCTGTGAAGGCTAGCATTTCATGCGATATATCTCATAGTCTTATATCCCTTCTGTCCTGCGATGAAAGGAAAGGACTTCTAGCCCTGATGAGTACTAATAACAGAGTGAACAATCAAGAGAGACCACGATTTCTGTCAGTACAAAATAATTGGAATTGTTCCGTACTTCACATGAAAGTCTATAAAATGATGATGAGTACATCCAGCTAATTAGAATAGTGATAAAATGCTGAGGCATACTGCGACTTGGGTGTATTATTATTATTATTATTCCACCCTATACCTGGAGTTCTCAGGTGTATATCTGTCAACGAAATCAAAACTATAAACGTAGGCCTAGGCTAGGGATATATGGGTCATTCTGTTTCCAGTCTTGGTCAAGTTTGCATAAATTAGTTATGGACCGCACTGAGGGAGACTGCACTGAGGAGGAATGTTGGGGGCCACTGCCTGCCCCCCAATCCTGAATCTTCCCAGGAGTAGGAGGACAGTATAGAGTTAGAACAGTGGTTTGCGGAGGGGCATATTTCAGAAGGCAGAAGCTGGGAAATACTGGGTGGGAAACAGCTAGCAGAAGAAACACTAGAAGAGAGGGGGTTAACAGATTCGCAATCTCTGGACAGCATTCAACCCCCCTTCCCCAAAGACACGGAGAGCTCAGAGAGTGTTAGAACAGAAAGCACAGAGGGTACAAACTCAGATTATAAAATGTAGGATTGATGCAGATTAATAGGGACGGGGGGCGGGTAAGACTTAATTGGGAGCACCGCCATTCTAGAGAGATGCTTTCTTTTGTATATTTTGGGAAATATGTATATTAGGCAAAAGCGCAAAGAAAAATCTGTTTGCTGGGAGAAATTAACACTAAAGTGCAGATGAATTTTCATTAGGACCTTTTAAAAAAATAATAAAGGAATTACAAACTGATATGTAAATGTGGAGGGCTGAATATAAGACTGGAAAAACGAGAAAACAAAATTGGTAGATTTGCCCATCCCAACTTATGTGTGATTTAATAGGGAACCTTAATATACATTTATTTTCAGATATCAATATAAGAAGAGCTGTGCAACTAATCTGTTTCATATGCATAGGTATCTTAAATTAAGACCCACTTTTCATCACTTTCAACTATCTGCCAAAATAATGACAAAATATTATGCTGATATACTGCTCTGCATCCCATGATCTGAACAATACATAAGGAGATGCCCTTTGGGAATTTCAACTGCTTGTCACAAAAACCAGCAACCAAACTCTGCAGCTGGCAAACAGCGGTTAGGGATATTGATTAGATGGCAGACATCCCTTTTGCAGTTACTCCTAGAACTCTGCCAGTCTGGCTAATTCACTATGTGGATTGTGATGTTGTAGATCAATAGTATGAATTTGGGGTTCCATGAGATCAGGAAGCTCAAAAGCAAACTGGGGAGAAGCACTGCTCTCTCTGCATTGATATAAAAAGGTACCCCTGACAGTTAAGTCCAGTAGCGAACGACTCTGGGGTTGCGGCGCTCATCTCACTTTACAGGCCGAGGGAGCCGGCGTTTGTCCGCAGACAGTTTTTTCCAGGTCATGTGGCCAGCATGACTAAGCCGCTTCTGGTGCAATGGAACACTGACATCAGAGCAGTGCACAGAAACGCCACTTAGCTTCCTGCTGGAGCGGTACCTATTAATCTACTTGCACCTTTTTAGAGTGCTTTTGAACTGCTAGGATGGCAGGAGCTGGGACAGAGCAATGGGAGCTCACCCCGTCGTGGGGATTTGAACCGTCAACCTTTTAATCGGCAAGCCCTAGGCTCAGTGGTTTAGACCACAGCGCCACCCACGTCTCCTGCATTGATATACCCAGTCTGTAAAATGTGGTTCCGGTTCCCTCCATAACAGGGCTGCTCTCTGGATCAGCACATCATTCCACATTCAGTGAGGGGGCTTAGATTCTCCAGCAATGCAGGTCACATTGATCACATACTTCAGAGTGCTGATGTCATTATTCTCAAAACGCTGCCTACCTGACTGCAATTCAAAACATAGACGCACAGGCTACCTACTCAAGGAGCCCATTTACATCTCAGCAACCGAAACAAAGTGGCACCTACAGCAGTGCCGATGAAAGCTCTCTTGATTTAATTACTTTAAACAACATAAAAAAGAGAAAGTGCTCGAGAAAGTGCTGTATTATATATGCATTCTCTGCATATCTCCCCGAGTTCGCTCCATCCAAGTACTGCCTTTGGCTGACCTACACAGAAATATTTTACTCCCGTTGAGTGTGCAGAGACAGAAAAATAAGTAGGAATCTGGATTTGCCTTTTTTTTGCAACAATGAAAACTGTCAGCTAAAATCCAGCTGCAGATATTAAATTTGCATTTTTTTGCCTTTACTAGAGTTGAACTAAAGGGCAAAGAGAGCCCAGCATGATATCCCTCACCACAGCTGAGCTTGCAGAGGTGCCAGAAAGTGTGTGTACATGGGGAAGTATCATCCGGTGACTTATATACCCATGGAGCAAAATTGCTCTGGAAGTCACAGGGAGAAATAAATATGGAAAGTCACATTGCCATTTTCAGCTGCCACTTTTCCCTTCGCAGCGACACTCTAAATGTGATGCTGACATTGTTTGTAATAAGTTATGCTCGGAATGAGATATCTCCTTTCTCAAAACAACACAGGGTCAGCTGAGTAGCAGAATGATAAATATCTAGGCAGGTGGTTTTTTAAAAAAGTTATTTAGGGCAAAGTGCAGTGCTATTTTATTTGACACTCTGTTTGCTGGCTGGGTAAATGGTAAGGCTGAGTAATTTGTTGCTTCCTGTTGAAGGCACCAGATTACCTCCTCATTAAACAGCCTTCCTGGCCTTAAATAGTGGCATTATGTAGCAAATGGAATTGGGGCAGTGGAAGGAAAGGAAGCACAGAAGGAAGCTGCAGTCATCAGCAAGTACCGTAATAAATGAATCACAAAGGAAGATAAATCTGCATGGTGGGGAGGGGTTAGGCAAAAGAACAGTGGTCTGTGAGCCACACGCATTCATACCATAGAGCAGAATTACCATATTTCCCTGTGTATAAGACTAAAAAATAATGTAAAAAATTAGGAGGTGTCTTATACATGGATATATCTCCCCCTCCATTTTCTTAAATCTGAGTCCCCAAATATAGGGGGTGTCTTATACATGGGGATGTCTTATAGATGGAAAAATATGGTACTGCTTTCTTTATGCTGCACCAACAACATTTTTGGCAGAAACACTCGAAACATCAACCCTGCATGGATTTCCAATTCATTTTAGGATGTGTTGCAACATGTTGTTGGTTTTACCTATACAAATTGGGAGATAGCTATCTGCTGGCTATGAAACTGTCCTTTTCCTAAGAAGCTGCATCAGAAGCCCATATCCAAGAGAGATTCAGAGACAAAGCCTTTTCAGTAGTGGCACCCCAAGGGAGGAGTGCTTTTCTCAGGCACACTTTGACGCTTTGTTGTCACTTTTGGCACCAGGAGGATGAGTTTATTCCCCAGGGCTTGCAAGTTTATTGTTCCTGTTTTTACTGCTAGTATGAATCTGTATAAACTTTTTATCATTGGGAGCTGCTATAGGCCTAGCCCATTTCTTAGCAACTCAGACAGTGGCATCTCTCTGTCAGGTTCCTTGCTGCTCTTTACAGGTGTGTAGTTCAGAATTTTAATTAGTCAAACAAGCAAGGCAAGAGCTAGTTCACTAGCCTCCAACTCTCTGGCAGGCAAAAAAAAGGAGCAAGATTCACCACCGACCTCCCTAAGCCAGGCCTGGGCAGTTTTATTTACTTAAATCATTACTACCTCACTCACAGCTAAAAATAGGCATCCAAAGGAGCTTCCAGATTAAGCTGTATTTGTAAAAACAAACAAACAAAAAGCCATTTGAGCGAGGACAATACTGCCTGCATTATTGCATGGGTGAATCTAGACATTCATGGACCATGCAATGAAGAGGCTGATGACATCACAACACATAGACTTGGTTACATGATGATGTCGTTCAAGGAAAGTGATGTCAGTTAAGATAGAGAACTATATTGTTGGCATCCGTCTGTCTTGAGAGACAATGGAGTGCACCTCCAGGGGTGGTCAAATAGTTGCATTAGCAGCACCAAAGTAACCTCCCTGGGGTAAAAGTCTGGGAAGTACATATTGAGATCCTGGGCTGCTCAGACCACAAGACCCCTCCTCTCAGCCTCACTGCAGGATTGAGAGAAGGAGGCATACAAGGAGTAGTGTTTACTCCTTAGCCTTTTCTTCTCTGGAGATATACTGCAAGGCAGCAAAGGTTTAGGATCAGAACTTTCCTTCTCCTAGATGGGCTACTTTCTCAGGGTGACAAGCCCCATCTGCCCCTCACTTCCCTCTACAGCACATGCAGAAACTGCCTTCCTGACCATTGGACCCACTACTGGTCTCATCCACTCAACCCACCAGAATCTGTCTTCACATGCAGGGGAAGCCCCTAATACACTGAGAATTTGAGACCCGCTGGCTACCCTCAACTGGTTTAGCCAGCCAGCCGAAGCAATTCCCAGGGGGTGGCTGCTGTCACATGCTAACAGCTTCTAGGAGCTACAGGTGAGAGCTGAGTGCAGGGTTGGGACCAAAGGTAGACAAACTACCCTAGAAGGAGTATGACGTGTCCCACACCAGAGGTACTACCCCTCCTCTAACATTTCATACATCTCAGAGAGCACAGCTGGGCAATAGAACTCATCAGGCAAACTTGTTGCAAGCAATTCCTAACCACCACCAAAAGGGGGGCACTTTTCAATTCAACAGAAAATATTTGGGGGCAGGGGAATGATGCCATTTAACTGCTGATTTGTACTTTTGTCAAATTCAAGTCTATTTGACACAGGGCAAGGAGCTCCTTCAAATGCCATCACAATTACCAGACTATTCCTCTCTAAGACTGGGTGGGGAACCTGTTGTGCAGCTAGCACCACATTCCTTTGTGCCGGGGGCTGTATTTTCTGATGAGGGCCATAGTTTCATATAGGCGGGAGGCAGACAAGGAGAAAAAAAAGATAGTCAGAGCAATGGATGTGATGTTTACCTTTCTACAGCTTTCAAGCTATGCCAAGGACAGGGGTTTCCAGACAATCACTTACTCATCCAGGCAAACAAGAGACAATATGACGGCTCAAGGGCACACTGCAACCAAGCAAAGGACCAGTGAGGGGTGTGGCCTGTGGAATGGAGAATGGGGTGTGGCCTAGTCATGAGGGCCTGATAGAGGCCGGAAGAGCCATATTTGGCCCCGTCAGCCTGAGGTTCCCCATCTGTGCACAGTTTAAAACATAGCATATGACAGCCGCATCATCAAACTGCAGGGAGAAGGTTTTTTGTTTGTTTGTTTTTTTAAAAAAGCTTCTCAAACCACGTCAATGAAGCACGAAAAACATGTTTCCTTTTCTGCACCATAAGGAAGGCAGTAGCTAGACTGGCCCAAAGTGTGATATTCCAAGCTCTGCAGTATCTCTCACTTTACATCTCCTTCAACATAGTGAAATAATCTGAATATGCTCCTCGTCCTTTCTTTTTTGATGGACACCATCTGGTGCTTTAAAACCATAAGACAGCCCTTTGATAGGAATTAAACAGACATTTTAAAAAAGAGCATGGATTTTATTTTCATGTGGAGAATTTCAAAGGCAGCACTTCTGGGTAGCATCTTGCAAACTTTGAAGGAGATAGCATTGTCTGACTGACAAGGATGAGGAATGAGTAAAAACAATTACCCTGCTAGGTACCCACCACAAAAAGCTTTCTCCACTCCCCATTAATAAATATGACAAGGGTGAATTTATTTAGACTCATAGCCTGACCTATCTCAATAACTCAGCAAACAACAAATTTGAAAACAAGTGACATAATATTCATTGAATTAAACAGAATAATCCTGTGTATGATTCCCAGGACTAAAAAGCTACCATGGAAAAAGATGAATGGAGATAGATGGATAGATAAAATCTTTTTATTGCCTAGCACTATTGATGTGCATAGGGTTTGGCAGAATACTGGAGGTAGAAGCAATCACCATCTATTATTTGACCCAAGGGAGAAAACAGAGGAAGAGGCGAGAAAGCCAGGTATTTAGGGGAAAGATATACAATCCTATACCCATCTTATACCCATTTACCTTAGCATCAACTCAATGAGACTTCTGAGTAGAAGTATACTTACACATAACTGGACAGAGTTGCAGCAAGAGCATAAAAAGAGCCTTGCAAGATCAAGGCAAACACCCATCTTGTCCAGCATCCTCCACGAAAGAACCATAAGTTCACTTTGTCATCAATAACAAAAGGTTATGTAGTGTGGAGTGTGGGGGTGGGAGCAGGGCTGTCTTAAGCATATGCGGTGCCGGGGTGCAAAGATCTGCCCAGTGCCCCCCCCCCAGGTTGCCCAGGCCCAAGCGCGCAGGAGGGCAGAGCCGGCTGGCCGCCTCAGCATCTTGCTGGCTCAGTTGCCCCCGAACTCGCGGCTCAGAGCCTCCCACAGCAGAAGAGCCTGCTGCGGCGCTCCAACCGATGGGCGGGCTCTTCCCCGGACTCAACTCTTGGGCCCTGGACTCTCAGCGTGGCGCCCCGAGAGCCTGGTGCCTGGGTGCCCCACACCCCTAGCGCCTATGGGTAAGACGGCCCTGGGTGGGAGAGGGAAACACAAGAAGGAAGAAGCCAGTAAATGGAGGCAGCATGCAGGACAGCAGAGTGGCCTGCCTCAGGCAGCGGAATATCTTGTTCTGCCCTGCCCTTTATCCCCCCCTGCCCCCGTTTTCTGTGTGGAGGAAATGCCCTACCACATAAATTACAATAAACATTTGTCCTTTCACAACACTCTACTGTGTTCACATTTACTTTTATTTACATTTTGTTATCTTTAATGCAACGAGCCACTAAGAGAGATTCTTGTGCTCATTTAACCTCTGTTTCCAAGGAGGGTGGAAGATAATCTGATCCCCACCCCCTGTAAAAATGGCTTTGCTTCCCCTGAACACACTCGTAGCTCCCAGGCTTACAAGGGCAATTCTTGTTCCTAATCGTTTTCCTCATTTGGACATTTGTGGTCCCCTAAAGGTATCCTGCAGATTTCTTGTGTTGTCACCAGATGACAAAACAGAAGGTGCCTGTTTGCTAGCCTAGCAAAAGCCCCTTTCAGCATTCTTGGAGGAAACAGCAGGAACCTGAGTGTGTTTAAAAAAATGCATACAAAGAATGCACAATCATCATGGCATGTAGATAAGCACTGGATTCAAGGGAGGGATAGAATAATTGTTTCTAGAGGGAGAGTTTTTGCTCATTTTTCTGCTGCATGATTAAAATGGTCTTGGGGCATGGTCTGAAGACACACGAAGCAACTGTGCTGAAACTAAGCAGGACTATTGTTGGTCAATAGCTTCCTGTATTTTGCCTTGAGTTCTACCATTAGGAAAAAGAGATGTGATATAAATGGAATAAACTGACTGCAACAGCGTTATGTTGCTGGACTTCAGAGAACAGGGCTTTATCTCCTGATCCAGAGAGGGGCTTGCTTTCATTAGAAAAGGCAGTCTGTGTAAGGAATCCTGATGTGGACAGTTTGGAAATGGATGGGTGATTGATGGAATCTATCAGGCCCAGTCCTATCATTAGGCAGAGTGAGAAAACCACTTCAAGTGTCAAAAGCTGGGGGCAGCCTCTTTAGCAGTTTCTCCTAAGCCCTCTGGCTATATCTTTCCACTGTAGGGCAGTGCTGTGTGTATCCTGCTCCCTGTCTTGCACCCCCACAACTAGCCTGTTTTTATCCTCAGATGTCTTGTTGCCAGTACTGAATGAGGTTAGCTTCAGTTGCAGCCCAATAGGGCTGCCTAGGGAGATGCCTCAGGCAGCAAAATGTATTGGGCTAGCCCCTAAGATCCATGGTTCCATTGTTCCTCTGTTCTTCAATTTCTGATATGCTTTTCAGTGTCTCTCTCTCACACACCTTTGCAAGGTTTCCAAAAGAAGGCATTGGTAACAGTTGTGGATAAGACTTAGCTCTGGGTCCATGGATGACACCGGAAACTGGCTCTCAAACAAATACACATTTTTCATTAGTGGATCTTCACAGATGGGGAACCTCAGTCGCAGGGGCTGAATGTGGCTATCCAAACCTCTCTCTCTGGACCTTAGAACTCTCCCTAGGTCAAATATCCTCTATCCCAGCCAAACCCTTAAAGCCTCTGTCCCCTCCATCCCCAAGTGTTTTTGCCTGGCCAGAATGTCTCCTTGAATTCCGATGCCTCTTGCCTGTCTGGATGGTGGATACACGAGGTGTGTGTGGTTGGGTGGGTGCACGTGCACGTGCACAGAAACTAACCTACTGTGCACAGGTAATACTTTACCCATTTTTTACTTTACCCTTCCCACTGGCATGTGGCCATCAGAAGGAATCTCAAAAACCTCAAGTTGAGAAAGGTTCCCCATCCCTGTTCTTATGTCTTGCATACATAGTCAGGATCCCGTGTTCATTGTTTTAAGGTAGTCGTTATCCCAAGAGATCAACACTTGCCTACATGAATAAAGAACTCGGACAGAATTAGCAGAATCTCATTTGTTTACTGTCAAGTCCTTTATTGCCTCCCCCATTATCACCACCAAGGTTTTGTAGTAACACATACCTATTGATCAATCCATAAGAACATTTAGCAGAAGGAGCAGTATAAACACCGCCACCAATTATGTGTCAAATCAATTTTAACTAATGCAAATAAATAAGAAAATAGCTTTCTAATCACTTTGGTTGGCCAACAAAACCACTCAATTAACACACTCCAAATAAAACTTCTCGCTAATCAGATATGCTTTATAATGTGGCGTGAAGGTCAGCAAGTCCAGAGATGTGGTAATTCAAAGTGCTGTCAGAAATGCACAGAGAATAAACATGCATTATGCATTCAATCAACATTATGCCTTTCCGAGCAGAAAACTCATGTTTGACACTAGCAAAGAGTGTGCTGGTCTATGAGTGTCACAAAGCTCCTTCTTCACAGTCCTTCCCACCCATTCCTTTTTCTTTGACCTTCTCACTTTTGCAGTTTGCTTGAGCTCTGATCACTCTGCTTGCCTTTCCTGGTGCCAGTGGTTATTCTGCTTTGCAGGCAAGGTCTCCAGCTGCCCTTGGCTTACTGACTGCTTATTTCCAAAAAACTGAAGTCCTACCGCCTGCTTACCTCAAATACCTTTTTAATCAGCCTTCTTCGTCCCACAAAAGGACAGGAGGTGAAGGAGAAAAAGCACCCTGCAGTCTTACAGCTGTGAAGTAGGCAATGGCAGTGAGCATTTGCTTCTGAGAGGGGATCTGGAGGTTCTATGGGTCATTTCACACATTACATTTTTAGATGCATACCTGAAATGCTCTGAAGGTGCATCTAGCAATTAGGTAAAAAGGTAAAGGTAAAGGACCCCTGGATGGTTAAGTCCAGTCAAAGACGACTATGGGGTTGTGGCGCTCATCAGGCTTCAGGCTGAGGGAGCAGGCGTTTGTCCACAGACAGCTTTCCGGGTCATGTGGCCAGCATGACTAAACCACTTCTGGCACAACAGAACACCGTGATGGAAACCAGATGGAAACCAGAGCGCACAGAAACGCCATTTACCTTCCCGCCGCAGCGGTGCCTATTTATCTACTTGCACTGGCATGCTTTTGAACTGCTAGGTTGGCACGAGCTGGGACAAGCAACAGGAGCTCACCCCATCATGGGGATTCAAACTGCTGACCTTCTGGTCAGCAAGCCCAAGAGGCTCAGTGGTTTAGATCACAGCGCCACCCGTGCCCCTGTACTGGGCCCATTTGGTTCAACTTTCACTCATCATGGCACAAATGCAATGAATAACAGAGGGCCAAATGGGTTTATTCTTCTTATTCCATGAGTCACTCATTCAGGGGAGGGCTTCCATTTCTCCAATGGCAGCAGCAGATTTGGTGGCTGGATCCTCTTATACAGCACAGGTGGGTAACCTCCCCAGACACATTAGGATCCTGGCCTTCTGTACTGTCCCTTGACCATGCTCCTCCTGCTAGGAATCCTTCCACCCCAAGGTCACACCCTGATTGAATCTGCTTAGTACCTTCTTGAGTTCTCTCCTACTGGAATGTGCCCTGAAACTCTTGCTGGCCTGGATGAATGGAGAATATAAAGGAGCATGCAACGGTGTGCAGAACTAGCCTGCTATAAAAGGTGCAATGCACCTTTGTTGCTCCACCCACTTTTGCCTCTGGCCCCACCCACCACGGGCATGTGGTCCCTGGAATGTTGCCCAGAAAGGAAGGGAGGTCTTAAGACTGAAACAAGTTTCCCCTTCCCTGTTTTCTAGATTTCCTGTTTTAGTCCATTTCATTTTCCAAGAATGTCCAGATGTTGTGCCGTTCCAGTGCATTCCATGATAAAATAGCAGGAGCTGTCTTGTGTGTGTGTGTGTGTGGTGACAACTGGCGTCTGGTACATTGTCGGAAAATAAAATGGCAGCAGCCAACAAGCAGCTGCTGTAAATCACTGCTGCTGGAGGTGACAAAATAAAAGGGGGGGGGGAGAGAAATCGGAAATAAAACAAGACAAAACAAAAACAAAACCCAGCCCAGAATGAGTGTAATGAAATGAATATAATGGAAATGAATGAAGAACACAACAGACATAACCAAGTGTAGGGAGAAGCACAGAAGAGACTTATGAGGCGTTTCCCCCCCCCTTACACACCCCTATCAGACATGAGAAATCTTAATGTGAAGAAAAATTGTTTGCAAATATGTGCTTCACACAGGTACGCTCATCAGAAAGCTGTGATTGGCCACAACTCCCTATTGAGTGTGTGAGAAATGGCTCATCATTTAAAACTGAGATGTAATCCAGCGGTGATAAAATCGTGTGTGTGTGTGCATACATGTGGGAAGTGGGGAAATAAGGATCAAAGGACCATTTGGGGATATATTTAAAAGATGTCAGCACATTTCTGCTAGGCATTACTCAGAAGTAAGCCCCAGTGCACAAGGAATGCAATCCAATGAAACTTAAAAATTGATTAAAACTATCTATCATCTATCTATCTATCTATCTATCATCTATCATCTATCATCTATCATCTATCTATCTATCATCTATCTATCATCTATCATCATCATCTACGGTATCTATCGTGTATCTATCTATATAAACAGGGCTTATTTCCATAAAAATGTAAGATGAGACTGCTGGAACAGGCCAATGTTCCATCTAGTTCAACATCCTGTTCTCCCAGTAGCCAGCCAGTTACCTGTCAGAAAACTACAAGCAGCATTCAATCCCAACAGCAATCTTGCCTCCTGAAGTTTCCAGCAACTGGTATTCAGAAGCACTCCTGCCTCCAATTGTGGAGACAAAGCATAGCCATCACAACCAGTAGCCATTGGTAGCCTTATTCTCCATGAATTTGTCTAACCCTCTTTTAAATCCATCCAAGTTAGTAGCAATTACTGCCTCCTGCGGGACTGAGTTCCATAGTTTAAGTATGTGCTGCACGAAGATGTACTCTCTTTTATCTGCCCTGAATCTTCCAGCATTGAGCTTCTGTACTTCGGTGCTTTTTTCCAGGGGCTACTCAAAGGTATGCAGTACCGGCACCTCTTGTTGTTGTTGTTGTTAAAAAGTGTGGCACTTACTGTAACAACTTCATGGTAAGTACTGGCACCTATTTTTCTAGGGGGGAAAACACTGGTTACTTCCTTCAGTTCTTCCTAAATGGCACCCTGAAATTAAACACTGTCAATTCAATGGAAGAGTGTTAAGCACATGCTTAAATCAAATGGACCTAAAAGTGATTAACTTTGGCTGGAAAACACACACACACACACACACACACACACACACACACACTCCTCTGCTCAAAGATGGGGCCTGATAAATACCAAAGAATACAAGGTGCCTTAATGGACATTTGGATCAGACTCTTACAGAGATATTCATTCCAAAAGCTTATTATCGGTTTGGCAAGTGAGCTTCATGAGCCGTTGCAGGAGTGTATCTTCCTTAATAATTACCAAACGATGAGGGTTTTTTTCTTTCTCTCTCTCACTTCCCCAACCCCCTGCACCACAGTCACTTGCTGCAGATGGTCTGGATTAATGTGTCACCACTGATATCCATGTCTCACTTACAAACCTAAATCAAAGCATTAAAAAAAAAAAGATTTTGGAGGATCAGCTGTTGCTATGGCAACACATGCTATTTTGGTGCTGCAGAGAAATCAATACTCACTCACCCCCCCACACACACACTGTGTCTTTTTATCAGACAGAATTTCAATAATCATGGTAGAATATGATGGTCAAATGAATTTCCCGGAGAAACACTGCAGATGATCTATACAACTCTGCATATCAGATCCACACACACACGCCCAGCTGCAACAAATTCAGTTCTTCAGAGCATATTGTTCTGCAATGGTTGATTTATACAGGGTGAAGACAACAGGTAAAGCATTTACCTGTGCCAGCGTTTTTGCTTATGCCTAGACATGTTGAAATGCTCTTAGCATGTGCGCTGTCTCATTTGTGCATAAGAGAAATGGAGAACCACCAGCACAAAATGGAAAACCTCCAGGCAGCCCTTTCTACCTTGTCCTTGGAACTCTCCCCAGCAAAACACCCTCCTTTGCCACACCTCCTCTCCCCAGGACACCCCCCCCTTCCCAGCCATGCTTTGCACCCTACTTGACTGTTTTTTTCCTGGCTGGAATAATTCCTTGAACTCTCATCATGCTTCTTGTTCGACTAATGACAGAGAAGGCTGTGCAAATCTGGGTAGAAATTTGCATAGAGTACAAAGGTGACATTTCTTTGTCCATTTTTGCCTCTGGTCCTGCCTGCCACCAGCATGTGGCAAGCAACCACTGATTTATCATTATACACAGTGATAATCGTACTTCCCCAAAAGCAACACGGTATAGCATTTTGTTAAGATCAGCTGCCATGTCCTAGAATAGTGAGCTGATGGGTTGGGCAGTGCTTAGCCCATTGGACTTTGGCTGAAAAGACTTGAAGTTCAACTTGGGCTAGTCACTGTCTGAGCCTAGCCTATCTGACAGAGAGATCATGTGCCGGGCCTGACCTGTCCTTCAACTCCCCAAGGATACAACAATGGCAAATACTGCTCCAGCAGATGACACCATTGCTTCCTCTGGGAAACATGCTGGATCTGCACTCACCCATGATCCTTCTCTGCTACACCATTGGTTAGCATGCCAGCTATCCATGGCCTTGGTGGGTGCACTGCTGTCACGTGAGCACTGCATGTTAATGGTCCAGCACATGTGGAATTGCATATAAATTCACATAAGTGCACATGGAATCAGAGCCATTTTCACAGAATGAGGTGGTAGAGGAGTTCTTTGACTGTACCACTTCAGCGTATATAGGTGATGTGTTGCATTTCTGAGTCTTCTCTAACATAGAAAAACTTTCTGAAGTTGTAAAAATAACAGATCAGAGAGAAAACTTTAGAACAGGGATGTCCAACAGGTCAATCATGATCTACTAGTAGATCCCCGTGAGGTGATCTACTGGTAGATCTCTGTGAGGTTTAGGTAGATCATGGTCGATCTCTGGCTCCCTTTCCTTAGCATTGCTAAAACTGACTCCTGCCTTGCCCCCTTGGCCCACCCTCCATTGTTGTTTGATCTCTGGAAGGGAAGACTGAGCTTTCTCTGTGCTGCTGTTTTCATCCACAGTGATCTTTTTGTGAGAGACTTTACCCCTTTGTCCTTTGCCTTTAACACCCCCCCCCAGAAATGGAAGTCCCCCCAAAAGCTTTTTTAACCCCTAAAAATGGGGGGCTTTCAAAAAAGCTCAACAACTATGAACTGAACCGCCCAAAATGGGGGTAGATCACTGCCAGTTTTTAATTCTGAAAGTAGATCGCAGTTGCTTGAGAGTTGGCCATCCCTGCTTTAGAAGAACCCTGTCCTTTGTGCTAGTTCAGACCCTTGAATAGATGGGTATGACATACTTGTTTTGTGCACCAAATTCCATATATATGTGTCCTTTGAGTCTCTGTGCAAAGCAGAAGCCAAGCATCTAATAGACAATCCTGTTAATCCTTTTACCTCCATAATGACACCAGCCCCAACTTTTTATCCGCCCATCAAGCAAAAATCTGTTTTTCCTTCCTGTTTTAATTTGTTGTTGTTTACGGTTATGCCTTTTGATTAAATCTCTGGGTTAATTTTAAAGGGTGTCACAATCAGCCCGGAAGCTATAATCCCTTTCGTAGTTCAATATCTTTATGAGGGTGAAAGGATGTTAAATGTGGCAGTTAAAATGCTAAGCTAAGTAATCAGTTCATTAGGAGTTGGTTCAATATGTTTGCTGTCTGTAGATATAGCTGTTAAAAGTGGACTCATATAAATCAGTGAGTAGTTTAGGGTAGGAAGATGCTAAACTCTCCAAAAAGAGCAATTGGGGCACTGGTGGGAAATTTCAAGTCTGCAGTCCTTTTATGCATGTCTGCCTACCGTGAAATATATTTAATCAGCTGCCAGTAAAAGTAAAAATAATAATTTATTATTTCTACCCCACCCATCTGGCTGCAAACAAAACCCATAAATGCTGGGAATAAAATATGCAAAGTTCATGATCTATGTCTTTTCACTCTCAGCAAGAACCCAGATATATATATGAGCCCTTCATATAAATATGAAAATAAAGCATCAAAGCAAAGTGTTTGAGAACACTCTCTCTGTGTGTGCATGTGTGCGAGCACACACACAAGTGCTTCTCCAGCAGTCTTTGACTCATTCTCTACTGTTGCCCTATTGAGCATGGAACTCATTTAGTACAGGAAAGGTCAATCCATAAAAGCCTTCAGATGTTGCGGCGGTGGTCGGGCATCTCCAATGGTTTTGTTTGGGTAACAAAGATTTATGGGAGGAAGGAACAAGGGGAAAGCCAAGTCAAATCTGAAAACTCAATAGCATGACTGAACTTAATAAACGAGTGTCAGAGAGGAAGGAGAACTTCATGAGATAGTGAGGAAGCAGGTGATAAGGTGACGGAACCAGAGCATCAATAAGCCAAGTGTCTCCTGAGGGAAGAAGGGGTAGCTATGTACACAATGTCTCCCTGGGGAAGGGCAATAGCTCAGTAGCAGAGCACATACTTGGAATGTAAAAGGTCCCAAGATCAATTCTCAGCACCTCCAGGAAGGGTTGGGAAAGACTCCTGCCTGGAAACCTGAAGAGCCACTTCCAGCCAGGGTTGACAATACTGAGCTGGATGGAATAATGGTCTGATTTGTTATAAAAGCAGCATCTTATGTTCCTTGGAACACTTTAAGGAAATAGGTAGGATTGCATATCTACATATTCAGTTCATAGAATCATAGAATTGTAGAGTTGGAAGGGACCTCATAGGGACATCTAGTCCAACCGCCTGCAATCTACCGCCTGACCTCTCTACCACTAGACAAGAAACAAATATCCATAAATGTTGCTTTCAGAAGCAAACAACAACAACACACACACATTTTTGCTGTTGCAGATAAGTGTCCCCATAAATCTATGTGTTCCTGATTTGGTCTAAAAAGAAGAAAAGACAAGAGTGACAAGTTGTTCTGCAACATATTGTGCAAATCACAATGGACCAGGTGGACATATAAAAGCTACCAAGTATTTGCTTTGAATGGGGAGCGTGATGAACACTAATTGGACTGAATGGATGTATAATAGCTGGACTGTCTGCTTTGAATTTTGGATCATGATGAGCACAGGGGAGCCATGCACAATTTAAGCAGGTCTGCCTTCCTTTTAATGGAGAACAATGTGGAATCCAGGAATCAGCATTCAAATTAATAGTTGATATAATTCTAACATTGATTAAAACTGGTATTTCTTCTTCTGTTGGAAAGTCCCAAAGATTCCATATCTCTTTTCAGTGGAACAAGGACATCCATGGAAACAAATTTAAGCCCATCCCTATCTGCTACATAAAGATTCCTCTGCACACAGAAAATGATATCATACCAGGGAGAAATTTCTTGCCCAGTCTGTTTTAGCTTAAGTTGGATTTAATTCTATGCCATTTTTCATCCAAAAAGATGTGGTTCACAATGGTCAAAAGAAAGCCAGTGTGGTTTAGCAGTTACTGTGTTGGGTTAGGACCTGGGAGATCAGGGTTCAATCAGTCAGCCGTCAAGCTCACTGGGTGTCCTTGGGGCAACCATAGTCTCTCAGTCTAGCCTACCTTACAAGATTGTTGCAAGGATAAAGAAGTGAGGAGAAGGGGAATAAGTGTAATGATTAAGTACAAATACAAAAAAGAAGAGTTTGGATTTGATATCCCGCTTTATCACTACCCGAAGGAGTCTCAAAGTGGGTAACATTCTCCTTTCCCTTCCTCCCCCACAACAAACACTCTGTGAGGTGAGTGGGGCTGATAAACTTCAAAGAAGTGTGACTAGCCCTATGTCACCCAGCAGCTGCATATGGAGGAGCAGAGACGCGAACCCCGTTCACCAGATTATGAGTCAACCGCTCTTAACCACTACACCACACTGGGGAGAAGATCTGTCTTCTTTTGCGGGAGTTTCCTTAGTTGTATATAAGGACATAGGAAGCTGCTTTCTACTGAGTCAGACCATTGCTCCAGCTAGCTGAGCATTGTCTACATGGACTGGCAGAAACATTCCCCAGGATTTCAGACAGGGTTCTTTCCCACCCCTACTTAGAGCTGCTGAGGATTGAACCCGGGACCTTCTGCATGCAAAGCAGATGCTCTACAACTGAACTACAGTCATTCCCTGACACTTCCAAATCACATGGAGGACTCTAACCACATTCAGCTGGATGTTCTGAGATTTCCCATTCAGACATTCCTGTTCAGTGAGCAAAGATCTAGGGCTACAACTGGTGGGGATAGGGACACTGGATCCTGGGCAAGTAAACAGGTTTCCCTTTGCCTCCATGTGTTCTGGGAAAGGGTCTCAACAGGATCCCACTGTTTCCTGCCCTCTTCTTACTGAAGTCAGAGGAAAAGGATTCTAACTCAAAGAGTGATCAGACTTGCCATTCTTTGTTGAGTTTGTGGGCTTGTTGCTGACGCTATTTAATCATCGCTGCTCCAAACAATGTGAACCTTTTGGAATTCACCCGGTAAATTGTGCAACGCTGTACGTGGGCATTAAAAATTGCTTCCCGACCCCACGGATCTCCGCAGGCAAGATTTTTATTACATTTAGCATGCCTAACTATAGTTGTTATTATTGGCCCTAACAGCACTTGTTACAGTTCAACAAATATGTCTTCATCAATTTCAGTTTGAGAAACAGGCTGCGTCTCCTTGAATAAGCGTGACCAAACACAATGCAGATTTAAAGTGATGGGGCCACTTCCTGACATGTCTGATGGATTCGGAGTTTAGCCTGTACAAAAATAATTCCTTGTTCGGCAGAGTATTACAAATAGTTAGCAACAGAAAACGATGCTGACTTGGTTGCTAATGTTTCCAATGAGTTGCCATCTGCACAATGGGGGCCGTTTCTGATCTGAAAGTTTCACTAAAGTACAAGGAGGGCGACGGTCACAGGCATCACTACATACTAAAAGGATCCATAACTAAGATATATACAAGGAAGAACAGTTCATTCAGTGGGATCCTATTATTTTTCTAGATCACTAAGAAATTGTATTTTTTTTTTAACCAAAAGGACAGAATTCCACATACACATCCAGCCAGTTCAGAGCTGTTCAGTTCCCTTGTCTATTATGTCTGTCTCACTGAATATCTCATCCAGCTTTATTGTCCTGTCAGAGAAATCTTCATTTCCAGGTTTCCTCAACTTGTTTCCATGCTCCTTCCTCCTAGGTGGAGGGGAGCTGATCTTCTACAACACTGGTGGCTAACCTATGGCTGTCCAGACGTTGGGTGCAGCTCCCACCAGCCACTTGCCAACATGGTCAATGGTTAGGACTGAGGGCTGTTGGTGTCCAGCAAGACATGGACAGACACAGATTAGCCATCTCTGCTTCATCATGCCAGTACAGAGCCACAGGTATAATTCTGTGTTAGGGATGCTCAATGATTTTATTTAGTCAATATTTCCATGTGCTTTGTGGATTAATTTGCAGATCAAAACTACATTCTTCTTTGTTTTTCACATTCCTCTGAATTTTGTGATACAGTTCTCAGCTCTAAAAAGTACCAAAAAGCATAGAAAATGAATATTTTCAAGGTGGGAGGGGAGGTTTAAAAAGCAGTGCAAATTTTACATTTGCAGATTGATGTGGAAATGTGATGGAATGGGCATGAACAAACACATGTGGAACTGACATAGAACAGAAGTTAACTAATCCAACAATTCATATATTGGATTTGCTTGAGGGAGAACCTGCTTCGAATCACTGAATGAATGCAAATGGTTGCCTTAAATAAGTCACTGCCTCTCGACTTAATCCATCTCAAAAGGATGTCATGAAGATGACATTGAAAAATGGCAAACAGTTTATACATTGGATAGTAATTTAGGAAGAGAAACTATTTACAAATTGGTTTTTTAAAATACAAATCTCATTCCTTACAGCAGTACATCCAGGGTCTCCCACTACTCCGAACAATACCCATCCAGTTTCTGTGCTTTTCTCCTTCTGGTGTATCTCTTATCATCCTCATTTAGAAGTCTAGCAGTGCGTGGATGTGGAACAAAAAAGGCTAATATTATATAAGGTGAGCAAATGGAGGAGAGAGTTGACACTGAACTTTGCCTAGGGCAAAATGCTGATGTCCCATGCTGATGTCTGCAGATTCTATCTACCTAAGTCATACTCAGTGTAGACCCGAATGTATGTGACTATCTTAAGTCCATTGATTCTGAGTATTACTTAGTTGTGGATACAAACCAGTATCTGCAGACTCAATTTAAAACAAAGTGTATGGCTTGTTTGTTTGTTTATTTGTTTGTTGTTTGGGGAAAACAAGTTTTTGTTGAACTTTTTCATAAAAACATAAACAGCAAATTAGTGCAAAATCACTGCATAGGTAGTGATGGAAACAGAACAACAACAGCATTCTGAATTTGTAGGTCTGCTGAAACTACTGAGTCAAACTAAAGGAGAGATGGGATGTCAGAGGTCAGAGTGCCTTTATCTTTGTTATTAGCATATATAATATATTGAAACCATGTATCAGAGAACTTGTATTTCTCCCCCGTCTTTCCGACAGCTCTATGCTAACTTCTCATTTGCAGTCAATTGGCAGGACCTGGCATACCAGAGAGGTTAGCAAGATCCATATGGTGACATGCTATTTCTTATCTAGTAGTCACCAGTAGCTTCAGCTTCAGTTCTCTGTAGACCAGAGGCTTATTAACCTCTTCCCTAAAAATAGATAGAAGAGCAAGCCGAGGGTCAGGAGTGAAGGGCGGCTGTACAATTTGACTAATACATGTAAAAATTAATGCCTGGTAAGCCCCTGTCTTAGGCCAAGTTCATCGTAAGTGAGATAGGCTGCCTTTCTTCTTATGTTCCTCTGTTAAAAACAGTGAGACAGATTGGTCCCAATATTATTCCGTTGAGGTGAATAAAGGTATATCAAATATAATGTGAATTTAGGACTGGATGCAATTACTATTTTACAGGCTTCCACTTCAAGGCTTTGCTTTCAAAGCTTTGCACCTGTGCCCTGTTCCATGTCATTGTGACAGAAGCACTTCTTGGCTGGCAGCTGTAAGCTTTCTAGAATGCTGATATATATATGTCCCATGTCCTAGGCCACCTGTGGTGTTTATTGACTGTAATGAAAATCCCCAGGACTTTGGGATGCTGTTCCATGACAGAAGATCAAATTATGAGGATTTCTATGCCACCCCAAAGAAGTGACTATAAAAATAACTCAGTGCTAGTAAGGATTCAAAGTTTCAATGAGAAGCAAGAAACCTTTTTTGAAGCAAGATCCTGGAAAACAGAGAACCTTCAGCTTGAGGGCTTCATCCCTTGGTAGGGAATCATCCGAGGCCAGTTTTGGGCAGATCCAAAGGGGAAAGCAGATGGGACCAGAGGCAAAAGTAGGCCAAGTAACAGGTGTGATTTTTGCCTAGAGATGTGGGTGGCGCTGTGGTCTAAACCACTGAGCCTCTTGGGCTTGCTGATGGGAAGGTTGGCGGTTTGAATACGTGTGATGGTGGTGAGCTCCCGTTGCTCTGTCCTAGCTCCTAACAACCTAGCAGTTCGAAAGCACACCAGTGCAAGTAGATAAATAGGTACCACTGCAGCAGGAAGGTAAACAGTGTTTCCGTGCACTCTGGTTTCCGTCACAGTGTTCCATTGCGCCAGAAGCTGTTTAGTCATGCTGGCCACCTGACCCGGAAAGCTGTCTGTTGAAAAACACCAGCTCCCTCAGCCTGAAAGCGAGATGAACGCCACATCCCCATAATCGCCTCAGAGGCAGAGTTAGCTGCTCTGGCACCAGGAGTGGTGTGCACCCGGGGGGCAAGGCTAGCCACGCATGGGGGTGGAACGAACATCCCAGGGGGACAGGGACAGCATCCCAGGGGGGTGGGGCGAGCAACCTGAAGGGGTGCGCCGTCTGTGGCAAGCGTCCCAGGTGGTGTGTTGCCCATGGCGACAGTCTCGGGCGGTGCACCATCTGCGGCATCCCAGGGAGGCGCTGCCCATGGCGAGCTTCCGGGGGGGCAGCACAGCAATGTCACCCACCCCCAGGGATGACACCCGGGGCGGGCCACACCCACCTCGCTCCGCTTCTGAATCGCCTTTGACTGGACTTAACCGTCCAGGGGTCCTTTACCTTCACCTATAATTTTTGCCTACATTACAGCCATGCAAAACTCTGAGGCTTCTACACACCTCTCCATCCAGGCAACAAGAGACATTATTGCTATGCAAGACCACATTTCAGCCAGGCTAAAGTTCTCAAGGAAAGGCACAGAGCAGAATCAGTGACAAGCACAGCCTTGGGAGAGTCTCAAGGGCCAGAGAGAGAGGTCTGGACCTGAGGATCCTACCCCTGCTGTAAATGGAAGGTATATTTTATTATTCCACATGCTCCCTCTTCTATGCCTTCCATTCCTCCTGAAGAAAACCCAGAGAGGAACTGAAGGCACTCAACATTGTGGCAAAACAGATTTTGCACGGTGCTCTCTACAAAAATAAAAAATAAAATCTGGAACAATGGAGAATCCAGAATGGAATGGTTCTGCTTTTGAAAGAAAACCAGGCAACTGAGAGGTTCAAAAACCTCAGGTGAGGGGGATTTCAGAAGCATCCCTAGATTCCCTATTTTGTTAAAGGCCACACTGTACTGATGAACCAGACCCAAATCAAGAAACCTAACTCAAAGACATGGAACTGGGAAAGGGTTGGGAATAGACTGCAACAGATACTTTCAGCATAATCTCCAATTAAGCAGCCGTATCTTGTTGGACTGTCAAATCCTGTCAGATCTCTTCAGCTAAGCAGGGTCAGACGGTGCCACTGACAGCTTAAGGAAGATGACCTCTAGAGAAAGCTCAAACCAGGTTGCTGGTGGCTCAGTAGGTGGCACTCCTCCCACATGAGATAGCTGTAAGCCTTTGATCTTACCATGTGTGATGGTTGGTTGGTTTCTAAGGTAGAGCTGAGGATTCTCTATTGTTCAGGGTTTTTGAGGAAGGCAGCATTTCATGAAGGAGAGTGTTCCATCAGGACAAGCATTTGGACTTGCCAAACAGAACACTGTCCCCCCTCTCCCCCAACCTGTTATAGGGGTTCTCCTGAGACCACCACCCCAGACAATTTCAGGGGGCCCCAAAGTGGGAGGAGAGGAGGGCAAGGACTCGTTTGTTGAATCCCACCTTTCATTTTCAACTCTTGTTTAGAACACCATGCTGAAGAAAAGTCACAGAGGAACTGAATGGTTTGGAGCACAGAGTTCTAAACAAGAGTTGAAAATTAAGGGAGCAAAGCCTATAGCCAGTTTCATACAGTGACCAACCAAATGCCTATGAGAAGCCTAGAAGGAGGTCATGAAGGCAACAACTTTCTCCTGCCATTGCTCCCCAGCACTGGTATTCAGGGGCATACAGCCTCCAGACATGGAGAAATGCCTCCATGTATCCTGAACACAGAAATTCATGTATCAGTGATGACCAAGAGGCTTTTGGTGGGTCTAGAGAACCAGAATGCTTCTTCTTCAGCAACAGTTTCAGGCCAATTCCTCAGGGCTCACTTGGCCACCTTTCCTGCAAGAGAGGTAATTTATTTCTTCTATTTAGCTAGTTCTCCTTTCTACAGCTCTGTCTATTTCTTGAGAGGTCTATATAAGATTGCATGTTTCCCCAGCATTTCCCAGATGGCCCTTTATTTTTAAGGGATATGTCTTATTTTCTTTCCCTGATTTACATGGCACAATGAATGCCCTTTATTTTAGAGCACTACACTTCCACCTTGCTCATTTCTATTGCAACTCAGATCTGGCAAGCTTATTCCCCTCAATCACACCTGACCTCAATCAGCCGCTCTTGCTTCATCCAAGTGTGCTCCTGTAGAGAAAAGCAGTTTCACAGAGTGGTGATTAATTATCATCAGCTTAGTGAATGTGTGGGTGGCAGAAGAGATGTCATCTGGCCAAGAACAAGGCAGAAGAGGTCATTAACCTTTGAAGTGACAGCACGCCCTGTTCAAGCCATGAGACTTTAAGCACCATATTGCAACCATGATTTTGATAGTGAGACTGGACTTGGGCTTTAATCCATCCATCCCTGATAGAACATGCCTGACCTAATCACACCAGCACCACAATTGTGTTCAGATAGAACAAATGGGAAGGGCCATTGCTCAGTGGTAGCACATTTACTTTGTATGCAAATGGTTCCATACATCACCCCCAACCTATCCAGGTAGGACTGGAAATGTCTGCAGTCTGGAACTATGAAGAGCCACTGCTGGTCAGTGTACTGAGCTAGTTGGTTCAATGGTCTGACTTGGTATAAGGCAGCCTCCTGTGTTCCTATGTTCCTAACAGATGAGTGGTTGATAGAGGTTGATCAAGAAGAACAGTTTGGATTTGATATCCCGCTTTATCACTACCCTAAGGAGTCTCAAAGCGGCTAACATTCTCCTTTCCCTTCCTCCCCCACAACAAACACTCTGTGAGGTGAGTGGGGCTGAGAGACTTCAGAGAACTGTGACTAGCCCAAGGTCACCCAGCAGCTGCATGTGGAGGAGCGGGGAAGCGAACCTGGTTCCCCAGGTCCACTGTTCTTAACAACTACACCACACTGGCTCTCAAGGTCTCAAAGGAAGTACATCACTCAGAAATTGCAGCAGGTCTCCTCAGTTTTTACTCGTATAATCTATAATCATCTTCTTTCCAGAATCAATTGTTAAGAGTGATGATCTCATCATTGATATTACTACTTCCATCTTGATACTACTATTTTCATAAGCTATTATGGCTGCCTTGTATGACCTTGTATGTTACTTTTGCTGCAGGAGCACCACCTCTGTGACATGTTTTCCACTTCTCACCATGAAGCAAAATTCCGCACACAAATCCTGACCACCAGTGACATAGATGACCGATGAGGAAACTCACTGTGTATTGGGCTCATGTTGCGTCTTCTGTTTTGTGATATATACAGGAGGTGCATGCAGGAGGTGGTGAAATCATCCTGGTAATAATGATCCCAGTATTCAGAGGCATATTGTCTCTGACAGTGGAGGAAGAGTACAACCATCACAGCTGACAGCCATTGATAACTTTGACCTCCATGAATTTGCCTAATTCTCCATCCTAGCTGGTGGCCATTGTTAACAACTTGTGGGAGTGGATTTCATAGTTTAACACAACACTGTGTAAATAAGTACTTTCTGTTTCCACCCTGACTTTCCTGAGATTTGTTTAAGCAAGCTTCCCAGTCTTACAACCCAAGTCATGAGCAGTCTAGCTAGTCATGTATTCTAGCTCACCAAACACTTAATACCCCCCAAAAAAAATGTTTTCCTGCCTGCCTAGCTGCATAGAAATGTAAGCAAGAGAACATATTGAGCACCTGGTAGGCTGAACTACATGACTAGCTGCTGTTTTGGTTGAAAGTCCAGGGAGAGAAAATGAAAACTAGTGTGAATTCCATCCATTCTCTGATGTTCTCAGCTATGAGAAAGCTTAATGTGCTCTGCAGCACATTATATATATCCTCATCATCCCCCTAGTGTTTACAATCTTCAGAACTTAATGGTAATTATGGATCTCTCACTAGGCTTTTTGACAGCCAAAGATCAAGTGAATCCCTGAATGGGGAACCTCACCTTTGATTACTGCTGCAACAGTTATTCCCTTTGATCTGCCCTGGTCTAGTCTGTGGTCCGTGGAATAACAGCTTTGGAAGTGATGGTGGTGAGCGGATGCAGACATGTTGCGCCCTTGGAAGGCCCAGGCTGCCAGCTTGCAGCAGCTGCTGCTTCATTCATATTGCATGAAAGTTACAAGCAACATGAAACACTGAAATTAATCCTGATAGAGTCATGAATAAAATGTAAATATAATCTCTGGAAGGAAACATTGGTGACGGAGTCTCGGTGAGCCAAACGCAGGAGGACTAATTACGTGTCACCATGTACAGAAATTGCACCTGGGCCCATCTGTGTTGAGTACAACAAAATCCCTAACATGCATAGCTGGGACCACATCTTGAACCACACCTGGGATGGGTCTGAAAGGGTGAGGGGTGGCTCAGATGACTGCACAGGAGGGTTTTTGAATACCTGAGAGGAGCAGGAGAGCTAGGCAATGGATACTGCATAACATAGTCAAGAACAGCCTTCAAAAATATTGGTTACCCTCTAACCTATGGGGCAAGATTGGTGGAGGGTTCTTCAGCCAAAAACGTATCACGACACCACAACTGTCATTTGTTTGTGACATTGAATCATGATATATGGGCATGGACAGGGCTGAAGTACACTCACAGCTTTTGCCTCATAACTCACAGAAAAACATCCAAAATATCTTTGACCATCTCATAACAATAAGGTCAGCTCAAAACCCAGCACACACTGAAATTCTTAATAAATTCTAAAGTGCCCTGAGAATGAGGTAGAAAATAGCAATTTATTTTTGCAGAACAGGAAAACTGTTGAGAAATTGTGCCTATTTTAACAAAGCTCTACTACATTGAATTTAGGCAAGGACTTTGGCTTTATTCTACAGCCAATACAACTTGCAGAGGAAGAGTGAGTGTATCCACAGCCATGATTTTTAACCACAGGCACAATTATTTTCCCTGCGAGAGGTCCTTGGAGTATAAGCAGATTGGTATTAGCCTGAGGGGAAGCGTCACTTCATAGATCCAGCCTGCTGCAGGGTTAGAGTTGAAGAGGAGAGAGAAACTGCCTTCACTGTACAGCCCCCATTTTGTGGGACCTGCTGGATGCAACGGACCTTTGGGCAAATCCAACATGACTTGCCTTATGTTCTTAACACAAAATTGTAGAGGTGGTGGCAGGCATGCAGCCCAGGAGCCTCCACTTGGCCATCCCAGTTTTAGAAGTTATCACTTGAAGATACGCATTTTTAAAAACAAATAAATGAATGACAATTTTATAGGCAAAGCCTGAGGCTTAAAAACTTGCTTTCCCGCCCCTCACCCATGGGGTGGGGGTGGGGGAATGGCAAGCGATTAGGTTTCTGACAGTCAAAGGAAGCCAACACATTTGACACATGAAAGGCATGTTTCATCATTCATAGCATGACCAAGGCCTTGCCAAACATTCAGAAATTCACCATCCATTCACAAACGGCAACACTTCCCGCCCACCAAGCTGATCAGGGGAAGGCAAAAAATTGCATTTTCCCCCCAGTGAAAACTACAAGTGGAATATTAAGTAAGCAGAATGCAAATTACCTGAAGTGGAATCATATATTATCCCCATCACACTATTTGCTGTACAAATTTAAAGCATGGCTTACAAGTGGCTTACTTAGAACAAAATTTTCCAAGTAATTAATATGATGACTGCACTAATATAAAATACTATTAAAAGGAAAGATTCTCCCTGTTGCCCCAGATCCTCTCTCTTCCTCTCCCTCCCTCCCTCTCTCTCTCTCTCTCTCTCTCTCTCTCACACACACACACACACACACATGCACGCCTTTGGGTTGCTTAAACAGTCAACACTTCTATGTAAAGCATTTCTGGAGATCAGCCTCAAATACATCTTTTAGCTATGAACTTCTGTTTTAGTATTGCATACCTTGGTCACAGCTGGTATATCAGGAGGCTACGGGATTTGTTTGATTCAAGCTCTTTTTAGCTCTGGCTTCTCCCAGGTCATATTGTTGCTAAAATTTGGGGAGATTTTCAGTTTGGCAGCAATCTTTGCTTCTTTATGGATGAAATGTTGAGCCAAGAGTGGGCAAAGTTCCCATCAGATGTGTCTACATTTACTAGAGCTGTACAGCAATCTATTCATTTCCCTCTCTGCACTGCAAGAATCAAACCTGGCTAATATGACAGTATTCGGCTGCTCTTAGAGATGACACAGTTGATTTCACTGCTAAATAGTAAAGGACTGTGCTTATCTTTTAGAGAACATCATCAGGCAGGTCAACTTCAGAATATTATCTGGAATGAAAGTTGGTTGCACATTATTACTGTGCATAGTCACACACACACACCCCAGTGGCTATGATCTGGGGAGCATGAGGTTGATCTGCCTTGGGTCAACATCAATACAGTGGTACCTTGGGTTACATACGCTTCAGGTTACAGACGCTTCAGGTTACAGACTCTGCTAACCCAGAATTAGTACCTAGGGTTAAGAACTTTGCTTCAGGATGAGAACAGAAATCATGCAGCGGCGACATGGTAGCAGCAGGAGGCCCCATTAGCTAAAGTGGTGCTTCAGGTTAAGAACAGTTTCAAGTTAAGTACGGACCTCTGGAATGAATTAAGTACTTAACCCGAGGTACCACCGTATTTCTGAATAAGTTTGGGGGTAGGGCTAATGTTTAATTAGGGTTTTAAAACTTCTCAGACTACAATTTATGGATTTGACCTGCCATATGTCTGGATCTGGTGGCTGATGCAGCCACCCAGCATACATGCTCGGAAATGTTAGTGGGATTCAGGAAGATCAGGCCCATCATGGCATGTGCCAAAACCATGGAGCAGAATCACAAATTTGGGTGTGTCACGCACATGCTAGATCTCTCACTCTAAGACCTGTTCTACTCCCCTTTTGGGGCAATTAAAATACAGTAAAACACAAGGGAGGGGGCTTTTAAATCGTACACAGGGGTAGGCAATCTGCTTCTATTGCAGATGCTTTGAATGTCCATCATCCCTGACCATTGACTACACTGACTAGGGCAGACAGGGGATGTAGCCCACAGAATAAGAACATAACAGCAGTCTGCTGGACCAGGCCAATGGACCATCTAGTCTAGCATCCTGCTCTCACAGTGGCCAACCAGATGCCTGTGATAAATCTGAAGCCATCTTTGTTGGTGGCCATCCCTGCCTGCTGTGAGAGTGAATTCCATAGTTTAACTGTTTGCTGCGTGAAGAAGTACCTTCTTCTATCTGTTCTGAATCTTCCAGCCTTGAGCTATGTTTAGCCTTCTTGAATCCTCTCTGTGTGTCAAAGCGTTAGAACCTTCCTTGCTATGGCAACCTGGCCAGTAAATCTGGACTTCTCCCATTAAGAAGATGCCATTTAGAAGGGGAATGTGGTCCCAGAACAGGACAGGTTAGTACATAACTAACCCTCTTTTAATACTCTCGGGTTGGTGGCCATCACTGGCTACACCTGTTGTACACACTTTCCTCTGAAGTCTGTATTTTTTACACATTTCATCCCCTAAAATCCTCATTCTGTATGTTTTTTAATGGATTCCCCTGATAATATAGATTTTGAATGCATCCCATCCCCAAGAACGCACCAGTATTTCACTTGGAGGTGTGTGCAGTCTTACTGATAGCTGTCCAGGACCAGTAAATTAGGTTGGTTCCTTTTCCCTTCCTACCAGAAATAGACAGACACACCAATCTCTGCCCCAAACTGAAAATTATAAGCTTCTCCCCAGCCTGAAAAGGGTACGCCACTCCTGCAAACCTCTCCTTTGGGTATATATCTCCTCAAACCATCAAACTTTCTTTGCATTACTATCATCCTTGTATGATTTTCTGTCAAATAAGGCTTTGCTTCTGATAAACAGAACTCCAGTCTATGAAAGCTTTTACCACAATTTATCTGTTAATCGTTACGGTGCCACGAGGCTCTTTGTTGTTCTTACCGTGTGTTTCCTTTTCTACCTGTGAAAATGTGAGCAAGTCGAAATATATCCCATTTCCCCACTGTATGGCCCAGGTGCAATGACCCATCGTGCCTTTGACCTGGTATAATGTGGACAGAAATCAATATTGTACTTTGCTTGCCACATTCTGTGCCTCTCATCTAAAAGAAAAAGAAAAAAGAACTCTTCCAGCCGAGAAAATGGAGCAAAGCTGAAGGACAAGTCATAAAGTCATTGAAATGGAAAATTAGAAAGCAGTATAAATAGGCTCTTCAGAGAAAAATAGGTGTTCCCTGCTACAGTAAGCATGAATAAACAATACAAGCTGGTGTCAATATGGAAAATGCACTTGCTAGAAAGGTTCTTGTTAACTTTTTCTTGCAAAGAGTTCACTGGGAGGAAGTTGCTGGCAGGCAATTCATTAACCTTACTAGCTTCCTCCAACATTATCACACCTCAAAAAGTGGCTGTAAATCTAGCAACTTTTTCAGACTTGCTTGGCACCCGCTCTTTGGCAAGGAATATCCAGTGCCAGTAAGGTCCAGGGATTTTAGCTGGAAGGGTAGAACATACATAGCAATCAATCCCAAAGGAAATTGATCATAGAATCATAGAACTATAGGATTGGAAGGTATTCCCAACACTCATCTAGTCGAATCCCTTGCAATGCAGGAACCACAGCTAAAGAATCCCCGATTCAACCTCTCTTGAAAAACCTCCACTGATGGAGAGTCTACCATCTTCTGGGGTGATCCATTCCACTGTCAAGCAGCTCTTACCATCAGAAAGTTCTTCCCAATGTTTAGTTGGAATCTCCTCCCTTATAATTTGGATCCATTGTTTCAGGTCCTACCCTCTGGAGCAGCAGAAAACAAGTTTGCTCCCTCTTCCGTGTGACAGCCCTTCAGACACTTGAAGATGGCTATCATATTACCTCTCAGTCTTCTCCTCTCCTGGCTGGATATACTTAACTATCTCTGTTGTTCATACAGCTTGGTTTCCAGGTCCCTGGTCATCTTGGTCATCATCTTCTGTGCACTTTGCAGCTTTTCAATAATTTTCTTAAATTGTGCCTGGAACTGGACACAGTACTCCAGGTAGGGTCTAACCAAGGCAGAACATAGTGAAACGATTACTTCCCTTGACCTGGACTAATAATAATAATAATAATAATAATAATAATAATAATAATAATAATAATAATTTATTATTTATACCCCACCCATCTGGCTGGGCTTCCCCAGCCAGTCTGGGCAGCTTCCAACAAAATAATAAAATGCAGTAATGCGTCAAACATTAAAAGCTTCCCTAAACAGGGCTGCTTTCAGATGTCTTCTAAAAGTCTGGTAGTTGTTCTTCTCTTTGACATCTGGTGGGAGGGCATTCCACAGGGTGGGTACCACTACTGAGAAGGCCCTCTGCCTTGTTCCTTGTAATGTGACTTCTCGCAGTGAGGGAACTGCCAGAAGGCCCTCGGTGCTGGACCTCAGTGTCTGGGTAGAACGATGGGGGTGGAGATGCTCCTTCAGATATGCTGGACCGAGGCCATTTAGGGCTTTAAAGGTCAGCACCAACATTTTGAATTGTGCTCAGAAACATACTGGGATTGACTCATGTTAAGCTTGTAGTCCACCAAGACTCCGAAATCCTTTTCACATGTACTGCTGTCAAGCCAGGTGCCCCCTGGTGAACATGATGACAGCCATTTTTTAAAGCCCTAAACGGCCTTGGTCCTGTATACCTGAAGGAGCGTCTCCACCCCCATCGTTCAGCCTGGACACTGAGATCCAGCACCGAGGGCCTTCTGGCGGTTCCCTCATTGCGAGAAGTGAGGTTACAGGGAACCAGACAGAGGACCTTCTTGGTAGTGGCACCCACCCTGTGGAACACCCTCCCTTCAGAAGTGAAGGAAATAAGCAGCTATCCTATCTTTAAAAGACATCTAAAGGCAGCCCTGTTCAGGGAAGTTTTTAATATTTAACGCTGTACTGTTTTTAACACTTGATTGGGAGCCGCCCAGAGTGGCTGGGGAAACTCAGCCAGATGGGCGGGGTATAAATAATAAATTATTATTATTATTATTATTATTATTATTATTATTATTATTATTATTAGGTTGCGGCCCTCATCTCGCTTTTCAGGCCAAGAGAGCTGGCGCTTGTCCACAGTCAGCTTTCTGAGTCATGTGGCCAGCATGACTAAACCACTTCTGGCACAGGGGGACACCGTGCCGAGTGCCAGAGTGCACAGAAGCGCAGTTTACCTTCCCGCTACAGTGGTAATTACTGCTGAGGTAACGCAAAGGAAGCACTAGGAACACTGAAAAAGGGCTACATATCAATATTATTGGAGATGGGGGGGGTGTTGAGCAAATGAGCTAAACAATTAAATAAATAATTGAATACAGAACTAAATAGTTGCACATAAATGAAACCATTAGTCCATGTCAAGTGTCCTCTAAGGCTACAATCAGAAGACATCCTCAGTTGTACAGTCTGAGATACTTCACCTGACAGCAAAATAACTGTAATTCTCCAACAGTTAAGGAGCACTTGAAAAAAAAAGAATTTTTTTTGGGGGGGGGTAGGGGAGCAACATCAGAGGGGGTTGTAAGAAGGGGTTGTAAAAACTGAGATTTAAACAAGAAAAATAATTTTCTGAGGGTGGAAAAAAACACATTTTCAAAAAAAGGAATTTTGGCTCAGTCCTGTACAGAACTGTTCCTTATCTCCAGCACTTTGATTGGTTTGTCTTCCTATGGATGAGGCCTTTTTTTCATTTCCTAGATTGTTTTATAGCTTGATAGGCTTTGAGAGACTGTAAGCTCTTTAAACGCAAGGATCATGTCTTATTCTACATTTTCTAAAGGTAAATTTAGAGCATTATGTAAATATTTAATACTAATCCCAGCATTATCTCCACCCACCACTCCTGGTATTCGGGCCAATTTCTTCCCTTTGATCAGTGTCATTACTTGCATTGCGTTTTCAAGGATCTCGTTAATAATTTGATTCCTGTTTTGACATCTACACCAAAACCTTATCTGAAAGATGGCATTTCTTAATGAATACATCCACCCTTGGTTTGAAAAGGATCCTCCAGCATGCCAGAATTAGATGGCTTCAGGGTATAAAACACAGTATATGCTATAGATGCTCTGTGCATGGTATTGCAGGATTGTTCACCATGAGTATTCTGGCAATTGCCAGTGAAATATTTACTTATAGGGAGATGGGACCAGTGCTGACCCAACACAGTTTGCTGCCTGAATCAGAACCAAAATTGTATTCCCTTTCCTTGCTAAGAACAGTAAATTGCATTAGTCTTGCTCGGGTACCACTTGTTGTATCTCCCACATACATGCATGGTGACATCTGAGGCTGGGTCACCAGGGCCAGGCCTGATCATCAGCATCAAGAATATTTAAGTAAAGGTAAAGGGACCCCTGACCATTAGGTCCAGTCGTGGCCGACTTTGGGACTGCGGCACTCATCTCGCTTTATTGGCCGAGGGAGCCGGTGTACAGCTTCCGGGTCATGTGGCCACCATGACTAAGCCACTTCTGGTGAACCAGAGCAGCGCACAGAAACGCCGTTTACCTTCCTGCCGGAGCGGTACCTATTTATCTACTTGCACTTTGACGTGCTTTCGAACTGCTAGGTTGGCAGGAGCAGGGACCGAGCAACGGGAGCTCACCCCGTTGTGGGGATTTGAACCGCCGACCTTCCGATCGGCAAGCCCTAGGCTCTGTGGTTTGTACCCACAGCGCCACCTGTGTCCCTAAGAATATTTATATGCCGCTTAATATGTAAAAACCCGAAGCAATTTGCATAAAACACAGTAGGATAATTAAAAAGGAAAAATGTATATCCAACATTTAACAGGGGGACACCGTGCCGAGTGCCAAAGTGCACAGAAGCACAGTTTACCTTCCCGCTACAGTGGTAATTACTGCTGAGGATTTAACTTCTTGCACCTTACTGTGGTTATTGAAATTGGTAATAAATATCATATATGACCATGTAACATGATTGACCTAAAAATATGCCCATGTCCTCTATATAGTCAGGATACTGAAATCAGACTCATATGAGTTTCATAAGAACATAAAATGAGCCTGCTGGATCAGGCCAATGGCCCAACTAGTCCAGTGTTCTCACAGTGGCCAACTAGATGCCTATGGGAAGCCTGCAAGCAGAACCTGAGCACAACAGGACTCCTCTATTCCTGCGGTTTCCAGCAACTGGTATTCCGAAGCATTCTCATTCTGAAGCTTTGTTATCAGCATAGCTTTTATTTTTCACTGCGCACAAAGAAGGAAGTGTACCTCCTTACTTCTAGGTCACAACCGAATGGCAAAAGTCAATGGGAAGAAGTTTCAGGGAAGGCGTTTTTGTCGAAGCATCCAGACAAAAGTTGTAACATGGTAACAGCTGTTCAGCTGTGGAGCAGAGTAACTCACAAAGAGGTGGGGTTTCCTTGGCTGGAAGCATTGAAGCAGAAATTGGATGGGATGCCATCAGAGATGCTACAGTTGCATTTTGTATGGCAGATCCTGCTTTGAAGACCTCTAGGGTACCATGAGAGTCAATGTAGTGCAGTAATTAGAGTTCTGGACTATGATCTGGGACAGTGCGGTTCAACCACGAAGCTCAGTGGGTGACCACGAAGCTGTCACTGCCTCTCAACCCAACCTACCAACCAGAGTTGCTGTTAGGATAAAATCAGTAGAGGCAGAACCATGTAGATCACCTTGAACTCCTTGGAGGAAAGGTGTGGTATAAATGTAATAAAATAAATGAAAAGTAGATTAGATAGGGGAGAGCACAAAATATGGTCTGAAGCTCAACATCAAAAAAACAAAGATCATGGCCACTGGGCTCATCACCTCCTGGCAAATAGAAGGGGAAGAAATGAAGGCAGTGAGAGATTTTACTTTCTTGGGCTCCATGATCACTGTAGATGGTGGCATCAGTCATGAAATTAAAAGTTGCCTGCTTCTTGGGAGAAAAGCAATGACAAACCTAGACAGCATCTTAAAAAGTAGAGACATCACCTTGCCAACAAAGGTCCGTATAGTTAAAGCTATGGTTTTCCCAGTAGTGATGTAAGGAAATGAGAGCTGGATTATAAAGAAGGCTGATCGCTGAAAAATTGATGCTTTTGAATTATGGTGCTGGATGAGACTCTTGAGAGTCCCATGGACTGTAAGAAGATCAAACCTATCCATTCTGAAGGAAATCAGCCCTGAGTGCTCACCGGAAGGACAGATCGTGAAGTTGAGTGTTATGTACTGAGTTGAATAGGATCCAAACTGCAGCAGTCTGATTGGTCCTAGAACAATAGGATCCAAAAGGCAGCAGTCTGATTGGTCCTAGAACAATAGGATTCAGAATGCAGCAGTCTGATTGGTCCTAGAACAATGCAGCAGTATGATTGGTTGGCAGGAACTACCCAATCATGCTCCAGATAGAAGTGAATCCACAACCTGATTGGCTTACAGTAGAATTCCGGAATTAGCCAATCATGTGCAGCCCATTGTGTAAATAATGTATATAAAGCAGATACTTTGAGGGGACTTTCATTCATTCCTCCTCACCACTATGAGCTGAATAAAGAGCATGAAATCACTTCGCGACTCTGAGTATATTTCACTGGCGACGAGGATGGGATCCCGCTGAGCTGACTGCCACACACAGCACCGCAGCACCGCCACCTGCCGCACCGCTGCCTCGCACCGTGTATCCAGGCTTCAGCTCCGGGACACAAGGAACTCAGAATGGCAACCGACAACAGCTTCTCGCCATTCAACCCAGCATCTGGAGACTGGGAAGCGTACGCCTCCCGTTTCACCTTCCTCCTAGAAGCCAAAGGGGTCACCGACGAAGAAGACGCCAAGAAGAGGGCGATATTCTTCAGCGTCTGCGGAGAGGAGACGTTTGAAATCGCCCGGGCTCTCCTTGCGCCTGAAGACGTCGCTACTGTTCCATACAAAACAATAATGGAACAGCTGAAGGGGCACTTTTCGCCGCAGCCCTCAGTGGTGGCTCGTCGAAATGCCTTCTACGCAAAGCGGCAAGCCCCTGGGGAAACCATAACTGGGTTTGTGACCTCTCTCCGCCAAGCCGCCCGGTTCTGCAACTTCTCAGAGCTGGAGAACATGCTTCGTGACCGCCTCGTCGGTGGCCTGAAGGATGAGAAGCTGCAACGACGCCTCTACGCTAAGAAGGACCTAACGTTCCAGGTCGCTCTGGAGGAGGCCCTGGCAACGGAAGCTGCCGAGAGGTCGACACAAGAGGCACGGCCGAGCCAGCTGTCCCAACCGAGGGTCCACCACGAAGACCTCACCGACGACTCAGGATCCGACAGGGAGGAGGTGCACCGAGTACAGCAGCGCACTCAAGCAGCCCACATACCACAGCTGCCTCGACGAGAAGGAGGGAACTGCGCAAGCTGTGGAGAAAGTCACGAGAGGAGGACCTGCCGTTTCCGCAACGCAGAGTGCAGGCAGTGCAGAAAATTGGGACACATCGTCCGGGTGTGTCGGGCTCGGCCCACCCGACGCCAGGCACCAGATGACCAATCCAAGAGCCCCAGGTCCCGGGGCCCAACGCACCAAGGCAACTCGACAGAGCTCACGGACTTCAAGGTATACCAGTTGCCCCACCCCAACGTAGAGAAAATTTATGTTGACGTACAGATAGAGGGGGCCCCATGCCGCATGGAGCTTGACACGGGTTCAACTCTATCCATAATCTCGGCAAGGACCTTAAGGAAACTGTGTCCTACTGGGGGTCCCAAACTCAGGCCGGCCCCATTCACCCTCCGGGACTTCCAAAAACGTAAGGTCCCCACAATGGGGGTGGGGACCTTCAGGGTGCAATACCGAGGGCGGACGCAGCAACTGGACTTGCTTGTGGTCAAGGGCCCCTACATTAGCTTACTGGGATTGGCATGGTTTGGACCACTGGGGCTAGCCGTCACCGGGGTGAACCACACTAGCTTACAAGTGGACGTGGACGCCATATGCAAGGAATTTCCGGGGGTTTTCGATGGGAAATTGGGACAGTATACGGGCCCCCCCATTGCTCTACAGCTTGACCCCGCAGTACGACCGGTCAGGCTCAAGGCCCGCCGGGTCCCGTTCGCCCTGAAACCCCGTATAGACGAGGAATTGGACCGGCTCGTGGAGCAAGGAGTGCTGGAGCCGGTGCCTAATGCCCCCTGGGAAACCCCAATCGTCACGCCCGTCAAGCCTAATGGTTCAGTCCGCATCTGCGCAGACTACAAATGTACCATAAACAAGGCCCTCACGGCCCATGCATACCCAGTGCCAGTGGTCAGCCATGTTCTTGCCACCCTGGCTGGGTCGAAAATTTTTGGCAAGCTGGACTTGGCCCAAGCATATCAACAGCTGCCAGTAGATGAGGCCACAGCAGAGGCACAGACGATTGTGACGCACAGAGGAGCATTCAGGGTAAAGCGGCTGCAATTCGGTGTCAGCGTGGCACCAGGCATATTCCAGAATCTAATGGACTCTCTACTTAAAGGGATTCCTGGCGTCACCCCCTTCTTCGATGATGTGTTGATTGCCGGGCCCACACCAGAGGAGTTTGAGGACCGCCTCCGCACCGTTCTGCACCGTTTCCAGACGGCGGGTCTCAAGGTGAAGCGGGAAAAATGTCTACTAGGAGTGCCTCAGGTGGACTTTCTGGGATTTATGGTGGACGCAGAAGGAGTCCACCCAACTGGGGACAAGGTACGGGCCATTTGTGATGCCCCAGCGCCCAAGAACAAGACTGAACTTCAGGCCTTCTTGGGACTATTGAACTTTTACCATTCCTTCCTTCCCCACAAGGCAGCGGTAGCAGAGCCCCTACACAGACTCCTGGACAAGCGGGCCCCTTGGGTGTGGGGCCAGCGCCAGGAGGCCGCATTCCAGGCAGTCAAGGACTTGCTTGTCTCAAACTCGGTCTTGGCACACTTCGACGAGAGGCTGCCGGTGGTGCTAGCATGCGATGCCTCGCCCTATGGAATTGGCGCTGTCCTGGGACACCAACTCCCGGATGGAAGAGAGGTACCGGTGGCATACTTTTCCCAGACACTCAACGCAACCGAGCGGAACTACTCGCAAATCGACAAGGAGGGTCTGGCAATCGTGAAGGGAGTAAAAAAATTCCATGATTTCTTGTACGGGCGGCCCTTCACCGTGGTGACTGACCACAAGCCGTTGCTTGGCTTATTTGCCCCTGAAAAGCAGACCCCCCAAGTGCTGTCTCCTCGCGTCCTCAGGTGGTCAATTTTCCTTGCCAGCTACCAGTATGCACTGATTCACCGTCCGGGGAAGGCGATGGGCCATGCGGATGCCCTCAGCAGGCTACCACTACCGGAAACAGGCCCCGACCCAGCACCTGCACAAGAGGTTATGAGCCTGGAGCTGCTTCCCGACCGCCCCATTCAGGCACAAGAAGTTGCACACCATTCCAAGAAAGATAGGGTCATCTCCCGGGTCCTGGACTGGGTGTGGAGGGGATGGCCCAGCAGCAGCCCCGGGCCAGAATTCGCCGGCTACACAACCCGCAAACATGAACTGTCGGCCCACAAGGGGTGCCTGTTATGGGGAAGCAGGGTCGTTGTTCCCCAGCCCCTCCGCAAAAGGGTCCTCACAGCCCTACACGAGACACACCCAGGGGTAGTAAGAATGAAGGCCCTTGCCAGGAGTTATGTGTGGTGGCCGGGGATCGACGGAGAGATAGAGGCCTGGGTCAAACACTGCCAGGCCTGCCAAGAATCCCGCCCAGATCCCCCAAGGGCCCCAGTCCAGTCCTGGGAGTCCGCCCGAGCACCATGGTCACGCCTGCATGTGGACTTCGCTGGCCCCTTTCAGGGGAAAACATTCTTCATAGTGGTGGACTCCTACACCAAATGGCTGGAAGTCGCACTGGTACCGTCCACTTCTACGTCTGCAGCCATCCGGGTACTACGCAGGCTGTTTGCAACCCACGGGCTCCCTGACACTCTCGTCTCAGACAACGGGACTGCATTTACGTCAGGAGAATTCCAAACCTTCACAGCGCAGAACGCCATCCGCCACATCCGTTCGGCGCCATTCCATCCTGCCACCAATGGCCAAGCAGAACGCATGGTGCGGACCACCAAGGACACCCTTCGCCGCATGACGCAAGGGGATTGGGAGTACCGCCTTGCCACATTCCTTCTAGCACAGCACAGCACCCCCAGCTCAACAACTGGCCGGAGCCCCGCAGAACTACTAATGGGTCGGCGCCTTGCAATCAGATTGGACCGCATTCACCCCGATAGAGCTCAGGATGAGGTAGTGGTGGGGGAAGGCAGGAACCCCCGGACCTTCGAGGCCCAGGACCCAGTGTACGCAAAGAATTTTGGGGCAGGCCCAGCATGGGTACCCGCCACAGTCACCAGGGTCACTGGCCCCGTGTCGTACGAGGTGCTAACAGATGGGGGGCAATGCTGGCGCCGCCACTGCGACCAGATACGGCGACGATTCCCGGGAGAAAACCAGGAGGAGGAAAGGTCAGAGGAGTCCCAAGGGAACAGAGGGGCAGTGAGGCCCATAGAGCAGGAGGGGCCAGCAGGAGAGGCAGAATCAGTAAATACAGAGAGGACCTGCGAGGCCGAAAGGACACCGGAACCAGAACCACGACTGAGCGAGCCGGTTGCGCCAGGCCAAATAGCCCCATCACAGCCAGCATCCTTGGAACACGAGCCAGAACCTGAACCCCGGACCAGGGAACACCCCAGGCCGCAACGCACACGTAGGCCGCCAGCGTACCTCGAGGACTATGAATGCGACCTCCCGGGCAGGACTGGAACTTAGAGGGGAGGGGTGTTATGTACTGAGTTGAATAGGATCCAAACTGCAGCAGTCTGATTGGTCCTAGAACAATAGGATCCAAAAGGCAGCAGTCTGATTGGTCCTAGAACAATAGGATTCAGAATGCAGCAGTCTGATTGGTCCTAGAACAATGCAGCAGTATGATTGGTTGGCAGGAACTACCCAATCATGCTCCAGATAGAAGTGAATCCACAACCTGATTGGCTTACAGTAGAATTCCGGAATTAGCCAATCATGTGCAGCCCATTGTGTAAATAATGTATATAAGGCAGATACTTTGAGGGGACTTTCATTCATTCCTCCTCACCACTATGAGCTGAATAAAGAGCATGAAATCACTTCGCGACTCTGAGTATATTTCATTGAGGCTCCAATACTTTGGCCACCTCATGAGAAGAGAAGACTCCCTGGAAAAGACCCTGATGTCAGGAAAGATGGAGGGCACAAGGAGAAGGGGACGGCAAAGGACAATGTTCTCGAAGGTATCAGCATGAATTTGACCAAACTGCAGGAGGCAGTGAAAGATGGGAGTACCTGACTGGGTTTGGTCCATGGGGTCATCAAGAGTCGGACACAACTAAACGACTAAACAACAACAACAGATTAGATAAATAGATAGAAAGATAGATAGATGATAGATAGATATAGATGATAGAAAAATAGGAAATTATTTGTTACTATAATGATCTTGCCCCTTTGCTTGCTCTTTCGATTTACTGAAACTATTATGGGTCTAGTTGGCAGGATGTCTTCAAAAATAGAAATAGATGCTCTCTGGCTTTATATCTCACCTACTCATGGCAAGAGAGGAGACTGTTAATAGGCTACATGAATGTTGAGAAGGAGAAAACTCTTAGAGGATTCTGCACTGTGAATGAATAGCTGCGACCCAGGGATTGGTCTCTAGGAAGGCAGAATCCTCATCATCAACTTGCTATTTTCCTTTGGTGAGAAGAAAAGGCTGGAGGAATAGAAAGCATAGCTTCAGATGATAATGAGAAGTGCAGATTGTAAGACAGAGCATGAGGTCAAGCTTTAGGCTGTAATGAAAAGAAGCAATTTTCTCTTTCTCATTACATCCTTTTCATGAAAAGGGGGCTTTATTTTTCATTCCTGGGCTGAGAATTCTATTCTTTCTTCTCTTGAATGACTTTGCTCCACACACTTTACTCCCTTACCAAAAATGGGGTAAAGCTTGACTCCCATGTGATTCCATGGACCATAATTTTGCCCTCCAGCATCTTGACATTTACAAGCCTGAACTGGTTTTGGACTGGATACACAAAAGGCGAAAAGATAGCATAACCCAGCCATTCATCTTACCCTCTCCCTAAACAGAAAGCAGGGCAGAGAGACAATTTTCTCCCAGCTGCATCTCCTGTTACCTACATCAGTGAATAGCCAAGATGTTTTTCATGCTAATAAGAAAACCTTATATTTGCTATATTTGTAAAAGCCTTTGACTGTGTCAACCACAGCAAACTATGGCAAGTTCTTAAAGAAATGGGAGTGCCTGATCACTTCATCTGTCTCCAGAGAAACCTCTATGTGGGACAAGAAGCTACAGTTAGAACTGGGTATGGAAGAACTGATTGGTTCAAAATTGGGAAAGGAGTATGACATGGCTGTATATTGCCTCCCTGCTTATTTAACTTATATGCAGAATTCATCATGCGAAAGGCTGGGCTGGATGAATCCCAAAGTGGAATTAAGATTGCTGGAAGAAATATCAACAACCTCAGATATGCAGATGACACAACCTTGATGGCAGAAAGTGAGGAGGAATTAAAGAACCTTTTAGTGAGGGTGAAAGAGGAGAGCACAAAATATGGTCTGAAGCTCAACATCAAAAAAACGAAGATCATGGCCACTCGGCTCATCACCTCCTGGCAAATAGAAGGGGAAGAAATGGAGGCAGTGAGAGATTTTACCTTCTTAGACTCAATGATCACTGCAGATGGTGACAGTAGTCATGAAATTAAAAGATGCCTTTAAATTAAATTGATGCTTTTGAATTATGGTGCTGGAGGAGACTCTTGAGAGTCCCATGGACTGCAAGATCAAACCTCTCCATTCTTAAGAAAATCAGCCCTGAGTGCTCACTGGAAGGACAGATCCTGAAGCTGAGGCTCCAATACTTTGGCCACCTCATGAGAAGAGAAGACTCCCTGGAAAAGACTCTGATGCTGGGAAAGATGGAGGGCACAAGGAGAAGGGGACGACAGAGGAGGAGATGGTTGGACAGTGTTCTCAAAGCTACTAACATGAGTTTGACCAAACTGCGGGAGGCAGTGGAAGACAGGAGTGCCTGGCATGCTCTGGTCCAAGGGGTCACGAAGAGTCGGACACGAATTAACGACTAAACAACAACAAATATTTGCTGTGGTAAATAAGTACTGAATATTAAACAAAAACAACAAGGAGTTAATCTCTAGGACGATCAGTCTATAACAACTTCCACCAGTCTCAGACAGCATAATATCTGGAAGTTTGGGGAGACAAAAGGTATAACACAGGTTATAGAATTTTAGAACTGTAGAGTTGGAAGGGACCCAAAGCGACATCTAGTCCTCCTTTCGTTGTTGTTGTTGGCATCTCTCTGTTTCGGGAGACAATACAGGAGTACACCTTCAGGGGTGAAGTAAAACCATTGGAGAGTTACATTGCCTGCTGTTGAAGCAGAGACTGATACAGGAGAGACATGTTTTGTTGCAGCTGAGGCAGATGAAATCATCTGTATACGCTGCTGCATATGCACCATGGAGTTTCTTCTTTCTATGTTCCTCCCAGCGGCCATTCCTCCTCTGGTCACTGCTGTGGATACACTGCTTGTCTGTTTCGAGGCACTGTGGTTGTCTGCAATAATAGGAGCCGACCCCTAGGAGGCCTTTGCCCCCCCATAAAACATATGAAGGTGTTGCCCCCCCCCAGTTGATGGGCATTGCCATTCAGATGGTGTGTGTGCTCCACATTATTTGATCGATAATGTGGTGCAGGGCTTATCTGCCCCCCATATTATATTCAAGCACCCCTGTCTGCAAGGGATTCCCACACAATGAGGTTGATGTTGCCAGCATTCATGTCTTGTTTGCAGACATCTTTTAAACACAGAATTTGTCTGCCAATGGGCCTAGTGCCTGAAGATAGATCCCCATAGAACACATGCTTGGGGATCCTGCCATCTTCCATTCTGTGGACATGACTAAGCTAGCACAGACATTGCTGAGACAGGCATGTGAACAAGCTGGGAATGTGGGTATGGGAGAGCACATCTTTGTTTGAGACTCTGTCCTGCCATGTGATGCCCAAAATATTCCTGCTGCTTCCAACCCCCTCAAAAGTAGGAATATCAACTAAAGCATTCATGAACACCCAACCTCTGCTTCAAAACCTTCGAAGAAGGAAAGTCCCCCACCTTCTGAGGGAGTCCATCCCACTGTTGAACAGCTCTTACTTTCATAATGTTCTTCCTTATATTTAGTCAGAATCACTTTTCTTGTAACTTGAATCCATTGGTTTGGGTTCTAGTCTCCAAGCTTGAAAACAAGCTTGCTCCATCTTCCATGCAACAGCCTTTTAGATATTTGAAGATGACGATCATATCACCTCTCGGTCTCCTCTTCTCTAGGCTAAACATACCCAACTCCTACAACTGTTCCACATATGTTAGAGTTCAGTAAGGGTCCAAACAATACATGGATCAATGTCCTGATTCAGAATAAGGCATTGTTTCCTGTGATGGCATTTTTATTCTTCCATTTTTAGATATCTACCCAGCATTTTTATTTTACTTTACTGCTTTCAAATTGGGCATGATGGATAACACACAGTCTGGTCTCTGCACCTAAAACTCTTTGCAAAGAACAGATCCTGTCCACCCATCTCATTACACCAGAGTAGCTCTATTAAAGTCAATGGCCTTTACACCCTCATTTATCAACAAGATGGAGTCAGGACTGGTGTGTATGTGTTTCTGTGTGGCAAAAGAAAGAAAGAAAGAAAGAAAGAAAGAAAGAAAGAAAGAAAGAAAGAACGAACCTCTGGAGAGAAGCATATTTGAGACCGATGGTTGATCTAAGATTCCCTCGGGGGAATTTATTCTGAATCGCACGCATAATCCAAGAAAGAAAGGAAACAGCTGCATAATACTATTGCAGCATTTTAATGCCATCTGTTTTGACTGAATCCCTGTATCTGCTTTGACTGAATTCCTGTAGCAAAAGCCTGGCTGCTGGTGGGCCCATCCATTCCCGCAGCTTCAGCCTCTTCAAGGTTCCTTCTGCAGGTTGAAAGAATAAATCCCTGTCATGCTCATCTACAGCATAGCATTAGGCCACTGGCCATCTGTTGTTTATTTGCAAGGTTATCTTATCTCTGCTGAGCCTCTGCATCCTGGCACACAGGAGAACTCAGCCACATTCGTTTTCAATCCTTCTCTATAACAGGACATTAAAATTGACTCGTCCAATCGGATCAGGCCAGGTAAACCCCAGGGGTGGGGAAATGAACCTGAAATGTGTTTACTAATATTATTATTTTTTAAATGTAGCATCTGCCAGAGATGTCATTCTACTCAAATTATAAAACAGAAATAAAACATAACAAAGTGCAACATTGTTTTTGACATACTTGTAGCCATGGATGTTTTAATGTGAAAGGAAGGGGATGCGACTTTTCATAGTGCTGAATGCCCTCCTGGAGTCTGTCTCCTGGTTTGTACAAAGCATGTGTGAAGCACCAGCAATCTCAGAGCTGCAGGATGATGAAAAGGGGGAAGTAACAATAGCAACAACCCTCTCTCCTTCCATTAACAGAAGCCGTCACTGAATCAAAGGGCAAAGAGCAGTGCTGTCTGACCCAACCTTCTTTATTGGTTTGCCAATTCACTGCACCCAGAGTGACTTCAAAGTATGAACTAGTAAAAGCACAATTGTCTAGAGATTCTGCTCCCCCCCCCCCTTTGAAGACTGTTGCATGGCTTGACCTGCATTTATAACATTGCTATTTTTACTGTGCACTGATTTACTATATTTATTACAGAAAGCAGTAAAGGCAAAAATGTTGTTAGGACACACTGCTTTTTGGTAATTTGCCGTGATGATCTGAATTTTGCAATGTAGTTCTCCAGCCAAACGATGCATTCAAATATGCACGTGCTAGAGTAAAGTGTGCATATAAATGCATGCATTCATGAAAATTACATACAAAAGTGAATTATACTAGGAGAATTGCTTCAAAAAATATGCATGTTAGGGAAATTCCCCCCATTAAAAATATGTATAGTAGGAGAAATTCACAAAAAATGCTTGTGGATTTTCATGAGAGGTTTCACAAACTGATGTGGAAATTTGGAGAGCTGGAAAAAAATGAAATTGAGGAAAACTGAAATTGACAGATTCACTCTTCTCTGACTCCAATACACTGCATGCTGTTTCTGTAATAATCTGTCATTTTTCTTTTAAGCTGAACCAAAAAACACACATATTTAAATACATATTTTATATACCATTTTATATGGTATATAAATATATATTGCATTTCTCCATGCTCCCATTTAGAAATATATTTGTCCTAAAATATCTGTTTTGTAACACATTTTGCTACATTTCTGTAACAAGAAAAGTGTAGCACAATTTTCAGAAGTGTGCAACATTCAAAGAAGAAGTATGTTTTGATCTGCACATTATTCTGGGAGGTGTGGATCTGGTCATCCTGAAGTGAAGACATTCTGCCTATACATGCCTTTATATATGCCTGTGTTCACATAGGCCTAGAGTAGACTGGCTGACTGATATCCAGGCACCAAAGAAAAGCCCCTTGCAAGATCTCAGCTCTAAGTCCATTAAGATACCCTTTGCAAATCCTGGACTGCTGGATTGCTTAGAACTCGATTAGCTCTGCCAGCAAGCTAATCAGAATTTACAAACAGCAACATAACAAAGATTGAAATCTACTGTGGATCTGAATAGCTATATGAAGCATTTGGAACAGATTTCTGAATAGGATCAAGCACTAGACTGTATATATTGATTTTTGTATTTTGGTAAAAGAAAAAATAGATATGGAAAAATAAAAATGAGAATTCCCTGGATGCCTAGATCCAGGTTGGGGGGCAAGTACTCTTTGGTGAGAGAGTCCCAGCAGAGATTAAAGATCACAAAACATGCAGCAAAGTAAACTGTGGAAATATAGACTGTTAGACACTAATATATCCCCTTATAAGTTTACTTACAAACTTCAAAAACCAGGTTCATCTGGTTTTCTATACAGCAGCAAGAAACGACAGGCAGTATAACTTAAGTTCCAAAATGGTAAATGTTTCTAAGTTATTTGTATAGAAACACAAAGGTGGTCTAAATTTGTAGCATCCCTCTTAGACCTCCTTACTAGTAGGGTTCACATGATAGAAGTAAGAGAACAAAGAATTTGGTAAACCTTTCAGCTTTCTCTATTATCTTAACCCATTCATGCATTAATGAGACTTAAGCAAGTTGGTTATAAGGCTGATTTATCCCACAGTATATCCCTTGGTTCTTTCCTCTTTATGCATGTAGGAGAGGTGGAATTAAAGTCAAACAAGATAGAAGGTCAAACACGGTAGTGATTTCAGGATCCAGTGATAAGCTTCAATATCACTTTTTTTGCATTTTAAAAGGCAACGTATCTGAAGAAGTGTGCATGCACACAAAAGCTCATACCAATAACAAACTTAGCTGGTCTCTAAGGCGCTACTGGAAGGAATTTTTTTATTTTGTTAATATAACTGCTTCAGATGTCATGTATGAGGAGGCTGCCATTGCATGGGAAGAGATATTTATCTATTATTACACGGGAAGAGATTATCTATCTATTATTAAGCAGAGACAGACCATTCTTTGGCCTGGCCTAGCTCACACTCATGTCCCCTCCAGATATTCTGAACTACAACTCCCTCCAGCCCCAGGTTGAGAAAAGCTGGTGTAGGGCAAAAGTCGTGGAGACTTTTAAGGGTGTCAGGTAGAGATCATTGGACACTGTCCTACCTGAACATCTTTTAACTAGAGATACTGGCCTTGTTGCATGAGCTTGGTCACTGATCTATGGCCTCTTCCTCAAATCTCAGAGGGTGTAGTTCTTTGTGGAAACTGGCAAGACTTTTGAGTGAAGGTGTGCAAAGAACTGTGTTGTCAGGCAAGGCTTTCCCCTGCACACCCCCAATCCAGCCCAGCTTGTTCAAACAGTTTCAGCCCTAGCTCTTGCTGTCTCCCACATTCACTCAATCCAACCTCAAGAAAACTGCAGTAATAATATGTGCACATTAATATGCCTGCGAAGTGGGAGAGGGAGATAAAAAGTTGCCTTCTTTCCTGTGGTCTTGATAACCCTCTGAATGGTACGGCTTTATTTTTCAAAGGGAGCAGCTGTATCACCCTCGCCTTACTGGGCTTTCGCCGCTCCGTGCCACATCGTCGGCGGATAATAAGGGCTGTCTGTTTTCATTTGCTCTCAACGGGGGATCAAAGGAGCCAGAGGCAGCTCTGACACCTTGCCAAGAGGGAGTAGGGAAGTGCTTGGCTCATGCTGGAGCTTAGCATTTGCAAGGCATGCTGGGACGCAAATGTCATTATGCTGAGATTCCCCCTCATACACACACACACAAAATAAAAAAAATTGCTTCCTCATATTCATACCCATATCCCAGCCCTTAATATAGCTGATCTGGGTGACAGTGACAAATGGACACCTAAATACATGCCATCAGGCGTTGAACCTGCAGGAGAAGGAAGAATTGTGAAAGAATCGCCCCCAACCACCACCTTCATGCCACCCCTTCATCACTGCAATGATGGGACAAGAAAGCAACAACTCCCTCACTTTTATGTATCGAGAGAAAGTGCTTTCTAAAAGGGTACTTTAAAGTGTGCCGGCTGCACAGCAGCGCATGGTAGGTCAAGGTTATTTTTAACTGTAGCTGGAAATAAGCAGCCAAGGATTTTGCCTTATTTGCTCTGCGATTGTACCCAGGAAAGGTTAATAATAAATCCATAAAAGTAAGTGTCCAGGGAATTTAGAGAACTTGAGAAGAAATAAATCAAACAGTTTCCATCGCCGTGTGTTATTGTTTTTTGATCCGCTAAAGAACAAACGGCCCAAAAAACCCTGGTTTGTATTTAAAAGCAAACAGTGCCAAAAACAAAAAAAGGAAAGAAAAAAGAAAATGGGGCAGGTAGATATAGGTGGTGTACCATGGTGAGCTGACTGGAGGGTATAATAGCTGTGCATCTGCATAATCAACATTCAGGAACCTTACATTCAGGAAAAGAAAAAAAAGTAATCTTGTATGACATGCACGTCCAACTCCCAAGAGACTGCGATCTACTCCCAGTATAAAAAAACTGGAAGTGATCTAGCCATTGTCATTGGAGGGAGGAGGAGCTTGCGTGGATTGGGTTGCCCAGAGTTGTTGAGCTTTTTGGGCAGAGGGTGGCGAAAACATTCCTTGCCCACTTCATTTAATCCTGTGATCGACCAGGAACACCCCAGGAATCTACCTGTCAATTGCGGCCGACTGGTTGAACATGTCTATTCTGTGAGATGTAGACAAGCCATCCTTTCCCCCGCTTCATGAACTCAATATATGTAGGTAGAGAAGAAAACAGTGTGAGTGTGTACACACATAAGGATGGGTATGTGACATAAGCAGTTCTATTTTTCCAGGAAAAGCGGTGCCAGAACGCACCATGAACACCTCCCATGTTCTCTTATAATGGCAATGGCACCCACCTGAGAGGTGCTGGAACTGAGTTCTGATGAGCTCAGGCTGGAAAAATAAAGCCCTGTATAAGAATAGCCCTCTGGGTCAGGTCAATGGCCCATCTGTTCCAGCATCCTGTTCCCATAGCAGCCAACCGGATGCTTGTGGGAAACTCCTCAAGCAGGATCCAAGCACAAGAGAGCTAACTCCTCCTGTGGTTTCCAGCAACTGGTTTTCAGAAGCATTGCTGTCTCCAACGGTGGTGGCAGAACATAGTAGCCACTGATGGCTGCCTCCTCCATGAATGGGTACTGATGGTTTCTTAAAAGACGGGGGGGGGGGGGAATTAGCCGATCCCAAAACCATAAATTTCCACATGCCAGTTTGTATGCTTGGATGTGAATTGAGGTTGACTTTTAGAGCAAAAGCCGTAATGTAAGGAAACACTTTTGAAAGAAACAAGGTAGCAGTACCAAAGGTTCATATGTAATTTGCATCTTTCTCAAATTCCTTTTCACCACTTCCTTCCAAAACTTTTGGATTTCTGGGTGCTTCCACGACAAATGCATCCTATCTAGATTCTCACATCCAGATTTTCAACAACAAGATGACAGATGCCCCTGCCCAATCACTAAGCTGTCAAATACCACATTGATATTTGAAATGATTTTTTGTACAATTTACAGAGGGGGTAATCTCTATCTGATATTACAATAATATTTCCACACTTCCACATTTATAACCTTATTCAAATCTATGTTCCATTTGTTACAATAATCATCTCATTGCTTACTGGTCACTTCCAACAACATCTAACATAAAGTTATAACTTTTCCTTTATTCTGCTCATTTATCAATGCCTAACCTTGTTTTGTTATGCAACTTATTTCCTCTCCATCTGCTATGCCCCCAATGCATTATACTGATATCTCAGCCTTCTATTACAAGTCCTCTTTTCAATCACATCATATTGTATTACTGCATTATTTCTATTCATCCCTTCAATTTTGCTAAATTTAATTATCTCCCTTTTCTTATTAATGAGGCTCATAATAGCACATAAAATGCATTGTACAGTGAAGGTTCTGGTCTCAATTCATTCTTATTATCCCATAGTCTCAGAAGTGACCACTAAGAAGAACACCCTATTTTCTTTTATTCAGGATGTCATTGATTGCAGTTACACTGTCAGAATTTGTGTTAAAATTAAGAAACATTATAACTAAACCAACGACCCATGTTAGAAAGACACTGTTTCACTGCTAGCATTCTTATATTAAGCAATGGCAGTGTACACTGCACTACACAATAACATTGTGTGCTAACAAGATTAGGAATGATTAAATATAGCCTAGTGCTCTTTTTATTTTTATTGGAGCAGGATTAGAAAATGAACAATCTATGAATCATAAAATTTAACCCTGGCATTTGGAAAAGGTCATAAAAGACCAATACAACACCCAAATCTCATGTTGTAGACTTAAGTGGTTATTAACTGTTGGTGACAATATGAGAATCCACTGACTTCCATACAGGACTGAGTTATATTTAACAAGAAAAGAGATCAATATGCATACCAGGTGCCACTACAATGTGTATGATAAGTGATCTTTTTAAGATTTATTTAGGTTTGCTGTAGATGTGTAGAAAAAGAAGGGGGCATGAAGTTCATGGTCTGTGGAACCAAAGCAGGTCTTTCTCTGTTGTGGCACCCAGGTTCTGGAACTCCCTTGGCTTAGAAGAATGCATGGCTCCAATCTCAATGGGATTTTGCTTCATGATGAAAGCCTACCTATATTGTTTTGGAGGTCATATTTATTTTATTGCTTACTATTGTTTTATTATTGACGTTTCAACTGAATTTTTATCATTTCTTTTATATTGTTTTGTTCCTCATTTTAGAACTTTTGATGTTTCTGAGTCATCTTCAAGGGCAGTCCCTGTCAGGGAACTGCCATCGGAACTAGAGGAGGAGGCGAGGCCCCACAACGATGCTGGAGAGGGGCCAAGCAGGGAGAGAGGCAAGTCTCCTGTTGGGGAAGAAAATCAGCGCTACACCAGGGATAGAGGGGGGCCAATGGGGGAAGCAGAGAGCAGGCTCCGGGACTCTTCACTGGACACCAGCGGGGAGAGCACAGGCCCTCCGCGACCCATGCCCTCCCTGCGCAGAAGACTTCCACGCAGGGAGAGTAGGAGGAGACTGGGCGTCAAACAACTTTTATGTTGGAAAAGGTTTAAGAAACGCCCACTGACGGATTCTGCCAGCGACTGAACAGCCACGGAGTGGATGGCTGTCCAGCGAGAAATGGTTTAACCAGCCAACCTAGCCCAGAGTGGCGGCTATTTACGCACAAGCAACCCCTAAAGCCATTACAGTCCCGCAGAGAGTGCATTGCAGTAATCCAGTCTGCAAGGGGTTTCCTGTTGTGCTATTATTAGCTCCGCTTCCACAAACATATTTAAAAGGACATAGAATGGTTAAAGTGAAACATTTTTGCCTGGCACCTGAATATATGTAATGAAAGCACCAGGCAAGCCTCCCTGGAGGAGCATTCAACAAACAGGAAGCCGCCACATTAAAAACAACAACAACAACAATTTTCATGTTGCCACCCCCTGGACCTCTCATGGAGGGGGCACAGAAAGAAGGATCTCAGATGAAAATTGCATTGCAAAGTATGAGCACACCATTGAGCTACTGCCCCTTTTAAAAATAATGCAGTTTTGGCTGGCCCAAGTCCTTGTTCATCCATCATCAAACCTGACCGGGAAAGGATGAAGCCTTATACTATCTAAATCCTCCTTTTGCACCCATGAATGCTAGTCTCTCTGCACCATGTGTCTATAATCATATCACAAAAGAGCCTTGGCTATGCGTAGGCTCCTGCTGAAAAATTAGTTGGTTTAAAATTGCAAGAACATTTCTTACTTGCGCAGTTAAGAGTAGTTATCAAGAGCACCACTAATGTGCTCTCAATGGGCACACCAATCTCAACTCATCAGCCTTCATCAACAACATCTATTGAGACACTTCCCATTTCCACAACTTTCTCATTTTCAGAATGGACTCTACTGCATTTCCAGCACAGAATGTGGCTTTCTTTTGCTCACATTGCCAAAGCGAAAATATTTGCAGAGGTTCAACATTTGAAGAACTGTCCAAATTCCCCATGCTATTCCCAGAGTGGTTTAACAACCAATTCCTCTTCCCAGGGAAGTCTAGGGACTGATGAGAATATGAGTCTCCTAATCAGCTTAACGAACTAGAATTCCCATGATTCCTTGGAGGAAGTCCTGACTGTTTAAACTGATGTGATACTGCTTTAAATGTATAGTGTGGATTTGCTCTTGGTATAAGGCAGCTTTCTATGTTCCTGCTTATTAAAATGAAGTAACGGTTTGTGTCGGCATGGGCCTAAACAGAGAAAACATAAACCTTTCTTCCATAGAAATTACTGCAAGGACTTTCCATGGAGCGATAGTGACCTTCTTATCTGAGAATACCCCTGATTAAAACTCCAAACACTTTCTAATCCACTCCCTCGGGGCCATTATCTTCTATGGAGACCAGCGCCCATAAATATTTCTAATATGGAATGAAAAGTAATGCAATGAGATTGCCTGAAACCCCAAAGTAAAATAAAGTAAAATAAAATAAAACATTCTTTTGCTCTTTCGCCTCTAATATCACATCCAGCTTTCCTTTTCCCATGTAGTGTCAGTGAAATAATTAAAATGCTCCAGGCTGTTTCTAAGCTTTTCCTAGAGACGCTTTGAGGGAAAATTCAGATGCTGAAGCAAACATGAACCCAAAGGTCTGGTTTCTTGCTGACGTACTGGAACTGATCGGTCCAAGTAAAACCACAATACACACAGTCTGGGGGGGGAGGGGCGTGCTCCAGGCCTCAAAGCTAATGCAGAAAGGTCTTGTCCCAGAAGAAATGGGCTTTGTTACCTGCATACAAGAGGAAGAAAGGTTTTGCTATTTGCGGCTTGTACACAAAATTCTCTCTCTCTCTCTCTCTCTCTCTCTCTCTCTCTTCTGGTGCTTGCTTTGGTAACATATTGAACTGGAGTAAGTATAGAACCTTTGTGCAATCACCAGGTGCTTTGGGGCCAGTCATGACCTCTCATGGGATTTTGTGTGTGTGTGTGTGTGTGTGTGTGTTTGGCTGTAATAATACTAGTCATAGAGATGACAAATCTGTCAATTTCAGTTAATTTCAGTATTGCATTTTTCCAAACCTAACTTCAGTATTCCACATTTCCACACTAGTTTGCATTTTTTAGAGGGAGGAGGGGGAAAATACTCAGAACTATTCCCACTCTTAATATTATATCAGTATAGAAAGGTTTGGGGACAAACGTACAACTTCATTTCCAGTGGGAACATGGGAATGAATCCTGTAACTTTTCATACTGCAAGTGTTCCGGGGTTCTTGTTTGTCCTACTTTTAAGAACATAAGAACATGAGTTGTGATTTGGTTGTTGGTTTTCACTGGGCTTTCAACCCATGGTTCCCCTTTGTGTGTTGTTCTGTGAAGTTTCCCAAATGATAATTGCCTAGAGGGCTACTCTTGCACTATAGTCCAACAAAACTTTAAAGTTTATAAAATTATGTGTGGCATGGAGAAAGCCTGTGGGAAGCCTACAAACAGGACCTGAGTTCAAGAGCACTCTGCCTACCTTTGGTTTCCAGAAACTGGTCTGCAGAGGCCTACTGCATCAGACAGTGGAGGTAGAACACAGCCAACAGCCTTATCCTTCATGTATATGTTTAATCCTCTTCTAAAGTCATAAAAGTTGGTGGTGATCACTGTTTTCTACAGGAACAAATTCCATGGTTTAACTAAGCCCTGCATGAAGATATATTTTCTCATATCTATCCTGAACCTTCCAATGTTCAGCTTTACCAAATATCCACAAACTCCAGGATTATAAGAGAGGAAGAAAAGCTTTTCTTTATCTACTTTCTCCACGCTACACATAATTTTATAAACTTATAAAAGCTTTGTTGGACTGTAGTGCAAGAGTGCCCCTCTAGGCAATTATCATGCAGCAACATTTGGAAAACTTCACAGAACAACTCAGAAAAGGGAATCATCATCATCATCATCATCATCAAACCTTTATTGGCATCATTTACAAACATTCAGAATAAATAGGCCAGTGCGATCTCATCACCATTTCAACATTACAATCATTTGCCAAAGGGAAGAAGAGGCGAGCAATCTATTTCATCTCTGTGGGTCTCCAGCAAGGGCAGGATCCTGTAGCATACTTTGGCAACAAAAAAATCAAATAGAGGAACTTCGCTACTGTCTTGGTGAGCTCCTGGTCTCTCTCCTGTAATAAGAAGTGTATAACCTCTGTCTCTGGTTTCCATGTTGTAATACATAGATGGTCTAAAAATTGTTGGCAGAGATCATCATACATTTTACATTTAAGGGCCATGTGAGCTAGAGTTTCCACCAGGTGAGAATCAATTTTTTAAAAAGACACCAGTCTGTTGCAGCCCTGAGAGAGAGAGTCCTTGGCCCAGTGTCACCATCAAACTAGCCTCTTCTCTGAAGCACTCTCCAGGAAAGCAAAAACCCACCCCCATCCCCACCCACATGAACGCAAGTGCTGCTTTATATTTCTTTTTGCATTTCTGTGTCTCTAAAAGCAAATTGGTGAGAGGTGTGGTGGAAGGAGAAAATCATACATTTAAAACCAATCAAAGCGGAAAGTAAACATGAAACATCGCTTTGCAGCTGCAGCCCTGAAATTATATTTATGAGATAACTGGAATGCCATGGAGAGGCAAAGTTTCCATATGCACTGAGTGAATCAAGCTATCATCTCCAGATTGCTATCATAGTAAAAAATGGGAAGGGTTGCATCTTCATTCCTAATGCACTTCTGCCATTGTCTCCATTTTATCTTGAGGGCCTCTTCATACCCAAATATCGTCTAGTTGTTCCAACACTATATTATTTAACAGACTGGTTTGTTTCTGCTTGCAGCAGGAGGGATGGAAGAGAGAAGATGAAAGACAGGGGAGAAGAGTGCCTCTTTCCAGTCACATAATGATCCAAAATTATGGGGATTTTTTCCTACTCATGATTCACATAGTCATTGTTGTACTCTGTGAATAATACCCTTAGATTGGAAACTCTGTAAACAGAAGTTACTGTTAGTAGAAAGATCCTGCATTGAGGTTGCACTAAAGAACCTCCAAGATCTTTACCGACTTGCTGATACTAAATACAGGGAGGTTTAAGCCCTATTAAACTTAGCGAGTTTGGGCCCCATCTGCAGTATACATTTAAAGCAGCATCATACCAATTTAAATAATAGTGGCTTCCCCCAAAGAATCCTGTAATTCATTTTTAAGAGGGGGTTTTAAGAGACCCAGAGTTCCCTAGAAAAAAGGACTGACTGTTCAGGAATTGTAGCTCTGTGAGGGTCTCTCATAACTCTTAATAAATTGCAATGTGTGGGATTCTTTGTGGGGAGTCATGATACTGCTTTAAATGTATTGTGCTGATGGAGCATGTAAAAAACCTGGCTAAGTGGTTCCAAAGTTCAATCCCTGGCATCTCCAGCTAGGGCTGGGACAGACGCCTGGTCTGAAACCCTGGAGAATTTCTGCCAGTTAGTTTAGGCATTATAGAGCTTGATGGATCAATAATCTCACTCACTATAAGGCAGCTTCCCATGTCCTTAATCATGCAGTTGCTTTTCTTGTTCAATGGAATGCAGGCATGCCTAATCATCTGTGGCTTCTCCCCATTGTGTTTTAACATTTGGCTGGTACACCGTGAACCGAAAGGTGAACTGCTATATTAACACCTGAGTTTGGGGAAGCTTCCCAAAGCACAGCATCTTGTGCAAATTTATTAGAGATAAGCAGTCTACTCTACAGCCGACACAGGAGTTTTGCAATATGTGCAGAAACTCTGAGACGGTTCCATCACATTTTACTTGAGGCAGAGGATAGGTCCATTTCCAAGTCACACTTCAGGCACATCTGTTGTGTGGCCCACTCCAGGCCCCTGACCTGGGCTATCATGCCAGGCCTAATGTAAGACTGCAGAAATAAGAGCTTGATCCTCTGCTGTTCTGTTCTCAGCGGTTCATTTCCAATTAATCTGGTGTCAGCATAAAACCAGCTCTCTCACTCTGCTTAGGGGGAATTTCTGCTGCTTATAAATGCTGCTTCTAAATGAATGCAAGAAATCAGGTTCCGCGAAATGTAGGTTCCACACCGCCAGAGGGGAGACAAGTGGGTGAGCAGGCTTCAGGGACCCTGGGGAAGCAGAATGCAGCAATGGGTAGCCTGATTGTCGAAAGCAACCTGCAATCTTTAAGTAAGATCTCCCTAAATTCTACGAGAAGCAGCACAACCCCATTCTGTGAAGCTTGGGTTTTTACAAGCTGGGGTTATGCTGCTTCTCTTGGAATTTGGGAAGATCTTGGTTTAAGATTTCATTATGATGAAAGTGCCTTCACTAATCTGCAGTAAGCCTGATGCTGTTTGAGAGGAAGTGAAAATACAGGAAGAGAGGGGGTGGATGGCACTGAATTGATCTGGCTGGCACTAAAACCTGGCTACTGTCAAGGCAGTCATGACGAGAGCCAGGGAGAAGGCAAGGCAAATCCAGGCAAATGAGTATGTGGTGAGGTGATGACATTTAAAGGCAAGCCTACTTCATCCACGGTCTTTAAAATGAAATGAACCCATCATTTTCACATTTTACAATGCCATTCTCCAGTCAAGTAATGTATGTAAAAATGCATATTCTAGGGTAATAACATATATTAATGAAAATAACATAAAATGCATTGCTTTGCAAATTGCTTCACAAAAACAGGGCACATTAGGTAAAATTGTAGACAAGCATTGTGCATACACAACTTCTGATCCCCACCCTCCTCTTTCAAACCTCTAGAGAGGGGAAGAAATGGGGTGTGCTGTAGCAAAGTAAAAAAAACCAAAAACCCACACAATCCATGTGGATCATGTGGTGCGATGCCTGTACCATCACCATAGCCTCCAAGTTTGTGTAAATCTCTAGTATAGTGGTGGGGTGCCTACATCACATGTAGAAGGCCCCTGGCTGATTTTCTAGCATCTCCCATAGGGCTGGGAGAGACCACTGTTTGAAATGGTGAACCACTGCCAGTCGTTGTAGACCAGGCTTTCTCAACCTTGGGTCCCCAGTCCGTCTTGAGCTACCATAATCCCTGACCACTGTCCATGATGGCTAGGAATAATGGGAGTTGTGGTCAAACAACATCTAAGAACCCAAGGTTGAGAAAGGTTGGTGTAGACATTATTGGAGTATATGCCTCAGTGGTCTGACTTGGTACAGGACAGCTGCCTATGTTACCAATCCTTGTCATGTGGACCCCTATAGATCAAGAAGAGAACATTTGAAGGGACTTGGCATTTGTGACAGTCATGCATTGCCATCATGCCAAAGATCATCCAATGGCGGCACCCAAGAGGCTTGATTGATTCCTCTGCCTGCTGCCCTTCAGTACTTTATAAAGGAGATAGCTTCGCATAGCAGCACAAAAGCAAAAAAAGAATTGTTTGCCTAGCTACAGTGTCTTCCTGCACACTTCCACCTCTGCTTTTGGTTGCTTACAACTTGGCAGAAGAACGATGCATTCAAATGAGCTTCTAGTGATTCTCAGCGTGGCTTGTTCGGTTCAGATAAACTCCAGAAAGGTCAGATGATTATCAAAAGCTAATCCAGCACCTTTGGCTAAGAAATCCTTGGGGTGAGCCTGCTGATATGATGCTAGCAGGCTTCCTGCTCAGGAATACATCTGAAATTTCCTGCGTGTGGAATTTCTTAGAGGCGTTTGATTCTTTTATACACAGCTGTTATCAGGCTGTCCAGATGCTCCCGAATTTAAAACAGACTCTGAACATAAAGATTCCTTCCTGTGTTTCAACACCCAGCTCACCCTTGTGAGCTCATGCCTATTTTGTAGACTTAGGGGTTCATCATCTGTACAGCTGAAGTGTTTCATACTGTCTACGGTCTCTAGACTGCACTGTCAATCATCTATCTATGATGAGGAGAAGGTGGAGAGAGATTACCTGGGGAAAAGGTAATTGGATAAGATCTGAGCAGCTGGACTCAGGACAGCATTTATTTCGGTCAGTATAAGGCCTCAGTGGCATAGGAAGGGGGTGCAGTGGGTGCAGGCTGCCCTGGGTGTCATCACTGAGGGGGTGACAAAATGGGGGGGGGGAGTGTTTTTAAAATAAGAAATTCCCATCGTGGAAAAATGTTTTTAAGTGCTTATGCAGCACTTAACCAGAAAATAACACTTGCAACATATATTATTTTCCCTTCTTTTAATAATTTCAATGTGTGGGGGGGGTGACAAGATTTTTTTCGCACCGGGTACCACCTAACCTTGCTACACCACTGTAAGGCCTTAGTCAGTAACAAATAAAATTGCTCTAGTACAGGAAGCAACAGAAGTAGGAGCAGTTTCCTCTGCTGCACCTGAAATAAAACTTATCTACCTCTGGAAGAGTTCAAAGGGGAAGAACTGCAGGTTGCAAACAATGCTATTGGTGCAACACTGACAAATGGTGGAAACACACATGTAGAACAAAATTAACATCATGCCTTAGAAGGGAAGAAGGGAAGCGAAGAGGAGGGAAATTTAGAGGAAGCTGGATGAACTTTATTACTTGTTGACATAAGGCTATCTATCGAAGTTTTAAATACTGCTTTTCCTTAATTTAATCCTACAAATCAAGGAAAGATGGAAATTAAAGATAGGGAAAGCTTGCTGTGATTTATGCACTGCTTAAAAGCTAGGGAATAAGTATATATTTTGAATAATATTAATCCTTTCTAACAAACTAAAAAAGTATATTATTAGAAATTTAAAATTTATATGATTCGTATGATTCATGCTACTGTAAGAACTGACAATTTTCTTTTACTTACAACTCTGCCTCTGTAATTTTATTTTGCACTATAATAAAAATTCTCTCTCTTTTTAGTAGCAATAGTTTAGACTAGGCTTTCTAAGTACCTTTAATCTTATGTTGTCACACATGTGCTTCTAATGGCTGGGACAGAGCGCAATCACCACGCCGTAAGAACAGAGATTTGTTGAAGAGTGCAACACAGCACACAGGCAGGCCATAACTATGGGGTGAATTGCAAACTGGTTGGATGATGAACCCCCACCATTGCACCAAATAGTCTAGTCAACAAAATACAAATGCTATAAGCCTGTGGGATAGCTCAATCAGTAGAGCACAAGACTCTTAATCTCAAGGTTGTGGGATTGAGTTCCACGTTGGGCAAAAAAAGATTTCTGCATTGCAGAGGGTTGGCCTAGATGATCCTTGTGGTCTCTTCCAACTCTTCAACTCTATGAACACCCCCTATTTCCAGTTGATGGAGCAATATTGTCATACCTTAGATCCTGAATGCCCTGGAACTCGGATATTTTGGCTCCCGAATGCCACAAACCCGGAAGTGATTGTTCTGGTTTGCGAACGTTCTTTTAGAACCTGAATGTCCGAGGGGGCTTCAGTGACTTTTGATTGGCTGCAGGAGCTTCCTGCATCCAATCAGAAGCCACAGTTTGGTTTTCAAACATTTTGGAAGTCGAACGGACTTCCAGAACAGATTCTGTTTGACTTCCAAGGTACGACTGTCATGTGATTTCTCCATTAAATGTCCACAGATAGAGGGCACACAAACAAATCTGACCTTTGAGGATTTCTGTTCCTAAGCAAGGTGTGGCCTTGAAAGCACAGACAATCAGGGCTTCCATGTGTTGTATGGATCAGGCCTAACAGAGGCTCTTACCTCAAGAGCAGTCTTTGCTAACCTGCTGCCCTCCAGGTATTTTGCACTACAACTCCCATCAGCCCCAGCCAGCCCATGGTGGTAGTTGTTCAAAACATTGGCAAGGGAAGGGGGCACCAGCTTGGAGAAGGCAGCCCAAGACCATTCATGGGGCAGCAGGGGGACTTTCAGCATTAGAGGCAGTGAATCTAGAAACCACATGAGGTGAGAGTGCTGTTGCACTCAGATCCAGCTTGCAGGCTTCCCATAGGATCTGGTTGGTCACTGTGAGAACAGAATGGTGGATGAGATGGGCCTCTTCTTATGTAGAATAGGCTTGATCTACATCATGTTGCCAGTCTCCTATAAAGCCAGATATGCATCCACTTCTTTAGTTTGTAGTTTTCTATGAAAGTCTCTAGCAGGTGCCAGGCATGAGGTTTGGGTGCTGGGCGGCTCTGGAACCTGCTGCAGATTAAGTTGAAAATCTACTGTTAATTCCTCCTGGCTTGAATAGCAGATTCCAGCTTTTGAGAAATCCTCAAGCTTCCCTTAACAAATTCAGTATCTCCCACCCGTTCACTATTTTCAGGGCATCTACTCTCAAATGTTAGAGGAAAAAATCTCTCGTGGGGGCTACTGGCATTGCAACTCACATTTATATACGTATTTGTTTACTTGGAATAAGCCGTTTAAATAAGCAATCTCACTCGTTTGATTAAAGGTTTTCTGACTTTAAATCCCAAAACATCTGTGAAGTTATAAACTTCCCATATTTAGCACTGGATTCATCTGAAAAGCTGGTCCAGGTCAGAAGGACCTTCTGGGTGCCAGCTGTTCTCTGATCTCAGTCATTTCTCAGCATCAGATTACAAAGTGTGTATAATAGGAAGGATGGAAGTAGAGTGGAGAAGCTGCAGCCCTGTGCTCCTTGTTATGCTCAAAATTCCATCATACGAGAAACGTTAAATTATTGCTAAGTAAAAACTTGAGAAAAAGATGTCCTCACTCTCTACCTGTGGACTCCATCTGTTGCTGAACTCCAACTTCCATTAGAACCCATCTAGTATGGTTGATGCTCAGGGATGATGGTTGTTAAGAGTACAACTGCTAGAGGACCACAGGTTCCTTACTCTGTCTATCATCCCACCTTGAAGGATGAGCAACAAAAGTATCAGAAAGTTCAAACCAACAATTCCCCGGATTTATGCATGTGTGGATCCCAAGTAATGAGATGAACTGGGGTGATTTTGCCTCCCAAACAGTTAAATGTTCGAGCTTTCGTTTGTTTTCCTTTTATTTTCTGAGAAATGAAACCAACCTGTCTGGGGAAATGCCCAGAGCCTGAGCAGGAAGCCAGTTTGGTGTAGTGGCTAGAGTGTTGAACTAGGGCCTGGGAGACCAGGGTTCGAATCCCCATTCAGCCATGTAGGTCACTGGGTGACCTTGGCTCAGTCACTCCCCCTCAGCCTAACCTACCTCATATGGTTGTTGTAAGGATAAAACGCAGAGGGGGAGTACCATTTATATGACTTTGAGCTCCTTGGAGGAAAAGGCGGCATATAAATGCAAATAATCATGGTAACCATAAGCATAATATGACTTAGCATAAGACAGCTTCCTATATTCTGCTTAGAGTGGCAACATTTTAGAGCTCTAAGGGACCTCAGAGGTCATCAACTCATGGTTCAGTGCAGGATCTGTACTGCACAATGGAGCTGCAGTATCCCAGACAGATGGCCATCCAGCCTCACTTAAATGCCTCACACAAGTAGAGCTGATCACCTCCCAAAGCTGTGTGCTAGGAAGTTCTTCTTTGTCTGTTTCCATTTTAGTGGTAATTTTATTCACCGGATTTTTGCTTTTAGCATATTCTTTAGCCATCCTTAGCACTAGGAAATGGGATAATGTGGGGGAAAGCATGCAAAGTGGACTGTCAGGTTTCCATGAATCAAATGGGCAGGGAGAGTGGGGATGAGCTGGCCATCCTTTCCGTTGCTTCCCCTCCCCTGTGCTGTCCACATGTCAGAGTGGGGGGGAACTGTAAAAGGGGGACTTCTGATTCCCCATTACGGGGAGAGCCTGGAGTGCAGTTGACTTGATAAAGCACATTCCATGAAAATGCAGTGTGAAATCCGGAATAAAACTTGAATTTCCAAGCAACTCACTTTTCATTGTTTAAAGCTATTTTCCAGTCCTCAGGGTTGGACATGATTCATGTGAAAACTGTGCCCTTTACAAAGGGCAAAGTTCCTGTGTTCTATAGCATTTCCTGCCCTTCTTCCTTGGCATTTTGTCACTGAGCTTTGCCTAGGCACTCCACTTATCTCTTACCTATGCCCGTGCATTTTCCTTCCATCACCCTGGCACCTCCTGAAAATGCCACGCTTGGCAGAATCACCGGACATTTAAATGCAGCACACTGAAAGAAAATTGGTCTAAATGGCATTGATTTACATAATTCAGCCTGAATGCAGAGATTGCTGTTCGTGCGCAGTTTAGATATCTTTAAAGAAAGCCTCTGGAGTATGATTGACCAATAACTTCACAATAGCTATTGATGAACATGAATAGCAATGCCTGCATGACTCTGCATATTCGTCTCTGCCTCAGGTCCCTCAATTTTTCCCGGTGACAAAGTTATATTTATGTTAAAATACATACATATAAAGTGCCAAAAAGCATATACTTGTAAAATGAAGCATTCTGGGAGTTTTTTGAAGCTTCTTCCAAAGCCTCTAATGTTAGCTGTTGCTAGGGGACTAGAAGTAGTGTTAGGATTCTCTGTTGATTGCTCCGGCATGATACATTCAGTATTCGCTAACACATGGCAGCTCTAATGAAACTGCCACATTGATTTTCAATCCTCAAGGCAGGATCCTTTAATTTATTCCATGTGTCATGGAGGATAAGGCTATCAATGGCTATTAGCCACAATGGCTATGTTCCAGTGCCGGATGCAATATGCTTCTCAGTTCCCAATTGCTGGAATCACAAGTGAGGATAGTGGTGCTGCATTCAGGTCCTACTTACAGGCTTCCTATAGGCATCTGGTTGGCCACTGTGAGAACAGGATGCTGCACTAGGTGGTCCTTTGATCTGATTCAGGATCCCCCCCCCCTTATGTTCTTACACCCATCTGCTGCTGGTCTCACGTAATTCAATATTTTCTTCTCCTTCTTGAATCAACACATGTCTTTAGGACTGTGCCAGGGACTGGACTGAGGGGGGTGAGACTGAGGAGGAATGGTGAAGACTGCCCCCCTTCCTCCTGAACTTTTCAGAGAAGAGGAAGGCAGTATTGAATTACAGCAGTGGTTTGAAGAAGCTCACAGCTCAGAGGTAGGTAAACAGAAGAGTTGGGAGGTGTTGTGAGAAGAGAAGGGGGAGACAGAGGCAGAGCAGCCAGCTGACACGTTATCACTGGAGAGCATTTCTGATCCCCTTTGCAGAAAACCAGGAGTGCATTGAAAGTGGAAGAGCAAAGGACTCAGACAATTATCCCCTGGCCACCACCATAAGGGGAAGTGCTGTTGTTAAGGGGGGAGGAGAGCTTAGTTGGACCAACGCCATTAACCTAAGAGGCTGCGTGCAGAGGCCTCTCTCTGTGAATATTGAATAAAGACTCAGTAAGAGCTTCCTTGTCTACTTCCTTGTCTGTCTGCTATGAGAGGGGGGAGGATCAGAATTCACTGAAACCACTCGTATATCCAATGCATGGAGTAGGAGCTGCCGTACCTCCTAGCCTCCCTGGCCCTAAGCTGATCCATGCATTCAGTGCAACATTTGAAATGTGCTCAGGCTCTCCATGCAGTAATGAAGTCTTGTGTGCCCGGAGTTTCTGTTCACGTGGAGAGCGTAAACAGAATGTGCTTCGATAACCATCAATCCATCCATCCAACAATAAAGCATTCTCCTCCTGTTTCTTTAAAAGGAATAAAAAAATTGCAGATTGATGCAGGAACAGGATGGAACAAATTTATGGATGAACACATGCAAAATGGACATGGGCCAGAAACAGACTGATCTATGCATCTCTAAGCATTAATGACCTTGTGTGATGTTTCTCCTGCAAGAGATCAGGCACTCATGTGCTCAGACACATGTCATGACCACTTCATGTGAGAGCATGCCTGCACAGCAGATACACTATTTTGTTCCCCATGAAAAAATCTGCAACAGTTCAAGTAATTTTTGAACAACAACAACAACAGTCAACATTCATAATGACTCAGGCCTGTGGTGGGTTCTGACTCTGGCACCTAGTTCAGCTGAAATTTGGCTTATGCACCTTTCCCAAGTTCTCAGCTGGTAAGCAGATTTGATCTTGCCAGTTGCTGCTCCTTCTCAGTGACAGTGAAGCTGCCCATGAGGAAGCAGCACCTCACAGTATCAAATCCCCCTGCTTTCCAGCTCATGAGATGGAAGATTAGATTCTGCAGGGTGCTGGTTTCCGTTCCCTTATGTGAGCAGCATAGGAGCCAACTCCTTGGGGCCTGCAATAAAGTATTTGATGGGGTGGGGGCAAAGTTGATGAGCATTGCCATTCAAATGGTGCCTTGTGATTGGTGCAGGGTGGAATTTACCTGCCCCTCCTATTTTATTCAAGTTGGCACCCCTGGTGAGCCATTTCCTTGTGTGCAGGGGAGCTGCTTGCAAAGGAAGCAGCACCCTGCAGGATCAAACCCACCTTCTCTCAGTCCAGCGATCCTTTCCCCCTCTTTGGCTCTGCAAGCAGTGTGGGATGTCTACACAGTCATGAACACACACTCAATCTACATCCTATTGGCTAATCTAATGGTGTTGCCATCCAGACAAAGCAAAACAAAAATAAAACCCCACAAGGCAGCAAAAAGAACTCTCTGATGTGGTCCTTCAAATAGCAACAGCGCCATTGTGAATAGTTCTACAGGCACAAGACTCTCCACCTTTGGAATTACACCTGCAGATCTCCTCTTTGGTCTATATGAGTGTCTTCTCCAAGCTCCTGCTCCCAAGAACAGCAGTGGGAGCTTCCAGGTATAGAACAGCCATCCCATACATTCAAAGTATCAGCTGCATGTAAACAAACAAAAAACCACCATTGCTAGATCTGGCTGATCAATGGATTTATATTTTTTTTATGCAGCACCATTAGATGCAGAGTCAAATTCTTGCACAGACATGATTATCCTGCAGTTTTATAATGCTAAGGAGGACAAGCCATTTTATTTTCAGAGAAGAAATATTGATTGTTGGGGGGGCGGGGGAGTGGGGAGGAGAAATGTTCTCCTCATGTTACTCAATTGGTCTGATTGACTGATGTATATTTTATACAAAGGGTACTGCAGAAGCAACAAATGAGTGTATCCTCCCAAGACATTTCTGCACCTGATATATGCTCACAAGGCCATTCAGTTTCAAACATTAAGCAAGGTTTAATCATGCAGGCCTGCTCTCTGCCCTTGATTCTGGAACAAGGGCATCTAAAATCTCATGCACACTATAAAATACAGAAGCGAAATCAAGCTGGAAATGTATTTACATGAGAAGGATTGCATCATACTAAGGTATCCTGATTTCAGCTTTAAAAGCCAGTGCGAGCACAGCTTCCCACTGCATTTATCAAAAGTGGGAAGGGTTCTGGTGGCACTGTTCCTGCATTGCACCTTACACAACTGTCCCAGCATAGTAGTGATGCCTCTGAAACTTTCTCATCTGAATGCCTGAATTCTGGAATTCCAAATCACATGGTTTGTTTTCAAAGTGGCATTTTGTAGAGAGCACTGAGAAAGAACAGCTCTTAGTTCCTCTATTTCCTTTGTGTCCTCCCCACTTTCTACATTTCTAATAGGCATGGATGCACCGACAAGCCTCAGAGAAAGGCAACTGAAGTGATTGCAGGCATGCTTCTACCAACATTTTTTATGACATTTTACTAGTGTTCAGGTGCGTATGTGTGAAACACTGCACAAAATGTACATTGAGAGAATCCTATGTACAATTCTATCAAGATTGCCTCCCTCCCCTGCCCCCTTTTCCGGCATTCTATCATAACGAATCAGTAACGGCATAGAACTGAATGCTCCAAAAAAAGGTCAGAGGAAAACATGGGAGAATTTTTAAGTTCAGTATAAAAACAACAGCTGAGAGCCCCTATTCCCCTCTCCAGGCTACAGGGACTTATATTAGGCTTGCCAGCTACTGACAACCACAGGTGCTCTTGTATTTGTGAAAGGCCTAGAGTTATTGCCAAAAGTGGTTTAGCTAATGGATGAAAACTAGCAATTTGTGGTGGATCTGGGATGAAGCCCAGTTCCTTGGTCATGCCCAGTTAGGTTCAGTTCTCCACAAATCTACATCAGTTTGCAAAAGAACAGATAAAAAAGTGAGCCCTCGTGAAAATTCATCAGCATTGTTGTGCTAATTTCTCCTAATGGACACATTTTCCCTTAGCAGTTTCCCCTAATATAAACACTCTTGCAAGGCAATTTCCCATACATCCTAAGAACATAAAAAGAGTTCTACTGGATGAGGCCAACAGCCCACCTAGTCCAGCATCCAGTTCTCACAATGGCCACCCAGATGCCAGTGGGAAACCAGCAAGCAGGATCCAAGCACAAGAGCACTCTCTTCTTCTGTGGTTTCCAGCATCTAGGATTCGAAAGCACTACTGTCTACCACTGTAGAAGCAGAACATGGAAAGCTGTCTAATCCATGAATCTGACCAATTCTCTTTTGACCCATCTAGCTTGGGGGCCAACAGTGCCTCCTATATGAGCGAGTTTCATAGTTCAACTATATTACATTTTTGTATTTTCTTTTTTACTTTTCACTACAATATTGGGCATAAAGAATGGAGTAGAGTACTTGGTTGATGACTTTTCCAGATTGAAAACAAAAGTAGAATCATTTTTGTTGTATGATGTTTGGCAGGTTTCGTATCCCTCCATTTCCCCTCCTGCAAATGGCAAAGTCTTCCTTTGCAGAATAACTTCTGTACTTATCTTTCTGAACTTTGGTAGGCTTCATCCCCTCAGATGGGGCAAGCAAGATTGATATGTGCACCCATTTCTTACAGAAAAAAAGTTGAGATAATAATAATAATAATAATAATAATAATAATAATAATAATAAAAAGCCTCCCTGCACAAAAGCCTCTGCTTAGATTTCCCAGAAATTTGGCAGGTTTAATCCACTCCAGACGGACTCCTTTGCCTGCAAATCTCATCCATTTATATGAAAGGGGGGGAGTTATTGTCATTTTTAGATTCCGCATTATAGTAAGCGGGGGCAAACTAGAGCTTCCCATTTGGCAGACCAAATTCAGAACTGAATACCAAACTGAATGGTAACAACACAGAGCTGTTCTGAAACAGATCAGGTTGCTTCCAAACAGTACAGATATATAAAGCAAATCTTATCATTGCTGCAAATATTGCCATTATTCACTAAGCACAGAGGTAGCCAGTGTGGTGCTCTGCATATGTCGCTAACCAATTGGCTTATTTAAAGCCTGATTACAGTGGAAAATGGATGAGAGGGACCACATGAACTATTAGGTTTTTTTTTTTGGGGGGGAGCCTTTTATTGTAGCCAATGGTAGCAAAGGGGGTGTTTTCACTTGGGATGATGATCAATCAACTCTTACCTCCCCATGCCCCAAAATGCCCCATCTTCACAACTGGAAGTCTTCTATTGATTACAAAAGGAGACTACCCCCCCCCCCCGCAAAGCCTAATGGTTGTAGGGAGAGGTGATCTTGGATATTGTCACTTGTGTGGGGTTACCACTTGCTTCCCCAGCTCTCCAGAAAGATCCTCCCCCTTCCCCACATTTGACTTGGGGGGGGATGCAAACCCTTCCCCCTCCCACCTGAACCTAGTTGCAAATACCTTTGTGTGTGTGGGGGGGGGGAGAATTCAGTGTCACACTACTACAAACATTCTGTAGTGCAAGCAGTCCCTCTCCCCCCCAACATACTCTGAAGCAATTTGAGGGGGTGCAGGGGGTTCATGGTACCCATGACAATTTCTCCAGTTTGCAAATATGCCCATGCACACCCCCAAAAGTTGGCAATCTGACATAAGCTTTCAGATTCAAAAAGGGCAATCCTAGCTTTGCCAATGTATATACACAAGGGTGATTGGGAAGGAAGATGAAGAGTAGTGAGTCAGAGGCAAATGTTATATTTAGAAAGTTGAGTGTTCTCATGAAGATTCACCATTCATTGTCCTGCTCCACACTTTGATGCAGTTAAGTGCCATTGAAAATCAATGGCACTTACTTTCACCTTACGGAACATAAGAGCATTAGAATAGCCCTGCTACGTCAAGCCACAGACCCATCCAGTTCAGCTTCGTGTTCTCACAGTGGCCAAACAGTTGCTGTTGAGAAACCCACAAGCAGGACATGGGTCTTATAGCAGGTCACAGTATTTGTCCACATATCCCGTTATTCCCCACTCCAGCTGGTAGCATTTATCCAGAGCCTTAGGCTTCAAACCAGAGGTGGGAAACCTATGGTTTTGCAGATGTTGCTGGTCATCCTTGACCATTGGTCATGTTGGCTGGGGCTGAGGAGAGTTGAAGTGGCATAGGAGTGTGCTGTGAGGCAGACGTCTTTCACATCACTTGCTGCCAGATCCCTGGGAGATACTAGGGGCTAAGCTTGGGGCTTCTGAAGACCACAGGTATGTTCCACCACTAGGTGGAGAGTTCCAATGAGAACAGAAACAGGAATGGAGATTGCTGGTGTTTGCTCATTTGTTCCAAGTCCAGAATGGAAATCAACCCAGCAGATACAATAAGCATTTCTTGCTTTCACTTTGCATACGACACCTAACGGATTACTCCCCTCCCCCATTTGCATTGAATTGAACAGAGTGGGTTAGTGTAATGACAATATAAATTACATAATGTATGCAATTTACTATGTAAGGCACATAATTTCAGCAAAGCAGACTGCAAGTTGAATAATGGGGTTTGGGGCAGGAGATGAACTGCAGTGGAATGGAAACAAGGCTGCATGGAATGAATGAAGGACTAAAAGGGAAAGAATGCCTTCTTACTTCCCTAGCTAACATTGAGCCATGTTCCTCCAGAAGGTATAAATTAGAAAACAATGCTCATTCCTCTTCCAGTTTCCATATAAGAAATCCTTCCTCTCTTACAACCAGGACATTTTATTTTTATTTTTTAAAGCCTAAGCCTTCCTGGGTCTTCTTCTAACTTCCAGTACATTGAATGAGCTGTGAATAAAAACATATAAAGCACTCCGAGCTATGTTTGGGTGAATGTGAAGTTAACAGCAATCACTGTTTTGCACATAATCTGTGTCTGCATGCCTGAGGGGTGGACTCTGTTCTCCAGTGCACAAAGGTAGAGAAGTAACTCAAGCTACTGGGGCAGGGGCACTGCACAGGAGAAATAACACATTATATAAGCAACACTGAAAAAAACTAAGCCCCTGACAGCATGGTGTTATTAATTTGTGTTCCCCCACCCCCACCGCTAAATTGCTGGGGGAAACAGAATTTTAATGTGTAAAACCCCATTTGCATCCCTTTCTAGAGTTCAAACTAACGAAGGTTTTCCTTTGAAAGGCTAGCAGGCCTTTCCAGGTACAATTGGGGGTCTTTAATATCAGTTAGATGAAAATAATTAGGAAGGTATTAAAAGGCCTATGAGGATTTTACACCAATTTAATGTCCAATGTCTGGAACTCTGTAACGAGCAATGCACTGTCTGTACAAGGAGAGAGGCCTGTGTAGGCTCTGTGCAAATTTTAACAACACTGAAGCTTCATTTTTATTGGTATTTATTGCCCAAGGAGCAGATTTCACAGCTAGATTTCCATCTTCAACAGTGCTGCATTTATTGGGCATATTGGTTGCAGCAGCAGAAATATATGACTGGGTTGGAACGGAGCTGAAAGAACCAGTCTGTTGATTTACATCACTTAGCAGCCCTCCAACAATGGGCAGATATGCTTGGATATAGCGGGAGGTGACAATGGCAAGAAGGAATTTGTTTTAAATCAGGGAACTTAAAAACCTGCCAGCAGAACATCACTGTAAAATTCTGGAGGATTTATATTTTGAATGACTCCCAAAGCCCATCTTTCCACACCAGTGGGTTGTATTTACTAGCCTCTATTTTGTGTTTCAGGTTCCAAACAAACAGTCCACAAAGGTTCCTCTCTTGGCAAATAAATCTCCTGAAGGAAAGCAAGGCATCTTTCACGGAAGAACCTAACATGTATTTACATTGCTATTTTCTGGTAACTCATGAGTGTGAACTACAGTTGTTTGGGGTCCCTCTTCCCTGCTAGTTTGAATGACTTAGTACTCTGCCGAGCAAATGAATCAAATTATTGTCCTCTGTGGTTATCTCTATTGCCTAAAAGGAAAATGTGCTGAGTTTGTCAAAGCTATTCCATTCTGACATTGACAACAGAGGGGGGACACACACGTTGCACAAAATCAGCAATTTGATGAGCATTCCAGGGCTTGTGCAAGGACTTCCCCATTCATTGTTAGTTGAGGATGCAACTCCACACATTCATAAGATGAGCCTGTTGAATGAGGCCAGTGGCCCATCTAGTCCAGCCACAGTGGTCAACCAGATGTTTATGGGAAGCCTGCAAGCAGGACCCAAGTGCAAGAGCATTCTCCCCTCCTATGATTTCCAGCTACTAGTATTCAGAGTTTGGTTATGGGGTTTGGTTATCACAGATCATAGAACTGTACTGTTGGAAGGGACCACGAGGGTCATCTAGTCCAACCGCCTGCAATGCAGGAATCTTTTGCACAATGTGGGGCTTGAACCAAGACCCTAAGATCAAGAGCCTCATGTTCTACCAACTGAGCGCAATGCCTCTGGAAGTGAAGGTAGAACATAGCAATTGTGGCTAGCAGCCATCCATCCCTTTTCCAGTCTGAGGGCCACGTTCCCTTGTGAATAACTTCCAAGCACCACATGCCAGTACAGTGATACCTCGGGTTACATACACTTCAGGTTACATACGCTTCAGGTTACATACGCTTCAGGTTACAGACTCCGCTAACCCAGAAATAGTACCTCGGGTTAAGTACTTTGCTTCAGGATGAGAACAGAAATTGTGCTCCGGTGGCGCGGCAGCAGCAGGAGGCCCCATTAGCTAATGTGGTGCTTCAGGTTAAGAACAGTTTCAGGTTAAGAACGGACCTGCGGAACGAATTAAGTTCTTAACCCGAGGTACCACTGTATTCCTGCATTTCAGGGGCATGCAGTATATGACCTTTGGGGCTTTTTTCAGCCGGAACTTGTCAGAACTCAATTCCAGCACCTCTCAGGTGGGTACCATTGCCATTCTAGGAGAACGGGGGAGGTGTTCATGGTCAGTTATGGAACCACTTTCTCTAGAAAAATAGCACTGCGTCCAATTCTATCTTTCTATGATTCTACGTGGACCAGTCTGGAAGCAAAACAATGGCAAATCAATGAATGTGAATTTTAACTTTGTACAGTAGGCTCGTTCCTACACACACCACTCTCTTTCCTCCATCCAGCAAAGACTCGTGATCAGACTTCAACGGCCCTTTTCAGCCAGGCAAATCAATTGGCTTGGGGTGGGCAAAGTTGTCCCAGTGAGGGGCATAGCCTGGGGAAACTCACAAGGGCGAGAGAGAGAGAGAGAGAGAGAGAGAGAGAGAGAGAGGCCCAAGGGCCACATTCACTACCCAGGCCTGAGGTTCCCTGGCTCTGCTTTAATGCACACAGAACTGCTTTCTCTACTAGAGCAAATCAGGCTCCTTGCATATACATGGATGCCATGCCTGGATCACAGTGAATACCGGGCTCTAAGCTAAGCCCTTGAAACTTCTTGGTAAGTTTTTACATTTTCCATTTAAATAAATGAAAGATAAATAAATAAATATCCAGTGGCAAGGAAAAGAACATATAAATACTTACGGGAGCTCTTTTCTAACCGTGGCTGACAGGAGATAAGAGGCATGATCTTTAATTGGCACCAGCCTAAGCAGATTAGCAACTGGATCTTAGCATGCTGAGCGTTGCACATGGTTGACTCCTACACACTTCAACGTACATTTTGCTTATATTGTGGATCACTTTAACACATTTCACAAGCAAATCTTGGCTGATGGTTGTGCCAGGCCATGTAATTGCATCCCTTTCCCATGCATTAGTGTGCTTTGTAATAATGTACAGGACAGCCCCGATGTGGTACTGAAAATGCTTCTGTAGAGAATCTGCCCGATTAATACCACCCATTAATAATGCGGCAGATCCACTCCCGCTAACTGCCTCCAATTAAATATAGTGCACACAATTCACAGTACACCAAATTACACACATTTCTACAATTTACCACAGATTATCTAGTGGGGAACTTGTGTGAGGGAAAACTTAATGACATAGAGTCTCAGACTAGAGTTGATCAAAGAAACAAGAAAAGTTTTATTAAACGAAAGGAAGTTTATGGAACAAAGTGGGTAAAGAAATGTGTTCTTTCAAGTAGAAGTTAACAAAATATTATAGGCACAACTCTTCTTAAACTTCAGCTACTAAAAATCAGTTGGTACACTGAAGGTAGATAAATATTCAGGTTTCCAGAATAGATGGTAAAAAGCTCAACTCAGTTTCTGTCACTTTGATATTGCAATTCAATACTCTCAACACCATTCTGCTTCCTTCACAGTTTAATACTTTAGTTCACTTTTCTTCAGTTACCCACTCTCTTAATCCCACACCTGAGGTATTATAAATGGTATAACCAGTGCTTTTTTTCTGGGGGGTACACAGGGATACGCATACCCCTAAACATTTTGTGAATCTAAGTTTGGCCTCAATATGAGTAGGAAAATGAGAGTACTCCTAAACATTTTTAAAGAAAAAAAAGCACTGGGTATAACAGAACTAGGGGATCACCTCACCCCTTGTACTGGGTTGGGACTCTTCAGTGCCTCAAAAAACTCTCCCCTCCTAGCTATACTGACACCCAAGTAGCCTGTATTCCCACAAGATCTACCTCTTTTGGCTCAGACACGGCCCTCCCAGGAGATTCCTGTCTGTATACCTTTCCCAGACCCTCAACCTGGTCTCCCTATCCAAGCTGCGAGGCTCTGTCCTCTCACTATGGATTGTCTCTTCCAGTGCTCCCCCCCCCAAAAAAAAAATATGTTTAGGGGTACTCTCATTTTGACTCTAGAAAATCACCATTTTATAGTTCAAATTTGGGAAAATAAATACAGTAAATGGACCAAAGTACAAAGATTCAGAAAATGTTTAGGGGTATGTGTACCCCTGCATCCCCCCCCAGAACAAAAATAACCCACTGGTCTCCTCAGTGTGTATGTTTAACTTAACTCAGAACCAGTTCTCCCTATCTCACTCCCTTTCTCCCAACCTGAAACCTGTCAAACACCTCAAATCAAATCCTATCCCTCTTCTCAAATCCAGCCCTATCTAACGTTCTCCCTTCAGAAACTGCTCCTTTTATTATTCCCCCCAAAGCGCTGTTCTTCCCTCCTCTGTGGCTAGCTGACTCTGTAGCCAACCAGAGAGAGGCTCCAGCACTCTGGTGGAATTCCAGGGGGACTGCATCACCAGACTTTGGTCTGGCTCTGCTGTCCATCACAGCTTCTAAAGCAGCAAGATGGTCAAAATGCAGGAAATGACATTACAAATTGAGCTGTTGTGTGCATTACAATTCCTGGAACACAGCAGAGGCTCAGCGGAGGAAATATGGAAGGAAAAGATCAAGGACAAACTAGGGAAAGAGATGCATTGCATGACAATTTGAAGGCTGGCCTGGCCAAGCAGTTGACCCAATACAGAGCCTCAGGTGTAAAGGGTCTGTGAGATTTATAATGAACAGGAATGGAACAATTAAAGGAGTCAGTACTGACCCAGTCCTGGTAAACATTTTTCTTCTATAGGAGACAGTGGAGTAATGGTCAGGGGTTGTGCAGGGAGTCAAACATCTATTACTATTTCTGCAGGTGTCTTTCTGCATGCTGGAGCTGCCCAATCAGCATGAAAGGGGAGCTTTTTAATCACTGGTTTCTTCAAAGCAAATCATTTGGGAACACTAAATAACCTGAGAATGGTGGTCAAGGTCTGTTACATACAGCTCTGTTACATACAGTGGAACTTCATGGAAAACACAATTTGAGTCACTCTGAAAGAAGATATTGGAGCATGCCAAATCATTTCCCCAGATATGTGCACAGGGAATAGTAGATCTTGCTAAAAGGCAACACAGGGAGATCTGCATTAACCACTGCAAGGCATCCCTGATTGTAATTATTGAGTCATCATTTTTGGCTGTTTTCCATGCAAGGGAACAGCAACATGCAGATGACAATCAAGTACAAAAGCCTTTGCAGTTTTTCCTCTCTGCTGGGTCCATGCTCTGCTGGGTCCATATCCTGAAGACTGTGACAGTTCATAGAATTACTGAGCAAGGACAGGTTTATTTACCAAATCTTTTTGACCAAATGTTGCAGGAGATGTATGGCTGATCTCAATCCTTACCTGTTTACCCAATAACATTTGGTCAACAGCAGCTAACAAATTAGGGGCAGCCTGGGAAATATTGAGTTCAATGGTGTTACATCATGCTTTTGTTTTGGTGCAAGTAGATAAATAGGTACCACTGTGGGGAGAAGGTAAACAGTGTTTCTGTGCACTCTAGCACTCGTCACGGTGTCCCGTTGCACCAGAAGCGGTTTAGTCATGCTGGCTGAATGACCTGGAAAGCTTTTTGCAGACAAATAGCAGCTCCCTCAGCCTGAAGCGAGATGAGCGCCACACCCCATAGTTGCCTTTGACTGGATTTAACCATCCAGGGACTGGGCAGAGGAGGAATAGTGAGACTGCCTCCTGATCCTAATCCTTCCAGGAAGGAAGAGGAAGATAGTATAGATTTACAACACTGGTTTGAGAGAGGTCGCAACTCACAGGTAGATGAGGGGGAAAGTTGGGAAATCATGGGAGAGCCAGAGCAACATCTGGCTGACATATTGTCATTAGAAAGCAATCCCCACTCTCAATCTCCCAGAACCTGGCGAGCCTTAAAAGCAGGAGAGCAAAGCGCTCAAAGACATAGAACCCATAGCACCCATAGAAGTGACGAATGAGGAAATGGGAGAGACGGAGGGTGGTGATTCACTCGGGACAATGCCATTATCCAAGCTGTTGGGATCTATAGCCTCTCTCTGTAAAGATTGAAATAAAAAAGGACTGTAAAAAAGGACTTTTCCTTGTCTTTATACTTTCCTGGGCAACCAGCCAGGAGCTGCTGACGGCATCCTGACACCAGGGGTCCTTTACCTTGACCACTGGGGCTATGGGATTGGCTGGGAAGAGACCTTTCCCAGCCATGGTGCCCGGAGCAACTGACACAATGGGTTGGGGCCATATTGCTGATCTCCTGACAGTGCTGCTGTTTCTGCTTCCTGAGATGGACAGGAGTGGTGGGGTAGGAAGGGTGGTGGCAAGGTCGGGCTGATGCAGATGCACCAGCAGCAGCCAGCCCTGCATACCTTATGCTACTCTCTTGCCCTCAAGTGTCATGGAGGATGCTATTCCATCCCCAGTGTTTCAACTATCAGTCCAATCAGCATGTCATGCTTGGAGGGAGCTTCTTCCAGCCCTCAAAGGAATCCCAGGCTGTTACATTCACACATGTTTACTTTAGCATATGTTTGTGGTTTTACTTCTGTTTTGCAAATTTCAGACAGAGCAAAGCTGAATCACCTTCCCTTAGGAAAGCAACGAGGGAGGCTAATAGATGCTGGGGAGAGAGGGAGGGCTAACAGCTGCCCGTTGAGCTTCTGTATTGTGAGGAACATAAAAATGTAATGGTATTTTCATTATGAAAATGGCATCTCCAGCAATATCCAGCCATTTGCAAAGCATTATGTCTTTCAACCTTCTTGCTTGGAGGGACAGCTAACCCCATTCGCAATAATAAATGCAAGTACACTGCTTACATGCTGATTTCACCAGCGGCAGCACCTCCAATGCATGAATGGCAGCAGCATGTGCCTTTCAAGGCGAAGCATGTTTTATTAAACTTTTTTTCTTTTTTTAAGTCTCTGGAAGGAGAAAGTCACTTCAAGCACTTCAGGGTTCCAATCTTCCTGCTTCCTGCACACTTAAGGTGAAGGTAATTCACAGGGGCTAACCTGTGCCCTCCAGAAGGTGTTGGACCACATTTCCCATCATTGCTGCTCATTGGCCACCCCTCCAAAACTCTAAAAATAATAAAACAATTTCTATGGATTTACTATTAATATTCCACAAACGACTGACTCATACCAGGCATGGGCTCAGTTGAAAAGCAGATTCTGTTGGAACAAAGTGATGCGCTCCAAGTGATCTGTACAAGGTCCCAAAAATAATTTTCTGACTGTCCTTGTTTGTAGGCCGAATCCTGTAACTTCCTCTGCAATTGTTCTCTGAGATCTGGACCACAGTTTGGATTCTGGTTGCCCTGCATGTTTCTGCTCAACTAACCTGCTTAGAAATGCCCCCCTAAACAATCAACCTCCCTTGAGCTCTCCTTCCTTGAGACACAGAATTTATAATACAAGCCTATACATGGCTGCTTAAAAATAAGCCTCACTGAATTCAATAAGACTTATTCCCAAACATGTGCATATAGATCTGCAGACACATCATGTTCAATATGAAGGTTAGATCTAAGAGCAGGGTGGTAATTATAAAAAAATTCTGTAGAGATAAGCTCAAAATCACTTTTTTGGGGGGAGAAAATTTCATCCTTACATAGATACAACAGAAAGTATGCATTATTCAATTTGGGAATAAAGAAATCATGACTGTTTTCTTGTATTCCTTCTCCAGCTCAGAGTTAACAAGAAGTCACACATGGGAAGCAGTTACTTCCTCCCACAGTTTCTCAATAATGCCATCTGACAACAGATCCAAACACAACGTTTATCACTCCCAAGTGCTTGCTCTGATGTGATGGTAAATGCTGCACCGTTCCTAGTACAGCCAGAGTGAACCTTTCATTGATCTAAAATGTAATCAATGCCTATTGGGGCAAGAGAGGTGGGGGAAGAATCATAGGTCCCGTTGCTCTGAAAGGGGTTCCTGCAATCACAACACGGAAGACCAAGAGAAACAAAGGCCCAAGGCTGAGATGAGAATTTGCCTCGGAATTTGTAGTGAACATTCCTTGAGGATAAACTCTAGCTGCCTGGGGAGAGGATCATTCCTTTTACTTCTAAAGAGCCGTAATAAAATCTCCTCGGCTCATAGAGTTTTATAGAATCTTTATGGAAAGCATGTAGACCTCGCACTGAGCAATGCTGGAAGCTGATGTTGTAATACAGGATGGGAGACCTTCCTTCTAAAATATAGCACTTTGGGCAAGTGTCAGGTAAAAGTCTTATTGGACATCCCAAAATCCATTCTGATTCAAGTATCAGGGAGGAATCTTGGCCAAGCTGTATTCTTTAGAGATGGACTTGGAAAGGAGAGAATTAGCCCCTGGATGCTATATCAGCTTAGTTATCTCACTCAACCAAGTCCACAAGAAAAAGACTTTGAAGGAGTGGTGCGTATCTTTGCTTCTGAGATGCCCGCCTTGTTTTGATACCAAAGAAGCTATGCAAATACTGACATCTCCCACTGGCCAGTGCTTTTTGCTGGACTCCAGAAGAAACCAAATTTGATCTCCCAGAACTCCGGAGTAGGTTACAAATGGACTTCAGGGATGGAGTGTTCATGGATGGGCTTTCGGGGTGTGTTATAAGGGCTAGGGTGGCTTGACGATAGGTCTCAGACCATTTCCACAAAGGCCTTCTAGAGGTCATCATCATCATCATCATATGCCACACATCTGACTGGGTGGCTTCCAACAGAATATTAAAAACACGATAAAACACCCTTCTGCCAGGAGCCTGATAAAGCCATAAACTTGAAAATATGCCGAGGATAATGAAATACATAATGCAAACAAGACATGGGTGCAGGTCATGGTTGGGTGGTCTTTCGTTAGCAAGTCAATGGCAGTGGTGTCCTCATAGGTCAGCCTTTCTCAACCTGTGGGTCCCCAGATGTTATTGAACTACAACTCCCATCACCCCTAGCTAGCAAGGCCAGAGCTCAGGGATGATGGGAGTTGTAGTCCAACAACATCTGGGGACCCACAGGTTGAGAACTGCTATCATAGGTCAATCACTAGCTGTGATGGCTAAATGGGGGTTATCCAGCAGTACTTGTTGTTGGAGAACTATTGACATCAGACCCATCTCATGGGACAACAAGAAGCAATTGACTGGTCTGGAAAGGCCTTTGGTCTGAACCAGCAGGGTTTGTCTCGTGTTGTTGCCCATTTTAAAAACATTGATTTTAAAATGCTATGCAATTGGATATATAAATCTGACCTTTGAACAAATTCTTATTTTATCCATCCTTTGCAATCAGTCAATGACTATTATCCCATTTTACATTTGAGTATTTATTTAATCAGAATACTTATATTCTGATTTATAGCACCAAGTCATTCTCACAGTGGCTTACAAAGGCATCATACAATACATTCGCATTCAAGTGTAGCTTGAGGAATGGAAGTAATGTGGTGTCCACGGGATACAAGGATTATCTGGGTAGCATTTCCTGTCCTCTTCCTTGGTCTTCCTTTGTGCCACTAGGCAACAAGCTCCCTGAGTACCTCCGGGGCAGGAGAGTGGGGCTGAGCAGCTAGAACTTGTTCCACCCATGATGGAGTCAAGCCTTAGAAGCCAGTGTGGTGTAGTGGTTAAGAGCGGTAGTCTCGGAATCTGGGGAACCGGGTTCACGTCTCTGCTCCTCCACATGCAGCTGCTGGGTGACCTTGGGCCAGTCACACTTCTTTGAAGTCTTTCAGCCCCACTCACCTCACAGAGTGTTTGTTGTGGGGGAGGAAGGGAAAGGAGAATGTTAGCCACTTAGAGACTCCTGAAAGGGAGTGAAAGGCGGGATATCAAATCCAAACTCTTCTTAGAACTGAGAATGAGTTACTTGTACCAGGAGAAAATGTCACACTTCAACCAGGCCTTTGGCTGATTGACATCCAATGCGTTTTAAAAGCGCGATTTTGGGTTTGGTCTGGTCTTATTTTTATTATGTATTTTGTTCTTTTCATATTGTAATTTGTGAGATCTATGGATGAAGGGCAGTATACAAATTTAATAATAATAATAATAATAATAATAATAATAATAATAATAATGCTGTCTGAGCATAGATTGCAATGCAAGTCTCACATGCTAGTCACCAAATTACCCTAGATGAACTCAAAAATTTGATCTAGAAACCCAGGTTTTTGCACACATCCAGAAATACATGACTTCTAGATGTTCCAGAAAGCTGTGACAGACAAGGTACTGAAGCATTTTTGCTGCTGAGAGTGATGTATTATTCCTTCTCATGTATTTCAGGCATAAGCCCCAGAGCAGAGGTGAATAAAAGATCATAGACATTAGAAGTAAGAGAAATCCAGTCCTGCTGCTCAGGACCAACTTTCTGCTTGACAAGAAGGTACTCCCTAGTAAACATATCGTATCTTAAGACCAGTCTTGTCTATGTCTACTCAGAAGTAAGTCTCATTGAGTTCATTGGGTCATGTTACAATAAGAGCGGCTTTCTTAAAGACGTTGAGCAGCCAAGGCTTATACTGTAGTCATTTGAAAATGGGTTCAGGAGACTTTCTAAAATTCTAAGGGTGGAATTCAACCTCACACTATTGCAAATGTTCTGTCTGTGCAAGCATATCAGCTTGCAAGATGGAATGACTGCTGTCCTGGGGATTCTCCTGACCACCACCCTGAGCCAATTTCACAGGGTGCAGGAGATGAGATGAGGAGATGAGGAGGAGACAAGCCCCACTGCTTCTGCTGATGGGGTTCATTAGGTGAATCCCACCCTGGGAATCAACTTTGAGGTACCTTTTCTAAAAATATTAAGGTTATTTCTCCTTTCCTCCCACAGAATGTTGATTTACCTTTGTTCCTTCAAAAGAATGGGACAACTGAAAACATGTAATGTTGGAAAAGATGAACTGGAAGCAACAAAAGGGATTCACAAGTGCTGATTTTGCAGGGAATTTATTATTATTATTATTATTATTAATTATTTATTTATACCCGGCCCTTCTGCCTGGGTTTCCCCAGCCATTCTGGGCGGCTCCCAACAGAATATTGAAAACACGATAAAACATCAAACATTGAAAACTTCCCTAAACAGGGAAATCACGCAAGTAGAACAGACACCCACCCACCTGACTCCTGAAAGTCACCCTGCCTTTTAAAGGCTCGCCATTGGCTCAAAGATGCTGAAATTCCTGCCCCTCCCCACCATATGTCCTTATTGTGGCATCATAAAGCAAAATTGCACCTGACCAATAGGAAAAGAAATGACCTTGTGAGAAGCTTGGAGTATGACTAGCTGAGCTGTAATCTACAAATCTTCAGGATGGCAGGTGACAGGGTGGGGAAATTGCTGGTGGTAGCCAGTCTGCTTCCTTGCTTCCCACCTTTCTCCTCAGAGGTTGAAGCTGCCTGTTAGGACCGATGCCTACAAACGCTTGTGTGCCCCACACCCAAACCACTAGCAGCTATGTTTGCAATAATAATAATAATAATAATAATAATAATAATAATAATAATAATAATAATTTATTTGTATCCCACCCTCCCCGGCCAAAGCTGGGCTCAGAGAGGCTAACAACAAGTAAAAATAGCACAGTGTACATAAAACCACACAATTAACTAATATATTCTAAAATCAATTCAGAATCAAATTAATGGCAACCATTGGGTTAGAGTTCTATGAGGATTACAGAAGGAGAGAGGGGGTCAGACTGTGCCTTGGCCAAAGGCCTGGTGGAACAGCTCCATCTTGCAGGCCCTGCGGAAAGATGTCAAGTCCCACAGGGCCCTAGTCTCTTGCGACAGAGCGTTCCACCAGATCGGGGCCATGGCCGAAAAAGCCCTGGCTCTGGTTGAGGCCAGCCTAACCTCCCTGTGGCCCAGGATCTCCAAGATGTTTTTATTTGAAGACCGTAACGTCCTCCGTGGGACATACCAGGAGAGGCGGTCCCATAGGTATGAGAGTCCTAGACCGTATAGGGCTTTAAAGGTTAAAACCAGCACCTTAAACCTGATCCTGTACTCCACCGGGAGCCAGTGCAGCTGGTATAGTACCTGGTGAATGTGACCCCGCGGCGAGGACTCCATAAGGAGTCTCGCCGTGGCATTCTGCACTCGCTGGAGTTTGTGGGTCAGTCTCAAGGGCAGTGCCACGTTGAGTGAGTTCCAATAATCAAGCCTAGTGGTGACTGTTGCATGGATCACAGTGGCTAGGTCGGGGCAAGAGAGGTCAGGCAAATGGTTAGCAAGGCAGCCCAAGTGAGTGCCTAGCTGCCTTGGTGCTTTACAAATATTACAGAAAATGGCTCCTTTTGGGGGCGAAATCTCCTCCACAACTTTGCCTCCTTAGTTCAAATCTTGCTTTAAAATATCTATCAGAGAATTCTCCGCCGTCACCAGTCAGCTATTTTCCTGATGCAGAGATGGCCTGATCCTTTAATCTGTCCGACTTTTCAATATGAAAAGTCTCATCAGCAAAGCTCATTTATTGAATGTCTTCCTCTGTTTCCCACCTCTAAAAAGGGTTGGGGGGTGGGGAGAGATAATCCCAGCCAGTTTTGCTCCTGAGATTTTTCTCATTCTTTTCTCCCACTAAAATAATAACTGCTCATATTCGGTTTGTACCTTTCACCTTGCAAAAAATAAAATATAATATCCTTGAATGCTTTATGTGCTCTGAAGCATAATGTAGCAGTGGCAGCCACAATCTAGAAAGTCACTGTGTTAATCAGCCTCTGGACTGCTGAAACCGACAGAAAGCACTTCAGGGGTTACACAGAGGGGAAAGTGTTAAAAATTGGCTTGTAGTTTTCCTTAAATGGGCTAGTTCAAATGTTAGGCTGAGTCGCTTTTTCTGTTTTGATAGTCATCTATTCACATGAGCATCAGAAGTGAGCCAGGAGTGAGTCAACATTGGGTAAAGGATGGGCTTAAACTGGGATGACATGGTTTCAAATGCCCACTCAGTCATGAAGTGTGACTATGGACATCAGTTGCCATCCCTCAGCCTACCCACAGAGTTGTTGGGAAGACAAAACTTACTAGATATCCATGCACCAATCCCCATTTCTTTCTCCTCCTTACCTCACACAATTGTTGGGATAACTCCCAATCACTTTACTCTGTGCCCCATGCAATGTGTGAACTACCTCTAAAAAGGTAAAGGTAAAGGACCCCTGGACGGTTAAGCCAAGTCAAAGGCGACTATGGGGTTGTGGCACTCATCTTTCTTTCAGGCTGAGGGAGCCGGCATTTGTCCACAGACAGATGGAACATGGGTGGTGCTGTGGTCCAAACCTCTGAGCCTCTTGGGCTTGCCAATCAGAAGGTCAGCAATTCGAATCCCCGCAACAGGGTGAGCCCCCATTGCTCTGTCTCAGCTTCTGCCAACCTAGCAGCGTAAGTAGATAAATAGGTACCACTGTGGCAGGAAAGTAAACGGCGATTCCATGCGCTCTGGTTTTCATAATGGTGTTCCGTTGTGCCAGAAGCGGTTTAGTCACGCTGGCCACATGGCCTCTAAAATCTATTGCACACAATACAAACATGCTGCTTTTTATACACTTACATATGAAAGAATCCTGGCAACTATTCTTGTGCAAAGCAGTTTTCATGAAAGTTTGGGTACCTTGAACTACGCTAATGCTAACTACCCTTTGAACTACACTAAATGATTTCATAACAAGAAATCATTTTTTTAAAATTTTATTTGAACAGATAGATCTGTGGAAGCAGAGGTTGCTGCTTCCATATGAATATTTTACTATGCAGCATTTCCTGCATACAGCTACATTTTAAGCAGCGGTTATGCTGTGCTGATATTTGCATATATAAGTTGGGTCTCAGAGTTATAGGACTGTAAGCTAGAAAGAGTTTCTCTGTCAAAGTCAAGGATAAGGATACAATTGTCTGCAAATACAGGGACCACCAGCTTTTTTTTAACCTTCCTGGTAATATGAAGTAAGTCTATGCAAAGGAACAGGGCTTTCAGTCATTTTGTGTTTGGGTGTTGGTTATAAAATGGTAGCTTTTTGCTTTCAATGATCTCCTATGCAGAAGGGTCAAAAGTTTGCAAGAAAGTTCCAAGTACAAGGGGGCACTTTACTCAGGAAGTTTTGTACAATGAGATGCTGTGCACAGGAAAGCCAAATACTCTACCTAGGAAAATGAAAATTAAGAAGAAATGGGAACCTACTCCTTCTGATGGGCTAAAACTTGGGAGAGGGGATGAGAAAGTTTCAATTAAGTCAAGTTAAAAAAAAACAGGCTGTCAGAAAGGCTGTGGAGTTAGAAACTTGAAGAGATGAAGTTTAAGAGATGCAAAAGAACTCAGATGCTTTAAAGTGTTAGGGCTTATCCTCCCTTCCTCTTGTGCCACTGCTTTCTCCAGAGGAAAATTAACTGCAGCAAAGGGAAATCAGGTTTTCTGCAGATTGCTGTTTGTTCCAATTTAGAGCTAAAGGGTGGGTTTTCCCTGGGAACAGAGCCAAGCAAGGAGAAAACCACTTGGACCTGTGTGTAGAAAGTGTTGGGATACTGCCAGGGAGACAAAGTCCATCTGAGCCCCCAAGCTCGGTGCCGGACGATCCATCGACCTCCCGTAGTCAGGCAATATCAGCAATCAGCGGCACGAAGCCTCAAGAAAAGACAGCCACATTCTTGGACTTGTGCACACTCTTTCAGCAGAATTCACACAGCAAAAGATGCACAGCAGGAGAGCATATTTACAGTTTATTCAGCGTTGGTCAGAACAAAGGAAGACATGACCGTCTGCTTCGGCTGCTCAGGCAAACAGGAAGGAAACGAAAGGAACTGACAACATAAACATCCTGTGAGACAGGAAATACGCAGGCTGTGACACAAACATCCTGCTCCCTTTTAAGGTGGAACGGAAATATCCTAACAGAAAGAAGGGGTCAAGTGGGAAAACACTTGGTCCCAGCCTTCCTAGGCAAGGGACAGGTAGAATTGTAGACGAGCTCTCAGAAAGCACAGCTGGGCACTGTAGGAGGAAACAACCAGGAGCAGAGGCAGAGCAACCCAGGGGCGGGGCAATGGGGGCGGGGTGAGTGTCCCAGAGGGTGAGATGCCCATGGTGGGTGGAGCGAACCACCCATGGCGGGCTGCTTCCTGGGCAGGGGGAAGAGAGCAGTGCTGCTTTGCCAGCAGCCTTCCTCCCTTCCCTCTTCCTTTTGATAGCTTGGGGAGGCTCCCCCCCCCCCCAGGAAGCAGCCTGGGAGTGAGGGCAACGGCACGCTGCCTTCCCGCAACTCTGAAGTCTCCCCCGAGCTGTCAAAACGAAGGGGGAGGGGCTAAGGCTGCTGGAAAGGCTGCACAGCTCTGCCCCTTCCCCCGACGGCTCAGGGTAGGCTTGGGAATCATGGGTGGGTTGCACGCCGAATATCACCCCCCTCAGTGATGACACCTAGGGCAGACCTCCTCTTCCCCCCTTCTTCCATCCCTGACCAGGAGATGATCATGGAACTGAGTAATGCAAATTGATAAAAATTGGCTTGGTTGAGGAAGCAGTCTAGGACAGATATAGCTAGATACATTTATCTATTTGTGTTTCTTTAAGATGCTCTTATGCATAACTACTCAAACTGTAAAATTAGCTTTATTCTATATATAAATCATTTACTGAAATAAAGGGGGAAAAAACACTACTGGGACCCATGGCAACTATCTTGAAGTATAAACCTAATTTGCTTTAGAAACATTTGGTCTGAGATCTGGTTATTCACTCCATGGCTAAATGCCACACGATGCTACCCAATATCAAGAATATATAGTGCTAGTTAAAGCTAAGAGCTTAAAGGGCTGTTTTGGCAGCTAAAGAAAAATAGGCATCTCCTTGGTGGCAGGAGTGAAGCTAACTTGAAGGACAGGTTGGTTTGGCTGGTTATTTGCCTCTCTGCCCTTTCATGGTGCAGGCTACAAGCTGTGTTCTCACAGTCTCCCTCTCAGACAGGTTAAAAATCACCACACGCACACACATACTTTCTCTATCTGGATTGAAGTGGACAGAAGAGGCGGAATATGCTAGTTCCTGTCAACAATGTGAGCCTTCAGACCAGGCTCCCTTGCTTCCCACTGCAGGGGCTACAAATCCTCCGGCCTCAAATTAAGCTCTTCATGGATGAGTGACACCTGTCACTTCCTGACAGACAGGATCACTGAACAAATAGCATCTCTCTGCTTGACTAGTATAAGGCAGACACAGCTTTGGTCTGTTCTGCGGGATGGAGGGACCTTTCTGTTAATAAGGGCACGAGCTACTTTTCTGAGCTCTGTGCAGAAAAGGCAGAACGGCATGATGAACAGAAAGGAATCCCGCCTTGGCTATGTCAAGGTGATGAGCAAAGAATATCTGCTTTGTTCCCGAAGTTCTCTCTGATTTCACGGGGATTTCCCCCCCTCCTCTTATTGTTTTCCCTGAAAGGGATTTTACAAGGGGTTACATGTCAGTTTGAATTTTGTGTTGGCAGCGGATGTTGGGGAGAGAGCTATGTTAGATTGGCAGCTCGAGAGATTTAAATCCTTTGGTTATGCCCACAACAGGGAAAGCACAAACACAAATCAGGAACGGGGTGAAAGACCACTCAAACTTTTCAGTGGGTGCCATTTCGGCCTGGCGTTCCCCTGCCCTCCACGATCTGATGGGGGAAAGCCCTTGGGCTTCTTCCCTGGCAGCAAAAGACGTCCCTGGGCCAAGCTTGCTGCCCAGGAGGCAGGTCCTGCATGCTCACTCAATTGGCAAATTGTGAGAGGCATGGGGGCAGGCCACTCCTAGTGGAAGACCCGTGGTTTGCTGCACTTCCTTGTCAGATCTCCCACCTCCCCTCCCTATTTTGCTGACATGTTGCTATGCTGGACCTTGCTATGGAATAGTTGGTTGCCATATTCAGGGCCAGGTTGGAATTTTCACAGTTGGCAAACTGATTCCAGCTACCTATTTTTTGCCACTCTCATAGCAATTGTCACAACTCTGGCACTTTAGGCATTTGGTCAGCGTAGAATTGGATGGGGGGAGGGAGAGAGAGAGAGAGAGAGAGAGAGAGAGAGAGAGAGACAGAGAGAGACAGAGAGAGACAGAGAGAGTTTTCAGAGTCATTATTCATCAATATTCAGATACAGATAGGGGAATATGTCTATATCTTCAGCAGGTTACTTCCACACATTTCTATCTCTAATTCTCTTTTGCTTCTACACTTTAAAAACCCTCCCTAAAACACATATTTAAATGTGTATTTTAAATTGTATTTAGATACATATTTAAATGTGTGTTTTAATACATATTTAAACATGTATTTTTAAATTTTAATGACCTGTGTAAGTTTTCTATCCAAACAAATGTTTTCTCTCAGTCTTTGTCTTTAAATGCATATTCTGATACAGTTAAACTGCTATGAGTGACAGCACTGCATTTGAAACTGCAAAATTTGGTGGATCACCAAATTCTAATCTGCACATTAGTCCACAAGATGTGGGTGAAGCCAAAGATCTGACTACCAGTGCAAGGTTTGCAGGGAGAGTGACCCACTGAATATGTTAAATCCCTATTCCTTTAATTATGAAATATCACAGAGTGGTACAGTGGCTAGATGGGGGCTCATCAGCTTTTGGGGGCTCATTGGCACATTTGGAAACCTGGCTTTTTATGTTCCTGTGCAATAAGACCAAATGACACAAGAAGTCAAACTCCCTTTTTTCATTTGGAACTGCAACCTGAATAACTGATCTTAAATTTGCAGGGTTCTTTTTTAAGAGAGAAAAAAAATCACTGGATATTATATCCAATGATGCCTAGGATGGGATGGGATGGGTTGGGAGGTCTGTAATGGTTCTGCTGATTTGGTTAAGCATGCCAGATTATGATGTAATACAATGTAGGTGTCATTATTCTGCTTGTTGTCATAATCAGATGGAGAAATGCATTTGCCCTTTACAGTGAGCTCATTTTGAAATGCATAGGCACGACTGATGACTTGTCTCTGTGCTCTGCCAGAAGCCATGCAATATAGACAATCATAGCAAAAACAACCCCATTAAAAATAAGTGCAGCCATCTGTCAACTCTCAGGGGGGTGGGAAGGTAGGTGAAAGTCTGCACGTCTCCTTTACTTCTGCAAGGTACCAATAATGTTTCATCCATGCCAAATTAAATACAACTTACGATAAGACCAACCTCACAATTTCTCTTTTAAAAAAATCTATACATGTGCTCCTGCACACAAACACATATATGTAATCAAATCCAATTATACACATTAATTATGTTTGGTTTGGCTTTTTAAAAAAACACTTTCGTATGTCAGAAGGTGTAAAGCCAAAAGATATACCTGTGGCTGGGCTATATAACTTCTAAGGAAAGATGAGTGCTCATATTTTTATTTAATTACTCATGTATTTATTCAGTTTATAAGACCAACCTTGATCAAAATGATTCCAGGGTGAATTGCCCCCAATAGGACAATAAAATAATTGAATACTAAGTATAACACAAGAACTAAAATTTAACAAAGTACTGTTGTATCTCGGAATTCAAACGGAATCCATTCCGGAAGTCTGGTTGACTTCCAAAATGTTCAGAAACCGATGTGTGGCTTCCAATTGGCTGGAGGAAGCTCCTGCTGCCAGTTGGAAGCTGCAGAATCCATGTCAGACGTTCAGGTTCCAAAGAACGTTCGCAAACCAGAACACTCACTTCCGGATTTGCGGCGTTCGGGAGCCAAAATGTTTGACTCACAAGTTTTCAGGATCCAAGGTACTACTGTACGAACAAAGAGCAAGTAATACAATCAATAGTGACAGGCATATTTGCTCCCTCCTTGTCAGTGGCACCACTCGGTGCTTCCGGTGACTGGATCTAGGGGAGTGAAACCCCATCCAGAAAATCAGGAGGAACTTTTGGATGGCAAGAGTTGTTCCATGGAAGAATGGACTCCCTCCCTCCCTTCCTTGAGGTTTTTAAGCAGAGGTTGGATGGTTTTCTGTCATACACAATCTAGTTGAGATTCCTACATTGCAGCAAGTTGCACTAGATGACCCTTGCGGTCCCTTCTAATTCTATGATCGTATGATTACAGGTGGCGTCTCTTTCGCATGGGGGTTCTGTTCTCAGCTCTCACACATGTCAGTGGAGCACTTATAAGCACACCCTGCCCCGTCACACCTTGTTCTGCCCCACCCCTATTTCACCCCATTCTGCACCCATTCTGCCTTCTCCTGGGTCCAAAAGGCTCCGCACGTCAGTGGTTGTACATCCATTGAACACACCTAAAACGATCGCTGCCTGTGCTTTCCACAGATAGTAAATAGAACTGAGCAGGAAAATGTGTTTAATCGCCCGCCTAATTATATATGTCCTTTTTTTTCCAGGAAAGAAAATGAATTTAAGTATTTGTGTTCAGTGAAAAGAAAGGGAAGCATTCAAAGTACATTGATTGATTGACTGATTAGTCACAACTAGAGGCTTGGGTTTACTAGAAAGAGATTCAAAATGAGCGACAAGCCATGTTCATCTCCCATCCGAACCTTTTCTTTTTTGCCTTTCATTTGTAAAAATAAACCCGTTTTAGGACTTATCAAGCTGGAACAACAAGGTATCATTGGCAAACAGAACACAGGTTGCCAAAGCTAGGATTGAAACTGAATGATCTGTGTTCTTTAAAAATCTGTATTTTAAGAAATAATAATGAACAAAACTTTGGGATTTCTTTCTAGGGACATTGTATTAGGGCGGGGGTAGATAAGGTCCATGTCATTCCTTCCTTCCCACCCCCCTTCACTGTACAAAGTCCATGGGTGGCATGCCATGCCAACACATTCTATTACTCTCAGCAGTATTTGGATTCCAATTGGAAGTCATGCTTTCTAGCTTGTCCAGGTGAATACTGCCTGGGAAATGTGGGGAAGATTAAAAATTGACTCTTGGATCACATCATGGATACTTTTTAAAAAAATAATAATTTTGGGGCTGTTGTTGTTTTGGATGGAATACACCCATTAAAAGCAGAAACAGGATGGAATGGGCTTCATTGTGAGCAAATGCGGAATGGACACAAACTGGGCTTATCCTGATGTGCCCATCCCTAACTAATACAGAACTCTTACTTTTTAAAAAAAACTTGTGTATGCACATCTCAAGTTATTTTGCAATCTCTTACAGTGCATTTTCACAAGGCAACTTCTTCTGCATGTGAGAAGCCCAGACCATCTCTAAATAGGCACTTGTATTGACAATGTCATGTATGACTAGCAGCAGTTAGGGAGATGCTGGATCTGCTTTCTCCTCCTGCTGCAGTCACAGGAAATACTATGTGCTCTATCAATGACTGTCTGTACTTCCTGTGGAAGGATTGTGACTTGAAGGGGGGGAGCACGCAATCTAACTCTATAGCTCTCCTTGCCAGTGCTATTTTTCTAGAAAAAGAGGTGCTTAAACTCACCATGAATGCCTCCCTTTTTTGTCTTATAATGGCAATGGAAGCCATCTGAAAGGTGTCAGAACTAGGCTTGCCATAGATCAGGAAAATTCCTGACATGTCCTTGCTTTGGGGTGTAAAAATGGCATCGGGGGAATTTTGCCAAATCAGCAAAATGTTAAGGAAAACCCGGATGTATGGCAACACGATTGAAAATGCAGCAAAAACAGCTCCAAAAGTTTAAACTCACTGTTTTAACAACAATTTGGGGTTGCTTTGCGGGTGTCGGGAATTTTACTTTTTTTGAAATATGGCAACCCGAGTCGGAACTAAGTTCCGGAGAGTTCCGGATGAAAAAAAGAGAGCTCTGCTCCCTGCCCATGGGAAATTGTGCATGCGCGCGTACACACACACAATGTTGTGATGGAGGTATCATGCAGATGCAAACTGTTCTGCAGTCCTCCCGAGGAAAGGTTTCGTGGCATCTCTATTTATTATTGCTAATGGGAATATCCATCAGAGAAAGCAAATTTAGCTTGCAAAGCAAACTACTCTGAACTGCTCTATTACGTTTCAGTGCTCCCTGCAATGCAGCAGATAAGGATCAAATCTTCCAGGAGAGGAAGAAGAGTGTGGCGCACATTTCCATTTAGACTGAGCAGCAGCAGCTGAAGACACTGACCCGGCTATTGGTGCTGCGGGTGACATCTAGCAGACTTCTTTACTGGAGAGATCAAATGTGTCTGCTGAGCAGAAGGCTAAAGGAGATATACATAAGGATGTCTGTTTGTGTTTCCCTAGTTAAAAAATAATATTCATCATTTCTATTTCTCACCTAACTTCCTTGCTGGTTGGAATAAAATACACCCTGGAGTTTAAACCATACTCATTCATTTTAGATGACTCTGGAAATGGGGTGGGGGGTGGTGGCCTTGCAGAAATGATTCAGAAGTAGGCCCTTGAAGTTGGACAGTCTCCAGCATACCTCTTTGAGTCTGTACAATTCTTTTATCTTTTCCAAGAGAAGCCCTTTCAGTTCACAGTGAATGACACCTTTGCACATACCAATCACACACTCTTGACATTTCTCTGATGAAAATAAGGATGTCCTGAGGAAAAACAGGACATTCTGGGATCAAATCAGAAACTGGGAGGGCTTCTGTAAATCTGGGACTGTCTCTGGAAAATAGGGACACTTGGAGGGTCTGACCAAACATGTGTGCAGCCTTATTTCTTGGATGAAAGTGGACTGAGGTCTGGGGGCAGGGGGGATAGATCAGATTGTACCCAGCCAAATCAGGCTTACTTAAGTCCATTAATTCAGTGTGCCTGCTAGGAGTATGACTAGCATGGATATCACACGTAAAGCAAAGTGAATCACACTAAAACACCGCACTGTATCTGGAGTAATCCTGTGTGCTTCTGTGGTGGGACGGAGGTAAATGGTAGAGAACATGGTTTGCTGCCATTCTCATGTAGCACTGGGAAAAGACACTTATATAAAACCCTAGAAGCCCACTGACACTCAGTACTGGGCCAGATGGACCAGTACATATGCGCCCACCCCCCAAGTGACTCTATTTCCCAGGCACAGTCCTGGAATTACGGCTTCTGATTTGATCCTGGAATGTCCCTTTTTCTCCCGCCAGTGCCGCCGTTGCCAAGTTCAGGGAGAGGGAAGAGGAGCTGCCGCTTGTCCTGAGCGGCAGTGGCAGAGAAGCAAGAGAGGCTACTGTCACCAAGGCCCAGCCCTGGCTCTGAGGTGCAGACAGATGGCAGGGCTGCCCTGGGTGGGAAGAAAGGGGGAGCAGCGCAGAGCAAAGTGGAACGAAGCGCAAGGAGCCTTGCTTTTTTTAAAAAAAATGTGTTGTGCATCCGCATCTAATCTTGTCCCTTTCTCAAATTTCATGGTGTGTGTTTTTCTTTTTGTAAATCTATCAAAGAATAAAATAAAATCAGGTCTAAGGGGTTTTCTCAGAACAGTGGAGGGTGTGTGCGCTGTGTCCCATTGGTGCAGCTGTGGTGGCACTTGTCCTGATGTGGGGGCAAAATGGGAGGTCGAGGAGGATCAATTGCGGGGAAGTGAGAAAAATCCCTATTTTCATCTGAGGAATGTTGGAGGGTATGTCAGTAGTCCCACATGCTATATACGGCAGCTTTCTATGTTCCATGTTCATCTAAACCAGAACTGACTAATGTAGTCAGCATAAGGGAAGCAAAGACACTTAATAATCATTTCACGGAAAACAGAATCTCTGTAGAATCAGAGAATTGTAGAGTTGGAAGGAATCCCGAGGATCATCTAGTCCAACCTGCTGCAATGCAGGAATACAGTCATACCTTGGGTTACGAATGCTGCGGGTTGTGCATTTTTGGGTTAAGGACCGCGCCGAATCTGGAAGTACCAGAATGGGTTACTTCCGGGTTTCAGTGCTCGTGCATGTGCAGAAGCACAAAATAACTTCGTGCGCATGAGCAGAAGTGCCAAATCATGTCACACGTGTACGCAGACGTTGCGCTTCAGGCTGCGAACGCTGCAGGTTGCGAACGTGCCTCCCACACGGATCACGTTCGCAACAGAGGTATGACTGTATGCTGTCCCATACAGTGGTACCTCGGGTTACATACGCTTCAGGTTACATATGCTTCAGGTTACACACTCTGCTAACCCAGAAATAGTGCTTCAGTTAAGAACTTTGCTTCAGGATAAGAACAGAAATCGGGCTCTGCCGGCACGGCGGCAGCAGAAGGCCCCATTAGCTAAAGTGGTGCTTCAGGTTAAGAACAGTTTCAGGTTAAGAACAGACCTCCGGAACGAATTAAGTACTTAACCCAAGGTACCATTGTACAGGGATCGAACCTGCAACCTTGATGTTATTCCTATCAAGTTCCTAATAGGTTTCATGTTATCTTACGTTTTGTTGCACTGACATTGAAGCTATTAGGAAACTTGTAATTATATATATTTACAAAATTGAATTAAAATTATAATAGCCTGTAAATTATTTACTGTTTATGTATATATAACAAAGCATATCATTATATTATTTTTTCTCTACCACTGCAATTTTGATTTTATAATAACAATAATAATACTCATATCTTACATGCTGCAAAATGCACACATATGCAGGCATCTCATTCAGCGGCCTACACAAAGTTATTTACTTCCAACATAAGCACCCGCAACTAAAGGGACCTTTCTTTATAATTGAAAAGTTTGCTGCCTTTAAAAAGCAGTAGGGAAGGAAAACAAGCTGTTAGCTCTCCATTTATCGGGCCAGAGTATGTCATAATGCAGCATTCAAATCATGGTGCTGAAAAACCCTTTTAAAGGCAGGAAAGATGAGAGGCAAGGAGAGAAAAGGGCTTGTGAGCACTCATGGAAATCAATAATACTTTCCATTTATATAAATGATATTTTAGCTTTCATCTTGCAGAGTCGTGAAGCATGTTAAGGAGTGTTAATACAGAGATCCACGTACATACACTCAGAAATGGATCTGGCAGCTTGTCATCCAGAAGAGGATGAACTGTGTTGTCCTCTTCTGAATGAAATCTAACCCACCCAGCTGGGTCTGGCAGGCATTGCAGAGGGTCAATTTTACCTTTACACCAGTGGTTGAAAACCATGGCTTTCACCCTAATTTCATGTGGCCCTTAGCCTTAAAAAAAGAAGAAGCAAGCAATCACTCTGCAGGTTTGTATGGCAGAAGGTGTTCCTTCAGGTAACCTGGTTCCCAAGTTGTTAAGGGCTTTGTAAGTCAATAAAGGTAAAGGTAAAAGGACCCCTGACCATTAGGTCCAGTCGTGACCGACTCTGGGGTTGCGGCGCTCATCTCGCTTTATTGGCCGAGGGAGCCAGCGTACAGCTTCTGGGTCATGTCGCCAGCATGACTAAGCCGCTTCTGGCGAACCAGAGCAGCGCACGGAAAGGCCGTTTACCTTCCCGCCAGAGCGGTACCTATTTATCTACTTGCACTTTGACGTGCTTTCAAACTGCTAGGTTGGCAGGAGCAGGGACCAAGGAACGGGAGCTCACCCCGTCGCGAGGATTCGAACCGCCGACCTTCTGATCGGCAAGTCCTAGGCTCTGTGGTTTAACCCACAGTGCCACCCGCGTCATACCAGGCCATAATCATGGCAGCTGTTGTATTAAGAACAGTGCCACCTGCTTAGGGTTGGTCATTCCACTCAGCAACCCAGGACACTATATTCTGTAACTACTGCAGCTTTCAGACCAACTTTAATGGCAGCCCCGCCTAGAAAACATTGCAGTAGTCCAGCCTTGAGATTGCCAATGCATGGGTTGCCGTGACCAGCCTAGCCCTGTTCAGTAACAGTCATAGCTACAACACTACCCAACTCCTGCAGCCCCTTGGGTAACAAACAGAGATCAAGGAGCACCCCCGGACAGCACATTCGCAACCCCATCAAGAACAGGCAGATCACCTAATCCTGATAAGATGGAGTCCTTGTGGATAGGTGGGACTTCTCTGTCATCTCAAGATTCAGCTTCAGGCCATTGGTCCCCAATAAGTAATCATGATAAGCCTTTTAAATGAAGCAATTGCAACATGAGCATGATAGGTTTTAACCACACCAGCAAGGCTTCTTGTTTCAGGCTACCCTGACCTATTTAAAATGCATAAAGCAGAGCTAATGAATCCCTCATAAGACACTCCACTCTAACTATGTTCAGACATTCAATTGTGTACAAATGAACATAGGTTGAGGGTTGGCTGGGGGCATGACTTATGGGTCTGCTACATAGGAGCCAACTCCTAGGGGCCGAGGGGTCTTTGCCCCTCTCCAATAAAATATTTGAGGAGCTGGGATTCCCCATAGTTGATGGGCATTTCCAGTGCTTATTTTCTAGAAAAAAAGGTGTCAGTAGTCATCATGAAGTTGTAACAGTAAGTGACACACTGTTTAACAAAAAAAGAGAGGTGCTGGTACTGTCTGCCCCTGAGTACTCCCTGAAAACAAGCACTGGGCATTCCCATTCAAATGATGTGTGTGCACCGCATCATGTGATTGGTAATGTGGGGCTGGGTTTACCTGCCCCCCAATATTTTATTCAATTTGGCACCCCTGGTCCACCACTGAACCCCATGCATTGAAGCAAGTGGACAGACAAACCACTTTCCAGAATATATAGTAGATAATATGGTGTGGTAAGGGACGCAGGTGGCTCTTGCCAATTGGAAGGTCGGCAGTTTGAATCCCCATGACAGGGTAAGCTCCCGTTGTTCGGTCCCAGCTCCTGCCCACCTAGCAGTTCAAAAGCACGTCAAGTGCAAGTAGATAAATAGGTATCACTCTGGCGGGAAGGTAAACAGCGTTTCCGTGCACTGCTGTTGTTCACCAGAAGCAGCTTAGTCATCCTGGCCACATGACCCAGAAGCTGTCTGCGGACAAACGCTGGCTCCCTTGGCCTATAGAGCGAGATGAGCGCGCAACCCCAGAGTCGTCTGCAACTGGACGTAACGGTCAGTTACCTTTTAATATGGTGTGGTATGCGATAAAAGAATGAGACAAGTTCCTAGAGTTCTGCTTGAACACAAGCAGAAATGAATTCAGAGGGATACCATAGGAATGGAGGTGCATTAATATTACCATGATGACAAAAGGAGTCTCATAAAAGCCCTCCAGAGAGCAGAAGTCCTTATGAAATGATAAATCAGTCCTCATAAATGAAAGCGTTTACATTTGCAGAGCAGCTTCACAGATTGCTTAGCATCATAATTCGAGTATTATTATTTTATTTTTTTAAAAAAAATTTTTACTGCTAGTTTACTTTACTGCTCTGCTGTAAATCCAACTTAGACAATCTTGAAAGGATTTTCTGGAAACATCAGATTCCAGGGCAAGTTTACCTGTGCCCCTCAAGCTGCCTGAGTTATGTCTCAATTGTCTCTCATATTAAGCCAAATTGGTAGCACTTTACTCAGTGGCTGGTTTTACAAAGCTTTATGAGACCATGGCCGTGATTTCAATAAATACTAATTAGTTACTACGAATCCATTCACTGACTCAGGATCAGACACATTCTAACAGGTGATGCAATCAAATGTCTTCTCCCTGATATTTAAGGAAATCAAAAGGAATGACTTTTAGGCATTGGAATAAAAACAATATTTGGCATTACAAACAATTTGCCCCAGGCGCTACGCCTCAATTATTGCATGGTTTCTGCATTTTCTTCTGTGGGGAAAAGGAGGGAAGATCCAAGCAGCATGAAATAATTCATAATAGCCAGCTCTTGTCAAAGACACGGATAATATGCAGTTTACATCAAGACTGCCAGAATGCAATGATGTGCTAAGATACAGTCTCTTTCATCTTAGGCAAATCAGTTCTAAGGAAAAGCCCTTAAGAGTTATCTGTGAAGGATGGGGGCAAGCCAAGGATCCAAACTGAGATGGGGGCAGAGTGGCGGACTTGACCTTGCATGTCAAAATGTGTCTCTGGTGAGCCAAGACAAAGCTAGAGGGATCAACCACTGTCACTGTTAAAGGCGATATGCCTTTAAATCCCATTTGCTAGGAATCATAGGTGGAGAGGTTGCTGGTGGGCGCAGCTTCTGCTTGAAGGCTTCCCATAGGGTTTCTGGCTGGCCCCTGTGAGAACAGAGGCTGGGCTAGATAGGCCTTTGGCCTGGTCCAGCAGCCTATTCAATCTGACTCAGTGGGGCAAAGCTTAACACACTCCTATGTTTATGCTGTTGACTGCCTTTCAGGAGAGGGATCCTAGGTTCCTGTCCTGTTGTTTGACTTCCCATGATCACGTGGTTTGCCACTGTGAGGACAGAATTCTGGGCTCAATAGGCTTTGGGCGACTTTCACAACAAACGTTTAAAGCACTATGATACCATTTAAAATGTCTTTCCCCCAAAAAAGAATTTTTTGAAAAGTTGTAGTTTGTTAAGGGGACCCATAGTCCTCTCCCAGAGCCACAGCTCCCAAATTGGTTCAAAAACAAATCCCTCTTCATAAGAAACTCTGGGAATTGTAGCTCTGTGAGGGGAACAGGGGAACTCCAAACAACTCCCAGCACCTTTAGCAAACTACAGCTCCCAGAATTCTTCAGGGGAAGCCATGACTGAATTACAGAGCTTTAACTTTATGGTGTGAATGTGGCCTTGGTCTGATCCTTCAGGGCTTTCCTTAAATTCTGGGGGTTGGGTAAGAATGTCTATAGAAAAAGCCATTCAGCTATGGAAGCCGTTGGACTATCCCTACCCAACAACACACAACTGGGAACCTAATCACATAGAGAAGAGGCAGATGGCTAAGCTATCAAATGCAAGCTGACTCACTGGGTTAATCAATTAGATACTAATCCATTTCTGGATCTCAGGCAGAGAGGGAATTCTAAGGAACAATGGCATTATAACACACACAACACAATTCTGGATGGTGAAATCTGAACAATATGTTGGAATTTAACCGGTGTGTTTAATGTTAAGCAAAATAGTTCAGTTCTGAGCCAAAGCTAGGATCTTCAACACCTCATCTTTGTACTGGTTGCTGGTTCTTCAGAAGATCACTTTCGGAAAGTCTCAAAAGAAGCTGTCTTTCTGGCTGCCAATGGGACGTGGAACTGCCTTGGTTCCTTGTGGACATTCCCCCACTGTCAGGCACAAGGCCCAGAAATAGAAAAAGAAACCGCAGAACTGAACCAAAGGACCAGACTGGTGAGAAAAACACCTAAGGCAGAAGTTCATTTCAGAATTGTGGGTCACCCAAAGAACTCTGCTGGATAAGGAGATGTCCAGACTGCACCCAATGTTTTGTCCAAAGGTAGCACTCCAAAAAGCAGCTAAAGGATAACACAAGGGAAAACAAACGTAAGAAAATATGTAAAAGTGGCCAGAAGTCAGAGTTCCACAATCATTGTTGTGAGGGGCATATACTATATATATATACCACAAATCTCCTGGATAGGTTTGCTAGTCATCCCCTCATCCTAAGGAACCCCAGGAATTGTAGTTTAGTGCTAGATATCTTCATAAACATCAATTTCTAGGATTCTCTAGTGTCAATTTCCTTTGTGGCCCCTGCCCACTGTTTCTAACACACACACACACACACACACACACACACACACACACACCCCAGGAAAATATAGGGAGGCATATATTCACTCCTCCGCCCTCACGAAACTTTGGATAAGGCAGTTTAACCACATATGTGTTCCATCCCTCTTTCACACACATCCTTCAGGTGTCCCCTTTAGAAATTTATATTTTGATTGAAAATGTGTTTTCACTTATGGATGGTATACAACAAAACAGTTTTGCTAGCACAGACATTTGGGGCTGTGCAATGGAACTCCCCCTCCCTCTGCTCTTCCCACATGCCCCCATGCAACCCATAGATCTGGAGCCTTGCTGAGAACTGATTTAGGGGGGTCTGTTGGGGGAGGGGTGCAGTAAGAGGAGAGGGAGGGGAAGTTCTGTTGCCCAGTCCTAAATGTTTGTGCTACCACAACGGTTTTCTTGGATTCCTTTAAACATGTATTGAAATGTGAATGTTTGTGAAGATTTTGGAAAAAAATCCCGATTGATGCCGATTTGGGACAGAAATGTCGGAATTCATGCAAACAGGTCACATGGAACAGAAATAGATGATTTGTCCATGCCTAATTAGAACACACACACACACATACACAATGTGTGTTCATACATGCATGTATATGCACACACAGTGCTGAGGTTTTGCTTTCACTTCACAAAGACGCTTTCCAAGCACAGTCTTGCAGGGAACATTAATCGGCACACAGTCTACAGAAACAAGCCCATTTTGTAGTACATTATCATCCTATCTTAACTTTTCATATATAGTGTATACCGCCAAGAGAGAATCAATGTACTACACTGAACACCTGCGCCACTGTGGGGAAAAGACAGATTGTTCCCAGAGCTTAAAAGAACAAGCACTACCAGTGCTGCCGCCGCTGCTGCTACTACAGAGTAATCAACACTGGGGGAAGCTAAAGGTAGGAATGCACACTGACTTGATCAACTGCTACAGCTGCTGTAAAGTAGATTTGGGCACAGTGCTACAGATTATTTCAAGGTACGGATGGGTGGATCTGCCTATTTCCCTTCCACATCACTTTCACATGTGTGCAGTTGTAAATCTGCCCCGTACCATGTTTGAATAATCTGTCCCCAGCCAACAAACCACCCATAACTAAGGTGACCCTGCCCCCTGCTTGCCCCTCCATCATAGCTGTCAACTTTTCCCTTTTCTTGCAAGGAATCCTATTTGGAATAAGGGAATTTCCCTTTAAAAAAGGGAAAAGTTGACAGCTATGCCCTCCATAAAACATACTACTTGCTGAATTTTCTGCCCATTGAAGAACTCAGCCCAACTTATCCCTTCTTTTCTGCAGCTCACTTTGCACCCCATTTTCATGTTTACTCAGCGGCGTAGCGTGGGTTGTCAGCACCCGGGGCAAGGCAAGTAATTTGCGCCCCCTAACCCGTGGATTTGCGCCCCCTAACCCTACAAATCTATGCCTATGAATGATGGTCCCTCTCTCTCTCTCTTTCTCATATTCCAATTGATTCCCATTTCCGCCGATCAATCCCCGAAGCTCTCACCCAGCGAAATTCGTGCGTAATTACGCTTCGCCATCCCTAATCCTGCCGCTTCCACCGGGAAATCATGACGGTGCGTTTCTCCTCTCCAAACTTTCCCCGGCCCTTTGCCGGCCGGTGCAGCCCTTTTGGCTACGAGCTCCCCTCCTTCTCTGCCCGCTTCCGACCCCACCTCCCCGTCCAGCCTCCCTACCTCCTGAAAAAAGGCGCCGGCGCCGAGCAGGACACCCCCGCGGCCATCGGAGAGAGGCGGGGCCGAGGGAGGCAAGCCAATGGGCGAGGCGGGGGTAGGTGGCCACGGGGGCGGGTGCTGCCGCAGTCCTCGGGTGGGCAAGGTAGGAGCAGGCGGAGGCTGGCCGGCCGCTCTGACAATAGGGGCGGGCCGAGGGCACGACGCGGCTGGGCCCTCTGGACTCGCGCCCCCCCCAGATGTTGCGCCCGGTGCGGCCGGCACCCCTGGCACCCCCCACGCTACGCCACTGTGTTTACTCCCCTGTCCATGCCTTCTTCTCCCTCCTTTTTTTTTTTTTTTTACATTCCCCCTTGCTCACAGAACACCCATATGGTAATATCTTGGATCCTCCTCCTCTCACACATTGTAGCTGCTAATTACCCTTTTCACCTCCTGCCCAATCAATAATCCACCATCCCCTCCTATTTGGCAGCCCTCCACCTTGAACCCTCACTTTCATCTTCATCCTCCTTTTCCTCCCGCCTCCTCCCTCCTTTTCTCCATTCCCTCTTGCACACGCAAACCGCTTCACTTCCATACCTCCTCTCTCATGTTCTGCAGTCCTTTTTGCTCGAACACACCATTTTCACTCCTCCTTGCGCAGGGACTGCTGCCATTTCCGTGCCTCCTCTCCTCCCTGTTCTGTAGCCCTCCTACTTCTGCAGATGTTGGGCGGGAATCACCAAACAATTCACGTCTGCGCAATACCTTCATGAGGCCTTCCACCTGCACAATAGGACTTCCACCTTTGTCCTCCCCCTGTGCCCCCAACATCCCTGGATTTGGCCAAAGAGGCCAATCTATGAAGAGGACCAAAACAAATTTCCTACTCAGCCCCTTGATAGTAATTGGGTACTGGTCGGAAACTGTAGATGGCAGTTGAGAAACTGAAGAGAGAAGGATGCTGGTGGAACCATGCCTGATATCCCACATTGACTCCTCCCTTAAACTGGCATATTTACCAGCTGACAACCCAGAAGTGGCTTTTTGCCCTTCTTCAAGTCTTGCTGTAAATGCACCCTACCTGGACTTGCTAAGGTTGGGTGGCATAAATTCCATATTAGGTGTACAGTGGTACCTCAGGTTAAGTATTTAATTCGTTCCGGAGGTCCATACTTAACTGGAAACTGTTCTTAACCTGAAGCACCACTTTAGCTAATGGGGCTTCCTGCTGCTGCCACGCTGCCGGAGCACAATTTCTGTTCTCATCCTGAAGCAAAGTTTTTAACCCGAGGTACTATTTCTGGGTTAGCGGAGACTGTAACCTGAAGTGTATGTAACCTGAAGCGTATGTAACCCAAGGTACCACTGTATAAACATAATTTAGCTGAATTTCTTTTCTTTTCTTTTCTTACATATCCCTGACATTAGCAATATCTAGAAAATGTTGTTTTGTTTTATTCCAATTATATAACTTACTCATTTTTAAACTCAGTTTAAAATAGACATTTTTGAGCTGACTTTTCAGAAACTTCTAGATTTTTGACATATCTCTTGTAAATTGGAATAGGGCTTCAGAGGAGAAGCAGATGATCTTGCAATCTGCATGACATGTCCTGAGGGGGTGTGCTGTACAGATGAAAACCCCGCAAGCCTTAATATTGCTTCCCAAACTGAGAACAATTAGCCTTTCTCATTCTGCCTTTCTCAAATTCTCATGGGATTTTTCAGCCAAAGAAGGTCTCTTAAAGAGAGATATTAACAAGGCAATTATTACTCTATCTAAAGGATAAAAATAAAATGATTACATCTCTGACTTATAAATAAATCTAATATGTATTTAAGAAAGTATATTAGTTATGCGATTAGACCAGGGTTTCCCAAACTTGGGTCGCCAGCTGTTTTTGAACTACAATTCCCATCATGCCTGGCCACTGGTCCTGCTAGCTATGGATGATGGGAGTTGTAGTCCAAAAACAAGTTTCCCAAGTTTGGGAAACCCTGAATTTTGTTGGGCCCTCACAAAGGCTGGCTTCTTGTGCATTAGGTGTCACTTTGCTGTGTTCAGGTGAAGCTCTTCAGGATATTTACAAACCAGCTGTGAAAAGGTACAACAGCTTTTCTAATGAGCCAGGCCCAGCACAAAGGGTGCCCAGTTGTCCCCATGCTTCTTCAGTACACTTGTTTGCTGTTAGGAGAGAATCCACCTCCACCTCAAAGGCTTACTTTGCTCAAATGTGCTTTGAGTGTGACAGATATTGATTGCACAGCTTCCGCTTTGCTCCCAGAACTGGGACTTTTGAAAAGCGAAAATAAAAACAGTCAAACGTGGCAATGGAACAGGTGCTGAATCAGACAACTGCACAGTTATAGAATGAGCACCAAGGCATGACGCCTATCAATATATGAACAATATATAAACATATGTGAAATCTAAGGCAATGAATATAAAGGCAATAGAGGCTGGATTTAGCATGTGTTAAAAATTAAAAACACAAGCACATTTCCAAATGTGGAAGAAACAGTTTATGGAAGCAAGGTTTGTTCTGCCTCTGATAACGGAGAAACAACATAGCTTATAGACAGACACACAAACACACCTGTAACATCTTTACTCCTTTATACCTCTCCCACACATTCACAGAGCCAGTGAGGGTCCCCGGGGGGGATGACTGTGCTTTCAAGCCTCCTAATAATTCATGACAGGCAACGATGGACAGAAACAGCCAAACAATAAAAGTCAGATGAATTCAACTCGCTGGATTCACTTATTACAAAATGGGACTGTTAATATCCATTTAATGAAGGAAGCTATCATTCTGAGAAGAGGTCATTCTCCTAAGCTGATGGCATCAGCTGAGCTGATGGAATGGGGTGATTTGGCTTATGGGGAGCGGGGGGGGCTGAGACTCTGAAAATTATAGCATCAGTTTAAAATACAAATGGCAGTTAATACCCTTCTTGCATCACAGGTATAACTGAGGGAATAGCATCACCTCATTACCAGAGGCCACTCCAGAAGCCTTGGAAATATTCTTTCAAGAGGCCTTCATTGTACCTGAAGAACTCTGAAACCAAAATTCAATTTAGGGCCAAATTCAATTATTTCCTTCTTCATATTCTCCAAGTCAAACAAACTTTTGCAACTAGAAGTAATTAAGGCAGAATGGGGGGAAATGGTGGCTGGAATAGTATCAATTTCAAAAGAAATATTGAAGAACAAAGAGTGACAGTAACCCCAACATTAAGTTAGTTTGGCCCCCATCTGCACTATAGATTTAAATCTTACCACTTTACACAGTCAGGGCTCACGGCGAAGTGGAACCACGCTATTAGCCCAACCACCCCCACGGCCCAGTATTCTTCTTGAAGCAGCCATGTGCTGCATACAGTTGTCTGCAGAGAAATTCCCAATCATATGTAGCCCCTCCATGGACATAGATGCTCATGCTCTGGAATTTTATTTTATTTTTTGCAAATGACCTCACACAATGCATGCTTGTTGCAAGAGGACCCAAGGGTGGAGAGTGGGTCTAAAAATGTGGCTCCAATCTGCTTTCAACAGAGATATGCCCTATGCTTAGGTAATGCATGGCCAGAACAATATTTATTCATGAATCCACCCATCCTTTCCACATCCCATTTGGCTGGTAGCACATAATCCTTTTAAAAGAAAAAGAGAAAAATACATTGCTGCTTATGGCATACATGCAAACACAGATAGACTTTTTTGTTTTGGTTCAGCTGCCATCTCTGGCCAAAGTGGGATTTCATGTTTTTGTAATTTTACAAAACCAAGGGAAAAAAATATTTTTAACACAGCTCAGAACACAGCATGAGCTACAATGTTACAATCATATCACATTTAACAACAGCAACAGCAACAAGCTATTATTACACATGTAAGACTCATAAATTGATGACTGCAGTATCAAATGATGGTTCGCATGTGTAAATGGAACAGAACAGATACAACACCACAGGCATATATCGCTTCATACAGAATACTTTTCAGTGGAGTCTGTTCACATAGACAGTAGTTCATCATCAGAAAAGAAGTCAAGCAATTGCATATATATATATATACACACACACACAGTGGTACCTCGGGTTAAGTACTTAATTCGTTCCGGAGGTCCGTTCTTAACCTGAAACTGTTCTTAATCTGAAGCACCACTTTAGTTAATGGGACCTCCTGCTGCTGCTGCACCACCAGAGCACAATTTCTGTTCTCATCCTGAAGCAAAGTTCTTAACCCGAGGTACTATTTCTGGGTTAGCGGAGTCTGTAACCTGAAGCGTATGTAACCCGAGGTACCACTGTATGCATGAATTAGCTACAGGTCAACTCTTTGCGCTCAACCTCCTGCTTTGATTATGCAATTAAATAAACCCTTGCAATTGCAATTGCAGCAGCCCACCCTGAATATTGATTTAGTTCTCAACCTTTGTAGATGACAGTAGTAGAAAAAGCAGTCAACGTTCTGCCTAAGACTTTTCTCTAATGGTTCTTCCATGACACAGTGCCCTTCTCATTTTTAAAAGGACTCTGCCTTGCACAAGCAAGGTCCATGTAAAACTATGCATTAACTTCCCTGCTTTATTTCTTTATTTTGATGTTATTTATCTTTTGTCTGAAAGTCCTCAAACTGCTGCAATAACATAAGCTGTGGGTCCAACTTCTGTGCTCCATGGGTCCACCTTTCTCTTTTTTTCAACTCAGTACAGTGGTACCTTGGGTTAGGAACTTAATTCGTTCTGGAGGTCCATTCTTAACCTGAAACTGTTCTTAACCTGAAGCATCACTTTAGCTAATGGGGCCTCCTGCTGCTGCTGCACCGCCGGAGCACGATTTCTGTTCTCATCCTGAAGCAAAGTTCTTAACCCAAGGTACTTTTTCTGGGTTAGCGGAATCTGTAACCTGAAGCATATGTAACCTGAAGCGTCTTTAACCTGAGGTACTACTGTACTTTGCACAAGCACTTGCTAACTTTCCAGAAAGCTGAAGCAAGATCTAAATGCCACATTCAGGGTGTGATCCTGGCATTCTCAGGATGTGAAACAACAGCCCCCAAATACACTGGCCCTCCCTGCCAGCTTCCAAACTCACTTGGGTTACCACCAGGAACCATTCCCACTCATGTTCCCTGTGCTGGGATCACAATATGTAAGTGCTGAAGCACATCTGCTTGAGGGTTTAATATACTGTGTAATTGGAAAGAGAAATCCAGACCACAAAAGAGAGAAAAGATACAGCTCAGTTTTATTAACCCAACCACACATTTCAACCACAACGGAAGATAGCTATTCAACAATGATAGCTCTCTGCTTGTGGGTTCAGTTAACACCTTCAGAAAAGGGGACGAGCCAGTCTCTTGAATTTTCAGATGGAAGTGAGACATCCTTTTCTGGTCAGTCCAGGGCAAGACTTCACTGATGGAATGGGCAGATGATATTGGAACCTCCTTAATCGGGGACTTTTGGGGCTCATCCATACTGTTGGTCAATGCGGATAGGAAGCTTCCTCTACCTCCATTAATTCTCAGATGGCTGTAGTGTTGTGAGTTTGTGAGGTGGGGGGACAAGTTTCTTGGTAATGGCCCCCTAAGTATGGGTTGTTAAGGTAACAAAGGAAGTGGCTCTGTGCCAGAGGAAATATGGGTGGGTCCTCTACCCTCAACTGTCTGGTAGTCAGAAAGACTTAAGCAGAGTTGAGATGTGTGAGCTAGAAGCCAGAAGCAGGCAGTAGGCTGGTGAGCTGAGAGACAGAGCCTGATTTCTGTTGGGATCCCAAGTTGTGGCCATGGGACAAGCTAACCCTATTGGTATGTTCATGCTTTCAACCCTGCCATTGTAGGCTCAGGTAGTATATATATGTAAATAAATCATATATCATAAAGACACCAGAGTCTCTGCTGTCCTTTAATCCAAGGAAACTAAACCCTGGGTAAGCGCCTGGAACCCCTGGAATCCCACACCGCTTAGAGATTGGGGTGGCGTGCAACACTATGATACTTTCTTCCAAATCACTGCCTTTCCACATGTTCCTCTCCCTTGGTCCTTATTTTCTCATACTCTCTCCTTTTTGGTGTATCCCTGGTATGAGAAAATCTGGACTGAAGGACTGGAAGTGTGTGAGAGCAGTGGGCACAGTATGCTAAGTAACTGTGGGAGGAGGAATGGAAAATATGGAGGACAGAAGTGCAACGGAGTGTCTGAAAACTTGAACAGAATAATCCATTCAACAACAACAACAACAACAATAATTTATTACTTATACCCTGCCCATCTGGCTGGGTTTCCCCAGCCATTCTGGGCGGCTTCCAACAGGAGATTAAAAATAAATTAACACATCAGTCATTAAAAAAACTTCCCTAAAGAGGGCTGCCTTCAGATGTCTTCTAAATGTCAGATAGTTGTTTATTCCTTTGACATCTGATGAGAGGGCGTTCCACAGGGTGGGAGCCACTACCAAGAAGGCCCTCTGCCTGGTTTCCTGTAACTTTGCTTCTTGCAGTGAGGGATTCACCAGAAGGCCCTCAAGCTGGACCTCAGTGTCTGGGCTGAACGATGGGTGTGGAGACGCTCCTTCAGGTATACTGGGCCGAGGCTGTTTAGGGCTTTAAAGGTCAGCACCAACACTTTGAATTGTGCTTGGAAATGTACTAGGAGCCAATGTAGGTCTTTCAACATTTTGTTTTGCAGCACACAACAGGACATAAGAAGCACACTGCTGATCAGACCAGTAATCTAGACTGCTGATCTAGACCAGCATTCTCTTCTCACAGCAGCCAACCAGAGGCCTGTGGGAAGCCCACAAGCAGGACTTGACCACAACCACACTCTCCCCTCCTGTGGTTTCTAGCAACTAGTATTCAGAAGGGTACTGTCTCCAACAGTGGAGACAGAACACAGTAAACAAGTTCTAACCCTGATGGCTATCACAGCAATCTTCCCCTCATGAACAGCAATGCAAGGATCAGAAAGAGGGCAATGAGGGTAAGAGCATCATGGGAATATAGTTCTTCATCCGTTTCACCTGATGCACACTTCTTAGGAATGTGTTCCTTAGTATGAGAGTCACCATCAGGCTCTCTAATAAGTATGCATGTTGTGTCATGGAATTCTACTCAATATTGATCTAGAGCAGAACTCTGACATATAGTTAGCAGAATAAAAACTTAAATATGTTGCAGGATTCCCAGAAAATAGACCAGAGGCATTTGTATTTCATCCAGCAGAGCTTTACTGCTACTGAAGGCAAATGAGCATAATGGTCACAAATCCAATACATTCAGAACTGGCACTGTCCATAAGAAATCCAATTGCAGCAGACTTAACTTAAACTTACAATAACTTATAATAAGTCTAAACCTTAACACTAAGCATACTCTGTACAGAACAGCACACCAGAAGGACTGTACTTAGGTAACCAGAGTTATTAGGTTACAACTCCATGACCACTGACCATGCTGGTTGGGAGTTGGAGTCTAACAACATCTGGAGGGTTGCATATTCCCCATCCCTGGTATATCTGATGTGGAATCCTTGCATGATTAACATCCCGGAAGGGTGGCATAGGAATTAGAATCATAGAGTTGGAAGTGACCCCAAGAATCATTAGCCAACCCCCCGGCGATGCAGAATATGCAGAAACCTTGATGCTATCAGCACCACACTTCCCAAAATATTTCTTTGCATAAAACCATCAGTAATCCAGCACTGAAGATATAAAAATAACGAGGAACAAAAATCTGGATATTTTTTTAAAAAAATAATTAAACAATAAAATCCAAGACAGAATGAAGTAAGGTCTGTCAAGCTACCTACTCGTACATTTCCTCCTTTCCCAAAGATTCTCCCCTTTGATTTTCCCTGACTACTTTTAAAATCTCCAGTAATGGCACCTCCTTAGGGAGACCTACTCCCACATCCTCATAAATCTCACTGTCAGGGATATTTTTTCCCCTGACATTCCGCCTCAAGCTTCTGTTTACTTGAAAAACCAAGGGATGAAAACAACAGAGAAACACTCATCTGAAACCTCAGCAGAATTGTCTTCGAACAGAACTGCGTCTTCCCAATTTTCTGGGAGGCATCAGCACTTCTTTAAATAGCCCTATTAAGATGAGAATTGGCAGAGACTGTTCTTTGGGGCAGGATGTATGTGTATGCATGTATGTTTGGGTGGGTGAGGTGGGGGCAGGCGAGGAGAGGAAGAAAATGTAAAGGCGGCCCTGATCTTGGAGAACACAATAGATGCAGTTGCAACAAAGTGCCCTAAGGCAGGTAAGTCAGCAGGGCCAGTAAACAGGATCAAGGTCAAGACATAACCATCAGTACTCTGTCTAGAGCATAATGCAGACTTCCCTCCGGGCATCATTTATTCCAAAGAACATTGTCGGCCGGACAAGACCACAAACACAAGGTAAGGAATTCCCTGTTGACTTTGGGATCACACATAGAATGACCTGGTGGTTTCTTTCTCTCTGTGTAAGTTTTGTTCAATGGACAAATAACATCTCAAAAGCCATCTGGGGAGAGTGGGGAGAGGAAATGTCAGTTAATATTACAGTAAGCAAAGTTTAAGGAAGAAATTGAATCCACGGCAATGCGCCAGAGCTACTTTCATGTCATGGGTGAAAATGTTCTGTCTCCAAAGGAATGGGCTGGTGCACACATTACAAAAGGCTATTTGATGCATCACCACTGCTCATAATGGAAAACAAAAGCTGTGAATGAAGCTTTGGTTGGATAAAGCAAGAGGTTTACTACAGCATTTTTTGGAACCATGGCAGCCGAAATATGTGGCTTTGGCATGTTGGTCATTGCCACTAGGAAGTTGTGGCTATATCTTCTGAACACTGGATTTATACTCTGTACAAATGCACCTTCAGAATTTGGTGGGATACACTGTGTGGAGTTTTCTAGAATAAGAACAATCATTCTTAACTGAGTGTAATTTTCTCTGACTCACATGCAATAGGCAGTCTTTAACTGCTGGGTCCCATCACCACAAGGATTTCTGCTTGTGAAGTGAGACTCCCCCCTTCTCCCCACATACATGTGTCAAAACTGCATGTTTATTATGAGAAATTTGCAATAAATGCTGATGAATTTTCAAGAGGATAAAAAAAGCAAGCTGCACATGAAACTGAAGAACTGGAATTGACAGCTCCTTCCACCCTTACCTGTGACTAAGTAGAAATCAATGAAACTTCCTTCTGAGTGGACATGTATAGCATTGCTAGCACACCAGGGAGAGGAGTTAAAAAAACCAAATATGGGCAAATAGGTTTAATTATCAAACAATAACTTGAGGAGCTGCAAAACATACCATGCAGTCAAGATTTAACCAATGTAACCAAATCAAATTAAATCTATGCAGATGTTCATTAACAGATGGTGGTAATTTCTACCCCCATCACCTGGGCAAGTTAACAGCCACATACTGGCTGTATGTTTCTTAAGACTCCTCCCTCCCCATTGTGTGGACCATGGGTGTAAGAGCGTGACAGGCAAATGGCGGCTCCACTGGCCAATGTTCACCTCAATGTATCTGTTAGGCCAAAGTACACCCCCCCAGCACCCTCAGGCCATGCTTGACAACAGTGACTAAGGGATGCCTATAATTCAACACTGCCTCAGGTAAGTGCTCCATTCCTTCCGAGATCTTCTCACCTGCTTGGACTACATGCCAATTAGCCAAATTGAAGGAACACCACTTCAACAGACAAACACCAGTTGACAGTGTGGAGCAGGCAAAAGTGGAGGAGGGTTGTAGCAAATTTGTACCTGTCCCATAAAGGCATTGTCCTATGAATCAAAACAGATCTTCCTGGTCACAGACACATAGGACTTAGTATAAAATACCCATAATGACTTTATACATTCTTAGCTCTGTCCTCTCAAGTATTTAAATAATATAATGAATGAGTGAAGGGGTTCTAAGGACTCACAAATCACATACCTTTGTCAATAGCATGAAAAGTAAGCATTGTATGTTTTATTGTCCCCTCTTCACAATGTTTCTCTGTTTGCTTGCGCATATGAACCGTAAAGATTACTTACGAAGATTTAGAGTAATGTTGCAGCCTCCTTAAATCCAGTACTCACGCTCTGTGACTTTATAAGTCAACAGCAAAGCATGTAATGCAGCTCACTAGTGGATTATTAGGAACTGCTGGGTTTTGGATTGAGCAAATTGCAATCTGGAACACTACAACTGAGATTTTTAGGCTATTGTCATAAGAAATGCGTTCACAGGAAATCATCATCTCTGTGTTCTTTCTGAGAACTTGCTCTTTGACTATGTTCTCAAGAGCAAGGGTGGATCTGCTATGAAACTAATGAAGCTTAAACTTCTGAGCCCCTAATCCCAGAGGGGTCCCAGAAGTGAATTCAGTCCACATTGCTTTAAAATTTTGAGTCTACTAGACCCAATTCGAATCACATGACTCAAAAACTATAAGGCATTGCAAAAGTTTATTCACACCAGGGACTTTGACATGTGAGATAATCCAGAACAAAATCAAAATCTGAGATGTAGTAGTTATTTTTCTTTTTTTAAAAAAATGTGGTGATCTGTCATGGAACAACCCACTTAAAGAAGATAACAGTGGTTACCCAGACCTTGTTACTGGTTGCAAAGGCACCCCCATAGCAGTTCAAGCTTCATGGCCCCCAAAACATAGGTCTACCACTGCCCATGACCACAATAATCTTGACATTTCAGCATGCAGAAAGTGGGTTGTTTGTATCACAGAGATGCAATGTATATAAATTCCTTTAAATAGCTGTGCATCCTTTAAGATATATATAGTTGAGGGGGTACAAAGCAGCAATGAGGCATAACTGTAGAACCAGTAAGACAATTATGAATGCCATTAAGCCAAAACTTTAAAAGCCATGGTCCTGAAACCACTGAAATCAGAAATAGCATATATGGAATTGACAGTCATTTGGCTTGGAACATCCACCTGCCTCTGTGCTGATTTGAATAACCATCCACATATATTATAGGTCCCGTGCTTTCTGAATTATACTGGTCATGCAGTCGCCATGTGCGACATCCAAAGCCACATACAGAATTTTGTGTACACTGATTTAAGGACATCACTGCATAGTCAAAGCCTATGTCTACGCAGCATCAGCTTTCACATGGCCACCTCTCCACCTGGCAATGGTAGCCAGAAGTCAGCAGCTGTCATAGTCTTTATGCCTGGAGGTCACGGGCTACTGTGCTTTGAAGATATGAAGCCCAGAGGATGTTTCCTAATAAGCACTGCTGGAGAAAAAAAAAAGTGCCCTGAATAATTTCTCCACACAGGCACTGCATTTCCTTCATCTAATGCCTCTTATTTAGCAGTCTTCCAATCACCCCTTAAGGTAGAGTTTTCATCCGATGTCACTTTCAAGTAGCAGCTGTGTTTCCAAGCTGCCAAAGCTGCAGCTGCGGTGAAAATGCCAAAGGGAGTGCAATGTAAAAGGCCAAAATGAAAACATGATCCCTGACAGGCTAACAAGCTGATTATAATGTTCTTGACTTATACCACTCCTACTTAATCCAGGCAGATGCTTCATTTGTCCAAAACCTATAAACTTATTTCCAATCTCATTAGCATCAGTTGAAAAGAGAGGGGGGGAGAGGGAGAGGGTTAGAAGAAATGAAGGCTGACAAGTTTTCTGGTTACTTTTGGTCAGCTTAATTGTTGTGCTATTATTGTCTAAAGGGACTGTGCACATTGTTTATAATTTTACAATGGAGAGCAATTAATTCCTGGCAGATGAGAGGTGTGTGTGCAAACGGACATGTATATGCATTTGATAACAAGGTTTTAAGTTGAAATCATTTTGCCCAGTGGGGTAGGGGCATAAAAAAAGGAAGGAAGGAAGGAAGGAAGGAAGGAAGGAAGGAAGGAAGGGAAAAGGCTCTGCTGCATTTTTGTTTTTGTCCTTGTGGACCCATGCACAATGTGGCACCTCGTGGGCTGAAGTATGAAGGGATGACAGGCATAACAAACTTAGCACAACAACATTATGGGATTAAAATTGGCCACAACTTTATTGATTACAGATATAGATGGCTTTGGCTTAGGCATTGGACGTGTATCCTGTATCAGCATCCTGGCAGAAGGTTGAGTTTAGGACAGGGTCGTGCCTGGGTTATGGGCCACCTCAAGACCACAAGTGGAAGTTCTACGGTCCATCTGCCCCCATCTTGGTTTCAGGACAGAACTTAGACTCTGACGCCTTTCCCAGGGTACCCTGAGATATCTTGCTCGCAGTTGGGGTGGTGCCCCATGTTACCCTGCACCTGCAAATAGTCGAAGGATTCCCCTGCTGAAATCTATGACAGTTGCTATGAGGAAGGCAAGAACAGGCCCAATAGGTTTGTGGGCAAACTCCTCCCCAGCCCCAAATACAGTGACCATGTTTGAATCACAGTGAGGTCTTCATAACAAGGTGCCTAGAGAGCAGCATAATAGGTTGGCAGGAAGGCTGCTCTTCAGCCAACTGCCCAGATGATCCCCAGCATGGTCAACTTTTATCCTCCAGGGGTGGACCGGAGTGAAGACTTCTTCAAAATTTCTGGCATGCTATCCCAACTCTGCCTGTGTCTGGCCGAGGACAATTCCAATGGCCGGTTGCAAGGGAAAAGTCCCCCCCCCCGCCAGGTCACAGCTGCCACTCCAGATCACAATTGCTGCCCACCTTGATAAGTGACACTTCCCTGTTTTAAAAGCCAGGAAAGTGTCCCAAGCTTTGGGTTTTCTTTTTCTTTACTGAAAGTAAAGGTTTGGATCTAGTAATTCCATGAATTGTTTTCTGCTTATGAAGAGGGCACTCCTAGCTGCTATGAATGGAAAGAAGGGCAATCTGAAACCATCCCCCTTTCTCCTTCAGCCCCCTATGCATCTGGCTGAAGCTCTGCTCTAGTGTGCAAGGGGACCCATCAGAGTAAGAAGTCGTGCTGTAGAAGGGAGGAGAATTCAATGAAAATTGCCCATCTTTCTGGACTGAAGGTCCTTCCGTTCCCAGAAGGGCACCTTTAGATTCAACTTATATTTATTTTATTAATTTAGAAAATTATTTATAGGCTGTCTTTTTGGACACAGCCACGCATAAAGCTTACATCTCATAAAACACAACAGAATTCAAGCACTAAAAGTTTATATAGCAGCAGTACAGCAAGTTTATTTTTTTTTAAGGGACAATAAAATTAGATAAAGCAGCAAAATAAATCCCAGCAAAAGGGGAGCACTGTCCCAGGAATGAAGAGTTTTTCTTAGCCTGAGGACTGCATTCCTTCTTACCCAACCCTTTGTGGGTCACATGGGCATGGATAGAACAAGTGTGAATGGCCATCCAAACATTTTTACACAGTGCACACAGATGCACAGCCAGCTCCTAGGGGCCAAGACACTTTCAGTCCCCGATGTTGTTGTTTTTTAGGGGGGCAGGCCCCCTTAATGTTCAGAGGGCATTCAACTCAGCCCCCTGGCTCCTCACATCCTGCACATGATATCAGGATGTCATTTCGAGCCCCTCAATCGTCTTGAGAAGCTGGCGCCTCTGCACATAAAGTACACACAACACACATGTGGCCTCCTCATCACTACTGCTCTGTTGTTTAGGAAGGGAGCTGGCCATGGTGACATGTTTAAATCTCTCCTCCCTGCTGTCTCTCCCATCCTCAGCTAACACAGCTGAGCAGCAGGGAGCAGGCTCCAGATGCTGTGAGGCATCAGAGCCTAGTGTTGCCCTTGCCTTTTCTGATGGTTTTTGGTCTCCTCCAGTGCTTGCAATGTTCCAACCACCTCCCCTTTCAGCTGCCAGTCAAGGTGGTAGTCCAAGAAGACGGAACATCTGCAGTCCTCTTTTCACACAACCAGATGAGGTTATTGAGGTGGCACACAACCAGATGTGGCCCACACGCTGCTAGCCCCCTGTCCAAAATCTATAGAAAAGAGATCAATAGCTTTCACCTTTTCCATTCCTTTTGAATTGCTTATTAAGACAGCTTCCCTAAATTTCTTTACCCCATTCTTTCTTACACTTAATTTGGAAGTACAAAATACAGAAGAAAACATCCACAAATTTGCCCTGTAAGGGATTAGTTGCATATAAGTAAATAAGGAATCATAAATTACCCGTTTATATTGAATCGACCAAATAAAAAAGCCATGAAAGTAACAGCAGCAGCAAATAGCTAGCATCCCCCAAGGAAATAAGTTCACATAGAATCTTGAAAATCACACGAAGCTCCAGGTATTTGGTTTATTTGAGGAAGACCTCTGTGTAGAAATCACAAAGCAGAAAAAGGGTTACAGCCCCTTCAGTTTACAGTTCGAAAACTATTTAAAGAGAGCACATTCAGCTTTCCTAAATTTATTACTATGCTGTGCTATACTTAAATAAGTAGGTAGAGAAATAGCAATCAAATCCTAAGGATTTGCATTAATCTTTTCGTTTGCAGTGCTATTGTAACATCTCTTCTACATGCCCTGAGGATGTTTTTAATTTATATACCACTTAATTGCCAAAGTGGCTTCTAAGTGGTTTACAAGTATAAAACCAATTACAAAAAAAAATATACACACCTAATTAAAATACACAATAAAACAATTCCACCAAAACACTGAAATAAACATCCATCATTAAAATGTGTATTAAAACAAGCTCATTAAAACAGCACAGCAATTATAACCGTTAAAACAGCAGTCAAAGCATGTTTGTGTTTTGTAATATTAATGTCGGTATAGAAACTGCTCGTACAAACATGCCTGAGTTACACAAGGTGACTCCCCACCCCCATTTCCACACAGAAACGCACACATACCATTGCGCCACCAAAGGAGGTAACATCTGAATTAAACAGCTCCTCACCCCCCCCCGTAATGTCAGTGAGTAGTAGCTCTAGCAGTTAAGTATGTGAGACATAATAGCTCTGGCAAAACACTTGTGCCAAAAGGTCCTAGGTTCAATCCCTAGCATTTCCAGTTTAAAGGGTCAGATATCAGATTATGCCAAATTATAGGGGGAAAACAGATGAGGAGGGAAGTGACAGGGAGAAGGCTGGGGGGGGAATAGGAAGCTGTAAGAAGAGCCTGCGAGATCAGGCCAGTGACCCATCTATTCCAGCATCCTTTTCTCACAGTGGTCAATCAGATACCTTGCAAGCAAGACCCTCCTTCCTTATGATTCCTGGCTACTGGTATTCAGAGTGATGCTGCCTCCAACAGCGAAGGTAGAACATAGTCCCACTGATAGACATATATTCTATGCTACTGTAATAGAAAAGCAGCAACATCATCAGAGACATGGTTTCAAAGGGACCATCCAACAAGAGGAGATGGTAGGAGAGAACAAGACAATTGCTTACTCCTGGACATCAAATTATTGTGGTTTGCATCTTAAGACAGGCGTAGGAGGGAGAAGCTAGAAGCAATAATTGTTCACAGACCAGAATGAGCTTTTTAGTCTCAGCTGCTTAATGTTTTCAGCAATGCCTCCACAGTCTTTTGTCTGACTCTGTTTTCCACATCCTTTATCCTTCACATCTTGGCCTTTTCTCTTACATTTATAGTAACCCCATTAAGTCTTTCTATTTACCATGAACCAACTAACAGGAAAATCAGTTTTTTTGAGGGGAAATGGAAACTCAATCTAACACATTTCCCCCTCTATCAGGTTATGTGCTTATTCCACCCTGAATCCTAGGAAAAAAGCACAGGACTTGGATCAACGTTTACAAAAAACAAGTATTGGAGCAATACATAACTTGATCTTTAAGGTGTTGAAATATGCTTTATTGTGTGGGCAGATTATTCTAAAACAAAATAGAACTATCAACAGAACAATGGAAGTTGCTGCAACATGTGATGTGGATGAGTTGGAAAATGTATGCAACATGGGTTGTCTTTTTTAAAGTATTGTATGTAGCCTTAATATGAAGTTCAAGAAAGAAAATCCACATATGAAGAACACAAAATTTACAATTTTCAAATCTTTATGTGAGTGTGAAGGTGCTAGGGTACTACAGTTGAACACAAGCAAATATGCATTAGGGTAAAAGAACTGGAAAATAGTAAACGTCAATTTGATAGTATTAAGAGGATATCACATGCAAGCTGTAGGAAGCAATATTAGGATTCCAATCAATGCTGTTTAAACCTCAGGTGGAGAATTTGTGTCATTTCATTTGAAGAATGGTGGAAATAAATGAGAAATGGGTTTGGGGAATAGCAATAAAGGTGACAAATGGTTCAGAATATGAAACATATGAAGAAAGCCCTTTTCTTCCACTTTGTCGGCTGCTCATGTAAAGTGGGCCACAGATGCCTAACAAAAACTGCTTAGCGATTATGTGGTAACGGAAAACAGCTCATTTCTCTTCCTCACCTCCCCCCCCCCGGTGATTTGTCATACAGAGGTGCTACACTATTGCTCAGCTCAAGGGGGGGGACATCAAGGGGGAGGGGCTACTGCTGAGAGGAAGCCAGGCTGAAGGAGGAATTCAGTTGGGGAAAGAGTTAGCAGCCAGAAGTGGTTCTGTTTAGCCAGTTGCAGCCTCCGGGAGCTTGTGACTAGGACTTGTAAACAGGGGTGCTTGTGAGGGCATTTAGCAGGGGATGTTGAGGGGGGAGCATAGACTGGTGTGCATAGGACCCAGAGACATAGGTAGTGAGAGAGCTGCTGCAGTGACCTGCAATACCTGTGTCATGTCGTCTCCCTCCCTGAAAATGTGCAAAGCTACACCCACAGCAAGCTGTTGCCTTGCTGGAAGAGAAGATGCAGCTACTTCGGGCCCCCTATCTGTACAGTGGTACCTCGGGTTAAGAACTTAATTCGTTCTGGAGGTCCGTTCTTAACCTCAACTGTTCATAACCTGAAGCACCACTTTAGCTAATGGGGGCCTCCTGCTGCCGCGGCGCCACTACGTGATTTCTGTTCTCATCCTGAAGCAAAGTTCTTAACCTGAGGTACTGGGTTAGCGGAGTCTGTAACCTGAAGCGTATGTAACCAGAAGCATCTGTAACCCAAGGTACTACTGTGCTTTGAACTGTTGGGCAAGATGAGGAATTTCTCACTAGAACAGAGTGGACTGTCCTGGAACAGCGATGCTGGGGTGGGAGGGTCCTAGGGAGGAAGAAGATTGCCCATTGCAATCTTCCCACAAACCCCTGGAGGAATGGGTGGTAAACAACAACAACAACCTCAGGCGCTGGGCCAGAGGAGAAAGGAAAGCAGTTGCAGACCTCTGGACACAGCAAGGTGGCTATGGAAAGTACAGTGTACAGCAGGATTTATACCACTCCCAGAGGAGGTATGTTGGTGGCAGGGAAGCATCAAGTAGTCTGTGCATGCTTCTGACCCTCCAAGTGTCCCTATTTTCCAGTGATGTCCCTGATTTAGAGAAGCTGTCCTGGTTTCTGATTTGATCCCACTTTTCCTTAGGATGTCCCTATTTTCATTGGAGAAATGTTGGAGGGTATGGAGTTATCCAACCCCCAAGCCGTCCGAAGGCAGTCCTGTATAGGGAAGTTTTATATATATATATATATATATATATATATATATATATATATATATATATATATATATATTAATGATTTATTATGTTGTAAAGTTCCCAGAGTGGCTGGGGCAACCCAATAAGATGTGTGGGGTATAAATAGTAAAATAATCATTTTGGAATGGGATGTTCCTATTTTCATCAGAGAAATGTTGGAGGGTATGTGCCTTACATCTGATGAGTGGCTTTTTCATGTGGCAAGCGCTGTCACTATAAAGGCCCTCTTCCAGGTGGTTACAATAATAATAATGCTAATAATAATTTTATTATTTATACCCCAGCCACTCTGTGTGGCTTCCAGCAAAATATAAAAACATAATAAAATGTCAAACATTTAAAAACTTCCTAATTCAGGGCTGCCTTCGGATGTATTCTAAAAGTTCTTTATCTCCTTGACATTTGATGGGATGAAATTCCACAGGGAGGGCGCCACCACCAAGAAGGCCCTCTGCCTGGTTCCCTATAACCTATACATTCAGTCTGCCCTATGAATTTGTTTTACATTTAATAAATCTATGATCTTATAAGTACTCCACACTTGCCCAAGAACAAATACTTTTGTTGTTTCCCACACTGGAGTATTATTATTTTTTAATGCCAATTTAAGGTTGAATTAGGACGTGGGTGGCGCTGTGGTCTAAACCACTGAGCCTAGGGCTTGCCGATCAGAAGGTCGGCGGTTCAAATCCCCATGATGGGGTGAGCTCCCATTGTTCGGTCCCAGCTCCTGCCCACCTAGCAGTTTGAAAGCAAGTCAAAGTGCAAGTAGATAAATAGGTACTGCTCTGGCGGGAAGGTAAACGGCATTTCCGTGCGCTGCTCTGGTTTGCCAGAAGCGGCTTAGTCATGCTGGCCACATGACCCGGAAGCTGTACGCCGGCTCCCTCGGCCAATAAAGCGAGATGAACGCTGCAACCGCAGAATCGTACGTGACTGGACCTAATGGTCAGAGGTCCTTTACCTTTACTTTTAAGATTGAACTTATGACAATGCAGTACTAAAGCCTAGTTATGGGATGGCAGGGCTTGTCACTGAAAGTCCAAGTGGCCGCAGTAACTAGGAGTACCTTTCACCAGCTTCAGCAATGTGTTGCACAATGTCAGTGTGTTATGAAGTAGTTTGGCGATATGGGATGGGCCACAGGTTGGTGTTAGAGCACATGGTTTGCATGCAAAACGTCTTGGGTTCAATCCACAGCATCTCCAGGTAAGGCTATGAAAAACTACCATCTGCAGCCCTGGAAAACCACAATGAATCAGTGTAGATAATATTGAGCTTGATGGAAAAATGGTCCGACTCAGTATGAGACAGCTCCCTGTTTTTCTGTACTGTATATGTTGACATTTTAATAAGCAACAACCACTGTTTGTTGGTAGGGTAGAGAGTATGACAAGCTTCCAGGCTGATATTATTCAGTCTAACAAAGGAATGCCTGTGGATCCTAAGTTCCATGGTAAAAGATCCGCAGCCATGGTGCAAGGATCCGGATCTGGTTGTGAGATCCAGCCACCAAAAACATCTGTGCAGATTCAGCACTAACAACTGGATCTCATATATCTGCACTCAAACCTGGGAATCAAATGAGGTGTACAAGCAGGTTTTTTGAATGAGAAGAGGAAAGAGCCGAGCCAAGGATCTTTGCCAGCAACTACATCTGCCAAAAAGGTGAGCAGTTGGCTGGGCTGAGTAGTTGGCTAGTATTTAAAGAGTCTTCTGGGCCACACTCCAGATCCAGTACAATCCATAATTCTCCATCACTGATGCTCTCCCAGCACTTGTTATTTATTTATTAAATGTGTGGTATTAAATGTGTATACCACCCTGCTTCCATAGATCTCAGGGCAGATCACAACATAAAAATACAAGTGTCAGGCTTGAGGAATCCTCCCCTCCCCCCTGATGGCACCAAGAAGCAGGGAGGAAACAAGAAAGTTCTTACTTATGATTTATTTCAGTCATCACAGTGAAAGGCAAAGAAATCCAGTCATTCCTCAACGATGGCATTGCTCACACTGTGCTCCCCCCACCCTTCTCTTCTAACAACAACACCTGCTTCTACGGCCTCTGTCCGTGGACAACTGCCTCTGTGCCCTTTGTTGTTGCACCCTTAACGAACGTCGTGTTTTGGGAGAAGGGGGGTCGGTTGTGCTGTCCAGTGATGTGTCACCTAGCTGCTCTTCCTCCCCTTCTCCTTCTCCTAACACCTCATAACTCTGCTGTTCACCTGTCTCTGAGCTGTTATCTTCCTCAAAGCGCTGCTGTAATTTGAGACTGCCTTCCTCCTCTCTGGAAACTACAGAAGGCGGGGGGGGGATCTCCACCACTCCTCCTCGTCTTCAGTCGAGTCCCTGACACCAAGACACAAACACAAAGTACATAATAAAAACAAGAGCTCTCCTTCCGTGGAGGTTTTAAGCAGAGGTTGGATGGCCATCTGTCATGGGTGCTTTAGCTCTAAGGTTCTATGATTCTAAGAACAAACCATCCCTTTTCCCCACCCCTCCCACAAACTCATTTAAAAGGGTAAATTATTTTAATCACCCGAGTTTCTCCCTCTTGACTTGCTTCTTATGGGCAGGCCCAAGGCTGCATCTCGTCCAGCTGCACTCCTTACACCTAGTTCCAGATACAGCAGATTTGTTGAGTTTCAGGGGGAGGGGGTTCAAAGGAATGGAAAAGGGTCCCTTTCCATTCACAGCTCTTTCTTCATCCACTGTCTCCTCCTCCAGCCACTTTTCAATCCAGATGTCTCTGGGCTAAAATTGCCACTGTCCCTTATTATTGGCTATGCAGGCCAGGGCTGATGAAAGATCAGTCCCACAACATCTGGAAAGTGACAGGTTTCCCATCCAGGGGTTGCAGGCTCTGCTTCCGCTGTAAAATCATAAGTAGCAGCACAAAAACAGACAGCAAGGCACCAGAGAGATCATTTATCTCATTTCTACTCATGTGAAGCTAACAACAACAAAACCAACATCAGTAGCTAGTGGTGTTATTTTCTTGCTCCAAAATCTGTATCACCTGATAAGACTATTGTTTCTTCAATCAGAACATGGCAGAATGTAGCTTTGGATTCCATTCTGCAGGCACAAGAGCTCAGCAACTTGTTCTTGGTTGCCAGGGCTATTTATTTCCTGCAAAAACTGTTTTTCCTTTTAATGCTGCAGGCCATGACCCTCCAAGTACATGCACCTGCAAATCTACACTTGAGCCAGAACACCAACCTGGAGGATAATGTGGTGCCCTAACTTGGATTTTTCTCTGGGCAAGCAATTTGTATTTAGGCAAAAGAAGCAACTTGAGGCTTGGCCTGTTTTGCTTTTCTCTCCAGCAGATCAATACAAACACAATTTAGATGTAATGGTATTTATAGCTAATATTTATAGAAGACCTTATAATCGCTGGAGATAGAGGAGAGCAATATGTATTTTGATTGATACAGGCAAAACGCCCACTGCAGTCTCGCAGCTCTGCGCCATATGGTATTAAGAAAGCAATTAAAATTGCTGCCTCTAAATAACCGAAGCTAATATTAGAGTTGGCGAAATCTATTAAAAACCCCGGTTCAATATAATAGAAAGGTGCAGACAAATAAGATAGCTATCATAGAAGAGATTGTTGAGACTCTTGACATCCAGTCTTAGTTCTTCTAAACAAGGCACTATTAGTAAAAGTAAAGGACCCCTGGACAGTTAAGTCCAATCAAAGGCTACTATGGGGTTGCGGTGCTCATCTCGCTTTCAGGCCGAGGGAGTCAGCGTTTGTCCACAGACAGCTTTATGGGTCATGTGGCCAGCATGACTGAACCGCTTTTGGCGCAACGAGTGCCAGAGCACACGGAAACGCCATTTACCTTCCTGCTGCAGTGGTACCTATTTATCTACTTGCACTGGCATGCTTTCAAACTGCCAGGCTGACAGGAGCTGGGACAGAGCAACAGGAGCTCACCCCATCGCGGGGATTTGAACCGCTGACCTTCTGATTGGCAAGCCCAAGAGCCTCAGTGGTTTAGATCACAGCACCATGCGCGTCCCTCGAGGTACTATTAAAAGAAGAACACAAAAAGAGCCTGCTGTTGGATCAGACTGTCTAGTCTCATATAGTGTTCTTACAGTGGTCAACCAGATGCCTATAGGAAGCCTGCAAGCAGGACATGAGCACAATGGCATTGAAATTCCCAGCAAACAATATTCAGATACATAATGACTCTGGCAGTGGAGGTAGCTAGTAGCATATTGGTTTGGGAGGTGCAAAATAAATTCAAACTGTATGAATTTCTACCCCAACTCTCCTTCAGGGTGCTGTGTGTTGATGCCAGTACTGCCTACTCATAAACCAGATGCATATGTACACAATCTCATCATCAGCTCATTGTACCAGTTATAACCAGCAAATAGTTCTGAAAGGGTCACATTTATTATTACTATGTGGCTGTATTGCTAGTGTCCTCAGGAGATGTTTCTTTTGTTCCTGCTAAAAATCAACCAGTGATTCATCCAAATAAAAATGACAAACCTCCTTTGCATTGAAAGGGAGGGGAAAGCATTAATAGGTGCTGTAATCATTCCATTCATTGATTTGAAGTGGTGAAGGGGAATGAAAGGGGAAGAGAAATAAAAGAGAACCTGTAAAGGACATGGATACCTTTGCCAATAAGAGTTAGGTGAAGCAATTAGTGCCTTCCTTGCATGTGAGCTTCACAAACAGCTGGGATAAAGCAAAACCAGCAACAGATTCTGGAATAAAATAAGTCACAGCCATGTGGGGATTCATGCATTTGAATGTGACCAATGTTAAAGCCTCCATGTACAGGCATAGATAGCATATTAAACTTAATGTATACAAGGGTCTCGATCAGAGTGCAGAAATCAATCCATTTTTATCTTAATCAGGACTATCTTTTACTGAAAACCAGGGTTTTTTTTACAGTACTGTAGAATGACAGCAGGTGCTCTGGGAAGCTGAACTGGGGAATAGCTTGTCAATGTGCATTTCATGTGAAGTGACATCAAACTTCCTTGCCTATGGGCAACTTCAGACATTGCAGAAAGGGGCAGGAGGCATAGTGAGGAAGTGGAAGTGACTGACACTTCCTTGTGTCAGACTTCTGCAGTGTCTAAGGCAGGAACTCACACGCACAGTTCTCCCGCAGAGAATGGTGAAAAAAGTAGGCTCCTATAAGCAGTGTCAACTTGGATAAAATTGGGGGGGGTGGAGATAAGTCCCGCCCCCATAACTGATCACAAGATCTGGTGCATACACACTGTTTGAATGGTAATGTCCATCAACTTTGGGGGAACCCGTCCCCCTCAAATATTTTGTGAGGAGGAGCTGAGGGGACCTTGGTCCCTAGGAGTTTGCTCCCATGACTCCCATGAGAAGGAACTCATAATAGAAGCTGGTGAAAATTTGGACATTAACAAACAAATGATTTTTCACAACTGGGGTTCCGATGACACCAAGTGTGTCCATTAACCATGCCTTCTCCTTTTGGCACATGTGGATAGCCTTTGTATATAATATATATAAAAAGTCTTCTAACATTGTGCGGGGCAATCATGTTGAGGAGGTCTATGTACACATGTTGGAATGTACCTCAGGCTGCTTCACACACTGACTAAATACACTTAAGTTGTGGGTAGGGGTGACCATGTGTCAATGGTGGCAGGGATAGCCTGTGCAACACCATGGCCCACCCTCACACATTTTTTTCCAGTGTGATATCGTAATGTCCCTACAGTGAGAGATATCTACCCCCCCCCCCGCTACTTTGAAATTGGGTATCCCATTGTAAACATTTTGAAATCCTCTTGATTCTAGCTGAGCTCACAACCAAGTCAATGTCCAATTCCAGAAACATACTTCTACCTGGGTTATAGAAAACTTGCAGTCCTTAGACATGACTACAAAGGCAAAGGTAAGTCTGAACCTTAAGAACTAGGAATCAGTGCTGTACTGTGATTAAAACGCCCCCACCAATATACAGTAAATATCAGGAAGCAGTAGCCTATTTCCTTTACATGTGAGATTGCTTTCACAAAATGCCAGCCACCAGTTGTTGTTTTGAAGACCTAGCAAATCCAATAGCATTTGTGTAATTTATTTTTGTCAGTTCAGCCTGAGTCATTTCTTTGTTACATAGACACCTGCTCATTTTTCCCCTTGCTTTTTTTTTTTTTTAGCACACCAAATGTTATACTTTCTGAGGATCACATTTATAGATTTCAGGCCAATGCCAATGGGTAGCCTGGATGAGAGGGCTACAGCCTTCTCTTGACTGGGTGATTCTGTAGGAGAGCAAATCTTTTAATATTCCTTGCATTCTAGTCTCTCTGATGAGGGCAACCCATTTGTCCAGGCTCGTTCATCTATTATTAGGAACTATCAGTGGACATGGAGCCTCTACAGTCCAAGATTCCTTGACTGAGTTAGAACCACATCTCTTTGTCACCTGCTGCCTACAGGAGCCCTGGAGCTTCTGGGAAATGGCACCCTGAAAACTGACAACTGCTTCACCCCAGTTGCCCCAGCCACTCTGGGTGGCTTCCAACAAACATAAAAGCATAATAAAACATCAAACATTAAAAACTTCCCTAGTCAGGGCTGCCTTTAGAGATGTTTTAAAAGTTGCATATAAAAGTTGCTTCCTGGAGTCCTCCTGGCTTTGGGAAGGTGGCTAGGGTGTTCTTGGACCCCATCAGAGCATCACATCTCCTCTCCCAATTCCAGAAAGTACTTGCCCAGCTTAGAGAAGGAGACGTGAGCCCATGTTCCAGAAGTACGATCCTGTAGTGAAAATAGGCATGCACTGTCAGGTGCTGAGAGTACAGAGAAAGGTACAGTGTTGCAGCAAGTTATTTAATTATCATGCATCATGTGATAACAATATACCAAGATCTTAATGAAGTTCTAGTAAAACATGTAATTGTTTTTCCTGGCCCTGAGGAAATTTTACACCCAAGGGCAACTGCTCAGAGGACTGGCATCATTTTTTTTCCTTCCTAGGAAACAAAGCACTGATACAAATATTAAAAAGCCACATGCATTATATGCTTTCCCAGTGGCGTAGCGTGGGGGGTGCAGGGGGGCCACACCGGGCGCAACATCTGGGGGTTAGGGTTAGGGGGCGCAAATCCATGGGTTAGGGGGCGCAAATTACTTGCCTTGCCTCGGGTGCTGACAACCCACGCTACGCCCCTGCACTTTCCTCAAAGGGGAATTGCCCCAGCTCCTCAATCATTTTGATAGCCTATTTCCACACCTCTTCCATTGGAACAGTATTATTTTTTCAATGCAGAAATCAGAAATGTACACAGTATTCCAAGTGTGGCCGCACTATAGATTTTGTGCAAAGCCATTGCAATGTTGGCAGTTTCATTTTCCCTCCATTTCCTTATGATCCCATGAGGGCAGACATTTGGCTTAGTGCAGGTCACCATTTGAGCCTGACTGACAATATTATAGCGTTTCTGACAATATTACAGGCCGTGTCTTGTCCTATAAGTAGTGTTCTCCTAGCTGGTGGAAAGCATGAAGGAAACCAGTTCCTTATTAACCTTATTTTGAGGGCTTTGGTTTTATTTCTGAGGGTCAGTAGCAAACTGAGTGGTGGGGCTGAGGCATGTACTTGACCTGACAGATGAGTCCCTGCTTCTTACTGGGAGGGGGGCAAGGTTGCTGGGGTGGTGATGCAGTTGAATAGGCGTGCCAGATTGGCTCTGCTGTTGGATTTCCACCATGCCAGCTTTGCTACTGCTTTCCCCTTTCCTCTCTTGCTAAGCAGGAACATCTCACCTGCTGGGAGGTCAAAGCCTCCACCTCACCCCACCTTTTGCCATTGCTAAGGGTGGAAGACATTCAGTTGAAGGGGGTGGAGAAAACAAACTGCAGAGGGAAGTGTGATATATAAGATATAACCAGTGCTTTTTTCCTAGAAAAATAAGTGCCGGTATTCACCATGGATGAGTGGCTGTGGTCTAAACCACTGAGCCTCTTGGGCTTGCCAATCAGAAGGTCGGTGGTTTGAATCCCCATGACGGGGTGAGCTCCCATTGCTCTGTCCCAGCTCGTGCCAACCTAGCAGTTCGAAAGCATGACAGTGCATGTAGATAAATAGGTACCACTGCAGTGGGAAGGTAAACAGCGTTTCTGTGCACTCTGGTTTCCATCACGGTGTTCCATTGTGCCAGAAGTGGTTTAGTCATGCTGGCCACATGACCCATAAAGCTGTCTGTGGACAAACAACAGCTCCCTCAGCCTGAAAATGAGATGAGCGCCGCAACCTCATAGTCGCCTTTGACGGGACTTAACCATCTAGGGGTCCTTTACCTTTTTAAAAACTTACTCACCATGTATGTGTCACACTTGTTAACCAAAAAGAAAAAAGAGGTGCCGGTACAGCAAACCCTTGAATAGCCCCTGAAAAAAGCACTGGATATAACAATATCCCTATCTTTTGTGCTTGTGTGCATTGCCAATTTTGTTCAGTGTAATAAGGACATCTTATGGAGCTGTTTCAGTTAGCAAGCTGATTGAATATCTGTCACACCACAGAAAATGTGCAGCACACTCACACACTGTTGCTACCTGCTAAAGTTGTTTTTCAACATCACACGTACAGGGGAACAAAACACCAGAAGAACATCTTGTTGTTTTCAAGTGTTGTAGTGTATCCGTCTGGTGCAGGTGATGTGAGCAAGGTAACAGAGTAAAGCATCTTTATATGACTCAAATGAGAAAGCTGTGTCTCATCTGGGGACAGAATTTAAACTTCAGAGGCCTGCAAGCCTACAAGAACTTCCCGCAAAACTTGGGATGGGGTGGTGTTCAACTTTGACTATAATCAACTCCAGAACCACTATTTGTGGCAGAAGTTGGACCGTTTCCAGAGCAGGCTTTCTTTAAAGGACAGGTAGATCATTATTTCCCCACACATCCCATTTTATAGGTGGTATGTGGTGGGAGTGAGGGGTGCACACTTACGGCAACACCACAGTAATAGACTTAGCAGTGTGGTAATTTCTAAGCTGGCAGTATACAACCTGACAGTATAAATATGCACATGAATAACAGGAGGAAGGATCAAAGCATTGGCTGAAAAAATATATGAAGCTGATAGATGGGGTCATCTGGAGACTGGGGCTGAGCTGTCACCAGCATGCTGGTGACCCCCAGATCCATTTCCCCTTTTCATCCGAGTCAAGTGAAGCCAGTGCTTTTTCTAGGAAAAAAAGAGGTGCCAGAACTCACTGTGAATGCCTTCCTTGTTCTGTTATAATGGCAATGGTGCCCACCTAAGAGGTGCTGGAACTGAGTTCTGGTGAGTTCCAGCTGGGGGGAAAAAACCTGAGAGAAGCTCTGGAAATGCTGAAATGGTGTCTGAAACTAGGGCTGGGTTGTGGCAGCTCATGGTTGATGAAACTGAAGCTCAATTATGACAAGATGGAGATGTGATGGTTCTTGGATCTAAGGATATGGTGCACAGCTGTATGTGTGAAGGTTCCATCACTGCAGTTGGTCACACTGTTTGCATGGAGGTTGGGGCCCCCACATCCACGTTGAGTAACACAGCAACACTAACACCTGAAGAGGGCTCTTCCAATAGATGTAAGCAGAAGACTCTATAGGTTATGCTTGTGCTGTGTTGATATGAACTATGTTGCACAGATATGCCTGATCAGGAAGTCAGAGATACAGCAGGAGAGATACACCTGCCTGATTCCATCTCGAGCTTTTCCTCCCAGTGGACTATTGGTACAAGCTGTGACAAGTGAAAAGCTAGATGTCCACCTGTATTTCTCCCATCTTCTTGATGGACTAGATGCAAAGTCAAGCTCCTTGTAAACCTCACTTTCGCAGAGAGAGTCCAGCGCTGATCTTTGTAGTCTCTATTGTAGCACATATAATTGCACCAGAATCTGAGGTTACAGTGAAGTTCCACAGCACCACCAGCATCCTTATAATCTAGAATGTGTCATTTCCAGCCCTAAGAGAAATGTCATTTTCAACCCTGATAGAAATGTCTTTTCCTTCACTTACGTAACTAATGAGACCAGAGGAAGAACCTTAACCACTTTCAACATATGTTTTCTGTCTGTCTTTTGAAGCATTATAATGCCAAGTGAAAAAGAAAGGAACAACTTGCTATTCATTTACTCTTAGTTGACCTCCTCCTTAATCCACCTTGTTTTACTTCTGAGCACCAGAGGCTGGCATGGACTGAGATGCACTAGTCCAGCCTCTTATCTTGCATCCAACCAGAATCTAAGCCCTGGGATTTGTTGGCTATTCCAGGACCTGTCTCCTTATCTTACCCAGTTTAACACAACCTTTCTGACATCACAACACCTGCCAGTAGGATTAGAGGCCAGCTCTTTGTAAAATACCTACCCCAGCTGGCCTTTCAACACCTTTATATTAATCCAAATCCTTCAATCTCTACCACTGCTAAATTCAGAATCACAGTTCCTATTTAACAGAGAGTTGCCACAGCAAATGAAGCAACACTACAGAGGTACATAGTGCTCACGGAAGGGCCTTAGTTCAGTGGTAGGGAATCTGTTTTGCAGGCAAAAGCTCCCAAGTTTAACCTCCAGCATTCCCAGGTAAGGTAGGGAACATCCCCAGTCAGGTAACGTGGAGAGTCACTGCCAGTCTCTGTAGATAAACCAGAGCTGGATGGACCAGTGAGACAGCTTTCCATGGGTATTCTGTGGAGGTGTAACATTCTAAGGTAGGTTCAGAGATGAGATGCACTGGAGTAAGAAACATTCCCTACCCCTACCCCCAAAAAAATCTAAAATGAAATGCATTTGGATACCTTCATCAGCCAGAAGGAAACAGATAGAAGCCAGGAAGCTTTTCAGGAAAACCTTCCAGGAGCCACATGCATTTAGAAGTTGTGGCATTTACAGCAGAGGTGGAGAACCTAAGAAACAGAGGATGAATGTGGCTCTCAAGGCTTCTCTCTCTGGTCCTCAGAACTCTCCTTGAGCCACTGGCCCTGCTAGTGTTGTTTTTTCCTGGCTGGACTGTGTCATTGTACTCTGGTAATGTCTCTGACTTATCAGGATGGAAGATAGAGAGGGTTGGGTGTGTAAACAAGCCTCCTGTACAAAGGCAAAATTTACATTTGTTGCCAGCTCTCTTTTGCCTCTGGCTCTTCCCACTGCTGTCGTGAAGGCCTCAAAAGATTGCTATGAATGGATTATGGCTCTCAGGCTGCCAAAGGTTCCTCACCCCTTATTTCAAGCCATAGGAAGTGACCACTCTTTTGCACAGGGCAGATCTACAGAGATGTCAAAGACTTTATTTCACTGCAGCAAAGGAAATCAAACAAATGTAGGACAGGCAGATAAGGCCACAGAATTATTGTTATTAAAACTCCTCCCAAATCTCCCTCCGGAATAAAACTAACAAGGAAGTGGGGGGGCAGGGGGGAGAAAACAAATCAAACAGAAATTTAGCAGCCTCATCTCTGAATGGCATGTTTTCAGTATCCCATACAGCATCTTTGTGGGCTGTTTAGTGACATGTTTACATCTGCTTCTGCCATGCAGGGCATTGGCAGCCTTCCAAGTTGAAGGTAATTCAGGTTATTATACTCTGAAGTAAAAAAAAAAACAAACAGTGACAACCCCCCCTCCTTTCCAATCTGGAGATGGGGTGGGATCAAGAGCAACAGCTGGGACGATGGTAAGAGCTTTGTAGTACTATTGCAAATGGGATTACACACACACACACACACACACACACACACACACACACCCATTGCTACAACATGCCTTAAAGTGATTGTAACAAAATATTTTAGATGCAGATTATAAAAAGCATAGAGCACCCACTTCATTGGTATCAGATCTCCCATTACAAAATTGTACAAAAAGAATCCAATGCCAGTACAAAGCTCTTCTTTCCACCCGTAATTTAACACTTGGAGCCTAAATCCATCGATTTGGCTGGTTGCTCTGCATCAAGATGCAGTTCCTCGCCTCTGTAATTCATAGCTAGGGGTGGAAGGGAAATCCATTTTAAGTGGGCTATACATGGATTTGGGGTGGTTGTAGCCTGATCAAATTTTGCTGGATCAAAATGACCCTTGTGTCAAGTGTCCATTTGTGTTCACTCGAGCATTTTTTAAAAGCCCGGCTAAATATATGCAAAATGATACAGAATGAAATACATATCTTATGCACATAATATGCATGAAAGAGTCAAGCTGCATATGGGACTGCACTTCTGGCACAAAATTCCACATGTATATAAATATATGCATCTTTTTTATATAGGTAAATGTATTGTGGTATCTGTTTATACACTTGTTACTCTAGGAAACTAGGAGTGTAAATGCATATAATATTCTTACAGTATTATACATGTAATAGTGCATGTAATGGGCAAGGATTGTTCATATTTTTAGCCGAATGGGGACACTGAGATTAAGGTGCGAGACTAGAATTAGGGGGGGAACCAGTGTGAATAAGCTTGATATCAAGATTTTCAGAAAGTGTCATCCCTCTTCCCAGCTAGGTGTATGTCTATTATTTACTACTTTCTGTCCTAGTTTCCCAGGCCTTTCCCCTTCTCGGCCCATCCCCTTTATGGTCTTCTCTCATTCTCTTCCTCTGGAACACTTTCTCCACCAATTCTCCTTCACCAACACCCTGTTATTACTATCCATTTTTACTTATGCCTGAATATCCTCATATTATGAGCAGCTCACCCAATGGCAGCATGACATCCTTGAAGTCAGTACAGCTCATCCAACAGGGACCATTCTGCTGATCTTGCCTCTCTGTGACATCACAGCAGGTCATCCCAATGCTGCCACCAAGCATCATCATCAATACTATGAACTGCCTGGATTGTTTAATTGGTTGGAGCATGGTGCTGATAACGCCAAGGTTGCAGGTTCAATCCTGGTAAGGGACAGCTGCATAATCCTGCATTGCAGAGAATTAGACTAGATGAGCCTCAGGTCCCTTCCAATTACACAATTCTCTGTGTGTATTACAATGCAGAGAATGGGGCAATTTAACCACTGCTAACATTCCCTGGGGATTGTCACCAAATGCACAATACAGGACTTTGGGGGTTAAATCATCACAACTTTTATTTACCTGACCCATCAAGAATCTTCCCTAAATGCAACTATAAGCTGAATATACAAATAGGACTAAACTCCCACTGTTTCCTCATACTGGGTCCAAGCTCGGCACCAGATGCTTGATGAAAGCTTTCACTGACAGCTCATCTTAAAGCTGAGCAGAGGACACCTGTTTACTTCACCCCACCTCTGCTGGTCAATGTTTCAAAAGATAAAACCTCCAATCAATTGCACCAATCAATGCCCAACAAGCCAGTCAACAAGTGGAGGTAGGTTGTCTAAGTAGCCTCCTCCCAAAAGCTGACTCCAGGTGTTCACCAGCCATCACTACCTGCCGTTTAGTTGTGGTGGTAAATTGTCAGAATAGCCGAATCAGAAAACGTTGCACCCACATTCTTAAGGAGAAGTGTCGAATAGGTGTGTTGGGGGGCGGGAATGTGTTCCAATGTTCAATCATGGGGCATCCCCAAATATTTTACTCAGCCCATGAAAATGCCACTAGCTTCACCCCATGGGAGAGAGGAATGCCACACTGAAACCAGAGGTTGCTTGGAAAATGCCAGCAGTCTTTCAAGGGGGCCACCAAGGTTTACTCCAAATGACCACAGTTGGCCAGCATCCTCTCACTCCTGCCAGGGGAAGTCTCACAATCTCTTCTCTAGATAAGGCATGTGGCAAATTTGTCCCTGTCTAATGGTTGTACCCAGGGCTCCTGAGACACACCACACATTGGGGGGGGCCCTCACCAGGGAACAAGGGGTGAGTGGAGATTTACATCAGGAACAAGGGGGTGGGAATGGGAGCCTGTTCTTTTAAGAAATGGTGGGAAATCTGGAGAAAGCAAAACAGCAGGTGCCTCAAGGGTCCAAGCCCAATCTTATGCATGTTCAGTCGGCAGTAGGTTTCCCTGGGTTCAGTTCTGCTTGCATTCAAAGACATAGCTTGAAAGATGGGAGTCATTCTTGGGTGCCCTTGGGGGCAGATGATTTGCACCCTTTACAGCTGCAATGGTAAAGATTGACATCAAAATTTTGTTCAATGTTTGCCAGCAACAGCTCAAGCCATTTTTCTGCCTGAGGCAAAGGACTGGATGGCGCATTCCCCATTCTGTACACGAAATCCGACTAGCCTGATAGTTGGATCCTACTTGATTAGTGGTGATGGAACAGTGTCTGCACCTCACTTGAGGGCAGGAAGCCAGCTTAAAGGCTGCAGGGCAGACCACACAGCACACATTTCTAGCCCATTTCTACCCCTCAGAATTTGCTGTCTGAGGCAGCTGCCTCATTCTGCCTCATAGAAGGGCCAGTCCTGATTGTGACAGCAACACTACCAAGCAACATTCTGTGAATAAGGAACTTTTTCTCAGTCAGGTGATGATCAGTTTTGCTGCCATGAATAAACTCAGTATTAGTTGTACGTATTCACTGGAAGGCTTTTTATTCCCATAATACTAATAAAATTGTAACAGAATCAAAATAGTCTGAAATTAATTAAATTATCCTTAAGAGCTTTTTGCATCCTCTTCAACAACATTTATGAGCTATGCCATCATTTTAGTGGCATGATATAATGGAGTGTGTGTGTAAGAGAGAGAGGGTGGGGGAGAGAGAGGGAGAGAGAGATTGGTACATGGTTTTGGTATATTTTTATTTTTTGTTCTATAAGGAAAGGCTGGACATTCACTCTACAGGTGATTCCTTATATTGAAGTGGAGAATTACCAGCCTGCAGGCCAACCTTGGAAGATGCCAGCAGGCCAGGGGGAATAGTTCGGCCCACAAGGGGATTTTCCCCAAACCATACCCACCCACGCAGCAGCTGACATCCCCAGTGATGTCAGCTGATGGGCAGGAGTACAAGGTTAAATCATGCATTGGCTGCATGCCCTGCTGCCAGCAGGGAACAGGATCGCACAGCCAAGGCAGTAGGATTTAATCTCCACTCATCGGCTGATGAGTGGGGATTAAAGTACTTCTCAAAAACGCTATTTGAAGCAGATTGTGTGCTTCTTCTGCAGTCAGTCGGGTGGCAGTGGCAGGCTGCTGATAGGAGCTGCTTCAAATAGCGCTTTTGGGGAGTAATGTAAGGCAGCCCCCATTTCAGCTGAAATGGGAGTGCTGGGGGTTGCTTCAAAGCACTTCTCAAAAACTGTGCAGCTGATCCCACTCCTTTTCATTTAACAGATTGCAGAAGCCCTTAAAACAGCCCCATACTCATGTCTCAGGCTGATATGGGATCATGAGGGCTGTTTTAAAGCCTTTCCCAACACTCCCCTTTCAGAGCTCTGAGACCAGGACTTTAAAGTGGGGAGAGATCTGCAAAGCTCTGCATTTGACAGGTGGGCAGCCAAACCCACCCGTCAATCATGCAGTGTCATACTGATGTGATGTGATTGACAGGTAGGTGGCCCTGTCCACCTGCTAAGCTTGGCCAATGAGGCTGATCATGATAAGGATTGGGCCTTGGGAGCCAAAAAGTTTCCCCACCCGGTGTATCTTCCTTAGATAGCCTCTCCAATCACATTTCTACTTATTAATGTTTGCCATGTTCCATTACTATCATCTAGAGACTTTAACAAATTGACATAGTTTTTAATAAGCCCTTAGAGTTTGATGATATAAACATGCTCTCATAATCTGAGTTCCCAGTAGTCTCTTAAGCACTAGGGGGGGAAATGATCTAATTTGTAAGCGCAAGAAGAAAGCTACCCATTGTTTGCTTATATGGGTCATTCTGTGGTATCCCTGTTGCATTCAGAGGATGCCAGTATAACACACTAGACAGAAAAAAAGATGCAATGAACTTCAATGAACAGGTTATCACTTCCCTCATCTGCCACAGCTTTCCCTACTTTCCATACTTTCATCTGTGTTTTACAGTAATTAACCACTAGCACAAGTAACTCCCATGTGAACATGTTCTAGGTCTGGATTGTGGGTGCTGAAAATCCAGATACTTCTTTAGATCTTTCATTAACCATAGAACCAACCAGAGATCTCTGGCTCATGAAGGTATAGCTTTCAAGCTGCCAGAAACACACACGTTCCAAATTGTTTGGTATAATCTATGCTAGTTATATGCTTACAATCACACTGCATCATGGTATTGTAGTCTTAAAGATGGGCACTAATTAATAGAGGAAAAAGTTGCATTATAAGATTTATGGTGAAAGGACTAACATCTGGCAAATATACAAACATCATAAGGATATGAAATGATTATTGATGTAAATGCACATACACAAGCACACTTCCTTCCTAAACCAGTGAATTTGTCTCAAGAACAGCCGATATCCGTATGGTTACTACAATTGTACAAGCAGGTTATGAATATGGTAGTCCTGAAATATTCTCTCTCTCTTTTTGCTTTTTTGTGATTTATTGGCCACAAACCTAGTTTCACAGTTCTTTTAATACAAGACAAGTCTAGTTTCATGGCTCCTAGCTCAATTTTAATTGGTTCTAAAATGATACAAAACTTTCCTTGTTGTAGTTAAAGCTGTACTTGACAACCTTTCAATTTGGCACCTGATAGATGATTTGATTGTTTATTTATATGCCTCTTCAAACTAGTGTATCTAAGGGGTGTAAAATACAAGTAAAATATAAGTTAGGTTGAACCACAATTCACAAATACCAGTTTGGGAAGTGGGGAAGCGTTAAGCTCAGAGCCCTATGAGTCTCCAACAAAGTGGTTCTGAGTTAGGAATCTTTACCCAGAAGTCTCTTGTTTATGACTGGATGAAGGGAAAGCAGAACTTGGTTTCTGTCTTTGCAAGTATTGCTGAGAGGTTTGGGGTACAGAGACGGGAGCATAGATGAGTCTCGCCTTTCTTTCCTCCAAAGTGTCCCCCTCTCTTCTGAAGTGGAAAAAGTGCTCAAAAGCATTATTTTTCACTCCAGCCTATTGGCTAGAAGCTCAGAGAGAGGAGAAAATGCCCACCTGCATCTAACAAAGCTTCGCCCCAGTCCATTTCCACACATGACAGTGCCCTTGTGCCCAGGAAAATAGCAATATCCCTATTCCAGAACAAGCATCTCTATACATGCACGCCCAAAGCAGACATGACTGCCACATTTCAAACACCAGTCGATGGATTGAGGGCTGTGGTGAAAGAGACAGAGTGAGATGACTTGCAAAGGACTGTCAGGGAGCTGTCAGCTCCTATCCCACCATGCAGAAAGGGATGCACAGAGGCTGCCATAGAAATGCTAAGTGGGCTGTTTACATTTTCCGAAGAGTAGGGGGAGGAGGAGGAGAGAAGGCAAAACTAAGTGATTATATTCCACATTTCAATATAAACAAGTGTTGTTAAATGGCAGCAGCAACAGTGGAGAGGAAGCAGGCAGGCTGAGAGGAAGAGGAGCAGAACCAGGGCTCACAGTGAACCGTGGTTTTATTACTGTCTGCAGTGATGAAACTGCCTAGGCGAGATCCTGGAAACAAGGCACTCCACCTACAATGTTAATCAGCCAGAAATAAGAGCTGGGTCCTGAATGTTATTTATTTCATCACAGTCACATTGCAGAGAAGACGGTCTCAAAATGCACACCATGCTGCAGAAGGTGCCAGTTCCCAAAGGTTATGAAGGTATATTTGGACAGAGTCCACCCCCCCCAAAAAAGCACCGCCTCTTTTTCAGCAAATCATACACCCTAAAGGGGCTTTTCAGCCCCCTCACTCTGTTTTGACAAGAGGATGCAAACCACATAGATTGGGCATGTGCCAACTGCAAGCTAACTCTACTCAGGGTAAGAACCAAAGTGGGGATAAATGGGAAGCATCGTAGGAAAAAGCAGTGTCCAACCACACTGTGTTTCTCTGTTTCCTCAAACCAGTGATGGTTCCAGCACACACAACCATTTCCATAACAGGATCAACATTTGCTGCCAGTGACACCTGAGGTGTCATAGCTTCTCCACATCCATGAAACCCGGAGGAACGAATTGGGGCCAGATTTTTGACTTCCTAGTGATTGCTACTGTGTATCTGAGAACATGCATGTTTACTCATCAGTACATATGCTTAGAAGCACATTAGGGAAAAGCTCCTCTTCCAAGATTGTCCGTCTTTCCTACTGTCTCTGCATACAATGGTGGTGTTACTCGCAAAAGAGTATGGAAGGAAACCCCCCACACACCTCTTTGATCGTCCCTTAGCATCTCCAGGAAATAGAAACAAATCACTAGGTGTGCCACACACAACATAGAGTCCTGCTACATGATCTCATTTCCTTTTTCTGTAGGTGTAAATGCATAGTGGCTGCCCATTTATCAATGGGCAAGGGGTTTAGAAAGTTCACAGTGGAGCCTCCCCAGCAATTTTCTGCTGGAGGATCTCTTGAATATGATTTCCCCTTTCTTCTTAATCTTAATTTGGTTCTAGAACACCAGTTTAATATATTTAGGGAATGTGAGTGTCAAAGAAAGTGATCAAGAGAGACTGCCCACTTTGATCTGTCATACTACATGCAAATGCCACCACTTCCACATCAACTGCCCAGCTCTTTCAGGGAACTGTAAACATCTGATGACGCTGGAGTGACATGATATGGCATAATCAAGGTGGGTCTCCATTCCTTATTTGCCCACCTTTCAATAGCTCTACTTGCTTAATCCCATTGGGACCCTCTTTTCCTTACCTATTCCTTTACTTTATCAGGAATCTCTGTGAGACAAAGCAGGATTTCACCTGATCTCAGGTGTTCCCTTCCAGTCCTGCTGCCTCTCCTGGTCTCCTGCCACATATCTCCAGTTTCTATTTCTTTCTATGACATCTCCAAAGATCCTCTGTCCTTGAACTGTATGCTTTCAGACAGAACAGAGTTTTATCTGCATAGCAAAGTTCTTCCTTAGCTTTAGAAGGTTTTTATTTTTAAATCCCTAGATGGTTTCCACACATTTCTCCTTCCTTCTTTTCCCATAATGCTTGTTCTAATAGAATATTGTAATTTCTCCTGCTCCCCCTTTCCAAACCCGTTTTTGATCTTTGATCTACTCCAGCATAAATTATTTTAGATTTCTAGCAGCAGTTTTTTTTTCCAAGGGAGACACACACCATGCAATTCCTTTGAACTCCTTTTTCCCCCTTATTAAAAGCAAAGCAAAAACAAGACTCATTTCCCTCCGCAAGATCTCTGTTACCAAAGGTCTTAGAAACATACAAATAAAGTTATGCATTTCCCCACAAATGCCCTTCAAACCCACCTCAAATGCTCTCTAAGACATTAAAGAAAAGGTTATGTTATATATACAATGAGAGTTTGATAGGAAACACCCCGGCTCTTACCTTTGATGAATCACATTTATCCCTGGTTTGGAAATATAATCTCCGGAAGGTACTTAGTTCTTCTTTCTATGCCATGCATCCTTGACCCCCCCCCCCTTCTTCTTCAAATGAAAATATAATGATTTTTTTAAAATCCTCAGTCGATCACCAGTTATGCAAAATATATTTATAGGAAGAAACCTTGGCAGATGGACCCTGATTCAGCGAGGTCCAAATGACTGAATCCTTCAGACTTCTTAGTAATATCCACAGCACCCAAAAAACCCGAGAGAAAACAGCAGAAGACGTGTGTGTGTGTGTGTGTGTGTGTGTGTCAGACAGAGAAGGAATAAACTTGCTCTCTCCCCCCCCCTTTCTTTTCCCAAAGACAATTTTGAACGACTAAGCAGCCCTGCAGGCATATGGCTCCAAACGCATCCCAGGGTACCACACGCAAGTGAGCATTGCAAGTCTCCAAGTTCACCTTAGCAGAGCTTCTCTGTGTATATGTGTGTATGCATGTGAGAACAGAAAAGGAGGGGGGATATCCACCCCTGTGCACACAAACACACAGAGAGACAGAGATGGATGGAGGGTGGGGGAAGAGAAGGGACGGGGGAAGAAAAACCCAGCAGACTCACTGGAGTGATCTCACGAAGTGCTCTAGATGGCAGAGCCGGCAAGGCTTGTAAGACAAGCGGTGCGGAAGAGGGAAGCGGGGGGGGGGGGACATAGAGGAGAAGGGGAAAAAAGGATCCACCCTCGCAAGCAGCTTGAGAAATTCTTACCTCTCCCGATGCCGCGCCGTAAAGAAAGTAGGCTCTGCAGCAAATGCATCCATCTAGGCGCCCATCTCCAACAACAAACCTCGTTCAATACTTTCCAAAGAAAAGCGCGGGGGGGACCAGTCCCTTCCCCCAGGAAAAAAAAAGCCGATTAAAAGCAAAAAAAAGTAGGCGGAGAGGCTTGGGAAGCGGCAGAGGCGGCGGGGTAAGGGTAAGACTTATGGGGACAAGGCACCCGAAACCAAATAGTCCCAAACTCTCCGGCAGGCTCGCTGGGCGACCGTGGCGCTGCGCCGCTTTGGATAAGCCATTGCGTAACCAGGGACCCGTAAGCTGGAGAGACGCTGCCCGGCATGCTTAAATCCTCGGCAGCCTCGGTGAACATTTGTCAGCAGAAAGCATGTCAGGGCTCTGCGCGGAGAAGGAGGGAGGGGCGGGGAGGCGAGAGGAAAGCGCTGCCGCCTTTCGCTCGTGGGTGCTGAAAAGCATTGCTGCTGCTGCTGTTGCTGCTGCTACGAAGGCGTGTGGAAGCAACTGTGCAAGGCGCGCACACGCCCCCCAAAAATGCAAGGGGGAAGAGGGGTAAACTCTATCGGTGATACAGCTTCCCCTCCATTCACACTGCTCTAGTGCTAAAAAGATGTTCTTGCAGACTTGCTATTTTAGGAACTTCGCTGCCAGGAGATGGGGTGTGGGAGTAGGGTGGGCAGGGACATGCAGTGGCGTAGCGTGGGGGGTGCAGGGGGGCCGGCCGCACCGGGCGCAACATCTGGGGGTTAGGGTTAGGGGGCGCAAATCCACGGGTTAGGGGGCGCAAATTCCTTGCCTTGCCCCGGGTGCTGACAACCCACGCTACGCCACTGGGGACATGATTCGGAGAGGAAGCTTGAGGGGGCTGGTTTCTGGCTCCCTCCGTGGCTTAGGAAAGTCTGCAGTAAATAGCTAGATGGTTGGGCTGACCAAGGAAGTCCCGCTCAGAGGAGACCTGCTGAAAGAAATGTACAGGACTAACACAGGGTCAATTCAATCCGATGGCTCTGCTGACAGCACAACTTGCTTGCTTGTTTATTTATTGAATTTGCACCCCATCTTTTCATCCAAGGAGCTCAAAGTGGCATGCATGGCTCTCCCCCTTCCTCATTCAATCCTAACAACATCCCTGTGAGGTAGGTTAGTCCGAGAGGCAGCAACTGGCCCAAGGTCATCCAGTGAGCTTTATGGCCAAGTGGAGAATTGAACTGTTGCATACCATGAGTATTTATGGAATTATGGTGCTGGAGGAGACTCTTGAGAGTCCCATGGACTGCAAGAAGATCAAACCTATCCATTCTGAAGGAAATCAGCCCTGAGTGCTCACTGGAAGGACAAATCCTGAAGCTGAGGCTCCAATACTTTGGCCACCTCATGAGAAGAGAAGACTCCCTGGAAAAGACCCTGATGTTGGGAAAGATGGAGGGCACAAGGAGAAGGAGACGACAGAGGATGAGATGGTTGGATAGCGTTCTCGAAGCTACCAGCATGAGCTTGACCAAACTGCAGGAGGCAGTGGAAGACAGAAGTGCCTGGCGTGCTCTGGTCCATGGTCACGAAGAGTCGGACATGACTAAACAGCTAAACAACAACAACAACAATACCATGAGTGGTGTGAGATTCCAGGGGTTTAGACCCAGGGATCTTTTGAAATGATGCACATTGGAGACTGCAGTGTCTTTATGATATATGGCTGATTTACACACACACACACACACACACACACACACAACCTGAGCCTACGATGGAGGCATACACAGCATACACCCCAAGAGGGTCCCATATCTCCAATTGCTGCAGCCTCCAATTCAAAACAGGCAGCCCACATTGTGTTCTGCCCACTCCCACCCCCAGGCTTGCTTTGTTTAAAAGACAGACACCTGTTGATCACATCACAGCCAAATGAAATCCTAAATTTTCCTCCTAATACAATTGTTTTCTAACTAATGCACTCAGGGCTTGGGGGGGGGGGAGAGCTGGTTCCTTCCCATTTGTTGGCTGGCACAGAGCCTTCGCTAATGGCCCATCTTTCAGGTGATCTTTTGAACACAGGGAGCAGAGAGTCTGATTTCCAGTTAACTCTCCAAGCATTGATTAAATTCTGGCATTTACTAGATCCAAGAATTATTGGTGTCTTGCACCCACAAACCCTGGCATAGGTGCCAACTTCCTGGGGCCCTGGGTGCCCAAGCACCCACAACATTCCCCATGAAGGAGCCAGGCACCCACAAATTTCAGTGCCAGGGCCATGCAAGCTGCATGGCACCCATGGCCCTGGGCACCCACAGTCACAGGGCCAAGCTGGCACTCCTGAACCCTGGCACCCACAAACTCATAACAGAACCAGAGTATCCCAGATCCTAGTCTGATGCTCTAACCACTACACCACGCTGGCTTTCATGCTGGCTTAGTTGGGTATAACCTACCCCAAAGCAGAATAAAGGTAAAGGGACCCCTGACCATTGGGTCCAGTCGCGGACGACTCTGGGGTTGCGATGCTCATCTCGCTTTATTGGCCGAGGGAGCCAGTGTACAGCTTCTGGGTCATGTGGCCAGCATGACTAAGCTGCTTCTGGCGAACTAGAGCAGCGCATGGAAACACCGTTTACCTTCCTGCCAGAGCGGTACCTATTTATCTACTTGCACTGCACAGCTAGGTTGGCAGGAGCAGGAACTGAGCAACGGGAGCTCGCCCCATCATGGGGATTCAAACCGCCAATCTTCTGATTGACAAGCCCTAGGCTCTGTGGTTTAACCCACAGCGCCACCCGCATCCCAAAAGCAGAATACCCACCCCTACATACAAATGTACTTGTACACACAGAGAGATGGAGGAAATGGGAGAAGGGGAAAACTGATTGAAATGTTGGGGAACAGGAGTATTGGGGAGGGGAAAGTGACCAAGGCTCTATGCTGATTGATTATTCTCACTCATCAAGATTTCTCTTTCTTCTTATATGGCTCTGTTTTGCATATGAGTCTTGAGGGATGCCAAACATGAGTTACAAGGGAACCGGATTATCTTGGCATCTGGTTGGCCACTGTGAGAACAAGAGGCTGGACTAGATGTGCCTGATCCAGCACTAATAAAGCTAAAGATTGTTTTGATTTAGAGGACCAACACAGATGTTTGAATAACCACAACATTTTCTCACACTGGATTAAAGGAATTGGGGTCAGTTTATACAATGGATTTGGTAGGAACCTCTGGGTGCCATACAGATGTGAAGCCATAGAAACATCTAGCCAGTGATGCATCTAGAAGGAGAGGGGAGACACCCCCCTCACCTGGCTAGACCATACATCATCCTAGCTGGAGAAGTACAATAGTCAAGTGGCTAGTCTGGGCTTGTGGCATCTGGAGCTGGGAAGACAGAGAAGTTTCACTTGCTCTCCATGTTGCAACTAAAGCTATGGGTTTGGAGAGGGCCTCCCTGGAAACCTAATGGAGGAAAAGGAGATCAATCTGTAACTAACTGTGAACAATCAATTGAAATTGAAGTAACCCACTATCTTAGGACCACAGTTTCCAGTGATCTTCAGTCCAAAGAAACCTAAACCAAGGTTGGCTCTGGCATGAGGTCTCTGTGACAGTATAACCATGATAAACCCAGGTTTGTTTCCTGGTAATCTGTGAAATGGCATTTAGAAACCGTAATTTATCCATGACTTACCAAAAGCCTACCAGCCATGAGAAGATGGAATTGGCTGCCCTTGATGATACCTCGGAAACTTGAACCAAACTACAAAGCAAGCATTTCTCTCCTCCTGCCTGGTTTCTTGAAGTAAAGAGACACTGCAATGCAGGCTGCAGGGGATCAATGGTCCATAAAAATGGATCCTAAATAATAATAATAATGTGGATAGCTTTAGAAAAACGTATCACATTGATTCCAACACACACTTATTTAAGTTATTTTTACCCAATCTTTCTCTCTCTCTCAAAAATGAAAAGGCTGTTGATCAGCAATAATCTCTGCCTTAAATCCTGGAAAGTTGTTGTCAATCAGTGTCAGCAATACAGAGCTGGTCTGATTTGGTAGCTTCCTATGTTCCTCAAGAGGCTTAAGAATATAAGGACAAAATACAAGCTCTGCTGGAACAGACCAAAGGTTCATCTAGTCCAGTATCCTGTTCTCACAGTGACCAACTAGATGACTATTGGAAGCCAGCAAGCAAGATATGAGCAGAACTGTTCTCTACATGTTGATGTTCTCTAGCAGTTGGGTTTTAGCGGCATACCATCTTCAGTTGTGGAAGTAGTTTGCACATCAATCATGACTAATAGCCATTGATAGTCTTATCTTCCATTAATGTGTCTAATCCTCCTTTAAAGCTGTCCAGGTTGGTGGCAATCACTATATCTTGTTGTAGGAAGTTCCAGAGTTTAACTATTTGATGTGTGAGCAAGTATTTCCTCTTGTCTCTCTTGAATCTTGCAACATACAGCCTCACTAGATAACCTTGAGTTTTTGTATTCTACACAAGAGAGAAAAGCTTTCTTTAGACACTTTCTTCACAACACAACACTTATATTACGTTCCCCCTTATAAACTACACTTCTACATGTCTTATAAACTTCTGGTTCATAAACTTATAAGCTAAGAAGGCAGACATGTAGCATTCTTTTTTAGGGTGTGTGTTCCATCCCATTGATCATTTTCTGAACCTTTTCTAGATCTACATTGCCCTTTTTCGAGGTGTGGTGACCAGATCTGTACACAGTATTCAAAGTGCAGTCACACCATAGAGCTGCGTGATGGTATTGTGACATTGACAATTTTATATCCAGCCCTTTCCCAGAGTTCCATTGCATGGAATTCACCTTTTTTGTAGCTACTGCACATATTTATTGAGCTGTTCACCATGACCTCAATATTTCTTTCCCATTCAGTAACCCTCAGTGCAGACCCCAATAGTGTATGTGTGCAATTAGTGAAATAATAATAATAATAATAATAATAATAATAATAAGCCCACTGGTGGAGGAAGAGGGGGGTGGGAGGAGCGCACCGCCCCCGGCAGCGCAATCCCTTTGGGGTTCCATTGCGGCTGTCCCTCCAAGCATGCTGGGGGCCCCGTCCATGCAGGCGGCGCACCACACCCCCAGAATGTGCACCATGCCCCTGCGGGCAGCAATCCACGCCCCCAGGATGCATGCCACACCCCTTTGGGCAGCGCACCCCCCCAAGACGTGCACCCCGCCCCTTTGGGCGGCACGCCCCACCCCTGCGATGCACACCAGCCCCTCCCCCACCTGCTCTCCACCCCCGGTACCGAAGCATGAAGCTCCACCACTGAATATGCCTCAAGGTGCAGAGTTTCATATGCTTACATTGAATCACTTTTGCACTTTGGGATAGATCCTTTTGGATCTCCTTATAATCCATTGTTTTTAATACTCTATATCACTTTGTCAAACTTTGTCATCGGCAAACTTGGCCACCTTACTATGCATCCCTTACTCCAGATAATTCATGACACAGCTTAAAAAGCATTGGTCCTAGTACAGAGCCTTGGTAGACTCCACTTGTTACATCCCCCCCCCATTGCATCAATTTATTCCTACTCTCTCCCTTTTCATTGACTAGCTATTGCTCTAGAAGAGGACTTGTCCTCTTTTCAGATGACTGCTGAACTTGCTCAGGAGTTTTGGGTGAGGTATTTTTCAACAGCTTTTTGAAAGTCCGAGCACAGAATGTCACTTGGATCAACTCTGTCCAGACACTGTTTAAAGAACACCCACCCAAGCAATTGAAACGTAATAATAATAGCATTTCACAGCAGCAGCTGGAAAGAACACAAAACCATTTAAAAGAGTTGTTTCGAAAGCATCCAAAGCAATCAAAAGTCTGGAAAAATGATACATTTTAACCAAGTACCTAAAAGTAAAAATAGGTACAGTGGTACTTCTAGTTGCGGACTTAATCTGTTTCAGGGTGCCATTCACACCCCAAAAAATCTGCAACTAGAGCACCTCTTCTGCGCATGTGCACGGCGCAATCGAACGCATGCACAAAGTGTGCAGATTTCTTTTGCACATGCGCGTGTGGTGAACCTGGAAGTAAACTTCCGGGTTTGCATGTTCGTAAGCTGAAAGTCCATAACAAGAGCGGAACACAACTAGTGGTACCACTGTAGTAGCCATCCAGTTCATTTCAGAAGGTGGAGAAAACATGAACCAGAGATGTTTGATAATGAGCTTGCTCCTGAGAAGGCTCATTTGGGACCAGACCATCCTTCAAAATTCCAGTCCTAGGCCATTTGAGCTACTCACATAGCCATACACTCACAAAATGTAGCAAGCCATAATATTTCTCTCCAGGCAAATGCCATCTTTCTTGTTGGGAAGACAGCATTGCTATCAACACTCAAGGAAGGATGAACAAGGAGATCTCAGAACAGCTAAAGAAACCGAGATACTCCAACAGTTGCTTGGACAATTTAATTTGCTGCAAATGTCACTCACCTTGACAAATGTGTAGATAACATGTGCCAAAGCCTTTGCTATTGCACTGTGCACTGACAGCACAATTTGCTGCTGATGTCCAGAGACTCTGCAATTCTGCTTTATGATTTCTGCTTTCCACATGCTAAAAGATATAGAGCGGAGTTGATCTGCATGGACTTGAAGAAGATGCCTAATCATTGGTTGACAATCAACTTCATTTATTGAAGAAGTGCTCAGAACAACCAATCGATGGCAGTGTTGATGTAAGGAACTGTCGAGACTACTGTAAAATAAAGCCACAAGCATTTATGTACATCACATTCATTTAAGCATCTTTTTCTGCATCTCTCAGAGCATGGACAAATAATGATTCTTCCTTTTTTGTTCCTCTGCAATACAGGGGTGGGGAATGGGACCAGGCCTGCAGGCCAGAACCTTGTCTACCCACTTCCCCCATGTACCAAGTCAGAAAGGTAGGTGGAGCTGCCCATCTGTCAATCACCCAACAGCACAATAACATCAAAAAAAGTTGCACAGCACTCTGATAATCAGAAGCCATGATAATCAGCTGGTTTCTGTCACTTGCATAGCACTGTGCAGAGGGCTGCTGATCAGCATAGTGCCTACAAACCCCATTTTGGTCCAGTCACAGCTGTACCTGCTCCACACCTGATACCATGAATGACATCAGGTATAGGGCAGGTATGCATGGTTTGGCCATAATCCCCCCCTTCCCGTAAGACAGCTGACAGCTGACAGCTGCAATTAGAGGCCTCCCACAGTTCTAATGCATAGGTATTTACATCCATTCTTCCAGAATGAATGATATTGCAGTCTATGAATAATCAAGAGTGAAAATGAATGCAGCACTATCTACCTAGAAAATTCAACCACTGAACTTCCCCACCGCACCTCCTTTCAAGTGTAATGAATGCAACTGGCACTTTAATGAAGGTAATCAACAGTGTAAACCACATCCCTTTCCCTCTCTTGGCAGGCACTCTTTCAAAAGAATGGGAGAGATACAGACAGACAGTGCTTTCCTATGGTAGCTGTGGTGCTCGTCATAAGCTGTGGTGCTTTTTCTACTCCCTCATCACTTCATGAATATGGACACACACAAAGAGAAACTATGCATTCTAGAGCATTTGAAGAAATGGAGGTCTCTGTGTGTTTGCCCTGTCCTCACTTTTGCTGAAGCCAAGTTACAGGGAACCAGGCAGTGGGCCTTCTCAGTAGTGGCACCCACCCTGTGGAATGCCCTCCCACCAGATGTCAAAGAGAATAACAACTACCAGACTTTTAGAAGACATCTGAAGGCAGCCCTGTTTAGGAAAGCTATTAATGTTTGATGGACTACTGTATTTTAATATTTTGTTGGAAGCCGCCCAGAGTGGCTGAGGAAACCCAGCCAGATGGGTGGGGTATAAATTATTATTATTATTATTATTATTATTATTATTATTATTATTAACCATTTCAATGAATAAGCAAATTTCCCAACCAAGAGGCAACATAGGTGTGCATATGGAATGACAGCTGAAACAATGCGGTTTGTGGAAAAACACCATTGGGGATTGGCAGCCAGCTACATTTTGTGAAAAACAATTATGTTAAGTCTAACCACAGAATCCCCCTGCTGCCACCACCACCACCAAAAAAACAAGGCTGCATCTTCAGAAGTTCAACAGGTGACATTTTCTCATTGTTTCATCTCAGTCCCTGGCGTATTTTTCACCTGTTGACTACCTGGTCAAGGCATAGGACTAGGCAAATCTAGTGCACAAGAAATGTTGCAAGAGTTCATAAGATGTACCTGCTAAATCAGGCCAGTGGTCCATTTGGTCCAGCATGCTGTTCTCACAGTGGCCAACCAGATGCCTATGGGAAGCCTGATAACTGGACTTGAATGCAACAGCACTCTCCCTGCCTGAAATTCCCAGCAAACTGGTATTCAGAGGCATAATGCTTTTGACAGTGGAGGTAGAATACGGCTAGTAGCTATTGTCAACTTTATCCTCCGTTAATTTGTCCAATCCTCTTTTAAAGCAATCCAAGTTGGTGGCCACCACTGCCTCTGATGGGAGCAAGTTCCATAGTTTAACTGTGCAATGTATCTGGCGAAAACACATTGATAAAATGCATTCTGATCAAATAATTTCCTTGGATTAACAATGTGGCTTGTCAGAGGCAGATTTAGGGGAGTGCAGCCAGTTCAGTCTCACTGGCATGGGGAAGCCACAGGGGATGCCACAACTATGGAGTGCAAGAGGTGTGTGTGGGGGTGTTGAATTGTGGTTTTGCACAGGGCACCACTGTGTTTTGAGACCCCAGGATCTGCCACTGGGCTTGTGTGGGATCCCCCCCCCCGAAGTATAGCTCTATTACTATTGCTTTCACTTCCTACAAGCCTATGCAACAGGCATAAAAGGACCCATTTAGCAGCCATTTGCACTGCTTGCAAAGCTATTAACAGCTTATTAAAATGACAGTCTTTCAACAGTCTATAGAATCTTAAATAGAAAGGCTACTGGAAATGATACCACAAGCACTTCCATGGCTTCATTCAAAGTGCAGCAAGAATTAATGAAATCACTAACAAACGGTTACAATGTTTCACCACTTTGTTAGGAAACACCCCAGTGAAAAGGAACATAAAAAAATCGGGTCCTGAAGGGTTGCATTAGGAAACTCCTACAGCAGGCCAGCATGATTTTGTGACCTATCAAGCTGTGGTAGCACAGATCACCCAAGGTGATAATATTGATTACCTAAGGAGTTCAACCTTTGCACATTTTCATGGCTACCTATTGGGAAGTTGTTTTGGGAAGACGATTGGAAATGTCTTCATTAGCGCTCGTGTTTCCAACAAGAACACTGTTTTCAACTTGGCTCGCTTGTCTTTTAAGTCCAAGGATGACTGTTGGTATTCTGTAACCAAGGACTGCCTTCACTTTCTCCACTAACATCAGGGATCCTTCATCTTTGCTGGCAGCGTGCAGCTCCTCCCATTCCACCCATCCTTCTGTTTCTAGCTGTATTACGCTGAATGGCTCTCACAATTTGTGAAGCAGCTGTTCAGAGCCACAGCACTTAAGCCCTGAATGCCAGTCGAGAGAAAACCTTTCATCCTTCCCTGTTTTAATAACAAGTGCCCTTATCACATAGCCAATGCTGTTCCAGAATAATGGGGTACAGCTTTTAATATCTCAGTATTGGAGCATCCTGTGCAAAGACCCTGGAAATTCTTTTAAAAAAGAAGAAGCTGTTTTCGGTGTCAGCACCTTGGGTTAATTATCTGCTTCCTTTCCGTCCCCTTGTCCTCCTTTAGAAAGCTTATTGAGAAGAGGTTGGAGGTTCTGCTGACACATTCTGCTGGCTTCCACCCTTAATCTATCGCACAAGTGCTGACAATACGAGGAAGATCACTCTGCTCCCCAGAGCACAGGGCTGAAGAAGGCTGATTGCCTCGCCTGTATTTTCTTTATAAAACTAAATATTCATAGCACTGTCAAATTAAATGAGATTCTTACACTGTCATTCTATTGCAGCTCATAGAGTCTTCTTTTCCACAGGTACCTGTCCTGCTGCTCTGTGAAATGTCTCTGGGTATTTCACGTTTATCTAACATTACTCCTTGCCAGCTCATTTATCAAGCAAACCAAGAAGTAATAAAAGATAGAAAAGGCTGTTGTTTCTTTGCAGATTGTCCATGGGATTGTCCACAAATATGCAGAGCAGGGGAATGTAGAAAGGTAAATACTAGAAGCCCCTCCAGCCATCCTTTCTTCTTGTGCTTTCATGATTATTTGTGCTCCTGATGCATAATGGTGTTTATACACAGTCCCGCCTTCAATACTGTTGACACCAGGGCCGGATTTAGGTTTTATGAGGCCCTAAGCATCATCATCATCATCATCATCATCATCATAATTTATTATTTATACCCCGCCCATCTGGCTGGGTTTCCCCAGCCACTCTGGGCGGCTTCCAAAAGAATATTAAAATACTGTGATACATCAAACATTAAAAGCTTCCCTAAACAGGGCTGCCTTCAGATGTCTTCTAAAAGTCTGGTAGTTGTTGTTCTCTTTGACATCTGATGGGAGGGCGTTCCACAGGGCGGGCGCCACTACCGAGAAGGCCCTCTGCCTGGTTCCCTGTAACTTGGCTTCTCGCAGTGAGGGAACCGCCAGAAGGCCCTCAGTGCTGGACCTCAGTGTCCGGGTAGAACGATGGGGGTGGAGACGCTCCTTCAGGTATACTGGACCGAGGCCGTTTAGGGCTTTAAAGGTCAGCACCAACACTTTGAATTGTGCTCGGAAACGTACTGGGAGCCAATGTAGGTCTTTCAAGACCGGTGTTATATGGTCTCGGCGGCCGCTCCCAGTCACCAGTCTGGCTGCTGCATTCTGGATTAGTATAGTTTCCAGGTCACCTTCAAAGGTAGCCCCACGTAGAGCGCATTGACATAGTCCAAGCGGGAGATAACCAGAGTATGCACCACTCTGGCGAGGCAGTCCGCAGGCAGATAGGGTCTCAGCCTGCGTACCAGATGGAGCTGGTACACAGCTGCCCTGGACACGGATTTAACCTGTGCCTCCATGGACAGCTGTGAGTCCAAAATGACTCCCAGGCTGCGCACCTGGTCCTTCAGGGGCACAGTTACCCCATTCAGGACCAGGGAATCCTCCACACCTGCCTGCCTCCTGTCCCCCAGAAACAGTACTTCTGTCTTGTCAGGATTCAATCTCAATCTGTTAGCCACCATATACAAGCATATAAAGGGGCCCTTTATATGGCCAGCTGTCCTTTGTCAACAACAAATTGTCACTGTTTTTTGTGTTGAATATATGCTATATGGTTATTAATGGACCTAATAGGTATCTAAAGCCATTTGCACATAACAAAATATGTATTTTATCAAAATAATTGTTGAACTGAAATACAATTAAGAAGAAGTATATTAATAGTGAAATACAATTAAGAAGAAGTGGGCCCTAAGCTATAGCTAGTTTAGCTTATATGTAAATCCGGCACGGGTTGGCACCTGCAAGTGTTTTGGGTGGGTAGCTCAGTCGGTAGAGCATGAAACATCTCAGGGTGAAAAATTCCTGCATTGCAAGGGGTTGGATTAGATGACCCCCGGACCCCAACTCTAAATTTCTGTGACACTATGGACATACTACTTCATTTCCAGCTGGTGCATGTCCTGTAGCTTTCTGCTGAAACCCTGTGATTTTTCATACTAAAAATGTTCTGGGCTTGTTGTTATCTTGTCCCACTGTTGTTGCTCTACAGTGCAAGAAGACCCCTCCAGATGACAATAATGGTATAACGTTAGGGTCAGCAGCACAAAACAACTAATAAAGTTGAATGGTGTGTGTATGTTCCAGTATAAATTCACCACCAATGCACCATTATTGCACCACCATCATCATAACTAGTTTATATATCCCCTTCTAAACCACAGCTTCAAGGCAATTTGTGTTGGGAAACACCGAGGCTGGTGCCTCTCCCCCAACGCAGTGCCACCCAGGATGATTTGTCACTCCTGTGTCCTGTTGCACTGATGTGACCCATATCCAAGGACATGAGCACACGACACTAGCAGAGTCCAAACAGAAGCTGAGCCTTGAGGTGTGACATCTAAGCCTAAATTTATTATGTACAAAATCAAACGTAACAGAACAAAGAAAACATGGCTCCTCTCTCGCTTTCTTCCTCGGAGAGAAGGGGAAACCGAAAGCAATACAGAACGGAACAGCGTATCTGAACTTCCATTCCCATGACATCCAACACTGTGGAATGTAAACACAGATGCGTGACAACAACAATCACACATCTGCAGCACGGAGGAATGAAATTCCCAACAATTTGCACATAAGATAATTAAAAACGGTTAAAAGCACAAAAACAACGAATGCATTGAAAACTACACTAAAGCCCTAAAAAGTGGACACTCATGGTAAAGACATTTATCAAGCCCATTGGAACAAAAATGTCTTAAACTGTTTCCAGAAAGTGCAGATAGGGAGCACCTGCCATATCATGACACAGATGCTATTCCACAGAACAGGAACAGCCACAGTTCTGCGGAAGAGGCTTCTGAGATCTTTTTAGCTTGCTGGAGAAAGTCTCCCACAAATAGCTGTGATCTAATGGGTGCATAAGGGATAAGGCAGTCTCTCAAGCAACTTGGTCCTGAACTGTATAGCAGCTTATATGTTATGAACTTGTACCAATTGCAGACTGGAAGCCAGTGCAAATCCCACAAGCAAGGTGTGATATGCTTGTGTTAGTCGCCTGCAGTCATCCAACCATTAAATTACATTGCATCAATGAAATATTGCAGAATACACTTGAAAAACAAAAACAAAAATCACCTAACAGGGTGGATTCAATACCACCAACTAAATTTAGTGTTTAAAACAGATAACTAAAAAGGTTTTGCAAAGGAAGTATCAATATTGGAAAGAGAATTAATACAAAATAAGATAAAAGTAGTATCTAGGATGTATGGAACCTTACTAGAATGGGAGGTGAAAGACGAACAAGTGAAGGAAGTGATGGTGAAATGGACAATAGATATAGGTAAACCTATTCAATTAGCAGCATGGGAAAAATTGCGAAAAGAGAATTGGAGATTCTCGGCATGTGAGGAAATAAAAGAAAATTATTTAAAGATGTTTTACAGATAGTAAACTATCTAAAATGTATAGAACAAAATCAAAAATGTGTTGGTGGGGCAAACAAGTGGAGGGCACACTGCTGCATATGTGGTGGACTTGCGATAAAATTAGGAGTTTTGGGGATATGGTTTATGAAGAGCTGAAGAAAATATTCAAATGAACCTTTAAAAAAACCAGAAGCCTTTCTATTGGGACTATTAGAGTCAAATATCGCAAGGGAAAATAAGAGAATATTTCTTTATGCGACAGCTGCAGCAAGAATTCTAATTGCCAAAAATTGGAAAAATGAGACAATCCCAACAACAAAAAGAGTGGCAAGATAAGGTATTTGAGTATTTAGAACTGGCTACATTGACTGATGCAATTAGAGATCAATCCAAACAAAAATTTCAAAAAGAATGGGGGAAATATAGTGAGTATCTGAAAAAGCAGTGCCCTAAAATTAATACCTGGACTTGTCTTGACTAATTTCCACAAAACAAATTAAGGTGTAAGAATGTAACATAAAGAGAAAAATAGAGAAGAGGAATTGAGAAAGAAACAGTTGATTAAGTATACAACCAGACCCGCACTGAGGATGAAGGAAGTCAAATAGAAATGAATAAGAACTGAATTAGGGATGTATCAGTAACATCTGCTTTGCATTTGTAGTTGTAGTATCATTTTGTTAGTTTGTTTTGTGAGTGTTCTCTCTGTTGGTGTCGGTATAATAAATCAATAAAATGAAACAAAAACAAAAAACAAAACAAAAACAAAATACCAGTCTGGAGGGGACCCTAGTCAATAATCATAAGCAGCTAATTATTATAAGACTAATAAAACCAAGTTGTTTTTTCTTTTGATATTAAGGGCCAGTCTAGAATGACATTGTATATAGTTGTATGTATTCCCCCCCCTTTTCTTTTTTAAGAACCAAAAGTAGCTGGGGAGATTGTGAGTAAATAAGGCAAATGGAAGAGGAAGGGACTGCTTTAATCCATTAGACTTTATTTATTAAAAAATGTATACCCCGTTTCTTAAGGAACTTCCTCCACATGGCAGCTTATCATCTCCAATCAAAATAAACTCCACCGGACAATAAAATATTAAAAGACCAAGCACAGTACAACAAAAGAATAATTCAGTAAAGCCCAGAAATATAATATATAATATATAAAACATAAAAAGACCATATAACCCTATTAAAATATAACAACATAAAAAGTCTTCTGCTGGATCAGGCCAGTAGTCCATTTGGTCCAGCATCCTGTAGGCAGGCAGGACCTGGATGCAGTCTCAAACTGGGATAGCTAAGTAGGTAGAGCCTGAGACTCTTAATCTCAGAGTTGTGGGTTCAAGACCCATGTTGGGCAAAATATTCCTGCAGTTCATGTTCTTGGTCCAGATGGCCCCATGGGCCTTTCCAACTCTACAGTTCTATGATTCTATGACTTGATGCAACAGCGCTCACCCCAATTACAGTTCCCAGCAAATGGTATTCAGAGGCATACTGCCTCCCACACTTAGGGGTATAACACACTGTGGCTGGTAGCCATTGATAGCCACTGACTGAAAACCAAGAAGCATTACAAGCTGCAGCAAGAAAGATTAATTCGGGAAGGTTTGAGAGAAAAGAATTTTTAAAACGAATGTCAAACGCTTAGCAATATTGGGCCTTCAAAGGGAAGAGGATTCTGGAGAATTAGTGCCACAACACAAGAAGCTAAAATGCTTGAGTCACAGCATACTTAACCACAAGGACCTGAGACATTATAAACAGATCTTCATCCACAGAGCAGGGAGGGATGTAGGGGGAAAGTAGTATCTTGGATATTTTGTCATTCAGAATGGCCCCACTTTTTGTCTCTCCTTCAAGAGTAGAAGGCAGCTGAGCGGGGTCAAAGTGGGGAAGGACCATGGTTCCTTGGTACAGCATCTCGTCTGCTTTCCTGGTTCAGTCTCCAGCATCTTCATTAAGCTTGAAACCCTGGACACCCAATGTCAGTCAGTGTAGGACATTGCTGAGCTAAATGGACCACTGGTCTGACTCTGTAAAAGGCAGTTTCTATGTTCCTATGAGAGGGGAAATGCCTGAATGGCACACTAAGGTAGCCAGGTGAAAAAGAGGACAGGCTCAGGATAAAGGTAAAGGTAAAGGGACCCCTGACCATTAGGTCCAGTCGTGGCTGACTCTGGGGTTGCGGAGCTCATCTCGCTTTATTGGCCGAGGGAGCCGGCATACAGCTTCCAGGTCATGTGGCCAGCATGACTAAGCCACTTCTGGCAAATCAGAGCAGCACACAGAAACACCGTTTACCTTCCCGCCAGAGCAGTACCTATTTATCTACTTGCACTTTGACGTGCTTTCAATCTGCTAGGTTGGCAGGAGAAGGGACCAGTGGCGTAGCGTGGGGGGTGCCAGGGGTGCCGGCCGCACCGGGCGCAACATCTGGGGGGGGCGCGAGTCCAGAGGGAAGGGACAACTGACACTTTTGTTTGTATGTGCGCTACGGGGGGGGGGTCCGGAAAGGGCCAAACGGGGGAGAGAAAGAAAATGCAAGCCGCTGCGCTTCGTTGGCAACGGCCTGCGCTGTTATGACGTCGGTGACGTCGGGAGCCGAGTGTGACGCGGCCCATTGTGTGACGTCAGGGAGCTCCCCAGCTGCGCGCCCGTGGGGAGGCACCGCGCCCGCCCCCGCGCCTCCATCGCCTCGCGGACACCGGCGAGGGCGGTCGCGCCTCCGGGCAGGAGCCTGGAAGACCCTCGGGCGGGCGGGTAGGCGGGCTATGCCGCGCTGGGAGCTGCTGAGACCATCGCAGTAAGGAACAGGCGCGAAGAGTAGGCGGAGGAGGCAGGACCACCACCAGCAGCACCATGGAGAATAAATATCCTTCCTTCAGGGGCGCGGGAAGGGAGCCACTTCGCCCACTCCGTCGTGGAATCAGGGGGCGAGAAGCTCCCATGGAGAGATGAGGGAAGAGGTTCTCCTTGGGGTCCTCAGCAGACGCCCCCCCCCCAGCATAGGAACCAACTCCTAGGGTCTGAGGTTCCTTTGACACCCCCCCCCCAATCTTTGACGGAGCATTATTCAAATAGTGTGCACCTGCTGCTTCATGTGGTCAGCTATGCAGGCTAGGGTTTACCTCCCCCCCCCCAATATTTTACTCAAGTTGGCACCCTGCTCCCCAGACATAAACAGAGAATAAATTCAGTAAGCCAGCAACTTTATGCACATTCAACTTGGGTGCGTTCAGCTTTAGGCGCGGAGTAGAATTTTTAAATTTTTTTAAAAGACTTTGGTGATGCCACCCGCCATTGCACCCAGCATGTCTTTGACGAGACACGATTTTGGCTTTTGGCGCGATCCCTGGGGGTAAGTTGCAGGCTTATTGTAGATCATCATGAGCTTTGCACCCTGCTTCCCACCTCTCTTCGAGCACCTGGGAAACATGTCAATCTGTGCATTTTTTTCCCTTTAAAAAAGAGCAAGCATAAATGAACAATTTATGGGAGAACACAAGTAGGATTAGCTGTCCATACACCCCTGCAGTGGCGTAGCATGGGGGGTGCAGGGGGGGCCGGCCGCACCGGGCGCAACATCTGGGGGTTAGGGTTAGGGGGCGCAAATCCACGGGTTAGGAGGCGCAAATCCACGGGTTAGGGGGCGCAAATTACTTGCCTTGCCCCGGGTGCTGACAACCCACGCTACGCCACTGGAAGGGACCGAGCAACAGGAGCTCACCCCATCGTGGGGATTCAAACCACCGACCTTATGATCGGCAAGTCCTAGGTTCTGTGGTTTAACCCATAGCGCCACCCGCGTCCCTCAGGATAGACTCTACCATTAGGCAGAGTGAGGCAGCTGCCAAAGGCACAGATGCTGGTAAGTGAGGAGTGTCCAGAAGTGTTGTAAGACAAATCTGTGTGTGCACCACTTGGTGTGCCCTATGTCCCCTAAACTAGGCTGCTGCCATCGGATACAGCGGAGGATGTTGCTCCATCTACGGTGTTGAAGTTAGATTCAGCTCCCAACTGGGTCAGCTCCTCTGTGTGGAAAGCAGGGAGTGATGTCTTATCCTTTGCCTCAGGTGGCAAAATGTTTTAGGACAGCAAGGATAAAGGCATCTGTCATGAAAGCTATACCTCTTGAAATTCCCTCTTCTACACATCCATTTATCCTACAGGACTCCCGTGGGCATGTCCACATTGAGAGGAATTCCATGTGAGCTCAAGGAGCAACAAAGTGCTCCAGTTTCAGAGCTAATTTCAGCAGAATTCAGGAGGACTGGAATGCAGGACAGAAAAAGAACAATACTCAGTTCAGGAGACATAGAAAACTATGAATTTCATCATCTATGGTAGGCAATGATTCTTTGGAGCACTGTTCAAGTAGCAATGCTCCAAATCATTTTCATCCCTACCTAAATCACAGTTTGGTTTCTACATTTTCTTAATTTTCTTAGCAGGCCGCTTTTCAGAGTAACTGCAGTACACAACAGATTAGAAAATGATAGACTGAAAGCAACATTTTTTCTTCTTCTTCCCATATTCATATTTCCTCCCATCTGGGGTAATCCGAGCTTATGTATACTGAATGAATTAGTTATGATGTGGAAGCCTTGGGGAAGAGCTGGTATTTGTTGCTTACAACAAACATTTAATGAAAGTACAAGACACCTTTCTCACATTTGATGAACTGGGGAAAAATTATTAGTTGAGTGCATGAACACTAGGCAGTAGATTCAGTTTACACCTCTACTAACTGATGTATTTGGCCCCAATACATATACAAATGGAATCACAAGAGATTCCTTAACACACACACACACACACACACACACACAGGACTCAGCTTGTTGTTGTTTAGTCGTTTAGTCGTGTCCGACTCTTCGTGACCCCATGGACCAGAGCATGCCAGGCACTCCTGTCTTCCACTGCCTCCCGCAGTTTGTTCAGACTCATGTTTGTAGCTTCGAAGACACTATCCAACCATCTCGTCCTCTGTCGTCCCCTTCTCCTTGTGCCCTCCATCTTTCCCAACATCAGGGTCTTTTCCAGGGAGATTTCTCTTCTCATGGGGTGGCCAAAGTATTAGAGCCTCAGCTTCACGATCTGTCCTTCCAGTGAGCACTCAGGGCTGATTTCCTTCAGAATGGAGAGGTTTGATCTTCTTGCAGTCCATGGGACTCTCAAGAGTCTCCTCCAGCACCATAATTCAAAAGCATCAATTCTTCGGCGATCAGCCTTCTTTATGGTCCAGCTCCCACTTCCATACATCACTACTGGGAAAACCATAGCTTTAACTATACGGACCTTTGGTGGCAAGGTGATGTCTCTACTTTTTAAGATCCTGTCTAGGTTGGTCATTGCTTTCCTCCCAAGAAGCAGGCGTCTCTTAATTTCGTGGCTGCTGTCACCATCTGCAGTGATCATGGAGCCCAAGAAAGTAAAATCTCTCACTGCCTCCATTTCTTCCCCTTCTATTTGCCAGGAGGTGATGGGACCAGTGGCCATGATCTTCGTTTTTTTGATGTTGAGCTTCAGACCATATTTTGCGCTCTCCTCTTTCACCCTCAATAAAAGGTTCTTTAATTCCTCCTCACTTTCTGCCATCAAGGTTGTGTCATCTGCATATCTGAGGTTGTTGATATTTCTTCCAGCAATCTTAATTCCGGCTAGGGATTCATCCAGCCCAGCCTTTCGCATGATGAATTCTGCATATAAGTTAAATAACCAGGGAGACAATATACAGCCTTGTCGTACTCCTTTCCCAATTTTGAACCAATCAGTTGTTCCATATCCAGTTCTAACTGTAGCTTCTTGTCCCACATAGAGATTTCTCAGGAGACAGATGAGGTGATCAGGCACTCCCATTTCTTTAAGAACTTGCCATAGTTTGCTGTGGTCGACACAGTCAAAGGCTTTTGCATAGTCAATGAAGCAGAAGTAGATGTCTTTCTGGAACTCTCTAGCTTTCTCCATAATCCAGCGCATGTTTGCAATTTGGTCTCTGGTTCCTCTGCCTCTTCTAAATCCAGCTTGCACTTCTGGGAGTTCTCGGTCCACATACTGCTTGAGCCTTCCTTGTAGAATTTTAAGCATAACCTTGCTAGCGTGTGAAATGAGTGCAATTGTGCGGTAGTTGGAGCATTCTTTAGCACTGCCCTTCTTTGGGATTGGGATGTAGACTGATCTTCTCCAATCCTCTGGCCACTGCTGAGTTTTCCAAACTTGCTGGCATATTGAGTGTAGCACCTTAACAGCATCATCTTTTAAAATTTTAAATAGTTCAGCTGGAATACCATCACTTCCACTGGCCTTGTTATTTGCAGTGCTTTCTAAGGCCCATTTGACTTCACTCTCCAGGATGTCTGGCTCAAGCTCAGCAACCCCACTACCTGGGGTGTACAATACATCCATATCTTTCTGGTATAATTCCTCTGTGTATTCTTGCCACCTCTTCTTGATGTCTTCTGCTTCTGTTAGGTCCTTACGACTTTTGTCCTTTATTATGGCAATCTTTGAATGAAATGTTCCTTTCATATCTCCAATTTTCTGGTTCTTCCCATTCTGTTGTTTTGCTCTATTTCTTTGCATTGCTCGTTTAAGTAGGCCTTCTTGTCTCTCCTTGCTATTTTTTGGAAATCTGCATTCAATTTCCTGTATCTTTCTCTATCTCCCTCGCATTTTGCTTGCCTTCTCTCCCCCGCTACTTGTAAGGCCTCATTGGACAGCCACTTTGCTTTCTTGCATTTCCTTTTCATTGGGATGGTTTTCGTTGCTGCCTCCTGTATAATGTTGCGAGCCTCCATCCATAGTTCTTCAGGCACTCTGTCCACCAAATCTAAGTCCTTAAACCTGTTCCTCACTTCCACTGTGTATTCATAAGGGATTTGATTTAGATTGTATCTTACCGGCCCATTGGTTTTTCCTACTTTCTTCAGTTTAAGCTTGAATTTTGCTATAAGAAGCTGATGATCTGAGCCACAGTCAGCTCCAGGTCTTGTTTTTGCTGACTGTATTGAGCTTCTCCATCTTTGGCTGCAGAGAATATAATCAATCTGATTTCGATGCTGCCCATCTGGTGATGTCCACGTGTAGAGTCGTCTCTTGTGTTGTTGGAAAAGCGTGTTTGTGATGACCAGCTTGTTCTCTTGACAGAACTCTATTAGCCTTTGCCCTGCTTCATTTTGCTCTCCAAGGCCAAACTTGCCAGTTGTTCCTTTTATCTCTTGATTCCCTACTTTAGCATTCCAATCCCCTATAATGAGAAGAACATCCTTCTTTGGTGTCACTTCTATAAGATGTTGTAAGTCCTCATAGAATTGGTCAATTTCAGTTTCTTCAGCACCAGTAGTTGGTGCATAAACTTGGATTACTGTTATGTTAAAAGGTCTGCCTTGGATTCGTATCGAGATCATTCTATCATTTTTGAGATTGCATCCCAGTACTGCTTTTGCCACTCTTTTGTTGACTATGAGGGCCATTCCATTTCTTTTGCGGGTTTCTTGCCCACAGTAGTAGATATGATGGTCATCTGAACTGAATTCGCCCATTCCCGTCCATTTTAGTTCACTGATGCCCAGGATGTCAATATTTATTCTTGCCATCTCATTTTTGACCACATCCAGCTTACCCAGGTTCATGGTTCTGACATTCCAGGTTCCTATGCAATATTTTTCTTTACAGCATTGGACTTTCCTTTCGCTTCCAGGCATATCCGCAACTGAACGTCCTTTCGGCTTTAGCCCAGCCGCTTCATCAGCTCTGGATCTACTTGTACTTGTCCTCCGCTCTTCCCCAGTAGCATGTTGGACGCCTTCCGACCTGAGGGGCTCATCTTCCAGCGTCATAACTTTTATATGCCTGTTGTCTTTGTCCATGGAGTTTTCTTGGCAGGGATACTGGAGTGGCTTGCTGGTTCCTCCTCCAGGTGGATCACGTTTGGTCAAAACTCTCCACTATGACCTGTTCATCTTGGGTGCCCTGCTCGGCATAGTTCATAGCTTCTTTGAGTTCTTCAAGCCCCTTCGCCATGGCAAGGCAGTGATCCATGAAGGGGAGGACTCAGCTACACAGCTGCAAATAAAACTAAGTGTGTTTTAAGTGCAATATACAATGTTACAATAGATGGTGATGGTTGTAGGTAGGTAGCCGTGTTGGTCTGCCGTAGTCAAAACAAAATAAAAAAATTCCTTCCAGTAGCACCTTAGAAACCAACTAAGTTTGTAATTGGTATGACCTTTCATGTGCATGTATCTGAAGAAGTGTGCATGCACACGAAAGCTCATACCAATAACAAACTTAGTTGGTCTCTAAGGTGCTACTGGAAGAAATATTTCTATTTTGTTTAGATGGTGATGGTGAGCCTTATGGAAAAATCAATGTATTTTTTTTAAAAAAAATGCTTTAAAAAAGCATTTTCAGAACATTTTGCATGTGTGTAGATTCCACCAGAGAGAGAACACATTTGTTTTAGAGTTCTTATAAATAAGTGAAATGTCCATTTTTTTCCATGGTTGGGTTGTGTGAAGGGAGAGTTTGCACATTGCAAGAACTCCTGAAGGATATCTAACTGCAAGGTCTGGGCTGCCGTATAGCACAGATGGGTTATTTTAAGGGTTCATCCACACTTCTGCTTGTCCTGTACCTAGAAAGCATGGGTATGAGCGGTTTTCTGCTTCTTCTGCACTTTCTAGGCATGACATGGATCCATGTGGTTTTGCCTTTGCTCCATCACTTTCCCCTAGGAAAACTTGAGTGTTAGTGCTGAATCAGAACAAACAGCAATCTGTGGAAAAACCAATTGTTCCCATTCATCCCTAAAGTTCAAGTTTTCTTAGGGGAGAGTGGTGGGGGAAACAGAGGTGTGAATAAGCCCTTATCCTCACTGCAGCATTATCCCTAAACAAGGACACAATTCTCCCCCTAAAATACACTGCTTTGTATGCTCTCTAAAGCATTTCCCCTAAAATACATAGTTCTGAATGTGTGGTTTCTTGAATCAAAACTGCAGCATAAAATTTGGAGAAGTGAATTATCCAGTCAGCAGCTGTGCTCCAATCTGCTTTTTAGTTCAGAACTCACAAAGTAGATTGGTTCAGTTGTGGATCAAAATGTGGGCCAAGCAATTTTTCCCTCTACTGCTTGCCTAGGCAGCAGGCCACTTCTGCCAGAACCCTTGCAGCTGTATTCTGGAGCAATTGTAGCTTCCTGGTTGCCTTCAAGTGCAACACAATAAATGAAGTTTTGAAACAAGGTAGGAGCAGGACTCAATGTTTGACTGCAATCACAGGATCCCTCACCATATACAGTGGTACCTTGGTTCTCAAATGCTTTGGTTCTCAAACTCCGAAAACCCAGAGGTAAATGTTCCGGTTTCTGAACATTTTTCAGAAGCCGAACGTCCGATGTGGCTGTCAGCTATTGTTTCCGGAGCACCTGCACCAATCAGAAGCTGTGCCTTGGTTTTTGAACATTCCAGAAGTCAAATGGACTTCCGGAACTGATTAAGTTTGATGCTTTTGCTTTTGCTTTTGCTATTTATTTTGTGTTTTTGTTTTTGAGGCTTTTTCAATTAATTTGTTTTTGTGCCTGTGTGGAACCCAGTTCAGCTACTGATAGATAGATAGATTGATTGATTGATTGATTGTGTGACTGCAGAAATGGATAAAAGCCTCCCATCCAAACCATGATTATCATCAGTGCAGGTAAGAAGAAAAAAAATAATTTTAATTTTTATCATCTACAATACTGTCTTATTTATTTTATAGTACAGTACATTTAGTCTTGCTTTATGGATCAATGGTCTCATTAGATAGTAAAATTCATGTTAAATTGCTCTTTTAGGGGTTGTTTTTAAAAGTCTGGAATGGATTAATTTGTTTTGCATTACTTTCTATGGGAAAGTGTGCCTTGGTTTTGGAACGCTTTGGTTTTGGAACAGACTTCCGGAACGGATTAAGTTTGAGAACCAAGGTACCACTGTACTTGCCTTCAACATATGAAGATGGAATATATGTGTGGAGAGGTGATTTTCAGGGTAGAAGCAGAGGCAAGGAAGTGCTTAATTTTCCTCCACCCACCAATTTTTATTCTGTGGTTCCTTTCCCAGTTGCTTTTCTCACTTGGAGTTGGTTGGGGGAAGGAGTCATGAAGAAGGAATAGGACTGCAGGGGAAATACGGTGGGTGGGAAAGGGTTAGGGATTCTTCCCACACCCTACAAATATCCTGTTATTCACCCTGATGGTAAAAATGGGGTTGGGGATCTTGTTTATTGCTAAACATTTAACTTCGTCTCTCAGCGTCCCTTAAAAAAACCCCAACTAAATAAATGCTGCTCTCCATAAATGACTTTACATATTCCTCCCGTGTGTTGTCTTTCCTCCTCCATTCCCTTTGTTAGTATAATTTATATACTCGGTTACTGATGCAAGATTTACAGTTACAAGTGGAGGAGCACTATGGTTGGGTTTTATTTCCTATGTTACTGACTGATTTATGATGTGAGTTCATTCTTGTACAGCTGCAATTAAAACTCAGTAAAATATGAAGAACCAAAATATCAGTGACAAAAAAGGGAGGGGGGCATCATGGTGCCATTGAATAAAATAGGCATTCCTTCTTTCATGAATGCAAAAATCAGCATTGTGTAACACTTGTACAACATCAATGTCTTTGAGCTTTCTGGATAATAAGTATCTAATAGGGACCTTTTGCTTGAGGATTCAAGATAATGGAACAGCCTCTCAATAGAGGTTTATCTGGCCCCTTCATTGCCTGCTGTTAAATGCATGTTGAAAACTGATTTTTTTTTTAACCCCCAAGCAGTCTTAGCTAGTGTCACCTGTCAAAGCCAGCTAGGGGCCCACAGCCAGTCTGCAAACCTTCCCCCTCCTGGCTCTGCAGGATACTTAATTTTGTTATTGCTAAGCATAACTGTTCAGAAAGGCACAATATAAATGTCAGAGTCATAAATATATATAAACCTCACCAGGACTAAACCCCTGGTGCTGCTGTGGTCAGTTACCTGTAGCTGAACCCTGTTTGATTCCCTGTAACATCAGACCAGACAGCCTTCCTTCATTTCCTGATCTCCCTGCACCAAAGTGGCATGGGGTTGTGGGAGTCGTCTCCTGCTCCTGGAAAAGAGCAGTCTGCCAGCATGTACTGCTTTGGGGATCTGCATTGTATATGCATATTCCTAGATATCATGTATCCATGACACAGGTTCTTTTGAACACTGGACAACACAGTCTGATCTGACACTGACCAGACACATTCCAGACACCTCAATGCACCACAGTTCCACCATGTATATATTTTATTCATGAAATTTTAATCTTACAACAGAGATTCAGTTCACTATTAAATACAGTTTGGGAACTGTTGCTCAAACTGCAGAAGAGCTGGAATCGACTTGATGGGTGAACATGTTGTATCAACACTTCTTCCACTTGGACAGACCTTTCTTTTCCTGCCACAACTCACTGGAACTCAGTTCGGGCACCTCTCAGGGGGTACCATTGCCATTTTAAGAGAATGAGGGAGGTGTTCATGGTGAGTCCTGGCACCCCTTTTTCTAGAAAAAATAGCACTACACTTGGCCTTAGATGTTTGCACCTTAGTTTCTCATTTTTTGCTCTTTACATTGTGCATGCAGTTGATCATATTGGTTTCTCAGTATTACTCCCCACCCTGCAGCTGCCTGTGAATCAGCCATTCAGATGCCCATTACTGATCATTATGTCACATTCACTGTCAGTGACAGGGAGAACAGAAGTACAGCAGGACAGCATGACAAAGAAACCGTACAGCTACTAAAAATGTAAATGCTAATGTGTTATGTTGTGGCTCTTCTTGGATTCCCCGGAGTTAACAAAGAAATGGATTGTATCTAACCTCAGTTCTACTCTCTGAGTGGACCAATTGAAATTAATGGACCTCAGATGATGATGATGATGATGATGATGATATCACCCTTCATCTGAAGATCACAGGGTGGTTTACATTAATTTAAAGGGGTCTACTTTGTGTGGATCTAACATTGGGTAGAACCCAAGGTATTTATGAAGATGCTAAAGTAAATGGATTCCCCACCCCCAAAATTCAACACCAGTAAACCCATTTCTTGGAGATAGAACCATAAAGCTGTCTCAGTGGAATATGAGAATATCTACCAAGAAGCTTGATGCTCATTTGGGTTCCACATTTCTTCCAATTTCAATATTGCATATCTATGCAGACACAAGAGAGGGTTTTAAGGATTCTCATAAAACCCGTGTTTCTTGTGATCACACATGTCATATCTATATTATTTATTATATCTATATTATTATTATAAACAGATCACATTCCAGTGATAGACTCATATTGCCTATAAGAGTCACGATTAACTCCCCTCAATACTGCCTTCAATCCACAATTATATCCCTATTTAAAATCCATAGAATCATAGATTTAGAGAGTTAGAATGGACCCCGAGGGTCATCTAGTCCAAACTCCTGCAATGCAGGAATCTCAACTAAAATATCCATAACAGGTGGCCATTCAAGCTCTGCTTAGAAACCTCCAATGAAGGAGAACCCATCCCCTTTCTGAGGGAGTCTGTTCTACTGTGAAACAGTTCTTACCACCAGAAAGGAGGGAACAAGCTTGCTCCATGTGGCAATCCAGATATATGAAGAAGGCCATCATATGTCCTCTCAGTCTCCTTTTATCCAGGCTAAACATACCCAATTCCCTCAACCATTCATCATAAGGCTTAGTTTCCAGACCCTTGATAATCTTGGTCACCATCCTCTGCACACATTCCAGCTTGTCAATATCCTTCTTAAATGGTGGTGCTCGAAACTGGATACAGTATTCCAGGTGTGGTCTAACCAAGGCAGAATAGAGTGGTATTAATACTTCCTCTGATCTGGACACTATACTTCTGTTGATGCAGAAAAGAATAGCATTAGCTTTTCTTTCTTTTAACTGCTGCATCACACAGTTGACTCCTGTTAAGCTTGCAGTCCTTTGCACATGTACTACGAGGAAGCCAGGTGTCTCTCTCCCCCCCCCCCCATCTTATATTTGTGCAGCTGCCTAAGTGTGGTGCATTACATTTATCCCTGCTGAAATTCATTCTGCTAGTTTAGGCCCAGTTGTCCAATCTGTTAAGGACATCTTGAATCCTGATTATGATTACCTACCACTCCCGGTTTGATTTCTTCTGCAAATTAGATGAGCATCCCCTCAATTCCTTCATCCAAGTTGTTTATAAAGACATTGAACAACAACAGGCCCAGGACAGAAGCCTGCAGCACTCCATTTGTCACTTTTCCCCCAGGTTGACAAGGAACCATTTGATGATGAAAATGAACATATTTACATATGCATCTTTAAACAAATTTTCTGTCAAATAATGCTTTCTGTATGTATTCACTTGCAAAGCAAAGATTGTTAAATATAATTTGAGGTTTAGTTTTTTTTATATATATGAACATACAGGAACTGCCAGTGCTAGTCGATATCTAACGTCTAGCCCGTGTATTAGCCCAGGAGATCAGATCACATAAGTGCATATCAGAATTTGCAAAGTTTGAATTCCTCAAGCATCCCTTTTTAAAATGTGGCTGAGGCTGGAGAGAGCTGCCTGCATGGATCAGCTCTCTGATTATTCCACAATCCTGGCTCAGCATTCTTAATACTAACCTAAAGCTCACAGAGATTTACAAACTGACAAACCCTGGGTGAATTTCAGACTTTGCAAATGGGATTTTTTCTGCTCATTGCAATATATGCATTTCAACAACATAGTCAGTAAACATATACACTGGTGCCCCTTTCCCTTCCATTCAACAGGCTAGCTTTCTTCTGCTGCAGTTCTGAGAGTGTCCAGTTAACTAGGAATCAGATTTACTTCTTTTTGCACACAGAGGGTAACCTTCCTTAAGAACAGTTCATTATAAAGCTAATTCAGCCAAAGATGTAGATCCACTGCAGGGTGAGGGGTGTGTATGTGGAAACCAACTGTTTCCCAGTGTTACAGCTACACAGAAAAGCATCTTGTTAATTTTTTTTTATTTTAATGCATTCCCAAACAGCTTTATATTTTAAAATCTGTAAGGATTATACAAAACACAACATAAAAATAATAAAAGACTCCCATAAAAACAGAGAAACAACATAAAAACCAGTAAAAGCATTAGGAAAAAAACAGGAATTCAGTGACAACAGGGTTTAATCTTATAGGTCAGGGGAAGTCTGGGCAAAAAGATATGTATTTGCAAGTCATCTTGCAAATGATGGATGACATTTCATGCATCTCATTGTTTATAAACCACTCAGAAGATGTTGATTCCATGCACATCTCTCAGGGGGAAGTACATAAGCCAATTCTTCTTCAATGCCCCCTAGTCCTTCCTCTTCCCCATCTATTGGATTTCCCTTAAAGCTTGGAATCATAGAATCATAGAATCATAGAATCATAGAGTTGGAAGAGACCACAAGGGCCATCGAGTTCACTTTTTCTTATAATATGCGTAGCTTTTCTTTATTCCTACATTGCAGGGGGTTGGACTAGATTACTCTTGTGGTCCTTTACAACTCTACAATTCTATGATCCTATGACTTATAGTCCAGTGCTGTCCTCCATTTCACAATGCCAGGATCAGCATCACAGCATCACACCTTGCACCAGATGCACTTCCAGAACTTCCTGAGGGCATCTTGTTTATTCTTGTGCTGTAACCTGGCTCACATTTTTCCACTGTACCTAGCAGCAGATTTTAGTTTTTAAGTGAGCAGCTCTTTGGCAAGTATGTGATTCATGGAATGAACCTACATTGCACATGCCACATGCCCAATATAATCACAATGATCCATTTGGTACACCATTTTGCTAGCACTTGTTGTTCCCTAGCCTGACTTGAGGCATCTTTGCCGAAAAAGCAGCTGTTATCTAGAAAGGAAGGGTCGCAGAAGAGCCGTATCAAGTTTGATGAAGGTGAGGCAAGGTAGGCTATACAGCAGAGCTTTCCAAACTGTGTGTCGCGACACATTAGTGTGTTGGCTACAATGTGTGGATGAGTCCACGCGAACACTCCCCGCACTTTAACCTCTGGTTTGCTCATGAAACTGAATTACTGTGTCACAAAATGATGCAAGTCTAAAACGTGTGTCATTAACATTAAAAAGTTTGGAAAGCTCTGCTTTACAGGTTCACAATTGGCAAGGCAAATCACATTCTGTCAGGACCCTGGACAGCTCACTGTGGCAAGTGCTGGTTAGAATTGAACTCTCCAAAGGAAAGATGTAAAGACATAAGAGGCTGCTGCTGGATCAGGCACATCATTCATCTAGTCCAGCAGAGAATCATAGAATTGGAAGAGACCATGAGGGTCATCTCGTCCAACCCTCTGCAATGCAGGAATCTTTTGCCCAGTGTGGGGCTCAGCACCATAGCCCTAAGTTTAAGAGTCTCATGCTCTACCAACTGAGTTGTTCTCACAGTGCTCAACCAGATGCCTGCAAGCAGGACCTGAGTCCAAGAGTACTCTCACCTCCTGCAGCTTCCAGCAGCTGGTATTCATAAGGCTTGCTGCCTCTGACCCTGAAAGCTGAGCAGAGGCATGCTGAAGCCTGGCTGGTCAGGATGTGAAAAAAGAACAGAGTCTTATAGCACAATTCTATCCACATCTACTAAAGAAGTGAGTCCCATTGAGTTCAATGAGTTTCACTCCCATATAAGTGTGTAGCTTTAGGATGTAATCCTAATCTCACTTACCTCAAAGTAAGCCCTGCTGATTTCAACAGGATGTACTTCTGAGCAATGGTTAGGATTGCTCTGTTTATGATTCAGATGCAGGTGCGAATATATGTATGTATTTTAGAGAATAATTTCTCTTTAGCCCACATTTTATGGTGAAATGACCAATTTTGCACCTCCAAGACATACATACATACATATATATATATATATATATATATATATATACTGGATATTTAACATCTCAAAATTTTATGATACAGTTCTAAGCTCAAAATGTACAAAAATGTGTAAATATATGCACATCTATTAGAATAAAATACGTTTTGAAATGTGTACTCTGAAATTTGTGATAAAATATGCATTTAAATACAGATTTATGTGGGATGAAAAGCAATTTGACATGGACTGAAATAGACTGATCCATCCCTGGTCTCTCTCTCTCTCTCTCTCTCTCTCTCTCTGTGTGTGTGTGTGTGTGTGTGTGTATCAGCCCTCACAAATGCACACCACTGAATACACATGCAAAAACTGGCTTCCACAGTACTGATAATACAGTGGTACCTTGGGTTACAGACACTTCAGGTTACAGATGCTTCAGGTTACAGACTCCGCTAACCCAGAAATAGTACCTTGGGTTAAGAACTTTGCTTCAGGATGAGAACAGAAATCATGCGGCAGCGGGAGGCCCCATTAGCTAAAGTGTTGCTTCAGGTTAAGAACAGTTTCAGGTTAAGAACGGACCTCCAGAACGAATTAAGTTCTTAACCCGAGGTACCACTGTATTGAACAAAAATGCGCAGGGTTGGAGCTGGGTGGAATTTAAATTAAAAGCCAGATTTTTCTCTGTTGAAGCCTGCTGCTTTAGACTGGAAGGGCAGAGCAAATTTCCTCCGAGGCATTACCTACATGCCTGAATGAAACTGCTCAGGTCAGATACACAATGAACATTGTAATGATCAAATGGATAACAAATATTTCAACTTGCTTTCAACTTCCTATGCATTCTCTTCATTAGCTGGGTTAGCTAGGCGGGTGAAGAATGAGCCCTGGCTGAGAAGCAATTACAGTGGAATTGAGGTCAATGATGACCAGTAAAAGGATCATTTGTTGAGAAAGAATCATGCAAATTGGATGAAGGGGAGGGGGAACCATGACGGCCAAAAAGCTTGCTACAATTGAAATTCTGTCTCCCTAAGTCTTGCCCTCCATTTGATGCTACCTTGTACCAGCACCTGGAGATTCCACTCCAGAAGGCTGTGTCATCAACCAGTACAAATGGATGTGTGTGGATGTTTGCCTTCTCTTTATTGTTCCCTAAGCTCTGCCAGCCTTGGGAATTATGACTGAGGCTTGGACAAGGAAATTGAAGAAGAGGAATATGGTTTGATTTGTTATATACACACATTATAGGCGCATTTGTGACCCCTAAGAAACAATCTTCACTTCTCTTTCTTCTGACTCCGTTTCCATATTAAATCGATTGAGTTCCATGTTCTTGTCAAAGATCTTTCCTTCGAAGAGTATTATTTCAAATAGCTCACATAGAAGTGTGGGGGGGGGACGGGAGGCAATCAGGATGAAAATAAGATTCCCCCTCCCCTTAGTGTTGATTTGGCTGCTTTTTAAATTAGAAAAGGGTCCCAATAGGGGCAGAAGGAATATGTTTGTATAATTGAGGCGGCATGCTCAGAATGTTGAAGTCGGGGAAAACTCTGCAGACATCCAGCTATTAAAAAGATTTCTGATTAAGAAGCTAGCAGAAACATTTAGTGGAAGCAAGGATTTATGCTTAGGATTTGCCTTTGAAGGAGCCATCTCTCTTCCATGATGCCCTTTCGATACCTTATATATCACCCTTCCAACAAGGAGTTCATGGTGGTGAAGAAGCCCCACCTCCATTTCGACCCTCACAGCAACCCCATGAGTAGACTACTATGTTTTTGTCAGGGACGCGGGTGGCGTTGTGGTATAAACCACTGAGCTTCTTGGGCTTGCTGATCAGAAGGTTGGCGGTTCGAATCCGCATTATGGAGTGAGCTTCCATTGCTCTGTCCCAGTTCCTGCCAACCTAGCAGTTTGAAAGCATGCCAGTGTGAGTAGATAAATAGGTACCGCTGCAGCAGGAAGGTAAACGGCATTTCTATGTGCTCTGGTTTCCGTCATGGTGTTCCATTGCACCAGAAGTGGTTTAGTCATGCTGGCCACATGACCCAGAAAGCTATCTGTGGACAAACGCCGGCTCCCTTGGCCTGAAAGTGAGATGAGCGCCACATCCCCATAGTCACCTTTGACTGGACTTAACCGTCCAGGAGTCCTTTACCTTTACCTTTTATTATATTTCTGCTTCACAGAGGACAGCCATCGAATTGAAGGGCTACCAGACAACGGCTATCAGAATAGAGCCCTGAAGAACTGTTGACTGCAAGTCCACTTTAAAGATAAAGAACCATAACCAGGGAGTCGGGGGTGGGGGCTTGAAGTTTACACCTGGACAGCAGAATGAGACCCTCTCAGTCATATTTATTTCAACTATGTATATACTGCTTAACACTGTAGCCTCTTAATGATATGCAAAAAGTTTACAAAATGTAAGTTTTCTGGCTAATGTGTGATATGTTTTATTCTTTGTTCAGTTACAATAATTATTTCTGAATCTTCATTATCCATATCTATATATCTCTATCTCTATTTGTATGTATAATCTTTTATTCTATTTTCTGGAGATGGAGCCCTCCCCCCTCCCTAACTCCCTTTATTTATTTATTTATTTATTTATTTATTTATTTATTTATTTATTTAAATATATTTATACCCCATGTTTCTCCTGTTAGGATTCAAGATGGCTTAAAACATTTTAAAAACAACATTATAAATTACAAAGACATAAAAAACAAACTAGTCAAAAGCAATAATTACAATGCATAAAATCAGCAAATGCAAACTTTTTGGCCTGCCAGTAACCCAGTGAACTCCATTGTCTGCACCTTAATTGTATAAGGCTTGTCTGAATAAGAAGGTCTTACGTTCCATAAGCCTCCGGTGGCCTCCTTCCAAAGAAAGATAAATCCAGGTAAGTGCTGTGCCCTGAAACGTCTCACAGCTTGCAGAAGTGGGGCAAGTGTAACTGTGACAGAAGCCAAAGCCTCACTTCTCTAAGATGAATCTAAGATGGCATTACGAAACACATGGGATCAATTCTAATGAAAGGTGCCTCTTAAAGTACCATCTAGTCCACATTTTGAGATCGGTTGAAGAGGCCCAGTTAGCAATTCCATCATTAACAGATGTCTGTTGGACTGGCATATGTACATAAAAATGCATATAGTAGTTAAAAACCCCCACACTCACATAAATGTATTCTTTCAGGGAAAATTGATTTGCAAATACAGTGGTACCTTGGTTTTTGAACGTAATCTGTTCCAGAAGACGGTTCAAGTTCTGAAACATTAGAAAACTGAAAACTCAATACGGAAAACTCAAAATGGAAGCTGCATGGCATGTTCAATTTCCGAGACATGTTCGAAACTGAAGCATTTATTTCCGGGTTTATGGCATTTGAAAATTGAAATGTTCATCAACAGAGACGTTTGAAAACTGAGATGCCACTGTATGTGTATATTAGGTGAGACCACTATCTTCCAATGGAACCCATTCCGCTGTCAAAAAGCTGTTACCATCAGAAAGTTCTTGCTGGTGTTCAATTGGAATCTTCTTGTAATTTGAAGCCATTGGTGCAGGTCCTAGCCTCTGGAGCAGTAGAACAGCGTGTTCCATCTACCATCTTTAGTTACTTGAAGATGGCTATCATATCCCTTTTCCATCTCCTCTTACCCAACTCCCTCAAGCATTCCTCATAAAGCTTGGTTTCCCTCCTCTGCACACATTCCGAAAACAAAACAAAACAAAAAACACCTAAAGCTATTCTTGGCTGCATTAACAGAAGTATAGTGGCCCATTCAAGGGAAGTAATAGTACCACTCCATTCTGTCTTGGTCAGACCACACATGGAGTACTGTGTAAGTTCCAGGCTTACTGTATGCTTAATAACTATACATTTAATAACATTTTACAGCCATTTACCTGGAACAAACATTAAGCAAACTGCTTTGCAATTTCCTGAATCCCCCCCTAGATCCATTTCCCACCCCCTACAAAATCCACCTTTCTTTTCTTTTTTTGCTTTCAAAAGAACAACCTAGTTCTAAACACCCAGGATTCAATTTAGAGCAAACAATGAAATCACAGCGAAAGCCAACAAAAGTTAGGCATTAGTGACCTGTTTTCCAGCTCTGTACTCAATAATTAATAGAATGAAAATGCCGTGGTTTTGACTTACAGTAAACCATTGCTCCTTAGCCAAGGGCTAAACTCTTGTACAATGATCTTGTTTCAGTTGTGGATAAGAATTATATCTACGCTTGGCTAGCTGTGGATGGCAATGCTCTCATATTACACTGAAAGCAACATAATGTGGCTGGATGACACCCGCATTTGAATACCTGGCAAGAGGCAATGCAAGTCAATGGCAGAGTGCATGCTTTGAATGCACAAGGTCCAAGGTTCAATCCCTGATATCCCCAGGTTTTTTTGTTTTTTTGTTTTTTATGGTTGCTGTTGGTGGAGTTAGCTTCTGAGACTGTAGAGGTAGAATAGTCAATGTGCTGCCTTCCAGATGTTGCTGGCGTAGAATGTTCATCTTTCCTGACCACTGGCCAAGCTGGCTGGAACTGATGGAAATTGAAGCCCAACATCTGGAAGGTAGCACATTGGCTCTCCCAGCCCTGGAGAGATGCTGTTGGCCAAAGCAGGCGAAACTAGCTAGATGGACAAATAGCCTGGCATGGAATAAGGGAGCTTCCTGTACTTGTTCAGACATTCTTCCAGTTTATGCTCCTGATCCATTCAATGTTACAACGGAGAGACTTTCTAATCTTTAATGGAGAGAATCAATTTACTTTCAAGATTGTGCACTAAGTACTGCAAAATGAATATATTTTATCCAACGCTGAGCTGATATTTTCTTAGTCAGCAATGCTTTTATTTCTGTTTGTTCAGTCACTATATGTATTACACGTCAATAATTCTGAAAAATTGTTTCTTTCAGGAGCCAGAAACCAAAAATGCAAGAAGAAAAAAACACCCTTTTTACTGACAGTTGTGATATCACAGTGGACTATACCTTAAGTGATTTTTTATTTTTTTATTTCTTTTGTACCACCCTTCATCTGAAGATCACAACATAAAATCAGAAAACAAAATATATAATAAAACAAAAACAAACCAATAAACCCTCCTCTTGCAAACACATTTAAAAGTCCATAGAATGTTAATCAGCCAAAGTCCTGATTATAGAGAAACATTTTCACCTGGTGCCTAAAAATGTGCAATGAAGGTGCCAGGTGAGCTTCCCTGGGCAGAGCATTCCACAAATGGAGCTACCACAAAAAAGGCCTGTTCTTGTGTTGCCACCCTCTGGAACTCTGATGCAGAAGGTATATGAAAAAAGCCCTCAGATGATAGCTGCAGGGTCTGAGTCGGTTCATATGGAGAGAGGTGGTCCTTGAGGTGTTGCAGTCCTGAGACATTTAAGGCTTTATAGGTCAAAACCAGCACTCTGAATTGGGCCCAGAAGTAAATTGGCAGCCAGTGCAGTTGGGCCAGGACCAGTGTAATATGCTCAAGCCGTCTTGCGCCAGTGAGCAGCCTGTCCGCTGAATTCTGCACCGGCTGTTTTTTCCAACACTTGCTAAGCTTGATAGTTTTATGGGGATCTTGGGAGCATGCCTGATCTGGATTTTATTAAAGCTCTTATTGGATTTTAATAGTCAATTTTAATAAGTTCCATTGCATTTTCTTCAGGGCATGTATGCCATAGCTCCTTGCAACTGGTGAAAGCCATTTCTCCCTGCAGTACCTTTCAGAGTTTTTCTAAACAATGCTATGCTCAGGATGAAACTGGGACAAGGAAGGAGGTGCTAGCCCTTTCTGCTTTGAACATAAAACTTTGGTTGGACCCTTTGCTAATTGAACCATTACTGTGCACACAATGCTCTTGAAGCCCACTTTTTTAGAGCAGCTATTTTGCACCCATGTAATAGTCAAGAAAGCAGTTGTTTGCAATCAGAGGCAAGGCAGAGCAGTCCTGAAGAAGACCTGTTCTTCTTTATGCTTTAGCCAGTTGCCCTATTCTGTGAAGCATCCTCAGCTCCAGCAAGACATTCTGGAGACAGAGTGCTGTAAAAGAGAGACCTTCTGTTTCTGTCAGGTTGGTGACCATACTACAGATTTGCTCCAGCATGAATCAGCAGCAGAAGAAGTAGTTAATGCAGCACACCCAGTCTGTACTAAGCAATTGCCCTTTCAATTCCATCCACAAACACAAGGGAAAAGGTCAAAATGTTGTTTAAGTCGGATTGTCGGTGCACTTGCTTTGATGCTAGAGGTAATTTTTTTTAAAAAAGTTTTTTTGAGGGGTGAGGAAACTTTGGCCCTCTAAACCTCTCTATCTAGTCCTCAGGATTCTCTGCATGCCACCACTCCTCTTCCAAAGCCTCACCCCTTACCAGCCCTGCTTTTGCCTGTCCTTTTAGTTGCTTGTGTTGAGGACAGAGAGGGGCCTGTGAATGTGTACATAAATTAGGCTACTGTACAGAAGTAAATGTACTGTACAGAAGGGATGTGGGTGGCACTGTGGGTTAAACCACAGAGCCTAGGACTTGCCAATCAGAAGGTTGGCGGTTCGAATCCCCGTGACGGGGTGAGCTCCCATTGCTCAGTCCCTGCTCCTGCCAACCTAGCAGTTCGAAAGCACGTCAAAGTGCAAGTAGATAAATACTTGCCTTCCAGCGGGAAGGTCAACGGCGTTTCCGTGTGCTGCTCTGGTTCGTCAGAAGCAGCTTAGTCATGCTGGCCACATGACCTGAAAGCTGTACGCTGGCTCCCTCGGCCAGTAAAGCGAGATGAGCGCAGCAATCCCAGAGTCGGTCACGACTGGACCTAATGGTCAGGGGTCCCTTTACCTTTACCTTACAGAAGTAAAATTGACATTCAGCCCTCCACCTGTCTTTGCCCCTAGTTCTACCCACCACTGGCATGTGTCCCCCAGAATGTGGGCTCTCGGTCTGAAAAGATTCTCCATTCCTGTTACATAAGACGAACTTATACACCTTGGTTGGAGCTTCAGTACTGGAAAGCTGGAATTGACCACACAGATGAAATGGTCTCGACCCTATCTTTCTGGGAGGTGAACTCCGCTCATGGGGTACTCACACTGACAAAAGGGGGTAGGAATTTTTTTTACTAATTCCCTTCCTCCTTTCAACCCTGTTTCCTACTGCATCCTCCTGGGATCCACCAGAATATTTGGCTGTGACACCTGGGGCTGCAGTGGGAAAAAAGGCGTTCCTTTGCCCTTCCCATCAGTGGGAGCTTCTGCTGAATCAAAGTCTCTTATATTCAAAGAAGGACAACTCACGGTTCCAGGCAATGTGGTTTCTGAAGTTGCTACTACAGTCCTCCTCCTCCTCTTCCTCCTCCTCCTCTTCTTCCTCTTCCTCTTCCTCTTTTCAGCAAAATGTGAGCAAACTCTGGATTCCCAATATACACAATAGATGCTCCAATTTATTCCTTCTGTTTAACATGTTGAAGTATACAAATAATATCATACCAAAATATGAGATAATTATTTAATAATTCCTGATGAGGAAGAAATGCCTGAAAATAGCTTCACCCTGGGGATATTTGTAGGAAATGGGTGAATGACATTTGGATACTTTTATGGTGCAGAAACACCACACGTTTATTTTCCATTGGATCTTGAGCACTGGCATTCATCAACTACTTACAAACATTAGCAATGGTTATGAAATTCTCTCCATTTTAATTTTACCTGGATTTTCTGAATTACTTTGTCTTGTTTCTAGAATATTACCAGTGCATTAGCAATCTGTCATTCTTCTGGGTTTTTAAAAATTATTTTTTGGTGCTAAGTTGTATCTTGTAGTTGCACAAGCAGAAGGCAGTTCAGGCAACCAGTCTTTCCCTCCTCCCCATACTGTGCCCCCTGCAAAGACACACTAAAACTAAAAGCTTAGAGGTGGGGGCACTATTGATTCCCAAACAATTTGGGAGGTTGTAGTGGGAAAAGGAGCACCAAAAGTCAAGCTGTGGGATCTTGTACCAGTGGAACTTTATTCAGGCAAAATTATTCCACCCAATTTCACCCAACTGTTCCTTCCCACTTCAATCATTGCATGACACATAGAAACATTTCAGAAGCTAACCCTTCACCCTCTAGGCCATGGGTAGGCAAACAAAGGCTCAGGGCTCGGCCCAATCACCTTCTAAATCCAGCCCATGGATGGTCCAGGAATCAGCATGTTTTTACATGAGTAGAATGTGTCCTTTTACAGTGGTACCTCAGGTTAAGAACTTAATTCGTTCTGGAGGTCCGTTCTTAACCTGACACTGTTCTTAACCTGAGACAGCACTTTAGCTAATGGGGCCTCCTGTCGCCGCTGCGCCACTGGAGCAAGATTTCTGTTCTCATCCTGAAGCAAAGTTCTTAACCCGAGGTACTATTTCTGTGTTAGCGGAGTCTGTAACCTGAAGCATCTGTAACCTGAAGCATCTGTAACCTGAGGTACCACTGTATTTAAAATGCATCTCTGGGTTATTTGTGGGGCATAGGAATTTGTTCATATATATTTTTCAAAATATAGTCCAGTCCCCCACAATGTCTGAGGGACAGTGGACCAGCCCTCAGCTGAAAAGATTTGCTGACCCCTGCTCTAGGCTATGCCCTGCATCCACAATCAAAGGCAGTCATGCCTCGGAATTCTACCTGCTGGGAACCACAGGAGGGGAAAGTGCTCTTGTGCCTGAATCCTGCTGGCAGGTTTCTCACAGGAATCTGGGTTGACCACCGTGAGAACAAGATGCTGGACTAAATGGACCTTGGCCTGATCCAGCAGGCTCTTATTTTGTTCTTATGTTCAAAGCTCTGAATATGGGGTTGATAACGTCCCTTGAAATGTGATTCCCAAGCAGGAACTTAGCACAAGGGATTTTGGCACGTGGCCCTACCTACCTGTCAAATTTGACCTGTGAGGGTGATCTTGATAAGGGAGAGGTTTGCATGAGGTACAGGGGTGGGAAAAGAGAATGAGGTTGAAAAGAAGTTTTTCTAACTGCCTTGAATGCAATCTTTGGAACAGTTCTCAGCTGACTTTGAGCTAGACATATTTTTTTTACAGCTTACCAACTTGGACCAGTGCCCATGCACCTTCATTAAATCACAGTAGAAAAAGGGGCTCTTGAAGTGATATCACAATCTCACAGACCATTCCTTCCCCCTCCCATTGCTTGATGGTTTAACCCATGTGCCAATGTGATAGTGCTCATCAATAAAATGAAAGGAGGCAGGGGAGAAGAGCAACGCAGTGAAAACTAGTGATGGAATAATAACAGAAGACGAGAGGTCTGCTCATCTCTGATTAACATCCATCTCCTAAATTGAAATTCGGTCAAACATCAAAGATCACATTGTGAAACTGACAAGTGAAATTCAAAACCAGCCCTTTTGCATTGCAGATATAGGGAAGGGAGCACATTAAATGGAAGGATCTGAGTGAAACTGCTTCCCAAATTAAAGCCCAAGCATGGAACGGTTCCTTGAGAAATAGATCTCATAAAATAACAGCTGAAGGGGCCAAACACTTCCTACCATTTTTTCAAAGGTATCCATAGTCCCTGGTTTCAACTAACCCAACATGTGAAGCCAGCTACCACTAGTGCATTGGGCTTTATTCCCCCTCCTCCCGCCATTGGTGCCTCATTTCTCTTCCAAATCTGCTCTGGACAATCAGGAGAACCACAAGAACAACACATTGGGGGGGGGGGGAGAGAGAAAACAGATGATCATTCTGCCTAGTATGAAGAAATGCTTGCACTAACAGAGTGTTTGGGAGGACCGCTCCCTTTTCTGCCAACTCCATCCGGCCTAGGGGGTGGGGCCTGCACTCACTGCCACAGCATAAGAGGCCTGAGAGAGACCTCCGGGACACGGCTGCTGCTGCTGCTGCTGCGCGCGTGAGTGTTTGGGAGGACCGCTCCCTCTCCTGCCAACTCCATCCGGCCTAGGGGGCGGGGCCTGCACTCACTGCCACAGCATAAGAGGCCTGAGAGAGACCTCCGGGACACGGCTGCTGCTGCTGCTGCTGCGCGCGTGAGTGTTTGGGAGGACCGCTCCCTTTTCTGCCAACTCCATCCGGCCTAGGGGGCGGGGCCTGCACTCACTGCCACAGCATAAGAGGCCTGACAGAGAGACCTCGGGACACGGCTGCTGCTGCTGCTGCGCGCGTGAGTGCTGGGAAGACCGCTCCCTCTCCTGCCAACTCCATCCGGCCTAGGGGGCGGGGCCTGCACTACCACTACAGTTTAGAGGCCTGAGCAGCTACCGGCAGCAATGGACAAAATGGTTGTAAATGTTTTAAGCGCTTTTAATTTGCAGCACTTTAAATGGTGGTTGTTGTTTTTTATAATATTATGTTATTTCATTATTTTATTTTTGCTTGGGGTGGGATAAGCATTTAGTCAGCATTATTGTTTCTTGTTTTGTTTTGTTTTGTTCTGTTTTGTTTTATTATTATTATTATTCTGTTAAATTATTATATAGTTTGTATTTTGCTTTTTAAGGGGAAGGGTCATGGCTGCCTGGGAGTGGGCCTCAGCCAATAGATTGGGTGGGGCAGGTTCCACAGGGGGGGATGTATTGGGACACCCGATCTCAGTGATCATGGGCAGGAGGAGGAGTTATGCTAAGACCAGACCATGTCATTACCGAGGAGGCTGGTTTAGTCGTTGTTTGAGGACTATCCCTGCCTCCAGGTCTGGTCCTGACCGGAAGGATACAGTAATCAGCAAGGGAAACACACATGACTTGAAAGTGTTGCTGTGCAATGCCAGGTCAATGATGAATAAAACCACTGCCATCCACGACCTGATTGTGGATGGAGGATTTGACCTGGCATGTGTGACAGAGACCTGGTTGGATGAAGCAGATGGGCCTGTCCTTGCCGCTGCTTGCCCACCAGGTTTCTCTTACGCACAGCAACCCAGGTCATGTGGGCGGGGAGGGGGGGTTGCAGTGATTTTTAGGAAGTCATTAGTCTGCACCAGGCGTCCTATTGGGAAGACCCAGTTTTCTGAGTGCATGTTCTGGAAGTTGGGCAATAGGGGCAGTACAGGATTCCTACTGGTGTACCGACCTCCCCGCTGCACCAAGGATTCCCTGCCCGAGCTGCTTCAGGTCGTGGCGGATATGCTCCTGGAGACACCTAGCTTGGTTGTCCTGGGGGATTTTAACATCCATGCCGACACGACCTTACAAGGGGCCGCTCGGGACTTCGTGGAAAGCATGGCCTCCATGGGGCTGTCCCTGAATAAGTTTGGCCCAACTCATAGCCGTGGACATGCCTTAGACTTGGTGTTCACCTCTATGGATGTTGGTGATCTGACACTAACTAAAAGCGAAACGAAAGAAGTGCCATGGTCAGATCACTTCCTGGTGCAACTGGACTTCTCTGCAACCCTTCCCCTCTGCAGGGAGGTGGGACCGATTCGGATGGTCCGCCCCCGCCACTTAATGGATCCAATTGGCTTCCAGAGAGTGGTAGGGGATGCTTTATCCCAAGTTGATGGCCTTTCAGCTGATTCCCTGGTGGCACGCTGGAATGCGGAGTTAACCAGGGCTATTGACTGGCTCCGAAGCGCCCTCTCCGATTGCATGGAGCCCGGACAGCCCCGTGGTTTTCCCCGGAGCTGAGGGTGATGAAACAATCGTTGAGACGGCTAGAGCGCCGGTGGCGGAAAACTCATTCTGAATCAGACCGGACACGGGTTAGAGCTCAACGTCGAGCCTACCAAGTGGCAATGGCGACGGCGAAGAGGGCCTTCTTCGCCGCCTCCATTGCATCTGCAGAAAACAGCAGCAGGAGACTTTTTCAGGTGGTTCGCAATCTATCGGAACCACCTGTACCACCGGGGCCTGGTAGGGACCCCAAGATCTCCTGCAATGCTTTTGCCAAGTTTTTTGCAGATAAAATCGCTCAGATTCAGAAGGAGGTAGACTCCACCGTGGGAGCAGGGCCAGGGCAGGAGAGTGCTAGAGTTCTGTCTGGTCCTGTTACATGGGATCAATTCCAATCTGTTACCTCCGAGGATGTGGACAGGCTGCTTGGACAAGTGAAACCGACCACCTGTCTCCTTGATCCTTGCCCATCCTGGCTGATAAAAGCAAGCCGGGAAGGGCTGGGCGATGGGCTCTGTGGGGTGGTGAATGCTTCCCTCTGTGAGGGAGCCTTCCCAGACCCGCTGAAAGAGGCGGTCATTAAACCGCTTCTTAAAAAAACATCTTTAGACCCGGCCAATTTGGCCAACTATCGCCCAGTCTCAAATCTGCCATTCTTGGGCAAGGTGATTGAGCGGGTGGTTGCTGAACAACTCCAAGCACGCCTGGAGGAAACGGACCATTTGGATCCCTTCCAATCAGGATTCAGGCCTCACCATGGGACTGAAACTGCCTTGGTCGCGCTGGTTGATGATCTCCGGCGGGCTAGGGACAAAGGTGAGAGCTGTTTCCTAGTTCTGCTGGATCTCTCAGCGGCCTTTGACACCATCGACCATAACATCCTTCTGGACCGTCTAGAGGGGCTGGGAGCTGGGGGCACTGTCATACAGTGGTTCCGCTCCTTCCTCCTGGGCCGTGTCCAGAAAGTGGTGGTGGGGGATGAGTGTTCAGACCCCTGGGCTCTCACTTGTGGGGTGCCTCAGGGTTCTGTTCTCTCCCCCATGCTTTTTAATATCTATATGAAGCCGCTGGGAGAGATCATCAGGGGGTTTGGACTGGGTGTTCATCAGTATGCAGATGACACCCAGCTCTACCTCTCCTTTAAATCAGAACCAGTGAAGGCAGTGAAGGTCCTGTGTGAGTGCCTGGAGGCGGTTGGAGGATGGATGGCGGCTAACAGATTGAGGTTGAATCCTGACAAGACAGAAGTACTGTTTTTGGGGGACAGGGAGCGGGTTGGTGTGGGGGATTCCCTGGTCTTGAATGGGGTAACTGTGCCCCTGAAGGACCAGGTGCGCAGCCTGGGAGTCATTTTGGACTCACAGCTGTCCATGGAGGCGCAGGTTAACTCTGTGTCCAGGGCAGCTGTCTACCAGCTCCACCTGGTACGCAGGCTAAGACCCTACCTGCCCGCAAACTGTCTCGCCAGAGTGGTGCATGCTCTAGTTATCTCACGCTTGGACTACTGCAACACGCTCTACGTGGGGCTACCTTTGAAGGTGACCCGGAAACTGCAATTAATCCAGAATGCGGCAGCTAGACTGGTGACTGGGAATGGCCGCCGGGACCACATAACACCGGTTCTGAGAGATCTGCATTGGCTCCCAGTACGTTTCCGAGCACGATTCAAAGTGTTGGTGTTGACCTTTAAAGCCCTAAACGGCCTCGGTCCTGTATACCTGAAGGAGCGTCTCCACCCCCACCGTTCAGCCCGGACACTGAGATCCAGCGCCGAGGGCCTTCTGGCGGTTCCCTCATTGCGAGAAGTGAGGTTACAGGGAACCAGACAGAGGGCCTTCTCGGTAGTGGCGCCCGCCCTGTGGAACGCCCTCCCATCAGATGTCAAAGAGATAAATAATTACCTGACATTCAGAAGACATCTTAAGGCAGCCCTGTTCAGGGAAGTTTTTAATATGTAACGCTGTACTGTTTTTAACACTGATTGGAAGCCGCCCAGAGTGGCTGGGGAAACTCAGCCAGATGGGCGGGGTATAAATAATAAATTATTATTATTATTATTATAACAATCAGAAAAGCTCAATATTGAATTCCTCCCATAATTTTAAACCTACCTCATTCAAAGGCTTGGGAGGCCCCTATTTAAACAGGTTGTCTGTGTCGTTCCCCCTTTTCAGTGCAACAACTGATGTTGCATACGCAGGCCTTGGTGGAGGGCACCATTGTGATTCAGCAGCCCAGCTATTTTCAGTAGCCCACCCCCTGAGCCCCACCAAAAAGCTGAAGAAGGCTGTTTCTTATTTTATTATTTTGCATTGTACAACCCTGAATTTGTTTATGTTTTTGGAAGTCTTCAGCACATGCGGCTCCTGATTTGGATCAGGGTGCTTTATGCTTGCTCATGGAAAAAAAAATTCCTTTCCAAAGGCTAAGCATTTTCAGTCATAATTCAGTATTTGGCCTGTGTCCTCCCCTGCCCTCTTCAAAATGTTTGAATAATGCATAGCTCGTAATAGAAAATTCAATTTATTTATTTGAATTCAATTCATTTCAATTTATTTCTGTCACCAAATCTCTTCCCTAGGCTTGTTCAAGGGTTTTTAAACTGTATACCTACACAGTGCTATCCAGTACATGTCTACTCACAACTGAGCCTCATTGAGTTCAATGGGACTTACTTTCAGGTAGGTGCGTGCAAAATTGCAGCCTCAGAGAAGTCAAAGCCCTCCCCACAACTGGCTAGGATCATATGCACTGGAACTTCTGGGTTTTGTAGATGATTCTGGGGAAGCTTGTTCTAGGGTGCAGTTATTTCACTTCTGAAAGGTCGTGGGTGGCACTGTGGCTTGCTAATCAGAAGGTTAGCAGTTCAAATCCCCGTGATGGGGTGAGCTCCCGTTGCTCTGTCCCAGCTTCTGCCAACCTATCAGTTTGAAAGCACGCCAGTGCAAGTAGATAAATAGGTACCACTGTGGCAGGAAGGTAAACAGCATTTCTGTACGCTCTGGTTTCCGTCATGGTGTTCCATTGCACCAGAAGCGGTTTAGTCATGCTGGCCACATGACCCAGAAAGCTGTCTGTGGAAAAACACCAGCTCCCTCGGCCTGAAGCAAGATGAGTGCCACAACCCCATAGTCGCCTTTGACTGGACTTAACCATCCAGGGGTCCTTTACCCTTTACCTTTACCCATTTCACTTCTGGAAAAATAGCAGAATCTAGCAGAAGCTTAGCACTCGTTTCTGTTTGCTTCAAAAAAAAAAAAAAAATCCATTTGCAATCCCTTTAACCTGGAAAATTGCAGGGGTTTTGCACTGTACTTTCACATGATGAAATCTGGGGTGGTATTTCAGCATAAATTTCTTACTCGCCATTTCAAATTTAGCACAACATGGTAGTATGGTATATTGATCAAAAAGCCACAGTTCCATTATGCAACAGGTGCTGCACTGTAAAAGGAATGTTAGACTCCAGGACAGAAGCACTAGCATTATTTCTAAGAAAACTAACACAGCAATCCCCCATATCTGAATGCACGCAGAATCTTGATTCAGTTACATATATGGTAATATCAAAATTGCCCTCTTGCAGTGTTTTTTGAAGAAGAAATGCATATTATTTACAGAGATGGAGTCATAATTTATTATTATTATAAAAGAACTGAAGAAATTGAAACCTGGCCACACCTCTGTAATATACAAAATTCAGGAAAGTAATACAAAATAGAACAATGGAAAATTTCCACTTTGGAAAAAGGAACTGCTCAATTCAGAAGTCTCAGTTCCAAAACTGGGCAGGAATTTGGATGGATGAACTTCCTCCTATATGCTTAAACTTCAAATTAATCAAATGGATATTTTTAAACTGGATTTTGTATTGAGTGTTTTTGCATTCTAATGCAAGGTTTTTATTCTTTTCGGTGTGGCCAGTGCAAAATAAACAAAGGGGGTGGGGAGAAAAAGATTAGGAGCCATTGTGAATTGTGCTCATTATGCTGTTTTTGTCAATAAGGGAAGTAGGAAGTTATGTTTCCCACACTGCAATAAAGTTGATGTATTTGCTTTTAGGATAAAGAATAAAAAGTTGTGACATTTGAAGTAGAGTTGTAAATTGTAAACTGTGTTTGAATATTTGTGGGAGTGAGGGGCAAAAGAGGAAAGCCCCTAAATGTTGGGAGGGAGAGGAACAATTTTGTCTGTCCTCTATTTGTTGATGATGTGATGCTTTTTTTCCTGCCACCAGGTGCCACTATAATGCTGTTTCTATTGTCAGAACACAGGCATTAGCCAATGGAGAAAGAGGGGCCCCTAGAAAGTGGCCGCTCCTTCCCATAATATCTATGGTAGAGCAGGACTGAGCTTTCCTTTCCTTTGGATCAGACTGCATTTAGGTCTCCTTCATTTACACCCACAACAGTGTAGGAGCTACTTCCACAATAATGTGAGTCCATATGGCTGTTGTATGCACGTGAATATGAAAACGATGTGGGCAGGACCAATTATGAGAATTATTTTCCCATCACACCACTTCCCAGCCCAGAGAATGGCGATCATGTGGTCTACCCAGCCCTGTGGTTCTTCTATTGACAAATATATAGCAAAATCTTGGCAAAGCGGCTATAAGGCAACCATGAGAAGAGATAAAGTGTGTTCTAGCAGGAAACCTATCCCACCATTATTGTTTTTCTGAAAGGCTGTTGTGTGTGGAGGAGGTACATTTAAGGGAGGGCAACACCTCTCCATCTTAGGTTGAATAAGCCACATGCATATCATATTTTTTGCTCCATAAGACACACTCCCCCCCCCCTAAAAATCAAGGGGAAATGTCTGTGCATCTTATGGAGTGAATGTGTGGTCGATCGCTGGCTCCCTTTCTGGCCCGCCCCCTTGCCTAGGCCTCCATTGCTGAATGTTCTGCAGGCGGAGGCTGTTTGTTTCCCCAGCGACATGTGACTGGCTGATTAGATTATCTGTCTGGAAAATGTAGAAACGGCTCCCTTTCCTTTCCTAAAGAAGCTGCAGAACTGTGAGCTGAACCCCATAAAAACAGGATTTTTCCCTTTTGCAAAGTAAGCTCAACAACTTTGAGCTGATCCCCCCAAAAATGGGGCTTTCCTCCTTTCCTCCTCTAAAAACTAGGTGCGTCTTATGGTCAGTTGCGTCTTACGGAGTGAAAAATATGATAATATTATCTGATTGGATTCTTTAAAAGCAGGGGTGGTAAAACTAGGAATCCCCAAGATATTGTTGAATTCCAACGCCCTTCATCATGAGACAACATGACCAATAGTCAGGGGTGATGGGAAATATAGTCCAACAACATTGAAGGGGGCTACATGTTCCCCACCCCAGTTTTAGAAGACTATGCTTTGCAACATGTCAAAGGGCATGGCGGTGTCAATGCATCTCAGCTGCCTACCATCCAGATTGGACATTGCAGCACAAAACCTGGAAATGAAATAATGCTCCTGTAAAAGTCAGGAAACTTGTTTGTTGGGAAACCCCATTGGTGGGAAGCTGTTTGTGGACAGCCTGCATTGGCCTTGTCATCATCATTGTTCTGTGTGTGCATTGTGGACAAACAGTAATAATAATAATAATAATAATAATAATAATAATAATAATAATAATAAAAGGAATAGAAAATGAAACTGTTGCTATCGTAAATTCCAATATACAAATTCTATTTTTAAAAAAAATATATTTATTGAAATTTTCAAAAAAAAATAAAAAATAAAAAAGAAAGACAAAAAAGAGAAAAAAGAGAAAAAAGAAGAAGAAAAAGGAACAATTAAAAAGATTTACATTGCTTACTTTCCATAACCAATTTCCTTGACTTCCCCACACCTGCCCTTCTTGTATTCCAATTCCAATTTTTAGCTCAGCAAATTCTTATCCCCACACTTTACCTTATTTTCTCTAATTCATTTTAATTAACCAATTTTAACTTATGAACCTCAGTCTTTATATATCAATACTTATTCTTAAAAAACTTTTCCTAAATTCACCCCATCAATTTAACTAACCCATTTTAACTTAAAAGCCTCAATCTTTGTACGTCAACACTTATTCTTAACAATCTTTTTCTAAGGTCGGCCCCAATTCCCTTCCCCGAAATCCCCATTTTTATGTTAGTGGCAAAACTAACTTAATTAAAACAAAATATATTTTACACCGTTTGGATTCCCAAATCCCCACCACCCCCTTTCCCGGATTCGAACCCCAACCAAAGTCCATCAGTCCATCTGCAATCAGCCTGGCGACCTCACGTCTGAGGCACTCGACTCTCTCTCAGTTTCTCTCTGCCGGTTTTTTTGATAGTCCTTTATTTTAAATTCCAAATCTCGAAGAAGCTCTGTTCCAATAAGGTCCATATTTCTTCCAGCCAGACCTCCATATTTAACATATACAAATTCTATGGCGTAGCCACATTTGGAATATTGTGTACAGTTCTGGTTACTTCACCTCAGAAAGGACATTGTAGTGCTGGAAAAGGTTCAGAAAGGGGTAAGCAAAGGGGGTGGAGCGGGTGGGGGATCCTATAAAAAAGGGTTGCAGTTTTTGAGACTTTTCAGTGTAGAGGAAAAGCAAGGAAGAGGTACCATGATATAATTTCATAGAATTATGCATGGCATGGAGAGAGAAAAAATAGAGGAAAGGTTTGGTCCTTCTCTCAGATTCAGAGCAGACAAAAGAGAGTATTTAGTTAAACTATGGAGTTTGCTTCCACAGGAGGCAGAGATGGTTACAAACTTCAAGCTGTTAAAAGGGGATAAGAAAAAACCATGGAGGGAAAGGCTTCTAGCCATGATGACTATACCTTGACCATTGGAGGAAGTCTGCTTGCTGGAAACCACAGGAGGGGAAAGTGCTCTCCTGCTCAGATCCTTCTCACAGGTCTCCCTATGGCATTTGATTGGCCACAGGGATGATTGGATACTGGTCTTTGGTTTGATCCAGCAGGCTCTTCTTATGTTCATAATACAAGAACTGAAGGAGCGTCTCCACCCCCATCGTTCAGCCCAGACACTGAGGTCCAGCTCCGAGGGCCTTCTAGTGGTTCCCTCACTGCGAGAAGTGAGGCTACAGGGAACCAGACAGATGGCCTTCTTGGTAGTGGCACCCACCCTTTGGAGCACCCTCCCTTCAAATGTCAAAGAAATAAACAACTACCTGACATTTAGAAGACATCTGAAGGCAGCCCTGTTTAGGGAAGTTTTTAATGTTTGATGTTTTATGGTGCTTTTAATATACTGTTGGAGCTGCCCAGGTGGGTGGGGTATAAATTATTATTATTATTATTATTATTATTATTATTATTATTATTACTGAAAAACGACTATCTTTTGAAATTTGCATTTCTCTGAATTTTGTAACGCTGTTCTCCAGCCATATGGGGTGTAAGAAAGTGAATACAATAAAGTGTGTATATAAATTCGTGTATTCGTGAAAATAACATACAGAAATGCATTAAATTGGGGAGAATCACTTTGTCAAATGTGTACATTGGGAGAAATTTAATTCATGTTAAAATGCTGGTGAATTTTCATGAGGAGCTAAAAAAAAAGTTGCAAACTGATTTAAAGAACCTCAATTAAGATTGGGAAAATAAGAAATCAAGAGAAACTAAAATTGAAATATCCATCTAGCACTAGTCTCATGCCTGTTTTCCTGGGGTGTGGGGGTTAATAAAAAAAATACGTGGAGCCCCCCGAATACAATGAAGCTCCTGTATCTGTATCAGAGCAACAGGATGAGTCTGTATGGTTCCAGCTCTGCTACACTTTCCACTTCTTTCTTACAGAACGCAGAGAGAGGCTTGGTCTGTCTTTCTCTGAGCTGAGTTTCCTGTGCAGCTGTCCATTTCCTCAGTGAGCAATTAGGGGGCAACGAAGAACGTGAGCTATTGGCTTGCGGAGTAAAATCAATTATTCCTGCAGCGCACTCGGACTAGCTCCTTATCGCTTGCCAAAGGGATTTATGATTGAGCCTCAGATATCAATTATTCCGTAAAAGCCTCACTGCTCTGCCCTCCCTTTTCACGATTTGATTAAAAGTATGGGGAAATTAAGATAATTAAGTTCCAAGGAAAATGATGACCTGCTGAACACTTTTCGTTTTCTTTTGAATGTGCGAGGCAGGACGCGAAGCAGACTGCGCAGGGTAGTATCTGATTCCTGTACCTCCTTGCCTGCGTTAATGAAATGCGTATTATGTTTTTATTTGAGACGCTTAATCTCCGAGAGTGTTAGTAACAAGTTACAAAATTTCACTGTATGTCTTGACGAGCCAAGCCGAAGGACCTATTTGTATTCATAAAGCATAATATAATAATGTACGTGTAAGAGGCAGAGTTAATTTAAAAGAGGCTTAGGAGTGGAATTACCTGAATTGCAATAAAACAGGTGGGAAGGAGAAGGAAGCAGATCTAGATCCAAAGTTACAGGGAAGCCTTGCAGCAAATGCAGCATAAATCTAAGGAAGTGGCACAGACTAGGGAGGGCAGGATAGGTCGGGGGGGGCAGAATTAGGAGAGTGGAAAGATGACTCAAGTGCCTGTGCATATTTTGCTGATTGGAAAGTAGGTCTCCAGTTGAGTCCAAGTGTCCTGGCCTTGAATTAAACGAATTATGCAAGTTATGCCCTCCCATATGCCCTCCCATTTTTTTGTTTAAAAAATAGAGCCTTGGATGATTATGAACTGTTCACACTCCTTCAGCCAAAGATATGAAGAACCAAACATAATTATTTACTCATTCCACCCTTTCTCCTGAAGAAGCCCAAGTCAGCAAACACATCAATAATAAAAACATTTTAAAAACAAAAACCTCAAAAACATTCTAAAAACAGTGACCCCAGGGTTGCCTGGGGGTAGTGTCTTTTGGCCATCAAATGCCTGGGTAAGCAGAGGTGTCTTTAAATTACTCCTGGAAGTTAACACTGAAATATATATATTTCCTGAGAATGGAAGAGGGAGGAGGAGGAGGAGGAGGAGAATTGATGCTGCATATTTGTCACAGAGGAGAAAAGAGGAATCAGGCACACACAAAATCTCTCTTTTTTAAAAATTCTGCTCATCTTACGGCACTTACACACTTGCCCATTTTTCTGGCATTGCCATCCTTCAATCCATCCTCTTTTTTTGGAGCTACAAGGTTTCCAAATCATTTCCAAATCTAAGCTTTCCAAATCATTTCCAAATCTAAGCTTTCCAAATCATTCCCAAATCAAAGCTTTCCAAATCATTGCCTTCCAGCACTTTATTTATTATTTATTACATTTATATCCAGCAATATGTGCATTTAACGTGTGCACATTCAGCTTTGCATGTGGTTAAAAAATATATTTTTAAGGGGTGGAAAGTGGGCAGGGTCCTGGGATAAATAACTTTGTTTCAATTCCTATGCCATTGAGCCCAATGGGTTTTGACTATACACAATTTTGACTTTAAGTGTGATTCCTGGAATATAACCCCCATGGACTTACTGTACCACCTTTTCCTCCAAGAAGCTCAAGGTGGTGTTGCATAGTTCACATTTCATCCTCACAACAACCTTGTGACATAGGTTAGGTTGAGAGATAGTGGCTGGCCCAAGCCTAGCCAGTGAGCCTCATGACTGAGTGGGAATTCGAACCCTGGTCTCCCAGAGCACGATCCAACACTCTAAGCTTTACAGCACACTTTCTGCCCTCCTCTGCAGATCTGATTTGTGGACTTTTCTTTTTTGGATGAGAAAATCACTACACAGGAGCAGTAACTGGCACAAGGCAGCTCATCCCTGCATATACACCCCTGGGGGAACAGGAACTGACATACATAGGGCATTGAATAAATAAATAAAATTATCCAGTGCTTAGGAACCAAACAGGCCCACACTGGCTGTGGGGTGAAAAAAGGCAAAGATCTTGGTCCATGGTTTTTGCTCCATATCACCTTTCAAGGAGGATAATGGATTTCAAACAATAGCATAGATGGAATCAGCAAAACTTCATGTGAGAAGCAAATCACCTAAACGGAGAACATAATGGTTTAATTAATATACCTTGTAGCAGTGATGCATTGCTCATCTTAGAATCATTCCTTCAGACTTTTTGTCTATTTGTGTTCAACAGTGTTATATTTTTCACTAGGCACTCACAGTATGCAATGCTTCACATGCTCATATTTCTAGTGCTAGCTATCTTCCTGTTATAATTCTACTTTATAATACCCTTTAATTGGATTTAATAGTCATTGTTAATCTCATCTCCTGCTTCCTTTTTATCGCTCATATTAGTTTTGCTAGTTATGGATTTTTCCCAGGCCTCTGGAGTTGTATCCAACGGTGGCTTCGGTGTAGCTGAAAGCACGCCTATCTGTGCAAGGTGAGAAACCCGACTTTACCAGTTCCCTCCTCCCTACCACGGTTTCTGCCCTATCCCATCCTGTTCTAGAGGGTCCCTCATGAGCAGGTTTTTAGGAGGTGTGGGGGCTCCAGCGGCAGCAAATCAGAAAACCAATCAAGTGCCCTGCTTTGGGCAAGCCACCACTGGATGAGAGATGGGGAATAAATTAAACAGAGTTCACATTTGAAACCACACAAAACCACACAAAAAAACCAGCCTTCACAATAGAAACTTCTCTAAAGTTTGCAATTCACTTCTCCATTCATGTCATGTGTAGAAAAAAGACATATACCAGGGTAAAGTGTCCACAGAAATGCATATATTCATGAAAATTATATGCAAAGTGTATTGTATTGGGGAAAATTGCTTTGTTTTATACACACACAGACACACACACACACACACAGTGTGTGTGTGTGTGTGTGTGTGTGTGTGTGTGTGTGTGTGTATACACATATATATACATATAGTGGTACCTCGGGTTAAGTACTTAATTCATTCTGGAGGTCCATACTTAACCTGAAACTGTTCTTAACCTGAAGTACCGCTTTAGCTAATGGGGCCTCCTGCTGCTGCCGCGCTGCCAGAGCCCGATTTCTGTTCTTATCCTGAAGCAAAGTTCTTAACCTGAAGCACTATTTCTGGGTTAGCGGAGTCTGTAACCTGAAGTGTATGTAACCTGAAGCGTATGTAACCCAAGGTACCACTGTATATATATATATAATACGAATGAGAGGCAAAATGGCATACAAATGTGTGTATTAGGAGAAATCCTGATGAATTTTCATGAGGGCTTTTGAAAAACAAGTTCCACAAGCTGAAGTGGAAATGTGGAGAACTGAAGACTAGAAAGATGAGAAACCGAGAGAAAGTAGAATTGATAGGTTCACCCATTCCCATACTACATATAACCCTCCCTGCAGTGGCAGAGCTTCATACGCCGGCACCAGGGGGCGGAGAACAGGTGGGGGCAGGGCTGGCGTGTCCTGGGGGCGGGGCATGCTGCCTGCAAGGGTGGGGCACCCAGTGTAGGCGGGGGGGGGCAGCCACAATCGCACCCTATTGGGATCGTGCTGCCGGGGGCGGTGCACTCTCCCCTCACTCCTCTTCCGCTGCCAGTGCCTCCCTGCCTTGATTTTCCTATACTTTTTTTTTTTAAAAAAAAATCACTTTTCTAATGTGGTACTGGGGTCAAATAAACCCCAATTAAGTCACAAGGCTTTTGCTTTGTTGTTAAAAGAAAGAAACTGACATATTTTACTGTAGCTAGGCATGACTATAGGGTTTGGCTAGCAAGAGCTCTAAAGCCTACATGCTTTTGAAGAAGCAATTACCCTTTTCCCAGTTCCTTTCCCACTTGCGATTATACCATAAAACCACCCAATGAAACAGCCTGCAAGCAACTTGAAGTGCAGCAAGGAACTGTTAGGTTGCATTCTCCTGTGAGGCAGAAATGGTTGCCAGGATCCCTGCTGTACAGCTGTGCTATTGGTTTTTGTTTTTTTATTTTTACCTGAGCATGTTTCTCCTGCAAGTCACAACCGTGCATAAGATCTTCATGCAGGAATGCCTAATAACACAATATGGAGCTATCCTTTGCAGTTTTTATTTAATGGAGTCATATCCTCTCCATTCTCCAAAAAGCAGCTTCCATGTGGTTCTCAGGCATTTCCAGTTTTCCCACTCAGGCAGCTTGCAGAGACTGAGACCTGGGCCAGATCCAGGCATTGCTGAGCTTTTCATGGATCCTCATGACTATTCATTTAATAATCCTTAGGGTTATTTATTTAAAAGCAGTTATATGTCAGTTAATATTTCAAATATCTAAGCAGTGTTAAAATTCAGCAGTTCTCAAACTGGCTTTGAGCTATGGCTGCAGATGCCCACTCAACTCAACACACAAACACGCACAGGGAAATGCAAATCCCAACCTCAAACGTAGACTTAATGTAGGCACAAAGCTGGGTAGGAACAAAAATATAATTATGATCTTAACAATCAAATCAGCTTGAAGCTGAGCCCTCATTTTGTGTTTTTGGGATCATAATTATTGATCCCATAATTGCTTTAATTTCATTTACATGTTTACTGTATGTTTTGTGAGGTTATAGCTGAATTTTACTTGTGTACACATTTTAATCGCAACTGTTTTTGCTACGACTCAACAACTTTGTGCTTAAGTCTGCAGATGACAACCCAACACAGTCCTAGCCCATAGAAGACAAGAAGGCAAATGAGTTCTCTGAGGACTGTCTCAAGGAATGACATGCACACCTTTGCAAAATCCTCGATGAAGGCTTATGAGCCAGCGAGACCAGTAATAACTTACAAGACTACTCCCCTGTGCAGAGGTGGACTTTGGGCTTTCAAATTTCAGTGGCACCCCATGTGATGCTAAAATTCAGCACCCCTTGTCTCTTGCTCTCCATTGCACAACATAGTTGTGGCGCCCCCTGCTGTGCTGAACGGATCACACCACCCTAAAACTGCCATGTGGTCAGAGCCAGCATGGTAAGCAGAAGAGCTGGGCACTGGATATCACCAAGTCCTGAGCCGAATCAGGCATATTTGGAAGGACTTGGGTGTCAGACTAGTTGGGTACAGGCAGTCATGAAGCATTGTTTATTGGGTTTGATGGCCCAGAGTGATCCATAGCTGTTGGGGCATCAGCCAGGAAGGAGAGGCAGGCAAGGAAGGACAGGACAGGAAAACTGCATTAAATGTCAGAAACCTACTTGACCACTGGCTGAACCTTTCCAGGGGAAGAGAAACCCAACACTGTGGCTTTCCTTCTTGCCTGTTCTTGCCTTGATCCTTGCCCTGCAGGATCAGTGCCTCTGTTCAACAGCTGTTGACTGGAAATCTGGATCCTCCCACTTACCAGTTGGAAAACAAGGGGATCCAATCCTTCCGGGTGCTGGTCACTTCTCCTCTGTAAACAGCTAGCTTTCCCTTGCATAAAATGAAGCTGCTTTCAAAGCAGCAGCAGAACGCAGGACCAGATCCTTTAGCTAGCCAGCTGGAATCCTGCTTGGTGCTACTTCCATCTGTATTTTTAAACCCGGATGTTTATGTTAAAAATAGGGTTGTTGTTGTTGTTGTTGTTTAAAAAACAACTTAGTGCCAGGCCCTGGTTTTCTTCAGGAATTGATCCAAGGGATCCCAGATCAGATCAGAGGGGCTTTGCACAGCCATAGTAAGCAGCACTAACATTCCACAGAATCCCAAATATTTCCTTCCATTTCACTCACTGCAGAGAGATGAATGGGCTGTGCATTTCATTCAGTTTCTCAACTCGTGCGTTTCATCACTTGTGCAAACAGTGCAACAAGTCGTGAAGATTGCCCCGCAATCTACGGACGGATGCTTCTGAGTGAAGCGGGGAAGGAACGAGACCTCCCTTTTGTGCTAGGTCTTGCGTATACACACTCACTCATGTGTCAGGGGTTTTTCCTTTGCCTGCAGGTGAGCAGTTCAGAGAGGCAGCCAAGGGGGTGATTACCAATTCCCAGTTATTACTGTTTTGTTTGACTGCAGAGTTCTGTGGCATGCCCTGAACCCTTCAATTTGTTCAGCAAAACCGGATAGATAAATCTCATCCCAGGTTTTGACATTCAAATGGCATTCTCTTAGCCAAATTTCACTGTTTAGGTTACAGCTGGAGAGACTTCCAGGGATTCCCCCCCCACACACACACTGCCAAAATCCCTGCACAGTGCCTAAAGTCCCCACTTACGGCCCTCTATCAACAAACAGTCATTAATTTCAGGCAGTTACAGTCAATATCTGATGTCATTCTCCCCGCTTTATGTAGCTTTGTGACCTTCCCCTCATTTTACTCATAATAAAAGTGGCTTTTATGTGGTTTGCACAGGATTTGGTTCAGAGAAGCATTAAATCAAGCGCCATATTACAGCATAGAATGGTAGGACTTAAAAAAACACACCAGAATGAATGAGTCACGAAGCATCGGCTGGAAGCACAGGCAAGGGAAAAGAAAGATTTGAGCAACGGGAAAGTGATGCATCCTGTCAACATCAAGACAGATGGCGCAAAGATCAGCAAACACCTGGATGAAATAGGGGCCTGAATAGAATGGGTGGGGGAAAATGTGTGTCACCCATAGCTTCTTGGAGAAAGAATGGGGTACAAATATACCTGACTGCTTCGATCTGTGGAACAGGCACTGTGAAAGGTGCCACATAATAATCATTCTGCATTTGTAAGAAATTTATCTTTCGGTGCGATGGGACCTAAACTTTGGAACTCCCTGCCCATTGATATCAGGCAAATGACTTCATTGTCCTTTTTGGCACCTGCTAAAAACATTTTTTGGTTAATAAAGCATATTCAGACATATAGAATGTTGGCACGTGTTTCAGTTGGGTTTTTACTTTATCTTTGATTTTAACGATTTTTGAAGGTTTTAAAATTGTTCTTTTTAAATTGATGCCTTCACTGTTTTAGGTTGTTGTTGTTCAACAATCAAGCGATATATAAAGTATGTGAAATAATAAAGGTAAATTAAAATGTGAGTTGCATTTCATACATTTGTACTGAAGGCAGAATTGTGCTCTGTTTGGGCACATTATGTGTGATGTATAAGTCCATGTGACAGAGGAAACACAGCTAGTCGGGGTCTCAAATGACACAAACCAGGGCTGAAGAACCTCAGGTTCCAGAGGCAAATGCAGCCCTCTAAGCCCCTCTATTTGGGCTTTGATAGTCTCCCGAGGACACACCTTCTCCACAGCCCTGCTCTGTACTCTCCTAAAATACACTTCCTTGAATTGTGATAATGTCTCTTACTTCCCTTAAAGGAAGATAGAGAAGGCAGGTTGGTAGAGAAATCCCTGACTTTTCTATGCTAGGAATGTACCCCATACAAAGATAAAAGTTCCATCCATCAACCTACCCACCTTTGCCTCTGATCTAAGTATCCTTGCCCCCACCCAAAACAAGCAGACTGGGGCTCTAACCTGAAAGTAAGAAAGACATCTTCATTCAGGAAAGTAACAGCTTGGCAGTGGACATGGTGCTCAGGACCCACAATTCAGGACTTCAGGAGCAAGGCAAGATGCTTAGACCTGGATGGAATCAATGCAGATACCCCAACAAGTTTTCCCACCCTGCCCACCAGGAGGCATGTAAGACGCACTTGCAAGGCTCACTAAACTTTCAGGAATGTTGGGATCACAAAGGCTCACTCCGTTGGGGCAGGTGGGTCTGCTCCAACCTGCAGTGCTGGAACCTGGTTTTAGGCAACAAGGCAACACCTTCCTGTTCACTCCCATTCAGTTGCCACCACTTCCTATTTCATCTTGTCCCTTGGCTGATCAAAACACTTCCAAGTCTCCAGTGAGGCCCAGGGCTCTAAATAAAAATCAGATGGTAGAGCAATCATCCCTGACCCCCCCCCTTCAAAAGTGGCAGAAATCAGAGTAGAAAGGGGAGATTTCCCCACCTTCAAAGCAGGTTTCCTCCTGTGTCAGAATCTGCCAAACCGATTCCCAGCAGTGCTGGGAAGCTCATGACACCCAGAGAAAATTTGAGTAAGGGGAGACATGCTAAGGGTGTATAAAAGGGTTGCTCATGAAAGAATCCACCCCTCAGTCTGAAAACGGCTTCCCAACCCCTGATGCAGAGCGAAGCCCTCTCCAGGTGTCACAAACTTCTAACCCTATAGGAGGTGTGGCCTGCCCCCACCTGTGACCTTGAAGGTCAAGATCAGAAGTGGGCTTGCACCCTGTATGATTGGGGTGGCCAGTCACAGGGAGAGTTTATTTATTGATTAATCATTTTAAAGGGAATTTTTAGCTGTGTGGTGCAGCTGTGCACACTGAAACGCTGATGAATTTTAGTGAAGAGTTCTACACAGATAGACTCTTTCAGATATTCTGCCAAATGATTCTATGGGACAAGACTTTCACTGGGCATCTGAATAGTGATAATAGGTTTTGCCCTGTGGGACAAATTGTAATTTCAGGAGTGATTTCAATTGAGAAAATGGAGTGTGTGAAGATTAAATCAACCATAGTGATCCCAATCTTAATTCCTCCCCCACTTTGCACCCAGAAGTCCTATAAAAACATTGAAGATATTTTGGATTTGTATTCATCTTATTTATTCTTAGATCTTACTTACGTTTTTCTTGAATCGTGCATAATTGGGATCTCAGTGTTAAGGGATGAAAAAAAATTTTCACTGAAATTCCCTTTTATCTGTTGTTGTTGTTTGTTGTCGTTTTCCCTCCGTTCTGTGGCTGAGTTTTGTCATTTAAAGACAGATGCTGGGCTAAGTCCTGGCACAGTTCCAGTGCTGTGTTGGTGTTGACCCTGTGTGCAGAAGCTGTGAAAAAGGCAAATTTCATCTTAGGAGGCATTTGGAAAGAGGTTGAAAAATAAAACTGCCAATATTGCAATGCTGTTATACAAATCTTCAGTATACTGTGTACATTCGTGTTTGCCTTGCCTCAAAAAGGATATTGTCAAAAGGTGCAGGAAATGGCAAGTCCAGGAAGCAGAATGAGGCGCAGGGCTGCCGCGGTCGCTTGAATGCGGCTAGACCCCACCCCTAAGCCAACCCTATTGGCTGGCTTGACGTGCGGAAAGGTCATAGCATTATTTTTTGGTGAGGGGGGGGGTTGATTTGCAAAAAAGGGGAAGTAACAGGGATCACGATAGGGGTGTGTACCATATTGAACAATGTGGAGAAATTAGATAAAAGCTTTTTCTCCCTCTCCATGAAGAGAGAGGTAGAGAACACATGTGGTCCTATTGGGGCAAACAGAAGAGGGCATGTACACGCATGAATAGGGGGCATGTACACACATTAATAGGGGGTGGGCCACTTCAGTGGGCACCCTAGGGCAGTGTGGGCTGAGTGGTTCTCGCACTGCAAGAAATGAAGCTACAGGGAACTAGGCAGAGGGCCTTCTTGGTAGTGGCACCCACCCTGGGGAATGCCCTCCCATCAGATGTCAAGGAGTTGAGTGGACATCTGAAGGGTGCCCAGCTTTAGAAGACATCTGAAGGCAGCCCTGTATAGGGAAGCTTTTTAATGTGTAATGTTTTATTATGTTTTTATATATGTTGGAAGCAGCCCAGAGTGGCAACCCAGTCAGATGAGTGGGATACAAATAAAATAATTAATAATGAAGATGATGATGTACTAGCATCTAATAAAGCTTATAGCTAGTGTGTTCATTGTCTTGTGCCATAAGACAATGAACATGTTCTAGTTTGAACTGAACTGAGTGGGAAAGGAGTTTTCTTAAATGGGAACTCTGGGAAAGGCTGACTACCGGAAAGCAGGAAAACTCTGGTGTCCTGCTGGAAGACTCTGCTGGAGCTTTGCCTACTCTGCTGATCACACTTGTCAAAGTGTGGTGTAGCATCAACAACAGATGGAGGACCAGTATAACAGGTTATGGGCCAAATGACATGTAATTCTAATAGGGACAAAGCTACATTGTGATGTTGCAGGACCATGTTTGAATTGCTTAAAAACAAAACAAAAAACACTTCCCACAAGGCATTGCCCTTTTCATATGAGACATTATTGCAACATTTTAGGCCTGTGTGTGTTGTGTTCTATCTCCAGGAAAAATGGCATTGAATAAGATCATGTTCATCTCCCTTTAAGCCACTCAGTTACTATGCTGGAAATTATACTACTGAAGGAGGTTTAAATTTCAAACCACAATTACAGCAGTACATGATATTTAGATGGAGATTGCTATCATTAGCCATCATTAAGTCTTGGTCATCGGAAGAAGGGAGAATGTGAATCACACTGGAATACTGTGTCAATGTGTTGTGTCATTTTGCACTCCCCTGCCCATTTGCCTGCTGCTTTTGTCTACTGTCTCTCGTACAAAAGCTGATGATACCTTTTGTACCATAGTTGATACCTTTTCTGTCAAACACTTTAGCATCCCACTGTTCTGCTCGCAGCTCACGGCAGAGTCCTGGCACATACCAGCAATAGCAAAACACCTAAAACAGTGAAAGTTTTCATATTTGGCTCATCAGCACTATACTCTACCAGTCAAAAAATATAAAAAATGAAGAAAGGGGATATTGCCTCTCTCCCCTTTTTGCTTCTTTGTCTCAATCTCCTGGTGAGAGGCCAAAACGTGACACAGCTTTCAATGTTTGTCTTTTTTGCTGTCTCTGGAGTTCCCCAGCTGCTTTGCTAAGAAAGTTTACTATTGTGCACCCTTTAGCTCAAAGCTTTCCAGTTGATTGGTGCTTATTTGCAAAAGTGAGGACCAGTAAATGAAAGGGCAGCAGCAAAGCACTTAGAATCATAAAATTGTTGAGTTGGAAGGGGCCACAAGGGTCATCTAGCCCAACCCCTTGCACCGCCAGAATCTTTTGCCCAACCTGGGGCCCAAACCCAGGACCCTGAGATTAAGTCTCATGCTCTACTGACTTGAGTTGGTTTATTTGTTTATTACAGTGGAGAGCTGGACCATAAAGAAGGCTGATCGCCGAAGAACTGATGCTTTTGAACTATGGTGCTGGAGGAGACTCTTGAGAGTCCCATGGACTGCAAGAAGATCAAACCTCTCCATTCTTAAGGAAATCAGCCCTGAGTGCTCACTGGAAGGACAGATCGTGAAGCTGAGGCTCCAACACTTTGGCAACCTCATGAGAAGAGAAGACTCCCTGGAAAAGACCCTGATGTTGGGAAAGATGGAGGGCACAAGGAGAAGGGGACCACAGTGGATGAGATGGTTGGACAGTGTTCTCGAAGCTACCAGCATGAGTTTGACAAAACTGCGGGAGGCAGTGGAAGACAGGAGTGCCTAGCGTGCTCTGGTCCATGGGGTCACAAAGAGTCGGACATGACTAAACAACTAAACAACAAAAACCTCGGGTTACATACGCTTCATGTTACATACGCTTCAGGTTACAGACTCCTCTAACCCAGCAATAGTGCTTCAGGTTAAGAACTTTGCTTCAGGATGAGAACAGAAATCATGCTGTGGTGACGCAGCAGCAGCAGGAGACCCCCATTAGCTAAAGTGGTGCTTCAGGTGAAGAACAGTTTCAGGTTAAGTACGGCCCTCCAGAACAAATTAAGTACTTAACCCGAGGTACCACTGCATTGCACTTCTATCCCACTTTTCCTCCAAAGACATCAGGGTGATGCAAATGGTCTTTCTCCCCCACCTTATCTTCACAACAACCCTTTGAGGTAGTTCTCACAGTATTTTCTTTATGAAATTTTATATATTTATTCATGGAAAATACAGACATTGATTGATGTCTCCCGAATTTCCTTTTAAAGGTAAAGGTAAAGGACCCCTGACAGTTAAGTCCAGTCGCAGACGACTCTGGGGTTGCGGTGCTCATCTTGCTTTACAGGCCGAGGGAGCCGGTGTTTGTCCTCAGATGGTTTTTCCAGGTCATGTGGCCAGCATGACTAAGCCACTTCTGGTGAACCAGAGCAGCACAAGGAAATGACATTTACCTTTCTGCCGGAGCAGTATCTATTTATCTACTTGCACTTTTTTGGCGTGCTTTCGAACTGCTAGGTTGGCAGGAGCTGGGACCAAGAAACAGGAGCTCACTCTGTTGCAGGGATTTGAACCTCCGACCTTCTGATTGGCAAGCCCAAGAGGCTCAGTGGTTTAGACCACAGCGCCTCCCGCATCCCTTGAATTTCATTTTATGTATGCATATTTCCGGCAGTAGCCTGACCTTCTGTTATCCCTGGATCTGATCCCGTCTGACCAATTATTCTATCCTAGGCTGGCAGAACCCACCAGAACCTGTCATATTCTGTATATACTTTGATCTCATGCAAACGTAAAACATATTGTGTCCTCCCTAAAAGAGGGCATGTGTTGCGGTGAGACCTGGAGACTGACCTCCTGTGTTGTAGGTGGGTTTGATTGGTATGCCACAACACCCTATTGGTAGGTCCCTCGATGTTGGGTTCAATCTGACCAATGGGGCACAGTTCAAACAGATCGAGGGACCTATGTATACTCATGCACATGACCCAGAGCTTCCTCTTTCGGCTCGTGCATTCGGAACACCCACCCACCTCTCCCTAATTTTAGGGCTTTGTGCAATTGACCTTGCTATGCAATCATGTGTTGTCTGTTGTTGGGACAGGGGCACGGTAGGAATTTCCCCACTTTGTTGATTGGCTGTTGCCATTTGGGTTTCACCTGCTGTGTAGCAAATCACCACAACTTGTAATATTGCTGATATGCACTGGTTCAGGTGATAGGGATGGGGGAGCGGTCTCGCCATCCCTATGTGAAAGGTATTCCATTAAAGGAATCCAGGGACTCAACTGGTTTGGTCAAGCCCTGAGAGGGGGTTGTGCCTGTACCTGAGTCCAGAGAGGCATCTGGGTGCTGAACAGAGTCTGTACCCAGCTTTTCACCTTCCCAGGTGTTCACCCTTGGCTGACCTATGCTGGTGCCCTGGGTCAGCGCTGCCTGCAAGGGTGTGGGGAGCTAGTCGAACCAGAGCCTATGCAACCACTCACCTTCTGTAATCAATAAAGTTGTGGCCTAAATTCTGCCAAAAACCAAAACTAAAATTTGAGTCATGTGTGAATTTATTTGGGGGGAGGTCTCTGGGTCTGAACATGCAACTGCTGCTCAGGTTCTAGGTAGAACAAGGCCCTCACAGCATGGCGGGTAAAAATGTTCAAAATACATTATGAAGCATCTAATTAAAGTCAGTTTGGTGAGACACTTTGGGACAGTGGTATTTTTGCACATATTTTGGCATGACTTGCCTGCCAGACACCTAAAGAAATGACATGAACTCTCTGGATTTTGACCAGCATGTTGGGCGATAAGCCATTTCTGCAAAGGAAGTGACACACCAAGAGATTAAACGAGAGAGGAATCAATCAATTGGCATAGCACTTACGACTTCAGAATAGATTTAACCCTCCTGGATTTATAACTGCAAAGAAGCTTTTGAATTACAGAAAAAGCCATTAAATATGCAGCTGGCACTCACAGCTCAAACGATCTCAGTCTCTAACTTTTACATATTAATTTTTAAGGCAGCGCTGGACAGCTTTGGCTGATATCTTAGGGCATAATTCAAGCCATAGAGAAAGGGGTGCAGACTGAGTAGGAAGTTGATTGTGACAGTGCACACTGTTGGTTTAACTACTTATTTATTTTCTTGTATGACTCCTAATGTTCTTTTGTATTCCAAAGGTCTTTATCAAGGGCCCATGGAGGGGCTCACAGCAAAGGATTTATACAAAGGTAAATAACATCTCAAACATCAAACTGCAGTACATAAATGAGGATTTCGCTTAAAGGATATAATTTACGTAAGTGCTGTAAAAATAATAAAACAGAGCACCATCCTCCCAATGCCCTGTCTTTCAGGCTGTGTCACCACAAAACCTCTCCTTGAAGCATGATATTTCTGCTGGCTGGAGGGGATATAGCCTATTTTTATTCACCTCAGCTCCACAGCAGTCCTCTCAAAAGGGTTGACACTCAGGGCCTGAAACTTACAGCTCTGTTCATAAGAGTTTAGGGCCTTACAGAAAGGGGACAACAGGCACCATCTCAACTATCCTGAGGTAATGAGCTAGCTGCCCATAATGGTGGCTGCTCCCTGCCACAATTCTCCCACTGAGCACATGAAACCTTGTTAATGTGCTATACAATAGTGGGTTCCACGAAGGTCATATGGCAAGCATGAGATTTAGGACTCAGAAGATGGTGTCCCAGATTTGGGCCACATCATATTGGAATAATAATAATAAAAATTCCTTCCAGTAGCACCTTAGAGGCCAACTAAATTTGTTATTGGTATGAGCTTTCATGTGCATGCACATTTCTTCAGACGAAAGCTCATACCAATAGCAAACTTAGTTGGTCTCTAAGGTGCTACTGGAAGGATTTTTTTAATTTTGTTTCGACTACGGCAGACCAACACGGCTACCTACCTGTAACTAGAATCATACTGGAATGTATGCATAAGCTAGTGAATTTGTCCCATCCTCTTTTAAAACCACCCAAGTAAACCCACCCTTTAATTGTTTTTAGATGTTTCCTCTTGTTTTGAATACTTTTTAATTCTATTTTTATTTGTTTTGTTTTCTCAGATAAGTGTTTGATATCCTGGGCATCTTTGAAATGAATGGTGGAATATAATTTCTTCTCCCCACGTTTAATTTGTGGAATTTATTGCCAACGGATATGATAATTTCCACTAACTTAGTTGGCTTTGAAAGGTGGATTAGACAAATCCACGGAGGATAAGGCTATCAGCAGTTATTAGCCATGATGGCTTTGCACTGTCTCCAGGATCAGAGGTAGCAGGCCGCTGAATATCAGCTGCTGGGGTACAATATCAGAAGAGAGCTATTGCCCTCCTGTTTCCATTGTGGGCTTCCCAGAGGCATCCAGCTGGCTGTTGTGGAAAACAGGATGCTAGACTAGATGAGGCCTTTGGTCTCATCCAGCAGAGCTCTTCTTTCTTGGGTATACTAACTAAAGAGCCAGGATTTTGCTGCTGCTTCCATTCAAGTATGCATTCATTGCTGCCACATGTTGTGTAGACGGACCCTAAAATAGTGTTACCAGTTCATGAATCTGTATAAGTCATAAGGCTTTATGACATAAAAGTCAGTGCCACTTGGCACAGAAGTAAATGCACTTCTGCCAGGCACAGAAGCCTTAAACATCTCAGGACTGCCTCTTCCCATATCAGCCGTTTCAGACTGCATTCACCATCTGAGGCCCTTCTTCATGTTCCCCCTCCGGTGGGTGGCAACACAAGAATGAGCCTTCTCTGTAGTGGCCCCTTGTTCGTGGCATGTTCTCCCCAGGGAGGTTCTCCTGGCACCTTCATTATATATATTTTAGGTGCCAGGTGAACACCTTCCTCTTCAACCACACCATGGGCTGATTAATATTCTCCAGCCTTTTAAATGTGTCTCTGGGTAGGAGGGGTTTTTTGTTTTGCTGTTTTGTTTTCATTGTTTTCATCTTGTATCTTGTATTTTATTCTGTGCCCTGAGATCTTATGAAGAAGGGCAGTATATGAATTTAATCAACAACAACAACAACTCCCTGAGAAATGTGCCTAGCCTTATTGAAACACTCTGTATTTCTCTTGAGATTTTTCTGATCTGCCATGGTAGCAGGTGGAGATTTAATCCTCCTCAAATGGGCACCCCATCAATACAGATTTCCATTTCATTTTGAATGTAGGTGTCACAGCTCACCTGTTCAGTAAATCAACTTGGCACTCACCTATGCTAAATGAGCCATGTAGACCCATCCACAATCTTTGATCTAGCAACTAGATTTATCAGTAGCAGTGCAGATGTGTACTCAAGCAAAGGCCCATGATAGAGGCCTCTGTCAGTGAGGCATGCTCCTGCATCTGACATTCAAGAAAAGGGAAGGACAGTTGTCAAAGCCACTAGAGAAATGAAAAGGCTTGTGGATTAAAAATGCACTAGCTGATTTCTGTCACTATCCATGACGCTCCTCAGTATCCTGTTTGTCTCCCCTGTGATGGATTGGATAACCGAATATAGTGGAAGATCAGAAGGCCGGTAAGTGACAATGAAAGATTCAGAGGATGAAAGGTAAAGAGATTAATAAGCAGAGCAATTCCAGGAAGTCACAAGGTCAGCAGCAAGATTTGATTCATACAATAATTAGAAGGTGGAAGCAAATTATGTAAGGCAAATTCTTGTCCAAGCCATCTCACTGTTTCTGTTTCTCTTTCTATTGCTGGTGCCATTTGTTCTAGTGCACTATACAGACATCTTCTGGGGAGGGAAATGTATGGAACATGGGTTTGATGGTCCAATGTGCAACTGAAATGACAATGGAATACAGCAATATTTCCACGCCTTTCATATCAGAGCTCCTGGCACATGGATGGATCCTTGGACAATGCTCCTGTATTTTCAACTATTTTCTGGACCCTGCCACAGCACAAGCAGCTGCAGTCACTTAGTCCCTCTTTAATAGTGAAACTATTGGCTCTGTAACATTAGAATCCCATCTCCGTGTGAGTTGAGCAACGGATCAAAGACCTCTCTGGGATATAGCAATGAAAGAGAAAGAAAACATTTAGCAGATTAGATGACTAGGAAATGTTTGGTTTTGTGTGATTCCATTTCCTGGAATGGGATGAAAACTAGCTGATTACTGGCTGTGGCAGCCAAGCTCCCTCCCCCTTCTGTCCTTTCCAATTTCACTAGTGGGTGGATAATGGCCATGGGTTTCATTAATAATTGGAAACAAGATGAAAAAGGTTCGATATACGTTAAATGTTGAATGTAATGTTTATCATCATGAGGATACAAGCCATCAACCACATAATGAAGGAGTCCTTCCACAAAATGTATTTAACCTTCTATAAAGAAAATATATGCAAGATCACACCATCATACTCCTTGTTAATTAGTCTGAAATATCTGCCACGCTATAGTTTTATCCAGAAATCATGGAGGTATCATCACATAGTCAGAATAAGCATGTGGTACAGCCCAAACAGGACTGTACCATCTTGGCATACTGAGAATGCACGTTTTATGCTCAAAACAAACTCTCCCCATATGCAAAAATCTAATATGTCGGGAAAGCTAACCTAGAACTTGATTAGAACCTGTCTTCATAATGACCAGCTTTTCTAGCACTCTCTTCCACGAGGAAAGCATTCTGTTATATAACTCTCTTCTAACTAGTGGCTTGATCCCAGGAGAGTTGGACCATATGTTTATTTGTTGTTGTTGTTGTTTTAAGATTAGAAAGGGTACTAAAGCAATGCATTCTTTCATCTCTCTTAAATGTCACCTTCATTGTGGGCATAGCAAGGTCATGAAGTGGGTTAAGTATATGTTCTCAATGGTCTTGGGCAAAGATGAAGAAGGCCACAGCAGCAATGCTGAGCTCAGTGAAGTCTGGGCTGGGACTGGATTATGTGTGAGGTAAGGAGGATGGAAAGGGGAATGGCAAGACATGGAAATGCATGTTGGGGGCCAATGTATAGGGGTGGAGCTTGGCACTGTATAAAAGCCATGTCCACCTCTCATCTACAAAGCCTTTTCAGTTTGTAGGCTGCTGTCACAACTGTGTGAATAATAGCAGAGTTCCTTAAGCTGTGTCAACAAGGGGCTTGCAAAGCGTGGAGCCCATGTGTTCATTCAATATTTAATGCATCTTAAAATTAAATACATTACTTTTTCATTTAAAGTTCTCTGTTGGGGGCAACATTCCTGGTTGAAGGGGAACAAGAAGCTCCCAGCCCCTTCATGTTTTCTTTGCCCAACTGTCGAGCACAACAGCAGAGAACAATTCTGGTTTTCTTGTCAAGGGTGTCTTTTCAAAATGACCTTTCTTAACGTTTAAAATTAGGAAACAGCACGTTTTATGTACTGGGAATTAAAGACCACAAAATGGATAGGATTTATGGACTAACCCCGCCCCGTACCTCGAATTGGTTCAGCTGTAATTGTAGACAAACTGTACTGACTCTGACAAACTGAAATACCTCTAGGGTGTTCAACTGTCAAGCAAGTTCATTCACATCTCATCTCCTTTCTGAATGAGATATGAAAATGAGTCTGCTGCATTACATCTGCTGTCAAAGCAGAGGATGGATGCAGCTCCCTCTAAAGTGACAAGAGGAATTTTGCATTCTCCCATTCTGTCTGCGGAAGGAGCACACACAAGGTCTGACTCTGTCCACAGGGGATTCAGCACGTCCCTGTTGCAGAGAACATGGAAGGAAGTTAAAAGTGGACTTGGAGAAACTTGTCCTTTGGGCTTGCAGCAAAAAGTAAAAAAGAAAAAGAAAAAAAGAAGCCTCTTGAACAAGCACAGAGATTTGTTTCCTGTTCCCTTCCTCTCCCCACAACCCCTTCCAAGACTTGTCAGTGGCTGAATTGGACAGGAAGAGGCAGATATGTTGTTAGTTCATACATTCCTAAAGGTTTAAATGATCAAGCATTATTATATTATATTATATTATATTATATTATTATTATTACATTACGTGACCAGGTGGCGACAGCCCCAGCCCCCAGGATCATAAGGAAGGAATAAAGACTCTGCCAGCGTTATATGGAATTAAAATTAAGCCACAACTTTATTAAATTTCTGAATGTAGGAAGACCTTGGCTTAGGCCTTGGGTGTGTATTCCTCCCAGCCCCCCAGCCGGGGGAACTGGGGCACATCAGGGTAAATGGGATATGGGGGTGCTCTGTGAGACGCAAGTGTACGCAGGCAGCCCAGCCCATATCCCCGCATGCAGGGTAGTTCACAACCTTTTGGTGTATGGCCAGTGACACCCATTCTATATAACCCCTTTAAGAGGGGACCCTGGAATCGCCGCCACAGGGGGGTGAGTCACCACTTCACCACCACCACCCCCATTATAGTAAAGTGAAGACTAAAGGATTCCACCCAAGGCCATAACTGCCAACGTTGTGATGAATTGCTATGGGGAAGACAATACCTGCCAATGGAGGAAAATTTCTTCCTGGTCCTTCAACAGCAACCAGTCAAAGACCGTAGCAGTGCCTGCTAAACAGGAAGGACAAGTTAACCTGCAAACAAGAAACATTAAACCAAGGGAGGGTAGGGAGGGTGAATCTCCAGAGCCGACTGCCTGGCTATTGTCAGCTCTACCCCCTATTTATAAATGGGGCTAGCCCCACCTCCCAGCAAGAAACTTGACTACTGGGGCTGGGCATGAACCTCCCAAAATTAAGACTGAGAGGCAAGCCAGCCCCTGTTTGCCAGTAAGCTCCCTGGGAACTGTAGCAACACGCACAATCCCGCAAAAGGCACCCACAATGTAAAGTGTGAGTGCTCATTATATTATAATCAGTGCTTTTTTCAAAAAAATGTCTAAGGGGTACTCTCATTATATTATAATTTCCTAGTTGCTTTTCTTACAGAGTCACCCCAAACAACTGACATTAAAAACCAATTACGAAGAATAAAAAATCCTAAAACCATGGTCAAATCAATGATAGGTAGAAATGCCACTAAAAGAGGCAACAATATCACTCTTCAAATTACAAACCAAAAGCCCCACCAAAAGATAAATCTCTTTGCTAAAATTGGACAAAGATGGTGCCAGGCATGCCTCCTTAGGGAGAGCATTGCACAAGTGGAGGGCCACCACTGAAAAGGCCCCTTCTTCAGTTGTTAAATGTATTTTAATTGATTGTCTGATTTTATGTTAATGTGTTATACATTTGATGTTAGCCGCTCTGAGCCCGGCTTCGGCTGGGGAGGGCGGGATATAAATAAAATTTATTATTATTATTATTATTATTATTATTATTATTATTATTATTATGAATTCAAATATTCTATCAAAGGAATGGGAGAGAAACCTGATTCAGTCCACATTTGAAGTTGACTTTATCAAATTCGCACATTGTGAAAGAATATGAGAAGTGAAACACTAAAGTACATAAGGTCGAGGAAAGTGTGCATAAAAATGAAAATATTAGTTGGAAATACCATGCAAAAATGGATGATATTAGGAGAAATTGCCTGTCAAAATGTGCACGAATCGAAACTACATGCAAAAATGTGTTTATTAGGAGAAATCAGAGGGTTAATGGATGGCTGCCAGACTCAAGTATAAGGACAGCATAGCATAAAAAGCAAGGCTTCTTTGCATGGCTGCAACAGTGCTTGGCATGGAATTTGTTGTTGTTTAGTCATTTAGTTGTGTCTGACTCTTCGTGACCCCATGGACCAGAGCACGCCAGGCACTCCTGTCTTCCACTGCCTCCCACAGTTTGGTCAGGCTCATGTTAGTAGCTTCGAGAACACTATCCAGCAATCTTGTCCTCTGTCGTCCCCTTCTCCTTCTGCACTCAATCTTTCCCGACATCAGGGTCTTTTCCAGGGAGTCTTCTCTTCTCATGAAGTGGCCAAAGTATTGGAGCCTCAGCTTCAGGATCTGTCCATAGCTGTCAACTTTTCCCATTTCTTGTGAGGAATCCTATTCAGAATAAGGGAATTTCCCTTTTAAAAAAGGGAAACGTTGACAGCTATGGATCTGTCCTTCCAGTGAGCACTCATTGGCATGGAATAGTTTGTGCAAATAAACCAGTGGGTCTCTAAAACTATGCATGCCCAATTATACCAGCCTTTGACCATGATCCCACATACCTTTTCAAATGAATGATGGAATGTACAGAGGCATAGCTGTCAACTTTTCCCTTTTCTTGCGAGGAATCTTATTCGGAATAAGGGAATTTCCCTTTAAAAAAAGGGAAACGTTGCCAGCTATGTACAGAGGCAATTGCTTGGGGAGCCCATTGGTCTAGCTCTTCCCCATATATCTATATAGCTTAGTTTTAACTTTAGAAACTCACTCCTGTTTTCCTTGTGCCTTTTCCCAAAAGCTGGATGCTCTGTCGGTTTACAAAATGTGAGAGAGAAGGTTTGCAGCATCTGTGATCAACGTTTTTATTGCACTAAGTATGTTATAAATCCTGCAGTCTGTGATAGGTCGAGGTTCAGAACAGATGCCTTTAAACTCTGTCAGCATGAGCCATGTACTCTTCAAAGCAGAGAAAGCAATATGACTTATTGCCCCTGAAAAAGTATGGTTCATCTGTAATGCTGACGAATTGATCCTAAACCGAACCATTCCCGCAGCAGTGAAGTCATAATGCCAACTTGGAAACATGAGAATTAATTCCATAGCTATACACAATTTTGGAACCATGATGAAATTATTGATACCCCGTGGGTGCAAGCATCTACACAAGCACAACCCTCATCCTCTGTGCTGAACCTGAATCTATTCAGTTCATATTTTTGTTCAAAAGAAACATAAAAATTGATGGTGGGGGAAGTGTGGGGGTGCAACATTTTTTTCTGGGGGAGTCTTTTCAAGATGCTAGATTTTCCAGATCCTATGTATTTAAGTGGGGGTGAACAGAAATTACATTTTACTGAAATGTCTTGAAGACATCTCACATGGTGCTGGTTCGAACCATCAGACCAGGGCTGGATTTAGGTTTGATGAGGCCCTAAGCTACTGAAGGTAATGGGGCCCTTTATATGTGCAGCTGTCCTTTGTCAACAACAAACTGCCGCTGTTTTTTGTGTTGAATATATGCTATATGATAATTTATGGACCTAATAGGTATCTAAAGCCATTTGCACATAACAAAATATGTATGTTATCAAAGTAATTGTTGAATTGAAATACAATTAAGAAGAAGTATATTAAAAATGAGCAAACCAGTGATATTTTAAGGAGCAGGCTAGCAGGCGGGACCTATTACTTACATCATAGGAGCCTACACAACACAAAACACTGTATGTAGGTTTAATTTTGTTTATCTTATAGTTTGGAAATGTACATCCAGTTTTTTGTCTTTAAATTTTGGGGGGCCTCCAAGAGAGTGGGGCCTAAGCTATAGCTTGTTTAGCTTATACATAAATCCGGCACTGATCTGACAGCGGAGAACACCTGGAACAAGGGATGCTGCCAGGAATGCATTCATCATGCCAACAAGTGAGGGATGAAGACACACTCACTCAGATTACATTCTAAAGCAGGAGAGGCACAGGCTAGTTTAGCACTATGCTGCAACCTTATTATCCAATGATGGGATGTTGCCAAACTGCAGCTCCCATCATCCCTGGCAATCGACCATGCTGGCTGGGACTGATGCACGTTGGAGCCTAAAAACATCTGAAGGGCCACCTGTTAGCTTATGTAAAGAATTACCTTGTAAACATGAGGGGACCTTGCCTTTGTTAGCATCCAACTCTGGGTGTTTCTGATGGTATCCCAAGCTCTGAATCATATGAATGGTGGCAGTTCACATGATCAGATTGCCAAAAGCTGGGAATCAATTCAGACAGAATTTTACTATCACTCCCATGTGCCTAGCAGCTAGACATGTGAATAAGACCTTATTTCTGTTTGGAAACTGCCCAGAAACTACAAACATCCTTGTACATATTTTAGAAGGAGTCTCAAGTCACACAGTTCTTTCTTGTGCATCACATTCCATCAACATTTCCTGCTGATGTTCAGTAAGTATACCAAGAGAGAGACTCAACTTTGACCAACTCATTAATGATGAATGGAGAAAACTCTTATATTACTGCAGGATGCAAACAATTCCAGACATGTTTCCAGAGCCCTAAGGCTCTTGAACATTTTTTTAAAAATGATTCTTCCTTGAAATGCACACTTACCTGGGAGTAAGCACCATTGAATTCAGTGGGGCATACTACTGAGTAGACATGCATAGGTTTGCATTGTTGGGTATGTTTATTGCTTCCTTTTCCTCCTTTAGTCTCTTTTTCTACCACTGTTGATCACATCGAGCATATATTACATTATGAAATAATTTGCAATGCTTTGCCATAGGGTAAGCATAATTTCCTTTACAAATTGCACCCATGTATCTCTACACCACCTTAATTATTCAAATGTACTTTTTAAATTTTGCCTACATATCTTGATACACATTTTAAGAAAAGATAAGCCATTTTGTAGTTTTTACAGTTAATAAATCCCTCCTGTTTGAAATGTGTACAGTAAATGAAAATTATGTTCAGCCAATATCTATGACTTAAAGCAATAATGATGATTTCCCTTCAGGGATATGCATACCTATTAAGTAGAAACGCATTAACAATTATAATGATGAATTTTACAATCCTCAACCAGAGGGTTGATTGAAGACTCCATCCCTTTGCTGGAGAAAGAGCACATAAAAACCCAGCTGTTTTGCTCCACAGTGGATGCCAAGGAAGTCTGTGAAGCAGGAATTCAGGATTTACGTTAGTCATGGACAAGGCAGGTGGCATTCTTACTGAAGACTTTCTCTATCTCTAATATGGTCCTGTGGAACTGCAACAGAGTCAGTTAGGTTGTATGTCACTCCTTTTCTTCTCCCAAGTATGCATTTCCTGCTAAGGGATCTGGGTAGTCCCCTTCTGAACATAGTAGTCATGGGACCCTTTCCTGCAATTAACCAGAAGTGTGAAGAGATACCTGTGCATGGAAGCAACAGAAAGAGCTAAGGCTCTATACAAGGACATTCAAGTTGACTGCAGTGCCCGAAGGTGCTGGGAACAATGAAGACTTCATCCCTGGGCACTGCTACATACATATGACACATTTTCCATTGTTGGAGGTGTGGCAGTGTCCTGGGCCTCAGTGGTTGTCAATCAGATCCAGAAAGCAATGAATCCCTAGGTGCTATTTCCACCTGGTTCTAACAAGAAGGTCCTGAAGTATGCAGGGATGCTGTTCACGGGTTAGGCATCCACAAGTCTTGTATGTCAAGGCCCCGAGCCCTCCCCCATTTGTTGACTAATAAAACACATGAACACCAGTATTTTAGGTTAATGGGATAATTAAGGCCACAATTTTATTGGTTACAGAATGTGAGTGGTATTGGCTTAGGCATTGGAATTGATCCAACTATATCTGACTCCTGCCCACCATGCAGGTAGTCTGGTAAGGGTCAACCACCAGTAGGGGGAGCCCTGTTGATGTAAATCAATTGAGAACTGCCCCAGGGTCCCCAATGGGGTTGTGGCATGGCCTTAGCCTTTACCCAGGCTTCAGACGAGATCCACACCCCTGGATCCCTTTAACGGAATACCCTTAAAGAGGATGGGCAGGTAAAGGCCACAACCTGCCCTCTCATAAACCAGGTTTTACCAATGCCTAACCACCAAACCTTACAAAGTTGTGACGATTGCTACGAGGTAGGCAAAAACCACATGGCTGGTGCCAATTTGCCGAGTGGGAAAATTCCTACTAGGCCCCTTCAACGGGTGACCAACTGTGGTCCATAGCAAGGCCAAGATGGTGAACACATGAAAACAGGGAGGGAGGGAGATTCGATGAAGGAGGAGGAGAAGGGTGCTTAAATAATTCAAGCCACCCCCACCCCCCCGTCAACTTGATTGGTCAGCCAGGGGGCGTGACGCGGCTGGGACTCCCTCTGACATGGACAGTATTGTCACACACACCCCAAGCACAAGGGGAGAGCGGGTGGCCTTCCTGCAACTCTGCCCCTCCCCCCCCGAGGGGGAGCAGCTTTCTCAGCACAGAAACAGAAAAGCCTAGTGCTGATGCAGCATAAGGTGTCCCTAGGGAATCACTTATCTTTCTGAGGTGCACTAGCACAATCAGAAGCACAAAGTGTCACAAAAGCCAGGCCCTTCAAAATTTCCCAGCCTCCTCCCCCAAGTACCCATTTAAAAAGTATATCCAAATCTTAACATATAGGAGAAGAGAAGAAGAAGAACATACGTTTAGAGAAGATTGGAAAACGTTTATTGAATATATGAGGGGGAAACTGTGCACATCTGAAAACTTGGGCAGCATTAAGATAAATTCAACAGTGTAAATAAGTTTTGATGGATGCAATAATGGAATACTGAATGGTTTAGTTTTTGTGAAATGTGCAGGGATTTATTATATGCAAAATGAACCAGGGAAAGAGAAGAAGGGAAGTCATTCGTATTTTAAGGATGTTTAAATGAGTATTTTAAATTGTAAAACAGGAAGAAGAAGAAAAATGACACACACACACACACATGTGTATGTATGTATATCCAAATAGTTGTTACTATTTGTACTTTGCAGATGTGTAAGGCTTAAGAACATAAGAAAATAAGAAGAGGCTGGCTGGGTCAGACCAAGCACCACCTAGTACCCATCCTGTTCTCCCATAAGCCAAACAGATGCCTATGGGAAGCCCATAAGCAGGATTTGACCTGAGTGCAACATCACTCTCTCCATTGGTACTCAGAGTCATACGGCCTCCAAAACTGGAGATACAACATAGTCATAATGACTAGTAGCTGTTGATAGTCTTATCTTCCACAAATTTGTCTAATTCCCCTTTAAAGCCATCCAAGTTGGTGGTCATTACTACATCTTGTGGGAGCAAATTCTGTTGTTTAGCTATGTGCTGTCCAAAGAAGTACTTTCATTTGCCTGTCCTGAACCTTGAATAAATGGAAGACAAGCAATAGAAGAAGAAGAAGAAGAAGAAGAAGAAGAAGAAGAAGAGGAGGAGGAGGAGGAGGAGGAGGAGGAGGAGGAGTTTGGATTTGATATCCCGCCTTTCACTCCCTTTTAAGGAGTCTCAAAGCGGCTAACATTCCCCTTTCCCTTCCTCCCCCACAACAAACAGGTGTGAGGTGAGTGAGGCTGAGAGACTTCAGAGAAGTGTGACTGGCCCAAGGTCACCCAGCAGCTGCATGTGGAGGAGCGGAGACGCGAACCCGGTTCCCCAGATAACGAGACTACCGCTCTTAACCACTACACCATACTGGCTCTCTATAGATTTGAGAGTTGCTGTTACGCACCCTGCTTCAATAATAGCGACATCATCCACTGCTAAATGTTTGGGACAGCCTTCTCCGATCTAATGCCCTCCATCTGTTTTGCATGACACCCCCCTGACCATTGGCTAGGACTGATGAAAGAAGAAGTCCAACAGCATCTCATAGAAGAAGGCTGATAAAGAATCTGTACTTTCTGCCACCACCCACGGGGAAACCTCACCCCATTGGAAGTGTAGCACCTTTTAGTATGTGTTTTAATTGTTGTATGCTGCTTTGAGGAACATGAATGCATTGGAAGGGCAGAATATAAATCTTTCAAATCAATGAATAAGTTGCACAAAATACAGAGATGGCAAGAAGGGATCCATATTAACCTCAAATGCATTTCCACAGATCTCTGGGGCCAAGCACATGGCGATGGTGTTGTGTACTGAGGCCCAAACTTCATACTCCATCTGGAGCTTGGATGAATGCTGTGGATCCACCATGAGATGTGGGGAAAGAAGTGAGAATGAAGGGCAAGCCAACACTGTGCCTGCTGCCTGGAAGCTGTGTGGAAGTTGCAAGCCAAGTCTTGGGTTCATTTGCTTTATAATAAAGGCTTTAAGTGTTGACTTGCTCCCAGCTGACAGACACTGCACTGTACAAACACAGCAAAATAGTGTCCTAATGTAACAATTTGTCACAGCAGGCAAGCCTAAATTATATGGAACTAATGAACTGCAAAGCCTCCCTATTCAGTTCAGAACTAAAGCTGTTTGTTGATTGTTAACATTTTAAAACCATGTGTAATGAGCCAATGCAATATTTGTTTTCTTTCTCCCCTGCCCCCTCCTTCTCATCTGAGGCACTGATACTGACTTAGTTTCCAGGTTTTATCAGAAACAATGTACTCTCATTTCATGGAAGGTATGCCAGAATGGTTTCAGATATTAGCAGTAACTCTGCCCTGCTTTCCTTTGTGTACTTAAAATCTACAGTGAATGCAGTGGACTGGGGGTTAAGACTAATAGTACTACACACCGTTTTGAGCTTGTAATGTCTGCTAAACACTTTCTCCAGTCTGAAATATTGATAGAATGGAACAGAATAAAGCTAAATGGATTATGGTTCTACAAGCCTTTTTCAATAGGTTATTTGATTTTGATTTCTCAGGATGATATCCACTACAGTGGTACCTCGGGTTACATACGCTTCAGGTTACAGACTCCGCTAACCCAGAAATATTACCTTGGGTTAAGAACTTTGCTTCAGGATGAGAACAGAAATTGTGCTCCGGCGGCGCAGCAGCAGCAGGAGGCCCCATTAGCTAAAGTGGTGCTTCAGGTTAAGTACAGTTTCAGGTTAAGAACGGACCTCCTGAACAAATTAAGTACTTAACCCGAGGTACCACTATAATCCAACTCAATCAGACTCAGAGTAGACTCATAGAAATCAATTGCTATGCTCCGCCTCCATGGCGGAGGAAGTAATGCTTCTAAAAACTAATTGTGGGAAACCACAGGAGGTGAGAGTGTTTGTGTGATCAGGTTCTGCTTGTGGGTTTCCCACAGACACCTGGTTGGCCACTGTGAAAAAAGAATGCTGGACTAAATGGGCCATTGGCCTGATCCAGGAAGCTCTGATTATGTTTCAATGGATGTATGTTTCTTATCAGTATAGCTTGCAATAGGTCCACTCTGAGTTTGACTAATATAGGTTTTCACCCACATACGCAGCATTGGGACTGTCTTTTATGGGTGGGCAGAATTGACAAGTCTCCATGCATGTGTAGGAAGGCCTAGGGCAGTGTGGGAGCTGTCCAGAATGATCTGGAGACCAACTCACCTTGGAATTCTTCCAGTCTGAGAGTGGTTTTGATAGGTGGTAAAAATGGGCATCATCTTTACCATGAGGATATAGTTGAATAAGGATTGCTTCATTATTATTGCTTTAAGTTTTTATTTATACTTTTCAAGTTTATACATTTCATTAGTTTTACAATCAATTTAACATTTCAAAGTTCAACTTCCTTCCCCCTCTTTCTGTGGTTCCTTAAACTGTTTTTTTAATATCTTCAAATATCCAAATTCATTTAATTTGCTCATTTAATTATCTACTTTAAATATATACTCTTATGAAATTGCAGGTTATTACAATAATGATGCTAATGTTTTTATCTGCAATTTATCTGTAAATATTCAATGAACAATTTCCATTCTTTTATAAAAAGTTTGTTATCTTGATTTCTTATTCTTCCTGTAAGTTTCGCCATTGCTACATATTCCATAAGTTTTTGTATCCATTCTTCCTTTGCTGGGACTTCTGCTTCTTTCCACTTTGGGGCAAGTAGCATTCTTGCTGCTGTAGTAGCATACATAAATAAATTTCTATACAATTTAGGTAGTTCTGTCCCTATAATTCCCCAAAGAAAAGCTTCTGTGTTGTTGTTTTTTACAAAAGTTATTTTGAACATCCTTTTCAATTCATTGTATATCATTTCCCAGTAAGCTTTAACCTTACTACAAGACCACCGAAAAAGGATTGCTTCAGGGTGAAGGTGCTAATTATTTTTGCTCACAGGCATATACTTTCTTCAAAGCCAAGAACTCTGATAGGTCATTAGTAGGTGGCCACTTGCTTATTGTCAAAAAAGAAGAAAGCATTGCCAGAAAAAAGAGGGTTAAAGAAGTGGAAAGGCCATAGCTGAGTCGTAGAGCCCCTGCATTGCATCCAGAATGTCCCAGGTTCTGTCTCCAGTGTTTCCAAGTAGGGCTGGGAGAAATCCCTTCCTGAAACTTTGGAGAGCTGTTGCCAGTCTTTATAAATCTTACTGAGCTAGATGGACCAATGGTCTTATTCAGTATAAGGAAGCTTCCTATCCTCCTATGTTGACATAGATCTGCATTGCCCTCAGACCACCCAATGGAATTTGCCAAGAATGCAGATTCTGGAGTGGGCTACATTCTGATCTACACATTATTTCAGAAGCTGCGTATCATGTGAATTTGTTCTGGGATGCAGCACTCCTAGAGTCTTTCAAGCATCACTACCAAATAGGTTTGTGCTGTGTTGGTGATAATTACCGTACTTGGTAGGAGATTTGTGAATATGAGGTCATGAGCAGTGAATAGATAGATTAGATAGATGATAGATAGATGATAGATAGATATATAGATAGATGATAGATGATATAGATGATAGATAGATAGATAGATAGATAGATGATAGATAGATAGATAGATAGATGATAGATAGATAGATAGATGATAGATAGATAGATGGTAAAGTTAGAGATGGAGACCTGCTGATCTAGACAACCTTCTGATGTCCTTGCAGTACAAAAAAATCTATGCTGTACAAGAGCATCTATAAAAGTGATATTAAGAATATGGAAGGAAACGTGCTTGAAACAAAACAAAAGCTTAGGTGATGGGATTTTATATAGCAGTTTAAGTGTATGTGCTAAACTCTCTTTTAATAAATGGGAATGAAGAAATAGTGCCCAGAGGCACAGAGAAAGCTGAACAGTTTCCTTTATTCCTCCCCCCCCCAAAAAAATGGGTGTTATTGATAGAAGTTAAATGAGATTATCATTTCTTTCTTTCTTTCTGGAGGTGACAGAAAAGGTGGCTTTGTGCAGTTCCAGTTTCCAATGGCAGAGAGAAGTTGAGGGATACAAGCAGTCACCAGGATTTCCTCAGCATCAGACTCAAAGCATCCAAGTGCTGGCAGCTGTTTTGTGAAAAGTCACACTGGATTTTGTAGACGGGAGTCTACCTGTGGCTCAAGGCGTACAAACATTTCTGAACCAGAAGAATCAACTAGCCCATAACTCCAGTTAAATTTGCCCACAGAAAACTCAGAACTCATTGTAGCAGACAGGTAGAGCTTTGCTCAGTTGATGCAGAGAAAGGACAGAAATGAGGCAGCAGCTTCAAAATATGTTTGTCTGCTAGCTGGCTGAATTGTTGAGGGAGAGATACTGCAGATACTTATTCTTTTGCAATTATTTCTTTTCTTGTCTTTCACGATGCAATTCTACAAAGGTAGCAAGCAATAAATGCTCCAGAATCTTCTGCAAGGCACACAGACAGTCGTGTGTGCAGGCATTTCAAAGCTAATGTTGATGTGGGCATGCTTTCTGTTTCCTGTACGCTAGGGGATGGACTCCTCTCACAACACCGTGGAGAGATAATCAGAAAATGATTGGGGGGGAGGAACCAAGAAGATCAAAACTTCAACAAAGAATGGGGGGGGGATTATTTATCTAGGAGACCACTGTAAGCAGATGAAGACACTAGTAGGATTCTAATAACTTGTAGTGTAGTGAATACTATGGGGAAAATGGAAATATATAAAAGATGGATTATGAAATAATATGCAGTTGAGAGGGTGTACAATAGGACCCATGGAAAGGAAGGTGGGAAGTCCAGAGATTCGCAGAATTCTCTAAATATGGATGTGTAATTTGGACTGTTATATTTTTATATTTGTAAAATCAAATAAAAATTATTATAGAAAAAGAGAAAATGATGGGAGAATTGTATTTTCTGCATTCCTCTTTGGTTGGCAGAGGGACCAGGCTCTCACCCGCAGTTTGCCTGGTGGTCTGACACTCGCTTCTCCATGGAATGCGAGGGCAGGCAAAGGCACTGGGTGCATAGAGCACTTCGGCTGCCGCACCCCCCCCCCCCCGTTCCTGGAAGCACAGATTATCCTGCTAATTGGGTTTTTTAAAATTGGAGTAAGCTACAGGTATGTGATAGGAATGATAAGATAAGAAACAACCAAGCTACAAGGATTTAAAAGGTTTGGCTTGAGAGGGGATTTCATTCAGTGAAAGTGGTGGTGGTGGTGGGGAGCCCACAGTTTGTTTATATTAAAGTTTTTCTCTACATTTATGATACTGCAACCCTCCCTGGAATGCAAGATATTTTTTTTTTAAAAAAAGGTCTGTACAAGTGAGGATGGAAGAAATCGGAATATAAATATGGAATTTAATGGAAATTATTAAGATTTTGGAATGCAAAAAAAAAAGCAGAACAATGCCATCAAATCCAGCATGCGGGGAGGGCTGTTTGATTAAATTGTATAATTTGACATTTGAATAATTGGCATTAATAATTGTACTAATGGAATAATTTGGTATTGTTATATTGAGGCTGCTCTTGGAACGATATTGGAAAATCAATAAAAACATATTCAGAAAGTAATGTTGCTGTGGGCAGCATCTTTGAGTTCAGAGAGTCTGAAAACTACAGCTCTCCAAAGCTCATCTCAGATTCACCCAAAAATTAGCCAGTAACACCCCCCAAAAAACCAACAACCCAGAATTGCTTGGGCATTTCCCCCCACTCATCCAATGATGCTTGGAAAAAATTGCCTGCCATTTCTCTGCAGGGACTCTTTCTTTCGATAAAAGCTAAAGGAGTGGTGAGTGTGCAGTGCAGATTGGAGTTGAGGGAGAGAAACGCTGTGAAGGCCCTAATGTGAGACTGAAGGAGGGCCTCTTTCTCCATTGATCCTCAGGAGGGGATAGGACCCCACTCTGTATGCTCAGATTGAGCTCCTATAGTGCCCCGCTTTCCCTGTCTGTCAAGATGGAGAATCAGTGGCTTCAAACCTCATCAGCTCCAGTCATTGGTCAATGCTGATGGGAGATGCAGTCCAATAGGATATGGAGGGTCACAGGTTCCCATCCTTGCTCTAGATTATATTGTGTGTGTGTGTGTGGTTGGAAATACCTTTTCTCTTCAACTTCGCCACCTGCCCAGACTCAATGCCCCAGCAGGTGCCCAGACCACACTGTTCCCAAATGCCTATTTAATTCATTCCAGCAGTGTGGAGTATTAGAGTTGTAGAAGTCAGGTGGCCCATAACCTGTTAGACTTGGGTCTTCCATCTGTTGTTGACACTACACCACATTCAACAAGTTGCTATTTAATGTTTCGCAGTGCTCTCCATTTTTTTGATGCAAAATGCTTATTGTGCCTCTGTATCTGGATTCTGATTGGCAAGTTCTAACTCTAAATTCTAAATTAGTATTTCAGACCCTTGGACATTTTGATATGAGAATCTTTCTGTGTACGGTAAATATGAAAGAAATATTGTAATTTGCACAAAATCTTTCAATTATCTGTTTCCTATTATTGTTAGACCACAACAGATTAAGGTTTTGTTCTGTCCCCCCACTTAAAAAAACAAGCAAACACATTTGGGCATCCTTATTGTGTTTTTCATCCAAAGCTGTACTTATTTCTGTACCGCATTCTCAGCCAAGAACAATCATTAAACCCTGCATCCATCAGTTTAATCTTATGAAACATGCATTGGTGACCAGTTTAAATGATGTGCATTTCTCCATGTAAATAGTAGGAATCGATTAATCCTCTTGGCAAAATAGTATTCCCCCCTCTCTTGTCTCTTGGGCAATTGATCTAAATATAATCAAAGGCTATAGTTCTCTTTTCTCATTTGCTCCAGAATAGGGGTGGCTTCCCCCCTTTTCTTCCCCTTCTGGGTCAATCAGCTAAAATCAGTTAACCTTCTGTTTCTCAGACAGTCTCATAGGCAGACCACAGAATAATCAACCCAATCCCTTCCACATATTTGAGAACCACCATGTCTCTGCCACAGGCAGTGTGTTGTCCAGCCATCAGCATCTGAGATAGAAAAGATGCATTAAGATCACCTTAGCCAACTCGACCCTTGGCAAGAGTCGTTTGTCCACATGTCTAGAGCTGATCATTAATCACTGAGATGCAGAACGGTTGCTGGGGTTACCAGCCCTTTCTATCAGGAAAGCCCTTTCTATCATGAGCTTGTAGGGCAGCGGCTGAAGAAGGAACAAAAAGGGTTTTCTTGTGTGAGTTTCTTGTGGCTGATTAGCTGCTTTCTCTGTGCAAAGGTCAGAGGGGGCAGGGCTTCTGTTGAGGTAGGGGATTAGCTGTGGGAGGAGCTTGTCAGAGCTTGTAGGGCAGCAGCTGAAGAAGGAACAAAAAGGGTTTACTTGTGTGAGTTTCTAGCGGCGCGCGCAGTTTGATCCATCTTTTAGATTTAGGGGAGCTAGTCTCAAACGTTTGTTGGGGGAGATATAGGTTTATTTGGGGGGATCTATTTGTCCTGTCTTCACGCTTTTTATGATGGAGGACCGCTGTAGTCACCCCCAACGACACCTTCTCAAGATGGAGGGTGAGGGAACAGCTGCAGTCGCCTGTGGTTCCTGCGCAATGTTTGCCATCTTGCCAAAGGTTGCAGGCAGCTTTACCTGCAGCAATTGCATGTTGATTGCCCTCTTAAAAGACAAAGTCCAGCAACTGGAGGAACGTGTAGCTACGCTCCAAAGAATTAGAGAGCTGGAGCTCTTCTTGGAAGCAACAGAGCACACCGTCTCCACCAAGGAGGAGACAGGGGACTCCCCTGAGAAGGAGGCTAGTTCACCAACACAGGAGCCAGATATATGGAGAAACGTGACTCAAAGAAGTAGGAGGCCCAGGGTTCGCTCTGATTGTTTAGAAATACGCAATCGCTTTGAGGTCCTTTCCCCTAGCATGGAAGACGAAGAGCAGACTCCATTTGAGGATCTCTCCCTCATTACAGTCGATCAGGTATATGAAGACGAGCAGCAAAGGCAGTCTTCAGGGAATGTGCAGGCGACCTTGGAACGGACAGCTCACGGAAGAACCCCGACCAGACCTAAGAGGAGGCGTGTAGTGGTGATAGGGGATTCCCTACTGAGGGGAACAGAAGCAGTGATCTGTGGGCCTGACAAGATGTCTCGGGAAGTGTGCTGTCTCCCCGGGGCTAAGATCCAAGATGTAACTGAACGACTGCAAGGAATCATAAAACCCACTGACAAATACCCCTTCCTCTTGGTTCATGTGGGAACCAATGACACTGCAAGCAATAGCCTCCAGAAGATCAAAAGAGATTACGAGGCTCTGGGCAGGAAATTGAAGCAATTAAATGCACAAATTGTCATCTCATCTGTCCTCCCAGTTGAACGACGTGGCCCAGGGAGAGAGGGAAAAATAGTGGAAGTGAACAACTGGCTTCGCAAATGGTGTAAACAGGAACGGTTTGGATTCTTAGATCACGGAATGCAGTTTCTTGAAGATGGACTTCTGGCAAGCGATGGGCTGCACCTCACAACGGTTGGTAGGAATGTTTTTGCAAAAAATCTCAGAAACCTCATCAGGAGGGCTTTAAACTGACTAATGTGGGGGAGGGAGACAGTGCTCCTGAAGGTAGGAGTCTATCAATTGATGAAGATGATCATCCAAATGTCATAGACCGAATGGAGCAAACAGCACGCAGACCTAGTGGTGGGAGGAAAAAATCCTTAAATAAGAGACACGGGGGAATGATTAATGGACTTCAATGTCTGTACACTAATGCGCAAAGTATGGGAAATAAACAAGATGAGCTTGAGCTCTTGGTACAGCAAACTAAATATGACATAATAGGCATCACTGAAACCTGGTGGGATAAGTCCCACGATTGGAATGTAATAATGGAGGGATACAATCTATTTCAGAGAAACAGACCAGACAAGAAAGGAGGAGGAGTGGCGTTATATGTCAGGGATGTGTATACCTGTGAAGAGATCCAAGATTTAGAACCTCAAAGCCAAAGTGAGAGCATTTGGGTCAAAATTAAGGGAGAGAAGAATAACAGTGACCTCATTGTGGGAGTTTACTATAGATCCCCAAGCCAAACGGAGGACATAGATGATGCCTTCCTGGAACAGATGGCCAAGCATGCAAAAGGAAGGGAGATAGTAGTAATGGGGGACTTCAATTACCCGGATATTTGTTGGATGTCAAACTCAGCCAAGAGCATAAGGTCAAACAGATTCCTCACTGGCCTTGCAGACAACTTCATTGTCCAGAAAGTGGGAGAAGCTACAAGAGGAACAGCCATTTTAGATCTGGTCCTAACCAATGTTGATGACCTGGTTAGTGGGGTAGAAGTGGAAGGATCATTAGGCGCGAGTGATCATGCTCTTCTGAAGTTTACTATACAGCGGAAAGGAGCAGCCAAGCATACTAGGACTCAATTTCTCGACTTTAAGAAAGCCGACTTCATAAAACTTAGGGAAGTGCTGGGTGAGATCCCATGGACAGTAATACTAAAAGGAAAGGGAGTTCATGATGGCTGGGAGTTTGTTAAGAGGGAGATAGTAAAAGCACAACTTCAGGCAATACCAATGAGACGGAAACATGGAAGGTGCCTAAAGAAGCCAGGGTGGCTATCTAAAGAACTTTTAACTGAGTTAAGATTAAAAAAGGATGTGTACAAAAAATGGAAAAGGGGGGAAACCACCAAAGAGGAATTCAAACAAATAGCCAGCACGTGTAGACACAAAGTCAGAAAAGCTAAAGCACAGAATGAACTCAGGCTTGCTAGAGAGGTTAAAAGCAACAAAAAAGGCTTTTATGGGTATGTTCGTAGCAAAAGGAAGAACAAAGAAACAGTGGGGTCACTCAGAGGAGAAGATGGTGAAATGCAAACAGGGGACACAGAAAGGGCTGAACTCCTCAATGCCTTCTTTGCCTCAGTCTTCTCTGATAAAGAAAACAATGCCCGACCTGAAGAATTTGGAGCAAATGATTCAGCAGAGGAAACACAGCCCAGAATAACTAAGGAGATAGTACAAGAATACTTGGCTAGTCTAGATGTATTCAAGTCTCCAGGGCCAGATGAACTGCATCCAAGAGTATTAAAAGAACTGGCAGATGTGATTTCAGAACCACTGGCAGTCATCTTTGAGAATTCCTGGAGAACAGGCGAAGTCCCGGCAGACTGGAGGAGGGCAAATGTTGTCCCTATTTTCAAAAAGGGGAAAAGAGAGGACCCAAATAATTACCGCCCAGTCAGTCTGACATCAATACCAGGGAAGATTCTGGAGCAGATCATTAAGCAAACAGTCTGTGAGCACCTGGAAAGGAATGCTGTGATCACCAATAGTCAGCATGGATTTCTGAAAAATAAGTCATGTCAGACTAACCTGATCTCGTTTTTTGACAGAATTACAAGCCTGGTAGATGAAGGGAACGCAGTGGATGTAGCCTACCTTGATTTCAGCAAGGCATTTGACAAGGTGCCCCATGATATTCTTGTAAAGAAGCTGGTAAAATGCGGTCTTGACTATGCTACCACTCAGTGGATTTGTAACTGGCTGACTGACCGAACCCAAAGGGTGCTCATCAATGGTTCCTCTTCATCCTGGAGAAGAGTGACTAGTGGGGTGCCACAGGGTTCTGTCTTGGGCCCGGTCTTATTCAACATCTTTATCAACGACTTGGATGATGGACTCAAGGGCATCCTGATCAAATTTGCAGATGACACCAAACTGGGAGGGGTGGCTAACACCCCAGAGGACAGGAACACACTTCAAAACGACCTTGACAGATTAGAGAACTGGGCCAAAACAAACAAGATGAATTTTAACAGGGAGAAATGTAAAGTATTGCACTTGGGCAAAAAAAATGAGAGGCACAAATACAAGATGGGTGACACCTGGCTTGAGAGCACTACATGTGAAAAGGATCTAGGAGTCTTGGTTGACCACAAACTTGACATGAGCCAACAGTGTGACGCGGCAGCTAAAAAAGCCAATGCAATTCTGGGCTGCATCAATAGGAGTATAGCATCTAGATCAAGGGAAGTAATAGTGCCACTGTATTCTGCTCTGGTCAGACCTCACCTGGAGTACTGTGTCCAGTTCTGGGCACCACAGTTCAAGAAGGACATTGACAAACTGGAACGTGTCCAGAGGAGGGCAACCAAAATGGTCAAAGGCCTGGAAACGATGCCTTATGAGGAACGGCTAAGGGAGCTGGGCATGTTTAGCCTGGAGAAGAGGAGGTTAAGGGGTGATATGATAGCCATGTTCAAATATATAAAAGGATGTCACATAGAGGAGGGAGAAAGGTTGTTTTCTGCTGCTCCAGAGAAGCGGACACGGAGCAATGGATCCAAACTACAAGAAAGAAGATTCCACCTAAACATTAGGAAGAACTTCCTGACAGTAAGAGCTGTTCGACAGTGGAATTTGCTGCCAAGGAGTGTGGTGGAGTCTCCTTCTTTGGAGGTCTTTAAGCAGAGGCTTGACAACCATATGTCAGGAGTGCTCTGATGGTGTTTCCTGCTTGGCAGGGGGTTGGACTCGATGGCCCTTGTGGTCTCTTCCAACTCTATGATTCTATGATTCTATGATTCTATGATTCTAGGAAAATATATATACAGTGATTCAGTTAAGTGCAAGTGCTTATTTAGGTCACTTCTGTTTCTGGAAACAGATGTCTGTGTAGTTTTCCCTACAAGATGAAATGCAAATGTGCTGCTTGCTTTCAGGGCAACTTCAGTATGGCTTAAATAAGTCCCTGATGTTGAATTCAGGTAGTCTTCAACCTTTACAGACCTCCTGGGACACACTTTTCACCAAAACATGCATTAGGGGCCACAAGCTCATTTGCTTGTTTCCTTGACCTCCTCACACCTCCCCTTTTTGTATTCCCATTTACATAATCAATTCAGCAAATCCTTACCCTCTTTCATTTATCTTAACTCTATATCTTAACATATTATAGCTATATGTTTTCATCCATTATCAATCCATTTTTGCATATTCTTATTAACCTTGTTGCTAATGCCACTTAATTTCAATCCAGCATTATTTTAACATTCATTAATTTTACAATATTTCTGCAAATAGTCTTTAAATTTCTTCCAATCTTCTTCCACCGACTCTTCTCCCTGGTCTCGGATTCTGCCAGTCATTTCCGCCAATTCCATATAGTTCATCACCTTCATCTGCCACTCTTCCAGGGTGGGTAAATCTTCTGTCTTTCCAATACTTGTGTCTTCCAATACTTTGCAATAAGTATTCTTGCTGCTGTTGTTGCATACATAAAGAAAGTTCTATCCTTCTTTGGCACCAATTGGCCGACTATGCCCAGGAGAAAGGCCTCTGGTTTCTTCAGGAAGGTATATTTAAATACCTTTTTCATTTCATTATAGATCATCTCCCAGAAAGCCTTAATCTTTGGGCACGTCCACCAAAGGTGAAAGAATGTACCTTCATTTTCTTTACATTTCCAACATTTATTATCGGGCAGATGATATATTTTTGCAAGCTTGACTGGTGTCATGTACCACCTTTTATTTTTTCCAAAATTTTATCTTTTTTCTCAGGAAGTCTGTATACACATTTTGTACACATTCTTTGCCTGGAAAACAGCATTGCAAAATTTGGGAAAGTGCAAATTTCCTAGTTAATACAGCTTCCTTTAATGGCAAATGACATTTCTTCCTCATCCCTAATCCCTCTCATAAACAGAATAGGTGACCTTAAGGAAGCCATTGGGCCACGGCAACATTTTAGTGCAATTCTTCTATTAAACACAATTTTATATGCACTTTTGAGAAATGTACACATTTGTGAAAGCGGTTTCCCCTAATACAATACATTGTTGTATGTCATTTTTACTGAATATCTTCGTTTTTATACACACTTTCCCCTAATATATGCATTTTTTGTAAGCTGAATTGCTTTGCGTAATTCAGATAAGTACAAATTTCAAAGGATATTGTTTTGGAAAATGGAAACCTGATAAATGGGCTTTAAATGCGTACTGAATCTCATTTCTCCCCCATTCCTCCTTTTGAGCTACTACTGCCTAGAGGCTCCAGATTCCATTTCTGTGACCCTACTGTATTTTTGCTCTCCTTAGCATTGGATCCCCCAGTTTATAACCTGTGATCTTTCACTTTACCTTCTACCCGATTCTTTTAACCACAGCGGACGGATGCCAACAACAACAAAGGATGATATCTGGAGCCTTCCAAAAGTAAAGCATGTGCTCTACCACTGGAGTGATGGCCTCTCTCCCTGTGTTCATTCTTGTCTGTATGACTGCTGACCTGGATTGGGGGAAAATACACAATCATGCTGAGAAGATTCCCCAAACACAATCAAAGCATAAATCTAGAAGTCTTTAAGACCATGGAAGGCCGACAGAAAGTGTGCAACCATAATTAACGGAGAAGGAGGAGGAGAGGAGAAGGAGGAGGAGAAGAGGAGGTTAAGGGGTGATATGATAGCCATGTTCAAATATATAAAAGAATGTCACATAGAGGAGGGAGAAAGGCTGTTTTCTGCTGCTCCAGAGAAACAGACACGGAGCAATGGATCCAAACTACAAGAAAGAAGATTCCACCTAAACATTGGGAAGAACTTCCTGACAGTAAGAACTGTTCGACAGTGGAATTTGCTGCCAAGGAGTGTGGTGGAGTCTCCTTCTTTGGAGGTCTTTAAGCAGAGGCTTGACAACCATATGTCAGGAGTGCTCTGATGGTGTTTCCTGCTTGGCAGGGGGTTGGACTCGATGGCCCTTGTAGTCTCTTCCAACTCTATGATTCTATGATTAACACATGAAAAGCATTTGTTCAAAAATAACTAACTTCCTAGGTCAATTTTTCCTCTGGATGCTTCTTCACAAGTAAATCAATTCTACTTCTGATGAGAGGAGGAGAAATTGCCTCACATTGCTAATTTAGAAGCACCATTGCCTGCAGTGGAAACTGCAGGGCATTGAGGAGTGAACAGGTTAAAAAATAACACTTTCCAGTTCACCTATACTGTATAGCCAAGGCCAATTACTTTTCATGTCCTGTGTATTTATGTTTGAGGCACTCCCTTGAAATGCCTGGACTCTTGTAAATCTTGGCGAATGCCTATGATTATGCCAGGCAATCGTGAGGATTTTTCACTGCATATCTAAATACCGATTGGCAGAAAGGAGTAGATAATGCCTCCCCAAACGCTGCTATGGTCAATTAGGCACATAATATGCATTTACCAAGCAAATTAGAAGTGCACATTATTCACCCAATAAAGCACAGAAGGAAATGCTTCTGTCAAGCAGGTAAACAGAAAGCCTTTGTAAATATTGCCCTGCCAGTCATATCAGGCTAGACTTGAGTGTGAGCGAAACTCCTCTCAGGCTTTGGGTTCTGCTCAAAGAGCCATTGACCCAAGATGGAGGACTGCAAAGGACAACTGACAACCTCTTATTTGACTCAAAAGAGTCAAGTGCAGAACGTGAGCTGCAATCGTTGGCCACAAATGCAGCCAGGATGCTCCGCAGGAAGAAGGAGGCGACATCTCCCAGTGATGACATATTTAGTATTCAAAGACAAAGCCAGCTCATTAGGCTGCAGTTACAGAAGGCTCAATAGCAGCGCCATGTAGATAAGACAGCAATTGTGCATCGTTTTCCATGGTTACAGACAGAGGCCTGTGAAAGCCCTGGGATTTTTCAATGTATTTAGATTTTTTTTGCTGTTGTTGTGGGATTTTCTGTACCGCTTTGCCACCACCACATCAGATCTAAAAATCATTTCAAGCTCTATTACCTGCCCTGCAAACGAGCATGCTGAAATGGTGTTTGTATAATTCCACAGGTTCTTTGGGTATGAAATAGCAGTATTCTTGTGTGTCAGAAGAGATTCCACCCCCCCACCCTCAAATATTTAACAAATTAGCACAGCAAAAGGGACACTTAGAAAAAGGGGGTCTGGTCTTTGGGAACTCTTTAGATACATACATTAAACATGTATTGTGTGCTCTGGTCCATGGGGTGACAAAGAGTTGGACACGACTAAATGACTAATTGACTAAATGACAACAACAACAACATTAAAGATGTGTTAGAGAACTATGGCACATGACCTTCTTCCCCCCCCCCAAAAGCTAGTCACTAAGTAAAGAAGTGTCATCTGTTATGCATGACTTGGGAGTGAGACTATTGGGACTCTATTTCATTAGTATCTAGAAACATCAGTTGATTTCCATAGCTTCCCAGGCCCCATGGAAACCATAATAGTTCATGAATTGTGTTCAATGAGTGCACAGTCTGTGTAGTTGTATACACAAATACTTGAACTCTACACTTCTTCAATAATTCAAATGTCATACACCTTTGCACACAACTGTTGAGCTGCACATATCAATACATTTTTTTCACACAAACCCTTGTCAATGTGTAGAGATACTCCCCTGTTGCACAAAGTTAAAAACAGGGTTACAGAAGTGCGTATAATGCACTTGACCCAGTGCTTTTTTCTAAAAAAATGTTTAGGGGTACAGTACTCTCATTTTGACTTAAGAAAATCATCATTTCATAGTTCAAATCAGGGGAAATAAATACAGTAAATGAACCAAAGAACATGCATTACCTCATAATTCACACCTGATAGCTCACAGTAACTTCCACGTTGGCATGTGTGCACTAACATCTTCTCCAAAGCCACCATCGGAGGTGGTAACGACGAAACTGACCAATCACCATGCTAGATTCCAACTCTTACTTCACACAGTAAACGCTCGCTTCCATTTGAGACTCAGGAAACACCATGACAGGAAATGAGGCCGCCATTGGGGGTAGCAATGGAACTGACGATTCACCATGCTAGAGAAGAAACTTTTTAGTTTCTTCTCCCGTTAGATTCACAAAATGTTTAGAGGTGTGCGTACTCCTGCATACCCCCAGAAAAAGCACTGCTTGTCCCTACTGTCCGCCTCACATGGCAATGACAACCATTTTCATAATCCCCAAGGGAGAAATCCTGAGCTCAGATCCTCCAGACAAGGCCTATTGGTGGCTATTACCCATAATGGCTAAGTTGTGCCTCCACAGTTGGAGGCAGCAATGCTTTTGAATACTGGTTGCTGAAAAACACAGGAGGGGAGAGTGCTCTTGTGCTTGAACCCTGCTTGCAGGCTTCCCAGACGCATGTTGTTGGCCACTGTTGACAACAGGATGCTCTCGGCTAGATGGGCCATTGGCCTGATGCCTCAAGCCTTCTTAAAACAGGAAGGGAAGCTTTAGGCAAGGAATCTCCTGAAGAAACGCTGCATCTTGAATGAAGGATTCACAAAGAGGAGGTGTACACAAAAAAAACCATTGGAGACCAATTATCTTATTTGTGAGTGGTTCCTTCATGGGAAGTGGCTGTACTGGTGCAGGCAGGTGGCAATTGTAGTGCAAAACATCTGGAATGCACCAGATTGAGGACAGCAGTGGCTCTAGACACTGGCTGATGTCCTTCTCCATCACCAGGGCCATCTTTACCCAAGGATGCAAGGGCTGCGGGGCACCCAGGTGCTGAATTCTGGAAGGCGCCAAATGTATAGCTGCTGTATACCAGTCCCTCTCAATCAGCGGCAGTGAAAAGCAATGGAGCGAAAGTCCCGTCCCCCCACTCTGTTACTCCGTAACGTCAAATATTCCTGACGAGTCAGGAAACAAAAGCAGTTTTACCTGTTGTTGTTACAACTGAATGATTTTCCCCCGCCCCCCAAAAAGCCAACAACTTTGGCTTCCCCCTCCCTAAAAAAGCTCAATAAAAGTCAATTTTGCAGCGGCTAAACTAAATTTGGGGGTGAATATGCTAAAGACGGCCCTGCCCATCACTTTGCATCCATATGGTGCCTATGTTTGGATAGTCTAATATAATATATATATGATGATGATGATTAGCTGTCATGGCTAATAAGACATGAATTGGCCTAGACCTCTTTAAAAGCCTGCTGTGCTATGAGACATCACTCTGTCGAGTCTTAGTGAATTCCAAAAAGCAAGCCCTGTGAGAGATGTACTCTCTCCTGTCACTCCTCAACCTTTTGCAAATTAGCTCCATGACCCTGAATTCTAATATTATTATGAGAAGAATTTCCCAGCTTCCACATCATTTATTATTCCTTTTTCATGTCCCATTTATCATCCCCCCATCATGCTCTAAACCAAAAAGACCCCAATGCTTTAGCCTTTCCTTGATCATTTTAAGCTGTCATTTTTCCAGCTGTGCAATAGGCTTCTTTAGATGGAATGATTCAGAACTGTGTGTTTTATTTATATTTATATATGCAGAGCTCACTGTAAGTATGAGATGTCACGGAAGCCTAACCCTGAAGTTCTGCACAGGAGTATCACTGGAGACCAGGATACCTGGGGGTTCAAGTTCCCTATTCCCCACCACCGATTCCCCAATTCAATGAACAGGGCCAGGATGAAGGGAAAACTGTTGTTGTTGTTGTTTAGTCATTTAGTTGTGTCCGACTCTTCATGACCCCATGGACCAGAGCACACCAGGCACTTCTGTCTTCCACTGCCTCCCGCAGTTTGGTCAAACTCATGCTGGTAGCCTCGAGAACACTATCCAACCATCTCATCCTCTGTCGTCCCCTTCTCCTTGTCGTCTCCTTCTCCTTCTTTCCCAGCATCAGGGTCTTTTCCAGGGAGTCTTCTCTTCTAATGAGGTGACCAAAGTCTTGGAGCCTCAGGTTCACAATCTGTCCTTCCAGTGAGCACCCAGGGCTGATTTCCTTCAGAATAGATAGGTTTGATCTTCTTGCAGTCCATGGGACTCTCAAGAGTCTCCTCCAGCACCATAATTCAAAAGCATCAATTCTTCGGCGATCAGCCTTCCTTATGGTCGTTGTCATGGACAAAGACAACAAGGGAAAACTACAGACCCCAAAATAGTGGGTTAGGGAACCCAAGACTCTCTCAGCTCACCTTTATTAGGCAGCAGGACATACCGATTGGCCTAGCCTGTGCCTTGTGCTGGGCTAGAATTCTCCATTTAGGAGCTTGAGGGAAACTTAATCCTAGAGAGCTCCTCAAAGCTGCAGGCTGCCTACAATTTTTTGTTAGTTCATTATCAGTTCATTACAGATCCTTAAACTTAATGAAGTTCTGACCTTGATCCTCATATTGTGACTCGTGCCTTCTTTCTGGATGGTGTGTGTGTGTGTTCATGTGTATGTGATTTTGCTTTCAAGGCTTGTGGAACATTAGAGTACATTATGACTCTGGCAAATAAAGAAAAGAAATAATTCAGATTTCTTTAAAGTGCTTTTCTTTATTTGTAAAATTAATTGCCTGCCCTTCAGCACAAGGTCCCAGGTTTAGTTACAACAATAAAATATGCAATCGCAAAGACATACAAGAATGTTCCAATTGTTAAACATGTAAAAACATCCCAAGTGGAAGAGAATGGTATAAATTCAATAAAATGGTTTTCTAGACGTTCAGTCCAGAGACCCCAAAGGCAGTTGACAATACAGTGATGAAATATATAAGCAATAATAAGCATATAAAAGAACTTCACAGTAAATATAAAATATGGAGGGATACATCACCAGTGTAAACCACCCTGTGATCTTTGGATAAACAGCAGTATATAAATTTAATAATATCAATAATCAATTTGCCCATAGTCCCAAAGCCAGGCAGCCAGCTGGATGATGATGATGATAATTTACCTGCCATTCACTTTAAGGTCCCAGGGTGGGTTACAATCAAAACATAATGTTAAAAACAGTTTAAAGCCAAGCCTTCATAGTTTGTCACAAGGCGAGTCATGATAGAGGTGAAGGAGAAGGAGAAGGAGAAGGAGGAGGAGGAGAAGAAGAAGAAGAAGAAGAAGAAGAAGAAGAAGAAGAAGAAGAGGAGGAGGTGGTGGTGGTGGAGGAGGAGGAGGAGTTTGGATTTGATATCCCGCTTTATCACTACCTGAAGGAGTCTCAAAGCGGCTTTCCCTTCCTCCCCCACAACAATCAATCTGTGAGGTGAGTGGGGCTAAGAGACTTCAGAGAAGTGTGACTGGCCCAAGGTCACCCAATGGCTGCATGTGGAGGAGCGGAGACGCGAACCCGGTTCCCCAGATTACGAGTCTACCGCTCTTAACCACTACACCACACTGGCTCTCCAGTGATGATCCGGAGGTGATTATTTGAAGGGCTTGGTAATGTGGAAATGACTGGCTCCAATTAAAAGTGGCCGCACCACAACCTGTTTGAGCTTACCCAACTTTTATTATTATGATTTAACAAATATTGTATACCACTTGATTGAAGGAAAACCTCTAAGCGATTTAGAAGAAATAATGAACTGAGTACAAAAAAACCCTTGAATTTGCTCCGTCATTTGAAGCCAGAGCATTTGAGGTTTGCAAACATCCCCTCTGGCTGTCAACGTCAGCCAGAGATGATGACGCTCACCAGCCCCAACATCTTGGCTTGCAAATGACATTCCTGTCTCCATCACCTGCTCTGGTCTCCTGCCCTTCACACACACACACACACACACACACACACACACCATTCACCAAGGTAAGGTTTCTTTCTTTCTTTCTTTCTTTCTTTCTTTCTTTCTTTAGTAAGCGGGAGGAGCTGGAAGAAAGGGCAAGGGAGCAAAGGATGAAATTGGCCATTCAAGGATTCAAATCAATCACTATTTTAAATACTATGGTTTTTTTCAGGTGTTCAGCTTGAGCTTTCAAGCAGCCTCATTGATTCTTCATCTGATCCAGTGAATGATAACTGTGCCTTAAATTAAGCAGTGCTATAGCCAGGCAAGGTTCCTTTGGGAGGGCATTCCACAATGCAGATGGCACAGCCAAAATTTCAAGGGGCACGGGACAGAAACATCCAGCGAGGGGGGGCAGTACTGCATCACCACCCTCCTAACATCAGCATTGCTGCTTTTTACCAGAATGGGGTGTGGCAGAGCAGGGCAATAACAACATTAGCATTTCATAGGGCACTAAAATTATTGCTGGTGTTAAATATATGTTTTTATAGGAAGCAGTTCATTAACAGATAAATAAACTATATTCCCTTCAAACTGAGACAAACTCAGGTATGCTTACCTGAGACCCATTTGCTTACCTGTTTGTTGAAAGTTTTTGAGGGACGTGGGTGACACTGTGCTGTAAACCACAGAACCTTAGGCTTGCCGATCGGAAGGTTGGCAGTTTGAATCCCCGTGACAGGGTTTGCTCCCATTGTTCAGTCTCAGCTCCTGCCAACCTAGCAGTTCAAAAGCACCCCAAAGTGCAAGTAGATAAATAGGTACCGCTCTGGTGGGAAGGTAAATGGCATTTCTGCGCACTGCTCTGGTTTTGCCAGAAGCGGATTAGTCATGCTGGCCACATGACTCGGAAGCTGTACGCCGGCTCCCTTGGCCAATAAAGCGAGACGAGCGCCGCAACCCTAGGGTCGTTCATGACTGGACTTAACTGTCAGGGGTCCTTTACCTTTTTGTTGAAAGTTGGCTTTTTGCACCTCTTTAAATCTTTAGTACATAAAAGTTGTCCTCTGTTAATCTCTGGGCACATCAAAATTGTGCAAAGGAGCATTTTGTTTCAGGAGCGGGAATGCTTGTAAATGTGATGGAGAAAATCAACAAACATTCAAGGAAAGGCAATGCCTCACTGCCTCCTTGTTGCAGCAAATTTGCTGGCTTTTAACTATGAAAGGCATGCTTTCAAAGGTCTTTGTGCTGCTGTGTATGATGAAAATGTAACTACTTTATGATTTGGAACTCTTAAGGCCAGTTTGGATATTTGACAATCTTACAGCTCTTGGCACGCTACAGGTGAACTGTGGGGGATTTTGTTTTTTCTCAGGGAAGGCTCACAACATGGCACTGCCAATGCAGAGTTCTTTCTACTTTTGTTGCTATCGATTTTGAACACCTTTAATTCATGCTTCATAAACTCATCCCCCAATTTGTCAATGAATCCTTGGTCTGGGGTGTTATAGTCTGTCAAGGGAAGAGAAAAAATGGCCCTAAACTCAAGCTCATTTCTTCTGTGGTCTTGAAAAGATAATAGGTTAGAACACACAAAAGCATCTCCTTTCCATCCCCACTTTTTAGTAGACTAGAGAAAATGAGCCATTGAAATAATTAACACTGGATTTTCCGGAGCATAAGGGAGAAAAACTATCTAATTTGAACTTCTTGAACCAAAATGCGAGCCAAAATACAATTATTCCTCAAAATTTTCACTTCACTGAATTTTTTAATGCTGCTACGCAGCCAAATAATGTGTGCAAAAATGCATAGTGTGCATAGAATGCATATATTCATGACGATGACATACCAAATGCATATTAGGAATAATTGCTTGCAAAAGAATTGTATTAAACACATTTTTTGCATGCAGTTTTGGCTAACATGTTTTTGAAAACTTATTACCTGTATTTACTGTCTCTCTCCTGTAAAAAGCCTAGTGCTATGTAAAATGATGGGTTACAAGGACACCCCCAAATACATTGAAAAAATGATAGAGGCTAGCTATGCCTTCTCAACCTGAACAGCAGTCAGGAACATATGCTGCCAGTTTGGGAAGGGGAGACCTCAATATTAGTGGGAAGGGTCATGTAAACTCCCCTAAGGATTCCAGTTTATACAAACTCCCCAAACACTCTTCATTTAAATGTTCCTTAAGCCAGCTAATAAAAGAGAAATGGAATGTACTTTTTAAAGCAGTGTGAATAAAAAGAACAGTAATTGTGAATAAAAGAACAGTAATTGTGCATTTGGACAACCAGAGACTCTTAGAAAGCAAAATCATTGCCTGAAATGTAAAATCAATAGATATTAATCTGTTAAATTCGTAAGGCTGCAACCCCTTATACACACTTAGCTGAGAGTAAGTCCCACTGAATCAGAGGCACTTGCTTCTGAGAATATATGCATAGACTTGTACTGTAAGTGTGTTGAATTGGATCCATCATGATTCGTGAGTCCCTTCTGTTATTCAGAGCATCTGAACAGCTAGAGTATTCACGAAACACCAGCAAAATAATCTCCCAAACCTCATGGCATTTCATCTCAGTCACAAAAAATGATACTACTTAAAATAATTTATTTATCTTCCCCAACTCAGTTTTCTATCAGCATAATCCAAGTCTTCCATCTTCAACACGCCCCCCCCTTCTCAGCTCTTTTAAATTAGAGAGAGAGAGAGAGAGAGAGAGAGAGAGAGAGAGAGAGAGAAAGAAAGAAAGAAAGAAAGAAAGAAAGAAAGAAAGAAAGAAAGAAAAACCAGCATGTTAATACTTCCTTTCTGCACTAGTAGCCTTTGCTGATTCTATTTACGAGCCTTGTTTTATTCATTTAACTGTCTGTATTCAGGTGCTTCCTACACAGCTGAAAACCTCAAATGCTACCCTATTAATTTCCCTTGTCAGATTCGTAAATGCCTCTTTGACACACATAACCCTGTTATCTTGTCCTTTATTGATGTATCCCAATGTCAACCTATTATTAATCCATATTAATCTTATTGAGGAGACTTAATACAAATGATAATCCAAGTCATTGTAAAGCTGATCACATATTAAACATTGGCCATTATAAAATAATTTTGAAGTCCAGGAAGCCTGCATTATAAATGCTCACCAACCCTCTTAAATCTTATATTAACCGATTTGATTCATTATAAACCTCTCAATGATTGCTTTTCCATGTTGAATAAGAAGTCATAAATATATCTGTCAGTTTCCTTCCTGCTAAACTTTCTTTATCATGTATGAACTGCTCTCCCTCAGGGAAGGATTACAGTGTAATTCAGCACCGGTTGAAGGGGAAATAAAACAACTGTAAGGCTTGCCGTCTAGCCAAGGGTTTACATTTCAAGGTCTAATTGCTGAGGCACTATTTAATGCATGAGAACTGGAGGGGAGGCTTGGGGGTCCTATTCCAGTGACTTAACTAACTCACGACCTTGGACAATTACAAGAGTGACCTTTTCAAACCTCTTGCCTCCTTGCCTTTCAAATGAAGGTTGCATTTGCTTTTGTCATTACACCGAGTGAAAGAGGCAAGGAAAAGAAATGCGTGCCACAGGTAAATGCAGCTTTGAGTGAACTAAAAAAGCAGAAATAGCCAACATGGTTCCCTCTAGAGGTTGGGCTCCAACTCTAGTCAGCCTCAGACGGAATGGCAAAGCGTGTTCTCCTTCATGGAGAGCACGTGTTGCGGTGGGGGCTGACAAGACACTCCAGAGTTGTGAGGCGGGCTAATTGATTATTGGCCACTGTTGTGATTGGGCTTCCCTTGTTGTTGGGAAGAAGTTAATGTTGCCATTTTGTGATTGACAGCCAGAAATGTTAAAACTCCCTGCATGAAGCGTAGAGCTTCCTCTTTTCGCTCCGTGCATCGGATTGCCCGTCCCCCCTCCCCCTATATTTAGGGTTGTTCGCATTGATCTTGCTATGCCTGTCATGGGGTCCTCTGCTCTTGGGCCAGGGGCCCGGTAGGAATTTTGTCCATCTGGCTGATTGGTTGGTTTTTGCCTACTGCGTAGCAAATCATCACAACTTGTAAGGTTGTGGTTAGGCATTGGTTTATGGTTTGGTTGGTTGAGGGGCATGGATTGGCTATGCCTGCCCCTCCAATGCTGCTGCTGCAAGGGATTCCATTAAAAGAATACAGGGGCTCACCATTGCTTTTGTCCAAACCCTGTCAAGGGCCTAGGGCCACACAAGAGCCCCTGGTTGCATTTGGGAAGGGCTGAGGGCAGGTTCCCTGCTCCGTCGCTACCCCCAAATGTATTCCCCTTTTCTGACTTTCGCAGGCTTGCAAAATGTCAGTTTGTCCGCCACCGGGGGCAGGTAGTCGCAACCAATGCCTAAGCAACCACTCACATTTTTGTATGTGGCCAAAAATTATGCCAAAAACCTTAAACACATTTTCTGTGTGATATGTGAGTTATTTGGGGTGGCTTGGGGACCTTGACGCGCAAATAGTCTGAGGTGATGGAAGTTGTATTTCAACCAAACAAAGAGGACTTCCTGTTGGCTACCCTTTTGATAAAGTATAAAGATTTTAGCATAGCAGACAGACAGACAGACACATCAGGACATGAAAATAGCCTGCTGGATCAGGCCAGTGGCCCATCTAGTTCAGCATCCTGTTCTCACAACCAGAAGCCTGTGGGAAACCAGTAAACAGAACATGAGCAGAAGAGCGCTTGTTGTTTCCAGTAACTAGGATTTGGAATGGAAGCATTACTGCCTCCAGCTGTGGAGGCAAAACATAGCCATCATGACTTGTAGCCATCAATAGACCTTTCCTCCATTAATTTGTCTATTTTTTTCTTTTAAATCCATCCAATTGGTTGCCATCATTGCCTCCTTGGGGAGCAAGTTCCTGTTAGAATTCCTGCTCCATGACTGCAGTCATGGGCTTGTTGTGTTTCACATGACGGTATATGTTTTGACTCCACAAAGTGGGAAGTGACAGAGACAGGATGTTTGTGTTACTGTGTTCCATAAAGTGGGACTATTGTACTTTGTTCTTTTCTCTTTTTGCTGTCTGATGCTAGAGAGAGAGGGAGCCATGTTGCAGTGCTCCGTGTGTGTTTATATGTAAATAAAATAGATTAGCCAAAATGCTGAGTTGCTGAGGTCTGTTACGCATGATGCACAAACTCTGCAGATCCTTAAGTGTGCCGGTGTCAGTTGGTATCGGTCACTGTAATGTTCGGTCTGAAAAAAGCTTTTGAAGCTCCTGAACGATCAACCAGGAGGGAGAACATGCCAGTCGGGCATGTGTCTCTGCCAGGATCCTACTCGAGTGTAGGCTGAACTCCTGACAGTTCCATGGTATACACAGTCACACACTATGGTCTGCCAGAAACCCCACACTCTTTACACCTCACCCAATCCCTCCATCCCCTCACAGCACTGCAGCTGCCACACACAGGCAAAAGCAGAAGGAACAGGAGAAAGCCTTCATCCCCTTTGCTCTGTGCCACTAACAGAAGTGGGTGGTTTCCCCTGCAATGTTGTGGGTGCACATAAGCAGGTAAAAGTGAGAAAGATGGCTTCCTCTCCTCAGCAAGATCTTGGGATGAGGGTGCATTGTGAGAGGAGAGGAGGGAGAGTTTGTGGCGAAGTGTGGCCAGTGGCAACAACAACAACAACAACAACATCATAGAGCACTCCTTTTCCTCTCACAGTCCTACACTTTGAATGGAATAAAGTGACACTCCTGAAATATATTCAGCTGAGAAATGTGTTTGCCTGTTATGCTGGAGATGAACGGCAATTCATCTCAGGTCAGGGATAATGTCAGTGCAAAGGGGCAATGCTTCACCAAGGCAAGTCACTCTGGACTTCTCCTTCAGGGGAAGACAATACATTTGCTATTTCCCCCCGCGTGACAGCTGCTTGGGCCCATTATATCAGAACTATACATGCCCCACAGTAAACAGGGATTTTAATTTCAGAACAGGTATTCCAGGCCCTAGAGAACTCTACAGAAGTTTAGGAATTTCATTTCTGTGCTGCAGCTGAGGTTAGAATAACTGACATTCCCATGCCAAGGCAATAGAGAGAATACAGCTTGTTCCCTCAGGGTATACACAGGACCCCACAAATGCTGTCAATTAACTGAAGAGAATGCTGAACTTGGAATAAGGCTAAGCAAACAAAATGCCTTGCAACAGGTCATACACTCAGTTTTCCATCTATGGGAATCTTAATAGGCTGACATAAAGAACACCCATGAGATTATTATCATAAATCACATGCTCAGCAACAACATGCTGTCATTTCATTTATAGCCAGCCTTTCCCCCAAGGAACTAAAAGTGGAATGTGTGGTGCTTCACACTCCCCATTATATCATCACAACAATCCTGTAAAGTAGGTTAGGCTGAGATACAGTAGATGGCCCAAGGTCACCCAGTGAGCTTTGTGGCTCAGTTAAGATTTGAACCCTGGTCTCCCATGTCCTATTCCAACACTCATCACTGCACCACAGCATGAGTGATATAAAATTTAAATGACACCAATTCTTTCTCTCTCATGGATACACACACACACACACACACACACACACACACACACACACTTGCTATACTTTAATTATATTAAGCCATTTCCCCCTTGTGCTTCAGCCAAAAAGTCACCCAAAGTGGCTTACATAAACTCAAAGTAAAAAAAAAAGAAAAAAGTTAAAGGACCCCTGGATGGTTAAGTCCAGTCAAAGGTGACTATGGGGTATGGCGCTCATCTTGCCACCGTTTGTTCACAGACAGCTTTCCAGGTCATGCGGAGAGCATGACTAAACTGCTTCTGGTGCAATGAGTGCCAGAGTGCACGGAAATGCCATTTCCCTTCCCACCATGGTGGTATCTATTTATCTACTTGCACTGACATGCTTTCATGGGAGCCAGTGTGGTGTAGTGGTTAAGAGCGGTTAAGAGCGGTAGTCTTGTAATCTGGGGAACCGGGTTCACGTCTCCGCTCCTCCACATGCAGCTGCTGGGTGACCTTGGGCTAGTCACACTTCTTTGAAGTCTCTCAGCCCCACTCACCTCACAGAGTGTTTGTTGTGGGGGAGGAAGGGAAAGGAGAATGTTAGCCGCTTTGAGACTCCTTCGGGTAGTGATAAAGCGGGGTATCAAATCCAAACTCTTCAAACTGCTAGGTTGGCAGGAGCTGGGACAGAGCAATGGGAGCTCACTTCGTCTCAGGGATTTGAACCGCCGACCTTCCGATCGGCAGGCCCAAGAGACTCAGTGGTTTAGACCACAGCATCACCCATGTCCTTTACCTTTTTTACATAAACTCAATAACGACAGTAACAGGCACGCCCCTACCCACAGACTTACAGTCTAAGGTTGCATTCCCAAACCACAGGGGAGGCTAACTTGTGGTCCTCCCAACGTTGCTGGGCTACAACTTCCATCATCTCTGACCATTGACCATGCTGGCTGTGGCTGATGGAAGCAGTATATAGTTGCACTGTAAAAACTACATCACAAAAGGAAATAGGGATGGGAGCAGAGGAGGAAAACAAGCAAACACAGGCACCAGTTTGTAAAGGTACAAAGTTCTTATGATGACCAACTTGAATGGAAATGTTCAGGGAGAGCAGAAGGGAAATGGAACATAGCCAATGGTGTGGACCCTGAAATCCTTTCTCTCCTTGCTGACATCAGATGAAATGGATACTGATAGATGGTGCTTAAAGGAAGCCAAAGGGAGCTGTTCTCTCAGCACTGCTGATGGGCTGCCTTTTACCATCCCATTGTTTCCTCTGCTGCAGATACTGTTTTTAGATGACTGTTGATGGGAGGACTCTTTGAAAAAAAAAGAAAAAAAATGTTTTGTACTTCTGCTGGTTCCCCTGAGCATACAAATACCTTTCTCTCATTTCTCAGTGGCCCTTTTTTGGGGGGCTCGATTCCTGTCGGCTGTCACCACCCGCATTTGCTGCTAGAGAGAAAGCAACAAAAAGTCTTATTAGAAGGGAATGATTGGGAAAGCTAACATGAGGAATGTCAACAGTGCTGGTAATACAGCTGAACAGCACTTGTAGGGACAATGCCATTCTACTAATGTATTTTTAATATAAAATAAAAATGGCATTCCTTCATGTTAAAGCAGTATTTGTTGTTGTCTTTCTAATGTCCTCTCATTGCACCCTGTCATGACATAGCTCATAATGTTTGAGAGATTCTCTTGCTTCCCTCTAAGGGCTTTGCTGAGTGGAGGTGGGGAAAGGAAAGTCTATTGCACCCACTGCCTTCTGTTTATGCAACCACTGGATACAACCCTGTGGCTTCAAGCAAGCGATCTTGCTTGCGTGACAAGACCCTCAAGCCAACCCCCTATTACCATAAAGAAATTCACACAGCCACAGAATTTTTGTTTAAGGTTATTGGGCAATTTTTTTGGCCACAACTTTATTGATTACAGGAATGAGAGCGGTATTGGCTTGAGCATTGGCAAAAGACTATATTGGACTCCTGCCCCCTTTGCAGGAAGTCTGTAAGGGTATACCACCCAAAGGGAAACTGCTTTGGGGGAAACCGCCTTCATCTCCCCTGGTGTTCCCAGAGGCCTGGCACAGCCCTAGCCCCTCAAGTGGACTTCGGACAAGATCCAGGCCCCAGATTCCTTTAACGGAATACCCTTGAACAATGGAGGGGCAGGCGATGGCCAACCTCCCCTCCCCCACTCAACAATAAGGCAATGCCTAACCGCCAAACCTTACAAAGTTGTGATGATTGCTAGGAGGAAGGCAAAAACCAAGTGGCCCATGCCAATTCGCTAAACGGAAAAATTCCTACCCGGCCCCCAACCCAAGTCGGGCAACCAACCAAAGCAAGGCCAAAGGAAACTTAAATTATAGGGAGGGTGGGTGTGTGTTCAGCAGCATGAAGCAGGTACTTGGCACACATCGCGCTGCCGCTTTTATACATTCCCCCATGATCCCCATTCAAATTGATTGGGCAATAGCCCTGGGTAATCGTGATGCCACCCTGGTGTGAGTGTGATGGTTCCACCCAAACCGGGGGGGATGGACTGTTTGAGTGCCTGCCCACAACCAGGACCATCTATTAAGATGATCCCACTTAGTGTCCTTTCACATGCACAGAGAAACAAACATTAAATTCATTCAAATTTTGCACACACACAAACATGTCCCCTTTTGTCTAAGCAATTTTTAACTGCATAGTAGAAAAGGCATCCAAGCTGCATGGACAATGGTTTTAGATTATGATCCTTGATAGATTGCAGAGGCTTTATTGAATTGCAACCCTATATGTTTTAATTGTTATAGAACCAATAGATGCATTAGAATCAAAGTGAATACACAATGAACAAAACTGAAGACTTGTTTCAAATTGATTACTTAAATCGGTCCTTTTATTTTTCTTAGTGGTTGTAAGTGCTGGTTTTACAAGACACAGTGGAGAGGCTGTCTCCCAAATAGCCCTTACTTTCTCCTTTCAGAGTTCATTTAATCCTGGGCACATGATCAAAGATCACAATGAGGCTTCTCAGAAAGCCAAGACAAAAACAATAAACATGATGCAAGACTAACCACTGCAGCATTAAATATTAGCTAGCAGCATAGGTGGTCATTCACAACCAGTGCACCACCACTAGCAGAAATGATGAGTGAGAGCCTTTAAGCAGACTAGGAATCCCTTCTTCATCTTTGCCAGTTGCACTGGCTTCCAACCATCTCTACAATATGATGAATTCTGAGGCAGGGAAGAGCAGCTGGGGGCAGGGAAGAGAATATATCTGGGTTTTAGGATTTCCGCCTGCTTTGTTCCTGCTCTTAACCATCAGTTCTGACATTTCCTGGTGGACTAATTTTGAATGGTCTCTTTTGCTGCAACTTGAGATTTGAGGCTGTATGAGATGTGTGATGGGCATGACCTTTTCTCTGACCCTCTCTGACTTGTATTGGGCCAAAAAGCAATCGTCCATCATGTCATTAGCCTAGTTGTTGTTGTTTAGTCGTTTAGTCGTGTCCAACTCTTCGTGACCCCATGGACCAGAGCACGCCAGGCACTCCTGTCTTCCACTGCCTCCCGCAGTTTGGTCAAACTCATGCTGGTAGCTTCGAGAACACTGTCTAACCATCTCATCCTCTGTCGTCCCCTTCTCCTTGTCGTCTCCTTCTCCTTCTTTCCCAACATCAGGGTCTTTTTCAGGGATTCTTCTCTTCTAATGAGGTGGCCAAAGTACTGGAGCCTCAGCTTCACGATCTGTCCTTCCAGTGAGCACTCAGGGCTGATTTCCTTAAGAATGGAGAGGTTTGATCTTCTTGCAGTCCATGGGACTCTCAAGAGTGTCCTCCAGCACCATAATTCAAAAGCATCAATTCTTCGGTGATCAGCCTTCTTTATGGTCCAGCTTTCACTTCCATACATCACTACTGGGGAAATTAGCCTAGTTAATCTTGCTAATATGCGAGGAGACACATTCTACAATGGGAGGTGAAAGAACTATCCCACCCATGGCCCATTTCTTAAATAGGAGGACATAGGAAAGGGTGTGGGAAAGTCTGTCTTTTCATGCTATCTCCCTCTGCTGTTGCCACAGTTCCATATTTATGTTCCACCATAGGAAGAGCAGGGAGCTGGTTTTGGAAGCTGGAGGTACAGAAGATGGCTGTGGGTGTGGAGACTGGTGAAAGGTACAGTAATCAAATCCAAATTATTATTAAAACCTCTCCTGATCAAGTTCAGTTGGAATAGGATCTTGTTCTGGGAATCTTAATATCTGATATTCACCCAGTATTTGATGCTTGATCTGTTGACATTTGATCTCTCTATTTTAATGCCCTAAATTCCTTTCATTTAGGAGCAGAGGAAGATTACTTACACTGAGTCTGACCATGTTGTTCAGTATTATCTGCAATGACCAGCAACAATTCTCCAGGACTCTGTCCCAGCCCTACCTAGAGACACCAGAGACTAAACCTGGCACTTTTTGCATGCAATCCAGGTGCTCTATTCTCCTACCAAAGCTTATGCAGCAGCAATGAACAGGCTAGTTTGGGGAAGAGCTATATTTCCCAACAACTACATATTGTTTCAAGCTCAGGGAAAATATGAGATCCCCTCAGAAAAACATTTACCTTGAAAGGAAGCATATGGATCCTATGCGCACAAAAATAGTAACAGCTGTGCATTAATTGTTCTATAAACTGATTTTCTGGAAAAACCCTTGGTCTCTGAAAGCCAGCCTCCACATTCAGAAATATTTGCTAGTATGAGCAGTTGAATGTTTATAGACACTCCATTGCAGTTGTGAACCCTGTGTTATGTTACATTAGTAGCTACCCTTAACTCTTCAGTGTTGACACACAAATAAAGGGGTGGTGAATTCTGTACTCTTTTTTTCAGATGTATTCATTTGTTTACCTAAATCATACTGAATCGGTGAATACACTCTAATATCCAAGTTGTAAAGTTCTCCTTTAATATAAGCTTTATTTATTTATCAATGGGGCCGAAAAGCATGCTGGAAAAGAAATAGAGACAATTAATGGCAGCAAAAAACCAAACGTGCCTCAGAGATTAAATGAGGCATATCCAGATGAAATGTCAAGTTTGTTGAACAAATAACTCAAAGGTTTTTAAGTACATTTCATCATTAAAAAGAGAAGAGAATGCATATATATTTTTTGTACCAAGAACTCAATATTATCATTAATATGTTTTAGTATACCATTCATTGCTTCAAGTCTCTTGGAAGTGATTCATCTATTCCTTCCTTTTTATGTTTTATTATAAAAGAACTAGCTTTTCCAGGATGGTTGTGATTAATATATGATTTTCCGTAACAATGTGTGAACTGGTAACATATGATCCATTATCATATGAATCTCTCATTACCATTATGTGATTTGTTTAGCATATTGTATTGTATTCGGAGGTTCGCTATGACAGTCCTTTTAAGGGAAAAGATTTGGTTCTTTAGCCTGCAATCCTATCCTAGCTAAATACATCTGGACTTATTTCTAAGTAAAGAAGTCTGGGATGCTAAACAAATCACATAATTTGCTTATAGATGAGGCTACCAAATGTAAAGTTATTAAGAAGGCCTGGGAAGTGACATATAAAGATTTGAAGAGAATGTTGAAAATGATTTTTGTTAAAAAAAAAAACCTATAATTTTGAAAGGTACAGGACATAATGGATTTACTATGCAAAAGACTTTTTTTCTGCATCTGAGAGTAGACGCCAGGCCAAGACCAGCCCATCCCTATAGAAGGAAGAAGTCACCGACAAAGTTAAAGAAGATTGGCAAAACAAATTAATGAACTATGCAGGACATATTAGATAATTTGAAACCCAAGAAATGGACATTGTTTGTTTAGATTTTTTAAGGGTAAATGTTTACGGCATACATTGCAAGTTTTTGTGTATAGGCTTTAACATTAGTTGAACTTTTAAAGGTCACTTGTAACAACATGAATAAGGTTTTAAAATTGGACTGTTAAGAATGTAAGATTTTACGGACATGCATGAATAAGTATAAAATAATGGAACCAGGAGGGGGAGCGGAGGGAAGTCAATTAAGATGTATGAATTAAATTTCTGATTGTGATGTTCTTTTTTGTTTTATTTTTATTATAAAATTAATAAATTGTATCTTTAAAAAAGAGAGTAATTTGCTTATAGGGTGGAATTCAATGTCACACTCTTCTGATCATTCTGTCTGCACAAGCTTTCCTGCTTGCCAGTCAAAATGACCCCCCCTCTTCTTCCCCCTACCTTACTGTTTGGGGGTTCTCCTAACCTTCTCCCTGAGTCAATTTCAGGGATATGTGGAATACACAGGGGGGAAAGAGGGGGGCATACAGCATCCCATTTTACTGCAACTAATACATACATATGCATACTTATTGGAACATATATTGAGGCTTCATCTGAAGTATAAATAGCAAATCCTGCAATGCTATAAAAGATGAGCTAGTTTATCAGTTGAGTCTACGAGACTAGCATTTTAAGTATTAGTTAGCCTGTGTCTCTGCATGCCATCAGCTATTTTAGGTTTGTAATTCACAAAAGTGACGATTTGTCATTGGCATCTAAGCTGCGGGTGGTGGGAGGAAGTCAACTCTAATACAAAATAAGTGCCTAAGTTCACATCCAGAGGATTGTGGCATTTAAATCTAAGAGGCGGGTGTCTACACACTGTAAAGGATGTTCACTTTTTCAGCTGGGTCTTCCCTGAAATGGTTTCTAAGGAATAATGGTGGATTGGTTCCCTTCACCCTCGTCCCGTGTTTGCTGTGTCCTTGCACTTGTCTGGCTAAAACCCCCAAAATCAAATGCCTTCTATAGTCAACATTAGTGGCTTCAGTAGCCCTTCTCCCAAGATCACTTCAGTGGAGGAGTGGGGTGGTGGTGGAGAAATTAAATATATGTGAATGTGAGTTTTGCATAAATAACCAGGATGTTGTACTTTGATCCGAGTTACAGGCCCCAATTAAGCTCATTTCTTTCCATTTTCTTTTTTTTTTAAAGATATTTATTGAGTTTTCCACCTTTATACATTAAAAAATCAAAAAGAAAAAACAAAAAAGTTAAAAACACATAAAGTTTACAATCCCTATTTTCAATAACATATTTCCCTGACTTCCCCACACCTCCCCTTCTTATATTCCAATTCAAATTGTTAATTCAACAAGTTCTTGTCCCCAATTTTTGACCTTTTTATATTTAATTCATTTTTTAAAAACAAACAAACCAATTTTAACTTATAAACATCAGTATTTAAACATCAGTGCTCATTCTTAAAACCTTTTTCTAAAGTCGACCCAAATTCCCTTCCACGAATTCCCCAATTTTCATACTAATAACAAAACAAAATAAAAAAAACAGATTATAATTCTGCACCCTTTGGATTCCCAAACCCCACCCCACCCCTTTCCCGGTTTCAATCCCCAACAAATGTCCATCAGTCTTAGTCTACTATCAGCCTGGAGACCTCACGTCCGAGGCTCTTAATTCTCTCTCAATTCCTCTCTGCCGGTTTTTTTGGTAGTCCTTAATATTAAACACCAGATCTCGGAGAAGCTCTGTCCCGATAGGGTCCATATTTCTTCCAGCCAGACCTCCATACTTAAAAGTGGAGCCTGAATCTTGTTTCTTTTAAGTCCAAATGTCCCAAAAGCTCCAACTTTCACCTTAATCAAATTTGTAATCCATAGGTCTTCAGATCTCCACATAAGGAGATGTCTCCATTCTTCAATCTTCAATTCAAAACAGATTTTCATCATCCAGTACTTATTTTCCTTTGTAGCCATCATGTCAGGCCTCTGGCTCTCCTTTGTCATCTGCAACATTACATCTCCTCCTTCCTTTTCCTCAGAAACAACATATATCTCTTTCTCCACACTCTCAAATCTTTCAAGTTTCTCTTCTTGTCCAGCTGCATGGACTTCGTGAGTCAAGTCCTTATCAAATTCAATGGATTTGTTTACTGTTAAGTCCAGAGTTGCAACATTTGTAGCCAAAACATCAATTTGGCCTTGTAACTTTCCCAAGAGAAGAAACACTCTGTCCAATTTAGCTTGAATTTTTCCTCCTTCAGCCATTCTTGTAATGTCCCAAAATCCCCTCTAGAGGGATTTTGGTTACTTTATCTTCCTTCCAGTTCAAATCCAAAAATCAAGTTAGTTTGTACCAGTTCTTCCTTGTTTTCAACAAAATATAACCAAATTGTAACAAATATATCCAGCAGAGATAGCAGAAACAAAGTTCTCTTTTTCCTTCTTGACAGCTAATTTGACAACTGTCAAACTCTTCTATATCTCCTCAACAGACTCTCTCGCGGATCACTCCCGGGTCCGGGGGGGTGGCACTTTAGCTCTCAAAATTAGCTCTTATCCTCCAGTGAAATTACTTATACTGCCAAATCGTGAAATTAATGTCTTTTACCCAATAAAGAAGAAGAAATTCTCTCGACCTTAGTTAGCTAGTCCTTGCTTTAGATTATTTATAATAAGACGGGGAGACGGACTTCATGTTTGCGCCTTCCCCGATCGTGCCTAATTCAAAAAAAAAAATTTCTTTACAAATCCAATTTCCGTATTACTCACGGGTTGTTGCTTTTAGAGTCCAATTGTTCACAAGAAGAAGTCAGCGCTCTCCAACCATGGCATGCGGCTTCACTGCGCAGGAGAGGCAGTCGACTCTCAGCACCGCGCCGCTCACTCCGTCCCCCGTTCCGAAGCCTTTAAAAAGGCTCCTTCGTGGGTCGGGGGGGCGCAAATGGTGCCCGCCGAGTCACCAAGTTCACAGGCTTCAGCGCCTGTGATTTCTAAGGGTCCCCGCGTCACTGCAACGGCAAGACCCGGATCCTGCGGAGCCGATTCCCTCCGGAGCTCGGAGGGAATCCGCCATTAGCCGATGGCGCTAACCCGGAAGTCCTCATTTCTTTCCATTTTCAACTTGGTGCATCTATTCCATTATGTAAGCAATTAGTTTCCACATTATTTTTCAATAACACCTTTGAGCCAACCCAGGGCAGGATGGAGAACTTTCCAAATATGCTATTTAAATGGAAATTGCACCAAAAACATTGGTGAGTCACTGCTCAGCATGATAAATGTTTCCTTCCACTTGGGACTGTATGTGCTCCAGGTAGTACTTGTTGTTGTTTAGTCGTTTAGTCGTGTCCGACTCTTCGTGACCCCATGGACCAGAGCACGCCAGGCACTTCTGTCTTCCACTGCCTCCCGCAGTTTGGTCAGACTCATGTTTGTAGCTTTGAGAACACTGTCCAACCATCTCATCCTCTGTCGTCCCCTTCTCCTTGTGCCCTCTATCTTTCCCAACATCAGGGTCTTTTCCAGGGAGTCTTCCCTTCTCAGGTCTTTTCCAGGAAGTCTTCCCTTCTGAGGTGGCCAAAGTATTGGAGCCTCAGCTTCACGATCTGTCCTTCCAGTGAGCACTCAGGGCTGATTTCCTTAAGAATGGATACATTTGATCTTCTTGCAATCCATGGGACTCTCAAGAGTCTCCTCCAGCACCATAATTCAAAAGCATCAATTCTTTGGTGATCAGCCTTCTTTATGGTCCAGCTCTCACTTCCATACATCACTACTGGGAAAACCATGGCTTTAACTATATGGACCTTTGTTGGCAAGGTGATGTCTCTGCTTTTTAAGACGCTGTCTAGGTTTGCCATCGCCTTTCTCCCAAGGAGCAGGCGTCTTTTAATTTCGTGGCTGCTGTCACCATCTGCAGTGATCATGGTGCCCAAGAAAGTAAAATCTCTCACTGCCTCCATTTCTTCCCCTTCTATTTGCCAAGAGGTGATGGGCCCAGTGGCCATGATCTTCATTTTTTTTGATGTTGAGCTTCAGACCATATTTTGCGCTCTCCTCTTTCACCCTCATTAAAAGGTTCTTTAATTCCTCTTCACTTTCTGCCATCAAGGTTGTGTCATCTGCATATCTGAGGTTGTTGATATTTCTTCCGGCGATCTTAATTCCGGCTTGGGATTCATCCAGCCCAGCCTTTCGCATGATGAATTCTGCATATAAGTTAAATAAGCAGGGAGACAATATACAGCCTTACCGTACTCCTTTCCCAATTTTGAACCAATCAGTTGTTCCAGGTAGTACAGTCATAGGCAAACTTGGCCCTCCACATGTTTTGGGACTACAACTCCCATCATCCCTGATCACTGGTCCTGTTAGCTAGGGATGATGGGAGTTGTAGTCCCAAAACTTCTGGAGGGCCGAGTGTGCCTATGCCTGAGGCAGTATATGGGATTTGAGTTTTGTTACTGCCCCATCTCCAGCTCATGTATATCATTATTAATTTTGACTATTTTGCATTTTCTTTTATCAATATGATGCATTATTATAATTTGTTATTACACTTTTATCTCATCCTTCCTACCAAAGGACCCCAGGGTTCCAAAAAGACAAACAATACATTTTTTTAAAAAAATGCAAAACATTTAAAATATTTAAACACATTTGATACAGTTATAATAATGTAATGTTGAAAATAGAATGTATTTTAAAAGTAAAATTATGTCGCTGCCCCCCCCCCACGAGCTACTAGTAATTTTATATGGGAAATAAAAAAAGTCCATGGATGTGATTCTATCTGGCAGAATAGAAGTCTAACAGGTAAACTTCAAAGAAATGTCTGACTCAACAAAATAAGTGGGATGTGACTTCAGTGGGAGAAATTCAGTTTCACACTAATACACGCACACGCACGCACACACACACACACACACACACACACCAGTTCTTGAACAAGTGACATTTTGAGAGAATATGAATGTCAATCATTTGAATTCACCCTCCCCCAGGTCTGGTGTTGAAAAGAGCAAGGCTCAAAATGGATGGCTCAGGCAAGTAGGAGAAGTCTTAATTTCTACAATTACAGCTAGGATTTCTTCATGTACAGGAAAAGAAAATTGGTCATCTTAATGCTACTGTACCACGACACCCTGCTGATTTCAAACGCTGCATCCTGCTGTGTTCTACAGCTCAAACAGACTCCAAGGGCAAGGAAGAAGATAAGAGTACAGATGATCTAAAGCACAGGCAACACAAACACGGCTGTGGAGCTCAACCAAACAAAATCCAATTGATGGATGGCATACAGCATGCCGTTTCACTGCAACTAATACTTAAAATGCTAGTCTCATAGACCCAACTCATAAACTAGCTCATCTTTTTGTAGCAGTGCAAGATTTCCTACCCCACAGGTATAGTTGGGTAATTTATACTTCAGATGAGGCCTCAATATATGTTCCAATAAGTATGCATATATTTATATGCATATCTGCAAACAGAATGTGCAATCCAAATAAAATTCAATAGGCCAGGGGTTATTCGTGTGATCTTGGGGTCATGATGGCTGCAGTCGTATCTCTTGAGAAAGCCTATGAGTGGTGGCACAGAGCTATCATAAGCTGTCAGTTTTCTGAAACAGGTGGTATCTCCTTGGATGAGGAGGAGGAGACTATCTCACACCAAGGACATGACTGGGCTAAGAGGAATTGTCACTCCCTAGTGGGGAGAAATGGAAACACTACATGTGGAGTCGGCCCCATGCCTGGGGAACATCCCTAATACACACAAAGCCACATTTCTGGGTTCTGCATCACTGGTGCCACATCTATCCTCTCCATCCCATTGTTAAAGCTAACTTGTGGACAGTTCCACAAGCTCAGCCATCATGTTCTAAAATAGGAAGCAAGCACCTGCAATTCTTCATGTGTTCTTAGACTAGAACTTTCATCAGCTGCAGCCAGCATGCCCAATGGCCAGGGGGGATGGGAATTGGAATTGAATCTAGAACTTCTTGTGAGTCTCCAAGAAAGAAAGCAAAACCATGAGCTCTTCTTCCTCATAAGTTTGAACAAGGAGAGGAGGCAGCCGCAAAGTGGCAGTGAACTTGTAGCAAAAATCTCATTTGAACTGGATTTACCCAAGCCCTGGTGAGCAAGGAACCCCCTTCCTATTGTCTGCAAACACAATAACTCTGCAACATTAATTTAACAAGTAGCACTTCTGAGCAAAGAGCTTCCTTCTCTGTTGGGATGTTATGAATGACTGTGCTGTAAAAATATATTAGGTCAATTAGACATCTGTTGTTCCCCAGTTCCCAGTGCATTGTCATTCTGCCTGCATGCTATTTGTACATGACATTAGTTTTCATTTTGCCTTTCCCCCTCATCTTACCTGACATTCTGTTTCAAGTACAATTCGGTTTCCTGTGACTATGCAATCTTTCCTCTTGTTTTGCGAAAGTAGCTTCCCAAAATCCCATTTGATTATCTCTAGTGGTAGCTTTTTGCATCACAGACTTTACAGCGGTTATTTGTGTATGTTTGTATGTTTGTGCATGTGCATTTAAGCACACTGCAGCTCTTAACGTGTGAAAAAGCTTCATTTGAAATGAAATGCCTACAAATGCTCCACGGACTGCACTTAAAACAAAGTGAAGTGATCATATTCAAAGACAGGGATAGTCAACATGGTGACTTCCAAATGTTGTGGACTACAATTTTCATCATCTCCAGCCAGCATGGCCAACAGCAAGGGTTGATGGGAGCTGTAGTCCAAACCACCTGGAGCACACCATGTTGGCTACCCCTGACCAAAGAAGAAAAAGAAGAGAGAAACCATTACAGTGGTACCTCGGGTTACAGATGCTTCAGGTTACAGACGCTTCATGTTACAGACTCAGGATGAGAACAAAAATCATGCAGCAGCGGCGCGGCGGCAGTGGGAGGCCCCATTAGCTAAAGTGGTACCTCAGGTTAAGAACAGTTTCAGGTTAAGAACGGACCTCTGGAACGAATTAAGTTCTTAACCTGAGGTACCACAATACTGCATATGGGAGGTGAAAAAGCCTGCCCACCAACTGAAATCACCATTGAAGGTCCTTCATATTCCCCAATGTTACCAGAAATATGCTCAGCTGGGACCAGGCAGAGGGATTTTTTGGGAATTTTTGAGGCAAGGCCATATACCTCCTCTCTAATGGTCTTTAGTGAGATGGTTAAAAACACCCCCCCACACACCCTTCATTTTTAAGAAGGCCATTGGGATATAAGGGGCTGCTTTATGAACTTAGTTTTAACTGTCTCTGTGGGGGGGGGGGTTTGAATAATTTTTGTTTCTGACATATTCTCATACTTCCTACTGCTGTTTTAGTGCAATTGTTAATTTATATTATTATCATCTTTTCTGTTAGCTTCCTCATACTGTTTGAAGTTAAGACAGGATAGAAATGTTCTAAAGAAACGAAGAAATTATAAAAGCATCAATGTCAATAATATTCACATTCTGGATGACCCTATAGAATATCCCTAGAAGAGTAGCCCTGTTAGTCCATCTGAGCAAGCAGGACATTTGTGTGGAGGGAATCCATACCATTAGCATCATCCCTCTTGGAGATTCTGGAGTCTTTAGGTTTGGCACATGACAAGCCAGAGCTCCTACTTCTCTGTCTTGCAGACTGGGAATTAATGGTCATTTTTGGCCTCATTTCCACTATTTTTAAACTAGTTTCAGGCAATATTTGGTTTGCTCACTAGCTCAAGATGAGCCAAACTCTCTCTGAACGAGAAAAAGTGCCAGCAGCTTTCTTGCACCTTCTCTGAGTTCACTGGATTGCATGTTGTTCCTTGTGGGAATAAGTGACAACAGACATTAATCACTGCAGAAGACATTAGCATGGCATGTCTGCCCATAATTACATGCACCGATTGCTTTTGCCTTCAGTGCAGACCTCTGTCAATAAGCAAACTCAAATCAAGCCTGGAAATGTAGTGTTTCCCTTGAGAGTAAAGGACATTTCTCCATATTTATTTTATTGTTATTGGGAGGGGGGATAGCAAAAACACTTTCCCTTCAAGGTACATCTTCATGGTGCATTTGAATTTGCACAAAGCTACACAAAGTTTGCCCTTCATAACCCCATGAAGTCTTTTTGCCACTGCACCAAACACAATCCCCATCAGGGTGTTTTTTTATGTATTGTGCTCATGTCCACATGCCACTGTCAGTTTATGAAATTTCCATCATTTTCTTTGCATATACCAAAGATCCAAAGAGAACCATCATGGGCTCCACTGGACTCTCTAGAATGATGATTTCATCATGGTGAAAGTGGTTCCATTTCATATACAGGAAAGATTTTCAAGTGAACCAACAGGTTTACAGGCAGTGGAAGAAATATATAAGTAACTGAGGAAGACTTGTGAAAGATGAACAGCCAACAGCTGGATCAGAGAAAAAACAACATTTCTGTTGCTGATCTTCTAACTGGCAACTGATAGTTGTGAGTTCAGCACTTGAATACTGTCACATCATATGGTGATTTGCAGATATAAACATACCATTTCTGATTAAGCACCATGGACAGGGCTTCCATAGCCATGCTTCCATGAGATGTGATATAATAGCCATCTTCAGATATCAGGACGGCCACATGGAAGATGGAGCTAGCTTGTTTTCTGCTGCTCCAGAGGGTAGGACCTGAACCAATGGATTCAAATTATGAGGAAGGAGATTCCAACTAAACACTAGGAAGAACATTCTGATGGCAAGAGCTGTGCAACAGTGGGACAAACCAGCTCAGAAAGTGGTGAACTCTCCTTCACTGGAGGTTCTTAAACAGAGATTGGATTCTTCAGCTATGATTCCTGCATTGCAAGGAGTTTGACTTGATGACCCTTGAGATCGTTTCCAACTCTATGATTCTATGATCCCAGTTGACAGGTCCCCCTATGATTATGGCAATCTCTCCCCAAGTAGATTCATTAAGCCTATTTCCTTACTGTTTTCATGTATGTTCAGAAGACTTATAATGTAAGTTCAATGCTTGAAAAGCAGCAGACAAACAGAAGCTTCTTTCACCACCAAAGAAAACTCAAGAAATTAGAGTGCATATTTCAACACAGCACTAATAAGGACCTAAATTAGCAAAGAAAGTAAACTTCGGCACAATGTTTTCATGTAGAAGAAGTTCACAATTTTGCTTGAGTTTATTGGATGATTAGATATCAAACAGTGTTGGTATCCTTACTGAAAACACTAGCACCCAGCACCTTACTTGGGTTCCACTGTTTTGTTGAAAGTAATTGGGAAGTGCATGAATGGAAATGAATTTTTATGAATGAAAATTCTAAGCAGAAAAATTCTGCATGTCTGGAAAGAAAACACACTTCCATACACAGTGAATGATAGATGTTTTCTATGATGTAGCTTTGCCAGTTTATGTGAAATTTGTGTAATGATGTAGGGCCCTTGCATCATTAAACAGCAGTCTTTGAGTTATGAAGAGCCTCTTAGTATTTTCTATCATTTTCTGTAAGAATCTGCCTTTTTTTCATACTACCAGTATTTCATAGGCTTTGTCTGAAAAAGATCCATATATTAAATTTTCTTTCAAAGCTCATGAAGATGAAAAATTGGAGGAACAGAGCTTTGATTTGGGATGAACACTTTTGCATAAAGCCCAAAATGTTCACTTGAATTCAATTTCTTTTTTAATCATTGCCAGAAACTGACTGTGTTTTTGAACAGTTACCCCCAAATATTCATGTTCATCTGTATTGTAGGTAGCGTGGCCAACACTGTCACAACTAGTTGCATAATGGTTAGCAAGGTAACCTTTATATGTCTTCTCCATATCCTTCATATGTCTACTCCAATGTAAGTGTGTAGAGGATTGCAGCCTAATTTAACACATCAATGACTTGACTATTCAGACCAGAGGAGGGGAACCTTTGGTCCATAAGTAGTCTCTAAGGCCATTTTAGGAAAACCACACTCTCACCTGACATCCTATAATGTCAGGTTCAGAGAGCGTGTACCTCTGTTACCAGTACTAAGACCAGAGGTGAGTGTTCTCTTATCTATCAGTACTAAGCATCATTGTGCTAAAGATTGGAGAATGAGAACTGTTGCTATTTATTGTCAAAGAGGAGGCACTATTTCTCTCATCTCCAACTTTAGTAAAAGGTAAAAAAAGGTAAAGGTAAAGGATCCCTGGACAGTTAAGTCCAGTCAAAGGCGACTATGGGGTGCAGAGCTCATATCGTTCTCCAGGCCAAGGGAGTCGCCGTTTGTCCACATACAGCTTTCCGGGTCATGTGGCCAGCATGACTAAACTGCTTCTGGTGCACAGAGGACCGTGTCAGTGTGCTCAAAAACACCATTTACCTTCATGCCGCAGCGGTACATATTTATCTATTTCCACTGGTGTGTTTTCGAACCGCTAGGCTGGCAGAGCAAGGATTCGAACCACTGACCTTCCGATCGGCAAGCCCTTCTCCAACTTTAGTAATGTGATGTGGTGTAGGTGAAGGGTGAAAAGCATTATGTTCAAGGTAGTGAACAATTTTTTAAAATTGAAATGTGCATTATTTACTAAAGGAATAAAGTTTAAGCAGTATGCCACTGCAACTTTATGGATATAATATCTGCTCAACCTTCTTTGTTGCTCACAGAAATTGATCTTTCAGTGAAAGGGTATTGTTTGAAGTATAGCTTGCCTTTCCTAAAAGTTCTTTTCCCACCATGAAAACAGAACAGAGAAAAGATTTGACGCAGCACCTGTACTCCAGCCAGTTCACAGAGTGTTAATAATCAGCAAGGGCAGGTGGGAAAGCATTCGCCTATTAGGATTTTCTACATCAAACTCATTCTCCATGCATATTCTGCAATGTATGAATTTCATGTAATTTTAATGCTTTGCCCAAGATGTCGAAGGTATTAAGACCCAATAGTCTTTGATCCTTAGACTGTAATGTAAACAGAGGATGGCTCGCAGCTGAGATCTGAAAAATCTCATTCAAAATCCAGTGCAGAACAAGCAATCACTCCTGTTTCCCTTATTTAGCTTTGGGTAGGTGTGTTGTGCAGGCAGTAGCTGCAAATCAATTGGTTTTATCAGTTAAATATATTTTTATGAGGGTTTTGGGGGGGGCAGGGGGGAATGGACTGCATGCCAAAATCCCTCTAACCCTTGGATGAAGCAAGTGTTAAATTATAAGCTAGACCAGCTTCCTGGTGAATTGGTAGCCTAGGTAATGGGCATTAAGGGAACAAAGGAAGTGGATCTGTGGCAGAACACAAGCGGGTGGGTGTCCTCCCTCAACTGGCTGGTAGTTAGAAGGACAAAGGCAAGGGTTGAGAGTTTAGTGATACGAGCTAGAACCTAGAAGAAAAGCTGCAGACTGGGAATCCAGAGAGTCAGAGTGATGTTTGATTTCTGTTTGAATCCAAGGCTGCAGCTATCGGGGAAGCAAGGCCTTCTTGGTGTGTTAATGCTGGGAACCCCTCCATCGTAGGCTCAGGTTGTATATATATGTAAATAAACCATATATCATAAAGACACCACAGTCTCTGCTGTGCCTCATTTCCAAAGGAAACACGAACTCTGGGTAAGCACCTGGAACTCCTGGGATCGTGCACTGCATGGAGATTGGGGTGGTGTGCAACAATATTTAGGGGCACATCATTTTGTACACTGTTCAAATATTGACTCTTTTTGATCGAGAGACCTACTTGGAAGAAGGATCCTGTGTCTACCAGGACATCAAGGTTAACAAGAAATAAATTGCTGTTAGAATGTTCATAATCCATAAACCTGTCCTGTGCTGAAGGAATTAATGCCTTGTGCCAGTCAGTTCCTGGTCTTTTGGCATGCATGGGCTTCCACTGGCCTTTCCCCTCCATATAACTCATGGCAGAATACTGCTTTGTCAGGGGACACCTGCCATTTAAGCTCTGTTCTCACAAGGTCTATGAAAAATCAAAATACCAGAAAAGAGAAAAAACAGGGGCTGTGTGATGTAAATAGTGATATAAAAAGCCAACTCAACAAGATAGCTTGCTGTGCTACCTGCATTCATTGAAAAAGATTTGAATGGCATGCAGTGGAGCACTGAATGGAGTTTATTATATTTATTATGACACCATCAGCCCCATACTCCAAGGAATTAAGAGAGGGCGCATGGGGCTTCAAAGAAGTAGGAAGATGTAGGGGAGAAGGAAGGAAGGAGGAAGAAAGGAAGTTCATAAAACAGAGAGATTAGCATATACAGTGGTACCTGGGGCTAAGTACTTAATTCGTTCCGGAGGTCCGTACTTAACCTGAAACTGTTCTTAACCTGAAGCACCACTTTTTCTAATGGGGCCTCCGGCTGCTGCCACGCCACCGGAGCACGATTTCTGTTCTCATCCTGAAGCAAAGTTCTTAACCTGAAGCACTATTTCTGGGTTAGCGGAGTCTGTAACCTGAAGCGTATGTAACCTGAAGCGTATGTAACCTGAGGTACCACTGTACATTTTTATGTTTTTAGCTGCTCCTGTTTCATTTGTAAGCTGCCTTGAGTCAAGGCAAGGTATGTATGCATGTATGTGTGTATGCATAAATAAATAAATAATAATAAAATAAAATAAAGATTAATCCTGCTCTTATGCTGTCATGGGCCCTTGGCCTGAAAACACTGAAGATTACTGACACAGATCAGTTTGTGGGATGGAACTGTGCTTGGTATGTCTGGGAGACAGAACTGATTACTCTAGATACATACGAGCACCACTAATTACCACTCTAAATGCTGCTGAGCTGATTATATAAACTTCTATTGACATTAATAACATGGAACCTAGCTATGTAGGTTTTCTTTTAATGCAAAAAAGCAATTTGTGGTTAGCATAAGAATATGATCCACTGCTAAGGCAAAGTAGAAACTGCTCCACTATGAAGGACCTTAATTTTATACCTGGAGTGTTTGTGAATAGTACAGCTACTTAATCATAAAAGTGTAATGTATCCATTATGCTAACCCTTTACCTCCATTTAAGTGTTATTGGCTTTTTAAAGAATTAATTAGGAGTTGGGTCTCAATTCTCTTATCTAGCAAATTGCAGTGTTAGACTGGACCAGTCCTGGGCTCATTTTCCTACTGCTTCCATGCTTGAAATAATTTCAAAGTGTATTTATGCTCTCATAAACAAGGGACGCAATGAGACAGTGATGTTTTACTTTGAAACTTTTAATTACCTGCTTTGGAAGAAGAAGGAGGGCATATAGTTAATTATAAGAGAATACTTATTAAGTAGTCTAGCTAAGTAGTTCCCACTGCTAAACTGCCTTTCTGGGTTCTCAGTGTAGGGGCTGTGTAATTAGGTCACGGCCACCACCAGAAACATCTTTGTGGCAATGTTTTCTACAAACCTAGGAGTAAAATCGCTGGACCACTATCAACATCTGAAGGGTCCTGGGAAATACCACCAGACACTAAGGTTGTTTCTTGCCAACTCTGAAGCTCAACAACATCGGCTACTGGCATCACACACACAAAAAGATGAAACGTGTTCCCCCTAAAAGGACAAATCAGGGTGATGATTTGCATAAAGTTTGCATATGTGACTATAACTGCACATTATTTGCTACAATTCAACTAGAAATACAATATCTAACCCACCTTTCTTCAACGAAATGTAAACTTTGACCCAGTTTGCATGTAAATCTGAACCAAAGAATGGCTTAGCACTAAGGCGAGCTCCAGAAGATGAGATTAAGGCCATTTTGCTCCATGTTCTGTCGTGCTGCAGCTGCTGTGAGCTAAGTCATAGTTTGGCTTAGCATGTCATCGAAACCCAGTCCCCTGGTTTGTCTCACTCCAGACAAACCACAAGCTGTAAATCAAGAATAAACATCAGTTTAAGCTGGTGGTTTGTCTGAAGCTGGACAAACCCCATGCCCGAGCTCATAATAAGCCTTAGCTCCCTTTGCCACAGCAGGACCAGAGGAGGAGCAAAGCACACTTGTGCTAAGCCATGGTATGGTTTAGCATTACTTGCAAACTGAGCCTAGATATGGTTCCCATGAAGGCATTGACTAGACTCAACCCTGCTTAGCTTTCTCCAGGTTGCTGCATCATGTGCCTTTGGATCAAAGTCCTGGCCCTTGGGACTTCGCTTGTGGCATACATGCCCATCAATGGCCTAAACCAGTGGGTATATCATAGAAACCCATTCCCACAGAGATACAATCTGAAGGGTGACACAGTCCATCAGGAGAACTGAGTAAATGGTCCTAGCTGCAGCATTTGGAATGGCTGTTGAGTAGAGTTGGGCAAAGTTAACTGATCCAAGAAACTGTTATAATAGACAGGCATACATCTAGCATTTCTCAGATGCAGAGAATCAGCATAATGGATGTCATGCCTCATGCAATTCATTAGCAAATTAGACATAATGTAAATTAAAATTGCAGGCTTTGGGTTGTCAAGGATATCTGAAAGCATGGCTTTGGCACGAGAGGTTCCCTCTACCCTTAAATATCTTCATTCTCTTCTTCTTAGCTGCTTCCATTAATTCTCTGCACATGCTATGAATCTTCTAAGGTATGATGGAATTTGACCCTTCAGCTTGGGAAATATAACCATTGTCTCTCTATGTACTGAGATAGAACTGAAACGAAGAAGGAAGGAAGGAAGAAACCCCGCTTAACAAATTTCCCAATTCCACATCCTCTATCCAGTCCCCCACTATTATTATTTATAAGTGGTCCAATTTTCTCTCTTGGCATCAGCAGCTCACAACCTCGGGAAATATATTTGAAAAACCGCTTGTGATTACTGTAAATCTTCCCTGCAATTTGCCTTTTGATACTTCATTTTCTTCTGATATACCTCTTTTAAACTTGTTTTTGCTTATTTTTATAGCTTGCCACAATAACCCTCCTTACTCCATTGCTTTACACTTCTAGACTTTACACTTTTATTGCCAGGGGGCACAATTTTTCAAATGTGGATTATCTAGTTCAGGGACAGCGAACATTTTTCAGTCCAGAGGCTGCCTTGTTTGGGGAAATCTTGGAGGGGAGGCATGGTAGTTCTGGGTGAAGCCAGAGACAAAAGTGGGTGGAGCAGCAAATGTAAATTATACTTCTTGTGCTGGTCCCGGGGGGAGGTTACCGTGAGGCGTGGTAAGAGTCCGGTCCTGGGTCGAGGGTCTGGAGACTGTCCACCAAGGGCGAAGCAGGGTCCAAAGCAAGAAGCCGGGTGAGGTCGGGAACTCCAGAAGAACAGGTCTGGGCGCTGGCAGAAACAGGTTTCCAACAACGTTGCTCCCACAACCTGGGACTGGGCTGACTGGCCTTTATTTCCTCTGAGGCCAGGGGCGGTCCTGGCCCACAGGTGACCCGCCTCTCCTGGCCTTAAGGCGAGCACTCCTCCTGAGAGAACTTAGTTCCCTCCGCCTCTCTGCCCTGAGCCTCTGCAGCTCAGGAGAGGCTGGAGGGTTACTGGACCCAGGGGCAGCTTCACCTTCCCCTGACAGGGCTGGGAGAGGCGCAGCTGCAGGCAATGGGCCCTCAATCACCTCCGGAGCCAGAGTGGATACATCTGGTGTCTGCTCCTGAGGATCCGGCACAGGTGCAGGCCCTTCAGATTCAAGCCCCTGCCCCAGCTCAGCCGGCCCTGGAGGCGGGGACTCCTGTGCAGGCTGGGACTCCTCAGGTTCAGCTTCTGAATCAGACTCCCAGGCCACCACACTTCTGTACCATAGACTAGTTTCTACACACACTCATGTGTGTATCCTCCACTCTTATCCTCCACACTTTTATCCTCCACTCAGGGAAGCAAGAGACATTTCCGGAGTTCAAGGACACATTCCAACCAGGCAAAAACACTCTAAGAAAGTGCAAAGTAGGGCTGGTAAAAGGGGGGTGTCCTCAGGAGAATCCAAAGGACTCAATATCAGTGATGTAGGAAGGGGCGGGCGGAGGGGGTGGGTCGCTCTGGGTGCCACTCTGGGAGGGGTGACAAGATGGCCCCTGCCTTTAATTAGAGAAAATAAGGTAAAGTGTGGGGACAAGAATTTGCTGAGCTAAAAATTGGAATTGGAATACAAGAAGGGGAGGTGTGGGGAAGTCAAGGAAATTGGTTATGGAAAGCAAGCAATGTAAACCTTTTTAATTGTTCTTTTTTTCTTTTTTCTTTTTTTCTTTTTTGTCTTTCTTTTTCTTTATTTTTTGAAAATCCCAATAAATATATATATATATTTTAAAAAAGACAAGATGGCCCCTGCCTCCCCCCAGCTGTAGAGCGGCCGAGGGCGCCCGCAGTCCATATAGGTGCTGCTCGCGTGGCAGTCTGTACAGCCGCCATGCAAGCGGCAGCTCATATGGCTGCCACACATGCGCAGTCCATAGGGGCTGCGCCACCCCGGGTGTCGGAGAGGGTTCCTCCGCCACTGACCAATACAGAGGCTGAGAGGGTCACATTTGGCCTCCATGCTTCAGATTCCCTCTTTTAAGCCACATTCACATTATACATTTAGAGCACTATGATACCCCTTTAAACCATCATGGCTTCCACCAAAGAATTCTGGGAGCTGAAGTTTGTTAAGGATGCAGAGAGTTTTAGGTGACCCCTGTTTCTCTCACAGAGCTACATTTCCCATGATTTCCTGTGAAGACGGATAGATTGCTAAACTGCCCCGAGAATTGTAGCTCTCTGAGGGGGATTGGGGTCTCTTAGCAGCTCCTCCTTGCCACACATGCACAACAGACTTGGGGGAACCTCATGTAGGAAAATTAAACATCTTAGGACATAATTACCCTGAGGGGAGGAGAACCCCCAAGGCCACTCAGTGAGGGTATTCGGTGGCCACTGAATGGCTGTTGGACATGGAGGTGGAAAACCAGGAGGAGGCAAAATGGAATGGAGTGTTTGGAATATTGAAAAGTGGGTACTCCATGCTGACACATTTTGTTGCAGGACACTTGTAGCTTTTAAAAAGCCTGATATAGTATAATTTTGTCTCAGGGCGCATTTATACTTGATGTTTATTTTACTCTTAATAAATATTTTCTTGCTGAAAATTCAAGGCTAAATTTTTGGATCTGTGTTGTTTGCTTCATGTCTTTGGTAGGTATGCATGCACGATTGCTCTGCTAGCCCCCTATAGTGCTGTATGTGTTACTGCTGACCAGATTCCAGATTCCCTGGTTCTAGCCCACTATAGCACTATACAGAACTGTTCTGCTGGTGCTTGCAGCATTTCAATATTGCTTCAGAGAGACAGCTCATTATATACAACGGGGAGTAGTTCACTCACAATCCTTTGCTTCCACTTACAATCATGCTTGGAGTCTCAGTAGATGAATCTGTCTCTTTATTTAGATGGCTTGCTCACAGCTGAATTGTTATGCCTCTCATCTACCATGCTGTATTCTAGATTCTGAATAACCAAAGCGAATAACATATCTTTATCCAGTATGATGAAGAGCAATAATAAACCATTGCTGTTTGATTTAGGTGTATTAGATTTTACAACCCACTCCCTTCAAATTGCCCATGGCAGTTCACAATAAACAACAATAAAATGGAGCAACACGGTAAATCCATAACTACCGGTATACAGTGCAATCTTATGTATGTTTATTTGGAAGAAAGTCACACTGTGTTCAGCCTTGTGTTCACACTTTGTTCAGCCTCTCCTGAAATGATGTTCAAGGGAAACAATGAACTGTCAACAGTAGCTCTTTTCAAGCATACTAGTACCATGGACTAGGCAGGTGAGAGGAATTGGGCTATTAAGAAGGTAGGAAAACCCTTCTAGACTGGGCTGGGCCAGATTTAGGTTTGATGAGGCCCTAAGCTACTAAAGGTAATGGGGCCCTTTATATGTCCAGTTGTCCTTTGTCAACAACAAATTGTCACTGTTAGAAATAAGCAAACCAGTGATATTTTAGGGAGCAGGCTAGCAGGTGGGGCCCATTTCTTACATCATAGGAACCTACACAACACAAAACACTGTTGCTGTATGTAGGTTTTATTTTATTTGTTTTTTATCTTATATTTTGGAAATGTATATCCACTTTTTTTCCCTTTAAAATTTTTGGGAGGCCCCAAGAGAGTGGGGCCCTGAGCTATAGCTTGTTTAGCTTATATGTAAATCTGGCACTGAGACTGGGCCAAAAACATAGGCCGATGAGCATTCTGTTTTCACACTGGCCGAACGCCTATGAGATGCCCACAACACCAGCAAATTCAGGTTGCAGAAATGTGGACTATCTACCATAAGGAGAGTGAGCGGGGAAAGCACAGAGAAGTGTGGAATAACCCAACATTGATTTGACCCAATGTTCTCTAACAAATCAGACCGAATGCTCATTAAATAGCCAACATCATATAATCTCCCTGCAAGCTTCTCAGGATGAATGCTCATTGAACAGACTGCCTGAAAGGACCCTTTGAAATAGAACTAAATTTGTGGAGCAAGCAAGCCACTTTAATAGTTGGTTAGGCTTGATGTCATATCATTGTAAAATCTAAGTGAGACCTAGAAGTCTATTTCTGGAATGTAGAATAACCAATTCTTCTCTGGTTGCCGAAGGCCATTCCCCGCCCACTTCCTACTTTTAATGATTACATGTAAAGAGCTGCTTCTTTAACTCAAGAGACAACCCTGCTTCTTCAAAATGAAAAGGTGGATGGGTCAGTTCCTTATTGGATTAGATTCCTCACAAATAAGGATAATCCCTCATTTGATGTTTTCCCAGTAGGTTGCCTTCTAGGATGCCTCAGGATACACATCTGGCTTATACTGACAGAATTATGGAGCTTTTAAGGCAATTTATGACTGGGGGCAAGGCATCCACAAGGAAACCAGGATACCCTCCTTGTAAATCCTTGCTCCGACAATGCCATGTTTTCTGACCTTGGACAAATCACTTAATCGCTTTGGGTCTTTGCTTCTTTCTCTGTAAATTACACAAAGTTAATTCTGATCATTTGCTTTCCTTGTCAAAGAAAGGAAAGGAGGGGAGAGGTAGCTGCTGTAAAGCTTATTTCATCAATGTTCCTAAAGCACCGTGAGAGACAGAAGTTGTACTGGTGTAATCAACATTTTATCCACTTTAAGCCTGTTTCCTGGGACAGCTCCTGTCTCAGAGAGAGGGTAGGACCAAATCGAATGGACTCAGATTCCAAGAAAGAGAATTTCAACTAAACATTAGGAATAATGTTCTGGTGGTATAAACTGTTTGACCGTGAAACACACTGCTTCAGAAGGTGGTGGACTCTCTTTCATTGGAGGTTTCTAAACACTGGAAATGCCATGCCATTGGATCTCCTGGATCAGCAGGAGATTGGACTAGATGGTTTGGGGTACCTTCCAACTCTATGATTCTATGTATTGCAGCATTCAGGTGGGCAAATTCGTCACAACAGTGAATGCCCAAAATTTGGTGAATGGCAATATTTGTATGCAAATGCTAGAAATCTTAAGGCTACTTTTCTGAATGTATGAAAACTTAGATGTACAACAGCAAATATAACTCACCAAAAGTTTCTTGTCAGTAATCATAAGTATGTCTGAAATGTGGGCAAAATATATTGTTGGATATTCACAGTATTAATCTGGGATTTTGTTAATACAGTCAAACCTCGGTTCCCGAATGCCTCTGTTATCGTACGTTTTGGGTGGGTCCCAAACGCCGAATACCTGAAAGTAACTGCTCCGGTTTTTGAACAATTTTAGGAAGCTGAATGTCTGACGCGGCTTCCATTTTGAGTTCCCCTATTGTATTGAGGCTTCAGTTTTTGGTTGTCGAATGTTTCTGAAATCAAACGGTCTTCTGGAATGGATTACGTTTGACAACTGAGGTTTGACTGTATTCACACCAAATTTAAGATGATGATGTTGATGATATGTCTTATCAAAAGGCACACTGGAATATTTTATTTGTGTTCATTTGCTGTTAATGGTTTTATCAGTCCCACCTTGTAATAAAATTATCACATAAATGCAAATAATAAATTGTGATAACTAATCCAGCTAGCTTTCTCATCTGCGTGGGGATGGTGCTTATTTGAAGGCCTTTTGCAGACCCCAGTGGGAGAATTCATGGGATCATTGAGAGGTGGGGCATAACCTTCCCGTGCTGTTGTCTCATAAGGAAAGGATGTGGAAAGGAGAGAATATGAGTTAAACTACTAGGTTTGCCCAGACCTTTTTTAAGGAAGTTGATCATTGGCTGAACTGGGATAGGCAATTGGTTCATAGTCATAGGGACTCCAAACAACTCTCTAGGACCAGGGTGTGGAAGCGTTTTCAGCCTGACAGCTATGGTCCCTCATGAGCAACTTTCCAGAGGACATGTGCCAGCTGTAGGTAGGGCCAGAGGCAAGAAGTGGGTGCTGCAACAGATGTGCACTATAGACTACATGCCAACCAGCCAAAAATCAGAGAGGCTTGTATCCATCCATCCATCCTTCATCTCTCCAGCAGGCTCTTCTTATGTTCTAATGTTCTCCACCTTCCATTCAGGAGAGCAAGAAACCTGTCGCACATCTGAGCCAGGAAAAAGTACTCAAGGAGGGCACATAGCAAGATTGGTGAGGGTGTGTGTGTGTCCTGAGGATGTATTTGGTCACCAGGCCAGAGGTTCCCCACCCCTGCTCCAGGTAAGGCTGGTCAGATCTGTCCATTGTGGTTTCTCTGAGTTTCTTATTTTTTCAGTTCTCTACATTTTTGCATCAGTTTGTATGCCTTAAGTTCTCATGAAAATTCATCAGCATTTCAGTGTGAATTTATCCTAATGCACACGTTTGTATGCAAATTTCCCCAATATAATACATTTTTGTGTTTTATTTTCACTAATACTTGCTTTTACTGGGCTGGATTACAAAATGCAGAGAAGTGCAAATTTAGAAGAGATGGGTGTGTTTCAGTTGACTTTCTGTTTCAGAAAGTGTGAATTGGGTAGATTCACCTTTAAATGTGAACAGGGTTGAATTCCTCCCCCCATCCCTGCCTCTGGGATCTTGGCCTGCTTGTTTCTTGCCAGGTGACTTTCTGTTTCTTAAATTCTCAAGAAACTCTAGAGGACTCATTATAGACCCATCCGGCTTAAGGTGCAAGGGGATGAAGAACTGGGGTTGCTGGAAGAAAGGAGGACTTGTGCAGGCTAAAAATAATAATAATAAAACCTTTCCCATCTCATTCTCATTGGATGCCAGGGATCGAATTGATGTTGTACACAATATTGTATTTCATACATCATTACGGTACTTCGGTGCAAGTTCAAACAGCATAAAGTTTAAAATGACAGTAATAATGCTACCATGTTTCATGAAAACCCAGCACATTTTCCTCCATGATCAATACCTGAAAATTGAATTTCCTTTAATATTTCCCCAACACAGCGTATGTCAAGGGATGAAACTGAAACACTTTTTGAAGCCTTGTCTCTCCTTCCTCAGAGAATGCTGCTGCAAAAGCACACCTTGTTTTTAACCCCAAAGAAGAGGAAGATGCATTTAGTATACTTGTTGAGTTTGCTACACCATGCCAATCTCTCACTAATTTATCATATGCTTATTCCAAGCTTCTCATGTGTGTATATCTATGTGTCTCTCTATGTGTGCTGTTACGTATGTAGTCAAAACAGCAGCACCCACCCACAAGATGGAGGTCAACAGGCTTGAGGAAACCCCAAGGTTTGTAGTTGTCAGGGACTGAAGAGGAGTAGGAGTGGTGGAGATCACCCCCCACACCCTTTCTCCTGTAGCTTCCAGAGAAGAGGAAGGCAGTCTTGAATTACAGCAGGACTTTGAGGAAGATAACAGCTCAGAGACAGGCAAACAGCGGAGTGATGAGGTGTTAGGAGGAGGAGGAGGAGGAGGAGAAGGCAGAGCATTACTGGACAGCATAACTGACGCCCCTTCTCCCAAAACGTGATGTCTATTAAGGATGCAAGAACAAAGGGCACAGAGATAGCTGAACACAGGCAGACGCCGTAGAAGCAGGTGTTGTTGTTAGAAGGGGAGGGGGAGGAGCTCGGTGCAAGCAACGCCATCATTGAGGAATGACTAGATTTGTCTGTCACTGTGATGACTGAATAAAATCATAAGTAAGAACTATATTGTTCCCTGCTTCTTGGTGCCATTGGGGGAGGGAGAGGATTCCTCAAGCCTGACAGTAGTGGGGAAAGCATGGGGGTGGGGAGTCAAAAGCCCATTGTGGACTGAATGTGTTCAGTAATCATGGAATGCTGACTGACCATTGGGCAGGGAATGGAAGGATGTGACTGGAACCATGAACAGAAGTACTGCAATGTCATGTACTGGCTGGATGCACAGGAGTGGTGGGAGGCACCAGCTGGGCAACCCCCAAGGAAAGAAGACTTAGAGCTGGGGAATTGGTGGTGGGATGACAATGCATGGCAGAAGGAGAAGACTGGAAAGAGGAGGTGTTGGAAGCTACAGATGTAACAGGGTTTAGTGAGAAGGAACAGGCTGTGACAGAATTCTGGGAGCTGGTGTTTGTTAGGGCAGCTGAGCATTAGGAGACCCCTATTCCCGAATATGGGATGTGGGTGGTGCTGTGGTCTAAACCACTGAGCCTAGGGCTTGCCGATCGGAAGGTTGGCAGTTCGAATCCCCATGACGGGGGGAGCTCCCGTTCCTTGGTCCCAGATGCTGCCCAAAGTGCAAGTAGATAAACAGGTACTCCTGCGGAAAGGTAAACGGCATTTCCTTGTGCTGCTCTGGTTCACCAGAAGTGGCTTAGTCATGCTGGCCACATGACCCGGAAAAACTGTCTGTGGACAAACGTAGGCCCCCTTGGCCAATAAAGCAAGATGAGCGCTGCAACCCCAGAGTCATTTGCGACTGGACTTAACTGTCAGGGGTCCTTTACCTTTACCTGTTCATTCCCTCATAGAGCTACAATTACGAGAGTTCCCTGAGAAGAGGGATTGTTTAACCACTCTGGGAATTGTAGCTCTGGGAGATGAGACAGCCAACTGACAGAAAACTCCTTCTCAACTCCAATTGCAAGCCTGCACTGCACTCAGGGAAGAAAAGGAAGACACTGTGAAAGACTGGAGAGAGGCTGGAGGAAGGCAGAAGGCGCTGAAATAGCCCCTGGCTCAGCCCTACTGTTGGAGAAGGCGTTGTGTGTGCAGGCATGCCAAGTTGCTGAAGCCACGCCAGGTTCCATTTCTCATGTGGCTGCAAAGCCTCTCTGCTGATGGAGCCTGCTACAACTGGCAGCAGAGTAGGAAATCTTTCGTGCATGGAGGTGGGCACATGTAAACCTGCAACCTGCCCCCATACAACATCTGAAAAAACACCTGGAATTTATCTGAGAAGTCCTTTTGCTTTCAAAAGATCTAAGTTCCATTCCTGACATTCCAGTTAGGACTGGAGAAGGCTCCCATCTGAAACCCTGTTGATAGGCTACTGGCTGACTCAGTATAAGCACATCCTACATGTTTAGTAGAAGATCAGCATTCACCTGAACATAGTAAAAACCAGTCCGTCAGGCTAAGAAACTAGTTCCAGGTTTTGGAGTTGACTCCCAGATCCCTTCGTTTTCTCCTTGCGGTCACTGACAGCCAGGAATGATACTGCCTTGAGGCATCACCATGTGATTTGAAAACTGAAACATCAACCAAATAAAAAAAAATCTCACTAAAAGTGTTCCTGTTTCTAAAACAAGAAGGCCCAGTTTGTTTTGACTGCTGATCTTTGAGAGGATCAGAAGCCTTTCAAGACAACTTAAATCACTTCACAGCCTATTTGTTCTCTTGGACTGTGTGCCAAGCTCTCATGTTATCCACCCTTTGATTTTATCCCCAAACCTTCTACTTCACTGCCAAAAGTGAATGTCAGCCACCTCTCAGTTTCAGCCATGGAACCTGGATGGCTTGGTTGATCGGATAAAATAAATTGGTATGGTTCTCTATTAAAGGTGGGACTGAGCTCACAATAAACTCTGTAATCTTTTCTTTCCCTTGTGGTTGGCTCCTTGTCATGAGGTGAATCTCACACCAGTAAAGTTGTTCAGACACAAAAGCAATCTTTCACGAAGCCAGAGCACAAAAAGAATCAGGGAACAACTTCCCATCATGCCTTTCAAACAACAAACATACATGGAATGCTTCTCTCACACACATTTCTTTTTCTTACAAAAGTATTTTTGTCACCCATTAGGCAACATATGAATTGGACTGGATTTAAAATATTTTTTTAAATAAATATGCTTTTACTATTAAATCACCTTGGGATGTGTCCTCTCTAAAGAGATCCCACAAATACAGATGTGTGGGAAATTTTCATGGGTGGAATTCGGGGTTTTGTTGTGCTTACCATCCTTTTGGGGTGGCTGAGTTGTCTTTGTAACCATCCCGTCTTCTATTCTACAAATCAGCTCACCAGCTGCCGCTGCAAGAAATCACCCTCTACCTTCAGATACATTAAGAGAAGAATGTACAGAAGTTCAAAGGGGCGGAGAGTGAGCGATTACCTTGACATGTTTGGGATGCAGCTGTTGTATAGCTGAATTAACCTTTGATACTATTGCTTCTCCATAGGCCATACACTACAGAAATACCATGCCGTGTTTTTTAACCATATAATAATCCTTCTCATCAAAATGTATACATTCCTAGGCATTGCCATTGCGATAGATTACAGCCTCTGTAAAACCAGTAATTTTAACTTTCCACTTTTAAAAGCAACAGTAATTCTGAACAGGAAATCCCTGAATAGCACTCCCACAGTGTCTTTGAGAAGGCTCTCTGTCAGCAATAACAAACACAGGCCACAGTGCTGTACCTCCTTGGCTAAACTCTTTCAGCTTCTGTAAAATATTTTGCAGGTCTGTTTTTTCTGTGATGCAAAATGGCTCCCCTTTTACAGTGTGGAGAAAAATAGGCACCGAAAAGTACAACAGAGATGGTCCCTGTCTGATATAGCAGGGTGGTCAGTGGCACCACACTAACAACCCAATTACAGTAGTACCTTGGGTTAAGTACTTAATTCGTTCCAGAGGTATGTACTTAACCTGAAACTGTTCTTAACCTGAAGCACCACTTTAGCTAATGGGGCCTACTGCTGCTTCTGCACCACCAGAGCATGATTTCTGTTCTCATCCTGAATCAAAGTTCTTAACCTGAAGCAATATTTCTGGGTTAGCAGAGTATGTAACCTGAAGCGTATGTAACCTGAAGCGTATGTAACCCGAGGTACCATTGTATTTCTGGGTTCGTGGAGCCTGTATCCTGAAGCGTATGTAACCTGAAGCGTATGTAACCCGAGGTACCACTGTACTACATTGTATGGAATGGACCTCCTGATGGGTGTTGAACCACACTGAAGATAGACATGGCCAATCTTTTCCATAGTATCAGCAAGTGTTTCTGGACACAAGAGGAGCAAGCAGGCAAGGGAAAGAGAGACTAACCATTCAACTGAGGAAGGACACTTAGCTTTCTGTTCCTAGGTACATGAAGTATTGAGAAGCATTTAGTGGCTGGGAGCTTTTTGTTTTTGTCTCAGTACAGTAGCTATTACTTAAAAAGTGTTGCTTATTTGAACAATGAGACAGCATTTTAGAGTCTATTTCAAACAAAATGTTTTATTTATTTTATTTAAAGATATTTCTATCACGCTTTACATAGTGAACAGATGAATAGATAACAGTTTACAACAACACAGAAGAAGAAGAAGAGTTTGGATTTGATATTCCGCTTTATCACTACCCAAACGAGTCTCAAAGTAGCTAACATTCTCCTTTTCCCTTCTTCCCCACAACAAACTCTCTGTGAGGTGAGTGGGGCTGAGAGACTTCAGAGAAGTGTGACTGGCCCAAGGTCACCCAGCAGCTGCATGTGGAGGAGCGGAGACCCGAACCCGGTTCACCAGATTACGAGACTACCGCTCTTAACCACTACACCACACTGCCTCTCAGAGAGATCTATCAGTCTATCTATATAATTACAACCAATAAAACAAAAATCTGAAACGATATCCACTCTACTGGTAGTTGTTTGGAGACCCCTATTTTTCTTACAGAGCTATAATTTCCAGAGTTCCCTGGGAAGAGGGATTGACTGTTAAACTTCTCTGAGAATTGTAGCTCTGTGAGGGGAATAGGGGCTCTCCTAACAACTGTCAGCACCCTTAGCTTAACTGTCAGCACCTCAGAGAGCTACAGTTCCCAGGATTCTTTGGGGGAAGCCATGACTGTTTAAAGTGGTATGATACGGCTTTAAGTGCAGATGGGGCCTTTATCTGTCACATTATCTTAAAGCAGCTTCGATGTCAAGTCCACCATGTAAACATGCTGCTAGTTAAAAAAATGTACAGTCTGCTATCCTTCCAAGTGTAGCACACTGCTAAGCATCCCCTGTTGGGAATGTGCTACTTCGTTTGCCCTTGGAACAAAAGCAACATTATGGTAAACACCACGAGGGTGGGAATATAATTAGATGGTTTTCTCAGAAGTGCTTTTTTTTGGCACAGATTTCAAAATATATCACAATTGCTGATTTTATTAATCTTCAGTAACAGTGGGAAGTGCAATTCCCCATTTCTCATTTCATTTAAAAAGAAAAAAGAAAAGAGGACGGACTTAACCAAAGAAGTCTGTTAAGAAGATAGAAGGGTTGGGAATAGAAGCAAGTGCTCTTTGGTGAATATACCTATTATTACCGGTGGGAGCGGGGAAACTATGTTGGGACTAGCATCACCACCTCTCTGATTTGGAGACTGGAAAGGCACCGCAACCTTCAGATGCAAGCCTTGTGGGTTGTGATACATAAGCAGCAGTCAAATACAACATTCCTTGTTTTCCTAGAGTGGACATGAGTGGACATGCAAGGGGATGTTTGGTCCAGCCAGTCGGAACTTCCTGTTTCCTCCTGGGGTAGGACATACTTCCTTTGCATGTGACTAGAGGTGGGCGTGACCTTAGCTGTGCAGGTAACAAAAGTGCAAGGCATGCATCTCTCTCTCTCTCTGACTTCTTCCGTCGTAGGAGCTACAGCTTTTTAGCTAGAGATGCTCTATTGGCTTTCAACCAATAGAGGACACTGGGATTATTCCCAGATGGGATAGTTCCATACATATATATACTTTGTAACTAAGTCTGCCTTCAGGGATCCAACTGTGAACTGATGATGTTGTGAGTAAACTTCTTTTATATACTTTAAATAAGGTTGTTGTGTGTTCATTCTTTTAAGAGGGATAAAAAGGGGACTTACCAGGAACACACAATTCCATACTGAATTGTGTGATAGTGAGAGGCTTAAACAAGCCTGCAACCAGCTACCCGCTGTGTGTAAAAGGGGAATGCACTCTGCTTAGTAAAGGGACTTGCTAACGCAAGTCAGGAAGGATATTAATAAACAATATATCCTCTCCTGCCTTCCTGAACATTTCCACAAGCCTTCCCCTGGTTGCTTTGGCACAACCACAATCCACCTCAAACACCCTGCTTTTGGCCTTATTAGAGGGAGGCACCTGGCACCATAACATAAAAACCTAAGAAGAGCCTGCTGGATCAATTAAATGCCCCATCTAGTCCAGCATCCTGTTCTCACAGTGGCCAACCAGTTGAATGTTGGTGTAATAAACAAAAATCTGCCCTTATTCCCTTATGGGGTACCCAAGAGCCTGTATAGAGTCCTTAAGTGGGCTCCCTATCGGCAGGAGAAAATAACAGAGGCCAGCCAGAGAATATTGAGAAGCAAAGCAGCTAGTAAGCCTGATCTTTATTAAAGCTGTTGCCACAGGGTGCTCCCCTCACACGCAGGAGAATGGAGGAGGACCCAGAACAAAGGTGTGCCTGCCCTTATATAGACATTTTTAATTCCCTGCCCTGGAGCTCAAGACCACCCCTCCATACATCATACTTACATCACAGAAAAGGTGGTCTACAACAGAAATTTGAATGTTGCTGTTTTTCCTGTCTGCCAGGTTATCTGATAATGCCTTATCTGATTGCCTTTCCTGGTAGGCTGCCCATTCCTTTGAAATGGTGATTACCCAATTCCTGAGACAATGGGAAGGTTCCCTCACCCCCTCTGTTAAGTTGTGGGCAAACATATCAGACGACACATTGATTCTTCCAAAGCAGCTCTTTATTTGTAAGCTGGAACAGAACTGAACTGAGGAGCTCAGTCAGCCTGCTTATAAAGAGCTCCAGAACAATGTAACTGTTGCCATTTTCTAAAACTATCCAATCACTGAACGTCACTTTCGATCCTTCATTTGCATACAAACTATCCAATCACTGAACGTCACTTTCGATCCTTCATTTGCATAACTATCTACAGTATTCCCCTGCTGGCCCAGGGTGAGAACTTCAGTACATAACACCCTCCCTCCTTGCAGAGAAAACATTTGGTCAGTTTGGGAGTCAAAATGGTTTCAGGACAGTCTTCCTGTGCTGCTCCAGACATGTGGTCCACACATCTATGCACGTGGCTGGCTGGCACATTCACAAACATTTATTATATATATAAGACCTTAAATTTTTATTACATGGGCAACCTGCAAAAAGGGCCCAAGGACAAGGCCCTTCCTGTGGCTTCTAGGTCCCTAGAAGCATTACTGCCCCGACTGCCTACTATTGCCTCTGCACTTAGATGGTGTCAGATGAGATAGTGATGGAACTGAAAATAAGAAGTGATTCAACTCTACAGTACTAGTTCGGGACACAACAAACTTTGCAAAATGTGGGGATCTCAGAGGCTCTGATGTTGATTCAACTTTATAAAACTATAAATAAGATAAGAGCAGAAAGATTAAGTGGCACAGAGGGAGAAAAACTATCACTTGCACTGAGATTTTAATCTATCAAGATCCATTATAGTGAAACTATGTACTTAATGATTTTGAGGACTTGTCTATGAAATCGGTTATTTTCAGATAGTAAGGCCTCCAGCTCCACTACAGGTAAGATAATATATTATGGGTGTGTGGGTGTGGGTGTACACATACAGTATATTTGAGTGTTGGGAGGAGCACAGAGAGAAGAAATGCCATGTTGCACCTGTAACATCAAAACCTTTAAAGCATACAAGGCAGGAAACTTGGGACATATATTATTGCATATACACCAGAAACAGCTGAAAATACTAAATACTAAATACAGAACAGACACAGCTTATTTTCACAATGGAGAGCTTTAGACCAGAATTCCTCCTTTGCAGCAAACTGCATTCAGCTTCAGTTTTATTTTTCTTGCTCTCACAGGAAAGAGAGCCAATTTAGGTTATGTGTTACTTGTCATGGATGTTCAAAATTTTGGGCTGTGTCATCCTGAAATGTTGTTCCAGCAAGCAAGTCAGATTTAAACCTAACCCAAGGCGAAGAATAGAGCAATGCATTAGATAATGGGATATTCCTGCTACTGCCTACATTTTATAAACACAGAATCCCTCTGTTCACATAAAAGTTTAGCATATCTGCCTTCAGGAACCAGGATTGTGCCTGCCATGAGACAGAACACCTCAGGCAGCAGATTTTGGACTCCTATTGTTTGGACTTTTATTCTTTTTTTGCCTCATGCAGAAAAATATTTTGTATCATCCCTGTCAAATAGCAGGTTTGGAACATGAGTGCTATAAAGTCTGACTGCAAATTACAGCTTGTCCAACCATAGAAGTGACTTTCCATCCCATGGCCCTTTTTAGAAATGTAATCAGAAATACCTTATTTTTTCTTGATCAACAGATTTGTACCCCGTCTTTCCATCTAATAGATACCCAAGGCACCTAATGATATCAATTAAAAAAAATATTTAAACAATAAAAATAATTATAAACATTGACCATAGGTAGGAGCCCACCCCTCAATTTATCATTTTAGATGCCTGCTGAACACATTTATTTCAGCAAGCCTACCCAGACATAGGGATGCGGGTGGCGCTGTGGGTCAAACCACAGAGCCTAGGGCTTGCCGATCAGAAGGTCAGCGGTTTGAATCCCCGCGACGGGATGAGCTCCCATTGCTCAGTCCCTGCTCCTGCCAACCTAGCAGTTTGAAAGCACAAAGTGCAAGTAGATAAATAAGTACCGCTCCAGCGGGAAGGTAAATGGCATTTCCATGCTCTGCTCTGGTTCACCAGAAGCAGATTAGTCATGCTGGCCACATGACCCGGAAGCTGTATGCCGGCTTCCTCGGCCAGTAAAGCAAGATGAGTGCCGCAACCCCAGAGTCGACTGAACCTAATGCTCAGGGGTCCATTTACCTTTATCTACCCAGACATATAATTTAGTTACCTAGATACATTTTAAAAGCTTTACTTATTTTATCTGTGTTTTCATTATTATTATTTTATGTATATTTTAGAGTTATTTTATGTGGATTTTAGCTGTATTTTATCTGACGGTTGTTGTTTTTACTATACACGCTGCTTAGAGAGCTTTTTGATTAAGCAGTTTATAAATCTTTCCCAATAAATAAACCAAGCCAATTAAAGACTAAGTGCAGACAGAATGGTAGACAAAACTTAAGTTTTAAAAAACCCAACAACTGTTCAGGTAAATTAAACATCAGCTGGAAGGAACAGAGAAATTCTAGAACAGAAGGGTAAGGCAAAACATAATTTTCTGAGGGGAATGCTTCATAATATCCATCTATCTATCCACTCGCCCATCTATTTAACAGCAATGTTTGACTGCAGTTTTAAATAAAATAAAAAGTAATAAATAAATAAATAAATAAATAAATAAATAAATAAATAATAAATCCCTGAACCTATTCCTTAGTTTCTAAAACACATGAGGCCAGTTTTAAATGAGAGCATGAAATGAATGGGGAGCCTGTTGAGAAATGACAGTGTACCAGCTGCCGCTGCAGAAATATTGATAGGAAAAATGTGTGAGGCGAGAAAATAATAAGAGCTTCTGTAAGCCTTGAGCATACTTTTCGCCTCTGAGACTGGTTTGTTTAACCCTATGAACCGATGCTCAGTCTCTGTCACAGTGCATCAACCTCTCCCTGTTGGAAGAAGAAAATTAGCTTGTGGCATGCTTGCTGGTTATTATTTTCCTCTCTGGTACTCCAGCCTGTGTCGGGGCATCTATTGCCTGAGAATAATATCTGCTGGGCTCCAGAGCACAATTAACTGTTTACTAAGTGCCCTGCGGGACGCGGGTGGCGCTGTGGGTAAAACCTCAGCACCTAGGACTTGCCGATCGCATGGTCGGCGGTTCGAATCCCCGCGGCGGGGTGCGCTCCCATCGTTCGGTCCCAGCACCTGCCAACCTAGCAGTTCGAAAGCACCCCCGGGTGCAAGTAGATAAATAAGGACCGCTTACCAGCAGGAAGGTAAACGGCGTTCCGTGTGCTGCGCTGGCTCGCCAGATGCAGCTTGTCACGCTGGCCACGTGACCCGGAAGTGTCTGCGGACAGCGCTGGCTCCCGGCCTATAGAGTGAGATGAGCGCACAACCCTAGAGTCTGTCAAGACTGGCCCGTACGGGCAGGGGTACCTTTACCTTTAAGTACCCTGCAGTGTTGGGCACTGACCAAACAAGGAACTTAAGAAGGTGAAGAAGAGCCCTTTGGGACATCAGAACAAAGGTCCAACAAACCCAGCATCATATTTTCTAAAGTGGTTGGCCCTCTGGGAAGCACACAACTAGTACATGAAGGCAATAGCCCTCACCAGCTGTTGGCTTTCAGCAACTCTTATTACAGTGGTACCTCGGGTTAATAACTTAATTCGTTCTGGAGGCCCATTCTTAACCTAGAACTGTTCTTAACCTGAGGTACCACTTTAGCTAATGGGGCCTCCCCCCGCTGCCGCACCGCCGCCATGCAATTTCTGTTCTCATCCTGAAGCAAAGTTCTTAACCTGAGGTACTATTTCTGGGTTCGCGGAGTCTGTAACCTGAAGTGTCTGTAACCTGAAGCGTCTGTGACCCAAGGTACCACTGTACTCTTAATGTCTTCGTCGGCATCCAATGTTGGTGCATAATGCTTAGAATAGTAGCCTGCTGGCTTTTTTGCGAGTTTTATTCAATGGGATGAAATCCACTCATTAATGCCAGTAGGGACTTCTGACAAGAGCTTCACAAGATCATTTTTGATAGCAAAGCCTACTCCATGTATTCAATGTTCTTGTTCAGGTAGACCTTTCCAGAAGAATGTGTAGCCTCCTTTTTCTTCCTTCATTTGTCCCTCTCCTGCTCTTCGAGTTTCTTGAAGCAATGAAATATTGCTGTTAAAATGTTGCAACTACCTTGCAATGATGGCAGTCCTGCGTTTGGGACACTCACACGCTGGATCATCACCTTGTCATGGTGAGTGGGCTTGCGCATTCCTATGACCCTTGTGAACGAAGCCATCAGGAGTCTCGTACTCCCAGCAGGGTCACCCAAGGTGGTAAGGTCAAAGGGGAGGACCTAGAAAAAGAATGATCCAATAAGTCCTCAATGGCAGAGCAGGCGGAAGATATCAAGTGGTATGTTACAATGGATGTGAAGGCAGATGAAGGCTACAGCAGATTAGAGTCTACCGGTCATCATGATATTCATGCCAGCCTTACTGCGAAGACTATGCGCTGGTCAGTGTGCACTGATCTATACACATAAAACAAATTCACACACAGGCGTCTTCCAATGAGAGTTATTACTAGGTCACATCCCACTCAGCTACCATGAATGATTCTTAACTCCTCTGGAATCCATAAAAGACGGTGGCCATCATCACAACATGTGGCAGTGAGCTTTGTAAATTCATTATAGTGTAAGCCATCCTGGGACATGCTGGAAAAGGGCAGAGAATAAATTTGATGATGATCCATCTTGTGAATAAAAACTTCCTTTTGTATTTCATCTCCAACCAATTGCATTAAGTGACCCCCAAGTTCTGGCACTATAACAGAGATGGGGGGGGGGAGAGATCTGTCTGCATACACACCAGTCATCATTCAAAATGCTTGTTGACACTGCTAAAGAACTCCAAACAATTAGGAAAGACTTTACATTTCAAAAACCATGCTGATTTTTCAACAAGACAAGTGCTTCAGCTTTTAATAATTCTACCTTAAAGACACTTTCTATCAATTTTTTCAGAACATAACACGTGCTGCTTCTTGAGTCTCTCACGAGGAGGATCTTTTAGTGATAATTTGCATATTTCTGTTTCATGACAGTGATTCAGATTTGGCTTCTAATAAGAACTTTAGGGTGGGGATTTAATATTACCTTTGTCAGTAACAAAAACGACAGCTGGTCGCATCAACTTGCATTGTTCTTGTGATGCCTTCTCTGAAAGAAAAATGATTCAGGCAACCATTTTGAGTGATCCTCATAAAAGTGCGGCCTAACAGTGGATTTTGGAATTTACATTTAACAGTATTTGATATTTTACTTGTAACTCATTGAGTAGCACCCAACTAACTTGTTCTATTAGTCCAAGTCATTTCACTTTTGCAAGTGTGCCCTGCAGACCGCCCCCCCCCCCAAAATCTGCTCTGGAGGCTTGGGAGCGAGAAACCCAGAAGAGGTTTAGGAGACACACGAAGGGAGATGGGAGACGTTCTGCTGTGCAAGCAGAAAGCATTGCAATGGTGGAAGTAGCCTGTTATCTTAAAGGATAAATGGCATAGAATGTTTAGCATTTGATTCTTTGAGAGTTTAGTAGTGTGTTTCTCCAATACAGGTCTTTGATACTAACTGGCAGGAATCTCTTTTAAATGATGTGCTGAGTGAACTTACCGCAGAATCACAGAGAGGACACACACACACACACACACACACACACATGCACACACATCTCTATCTCTATAGAAATAGATATAGCTATAGATGATATAGATATATATGAATGATTTTCAGTTTTATACATTTCAATCATTTTACAATCATTTTAACATTTTGAAACTTGACTTCCTTCCCCCCCCCCAAACAGCTAGAATATTATACGCACAGAAATGGAAAGCAGAGAAGATTCTAACAAAGGAGGAGTGGCTTTTAAAAGTAATGGACTATGCAGAAATGGCAAAGCTTACAGCAACCTTGATGAACGTTTTATAGAAGAAAGGAGGCTTCTTCTTTTTTTGGACTACTACAATCAAATGAAATCATGGGCAGGATTCGAGATAGAAGCAGTGGAAGAAAAACAATAAAGTAATAGTATCAGAGGAATTTCTCTAACAGAGTTTGAAATATAATGCAGTCGAAAAGCATTTGAACAAAAACATGGTGGGGGTGGAAGTCAATACATGAAACAATGTTACTACAGTATTTAATCTGAAGTCAATTTGGAAAAATTTGGACAATCTATAAAAATTATATTATAAAAGAGGGGCTGATTTAAGAATTTTATACCCCAAGTATAAATGTTCTATTTTAATAGTGTGTAGGGAAAAAATGATGTATTTCAGATAGTGCAACTCTTTTTCTCCATGTTGCACAGGAAGTCTTTAAGAACCTGAACTTGAATCTTTGACTGCGTCACTCTAGAAACTGAGCCAATAGGTAGCTTTCCATAAGGGTTCAAGTGTCTACAGGTCTGACTTTCAGATTACTCTTCATGTCAGTTCTCTTTTATTTCCCAATTATTGCCATTAACTTGTTTGTAGTGCTGCCCATTAAGACTTGGGAAATCAAATTGGTAACATTGATGGGGGGGGGAGGAAATAAGCTCTTATAAAAAAGACAATGTCCATAAATAATAAATTATTATTATTATTATTATTATTATTATTATTATTATTATTAGACATTCGGGGGGTGGGGAGAACCCCCAAGAGGAGCCAAGAGCATCACAGCAAGCAAAAGACACCACACACAAAGGCCCAGGCACACACAAACAAACAAACAAAGGCACCAACACACTCCTTCCCAACTCAGGTTTCCTGGGACACATTTCTCAAAACAGAATAAAGTCACTGTCTGTTGAGTCCCTTTGCCCCCATTGCTGAAAGCAGAAATAGAAGCTACAGTAAACATCTATCAAAAAGAGTTTAATTAAAACATTAAACATCATGCCACAGAGAAATCTCCTTTTCCGGCAATAAAACCTCTTCTCCGAGTTAATTATTTAATGTAAAGTATTTGCTTCCCTCTGTCTGTATATGAGAGATTAACATATTAATGCAAATGTAATTATGTTGCAAAAATTCCTTTTTAATTTGCACTGTATTTCAGCATGTGAGGTTCGCTTGAAAAGTAGTTGTCCTCCTTTCTTTTTTTGTAACCTCCAAACATAGAAGGGCATATCATGTTTATGATTGTTGCTGTAACTGGCTACAAAACAAACAAACAAGCACAATTCTTTGTCTTTTGCTTGCTGGTGTTTTCTGGAACTCTAGAGTTCGATGTGGATTTGTTGGAGGAAGTTTGTGCAAAATTTGGAGAGAGATTTGATGCAGGGTTTTCCCCCTTGTGTGCTACCTGACAGGGCTACTTGGGTCGCCTTCCAAGAAACTTGAAGGTGGTCCAATATTCAATGAAAATATGTATTCCACAGAATGGTAGAAAATCTAGAAATTCACTGTTCATGGCTTGTCCCTGCCGTGTTCTCAAGCACAACTCTCTCTTCCACCTCATGTTACCATGCATAGAATGGCTTGAAGCCTTCTGCCTTCACTATTTCAGCATTCCTAGGAATCCCAATAGTGTGTCTGATTCCAAGAGGAAACATGTGGCAAGGGAAAATGGATATTAGCTAAATTGTCACTATCATGTATCAAACACTGTACACTTAAGGTTGGTGGATATGAGAAGTAGCTGGAGTGAAGGGCACTGGTGGAGGAAGAGGAGTGGGGGGCGCACTGCCCTCGGAAGCACGATCCACAGGGTGCCATCACTGTGGCACACCTCGCCCCCAGGACATGTGCCATGCCCATGTGGGCAGCGCGCCACACCCCTGGGACACGCGCCAGCCCCACCCCCGCCTGCTCTCCGCCCCCGGTGCCGGAGCATGAAGCTCCACCACTGGTGAAGGATTAAATATTTTGGATTATTTTAATGTTTTTGTTTTTTAAAAAACAACCCAGCCTTTTTTGTGAGTGTGTATATGGGGTCTAAAGGGGGGAAATGGTTTCGTGGGTCTTTAAGGGACATAGGGGAATACACAAGGAACATGGATTCAACAAAAATGGCCGCATCCCTCATTTTGCAAGCAAAATGCAAAAAGCGCCCCTCAGAGAGGCAAACTCTGAATGCAACCCTTTGTACTTCAGAGGTGGCCCTGTTCCTACAGTGATGGTTTTCAGAGTTCTAGCCAGTAGGCATGTGGACATTTTGACGGGGGTGGGGTGGGTGTGAGACACCCTAACTACAAAACTCTCTGCATTGGGAAATGTGGTTGGCTCCCTGTTTCCAATGCTATTAGGATTTACTCATTTATTTATTTCATAAAATTTATGTTGCTTGATTGTAGGAGAAACCTCAAAAGTGTTTGGGTTGTTTTTTTTAAAAAAAAGGCTATAACAATAAAATTCTAACTTAAAAATTTACAGCTACAATTCAAAACATATAGGAAGTCAAAACCCCAATAGAATATACTAAAGCAAATTAAAGCTCATACAAACTTTCTAAACATCTGAGTAGGTTTGCTTAAATAAGAATGTCTTCAGCAGGTGCCAAAGTAGTAGTAGCAGCAGTAATAGTTGTAACAGTGTACATTAATTTATGAATTACCTTTCAAAAGCTGATTTACAAACATATCATAACATATCCCCAGCTAAGAATAGTTTTAAAGGCACTGCAAACCACAACTGAATCGAAGTTCTAAGCAAACACCTAAGGCAGATACTTCTCTAACCAGCAAGAAAAGCATCTCAAAACAAAAATGCCTTCACTTTTTACCTGCCATTATTTTAGCTGGTGTGTTGCTGGACCTCAGTTAAAAAGAGCCCAGGGGGAGAGGTTTTTCTCACATTTTCAATGTTGGTATATGGTTGGTATTGCCTTACTTGTCTGGAATCTGTATAGCAAGGAACCTGATCAAAATTGGCTCTAAGGCTTTCTGGGTAGGGGCTGAAACCAGAAAGAGAAAACTCTTGCAATTGATGAGTTGACCCTTGGGTGGCCTAAGGGTATGGGCATGTGTAGTATTTTTGGAAAGAATTATTGCATATATTAATATCGTGCAGTTTGAAGCCACTGGGTGCATGAAAAATGAGCCCTTTTGGCATTGTCCAAACCCATTAGTTATTATTCAAACTTTCACTTGCAGAACTTTCCTCAAAAACACAACAAAAGCAACAAAGATACATTTTTAAAAATCCACATGTCTTGTGTGCCCCCTGCACAGGCTCAGCATCTTAGAGCTAAAATAACCTAATAATCAGGGATGGAAGACAGGAGTGCCTGGCGTGCTCTGGTCCATGGGGTCATGAAGAGTCGGACCCAACTAAACGACTAAACAACAACAGCAACAAATCAGAAATGAGAACAGTAGCTCTCTCTCACACAGGCTTCATCAGCCTGCATTACCAGCAGAGCTTTATTTACTTGATTTTCTTACTCAAATGAGTTTGTTTGTTTGTTTGTTGGGGGGAGCCACCACCCTTCCAAGGTGGAGAGTTTGCAATTCAGTAGCCTCATCACATGATCAAAGGTTACATTCAGTTTAGAGAACAATCAACAGTTAATTATCAGTCTGCAAAAAGCTCAGAGAGAACTCTTCTTGTTTTTCTAAAGCTTAAATGGAATCTTCCAGTTAAGCCCCTTTTCACCAATACACAGGCATTCCTATTTCAGTGTGAATTAAACCAATTATACTTAAGAGTTTGGTGTAGTTCACCCATTGTCTGAGACAGTATATCCTAGGATGACAATGATTTTGATTACCTTTCCAAGTTAAGCACTTTATTGCTACAATTCTCAACTGGGCTTTTTTTTTTTTTAAAGAGTACCAATTGTGATTCAGAAAGTTTTTGATATAAACCTATCTCAAGCCAAATTCAGGAAATAAAATACTTTTCATCTAAATGGTACTCTGCTATCCACTCTACACTTAAGGCCCCCTTAATGAATCCTCTAAAAAGATTTATATTTATGTGAATACCTGGGGGTAGGGAACCCTCTTCTTCAGAACTCAAAATTAAAATGGTACTATTATATAAAAATAAAAAAACCCTTAGGCTTCCAAGCTGTGCTTTGTGTGCAAATAGACTTGAGTTAAGGTTCAATTTCAGAAGAAAAGATGGCACAATATTTGCAACAAAAAGAATAAAATACTTTTTTATATAGAGGTAGTTTGGGGAAAATTTCTAATGAATCCTATCCAACCATAAAATCATGTAGAAAATGAATCCTATCTGACAATGAAATAAAACTGAAACAAATTATAAGACTCCTATATTCGGAGAACAAATTAATTTCATGTTTGGAATACTAATTGTACACTGTATGGCCTATAACTATTTATTGTGCCTGCTTAGACTGTCACCAAAGATGGTTCTAAAAAAATATAATGAGCAACTTGTTCCTGTCTATAACACCAAAGGAGAACAGAGCAGAGGCTCATGGGATGTTAGAGAAACATAATGTGTACCATATAATTCACTCTCACTGGACACTGCATGGTGCCAGAGTTTTGAAAGTTGTTCCAGTTGTCCTATGAGGCATGAACTAAGAGGAAAATGAATTTTAATGGAAGTGATAATAGGCCTGTTGTGAATTTAATTTGACACTTTTTTTGGTACAGTTCACTGGAAAAGCAGCAACAGCAAAACGGAGAGAGAGGGGGGTTCTATGACACTGTACCCTAACTTTCCTAGCAAGGCTGCCTGGATGGGTGCTAGATAAAGAGAGATCAAATTCAAAGGCAAAAAGACAGAGAGAAAAGTATGCTTGTTGCTACAGAAAGCTTGCAAGCACAATAATACTTAAGTTGTGTTTAAGCAGATGTTTATATGAATTAGTTGACGGAAACCCCTCCATCACTTTGGGTGAGTTCCAATGCAGCCTGGGTAGGTATCTACTCAAATAGCAAGGCTTTTCCTTCATATCCTCCTTTCTATAGCCTACTACCACCCCTGCATTCATGCACCCCAAATACCTGTGCTGGAGAGGGATCTCCTGAGCAGATTTTATAAGCAGGGGTATCAAAGAAAAAAGTGGAAATACTGTTGTGCAAATGGATTTCTATCATACAAGAAGGTGAACATTGTTGGATGTCATCTTTTGACAACAGATTGCATAACTGTACTATTTTCACGGTCAGAAAATAATTCCTTTCTATTCTGTGCTTAAAAGCAGAGGTAGCCAATGCAATGACCTCCAGGTGTTGGTCGACTCCATATTATATCAACTTCAGCCAAGTCAAAGAGAAGGACCCTCATTCCTGTCCTCTGACTGCTGCTGGCACTGATGCCAGTGGGGGCTACCATCTTTTTTTATGAGGGCCTCCATATTTTTTTTAAAATAATTCTTCTGAATATGCTATGTCCTGATGCTCATTTCAAAGGCACTGTGAGGGGCCATGGCAACCTGAAAGGATGATAATTTGCATTTCTTCTTCCACAAGTGGTGGAGGAGCAATCTATTAAAGACAGCATGCACATAGCCTTCTTTGCCACTAGTTCATCATCAATTTATTTACATGGTTTTCCTTGGTAGAAGCATGCTCAAAGCATGATGGTTAAGGTAATCCCTTTCCAAGGACAATAAAACTTAGCCTGACCCCTAAAAAAAATATATTTTCCAGCTCAACATCTTAAACACTTTGAGGGGGTAATGAGAACGTAGCTGAAAATGGCCCTAGAGTTGTCTCCTTTCAACTTCAACTTCCTGCAAAACCCTTTTCTTAGGTCCTGTGGCCCCTCACATCCTACTTCTGGCTGGACTCATTTCTTATCACTTCACAGTCCATAGCTAAACTAAGGGATTCACTACCACAACATATGGTAATGGCTACCAAGTTAGACGGCTTTAAGGGGCTTAGAGAATTCATGCAGGATCAGGCTGCCATTTCATAGAATCAGAAAATTGTAGAGTTGGAATAGACCAAAAGGGTCATATCGTCCAACCCCCTGCAATGTAGAAATCTCTTGCTCAACGTGGGGCTCAAACCCATGACCTTCATATTAAGAGTCTCATGCTGTATTGACTGAGCTATCTGATTGCTGGGGAATAGCTGGAGGTTGCTATTGCTTCCGTGTTCAACTTAAGGGCTTCTCAAAGACATCTGGTTGTCTACTGTGTGAAAGGGGATGCTGAAATAGATAGGCATTGAGTCTGATCCAACAGGGTTCTTTATTTGTTGGCTGTGAGTCCTGAAAGACCTGCTCCATGCTTTGCTCAACTGTTTGACCTGGCCTGGGAGAGCAGGGCTCTGACTGATACCAGCTACAATGTATGTATGTATGTATGTATGTATGTATGTATGTATGTATGTATGTATCTTGCATTGTTATCTCATTAAGAGATCAAGCTGCAGGGGCAAACTATATAATTCACACAAAGGTATGAAAAAAGCTGGTTCTCCAGTGGAGCCACAAGTGAGAGCTGAGTGCAGGGTAGGGACTGTATGTGAACAAACTACCCTAGAAGTAGCATGTCTCTCAAAACACCCCATACACCATAAAATAGAATTGTAGAGTTGGAAGGCAACCTGAGAATCATCAAGTCCTACACCCTGAAATGCAAGAATATACAACTTTCCCATACACGGATTGAACCTGTAACCTTGGCATTATCAGCACCACCCTGAACTGTCTATGTGCAGACTGTACAAAAATTGGACTTACCTGTTTGTTATCCCTTATTTGATGAGTAATCTATAGTTCTGCTAGGTTATGTAGCACAATTCCATTTTCCTATGGCTCATTAGGATTGCCAAAGACTGATTGCCTTCAATCAATCAATATTTGCACTGAGTTATATAAATTTGGTGCAGACCTGTTTTCTTCTCCTCAGTAGCCTTAAATGCATCCTAGTACGTACAGTATTTTGCAGAGCAATGTGAGGCTGCATGGGGTTTTCTTAATAAGTGTTGATAGGAAGTAATGAACCTTCACAGGCAGGCATTCACCATAAGTTTGTGGTATCAGCAAGCCATTTAACGCAGCCACTTAAAATTCATCCATTTGCATTCTGGCTGACACTCAGGTTGCCTTTTAAAAAAAGAAGAAGAAGCAATGTTACATACATTAGTTAAGCAGCCAGACATCATGTGAGTGTTTTTGTATATTAGTCGTGTGTTTATTTCAATCAGCTTACATAGCAAGTATAACGAGGACAGGATGTTTCGTGTCTGCTTATTCAATCTGCATCTGTTGTCATAGATGCACTGAGCCAATTGAAATCTCAGCCAAGAGATAATACAGGAGATGAGAATGGGGAGCGTTCTAATTATGATATTTCATGCCAACCCATCCTACCCCTGAGCTGAACCGCACTCTCTGCTCTCGGCTGGCTGAATGAGAGATCTCCAGGTTTGCAAACAATTTCATTTTTTAAAAAGACACCGTGGATCCAGATGCTGCTGTGTTATTTAAGGTTCAAAACTGCATGCACGAAATGCCTGAAATTAAATTTCAGTCTGCTAGTAATGAGACAACTGGTACTGCATAGGATGCATCTGAAATGCAGCCACTGACTTCCTGTCTAAGGGACAGCTGAAAGTGGGGGGGGGGGGGAGTCAATTGCAAGGGAAGGAGAGAGAGCTACCCTGATATGAGGAACACCAGCAGGATCAGAACAAGGAAATATCTAGTCCTATACTTTTTGCAGTGGCCAGGATGAAGCACTTAACCTCCCCCATGTGCAACTTGTCCTCCACAACTAGGAATCAATGAACACGACAATTTTTGTTTCTCTCCGTTCCACATTTTTTGCCGAGCTTAAATTAAGTTCTCCACATTTCCACATCAGTTTGTGTGTGTGTGTGTTCTGAAAATTCACCAGCATCTTAATGCAAATTTCTCATAATGTTTGTTTGCAATTTTGCCTAATATATAAATTCCCCCCACCCAAAAGCAGTTTTCCCTACTATAATGCATTTTGGTCTATTATTTGCACTAAACAATGCATTTATATGCATGCTGCTAATGCCCACTATACAAGTAGATGCACAACCTGCTGGTGTCTACACATTTTTGCATGCATTATTCGGCTGGAAAACTCTGCAATTTAAGCCGGGTAAGTGAGAATTTCAAAGGATCGCTGGTTCTGGTTTGTATCTTGTTTTGAAACGTGCAAATTAGGTAAGTTTGCCTTTCCATGCGAACTGAATTGAATTGCTCCCCCGGCCACAGCTTCTTCTGTCTACTGTTTTTCTTCAGCAGCTCTCTCAGAGTGGGACTGAAGAGAAAAAAGCCAAGATAGATGTTGCAAAGGAAAAACAACCCAGCACCTCCCTGCTCCAGCCTCTTACTCATGCTATGCCATGGGTAGGCAGACTAAGGCCCGGGGGCCGGATCCGGCCAAATCGCCTTCTAAATCCAGTCTACAAATAATAATAATAATAATAATAATAATAATAATAATAATAATAATAATACCCCGCCCATCTGTCTGGGTTTCCCCAGCGACTCTGGGTGGCTTACAGCACATACAAAATTGTAAAACATTAGACATTTAAAAAAATTCCAATACAGGGTTGCCTTCAGATGTCTTCTAAAAGTCAGATAGTTGTTTATTTCCTTGACATTTGATGGGAGGGCATTCCACAGGGCGGGCACCACTACCAAGAAGGCCCTCTGCCTGGTTCCCTGTAACCTCGCAGTGAGGGAACCGCCAGAAGGCCCTCAGCGCTGGACCTCAGGCTGAACAATGGGGGTGAAGATGCTCTTTCAGGTATACTGGGCTGAGGCCGTTTAGGGCTTTAAAGGTCAGCACCAACACTTTGAATTGTGCTCGGAAATGAACTGGGAGCCAATGTAGGTCTTTCAAGACCGGTGTTATGTGGTCTCGGCGGCCGCCCCCAGTCACCAGTCTAGCTGCCACATTCTGGATTAGTTGTAGTTTCTGGGTCACCTTCAAAGGCACCCCCATGTAAAGCGCATTGCAGTAGTCCAAGCGAGAGATAACCAGAGCATGCACCACTCTGGCGAGACAGTCCAGATGGAGCTGATAAACAGCTGCCCTGGACACAGAATTGACCTGTGTGAAATGACTCCCAGGCTGTGCACCTGGTTCTTCAGGGTCCACAGTTGCCCCATTTAGGAACAGGAGGTCCCCCAAACCTGCCTGTTCCCTGTCCCCCAAAACAGTACTTCTGTCTTGTCAGTAAGATGCAGTGGGTGGGTTTTTGGAGAAGACCTTGGTTGTGGGGGTGGAATGTTCTTCCCAGAGAGTTTACCTGGCCTCTATTTGGAAGGGGGGAGTTCCTTTCAATGCCAAGCAAAAAGACCCCAGGTTTTTAAAGCTATATTAATATTTTGAGATATTTAATATTTGCAATTCTCCTTAAATTTACAGTGTTATAGATCTATGGTACACTGTATTGTATTTTATTTATACTGGAGACTGCCCAGTGAATGTTATTGCTATAATTGTGGCTGCCCCCATTCTGTGGCATAGCATTCCTGTAGAGATATGACAGGAGGCCTCTATCTGCACTTTCTGGAAATAACTGAAGGCATTTTTGTTCCAACTGTCTCTCCCAACTGGAGAAAGGGGCCTTTACTTGCTAGGGTTTTACTTTAAAATGTATTTGTTGTTTTTGTGTTTTTAACAGGTTTTCATTATCTTATATGTGAAATGCCTTGAGGTGGTGATTTAGAAAATGATTAATAAGTCAACGATTAAAAGAATCAAAATCAAAATACAAAGACTAATATTGGGTGACATATGAAGTTGGTCCAAATCGTCATCGGTAGGGATGGGCCTGGCCTCTGTTCCTTCATCTCTAAACAGAAAGAAGCAGCACCTTCCCTAGTGAGGAGATAAATACATTACTTCCAAGGTTCATTTGTTTTTAAAGTGCTTTTGGTGTGTGTGTATGTGTGATTTCTTCATGAAGAAAATTAGTTGTGATGGGAAAGTCTTTCATTTTGGAGCTCAAATTGACTGTCTGCCGATGGGAAAAGGAGAGTCTGAGGACTGCTGGATAGAAACCAGATTGCTCAGCTTGACTCGTGAACCCTGCTGATAATGCTAATATTGTACTGCGCTGCTAATAATAATTCCTCCGTAGTTCAGTCTGGTAGGGGGTCTGTGCCTTCAAAACAGGATGATGGGATAACTTCTTTGCCTTCCTACCAGCACACAGTTCTGAGGAATCGTAGTTTGGCATTTAATGATAACTCTAAAGCTCTGTGTAGCATTAGAATTTTTCTTTTTAGTCTCTCTTTTTTCTTTTACAGTAAGCCTGGCATCTTGGATGCTCATTTATATTCTAAGCATCACTCATTCACCTTGCCCAGTAACTTAATCCATATGTCTATTACCTCCTTGCAATCTGTTCTTCTCCCGTTTACTCCTAAATTGTGTATTATTACATTAAAAGGGTCGCATGTGTTTTTTACTCCTACATTGGCACAAGTAATGGATCTTCACCAGCTGCACCAGTCCCTCCCCCTCTCACTGTTGCACAAACACTTTGATCATGGTACCTCCTATATCCCTTGCCTCTTGCAGGAATAATGCCCCTACACATCCATAAACACACCCACACATATCCAGCCCTAAAAGCTTAGCAAAGGGATGCAGTTGATAGATTGGGCACAGTATCGAGGTGTACATAGTCCTGGAGGCTGCTGCTGGAAGAACAATCTCCTTTCCTCCCCACAACATCATTTTCCTGTTTCAAAAGCTTTGCTCATACCCTTCAAGGCTTTTGATCAATCTAAAGGCAGTGTGTTTTATGAATGAAATGTGAAGGAAGGCTTGAAGCTCAGTGGCAGATGGCTGCAATGGACCTTGCCATTTTCTCAACAGATTTAATCACTGCTTCAGAAAAAATATATAAAACCAAACAGGGCTGCTCTTTATAACAGCATCTGCATTCACATCCTTTCTCTCTCTCTTCATTTTAAATTGAAACTTTCCTCTTAACACTGGTTAGAATTGCCAAGTTGAGACCCTGACAGGATGCTTGTAGCGTAAGGTGGGGAATTCAGTTAGTAGGCACAACTTCTCCTGCCAGTACTTTACTTTTGATTATACCGTATTTTTCGCTCTATAAGACGCAACAGACCATAAGACACACCTAGTTTTTGGAATAGGAAAACACGGGGGGGGGAATTCTGAATCCCAGAAGCCAGGACAGCAAGCAGGATCACTGTGCAGCTTATGGGATAGCCCCACGCAGCCTCTCCCGGGCAAGGGGAGCCTTCATCCCCCTGACCGGGAGAGGCTGTGTGCGGCTAAGGTTCCCCCACACTCCACGCGCCTCTTTAAAGGGAGCGCTGAGCAGAGCCTCCCGCTGCATTCACTCCATAAGACGCACACACATTTCCCCTTACTTTTTTAGGAGGGGGAAAGTGTGTCTTATAGAGCGAAAAATACGGCACATTCTTCACCTGGTGAAATAAACCTGCTTATGCTATTGTTCAAGGTACAGGACCACATTCTCAAGGTCTAGACCTGACAACTCTAACTTGAATCCACAACTGGATTTCACATTCAAAGAAATTGCTGCTTTAAATGTCCATTTTAATGAATTTAGAGGAAAACAAAGCAGAGTTTAAACACAATGTGCACCGTTTCTCAGGAGAGGAGTTCCACACATCTATACTTACTCCAGTTGGATGGCAGATAGCCCCAGGATTTGCCATCTCCCAGGCCTGTAGTGATCCCATTGGCTTAGTAGCAGGATTTCCCCAATTTACATCCAGGATCCAGATGGGTATGGAGGCCAGAGGCCACTAGGGTATATTTCCACCTACAGGGCCAAGCAGCACTTCTTCATTCCACCCACCCATGCCCAAAGTGAAGATGATGTCCACAGGTAAGGTTGTGAGAAGGTATGGTTGCATTGCCAACCAGACCAGGTCCTTCAGGCAGGAAACAGTACTGGGGCATGACAACAGTGTGCCTTCTCATAGCACTGCTTGGACAAGAAACATAGCTGGCTTAGATCAAAGTCCAGCACTGTGATCTGTGGGAGTCATAAAGCTGTAGCCAGTGAATATGATTTAACAGGAAATGAGGATAAAGAAGTTATACAGCGACCAATTCAGGAATCTGGTTTGACAGGGCAAGTCCAAGGGCAGATGAGGAAGGAAGAGGCTGTGATTACTCCTCAAACAACACAAATGGAGAGATCCAAAGTCCTGCAGGAACAAAAGCCACTGCATTGGAAGATTGAACTTGGAGAGTGTTTGGAAGTGTTTGGAGTCAAGGAAGCTCTTAACTCTAGTGGGACTATGAAACAGGTGGACAACTATCTTTTAAATAACTATTTTTTTGGATTACAAAGATGACGATGGGGAGTGGGACTGTGGGGAATGGGCTAGTCTGATGAAAGACAATGGAAATTATTACCGGATGGAATCCCCCGGAGACCCACTCCCCAAGGAGAAAGGGGAGAAACTACGAAAGAAACTAACAAAAGACAAAGAAGTGCGTAAGCACAAACAAGAACAAGAAAATCTGCAGAAGGGGCCTAGAAGAGACTTAAGGGCCTCGGACATAAGAACACCAGATTGATGGACTGGATGTAATGGACAGAAAGGACTGACATAATCCGAAACCAGGAAGAAGGGACGTTGGATAAAAATTAGAGATATCAAGAAAAGAAAAATTTTAACTTTGAAATTAGTGTAACATTAATGAAATATCAGGGAACATGCTGGAAAGGAATTAAATTGGCTTTAGCAGAAATGATTTAAGGAGATATGTATGAATATGGTTTAAACTTTGAAATTTTAAGATTTTTAGGATAAGATAAGGCTAAAGAAATTAAGGCAAATTGAATAACAGAATATATTAAAAGATGGAAAGGATATGTTGAATTAATAAATAAGATAGATTGTTAAGATTAATTATTTAAATTAAAATTGAGAAATATGGGAAGAATTTGCTGGAATAATGAATTAAATTAGAATACAAAAAGGGAGGTGTGAGGAGGTTCAAGAAATAAGCAAATGAAAAGACGTAATTTGAGTTTTGTATTTTTTTCCTTCTTTTTGTTTTTTCTTTTTGTTTTATTTTTTGCTGTATTTTTCTGTTGTTTTTTTTCTTTTTTCGTGTTTATGTATTCATGAAACTTTGAATAAATATCATTTAAAAAAAGAGAGAGAATAATCCCACTGCTTCCCACAATGACCCATTGATTGTTTGACAATGTAGGTACCACATGGACCACAGATTGGCAGTGAGGTCCCTGGAGTGGTTAGAGTTGTACATCCTTGAGACATATCCTTCCCTCCTCTCTCCCACCTTCTCTTCCCTTGAAGCAAATGATGGTAAGATTTCGGAATGGACTAAAAATAAATGTGAGTAAGCATTAAACCTTAAACCAGTCTGCAAAAAGCCCTTTCTAAATGGATTCTGTTGAGACCGATAGTGTATTTACCATTATTTTCTAATCTTTGTCTTTTTGCTTTTTTATACTTTTACATTGTGTTCTGAGTGACAGTTGCATACCATTACTGCTTTTGCTCTTCAAGGGTTGCCTGTTCCTGCTGCTTATTTATAACCTAAGGTCTCTGTCATCTCTTTCTCATGTCAGGGAGTGTTGTATTGTGGTGGAACTGAGCCAAGAATTGTTATTGTTGCAACAATGTGTTATGAGTGCACAGCGCTATTCATCCGAGGCACTCAGCATGCATTATAGAAGTGCTTGTGTTCCATGCTTTTAAACACCAAAATGGAAGAGGGAGCATGAAACACAGGTCTCATCGCTTTTCTAAACTCTATTTTAATGTGACCATCAGAGTTCTTGCTACCATTAATTAGCATCTTTCATACACTCTATTACTTCTTGCATCCCCATCTATGATGTGTAAAGACAAAGGGCTGAAGTAAATTGCAAAAGCAGAATTCTGGTCAAATATTAGCCCTATTCAATCCAAAATTTGCATATAAGCAGCAAATTGCATGAGGTTATGCACGTGCAACTTGTACTTATGTTGACTCGGTGTGCATGATCTCAAACGCTGCAAAATCCCACTTCTTCTCCATGTGTTGACTGTATCTGTACTTGATCATGAGTTGGCTATGAGAACACTGGTTGCGTGTCAAGGTTCCCCAAGCCACCACTTAATAATTCACAATTCACACATAATTTTTGTTTGAGGTTTTTTGGCATAATTTTGGCCACAACTTTATTAAAATACATAAATGTGAGTGGTTGCTTAGGCATTGGTTATGACTATCTGTCCCCACGCCCAGGGACAGAACTGACTTCCGGATTCCAGTGAAAGCCAGTGAGGGAAAACAATATTGGGCAGAGCATGGAGCCAGGCACCAGACCCTCATCCCCCCTCCACATGCTCCTGGGGGCTTGCACAGCCCTAAGCCCCATTCAGGGGTACGGATGAAAGAATGGCAAGCCCCTGGATTCCTTTAACAGAATTCCCTTGCAGCAGCAGCATTGGAGGGGCAGGCACTTACCCCTCCACCAACCAATTTTTTAACCAATGCCTAACCGCAACCTTACAAGTTGTGACGATTTGCTAGGCAAAACCAAATGGCACCAGCCAATCAGCCAAATAGACAAAATTCCTACCAGGCCCCTGCCCCAAAAGCAGACAACCCCAGGACAGGCATAGCAAGGTCAACACAATAGCCCTAGATAAGGGAGGGTGGGCGGGTGATCCCATTCACTCAACAAAAGAGCTCAGTCAGTGCCGTGTGGCTTGATTTTATAACCTTTGGGCCTCCCCCCTAAATGGCAACACCAAAATTTGCCCAGTAACCCTACTGCCCAATCACTGCGGATGGTCATTCATACTAACCCGCCCAGCAACAGAGGGGTGGCCTGTCAGACCCCACCGCAACACATGCTTTCTATGAAAGGAGAACACACTATGCCAAACCAAAATCTGCCATCCTTTCAGTAGTGTTTTCTGTTAGATCAGAAATTCTGCTGGATAAGAACATAAGAAGAGCCTGCTGAATCAGGCTAGCGGCCCATCTAGCCCAGCATCCTGTTCTCACATCAGCCAACCAAATGCTTATGGGAAACCTACAAAGAGGACCTGAGCATTGTAGCACTCTCCCTGCCAGAAGTTTCCAGCAGTTTATCCATCAGAGTTAGTATCCACTGAAAGCCTTATTCTCCATGGATCTGTTTATTTTTTTATTTTTTAAAAGCAATTGGAATGCTGCCTTAACCCAATTAGAGACTGTGCACTCTTGTGTACAGTGCCTGCCCCTCCATTCTTGTTTTACTGATTAGGGCTGAACTGGCCATGGTTTTTATGGACTTATAACTTGCACCCCAGATTTCCAGTTTTCGCAGTGAGGAAACTGCCAGAAGATCCTCGGAAGTGGAATTCAACTTTAAAAACTTATGGCTCAAAGGCTTTCCTGGGGAAAAAAAAGTTTAAACAATATGGTGAAAAGTCATTAAAGAAAGCGCAATGCATTCCTCTCTTGGGAAGGAGCTCCAGAGCCTGGGCAGAGCCACTGAGAAAGCAATTTCACTGTTCCCAAGCAGAAGTATTTCAGCAGGTATGAGACACACAAGAGTGATTCCCATCAGATGTCGAGGAAATAAACTTTTAGAAGACATCTGAAGGCAGCCCTGTTTAGGGAAGTTTTTAACGTTTTATTGTGCTTTTAATATTCTGTTGGGAGCCGCCCAGAGTGGCTGGGAAAACCCAGCCAGATGGGTGGGGTATAAATAATAAATTATTATTATTATTATTATTATTATTATTATTATTATTATTATTATATCAGATTTCAATTGGCGTGAAGGTTGTTTAGTAAAAGGTAGTCCTTCACTTATCATAAGTGGTATTCAACTAAGTGTTACTCAGAGTACACTAACTGAAATTAATATATGGGACTTAGCCATGTTCATTACCGTAATTGTAATATGTTTCCACTGAGTGAAACTTATCTGAATACCACCCCCTGGACCTAAATAGTGCTGGGCTTTAATGCTCATCATCAGCACTCTGAATTATGCAGTTGTTTCAAGATGGCAATTACATAGTCACATTGGCAGTCACTTCTATAAGCCTATCTGATTCAACTGTAGTTCCCAAGAATGGAAGGAAGGAAGGAGATAAAAGTTTAATTATATTTTTCTTGGCCATCAATCAAAACTTAAGTGACTCATGCACTGATGTTATTGATGACCCAATACAGAACAGACTTTAAGCCTTTTGTCGCAGTAAGCTGGAATAATGCATTTTAAAGAGGCCCCAATAAAGTAAATGAGAGGCCTCTCCAGTAAATGCAGCCTTAAGATGACATCGGCCTCCAATATGGTGAATGACGGGCGCAAGCTGTTCTGTGGAAACAGATCTGCTCCCTCTCCTACTGCAGAAAGCGAGAAAATGCGCAGTAACACTCTGGGAGGGGAACGATCTCCTCAAACTTTGCTGGGTGTTGCTAGCTCCTATCACTCAATATGCAAAAATTGTACAAACATAGCAGTAAAGAAGTTGAACTCCAGTTTAAGTGTCGCCTGACAAGACAAACACATTCTGCCGCCTCTCTTCTTATCTTGTGAATGCTTTATCTCTGGGAGAGGGGAATAGCAGGTATTCTCCCTGTCTTTCAAATTCAGTCCTTGTGTGGAGGCTGACAGAATGCAGAAGGAGTGAGGAACGTTTAGGCACTCAGGCAAAGGGAGTGTCAGGCTTCCAGAAGGAAAAAAATGGAAGAGGATCTAAGAGCCAAACTACATGATGAATGGCATGCATGATTTCATGACATGTATCTACTGTACAGGGACAGTCCCCCAGTTCTTCAACCTTGGGTCCACAGATGATTGTGGACAACATCTCCTATAATCCCCAGACAACTTGGCCAATGGTAAGGGATGGTGGGACTTATGGTCCAACAACACCAACCAAGGAAGACTGTTCTGTATGTTTGAGTCTGCTATCCAAAGGGCTCTCTGATCCAAGTCTGGTTTAAAGATGAAGAATTGGCCTTGAAGTTGCCAATCGACAACCCCTGGGTAGTAGACTGAGTCACAGATTTCCCCATGGTTATGCTATATTTCTAATTATATGAGGTCTAATTATATGAGGTCAATTTCCATTTCTACATGTAAGTTCAGATGCACCCTATATGTATCTGTTTTTAAAGCAGCCGTGGGGATGGATGGATCACAACTGAGGACCCCAACATACAGGGAGGAGAGTTTAAAGTTGCCATACTTGTAATGTGTCCCCATTTGTGGAAGAAATATTGAATCCCCACCCCACAAACTCACATACCAAACTTGCTTGTGCTACTCTCTCTGATTCTGAAATAGTTTAAAGTTGTACAGTACCCTACATGTAAAAAGTGCTTAAAAATGCTAAGTAGCACACCTCAGTTCTATAGATTTACTAAAGGAAAGGCAGTATTTAGGAGCTCTTCATAATCTTTCTCAGTTATCATGAACCTTAGAGCATTTATTCTATACATAGTTTTTTTAAAAAACTACATTGGACCAGAAGATACCTTGCTTCCTACAAGCATCTTAAGAGAAATGCATCACCATCATAAACAAAAAAATATATTTGAACACAAAATCACCACTCCTTATCCTTATCTGTTCTCACTTCTACTATACACCATCTTTACCATCATCCCAATACAATTAACTTCATGTCATACTAAAACCTGCTAGCAAAGCCATTGTACTCATGCAGTGCAACATTATTTTAATAAACAGTGGCTCCTGCTGACTATAGGCATATGTAGATTGTGTGCCTGAGAAACAAGTTGATATTTTGTTAGTGTGGTTGGGTTTCTGCATGGGCAGTTGAGGTAGTGTAATATCAGAGACATCACCTTGCCAACAAAGGTCCGTATAGTTAAAGCCATGGTTTTCCCAGTAGTGACGTATGGACCATAAAGAAGGCTGATCGTCGAAGAATTGATGCTTTTGAATTATGGTGCTGGAGGAGACTCTTGGGAGTCCCATGGACTGCAAGAAGATCAAACCGATCCATTCTTAAGGAAATCAGCCCTGAGTGCTCACTGGAAGGACAGATCCTGAAGCTGAGGCTCCAATACTTTGGCCACCTCATGAGAAGAGAAGACTCCCTGGAAAATACCCTGATGTTGGGAAAGATGGAGGGCACAAGGAGAAGGGGACGACAGAAGCCGAGATGGTTGGATAGTGTTCTCGAAGCTACCAGCATGAGTTTGACCAAACTGCGGGAGGCAGTGGAAGACAGAAGTGCCTGGCGTTCTCTGGTCCATGGGGTCATGAAGAGTCGGACACTGGATGCCGATGAAGATATTAAGAGTACAGTGGTACCTTGGGTTACACACGCTTCAGGTTACAGAATCCGCTAACCTAGAAATAGTACCTCGGGTTAAGTACTTTGCTTCAGGATGAGAACAGAAATCGTGCTCCGGCGGTGCAGCAGCAGCAGGAGGCCCCATTAGCTAAAGTGGTGCTTCAGGTTAAGAATAGTTTCAGGTTAAGAATGGACCTCCAGAACAAATTAAGGACTTAACCCGAGGTACCACTGTACTAGCTCTCACCCAGTCCATGGCTTCTTGAAAACACCGTTCCAGCACTTGTGTAATAAAGGCAGAGAAAGAAATTGATGACAATTTGCTTCTACTACTTCCTGCCAGTCTTTTATCTCAAGTGACATGTATCGGTTGGCTCACTGCTGGTGGTTATTTTTTAATAATAACAATTATAGGTAGAGCGTGAATTGACTGCAAGCTACTCGACTCCTTGAGGTGAAAACAAAATTAAACTTCTCTTGAATTATAAAAGAAAGGAAAGGAAACATCAGCTGCTGCAAAGGATACAGAGATTTTGTCTGATCTTCACAGGGTGGGTAGGGAGATGTAAAATTACAATTTCAAGACAGAATGTGTAACAATACCTACCTAAGAGATGTATCTTATGTTGATTAGACTAGTGTTCCTCAATCTTGGATTGCCAAAAGTTATTGGATTTCAACTCTCATAACCCCTGACCCCTAAATTGGCAGAGGATGATGGGAGCTGTGGTCCAACAATGTTTGGGGTTAGAGATGGAGGAGAGATTCAGTTCAGTTTGCAATTAAAGGTGAACTTACTTAATTTGTGCTTCCTGAAATAATACAAGAAATGAAATGCAGTTGTCCTTCAAAGATCTCACTTGTTTGAATTTTGCATGGCAGTCATCCAGTCAATTACAAAAATGCATTAATTGGGGAAGAATGTGCTTACAAATGCATATATATTAGTGAAAATAGCACAAAAATGTATTAAATTAGGGCAAATTGCTTACAAAATAATTATATAATATTACATTATACTAGACAAAATTCCATAAAAATTCCATTCCTTTGCACCCAACCAGTCCACGATGCCCAATAAGCTATTTCACAATTTTCCCACTACAGCGAGGATAACAAATATTCTGAAAATGCAGTGGCATCCAAAATGTCTCTTTTCAGATATCAATATATCAAGATCTTCCAATAGCATCATTCTTTTGTTGCTTCTCAGATACACTTGTAATATTAAAATAAATAATTGTGACCTGTCGCCACAGAGGATGTCTGTCATTATAGGATATGGCAAAAGGTTTTCACAAAGTCCTTTGCATAGTATGCTACTAGCAGCTATCACCTATTAGAGAGAAAGCTGGGAATCCAGAAAAAAAGCGAAATATTTCCTTGAGGAGTACATACCATGAGCAGAGTTACTCATTGGCAGAATGAGTTTGATTTATCACTTTCAGCTTATCTCACTGAGCAGTATCATGAGGTGAATGTTAAATCTCAATGTTAAACCAATAGATGGTATCTGGAAGTATCCCAATACTACTTTGCATTGAATTGAGATTTAGGCTGCAGTCATAATATCTGCTCACCTGGGGCTCTGAGGGAGTATGTTTACTGCACGGCGCAGCCATAACTGGTCCCAGGAGGTGACCATCTTCCTACATGGCTGGGGGAGGAGATCGTCAGCTCATGTCACCCAGCTCCAGTTGCACTAGACCTTTCAGTTGAGCAATCAGGGCAGGGGCATGGGGGCTGCACCCTGCCTACCCCTGGTATATTTAAGGGGGCAGCCAGGCACGGGCTGACTGTTGTGGGATTTTCTAGCCCATCTACGCAGTCTGTTAGGAGCCTGCCCAGTGGGGGAGCAGGCAAGTTAGCGTACGGATCTTGCTATAGTTTCCTCGGTCACTGTATTTGGGGCCAGGAAGGAATTTTCTCCTGCAAGCAAATTGGCCAGCTTGCAGGTTTTTGCCTACCTCATAGCAACTGTCACAACTTTGGCAGATAAGGCAATGGGCTGGATCCTTAGATGTTGGGGTATCCCGGTAAAGGGGCCGAGGAGGGGTGACTCTGTCCAGGAGTCCACACAGGGACTGATGGGCCAATACATTCCTCTGAATGGTGGCCTATGTGGTGTTGTGGCACCTGATCCATGTTGGGGGTGACTCCCAGACAGGGTCAACTCCACTGGGTTCCTGTCAGGCAGCAGGCAGGCTTCCTGATACTGGATGCATGTCCAATGCCTTAGCCAAACATACTCTTACCTGTAATCAATAAAGTTGTGGCCTAATTCAACCCAATACCAGTCTCCTGTGTCCATTCTTTCAGCCCTCCCTGCACCAGCCACAGACATCATGCCCCTGTGGTGGCAAACCTGGGAATATGCACCATTGCCTTCAGTAAGCCCTGCTTCTGAGTAGACAGGCACAGGATTCACCTGTATGTAGATATGTGAGAAGGCAGTGATTTCCATTCTCACCTGTACTCAGCACAACCAGCTCTGTTTCTGTTCCCTTGCAGTTTGTTTTCTGCCAAATTATGCATCATTAATCTTTCTGTCTGCTATTTAATATAAGTTATCTAAGGGACATAACAATTTGGGTTTTAGAACTGGTAAATAACTTCAAAGCTGATCTTTGTGCTGTGGTTGTTCTCAATGTTCCATATTAAGAAAATATGGCTTCCCATTTGTGAAACAATCTCTTCCCCTCAGATGTTGGCGCAATAGATGCTAGCATTTTATCAGGTTCATTTATTTAGCTCACTAGGAAATTAACCTGTTATAAAAACATAATTATACTAGGATCTAGTTCATACACAATTACTTAATGTGATGACTCAGAAGAAAATGTGTGCTGTGGTTAAGAAAGTGAAATACCTAGGGGTTAATATGACTGCGAAGAATCTGAATTTATTTAAAGATAACTATGAGAAATGCTGGACAGAAGTTAAAAAAGATTTAGAAATTTGGTCTAATTTGAAGCTTTCCTTGTTGGGTCGAATTGCAGCTATTAAGATGAATGTATTGCCAAAAATGTTATTTCTGTTTCAATCTTTGCAAATTTTGGACAAGATGGATTATTTCAAGAAGTGGCAGAGAGATATCTCTAGATTTGTCTGGCAGGGCAAGAAGCCCAGAATAAAGTTTAAAATACTAACTGATGTAAAGGAAAGAGGTGGATTCGCCCTGCCAGACCTTAAATTGTATTATGAATCAGCATCTTTTTGCTGGTTGAAAGATTGGCTGCTTCTTGAGAACACGGACATTTTGGACTTAGAAGGTTTTAATAATGTTTTTGGGTGGCATGCATATTTGTGGTACGACAAGGTTAAAGCACATAAGGCAATTAAAAATCATATTGTCAGGAAAGCATTGTTCAATGTCTGGATAAGATATAAAGACTTGTTGGAGAGCAAAACCCCAAGGTGGCTGTCGCCAATGGAAGCTAAGTCTCAGAAAAAGCTCAATATGGAGGCCAAATGGCCAAAATATTGGGAAATTTTGGAGCAAGAAGGTGACAAATTGAAACTGCAGAGTTTTGAGAAATTAAAAGATAAAGTGCGAGATTGGCTTCATTATTATCAAATAAGAGAGGCCTATAATTTGGACAAAAAAAATGGCTTCCAGGTGGAGAAATCAAAATTGGAAACAGAATTGCTAGAACCAAAATCTAAGATTTTGTCAAAGATGTATAACTTGCTGTTAAAATGGAATACACAGGATGAAACGGTCAAATCAGCGATGATTAAATGGGCGCAGGACATAGGTCATAACATTATGTTTGCTGACTGGGAGCAGTTGTGGACCACCGGTATGAAGTTTACGGCATGTAATGCCTTAAAGGAGAATATTATGAAAATGATTTACAGGTGGTACATGACCCCAGTTAAGCTTGCAAAAATTTATCACCTGCCTGATAACAAGTGTTGGAAATGTAAAGAAGCTGAGGGAACATTCTTTCACCTTTGGTGGACGTGCCCAAAGGTTAAGGCTTACTGGGAAATGATATATAATGAACTGAAGAAGGTATTTAAATTTACCTTTCCTAAGAAACCAGAGGCCTTCCTTTTGGGCATAGTCGGCCAATTGGTGCCAAAGAAGGACAGAACATTTTTTATGTACGCAACAATAGCAGCAAGAATACTTCTCGCCAAGTATTGGAAGACACAAGATTTACCCACCGTGGAAGAGTGGCAGATGCAAGTGATTGACTACATGGAGATGGCAGAAATGACCGGCAGAATCTGTGACCAGGGAGAAGAACTGATGGAAGAGGATTGGAAAAAGTTCAAGGACTATCTACAAAAATATTGTAAAATGTTTGAGTGTTAAAATGATGTGGGAAGTGAAGGCAACATGGCATTTGGGATATGGTTAAAAGAGTTATGAAAAGAGGAAATTTAATAAGGAGGGGGTATGACTAGAATAATATTATGTCAAAATATATAAGGTGGTGTAAGGGTTCAAGATAAGGGAAATTAGAGGCATAATAACTGGAAATATATAACTATAAATGAGTTTGGAAAAAGGGTTAGAATTTGCTGAATTTGACGGAATAAAGAGGAATACAAAAAAGGGGGATGTGAGGAGGTCAGGAAAGAGGGATATGGATTTTTGAAATTTAAAAAGTGGAATTTTTCTTTTTCTCTTCTTTTCCTTTTCTTGTTAAGTGTGTATTTTTTGTTTGTTGTTGATGTTTTCGTTTTGTTATATGTGATATATGTTTTGTAAAATCTTAATAAACATTTTTTTAAAAAAAGAAAATGTGTGAACTGACTTCATTGAAGGAAACGTTTTGTGTGAAGTGATCTGAAGTGATACAAAAGTTCTATGTATCGTATCTATTTGATATAAAGGTAAAGGTAAAGGACCCCTGGACGGTTAAGTCCAGTCAAAGGTGACTATGGGGTTGCAGTGCTCATCTCGCTTTCAGGCTGAGGGAGCCAGTATTTGTCCACAGAAAACTTTCCGGGTCATATGGCCAGCATGACTAAATCGCTTCTGGCACAACGAGGCACCATGATGAGTGCCAGAGCACACGGAAACGCCGTTTACCTTCTCACAGGAGTGGTACCTATTTACCTACTTGCACTGGTGTGCTTTCAAACTGCTAGGTTGGCAGGAGCTGGGTCAGAGCAACAGGAGCTCTCCCCGTCACATGGATTCAAACCACCGACCTTCTGATCAGCAAGCCCAAGAGGCTCAGTAGTTTAGACCACAGCATCACCCTGTCCCTCTGTTTGATATGTGACAATCTAATCACATTTCCATTTTATCCGAATGCAGGAGAGTTCAAGTAATGAACATGTATATGTGAACAAGATGTTGATTTATTAGATAGAGTGCATACAAGCAATATATTTAAAGTACATGCCTCACAAGAGCCTGGGAAATGTAGTTTGTTGAGGGTGATGAGAATTGTGGCTTTGTGATTGTGAGTGAATTTGACTCTAGGTAAATATGATGCAGCTGTACCATAGGGTGTCAGAATGCATATGTGATTATTCCGGATATTTCTATACCCATTGCCTTTCTGAAATCCAGTCGCACAGTTGCTGCTTATCCATCCAAAGGAAACATCTCTTACATGTTACCAGTTGTCGCTTCTGGCAAGCATGCTTTAAATTTATTTCTTAATAACATTTATTTCTACCAACAACAGAGGTGGGAAGGGGGAGAGAATTGAAACACAAGAATTGAATCCTTCCAATAATGACAAATAATCTTTGTACTATAATTGCACCAGAGTGTCATCACACAGTCCCCGTTGGAAGATTTGTAGCACCACATCACAATCCTGGATTTGCATAAAGCTAGGGTGCTTCAGGGGAGCAAAACAGAAGCGAGAAGGGAGGGGCATTGAGGGGGGAGTGGTGGTTTAAAACATCGGGAGACTTCTGAATAGATTGGAAAGGAAGACAAAATTCTCCCTCTTCCATTCCTCAGCTGCCTCATGCAAGAAATGAAGGATGATGAGCACACATATATTCCATTGTACTATCATGCAACATATTTCACTCCTGATAGCATGTGGTGTCTTCATCATGAAGTTCCAGATTCAATATAGTAATTTAGGAATTTTATTAACAAACACCCATACAAGCACAACATCCATCAACAGAATTCAACCTTCCCTAACTGAACAAGCTGACAGGCTTGCTGTTAAGATTCTGTTCATCTTAAAGACACATTAACATATCACACAAAAGGTGTCACAGAATAGGGGGGAGAGGCATGAAAATGGAGGTGGTCTATGCACAATGGGGAGTTGAACAAAGAGGGAGAAGTGAGGGACAGGGGGTGAAGGTGAAAATGGGTTGCTTGTGCAAAGGGGAGAAGGCACCGAAATGAGTGTGGTCCGTGTAAAAAGGGTAGCTGAGAAAAGGAGGAAAGAGAAGGGAAGGGGAAATAGGGGGAACATGAAAACAGGAGTGCAACCAGCACTACAAAAAGGAAGAGAAGGCGAAAGGGTACTTGGTAGCTGTAAGGTGTGGGAGGAGGATGCTGCAGAAGATTACCACGTGAATCGTATGTGTGCAAGGAGGAGCTGCAGAAAAGGAGGGGAAGAGGCATGGAAATCAGAGTGAAGGTGAAAACAGGGATACAAAATGGAGCTACAGAACAGAAGGGAGAAGCTGGGATAATATCTGGGCTGGGCAGACAATTCAGCAAGTAAGTCCATTTACACCCTTTCCGAGTGGGCAGCTTTGAGGGCCCTGGGCCTCCCTGGTAAACCGACCTATTGAAGGTGGATCATATTCCTGTCACCAAAGGGGTCAATGGAGGCAGAGGTTAGTGGGCTTCTGCTGGACATGGGACCAAAGGACCAGTTGCGGCCCTTGGCACCGCACACAGGGGAAGTTTAAATGCCTGGCCAGAGGGATGTTTCAGCCTTTCTCTCACTGCGCCAGTTCTCCCACCCTCCCTCAGATTAGGGTTTTTTTTTTGGGGGGGGGAGCACTTCAACCTTGCTATGGACAATGTCAGTTGCCACATTTTTCAGGGGCTGGGCAGGAATTATCCCCCCCTTGGCTAATTGGCACCGCCATTTGGGTTTTCGCCTACCTCGTAGCAATTGTCACAACTTTGTAAGATGGACAGGCCCCTCCCATTATAAAAGGACAAAACAAGAAAAGGGGGGACCTGGCTAGGTGTCATAATTTACTAATCCTTTATAGCAGGGGTGGGGAAGACTTTTTGTCCTAAGGGCCACATAACCTCATGGGGAACTTTTCATGCATGGTGGGGCTGGAAAGTGGGTGAAGCAATGGATGTGACTCATACTGTTGTGCAGTAGACTAAAGCCAAAGCCAGAGCTTTCTACACAGTTTCTGCAAGGATCAAAAGCAAAGGAAGACCCATAGTTGTGGTTTGTTTGTCAATCCCAAATTGTTTCAATCACCTCCAAACTTTGTTCCAACATGATTCGAGGTTTTCTTCCTCGACTTGCTCAAATAGTTGGAGTTGATTTGTTTAAAATTCCCCCTGTGCAATAACTGAACCCACCACTCTGTGAATTTTGGTGTGCAGTTAGAGATTTCCAATGCTTTTCGAACACTGTCATAGGCTAGCTCCCACAATCATATGAAAAGATGGTATTCTTGTTATTTTAAGCTGATCTCTCCACCCTTTGGTGAGCTGATTTCATGAGGAATGAAAACATTGGTAGAGATTTTGGATACAAGCCACCTTAAAATGGTGACGCTTCCTTTGGAAGGGTCATAGCTCAATGGTAGAGCATCTGTTTTACCTGCAGAAGACCACATGTTCTCCAGGTAGTGCTGGGGATTTCCTGTCTGAAACCCTGGAGAGCCACTGCCAGCCAGATTGGCAAATGGACTGACTCCATATAAACAGCTTCTCATGTTCTGTAGTGGGTGGTCTTTGGGTTCTCTTAATATACTGCTATGGGTCCCCCACCCCATTTGCAGTGTTATTTCAGTAGCAATATGAGGCTGAGTAGAAAATTCTAGATGGCTCGTGTCCTTTGGTCATATCTATATTAAATAAAAACTTTCTGTCCTTAAATTATTTTCCATAAAATCTCAGTTTGCTGACTTTTAAATGTCTTAAATTGTGGCCCACAGACTTGCCATCTGTTCAGTTTTTAATCTCAGATTTCCTTTTCATCTATCGCAGTTAAAGAAACCTTAGTGGAGAAATTGCATGTGTTCTAACTGATTAACCAGTTAATCAGTTGATTAAATCTGTACCAATGTGCATATGAGCACAAATGCTCTAACAGAACTTGGGGGGGATTCTTTCTTTGCCTTTAGGTAATGTACACAACATCCCACACAGCAGCAGCTTGGGAGAGGTGTCTGAAGATGGTGGTATATCCTGCTGGCCACAGCAGGACTGCATTTTTCAGGACAGGGAAAGGGCACAACAAGGCAGCAGTGACAACGTTGGGGGCACTTCATATTGGCACTGGCAGCCCCAAGGCACTGCTGATCACACAGCAGACTCTGTCTTAGAATAAATATTTCCACTGTGTGAGAGAGGATAGGGAATGTTTGGCACTTACCTCCCACAGTTTTTATTTAAAGGTACTTATATTTAAAAATAGTGCTTTATGTTTGTTGTGTTGTTTGTTCTAAAAAAAACTTGCTGTCTGAGTAACAAACTGGATTTTTTAAATCAGCCAAATGATTTTTCATTGATTGCTCTGATTCATTTACTGAATGTTGGGCAAAACGCTCTCCATCAAATATATATTTACACATTCCTCCCTCCTCCCCAACTTGGCAGGTGTGCTAATGTGAAGCAAAGAGGTCAATTAGTTGCAGACTTCATCAAACATTTGTATATCGGAAATGGTGCTAGCTGGGATGAAATTGCAGGAGTTATTAATCCTGATGTTTCCCAGAGTAAGCTCATCATCAGGTCAGGTCAGGAAAAAATTAACAAAACATATACCATCCTCTGAAGTGTTTTAATATTATTTGTTGCAGATGGCACAACTGACAAGAAGCACCCTGGAAAGTGAAAATGAAGTTAAATAGGCAGGGTTAGGCCTGGTCCTGCCATTAGGCAAGGTGAGGTGACTGCCTTCCATGGCAGGTGCTGGGGAGCAGTGGCGGAGGAACCCTCTCCGGCCCCTGGGGTGGGGCAGCCATATGGACTGCGCATGTGCGGCATCCCGTGCATGCGCACTCCATACGGAATGCCTCACATGCACACTCTGTACAGGAAGCTGCACATACGCACTCTGTACGGGCTGCTGCTCGCGTGTGGCGGCCCATATGGGCTGCCACTTGCACAGCGACCGTACAGGCTGTCGTGCAAGCAGCATCCTGTACAGAGTGTGCATGTGCAGCATCCTGTATGGAGTGCACATGCGCGGCAGCCCGTATGGTCGCCGTGCGAGAGGCAGCCTGTATGGATGGCACACGAGAGCGGCAGCCCGTACAGTCACCTTGCGAGCGGCACCCATACGGACTGCGCTCGCCCTCGGCAGCTCTACAGCTGGGGGGAGGCAGAGGCCATCTTGTCACACACACCCAGAGTGGCACACTGGGCGGCCCACCCCCTCTGCCCCCCACTTCGTACGCCCCTGCTGGGGAGCAGTATCCCCACTCTGCATTTCTTTTACAAAGGTTACAATGGATGCATTTTCTTGGGCGTGGGGGGGTCAGGCCGGTGCAGGCATAGCTTGCCTGGTGGAAGAGAGCTGCAGGAATAGTTTCTGGTCTGGCTATTGCCTTGTCCCTTCCCTCCCACTGAGCAGCAGAAATACCGCTGCCAAGTTGGTAGGCCTCATATCACAAAAAACAACAACAAAGAGGTCAGGATCTTGTGGCTATTTCCTGATTGGGCTAATTCCAGGCGTGAAATACGGAACTCCAGCAATGGTGTGAAATAACTCAACAAAGCTAACTTTAGAAAACTCTAAAACTTGTGAGTCACACAAGCGTTACCTCTTTTCAAGATGTCACCAGGACTATCAAGCTGGATTTTGGCTTGGTTTCAGAGGCTGGATGAAGGACACAGGAGAAGAATAACTGGGGCATGCCCTTGGGTACCATTTAAAGTGCTAAAAGTTGCCATTTTTAGTAAGCAGCGCTCATAAAAGGCCCTGTCCCATGGTGTCTCACCAAGGAAGAAGGAGGAACAGATAAATATCACTTAGGTGGAGAGAGATAAAGAGATTACCGAGGGGGATAATAATAGAACTACACTTTTACTGCAGCTTTCATCCAAGAAGCTCAATATGCTATGCAAACATCAATTCATTAGGCCTCATGGTACCTGCTTTGTGTGATATACAGAACAATGGAGAAGGAGCACTTGAACGTGCTGTGATTCACTTGCCATGAGAGCACTGTGTGCTGTTCTGCGAGGCACAGTTTCAGAACAGTTGGGGGCAGGAATTTAAGAAGGCCATGACCACTATCTGCACTTCCCATAAACACTTGAAGACATGTTTGTTTTGACAAGCTATAGTCACTGCCTAAGACAGTCATTTTCTATTGATTCGAAAACCTATCTCAAGTAATTTGTTTACTAATAAGTATTTTTAGCTGTTTTAAGGCTAGGCTCGTAAATTGCCTTGACACACATGTAAAGGTGATTCATACATTCAAAAGCTGCTTTGAGGGTTGTTGTTTTATACAGCTTTGAGATCTGTTTGTTTGTTTGTTTGTTTGTTTGTTTGTTTTACAATCAAATGATATATCAATTTTATGAAACAAATAAATAGAATTAATTAATTAAAAATAATGATATTAACAGCAACTTTTAAAGAAAAAAAAGAGCAACTTATCTAGGCAAGAAAATATGGGTCTCTTGAATATTTTAACACAAAAAAAATCTATGAATTTCTAAGGATGACTGTATTTCAGTTCTCATAAGTGTGAATTCAATAGATTTGGCTTTAAATGTAAACAGAATCAAATTTCTTCTCCATCCCTACTGAGAAGGCTAGGGGGCTCAAACGAGCATTGCAGCACAAGAGTAATGAAGCCAATTATTCTAAAAACTGCTAAAATAGCAAGTGCTATTATTTTACCCATACCCAGCTAGGAGGTTTCAAAAACTTCTTTTTTAAAATTAATCAATCGATCCAACAAAAAAGCCAGTTCCCTCCCCAGGCTGTATCTTGAAGGAAACATTGATAACACCAGGGAGGCAGACTGAATCCCCAGGTTCCCTCTCTCGAATGAGCTAGTCCTCACGCCCACAGGCTTCCTCTGCTCTCCTCTATGAACAATTAAACACAGAAAAATGGGAGGGGAAAGTAGTTCATGTCCTGCAGAAACAAGGCTGATCCTCTTCCCTCAAAATGGTTCTTGAAGCAGTGGAAAGAGGAGTTTGTCCAGCCCTGGAGCTGAAGAAGTTGTGGGCTTTGTTACCGTTCTTGGCTATAACAGAAACCTGAAGGAAGTGGGGAATCTAACCTATGGTTACCAGACTTTTTTCAATGAATCCAGTGACACTTCTCTCTCTCTCTCTCTCTCTTTTTTTAAGCTGAATAGCAACAGGGAGTCAGTAGTGGGGATGGAGAGGCAAAAGACCCTGGGCACATGCATATCCCGAGCCTTCCCTGATGATCTCCCCGCTTCCCCCTTTGTTTTGATAGATTGGGGGAGGCTCGGGAGTCGCAGGTGGACGGCCGTTGCCCAGGAGGGGCGCAAGGTGCATGGTTTCTCTGCCAGAGGCAAGTGCAAAGCCCTTCTTTCACACCCTGTGAAACTGGGCAACGGTCGGCCAGCCACGACTCCTGAGCCTCCCCCAATCAGTCAAAAGAAAGGGGGAATGGGGCAGCAGATCTGTACTGCCAGATGACCCCAGTTCCCTTTCGGCAGTGGCGGCGGTAGTGGCAGTCAGCAGCCCGGAGCCAGCCTGGTAGCGCAGTTGGCTCTGGCTGGCTTCAGGAGCTGCTTGCTGCTTGCTGCCATGGCGCCCGCCATTTTTCCACGCCGGAAGTCCCCATATGATGCGTTGTGCACAAGACACATCATATGGGGACTTTCGGCGAGGAAAAATGGCGGGCGCCACAGCAGCAAGCAGCTCCTGAAGCCAGCCAGAGCCAACTACGCCACCAGGCTGGCTCCAGGCTGCTGAGGCTGCCGCTGTCACGTTTCCCAGGGACAGATTTGTAAATCTGGGGACATTCCAGGTACAGAATTTGTCCGGGGACAGATTTACAAATCCGGGGACGTCTGGTAACCCTAATCTAACCTCATGCATATATTCCAAGTTAGCTTATTTGAAACATGGAGCTCTGCAGTCATGGAAAGCCCCTTATAAACCCACATGCCTCTCATAGAACTGAGAGGACAGGGCTATCAGTGACTACTAGTTTTGTTGGCTATGTTCTCCCTCCACTGTATTCCCCTGGGAATCTCAACTGGTAGACCGCTGTTGCTCTTGGGTCCTGCTTGTGAGCTTTTCCATAAGCCTCTCTGGCTGGTCACTGTGAGAACAGGATTCTGGATCAGACAGGTCTTTGACTCGATCTGCTTCATGCTTTCTTATAAGTTAAACAGAAGGTTTGTCATGAGGGATAATGGTTTTTGGGCTGAAAATGTTCCTTACTCCCATACCCTCCAAAATTTCTCCAATGAAAAGAGGGACATCTTACCATACTCTCCAATATTTCTCCAATGAAAAGAGGAACATCCTAAGGAAAAGTGGGACATTCCAGGATCAAATCAGAAACGGTTGTAAATCTGAAGCTGTCCCTGGAAAATAGGAGTACTTGGAGGGTCTGTACTGATTTAAAACAATATTTGTTGATGGAATACATTTTTTTGTTTTGTTTTTCTGGCTTGGAATACATGAGTCAGGTACTAGGATATGTGTGTGTGTTCTTAAAAAACAATAAAGTGAAAACAGAGTATTTACTTGAGTCTAATGTGCCATCAAATCTAATGCTCACCTCAATTTTCGGAACCTTGAAACCCCCAAAAAGCATTTGCTGGTGAATGCAAATATGCCAGCAAATCTAATGCACACCTTAATTTTTGCAACGTAATTTGGTAAAAAATGGTGAGCATTAGATTCAAGTAAATACAGTATTACAAACCAGAAGCACAAACAGGAAGACTGAATGATGCTTTCTCTGCTGATAAGCATATTTATGTATTAACTTATGCAGTGAAATCACAGCTTTATGGGGACACTCCAACTCCATGTAGCATTCTCCAAATAAGTGATGCAAGAAAACATAGTGGTTTCCTTACAACAATAGCTTCCGCAAGAACAGCTAGAATAATTTCTCTTAGCAAACAATATCCTCAACTAAAGTAAACTTTGATTATAACAGGCAGTGAATCTTAAGAGTCAGAACTACAAATTCAGCATCCTGCAAGCTCTTTCTGACAACTTCTGAGTCTTGTCCAGTTCATCCAAATCAGGAGATCACAAGGCTTAAGTAGAAAAACCAGATCCACTCATCACCCAGAGCACTTTTTGAAAAACAGTTTTACAAATCTGCTATTTTGAGAAAATGTGGCACAATTCTAAATATATCTACTCTGAATTAAGTCCCATTGAGTTCAATGGAACTTGCTGCTAGATATATTGTTTTTGAATTGTAGCCTCTGTCTCCGTAAGTATATAGTGTGGAACCAAATCTCAAGAATAACTTTGACATATATTGACTATGAGCATTACAATCATTACATTGAGTTTTATCTGTTTTGATAAAAGGAGGCTAGAGGAATAAAATACAAACCTGCATTATAGGTTGCTATAAGGGCTATAATAAGGAAATGAATGCAAAAAAATGTTGTATTGATTTACAGGTATTAGCATGAAAATTCATAACATTTATGTGTGCATTTCCCCAAATAGGCACATTTTTGTTTGCAACTTTGCCTAGTATATGCATTTTCCCTTAACTGAATGCTGTTTCATACATTATTTCCCCTTAAAACAGGCATTCTTGTACACATTCTTTGGTTGGGAAACTGCATTCCAAAATTCAAGGAAGGCTGAATTTCAAGCGAGAGCTGTGTTTCGGCTCACCTCTTGGTTTCGGAAGTCTGCTTTTGGTGGATTTGCATTAAAATCTGAACTGCACAAATTCCTCTCCCATCCCTAATGACCAGAACCTCTGGGGTTTGTCAGTTTGCTCTTTGCCTTCTATAATGAGCTGAACATTTGCATGCACTCAGAATGAATTGCTTTAAGGGGGAGAGGGTGATAATAGAAATCCAGGGCGGGATGCCACAATGAGCCCCATTGCTTCACCCCACACACACTTGGAAGGGGGTTTAGAAGACCCCCCCCCAGAACAGTTATGTAGTGGGAGGAGAGGGAAATTGTTCAATCTTGCAGGCTGAAATGCTCATGCACACAGAGCATTCATCATAGCACAACATTGAATTCCACCCCCAAGTTTTCTATTAGCAGAGACTTACCTGATTTGATTTGTATAGTTAGTTTTGAACTTGTACAGTTTAAATAGAAGTTTGCCACTTGTGTTTGTGAGCGCTAACATGGTTCCAGCTGCTTTGTTTTATGAAAAATAGCTGAAGATCATCCCAGCATATGATGATCCCTTAGGTGGCATGATGCCACTGTTCATCCTCTCTTGCTGAGATGGTCCCCAGGAGACAGTTACCAACAGTTTAACTTGGATTTTTAAATACATAATGCTCTGGGGAAAATCTACACAGTATCACCCAGAGATAATGTCTTGATAAAAAAACCTCATCTTTTTTCCTTCAGAAGTGTATATCGAAGTCTTTGTATATGTGATTCACTCAGACACAGTAATTCACTGCAAGTTGATTGATTTCTCTGGGGGGGAAATAACTAGTGCTAAAGCCCAGTGCAGAATTCTGAACTCAACTATTTCAGAAGTTCTTTGAGTAAGGCACATTATGTTTTTCCTGTTGCCTTTGGAGACTTCAGAATTTGAAATCTATGACCTTGGGAAATTTCAGAACAGAGAAACCCACATCATCATTGTTCCTTTCAGGTCAACAACTGTCTGGCTAAAACACATCATCAACTGTCTGGTTAAAATAAGCCAGCATCAAGCCTTAGTTATGAAATGAGCAATTAGAACAAATCATGTTTCTCTGAGTACAGGTGTCACAGGGAACTAGATAGCACTAAGGTGAAAGCAGTAGTTTTATAACCCTTCACATGGGTGAAGAGGAGGGGGGGAGGCACATTGATGTACTGTGGTACCTTGATTCTCAAATGCCTTGGAACTCAAACAACTTGGACCCCAAACCCAGAAGCAAATATTCCAGTTTGCAAACGTTTTTTGGAAGCTGAATATGCTCCGTTCTGACTGTTACGGTTCCGTTTTGAGTGTTATGCTGAGGTCTGTCTGTTTTTGCTATTTATTTTGCGTTTTTGTGGCTCTTGTTTTGTTTTTGTGACTGAACCCAGTTCAGCTACTGACTGATTGATTGTGAGACTGCAGTACATTGTTTATTGCTTTCATTTTATGGATCAATGGTCTCATTAGATAGTAAAATTCATGTTCAATTGCTGTTTTAGGGGTTGTTTTTAAAAGTCTGGAACAGATTAATCCATTTTGCATTACTTTCTATGGGAAAGCATGCCTTGGTTTGGAACGCTTTGGTTTTGGAACAGACTTCTGGAACGGATTAAGTTTGAGAACCAAGGTAATACTAAACCACAGTTGTTATTTTAATGTGGGCTACACCAACAAATGTTTTTTTGCTCTGGGCATGTAGCAGGGGATGGTCCTAGGTTTCTTTTGACGCCTCTCTCATCTTCCCTGACTGTTCTGGGCAAGGAGCAATGCCAAATGACCTGCCATTACCAATGGCATAAGACCCACAAGCTCCTCATATATATTTATTAGGCAGTTCTCTCCTCTCCAATGCAAGGGACTTCATGTTCTACCAGCCAAACCGTCCCACTTCCTGAAGTTATGTGATTGACTTGTGAATGATGATCCTGGCACTGCCCCAGTATAAGCAGCCCCGTTTATTAAAATCCTCTGAAGACGAGAGACCTTGCTTTGAATCTCTATGATTTATGAAGTAAGATCACTAGAGGAATGAACTGCCTTTTCTATTGTGGCTCCGGTGCTTTGGGATATTGTACCTAGTAAGGTCAGTCAGAGTCCAAGTCCACACAAAAATCCAAGTTCAAACGGCTCAAATATTCTTTTTTAAACAGATTTTAAGGATTGCCTTTGATTGGTGTTATCGTTTCCTCCGAAATGGATTGGAATTTTGTCAGATGATTTTTTTGATTCAGTATTGCTGTTTTTCACGGGCAGTCCTAAGGCACCTAGGGGAATATATCCAAGGGAGGTTTAACCACCCACCCAAAGGTGAGGTTAGAGGAATACTTCTCAATCTGTGTTGCATTTCTCCCACCACTCTTTAACCAACTATTTCCTTACCCATTGGGAACAAAAATAGGGGGGGGGGGAAGAAGAGCAAAATATCACCTCCCAAGCTGGTCTCAATCTCTATCCAGTTTGCAGGCTTGTCATGCAACTGAGATGGTTCAACAACATCTGGAGAAGCAAGAATTTCCCACATCTGCTGTACATCATCTAGGCCGCATGTATCTCCTTCCTGCAATGCCTTCCATTGTTTTCTCATTCTTTTCTTGTTAGTGCTAGTGGACTATTGTCAGAATTAAGAGTTGTAAAGCTGCTCATTATTCATGGTGACTTCCCATCTGGACTACTGTACTGTAATGTGCTGTATGTGTGGCTGCTCTTGAGGACTGTCCAGAAGTTGTTAGTGAAGAATGTAGCTGCTAGGCTGATAAATAAGCAGCCTGATGGAACTCTATGACACTAGTCCTAAAAGCAATGCACTGGCTGCCAGTGAGTTACTGGGCCCAATTTGAGGTCTTAGTACTATCGTATGACCTAAATGTCTCGGGGATCAAGTGCCTAGGACTTGTTAGTGATGCCACTACTGAGGGCTGTCAGATTGGTGTTGATCTGAAACAGGGCATTTTCAGAAGTGGTTACCCATTTCTAGAATGCCCTCCCTGACTAAGTGTGCCTGTTCTTCATCATCAATGGCGTTCAGGAGGAATTTGAAAACATTCCTGTTTGCTACAGCATTTGAGTTCTGAAGCACATTGTTCCTGACAGCCCTGAGATCCAGATGGGAAAAAGTTTAATTGTTTTTAGGACGTTATTAAATGTAACTGTTTTTTAGAGTATTTGGGAGTTTTTAGAAATGCTTGTTTTTGTTTTTTAAAAGTTTTGTTCTAGGTATTATCTAATATTTATTAATGTTTAACAAATATTAAGAAAGATATTTGTTGCTACCCTGGGTAGTTTGTGGAAGAAAGTAGGGGACATAAATTGAATAAATAATAAGTAATAATTTGTGCTTTGCTTAATCCTTGAGTCATCCTTGGGTGCTTCGACACATCTCTGCATCTCTTTTGGATGGCTTGTTTTCATGACTGAACATTATTTTATGTGGAGGTGAAAGAAGAGTGAACATTCTGGCCAACCTCATTTTTCCATCCATGTTATAAAATTAGCTGAAGCACGCCTTCAATCCTGAGAATACCTTTGGACTGTGCGCACACACACATACACACACACAGTGTGAATTGAATGAAAATTCTCCGCTTTCTGTGAAAATCACAAGGTAGTATCTACAATACCATTAATTAGAGAAGAGAATTTGATCTCGCTGATGCCCAGCTACAATTATAAATTGATACTGTTAGTTCTTGCCTGGAATGGTGAATTACACAAAGTGTACCGACTGATAAAGCGATGTGAGATAAAGCATGCACATGCAGGTGGAATTCAAAACTCCACAGACAAAAAGCTGCCTCCGTTCCAGATCTGAAAAGCCTTGATTGCTATTGCTTACTCTTGCCGGAATGAAACTTCAACTGTCTGAACTGCATTTATTTACAACTTACGTGGGAAAATCCCAACAACTCATGTTTCCGACCCTTTTAGAGGGCTGGGTATCAGATTCCTCCCCCCTCCCACTTAAGAATAATAAATTTGGGAGATGTAGCAGCAAATAAGGAGGTCACAGTTGTGTTGAACCTGCTTTCATATTAGTCCTATTTAGAAGTTATCCTCTGTGCATTCCAAGAATTGTGTGGAAGAGGGAACAGGGTGATGGATACTGACCTCACCTGCATTGCCTCTGATCCCTGTGGCTTCCCTTTCCCAGACCTTCATGTGTCTGAAGAAGTTATCTATGCACATTTGGCTGGACATGAGATAGGCCTCTACATGCAGTTGGAAGCCTTGCATTCCTTATCATATGGAGGAACTAGATCTAAATGTAAGAGTCTTCTCCCTAGAAGACTCCCACCTAACCCATTAAGGCCTGGGGGTGGATAAGGATGACAATGTGTCTTCCTCTTACAGAGGAAACTCCTCTGTTGAAAGGGCTATGAGTCCTTCTTTTGAAAGAGGCATTTATATGAAAGAACTACCCGGTTTGTGTCTTGCTAAAAGATAAAGGACCACAGGAAGGGATAAGAGGGCTTTGGAAGTTGCCCATCAACAGTTGGATAGTATAAAGGTAAAGGACCCCTGGACGGTTAAGTCCAGTCAAAGGCCACTATGGGGTTGTGATGCTCATCTCACTTTCAGGCCGAGGGAGCTGGTGTTTGTCCACAGACAGCTTTCTGGGTCATGTGGCCAGCATGACTAAACAGCTTCTGGTGCAACGGAACACCGTGATGGAAACCAGAGCGCAGGATCTGGGACAGAGCAATGGGAGCTCACCCCATTACGGGGATTCAAACCGCCTATCTTCTGATCAGCAAGCCCAAGCGGCTCAGTGGTTTAGACCACAGTGCCATCCATGTCCCAGTTGTATAGTAGACTTAGCAGGCGCACGGGACACCTAGGCAAGCCTTCTCCACTACAGTGTTTCCATCCCAATTACAATAAATATCCCTAATAGATCCGTATGGCTCTTGAAGCTATTTCATAATGTCATTATCTGTCAAGGCTGCCAATTTGATTTGGGAGCCGCAAAGGTAAGGACACTATCATTTACCTGTCTTGTTGACCCTGTTCTGGCCTTTGTCTTTTTTATTAACTCAACACACAAGAGAATCAAGTGTGCTAACTCCACCTCAATGGCTACTAGCCGTAGCTATGTTCTCCCTCCACTGTTGGAGGCAGCATGCAGCTGAATATCAGTTGCTGGGGACTGCAAATGGAGTGCTATTGCACTCAGGTCTTGTTTTCATACTTCCCATAGGCATCTGGCTGGCCATAATGAGAAAAAGATGCTGGACAAGGTAGGTTTCTGACCTGATCCATCAGGAATTTTCTTATGTTCTTACCTCTATCACTATCCCAGCTGCCTTCCATGAGTTGGAGGGAGACAGTCTACAGCTGGGAGCCTCCTGTCCTCATGATTTTAAGGTTTACATCACATATGGAGCCTTCACAGATATAGAAGTCTCACCAATTCACTGAGGGCAATGGGAGCAGTAATGGAGGAGGTAGCCTTCACACATACACCCATCATATGCTGAGATAACACACAGTACTAACACCTCAACAGGGCTATTGACTTCGGGTGAATGGTGTGAACAACACTTCTATGGTTTTATGTTCTAGCTGTTGCTCTGTGTTTAATCTTGTTCTTTTTGTTCTTATATGCTAAACACTATTACTGACTGCTTTAAACTGCTTTGGCTATCAATAGGTGTTAGCCATGATGCCTTATTTCTGCCTCCATCGTTGGAGGCAGTATGCTACTGAATACCAGCTGCTGAGAATAACAGGTGGGGCGAGTGTTGTTGACCTCAGGCTCTGCTTGTGGGTGTCTTACAAGCATCTGGTTGGCCACTGTGAGAACAGGATGCTGGACCAGATGAGCCACTGGCCTGATTCAGTAGGGTACTTAAGTTCTTACTGTTTTCTTTTTTTGATGATCTTGTGAGCTGCCTTGGGGATCTTTGGATCTGAAAGGTGGAATACCATTAGATATATGAATGGATGGATGAAGTATGGAACATCATCCATGAACAAGCATTTCAAAATTCCCAGTGTGTGCGGCCCACAGAAGTTGCTGTGTTGTGATTTCTGTGAGCACTCTGATCTCTCTCTACTCTGACTTTGTGGTTCGCCCGTTTTCAGAAGCTGTTATTTGTGCAAATCAAGACCAATTCATAATGTTTAATTCTTTTCCACTGTGTATCCCCTCTGCATCAAGGAGACAGTAATTGGGTACTTTATGTTCTACAGCAGTCCTGATAAGCATTCCCTGGAAGCCTGAGCAACCCTGAAAGTGTAACCCCAAAGGGGCTGTGCCCTTTTCAACTTTTCTAACATGTCCCTTCAAAACAGAATGATGGAACAGCGGAGAGAGAGATGGATGGGCAAAAGACAGGCAGACATGAAAGAGGAGAGAAAGCAAGGGAAAAAGAAGGACCTTCTCCTTGTGTATTTCGAAAGTTTGAAGTTACCTACATATCTACGCATGCTGCATTTTAATGGCTTGGCTGTTATTTAATGATTGCAAAAACAATTTCTGACTAACTGAATCCCCAAGAACAAAAGGCACTTTGAGAAGATGTTGGTCTTGGGGATTGAGGAAGGATGTCAAAGGGGCATTTCCTAAATTGCTGAGCAGGCAGGAAGGAAAGTAAATAACAAAGTATTACCAGGAAAAAAAATTGAATTAAAGAAGATGAAGGAGGGCAATCTGCTCTTCTGCTACCAAAGAGAAAGAAAGAAAAACTGCAAGGAGTGAATGCTGCATTTGTAAGCCTTTTTAAAAATCCAGGATACCCAGGAAAAACCAATTATCTAGTTTCTCGGGAATCTAGACACCAAATGGAAAATCAGTTGCTTGGCGCCATTTTATGTTTGCACATTTAAATCCTGTGGAAGAAAGGAATCCAGCAAGATTTTGCAGGCATTCTAAGTTTTGAAACCCAGGTCACTATCAGCTCCCAGAAACATAATCCCTGTCTCAGAATGCCTGATAAAATCACTAAACATGATGTCTTGGTGACATAGACAGATACATTCTTAGGACAATAAAGAAATATCTACATGGAATAATGATGATCCAGACTTTGCTAGAACTAGGTTTAAGACCTTCATGAATCTTCACCGTTTTCCAGAGATGCAATGATATCAGGGCCACTTAAGAAATAGTGTGCTGACCTGGAAGCCAGGTACACTGTTTCTAAAAACTTTCATTCAGAAATTATTGTAGCTTTCCCTATTCCTGGGAACTTAAGACCAGCAAAAACAGATCTCTTAACAGAGACACGGATTGCTGTTTTGGCCAAGGGTTGTTGTTTAGTCGTTTAGTCATGTCCGACTCTTCGTGACCCGATGGACAAGAGCACGCCAGGCACTCCTGTCTTCCACTGCCTCCCGCAGTTTGGTCAAACTCATGCTGGTACTTCGAGAACACTGTCCAACCATCTTGTCCTCTGTCGTCCCCTTCTCCTTGTGCCCTCCATCTTTCCCAACATCAGGGTATTTTCCAGGGAGTCTTCTCTTCTCATGAGGTGGGCAAAGTATTGGAGCCTCAGCTTCACGATCTGTCCTTCCAGTGAGCACTCAGGGCTAATTTCCTTAAGAATGGATGCATTTGATCCTCTTGCAGTCCATGGGACTCTCAAGAGTCTCCTCCAGCACCATAATTCAAAAGCATCAATTCTTCGGCGACCAGCCTTCTTTATGGTCCAGCTCTCACTTCCATACATCACTACCGGGAAAACCATGGCTTTAACTATACGGACCTTTGTTGGCCAAGGGTAGAGAAGCCAAGTTTCTTTCTTGTGTTTGTTTTTTTTAATCATTTTTATTAGTTTTACAAATATAAAGTTATAAAAAAGGAATCAAGAAGTATATCCATATAAAGAGATTCCTCCCAATCTCAGAACTTCCCCTCGTCCTTTCCATGGGGACACGTCTTCCACTCACATCCTTGCAGCTCTCATGCCCCATCCCACATTTTCCGGGAAGGTACCATGACTCTCCATAGAGTCTAGTTGGGATAGGGAAAAGTTCCGGATGCTTGCAGGGGATGGAAAGGATGGGAGACTTTCTTTCTGTGAACTCCATCAAGCCTTAGGATCCAGGAGAGCATACTTTCTGGCTGCTTCCCCCCCCCCCTTCATGTACAGATATGCTACAAGAGAAACATATTCATACAAATTCATATTTGTTTTGGCTAGGTTTCTTCCATGCAAAATGCATTTCCCAAGGAAGCTGCAAAGTTATAAATAGCAGCGGATAAACTAAGAGGTGCAGACAGAGGAGGGAGGGAGAAAACATGCTTTCACAGGGTTTGGTTTGAAAACAGATGGGCAGTTAGTGAAGGAGAAAAGCAAGAAGCAAAACCTTCATGTTTCAGAAGATCATGGTGAGCAGGTGGCTTTTGAGGCAAAGCACAAGGAAGCAAGTGAAAATAAGGTTCACTTCTGATAGGGGTTGTCAAGGAGTGAGAAATAACGCTCTGCGCCTGTCATTGCCATGCAAGAAAACTGAAGTAATGCAGCCATACGTTAAGGGCCAGTTATGGATAATCACTACTAATGCATAGCTACTTTGCACATACTCCAAGGGACATAGTAAAACAGGTCCTGGATCTGGGCCCTTGGCAAAGCAACCACCATATTGTTGTTGTTTTTTAAATGATATTTATTAAAGTTTCAGAAAAGATTACAAAAATAAGAAAAAGAAAGAAAAAAGAAACACAAAATACAAAATACAGAAAAATAAAAACAATTAAAAACAAATCAATCTTTCCATGTCTTGTCTTTCATTTACTTGTTTCCCTGACCTCCTCACACCTCCCTTTTTTGTATTCCAGTTCAGTATTCCCTGGTCTAGCACTTCAAACAGGAGAATTTCCCAACCCTACCTGGTGATGGCATGGATTGAAGCTGGGATCTTCTGCCCTGAAAGTGTGCGTTCTACCACTGAGCTAGGGTGCTTCCCCCTGCCTTTAGTAGCTGGTCTGTCTTATAAAAGGGTGTAGCAATTGCAGAGGGATCTTATTCTTTACTCTATCTGGCATTCCTCGTAGAAAACAGCTCAAATTCTTCCAGGCTAGCTGCTTTTCTCAGAAATGATTCTAACTAGATGCAAAGACACTGGCAGCAGCTGTCCATTCAAGCAGAAATGCTCTTTCACCTCCCACTCACGAGTATTGAGCTGCAAGTCCCATCGCTCCAGAATTATACCTTCTCTCCCTGCTTCCTGTCCCTACTGTTAAGGCTCTGCTTCACCCACCAGGCTGGCATCAAAACACAGAGAATCGATGCCAAGTCTAATCTTTCGATGACACTTGATGTTCTAAAAGGGCAAGTCAGTAGGAATCCACCCTCTATGTACACTCAGTCTTGGCAGCTTGCCTAGACAGTCTTCTTTTAATTGACCTGGGCTATGCAAAACAATATATATTGTCTTTGCCACTACATCAATCTGATCAGCAGTGAGAAGCTCTGAAGAATCATCATCCAAGAGATGCATTTCATATGCCCCAACAGCTAAGCTGATGAGAGCTGTCAGCTTCCTGGTCCTCTGGGCAAACAAAGCAGGAAAATGGAATTCAACTCACATGAACACCTAAATTAAACAAGAAAAGGCAGTTCCATTTTGGATGGATCTCAGGATCAGTTTATATGAACATGGATACTGACTGAAGGAGTGCTCAGTGACTATTCTCAGAACTGTTTTGCTTCAGGTCACATTCCCATCATATATTTAAAGCACTATGATACCACTTTCAACCATGATGACTTTCCCCCAAAGAATCCTGGGTGTTGTTAAGGGTACTGAGAGTTTTTAGAAGCCCCTATTCCTATCATAGAGCTACAACTTCCAGAGAGGGTTAACAATCAATCCCTCTTCACGGGAAACTCTAGGAATTGCAGATCTGTGAGGGGAATAGGAATGTTCTAGCAATTCTCAGCATCTCTCAGAATTCATTGAGGGAAGCCATGCCTTTTTAAAGTGGTATCATAGTGCTTTGAATGTATGCTGTGAATGTGGCCATAGTATCCTGCCATCTGATTCAAGAATACACATGACACAGAAAGAACCCTCACAGCACTACTTCATCCACCCCCTGTCTTACCCAGTATTCGTAAATGTGCAGTGCTCCCAATCCTCACCCCACATTGTGACCAACTTTCCCTGATGTGGTAAGAAATGGCTTTGGCACCTCTGTTACATCCTCAGAAGAGGATGGCCAATCTTCTGCTCCACTGTATAAAGCAGAAATGGAGCAACCAACCACTAATTAAGCTTCACAGGTCACATAATAGTATATTAGAACATAAGAAGACCCCTGCTGGATCAGCCAAACGTCCTTCAGGAAGACCACCTTAGTTAACAGTGGCCAACCATGTACACTTAGAATGTCTGCAACAGTGGTCTCACCACTTGTCATTCCCAGCCACTAGTATTCAGAGGCATATTGCATCCAAAATTCTGGGTCAGTGAGCCATGCTACCAGAAATAAAGATAGAAAGATGTGTGGGAACTGCACAAGTGTACAGGGAGCTGTTTAAATGTGTGTGTATTCTATATGATCAAAATAACTAGCTAGTATGTCTTCAATTACAATGTTTATAAGAATAATGAGTGTGGGCCAATTAGCTTTCCATAAGGGCTGAGGGAGTTTCCAGACCAACTGTTTATTGGGCATTCATGTGGATGTATTCATGCAAAGATTATGTGACATAACCAGCATTTGGTTGTTATCTGTGCTTTCCATTTCAGTTTTCCATCAGTATTCTCTTTGGATTTTTTGCAGTTCTTTTTTTATATATATAAGAATACTTCTAACTCACCAGCTCATTAAAAAGAAAAAAGAAAAGCTGAAGACCTAAGGATTACAAATTTGATCAAGGTGGAAGATGGAGCTTTGGGGACATTGGGACTTGAAAGGATTAAGAAACAAGATTCAGGCTCCATTTTTAAGTATGGAGGTCTGGCTGGAAGAAACAGGGACCATATTGGACTAGAGCTCCTCCGAGATTTGGTGTTTAATACCAAGGACTATCAAAAAAACCGGCAGAGAGGAATGGAGAGAGAATTAAGAGACGTGAGGTCTCCAGGCTGATAGTAGATGGACTGATGGACGTTTTAAGGGGATTGAAACCGGGAAAGGGGGGTGGAGTTTGGGAATCCAAAGGGTGTATAATCTAACTTGTTCTGTTCTTATTTTGTTTGAATATCTATATGAAAATTGGGGAAATCGTGGAAGGGAAATCAGGCCGACTTTAGAAAAAGGTTTAAAGAATAAGCAATGATGTATAAATATGAAGTTTATAAGGTAAAATTGGTTTTTTAGAAAAAGGAACTAAATACAAAAAGGTTTAAAAATAGGGATAAGAGCTTGTTGAACCAACAATTGGACCTGGAATACAAGAGGGAGAGGTGTGGGGAAGTCAGGGAAATATGTTATAGAAAATAAGGATTGTGAACCGTATGTATTTTTAATTTTTTTCTTGTTGTTTTTGTTTTTTCCTTTTTTTTCCTCTGTCTTTTTTGGTTTTGTTATTGTAATACGGTGGAAAATTTTAATAAATATCATTTTAAAAAAAAAGAAAAGAAAAAAGAAAAGCTGTGTACAATAAAATGATTAAATTGTCATAAAATTGGAAAACAATAAAAATAACAAAATGCAGAACAAATGATCAACACCAAATCTGATTCTCAGAAAAGATGTCTTCAGCAGGTGATTAAACACTGATAAGTTCCCATCTGATCTCTATAGGAACAGTGTTCCAAATTCCTGGTGGCATTATGCGAAAAGTCTTGGTTTGCACAAAAATTAAATGAATAAGAGATAACCGTGGGGCAGTCAAGAGGGCTTCTGCACATGATTACAGTGATCTGGCCAGTGTATAAGGGAGAAGGTGGACCTTCAGGCAACCTGGTCCTGGGCAGTTTAGGTACTTTGTACATTAATATACTGAACTTAGGTCAGTAATGTACTGGCAGCCAGTGCATGGCCTTCAGCACTAGTGTAATATGCTGATGTGTAGCTGTCCAAAAGCCAGGGGTGCTGTATTCTTTGCTTGTTTAACTAGCTTAGCAAAATGGTGGAATAGCTGGACTAGATTAGTGATAGGAAACCTCTAGACCACAGGTCTTATTAAGCCCATCATTTCTCCCCATTTGGTCTATGGATTGGTTTGGGCCAAGCCATACCCACCTGCCCATCATCTCACACGCAGGGCGTATAATATATCACAACCCCCAATTGAAAGAGTTTCTGTTTGAATCTGGCACATTTTGAATTCAGTTTGAAGTCAAATCACCAGGCACCATATGGCTTCAGGTGACTGACGGCTGGGCAGAGAGTTGGGGGATTTGGGATAAAATTTTATGGGATAACAACCAATTTTTGTGCAAATCAATAGGCCACCTGGAAGTACCCTGACTTCAGTCCACGTTACAGAAAGCACTAACTGAAACCATTGTTGCAGTACTTCAAGTTGTACTCAGATACATCTTAATGCATTGCAGTAGTGGTTTCAGCACACTGTTGGCTAACCAAGACTTGGTTGAAAAATATCATGGAATCTCTTCACTACACATTCAACACAAAACACATCAAAACACAATTCATATCTTCAGCTAGGCTGGGGAAATTATCAATTAGCCCCTGGTTGGACCTGAAATGTTCCCAACCAGCAACAAAGCTTTATAAAAATGGAAATAATCGCCTACTTGAAAATGGGATGCATGGAGCGCTTACAACTCTAAGTGGTTTTCCCTAAAGATGTAAAAAACTGGGGCATGATTTTGTTGTTATAAAATCCACACTTCAGGACCCTCTGTAGATTTTGCCTGGAAGATCAGTCAAGCTCCAAACCTTCTGTAATTGATATATTGGCCAGATTTTCATGAAAATGTTATCACCTGCCAACTGGTGATTGCTTTAGGAAAGAGCTCTGATCCCAATTACTCAGCATGCTGAGAACTTCCAGAACTACCCATAATGTTCACAGTTATGAATATCAACCAATTAAGAATGTTGTGGCCCATTAACTGCCTGCCTTTTTCTGATCTTTTCTACTGATTAATCGATTCATCAGTCTATGAAAAAGATAGACTATAATGTCTTTATACAGGTGACCTGTTGTATATTTTTAATGAAGACAAAGGGTTTCTATCTTTAAGCAATGCCAATACACATCATTTATTGCTTGGGGAAAACATGTTCCTCAGCCGGAGAGTCCAGTGGGGAAGGGTGCCACTGCACATCTGGTTTTCCATTCATAACGTTATGGTGCTTACTGGGAGGGAGAAGAGGAACAAAGTGCTGGAGCGGTTGGTGTGGTTGCAGCAGTGAGCAAACCAGATTGGCTCTGATGGTGTGTGTCAGGTGTGCGTGCAGGAGCCAGGCCCTGTGACCAATAGGACTTTGCAGGACTGGGGCCTTCCTATGTTTGTTCTGAAGAGGCAAGGCGCTGCCACACAGGTGAGGCCGATTGGTAACTCACAGTAGCTGGTGGCAAGAGTCGGGAAGGGATATAAGGTCAGCATTTCCCTTCGGCTCTTTGCCACAGCAACACGTTCCCTGCCCTGCTGCATTTGGCTCCTTGACTCCTTGCTTCTTGATCCTCAGACCCCTGACTTCGTGACTCCTTGCTTCCTGACCCTCAGACCCTTGGCTTCTTGACTCCCGGCTCTCTGACCCTCAGACTCTTGGCTTCCTGACTCCTGGCTCCTGGACTCCATTCCTGCTCTCACCCCGCCATCTTGCCTGGTCCCGACGTCCCCAGCCAGGACTTTGATCACCCGTGAACAGGACTGTGACAGTGTGTCTGCACCACAGCAACCTCTTCACCCCTCTCTCTTCTGGTACGTGCAGCAATGCTACTAATGGGAGACCAGATGCACAGAACCACCACTCCCCAGTGGCCTCTCCTGTTCCTAAGTAACAAGCAGAGCAAGCAGATTATTCCAACAGTGGCTTCATTGCTTGTGCGAAGGAGGCATTGCATGATTACTGGAGAGTGCTCCCGCCTCATCATCAAGCATGCTACCTGGTCCCATCTCTAATTGTCTAAGAGTTTGCACGATCATCTGCAGAGAAGAAGCATTGTTTTGCTTAAAAGATCTATTTAGTACATACAGCTGAAAAAAGTTCCAAGTTTATACCAGGCCTACTCAACCTGGTGTCTTGCAAAGTTTGGGGTTCCAGCTCCCATTAGCACCAGTCAGCATGGCCAAAAGTCAGGGATGCTGGGAGTTGTCATCCTGAACATATGGGGGACATCAGGTTGGAAATGAATATATTCATTGCCTTTCCTATGTTGTGAATTATAAGCTCCCAGTCTTCTAAATGATCAAGGTTCTGGAAAACAAGGCTTATGAGAAATGGTTGGAGGAGAGTAGATATCATAAGCCATCTTCATATACCTGAAAGGCTGTCACATGGAAGATGGAGCAAGTTTGTTTTCTTCTGCTCTGAAGGGTAGGACTTGAACCAATGGATTCAAATTACAAGAAAGGAGATTTTGACTCAACATCAGGAAGAACTTGCTTATAGTAAGAGCTGTTCAACAGTGGAACAGACTCCTACAAGAGCTGGTGGACTCTCCTTTCTTGGAGGTTTTTAAACAGAGGTTGAATGGTCATCTGTCATGGATGCTTTAATTAAGACTCCTGCATTGCAGGGAGTTGGACTAGATGACCTTTGGTGTACCTTCCAACTCTACACTTCTAGGATTCTGTTGTTGTTGTTGATTAAACTTCTAAACCACTCTTCATCCAAATATCACAGGGCAGTTTACAATATAAAAACACAGAAATACCATAATAACAAACCAAAACAATACCCCCTCACACACAGTTGAAAAGGCCACAAATTGTTTAATGAGCCAAAGGCCTGGGAGATGTTTTTGCATTAGTATGGAAATGAATTTATTTCTTGGTTCTGGGGTTAATTGAGGCTTGATGTACCAACTCGAACCTATAGCAAACTCAACACCTATTCTACTTATTGACTTCTCTCAGATCTCATTCACACTTTCTGTTTTGCAAGTAGCAACACAGTTGCTCAGTCTGTTTTTAAAAGAGCTTTGAATTATGTGCACCATACCAGAGAACTATTGCCACATAACAATTTCATTTATATCATCTACAGTGTCATATATAAGTTAGAAACAACACAGCACAGTCTTCTTTTTTAAGGGATTCTGGCACCGTAAGAAAAAAGATGAAATCAGCATTACACATATATTTACAATTCCAAATGAATGTGGGATGGCATTGAGTGAAGGGTGAGGGTGTTTTGCTCAGAAAGTTTCAAGAGAAGGCAGAAGATTAGGCAAATTACTGGGAAGGGCTTATGTGATGTTCAGTATATTCCTACTCTCTAATTGCACTGGTTTCCAGGCTATGTTGACAGCATACCAATAATGCTTCCAAGGAAGACGTGTGCTATAGTGCAAGGATGGTGCTCTTGTGGCCCTCTGGATATTGTTGGACTCCAGCTCCAATTTATTGTCCTGCAGATTTTGTGGAGTACATCTCCCATCATCTCTAACCACTGGCCATGCTGGATGGGAATGATGGGATTTGGAGTCCGAAACTGCTGGAGAGTTAGCTACTCTGTTTTATAGGTTTGATCTGCAGGGTCCCCTTTTGCTGCTCTCAGCTGCTGCTTAAGCAATAGCATGCCAAACCTGCAACGTGCATCATTCACTGCCCAAACTGTTATTGTTGGTAAGTTAGCTATGAAAAACTTTTTGCTGCTCCTTTGGAATTCTCCCCTACCCAGCATTTACCTCTCAGAATATGCTGATGCTGGGCGTCTCGAATTTGTTAATTAAACCAAACCAAGTTACTCTTCTTGACAGCTTGCTGTGAGGAAAACAAGATATTCCAACTCACCGATACAGCAGTCTCCATTTCAGGGACAAGTTTCAAGCAGCATGGCATTCTGCCTCCTGCCCTGGCAATGCTTGCTGTGGACCTGAAGAAGAAAGTCTGTTGATTGCATGCACAACATGGTGGCACTTGACAGGAAGAGAGCGCTGCCCATCAAAGTGCATATTCTGAGCATACCACAGATCTGAAGGTGTGAAGCTGATATCAAACGCTGTCACAGTGCTGTACAAGGTGGCAAAACAATCACTTGCACTCATAGAATGAGATGTGTCACATGGCCTATTCTCCGTCATTCTGCTGCTCCCTCCCTCTCCTTCTTCCACTCAGCACTGAGGTAATATTCAGCTACTGCAAGCCAAGAGATTTTAAAATGCTTGCTTTAAAAAAATATAATGGTGAAATGGTGTACAGTGACTGCTTGTCAGATATGGGAGACTGCAATCACATTCCCACCACACATTTAAAACACTATAATACCACTTTCTCTGAGCGGTTTAATTATGAAATCTCTCTTCACAGGGGACTCTGGGAATTGTAGCTCTGAGATGCAATAAGGGCCTCCTATCATCTCTCAGCACCCTTAAGAGACTGCAGCTCTGAAACAGAGAATAGCAATAGCAGCCCCAAAAAGAGGACCATGGGAGATTCTGCTTATTGTGCTTTATTCCTGAACCAATCACACTACAGTACTAAGTTTGCTTCTTATTTTGTAGTTAACATTGAGCTCAGTGTGGTATGATCAGACTTGCTCTGAGTTACTTCTGAAGTGTGATGAAAGTATGCACAGTTCTGGTCTGCACAATCACCTCAAAAAGGATATTGCAGCATTGGAAAAGACTCAGAAAAGGGCAACTGAATTTTTCAAGGGGGTGGAGTAACTCCCCTCTGAGAAAGGCTTCAGGGTTTGGGGCTTTTTAGTTCAGGAAACGTCAGGTAAGAGGTGACTTGATAGAAGTTCATAAAATTATACATGGCATGGGGAAAGTGCGTAGACAAATGATTTTCTCCATACCTTCATACCACTAGAACTGGGAGACATGCAGTGAAGCTGAATGCTGGAAGATTAAGGCCAGGTAAGAGAAAGTAACTGTTCATGCACAGCATAGGTAAATGATGGCGCTTGCTTCCACAGGAGGCAATCGTGAAAACCAACTGGATGTCTTCAAAAGAGAATTAAACAAATTCAGGGAGGATAAGGCTATCAGTGCCTACTAACCATACAGGCTATATTCTGCCCTCATTGTTGTACACAGTTTGCCTCTGAATACTACTTGCTGGGAATTGTAAGTAGGCAGAGCTGAGCTTATGTCTCACTTATATACTATCCATAGCCATTTGCAGGAACAAGAGGCTGGACTAGATGGGCTGCTAGTCTGATCAGGCAGGGCTCTTACGTTCTTAGTTGGGAAGTTAGCTGCTAGTGTCATAGCCTTTTTAGCTGTGGCCCTGTATGTGTGGATTCCTTTCCCACATTTGTTCAATTGGTGTCTTCTTTAACATCCCTTGTGTGTCACAATGTTTAATTGTGTGGCTTGCTTTTCTCCAAAGGCTTTTATGGAGCTTAGCTGTTGCTCATCTTCGTTGATTTGCTAATTGCCTCGTTGATTGGACATTCTAGCTGATTTCTGTACATTTGTTGCAAATTTCTCTTGTCTTTTTCAATAAATAAACAAACAAATAATCCGTTATTCCAGTTTTGCCACACTTATACAGTGCAAGAGTAACAGTCTTTTTCACCTGAAGCAAATGAACACCAGCAATCTAGCAGGCCCAATGATTTCTAGTTTGCCAGAATGTAATTAGACTAGGTTTCACTGATCTGAAATCAAATCCAGGTTATGTGAATCTAAGTTCTTGCCAGGAAAGCAACCCCCTTAACTGAAATGTATAAAATACTGCAATTCAATATTAACAGGTAGATTTACTTTTCCTCTGCCTCATATCAGCTGGGACCCATACATTTTTCAGAGCCCAGTTCCATACCTTCCATACCTGTTCACAATTTACCAATATTAATAATAGTTTGTCTGCCTTCCTTCTTTTCCATAGTGCATTATGCATGCTGATTTCAGCTATAGCTGAAGCTCAGTGTCAGGGCAGGTGTCAGGAGCAGGTCAGCAATAGCTCACAAGGTGTCACTCAAAGAAACAAAACAGCTCAGGCCTAGTGAACTCAGCAACTCATCCCAGTAAATCTTGCTCCAATGAGGCAGTTGCAAAGACTGAAAGTCCCCAGTTTCCCGCAGCTCTCTAAGTCTCATCCTCCCCCGGTTCCTGAGGCTCCTTCATCTTGCCTGCTCCACTCTTTTCATACCTCTTCGGGTTCTGGAAGACCAGGGAGAGGAGAGCTGGTCACCCCAGAAGGGGGAGGCAGCTTGGCTTCCTCACCAGTCTGACTCATTGCTGCCTCTTGGCCCCTCTTCTCTCCAGCCTCCACTTCTGTCTCTGATTCTGGACTGCTCTCTGCCACAGCCTCTTCCTGCTCACTAAACCCTGTTGCCTCTTCTCTTCTCCCTCTCTCCCTATCATAGTCCCAGCACCAATCTCCTCACTTTAACCCTTCTTCCTTTGCAGGTTCCCTTGGGGGTTCCCCAGCTGGTGCTCTCACCACTCATCTTCAACCAGTCACTCAGGATAGGCGTCTCTATTGTGTTGGCCCATTGTTGTCTAGAAGGTCTATTGTTGTCTGCCCAGGGCTTTTTTTCAGCTGGAGCTCACTGGAGATCAGCTCTGGCACCTCTCAGATGGGCACCATTGCCATTCTAAGAGAACAAGGGAGAAGTTCATGGTGAGCTCCGGTACATATTTTTCTAGAAAAATAACACTGGGTCTGTCCATAGCCCCATCGACTTATGCACCAGAGTTTCCCTATCTTTCCTCTGTGAAATATTGGATTGCCTTCCTTCACTGCATATTTTGCATCTAAACATTAAAAGTTTACTTTTTAAACAGCCTTTTCTCGCTCAGAATATCCATTTTTATCTCTCCCTGTTATCTCACTCCCTGAAATATTAACAGAAATCTAACACAGACTGCCACCCCCTGCCCTAGCCGCTGAAAAGAATTCTCATTCTGTTTTGTTCCGAAATTGCTGCTGACCATTTTGTAGGGACAGCTGGTTTCATTAAGTAACTACATTAAATGGCAATGAAGTCAAGTCCCAGTTAATTTACAGAGCTAACAGTCAGTGATAGATTAGTCAGATAATGCACTGTTTGCAACATAACAATTTGGCACCATTCTCTTCACTGCCTTGAAGTGGGCCACAGGAGAAAGGGGGAAGTAGTGAATTTTCTGTGAGGAAGAACACCACACTGGGCACACAGATTGCACATCAATGGCTATGTGCTACCGCCACTGTCAGAGGCAGTATGCCTCTGAATACCAGTTGATGGGAATCACAGGCAGAGAAAACACTGTTGCCCTCAGGTTCTGCTTGTGGGATTTGCATAGTTATCTGGTTGGTCTCTATAAGAACAGAATGCTGGGTTGTCATAGGCCTTTGGCCTGTTCCACCAGTTTCTTCTTTATTTTACATTTTTTAAAAACACATTATTACTGATTTTATCCATAGAAACAAAGAACAAAACACAAAATATAATTAACATATAAATGAAATTCAGTTCCAGAAACTAATAAAGGTAAAAAGGTAAAGGACCCCTGATAGTTAGGCCCAGTTGCAGATGACTCTGGGGTTGCGGCGCTCATCTCGCTTTACTGGCCGAGGGAGCCGGCGTTTGTCCACAGACAGTTTTTCCAGGTAATGTGGCCAGCATGACTAAGCTGTTTCTGGTGAAACCAGAGTAGTGCACAGAAACGCCATTTACCTTCCCGCTGGAGCGTTACCTATTTATCTACTTACACTTTGACGTGCTTTCAAACTGCTAGGTTGGAAGGAGCTGGGAACAAAGGGAGCTCACCCTGTCGTGGGGATTCGAACCACCAACCGTCCGATCGGCAAGCCCTAGGCTCAGTGGTTTAGACCACAGCGCCACCCGTCAAACCATTAAAAATTACCCTTGACAAAGTACAATAGAAAGAAAACAAGGGAAGATTCCGACGTCATGTTATTAGGATTGTTCTGTCAGTGCTAGCATTTCAATTTGCTATGCAAAATAATATTCATTCTCTTCCTCCACCCACTGATATTTTGGGGGGTTCTGTCAACCCCACAAACCTGATCTGAGGTGTGGGGGGAGAGAGAAGAGGAATCCCTGTTGCGCTAGTGGGACTCATTCTGCTGGCTTCTGCTGGCACAACTGTTTAGATGAATCTGGCCCTTAGTGTCATTATGCAGTCCTAGAATCCTAGGATTGCAGAGTAGGAAGGGACCACAAGGGTCATCTAGTCCAACCCCCTGCAATGCAGGAATCTCAATATGTAGTCTCCTATTCAGTTTGAAACTATACCAGACCCTAATTAGCTCTGCAAATGTGCTAGCAGTTTTATTGCTGCACACACTGGCAGAGGAAGAGGAGTGCGGGGGGAGCCCGTGGCAGCGCAATCCCAGCAGGGTGCCATTGCGGCTGCCCTCCCACCCCCAGGACACACACCAGCCCTGCCCCTGCCCACTCTCCACCCCCCAGTGCTGGAGCATGAAGCTCCGCCACTGCTGCACGCACCACTAGGAGAGCACTGACCTCCACTCGGATCTGCTGCCCTCGTAGATCCTGCCACCTCACCTTGCCTCATGGGTGGGCTGGCCCTGCATGTGGTCTGCCCTGTCCCACCTATGCTACCCTGCTGCCCTTGAGTGCCGTGGAAGATATTTTCCTTTCACCAGTACTGGGGCAAGGTTCAACTGCCAATCCAACTGGCTTCTGTATGGGCCTTGGCAGAGGAAGTCATCTTGTCATCAGCCTCAGGGAGCAAAAGGTCTTGTCAGCACTTTATTTCTCAAATTCGTAATGCCCTTTAAGAAAACATTTAATAAAGCTAAATGAGAATCCAGCTCTGTATGTTGATTAGTTATATTTCAGTTTCCTAAAATGACTACATTCCAGAGATACTTCACCTTCTAATGTTCTTTGGCCCTTATGCATAGATGCTCTACATGTAAGATGACAAACAAGGTCTCCTACCACAACTCTGACCACACCACATGTGTTGATTGTTTAGTGTTTGAAAATGTCTGCAGAGACCTTAAGTTTGTCCATCACATCATAGCTGAGAGAGAGAGAGAGAGAGAGAGAGAGAGAGAGAGAGAGGAATAGTATTCCAAATTAACCAGTGTGATTTTCCAGTCACTCTCCTTGGTCCTGAAACCACGACAAAGTGTTCTCCCAATAATGCTGAAATAATTAAAAGGTAGCAATACATACGACAGCCATGTCAGCTTCACTTTTTAACAGCAGCATTCTATAATATTCCAGCAATCACTGCAGTAGCATTACCAGCCAGTGTAATGTTCAGAATTCTTAGTGCCGCACTCTGTAATACTTACAACATTTATTTTAGACGACTCAAGTACTAAAGCTGAGTTCATCATGGATCATTACACAGCAGGTACTTACTAAAGGATCATCATCTTTGCAGAATGGTTTGCACTGTTTTGTTTTTTGTTTCTAATTCACCCAGAGCCTGAACAAGGACAGTGAAGCCTTCACTTAGAGCCACGGGTTTGGTTTAGATTCATTTAGGAAGAGTGTAAGGTATACATGGGAGGGGTATTTTGTTTTTAGGAGGGTTTTGTGGATTGAGACATTTTTACTGTGATGCTATGCCACATTGTCATGCAATACTAATAATGCTGCCAATCTCCCCATTAATCATTTTTATCTTATGCTTTAATTTGTAACCATGCATTGCAATCACATAAAAATGTCAATAAATGAGAAGGGGGAAATACCACAGAAAGAGCATTTATTTACTTATTTTCATTTCTCTTGAGCTGTGATCCCACAGCAGTAGACAAAATAATAAAACATCAGCAGTAAGCAAATTGCCAAAATCAACAATACAAAAAAAAAAGTTCATAACCCTAATCAAATGAAATATGAAACACCATTTAAAATAAAATAAGCAACTGAAAAACACTGCAGCCTTGTCTATATAAAAAATTCTACTTGTCAAGCAGCAGATAGTATGGTTATGTACATCATACAATGGACTGGTTCATAGATCACAATAAGCCAAACTACAGCAATACTCAGATGTTACATTCAATGAGTGTACAACCTGTGTGCCTGTGTACATATGTAATTGAGTGGTCCCTTGGAGCAATTTGGGTAGTGGATAGAGCAGATTTTATGGGAAGCCACATCAAAGATTGCTCGGTAGGGTGCATGAGTCTGGGATCATAAGGACAGAAAACACAATGTGAGTCACAGTGAGAGAACGAGTGTAAGGAAGAGATGTCACCAGATTGGTAAAGAGTTCAGAGCTTCAGAGCAATCGTCCTGGGTGCTCCGACGTAAGAGCCTATTCTTCTCAACACAGACAATGGTTGAAAGGTACAATGTAGCTTAACAAATGTTAGTAAGAAACAGAAACAGAGTTTCAGCAGGCTGGTGCACCAGCTGGGGAGATAATGGGGATTAAGAGATATACCTTGCCTTAGTCTGCATGGCTTGCGATCAAAGCTTTGGTGTCTGGGGAGACATTGTAGCAACAAGATTGGGGGCTGGGAGCAGAGGTTGGATCAGCACACAGCACACAAGACTTGTCTCATAATATTTCATGAGGTCTCCTTAGAGCAAAGATTCAGTGGCTTCCAGCCATCTTTTTATCCCTGTTCCTGTCTTTAACAATTACAATAAAAACAACAGTTGTGTCTCCACTTCCCAGTGCCTCATTGGATCTTAATTAAAATGTTAAAAGGATTAAGAGGTGTCATTTTGGGAGTGAGGGGGAGGGCTGAAGAGAGAGAGATCCTGTGAATCTTTCTATCTAGGTATCGACTGAGGGAGAGATTCTTCATTCACCTATACAGAATCCACCCCCAATTTGGCAATTCCTCTTTGGAAGGAGGCATGACCCAAAATGTTTTAACTTTTCACAGGTGGGAGAGGTAGTGGCCAGATGCAAAGAATGAAGCCAGGCATTATATAACTAGAAGATGTTGCAAGCATATCATAGCCTCTGAGGCTGGTGTGCAATAGGTTCCCTATTGGTAGGAGAAATAACAGAGGCCAACCAGAGAATATTGAGAAGCAAAGCAGCTAGTAAGCTTGATCTTTATTGATCTGTTGCAACAGGGTGCTCCCCTCATCCACAGGAAAGGAGGAGGACCCCAGAACAATGGCGCGCAAGGCCTTATAAAGACTTTTGAAATTGCCACCCTGTAGATCAAGACCACCCCCCATAAACATCATACATACATGACAGAAGGGGTGTAACCTAAGACCACCCCTCAGATACATCATACCTACATCACAGAAAAGGCGGTCTAAAACAGACATTTGAATGCTGTTTTTCTCCTGTCGTTGTTTATCTCCTGTCTGGCAGGTTACTTGATTGGATTGCCTGGGGAGCCTGGCCAGTCTTTGTAACGATAAATACTTAGTTCCTCGGCTCACACCCTATTCATATCTTAAATGTGCCCTTAAGACAGGATTTGTGAGGAAAGAGACAATGGGGAGGTTTCCCACTTCGACCTTGCAGAGAAAACATTTGCTTAGTTTAGGAATCAAAATGGTTCCAGGTCAGTCTTCCTGTGCTGATGTGTGTACGTGCTTGGTTGGTACACTTATGAACATTACGATATATCTAAGACCTCAAAATTCCTATCACAATAGTTAGCAATGGAAGATTTCTCTTGATCTTTCTGGAGCCTCCAAATGCAAATGAATCAAACCAAGTTCATCAAGAGCAATTGAGTTTGCTGTGCAGTTGGCAAGACTGGAGTGGCCAACCCCAGTCCTGCTGTAGGAATCTTGGGCAGTCTGAAGGACAACATGCCCTTCTGGAAAACCTTCCAATGGTTGTGTGCCAATGGTTGGTGGGAGCCATATGCAAAAATGGTCAGAGCAGATTCAACTAACTAGTCCGTCTAGTGAAGCCCACACAAAGATATCCACTAGTGCAATGAGACATTTTATCCCTCTCCTCCCTCCATGAACTCCACCAGTTGGCTCTAGGATGTCAGGAGAACCCCCAGAACAGCGTGCAGGGGGAGAACCAGGGAGATAATTCTATGGAAGATTTGTAACAGCTCAATGTTGAATTCCTCCCATACCTTTTACCTTTGTCCAATAGTCTTGTTTCTACACACACTCATGCACCCTTCTCTATCCTTCCTCCAGGTAAACAATAGGCAAGGACCCATTCCAGCCAGACTCAAAGTATGGAAAAGTGCCTGTGGAGAATTCCTGAGGCCAGGTAGAGAGGACTGGAAGGTGGCATTTGGACCCTGGGCCCAAGGTTCCACATCCCTGTTCTAGTGAGAGATTTTTTTAAAACAAGATAACAGATCATTCCTGACTGTTGAGATAAATTACAGGCAAGTAGAGAGATAAGTCAGTGACAAAAAGAAATGTGACAGAGACACCTTTGAACAGATTATGATTAGAGAGAAGAGAATCTCTCATCTGTCCCATGTTTGTCTTTGGCAGCATAACTCTATTAAAAGGCATCTTTCAAGTCTTGCCTCTTCTGTATACATCCCTGACATTTTCAATAAATGCTGTGTTTATTTTACATCACATCTGCAACATCATGATCATTTTTTTCCTTTCAACCTTTTCCCTTCTCTCCTTCTTATGAATATGCATGTACAATATAAAGTGCATTGCTGTTTCCCTGGTGGTTGTTTTTTAATGCACACTAATGTTAAAATGTGAACATTTTATGATTTGCCATAAAGTTTTTGATGCTATGTTTTGAAAAGGTTATGGACGATTGAAGGCTTGTGTTTCTCCCCATGGAGATGGCAGAGCTGATGGTGGATGGCAAGGGTAGGCAACATTTTCCATATCAAGGACTGCATTCCCTCGTAGACCACCTGGGGGACTGCATGCTAGTGGTGGATGGAGCCAGAGGCCCAAATAGTTGGAGCGATGGATATGTCTCTTACTGCTGTACAGTAGGCAACATTTCAGCCACACATCAGACAATATTTTGGTATAGACAGACACACATATCTCCATCCTCCCCAACCAGGCAAGTAAGAGACTTTCCCACAATTCAAAAACACATTTTAGCAAGGTAAAAGCACTCTAGGAAATCATGGGGCAAGGCTGGTGAGGGGTGTGGCCTGTTGTCAGGAGCAAGCCAGCAGTCAATCACACAAAGCAAGTGGAATTAGCTATTAGGAAAAACAGGATCTGTACATGAGTGTCAGGCCTAATGAGCACAGCAACTCATCTTAGGCAGCCTTCCCACAGCTGCCCAAGTTCCCTTCTCTCTAGGGCTTTCCCCAAGCAATCTGAGACTGCGCCTGTGTGACACTATTTTCTCCTCTACCCTCTTCATGCCTCTCCTGGTTCTGGGAAACCAGGAGGGAGGGGAGCTTGTTGTGGGGTCAATTACGTCCAGGGGTCCGGCACACTTCTCTTGCGCAGCTCTGGTCTTCCCCCCTGGGACCTTTGACTCAGCAGAGCGCGTAAAACACAGCGGAAGCAGAAGCAGGAACGTTCTGTCGTGTGGTAATAACTCAGGCTGAAACGCAGCAGTCTCCTTATCTTAAAGTCTTTATTCCTTAGCAAAACACAACATCCATAAATCTCCTGGCGAGAGTTCGCCCATGTTGCTCCTTTCTCCACGGAGCTAACACGCACACAGAAAGAATACAGTAAACCACTCCCTTCAGTGTTCTAAGCCCGCCCTCAGAATGTGAGGCGTCATCACTCAGAACTCTTAACCCTGTAAGTTCTGAGCCTCTCCTAACACCCCCTCTCGAATCACGTTCTGAGAGGACTTCTGAGTGTTCAACACCTTCCCCATTGCCTTCCGCCCCTTCCTGGCATCGTTGTTAGGCACCTGTTGAACCTCACAAACCTTAGGTTCGCACTGTGCGAAACCAACCCACGCATTTGTGACCTGAAACCTCTCAGGTGGAATTCCCTTTGTAGCCCGCGATGACCGCCTGGGCACAAACTGGGGTGCTCCTCTTGACCCACTGGGGCCAGCATGTGCGTCTTCCTCATCAGAAGACTCCCCCTCTGACTTGACACTTCTGTGAGCTTTCTCCATTATGCGCACAGGAGATGAGGGCTCACTCTTGGACACTCCCTTAACAACCTGTGGAGACGCCCTACTCTGTTCAGGGACCTGGTCTCCACCAGCAGGTTCAGGCTCTGGCTCTCCTTCCTCCTCAGAGTCAGACAGACAATCTGAGTGAACGTCAGAGCGCACTTTGCGCCTTGCCCAACCATCCTGCTCAAAGAACTCAGCCTGTTTACTGACCAGAAGCTTGGTCTGATCACCTTCTGGGTATGCGAATCTCCACCCTTTTGTCGCAGGCTCATATCCACAGAAGATCATTTCCTGGTACCTTGGGCCACCCTCCTGCTGCAGAAACTTTGGTACAGGCACCATGGCTCTGCTACCAAAAGTGCGAAAGAAATGCACAAGCGGCTTCTGCCGATGAAGCAGGGAATACGGGGTGTCACCTACCACTGCATTGTAGCACCTGTTCATCGTGAAATTGGCCGTTTTTACCGCCTCCCCCCAAAAACTTTGAGGCAAACCAGAGTCATCCAGTAGAATCTCTGATGCTTGAACCAGAGCTTTACTCCTAAGCTCTGCCACGCCACTCTTCTGAGGAGAAGTCACCTTGTGACGTATCCCCCTCTGGCGAAAGAAACCCTTTAGAGCAGACCCAGTGACCTCAGAACCACGGTCACATTTGAACCCCTGCACCTTGGTGGAGAACCTCAGTTCCACCTCTGCAACCCAATCTTTGATCAGTTGCGTTGTCTCCTCCTTCGTTTTCAGCGTGAACGCCCATGCGTTCCTAGTAAAATCATCGATCAAAATCAGCAGATGCCTGGCTTTGCCCAGACTTGGCTGAGGCATAGGCCCAAACAGGTCTGCGTGCACAAGCTCAAAAGGCTTTGTGGTTATTCTCTCCACCCTGGGATGATTAAATCCCTTGTTTCTGGCTTTTCTGCAAGCCTTGCAATTCAAAGGTTGACCACATTCTTTTACCTTGCAACCTTTGGTGCACTCTGATAACATCTGAACGTCCTCACAGGACCCATGTGACATCCTTTTGTGCCACACGCAAGCACATGAAACATGAGTGTTCCCCGCTCCCTTTTCCTCCAGTGGAGTTTCCAGAACAAAGAGGTTGTTCTGATTTTTCTCAACATGTACCAGTTGCTTTCCACCTCTGGAAATGGTGCAAACATTTTTTTCAAAACTCACTGAATATCCCTCCTGTAAAAGACAAGGTACAGACAGCAGGCAATGTTTTATCTCAGGGAGAACATAGACCTTCAATTCAGCCTGCAAGAAAGAGACAAACATGTTAGAAACATGGGTTACACGTCCCTGTGAACCTGTAGCAAATTTAACTGTTTTCTCCGTTGAAACAGCCTTGCAGTTCCACATTTGTCCATCAGGTGGCGCTGTTACCAAATGGGCATTCGCAGCCGAGTCAACAACCCAACGTAGGACTCTCCCCCCTCCGGAGTTGTCCTTCTTTGTTGCCTTAGCAACTGACTTCCTGCTGCCCCCGACCTTGGGGCGCTCGCTGCAGGTGTTCTCCAAAACAGCCATCGACGCAGTCAGCTGATAAGCTTTCTCACGCCTGCTCCCTCTGTTGCCATGGAAACCCGGCTGGTTCCCATGGGAAACGACCTTGGACATATCCTGCCCTAGCTCCGTTGCTCTCTGTGGGCAGCTACGACGCAGATGTTCAGTCGAAGCACAAACAAAACATCGCCTAGTGGAAAACTTTGCAAACGTGCCTTTGGTCTTCTCTGCCCCCCCAACCTTTCCAGCAGCACTCCTCCTCGAGGCTTTTCTGCCGTTGGGAAAATGGCTTTTGGCTTCTGCTGTGGTTTCTCTGCAAACCCCCTCCAGCTCCTGCCAAACAGCCTGGGCACTCTCAAGACCCTTGGAATGGCCTGCAACTCCATTCTCTGGTGCAAAGCTCCTCTCTTCTCTCAGCTGTTCTCCAGCACGCAGCTCACGTATTGGGGCATTCCGGCAGCCCTCCAACACAGTCCCAGCCCCCTCTGGGCCTTCTGGGCATTCCTCAGCCCCTCCTGGACTTCCAGCCCCCTCTGGGCCTCTTGGTGCTTCCTCAGAGCAATTCTCAGCCCCCTCTCGCCTGGCTCCCACTGCTTTCTTCAGTGCCTGCCTTCTCCCGGCCCAGGGCTTGCTCCCGTCCACCTTATCAACAGGGATTGACGACTTCTGGCTGTCTGCCATCTCTCCCCCGGGGCCCGGCCTACTCACGATACAGTAGCACCTCCCGGTCCGGCAGATCCTTCCCAGCGAGCTCCGTTCGCTCTAGCTGGCTCCAGCTACTCCTTAGCTGGCCTTTGGCTGCTGGCCTCTCACACGCACGAACGTTGCTTATCTTTATTGCTGACCTCCATAACCTGTTGTGGGGTCAATTACGTCCAGGGGTCCGGCACACTTCTCTTGCGCAGCTCTGGTCTTCCCCCCTGGGACCTTTGACTCAGCAGAGCGCGTAAAACACAGCGGAAGCAGAAGCAGGAACGTTCTGTCGTGTGGTAATAACTCAGGCTGAAACGCAGCAGTCTCCTTATCTTAAAGTCTTTATTCCTTAGCAAAACACAACATCCATAAATCTCCTGGCGAGAGTTCGCCCATGTTGCTCCTTTCTCCACGGAGCTAACACGCACACAGAAAGAATACAGTAAACCACTCCCTTCAGTGTTCTAAGCCCGCCCTCAGAATGTGAGGCGTCATCACTCAGAACTCTTAACCCTGTAAGTTCTGAGCCTCTCCTAACAAGCTTGTCATAGCAGGAGGGAGAGACACCCATGCTTCTTTACCAGGCTGACTCATTTCTGCCTCTTGGCCTCATCTCATTGACCTGCTTCAGCTTCAGCTCTGATTCTAGACTTGTCTCTGCCACTGGTAACATAGCACTTTAAATGTATGGTGTGAAGACAGCCTCAATTGACTCTGCCAATCATTGGCTCTGGCTCCCCTTATTATTGGTTTTTCTGCCTTCTGCCCCACCAGTCCCAATAGGTGCCAGACACCACTGTGCTTAGCCATGCTTATGCTGATGCATGAAGAGCTCCCCACCACCTTAAAAAATATGTCCGTGCTAAGCAGTACTGTGGAAACAGAATTCTTCAGTGCAGCAAATCAGGTGATACATTGCCTGACTTTTTACTCTGAGCAGCGTTGGGTGCTTATTCAGGGCATGCAGATGAATACACTAGCATTTTTGACATGCAGGATCAACTCCTAATTCAGGAAAGTCAATGTAGCTGGAAGTATTTGAAAATAAGAAGATAAAAATTATCACCATTCACAATAAATTGACATTTCTTAAGTGAAGCAGCATGTTCAGATAAGGTAATAATACACAATTATTACCTGCTGTCTCTTTTGAGGAAACATCCTTTCTTTCGGTGAAAGACTGCTCCCAGCTTTCACAATATTGCACTTTTTAAAAAGAAATAAAGAATTCCTCCATGGCTGTGCTGATGTGGGTGGCTTGGCAGGACTCCATGGTATATTTGCTTGTGATGTGTTAGGGGAGCTCTGCGGAAATGGAGCATTGCACTCATTACACCTTGCAGCATGCTAGTCAACTTGATACGTGTTGTGGTCTCTTGCAAAACACCCCAGAGGAATTCTGGAAAGTGCTGGGTGAATTTCATAATACAGTGGTACCTCAGGTTGTATACGCTTTAGGTTACATACACTTCAGGTTACAGACTCCGCTAACCCAGAAATAGTACCTCGGGTTAAGAACTTTGCTTCAGGATGAGAACAGAAATTGTGTTGCAGTGGCGCGGCGGCAGCGGGAGGCCCCACTAGCTAAAGTGGTGCTTCAGGTTAAGAACAGTTTCAGGTTAAGAACGGACCTCCAGAACGAATTAAGTACTTAACCCGAGGTACCACTGTAGTAGCAATGGCATTTCTGATTGCTGACAGGCATCCATTCCCCACTACACACACACACTTCACATTGACTTATTGCTTCATGATAGGGTGGCCACTTATGTGACACCCCAAAAGAGGAAACATGCCACCCAAAATGAGGACAAAAATAAATAGGTGCAAATTTAGAATGCAAAGATCGGAACCAATTGACCTGTGTGCCTGCTTGGTCTTCTGTCAAGGTCCTAACTGGTGGTGGTGCTGACTTCCATGTCCCTGTTCTCCTTGCTTGTAGGTCTTTCTCTTTAAAGTGGATGTGGACCAGACAGACCTTCAAACTAGTCTCTTCCCCCAACACTTACCCTGGCATGGGGCAGAGTACTAGCAGGGAGGGATGGTGTGCAATGTTCAAATAAGGGTGGCAGTGGCGGCACGGGACCCCTAACGAAATCCACAAGCCCAACCACATCTCACCCTAAACATCACAAAAGGTTAAGTGGGGTGTTTAGACCATCTCTGATTGCCCATTTTAATGAAGCACTGAATAGGAAACCTGAGCTAACAAAGCAATGAAGAGCTGTAGACTAGGGGTGAATAGATTGACCTTTTTCTATCCCGTGGCGGTTTTGTGTGTTGTCCTCTTTATGGGCAGGTTAATATGCACACTTTACCCTAGTATATGCATTCTTATACATATTACTTAGCTAGATGGCAGCATTGCAGAATTTGGGGAAGTGGGAATTTGGGAGGATTTTGATTCATGTATTGTTTCAGAAAGTGAGACTGAGGTGTGCTAGTCTTTAAATACAAACTGAATCTAATTTCCCCGCCAACCCTAGACTTAGTGCTTTGGTTCTGCAATCTGATGAGCTGATTTTGCTTTGGCACAAATATGAGGGAAGTTTTATTTCTGTAGTCCTAAACCATATTGGCACAACAGGGAACCTGTGTGTTTCTGCTGACAAAAAGCCTGCCTTCCACCAGAGGAAAAGGATGCTTTTTGACTTTCATTCCAGCAACATCTCTGCCCCCATTTTTAATTATGAATTGCGTGTCTGAGCTGTGGGCACTCTTATTTTAGATACCTTGCAAATGCACACCACCCAGAGCTGTGATTGTCATCCCTGGAAACACAGCCCCCTCTCTCCCCCATGGGTCATGCCCAATCACGCAATGTGCTAATAGAGCCGCTGATTTATTCCTGTTTGTGTTTGTGTTATATTCATAGCTTAGGTGCTTAGCTTCTTGCTGAATAGCTTGTTGCTCAGCAACCAAGCCCTCCCCCTGCCTCCTCCCCCCCCCCCAAATCTCTCTCTCCTGGGTGTTGGTGACAGTAGTTCATTCTTCCTCCCCCAAAGATCCATTAGCTTTTAAACACAGCTCTCTTAAACATCAGGGGTGCATGGATTGTTGGAGGTGAAAGAAGGCTGTGCACAGACACACAGTTGTCAATTACCAGGTTAAGACCATGTATATGGCACAGTCATCCCAGGTTTTTATTTGATAAGAGAGGCAGCAAATTACTGAGGGATCTTTTGCCTTTCTGTGATTTTTTTGTTTTGTTTTTACTAGCATGCAGATTTAACAAATGCCATCTCTTTCAAGGGCATGGCTGGCAGCCTAAGATCACTAGACACATGCTGTGTTGTTCTTCACAAATTATCCTCTCTTATGCTGGCATTGGTGGAATCCCAGGAATTTGCATTAGGGTGGAGAATACTGTGTCTCTCCACAAGCCCTCTGCTCCTCCTTTATATCTTTCCTCCTTCAGAAGGTGCCCACTCAGCAAGGCAACACTGGAAAGGGATTGTGCTTTTCATGTTCACAGAAGTGCTGCCCTAGGTACAGAGGAGGAGCTAGCTGTTCTGGCACCTGGAGTGGCGGACATGCTGGGCACCCGGAGGTGGGGCTAGCCACCCATGGGGGTGGGACAAGCATTCCAGGGGGCGGGGCAGCAATGTCACCCTCCCTCAGGGATGACACCCGGAGTGGACCGCACCCACTGCACCACCCTTCCTCTGCCAGTGCCTAGTTAGCTATCTAAGAGGGGTGTCTGTGGTCATTTCAGGGCTGTAGCTCTGTGGTTTCCAGTTTTGCTTCTGCTTTGCATGCAGAAAGCCCCAGATTCAATCTCTAGCATCTCCAGGTAGGGCAAGGAATGGCCCATCTCTGAAATCCTGGAGAGCCATTGTCTGTCAGTGTGAACAGTACCATTGGTTTGACTTGGATCAAGGCATGTTCCCTGCTCATATCATTACAAATGTAACCTCAAAAGCCTTGAACATTGTGGGTGCAAACTAATTAAAGGACCTCTAGGGATGTATGGATGCATAAACTTCTGTTTCTCTCATTTACTCCCCCCCCCCCATCTTAAGTTCAGTTGGCATCATTTGCACATACATTTGCATTAAAAAAATAAAATAAAACCACACAATTTTTTTTACATATTTTAATGTGCATTGTTTCTAGCAATACTCAATTTTGTGTGCAAAATGCCCAGTGCGTGCATTTTTGCAGGCCGTGTTGCCTAGAAGACACTTTTGTACATCATTTATTTAATTAATTTTATTTCTTTATCAAATTTGTATTCCGCCCTTGAACCCAAAGATTCCAGGGTGGTATATGACACATATGGCCCACCCATGCTTCTGTCAATCGCCTGGTGTCATAATCATGAAAACCCATCAAAGCTCAAAGAAGGTGGCTGTAACTGCCGAGCAGCTAAGTAAAACAAAATAATGCTCCTTTATATATAGCAAGTTAGTAGTACTCATAATCAACAATTTGTGGTTTTTTGGAGGGCACTTTCTAATTATAACATCATGAAATGGTTCTTACATGGGAATCAGGCCTGGTGCACCTGATGTTCCCAAGGCAAGTTCTCAGATGGAAATATATGCACTATACCATCCATTCTTAATTAATCCAGTGAGGAAAAGATGATCAATGAAATATAATATGTCACAAAGCTAGGAATAAGATATTGGGAGTGCATGCTTTACTGTTAGAGTGAATGATACACATTGGAAGTTGGATGCAGGTGGTGTTGTGGTATAAACTACTGAGCCTTTTGGGCTTGCTGATTGGAAGATCAGCAGTTCAAATCCCTGTGACAGAGTAAGCTCCCGTTGCTCTGTCCCAGCTCCTGCCAACCTAACAATTCAAAAGCATGCCAGTGCAAGTAGATACTTGTGGGAAGGTAAATGGTGTTTCTGTGTGCTCTGTTTTCCATCACGGTGTTCCGTTGCACCAGAAGTGATTTAGTCATGCTGGCTACATGACCAGGAAAGCTATCTGTGGACAAATGCCAACTCCCTTGGTCTGAAAGCAAGATGAGTGCCTCAACCCCATAGTCACCTTTGACTGGACTTAACTGTCCAGGGGTCCTTTACCTTTTTACTTTAACACACTGGAACAAAAAATTCCTAACTGCACATATGCTGTAATGGCGTCTGAACTGGTGGTGACTGCCCAGAAAGAGATCTTGGGGTCATGATGGGTAGCTCAATACAAACATTGACCTGATGTGCAACAGCTATGAAAAAAAATGTGAATTCCATGTTCAGAATCATTAGGAATGATTTTGAAAATTAAACTGTCCGTATCATATTGCCATTATACAAATCTATGACATGACCACACTTGGAGTGCTATGCACAGTTCTGTCACCACTGTGACCAGCCGGGAAAAGTTCAGGAAAGGGCAACTACAATGATCAAGGGACTGGATCATCTCTCCTATGAGGGACACTTATAATGTTTGTGGCTTTTCAGTTTAGAAAAAAGGTAAATAGGAGGACAGGACAAAATACTAGAACGTGGGGTCATCCAATGAATCTGAATGTTAGAATGTTCTTCTAGTTTCTTATTGTACTGGACAGCAGGAAAAGCCATTATGGTACCCTCCAGACATTGCCGGGTTGCAGCTCCCATCAGTCCCAAAACGCATTGCCAGTGGTCAGTGATGATAGAAATTGTACTCTAACAACATCTGGAGGGAACCACAGATGTTGGCTCCCTGTACTGTAGACAGATTTCCAAGAGAGTTCTTAACTGTGAAGCATGAACTGATTTTCAAATGTTCACTCTTCTGTTTGGGTACAATTTCCAAGACCAGCTGTAGAAGGATGAACTTTGTCAAAACAATTAATCTTTGCCAATTCTGATATCCTCCTATAGAAACACAAAGGGGGCAGGCTCTTAATAGAGTTTTTCAAGTGAACTCTTGTTGGGTGGTGCAGCCAATACTGATACAAGAAGCCATTGTGCTTTTTTGTCCATGCTGACATCCTTGGAAACTGAGAACAATAATAATAATAAAGTGTCTAAGAGCCAGTCCACACATGAATTCATACATTCATTGACTTTGGCATTAAGTGATGACCTGGATGTGTGAATAATCCCTTGCAGGTTAATCATAATTGCGTCAAACACCACTGTGTTTTGACACGTCAATATTGGGTGAAATGAAGATTCTGATAGTACTTTCATCTCACCCAATAGCAACTCAGCCCTTTGCTACAAACTTGGCACCAAATCATCAGGTGTTGAGTAAGTGATGCAAGATCAGGCTATGCACATATTAAAAAATATATCTCAAGCTCTGCAATAAAACTTGAGACTGCAACAGAACCTGAATATGAGACTACAGATAGGTGACCTTCCCCAAGCTCACCTCAAATGAACTTGGAAATTATCCAAGTTGTTGTTGTTGAAAAAAGTTCTCAGGTCATTTTTCTTAGCCAATTGAAAGACTGGGGAAATGATCCAACATTCAGCCTCTTAAATCTCATTTTAAGGAGATGCAGGGGCAAAAGGATGGTCCTGGGCTTCCACTCCTCCAGTTTATGCTCCTGGAGCATTTTAAAGATTAATGGCTTTGAGACAAAACATTAGAATAAACAAGTGCCGTTTTCATTATGGAACCATTCTGTAGATATCTGTGTAGAAATACTGATGTGTTAGTGATTAGTACTGCTTTTCAACTTCTGTGAATTTCTCCTTAGGAAGAAAAAATGATGCTGACAGACAATTCATACATCTTTGTTCCCCAGCCTAAATTATAGTGTGACTGATTTGCTGCTACCTGAATTTTAATGGCTAGAGTTCACCTACCTCTCTTATTACTTTCCTCCTGTTTCAATGGAATGCGTGCTGAGCTTGGTAAACATGGGAATAAAACCACGTTTCTGCTAAATGACAATTAATATATTGAATAAAGATATTTCAAAATATATAATTTCATATACATAGCATAGCCAACAACAGATTCAATCTGTTTGATGCACATTAAACCTGGATGGAAAGGCTGTAGATCTGCTTTGCGTGCAGAAGGTGCTGAGCGCTGCAACCACATAGTCACCTTTGACTGGACTTAACCATCCAGGGGTCCTTTACCTATTACCTTTTATACATAGGAGAAATGTTCCACACCTAGGGGCAAAAGTGCTGAACCATAAGATGTAAATAACTGTAAGACCCCAATGTCCTAGCTGCAACTGCCCATTGTGGAACAGAACAAAGTCACATATATCACTCTCCACTCTACCATTATTAAAGTAAAATGAATACTACAAAGTACAGAGCAGGGGAATATCTATTATATTATTTATCTCATCAACGCTGTGTGTGTGTGTTTAAGGGCCATAGATTCTGAAAATGTGTGAAAGACGATAATGGGTTCTGTGTAACTGAGTGCAAAGGGCATTCTAGCAGACAGAATCTATTATTTGGCAGCCACTGCAACATCCCTTACCTCTTCCTACCAAGCATGCTCTCCTCAGCGCTGCAATGTCCTAGTGCCAGAAAATTGTCAGTAATAGGAAATGATTCTGGAGCAGCAAAAACACATTATTCAGGGGCCAGATGGGCTGGCTTATTAGAAAGCATTAAAGGGAACTGGGGCTGAGGAAATTATCCAAGTCAGAGAACACATACGTGGAATAAAACAAATGGCTTATTGTACTGAAGGGCAGCATATGACCCAAAAATATCCATCTAGGTTGTGGTCTCTAAATTTTATGATACTCCCAAGGAACACTTAGCAGCTTTGTGGAATGAAATGTTTTAAAATTAGACTTAGCAAAGCTGGGGGTGGGAGTAGGAGTGCAAGGGGAGGTATCTACACTGACAAATGAAGAAGCCAACGCAATATATTTTCATTTCTGTGATTCATGTTGAGAAATCCTAGGACCAAGCTAAAATGATCACCATTATGGTGTGACTTAGAACAGCACAACTTGTTTATTTGTTATGCTAATCCACCAACCATGGTCTAAGCACGGCAAACAGCAGAAGAGAAAAGAACTAGCGATGTTTAAAACATAAATAAATAAATAAATCCACAAGAAAAGCATGTCCAAAGTAATTTACAAACCATACAAACTACAAGTACAGTGGTACCTTGGTTTACAACAGTAATCCATTCTGAAGGTCCATTTGCAAACCAAAACACGTTGTAACCCAAGATGCCCTTTCACCAATGGGGCCTCCAAAAAAATTTTTTTGTAATCCAAAAAAATTGGGTTGTAATCCAAAAAAAGGTTGCAAACTGGGACACACACTTCTGGGTTTGACGTGTTTGTAATCCAAAATGTATGCAAACCAAGACGTATGCAAACCAAGGTACCACTATATAAAAACTAGTGATGGTTGTTGCTGTTTGGAACAGGTAAGGTGGAAGGCAGGAAGACCAAATTGGTGGAGACAGGGGTAAGGATAGATAATAATAATAATAATAATAATAATAATAATAATAATAATAATAATAATTATTATTTATACCCCGCCCATCTGGCTGAGTTTCCCCAGCCACTCTGGGCGGCTTCCAATCAAGTATTAAAAACAATACAGCGTTAAATATTAAAAACTTCCCTGAACAGGGCTGCCTTCAGATGTCTTTTAAAGATAGGATAGCTACTTATTTCCTTCACATCTGAAGGGAGGGTGTTCCACAGGGTGGGCGCCACTACCGAGAAGGCCCTCTGTCTGGTTCCCTGTAACCTTACTTCTCGCAATGAGGGAACCGCCAGAAGGCCCTCGGCGCTGGATCTCAGATCCTTCTCACTCAGCTCCATTTACCCTTGCTGACCCCCAAGTCATTTTCCCCTTCCCAACCTCCCCACTTAGGGTGTTGATGATGGTGCTGCTCCAACAATGGTGGTGTGCCACATAAAGAAGGAAGGATTTAAATTAAATTTCTACACTTAATAGCAAGCAAAAATACCCCCCCCCGAGAGAGAGAGCACACTTAAAAGGCCATAGATTGTTTAATTAGCCAAAGATCTGGAGAAAGAGGAATATTTTGCCTGGTGCCTAAAAATATGCAAGGAAGGCATCCAGCGAGTATCTCTGGGGTGAGCATTCCACAAGCAGGAAACCACTGCAGAAAAGCAGGGGTTGGTTTTTATGGGGAGAGGTGGTCCTTAAGGTATTGTGGCCCTGAGCCATTTAAAGGTTTAAAACCAGCACTTTGAATCGGTCCCGGAATCTAATTTACAGCCAGTGCAGTTGGACCACGATTGGCATCCTATGCTCAAACCCTCTTGCCCCATTGAGCAACCTGGCTGCTAAATTCTGCACCTACTGAACCATCTTTAGAGGCAGCCCCAAGTATAATGCATTGTAATCTAACTTAGAGGTTACCAAAGCATAGATGACAGAAATTAGGCTATCCCTGTCCAGCCAAAACTGACACCCATGCCACCATGCCCACCTGAGCCTCAAGCGGCAGCAATGGCTCTCAAAGGACCCACTCCTTCAAAGGGTGTGCAACCCCATCAAGACCTCTCATCCATCTTTATAGTCTAGGGCACCACCCACTAATAGTGCCTCAGTTTTATCTGGATTGAGATCATGGATGACGGCCGTCTTACTCAGAGCTGACCCTGGCATTAAGCAATAGCAGTCACAGACTCCAAGGCTGGCTGATATGGACGACTGCTGTTGGAGGAGGGGCTGGCACATGGCCTGTGCCATCTGCCCCTTACCAAGCCTACTGCACTTCTTATCTCCCCTGATGTATTCTAAGTTCTCCAGATGTGGTGTAAAAGGCATACGGTCCCATGCCACAGTCCCTTTCATCTAAGCAGAGGTTGCCAGTGCAGCACCTGCCAGTGCGTCAGCCTATGGAGCCTGTGAAAGATCTCAGTATTTATCCCTTCAAATATCCACAGTGCACAAATGACTGCTTGCCCTTGCTGGCTCTGCCTCTCTTATACTGAGCATGCCAGCTCAGACTTACCCATATTTCATTGGATGCCAGGACTGGAAATCCACCCTCCCTTCCATTCTGAATGGAAAGGTGGTACAAGAGCTTCTCTCTTTGAGCAAGCCCAGTGGCAGCTGCTGTAGATTGTGGTTGTGGTTGTTTTCACTGATTAGGAGAGCATCCCCACACCGTATTGCAGCCCTGTCTCCTTTTCTGCATTATTAGATGTAGCAGCTATTTTGTGTTACACTACACACCCACGGCAACCATCCTGTGTTGTGCCATGTCCCCATGGCAGTCACTTTTTGACTGGCGCCCACAACACTTTCTCAAAATTCCAATTGTGCCCACTGGCTCAGAAGGGTTGGCAACCTCCGGTCTAACATGTGGAAATCCAGGCTGGCTCTCAGATCTACTGCTGACATGCTGAAACTGACTGCCAAAATAGCTGGCAACTGTTATATGCTCTGTTTTGGCTTTGGAGATGGAATGGAATGGGATGAGAGGAGAGGAGATGGGGAGTGGCATGATCATCTTGGGCTCTTTATTGATTTAAATGGGACTTCAGTGGGCATATATTTATGGATGGGGAAATAGGACTGTGCTGTAGAAGAAGATAGTACTCCACAAAGTCACCACCTGTAATGATCTCAGGCAGGCAAGCAAGCCTCGATAAGATTACTGACTCTGGCAGTTTTATGGTATGTTTATTTACCAAAAAAACCCCCACATTCAGAGCATGGCTTCTAGCCTGCTCTCGTTGAAGGAGTTGGTCAGTCTGAATCTCTGCCCCTCTCATAGCAGGAAGGATGCCAGAGTCCCATCCCCCCCTGCTTCCACTAAACGAACTCTCCGTCCACTGTCTCTCTGCTGGTTGCCCAGCAACCCTCTGACTGCCTTCTAACTCTCCCCCTTCTTGGGAGCTATCAGTGTCTGTGACTTCTCTGTGAAGGGGGGTCTGACTCTCCCTTCCCTGCTCTGGCAGCGAGCTCTCTGTCTCTCTTTGTTCATTTTCTGAGCCCGACTCTTCCCCTCGGTTCAGTCATGTCCCTGACACCACCCACCCACCCCAATCCTCCCCACCATGCACCCAGGATTGTTCCCTTCTTCCCTCTTATGCTGATTTACACTGTCTTCACTATTTTGTCAAATCCTGGTCTTGTAATGAAGCCAGAACTAATTAGATGGGAGAGGTTAAGCCAGGAACTCATGTCTGAATGGTACAGCAAGACTCCTTAAAGTGCTGTCCCTAACAGGAGAGGGAGCTCTGGTTCAGACAGAGTTAGCCAGTACACACTCTTTAGTTAGCAATCCTCTTCTTATCCATCCACTGCATTGTTAGATATTTTTGCTCTATTAGTCACAGAAAGTTTGAAACAGAAAAATTGTTACCTGGAACTGAATAAGAATATGCAAGATAAAGTGAGGACCTTTCCTCTCCCTCCTTTTGCATGATTTAAGCATTCGCGACAGATGGTAATTTTCTCCAAATACATTTGTTAAATAACAAATAGCACTTCACATTTTCAAGCCTCAGATCAGTAAGCAAAATGTGAATTTCTAGCTGCATTGAGCTGGAGTTTAATTGTTTAGGTGAAGTCACATGGTCCTATTTCTGTTTCCCGACTGACTGAACACTTATAATATAAACATTGACACCCGTGAATTTCATGTTTGGTTTCTGCAAATTTATTTTATGCATATGGCTTGGAGCTGTGCCTTGAAATTTGCACTCAGATGTCTACAGAAAGTGAAACACTGAAGTGTATGCATTCCATTATGACTGAGATGAAGTCATTGTTAAAAAATGAACAAATAGGCAAGAAATGTATTGCACTCTTTGCCTTGCTCTAATTGAATGTACAGAGTGGACTCATTCTAGCTAAAATGTGAGGGGAGAGGGGCTTCCTGTTCTTCATCAGGCAATGGCTTCTCCACCTGCCTTGCCCAACACGCCAGCCCTGGAAGCCTTTCCAAAACCATGACTTTGAGATTAGCAGCAGCAGCAGCAGGGAACAGAGGAGTTCAGGGATATCTTTAAAAAGTAGTTTTATAAGTTGTGTGTCCTTGTTTCTCAATTTGATCCTTTTACCGGGTTTTGTATGTTTTGCGGTATTTTATGCATTGTGTTTTGCTGTTATTTTTATTGATTATAGATTGGTAATTCCTTATTGTGGTTGATAAGTATAAACTGTTTAACTATTATTTGCTGACATTTAATTTCACTGTTTACTGTTAGATTCTGGTGGATTGTTGAATGTTGCTTTGTTTAAGTTGTTTATTTTAAAGTTATTGCGACTTTTCATGTTGGATCAGATTGTTACTATTAATGTCTGGTGTTTTATTATGTTTTTATATGTATTCAAAGCCTCCCAGAGTGGCTGGGGCAATCCACCCAGATGGGCAATGTATAAATATTATGTTGTTGTTGTTGTTGTTGTTGTTGTTGTTGTTGTTGTTGTTGTTGTTGTTAAAATGGGCAAAGCCATTGTTTTCAGTGCCTTATGAATGCAGATTTCAGGTGTGTGTGAACCAAGGACCAACTCCTTATGTCATTTTGCTCTGTAACCATCTTGTTGTGTTAGCTTTGAGCAATATTAATGGCATTTTTTCATTCAAGATGGCAACAGCAGTGCCCCTACTAGGGAAGGGCAAATATTCCACTTTTGGTTTCTCCGTTTATCACCTTCACACTCAGAAGTTCACTTCTTCATATTTCCACATCAGTTTGCTATCTATCTATCTATCATCTATCTATCTATCATCTATCTATCTATCTATCTATCATCTATCTATCTATCATCTATCTATCTATCTATCTATCTATCTATCTATCTATCTATCATCTATCTATCTATCTATCTATCTATCTATCTATCTATCATCTATCTATCATCTATCTATCTATTTTAAAAGCCCTGTTGAAAACCCATCAGCATTTTAGTGTGATTTTCCCCCAAACATACATACTTTTATATGCAATTTTTTTTAATAGGCACATTTTTGCAAAGCTATGTTCCCTTGTATAATGCATTTTTAATGTTATTTTCACTAAGATACACAATTTCATGCACAGCTTACCGTACAATAAGGATACAGTGGTACCTTGGTTCTCAAACTTAATCTGTTCCAGAAGTCCATTCGACTCCCGAAACCATTCAAAAACCAAGGCGCGGCTTCCGGTTGGCTGCAGGAGCTTCCTGCATTCAAGCAGAAGCCACAGAAGTTGTGTCGGATGTTTGGCTTCCGAAAAACATTCACAGACTGTAACACTTAGTTCCAGGTTTGCAGCGTTTGGGAGCCGGTTTGTTCAGGAGCCAAGTCATCCGAGTACCAAGCTACCACTGTATTTGTATACATTGAGAACCTGGGATTTCCAAAGGATGGCTGCGTTTCATTTCATGCGTTGTTCCAGAAGTGTGAATTGGATGAATTCATATTTACAGGTGAATTGAATTGCTCTCCCATCCCTAGTCACTACACACTTTAGTAAGAGAAAGCAGATATTTGAAAGGCGGGGGTGATATCTCTAGAACCACCTAGAATCCTGGCTAGTGATCTCTGATTCAGTAAGGATACCGTGCTATTATCTGCTACCTAGCTGCCTAACTTTGCATGTTTTGAATGGATTGTGGAATCCAAGCTCCAAATGTGTTCTGGAGATTCAGTGGAAATGAATGGATTACCTCTGCCCAAAGTTTCTAGCCTAGAATAAATAGGGTTTGGGTAATTCATAGTTCTAAGTTAAAATAGTGGGACCTTTGGAATAGCCAATATCCTAAGCAGCAGGGAAGGAGTACATTATTTTCTTAGTGCTAGGCAGAAATCCTTTGTTCACCTGTCACCCGGGAGATTATTGTATCACACATGGTCAAGTGCTTCCATTGTTTGGAAATAATACATTTCATTTTAAGCAGAAAGCTTATTGTGACCAATATATAAATGATTTGTCAGGGTAAAACATTATTGGTTTGCTGATGAAATCCTCGTCTTGTACTCCCTTTTGTGTCAGCATGAAAAAAATCAATGGCTTAGCCTACATTAGTCAAATTGCTTCAGATTTATGCCAATATAAATGAGAGTTGAGTTTTGCCCTTGAGAGCCAAGAGTTTCATAGAAAAAAGTGTCTTTACATTAGTCATGGTATAATTACTGTAATTAGCATAGTAATAATAAAATCATATAACTAAACTGGTAGTTTTAAGGGCTGATCCAGACTTGGAGGTCTTCTGCTGCCTAAGATCACTTCTAAGCATGACTTAATTGGGGGTGATCCAGAACCTGTATGTAATAGCTGACATTTCATAGGTGATATAAATAGACAGTGCCTCTAAACGTATACAGAATGCCTTTTTCTCATTAAGCGTGTTCTCCTTCATGGATGCAGTGGGGACACCCCCCTCTTGGTTACTGGGCAGGACCGTTTGGAGGCCATGACTGTGATTGGGCCAATTTGGGTTGTTGGGGAGATTTTGATGTTACCATTTAGTGGGTTGGCCCAAAGGTTATATATTCTTGGCACACAGCTTTTTTCAGTCTCTTTTGCTGCGTGCATCGGATCGCCTGCCCACCCTCCCTAATTTAGGGCTGTTGCGCTTGACCTTGCTATGCCTGTCATGGGGTTGTCTGCTTTTGGGGCAGGGGCCTGGTAGGAATTTTGTCCATTTGGCAGATTGGCTGGTGCCATTTGGTTTTTGCCTACTGCGTAGCAAATCGTCACAACTTGTAAGGTTGCAGTAAGGTATTGGTTAAAATTTGGTTGGTGGAGGGGTAAGGGTTGGCTGTGTCTGCCCCTCCAATGCTGCTGCTACAAGGGAATTCCGTTAAAGGAATCCAGGGGTTTGCCATACTTTTGTCCATATCCCTGGCAAGGGGCTAGAGCCGTGCAAGCCCCTGGGAGCATGTGGGGAGGGGTGACGGTATGGTGCCCAGCCCCACTCTCTCCCCAATATTGTTTTCCCTGACTGGTTTTTGCTGGAATCTGGAAGTCAGTTCTGTCCCGGGCATACAGATAGTTGTAACCAATGCCTAAGCAACCACTCACATTATGTATTTTAATAAAGTTGCGGCCAAAATTATGCCAAAAACCTTAAACAATTTTTTGTGTGTGAATTGTGATTTATTCAGGGGGGGGTGGCTTGGGGACTTCGACACGCAACTACAGCCAAGCTACATGAACAGAACAACCATGTGCGCATTATATGTGCGTATTATAGCTTTTGCTAGACTATATACCACAGCAGTTTGTGGACAGCATATATGAATCAAACAAGTTTGCTCTAGGTCCTGCTAGGATGCAGTTAATTCCCAAAATCATATATTTATTACAGTGACACACAAAACAGAGATTAATTTCTTATATTGAAATGCTCCAACTTCCAGCTTCTTCAGCTGCTCTGATGCGAACCAAAGAATTCTGTAGCCAAAGGGTCATTTGGAGAACCCTGGAGATGCAGCAAATGCAAGTGAAATTTATATCCCTTGAGTGCAAATGCTCAGGGGCCATATGCAGTATATGGGTGAAACAACACCTGACCTGTTCATGTGCTTTAGCAACCATAATTCCACAATCTTGACACCCACCCCAAATGGATCAGTCCCAAGCATTTCAGTTCAAAGAACCACTGCCTCTCTAATTTATTGGTTGTTACAATGGACAATGCAATCTGATCTAGATTTGCAGACTCAGGAAAAGTGAAGCTCTATTTATGCATTTATTAAATTTCTATACCGCCCGTCATCCAAGAATCCCAAGGTGGTTTGCAATATTAAAAACACAAAAATACCAAACCATAGTAACAAACAAAGCTAATACTCCACCACCACCACCACCCCACACAACGTCCTCTTCTTGGCTACCAAATTATTCTTGGCTACATTAGGATAGGGGAAGGTAAGTGCAAGAGCCCAAGGCTACATCAAGCTCTTTCCAACTCACCCATGTTAGGCTAAAATATGCTATGCTAAGCTGGAGAGCCAGGGTGCTGTGGTTGCTAGGAGCGTTGGACCTGGCAGGCCAGGGTTCAGATTCTGACTCAGCCATGAAGCTCACTGGGTGACCTTGGGCCAGTTGCTGCCTATCAGCCTAACCTTCTTCTTCTTTGGCAATCACTCGTAGCTGAGTAAGATTGTCCTCCATAGACACGGTTTTAACAATGAGTCCAAAAGTGACTGTGGAGGCCAATTCTGGATCCACATGTCCTTCCACAGTGGGGACATTGGTTCCCGGGTGGGAGTTGACCACGGTGTGGATTTGCCAAGCGTGCCTTCCTCTTAGCATGTCTCTCCCTTGTGTCCTGAGTTTGAGTGTCTTCAAAGCCCATGACACCTTTAGTAAAGGCTGTTCTCCAACTGGAGCACTCACAGGCCAGTGTTTCCCACTTGTCGGTGTTTGTACTACATTTTAAAAAGATTTGCCTTGAGACAGTTGACCACCAGCATTACGCTTTCCATTTTTAAGTTCGGAATAGAGTAGTTGCTTTGGAAGACAATCAACCTACCTCATGGGGCTGTTGTGAGGATTTAATGTGAAGGGGAAGAACCATGTGTGCCACCTTGAGCTCCTTGGTATATATGCAATAAATAAATAAATGTGTTTTAACACAAAAGCTATGTTTCCACTTTCTCTTGTTGTGTGGTTTCATTTTTTTGTACATTAATGTTCTCTTGCATTTATAGCACAGATTGAATTGGTAGGGTTCACTGGCCCTGCCCCTTGAAGGGCAGCTCGTTCTTGACTGAAATTCAGAAATGGTGTAATATACCTGGAAGTGAGCGTTGAGAAATTATGATTGAGTCCTAAAGGGAGCTTTGGGACTGAAACAATATGTTAAGCATCAAAGTATGCGCTCCACATTAATTTGCAGCGTTGAAGTTAGCAGCAACTCCAAAAAAAGAAAGTAGGTTTGACTCTCAAGCAGAATTCCTTCTGTGACAAAGTCAGCCTCTTGTTTGCTGTACAAGATGGCTTCATCTGTCTCCATCATTATGGTGACAGTTCCTACTGTCCCTGATTATGGATAATGATATCTGGGCAATGAGGAGGGATAGGCTAATACATCGTAATTCATAATACTGACCTTGAAAGAGAGAGTGGTATAAATATCAGTGCTATTTTTCTAGAAAAAGAGGTGCTAGAACTCAACATAATGTCAATGGCATCCACCTGAGAGGTGCCAGAACTGAATTTTGGCGGGGGGTGGGGTGGGCCTGATAAATATCAACCACTCAAAAAACCACAGAGTCTGAAGGGGCCCCCTTAAAAACAAAGCAAGTTGAGATAATCCAGCTACCTTCCATAGATCATCAGACCAAGTGAAGCAATCTTATGTCATAATGAGATATTGGCTCTTGAAAATTTCAGTCAACGCTTCCATGGTGGAAGGAAGAGAGGAGCACCCTCTCTTTTGTGAGGTTAAGCAATAATGGCATCCTGTATGCATGAAACCCCTCATGTCGTCTTTGTGGGTTTAAAAAGAGGCAACTTGCTGACCACTGTAGCAAGAAGAATGCAGCCTTAGATGCTACCTTTGGTCTGATCCAGCCCATCTAGTCCAGCAACCTGTTCTCAAGAGCAGCCAGCCAGATGCCTGTGGGAAGCCTGCAAACAGGACCTGAGTGCAACAGCACTCTCCCGTTTTGAGAGTCCCAGTAGAAGTAGAACATAGTCATTGTGGCTAATCAGGGCACTAATTTATCCTCCACTATTTTCTACTTCCCCCTCCATTTCCCACTCACTGTTTCAGGCAATAATCAACTCTCCATTTAGACCACATATAGAAGAACTCTCTTGGCCATAGGCACCAGGTGGTGGGTGGGGGGCTTCAGGCTCTCCCCCCAACATTCCCCATGAAGGGGCCAGACACTCACAAATTTTTGTACCAGGGCCAAGCACACAGCAGGGGTATGCACGTCCAACGTTAGCACACCCACTGGTGTGTGTGTGTGTGTGTGTGATGCTAGCATGCCAGCAGACATGCTAATGTTGGACATGTGCATCAAGGGTGTGCTGATGTCAGATGCACCCACAGCATGCGTGGCCCTGGGCACCCACGGTCCTGGGACCAAGGCAGTGGGCCTGTTCTTGTCAGATAATATTCTCCAATATTTGACTGGGCAAGTGGAGGTATTTAAAAAAGAAAAGTCAAATGCCGTTGTCAAAATAAAACTATTATAAGGAAGCATAAGCTATAGGAATGACAAATCAGCTTATTTCCATACTGCATTCAGTTCTGTGTGCTTTCAGTTATGCTTCCTTTCTGTGCTTTTTTTGCAGATTCAAAAACACCACCACCATTTCATTTAAATCGCTTGCATTTTGCACACACACAAAATGTATTCATTCCTCTAAAATAAACAGTTTTGTGCACATTTCCTCATAAAACATACATTCTTGTGTGCATTTTGAGCCAAAACTGCATTGCAAAATTCAGAGAAGTGTGTGATTACATTGTCAGCCACATTCTGATCTACCCAGAAGTCTGGATCCAGCCAATTAGGCCAGCTTGCTTTCAGTGGTGAATCAAATGATTTTTTCCCTTCATCCCTAGGCAACCATCCTCTTGTTGAAAAAGTGATCCCTCTCCTTTCTACATCTATGTGAGCTAAGCGAACAAAAGAGGAAGAAGTGACCAGGCAAAGAAAAGGAGCCTGAATTTTTCTTGATTTTGTACAAAAAAGATAAATTATTTGACTGCACAGTTTCTCTCCACAGAACACCCTTTTTATATATGAGGGCGCCTACGTCTGCTGAATTCAGAAATATGCAGCTGTTGGAAAGAGGGAAGCTTTGAAGCGTCCTGAGGGACCACTGTTCTGCCTTAATGAAATCCATTACAGAGCTCCACTTTCAATGAGGGAAGGCGCTTTCGAGACATATGTCTAGCAAGGAAAATGAGACTCCACCACGATGTGTAAAAGTTGTGACAAGCCTGCTACAGATGGAGATGACAAGGTTTCACTTGCTGCAGACAAATCAGAAAACATCCCCGAATATACTGGAGCCACAGGGAGTTACCGGATTTCAATCAAAGCCTGATGAAAGTGAATGTGGTCCTGAACATTGACTATGTGGTTTGTCAACCTGCCTCAGTGTACAAAGTATATTATGATGCTCTTTACTTTTTCTTTTTCTTTTCTTTTTTTGGCAGTCCTTCAAATGTAAGGAATTCCCCTGTCTGGCTTTTCAAGGCCAGGAAGATTGGTCTCCAACCTGCCTATCAAAAAGCAAGTGTTTATCGTTGAAACTTGAGAACCAATTCTTTTCAGTTCTTGGGAAAGGCCCATAGCGGCAAAGCACACACTTTGCATATACAGTCTTACTTTGGAAGTCGAATGAAATCCTTTCCGGAAGTCCGTTTGACTTCCAAAATGTTCAGAAATCAAAATGTGGCTTCTGATTGGCTGCAGGAAGCTTCTGCAGCCAATTGGAAGCCACAGAAGTCAGACATTCGACTTCCAAAAATAGTTCGTAAACTGGAACAGTCACTTCCAGGTTTGCGGCGTTCGGCAGCCAAAACATTTGAGAACCAAACTGGGAGACTTCCTGGTTAGCGCCTTTGGTAATGGCGGAATTCCTCTGACCAGGAGGAATTTGCTCTGTGGAAACCGGGTCTGGCCGCCGTGGCGAAGGTGGAGACCCTTCAAAAATCACAGGCGGGTGAAGCCTGTGAACGTGGGATTCGGCGGGCACCTTTCGCGCCTCCCCTACTTGCGGGGAAACCCGGTTTCGGGGATCCGGAGCGAAGTGGGGTGGGCGGCGCGGTGCTGTGAATCGACTGCTTCTTCCACGGAGCGAAGCCGCATAGCCGTTGCCGGAGAGCGCTGACTTTTTCCTGTTGACAATTTGATCCTAAAGCAACTACCCATGAGTAGAGTGAATCGGAACTTTTTTTAAAAAAAGACTTAATTTGGCACCGAAACGGGGAGGCTCAAAACAGGAAGTCCGCCTTCCTTTTTTGTAAATAGACTGAAGCAAAGAGGCTGCAAGCTAAAGTCTTGGAAAGCCGATTGTAAAGGACTAAATTTCCAGCATTAAAAAAAATTAGTAACCCCCCCCCCTGGAAGCAGGAGAAGAGGGGGGAAGTTTTGGACCGTATATACCTGCAAGAGAGAGGGAAGGAAGCTAAAATACCACCGCTCTGAACCTGGAAACGGGCTGTCAATAAGACTGACGCACTTTGGAATGCTTACTGTGAATAGAACGCTCGCTGACAGCCAGCTAAATAAGAGAGATACATTGTTTTAACTGTCCCCGGCTGATCTCAAAAAAGGAGTAAAAGTAGCTGAAAACTGAAACTAACTTTACTGTTTGAGCTGTCTTTTAAAAGGTGATATTATGGATTAATACAAATAGCAACTGTTTCCCCCTAGAGGAAGCTTCTGAAACTGTTACAAGAGTTGGATTGGGGAAATTTCCAGCTGTAAGATAAAACTGTGTGACTGTGGGACTGACCTTGAGTTTCTTAAGTGTTATGGCAGATGGGAAAGAAAAAATAGATCCGTCAATTCCAGATAAAACAACAAGGTCTGGGAAGTCTTGGCAGCGAAGGGCCTCAACATCCGCCCCCCCCACTGCTTCATCTGCGGCTGTACTAACACATTCTAAACCAAGAGGAATGTTAACGGAAGAGGCTTTAGCGCTTGCATTGAGTAAGATAAATGAGTCACTGGAATAGCTTAACAAGAAAGCAGACGCCACAAATGCAAAAGTGGATGCTGCAGCTACTAAAATTGATTTAAATACAGAAAGCATAAATAGTTTGGGACAAAAGGTGAATACTAACACAGAAACCATCGAGAAATTGATACAGGAATCTACTTCGATACAGCAGACCGCAGAAGAAGCTAAGGAAAAAGTTGCTGCTGTGGAAGGTAAGGTAACACAATTGGAAACAGAGAGAGTCCCAGCCTTACAGAGGCAACTTGAGGACCACAAGTTGACGCTTTCTATGATTGAGCTCAAGGAAAAACAGACGAATTTGAGAATCAGAGCTGTACCTGAACTGGAGAAGGATAGTTTGATAGACTTTCTCACACAGGAATTTGCAGATTTTGGGGACTTAAACTTGGAACAAGAGGAATTTAGAATTGTGAGGGCCTTCAGACTTGGAAGAGGAGGGAAGAAGCAGAAAAACAGAATAAGAGACTGATTACCCTCCGAACTAAAGAAGAGAGAGATAGAATTTTGGGCTGGCACTACCAGAAGACTTTGGTAATACAACAGTCAAGAGTGGAAATATTTAAAGATATCCCGAAACATCTTTTGGACCTTAGGTCCAATTATGGAGATTTGGTTGCCCTGCTGAGAAGGAACAAAATCATCTTCAGGTGGGAATTCCCCCAAGGTCTATCTTTCACTTTCAAAGGAAAGAAAATTAAAATAAGATCAGTAGAAGATAAAGCAAAGTTTTTGTACAATTACGAAGAGGACCTACAGAAGGAACTTGGAAAAGAGCCAAGAGCATCAGATATAAGATCACCAGATAGAGGTCTAGAGCAAAGAGCATTGGACAGAAGATCACCAAAAAGAGGAATAGTGGAAATAGCAGCATTATCCTTTGGACTGGACTGCACAGTGAATGTGACACCAACACTACCAACTGAAGAGGAGCAAGCATTGGGTGCAGTTGGAGGAAAAGCAGAGTAACTACACCATGGCATTGCAAGTATTAAGCTGGAATGTCAATGGACTGAACTCCCCGGAAAAAAGGAGGAGAGTCTTTCATTTATTGAAAAAAGAACAATTGGACTTGATTTGTCTACAAGAAACACATGTGATAAGGCTACACGGGAAGATATTGAGTAATAAAAGATTGGGCCATGAATTTATCTCATCAGATAAAGTCAAAAAAAGAGGAGTAGCCATTTATGCAAAGGAGAGCCTATCACCGAAATTTATATTTAAAGATGACCAAGGAAAATTTGTTGCAATTGAAATCCAATCACAAGGAGAGAAATTTTTGATAGTAGGCATCTATGCACCAAATGAAGGAAAATCAGAATTTTTTTAAGAAGCTACATGAGACTCTGATGGAATATATGGATCACAATATGATTTCGATGGGAGATATGAATGGAGTGGTGTCTACAAACATGGACAAGGCACAGAGACAGGTAGTCACTAAAGATGGTAGACTACCAAAAACCTTTTTTGACATGACTGAAAATATGGATTTAGTTGATATTTGGAGAATGAAGAACCCTCTGCTGAATTACAAAATAACGGAACAGGAAGTAGAAGGGGCCATACAGAACATGCAATTAGGTAAATCTCCAGGACCGGATGGCTTGACTTCAAGATATTACAGATCTTTGAAAGAATGGTTAATACAACCTTTAAAGGAAGTCTGTAATGAAATACTGGAAGGGAAAAGGGCACCAGAGTCGTGGAAGGAAGCTTATATTACACTTATACCGAAAACAGAAACTGACTCTTCTCCCGGTCTCGGATTCTGCCTGTCATTTCCGCCAGTTCCATGTAGTCCATCAACTTCATCTGCCATTCTTCCCGGGTGGGTAAATCTTGTGTCTTCCAATGCTTTGCGATAAGTATTCTTGCTGCTGTTGTAGCATACATAAAGAAAGTTCTATCCTTCTTTGTCACCAATTGGCCGACCATGCCCAGGAGAAAGGCCTCTGGTTTCTTCAGGAAGGTATATTTAAATACCTTTTTCATTTCATTATAGATCATCTCCCAGAAAGCCTTAATCCTTGGGCACGTCCACCAAAGGTGAAAGAATGTACCTTCAGTCTCATTACATTTCCAAAGGAGGTTGACTAAAAAATGCACATTTAACACAGCTAAGTTAACTTGTACACCCACCCACACTTCAAAAGAAGAAAGTCAAATATTAAATGCACATTTGAAACAGGACAATTAACAAGAGAATAAAATATTGTCATAAGCATGGAACATGTCTGCTACTGTTGCTACCAGTCCTCCCAGTGGTGGTTCATGGTGGCTGGTGGCTGTGAAAACTCAGCCTTGATGATCTGGATCTGCACTAAGAGACAGCCAAGATACAGTTGTGCCTTGGTTTTCGAACAGTTTGGTTCTGGTTGTTTTTTTAAAGTAATATTTATTATTAAGAATTTAAAGATTACAAAAAGAAGGGGGGAAAAGTTAAACAAAGCAAAACAATACAATACATGAAAAACAACCCCCCCCAAAACACTGCTTATCTTTACAAAACAAAAACAAAAGCAAAAACAGAAACAATTAAAAACACGTCCAGTATTTCCATATCTTATCTTTCATTTACTTGTTTCGACGACCTCCTCACACCTCCCTCTTTGTATTCTAGTTCAGTTAGCTATTTCAGCAAATCCTTTCCAGCTTTCTCAGTTCTTGTCCTATAATTTATCTTAACACAATCTAACCTTATTTTTACTCTTTAGCCCATTAACAGTCTATTTTTACTTAATTCTTTACAACATTTCTGCTAAAGCCATATAACTTCTTTCCAGCATCTTTCTAACATTCATTAATTTTACAGTGTTTCTGTAAATAGTCTTTAAATTTTTTTCTTTCCCTCCAGCTTACTGATGAAAGTGCTGGCGGTAACCTTTAAATGTGAAATGACCTTCACAGGGTGACTTCCCTGGAGTTTCATCTGACGTCATTCCCATGCCAGGTGAAGAACTTTCTATCTGCCCCAACCCTCTAGTTTGTTTTCATCTTGAGGCTTAGGGTGCGATTCAGACACCCTTTGTGCTGCAGTGGGGTGGATTGGACAGAGCCATCTCTCAGCCTAGCCCTGCTACCTCTTGCCTGTGGAGCAAAGCCAGTGTTACTTTGCCAGCACGCCCTGCTCTGGCTCACCAAACATTTGGACAAGTGGAAATCCAGCAGGCAGGAGAAATACCCTTTGGGGGTTCAATAAAGAGATTCAAACTAGATTTCCAATTAGTCAGGCAACAGGACAGAGTACAAAATAGTGTGTGAGAGCATATCCATTAACACGCATCCCATGTAGGAAAAAACACAACATCTTGGCTGTTTCATCCTCTAGCCAATCAACCTTTTGTTACCCCAGCACCTCACCATCACTTCATCCAATCCCAGTCCGTAAAAACACTTATTCCCCCCAAATTAGTTCCTGTACATGCAGGGTCCTCCTTGAATCTTATCTGGAGCTGTTTTTCACTCTAGCAATCACTGCCTTACTGATAATGGGCTTTGAGGCATTTCTGCCTGAACTAAGCCCCTCAAAAGGGGAGTTCAGGAGCATAGAAGGGGCTGATCTGGCACACCAAATTGTCCCCCTCCACCTTAGCCAAAACGTGCACAGCAAGGATGAGAACGAGGGGTGGGTTGTCATAGTTCTGCTAGTAGGGTTGCCATATGTCCTCATTTTCCTGGACACGTCCTCTTTTTCATGGGTATGTAAAATGAGAGTCGTCATAGTGATTCATAGTTAAAGTAGAAGTTGGCAAATGTATCCTCTTTTTTGCTCTTCAAAATATGGCATCTCTGTAATTCATATATACAGTGCTTTTTCGGGGGGGGCAGGGATACGCATACCCCTAAACATTTTGTGAATCTAAGTTTGGCCTCATTGAAAGACAGTATTTCGATATGAGTAGGAAAATGAGAGTACCCCTAAACATTTTTTAAAAGAAAAAAAAGCACTGCATATTTATATATTTTTAAACTTTGTTGGATTGTGACTTTGTGAGCTGCCTTCAGAGCTGACGAGCAAACCCTTAAATAAATTCAGATCAAATCTGTGAAATCCTATGAAGTTACCGTGAATTTCTAGCACTATGGACTGGGGGGGTAGAGCAACGACGAGTGTTAAATCTAATTGCACGATGGCATTTGTGAAATCCACTGGGCACCTCCACTAATGGGAAGAAGCAGATACTCCCCCCCACCCCCTTGCCACACTGCATCTACCTCCCAAATCTGCACCAGGTCCCTTGAATGCAGTAGGAAAGGTAAAACTCACTTCCAGTCCTCTTCTGTTAGGCCTCTGCTAGACCAAAGGTTCTTCCGTGAATGAAAGAAGGCCTTAGGTTCACTGAAGGGCACCACTGAATACAATCCTGTGGAAAGGAAAGGTGAAGCTCGACCCATCCCTAATCAGAAGAGGAAGGGCGTTTGCATCTGCCTCTAACTGAGCTCCTCGGCTTGCTCTTGCTCCCAGCAGAGTATATGACTTATTTAGTACACTGGAGTAACATGATTTTTGTAGCTCTAGGGAGAAAAATTTAATGGGTGAATTACTCTCTTTCAGGGACTATCCTTTCAAGCTGACTTGCGAATTGTGCAGTGAAATGCCACTTTTCTTAAATGGCCACTGGTGTGTACTCTCTCCGGCTGATAGAGCATAAACGCATTGGATATTGTAAGAATTTCATATACACAACACAAGCAAAGGGAGCTGACCCAGAAGTTTCAGTGCCATGTGCGGAAAGTGGATAATACTGTCATTATAGCATTCTTTCCTTCCAAACAGCTAGTGAGGATTCGACAGAGGAAGATGTCAGTAAATTTTCATGGAGCTTGCATTAAAGAGGCTTTGATAAGCAGAACCTGTATCTGGAATCTAGCACCAAGGCCTTGCTTTTAATGCTCTCTATCTCAGCTGCTCTGCCGCACATAATACAGTTTTTTGGAGACTACTGTTGTACCTTGGTTTTCAAACAGCTTAGTTCTCGAATGTTTTGGCTCCCGAACACCACAAACCCAGAAGTGAGTGTTCCGGTTTGCAAACTATTTTTGGAAGCCAAATGTCTGATGGGGCTTCCACGGCTTACGATTGGCTGCAGAAGATGCACTTTGATTTTCCAATGTTTTGGAAGTTGAACAGACTTCTGGAATGGATTCCGTTTGACTTCCAAGGTACAACTGTATATCACTTCAGAATGCAGATGGATAATTGTAGTTTGTTCAAATTCTCTCCTGTATATATTACAAAAATCAACACGCCTGCCTCTGAAAAGCTAGCACACCAAGGACCTCCTTATTATTACTAATAAATAATACTTAATTAGCCTTCCCACTAATATGCCAGTTTTCTTTATGCATGCAATTTGTCATCATATAGCACCATTCACACTCTGCAGCAATACATTCCCTGGAAGGGCTATGGGTCCCTCCTGTAATCAGATGCCCTTTTTACTGTGCATGGACAGGGATATTTTTTCCATTCATTTATTTTAGCAAAATGTATATACTGCTTGATTGTGGGAAAACCACTAAGCATTTAGAAAAATACAAAACATTATCATTTATTTCATAAATCTCAAACACTGCTGGATTGTAGGGAAAACTCAAAGCAGCCTACAAAACAGTGAAATCAAGAACGATTCACAGCCCTACTTTAAAACATGTAAAAGTTAAAATACTAAAATGGGGGGCGGGGCAATTCCTCAACTTTCTAAGCGTCTGGGTAGGCTGGTCTAAACAGGGATGGTTTTAACAGGTGATGAAAAGAGTGCAGCAAAGGTGCCTGCTTAATCTCAATAGGCAAGAAGTTCCATAATGTAGGCATTGCCATGCCAAAATGCAATCCCACAAGTAAACTGCTCCCAAGCCGTTAAGGTTTTTATATACCGATAGCAGCGCCTTGAACTTCATCCAGTAGCAAATGGGCAACCAGTTCAGATCTCCGAGTAGAGGTGCTATATGCTAACAGGCCACCTCATGAGAAGAGAAGACTCCCTGGAAAAGACCCTGATGTTGGGAAAGATGGAGGGCACAAGGAGAAGGGGACAACAGAGGACGAGATGGTTGGATAGTGTTCTCGAAGCTACCAGCATGAGTTTGACTAAAGTGCGGGAGGCAGTGGAAGACAGAAGTGCCTGGCATGCTCTGGTCCATGGGGTCACGAAGAGTCGGACACGACTAAACGACTAAACAACAACAACATGCTAACAGGGTCCTACTCACTTTGTGCTTGTGGTGGTGGTGGGGTGGTTATATGTGCAATCCTGTTTTCAATACATTTTGTGCAAGCAAATGTTTGGGGTGGGCATACTGCCTTTTTTCAAATCAGTTCACGTCTGATGACTTCCTGCTGAAATCATGTATTTTTTCAGACCACAAATGTTCTGGGTTTTGTTTTGTCCTGCTTCTGTTGTACTGAAGTGGAAGAATACCCCTCCCTCAGACACTGATAATGCAGTAACATTGAGGAAGCATTGCAGAACAACTCATAAAGCAGAATGAGGTGTGCAAGGCCCACCACTAATGCACTATCATTGCATTAATGACATGTTGCAAAATACACCCACAAAATAAGAACAATTTTAAAACCCACCAGTGTGGAAGGACCCTTTGTACCACGTGCTTTCCTGAACTTATTCTACAACCCAATGCATATATTCTAGTTGGAGCATGTCAATTACATGTGAAGAGAACCATGTGGGTGGCACAGCCGAACATCACGGCAAGTGGGGATCCACCAAGCACAGAAAGAGCAGCTGCAGATCTTGTTTCCCCACACCTCTGGTTCCAACTGCTAGTTGCCCCAGGACCACAAAAGAAGAAAAGACTCTCTGGCTCCATCCATTGGTCAAAGGAACAAAGGATATTGACAAGCTGGAAAGTGGGGGGGGGGGAAGGGTAACCAAGATTTACAAGAGTCTGGAAACCAAGCCTTATTGAGAAACGGTTGAGGGAGCTGCACATGTTTAGCTTGGAGAAGAGGAGCCTGAGAGGAGAAATGATAGCCATCTTCAAGTATCCCAAGGGCTGTCACGTGAAAGATGGAGCAAGCTTCTTTTCTCCAGCTCTGGAAAGGATATTTCAACTAAACATTAGGAAGACCTTTCTGACAGTAAGAGCTGTTTGACAGTGAAATGAACTTTCTCAGAAAGTGGTAGACTCTCCTTCATTGGAGGTTCTTAAACATAGGCTTGGGGGCCATCTGTCAGAGATTATTTAGCTGTGATTCTTGCATTAAAGATAAGGTAAAGGACCCTTGAACTGTTAAGTCCAGTTGAAGGTTACTATGGGGTTGTGGTGCTCATCTCACTTTCAGGCCAAGGGAGCTGGCATTTGTCCACAGACAGCTTTCCAGGTCATGTGGCCAGCATGACTAAACCGAAATGCCGTTTACCTTCCCACCGCAGAGGTACCTATCTATCTACTTGCACTGGTGTGCTTTTGAAGTGCTAGGTTGGCAGGAGCTGGGACAGAGCTACGGGAGCTGACCCCATTGCAGGGATTAGAATTGCTGACCTTCTGATTGGCAAGCCCAAGAGTCTCAGTGGTTTAGACCACAGCACCACCTGTGTCCTTGCATTGCAAGGAGTTGGGCTAGATGAACCTCCAAACTCCTTCCAGCTCTACAATTCTGTGTTTGTATCACAGACCAGACAAACCCAAATTTGATATAAAATGTTTGTAGCTAACGCCTTTGAAGAAATGACCCCGCCTCCCTACCTTGATTTTTGAATCCCTTTTCCTTGTGTGTCTTCTTTTTTTCAGCTTCTCTCCCTCCCCCGTCTCTCCCCTCCCCTCTCTGTCTCCCCCACCCACGCCCATCTTTAATTAATGTGAGGTGCTTTGGGATATGACAATCCACTGAAAAGTGGGATAAAAATATAGTAAATAAATAAAAGAAAATAGCACTCTGCGTGGGCAGTGGCTCCCCATGCGGCCAATTTCAACGCTGCCAGCACAACCCACATTCATTCTTCTGTTATGCAAAGCGGAGACATCCTTATCTCTCTGGAGGATGGGGGAACCAACAAGCTGGTGGGAACAATAAAAACCTGATTAATGGAAAGCTTGCTGCAGCAGGAAGCCCTTTGACTCATGCCACCTGGGATTCACACATACTTGCATAGAACAGAAAGTTAGGACTTGGATCATTAGGAAATTGCTTGAAATAATGGGAATGGAAGGACCAGTCGATCCTGATCTATGACCATGTGACCATTCATAAGAGTGTTCTATCCTGTCTCCACAATGTGAAAAAGAAAAGGGAAAAAAACACCCCCTGATCATTATTATAATTATTTGACTTATTAGCTGCCTGTTACCCAAAGGTCTCCAACAAACTTGCAACACATTAAAAAAAATACTAATGATGCCATAGAAATAAACAGCTCCCATAACAGGCACAGGAAGCTTGGCAGCACACTAGCAACAAAAACAGCATCGTCTCAGGCTATCAAAAGCATGAGGATGGAGATAAGTTTTTACCTGGAAATGCTGAAATGATGTCATCAAAGGTGCCTGGTGGACCACACTGGAGAGAGCATGCCATAGATGAGGAGCTACAATTCTCAGCCTGGTTTAACAATCCCTCTTCCCAGGGAACTCTGTGAGAGGAATGGGGGTGGGGGGCTCCTAACAACTTCTGGTACCCTTTAGCAAACTACACTTCCCAAGATTCTTTTGGGGGGAAGCCATGACTGTTTAAAGTGGTATGATTCTGCTTTAAATATATCATGCAGATGGGGCAATGCACTGCTTCTGAACCCAGTGGAGGGCAGCCTATGCAAATGAAGAAAGAAGATGGCAACACATGGATTTCAGCCATGTGCAAAAGTGGAGCAGGAGGCCTCAAGCAGTGATTTGATTTAACTTCTTATATTTCTACACTGCTTTTCATTCAAATGAATCCCAAAGTGGCTTACAAACGGTAAATAAAAACAGCATGCCAGAACATAATAGAACATCACAGATAAAGCATAAATCAAATAGTAATTGTTTTGTTACTTATTCTACCTGCAAAACACTGTTAACAAAGCAACAACTGAAAAACAAGCTAAGCATCACAATTAAAGCAGAAATAATATTATTTGATGAACAAATCAATGCAGCATTTATAATCAATGCAGCATTTACAATGTTAACATTAATAAAATAGCAACCAAAAAAATAAACAAAGCATTGTCAAGTTCACAAACACTCTCTCTCCACACCACCATGACTCAGAATCTTTCACTCTGTTTCAGATCATTAAAATACCCATACCCACGGCAGCAATTCCCTTCTGAAGGTTCAGGGGCGCCAGGCCAAGAGTTTGGGGCCTGAGAGTTGAGTCCAGGGAAGAGCCCATCCGTCGGTCAAAGCGCCGCAGTGGGCTCTTCTACTGCGGGTGGCTCTGTGCCATGAGTTTGGGGGTGACTAAGCCAGCAAGACGCTGAGGTGGCTGGCTGGCTCTGCCCTCCTGCGCACCTGGGACTGGGCAACCCGGGGGGGGGGGCGCCAAGCGGCTCTTTGCACCCCAGCACTACATATGCTTAAGACAGCCCTGTGTGGATAGGGGTTTCATATTGACACACTGTTACATTTTCAACTTCAACATGTTGGAAGGTACCCACTCATTGGCTGGGAAAATAAGCAGGAAAACCACTCAGATAGGAGCAGTGTTATGAATACTGGAAGCATCTGCCACTGACTTGAAGCAGATGGCTGTAGCTTTTCAAATAAATAAATAAACAAATAAACCCCAGACTCTTCTGTTAATGGATGAAATGTTTACTATATAGTTTAATTACTGTGGTTGAATCTTTAATTTTTATCTGTATTCTTTGCTAATCAATCCATAAACATTGAAACATTTAACCACAAAGAAAAAGATGGCTTCCAATCATCAATTCACTAAAAAAAAGAAAGGCATGCATTTTTTAAACATGAAGCAAAAATCACCAGTGGTGGAACATCATAATTGGCAAACCATAAAACAATAAGGAATTCATAGTGAACCTTACATATTAATATTGAAGATAATTTCCCATTAGGGTCACAACCTGGCCTTTTTTTTCCAATGGCAATTTTAATTTGCATGCATTTAAATGAGAACACATTTAAATGAACAGCAAGTTTTATTATCATTACTTTCATATCACACTGCTCTTTTGGACAACTCAGAGCAGCTTTCCTGGGGCTCTGAAGTATTCCACCATACCCACACTGATCAGACCAATACCTGCTTAGCATTATAACCTGCAACATCATGCACTGGGTCAGACCATTTTATGAGGAGCATAAAATGTGAAAAGTGAGATAGGCAGAGAATTCATCCACCAGCAGTAGGTGGCTCCAAACACATCCCTGGCAGGTGTGATGTGTACACATGCAAAAACACACACACACAAGCAAACACACACACATACACACATGGATCTATCCTGCTTGGCAGATGATGTTAGCTCCATGTGGCTTTTCAACTGGATTTTTAAAAAGTGTTTTTGTTATAAGATGATAACATGGTTCCAATCTCAGTCCGAAAAATTCATAGAGTTGAAAGAGGAAGTGACAAAGAACAAACCACTTCCCCCCCCCAAGTACTTTTTAAGGATGTAACCCGACTTCCAAAGGGAGAAAAATGTTTTGTGGGTGCCATCAGAGGTCTAATGTCAGGGCTGGACATCAGATGTAGGGCTCCATTGTCAGTGAAGTTAACTCTTTATTCAATGAAATGGCATATAACTCAACAACCCTTTCCAGCAGGTCTTGCCCCTATGGAGTAGCCTTTTCCCCTCCTCCTCTGCTTCAGCCTTGGAGTCTGAACTGCTCTCTGTCACTGACTCTCCCTGCTCACTAAGCCCTGTTGCCCTTTCAGCACCCAACCCCTCTTCCTGGCCTCTCCTCAATGTCCCACCACCAATCCCCTGGCTCTGAGCCCTCCACCTCTAGGGTCTCCTTTGGGGGTTCCCCAACTGGTCCCTCTCACCACTCCTCTTCATCCAGCCAGTCCATGACATGTATGGGGACTGTGAGACACATTTGCAATACCAGACTTATATAAGATTTGTATTGTTATAAACAATCATAATAAGTGGATACATGCATCCTTTCTCAACACCTCAAACCCCTTTCTATCAAAAACATCCATACTTTCCTGCCTCTGGACCCTATATAAGGCTTTCCCTGACATCTCTGTCTCTTAGCCTTGCTGCCCTTCTGTCTCCTCAGATATCAACCATGATACCTTTGAAGCTCACAGTCTCTGTAGCCCCAAGTAGCACACATTTCTTATCTTTGAGCTTTGTTAGACCTTTTGCAACCCTCACAGCAGCAACAGCAGCAGCAGCAATGTCTTTCAGCATTCTGTTGCCAGCAGTGATTTCAACACAATTAAAGACCTACATTTCTTTATTTACTATTTCTCACAGTGACATCTTGTTGTTCTGGGGGAGCAGCTTACAGTCCTCCATGCTCTTCCATCCAGCTGTTGATTTGGTTCACATCTTCTTGGCTTAAACAATGCTATAGTGTTGGGCATTCTCAAAGCATGTCTTGGTTTCCTGCAAACTTATCCCCGTTGAGGTTTTGGTAACTTCATAACCATTTCCACTTGCTAGATTTTGGAGGTCTTCTTTTTCTGTGTTGCTCTTGTGACATGGCTGCTTGCTTCTATGGGTTAGTGCATGCCAGGTATACCAGGCCTTCCTGTGAATTTCCAAAGGATCAAGTTAGCTTTTATCAATTTCACTAATTTGCTTGTATTAAGGGCAGGGGTGCCAACTTGAATAAAATATTGGGGCAGGGCCAGGCAAGTCCCACCCAGCATAATCGATTACAAGGTATGGTACATGCACACCATTTAAATGGTGGTGTCCATCAATTTTGGGGGGCATCCCCCTCAAATATTTTATGGGGGGATTGAAGTGACCTCAGCCGCTAGGAGCAGGCTCCTATGAAATGGCTCAGACTTCCCACTCCCATCCCCCACAAATAATTGTGGACTAAAGTTTCTCTAATCATATACAACTTAATGATCATCATCTTGATTACCCAGAATAAAAATAGTGAATATTCATGCTTTCAGTTCTTAAGACCAAAATGATACAACCACATACCAGGAATAAGCCCCAATGAACTCAGTGAGACATACTAGGCCTGGCACCAGCAATCTGTCAGGTCAGGCACTGATCAAGACCCCCAGGTGTTTGGAAGGTCCCCTCAGTGGCCTGATCTCAGGGACAATCCGAGGGGGGTGGGGGCGGTCCGCCCTGGGTACCATTCCAAAGGGGAGGTGAGAAAATGCTGACTCCCAATCAGCGGCACCCCCCGGGGCATGCGCCACTCACAGCACACACCCCGGGATGCGGGACACGCCCCCTGAGATGTGGGACACGCCCCCTGAGATGTGAGCCACGCCCCCTGGGATGAGCGCCACTCGGGGTACTGGAGCAGGTTGCTTCGCCTCTGCCTGATCTCACCATGCCTCTGTTCAATGTCTTCCCTACTGGACCTCAAGCTGTTTTTCAGCAGGAGCCAAGTTCAGCTCCCTTCACGAGTGGCCACCCACCATTTTAAGTTATCCAAACTTATAGTCTGGGAATCACTATAGAATAGATCATATGACTATAGGCAGGCACATTGCAGTTTGGGAAACTTAAGATGGCAGACAGCCACCACAGATGGGAGCCAAGCTCCCGTTCAAAAGTGCTACTACCCCACTGCACCACTAAAGGCTTCCACCAAGTCCATTCTGTGGACTTGGTGGAAGGCTGTAAGTGCCACTGTTGCCCAAGCCATGGAGGTGGCACAGAACACATGAGGTGGCTGCCTCCATGGTGCCTCAAGGAGGCCTGCCCTTGTCCTGGTCCTGGTCTTGGCACCATGCCAAGCTCCCCTCCCCAAAGACTGGCACCACCCCTGCGCAAACACGCATTGAATTGTATTGTAAAGGGATGGCACTCTTGTGCTGTGTAGGGGAACCTCACTGAAGAAAAGAAGCCATATTTTGAGCAGTTAATGGTATTTCATGTTGCCTTATTCTATTTGTTTAAAAGGATTTCTCCTACTAAAGATTATTTGTTGGTTCTTCCACTATGTTTATCTCAAAGCCTGCCCCTTCTTACTGATCCCATCCTTTGGAGCTTGTAAGCATTTCCGAAACATGGTCTTGCTGCATCAGTTCTTCCTTCCTTCCTTCCTTCCTTCCTTCCTTCCTTCCTTCCTTCCTTCCTTCCTTTGCCTCAACGGTTTATTTCAACACCTCATTGGCAAAGATGTTCTGCAGTCTCCTCAGGCATCCTTTTGCTCACTGAGGAAAGAAAGTTTCATCTCACAGCTCTTCTGGAGAAATAATTACTGCAATCTATAATCTGTTAATATCCACAGGAAGGAGCTGTGGAGAGATACACCGGGCTTGAAATGGAATTAATAAATTAGCTCAGCACAATTTTTAATCAACCGCATTGGAGTAGTGCTCTCATCATGCCCAGGGGAAAATAACAAGAGCCGTTAAGAGATTCAAGCTCACCTTCATGGCACAGCATAGGACACGGAGCAAGAGAGGCAGGTGAGGATTGCTGTCAGACAATCTGTTGGTGAAGGGGAGAGCATATGGATAGGGCTATCAGTGGCCTTTATTTCCAAATAAGGGGGGGAGGACTGGGCCAAAGAGGATGCACTTGGCTGATGCCGTTAGACAATCTCCCCATACCAGATCTTATGTTAAAATATGATCTGGATAATGATAAATGATGTTTAATTTCATGTATTTATTTATTACATTTATATTTCACCATTCCTCTAATGAGCTCATGGTGGTGTACAAGGTTTCCTTCCTCCCCATTTTCTCCCCAGAACAACCCTGTGCGGTAGATTAAGCTGAGAGACTGTGACTAGCCTAAAGTCCCTAGCAGGGATTTGAACCCTGGTCTCCCAGCTCCTAGTCCAACACTTTAACCACTATACCACACTGGTTCTGGAGGCAGTACAGTAGGGTGGGGTAAGCTGCCTTCTGGACATTGGTGCCACTGAAGATTACTTGAATGGGGGTGGAGCAAGATAAGGTTGTTGTTGTTGTTGTTGTTGTTGGATTTATATCCCACTTTGCCCAAGGAGCCTAGGGCAGCAAACAGGACACACGATTTAAAACTGAAAACAAAGCAAAAACAGTATAAAAACAATTGCAATGAAAAATATCTAAAAGGAGTCCAGCCAAATGCCTGGATAAACAGAAGTGTTTTTCAAATTCCTCCTACAAGTTGCAGACAGGCACACCTCACTAGGGAGGGCATTCCACAACTGGGGAGCCACCACTGAAAAGGCCCTGCTACACTGAGATTGCATCGTAAGATTGTAGAGATGCGCCAGCAGTCCTGAACTCACCACTGCCCTGCTCTGCCCCAGCCTGGAAGGCACTGGGGTGTTTCCCACACTCTGACAGAGGGCCATTCCATCGGCAAAGGCTTAGTAGAATAAGGAATTGATCCTTGCCCTACTACCACTCCAACTATCCAAGCAGTCTAGTATCTAGGAACTTAGGACAATCCACCAGGGAGATGCTTTCACTCTCTTCTATAGAGATAATGTATGTGCTCAGTTTCCTTGTTCTGACTCTGTACTATCTTCCAATCTCTCTCATTTCCCCAAGAAAAACTCCCAGCCAGAGCTGTTTTATTCTAATCTCCCCCTCTCATTTAACTAATGCATGCCCACTTGCATTGTGTTGCCTTTGCAGCATCTTATTTACTGTTAGAGCCCTATCACCTGTGCTAACTCTTAAATTTAACCCCTATGTTGCTAGTCCAACTGGAATGCTGTGAGTGTGTATTTTTGGTAACAGTTTGCAAGCACTGAATCATGTGTTTTGTAGTTTTATGCTGCATATACAGATTGTGTTTCCACAGTTTGTCGACCCTCTTTTCCGACAGAAGCAAAGTGGATTCCAGTCAATTTGCATTGATTTTTTTTCATTGTGATTTCAAATGCTTCTGAATCTGCAAAATGTTGTCCCCCGTTTTGCCTTCCTAAAACATTTCCTTGGGTAAATACTGTGCTTCTGTGCAGATGCAAATAGCCAATTCAAGCATCTGATTATCAAGACGCTTTGTGTGCATTTCGTGCCATTAGGATACGCAGTGCTGTGCAATATGCAACACCCCTATGCTTTCAACTCAATTACCAGAACAGAATCTCCTTGCCTCTTGCCTGTCAGTTTTCTTAACATCTGCACACAATGGCATGGTCCTTGTTGTATGGATAATGAGACTCTCCCTGAAAATATAACCTCTTGCAATAAACGGGGAGAGGGAGAGAGAGAGAGAAAAGTGCAAACAGCAGACAGATTGCCTCTGAAAGAATTTGCTTTTGCACATTTTGTTAGTAAATATATATTAGAATAATAAAAACAGGTTGTAAAAAGAAGATGGGGGGGGTTAATTTAATGCTTTCTAACAAATCAGCCCATAAGCATAATTTCGCTTTTAAAACGGGAGGTGATTGCAGGCTGTAATAAAGTAAAAAAATCAAGCAGTGCAGTATTTCCTAGCATGCATTGCTATTGCTCCCTTTCTCTGCTATGGCACAGGCTAGCCTGCAAGCCTGTAAAATTCCCCATGTGTGTATCAAGAGTAAGGGCAAGAGACAGTGAGAAAGCCATAGGACCACAAAGGCTACGCTGGTCAAAAGACTCCTAAAACCAATATAAATACTTCACACTTATCAGAACATGTTTCCATTTAGAATGTCACAATTCTGAAAAATACAAGAGAAAATTTGCTTAGAAGCAAGATGAAATTAATGGATTTGTGGTGGCTGTTTTTTTCTCCAAATTTCCTGAACCCTGCCCCTTCTTTTGCCGAGAGGGAGCCTGAAATTACATTGAAGTGCTCTTGGGGAGGGGGGCGCGGGAATGTTTCAGACCATTGGCAAACACTCTCCACCTCTGCACTGTAAATTTAAAGCAGTACCATAAAAACAGTCATGGTTTCCCACAAGGGATACTGGAAACTGTGGTTTGTTGAGGATACTGAGAGTCGTTAGAAGGCCCCTGGTCCCCTCACAGAGCTACAGTTTCCAGAGATCCCTGAGAAGATGGATTGATTGTTAAACCACTCTTAGAATTGTAACTCTCCTAACACCCCTCAGCACCCCTAACAAACCACAGTACCACCACGAGCAGTTCCACCATGTGGTGGTCCTGTAAAGTAATCAGGGAATTCTGGGAAGTAACTTACAATGAATTTTTAAAAAAGACATTCAAAAAACCTTCCCAAAGAAACCTGAGACTCTTGGGAACTGTAACAACAGAAGTCCCTAAAAAAACCAAAATAATTTATTATTATATGTCACCACTGCGGCTAGAAACTTATTGGCACAAAGGTGAAGAATGAGTATGGTACCCACTAAGGAAGAGTGGCAGTTTAAAATGCTTGAATGTGCTAAATTGGTAGGTATTATGAATAGAATAAGAGAAAAGGATGATAAAGAATATAAGGATGATTGGGAAATGTTTATTGAATATTTTAAGAACCAGTATAAACAAGAAAATAACCTAGCAGGTCTTGAGTAAATCCAGCAGAATAGGAGCTAATAGAAATCAACAGAGGAAGAAATTTGAAGATTTAAAATTTTAAATATGTAATTTAGTAGAAAAGTAAAGAAACAAGGAAAAAGGTGGAAGGGGAGTAACTATGTCATGATTGGTATGAAACCTGTATAATTGGTAGATGGAGGAAAGGCAATGTGTGGCATTTGTGTTTTTTGTTTCTGCATTAAAAATGCAAATCAATTTTTTTTTATTTATGGAACAATTTGATTTATGGAACAATTATGGAAGCCATAATTGTTTAAAGCAGTGTGATAATTGCTTTGGATGTATAGCCTTGTTGTACTCCATTGGCAGGTAATGAAACTGGTAGCCCAGTGCAGCAAGATGGGGAACAATATAAATCATAGACTGGTAAACTTCTGGACTCTACTGTTCCTTTTAGCAGATACTTTTGGCAGGCCCAAAACACCTGAGGCCTTCCACTTCACCTTGGGATTTAGGATTTATCTGAATCTGATGCACAGCCCTAGTTCCCTCACCCTCAAAATGGATGCAACTTTTGTGTTGAGGGTACCACAACGGAGTACTCAAAATGAGTCTAATCAGGCCCCTAGGGTGTATGGTTGACATCCCAGCGAAAAAGCAGAGTCAGTGAGAGGGAAACTGAGCCGTTCAGGGAGATAACCTAACCACAGAAAGCCCACGTTGTATTCCCTAAACATCACACAAACCACAGTTAAGGAAATCACTATTCAACTGTGTGTTATTTGATGCGTGCACTTTTCTCTCTCCCACCTTTTAAACCATTTATTGAACAAACAACTTTCTTTTTTTCCACAACAGCACATTACGTGGTACATGTCGCTTTCAGATTTGACAGAAATTATTGAAAATGATCCTCTTATAAAGCATTTTTCTTACTCGCCCCAACAGCCAGCCATGTATGGAGGGAAGCGTTAACATTTTCATTTGGTCTCTTCACCCACTGAATAAAGCCATACCCCTAGTTCACAAAATCTTCCTCCTAATCCAGCCAGCTCAATGCTGGAGCAATTCTTTAAAGAAAAAAATTTGCTGATTTGAAGACAAGGGAATCAGTTATAAAAAGAACTGGCTAAGCAACTGCTGGAAGTTCACCAGGTGGAAGATCTAATCTCTGCAAATAAAATGATTGCTCCAAGAGCCCATCAGTGAATTCAATCAAGGTAATTAATGAACAAAATTAAGGGACTGATTAGCTAATGGATTCCTCTCCTGTAAATAATTGCAGTGAGAACTGAACATCTCAGGTGATCATATTCTAAAGTCTGGCATGAAGTGGGACTTCTTCCCCTCTACCGCTGGAGTATTTCGACAAGTGACTACAAAACTCTGGAAGCTGGAAGCTATAGTTACTTTAGATTACCATTTTCAATGACACCTTAAAACAAATATAGTGGGGCTTTGATCTGAGAACTGACAAATGCGTATTTTTGGAGCCCTTTCTAAAAAGTGAAAACCTCACAAAATCAGAAGGAGCAAGAGAGGAGCTTTATCCAGCCTGCTACTCTCCCCAAACAGTTGGCTGTTGGAAAATATTATGCTTTTAAAATATATTTGTCTCATCTTATGCCAGTAGCAGCTACTGTATTGGGGCAAAGACACTCCTCCAACGTCAGCAGCACTGCAGCTTACCTGGGGCTGCATTGATGCACCAGCAGAACACAGAATAGGCTCTGCTAGTACACATGTGGCCCCACCCCGGCCAATCCAGGTCATGTTGTGGACTGGCTGTATGCAGAGGAATGGTGGGAGGCAGCTGGGAAACTCCCAAGAGCACCCCAGGGGAAGAAGGCTCAGAGCCAGGGAACTGATGGTGGGATGACAATGAGTGGTCAGAAGGAAAAGAGGGGGTGGACTGAGTGGAAGAGGTGTCGGAAGCTGAAGAAACAACTGGGTATTGTGAGCTGGGGCAGAGAACAGTCCTGATTCAGAGGCTGGAGAGGAGTGGGACCAAAAGACAGATATGAGGCAGGCTGCTGAAGAATCCCATGAGTTTTTCCCTCCTGTTTGCTCAGCTCCCCCCCCCCCGGCTTCCTAAAACACAGAGAGAAATGAAAAGAGCAGCGGAGAAATTGGTTGCACACAGACTCAGTCTCCACTGGCAGAGGAAGGTGGGTGCGGTGCGCACTGGGTGTCAGCCGTGACGGCGGGTGACATCGCTGCGCCACTCCACCCAACGCTCACCACACGGGCGGCAGGTGGCTAGGGCTGCTCCGCCGTGCCAGCTTGCCCCGCCCCCACACCACTCCAGGTGCCAGGGCAGGTAGCTCCACCCCTGGGGGGGCCCATGGAGGCAAGGACCTAGGCATCTGTGGGAAGGCGGGGACCTTTCCTTGCACCTCATTGGGGCAAGACCTACAGAGAAGAGTGTCTGGGATCACTGGGCCTGCACTGTTTTGGTTTCTTTGAATAAAGAGTTTTTTAAAAAAACCACCACCGGTGTCAGTGAAGTTATTGCTGGCCTACACCTGATTCCGGCTCCTGACAGGTAAGCTGCAATAACACTGGTATCTGGAGATCAGTTGCACCCTACTATGACACCCTACTGGTCGTTACTTATTTCTGATATTTATTTCGTAAGATTTATATACTGCTTGGGGGGGGGACTCAACGTGGCCTTATGTGCTTTGGCTGCTTGCCCACGTGGTTCCACCGCTCCTATCCCTAAAACATTGAAGGTTGGGCACTCAGAAAGGAAATGGTCAAAAGATACACAAAGCAGTTCTGCTGCTAAAGCGTAGAGCTGGAACAGATGTCATGTGAAAGATCTCTCAGTATATTTATTTTTTCCATCCAGTGAAAATGAAACTTTGTATGCAACCTTTCCTTGGTGGGGAGAATCAGAAACATATACACTGGTACCTCTGGTTATGAACTTAATTCTTTCTGGAGGTCCGTTCTTAACCTGAAACTGTTCTTAACCTGAGGTTCCACTTTAGCTAATGGGGCCTCCCACTGCCACTGCGCCACCAGCATGCGATTTCTGTTCTCATCCTGAGGTCAAGTTCTTAACCCGAGGTACTACTTCCGGGTTAGCGGAGTCTGTAATGTGAAGTGTTTGTAACCCAAGGTGTTTGTAACCCGAGGTACCACTGTAGAGTTCGCTGTCTGATAGATGGTATCCTAGCCAATGTGGTGTAGTGGTTAAGAGCGGTAGTCTCGTAATCTGGGGAACTGGGTTCGTGTCTCCGCTCCTCCACATGCAGCTGCTGGGTGACCTTGGGCCAGTCACACTTCTCTGAAGTCTCTCAGCCCCACTCACCTCACGGAGTGTTTGTTGTGGGGGAGGAAGGGGAAGGAGAATGTTAGCCGCTTTGAGACTCATTAAAGGGAGTGAAAGGCGGGATATCAAATCCAAACTCTTCTTCTTCTTCTTCTAGCATGCTTCCCTTTGGTTCTGCAAGCTGATGGCAACTGGGATTCGTGGCCAAGTGCTCTTCCTGATAGCACTGCACCCAGTGGCAGAGCTTCACGCTTCAGCACTGGGGGGTGGAGACCAGGCGGGAACAGGGCTGGCATGCATCCTGGGGGTGGGGTACGCTGCCCACAGGGGTGTGATGTGTGTCCTGGGGGGGTGGGGCACACCGCCTGCAGGGCATGGCACCCAACACTGGTTGGGGGGGCAGCCACAATGGCACCCTCCCGGGATCACGCTGCTGGGGGTGGTGCACTCCCCCCGCACTCCTCTTCCTCCGCCAGTGACTGCACCTTCTCCTTCTCTAGCTGATGGATGTTTGCCTTGATAGTCTTCCTCAAGAGTTAAAGGGTAAAGGACCCTTAGATAGTTAAGTCCAGTCAAAGGCGACTATGGGCTTGCGGCGCTCATCTTGCTTTCAGGCTGAGGGAGCTGGAGTTTGTCCACAGACAGCTCTCTAGATCATGTGGCCAGCATGACTAAACCGCTTCTGGCACGATGGAACACAGTATGGAAACCAGAGCACACGGAAACACAGTTTATATTCTTGATGCAGAGGTACCTATTTATCTACTTGCACTTTTGGCGTGCTTTCGAACTGCTAGGTTGGCAGGAGCTGGGGCAGATCAACGGGAGCTCACCCCATCGCGGGGATTCAAGCCACCAAATTTCTGATCGGCAAGCCCTAGAGGCTCAGTGGTTTAGACCACAGCACCACCCGCATCCTTTTTACCTTTTTTTAGCTTTTTAAAGAGTACTGCCCCCTAGTTGCCCTTGATGACTAGGCTGATGAAAGCAGCCAGGTGGTGAATCCCTTCAGTCTGTCAGCCCCAGAGTCATGAACCTCACATGCCCTAAGTCAGGGACAGCCAATGTGATGTTCTTCATAAAAAATTCACTAGAAGGTCCATCAGTCGAGGCCAGCATGGCCAATGATCGTGGATGCTAGGTGTTGTCATCCTCAATGTCTGGAAGGCATCACATTGTTCTAAGCAAATCTGCCTCTGTACATTGCCTGGATGGGTGGTTGTTTTTGAACTATACTGGAGAGCCACTCAGTTACTGCCTCTCAGCCTAGCCTACCTCACAGGATTGTTGCAAGGATAAAATACGGAGGAGGGAAAGTCGGTATGCCACCTTGAGATCTTTGGAGGAAAGGTGAGATATAAATGTAACAAATAAATAATAATACAGGTAAGCAGCTCTGGGACAAAATAATGAAATAGATAAAAGGATGGTGTTGACTCATTTGCTAATATATCCTTGCATGCTGCTGATGTCATCTGCATAACTTCTCTTCAACTCCGACATCCTACCAGTATGGTGTAGTGGTTAAGAGCAGTGGACTTGTAATCTGGTGAACCGGGTTCGCTTCCCCGCTCCTCCACATGCAGCTGCTGGGTGACCTTGGGCCAGTCATACTTCTCTGAAGTCTCTCAGCCTCACTCACCTCACAGAGTGTTTGTTGTGGGGGAGGAAGGGAAAGGAGAATGTTAGCCGCTTTGAGACTCCTGAAAGGGAGTGAAAGGCGGGATATCAAATCCAAACTCCTCTTCTTCTTCTACCTTCAGCTGAAAGAAAAAAATACTGTGACCAGCAGCTATATACGTGTGGCTCTTTCAAGGCCTCGCAGGAAAATACCTGGAGTCAGTCATCATTGTAATTAGCATCATTTGAAGAAGCGAGAAAATTAGAAACCCAGAGACTCGCTGCTGAGACTGGTTTTGGCAGACATAGCAAGAGAAACCCTCACTTTCTTTTCACGGGAGAATAACAATTCCACCAAAAAGGATAAAGCAATAATAAAACTGCTATAAAGCAGACAAAAATGGTTTCCCTCTGGCTTTTTACAGCTTTTTTCCATCTTTATTCCTCTCTCTCTCTTTCTCTTTAAGCTACATTCAATCAAATTAACAGCAGACCCTTTATTTAAAGTAAATTAGGGACTGGGTTGGGAGGGAATTAAAAATGCAAGAGGAAATGCAATGGGTAGAAAACGTGAAGCTGGAAACTGGCACAATGTGCAATGAATATATAAATGCAAGCTTATGTTTTCAGAGGGAAAAATATTTAGGTGAGAAGGACTCCTCCCAATGTTAGGGAATTTGAGCATCCGATTCAGCATATGGAGACTACCAGATGAATGAGGTAAATGAAAAATATCTGCTTTACATAAAATAAGAAAAGAGATGAATCTCCTCAGGTGTTGCATGAGCTACTTTGTGTGTTGCTTGACAGAAGCATAATATTAACAAGGTCCCATCATAACTAGTTTCTGATTGTTATCTCACAACCATTGCAAGTTCTTTGATATTAGCTATGTCAGATATCTGATTTTGATTTACTGGGTTAAACAGCAATTTCAACAGACTAGGCATTCCTTCCTCACCCCAATATTTGTATTCTGAAAATGTTGGGCCCCTGCCCCTTCAGTCCTGCTTCGTGCCATTCAAACTCATATTCCTGTAATACAGGAGTTGCTGTACAGGCTACTCTGGTGCTAAGGGACATGGTTGGTGCTGTTGTCTAAACCACCAAGCCTTTTGAGCATGCTGTTCCTAAGGTTGGCAGTTCAAATCCATGCAACGGGGTGAGCTCCTATTGCTTTGTCCCAGCTCCTGCCAGCCTAGCAGTTCGAAAGCATACCAGCATGAGTTGATAAATAGGTAACTCCTCGGAAGATTCCATCAATGGTGTCTCCAAAAAATTGTACGCATCACCTGGGAAAACAGGCAAACTAATGCCAGTGTACTGGAAGAAGCAAAGATCACCAGTGTCGAAGCAATGATTCTTCAACATCAGCTTCTTTGGACTGCTCATGTTGTGCCTGATTATCGTCTTCCAAAGCAACTACTCTACAATGAACTTAAAAATGAGGGCACATCTTACTATTTAACTGTTCACAAATACACCTGCTCTTTTAAACTATCTGAAGTCTGTCAGCTTTCAGCAGCATGGAGTGAAAGCTATCACAACAATCTGGGAAGCTGACTCAATTTGCCTTTTATAAGTTCCTGGAAACATTCCAAAACTTCCCATACCACTTGTCCACAGACAACTTATCTCTCTCCTTCTAGTGGTGCATTATTGCAAGCCTGGCAGCCCCTAACCTAAAAGTTACGAGATCTCTAAAAGGCAGGTCCCCGTTCTTGTTCCCTAATAAAGAGAATTAACAGAAAGCAGGATCCCCTGTTACATTTGAATTACATATTATTGAAATTCCTCTTAAAATAGAGATCCAGACAGTCTCCACCTATATTTTTTGATAGAAGCATAGTAGGTATTTTTTTTAGCCATGTTCAGTGGCTTCAGCTTCCTGTAGATGGAGACAACTAAGTATTATGCATGTGAGGCATGTCTACTTGAATAAAAATGTAAGGCACTTCTGTAGTTCAGGACATTAAATTGTTTGTCTTAGTACAAGGCAGAGTAAGTAGGATTTGTCATCCATTCTACCTTAAGAACTTGAAGGCGACAAGTAAAACAGCAAAGAAAGATGTGCCTCTTGTGGCTCTCTGATCCACTAGTCTTGGAGGGCAAGTTTCCTTGCCTCAAGGGCTGTTTGTCTGTGCTGTGTGTTTCGTCTCTTGTGTTACTTCTCCTCATCCGGCTGACATTCTAAACATTATTTCTTCTGACATCCTGAAAACAGCTTGTAAAAGCCACGGTGGCAAAACTGTGCTCTAATCAGAAGAGACGCTCTCAAGGTCACAGGAAGCACAGCTTATTCCTTCAAGGTGTCGGAAACTACCACAAGGTTTAGAACAAATTAAACAGAGCACAACTCAGGTCGGCATTGGTAGTCACAGCATCCTTCTGCATATAGGATGTGAAATGCCATAGAGGACGTACACAGAAGATCTTCTAGGATGAATTGTGCTTAGTTTGCAAGCGAGTGGAGGATCATGACCCAGTAGTGACACTTCGGTGAAGTGCTGTGTGTTGTGGTTTGTGTGCTGCTTCAGATGGTTGAGAATGTGATTCAGCACTGCAATCCCTTGCAAGTGCTTCATATTGGAGTTCCATGAGGACCAAAGTGACACAGTGTCAGGCTTCGGGGAATCAGCTCCTCCCCCCCCCCCCCGTGGCAGAAGATAAGAAGATCAAAGAAAGGAATGTCTTACCAATTAGAAACTTTGATCACAGTGAGAGAACAAAGAACACATCTCCTAGAAATGGTGGTGCTCCCAATTAAGGATCACACACCCTCCATCCCTGTTAATCTATGCCACTCCTATGTCTTGTAATTTGAGCTCTGCGCTTCTGTTCTGAGACCCTCTGAGCTCTTCATGACTTGGAGGGGGGGTCGGAGGAATGCTGTCCAACGACTGTGAATCTGTTAACCCTCTCTTTTCCAGTGTTTCGTCTCCTAGCTGTTCCCCATCCAGTATTTCCCAGCTTCTGCCTTCTGAACTATGCTCCTCTGTAAACCACTGTTCCAAATCTATATCGTCCTCCTGCTCTGGGAAGGTTCAGGATCAGGATCCAGGGGGAGGGAGTGGCTCCCACCATTCCTCCTCAGTGCAGCCCTCATCAGCACAGTCCCTGACAAACTCCTCCATGGCATACACAATGCATGACATGGACTCTGAGCTGGAAAGGAAAGCCTGTGAATGGTGATGGCCAACATCCTTGGCAAATGTGCCACAAATTGAGTTCAAAATATGAGATACTGCCACCATAGGGCATATTATTGTCTCCTTGAGTGAAGGGGCCTGACAGTGCACAGTATAACCCGGCTGAGGCATGGGGGGTACAGGCCTACATATGTTGTAGCCAGGCCTATAAGCCCACCTGCTCAATTTCTGGAGAGCTCTGAACCTTTTACGTGGCATAATGGCATGTACATGGCCATACATGCCACCCTCTGGCCACTGAAACCTTATACTGAGTAGAAAAAAGAAGAAAAAGACTGCAGTCATTAGCCACTGAGATGGATAAATTTTGTGAGCCGGTTAGAGGCAAGAATTGAACAACATAGAATATTCCCTATTCAGAGGCAATACTTTCTTTGAAGCAACAACTTTATGATGCTGCCACCTTGCTCTGGCTACAGTGGCTTTCATGTAAATCTCAAGAAGTGATGCAAAGAATGAAGAGAAGTATGAAAGAGGCTTAAACATTCACATAAAACGTTTAAAGCACTATAACACCACTTTAAACAATCATGGCTGTAATGGTTCTAGGGGTTGCTCGTGCGTAAATCGGTGCCACACCTGGCTGGGTTGCCTGAATGAACCCTTTCTGTCCGGACAGCCACTCGCCCGTGGCTGTCTCAATCGCTGGCAGCATCCGTCAGTGGGCATTTCTTGAACTTCTTCCATCAAAGAAGCTCTTTGACGCCTAGTCTCCACCTACTCTCCCTGCGCAGAAGCCTTCTGCGCAGGGAGGGTGTGGGCAGCGGAGGACCCGTGCTCTCCCCGCTGGTCCCCGGCGAGGAGTCATGGAGCCACCTCGCCGATTCCCCCATCTGCCCCCCTTCTCCACTGGTGCTACGCTGATTTCCTTCCCCAGAAGATGGGCTGCTTCTCTCCCTCCCAGGACGCTCTCCGGAATCCCTCTGGAGCCCTCCCTCTCCCTCTGGCTCCGATGGCAGTTCCCTGACAATGGCTTTCCCCAGAGAATTCTGTCATTTGTTAAGGGAGCTGATGAGAGTTGTTAGGACACCCCTATCCCCACACCTCCAACATCTTGAGTCCCAAAACTCAAGAAAGAAACATTTTTGGTGGCAAGATCTCAGCATGAACTGCATGACATCATGGCACCCCAAATGGGAGCATGAAATGTCCCATTTTTTTTCCTGGGACACTTGTGGGCTTTGTTTTCCTGTTCCAGAGTTGGACTATCCGGACCGGTTTAACAATCATCAAAAACAAATGACAACACTAATGCTTAGCAGCACAATCCTATATGTGAGAACTGTGAGAACAGGATGCTGGACAAGATAGGCCATTGGTCTGATGCAGCAGGCTATTGTTGTGCTCATATGTTCAGAGGTAAGTCCCACTGAATGGAATTACTTGCAGGTGAATGGGGGTAGTACAACAGTCTGAGTTGGTTTACTGGAACTCTGACAACTGAGCAGCCTTGTGCGGGGGGGGGGGGGAGGAGTATTTGGAAGTCTTGCCTGTGCTCCATGGTTATTTTAATGCAACCTTATGTCTGTTATTACTCTGCTAGAGGCTTCTTATTTAAAACAATTTAATGAGCAGGAACCTTCACCACTTGAGCTAAAGGATGATGTCAGTGGCCTCCTCTATAATAGCTGGAAAGTCACAAAAGGACAACATTGGTGACTCATTCATATTCAGGTTCCACTGCAGAAAGGAAGCACCAAGGGCAACAAATGAGGATACTCCAGGTAATCCATGTGTGGTATATGCCCCATATTGATTGCCAATTAAAGTCAAACCTCTCATCCAGGACTGATGTTATTTATGATTACTGCATCTTAACCTGTATCATATTAGCCTCCAAAGGGATAAAAGGAGGACACTCTGTGGGCCAACAGGTTTAAAGAGTGCAGACAAACTAAACAAGGTAAATAAATAGGACTGCCTTCATTCTGCAAACAGCAAGATCACTTGACACTGCTTCAGCATCACTCAGAAGTGAAAGCGAAGACACTCTCTCTAGCTCTTTTCCTACACAAATGCTTCACAGCTCCTGTGAAAGCAGCTAGAAAGGTCCTTATCTGAAACCTGCCAGTTAGATATAGCACTGTGTCTTCAAAGCAGGTCAATTTGTATGGAGCTTCAACAAGCTCCAGATGTTAGAACAGACATTCTTTCAGCATGTTTACTTGAAAACAAAACAAGTCTTACTGCATCTCTGCTTCAAGTAAACATATTTCAGGGTGGAGTGACAGACAGTCTTGTAATCCTTCTCTGCCCCCCTCCCTGATTTGCACGGTTTTCTTTGACATTATAAAACCTTTCCTAATCCAAGGAAAAAATATTCTGATACCAAAATTTCTGCTGTGAGAGAACCTTCTGTATATGAGCCCTGGTTATCAAAAGACCTGGATGTGCTGTGTAACTTGGTCATTGTTCTCAATCAAGGAGTAAAATGGGGTCTTTATTTTGTTTTGTGATGTACATGAAGCTGATAGGGAAGCACTTAGAAGCAGTGCTTTTTTTCTAAACAAAAAACAAAAAGCATTTAAGGGTACTCTCATTTTCCTACTCATATTGAAATACTGCCCCTCAATGAGGCCAAACTTAGATTCACAAAATGTTTAGGGGTATGCATACCCCTGCGTACCCCCAGAAAAAAGCACTGCTTAAAAGTAACTCGAGTGTTTGCCTTTTGGGGACACAATTTGTGTAAGACCCATTGAAACGAATGTGGCTTGTGTAAGGGAACATCCTTTTAGAATGTGTCTTTTATCCTTGTGGCATGAGAATGTAACCAAGCCTGCCTGGCAGGCTATTTAGGTTGGGTGGATAATCCTGAAGCTTTCTCAGGTCAAAGGCTTAGAGTTAACTGGGACCCTGCTATAGAAAATCATTGACCATCTGCTTTGCTAAATGGCTTGGAAGATGAAGACTAAACATGTCACTTTCATGCTCGATAGCAGCCCATTTGCTCCTATTCATCTCCTGTTCAGCTTGGTATTTTTTCACTTCTTTCACAGGAGATCGGCACTTTTACTTTCTCTCCCTTTTTTTAATGTACGATTCATAACAAAATGAATGACCAAAACCCGCCATTGTGGAATTGCTGCTGGGACAAGGAGGTCCATTGATCTTGAATCATGCATGGGTCTTACATGTGATCTCTTTGGGCAATAATCCCCCCCCCCCAATATATGTAGTGTTAAAAAAAGATCTTAGCAAGAGATAGGTCAGTAAGAAACATATTAGGGATGTGTTAGGTCTGCTTTTCAGAGTGGACAGACTCAGTTCCCAAACTGCTTGTGGATCGGAATAGCAATTCCCAGTCAGATTGTGCACATCTCCATTTTTGCAATGGCTTTTCAGTGTACAAAAAGTGTACTTAAATCCCATACTTTACATAAAAGATGTATTAAAATATGTATCTCTCCACCCCACTCCAATGAATACACTGAAAAGGATTGAAAAATATGTATTTCATTTATACGTGTGCACAAAATACATACAATGGGATGGAACAAGACAGAATGACACACAATGCATGCATTCTCACAGCTATGTGGAAACGACTGTCAGACTGAAGGACCATTCATAGAAGAGTGTTAGTGGGCACCAGGAAGTTGCTCATTCTTTTCTTTTCCTACCAAGTCGTCCATTACCAAGGTCTCATTCCCCTTCCAACACCTTTCTGCAGTCAGATTTACTTTGAGATTGTGAACCCAGCTGGGGAGGGAAGCAAATAAGTAAATAAACAATTAGGTGGGACACAGAAGAAATGTAGATTTGCGAAGAATTAAAGCAAAACAAGGAAAGGAGCAGATCTGAACCACAGCCAGCTCCAATTAGAGCTGGTCGAGCTGTGCCTGCCAGGAGCCATTCTCTGTTAAAAGGCTGATGGGAGGCTGAGCCAAGGATGCTCAAATGGCTCAAGTGAGCCTACATTCTAAGACGGGGAGACTAAGGAGAACCGGTACCCGACAATGCAGTTATGACTCATGATTTTGCCAACTTGGTGTGTGCGTGCGTGTTTGTGTTGCTTCTGTTTATTTATCCTGATACAATTAAATATATGACAACAGGACACAACACACACACACAAAAGCAGCAACTCTCTTCCTTCTACAAGAGTAGTCTGGTTCTGATGGCATAGTCCTAATGCATATTTTTTTATTTAAAAAAAATACAGAGGAAAAACAGGAAAACCAAAGATGGATAAACTTGTATTGGAGGGCCATCTTTACTCCTGTGCCAGAGTGGGTAGAAAGAAGGGTCAGGAGAGGTGATACTGTCAGCATCGCCCTTGAGCCAGTACCACCGACTGGACTCATCCACTTCAGCCCGACTGGGCCAGGCGAGCTGGGTAGCACTTCCAGAGACCACCTTCTGCACAGGAACAGGTCAAAGTGCTGTGGACTCACAACTCAGAGTTGTGAGCACCAGATTCACTCCTGAAGACAGTCGTTGCACAGCAGAGTACAGCAGAGCATAAACCACTCAGAGAACAGCTCTGTAGAATAACTACTTTTATTCTATCTACAACTATCATACAAATTATATACAGAGCTAAATGGAGAAGCTGAACTGCACTGAGTGTCTGCAGCTGCTCTTAGCAGCAACCTTATCTATACAGAGATAACACTCACTCTCTCTAACACTCAGTCTCTCTCTTTGATGTGAGGCTGGAGCAGAATAAGTAGTGAGCAGAAACCGCCCCCCCTCCTCTCTGGAGAATCAGCAGAGAACATCAGCAGATTCTTGGAATGGGGGGGGGTGAAATCTCCTCAGATACATGGATTTTCTGTGGGATGTAATCCACTGGGAGCAGTCAAGTCAACATTACCTGTTTTGCTAGAGTGGTCATGCAGAAGATGTTGGTCCAGTCAGTTTAACTTCCTGTTACTTTGCAACCATCTTTCTGCTAAGTAAGAAGGGGAATGCACTCTGCTGTATAAAGAAACTTGCTAACGCGAGTTAGGAGGGATATTAATAATCAATATATCCTCTCCTGCCAGCCTCAACATTCCCACATTTTCCCCATGCACAGGTCACCACTCAGTAAACTGTGGGTAGGTGGACTAATGCGCATACATGCTTCTCCCTCTGCATACCCAATTTTCACCTCAAAAGCTGCTGCTGCAGATTTAGAAACAAGCTACACTGGCATATACAATAGGACAGAAGGCTGCATCACACACGCACACACAGAATTCCCCTGCTTAAGCTTATTCAGGGGCCCTATGTGTTCCTGTTATAGTACAGAGCTGTGATATTTATGTTCCTCACAAGCTCTCAGTGCTGTGAAATTGGACATGCAGGCTGCTCACTGAGATCCGGTGCCTGTTAACATTTCACTTTCTTTCTTGAGGCATTTTCCCTAATAGTATCTTACCTCCACGTCCACATGCTCACTTTCCCAGCATCTTTTCTTGTCAGGAAGACCTGGCAAGCTGCATTCTGCCTTTTCTTTTCTTTTTCCTGAGTACTCCCAAGTTCTTCTAATTAAGTTCAATTCAGGTTGTCTGATTTGAGGAGCCTTTATGTGGAATACTTAACCTGTGAATAATATGCAGAGAGGGAAGCAGTTCTCTGGAATGCTAATTGAACATCCACACAAAACTCTGCGGGTAATAAAACAGCCAATTGTATCAAAAAGCCTTAAAGTTATGTACAAGTGAGGAGCAAGATCTACAAAAACTGCCAGAGGAATTTTAAAATGGGAATCAATGGAAATGATTAGCTTTTTACTTTTGCACCATCTATAAAAAAAAATAGTCAGGAGTTCTGTGGTTGGATGTGGCCCTCCAGATCTTTCTATCAGGCCCTCAATACTGTCCCATTCCCTGGCCATCAACCTTCTCTCCTCTCTTGCCAGCCCTGCTCCACACTCTACCCGTGTGCTTTTGCCTGGCTGAAATGTGTCCTGCTGTGATCATGCCTTCTGGATGGAGAAAACCATGTGTGTATGTGTGTAAACCTCTGGCTTATGAATTGCCTACTGTGCAAAGGTAACGTTCACATTGATTGCTCCACCCACTTTTGCTACTGGCCCCACCCACTGCTTGCATGCAGTTCAGTGGCATATCATGGATTGCCAGGACCCAGGGCAAGGCAAATTTTGCTTTCCCTACGGTGAGTATTGTGCCCCCTAACCAGCACTTCCATGTGACCTCTGATGCTGCTGCTGGACAGAACTGTGGAGCAGTGGTGGGACATGCGTGTGCACCTCCTCGGACTGGGGCACCACTGCTATGAGTCTCGCCACCCCCCCACTCCCCGCTAGTGGGGGATGCTGCATGGCCAAGGGATGCAAAGGCCAGTCCTCTCCCAGCTCCTGCTCAGCATGCTGCTCAGGTGAGTCGGGTGGCAGGATGGGGAGTACCTCTGGTTGGGGCAGCAGCAGCAGAGGCGCACCCCTAAGAAATTTTGTGCCCGGGGCAATCGCTCCGGTAGCACTCCCATGTTATGCCATTGATGCAGTCTTCAGAGAGGAGGCAATGCTCAGGCTGAAATAGGTTCCTCACCTTTACCCTGAACCATTTGCCAGGCTGCAGCAAGTGGGAAAGGATGCTGAGAAGCCAGCCCAGAACAGTTCACCATAAAAATAAAATCTGACTGTCTAGTCAACTAACATAGGCCTACGCTTTATACAAAAATATGATCTCTATTTTCTGCCTGCATTTCATGAACAGCAGGACTGTGAGATCACTGCCAAGGCTTCTTCTTTCTCCATTCACACGTGCCAAAGAAACTTGAGATAATGTATCTCTTGGCTCCCTCCTACTGATTTTGCTCGTTGCTGTATCCATGAACATTTCAAAAAGGCATCTCATACTTTAAAAGGTCAGTCTCTCACATTTAGGTCCTTGAAAAGGTGCTAACTTCAAGAGGAACGGGATTTCTTAAGTGTAAATGTGATGTAGTGTTTCATTTTGTTATAATAACACCCTGGGTGCAATGTGTATATTTTCTGGCCTCTGCTTGAAGGGGGAAGAAAAGATTGCAGCACTCTTTTGCATAAGGGTTGATAGGGGGCTTATTTTTGCAGCAGAACAAAATGACAGTGATTCTAGATTCAGGTAGATAGCCGTGTTGGTCTGACGCAGTCGAAATAAATTAAAACAATTAAAAAATTGTCCAGTAGCACCTTAGAGACCAACTAAGTTTGTTCTGGGTATAAGCTTTCGTGTGCATCTGAAGTATCTGAAGAAGTGTGCATGCACATGAAAACTTATATGCAGAACAAACTTAGTTGGTTTCTAAGGTGCTACTTGACAATTTCTAAATTTTTTAAAAATGACAATGAGTTGTTGATCCTAATCTGCTTCTCAGAAGCACCTAAAATAGTCCTACAGACCGACAGACCGACAGACCGACAGACCGACAGACAGATAAATAATATAGATAGATAGATAGATAGATAGATAGATGATAGATAGATAGATAGATAGATAGATAGATAGATGATAGATAGATGATAGAGATCTTCTTTTGCCATCACTTGTAGCCGAGTAAGATTGTCTTCCGTGAACATTATCTTAACAGTGAGTCCATAAGTGACTGTGGAGGCCAGTTCTGGATCCACATGTCCTTCCACAGTGGGGACATTGGTTTCTGGGCGGGAGGTGATGACAGTTTTGATTTTCCAAGCATGCCTTCCTCTTAGCACATTTCTCCCTTTCATCCTGAGCATCTTCAAAGGCCATGACACCTTTGGTAAAAGCTGTTCTCCAACTGGAGCGCTCACAGGCAAGTGTTTCCTAATTGTCAGTGTTTATATTACATTTTTTTAGATTTGCATAGATAGATGATAGATAGATGATAGATAGATAGATAGATAGATAGATGATAGATAGATGATAGATGATAGATGATAGATGATAGATGATAGATAGATAGATAGATAGATAGATAGATAGATAGATAGATAGATAGATATAGATAGATAGTAGATGATAGATAGATAGATAGATAGATAGATGATAGATAGATAGATAGATATAGATAGATATAGATAGATGATAGATGATAGATGATAGACGATAGACGATAGACGATAGATAGATGATAGATGACAGATGATGATGATGATGATGATGATGATGATAGATAGATAGATAGATAGATGATAGATAGATAGATGATAGATAGATAGATATAGATAGATATAGATAGATGATAGATGATAGATGATAGATGATAGACGATAGACGATAGATAGATGATAGATGATAGATGATGATGATGATGATGATGATGATAGATAGATAGATAGATAGATGATAGATAGATAGATAGATGATAGATAGATAGATAGATAGATAGATAGATAGATGATAGATAGATAGATAGATGATAGATAGATAGATGATAGATAGATGATAGATATAGATAGATGATAGTTTTGAGGAACATAGGAGAGAAGAATATAGCATTGTCTACAATGATTGGCAGTGACTCTCCAGGGTTTCAGGCAGGGGATATTCACAGTCCTACCTGAAGATGCTAGTGATTGAACCTGGGACCTTTTGCATGCTGAGTAGATGACCTACCACTGCAGCATCACCTTCTCCCATATGGACTGCCCAGGTCACTACAGTCTCTAAATGGGACCCTCCTGACTGTGCCAAAACTTACAGAAGTTCATCTGGTGGGGTGGAGAATGACCTCCTTTGTGATGCCTACTGTGTGGGATGCTCTCCCCGTTGGTATCAAGCAGGAACCCATAGCCGTCAATAAGGCTTTCACTCACACCTTTAGTCTCTGGGTGTTGGTGTTGACTTTTATTGACTATTGGATTGCTGTTGTTGTTAATAATGTGAGCCACTGTGCTGTTGTATTTGTCAATGAAAAGAGGCATAGAAATATTTTAAACAGATGAATAAAACACACCTGCCTAGTGCTACTTCTCCCAGTTTGTGAGGAATGGGGTGCTTCTGCTGTGCCCAGATGGGGGTGAGAAATGGTAGCACTGGCAAGTGCCTGCAAACCACTTGGCATATCAGCCAACAAACCCTGGTGTCTCCAGAAAAGGACTCCCTTTTGGAATCCCTGGAGGGCTGTTGCGGGCACTGATTTAGGCGCCCCAGCTGTCTAACTGGCCCAACTGTATAAGGTAACTGTATAAAACAACTGAACAATTTGTTTTCCTATTTTATCATGAGCATGGAGTTCTTATATTGCTATACATTATTGTTTAATTCATTACTGTTTATGTTATTTTCCCATCTGTATTTTCAGCTGCGCTATTCAATTAAACTTAAGCACTTAGCATAGTCTTTTTCATTAGTTATTTGACGTAAATATTGTTTCACATGTTTACAAATTCACAATTTTTTACCCTTGTTCATCTTTCTGATAGGCACTTAGTTTAGCTAATGTAATAAGGTCCTTCGTTAATATAATCAAATCCTTAATCTTAGTCAACCAGACTTTTCTTTAGGTGTTAGATTAGATTTCCAAAACTCTGCAAATGTAATTCTTACAGCTGTTAATAAGTATACAGTAGGTTCAAGAGCATTTACAGGTTTTAATGTTTCACAGAGTTTAGCAAACACAATTTCAGATCTGGTTTTAATTTAAATATCTCATTTACAACATTTATACTCATTTGCCAGTATTTTGGGGGTGGGGGTGGGCTCTGCTGCATAACCATCACAGATGATGAAAATTCAAAGAAGTTAAAATGTTGTAGGGATGGGGATGGGGAGTCTGCAGTGCCAGAAGTTGTCACACTACAAACTCCCATCAGTCCTGGTGAGCATGGTCAATGCTTAAGGATGATGGGAGTTGTAGTTCAGAAACATATGGAGGGCCACAGGTTCTCTAACCCTGCTATAGATCAACTGCACTCTTGAATTTTTATTGCAAAATACTATCAGCAGTTACTAAAGTGTCTAAAATAATAAGTAATGTTTTTTTAAAAAAAGATCAGTCAGGATTTCTGCTTGAGTGTACAGCATCTAACTTTTGAAAGTCACCAAATATGTCAAGATGTCTGTTTATCAAAGCACTCAGGAATGAAAATCTATTGTGCTTTCCTTAAAATAAAAAACCATATACATTTACCAAAGAGCTCCTTCTGTTCTACAAATATACTCCTTCGGGTGGTATAGGAAGGTCACTAAAGGGTCAAGCACTCCAAAAGCAAGCCTTATGGACTCAAGCATGGTGACATGAAATGAGAGAGATAATAGCAGACCAACTGCTGTGGTGGGGTAACCCCTTTTCTTCTCTACACAATGTGTTTTCTTTGGGAATTGCTTGTTGAGTTGTGTTGAATGGAGGAATTATCTGACATCTTTAGTGGAACTTTTGGCAGACCAAGGTTCAAAGGGGAGCTTGGCTCATTTTAAAATCTCAGCCAAGATGACAGGTTTGCGATTATTTTTGAAACCTCGCTGAAATCCATAAGGTTGCAACCTAAATATGACTTTTGCTGATTACGAGACAGCTATCCAATTTCCTTCCAACCAAGGCTAAACTTTACAGGCTAGAAGAGGGCACTTAGCTTTTGGTATGCAGCTGCTGACTGAGTCAGCCCAAGATATTTGGCTGCCTAAGGTGGAACAGCAAATTGCCTGCAGCAGGAAAGTCTATAGTGCCTCTCCTTTTGAGTATAAATCCATACACAGAGTATGATTTGGTAAGAGGGATGGATGAATCCGACAATTTTACTTTCTCTGTTTCTCATTTTTCCCATCTTAAGTTTTTTATTTATTTATTTATTTATTAAATTCAGATTTCCACATTTTCACACCAGTAAAAAAAACCAACAACCCACATGAGAGTTCATCAGCCTTTTCCCTTCAAACCTCTCCTAATATACACATTTTTGCAGGGCAATTTTTCCTAATATTTTTGGGCTGTTCCCTTCAATAATATATTTACCCAAGTAAAGTGTTGTTGTACACCTTACTTGACTGGGAAACAAAATTTCAAATTCCAAAAGGCTAAACTAAAAGGTCCTAAATGTGCAAACTTTCCTCATAGGGGAGTCAATTTATCCCCATGATCATTTTGGTTGTCCATCTCTGGACTTTTTCCAACTCTACAATACCTTTTTGAGATGAAGTGACCAGAACTGTCCACAATCATCATCTTCTTTGGCGATCACTCGTAGCCAAGTAAGGTTGTCTTCCATAAACATGTGGTCGCCCTATAGAGTTATCTAATGGCATTATGGTATTGGCAGTTTTATTTTCGTAACAATGGAAACTTTCCTTTTTGCAGTAGCAAAAGTAGAGATGCAACAGCCAGTCACATCTCTCTTCAAAATGCTTTGCTTTATTCACCAAGGTCGGATCTAGACACATCAAATAAGCGATTCAGCTAAATGAATTGAAAACTTCATACAGGGAAATCCCATTGGCGAAAAACAGGACTTCACAGCACCATCTGGTGTCACAGAGTTATAACACATATGAAGCGCTTTATCTTTATGAATGTAGCTGAGTCCCAAGACTCTGAGTATTATTTCTACTGCTTCTTCCCAAACTCTTCTGATGCTAAGAGTAAACAATGGGTAGACTTTAGAAGTGAAACCCCTTTCCAAGGCAACAGAAGTGCAGCCTGGTCTCATGTTTCACTAGTTAAAATGCAACATGTTCAACAGACATTCTTGGATGCTGCTTTCTAAAATTGTATTTTATCACTGCCATTTTTAATAGGATTGATGGAATGTTAAGCTGCTTTTAGGATTATTTTAACTCTGTTGTTTATCATGTTTGTATCGTTTGTTGTATGTGTTTACTTCTTTGGTGTTAGTATATGTTGTCATTGTTTCAACAGATAAGCAGGAGATAAGTGCCTGGAATAAACAAACAAACACATGCCCTTGATTGGCATAATTAGCAAGCAAATTGCATAAATATTCCAATTAGGCTGGGCAGCCTCAGGGCGCTGAGATACAGTGGTACCTCGGGTTAAGAACTTAATTCGTTCTGGAGGGCCGTTCTTAACCTGAAACTGTTCTTAACCTGATGTACCACTTTAGCTAATGGGGCCTCCTGCTGCCGCCATGCCACCACCGCCCAATTTCTGTTCTTATCCTGAAGCAAAGTTCTTAACCTTAGGTACTATTTCTGGGTTAGCAGAGTCTGTAACCTGAAGCATCTGTAACCTGAAGTGTCTGTAATCCGAGGTACCACTGTATGCCAACTATATCGATGGGGGCATCCTGTGGCACTTGAGAACCTGAACCCAAAGCAGGTTAAAATGAAGAAAGGGACATCAAAGTATCTCCAGCTTCAAGGTCTCCCAGGCAGGTTAGATGTAAGCCTTGAAACAAGAAACAGAGCATGATGACACACTGTGCCAAGGCAGCTGACTCCGTCAGATTCCCCTAACTTTAGAAGCAGTTGAGAGTCCTTAGATGGGACTATTGGCCCAAAAGCAACTTGTGGTATTATTCTTAGTATATAAAGCCCTAAATGGCTGGGACCAGGTTCCCCTTATACACTGTCATGTCCCTTATACATTGACCACATCTCTATGAGCATCTGGAGAAGGCCTCCTGACTATTATCTCATACTAATTTAGTTTCTCTGCAAACCAAGGCTTTTATTACATATCTTCATTATACACGTTTAGGCGCCAAGTGAAAATGTTCCAGGCCTTTGACTGATTCACATCTTAAATGTGATTCACATCTTTAAAAAGATTCACATCTTTCAAATGCGTTTGTGGGAGGGGGTGGCAGAGGGAGGTTTATTGGTTTGTGGTTTTTGTTCTTCTATTAACTGTGCATTTTGTGTTTTTATATTTTTAATGTTGTGAACCACCCTGCGATCTTTGGATGAAGGGCAGTATATGCATTTAATTAATAAATAAATAAATTTAGTGCGAGTACTCTGGAAAGCTATTCCAATGGAAGTCGGACGAGTACCTATAAGGCTGGTATTTCATCACCTATTAGGAAAAAAGGTATGCTTTGCCAAGCATTTTTAGAGATTTAATTTGCTAGTGGTGCAGTAATAAAACTGCTACCACATTTGCAAAGTTAAGCAGGGTCTAGTATGGTTTCAGATTGGATGAGGGAACTGGTATTGAGATTCCTGCATTGCAAGGGGTTGGACTAGATGGCAGTGAGGGTCCCTTCCAACTCTTCTATGATTCTGCATTGGTCATTTATTCTGTATTCTATGACTATATTTTTATGATGTTTTAATGGTTTTATTATACACCACCACAATTTTTTTAACGAATTGGCAGTTTATAAATGCTCTTCATAAATAAATAAATGGCTGAGGTGAGACTTGAACAAAAGACTTCACAACTCACTACTCATACAATTAGGCACTACATTATATTGGCTCTTAGAATAATAAAATTAAAAGGACATAAGTTGTTTGTTTTTAAGAAGTAAATAAAGATGTGCCTCTTTCCAAATTGGTTATTATAACAAAATGTAATTATGGAACTGGAAGGATTGAAAAAATGATTAAAAGAGGGAATGTTTAATTAATTCTCATTAATTACTCGATGTTTGCACAGTACTCTTTTTTTAAAAAATAGCCTAAGCTCTTCATTAGAAAGCGCCAGCATAAATGATGAGCAAGCATGAAGGTGCAATATAAAAACCTAAGTGATTTAGAAGAGAGACTTGTTTCATTATTTTTTCTCTTGACAGGGAATAATGTATCGGAAAGATGCTGATGGGTGAGTTGGAGCAACACTCTGAATGGTATGTGGGTGATAGGGATCAGGCAATAAAAAAACCTAGATGCTGGATTTTTTAAAAAAAATTAAGATACTTTCACAAGATGTGTGTGTGCATGTGTGTGCATGCTCGCATTTACTATCTCGGCAACCCAGTCTCCCACCTCTATCCTCCTAGCAGGGCATATGTCTATAAAGAAGACATGAGGTGAATCTCTCACCTCTCCAGCAATCTTATCCATACCTTCAGGTTGCATAAACTGCAAGGTACCCAAGGGAAATTATTCACACACACACACACACACACACATTCTCCACAAAAGCAATCAAAATATTGGACAATAACAATATATAACAAAAAGTATAGCATACAAAAACCAATCCAACAATTAACAATTCATTTTAAAAGCATAAAAATTAAATGAGCATAAAGTTCATCATTAAGGAAATCAGCCCTAGTGCTCATTAGAAGCTGAGGTCCTGAAGCTGAGGCTCCAATACTTTGGCCACCTTATGAGAAGAGAAGATGTTGGGAAAGATTGAGGGCACAAGGAGAAGGGGACGACAGAGGATGAGATGGTTGGACAGTGTTCTTGAAGCTACTAACATGAGTTTGACCAAACTGCGGGAGGCAGTAGAAGATAGGAGTGCCTGGTCCATTGGGTCACGAAGAGTCGAACATGACTAAACGACTAAACAACAACAAAAAGTTCATCATTAGAGAAAATGAAAAAAAAATGTGATAAGTTGACATTCAAATGTAGCCCCAAAGCTGATGACATTGGTATCCCCCCTTTATGCCAGAAAGTCCCCACAGAACAAGATCTTTTCCCCCTCACAGTCCTTCTGGAAGCAGATCCCCTGTAAGGCTGTCAAACAGAGTTCTACTTATTACTGGAACTAATTCTGTAATAACTATGGCACACAAGTTGGAGCAAATACAATTATAATCATATAATGTCTTCTAAATTGGCCACACAGGTTGCCCAAAGAATCTAGTGTCCTGCATTGTTTCTCAGCAGCAGAAAGTTCCAGGTTCAATCCCTGGTGTCTCCAGGTAGGCCTTTCTCAGACCACTGCCTGAAACCCACTGTCAGTCAGTGTAAATAATACCGAGCTAGAAGGACCAATGGTTCGACACAGTATTAGGCAGCTTCCTAGGTTCCTGTTGAATGTATTGTAGCATGTCTCTCTCACCACTCTGAAAAGCCCCACAGAATGACATTCTACAGATGTGGTGGTTGTGGAGAAGGAAGTTTCTTTGCTGTCACCACTGCTGCAGTGTAGGCTCCAACATTTTCCATCTTTGGTCTTCTAGCTGGAGAAGGAGAAGATAGGAAATGAGTAGAACAGGTTGTTTGGGTGGAATCATGTCAATAGCCTGACTCATCTCTCCATTACAAAGACCAGCCATGACACTGACAGCTGGAACACCAAGGGACATCAGGAAGCTATCCAGATCCTTCACAGGTAGATCCTTCTAATAGGTCCTCCACCCCTGTGGAGACTCAAGGCTGTCACTAATAAACCTCGCCAATAGTGATCTGCTCATAACAAGGGAACAGGCTCCCACATATTCCCTCTGTCCAGAGCAGAAAACCATGTGTTGGGTCAGATATGTGCATCTATAATCTGGTTGGCTTCAATAGCCATAGGGAAAATAGCCAGAGGAGGCCACATCAAAATCACTTACCATCTTCATGCAACAATTTGTTGCAAAACCTTAAACCTAACAACACTCTTATGAACCAGAGAGGGTTCTGGCACCTGGCATTGTGAAATCTGATCATCTTTGTTACACTACTTAGGTTTTATAGCATGTACAATGACTGATTTAAAAAAATTAAAGCCCTCCACATAAAAGCACTCTGTGCTCCGAATGTTTTTTTGGATTATAAGCTATTACCTGCATTAACCTGGGCTCTCACATGGAACTCTTTGCACCCAGGGAAGGAAACCTGTGGAGATACCTGCCTTCACACTTAGGAATTGGGATCTGTGCAGCTTCAGAATAAACGATGGGTGTTCCTTTGGGTGCAAAACACATGCCGCTCTCATCACATCTGAAGTCTGCATGAGTTGGTATGTGCCCACTGTGACAGGCAAGCCTGAGAACAATTTTTAGTTTTCAGAATCACATCCAAAACATAAACAACTGCTGCATCACTCAGTGACAAATGCCTGGGCCAGATTTCCTCACTTCCATTTCCTCTTTCCAGTAGGGTGTGCACAGATGCCCCCCACAACCCACCCCCAATGTGGCAGGGATCATGCTAAGGAGGGCTGCACCAGGGCTCTGTTCCAGGGAAGCAGGTATCAAGCTAACCTGCCTTGATCTGGTCCTGAATACATTCAGAGGCAAATGTTTAGTTTGCTTTTTTAAACCCCAGATATTGCATCACCTTCCCTCACTCCCTACCGAGACTGAAGGGTGCCTTCCCAACCTGCCGTGATCCACCACTCTACTCAACAATTGTTGAGCAGAGAGAGGGACTGGGTATCAGGCAAGCAAGAGGGTTTTTCTGCTCTGCCTGTGACTCCTTCCTCAGGGGCAAAAGTTGGCTTTCGTTCACCTAGGTGAAAGACTCAGTTTGAAACACACCCCTTGCACATTTGCACACACACACACGCACGCGCACGCACACACACACACACACATACACCCATTTGACAAGGTGGAATTGAGGCATTGGTGTTGCAAGGAGAAGAATAGGGCGAGAAAAACCTCTGCAGGGCCACCAGCTTGTAGCCACCGGCTTGTGCATTTCATTGAGGGTGGGGTGGTTAGGAGCATCCCACACTGTCCATACAGGACACGGCCAGTGGCATGGTCCCACTCTCCCATTTTCAATGTTTTTTGTGGTCTTAGCTGCTTATACATTTGCATTGACTTTATACACAGATAGTGATGTATGGAAGTGAGAGCTGGACCATAAAGAAGGCTGATCGCCGAAGAATTGATGCTTTTGAATTATGGTGCTGGAGGAGACTCTTGAGAGTCCCATGAAGTGCAAGAAGATCAAACCGATCCATTCTTAAGGAAATCAGCCCTGAGTGCTCACTGGAGGGACAGATCGTGAAGCTGAGACTCCAATACTTTGGCCACCTCATGAGAAGTGAAGACTCCCTGGAAAAGACCCTCATGTTGGGAAAGATGGAGGGCACAAGGAGAAGGGGACAACAGAGGACGAGATGGTTGGACAGTGTTCTCAAAGCTACCAACATGAGTTTGACCAAACTGCGGGAGGCAGTGGAAGACAGGAGTGCCTGGCGTGCTCTGGTCCATGGGGTCACGAAGAGTCGGACACAACTAAACAACAACAACAACAACATATACACGGATGTGTGTCCCCCTGATAGAAGCTCTGCCTGCAAACCATCTCCTACCATTTATCAAAATAAATATTGAGCCAAGTGGCTTTCCCAGTCTTTCTTCTGGAAGAGCTTCTGCTGGAGCCAGCCTGCGACATCTCCTTCAGTGACACAGTTTCTTCCCTTCGTAACGTTTTTGGGCGTTTGTCTTTGAGTATAATTTGTGTAATGTTTCCATTAACAAACTCTAATTAAAACGTCTAATGAAAACCAGTCATTCACGTCTTCTTTTTTTAAAGTGAGAACTGTGATTGAATTCCTGTGCTAAATGAACATTATGTCTTTTCATAGGGCTCCTTAATTGCCCTGCCTTTTATTATTTTTACAGATATATTAAACAAATTAAATTGAATGCGTAATTGTATTTAGCACGAGGAGTGAAAAGCTGTTTCAAAATATCCATTCTAATATAAAAGTGTTTTAATTAGAGATAAACTCATGATTTACTCCTTTGTTGAACTCCCATAAAGAATGGGAACAACCCAATCAAAATGCGTCACTATGTAAATTCCTTTGAAAGCAATGGAATTCTACTTGTTGTGACTAACTTTAGTCCTTGCTTTATAGCTTGTGCTGGAAAGGGAGGGCGTGCAAACCAATCCAGTTCTTTCTTTCTTTCTTTCTTTCTTTCTTTCTTTCTTTCTCAGCACTGCCACCAAGTGGATATATTGACCTTCTGGCTGTAACCAATGAACTGACCTTTAATCTCTGAAATTTACTTGCTGACCCAGTCAACTCTCTGCCCTGGTTAGTATAGTAAAGCAGTTAGGTGTAGGGTAAGTAACAAGATCTCAAAGTTAAACCAAAACAAATCTAGCTACTCTTTATTCGTTTATTTTAAGGAAACTATTTAAAACATTTTTTCATGGGTGGGGGGACTTGTTTCAAAGCAGTTTGAACAGCTAATCACAAGAGCAAATGAGAATAATATAGGAAGATGCATCTGGCTAAACTTAGCCTAGACTGTTTCCCATTTCAAGCCAAATTTCTGTAAAGCCTTTTCCAGTCTCCTGGTGTTCAGTTTCTGCAGTTCCTGGAGTCTGGATCTACTGCAGCCCTCTCCCCTAGCTTTTTTCTTTAAGCTCTTTTTCCTCCAACAGTGTTCTGACTAAAACCTCATCTGACTTACCGTATTGTTTGTCCCATAGGACGCACCTAGTTTTTTGGGGGGAAATAAAGGGGGGGAAATTCCTTTATTCCCCCCCCAAAAAAAGCAGGTCGGGGAAACTGAACCAGGTCGAGGAACAGCGGGATGGCGGCGCTGCGCCTCCCTGCTGTCCCCCGAGCTTGTGGGGCTGGCCGATGTCTGTTGGGTGCGAGGGGCGCTCTGCTTCAGGGCGCCCCGCCCGCCGGGCGGTAGGCTGCTATCCGCAGCGTGGGGAGCCCTGCGGGGAACTCCTGCAGGGCTCCCCACGCTGCGGATGTATGCCCGGTGCCAGGGGCACTCTGCTTCAGGGTGCCCTGCCCGCCAGGCGGCAGGCTGCTATCTGCAGCGTGGGGAGCCCTGTGGGGAATTCCTGCAGGGCTCCCCACGCTGCGGATGTCTGCACGGCGCGAGGGGCGCTCTGCTTCAGGGTGCCCCATCCGCCGGGTGGCAGGCTGCTATCCGCAGCGTGGGGAACCCTGCGGGGAATTCCTGCAGGGCTCGCCACGCTGCGGATGTCTGCATGGCACGAGGGGCGCTCTGCTTCAGGGTGCCCTGTCCGCTGGGTGGCAGGCTGCTATCCGCAGCGTGGGGAGCCCTGTGGGGAACACCCGCAGGGCTGCCTAGGCTACGGATGTGTTCCTGAAGCCTGGAGAGCGAGAGGGGTCGGTGCGCACCGACCCCTCTCGCTCTCCAAGCTTCAGCGAAAGCCTGCATTCGCCCCATAGGACGCACCCAGATTTCCCCTTCATTTTTGGAGGGGAAAAAGTGTGTCCTATAGGGCGAAAAATACGGTATACATTTAAGGCAGTATCATACTGCCTTAAACAGTCATGGCTTCCCCCAAAGAATTCTGGGTGCTGTGGGTTATTAAAGGTTGTGTGAGTTATAAAGGAGCAGCTATTTCCATCACAAAGCGACAATTTTCAGAGTTGACCAGGAAGGACTGCAAACCACTCTGACAATAGTAGTTCTAGTGGTCTCATAACTACTCCTAGCACCAAAACAAACCACAGTTCCCATGATTATTTGGAGGGAAGCCAATTCCCCCCTCCCCAGCATCATTATTCGACATCTTAAAAGTTCAGTATTGTTCAGTATCTTCCAAATGATATGCAATAGCAGTTGACACTGAAAGCACCTGATGTATAGCAGCCAATGATGGACGATGACGTCATTTGCACACCAAACAATACAGTGGTACCTTGGGTTACAAACACCTCAGGTTAAAAACACTTTGCATTACAGACTCCACTAGCCTGGAAGCAGTACCTCCGGTTAAAAACTTTACCTCAGGATGAGAACAGAAATCAGGCGGTGGCAGTGCGGCGGCAGTGGGAGGCCCCATTAGCTAAAGTGGTACCTCAGGTTAAGAATGGTTTCATGTTAAGAATGGACCACCGGAACGAATTAAGTTCATAACCAGAGGTACCACTGTAGTATAAAGTATGATACAGATGTGAGTATGCTGTGCGCTGGTGCATGTTGCTGAAATCACAGATGATTCACCCCTCCCTCTCTCGTGCCACAGTACCAGGAATCAAGTCATGCCCTGGCTTAGCATTACATCCAGACATGGAGACAGGTTTTAGATGGTGATCTCAGGATCCAGGCAGGTTTGTATGCAAGACTGCAGAATCTTAGGGCTGGATAGAAAATTCACCAACAAGAACTGCTCACCTTCCTTGCTTAACCATTTTTAAGAGCTAAAAGTCATTACCACCAATAGGGAAGACACCAAGTCAATTAGTGGCCCCCCTGAGAGATGGGGGTGACAATTTTCTTGCCCTTACCTACGCTATTGCGGAATAGTGTTTGTTCTCTCTATAATAAGATCTATGAGCATAAACACATGTGGCAAAACAGAGGTGGAGCTGTTTAGTTTGGAGAAAAATCAGTGGCATGTGAAATGACTTTCTATTCACTTAATCTTAGGCAAATGAGCTTGTCATCTGGCTGTTTCTCTAACCTGTCCCAGCATTTTGCACTACCAGGAAAATATTCCTCCAGCATAGGTACCAAGTTAATGAAAGGAAGAGGGGGGAGTGGAGCCTATTATTTCCCTTCTTCCTTTCTTTTTTTTAAAAAGTACAATCTGAGCTCTTGCAACAGAATGCAATGCAAACTGCCGTCACGACCCCCCCCCCCCCATGATGATGGAACTTGCAATTTGTTGACACTTAGTGTCAAGGACTTGTCAATTTGAGGACCTGCCCTGGAGTCATGTGACCTGTGCAGCTCCTTAGACTTTTAGTTTCAGCTCTAGCAGAAGGTCTTGGAGGCTTCTTTGAATAAAGCTCTTTCTGTTAAACTATTCCTCATTCTTGGTGCCTGTCCTTGGACTCAAAAACGTTACAATATAAACACTTGCCTCGGTCCAGTATATCTGAAGGAGTGACTCCACCCCCCATCGTTCTACCCGGACACCGAGGTCCAGCTCCAAGGGCCTTCTGGCGGTTCCCTCACTGCGAGAAGCCAAGTTACAGGGAACCAAGAAGAGGGCCTTCTCGGTAGTGGCGCCCGCCCTGTAGAATGCCCTCCCACCAGATGTCAAAGAGAACAACAACTACCAGACTTTTAGAAGACATCTGAAGGCAGGCCTGTTTAGGGAAGCTTTTAATGTTTGATGCATTTAATATTTTTTTGGAAGCCGCCCAAAGTGGCTGGGGAAGCCCAGCCAGATGGGCGGGGTATAAATAATAAATTATTATTATTATTATTATTATTATTATTATTATTATTATTATTATTACAGTGGTACCTCGGGTCGCGTTTTGCAGCTTCCACGCATGCGCATGACATCATTTTGAGCGTCTGCGCATGCGCGAGCGGTGAAACCCGGAAGTAATATGCTCCGTTACTTCTGGGTTGCCGTGGAGCGCAACCCGAAAGCGCTCAACCTGAAGCACATTCAACCCGAGGTATGACTGTATTACCAAGTAATAAGCAATGCAGTTTATATGGAGAACAGCAGGGCTTGGGAACCACCACATTCTCCTCTTGGCAATTTTCCAGGGACCACATTCGAGTGGTGGGCAGGGCCGGAGAGAAACATGGCAAAGCTGGAAATGTAAATTTTGCTTTATACTGTAAGCTAGTTCCTGCACACACAAACACACACACACACACACATACAGCCCTCAGGCCAGGCAAGAAAGAAGCATTATCAGAGTTCAAGAACCCATTTCAACCAGGCAAAAACTATTGGGATGGGAAGCATTGTCAGTGAGGGGTGTAGCTTGGGGAGAGTTCCGAGGGCCAGAGTTGGAAGACTGTAAGGTGGTATTTGGGCCCTGGATGAGGTTAACTCTTCCTCTCCCTGTCACAGTCAAGACAAAAAGCACCACTCTTGCAGCTACTTGCATTTCAAAGGAAGCCTCCATTGCTTCCAGTGGGAGCTTACCTTGAAATGCAAATAGCAACTTCAGAGGGGATTCTTGCCAGCATCACAGCGGGGAAGGAAAGAGATGAACTCCCCATTCCCCTTGGGTTCCAAGGCTGCTCAGTCTTCACCACAGATGCTTTTTATGTAATTAAAACATGCACAGTAATTGCATTCACATTAAGGCCATCTGAAGCCCTGAATAGAGGAGTACTCCTGATAAGGGCCAAGGATACATTGCAATGTTTTGCTGTGAGTCTCTGTTTGGGTAAGCTGTAGATCTGACCAAGAAACATTAAGGCAGAACATAGGACTGGGTACTCCTCAGCTGCAAAAAGCATGGTATTTTATGTTCCAGCTTTGAGGATGGCCTCTCTTAGTTCAGATATTATTATTATTATTATTATTATTATTATATAACCCGCCCTACAAATAAAAATAAGAACTGCTATTTACATAGAAAAAACAACAATTAAAAAACAATTAAATGTTGATAGAATTAAAACTATACACATATATCAAATCTATTGTTTAAAACTGTGGAGCTGGAAAAGACAAAGCGCTCTGCAAGATGAACTATTGGCTCTGGGTTTAATAGCCATCAACATTGCTGGGCTACAAGGCTCTATCTGAACTATGCATTTTAAGCTATGTTATACCACTTCAAAAGGGACGCGGGTGGCGCTGTGGGTAAAAGCCTCAGCGCCTAGGGCTTGCTGATCGAAAGGTCGGTGGTTCGAATCCCCGCGGCGGGGTGCGCTCCCGTTGCTCGGTCCCAGCGCCTGCCAACCTAGCAGTTTGAAAGCACCCCCAGGTGCAAGTAGATAAATAGGGACCGCTTACTGGCGGGAAGGTAAACGGCGTTTCCGTGTGCTGCGCTGGCTCGCCAGATGCAGCTTTGTCACGCTGGCCACGTGACCCGGAAGTGTCTCCGGACAGCGCTGGCCCCTGGCCTCTTAAGTGAGATGGGCGCATAACCCCAGAGTCTGTCAAGACTGGCCCATACGGGCAGGGGTACCTTTACCTTTACCTTTATACCACTTCAAATAGTCATTGCTTCCCCCAATGGGCTCTGGGAGCTGTAATTTGTTGAAGGTGTTGGGAGTTGTTTGGAGAGCCCTATTCACCCTACACAGCTGCAGTTCCCAGAATTCCCTGGGAAGGAGGGATTGGTTGTTAAACCACTTCAAGAACTGGCTTCTTAGAAACACAAACTTGATAGCTGTGTATGAGCAAGAGCTCAAGAAGAAATTGACCATTGTAGAAATTGACCATTGTAGTATTTCTATGAGGGATGGGAGGAGTAAACCCAGGAAACAGCTACTGTTGAAAAGCAACGTGGATTTGTACACATCATTTCGTGGTTTAAAAAAATAAATCTTACCCTCTTACTGAAAAAGAATTACAGTAGATCTCAACAGTGCCCAAGGTTCAGGGCGTTGTTGTTTTTTAGTCTATTGAATGTCATTTCTGACCTCCAACTGAGTGCATAATTTGGCCTACTTAAAGCTTAGCACGAGAGAGAGAAATAAATAGCATTGTGAATATATTCTTCACCAGCTTGCTGTGTCCCTTTATGAGAAATTAAATCTTAAAACTTCTTTATTGTGGAATTAAAAAAAAAAAAAATCAATCCCATGCGGCATGTTTGTGCCTAACAGAGTTTTCCGGCCAAATCCAATTTTGTCTTGCTGGTGCTGGGTGGGTGGTAGGGAGGGAGGGTGTTAGGTTAAGTGAGTTTCCCTGACATAAATTGGAAAGAAGGAGCATTTTGTTTCCATCAGTTAATGTGGAACGAGACATCCGTGCACCGCCTGATGTTTTCTAATCCTGCCTGAAGTCTTGACAGAAGGTGCACAGTGCTCAGTACAGAAAGCTCGGCTTCCCCAAGGAAAGGAAAGAGGTAAATGAAAGGCAGTGTGAACAGATGAGGCGCTCGCTTGGGAGGTAAAAGGAAGGAACTGTCAAGGCCACCTACTCATCCATTAGTTTATAGAAGTTGCAGAATACAGGATATTTCTGGAAGGAGGCAGTAATGCTTCTGAACGCCAGTTGCTGGAAACTACAGGAGAGGAGAGGGTTCTTGTGCTCCAATCCTGCTTGAGGTTTTCACACAGGCCTCTGGGCCTCTGTGAGAACAGGATGCTGGAGTAGCCAGGCCACTGCCCTGGTCCAGCAGGCTCTTCTTTTGTCTCTGCTTTTGTGAGGCTCCCCCCACCCCATTATCTCGGCCCAAAGAAACAAGTGAAGTTCACTTTTCTATTCAGGATATTGTTAATACAGGAAATCATGGTGCCTGTTTAGAGTTGTTGTGGGGAACCCTCCAGGTGTTGCTGTATTAAGCTGACTAAAGGTGGCATAATATAAATTCAGATAGATCACATGAAGACAGAACATTCAGGAGAAAACTCAATAGGTTTGGTCACCTACACTAGTGGCCAAAATTGTAGAAACATTTTGGGTGGGGGGGAATGTATTTCCGAGGTTTGATGGCTCATAACACCTGATTGGCTCTCTAAACACTCATGCTCATTGGCTACATTCAGATGTAGGAAAGCTACTGCATATCAACCTAAACAAGCTGTGCTTCCTTTTTCTGGTTATTTAAGCTATAACTTTTGATAGAATACAGTTAATTGAGCAAACCTTGTTGCATTACATTCTTCATTAAATCATCTTTCCATTGATATATAATTTTATGGTATTACTCCAAAAGAAAGTGGTGTTATAACCCATCAGACTTCAGAAATACACTTTTTCTGAAAGTTTTCCACAATTTTGGCCACTAGTGTAGAGGAAGGATGGGGAACCTCAGTCTTCTTCTGGACATTGTTGGTGTCCTCTTCAAACTCGGATCTCAAACTGTCACCATGACTGGAAGGTTTAAAGGTTTTTTTTCAAATACTGCATCCCAGGCTAGGCCTACAGAAGACAAGTTAATAAGACATAACAGAGATCTACAGTACATGGATAGGTGTGAGCAAAGACATTGTTCCAGTGATTGACATGCAGTGATTGACATGCATTCTGCATTTGCAGTGAGAGATATGCATTCTGCATTCACAAAAGGCACAGCTATTTGATGCGGTTGCTTCAGGACTAAGCAAGCAAACAGACACTCCTCTGTAGATACTGGGCATTCAGGGTCTGTTCACACTGGCACTCTTTTGCTTACATCCTTGTAGATGGAGGTAGAGTCAATGGATTTATCACCATATGCCTCCCCATAAGGGAATGGCTCCTTGCTGACAGGGGAAGGAGCCTGACTCACCTCAATGGGCAGTGACTTTGCATTTGGGGTATCTGGTTACATGGAGGCCATCAGAATATTCTCCTGGCAACCTGCTTCTTCCTTCCCCAGGATGCAGATCTGCACCTCCCAAGTCACTAGGATCCCTTGCAAGATTGGACTCTTCCTGGTGTCTAGAATCCTCACCCCACAGTTAGAGTGTAGCTGGTTTAAAATGAAACCTATATGTGCTGTTTTGTGCCCCACTGAGAAATGGTAGGATGAAAAAAATATCTAACAGGTAAAATAAAAATTTAGAAAAGCTTTGCAGATTGTGTGTGTGTGTGTGTGTTACACTGACAAATTACCGTATTTTTTCGTGTATAGTGGTACCTCTGGTTATGAACTTAATTCATTCCAGAGGTCTGTTCTTAACCTGAAATTGTTCTTAACCTGAGGTACCACTTTAGCTAATGGGGTCTCCTGCTGCTGCCACACCGCCAGTACACAATTTCTGTTCTCATCCTGAGGTACTACTTCTGAGTTAGCAGAGTCTGTTACCTGAAGTCTTTGTAACCCAAGGTGTTTATAACCCAAGGTACCACTGTATAAGACAATATTTTTTCCTTAGAAATAATAGACAAAAATTGTGGGTCATCTTATACACAGATAGCAGATGGGGTACAGGCGATTGGTGGAAGAGCAGATTATGAAATAAAATATAATCAGTCAGTAAGAGTGTATTGAGGGGACAGGTAGGAATAAATACTGGTGCTATTCATGGAAAGAAGCCCCAAATATGATTTTCACCAGTTTCCCCACTTATAGTAGACACAGCCAATATATTCTGCTATAGAGGCAGTATTCCTCTAGGAGTGCCTTGCATGTTCTGAATGGATAGGCATGATATAAATCCCACAAATAAATAATAAACAATCCATGCACAGTGATGCCATTGGGGTCGTAAAGTTTTCCTGATAGCATCTTATTGCTGGTGCAAGTTCTCTTTGCTTCCCACCACTTGCTCTCTGGAGCGACATTACATCCTAGCAAATCATCGCCATGTTGCAGGGAAAATGGTCCCCGTGTTGCTTTTGAGCTTTCTGCTCTTGTTGTCCTTTGCCTTTTATGTTTCAACATTTGTTTGGATTAACTTTGTTATTGGCAGCTGAGATGCAACTCAAAACCATTTCCTCTTTCCATGAGCAATAAGCAACTCTGCATTTTCTGCACAAATGGCTATTATTTAGGGGATGGGGGAAATGGAAAGGAAAGGAAAGGAGGGAGAAGCCTGTGCGCTGAACTCTCTGATTCTCATTTTTCAGTTCTCCACATTTCCACATCAGTTTGATTTTAAAAAAAGAAATCCTCATGAGGATTCATCAACATTGTGTGAATTTCTCCCAATATACGCATTTCATGCAATTTTGTGGTGTTAGAGAGTTGGACTTTGACCTTGGAGACCAGGATTTAAATCCCCTCACAGCCATGAAGTTCACTGTTGTGATTGTCAGTTGCTTCAATCTGTTTTCAATGCTGTATTTTTACATTGTTGTAACCCACCTAGGGACCTTAGGGTGAAGAAATTATTGTTAATAAATTATTGGCAAAATCAAATTTTCTTCCTTTTATTTTCTTCCTTTTCTTGTTTTGCTGTTACATTTCAAAACAATTTGGGGGGGTCAGCAGAGTATGAAACCTATCAATCATGGAAAAATTCTAGGGTTACCAGCTGATTACTATTGGAGGAAGGGTGGTGAATATTATAATTTATTATAAATTTTATAAATGCTATTGAGATTCTTTTAAGTTCACTTCCATGGCTTAAAAAGATTTGCAGTGATTCTATAATATCACGCTTTTATTATATGTGGGATAAGATTAAGAAGATTTAAGTCTGCATTATCTCCAATGATATTAGCGATTTTAACATAAGAAGAAACCTCCTGGATAAGTAGGTTCCACATCCTCTTCCATCCTACAGTGGCCAATGCTTCTGGGAAGCCCCCAAGCAGACCTTGAAGTCTCTGAACCTGGAGGTTTCATATACACAGCCTACTATTATTATTATTACCCACCCTTCACCAGCAGGGCAGGTCCCAGGGCAGGTTACAACAAGCTGCTATTCAAAATTAAAACAGCTAAAACAGATTACATTCACAGGAATAGGGTGGGCCCTGAAAACGCATATCTCAGGTGTCAAAGGTAAAAAGGTGCATCTTCAGTTTTTGCCCAAAGCTGTATAGTGAAGTTGCCAAGCAAACCTCTGTGGGGAGGGAATTTCACAACTGACTATGACTATCAATCATTGATGAACTTATCAACGCTTGTGGTGAGTCTGTCACCACTTCTTGAGGCAGCATCTTCCACAAATTAATTCTCTGTTCAGTGAAGAAGTATTTTATTTTGCTTGTCCTGAATCTACTTAAATCAATGTCATTGGAAGACCCAAATTCTAGTATTGTGAGAGAGAAGGCAGTGAAATCTTTCTTTCTTCACATCACATACACAAATCTATAAAACTTCTCGTGTCCAGCATTATGATACTGGCAGTTTTATTCCTCATCCCTTTCCTAATAACCAAGACCATGGAAGTGGCTTCTTCTCTTTTTTACATCTCCCACATACTGATTTGCTACCCTGTCTCCATTGCACTATCTGCCCCAACCCCAAGATATTATTATCATTTATTATGATGATTTATTAAATGTGTGTGCCCTTCATCTGAAGATCACAGAGTGGTTCAAAACATAAAAATACAAAATGAGAATACAAAATGCATAAGAAAGCAAACACACACAAACACACTAACCCCCCCTCCCACAAACACATTTAAATGGCCATGGAGTGTTAATCAGCCTAAGATTATAGAGAAATGTTTTTGCCTGGTGCCTAAAGATGTGTAATGAAGGTACCAGATGAGCTTCCCTGGTCACCAGCAAATCAGATTCAGTCAGCATGTATGTCAGGTTTGCAGAGCTTTCATCCGAACATGAAATGTTCTTAAATGGTGGGGGGACGACTTTTCTGGCTATGTTTATTGAAAAGGTTAGGCACCGATTGAATGCCATTAATTTTTTTTTTAAAAGACTGCTGCTTACTCAACTATAAAGAATGTGTGCAAATTGTGAAGGACCAGAGCTTCGTGACAGAGCAACCATTTTGCATGCAGAAGATCGCAGGTTCAGTCCCCAGCTTTCTCCAAGTACGGACGGGAGAGAACCCAACTTGGAACCCTGTAGAGCCCCTGCCAATCAGTGCAGACAATACTGAACTAGATGGACCAGTAGTTAACTCAGGGTAAAGCAGCATCCTAAATGAGAGGAATTTAATCCCTGATATGTCAGTATTTCCTGATGAGTCACAGGTTGGGTTAGGAAAAATCAGGTAGAAAGACATGTGACATTTTCCAAGGGGGGAAACGCATTTAAAGTGGTACAACTAAGGGTCTCCTTTCTCAATATTGTGATGTTGTTTTGAAAGCTGACATTCCTCTTGAATCTTTAATAGGCTATGCAAAAAGATGTAAATTGTAATATTACAAAAGATGTGGGGGAGTATGCACTTATGCAGGAAACCAGACATTCTGCAGCAAGTGATTTAAGGAGAAAACTCTGAAACATATTGTCTAAGTTTGAGGATCATTCAGATTTAGATGCTTTCAAAGCACTCTTCTCTCTCTGCTTCAGAAATGTTTGGTTCTGGATTGTTTTATTGATTTTCAATATGCTGTAAACCACTGAGATTTTTCTTTAAAATATAAAGCAGCATAGAAATGGGATGCAGATGGCGCTGTGGGTTAAACCATAGAGCCTAGGGCTTGCCGATCAGAAGGTCGGCAGTTCAAATCCTGGTGACGGGGTGAGCTCCCGTTGCTCGGTCCCTGCTCCTGCCAACCTAGCAGTTTGAAAGCACGAAGTGCAAGTAGGTAAATAGGTACCGCTCTGGCGGGAAGGTAAATGGCGTTTCTGTGCACTGCTCTGGTTTGCCAGAAACGACTTAGTCATGCTGGCCACATGACCCGGAAGCTGTACACCGGCTCCCTCGGCCAGTAAAGCGAGATGAGCACTACAACCCCAGAGTCGTCTGCAACTGGACCTAACAGTCAGGGGTCCCTTTACCTTTACCTATAGAAATGAAAATAATAAAAAATTAAATAAACAAGGGACAGTCCCCATCCCACCCAAGCAGAAAAGACTTACAAAAGTATACTTTCATTTTGCTATACAGTGGTACCTCGGTTTACGAACTTAATCAGTTCCGGAAGTCTGTTCTTAAACCGAAGCTGTTCTTAAACCGAGGTGCGCTTTTCCTAATGAGGCCTCCCGCCGCCGATGCCCTTCCACCATTTGGCTTCCATTCTTAGAATGAGGTAAAGTTCACAAACCAGGAAACTACTTCCGGTTTTGAGGAGTTCATAAACCAAATCGTTCCTATACAGGGCTGTTCTTAATTGCAATTAATAAAGGCATATGCCAAAAGAATATGGACAAATATGTACATATAACTGAGTTTAGATGTTGCTGCCAACATGGCGGGGTGGGGTGTCAGATGCTTCCCACATGACTGAGGAAAGGACCTCAGTAGTAAAGCATGTGCCTTGGACATATTAATGAGTAGATGGACTCTGAAGCTTAGTATTAATTAATGTAGACAATACAAATCCTGGATTTCCTTAAAGCTAACTAGAGTCTCTTTGGTGAGAAGATCAGTTACAAAGAACCCACCTCCTTGAAATACAGCTTCCTCATTAACTCTCCATCTTCCCCTAGTTAAAAGCAGCAACAGGGAGAGTTATAACGAACATGACACATTTTGGATTCACATCAACAACTGTGTGAGATCCAACAGACCTTGTTAGTGCCCTGCGTGAATGGAGTGTGCCCAGAAGTTCTAGGAAATGCCTCCAGAATCCTTTGAAACATGAAAGGATTCTATGGCAAGAAATGAGTCCCCTGAAGCTAGATGGGAGATAGACCAATGATCAGACTCTGTATGATGCAATTTCACACGAAAACAGTTTTCCCCGGTTAATCCTGCCAGACCTAACTTGCTTCCTTATGTGATGGTCATGTGAGTCCCCACATAGAGAGGTGCACAAACACACTTCACATCCCCTCTAAGCAATAATCACGACTCTAGGAGCAGTGATCTGAGTGCTCTCTAAAAACACCAAGCCCATCATGATGATAGGTTTGTGGCTGTGAATGGCCTATTCGCTGCATGTGATGGGAGGTTAAATTGGACATGGCAGTGAAATGGGCCATTGCAACAGAGCGATACTCTTATAGCAGCTGACACGAGCATTTTTCCACTCTTGACAAGTTTGAAGCCATATGACAAGAGAGACTGAAAATACCCACCTTTTCATTTCATTTCGTTTCATTGTAGGTGAACCAGGAGACAAAGAAAGAAGCTTAATTAGGACTAATGGGATAAAACTGCTTTTAAAAACACACACCAAAAAACCCTAAGAGGAAACTATTTAGGTCATAAGGCTAGGAAACACTTCCTGCCAGTAAGATGTATTACTGAAGGAGTTATTTTTTCTTAAAGAGAAGACTTGCTTTTAACTTAATAACATCATTTATTAACTACAAGAATGGCAAATTAAAGAACCACCCTGTTAAGCCTATTTAAGAGACTCTTAACTCTCAGGCCAATGCTCAAGAGATAGCAAAGCAGGTGTAAGAGAGTTTGCAGACAAACAGCAATTAAGCTCCTCTTTATGTATAGGAGTTGGCTGTCTTTTTAAATGATCAAATTCTGAAACTTTGGAGATGCAAAGAACTCACCATTCACCACAGAAGCAAGGTAGCTTGGGCCTGGGCTTGTCCATTGATGTCAATAGGTCTGCTCTGAGTACAACAAACATTGATACCATCCATTTTTAAGATGGTAAATGGGCAGCTGTTTTAGACTAGGTCAGAAACTATAGCTCTATTTAGGCACTTGTTTCCTTTAGGGAGAAAGAATGTGAGGGAGAATGGGGGGGGGGGTGCTGGTAAGTCTCAGCATTATGCTTTGAATTATTTGTTGTACGCCCATCCTTAATGTCCTCCACATTTGGAAGGCTAACATCTAAAATGGGGAGTCTGCTGTTAACCCCATTGGCTCCTTATACAATTTTGAATCCTGCTAAATCAGGGAGTATATGCTACCACAGCAGGCTTCAGAAGTTAGTCCACACACTCTCCACTACCTTTCTCTCTTAATATTAATAATAAAAAAACCAAGCTGGTCCAACTAGCAACTATACCCTTCTCCTAGCTAGCTACAAAGAATGTGCTTTAAGGTGTAGCTTTCAAAGAAACAGCTCTGAGCATGCTCAGACTGCCCCTCAAGATAGCTCTATTAGGCCAGTATTGAGACCGCTGGTCAGCCCTTGTAATAACACAAGCAGTAAGAGCTTTCCCCACAGAGGCTGGAGAAGAGGCAGGGCCCTCCCCTACAATTCAAATTGTTTTTCTGCCCAGAGACCCATAGAAGGGACCTCTTTGCCCTTGCTATACTTTTACAATAGATTTGCCAAAGTGCTACAGAGACCTGATCGACCAGAGAACAGCAGACTGACAGAAGTGTTTGCAGAGCTTCTCTGGATTCAAACAGAAGCATGAAATTGGGGTGGGGGGCACAGGAAAGAGTGGAAGTCTGACTCCGGAATCATAACAGCCAGGAGTTGAGGAACCTTGATCTAATTCACCTAAATAGTGGATGAGGTGGTAAAACTGTTCTTGGACTATTCCAGTCTGCAGGGATAGGGGTATTGCATGGTTGGGGGTGTGGTGGGGATTAAATCCTTGCAGATACAAAGCAGTACTTCAGTGAGGAAACTAGATTACATTCCTTCTCTGTTACATCCAGTTTTCTATGTGCTTAGGAGTTGTTGGTTTTTTTAAGTGGAAGAGTTTCAGTCATTCAACCTTCCGCTTGCAGTCTGAAACAGAACAGGCTAAAACATTTTGGGACCAGGTTTCCCAAGGGATTGCCTCACCTTATATGCTCCCTGTCTGATGACTGTGCTGCTCAGTAGCAGCACTGCTGAGAGTGCTGCATGCCCCAGAGGTGCACTTAGCTTGTTCTAGAAGCCAGACTTTTAGTGCTGCAGCTCCAGCCCTCTGGAATCAACTACCTGCTGAAATTAGACAGACCCCCTGCATTATGGTGTTAAAGCACCCACCAAAGATGTTTTTGTTTAAGAAGGCTTTCCCTGTGACATGACCCAGTCATTTATGAAATATCCGTTGTAAATAAGTAGGAATGTTTTTATTGTTTTTAGAGTTTGCATTATTTGTATTTCACCTTATTTCATTTGTACTGTAAGTTAATGTGTCATGCTGTGAAGCTGTTTATGAGTTTGAGAAACAAAAACACAAAAGTTTGTCTACCTTATCTGCAGTTTGGATGTAATGCAGGCCTATGTTGCTGCTGCCTCCTACTTTTAGAACAGCACCGTCTGGCAGCGCATGGCAGTATTAACTAAATCAGCAACAGATGAGAGGCTAGGACTGGCAGTGCCATGTGCAGTCACAGAACTGTAGTGATATGGATCAGGCAGTGCAGCATTTGGCTGCTTTTTTAGGTGTTCCTAATCTTAACAGCTGGCTGTGTATTAACCAACCATCAAGAGATCCCAGTTTGCTGTAATGATGGAAGAAGCCAAGAGGTCTCTCTGTGCTCCTGATTTACAGCGAAGAAATGAATCAGCCCTTTGCATAAAAGCACAGCCAAGTATATTTATGCGCTTCTCAAGGAAATGAGCGGAGGCATTTGGAGAGGACACTTTCCATATTTATGTTTGTCATGCTGCTTTTGTAATGGTTCAGGCTGTTTGAGGCATCAGACAATGAAGATTAAGTAGTTTTGAGACATAGAAAATGATTACACCTTGGAAAGTTTCTCTAGTGAGGTTCAGAGCACATATCACTAAGCACCTCCTTCGCATATTATTCCTGTGATGGTGCAAAGCAGGAAGAAAGGGGCTGCAGGGCCAGGCTTTTGAATAGCACATGCTTTCACTTTGTCCCACCTCCATCATCTACACAGTGGAGACTGGTGTACTGGGTGAACAGAGCAGTGCTGCCATGTTCTGCCACAGGTGCAGCCTCCAGACCAACCCCAAGGGTAGCCCCACAAAGCGTGCATTGCAGTAATCCACCAATGAGGTTACCAATGCATGAACAACTGTAGTCAACCTATTCAGATCTAGGAACAGCCTCATCTATCTATCTCTATCTATTTACAGTATCTATCTAATTTTATTATAAATAAAGACAGTGCTCCAGAAATATACAGTGTGAAGGAACAGCAGCAGAAAGGATATTAACTGGGAAGGTGTTTGGGACAAGAGAGGAACATGGGAAGCTGCCTTATATTGAGTGAGATCATCTGTGTGTCCACATCTGTGTGTCCACAGACTGCCAGCAGGTTTCAGATATCAGATGTCCCCAGCACTGGCTAAAATGCAGGGACTGAGCTGAGACCTTGGCAAACGTTGCAGTTGCTTTACCAATGAGCTCCAGCCCTTCCCCAGAGGTACTGAGCCCTTTCTCAACCCAGAGCTATGGGGAAAGGGGTGGGGAACCATTGAGGGAAAGTGGCAGAAGGGGGAGAGAAGCATGGTTCAATGAGAGGGGAGAGACGTAGATGGTCCGCAGGGAATAGGAAACAAAATAGGAAGACTGCTTCCATCTGGATAGCATCGGTACCCATGGGTCATTGCCACATAGTGAGCCACGGTTGCTTCCACAGCTAATGAATGAGATGGGTATTGTCAAGAGCCTCTGAATTACACTGAGGTTCAGCCAGTTCAGCTACTGAGGCAATGCTAGTGCATTACAGAATGTACAAAAGCAGGGTGGTGCCTGTCTGTTACAAATCCCCAAACAGTTAATCTAGCCGAGGTTCTTAAAGTTTGAGCAGGTCCTTCTAATAGCTACTGTGGTGCTGTGCAGTTAACCTTTATTGCCTTGAGGGCCCTATTAAGAATGAGTTATGCTCATCTCCTTTAAGTAGCAAAGACGCGCATTCCAGATGTGTGGCTGCTCTTGACGTATGGCCTGCGAATGGTGCAGCTCAAAGGCACCCAAACGTCCCTGAATTTGTAGGCGTACCATTTCCGTTTAGTTGCCATATGTATACATTTAACCCAAGCAGTGCAGTTCCCATGAATCACTCTGAATCTAAGCTGATCAGAGCAATATAAATGCATAGGCAGACGAGATATAGAAAAGGATGGCATCGTAAGGGATGCCGATCTCCTCCTTTCCCCTTCATTTTTTGTTACTTCTCTAGTCACCTCAGGGCAAAGCAAGCTGGTTCTTTAAAGTGAAAAGGGAGCCCCAATTTTTGTTGCTGTCACCATCATCTTTCAAATCGATGGAGCGTTTATATATTTTAAAAAATCAGAATAAGTGTCCCCTGTTTTCTCAGCTCAAAGCCAAGTGGCTGATCTTGGAGCTAGAAAACCAGGATAAGTTCTGGACAGTTCACGAACTGGAAATCGAATGAGTTGCTTCCGACCTGTAACACAACATGTCATCTTTTCTGCATTAAAACATTTCAGCCATTCAGCTGAAGTGGAAGCACAGGCAGGTGATGTAAGTGACTTTACTTGACTTAATAAAGAGTGGATTACTGAACAGCTGGCAAACCACAAAATGTCTGGAAAGTCATTGTTAGAACTAACGTGTTGCTTCTTAATTGGAAGACTGTTTCAGGCACAATTGGCTAAGCAGATAAGGCCTGTGGGTTTGAATATCTGTCACTGGGATAGCTCAACTGGCTCACTTCATGCCGGGACTTGTGTTTGTTTGTGTTGTAGTCACCATCCAAAGAACTCAAATTTGCAACGTTGATATCTGTAAAATGCTGTGGGCATTGGATTGTAGTATATAAACTTGAATACTACTACTGCTACTGTTGCTGCTGCTAATAATAATAATAGAAGGTACATTGGCAACAAGGTAACACAGATTAGTTTGAATTTTGCATTTATATATTTGGTTGTGGATTATTGTCCAACCTAAATCCCCTTGAGGGTCCCAAATGGATGGGATATCTACCACTCTGCACACAAATTACAGAATGATGTTCAGAGCTTGGAAGTGATGCCTATAATAGGACACAGGGTTTGTCCTCAACATCATATTCCCCTAAATTCCATTTAAATGAAGGTATCAAGGAATTTGGAGAGTATGAAATTGGCATTTGCAGGGTGAAGACTATAAATAAGTGATGATGGTCTTTGGCTGGTCGAGGTTATGTTGTTGTTGTTTAGTCGTTTAGTCGTGTCCGACTCTTCGTGACCCCATGGACCAGAGCACGCCAGGCACCTCTGTCCTCCACTACCTCCCGCAGTTTGGTCAGACTCATGTTTGTGGCTTCGAGAACACTATCCAACCATCTCATCCTCTGTCGCCCCCTTCTCCTTGTGCCCTCCATCTTTCCCAGCATCAGTGTCTTCTCCAGGGAGTCTTCTCTTCTCATGAGGTGGCCAAAGTACTGGAGCCTCAGCTTCACGATCTGTCCTTCCAGTGAGCACTCAGGGCTGATTTCATTAAGAATGGATGCGTTTGATCTTCTTGCAGTCCATGGGACTCTCAAGAGTCTTCTCCAGCACCATAATTCAAAAGCATCAATTCTTCGGCGATCAGCCTTCTTTATGGTCCAGCTCTCACTTCCATACATCACTACTGGGAAAACCATGGCTTTAACTATACGGACCTTTGTTGGCAAGGTGACATCTCTACTTCTCAAGATGCTGTCTAGGCCTGTCATTGCCCTTCTCCCAAGAAGCAGGCGTCTTTTAATTTCGTGGCTGCTGTCACCATCTGCAGTGATCATGGAGCCCAAGAAAGTAAAATCTCTCACTGCCTCCATTTCTTCCCCTTCTATTTGCCAGGAGGTGATGGGACCAGTGGCCATGATCTTCGTTTTTTTTGATGTTGAGCCTCAGACCATATTTTGCGCTCTCCTCTTTCACCCTCATTAAAAGGTTCTTTAATTCCTCCTCACTTTCTGCCATCAAGGTTGTGTCATCTGCATATCTGAGGTTGTTGATATTTCTTCCGGCAATCTTAATTCCAGCTTGGGATTCATCCAGCCCAGCCTTTCGCATGATGTATTCTGCGTATAAATTAAATAAGCAGGGAGACAAAATACAGCCTTGTCGTACGCCTTTCCCAATTTTGAACCAATCAGTTGTTCCATATCCAGTTCTAACTGTAGCTTCTTGTCCCACATAGAGATTTCTCAGGAGACAGATGAGGTGATCAGGCACTCCCATTTCTTTAAGAACTTGCCATAGTTTGCTGTGGTCGACACAGTCAAAGGCTTTTGCATAGTCAATGAAGCAGAAGTAGATGTCTTTCTGGAACTCTCTAGCTTTCTCCATAATCCAGCGCATGTTTGCAATTTGGTCTCTGGTTCCTCTGCCTCTTCTAAATCCAGCTTGCACTTCGGGGAGTTCTCGATCCACATACTGTTTGAGCCTTCCTTGTAGAATTTTAAGCATAACCTTGCTAGCGTGTGAAATGAGTGCAATTGTGTGGTAGTTGGAGCATTCTTTGGCACTGCCCTTCTTTGGGATGGGGATGTAGACTGATCTTCTCCAATCTTCTGGCCACTGCTGAGTTTTCCAAATTTGCTGGCATATTGAGTGTAGGGTGGAGGTTATAGGGAGGAGGAAATTGGAATGGCAGGGATATTTAGCCTGTAAGATGGAGTCCTGGGGATTTGGGAGTGCAAGAAAAAGACCATAGTTCAGTGATGGAGTGCATGCTTTGTCTGCAGGCAGGTCTGGGAAAGGCTCATATCTGAAACCCCAGAGGGCCACTATTGGCCATTGTCAACAAATTAAACCAGTTTTCTGACGGTGTCCCATGTAATTGAGGGGCTTAAATTGTGGAGAATTTGGCACTGGAGTGCTCAGTCACAAGGGGACTGCTCAGAGTTGGCGATTTGGGTTATTAGTGGTGCTAGCGAATGGATTTTGACAGATCACAATAACATATTGGGGACTGAAGGAGAAGGGATCATTTTTAAAAGTCCAAAGCTTGTGAAAAAACTATGGATATGGCCCCTAGTCATCGGCTGGACAAGGTGCTTAGCTGTCCAAGTCATTTGAGTTTGAAATTAACTAAAAAGACTAAAGTTCCTTTGTACTGTACTCATTCAAACGCATTCAGTGTTATTTCTCTACTGCTTCAGTATTCAAGATATAGATGTTTGTTTGGTGATCATTACCATGTAGGCCAAAACTGCACCAGACAGAAACTCATGCAGGAGGTCAAAAGTTGCGTCTACATGAAATGGAAAAGACTCAGTAATAGAATTCACAAGCAGTAACTTCATAATCTCATAGAAACATATACAAGACAATATAATTATTGCAATCTTCTTGTAGCCTCATAAAGCTCCCCCGCTTATGTGAATCAGAGTCACTCATGCAGCAAAAAGAAAAGGAAGGAAGCCATCCAGCTGGGGAGCTGAGTCAGGGGGAAATCGCCAAGGTTACTTGCATGGAGTCACCTTCTGAAATCAATGCAAAAGCCCTTCTTGTGCATTTTTTAGTTTTTAAAAGCTAAAAGCTTTGAAACGATGGCAGATCTGTCATGTTTCCATTACACGCAGTAGCCTCTGTTTCTGGGAGCCTGCTAACCCTGGTTTTTGTTATCCTAGGGAATTGTACAGACCACCCAGCCTATACCACATCCTTAGCTGCTCCTGCATAAGATGCTAAAGTCCTGGAGCGAAGGTGGCACTCCACATTTGAAAAATGGGATGGATACAGACTAGTGCTCACTCTCTCACACACACCATTTTGAAAAAGTCCTTTTTTGCTAGGAAACCCTGTGTACAATATTATGCCTGCACGATAGTTTCAAAATAGCCTTGCCTTTCTTTGGACCCTGCCTGGTCCCTTCCCTGTCCTCATGTTCTCCCTCCACTATGTGGCTGCGTTCTACCTCCACTGTCAGAGGCATTATGCTGGGAATCACAGGTGGGCAATGCTGTTGTCCTCATGTTCAGCTTGCAAGCTTCTCATCAGCATCTGGTTGGTCAATGTGAGAACAGGATGCTGGATCAGATTGGTCATTGGTCTGCCATTGGCCTGATCCAGAAGACTCTTCTCATATTCTCATCAAGGAAGGCTCCTGTGCCAGTGCTGGGTACGTTGTTGGGCCTTGTCATTCAAGCAAATGGATGATGGTCCTTTGAAGTAGGACCAAGCCTATCTCTCAAACTGTGGTCTCAATTCACATCACACTCATCCTGAAGTGGCTATCAGCCACAAAGGAGGAAACCTATGGATGCCCCTTGTTTTCCCCTCTGTGGCCAATGGAGGCAGAGGTTGAGGAAATGGCATGGGAGCAAAGGGTTCCACCTCGATCCCACAAGTACCATGACTCAGATCCAAATCCCATTTTGAAAAACAGAATTTTGTTGAGCATTCCATCATGCAAGTCCACCATAACATGCAGTTTGGTCCTAAGTGTAAATACAACATATGCATGTATCATAGAAAAATCACCTCCCTGTTGATTTGCACTCAAGAGCAGACTCTAGTTTGTTGCCATAGAATGTGTGAAACGGCTTGGACCCTACACCTTATTGTGATGAATTTACTCATCCAAAAATCTGCTTCTGAACAGAATGAAGTTTGACTTCTAGTCTCCATTCAGTGATTTGCTATGCTGAAATGCAATATCAAAAATGTCAAAGTACACAAATGAGATGTTTCATAGGAATTGAAATGAGATGTGTGCGTGTGTGTGTGTGTGTGTGATAAAACAGCAATCTGGACTATCATAGACTAGTAATTCTGTTTACACCAGTTAAGGATGTGCCTGAAGGTGCCAGAAGAATGGTAGACCACAAAAAGAAAAAAGCTGGCATGAGTTGGAGAAATATTTAAAGTACTGTAACTGAAGATCTCTATCGTGCACAGTTTGATAGATGAGCAAAGAGGGTACACTGGCCATTAGCAAGCACTTAAGGATTTAAACTCAGCTGAAGAAACGGCAAAGCATTGTTAAGGGATGAGTAATGTGATAAAATGCAACAAAGGAAAACTAAGCTTTGCACAGCCATGTTGAAATATATCCCTCTCTCCCAGTGGGGAGTTGCATGGTGCTTCACATTAGCTAGTGAATGGAAGTGATTGAAGCTCATGTAAAGCTAGGCTAATCGAAGCACTGGAGAATATATTGGAGGCAATAAGGCAGTAATGGCCAGGAGATCCAGCAATCTCTGTCACTGGTTTCTGCACTTCTCGCCTGTTAACTAAGGGCCAGGCAGATGGTGATGTAATCCTCAGTGCTCCTGGGACGGCTCTCTGTTTATTAATTATTTATCTTTTATTTATTTATTTGCATCATATATATAGGCCACCTATGTATAGGCTGGCAGACATAAAATAATAAAGCGCCATGCTATCAAAAGACAATGTCATCAAACAACAAATCACAGCATACAAATTGTGAGCAGAGAGAGAGAGAGAAATTAAACCAGTTTTGCGGCATGAATAAAAATATGTGGGACATTAATGATGGCTTACAATTCAGAAACATTAAGATCACAGTTTAAAGAGGAGGAGGAGGAGGAGGAGGAGGAGGAGAAGAAGAAGAAGAAGAAGAAGAAGAAGAAGAAGAAGAAGAAAAAGAAGAAGAAGAAGAAGAAGAAGAAGAAGAAGAAGAAGAAGAAGAAGAGGAAGATCCTTGCCTGGTGCTGCAATTGCCATAAGTAAGGCAGCAGGCAAGCCGCTTTGGGGAGAGCATTCCATGAACAAAGAGTCCCTCTCACTTGGTGGAGGCATCTGGAGCAAATGATCTTTCTATTTGATTGAATGGCTGCAAGTTATTTACAGTGCAATTCTATGCAAGTCAACTCAGAAGTGAGCCCCATCATGTTCAGTGAGGTTTATTCCCAGTAAGTGGGTGTGCAACTGCAACCTTAGGTACATTTTCTAATGATGGTCGCATCACTGGATCCCTGTTTCCTTTTCAAGGTTGCAGATGGGCCATTGGCCTGATTCAGCAGGGCTCTTCTTGTATACTTTAAGATGGGATGATGGAGTATGGAAGGAAGGGAACCCATGTTTGAACTGCTGGGGGGATGATGTTTGAGGCCTAGGGATGGATGATTCTGACAATGGCTTCTCTGAGTTTCTCGTTCTTCCAGTCTTAAGTTCAGCTAGCCCCATTTGTGTGTCACAAATTCTCTGCATAAATTTGCATAAACGTTTGTGTTCGTTTTCACACACATTTCTCCTAATAGATATGTCCAATTTATGCATTTTTGCAAGGATTTTCCCTTAATATAATGCATTTTGTATATCAATTTCACACATATATATGCATTGGGGGGCACACCTTTCCCTTTTTGATTGGAGAACTGTACCACTAAACTCAGAAAAGCATGATTTGTGAAGGATAGCTGTGTGCTGGTTCTTATATTGTTTCAGGAAGGCTGAATTAGGTAGGTTTGCATTAAAAATGTGAACTGGACAAATTTATCCCATCCCTAGCACTTACTCTGTAATCTAGACAAAAGTTCACTGTTCCGTACAGCTTGTTCAAAAATAGTGTACTGCAGAGGGAGGTGAAGACAGAGTATGAGAAAGAAGTTATGCTGCAAAAGAAAATGAAAAAATGGGAGAAGGATGAGGATATAAAGTGAACAAGAAGAGGTCCTGTTTCCATTGAGAATGATACTGGGGGGGGGGGGGGGGTAAAGCCAAAGGCTTTGTAGAAATGGTAGGTTTTTTGAAAAACAGTCAGAAGAGCCTTTTTGTTAAATTTATTTTTTCAGTTCAATATTTTATTGATGGTATTCATGATCTTAAGGCCAGAGCAGTGAATAATTCTCTTCCTATGCATTTTAGTGTAACCAGTTTTGACAGATGCCTTGCAGGTTCAGTCTTTAGCCTAGAGACCTCTGGAACCAGCTGGGAGTGCAGCAGTCATAATAAATGTCATATGGCCTCCCACTAGATTTTATGGAGCACTGAAATGAAATTAATTAAGAAGGGATGTTTTTCTTCCTACTGGGTTTTGCATTCCAGTACCCACTAAGAAAGCAGGAACCCAAATAGTTCACAGGAAAATAAATACCTTTGCATCACCTCCAAATGCCTTATGATGTGCGCTCTCTCTCTCTCTCTCTCTCTCTCTCTCTCTCTCTCTCTCTCTCCAACAAACCCATTCCACTCACGCACACCTCCCCCCCCAAAAAACCCAGACTTTACTTTTCAGTAAAGAAAACAGTGTGGTGGTAATGTGCTGAAAGTGTGGGATAACAATTGTTTGGTGATACATTGTATAACCTTCCCAGAAACAAATCAGAATGAGTGTTCAATAGACAGCTGACATTGTACAACTGTCCTGCAAACTGTGCGTAGATGAACCCAGATAAAGAGGGCATTCATAAGCAACCAGAGCAGCTGTTTCCTAGCCTGATGAAGCCCGTGCTGAATGGTTCTTATGTGAGCAATTCCCCTTTTAATTTTAAACTTCCAATGCCTTCCAATTCTGCAAGCAGAATATTAATTTCAACTACTGGATGGGAACCCATCTCTTCAGATCTTTCTGCTATCCTCCCTGGCAAGGGAGCGTTACAAGGAATGCATCCTTCCTCTTCACTTGGACCGCATTGTTGCCTTGAAATTATAGGCAGGCCCTGTAAGGTGGCTTCAGGCATCAGACTGAATCCCGAGGCCCACTGTGTCCTGGTACGTTTAAAATCTCACCAGTTTTGAAGCAACCTCATTTTTCTTGACTCTTCTTGATTGACTGTTTATTATTAATTTTAAGTTGATTTATTTTTTGTAGAAAAAAAGACTAATATGTTCAGTAAATATTTATTATTACTATTATTGAGGTAATGAATAATAGGGAACCACACCAGAATAAGGGATTGGTACGTAGGTGCAATGGCTCTGAGCATGCTTGGCACTGCGGCAAAATCGAGCCTATCACAGGGAAGCAGAATCGTTTATATTTATAGGCCTTATAAGGGAATGAAGGGAACCAAGAAATCTGATTGGGTGACAGGATTTGGAATGTATATAAAAACTGTGTGACCCTTTGTTTCCAGTCTTTGTAGAACAATCCCTCTGGACCAAACTCTGCGCAGAAATAAATTTTGGATTCCCTTTTCACCCCATCGCATGTGTTTCCTTACTCACTCATGAGATAGGGCATGTATTCCTGCAACGTTATTAGCATTTATATGCACACTTTAACCTGCTACAGTGTTACCTCGGGTTACATACGCTTCAGGTTACATACGCTTCAGGTTACAGAGTCCGCTAAAGACTCTCCTCCTGCAAGAGGGGAGGGGTTGCGGGCGGGATCCGATCCCCGCATCAAGCAGGGGGCGTAAGCCCCCTGCCACCCACTCACCTGGCTGGTGCACCATGCCCACGGGCAGCTTGGAGGGGGCGTGGACAGCAGCTTAACTTGCTGCTGCGCCAGCCACGTGGCCTCACTTTCCACCGTCCCGTCGTGAGTCACCCACTCTCCACTCCCTTAGAGCTCAGGGTTTCAGTTTCTCTTTTGGCCTTGCTATGGACCTTAGGTTGGTTGCCCAGGTTGTTCAGGGGGCCTGGTAGGAATTTTTCCATTTGGCATTAGGCTTTGTGGTTTTTTCGCCTACCTCGTAGCAATCGTCACAACTTTCATGGTATTGGTGGATAGGTTAGGCATTGGAATGTGTTTGTGGTATGTGAAAGGGCTAGGTGTGGCCATCGCCTACGCCTTCAATTTTTGGGTATTCCGTTAAAGGAATCCGGCGGTCGTGGATCCTTTCCAATGCCTGTGTGGCGGGGGGCCATGGCACGACCCTCGGTGACATCAGGGGAGAGCTTATATTTGGATTAGCATCAACAGGCTCCACCTACTGGTGAATAAACCCCCCTTTTAGACTCACCCCTCTCCGAGTGGGTGAAGTCAAGTGACGTGATCCAATGTCTAAGCCAATACCTTTTCACTTGCTGTAATCAATAAAGTTGTGGCCTTTTCTTGCCCATTAACCTTATATTATGTGTCCGTGTGTCTTCATTCCACTAAGCGGGGATCGGGTCCTCAAACCACAACCCAGAAATACTGCTTCAGGTTAAGAACTTTGCTTCAGGATAAGAACAGAAATCGTGCTCCAGCGGCGCAGCGGCAGTGGGAGGCCCCATTAGCTAAAGTGGCGCTTCAGGTTAAGAACAGTTTCAGGTTAAGAATGGACCTTTGGAACAAATTAAGTACTTAACCCGAGGTACCACTGTGTATACATTTATGTACACACTGCCTGGCTAGAGAACTGCATTGCAAAATCCAGATAGTTGCACATTTTGAAGGACAGTAGTGTTTTGGCATATATATAGTTTCCCCAAATGTGAATGTGGTAAGTTTGCCTTTAAATGCAAGATGAATTGACTTTCTCCCTCAATCTTACTTACCAGGCATCCTATGGAGCCAAATCAGTCCTGGCTGACTTGTCTGGGTTCCTAAGCATGCCCAGCTACCAAGATATGTCTCTCTGTGTGTTGGTGCATGCTTGTGTGTCTCCTCTTTCTGTTCTTCTCAGATCTTCAATCAGGGCCTTTTGTTTTGCTCCCCGTCCAAACTTTACAGAGGTTTTTGCTTGGTTTCTGTTTGAAATGTTAGGGGATTTTCACATCCATCCTTGTCTCCCTCAAAGCAGACTACCTGCTTACCCGAAAGCAATTGTCTCTTGTTGCTGGTGAACCTTTAATCATGATCGGCTTCGCACTGTTATTGTCGCTGAAAAGGATGTGGTGCAACACAAAAGGTTAGATGCATGGTTATTTATGAGGAAGAAATCCCTCAATAAGTGTCACTCTTCAGACTCTTGTTTTTCCTCCTTAAGCAAAATAAATGTGTCTTAAAAAGATGGAAAGAAATTCTGCATCACCAACAGCAAGCAAAATGGTACCCTCTGAACATTTGCATAAATATCAACCAGATCAAGATTTGTTGGTAGATCTTGGGGGTGATTCGCAGTAGATCAGCAAGCAGTTCAGAGTCCCAATTGTTTAACAAAAGCAACAACAAACTGATTTTCTCCCACCTAAATTAGACTGCTGAAATGGAGAGAGATGGAGGGAATCAGGAGTGGATTTTTGTGTGAAAATGAACTGTGAGCTTAGTTGAGTTCTACTATTGAAAATATATCCCTAAGCTCAGAATACAGTCAGAAGCATCCTCTGTTTTAATTCCAACTCTATGTCTTTTGCACTTGACTCTGATTGATAGATCTTGAGGTCCTAGTAAAAAGCAAAGTAGATAGGACATTTCTGAGATTTGCTTACCCCTGAATTGTTCAAGCAGGTCTACATACTATGTGCCCCACAAGGCCAAATGTGGTCCTTCATCCAGTTTGGTAACTCAGCAAAGGCCGCTTGGAAAAAATATGGGTTTTTTTCTGGTGGGACTGCAGAAGAAGTCTGTCATGTGTTAGGAGATGATAGTCTCGGAAAGTGTTTTAGGGGAAATAGGCCTTGCTTTCTTCTCAATATTCAAGTATTTTCATGCCAATTCAGGTGTTTTGTCTGGGAAATGTACGCATAGATTGTCTTCTCCACTAGTGGAAAAATGAGCTCTATGTGTGTATTTGGATTTGGAGCAAATATGGAGCTCTGTTTTGAAGGTACCAAGATACAGGACATATGAACCCTTGGGAATGAAAGTACAACTTTTTTGGAGAACCAAGTTTGCTGAGGTTTCCCTGTAAAAACCTTTTAAGGGGCACGGAATCATTTGTGCTGAGATCCTCAGATTCTGCTGTAATGAACTGCCAGGAAGAAATCTGCAGTTTGTTTATTTCTCTTTTATCCACAAATGCACAGTGAGATTTCCTTCCCTGCTCTAATGATTCTTTTTTACTTTTATATTGCAACTGTGCTGTTGTATCGCTGAATGGCATAAAGAACACAGCTATAGCAGCAAAACAGGACCCTTCCCTTTCCAACTGTGGCATTCAGTTCTGTAGGAATGTCAGCTCTGCAGGGATGTTACACATCAGTCATTTTCGAGTCTGTGTCACCCCTTCTTCCCTGGCAGCGGGAGGGTATCATTTTGTGGTTCACCTCAGGTGCCAAAATGTCTTGGGCATTGGTATGGAGGTGGTAAGAAAGACAGATGGCAGTAAAGTGACAGCAATATGCCAGAAAGAGAAGATGGGAAAGGGTTGTGTACAACAGAATTTAGCATACAGATTGTCAGCTACAGGCCCTAGCGTAGGGGTAGCTAGCATGGTGTCCTCAAAATATTTTGGACTACACCTTGCCTCTTCCTGGAAGACCTGCTCCCTGCCTTGCAGGCCTTTTTCCACCTCGCCTGTGAGGGAGGGGCCCTGACTGACTCCAGCTACAAGAGCTGAGGCGGCTGAACAGTCTCGGGCTTTGGGGTATGGGGGGGGTGTTGTTGTATCTTTATTTTTAGATCTTTAGATTTACATGGAAATTATGGTTGAGAACTTTGTGTCTGTGGTCCCAGGCCACAGAGAGGTTAGGCTGGCCTCAACTAGAGCCAGGGCTTTTTCGGCTGCGGCTCCAACCTGGTGGAACGCTCTGTCACAAGAGACAAGGGCCCTGCATGACTTGACATCTTTCCGCAGGGCCTGCAAGACAGAGCTGTTCCACCAGGCCTTTGGTCAGGGCGCAGCCTGACTCCCTCCTTTGGCAATCTTTACAAAACTTTAGTTTATGGTTGCCATCAATTTTGATTTTAATTAATTTTTATAATGTTTTTATAATGTTGCACTATTTTAGTGTTGTTAGCCGCCCTGAGCCCGGCTTCGGCTGGGGAGGGCGGGATATAAATAAAATTTATTATTATTATTATTATTATTATTATTATTATTATTATTATTATTATTATTCTATTTATCATTTATGACTACATTTGTTATGCAGAAGGCTGAGGGCCTTCTGGCAGTTCCCTCGCTGCGAGAAGCCAAGTTACAGGGAACCAGGCAGAGGGCCTTCTCGGTAGTGGCACCCGCCCTGTGGAATGCCCTCCCACCAGATGTCAAAGAGAAAAACAACTACCAAACTTTTAGAAGACATCTGAAGGCAGCCCTGTTTAGGGAGGCTTTTGAGGTTTAATAGTATTATTGTATTTTAGTGTTTTGTTGGAAGCCGCCCAGAGTGGTTGGGGAAACCCAGCCAGATGGGCGGGGTATAAATGATAAATTATTATTATTATTATTATTATTATTATTATTATTATTATTATTATTATATATACATACAGTGGTACCTTGGGTTAAGAACTTAATTCGTTCCAGAGGTCCATTCTTAACATGAAACTGTTCTTAGCCTGAGGTATCACTTTAGCTAATGGGGCCTCCCGCTGCTGCAGCGTGATTTCTGTTCTCATCCTGAAGCAAAGTTCTTAACCTGAGGTACTATTTCTGGGTTAGTGGAATCTGTAACCTGAAGCGTCTGTAACCTGAAGCTTCTGTAATCCAAGGTACCACTGTAAATCTTTTCATGTGTCAAGCAGGGTTTTAGCTGTGGAAAGGTGGCATACAAAGTAAATGATGATTATGATAATGATAGCTGGGACTGATGCGATTTAAGTCCACAACATCTGGAGCGTACCGTGATGGAATCTAATTGTTGTTGTTGTTATTAGACAAAATTTATATACCCCTTGTTTGTAGTAAAACCTTTAAGTGGTTTACAAGTAATATTTAAATTATCATTAAAGCCAATAAAACAGTTAAAAACAATTTAAAACATTAAAATATCATTAAAATTCAAAGAGATGGGGGCATGTCAACACTCATATGTCTGGAAAGGCTTGCCTAAACAAAAATGTTTTAGGCAGGTACTAAAAAAGAATGTGCCTGCCTGAGATCAATAGGCAGGGAGTTCCAAAGTGTAAGTGCTGCCACACTAAGAGATCCATTTCTGACAACCGTGGAACAAGTATTATGTGACATCTCTAACAGTGCCAGTTCCTCAGATTGAAACGGTTGAGTTGAGCACAAATGGGGTACGGCAATTCTGCAAATAAAAAAGAGCTGCTTTGCCTGTTTTGTGAAGGAGCTGCCATATATTTAACACCACAGACAGAATAATGCTCTCCAAGGCAACCAGTCCACATATTTGGATGTCCACGCTTATGGTAATCAAGTGTAAGGAAGGGTTGTGTGTCTTTGGTGCTTTCTGCTGTGAGCCACCTTGAGATGAAATGTGAGGTATAAACAATTTCTGATAATACATTCAATAATGATGATAAGATGATCTCTCTGCAGCCTCACCAACCACTGAGAAATGTCAGCTTCATGTGCTTAAAAAAAATCCCTCTTGGGTGTTGATAGTTCACAAGCATGAGGGCCAAGAGACTGATGTCTCATTTTCCAGCTTAGCCACTTCTGTGCACGTGGTGAAACTGTAATTAAAGGCAGATTTATTTTATTTTAAGCCATTGTTTCAATTTCCTCGCTCTGTTTAAAAGCTATATTGTTCTTGTCATAAGTGTTATGGAATCAGCTGGAGATACCTAGGGAAGATTCTAGCATATTGTTTCCAGCAGGAATGTACCTAATGGAACAATTTCTTTTCAAATACCAGCAGTTGTGTATGTTTATATTTTCAGTGAATCTTGCTGTCACAAGCTGAATGGAGATAAATCTGAATCTGTTACAAACACTGCCATTCTGATTCTGTCTGTTAAAGCTGAAGACAGGCTGAAGGTCCTGCTTTGAAAGTATAAATCTTGGTGGGAAAGCCATACACATAGTGACACAACCAGACTGCTGTCTAGAGCAGCCTTTCCCAACCTTGGGTCTCCTGATGTTGTTGGACTACAATTCCTATCACCCCTGACCACTGGGCCATGTTACCTGGGGCTGATGGGAGTTGTAGTTGAATAACGTCTGGGGACACATAATTGGTAAAGGCTGATCTAGATATCACAACCACACAGGCATGAGGAGAAAAAACATAACAAAGTAATTACTGTGTCAGACCAAAGGTCTGTCAGAGGTGGGGAACCTTAGTCCCAGAGGCCAGATTTGGCCCTTCCGTGAAATGTCTGTGTAAAACCTCTGACGTTTGCTTGGCTGGTACGTAGCTTACCGTACAGCAGTAAGACTCACGCCCATTTCTCTGGCCATGTACCTCTGGCCATGCCCACCACAGGCATGTGACCTTGAGAAGGTTCTCCATGAGGTAATGGGTATTTAGACTCAAAAAGGTTCCCACCAACCCCTGGTCTATCGAGTCCACCATCCTGTTTCCCATAGTAGCTAAGCCGATGGAAGCCCACAAGTAATCTGTCTCTTCTGGGCTTGGCAACTGGGCTATGATGACATATGGGCCTGAATTGTTCATTTAGCTAGCATAAGTTTTAGCTGCCTATATATCTCAGACACAGGACAGGCTCAGTGCCTTCTCTGGTACACACAGGCTCCACTTTCCATGGGGGCATTGAAGGCTGGTACATTCTACTCTTCTCACACAATTCTGCCACTGCCTTCCCACCCCCGGTGACATTTCTTGACAAGAATACAGCAGCTGTGATGAAAGATTCTTGGGACTCCTGCATCCAAGTCCCAATAGGTACGACTTCATCTGATGAATATCTAATCGCCAAACTCAATTTCAGTGCCAAGAAATAAGAACTGAGGTGTGTGAAGAGAGGGTTTCTGAGCATCTTTAGAAGGCTTTTCTTTCCCGCATACACCCACACAGCCAAAGTCATGACATCCCCCAGGTTGGTAGCAGTGCTCTGAGAAGATAAGACAATAAGGCTATTGATAGTTCCTGGCTACAATGGCTCTGTTCTACCTCCACTGTTGGAGGTAGTATGGCTCTTAATGGCAGATGCTGGGAATCAGAAGTGGGGAGGGCAGTCGGGAAAGGACCTGCCTGACCTTAGCTGGAAGGAAGGTTCATAAAATTGGGCCCACAATACTAGATGAACTGCTCCTGGCAGTACGTCTGAGCCATTGAGGACCACTAACAGAGATGCCCTTTAAAACTCAATGATCAGGCAGAGATATGAGGCATTAGGTGGTCCTTGATGTATCCTGGACCTTAAGGGCCTGCCAAATTAATATAAGAACCTTGAACCTGGCTCTGTAGTGCATGGGTAGCCAGTGCAGACTTTTGAGCACTGAAGTTACATGCTGGCCAAAGTCTTTTTTTTTTTTTTAAATAATTTTTATTAAAGAATTTTTTATAACCACAAAAACATAACAATACAACACAATAAACACAACAAACAAACAAACAAAAACAAAAACACATACAATTTCAGATCTTATTTTCTTATACCTTTCTTCTCCGACTTCCTCATGCCTCCCTTTTCTGTATTCCAAATTCTAATCAATTATTCAGCAAATCTTCCCTTATTTTAATTTAATTTAATCTTCCTTATTCTCCTTATCTTATCCATTACTAATAGTAACCCTTTATTTTCTAATCCAACATCATTCTAACTTTCATTAATTTTATAATATTTCTTTAAATAGTCCTTAAATTTTTTCCATTCTTCTTCCGCTGCTTCTCTTCCCTGGTTTCGGATTCTGCTCGTCATTTCTGCTAGACCCATGTAGTCAATCACCTTCATCTGCCATTCTTCCAGGGTGGGTAGCTCTTGTGTCTTCCAGTACTTCGCAATGAGTATTCTTGCTGCTGTTGTAGCATACATAAAAAAAGTTATATCCGTCTTTAACACCCCTTGGCCGACAATACCCAAGAGAAAGGCGGGCCAAAGTCTATCCCCATCAACAATCTAGTGTTTTTCACTGACTGGAGCCTCCAGACCAGGATCAAGGGTAGCTTGCAGGCTTCCCACTGGAAGAGCAGGATGCTGGACTAGTTGGGCCTTTGGTCTGAACCAGCAGGGCAATCCCTGTGTTCTTACATTCTTAGAAGCACTTCCCTGCCAGGCTGAGCTTCAGCAGCTCTTTGTTTTGGAAAGTAACTACTGCCTACGGACAAATAACAAATATGTCAGCATGTGCGACTTTCCATCCGGAAGGTTTTGTCCTCAACAAGATGTTGGCGGTTTGCATTTCAAGAGCTTGGTGGCACAAAGAGAAGGTATTTCCAGCAGCAACAACATTTGCAGTGCTCTGCCCTAGAGCATCTCATTTTTTTCTCAAGTGGAACCAGCTAGACAAGCTGCATAATAGAAACAAAAGTACAATTTGTACTAGAAGCCTACATTAAATCCATGATATGCATAGGCCTAAGGGAACAGATTGATTTCCCAAAGTTTTTTCCTTTCCCCAAAAAGCAGGTACGCCTTGGTGTTCCAGGTAGGAGAGCCTCATATACTTTGAACCAGCATGTTTCCTTTCAATGTGCCCTTTGAGTCCTTTGCATCTTCAGCTGTTCTGCAATGATGGATGTGGAGATCCCAAACGTCTCCACCCACTTCCATCAATGTAAGAAGTTCCAGCAGTGGTGTCATGGTTACAATCCAGCAATGACCAATCAGAAGCTATAGTGCCACATGCCAACATTTTGGGACCTCCTGGCTATCAGCAGTTCTGGTCATCGGGGGCCCAATTGATTCTGAGACTGGCTGGCAGGCTCCTGCTGAATTGGATCCTACTGGACTTCCTCTTCTCCCTTCTCCCCACATACCTCTTTGGAGGTTCCTCCAACTCTGTGGAGCAGATTTTGAAGGTGGATGGATGGATGTGTGCTAAAATCTGCTCTACAGACTTGGGGGTGGGGTCCCCTGAAGTCTGACCCAGTAAAAGTCAGCTGCATGTGCTAAGGCTATATTCTTAGACCTGGAGTTTGTCTTTTCTTGATGCTAAAGGAATGGAGGTTTACAGATTAGGATACATACACAAGCTTGCAAGGTGCCCGCTTTCCACTCCCCACCATCACCAACTCTTTTTTAACATTAGCACTAACTGCCTATCTGTGGCTGCGAATCTCAAGCACTCATTTTGTAATGAAAAGCACACATTTTTACAAAAATACTTCTCCAAATGGATTTCCCAGGCTCTCGCCTCCCCTGTTTGCTGCCTTCTGTTTGGCAGCCTGCACTGTCAGCTTAATGAGAGAATCACACTAATGTAGAACTTGACGCAAGCAGTCAATATCGGCAGCGGGGCAATTAGAGTAATTAAAACATTTATGCATGTGCATTCTCATACAAATGATGCAAACAGAGACTGGGAAAGCTGCAAAGGAAAGGGACACAGACCAGCTATGCATGTTCTTCAAATGTTTATTGGGGAGCGGCGGCAAATAAAGCAATGTTAGGAGTGAGGCAGGCAGCTTGAATACCCTGACCTGATTAAAGAATAGACTCTTAAGGTTCTTCTTGAAGCCAATAACAATGCTTAAGATTTCCTGAAATTTGCAATTGGTAATGAAGAAATGAGTCACAATATATATGGATGGATCTAGCGCCACAATTTATTATTTACAGATCTCAGCAGAAGGAAATAAATATTGTGGGAAGAAATATGGGGGGATTTGACTTGGTTCACATTAAGGAGAATCTACCCAATTCACATTTTCCAAAACAATACATAAACAGGAATCCAGACATTCTTCAAAATCTGCACTTTGTTGAATTCTGCAATGTAGTTCTCCTGCCAAATAATGTGTACAAAGATGGATATATTGGTGAAAGATAATGTACAAAAACACATTACATATGGGGAAATTGCTTTGCACCAATAGGTACAATTGCATGCAAAAATGTATATATTGGTAGAAATTTATGCTAAAATGCCAATGAATTTTCTTGATGACTTTTTAAAAATACGAACGGATGTGGAAATGTAGAGAATTGGATTTAAGAATAGAAAAACAAGAAACCAAGAGAAACTGAAATTGATAGATTTGCCCATCTATAGAGTCAACTTAACTGAACTAACATGAGTGAGGCACCTTGCCCAGGGAAAGAGTCACAACAAAGTGCAAGTCCCTTTTATATCAGTCCCACCCTTCCTGACTATCACCCCAGGATGACATCACTCCAGCTCGGTGAGGCTGGACAGCCTCAAAGGCATTCTGTAACCAGCCCCATAAGTCACAGAGCCCACATCAGCTGATCTCTAGAAAGGTAAGGAAAGGTGCTCACCTGATCACTTCACCACCTTTCAGCTCTCACCCTTACCTGCCAAGGGGACACTGCTAAATAAATAATATGTGAGCGACTTAACCTGTTTAGCCACACCCATGAGCAAACTCCCAAATCCAACAGAGTAAGTATGGGCAAAAGCAGAGTAAGCAGTTCGAAAGCACATCAAAGTGCAAGTAGATAAATAGGTACCGCTCTGGAGGGAAGGTAAATGGCGTTTCTGTGCGCTGCTCTGGTTCACCAGAAGCGGCTTAGTCCTGCTGGCCACATGACCCGGAAGCTGTACACCGGCTCCCTTGGCCAATAAAGCGAGATGAGCACCGCAACCCCAGAGTCGGCCACGACTGGACCTAATAGTCAGGGGTCCCTTTACCTTTAAGTAGGGGCAAGGGATGGAAGCAGCCCACAGGACCAATGTGCAGGCAGGGAAGAAAATCCTACTGAGCCCAAAAGTAACTACTGCCCTGCTGTGCCAAGGGTAGACTGGCTGCTGGAATTCCATACAGGAAGGGGAGGTGCCAGGTATGGCTGTATGTGGCCTTTAGCTCCACCTCCTATGACAACCCCAACATGCAGACAAATGGCCATCGTCAGCTTGCCTTGCTGCCCTGCTCCCACCCACAAATGACACATCTAGCTTGCAACTCCAGTCCCAGCGGCAGGAGCAGTTTAATAGGTGAAGTCTCACTTTTAAATGTGTTTAATAACTGAAAGGACTTCAGTGTGCCTCACACACAACTTGACTGAGATAATTATTTCTATGTCTCATAATTGTTGTTGGGTTTATTTCTTTTAAATATGTTTATTTATTTTTTAATCCCTTCTTGCTTCCAGACGGATTTACGGTATGACTAGGGCATGCCGCCCGGGTTGGCCAGGAAATCTAGTCACAAAACACTTCAAATAATCCCACTGACAAGCACTTCTAGGTCTAGACAGAGTCATTAAGCCAAGTAAGAATTGCACTGGATGGCACATCCAATGAATAATGAAGTGTGGAGCTGTTCACTACCTCCAGGAACTGGCCCACAGCAACCAGCAAATAATTTATCAGCTAAATATTCTTTGGATGTATTGTTTGTTGCTGCTGCTGCTTTTACTTGGGCTTTGAAAAAACATGTTATAGACAAAAACAAGGAGGAAAATGGAGAAACCTTTGCTATTGCACTAAAATATAGGAATGTTTCATCGTTTGAGTAAAAGGTACTATCTTGTGGTTTTAAAAAGTTACAAGTATTGTGTTCAATATTGGTACTTATAGGACAGGGTTTCAATAATCTGATCCCTTTTAGGCCAGGGTTGAGGAACAGCGGCCTTCCAGATGCTGTTCACTTTTTCTTCTGAGCAGTGCTTTTCTTCTTGGGGGGACGCAGAGGTACGCATACCCCGAAACATTTTGTGAATCTAAGTTTGGCTTCATTGAGGGACAGTATTTCAATATGAGTAGGCAAATGAGAGTAGCCCTAAACTTTTTTTTTAGAAATAAAAGCACTGCTTCTGCATTGTATGCATAATTATCAGGAATTAATGACCTCTCAATTCAATGGGACTCAGTTCCTGAATAAACATGGTGAGGATCAGTCTGTACAAAGCATTTTTAAAAGAAAGAAAAGAGAGAGACCATGAAAAAAATCACTTGTATAAGAGCAATTGAATAGCCAGATACTGCAGCAGTCATAAGGTGGGCAGTAATTTGCTCCAGGGAACACAATATATTGACATTGGCTGTGCTGCATGGCTTGTCAGTTAGCTTGCAGGCACAATTCAAGAAGGTGCCTGTGCCGACCTTTAAAGTTTTGAGTGGCCTCAACCCACATTGTACCAAGGAGCTATCCCAAATGGCTCCCTTGTGTTATAAAACCTTGGGATAAGGCCTTGCTTCAGCAAAATTTGCTGTCAGCCAAGCAGAGTGCTTCTGTGAAGATTCCTTCTAAATGGAACTGTTATGTACTAAGCTTGGATCCTAGAACAATAGGCAGGTAGAATCCTAGAATGCAACAAATGATTGAGAAGACCAATCAGGCTCCAGAAGGAAGTTAATCAGCCTATTAGGCTGGTAGGATCGTAGAATGCAACAACTGATTGGCCTGCAGGAGAAGACCAATCAGGCTCTAGGAGGGAAGCAGAATCAGCCAATCAGCCAGGACTCATTGTGTAAGTAATGTATATAAAGGCCTGAGGTTTGGGGGGAAATTCAGTCACTGTTTTACAAGCTGCAATAAAGAGCATGAAATCACTGTGGGACTCTGAGTATATTTCCGGAACATTCTCCCTAGGGAGGTGTGAAGTAATCCATGTTCTTCATAATCCATAGTCTTTTGTAAGGAAAGCCTAACCAAGGGGGAACTTCCCACTCTCTAGTTCTTTCTTAAAATCAGGATGGTTGGTAACTCTACATGGTATCAGGTTGGGGTTATTATTATTTTCTCCAGAGGGATATTGACATAAAAGAAATCAGATGGTAAGTGAGGGGGGAAAGAGGAGAAGACTGAGTTAGCCACAATAAATTTCTCTGAGTTAGGGTAAAGAAGGTAAAAGTAAATGCTGGAGAATCTTATACCAAATCTGCAAAAGGAATAGAAAGGAATCATAACTCGTCTCAGAGCAGCGATGGAGTCCACAGCACAAATGGCTTTAATAGATAAATTTGGCTTCATTAGTGCAGGTTGCTCAGCCTGCTGGATCAAGAGTTTTGAAACTTTCAAGAACACCAAGTGAGTGCTATGGGAAATGCTGCTGCTGATATTCGTAGTGCCATATCCGTTTTCTGAGAGGGAGTAAAAAAAATTACACCAAAGCTAAAGAGGCTTGGGTGGCCCATTTTGTTGGAATACACAATGTTACCTTTGAAAGGGCAATAATTAACAGAAGCTGACGGGAACGTGGAGAAACAGCAGAAACTTTTTATTTACTTCTGTCCATAAGCTTGCAGTGCATTGTAAATACAGAGTCTTTTTTTAAAAAAAAGGATCAGAAATAGGATTGTGGTAGTGGGCCTATAAAGGACACCAGTTCATCATCCCAGTCGCAGCTGGACCAAGTTCTCTCATTAGCAAAAGCTACTGAGAAAATAAGAACGCAGGAAACAATAAAAGAACAGCAAAGTGGCTTACAGGCCTAGTAACACAGGAGATACTACATGGGTTATTGGTATAGTAAAAGGTGGTGTGAAGAGAAAGTGCCCATATATACATAGTAAAAACTATGGCCATCTAGAGAGTAAGAGAGACTTTACCACTACCTGGAAGAGAGATAACAAAAGCTGTGGAAAGTGTGGCAAGAAGCGAAGCTGCAAGTTTCCGACAACGTCCAGCAAAAGAGGCAGAGTGCAAGAAGTGACATAAAAAAGGGACATTTTTCAATAGTATGCAGGTCCTCAAGAGAATTCAAGAAAGCAAGGCTATCAGCAGACAATGAAGTCTCCCTGTTTTGACAGAACTGTATTTTCAGCAGACCAAGCATCACCCTAGATCCATTTGAATCGGGGTTTCGGCCTGTTTGGGCATAGAAACTGCTTTGGTCACTCTGTCTGAAGACTTCTGTCGGGAGAGAAACAAGGGGAATGTGTCCCTGTTAATTCTCCTCCACCTCTCAGTGGCTTTTAAATACAATTGACCATGGCATCCTTCCGGAGTGGCTGTCCAAGTTAGGGGTGGATAGCACCACGGCTTTTTTCTTTTCAGGGGGAACTCACAGGAACTCAGCTCTGGCACTTCTCGGGTAGGTTCCAGCACCTCTTATGTGGGCGCTGTTGCCATTCTAAGAGAATGAGGAAGGTGTTCATGGTGAGTTCCGGCACCTCTTTTTCTAGAAAAATAGCACTGGATGGCACTGCTTTGCAGTCATTCTGGTCCTACTTATGGTCTTATTGGCCATCTTGAGAAAAATCCACAGCATACATTGAAAGCGCATCCAACACACATTTAAAGCACCCCTAAAGAATCCTGGGAACTGTAGTTTGATAATGGTACTAGGAATTGTAGGTCTGTGAGGAGGAAATTGCAGTCCCCAGCATTCTTTGGGGGAACTAATGTGTGTTAAATGTGTGTTGAAGCACTTTAAATATACATTATGGAACTGCCCTGGTGTCAAAACCACTTGACAGCCTACTCCTTTTAACCCCAAAGCCATGTCTTTTGCTGATGAATTATTTTAACATTATACATACAGGCATGCCTCGTTTTATTACGCTTCACTTTATCGTGCTCACTAGAAGTGGGTGACACTTTATCCAGAGCCTTGGTGGGGCTGTTACAAACAAAGAAGATATGATCTTAGAAAGAGACATAAAAATATGCATTGATTTTCATTATGGCAACAATTCCAACTTCTACAAGCACAACACAGCAAATTAGGAATAAACAGCAAAGCAATTCAATTTGTCACGAATGTATGCCTCTTTCCCAAAGGGACTGGACTTGACAGAGTCAATTTCCAGCAGACCCGCTTCCATATTGGCAGAACCACAGTGAACTACATATGGCAGATTGCCTTCTTATGAAACAACAACACGCCGTGATCCCTAAACCAGTCAGAAAGAGATACATAAACTACATGAATAACATCAAATCACCAAGGGCAAAATCTTAGATGTTGTTGTTGTTGTTATTTTGCCCACCATAGACCATAAGGTTTCCAGAGTGGGTTACAACAGTATAAAAATGCAATATTAGAATAAGTTAAGACACTTTAAAACTAGAAGACCAGGGTGGAGAGATGATAGATAGATGATAGATAGATAGATGATAGATATAGATAGATAGATATAGATGATAGATGATAGATAGATAGATAGATAGATAGATAGATAGATAGATAGATGATAGATAGATAGATGATAGATAGATAGATAGATAGATATCTCCAGTGTCAGAAAGCCAGCAAAAAGAGGTGCTACTAGTGGCTGAGCTAGCCTAAATTTGAAAAGGGGGGGAATGGCTTTAAATTGTTTGAATTACTCCACCCTTTTTACCGACTTAACATTGCCAGGTTCCTAGGTAACATGATTCCGCTGAAGGGCCTTGTCCCGCACCAACCGTGCCCCCCGCCCTGCAAACCCCGCCCCACTTTTCAGGCAGTGTTTATACCAGCTTAAATCCACTGTGCTCAGCTCAGCTGGATGGGCCGTGGCTGGGCCAGGATGTGGAAGATATGTTGGTGTATCTCCAGCTGAGCTGAGGATGAGGAGTTGGACTGGTGTAGCACAGCCAGAGACCCAATGGATCCTTACCCTTTTCATTCTGGAGGACCTTGCTATAGGATTGCTCCATAAATACATCTTGAAATGCAGTGAATTTCTCTTTTTTTAACAAAAAAAGGAAATCTGATTAATGCAGCAGTGAGATGGTACAGATGTATGAGTAAATGCAAACAAGTGTCGCAATCTGTCAATCAATGATGCAGGATGGGTAATACCAAGAAATTCAGAATCAAGAAGTGCCTACCTACAGTGTCCAAAGGAAGAATACAGTGGTGTCAGAAGATGAGGATGGATGCTCATCAGGATCCAAATTTGGGAGAAATGATGAATCCAGAGGTGTCTGGTGGGGCACTTCAGCCAAAGATTGCTCAAATGAAGAATTGGGGTACGGGGAGACTGTAGAAACCCCCCATGAGGTATTCATAAGGTAAGCAGATTGTCATATTGAGGTGATACAACAATTCAGAAAAGTAATAGGAAAACACGCATTTGGGGGAATATTTTTTTGCTATGGATTGGCCTCTGGGATGCATGGTTGACTCACGCTTGAAATACTATCCTGCTTCCCAGGCTGCAGAACGTTCCATAATGGATGTTAGGTTTTGCTTGCTTGTTATTTTTGTTTGCAAAGATGAGCCGCCTGTGTGACTGTCCATAGGGAGGAAATGGGAAGGGATTGCGAATTGGATGCTGAAAAATCTGCAGCTGCTCTTTGAATGAATGTTTGCATCGTTTTTCTTCAACATTTGCTGGGTTGTCTCCCTGACCTTCTTTTCAATTAGCCTGCTAAAGGTTATGCAGAACACTGCCAGAACTGCAAAACAACAACAATAGATTAACTAAAGTAATGTTTCCTAACCAATAACTCATTCTGGAATAATCAATAATCATATCCAAGCAAACTCCCAGCAGTCATTTCTCAGAGTTTAATTTCCAATGTACTCCATTTGGGTTTTAATCCCTGCACTGCCACCTATTGGTAAATTGAATGCAATAGGTTAGATACACTGGCTAAATGGCTGTTATTTTTTAATGAAATGGCTTCCTGCAATCACATTTTCAGATGGAACTTTATTAGTTGCTGGTGCACAGACTCTCACTGGGGCAAGGGCATGTGGCCAGTCTTTTGCTAAGATGCTGGTTTTACACTAGCATAGGCAGCCAGAGGATATTTGAAAAGCCATACCTCCTGCTTCCTTATGATGGCATTGTAAACTCTCTCTTTTGCCTTATACCCCACCTTTATTTATCTTATTTTTTATTTGTTTATTTCCTTGAATTTTCTATTTCAGTTGGAGGTAGTAATACTTCTGAATGCCATTTGCTGGAAGCCACTGGAAAGGAGAGGGCTCGTTTGCTTGAATCCTGCTTGTGGGTTCCCTCACAGGTAGATGGGCCATTGGCCTGATTCAACAGGCACTTCTTATATTCAGTTTGACCTGCAGGCTGAACGTTTCCCATCCCGGTTATAAAATTTAACAATGTATGCCTTGATGCACAGACTCTATGGTTTCCTTCCTCTGCATGTAAATAATTGCCTGTTCACTGGTTTGAGGTATCTTCTTCTTCTATGGCAATCACTCGTAGCCTAGTAAGACTGTCTTCCATAAACATGGTCTTAACAAGGCTTCCCCAAACTTGGCCCTCCAGATGTTTTTGGCCTACAGCTCCCATGATCCCTAGCTAGCAGGACCAGTAGTCAGGGATGATAGGAATTGTAGTCTCAAAACATCTGGAGGGCCGAGTCTAAGGAAGCCTGGTCTTAACAGTGAGTCTGTAAGTGACTGTGGAGGCCAATTCTGGATCCACACGTCCTTCCACAATGGGGACATCGGTTTCTGAGTGGGAGTTGATCACAGTGAGGATTTGCCAAACATGCCTTCTTCTTAGCAGATCTCTCCCTTTCGTCCTGAGTTTGAGCATCTTCAAAGTCCATGACACCTTTGGTAAAGGCTGTTTTCTAACTGGAACGCTTGCAGGCCAGTTCCACCTGTTGGCTCAACAAGTTCTGCCTTGCTTGTCCCTTGACTTGCTAAACTCAACTCGGCTATACTGGGTGGACTTGTATCACCCCTACTTTTGGAAGTGCCAGCCTCCCCTAGTGTTAACTAGTCCTGAGTGTACAGTAGTCAAGTGCAGCCAAACCCAATTATGTAATTATATGTTTGAACCATGCTGCACAGTTTCCTCTGTCAGCATTTTGTGTAGAGGCTACAATGGGTGCTTGTGGGTAAAAATAGAAAATAACGTATCTTTCCAATTTATTATATGATCACACAGCCAGGTTTAGAAAAGAGCTCACTGTAGATTTACCCAGTATACTGAGTAATTCCAGTGCTGTGGCTATGAATTGCATAGTCAATTCTATTTTTCATATATATATATATATGGTATATATATATATATAATATTTTTTCTTAGATTTCCAAAAATATAAACATACAACAAAAAACAGTACAAAATCCAAATATCTAGATTACTCTGGATCTCCTGACTTTTCCCCATCCCTTCCATGGGTCCTTTTAATTCTACTTTCAGCTGCATATCAGTACCTCTCCTATTTTTCATCTTCCTAAGTTATCTATACGTTCTGTAACTTTACAAGTGTATTTAAAATCCTGCTAATGTTTTGACCTGTTTACAATGATTTTGTAAATACATTATGAGCATGTCCCATTCTTTTTTAAATTTCTTGTCTTCTTGATTTCTAAGTTTCCCAGTTAGTTTTGCCATTTCGGCATAGTCCATCAACTTGATTTGCCATTCTTTTCTGGTCTGGGGTGTTTCTTCCTATTTCTGTTTTTCATTTTCCTGCCTGTAGTGGTGGCTTGCTGTGAGGTGACATAGAACAGGGCCTTCTCTGTGGTGGTGCCCCAACTATGGAATTATCTCCCCCTGGAGGTGAGGAGGGTCACTCCATTTTTTGGCTTCCAGTACCAGGTTAAGACACATCTGTTTAGCCAGGACTTTGATATAATTTAATTACATTCTCCAAAGTCCTGGGGGTTTTATGAATAATCATTTTTTTGTGTTTCACTCTTTGTGACAGTTTTCAGGAATGCTGGGTGTTTTTTTTATAGGTTTTATACTTTAATTGTTTTTTATGGATTGTTTATTTAGTGTTTGTTGACTGCATTGGGATCCATTTAGATGCAGGGCAGTTTAGAAGTTCTATAAGTTAGTAAGAAAATAAGTAAAGCGTTTGTTTGGACCACTTACTGTATCTCAGCCCAAGTTCTCCATCTACAAAGTGAGAATAATGATTTGCTCTTAGGGTTGTAAGGCGGTCAGTAGGGCTGCCATACATCCGGATTTTCCCAGATACTACTGGGATTTCAAAGGCGGAATTGACATCTGGGGGGAATTTCCAGAAGGTGATGCTTTGTCCTGGATCTTAGGCAAATCAATCGGAAAATCGCGGGTTGTTGATTTTTTTGTTTTGCTTTTTTTGCTTTTTTGCAGCATTGCAGTGTTCCTTTAAAAAGCTCAACAATTTCGGTGGTTTCCTTAAAAAAAGCTCAGAAGCTTTGGGGTGTCCTGGTCTTTACTTTTTGAACTATGGCAACCCTAGCAGTCAACATGCTCAAAGTGCTTAGTCATTGTGGATGGTACCCTTATGCGGTCAAGTCTCATTCCATGTTTGGGCCTGGAGGAATTTCCACCTTGCTTTTTATCAAATTAAAAACAAACTAATGACTTTTTCTGGCAGCAAAATGTTCCATGGGCAACTGGGGAGAAAAGAGGTTTATTGCTGCTTTATTAACATATATTAAAATCAATTGAAAACATTCTATCCAGCCAGCTGATTGAAGAACAGGCTCCCTGTAGATATTTTGGTTTTACATTAAGAAAGTTGTCGCAAGTAATTTGGGCAAGAGCGCGGAGCTATAGACTGCCAAATGTTGATTAATTAAGCCCATGTTTGGATTAGTTCTGCTAGATGGTTTCATTAGGGAAAATGACTGAAAATATGGAATAGAGCAACCAAGGGGAAATATGGGAAGGATTAGACTGTAAGTGAAACCTGAGACAGAAGAGATCATCAGATCACATCTGGCATACCGGCTACCTAGTGGATTTATTAACTGACCCTCCTCTTACTGGGTGAGAAATAGATGCAATGGGAACTGACGGTTCTCGTTCATGGATGCACCTCTGCCGCACTGTCATTCCAGTAGTATTTGATCAGAGTAAATGGTTTGCACAGTTCGTTTACCCTAATCTAACCAGGAGCCATAGCACAGCCATAGTGCACATGGCTTGCATACAAATAGTCCCAGGCTCAACTCCTCTCATCTCCAGGAGGAGGAGGAGAGGAGGAAGGAGAGGAGGCCTCAAGGCTGTGGAAAAGTTAGCCACATCTACATCTTACATTTAAAGCAGTATTCTACCAATTTAACATTCATGACTTTCCCCCTTACAAAGACTTCTGGGAACTGTAGTTTGTTATGGATGCTGTAAAAGGTAAAGGTAAAGGTACCCCTGCCCATACGGGCCAGTCTTGACAGACTCTGGGGTTGTGCGCCCATCTCACTTAAGAGGCCGAGGGCCAGCGCTGTCCGGAGACACTTCCGGGTCACGTGGCCAGTGTGACATCGCTGCTCTGGTGAGCCAGAGCCACACACGGAAACGCCGTTTACCTTCCCGCTAGTAAGCGGTCCCTATTTATCTACTTGCACCCGGGGGTGCTTTCGAACTGCTAGGTTGGCAGGCGCTGGGACCGAACAACGGGAGCACACCCCACCGCGGGGATTTGAACCGCCGACCTTTCGATCGGCAAGCCCTAGGCGCTGAGGCTTTTACCCACAGCGCACCCACGTCCTTATGGATGCTGAGGAGACCCTTATTCCTTGACAGAGTTACAGTTCTCTAAGTGCTTTAACAATCAATCCCTCTTCCCAAAGAATATAATAGTCCTTTAAATGTAAAGTACAGATAGGGACTTAAAGAATGCTTGGTTGTTGAGTAGAGGGCAGCTTCATATGTTCTTCTCTGTATGTTCAACCCAAGTACAAACCTGCTTCTTCTGGGCATTCCTTGCTGCTTCTGAGATTGTGGTAAAATTTCCCTTAAACCTCCATCATTTGCTGCTGCTCTTGCTTGTCTTTCTCTGCCTGGCTTGGCTGTTAACTTATATGTAGGCGGGAGCTGAGCTGGCATCTTCAGGCTCCACCCTGTCATTTCCAGCCCAGTTGTGCTTACATCCAGCCAAGTCAGAATTAGTGAGCCAGCAAGGCTGCGGATGTTCCCAGCTGCATCCTGACAGCTCCACCCAGTGATCTCTCTTCTAAAAGAAAGGCTATTCCTGGAACATCACAAAGCAGTGTGTGTGCCATGAATGATACATGTATCAATATCCAGGTCTCTTTTGTGATGGTACTTGCTGGCACTGAGTACCCTCACCTCTCTCTTTCTTTTTTTCTTTTTTTCTTTCTTTCTTTTCCTCTTTTTTTTCTTTTCTTTTCTTCTTCTTCTTTTTTTTTGGGGGGGGGGGCTGCCCAAAATAGCCATCTTGTGCTGTCACTCATGACACTTTTTCCAAGATATGAGTACCAGCACCTCATATATACATTTTACTCAAACAGCATTAAAAGCAATGCAATCAATTCAGCAAACTCTAAAATACAATTAAAAAAAACCCCATATAAACTCTAAAAACAATGAAAGCATTTCATCAAATATATAATTGGTTAAATGATTCGGTTTCACCTCAGGAAAAGCCTTCCTAAACAAATGTGTCTTCTGTAGGCACCTAAATATCACCATGCCTGTCTGATTTTGGTTCCTTGGAGATCCTGGTCCCATGTTGTTCAGGGCTTTGAATGCTGAACCTGGGAGCACATAGGCAGCCAATACATCTCCTTCAGCTGAGGTGTCTACAGGATACCAAATGATAATAATAATAATAATAATAATAATAATAATTTATTATTTATACCCTGCCCATCTGGCTGGGCTTCCCCAGCCACTCTGGGTGGCTTCCAAAAAAATATTAAAATACTGTGATACAACAAACATTAAGCCCAAGAGAAGTCCCACATTCAGCTTATTGCAGTAACCAAGTCTTGAGGTTGTATTTTTTTGTCTGTTTTATTATTTCCCATCAGTTCATCATCAGGTTATATTTTATGTCTGTTTCCATAGCAAACCATGCTCAAAGAGGCTCAGGATACTTATAATAAAATGTAACATTTCAAAATTGCCACCAATTCCAAGACATCAACAAAATGTAAACAATCTCACAAATATTAATCACCTAATCAAAACATTTCACATTAATAAATGTTTACAAAGGTTAAACTATCAGCTAATAATTACCATTTTAAGGACTACCAATAAAAAATATAATCCAAATTACAGCAGAAGAAAAAAATCCAGGATTCGCAATTGCCCCCAGCTGCAACTCCTAAATAAGACGCAACTTTGATGGTCTCTCTGTCAGTATCAGGGGCACTTCTGGAGCTGGAGTTCAGTTGGGACAGCACCCTTAGAGGAGAGGTGAAATAAGGCAGGCAGAGGAACAGTACTTGGGTCTTCCAGAACTCACAGTTAGATTGACTCTCTCTGTGTGGTGGCCATTTCTTCATGTATGTCAGGAGACACTTTCTGTAGTTTTCAAGTGATGAGCATGAATGTGTGGAGTTCTTTGAATCAGCCCTGAATAATCACGTGCAGAGAAATCAAGTCACGTACCTGCACATGTGAGCCACCTTAAGGTGTGACAAGTGACCAAATGCATACATCCCGTTCAGTTATAAGCTGCTGAAATCTCTTGACGTGATGAAAAATGGCTTTCTTTGCCTCAGAAGAACACAAAGCTCTTTTGACACAGCTCTGACTTGATCCTAAGTTTCTAGGAAGTCTAGCTATGCTAACATCCATGCTAGAAGCGGTCCGTCACTCCCATCTGCCCACCCTATTTGGGATCTAAAAGCACATGCCTTTTTTTTTTTTTTGGCTTGGTATTTAAGAGCTTTGAAGTTCACCTTTAATAAGAAGAAAGCTGATGTAGCACAATGGAAATAAAACCTTTAGAAATAGTGAGATGGGCATGTCTGAAGAATTCTTTATTCCCTCGCTTGACTGAGCCACTGTTGAACTAACTGGTGATAAATGTTTCTTGGGAAGCAGGAATTAATCAGGGAAGCTAAGAATTAAATGCAATGTGACCCCCAGAGATGAGACCTTGTGATAGCTGAGCTAATCAGTCTTGGTCAACCAGATGTCCCTTTATGACCTCACATTTCTAGACATGTCCAAGCAGATCTGAAGAAATGAAGCAAATGTGCTGTTCCAGTCTACACAGTCTAGACAAGACCAAAGTCTATAAACTCCAGCCTACTGTCTCCAACAGTGATCATCCAAGTGTCCCTAAGGAAGGTCACAGCTTAGATGGTGGTGACGACATTCTTGGCTGTTCACGTCACCTGGTAAATTGGAATTATCCCACAGTTAAGGGCACATGATCAAGTCATTTTGATGTAGCAAAACAGGTCTGCTATGTTTATGCTCTTTTTTGCGGGGAGAACTGTTGAAGTTTTTCATTTACATTGTTTGCTATGCATATCTTGAATATATTACTTTTGCAGCATAACTTGGTAGTAAGTTGCATAACGTATGAAATAAATAGTTGTATTTTTAACTTTTTATCAAGAATGCCGCTTAGAGGTTTTCTTTTTTAACAATCAGTTGGTATATAAGTTTTTAAAATAAAAAATACATTAATAATTTTGTTTTTTTAAACATATACTCATTTTTTTAAAAAAATAGAAATGCATTTCCATTGTTATGGCTAAGAGCTTCTGATAGACCTGTCATTCATGAGTTTCTTGATTTAATTTTCTTTCTTTCTTTTAATCTAAGTTTGGTGTCCATCATCACATCTTGGGGAGATAAATTCCATGAATGCATGAATACACTGTATTTCCTTTTTTCTTCAGATGCAAGGACTTCCCACAGGACAAGGGGGCCTGATGGATAACAGCACCTTTCATTTCTCCCAGATATATATTTCTTCAGACCCCAGCTGTACCCTATATAACAACATGTGGCATGTGCTTCAGGGGTTGTGCTCGATAAATAGCTGGTCGGGATCAAGGTAGGAAGAGGTGAGAAATCCTGAAGGAAATTTTATGTAGTTGCTATGTTTCTTCTGCTGAAATCCTATGCTCATGCATCTGCGAGTAAGCCCTATGGAACTTAATGGAACTTACATTTGAGTAGGCATGGACTAGTTTGTAATGTTAAATTCCACATTTTTTATGTGTCTCAGCTTTAATGTTTTCTAGAAGCTCCTGTCTAACCTTCCTTCCTGCAGAGAACAGCTTCAATGTGTGGTTGTAGAATGATCTAAGGTCCTAGCAATCAAGAGATAAGAAACATAATGCCTGTTATTTCAAGCCAATGCCTAGATTTCAAGGGCCTTGATGATCAAAGCAATTGCTTCAACATTGGTGACAGAGAAATGGATTTCCATCAGAACCGTTTACTGCATTTCTCCGCCCCGCCCTGCCCCCACCTTATTTCACTCTGTTCCTCTGATTTTTGAACATTTTGTGTGGCAGTCTTCACGGCAGATGGTTTAAAAGTTCGCCTGCACAAAACTCAACTTCTAATGTATTGTACTCCACTTAAGGAAACCTTCTAACTCAGACCTCAAGAATCATTTTCATATCTACATCACAATTCAGAAAGTCATTATTTTTCAGACAAGCACATGAAACTAATAGTTGAATGTTGTCCATGTACGTACGATATGACCAGCCAAAGTTAGGTACTTTTATGCTGCATTGTCAGTTGTCAGCGTTTGTCAGTCGGGTTAGTGATTTTCGGCAACTCTGGGCCATCTCCCCCATTTTCTGAAATTAAGTCTCCAAAAATACACACGGGCGTGTTATACACAGAAAAATACAGTATTTATATACATACCTTGATCAAGTTAATCAGACCCCATGCCTATCTGAGAGTCAGCTCTGTTGAACACAGTGGGACTTAACTACAGGGCAAACATACACAGGATTCTTCTGCAAAGGTTCCTTCATCCACTCTTTTTAAAATGGAAAATCAGTGTTGAACAAGTTCAAAGCCTTCCAGTGATGGATGAATGAAGAAGATTTGGGACCAAGCAATCAAGCGCTGTGTATTGCCAGCTTATGTTATAGACCTGGCAGAACCTACATTTCTCCAGGAATATATACACAGGACAAGAATTTGTCCAAGGCTGCTGCACCATTCACATAATGTAAATTGTACATCCCAAGTCCCATTTATTTCAGTGAGAGAGGCATGTGTGTGGCTAGATACTTGCCATTGGTACCAGTGGACATTCAAATGACTTAGGTTGGACTGGATCAAGTCACCAGCTTGATAAACCATCTGGTTCTGCTCCACACAAGAGACTTCAAAAATAGGGTGTGGAGTTGGACTGCTGCCTGATTCTGCCCACCGATTTGGCCATCAATCCATGTGGTTTGCACATGTGTGAAATGAAGACCTTGCACCAGAATCGGTCTGAGAACTATAACAACAACAACAACAACAACAACAACAACAACAACAACAACAACAGAGCACAACAGGCTCATTCCTCATGGATGTTCTCCTCAGAGGTATTTAAACAAGCTGTGGTAGATTTGAAGATTGGTGTGGGGCAGTGGAAAATATGAATGAGAAAATAAGCAGTAGAGATTGCACTCTAATGAGGTACAGTGGGGAAATGTTTGACGCTCTTCACTGGAAATGGGTCAGGAGCAAAGAGAGCTCTGCAATAGTTCAGGTAAGAACTTGTTCGACTGCAACTGATTTTGACAGAACTTTCCACTTACTATGGTCATTATAAACAGATTGCTTTGTCAAATATAACACATCGTTCCCACAGCTCAGAAGGCACATTGTAGTAGAACTCTTGAACACACAAGCTCTTCCACAGAATGATTTGCAGATGAAAGTACACTGAAGAGCTTATGCACACCGAATTCCATGCTCAGTAGTTGATGTATTTAATGAAGGGGTGGGGAACGTCTGGTCCATGGGCCAATCTTTGCTTGCCAGGGAGTCTAATTTTGTCAACAAGGTCATTTCCCCCAAAACACACCCACCTGTTAATCAACTGACATCACTTTGTGACATCAGCTGATGAATAGGGGCAGGGTTCGATCCTGCACAGAGCAAGATTGAACCCTCCGCACATCAGCTGGTGAGCAGAATTACAGTTCTGATGAGTGCTGCTTAGCCAGTGTGTTTCCAGGGCTCATGGAGTAGGGGGCGGATATGACATGGCTCCTCCCGTGTGACCTGGATCTTCTGATGTTGCTGAAGCAGCATGAGAAAGACAGGTGCGCATGGCTTCCATACTACTAAGAAAGGTCGTCAAAGAGGCTTTCTTAAATGCTCCAGATATATCAAGTTTACTATTCAAGCATTTCTCTGTCCTTATATTAGCTCTGCCTCTTTGTAGCACAGGATTGGGGTGAGATTACAAATAGATGAGCATCCCTTTGCTTTCTCCAAAAGGTGGCATTGTTTGTGAATACAAGCAAGACCAGGCGTGTGTGGAAGGTCCCTGCTGTCTCCTCCTTCACATGTACCACCCAAAGGCCTACCACACTAACCTGGGGCATGGAAGGGGTGCTGTGGCAGTGAAGCTACCCCAGCCTCTCAGAAAAACTGGAAGCTGCCTTATACCAAGTCAGTACTTGGCAGCAGCTCTTCAGGGTTTCTGGTTATCTCCCAGCTGCACCTGGAGATTCCAGGGAGTGAACCTGGGGCCTTCTGCATGCAGAGCAGATGCTCTACCACTGAGCTAGGACCTTTCTCAAAGACAGTGCCCAAGGAGTGAAGCTGGGACAGGTTGCATCAGTTTCTGCCAGGGAGCTGACATGCTTCCCTTCAATGTATGCTTCTGCCTTCTCATACCCTGGGCCAATATGGCGGTGGGCTTTTGGGGAAAGCAAAGGAAAGGAAAGTCAACAGTGGCAGAGGCAGCAGTGGCCCTGCAGGTCAAATATGCTGTGCTGATTGCCTTCTTGTGCTCATTTATATAAATCCCAATGAAAGTTAGTGCTAACAGGAGTGTTTCCTCCTCCAGAGCTAACAGCGGGAGGAGGGGGACATGAATTGGAAAGCAAGCAACAATCAAGGCTCTCTTCAATGCACAACTGCATGCATTTTTAAAATTAATATTAATTACTTAATTGCAAGACCAGGAACATTCATCAGGACTACGGTGGAGCTGGGTTTGATCCTGCCCTCCTGCTGGGGTCCCAATTAAAATCCCCCCTGTGTGTACTGCTATTAGCCGTGGTGGTAGGAGGTGGGGAGGAAAGGTCCTGTTAGCCCTTACTGTCACTGGGATTTATTCTCAAATAAGTGTGCATCAGGACTGCAGCTTTCGTCTCATCTATTTTTTTCTCCCAGGCTGTTCCTTTAAAGCTTCAGAAAGAAATCTCAATGGGAATTCATTGTGAAAAAATTATCCTCTGACTACACATAAATCACTATTTGTGTCTCAAAGGTGATTCTGAGAGCAAGTCCTTACATTGTTGTTCCCCAACCTGGGAGCCTCCAGAAGCTTTGGACTGCTGGCTCATGCTGATGGGAGTTGCAGTCCAAGAAATATGGAGGATCCCAGGTTGAGAAAGGTAAAGGTAAAGGACCCCTGGACAGTTAAGTCCAGTCAAAGGTGACTATGGGGTTGCGGCACTCATCTCACTTTCAGGCCAAGGGAGCAGGCATTTGTCCACAGACAGTTTTCCGGCTCATGTGACTAAACCACTTCTGGTGCAACAGAACACCGTGACGGAAACCAGAGTGCATGGAAACGCCGTTTACCTTCCCACACTACTTGCACTGGTGTGCTTTCAAACTGCTTGGTTGGCAGGAGCTGGGACAGAGCAACGGGAGCTCTCCCCATCGCAGGGATTCGAACTGCCAACCTTCTGATCAGCAAGCCCAAGAGGCTCATTGGTTTAGACCACAGCGCCACCTGCATCCCCAGGTTGAGAAATGCTGGCTTGCATTATATGCCACACTATGGCTTCCCATGGCTTCCTCACAGCAGATAGCCCATATAGGTAATGTGGATGATATGAACTTAACTATAATTTCTACACCATCAGGAACATTTTACTTCTCCAGGAAGAAGCCAGAAGTCAATAAATGGATTGTGAGCAACAGCAGTCTCATACTAGGCTAATTCAGATCCTCCCTCCCCACTTCCATGGTGCTGTTTCTCCAAGGAAAAGCACTTCAGACTCCTTGATTGCTTTGCACCAGAGTTATTGTGAGCCTATTGATGACTTGCCATCCCTATTTGGCTGGACTGTTTTTATCAGCACAGCGGGGCTCAACCTCACTTGCAAAATTAGCTCTGGTTTGGAATCAATCAGATCTCCTGAAAAGACTGAAAGAGGAGGGGGAAAGTAATACATTGGGAAGGCAGCCAACAAACAAAAGCCCTTATTGTTGTAGTTTAGCCTCCTCTAATAATCCTGATCGAAACCTTTGTTTTGCTGTTTTATGACATATGTCTGGAAGCTGATGACCTCCTTGCCCAAGAAGTCGCTCAAGGGCTTCTTGCTAACAATCCAATCGAAAGGCTGAATAGTGAGGGCATTCCTGAGCTGATGAGCTGGGATTTCTCCCTGTGCTTCCTGATGTTGTTCCCCTTGAACATCTGTGTGTGGTTTTTGTGAAGTACGGCTCATGCAACTGGGCAGGTCACTGGTTGCTTGAAGCCTACAGGACCCAAACTTCACAATGGGCTCAATGGAAATGGAGGGGGGAAGTGTTTTCACCTGTGAGCCGCTTGCTCAGGGAGCCTGTTTGGCAGCGGTCCTTTGGACAAGTGATTAACTGAACACATTGGCTGCCAAGCACTGCAAAATAAAAGAATTCCCTGTGGAAATGGTAGCGGAGCTCTGTTCTAATTCAGCTGCAAGTAATGCAGAAATGGCCATTACAGTGATTTAGTGACTACCCTAAAGACCTTGGCAGCTGGTAGGTTCATTTAGGCAAGGAAGTCGCTCACAGGAGATGCAACTGAGCAGCATATGCTAACAATGGTCCACCAATGCCTCGGTGTTATTTTTGTTACTGAAGCTGAGCAGCATCGGGGAGCCATGATTTAGCCCTTTTTGGCTGAGAATGAAATGGATATTTTTAAAGATACTCAGCAACTGCATGAGTTGGTTAGCTTTGCAACAAATGCTGATCTTAACATTCCCTGCATCTAATATCTTCGAACATCTGTTCCCAGATTCCATGCAGATCTCCAAAACTGGCATGTGAATTATAATGGACTTTGTTTTCTGTCATGTAAAGCAAAGGAAATGTCTTCTGTATAGCCCACAGTGGAACTTGATAATTGATGGAGACAATCAAAGCTCGTTAAGACTCTTGGCTACAGTATGAAGCACTTGAAACCCAGCCACCAGGAATGTGTAATGATTATGGCACCACAACTAGATGGAAACCTGAGTCATGGCAGCAGGGAAGAGCTGGAGAAGCCATTGTAGGTTGCTCAGCTGTCCAAATTGCATGGATCTGGAGGCTATGATCTGAGTTCTGGTACGCATTTACAGCACCCCTGTGTATAGCTGCTCAACCTATATAAGTGTGAAGAGACAGATTATTAAGTGGACACCATAAGTTTCCACTAGTCTTTCTGCAGAGAGGAAGTGGCCCAACAAAGGATGCACAGATCTTCTCTCTGCTCAGAGAAGGAGGAGGAAAAACCCTATAAACCTTTTCCCAGATGCTTTTTTGGTTGTGGGGGAGGGATGCAGAAACACTTCCATGTCCGGTATATGCAACATAGAAAGCAACCCTACATATTTGCAGTGGTGTGTTTCTAAGATCCAATTCACATGTAACTTTTCTGGCATCTTAAAGTTTCTAGGATGATTTCACTGGGCCAAGTTCTTCGGGTGTGCATTTCTTTTATGCCAATCAGAAGTTGAGAACTGGCGCTTTCTGTTCCAGAGCAACCCCTGGTCTTCAGTTGTTTGCTTTGGCATGGTTAATGCCAGTTTACACCACAGGAGGGGGCGTTCAAGCAATGCATTCTTCATCTTGCAAAATGGATGAGAGGAAATTGTTTTGTAGTAACTCGACCATGTCCAAAAGAAGACTGCAAACTGAGCCTATGGAGTAGTGGGGTGGGTGGAAAGAGAGGAAAAATGTCTAAATTGAGGAGGACTTCTACCTTCAGGGTTTCCACTTTACTTAAGTTGCCACCACCAACCCAACTTGATTAAAAATTGACCTCCTCAAGCTGAAGAACTGGTAGTCTTAAAAGTGCCACATAATATTTTTCTACTTTTGTAAGCAATTGATTTATAACATGGCTGCACCCACACTTTGAAACTCCTTGACTATTGACATCAGGTATCTTCACTGTACACTTTTCAGATCCTGTTAAAAACATCCTTGTTCAAAGAAGCCTACCTACATATGTAAAACGTTGGCATGTGTTTTAATCTGTTTTTAGCTTATCAGCAAATGAACTGGTAAGGGAAGGGAGGGGGTCTTGAACCGTATTTCAGTACTTTAGAAAACAGATCTATTCAGTATGAAGCACTTTGGAAGCTCCTCAGTTCAGTTTTAGTCTAAATCCCAATTCAGAAACAAAGCTTTGTGCTGCACCATACAGTAAATATTGACAAGTCAAAATATGGTTTTGCAGCCCCTCTTAAGTAAATGAAACCTTCCAAATTTCAGACAAATAAGGCCAGGGGTTGTGCTAGACATCTTTAAATTATTCTTATTCTTGTTCTTATTATTAACCAACTGTAGCTTTTTTTGCAGAACTGACTGAAATTTGTAGGCTTGTTTATTACTGTGGAATAAATCCTGCCAAATGTATGAAGAATATCTGCAGTCATTTTCCCGGAAAATCTAGGGTATCTTCTCTAGTGTTTTATGGGACACTTTTATGAAAATAACACACACACAAGAGGTGCCCCTTATAAGAAGCCTGTCAAATTACAGACAAATTGGCCAAAGGCTTTTTTGTGGTGGGTGCCTTTGAGGTTGAGTTGGGGTGAAGAACTAAAAGGGATTTCATTTTTCTTCTGAAAACTCTTGGCATAAGCAAACAGTTTTAATTCATACCCACTGTACCAAGAGGGGAAAGCCACTAATGCATTGATGTATGTATACTCACTGTACCACATGTTCTTGCCTACACATGAATACATACTCAACTGATGTGTATTTTTAGGTCCTGAATTCAGAATTGTGGTGCACTGTGGAGCAAAGTCCATTTATGCCACATTCATATCAGGGGATTAGCCATCAGACAGCAGGCTAAAGCTTAGAACTGGGGATTTATTACAAAATTGAGAAAAGCATATTTAAAGTGCAGATTGTTACGAAAGTAAACTATAGGTGATACAAGTAGCCTGATACCAGCACCACAAAGTGGTTGAGGTCGAGGAAAAGCCTAATGCCAAATATGACACGATGAGATGAAACGAGTGTGGCTCAATCTCATTAAAGAGGGAAGCTAGAAAAATAAACAGTGCTATTTAGGAGAGGCTGTGAGATACAAGCAGAGTAGAAAAGAGAAAAACCAGTTTATATATATTGCCTCTCCTAGAGTGAAGGGAGGAAAGGAGGTGTCTTATTCAGAGGGAAATGTATGTGGCTCATCTTTGGTTCCAAGCCACTGTAGATGTTTGAGCTGTTTATGGTGAGGAGCCTTGCAGTTAGAGCAAGGTGGGAGAGAGGGGTGAAGAGGAAATATGAAAGGGAGTTGCATGTTCCCTTGTGTCCCTCACTAAGCCAAGCACAAAACAGCCAAAATGGACAGCAGACAGGAGACACTGGGGTGTGGGGAGGGAGGAACGGGAGCCAAGTTGGCTAGGGTTGGAGTGATCTGTGATGAAAGAGTTGAGGTCAGGAAGGAACTCACAAGGAACACAGATATACGCACATTTAAGCTTCAAACCTAAGCACACCTACCTGGGAGTAGGTTCCATTGATTCACCATGACTTACTTCTGAGTAGAACAAAATGCAGCTTTTGGTATGCAATATTATTAGTTCATTAAAAATAATGTATAGGGACAAAGGTGGTATATAAATTATGTAAGCAAACTATATAAATCGATCATAATAACCACTACAGCATTTGTACAAGAAAATCCAGTGGAAGATCCAGGTGTTTTGCTTTCTTCTGTATTATTGGATTACAGAAGCTTTTCCCCACCCCTATCCCTCTCTTCCCAGGAAAGATTTTGAAACCTAACTTTTATAGGAGAAAGCAACTCTTAGTCTATGAAAGCTCTTATCCATATCTCTCACATTGTGGCTGTTTGCCATCTTGCGGCGAACTGCTTTTCAGCTACATTCACTTTATTGCCATCTGCTGCAATGATGTTAAAATGCCTAGGAAGGTTTTGTAAAATCTCCCTACAGAGCAATTTGTTCACAGGACTTTATGGGTCACACACGCACACACAATCATTTGATAGCCTTCTTTAATTCTTTCTTCATGTAAAGCATAATGAGAAGATTCTTCTATACATTCATTAGTGGTTGCCCCAGCATGTGATGGGCTGTCCAGATCCAGGTTGCTGCTCTGATTATACTGTTCTGGGTGTAGCTCCAGCAGGGATGGGGAAACTCAGACCTAGGGCTCAAATATAGCACTTAAACCTTCACCAACTGGCCCTTGGTGCTTTCCCTGGTCCAAGTCCCCCCTGGTCATACCCCTCAATGGCCCTACTTCACACCTTCCCTAAATTGTTGTTGAATCATGCCCTTGACCTGTGATTGTGCTTCTTGCTTGTGAAAATGGAGAGTAGAGAAGTGTGTGTGTTGGAATGTAGCCTGTAGTACAGAGTCAAATCCATCGGTCTACCCACTTTTGCCTTTGCCATCCCCTCCCCCTACAGGCATTTGGGTCTTGGAGGGTGTCCATGAAGGAAGGTGGCCCTCAGGATGAAAACAGGTTGTCACCACTACAATGCACTCTTACCATTTCTTCTTCATACACAATAACAGTGACTTTAACTGGACTGAGTTTGATGGACATCAGGGATGAGAGAAAGAACCCCTCATTTTCTTAAGAAAGTGTGTGTGCATGAAGGAAAAGCAGATGACATATGTGGTAACAATGAACATATGTGGTATGATGACATATGTGGTAACAATGAACATGCATGAGGGACAAGGTTGTGGTGACAAGCCCCGTTCATTCTATTCATCCCAGTAGCACTGCCGCAATTTCCCATCCTTTTGGTTCCAGCTGCGTGGCAGAAGCCGCAGCTATGGGTTTAAGTTACAGAAGATTCAAAATTAGGAGAAACATTATGGTTTCGTTTGACCATCAGGAGAATCTCCGTAATAGTAAAAGCAGTTTGACAATGGAATGGATCTTCAGTTAGAAGCTGAGCAGCAATCTTTTGAGGATTGTCTACCTTTTGAGCATCCCTGCTGACTCTCTTGCACGATCGTTTTAAATACTATATCACCAAGTTGGAGGGAGGCTTGTAAGCTATGTATACTAAATAGGGCTGGGAAGGCCTGGAAAAAAACGGGGGGGGGGACAGAGAAAACCTGGTTTCCCCCCTCCCCAATTTTCTGGGTTTTTTCCCAGGCCTTCCCATCTCTAATACTAAATCATAGAACCATATAGTATATTTAGTCTACAAGCCCCCCGGCCCCTTCCAACTTTACAGTCCTATGATTTAGTACTTAAAAGCTCGAGCTTTCACAAATGCAAACGGTGGGGCAAAAACCTCAACTACTTATGGCGACTTTATCACTGACATTTTTCTGAAGCCAAATCCCTCAGCATTTGAGGACTCAATGAAAACATGTGGGTGAGCTAAAAATGCAATGCGTGTAAATACCCACATGAACTGGGTTCTTCATTACTAACTATTCGTCTGCTTCTCTGAGCATCATTCCCACTGGATTCATCATTTTTCCCTTCGTGACTAGGGATGGATGAATCTGTCCATTTCAGTTCTCTTGGTTTCTCATTTTCCCAATCTTAAATTCAGTTCTTTACATTTCTTTACTGATTTGCGAGGGGTGAGGGTTAAACTCATTGTGAAAATTCATCAGCCTTTTTGTGCAAATTTCTCCTAATTTTGTATGCCAAATACACACATTTTTGCAAAGCTATTTCTCCAAACATAATGCGATTGACATAATGCAATTGGTCTTTTTTATCCACATTTTTTGGTGTGTGTTTTTGTACTCATTATTTGCCTGGAGATCTGTGCTGCAAAATTCAGAGCAGTGCACGTTTTGAGGGATAACTGTGGTTTGATTACATTGCTGTTTCAGAAAGTGTGTTTTTTGTAGGTTCACCTTTAAATGTGAACTGAATTGAATTCCTCACCCATCCCTAATTGTGTCATACTTGTGGAAAAAACCTTTTCTGTCATAGTTAGTAGTCTTTCCTGGCTGTAGAATGTTTTCCCCATCTCCTGCCAAGCTTGAGCTATAACTTTATTACTCGGTTTGTGAGTAACATTTTAAAATTATTATTAGCAGAAGTGGCAGTGATAGGAGGAGAGGGAGGAGAAGGAGCAAAGGGAGGCAGAAGACACAATGTTATTGCGTTAAGAGCAATCACATTGCTGCTCAGTCTGGTCTTCCTAATATGGGAGGTTCAAGAGCTTTGGAAATTAGGCAGAGCAAATTTCCCTGTAAACTAATTTATAATGAAGCGGAGAAATAAACAATGGAAATGTAATGCACTCAGCACACTTGAAATTGGCAAGGCTGGGGAACAGAAGAAAATAAGATGTGGGACTTAAGGTGACAAAGCTGGAGGGCTGATAAGTGAAATAAAGAGAATCATCTGAATAGAAAGGAAAGAAACTAAATTAAAGAACTGTGGCATAATGAATACTTCATTTAGAACCTTCCTCCAAGAGAACAGAGTTGGAATCCACCCCGGGGTCGGTGTTCATTGCAGAATTTACAGAAAAGGTAGACCTACCATGTAGTTCTCCTAATTTATTGACACCTGCACAGCACTTAACAATGTCTCCATATTTCAGCCACTTACCATTTACAGTTTCACTTTTGCAAATGAGAAGTACCTGGGACAAAAATAAATCACACAAAATCCACTTATTTTTGCCACTGGGGTGCATCTTCACATATCCTGTCCTAGCCAATATTAACCTCTGTATGTGTATGTGTGTGTTTGTGTGTGTTTTTTTTTAAAAGTTCCATGCGGTTTTTCAAGCCAAAATCAACCCAGAGAAACAGAGAAGGGCTCTTCTTCTGACATAGAAGTGGCTATTCGTATTAGGACCTTTCACACACACACCCCAACTTGGAGTAGAAAAATACAAATAAAACACTATGTGTCTATTTTATACCACAGTTTGTCCAATTTAGACAACATTGGAAGTCGCTTGGGTAGAGAGCTACCTGATAAAACTGGCTGTGTCCAATTTTTAAAGATTTTGAAGGAGTTTTAAGTGGGACAAGAAAATACAGATTTTGGATTTATTTATTTTGCATTTTAGCATACTATTCTCAGCATCCGTAACAAACTGCAGTTCCTTGGATTCTTTAGGGGAAACCATGACTGTTTAAAGTGGTATTGTAGCATTTTCAATGTACAGTGGTACCTTGGGTTAAGAACTTAATTCATTCTGGAGGTCCGTTCTTAACCTGAAACTGTTCTTAACCTGATGTACTACTTTAGCTAATGGGGCCTCCCGCTGCCGCCGCACCACGATTTCTGTTCTCATCCTGAAGCAAAGTTCTTAACCCAAAGTACTATTTCTGGGTTAGCGGAGTCTGTAACCTGAAGCGCCTGTAACCTGAAGCGTCTGTAACCCAAGGTACCACTATATGGGGTGAATGTGGCCTAAGTTTTAGATCTCACCTTGTACCCCCAAAAATGCCTAAGGGAGCTCACAAAACCCAAACTTACCTGTCAAATTCCCACACATACCTGCCATAATTCTGATAAACTCACTTAATAACTCTCACCATTAAAAGACCCAGGAGCAGCAGTCAACCAAGCCGATTTTCCAGCTAGTAGTTAAAACCACCACCTCACCTGGCTCCAAAGGCAACCAGGAGGGGTAGGTGGATGTTGTGAAATCCAATAAAGCCAGAGGCCAGATAGAGTGTGCTGGACTAGCCCCCATCTCAGCCCATCCCTCTGGCACTGATGAATTTGCGGGTGTGGCCGAGGCCATTCCAGTGCCCGAGACTGCCAGAGCCCAATGGGTTGGGTAGCAATGGCGGATGTGGATTGCAGGAGCTGATTAAATAATAAATATGCTAGAAGAGCAACAGTGTATCTTCATGATAAACATCTCAGGAATGCAATGGAGAAGGTCCGCATGCATGTTTTCTCTGGTCATCACCATTAAATAGATGCATTGTTATTCCTGAATCAATTGCATTTCAGCACCATTTCATTCTAATCAGATCGTCAATAACCCCTGGATAGCATTTAGCATTCAGCAGCCCAGAAACCACCAGCTTTCTAGTTTTCCTTCTTAATTATGTTTGGAAACAAGCGTGCTCACATTTCTCCCACAGAGCCTGTGCAACCTGATTTAATAAACAAGGCAAGAGATTACCTCTCGCTGTGGGAAGAGTCGCATGAGGATTTGATCTCTGCACTTCTGCAAACTGGGAATCCCTTAGTCCGATTGTGTTAAATAAATGTGGTAATTCATACCATATTTGCATTGTAAGCTGCTGAAGGGGAAATCGAGAAGCTTTGCTGCAAGTGACTTATGTATTACATGCGGATCCCACTTACCAGACACAGTGCATTCCATGGAAATCATTCGTTAGGTGAGCATTTGAGTAATGAGTCCACAATTTCCATTATTTCCTATGGAAATATTTCAAATGCAGGATTTGTCTGCTCTCTTTCCCTCCTCGCTTTATGGCTGTAGCCAATCAGCAAAAGAAAGACAAAGTAAAAAAAAAAAAAAAGCTGATTTGTACCCAAACTCTCCTGCTCCCTGATTTTTCCAATCTCTCCTGTTCTCTGATTTGTCCAATCTTACCCCTCAGTCCCTCTTTCCATGGTTTCTGCCTGAAAATGGCTGCCACTGACCAGCAAACCACAAACAGAACAAGGAAGTAAGGAAGTTGGCTGTTCAGTTAAGTCAGGGGTCAGCAAACTTACCGCACCTCGAGCTGGTGTCTCCAGCACTGATCGCACAGTGGGCCCGAAGGCAGGGGAGCGCATGCCCATATGCATGCACACACACTATTTCCGGCACACTTCCGGGCTGGAAGAGCACCAGAAATAGCTTGTGTGCATGTGCACAGGCCTCCTCCAACCCGGATGTGGACCGGAAATAACGCTTGCGCATGCACACAAGCTATTTCCAGTGCTCCTCTGACCTGGAAGTGGGCAGCTGTGCAGTGCCAGTAAGAGTGGGTGGTGGCAGTGTGTGGTGGGGGTCGCTGTGGGCCTTATCTGGGCCCCGGGCCTTAGTTTGGAGACCCCTGAGATAAGTGAATCTGTGGAGCATATTGCGAGGTCTCGCCATAATTCTTTACATGCGGATAAGTGAATTTTCAGGTAGTGAGTGTGCGGAAAGTAAGACCAAGTATATTTGTTTGTAGAGATTTGTGAGGGGAGAAAAGTGCAAAAGGGCCAGTCCCTCCTAACTGAGGATATTGAAGAGGCACCCATTTAGGACTGTGCAGTATTGCCAGGAAGGAAAACTTTCTGCTAAATTCCAAAATTCTGTGCATCTCTGCAACAGAAAGACTTCAACTTAAGAAGTACACAGCTGGGCTTATTCAGGAGATAAGGATTTCAGTCCTCCAATACCTTTCAAAATACATTTTCCAGATTTGACATTCAATGCACAACCACCACAATGATCACTCTCTCTCCCCCCCCCCCTTCTTTCAGGTAACATTCATCTGAATAATGATTTGCAGGGGTTTTGTGGGTTTGTTTTTTTAAAAAGTCTACAGCAAATTGCTATAGTAATGGCATGGAAATTATACATTAATCCCCAACATATTCCCTTACCATCTCCCCGCTTTCTCAGCCTGCACCGGTACAGAATGTTTTCTCTGGGGAGAAGGTATTGCAAGATCCAACGCTTGAAAGTTACCATTAAATAGTACAAACAGGGAGCCTTAGACTCCTCCGAGCTATATTAAACCCCATTGTGGTTCTTACAGCGCTAGAATATCATGTTGAACATTTTCGGCACCCAGAGACAGCTTTAAAATGTATTACAATAGCACTCAGAGAACATTTTAATATGCACAGGGAAGCAGCTGAGGAGTTGTGAAAAGCGCTGTAGCTTCCATTCCCCTGGGCCTTTGCTTGCATTGTAATTTTCAGTGCCCAAATCCTGCTCTGATTCTCATCTCGGTTGCATTCAACAAACCAAAGGAAAAATTACCTCTGCACTCTTAGCTCTTTGTAACTCCTGTGCCACATTGCACACATTGCAGCCCCGAAGCAATTACACAGAGTTGTTCGCTAGCCCACAGGTAGGCTGCGCTCCATCTGTGTGAACTAGAACTTAGTCTGCTGGACACACACACACCCATGTACACATAAGACTAGAAAATTGCCCATCACCAGGTTAATGGGGTCACTTACATAGGGAAGAAGACAAAGAGGAGAGTCGTGTTTTCAAAAGTGCCAACTGGAAACCAAAAAAACCCCAACAGTTATGATGGCTCAGTCCATTTCAACATACCAGTTGCTTCTTTGGAAGCAACCAATCAACAATTATTTCAAACATAAGGCTGGATTCAACTAACCCATTGTACCAGTGGAAGCCAGTGCAAGGTCTCCCACTAGTGTAATTGGGCTTTCCCCCTCTCCCCCCCTCCCCACATCCCCCAGATCTGTTCTGGAGGGTCAGGAGAAGCCCCCAGAACAGCTTATGGGAGGTGGAAAGGGGGATCATTCCATCTGGCATGAAGAAATGCTTGTGCTGACTGAACAGTTATCACAGCACAACCAAAATTCTATTCAACTATTGACCCATGAACACAGTTATATACAATACCAATTAACATATTTGAAATAATTATAAAACAGGTAAAAACAGAACCATAAATTAAGATCTTTATGTCAAATTGAATGGCACCGTATATAATTTTGTTCATGTGTAAATGACTGACTTTTGCATTCTTTCTGCTTTCTGTGCCTTTCGGTTTGTATGTGTCTTAGTGTACACTTTCACTGCCCATGTACACACTGCTCACTCACTCACTCCTTCCCTCTCTCCTATCAGTCAGCCCTGTCACTCATGACAGCACTTGCAAGAGTACCAGATTTTTCAAAAGTTGACACTCAGCTGATCATTGGAGCATGCAAAGTACTATGCTTTTGCATGCAGTGATTTGATTTCAAACCAATCAGGCAAAGAAAAATGTGTCTTTGTGACATCAGGTAACGGACATGTGGTTAGCCTGATCCACTGGTCAGATCCAGTAACCAGCCCTGATACCTTGTATCTTTGATCAAGCCATGCCTCCTTTTGTTGTTCATTTGAACCATGAGAAGCATTCAGATCTGCACCAATCTCAATCTGTCTCTAGAATTCAATTCAGGAGCAGAAGCTCTAAGGCTGCCCCCAGAATACTCCAAATCTGTAGGAATTTAATAAAAGTAGTGTTGTGCCAAATATTTATTCCAGGTATATATATATATATTCTTCATAAGTTACTGAGTAGAGTTTTTTCTTATGATCAAGTGGTATATCGATAAGATAAAATAATAAATTAGATTAGATTAGATTGTTGTTGTTTAGTTGTTTAGTCGTTTAGTCGTGTCCGACTCTTTGTGACCCCATGGACCAGAGCACGTCAGGCACTCCTGTCTTCCACTGCCTCCCGCAGCTTGGTCAAACTCATGCTGGTAGCTTCGAGAACGTTGTCCAACCATCTCGTCCTCTGTTGTCCCCTTCTCCTTGTGCCCTCAATCTTTCCCAACATCAGGGTCTTTTCCAGGGAGTCTTCTCTTCTCATGAGAATAGATTAGATTAGATTAGAATTGAATTGAATTGACTGGCACTGGATTTTAGTTTCTTCCTTCTTCCTGGTAGAAGCTTATAGCCCTTGGGTTTGAAAACTTTGGAAGCTGGAGCTATCCCATCCTGTCTCATTCACACATCACTAGCATTGCTTAAAAGAGTGAAAGAAAAACACACAGAGAGAAGTCCAAATTATTAAGGAAAAAGTGTTCTTAACTTACAGCTTCTTCATATTTACAAGGATGGATTTGAATTTGAAGATCACATGGTAGGATCTAGGTCCATGGCTGCCTTATGCAGAAGAGAGAGGGAGAGAAAGAAAAGGAGTGGCGCCTGGGAGTTTGGCAGGAAACCACAAAGTATATCTTCCCCTGACTACCTTTTAGTATCAACGTCCGCTGCCTGGAGGCATGCAAAGTTGCTTACATCTAACAGCAGCAGGAAGGAGGATGGGGACAACACTAGACTTATGTTGGTTCAAACCCTGGCATCTCTAGGTGGGACTGAGAGAGACCCCACCTTCAAACCCCAGAGAGCCACTCCCAGTCAGTGTAGGCAATAGATGGACCAATGGTCTGATGGCATAAGACAGCCTCCTCTATTTCCTAAAACCACACAAGATCAACAGTACTTTCTTATTATAGAGACAAATATTTGCATCTTTAATTTATTATGCTCAAGCAGATTGAAATGAACCATATTGCGAGACTACAGATACAGAAGCAATTGTTTCCTACGGTTATTTAGCATATGCTAGGTTAAACTCTGGTGTATCAAAGAGGGGAGAAATCAGCAAGTTGCTCTTGTTATGATAAAAGGCAGAAGAGAATTAGATTCTGTGCTTTAATCTTTCGTGCATTTCATTCAGTTCGCTACCCACAGAAGCCATATTGGAAATCCTGAATAGCTTATTTTCCCTCCAGGCAGATTTCACTAAATAAAGAGCAGCCTCCTGGGCTTGTGTTTAAAAATCGACTAAATGCTTCCAATTTGGCTCCTCGTTTTTCAGGTGGCTGAATAATGGTCTAAATATGAACTCAAAGGCTGAAGTAGCTCCCTCTGCCTAACAACTGCTACATGGAGGGAGATGGATGGATGCAGCTTTGTGAAACATTTCCAAAAAAGGGGGGAGATGACAGAGGGCATTTCTACAGGGCAGGTTTTAGTTGTTTTAATCATCATTCTCTCTACAAGGAGCCATAGGAACTATAGCTCTGAGGGGAACTTTTAGCAGAAAATTCTTCACCAACTCCCTCACCCAATCCCCAGGATCTTTCATGGTAGGGTGGGGCATCAGGAGAGTAATTTTTATTTTTATACCCCACCCATCTGCCCAGGCTTCCCCAGTCACTCTGGGTGGTTTCCAACAAAATATTAAAAATACAATAAAACATCAAACATTAAAAACTTCCCTAAACAGGGCTGCCTTCAGGTGTCTTCTAAAAGTCAGGTAGTTGTTTATTTCCTTGACATCTGATGGGAGGGCGTTCCACAGGGCGGGCGCCACCACCGAGAAGGCCCTCTGCCTGGATCCCTGTAACCTCACTTCTTGCAGTGAGGGAACCGCCAGAAGGCCCTCGGAGCTGAACAATGGGGGTGAAGACGTATAACAATATGTTTACTTGCAGGATCACCTTACCCTCTATTTGCCCGCTGGACTGCTTCAGTCTTCAGAACTGGCACTTCCACACTTGGCTTACATTCCCAGTATGGACACCTCATTCCACAAATGCCTGCTTTGTGCTGGGGCTTCCTGCTGGCCCTGCAAAGCAATTTGGAGGCTGTGTTAAAGCTCTTTCTTGAGGAGGAGGAGGAAATAACCAGGCAGCCCCTCTTCAGAAGAAGAGATGCTGCTTAGCGTACTTCACTGCAAATGGCAGGCATTGGAAATATATGGCAGAGGCTCTAAAATACATGATAATATTATAAAGCATAAAAGGATATTGCAAAATGGTACAGTTTACATGACAGTTAAAATATATGATTTGACACACCATATATTTTCATCTTTTCCTCCCTAGAAAAACGGTGCAGCTGGCATGTGTTGCATTTCATAGGGGTTGAGCTGTTTAGCTGTGAACTTGCAAAGGCCACCCAGACAGCACACAGGGAGGAAAGACTGGTTGGTAGAGTGGGAAAGTAAAAGGCATGATTGCAGGCATACAAAGAAAGAGAAGAGATTTATGCCACCCTAAAGGAAATCAGATGCTTTAGCACAGGCATGTCCAACAGGTAGATTGTGATCTACCAGTAGATCACTGGACATCTGTGGTAGATGGCTGGATGTCTGTGGTAGATCACGGTAGATCTCTCCCCCCCCCCGAAAAAAAGCTTTGGCTCCCCCCAAAAAAGCTCAACAACTTTCCATGTCAATAACAATGGGTAGATCACAGCCAGTATTTTTATAATGTGAGTAGATCGCAGTCTATTGGGAGTTGGACGTGTCTGTGCAGATAGAGATTTACCCTGTATTCTTCCTATTCTGGGTCAAACTGGTCTTCCCACTGGATGAATGGTATATTCCTCCAGGAGTCTTTGCCCTGAGGAATGTGCCAAGGAGGAAGGAAATGGAAAGAGCCTTATGGATCAGGCCAGTGGCCCATCTAGTCCAGCATCCTGTTCTCAGCCAGATGCCTGTGGGAAACCTGCAAGCAGAAACCAAGCACAAGACCACTCTCCTTTCCTGCAGTTTCCAGCAACTGGTAAGATGGAAAAGATGGTGCTCTTCTTTCTAACTTATCCTAGCCACCTGTGCTGGATAGATGAGGTAGTGGTGGGGAGAGACTTATGCCTTTCTTCTTCTTCTTCTTCTTCTTCTTCTTCTTCTTCTTCTTCCTCTTCCTCTTCCTCTTCCTCTTCCTCTTCCTCTTCCTCTTCCTCTTCCTCTTCCTCTTCTTTCTTTCTTTCTTTCTTTCTTTCTTTCATGATCACTCGTAGCCGAGTAAGATTGTCTTCCACAAACACGGTTTTAACAACGAGTCTGTTAGTGACTGTGGAGGCCAATTCTGGATCTACACATCCTTCCACAGTGGGGATATTGGTTTCCGGGCAGGAGTTGATCACGGTGTGGATGTGCCAAGTGTGCCTTCCTCTTAGCATGTTTCTCCCTTTCGTCCTGAGTTTGAGTGTCTTCAAAGCCCATGACACCTTTGGTGAAGGCTGTTCTCCAACTGGAATGCTCGGAGGCAAATGTTTCCTAGTTGTTGGTGTTTATGCTATATTTTTAAAAATTTGCCTTGAGACAGTCTTGAAACCTCTTTTGTTGACCACCAGCATTACGCTTTCCATTTTTAAGTTCGGAATAGAGTAGTTGCTTTGGAAGATGATAATCAGGCAGCCACACAACATGACCAGTCCAACAAAGTTGATGTTGAAGAATCATTGCTTCAACACTGGTGATCTTTGTTTCTTCCAGTACACTGGTATTAGTTCGCCTGTCCTCCCAAGTGATGTGTAAAAATTTTTGGAGACACCGTTGATGGAATCTTTCGAGGAGTTGCAGATGGCATTTATAAGTGTCCATGTTTCACAAGCATGCAGTAAGGTTGGTAGTACAATAGCTTTGTAAACAAGCATTTTGGTTTCCCTGCAAATGTACCGGTCCTCAAAGACTCTGCACTTCAATCGGGAGAAAGCTGCAATCGCAGAGCTCAGGCGATGCTGCATTACTTATTTAATTGGGAGTGTGTTTTTAATCTCACCTTCAAACATCCAGGATGGCTTTAGAGATGCATAAAAGGGAAATGCAAATAAAATATTTTTGAAAAAATGTTGATAGAATAAAAAAAAGACTAGTACAAACAAGATCAGGAACTGAAAAATATCAACAAATTTCATGAAGTGTGGCAAATGATTTAAAAGGAGCAGGGGCAGCTGGTCAGGTGGATCAGAGCACATGTGCTAGCTTCCTAGCAGATGGGAGGGAGGGATGAAGCAGCAGGGAGGTCAGCGCAGTGCAAACACTCTGACAAGAGCACAGGATTGGCTCTGCCAGTGTATGTGCCCACCATGTCTACCTCCTTGTTGCCTCGTGCTCCAGGTAAACAGCAGCGACTCACCTACTGAAAAACTAGTGCAGCTGCTGTGTCCCAGTGAGGGAGCTGCTTATGCTTTCAAGAATGCAATGGTTTTGCCTGGCACTGAAAATATACCAGGTGGATCCAGGTGAACATTCCAGGGGATAGCATTCCATAACAGGGGTGCCACCACCAAGGAAGCCCTGTCCCTCACTGCCACCCAGATGACAGGGGCAGCCAGTCCTAGCTCCAGTAATAGTTTACATAGCCAATGGCCTATTCTTAGATGTGATTTATTTATATTTGTCTGACAAAATTTATATAACTGCTTATTAATCTTTAAAAGACAATCTCTATAATATAAAATATAATAAATTATAGATAAAATCAACAGACTTTTAAAACAAGTAGACATAATGAAAATTATCAAAATCTAGATTAAAATTAGTCATCTTATAAACAACTATGCATGATAAAATGACATGTTTGGATAGGCTTGCCCAAACGAAACAAAAAAATAATGCATTTAGCAGTTATCAAAAATAATACAATGAAAAAACTTGCCAGATATCAATAGACAGAGAGTTCTGGAGTGTAGGTGCTACCACACTAAAAGACTGATTCCTTACAAGGTATAATGAAAATTAAACTGCACAATAAAACCCCCAGTGTATTTTAAGAATCATAGAATCATAGAAGGGACCTCAACTAAGAGCCTTTTTCAGGGCTGTATTTTTATTATACTTCATTATATTTCAGTCCAAGTCACAACTTAACCTTCCTCTCCCCTTGTTTTTTAAGCAAAGGGTTTGGTGCCTCGGGAAGCAGTTAGTAGCGCACAGATTCATTTACCACTTTAAAACTGTAGCCCCTGAATGTTTAGAACTAGCGAGCTGGCAAGAGAAGGATGTATTCCTGAGGACATGTGGAGTCTGAAACACAGGAAGAAGAGTTTTCCTCCCTCAAGCCAAGCCTTGTCTGAGTACAGGTTCAGAGGCTGGTACATTTACCGAACACTATCCCTGTCAGGGGGAAACAAAAAAGGGAGCAAAAGGAAACTGAAAAATTGATACTGCTTCCAGTAAGGAGGCAAGCGTAAGAGGAGTTCATGGCACATTTCTGGCATAATAATTAGGCATCCAGTGGTGGCTGAAAAACAATAATCAGAAACATAAGGATTTACTAAAGGTAATTGTTGCATATTCCTCACTTCCATACATGGTACAAAGTTCAGTGGACAGTACAGCCAGGTTTAATTGCCTTTGGATGGGGAAAGCACTCAAGAGCTTTATTTGGGATTATTTGCTATAGTTACAAATACACAATCAGACCATAAGTGGAAGCAAAGAGGCGCTCGTTCAGATAGTGGATTCAGTTCACATTCAAAGGCCAACTTCACACATCCCAAAACAAACCAAGAGCCAAAGCACCTTTGAAATCTGCTGGTCTCTGAATTTTGCATTTCTCCAGCCATGTGTACAAAGCAAAAATGCATATACTAAACTAAAACGCGTATGCAAAAATAGCAGAAATAACTTGTGGAAATGTGTATATTAGGGAAGGTCACTTTGCAAACATGCAGTTTTTCATACAAATGTGTATATTAGGAGAAATTTGCACTAAAATGCTGGTGAATTATTATGAGGTCCTTTTTTAAAACACACACAAAAACACACACACCACCCTGTGAACAGATCTTGAAACGTGGAGAATTTGGAAAAATGATAAAGTGAGAGGCTGTGGCTGTGCAAGCAGGAATTGAGCAGGAAAATCAATAGTCTCGTGGGTTTGGGGTTTCTTAAAATGCTTACTGAGTCCTTTTATGGGTACCATTGCAGGTACCAATGGACACATTGGCACCTACAGATACCACATTGGGAACCCCTGAAGGTACACTACAGATCTGCAAAAGCTTACTTCCTACTGGGGAAAAAAATGATGCTGGCACTTCCATTCTTGCGTTAGGATTTTTCTGAGCCAATGCATCCATTTGTCACCCACTGTTACCAGCTGTGACCTACGGACACAAGCCATCCATCCCTGTCTGAATTCATATCTACAAGTCACAGCTCTCTCCACATTTTGTTTTGACTTGACTCTTTATTCCAAAGAAACTTCATGAGGATCAATTACTTTGAGATAAATGAATGCTTAGAAAGAGAGAAAGGGCTTTCTGTAGGGCAGGAGGACTTCTGTCTAGAAACATGTAAATATCTGCCCGGGGCTGTATCAGAATTTTAAAAGAAAGGCATGTAAATTTCAGATATGAACTAAGTTACTGCGTCTGTTTCAGACAACAAAGTCTGCTCTCAGGCAAATCATTTCATCTCCCTGGCCTTTGGTCATGTCACACCTTCAAAATGGAAAGGGTTTCCAGCCACCCCCAACCTCATGGAGATGCCAGAGGGCTACATTGCTTCAATTAAGCACTCACAGAAGCAAAGGCTCTGCACGAGTCGGGAGCATTTTAATTGCACAGCACGTAAGGCAAACATGGATCCATTGCAGGCTAGAATTGTTACAGTGGAATGGAAGTGATAAAATCAGATACAAGAAGAGAGGATTTGATCTGTACTGCTTCGCATCAATAGATAGTAGAAAAGAAGCGCAGAGAGCCAGCCCAATATATGGAATATCCTTAAGTGAAACGGTCCCAAGGAGAATTTGCAATCCTCTCTGTTCTGTGTTGCCTCAGTTCTGGTTACTCTCATATGTTGCCTTATTCTGTTAAATTATCTGTTTTCATTTATTGAGGGTTTTTTAGTTACATTTTTTTTGAGGGGAGGATCCCCACCTTGTGGACAAAAAGGTGTGGAATGTGAATATTTCAATATGTAAATGAACACGCACAACTCCTTGTGCCAGGAGCGCTCCACAAATAGATGTATCTCTGTGGTATTTTGAGCAGATTGTGCCATTTATTTGATAGTGATGGTTATGATGATGGCAATGACACCAATAGTGATTTTAAACATCCACTCTACAGGATGGGAAATGTCACCGTCACTTTTCAAAGAGATGGACATCGTTTTCCCTGCTCAGACAAGAAGGTCTTACGGTGTCTGTTGCTCAGATTCCACAATGAGATGCATGCAAATGACAGAGAGAGAGTCAGTGAAGTGATATTTGATCAAGAGCGTGAAGATGATTTTAATTAGCACCAGGATGAACTTGGGGTGACCTTTGCTCTCTGATGGTCGGCCCCTGCTTGGCAAAACACACTTTCTCAGGCCTTTGTAGACCTGTCACTCTGGAAAGGAAGGAGGCACCAGACACTGAAAAGCTTTTCCAATGAAGGCAGTGGGTGTTTGCAGGCAATACAGTGCCCCTTCTCGATTAAAACAGTTTCTGCTCAGTGGATGGAGGATGGAACTGAGTGAAGACTGGAGATCTTATATCACTTCTCTAACATCTTGGAATTTGCTTTAAGAACCTCTTGTTCTCTTGTCTTTGTTCCTGGTGCTCCAGAGTTGTACATCTGTGTTTGTATGAAGGGACATACCAGAAATGTATTCCTGTTCTGCTCTTCCTCATCATATCTCAGTGTTTCAGCTCTCGGATAACAACCTCTTAATTTGCTTTTTAAACGCTTCTTATTCTCAAGGGAGCATTTCCATGTGGATCTGTTTTCCAAGGATCCCCTGCAACTTTACCACAGAACTGTCATCCATTGCAGAGGATCCTGAGGCGCTAGCACATGCTGTTGGTTCATGTGGAGCAAAAACAAGGCCTAGAAATGTGTCAAGTTCTGCTCTCCTCATTGCAGGAGAATGATATGTAAGGATAGACAAACTGAACATGAGGAAGATGTGTCTTCCATTAGTGATATCTACTCTGAGAAATCCCTGATAGGCTTCCTGGTAACTTCAGTGTTGCTTATAATCTGGATATAGTCCTTTTATGTAGATTGTATTGTGGGTGTGGGAATATCAAAAGTATATCTATCTGTCTCAAATGATAATGAAAACCCTGCTTGCACAGTACCAAAGCAGTAAGCTAAACCACACCACATTTTAAGCAATGCTCCTGGGTCCAAGAGATAAAACTCAAAAGATCATCCATCCACAAATCTGATAAAAATAAAATCGAGGTCATTAAGATGAGAGCCATAGGATCTTTGACTTAGTCTTTGGGGAGTCATACAAGGCTTGCTACTGAGCTACATGACCTGGATACAATCATCAGAGGGCTCAGCAACAAGATCTGATTCAACACACGTTTTCAGCTGCATGTTTATCTATACTTCCATTTTCAAAGGAGGCATAAGGCTGTTGAGCATCCATTTATACTTACTTTGGGCTCAAATGTTAGAGACACTTTCCACTCACCTTAAATCCAAAGCAATATAAAAAGGCAGATAATTTTAGACCATTCTGTCTAAAATACCCTATATATGGGAATGATTCAGAGGAGGATAACTGCATAGCTTTAAATTATATCAGCATTATTGTGGCTGATTTAGAACAGAGCTTCTTCAGTGCCTATTCCCTGTCGCCTCTCTTCTACCTGAAATGCATCTGTGACGTCATCAGCTGGAAAGCTGAGAAATTCCAGCAGGAATTAACATAAATATGAAATAGCACAGCCTCCATAACACGACAAGCAAAGCAACACAAATTATAACGTTAGAAACACCATATTTGGTGACCTAGCATTTTTAAAAACTTGGGGTTTTTTTGCTCAATAAAAAAAAATCCTTTGTCCCAAAGGTTTGCCGTGTGCTGGTGTGTAAGACAGTTTTGATTAACCTTTGAATGAACTTACCTATCCGGTTATATTCATCTAAATCTAACACAAGAAGAATGGACTTGAGCAGGGTTTGTGCGAAATGTTTGGAAAGAGTGATAGACAGGGACTTGTTTTAAGTCAATGAATATTTTTGTTAACATAGGATGTGTGGTTTAGGAAAGATAACCACCAAGGGCCATATACACACAGACCAATTGTCATTACCTGTTGTAGATAATGGATGGGTGCCTATTTTTGGTCTGTGACTCTTGCATTAAAAGAATTGTTAATGGATTGCAAAGATGCGTTTATTTTCCAGCGTTCAGGAGGGACCTGGTAATTCATCTCTAGCTTCGACTATGATCTGAGCAACAGACTTTAAAATCTCTTCTCTCATTTAAGGTGGGCTTTTAAGAGTCCCTGAAGCTCATTTCCAAGCTTGATTCAGAATAAATTCACCAGCACCTGGTAAATTTTATTGAGCTGAGGCATTAATCTAAGGTTACCAGATTCCCCCCCCCCCCAATGAATCCGGGAACACTTTTCAACTTCCTACTAAATAGATGGATTTTGTCAGGGGACTGATTTGTAAATCCAGGGACTGCCCCTGGGAAACAGAGACGTCTGGTAACCTTACATTAATCAGCACAGCGCGCGCACACACACACACACACACACACGTGAATCACAACATACTTTCAAATGCAGACAGACACACAGCCTGTCCTCCTGCTCTTCAACTGATCTGCAGAGAGGATGAGATTTTTTCATTCCCATCAGGACTAAGAAGAGAGGTTTGATACCAAAACACACCCACACCCACATCCACCCACTGCAGCTTCCATTGTTCTGCCACTGCAGATGCCTTTGACATTGGCAAAAATCAAGGATGTCTAACAGGCCATTTTTTAAAAAGTCACCAACCTTGCATTCATGCAATGGGAGCTCAGACATGTGGCACGAGTACAACTGAGATCATTTCCATTATGCCTGAAAAAAGTGAATAATGCCTTGAATGGATGTTAGTGCTTCTGTTTGTAGAACATTCAGTAAGAGACTGCAACTGTCTCAGACTTGTTTGTTTTGCCAGGATGATTTGGTAGTGTTTTTGCAAGGTTCCTCTGCTCTGTATGTTTGCTCTTGAAATATGAGAGGAGACCTAGTTAATTTCTTTGTGGTCCTGTCTATATACCCAACTGTACGAGAGGGAAACTTACTTGGTTTCAGGTGCATGTGAGGAGCAGACTGAACACTGGTTCAGGTTAATGCACTTTGACCCAGGATTCAGCTGGTTGAGGCTGAAACAGCTCCAGACTGCCTCAGGTCAGATGCGGTCTGCCTGGAGAGATCCAGGCCTGTCAAAAGACAGAGGTCAGGCAGCAAGGAGAGGAGGGAGTGAAGGAGACAAGAAGGCAGCTTGCATATATCTTCTTCCTTTCCCTCACTACAAGTTTAATCAGGTTTCTAGCCCCCAAACTGACCTGGGACAATCTGGGGCCAACTCAGTCTGATCCTTGCCCCAACCCAATTGAGGGGCCTTGAACTGTCATGAGGTTGGCTTGGGTGGGAAGGGAGAAGGAGATATGACAGTTGTCGTCCTCCTCCTCCTCATAACCATGTATTTAATTAGGGTTTAAAATCTTGATTAAACACGCAGTCATGAGTGAGGGACAAGGAGAGGCAACCCAGTGGCATGACTAGTTCAGGGCCCAGAGCCAAGTCAGGCCAGCCATTGATCATCCTGGGTTGGACTGGAGCTGCTACTAAGTGCTGGATTGGGCTTCAAATCATATTGGGGTGGGCATGCACAGCTCTGATTGTTACAGTATTATTTTTGAGATTTCTTTGACTGTATGTTTATGCTATTTCCTTAATTAAGAAAAATAAAATCTATAATTACCATTATATTCAATATTATTATATTATAATTACAGGACAAATCTTGACTTTTAATTGGAGCAGTAAGGAGCAGTCAATGAAGTCTTCTCTACTTGTTAAAATACTTTTAGGGGTCTTCATGTAAGCATTTCTGAAGCTACCCTATTCAGGTTTAGTTTCGGTGACATGCTTTGTTTCTGTTTTGCCTTGCAATTCAACAAGCCTGACAAAGTTGTCAGCACCATGTCTGTCATAATAATAATAATAATAATAATAATAATAATAATAATAATAATAATAATTTATTATTTCCCCAGCCACTCTGGGCAACTTCCAACAAAAGATTAAAAATACATTAAAACACCAGTCATTAAAAACTTCCCTAAACAGGGCTGCCTTCAGATGTATTCTAAATGTCAGGCAGTTGTTTATTTCTTTGACATCTGATGGGAGGGCATTCCACAGGGCGGGTGCCACTACCGAGAAGGCCCTCTGCCTGGTTCCCTATAACTTGGCTTCTCGCAGTGAGGGAACTGCCAGAAGGCCCTCAGCAATGGACCTCAGTGTCCGGGGGCTAAACGATGGGGGTGGAGACGCTCCTTCAGGTATACTGGGTTGAGGCCATTTAGGGCTTTAAAGGTCAGCACCAACATTTTTAATTGTGCTTGGAAATGTACTGGGAGCCAATGTAGGTCTTTCAGGACCTGTGTTATATGGTCTCAGCGGCCACTCCCAGTCACCAGTTTAGCTGCGGCATTCTGGATTAGTTGCAGCTTCCGGGTCATCTTCAAAGGTATAGTGCACGTAGAGTGCATTGCAGTAGTCCAAGCAGTAGATAACCAGAGCATGCACCACTCTGGCGAGACAGTCCTCAGGCAGATAGGGTCTCAGCCTACGTACCAGATGGAGCTGGTAAACAGCTGCCCTGGACACAGATTTGACCTGTGCCTCCATGGACAGCTGTGAGTCCAAAATGACTCCCAGGCTGCGCACCTGGTCCTTCAGGGGCACAGTTACCCCATTCAGGACCAGGGAATCCTCCACACCTGCCCGTCTCCTGTCCCCCAAAAACAGTACTTCTGTCTTGTCAGGATTCAACCTCAATCTGTTAGCCACCATCCATCCTCCAACCGCCTCCAGACACTCACACAGGACCTTCACCGCCTTCACTGATTTAAAAGAGAGGTGGAGCTGGGTATCATCCGCATACTGATGAACACCCAGCCCAAACCCCCTGATGATCTCCCCCAGCGTCTGCCTGTAAATGTTGATAAAGCATGGGGGAGAGGACAGAACCCTGAGGGACCCCACAAGTGAGAGCCCAGGGGTCTGAACACTCATCCCCCACCATCACTTTCTGAACACGGCCCAGGAGGAAGGAGCGGAACCACTGTATAACAGTGCCCCCAGCTCCCAGCCCCTCAAGATGGTCCAGAAGGATGTTATGGTCGATGGTATCAAACGCTGCTGAGAGATCCAGCAGAACTAGGAAACAGCTCTCACCTTTGTTCCTAGCCCGCCGGAGATCATCAACCAGTGCGACCAAGGCAGTTTCAGTCCCATGATGAGGCCTGAATCCGATTGGAAGGGATCCAAATGGTCCGCTTCTTCCAGGCGTGCCTGGAGTTGTTCAGCAGCATATCATATGACACCAAGCAGATTGACAAGGAAGCAGTACAGAAATGAAATGAACACAATTTGCATCAGAGGGATTCATTTCTCACAACAACCAAACAAGAAGATTAGAAATGTATGCACTTACCAAATGTAATTTTCCATGGTTATTTGTGCTGCAAATGGTTTGTGTCAATTAATATAGTGCCTTAACGGTACATCTCCATCTCTTCCCCCACCCCCACCCCATGCCATCCAGGGACATCTTAGTTACATTTTTTGTCTATATTTGTTGGGAGTTACTCAGTCTTTTCTTTCATCTTGATAAACACAGATCACAGCTGCTTTGACCTCAATTTGCTGTGATACTATCCATTACTGATTTATTCCACCACTGTCATGCTACACCAGATGCTTAATATTCATGGCAGGGCCTCATCAGCCTTGCATATGATTCCTTGTGAACACAAGAAAAGCTTTTAAGAGACAGTTGTCTCTCCTGATCGAGAAATGTGCCCAAGATGTGAAGAGATGTATTTATTGTATTTCTTTCAAGAATTTACAAAGGGCTTAATATAAAGTGTCTAAGCGGGGAGCAAGAGTATATAAAAATACATAGGATAAACCCTAAAACTGACAAAACATCATTAAAAAAAACACTTCATTGTAGATCAGATTGGCAGTAAACTGAGCACAGCAATTCAGCTGGGGACAGCCTGAATATATGGAGTTCTCCTGCCTCCACAGGCTTATCCATGCAAAGGTGCGTCTCCTTGTACATATTTTGTGGGTGTGTGCAGAGAGACATCTCCTTCATTGAAATAAAGGGGTATCCTTCATGTGGAAGAACTTCACATTCCAACAAAGGGGAAAACATGCTGCCCCCATAGTAACCCTTGTTATGCTGTATTTTAATTGTAAGCCACATAAAAAAAATTGTTAGAAGGTGGTGTACGTGGACCCCAGAATCACCTTGTCTCTGCACTTTTTAAATGAAATCCATTCTGTTTCTGAGTCACTCAATGTTCTGTCTATTTTGATCTGTGATTTGGTTTCCAAGCTGTCCTGTTTAAAATAAATAAAATAAAAATGAAGCTCTTTGTGGTACCCATTCACTCTTATGGGGAATTAAAGAAGAAGAAGCTTTGACCTTTATCTGCTTTTGACAAAAGTGGGTGAAATGTGCAGGCACAGGTTGTGTCACCCCTGCCAACTTGCAGGCCCAGAGGTTTTTATGGGGAAAGTCAAAGAGATTCACTTTTCTCAATAATCCATACTAGGGCAATGCCTTTATTAGGCCAAGTGAAATTAAGACATGCACACTAGCTTCTAGTCACTATGTACTAGCAGACTGGCTTCACAGACAAATGAATATCTACAATGACCATCCAAGATCCTAAAAGCATCTGGTGCTAACAATTGCCTATGACAGAATGCCCCACAATGGTTCTTACACATTACAGCCAGCAAGGTCATATTTTATTGTTGAAAAACTCCTGCAGAGCACCATCCCTCATATTTATGGCTGAACAAGAACTGATACTTCTCTCTCATGTACAGGAGAATGTAATGGTGGTGGCATGTTATGTATAGTTGCTAGGATGTGCATCACAGCATATACAATTACTACCTGCATGGTTTTCTCTGGTGCCAAAATTCTCTGGGGTCAGATCCTGTGTGATCTAGGCATCTTCGTTAACTATGTTCGAAGAGACATTCCATAGGCACTGGAGTCCCGGCTGGAGATGGAACATGGCTAAATATCATGTGGTGGGATAGGACTGGCTATGTGTTATGCACCCCTGTGTCACATATGCATAAACACCACAGAGTGCTGCATGTTGCCCATTCATGTCAGAAAAAATGGCGAGAGCCAAATTGACACAGGGGTTCAAGTGCTGGACTAGGACCTTGGTTCAAGTTCCCACACAGCCTTGAAGCTCTCTGGGTGACCCTGGACCAGTCAAGGGGGGGTCAGTTGTGGGGGTAGAGTGAGAACTCTTTGGGGCAGCAGTGGCAAAAACACAGATGCTGAAGGAAGGGGCACCTATAGGGCAGAAGAGAGATGGACACACAGAGTCACAGATACCCATTCTCTTGCCACATAATCCCATCTTGGGAGGCAACTAGTGTGGAAGGGGGGGCAGAAGGGGTCCCACTTCCAGAAATAGCTGGTCAGGTAGTGAACATGCTGCATTCTGCTGGTGTAGTGCTGGCACTTGCCCTTCCTCTGGTAGGAAATGCTCTGCTGTGGGGGCTGGAGGGGACCAAAAAAGTGGAGGTCAGTGAGGGATAATTGGTGAGGGAATTTGGTGGTGGGGGCAGCAGCAGAAGCACAGATGCTGAAGGGGCAGCATACCCTCCAAAATATGGGCATTTTCATCTGAAAAATGTTGGAGGGTATGGACTAGGGGGGAGAGAGGAGGAGGAGGAGGAGGAGGAGGAGGAGGAGGAGGAGGAGGAGAAGAAGAAGAAGAAGAAGAAGAAGAAGAAGAAGAAGAAGAAGAAGAAGAAGAAGAAGAAAAGAGAGAGAGATTCCAACTGAACCTTAAAATATTTTGAAGCCATGTGGATTACAGGGACAAATAAACTATGCAGTCCACATCAGCAAAGGGTGAAATGAGGTGAATGCAAGATCTGTAATTTCTTGTAATTCCCTTTGAAGGCTTTACTGCCTGTGTGAATCCTGTGTTCAGTTACCTATAGGGCAGGGAAGGAGATTATAAGGGAAGCGATTTCCTCCCCTGCATCTCATCCAAGAGCTAAACTTCAAGTGCAAGTCAGGCAATTTAGCAGACTGAGCGCTGCAGTGTCTTAAAAGGGGAGAGATGGATAATTTCTCTGTGGAAAGCCAAAGGTTTCAGTTTCATTTGAATCTTCTCAAAATATAGAGAAGAGATGGGAAGTAGCTGCTGCTACTCCACCCCCTCGCTTAGCTTTCATTTCACCCTGTACATCTTTGCTAACAAAATATGATCGGCTATTCCTACTGCTTTTTTTATTTTCTTTTGAAGCAGATGCATTAAGAAACTCCGATGGTCATGGAGGACAATGGCTGCAAGCCATGATGGCTATGCTCAGCCTCAGCAGTTGGAGGCAGCTTCTGGGTGTGCTTTTGTGCTCAGATCCTGCTTGTAGGCTTCCCATTGGGGCATCTGGTTGGCCACTGTTGAGAACTGGATGCTGGACTAGATGGGTAACTGGCCTGATCCAGCAGGCTCAGCTTACATTTTTACAACCTTAACTGAAAGACAGCAGCCTTGTCTCTTATACTCTGACCAGATCCTTGCAATCATCTAGAAGCCCTCCTGAGCGCCCTGCCTTCTTCATTCTACACAAACTGAGGCTTTTGATCTAGTGGCACTGCTAATTCAAAACACTGTTCCTATGGAAATCAGGCACTTACAATTTTGTCATTGGCTGAACACTTTTTTCCCCCACCAACTGTTTTTTGAGCATTGATTTGATCCATTGTTGGTCATTTTTTTCAGTACAGTGGTACCTCAGGTTAAGAACTTAATTCATTCCGGAGGTCCATTCTTAACTTGAAACTGTTCTTAACCTGAGGTACCACTTTAGCTAATGGGGCCTCCCGCTGCTGCCGCACAATTTCTGTTCTCATCCTGAAGCAAAGTTCTTAACCCAAGGTACTATTTCTGGGTTAGCCGAGTCTGTGACCTGAAGCGCCTGTAACCCGAGGTACCACTGTATTTTATGGTTTTAGGTTTTTTATTGTTTTAATTATTTCATTGTATAGTGCCATTATATTTTTTAATGAGTTGGTGTGGGTAAATAGTCTTATAAAAATAATAATAAAACATCTGGAGGGCCACCGTTTCCCTTATCCCTAGGGATTTCTACTTATGTTTAACCTGAGCAGGTATCTCTCATGAATTCAGTAGCATCTCTCATGAGCATCTTCTTGAACTTTATGAAGATTGAAAGGTGTGAATGGAAAGGTGGCTCCTAATCTCCAACAGTTCCCAAATATGAACTTACAAAGAGCCCTGCTTGATCAAACTAAGGCTCATCTGGTCTAGCATCCTGTTCTCACAGTGGCCAACCAGCTGCCTGTGGGAAGCCTGAAAACAGGACCTGAGTGCAATATTGTTCCTCCCATTTCTGACTCTCTGCAACTAATATGCAGAGGCTTATTACCTCTGGTGGTGGAGAAGGCCTATAGCTGTGGTTGCCAACTATGGCTGCAGATCTTTACTGGAAAGTCATTTCAGCCAAGCCAGGAGAAATCGTGGGCTGGTGTGTTTCAGACATGTTGAGTTGGTAAATGGCTGTTGCCTGGCTATGCTCTCTATTCCCTTTCTCCCCCACCCTTCCAGTCTGGGTTGCTGATCATTTTCATGGCAACAGCAGCAGCAAAAAGTGCTGTGATGTAGTCCATAAATGTTAATATCGAGATCGTAGAGCTATAGCAAAAAGACTGTTTGCCCTTCACATAGTCAGCTAGGCGTAGCTTGACCCTTTCTGGGTAAGTTATGTCTGCGGCAGCCAGCAATGTACCTCTTGCAGCAATGAAGTGCCATCTTCTGGACTCAAGCCCTTTTTCATTTCACTGCCTTGGGCTTTGCTTTTTAATAACTCAGCAGTTTGAGTATCATTAGGACAGCTTTGACTGTGATAAGATACTGAACATGCATATGAAACACAGAGACTGTTAGCCACACACTGAACCTTCAGCTGCAGTGAGCATCAGTGCAGGATGTATGTTGGTTTGTAAACAAAAGGGCCAGGAAATGGTTGATTGTCAGTTAGCACACAACAGATGGCTCTAAGTGGCCCATAGAGAATGGCCATGGTTGTGGGGCTGAAAGGCTGAAGAATTAGTGCTCTGCTGATCTCAGAACTGGATTGCAAGGCCATCAGGTTACAGGGCCTATGGCTTTCCCAGGCCAGTGTGTAGGGCCCAGTCACTGAGTTGTTTGTTCACCTGGATCACTGCAGATTTTTTACTGCCTGCCGCCTTGTCCCAAGAAGCCAAGCTGTTGACCTCTGTAAGCTACAGTTTCAGTTTCTGTCAATTTCTCATTTTTTCCAATATTAAATTCCATTCTCCACATTTCCACATCAGTTTGCAATTTTTAAAAAAAGCTTTATGAAAATCCAACTGCAATTTAGTGTGATTTTCTTTTAATATACACATTTATGTGTGCAATTTAATGTACACATTTTTGCTGCCTTGCGGGATATGTTCAGGAGAAGAAAACGTTAATCAAATCCTAAGCGGAGTCCCTAAAACAGTTGGATTGTGCCTTGGACTCCTTCTTCCGGCAACTCCTGCAGCCAAGCTGGTGCCAAATGCATTGCTCTGATTTCCTTTGGACCACATCAGCAAGGCCAAGAGGGGGGTTATTGCCTGGGCATCCCATCTCCATACACACTGCCCAGGCTTGCGCTCCAGGAGGTCACTTCAGTGCTGCTAATGCAGCAGTTCACCTTCACCCCTGGAGGCACACTCCATTGTCACTCAAGACAGATGGATGCCAACTGCCCCTCCCGCTCCCCGTATATCTCATGCAATCAAATAGTATGTGATGCAAAAGTCTTCTTTCTGTCCATGACTGTCATGACCTGTGGCCTTGAGACCTTGCAGTAAAGGACACTGATGACAATGAGGTTCAAGTTGTTTCCTCAAGGTGTGGCGGACCATTAGACCCTTATCCAGGACACTCCCAGATAGAAGAAACAGCCCTGGCACCTTTGCTGACCCAAAGGATGGGTCCTTTCTAGTTCTCCAGTTCTCTACCCAGAAGTCAAAGATTACAACATATGCCAGAGCTAACCACACACCAGGACTTGTCAGCCTTCATTAGACTTCAGTTGCTTCTTTCTCTTCACTGGGGAGCATCTTCCTGAAGCTGCCTTAGGTGGATAATGTTTCGGCCAGGCAGTCCCCTTTGGAGCTGTCCAGGGTCCTGTTATCATTGGTCCTCTGCTTTGATCTGCCCTCACTGAACATTGTTTGCTTCTCTGCAAGCCTTACCACCCCATGGAACTTGACAGAAGCACTCAGGACCCTCTGACTAACAGTCAGAGTAGATTTTTAAAAAATAAATAAATGATACTGAGTTTGGTGGGGAAATGATCTGGCCTGGTGTAAGACAGCTTCCCAGGTTCTTCTGTTCTCCTATAGCATCTGGCTGTAAGGTGCTATTGGGATAAATAGTTCAGAAGCTATAGGAAGGGAGGTGCTGTTCCTATGAATGTGGAAATGTTCAGCAGGATGAACAGCAGGTCTGGGACTATGAAGACCTTCATAGTAAAAAACTAAATACAAGCACAATGCCTGCCTCATCTGTGGTTTGATCATAATAATCTTTAAAATGAAACCCAATGGAGTCAATGCATTTGTTGCATGGGAAAGTTGAGTTGGATCATCAAAGTCGGCAAGCATTTAACCTTTGCAACCTCACCACATGGCCACACTCTGTATTACAGGATTCGGGAGCTATGATAGTGCTAGTGTCTAGATGGGAGTGGGAGAATGGACACAGCAGGACTGCAGTGCTGAGGAGACAGGCAAGTATGGATGAAGCTTACAAAGCACCTGCAGGTACAGAATCTGACGTTACACCTACTGGTCCTTAACACTTTGTAAATGTAATTGAAAAGAACAGATCAGAAAGCAGAGCCATGTTCCCACTCTGTGCAAGGGTTACTCAGAGCCACTTTGTTTGAACTCTGCAGTGTAATTAGTTTTTTCCACATTGGGAGAAAGTGAAATGTATCTCATTAATAAGTGCTGGTTCGTGTCAAAGAGGGCTCTGTTGGCCTCTTAGGAACCACTTGATCAGATTCTGCCAGCCTAAGGCAGGGCAGGGAGGGGAATCGTGTTACTTCAGAACAGCCCCTTCTCTAATTAGTTTTCATGCATTTGTGTCATATTTATATTCTGCTTTTACAACCATACAGGAAGCAGGTGGCAATTTGAAAATGAAGGGTTCACAAATAAGAACCCCTTTTGGATTTATTTGTTCTTCTATTGATAGATGTATTATTTGTTTAAAATAATTTAAAATAAAGGGCAAGGTCAATCCTACCAACATGAAATAAAATGATACCAAAACAGCAAGTGATTCAATACTTATTGAACAGAGATGAGCAACTATTTCTGTCCCATTTCAGTCTTGCTTGTATTCAGCTGTAGGTCCATTCTCTCCCATCCCATCATCTGCATTTGGTGCACACTTTTTAATGTAAAATATTGGTTGGCATCTGTCTGTTTCAGGAGACGATGGAGGAGTGTGCCTTTGGGGATGAAGTCAAACTGTTGGAAGGTTACAGAGCCTGCTGTGGCTGTAGAGACATGTTTTGTTGCAGCTGGGGCAGATGAATGTGCTTGGTTTTGCTGCTGCAGATGCATCATGGCATTTCTTCTCTCTGCACTCCTCCCAGTGGCCATTCCTCCTCTGGTCACTGCTATAGATGCATAACCTATCTGTTCCCAAGCACTGTGGTAATCTTCCAGGGATTCCCATGTGGCAGGGTTTGGTGCTGCCAGCTTTCATGACACATTTGAAGACATCTTTGTAACACAGAGTTGGTCTGCCAATGGGCCTGGTGCCTGTAGCCAGCTCTCTGTAGAGCATGTCTTTGGGATCCTAGCGTCTTCCATTCTGTAGACATGACCAAACCAGCATAGATGTTGCTGAGACAGTAGTGTTAACATGCTGAGACTGTGGGCTTTGGGAGAGCACATCTTTTGTCCTGCCATGTGATGTCCAAAATCTTCCTGACACAGTGCATGTGGAGATTTTATTTAAAATCTTATTAAAGATTTTATTTGGTAACAATAGAACATATAGAGTCTCTGTTTTCAAAGTACCTGTTTACGTGATACTGTCACAAAAGTACCTGTTTACATGACGCTGTCACAAAAGCTTTGCTCATATACTATATAAAAGAATAAAATTTTACTGTCTCACCCTCATCTCCCCCCTCCCCTCTCATTACTCTTTCTCCTCAACCCCATATTGCCTATAGCAGTAATGCTTCACTCTGAATATGAAAATGCATTTCTTCGTTCATTCATAAATCCCTTTGGTCCCATTTCCATATTTATCTGCAATTTCTATTTTTTATATGAAAAAACACCTCCGTGTAAATTCACATATAAATATACATTTTAATATACCTAATTTATCAGACTATATATATTAAAACACATACTTTATCTCGATGTACCCATTTATTAACATATTTCAACCTAAAATATGCATATTATACAAATCTGGGTTTGTGTGGTCCTGAGCTGAAAATTGTACAGCAAAATCCAAAGGAGATTTTGCTCCTTTTCCATTTAGGGCCTTAAAGGTCAACACCAACACTTTGAATTGTGGTCGGAAATGTACTGGGATCCAATGTAGGTCTTTCAATACCGGTGTTAGCTGCCGCATTTTGGATTAGATGCAGTTTCCAGGTCACCTTCAAAGGTAGCCCCACATAGAGCACATTGCAGTAGTCCAAGCGGGAGAGAACTAGAGCATACACCACTCTGGCGAGACAGTCTGCAGGCAGGTAGGGTTTCAGTCTGCGTACGAGATGGAGCTGGTAGGCAGCTGCCGTGGACACAGAATTGACCTGCACCTCCATGGGCAGCTGTGAGTCCAATCTACAATTAGTTCATAGCATTCAGATCAAAACAGTTCACATCTTAATTCCCAAAAATGGAATTCCTCATTCAGTTGCAAAATTCATTCATTCAAGTTGTCTCCAAACTAAACAAAACAACAAGAGAGGAAGATGCAGCTTCTAGCCCAGGACTGTTGTGCAGAACTTTTCAGGGGGACTTCAGAATCCTCAGTGGTTTTTCAATGGTTCTTTCTTGTTAATGTAACTTTGTCTTTTGAGTCATTGCAAATGCTTTTCTTGTGGATATCTTTATATTGAGAGAACAATTCTCCCTCTCATATGAGCTTTATTTTTTTTATCTTTTTTGTTCTAGAAAGAGATTGGTGCCATTTAGGAAGCAGAGATGGCCACACACACATAGACACCCTGTGGTGACACTGACAGCATGAGTTTAATCTTCTCAAAATCTTTGGTTTTATGAGGTATAAAAAGCCAACTCAACTTGTGCTCTTAATAAACCCTTCTGAGACGGGGGGGGGGAGTGATTTCTTCCACCCCATCACTGAAATCAGAATCCAGAATGTCCCTGCCTCCTTCACCAAGAAAATTTTCACCATTGTGTGTCTTCCCACTGGCAGCTTCAGATGCTATACTACAGGGGTGAGGGGAAGAGGGCATTAAATTATCCATATCACAGTACCTCTTCCATCATTGTCTCATGGGGAGGCAATGTAGGGAGACATTTTCACGGTCACAGCTGGATTGTTTTGCTTCTGCTGTATATGCAGAATGCAGATAGACCTGAGTGCAACAACCTGTTGAGATGTGTCATCAAAAAACAAAACAATAACCACCATATACTTATCACTTTCAGTTTAATACATATTGGGGGCCAGCATATGTTACTAGCAGCATAGATGAAGGCAACATCATGTGACCAACAGCTGAAATGTAGAAAGAGATAAACTTTTCTTTACTGGCATAATTATGGAAGGGGAGCAGGGCATATCACTCCATCTGTTCTTAGGTTGTGATCCTGTGTCCACTTAAAGGTAAAGGTAAAGGACCCCTGACAGTTAAGTCCAGTTGCAGATGACTCTGGGGTTGCAGTGCTCATCTCCCTTTACAGGCCGAGGGAGCCAGCATTTGTCCACAGACAGTTTTTCCGGGTCATGTGCCCAGCATGACTAAGCTGCTTCTGGTGCAGCGGAACACCGAAGCCAGGGCAGCGCACAGAAACACTGTTTACCTTCCCGCTGGAGCAGTACCTATTTATCTACTTGTACTTTTTGGCATGCTTTCGTGGTATTAAGTCTCCCTGAACTCAGTGGTGCTTACATGTGGTGTAAACATGTATGTGATTGCACTGTTAGTATCACTAATTAATGTATAATTAATTACTGTCAACTTATTGCTTTCTTCCCATTAAAATCTCTCTGGTGGCAATCTCTGCTATCCTCCTCTTTATTTATGTTACACCAGCAATTACAAACATTCCCTTAAAACAAGGTTTTGGTTGGGTTGCTACTTAATATTACGATTGCTTTTTGTGTTGCTTTTTGTGACTATTTTTTAGTTGGTTTTCATATATTTGTGTTTCATTTATTTGTGTTTTCATGTTTGGATCATTGCTGATTTTTGCTATTATAGTTGTATATTTGTAAGCTGTGCACAGGAAAAATGAGATAGATAGAGATATTTTTTAACGCTGCCAAAGTCTCATTTATTTGGGTCTAGCCTGAGACCCAATGATCAGCCTTCTCTCATAGCATGATTTTTTTCCCACTTACAACCAATGCAGAAATGCTGCAGAAATATCTAACATTTGGGCCAGAGATTCCTCACAAACAGAAGCTGACTAGAAGGAGGCATATCTAGTGTGTAAGTACTTCGGCAATCTTTGGTTACCTTAGCAGTTCTCACAGCACACTTTATGGGAACTGTTGAATTAACAATAGTCCTGAGCTCTTCCAATTAAAGCTGGGAGTAATGAGTTTGTGGGAAATCTGGTGTTCATCATACTCTCACTTATCAGGCTTGGGATCTTGATAGCTTACTCTTCTTAGGAGACCAGAAATCAATAGTTACCTCTCCCCAATACTTCTTTTCATTTTGTTTCAAGCCCACAACAAAAGCAATGGACTCCAAAGTCTGGGTACTTTTTCAAGCTCGTTAAATCTGAAAAATTAAGCTGGAAACTTCATAGCACAAGCTTTTTGCAGGATTTTCAATCATGCCACCTTACATTCCAATTACAGACACTCTGCAAACTATCCTTTCTACCAAAACGATTGCTTTCAATACCCAAAATTGATTTTAGCAATGCTAGGAAATTGTTTACTGCATGCTTTCCACATTAACACTGGCAAACTTGAGAGATGGTTACCTTCATGATACTCAGCCGTATACACATTTGCAAGAAAGTATTTGCACTTTTTAGTTAGATTAAATCGACTTCTCTTCCTATAAACAGTGAGAGAAAATATCTACATAGGCTTTTTAAAAAGCAGAGTTTGTGTCCACTTTATATATGACACTGGGCACTTACAAAAAAACCCCACATGGCTTCATTGTTTCTCCAACCAAATAGTTAGCTGGGAGTACAGAACTCTTTCCTATCAATGCACTTCCTTTAATAAACATAAACTTTCTTATTTTAAATCAAGTCTCAGTCTGCCTATTGTTTTCCGACAAATGTGTGCTCCAAGAAAGGATTCATTTAACTAAGCTTAACTTTTGCTGCTGCATACAAACACTATGTGCTGACAGTAAGAACTGTCCCTTATCAACTAAACAATATAAACAAAAATATAGACTGTCAGGGAAGTGATCAAACTAAGGACAGGGAATTTACCCTTTCCAAAGTTGCCACACCAGGCTGACATCTTCATTCAGCTAGCCACTATGACTGCAAGGTCTCACTGTTGGACTCCAACTCCCTAGACAGCCTTGCCCAATGGTCAGGGAGTTGTAGTCCGAAAACAACTGGAGAGTACCAGGCTGGGAAGGCTGTTCTTGGAAGTATGGAGTGGTATACATGGGTTTGTTTGTTTTTTTAAATCAATAATAATAATAATAATAATAATAATAATAATAATAATAATAATATCCCACTTCTCTGGGGCAGCTCACAGCATATTGTCAGATTCTTCTGACAATAATCCTGAAGAGTTAGGTTGAGAGATTGTGACTGGCCAAAATCAGTCATTGAACTTCATGACTGATTAAAGTTTGGGATTTGGAGGTATCCTCAGTCTAAGTCCAACTGCTGAGCATACTAGCTTGTAACCACAGAGAGCTAAAGTCCAATATATATTTGCTAGTCCAGTTTCAGTGTAATAGGGAACATTCAGGGGTGGGGAACATTTTCCAGCTGAGGGTCTGTCCCTTCTGGGTAGCCTTCTGGGGGCCACCTGCATGGGTTGGGTGAAGCCAGAGGCCAAAGTAGACAGAGCAATGAATATTAGTTTTACATTTTCACAATAGGCTAGTTTCTTCACACATCCCTCTCTATCTTCCATCAATGCAATCAAGAAGCATTATCAGAATTCAAGGGCACATGTCAGCCTAGCAAAAGCACTCAAAGCAATGGCAGTGAGGGGTGTGGCTGGGGAAAGAGGGTGTGGCTGGGGAGGGGATATGGCTGTTGAGAGTCCAAAGGGCTACACAGAGAGGACTGCAGAGCCACTTTAAGTTCCCCATCCTGGGCTAGCTAGTGCATCAGTCTACTTTGAAAATAGCATGCAAAATTTTTAATTCTTTTTTTGCATAGAATCAAACGCATCAGAATTTGATGGTGCTCCAGACAGCTGTTGGGACCAGGCACCATCATCTTTAATCCACTCCTGCCTGAAAGCGTTGACTTGTTTCTTGTCTTGACGTTTTCTCCTGCACTCGCTTGCCCCTGGGAGGTACGCTCAAGATAAAGTGGAAGTTCACTGTAAGGCATGTAAGACAACAAGGAAAGTTGTGGGAATCTATCTGTCAGCACTGAAGGGCAGCCTTTATGTGATCTGCCTAGTTAAGTAGCTCAGTTAAGACATATGTCTGGAAATGTGCGGGAGAGACAGTAATAGATTAACTAGCTACACTGAACGTAAACAAAGATCAGTGCTCTCACGTTCGTCAGTTTTGCTTGAAACTTTAGGCTATCAAAAATTTAAATTCAGGATGGGGAGCTTGGCTTGGCAGGTGCATTTGGGGCTTCTCCACATACAAAGTGCAAAGGACAGGCCACCTGTGCTGTCAGCAATAGACTTCTTCTGCATGCTATCACAGGAAAGGAATATAGTAGCAGAAAAAAGTAAGTGCTCTCTTGGAGCAGACCAATAATTCATGTAGTTCAGCATCCTGTTTCTAACCAGAGCCAGCTAGAAAGCCCACAAAGTAAAACATGAAGGTTGACCTGTTGTTTGCTACTCATCACCCAGTATGAAGAAGTATAATATCTCTGAACATGGATGTTCCATCTTACTCTCTGAGCAAATAAATTCTGTTATACCTTCCCACCAGAAAGCTGTCTTCACACACACACACACACACATCACCATTCAAGTAATTTCAGTCAGGGACCATCACTATATATCTTGGGATGATGAAATCCATGTGTCAGTTATACATAACTGTTTTACATATAGCACTTAGAGATTTGTTGTTGCCAAGGTGGTTTTTTAAATAATTTCTCTGGAATAAACAAATAAGGTTATGCACTGTGTCCAGAAGTGGAAGAAAGAGGCAAGACACAGATAGCTAAATGACTAGGGCCACAACTTCATTCAAACATGCAGAGGAGATCTGCAGTGCTCTAACTTTGTGAGAAGCAAGGGTTTTTTTTCAGCTGGAACTCACTGGAACTCAGTTCCAGCCCCTCTCAGGTCGACCCCATGGCCATTATAAGAGAACAAGGGAGGTGTTCATGGTGAGTTGTGGCACTTATTTTTCTAGAAAAATAGCACTAGAGAGAAGTAAGGCAGGAACCAATTGCTGACATCCCCCTCTATGTCTCTTTAAGTGAACAAGCCTACCCTGCCCTGTGCTACAGACTTTAAATGCTTGCAACAGGGGGAAAAAAACTTTAGGTGTTTGTTGTTGCTTGTTTTATTTTATGTATTAGATTTCTAACCTGCCCTTAGGAGAATAGGGCATAGAACAAAAAGTTCTCAACTGGGTTAAAACAATGCAGAAATACAGTATTAAAATCAGCGCAAACAACTGACAATCAGAAGAACAGAGTGGATGCATATATTTCAGGTGTCAGAAGCATATGAAAAAAAAGTTATACAATGAAGGTGCCAGACACATCTCTGTAGGGAAGGAATTCCTAGGAGGTGCCACAGAGAATGCCCTCTCTCAGGCCACTGCAACCCAAACTTCTGAGGGTAGTGGAACCACCAGAAGAACTGCCTCTGCCAATCTTATCACTCAAGAGAGTCTGTAGGGAAGAGAATGATCTTTCATATGTTTGAGGCCTAAGTAGTTTGGGGCTTTAAACACTAATGCTGAGGGAAGCCCCACTATCTCGTTCCCCTCCAAGTCTCCCAGCTTTAGATGTATGAATTGGTGAAGCCAGACAGGACCTCATAATATTAAGGAGCTAGTGGGAGGAATCCCCTGTTACCATAAAGGAATCATTTGGGAGCTATGCTTTTCTACAGCTCCCTGCTCCTCTTAGTGTGAACAGTCATGTTTAACAGATGCAACCCCAGCCATTCCCCTGGTCTATTATGGAGTAAGCACCGGCCACAGACCACCAGCATAGCAAGGAAGAAAATCCCGGCTCAGCCTTCAAACAGCTGGTCTTACTTATACCATTACATGGTGGATAGGAGGATAGATGCTGTGCTGCTGTGCTGCTAGCAGAACAGGCCAGAGAAGCAGGGTGGCAGGTGCCACCAGTTTATATAGTCACTCACTTTATCCCTGTCAACCAACACACAGACACCATGAGAGCTCAGCAAAGAGAAAATAAGTCCCAATTGGACAAGCAAAGCCACTCCAGACTCCCCATAGAATCTCTTCTGAAGAATATTGGATTACTTTAATGAGCTTTCTTTTGCTTTGATTTCCCAGGCTCAGAAATCAGTCATCCTTGGCAGACGGTGAGACTAGTTAGCACCTGGGGAAATCTTAACAACGGGTTGGCCAAATGCCCAGGATGAGGGGGTGGGAGGGGGGCACACAAAGCAAGAATGCAGATTTTACTGTGTGCACTTCAATCAAGAAAATTGAGTCCTTCTTCCAGTATCCCACAGAAGATAAAACCAGGGATCCTTGAGCAACTCAATCTAGGCTTTCAGCAGCTTTCCCTCTCCACATTGGTGGGGAGACCCATTAGAATATTCCATCCTTGGAGGCTGATGGATCCAGCTGGTTTCCAGACAGCTGTGAGCAACGTTCCAGTGCCTGGTGAAGTGACTTGTGCCCTTGTCAAAGCTCTGGCTCAACTGTGGAATACACAGATGACACAGGCTATTGACGTGATTGCCTCAGAGCGCCCTCTCCTCTTTGAGGTTAGGGCAATGAAATAAGTGGGGAGATGCCTTTAATGCAAGTGGAAGGAAACGCTAGATAAACACCAAACACTAGTGAGGACTCATTATCAAGCCTACTTGATAGCAGAGGAGGAGGAGGAGGAGGAGACGTTGACATAATTTAAATAAGCTGATTTGTCCATCCCTAAATCAAACAGCCAGTTTAGAGGTTAGTTATTCTACAGGAACAGCATTCCAGGGATGCATTCTCCACCTTTGTTTGTATCATGAAACAAAAGCCAGGTGAGTCAAGTCCACCTTTATCAGAAGCGACACTGAAACAAAGCACAGGGATAGGGACACACTGTGTGATGGCCTGACTCAATTGGTTAGTCTGGCTTTGTGATACTACCAGGAGCTAGCAGTGCCAATCTTCTTGGCATCATAATGGACAATGCATGGACTGTTTATAAAGAAGTACTGGACTGGGGCAACCCAGTCAGATGGACAGGGTACAAGTAATAAATGATGATGGTGATTATAATGAATGATAATGATGTTCAGTGCAACTCCCTGAAATGCATCTAAAATATCAACATTCCCAAAAGCTCACCAAAATAACATCAGCTTCTTTCCATAGCCCACCTTACAGGGTTCTTGTGAGGCTTAAATACTGGTCTATATACCTTGCAGGAAAAGTGAAATAAAAGTATTCCCACACTGCATTGCATCTTGTTTGTTAGACTATTTTTTCCAGTTTTTCAGTAAAGCCTGAAGGAGAGGTAAATTGCCCTTGCTTTTTTCTCTTTTTTAAGTAAGACCTTTATTGCTGCATAAATGTTTAATTTACATTTTAGAGAGACTGTACAAATGGCAAGTTTTCCAATTAAACCCACAAGAGCTTGCAACCCTTGAAACACCCAGGTAGTTCTAGCAGGACCTAGGAATGAAGACATGTTGGATTATTATCATTAGATCCAAAGGGGAGCCGTAGAGTTTCAGAACCTTTCATGGTCTCACTTTGAATTATGACGCCCTTCCCTTCCTCTTAAATGCAAGCGAGAAACTATATGATTTCCCTTAGGAATGATTTTTATGTACATCTGTGCCCAAGTAAACATTTACACTGGCAATTAACCGCTCTGTACTTCACTCTAGCCCTGGGAGGTAGAAGTGGAAGTGATCGCAATTAAGTATTGTTCTTGTAACCCCAGGAAAATGCAGCAGCTGTTTAGCTGACAACTTACCTTTCCTCTCAGCAGGAGTTAAAAGGTCCCGTCCAGTCAATTGCAGTCAGGATGGCTTCTGTCAATTTACACTTAAGACAGCTTCCTGCTCTACTTGTGACAGCTACTAAAAGGTGGTGCGGGACCCTTGGCAACATCACAACTCCTCAGAGTCTTCTCACTCCCTTACATATCAGGGCTTCAGGCTGCTCCTAACCTTTGATATAGGACCTAGGAGTTCTAGTCAGCAGTGGTGTGTGAAGCTGTGGCATTGCCACCCACTGGAATGTGACAAGGCAGGGCAGTAGCAAGACTGGGGAAGTCAAGCTAGGTGGTGGTGGCACCAACCCTGAGCTCCATTGACCTCACCACTGTCTTGCGCCCATCCCCATGGCAGTGAATGTAACACTGCCATTAGTAGGAAGGTACCACTGCTCTAGTGGGACGTGGGTGGCGCTGTGGTCTAATCCACAGAACCTATGACTTGCTGATCAGAAGGTCGGTGGTTCAAATCCTCACGATGGGGTGAGCTCCCGTTGTTCGGTCCCTGCTCCTGCCAACCTAGCAGTTCAAAAGTACATCAAAGTGCAAATAAATAGGTACCACTCCGGCAGGAAGGTAAATGGCGTTTTCGTGCGCTGCTCTGGTTTGCCAGAAGCAGCTTAGTCATGCTGGCCACATGACCCGGAAGCTGTCTGCAGACAAAACGCCGGCTCCCTCATCCAGTAAAGCGAGATGAGCGCCGCAACCACAGAGTCATCCACGACTGGACTTAATGGTCAGGGGTCCCTTTACCAGGGGTCCCTTTACCCTTTACCACTGCTTCTAAACCTCTCTCCTCCTGCACTACTGCTGACTCCAGCTCATCACAGGGCATAGTTGAAGACTTACCTATTTCCGTTTTTCTCCCTCCCCTCCAGCAGAGCAATGACCATTCTTGGGAGTTCTCCCTTTTTCCAATAGTGCTGCCATCACCATAGGAGCTTGTTCCTGGGGGCCAAGGCACATTATGCCCCCTCAGTGTTTTGTTTTGTGAGGGGGCTGGGCTCCTCCCCAAAATAGTCAATGCGGAGTTGGGTGCAGAGCAATGTCAGGACATCGCATGATGTGCGTGTGACCTCAGGAGGTCGTGTAAGGCCCCCTCGATTTTCCTCAGAAGATGGCGCCTCTGTCTACCACATATGCTCCCTTGCACCATCTCTCCATTCTATAGTCCTCTTCCTCGTTTTCCTCCAAACCATCCTCTGCTAGAACTTGTTAGTTTAGAGAAAAGGAGACTAACAATTGACATGATACAGGTTTATAAAATATAATTGCATGGCCTGGACAGAGTGGATAGAAAAGGGGTTTCCTCCCTCTCTCATAACACTAGAACTCATGAACAAAGCAAAAGATGGGGGATTCATGACAGATAGGAAAAAGTACTTCTTCACACAGTGAAATTATAGAACTCGCTCCCACAAGAAGCAGTAAGGGCCACCAAATTGGATGGCTTTAAAAGGGGATTCTACAGATTCATGGATAAGGCTAGCTGTGGCTACTAGCCATGATGGCTGTGCTCTGCCGCCAAAGTTGGAGACTGTAATGCTTCTGAATATTAGTTGCTGGAAACCTACAGGCATCTCATTGGTCACTGTGAGAACAGAATGCTGGAGTATCCACTGCCCGATCCAGCAGACTTTTCTTATCTTCTTGCAAACTTATGCTTTTAAAGGGAAAACAGTCCTTCCTGCTTTTCCCATTCCTCTGCTTTCCAGCCCTCACCATTATCAAGTCCACCTGGACTGATTTCTGGCTAGCTGGCTTGGGTGGAAAGCCAAACTGTTTAACCTGGACTCATCACAGGTGGTTTCTCTCTGCACATGTAAATACCCAAAAGGTACTGCAAGCTACAGCTGAAATTAAAATACCCTGAACATTCTCCTCAAAGCTCTCCTTTACAAATGCTGGTGGTGGATATTATCCAAATCTGAACACAGAAAATCCAAGGGAGTTGGGTGATGTATTCAGATCCCATTGTGCTGATTCATCAAGAGGATGGCAAAGTCCAAAAAAAGCTCATGACTGGTCTCAGAAATGACTTCATTTTAAGTAAAACAGCTTGGTTGGCTGATTCCAATTCTAAAATCAAGGACAGGCAGGTTTCTCAATCACTAGCGTCTATTTACTTATATGATTAATATACTGCCCTTCAAGCTGAGGTTCCTGGGCAGCTCACAAAATTGAGAAATTCATAACAGGATTTAAGACGTTTTAGATTTACTTCATTATTTAACTAGATCAAAAAGGTTGAATTTTGATGTTGCATAGTGATTCCGAAATGACAAATATTGTGGACACCTTTAAGCATGAAATTCTATTTTACAGAAAACAAGGTAGTATCTGGTAGATGGTTTGGAACAGAATTTCAACACACACACAAATCACAGTGAAATTTGAAAATTCACCACATTTCATGGTTTTGCAAAATTGTCCTGCTGCTCTGAAGTAGGAATGGGCGTGCAAAAAGAAGAAACTAATATGAGAAGAGTCTGAGCAGAGTGTTAACTTCTTCCCACCAATATGCAGCAGCATATGGAAAATGGATGCCACCACTATAGTCAAGAGTCTCCAAGGACTAGAAGGCTATTGTATACAAAAACAACACAAAGTTGCATTGTAACATGCAAAGATGCCTTCAGGGCAGTCTAAAAGCTCGAGGAATCACAATATTTTATTCTGAGGATTGAAGAATTCAAAGCTCTAAGTAACTGGACAAGCGGCATCACACAGTGTGAAGCTGCATATCACAGTGGGAAGACTGGATCTGTCCTTTTTTTAGTACACAGCTGCACATCAGTTTGAAAAGATTCACACTGTTTTGACTTATGAGACTGAGCTTCTTGCAGATGAATCATGCCTTGCACAAATGTGCAGGATAGACCTCAGAAGTAAAATCAAATACACATTTTAGCCAATATGGGGTTTTCCTTCCAAATTGATGATAAAGAAGTCTATTTGAGCCATATGGGTGTAGATACTCTTAAAAGGCTATTCATCTTTCTGTCTATTGGTAAAGGTGTTCTATACTATACTAACTCCAGGTCATCATTCTTGTTCTGTTGTTTATTGTAATCCTGAATTCTTTGTATGTCTATTGAAAAGCCCAAGATAAAAAAAAAGGGGGGGGGAGATACCATTATAGCCATCCATAACAATCTACAGCGCAGAAATGATGAGCATTATGGTATGTTCACACTTCCATTTATTCTGCATCCAGTGCACTCCCGCTGCTAATTTTTGAAACTGATCACAATCATTCAGTTTCTTGCCAAATACTGTTGTTCCATCATTTCTCAAACTAGCTTAAAAACAATTAGAAAATTGGATGCTGTTGTTGTTGTTGGCATCCGTCCATCTTGGGAAACAATGAAGGAGTGCACCTTTGGGGTGAAGTCAATCTGTTGGAAGGTTATAGCTTCTGGCAGTTGTAAGTTGTCTGTGACTCACTCCCATAAAGCACCATGCTCAAGATGCAGGCCTGGTAGACCTTCATCTTGGTATTGAATGTTAGCATCACATTCTTCTGGACCAGAGGTGAGCCATTGCTGTAGTTTCTGTGCCAATATGCTTGTCCAGCTCAGAGCTGATGGAGAGTTTGCTGGGAATGGTGAAACCCAGGTAGACAAAAGCATCTACCACCTCAAGTGTGTGGTCACCTGTGTCGATGCATGGAGTGTAGGCGATGTCCTGACCTAAGATGTTGGTCTTTGTCAGGCTGATGTTAAGGCTGAACTCCCTGTAGGGTTGAAGAAAACAGTTGATGAGTCTCTGTGGAGCCTCCTCTGAGTGTGGTGTCAAGACTGCATCCCCTTGTCAAGCAGAGCAATCTTATGCTTCAATACTCCATACTATTCAGCAGGTGTAACTGGGATTGCACCCTCAACCTCCCACTTGAAGCACCTCACTTGTCTCAGTTAGCTACAGCAGTTTCAACTGCTGCTATTTAACTGCAGGGTTTTCTCTGACTAGCCATATCAAAAAGACCCTGTTTCCCCTGACAAGGAGAGTCAATGGTGTTAATGAGAATGCAGTGTTATCTGGATCAGTTACTTCTACCCTACCTTCTAAACCTATCACATCTTGACACTTCCCATCAGCTCATCTGGAGCGATGTATTACGAGTGACAAAAGAGTTGCTCATCAGTTTGCACATACCCAAGACAGGGTAGAAATCAATAGTCTGACCTTTGAAAGCATTCTTTCCCATAACACATCAACAAAGTCACCAGTTCCCATGGTTATTGGATTCTAGGCCAAGCATTGGTAATGCAGCCAAACTGGCCTGCTTATTTTACAGTGGCACCAAGTTGGGGGTTTAAATAACAATAATTTTTGATCTTCAGATAAATAAAATGTTATTTATTTATTTATTTATTATTTATTTATGTCATATAATTTATACACTGCTTGGTTTTTTTTTTTAAAAAAACCAACAACCTCAAAGTGGTTTACAAAAAGATAAAACAATAAAATCGAGGGGGGAACATTACAACCATACTTTAAAACATAGAAAAGTTAAAATAAAATTACATCAACTTTCTAAGTACCCAAGTAGGCTTGTCTGAAGAAGTGTCTAAAGAACTTTTTTTTTAGCAGGCACAGAAAAGAGTACCGTGAAGGCAATGTGTCCCCAAAATTAAAATACAAATAACAAAAAGGGAGGATGTCATAAGCACATTGTGCAGCCATCATATCTGTCAAGAGAGCCAGTGAACACCAGACAAATAATAGTGTCCCCAGGTGTTTTGAAAAGTAAGAACCACAGATTCCAAATGTCAAGTGAAGCAGGTGGCAAAGATTGTTGCAATCGTTCTGCAATGGTGTATGAAATAAAGTCCTACTGTGTTGCTTGAAATGAATTTGGTTTTATCACACCATGTAAGGCTCTTACATGTCATGTTATTTTTTTCTAGAAGAGCAATGTTCCAAACATTATGAAACCAAGAAGAAACACGGAGGACCAGAAAAAAAATTTCATTTTCATACAATTGAGCTCCACACAGCAATGACCAATACAAATTTGTGATGAGCTCCATGACTATTTTGCACACTGTGGAAATGATGATGCCAATGATGGAAGAAAAATAAGAATGACGGCATACTACACACCAGGATATTAGAAAATGGCAAAAAGGAATCTGCCGCAATTGCTTAATGCATAGATCTGGGTCCAACAAGATGACTGTGTGGCCTTGGCCAATCTCTTTCAGCCTATTCTACCTTGTTGTGAGCATGGAAGGGAATAGCCCTGTGCCCTGCAGCAGAAAGGAAGGACAGTGATTTAATAAACAGCACCTGCAAGAGACAATAGGTTTCCTCCCACCAGAATGAGGAAATGCTAGAAAGATCACAAGCATTGCATGAAGATAATAGCCTGTCCCTACTGATTGTGTCCTTCATGGGTGATTCTGAACATGAATGTTCCATTAGCTGCTGATATATTTATCCTTCATGAACATGCCTTGTCCAGTATTAGAGATCATCCTGATGCTATTGGACTACAACTCTCATTATTTCTGATTAGCTGGTTAAGGCTGATGGGAGTTGAGTTCCAGCATCATTGGAAGGCACCATGCTGGTTTCATTATTTCCCTCTACCCCAAGGCATCTGTGCTTGCAACCACCTTGTGGTAGTGAAGTCCGCAAGTTAATTATGTGCATAACTTTGTATTAAGCTGCCATTAGTTCATAATGAGGCAATCAATGATTAATGGGTATTTTAATAAATCATAGTAGAAGTCTTGTGGAGAGCAGCAAGTCAATTCACACATTAATTAACGATGACCTACCAGCTAAATCTGCAGTTAAAAAATACTAGCCAGCTGCTGGTTCCAATGTCAGATATCATCTTCATCATTAAGAATGACTGGATTGACATGAAGTAAACAATGTTGCTCTGTCTGGACACATTATATGTGAATATTTTTGTAACATACCCTCAAGCTGCGTTTTTTTCTTCATTAGAATAGGGAAGATCCTTTTCCTATTCTTTTTGTTTTCCTACTCCCCTCCAGATTTAATGAAATGACACCCCCCAAAAAAAGGTTCCACTTCCCTCCCTCCCAGATTCTGACTTGTTCTATTCACTGAATGTAAGAAGATAGGAAGAACCTGCTGGTTCAGGTCAATGGTCCATAGAGTCCACCATCTTTTTCTAACAGTAGCCAACAAGATGCCTGGGAAAAACTTCCAAGCAGGACCTCAACACAAGAGCATTCTCCCCTCCTGCCAATTCCAGGAACTGGTATTCAGAAGGATATTGCTTCCAACCAAGGAGGCCAATCAAATGTTTGCATGCTTTGTGCAATTAATGGATCTGTAACTTTAAGCCTTTTTGTGGAAAGCCATGAAGAATTGAAATAGCGTTAGAATTGCAGATTATTACAAAAAGTGTGTGATGTTTAAACAACTGATGGCTCTGTAAGTTTCTCAAAACAACTTTGCTGTTAGCCTCTGAACCGCATTTCCATTGCCCTGTGTCAGACTCAGACTCCTTGGCAGCCTGTCGCTAGTTAGGTCCCAGGCCCAACTGAACCACAATACTGAAAGGAATCCAAATGTCATCCTCTTGCCCTCCATTCCATGAGCTTTCACTCATAAGGGCCTCCTGTGCTCCAATTAACTCACATAAATCCAAGGCCTAACTTGTTTGTTGATGGGGAGTCCATAGCCTAAAGACATAAATTCTTTATTCCCACCTGGTCTTTGCTTGTGGCCTAATGATGCTTTGCTTATAATATATTCTGTCTGAGGTGATTTGAGGGAGAGATTGTGCAAAGATATGTGTTTGGACAAAATTTTCTAGAGAAGGCTATACAAACTTTTTAGGTCTAAACTACTTTAAATTGGGATACTCCCCAGAGCTCATATGAATTTCCCACCCCAATGAACTCAAAATATCTCTCTCTCTCTCTCTCTCTCTCTCTCTCTCTCTCTCTCTCTCTCTCTTACACACACACACACAGACCCCTGAAGTGCTCCTTTTACTTATGCTTGCCCTCAGTTTAGTTTTGGGGAAAACAAAATGCCAAATTGTATTCTCCTCTAGACCCTGTCATTTAGGATTGGCCATTAAGGTTTTAAGTAAAATTTCTGCCTATGTAATTTCCAAGATTCTTTAAACTATTATCATTTGCTATTAAAATATGTGTTTCATGATAATTCCTTATTTAAATAAATGTATTTAATTGTTTAAAATGAAGATTAAAAATGCCCTTTCATGTGGTTTTAAAGTGCCCTTTTGAGTTTGTCCCCCCCCCCACTCCAGTGAAAATTCCTTTCTAAAAAGTCCTGTTTAGATGTAGGATTATTGTTGCTTAGTGCAGAATTATAGGCAATGTGTGTTTCAGTGTATACTTGAGATCTGCTGGTTCCCACTACGGCAGAACGGTACCAAATATCATTATGACTGATGCATCACCACTCCCAGAGACATGCTGTTCTAGAAACCAAAGTAGCTTTATTCCAGGGATCTTTTGTCCAGGGAACGTAGATGTCCCTGAGCATCGTGACACCCTGGGCATCATCACATAGCATCTTTCCCAGGGGTTTTCTATCTGAGGAATATGGCTGAGCCAGAAACCTCAGGCCGTAGCATCATTCTCAATGGTTCCTGGTCAGGGCAGGGCAGCCAGGTTCTGCCAACCACCATGCATGCATGTGTGCATATGGTATAGATCCATATCCCTAGTGCAAGGAGGCTGATTTATTTGTTGCTAAGATAATGTTAGAAGTACCTGGTATAATCACAAGAGCCCACAAACTTACACAAAGATTTCAGCCAAGTTGCCAGATGTTTCTCCCTCCCTGCTAGCTCTGCATCTCTGCTTTGCTGCCAGCCATTTATTTACACATACTTAAACTTTGCTTAACCTTTGTAAACAGCACCAGACCTGATTCCAAAGTGACAGACAACTGTGAAATATAACCATAGTGAAGTGTGAGCAAATGGATTGTGAACTATTTACTGTAAAATAGCCAACGGTGAATATCAGAGTCCTTGCAAACTTTGCATGAGGACTTGGCAGGCATGCTTGAATAAAGTTTCAATTCGTATTTGCATGTCAAGGAAAGCTTTGTTCGTGCATTTTGGGCAAATGCACATTAGCTTAACCTTGTGAGAATGAGGGAGCACCAATAAAGGTCTGGTGCCACCTCGGATCACGGCGAGGAGGGGGACACACACCCAATGCCTTTACCAAAACCTGCTGACATCTGTAATCAATAAAGTGGTGGCCCTTTTGAGTACCCGTACTGCTGTCCTTTGTCTTATTTGTGCTAATGTTATGTGCAGTCTCATTCCTGCCCATGGCTGCACTGCATCTGGGGCAGAAACATGTGGCTGTCCCAGGAAGTAGATGCAGAATCAGGGGTGGGACAAAAAGCACAACTCCACTCCTGACTAGCATGCCATTGTGCATGAGCAATTTCTGAAGGCTTCCTTATTGGAAAGTTTTCCCACTAAGAACATAGGAAGAGCCCTGCCCACCAACAGCGGAAGCAATACATGTGCCTCATGGCTAGGAGCTGTTGATAGCGTTTTCCTCCATGAATTTGTCCAATCCTATTTTAAAGCCATCCAAGCTGGTGAGCATGACACCTTGAGGAGCAAATTTCATAGTTTAATAATAATAATAATAATAATAATAATAATAATAATAATAATTTATACCCTGCCCATGTGGCTAGGTTTCCCCAGCCACTCTGTGAGGCTCCCAACAGAATATTAAAAACACGATGAAACATCAAACATTAAAAACTTCCCTATTTCCTTGACATCTCCTCTTAGGTATCTTTTTTTCTAAACTAAAATGCCCCAAACCTTTCCTCATAGGCAAATTGTTTCAGTGCCTTAATCATTGAGTTTGCCTGTTTCTGATTTCTTTTCCCAGCTTTAAAACACCTATTTTTGATGTGAGGTGACCAGAATTGTGTACAAGTGTGGTCACACCAAATATCTGTATACTGACATTATAATATTGGAAGTTTTATTTTCAAACCCTTTCCCATTGATCCCTAGCATGGGATTTACTCCCAGCCCTCTCTCTTTTTGCCTTTCTTCTGTGTCCTTTCCTCTTTCATTTTGACGCTCTTGCCACGTTGGATGTGGAGGGATTCTTGGACCTGTTGACCTCCTACACTAGGCTGGTTCTATGATTCCATGCTAAAATGCTAAGCAATTACAAACAGTGAGGAAACTGTTAATCTAGATGTGCTGGAGGCATGATTCTATTCTGATGGCTTATATTAAATTGCGTCATTCTTGTGTCCTATGCCAATATTAATATTATTCACATTGTTACAATTATTTTCTCATTTCTTGACTGTTCCTCCATGTCACTGATTATCAGATTGTACTGCCTGGGTGGATTTTTGCTTATGTTCCTGTGTAGACATTGGAGTTTACAATATTAATTCACTCTTGTTTCTCTATTGAACAGCATGCATCAATAAAGCTACTTCATTTCATTTACAATCCTGAATCAGAGGTCCATGTTTCCCAGCTAAGCTTTATCCACTGAATTTGACGCCAGAGTAATAAGAGCAGATTCACATAACCAAAAAGGAACACTGACATTTGTGCATTGCATATGAATGCAATAGGCATATTTTGTTGCATGTTAAAGGAGAGAAATTATCATTTTGATGACTTTGTTACTTGGATAATAGGTGAGCTGACTGTTATTTGCATGATAAACCTTCATAATTATGCAGGCTTCATATGCCTCCACCAATCACCATACCATGTGTTTAACTGAAAACCCACAGTTCTGTGCTCAGCTGATCTGGGGCTCTCTGCTTCCATGAGTGGCACAAAATTCCCAGGGCAGCACTCTATGGACTTTGATTCCCTTTGGAGGAGAAAACCCTGGAGACTTGTGACAATTTGTAATATTTGGTTTATTTACAGTAGGGATAGCCATGATGGGTTCTCCTCTCCCCATAATATTAGTGGGCTACAACAACCACCACCATGGCCAATGATAAGGGATGATGGGATTGCAGTCCAGAAGGCATCACATTGGCTATGCCTAAGCACAGATGGTGATATCATAGGGCAGATTTTTGTTTATAAAAATGGAGGCAAACGGCATATGGACTCATACCAAACAGCAGATTTCGAAAGCCAGTGTGGTGTAGTGGTTAAGAGCGGTAGTCTCGTAATCTGGGGAACCGGGTTCGCGTCTCCGCTTCTACACATGCAGCTGCTGGGTGACCTTGGGCCAGTCACACTTCTTTGAAGTCTCTCAGCCCCACTCACCTCACAGAGTGTTTGTTGTGGGGGAGGAAGGGAAAGGAGAATGTTAGCCGCTCTGAGACTCCTTAAAGGGAGTGAAAGGCGGGATATCAAATCCAAACTCTTCAAACTCTTCTAGAAATCTCCAAGTCAGGAGTGCGTGCTGGCATTTGGGGTTTTCTCAGACTCAGATGACTTTGCCATTCCAACCAGTCCAAAGAGACCAGTGTCTCCAAAGAGACATTCATCAGCAATCCTGAACTGAATAATAACTTGTCAAATCTCAGACAGACATTACTTTAAGGCAGCTGCAGGGGACCTTTAGCCCTGCAGAGGAACTGCAACTCCTGCCAGCCTTAGGAAGCATGACCAATGGCCAGACATTATGGGAGTTGCAGTTCAGCAACAACTGGATGGCCAAAGGTTCCCCATATACGCTTTAAATGGAGATGATATCCTTAACCAAGTTTTGTCTGTAGTAGTGGTACATTATGTATCCATGAAGGATACTTCTCTGCTACTCCCCTGAGTTTTAGAATACCCTCCCAAGGGAAGTGAGACAGACAACAACATCATACACTTCTCAGTAAAGTTGTTGGGCTTTTTTTTAAAAAAAAGATCAGGCTTTTTAAATTTACTATCATGTTTTACCTAGCTGAATAGTTTTTGGTTTATTATACCTCAATTTTTATTATTACATTCTTTGGCATTTTAACCATTTATTTTAATACTGTGTTAATATTTGACGTTTAAGCATACTTTTTTAAAAATGTAGACACTTGAAAATTGAATTAATACTTAGAAATATGGGTTCATGCAGTCACCTTGAGTCCCAGTTACAGTAATCAGACAATTTTCACAACACCGTAGCACGTGATTTTTTTCAGAGAGTTTCGTTTCACCCTGACCATGCAAACTGAAGTTGAATCAGACTTGCTCTGGCACAGTGCTTTTGAGGACAGAAGATTAACTCTGGAAACAAATCCATCATTTAAACAAATAGATGCAGTAAGATCACTCACTAATGCTCCTCTTGACATCACCTGGGGGGGGAGCCAAGGACCCCCCCCCCGCATTTTACAAATGGAAAATCAATGTGCTGGTGTGAATCCCTTTGTCAAACACTGCAGAGTGGATTGAGGGTCAAATGTTGCAATCTGGAGAAACTTATTCTGCTGCATTTTCTCCTGCAGGCCATAGGATCTGGAACCAAAACCATAATTCAAGGGGGGGGGATTTAGGAGACCATGTGTGCGGTTTGAACAGTAAATTCACAGAGCCACCCATTCCTGTTCACAAACAGGCATCTGCTGAGTGAAATTTGTTCCACGCACAGAATTAAAGTGCAGAACTAAAGTGTTTAGGAAAATCGTGAGCTGCTTTCTTGAGATCCTCCAGGACAGAAAAGGGTTGAAAACATCAGCTGAATGATGAATGGATGGCTGGGCGGTGAATGAATGATTTCAACCTACTTTGATCGATCTGTCCTCTCTGTGATATCTGTGTGTTGTCAATTCAGATCAAGGAATAGAAGCACTCAAAGGAGGGCAAAACTCAACACTTTTTTTTAAAAAAAAGCCACACTTTCTTTCTTCAGTGCATGCATATTATCCCTGTTTGTGCCTTTAAAGTATTCATGTAGCTATGGCAACAGGTAATAGAATTTCCCCCATAAATATCCTTGCTTGAAAAACAACTGGGTGTGTTCTTCTAACTTCCCTTGATAAAAGAGAAAATGCAAGAGTAAACAGTGCTCAAATCCATATGGGGGGAGGCGTCACTGAGGAGCAATGCCTCCCTGTACATTTACTTGTCCATTATAGGAACAAAGCGCATGTCACCTTCTTCTCCATCTGACTTTTGCACCCACATATAGAATAAAGAGGCAAGACACAAGAGGGACACGGTATTATTTAAATATCCAAATAAATGCATCTCCAACATATAGCTGTATGAAAACTAAATGGAGGTGTGAGACCAGTGGCGTAGCGTGGGTTGTCAGCACCCGGGGCAAGACAAGTAATTTGCGCCCCCTAACCCGTGGATTTGCGCCCCCTAACCCGTGGATTTGCGCACCCTAACCCTAACCCCCAGATGTTGCGCCCGGTGCGGCCGGGCCCCCCTGCACCCCCCACGCTACGCCACTGTGTGAGATGGCTGCTGCCCCTCGCCATCGCAATGTGTACAGATTTAGCTTCATGAACTGGTTAAGCCTCAAAAGGTCATCCTTTCCCCACCCCTTGAGCCCCATAGCCCTAAGTGGCTAGTCTTGGGAGTCCATGATGAGGATGAATTATCTTCTACAGATGTATCTCAAGACGATGTACAAAATATAATGAAAGAGAGAGAGAGAGAGAGTGTGTGTGAGAGAGAGAGAGAGAGAGAGAGAGAGAGAGAGATTATCTTCTACAGATGTATCTCAAGACGATGTACAAAATATAATGAAAGAGAGAGAGAGAGAGAGAGAGAGAGAGAGAGAGAGAGAGTTTTTTAAAACAACAACAAGAAAGAATCACAAAACCATAATGGTGTCTCAGGGTTCTTGCAGGCGATGCATCTTTTGCTGGTATTTATTCATTGCCCTTCCAGATTTTCCAACCAAACAGCATCCTGGCCTATTGTCCCAATAATTCCCCCAGGTGCAGTATAGGGTACCAGGGAGAAAAACCCTCACTTATCTCAACTAATCAGGGCAGTAATTAACAACAACAACAACAACAACAACAACAACAACAACAACAACAACAACAAATCCTAAACCCTGAAGTGCTCAGAATTATCTATAGAGTTGGGAGTCAAAATCAAAGAGGCCAGTGCTTGAGGCTGAACCATTTTACAATATTGGTGATCACCCCACTCACACAATGTGTCAATACTCCTTAATTCCAGGTGCCCCAGAAGTGAGCACATAGCTGTCCTCAGCCCAGAGATTTTCCTTTTTCCTTGAAGAGGTAGGAAATTGCAGCCACTTATGTTTCTTCAGAGCCCCAAGTCTGACTCTGTGTTTCAGAGGAGATGTTTTGGGTCTTTAGTTCCCATCATTAGGACCACCAGCAGCTTCAGATAGTATGATTTTGCCTTCCAGCTCAATTACATCTTAAACATTCTCTACCATTTCTCTTCCCACCTCTCCAGAGCTGTGAAGTTTCATCACTCACCGTTCTTGTATTTTTTTCTCTCTCAGGTTCCTGAATCCTTCTCTGCTTGTTTTGGCTCCCTTCCAACTGCATTTCTCAGGATGCTGCTGAGAATCGCAATCATAAGGTTGTGTTTGCTGCTGATGCTGCTCCTGTTTGTTTGTTTGTTTGGGCTGTGCACCAGATTTGGCTGAGGCCCAAAGCCTGAGCCTATTTAAAGGAATCCAGGTGTTGCTCGAGTCAGGTTAAGACAACCCCAGATCGCTACTGGTCAGGTTGCGTTGACCCAAACGATCCAGGACTGTCACAAGTCTGTCAGCTCCTGTTTGTTTGTTTGTTTGGGCTGTGCACCAGATTTGGCTGAGGCCCAAAGCCTGAGCCTATTTAAAGGAATCCAGGTGTTGCTCGAGTCAGGTTAAGACAACCCCAGATCGCTACTGGTCAGGTTGCATTGACCCAAACGATCCAGGACTGTCACAAGTCTGTCAGCTCCTGTTTGTTTGTTTGTTTGTTTGTTTGTTTGTTTGGGCTGTGCACCAGATTTGGCTGAGGCCCAAAGCCTGAGCCTATTTAAAGGAATCCAGGTGTTGCTCGAGTCAGGTTAAGACAACCCCAGATCGCTACTGGTCAGGTTGTGTTGACCCAAACGATCCAGGACTTTCACTCCGGCAGGAAGGAGAGGCAGATATGAGCAGGAAGAAAGAGAAACCTTGATAGGGAGGAATCTACCTGGTGGCTATGTCTTCATGAGAGATTCCCACCCAATCTCCATTTCGTTCCTCCAGGCCTCTAATTCTTCCCGCTCCCAGAAGCAGTACAGCACAGGATCAAATCCTGATGTTTACTAGCTGTTAAACAGAATGATTCGGTCCTGTGCAGTGACAGTTTACGAGCTGGCTTCCCTTCAAATCCCATCTGTCCCAGCCAGCAGGGCAAGTTGTCATAAGAACATAAGAGCCTGTTGGATCAGTCCAGCATCTTGCTCTAGCTGTAGCCAACCGAGTGCCTGTGGGAAACCAGCGAGCAGCACAAGAGCCCTCTCCCCTCTCATGGTTTCCAGCAACTGGTATTCAGAAGTATTACTGCCTCAAACGGTGGAGGTAGAGCATAGCCATCATCTGGCATGGTGGGAGTTGTAGTTCAACATCTGGAGGACCACAGTTTCCTCATGTCTGCTAATAAACTTATGTCTATTCAATCTTCCTTTAGTTCCCACTTTCACTGTAATTCCACAAGCCTATACTGCTCTTTCTTCATATTATTATTATAATATCTATGTGCTACCGAGTTCTAGCTTCTTTGGCACTGAAGCTCTAATGAGGCAGAAAGCAGGTTATGGATGTTTTTAACAAGTCAAATAAAAATACCAATGAATCTCTTGAAACAAATCTGTTCACACTCGTAGTTAGCCATACGCAGAGTAGAACCATTGAAATCAATTGACTTAAGCTACTTAAATCCATTCATTTCAGTACATCTTCTTCTCCGAGTAGGACTAATGTTGGCTACCACCCACTAACCTCAATTCCCAGGGTCAAAAGGACTCAGTAAAATTCAGAAGCTGGTTTTCCATGTCAGGGTTCAGTCCTAGGAGAGGTGATCTTAAGAAAAGTCTCATCCAAGTACATAAAGAAGGGATGCTCCTGTTAGAATTCCTGCTCCGTGATTGAGGTCATAGGATTGTTGTCTATCACATGACGGTATATGTTTTTACTCCACAGTGTGGGAAGTGACGGAGACAGGATGTTTGTGCTACTGTGTTCCGTGAAGTGGGACTATTGTCCTTTGTTGTTTTTTTCTCTTTGCTGTCTGATGCTAGAGAGAGAGGGAGCCATGTTGCAGTGCTCCGTGTGTTTTTATATGTAAATAAAGTAAATTAGCCAAAATGCTGAGTTGCTGAGGTCTGTTATGCAAGCTGCGAAGACTCTGCGGATCCCTAGGTGTGCCGATGTCTGTTGGCATCGGTCGCTGTGATGTTTGGACTGAAGAAAGCATTTGAAGCTCCTGAACTATTGACCAGGAGGGAGAGAACATGCCAGGGTCCTACTCGAGTGTAGGATGAGCTCCTGACAGCTCCTTCAGTACTCAGCACTGGCATAAGGGGGCTGGCTGCAGATTCTCCCACAGCTTGTTCACGCACTTCCCTCTCTCATTGACACACACTCAGGTCCACTCAAGCTCTTACTTTGTGGGGACAAAGGCCATATTGTGAGAGAGAGCTTTCCATCACAGCCAGCTGCACATGAGCACTGGCACAACAACAGACCAATGCAAGGAAATATAATTCCCCTCCTGCCCCGTTTTGTAGTCTGGTCCTCTGTGATTTTAGCTTAGCTACATAGTACACAAACTTAGCCAACCCTGTTGTCAAGACTCCAGCTTGACAGTGAAGGTTTATCTACCATTTCACTCTCTGACATCTTAATTCCAGATACTGCTATCAACAGACTTTTCTGCCCAGTGCTGAAAACTATGAATTAGAAACTATGAATTTCTGAATCGCAAGGCTTAGACGTTTACATGGATGTGCTTTTTCCAAGGGACAAAAAATATTGAATCCAACATAAGGCTGAGCAACTGCCACAAGCTCAGATGCAGGAAAAATAGGTGGATGGTTTTGAACCCTCAGGGTTAAAGGGAGGAAAAAATTAAAGCCAGGGGGCTTCTGCTAAGCTCTTCGGATTCTGTAGTCGTGCGGTACACACGCTGCCTCTCATTTTGGAAGTAGGATATAGCCATCATTACTAGGAGCTATTGATCAAACTCAGCCTCTGTGAAATTCTCTAATATCCTTTTAAAGCCATCTGGTGGCCATTGTCACATCCTGTGCTTAACCGGAGATGTTTTGAAAGTTTTACAGCAGCTTATCGCTCAGCTAAACAGGCAAGCTGGTTTTATATGCAACTTTCCCATGCTGATAATTGATCTACTGCAGTAAAAGCTTTTAAAAGGCTCCATCTACCACCACCACCCATCTGCACACATGGCTATCGAGTAGCGGTATATTATGAGGCAAACAGGAGTGATTCAAGTGAGGTTGGATTGCACCATTAACAAGGTATCTTGAACCACTCTGTGGACTCAACAGGCACGCAAAAGCTACATTAAAAAAAAATGCATCTAAACTATCTAGGGAAATGTCCTGAGCTCAGGTGAGGGAATGGTGAGGACCTCTCATTTTGTCAAACAGTTGTTAGTTTTAGTATGTTTTTATGAATCGCTTCCTGTGAAGCATCCCAAAGTAATTTCACATTACAATAAACCATATATATATATAAACACACACAGAGAGAGAGAGAGAGAGAGAATTAGAACAAAAAGGCAAAGGTAGGTAAAGGACCCCTAGACAGTTAAGTCCAGTCAAAGGCGACTATGGGGTTGCAGCGCTCATTTCGCTTCAGGCCAAGGGAGCCGGCATTTGACAGCTTTATGGGTCATGTGGCCCGCGTGACTAAACTGCTTCTGGCACAACGGAACACCGTGACGGAAGCCAGAGCACACGGAAAAGTCATTTACCTTCCTGCCGCAGTGGTACCTTTTTATCTACTTTCACTAGTGTGCTTTCAAACCGCTAGGTTGGCAGAAACTGGGACAGAGCAACTGGAGCTCACCCCGTTGCACGGATTCGAATTGCCGACCTTCTAATCAGTAAGCCCAAGAGGCTCAGTGGTTTAGACTACAATGCCACCTGCTCCCTAGTCAGAACAACAGCATATATAAAAACAATGTCAAATCCAATACAGATAATGCTGGGATACAAATCTCCGCTTAGAAGGGTTATTGAAAGAGGGAAGAAATTGACAGGCAGTGAAAGCCAACAATAATGACACCTGCTTCATATGCAGTGGGAGGGAGTTCCACAAGATAGGTGCTGCCACACTAAAGGCCTGATTCTGAGATCATGCAAAATGGACCTTCTAATAAGAAGGCATCTGCAGATTGCCCTCCCCTGCAGAGGGCAGTGCTTTGTTGGGAAAATAAAGGATGGAACCTTCTTTTAGGTAGCTTCTCTAGGTATGTAAACAGTCATGGCCTTCCCCCAAAGATTTGTGGGAAATGTAGTTTACCAAAGGTGCTGAGAGATGTTAGGAGGCTGCCTATGCCTTTCACCAGAGCTACAATTCTCAGAGTTCCCTCAGAGTGGAGAGGGATTAATTCTTAAACTACTCTGGGAATTGTAGCTCTGTGAGGGGAACAGACGTCTCCTAACAACCTTCAGCACCCAGAATTATTTGGGGGAAGTCATGGCTGTTAAAAGTGGTATCATAGTGCTTTAAATGTCTAGTGTGAACATTACATCTGGGTTGACTGTTACGTAATGTGTGGAGCTGTCCCAAGAGGCGTTCATTAAATGATGCCAGCAGAACACCAATGACTAGATACAGTATTAATGTAAAGTGAGAAGGGCAACTGTGACCTTTATCTTCTTGTAAAATGCCCAAAACCTTTCCTCCCTCCCTCCCTCCCTCCCTCCCCCCCCTCTCTCTCTGTGTGCCACCAAAAAAACCCCACTGTGAACTCAGTGTAGTAGAAGTTTTTATCTGACAGGGCAAAGGCGACAGAGGCAGCCTATGAAATAGGACCGCCAGCTTATCAAGAAATGTCTAGTGGAGCATATATCTGCTTGCCACCAGGAGAGGAAGGAGGTGTCAAGTTTATATCTGCTCCCAGCGTAAGGAGGCCAATGGGTTGCTGTGCTGACAACAGCACTCATCAGAGAAGAACACAAAGTGACTGAAGATGGATAAAAGGAGCAGCTGGGCTTTTCATCCTGCAAGTGCCTCCCCCTGTTAAAAGCCATTTTTAAGATGAATAATTTTGAGATGATTTTAATCCCAGCAACAGTCTGTCAGCTTCTCTCCCTAGAAATAGAGGAGGCCACAACGATGCCTGCTTGTTGCCAGTCCTGCTCTGATGAAGGAATAATTTATGGTTTAGATTTTAATGGCATTAAACTACAGTGGTACTTTGGTTCTCGAACTTAATTCATTCCGGGAGTCCATTCGACTCCCAAAACGTCTGAAAACCAAGGCGTGGCTTCTGATTGGCTGCAAGAGCTTCCTGCACTCAAGCTGAAGCCGCGTCGGATATTCGGCTTCCCAAAAACGTTCGAAAACTGGAACACTTACTTCCAGGTTTTCCACGTTAGGGAGCTGATTTGTTCGACAACTAAACTGTTCATGAACCAAGGAATGATTGAAGTGGGATCTGTGGTTGTGAAGGTGCTCAACCATAATCACCTTTCAGATCAGTCTAATCCCATTAGCCATCACTGAGCATTCTGATCCCTTACATGATCAGGGGAGAATGAGGGCAAGAACGTTAGCTTCACCCTAGGGTCCGGATTTTTACTCTTTGAAATATGGCAACCCTACTTCACCCTTTGTTATCACTCCTGTCACCCTCCATGAGCTGGTCATATAACTTCCAAAGTGCCTATGTGGTGTAACATTTAGAGTGTTGGGTGAGGATCTGGGAAGCCAGGGTTCACTGAGTGGGTCTCTCAGTCTAAATTACCTCAGAGGGTTGTTGTGGGGATAACATGGGGAAGTGGGGAGTTATCTACACCTCCTTGAGCTTCTTGGATGAAAAGTGGGCTATAATTGCAGTGGTAAAGAAATAAATGTGGAGCCTGTTCAACTCAAGTAGCCTCTCTGCATAGTTTAGGAACCCTGATCCTTCAGGGTTCTACACTGGGTGGGGCATACGTTAGTCAAACATGTTCCCTGTTGCAGACATGCACCTTTAACTCAGGGAGGAGAATGAAAAGCAAGATCTGAATTCAGACTATTTTAATAGTCTGAGCATATGGATAGGTGGGTGGGGCATACGTTAGTCAAACATGTTCCCTGTTGCAGACATGCACCTTTAACTCAGGGAGGAGAATGAAAAGCAAGATCTGAATTCAGACTATTTTAATAGTCTGAGCATATGGATAGTGATCAAAGATCCACAGGCACACCAAAAAGAAAGCTGATTCGAAAGGTATTTAAAATACCTGGCAAATGATGAAAAATTGTAGATATTTATTCAAATGAGTAAAAGCCTGATGAAGAGTATCACAATATGAAAGATAAAACAATTGCAACAAAGCTACTACAAGCACTGAAGAGAAGCAACTTAAAGCTGAGTAGATTAGCTGTTTAAGGGGCACAAGAGATTATAAATGAAAAACGAAATATAAGAAGCCAACTATTTTCCTAGTACCATCATCCCATTCCAACTAACTTAAATGCTAAAGGAGTAGACAAAGTTTCACTGTATTATATGGCATTCTAAAACAATCTAGGATAAGTTACATAAGATTTTAAAATAAGAGAGGTGTAGTGGCTTTGTGGAATAATGTGTCAAAGGTCCATATCTACTAGATTTGCTGTACAGATAACAATCTCTAGTTAAATGTAGAAGTCGGCAAATGTGTCTTCTTTTTTGCTCTTCAAAATATGGTGACCCTACTTAGCATAGCTTTAATTAATTTATAGGTAGCATTGACCTTCTCTTTACAAAGATGTTTAACTCACCCAGCCCCTGACTTTTCCCATCATCACTTTGCAATCTTATAACTGGCCTGCAAGCACCTCCAGAGAAGTCTATTTTTTCAGCCTAGTACCTCCACACACATTCTAATATCACTAAGAGCCCAATTTGGCCACAGAGGTTACAACCAGATCAATTTCTCCCTATCTTCCCTACTAGTAATTAACCCATTAGGTTACTATGATCCTGATAAAGAGAAATGATCATCAAAAATGTCCTTGTTCACCGACAAGATCTACCGGCACTCAGTATAAGATCAGCAGCATCTTAATTGGCATTATAATTGATACCCATTTTCTTTTCTGCATTCTTGTAGCTGGAAACCATTACCAGGGCTTCCATCTTCCTACACACCGCATGCTTTCTTCCCTGGAGGTGTGGATTTATTTTATATTTCAATATACTTTTATCTGACTAGTGTCTCCTAGCTTGCAGTCTTGCACATAAATGCCGAGTCATTAGCTGTTCAGCCCACGTAGCTTCCATAGAACTACACTATGTGGCCTTGTTTGATAAGAGAGCAGGAAAGAAGTTATTTTCTGATTTAAAGATACTTTATCTCCCTCGACAGTTTTCATGGCAGTTTTAAAAGTTTGAACAAAACAGTTGGCTTTTCCATTAGAGCAGAGATTGAGGGGGAACACGGATAAAACATGTTAAAATTTTATTAGCCTGCTGAGTTATTGAAATATTGAGATGGAAATCGAGGCACATGATCAGATCTTAGCTCTCTGGGTAACCTGAAAACAAAACATAGATCCTTAATAATTACACTTCCTGAATTCTCCAAGGACATACAGATAACTTGGGGCCATTATAGTTTGGCTTCCACCTGAATCCAAACATGCCACAAACCTCTCAAAATTGATAAGGAATGACACCTATGGACCCAATGGCCACCAGCAAGCCTGTAGTTAGAGAGACTGATGAGTCTTAATACTAGGAGTGGGATCTACAACAACAGGAGATGGGATTCTGAAAGACAGCTAAGGAGAGTCAACTGCCAATATCTGTTGATAGCCAGCAGAACTTAGACATATAGTTGAACATCATTACCTGAAATCTTGCTACTGTACTATCTCTTACTTTTAAACCAATCTGAAAAACATGGATGCAAAGTTATATCTGAGCCATTTAATAAAACTTATTTCCAACCATGAAACTTAATTATTTTTTGTAATGAAATTTTATTGGGGAATTAGACAAACTGATGAAAATTTGATCAGCGACCATTAATCATAATGGCTATTTGTCACTGAACACCAGCTTCTAGGGAGCAATAGCTGGAGGTGGATATTGCCTGCCTGGCTTGCATGTGGGCTTCTCAGAGACATCTGGTTGGCCACTGCAGGAAGGAGGATGCTAAGCTAAGTGGACCTTTGGTGTCATCCAGCAGGTTCTTCTTATGTGCAAATGTCCTCACAATCTCAGTCTATCATAATTTTCTCATCTGGGAAAATGCCAAAAAGTAGATTTGGAAGGTACCTCCCCACAAAAAAGGTGCCCAGTTCACATTCTTCTTGCAGCATAGGAACATCTTTTCAACAATGTCTACCTGCAGTCATTCGGACTATAGGGTGTCCCAGACAGAAATCAAATGCACTGCAAAAAGTTGACTGAAGATGAAACATTAATTAAATGACTGCAATACAAATGTATTTAGAGCAGTGGTTCTCAAACTTTTTTTTCTCTGGTCCACAATATCCAAATAAAACTTTGCTTGTGCAACACCAATTTTTTTACTGATAAGAAATACATTGGAGAACAAAAAGAAACAACTCCTAGGGGTGCTTGGTTTATAACACAGAACACAACTACTTTATGATCTGATCATGGGACATCCAGAATGTATAAAACAATGCAGCTACATTCCCAAAATGTAATTATAAATGAGTCTTTTTCAGCACTCTGTTTGAATGGTGATTCTGGATTACAACTAGGATTTTCCTCAGTTTCACTTGATGCTCTTGCTCTTATTTTGAAAAGATCTATATTCATATTCTGCAAATATTTTTCCAATACTATACTATACTATACTATACTATACTATACTACACTGAAATGTTTAAATGTTTCTTGATTGTCTTTGAATTTTCCCACCACACTTGCCATCCTCTCCTGCCACACCACTGTGGCATGCCACACCCTTTGAGAACGACTGATTTAGTGGATAAACTAATCTGCCCCCCCCAAAAAAAAGCAGTAAATATGAATGGAAGAACTATTTGGTTTGAACGACAATTTGAAAACTATCTTATAAAGAAATCTGTCTTGAGCACCTATTGAACTTTCCCTTCTCTTCATCCACCACTATTTTTTTGCCACCTGTGGTTAGAAGTCCATCTCTCACTGAGTTCCAGATCGGTTCTCTTATGATTTCAGTCTTTGTGTTTTACCATTTAGCTCTTTTGACATTCAAGGCTTTGACAATTTCATCCAACACACACACACACACACACACACACACACACACACACACACATTAACTCAATTGCAAATCCAGTCACATAATTTCTAACAATATTTTTTCACGCATTTACTTTCCAGACAGTTAATTGACAATTTACTACTGCATTCTATAAATCACTGCTATGCTCACTTTACCTGTCACTGTGCTTTATTTTTTAAAAAACAACAACCCTACAAGTTCTTTTAAAAAAATAAATAAATCAATATCTCCTATTTTTCTAAGTTGTGTTCCTGTCTTTTCCTAGCTGTTTTTCTCCCCCCCCCCTCGCTAAGCTAGCATATCCACACGCATTGCATTTGTGAGGTTTTATATTTTAGAAACAGCAAACCCCAGGCACATACTTTTGTTTACTGCAGTGAAAACACCCTCGCTCGACTTTCTCTTGTGAACTGGGGCACTGCATGTTTCTAACGCTTTTGCTCATTTATTTATTTTTTAGAAGCTTCATGCTTGACAATTATGTTCACAGACTTGCTTGGCTCAAGGTTTGCTTTCGCCAGTAGCTCCTCTCCTCCCCACCCTCTTGCATATTAATGTAGCCTACAGACAAATCTCTTTCATAGACGTGCCTTGAAAGACTGTCGAAACTGGCAGCGTTCTGCCATGTTTCTTCCCTCAACTAAAAATAGCTTTGCAGATTCACTTCCTTTCCTCTCTCACCCTCAAGAAGCTAGAAAATGGGACTTTGGCCTCTTTTAAATGAGCACAGCTCCATCGAATTAAATGGTGCTTCACTGATCTGTACCAGTTGAAAAATTAGCCCATACTAACTGGGGAGTTTTATTTATTTATTTAAAGTATATTTTAGCCCACTCTTCAGCTGAAAGGACTCCCAGAGTGACGTACAGATCAATTAAAAAACAGCAACACAGTTCCTGTCCTAAGTCTTAATGATATGACAAGGCAGGGAAAAGGGATGGGAAAACAGAAGGAGGAAATAGCAAGCTCAGGCAATAGCTTATAATGTAGTACAATGCCAGCACCAGTATTGCTTCCTTCTGGGAAGGTTTTCCAAAGCTGGTGCTGTGGTAACAGACTGGATGGGGTCCAATAAATTGAGGCTCATTCGGTCAATAAAAGCCCATGCGTTGGGGCAGAGCCAACACTGGTGTCACATGCAGTTCTGCAATTCATCCTTTGGGATTTTTCCCCAGGAGGGAATGTAATTTGAAGCAAAGAGCGTATCTTTTCCCAGTGGGAGTAAAAGCAGCAGAAATGGTATTTCCAGCAACAATGGCAAAAAAAAAGAATAACAGGAAATGGTTAAGAAACCCCTCTTTCCCCTAAGAGAGGAAAAAACTATACATGAATCAAAACACAGTCATTCTTTGAAATTTTCACCTTTTCAAAATTTGCAATACAGTTCCTCAGTCAAGTAATGTGTACAAATATGCATGTGCTAGGGTAAAGAACACATTAAAATGCATAAATTAGTGAAAATGCCATACAAAGATGCATTATATTAGGAATCTGCATACCAAAAATGTGTACTTTAGAAGAACTTCACACCAATATGCAGGTGAAATTTCATGACAGCTTTTTTTCAAAAATGCAAACTGATGCAGAAATTCATTTTTTAACTCAGGTTGGAATAATGAGAAAACTGGGAGAATCAAACATGATGGATTCAACCATCTTTACTTCCCTTTACCAGCTTACCAGAGACATTGTATAAAAGAGTCATTGATTCTTAGAACCCATAGTCCCATGCTAACACTTCTGTGAAATCTCCATTGCCCTTGTGGATGAAACCAAGCCCAACAGTTTATTGCATTTTCCTTCTTCAGCTGTCCAGCCAGTCTGTGGCTTTATAATCTTTCTCATGAGCATCTGAAATCAGTAGCTTCCTCCACCCAATTTGAGTGTGACTTCTGCTTGTTTTTTCACTGCAATCAACTTAGTGGATTTTCCTTCCACTTCATGTCTCAGCTCCATTAGAGCAACTCAAAATCTTATCTCCTCTGTGTGCAAGGATTTTGCTAAAATTCCAGCACCAGCTTGTTGCCATGTTGCCTAGGACACACACAAAGACTGAAACTGCAGGTGTATTCTGTGCCCTGCTTTCATTTTCGCAAGTACAGATGGCCCTATATGCATCGGAGGACTAAGGGATCTCCACTTCCTCAGTTTGGCAGGAAACACATTGAATTATTCATAACAACACATGTTAACAGGCTTTGCCATTCAAAATGAGATGGTCCTCTCCCCACCACTGCCTCATTATATGTGTTTTGAGAGTAGGTTCACAGCTTCACTGCCCAGGTGGCATTTGAAGGCCTTTCAAAGAGAGCTAGAATGTATCATCAGCCCCACCCACCTTGGCCAATGGTCAGAAATGATGGGACCAATAATACCTCACCAACAATGTTAGCTACCCATGCTTTGGGGGACGTTCAACTTATTAGAGTCATTCATTCATTCATTCATTGAGTTTATATCCCACATTTCTTTCTCCAAGGGGCTTGGTATGGTGTATGTGGATCTCTCCACATTTAATTCCCACAACAATTCTGTGAGGAAGGTTGGGTGAGAGGCAGTGAGTGGCTGTAAGGTCACCCAGTGAACATCATGGCAAAGTGGGGAATTAAACCCAGGTCTCCCAGGTCCTCGTCCAACAGCCTAACCACTACACCACACTGGCTCCAGTGTAATGATCATAGGCAGGCAAGCAAGCCCTGATAAGAAGTAATGACTCTCTGGCAGTTTTGTGTATGTTTATTTACAACAAAACACATCCAGAGCATGGCTTCTGGCCTGCTCGCATTGACAATAGTTGGTCAGTCTGAATCTTTGTCCCTCCCACAGCAGGAAGGATGCCAGTTTCCCGCCTTTCCCCTCTAGCCCTTCCGTTGCCCTCTGATCTTATCCAGTCTCCTAGAACAGGGACTGAGAGGCTGGTCTTCACCCTCCCCACTTTCACTTGACACAGTCTCAGTCCTCTGCTTATCTGCTGATTGCCTAGCAACGCTCTGGCTGCCTTCCAACTCTCCCTCTTTTTGAGAGCTAAGAGTGTCTTCTTCAATAAGGGGGGTCGAACTGCCCTTTCTCAGCTCTATCAGCCAGCTCTCATCTGCAGAGTCAGTCCCTCTTTCACTCAGCTCAATTTCTGAGTCTGACTCTTCCCCAGTGTTCTGGTGAGCCACGTTCCTGACATCCAGTACAGCTTGAACACCCTTCACCTAGGCAGATGAACCACCCATGAACAGCACCTCCAGCAGCAGCAACTGAGCAGTGGGGCAGAGCTGTGCAGCCTCCCTCCTGAACTGGTGCTGCTGCAGCTTACCTAGATGGGAAAGAGTGAAGAAAAGGCAAGGGCTGAATGGGTGCCCCAACAGAGCCAATCTGGTTCTGCCACCAGGGAGTCCAAACAGCCCCAACTTTGCTACCGCCCTGCTTTCAGGTAAGCTACAGTGGTGCCAGAGTTACTTCTGCTACTGCTTGACTGAGCTACACATTTATTGGATCCCATCCAACCCATTATCACAGCTTCACTCTTGAATTTTGGAGATATGCAATCCAGTACCAAAGGATCTCTAGGAGAAGATATCGGCCACCACAGTGTTGCTTAAAGTCCCCAGTAATTGCTAGCACTGCTATTATCACTACTTAAGAGGTAATATTGCACATGAATACATAATTTATTACTGAACTATTAGCTGTTTCTTTCCTACTCTGTATCTGCAACAAGACACCAAGCCTCAGCTTCTGATGATCTGCAGGAATGGAAATTCTAGCCAAGACGATATTTCATTTGTAGGCAATGCCAATACTAATGAGATGATCTCATTATCATTTTGTCTGTTAATTAACTGTCAGGTAACCCACTCAAGAATATGTAAAATATGAGTTTTATGCTAGGGAGCGAAACCAATAATCGTATAGCTATTGACTCTAGAAGCACATTGCAGTCACTGATGTGCCTGGAATTTCAGGTGCCGTACAATGAATCTCTGCTCAAGACTATTCCTTTGGAAAAAGGTTTAGTACCAGATCAGATGTTAAGGCTGCTATCCTATATACATTTACCTGGGAGTAAATGTCACTGAACTTTTGAGCAGAGATGTCTAGGATTAGAATTTCACAGTAAGTAACTGGCATGATTGGGATGCAGGCGTCGCTGTGGGTTAAACCACAGAGCCTAGGACTTGCTGATCAGAAGGTCAGCAGTTTGAATCCCCGCAACGGGGTGAGCTCCCATTGCTCGGTCCCAGCTCCTGCCAACCTAGCAGTTCGAAAGCACATCAAAGTGCAAGTAGATAAATAGGTACCGCCCCAGCAGGAAGGTAAATGGCATTTCCGTGTGCTGCTCTGGTTTGCCAGAAGTGGCTTAGTCATGCTGGCCACATGACCTGGAAGCTGTACGCCGGCTCCCTCAGCCAATGAAGCGAGATGAGCACCGCAACCCCAGAGTCAGCCACGACTGGACCTAATGGTCAGGGGTCCCTTCACCTTTACCTTTAACTGGCATGATATGATGATCCTATGTGACTGTATGACACCAAATAGTATTGGACAAATTGCTTGTTTGGAAGCTTTCAAGGTCTAAATCATGCTCCACATTAAAAGCTTACATGTCTGAGAGAAAGTTAGCTCTTTCGTGCAGAGAGAATAATTATGATATAGTTGTGCTTTCAGCATTGCTTTCATTGTCTAGACAGGCCTTGCATGAGGGAGAATCCATCTAGTTCACTGTAAAAGGAAGCAAACCTTAGCAGAGCTGCTTTTCTCTCCCTCCCCAAGTATAACGTCTATGATTTCAGAGATTTTACATTTGCCTTCTATATATACATATAGATATAGATTGTGTTTTAATTGCTGTAATTTGCCCCTGGGACCTTAAGATGGGTAATAATTATGGTGACAATAATAGATATAAATAGGATGAGCACTCCCTCCTATTTTGTGCATTGATATTTTAATCCATTTTAATTAGTATCCAAAACAGGAGAAATGAAATTGATATAACTGAGTCTCTCCAGAACTTACACTGTGAAAATTTCCTTTGTATGTTTTGACTGAAAATGCTAATAGTCGATAACCTGTTCATGGTGATACTACTGAGCTCAAAACCAGTATCTGGACTTCCTTCAAGAGATCAAAAGTCTAGATTTCGACCAGTTTTCATTGGACATTGGACATGCCTTCCAGGGAAAGATCTTTCCAGTATTCCTTCTACCAGGAATGACGCAACAAAGAAGAAAATCATTTCAGGGAAGATAAAGTACACATTGATCTCCGCTGAGCAAGAACACCAACATCAACAAATGAAAGAGAAAATACTAAAATGGGAGCTTTATCAGAAACCAATAACATTCTGCAGAAAAATGAATCCCCGGGAAACTCTTTCTTGCAGACATAAAACCCTTTAGGAAAGACTCAGACGGCATTCACATGGAAGAAGGGCTGCTTCTAAAAGGAAATGGCACTGCAGTTCCTGAAGTGTTTTGAAAGGAGGTGCTCTCTAAATCCATATGGACCCTCAATTACCAAAAGGTGGAGAGCGAATTCTCAGCCCTCCAGATGATGCATTCTTACATTACTTTGCTAGGGTTTATAACATGAATGAAAAGAGTTCAGCAGGGCCAATAACTTGTGCAAGAATAACTGTCAGATCTTGCCATACATGGCAAGCAGAGTTGTTAGTGCTTACCCAGACTGAAGATGTTACATAAACACTTCTGCAACACATAAACAGCAGTCAGGAACTAGGTTGCCTATCCCTGCAGTTCAGCAATCTATTCTTCCTCCTGTTCTCCTATGGGGGGGGGGGAATTAAACTGCCAATAAAACAAAAACCACTTATTTATATTCTAGTGCCAGCTTGGGCATGCATTCTCCTCTTTGCTAAACATACGTTCTTTGCTTATGTAGAGGAACACAAAGTGTGCCTCTATGACCATGGTGCAAAAGCCAAGTGAGCTTCTGAATGGACCCTCGCTGCTATTTTGTTTTTTTAATTTAGACCATTTGCCCTTTCATTTGGGTGAAATGGCATAACCCTTCCACCATTCTGACCAAATTATTCATTGACTGATTAGTTTCATGGAAGAGGAGAGCCAGTGTGGTGTAGTGGTTAAGAGCATGTGCTGGTCCCGGGGGGAAGGTTACCGTGGGGCGAGGTCCAGGACCTCAGTGGAGGGACGGCAGACAGTCCTCCACGGGCGAAGCGGGGTCCAAAGCGAGGAGCCAGGCAAGGACAGGAACTCTGGAGGAACAGCACTGGGTGCTGGCCGAAACAGCTCTTCAACGATGTTGCTCCCGCAACCTGGGACCGGGCTGACTGGCCTTTATCTTTTCTGAGGCCAGGGGCGGTCCCGGCCCCCAGGAGACCCGCCTCTCCTGGCCTTAAGGCGAGCACTCCTCCTGGGAGAAACCAGTTCCCTCCGCCTCTCTGCCCTGAGCCTCTGCAACTCAGGAGAGGTTGGAGGGTTACTGGACCCAGGGGGAGACTCACCTTCCCCTGACAGGGCTGGGAGAGGCACACCTGCAGGCACTGTGTCCTCAACCACCTCCGGAGCCAGAGTGGATTCACCTGGTGCCTGCTCCTGAGGATCCGGCACAGGTGCAGCCGCTTCAGAAACAAGGCCCTGCCCCAGTTCAGCCGGCCCTGGAGGCGGGGACTCCTGTGCAGGCTGGGATTCCTCCAGTTCAGCCTCTGAATCGGATTCCCAGGCCATCACAGAGCGGTAGACTCATAATCTGGTGAACCGGGTTCACTTTCCCGCTCCTCCACATGCAGCTGCTGGGTGACCTTGGGCTAGTCACACTTCTCTGAAGTCTCTCAGCCCCACTCACCTCACAGAGTGTTTGTTGTGGGGGAGGAAGGGAAAATGTTAGCTGCTTTGAGACTCCTTCGGGTAGTGATAAAGCGGGATATCAAATCCAAACTCTTCTCTTCTTCTTCTTCTTCTTGTGCTCAGGGCCTGCTTGCAGGCACCTGGTTGGCCACTGTGAGAACAGGACACTGGACTAGATAGGCCATTGGCCTGATCCAACAGGTCTCTTCTTATGTTCTTATAGTTGCCACATGTATTCAAACACTCGGTCTTGCTATGTGAGGCAACTTATTTGTATTGATCTAAAGCAGGAGCATGGAAGTTTTTCAGCATGGAGAATAGAACCATAGCATTGGAAGGGACCCCAAGGGTCATTGAGTCCAATTCCCTGCAATGCAGGAATCACAGCTGAATAATCCCTGACAGATGGCCACCCAACCTCTGTTTAAAAACCTCCAAGGAAGGAGAATTCACTACCTTCCTGTCAGGAATGAGCCTGCTCCAAGAGAAGGTTTGCAGCCAACTGCAGAAAGCAGCCAGGAACAGAGAAGTTTTGATGTTAGTCAGGCAGGAGAGAGCCAGCAGCTGCAGACTTCGGCTCCTCTTGACCTTGACGGGCCGGCTGATAAGGTAGTAGCTGAGAGCAGGCTAGAATGCAGCCAAAGCTGGCAGCAAGCACAAACAGGAGTGAACAAACTCAGAGACAGCCTCTCAGAAAAGGAAGATGTGGGAGCTGATCCACTCAGTCCTAAGAGTCAATGAATGGGAGGGCTGATAGATAGGAAGCAAAACAAGAGATGTAAGGTTCATAAGTTCAATAAGTTCAATTATGACGGAGTCTTCAGAAGGGTCATCTTGAGTAATGGTGTCCCGACCTATCTGTTTGTTTTTGCAATAAATCCTCCTTTTTAATTATCTACGCTTACTGTGTTATCAAGCTGGGAACCTGGGAACCAGACACTTCCAAGGGTGTGAGGGCCACATTCCCTTCTAGGCAATGTTTTCCAGGCCATATGCCAATGGTTGGCAGGGTCAGAGGCAAAGTGGGTGGAGCAACAAGTGTTCATCTTTGTACAGTAGGCTTGATTCCACACACACACTCAAACATATGCAAACAATAAGAGTGATCAGAGTTCAAGGGCACATTCTAAGTAGGCGAGAACATTCCAAAAATGGGCAAAGCAGGGCTGGTGAGTGGCCTGGTGTGTGTGGCCTGGTGAGAGTCCCAAGGGCCAGATCAAGAGTTTCCTATCTTGGTCTAAAGTGATGGTTTAGCACAGAAAGCACTGAAGCAGGGGGTCTATGCATAGCAAGGAGCACACAGACCTTTAACTGATAGCAGTGATTAATGTCACCCAGAAACAACACAAAGGAAGATGGAAAACACAACAAAGATTGACTGCATGATTGAGCTAAACTTTTGAAGCTTCCATTTTCAAAGATTGTTGCTGTGTTTGTCAGCCTTGAATTGTTAAGCCAGCTAGAGACTGGGCTGACCTTTGCGATTTCTGATTTCTATCACCCTGTGTACATAAGCTGTTTGTGTTATTCTGACATGTTACACGGAAGCTACCACTCCAAATATTTAATGCTACATCCTTGCACAATTAAAATTGCTTTTCTGTTTTCTTCTGGTTGGAGCCAAAGAAGGCTGGTCAGAAAACTGCAGGACATTGTTACAGGAGATGTGAGTTTTAATGTGAGATCCTGCTGGGCAGATGCTCCTATTGACTTTACAGGCAAGGATTTTTAAATAAAGGAATGGCTTTTGAAATGCTGAGGTTTAAGAAGCAAACTCTGTAGGATCAATAAGGAGACATGGCATGTGTGTTGTTTTTCAGAATATCCTTTCATGCTATAGGGAGACCTAAAAGCAAATATTGATTTTCCGTGGTTGGATTTTGATGGCTAAAAGGAGCCATCAAAGAATTATGAAAAGTTTGAAACTCATGTACAATATGAAAGATAATTAGGCATTTAGTTACAGAGAAGTATATTTTGGATAGAAACCAGGACTAGAGAGGTAAGCTATGGTAAATACATATAGAGGTTTTTTATAGGAAGCACACTTATATCTGATCACCCTGATTGAAGAATATTGTTTAAAATGACCATCTGTGTCACTCTTAGGACCAAAGTAGGCATTATGTTAGCTACAAATTTCAGTATATGTGCTTAACCCAGCTGCTTTTATTTTAGAGAAAAGGAGATATAGGGTCCCAATCAGACTACCAATACTAGTTTTCTGCTGAAAATCACTTGTGGCTACTTTTACTTCCCAAAATAGGTAAGCCACGCCCCCCCCAGCCAACTGGATTGGTTGGCCGTGGGGCATAATGCATCCGGGACTCCCAGTGATGCGGGTGGCATCCCAGCGTGTGCGCCCCACGCTGTGCACGGGGAGTGTACGTGGCCAGCCTGCAACCCCGGCCCCCTGGGAAGGGAAGGGAATTTCTCAGTCTTACCGGGATATGTCAAGCGCTGAACCTTGCTTTATGGCCTTACCACTGCCCTACTGCCTTTATGGCCCTTTCCCATAGCTGCCTTCAATCGCATTATGTTAAAATCTACATTGCCTCTCTGAAAGCATTGAACATGAGTTCTCCAAAAGACTCCTAAAATGTTACCCTTGTGATTTCTGACAGTGACAGTTCATTGGAAATGCTGCTCCCACACTTTAGTGGGGGTGAATTTGCCACACCCTAATTCCCCCAGAAAAGGAGACTAAGGGGGTTACTCCCAGGAGAGGGGTTTAGGGGGGCCCATGTAAAAGCATAGGCCAATCAAAGAGGAAGAGGAGCAGGCCCTTATAAGCCTTGATCCTTCCCCAAAGCCCCAGTTCTCTCTTTAAAGCTCTCTCTCTCTCTCTCTCTCTCTCTCTCTCTCTCTCTCTCTCTCTCCACACTATGGGCTTTCTGTAGCTGTCCATTCGGGAGCTGTGGAGCAATTTTGGGGGTGAACCCCTGATTGGCTTTAAGACTTCTCTTTTTTGCCTACTTCATGCTGCTGGGTGTACTGTGTTTGGAGTGGTGGTGTGTTTTATTGGTTTAATTGGCTCTTAGGTCCAAGCAACTTAAGGAAATAACTGAGGCAGCATTGAGTTAAATACACCTTATGCTATCTTGCTTTGGGTCCTTGGGGGGCCCCTTTTAGGCTTGGCAAGCAGGTTAGGGTGAATGGTGAGTTGGTGGGGCTACTCTGTGCTTGTCAAGTCACATGACCAATGTTCTCTGAACAAGGAGGAAGTATTCTTTCTTATCTTTCGATCTGAGGCTTCAGGCGTCACCTGTAAACATGCTCAGGAGAGTGGAGTGACCTGGATCCTCCTGTCTTGAAGAACTGTATTTTGATTTAGTTTGATTTGATTTGCAGATCCTATAATCCTTTCCTCCATCAAGGTGTGTCCTGAGTTTTCTTTAAGGTGCATTGGCAATGCAGATATTTGACTAGCATTCAACAGTCAGCATCATAATTTGATGTCCAGATCAGGAGCAATATTGATCCAGGTTGTTAGGAGATTCCCTAGTCCCCTCCCAGGGCTACAATTCACTAATGCTCTAATTTCTGGTCCTTTGGGTGTGGGAAATGTTTCATTTAGTCCCAGGACCAAATGAAATCTCTAGAAGATGATGTGGAGAAGTTAAAGATGAAACTTCAGAATACAGACAAGGTATGGAAGCATTCTAAGGCTCCAGAAGGAAAGTACATGAAAAATTTGAAAATGGGGCATTTTACTTCTTTCCTTTAGACTGTGGGACATGAAATAGGCTAAAGCAGAGTAAGCCCAAATCATGACTGGAATGTGGAATCCCATCAATCCCTCTTCACAGGGAACTCCTGGAAATGAAACTCTATGAGACGAATGGGAGCCTTGTATAGACTCTCAGCACCCTTGCATACCAAGGCCCTGTGACCCGCAGTTCCCTAGTGGATAATAAACAAACAGACATGAGTATTTAGGTTTACGGGTTCAAAGAGGTCACAACTTTATTGGCTACAGATGTGAATGGTTTGGCTTAGGCATTGGGTGAAGCCAGGCTATATTTCGACTCCCAGCCTTCTTCAGGGAGTCCATCTAAGGGTAAACCACCAATAAGGGGAGCCTTATGACTTACATCAAATAGGGGCACCCCGAGAGGTCGCCGTTGGGGTCGTGGCATGGCCCTAGCCCACGTCCAGGCATCAGACAGAATCTACCGCTCCATATCCTTTTAACAAGATACCCTTAATAAGGAGGGGCAGGCAGAGGCTACAACCTCCCCTCCATCTAAACAAAGACTTACCTAATGCCTAACCTCACAAAGTTGTGACGATTGCTACAAGGTAGGCGAAAACCAAATGGCTGGTGCCAATTTGCCAAGTGGGAAAAATTCCTACCCAGCCCCAACAATATGGTGGCTGACATTTGTTCATAGCAAGGTGCTATGACATTTGTCATAGCAAAGCATAAAAAGAGGGCTGGTGTGTTGCGAGATCCAGCGAAGGGCAAGAGAGGAGGGCTCCCCAGCCGTGAAGCAGTTTAAATTTCCTGGCCACACCTTCTGCCAGTGCTGATTGGACAGCGGGGCCACCCCTGGGCACCACCCCCCCAGTGCCAGCAATGCAGCCCAGACTGCAATGAGGGGGACATCAATCTCTGCCCCCCGCCGGATCACTGCAGGGGCCCCAATGCCTGGCCACATCACCCACCAGAAAAGGTGAACTGACTTAACAAGCTACAACTCGCAGGACTGTTTAAAGTAGGAACATAGGCTTTTAGATGTATGGCGTGAATGTGGCCTTACAGTGCTGTTCAGAATGTAATCCAGAATCCTCTGAGATGTGCAAAGGTTCTTCAGCAAAGAAGTTGTTGTGTAAAGGGATCCCTAAAGACAGAAAGTTTGAAACCACTGCTTTGTAGAATGCTGTAGTATCTTTCATGCTATTATAAAAATGCAAGACATTATTATTATTACATGATATTGTCCCCTTCCAGTGACTATACGTTATTTCTGGGTATCCTGCAGAGAGCAATTGTATCCAAATGAGCCTGATTCCCTCTGGCCATGCAAGGCGACATGCTGAGTTTGTCTCAAATGGAAACTGTTCTGTGCATACATTAGTGGAAGTAGAACAGATAAATGCAGCTGTCTTTCAAATATTCATAGTGGAAATGTTACATGTGTCTAGAGAAGGGGGAGACAAGAGAAGGAAACTGAAGAATGCTAAGGTCCTTTAACTATCAACCAAATGCATTGAGCAGAGATAATAAAAATCCAAGACGGTGCATGATTAATGTCTCTAACACAAGAGAAACAATTCCATTGTGCTGCCCTGCAAGTTCCAACAAATATTCTAAAATAGGAGGACAAGGCCTAAGCATCTGTAGAACCTTAAATTAGTCCCACAGGAGACCTCACAGGGAATTTTTGCTAGTCTTTAGATTCAGACGGCCCTGGTAAGTGTTGAAGCAGGAAATGATGTGGAGACAAACAGCTATAGTCAATGTTTCTTTGCAAATAGTTTGGTCAAGGATGGCCAAATGGTGGTGCTGGGAAACATAGAAGTTGCCTTATACCAAGTCAGATTTTTGATTCATATAGCTCAGTACTGTTAACACCAGCTGGCAGCAGGTCTCCGGAGTTTCGGACTGGGGACATTCCCAGCCCTACAGGAAGATGCAAGGGATTGAACCTGGGACCTTCTCCATGCAAAGATATCCACCCTCCCAAGCAATGTGGAGAGCCCAACCCTGAGTTCCTTGTGAAGAAGGGTGTCAGGCTTCAGGGAATCGGCTTCCTCCCCCATGGCAATAGATAAGCAGAACAAAGGAAAATGAGTCTTCTTTCCAGTTAGTTTCTTTAATAAACACAGTGAAGGACAAAAGAAAACATCTAACCAGAACGGTGGTGCTCTCAATTAAGGTCACTCCGCCCTCTGTCCCTATTAATCTACATCACTCGACATCTTGTAATCTGAGTTTGTAGCCTCTGTGCTTTCTGTTCTGACACCTTCTGAGTTCTCCGGAACTTTGGGGAAGGGGGGGTAGATACTCTTCAGAGACTGTGCATCTGTTAGCTCTCTACCTTCTAGTGTTTCTTCTGCTAGCTGTTTCCCCTCCAGTATTTCACAGCTTCTGCCTTCTGAACTATGCCCCTCTGCAAACCGCTGTTTGAAATCTATACTGTCCTCCCGTTCCTGGGAAGATTCAGGATCAGGGGGAGGGGGGCTCCCACCATTCTTCCTCAGTGCAGCCCTCCTCAGCACGGTCCCTGACAAAAGGTTGGTCATTAAACCACTCTGAGAACTGTAGCTTTGAAGGGTCTCCTAAACACTCTCAGCAGCCTTAACAAACTACAGCTCTCAGCAGGGGCGTAGCTAGCTGCTCCAGCACCCGGAGCGGCAGGGGTGGGGTGAGCCACCCAGGGGGGTGCCATGGCAATCCGCGCACAGGTGTGGCACACCGAGCTGTCCATGTAGTCCGCCTGGTGTACACAAGCCCCACGCTGCCATTTTGGGCAGCGCAAGGCCCCGAGCCACTGCGTCAGTCCCAGGAGAGACACGTGGCTCAGGCACGCTGCAGGCCAGGCCCCACGGTAAGTGCTAACTCCTGCAGTGTGCCATTTTGTCACACATCCCTCTCAAGGATGACACCTGGGGCGAACCACACACCCCTTCCTACGCCCCTGGCTCTCAGAATTCTTTGGGGGAAGACACAGCTGTTTAAAGTTGTATCGTACTGCTTTAAATGTACGGTGTGAATATGGCCTGAGTGTGCTTTATTGCAGCTTGTGTGGCACTGTCAACACATTTTCATCCTCAGATCAGGTAGGATGTAGAGGCCCAAGGAGTAAACCCTCAGATCTAGCCAGATAGCAAATTGGCAGCCAGCGCAAGGCTTTCAACGGACGTGTCACATGTCGTCAATAGCTTTCCCTGGAGAGCAACCATGCAGCAGCATTTTGTGTACCTCTTGCCTGTTAGGGTCGATTTTTCTTTTTTCCTTTTGACACACCTCATTCTTTAGAAGTGTGCAGCCAGTTAAAAATATTTATAGTGTGATCACAGGGTGGGGAACATTTATGAGCTCAGAACAAGGGCACTCAGCATACATACTGGCCGCTCGCAGGGCTGGCTGCAGAAGAGCTCCTTGCCTTTCCCTCATCATCTGCCAAATGTTCTGGGATTAAACCTTCCTTCAACGAGTGATCCCCATCTCATAGGTTTTAGTCCATTACTTTAATGGCAGTTATTCATCAGTAATGAACCATGCAGTTAACTTGCTGGAGAGACAGCATGGCTAATTGAAGATGTGGCAAGAGGTTCTTTTAATATTATGATTTTTCCTCCATTTGCTTTCAGTACCTCTGCTCCTCAGCAAAATTCTATCAGTGTTTTAATTACCTTGGAGGACAATAACTTCATAAAGGCACCAGCTTCTTGTCTGAAGTGGTTTGCCTGGAGATAAGATATATTTCAAGTTTCAAGTCTCTTAAGTGAGAACAAGGAAGGCAAAGGCAGTAAATTCTCCTTACCTGCTGATGATACTTTGAGTAGTAAAATTTTAAAGTCTCATATCCACACCGAGCCATGCTGGGTAGGCTTTCTCCAGATTAGCTGTCTCTTTTGTTACAGAACAGCCATGCCAAGTAGCTCTGTTAAAGCCACAAAGAAATTATCTGCTCCTCATCTTGCTATACAATGCTTACAAGATCCCTACACACACATTTTATTTTACAGCCCTCTTAATTTCACCACCAACCCCACTGATCACCTGCTGCTGTTACTGCAGGATCACCATAGTATGCAACAACTTGCTGTCAAACTGTGACTAATGTAGTTAGACTTATTTTCAAATATGACTGGTGTTATTTTCATATATTCATATAATGTATATCTGTTAGAGACCAGGCTGAGGATTACAGCTCTGATGAGGAATGGTGGAAACCTCCCCCTCTTCCTGCTCCTGACCAGGATTCTGAAGCTGCCCAGCAACAAGTGAGCAGTATGGCTTTAGAAACTTGGTTTGCAGAGGGACATAGTTCGGAAAATAACAGCTGGGCAGAGCTGAGTGGGGAACAGCTAGGAGAAGCAGAACAGGAAGAGAGAGATATAACTGACTCCCCTTCGCTGGAGAGTGTCCAGCCTATATCTCCAAGGGCAAGGAGAGCTGATAAGGTTGCTATGCAGAAGGCTCAATGGTTGCAAGATCAGGTTGCAAGACGGGGGAACTGATGGAGATAACTCGAAGGGAAGTAGGAGAGAAGCTTAATTGGGAGCACCTTTATTTCAGGAATGGATGCCTTGCTCTTTTGCTGTGATCATTAAAGATTCTTTAAATGGTAAGGGACTCTTTTCGCTTTGTCCTGCTTATCTATGGCTGCGGGGGGGGGAGAAGCCAAGCCCCCCCCCCCCGAGCCTGACAATACCTCATATATTATGTATTTTTTTATTTTAAAAAATTCTCTCTGTCTACACCTGTGCAATCAAGGGTCTTGATTTCCAAAATCATTGCTCTGCAAAGTGTACACACTTATACACACTTACTTGAGAGTGAGCCACATTAAACTCAAAGGGACTTTACTGTTCTGAGCAGGCATGCCCAGGATTGCACTGTTAAGGTGCCCTTCCCCAAACCACAATGCTTTCTCATGGAACTGAAGGTTCCCCTTACATGATGTTCTGTCTTCCAGTGTGGTGTAGTGTTTAAGAGCAGTGGACGCATAATCTGGTGAACTGGGTTCGCGTCTCCGCTCCTCCACAAGCAGCTGCTGGGTGACCTTGGGCTAGTCACACTTCTTGGAAGTCTCTCAGCCCCACTCACCTCACAGAGTGTTTGTTGTGGGGGAGGAAGGGAAAGGAGAATGTTAGCCGCTTTGAGACTCCTTCGGGTAGTGATAAAGCAGGATATCAAATCCAAACTCCTCCTCCTCTTCTTCTTCTTCCCATCCACCCAACCTCAGGATGTGCAAACCATATAAGACACAGGTTACCCAAACAAACAAAATAAAAAGAGCAGAAGAGAGTAGAAAACAGGAGAAACAAAGAAATGTGGGGGCAATCACTCACCATACTCATTTAAAATATGCTCTCCCCAAAGAATCTCCCTTGCCCTCTGTTTATGCTACCCGGTCTCTCTGGAATAGCAGACAGCAAAGCAAGGCACATCAACTGGTTGACTCAGGCCTTGTTTCTCAACCATTATTGCTATGCTATGAGAAATGGTTTCCTTTTCTTCTTCTTGAAAATGTGCCCCTGGCGTGATAAGAAGGGGGGGGGGAGCAGGAACTTGCCTAATTCAGGCTGACATGTGTCTGTTCTCTTTTCAATTATCATGTCAACTCAGCTCAAGCTAACAAGTCTATGGGAACCTGTTAACCTTCAAAGTTCAGTGGGATCAGATGGGATTTAGAAAGGTCTGTTATATTTATTCACAGAAATCTCTGGACATTCAGCAGCCCTAAGCAGAAGTACCCTCCCATGTGCTGCTTCATTTTGTCTGGATTATTTATATTTCCTATCTGCTTACTACCTTAAGGGTGCGCATTCTGCTTCAGATGAAGCCCAAATACTGAACCAAAGAATGTCATTTTTGGAGATCTTCAAATATCCTCTGAAGTACAGCTGGCTGCTCCCATAGACTATGCTTTGAAAAGCTGTTTTGGATCTGTCTTTTTCTGGCCAGCTGATGCACTTGCGAAACACTCCCCCTCTCCCAAGCTCTCTATGGAAAGCAAAGTACCAGGCAGAGGGAAGGGAGAGGGCCAGTTTGTGACTGGCAAGTACTCACCTAGGAGAAAGGCTTGTGGAATTGTTGGTGGTTGTGTTTTGCTTGTGTGATCTCCTTATTTCAGCCTAGACCAACCCTTTCCTTTCCCTTTCCTAAATGCCAATATTTTGCCTAATTCTTAGCTACTCTTGCTGTTCTCGTTTGATCTGTTATTTTTGTTAGTTATTTTTAGGTAGGTTATATCCATCCAACACATATTTCCCCTCACCCATGTGCAATTAATTTGTGTTAAATATTTGCAGATCTGCATGTTGCTTAGAAAAAGTAATCTGCTTGACTCTGAGTTTTTGTTTTGTGTGTGACTAGATTACACATACACACTATGTTAGTGCGTATCTTATCCAATTGGGCCAAAAGCTAGGAAACCATAGCTAGTTCAATAATAATAATAATAATAATAATAATAATAATAATAATAATAATCACATCTCATATATTAAAGGGTCCTTGTACAAAACCTCTTCACCTATTTTCTGAATTTTGTCAGGCTTTGTGCACTCTAATGTGGTTTCCTTCATGCACTTTAAGGTGGTACCATTTCCTGACAATTTCATCCAAGTCTATCTAAAAATATATATTGGAATGTTATACCTCTTTATTGTTTTTCCAAGTATACCGGTAGTTAATGGGGAGACATCCAAAGATTTGTGAAACTGAAGCAAGGTTCTGCCTTGGATCAGAAGCGAAGTAGGTCTGGTCTGAAGTAGTAAGAAATGAAGCATCCCCTTATCGCAAGCAGCAAAGTGAGTTCCAAAGCAATTCTCCTCTCTCCCCCCGCCCCCGTGTACAACCCTATATAGTATTCTGCACAAGGGGTGCAGGTGGTGCTGTTGTCTAAACCACTGAGCCTCTTGGGCTTGCCAATCGGAAGGTCTACAGTTCGAATCCACTTGACAGTGGTGAGCTCCTGTTGCTCTGTCCCAGCTTTTGCCAACCTAGCAGTTCAAAAGCACACCAGTGCAAGTAGATAAATAGGTACCGCTGCGGTGGGAAGGTAAACGGCGTTTCTGTGCACTCTGGTTTCCATCACAGTGTCCCGTTGCACCAGAAGCAGTTTAGTCATGCTGGCCACATGACCCAGAAAGCTGTCTGTGGACAAATGCCGGCTCCCTCGGCCTGAAAGTGAGATGAACACCACACCACATAGTGGCCTTTGACTGGACTTAACCATCCATGGGTCCTTTACCCTTTAACTATATTATTCTACACATTGATTTTGTGCGTCAGGCTCTGAGCTGTCACAATCAGAACATATTTCAGAAACTAGCCTACCCCCTGCCCCAAACCATGGCAATAGCTTTGGGCAGTGCTTTTTTTCTGGGGGTACACATACCCCTAAACATTTTGTGAATCTTTGTACTTTTGTCCAGTTACTGTATTTATTTTTCCAGATTTGAACCATGAAACGGTGATTTTCTTGAGTCAAAATGAGAGTACCGCCAAACATTTTTATAGGAAAAAAGCACTGGCTTTGGGAGGGAGCAGGAAAATGGGTGGATAATGCTATAGTTTCAATAACAGAGAGGAAAGCAGAGAAGGAGGAAAAGAATCTACAATCTCCCCAGCCCTCTCATCCATCACTGAAGCAATTTCCTAAATAGAGCCTATGACAGAATAGGGGGGACGCTTGGAGTTGAGGGTGTGTGTGCATGTAGTGTGTGAACAATGGGGGAGATGGTAAATTCCCACTTTGGGCCCATGCCTGAAGATAATTTACTGAGATAATTTACGGTGCCATGTAGCAGTTCCTCACAAAAGGTGGACTGACTGTTGCAATCTTTTAAATTTAATCTTAAGTATTCCAGTGCCAATTTTCTTCTGAATAAATTCTGAAGAGGCAATTACGTTTAATATAAGAAATGGGAAAATTATATCTAATGTAAGTAAACTATGTGGGATTCTGTCAGTAAATGTAAGGAGGGAGCTGGCTTTTCTCAAGTGTTCCACTCCTGTTTGTTCCAGGTAGGGCAGGAGTTTTGAGTCCAGTAACATTCCTATTCTGTGCAGTGGATAACATTGCATCAGAGCATTATGCACTCTGAAGGAGTCTGTATCGAGCCACCTGCTAACACAGAAATCTCCAGTTCAACTTCGTTCGAAAACTCATCCTGCTCACCCACACCATGAATTTAAAGTGCATGGCTCCCCCCAAAATATCCCCCTGACTTAACAAACTGTAGCTCCCAGAAAATTGGGGAAGGGGAGCCATGTGCATTAAACATGCTTCAGATATATGGTGTAGGTGTGATCATCAAGCACCTATTAGCATTGTCAGCAACCATGCTGCTAATTCCCTTTGTCCTACACTTTGAGATGCTTCAGATGGGAACTTTTCTGTCTACCTGCTCAGCCTGAATGTATGTTAGCACTGAAAGGAGACCATCACACCAAAGAAGCACAAATACTTCAGCAAGAATCCTAGAAGGGGAGGGGATGACTTTGAGAATCTTGGCTCTCCACCATTGCTTTGGCTTGATCTCTCCCCTCACCCCTTTCTTTGCAATTGGCTGCTAGGAATTGGCAGGCGATTATAATGAGAGATGACAAGTCGGCACCGCTCTCCGCGGCCTGGAAGTTTTGTGCAAAGCCGTGATTCAGCAGATAAACTTTCTGGCTGGCCATAAAGAGTCAGAGACCATTGTGGAATTTATGAAGCAAGGAAAAGTGGAATCTTTTTAACATGCATTACTTAATGAAAAGGATCGTTTTTCACTGGTGACCTATGCAGGAAAGAGGCGAGGGAGGGACAACCAGCAGAGATCATTAACATAGCACAGCCCACCATGCCAAACCCCCTTCTCTCTCCCTCCTGCCTGTTTTAGACCCTCTTGACCACAACCAATTTTTATTTATTTATTTTAATAAATAAATGCTTCATTTTCCTTTTCTAAAAAAATCTAAGGGGCAGTGTGTGTGTGTGTGTGTGTGTGTGAGAAAGAGAGAGAGAGAGAGAGAGAGAGAGAGAGAGAGAGAGAGAGAGAGAAATAAAAGTACAACCTAAAACCAATTAAACAGCTGTATAAAAACATATACAGACAGGAGATGGACTAGGTGTTCCTTGTGGTCTCTTCCAACTCTACAATTCTATGATTCTGTGAAATACAAGAGGAAATCAGGTGATTCCAATACAGTGGTACCTCGGGTTTAAGCACTTAATTCATTCCGAAGGTCCGTTCTTAACCTGAAACTGTTCTTAACCTGAAGCACCACTTTAGCTAATGGGGCCTCCTGCTGCTGCCACGCTGCCGGAGCACGATTTCTGTTCTCATCCTGAAGCAAAGTTCTTAACCTGAAGCACTTTTTCTGAGTTAGCGGAGTCTGTAACCTGAAGCGTATGTAACCTGAAGCGTATGTAACCTGAGGTACCACTATACCAATCTTATGGGCCAAGGAAAGCCTGGGCTTCACATATGACAGCAGAAAATTCCTGTTTTGAAGTCACCACCCTATGGTAGTACGGGCATGAAGGCTACACCACACATTTCCATCTAATTTAACTAGAAAAACAGTACAGTACTGTATGTATGCGAGGACTCTTGCATGAAAACATCATCTAGTCCGGAAAGCTAATATGCCTTCGTTTCCCTTTGCTCAGGTATGCAGTGGCATGAGGCAAAATGGTAGCAGCTACTGGAACTAATGTAGAACACAGCAACTTCAAATGTTTCCTAAACCATCTTCAGGAATCAGCAGCTCCTTTTTCAGCAGCATAAGAGAATGGATCATGGGGTGCGCTGAGTTGCCCTGCCCCCGATGTCACATGCTTCTTCCCTGATGTTCACATGTCAAAGGAGGAGGCCTTGGTGTGTATTGCTGTGTGCATAAAGGCTCTCCTAGTATCTGGAGCCCGGAACAATTTAGATTCCAGATGGAGGGTAGGGAGTTCATTCATACAACTATCCAAGCATACACGGACATTGGGGGACAGAATGAGCTGCTTAGAATGAGCCCATTCTTTAACATATGTCAACATGTTAATGCCCAAATGCAGATTGATGAGATTTCTGAATATTTTAACGAATTGCATATTGTTTTCTGTGGTGGGTGGTTGCATTTTTTCTGCATTAACAGTCCCTCCTTAAAATGGTTATCAGTAGAATTCTTACTCCCCCCCCCCCCCATTTAGGCCCTCTAAACTAATTAATCCTTTCAACAGTGACTTGGAATCACAAATCACTCACACCATATGCCTGATTCTAGAAATCATTCACCCACAAAGTTCATATGGCTCAATCTTGGTCGCTCGGCCTCTTTCCTCTTCCAGATACTGTAAGAGGGGACACACTCTCCTGGATATCACAGTCACAAATTTCAAAGGCCTGACACTCTGAATGACTTCCATCTGCTGCATTAAAGAGCTGAGCTGCGGGTCAAGCTGTTTATTGGGCACTAAAATTTAAACAGAAGCAGTTTTGCATGAAAGTGCTTAGATACCCAAATTGTTCAAGAACAAAAGACAGATTTAAAACTTCTCAAGTTTTATTTTTTATTTTCCTAGGGTACTGTTCTCTTTAGGAGAAAACATCATTTATCTTGTCAGGTTGCTGTTGATTCAAGACACACAAGCCAGGTTCATATCTAATGCTCAGCCACAGTTTACATAAATCAAAGTTTCTAAACCAGCAAACCATGGCTTATGGGAATAGTTTGTTTGTGGTTAGTAAGCCATGGTTAGGATGTTGGACAGGGTTCAGATAACCAAGGTAAACCATGGTTAATTAAATCTTGATTTATAAAACATGGTTTAGCTGTGCATTACCTATGAATCAGGCCACATACAGAGAAGAACTACATATGATGAAAACAGCATGGGTTTGCCAACAAAATTGGCATCTCTGTGTTAAGTTCTCCTCTCTGTAATGTGTAGTGTGTAATGTGTAATGTCTGATATTATTAAATTAAGCATTTCCCTACCTCCACTAGTAACAGCTAATCATATGAAATATGACCCAGAAAACACACAACACAATAGCCTCAGGGCACAGGATCATAGAGTTGGAAGGGACCCTGAGGATCATCTAGTCCAACCCCCTGCAATGCAGGAATATGCAGCTGCCCTATATGGGGATCACACCTGCAATCTTGGCATTATCAGCACCAAACACTAACCAACAGAGCTATCCAGGTCTTACTACACATCACAGAAGGAGACAACGTTTTTGGTGGCCGTCCTTGCATGGTGATTGTAGGGCCCAAGACAGTTGATATTAGGGAAGGTGATCTCTTAAGTACTTGGGTCCCAAGGTTTCATACACATGGAATTTGGTCTTGCAGCTCACTAGCAGCCAGTGCAGCACTTTCAAGACTAATGACACATAGTTTCATCAGGCTGCCCCACTCACTAACCAAGCAGTCACATTCTGCCCTAACTGCAGCTTCCAGACAGTCTTCAAGGGCAGCCCCATATAGAATGCATTCCAGTAGTCCAGACAGAGCATCCCTAGAGCATGGACAGCTGAGGCCAGACTGCATACCTTGCCAAACTAAGTAGCCTCTGTCAGGCATCCAAAGGGACTTCATGCTATGTATATTTCAGCCTGTGTGTGGGATTTTACACACTAAATATCCTCTCTCATTAACTGGAGGTGAATATCATAATAGATTTGGACCTGCTTTGTTTTCATGGGGAGAGGGCAAATAATAAGTAAGTTCCCGCTGGCAAGAGCATCCCTTGAATAGCATTCTGCTTAAATGATGCTCTGACCATTGGAAGGTGGGTGCAGAATTTCCTTTCCTTCTGCAATCTCTTATGGCCCCTACACATATTCTCTGAAGGGTTGGAGACCCTCCTGAGCAGCATAAGAAGCCATGATGGGACCTGGAAGGAATCAGTGCCTCCTCTTCCCTTCTGTCTGTATGATCTTCTGCTGGATCTCAGTCCTTCCCATGAACAAAAGGAGCCCTTCTGCTTCTGGAAACCTAGTTAGGATACAGCCTAGTTAGGATGACAGGAATCTGCTTAACTTTCATACAGACCAGGCCTAGAAGCCAATTTCTTTATTTAGCTGAATGTAACATATCCTAGTACATTCATAATGGGCGTGAAAAGGTCTTAACATTTTAATCACAGTTCCGGTTTGTCTATTTTAGTTATGACAAGCTGATCTACTATACTGGGCACGGTTCGCTTTGGAAGTGTTCTTTGATGGATATGCCAGGCACCATTAGTTAAGTTCTCGTTGGCACTGTCTGAGGACCAGTGCTGGGCAGCAGTGGAGTTTGACTGCAGAGGTTTCTAAGCCACAATGAGGGGTGATTCTGGAGGAAGATCTCCTTCTCCACCACAGAACTCCCTTTCCTAGGGCATGGGCAATGCTGTCCCTTTATCAATTTTAATTGCCTCTTTATCAATAAATTGCCAGTTTATCAATATTAATTGCCTCTTATCCTCATCAGTTTGTGATTTTTTAAAAAGTCCTCATGAAAATTCATCAGCATTGTAGAGTGATTCTTAATGTACACATTTGATTATGCAGTTTTGTGTTATATACACCTTTTTGCAATCAATTTCTCCCTAATATAATGCATTTTGTATTTTATTTTCACAAATGCTATGCATATTTATGCACATTTTGCCCTGAGATACGCACTTGTGTAATAATTATTGTTGTTGCTGAAGAACTGCTTTGCAAGAGTCAATGAAGTGCAAATTTCAAAGGCTAGCTGACTTAAAGTTTTGCTCCAGGAAGTCCGAACTAGGTGGACTCACATTAAAATGTGAACTGAAAGGAATTGCTCCCCTATCCAATTACTCTCCGCAGGTAGAAGGAGAGATATACTTTATCCGATGGTCCCTTAGATACACACACATGCCAGAACCCTAGGATTGTAGCCTAAATTGTGCTTTGTTTGCTTTCTTCCAGTATATATTTACCTTTCTGTTGTTAAGCTTCTCTCTGCGGCAGAAAGGAACAAACAATGCAAAAGCAGACACATTCAAAATTCTACCAGAAAACCACATACCCTACAATACCCAAAATTGTATTTAATTATATGCAGTGTTTTTCTCCACATCTTGTTCTAACACACTGTGCTACTAAGGTGCTTTGCAACAGATGTTGGGTTTCACTCCAGGTGTGTGGTTGCTGCTCAGTGGAGAAGGATGCATTCCATATTCATCATTCCTATCTATCCAGAACCTGTTGCAGAGATCGAGGCAAGTGTGCAGAATTTTGATCAAAAAACAAACTTAGTTTCTGAGTTGTGTTTCTACCTGTCATACAGCTCTCAAAAATGCAGAGCCTCTGGCAGGAAGAGCAATTTGAAACCCTAAACCAAACACCTTTACAGAGGGCTACTTCCCGGGTGGTGCTGTGGGTTAAACCACAGAGCCTAGGACTTGCCGATCAGAAGGTCGGCGGTTCGAATCCCCGCGACGGGGTGAGCTCCCGTTGCTCAGTCCCTGCTCCTGCCAACCTAGCAGTTCGAAAGCACGTCAAAGTGCAAGTAGATAAATAGGTACTGCCCTGGTGGGAAGGTACACGGCATTTCCGTGCGCTCTGGTTCGCCAGAAGCGGCTTAGTCATGCTGGCCACATGACCCAGAAGCTGTACGCCGGCTCCCTCGGCCAATAAAGCGAGATGAGCACCGCAACCCCAGAGTCGGTCACGACTGGACCTAATGGTCATGGGTCCCTTTCCCTTTCCCTTACTTCCCGTGTAACTTAATTGTGTTAGCATGAATGAATGCGATAAAAATGCCTAATGGCCTACTTCATCATTTCTGAATAGTCAAGAGTTTAATCTGATTTGCAAAACTCAAAGACCTCTCGAAACAGGTTGGTATCTTTCATATGTCAGACTTGAGGAAGGCACACTGATGGGCATCAGTCTTGGTAGTATTTCCCAACTTCCCATGCCACATAAAACATGCCATTGACAAATTTCCCTTGCCTTGATTCCAGAAGCGGCCAGTGTGATTGGATGGTGCCGCAGGGCTGGATCAGGGTGACAGTGAGGTCAAGGCTGTGTAGAGTTCAAACCTCACCACTGCCCTGCCCTAACCACACATCAGCCAGGCAAGCTTCAGTAACACCAGTCAAAAGAGCTGCTCTGTGGTACCACCCTATCATACCGGCCACTCCTGCCATTGCGCAAAATGCAAGTAGGAGAAAAAATATCTGAAACAGACATACAACATGTACGGCTAAGCTCCCAATTCATGTTTAACATACAAAGCATGATGGAATTAACCTCTGATGGCAACTTTCAGAGGTTTCTCATACTTAGTTGTTCACAAATCTGCCAAATCTTATTTTACATTCTGAGCTGGAGAGAAACTTCTAAGGGAGATGGTGCTCAATTTGTAACATGCCTGGCCATTTCAAATTGGACAAATTCATATGGAGCTGGGTAATGATGAACTTTGGTGACCTGACCAGACATAAGTGGGGAAAAGTCACATCCAAATGAGCCCTTAGTTAAAGAAGAGAACCCCTTTTGCATGGATAGGCGGAGTCCCCCAAACCCTGGGTGGTCCCCGAATGGAATAACGACGCAAAACAACATGTTATGGGATTAAAATTGGCCACAACTTTATTATGTTTCAGATGTAGGTAGACCTTGGCTCAGGCACTGGGCGTTATCCCTCCCAGTCCCCTGATCTGGGGATCCGGGGAACATCAGGGTTATCCAGAGTGTGTGGGAGATGGGCTGGCTCTGGAAAACATATGTTCAAGCAGAGACAGCCTGCCCCGTTACGCCGCTGTTGCAGAGCAATGACGACCTCTAGGTGTACGGCCAAAGCCTCCCCTCGAAACAACCCCTTTAACGGGGAACCCTGTGATCGCCGCCACAAAAAGGAGGGGGGCCTGGGTCACCGCTACATGCCCACCCCTATTTAGGGAAGATAGACTAAAGGATGCCACCCAAGGCCTGAAACCGCCAAAGTTGTGACGTTTTGCTACGGGAAAGGCAAAACCTGCCATTGCAGGAAAATTCCTTTCTGGCCCTTCAACAGCGACCTTGACGTAGCAGCGCCCACGTACCTGTGGAGAAAAGGTTAACCTGCAAAAGAAGGCTTAACTGAGGGAGGGCAGGGTGGGAGAAGCTCTGGAGCCAACTGATGATTCCCAGGTAAAATCCTCCCCCTATTGTGTGGGCAGGGTGGTCCCACCCCCTACCTGGCCTGATCACCATGGCAACGCCTCCCCAGGTGGGATTGGGCAACTGGCTGAGGTAGGCAGAGACTTCCAGGTATCCCGCCTGGGGAAGGCGAAGCCAAACCTGTGCTAATGGGAACCACATAGGGTCCAGGGAGCTGTGCGCGACCACGCAAAGGGTGCCCCCCGCTTAATGTGGGGAGCAGTCATTCTTACAGAGCTCAATCTGCCATCCACTTCCGTACATGGGAAAGAAAAGCCTTAATATAGGCTGACTTTTTCGAAAGCAATTGAGGCTCATTGCAATTGATGCAGAAGTGACAATAGTGGAATCTCCCTTCCTTGCTTCTGTGTATTGTTTCAGGGTGAATTTGTGCAAATTTCTCATGAACAATGGTTTTGACGTGCACAAAGAAGATATGCACCTCTTTCTATGTTCCGATGCCCTGGGTCAAATCACTCTCAGAGGTGTTTGGGAAAACTCCATTCTAGCTAATACAACACCTTGTCTCTCAAAGAGCCTGCCTGCTCATCTCAGGAATGGGGAAGTGTTTTGTTTTGAATGGGTTTCTCTAAAGCCGGAACCTTACAAATTGCAATTCAAGAGTTTCAGAGTTTTAAAGTTGTCTGGATTTGCTAAAGGTTGAGCATAGGAAGTGCCTAGACCAGTATTGTCTACCTTACTAACCTTAGCTTCCCAGGTATTGCTGGCGTGATGGGAGTTGTAGTCCAACATCTGTGTAGACCCAGGGATGAAGAACATTGGCAATGTTGGCAATAGCTCTCCAGGGTCTCAGGCAGATCTTTTTTCACATCCCCTGCAATCAGATCCTTTTAATTTGTTCTGTCTATCAGAAGAGGCAACAGTCTATAATTAATTCTTACCATTTTGAGAAGAAAAAGCCGCTACGGGGTTAAAGCTAAGGGGTTAATGAGTTTTGGAGGGGAGCTGGTGCCACTCCTGGGTTGTGAGTGTGTGTTCTTTTTCCCCATTTTCTTGCTTGTTTCTGACTGTAACATGCAAAGGCTGATCAGACGCCTCACCTGATGTTATCATGATGTCAGATGATTGACAGGTGGGTGGCCCTGCCCACCCGTCACAGTCAGTCCATGAGATAAAGATCTGGTCCACCAGGCCAAAAAACTTCGCCACCCCTGGCCTAATAGAACAGTTGACTATGATAATGCAATTGATATAGCTGGACTTTCAGCAGATCCAATGGTTCGATGAAGCCTGATGGAATTAGAATTACACTATATTTCAGAACTTTAGCATTAATGCCTTTTCATTTCTTTTTCTTTTGGCCTATTGAACAATTTAAGTGGAATAGACTGTGGCCTGTTTATTTGAGTTGTTTCTAGACAATCTCACTGGGCTGGGGTCCCCCCCCCTTTTAAGACTTCTCTCCGGACCTTGAGTTGCCAAAATGGTTTTGCAAGATGTGACTTTTTATATATTTTAAAAATATATGTGTCAGCTACTGAGCAGAACAATTTTATCTTCAAAATTTTATCTTTCTTTTTGTTGCTTCTCATGCAGAGGAGGCAGGGTGCAATTTCTGGAATTGAATTTCATTCTCTGTCTCTGCTGATCAGTTAAGTTTGGAAGATTTCAAGGAAAATAAACAGTTTATGTGATTTTTTCCCTGACAATTCAATTGAACAGCCTTCTTTCAAACTGTGTAATAACCTCCCAGGGAAAGGAACACACAGCTGAAAATTATTTTATTTAAGCCCCTAGACTGAGTTGATCCCACTAATACTGGTCAATTGGGGAAAGCAGTAAATTTGGCATAAAAGGTGGGGCTGATGGCTGAATCCCACCCCTCCTCCCCGTTCACATTTTGACTGCAACATTCAAAACCCTCATTTGTATTCAGCTCTATGCAGTGGGATCCCCCTTGTGGCTTCACATGGCAGCGGATGCTGTTTCAATACCATTTGCCTAAAACAGAGTGCTATGCTCTTCTTTAAAACATGAAAAAGGTAACGCATAGAAAGGAAGTCTTAAATGGGTTTTATCTAGGCATGACCTGGTTCATATATAATACTAAGCCGAACAAACAGGCCTGCAGGCTCCCATCGTGAAGATCACAGCCACTGCTCTTCACCTCCATGCTGCCTGTGGCTCAACCATGGTTGGGCTTAGCATTGCACCCCTCCATACAAACCATGAGCTGCAACCAGGGTTTGTACTTGGCTTACCACTCACTGTTCACCTAGGGGAAACAATACGTACTGCATTTCCCATAATTCCCTAGGATAGGGGATTAACCAGAATTTACTAGGGTAAGCGGTTAACCTGTGCATGCCTACTTATACATAAGGTCTATGGAGTACAATGTGACTTGATCCCAAGTAAGTGGATATAGGACTGCATTTTTTATGGTGCTGATTTATTTATTTGGTTTTAATACGGTATTATTAATTAGGATTCTAATGTAGTTGGTTTCTGCTCTGGGACCCTTGAGTGAAGGGCAGGCTACAGATACCTCAAATAAATAAAGCAATAAAGGAATGTTGTTGTTGTTTAGTCGTTTAGTCGTGTCCGACTCTTCGTGACCCCATGGAGCAGAGCACACCAGGCACTCCTGTCTTCCACTGCCTCCCGTAGTTTGGTCAAACTCATGCTGGTAGCTTTGAGAACGCTGTCCAACCATCTCGTCCTCTGTCGTCCCCTTCTCCTTGTGCCCTCAATCTTTCCCAACATCAGGGTCTTTTCCAGGGAGTCTTCTCTTCTCATGAGATGAGATGAGATGAGATGAGATGAGATGAGATGAGATGAGATGAGATGAGATTAAACTGAATTGAATTGACTGGCACTGGATTTTAGTTTCTTCCTTCTTCCTGGTAGAAGCTTATAGCCCTTGGGTTTGAAAACTTTGGAAGCTGGAGCTATCCTATCCTGTCTCATTCACATGAACATGAACTTAGGCCTGACAACCAATGCTGGAAAACGTGCACATATGTTAGATGAAATACGGACAAACACCTCCCACGTGTCTCTGCGGATCCGGAAATTCCCTTTATCGCATACTGGGGCGATTCACCCTACTTTCTGGTCACACCTTGTATAACAAAGGGTGCTCACTTTTCTATATTAGGACTTGCAGAAGCAAGGAGGAGTGGCTGAAATATACCCCCCCCTCGAGTTCTCTTGCCCAATCTAGAAAAAGTATCCAGACTCCAGTGGTTCTGGGACAATGCTAGCTACTCTTCTGTCCCTCCTTCCCTCCTTTGTCTTCAGCCCCCAATTCACAGAGGACAACTGAATCGCAAATCAGTATGTCATCAAGGCCAGTGCATCTTAAACTAGGGTTCTGCTCCCCAAACTCTGTCCAGCACCAAGACTAAGCAGAGTTATATAATAAAGAATTGTGCTCTGCTTGGCTTGGCATGGCAGACAGACTATTTTTGGCAAAGCATCTAGCAGTGCAGGTACAGCCTTGAGGAGGAGGATTAACGCTGCCCTATTTATATGCCTATTATGAGGCAGCAAGCATTTCATGGTAAAACTATGCCTTTCTAAGGATAAAACAGACATTGATTATTTGTCAGAAGAACATCTAATATCTACTTCTCTGGAGATTTTGCACTGGATGGAGAAGAAAACCCCTGAGGATATATTAATACTACAATGGAGAACTTCATGGTTATTGAAATAGAGGCTACGATATAGAAATCAATTAAGTCTAGTCATTTCGCTTTTGGCATCGGTGATTACATGGAAAATTTAAAAGAAACTATGATAAAGTTGCTTATCAGAAACAACTGTAGAATTGTGTTGCAGGCAATAAGGATTATCACCCAAGAGATCGGTATAATAATAATAATTTTATTATTTATATGCTGCCCATCTGACTAACACCAAAAAATGCACACTGTCTTCCAACAGCAACAGTTTACCCTCTCCTACCCCACTGACTAACCACAGTACTTCCTCACACCTTCAGGATTAAGAAGTGAAGTTTCTAGGTCCTGTTCCTAGTCCACTCGGGCTGTGAACGTAATGCACCTCCTTTCAGAAACTACTTTTCTGGGCAGGGAAGAAGACCTGCAGGGTGAGAGTCTGGGAGAAGATAGGGAAGCTCCCAAGTGAGAGCTAGGAGGGTTCATGTAATGGTTGGGTCTCTCCCGCAGAAGCGAGACAACTCTGGCAGTATTTAACTCAGGTTTATTGCTCAAAACACACAAATCACTCTGGAGCTCAGTCACTCAGCGTCTGCTTCCAAATTAGCTGTTGCCGAGTCTGCGTTCCGCCCCTTCCTCTTCCCACATTTAAAGCCCCACTTTTGCTTCCTTTCCTGTTCACCCCTCTCATTAATTCTTGCGCGCCTACGCGTCATGGGATGGGCTATTTCCGGTGGCCCTCCCTCTGAGTCCGAGCTTAAACTGTCAGTCTGTGTCTTCCCCCTTGAACTCTCCCCTTCCTTCTCCTTGTTCTCGGCTTCTACTGCAACTAGGCTGCTCCTCCCTCGTTCCGCATTCCTGCCTAATTACCTCCTGTCTCGCCACACTCTCCCCCTCTGTCAGCAAGCTGACAGGCAGCTGACAGTTCACCACTTTCTGTGTGAAACGAGGGTTAAGAGCTACCTTTGAGAGAGGACTCTGTGTTTTCTTTTCCCTTTCTTCTATTTTTGTTTTTATTTGGATCAGTTTCTTTTATCTTATTGTATCATGAAAAATATTTAATAAAATGTTATGGGGAGGGAGAGAAAATACTTTTCTGTTGTCCTATAACAGGATTCTGCATGTGCCAGCCCTCAGTTGCAAAACATTTACAATGGTACCTCTGGTTGTGCATGGGATCTGTTCTGGAGCTCCGGTCGGATCCTGAGGAATTTGCACCCAGAGATGCCTGTTCTGTGCATGCGCATGGCACGCATGCATGTGGTGCATAGAGTGCTTCTGCACATGCACATGGCACAGAGAGTGCTTCTGCACATGCACATGCAGCGAAACCCGGAAAAATACTGCCGGGGTTGCCACGTGCATAACCCAAAGGATATGCAACCAGAGGTGTGCATATACAGAGGTACCACTGTACTTGTGTTTTATCTTGCATTTTATTCTGTGAACTGCCCTGGTGGTATATAAATTTAATAAATAAATGAAATAACTAAACATGTCAGTCCCAAAGTTCACCTAAAGGAAAGAGCAGACAAGAACTGCACACTGCGGGTGTCTGCCCAACAAAAGAAACCACTTAGGTGAACTGTTCAGAGAGTTCCTACACTGCAAGAGAAAGGTATTTTAAAAAGCCCTATAAAGCAAGGAGCAGGGAAGGACAATTCCTTTCTGCCATTTGATCATTTCAACCCTTTCCTCACTGCCACCCATCAGGAGAGCAGATGACACCAGGGTGTGCCATATTCCTCAAAACACCTGGTGCTCTATAAAGTTGTCACCATCACAATGCCGTCTCTGCCAAGGGAGAAATTGAGTTATTGCAGGCACCCAGGCGGGAGTTGTTGATCTTTTAATAGCAACAACCTTTGTCACCCACCGATGCCTCTGGGAAGAAGCAATGACAACTCCCATTTGGATTTAATCGGGTAAGGCATGCGGCCAAGCAGAAAAGTGCAATGGTGAGCTTCATTTGCGGCACAACGAAAAGCCCATGCCATTGCCTCACGTTAATCCTCATCCATCTTAAATATCTCTGCCTGAGCACTGGTTGTAGTGAACAAGCGGCAAATCTGTCTCCTGGGATGAGCTGATCAGAGCCATTCCGTGGTATGCAAAAGAGCCAAAGGCTTAGAGACTATAAACCTTGCATGAAATAAACAAGCAGAACCTGATCAGCTGAAGAATCCTTGTGGATTCCAGTCTTAACCTTTCCTCTATTGGAAAAATGCCCTCTGGCATGCGGAATAGCCTCATCTGTGCACTACTTGCTGTTCTTCCATTCGCCTTGCAAATTTGACTATTGGGGGACATTCCCAAACCACTTAATGTGTATTAGTGAACAACACACACACATACCCCAAGCGCTTTTCGCTTTCCTCTTTAACGTCTGCTTTGTGCTCAGTGTTTTGTTTTCTCGGGGTGGTAGAATCCTTTCAGGGGGCTTTCAAAAAGCACGAAGGGTGAATCAGAAGCACATTTGCAGTCATGAGAAAATTCCAGGCTAATTACTCCTTAATGAAGCGCACAGATTAGCATGCTCTGGTGAGAAGGCCCATGAAGATATGCTGAAGGAGAGGCAAAAGCAAACCCCTGTGATTGTGTGCATCAAAACGATGCTTGGAGCATGTTAAACAGGCCTGCCTCCGAGACAGGCTCATCCTGGATACAAATCTATGAAATGGAGAACAAGAGCAAGGTGCCTCTGGTGATGTCCACAGAGTGCTGTCATTGGTAGAGCATGAGACTCTTAATCTCAGGGTTGTGCGTTTGAGACCCACATTAGGCAAAAGATTCCTGCATTGTAGGGCATTGCACCATAGCTGTCAACTTTCAGATTTGAAAATAAGGGATCAGCAGCTTCACCTGTCCGGGGGACAGTCTACGGGATATCTAACAATCCGGGATAGCAGCGGGAAGCAGTGGGAAACGGAGCTGGAATAAGGGAATTTCCCGCAAAAAAGGGAAGGTTGACAGCTATGTGTTGGACTACAATACCCTCATGGCCCCTTCCAACTCTACAATTCAATGATTCCATGATTCCTCCAGTTTCTCAAAACATTTCCTCCCCTGCAGAAGACGCTTATTTTTCTTCTCCATTCTTAAAGAGCTTTCAGTTTTCTTCACAGGAATGGGTTAAGCACCCTTTATCATAAGAGCATAAAGGAGGGCCCTTATGAGGGCGTTCTTGGTGGTGACACCCGCCCTGTGAAACACCCTCCCATCAGATGTCAAGGAAATAAACAACTATCTGACTTTTGGAACACATCTGAAGGCGACCCTGTTTAGGGAAGTTTTAAATGTTTGATATTTTATTATTTTTAATATTCTGCTGGGAGCTGCCCAGTGTGGCTGGGGAAACCTAGTCAGATGGGAGGGGTATAAATAATATATTATTATTATTATTGTTATTATTATTATTATTATTATTATTATTATCATTATTATTATTATTATTATTATTATTACCTGCTGGATGAGGCCAATGACCCACCGAGTCCAGCATCCTGTTCTCACAGTAGCTAACCAGATGCCTATGAGAAACCCTCAAGTAGGACCCAAGCTCAAGAACACTCTCCCCTCTTGTGGCTTCCAGCAACTGGAATTCAGAAGCATTACTGTATCGAACCACAGAAGCAGAGCAGAGCCATTGTGGCAAGGAGCCATTGATGGCCTTCTCCTACCCATCATTTCATGGTGGACATGAAATGTGTGCTGACTGCACATGCTTCCTGATCTGAAAAGGCCCCATGGGAGAAGTTCCCTCGTGACATCTTCCCTTGAGTTTTAATTGAAGGATGGGGAACTAGGGAGGCTGGTAATTGAGCTCCTGAGATTAGTACAGTCATTGATTTTCTTTAAAAGAAGTTGTACCTTCTGCTTTCGAAAGCAACCACTGTTCTGATTTCTTGAAAACTAAAGCAAACAAACAAAAAGAATTCACTTAAAAGAAAACACAGCTGGTCAGTCACACAGCATGCAGCCTCCCTACGTTCCTTTGCTGACAGGGAAGCTCAGATGAGGAGGTCATGGGGCTTTGGGGGAAATGTGGGCATCCAGGAATGTTGCAGAGCACAGGCTTTCAATTGCAGAATGAAAGAAAAGACACTCACAACATATCCTACACCCTACCCCGGGCCATCATGAAAGCTTAACAAAAAACCCGCATTCCATCAATGGAAATTTAACCAAAATTTCCTCTCTCTCCCCAAAAGACACATTTTGATCATTTTCTAATGCAATCTCTTTTCAAATTAATAAATGGTTGGTGGGAGGAATGCAAGATTAATTTTTGGCATGGTACTAGTTAATACAAATACACACACCTGGTTTGTAAGACACACAACTGTCTTGCTGATGACCAGCAGCAGAAAGTGTGGAAAAGCTTTGTGTCTGAGACAATATGAAAGTTCTGTTTGTCATATGAAATTTGTGATGGCCTATTCATACAATATTATATTGGGTGGGTATGTGTGTCCTTTCTTTTTCCATTACATAAATCAAGGTGGTATCCGGTGGGCTCCCAGGCAGTCTCCCATCCAGCCACTCACCAGATCGAGACCTGCTTAGCTTCAGAAAGTTGGCTGAATCACATGTGTTCAAGAGATAAACATGCATACTTGTCCTAAAGCTTTTAAAACTGCCATGTCCTCTGAGCTGGCTCAGCGGAGCAGGACTGGAAAAGCATTCTAAGCACATGGATATTATTGGCTTCACATGCAGGAGGGGAGAAATGTTTTTAAATGAAAGCATCCTTTCTTCATTACTTTCCCCCACCTGGGGACTCATGTAAGTGATAAAAAGACACCACAGCAGACAAAGGGACCATTCTTATTCAAACTCCGTGATGGCTATCTGGGGAGATATCATCAGCCCACGAAACCTGAGTTGCTATTCCAACGGTTCATAAATCACCTAATCACCTCCTCAATTTTCATTAAAAGGTAACCTGATCATTTCAGTATTTTAATAAAGATGAAGGATAATAATTCTCCAGGCTGAATTCACGTGTTGGGTTTTTTTTAAAAAAAATCATTCTGCAAACAAAGCTGGGAGGAGCAAAAAGTAACTGCTAAGGGGATAAAATATTAGAAGTTTCTGCCTTTCGGTGGCTCAGGACCACAGTACCGCAAGGACCACCTCTCCCCATTTGAACCGCCCCAGACTCTGATCATAACCTGATGCCCTTGTTCGAGTGTCTCCTCCACGAGAGGTCCAGAGGCTGGTGAAACAAGAACTGGCTATTTCTGCAGTGGTTCCTGTTTGTGGAAGGCTCATCAGGTGCCATCACTACATATATTTAAGGGCCAGGTAAAAATATTTAGTTATAACCAGGCCTTTTGCTGATTAAACAATCTAAGGTCTTTTAAATGTTTTTGGTGGAGGAGACTTATTGGGGGGGTTGTTTATTTTTTGTTATATATTTTGCATTCTTATTTTGTATTTTTATGCTGTGACCCACCCTGTGATTTTTGGATGAAGGATGGCGTTGTTGTTGTTGTTGTTGTTGTTGTTGTTGTTGTTGTTGTTGTTGTTATTATATCTTTATTTCATCCAGGGCAGCCTACCTTTGAACAGCAGTTGCTTGGTTCTCGAACTTAATCCATTCCTGGAGTCCATTCGACTCCTGAAATGATTCAAAAACCAAGGCATGGCTTCCAATTGGCTGCAGGAGCTTCCTGCACTCAATTGGAAGCTGTGTCAGACATTCGGCTTATGAAAAATGTTCACAAACCGGAGCACTCACTTCCGGGTTTGCGGCATTCAGGAGCCAATTTGTTTGGGAGCCAAGCTGTTCGGGAACCAAAGTACCACTGTACTCATCTCCTGCTTGTGGGCCTCACATCTGGCTGGCAGCTGTGAGATACAGGATGCTGGACTGGTAGATCTTTGGTCTAACCCAGCAGGGTTCTCCTTATGTTCTTTAGGAAAGTAAGCTTGTGACAGATCATTGTGGATTCAGAAAACCTGTCAGCTTGGAAGGAGCATATCCAACATGAATCCAATCCACACCAAGGCTTCCGTAGCTCAGCCATTCTGTGGCATCTGTTTTCTGCATCGGTTGCTTCTGAAAAATACTGGTACAGTGGTACCTTGGGTTAAGAACTTAATTCGTTCTGGAGGTCCGTTCTTAACCTGAAACTGTTCTTAACCTGCGGTACCACTTTAGCTAATGGGGCATCCCACTGTCGCCACACCGTCGCAATTTCTGTTCTCATCCTGAAGCAAAGTTCTTAACCCGAGGTACTATTTCTGGGTTAGTGGAGCCTGTAACCTGAAGCGTCTGTAACCCGAGGTACCACTGTAGTCTGGAGATGACCATCAATGCAAAACATCACAACAGTCAAGTTCAATACAAAAGTAAATAAATCATCAAAACTTAGAATCACCAAACAATTTTCCCAATCAAGACAATGGCGCGATTCCTCAGATGTGTATTTGAACACCCCAGTGGTGGCTGGTGCCCTTTTGAAAGGCAGGGAGCCCAAACGGTAGTGGAGAAAGACAAATGCAGGAAGAGCCCACTAATTCTTGTTTTGACCCCATCCTCTTCCCCGCTGGGTTCTACTAAGGCTGAGGAGGAGGAGGCAGTTGACAGGCAGCTCTCTCCCCTGGACTGGGAGGCATGTGGCGGCTGGCTGAGGGCAGGCTGAGGTTTGTGGAGCACTGCCCCATTTGCCCTAATAGACAAGCTTCCACTGGGATGCATAACAGTCACTTGGCTCAAATGAAGCCGCGTCAGCTGAAAGAAATGTGCTGTGACAGAGTCTGGGTTGCTCGCAATCCCCCCTTCTGTCACCTTTGGGAAGCATTTCAAGCCAAGCAAGAGCATTTCCTTAAACAAATTATCAGCAAGCCCCAGGCTGTGAGCCAAAGGGAATGTGTCTAACCTTCAGATTTCCCATCTCTCTAAATACGATTAGAACAAATGGATAACTATATATCATAATGTGTTTCTAAAACATGCTGCAGGCCTCCTCCCCTCTTTTGCCATTGTTCAGTGAACTTATAACTTGGATGGGGTGTCATAGGAGCATCCCCCCTGGTGGCAGGCGGGAGAGAGGTCTGAAAACATTCTGCAAGACTTTAATGCTAATGAAAGAAGCTGCACTGGAATTTGGTGTTTCAGGTTGCTTGTGCACATGTGTTAAATAGGAAGCATTGACTGCCAAGTTTGATAATGCAAAAGCAGGAATGATTACAGTCCTCAAGGAGAATCAACTTCCTATTCCCACCTCCTGCCTTTGATCCATGAAGCTATTCAAAGCAAAGAAAGTCAGAGCTGGTCTTTTACTATCTTCATCCATACTCCTTATTTCATAAAAGCAAAAATGAAGTGTCAGTGTTTGAAAAAGAAAAGGTCCTGACCTCCTTTGCCTGATCCTTAGACCCTAGTTGGCACAAAGAGTCCTTAAGAAAGAGAGACCTTGCAGAGTATTGTGCTTTTATTCTTAAAAAGTCTTCTTCTCCAACCATGACCGACAGCTTTTACACCCACCAAACGCAACCAGCTTTCTACCATCCATACAGGTACAATTTGGTGAAAGGTTGCATGAGTCATTGTAGGTCACTGACTCATGCTGACTTAATTCTTTTAGCATTAAAGAAACAGTGGCCAATTTTTAGCCGTGACATGAAGCACATTAAAAGCCTTCACATTGCAGCACTTTCAGCCTAAACAGTAGAGTATTAGTAAGACCTGAGATTTGACTGAGGGAGTTGAACCTGATGATCCTTGTGGTTCCTTCCAACTCAACAATTCTTTGATTCTTAGACTTGTTTCACCCAACTGGAGTTGTGGGGCTCTGAGGTGGGGTGTTTCAGGAAGGTCTCCTTACTCACCTGAAATGATGTCCCTTAGGGAGATGGGCAGCCCGACCAGCTGCCCCTCTTCCTGGGCAAGCCCAGACCAACCTTATACAGGTAATTCTGTAAGATGGTTAAGAGTCAGCTTCTTGCAGTGTAGGTACATTTGTAAGTTTCAAATACATTTGTAAGTTTCAACCCATTTACCTGCATCTCGGGGCTTTATTCCTAGGTCTGGTTGTAATGACTTCTTCCACGTCACAATGCAACATCGTGGCAGAAATTAGAAGAGCACTGAGATGTACAAGCCTCTGGATTAGTTCCTGAAATCATTAAAAGTCTCCCATCCAAGAGAAGCTGTTGTCAGTAAGAACATAGGCAGGGAAGTTTGAAAACTGCATCATTAAAACCTGAGTTTAGCTCAAGATGTACAGAATCAGACAGATTGCATGAAGTGCAGGTCCTTGCATTTGAGAGATCTTTGTCCGCTTTCCCCTCTTTATCACAGCAAATGGTAATTTACTATAGAATGGGAGGCTGGGCTCATGATGGGAAAAGGGGTACACAACCATTATTAGATCTGTCACTCAGTTTTTCACTTGAGGTTAAAAATGCCATGCACAGAATAAAGAAAAGCCAAGTTATAATAAACAAACAGAAGTGAAAGGTACATTTACAAAGCCGCGTACCAGTGCACTGGTTTAGCCAGAAAGAATATTTTGAACAGTCATAAATATCAGATGTAAATCTAAGATGAAGACTAAATAAAATTCATCCCAGTTGGCAGGCTCAGTCATACAATATTCATTTTCCTGAGTTCATAAAGCAAGCTCTGAAAAGAACCAGGCAATCTTATTTCTTGTAAGCTGCAAGCCTCTTTGAGTCACAAGACTTGTGATAAAGTGGACGCTCCATAGGTTTGTTGTTGTTATTCTTTTTCCTTTGATCACAGTAAATAATGGAAACTTCACTTTGATGAAACTCCCATCTAAAGCAAGCTGGAATCTTGGGAACCCACAAGAGAGGAAGATTGCTGGCACCGAATTCTCCAAGCCCTGGACCATTTGTCAAATGAAAAAGGAAGAGGTGTGTGCAGAATGGCAGTCACATGGATAACCTAAAATGGAAACAACAAAGAAATGATCAGTCTCTCTTAAAAGAAGCACAGGGGATAGAAAGAAAGCTGCAAGTGTAAAGGAGAGGTCCTGTCTCTCATCTTTAATATCTGCATCCATCTCAATTCATAGCAGCAACGACAACATATCTGTGGGAGGAGCTGCCATGTTTATTACCCACAAAGAAATAAATTGAAACCCTTCTATCCGGAGCTCAAATTTAGGGGCCAAAGCATCTCAGTTCCAGGTGAAGAAATCTTTTAATATAAGCACCTCCCTAAAGATTAACATTGGTTAGCTGACACATAGTAGGAAAATACAATAAGCAGAACAGCCCACTCTGCTGTCCCAAGGCTCAGTCGCTCTCAGAATGAGTTCTCCCAGTTAAGGTTGCCATTCTCTACATACATACTGGTGAGTGAGCTCTCTTGAATTCAGTGAGACTTCTGGAGAAAAATATGCATAGGTTATAGCTATGCATCTAGTAGCATGCATTGCCACAAGGTGAATCCCCATGCATGATTGCTTCTTATTCATGCTTAGCTTGGTGCCCATTCTGGGGCAGGAATTGATCATTGTGATTCATCTCATAAAACCTGGTCACCAATGCAACTGACCCCTGGGCACATAGTGTCTCACTTGTTTCATTCTGCACTACAGCTTGCTTATGGTCAGTGTGGGGGATGAGCTCTCTGTGGGTTGAGACTACAGTTAGGCATGCAAGTCTTCAGTCTGATGCTGGAAGGAGTGCAAAAGCATGTCCAATCCATGAGGAAATTCAACTCCACGTGCAATTGATTTCCATGAACAAACTTTCTTTCTTTAGCCTAGACTGCAAACATCCCTACACTCAGAGATCTGACTGGCCACTGTGTGAGCAGAATGCTAGACCAAATGGGACTTCGGTTTGATCCAGCAAGGTGTTTCTTATATCATATGCGAGGGTAGTCTATCTCTCTATTTTTGTGAATCATGCTGTTCTTCAGACAATATACCAGGGGCCAAAAATGCATTTTATCCCTCAAACTCATACTTTTCTTCCTCAGGTGGGCTCTTTACTCATCCTATTTTTTAATATATTGATTGATTGATTGATATCACAATACATATATGAAATATTTACATAGTATTACATATGCATTATATTTGTAAATTCACATTTTTCCATTTCATTATGTACCAACATTTAGTCATTTCTTATTTGCTTCTTATTTCTTGCCCTATGTCTTCCCTCCACCCGTGCGTAACTTCCTTGTTTTTATTTTATAACTTTATTATTGTGATTGTATTCTTGTGTCTTAATAATTAAACATACATTCTTGTATATCTGTTTAAATTAACTTTGTGAAATCAGTCTATGCATATCAATAAATTTTTGTTGGAGTGTCTACACACTTCCATTCCTGTTTGAGATTTTGGTTAGATTGCATTCTAATTGTTGCCGTCATCCTAATATTCAACAGAAGTCATAACATCTTGTGCTACCTGTTCATTTTGGTGGATTTCTTACTCCATCTCTATCAAGTTAGCAGTGGTTAGGCAGCAGGACTTCTATCATGCAACCCAAATCAAGACGTTGTCACCTACTGCATACATACTCAGTTTGTTGCATTTTGAATCCAAGATGGGAGTAGTAGGAGAAATGCTCTATCACCTTTCTATACTAACATTTAGCTGCAATCTTGGTAATTTATAGCAGGAGGAAGGTGTATGAAAGCAATAGATAACAGTACACAGGACATTTATTAGTAGAGGCTAAATGGTTTGATGGAACTAGGGGCTTTGGGGCAGTTCCAAATGGACAAGTAATCAGCAAAATCCTCACAATCGTTACTCTCATTAGCACAATTAGTGCTAACTGGTTTGTTCACTGCCAAACTCATGAGAAGGAACTAAAGGTTGAACAAACAGACAAGGCTGACTGAACTCCAAAATCCATGTCCAATATGGTAGAGAAACACAGTTTGCTTGGGATATGGGAATACTGCCAATAAGAAAATATATAGTCTGAGCAATAAGGTAAATTCAAGCAATTAAAAAAAATCAATTCCTTGAGCTCTTGGTGAGCTGGTCGAGACTTTGCACCAGGGGTGGCTAACCGATAGCCCTCCTGGTGTTGCTGGACTACAACTCCCATCATCCCTGACCATTGACCACACTGGCTGGAGCTGTTGGGAGTCAGAGTCCAGTGACTGATGTTCAGAAGCATGCTCCCTTTGATAATGAAGGTGGAACATAGCCATCCTAGTAGCCATTGAACAGCCTTGTCCTCCATGAATCTGTGTAAGCCTCTTCTAAAGCCATCCAAGTTGGTGGCCATCACTGCCTCAAATGTTAGCAAATTCCATAGTTCCTGCACTGTGTGATAAAGCACATTTTTTGTCCGTCCTGAATTTTCCAACATTCATTAGATGTCTCCAAGTTCTAGTGTTGGGAGAGGGAGAAAAATGTTTCTCTATCTACTTTCTCCATGCCATGCTTAATTTTATAGGCATCTATCCTTATACCTCTTACTTGACTTTCCTCTGAACTAAAAAGCCACAAATGTTGTCACGATTCCTCATAGGGGAGTTGCTCTGTCTCCTTGATTAGTTCAGTTACCCTTTTTCTGAACTCCACAGTTCAGGTGAGGCAACCAGAACGATACACAGTAGTCCAAATATGGCCACAACCAAGATTGGTATAATGGTATTATGGTATCAGCTGCTTTATTTTAGATTCCTTTTGTAATGATCCCTGGTATTGAATTTACCTTTTTCATGGCTGCTGAATAGTGGGTTGACAGCTTCATTGAGCTAGCCCTTAAAACACCAAGGTATTGTTCCTGTGTAAAAATAATACATTCCCTCTGAGGGGAATGTACCAGGGCCTGGCTACATAATGAGGTGATGTCATCATACGGTTGCCATACGTCTGGGACATGTCCTCTTTTGGGGGTCCTGCATGCCCACTGGGGTGGAATTTTACATTTTAAAGCAAATGTCCTGGATTTGGGGTTTTTAAAAATGAAATAAAATTGTGCATAAGTGGCTCTGGCTCAGGCTCTGGCGTGACCTGGGCTTTTGGGTCCCATATTGCCCTAAAAAAGCTCAACAATATTTTGTGTCCAGATTATTACCTCTCGAAATATGGCAACCCTATTACAGTCATACCTTGGTTTTCGAACGCCTTGTGAGTCGAACGTTTTGGCTCCCAAATGCCACAAACCTGGAAGTGACTGTTCCGGTTTGCAAACCATTTTTGGAAGCCAAATGTCCGACAAAGCTTTCACATCTTCTGATTGGCTGCAGGAGCTTCCCCACTTTGGTTTTGGAAACCAAGGTGCGCCAGTAATCATGCTGGCAATGCATTGGTAACTGGCTGGGATCACTCAGTGATGACAAAAAAAGCATAGCACCCTACAACACCCTTCAATGATTCATGTTTTTGTTCCTTAGAAGCTGACATTTGATGCTGAAGCTCATGAAAATTCAGTATGCTATTCATATTTTGTTGTTGTTGTTTAGTCGTGTAGTCGTGTCCGACTCTTCGTGACCCCATGGACCAGAGCACGCCAGGCACTCCTGTCTTCCACTGCCTCCTGCAGTTTGTTCAAACTCATGTTCGTAGCTTCAAGAACACTGTCCAACCATCTCATCCTCTGTCGTCCCCTTCTCCTTGTGCCCTCAATCTTTCCCAACATCAGGGTCTTTTCCAGGGAGTCTTCTCTTCTCATGAGGTGGCCAAAGTATTGCAGCCTCAGCTTCAGGCTCTGTCCTTCCAGTGAGCACTCAGGTCTGATTTCCTTCAGAATGGAGAGGTTTGATCTGTTAGGATATTTCCGTTCCACCTTAAAAGGGAGCAGGATGTTTGTATAACAGCCTGCGTAAGTTCCTGTCTCACAGGATGTTTATGTTGTAAGTTCGTTTCGTTTTTGGCTGTTTTGCCTGAGCAGTCGGAGCAGACGGTCATGATTTCTTTGTTCTGACCAACGCCTAATAAACTGTAAATATGCATGTTCTGCTCTCATGCCTGTGCAACTTCTTGCTGTGTGAATTCTGCTGTCAGAGTGTGCACTAAGCCTGAGGCTTAGTGTCGCTGAATTGCTGATATTGCCTGACTACGGGAGGTCGATGGATCGTCCGGCACCGAGCTTGGGGGCTCAAATGGATTCTATCTCCCTGGCAGTATCCCAACAACAGGTTTCGGGCCCAGATTCACGGCACTTGCAGGAGAGTAAGACTGCGACAGACTGCTGAGGTATGTGTGGGAAAAGCGAAAGCAGAGGCTTTTCTGTTGCCGCGGCAGCCTCTTTGATGTCCGGCTGGCCTAATTGGCCTGGGAGCCGAGCCAGAGGCATCGTGATTTATGGGCTGCCGAGATAAGAAGTCTTAGAACGCATAAAGGCTCACGGCTAAAGTAAAAAGCTGGAATGGAGTTTTTCCAAGCCTCTGAAGCTGCTGAGTGTCCTAAATTAAATCGGGACAATTATGAGACCTGGGCAAGATGGTGTGAGAGTTTGCTGCGTCAGTTTGGAGTCTGGCATACTGTATTTGAGGCCACTCCAGTTCCTCGGACAGAGAAATGGCAGGGCCAGGATTCGAAGGCCATGGATATTATTGTCTTATCCGTCTCTCTGGAGGAAATAAAGACGCTTGCTGGAAATCTCACGGCACGTGACATGTGGGATGCTTTGAAAAAAGCCCATCTGCCAGTCATCCCAGCCCAGAGTTTGACTGCATCGGAGGTCCTGGCTGTTTCCCAGAATGCGAGTGAATGCACGGATGCCGAGGGCACCGGTTGCAAGCTGCAGGGGGAGCTGACTGTGATGTCATCCCAGGCAGCATTCCAGCCTCCAGGGGGAGCCAAGGAGTCGGCAGCTGAGAGCTCTGTTTCCCGTGAGAACCAAGGTCAGAGCCTTTGCAGAGGCCGGAAGACCAGATGTAAACAGAGCAAGATGCTTGCAGGTGGCCAGGAGCAGGGGGGCAAGTTGCAACAGCCCACGCCAGTGGAAAACAAGGCTATGTTTGCTGGCACAGCTCCACCAAAGGCTAAAGGCACGTCTGATGGCCAGGAGCAGGGGGGCAAGTTGCAAAAGCCCTCGCCAGTGGAAAACACGGCTATGTTTGCTGGCACAGCTTCACCAAAGGCTAAAGGCAAGCTGCAAAAGCCCACGCCAGTGGGAAACAAGGCCAAGGCCAGGTTTGTAATTGACTCAGGCGGCCACGCGCCATCTCACCAAAGACCGCCATCTGTTTGTCTCCTTCACACCTCAAGATGGAGAGGTCCAGCTGGCAGATGGAAGGACTTTGCAAGCTACAGGAGTTGGGACTGTGAAGCTTGAAAGTCTGCATACCACCATTAGTAATGTTCTTTTTGTTCCAGGAGCTGTGGACAATTTGATTAGTGTACCACAGCTGACTAGGCGTGGTTTTGAAATTACCTTCAAGAGGACTGTCTGTGTCATCAGAAAAGGCAAAGAGGACATTTTGCATGCAAAGTTGATGGATGGTTTGTTCAGTCTAACTTATGATGATGTTGCTGTGTCTAATGCTGATACTTGTTGTGTTGCACAAACTAACAAGGTTCTTCATGCAGGATGCATTCACGATGCACATCGCAGATTTTGTCACCTCTCTTGGCAAGCGCTAGCCAAGATGCCTGAGTTGGTTGAAGGTTTGGACATCAAACCTTGTAAGTTTCACATGAAATGTGTATCTTGTGCAGAGAACAAGGTGAAGGTTGCTCCAAAAGGCAAGGAGTCTAGCAGGCAGGCTTCCAAACCCTACCAGCTAGTTCACGCAGACCTGGTAGGTCCTCTAGCGCCCTCTTTGGGAGGAGCAAGGTACTTCATGGTTCTAATTGATTCTTTTTCCAGGTACATTCATGTGTTTATGCTCGAGCAGAAATCGCAAGCATTTCCTAAGTTCAAGGCATTCTGTGCTTGGTTGGAGAATGCTCATGGTAAACATATTGGCTGTCTGTTTACTGATCGGGGCGGGGAGTTCACTTCTCAGCAGTTTGAAGCTTTCCTGACTGAGAAGGGAATCCAGCATGATTTGTCAACGCCTAGATCGCCATGGATGAATGGGCTTGCGGAGAGAGCAAATCAAACGTTGCTGCAAGGAATAAAAACCTTGTTGCATGATGCCAATCTCCCTGAGAAGTTTTGGGGGGAGGCTCTGGCGAATTTTGTTTATTCTTTTAACAGGAGACTGTCATCACCTATTGGTTGTACTCCCTATGAGAAGATGTATGGGAGGAAACCTAATGTCAAGCACTTGAGAATCTTTGGTTCTGACATGTGGGTACACACCCCACAAAGCAACAAGCTTGGGAAGCGTGGGGCACATGGTTTGTTCATGGGGTACGAAAAAGGTGCATACAGGGTATGGATGACTAACTCTAAATCCATTAAGTTCACAAGGAGTGTTGAGTACAATCCTAAGTGGGGGGAAAATGTGGGAATTTTCCAGAGTTACCCAGAGGAGGATGAAGGTGATGTGAAGAAAGCAGATCATGCTGAGAAAGCTGAGGAAACTGAGGATGATGATGATCAGAGTTCGGATTCCAGTTCAGTGGGCGGCGCTGCTGCTGCTGTCAGTGACAGTGATGACACAGCAGACTACAAGAGCGCAAAGGCCTCAGTCAGACCATCTGATGAGTCTGACAATGAACTGGAAGAACCACTGTTCACCATTGGTCACTTTTCTCCTAAGAAGGAGGAGATGAGTCCAGAAGACTTGCGTCTGGTTCGCAGGTCTGAAAGGGCGACCAAAGGCAAACCTCCTAAGAGATTTGCTGATGAGTTTGCTAAGATGGCAACTGCTGTTCTTAGTAGCTCAGAGAAGGTGTGGGAACCTTCAAGCTTCAAAGAGGTCCAGGAGTTAACCTCTAAAGATGCTGAGCCTTGGCTTAATGCCATGAAGGCTGAAGTTGATTCCTTAAACAGGAACCAGACTTGGGAACTGGTACCGGTAGTCCCAGGAATGAGACTGGTTGGCAGCAAATGGGTCTTCAAGGCCAAGACAGACCAGAATGGCAAGGTTGTCAGACACAAAGCCAGATTGGTTGCCAGAGGTTTTTCACAGGTACCAGGGCAGGATTACCACGAGACCTACTCACCCACGGTCAAATATGAGAGCATTCGGCTGATGCTCAAGATCACTGCGGAGGAGAAAATGCATGTTTCCCATCATGACATTAATACAGCTTTTTTGTACGGGATTCTGGGGGAGGAGCTGTACATGCTTCCACCTGACGGGATGCAGATACAGAAGGGAATGGTCTGTAAACTGCGGAAATCCTTGTATGGTCTCAAGCAGAGTGCCAGGTGTTGGAACACAAAACTCACTGATACGTTGCTTTCTCTAGGTTTTCACCAGGGCAAAGCTGATCCATGTGTGTTTGTCAAGGAGGAGGGGCAAAACAAACTGTATTGTTTATGTTTTGTTGATGATCTTCTGATGTTTTGGAAGAATCAGGCTTTTTACCAAAGCACCCTAGCTCAGCTGAAGGAGCACTTTGACATGAAGGATCTTGGTGAGGTATCCAACTATCTTTCTCTGCAGGTGGAGAGGGACCAAGCAGGTAATTTTCTGGTACACCAAACACAGAAAATTACTGATGTATTAACCAGGTTGAATTTGGTTGATGCAAACCCAGCAGACACACCGATGGTGACAGGTTACCAGGTAGACAGTACTGCTGAAGCGTTTTCTGACACAACGCTGTACAGATGCATTCTAGGCAAGTTGAATTTCATTGCTAGATGTTCAAGACCTGACATTGCTGTAAGCACTAACCTGCTGAGCAGACATGCTAACAATCCTACTGTTCAGGATTGGAAAGCTCTGAAGCGCATAGCCCGGTATTTGAAAGGGACTATGCACTACAGGCTGAGGTTCACCAGTCAGAAGACTGGAGGTCTTGAAATCTTTGCAGATGCAAGTTTTGGAAGTGACACCACGGATGGTACAAGCACTTCTGGAGTATGCTACATGTACAACCACTGCCTGTTTGACTGGTTGTGCAAAAAGCAGACGACAGTTAGCCTAAGTTCCTGTGAAGCAGAACTCAATGCTCTGTCATTTTCACTCATGGATTGTGAATGGTTGATGCAACTGTTTAAGGACATTGGGGTTTCTGTGAAATGTCCTATACATGTGTATCAAGACAATAGATCTTGTTTGGCTTTGCTGAACTCAGAGAGTTGCAAGCAAAGGACCAAGTACTTGCAGATTAAGCTACATCGTGCAAGAGAGTGTATTCAGAAAGGACTCATTCAGGTGTCCTACATGCCAGGAAATGAAATTCCTGCTGATCTGTTGTCTAAGGTTGTTAACAGAGAACAACTGAAGGTTTACGCACAAAGGTTGCAATTGGGTTGAACCACAGGTACTACAGGTTACACGGAAAGGGGGAGGATGTTAGGATATTTCCGTTCCACCTTAAAAGGGAGCAGGATGTTTGTATAACAGCCTGCGTAAGTTCCTGTCTCACAGGATGTTTATGTTGTAAGTTCGTTTCGTTTTTGGCTGTTTTGCCTGAGCAGTCGGAGCAGACGGTCATGATTTCTTTGTTCTGACCAACGCCTAATAAATCTGTAAATATGCCTGTCCTGCTCTCATGCTTGTGCAACTTTTTGCTGTGTGAATTCTGCTGTTATAGTGTGCACTAAGCCTGAGGCTTAGTGTCGCTGAATTGCTGATATTGCCTGACTACGGGAGGTTGATGGATCGTCCGGCACCGAGCTTGGGGGCATCAGATGGACTTTATCTCCCTGGCAGTATCCACGGGACTCTCAAAAGTCTCCTCCAGCAGCATAATTCAAAAGCATCAATTCTTCGGCGATCAGCCTTCTTTATGGTCCAGCTCTCACTTCCATACATCACTACTGGGAAAACCATGGCTTTAACTATACAGACCTTTGTTGGCAATGTGATGTCTCTGCTTTTTAAGATGCTGTCTAGGTTTGTCATTGCTTTTCTCCCAAGAAGCAGGCGTCTTTTAATTTCATGACTGCTGTCACCATCTGCAGTGATCATGGGGCCCAAGAAAGTAAAATCTCTCACTGCCTCCAATTCTTCCCCTTCTATTTGCCAGGAGGTGATGGGACCGGTGGCCATGATCTTCGTTTTTTTGATGTTGAGCTTCAGACTATATTTGGCACTCTCCTCTTTCACCCTCATTAAAAAGTTCTTTAATTCCTCCTCACTTTCTGCCATCAGGGTTGTGTCATCTGCATATCTGAGGTTGTTGATATTTCTTCCGGCAATCTTAATTCCGACTTGGGATTCATCCAGTCCAGCCTTTTGCATGATGAATTCTGCATATAAGTTAAATAAGCTGGGAGACAATATATAGCCTTGTCATACTCCTTTCCCAATTTTGAACCAACCAGTTGTTCCATATCCAGTTCTAACTGTAGCTTCTTGTCCCGCATAGAGATTTCTCAGGAGACAGATGAAGTGATCAGACACTCCCATTTTTTTAATAACTTGCCATAGTTTGTGGTCGACACAGTCAAAGGGTTTTGCATAGTCAATGAAGCAGAAGTAGATGTCTTTCTGGAACTCTCTAGTCTAATTATTAATCTAATTATTTTGTCTTAAATAATTAAATCACTTCTATTGTGGAGGACAAAGATGGAAAAATAATGGTATAAATGGAAACCATGAGCCTTCAGTGTGGTGGGTGTCCACTTACCGTATTTTTTGCACCATAACACTCACTTTTTTCCTCCTAGAAAGTAAGGGGAAATGTCTGTGCGTGTTATGCAGCGAATGCCTATGGATGGCGGGGGGATCTGCTGCAGTCGTGAGCAGAAGATCCATGCTTCCCCTTCCTTCCCTCCTCCGTGGCTCACTTTGAAACAGCAAAGCGGGAGAAGAGCCGCTGAGTGGGGAGGAGAGAGGGACAGAGAGCCTGCTTGCTTTAAAGGAGCAAAGTGGGAGAGGAGAGGAGCCGCTTACACGGGTCACCCCAAATTCACCAGCAGATCACATAGCATGTCCATGGCTACAGCTTGCACCAAAAAAAATCACGCACCCACTGTTGCCTGGGGCCGCAGTGGTGCAAAAACGTGGTTACAAAGCATGAATCCACATGGATCCTCAGGATTTTTGCATTGGGCTACCCCAAACTCACCGTCAGATCACATGTCTGTGGCCACAGAATGAACCACAAAAATCATACATCCACTGTTTCGTTTAGAATATTTTTTTTCTTGTTTTCCTCGTCTAAAAACTATGTGCATGCTATGGTCGGGTGCGTGTTATAGAGTGAAAAATACGGTAGTCAATGTCTCTGTGGCAAAGTCTTTTTATTATCTCACATTGCAGAACACTGTCAAGGCAATCCTATTGACCACAGTGGGTAGAACTAGTTAAATCAGTAATTGTGTGTAAGTATTTCGAGTATAAGCACTTAACAGTGAACTTTGCACTTAACTGTTATTGAGAATAATAATAACTATAGCCTAGGATAGTTTTTAAAAAAATAGTTTCCTTTCCCAGGGCTGTCAATTCAGCTCTTTAATTCAAGCAGAATCGACTTTTTTAAAAAGAAAAATGGCAAATACAAAATAAGTGATGTGAGTCATCAGGCATTTTGGGCAACAAATTGATTTGGGTCTAAATCCCAGCTGTGAAGGCAGGTAGTGACAAGTCATCTAGCAGGAACCAAATGAGATCAGTAGCAGGCTTGGATGGTCTGAGAAGCAGACTCTAATGCTTCTATATTACTTTGACTCACTCAGCAGATGGCTGGAAGGAGAGAACCTTTTCACAACCAGCACTCTGTACAGCTGCTCTTCAATATTAATTGTGAACTGAAGACCATTGACTTAGGGGTAACTTGGAGACTTTTCCATACCAGAACAAACCCCCAATTTAACAAGTTCAAAATTTGGGTCATGTTTTTAGAATTCAAATCCAAACTTTCAAATTTCATTTTATGAACCCTTTAATGTACTGTACTGTAAAATTCCCTGTGATCCTGAGATGAAGGACAGTATATAAATGTAATAAATAAAACAATAAGAAAATGATCACGATCGCAGTGTAATCCTATACTCAGAACATGTCTACTCAGAGCTAATTTGAATTGAGATCAATGGGACTTGCTCTCAGGTAACTTCGTATAGGTTTACAGCCTAAGAAGCTTCATTCAATCCATCACAAAAACTGCTCCAAAGGAAGAGACTAAACCTCATTTCTCTTTGGCCAAGTACTGACGAATCATAATCAAGCCCGTGTACAGAAAGCTACCATCCTAGGGAGAAGAGTTCTAGCCTAGCCTTTCAGCTGATATAAAGTTTTCTATGTCCAAGGATTATTTATGTATTTGTTTATTTTGCATAGATCACACTACAAAATCTGCAAAGAGGTAGTCATTTTGCCAAGCAATTCCAAATATAGGAAACCACTGGAACTTACACCAGATTCATGGAAACTGGAATTCCCTCCCCAGGGAAGTTCACCTGGCGCCTTCATTATACACCTTTAGGAGCCAGGCAAAAACGTTCCTTTCTACCCAGGCCTTTGGTTGATCTGATTTACATCCTATGCTCTTTTAAAATGTGATTGGGGGGGTGCTATTGGATTGTTGGTTTTATTTTTATTAGGTATTTTGTGGTATAGGGCGGTATATAAATTCAATAAAGAAGAAGAAGAGGAGGAGGAGGAGGAAGAAGAAGATACCCCATTCCACCATTCCACACTCCATTCAGGAGCTGGGCTGTTACTAGCTAAGCCAGACTAAACCTGGCAGAGGGAAAATGAGCCATTAAAATAGAATTTGGCTTGCACCATGCTCTTAGTTAGCGTAAGGAACCGCCAGATTGGCAGGTCACATGAGCTGAAAAGGGTCTGGAATAGATGTAAGCCTCTCCCAGATTAGCCAGGACACCTCAAGGTACACCTGTGGCAAGTTTGCCCAAGTTTGCTGCACTCTGTCATAGCAAAAAGAACAAAGCATCTTATAGCACCTAAAAAGACTAGCATATTCATTTAATTTATTCTCAATACAGTGGAACCTCGAGTTGCGAACATGATCCATGCGGGAGGCAAGTTTGCAACCCGCAGCACCACATCTGTGCACGCGCAGGTTGTGATTTGGCGCTTCTGCGCATGCACGAGCGCAGAAACCCAGAAGTAACCCATTCCAGTACTTCTGGGTCCGGTGCAGTGCGCAACCCAAAAACATGTAACCTGAAGCGTCTGTAACCCGAGGTACCACTGTATTACTAACCCACTCGTCATCTATACAGATACAATGGTGGAGTATAACTCATACATTAATAAATAAATAAACTGTAGTACACAATGATAAACCCATTTTAAAAAAAAAATCTTCATCAAGCAGAACCAAGCTAAACACCACAAAGCAGACATAAAGCAGCGTCAACTAGTTAACGCACTTGACATGCCCCATCAAAGAAACAGATCTTAACAAGACACTAAAGATGGCACAAGGTTTTATGAACCTAAATTCTCTTCATCAGATGCATGAATGGGTGTGTGTGTGTGTGTGTGTGTGTGAGAGAGAGAGAGAGAGAGAGAGAGAGAGAGAGAGAGAGAAGGTGACCAGAGGTGATCGTGAAGGAACTGATGCTCTCTAAGATCATCTTTTCCACAGGAAACCCAAGATTCTAGTTATGCACTTGAAATGTAACTTTCTAAGTTAGCTTAGAAGTTAGCTTTCGATTTCATTTAAAGGTCTGTGCATGGGCTGTTGTTGTCTTGCCTTCCCTTTTTCATCCTCTGACTCCTTTTCCCAAATTAACTTCTTTATATATAATGAAAGTTGGCTTTACCAATTTCAAAAAAGCAATTCTTTGGCATTGCTCATAAAAGAAATCTCCCCATGCCTGCTACAGCACAGTTATTATGCTAAGGCTAGTTCACAAGATTCTATAAGATTTGGCATCCTCTGGGCTTTAGGAAATGAAATCTAAAGCTCTTTGCTTTACTTTACTTTTTAAACTATTTCTTTAGCTGGGGTTACAGGAGGGATCCTTGTCAGAATGCACCCCTCTCCGAATGATCAAATTGCCTGGGGTGTTTTCTTTTTCTTTTTCAGGCTAGGTTCAGTTTGCCAGAGCAGAGAATCTTTTTAGGAAATGCTTACCAGAAGAGAAATGGGGAGCCCACCTGTTAGGAAAAGATTGCATTAGTCCATAGTCACCATCTATGGGTTATAAATGACCTATGATGTCTTCAGCAAATCCTAGGAAGGTGGGATTATGAAGAGGTTTGAAATAAATAAACAATGGGCCGACAACTATGCTGGCAAAGGAATAGAGAATGATGTATGAAGTGCCAGACCCACACAGAGTACCTTGAACAAGAGGAACTGAACCAACACCACTAGGCCGGCCTGCTAATGCTGTGGGGATTAAATGCCTTTTGAATTAGTTCAGAAGGGCCTCAGGGGCATGATACCGGGAAGGAGGAACGCTGTGCAGAACGCGATTGTCTGTGCGTGTCTAACAGCATACGTCTTCCTCGAAGCAAAAGACAAAAGAGATTGGGCCCTGGCTCAATTTCAGTAAATGAGAGCATCCAGTGAGCAGCTTTGGGCATGCTTGAGGCGTCTTCGGTTTCCATCATGCATACACTCACACAAACACACAAAAGCAAATCCTTTCTCTTGAACAAGTGGGGTCTTCATCTGAGAGGCCTGATGTAGCAGCAGAAGGATGCGAGTGGGGTTATTTGAAATACCTGGAATTCAGATCTCTGCAATACCACCTGGCCCCCAACATACGTAAACAAGTTTCTCTAGAGCCAAGCAGAGAAGAGCCATATTGCCATTGTAAACACAGTTATTTTGCTTAAGTTTCTGGGTCGACACTGCCGATAAAGACGACATTAATGCCACTGCGAGCAGAGGAGGGAGGGGAGCTGCCATCTTAGCAAGGTCATAGTTTGTGGCAGGCATCATCTACAGTCTGTACTGGACTTCTTGTTTCAGAAAGGGTTTTTTATTTTTTATTTTTTAAAATTATACTGCTATAGTAGCTAGTAGCTAGTAACTTTTTCTCCAAATATAAAAAAGGAAAGGGTCCCCACACTCCAAGTCGAGTAGTCAAGATCATATTGTCAAATGGCAGCTACAAGGAAGAAACATAATCATTGCACATTTGAACCTGATCTTTGATTTTGGTGTGTTTCGATAAGCCTTTAAACTTTAAGGACTGGAGCTAGGTGGAGACAGACAATAGTATTTAAGGGAGCTGAAAGTGGTACAAAAGAGGCACTGCGGAACATGATGTACACCATGGATCTGGCCTGATCACCTTCTAAATTCGGCCCACGGATGATCCAGGAATCAGCATGTTTTTACATGAGTAGAATGTGTGCTTTTATTTAAAATGCATCTCTGGGTTATTTGTGGGGCCTGCCTGGTGTTTTTACATGAGTAGAATGTGTCCTTTTATTTAAAATGCATCTCTGGGTTATTTGTGGGGCATAGGAATTCATTCATTTATTTATTTTTCAAAATATAGTCCGGCCCCTCACAAGGTCTGAGGCACAGTGGACCGGCCCCCTGCTGAAGAAGTTTGTTGACCCCTGATGTACACGTTTCTTTGGCCCCACTGTTAAACTGCAATGAAATTGTTTCACTGCTTCATTTCAGGTTAAACATGGTTTGCATGCCATTTCTGGTTACACAGGGCTTGTGGATTCAACCCCCACATTGGGCAAAAGATTTCTGCATTGCAGGAGGTTATACTAGATGACCCTCATGGTCCCTTCCAACTTTGCGGTTGTGTTATTCTACTGTCTAGCCGGTGAGTTCAGATATTAGCTAGCAGGCCTGCCACAGTATCTTAAGAAGTCGCTAGCAATGAAAAGGGTGTAGATAGGTCATCTCTGGGAGCACAACCAATCAGCAGAAGCTTGTGATGTCACAAACTTGCTCTAAGGTTTGCACAGAATAAGGGGTGGGAAGGAAGTAGATTCCGTCCACATTTAAAAGAGAACTTCCCTAATTTGCAAATTCTGAAACAATACGAGAACCAAAACACAACCCTCCTTCAAAATTCACACAACTGAATTTTGCAATGCTCTTGTCCGGTGTACAAAACTACACATAAAGTGTGCGTTAAAATGCATATTTTAGTGAAAATAAAATGTGCTATATTAAGGGAAATTGCCTTGCCCAAAAAAAATAGCATATAGAAATTTGCATATTAGGCAACATTTGCACTGAGGCATTGATGAATTTTCATGAAGACTTAAGAAAGCACCTCCAATGTGGAGAACTTTAGTGGGAAACAAAAGTTGGCATATCCATCCACCCCAATGCATAATGCCGTGTGCCTTTTTTTAAAGGAAATGTCAGAGCACTGAAAACAATGCCAGTAAGAAAAGACTTGGCTAGCAAAGCCTTTTTCTTTTGAGTGGGTGAAAGGCATTTTGCTCTCATACTGCCACCTGTTGGCTACTGCTTCTTTATCAGCCTTGAAGATGTGCAGATCTGGTTGTCAATTCAGATTTCTAGAGAAAAGCTCTGAAAAATGCATGAAGGTACATTTTGAAGTACATGCTATAAATCAGTTTTTTAAACTATAATTTGAATGCCTATAATGTATGGTTTTCAAGTTCAATATTGAGTGTTTGATCTAGTAATAATTTGCTAAAAATAGAATATTTGTATGGTTAATTGCAAATGTTATTCTAGTGGGGGTAGAACTTTAATGTTCATATCTATGAATACTGAGCTGGTGTTTGATAATGTGCACTCATTATTTTATAAATGTGAATTGTTTTACTCAAAAGAGGAGCCCTGTACTTGTGATGAAATTCACAGCACTTAAGGCTTTTGGAGAGAGAAGGAGGGAGAGGGGAGCATGTGTAAGAGAGAAAATGGGTATTCACACATTACATTCAATGAGTGTACAATGTGTGTACACAGCTAGTTGAACTGTACATATCAACAAGTGTATACTCTTTCATAGTGCTATTTTTCTAGAAAAAGACATACCAGAACTCACCATGAACGCCTCCCTCATTCTCTTATAATGGCAATGGTGCCCACCTGAGAGGTGCTGGAACTAAGTTCCAGTGAGTTCTGGCTGAAAAAAAGTCCACGCAATCTCATGTGCATGTGTAGAGACAGCTTGTACAGTGGTACCTCGGGTTACAGACGCTTCAGGTTACAGACTCCGCTAACCCTGAAATAGTACCTTGGGTTAAGAACTTTGCTTCAGGATGAGAAAAGAAATTGCATGGCGGCAGTGCAGCAGCAGTGGGAGGCCCCATTAGCTAAAGTGGTACCTCAGGTTAAGAACAGTTTCAGGTTAAGAATGAACCTCCAGAACGAATTAAGTTTTTAACCCGAGGTACCACTGTACATACGTTCACTGCAGCATGTGAACAAGCCTAGAGAGAGTACCAATTGTGCATATATATATATCAAAGGTGTTCCTCTTAAACAGGAGAATGTGTCATTCAGGCTGGGTGTTTAAGATTAGGAGCTGAAATTGGCACTAGTGATCAGGAAAGGTTAAGACCAGAATTTCAGTGAGTACAGAAGCAGGGCCATCTTACCCATAGGCACTAGGCGTGCGGGACACCCGGGCGCCAGGCTCTCAGGGGCACCAGACCGAGAGTCCGGGGCCTGAGTGTTGAGTCTGGGAAAGAGCCCGTCTGCCTGTCGGTCGGAGCGCCATGGTGGGCTCTTCTGTGGGCAAGTTCAGGGGCGGCCAAGCAAGCAAGATGATGAGGTGGCCGGCCAGCTCTGCCCTCCTGCGCACCTGGGACTGGGCAACCTTGGGTGGGTCGCCGGGCGGATCTTTGCACCCTGGTACCACATATGCTTAGGACAGCCCTGTGCAGAAGGCACGGCTTCACAAGTCCTTTTCAGGCATTGTCTCCCATGTCACCACCAAGGAGAAAGAGTGACTGCCAGCCAGGGATGGGATGTTTAGCATGCAACCAATCTGAACATGAGAAGAGACTGCTGTATCAGGCCAATGGTCCATCTAGCATCCTATTCTTACAGTGGCCCAACAGATGCCTGTGGGAAGCCTGCAAACACAGGAGCAGTCTCCCCTGTTGTGGTTTCCAGCAGCTGGTATTCAGAAGCATTTCTGCCTCCAGTTGTGGAGGCAGAGCATAGCCATCATGGCTAGTCACTTCCCAGATTAATGCACAGATCAGAACATGTTTCAAACCTCACAGTTCCTTGAATTTTGCAAGGCAGTTCTAAGCTCAAGCATTATACCCAAATGCATTAAAATGTTCATTTTAGGATAAATAAATGTGAATGTTGAATTAAAATGCTATTTTAACTTCTAAAAAAGCATGCATACTTAAAAAATCATCATCATCACTGTTTGATGCAAAAAGGAGCCCAACACAAAAACTGCGTGGGCATTTCATATACGAAATTGACCTGCAGCAGAAATAGACTGACGTGTGTGTTCGTTCTATCAGCAAAAACTGCAAGTTAGAAGACTGGAGGGGCTCACTTGAGAGGCGATGAGGAGCTCACAGATTATGGGTCAATTTAGCACTGTCAGGAGATGGCAACTCCTTTCCCCAAGCATTCTTCAATTTGGCTGGGCCCAATCCAACTCAGCCTTGGTGGAGTTTGCCCATTAGCAGACCAGGTGATTCTGTGTCAAATGGCATTTTGCTCTCCTTGTCCCCCCTCCCCCTCCCCTGCATATGCTGCCCTTAGAGCTTGAAGATCCAGACAGACTCTGCCCTTGCCATAGTCCACTGACTGATTATTGCTGCAAACAAGAAGCCTATACCATCCATTGTCGTTCAGAGCTGAATTGACTTTAATAGCATTTTGATTTTCAACTGTGTCGGTGAGATGGGCAACTTGGAATGAGATTGTTATTAGTCTCTGTTTTGCAGGAAAGACATTAAAAAGCCATTTCAAGAGGAGCGATACACCTGTGTCGAGCAGCATGCTCAAGTTGCAAGGGAGACATTAGCCCGTACAACTTCCCCTCGGCCAAGCTGATAATTTAGTTGCATCAGTCTGTCTTCTATGTTGCTTTACCAGGAGGTGGGGTGGGGGGGAATAGCCTAAACAAGGCCTGAAATGGGACTATATTAGCTGTGACAGAGTAACATCCACTCTCAGGCTCCCAGATTCCATCCAGGCAAGAATTATTGGCCTTAAATAGCTGCACAGAAGGAAGACGTTTGGTGAATGCTGCTTCTCCCAACAACGGTGGGAATCCCAAGAGCCTATTGCTCAAGCAGAGATCATGCAGAAGGTGGGCTCTTGATTCTCCCTGATTCTCCCCTCTGGCTTCAACTTAAGCCACAAACGGCATGATTCTATGCCATTGCAGAAGGCCCCCTTGTAGTCAAGGGATGATTTGTTTATTTAAATGGGGATATGGTGGCAGTAAGAATAGAAGAGTTTGGATTTTATATCCCGCTTTATCACTACCCGAAGGAGTCTCAAAGCAGCTAACATTCTCCTTTCCCTTCCTCCCCTACAACAAACACCCTGTGAGGTGAGTGGGGCTGAGAGACTTCAAAGAAGTGTGACTGGCCCAAGGTCACCCAGCAGCTGCAGGTGGAGGAGCGGAGACGCGAACCCAGTTCCCCAGATTACAAATCTACCGCTCTTAACCACTACACCACACTGGCAGACCCTCCAAGTGTTCCTATTTTTCAGGGACATCCCTGATTTAGAGACGCCATACTGGTTTCTTATTTAATCCCAGAATGTCCCACATTTCCTTAGGATGTCCCTATTTTCATTGGAGAAATGTTGGAGGGTATGAAGTTATCCAACCTCCATGCCATTTGAAGGCAATCCTGTATAGGGAAGGTTTTTTGTAATGTTTAATGTTTTATTATGTTTTATATATGTTGGAAGCTGCCCAGAGTGCTGGGGCAACCCAATAAGATGTGTGGGGTATAAATAGTAAAATTATCATTATGGAATGGGACGTCCCTATTTTCATTGGAGAAGTGTTGGAGCGTATGTAACGGTGGTCAGATCAGTGAGGTTAGCTGCCGATGTAGTAGAGGAAGGACAGAAGAACATTATAAGAGGCTTCTGGGTTGGGCCAATGGCCTATCTAGTCCAGCATCCTGTTCTCACTGTGGCCAACCAGGTGCCTGTGGGAAACCAGCAAGCAGGATTCATGCACAAGAGCAAACCTCTCTCCTAATGTTCCCAGCAAATGGCAGGGCGTTACAACTACGCCACAGTAAATGGAGCAGAATGGAAGGCGAGAGGTGGAGTGTCGAATTTTAGCCTTGCACAAGGCACCACTGAAATTTGAAAGAAAAGACCAAAGTCCACCCCTGTTCCTGTTATATGAGAATGGGGCCTGCTTAAGCATGGGAAATGTTGTACCTGAGCTGTCTGTTCACACCTGTGCTGGAGTCTCCTTAATATTTGTGATGTATGTTCAAAAAAGGTATGTCAAATCATGCAAAAGGAGTCTGATTTGTCTTGACCTTGAATTAGAAGCATACCCCAGAGTAAATGGGAATGACAAAGAGGCTTACATTCTGTATTGGGAACCTGGCCCTCCAGAACTACCATTTCCAGCAGCCCCAACAAGCATGGCCAATGGCCAGGGATTATGGGATTTGTAGTTCAGGAACATCTGGAGGGCTAAATGTTCCCCACACCTGCCCTATATATAATTCCTTTCCAATATCTCATTTTCTTCATGAATCTTATTCCTCTGGGAATCTCTCTAAGTCTGCTTGCATGAAGCCATAATATTTTTAATAAATCCTTTTACCTGCACACATGAACCAAAACAGCATTATTCCATTAGAGACACGTGTTTCTGTATTTAATGTATACTGCAAAGATGTTGCCACAACCAGGATGCTGTTGTCTCTCCGGAGTGAACACAGAAAAGGAATCAAGAACATTTACTGCCTGTGGCTCACTTGCTCCCTGCCAAAGGAGGACGCAATGGTCAATTCTATTGTGACAAGCTATGCATTCATCTTCTTTATAGGACAGAGAAAGGGTCATAAGATGCCCGAGCCTGTCAGCCTCTGGCTACAGAGCACATGCACAGTTTATAAGAAGTTAGGCTCTTTTGCTTCGGATCATTCACTAGTTTGTCACAGCTGAAGTCATAAAGTGCCACTCCAAACTGCAACCCATTACAAGTCTGGGTCTTTTTCATCTCCAAGTCAAGGTCAGTGCATATAACTGCATTACTCATGCCGGCTGCTTGTTTTCTCTGCCTGCAAGGTAGCATGCACATCATTTGAGAGAAAGTATGTGGGGTGCTGTGAGAAGTCCAGATTTCTGGCCATGGCAAATGAGCTGAATACCATCCCAGTTGTCTTACAAAATGTTGTACACAACAGTCAGCTGATCAGAGGTGGCAGAGAGTGGTGTGCAGCACTTTGAAGTCCCAACTATCAGCTGATCATTGGAGCTTCAAAGCACTATGCACAGCACATTGTGACATCAGGTGATGGGCAGGTGAGTTGCCCTGCCCACCAGTTAAACTTTGCCTGCAGCAGTGCACCAGCTGGGTCCAGTTCCCCATCCTCAGTGAGCATCAAGCAGGCACTGGAAATGCAAGTGAATTTTTTGAGATCCAAACACAGGGGTCAGCAAACTTTTTCAGCAGGGGGCCGGTCCACTGTCCCTCAGACCTTGTGGGGGGCCGGACTATATTTTGAAAAACATAATGAATGAATTCCTATGCCCCACAAATAACCCAGAGATGCATTTTAAATAAAAGGACACATTCTACTCATGTAAAAACAAGCTGATTCCCGGAACGTCCACAGGCTGGATTTAGAAGGCGATTGGGCTGGATCTGGCCCCCGGGCATTAGTTTGCCTACCCATGTCCTAACATGTCTAGCAGTGCAATCTGGTGTAACTTTACTCCTAATTTCGGTGGAACGTACTTTTGAGTAAGTGTACATGCAGCCTGAGATTCTTCCTAGCAACAGCTATTTCGCTACATCTGCCAGGGCAGGCCCAAGACATTTTGCTGGCTGAGGCAGAAGACAAGACAGCACCTTTTCAGACACTTCCTTATATAGAAGTTGACCAGACGGGCAGCTGAATCCTAGTACGACATTGCCATGACACCCGAGGACATCCAGCCAGTTTAAGAGATGCAGGACATGCCCCGTGGCCCACATCTCTGTCCTCCAACACTGCAGGGCCACTCCTCACTGCCTGAGGTGGCTGCCTCACTCTGCCTAATGATAGGGCCAGGTGTGGTACAGTGCCAACGTGGTCCAAAAATGGCTGTCATTGAGGTACTGTGCTCCCTAGCACTCATAAATACATTGTGCCTGTGAAGTGTAGTTGTTATTAGCTGGCATTGGGCTTTCTTTCAAGGCAAGGAGATACATTAGCTCACCAGAAACACATGTGAATCCCATCAATGGAGGATACAAACCTTTCTAAGCCAGTGACCTCCAGATGATGTTGGACTCCAGCTCCTATCAACCCCAGCCACCATATCCAGTGGCAAGGGATGATGGGAGTTGTAGTTCAACAACACCTGATGGACCAGAGGGTCCCCATCCTTGTTCTAAGGAACAATTGATACTGTTGTTATTGTTATTGATACTGTTGTTATCGTGGGAGCCCGAGCTTCCCCCGACCCCAGCCCCCAGAATAGGCAACTCTCCACAAGTCGTGGGAGCCCGGCACCGGGCTCCCACGCTTTGCGGAGAGCTGCAGGAAGTCTGGGCACTCTGACCCCACTCGCTCTCCAGGCTTCAGCGAAAGCCTGCATTCGCCCCATAGGACGCACACACATTTCCCCTTCATTTTTGGAGGGGAAAAAGTCTGTCCTATAGGGCGAAGAATACGATAGATTTCTAACCCTCTGTTCCTTGTAAGGTCCCAGGGTGGGTTTAAACCATTTTTTTTAAAGGACTGTATTAAAATCCATTAAAACAATTTACAAGCAGAAGACTAAGAGGGTGTGTCAGATAGATAGATAGATAGATAGATAGATAGATAGATAGATGATTGATAGATAGATAGATAGATAGATAGATAGATAGATGATAGATAGATAGATGATTGATAGATAGATAGATGATAGATAGATAGATAGATAGATAGATGATAGATAGATAGATAGATAGATAGATAGATAGATAGATAGATAGATGATAGATAGATGATAGATAGATAGATGATAGATAGATGATAGATACTGTAGATAGATGATAGGTAGATAGTCAAAGGCCAGGGCAAACGTGTAGAATGCTCTTCCTTGCCAGTGTATTTGGCCAACGCTTCACTAGCAGATTGGCACTGGCATTGATTGCAATGTTTTTGTGCTACATCAGAGCTGGTCTTCATTTTAATTCCTCCTATTCCTGTGACTTTTCCAGCAGACCAATTATCAAGGAGCCGGAATTTTGCTTCGTGTGTATTTGATTTATTCTCGTGCATTCATATATAGATGATTTATTCCTCAACAGAGAGGTCCCCATAAGGCCTATGGGTAAAAAAAAATTAAATTTAATAAATCCCATCACAAGCACTTTGAAAAGAACCTACACTGCCCCCCCCCCCATTTCCCTGGCAATTAACAATATAAAGATGTGTGTAAGCAGAGTGTCTGGGGCTTGGTAACAGAAAGACACTTTGGAGTATTTATAAGTTCTGAAGGCAGGAGCATATGAATTTTTTAATAATTGTGCCATTCATGTTCTCACCACTGCATGATGAACTCGGCTCATTGAGAAGCCAATGATTAATCATTCATTACTGATTGCACTTCACAATAGCTTTCTGTATTGCTCCTGTGCTCGCTGCAGTAAACATGTCATGTCAGCCCATTGTTTCGTATCTGGGAGCCCAGCTCATCAGCTACGTCTAATAGTTCATTATTCACCAAGGAGTGCCACTTTTCCTTTTTATTACTGCACTGGTGCCAAGGCACAAATCTTGATATGTCTATGGCATATTGCTGTTCTGGCAGATTCAGCTGCAATAGTCACTCCTGTGAGTCTAATGGTGCAAACAACCCAACTGCTTGGATTCAACAACATTCCATGCAAAGGACTTTGGGCCTGATCCTGGGGCTATTTTTGACGGTACCTTTGTGCTGAATTACTCCCCCCTCCCCCGTCCACGTAGGCCTGGCCTGTATGAAGTCAGCTTACAGATGTGATATCAAAATGAAGTGTTGATCTCTTGAATGTGACTCTCCTTCACAGACTATAATAATAATAATAATAATAATAATAATAATAATAATAATAATAATAAATTATTATTTATACTCTGCCCATCTGGTTGGGTCTCCCCAGCCACTCTGGGCGGTTCCCAACAGAATATTAAAACACAATAAAACATCAAACATTAAAAACTTCCCTAAACAGGGCTGCCTTCAGATGTCTTCTCAAAGTCAAATTATTTGTTTCCTTGACATCTGATGGGAGGGCGTTCCACAGGGCGGGTGCCACCACCGAGAAGGCCCTCTGCCTAGATCCCTATAACCTCACTTCTTGCAGTGAGGGAACCGCCAGAAGACCCTTGGAGCTGGACCTCAGGGGTACCCATTGGGACTGGGAGGGAGGGAAGCCAACAGCAAGTGAAGCCGGAGCCAGTGGCAACCAGAGACAACTAAGACGAGTTTTGTCCCCCGAGATCTACAAGGGCAACACTGAGACTAAGAGTGAAGGTGCTGACAGCCAGTGCCATCCTTGGGCCAGCTGTAAGTATGAAGGCAGGCAGAAAGAGGCTGACCAAAGGCAGGCTAAGGTTGATTGGGGCCCCACCATTTGCCCCACCAACCACCACTGCAGTGGAGGTGATATTGACAAGGAGAATGGGGGGCATTCTCATTCTTCTCCATAGGATAGGTGAGATCAGCCCAAAGGTATCACCTCTCTCTGAGGGGAGCAAAGGCAAAAAGATACCATAATCTGTTATCTTCATAACCATTTTCTTTGGAAGATGAGGTCATGGACCCAGAGGAAGTATCAGAAGAAGAGAGAAAGCTGCCCTCACAGCCCTGGACACCCCTCCTGCCCTGAAATGTCCATAGAAAGATAAGCTCACGTGCACCTTATGAAAAACTACACCATTATGGGCTTTTGCTGGCATTTTCACCTTAAATACATAAATGATCACCTTTAAAGGCATCTGTGGGCTATCATTTCTTCCACATATACTGCAAACATGACTTTTTATATCTTCAAAATAATTTCTCTCCATTTGACACTTGAAATTTCTTCACGGATCTTTTCCTTATTCTTGTTAATCTACAGAAAATGTCCATCTCTTTTCCCTTCGCGTATGTGAAATCTTTATTAATTCATTTCAGTTCCATGGCAAATTGACAAGAGTTCTTTTCAGAGTCAACTGAGGTTCCTCTAATCGCATCTTAATATGATTGTCCTTCATCCAAAAGACTATTTGATCTGTTATAATGGATTCAGTCAGATCTGTATAATTGCATGCCTTATTTTTACCAGTCTCTGTTTAAGAATAATCCAAAAACACCCACCATTTCCATATCTTCAGCAAAAAACTGTTCTGCTACATTATATCCCAGCAAACAATATGCCTCACACTTAGCAATTATTGGTTCTTAACTTTTCCTACAGAAGCTTAGATTAATTTAAAACATGAATAGCTTCTATTCCAACAATGTTTAGTACTGTTGATTTTTTTTTGGTCATTATATTGACTTACTATTGCAAGGAACCCTCCATCATCAATGACACGCAACAGAATTATTTGAAAAGTCAATTATAATCTGTTTAAGGCACCATTTGTTTATATTTCTTGCACTTACCGCTTGTCCTTTTGTTGTTCCCTCCACTTTTTCAGTACCTTCCTCCTGAGATCATATTTGCTTCATAAGAAAACTACTAGCTAATAAATATTCGGTGAAGAAATAGATACTACATTTGAACTAAGCCATGGATTAGCTGCAAGAGGTATTGCTTATGTGTCTAGCATTGCAGTCCTAGTTTCCTACTCATTTTTCAATAATTAATAATTACCCTAGCCCCTTGCAGCTGTTTAAAAGCATGTATTTAGCATGCAAAAAAACTCAGAGGGACAAATGTGCTAGATCCAGGTCTATCTACATTCTACTTACCTTGTAAATTGCTTTGATCATCCTGAAAGTTGCCTTCCACAAGTTGGAAGATGATCAGAAGGGTAACTGGGCAGCAGGCAGGAGGCAGGGCAGAGCTACTGTGCTTGTTCCCCCTCATATTAAGTAATTGTGCTTTTGAAGAACCACATAGGACTTATTTCAACACAGGAGACCACTCTATCTTACAATGCTCATTCATACCCACTTCTCCCATCACCATAATAGCTGCTTGTTCGGATAAGCCTCATTTGAGGACATTCAATCTTCCTTGGCTTTGCATCTCAGTTTGTCTCATTCACTTCCATTTCAGAGGCCTCCCAAGCAGGGCTTTTCATTCTTCTCCCTACAATGTCTTTAATACCACCATTTTCAGTAAATGATAGCATATATTATCTTGCATTATTTAACTGAAGCACCCCAAGACAGAGCAGATGGCAAGATGAAAGGGGTAATGAACTTGTCTCCTGTTAAAGAAAATCTTGGTCACTGAGACCGAAAGATTATGAATAGCTTATTAGCCGTTGTCTTCCGCAGCTACGAAGGTTTTTTGTCCACCCTAACCTCACTCCCCGCCGGCTCATCATCTCTTTGGTGTGTCTATTCTAAACATGCCACACACACAAAAGAACCTTGGAGGACTGGCAGGTAGTTCATCCTTCGTGTTCATGAACTCCTTGCAAAATCTGGGCTCACTAGAACACAGCCAAGTGACAGGAAACTCAGCAGTCGTGGCAGCGAGGCAGCCATGGAAGAAACTGAAAATATTGAGTTGGTTAGCATGGTTTCAAGACAGGGATGCAAAATAAGAACTGGGGCTGTATCCATCAAAGTAGCCATCTGTCCAAGCTAAGCTAAATCATAAGAACATAAGAAGAGGCCTGCTGGAAAAGGCCAAAACTCCCTCTAGTCCAGCACCCTGTTCTCACTGTGGCAGCAACAGGTTGTCCCATGAGGTCACCAAAAGTGCTATAAAGGCTTCCCAGGGGTCGTGTGCTTTAAAAATGAATGCCTCTGCTTATACAATTCAGCCAGTTAGTTACCATCTGTTGATCTGGCTTGGAGAGCTTGTTACAGATGACTTAAACTGTGTCTCTGAATGGCTCCACTGAAAGTTTCTCTTCCCAGAATCGGGGAGAGAACCTTTAATTAATGAATATTTCCTTTCACATTTTTTAATTTTTTTAAAAAATAAAGAACTAGCACTTTTTCATCATTAAAAAGAAACAATGAAGGAAAATCAGTCATTAAACCCTCCTCACCCCCATCTCTAAAACTAACATTGAAACCATTATTCAAAACTATTCCTTCAACTCAGATCAACAGGAATACATAGGACTGATAGCATACTTTCAGTTAGTATCTGAAAAGGAGATTCCTGCATTGCAGGAACCAGTGAAGGCAGGGAAGGTCCTGTGTGAGTGTCTGGAGGCAGTTGGAGAATGGATAGTGGCTAACAGATTGAGGCTGGATCCTGACAAGACAGAAGTACTGTTTTGGTGGGACAGGGGCAGGCAGGTGTGGGGGACTCCCTGGTCCTGAATGGGGTAACTGTGCCCCTGAAGGACCAGATGCACAGCCTGGGAATCATTTTGGACTCACAGCTGTCCATGGAGGCACAGCTCAATTCTGTGTCCAGGGCTCCATCTGGTATGCCAGCTGAGACCCTACCTGCCTGCAGACTGTCTCACTAGAGTGGTGCATGCTCTGGTTATCTCCCGCTTGGACTACTGCAATGTGCTCTATGTGGGACTACCTTTGAAGGTGACCCAGAGACTACAACTAATCCAGAATGCGGCAGCTAGACTGGTGACTGGGAGTGGCCGCTGGGACCATATAACACTGGTCCTAAAGGATCCTCATTGGCTCCCAGTGAGTTTCCTGGCACAATTCAAAGTGTTGGTTCTGACCTTTAAAGCCCTAAATTGCCTCGGCCCCGTGTACCTGAAGGAGCGTATCCTCCCCCATCATTTAGCCCAGACACTGAGGCCCAGCTTCAAGGGCCTTCTACAAGAAGTGAGGTTACAGGGAAGCAGGCAGAGGGCCTTCTCGGTAGTGTCAAGGTTATAAACAACTATCTGACTTTTAGAAGACATCTGAAGGCAGTCCTGTATCAGAAAGTTTTTAATGTTTGATGTTTTAGTACGTTCTGATATATGCTGTGAGCCACCCAGAGTGGCTGGAGGTATACTGTAAATAATAAAATTATTATTATTATTATTATTATTATTATTAGTTGGACTAGATGACACTTGGGGTCCGTTTCGGGTCCCTTTCAATTCTACAGTTGTATGAGTCTATGACATTGTTAAGCAGACCTTACCTATGAGTAAAAGGACTTGGTTGGTGGAGCACTAGCGGATAATCTAGCAGTGCATTATGCTGTGTGGGATTTCTATTTAAATCTCACTTCTAGCTAATTGTATGTGTGTGTGTGTGTGTATATATATATATATATATATATATATATATATATATATATATGCTGCACCAAAGGCGTTGCAGTGAGGAGGATCCCGGGCCAATGAAATACCCATGGAGCTTTGCCTGAAGTCTTTCCATTCCTAACAGGAAAAAGAAAAAGAAACTTCTTTGTTCGGTGCAGTCTGTGCAAATTCATCACTTTCAATTTACTGTGAGGATGTAGCATGTGCTAGTGAATGAATGGAGGCAGCGGTAAGGAGCAGCTGATGGGCTTAAGAACCTGCCCTATCTGTAAATTCAATCAATCATAGGAAGTGACTCAGGCTCAGAAAGAAAAATGGATATTGAAAATGCAAATGTGTTGACAAAATTCAGAGTATTGATGCAAGCAAAGAGAAGAAAAAACGCACAGAAAACCATATTGGTTTTGCTCCAGTCATAGCACACTTTCTGATCTCTAGGCCTTTATGCTCGCTTTGCTGCTGGGTATGATTCAACAGCAGTGGAATATTGTTAGGACCTAGCTTTAAGAAAGGTAGGACTAGGCACCAATGGGAATACCACCAAAGCAAGTTTATACAACCTTTTACCCAAACAAACCATAGGAGAAAACTCCTAGCTCTGTAGCAGAGCATCTGCTTTGCATGCAGAAGGCCCCAGGTTCAATTCAAAGTATGTCCAGTTATGGTTGGGAAGGACTCCTGCCAGCAGACTTGGAGAGTTGATACCAGTCAGTGTAGGCAATACTGAGCTAAATGATTAATTGTCCATAGAATCATAGAGCTGGAAGGGATCCTGAGGGTGATCCAGTCCAACCCCCTGCAATGCAGGAATCTCAGCTAAACCAACAACAGATGGACATCCAACCTCTGCTTAAATACCTCCAAGGAAGAAGAGTCCACAACCTCCCAAGGGAGACTGTGTTAGGATCGTCCTACTCTCGTGTAGGACCCTGGTAGAGACACATGCCCGGCTGGCAAGTTCTTGTCCTCCTGGTCTGTCATTCGGGAGCTTCAAAAGCTTTCTTCAGCCCGAACATCACAGCGACTGATACCAAGAAGCATCAGCACACTTAGGATCCTGCAGAGCATTGACGGTTCGCGTAACAGAACTCAGTAACACAGCATTTTGGCTAATCTACTTTATTTACATATAATACACTCAGAGCATTCTGCCGTAGCTCCTTCCTCTTTCTCAACAGACAACAAAGAGAGAAAGAACAAAGGACAATAGTCCCACTTCATGGAACACAGTAACATAAACATCCTGTCTCCGTCACTTCCCACACTGTGGAATGAAAACATACACCATCATGTGATAGACAACAATCTCATGACTGCAAACACGGAGCAGGAATCCTAACAGACTGTTCCACTGTCAAATAGCTCTTACTGTCAGAAAGTTTTTCAAAATGTTTAGTCAGAATCTCCTTTCTTGTAACTGGAAACCACTGGTTCAAGTCTTACCCTCTAGAGCAGGAGAAAACAATCTTGCTCCCTCTTCCTTGTGACAACCTTTAAGATATTTGAAGATGGCTATTGTATCTCCTCTCAGTTTCCTCTTTTCCAGGCTAAACATACCTAGCTCTTTCAAGCGCTCCTCATAAGGCTTGGTTTCCAAACCCTTGATCATCTTGGTTGCCCTCCTTTGTGCACATTCCAACTTGTCAACATCCTTCTTAAATTGTGGTACCCAGACTCAGTATAAGGTAGCTTCCTATGTTTGTGAAAGAATAGGAATTCGAACTCTGGTCTCCCAACACTCTAATCTAGTCAATACAGCACACTGGTTCTGTACATACATATACAATCTCATGACTTCTATCCCACAATTACAGGAGCAAGCTAGCAAGCCTTACTCAAGACTAGTTAGTACTGTGCCAAAATTTCATCCTCCAATTCCTCAAAAAAAGAAAACAAAAAATTGCTATGAATGCTAAAACTTTTAAGCCATTCCTATAGATGCACAATCAACATTCTGTATCACACTTCAGGAAAGGCTTCTTAAACAAAAAACATCTTCTGCAAGTGCCTAGACATCATGTTGCTGGGCATCTGTCTAAATTCATCTGGTAACTGATTCCAGGAGCTAAGGTTGCAACACCAAAAACCCAGTTTCTAGTACAAACTAGGCACTCCTCTGGCACATGCAGTACTCACAGCAGTACTCCATTTGAAGAGTGATGTTACTGAGCAGGAATATAAGGGGTGATGTGGTCCCTTTGGAGTCACTGCGTTGGTGGCAACCCACCAGCTAATCCAGTAAAAAATAAGCCCCTCTGAAATGCATTTATCACACTTCTCAAGGAAACAGGATTTGCACTCACCATGCTGCCAATCTCACATTGTACAAGTTATGGGCAGCAGAAGCAGCAAAGGAGTTTGACTGGAGGTGTGGGGAGAGAACAATGGTAAGAGCCAGCCCTTATCCCAGCCAAGAGATCTCAGTGACATTGCTACAGATCTCTCTCTGCTGGCTGCAGCTCTAGAGCCCTATTATCAAATAACTATCGTCCAGTGCCTTAAACAGATTGTGGAAAATATGTTGAAATGAGGAACCTGCACATGAGCCAAATTGAAATAGCATTGCAGGGTAGAGAAACAGCAAGATTCAAGAGCAGCAGAATAGCCTAGCATCACTTTGCTTATTGGCTTTCTTAAATCAGACTAGGCATCTCATCTCTGGTTGTTCAATAGATAACAGGGACTTTATGCTCTCTCTCTCTCTTTTTTTTTGTCAAATCAATGTGTTCTATTGATAGCGTGCCTGGATTAACCCTCAAAACCTGGGAGAATTGCTCCCTCTATTAGCAAAGAGTGGCTGAGTACCAACAAGATTGCCCCAAAACAGTCTACTGGGAAGCACTGGCACATAGGAAGCTGCGTTATACTGAAATGTTCTATCTAGCATTGTCTACACCAGAGCTTTCCAAACTGTTTGTCACAACACGTATGTGTGTCAGCTGCAGTGTGTAGGTGTGTCCTGGGGCTGGAAAGGGGTTAGTTTAACCTCCGGTTTGCTAATAAAGCTGAATTATTGTGTTGCAAAATGATGCATTTCTAAAAAGTGTGTCACCAGCATGGAAAGTTCAGAAAGCTCTGGTCTACATCAACTGCAAGTGAGCATCTGCAACGCCAGACTGGGGACCCTCCCAGGTCCACCTAGAGATGCCAAGAATTGTACAAAAACCTCAGAGTAGTGGAGGGATCCAAAACAATCCCATGAGGACTGAACATGTTCGGTGGCAACAGGATGCTGTGTTGGGGTTGGGCAGAAATGAAAAACCAGAAATGAAAAACCAGAATGGAAGAGAGTATCTTGGGAAAGAGTGTGGCCGGCTGGAATTCTGACGTGAAAGGTTCTACACCCCAGCATATTGCTGCAGCAAGTCCCACTTGTCATTTCTTATTAAGGTTGTTGTTGTTGTTGTTGTTGTTGTTGTGTCTCACCTATCTGACTGGCTTAGCCAACCAGATGCCTGTGGGAAACCTGAAAGCAGGATTTGAGCACAGCAGCACTCTCTGTTGCTGTGATTCCAAGCAACTACTATTCAGAAATGCTGCTGTCTCCTGTTGTAGAGGCACAGCATAGCCATCCTTGATAGTAGCTATCAATAGCCTTTGCCAAATCCTCTTTTAGAGCCATCTAGGCTGGTGGCCATCACTGCCTCTTGCGGGAGTGACTTCCATAGTTTCAACTATGCACTGCATGAAGAAGTACCAAATGCCAGCTGCCAGTAGCCATTCGACAGTCCTCTGCTAACCTCGCCAAAGCAAGCAAGGGAGACGTCTCTCTTTGCTGGTGTTCCTATACTGCTGTTTCTGCTGTTTCAATAAGACACTGTTCTTAATTTAGCAAGAATTCACAAAATGCCTAATCATCATTTTAAAAGCAGCCACTATCCGGTTTATATCCATAAGAAACTACCCATATGGCGTAACACATAAGGAATGGATCCTGGCATAAACCAAAAGACCATTTCCAGCATGGTGACATTACGTTGCCATTGATGTAACAAACTAAGAGATACAGGATACTAATAGATGATTAGCAAAAACAGCTGAAAGCTTTGCATGCTCTGGTTATCTCCCGCTTGGACTACTGCAATGCACTCTACGTGGGGCTACCTTTGAAGGTGACTCGGAAACTACAACTAATCCAGAATGTGGCAGCTAGACTGGTGACTGGGGGCGGCCGCCAAGACCATATAACACCGGTCTTGAAAGACCTACATTGGCTCCCAGTACGTTTCCGAGCACAATTCAAAGTGTTGGTGCTGACCTTTAAAGCCCTAAAAGGCCTCGGTCCAGTATACCTGAAGGAGCGTCTCCACCCCCATCATTCTGCCTGGACGCTGAGGTCCAGCGCTGAGGGCCTTCTGGCGGTTCCCTCATTGCGAGAAGCAAAGCTACAGGGAACCAGGCAGAGGGCCTTCTCGGTAGTGGCGCCCGCCCTGTGGAACGCCCTTCCAGCAGATGTCAAAGCGATAAACAACTACCTGACATTCAGAAGACATCTTATGGAAGCCGCCCAGAGTGGCTGGGGAGGCCCAGCCAGATGGGCGGGGTATAAATAATAAATTATTATTATTATTATTATTGTTCCTGAACCCTACCTGATGGAACATTCACCCACCAGTGAGAGAAAGCCTGATATTTCCTATTTTCTGATGTTTTTATCTCTCTGTTCGCAGGCAAAGGAGAAAAACAGTATTTAAAAAACACTGCTCAGGCTGAGACTTTCCTTCCTTCCCCTTTGTGGCATAGGAGGAGATTGTTGTTGCTAAAACACAGACTGAGGGAAGGAGAAGGAAGACAACGAGGAAGAAGATGTATCACCTTTTGTTAAGCTGTTCTACTTGCTGAACATCTTTCTGAATATGGAGCCCATATGTGCTTGGATTTAAGTGGCTCATTGAATGGAGGAGCGAGCAAACCACAGCAAAACAATTATTCCCATCTACTGTTTTGTCAAGGCCTTCAAATTATTAACTACAAGCAGCCTGCAGGAGGAGTGGCGGGGAGGGGGTTCTCTTTGCCACGGAGAAATAAAGAGCCCACCTTCGTTCACAATGAAATACGGGTTGTTCAACTCCTTGGTGTTTGGTTCTTAAAGTGTTGGTGATTTCATTATTGAGAATCTATTAGAGATCATGGGAGACACAAAAACACTTTGGAGCATGTGTGGAGGATATTAGAGCTGCATTGCAAAGCACATGCTTGGGGTGCAGAAAATCATTAGGGTCCAATCCCTTCCCTTGCCTTAAAAAACATAAATTCTCACCTTTGAGATGGCAAAGGCTGATAATAAGTAGCTGAGGGGATTTGGGCATTAGTGGCAGTCAACAAGAATGGCATTCTGGAGTTTGTTTTCTTCCCAAGGCAGTTACATCAGCTGCTGGAATGCAAGCCTGCCTTGTTCCTTGTCAGCTCAGGAGCTCTGCCTTAGGAGATGTTCATCTTTATTCCATTTGCAAACCTGTAGATAGGGATGGGGCAGAAAGCTGAACCATCTCGTACCTTATTTGCACTTACCAGAACAAGACACAGACTGAAACACAGCCATTCTTCCAAATTCGCATTTATCTAAATGTTGCAGAGCAGTTCCCCCAGCCTAGTAATTTGTAGGAAAAAATGCATATACAAGGAAAAAGTCTGAACAATATATGTGTGCATGTGTATGTTAGTTTACCTACAAGATTGCCTTACTCCATATACACCCACTGAACTGCTTCAGTTGGCAGAATAGCGCTGTTACAGATGTCACATAATACTCGTTCTGCCTTTGTAAGAAATTGGTGTTTTAGTATGGCAGCACCTACACTTGGGAACTCCCTGCCTGTGGATATCAGGCAAGTGTCTTCACTGTACTCTTTTTGATGCCTACTCAATGCATTTTTGTTTCAATAAGCTTATCCAGATATTTCAAAAGATTATGCAAGGGTTTTTTTAAAAAAAAATTCAAATTATTACAAATCAAACCAAATTACCTTAATTTAATACAATTTCTTAAGATCAGGTTTCCCGTTTCCATTGTGTCATACGTCCAAGATATTTCTCCATAGCTGCCTCATTTCTTATTTAGTTTCTAGTTGACATCACTTCACTTGCCATTAAACCACTCTTTCATCTGCCCCTTGTCACCTTACAAACAGCAACCTCAGTTTCATTGTTTGTATATATAATCCATATCACGTGTGTAGTCCTTTGTTTACATTTTTGTTCCAGACCTGGTGTGTTAAAAGAGTTCAGTTCTGTCTCTCACTGTTCAATTCTTTGTAGTGTTTATCTGAGTGGTACAAGGTCACATTTCACTCCGTCCCGCTGTTATCTAACTTGCGAACCACAGCCGTATATAACTCACAGAGCGAACTTTCCAGACTTCTGCCATTAAATTCCCCTCTGCAATTCTTTCTCGGCACAAAATCTTTTCTCAGATTCAGTCTCTCCTCGACAACTGTCTAGCTGCAGGCCATTTTTCCTTTTTTTCCACTGCATTCCTCCAACAACACCCCCATCCAGAAGTAGTGGCAAATAAAATCCATTCACCCTCGGTCGAGGTTGGGGGGGCGGGACATAGCAAAACCTTATTAAATACCTTGTAAAGAATAAATCAAAAGCCCACCTCCCTCTTTTTTGAAGTATCAAACAGAGTAGCAACTACACATTGTGTTGTTGTTGTTTAGTTGTTTAGTCGTGTCCGACTCTTTGTGATCCCATGGACTAGAGCACACCAGGCACTTCTGTCTTCCACTGCCTCGCGCAGTTTGGTCAAACTCATGCTGGTAGCCTCGAGAACACTGTCCAACCATCTCGTCCTCCGTCGTCCTCCCTCTTTTTCCAAGTATCAAACCGAGTAGCAACTACACATGGTAGTGCAAGTTTTAATCTGTTTCTTGTTGTTTTAACTTTTTGTAAGTTTTGATTGCATATTCTTCTTAATGCTAATTTTGTTTTATGTTTTTGCAAACTGTCTTGAGGGAGTTTACAATCAAGTGGTATATAAATATCATGAAATAATGAAGAAATAAGAATGACATAGAAAATGTGTTCTATCTGGCAGAACGGCATAAAGGTAAAGGTAAAGGTACCCCTGCCCGTACGGGCCAGTCTTGCCAGACTCTAGGGTTGTGCGCTCATCTCACTCTATAGGCCGGGAGCCAGCGCTGTCCGCAGACACTTCTGGGTCACGTGGCCAGTGTGACAAGCTGCATCTGGCGAGCCAGCGCAGCACACGGAACGCCGTTTACCTTCCCGCTGGTAAGCGGTCCCTATTTATCTACTTGCACCCGGGGGTGCTTTCGAACTGCTAGGTTGGCAGGCGCTGGGACCGAAAGACGGGAGCGCACCCCGCCACGGGGATTCGAACCGCCGACCATGCAATCGGCAAGTCCTAGGCACTGAGGTTTTACCCACAGCGCCTACAGGTGTGTATTAGGGGAAATTCACACAGAAATGTGTGTAGATGTGTTTTAAAAGAATTTTAGACTGATGTGGAAAGGCAGAGAGCTGCGCTTAAGGCTGGGAAAATGAGGAACTAAAATGGCCAGGATTGCCCATCCCTACCTGTAGGGGGAGATGGCATGAAGACTGTTACCTTTTAAAGTGCTATGAAACGCCAAATATACTGTCCATTCCTGGTGTGTATGTATAATATCCACCTCTACATATGTACATTCATTTGTATGCATCTCCCTTCCCCCCGCCCTTAATGTCTGAACTGTCTCCTATCACTTCTTCTTTTTCTGCCTTGGTGAGTAGAACTTGTAAAGGAGGGTTTTTAAAATTTTCATTTTGGCTACTACGATATGCTTTTTCTAAATGCATCTCACAGCCCAAGTCTCTCAACAAATGCAAAGTGGTGTATCTTGTGGCACCATTTGTGCGCTTCCAGCCTGATGGATGAGGCATGCTAATGGAATATAAACCATCAAATTAAAAATGTGCCTATTAGGGATTCCAGCCGTGTTTGCCATACCTGTGAATTGCAGAGGCAGCTTGCCATTTCTCCCTACTCCTTAATGTGATGCAATATTCCCCCTGTGCGTGTGTTGCTTCTTGAAGAATGGAGAACTTAACATTTTGATGAGCAGGAGTTTTACACAAACTCCTGTACTTGAGCTCCAAGCAGCTTCATTATGCAGTCCAGGAAAGAGACCTATTAGGCTTTAAACACACACACACACACACGGGAAGTGGGAGGCTTGCTGCAATCCTAACAGCTACTGTGAATTTATACCAGTGCCATACCTTTAATTTTGAAGTATTTCCTCTGGACTTCTTCAGCTGTAAAAGAGGAGGAAGAATTTAGCCCTGAAGTTTCTAATAAGACTTGAGGAGCTAGAACTGGCAGTTCTACAGAGGCTTCCAACCCTTCTCCGTTTCTTTTTGACCATACGAGTGACACAGAGTCCTTACTCCACATTTGTACAAATTGACATCATTATGCAAATGCTGTTGAAATGTCATGATTTCGTATGCATCCCCAAAAGCGAGAAAAAATTCAAATCTTTGGCAATTTTGTTAAATCACTTGTCATCAAGGGCTGCGAAGAATTGTGGAAAAGTCAACTATGTACAGATCAGCCATTTGAAGATGGGTGCTGGAATAGAGTGAGCGTGGCTGGACAAAATAGTTTAACACAAGCATGGGCTATCTACTATGAGCAACTGGGAGCACTGAGAGGTAGCGATCCTGATATATGTGGCTTTTGGGGAAAACTAGCTCTCGAAGAGGCTACTCATATCATTTATCTATATGCTGCTTCTCTGCCAAAATGGCTTCAAAGTGGTTTACAATGATAAAAGCAATCCTTACTTTAAAAAATGGAACCTTAATTAAAACATACAATAAAACCAACAGTAAAAAGTATAACAATTCAAACTGTTAAAAGAGTAAAACCAGAAGTTCAGTTCAGGAGAATGTGTGCCTAAACAGGTACGTCTTCAGGAGTTGGTGAAACATCATATTTCAGCAGTGACGGTGTTCCATAGGACTGGTGCCACCAGGGAAAAAGCCTACCTCTTTGTTGCCACAAGCTTATACTGATCAGGATGTGGCAAAACTCATCGGTTTCCATTAGCTGATCATAGTGCTCATACCAGGCAAAGAGAAGGAAGACAGGTGGTTGGTTGGTTGGTTGTTGTTGTTGTTTTCAGGTAACCTGGTCCAGAGTTATTTTGGGCTTTGTAAGTAGCAGATCCTCAGCAGTGGTCTAAATGAGCCCAATAAGGAGCACTACTCACTCCCCTGACCCTTCTGCACCAGCTGCAAGGGAAGCTCAACAAAAACCACCTTACAACAGTGCAGACAGGAGTTGTGTCATTGTGGCCACATTATCCCTGTCTAGAAAAGGCCCCAATTGACACACGAGCTGAAGCTGATGAAAGCACTCTTTGCCACAGAGGCCACCTGGGCCTCAATGAACAAATATGGTTCCAAGAATACCCCTAAACTGTCTGCCTGTTTTTTCAGAGGGAGTGTAGCCCTATCTAGAACAGACTCCCCAGTTCTCAGACCCGAGAACTACTTACCCACAGGATCTCTGTCTTAGCAGGATTCAGATTCAGTCTGTTGGCCACCATCTAGTCCACCACTGCATCCTGGCACTGGTTCAGCTTATGCACAGTCTCTCCTGACTCAGTTTTATTGGGAAAGTAGAGCTGAGTGATCAGCATGACTTTTTGTTTATCATTTGCCAAGAGTTTTAAAAATATGTTTAATTGGATGTGTCAGGGGACTCCCATTGGAACAGGGGAGGGAGGGAGGGGGATACAGAGAGCCTCTGATGCTTCTGAGGAGCAGCTCCTCATCCAGCGGTGGGGAAAGCCACACCTCCAGTGGAGAGAAGAGGGAAGGAGCCAGCCAAGCAAGGAGAGGGCTCAATGATGCTGCTGAAAGCCCAAGCGCCTCACCTAGCCCGGCTGGCCAGGAGGCACACACACTGTTTCCATCGCCCAGCTTGCGCAGAGGGGTGAAACGTAAGGAGGGGAGGCAGAGATTTGGGGTGTCTAAGTTCTTATGTTTGGGGGGGACCGGAAGGGGCCACTCCCAGATTCTGCAAGTGACTAAGACGGACATGAACTTTGTGGTTCTGCACTGTAAATAGTTTGTACCAATAAAACCTGTAAAAGACAGGTCGGAGTCCTGCTTGGTTACTCACAAGCAACCACCAACAGCATCTGACAGGATGCTACTTGTTATGTACTAAGCTTGGATCCTAGAACAATAGGCAGGTAGGATCCTAGAATGCAACAACTGATTGGCTTGCAGGAGAAGACCAATCAGCTCCAGGAGGAAGTTAATCAGCCTATTAGGCTGGTAGGATCATAGAATGCAACAAGTGATTGGCCTGCAGGAGAAGACCAATCAGACTCCAGAAGGGAAGCAGAATCAGCCAGTCAGACAGGACTCATTGTGTAAATAATGTATATAAAAGCCTGATGTTTGGGGGAAAATTCAATCACTCTTTTACAAGCTGCAACAAAGAGCATGAAATCACTGCAGGAGTATATTTCACAATTCTTTTCCCTGTTGCTGCTTTTAGTCTGCTGTTTTGCTTAGTTCTTGTTTTAAATGTTATATTCACATTATATTTTGACAGAACACATTGTGGGAGGGAGGGAGGGAGGGAGGGAGGGAGGAAGGAAGGGAGGAAGGAAGGAAGGAAGGAAGGAAGGAAGTCATGGGGTTGGACAGAGGATTTTAGCTTTTCAATTCCTACACATGGTCACATATCCTGCCTGTTAATGGACTAGGTGGGGGGAAATAGCTGGTCATTATAGAAACCTGTGGTGCATCAGGCAACCTGCCACTTTTTGGTCTAGTTCTCATGAAAAGGCATTCGCAGCCCATGGTCCACATCATTAGAATGACAGTACCATTCTCTACTATATAAATTGGAACATGAACACCCAAGTGGAACAAGGAGAAAAATTTACTTGCCTCTTATCACTCTCCTGTGTAATTAGTTTTCAGAAGAGTTTTTCAAACATTGCCACAGTAAGCATTCTCAAGATCCCCCAAGGCGCTAAAAAAACTGCAGTCCAAATACTTGAAATAGCAGATCTCTCTATTATCTGCTGGTCCAGGCTTTGAGATCTGTCATGGAGGCCCGGCTTGTGTTCATGCCAATGGGAGATGCCAGGGAAGAGTCTTCTTGCTGTTGATTCCCTACCTGTCATAGAATGATAGAACTGTAGAGTTGGAAGGGACCCTGAGGGTTGTCTAGTCCAGTCCCCTGCAATGCAGGAATCTCAACTTAAGCATCCATGGCAGGTGGCCATCCAAGCTCTGCTTATACACCTCCAAGGAAGGCAAGTCTGCCACTTTCTGAGGTAGCCAGTTCCACTGTCGAGCAGCTCTTAGCATCAGAAAGTTGTTCCTGATGTTTAGTCTGAATCTCCATTCCTTTAGCTTGAATCCATTGTTTTGGGTCCCTCCCTCCAGAGCAGGAGCAAACAAGCATGTCCCATCTTTCATGTGAAAGTCCCTCCTCCTGGAGTCCTTCCTTACTGAGCCTTCCTTACTGAGCCTTTGATGGCATCTTATCAATACATGCGTACCAGCTCTATATGCAGTACACTTCTTTTCATTAGCAGTTTTGCAGATTTCAGCTGTTTTGTTACTAATTTTATTATGTACTGTATGCCACTCAAGAGAGCATTGTGATTAAGCAGTCTATTAGTCTTAAACAAACCAATAAAATAGCTTCGCTGTCCCGCACTGTCAGATGATCACTATTCAAGCTGTCACCACTAAGCAATACAGAAGCAAGTTTTAGCATCAAAAACCGTCTCCGTTTCCCCTTCATAGCCTGGAACAGGCTCACTCAACAGGCATTTTGAGAGCTGCCCCCAAAAGACAAGTCACCCGAAACTTTTAGTAAAGGTAAAGGTACCCCTGCCCGTAAGGGCCAGTCTTGCCAGACTCTAGGGTTGTGCGCTCATCTCACTCTATAGGCCGGGAGCCAGCGCTGTCCGCAGACACTTCCGGGTCACGTGGCCAGCGTGACAAGCTGCATCTGGCGAGCCAGCGCAGCACACGGAACGCCGTTTACCTTCCCGCTGGTAAGCGGTCCCTATTTATCTACTTGCACCCGAAGGTGCTTTCGAACTGCTAGGTTGGCAGGCGCTGGGACCGAACGACGGGAGCGCACCCCGCCGCGGGGATTCGAACTGCCGACCTTTCGATCGGCAAGTCCTAGGCACTGAGGCTTTAACCCACAGCGCCACCCGCGTCCCTTTTACTTAATTATATATTTTTGATGTTTTTAAAAAATTGCACTTCTAAAGTGCCCTGCATTCAAACAAATCCCAGAGTTTAGTTTACAAACAAATCAATGAAATGCAGATACATGAGTATAAACGGTCATTAAAGCAACCATTTAAAACATTAGGACCAAAAAGTAAACTGCAAGTGCAGTTTAAAAATACAGCAGCAGATAATAATATTCCCCAACTTTCTGAAACTTTAGAAATCATATATGATTACTATACCGCATTACCTCCTGTTTATTGGGGCTCCATAATTGTGAAACTGTATCCTAGAATCTGCTAATGTAATCATTAAATGAATAATCACACTGAAGTCGTGAAGATATAAAAGGAATCCTTGATTGCTAATGAGGTTAGATTTTGGAATTTCTGCCCATTTCCCTCTTGTGGATGTGTTTTGCTTTTCAGTGCAATATATATAGGTGTGTGTATATATATATATATATATATATATATATATATATATATATATATATCCCTACCTTCATTAAATTCACAATATTAGGGTTCTGAGCTATGCACCACATGCAGGAGATGGAATCTGACATTGAGGAATCATTTAATTGCTCTTAGCCCACTTGGAAGGGGTCAATGAGGAACTTGCACTGGTCTCAGTAATGGTTTGCACTTCCATGGAGAAGTCCACCTCACACATGAAGCATCCTCTGAGTGCTGGATGTACAAGGCTTTAGCAGCGGCATTCTGTATGTTGCAGATACACACAGAGAGAGAGAGAGAGAGAGAGAGAGAGAGAGAGAGAGAGAGAGAGAGAGAGAGAATCCCTTTACAAAGGGGTGGGGCATATTTCCACCAGGAGCCATATTTCCTCAGAGGTAATCTTCTGAGGGCCACATGCTCCTGGTCAGTGGGGGCTGGAGGAAGTAGTGGGTGGGGCCAGAGCACTTCCTATTCTCTCTCTTTACCTGCTGCTCCTCCCTCTTGCCGCCTACATGAAATAAGGCCGAGGGCTCCATGTGGTTCTCAGGACACAAGCGACCCACTGCTGCCTTCAGAATATAAATAGATTTTGTGCTAGTGAGGGGAACGAACTAAAGAGGTGGACACCACAAGATAGGATTAAGCAGGGAACAATTTAATGAAAGGAACAGAGTATAATATGTTAGCAATATGTGGAGGGGGTGGTAAAATGACCCATATTGTTGATGTATCCAGAGAGTCTGGCCTGAAAAGCTAGCTGAGACGTTTCTCCAACACAGTTCAGCTCATCCTAAATCTGTACCAGAGAAACTGTCAATCAGAGCTGTTTTGTTATAGCTTCCCTTGTTATAGAAGGAACACTGGTGACCCCAAAGCACGCTGGGCATCCTAAGCTGATTTGTCTGGATGTGTGTGTTGGGATTTGGCTACGCTTTTGATCAATCTGTTTCTTTGCCGTTCTATAAACTGTTCCTTTGGCTGAACTACATACATGCAATTAATTTCTAAAAACCACTTCAAAGAGAGAAGCCCGATGTCAAGGAGAAGAGATGGTAACAGAAGTTTCTTTGTTACCTGATCATTCTTCGGCTCTCTTATCCTAGCAGTTTATTACATGAGGAAATGGATAATCAGATTTCAGGCAAATGAAAGGTAAATGAAAGCGGATAATAATGGAACGTGAGCACTTTGGTGGGTGGCTGGGTTTTACTGATGAGCAACGCACAAAGGAGAATTGTACTCCAGATTGTTTTTATGGAGTGGTATGTTCTACGCAAGAGCATTTGAGGGATTAGAGCGCCACAGACTCCACAACGGGGAGAGAAAATAATGGTGCTGGCATGAGGAGGGCTGCCTCGAGGCAGTTGTGCCTTCAGCTGCCACTCAGAATAGCAGTGCAATTTTCTGGAGCTGGGGAGCTAAGTGCAAGATTAATGGAGCTGTTCAAATATTTGATCCTATAAAGGCACTGTCGTGGCATGTCAACAATAAGGCACATGCTTCCCCCTGCATGCTTGCCGAACATTTCTGAGCAGAAGAGAAGGCAGGTTGCCCTACAGAGAGGTCTCAGCGTGGGGCTTTGCTGCAGTTTTGACCAAGTTGGAAGAGTGTGGAAGGACTGTGAACCAATCCCCTGGTGTGAATGCTGCTGCTGTCACCCATCCCTCTCCCCCCCCCCCAGTTTCTTTCCAAAGCTGGGTACTGGGTAGGGATTCAAGTCACAATGCATCAGAAATAGAGTTCGGATGTTGAGGATTAAGATTTGTATTTAAAATCCACTTAAAAGCCAAATGATTAACAAACCATGTGCAGTACAAAATTCCTAAAATGCTCATCCAACCAAATAATAGGAAGGACAAGTTTTACTCTATATTATTATTATTATTATTATTATTATTATTATTATTATTATTATTATTTAATAATAATAATATTAATTCCCATACAGCTTTATATCTTTAAGGGGGGGGGGGAATCTCAAAGCTGTTTACAACCTACATTAAAACATCAAATAAAACAACCCAAAATAAAACATTACCTAAGAAAGCCAGCTATAAAGTATACATTCAAAGCAGCTTAATTAACAGGAAACTAAAATATTATATAAAAAAATTCAAAATAACTACCTGTCAACCACAGAATGCACATTTAATTCAGCAAAGCTAACATAAATAAAAGCATCTTAAACATTTCAAAAGAAAAGGAAGTTTAATATAAAGTGCATATTTAAAACATCATAATTAGCAAGAAAATAAAATATTATAATAAGCAGAATGTATCTGCTGCTGTTGCTGTGTCTGCGCTAAGAGAAAGCCAAGATGGTCTCTGGTCTCTTCAGCAGCCTCAGCTTTTGTAGCTGGAGTCAGTCAGGGCCCTGCCTTCCCAAGCAGGCAGAGAAAGGCCAACAAGACAGGGAGGAGGTCTTCCAAGATTCACAGCCAAGATGGTTTAATCCACAAAGAAATGAGTAGCACAGTAGAACCTGACTTAACTACCAAAGGGCCAGCTAAATAAAGATGCCTTTGCCTGGCACCTAACAACCAACCATGACGGTGCCAGGCACATTTCCCTGGAGAGAGCATTCTACAACCCCTTTAAAAGTATGTTATCATTTTGCCATGAATTGATTGCTTTACCTATGCATCTTTGATCCTTCCATTTCTGCTGACATTGCATTTTATTTTCGTTAATTTACAAAACTTGTCCCGAGTGACCTTCCAGGACATGGACACAACCATCGCTGTTGAAAGCTATAGCAAAAGAAGGGCAAAGCCTTCTTAAAAGGAAGGTTTTTAGAGAGGAGTAGGGAGTTCTAGAGCCTTGGGAGAGCCACAGAAAAGGTTGTCTCCCTGGTACCATCTATGAAGGTGATCTCTGTAGGTGGGCAGGCTCATTAAGGAGATGGCAGTCCTTCAGATACTCTGGTCTTAAACCTTTTTAGGACCGAGTAGTCAAGATGATGCTCCCTAGATATGGCTGGACTACAACTCTCAATGTTGGCAGGAGCTGATGGGAGTTGAAGTCCCACAACGTATGGAGGGCACTGTAATGTACACATTATCAGTTAAGTATCTGGCACATGACAGCTTTAAGAGAAACAGCTGTGACCCAGGAGGCCAGCTCCTAGAGAGTTGACTCAGAGATGTGGCCTGGCTGTTGAGGTTAGTTACTCCTCTATGCAGGCTTCCAGGCCTCAAGGGTAATAAAGGTTGTTAACCACTAATCGGATTGTGCTCAGTTTCTGCATGAACAGCTGAAGACAGCATAGGCACCTGTCTCCTAGCCCTGAATTGAAACTTGGACGTCCATCACCTGCACTTTTGTTTGCAGAAACATGTTGTCTTCCTCTTTCATGGCATGAGCTGGAATCAACCCTACTCATATGATATCCATCCACTTACTCACAACTAAAAGGAGCCTAGCTCAATTAAAGGCTCCATTTTAAAGTTTGTAGCTGTGAAATGAGTATGTTCAATGTAATTATTCTATTTGGCTTTGCCTTTCCTTTATGTATGTCCTGTGTTGGTATCTGGAGGCGGTTGGAGGATGGATGGGGGCTAACAGATTGAGGTTGAATCCTGACAAGACAGAAGTACTGTTTGGGGGGGGACAGGGGCCGGGTGAGTGTGGAGGACTTCCTGGTCCTGAATGGGGTAACTGTGCCCCTGAAGGACCAAGTGTGCAGCCTGGGAATCGTTTTGGACTCACAGCTGTCCATAGAGGCGCAGGTCAATTCTGTGTCTACTAGCTCCATCTGGTACGTGGGCTGAGACCCTACCTGCTTGCAGACTGTCCCATCCTGTGGAACACCGTCCCATCAGATGTTAAGGAAATAAACAACTATCTGAACGCAGCCCTGTTTAGGTAAGTTTTTAATGTTTGATGTTTTATCATGTTTTTAATATTTTGTTGGGAGCTGTCCAGAGTGGCTGGGGAAACCCAGCCAGATGGGTGGGGTATAAAAATATATGTTGTTGTTGTTGCTATCATCAAGAGATACTTGCTAGAGGCCACACCAGCTTCCCATACATTATTTGAGACACCCCAAGCCCCCAAAGCAGATTCTATGAGGGCAAAGAGGAAAACCAAGGGGGGAAAGCAGTTGCAGATAACAGAAGAAAAAACCTGCAATATCACAAATGGCTTTGCTCCGACCAAAATAACAATGGTCTGGCTGTCATCAGTGTAACAGGAATAATGCACTGTATGAGAAATTCATTGTATGTTTGGACATTATAGGGTACAAAAATACCACAAATGAAAAGAGTTCAATCTCTCTCTCTCTCTCTCTCTCTCTCTCTCTCTCTCTCTCACACACACACACACACACACACACACACACACAACCTTGTATTAATACGAAGAAAATAAATCCATTCAGGCAGAAATGTTCAGGAAAGCGAGAGGCAGCAGGGGCTTTCCATGAAGGGCAAAGCAAGGACAGCTGATAATAATAATGGATCTCTTCCAGGTGGGCTTATGTATGCCTAGCAAGAAGGCTGTATGCAGTATGGAAAGATAAGGTGCTGTGCCTACAGCCTGCTCCAATTTACCAGGTAATTGATAGCTGGTACTATCCACAGAGGATCAGTAGGGAAGCAGAAACTGGGAAATATAATGGCTACTATATTCACTCCTCTGAGGCTGATTCCTCACTCACACCTATGCAAAGTAACTCGAAGGGAGTCAATGCACAGCAGTCAAATAGAAGGTCCTGCCCCTCCTCCTAGCCCCCCCAAAAATCTGAACTGGGACCTGCATATCCCAACTCTCAGTGAAAGTGCTCTAAGTCCCCCTCTGGCCTGAGCTACATAAATATGTCCAATGGCTGTGAAATAACTGAAAACTTGATTTAACCCTGAGGAAGGAAATGTATGGGCTCCCAGAGCTGTATTTCATGCTTTTCAGAGAGGCTTCCTTGAAAGAGATTTGGAGCGCTGGAGGAGAAAAACAGCTAAACGAATATAAGACTTCACTCCCTTTAAAGGGTGAGCACATGGGAAATATTTCCCAAGGGAGAGATGGAAAGAGAGGCGCAGCAGCCCCTGAAGGTCATTTCCTCACTATTCACTAGCCAACTCCTGAATAGTAATTATATAATGCCTTTCAGTCATAATAGCTCTCGAGGCGCATTCTGATGAAATCACATCAAAGCAATTCACAGTAAAAGGAAACCGAGAGGCAAATAGCCTATTCAAACAGCAACAATAGGACGATCTGTACACAGCGTTGGAGTAAATGCAGCAACAAAACTAAAACAAGGCCTCAGGCTATGTGTGGAAGGCGCCAGGAGAAAGGTAAGAGTCTGTTTTCTGCTTTAACAGCACCACACCCTTCCATGAGTGAGAGGCTTGCAAGAAATTGATGTGAGTGCCCTACCCCGTATAAGCCTGCTTCAATTGTCCAAATTTACACTGCTGCAGAACGTCCACTCCACATTTTTAGGGAGTCAGTCCTTTACTGTGGAAGCCCCTGAACTTGGGAGCTCCCTAGCCTATTGAGGTGCCCTCACTTGCCAGAAACTTTTACTTTGTTTTGGCAAACCTATTCCATCATATTTAGTCACCTATATTTGTTTTTGCTGATTGCATATGTGTTTCAACGATGGTGGTTTTATGTATATCTGTTTTTATCTGTTTCGTGTTTTCTATACAGTCTTACTTGTATACCTCTTAGAGAGTTCTTTGGTTAAATCTTCTACATAAAGTTAAATCTTCTACAGAAATAAAGTAAAATAACCTTTAGTCAAATTGATGCCACAGCTCTCATGAGCCTGGACCTTGAGTTGGATTCAGTCCTCCCTATGTGTCAGAAGCGAGTCGGCAGTAAATCACACCATGCAAGTTGGAGTTAACTCTTTATTAAAAATAACATGGTCTGCACAGACCTGGTGGAGTGTCAGGCCTAATGAGGACAGCAGCTCATGCCCAGTAGGTCTTGCCACATGGATCAGTTGCCAAGACTGGAAGGCCTCACCTCCCCACAGTTGTCTAAGTCACCTCCCCTCCATGGTTTTCCCTAAGCAATCAGAGATGGTGACTACATGAATCCAACCTCTCCACCACCCTCGTCATACCTCTTCTGGTTCTGGGAGACAAGGGGGAGGGAGCTTATCAAAGCAGGAGGGGAGATATACTCATGCCTCTTCACCAGCTTGACTCATCCCTGTCTCTTGACTTCCCTCATCCTACTCTCCTGCTTCAGCTTCTGATTCTGATTCTGGACTTCTGTCTGCCACAGCCCACTGAGCTCTGTTACCTCCTCAGCTTCCAACACCTTCTCTTCCCAGTGTTCTCCCTCTGACCAATTATCTTCATCCCACCACCAGTCCCCCAGGCTCTGAGCCTTCTTCCCTTGGTGGTTCTCCAGCTGGTTCCTCCCACCATTCCTTTGTGCCCAACCAGTCCATGACACTATGTTTATCCAATTTTGTACCACACAGTTTGGCTGATTTCTCTATGACACACGTGAAAAAGGATGGTGCCCACACATTAGCTTACGGTGGCAGCAAAACATCACAGCATTGATTCACAGGTCCTTGTGTGCCATCATAACTTTTAGAAGTCAGTCCACACAAGTTCACAAAAACTGTAAAGGCAGCCGTTGCAGGAAAGCCATAGAATCTATCCTTGCAGAATTTGGCAATATTCATCATCTAAGGAGGGGCTAACAAACCAGCAAATTTCATCCAATTCTTCAAAAAGAAAGAAAAAATTATAGACAGTTCCCTTTAAAAAAAAAAAACCTTCAAAGGTGCCCAACACACACACAACAAAACTTTGAACTCTTTGCAATTTAACAGTCTTTATCCTTGAAGGAGGGGGACACTATGCCTGCAAATTCCATCCTATTTGTCAATAAGAAAAATATTTTGCTATTTCCACCACAACAGTGAATGGAGAGAGCAAAAAGCTTACTTTTCTTGGGATTGGGATTTGGAATCTGGCTGTTTTCTGAAATGCTGGATCAGTGTCCCAATCGAATCTTGTGGCCATGAACACCCCTAACCACTAGAGCAGCTCTTTCATAGAATCATAGAATACAATCATAGAATCATAGAGTTGGAAGAGACCACAAGGGCCATCGAGTCCAACCCCCTGCCAAGCAGGAAACACCATCAGAGCACTCCTGACATATGGTTGTCAAGCCTCTGCTTAAAGACCTCCAAAGAAGGAGACTCCACCACACTCCTTGGCAGCAAATTCCACTGTCGAACAGCTCTTACTGTCAGGAAGTTCTTCCTAATGTTTAGGTGGAATCTTCTTTCTTGTAGTTTGGAACCATTGCTCCGTGTCCGCTTCTCTGGAGCAGCAGAAAACAACCTTTCTCCCTCCTCTATGTGACATCCTTTTATATATTTGAACATGGCTATCATATCACCCCTTAACCTCCTCTTCTCCAGGCTAAACATGCCCAGCTCCCTTAGCCGTTCCTCATAAGGCATCGTTTCCAGGCCTTTGACAATTTTGGTTGCCCTCCTCTGGACACGTTCCAGTTTGTCAGTGTCCTTCTTGAACTGTGGTGCCCAGAACTGGACACAGTACTCCAGGTGAGGTCTGACCAGAGCAGAATACAGTGGCACTATTACTTCCCTTGATCTAGATGCTATACTCCTATTGATGCAGCCCAGAATTGCATTGGCTTTTTTAGCTGCCGCGTCACACTGTTGGCTCATGTCTAGTTTGTGGTCAACCAAGACTCCTAGATCCTTTTCACATGTACTGCTCTCAAGCCAGGTGTCACCCATCTTGTATTTGTGCCTCTCATTTTTTTTGCCCAAGTGCAATACTTTCGATTGAGTTGCAAATTACATTGCTCTGATTCATTTCACAAACAGGTTTTAAACAACTTTATTATGCAAACGTTTGCTTTAATTTAAAAAGAAAAAGTTTGATAAAGCATTTACATAGCCAATTTCATGCATTCCAAGCGCTTTACACATTATCCCAGCAATTTCTCCCTTCACACAAGAAAGAATATTTCTATGTTGGGCCCATATCTTGTCTTTCCAGCAGTGGGAATTTGCTGGCTCGCTTCTCTGGCTGTGGGAATTTGCTTCATCAAAAACTAGTATGCCCTACTTCTGGAGTATAGCCTGGTTTTGCATCTCTCTCACCTAAATGCAGCAACAATCCTCTGGTGCCAATCTAGGCGAGGCAAAGGAGGAGACGGGCTAACATTTGCCCCTCCCCTACCTTGCCATACATCAAAATACAACAGGCTTCCCCTTTTGTGATCTTTCTTTTATGCTGTAAATATTCCTGTAGGAAGATAAACCTCTGGCAGCTAATAGCAGCAGAGATATTCTTATCTCAACTATTTGGTTTTTTTTTTTTAATCCTCTTAACCATGTTCAATAATTCAGCTTTTAATCATAAGCCTATTTACGTAGATACTTCCCCCTGCCCCCATCCCCTTCACTAATCTATCTCCAGGCCTCTGAAATACCTTCGTACTTGGCTTAAGTAAATCTCTAACTTCCTAATGACTTCAATCTCTCCTGCTTAGTTTTTTTTTTAAAAAAAAAATGTTATTATTAACTGAGAGGAGAGTTTTTGCCTGTTCCAATCTGAAACTCTTTTCTTACAAGCGCCAGTGTACTGGAACTCATTGGTTGTGGAGTAGTTGTTGAAAACACTTCTATAGACCAGTTAAATTGCCTATGCTCTGTGGCTCCTGCAGAAGAGGCTGCAATGTACCCACTCGCCTTCTCTTTTCAAGGTTCCAAAACAGGGATATACTTCTGCATCCAATTGCACAATGCCATACTGTTCCCACCTAGCCATTCTGTTAGAAGATTACATTTTAAATTGTGTGGCATCGCATTCTTTATTCACACTTGCTTAAGGGGCAACAGGGCAGTTCCTCCACAGGGGCTACTGTTCTCTTCTGTATACACGTCAGTCAGAAAACAAATTCCTCACTGTTTCAGGAGTGCTTCCCACGTTCCATTTTGTGATGTTATTATAATCATCATTGTCCAATCAACATGCTTTACAGAGTAACATAAGGCAAAAAGAATGCCCTGTCGGTAGGAGGCAAGAAAGAGAAGGAATAGTATGTCTGTATTGCAATGCAAGCTTCTACATGGTATCCACTTTCGGACATGGCTGCTTTTTGAAATTCACACTTCTCTGAATATTGCAATTCAGTTCTCCAGCCAAATCAATACAAAAATGCACAATTAAAAACCCTAAGGTATAAAGTGCATATAAATCCACTCCACTTCCCAGCGGGGAGGAGTTGCAGTGAACCATGTGGCCACCCACTCCCCTCCGGGGGTGGGTGATGAAGTCCTGCGTCCGCCGGAGGTTCCCAGCCATGTCATTTGCCTGCCAGCCAATCCACTGGCTGGGGGGCGTGACCAGGCCCCATTTAAACTGAGGCACGAGCCGGAGAGCTTCTTCTTGGCTCACTTCCTTGATCTTATGATGAGGGAGGGGAGGTGTGGCCATCACCTGCCCCTCCAAGCTTAAGGGTATTCCGTTAAAGGAATCTGGGGGTGCGGATCTTTTCCAAAGTCTGGGGCTGGGCAAGGGCCATGCCACGACCCCATCAGGAACCCAGGGGGAGCTCAAGTTGGTTTGCATTGACGGGGCTCCCCTACCGGTGGTTGACCCTTACTGGACTCCCTGCATGACAGGCAGGAGTCACATATAGTTGGGTCAATTCCAGTGCCTAAGCCAATACTTCTCACATTCTGTAATCAATAAAGTTGTGGCCTAAATTTGCCCAATAACATTAACCTGATATCTGTGTCCTTTTGTCTTATTCATCAACGAGGGGGTGGTCTCAGGGTCTTGACACTCAGTAGTGAAGACAACAGACAAAACTGCATTATATTGGAAGAAATTGCTTTGCCAGAAAAGTGTTTTGAAGGAGAAATTTGCAAGGCTGGATCACCACTTTCTGGGGCCAATGGCTCTTAGGAAGATTCTCCAAATTTTTAGCCCAAATTTTATTCACTGAAGTTGCCATACATCAGTCCTAGGCCCGCCCTTTGGAGCAACAGAGACCAAGTCTGCTCCATTGTCTGTGTTGTGACAACCTTTCAGATGTCTGAAGACAGCTATCATGCCCTCCCCTCCATCTTCACTTCTTCTGAGCTAGGGAGTGCAGCCACCCATTAGGCACACTAATGGCATTCATTGGAGCATTTCTGCACAGCATTCAAAACCATAATGAATGCTCTTGATGAAGTGGGGTATGGTACACACACCCCAGTAACAAAATATTTCTATGTAAGTGCCGGGGGGAGAGAGAGAGAACCGTGATACTCCTACAACAGAAACACTAGCCTGAAGGAAGATGTCTGCATCCTGTGCATCAAATGAGTAATTTTAATAGCACCCACAATAGCGTGAAAAGGTCTTTAGCTACTCCAAAGCACTGAATGAAAATGCTTGCATTAGCCTTTATAATGTAACTCAGTTCATATTTTAAAAAGGAGCATGATGCTTTTGCTCCTGCAGCTGTTGTCAGGAAACTGCTCTAGGGAAGCAGTTGTTTCATAATTTCCAAATCCTAAAAGAGACACACAAAGTGTGCAAAAGGAACACGTGGCCAAGTTGTGATCAAGGACATACATTGCTTTTTATTATTATTCTCAAGGGCATTTTCCAGGCATGTGTACAGCTCCAGTCTCAATCTTGCTTTGTTTGCTGCATTGATCCTTCTAATAAAGCCTGACCGTTATTTGGTATATAACAATAAGCAAAACAATAAACAAAAATATTTAATGTGTTTCCTCTCAGACTGAACTTGCGAAGACAATAATTAGAAAACTGTAGTGATACTCATTTATAACTCTCTTTGATGGAAATCTGGGGTGGTCACTCCTTCAACTTGCCTTGGAGTAAGTGTGCTCCACCCACAAAGAAAGGAGGACATTCAAGGCTTATACCTTTGCCCAAGAATTATGCATATTTTCAGGTCTGGGTGAGATATGCCTTAAAACAGGCATCAGCAAACTTTTTCAGCAGGGGGCCGGTCCACTGTCCCTTAGACCTTGTGGGGGCCCGAACTATATTTTTTGGGGGGGGGGATGAACGAATTCCTATGCCCCACAAATAACCCAGAGATGCATTTTTAATAAAAGGGCACATTCTACTCATGTAAAAACACACTGATTCCCCGAACCGTCCACGGGCCGGACATAGAAGGCGATTGGGCTGGATCCTGCCCCTGGGCCTTACTTTGCCTACCCATGCCTTAAAAAGCAGCTCAGCCCATAGGTGTAGTGGTCTGGGGTCAGGCCCATGACTATTTCTGCAGCAGCACCCCAGAACGGTGCCTGTCTCTAGCATCCTGGAGCCATCCAATCAGCATGAAAGGGGAGCCAATGAGAAAAAAGTCTTCTTACCTCTTGTGGTGATTAGAGCCAATCAGAGTGAATGGAGATGATTCTGCTACTGAGAATTGACTCCTAGGGTCACTCTGGAGGAGGTGCACAGGAGGAACATGGAGAACGAGTTGTTCCCTATCTCTAAAGCTAACCATTTAGGAACACTGAAAACATAAGGTGCTTCATTTTGTAGGTTATATTTTTGTTTTCTGGTTAGTGTATATTAATAAATAACAGCTCCGTGATGACAGGCAGGCTAGTAATGGGTGTGTGGGAGACCCAGAAAACTGGGACAGAGATTGCAATGTCACAATTTGTTTCCTTAGCTACCTTAATGATACATTTATTGGAAAATATTCCCATGCCAAGCTTGTTTCTTTAACTGGATTGGGTTGCTAGTTTTCCAGTAAGAAAGTAAAACTCTGCAGCCAGTTCAAATTAAGCAAATGTGGATATATTTGCCTATTAAACATAATTTCTTCTGCTTTTGCAAACTATGGGGGCCTTTTGTGAATGAATACGGTTTGTAGCGGCCAGGGCAGAGTGCTTCAGGGTACTGCAGAGTCCCCTCCAATGACTGAGCAAAGAGGCTGAATAAATTATGCAACATATGCAAATTATCTTTCATGCTTTTTACAGATAATGGCATTCAGCTTTGTTTTGGCATTTGCTTTGAGTTACAGTGCCACTGAATTTACATTTTATTTTTTTATTTCTTTACTGCCGAAAATCAGATAGGAGGCTTCATGCAAGAAAGGATTTGGAAATCATCAAAGACCCATTTAAACATTACCTCTGCCATGTGAGAGTAGCTTGCCCTTGAAAAGTGCAAAGGGTTGGGGGCAGTGGTGCCAACAGGATTTCCTGGGCCCAGTACACTGTATTTGGATTGGTGCCCCTACACACACGCACACCCCAATCTGTTGGCTATAACTGCTGTTTATATACTTATCTTCATTTAGCCTGGCCTACCTCACAGGGCTCTTGTAAAAATAAAAGGATGGAGGGATGGGGTAATGTACATGGTCTTCAGCTACTGGGAGGAAACCTTCAGCTCATTGAGGATATGGTGGTTTCTACTGCTAGCTCATTGGGACTAAGACCATGGAAATGAGATCTCAGCACATGCAAGAAAGACTCACAAGATCAGGCTCTACCCAGTAAGTATCTCCCATATGATTATAGTAATGTTTAAAGGACCCCTTATTCAAATAATTTGTGAAATTATTATTCTTACATTGCTAACAAATGGGCTTTCATCATTATATTACGCCACAGGCAAACAGTAGGTTGAAACACTTTAAAATGATCTCAGGAACAAACAGAGAGCCACTGGCGACATTTTAGTCTTGGGCTCATATGTTGACTGGTCAGTTCCAGTAAGCAACTGAATCCCCTGCCTTCTTCACTATGCATATGGAGTTGGAATTGTGCCGACCTGAGGTTAGCTCTTTTCTCTTTTTCTTATGGAAAAGATGATGCTTTATCATTGGCCCCTGCCATTTTCACTTTGTCAATTCAGCCATCTCTGGTTATTACTTAAGCAAACACTCTTATATATTTTCTGTCACCCTCTGAAAAATATAGGCTAAGCAAGCTGTTGGAAATACTCCCAGACTGTGACCATTTTGAAAAATGCATAAAGGTGGCAAAAGAACAGATGGACTTTTTAAGTATTATTCAGTACGTTTGCAGACTGCTTTGCCTCAAGGCATCAGCCAAGCTAGGCTCTATCGGGCTGACTAAATCCATATAAAAGATGCCTACGCAGCTCTGCAAACACTTAACTCTTACTTGCTTTTCTGTAGTTTTCATTTTCTGGCAGACTGAGACAGAGATGGGGGGGCGGGGAAATCAGCATAGGGTTAGTATTGATAGTGCTGCTGGGAGGCCAGGGGTGTTTGGTCCAAGTGCCATGTTTATTTCTACAATTGACTGAATTGACTAAATTTGGCATTGAGTACAATACAGCTTGGAACAGGCCCCCCGGGGCATAATCAAAGAAGTTCTCCTGTGCATAATTTACTGAAACCAAATGATGTTGTGCAACAGTACAGTAGTGTACTGAAGTCCTCTTCAGGTGTTATGTGAATGTGTACAACATCAAGGGAACACGGTCAGCAGGGATATCTGCCAATGAACAGGGAACCTCACTGATAGAAGACATTCCCTGCTGCAGCCAACTTCAAACTCATGGAAGGCAATGAAAATGGGGGTGGAGGTGAAAAAGCTTGTGTGCTCATCCTTGCTGCTACCCTTCACATGATGGCTTGCATATTTACATGACGTGCAAGATGGCTTCATTTCCAATGCTTTTGTTAGGGGTTAGGATAGGAGATGATAACCTCTGTAGCTGCTGGACTACAACTCCCATCATCCCTGACCACTGGCCTTGCAGATGGTAGTTGGCAGTCCAGTGACACCTGCAGGGCTTCAGGTTCCCCAACACTGGGTTAAGACATCACCTGGGTGTGTAATGTATATAGGTTGCACAGACCGTTAACAACAGGTGGAAAACAGATCATATGAAATCGCTTAGCATCATATTTTTAGCAAAGTGTAAAGTCCACTAGGGCTATCTGTAAATATCCAGGTTGGTTATCATAGACTAGAATGTAACCCATGTCAACTTCCAGTTGGTCGCCCGGTAATGGCAAAGCTTGCAAATATCAGATAGGCTTAGGGTTTAAATACGTAATGTGATGAATTAATATGTTTAATGCCAAATTTGAAAGAAAGAAAGATGTTAAGTGATTAAGTTAATTTTATAAGAATATTGGTTTTGGAAAACTGCTACAATGATATACACTGAAATTCAACTAGGGGGATATGAAGAAGTCACTTAACAATGTTACTAAGATTGGTTTAAAGAAGGCTAAGATTTATATTTGTTTGTTTGTGTGTCTAAAAAACTTTTTGGAAAATTAATAAAAAATGAAAAAAATAGAATGTCACCCATGTCAATGTACTCTTAAGTTGTTAGAACATTTTGGTTAAGAAGAGACATTTAAGTTAACACAAGACACAAAAGCTTTTTTATAAAATGTTTAAGGATGGGAAGAGTCAAAACAGTTTCGGAGTCAGGCTTATCCAGTGGAATTGATTGGCAGCAGATTCCATCATGCATGCTATGGTGTAAACCTATGTTATCCAATGGTTACAATTGCAAGAGTTCATTCTGGGTAGCTGTGGCTGCATCCATTGAGCCTTTCATGACGTAGCCCCATGTTTCATTATCAATGAGAGTGTGTTTCAGGATACAGTTGTGCTTCCTTGCCTAGAACCAGTGCTTTTTTCCTGAGGGTACTCAAGGGCACCTCCACCCTGCCCCCCCCCATGTTAAAAATGTGGCACTTACTGTAACAACTTCATGGTGAATACTGGCACTGCCTAGAACAATGTGGTACGCTCCAGATATTGTTATGTCCAAGCTATCTAAAACACTATTTCCTTATACAAACCTGCCCAGGTTCTGAGATCTTCAGGGGAGGCCATTCTTGTTGCCTTTCCGCCGGCAAGTGAAGACCTTCATATTCCAACAGGCTTATGGGAATTGATTGCTTTTAATGCTGTTTTTATTGTAATTATCTGTATGTATGTAGATAGATAGATTTAATTTGATTAATGTTTAATTATTTTTAATGATCCCCTATGTTTTTAGCTTTCTCTATTTTATCCATAAACTGATTTAAGTCCATGTCAGGAGAAAAGGCAGGGTATAAATAAATATATAATAATAATGTTGTTGAAACTACAACTCATATCAGTCCCATCTAGGCCAATGGTCAGGGATGATGGAATCCAGCAACTTCGGAAGCCCGCCTCATTGGCTAGAGGATGTAAGGCATGACCTTCCCTGGAGAACCCAAACCACATGCCTTCCTTCTGAACTTTAGCTGTGGTTTCATCAGTAACTTGAAGCCAGCCACTTAAAGTTAAAAGCAGGTCATCAATTAAACGCAGCGCCCAACCAACAGCATGAAGCTGCCTGCGGTTTCCACCATATCAGCTCTGGACAGATTTTTCGGCAATCTTAGCACCCGCTGGGGGAAAATGGGATGATTTTGCTCTTCACTGATACATCAGCCAATCACTGAGAACAGAGTGATTAAATTCAAGCCAATTGCAAGTTCAGAATGCAAGCAAAAGTTTTGTTTTTTATTTTGTGTGTGTGCTTTTCCTACATATCCGTCAGATTTGCCTTGACATTTATATAGCTGCAGGAGACTATTATCTTGTCAACCATGTTCTATTGCACTGACATTATCTCTTAATTATGCAATTACTTCTCTGTGTACCATAGTATGAGCAATAAAATGTTTGAAGTACTTTAAGCAAAGCTAGGTATAACAGTTTTTCTATTTTTCTGATTCAAAATTATTTGGTAAATTAAAAAAAAATGTGCTAAGGGAGTGAATTGTACAACAGATTAATAACATTTCACGGCAGCTGTTATACATCTGACCCTTTATCAAGGAGCATATGCCAATGGGCACTAGACGCCTAATCACATCCTATTATGCCAACAGATCGGTCAGTCTGTTTTGGACACACTTTCCTACTGATGAACTAACAGGGGGATTATATGAAGATCGTTGACAATGGCAGTTCATCGACCACAGTATACTTATATGGGGAAGGGGGAGAGATTGTAGCTCAGTTGTAGAGCACATGTTTATATGCAAAAAGTTCTGGGTTCAGTCTCCAGACAGGGCTGGTGAAGACTTCTGTCTGAAACTTTGGAGAAAGTGTGTTCTCCCTCATGGAGAGCACAGGTTGCGGGCGGGGCTGACAAGACACCTCACTGTTACTAGGCAAATGGTCTGGCCATCCTGTAAGCAGGGGTGGGCTGTTACTGGGGAAATTTAGATGTTGCCAATTAGTGATTGACAGCCCTATTTGTTAAATACAAGGCACGCAGCAACGGATGTCCTCTTTCGCTGCATGCTTCGGATCACCCGCCCTCCCTTCCCTAATGTTAGGCTGTTTGCTTGACCTTGCTATTGCCTGTCATGGGGTCGTCTGCTTTGGGGCAGGGGCCCGGTAGGAATTTTGCCATTTGGCTGATTAGTGTGTGCCACTTGGTTTTCGCCTACCGCGTAGCAAATCGTCACAACTTGTAAAGTTTGCGATTAGGCATTGGTCTGGAATTGGTTTCTGGGGGGTAATGGATTTGGCTGTGCCTGCCTCTCCAAAATGCTGCTGCTGCTGCTGAAGGGTTTTACCGTTAAAGGAACCCGGGGGCTCCCCCATGCTTTTGTCCAAATCCCCCTGGCAAGGGGCTAGGGCCACGCAAGCCCCTGGGAGCATTCTGGGGAGAGGTGAGGCATGGTTCCCAGTCCCATCTCTCTCCCCAGGTGACTTACCCTTCCTGACTTCGCGGGGGGTGCAAATGTCAGAGCTGTCCCCGTGTGGGGGCAGTTAGTGCTACCAATGCCTAAGCAACCACTCACATTGCTGTATTTGAATAAAGTTGTGGCCAAAATTATGCCAAAAACCTTAAACAAAAATTAAGTGTCAATTGTGTTTTTCTTGGGGGGGTGTCTTGGGGACCTCAATGTGCAACTGCTGTCAGTCTGAAAATATAGAGCCACTTAGGAAGCTGCCTTATACAAAGACAGACCATTCTAGCTCCATATTGCCTACACTGGCAGGCAGCAGTTCTGCAGGGTTTCAGACAGGAGTCTTTTCCTAGCCCTATCTGTGTAATGGCATGTGCCAATCTGGCCTTTTTACATGGTTCATTTCAATTTATCATGGCATCAGTGCAGTTGGCATCAGTGGGTATAAAAAGAGACCCCCCATTATGAACTATCTTGACCCTGGTACTAGTCTTCATCTTAGACATGTCCTTGAAGGTATGAGTATCCTGGTCACCTAATATTTAATGTCAAGATCAGCACACTCATCCTCTGTTGCTGACAAAGTTTAATCATCACCTCCTATAAGAAAGAATTGGGTTCCACATAGTCGACACAATCTTCCTCCAGCAGTAAGCTCGTGATTCAGGAAACATACAGATAACCAGATAGCCATTTCTCACTAGGGTCATGTCCTTCCAAATTGAAACTTTACTTTGCTAAGTTGGATGGTAAATGGACAGGAACTTGTAGGAAATAAACAATGGCTATGACCCTAGGTGTTCTTCCCACTCTGTTCTCCAAAAGTAAAATGGGCCTGTCTTTTAAAGGGGGGGGGGCTTATAAGAATGAATGAGATCAGGATCACAGAGTGCTTCAAACACTCTTAGCTGCTATGCAGCATCCAGCAACAAATAACAGGTGGGAAATCATTGTGGAGGGTTCCCAGGATTCTTTGGGGGAAGCCGTGACTGCTTAAAGTTGTATACTACAATTCATTTTTCTCCAATGCTATTTAACATATGAAGCCTTTAGGAGCAGGAATGCTGATGATACCCAACTCTAATTGTCTGTAGCATCTGAATCGGGAATTGCTGTGGAGGTCCTGGCCTGGTGTCTGGATGCAGTGGTGGGCTGGATAGAGGCTAATAAACTAAGCTTGAATCACAGTAAGACAGAAGTCTTGTGGGTGATTGGTTCTCAGTTCCAGGAAGTCAGCCACTTGCTTGCCCTGGATGGGGTTGCACTCTCCCTAAAGAAACAGGTGCATAGTCTGGGTATCTAGCTTTGTCACTGAGGTGCAACTGTCCTTGGTGACTAGAAGGGTCTTTTACCAGTATCAGCAGATAAGACAGATGCAGCTATTTCTGGATCAAGATAGCTTGGCCACACTTGTCCATACGTTGATCAACTCTATTTTTGTTTACTGCAATGCATTCTATGTGGGGATACGCTTGAGGATAGTCCAGAGGCTACAGCTTTTGCAGGATGTGATATCTAGGTTGCATTTGGTGAGCAAACCACCACCAGCAGCATATAACACATTGTTTGCAGGATTTGCAGTGGCTGCCATCAGCTACTGGGTCAAGTTCAAGGATTTGCTACTCAGAACCAGGTTACTTGAGAGACCCCTTTTCATGCATATACCTGGTAGGTCCCTGTGTTCTTCAGGAAACTTTCTCTTTAAAGTCCTAAAAACATCAGAAGTCCTCTTCTCATAAATTCAGAGCAGAGATTTCCATGTGATTGCCCCTGTTCTGTGAAACAGTATTATCTATGCAGATGTAACATACACCCATTATCTGTACTTTTTGGAAACAATTGAAAACATTTTTGCTTTGACAAGCTTTCCTAGCTACGTGATATTATTTCTACCTAATTCAGTCTGCTGGTCTCTCAGACATCCTCTAAGTCACATACTCATCCAATTCATTAACTTAATCAGCAGAAGCACCGTTCCTGGGGACTGAGGCACTCCCCCCCCCCAGTTTGTTTTGAGGGGGCTGGGCCTCCTCAATGTTCAAAGGGCATTTGGCTCCACTTCCTGGCTCCTCGTAACATTGCATGCATGATGTCAGTACATTGCATTGACCCCTCTCAATCATCTTGAGAAGATGGCACCTCAACCATTCACTCAGTCAGTTTGTCAGTCACTCAGACATTCACTCTGCTGCTCCCTCAACTGGCCGCTCCTCCAATCAGTCAGCCCCTTGGTTTCTCCCTCTGCCACTTGGACATCCCATTGGTTGCCCACACAGTTGGCTGCTCAGCCACCCATTCCCGCCACTTGGTTGTCCACTAAGTTGCTCACTCTACTGCTCAATGGACTGTTCAGTCAACTGCTCCACTGCTCAGTGGGTCAGTCACTTGGTCAGCTACTCTGTTGCTCAGTCAATCTGCAGCTCACTTGGTCAGTCACTCCATCACTTGCTCTGCAACTTAGTTGTTTAGTCAGGCATGTGGTGAATTGGACCTCAGTTGGTCAGTCACTCTACTGTTTATCCGCCCATGCAGTTGGTCACTCTGCATGTTGGTCACTCATGCCAATTGGCTGCCTGGCAAGTTGCTCTGTCGCTTGTTTGGTCACTCTGTCTGTCCATCACTCTGCCATTCTGTCAGTCAGTGTGCTTGTTTAGTCACTCTGCTGTTCCGTCAGTCTACCACTCGTTTGGTTGTTTGCAGAGTCAGACCCCAGTTGGCCAACCCTGGTTGGTTGGCTGGCCACTTGGTCACAGCCCCCCTCGCAGTTGGTAATTGGATCACTCTACTTCCCTTGGTTACTTCCTCTCACTAAGTCTCTGACTTGCCTCTAAAAGCTGCTTTTACTAAAAGCCTTAGGCAGCCCATCCAGAATAGAACATGTCACAATGTAGGATATGTCACAGTTACTTTAGCAAGCTTGCCCAAACTAAATTATTGTTCCATATCAGCTTAGCTTCTATGGCCTTTAATCTGTTAAGCATGTGTGCTACATATGTATTTTACAGGGGTCTACAAGGATTTTGCTGGCCTTGATAGCAAAGCCTATTATCATTGTTATTCGCTTTTCTGGAAGGTGAACTCAAAACTTCTTACAAAAGCAAAACATTTTTTAAATAAAATGTAAGAACAAGAACAAAAACAAGCTAAAGTGTTCAGCAATAATATGCATAAAAGAGCAATTCCAGTGTTATTGTTGCTGCCCAAGCTATCCCTTCTTTTCAAGGAAGCCATCCTGCACTAACTTTTGGTAGGGGCTTTTGCTTCTGCTGGGCAAAATGGTTGCTTAGAGGAGAGGTGTGCAAGGTGCCAATGTTTTGTGCTTTGAAAAAGATTTCCATCATCTCTGTTGATGTTGGAGTCATACCCTCCTGTGCCATATGAACCAGGAAGCAAACTCACCATAGAGCCACCAGAATTGCCATAGTAATATTCACTTACTACGTGGCTACCATAATTATCACATCTGTTTGGGTTGGGGTTTTTCCCCCACCCTAGTGTGACTTCAATAAGTCACTCTGGGAGCCTTTTTGGCTGAACAATGGGGTACAAATGCTTTAAATAAATGTGTTTAAAAGAACAACATTCACATCATACAACAGAGGTAACGATCTTATCTTCTGTCCACCATCCCCCTGGAAGACTCCCTCCTTATCACATTTTAGAAGTGTTTGTGGAATATTTTGTTGGAAACTCCAGGCTCTTGTTTGCTCTTCTGGGGTGGCATTGACAAAGTGCTTCCATTCTTATTAGAAACAGGACCAGAGGTCCATTCATCTTTATTTCTCCTTGGCAAGTCCAGACACCTGTGATTTGCCTGATGGAGAGAAAATGTGGCTAAGACTCTTTAATTCACATCAGCTTGTGCAGAAGAAAATGGAGGCCTGACAGTCATCCACTACGGGGGAACATGCCTGACAGTCATTTTGAATATCTACAGAGGCAGGCATCATAATAAACACAGTACTCTGCAAGCAAATGCTTGTAATTGCTTTCTTAATGGCTGTTTACATTACAAAGCCCCTTTTGACTGCTCAAATGCTCCAGATTTTCTTACAGTTAAAGCCATGATCAAATAAACTATCTTTGGCTTTTCTGCTGAATATTGATGTGAGTGAACAGCTCCACATTCCCAGACCAATATCAAGTTAGTTCACGGTGACCTTTTCTCTCTTTCTTTCTTTCTTTCTTTCTTTCTTTCTTTTTCAACAAAACTGTCACCAGGAAGTTCACATTGCAATTAAGTTCAAAATCTGTGTGATAGAAAGCCCATCCCCATTGCATGAAACCTTCTTCTGGTGAAAGAATGAAGAGCCTTAACCAAAGAAGGGGAATTGCATCCAAGTGTTACATAAAATATCCCAAGAGGTGAGAGATACCCTATTCTTGTTGGCCAGAGCTGAATGGGAGAAGCTTGCAAAGTATGTACAATTGCCAAACTGGTAGTATCTACAAAAATGCAAGCGCAACACACAGGCTAATAACTGTTAATGAATATATAATCAGTTATGACGTCATTCAAAATATACAAATAAGCCACTTTAAAACAATATATATCATACAACACATTTCACAAAATATACAAGTGACTACAAGTTGTTATATGTATCAGAGTCAAACAAGAATCAAACAAATCAATGAATCACAAGGAACGCCAAGCCGTCTCTCAAAGGAAGATGTCTCACAAAAGTCTCAAAGGAAGACGTCTCTAAGAAATCTCAAAAGGACAGTATATTCGGAACAGTTCAACTGTTTTGGAATAAAGTCTTCATCAGCTGGAAATCGAATATAAGGCATTGCAAACGATGAATGACAACTCTGTGAGGTAGGTTAGCTTGAGAGGCAGTGACTGGCCCGAGGGCGTTCAGTGAGCTTCAAGGCTGAGTGGGGATCTGGACACTAACCACACTGGTTAAATATTGCTAGACATGCGAAAGAAATGGCAGGAGCAACCATTAGCACAGGCTTCAAGAAACAAGATGAAGGTTCGAGGACATATTGGATAGTGTGATATATAGTGACTGGCTGCACAACTTAAGACCCCGACAGGGGAGTGGAGAGGGGATAGCTAGCACTCCAGAATGCAGGAACAAAATTCCAAATGACCTTTATGGATTGGGAAAGTGAGGTGAAACTAACAAAAATAAATTCAACAGACACAAATGTGGTGTTCTGCATTTGGGGAGGGGGAATGCAAATGCAAAAGTATATGAAAGAGGATATCTAGCTTGGCAGTTATGCATGTGAAAAGGATCTCATGATGGCTGTCAATCACCTGCTGAACTTGAGTCAACAGTGTGATGCAACTAAAAAAAAGGCTAATTCTAAAAATGTAAAGCATATCTATGAATTGGAAAAGAGAAGAGATAAAAGAAATACAAATAATGATATGCAAAGATAAGAGAAAGAGAAAGAGAATGCAAAGATAAAGGTAGAAATAGAGATTCAAAGAAGTCGAATTGTGGCCGAGGGAAGCTGCGGGTGGGGGGGAGTATTATATGATAAGTATGTAATATTTGTTTTCAATGTTTTTGGATTGTTTTCAGTCTTTTTTATTTCATTTTTGTTGTTGTTTTGTTTTTTCTGTATTATTTAAACAAAAAATATATAAACATGTAATTGCCTGTAAAAAAAAAGGCTACCGTATTTTTCACACGATAGGACGCACCGGTCCATAGGACGCACCTAGATTTGGGGGGGAAATAAAGGGGGGGAAATTTATTTTCCACCCCCCAGGCGCGGGGCTGGGGCGGGGGAAGCCCGAGCTTCCCCCTCCCCCAGAACGGGACCCAGAGCCATGCCGAAGCTGTGCGCAGCTTTCGCATCGCTCTGGGAGCTTGCGGGGCTGGGGGAGGAGGAAGCCCTCCGCCAGCCTTCTAGCCCATTCGGGGGACAGCGGGATGGCGCGCTGCGCCTCTCCCGCTGTCTCCCGAGTTTGCGGGGCTGGCGACGGGGAGGAGCAGGCTTCTCCCCCCCGCCAGCCTTCTAGCCAAGTTGGGGGACAGCGGGAAAGGCGCGCTGCGCCTCTCCCGCTGTCCCCCGAGTTTGCAGGGCTGGCGACGGGGAGGAGCAGTCTTCTCCCCCCCGCCAGCCTTCTAGCCAAGTTGGGGGACAGCGGGAAAGGCGCGCTGCGCCTCTCCCGCTGTCCCCCGAGTTTGCAGGGCTGGCGACGGGGAGGAGCAGACTTCTCCCCCCCGCCAGCCTTCTAGCCAAGTCGGGGGACAGCGGGATGGCGCGCTGCGCCTCTCCCGCTGTCTCCCGAGTTTGCGGGGCTGGCGACGGGGAGGAGCAGGCTTCTCCCCCCCCGCCAGCCTTCTAGCCAAGTCGGGGGACAGCGGGATGGCGCTCTGCGCCTCTCCCGCTGTCTCCCGAGTTTGCGGGGCTGGCGACGGGGAGGAGCAGGCTTCTCCCCCCCGCCAGCCTTCTAGCCAAGTTGGGGGACAGCGGGAAAGGCGCGCTGCGCCTCTCCCGCTGTCCCCCGAGTTTGCAGGGCTGGCGACGGGGAGGAGCAGGCTTCTCCCCGTCGCCAGCCTTTTAGCCAAGTCGGGGGACAGCGGGAAGGGCGCGCTGCGCCTCTCCCGCTGTCCCCCGAGTTTGCAGGGCTGGCGACGGGGAGGAGCAGGCTTCTCCCCCCCGCCAGCCTTCTAGCCAAGTCGGGGGACAGCGGGATGGCGCGCTGCGCCTCTCCCGCTGTCTCCCGAGTTTGCGGGGCTGGCGGGGGGGGGAGAAGCAGGCTTCTCCCCCCCGCCAGCCTTCTAGCCAAGTCGGGGGACAGCAGGAAGGGCGCTCTGCGCCTCTCCCGCTGTCTCCCGAGTTTGCGGGGCTGGCGACGGGGAGGAGCAGGCTTCTCCCCCCCGCCAGCCTTCTAGCCAAGTTGGGGGACAGCGGGAAAGGCGCGCTGCGCCTCTCCCGCTGTCCCCCGAGTTTGCAGGGCTGGCGACGGGGAGGAGCAGGCTTCTCCCCGTCGCCAGCCTTTTAGCCAAGTCGGGGGACAGCGGGAAGGGCGCGCTGCGCCTCTCCCGCTGTCCCCCGAGTTTGCAGGGCTGGCGACGGGGAGGAGCAGGCTTCTCCCCCCCGCCAGCCTTCTAGCCAAGTCGGGGGACAGCGGGAACGGCTGCGCCTCTCCCGCTGTCCCCCGAGCTTGTGGGGCTGGCGGTGGGGCTCTCCTGAAGCCTGGAGAGCTAGAGGGGTCGGTGCGCACCGACCCCTCTCGCTCTCCAGGCTTCAGCGAAAGCCTGCATTCGCACCATAGGACGCACACACATTTCCCCTTCATTTTTGGAGGGGGAAAAGTGCGTCCTATAGTGCGAAAAATACGGTAATTTGATTTTAGGCTGCATTAATAAAGTTTCTAAGTCATGGGAATTAATCATTCCACTTTATTCCACAGCAGTCAGACCCAGACCTCATCTGGATTTCTGTGACCATACCTGGGAAGCACACTTTAAGAATGATATAGGCAAAGTGGAACAGGTTCAGAGGAAGTCAATGAAGACGGTGAGTTGTACATAAAACACTGCCGAGTCTTATTTTCAATATACATATGTGTTGTGCTTTTATCTATTCCCCCCCTAACTTTTATTGAACATTGTTGTTTTTATGTAAGCCTCTTGGAGATTTTTCTTATATTAAGCAGTATAAAAGCTAGTAGTTGGGGGGTGTACATACACAAGTCTTATGACGAACGATTGAAGGAACTAGGTATATTTAACCTGCAGAAAAGACTGGGGGCAAGGTGTCTTCAGATACCAGAAGAAGAAGAAGAAGAAGAAGAAGAAGAAGAAGAAGAAGAAGAAGAGGCGGAGTTTGGATTTGATATCCCGCTTTATCACTACCCAAAGGAGTCTCAAAGTGGCTAACATTCTCCTTTCCCTTCCTCCCCCACAACAAACACTCTGTGAGGTGAGTGGGGCTGAGAGACTTCAGAGAAGTGTGACTGGCCCAAGGTCACCCAGCAGCTGCATGTGGAGGAGCGGAGACTCGAACCCAGTTCACCAGATTACGAGTCTACCGCTCTTAACAATTACACCACACTGGCTATCACATAAGAAGAGCCTGCTGGCTCAGGCCAATGGCCCATCTAATACAGCATCCTGTTTTCACAGTGGCCAACCAGATGCCCACAGGAAGCCCATGAGCAGGATCTGAGCACCACAAGAGCACACTCACCTCCTGCGGTTTGCAGCAATTGCTATTCAGAAGCATACTGCTTCAACCAGTGGAGGCAGAGCATAGCCATCGTTATCCAATCTTGTTTTAAAGCCATCCAAGTTGATGGTCATCACCACCATAGAAAAATGGGGAATGCTTGATCTTGGACACCCCAGAGAGCAGAAATAGATCTAATAGGCTTTATGCTGCAGAAGGATAGATTTCAGTTCAATGCTGTGAGTGATTCACATAGTGTGGATGTGCACTACGTCTGTCATGCCCAGATCTGAACTATTGGCGAGCCTCTTCATCTGTCACCAAGATATTATATAGCACACATTTTTTAATCGATGCAAAGTTCAAATTCCCACCCAGTTACAATGCACTGCTTTTTAAATACCTGCAACTATTTTGTAATCATCATTGATCTGAGTGAGCCACAGGTGCCCTATGGCAGGGAATATCTTTCAAACAGGAGTTATTTCCCTCAGACGATCGCAGGATCAGCGATGCAGACTGAGGCACATTATTCCAATTTATTGAGCAACAAGACATTCCCACTGTTCTTCACAAAGACAGAAGTGGAAGGATTATCCAGCTCTGACTCAATAAACTAAAAAGAACACAATAGCAGCTTTCTTAATATGTGCCACCTGCCTGTATGGAAGCTCCCCAGCGGATTCATTATTTGACATTTCCATTGGCTTTGCTTAGGGATTTCTAAAAAAATAACCAGGCATACCAGGTTTCAACTATAGCTCAATACTGCCACCACTCAAACTTAGGTCCATAAGGAAGTGTTTCCTCACCCACAACCCAAGTTCTTTCAAGGCTACATTGCCTGGAACTCAGCTCCCAGGTAAAATATCTGGTTACTCAATAAACTGAATTAGGTATTCATGGTCTTTGTTGGATTACAACTTTTACTTGCATTTCAGAGCCGATGTTGGCTATGCATATGAGATGTGAGCCAGGAAGTCCCAAGATAAAAATAATCAGCTTTCATAGCATAATAGTTAATCCACCCCAGCTTCTCACCCTTTCCAATGTTTCTGCTTGATATGTAATTGATTATTGGTTTATTTGTATCCCGCCCTGCCACACACCCAAAATGGAAACTCAACAATTGGTTAAATATAACTAAGAATGATCGGAAAATATGGGGTGGGTATTGTTTAGGAGTCTTCGTTGGGGATCAAGATGTACTTTTTGGAGATGAGTTATTTTTGCTTTTATTGGCAATTTGTTGTTGTTGGGAAGCAGTTCGGCAGTTTTGAACACAGCTAGGGTGGATCTGCTATGAAACTAATGAAGTTTAGTTTCAGGGCCCCTAATCCTGGAGGGGCCCCAGGAAGCAACTTTAGCCATGCATGTTTATAACATTTCCCTAATTTTTAAACATGCACCCGCCATAACTTGAAAGCTAAAAAGCGTAGGAATTTTTTTATTCACACCACTGACTTTGATGGATGAGATAATCCAATACAGCAATCTAATCAAAATCTGAGATATAGAAGTTATTTTTTATTTATTTTAAAAATGTGGTGATCTGCCACGGAACAACCCCACTGAAGAAGAGAACAGTGGTTACCCAGAGCTCATTGCTGGTTGTGAAGGGCCCCCATAACAGTTCAAGCTTCAGGACCCCCAAAATGTAGCTCCACCACTGGCCATGAAATAGAAATAGTTCTGTAACTAGCTGACAAGATGGGGCCTTCTGAAACTCAAAGAATATGATGGTGCTGGAGGCAGTGGATGGAAGAAACTTTAAAGAGTAGCATAGATCATCCAGATACTTGCTTGTTCTTCTCTGCTCCATAAATTTGACATCTTTAAGTGCCCAAGGCTCTCTCCTTGCAAGGAATCTGCTGCTGGCACTTCCCCAGTAAACATGGAAGCAGGTGAGATCTTGTGGAGATGGGAAAGGTTCAGAAAAGGGCAGCCAAAATGATGAAGGGGGTGGAGCAACACACACACACAGCATGAGGAAAGGTTACCACAGTTGGGGCTTTATGGTTTAGAGAAATGGTAAGTAGGCAAGGACATGAAGGAAGTGCATAACACTATCCATGGTGCAGAGAAAAGTGGACAGGGAGAAGTTTTTTTCCTTTCTCTCCTAATACTAACACTTGAAGTCATCCAGTGAGGCTGAATGTTGGAAGATTCCGGAAATACAAAAGAAAGTATAGTGGTACCTCAGTTCCCAAACACCCCCGTTGTCAAACATTTTAGAAGCCAAACGCTGAAAACCCGAAAGTAAAGGCTTCCGTTTTCGAACTTTTTTGGAACCCGAACACGTAGCGCGGCTTCCACTGAGTGCAAGAAGCTCTTGCAACCAATGGGAAGCCGCACCTCAGTTTTTGAACATTTCGGAATGGTTTTCCGGAACGGACTACGTTCAAGAACCGAGGTACCACTGTATTCCTTCATGCAGAGCACAGTTGGAACTTGCTTCTGCAAGAGGCAATGATGGCCACCAACTTGGGTGACTTTAAAAGAGGATAAGGCTATCAATAGCTACCAGCCATGAGGACAATGTTCAGTGGCAGAAGCAGTATGTCTCCAAATATCAGTTGCTGCTCATCAAAAGTGGAGAAACTATCACTTCCCTCATATCCTGCTGCTTGTTGGACTTCCCATAGGCCTTTGGTTGGCCACTGTGAAAACAAGATGCTGAACTGGATGGGTCTTTGGCCTGATCCAACAGCGATCTTCTTATGTAGTATAAAACAATGCATTCATGCCTGTAATGCATATGATTCAAAGAAGGGTCCCTTAACCTTCTTTAACTGACAACATTCAATGACTGTCAGGAAAGGAAGCTCTGACTTGAGAAGCAGAAACACTGACAAGTGGCATTTTAGACTGTTCTTTGTCTGGCATGGTGACCATTGACATACACAATCCCTATTTGCAGAGACCCAATAAGTGGGTGCCATTTCAGCCAAGAGAGTCCTTGCACTTCAGGAGGTGGGGACCTATTTTCCTTGTTCTCCACACCTCTTACAGTCACACGAAGCTTTAGCACAAGTTCCCTGACAGCTAGTTCAGACACCAATTTAAAGGCCTTAATGATGTGCATTCATCTTGTTTATTGACCCTCTTGACACAGCCAACTACACTAGTTTGTATTCTACAATCAGAAAATGTTCTGGGTAAAAGAAAGCCAGCCACAGATAATATAGCTAAAGTAATAATAAGAACCGTTGCTGTTGGTCTTGCAGACGAGGGGAGTGGAAATATATGTGGCTGCATGGATATTTCCCTTTTATACATCAGTTCCCAGTTATTGGTAAATACTTATGGAAAGGAATAGGACTGCATTCAAACACATAATGTGTAAGTTCAGTGCGCCCATGCTATAACTACAGACAGTAACTGTGACAAACAGTAATTAAATGTGGAGGAAGTAGGCATGAGCAATAGGTTCAGTAGATTCTATGAACTCTAAATGAGGCCGGACCTTTGGTTAGTTTGGAAATTAACCTTTGGTGCCATTACCATCGTTCAAACCCTTTCAGAGAAGCTTGGAGAGATGCATGGCCAAAAGATGTGGCCCAGCTGCTTGCAAAACCTATCATTTATTCTGTTATAGTGTATTAATTTAGTACACATGCAAGATTTATGTCCTTATGTATATTTGAACACTCCCACAGGATTGGTCTCTCCTTACTCGTAACAATAAATAACACAGGACAATTATAGTTCTGTGATTTCCCAACTCAAAAGTCCTGAACTGTAAAATGCATATTGTTATGAGTTTGGGGTGTTAAATTGGGTGCCAGGGCCCCTAATCCCTGGATCCAGCAAGTGTTAGAATTTAATCAAGGCTTTTAATTCTTGGAATAGCCAGGCTATTCCTGAGGTGATAGCCTGGGTGGTGAGCCATTAAGGGGGATTAAGGGGCCTGGTGCAAGATGGTTGGGACCCCTTTCTAGAGCTGATTAACAAACATACAAAAAGGAGCGATTTGGTAGTCATGGGAGACTTCAATTCCCCTGATACCTTTTGGAACACAAAATCTGCCCAGAATGTAAGGTCCAACAAACTCCTCCTTTTCCTCACTGACAATTTCATTTCACAGAAGGTGAAAGAAGCCACAATGGGATACTTTATATTGGACCTGGTCCTTACCAACAGGGAGCAACTGATCAACTAAGTGGAAGTACTGGGAACCTCAGGAGGAAGTGATCATGTTACAAGCAAGGAGATTCCTACTAAAGATCAGGAAGAACTTTCTGTCAATAAGAGCTGTTTAGCAGTGGAACAGACTTCCTTGGAAGGTTGTGGCCTCTCCTTCATTGAAGGTTTTAAGCAGAGGTTGGATGGCTTCAGTTGAGATTTCTGCATTGGACTAGATGAGTCTCCCTTCCAGCTCTACAGTCTTATGTTTCTACTTCTTGTTCATCCGTGTAAACAGGGTAATGGAATATTTAAATCTCAAAATGCATATACATCTTCGTTGTTGTTGTTGTTGAGTCGTTTAGTCGTGTCCGACTCTTCCTGACCCCATGGACCAGAGCACGCCAGGCACTATTGCCCTTCATGGATCACTGCCTTGCCGTGGCGAAGGGGCTTGAATAACTCAGAGAAGCTATGAGCTATGCCATCCAGGGCCACCCAAGATGGACAGGTCATAGTGGAGAGTTTTGACCAAACGTGATATACATCCTCAGAGACCACTTATTAGTTGTTGTTTTTTAAAAAATGATTTTCTCATGTTGATTGATATGAGATATTAATACTGACATTTTAAAAAAAAAGAGTGATATGCTAGGTTTTGTAAATATAAGGAAGAGGAAGTTTTCTGTGCCAGCAGGTAGAAATACACAGCTTTGATCTGCTAAAGTCTATGATCCACCTCCCGCATGGTTTCCTGCATGATTTATATTATAATGCTGTTATACAAGTTATACAGGTTTTTAGTGCAACTGCATCTGGAATGCTGTGCACAATTCTGGTTGCCTTACCTTAGAAAGGTTGAGCTGGAAAAGGTTCAGAAAATGGCATCCAAAGTGATCAAGAAGATGGAACTTCCTGCAGCCATTCAGAAGCCACGCTTTGGTTTCCAAATGTTTTTGAAGTTGAATGGGCTTCCGGAATAGATTCCATTCGACTGTCAAGATACACCTGTAATTCACTCCCACAAGTGTCAGTGATGGCCACCAACTTGGATGGCTTCAAAATTCATGAAGGATAAGGCTATCAATGGCTAATAACCCTGATGGCTATGTTCTGTCTCCACCTTTGGAAGTGGTATGTTTGAGAATACCAGTTGCTAGAAACTGCAGAAGGGGAAAGACCCATGGCACTCAGGTCCTGCTTGCAGGCTGGCCACTGTGAAGATAGGATGTTGAGCTAGATGGCCCATGGGACAGATCCAGCAGGCTCTTCTCATGTTGCTATATTCTTACACAGGTGCATGTCCAAAAGAGCCATTTCTAGTAACACAGGTATAACATTTCAGCATCAACATGTTGCTCCGTATGTACTACTCAGTGGCCTAGCATTGTTTTCATATTGCCAGAAATTATTCCTTTCCTGATGACAGAAGGCACCATGTTCATTGGGATCAGGGGGGCATAGACTTTGATGTTACAGGGGAACCCAGTTGGGATCAATGGGATTTAAGCATGTAGTGAATTACCTACCTTCTCTGGATCGTATTTCTAATGTCAGTAACCACTTCCAACAAAATAGGTCTTTCCATTTGTCATTCAGTATTACAGATGTCTGGCTTCTTTTCTGTTGCACGAACAATCAATCATGTGTCATTTTATGTTAGCCTTGGGGATTTCATGGCCGTGAAGGTTTACATTAAGCAATCAAAAGTGTTCGAAACTAAAAAGAATGGAGAAGTATTAGTCAATTTCCTCTCAAGAAATGGAGATTCAAATGACTAAGCAAATCTAAGTGGGCAGGGGAAGGTACTGTATATTCCATCCCCCTGTCTTCTCTCTTATTATTCCATCATCTGTTTACCTTTTGCTGGATCTGCAACTTCATTTCCATTTAGTCCTCTTCCTCTCTCTTGGCCAAATACCAAATTTGTGTGTGTCGACTATTTGCAGTAATCTTTGAAATAACCTTCCCCTCTCTTATTATTCCAGACCTTGATTTGATCAGCTCGACAATTGCTATAGCAACCCTCACAATCAAGTTCTACCTGAAACCACTGGAAAAGTAATATCAACTCTTCTCAAAATTGAGTTTGAAATGCAAAAAGTCTCGGCATTCAGTTTGAAGAGATTGCTCTGCCATAGCAGGCGGTACTACGCAGGAACCTGCTTGATAGTCAGAGACATGCTATTCAGCATGGGTTTTGTTATTATTTCCAGTGCTTACTTTTCACACAGAGATCAGCTACTAAACTTATTTGGAATGTCAGAGCTCAGGCCCGGGACAAAAGAGTGTCTGAGGCTGCCCAGAGAGCACAGGTCCCAAACTAGAAATTGGAGAAGTGCCTGGGAATTAGGATTTAGGCAGATGTGGAGAACTGTTTGGTCCATCAGACGTTGCTAAACTACACCTTCCCTTATTCCTGGCCATTGACCTTACTTACTAGGGCTGATGGGAATTGGAGAACCTAACATTCCCCACACCTAGACTAGGGCAGCATTTGGGGCCTTTGCCAGCCTAACAGTAACAAAAATCTATTAAGGCTGTGCAATGTTATTACATTTATTACAATTCTATTCTGGCCTCACTCTATCCCCTCCATGAGCATCACATGTTCCGTGCCAAAGTACTCTTGTGTATCACTTGTTATGAAGAGTTGGACCGCCCTGATCTGAACCCTTATATCCCAGGTTGATCACTGAGGTCCTCTGTAGGAATGTTGCTGATCATCCGTAAATTGGTGAGGCTCATTTGACAATGACTGAGTTTTTAGTGTCATCAGCTCAGTCCTTTGGAATGCTCTCCCAACATAGATTCAGCTGACATCTTCTATATTAACTTTTAAATATTTGCTAAAAACTTTTCTATGCCATTTTCTGTAACAGTTAGCTGATGTCCTCTGTAATTCTAAGTCTTTTTTATTGTACATATATAATGGTTGTAAACAGCTTTGGGATTTTATTATGAAATTGCAGTATGAAAGTATTTTTCTTAATAAAGGAATAAACTAAAATGTCCATCATAAAGAGACAACCAGAAACCAAGAAAATATAACAAAATGTGTAACTGGAACAAGTTTACATTCTACAGTCAACAGTCATAACTGTACTCTATGCTCAGTTTGAACTGTTTATGGCTGTTGGTGTTACAGGAAAAATAATTATTTTATTTCATTTTTTTAAAGCAAAACACAGACAGCATTCCACTACGTGGCTCAGAAAGAAGAAATTTGATTCAACTTCCTGTTGACTGTTTTGATCACAGAGGCACTGGGATGGCTGATAAAGGACACTGTGGCTGGTAGGCAGGGGGTTCTAAACCCCTGCTGTGCCTGTAGAATGGAGGTTGAGGCCTTATGGTCTTTTAGATCTTGCTGGACTACAACTCCCATCATTTGTGATCATTGGCCATACTATCTGGGGCTGAACAAATGTCCGTATAGTTAAAGCTATGGTTTTCCCAGTAGTGATGTATGAAAGTGAGGGGTGGACCATAAAGAAGATTGATCGCCGAAAAATTGATGCTTTTGAATTATGGTGCTGGAGGAGACTCTTGAGAGTCCCATGGACCGCAAGAAGATCAAACCTATCCATTCTTAAGGAAATCAGCCCTGAGTGCTCACTGGAAGGACGGATTCTGAAGCTGAGGCTCCAATACTTTGGCCACCTCATGAGAAGAGAAGACTCCCTGGAAAAGACCCTGATGTTGGGAAAGATTGAGGGCACAAGGAGAAGGGGACGACAGAGGATGAGATGGTTGGATAGTGTTCTCGAAGCTACCAGCATGAGTTTGACCAAACTGTGGGAGGCAGTGGAAGACAGGAGTGCCTGGCGTGCTCTGGTCCATGGGGTCACGAAGAGTCGGACACGACTAAACAACAACAAATCTGGGGCTGATGTTCAACAATATCTGGAGGACCACAGATTCCAAAATCTAGAAGTTCCTTGTGCCATGGATTGGAATCTGGCCATTAACTCCCAACAGAACCCTTGCTCTCCATGTTAAAAATAAAATAAGCTCAGGTTCCTCTGCTAGTCCTTTTATTTTCCCAGCCTTTCATCCTTCCCCACCTCCCACCATGCAACCAAATTAATTAGCACCGCTTCTGATTTTGTGATTAATAGAATGATTAGGCAACAGCAAGTCAGCAACAACCAGCCTGTGTTTCTCTCACCAGCCGTCTCCCGCTGGGCCACTTCATCAAATGCTGTCAGGTTTTTTACCTTCCCCAAAGTTTAGCTAATCACACTCTCCAAGGAGCTCAGGTCTGTCCACTGGTGATGAAGGCATTTAGAGGGGCAAACAAGTAAAAGCGGGGCAGTGTAAAGAAAAGGGCTTTTTTCTTTCCCCCCTGCTGATAAGTATATGGTCTGTCAGGTAAAAGGACTAGTGTAGAAGAATATGGTTTGCTATGGAAGGAGGAAAAGGTTGGTTTGGATTTTCCTACCTCACAAGAACGTACTGTTGTATGAATCCCAATCTCTGACTGGCAAGAGACTCCAAGGATGCCTGCAGTTTCCCAGGGTTTTGTTTCCTTGGAATGGTTGTCAGTAGAGACTGTGGTGTCTTTTGGATATAATAATAATAATCTTCTTCTTCTTTGGCGATCACTTGTACCCAGGTAAAATTGTCTTCCATGAACACAGTCTTAACAATGAGTCTGTAAGTGACTGTGGAGGCCAATTCAGGATCCACACGTCCTTCCACAGTGGGGACATAAGTTTCCAGGCAGGAGTTGACCATGGTGAGGATTTGCCAAATGTGCCTTCCTCTTAATGTGTTTATCCCTTTTGTCCTGAGTTTGAGCGTCTTCAAAGTCCATGACACCTTTGGTAAAAAGCTGTTTTCCAATTGGAGCACTCCCAGGACAGTGTTTCCCACTTGTCAGTGTTTATCCTACTTTTTAAAGATTCGCCTTGAATCTTTAAACCTCTTTTGTTGGCCACCAGCATTACGCTTTCCATTTTTAAGTTCGGAATAGAATAGTTGCTTTGGAAGACGATAATCAGCTATCTGAACAACATGGCCAGTCCAACAAAGTTGATGTTGAAGAATCATTGCTTTGACACTGGTGATCTTTGTTTCTTCCAGTACACTGGCATTAGTTCACCTGTCTTCCCAAGTGATATGTAACATTTTTTGGAGACACCATTGAAGTGGTCCATGTTTCACAAACATACAGTAAGGTTGGTAGTACAATAGCTTTGTAAACAGGCATTTTGGTTTCCCTGCGAATGTCCTGGTCCTCAAACACTATGCACTTCAGTTGGGAGAAAGCTGCACTTGCAGAGCTCAGGCGATGCTGGATTTCGGCATCAATGTTGGCCCTTGTGGAAAGATAACTGCCTAGGTAGGAGAAGTGACCGACATTTTCCAACGTTACACCATTGAGTTGGATTTGTGGCGCTGCAGAGGGGTTTTTTGTACTTGTTGGTGCAGCACTTTGGTTTTTTGGATGTTGAGTGATAGGCCAAGCTTTTTATAAGCTTCTGCAAAGATATTTAGGATTGTTTGGAGGTCATCCTCTGAGCATGCACACATTACGTTGTCATCAGCGTACTGAAGCTCTATGACGGAAGTTACGGTAACCTTACTTCTTCTTCTTCTTCTTCTTCTTCTTCTTCTTATTATTATTATTATTATTATTATTATTTCTACCCCACCCATCTGGCTGGGTTTCCCGAGCCACTCTGGGCAGCTTCCAACAGAAGGTTAAAAATACATTAAAACATCAATCATTAAAAATTTCCCTAAACAGGGCTGCCTTCAGATGTCTTCTAAATGTCATATAGTTGTTTATTTCTTTGACATCTGATGGGAGGGCTTTCCATAGGGCGGGCGCCACTACTGAGAAGGCCCTCTGCCTGGTTCCCTGTAACCTCGCTTCTCACAGTGAGGGAACCGCCAGAAGGCCCTCAGCGTTGGACCTCAGTGTGGTTTTATTTACACATATATACAAACTGAGCCTAGGATTGAGAATCTCACAGCTTTAACACTCCCTTCTCCATTGGGTTTCTAGGACAATCCCCAAGCCTTAGCTTTGGATCGAGCACTGTGCTAGGCAAGCCTCTATGTCTCCAGGATTCAGCATGAGTCAAAACTCACATACACACCCTGGCTTCTTCTACCTTTCAAGCTGATGCCACTTCCAACTAGGTGCACGCCCGCCAACATTTCTCCGATGAAAATAGGGATGTCTCTATGGCAACAGGGCAACCGCTTTGCCCTGTACATAACTGTACAGGCAGTACATAACTGGACGGCTAGGGCCATTATCTTCCAGAGCTACTGATCTGACTAGTTCAACAGCTTCTACAAGACTGACTGTATCCTTACTGAATACAGAATCACAGGACTGCAAGCAGCCCACAGACTGACCCCACCCCAAACCTATAACAATATAAAGAGTGCTACTGGACCATACAAAGGACCCATCTAGCTCAGCATCCTGCTTCCCACAGTAGCTAACAGGATGTCTCTGAGACAAGCAGGCAGTGGTGCCATCAGGACCAGACTTTGGGGCATATGTCAAGGGCATCACTCATCAGGGTGAACAGGGGAGCCTCCAAACATAGCTTAAGGCAGGCTTCCTCAAACTAGGCCCTCCAGATGTTTCTGGCCTACAACTCCCATGATCCCTAGCTAGCAGGACCAGTAGTCAGGGATGATGGGAATTGTAGTCTCAAAACATCTGGAGGGCCGAGTTTGAGGAAGCCTGGCTTAAGGACATAAGAAGAACCTGCTGCATCAGGCTAGTAGCCCATCTAATCTAGTATCCTGCTCTCACATGTATTATTATTATTATTATTATTATTATTATTATTATTATTATTATACCGCCCTATACGTGGAGGTCTCAGGGCAGTGCACAGAATAAAATCAAGATATAAAACCACAAAATACCTAATAAAAATAAAACCAACCCAATAGCCCCCCACGCACACACACACAAACACATTTTAAAAGCGCATATGATTTAAATTGGAGCAACCAAAGGCCTGGTTATAAAGGAATGTTTTTGCCTGACACCTAAAGTTGTATAATGAAGGTGCCAGGCGAACTTCCCTGGGGAGACCATTCCAGAGATGGGGAGCCACTGCAGTGAAGGCCCGTTCTCATGTTGCCACCCTCTGAACCTCTCGAGGAGGAGGCACACAAAGAAGGGCCTCAGAAGATGATCTCAGGGTCTGGGTAGGTTCATATGGAAAGAGGCACACCCACTTATTGGAATGTTTACACAGAACTAGTATAAGACAGCTTCTTCTGTGGTGGTGGTGTTCTTTAGTCGTTTAGTCGTGTCCGACTCTTCTTCACCCAATGGACCAGAGCATGCCAGGCCCTCCTGTCTTCCACTGCCTCCTGCAGTTTGGTCAAACTCATGTTGGTAGTTTCGAGAACATTGTCCAACCATCTCGTCCTCTGTCGTCCCCTTCTCCTTGTGCCCTCAATCTTTCTCAACATCAGGGTCTTTTCCAGGGAGTCTTCTCTTCTCAGCAGTCATTACATTTTACCACTTACATTTGATGGAGTTCGCAGTTATAATAAAGTGCATAATATACTTTATGATTATATAGGGTACATCTTTTAAACTGTGGGGCCTACTTCTGAGTAATCATGCATAGGCTTATGATGTAGATGCCTTCCAGTTGTGCTACACTTAGGGTGATAAGCCAAGGTGTGGGTGGTGGTGTTTTTTTCCACATTATGCAGTTTCCTGAAATCTCCAGTACTATTGACAAGAAAGCCTTTTCATGACTCAGATTTGCAAACCATTATGTTATCAGCCAGCGCTCTCTCTCTCTCTCGCTCTCTCTCTCTCTCTCTCTCTCTCTCTTTCTCTTTCAAAAAAAAAAGAAGAAAGCATGGTGGGAGGTGCAATAATAAAGAAACTTGTCAGCATCCAGCTTTTGGACCATGACACAGGTAATACAAAATTAGATTCATTAGTTCCCAAGCTTCAAGTGGGTTCCTGACTACCCTTTTTAGCAGGAAAAATTATGACACCATTATATGATTCCTCCCTCCTCCCCCCAAAAAATCAATGTTGATTAATAAAAGTAATTTCAGGAAACTGTACCGAAGAATATTCAATTTCAAATTCATTTCCCATGCTTAATTGTCTGAGAATATCTGAGCGGTGATACAGTAATAGGAAAGCTTTCTCATCTAAGGCCTAGGTAGCAAATGGCTCCTCTGTACAATACCTAATTGAGGGCACATGATGGCAAATCAAAAGTGGCTCAAGGGAGACATGTGAAGAAAAGAAAACATGAGAAAACACTGCCTTGGGTGGGTGGGTTTTTTAAAGTGTGTATTAAATTTGTTTAATTTTGACTTACTAAACTTTTCCAGTTGCCAGTGTTTGCTGGATAGAATTAATTCATTTGAGGCAGAGGCAGGGAAACTCTGGTCCTGCAAATATATCTACTCAGCAGAGGAGCCATTTGTGAAAGAGTACCCTATAGAATTCTCCAAAATCCCGAGTTGGAGCTTGTGGGCTTGTGGTGCCACTAAAAAGGCAATCTTTTACCAACGTGGAGGATCAAGGGCATCCAAGCAATGGCAATCTTGTATTTGATTTGGGGGACTCTTCTGATCTCGTCACATTGAGTAAGTTTCTAATGCGGATCAAATTGCCAAACTTGAACCACCCAGCCTTCCAGAAACTGGTTGTTTTCCAATGACAAGCCACCTCCAATCTAGCTCCAGCTAAGAAAACAATCGAAGCCCTATGCACCAGTTTGCCCTTTGGGATGTCATCATTTATTTGACAAAACAAAGGGAATCAGTCCATCCATTAGCTTAGCATTCCAGCTGATCATCATTGCTCCTGCTCAGAGGAGGGGGGGGTTCCCTGATCTGTGCTTCTCCATGTTCTCATTCCATCACACCATTGTTTATAAGATGGTTTAGTTTATCAACCTGCTTTGAGGGTGTTTGGTTGTTGTTGTTTTTACAATCAAGTGGTGTATAAGTTTTATGAAACAAATAGTAGTAGTAGTAGTTGTAGTTTGGATTTGATATCCCGCTTTATCACTACCCTAAGGAGCCTCAAAGCGGCTAACATTCTCCTTTCCCTTTCTCCCCCACAACAAACACTCTGTGAGGTGAGTGGGGCTGAGAGACTTCAGAAAAGTGTGACTAGCCCAAGGTCACTGAGCAGCTGCATGTGGAAGAGCGGGGAAGCAAACCCGGTTCACCAGATTATGAGTCCACCACTCTTAACCACTACACCACACTGGCTCTCTGGTAAGATACATTGGTAAACATCCCAAACAATTCTGGCTGAACTATTTCTGAACGGCAATACATCCATACATCTGATCAAGGCCACTTTCACCCTTCCATACTATACTGCTTTAAATGTGTGGGGTCCAAATCAAGTGTCACTGCTATAAAAATGGAGGAAAAAAACAAATGAGTTGCAGACAGAAGCAGAAGCTGCAACGGAGTGAGTCCACTTCAGTTGTGTAATTAATGTTTAGAAATTCTCCTAATGGAACTACAATTCAAGATAAAATGGAAAGCAGGGTAGAGTAAAGTCAGGGAATAATGAAGGAATAGAACAGGAGAAATCAACCTCAGTGTTGCTGCTATCAATGTCTCAGCTGGCATGGGACAACTCGCTCTCAACCCTGTTTCCTAATTGGTAAAATGAGGAATATAATGGCAACCTTTCTATGGTTGCTGTGAGACAAGATGAGATAAAGCCTCTTGACAAATGTGGAATTTGCAATACACATGATTGAGATGGGAAACAAAGAGGCCAGCCAAATCAATATGAATTTCTGCAGCATCCTTGACACAGAAGAACATAATGTTTCATATGCAAATACAGAAGGAGCTTATCATGAAAGGAAAGAGCAAAGGCAAGTGCTGGAAAGAGAACAGCCAGCAGGGTGAAACAATTCTCAAAATAGCCTTGAAATACCAAGAAACCTGGAGGTGGGAGAGAGGAGAGGCCACGGCCACCATCACGACAGAAGAAGAATGGGTGAACAAAAGCAGGTGGTTCTGTGTTAAGATGTGAACAATGCTCCATTCTCCTCCTCCTCCTCTTCCTCCTCTTTTTTTTTAAAAAAATAATTTTTATTAACCAACCAATAAAATCAAATCACATAAATTCCGAATTACAAAGCCGAATTTTAAATTTTTGTTGAGGGGACCCATATTTCAAGTTCCGAAGGGGGATTCCGATCATCTTCTTGCTACTGCGTTAATATCCAAATCAGTCCAAATAAAGTTCATAATTCTATCCAGTCTTATCTTGCTTTTTCCACATCTCATCTTGTTCGTATATTTTTTTTCTTTTTTTCTTTATGATCTCTTCTGATAATCTCTTTAAGCAGATAAACACCAATTATAATCTTGTGTGAATTTTCCGTTCGTCCAATCCTCATATCGAGATGGTTTCCATATATCATCGCTTCATAAATAACATCGCTCTTTCCATCATTTATCTCGCAATCTGTTGTTCTTAAGTCCCTCTGAGGAATCTCCCACACAATATAAAAGCAGCTCTATTCCTCCTCCCAGACTCAAGTCCTCCGACAGAGCTTGCTAACATGGCGACGGTATTTTTAACTGCGTCATTCCAAAGCTCTTATACTTTTCACGATCTTCTTAAAACATGCTTTGGTTAGAAAATTTATCTCCACACAGCCATAAATCCACAGCTTAAGTCATTAAAACGACATTTCTGACTTGCGAGGGGGGGGATTCTTGTTTAATTGCGTAGAGGAAAGAAAGGAAAGTTTTTTCCCCCTCCCCTATCCAGTCCCTTTGCCATACCGAGTCTTGGCGTATCTTCTCATGATTTATTCTTGTTCCTCCGACTCGTCTTGTTTATCAGAGATCTCTTCAGTTAGCAGTCTTTACTCCCCCTCCTTCCTTAAAATATGTGCATTCGCTTCCTCCTAATTGTTTCTTTTGAAGTTCTTGCAGCTAGGGGCGCGGATCAGAGACAGCGTCCAGGAGCGCCGAGATCCACAGGAGGGCATTCTGCCTAGTGCCCCCATCTCCACAAATTCGGGGGTGGTATAGGGCACAGCAGGCAAGGGCAGCCCCCCCCCCACAACCTTGGGGGGGTAGGGAGGCTATTTACTCCCATCACAGCCTCCTAATTACCTCGTGTGGGTCGGAGAGATGTTATTGTCAGCCATCTTCCGATGCACCCCTAGTGGCCCCTCCTCCCTCCTCTTCCTTCTCCTCCTCCTCTTCTTCTTTTATTCCACCCCCTAAGGATTATTATCTACGTAGTAAAATGCAGCCAATGTTTACTCTATTTTTATCTTCAGAATTTCCATCAAAGGGTGGATCTGCCAGCTGATGGAGGTGTCAGCTAACAGAAGAGGACAGAGGAGCTGCCTCGCACCCAAGACTGAGGGGGCCCTGCACGTGGCTCATGTGTGTGACATTGCATCATTGGGAGGAGATCAAGCAGGGAGCCTAGTGTGGCATGGCTTCAGAGGCCGGCGGCTCCTCCTCTCTCACACTCAGGAGAAGCCTGCGCCATGCTCAGCTCCGTAATCTGCCTCCTCTACCCCCTCGACTTTGAGGGGGGCCAGCTCCCTGCCAAAAGGGAGGAGAAATCCAATCCCATTCCTATTTAAAGGTAGCCCTATCTAATTTGCACTTTCCAAACCAATCTGCCAACCAAAACACGGCCATCCTTTGAAACTGGCAATTCTTTCTGAATTTTGCAAGGCAGTTTTTCAGCCAAGCATATAAATGGGTACATTAGCAGCGACTAACACAAACTTGCATTATATTAGGGTGAATCACTTTGCAAAAATGTGTATATTAGGGGAAATTGCATATAATAATGTATATAATGCTGGTGGATTTTCATGAGGATGTTTTTAATTTTTAAAAATCACAAAATGGTGTGGAAATGTGGAGGGCTGAATTTAAGATGGGGAGGGTGATAGGAGAAAACGCTGTGCTGAGAATTATTATTGCAGGGTTCTTCTTTTGCAACAAAAGGCAACTATTCAAGGTGGGTGAAGTATCATTTAAATAAAAATAAAAATGCAGAAGTCCCTGGAGAACATGTCTCTATTTACAGGCCTAGCAAATTGAAGGGTGCTTTACAAATAAAATGTTGGCCTTTTTATTGACAAGGCAGCTTATTCATTTGCAAGTGAATCTTCAAGCTCAAAAATACTAGAAAAAGACCTGAATCTGTTGGAGCTGGGGCTTGGCTCCCCCAAGAGGCATTGCAAGGTAAGCGGAAGCCAAGAAAAGGCATTTGTTATTTTTTTCTTCTGGAGATGCAAGTTCATTAATGTGTGTGTCAGTCAAGAAAATGTAGAGGCTCATTCCACAATTGGCCATGAGCATTGGGTACCTGGAAACTCCGGTCTTTTGCGTAGCAGGTGCCACTGTCTGGTGCAGGATTTCAAACCCAATGGACATGCAAGCTGATTTATGACGGCAAATCTCCTGTTCGTGCCACTTCTTGCTTAGATAGATTTCCAAAGAGATTCGGACATCTGTGGGTGTATGAAGAACATATGCTCTTCCAGCGCACCTAAAGCTCTGGAGCTTAAAGGAATCATCTGCAGTTAAAAAGTATTTCCGTCCATCTCGGTGATATAATACTACAGAGTTGCCGGGGTGCATTATGTTTTCCAGCTACTCTCTGAAGCATCCATCACTGGGCATTAGCTGGGAGAGATAAGCCACTGTCACTTCTGAGAACTGCAAAGCTCAATTTCCTAAGAAACGGGCAGGTCTGCAGTTGACAATTACATTGAGCAGACAAAAGCCAAACTGTCTGCTGGGTAGTTTCGAAAGATACCCCAGGCTTCAGGCTTCAAAGAACCGCTGTGCTACTGGCTCTTGTGACAGCCATATGTACAGGTGGAAGGGAGGTAACAGCTGAGCTATGAGCCAGGATGCCCCTCATTCAAGATCTCTGCTCTGCCACCAACTTTACGCAAGCTGTCCTTTCTCAGCTTCAGCCTATGCACCCACAGCCCTCAACGTGAAGATAAAAAGGATAAAAAAATAGTGTCTGGCTAGAATGGGAAAGGGTTTTCTGCCCAAGCACCATATTTTCTTGTGTGCAATTATATGGCTTGCCAGGGCAATTCCTCTGTTTTATGGTTCAAGTGGGGGTATAAGATGTACATTAAGGGAGGAATTCAATCTTACCCTAAGAAGATCATACCATCAGGGCATGCAGGACCAATTGCACAGAGACATAGGGGACACTACTACCCAAAAGGCCTGCTTTCAAGATGTCATAAGCTGGCATTCCACCAGCCGTGGTATGATCAGCAAGGCCTACCTAGAAGATCTCAGAGATCAATCAGGGAGGCAGTCTTGTCCCAATTGTTTAGGGAGATGTTAGCAATAAAACCTTGAGCAAAAGTTGGGAGCAAGGACAAAGATATTTAGAGGCGTGGCAATTGCTGTTCTAAAGGCGCAGCCACAAATGGCTTGAGACCAAGCTACTTGTTTCTGCCCTTACTATAACCTTCTTGGCATGTGCCAAGCCCTTTTGATATACACCTGGGAGCAATGCTGGAGAGTCTTTTGTTTCCACAGCACCCTGTATGTGGAACCCCCTGCCTCATGAACTTCAATTTTATTCTTTGCAGTTTCCTGCCATTGCTTGAAACACTTTCGTAAGTGTTTTGATTCTGCTGCTCTTCAAGTGTTATGCATTACCTATTGAAGGAATATCTAAGTTGTCGTTTTTCTTAGGCTGTTTGTGGTTACTGTCGTGTGATGTAGTTTATCATTTTACTGGTGTGGATTTCTGTTTTAATGCTGACTCCTTGCTGGATTCTGCTAGCCACTTTGATCCCCTCCATAAACGAGGAGGAAGCGGGATTTTAATATTTAATATAAATAAAATGGTTGGGGAAATCTCAGCCCTAGAACTGAAACGTAGCCCTCTAGGCTTCCCTATTTAGCCCTTGGGACTCTCCCTAGCCACACCCTCTCTCCAAAAGCCACACCTCTTTTCCACAAACCACGCCCCTTGCTGGTCCTGCTTTGCATCTTTATTGAATGTTGTTGCCTGGCTGTTCCCTTGAACTCTGATAATGCTTCTTGCTGGCCTGGATAGAGAGAGAAGTTGGACTGCGTGTGATGCAGTCTATACCACAAAGGTAACTTTTAATTTCATTGCTCTGCCCACTTTTGTCTCTGGCCCTGTCCACCACAGGTAAGTGGCCCCCATGAGGTTAACAAGAAAAGAATATGGCCCTCAGACTAAAAAAGGTGCACACCATATTCCGACCCCTCTTTTGGCTTTCCATGGGTTCCAAGAGGTGTCTGCAATCCTTCCAAACACCAGCCATGCACAGTCAGCATCTTGGTATATAATAATAATAATAATAATAATAATAATAATAATAATAATAATAATAATTATTATTATTATTATTATTATTATTATTATTATTATTATTATTATTATTATTTATTTGTACCCCACCCATCTGGCTGGGTTTCCCCAGCCACTCCACAAAGACCAAAAATACACTAAGATGTCACATATTAAAAACTTCCCTAAACAGGGCTGCCTTCAGATGTCTTCTGAATGTCAGGTAGTTGTTTATCTCTTTGACATCTAATGGGAGGGTGTTCCACAGGGCGGGCACCACTACCAAGAAGGCCCTCTGCCTGGTTCCCTGTAGCTTTGCTTCTCGCAATGAGGGAACCGCCAGAAGGCCCTCGGCGCTGGACCTCAGCATCCGGGCAGAACGATGGGGGTGGAGACGCTCCTTCAGGTACACTGGGCCGAGGCCGTTTAGGGCTTTAAAGCTCAACACCAACACTTTGAATTGTGCTCAGAAACATACTGGGAGCCAATGTAAGTCTTTCAAGACGGGTGTTATGTGGTCTCGGTGGCCGCCCCCAGTCACCAGTCTAGCTGCCGCATTCTGGATTAGTTGTAGTTTCCGGGTCACCTTCAAAGGTAGCCCCACGTAGAGTGCATTGCAGTAGTCCAAGCGGGAGATAACTACTGGTACTCTTGGTACCATTGCCTTTATGTGAGAAGCTAACATTTTGAATCAGGGAAAGGACAAAAGCCACAATCTCAAGAACATGGTAGATAGGCACTCTGCATGAAAAGAAAACCTAAATCTATCACTGACGCCATAGTTATTTGTTTATATTTATTTTACGCATGAAATCATTTTTATCCTGCACCTTTCATCTCAGTGGGAATCTCAGCATGCTTAACTATTGACAAGTTTGACTCTGAAAGCAGCAACTATTTTGCAGCGAAAAGCATCCCCTGCCCCTAGAGAGTACAGCCCTTTTAGAGAAAACTTGGCAGCCTCCCACAGACACCACTGTTTGTTAGGAAATGCCACCCCCATGATAAAAAAAAATTCCAAAGTAGTTTATGTACAAGCGTCAACAGATTCTGCTTCATTATTTCTAGGTAGTTTTCCACCTCCTCTCCCCCTGTCCCAACCTTTTTATTTTGTGGTAAACACATAAATCAGCATCATCTATATTCATTAAAATGCATGCCTTCTTCGGTGCAAAATTACCCCTGCTTTGCATGATTTTATCCCTCTTCTGATTAATATAAATGACTTGTTAATTATGTTTCCCTTAATAGAAAAATGTATTTGTCACACTGTAAAAACATCAATACACATAAACCTATTGATTTTGAAATGGGGCTAGATTTGCAAACAAAACCAAAAGCAGCCTCTTGCCAGCTTTAACAGAGACAATTGTCTAGCTACATCATCTGTGGCAGACAACCGTGTTGCGAATTGCCAAAACACCCCAATGAGCAGAATTTATCTTTTGTAAAATGAAAGATGCTTAACCATATAACCAGGGATTCTGTGATTAAAAATCCTTGAGTCTGTGCAGGTTAATTGGTTGTATGTATGCTTTTTTTTCTTCATTTCTTACATTTAGACTCTCTTGACTCCCCAGAGATCACAAAGAAACACACACAATGCTCTAAGAGTGTTTTCTGCCTTCATACCAATATCTGAGCCTAATTTGTAACCCCCCTTGTTCAGTCTGCGTTCAAATAGCGCAATCTACTATGGTTTATTTATTTATTTTTTATCATGACAGGAATGAACCTAACTTCCCCTTGGGCCATGGAATCCCATTTTCTCCTCTGCCTTGAATGTGAGAAGTTCAGAAGCTTTCACTCATGTGTTCAGTTAACCACAGTTTAGCATTCTATGTGGACCCTAAACTGTGGTTAACCTTCACTATGATTAGTTGAAACAAGGCAGCTTCTCAAACTATGATTTGAAGTTGGATTGTTTCAAACAAGCCACAGTTAATGTCAACCATGGTTTCAGTTTCAACCACTGGGTTCAGGTGAACACAGCAAGCTACAGTTAATTAAAAAAAATTGAAGTGATCCTTGTGATTGTGTCAGAGCAGGAGAAAATATATGATTCAGGAGGGGAGACTCAACATGTTCTAGTCACAATAAACCATGATGTATTATGATGTCCAAACACAGCCATTGTCTCAAGCTAAGCATCTGTAAACTTTTCCAATAATTTAAAGTTCAGAACCTAGAAAAGCCCTATAAAATGTTGCAAGGAATCATTGCTCCTGGTGCAAAGGCAAGTCAAATGCAACACAGAAGAGATGAGGAAAGAACATACTTACTAAGGTTCTACATTAACCAGTGGATAACATCCTTCTTCAGCCCTAGTTATACCACAGGTAGAATTGATACAGAGACATATTATAACTTAGCTTCAGTAGCATTCAGTGGCTAAAATTCTACTGCAAATATCTGGGTAGAGAAGCTCCTGGTGGAGCAGGTCATGATGGGGAATGGATAGAAAACAGAATTTCCCTTCCTTCAAAGGTTTTATTTATTGGAGTCTTCCTAATCAACAGGAAGCTAACTAATGAAAAGCAGCGAGTAACTCATTTCTCTATTGAACACATTATTAAAAGGGATGAGTGCCTGGTGGTCATTTGTTTGAACTTGTGAATGCACACGAAATATCAAGAGCTTCCAAACAGCGGCAATATTGTCTGCATGATATTCACACAATGCTTTTCCATTATTCAAATGACTCTGCCCACACATCTACAAATAGTCTACCCACTACATCCCAGTGTCAGATGCCTTGTTGATTAACAATCCAAGTCTCGCCTTAAGAAGCTGTTGAGATTTGTCAGAGATAATAAGCCCAATTCTCTGTACTGTGGCACCTGCATTAAGTTGTCAGTTATTGGTATCCCACTGGAGGGGGAAAAGAAGAGAAGTCTACACTGCAGCCAAGTATCAAAAAATGTCCTTCAGCTAAGTTTGTGTAGCCACACTTTCACAGCTAACATCAAGGAAGAACCAGATTCAGTGCTTAATCATAGCCAGCGATATTTCATCTCACATTCTAGTACCTGGCAGAGTCTCCATGGCCACATCAAGAGGCCTAGATGGCTGCATTTGGTCCCCAAACCTGAGGTTCCCTACCCCATGCTGTAAACAAAAACAAAACCCAGATTCAGCTACCTTTAGAAGAGAACATATACAGTTGTTGCAATATGTTTACAAATGGGCAAGTGGAGCAAAAATAGAAGCAAGCAAGTCTACTGTCTCCCATCAGAGAGAGAGACCCTGTACCACAAGGTGCTCCCATCATCGATATCTCTCTCTGTGACTTTCTCTCTCTCTCTCTCTCTCTCTCTCTCTCTCATAAATACATGCACACACAGTTTTCCTTAAGTTGGGGTGGGGTGGGGTGGGCTTTTAACATTTCCCAAGCTCTGATAATTTTATCCTAGAGAGAATGCCGTATTGAGAAACTATCTTCTGACAATTAGCAATTATAAAACGATGTGACCATCAGCTGGCCCTGCTAAGCCCTGTAGAGATGCTAACATTTTTCTCTTGAACTCGAAACTCTGATCAGGCATTGCATTAGGGCAAAACCACAGTAATAGACCTATCTGCAGTGATCAAACCACAAAACTAGCACCATATGTTTGATAGTGTAATCTCAAAGGCTACTAAAGCTGCTAATAACATTTCCAATTGTTCGGTGCAGGGCTTCAGTACCCTGGATAGCTCCTTGGCCCTACCTCTCACTAGCAAAACATTTCTACAGAGAGAGAGAAAGAGAGAGAGTAATACAGTTTTAAAAAACATTACCGGTAATTAAGCTAAATAAGAACTATGCAAATTTACAGAATTTATCCGGTTGCAAATTCCAAGTTTTCTTCATGCAGGCAGAATTTTTGTTGTCCAGGTACAAAATCTAAAGAATTTTGATCACTATAATATAGTGGTACCTCAGGTTAAGTATTTAATTCGTTCCGGAGGTCTGTTCTTAACCTGAAGCACCACTTTAGCTAATGGGGCCTCCTGCTGCTGCCGCGCCGCCGGAGCCCGATTTCTGCTCTTATCCTGAAGCAAAGTTCTTAACCTGAAGCACTATTTCTGGGTTAGCGGAGTGTGTAACCTGAAGCGTATGTAACCTGAAGCGTATGTAACCCAAGGTACCACTGTACACATAACCTAGACTGTAACAGAATGCAAAAATACAAAGCTGCATTTACTAAATATGGATACCTCCTGACAGTCACCACTTTGCAGGAGGGATTCAAGTGGGAAATTCAGGTCTGAACAATGAAAGTGAAATAAAGCGCTCTGTCTCCCAAGTGCAGCAGTACTATTTAAAAAAAGAAAAAGAAATGGATGACTCGTGCTTAGGAAAGTGATGAATAAATGCATTGAAAAGTCTGGTGTGAACCAATGATTAACAGAAAGACATATAAAAGCCCTACACAAATAGGGGGAATGCTCATTGTAGAACCTCTCCACTCAATAAAGACTGGATACTGATATAATATAGATGCTCAGCATTATAGCCTGTGTGTGTGTGTGTGTGTGTGTGTGTGTGTGTGTGTGAGAGAGAGAGAGAGAGAGAGAGAGAGAGAGAGAGAGAGAACAACAATACTTGGTGTGTAATACTATTCCCTGCCATGATTTTGCAGACCTCAAACATGAAATCTAGTTCTGGCACCAGAGTCAAACTAACCACTTTGTATGTCATTTGACAGCCTTTTATCACATATACAAATGAAACATGACTGAAAGACAAGCTTTAAGCAGTGAATCAGCAAGTTTGGATGTCCAGACTCAACAAAAGAGACTAGTTCATGCTTTGGGGATATTATATAGATCATTGCTGGATTGCAATATGGACATTTTCCTCGGCAGTACAAATATAATAATATTAATTAACCTGTAGCACTGGTGTGGGGGATATACTATATGGCATCTTTGGTTTAAACTGTCTTAGTTTTTTGCCTATATGACAACAAAACATTTAAACAGATAAAGACCAGATACGATTTAACCTCCATGTAAGCTTTGTGGAAGGAAAGCGGGGTAATAGAATCACAGAACTGTCGAGCCAGAAGGGACCCAAAGGGTCATCTAGTCCAACCCTCTGCAATGCAGGATGAAGACTCAATAAACAGATTGCCTGGAGAAGTAGGAGCATGCTGAAGGGCAAGATAGCATTGGCAACCTTAGGAACTGTCCTTGTCCATATGTAACGCTAGATAATAGAGATTATTTTCAAAGGTTGTCAGTCTGGCGTGTATTAGGCGTTGTAAATTCATTCGGTGTTAAAGAGGAAAATGAGGCAGGAAAATAATTGCAGGAGGAAAACTTAATTTAGCCATTCAGAATTGCTAATGTCCTCTTGAGCGTAGTACCACAGAAGCAAGCAAGCTAAACTTGCAGAGAGCAAGAAGCTGCCTTCTGGCACCTTGTTCCATATTCCAATATATTATCCGCAGAAAGGGATGGGGGGTGGGGAAAAGAGTGGCAATCCGAGAAAGGGGAACCTGAAATTTGTCATCAGAAGCAGAGGCTTGGCTAGTTGTTTTTAGTTTTTATTTTTATTTTTGTTCTTGTTTCCTACAGGGAAAGAAAAAGAAAGGAGAATTGGTGTCAGCAAAAAAAAAAAAACAACAACCCCAACTTGAATCTACTTCAGCTTGAATAGCATAAATGTCATTTCAAAATGAAACGGTGAGGGCAGTGTTTGGGGGAACTGTAAAATCGGAAAGAGACTCTGTTAGTGAGTGCTGCGGGCATCTGTCACCATTAACATCACCCGGCGCTTCGCAATGTATGAAATATTCCTGCCTTTAGGGTCATTTGGATGACTTTGTTCCCTCCTCCTTTTGATTTTCTGATGTCCTCCCTCAATAATTTGACTTCTTGGTTCTTCTCTTTTCCTCCAGCTTTTTCTGTTTTCGGGGCCAGGCTTGACAGGACGCTAGAGATGGATGAATGCATCTCGGGCTCTTTCAACATGAGGCAAAAAGCAGTCCCCGGGTGAAGGTACAAAGCAATTCAGATCAGGGCCATGGCATCAGGGGAGGGGGTGTTAACTCTTTTCTTCCACCCTGATTCCCTGACGAAAATCCTTATGCCATCCCCCTGCAAAGATGCTATTTTCCCAGAAAGAAAAATATGCTTTTGCATATATGTTTTTCCTATTGGTAAACACAGCAGCTTTAAGGAGGCAATTTACATTTGGGGGAAAACAGTGCAGGGGAGAAACGTTAGTCTCATCTCAAGGGTGGAACCCCATGATTGCTATTTCAAAAAACAAAATTACATGTGGGAAAACCAGAGACACACTAGATCACCACACTCCACTTCTTTTGTCAAATCTCCATCACCTGATTTCACTACCTTCCACATGGGAGGCCTGCTGTACTCATGAAGTCTCCCAGAACCTGACAGGAATGTGATTAAGGCAGCAGATCCAGCAATCATGTCCCAACATTCTCCTCGTTGCATAAATCTTTTAATAGGCCTGCCTTCAGCATTGCATCTCATCTTATTATTATGAGTTACTTGCCCTTCACCCAAAGGTCCCAGGCCAGAATACAACTACTAAAACACAATAATAATAAAAACAATTTAAAGCCACTTACAGAGATGAATTGGTCCTTAAAATATAAACCTCAAGTGTCAAAAGCCTTCCTCAACCAGGTTTCCCCAGCCACTCTGGATGGCTCTCAACAGAAAATTAAAAACACGATAAAACATCAAACATTAAAAACTTCCCTAAACAGGGCTGCCTTCAGATGTCTTCTAAAAGTCAGATAGTTGTTTGTTTCCTTGACATCTGATGGGAGGGTGTTCCACAGGGCAGGCGCCACCACCGAGAAGGCCCTCTGCCTGGTTCCCTGTAACTTCACTTCTGGCAGTGAGGGAACCACCAGAAGGCCCTCGGCGCTGGACCTCAGTGTCTGGGCTGAACAATGGTGGTGGAGATGCTTCTTCAGGTATACTGGGCCGAGGCCAATGTAGGAGCTGGTGCAGAGAATGCCTTCCTGGGTCACCACCATCCATGCTTCCGAGGGCAGTGGAACAATCAAGAGGGGCTCCTCTGCCAGTTTTAGCACCTGTGGTCTTTGAGGTCTTTGGGGCTTGAGGCATTTAGGGCTTTGAACACTAATGCAAGCACCTGGAACCAAAGCAGCAAGCAGCACAGCTATTTTAAATGGGGATTAGAATCTCAGCTAAAGCATCCATGACAGTGGCCATCCCACCTCTGCTTAGAAACCTTCAAGAAAGGAGAGTCTATAACTTCATGAGGGAGTCTGTTCCACTGATAACCAGCTCTTACTATCAGAAAGTTCTTACTGATGTTTCTATGAGTTATACGAGATCTAAACTGATGCCCAGCTAGCAATCTGGAAGGTTAACCACAAGGCTATGTGGCCCATGGGCTGAAAAATGTCCCCTGTGCCTAGTATAAATAAAACCATGGTGCCAAGTTGAAACATAACACCAGTTAGCATCAGGCCTTGCCGTGGGGGTTGAGAAGACAGAAGTCTGTGGAGACTGCTTATTTGAGAGCCCAGAGTCCCATACAAGTAAAGACAATGCCCAGTTCAAATCTTACCTATAGCATAAGCTCACTGGTTAGACCTGGGCAGTATGCCTCAATATGCAATATGGCATTATATTTGGGGAAATTGTGTGTGTGTACACACTTTAGTCAAAGCTGCATACAAAAATTCACACTAAAATGGTGGCAGATTTTCATGAGGTGTTTTTCTAAAAAGAAGAAACCCTAGTTGCTGCCAATTATGGAGAGCTGAATTTAAGTATGAAAGATTGAGAACATGAGACAATCAAAAGCAGCAGATCCTTCCATCCCTGATAGCAGCCAAGCTGGGAGACATCCGCTTCTTGGAAACAGTTATTTGTGGATCGAGGGCCCGACCCCCGCTATGTGAAATAAACACACAAGGGCACGTGATATAAGGTTAATGGGCAAGAAAAGGCCACAACTTTATTGATTACAGCAGTGAAAGGGTATTGGCTTAGGCATTGGATGACTATAGGAGGTGGGTTTATTCAACAGTAGGTGGAGCCTGTTGATGCTAATCCAACTATAGGCTCACCCCCTGATGTCACCGAGGGTCGTGCCATGGCCTCCCGCCAAGCAGGCATCGGACGGAATACACGACCGCCAGATTCCTTTAACGGAATAACCCACGGTAGATAGCATAGGCGATGGCCACACCTAGCCCTTGACACACATGAATCCAATGCCTAACCGCCACCCGAGCCGCAAAGGGGCTCGCCGCCAATACCCTCACAGCTGCAACCAATCCCTAATGCTACTAATGATGCTATCCAACCAGATGTCATTCCCAATGTCTGTTAGATGAACTCCGTCATTCCGGTACATGGCTTGGTCGCCGATCCGGATACAGTCATGATAAATGACTCGGCCAGGGAGGAGAGTCTTTGCCTTTGTTGATTCCTCCACATGCCAAAATAAATCAATAAAAACACCAGCATCTATACAAGAAATGAGGGACCTCACCCCACCAGGTGTTGTTGAGGAGCAACTCCCCTCAGTCCCAGGCCACCTAGCCAGCATGGCTAATGGTTAGGGGTGATGGGGGAGTTGTAGTCCAAAACTTGTTTCCCATCCCATATTTGTAGCTTCCCTATGCTGTCTATATATCAGCCCATATGAATACTCTGTACTGTGATTAAAATGCATGACTGCACCTCCCCTTCGTGCAAGATATCATCACAAAACATGAGAATACCTAAGACAATGGGCTTTATTTCCATTCCTTTTTTGTTTTATTAATGACAGCACTGACTCCCTCAGCACAGGGAATGACAGGAAGCAAGCCCTCCATCAGTCAGGTGTTTCAAAAGACATTGTCAACATCATGTTGCATTTCTGATTTTTGTTCCCTTCTAATAATCTCTTAGGGACGCGGGTGGCGCTGTGGGTAAAACCTCAGCACCTAGGACTTGCCGATCGTATGGTCGGCGGTTCGAATCCCCGCGGCGGGGTGCGCTCCCGTCGTTCGGTCCCAGCACCTGCCAACCTAGCAGTTCGAAAGCACCCCCGGGTGCAAGTAGATAAATAGGGACCGCTTACCAGCGGGAAGGTAAACAGCGTTCCGTGTGCTGCGCTGGCTCGCCAGAGCAGCTTCGTCACACTGGCCACGTGACCCGGAAGTGTCTGCGGACAGCGCTGGCTCCCGGCCTATAGAGTGAGATGAGCGCACAACCCTTGAATCTGGCAAGACTGGCCCGTACGGGCAGGGGTACCTAATAATCTCTTAGGCAGAAGCACACCTTGCAATCCTCTTTCGGTTAAATCTGGGACACTGGTTTCGCATTGTGTGAAAGGAGAACTCATAGGTACAAGGCCACAGCTCAATGGCAGAACATCTGCTTGGCATCCAGAAGGTTCCAGGTTCAATCCCCAGCATCTCTGGGTAGGGCTGGGAGAGAAGCCTGCCTGAAATCTTGGAGAACCACTGCGCACCAGTGTAGACAACACTGTGTTAATTGAACCAATGGTCTGACTCTTGTGAGCTTCCACTGTTCTTGCACTAGACATGAAATTGCTTCCTGAGCGAGGGCAAAGGGAGTAACAGCCTGGTCTCTTCCTGCACCACCACCAACACCTTGATCAACAGCAACCTTCCCCCCAACTTGGTATCCTCCAAATGTTTTGGACTACAAGTCCCATGAGTCCTAACAAGCACAGCCAGTGGTCAGGGATGATGGGAGTTGTAGTCCAACAACATCTGGAGGGCACCAGGTTGCAAAAGGCTAATTTACAGGTGAATGCTGCCTAGCACAGAGATAGGTAATGGAAGTTGCACATAATGGCAGGGAACAGGAAAAAAACAGTTGGCATTTCTAATGGGGAAATGTGAACAAAACTTTGGTTTATGACTACAGTGGTACCTCGGGTTAAGTACTTAATTCGTTCCAGAGGTCCGTTCTTAACCTGAAACTGTTCTTAACCTGAAGCACCGCTTTAGCTAATGGGGCCTCCTGCTGCCGGTGCGCTGCCAGAGCACGATTTCTGTTCTCATCCTGAAGCAAAGTTCTTAACCCGAGGTACTATTTCTGGGTTAGCGGAGTCTGTAACCTGAAGTGTATGTAACCTGAAGCGTATTTAACCCGAGGTACCACTGTAGTATAAATGGGGAAGCCTTAGACAGCTGTATCTAACACTGGGGGGAGGGGAGGCAGAGAACATAAGCAGATCAATGATGCACACATTTTACACGGAAGAAAACCCTGCTAAATTTGGTGGAACCAATTTCCAAGCCTGTCCAGAGTTTCAGTCTTCATTTCATAGTTTTTCTCACATTGAAATACATTTTTATATGGACTATTTTTTCAGATTATGTTGTACAAATTTTCTGCATCCTTAAAAAGAAATTATCAACTATTATCAAATAAGAGAGGCTTATAATTTGGACAAAAAAAATGGCTTCCAGGTGGAAAAATCAAAATTGGAAACAGAACTGTTAGATCCCAAAACTAAGATACTTTCAAGAATGTATAACTTGCTGTTAAAATGGAATACGCAGGATGAAACGGTTAAATCTGCTATGATTAAATGGGCACAAGATGTTGGACACAACATTATGTTTGCTGACTGGGAACAGTTGTGGACCACTGGTATGAAATTTACGGCATGTAATGCCTTAAGAGAGAATATTATGAAAATGATATACAGGTGGTACATGACACCAGTCAAGCTTGCAAAAATATATCATCTGCCCAATAATAAATGTTGGAAATGTAAAGAAAATGAAGGTACATTCTTTCACCTTTGGTGGACGTGCCCAAAGATTAAGGCTTTCTGGGAGATGATCTATAATGAAATGAAAAAGGTATTTAAATATACCTTCCTGAAGAAACCAGAGGCCTTTCTCCTGGGCATAGTCGGCCAATTGGTGCCAAAGAAGGATAGAACTTTCTTTATGTATGCAACAACAGCAGCAAGAATACTTATTGCAAAGTATTGGAAGACACAAGATTTACCCACCCTGGAAGAGTGGCAGATGAAGGTGATGGACTATATGGAATTGGCGGAAATGACTGGCAGAATCCGAGACCAGGGAGAAGAGTTGGTGGAAGAAAATTGGAAGAAATTTAAAGACCATTTGCAGAAATATTGTAAAATTAATGAATGTTAAAATGATGCTGGATTGAAATTAAGTGGCATTAGCAACAAGGTTAATAAGAATATGCAAAAATGGTTTGATAATGGATGAAAACATATAGCTATAATATGTTAAGATATAGAGTTAAGATAAATGAAAGAGGGTAAGGATTTGCTGAATTGATTATGTAAATGGGAATACAAAAAGGGGAGGTGTGAGGAGGTCAAGGAAACAAGCAAATGAGCTTAAAGATATCAAAAAATGGATTTGTTTTTAAGTTTTTCCTATCTATTTGTTTTTTGTATTTTGTATTTTCTTTTTTTCTATGTATTTTTGTATTTTTTGTATTTTTCCTTATTTCTTTTTTTGCTTTCCTTTTATTCTGTAAATCTCTGTTTTTCGTAAAACCTTAATAAATATTTTATAAAAAAAAGAAAAGAAAAGAAATTCAAGAGTCAGTAAATATTTAACAATCATTAAACCTGGCTCCAGAGCAGAAACTGTGGAAATCTACCAGCCTGGTAGCTTCACCTGGATAATGGACTCCAGTGTTAGGTACAAATTGCTACACAACAGTAATTAGTGCACACTATTCAGAAAATAGGTAGTGTATTCTGAAAAGTATGTAGAAGCAATTTCCAGAAGATAATGCCACTACTTATAATCCCAGTAACAGACATGACTGTGTTGTGCTTGTAGATCGAAGGGATGTACTGCATTTCCACAAATAATTGCTACAATGCTGTTCATTCAGTTCTTACCATGTAGGTGGGGATGCTTTAAGAGCTAGTCTGAGGAGGAGATTGTTTTGAGTTCTAATCCCTGGATGCTTTCATGCATTCCTTGTGTAATGTCCTTAATTGAGCAAGAGCTGACTCAGTTTAGGATACCTGGTGGCAAGTTCTCTCTCTCTCTCTCTCTCTCTGCAAGAATATTTATATATATATATATATATATATATATATATATATATATATATATATATATATATATATACATTCACGATCTGTCCTTCCAGTGAGCACTCAGGGCTGATTTCCTTAAGAATGGAGAGGTTTGATCTTCTTGCATATATGCCTTGGTGCTGGAGGAGACTCTTGAGAGTCCCATGGACTGCAAGAAGATCAAACCTATCCATTCTTAAGGAAATCAGCCCTGAGTGCTCACTGGAAGGACAGATCGTGAAGCCAAGGCTCCAATACTTTGGCCACCTCATGAGAAGAGAAGACTCCCTGGAAAAGACCCTGGTGTTGGGAAAGATGGAGGGCACAAGGAGAAGCGGATGGCAGAGGACGAGATGGTTGGACAGTGTTCTCGAAGCTACCAGCATGAGTTTGACCAAACTGCGGTAGGCAGTGGAAGACAGGAGGGCCTGGCATGCTCTGGTCCATTGGGTGAAGAAGAGTCGGACATGACTAAACGACTAAACAGCAACATATATATGCCTAAAACACATCAAGAAACGGAAGTCAGAAAGCAGGCATTAATTCAAAACAGGAACTGGAGAATAAAGACCTACGTCTTGTCGCGTTTGCTAATTTCTGGACAAGGCTAAATGGCTGGATCTAGATATCTGCCCATGGAAGGCAGTGGGGCGTGACTCTCCCTAACAGATTGGGGGCCCTGATGAACAGGGCAGGCTCAGGAGGGGGCTGAGGGGCCAGAAGGAGATAGTGGAAATTGAAGTGCAGGCACCTTCTGTGAGCAGAGCCCACAAAAGATGCCTTCAGCTGATTTCTGCCATTTCCCCTTGCCCCTCAGGGAGCACCCACACCACATCGTATCCCATTTAGCATGGTCTCCCTAACCCCAGGTGAGTCTTGGGGCGTGGAGATGTCAGGGTGAGGATGAGAAAGGAAGTGCCCTTGCCTCCAGCCACTTTGACGTCTCTGGATCTAACCCACTGTGATCTTCATCCTCCATCATTACACTTTCCCCACGACAAAGAGCAAGATAGTTATTTTCCTGGGTAAAGTCATCACAATCAACAACCACCTCAGTTAGTTAGCAGCCAGTGTCAATCTCAAGTTTGCAGTCCCCTCCCCTCCTTGCAACTGCCCAATTGCTTGCCTCTCTTTCCAGCTCCATTCGGTACCAGGCTTTTTCCAAAGTGAAGCCAGGCTGAATTTTTACAGCTTTGTGGCTAATGCATCCTGATAAAAATAAAAAAGGCTCAAAGCAGAGTGCTTGGCGTAGTGGTCTACAAACACTGACTACACATGACTGACAGACCTCTAGAACTGCTGGAGCAGAGAAAGTCTTTGATTTTCCATCTCTAGTTCAGAAGCACAGTGAGGGGAAATGAGCATGAGAGTGACTTAGCATATATTCTAGGAAAAATGGACTGTGGGGGAGAGAAATTGAGAAAACAAAAATGAGACAGAAGAATGGGTGTCAGGAATAAATCACACAGAGTAAGTGAAGTTAACTCTTTATTAGAAGAAACTGTGCCAGGCCTAATGAGCACATTAACTCTTCTCAGCCAATCTTGCCTGTATGAGGCAGTTGTGGAGCCTAAAGGTACTTAACTCTCCGGGATCTTTCCCAAGCAATCTGAGTCTCTGCCAGTGTGCCTGTCTTTGCTGCTCCCTCTTCATACCTCTTCTGGTTCTCAGAGATCAGGGGAAGGGGAGCTTATTTCAGCAAGAGGGGGAGACACCCTGGCTTCTTCACCAGCCTGACTCATCTCTGCCTCTCCTGCGTCTGCTTCCAGACTTCTCTCTGCCACAGAATCTCCCTGCTCACTAAACCCTGTTACCTCCTTCAGCTTCTGACACCTCCTCCTGCCAGGCTTCTCGCTCTTCTCTCTCTGACCGCTCATTGTCATCTCACAACCAATGCCGGGGCTCTGAGCCTTTGTCCCTTTGGGGTTCCCCAGCTGGTGCCTCCCACCTTTCCTCTGTGTCCAGCCAGTCCATAGCATTGACCAGGCTTCCTCAAACTCAGCCCTCCAGATGTTTTGAGACTACAGTTCCCATCATCCCTGACCACTGGTCCTGCTAGCTAGGGATCATAGGAGTTGGAGGCCAAAAACATCTGGAGGGCCAAGTTTGAGGAAGCCTGGCATTGACTATTAAAGTAGTTAAGTTTTTATTTCTTTAGAAAGATTTATCAACTACTGAATCAAAAAGCTCTCTCAGTGATGTGCATAATAACAATTGTAAATAAAACATAACTAAGATCCACAAACTATTTTTTAAAAAATGCAATATACATCAAATAATTATCATTAAAAACAAATTAAAAATCATTAAAACTTTAAAAACAAATTTTGTTAACTAAATTGCATATCTAGGTAGAATATAACAATATAAAGAGTGTGCTTGCCCAGGTAAGTTATGCCCCTAGAGGTCAGCAGGTGGGTACTTATTATTCACATATCTTCCAGGGATGCTAAGAGTCATCCTGGTTCTAGCAGGTTAGAGTCAACAGCTGCTATAATAAGATAAGGCCTTGCATTGTTTTGGAACCAAAGTTCTCAGAAGCGTTGAGTGCCTAATTCCCTCATATGGAGAGCCCTGTGTCCTGGAGTGCCCTCAAGAGCCGATTGAACTCCAAATGCGTCATTTCCTATTGCCTAGTTCTTTGTTGAGCATCCAGTCGCCTCCTAGCAAGAAACAGGTTCTATCAAAATCATTTACCAGGGAGATCGTAAAGCCAGATGCTTTTGCTGGGCAAACAAGTGCAGACATTTCAAAGCTTTCTTTTTAAAGAGATATGCCAGGGGCCTATGGGCCGAGAGTAACTAAAATCTCAAACTGCAGGTATATATCCTCTGATCTACCAGTTTCCTTCTTGCTTTTCCACTGCCTGGCCTCCTCAAAGGAATGCTAGTTATTGTTCTTTTACTGTTGGTAAAGGTGAGACACATAGATTTTATAACAAATGTAAACATTCTAAAATATCCTTTTTTAAAGGGGAGGGAGCTGAGGAAATTTCAATGCATAAAATGGCTTTAAAAGAGGAATGGACACATTTGTGAGTGATAATCCACTAACGGAGGCATCATGCTTCTGAATATACCAGTTGCTGGTAATCACAATTGGGGCGAGTGCTGTTGTGCTCAGGTTCTGCTTATGGGTTTCTGCCAGGTATTTGGTTGACTGCTGTGAGAACAGGATACAGAACTAGACAGACAATTGGCCTGGTCCAGCAGGCTGTTCTTAACATACAATAACATCTAAAACAAATAGTATAGTAATAGGGAACCATGACTGACCATGTGCAATGTGAATTGCATTTTTATTCTATTTATAGAATTGCCTTTTGGAATCCTCAGTTCTGTCCATTTCTCGTTCCTGTAAACACTAATACAGACACATATTCTCACTCACTCTCACACACAGTGGATAATTGGTTCCGGGAATAATTTGGGGGTGATTTCGGAGGATATTAATTCGAGGAAGGACATTAATTTGATGAAATTAAGAGGAAATTCTTTAGAGGTTATCTGAGGTGGAGGTAATAATGGAGTAATTAATTGAAGGCAACTTGATCTAGAGCAGACTTGGGGAATTTATTTAAGAAAAACTGATTTGGGGTGATCTAGGCAAGGTAATAATTTGGGACAGGGCGTAAATCAGCTGAAAATGTATTTGAGGTGATTTTGGTGAGGATTGGATAGGAAATTAATTGGTTATTCTGTTGAAGCAGGAAAATGTGGACTTCAATGAGTGGTTTGGTGTTTGGGGGCTCAGATCCCACCTCTGCCTTGTACTCAGTTTCTGGAGAAGTTTAATTGTATGTCAGCCACACCAGTTCAACTTTGGTGGCGTGGGTGTTTTGTTGCAGTAGCTTCTTCTTCTTTGGTGATCACTTGTACCCAAGTAAAATTGTCTTCCATGAACACAGTCTTAACAACGAGTCTGTAAGTGACTGTGGAGGCCAATTCTGGATCCACACATCCTTCCACAGTGGGGACATGGTTTTCCAGGCAGGAGTTGACCATGGTGAGGGTTTGCCAAATGTGCCTTCCTCTTAATGTGTTTATCCCTTTTGTCCAGAGTTTGAGCGTCTTCAAAGTCCATGACACCTTTGGTAAAAGCTGTTCTCCAATTGGAACACTCACAGGACAGTGTTTCCCACTTGTCAGTGTTTGTCTTACTTGTTATGGATTTGCCTTGAATCTTTAAACCTCTTTTGTTGGCCACCAGCATTACGCTTTCCATTTTAAAATTCAGAATAGAGTAGTTGCTTTGGAAGACGATAATCAGGTATCTGAACAACATGGCCAGTCCAACGAAGCTGATTGCTTTGACGCTGCTGATCTTTGTTTCTTCCAGTACACTGGCATTAGTTCACCTGTCTTTCCAAGTGATATGTAACATTTTTCGGAGACACCATCGATGGAATATTTCAAGGAGTTGGAGATGGCATTTGTAAGTGGTCCATGTTTCACAAACATACAGTAAGGCTGGTAGTGTAATAGCTTTGTAAACAAGCATTTTGGTTTCCCTGTGAATGTCCTGGTCCTCAAACACTCTGCACTTCAGTTGGGAGAAAGCTGCACTCGCAGAGCTCAGGTGATGTTGGATTTTGGCATCAATGTCGGCCCTTGTGGAAATAAAACTGCCCAGGTAGGAGAAGTGATCAACACTCTCCAACATTACACCATTGAGTTGGATTTGTGGCGCTGCCGGAGGGTTGTTTTGTGCTTGTTGGTGCAGCACTTTGGGGTTTTTTGGATGTTGAGCGATAGGCCAAGCTTTCCGTAAGCTTCTGCAAAGATATTAAGGATGATTTGGAGGTCATCCCCTGATTGTGCACACACTACGTTGTCATCAGTATATTGAAGCTCTGTGATGGAAGCTATGGTAACCTTACTCTTTGCTTTCAGCCTATTCAAGTTAAAGAGCTTTCCATCTGTTCAATATATGATTTCTACCCTGGTGGGGAATTTTGTTGTGGTAGCAAATGTGGGGTCAACTATGCAAGTTTGGTTTTTAGGTTCAGACCCAGCCTCTGCCTTGTACTTAGCAGCTCATGGTTGCAGGCACTCTTTACAGTGGCCGGTCAAATGCCTTTGGGAAAGTTTAAAAGAAGCAGGGCATGAGCATTCCCCACTATGCTGAGCTATATTGTATCTCTATTTAACTTACAGCAATTCTTTCTAAAGTTGCATCTGTGATAGACAGGCCCTAGGCCAGCCTCCCAGTCATCCAGAAACCAATCAAGGCTGGATGGAGTGTCCTCCAATCTGGTGAGAGAGAGTGAACCTGGCATCCTAACTGTCAAATAGGGCTTGACTGTGAGAGCTCAAATGGGGCTGGCCTGTCAGTGAGCGCTAGTTAGAGCTTGGAAAGCATCTAGATAAGGATCAGTTTAGAACTTAGAGCTGAATTTAGGGTTAGCTAGGCAAGGCAATTTTCTTGAACAGATCTCTGGTTCTTCCCATTCTGTTGTTTTCCTCTATTTGTTTGCATTGCTCGTTTAAGAAGGCCTTCTTGTCTCTCCTTGCTATTCTTTGGAAATCTGCATTCAATTTCCTGTATCTTTCACTATCTCCCTCGCATTTTGCTTGCCTTCTCTCCTCCGCTATTTGTACGGCCTCGTTGGACAGCCACTTTGCTTTCTTGCATTTCCTTTTCATTGGGATGGTTTTCGTTGCTGCCTCCTGTACAATGTTACGAGCCTCCATCCATAGTTCTTCAGGCACTCTGTCCACCAAATCTAAATCCTTAAACCTGTTCGTCACTTCCACTGTGTATTCATAAGGGATTTGACTTAGATTGTATCTTACCGGCCCAGTGGTTTTTCCTACTTTCTTCAGTTTAAGCTTGAATTTTGCTATAAGAAGCTGATGATCTGAGCCACAGTCAGCTCCAGGTCTTGTTTTTGCTGACTGTATAGAGCTTCTCCATCTTTGGCTGCAGAGAATATAATCAATCTGATTTCGATACTGCCCATCTGGTGATGTCCATGTGTAGAGTCGTCTCTTGTGTTGTTGGAAAAGCGTGTTTGTGATGACCAGCTTGTTCTCTTGACAGAACTCTATTAGCCTTTGCCCTGCTTCGTTTTGATCTCCAAGGCCAAACTTGCCAGTTGTTCCTTTTATCTCTTGCCTCCCTACTTTAGCATTCCAATCCCCTATAATGAGAAGAACATCCTTCTTTGGTGTCACTTCTATAAGGTGTTGTAAGTCTTCATAGAATTGGTCAATTTCAGTTTCTTCAGCACCAGTAGTTGGTGCATAAACTTGGATTACTGTGATGTTAAAAGGTCTGCCTTGGATTCGTATCGAGATCATTCTATCATTTTTGAGATTGCATCCCAGTACAGCTTTCGCCACTCTTTTGTTGACTATGAGGGCCACTCCATTTCTTTTACGGGTTTCTTGCCCACAGTAGTAGATGTGATGGTCATCCGAGCTGAATTCGCCCATTCCCGTCCATTTTAGTTCACTGATGCCCAGGATGTCAATATTTATTCTTGCCATCTCATTTTTGACCACCTCCAACTTACCTAGGTTCATGGTTCTTACATTCCAGGTTCCTATGCAATATTTTTCTTTACAGCATTGGACTTTCCTTTCGCTTCCAGGCAAATAGAGGAAAACAACAGAATGGGAAGAACCAGAGATCTGTTCAAGAAAATTGGAGATATGAAAGGAACATTTCGTACAAAGATTACCATAATAAAGGACAAAAGTGGTACGGACCTAACAGAAGCAGAAGACATCAAGAAGAGGTGGCAAGAATACACAGAGGAATTATACCAGAAAGATATGGATGTCTCGTACACCCCAGGTAGTGTGGTTGCTGACCTTGAGCCAGACATCCTGGAAAGTGAAGTCAAATGGGCCTTAGAAAGCACTGCAAATAACAAGGCCAGTGGAAGTGATGGTATTCCAGCTGAACTATTTAAAATTTTAAAAGATGATGCTGTTAAGGTGCTACACTCAATATGCCAGCAAATTTGGAAAACTCAGCAGTGGCCAGAAGATTGGAGAAGATCAGTCTACATCCCAATCCCAAAGAAGGGCAGTGCCAAAGAATGCTCCAACTACCGCACAATTGCACTCATTTCACACGCTAGCAAGGTTATGCTTAAAATTCTACAAGGAAGGCTCAAACAGTATGTGGATCGAGAACTCCCAGAAGTGCAAGCTGGATTTAGAAGAGGCAGAGGAACCAGAGACCAAATTGCAAACATGCGCTGGATTATGGAGAAAGCTAGAGAGTTCCAGAAAGACATCTACTTCTGCTTCATTGACTATGCAAAAGCCTTTGACTGTGTCGACCACAGCAAACTATGGCAAGTTCTTAAAGAAATGGGAGTGCCTGATCACCTCATCTGTCTCCTGAGAAATCTCTATGTGGGACAAGAAGCTACAGTTAGAACTGGATATGGAACAACTGATTGGTTCAAAATTGGGAAAGGAGTACGACAAGGCTGTATTTTATCTCCCTGCTTATTTAATTTATATGCAGAATACATCATGCGAAAGGCTGGGCTGGATGAATCCCAAGCTGGAATTAAGATTGCCGGAAGAAATATCAACAACCTCAGATATGCAGATGACACAACCTTGATGGCAGAAAGTGAGGAGGAATTAAAGAACCTTTTAATGAGAGTGAAAGAGGAGAGCGCAAAATGTGGTCTGAGGCTCAACATCAGAAAAACGAAGATCATGGCCACTGGTCCCATCACCTCCTGGCAAATAGAAGGGGAAGAAATGGAGGCAGTGAGAGATTTTACTTTCTTGGGCTCCATGATCACTGCAGATGGTGACAGCAGCCACGAAATTAAAAGACGCCTGCTTCTTGGGAGAAGGGCAATGACAGGCCTAGACAGCATCTTGAGAAGTAGAGACGTCACCTTGCCAACAAAGGTCCGTATAGTTAAAGCCATGGTTTTCCCAGTAGTGATGTATGGAAGTGAGAGCTGGACCATAAAGAAGGCTGATCGCCGAAGAATTGATGCTTTTGAATTATGGTGCTGGAGAAGACTCTTGAGAGTCCCATGGACTGCAAGAAGATCAAACGCATCCATTCTTAAGGAAATCAGCCCTGAGTGCTCACTGGAAGGACAGATCGTGAAGCTGAGGCTCCAGTACTTTGGCCACCTCATGAGAAGAGAAGACTCCCTGGAGAAGACACTGATGCTGGGAAAGATGGAGGGCACAAGGAGAAGGGGGCGACAGAGGACGAGATGGTTGGATAGTGTTTTCGAGGTTACCAGCATGAGTTTGACCAAACTGCGGGAGGTAGTGGAGGACAGAGGTGCCTGGCGTGCTCTGGTCCATGGGGTCACGAAGAGTCGGACACGACTAAACGACTAAACAACAACAACAACAGGCAAGGCAAGGCAAGGCAGGTTGTTTCCCTGAGGGGAAGGTAAAGATCCTGGAAACGGCCGGGAGTGTTTTACTAGCAGTGTAAAGAGCATTTGCTATTCAGAGACAGGTTTAAATAGAGAATTATCTCTTTAAAGAGCATATGTCGGCAAGAAAGGGTTGTGCCTTATTAGAGTAACCTTAAGCTATAACCCTCAGTGAGTGTATGTAAATAAAAGTTTAGTTTTGTTCCAAAAGGGTCGCATCCTTCCCTTGATCCTTTTTGTGAGGGATAAGTGGTCACAAGTTTCCCTTTTCACACAGTTGCCATACTTTGCTGCTAGACAGGTAATCGGCATCTAGGGCATGGCTATTGTTGCAATCCCATTCAATGCTCTCACATGCCTTGAACTGACCAATTAATGGCATACACTCTACTGACCTGTTCTGAGTTCTGTCTTGTTTCAAATCATGCCTATGCACCAGTCTAGACAGAACAGTGCTTTCACTTTTGAAGGGCACTTCAACTCTGAGCTCCTTTGTTGCTGCTTTGAAATTGTTTTAATCGAATTTGCCTTTGCTCTGGTTAGATTCACCTAAGCCTTCGGTTCTAAGGCCATGTCTTTACTGAATGCCTAAGCTAGTTGAACAATCATTCTCTCTCTCTCAAGGGAACCCAGTGAACTTCAGTTATGTAAAGCTCTCTAACAAGAAAGTATAACCATGTTCGCCAACCTAAACTAGGATTCTATCATGAAAATTATGACAGCTAAACTGATTATGACAAAGGTAAACCCTAAGTGTAAACATAACTGTATTATTATTATTATTATTATTATTATTATTATTATTATTATTATTATCTTATACCCCAGCAACTCTAGGTGGCTTCCAACATAATAAAAACACAGCAAATGTGTTTTTAAAGAGGTTGTTTTTAAAATAAAAATTACTTAGTAGTATTGGCAATAATGTGAGCTGAGCATTCTACGGCAAAGCAAAACTCGTTGCTAGACTGTCCCTTGGCAGCTAATTAAAAGAGGCTTTGCAAAACCTGAGCTGCTAGATCAAACGGGACTTCCATAAAAGTTCTTGGCACCTTTGCAAATTAATTTTTGATTAAGATTGATAGATGTGTTTGCTTAGGCTTAAATTTTGCATTCGATTCTTGCAAGATTTCCTTCACTCTCTCCGTTGCAAACTGAATGGCCTTCTTAAATTAGAATTGACTAGCAAAGTAGAAACATAGAGAGGTAGTATGGCAGTGGGGCACCATATAATGTACTCGCTCTTAGCATATATTTAGGAAGGAATATAATCCAAAAACAATGCGCAACATTACAAGTCAATTAGAATGCAAGTGTTCTCCAACAACACTCATAATTGCTGAACCAATTCAAGCTGAGTGGAGTTTGCCTGTAACTAATTAATATATTTACCTTGGTTTTCTTGTATTTTCATTGCTTTCATCTCTGGTCACGTGGTTGGATAGGAAGGGAGGAAGGAGGCTCCATCCCTTCCTGTGGATTTTAAAAACCTGGCAGGTATAAATACACTACAGGATATCTATGCCCTGAGAAGCTGTCTCACACAATCTGCCACCCTTGACTTCAGTCATTCATCAACTGTGCACATAATGGGTATACAAAAAGCCTGCCAATATGCAAATTCCAAGTTAGAAAAATGTTACTATGACCCAGATCAAATGAGCTCCATGCAAAAGGGGGGGGGGAATCTCGTAAGGATAAAAACCTTGGAAACAAAATTTGCACCGGGTCATGCTTGTCTCCGCATCCTGTTTGATGCTCAACTGAGGAACAAGAGATGATGCTGGGTTCATTTCACTCGCATTGATGAGAGCCAAACCTGTTTCTAACATCAGCAACCACAGTGATGAATTGTCCTAACTAATATGGTATTATTCTAGCTGCTTGTTACTGTGTCATTAGGCAAATAGCCCAGAATGCACAACGGACCTCTCTCAGTATGAGATCAAATAGGTAGGAGATGGTAGCTTCCGGTAGCCAGAGATCTTGAATGTTTTGAAAGGGACTCCACTCACTCATACAGCTAAGAGGGAGAGATGTCAGGACAAAATTGCCAAGAGTCTCCCAGTTGCACATCACCAAAAAACAGAACGAGAGAGAACACTGATTTTTGTAGTATGCTAATTTATACAGAGATGTGAATGTAGAAAAAAATTACTCTTTAAGTTGGCATACATCTCACTGTAGATTGTGATCTGTTGACCTGTGTACCTGATCAGTCTGCTTTCAGGTGCTACTGATAACTGGTGGAGAATTAGGTGAATAACCTCAAGATCCTCCTGTGCCCCTTTCTATGGCTTCATCTTTAAACCTGACTTGAAACATGGTGGGAGTGCTCACTGGTAAAATCATTTCTGGCCTAAACAGGAGTTGTCACCTATCCTAGAGACTCCCATACATATAATCCTGTAACTTTCATTTCTAAATATATGGGGTGTTCCTATGCAAAGAACTGGTAATATGACTGCTGGTAGCAACTGGGTTATCCTTAGCAAAACAAAAACCAGAAGACTTTGTAATTGTAAAAATGTAGAGTCTGGCAATTGCAGAAAAGGCAAGCCAGAATAGAAAGGCTTCAGAGATCCAAAACATTTTTATAATGTGTGGCGGGACTCTATATCATTTATATCAGTTATCAATTATTCTGTGTTTTTTATATTGTAATTTTATGTTGAGAACCACTCTGAGATCTATGGATGAAGGGCAGTATACTAATTTTAAAAAATAAATTAAGTTTAAAAATACCAATACAACTAACCACAATGCAAATATTTCCCCAGTCTCTGGTTTCAAATATAGATTCAGCACTAAACTATGTAGGCTGGCAGGTAAACTCTTTGGTGCTACCAATGCAAGAAATATGGGCCTCGTGATATTTCCACTAACAGGTGTCTCCTTACACCTTCCAAGTTTGATGACAAATTAAGAGAATGGTTATGCTGTCTCCTTTGTCATTTCTGATACAGTTGTACCTCGGGTTAAGAACTTAATTCATTCTGGAGGTCCGTTCTTAACCTGAAACTGTTCTTAGCCTGAGGTACCACTTTAGCTAATGGGGCCTCCCGCTGCCACTGCGCTGCCGCACGATTTCTGTTCTCATCCTGAAGCAAAGTTCTTCATCTGAGGTACTATTTCTGGGTTAGCGGAGTCTGTAACCTGAAGCATCTGTAACCTAAAGCTTCTGTAACCCAAGGTACCACTGTATTTCTGTGTTGGTTGTTCTTCTTCTTGTTTGTGTTTACATATCGTGTATAATGTAATAACAAAAAAAAATTTAAAAGTAAAGTTAACAAAAGAAGAGATCTTGCCCCCAAAGAACTTACCATCTAAACTTAGACAGTTGGTAAAGTGACAGATGGAGAGGAGAGGAGGGTAGCAGGGGATGAATGTGAGCAAATGTGCTTTCAGTTCTGGCCTGTCCTTTGACCAGGCTGTCAAGTTCCAAGCCAGTGAAAGAACTGGTAGATCAAGTAGCTAAAAAATGAGACCGTTTCTTAAAGGCAATTCAGAATCTTATCAGATGATGAATATTAAATTCAGGTGCTACATGGGCAATTTCACATTTGCTGTGAGATAATGCAGATTTATGCTCACACACAACAATGGCTTTTGAATATTCATAGGCTTGCACCTGGACATTATCTGACAGAGCCATGCATATTCATGAATCCATCATCTGCAGGAAAGAAAAAGAGCTTCACCTGAAGTGTGAACCACAGGCATGAGAAATTAATATAATGAGTGGCCACTTATGGTTCAGGCACAGAGTCCCTTTGAAAGATATCAGATTGGGCACGCTTGAAGGGTTATAAAGCAAGTGCCTCTGGCAAAAATAGATAATGCATTCTTTTCCGAGAGGATTTGTGCCATCATCTGCAAGGCACCTGCGTCAGCCAGAGCAAGTGCAGTGCCAGCAAATGTGCCAGAAAGGGAATTGCAGCCTGCTGGAATGGCAGAGCAACTTCTCAGGGCTTGCACCAGTTTCTCAGTCAAACCCAACAGAAGCAAGTTCTGGGGGGTGCCTCAGGAAGAAGCATCAAATGTGTGCAACAACTCAGCCACACTAATGGTGGCTCTCAGCTTTGAGATGGATGCTTAAAGACCTTGGCTGCATGCAGGCCACACATTAAAAGCACACACATCCCGAAAGAATCTCGGAAACTGGGAACACTACAATTCCCAGCACATATAACAAATGACAGTTCCCAGGATTACTTGGCTGTGAGTACTGCCTGCCTTGCAGGCCTTTATCCGCCTGACATGGGGGACCCAGGTCCTGACTGACTCCAGCGACAAACGCTGCGACTGCTGAACTTGAGCTGGGGTGTTGCTGTTGTTGGTTTTTTGCATCCTTATTTTGCATCCTCACTGAACGTAGAGATTATGGTGAGTCTGCCCCACCCCCACCCATAGCTGTCAAGCGTCCCTTATTTGGCGGGACAGTCCCTTATCCCAGTGCCATGTCCTGCTGCTGTCCCTTATTGATGATGTCCCTTAAATAAGCTACTGAAGGTAATGGGGCCCTTTCTATGTCCAGCTGTCCTTTGTCAACAACAAATTGTTGCTTTTTTGTGTTGAATATATGCTATATGGTAATTTATGGACCTAATAGGTATCTAAAGCCACTTGCATGCAACAAAATATGTGTTTTATCAAAGTAATTGTTATTTTGGCTGCTGATCCCTTATTTTCGAGGCTGCTGGTCCCTTATTTTCAAATCTGTAAGCTATGCCCCCATCCCTTAGAAATCTGTGTGTGTGTGTGTGTGCGCGCACACACACATTTTATTGCATCTGTGATCATGTGGTGAAGGTGCAGGATAAAATTGAATCCCTTAATCCTGCAGAAAAATGAGGTAACCACCATTTGTCTGGGTAACCATAAGTGGCAGCATGAAATCTGGAAGAATGAGTTACAGAAGGCAAAGAAGTCTTCTCCCAAGAGAGCAAAGGCATTCAGTCTGTACTGTATCTCACAATGAAAACTACTGGTTGACTCCCTCACAGTATTTAAGCCTGCAAAATATGGGCAAAGAGCCAGCTCCTAACTATATGCAGCCAAACAGCAACCAGAGGCCAACAAAATGGCTTCCATTACAAATCTTTTGACCTGTCACTACGAATCACTCTGTTCTAGTGCATAATTTACTAGGACCCTCCTGAGAGTTTTCATCCAGCCTTTAGCAGAAGCTGGTGTCACGACAGCTACCCATTTCTAGGAATTACCAACAGTTGCATGAGTCAAAAAACAAATGCTGAAGACATGTCAGCTTATATTCCCTTATGCTCTATCACCCCACAACCTGCTTTTCAAAAAAAGAATTGGCACAACATGTACTTATGAGGGACCTTAAGTAACCCACCCTCCGGTGCTCTGAGCCTGTCCAACAAGTGTTTCTTTGGGGCCTTAGATAAACTCCACAGCAAACTCTTTGACCTAAATTAATCCAGGCAGCTGAAAGCAATGTGTAGAAATACCAGAAAAACGAAAGGATAACACCTCTTATTTTCTCCCCTAACAATATCTAGTCAAATGGTACTTTTAAGGTACCTGATCCCATACAGGAAAGCAGTATTTGTGTCTCTTTTTTGGTCACATTAGACAATGCATGAAACGTGGTTGTTTCGCTTCTCTGTTTTGTTGTTGTTAAATAGCAGCCATGGGGGCTGGTCTATGATTGGGAGGGGTGGGAGTAGCCCTTCTGATGTAAAATATGAAACAGGGAATTATGGATTTCACCTAGACTGATTTCCAAATCAGTCCTCTGGTTCTGGTTATTATGCATATCCATAGATACCACACACGCACCCGTTATACATTTACTGATACGTTGTTGGTTTTTAAGTACTCTGGTTTTGGGAATGTACTTATTTTCTTCTTGCCTGTCCCCATTGGCCCTTTCCATCTTGCTATATAAGCAGTGGAGAATGCCTGGCCCTGCAGGCCTAACTGAGCCCACCAGGCCTCTCCATTCCACCCATGGGTCTGTTTCAGTGAAGTCACACTCACCTGCCATGCACTCACCTGGCCTACACCTAACATCATATATGACATCAGCTATGGAGCAGGTAAAAAGGCCAAAGGGTTTGCAAGCCCTGATCATCCATGTGGCAAACAAACACCACTGGATGTCACTGTGATGTCAGGCAAATTGACAGGTGGGTGGCCCACTCACCTGTCAAACATGGTCCACAGGAGGCAAGGGAAATAAGGATCTGGCCTGTTGACTGCCAATTAGCTACTGAGCTAAGTCCAAGGTGCTGGAGCTGGTGCACAAAGCCCTATATAGCTCAGGACCAAGATACTTAAAAGATCATTTCGCACCTTACATACCTAGTCCATCACTGCAATCTGCAGGTGAGGGTCTCCCGCAAATATTTATCAGGAAGATCATTGTGTATGATGTGGGAAACAGACCTTCAGTATGGTGACACCTACCCACTGGAATTTCTTTCTTTTCTTTCTTTCTTTCTTTCTTTTTTGTTACTCTTTCTCTTATTTTGGAACACAAACACACACACTAATAAAAAGAAAAAAGCACAAAAAAGAAAAAACAGCATCAAAGGTAAATACAAAAACTTACGGTATACTAAACAAATTTTAAACAATATGTATATACCATATTCCAATTCTTCTTTTCCTCTAATTGACTTACTTCATCCTCAGCACGGTTCTATTTTCATCTTTAGTAAGCTGTTTGATTTTTACCCCTTTTTCTTTCTGTTTTTAGCTTTTACACCATAATTCGTTTTGCAAAAGTTAATCAAAACAAGTCCAAGTATTAATTTGAGGGCATTGCTTTTTAAGGTATTCTCTATATTTTTCCCATTCTTTTTGGAATTTTTGTTTGGTCTGACCCCTAATTGCATCTGTCATTCTGGCCAATTCTATATAATCAAATAATTTATCTTGTCATTCTTTTTTTGTCAGTGTTACTTCTTTTCCCCAATTTTTGGCAATTAATGTTTTCGTTACCACCATGGCATAAAGAAATATTTTCTTATTTTCCTTCGTAATCTCTATATCCAATATCCTTTTCTTGGCAAAATTTTGTTTGAACATTTTCTTTAGTTCTTCATATACCATATCCCAGAAGCCTTTGATTTTATCACACGGTCACAACATATGCAAAAGCGTCCCCTCTACTTGATTGCAGCTCCAACATAATTTTGATTTTGTTTTATACATTTTACATATTTTAGTTGATGTTAGATACCATCTGTAAAACATCTTTTTCAAATTTTCTTTTATTGCCTCACAAGCTGTAAATTTCCAATTCTGCTTCCATAATTTTCCCCATGATGATAGTTGTAATTTCTTCCCATTACATATTAGGCCTTACCTCTGTTGTCTTTTCAGTGCCTTCAATGCATCCCCAAAAGATGCATTTCTGCAAGCAATTTATCTGAATTTTTAAAATGTTGATTTTACTAATATGTGGATTTTTGTGCACACTTTTCGCTGAACTACACATTTTCATATCCATTCTTTGGTTGGAGATCTGATTCACAAAATTATGTGAAGTGCAAATTTTAAAGCCTAGCTGTGTTTTAGTCCACATATCTGTTCAAGGCATGCAATTGAGGTGAGTTCACATAAAAATGCAAACCAAATGAATTCATCTTCAGCACTACACAACACTGTTTTATTTCTTGAGACTTGACTTGGAGCAACGGAACATGCTTGCAGGAAGAGATGGGGGTCGCCACCACTGTTCCATATTCTATTTTTCTCATGGCTAAGTTCTACTGCCAAACGTTAGTGGTCCTACAAGTGGCAAATTACTTTAAAGTGGACATCTCTCTAAAAGTGACTCAAAGTCACTGGCAGAAGAAAGCAAAGAACAGCTGCAATTATGCAGCATCTCATTTAGTCAATGGCGATTTTCACAAACGTGTTTCTGCATCTATTTGAAACAACTAACAACAACAACTATTGCTAAAAGAGGAAGCAGATGCAAAGGAGAGCAAGATTCCTATATGTTGAAGGGGCCTAATTGCCAGCTTCCTCCAAAGTATCTTGTGGCAGATGGTTTATTACACAATGAGGAATATTTACTAGCTAGATTCATCATTCTGAATCATATTTCTTCTTCACAGGGATAAATGGGCACTGTTTTTAACTTGGAGTGGGCATCTCTGTTCTTTGCAGGCCAGGAATTATCAGAGTAAACATATTTTTAAAAACAAACAAGCAAACAAACCTCCCTACCAACTGTCTTCATGTGTGACGGGGTGATGCACACCCTCTTTAGTAATGCTCTCCATTTGGCAGATTCCAAGCGCTATAGCCTTGTGCGTTGCTTTGGGGCTAATCCTCCAACTGGTACAGCGTTAGACGCATGCTATATGGAGACTGCCTTTGATTGTCCAAACCTCAGGCGTTAGGTATGCAAATCATAGGGGATGGTACTGCGATGAGCACACTTGCCACAAAGCCCTCCTGCTGCTTAAGTTGTGCGAACCATATGTCCCTGTCGCTTTCCTTTCTTCCTTTTTTATTTTTAAATGTATGGAAAAGAATTAGCAGCACTGCAGGCATAATCAGGCTCCCTTAGAAACAAGAGGAAAAAAATGTTTTAACTCATATGCAGCTATTGATTCTACAGGCCTATTTTATAGTTTTGTTTTACGTCTTTTAATTTTTGTCTGTTGTTTACCAAAAAAGAAACAAGAGGAAAAATGCTCCCTGTTGTGCTCCAAGCCCCCAAACCCATCCCTCATGGAAATAAAGACACAGTGGAGACAGAATTTAGTTTAAATGTTAATGGGAATATTTTGGCCACAACTTTATTGAGTACACAAATGTGACTGGTATTGACTTAGGCATTGGTATCAAAACTATAACTGGCTCCTGCCCCACCCTGTAGGAAGCCTGGAAGGGTAAACAACCAGCAGGGGGATCTCCGTCAGTGTATATTGACTGGTGCTCACCCCTGGGGTTCCCGGGGGTCCTGGCTCAACAACTCTGGGCAATCTCTCCCCATTTTCCTAATTTGGAGTCCCCAAAAATAGGGGGCATCTTATACATGGAAAAATACGGTACTTTGAGGAAGCATATTCTCCTAACAATATCCTTTCACATACCCTTGTCTACATCTCTTCACAGGAAGGCTGTCTATCAATACATATACGATGGTGCCCTCTAACAGTGTCATCGAACAGTAGGCTCATATAGTTCCCCCTCATCTCTACTGATCACACCCCAAATATATATAAAACCCAAGTAGTAGCACCATTTTAGTGCACAATAGTTCCACTTTCTCCTTTACTCAGATAGCTTCCCTATATTCAAACTTCTCTCTGCTATTTTGGCTTAGAGATCTAATCACTTTTAAAGATTGAGACATGCTAGAGGCAATGAGGAGGAGATCCAGGATGTGGCTTGATCTTTTTTTGCCTGCACTGTCTGGGCACCATCAGAAGGCATTAATTCCTCCATTTATCATGGTGCTATCATTAGAAACTTCAATTATTTCTGAATACCACACTGGCAAAATGCTTAATTTAGCGAGTTGGTGGTGTTAATCATTTGTGGATGCAAAGAACAATAAAAACTATCTGTGATGAGGGAGGCCCCATGATTCTCTCTCTTTTTATCAGGATGGATATGGAATGGGAGGAAGTAGTAATAAATATTCCAGTCATTTACATAGACATAAAGGTCAAATATCAGCGCAGGGAAATGTATCTCATTTGTCTTTCTCAAGCAGCACGCATACCGATCAGGAAGCAAAGCTTTTCAGCACACAATGGTACAGTAGGAAATATCACCAGAGGGCGAAAAGGTGCTTCAGAAATAGATAGTGACCTCTTTAGAGAGAAAGGACCCTTTACGGATTTTTCTTCACCCATTTCTTTCACCTTGTTACATATCTTGAACAAGGCAGATAATGGTTATTTCCACCCTGGCTGCTTAACCTGGAATTGCCATCCTTTGTTCATTCACTTTGCATGGACAATCCAGACCAAGATATTGCCTGCCTGTTAAATCTTCTTCTTTGTCTTGTTTTCCTTCCCAATTGACTTGTGGCCATTCCCTGTGTCCCTGCTAAAATGCAGCTGCAGTGCAAACTGCGCGAAGAGCTGCGTGAAGTCTGGATGTGCTGAGCTCAGCGCGCCCAGGCTTCAGAATGCAGGCAACTCTCCGCAAGCCGTGGGAGTCAGGCGTGGGCTCCCATGGCTTGCGGAGAGCTGCGTGAAGCCTGGAGAGCAAGAGGGGTCGGTGCGCACCGACCCCTCTCGCTCTCCAGGCTTCAGCGAAAGCCTGCATTCACCCCATAGGACGCACACACATTTCCCCTTCATTTTTGGAGGGGAAAAAGTGTGTCCTATAGGGCGAAAAATACGGTATTTATCTACTTGCACTTTGACGTGCTTTCGAACTGCTTGGTTGGCAGGAGCAGGGACTGAGCAAAGGGAGCTCACCCCGTTGTGGGGATTCGAACCACTGACCTTCCGATAGACAAGCCCTAGGCTCTGTGGTTTAGACCACAGCACTATTCTCACTAATTTCTTTCTTTCTTTCATTGCAAGGTAATCTTTTGCCTATCTTCCTTTCTAAGGGGAAAAGAGGGCATTTGCTCTGCTCTGAACTCCTGTGAGCTGCAGAAACCGGTTGTGCTTCATGATGACTCCTCTGAGTTTCCCACATTGAAAACCAGGCTATAAAGCAAATATATGTAATAATATAGGAAGATGTCCCAGCTCATAAATACCAATTAATTTCAATAAAATGCCTTGCCATAAAACACTCTTGTTTTCCGCAAAGTCATCACTAAATATTATGGTATGGTGATATAAATGAAACTCATTAGTTTGTTGACAGTCAATGGCTGCTCAGTGTATAAGAAGCCATCCAGCCCGTTATTGATGTTTTTTAAATAGAACAACATAATTAAGCATTCTTCTTCTTTTTTTGCACTTAAGATCATTTGAGCTGGATTTTAATAAGTGTGTCATTGGCAATGTAGCAGGTGAATAATATATTTCCTTTTTATAACAATACCTTTGTTAAAAAAAGAAAATCATAATTACATTTTACGGGGCTATTAGCAAGAAGAGCACAGGCAGAAATAATACATATACTTCTCACCTATAATGGTGCCTTTCATCTGTGCAATTCAGATTCCCCTTTTAGCTACAAAAGACAGTGCCCATTAAATTGCTTTGAAAGGGGTTTAGTATATTATGCAACCAGTCCCTCCCAAAAAGCAGGACGAATTTTATTCCCATTTCCCATCCCCTATAGACATGCAATAAATATATGTCCATGATGCATAAACAGAAACAAAAACAGGACAGCATATTCCACATCTCCCATTCCTACTAAGCCGTTATTACACTTTTAAAGTTCTTTGTAATATATTTGCCTCCCTGTTGGCCATTGCCTCTTGCTTATTCTGCAATCAGCCTATTTTTAAAAAATCTGCACTGAAAGTTCCTGAGTAACTGAAAGGCCCTTTTTGAGAGTACATATAGCATTTTTTTGTGCCTATGTTTGTTTGTTTTTAAGGAAGAGGTCTGTGTAATATAGAAGAGTTCACACAAATAATTTTCAGAGAGAAAATCTGTAAAGGGATTGGTTTTTTTGTCAAATCACAGTTTTATGTGCTATACAAAATGGAAGCAGCAGTTGGGGAGGGCTGTGATTATTGTAATAGGTTTTAGCATTTCTGTTGTGCTAGTAAATTGCTTTGAGTCACTTTTGTGAGTTAAGCGACTAATAATAATAATAATATCAAGGGTGCAATCTTATCACCACTTACCTGGGAGTAACCTCCATTGAATTCAGTGGAACTTACTTTTGAGTAGACTTGTATGTTTCCATAAAAGGCTTCAGCTTTGCAGAAGCACAGAGTCAGAGAAACAAAGGGAAAAGACACAAAATTGTATGTTTTCCCTTGGTTGCTCTTGCTGCTTTGTAAATGCACATATTGCTTTTGTCTTGTTCTGTTTGCTAGGGAAGCACAATAAACCATATTATTTGCTTTTCATACTTTCTGGTTGATTTGGAATGCGGCGTAACTGCAGGCCACTCACCACAGACTGGCATAAAACCCTCCTAGCTGCAAAAAAATGACTGAACCATAGAACAGACCCCAGCCATCCTCCTTTAGGCCCATGTGGTTTAGCCACAGATTACAGACTCTTTAACACAGCTCCATAATATATAAAGGAACATGTCTAAATTAAACCATTGAAGGCGGTGAAGGTCCTGTGTGAGTGTCGGGAGGTGGTTGGAGGATGGATGGCGGCTAACAGATTGAGGTTGAATCCTGACAAGACAGTAGTACTGTTTTGGGGGGACAGGAGGCGGGCAGGTGTGGAGGACTTCCTGGTCCTGAATGAGGTAACTGTGCCCCTGAAGGACCAGGTGTGCAGCCTGGGAGTCATTTTGGAATCACAGCTGTCCATGGAGGCGCAAGTTAATTCTGTGTGCAGGGCAGCTGTTTATCAGCTCCATCTGGTACACAGGCTGAGACCATATCTGCCCACGGACTGCCTTGCCAGAGTGGTGCATGCTCTAGTTATCTCCCGCTTGGACTACAGCAATGCGCTCTATGGGGGCTACCTTTGAAGGTGACCCAGAAACTACAACTAATCCAGAATGCAGCAGCTAGAGTGGTGACTGGGAGCGGCCGCCAAGACCACATAACACCGGTCTTAAAAGACCTACATTGGCTCTCAGTACGTTTCCAAGCACAATTCCAAGTGTTGTTGCTGACCTTTAAAGCCCTAAACGACCTTGGTCCAGTATACCTGAAGGAGCGTCTCCACCCCCATTGTTCTGCCCGGACACTGAGGTCCAGCACCGAGGGCCTTCTGGTGGTTCCCTCGCTGTGAGAAGCCAAGTTACAGGGAACCAGGCAGAGGGCCTTCTTGGTAGTGGCACCCACTCTGTGAAACGCCCTCCCACCAGATGTGAAAGAGAAAAACAACTACCAGACTTTTAGAAGACATCTGAAGGCAGCCCTCTTTAGGGAAGCTTTTAATGTTTAATAGACTATTGCATTTTAATATTCTGTTGGAAGCCGCCCAGAGTGGCTGGGGAAACCCAGCCAGATGGGCAAGGTATAAATAAATATGTTGTTGTTGTTGTTGTTGTTGTTGTTGTTGTTGTTGTTATAAAATCTATCACTTCACTACATATACCCAGACTGCTGCAGATACACGATGGATTGGGACAAATCTTGCCCTGACGAATCAGGTTGTTTCAGAGGAATCCTGTGCTTGCTCAAGGTGATTCTAGATCTGTCCAAAGTGCCCTGAACCAAAAGAGGGAAGCTGAAATGTCTCGTGGTGCCTTGGTGATGCAGACATTAAAAAATGATAATACTGCAGACAAGTGTCTGCTAAAAGTGAAACTAACGTTTCTACACTTTCCATATAGGAGAGTGAAGTTGGGGAGGGGGGAAGAGGGGGAGTTTAATTGTGACTGAAAGATTTAGTTTGTAAATAGAGGGAATGGTTTCACCAGGGCTCTCCAATCCCAATGCTTTGTAGGAAGCATGTTGAAGCAAATAAATAGATTTGCCCTGCATACACATGTAATAACTTCACATACATGTGTAAACAGGAATGCAAGCAGATCTGGCAACAAGCATGAAATCAAAGCGCCATCACTTTGAAACCAATTGCAGCACAAGTAATGGCTTCAAGGCAATGTTTATCATTTGCACTAAGGCAATGCATATTCCTTTTGCAGTACCCAAATAACCACATCATCACCCAAGCAGGAGATGCTGGGCTTCTTTTGTGCTTCGTTTGCTATCCCATTACCCTGACTGGCACATCCCGGTGTTTATTTACTTTACTGATAGAACCTAATTGGCTATAATTGCCATAGCATCTTAATTCTAAATACAGGAATTGATTTGGGGATTAAATGGAATATGATAATTGCGTAATTGAAACGAAGTAGCTGGAGTCCTCACCCGGCTAAATGGATTTCATGATTGTGGCTGATTGCATCAGTCAGAATCTAAATCAGATGGATTTGCATGCCTGGCATTGGCTTGTTCCCTTCCTCCTTAGAACTCTGGATTAATATTCCTTAGCAGATCTAACGATTCAAGAAACTCTAGCACATTGGACCTCCTCTGCCTTCTCTGTAAGCTCCTAGCCAAAAAAGCTTCCTTTGGGCAGGACGCCAAGGATGACCACCTCACCATAGGCCATTCCACACCAGATCAGACATTTGCCTTTTACAGAGAGACTCTTGCATTACACAGACCATTCAAAACCTGAAATGGATGCAGGATTCAGGAGAATGGGTTCACAATGTCAGTTCAGATAAATGATGGAATTAGCTACTCACTCCTTCATCTGTAGCCAAGTGGCAATTAGCCCTGTGTGAGAGTGGCAGCACTCTGTTCTTCTTCAGGTCAACACACCACACTTCATTACCTGAAGCCTTATGGTACTGTTGTGAATGGCTCCCCCGGAACTTTGAAATCAGGAGAGCAAGGTGATGCAATTCCAGAGGTGAAAAGCGGATGAAGCCATGGGTGTAAATGTTGACATTTGTACAGGAGGCTAGTTTCTTTGCACACTGATGCACCTTCTCATTATAAGGCATTATCAAAGGTCAAGGATACATTCCAGCCAAGTGAAAACACTCAAAAAGCAGGACCAGTAGAGGGTGTGGCCTGAGGAGAGGTCCAAGGGCCAGCGAGAGAGAACAGGATAGATGGATACATTTTGCTGCCGCCACCCTGGGTCTGAGGTTTCCTACTCCTGTCCGATGGTCACAATTCCCAAATTTTGGCCTCACCATTGTTCAACACATATTAGTCCTTGTCCAAGATGCAGTGGTGGATGTCAACTTGCACAGCTGGCATACTGATTAATTTTTAGTTCAATTATTTCATATAGATGAAATTCCAGCGTCTTTACCCAGTTTGATCTGTGGTAGTCAGAGAAGTCACGAGAAGAAGTCAGTCGGCAGATGGCCCTACCTCCAAGCTCATTGGTGGACCTATCCCAGAGGATGGTGACTCCCCTCCAGCCTTTTTCCAAGAACAGCAATTCACAGTAATTATAAAACTCCTGTTATTTGTGCATGGCATGGTCCAAAAATATTACAGGTAAGCCACAAGGAAAGAGAAATGCAGCCTGTGGGATAAATTGTGCTGCACTCAATTACACACTGGATTTAATTTCAGTGTTTTTGTGTTTATAAGGTTCAGATTGCTTTTGGCAAGGACCAGTAGGATGAAAGGGAAGGAGGTAGTAGATACTGGAGATGTAGGAGAAACTGAAGAGCATAAGAAGAGCCTGCTAAATCGAGCCAATGACCCATTTAGTTCAGCATCCTGTTCTCATAGTGGCCAATCAGATGCCCGTGGGGAACACTCAAAGAGTATTTGAACACAAGACCCTCCTGTGGTCTCCAGCAATTGGTATTCTGAAGCATTACTGCCTCCAGCTGTGGAGTAGTAGCACATAACCATCATTGCTAGCACATTGATAGCATTATCCTCCACGTATTTGTCCAATGATTTTTTAAAGCTAAGTTGGTGGCCACGATCGCCTCCTGTGAGACCGAATTCCATAATTTCACAAAATGCTGTGTAAAGAAGTACCTGTCTGTCCTGGAGATTCCAGCCTTCCGCTTCAGCCATGTTTAGCCTTCTTGAATCCTCTCTACGTTGCAAAGGGTTAGAACCTTCCTGCCTATGGCAAGTTGCCCAGTAAGTTTGGAGCTCTCCCATTTAAAAATTCCATTTAGAAGAGGAACATGGTCCCACATCCCCAGGCTTGTCTATTACTAAGGTCACCAGTGCAATGTCCATGGATACAAATGTCTTCCCTGATGTTGCCTCACTGGAAATAGGCTTGAAAGAAGTTTTCTGTTGTAGCTAGCAGAATAGTTGTGATGTGTGTAGGTGGTGCCCGTGACAATTTCTCTTGGCTGCAGATGTGCCCAAGTTAGTGATGTGCAGACTAGAACACCACAACTGTCAATGTTCACTATAAATTTGCAGGGACTCAATGGTTGTAAAACACATGCACCAAACCAAAGAGCATCTGAGATAGCTGCTCAGCATAAATGCACTCACTCAGTAGCGCTTTCTGCTCTCATTAAATATGGTCCCAGTTTTTGGATTCAGAAGAGTGCTTAATGGGAAGAGACCAGGCCTGGAGATTCGGTGACACTTCATTTTGCTGACAAAGACAGTAACAAGAACTGAGAATGACACAGCCCTTATCGGTCCCTGTGACAACTTTAACGGCTGCAATGAGAACAGACAATTGAACAGTGCTGTACTTTGGGGCTTGTAGAAGTGTCAGCTCACATCCTTCCTTATGAGCCACGCCAAAGGCAAAGAGATGAAACCACAGCAAGGCTCCAAGGTGTTTACTTTTGTCTTCCAAGTTGTAATATGAGACACAACATTTTTACATGACCAACATACCTTAGACAATACAGCCAATGATCCCACCATGAGTTCTGCATCCCATTCAAGGGTTAAAGCCCACTGCCATTATAGGTGTGAAGCCAATGGGTGGTTTTCAACTACATTTTACTCAAAGTAGACCCAATGAAATTAATGGCCCTGTTAGTCATGCTTATTCATTTCAGTGGGTCTAATTTGAGTAAAATTTAGTTGACTAGCATCCAGTATAATATCCACTTCATTAAGCTACAGGTGTTTAGAGAATTCCCTGCAGAGAATGCAACTACACAGACTCAGATCAGAGTAGTCTGCCTCATAGTGTGTTCAGCCACTAAAAGGACTTAATGATTTTTAAACCAACAGGGTTTTCAAAGCAAGGCCAGCCTTAGGGCACCTTTATTTATTTAAGACATTTGTATGCTGCTTAATTATTTGGATTTCTTAGTGCTGTACATAAAAAAGAATCTACAAACAATGGGACAAGATCGTACTCTGGGTCTTGCAAGAGGCTATTTAGAGTCAGGAGAGAGCGTATTTCATTTCTGCAATGTGGAGCAGGGCATATGATGGATTCATAGGTCAGGGTTTAGCCCTAGGGTGACTGTTGCCGATTCCCTTGCTGATACTAGCTATACTAAACAGTAGCCATGGAGAGAAATAGCACATGGGCACATGGCAATGTGCAAATGATGACGAGTTGAACAGCAAAAATCCCCACAACTTGGCAGGAGCAGGAACCTGTTTTGTACCAAGTCAGACCATTGCTCTATCTAACTCAGTACCATCTGCATTGACTGGCAGTGGTTCTCCAGGGTTTCAGGCAGAGGACATTCCCAGAGCTACCTGAAGATGCCAGAGATTGGACCTGGGACCTTCTGGATGCAAGGCAGATGCTTTACTGCTGAGCTATAGCCCTCCCGCAATGGGTTTCTGCTCCTTGTACTGACCCTTGCATTTTTATATTTAATCATCCCATTGGGAGGCTGCTTGTGAGGACATAATACTGGAGGTTGGTCCATTAGAGTAAAGGGGATAATGCCCCCCACATTGATCTACCCTCAGTACATACCCCACCTCCCTGCTTTATTACTGACAAGTGGTCCAGAGTATGACATTGGCTTCCTCCTCCTTAGTCTCAGTATTGTCCTTGTAGAAGTCAGAAGAGAGGAAGTTGGAGACAAAGCTAGAATCAATCGGCTCTTGCTGTTCTTGGCTGCGGATGCAGCTGTCATAATCTATGGCTCCACCTGCTGTTGGCCTCCTGCATTACACCCTACCAGTCCCAATGGGCCCCAGTCATTACTAGCACATAGTGATGTGCTTTTCTTATGCTTGCATAGCATACAGCACTAACAAAAATGCCATTTTCTGCAAAACTATTAAGGGTAAGGATCTGATCGTCCCAGTGCATCCACAGCAATGATGCAGCGTACAGTGAAGCACAGTCTGCAAGCCCGACAACCAAAGATATCCTTCTGTTTTAAAAAATAAAACAGTAGGGCGGTATGCAAATGTTTCAGAACTCCTTCATAAGGTTGTGCTCCCTCTAGAGGGTTCGCTTTGCAAGGCATTTCTCCACCCCCCTTTTCATCTCCCCAGTTTGCTCACGTCCGCCGTTGTTTCCAAACAACACAAATAATTCCTTCTCCCTGGACTCACCCACACACCAGATCAGGGAGCGATCAAGGCCGTCTGAATGTCAGGATAAATTTACACAGCTGCAGCACAGGCTGATGGCATCTCTTTCAGTTGTTTTCCTAATTAGCTGGTGGAGACATCAGAAGCATCGCCTTGAAAGGGAAGCATAGCAGGCAGGGCACGTATGGGGAGGAGGCCATGGGGAGCAAGAGACCAGTATGTGTGCAGAGAGAAATGCAAATGAGGGGACCAGAGCACTGTGATTGCTTCAAATTAGATGCAAAATGCACGCACACTTTTCATCAGCTTCCAAGGAGAGGGCAATGAATGTACGCCTTTCATTAAGGGAGCTACACACTTAGGAAGCTTAGCTGTAATGGGACAGCTCTATTTTGTTAAAGAGCAAGGGAGGGGTAAAACAAATCTCATTGCATATGACAGGACTGCTAAGTATTCCTTGTAAACCTATCCCCCTGATTGTACATGAAGCTATTCTTGTCTGATCTACAGGAATCCGCCAAGTAGAAAACACACCACTGAAGCAGGGATGCTCCTCCTGGACCACTGATGCTCCAGGGGCTGGAAAGATGGACTTGGACATGGGCAACCAGCCTTTGAGTCTCTATTGCACATGAGCTGCATGAGGACAGATATATCTAGACACTTGCCTTCCCACACATGGCCTCCAAGGGTGGCTTGCAAGAAGACTGAAGGAAAACAACACAGCAAATAAATAATGCAGCATCAATACCCGATGATGACCAGCTAGAAATCAACAACCAATCACGTTGGTACTGTGACTAAAAATCCTGGCAGCTTTTCTTTTTTTTTTAAGGATTTTGACTAAACATGAGGAAGAACATTGTGTTTGATAGTGGAACAGCCTGCCTTGGCTGGGGGCGGGCTCTCCTTCATTATTTAAGCAAACACTTGATAGCCTCCTATTAGGGATGCTGTAGAATTTTAACTGGCAGAATTTTAAACATGGGAGTGCATTAAGAATGGCATCTCCAACTGCAGCCTGATGGGGTACAGCCCACTTTATTGCTACAAGACTTCCAAGATAGGGTGGGTGGGTGTCTTGCCATACAGAGGGCAATTCTCTGCTCAAAGGGCTTTCAAAGGGCTGTTTTCTATTTGAAGATATGCTCTGTTTGAAGGGTTGTTTGAGCCAAGTCTGGTTTAATGATAAAGAACTATTGGAAGGGAGAGCAGAAAGGGTCTTGAAGTTGCCATCAGCAGTTAGCACCTAGACAGCAGACTAGCAAGGCACACATGAACCACCTGATAACAATCTTCCCCACTGAGCTACATTGGGGTTTTTATCATTTAGATTAAAGCAACTATTTCTAAGTATGCACTGAGACCTAAAAAAAAAATAGCATATACAAAATGTATGCAGATCTCTTACCTTTTGGGGGTGCATTTATTATTATTATTAATAATAATGATTGCATTAAAAAGTCTCAAACTGACTTAGCAACGAAAGGAAACACATACAGAGAAAAATGATTAAAAGTCACATGAAAAAGGACATACAATACCTAGCTGCTAAAATGCCAATCCAACAACAAGTAAAGGTACCCCTGACCATTAGGTCCAGTTGCAGATGACTCTGGGGTTGCACACTCATCTCGCTCTATAGGCCAAGGAAGCTGGTGTTTGTCCGCAGACAGCTTCCGGGTCATGTGGCCAGCATGACTAAGCCGCTTCTGGTGAACCAGAGCAGCACACGGAAATGGCGTTTACCTTCCCGCCAAAGCCATACCTATTTATCTACTTGCACTTTGATGTGCTTTCGAACTGCTAGGTTGGCAGGAGCTGGGACCACAATGGGAGCTCACCCCATTGCGAATACAACCATACAATTCCCAATTTTGGGATGATGAACAAGCAGGAAATCCATTTCCTAGGTCAGCCCCCAAGCGTGGGCTGTGAGCTTGCTCACAAGAAGGGTTCTCAGGAGTTTAAAAGCAAGCTCCACCCAAAATTGCATGGGTTATCAGACTCCATGCTGTCACCGCCTCTGAGTCCTTGAGTCACATCCCAGCGCAGCCTCTTGACTGCAGGGCGAGCAGAACCTCACCGGGAAAAAGCTTTGCTCTGGCAGGCATGAGATGAGCTTCCGTGAAATAGAATATACGAAAATGTTCTCACAAAATCCCAGCCCACTGCTAATAATGAAAGCACCTTGTATTGACAGCTGATATGGCAGCAGGAAATGCCAGCCTGACTATTATCACTTAGCTGATGGCGACTCTGACCTTTGCTGTGCCCTGCAGTAATTTGCTTCTGCAGCTGCCATGAAACTGGGTGGCAACCAGGGGAAGTGTGGAGAAATGATGTGTGCCCCAACCCCACCCCCTCACAGCTTGCAAGGAGATAGGTCTCTCAACTGCTTTGTCTGCCCCGGTTCTTTAGCTACCTGCAAGCTCATTATGGTGACACTGGAAGCAGCTCAAACAGGATTGCTCCTGTCTGAATAGCTGGGCTTTCAATGACACTGGAGGTGGGGCGGGAGCCAGAATGAACCAGCATCCAGGAGCTTATACATTCTATGTATAACTGCATATATATTTTAGATATTGTTAACCTCTGGGTGCATATGGGGTATGAAAGGTTTGCAAGGCCAACCCTTGTTACAATGATTGCAATTAAAAAAAACCCCAATCTTCTCTTACCAGACAAATGCCTCTAATTCCCCGTCAAACTTCCCTGTGAAATCGATAAGCATGCAAGAGGAAAACTCCACAGCCCCACTGCCTTCTGTGTTATTAACAGCAGCTTGAAGAATGGTGCTGTGGAGTTAAAGCCAGAGGTGGACCAGTCAGTTGCTTGTATACACACAGAATAAGCCATATGGCAGTGAATTCCTTGTGTGTCCATCGCTTCCAATCATACGTACGAAGGCATGAGGGTTGGCCCAAGTCATTTTGCTGCATGAGGCAAAGGATAAGTCCATACCATGCTCAGAAGCCGACTGGACTTGCAGTTGAATCTTACTTTAACTTTGGTGATGGAACAGCATATTGCACTACACCTGAAGGCAGTAGGTTAGGTTAGGTTAGGTTAGGTTAGGTTAGGATGTGCAGGGCAGGCCACCTGGCACACACCTCTGTGCTCCAACACCTACCTGATCTTCAACATCTACCATCTGAAGCAGCTGCCTGATTCTGCCTAATGGTAGGGCAAGCCATGCAAGGCACCTTATGCTGAATCAGGCGATTGGTCTATCTAAATCCAGTACCAACTATTCCAATATTCAAAGTTCCTTGTCGGGGGGGGGATGGCAGCAATTGAACCCGGGACCTCCTGCATGCAAAGCATGAGGTCTGCCACTGAGCTATAGCTTGGAAGTAAGAAGGACCATAGCTGAAGTAGCTGTGAAATCTATTTCCTTACAACCCGAGGAAGATAACTTTCTGGGATCTCAGGCTACAAGAAGATGAGCAGGTTCAAGAGAACTAATGGCACAAGGACCTTAAGGAGGATATGTGGATGAGGAAATGAAGAGTAATGGCAATGGGCTTGTGGCAAGAGGGAAACATCGGGGGTTGAGGAGGACACAGAGCAAAATTAATGGGAATAACTGATTTCACATATCGAGGGTTCATTGAATTCAATTTAATGTTCTCTTTTCTTTATTGCTGCTCTTTTAAGTAGGTTCAGAATGGCTATGCCAAGTTCCCAGATTATAAACCAGGCTTAGATCTGTTAAATGGAAGAGATGGAGTGACAACAATCAAGGAATCCTGGTAAAGGAAAGTTAATTTTATAGGCAAGGCTTGCTTCGATATGTGTGTTTATATTCCTGTATTTTGGAACTCTACATCTGTAGGTTCTGTTTTTAAAAGTATAATCTCTGGAGGGAAACACAGCATAGTATTAGTCCTAATGGGCAAAAAAAAAAGGGCCAGATCAGACAATACCCTTGTCCCTGTCTTAATCATTATGAGGAGGGATGATGGAGATGTCCTGCTCAGCCCCACCTCCTCCAGCCCTGGGGGTGGTGATGCAAGATCTAAATATGGTCCAGGCACATAAACCCTATTACACAGTTGATCCTAAGGAGTGGGCTAGAGAAAAGTAGCTAACGGTGTGGTTTTGGCCTGCCCATATAGTATTTTTACAATGGAAGGTGTCTGATGTTCTAACCCTGCAAGTACCAGGTAGGGGGGAGGACAGCCACAATCCAACTTCCCTCCACACAAGGGGCAAGATGTGGAAGTATCATCCCATCCAACTCCAAGACAGCACAGCAGTGGCATCTAGTGATCTACTCCTTATGAAATATAGTATTAGACTTCCTAGGGGGGGGGGAGGGAGAGAGAGAGAGAGAGAGAGAGAGAGAGAGAGAGAGAGAGAGAGAATAGGAGTTAGAAGGAAAAGAGAAAACACATAGACACTCCTTTGGACAGTAATTATGGTAAGGTTGGACATGTTGGTGTATTGCCAAAATAAATTTGAAACAAGCCTTGAAGCACACCCTTGAGGCATAACTAAAACATCTGTTTAGCAATGGGAATTCTCCCCAGCAACAGGTGTCTGGAGGAGGAGCGACGCTGTGGAGTGTGAGGCAGTCACTGTTGGTCAGTGGGTCTACCAGAATATGTGAACGTCTGTGAGCTTGCCTTTCTGGCTGGATGGCTGAAGGGAGCAGAGATCTGTATATAGTTCTGTTTCTTATTTTATATGTAGACCAGTAGTGTTGTACAACTTGTAAGGTAAGTAATAAGGACTTTAGAGAAGAACTGGGCAGGTGAAGTGATTGTTCCTGTCACAGGATTTCACCAAGAGAGGGCTGGACTGCTGCTGTTGTGAAGACACAGGAATACTTTCTAAGTAACTGCTGAGACGGAGAAAGGAACCCCAAGAGTTGGGACAAACACCTTATCAGGGGCTGGACTGAGAAGGAATGCTGGGAGCCACCCTCCTCTTCTCCTGAACCTTCCCAAGGGCAGGAGGACAGTATTGATTTAGAACAGTGGTTTGCAGAGGGGCATAGTCCAGAGGGGAAAAGCTGCGAAATACTGGGTGAGGAACAACTAGAAGAGAAAACGCCAGGAGAGAGACAGCTGGCAGATTCAGTGTCCTTGGAGAGCATTCCTGACCTCCCCTTCACCTAAGACTAGACAGGCTTTGAGAGTGATAGAACAGAGAGCTCAGCAGCAACAAGCTCATGTTACCCGGCATAGGAGTGACGTAAATTAATGGGGGCTGAAGGGGTAAGCCTTTACTGGGAGCAACGCCATTTCTAGAGAGATATGCATTCCTTTGTCTCTCGCTGTGATTATTCAAGAAACTAACTGGAAAGAATGTTCCTTTCATTTGATCTGCTTATTTACTGCCACCGGGGAAGGGATCCGATTCCCCGGAGCCTGACACACCTCTACCTTTCATGTGAGAAGTCTCGCAATGAAATAGAGAAGGGCTGCAGCTCAGTAATAACTCCATCCGTTTTACATGCGGAAGGTCCCAGGCTCAATGCCTGGTGACGCAAGGGATGGCTGGAAAATATTCCCCGCCTGAAAGCTTGGAGAGCCAGACAATACTGAGCAAAATGGACCAACGGTCTAACTCAGTATAAGTCAGCTTCCTGTGTTCCTAAATGCCTGAAGCAGAAACTGTCATTTTGCATCGTACCCTTTTAAAGTGAGTTGAACAGGCTCTTGCATAAATTGTGATGAATGAGCCTAGCAACCCCCATTTGCAGCAGGCATCAGGTGGTCCCGTGCATCAATCCTGCTCCAGCTTTGTTTGTTAAAGGAAACAATGTTAGGTGCCACTCTTCCTGGGCATGTGGATTAAATATGAAAAATTAACTTGGGTTCCCTGTGGAAGATAAGTTTCCACTGCAGCTCTTTGTTCTGAAAACATTCTCCAGCCTTTTCATAAAGAGATCAATCAACTGCTGCAGAAAACACTCCAGTTCAGAGTTTTTGGTGGCTGTTGCCTCCCCCTGCCCAATTTCCCTGACTTTCTGGATTTGTTTTAAGGCGAAAGAGAGGGAAAATACTTTTGGCAGTTCTTTGCTAGGTATTGCAAAGCTTTAATTCACTCTAGTCTTAGTGAGTTTACCAACCCACCTACCAGCAGAAGATACACAGAGAGGAAGCCTCTTTAATCCCTCTCTCTGCCAGTGGCCTTTTCACCCCTGGTGAGCAGGGCAGGCTGAAGTGAAATCTGTATTGATTTGCTGTATGATTAAGAAGCCCAGCTCTCTGGAATACAGAAATGGAGTGGAGCCGTGTTTTAATTGATTGGAGCAGCAATGTTTGTCAGAGAAGAGAAATGGGGGCAGTGGGTGGATTTCATCAGAACTTTTTTTTAAAGTGGGGGAAAGGTATGTACATATTGAATAATTTTTGAGAGGGTCACCGCAAGAAAGAGGAAAAAAAATGCTTTAATCTGCATAGTGCTTATCCACACTTACCTTTCTTCTGCTTTTTCTTTTCAGTCAATTTTATTAAAGGTTTTCAACATGGAATACAATAAAAACCAAGCAAAACTAATATCTAGTGCAAAAATAATAAAACGAAAGAGATGGGGGGGAAACACACTCACACAAACACAAAATTGTATATTCTATCAATGTTCTATCTTAATCTTCAATTCATAAACAGAGATCCACATCTTCCCAGCTCCCACCTGGAATAGTTCCCATCTTTCTCAGCCTCAAACCCTGAGAAAAACCACTCTATTCTGTCTCTCACACAGATCTCTGCTATCAATCTTCTCTCTGCATATATCTTCATATCATGTCATTCATATCATACTTATAAGTAATATTATTTCATTTTAATACAAGACTGTCAACAACTAAATACGTCATGGTCCGCACTTTAAAGTTCTGTGTTCAAATGTCCTTTTTTTTTGCCCCAGAGCTTTCCCCATGAAAAACCCACTCTTTAAAGCTGAAATGGAGCAAACAGCAATCTGTGGAAAACCCAAATTGACATTCACTCCAACTGAGCTCTAAAGAGTGAGTTTTTGTAGGGAAAGCTCCTGGGCAAAAAATAAAAAAAAATGCTCAGATGTTGATAGCATGGATGATAGGAGTTGTGATCTAGCAACATCTGAAAGACCACAGGATCCCTACTCTAGGGCAGTGTTTCTGAACCACAAGTTAGCCATGGAGCCTGTGCAAGGCTTTAAAGGTAAACTCCAGATAATCACTTTTAATCCTTAATGAGTACGATGAATACAGCTTACAACTTGCAACCAAACCTCTTCCAACTTGCAGCCAAATGCAGTAAAGGCTTAAGTCTTACATTTTAACACTTGAGAACTGCTTTCTGCCAGCTGGTGTAGATGTAGAGATGTCTCACTAGAAGGCGCTCATACAGAGAGTTGTTTTGAGAGACTGTTACAGGTCCCCTTTGATGCACGGGAATATCCTGCAATCAGGTGGTTAGTGTTCTTACATTCCCATAGACAAAACTGTGAGTAACTGTTTAAGTACTATAAATTTGTCAACAAATATCACATTAATAGGGGTATTGTGCAATTGTTTTCTTGGGTGCCGGAAGTAATGGCTATAAAATAGGCAACACTACAGTTAAAATGCACTGACAGCTGCCAAGGACCCAAGGTCCAAAATTCATGTGATCCATAAATTGATAGCTCACCATACCAAGTAAAATTGGATTTATTGGTCTCCATATTAAAAAAAAACAAAAACACAATCCAGAGAATTGTTCCAGAGCACAGTTTCCTGCACTTGGGTATCCAGCTTTTTTTTTTTTACTACAGCTCCCATCATCCCTAGCTAGCAGGACCAGTGGTCAGGGATGATGGGAACTGTAGTCCAAAAGAAAAAGAAAAACAGCTGGAGACCCAAGTTTGGGATACACCACTCTAAAGCAACAAGGGGCTGTAGCTCTAAAAGGGGAAATGATTTATGTTCTGCCTAGCATGAAACATGCTTCTTAGCAGTTATGGTGTGATTCCATTCAATGGGAGTGTCTACCATTTAAAGCAGTTTTATTATTCATTGGCATTTGCTAGTTTGGATGATAAGTGGTTTCACTGCAGCTTCTAAATAAAAGAAAAACTGAACTTCAGCTGAAGTATCCAGAGTATAGATGCGTTCAATTAATTTCATTAGACAAGGGATCTCCCCCAGGCTAAAAGGCTTCAAAGTGGCTGAGGAGATAAATTGTCCTTCCAATTCATTCTCATGGCCAACTGCCACTTGGGAGACTGCTTAGATTATTATTAAATTTTTTCCTCCCTCAGTAACATTGAAGGAGTTCTGCAAATAGATTCACAAACAGGAAACACTTCCAGAATACAAATGCAAAACTTCCCTTGATTGCTTTCGCACTTGACTTTTTGCAACACACAGGGAAATATTCTTCATATTTATCACTATGGGGGACTTGTTTTAAAGGGATGCCACACACCCCCACAGCTTCATAATTGCCTTTGCTTAGATGGATTGCTTTTTGCAGCATGGAAAGTCTGGGGAAGAAGAGGCTGAGAACAGGGATTTTCAGCAGCCTTAACAAAGGGACAGATATAAATGTGCAAAAGGGAGAAAAGTGAACAATCTTTCAGAGGATGACACCAAATGAATCCATAAAAAACAAATTGATTGGAAGTGAGGAAGACAAGGTGGCAGTGCTGTGACGGCCAGTAGAAGTGCAGGAAGCAATGTTACATTTTTCAAGACAAAGCAACTCCCCTTCGTCTTCTTTTTAGCTCAGACTATTTCCAGTTGTTGTTCTCTCCTGCATATAATTTCAGACAGTAGCAAAGGCCTGGATGATGGAGACTAAAGGAAACACCCCTTCGGATATTTGTTGTTTTTAGTCGTTTAGTCATATCCGACTCTTCGTGACCCCATGGACCAGAGCACGCCAGGCACGCCTGTCTTCCACTGTCTCCCGCAGTTTGGTCAAACTCATGCTGGTAGCTTCGAGAACACTGTCCAACCATCTCGTCCTCTGTCGTCCCCTTCTCCTTGTGCCCTCCATCTTTCCCAGCATCAGGGTCTTTTCCAGGGAGTCTTCTCTTCTCATGAGGTGGCCAAAGTATTGGAGCCTCAGCTTCACGATCTGTCCTTCCAGTGAGCACTCAGGGCTGATTTCCTAAAGAATGGAGAGGTTTGATCTTCTTGCAGTCCATGGGACTCTCAAGAGTCTCCTCCAGCACCATAATTCAAAAGCATCAATTCTTCGGCGATCAGTCTTCTTTATGGTCCACCTCTCACTTCCATACATCACTACTGGGAAAACCATAGCTTTAACTATACGGACCTTTGTTGGCAAGGTGATGTTTCTGCTTTTTAAGATGCTGTACCTAGTCACAAAAGTTTAAGAGTATAAAAGTAACACAAGGTAACATCAATAAATGTTAACACCAACAAAAACTATGTGTAAGCTAAATTTAAAATACAATGAGTCCATAAGTGACTGTGGAGGCCCACTCGCTGGATCATCACCTTGTCATGGTGAGTGGGCTTGCATGTTCCTATGACTCTTCTGAGCGAAGCTGTTGGGAATCTCGTACTCCTAGCAGGGTCACCCAAGGCGGTAAGGTCAAAGGGCAGGAGCCAGACAAAGAATGATCCAAGAAGTCCTCAATGGCAAAACAGGCGAATGATAACAAGCGGTATGTTACAACGGCTGTGAAGGTGGATGAAGGCTGCAGCAGATAGGAATCTACTGTTTGTCATGACTACTTCATGCCATCGGAACAGAGCCCTACTGTGAAGACTGTGCGTTGGTCAGCGTGCACTGATCTACACACATAAAACAAATTCACGCACAGGCGTCTTCCAAAAACCCATGAGCAAGCAGTCTAAGCTTGAACCAATCAAAGCCCAGATGGTGAAAGAGAATGAAGAAAGAAGCTTCACTTCCTCCTTCATTGGAGTTGGGAGACATGACCTAAGTAAGTCTAGGAATACAATTCTGTGTCTTAACCCCTCCATGCATTATCTGCACCTAATCTTTTGTTTGCAATTTCCCACAAGTTCATTGTTTGGAGTTCTCAAGGGCCTGAACCCCACATTTCACATTCCTTTCAGCTATGGCCATCTATCACTTGGTGAACCTAAACCTAATGGAGTAGGTGTTGTCTTGGAAGTCCATCACATCACATGCTGAAAACAAGCTATTTATTTTATGTGGAAGAAGCAGCAAGCCTGCTGATAAGTTCAGGCACCACTGAACACATCTGGAATCCAGTAGATAAATCTACATTACGTGATTTCTTCTGGCTCAAGACCAACATGGAAGAAGGAAGGTGAGATGGACAGAAATGATGTATTGGGCAGAAGGGATGATAATAATCAATTTCCCTAATCTTCTGATACAATGAACTCTTGGAGACCTCTGTTGAGCACTCCCCCAAAATGACACTTCATAAATAAAATTATCAACCTCTATGTTTTCGGTCTGCTTCTTCCTATGCTGCTAATGCAGGACTCTAAAAAAATAAATAAATCAATATCCCAGAGTCTAACGCTACCCAGGTGTATCCTGTGTCAAATTATTTTTCTCTTGGACGGTAAGAAGTCCTAAATCCAGAGGCTGTCATCTTCCACAAACACCAACGTGTGCTTTTGCCTCTTGTCCCACTTTCTCCAGACTCCAAAGCATTTGGACACATGCACACATCCTACTGTAATGATAAGCTACCATGCATTAATAGCACTATTAGTAATATGTAATGGAATTGTCAAACCAGCCCATTGCTAGTGTAATAGGTAATTCTTCATCATTAACAGAACGTGTCAGAGGAGCAGCCACCAGCGTCCGAATGTTTAATTTTCAAGCTGGAAGAATGCTGAAGTTTACCCCTGGAAGTTAAGCAGAGATGAATCCTCAGGCCTGGTACCTCCTAAGGACATTCACAAGCATTGTGAGTAAGAAGACTGAAAAACTGGCAAAGATTAAGGCTGAACTGATTCAGACCTTTATGTGAGTTTTCATTAAGATAGGAAAAAATGGATAAGGGCTGCTTCCAAGAGATGGGTGATTTGAAGAACTTTGGGGGGGTTTGTTACTGCCTTGGTTGCCCTCAGTAGCCTTACATTTTCACCCTAATAATTTGAGACAGAATACCCCCATAGGAACGAAACTGCATCATGGCATTTTAATTGACATATTGGTGGGGATGGAATTTTCTCTTCCACTGAGTAGTGAGGATTCACCTGTATTTGATGAAAAGGTGTCAGATGTCACCAACAGTGTCATGTAGATATTGAACAGGATGGGAATAAAATGGATCCCTGTGGTATGCCATATCATAGCTTTCATGAAAAGAACCACTGGATGAGGTCTCCAGCACCCATCCCAAATAGCTGACCCAGAAGGACAGCAAAGCTAATAAGCAGTCCATGAAAATAGACTCCCTCTGTCCTTCTCCTGCCATCAGGGTGACCAAAACTTTGTGTGCCAAATCCCAGTCTGAAATGGATCTAGATAATCAGTGTCATCCAAATGATGCTTGAGATAATAATAATAATAATAATAATAATAATAATAATAATAATAATATAATTTATTATTTATACCCCGCCCATCTGGCTGGGCCTCCCCAGCCACTCTGGGCGGCTTCCATAGAAACCAAAAATACACTAAAATATCACATGTTAAAAACTTCCCTGAACTTTGCCTGACCTATTTGAGTTCCTCATCCAAAAATGGAAAATTTGCAGTTGATTGGAAGCTGGAGAAGTTGTGAGGGCTTTAAAAGCCTTATTTAGTAGTGGCCACAACCACCCCCTCTTAAATGCAATAGGTGAGGAAGGGAAAAGGTCAAGTAAACACGCGCCAGATTGTTGAGCAACGATCCCCTTGTAGTTTTGACCCTCTTGTGCAGAACTCTCCCTTGTTTACCTCTAACCTTTCTGTGAACTTTTGTTCCTCCTGTACAGAAGAGCCTCTACAACAAAAAGCAACCATTTTACAATAATCAAACCAAACACTAAATGGTGGGACCATTTCATTCCTTCACGGGTAAATACTTCCAAAGAAAACTTTAGGTACAGGGCTCTGGACAAATGCTCTCTTAGAATCATAGAATCATAGAATCATAGAATCATAGAATCATAGAGTTGGAAGAGACCACAAGGGCCATCGAGTCCAACCCCCTGCCAAGCAGGAAACACCATCAGAGCACTCCTGACATATGGTTGTCAAGCCTTTGCTTAAAGACCTCCAAAGAAGGAGACTGCACCACACTCCTTGGCAGCAAATTCCACTGTCGAACAGCTCTTACTGTCAGGAAGTTCTTCCTAATGTTTAGGTGGAATATTCTTTCTTGTAGTTTGGATCCATTGCTCCGTGTCCGCTTCTCTGGAGCAGCAGGAAACAACCTTTCTCCCTCCTCTATGTGACATCCTTTTATATATTTGAACATGGCTATCATATCACCCCTTAACCTCCTCTTCTCCAGGCTAAACATGCCCAGCTCCCTTAGCCGTTCCTCATAAGGCATCGTTTCCAGGCCTTTGACCATTTTGGTTGCCCTCCTCTGGACACGTTCCAGTTTGTCAGTGTCCTTCTTGAACTGTGGTGCCCAGAACTTATCATGTGATAAATGAACAAAGGACACTGAAGGGTGTAACATTGCTCCAGACCCTAGCAGAATGAATAACTGCATTAATCATTTAAGAAAACTGACCCAATACCCACTTCTCTGAAGCTATTCCTCTCCCATTTGGGAAACAAGGAGCAAAACCATCTCCCATCTCCTTTCCATCTCCTATCTCTCTCCTTTACCAAATATCTCCCCTCAGGACGAGTGCATATACATCAGGCGAAGTGTACGGAATTGCTCTGTAAAGTGCACTGGCTTTATCCAACTCTTTTCACCGCTGGCAAGGCAGGCCTTTCTTCCCATTCTGCTTAAAATTCTGTCCCATCTCCACACAAGGGTGATGGGAGATTGAAAGAGGAAAGAGTTCTGCTCTACTTAACTGTGGTTTTCAGGGTTTGGTTTTGGCTTTTGAAGAAAAGATGATTGCTCACTTGGATACACAGAGGGGATTTTGCTGAGCGCTCACTGAAGACGGAGGACTTAGTTTACTTTGTGCTGCCAACTGGAGGCAATCCAATGGGTCGGGAGTCTCACAAATTTGAATTCAGCCACACAGGGCCTGACAGAGCGCCAGGTAGAAGATTCTGGAGAGATCCTAGCCTCTCCAGAAGACTAATCCAAGGTCTTCATCAACTTTCAGTGCCTTCTTAGCAGAGAACCCTGTATGAAGAAACAGACGGTGGTCAGATTTAGTTGGAAGTACAACCTGTACTGTGTGTCAAGGGACAGACCAATGTATGCTGGCTAAAGGAACTTGAAAATTATCTGTGACTGGTGCCTTCTCTGCCTCCCTCACACCTGCCACTTATCCCTCTTCGCAACAAGAGAAGGGATTGAGTATTCAGACCCGCCTTCCTCGTATTTGCATTTTGATTTCTCGCTTTTTTGCTTCCCCTCCCATTTTCTCTTTCCCTCTGGCCTCTCCTCACCTACATGAAATTAGGCTGAGGGGCACAAGTGTTCCTCATGCTGCTCCAGAGCTAGTTGAAGAGCGAAGCCCCCCACATGGTTCCCTTCTTTCACTCCCTAACCCCATGCTCTCGCCCACCATATTTAGGGTTGCTGCCTTTTCCCAACAGGGCTCCAACGCCTTTAACAGAACTGAATGTCAGACAAAAACGTAGGGAGCATCAAGCCTGGCGTTACTGGGACAGAACCACATGAGAAGTAGCATTCATACAGCCCTCTTGTTTTTGTTGCTTTTCCCATTTGATCAGCTTGAGCAGGGATGCAGAACTGCCTGTCAAGACGACAGCTGAATGCCAAGCAGAATGTAGAATGTAAGGCAGACACATATAGGCTGATATGCCTGTCACTGAGTGTTACAGGAGACATTTAAACAAGTCCCCTACACTTTCATTAGCCTGAGGCGCTGTATGTACCTTACACAGCTGCCCATGTAATGGACAAGCCTCAGATGTTCCCAACATGCTGGCTGTCAATCAAAAGGAAGCAGATGTCAGGATGCCACACAAACCTTCCTCTTGGCATAAATCGCTGCCTAGAGCGGAAGCATGCTTTCTCTCTGCCAATAGCTCAGCACTGCTTTCAATTAAGGAGCATCAGGATGTGTTCCACGCATAAAAGCCTCTCCCACTGTTACCAGACCTTTGGTCTGTGGGTATATAGGGCAGGGGTTGCCAACCTCTTTAGGCCAGTAGGCATATTTGATTTTTTGAGCAAGTGCCCTCTGGTCACTTCTCTCCTTCTGCCCTGCCCCATCTTTGTGGGTTGGGGGCTGGAGATATTGTTTTACAGCGATTCCTTTCCTACCTGCATGGTTCATCTCTAGGGATGGGCAAACATGTCAATTTTCATTTCTATTAGTTTCTCATTTTTCCAGTCTTCGGTTTGGCTTTTCACATTTCTGCAGCAATATCTGATTATTTTAAGGTCCTTGTCATAATTTGTTAGGCTTTTGGTGTGAATTTCTCCCGATAAACACATTATTGTATGCAGTTTTGACTAATATGCACATGTTTGCAAGCATCCCCCCTCCAATGTAATGTATTTTTCATTCATATATGCATTTTTAATGCAAACCTTATCCTAATATAAGGTATACATTTTTGGTTAGAGGACAACAGTATGATAAAATCTGGAGAATTTTGGGTTTTGAAGAAGAGCTATGTGTTGGGTTGTATATTGGTGTGAAGTACAAATGAGGCTTTCCTTATGGCTGCTTTGGAGGGTCATGTGGCCAGCATGACTAAGCTGCTTCTGGCGAACCAGAGCAGCACACGGAAACGCTGTTTACCTTCCCACCAGAGCGGTACCTATTTATCTACTTGCACTGGCATGCTTTCAAACTGCTAGGTTGGCAGGAGCAGGGACTGAGCAACGGGAGCTCACCCCATCGTGGGGATTCGAACCACCAACCTTCCTATAGGCAAGCCCTAGGCTCTGTGGCTTAACTTACATATAAATCCCTAAACAACTCTGGACCAAGTTAGCTGGAAGACCATTTTCCCCTCCTATGCCTGGTATGGACATAAATCAGCAATGGAACCTGGTTGGTTTTGCCTTGGTCTGATGATTTTTGGCTTGTGGCTTTACAGAGGTGGGCTTCACGGGTAGAACCAGTGTTGTGGACTGCTCTCACGGTTGAAATATGAGAGGCCTCATCAGCATTGGCAATCTGAGAGTCCAGCTTTAGACAAACATTCCCCTGATCTGACTTGAACCTCCTGTTTTAATTGTTGTCTTAACTGTTTTAATTATCATGCTATTTTAATGGTGTTGTCTTATTGTACATTTTCACTGTGGATGTTTATTTTAACGTTTCAATGGGATTGCTTTATTGTGTATTTAAATTGTGTGTGTGTGGTTTTATTCTTGTAATAAAATAAGCCACTCTGGAAATTAAGCAGTATAAATGATGGCGGTAGTGGATGATGGATTACTGTAGCTAAGTTATATACATAAAGAAGCATATTTGCTGCCCAAACCCTTTTCGGCATGGTCTGTACCACCTGCTGCAGGCAGGATTGTAGGAACTATTTACCATCACATGAAATATTCCCACGCCGGAAGCAGCTGCCCAGCAATATGTGACAAATGTGAAGCCTTCCACTTGATTCAGTGGAGGAATGTAGCAAACCATTTATACCTTTACAGCACTTCGCCAAAGCAGGTTTTGGTAGCAGTCGCATCATTGCAGGTGCATGTGAACTGGACCTCAAAGGGATCCTTCAGAATGAAGGGGGAAACAGTATTATGACGAATTGCTTATCTTAAATGAATGCAGTACATTACTGAAGAAAGGAAGGAACGCTTTGCTGAACAACATACATTAAGCACCTATCAGATGTATCAAGCGCTTTTTGCTAGCACCCAGCTGGCAGAACTTCAGTTCCAAATACCAACAGTGGAAGAAAAGGGGAGAGACCACGTTGCACCAGCAACATGCTGCAATGAACAGAAGAACTCTCCATCTAGCAGACATGTGGACATGGCTGTAAGCTCTGTTGCTGGAGCTGCTTTGTAACTTGCACTTTATCCCTGACCTTGCAGGTTATCACACTTCTTGTTCTGTATCTCTTTAATATCCCAACCTGACTTTGCAGTCTTTGCCGTTACTCTTGGGCACAGGTAGGCAACTTAAGGCCCAGGGGCCGGATGCAGCCCAATCGCCTTCTAAATCTGGCCCGTGGACGGTTCAGGAATCAGTGTGTTTTTACATGAGTAGAATGTGTCCTTTCATTTAAAATGCATCTCTGGGTTATTTGTGGTGCCTGCCTGGTGTTTTTACCTGAGTAGAATGTGTGCTTGTATTTAAAATGCATCTCCAGATTATTTGTGGGGCATAAGAATTTGTTCATATTTTTTTAAAAAATATAGTCTGGCTCACCACATGGTCTGGTGGGACACAGGTGGCACTGTGTCAAAGTGCAAGTAGATAAATAGGTACCGCTTCTGGCAGGAAGGTAAACGGCGTTTCCGTGCACTGCTCTGGTTCACCAGAAGCGGCTTAGTCATGCTGGCCACATGACCCAGAAGATGTACGCCGGCTCCGTCGGCCAATAAAGCGAGATGAGCGCCGCAACCCCATAGTTGGCCACAACTGGACCTAATGGTCAGGGGTCCCTTTACCTTTACCAAATGGTCTGAGGGATGGTGGACCGGCCCACAGCTGAAAAAGGTTGCTGACCCCTGCTCTTGGGTATGAAGTCAAACTGTGTCCCAACAACTAATGTATGCCATGGGCATCAGCACTCACTGATTTCATCCTGTTAAACAACAGCAGTGAAACTACACATTACACATGTGTATCCTAAAGCCCAGTGCCCAGATGCATTGTGTCTGGAAGCCTCCCCACCCCACCCTAGACTGCTGGGTGTTGCAGAGGGAAAGGCAAGCTGAGGAAAAGATTAATGACTATCACCCATCCCCACCACACCTCAGCTGCTCTTTCTAGGTCCCCCTAACAGAAGAACTGGCCATCAGGGCTCTAGCACACTAGCAGTTGTACCCTGTGTAGGAAATTATTGTGTGGAGTCCATTCCTCATTTAGATTCTGAGCTATGGCATATCCATGACTGCTGATTTCAGGCCACGATACAAATCATTCAAATCATTGGGAAAAAATCTCACTGAAATCAATGGAAGTTAATTCTGAGTAAGCATGCTTCAGATTAAGTTGCAAACTTATTTTGTGGATGACTATATAAGTGTGTGTGTGTGTGTGTGTGTGTGTGTGTGTGTGTAGCCAGACATACTGAGGAGCTATTTGACAACGCAAATCCACATGGTGTAAAACCTTGAGTCATACCACAGAATTGCTGACAGGACTGGTGATTTTTAATAGTGAGTAAAACATCTCACAAGTCACACTAGAGTAAAAAATAAATAAATTACAAGGTTGGAGAGCAACTCTTGACATGGTCTAATTTGAGCACTAGCAGCAAACAAGTCTGCATTAGATTGGAAATTTTCTTCACAGTAAAGATCAATAAATGCAATTATTTGGCCTTAAACCTCATGAATTCTGAAGAGGCTCTTGGATTACTTAGAGAATAAATGCTGTTTTATTCTATGTCAAAGCTGATTGGAATAACAGTCACCTCAAGACCATATCAACAAGAATTAAACCTTTCACAAACGCTTCAGGGCTTTGATTTATTAAAAGGGTGCCTCAGAGACAGAAAAAAAGAGTGTTTCCTGAAATGGTGGGTTGTGCTATAACTAAAAGCTTTGTGTGTATGTCAAAAATGGATGGAGGGGGCTGCATGCACAAAATATTTCTTTTCTTTCTTTAAAAACACACACTGACAACATTTTAAAATAACATGGTCTGAAGGGCTGGAAATGAGCCTTGTGCTTGTTTGCTCCCTTTTCTCTTGCCTGGCTTAATGAACCACTTCCCAGTTTGATCAAGCCATAGTTTATCATTATGTGAACTGTGAGCCTTCCAAACCAAGATTGCAAAACCACAGTTCGATCCTAGTTTGCAATTTTTGATTTGGACAGATCCTTGAAACAATAGTTTGCTGACTCTGTTATAACAGTGAACTACAGTTTGATCAAGCAAACATGAAAGTTATTCATTATGATGAACATGCAGGGGGAGCAGAGATGTGGAAAGTGCAGAGGGGAGAAAGGAGCACACAAAGTTTGGCTTCCAGGTGGAAAAATCAAAATTGGAAACAGAACTGTTAGATCCCAAAACTAAGATACTTTCAAGAATGTATAACTTGCTGTTAAAATGGAACACGCAGGATGAAACGGTTAAATCTGCTATGATTAAATGGGCACAAGACATTGGTCAAAACATTATGTTTGCTGACTGGGAACAGTTGTGGACCACCGGTATGAAATTTACGGCATGTAATGCCTTGAGAGAGAATATTATGAAAATGATATACAGGTGGTACATGACACCAGTCAAGCTTGCAAAAATATATCATTTGCCCGATAATAAATGTTGGAAATGTAAAGAAAATGAAGGTACATTCTTTCACCTTTGGTGGACGTGCCCAAAGATTAAGGCTTTCTGGGAGATGATCTATAATGAAATGAAAAAGGTATTTAAATATACCTTCCTGAAGAAACCAGAGGCCTTTCTCTTGGGCATGGCCGGCCAAGTGGTGCCAAAGAAGGACAGAACTTTCTTTATGTATGCAACAACAGCAGCAAGAATACTTATTGCAAAGTATTGGAAGACACAAGATTTACCCACCCTGGAAGAATGGCAGATGAAGGTGATGGACTATATGGAATTGGCGGAAATGACTGGCAGAATCCGAGACCTGGGAGAAGATTTGGTGGAAGAAGACTGGAAGAAATTTAAAGACTATTTGCAGAAACACTGTAAAATTAATGAATGTTAAAATGATGTTGGATTGAAAATAAGTGGTACTAGCAACAAAGCTATTAAGAATATGCAAAAATGAATTGACAATGGATGGAAATATAGAGTTATAATATGTTAAGATATAGAGTTAAGATAAATGAAAGAGGGCAAGGATTTGCTGATTTAATTATGTAAACGGGATTACAAAAAGGGGAGGTGAGAGGAGGTCAAGGAAACAAGCAAATGAGTTTAAAGTTATAAAAGTCAGATTTGTTCTTTAATTTTCTCTTATTTTCTTTTTGTTTTTTGTACGCTGTATTTTTATTTTTTTTTTTTTCATGTATTTTTGTATTTATGTCTTTGTAAAACTTTAATAAATATGTGAGGTAAAATAAAAAAGAAAGAAAGGAGCACACAAAGGGAAAGGTGAATACGTACCTCCTTTGCTAGACTTTTGAATGTGAGGAGGTGTAAACTTTTCCCCCCAACAACTTTTTATTGAGTTTTATAAACAAGGATCATAGGAATAATAAATGATACAAACAAATAGACCAAGTCTTCTCATGTCATTTGTATATCACAAACGTAGCATAATAAATTTGCAGTAGTACCTACAGAATATGGTTCATTGTTGTTTAGTCGTTTAGTCGTGTCCGACTCTTCGTGACTCCATGGACCAGAGCACGCCAGGCACTCCTGTCTTCCACTGCCTCCCGCAGTTTGGTCAGACTCATGTTTGTAGCTTCGAGAACACTGTCCAACCATCTTGTCCTCTGTCATCCCCTTCTCCTTGTGCCCTCCATCTTTCCCAGCATCAGGGTCTTTTCCAGGGAGTCTTCTCTTCTCATGAGGTGGCCAAAGTATTGGAGCCTCAGCCTCCAATATCACAAACGTAGCATAATAAATTTGCAGTAATACCTACAGAATATGGTTCATTATTAGTGGTCAATGTATAAGTTCTTGGTTCATGAAATGGTTTAAACAAAAACAAAAAAAGAGGATAGAACAAAGTTGACAGATAATATTCAACATCACATAGCTAAAAATTTAATCAGAGTTTAATCAGTTGTGCTTAGATTTTGCATGAGTGTGAGAAGGTGTAATCTGTCTGAGGTTAGTTTTGCTATTTTTGGTTTTATGTTTCTTTTATTTTTGTTTGTTTTAGTTTATACTGTGTTTATTTTCTATTGATGTTTTAATCAGTTTTAGAATATGTATTGATATAAACTGATGTGTGGCATAGTGGTTAGAGTGCCAGACTAGGACTTAGAAGGCCAAGGTTCAAATTCCAAATTGGTCATGTAGCTGACTGGGTGACCTTGGGCCAATCACTGCCTTTGATCCTCACCTTACTCTCAGGGTTGTTGTGGAGATTAAATGAGGGGTAGAACCATGAATGCCCCATTGTGTTCCTTGAAGGAAAGGGTGGGAAAGAAAGAGAGAAAGAGAGAGAGAGAGAGAGAGAGAGAGAGAGAGAGAGAGAGAGAGAGGTTGTACACCACTACACCACTTCATGGTTGTATCTTGAAGCTTGCTATAGAAATAACACCTGCCAATGATACAATATTATCTCATGAGCTAAAGCTGTGCCCAAGCTGACATTTTGAACGCATGTAGTTCAGCAGTCTCATAATAGGACATTTTTATGACTGTCAGTCAAAACTTGGGACAAGATGTTAACTCATAATACAAGGCAGTACTCAATCACAGAGTAAACAAAACAGAAGGATGGATGGATGGATAGACTGATATTTTCATCAGCAATCAGCCATTGCAATTTGTGTACCAAGTACAAACATATAAACACAACTAAGCAGATAAAATTGTCAAATTTAAAAGCATTCGAAGTAAAACTCAGACAGCATTGGTCATGGGCCTTATTTTAACAGCAACTACTAGACGTTGTGCACAGTGGCGGAGCTTCATGCTCCAGCACTGGAGGACGGAGAGCGGGCAGGGGAATGGCTGGAGCGCGTCCTGGGGGTGTGGCGCGCCGGCTGCGAGGCCCTGGCGCCCAGCGTGGGCAGGGGAGCAGCCACGATAGCACCCCACCAGGATTGTGCTGCTGGGGGCGATGCGCTTCCCCCCCTCTTCCTCTGCCAGTGGTTGTGCAGTCTTTGCTGCAACCAGCTTATTTTGGTCAGCAGTAATCGGGTGAATGCACAGGATTAATTAAACACCACACAGTATGTCCCTATACAATATATAGGGATACTGTATCAAGACTTAAACCAGATAAAAATGGTTTGTTTTGGGTTTTTTACTTTAGGACCTGCTTTTGGTAGGTCCAGGTTGGCTGAATCTATTTGTAAAAAGATAAAACCACCCGGAATTGCATATGAGGTCAAATGCTACTTCATTGCATGAAGCGGTGCCCTTTTAAGACTGCGTCAGCAAAATCTAGTCTTTTGCCTGTAGCCATTTTTCTCCCTCTGCCTGTTGCTTCCTGCCATGCACACGGTGATACAGAATGGACACTCTCATTGCTTATGGAAGCAGACCCTTCAACTGGCACGTGCAAATTCCTCCCCTTTTGAAGTAACGGGATCAAAGCATTGACACATGACAGTGCAGAGAGGATGCAGGAGGAATGTAAAATAGGCTCAAGGCACCAGCATCAGGGAAATGGCTTTTAAATGGACACCAGCTCTACGTAAGGTTGTGCGACAGAGCCAGGATGTTACTGTTATCTCTGCTTGTTGTATTAACTCCCCCTCTCACTCGGTAGCATCTTGCCCCCAGATGCATCTGGGGAGTGAAATGTTTATAGATGCTCGGTTCACCTGAGCCATTAAGAATGGGGGAAGATATGTCACTCTGGCTGCAGATACACTATGCATTTAAAGCACAAATATACCCAAAAATATCCTGAGACCTGTAGCCAGTGGCGGAGCTTCATGTTCCAGCACCAGGGGATGGAGAGCAGGCGGGGGGGGTGGCTGGTGCGCATCCCGGGGGCATGGGGCATGTCCTGGGGGTGTGGCATGCCTCCCGCAAGGGCATGGCACACGTCTCGGGGGCATGGTGCGCCACTCGCAGGGGCGTGGCGCACCACCGCAGGGGCATGGCACACGTCCTGGGGGCATGGCACGCCGCCTGTGGGGGCGTGGTGCCCAGCACAGGCGGGGGAGCAGCAGCGATAGCACCCCACCGGGATCGCGCTGCCGGGGGGTGGTGCGCTCCCTCCGCACCCCTCTTCCTCCACCAGTGCCTGTAGCTCTGTGAGGGGTAAACTACAGCTTTGTGGGGAAATGTGTGGTTACACCACACAACAAATCTGTCATGCAACATTTGTTGTTGATTTAATTCTAAATATTTGAGCAGGTAGCTGGATGCAGGGCAAATACTTCTGCTAGTGAAATGTAGCATGAAGAGACAAGGGATCAGATCCTCTGGAAAGCTGGTGTTACCGTATCTATCACACAGGTCTTCCTGAAACATGTATCACTTCACACATTACATTTTTAGTGTATTCCCAGGAATAGGCATACGGAGCCATACTGTCCATGACACTGGAAGCTGAACATAGCCATCCTGACTAGTTTTTTGGGAACCTGTCAGGGACTGGGCAGAGGAGAAGGAATGGTGGAGGCCACCTCCCCATACTGACGCTTCAGGGAGGTGGAAGAGGAAGACAGTATAGATTTACAACAGGGGTTTGCGGGAGTTCACAGCTCAGAGGCAGATGAGGGGGAAAGATGGGAAACAATGGGAGAGCCAGAGCAGCAGCTAGCTAGACATTGTCATTAGAAAGCATTCCACACCCATCTCCCAGAACCTGGTGAGCCTTAAAAGTAGGAGAACAAAGAGCTCAAAGACAGAGGGCACTTAGCAGCACCTGTAAAGAAGGCGGTGATGATGATGAATGAGGAAGTAGGAGAGACGGGGGTTGGAGATTCACTCAGGATGCCATTATCCAAGAGGCTGGGTTCTATAGCCTCTCTCTGTAAAGTCTGAAATAAAAAAGGACTGTAAGAAACTTTACCTCGTCTTTATACTTTCCTCAGCAACCGGCCAGGAGCCGTTGAAAGCATCCTGATGGAACCCTTGGCATGGAGTCTTCTGGAGGTCCACTCACATCAGTGTCTCCCATATTGGTGGGCAGACCCTCCCCTTCTCATCCTAGTTATTGGAAGAAGGTAGGTGAGCAGGCTTTCCAGAACAGGAGGGCAGTCGAAAGAATGGGACCAGTCTGAGGGGTGCGGTTATAATAGTATCGCTCCAAGATATCACATCTGATCACAATGGCAGCCACTGAGCATACACTGAAACACCAGAAAAAGGTATTCAGTGCACTGGTATCACCAATGGTGGGCCTTAGCAGCTGCCAAGAAGAACCACCTGGTAATACACAACTTGATTTGAGGGTTAAGGTTAGTTAGTGTCACAAGCTACCTGTCTAGCAAAATCACAGCCTCCCAAGATGTACCTTTGGGCACCTTTCCTTTAGAATTTGCATGTAAACAGTATAAATTCCCATCAGTGTGTCCATTCTAGGGTCTAGGTGTATCTTCTCATGATTTAGACCTGCTTTTCACTGGCCATAAGTTTGGTGTCAGCATCACGGTGCCATATTTGCGTACAGATTCACACGCGTAGTACTTCCATCTGTAAATGCAAGACATGGAAGGGGCTCAAGTGAAGCTCCCTGTTATGATCTCACGCCCTTTCTGAGGAGAGAAATTACTCACTTTTATTCGCCCACAGAGACTGAAATCGGAATTCATTGTCTCTTCAGTACTACCCGTGCTAGAAAATTGATTTTGCAAAAATCCTAAACTTTACAAGGTGCTCTGTTGTCTACAGTTACCAGCACTAGTGAAGAATGGCATCTGGGCAGAATATTTTCCCACACCCACCCTCCAAGGATTTTTCTCTATTCTTTTCATCATTTCATTTTTTTCTCCCCTTCCAAACACGTAAATTGAGTTTTCCAGCAAATAATGACAGAGCATCTTTGGGGGATAGATGTCAGATGCTTCTGTGTCTGCGTGTGTCGTCCTCTTTTTTCTATTATTCCTCCTCTACATCTTCTATTTCAACCTGTCTGCATTACAGACAGATATTGCTTTCTGTTCTATGGAGGTCATTATATTTGTAATTGGAAACCTCACCATTTCCCCCTCCTCCCACCCCCTCCAGATACAACCAACAAAAGAAACTTCAGTGTCAGACTCAAACTTCAACGAAAGAAAAGAAGTTATAGTCACAAAGGAAAATGGGTTTTTCCTCCTTTCTCTACATCTTTAAAATAAATTGAAATGCTGGCTAAAGGGGTTGAATTAGATGGCCTAGATGTTAAGACTCTGGTGCAATGAGTTATGAAACCAAAGAGAAGGGTGGGCGTCTTTTAATGCACTGTACCTTTAAAGTATAAAGAAGGTGGTCTTCCTGTGGGAAGGGAAAGCTGCTATCTTGTTTTTTCTTCCTTACTTTACATCTCTGAAATAAACTGAAATGCTGGTTAAAAGGGGTGAATTATTTGGCTTGGATGCTATGATTCTGGTGTCCACCAAGGACAGCTTCCATACGTGTGTGTGTGTGAGTGAGTGAGTGGGGGGGGGAATGTAGAGCATAAAACAATATGGATTTTCTGTTATGGTTGGCCATGTGTCCTACTTTACAGAGTGACAGTTCTCTATCTGAGGGTAAAGGTAAAGGGACCCCTGACCATTAGGTCCAGCTGCGGACGACTCTGGGGTTGCAGCGCTCATCTTGCTTTACCGGCCAAGGGAGCTGGCGTACAGCTTCCGGGTCATGTGGCCAGCATAACTAAGCTGCTTCTGGTGAACCAGAGCAGCGCACGGAAACGCCGTTTACCTTCCTGCCGGAGTGGTACCTATTTATCTACCTGCACTTTGACGTGCTTTCAAACTGCTAGGTTGGCAGGAGCAGGGACCGAGCCCGCCGACCTTCTGATCGGCAAGTCCTAGGCTCTGTGGTTTAACCCACAGCGCCACCCGTGTCCCTCTATCTGAGGGTACGATACGATAATCTTTATTGTCATTGTCCATAGCTGTCAACCTTCCCTTTTTTTGTGGGAAATTCCCTTATTCCAGCGCCGTTTCCCGCTGCTATCCCGGATTGTTAGATATCCCGTAGACTGTCCCCGGGACAGGTGAGGCAGCTGGTCCCTTATTTTCGAGGCTGCTGATCCCTTATTTTCAAATCTGAAAGTTGACAGTGATGGTCATTGTCCCATACAAAACAACGAAATTGAAAATCTACATCAGATATTCAGAAACCAACAAGCCTGCTATCCCAGCTATCCCAGCCTGGTTAGCCCCCTAAAAACTCTGATACCCCATAATTAAATACAATATACTCCCATAGAGACTACCTTACACTGTGTTTAAAACCAAAATCACATTTGAATAGGAACTGTTTCTCAGGCGGCTAGTCCTAGTCTTTATAACCCTGTACCTTCTTCCAGAAAGCAAAAGCTGAAAGAGATCATTTCCAGGGTGTGCACTATCCTGCACTATCTCTGCAGCTTTCTTATGGCACCTGGAAGCATAGATTTGATCCAAGGTAGGGAGAGTGCACCCATTTAATCTCTCCGCCATACATCCGGGAAATCCTGGACATGTCCTCTTTTGGGGACCTACATGTCCCTCTGGGGGAATTGATAAATTTAAATGCAAATGTCTGTGTTTGCATTTTTTAAAAAATTAAAATGTGTGCGCTAGTGGCTCGGGTTCAGGCTTGGGCAGCTCAGCATGTGGTGTGTGTGTGGTGAGGGTGGCGGACTTTGCCCCCCCAAATCTCAACAACTCAACAAATGTTTGGATTTCTACAGCAGGGGCAGCAGCAGGGGCCTTGGAGTTGCCTGTCAACAGTGAGCATATAGACAGGAGACTTAGCAGGCACACAGCTCACTTGGTCACAGTCTTCCTGGCCATGGTGAGATGTGTTGTTTTATATTATTTTTAATACTTACTTTGGGTATGAATTGCTTTCCGTGAGGCATCCCAAAACAATTCACAATATAATAAAAATGCCTGTAGAACAATTGCATATATAAAAGCAGGTTAAACATTTGTATAGATAAATGTAATTAAAAACAAGTATGTATGTTTAGTTCAAATCCAGTACAGATATGGGATATGTACAAAAGATATCTAAAGGATTACTGTAATAACATGGCGTCAATGGCGGGCCTTGAATAACTTCTGTAGTGTGATAGATAATTATAAGAGAGTATAATATTGATGGAAATTAACAAAAGAAAATGATAAATAATGCGCTAGACAGACTAAGTGGTAGATGCATGATGGGGTGGCCGGACGTCATTAGAAATCCAAGAAGAACGCAATGTGATGTGATGTAACAAATATTACTATTTTCTTTTCTTTCTTATGGTTAACTCCTTTGTTTGTTATCTCGTTTTAGTCTCAATAAAGCATTAAAAACAAAAACAAATCCAGTACAGATACCAGCTGAGGTAAAACTCTCCACTTCCAAGGCTTGTTGAGAGAGGAACTTCTTCAACAGATGCTGAAAGGACAACAGAAATGTGTGGTATATCTCTTTAAATCAATGTTTCTCAAGCAGTGGGCTAGGACCCGCCAGTGGGCCTTGGTCACTTCCAGGTGGGTCTTCATATCCTTGCCTGCTCCACCTTCTAGCTGTGCCATATATCCCTTTAGCCGGATCAATGCCAGCACTCGTAATTCCTTACATGCAGAGTGAAGGTGGCTGGGAGATAAAGAAGGAGAGGAGGGAGGGAACAAGAGGGAGAGAGAAAAGCGGAGTCTCCCTCATCTACAGGGAAATAATAAATAATAATAATAATTTTTTATTTATACCCCACCCTTCCTGGTTCAAAAACCAGGCTCAGGGCAGCTAACAACAAATCTAAAACACTTGATTGTAAAAGCAGCATAAAATACAGTATAAAAACATGAATAACAATAAAATTCAAAGTTCAGAAATAAGTTTAGGGGAAATCCATCTAATAAGCATTAGATAATCACCAGGGCTAGTTGGCTGAATTAGTCCTACTTGGGCCAGCGAGGAGGTCAGGGGAGAATTAGTTGTGGGGTCTCAGAGTGGGTTCTCTTCATAAAAGGGGAGCGGGAGGGAAGAGAAGTGAAGGGAAGGGAAATATAAGATCAGGCTGAAAGAGCCAGAGAAGGAGTTGAAAGAAATTAGAAAGTGAGATAAAGGGATTATTATTATTATTATTATTATTATTATTATTCTCATCATCCATCAATTAATTAAAGGAAAGGCCCCCATTTTGTGACTGACTCTCACCCTGTTCCTGTGACTGGTAGTAAGAAGTCTGAGAACCCCTGAGTGAAACTATAGTCATTATTTCTATATATCATAGAATATATCATAGAATCTATATATCATAGAATCATAGCGTCATAGAGCTCCCAAGGTTCATCGAGTTCAACCCCCGGCAATACAGGCATCTCAGCTAAAGCATCCATGAAAGTTGGCCATCCAACCTCTGCTTAAAAAACCTCTAAGGAAGGAGAGGAAGGTCATGCTAATATAATGCTAATATGATATGCTGATATATATGCTGATATAAATTAGCATCTGCAAATATTACACAAAACTGTGTATTTTCTGTTCCTTCTGGTGGCTCCTGAAAGCCACTATAGGCAATCTGCTTCTCCAAGAGGAAATATGCCAGAAAAAACAAATCCCCATTCCAAGAGGCAAGAGCACGTGGTTCTTTTCATTACGGCGGTTTATTTGCTGTAAAAGCAGGTGTTAACTTGGCGCAAAAAAATACACACGCATAAAAGCCAGGTTTGGCATTGTTTGCTCCTTGTTAAGATGATCCAGGCCCCTGTGGGCATCTGTTTCCTTAATATCCTGGTGCCGAGAAGCGCGACATTTTCATAATATAAGCTGTTGTAGGAAAGCAATTCCAGCCCCAGATAAAAAAGAAGAAGATTACACTTGCCACTCGAGTTACGGCATTAGAACAACCGATTTTTATTTATTTTCATTTCATTTTCCCTGTCAGCCGCTGCTGCACTTCTGCAAAATGTTCTTGGGAGACGTTAATTGTATTTTGCATGCCTGGATCCCCCTAAGAAATGACAAACCTTTTCACTCACAAATTAGATGTCTCTTTTCATTTAAACTCCAGAAAGGGAAGCTATAATTTGGAAAAGGAAAAAGTTGGGGGCTGCCTCCTTCGCAAGGGCCCTTTGCGTACAATGGGAGCTGACAGATGGGTTTAAGCGGTGGAGCTGCACCCTCTCTGCCAATCTCTGAGATCTTCATTTAATTTGGCCCCCAGCTGATGAACTTATTAAAATAAAAGTCACAGCTCATGCCTGTGTGAAAAAGCAATATAACAGAAAGACGGGAATAACAATGACTAAGCTTGGGTTCACGGGGCACTGACAGGCAGATCAGGACCAGAGTTTAAGGGGCTTAGATTTGTTAATGAAACTACCTGTACTTTCCATGAGTAATATAGTTACGGGTGGCTTCCTAAAAAGGAATGGGGGAAGAAGTTCGATTCAGTTTGCATTTAAAGGAGAACCCACCTGACTGGCACCTTCCGAAACAGGACGTGAATCAAAACATAAGCACCCTTTGAAATTTGCACTCCTCCAAATTTTGCAATGCAGTTATCCAGTCAAGTGCACAAAGATGTGTATACTAGGGTGAAATATGCAAAAATGCATACGATAGGAAAATGCATTATATTAGGGAAAGTTGCCTTGCAAAAAAATGTGTACAGTAGGCAAATTTGTATAGAAAATGTACATATTAGGAAAAATTCATACTAAAATGCTGGTGAATTTTCATGGGGACTTCTTTTAAATGCAAACTGTTGTGGGAATGTGGAGAACTGAACTTAAGATTTAAGGGAAAAACGAAAAACAGAGAGAAACCAAAATTCACAGATTCACCCCTCCCTATTTTTCATTACTGTATTGTTCTTGGCTTTTCCCTATGCGGTGATCTCTTCAAGGATATTCAAAGTCAACCAGTGAGATGCATAGGACTATGTAACATGGGGTAATGTAGAGGTCGGTCCATGTCTCCCCCAGGATGCTTTTCTACCTGAGGTGAAAGACAAGATGATACCCCTCCAACCATTCCATGTACAGGAGACAATTCAACTGGCCGTTGAATCTTACTTCAATGCTGGTGGAAGGCCCACATCCTCCATTGCACCTGAGGGCAGCAGGTTAGCTTAGAAGGCCAGGTCAAATCACTGGGCATGCACAACTCACTCCTACAACTCCCTGCCCTCAGCACCTGTGGCGGCTGCCTCACTACTGTAGCCCTGGATCAACCTGGTCTGAATTCAAGTTTAATAGCTAATATAAGGCTATTATTCTAACTTGGAGAACCCGTGTGCGAGGTAGAAGACATTACAGAGAAGGATGACCAGGTTGTGGGGGCGGGCAATAGCGGTACAGTGCTTTTACCCTCATGTCTAGCTTTTGGGCTGCCCACAGGCATCTTGTTGGCCACTATGGAGAAGAGGAAGCTGGGATAGATAGACGTTGAGTCTAATCCAACATGATATTATGGGGCTTTTTCACTTAATGGATATGGTCTTTCTCAGGTGGAAGGTAAAAGGTAAAGGACCCCTGGACAGTTAAGTCCAGTCAAAGGTGAATATGGAGTTGCAGCGCTCATCTCGCTTAAGACCGAGGGAGCTGGTGTTTGTCCACAGACAGCTTTCCAGGTCATGTGGCCAGCATGACTAAACTGCTTCTGGTGGAAAAGGACACTGTGATGGAAACCAGAGTGCACAGAAACACCATTTATCTTCCCGCTGCAGTGGTACCTATGTATCTACTTGCAGTGGTGTGCTTTGGAACTGCTAGGTTTAACAACAACAACAACAACAACAACAACAACAACAACAACAACAACAACAAATAGGTTAGCAGGAGCTGGGAGAGAGCAACGAGAGCTCACCCAGTCATGTGGATTTGAACCACCAGCCTTTTGATCAGCAAGCCCAAGAGGATCAGTGGTTTAGACCACAGTGCCACCTGCTCCCTTCTCAGGTGTGCACAGCACCTGCATGGGGGGGGGACTCCATGTGGCCCCTTTTCACCCCCACCTCTCACCAGTGCACATCCAGGCAGCAGATCAGGCCAATCTGAAGAATGAGAGGTTTGTGTGTCCTCCTCGTTGTCTGGAGCACCCATCCAGCTTTCAATGGAAAGAAATATATTATTTGTTGTGATTTTCCTAATCAACAAAAATGAGGGTTAAACATTTAAAAACAAATTTGTGTGTGTTTGGGCTAACATGAAAGAGTGGCAGCTCTCAAACCCTCTTCTCTTTAAGCGACAAACCCCAAGGTACTCGTGCAAGAAGCTCCATCCTTCCTAATTCTCATTCACTAACCCCTTCTGCTGCAGCCAGGTTCTGGATATACAGTGGACGCTCGGGTTGCGAACGTGATCCATGCTGAATGCACGTTCGCAACACACATCTGCACGTCTGCACATGTGTGGGTTGTGATTCGGCTCTTCTGCACATGCGCAAAGTGCAATTTAGCACTTCTGCATATGCACGACTGCCGAAACCCAGAAGTAACCCATTCTGGTAGTTCCAGGTTTCGGCGGTCCGCAACCCAAAAAAACGCAACCTGGAGAGTCTGTAACCCAAGGTATGACTGTACATTTAACTTTTCAGTGCTTTTGTGGATAGTCACCTTTCAATAACTCTCCTTTCTGAGTGTGTAAAAGTCCGTGACCAGAAATAGGCAGGTACTGTGTTCATCAACTAGCTTCACACTGTGAACTCCAAGATGCCATTCTCAGGCAAGCTGTTCCTGCTTCAGTAACAGACAAATAATCTCACACTATACTTGTTGTGGGGCTCTTTGTATCAATCAAGGCCACCAGAAGGAAGAGCATCTGCTTAGGGGGCTTCCAGAAGGTTGCTACCTCACCCCCAGCAGTCTGCTGTGCTAATGTAATAAAATGGAAAGCCAAAAGCTACACTGGGTCTCTGCAAAGATTCTCGCTAGTCCAAACAGCAGGCTAAGCATCCTGAATGCCTCTTACTGAAAACCACAGGAAGAGAAGTACTCTTGTGTTCAAATCTTGCTTGCAGCTTAAGCACAGGTGTTTGGTTGGCCACTGTGCGAACAGGATGCTAGACTAGATGGGCCATTGGCCTGATCCAGCAGGCTCTTATATTCTTAGAGAGAAAAAGGGGCCCATTCTCAAACAGTGGCACCAGCTATAGGGGGCAGAAGGGTTTTTGGCATCCTCAATATTTGTGAGGAGAGGGGCGAGCCCCCACAATATTGAGGGGGCCCCAAACAGATCAGCCTCCCACCTGCAAACACGACCTCCACATTCTCCATCCCTCACCGCTGACGCAAGAGCGCTGGCGCACCAGCCAGGGGTGGGGCACAGAGTGTGATCTTTATTTTCTGTGCCCTTCAGCGTCTGCCGCCACCAGGGTGCAAAGGGGATCTCTGCAGAGGTGCCTGGATCGCTAAACCACACTGGGAATTGTAGCTCTGAGAGGGCAATGCTAAGGGGGGGGCCTAAAAACTATTAACGCTCTTAACAAACTACAGCTCCCAGAATTCTTTGGGGCTACCATAAGTGATTAAAGTCATATCACACTGCTTTAAATGTATGGTGTGAACATGGCCCTAGAAGGCAGGCGAACCCAAAATCTCACATTCACATACGAAGCTTCCCTTGCTTCCATCTCCCCATTTTCCCTCTTCCTGCAAATAAATATAACAGCACTCTGCTCAGAATGCTGCCCAAGCTATTGGCATGCTTATTGGATGTATCCTTCCAATTTTTAAGTTACTCCAACCAGTAACTTAATTTTTTATATTACTCCAACCAGAGTAATATAATGCTTTTTTAAAAAAAAACAAGGAATGATGGCAGAATCAAATTTGGGTGTTGAAAAGTCTAGCAAAAGAGTTAATTGGTTCCTATCTGCATAAAAAATGCAAACATGTCAAAGAGGGAAGTAGCGTATTTGAGCAGAAATGTAAGTCATCACCATTACTATGAATACATTGTTATTATGTTTATTGTTGCTGAAATACATTAGCATTATCTTTTTAAAGAAATTTACATATGCACAATGGAACCCTTTTGTATCTGCCAAGCCATAAAGTAGACCAATTTTAGAAGTGGATGCAAATTAGGTTGTTGGAGGAAATGATGAAATCTTAGCCAGCAAATGTAGTTGTGTGTAAAGCTGCAAACCTCTGCACACTTACATGGGACCAAGTCCCATTGAACTCAGTCGGGCTTATTTCTTTAGTTATTATTACATTTATCATTGCATTTTTATCCCACCTTTTCTCCAAGGAGCCTCAATGTGATATACATGGCTCTGCCTCTCTCTATACAGTGGTACCTCTGGTTATGTACTTAATTCTTTCCGGAGGTCTGTTCTTAACCTGAAACTGTTCTTAACCTGAAGCACCACTTTAGCTAATGGGGCCTCCCGCTGCTGCCATGCCGCTGCCGCGCGATTTCTGTTCTCATCCTGAAGCAAAGTTCTTAACCTGAGGTACTATTTCTGGGTTAGCGGAGTCTGTAACCTGAAGCGTATGTAACCCGAGGTACCACTATACTGTCTTCACAATTGCCCTGTAGGGAAAGTTAGAAAGAGAGAGACTTTGGATTTGATATCCCGCTTTATCACTACCTGAAGGAGTCTCAAAGCGGCTAACATTCTCCTTTCCCCTCCTCCCCCACAACAAACACTCTGTGAGGTGAGTGAGGCTGAGAGACTTCAGAGAAGTGTGACTGGCCCAAGGTCACCCAGCAGCTGCATGTGGAGGAGCGGGGAATCAAACCCGGTTCACCAGATTATGAGTCTACCGCTCTTAACCACTACACCACACTGGCTGGCCAAGAGTTGGCAACCGCACCAAAGTCACCCCAAAGTGGGGATTTAAACCCTGGTCTTCCAGGTCCTAGTCCAACACTCTAACCACCACACTAGCTGCATGTGCATGCATAGGATTGCACAAAAGTTGTTAATCAGAGGCAAATTTTGCATTTAAAAACAACAATTTATTTTTGTTTATCATGTTTAATAAAAGAGGATGGTACATGCTGCTAATGGGAAGCCATCCTGGAGCTAATGAAGGGTTAGGGAATTGGATTTTTGTTAGCAGCAGATTGGGGGGGGGAGAGAATTTAAAAACCTCATGTGTCATAGTCTTACTGAAAATCAGGGGGGTTGCACCTATGAACAAATGAAAACAAATAAAAGCTGCAACAGCAGGTGACACACCAGACATCATGACTAGCTTGGCGCTCAACCAGGCTTCAGGCCTAGTTTTAAGGCTGCTTTGGTGTCTCTGGCCGAAGATATGTGACAGGACATTTATTTACATAGATTATTAAAGTTCCATTTTACATATGACGATGATGGACAGATTTATTAGTTGCCCAATACAATAACTAATAGATTCAAGGTGTATATTTCTGGAAAGAGAGAAGCAAAAGGCTGAATCTTAGCTGGTGGGTGCAGTGGCGTACCGTGGGTTGCCAGCACCCAGGGTTGCACAGAGGGGGTTGGTGGGAAATGGATGGAGTATGCATGTGCATTCAACTGCCTAACATGTCCATTAAACTTTAATTAGTTTAATGTTAAGTAAACGTCCAGTGCACTTCCAACGCCATAAATCTTATCTCAGCAGAGAATTTCATGCAGCGGTTGAAGAAGGCAGGAGAGTCAGTACCTTTCAATGAAGAAATTCTCTGCTGAGATAAGTTTAATGGACAGGTTATGGCTGTTTGTATGTCAAGAAGGAGATAAGGAGTGCAGTTCAGAGTGATTTATGAAAGGACTGGAGCGCAGACAGAAGCGGTTGCCGACAACGAAAGCCATCAAAGCAGCTTGAGTCCTGCAACAAGCCTAGAAAAAGTTTTAAACAGGCACTGCGCAGTTTGTACTCGCTGGAAGACGTTTTATTCCTCAAGGAGCCACCTCAGCAGCTGGGAGACGGTCTACAGGTGTGTGAGTATCGTTCCTAAACCCCAGGGAGGATGGCAGAGTCCCAGGAAAGTTTTGCTGTCCCGTTTACGCGACTCAATGGGAAAAATTGGCAAGATTGGAAGGCTAGAGTAAGGGTTTGGTTGCAAGTAAAAGAGTTGTGGAGTTGTACTGAAGCACCGCCTTTACAGGCAGCTGCAGACGCGTCTGCAGAAGACAAAGCAGCAGCAGCAGCTTCACAGAAACACGACAGGAAAGCCCAAGGTCTATTAGTTTTGGCAGTGGGACCAGAGCAAATGCCTTATGTTTCTGAGTTAAAGAACACGCATGAGGTCTGGACGGTTCTGCAGCGGCTAAATTTCAAGATCCATGCTACAAGATCTTTGTTTGATTTACGTCTCCAACCGGGAGCGTGTGTGAAAGAACATATTGCCAAAATGGTGTCTGCCTTTAATCAACTAAGACAGCTGGGCATTCCTTTCTCTATGGAGCAGCAGTCATACATATTGTTGTCTTCTCTTGATAAAAGCTATGAGACTCTAGCTTTAACTTTGGAAGCTATGCCTTCAGCTGAATTAACCCTTGAATACATTTCTTCTCGGCTTGCAGATGAACAGGATAAAAGGCAAAGAGAAAGAGGTTTGTCTTCAAAGGGGAGTTGTGCTGTGCCTAAGAGTGGGGATGCTGAGTTTGAGAACACAGTAAATGCTTTTGCAGCTAGACACTGTTTTTGCTGTGGTTCCTCTTCCCATTTAATCAGGAACTGCACACGTGAACCTGGTCAAGACAGCACCAAGGCCGTTACCCCTAGTTACCAGACAAGGAGTTCCAGGGGACGTCAAAGAAGAGGAGGAGGTCGTGGCTACTCCCACAGCACACAGCACATGGCTTCAGCAATGGCGTTGATGCAAGGGCGTGGCCAAGGCAGCAATCTACGCTGGTTGATTGACAGTGGTGCATCTCACCACCTGGTGGCGCCATCTAGTGTCCGTTTGCAGAATTGCAGGCATTTGCAAACCCTTAAAGTTGTGACAATGGCAGATTCAACTAAACGTTCCTTAGAGACTGTAGGCACAGTGTTCTTGAATTGTTTGCATACAGAAATTGATGCCTATGTGCTAAAGGGAATGAAGGGGTGTATTTTGTCTGTGTCAGAACTTGATAGAGATGGGTTTAAAACTGTGTTTGAAAATGGGGTTTGCACTATTTCAAAGAATAACGTATCTCTTTTGCAGGTGGAATGCAGAAATGGGTTATATTATTTTGAGACAAGTCCAGATGAAGTTGAACAGGTTCATGCTGGTTGTGTGAACTCGCCTACCCATAATTCTTGTGTTCATTTATGGCACCGCCGTTTGGGACATATTAATTTTCAGTATGTTAAAAGGCAACCTGAATTATCAGAAGGGTGCAAAATGAACAAATGTACTAAGTATTTGGATTGTACTGCATGCAAAAGGGCGAAGGTTCATAGATGCAGCTATCCCAGTTCAGATAGGAAATCTGACAAAGTATTCCAACTTGTGCATATGGACCTATGTGGCCCAATGCCTGTTGCTAGCATGGGAGGTTTGAGGTATGCACTGTGTCTCTCGGATGACAAAACAAAAGTCACATGGTTTTTTCCTCTCAAAACAAAAGCAGATACTGCAGAAACAGTTAAAAATTGGGTTCATGCAGTAGAACTTGAATTCGGTACTAGAGTACTTGCTTTTCAGACAGACAGAGGGTCAGAATTTACCGGGTCTGTGTTGCAGAATTTCTTTAAGAAAAAGGGAATTAAGCATCGTCTGTCTACACCTTATTTCCCCCAAGAAGGAGGTGTGGCCGAACGTAAAAACAGGGTTCTGCAAGAGTTGGCAAACTCTATGTTGTTTGATTCTAAACTCCCTCAAAGTTACTGGGCGGAAGCCTGGCAGACGGCTACTTATATTCTGAACCGAGTATATAATTCGGTAATTGATACTACGCCATATTTTGCTTTATACGGGAAGAAGCCCAAAGTTAATTACTTTCGGGTATTTGGGTCTCAAGCCTATGTACTTATCCCAAAAGCGTTAAGGAAAAAGGGAAGTCCAAGGGCTAGGAAACTCATCTTTTGTGGGTACGAACCACACGCCAAATCTTGGAGGTTCATAAACCCAGATGGGGATACTACAAGAGTGGTCATCAGTAGGAGCGCTGAATTTTGTGAGCAATCCGGATGGACTCACTTACATGCTAACCCTGACATTTTGAGAGATGATTTAGGCATTTATGCTGAGAATGAAAGTCCAGAGGGTGGTGAGCCAGAAGGGGATGGTGCACATGGTTCAGATGCAGATTCTGACCAGGCACAAGGTTATTCTCCTAAGGTAGAAAAGCCAGAATCTAGGAGTGTTCCAACATCGCCAGTCAGTAGGCCTAGCAGACAGCAAAAGCGAAGCAGGTCGCCTGCAACACCAAGCCCAAGGGAGGTATCTAAACGGAGGTCTTTATCCCTAGGGGCGCATCCAGATATAAAGTCTGAGACAGATTCTGACAGCCAACGGTCAGAGGGGGCACAAGAGGAACAATTGCGCAGATCAAAACATGCCACAAAGGGCAAACCACCAGAGCGATTTAAGGTGACAAGTGTATACGTAAATATGGCACAGTGTGAGCCAAATAGCTATATAGAGGTACAACAGCTTCCAAGCTCAGAAGCCGTAAAGTGGCAGGAAGCAATGGAAAAAGAGATGGCTTCAATGAAGTCTCTCGGTGTGTTTACAAGTACAGAGCTTCCGAAAGGGCAACAAGCTGTAGGTTGTTGATGGGTATATCGTTTAAAGCCCACAGCTACTGAGGAGTTGCAATATAAAGCCCGACTAGTTGCAAAAGGATTTTCGCAGCGCAAAGGTGTTCACTATTCTCAAATCTATGCCCCTACTTCAAGATCGGAGTCATTAAGAATGCTTCTAGCCTCTTCAGCTAAGAAGGGAAATAAGCTGTTTCATTTTGATGTCAATGTGGCTTATTTAAATGCAGACTTACAGGAGGAAGTCTATATGACACCACCACCAGGTTTTGAAGGAGACAAGCCAAACCAGGTCTGGCGCCTACACAAATCCATTTATGGGTTGAAACAGTCCGCCCGTAATTGGAATTCCTGCTTAAACGATGCTCTAGAGAGCATGGGGTTCAGAAAGAGTGCAGCAGATGCGTGTCTTTATCTAAAAGGCTCGGGATGTGAACAAGAAGCAGTTTTGATATTTGTTGATGATTTATTATACAGTGGAAAGGACGATAAACTTGCACAACAATTTGCCACAAAGCTTGGAGAAAAGTTTCAGATAAAATCACTAGGCACTGTATCTGTTTATCTAGGAGTTAAAATTCAGCAATTGGCTCAGCCAAGAAGCTAAGATCCAGCAGTTGCTGGAAAGGTTTAAAATGGACGACTGTGCTGGTATTAAAACCCCAATGGAGTTAAGTTACACAAAGGATGCTCAAGCCAAGCAACAGGCAGAGTTCAGTAATCCCAGGGTTTACCAGTCAGCGATAGGCAGTCTACTCCACATTGCACAGTGGACTCGGCCCGATATAACATATGCTGTCAACATGCTGTCTAGACAAGCTGGAAAACCATCAATGCATGCTTGGCAAGGAGTAAAAAGAGTTTTAAGGTATCTCCAAACTACCAAAAGGTTTCACTTAAAACTATCAGCAGAGGGCAGCACACAACTTGAATGTTGGGCCGACAGCAGTTGGGCAGATGCTGGACCAGATAGAAAATCAGTGTCAGGAATGGCGATAAAATTTGGAAATGCACTAATTGGTTGGAGATCAAGAAAGCAATCACTTATAGCTTTAAGTTCAACTGAATCTGAGTTCAATGCATTATCAGATGTATGTAGAGAACTGGAATTTTATAAGCAACTGGTACAAGAATTGTTTGGAGAATGTTCCCTACCTATCAGAGTGTGGGAAGACAATCAACCTTGTATTAAACTAGCTAAATCAGGTCAATTCAAGGCACTCACAAAACACTTGGATATCCGTTATCAAAATGTATGCCAAAGTGTAAAACAAGGTTTAATTGAACTAAAGTATTGTCTCAGCAGAGAATTTCGTGCAGCGGTTGAAGAAGGCAGGAGAGTCAGTACCTTTCAATGAAGAATCCTGGAGCAAGCACTTTGGAACTCAGGAAAAAACTTTATTTACAAAAGAAAAAAAAAACCTGGCGATAAAGCACACATACTTTTATCTCCGGCATAAAGAAAACTTTACTCTAAACTTAACTCATATCAGCAAACACTCCCATGGCCACAAACTGAGTCTGCGAGTCAGGTCAAAAGGGGGGGAAAACACACAGGTGAACTGACTATACAAACTAACTCACATTCCTGGATGCTTAATGACTTCCAGCTGCTCAGTGATTAGAGCGACTTGTTACCTCTTAACCCTTTAGTACCAACATAACAGCATCCACGTCACCCAGGAGACGGCAGCAGCAGAGATAAGAAAAAAAGAGTCGTTCCGTTGTCTGTAGAGGGAATTTCCTGGTCTGCATGGAGATATGTTTTCAACAGAGCCCAGTGACAGAAGTGTGCAGCTGTATTGAGGCAGCACCCAGTGTTGAAATTTTGCACCTGGGGCAGCAGTCCCTGTGGCCCCTCCCCCATGCTACACCACTCAGTGGATAGCACCTCTATGGACAGCTTTGAGCTGAACACAAATTGACAATAGTGAATGCCTTGCTGTGTAATGTGCAAAGCAAGAACTAGCCAAAAATTGTCCATTATGAGACATCTGAAGAGAAGCACCACTTACCTTTTCAATATGAGAGATATGTGACTCATGTCCTCCGTTCTTATTTATTAAGCCATGTAAATAGCACTTTACAAAGAATTAGCATGCAGGTCCCTGTTCTGAGGGTTTGACAAGGGAGGCAAAAGCGGGAGAGGAGGGGAAGAGAGGCAGATTAAACAGAGGAAGAATATTTGTCTCTTTCAGTTACATGTACTTAGGTTTAGTGACAATAGGCTTTTGGGACTCTGTTGCCACCTGCTTGTAACATCTAAAGCCTCCGGATTTCTTGCTCAGAACTGAGGAGCAACCAGGCGTTAATTCGAAGGCGCTCAGCCCTAGAATCCTTTTGTCAATACCAAGACCACACGTGAAGTGGTAACAGAGTACGGTAATTCACAATACTAGACCGATGACACTAAAGGCTCTATTTCTCATTTTCAAGGGAGCCTCGCCAACTTGGGAAACAACCCACAATGCACTGAGGGTCTCAGTGACTGAAGTGGAATATAGGGGTTCAGGTGATCCCTGAGGTACTCCCTGAGGTAAATTCATGCAAGCACCTGTTTTAACAATGGTGTTGCATGTTGTTGGCCAGATTCCCCCATCAGCAGTCTGGCTGCTGCAATCTGCACTAGCTTGAGCTTCCAAGCCAGACCCAAGGACAGCCCCACATAAAGTGCATTACAGTAATCCAGCCTTGAGGTTACCAACACTCCTTCTTTGGCGATCACTCGTAGCCAAGTAAGATTGTCTTCCATGAACATGGTACCGTATTTTTCGCTCTATAAGACGCACCAGACCATAAGACACACCTAGTTTTTGGAGGAGGAAAACAAGGAAAAAAATATTCTGAATCCCAGAAGCCAGAACAGCAAGAGGGATCTGGCTTCTGGGATAGCCTCTTGCTGTCCTGGCTTATGGGATAGCCGTGCACAGCTTCTCCTGGGCAGGGGGATGAAGGCTCCCCTAAGACAGAAGGCTCCCCTAAGGCAGAAGGCTCCCCTAAGAGCCACGCTCCCTTTAAAAAGCATGTGGAGCGTGTGTGCAGCTCTTGGGGGCTTTTCCCCAAGGAGGGAGAGGGGCAGCCACACAGCTCTTTAAAGGGAGTGCTGAGAAGAGCCTCCCACCTGCATTCACTCCATAAGACACACACACATTTCCCCTTACCTTTTAGGAGGCAAAAAGTGAGTCTTATAGAGCGAAAAATATGGTATTTAAAAGTGAGTCCATAAGTGACTGCGGAGGCCAATTCTGGATCCACATGTCCTTCCACAGTGGAGACACGGGTTTCCGGGTGGGAGTTGATCACAATGAGGGTTTGCCAAGTGTGCCTTCCTCTCAGCGCATTTCTCCCTTTCGTCCTGCATGTGAGTGTCTTCAAAACTCATGACACCTTTGGTAAAGGCTGTTCTCCAATTGGAGCGCTCACAGGCCAGCGTTTCCCAGTTGTCGTGTTTATACTACAGTGGTACCTCGGGTTACATATGCTTCAGGTTACATACGCTTCAGGTTACATACGCTTCAGGTTACAGACTCCGCTAACCCAGAAATAGTGCTTCAGGTTAAGAACTTTGCTTCAGGTTGAGAACAGAAATCGTGCTCCGGTGGCGTGGCGGCAGCAGGAGGCCGCATTAGCTAAAGTGGTGCTTCAGGTTAAGAACAGTTTCAGGTTAAGTACGGACCTCCAGAATGAATTAAATACTTAACCCGAGGTACCACTGTACTTTTTCTCTTTTTTTTACCAACACATAGACTGCAGTGGACAGGCTATCCCTGCCCAGGAATGGTCGTACCAGACAAAGTTGGTAAAAGGCCCTTCTAAGCCACTCTTCATTCTTTCTTTTTATTAAACAACACTAGCACTACCCAGAGTTTAATCTTACCTCTGATATTTTTTACTTGCTTATTTTGAAATGAAAACACTTGACAACACTCTATGGGGTTGCTTCGGCAGTGAGGGCATGCCCTCGGGGTATGACATTGTACTCCTTTGTACCCACTTCACTTTTAAGATGAATGTCGGGAGCTAAAACATGTCACGGAGAGATTAATTTTTACAAATGACTCTGTGTTCACAATATGCATGCGTTTCATTGCGAATTCCACCCAGCCGTCCTGGAAAACCTTTCGCTCAGTCGGAGAAAAATACGGCCCCAGAGGTGGGGAGGAGCGGGTAAGATGCGGTGAATCATCTGAGGCAATAATGCCAGAGTACACATTTCCGAGGTAACTAAAAATGCACATTAACTCAAAGGCGGGATGGAGAAGTTCATTTGCAGTCACAAGTAATAGCTTTTTCCTCCCACCTCACCCTACAAGCATTTATTTGATATCAAAGCAAAACCCGGTAAGTGACTCCCAAGGCTTGTTTCCACAGCTATCCTAAGGAAGACCAAAGCAATCGTGAAGCCTTTCCTCCACAGGAAGAATCCCTCAAAAGAAGCATTTACTAATCAGAGCAAAAGCAAATAAAATAATCCTGTCCCCTCTTCCCACTCCCTCTGGGATTCTGACTAACCTTGAGTTCAGATACACTGTTTGGGTTCCTGCTTATCCAACTGAGGAGGCAATTTGTTTGTTTTCTTCCATTATAGTGTGAACAATTGTCCTCGGGCCCAGGCAATGAAATTTCAAGGACTGCAGTCGTGACCTCTTCTTTCCTAAAGGATTTGCCAATAGGCTTCATGCTGTGCGCCTAGTTGGACTTGGGGAATCCTAATACGCAGTAATGCTGAAAAACAATAATCTCAGCCATCCTTGTTCTGCGTTTTCTTTCCGTTTCTGGACTGTCGTTTCCCATTATTTCTTTTCTGACATCGTCTCCTACTCCATCAATCAACTTTTGCAAATCTCTTAATGCAAGCCTTGTTTCAGATGCCTTAGCACAGTGGTTCTCAAACCCTCCCCCCCCCCACATGGACCACTTGAAGAATTGCCCCCCTCCCCTGCCTGTTGTAGCAATTGTAATGTGCTATGCTAGATGCCGCATGATTTTTAATTATATTTTTATTGCTTCTTGTATTTTTTTAATAGATTGTACTTTGTCGTATTCCATAGAATTCAGAATGCAATACAATAATAGACAAGAAATAAAAGAAGCAATAAAAATACAATTAAATATCAATAAGAATATTTAATGTGATGGGTCCCATTTTCATCACCTAAATGATGGTGGTCATGGAGCACTGGTGGTCCATGGACCAGAGTTTGAGAACCCCAGATTCAGCATGCATCATTCTGTGCTTTACTAAATTTGTGACCCTCACTTTGCAATTGTCACTGAGGTGAATAATGACCTCAGTGGGAGGGGCAGGATTTGCTTGCCTGAAAGGTACAGTACCATCATATTATAAAAGGGGAGGGGGCAGTTTCAAACACTCAAAGAAGCACCAACCATGAGGTGCAGTGAGGTTGCATCTGGGCAGCAAGGGGTTGCAAAGGGGCCACCACCACATTGACCCTGTTGCATGCCCGCTGCTCAGTACTGCCAGGTGCTTGTCACCACCTCCTGCCCCTCTGCTGCTGTGGGCACACACACCATCAAGGCCATGCCCCTCCACCGTGGCCTGAACGCCACCATGCCTCCTCCACTGACACCTAGCAGTGGCCTGGGTACCCCAGTACACTGGTGGTGGCGGAGGGGGGTACGTGAAGCAGACCAGGGCTCCGTAAGTGTGGCCATGGGTGGATTACTGTGGTGGAGGGCATGGCTGCAGCAATGGAGAAACAAGAGGAGGTAACTGCCCAGTAGTGGCAAGCAGCAGGCACTGGGCAGGGAGAGTCCGGCAGTGATCAGTGGGCATGTGGTAAGGAGCACAAGGGAGTGGCACTGCCAGGGGTTTTGCCTCAGGCAGCAAAATGTCCCAGGCCAGTTCTGACCAACATAACAATGAAAGAGGGGGTGAGCCCTTACCGTCATTGCAACCCAAAGATGCAAGACCTTGTGTTGTTGTTGTTTGTTTGTTTATATGCCACCCATCTGACTGGGTTGCCCCAGCCACTCTGGGCAGCTTCCAACAAATTATAAAACCACAGGAAAGCAACAAACATCAGAAACCTCCCTATACAAGGCTGCCTTCAGATGCCTTCTCAAAGTCAGGTGGTTGTTTATTTCCTTGACATCTGACGGATGGGCATTCCACAGGGCGGGCACAACTGCCTTGTTCCCTGTAAGCTCAGTTCTCGCAGCAGGCTGGCCTTACATCCTCCCTTCCCCAGCACCAATGCAAGGTGCCCTGTATAGCTGCAGCTCTTAGAGGCAGCTGCTTTTCACAAGGCAGGTGAAGGCCTGATATTAATCAGCACCTCTCCTCCTCTTCCCTTCAACGTACCTCCCTTCAACTGCCTCCCTTCAACGTACCTCCTTCTGCTGCCGCCTGCCCGATTCAGTTGGTCACCGTGCCAAAAAAAAAAAAAGGCCTTCTCATGGTGGCCTTGCTGTACAACTCCACTGTGAAGTGATCCCAAAATGATTCCTCTGGCAGATTGCACTTTCTCCTCATCAATGGTAATGATAGCAATCGAGTGCTGAGCAGCTATTGAAGGGGCCTCATCAATATGAATAATAATAACAGGGCAGTTTTCTCATTCTATGGGGAGTTTCCATAGCAACAAATGGCACCACTTCTAATCTCCAGTTTTAAAAACCCCATCGAAAATCACTTCTTCTTTTTTTGTAATTAAAAAAAAAAGACGTGTGAGAAATACCTGTTACAAACACTGGTTTCCATTTGTTTAAATCTGTGCAACCAGCACCACGGTGTGGCCATAGTGGATAATTTCACTCCAGCTTCACAAATAATAGCTCTTAAAAGTAGACATTCCTTGGCATTTAAATATATGTATATATAGGTCCCCTGGGTCTAAGATTAAGGTTCTTTTTCAGGAAGCTGAAGAGCTCGTGAGCATGTCCAAATAATAATGAAAGCAATGGACATTTCTTATTTATTGCAGGACATATAAACAGATTTATTGACAGTGGCCTCATTCGGGTGTCAGTTTAAACCAGAAGTAGGGATATTTTTTTCAGCCCAAGGGCCACATTGCCTCATGCACAACCTTATGGGGGCCACGTGACAGTGGCCGGTGTGGCACCAGATGGGACACTTACATTTGCACAGTAGGCCGCAGCCCAACAACGCAAAAGTCACTGGTTTCTACATGTACATCTCTCCATACAGACAAGCTGGAGGTATGGTTGCAGTTCAAGGATACATTCCAGCTAGGCCAAAAGTAAAATAAAGTAGAGCAGGTACAGGGAGAGATGTGACCCAAGGAAAGTACAGAAGGCCATAGAGAGAGACCTGGAGGGCAACATTTCACCCCTTGGACCTTAATTAAACTAAGCTATGGTTTGAAGGTGAACATGGCAGTATGCTGTTGCACGCTGCCAAAATCACCAGCGTTTTGCTCTTCCCTGTGCCTGATGCTGTCGGAAGCTGAGCAATAATGTGGCTTCTTGGCACGTCTGCAACCCAGGATTTATGGTGTGTGTGTGTGTGTGTGTGTAGGTAAAGGACCCCTGGACGGTTAAGTCCAGTCAAAGGCAACCATGGGGTTGTGGTGCTCATTTCGCTTTTCAGGCCAAGGGAGCTGGCGTTTGTCCACAGAGTTTTCCGGGTCATGTGGCCAGCATGACTAAACCACTACTGGCGCACGGAGGACCATGACTAGTGCCAGAGTGCATGGAAACACCGTTTACCTTCCCGCTGCAGTGGTACCTATTTATCTCCTTGCACTAGCGTGCTTTCAAACTGAGAGGTTGGCAGGAGCTGGGACAGAGCAGCGGGAAGTTACCCCATCACGGGGATTCGAACTGCCGACCTTCCAATCAGCAAGCCCAAGAGGCTCAGTAGTTTAGACCACAGGGCCACCCCTGTCTGTCTGTCTATCTATCTATCTATCTATCTATCTATCTATCTATCTATCTATCTCTATATCTCCTTCATTTCCCCCTGAACCAGGACTCAAGGCTGCTCAAAAAAAATTAAAACAAACATGGATAAAGCACAGAAAGCTACAAACATATAAAAGATGATAGTGAGAGAAAAAAAAGTACTTAAATGATACCAGAATTAAAACAATATAAAATCAAATCTATAAAATCTGGAGCACTTCCACCTACGAAGACAGTTTACATTTGTGATTTTTAAAATTTATTTTAAAAGGGTAAGGGGAGGCACAGTAGAGGTGTACAAATTTAGGCATAGTGTGGAGAAGGTAAATAGAGAGAATTTTGTCTCCTTTGTTAAACCTAGACTTCAATGGCATTCAGTGAAGCTGATCGGCAGGAAATTAAGGACAGAGAAAAGGAGGAGATACCTGGGACTCTTCACTGACTCATCACTTCCAAGGATTCAGCTATACAGCTGCAAATAAAATGTTTTAAGTGTGTTGTAAAGTGCAATATACAAATGTGACACTAGATGATGGTGAGTTATGGCAAATTCAATATATTTTTCAAAACGTTTTTTAAAAAAGCATTTTCACAGCGGTTTTTTATGTGTGTGTAGATTCCACCTTCACCTCCCTCCTTCCACTCTCCTGCTTCAGCTTCTGATTCCGGACTTCTCTCTGCCACACACTCTCCCAGCTCACTAAGCCCTGCTATCTCTTCAGCATCTGACACCCCCTCTTCAGTCTTCTCCCTCTTCTCCTTCTGACCACTTACTATTGTCCCACCACCACTCCCCAGGCTTTGAGCCTTCTTCCCTTGATGGTTCATCAGCTGCTTCCTCCCACCATTCCTCTGCGTCCAACCAGTCCATGATGGTTTGCAGATCCCACATCTTCCAGTTCATTCATGAGTTTTCAGCTCTTTCACAAAAATGGTAGGTGTCTAAAATTTTCGGCAGCATTCACCTAACCAGCCCCACCACCAAAATTGTCGGGGGTGGTTGTTCCAGAACAGCTTGTGAAGATGGAACACTTGGAAGAATGCAATGTACCACCCTTTGAATTACCTATATAAAGCCAGCTGCCCTGGCCAGTTTATGAAGGAGAAAGATTTCATTTTGATCCATGAGATTTTATAGGGTCAAACTAGTTTGAAAATTCATCCCCCTGTGACCTACTAAATCAGGCTTGAAATGTGCCTTTTGCTTGGAAATGTATGGAACATTACAAGGAATGTTTGAAAGCTTCCCTGTCCAAACACAGAAGCAACACAAAGCAGCACTTAGCAGAGTGGGAGGGAGATTTTTACTTTGCCAGTATTTTAAACAACATACATGCACAGTTGATGCATTTCCACTCTCTCTGCATAAACAGCCCTCTGAAAAAGAGAATCGATATTGCATCTCCCACTTACACTTCTGCTACATTGTGGGATCAATAGAGGTTGAATTTCCCACTTTATTTAAATGTAAACTTTAAAGCATTTGCAGAGTATTGTATGGTGGGAGGAAACACACGCAAAAGAACCTGCCCTAGGTTATATCCACACTGCAGCCTGAAACTAGTGTGACCATCATTTCCTAGTTCCTAGGGAACTAATGGAATTGTAGTTAAGAACATAAGAGCCTCCTGATACAGCATCCTGTTCTCACACTGGCTATTCAGATACCTGTGGGAAACCTACAAGCAGAACGTGAGTGCAAGAACTCTCTTCCCTCCTGTGGTTTTCAGTAAGTCCACTTCACTTCATTGTGGGGAAGAGTTGCGGTGGACCATGTGGCCACCCACTCTCCCCCAGGGGCGGGGGACAAAGTCCCACGTTGCCTGGGGATCCCGGCTGCATCAGCACTCTGCCAGCCAATCTGCTGGCTGGTGGGGGCATGGCCGGGACCTTTTAATCGGGGTTCCTCTTGGCTCGCTCCCTCAATCACCCACCCTCCCTACCTTTTTTGCAGGTTTTCATTGGCCTTGCTATGGACCTTGGTTGGTCGCCATTGAGGGGCCTGGTAGGAATTTTTCCATTTGGCAAAATTGGCATGGGCCATTTGGTTTTTGCCTACCTCGCAGCAATCGTCACAACTTTGTAAGGTTTTGCGGTTAGGCATTGTTTGACCTTTTGATGGGGAGGGGAGGTGCGGCCATCACCTGCCCCTCCAAGCTTAAGGGTATTCCGTTAAAGGAATCCGGGGGTGTGGATCTTGTCCAAAACCTGGGCCGGGGCATAACTCCATCGGGAACACCTGGGGAAGCTTGAGTTGGTCTGTATCAACAGGGCTCCCCCTTCTGGTGGTTTACACTTACCGGACTCCCTGCGCTACGGGCCGGAGTCCGATATAGCTGGGTCCATTCAATGACTAAGCCAATAACACTCACAGTCTGTAATCAATAAAGTTGTGGCCAAATTTGCCCAATAACATTAACCTAATATCCGTGTCCTGGTGTGTTCTATTCCTCAACGAGGGGTCGTTGCGGGGTCTAGACACGCAAATGGTATTCAGAACCATATTGCCTCCAAGTCTGGATGCAGTTGTATAACCTCCATCATGGCTGAAAGCCATTGATAGCCTTATCTTCCATGAATTTGGCTAATTCTCTTCTAAAGCCACCCAAGTTGGTGGCCATCATTTCTTCCTGTGGCAGCGAGTTCCATAGTTTAGCTGTGTACTGTCTAAACAAGTCTTTCATCTGTCCTGAACCTTCCACCATTCAGCTTCATTGAATGTCCACAACTTCTGACATTATGAGTGAAGAAGAAAAACTTTCTTCTACCCGCTTTCTCTACGCCATACAGTGGTACCTCGCAAGACGAAATTAATTCGTTCCGCGAGTTTTTTGTCTTGCGAAGCACGTTTTCCCATAGGAATGCATTGAAAATCAATTAATGCATTCCTATGGAAACCGCTTGCCGGGCTGGCGGTGCGGAGAAGGGCTTTTCTCCCCACCGCAAGCCTTCAGGACAGGTCCGGGAACAGAGGGGAAGGCGTGCAGCGCTTCTCCTCTGTTCCCGGGGCTTGCAGTGGGAGGAGGGTTTTTCCTCCCCACCGCCAACATTAAGAACAGCATTCAGAACAGCCATCCAAAGGCTGCCGCGGGGAGAAGGGCTCTCCGCCCCACCGCCAGCCTTCGGAGCAGCCTTCCGAAGGCTGGCGGCGGGAGGTCTCTCCGCCCCACCGCCAGCCTTCGGAGCAGCCTTCCGAAGGCTGGCGGCGGGAGGAGGTCTCTCCGCCCCACCGCCAGCCTTCGGAGGAGCCTTCCGAAGCCTGGCGGGGGGAGGAGGTCTCTCCGCCCCACCGCCAGCCTTCGGAGGAGGTCCGAGGACAGTGGGGAAGACGCGCTGCGCTTCCCCGCTGTCCCCGGAGATTTCCCTATGGGCTTTCGTCTTGCGAAGGAAGCCCATAGGGAAATTCGTCTGGCGAAGCACCTCGAAAAACGGAAAACTCTTTCTTCTTGCGAGTTTTCCGTCTTGCGAGGCATTCGTCTTGTGAGGTACCACTGTACATAATTCTATACACTTGGAACCTCCTGCTCACCTTGTCTTTAACCTAAAAGTCCCAGATACGGCAACCTTTCCTTATAAGGGGAGTTATGTATAAGGGGAGTTGATCATTTGGGTTGCCCTTTTCTGAACCTTTTCCAACTCTACAATATCTCGTTTGAGATGAAACGTCCGGAACTGCACACAGTATTCCAAATGCTTTCACACCATAGATTTGTATAATGGCATTATAATATCGGCAGTTTTATTTTCAGCTCCTTTCCTAATGATCCCTAGCATGGGATTTGCCTTTTTCCGCCGCTGTCGCACACTTCATTAAGCTACCCACTACGAACCCAAGGCCTTGTTCCTCATCAGTCAACCACCAGTTCAGACGCTGAATGAAATGAAATTAAGGGGTTCTGCCCCAACATGCATCACTTTGTTTGCCTTGAATTGCATTTGCCATTTACAACCCATTCACTCGGTTTGGAGAGGTCCTTTTGGAGCTGCTCTTAATCTCTCTCTCTCTCTCTCTCTCTCTCTCTCTCTCTCTCTCACAACACTGAACAATTTAGTATTGACAGCAAACTTCACCACTTCATTGCTTACTGCTAAGCTAGGACTTGCCGATCAGAAGGTCGGCGGTTCGAATCCCTGCTAAGGGGTGAGCTCCCATTGCTCTGTCCCAGCTCCTCCCAACCTAGCAGTTCGAAAGCACGTCAAAGTGTAGATAAATAGGTACCACTCCGGTGGGAAGGTAAACGGCGTTTCCGTGCACTGCTCTGGTTCACCAGAAGCAGCTTAGTCATGCTGGCCACATGACCCAGAAGCTGTACGCCGGTTTCCTCGGCCAATAAAGCGAGATGAGTGCCGCAACCCCAGAGTTGGTCACGACTGCACCTAATGGTCAGGGGTCCCTTTACCTTACCTTTAACCCTAGATCAGTTATGAACAAGTTAAAAAGCCCAGGTCCCAATACCTATCCTTGGGGGCTTCTGATTTCTTCATCTTTCCATTCAGAGAACTGTGACTTCTGTGAGCAGAGCCAGGGAATGACTAAACGAATTCTCAGCCAGTGATATATCTTATAAAACTAATTCCCAGAGTTATTTGGAGGACACTATGACAATTAAGTGGCATAAAACAGATCTAAGTTAGTAGTGTGGAGCATAGCAAGTGCTAGGTAAGAAGAGAAAACTCATCTTTTGGTTCCCACATCAAAAGCCTTGGAACTCAACATTCAATGAGCAAGTTCTCAATAGCCTATCCTTGCAGAAGAAGTGCCTGGGACACTAGAGCTTTATAATCCAGCCAAGTGGGCCCCATGGAGCTGATTGACCAGATGTAAGAGAGAGTAATGCAGAATGGTCAAAGTAAATTTAAGAGAATATGGAGGAGAGTTTGCAAAATCAAAGACAAAGATATAACTAAACATGGTTTAGCACAGTGGTTCCCAATTAGCTAATTACTGAGGACCCCCTATTTTTCAAAAGCCAAGTGATGCACCCCGTGGTTCAGGAATTCTGGAAACAACCAAAGATTGAAGCCGTGCAACATCATCATTATAAAGTTCCTATGGACTCGCTCTCTATGTTTGCACCTTAAATTCTACCTACCCCAGCTAGCGGACCACATTATGTTTTTATTCTAAGATTTCAAATTCAGTAAGGACATTAACACTGCACTCCTGGTATCACAGGGAATATTTATTATTTTTATAAACTAAGTTTGCCAGTTCATTTTTTAAAAAATGCACAGCTAGAGAACATGATTACCATTTTTCAATTCTGTTTTTTAACACTAACCACATTTTAAAACATGAGTACCGTATTTTTCGTCCCATAGGATGCTCCGTCCCATAGGATGCACCTGCTTTTTTGGGGGGGAAATAAAGGAATTTTTTCCCCTTTATTCCCCCCCCAAAACCAGGCCGGGGAACAGTGGGATGGCAGCGCTGGCCTCCCCGCTGTCCCCCAAGCTTGTGGGGCTGGCCGATGTCTGCCCGGCGCGAGGGGCGCTCTGCTTCAGGGCGCCCCACGCGCCGGGCGGCAGGCTGCGGATACCTGCGCGAAGCACGGGGCGTCCTCCGGAGGGCGCCCCGTGCTCCGCGCTGCCGGCTACCGCCCGCAAGCCTTGCACGCCCGGGGGGAGTTCCCCCGGGCGCGCAAGGCTTGCCGACACCTGCGCGAAGCACGGGGCGTCCGTGAAGGGCGCCCCATGCTCCGCGCTGCAGGCTGCCGTCCGCAAGCCTTGCGCGCCCGGGGGGAGTTCCCCCGGGCGCGCAAGGCTTGCCGACACCTGCGCGAAGCACGGGGCGTCCTCCGAAGGGTGCCCCGTGCTCCGCGCTGCCGGCGGCCACCTGCAAGCCGTGCGCGCCAGGGGGGAGTTCCCCCGGGCGCGCAAGGCTTGCCGACACCTGCGTGAAGCATGGGGCGTCCTCCGAAGGGCGCCCCGTGCTCCGCGCTGCAGGCTGCCGCCTTTAAGTCTTGCGCGCCGGGGGGATCTCTCCCCCCGGGCGCGCAAGGCTTGCGGACACCTACGTGAAGCACGGCGCATCCTCCAGAGGGCGCCCCGTGCTCCGCGCTGCAGGCTGCCGCCCGCAAGCCTTGCGCTCCCTGGGGGAGATCCCCCGGGCGCGCAAGGCTTGCGGACACCTGCGTGAAGCACGGCGCATCCTCCGGAGGGCGCCCCGTGCTCCGCGCTGCAGGCTGCCGCCTGCAAGCCTTGCGCGCCCGGGGGGAACACCCCCCGGGCATGCAAAGCTGGCGGATAGCTTCCTGGAGCCTGGAGAGCGAGAGGGGTCGGTGCGCACCAACGCCTCTTTTTTTTTTTTTTTATAATATTTTTTATTACGTTTCTTTCCAAATTTTATACATTACAAACAAATAAGGAGTTTACAAGAAACCATTTTTTTTTTTTTTAACAAAAATCCCAACTTGGACTTCCCCACCCCTTCCGATTCTGCGTTCTTTATATTAACAATGTCAGCAATTTGTTACCTTATGTCATACCTTATTGTAACTTTTACATGTTATGTATCTATATTCAATGTATTATGTCACAATTTTTATACCTTTAAAATAAACGTAACATGTTCAATTTCATATTATCTCCTTTTCTCTTTTATCACTTAGTTTACTATTTACTTAATCATAATTGCTAAAGCGTATCATTTCCAAATCATGCACCGTCTTAAGATTCATACAGTTTGTAATACTTTTGCAAGTAGTCTTTAAACTTTTTCCAGTCCACCTCAATTGTTTCTACATCCAAATCTCGGATTCTGCCGGTCAGTTCAGCTATCTCCATGTAGTCCATCAACTGCATCTGCCATTCCTCCAGCGTGGGTAAATCTTGTGTCTTCCAGTTCTTTGCGATGAGTATTCTTGCTGCTGTACTAGCATACATAAACAAAGTTCTGTCCTTCTTTAACACTTTCTGGTCTACCATGCCCAACAGGAAGGCCTCTGGTTTCTTGGGAAAGGTATACCTAAATACCTTTTTCAACTCATTGTAAATCATTTCCCAGAAAGCCTTAACCTTTGGGCATGTCCACCAGAGGTGAAAGAAAGTCCCCTCTGCTTCCTTACACTTCCAACATTTATTGTCAGACAGGTGATGTATCTTAGCTAACTTGACTGGGGTCATGTACCACCGGTATATCATTTTCATAATGTTTTCCTTCAAGGCCGTACTGGCCGTGAATTTCATTCCGGTGTTCCATAACCTTTCCCAGTCTTCAAACATAATGTTGTGTCCAACATCCTGTGCCCATTTAATCATAGCAGATTTAACTGTCTCATCCTGTAAATTCCACATAAGCAGCAAGTTATACATTCTAGATAACAGCTTTGTCTTTGGTTCTAACAATTCTGTCTCTAGTTTCGACTTTTCCACCTGGAAACCAACTTTTTTGTCCATTTTGAAAACCTCTTGAATTTGAGCATAATGTAGCCAATCTCGCACCTTATTTTTTAGTTTGTCCTGGCTCTGCAACTTCCAATTGTCTCCAATTTTTTCAGTCAATTCCCAATATTTCGGCCAATAGGCCTCCATATTGGGTCTTTTTCGGGCCTTGGCCTCCACTGGTGATAGCCACCTCGGAGTTTTACTCTCTAGTAAGTCTTTATATTTCATCCAGACTGCGAAAATTGCTTTTCTGACAATGTGGCTTTTAAACAATTTATGTGCTTTAACCTTGTCGTACCATAGGTATGCGTGCCATCCAAAAGCATTATTAAAACCTTCCAGATCTAGGACATCGGTGTTTTCCAACAAAAACCAATCTTTCAGCCAGCAGAAGGCTGCAGCTTCATAATACAACCTCAAGTCCGGCAGGGCAAACCCCCCTCTTTCTTTCGAATCTGTTAATATTTTAAACTTTATTCGGGGCTTTTTGCCCTGCCAGATAAATCTAGATATATCCTTCTGCCATTTTCCAAAGCAATCCACTCTGTCCACGATCTGTAAGGTTTGAAACAAAAATAACATTTTCGGCAACACATTCATTTTTATAGCTGCAATTCTTCCCAACAAGGAAAGTTTCAATCTTGACCAAATTTCTAAATCCTTTTTAACTTCCAACCAACATTTCTCATAATTATCCTTAAATAAATTCAAATTCTTGGAGGACAAATAGATCCCAAGGTATTTCACTTTTTTAACCACATTCAGTTCTGTTTCTCTCTGAAACCCCTCTGTTTCTGTAATTGTTAAATTTTTGGTCAGAACCTTAGTTTTTTGTTTATTCAACCTAAATCCCGCCACCCGACCAAATTCAGATATAAGTTCGAGAACTCTTTTTGTACTGGATTCTGGCTCCTGCAGTGTCAAAACTAGGTCATCTGCAAAAGCTTTCAGTTTATATTGTTTCACTCCGACCTCTATCCCTTGTACCAACCGGTCCTCTCTGATCATATTCAATAGCACCTCCAGGACTGAAATAAATAACAGAGGGGATAGAGGGCACCCTTGTCGTGTCCCTTTTTCAATTTTAAATTCCTCCGTCACCACATTGTTCACTATTAATTTAGCTTTTTGTTCTGAATAGATTGCATGTAATCCATTCTCAAACCCCCGTCCCACTCCCATCCCTTCCAAGTTCTTCTTCATAAACATCCAAGATATGTTGTCAAATGCTTTCTCCGCATCAATAAAGATTAACACCGCCCTTGTGTTCCTGTTAGTCTGCAAAAGTTCTAAAATGTCAATGATGTTTCTAGTGTTCTCATATAAATGTCTACCAGGGAGAAAGCCAGCTTGGTCTTTATGAATTACTTCATTTAAGACTTTTTTAAGTCTATTTGCCAAAATGTCTGCAAATATTTTGTAATCCACATTTAGGAGTGAGATGGGACGGTAGTTTTTAAGCTGAGTCTTTTCAGATTCTGACTTAGGTATCAATGTGATGAAGGCTTCTTTCCACGTTTCTGGTGCCCTCTTCCCATCCATAATCTGGTTACATACCTCCAACAAAGGTTGTATCAAATAGTCCTTCAGAACCTTGTAATATTTGGAGGTAAGTCCATCCGGGCCTGGAGATTTGCCTAGTTGCATATTCTGAATGGCACCTTCAATTTCCTGTGAGGTTATTGTAGAGTTCAAGATTGATCTTTTATCTTGAGTTATTTTTGATAGTCCATTTATCTTTAAAAATTGATCTATCTCTGATTCTTTCTGGGGCCCCTGTGCATACAGTTCTTTGAAGTATCTGTGGAAGCACCTCCTAATTTCTTCTGGTTTCTGTACGATCCTTCCATCAATCTCTAGATTTGTTATCGTGTTTAGCTTTTGTCTTTTTTTCAGCTGCCAAGCTAGCAGCTTTCCACATTTATTTGCTGATTCAAAAGATCTTTGCTTCATCTGTTTTATTTTCCATTCAATCTCCTGATTAATCAATTTTGAGTATTCTGCTTGGTGGAATTTAATTTCTCTCAGCACCTCCTTGGACTTTGGTTTGGTTCTCAGTTTTTTTTCTCCTTGGTGTATTTTCTCCAATATTTTGTCCTTCTTTCCGTTCCAGAGTTTTTTCTTGATTGAATTCTGTTGTATCAGAAACCCTCTCATAAGAGCTTTGCTTGCGTCCCAGATCGTTCTTTTTTCAACTGTAGTATTCAGATTTATCTCAAAATAGTCCTTTAATGTTTTTTGGGCCTTTTTCACAATCTCTTGATCTCTTAGTAGTGTGTCATTCATTCTCCATCTGAAGGAACCGGGTTGAGTTAATCTAAGTTCTATTTTCAAGGCGTTGTGGTCGGAGCATGTTTTTGGGCAGATTTCCACCTTTTTAGTCTTGGGTGCCAGCCCCCTGGAGGTCCAGATTTGGTCGATCCTTGACCAAGACAGGTGGGCCTCAGAGAAAAAAGTTCCTTCTTTACCTAGGGGGTTCTTTGTCCTCCATATGTCGATCAAATCCAGATTGTCAGTCAGTTCGAAAAAAGTTTTGGGCAGTCTGCCGTCTGATGTTAAGTTTTGGTTGTAAGACTTATCCATATGTGTAGACACCACTCCATTCATATCTCCCATCATTATGATGTTAGCATAATCCAGATAGTCCAGCAACGTCTCATGCAGCTTCTTGAAAAATTCTGATTTCCCGTCATTTGGGGCATAAATTCCTAATATCAATATTTTTTCTCCTTGGGTTTGAATTTCAATTGCCAAAATTCTTCCTTGTTCATCCTTAAATAGAAATTTGGGTATCAGGCTCTCCTTAGCGTAGATCACCACTCCTCTTTTCTTTACTTTGTCAGACGAAATAAATTCTTGGCCTAATCTTTTATTTACCAAAACCTTCCTGTGGAGCCTGGTCACATGGGTTTCTTGTAGGCAAATAATGTCCAATTGTTCTTTCTTCAATATGTGAAATAACCTCCTTCTTTTCTCCGGGGAATTTCCGCCATTTATATTCCAACTGAGTAGCCGCAGAGACATCCTGAACTATTCTGCTACACCTAGAGCGGTGTATCTTCTTTCTCCTCTGGTTCCGAAGGTGCAGGTATTGCTCCACCTGGGTTGGGTATAGGCCAATTAGCTGCTGCTTCTTTTTGGAGGTCTTCTCCGTGATCGTGCTGGAACTTTTGTAAGTCCTCTGGTGATCTTATTTTAACCTTCTTCTGTTTGTAAGTGAATGATAGCCCTTGTGGGAACTCCCACCTGTAAGGAATTGTGTTGAGTCTCAGCAACTTAGCCAAATCTGAGTAGGTGGCTCTCAAGTCCAATAACTGTTTAGGAATATCTCGGTAAATTTCCACCCTTTTCTCTTGTATCACAATTGAGTTTTTGAAGTGTAGGCCTAGTATTTTGTCTCTCTCCTCCCTTGATCTCAAAGCTATTAAGCAGTCTCTGGATCTATCTTTTCTTACTAATCTTCCCAACCGAAAAGCCGATACAATTTTGAAATCAATTTCTTCTTTTAAGTCCCAGAACTTTGTAAACTCTGTTGTCAAAAGTCCTTTCAAATCTTCTTGTTCAATTTCTGGGACTGCCCTTAGTCTGAGGTTGGTCTCGCGATTTTTCAATTCCACCAACGAGAGATAGGTTTGTTGGTCCCCTATCTGTTTATGAAGAGGCTTGACTTCCGCTTTAACTTCCTCGACTTCTTTTTTAGCTGATGTTGCAATTTGAACGGCTTCCCCTGCCAGTTTACGATTCTCTTCTGTTGCTCCTTGCAATTTTTCAATTGCTTGGGTATGTTGGGAAACCTGATCTGTCAATTTTTGGATCGAGGATGTTGCTTGGTCAATTTTTGTTGATTGGTTATCAATTTTTTGATTTATTGCTGACAATTGTTCCAAAACTTGTTTCAGTACTGCCTCAGCTCCTCCTGCTGCCATATCTTCCTCTTCAGATTTTTCAGGCTTTTCGGTTTCTACTTTTTGTGTCGCAAGCACAGCTGGAACTGATAATCTACGTCCCTGAGTTAAAGTTGTTTGCAAAAGCTGTGCTTGCTTTTTTGCTTTCTCTTTCTCCTTAGCTTCCTTAGCTTTGGCTGCTCTTGTCTTTCCTGTGCCACTCATCAGTCAACGTTCAAGGTCAAGTGTTGTAATCCCATGGGAAAGGCAAGTCCAGAATTAAAAACAGTCTATTGAGAGAAGGTAAACAGAGAAACTTTCCCAGGCCTCTATATTCCCAATGTCCTCTAGGGGGAGTGCCACCAAAGTTTTAGTAAGAAGAAGGTAACTTTCCGCAATTAAAGTCTCTTTGTTCCAACTTTAAAAACAATTTTAAAAGCAAATTAGTTCCAGCACGCTAAAAGAAAGGTCCTGCAGAGCCCTTTTAAACATATAACAAAGTTCCAGCAAGGTGCCTGCAATTGTATCCACTTCAGCTAGGTGAGCTCAAAATTACACTATCCAGTTACAAAAGTATCTGGAAGCTTGCAACAGTTCCGCAGTTTAAACAACTTTACCCGGCCACCCGGGAATTTGGGGTTAGAGTCTTCCCTTGCCCTTGGGGTGTCCGCTCCAGGTCAATTTTATGCTGTATTTATTCTTTAAAAGTAAAATTCAAATGTGCACGAAAGTCCCGATTTAAAGCTTCAAAGCTTCCCTGTTCACAGCGCTTTCCGCTCTTTAGACCGTCTGCTTTGATCTTGAAAGCAGTGTCGGAAGACGGACTTCCTCTTTCTCGTCTCCCGTTTTTAGCCAAATTTTCCGATTTGATTTGTAGAATCTTAGGTCCTTACTCACGGGTTTGATGTTTCAGCCCGATGTTTCTTGGAAGAAAGGTCAGCGCTCATCCGTGACAGCCGCGCGGCTTCGCCTCCGCAGAAAGAGCGATGAACCCACAGCACCGCTCCCCCTCCTTCACTCCGGAGCCCCTTACGGGGTTCCTTTTGTGATTTCGGGGTCGCTCCAGGTGCCCGCCGGGTCCCACGGCCACGGACTCACTCTGCCCGTGGTTTATCTTGATGGGTTGCCGCTGCGCCGTCGCGAGCAACCCTTTTCTGCGGTGCCCCTCTTCAGAGCTCGAAGAGGTCCGCCATCACGGTTTTGCGCCGCCTCCGGAAGTGCACACCAACGCCTCTTGCTCTCCAGGCTTCAGCGAAAGCCTGCATTCGCCCCATAGGACGCACACACATTTCCCCTTCATTTTTGGAGGGGAAAAAGTGCGTCCTATAGGGCGAAAAATACGGTAGGTAAATGATGGGTCATGTGAAATCTTTAAGGTAGCTTTCTGCAGTCCAAAGGAAGTTTTCTAGAGAACCCTATAATCACACCTCTTATTTAAAGGAAATCTGATGGTAATATATGTAAATGTTTCAGAGAAAGGAGATCTGATTTAAGTAAGGCCAATTACACCTGAACATAGCATGCCAATTTCTGAAGTCCTCCAAGTGTTTCATCTTACAAAGCCATGAATGAAGCTTTTAAATCTGCAGGGTACCATCCAAATTGGCAAAAAAAGTTCAGGTTCCATTCAGTTGTAGCAGAGGTATATGCAGGACTGGGTGAATTCTGCAATCCTATACAACTGCATGGGGCCCAAAGGTTAGGGCAGGGCTCCAGGCCTCAGAGATTTATTGTTCCTCCATATGACTAGCAGAAGACAAAGAAATATTTAAAAAGGGGGGGGTTACTTAACCTGCATAATTAATAGAGGTCACAGAATTCAGCTTTTTCTGATGCAGAATTTAGGTTATGCTGGTACTCTTTTAAAGGGGAAAGTATACAAAGGCCAGCATGTATGTACATCTTATTTATCCAGCTTCGGCACAATGAAATTGAACCACAATTAGGAATAACAAAAATATTAACAGAAATACAACATCTGGAACTTGTTCTTCCAAAAGATAAAGTTATGGTAGTCCAAAGAACTCCATAAATTTCACTTAGGTTGTCTTACCGATTATGGTTTCCACACAGATTCATACTGAACTCAAGTTTCTTCCAAATTTTCCATTTCTTAAAAAAGTCCATCTCACAGATTCAGTTTAAACATTCTGTCAACTATTTGTTGCAGGGTTTTTTGAAAACAAAAACCCAAAACAATTATTGTCACTATTCAGGTTACATCACAAATAAATGCAAGCACCAAACAGCTGTCTTGCTTTGTTTTATTTTGTTTTGTTTTTAAAAGACACTAGCTGGATTCCATTAGAATTCACTATGGAATGAACCAAATGTTATTGTACTGACACGATAAAAAAACCAGCTGCCCTGTTCTCTGCATCTGCCATCCAACCTTCTTCTGCCAAACCATCCAATGATACCACAATTGAGTTCAGGCTGAGGCTGCTCAGAGTCCTATGTGGCTCCTGGTTCCGATTCAGCAGGTTGTGCTGCCATCGCTTTCAAGCGAAAATTCACATCTTCTTCATCTTTTTCTTGCTGCGTTGGTTAAAGACCGGTGATGATCCCATCAGGCTGTCAGGGGAAGGAGAAGCATAGCTGCTTTCAGAACCATCTGGGCTCTGCGGCATGCCAGCTTCACTCATGCCTGACATGGGCTCCTCAAACACGTCGCTGCCCAGGACCCCATGGTGCCCATGGACGTGGCCTTCCTCACTCTCTTGTGGCTCTATTTTCACCGGAAGGTTCCAGAGAGGGGAAGTGTTCACTTCGCCACCTAAAAGGCAGTTGGGGGCAGGGTAGAGAGAGAGAGAGACTTTACTCATCAGATGAGCAAAAGATACAAAACATAGATATGATGAAAACAAGAGACCAGGTAGACTAGCTAGTCTGCATAAATAACATGTTAAGGAATAGGGAGTTGGCATATAAAAACTGCTAACACTTTACTCATGAAGTCTTATTTTTATATCAGGATTAGGCAACGTGTGGTTGGACTGCAAATCCCATCTTCCATTGGCCATGCTGGCTGAGGCCGGTGGGAGTTGAAGCCCCACAACCTCTGGAGGGTCATCGGTTCCCCAGGCCTAGTATATATGGAAGGTTTCAGAAGTTTTGGTGAATTCTGAGGAGAAAGTGAACTAAGTAAAGAGAAGAGTGAACTGTGCTGAACCAATGTACTCAATGGAGACTGGGCTGCTAATCCTGGAGACAAGGAAACGTCCAGCAACAAAGGACAACGTGTTAAAAAGCCATTTTATCATCCTAAGACAGTGTAGCTTTAATGTGCTCGGCAACAGTACCCACTGGGTGCCTGGTGGGACACTCTTCAGCAACTTGGTGAACAGCCTACAGAGCTTGTCAGGGAAAGAGCAGAATAATGGCATTTTTCATTGATAAGCAACAATCCACCATCAGAGAATCACAAGGCATTTTGTATACTTATAGAATGTTAGCCTCTTTCCTCAAGCAGTAAAGCACTAACATTGAACTTTTCAGTGGAATCATTTGCATCCCCAAATGACTTAGGGATCCCTCGCTACATTTCACATTTCAGAGGCCATACACAAAAGCAATGAGCTCCAGCAGAACAAACAGACTTGTGTTTTCAAAGCCCAGTTAAAACAGAGCGGGATATCTAGACTCCTTTAGCTACATATGCAGCTAAGATTAAAGTTAATAGGAGAAAAGACATGAAATGTTTTGAGGGGGTTTAATTGGGTTTCTTAATTGCATGGCACAATGGATTCACACCAATGAAATTAAGTAGGCTTTACAACCATCAAAGATTAAAAATTATAAAGACTATTGCCCTTTGTTTGCTTAGCCTTTAGAATGGATTAACATTCCATTTTCAAACTTTATTTTAACTACTGCTAGGAACTTTACTAAATTTTATTGCAAATTTGAAGGCAGAAGGGTAGGCTCCAGTTCATCACCAACAGTACCCTTGATTGTAGCAACATTTCCCCCCTAGCTTTATTCACCACTTTTTAAAAATCAAGAGGCTCAATAACCAAAAATGTGAAAAATGATGGAACTTCTAAACTAATATCCAAGTATCTCCCTTCTACTAGCACTATTACAAAGGCACTGCCTTCAACTAAGCCACACTTTGTAGCATTTTCCATTTCAAAACAAAGATCAACACAGCACTTAAAAGCATCTCGGTTTCCTCTTTTATGAGTCAAGGGTCTACCACGCAAAGGAACTATGTACCTGAGGTCTGCGGAGACACTTCTGCTTCCAGGTTAGCTGAGAAGCGCTCACTCTGAGCTCCAAGCACTCCCACAGGCAAAGACTGGTCCCCAGATGCCAAATCCCCCTCCAGCTCCTCACTCATGGGAAACGTGATGTCACTAACTGGCTCCTCTTTGATCTTCACGGGTTTCATGTCTTCTGCTGCCTTCTCAGGGTTCACAAGCTTCTCATACTCTTCAGAAAGTTGCTTGCTTACCTGTTGGTAACCACATAGCAGAGATAAGAAGGTGTGGTTTGTGACAGAGGTGCATGGCATCCATCTCCTTCATGACCAGCTCACCCCTACCAAGGTAAGTTGTCTATGATGGAAGATGGAGCCTGGGCTGGGCTATGGTGGAGACAGAAGGCCTTATATTTCTCCCAGCATGGGCTTGCCTCCATCTACACTCCTGCCTGACTGGCTTGGATTGTGCAGAGTGGGGAGGCAATGTGTCTCTGCGCATGGAGTGCTTGGCTGCATCTACACTGTACATTCAAAGCAGGCTCATGCCTCATGCCACATGCCACTTTAAACAGTCATGGCTTCCCTCAAAGAATCGATAGAACTGTGGTTTGTTAAGGGTGCCGAGTTGCTCGGAGACCCCTATTCCTGTCTGAGACCTAAAATACCCAGGCTTCCCTGGGGAAAAGGATTGACTGTTAAACTATTCTGAAAATTGTTGCCCTGTGAGTAGGTCTCTGAAGAACACTCAGCCCCTTAAAAACAATCAGATCCCAAAATTCTTTGAGGAATCCCCTTGCAGGAATCACATCTGAGAGGCAAGGCAAATGTCTTAAGTCTGTGTCCCAGCATTATCTCAGTAGAAAAGAACATGTGAAGAATAGCCATCTTCCACTCTGGTGGTGCTGTGGTCTAAACCACTGAGCCTCTTGGGCTTGCTGATCGGAAGGTCAGTGGTTCGAAGCACCATGAGGGAGTGAGCTCCCATTGCTCTGTCCCAGCTCCTGCTAACCTAGCAGTTCGAAAGCATACCAGTACAAGTAGATAAATAGGTACCGCTGCGGTGGGAAGGTAAACGGTGTTTCTGTGCGTTCTGGTTTCTGTCATGGTGTTCCATTACCCCAGAAGCAGTTTAGTCATGCTGGCCACATGACCCGGAAAGCTGTCTGTGGACAAACACCAGCTCCCTTGACCTGAAAGTGAGATGAGCGCCGCAACCCCATAGTCACCTTTGACTGGACTTAACCGTCCAGGGGTCCTTTACCTTTACCGTTTACCAGTAATATAATAACACCAAGGTCACACCAGAGGTTCACTGGTGCTGACTGGAATGGTAAGGAGCTCGAAAACTGTGACCTTGAGGTTCTTACAGTGAGGAAGGAGCCTTGGCCCTGTATACTTGAAGGAGCGTCTCTACGTCCATCATCCAGCCCAGACACCAAGGTCCAGCTCTGAGGACCTTCTGGAGGTTTCCTCACTGTGAGACGTGATGCTACAGGGAACCAGGCAGAGGGCTTACTCGGTAATGGTGCCCGCCCCATGGAACGCCCTCCCATCAGATGTCAAACAGATAAACTATTTGACTTTTAGAAGACATCTGAAGGCAGCCCTGTATAGGGAAGTTTTTAATGGTTGAGGTTGTTTGTATTTTTAATATTTTGTTGGGAGCCGCTCAGCGTGGCTGGGGCAACCCAGCCAGATGGGCAGCATATAAATAATAAAATTATTATTATTATTATTATTATTATTATTATTATTATTATTGGCAATATTGCCATGGCTCCTGTAACCCTGGAGAATTATAAGAAGCAGCTTGCAAGCAGCTGTTATTTTCACTCTCCCATTGGTTTCATAAATCTACACCTCTTTAGGAGAACTCCAGGAATCTCTGCAAACAGATATATTGCAATCTGCAGGAACGTACCCATTTGAGATAAAGCAATGGGAAGCCCCTCCAGGCTAGACATTTTCCCCAACAGAGAGCAATTCTTGCAGGTGTGCAGTGCAATCTATCCCCCAAGCTCCCGGAGCAATGAACAACTTCGCCTTTATCGATAGAGAAAACACATTCACGATTTCCCTGTACTAAGAGAACCATGGGAATTAGCTCTCTTGCCTTGCTGTGAGCATACTGCTTCCTTCTCTTCTCACCTGCAGCATATAGCTATGATAATCCTTGATCCGGTGTTGCCAGAACTTCTGCAGAGAGAGCACACTGCCAATGCCCACTTCGTGGAAGACCTGCTCCATGACATCTGGGAAAGGGCTTTGCCCAAGCCGGGCTTCTCGGTCCACAGCAAAGCGCAGGAGCTTAGTGAACTTCAGGCAGTATTCGTGGGCGATGTCTGTCAAGGTTTCCAAGACACTCTCATTGGCACACTCAAAGCCTGCGTGGGCCAAAATGGTGGCAATGGACTGGTAGAGAAGCTGGCGGCAAGAGGTCCAACTCAGCTCCATCACTGGCTCTCCTTTGCCTCTGAAAGCAGACAAGGCAGCACCCAAAAGACTCGGTGAAAATGGGGCTCTTCTGGCTAGCGTCGCCTGGGACAAACATTTCAAGCATGCTTAAAGTTCTAGCTAGCTTGAGATGGCTGGCGTAAGACAAAGGAAACTTTTCTCCCCTGAGAAAAACGGTTTGGTGCTACTTCAAAGTTAGATTCTTTGAAGTAAATATATATATATATATAGCAAAGAGAACACGACTGCAAATTTCTCACGAGTTCAAAGTAAAGTGTTTGCTTTGAGGTACGATATGTAACTCCTGCAACTTTACCTCAAGGCAACACATTCATATTAATTACAGTGAGGTTCAAAACACCCTACTTTTTAAGGGGGTCTACACAGCTTTAGAATCTAGAGCTGAATTCTTTGTGCCATTTTAATCCATGGATGACTAAATGTTTTGGGGGCAAGGGCTGCATTCACCCATGAGCTGTTTGACAGGAGTGCTACAGCCACCCCACACTCTTACATGCAATCACACACCCACAGACAACACGCACCAAGCACACACAGGATACAGAGAAACACACACGCACAAAAAAACAAGCCACCATGAAAACACACCCAGTTCATCAAGTGATCAATTTTATGACTAGGGATGGGATGATCTGCATCCCCAGTAGAGTGTTGGGATGGGCAGAAGTTTGAACAGTGTCTGCTGCTGCTGCTGCTGCTGCTGCTGCTTCTTCTTCTTCTTCTTCTTCTTCTTCTTCTTCTTCTTCTTCTTCTTCTTCTTCTTCTTATTATTATTATTATTATTATTATTATTATTATTATTTGCAACTGCTACCCAAAATCACAGTGGTCTTGGGAAGCCAGAAACAAATGCTGTTAGAAGGCCAGTTGGTCCCCCCAACTTAATCCGAAGTATTTCTAGACCAAACCCATTTTAGACTTTCAGCTCTAGTATCTTAACTATTTATTTATTTTATCTATTTATAGAAGTATTTCTATACTGCTATATCATAAAACAGCAGGGCAGTGCAAAGCAGTAAAGCCTTAAACACCATCAAAACAATACATGCAATCCTTAAAGTGGCTGGTTCATCCATTTAAACACCAGCAAAGGCCAGTCGGGATTTTTTCCAAAAAATCTTCAAAGAGACGTCTGAAAGTCAGAAGTGAGGATACCTGCCAAATCTCTGCAGGAAGACTGAACCACAGCATGGAACCGGCAACACTAAATACCTGGCTTCTAGTGGAGACCAGCTGGACCTCTGTAACACATAGGACAACTAACAGCACTCCTCTGGATGATCCCAGCGATCAAGCTGGGATGTAAGGGCTCATGTGGTCCTTAAGCTATCCTGGACCCAAGTTGCTCAGAGCTTTGTATATCAACACAATAACCTTCAATCTGGCCCAGTATTTATGTATTCCTCCATGTTTCCACACTAGTGTTGCTAATGATTATGACGCCAGGTCCGGATTTTTTGACATTTATGGCGTGGCAGAGGAAGCCTTCCTGCCTGGCTGAAGTCGGGTACGGACTACTACCTACACAAGTTTTTTTTTTTTAATTCTGTACCATGCAAACTCATGATCTGAAATGAGTTGGGCATCATCCAGGTCTGGCACTAACACATGACATACTGGGGTTCATGGCAGGGCCTACTCATTATGGGGGACAGGAAGTGTGGTGATGGGAGCTGCATTCCATGCTCCTGAAATAGCCAATTTCAAAAAACAATGGGGCTGGGTAATTGGGCACACAGCCCATAATTCCAGATCAGGCCTGCCACCACGCCAACCCTCCAGTTCTTACTACGGGACACAGTATCTGCAGCAAGGGCTTGGGGAAGATGGTATATGATTGGCATGGACTGGATCCCCCTTGTTCTGCCAACTGAACTGTACCATCCCACATCAGTATATTGGGGGAGTGCTGTAGCTCAGTGGTAGAGCATCTCCTTTACATGCAGAAGGTCCAAAGTTCAATCCCCGGCACGTCCAGGTAAGGCTGGCAAAGAATCCCGCCCGAGACCCTGGAGAGCCACTGCAAAGTCTGGGTAGACCAGGGGGCTCCCAAACTGTGGTCCATGGACCACCAGTGGTCTGTGAGCTTCATTCAGGTGTTCTGCAACATGTCCATATTCATATTTTTATAGTACAATGGTACCTCAGGTTACATATGCTTCAGGTTACAGATTCTGCTAACCCAGAAATAATACCTTGGGTTAAGAACTTTGCTTCAGGATGAGAACAGAAATTGGGCTCCAGCGGTGCGGCGGCAGCAGCAGGCCCCATTAGCTAAAGTGGTGCTTCAGGTTAAGCACAGTTTCAGGTTAAGAACGGACCTCCGGAACGAATTAAGTACTTAACCCGAGGTACCACTGTATAGCTGTTGCGTCTCTTATTTCATACACTGTATTTTATGGTTTTGCCATTTGAATTCCATGTAAAGCATGTGCTCTATCGCTGATCAAGTTTTGGCTGGCTGGGGACATTACTGGATAATGGAATTCCGCCATCTTCTCATTCTCATCTGGTTCTAAGATGTATAGACTACCCCCCTCAATAGAGTACAGTGACAAATCTGCCAAGCCTTATAAATCAGAGTTCAGGTTAATGAAGTTTCAGGCATCATAAACTGGGTCATTTTCTGTTTCGATCGCTGAACATGACAGGCAGGCTATCTGTCAAATGCCCCCAGCTGAAGTGATGAGAAGCATTATTTAACATGAGGCAAGGCCTTCCCTTTTCTAAGTAGAGAGATCCTGTGGCCCATTTCCTGTTTAACCAGCATGTCAAGGTAAAAGAATTTGGTGCTTCTGGAAGCGGTGGAGGTTCACGCACATAAAATAATGGGCTGAAGTGATAGGCCTTTCCAAAGATGAGCAGAATGCTCAACTTGAGAAGGCAAAGGTTGCCTTCTTGCAATTGCTTCAATTTTATGAAACATTACACTGCTGAGCTGCATTTTCTAACCAGTGAATTACTGCAGAATTCTGTTATATGACCAAAGTGTCCTTCCAGGTAAAATAAAAGGTGGATGTTCGTGGATTTAAAGCAAGATTGAACTAGTTACTGATCCTGGTGGTGACGGGTGACCTCCAATGATTCAAAAAGATGGGGAGCTTTTTCCTTATTTCCCTTTTCTGATGTTGGCTCAGCTGTGCCAAATTCCCTCCTAATAACACCTGAATTCTTCTCTGCATTGTGCCTCCCTTCCTTCGCCTGCCAGTGTAAAACAGCAGCAGTTGCCAGCTGGACCTTAACCATCAGCACTAGTGTAAAACTGACAGCCCCTATGAGCGAGTGGTCAACAAGCCTTGCCTTTAGCATTGCCACTTTGCAGCTCCATCACCAGACAGGGATGGTGAAATCTGAAGACAAAGTAGCCGTACTCCTCCTACCTGTTCTCCCACCTCACCCCAAACACCCAGCCAACCACCCTTCACATGGGGTGTAGCAGTCCTGGAGTCCTGCTTGTTTCTTCATTTAAAGTCATTCATAGGCTGCTACTCCTCCCTAAGGAGCTCAGAGGAGCATACAGTAAAAAAGAAAACACACAGAGGCACTAGAAAACAACAGAACTCGTGAGAGTCCAAATATCCATGAGGGTTCCAAAGCCTGATTTCCAAGCAAAAGTTTAACGGCCTTCCTGAACGCTGCATATGCAGATTGCCAAGATGGCCTCAAATGGGGGCGGGTCAGGGCACAGCAGTTCAGGGGCAGGCGGCTATCACGTGCAAAACGGGAGGGGTGGTCACAGGATATAACTAACCACCTCCATATCTGAGGCCCTGAGGCTCTAGGTAGGAATGGAACTCTTGGCAGAAAATCTTAACCCAACCCTTGATTGCCCATACAGAAAATAACTAAGGCTAGATACTTCTGAATAAATGCCCAGGATTATTGTTAATTGTTTAAACCATGATGGGAAAGCTGTCCGTTCCATATATTTTTTAGCTGCAATTCCCATTACCCATGACCATTGGCATGTGTGCATGATGGGAGCTAGGCTCTGACAACATCTAAAGAGTCACAGGTTGGCCATTCCTGGTTTAAAATGTGGAAACACCAAGGGCCTATTCCACTAAACAGAGGGCTCACTCAGCAGTTGAAAAGAAAAAAATATTGAGCAGTGTAGAACACAGTAACAAGAAAAAAAACCTCACATTTGTGTGGCTCAAAGCCAAAGCTCACATGGCCAACCACCAGCCCCCAAAAGACCCCACATCACACACCTGTAAAAGTCGCTTTCTGGATCGCTGTGCCGCAACTGAAACGGCATCTTGGGAATCTTGCTGTCGAGAGGAAGCAAGTCATCGGGGAGAGGTGGGGAGCCAGGGCAGGTGGGCAAAGGCTCGCTTTCTTCCATCTTGATGCCCTCCGCTTGCTGCTGGCTCTGACTCTGAGCCAGGGCAATGAGGCTGCGCAGCCGTCGGTTGTGTTGCATCAGCTGGATGGTGTGAATGGTGAGGCTGCATGGCTCCGAGGGGATGTCCAGCATGGTGGTGGGCTTGGGCTTGTTGGCAGAAGGCTGGTGCAGCAGGGGATCCTGGACCTCCACAGTGCGGAACTCTCGCTGGAGCAAATCAAAGGAGCTGCGGTTGGCTTGGCTGGACGAGACGGGGATCTCACCCCAGTAGCGCAGCATCTTGCTTGCTACTTAGCACGAAAGCTGTTGAGATCACTTAAGGGACTCTCGCTGGAAGAGCAGCTACTCAGCAGGTCCTTTGCAGAAACAGGGTGGGCATTTTAACCTGGTTCGAAAGACAGGAAGAAAAATCCAAAGGTATGTCATCAAATGTTCTCCTTCACCATCCAAAAGCTCAACTGAGTAATAATGCAGCCTTCATCAGAAGCTGAGCAACATCTTCTTTAGGAAGTTATATACATACCCTAGAAAAACAGAAATTGCTGTGAAAGTGGCCTTACAGAGGATCTATAGATTCCAATTAGCGCTAGAGACGGAGTTGGTGGAAAAGGCTGGGATGAGCTCAGGCTCCCCAATACTAGTGTGATATTGTATGAGAACCAAACCATAACTGAAAAAGCCATGACTCTGGTCACATTTAAAACTCCAGCGGGGGGGCCCTCTAATGGGGTGCCTGCTTTTAACATTAAGAAGGTTTTGGGTAAGAAGCCTAAACCCTCTCTACACACTGCTGTTTTAGACACCATGGCTTCCTCCACCCACCTATTTTGATAGTAAAACCATACACTCATTGCTTCATGAGATATGCAAAGTAGACAAGAGAACAAATGTAGCTCACCCATCAAATCTGGTTTGGCCCTGAAACAAAATAGCTGTCAAATGACTGCAGAAATTGGGAAAACGCTCCTGGGGGGGCCGGCAGACCCCCAGTACCTCCGAGCGTCTCCCGATAGGCACGTCTCTGGAATGGCATGTCTCTTCACTCCAAAGTGCCCATCTGAAACACTTCTCTTATGAAAAGTGCACCCAAGTCTTCTGGCATCACGCAGCAAGAAGATAGACATCCGTAGATCTAAACTACGTTTTATTCACAATATATTCAGAGAGTCCATAATCACGTCTGTGCCCTCCAAACTCTGGCAAAAAACAGAAAGCATACAGCCAAAGAGAAAGTACAGTCCAATAACACTCTCAGATAGAAGAGATAAGACAGTCTTCCGTTCCCACACCCTTCTCAGACATCTAATGTGATTTATACTAATCACACTTACCAGCATTGGTTACATAAAATCCTAACATACACCTGTTAAAAGCATGGGATTGGGGAAAGGGGTGGCAGGCTAAAAGCTTGGAGGTGGGATTTCCCCCCATTGTCCAAAATGCTGAGCTGAGTTTCCCCAAGATACTGAGGTGCTTGCAGGATGGAGAGGAGTAGGGGGGAAAAGAGGATTACAGACGCAGCAGCTTCCAAATCTATTGTGCAAATTAAATACTGCAAATCTCTTGTTTCTCAACAGAGTGCAAATTGGATTCAGGTTACACCATCCATGGCTCACAGACTAAAAAAGTCTCAAAACAATTGATATGACAGTAGATTTCAATTTATTCATGCTCTATGTAAACTATTCAATTCAAGACAGCACCAAGATTAAGTCCCACAAACAGCTTCTGTTATTTAGGTTAAGGCAGAAAAGAACAGAAGAGGAATTTGATTATGTGTAAATCATTCCTTGGGTGTAGTTACTGAGTCCCTTTGCCAATTCCCTACAGGTTTTTTTTTTTTTTTGCCATACCCTGTGGTTTCCTGGCCAAACACATTGCAAAACGCCTTCCAGCTCAATGCTGTGCACACTTCCCTGCATGTAAGCCCCAATGGAATACAGTAGGACTTACATCTGAATTACAAGGCATAGGATTTCACTGTTAGGCTATCATACAGAGGTTGGTATCAAACAGCTCAAACAAGGCAGAAGTAACTTCTAAGGGTTGTCTCAAGATTTGCATGTAGTTTTTGTGCATAACTGCAGGATTCTATTGATTCAATCCCGTCACAGCAAACTTCAATCTCCTTCGTATCCAAATAGGGCTGAGGGAGACTCCTGCCTGAAACCCTGAAAAACCAAAGCCAATACAATACTGAGTTGGCTGGACCAGTAGTCAGACTCTGCATAAGCCAGCTTCCTATGTTCCTAGCTATAATAAATGCTCACAAGCATCTGCTAGTCAATGCAGACACTGCCAAAGCCATGCTAAATAGCTGAGAGGACGCTATTTCTATGTTTCATTGGTTTGGAATGTGTGTTTTGCCAAGGTTTTTTGGGGGGACAGGGGTTGGATGCATTTTTGAGCATCACCTTTCCCCCCTGTGAAACTGACATTTCATTGTGCTTGATGTAAACAAAATCTGCCCTTTTTCCCTTATGGGGTATCCAAGAGTCCGTATGGAGTCCTTAAGTGGGTTCTCTATCGGTAGGAGAAAATAACAGAAGCCAACCAGAGAATACTGAGAAGCAAAGCAGCTAGTAAGCCTGATCTTTATTAAACTGTTGCAACAGGGTCCTCACTCACCAGATGCAGGGAGGAGGAACCCAGAACAATGGTGTGCAAGCCCTTATAAGGACTTTTGAAAGTGCCAGCCTGTAGCCCAAGACCACACCCAAAACATCATACATACATCACAGAAAGAGGTGGTCCCCAGCAGAAATACATGGGGGGGGGGTTGGTCTAGAGCAGAATCCTGTCTGGCAGGAAACCTGTTCATGGTCACTGATTGGATTACCTGGGCATCCTAATTTTTTTCCTTCCAGTAGCACCTTAAACACCTGATACTTCAGGTATCTGAAGAAGTGTGCATGCACATGAAAGCTCATACCAAGAACTAACTTAGTTGGTCTTTAAGGTGCTACTGGAAAGAGAAAAAAAAATTGTTTTGACTATGGCAGACCAACACGGCTACCTATCTGTAACTGGGCATCCTAGCCATTCTTTTGTGATGATAAATACTTCATTCCTGAGTCCAGGTCACAGCCTCACCCTATTCATATCTTAAATGTGCCCTTAAGGCAGGATTTGTGAGCACAGAGACAATGGGGATGTTTTCCCATTTCCTCCCTCCTTGCAAAGAAACATTTGGTCAGTTTGGGAAAGTCAAAATGGTTTCAGGACTGTCTTCCTGTACTGTTTCAGACATGTGGTTTATATATTTATGTACGTGTTTGCCTTGTACATTTAATTTATATATGTGACACCTTAAACTCTTATAACATGCTCATTGCCATTTCTTAGATTTCCAAATGTGTCCCCAGGCCCCAAAATGGTGGTGACCCCTGGTTTAGATTGTTTGCTTGGGGAACACCAGACAAAAAGAGTAGGTGGGGGCACAGATTCTCCTCAATGGTACATTTATATTTGAAAATGTTGCTGTGCAGCAGCAGGGTGCTTCTTTATTCGGATACATATGTGCTAAATGCAAGTCGTTTTAAGAACTGCTTCACATATGAGAGCCGGTAAGTAGGTATCTGCACACTCCATGTATTGCAAAAGTTGTGTCCTCATTTTAGGGACAGCTGAACAACACATACTAAAGGAGGCTCAGAGGGAAAGTGGGCTGACTTTCTAGTATTGAGGCAGGCTGCAAGAACGTTGAGGGTTCGAACGAAATCAACAACACGTGCAAAGTGAAGCAAATCTGCCCCATGGTGAGAGTTACTCCAGGTGAAAAGGAGAGGTCGCTTGAGCGTGCCCAATAAATTTCCACTCAGGTAAAGGGTGCATAGGTTTCCTGTACACAGAGACACACACGGTGTTTCAAAGGCAGCCAGGAAAGCCTTCTGCCCCCTTCTCAGTCTCTCGGATGACCACCCTCCATAGAACTGTAGAGTTGGAAGCGGTCCTAACGGAGCGTCCATCTAGTCTGACCATCTAGTCATGCAAGAAAACGGCTTTGACCGGGATGCCCACCACCTAGAGCCCTCCGCAAGAGCAGTAAGGAGCCCTGTTGAATCAAGTCAAAGGCCAGCGGCGAGCCAGATGCCCCCGAGGGTAGCCCACAAGGGCGACCTGAGTGAAGCGGCGGCGCTCTCTCCAGGAGCTGGCATCCAGAAGCATATCGCTTCCGACCCTCCATCCTTCTCTCCCCCTCGCTTGTAATAACGGTGTAATAAAACATGGCTTTCCAGCCTTTAGGTAGCAGAGCGCGCGCGCAGGCACACACGCGAACATGCAAACTCGGGACCCACTTACCCCCGCGGGAGGGCGCGTGCAAAGGCCGAGCCCTCGAAGACGGTGACTCCCTTCCCGGAACCAAAGTGCCAGGGCGGTGGTTTCCGCGGGGGGACGGTTTGAGAACCGGACGCGCTAAAATGGCGGATCCCGCAAAGGAGGGCTGCGAAGGGATGGGGGATTTTAAGAAGCCAACTCTGCCGCCTCCGTTGCCGCCGCCGCCGCTGCCGCCTCCAACTGGGGCAGAAGACCCCAAGAAGGCAGCGGTTCCCAAACCCCCGCGAGGCCCAGCTCCTCGCCCTTGCCCCCCTCCCGACCTCCCGCAGTACCAGGAGCCTCCGTGGGGAGGGTGCCCTGCCAAGGAAGAGGAGGCCTCGTCCGGCTACAGCCTGGAGGTGGTGAAAGGCGGCTCCGTGCTGGAAAGCGTCCGCTTGGCAGGCCGCAGCTGGCTGCTGGTGGGCCGCGCGCCGGGCTGCGACCTCTCCCTGGCTCACCCGTGTGTGTCCCGCCACCACGCCGTGCTCCAGCGCCGCCCGCCGTCCGCCGGGGCTGAGGAGGAGGAGGAGCGAGGCCAGGTGGGGGAGGAAGGGGAAGAGCAGGGCCCCGAGCCCGGGCTCTACGTCTACGACCTGGACAGCGCACACGGCACCTTCCTCAACAAAACTCGGATCCCGCCCCGCACCTACTGCCGGGTTCGGGTGGGCCACGTCCTGCGCTTCGGGGGCAGCAGCCGCCTCTTCGTCTTGCAGGTAAGGAGAGGGTACTCGTGATAATTTATAAGAATAGTTCATTATTTATACTCCGCCTGGTTTCCCCAGCCACTCTGGGCGGCTTCCATCAAAATATTAAAAATAACAATAAAACATCAAACATGAAAAACTTCCCTAAACAGGGCTGCCTTCAGATGTCTTCTAAAAGTCCGATAATTATTTCCTTGGCATCTGATGGGGGGGCATTCCACAAAGCGGGCGCCACTACCGAGAAGGCCCTCTACGCCCACCTGTACCTTTGGGTGCAGGTTGTGGTGTTAGTTTCTATACTGGCCAAGGGGGTGTCTGTGGTGCAATCCTACACACCTTTACCCAGAAGTCCCAACTGCATTCAGGAAGACTTAGAATTGTAGAGCTGGAAGAGCCCACATGGTTCATCTAGTCCAACCCCATCTTTTGCCCAACATGGGGCACTTACCCACAACCCTGAGATTAAGAGTCCCATGCTCTACCAACTGAGTCTGCCACTGCCTGGACAGCCTTTCATAAGGGAAAGTGAGGGTAGCATGCCAGATTTAAGATGCTGTGAGCACCTTCAAGCAGGGCATCCAACACCTAATTCCTGCCTGTGGTGCTCCTTCTCAAGGGAAAGAATGGCTGGAGGGGCACCTTCAGACATGGACAAATAACACACACACTGCCTCAGTTTGCTATGGCAAGCAGAATTATTGAAGGCTGGATATAACAAGAGAGTTATTTGATCAACTAACACAGAAAATAGGAGTGTCTCTATAGATCAAATGTATTTGCTGTTTTGGTTTGTATTTGGAATTGAAGTTTTTAAGATGTATTCCTTGTTTTATCACTTCCTGTTTGCCACCCTGGGCTCATTTTGGACAAAAGGCGGGATATAAATTTAATAATTGAACAAGTGGCTGCATATTCAAAGAGCAATGCTGTTCACTGTCTATTATCCTGTAACAGGTAATGATGCTGAACTGCACTTGCAGATGTCCCAATTCAAAGTGATGCTTTTGACCTATAAAACTTTAAAATGGCTCAGGACCACAATACCTCAAGGACCACCTCTCTCCATAGGAACCGACCCAGACCTGTGATCACCATTGGAGGCCCTTCTTTATGTACCTCCTCCATGAGAGGTCTAGAGGGTGGCAACATGAGAATGGGCCTTTTGTCTGTGGCTTCCTTATGTGAAATGCTCTCCCCAGGGAGACTCGCATTTTCTAGCTGTTTCACCTTATGGTGTAGAAATGTTCTTGGTTTTTCATTTTAGCGAAGGGAGAGGCTCTGTGTTTCACAGCATCCAATTTAAAGATGAATTAAAAATCTACCTAGCAGCTCATTTATACATATTTATACATATTGCCGAAGAATTGATGCTTTTGAATTATGGTGCTGGAGGAGACTCTTGAGAGTCCCATGGACTGCAAGAAGATCAAACCTCTCCATTCTTAAGGAAATCAGCCCTGAGTGCTCACTGGAAGGACAGATCCTGAAGCTGAGGCTCCAATACTTTGGCCACCTCATGAGAAGACTCCCTGGAAAAGACCCTGATGTTGGGAAAGATGGAGGGCATAAGGAGTAGGGGACAACAGAGGATGAGATGGTTGGACAGTGTTCTCGGAGCTACCAGCATGAGTTTGACCAAACTGCAGGAGGCAGTGGAAGACAGGAGTGCCTGGCGTGCTCTGGTCCATGGGGTGACGAAGAGTTGGACACGACTAAACGACTAAACAACAACACCATTCTATAATAGTTAAGAAACTTGAACTTTAATCCTAACTACACTTGTTAGAGAGTAAATCCCACTGAACTCAATGGGACTTATTTCTGGTAAATAAACTATCATAACTTTTTAACTGGCATTCAGTTTTGTATGTTGTAACTTAATCCGCAGGGCCCAGAGGAGGATCAAGAACCGGAATCAGAGCTGACTGTAACCCAGTTGAAAGAACTTCGTAAGCAGCAGCAGGCCAAGTTAGAGAAGACCATGCTGGGCGATGATTCTGATGAAGATCAAAAAGAAAAGGATGAACACAGAAATGAAAATAGTCGGAGTACTGATTTCACTTGTTCCTGGGGACTGGGTAAGTTACAGTATATTGCTGGTAGACTCTTTAACACTTACCTATGCTTCATCTTGCACCACTGAAACTTGTGTGGTGTTAGTTCATGGAGCTTGTTTCTGTCTTCTGTTTTCATTGCAATAAAATTATATGTGAATTCCATGTTTACTGAGGACTGGGATTATTTCCTACCAAAAAGGCTGTTCAAAGGCTTTGTACATGTGGCTTTCTTCCACCTGTAGGTATCTGGGCAAGGTTCATCTTGCCACACTCCTAGATCATAAAATGAGACTGTATTTTATTCTCTTCTATATCTACTCTCATTTATAATTTTATTTGCATTTGTTTTTCAGGGGAAGATGCAGAGGAAGAGGAGGGTGAAGAAAACCCTATCGCCATCGAGTTTCAGGAGGATCAAGAAGCCTTTTATTTGAAAGATCCCAAGAAGGCATTGCAAGGTTTTTTTGACAGAGAAGGTATGTGTGTTACCTGTCATGCTTGTCTACCAGTGGTAGGTCTGCTTAGCAGAGCCACTCAAGAAGTTAGTTTGTATATATATAATGCACTGCTTTTAGCATAAAAGCCCTCCAAGCAGCTCTAAACAAAACCATTAAAGCCTCAACATATAGAACAGTGGCAAAAATACTGTACTTCAGATCAAGAAATGAGGAAGCAAGTAATTTCAGACCAGCAGTTTGAATCGGTCCCAGAAACAAATGGGGAGCCAATGTAGATAGGCCAGCTGTGGTGTAAAATACTTCAAATGAGAGGCCCCAGTCAGCAGCCTGGCTACAACTTTCTGCAGCAGCTGCAGTTTCCAGGCACTCTTCAAAGGCAAGCTACTCTGAACTTGTTGCTGTAGTCTGATTAGAATACACCTAAGTCATTTGATTTTGACAAGATCTGTATTTTCAAGTAAAGGTCACAGCTGGTTCACAGGTCAAAAGCTGTGCAAAGGTGGCCCTGTCCACCGCTGCCACCTGACCAACCAGGAAAAAGACTGGGACCCAGACTGCTAATCTGATTCTTCAGAGGGAGAACTACACTCCCCCAAACAGCATTCCTACTGTCTAAAAGTACTTTTGTCTCAATTTGTTTGCCCAGTCAGTTACATATCCTAGACTCTGGTTCAGGTGTTCCATTTCCTCTCTGGAATCAGATGGAGTTATAAGCCCCATTATATGTTCCTCACCTGAGGAAAAGGTGGGTACAAAGCAGCTGTGAGCCCATCCCTCCAGACCTTCCTTTGCCAACACAAAGTTCCTGCCATCTGCACATTAGCATGGACGTGTGAAGCCTTTTGCCAAATCCCTCTGTGCATCCAAGAACCATGCACAACCCAGGGTTCAGGGTAGGCTATGCATATAGAGGTCTAAAACCAAAGGGGTCCCTCTTTCAAATGTCCATGCTTGGATGGCAGGCGTTAGGCCACAGGCAAAGCAGAACAGACCTTTAGGCATTAAATTCAGGAGTAGAGGGGGGAGGGCTGGCACACTCACTCCTGCACACTCTACGCAGTTTGCCCCCCCCCCCATGTTCAGCTGAACACCTGAATAGAGCTTTACTGTGCTTCTTGATCTTTTAACCTCTTCTGTGTTGCTTACAGTCATCCTGCTTTCTGCAGTAGAAATAAGAAACAGATTGGACAGATCTGTATAGTTATATCCTGGTTTAACTTGAAAGTATTAGTCCCTTCATGGCAATTCTGCCCTTGGATTTTTTCCACACACACCTTAGTAACCTAGAGTAGTACAGTGGTACCTCAGGTTACATACGCTTCAGGTTACAGACTCCACTAACCCAGAAATAGTACCTCGGATTAAGAACTTTGCTTCAGGATGAGAACAGAAATTGTACTCCGGCGGTGCGGCAGGAGGCCCCATTAGCTAAAGTGGTTCTTCAGGTTAAGAACAGTTTCAGGTTAAGAATGGACCTCCAGAACGAATTACGTTCTTAACCAGAGGTACCACTGTACTAGAAACAAATTAAAGTTATCAACCTATTGTGTTTAAGAACTTCAGAGTGCAGAAGAGGATGGCTGCAGTCTCAAACAAACTTACTCGGAATAAGCCCCATGGAACACAGTGGAATTTATTTCCGAGTAAAAATGCATAGGATTGTGCTGGCTATTTGGTTTTAGACTGAGCATGGGATATTATACTTTAATGAAATTCTACTTATTCTATGAGCTACTGCAGCTCGTAAAAAATTGTGTGTGCCAATTCATCTTCGACATTGGTGGGGAGACCACTAATTTCCAACGTTTAAATTACTTTGTCAGCTTAAGCTCCTTTATGGAAACGAAGCTTAACTGCAGCATTATCTTTGATCTGTACAAAGAAATGTCTGAGAAGTTTGTTAAAGCTTTGATCTAGCAGTGATATATTCACCAGTCTAGATTTCTCTAAATGCGTCTGACTATAGATGTGTCTGAACCACTTACAGATGCAGGAATATCTGTGGAGTTAGGGTGATGGATCATGTTAAGACCTTATTGCTAATTGATAAATGAATCAATATTAAATATAGCATTGCCGTAGGAAGGATTTTTACAGATACTGTGCAGTTAAATTTTAATCCATGTAATTAAACTTCTCCAATTGCTGAAATAACAATGATTCCAAATACTTAACCAGTTAATAGTTTAATACTGTTACCATTCATAAGAAATTAAAATAATTTACAAAGGAGTAAAGAGCAAGAATTTAGGTTAAATGTAATTCAGGCTATCTATTTCACTACAAAACAAAGCTGCTGATAATGTATGCAAGTAAATCAGCTCCTTTCCCTCTCTTTTCTTCCTAGGTGAAGAGTTAGAGTATGAATTTGATGCACAAGGAACTGGCACTTGGCTCTGTAGGGTGAAGTATGTATGTATTCTATGTAATAATTTTGTATAGTTATGTCTTTCTGTAAGTCAGAGAGGCAGAGAAAGCTGTTATATCTTGTACATCTAGAATTGGTTTAGAGCAGTTAAATGGAAATGTAAGAATATTGATTCCAATCATTTATTGTCTACATCAGAGCTTTCCAAACTGTGTGCCGCCACATGTTGGTGTGTCGGCTGCAGTGTGTAGGTGTATTGCACAAATGCACCCCAAGCTCCTTTTGGGCCTGGAAAGGGGTTAGTTTAACCTCTGGTTTGCTAGTAAAACTGACTTACTGTGTCACAAAATGATGCATGTCTAAAAAGTGCGTCACCAACATGAAAAGTTTGGAAAGCTCTGGTCTACACTGTATTCTTGTCAAACGATGAGTGGTGTCCAAAATCAGTTGTACTTAGAGTAGACCTATTGAAATGAATGGATTTAAGTGACTTAACTCAATGGATCTACTCTATGACTAATGTTGGAGGTTGCCAAATGCCTGTTGATTGCAATGGCTCTTAGGTTGTCTCTGTACTGAGTGTGCTAGAATGGGGGAAATAACTGAAAGAAGTGAGTGCTTTGTCTTTCAAATAAGCATAGAAGGTATTTGTCATACTATTTTCACTAAAATTTTTGATTGTGGTGATAGAGTTCAGGTGTCAACCCCACGAATACTCAAATGCCTTTTTTTCAAAGGTTCACTTGGTTGTATTGGGAAACAAGGATGGCAATAGTCACACAAGGGTTGGCTGAAGAGGTCCGTGCCCTCAGAACCCTTTCCAGTTCTGTGCACCATACTTAGAAAAGATGCAGGCAAATTGCAAAGTGCTCAGATCAGGGCAGCAAAGGCGGTCAGTGACTATGCTTCGACAGCTGCAAACCCGGAAGTGACTGTGCTTCCAGGGCTTCTGATTGTAGAAGCCACGCTTTGGTTTCTAAACGTTTTGGAAGTGTTCGACTTCCAAGGTACGACTGTAATGCCATTTACTTAGAGGTGTGGTAGGTTCCCACTTCCTAGAGGTCTTCAAGTTATACGAGAGTAGATTTCAAGGTGAACATAAAGAAGAGCTCCTTAATAAAAATAGCAGTATAGATGATGGAAACAAGCTGGGGGAGCTTAAACTCACTGCAGGTTTCCAGAAAGAGGCTGAGCAGCCAGCTCTGGATTTCCTGTATTGAGAAGTGAGTTGGACTAGCTGCTGTACAAGGCCCCGTCTATGATTCTTTATTTATGGCACTTGATAAGGTTATGTGGCCTTCACCTTATGAAAGCAACATGCTTCAAATACAGTGGTGCCCTGCAAGACGAATGCCTCGCAAAACGAAAAACGCGCAAGACGAAAGGGTTTTTTGGTTTTTGCGTCGCTTCGCTAGACGATTTTCCCTATGGGCTTGCTTCGCAAGACGAAACGTCTTGCGAGTTCTTGCGAGTTTGTTTCCTTTGTTCCTTTGTTTCCTTGTTTTCTTAAAGCCGTTAATAGCCGCTAAGCCGTTAATAGCCGCTAAGCCGCTAATAGCCATGCTTCGCAAGACGAAGAGACTCGCGGAACGGATTAATTTCGTCTTGCGAGGCACCACTGTAGCTGGGAAGATTGCTGTCTTTTAGAAAACTGTTTAAAGGATGAAAATTGGGAGTGGCTGCCTGGACCATATAACACCAGTCCTAAAAGATCTTCACAATTCAAAGTGTTGGTTCTGACGATTAAAGCACAGCTGTTAACTTTTCCCTTTTCTTGAGAGGAATCCTATTTGGAATGAGGGAATTTCCCTTTTAAAAAGGGAAACACTGACAGCTATGGATTAAAGCCCTAGTGGCTCAGCCCAGTATACCTGAAGGAGTGTCTCTACCCCCATTGTTCAGCCTGGACACTGAGGTCCTCGTCTGAGGGTCTTCTGCTGGTTCCCTCACTGCGAGAAGCGAAGTTACAGGGAACCAGGCAGAGGGCCTTCTTGGTAGCGGCACCCTCCCTATGGAATGCCCTCCCTTCAGATATCAAGCTGATTAAGAACTACATAACTTTTAGAAGACATCTGAAGGCAGCCCTGTATCAGGAAGTTTTTAATATTTGATATTTTATTATGTTTTATATATGCTGTAAGCTGCCCAGCGTGGCTGGGACAGGGTATAAATAATAAAATTATTATTGTTACTGTTGTTAAGGAAAAGAGATGAGGCAATGAGATTTCAGTTGAGATTAATAGAAATTGTTACCCATTATCTTCCCGCGAGTGCCCAGTTGATTATATAATCTATTTCCTATTTTACTATGGGAAGGTCTCCACTGGAACCTGCGTGCTTGGCCTTCTCAAGCTGAAAGTTTAAGGCCTAAAGCACTGAAACAGAATGTGTCCAACTTTCGAAAATTCTCCCTCCAGACTGAGACATAATAAGTGGCCATAGGTGGAAGGCCGCCTCCAACTCTGATTCTAAACCTTGTATAATTAATGTTGAGATGTTTTATAACCAAAGAGGCCAAGGTTATTTGAAAGAACAGTTCTGAGCAGTACACAAGCTGACACTGAGCAGACATGTCAGGCCATTTGTTGATCTTTCCTTTTTTTAAAAAAAATGATATTTATTCAAAATTTCATCAATACATAAACAAAGACAAAAGAAACAAAAAGAAAAATACAGCAAAAAATAAAACAAAAAGAAAAATCAAAAAGGAAAAAAGAAAAATACAGAACTCAGATTACAACTTTTCATTTGCTTATTTCTTGAACTTCCTCACACCTCCCTTTTTGTATTCTAGTTTAATTCATTATTCCAGCAAATTCTTCCCGTTTCTCAATTTTAATTTAAATAATTAATCTTCACAATCTATCTTATTTATTAATTCAACATAATCTTTCCCTCTTTTAATTTAATCTGTTATTCAATTTACCTTAATCTCTTTAACCTTATCTTATCTTAAAAATCTTAAAATTTCAAAGTTTACGTCATATTCATTCATATCTCCTTAAATCATTTCTACTAAAGCCAATTTAGTTCCTTTCCGGCATATTCCCTGGTGTTTCATTAATGTTACACTGATTCCAAAATTAACAAAAGAATTTCCCTTGATATCTCAAATTTTTATCCAATGTCCCTTCTTCCTGGTTTCGGGTCATGTCAGTCCTCTCAGTCCATTACATCCAGTCCATCAATCTGGTGTTCTTATATCCGAGGCCCTTAAGTCTCTTCTAGGCCCCTTCTGCACAATTTCTTGTCCTTGTTTGTGCTTACGCACTTCTTTGTCTGTTGTTGATTTCTTGGGGAGTGGGTCTCCGGAGGTTTCCATCCAGTAATGGTTTCCATATTCCTTTGTCAGACTGGCCCCTTCCCCCCAGTCCCACTCCCTGTCATCTTTGTAGTCCAAAAAATATTTATCCAGAAGATAGTTGTTCACCTGTTTCATAGTCCCACTAGAGTTAAAAGCTTCATTTACTTCAAACACATCCCAGCACTCTCCAAGTTCAATCTTCCAACGCAGTAACTTTTGTTCCTGCAGGACTTTGAATCCCTCCATTTGTGTTGTTTGAGGAGTAATTACTGCCTCTTCCTTCTTCATCTGCCCTTGGACTTGTCTTGTCGAGCCAGTTTCTTGAATTGGTTGTTGTATAACTTCTTTATCCTTATTCCCTGTTAAATCATATTCACTGGCCACAGCACTCATCAAATCCAATTTTTCATGCATCAAATTCATTTTCTCCTGCAGCTGCTGCAGCAGGGCATTTGTCATACCAAGGGCAGAGACCAAACATTCCTTCCAACTCATTTCTATTCAAGGTCAGGCAGCAAGTCCCACGATCCAAAACTTGCAGCTGTAGATTCCAGATAAACAGCAACAGCAAACTGACAGGCTCCCTCTAGGGGATACAGTTTCTATTTGTATCCACTTTTTTTTAAAGTATCCAACAGAGAAAATTACTTTCGATTTCAAGTCCTTTCAATTTTCAAATACTTTGTATCTTTAAAATACTGAAATGCAGAAGGTAGCGTTGAAGTTAATTTGTTTCTCTTCTCTTTTTTACCTATCTGTCAAAATACTCCACTTTCAATCAATGGACATCACAAGCAATTTCTGTCCCGACACCCCATCCCCAGGTTTGGGACGATGGAAACTTAGATTCCTTTACTCTCCTTCTGCAGGATTAGACAGTCAAATTTTCCCCCCCTTTTCTCCTGCTTTCCAAGGGGGTTTTATTGGTTGTAGATGCAGGAAATTTCCAACTTTAAAGCAGTTTTCCAGGCTATTAGGTTGCAAGGTCTTTGCTTCAATCTGTATACAAAAAGCGGAAGGCGGACTTCCTGTTTAAACCTTCCCGCTTGTGCCTAATTCAAAAGTTTTGCAAATTTCTTGATCCAATTCTCCGTTTTTACTCACGGGTACTTGATTTAGAGTCCGAATGTCATCAGGAAAAAGTCAGCGCTCTCCGGCGATGGCTGCGCGGCTTCCCTCCATGGAAATAGCGATCGGTTCGCAGCACCGCGCTGCTCACCCCACTTCACTCCGGAGCCCCAAAAAGGGGTTTCCTCGTGAGTAGGGGAGGCGCTCTTGGTGCTCTGCCGAACCCCACGTTCCCAGGCTTCTCCGCCTGGGATTTCTAGCGGGTCCCCGCCTTCGCCGCGGCGGGAAGACCCAATTTCCACGGAGCCCGTTCCTCCGATCGGAGGAACTCCGCCATTCGTCGTTGGCGCTAACCCGGAAGTCCATTTGTTGATCTTTCCTTGAACTGTAACCTTCTGAATTCAATAGGCTGCCTATAGATGATGCTTCGGGGAAGCAACTTGTGGCAGAGGCTATTCATACAGGGAAGAAAAAGGAAGCAATGATCCAGTGTTCATTGGAAGCCTGCAGGATACTGGATGCGAGGGGTGTGCTGCGGCAAGAGGCAGGTAGGTGAACTAGCCAGAGGCTCTGGCCACGCATAATTCTTTTTGGAAATAGTCTTATTGACAAGAGCTCTGAAGGAATTTAAATCTGTAAAATGTGGTGTAACCCTAAGCATTTTTATCTTATTAACTTATTATACCTCTTATTACCGAGCTTGTATCTTGGTCACCTACAAGGATTGCTGGCATGCCTTTTTTGCATTTTATTTTCGCATCTATTGGATGTGGTAACTTCACATCTTTGTGTCCATTTGCATACTTGCTTGTTTTTTGAAATGTGCATTAGATCACCTGTCACTAAATCAGAATTATAGGTGCATAACTGGCTTCAAGCTTTTCCAGTTTTCTTCATGTATTTTTGTCTTCGTTCTTTCTTAGTATCCCGAAAAAGAAAAGCGAAGAATTGGGAAGAGGAAGACTTTTACGATAGTGATGACGACACATTCCTTGATCGGACAGGAGTTATTGAACAGAAACGTCTGAGCAGAATGAAGAAAGCAGGAAAGATCGATGAGAAGCCAGAAACCTTTGATTCATTGGTAGGAACAACTTCAGCCAGGGGTTCGTGGTAGTTAGTCGAAATTTGTGCCTGCTGCTGACCCTGTGCCTCCAGGCCAAGATATGGGGTATTGACTGATGTTACTGTTGAGTTTTGGAGGTTCGCTGAGCATCTTCAGGGTTCAGAACAACTGCAGGGGCAAGCTTCCCCCCTCCACCTCAATTCTGAGCTGGTGGCAGGGAAGGTGGAGCTGAGAAATCAGAGGGTCATCTTGCTGTTTCTCTAATCTCTTAAATCCCAGTGGAAGGCCACCTAGAGTCCCTACCTGACTCTGGAGTAGAGAAGACCTCATGCAGATACTTGGAAGACAGCTTTTTGCTTTCTGATTCTTTCCAAAGTCAGTGCAAAGTCTAATAGATTCCTCAGCATTTTCCCAGGCTCAGGAGAAGGGATTGTAGCCAACTCGACCACTGTTCACGCGGAATGACTTCCATGAGCACAATGGCATTTGACCTCTCCCCTGCACTTACTTCAGATCTGCTCCAAAGGATTGGGGGAATCCCCAGTGCAGATTTGGAGGAGTGCGGGGGTAAGTCCCATTGCACTTTCAGAAATCGTCTGGTGTGCACAGTGATTTAGTTGGATAGAACCCAAAGTATCTTGCCAGAATTTTAAAAATGCTGTCACCTGAATTATGCTCTCATAAATAATCATTTCTAAGTGTTGCTGCAGCGGAATATAAACCACTTTCCACTATTATGTTATTTGTCAGGTATCAAATTTCAGAGGGGTAGCCATGTTGGCATATTCATTTGTCCAGAAAGAATCATTTTTTGGCCTTCTAAACTGAAGTAGCACAGAAGGAAAACACTTGATTCAGTGTGGCAAAAAAAACTTAATAATGAGCCAGTGGCGATTATTTAAAATGTTTTCATACCACTGTATAGCCAAATATTTCTAGGCATTTTACATAAGTTCTCTTTCTTTCTTTCTTTCTTTCTTTCTTTCTTTCTTTCTTTCTCTCTCTCTCTCTCTCTCTCTCTCTCTCTCTCTCTCACACACACACACACACACACACACACACATCAATTGCAGATGGAAAAGTGACAGATAAAAAGCAAAGTTAAAAGACTGAGTTAAAATTTTCAAGATACTTTGAATGCCTGGTTGAATTTCTTTTAAAGGTTTTGCCTGACTTCCATAAGACAAGAAAGTTGCAGCCAGGTCAGCCTCCCTTGGGAGAGCATTCTACAATTGGGTTGTTGCTACACTTCTTTGTATTTTTAGGCTTTTCACTTTGCCAGCATTTGGGAACACAAAAGGTTGCTACATTTTTATTTTAAAGTTTTGTAAAGCTATTACAGATGCTCATCACTTTTCAATTGTCTCTCTCTGTAGAGTGCAAAATTAGCCGCAACTGAAAGAGAGCTCTCTGAAATAGCAGAGAAGCTGAAATCTTCAAAGACAAGTAAGGCCACATACTTTATTCAAATGTTGGGGTTGTCTGCGTGAGAATAAGGCATAATTAATTTGTAATATTAAGGGTATTTTGTTTCTGTCTTCCACAAATGAAAGACTAAGCCAAGTGTAACAGCATGTTTAAAATTATTTAAAATGCCTAATACTTGCCTTTCTAAAGAAGCTGATCAAGTTAAAACTCTCAAATTCAGTTCTGTGGAAAGCATGTTACATTTAGTGGAAGGAAAACAAATTTCATTCTGGGATAAGGAGTTTCAATATGGGCAAGTGATAACACACTTTTGGCATAACCTTCAACTTCCTTCTTGCAAGTCCTTTTCCAATCAGCAGCCCTCGAGATGTCCTTGAAAGTTAGTTATACATGCCTAGCAGTATGCCAAAGGAACCAACTTTATCAGACCCTTCATTTCTTTAATACTAAGTCAATTTTTGCACAGATAAACCCTGCATTTTCCCAAATACAGTTATTAGATTAAAGAATTCAAGCACATCTGTAGTCTTAATTGTATTCATCTCAGAAAGTTGTATTGGGCATCTGTTCTGTGTTCTGTGTCAATAGGAGTATAGCATCTAGATCAAGGGAAGTAATAGTGCCACTGTATTCTGCTCTGGTCAGACCTCACCTGGAGTACTGTGTCCAGTTCTGGGCACCACAGTTCAAGAAGGACACTGACAAACTGGAACATGTCCAGAGGAGGGCAACCAAAATGGTCAAAGGCCTGGAAACGATGCCTTATGAGGAACGGCTAAGGGAGCTGGGCATGTTTAGCCTGGAGAAGAGGAGGTTAAGGGGTGATATGATAGCCATGTTCAAATATATAAGAGGAGGGAGAAAGGTTGTTTTCTGCTGCTCCAGAGAAGCGGACACAGAGCAATGGATCCAAACTACAAGAAAGAAGATTCCACCTAAACATTAGGAAGAACTTCCTGACAGTAAGAGCTGTTCGACAGTGGAATTTGCTGCCAAGGAGTGTGGTGGAGTCTCCTTCTTTGGAGGTCTTTAAGCAGAGGCTTGACAACCATATGTCAGGAGTGCTCTGATGGTGTTTCCTGCTTGGCAGGGGGTTGGACTCGATGGCCCTTGTGGTCTCTTCCAACTCTATGATTCTATGATTCTAGCTACTAAAATTTTGGACCACTACTACCCATAACTAAATTGGGATGGCATGATTTTGTCTGTATTTGTATTTCCTTTAGCACAATCGCATTCAGCAGCGCAAGATTCTTTGGACGAATTCATGACGGAAATAAAATCAGGATGTGCTTTAGACAGTGTGACACGTAGAAAGCTTCATTTGCGGACTTTTGAGCTGAGGAAAGAGCAGCAGCGATTGAAAGGATTGATTAAGATTGTTACACCGGCTTCATTGCCGGAGCTGAAATCCGAGTGAGTCTTCGTTTTATGGAGTGGTAATCATTTTATATTTTCCTTGTTGAGCTATAGTTCTTTGATGACTACCCAAATGTACATGCAGAGGAGTATGGAGATGGTGGGAGGCAGGTTTTGGCACTGGAACTTCCCAAAGAACTGGTTTCGAAGTCTATTTTGACGTACAACCCTGGTGAGCATTAATTGTGATTAATGGCAGTGCCAACACATAACCCTCAGTCCCCATGGATAACGGCAGGGGAGAAAGGAATTCTTGTTTGAGAAGGGAGCCTGCAATTCTGTTATCTGTCCCTGATGGGCTTCATTGTCTCTGCACGAGCCCAAGGCCACACCTTGAGGTTTGCAATGAGAAAGAACTTTTTAATGTGGAATCTCCACATGAGAGAGAGAAAGTGCACACAGCAATAGTTCTAGTGCTGGTCCTTCAGAATTTGATACTAAAGCTGTGTGTGTTTTACTTATTCTCTTCCCCTCCCTCCCCAAATGTTCTGTAGGCTTGGGAGTCAAGATTCGGAAACTCAGAACAAACCCAAAAAGCTGACTTTACCCATGTTTGGTGCCATGAAAGGAGGAAGCAAATTCAGACTGAAAACTGGTACTGTGGGGGTAAGTAAAGAAAGCAAAAGCTATGGGTTGTATCAAAACGTGTCATTCAGCTGACAGTAAGGCTTCTTAGCAGAACGCAAAGGGAAGCCATTTTGACCATGTCCCATCTCCCCTGCTGCCCCCCAACATTTTGGAGTGTTGAGAGCAGGGGAGGGGGTCAGGGGAAATGGGAAATAGCTGGATATTGCTTCCCCCCCATTTTGCTGATTTAATTTATTTATTTTGTCTAGTCAAAGCCATTGCAAAAGATAGGCTCTATTTAGAAGTTGGATCCATTAGGATGGGCATTCAAAGATAGTTGGATCACATCACTTCTGTGGGCACTAGAAGGAACTATTGTAGAAACAGTTCAGCTTTGGGCTTACTTAGTGAGCCTGTTTATGTTTCTACAAATCTCAGTAAGTACTTAATAACTGCTGTTCAAAGGCACATTGCCTCATAGCATGGCATATTCTGTTCCATATATCAGTGGCAGATGATATAACAACTACATTCATGGCAATTTTTGTTTGCCCCACAGAAGTTGCCTGTCAAGCGTCCAGATATACCTGTAAACCTATTAAAGATGAAAGATGAGGGGCCAGAGGAGGAGGAAGAGGAGGAGGAGGAAGAAGAAGAAATGAAAGCTGTAAATCAAGGAACACAAAACCCAATGATGCAGATGCCAGCACAAGAAACAGTTAGACAGCATAAACGGCCTACCAGTTCTTATGATTGCAGCAACAAGGAAATGGAATTTGTTCATAGAGGTTAGTCTAGTTCTGTTCCCCTTCATTTTGAGGCTCTTAAAAGCAGTAGCGGGGACTGTTGGAATGCTTGATATGTACCATATTTTTTGCTCTATAAGGCGCACCAGACCATAAGACGCACCTAGTTTTTGGAGGAGGAAAACAAGAAAAAAAATATTCTGAATCTCAGAAGCCAGAACAACAAGAGGGATCGCTGCACAGCGAAAGCAGCGATCCCTCTTGCTGTTCTGGCTTCTGGAATAGCTGCGCAGCTTGCATTCGCTCCATAAGACGCACACACATTTCCCCTTACTTTTTAGGAGGGAAAAAGTGAGTCTTATAGAGCAAAAAATATGGTACTCCTGCCAACAACAGTTAGGTTCAGCTATGTTCATTTCCTTAAGTGCCTCTGAAAACCCTGCCCTGAATTCTTTTGAAGTATGGACGTCAAGAGCTTGGTACAGAAGTGCACATTGATCTTCCTTTGGGCTAAATGGTCTTAAGGCCTTGGGATAAATTGTTCTAGAGAACCTGTGGGACACTCCTGTGGAGAGAGGAGTGTTGGGTGCAAGTCTTTCAGACCAGCTCCCTTCCTCCTCAGCTGGCTAACCACCGCTGTTGGGACTGTCCCCTGTGACTTGCATCTAGTGCACATATCTGTGCGGCTGGTTGCAAAAATGGCTGCCCCCATCGCAACATTTCAGACCATTTCAGAGGTCTCTAGTGATGATAGAAACCATAGGCTGCTCTAATCAATCTCTCAAACAGTTCAAGTTACTAATGGTATGTGTAGGCCAGGCTTCCTCAACCTCGGCCCTCCAGATGTTTTGAGACTACAATTCCCATTGTCCCTGACCACTGCTCCTGCTAGCAAGGGATCATGGGAGTTGTAGACCAAAAACATCTGGAGGGCCGAGTTTGAGGAAGCCTGGTGTAGGCTATGAAGAACTCAGATTAGCATATTAGCAGCATTACTATTTTATAAGTGTTAGGTTCATTTTTAATAGGGATATTTTCCTTGCAAGGGTCTCTTTTTAAATTCAAAGTACCAAATTTCACAGGCATCTCCAAAGACCAGTGAAGCAACAGGAATAATTATTGCATAAATTTCAAGGTAAATTTTCTTAGGTGATGGGGATTTTAGGTTCAGTCTAGTGGGCACAGCACCTTCACACCAAAATATTGTTATGAGGCTTTACAGAGCCCCTACGTTCCCGCCTTAATCCCTCACCCTTTGGTCCTGCATTAGTTGATTTTGGGAGAAAGGATGAGAAACATGGACAGATCTTCCATTTTGCTTAATGGCCTGATACAGTGCCTGTGCTCAGAAGGTAGCAGGGTTGCTGTGGGTACTGTGTTTTTACTTGACTGGCTCAGACCTTCTGTGTTTGTGTGTAGCACAGTGTACCTGCTTTGATACCTCAAAACAAGTGAAGTAGCAGGACTCTGAACATTTCTGATCCTCTGGCATTTTGCAGCATCGTTGCTTTGTAAGCCTGTTTTTAGATAGATAGATAGATAGATAGATAGATAGATAGATAGATAGATGATAGATACATATGAAAACTAATTTAATTGGATAAAAGCTATTACAGTATAGCATTGATCAGCTTTTTAAAAGAAATAAAGGCAGTTTAATTGTAAGTTGTTAGAGTTTGTTAAGGTTTAATCTGCTAGTTCTGTGTTCATTAAAGAATCTGGTTGGCTAAGTCTGTGGGGTTCCATTTTTCTTTTACAGGAGCTCAGCCACAATCAGATACAGTGACGCCAGAGTGCAGCTCCCCACTGAATAAATCACAGAAGAAGCCACAAGGTGAGCCAGGTGAGTACGAGAGAAAAATGGATGACAGCACTGGTAGATACAATCATATTCTGTTGGTTTGTACAATTGGAGTGGGAAAATATATTTTAATACTTGGAACATCTTGCAATATAAGATAGCAGTTCCTTCAGCTTGTTTTCTAAACATCTAATCTGTTGTAACAAATAAAACCACAATGCTTAAATAAAATAATAATCCTGATGAGATGCTTTCTTTTTGGCAAAATGCATAAAGAAATTATTTAAATGATCATTGTGTGAAGTTTCATAGTGTGTTAAAAAAGTTGAGAAAAGGTTTTTTTAATAGTAATCATATTTTTAAAGGATGAATACTTTTCATTCAAAAACAAATAACAACAAAATTTAGAAGGATTGAATTTAGAAGGATTAAAATGTATTAAATTTAAATAAGTAGGATGGATTTGTTAAAATTTGGAAAACTAATAAAAATTAATATATTTTTAAAAATTAGAAGGAAAATGGAGGATCAGCGCATTTGGAATGTCTCCTTTGTAGTGCTAGGCACATAACTAAAATATTCAAGATTTTCTGGAGAAAGGGGGGAAATAGCAAGCAATACTTGGTTTAATATAGCACTGCTACAGGTATCAAAATTGCTAACCTTTACTTTGTGAGATACACCCCAAAAGCAGTTTTGCTGTCCTGGCTCTGGCTTGTGTGCATTTTGTTGGTGGGGCCTAAGGAGCCGCGGTGCTTAATTTTAACAGCTCCCTGGCCTTTGTTTGTTTTTTTTTACATACATAAATTTGTCTGAAATTTGTTTTGAATAATTTCTCTAAATAGAGTCGGCAGCATTAACATAGTTTTTCTTATTTTTTTCCTAGCGCCTGAGACATCTGCAGGAAAGTCCAAGAATAAGAAAACGAACATTGCAAATACGGTGAGTTGGAGGAACTAAAGCATATAAATAGGATGAAGTGCACTGTAACATACTGCATTCCCTACCTGGTGCATTCACAGAATTGCTTGATGCCGGCATTAATGGGAGATGGTGTCTATAAGAGGATAAGGAAAAGATAAGACAGTGCTAGTGCTGTGTTGTCTGGCACCCGTGCAGTCCTCCTGACTTGTATAGTGGTTAGTACTCTGCGTTGTGTGTCTCATGTCAGGCTGATAGATATTGTGCTAGTACAGGGACGTCCAACTCCCAAGAGACCGCGATCTCCCAGAATAAAAAGCTGACAGTGATCTACCCTTTTTGGGGAGGGGGAATAAATTTGTTGACCTCCTTTTTTTTTTAGGGGGGCAAGTCAGAGTTGTTGAGCTTCTTTAAGTGGGGGGCATGTCGAAATTGTTTAGCTTTTTGCGGGGAGGGAGGCACGTCAAAATGTCACTAGAAGTTTTTGCGATCGTGTGAGAATGAAGGAGGAGGCGGGGAAAGCTGTTCTCCCCACCCCACGCAGAGGAAATAGAGCCCGCAATCGACCGCTAGCTGCTGGAGATCAACCAGTCAATCGCAGTCGACCGGTTGGACATCCCTGTGCTAGTATTACTGCTAGATAAGACACAGTTGTGAAAAGATATAGCTGCTGATTATTTTGGAATGGTAGCACAACTCAAGTTGCAGGAAGCTACGCCACTTAATTATAATGCAAATAATTTTGAGTTTTTTTAATACTAGCATGGCAGTGCTTTAACTTTCTCATCTAACAGAAATCATTGGCAGGGCATTGCAGCCAACACAACTATATGCAGCCAGGCAACAACTGTTGTAGGGGGAGCAGGCCTGTCAACCCCAATTTGCAAGGCTGCAATAATGCTTTTTTCTAGCAGCTTGTACTTTCCAGTACTTTATGCCAACAGTATCGTTCTGTTTTATTGTAAGTAACATTAGATTCTCCACTATAGCATCAAGTATAACCATATGATGTTTGTGTTTGTTAAACTCTTGTTTGTCTTTTGTCACAAACTATCCTCTTTAGAAAGTCTAAGAAAACCCTCTTTGCATAAAGAGTGGGGGAAATGGTTTCAAACTTAACACGTCATTCTTTGGCCCAAATAGCCCCTCAAAGCAGTTTACAATCCAATCATAAAATAGAATCTGTCTAAAGCAATTTGAGTTCATGTTCTCAAGATATTCACACTAAGATATTTCTCCAAGTTTAATAATAATAATTAATAATTAATTTATTATTTATACCCTACCAATCTGGCTGGGTTTCTCCAACCACTCTGGGCAAAATGTTGTTGTTGTTGTTGTTGTTGTTGTTGTTGTTGTTGTTTAGTCGTTTAGTCATGTCCGACTCTTCGTGACCCCATGGACCAGAGCACGCCAGGGCAAAATATTAAAATACATTAATTCATCAAATATTAAAAGCTACCAGTAATAATAATTTATTATTCAAATAAGTGCTAGTAGAACCTTTTTAAGGGGGTGCATGAAGTTGTGCAGCAGAAAGAGGGAAGGGAAATGTTAGAATTACAAAGCATCTCTTTTTAATCTATTCTGCAGTCTCAGCGCACTCTGTCCTCAGAATATCCAGAAGATGACCCAGACTACTGTGTGTGGATGCCACCTGAAGGTAATTTATAATTTTCCAAAATCATATTTGACCTGATCTATTTGAAGACAATGCAAAAAAAGGGGACTTGGGTTGCTGAGAAACGGAAGGGGGTGCATGAAGCTGTGCAGCTGAGCAGAAGGCAGCATATAGACAGCCACTTGAAGTGTCTTGCGTATGGTGTAGTCTAAATAATTTTGCACCACAGAGTCTCTAAATCTACTCACCTTTGTCTTGCTGAAGTATAGGGCAAGCAGGATGACATCAGGACTAGTCCTGTACACTGATACTACAGTTTATTTGCTATCCTATGTAATGAGGCCGTGGAAGAGCAAGCACAAGCAAATAAAGGATCTAAGCTTGCTCTGTCTGAAGGAAGACTGACATTAGACCTCAGTCCTCCAGATCCCAGAATATTTATGACTACGTTATTGCTGTTTCCCCCTGCCTGCCTTCCCACCATCCTACTCGGGTCATGCTTTTTCCCTTGGCCCAGCTTGCCCAGAGATAAAGGCAGCAGCAGTAGCACCTGAGGTTTAGGGAGGACACAAGCTCTATCCCTAAGTCATGCTGATGTACCTGCTGGTGGTAGATGTTCCTCAGGCATAGACTGTCCTCCATCAGGGCTTGAAGTACTGTTTTGGGGGGACAGGGGGTGAGCGGGTGTGGAGCACCCCCTGGTCCTGAATGTAGTAACTGTGCCCCTGAAGAACCAGGTGCGCAGCCTGGGAGTCATTTTGGACTCACAGCTGTCCATGGAGGTACAGGTCAATTCCGTGTCCAGGGCAGCTGTCTACCAGCTTCATCTGGTACACAAGCTGAGACCCTACCTGCCCGCAGACTGTCTCACCAGAGTGGTGCATGCTCTAGGTATCTCCCGCTCTACGTGGGGCTACCTTTGAAGGTGACCCGGAAACTACAATTAATCCAGAATGCAGCTGCTAGACTGGTGACTGGTAAAGTGGCCACCGAGACCATATAACACCAGTCCTGAAAGACCTACATTGGCGTCCAGTACGTTTCCGAGCACATTTCAAAGTGTTGGTGCTGAGCTTTAAAGCCCTAAATGGCCTCGGCCCAGTATACCTGAAGGAGTGTCTCCACCTCCATTGTTCAGCCCGGACACTGAGGTCCAGTCCTGAGGGCCTTCTGGCAGTTCCCTCACTGCAAGAAGTGAGGTTACAGGGAACCAGGCAGAGAGCCTTCTCGGTAGTGACGCCTACCCTGTGGAATGCCCTCCCATCAAATGTCAAGGAAATAAACAACTATCTGACTTTTAGAAGATACCTGAAGGCAGCTCTGTTTAGGGAAGTTTGTAATGCTGATGTTTTGTTGCTTTTTTATTCTGTTGGGAGCCGCCCAGAGTGGCTAGGGAAGCCCAGCCAAATGGGCAGGGTATAAATAATAATAAATATTATATTATTATTATTATTATTACTACTACTGCTTAGAATGATTTAAGCGGTCAGGTAGAAAGAGAGGGGAGTTTGTATGTTCCAAGGTCTCCAACTGGAATGCATAGTTATCAAGAATGCTCATCAATCAATTAAAGTAAACAAATGCAACTTAGAATTTTCTTGCCCCAGATGCCCTTGTTTGATACACTACCTACATATAATGTAGAGATTACTTAGGTGTACTTAAAAGTAGCAGTGCTGCTGAATTCCTCTGATTAGTCTTGTATTGTGAGCAGCCTCCATTCTAAGAGTTATTTTTTGAAATTTCTGCCTTTTGTAGAACAAGATTAAAAGCCAGCTTTATGAATAGGCTGGAACATTGTATAAGCCCAAATATTTTTTCATCCCTTGCAGTTCCTTACCTGCCTCCCCCAGGTCCAGCCAACCATTTCACTCCCTTTTTTGGCTTTGCAAATGTCCTTTTGCTTCTCACATACTTGCTCTGTGTCCCCATGAATATTCCTACACCTTTAGTTACTTCCAACCTCTGCAGAATAATGTAAAAAAAACAAAAACAAACCATCTACCATTAGTGGAGGTCACACCTGGATGATATCTAATATAAGGCCCTATCTCCCTCTCCTTGAAATGGACATTGACCTGTTGCATAACCAAAATATTGCACCTCTACTGAACCCCATGTCAGGAAAGCTTTTACAGTGTTACCTCGGGTTAAGAACTTAATTCGTTCTGGAGGTCCATTCTTAACATGAAACTGTTCTTAACCTGAGGTGCCACTTTAGCTAATGGGGCCCCCCGCTGCCGTGCGATTTCTGTTCTCATCCTGAAGCAAAGTTCTTAACCCGAGGTACTATTTCTGGGTTAGTGGAGTCTGTAACCTGAGGTACTACTGTACACTGCTTGTGATTCACTTAACACACTGCCAAGTATGTAGGGTCTAGGTGACTTTGACTTGCCGCCTATTTCTGTTTCTCTGTATATTGTTTTTACTCCTGGGCACAAGGGAGTTTTTTGAAAAGGGAAAAAGAAACACTCTTAATTTTCCTCTTTTGATGCAGGTCAAAGTGGTGATGGTAGAACTCATCTGAATGCAAAATACGGCTATTAAACTTCAGGTGCTGGCTTTGAGAAGTGAAGGACTATAGTACCGCAATCACTACAGAGTAGAAGACTCCATTTACATGGCAAGCAACAAACTTTTGCTCATTGTGTTTAAATTCCTTTTAACAGTTCCTGAGCCTCGCCACACATGCTTCTTCCCCCACTAAACGTGAATTTGTGTATATTGTGCGTCAAAGTGTGTATATAGTCGTGAAAGCTATGTATTTACAAAGCAAACTTATCTATAACAAGGCTGGCTTTTTACAATAAAAACTTAAGAATCCAAGTGCTTTTCTTTCCATTACAAGTATTGGGGTGGGAAGAAGGAAATCATACACTGGAGAGATCCAGGCTCAAACTTCTGTTTAGCCAAGAAACTCACTATAGGACTGCTTTATTTATTATGAGTTTCCTATGCATAAGGCAGTCAAGTGACGCTCATTTTGTTGTGTATGGCAATCCTGCATATGTGTATTTTGTTACATGTACATAGCTGATTTTAGGAGGGTTTCTCCCTATTTATTCCAACATAGACCTCTGCTCCGCTTCCAGATTCCCTCAAAAATACAATTGCGAACAGTAGCCTCCAGATGGAGCTGCTCAAAGCCAAGCTATGTTTAGTTTTATTCTCCCTTTTATAACTTTGGTGTTGGGTTTCTGTGAAGGTTCTCCCTTTCGCCTCTCATCACCAAGTGAAATGCGAACACATTCATATAACTTTATTATATTCACAACCTGCAAGGAAGAAATGCCTTCATCATTAGAAGTTTAGACAATTTCAATCCTACTGTTTACCATTTATAAAATGCTCTTTCTTGTTCATAAGTATATAATTTTTGTATAGTCCACTTTACATACATGTGCACCTATGTTCTTTTTAAATTCTAGTTGCCTAGGAAATGCACTCTTTTTTGCAGAGCTCTTGCGTTTCCCCTAGGGGTAGACCTGCAAAGACTATGTCTTAGGTTATGTAAGTTGAGAGTGTGTGGCTCAGAAAGAGTATATGTGTCAGGGACTCAGGAGCAGAAGCACAGGGGAGAGAGGAAATGGAGAGCGAAGGGGAGGAATCCGAGGGCAGCGTAGGGGAGTATGACAGTGACCCGAGAGATTCCATGAGCTTCTCCAGCGAATCAGAAGATTCCCAGAAGGGGGCGCCGATGGTCAGGGCAAGGGGGGTCCCAGGGGGGACGCACCAGAAACAAGGGGCCAGCGGGGACTCCCAAAGCAGCAGCGGGGGATCAGGACCAGCTTCCCCACCAGAGCGTAGTGGGGGGGAAGAGTCACATGTGTCAGGACCAGCGTCTCCTCCAGCGGGGAGAGAAGATGAGTCAGGGCTGACCACGCCTCCATCGGAAAGTGGGGGAACGGAGGGGAGGTCAGTTCCAGCTAGCCTCCCCGAAGGGGGGAGCAGTGACAGCAGCAGTGCAACGGTCAGGAGGAAAGTTGCAGGCTGGGCGCGCGTGCCAAGTTCAAATGTACAGGCGCGCGGGACAGCAGGAAACCCGGATTGGGAACCAGGTCCTAAAGCCCGCCGGAGGGAGGGAGAAGATTCAGGGGACTCAGCGTCAGAAGAGTCTAGGAAGGGCGAGACCCCGACGGACAGGCGGAACCAGAGGAGGAAAGAGCAAAGGAAGAGGTGGAGCAAGGCTAGGGTCTTAAACTGGTGTCTGGGGGGAGGAGATTCAGACGGAGCTTCAGCGGTCTAGAGTTTGAGACGTAGGGCTGCACGCTGCGGCTGTGAAAGTGAAACTGAACTTCAATAAAGACTTTCGTACTTAACAACGAAGCGGCGTTGGTCCTTTGTGAGCTGGGACCTCGGGCAGCTCTGACAATATGCCTTTCTGTATAATGTATAATGTCACAGCTTCAATCTTCAGCACATCTAGTAAAATAATAATATTGATAACCTGGGTGTAGGAGGGATGAGGAAGATATCTGTATGTTTAGGGGTACTCTCATTTTCCTACTCATACTGAAATACTGCCCCTCAATGAGGCCAAACTTAGATTCACAAAATGTTTAGGGGTATGCATACCCCCAGAAAAAAAGCATTGTGTGACATATGAGTGACTGTGAAAGATGCCTTATCAGTTCTTAAAGGTATAATCTTGGTACTGTTAGCATTTGGAACTGAGCTGAAGGGAGCTTTCACAAATACATATTTGTCCATCCCCAACTAACCAGTCCAAAGCAGTTAAGATTTACAAGATCACTTGCATAGTTTATAGTAACATGCTTCAACCACCTTAAATGGTAAATACATATCACATGACCTTGACCAACCCATATATTGGCAGCAGTGCATCTGAATTTCGCACAATATTGGGAATTCCATGTGGTCAGAAATCTTAAGTTAAAAGAACATTCAAAATACGTTGCTTTAGCTTTCCCTCCCCAGTTCCAGTCAAAGCACGGTACGAACATGGCTCACAGAAGATACTCTAACACTGGTTTAGCGGATTAGACACCCATAGTATTGAAGCAGTTACAATGTGCAGGTGTGATTTGGTGAGGGGAAACTGGCTTCAGGTGAAGCATGTCCTCTCGGCCCAATTCTTTAAGTTAGAGGTGAGACAATTGCAGCAATCCAGACATTGGGCTCCAACTCCATCTGACCCAGCCAGCATGACCAATTGCCAGTGTGGACAGGAGTTGTAGTTCAGCAGCATTTGGAAGGCCAAAGATTCCCTGCTTCTGCACTAAGTGAATATCAGACACTGTCTTTTCGGTGCCTACTGAAGACCCTGTTCTTTCAATAAACCTTGTAAGTCGAGATCTTTGCCTGCCTTTGTCTGTATTGGAATTGTTCTTGAGAAGTTTGATTGCTTCTTGTGTGCTGCTTCTTGTGTGCTGCTCTGGAAGGGTGGGATGCAAATGTAATGATGGCTTAGCATTCCTGGATGGCTTAGCATTCTGTTATGCTCCTGCCTCTCTTACACAACAGGGGCTGCCAGATACCTTTGTCTTTCTGCCTTCTTTGAGCTCTGCTTCAGCTAACTCGCCCACTTCCAGGCCACAATTGTAGCCGGAAGCTGTGTAACGAGAGCACAGAGTTAAATGAAAAGGAGACGGAGCTCCTGGTCGCCTATAGCTCAACTCTGCACAATATTACTCAGCAACCTCATCCATCAGGAAGGAAATGGAAGCCACCTGGAGCCCCACAGTAAATGAGGAGAAGGAGGAGGAGGAGAAAAAGTTATTGGCTGAACATTAACATGGGGTAAGAGGACCAGGACTGAGATTAATCCAGACAGCAGTGTCTCTGGGTCAAATAATACCCACTGATCATTCCAGACTTAAATATTTTTAAAATATAATACTATCCCGTACCAAAGATGATAGATAAGAACTGTGCTTTTGGAAGGGTTCTTTTTAAAATGAGTACTAGGGAAATTCATGTTTAGGAAAGAAGATACTTGTCGCAAGCCAGAAGGGTTGGATCATTAAAAGCAGAGCAAGCAGGCACAGACAAATGTAGCAGACCCCTTTATTTGTGAAGGTACTTAAGTCAATAATGTGTAATCTTGCCTGTTAGTGGCAAATTGCCATCCAGACACTTTTTAGGCCTATTGATACTCTGCTGTAAGTAAAATGGTACTTTGCTGCCCATACTAACTGCTACCCATTAAACTCTGATCACATGGGCTTTGTTTGTCCTTTTGCATACAAACTTCTGAAATCTTCTGAAACTTAAAAGTGTGTGTTTCATAGCTCTGCTTTTTCCTCCCATGTGAGTGGGTGGGAAGCTGTTATTTCAGAACCCTTTAAACAACCAGTGTGAATTTCACCCTCATAAATTTTCATCTCCCTCTGTTAATAAAATAAGCATATATTTTTCTTAAAAACAATTTGGCTTTACTGCTTTGACCTATCCACAAACCATGAAGGATTTATCGTTGACTCAAAACACATCTCCCCAACCCAGAAGGGAAGCTAACTTCTAAAATGCTGTTTTTGTAAGGCTAGGTTTGGAAATGTCAAGTGGGCAACCAAATAGCATGAATCATAGGAACCAGTTCAGCAAGCAGAGAGCAATGTGTGTGCAATTAACACTAAAAGAGGTAGAATTTCATTGTATACTGAACAAATCCTTTTATCAGCTGGCATCTGATCTTCAGTTTAGCTTAGTGTTATTAGGCTTTTATACATCTCAGTTTAATTCTGCCCTTCCTGTTAAAACTCTGCTGTTCAAAGTATGTAACATATTTCCTACAGCAGTGTGAAGGGCAACTAGGAGATGCATGAGCTCATGGCTGACAAGCAACCCTGCCTTCCTGAAGCTCATGTTTGGTGTAAGTCTTGATAGGCTAGTTTTACCCTCCCTTGTCCAAATGGAAAGGGCTGCATGCATTTCCATCTTTACAGACTGATGGACTAGTTCAACAATTCCCTGTATGCTAAGGGTATATCCCCTCTCCCCATCAAAGTCACACTTGTGAAACAGTGAAGCACTATAATTGACCCAAACAACTCCTTTTCCTAAAATAAAAATTTGGTACAAAACTACAAAAATAAATAACAACAATGGAGAGAAAATAATTATCCATAATGTAATCAGGTTCAAAGTTGTATGGAAAGTTCATCAATTGACCTTCATTCAACCCAGAATACTCAGCCACAGTTCTCTGTATGTGACCAGAGGATTTCTAGCATTCCCTTCTTCAGTGGTGTATATAACAAAGGTAAAACGTGGGTGGTGCTGTGGTGTAAACTACTGAGCCTCTTGGGCTTGTCGACGGGGTGAGCTCCTGTTGCTCTGCCCCAGCTCCTTCCAACCTAGCAGTTCAAAAGCATGCCAGTGCAAGTAGATAAATAAGTACTGCAGTGGGAAGGTAAACGGCGTTTCCGTGCACTTTGGCACTCGTTGCGCCAGAAGCGGCTTAGTCACGCTGGCCACATGATCCGGAAAGCTGTCTGTGAACAAACGCCAGCTCCCTCTGCCTGAAAGCAAGATGAGCGCTGACTCCCATAGTCGTCTTTGACTAGATTTAACTTTCCATTGGTCCTTTACCTTTTTTATAATAAAGGCATGTCACGAATCCTGGAAATCCAGGAATTTGTCTGATTCAGATCCTTTCTTTATAGATCCTTTTTTGATTCTGTGTGTTCGCTTTTCCATCAGTGCTAGATTCCAAACCTCATGATACCAGCAATGGAAGAGACTGACTGCAGGAGATCTCCAGTTCTTGGTGATCCCAAGTCATGGAGCAACAAAAAGAAAGGCTGCAAGATCTTTATAAATTACTGATTTAGGCTGCCCATAAAAGATGAGCAACAGTGCCATCTGTGGGTCAGAGATTAGGAGTTGGTAGGTCATTTCATCAATTTCTTGGGAGACATCCATCCAAAATGGAGACGTGGGGGACCACTGTTAGGATATAGTTCCGTTCCACCTTAAAAGGGTACAGGCATGACTGTTGTGTGTCACATGCCTGTTTACTTCCAGCACAGTTCTGCTAGGAACTTCCGTTTTGTATATTGCTTTTGTATAGCTGTTTTGCTGGACACGAAGGGAAGCAGACATGTTTTTTTCCTTTGTTCCTGCTGCTGAATAAAATGCTGTAAATATGCTTACACATGACTCTGTCCGCCACTTCCATTGTGAGATTTATTCACTTTGCTAATAGAGCGTGCCGAGTCTCTAAACGTATCTGAGGCTCATGTCGCTGTTTGATGCTGTTCCAAGGGAGACCGGGGATCGCCCGGCTGCCGGCCTGCCTGATGCCCCCGTCTCCCCGGCAGTATCCCAACAACCACATGGGGGGAAATGGGTCCTACTCCCCACAGTCCCTCCAGCATCATAGTGAGAGCGTATTATTTTTTCTGTGGAGGGCGATGAGATTGATGTGATGGCAGTACTTCTTGATAAGGGTGGCTGTTCTTCAATTAATAAGAAAGCAACAGTAGATCTGCGCAGAAGAAAGACTATAACCTGACAAACACACACAGCTGCTGTGTTGAAGCAACAATCCATAGGATCAAATATATGGAGCCCAAGTTGTCCTCCTGTGTTGAATCTGACATCTGGCCACTCCAGGGCAACCGTTGGTGCTACTTCATCTGTATCCCAGATCATGTGTGGTTCTGCTGATGAACTGCACAAAGAACTTTTCCAGCAGAAAGCTAATGGTGGGATATCCATATGGCATCCTGTTGGTTAACCCTGTAGCTAGCGGTCCCAGTGCAACTGTCTAGAGGGAATATATGGGCCTGAACTGGATACCTTTGCCTGCATTCTGCAAGCAGAGTGGCCTGCTTTTGTTACTACAGCACAGATGAAACTGATTGTCCCTGAAGTAGCTAAAGTCAGTTGACAAGGATCAGGGTGCCAAGCTATGGGCTGAAAAATGAGCCGTTAGAGACCGCAGGATAGGACTGCCATATGTCTGGATTTTCCCAGACATTACTGGTATTTCAAAGGCAGAATTGATGGCTGGGGGGAATTTCCAAAAGGCAGCACTTTGTCCTGGATCTTAGGCAAGTCAATCAAAAAATCACGATTGCTCAACAACTTTCGGTTTTTCCTTTATAAAGTTCAACATGTGGCTTGCTTCTCTTATGAGAGCACGTTCCTGCTACCTCGAGATAATCTGCCCTGTGTCTGAAGGCTGCCACAAATAAATAACCATGTCAACGTGACATGACAAGAAATTTTCAAAAGGCTGGTTTTAAAAAGGCATGAATTACAAAGCCAATGATTCGCACAGGATATTTATATCTGGATTCTGAACATGCTTACTGAGAATAAGTTCCATGGATTCCAAAAGAGCAAAGAGCCGTCTACCAGAAGCACACAGTGTCCCACTGGTTTGTGCAAAATACCTTCATGAAGCAGTGAAGTCTGAGTAAGGGAAAGAATTTAGAGTTTGTTGAGAGAGTGAGAGGTGGCAGTTGGGCAGTTGAGACAGTTGAGGATAGGCGTTGCAGAAAGGAAAACCTGGTGAGCCAGGAATGTGGGGGTTTTCCTCATAAATGAATTTAATGAGAAATAAATAATGGGTTTGTATAGCTGATGAATAGAAGGGATGTAAGTTACCTCTGCGAGAACAACTGGATGACCAGTTGATGGAAAAGACTAGTAGGCAACATCCTGTCCAGCTGTGGATATAAATTTCATCTGACTGCTAATTTCCTGGGCTTTGAGATCTTTGGTAGAGAAACCAAAAAGAGAAGCTGAGACTTAGAATGTCTGTATAATACTGGGTTGTGGGAAACTTCGTTGTAAACTTACACTGCAGGGTCTGTTATTTTCCACGATGGAGAGATGGATATCAAATTTTGCATCCAAAATGGCAGAATTTTGCAGCATGTGTATCTTGCACGTTTGTAAGCCTAGGAAACCTATTTAACCCTCATGTTAAATCCTGCAGAGAGCTCTCCAAGGTCTCAGACAGAGGAGGGATTTATTAGTCCTCCTGGCCTGAGACCCTTTTCACTGGGATGGCAGGGCTAGAACCGGAAACCTTCTCCCATGCAAAACATGAGCTCTTCCTCTACCACTGAGACCTTCCCCATATGTTAACCCTTCATCATCTGTTTTGTTGCTGTTGTCCAATTAGAAAGAGACAAGTCATAAGGGATGATACTGAACCCCTCGACCACAAACCCTCACAGCTAGAAATCCTAACCATCCATTCCTGTCTACACTGAGATTTATTTCTTACAGCTCACTGCCCGTTCTCTGTTGGCGCACTGTTTAGGGATTCCTGGCCTGGCAAGAAGCTTATTTGGCCAGCAACTGGGACAGAAATAGGGCACTGAACATTTCCTGCCAATCAGGGGAGCAATGAAGGAATCCTGAGTCCTCCATGTCAGCCCAATGTCAAGTTCAGAATGTGTTAAAGAAAGGGGAAATTCAGTAGGCTTCTACAACAAGCAGAAGCTGTTGGAGCTGCAAGACTGTTAGCATTTTGCAAAAGCCCCAAAAGGAGTAGCTTGTTGTAAACCAGCTGGTTCCACGACATAACACTCATAGACAAGATGAACAAAATCTCTTCTGGTGGGCCTATAAAGTACTTAGGACTCGGCTATACAGCTGCAAATAAAACGTTTTAAATGTGTTGGAAAGTGTGACACTAGATGGCGATAGTGAGCTATGCCAAATTCAATGTATTTTTCAAAAAAAAAAATATTCCTTAAAAAAGCATTTTCACAGTGTTTTTAATATGTGTGCAGATTCCATCTTAGAATCTACTCTGTGTCAAAGTTTTCAGGTTTATCGTACTCAGGCAAAGATATTCCTTTCATAGTCTTTTTGCCCATACTCCTTGCCAGAATAGATACACTGTTTTGGATTGAAAGCTTGAACCTTTTAAGCCTCTAATCGCTCCTTAGGTGTGTAAACAAATGCAGAGTTTGGAGCAAGGTTAGTGGGGTTGTTGGGAATCTCCGAACAGACCCAAATGAAACCCGCTAATCAAGGAATAAAAATAGAGGTGGTCAAGGTAGCAATCGGGGAATATTGCTCCAAGCTTATTTGCTGTTTCTCTCTCCCATTCCTGCCCACTTAGCACACAATGGCTAAGGTGATACACAAGGTGTACAAGAGGAAGGGTTGGGGGGAGTTAATCTCATGCAATCAAAGGTCAGGCAGAGTAGAAATGAAGGGAGTTTGAGGAGGCAAGAGATAAAGGCAACAGTGAGTCCCCCTTTAGATGTGGGGGGAGATGGGACAAGAGAGTTTTGCTGATTAAGAAACCATAACAGTTTGTAACGATCTCCAGCTGCAGGAATGAAAGGGCTGCTCTGGGATTCATTAATATGAGGAAAGGCCTCCAGTCCTTTCACGGAAAGCACAGACAAATGCGGAGATCAATTAAAAACCGGGGAGAGGGCACAAGCGGAGGAGATTATTTTAACATCTGGCCTGTGTGAAATACATTCTTTGGAACAATGGCTGGCCCCATCTGACAGCACATGCTCATTGTCTAAGCCTTCTCCATGCCCTGGCTGCTATGTCAGAGGCCAAGTTCTTAGAGAGGTAGCAAACCTGTGTCGTACTGCTCCAATCTCTACACGTGTAACTGAACAATAGAGTGCCTCCAATCTGCCAGTATTTTGTGAGAGGGGTTCAAGAGCATACCAGAAGTTTTGATTTGCATGATTAGAGTCAATTATGAAGGAACATTCCCTTCTCTGAATCCCACCCTGCAGTCTGATGTGGTACAGTCCAGACACAGGTTTTGCTGCCGCAGAGCGAGCCACTTGCTCCCATACAGGGGAGCTCATGTGTAAAGATCCATGTCAGTGGCCTTGCTCTCAATGCTATCTAGAGATATTTGGTGGGATCTGATCTACCTGTAGTTCCTGATCTACCTTTTCCTCACTCCTGGTCTGAGGGGACTAAATTTGAAGCCCAGTCTCAGCCATGAAGTTCACTAGGTAGTCATCACGGTGTCCTGTTGCTCCAGAAGCGGTTTAGTCATGCTGGCCACATGACCCGGAAAGCTGTCTGTGGACAAACACCAGCTCCCTCGGCCTGAAAGCGAGATGAGCACCACAACCCCATAGTCACCTTTGACTGGACTTAACCATTCAGAGGTCATTTACCTTTTATTCTCAAATTAATCTACCTTAAAGATGTTGTGAGAATAAAATTGAATGGTCCCACATATGCTACCCAAGAACTCCTTTCAGGAACTGTAGGATACAGATGTGTTGACTGAATTTCTGATGTCAGCCTAGATGGTGTGGTTCAAGCTTATGAAAGTTCCGGATTGTCTCCATGCCTGTAAGGTTTGCATGCATACAATTCAACAAAAGCCCCCCAAGGTTTGAAAGGTAGGGCTCAATAAGAGCTCAGAGGAGCCTTAACAAGAAAGAGGAAGGTCTCAGCACTTTGAAAAGGGCCACATAATTCTTCGGGAACTCCCTTGTTGTCATTTGTACATTCAAGATGCCAAGTGAGTTCATCCGAAGACTTCCTGGAGCCTTGTAGCTGGGTTCAGAACCTCTGCCTGCAGGAATCCTGGCAGATCTCAAGATAGCCCCAAGAAGGGAATGTTAATGCAACTTTGACTGAAATATTTCAAAGGGGAGTTGGCTAAAGAAACATGTCTCCGCTAGGTTGCCTGGGTTTATCGTTTGCATCTCTCATATCTCTGGCCAGAGAGGAAGTTTCCTCTATTTTCTTCACAAACACATATAGCGGTGCCCAGTCTTCATCCAATTACAAGGCCCCTCACAGACTAAGGTTTATGAGTTGGATCCAGAATCACCCTTCAGTTTGCAGGAGGGACTGACTTCTAGCAGAGGAAGGGGGAGATTATTTTTATTTTACTGATTCCCCTTTCTCCTTGGGCTGCTTCCCATATTGCTCAAGAGGGTTCCTCCAGCTCTCTGGAGGAACTTTGCAGGGACCTGCAGAAGGAAGGAGCAATCAGCAAAAACCACCTCCTCTCCCTTCCTCTTTCCTCCATGAGGAACATCCCATGGGCAATTATCTAGGTATGAAATGGAGAGAGTTTTCCTGTAGTCTAGGAAAGAAAAGCACTGAATCCAATTGTCTCCCGCTGCTGATGGAAAGCTCTGTGATCCACCAGAGGCTTCCATAAGCACTAGGGGAGGGGGGAGTGATGTTTGCCAAGTCCCTCCTTCTGCAGCCTCTTGCAGACCCAAAAAATATGCTGCAGGGGGTGGTGAGATTCTTTGGAGAAGAATGGAAAGTGGTCATAATGGTATGTTTAAACTAAGCCTAAGATACATGAAGCCTGAAAGATGTAAGTACAGTGGTACCTCAGGTTAAGTACTTAATTCGTTCCGGAGGTCCGTACTTAACCTGAAACTGTTCTTAACCTGAAGCACCACTTTAGCTAATGGGGCCTCTTGCTGCCGCCGCGCCGCCGGAGCACGATTTCTGTTCTCATCCTGAAGCAAAGTTCTTAACCTGATGACTATTTCTGGGTTAGCAGGGTCTGTAACTTGAAGCGTATGTAACCTGAAGCATATGTAACCCGAGGTACTACTGTAATAGAACCAACACATCCTTGTGGTTATAACTAAATTGTAACTACTTTCAAGACAAGATAGGGAGATGAAGTTTGGCATGTTTTACTTATATATAGGTATACTGCTGATGGGATTGGTGGGTGGGAGATATAGAATGCCTGAATTTCTAAAGCAGGAAGTGGAAGAAGAATCCACGTTCTTCCTCTTCAAAAGAAGAACACTGCTGGATCAGAGCCAAAACCCCATCTCGACTAGCATCCTTTTCTCACAGGGGCCAATCAGATGTCTATGGGAAGCTTGCAAGCAGGACCTGAATGCAACTGCGCTCTCCCCTGCTGTGTTTTCCAGCAACTGGTGTTCAGAAGTACTTTGAAGGTGGATTATAACCATCATTACTGCTTTAGAAGGAAATGGTAAATATTTAGCAGCCATGCTGTGTGTTGTTTTAAACCAATACAATGGACGCTCGGTTTGCGAACATGATCCGTGCGGGATGCACGTTCGCAACCTGCAGCGTTCGCAACCCACATCTGCACACGCACGGGCTGCTATTTGGTGCTTCTGTGCATGCGCAAATCACCATTTAGTGCTTCTGAGCATGCACGACCACCAAAACCCGTTCTGGTACTTCCAGGTTTCGGTGGTCCGTAACCCGAAAAAACGCAACCTGAAGCTTCTGTAACCTGAGGTATGACTGTATATGATTTTTATATTGCATACGTGTATTGATGGCTGATGTGTTTTGCTTTGTGTTTGTTGTCTATGCTCCTTTGGAAGAAGTGTCCTCCCTAAGTATACCAAATCAAAAAGTAGATTGTGGTTAGTAGCTGTCAATAGCCTTCTCCTCCATAAATCCCTTCTCCTCCTGCATCTTAAAAGAACCCATAGCAGAGGTTCCTCCAAGGAGGTGCTTTTGTCTGCACCAGACCATATGAGATATTAAAGGTCAAGAAGACCACTACTGTGAACTTTAAAGAATCAGTGATTTTTTTTTAAATGACCAGAGATCAGAGACAGTATCTGCTCTGCATGTGGGCTGTCTCAGGTTCAATCTTCAGCATCTCATGATAGAGGTCAAAGAGATCCTGCCTGAAAACCTAGAGAGCTGCTGCCAGCCAGTGTAGGCAATACTGACCAATGGTCTGATTCAGCTTCCTGTGTTCCACTGCATTCCATTGTCTGCCAGGTCTTGTTGAAAGCAGTTGTATTTTGTGCCTGTTGCAGTTCCTTTTGAAAAGCAGCTCTGCTTCCACTAATCCCATCTAGAGGTCACCAAGGAATGTATCATGTTGGGCCATGCAGTGCGCTCTGGTTAACAAATGCCACTTGGGTATCCAAGAGCCCAAGTTTAGAAGCACTCGCCAATATTCTTGTTTCACATATTCCAAGGTTGATCCCAGGCTAAGCTCTGATGATCCGCAGGACTCAAATTAAAACCTGGGTGGAGTCCCTTTCAGCTGCAAAGAAATAAACCGCTTGGTGTACTTTTCAAAACTTGATCTTCTCAGTCTTTGGTCTTGGCTCCGGGTTTCAGTAGTTGTTGCTCCCTGAGCATTAAATAATACCAGGGCTTTATTAAAAGCATATTTGCCAAGGTATTGCAGCAATTGAACACACATGCCTCCCCCACGTGGGAGCTCAGCCTTGATGAATATGGTTTCAATAAATGAGCAGCATTTCATTTACAAGCTATTACTGTGTTGTTAAATTTAAGATGAAAAAGAAACAAAGAATACCTCATTTGGAACGGTCATTCCACACGAAGCGATTACCTTGATAGAAATAGGAAGGTCGAGGCAGAGCAAGAAAGAGCAGTTGCAATGGAGAAGTGCACTTCTCAAACAAATCACTTTTGGTTTCACTGAACATCATTTTGACCCACACGGGAACCAGCGTAAGAAGCTGCAGAGTTGGAAGATCAATGTTTGTTAGCCAGGCCCTCCCCTCAAAGTGTTTATAAGGTAGAGTAGGGGAGACTCAAGGCTCTCCAGTATTGGATTTAAAATTAAATTCAAAAGGGATGCCAGCTATACTAAAAAGTGCATGACTATTTGCACAGTAGCAGAAGATGTTGAAGGCTAGACCTCTTCGCTCTCAATTTCTGCTGTCTCTCCCTCCCATACATGCACAATCACTAGGCTCAGCAATTCCCCCATTCAAAACTATGGAATGTTCCAAGGCACAGGAAGCAAGATGGTGCAGCTGGTTACTGGTTCCTAGAAAATGAACTGCAACTCTTCATCTTATTGATCAGTCAGCCTTGACTACAACAGCAGTCTTTTTTGGCTGACCGTCCCACGGCTACATATGGATTTGTACTCAGAGAATGAGTTTGCAGGGATGGGAAACCTGTAGTCTACAGCAGTTGCTAGACTACAGCTTCCATCATTCCTGGTATTAGCCATGATGACTGGGGCTGATGAGATTTGGAGTCCAACAACACCTGGAAGGCCACAGGTCCCCCAGCCCTGTGATATACAAGTACGGTCTCTTCCCCTCCACACCCAGTCATCATGCCCCTTTGTGACCTCATAGGTGGTCTGCTGTCAGGAATGAGCTAGCTCCTAGTGGAACTTTACAGCCAGCTGCAGAACAGAGAGGGTTAGATCTGAGGCAGACTGAACAGCGGCCAGTGCCCAGTGCGACTTCCTCAGACACTGGAATGCCGGTTGCCAAGGGAACGACTGAGAGCGGGCTGGAACACAGCCAAAGCTCTCAGAAAGCTCCAACAGGCATGAACAGACACCAAGACAGTTTTTCAGAACAGAGAGAGGCTAGAGCTGATCCAATAAGTCCGAAGAGTCAACGAATGGGAGGGCTGCTAGACAGGAAGCAAAACAAGAGACATAAGGGGCGACGGTTCAATATATTCTGTAGGAACCGGAAGCAGTCTTCAGAAGGGTCATATTGAATGATGTCAGTGGCTTTGTTAGGGCTGCCCAAAGCTATCTGTTTGTTTTTGCAATAAATCCTCCTTTTTAATTACCTACGCTTACCGTGTTATCAAGCTGGGAACCTGGACTCCTGACACCTGCAGCCAAAGGTGATAGCTGGAGAGGCATCAGCACAGCTTTCAGGTTTCATCTGTTCATGAATATCCACCAGTTTCCTTTCAGACATCACAGTCATGCATATGCACACACCATTCACAGTGACCACATTTGAAACCCACCCCCCACAAGCATATGCCAGCCAATATCCATGAAGAACGCCAACATACATATTCACTGATAATTCACTCTCCATTCATAAACATTTGGGCCTCGGCTTCAGCCCACAAATACCCACCAGCTGATGTCGACCAGCTTCAGCCATTTTACATCCACAAATATCAGCCTGCTTCAGCCTTGTGGTATCCACTGATTTTCAAATACAAATTCCACCTACCAGCATCCAGCATCTTCCATCTTCCACTAGGTCCATCTCTAGATATCATCCAGCTTCTGACCATGGATATCAGCTGCATTCAGGCTGCAATCCCACAACCAGATGGTAGCCTCCATTCATCTACGAATGGGCCTCCTACAGATGGAAGACTGGGCAATGCAGGATATCACAGCTGTTGCCCACTCTACATTGTTAGGGAAGAGGAAAAGGCCCTTTTATATTCACTCATCTGCCATTACCTATTGTGACATCAGAGGTAGTCCCTAGCCAATGATTGCTAAGTTTAGTAATTAAGTTCACTGAAATTGTAAATGCTTCTATGCATTACTATGTGTTTAAATCTGATTGGCTGGCAACTGAATTCTAGAAAGTTCTCTCCAGTAGTTCTCAAGTGGTTGGCTAACATTGGTCACATGGGAAGTATCTAGTGAAAGAGAGACTCCATTCTATGTGAATCAAGATGACTGTGTTTTAGAATCCACTGTAAACACTGCTAAGTTCCATAGAGTGTTGGAGTGCTTCTTTGCTTGAAAGAGAGCAAAGCTGCAGGAGAAGGTAAAAGTGGTTATCTCTCAAATGAGCTGCAAGGCATGGCCTAATTGTGATACAGAAGGCTCACTGCTGAGCTCTGGAAAAAGAGGAAAATACAGTTGTTTGGAAGTTAGAAAAAGAGACTGTGAGCCTGTGCTTGACTGTAAATATGTTTTGATTCATCTATAACTATATGTTTCTGTAAGTAAAGTTTTTGAATGTTAAAGTCTGGACATTGGTTTAATTTCCAAAGAAGGGTTTCAGTCATATACAGTGGACCCTCCGGATATAAATTAAATTTGTTCTGGGAGTCTGTCCGCAACCCGAAAAGTCCATAGGCGGAGGCGCCGCTTCTGCACATGTGCAGTATACATTTCCGGGGTTGCTGCGTTCGTAACCCGAAAGTTACGTATCCAGAGCGGTACGTAACTAGAGGGTCCACTGTATATCATTTGAGCTTCTTAGCTGCGATTGCGCTGCCCTTACTTCAACAATGGTAACAGTTTGTGACACCTCACAATTGTGGATGTACCTCAGCAGCGATTTATTTGCGCGCTTGCTTATTCTTGAAAATATTTATTATAGCCCACTCTCCATCTGTACTGATACCAAGGGGGACGAACCCGTAAAACTGCTGTAGGGGACCTTTCCAGCACAAGGGCCGCATTTCCTTGCAGGGAACCTGCCAGGGGCCAGTGCAAGGTAGCAGTCAGTGGCAAAGGGGAGAGGAGCAGCACATGTAGCTCTTGTGTTTGTCCAGTGGGCTCCATTGCAGCTGCACAAAAGCCAGTGGTTTCTACGCTGCTGCCACCCATCAATCAATCAAGTTCAGCAAGAAGCATCATCACAGTTCAAAGAAACATTCCAACTGGAGAAAATGAGGGAAGTGTGGAGAAAGGCTATTGAGGGGCATGGTGTGGGGAGCAACCTGGGGTCCAGAGAGAATGGCCTGGAGGGCTGCATTGGGCCAGCAGGCCAAGTCTCCCTTCGAAGAAGGTTGCAGAGATTAGTACTATGTGCTAAGTTCCATTGCACCAAGTGAGGTTTAGTTCCAAGTAAACATGCATATAGCGCATTGACCGGACAATTTTGGCTTCTCCATAAGGTGGCAAAACAGGTGCTGGATTTCAACAGAGAGGCAAGGAAAGAGCATTTCTGAATCAGGGGAAATAAAAACACAACACATCTACCCAGCCATTGACTGCATCCTTAGATATTTAGTCCACTGTGTGGCTTTCTGGCTTTCTTAATCCATCCTTTGTTAATCCACTACGAACAACTCCAGATTTCTGCTGAGACAATGAGTCTGAGGCCCTTTGAAGAGAATGGGCGCTGGTGAAGCAAACAATATATTTCCTAAAATAAACAGATCAAAGCATCATTCTTCCTTTCATATGTGGCATGAGCCCTTTCCCCCAAGAAATTCTTCCTTCCTTGCCACCATCACACACTTTAATTAACACATTGCAACCTGCTGACCCATGGAGGAGTTAACGCAGTACAGTTCTGGTATGGCACAGGTAAATATCTAACCACATACCAAATAGTAGGCCTGGTAAACATTATTTCACTTGGAATGTCAAGCACTTGGGAGTTGCAAAATGTCCATATTTATACAACTTTTAACCCTGTTCTTTGATTCATCCTCCTCCTTATCCACTGAATGAAGAATTTCTCACACAAATAAAACAATCCAGTAATTAAATCCCAGAAGAATTGCTGTGTCAGGGGGTGCTTTGGGTTAATATTGCCTGCAGAAGCATGAATGGAAAAAGAGATGCTGTATTGCCTTGCTTGCTTTTTAATTTCTTATTACTTTTTTATCCTACCTTTTCCTCCAAGGAGCTCAAGGTGGTGTATATGGTTCCCCCATCACTGACTGGCAGAGGCTCTCCAGGGTTTCAGATAGGGCTCTCTGGAGATGTTGGGATTGAACTCAGCATCTCAGCAAAGCAGATGCTCAACCACTGAGCTTGTTGTTGTTTAGTTATGTTCGACTCTTCGTGACCCCATAGACCAGAGCACGCCAGGCACTCCTGTCTTCAACCACTGAGCTACCCTTCCCCTAAGGCTGTGGGACAGAGATCCCTACATGCCTTCCCTTTCCTCCCATTTTCCCTGTCTTGGCCTACTGGATCCCAAAACCAAATAAACTTTCTAACACAAGTCAATTTCATACGAATATCTCTGAGGGAGTTTTAAAAACAAACCATGAAACCCAACGCAGGCCAAGTCCTAGCGAGACAGTTTGACAAGTGGAATCCGGAGTGTTCTAATCTGTAGGCCTCAGTGTGAGCTGGAAACGATCATTGCTGAGCTGTTGTTGATTCATCTCGGCAAGCAAAGGAAGGGGGTCTGTGTTTGGACAGATGTAGGTTGTATATCACAGACAGGAGACCTAAACAGTATGCTGAATCCCCAGCTGTCTATTATGGATTGTTTTTACCTCCCCCATTCTCCATGACAGTTTTTCAGGCTCCTTTTAAACATCTCCAAAGCTCTTTTATTCCAGTTGATGCTCAATGAACACTTTGACTCGCTAAAAGCTGCATGGTTTGAAAATTGTGGTTAGAGCCATGCCAGGAAGCCAAAACTGCTGCATCCCATCATGTAACCTTTCCCTTCAGAGTCACATCAAAATACCATTTTTTTAATGCAGCTCGATCAGACTCACTTGTTGCCATGCACAAATATATAAATATATCATCCTAAGGATGTCATCCACGGAGAGGCAAAGTAGGTTAAACTGGGCTTAAACCAGTAGGTTAGACTGCATTCAATATCAGTGGTCAGGACTCTCGGGGACTCAATGAAGGCTGTGTCCTGCCATTGGGTCCACCTCAGGTTCTCCCATTAACATGGGTGCACAGCCTTGAAGCCGTTTTGGTGAGACTGTGATCACCTGACACTACCTTGATGTCAGGTAACCCATCTTCAAAAGAAAAACTCTGGAGCGCACTCTTAAGTGCACACTTTCAAGTCCTGAGCCATTTCTGATGAGGTGGCCTTTGCATAGAAGTTGACAACACCCAGGACAATCATCCAGCGGGTCCTCAGCACCTGATCCAAGACCAGCTTGGTGATCTCAGGGAGACAGTTTGGTGGGATGGGATGGGCACAACACCAACAGTATTCCCAACTTGTCCCACTAGAGCCAAGTGCAATTTCCAGAGCGGCAGCCATGATAGTCCATTACACCAAAAGCACCTTAAAGACTCACAGATTTATTTATTGTAGAATAAGCTTTTGTGGACTGAGGCCCACTTTGTCAGATGTATGAAGGAACATATTGCAGACTGACCTGGCATTCCATAGCAGCACCACAAGGCCAGAAGCCACAGTGACACAGGGCATCTCAGATTTCCAGGGTAGCGGGAGATTACCAGATGTAACACAATTCAAAACCAGGCAGGGAGGAGCTCCCTTGAAATTTGTGATTCATTAAACACCAAGGACTATGTTCTGGCATATGCCTTAAAACCTCTACAAGACGTTGCCATGTTGGTAATACAGTGGGATTCAGATACGGCTTATTTTGAAATGAAAGCTCACAATTCTTAATGCACCAAGATGACAACAGCAACGACAAATTCAATGCAACATTGCATAGATGCAAAAGCCTACGCCAGATGAGCAGTGAAATGAAGAAAAATGTGGCGAGGTCCCTCCAGCTTGCCTCCTCCCATGACCAGCTGTAAATATTTATCTGGCAGCCTTTAATGAAAGACATGGGCCGAAACAATGATAGTTTCAACATGGCTGCCCTCCAGGGCTCCAAACTCGAGGGAGTTTGTTCTTCGCCACAGCTTTCTCAGCCGATGGTGCTGTAGGTTCCTGGGCAGTCAAGTGGATGCTTTGGGGGACGGAGGCAGGGGTGGGGTGGGGATTGCGGGAGACCCATATAAAACCACAAACTCTGAAAGAAAAAGTGTGAGACTGCAATGGAAGCCTGGCTGCCCTGCCTTTTAATGAGCTGGTGCTGTTTTGAAGCCGGAGAAACCTTCCAGGGGCGGGGAAGGAGCTTGCTTGGCGAAGGGGTTTTAGAAATCTTTCCCTGCAGCAACAGATTTAATGGTAAATAACTTGCATTCTTTTCCTTCTGAAATGCCTGATTATGTACACCCTCCAGATAAGTTGTCGCCTCTCTAGGGCAGCATGTTTGCTCATTTGTGCCGTGTGCTATATAAACTGTTCGGAACAAGAGCTTGAAAAGAACACTTAACACTTTCGGAGGCAGTTGTTAAGAGACTGGGAACACCGGCAGCTGACTTACACTGAGTTAGCTGGGTATTACTACAGTGCTCTCCACATCTGACTCAGTACTGTCTACACTAAATGGCCGTGGCTCTCTAGGTTTTCCGACGGATGCCTTCCCCAGACGTACCTGGAGATGCCGGTGTCATAGACTGGCTGGATGCAGAGGAGTGGAGGGAGGCAGTTGGGGAACTCCTGAGGGAACCTCCAAGGGAAGAAGGCTCAGAGCCAGGGATTGGTGGTGGGATGGCGATGAGTGGTCAGAGGGAGAAGGGTAGGCAGACTGGGAGCAGGAGGTATCGGATGCTGAAGAGGCAACAGGGTTTAGTGAGCAGGAAGAGGCTGTGCCAGACAGCAGTCCAGACTTCGAGGCAGAAGTGAAAGTGTGTGGGGGGGGGGAGAAGCAGAGATGAGGCAGGTTGCTGAAGAATTCAAGGAGTTTCCCCTTCCTGCTGTGACCATCTCCCCTCCTCCCCTCAGTCTCCCAGAGGTGTGTGTGTCATAGCTTATCCATCTTTGCTCAGTTTTTGCTTTTATGCGCTCCCCACCCCTGCTCTTCAGACATGTGTCTGCATCATTGTCCCCAGGCACTGATGTACCAGTAGGCTTTTTCTTGTTTGATAAGCCCCTCTGCTCTTTCATCTCCTGCTGATGCAGTTTCCTCCTTTTTTTTACAAGACCAAGGGCAGTTTCAGACAGGTGTTTATTGTGGGATGGGTGCTACTCATCCATGCAAGGTGTTTTGTTTTTTTGTTTTGCAGAGCCCACATGATGTCCTTGCCATCAAAACACCAGCCTATATTCCAATCCACTCCAAATCCAATCCAGATTTACCCTGAGAGAAACGCAAAAAGTGCTTTTTTAAAAAAACTGCTGCCAATGATCCATGTGTGATACCTGAATGGTCTATTTACAATGCCCTGTTTAGGCAGCCCTGTTTAGGGAAGTTTTTAATGTTTAATAGGTTGTTGTATTTTAGTGTTTTGTTGGAAGCCGCCCAGAGTGGCTGGGGAAACCCAGCCAGATGGGCGGGATATAATAATAAATTATATTATTATTATTATTAATTATTATTATTATTATTATTCCCTCACCTGGAAGTGCATCAGATCTACATCTCAGTGGTGCTTTTTGTACTCAGGTTCTAAAGCAACCTAGCTAAAGCTCTGATCCTCAACTTTTAGAAATGAGTATTTTCAGAAGGAAGAATGGCACTCTGCTTTTGCTCAAAGGAACCTTTCCCCATTATGCCAGACTGTTCTTGGAGCAAGAGCTGATCATGGCATTGCAATCTACAAGCAGGGGAAGTAAAAGCAGTGTGTATCTCATGACATGAAGGAAAGCCACAATGGGTTTGCCCACATCACAACCCCAGAAGTGGAGTGCATAGCAGAAATATGTGTTGGGGTTATGCACGGGGAGATAAGCAAAGGGCTGGATTTATTTCCCTTGTCTGCTAGGAATGTGCCCTGCCCACGTCCTGCAGAGTCAAGGCTTGCTCAGCTGTAATTTTCTCATCATTCATTTTGCAACCTCACCTCCAGCAGGTGAGCACAAGGTAGATGGCCCATCTATCATTCTAATGTCCTTTAGGGTCGACTGTTACCACAGTGATCTAATAGACAAGACAGGGTGCACTTAGCCTGGCTGCTGCTTTCATTTCATTTCATTTCATTACCTTGCATATCCCATCTTTCTCTCAGTGCAGGACCTAAGGCAGCTTACAGCATTGCTCCCTTCACTGTAATGTGAGAAAAGGCTGCCAATCTGTCAGCAGCCAGTTGGAGGCTGGTTTTTCCCCATGATCCCTTTCTTCTCTCCCGCAGCCAAGTGGGTGAAATGCCAACTTGAGCCGGCACCACTCACACTTGCGGCAGTTCAAGGGCAGCATGCAAGGGGAGACACTGCTATGGCTTTCCGAAGCCAGACGTTGCGCACGATGCCAGCCGAGTGATGCAAACTGCAAATTTCAACAAACAGGCTGGCTGTTTTAAATCTTCTCTTAAGCACTGGGCCTGCAAGAGAAACAAAGCAGATATTTTAATGCACGCTTTTCTAGAGCACAGATGAATGATGGAGACTCCTGTGGAATTTGAAAGCTTGTGTTTTTCTGCACATGGAGGCTATCATATTGCCATGGTTCTCAATGGTTTCAGCCAGGGGATAGTCTCAATTTTATCTGGAGATGTAGTGCATCTGCCTTGCATGCAGAATGTTCCTGGTTCAATCCAGGACATCTCCAGCTAAAACTGAGAATGTCCCCTGGCTGAAACCATGGAGCGCCATTGCCAGTCAAAGTAGACAGTACTGAACTAGATGGACTGGTGATCAGACTTCATATAAGACAGCTCTTATATTCCTATCTTCTGGGATTGCAATGAACAGGGGTCCTGAATTTGGCTACCACATACCCCCAGCAAACAAGCTTGATTCAAGTTGTAATATATATTGTGTTATACTGTTGATGGATTGAAGCAGTTAATTTAAGCATGCTTGAGATACCTGTTTTCAAGGATCATAAAGAAATAACTCTGTCACAGGATTAGTCAATGAAGGCTAAGGCCATCTTCATGAGCAATTTTTGTGGCCATTCAAATACACCAGGCATAGACAAACTCGGCCCTCCAGATGTTTTGGAACTACAACTCCCATCATCCCTGACCACCGGGTCCTGTTGGCTAAGGATGATGGGAGTTGTAGTCCCAAAACATCTGGAGGGCCAAGTTTGCCTATGCCTGAAATACACCTTTGGCTTTTCCAGCAATTGTCATCATCATCATCATTATTCTTATTATTAGCACCTGGCCTATTTATCCATCTAAATTGAGGTTAATAAATTTGTGCCCTTCCAGAAGCACTTGGACTCCAACTCCCATCATCCCTAATTAGGCTAGCAAATGATCAAGGAGGATGGGAGTTGGAGTCCATCAACATTGAGGACTGCTGGCTGCGTAACCCTGATTTATGCCATCAATTCCACTGCAGGGGTATGAATGGCAACTGCTAGACACAGTAACCTTTCAGACTGAACACAACACTGGAAAGAAGAGGACAGACAGCTAGAGATCTCTCTGGTATGCATATCTCTGAATCCCAATACTCCTTTGTGGTTGTTAAGAGGTTTCTATTGTTTCTGTCAGCAGTTAACAAAGACAACTGGCTCCAGCGATCTGTCTGTGCTGTGGATCTGTGCAAGCATGGAATTCTGTGCCGGATACAAAATTCTGCATGCTAAGAAGGCCAGCTTTTGCTCTTTCAAGCAAGTTTGAGTTTCTGCAAATATAAGCTTGAAGACATGTGAGCAATGGATGGCAATATATCAGAAGTTGGTCATGGATGAGATCAGAGTTGTACTTCCTGTGGGTGAGTGGTAAGACTGAAGTTCAATATTGTTCCTATCAATAGCAGGATGCATTATGCACACTGAGGGCTCAGCCATACTCCCACTTGTCCTGGGCCTAGAAAGCATGGCTCTAAGCAGTTTTGCCTTTGTCTTGCCCCGGAAAACCTGCTCTTTAGCACCAAATTGGAACAAACAGCAATCTGCAGAAAACCCAATAGCCATTTGTTTCCTGGGGAAAGCGGCAAGGCAATTGGAAGTTGCCCTGAATATTTTCCATTTTGCTTGATAGCAGTGAATTATTCAGATTACAGAAGCTGGATGAAGAATTCAAACACAGAACCTGTTTCTTTCCATCCTTTTCCAAAGAATGGAATGTACACAACTTGGGCTATGGGGAATCTAGATATTTTACCATACTTTCTACATAAGTGTTATACATCAAATATTTCCACAATGCTGCTTTTAACAGTCTACATTGACAAATACATGTTTGATAAACTAGATTTGAACCCAGCCAGCAACAGCAAGCCTACTGAATCCTTGTTGGCCCAATCTGATTCCTACATAACCATCAACACATGTTTTGAAGCAGATGTGAACCTGAAGGAAAAAAACAGACAGGTCAACAATAATTCAGTTGCACAATTGTCTGAACTGTTCTTGAGAAACTTTGAGGAACTGGAAGGGGAAAAAAGAACCTTCAGTGATCCAAATCAGGGTGTAGGTGGCTGGGACTCTTTCTTTGGCCCAAATGTCAACTGTTGTAATGTTGCAAGTTTCCTAGGCCTGAATCATTAGGTTAGTTTTCATAACACTGAGGTTTTATTTTAATTTCCCAACATCTCATTCAGAGTTTCCATTGCTACAATATCTAAATGCCACAGCTGGCCCAGCCATTGGGCAAGTGGAGCACTTGCTTCCAAGTGCTAGCTCTACAGAGGAGCTGAGCAGAGGGCTGAAGAAGGCAAATGAGGATTGCTTCCAAGAAACACCTGGCAACTGGAAGAGACTAATCTGGACTTCAATAGATCTTCAATGATGGTTGCAGCAGTGGTAAGAAGACTACAGAGTTCAGGGATGAAGACTCAACAGCCAAAGACAGAATGGAACTCCATTCAGGGCATCTCAAAGGCTGGCCCTAACTGCACTTTGATATATACAGCTTCAAATATAAGATACCTTGTGAAGTCAGTGGGATCCAAGTAGATTCTGTGGTGTCCGCCCATTGTTCTTTCAAGTGAAGCTTACCTGGCACCAATTTTGTTGTCCTTCCAATGCCAGACAAATACATGCTTTTAATATTGAGCACTCTGAAAGTGCCAATGATTTGGCTTTTGTCTTGTAATAATAATAATAATAATAATAATAATAATAATAATAATAATAATTTACTATTGAATAAGAACAACTACAATATCATGCCACCCATCTGACTGGGTTTCCCCAGCCACTCTGGGTGCCTTCCAACATATATAAAATCATAATAAAGCATTACACATTAAAAAGCTTCCCTATACAGGGCTGCTATATAGTTACTCATCTGCTTGGCATCTGATGGGAGGGAGTTCCACAGGGTGGGTGCCACTACTGAGAAGGCCTTCTTCCTGGTTCCCTGTAGCTTCACTTCTCGCAGTATGAGAACCACCAAAAGGCCCTTAGTGCTGGACCTCAGTGTCAGGGCTGAATGATGTTTAAATTACAGTAATTACATTGAAATATGCATGTATACATATACATTAGCATATGCAAATTATATGCAAATCTTCCCCTCTTTTGTCCTATTTTACCAGGAACAAATTCTCCTTTTTGGCAATGTGTGCAGAAGACAGAGAAAATTTGACCAACCTGAGCCCAGAAGAAAGGTCAAGAGCTCCTGAAACTTAAGAGGAAGCCACCCTTTCTGGATTTGTTGACAACGCTCCAAAGGTTCGTTTTCCTTACAGAGACTAAATGGGTCTTCAGTATTCCCTACAACTTCACTGGCCTCATACTCGGAATGGGGTTGCAAGGAACTTCACGTAGCAGACAGATGGCTGCCCAGCCAATTCAGTAATTAGAATACTAAATTAGGCAAATCACAGGCTAAACAGCAACTCCCCAAGTAGCAGGAGCGGATTGGAGGGCTCCAATTGAAAATTAACAGCGTCTCCAAGGAGGGAGAAGCCATTGTGGCTGGGAAGCTGGCACAGCTGGGAAGCTGCAATGCGGCGGGCAGTGCATTTGGACGGGACTATTACTGCACGTCAAAGCAGGAGAACACAATGTCTGGGACACGCTAATGACACCAGGGGAAAAAAAACAGTAGCATTTTATTGTTCTTGGGTAGTAATTGCTGAAATGATTTGCTGTCGAGTCTAGGAGCGTAAGTGGCTTGATTAGCAGCATTGGATGCAAGAGAGAAAACAGTGGCTGCAAGGAGCTGTTGAGTTGTTCAGCAAGTGCAAGGAGGGAGCTCATTAAGAGAGAACACGACAACAAGGAAAGAAATAGAAATGCACTCGCCCCTTTGAAACGTTTGCAAAAGATGCCGATTCTCAGCAACTCTATAGCTGTAAAACCATTCAAGGTATTATTTAAGCCAGGGCTCACTGGGGGCTATCCCTGAGCCTGTTAAGAATCATGTTTATAGTTCTGTGTTTAATCCAGTTTTTTTTAGGGGAGGCCTTCAAACAAAATCTTACGCCACTTGGTAGTCAGTCTCCCTGGCTTCCCAAATTTCAAATTAAAACTTAGGAGAAGATGTTGTGGGCTAAGTCCTCCTGTGGTGCTTTTGCAGATCAGGAGGTACAGAGAGCTGAAGAGGCTGGGGAATGTTTCGTAGGGGTGAGGGAAACACCACAAGAAAAGTTCCCAAAAAGGACAAGCAAAATTATCAAGTGGGTTGAGTGACGCCCTTATGAAGACAAGTTGCAGCATTCTAGGCTTTTTTAGTTTAAAGCAGGGGTCGGCCAACTTTTTCAACAGGGGACTGGTCCACTGTCCCTCAGACCTTGTGGGGGGTCAGACTATATTTTGAAAAAAATATATGAACAAATTCCTATGCCCCACAAATAACCCAGAGATGCATTTTAAATAAAAGCACACATTCTACTCATGTGAAAACACGCTGATTCCCGGACCGTCCATGGGCTGGATTTAGAAGGCGATTGGGCCGGATCCGGCCTCCAGGCCTTAGTTTGCCTACCTATGGTTTAAAGAAAAGGTGAGGAAGAGGCAACATGATAACATGTAAAATTATGCACAGCATGGAGGAAAGGGATAAAGGAAAGTTTTTCTCCTGCTCTCATTAACACTAAAACTGGTAAAACAACCAAGACTGCAAGATTCAGGACAGAGGAAATAAATTACTTCTGCACACGGCACTTAAACTATAGGACTCGCTTGCGCAAGAGGCAGTGAAGTCCACCATCTTGGATGGCTTTAACAGAGGCCTGGACAAATAGATGGCAAATAAGGCTACTTATATCTACTAGCCATGATAGTTGTGTTCTGCCTCAACAGCCAGGAGTGAGCTCCCATTACTCTGTCCCAGCTCCTGCCAACCTAGCAGTTTGAAAGCATGCCAGTGCAAGTAGATAAATAGGTACCGCTGTGGTGGGAAGGTAAAACAGCGTTTCCATGCGCTCTGGTTTCCATCACGGTGTCCCACTGCACCAGAAGCGGTTTAATCATGTTGACCACATGACCCAGAAAGCTGTCTGTGGACAAATGCCGGCTCCCTTGGCCTGAAAGCGAGATGAGCACCACATGCCCATAGTCGCTTTTGACTGGACTTAAGTGTTTCCATGTTCTGCTCTGGTTCGCCAGAAGTGGCTTAGTCATGCTGTCCACATTACCCGGAATCTGTACGCCAGCTCCCTCGGCCAATAAAGCGAGATGAGCGCCGCAACTCCAGAGTCGATCACAACTGGACCGTTGTAAAGGGGTCCCTTTACCTTTAATAACTGTCCAGGGGTCCTTTACCTCCCCCTCTCCCAGGAAAATCAATAGCTTTATTGGGACCAACTAATGCTCAGAATACCATGTGCAAACTTCTGAGTTATACAGAACTCATTCCCAGGCTGAATGTTGAAGATTTTTTTTAAGGGAAAACATGCTTCTCAGTGTGGTGTTAACCGCTAGGGTCCTTTACCTTTCTACCTTTTACCTTGATGTGTACAAGCCATGATAGTCATGTTCTGCCTCAACAGTCAGGAAGCAGTAATACTTCTGAATACCAGTTGCTGGAAACAGGAGAGGAGAGCGCTCTTGCGATGTGGTCCTGGCTTGTAGGTTGACCCCTCTGAGAACAGGATGCTGGACTTGATTGGCCATTGGCCTGATCCAGGAGCCTCTGTTTATGTTCTGAGTATCCATCCCCTTTTTGGAATCTAAATAAGCTGCTTTCACCTTTGAAGGGAAACACCTGCACGCCGAGGCAACAGGATGAGGGCTGGGACTCAAATGTTACTGGAACTGCTCTGTTAACCGCAAGCTCAACCGCCGACCAGCTGTGCTCAGTTTACATCATGAAGCAACCTCTCTGAACAAAATAGAAGGCATTTAAAACAACTGTCATCCTTTGGGCACACACAGTAGATTTCATACATATGAGCAGCTGCACAAATTCACTGAACTACAGCTCCTATGTTAGTACCACCCAGACTTCATTCATCCTCTAGCAGTTCAACATCAACAGAGGACTTGTTGAACCACAACCCAAAGTTGGCATATGAAGCAACAGCCTTGCACAAGACCTCCTGGCAAACTGACATATGTCACCTTGAGTTCCATCATAGATGGAAGTCAGGAGATGAGCAATATAAATGCCATCATAGCGAATCACAGTGGGAAAGGTAATCCAAAACTGCAGCCAGCACAACTAGCCTTTAAAATAAATACTGATTTATTTATTTTTATTTAGCCTTTTCCAAAAAGCTACCATATTAACTTGGCATTAAAATGATCATGCTGGTTCAGGCCAGATTTTCATGTAGTCCAGCATTCTCTCCAGTAACAGCCGTTCAGCTATACTTGGGACACTCGGACAAAACTGTATGTTTTTCATGCTTTTTAGAAAGTGTGCTTAACTGGGCCACTTTTAAAGAAAATAGTTGTCGGCAATCTAGTCTGGGAAGAGTTTCCTATTCCTTTCAATAATGCCCCTCCAGCTGCAAACAGCACCTTGGGGGGTAAATAGCAGCTCCTGGGGGGATTTTTGGTGGGATCCTTGTGGTGGACGGGAAAATTAGGAATCTGGTGCTCTCCAACGATGCTGGATGACAGCTCCAATTATCCCAGATCCTGACCATTAGCCATGCTGGCTGGGGCTGATGGGAACTGAAGACCAATAACATTTAGAGGGCTATAACTTCCTTATGCCTTCTGTAATATATAGTTTGGCGCTCAGATACAGATCATGGGTACAGGTGATCATGGGTGCAATTCTCGCTGATGGCATGCACTACTTCCAGACACAAAGGACTTGGCTAACACTGATAGCACTATTCTCCTGAAAAAGGGAGTAATATATGTATATGAAGAGCTTTCATAATTGTTCAAAGATGTTCACCAAATTTCACAATTGAGGCTTGCAGCTACCGGGTAGCCAAGGACTGATCAACTCCAGGCCAAACTTCTCATGCCTCAGACTGCTTCTGTGTGAACAGGATGGATAATTGTCTCTTGAGTATGAATGGTTGGATCTGGGGATGGATGATGAAGGGGGGAGAGGGAAAGAGAGAAGAGGAGTGGCCCACCCAACTTTTGGTTTTGGCCACGCCCACCCTCAGAGTCACTTCTGCTCAACTCTGGTACATGATCTCCAATTCCTGTCCTCTCACCAAGGGAGTACAGCCCAGGTTGCCACCCTGGCCTATAGATCATAATTCTATTCTCACAGCAATGTCTCTTCTAACTTTCAACAGCAAACTGTTGGCAGATGGCTAATCTTTTCTAAGTATCAGCTGCAGGGAGTCACATTCTCAGTGCTGTGTGAACCAGTCCTTGCACACACACCCCCAAAATTCCTCACTGCAGGGCAGTGTCCAGTCATTTGCGCGCGCACACACACACACACACAGTCATTTCAGGATCTTGTTTCGTGCATGCGAGATGTGTAACCTAGTTGCTCACACTGACCTCACAACACTGTGGAAATACCAAATCTGCTGTTGCGTATAGGGTTGATGACTCCCTCTGGGGGCGGGACAGAATTGTTGCTCATCAAGGCTGACCAGCAAAACGTGGCAAAAGCAGCCTTTTCTTTTATTACAGCAAAAACTGCAAAGGTCAAGCCTGTGCAACTTCCCTGAACTTGCGTGCCTGATTCCAGTCAAGCTGCTCGGGTTCCCTTGTTGTGGGATGAGGAATATTTTAAACATGGGAGTCCCGGGGGCCCTGTCTATTTTGAAATAGTAAACTAAAACCCTGCTTTTTCCTCGGAACTCAGAGACAAGAAAACCAGCAGTGAATATAGCAGCAGTTAAAATGTAACTTTATTGTTCTGATTGAAAAACCACAGAGAGAGAAATGTTACAAAAGTACTAAAGAAAGGCAACATTAACAGAGGTTCGTCTCCCCTCCATTCCTTCATCCTGGAGCATCATCTGGGACGGCATATTATGGGCCAATCAGAAAGAGTCATCCTGTTTAGCAAGGGGGGGGGAGCGCTCTGTAGTGTCTGTGGGACAAGCAGTTGGCTCTAGGCAGGGGAAGTAGCACCCCAAACCTTTCCTGACCACGATTCATGCTGGCTGTTTGTAGGCCAAACCTAACTTGCAGAAACGGCAAGCTAGGTTACATTTGCCCTTGTCATATAGGGAGGCTAAAGCCCATAAAGATTACAAATCCCACCATGCATTGTTGACCATAGAGCCTGCAAAAATAGCAATAAAAGACAAGGAAGCAAATTTCCCCCCTTTCAACTGGAAATGTTTCAAAAAAAGACCTGCCTTATTTCATAACTCATTGATTTTGTTCTTATCAGAGCAAGCCAGCGGACAAAAAGCAGCCTGCTTTTTATTTCATTGATGCTGGTGAAAAGAAGGCTGTGCACACCACCGAATTTTCATGGGATGGGGCAGTAAAAAAAACAAAAACAACCCAAAGCATTGACTCTATTATCACAAACATTCCATCCACTGCCACCTATGTGCAGGGAGGACTTAAGGCAGCAGAGTCAACTCATACTCTTTGAAAGATTCTGGACTTGGGATTCCAAAGGGAACATGAGCAACTGAGGTTGGCTTTTTCTATACAGAATATGTTCTATGGCCAAGATTAAGATCTAAGGCCCAGATTCAATTAACCCAGCATGCTAGCAGGAGCTAGTGCAAAGGCAGTGCAATGGGGCTCCCCCCTCCTCCTCCGCATCTCCCCCAAATCTGCTCTGGGGGGTCAGGAGGAGAACACCCTAGAACAGTGTGTGGGGTGATGGGGGCAATTTTGTTTGGCAAGCAGACAAGCTTGCACTGATGGAATGATCAGAACAGCACGGCACTTAATTCCTCCCCAAGTTTCAGAGAAGTTGTTCATGCTATGGCAGACTCACATTTCCCAAATATTGTTTTGCATATATGTTTTTCAAAATTAAAAATGGTGATTACACATCAGAAATGGGTGCTTGATTGTACACCATATTATTATAGTACACCGATAAGACTGATGTCTGAATACACATCTTTGAAATCACAGAACTAGAGAAAACAGTGTAGGCCCAAGAGACACTGTAGATTTCATCTGGTTTGAAGGGGACCCTGTAAATAGAGGCAGCAAATTCTGTGGCCCTCCAGATTTGCCTGGACTACAACTCCCATCATCCCTAACCATTAGCCAGGCTGGCTGAGACAGGTGGCAGTCCAACATCACCTAGAGAATCATAGGTTCCCCATCCTTGCTGTAAAATCTGGGCCATTTAACAGCACCAAAAACTAGCCCCTCTTACGTCAATGCAGACCAGCAAGAAGAAAGATAATCAATGTGGAGCAGAGGGGGCTGCAGTCATGTTAAAGCAGCATTCCGGCCCCCATAAAGATGCTGTTAGTAAAATATATTTTGTCTTCCTCTTTCTCCCTCACTCAGATCTACAAAGAGTCATCTGAACAGCCGGCTGAGAGCCGATGTTTGCTCCCAGTGCCTATTATATCTCAACTAGTGCAGTGAATATAAATCAAAGGCAACCCAAGCACACATTATTCTATCCCCTGCAGTGCTAACCCATGCAGCTGCAGGATGTGAGCAGTGTGATCACATGGATGGAGCCAGACACATGGTTGGGAACCCAACCATGCACTTATGGTTTTCATACATATTCCCCAGCCAGATGGGGATGGCGCCCAAGGAAGTGATGCTCTCATGGCTCAATAAGGGGTTTTCTAGCCAAAGTGAGAGGAAACTGTGCCTCTTCCAGCCCCATCTTCTTTCCTGAGTACCTTCTGGCTAACATCTGCCCAGACACAGAACATCCTGGGGCTCCATGGCATATTCTAGACTGCACAGGTCAAGAACATGCGACGTTAGTGAACTCAGCAGATGAGAAAATCCTTTTGGACGTACTCTAGAAGTGTGTGTTTGTGCCATGTCTCAAGGTGTCCCTGGGGCTGCACAACCTCAATGTGCTTCTTGTTCCAGCCTTGTAATGTGGTTGCACAAGGAAGATCTGGTCCACCCTCCAGGGGCAGCTAAGCCAGATCCACCTTGACCTTTAGTTGATGAGACAAGAGAGCATTCTAATTCTTGGCAAGGTTCACTGGGCTACAGAGAACAACTCCCATTAGATTTGGGGAGGGAAATGATAGAACCCTGCTTATTCTTCACATTCCACCACATGGATCACTGCTCATTCATTAGGGCAAGATGCCAACTTTTAATTGTAAGAAAAACAGCTTTCTGCGTTATCAGACACCATCTTGATAATTGTACTATGGCTTATGAGCTGAGCTTGCTCAATGCACAGACATTCCCTTTCTGCAAATCTTCAGAAGTTACGACGGCATGAAAAACAGGCAAGAGAAAAGCCACCCATCTCCTGTTACCAACAATCTTGGTGGTTATTGCAAAACAAAACACACAAAAAACCATGCCCTCCCACACCCAGTCCCTGCTGGGAAGTCGGTTGGAATGAGGATTCCTGAGAGTTTGGCATTATCTCCTTCAGTAGGCACATGATGGTTCTTCAACTGGAGCTATCGGGCTCAGAGGCTTCAAGGTGCTCAGGGATCGGAAGGCGAAGGCCGAGGGGTCATACACAAAGTGAGGTGGTGGTCGGCTCCCATGGATGTGCTGTGCGGAAACGATAAAGGTGAGAAGGACAGGTATCAGAGCACGTGAGACTAGTGTGCAGAAGGGAAGCTGCCAGTGAGCACCCTATTTATTTAAACAAGCACAGAAGAATCAAGGTGGCCCTTCCCCTTCATAATACAAAAGAAAACCAGTGAAGCAGCAATCATAAAAGAGTAAAAATGAAAAAGCAGGGAAGTGCTGAACACCAGCCATAAATCTGGCTGATACTAAGGCAGCACCACTGAAAAATACATCTAAACAAAGGTGCTTTGAACAAAATGTCTATAGGCATAGACAGGGGTTTAGCTGTATTTCCTGTTGCAAGGAGTTCCATAGCCTGAATGCCACCACCAAGAAGGCACCTACCCTCCTTCGATTCCCTCCTGCCACATATTATCCAGGCATAATCTTCACTGTTTTTTTTAAGAGCCTACCAGAGACCTTCCTCTTCCAACAAGCCTTTTAAGTGGAGCTCTTCATCCCAGTCTGTTGTACTGAAATTATTTTAAACTGTTCTTACATGTGGAGTGGGTCTTAATTGTTTGTACTGTTTTCAATATAAGTCATTGTTTTCCATTGTTTCTACCAAGGCTTTTTTTTCAGCCAGAACTTACCAAAACTCAGTTCCAGCACCTCCATCCTAAGACAACAAGGGAGGCGTTCATGGTGAGTTCCGGCACCTCTTTTTTTAGAGAAACAGCGCTGGTTACTGCACTAGTGTTTTGGTTGTAACTTTTTCGTTTGTTTTATAACTGCATATTTTATTTTTGTGGTGAAAGGCGGGCAAGAAATCTTACGAAACTAAGTAACGAAATAAATAAATAAATGTGTTGCCATTAGCTGGCATGAGCTCTGCCAAGAAAAGGTGGGTTATACATATTTTAAAATGGAAATTGGAAAATAAATAAATGAAAAGGGAAGTGAAGACAACACATAGGGCTATGCAGGGGATATAGCAAGGCACAGCTTCATCCTCATCTGAATTGTATGCTGCCTTTCCACAAAAAGGATCGTGCTTAGAGCAGTTTACAATTTACAGTGAAGAAAAAAAGAAGTACATCTCCAAATCAAAATTCACAAGAACGATTCCATAATAACGTGATAAAACAACATAAAAGCAAATACAGAAGCATACGGAAAACAACATTTCAGTACTATAAATGCAACATCATCACTTTTCCTGGCAACAGCAAAAATAGCAAGGGCGCTTGAGTTTCCCCTTGGTCATAGAAACACCTTTCCCGTGATGTTGCTCACAGCCACTCTCCTGCAACAGCTTCTTATAAGGATTCCAAGATGGAGAGGGGGGTAAGGCAACTGGAGACACCTATCCCATAATGTTGCTGCCGTGATGTTGACTCTAGACACCCTGCTGTTTCTTTTCCTGCTTGCTTGCTTGCTTCCTTCCCTCCCTCCCTTCCACACACCAGTGTTCCTAAATGCTAGTGTTTACTCAACCAACTTGAAGAGACGGCCCTTTTGCTAAGCATTGGGATTTTCCTTTCCTTTTCCATAGCGCCAACTAGCAGGTCTTTTATCCCGAAGTGACCTCTGACACTTCATGGCCATGTCTGTCAAGAGGTGGTCACTGTATCCGGAACCCCAGTCTTTGATCCATGCATCTTCCCTAATGGATTCTGACTTACAATCAAACAGTGAAAAGGTCACAGACAGAAAGGTCTTCTCTGTTGCTGACCCTGCCAGTAGGGTCAAATCCCTTTGTCAGCAGGGGAAAGGGTCCATTAGATTATCTGGTTCATTCCCTGGTTCTTAACATAGGACCATCAGTTCAATGGAAGACAAAGATTCAGCCTTCTGACAGCACTGCTGTATTCTGCCTCACTGATCTAAACATACAGATTTCTGCATGGGCATTCACTACCCCACAGGGTTATCAGTTGAGTTAAGAGTTATGAGTCCAGATTTTGTTGCATAAACTTTGGGGGGGACCTTTAAGGAAAGAAGATTGGTTAATATCCAATGTGAGTCATTCTCAGAGTAGACCAAGGGGACTCAAATTACTTCAGTTGGTCCATTTTGAAAATGACTTACATTAGATGAGGCTCATATCACATTTTATTTTTTTCACTTGTACGGACTACATTAATAAGCAACATCAAATAGGTAACATCTTGGCATAGTATAAGAACAGGGGTGAGTAAAAATATATGTAAGAAGCAATGTCTAGGTGTACTTACCTATACAATCATGTATGATACACCAATTTTGAAAAAAACCAGGGGGTTTTCAACACCAATTTTGAAAAAAACAGAGGTTTTGCCCAAAGCCATGCATTTATATGGTTTTGATGCCTTCTCTAGCTCAGGGGTGGCAGATAGTTTGGACTACAACTCCCATTAGCTCCAGGCAGCATGGCCAATGGCCAGGGATGATGGGAATTGTAGTCCATAACAATGGGAAGGCACCACATTGGCTACTCCTACTGCAGCATCTCCTATAGATTCAATATAGCTATTTTATCCATTCATTTTTGATAATGCAAAAAACAATTTGCCAGGACAGAGTTGTTATGCGAAGTTGGGAAAGCAACCATCTTTCTATCTTCCCTGTTCCCCATATCAAAGGGGGGAAAGGACAAATATGTACTTTCTCAATGTATCTTCAGCAACCCGGTTAATGGTATTCTCATTTCTTCCCATATATTTTGGCGCATGAAACAAGCAGAGAAAAGGGTCCTTGCCAGAGTTCAGAAAATTATCCTGCTCAATGAGATGCAATGAGTAAACTTTGGATCTTCACCACATTTATATAAAATCTGAAATCCCAATAATCTCATGCTATTGGGCACTCACACTAGGTATGAAAAAGTGCCCGTATGTCCACACACTATGCAGCATTTTCAGGTTATGCTGCTTGTGAATTCTATGTAACATAATGAGGTTTGTAGAGCAAGGATTACCGTATTTTTCGCTCGATAACACGCACCTGACCATAACACGCACATAGTTTTTAGAGGAGGAAAACAAGGAAAAAAATTCTGAATGAAGCAGTGGATGTATCATTTTTGTGCTTCATGCTGTGGCCACAGACATGTGATTTGACGGTGAGTTTGGGGTAGCCCAATGCAAAAATCCTGAGAATCCATGTGGATCTGTGCTTTGTAACCACGTTTTTGCACCATTGCAGCCCCAGGCAACAGTGGGTGCGTGATTCTTTTGGTGCAGGCTGTAGCCATGGATATGCTATGTGATCTGATGGTGAATTTGGGGTGACCCAATGCAAAGATCCTGAGGATCCATGTGGATCTGTGCTTTGTAACCACGTTTTTGCACCATTGCAGCCCCAGGCAACAGTGGGTGCGTGATTTTTTTGGTGCAGGCTGTAGCCATGGATATGCTATGTGATCTGATGGTGAATTTGGGGTGACCCTATGCAAAGATCCTGAGGATCCATGTGGATCCGTGCTTTGTAACCACATTTTAAGTGGGGAGGGAAGGAAAAACATAGAATGGACAAGGAGCACTGAGAGGGGTGTGCGGAGAAGCAGCTGGCTAAGAATGCAGGAGAGGGGTTTTACCGGAGGGAGGAAAGGAAGGCAAAAGTTCCCCCACCCACCCACCCACCCAAGCCAGCCAGCCAGCCAGCTCTCTCTCTCTTTCTCTCCCCCCACCTGCGTGTTGCCTGCGAGTCCCTAGACGCAGCAGCACTGGAGCACGGAGAGGAATTACGGTAGAAGGAAGGACGCGCTGCTTTCCCCTCTGCTTGCCTGGAGGGGAGGGGTTTTCTCTGCTCTTTTTTCCGTTTGAGCAAACACAGTAATGAAACAGAAGCGGGTGGGCAGTAAGACCCTGAGGCAGAATGCAGGAAAGCAACAGCTTTCTCTCTCGGGAGGCTCGAACGCAGAGAATGAAGATAAACTGGTAAAATAAGGGGGCTGGGTTAAAGCTAAAGGGAAAACCTCAAAGATCCCCCAAGAACAAGGCAGGGGTTCAGGTCTCCCAAAGCCGAGCTGCAGCCTTAGAAGGGAAAAATGGGGCTTTCGGAGGTGGTTTTTACTGCCCCGCTGCTTCCAATTTTTTAAAAGGCAAATTGCAGGAGAAGATGCAGCAGTCAGTCACTCTCTCACTCCCTCCAAGCACCCACGCTAGCGAACAAACACACAGGCAACCACACACTCACAAAGCACACACACTAGCAAACACACAGTCACGCTGCAGAGTGGCCAAACCTCCTAGCAAGCACTTCCCTGGCTTCTGCTGACCGCAACGAAGACGTCCCTCGAAGAAAATGTGTGATGCACTTGGGCCAGTCGGCTCCAGGGACCACACATTCGCTCAATAACACGCATAGACATTTCCCCTTACTTTTTAGGAGAAAAAATCTGCATGTTATAGAGGGAAAAATACGGTAAAACGATTTCTAAAGCGTTTCCTGCAGGTTTGAGTTGAGTTAGAGGCATTTTGCTGCATTTTTCTTCACTGATCCTCTCCAAGTGGTCTCTGAAATCTGTAACCTTCAAGCTGGCGCAAGTAAAAATAATGTACAGATTCAAGGGAGTAAATACTTGGCGTTTATAGCTGCAGATTAAGACTTTTTCAGTGGATATTAAATCTGAAGTAAAAGGGGGTTGTGTGTGAAACTGCACCAGAAGGTGGCGCAATTGCAGTAAAGCACACAGTGACTTGAGCACACATGCTTTTAGTGTTGTGGCATAGGTCTCTGGAATTCTGGTCACCACAAGAGAAGTCAGCCCCAACATCGTAAAATTTTTATGTTTGTTGAAAACTTTTTGTCCCTCCCCTCAAGTCTTCCCAACTTGGCCCATTTTATTTCTGCAGCATTTAATACTTACGGCTTTGTTTTATGATTTACGCTATGACTCACTTTCTCTTTTTGTGCACCACTTGGGTATTTTTTAAAAAATATGTACAACGAAATAAATAAATTGAATATATTAATTAAACAGTAACAGTCTCCGTTTCTCTCTGTTAGAACTTGTGGGGATGGAAATTAACTGTTCTTGCTCTAAGAGTCAAAGATGTGCTGCATTTCCTCCCCATTTCCCCATTAAGTAAAACTCAGTTTTCAATCAAAGCAATCCAACGGGAACTATTAAGCAGAGTCTAGGAATTAGTCTATTTCTCTGTAGCACAGGGGTAGCTAACGTGGCGCCCTTCAGATGTTATGAACTACAATTCCCATCATTCCTGTCCTTTAGCTATGCTGGCTTGGGCTGATGGGAGTTGCAGTAAAAAAATAAAAAAATTGTAGGGCCCCACTTTAGCTACCAGCTGCAGCCACCGAAAACTGGTAATCGCAAGATGGTTGAAAGATGTTGTAAGTATTACCTTCATCCTGTACTACAGCTTTCAATAACATCCAGTGGGAGAGTGTTCCTCTTGTACCATTCATCTCTGCTAGGGCTGTACAAACATTTGCAAATAATCAACTATAATTAAAATTTGGGAAGCTGTATAATAACCCAGTCTGATGGGACAGGCTGACCAACCTTAGATATAGACGGTTGTAATGAACATTTCTTTCCCCACCAGGCATAACCAATGTGATGTTGCCAAACATCATTGGCTGATGGTAGCTGGAGTCCGACAATATCTGAAAGCCTTTGCATAAGTTGCCCCAGGTTCTATGTGATTCATCTGCCCATACATATAAAGGTGCTGTTATTCTAAGTTCCAGTTGGACAGGTAGTTCTGCAATGCTTGAAAAAACAACAAAAGTTTTTCCTCTTTTGCAGTTATGTGGACTCAGATTCAAGTGACCAGCCTTTTGAATCCTTCTCTACTGTGACAGCAGCCAGTAGTTAAAATTATTAATATCTCTGAACTTTGAGGAAGTCTGACCCTAGGTGCCTCTGGGGTTAAACAGTGAAAGCGTCAGGAAACTTCTCTGAACAGGTGCCATGAATTTAAATCAGCAGTACTGGCTTTGCAATCCAAAATATTTCCAATTCAAGATGTTCCCATTTCTGTACCGGGAGGGCAATAATGGAATAATACTGAATGTGACTCTGCACACTTCTTGGTCCATCTAACTAACGTTTAGGCCTCTGAGGTTAGCATTGTCAGAGAGCTATGACTGAAGATTGCACAGCCACAATGGACTTTTTCACCTGTAGAATTCAATTGGCAAAGATCACTGATGATTAAACACTACCAAACACCCAATCAGGGATAGGGAAGCTGAGGCCCTTCAAATGTGGGACTCCAACTCCCATCAGCCTCAGCCTACTAGGGACAATAGTCATGGGAACTGTAGTCCAACAAGGTCTTGTGGTCCAACAAGCTCTATATGCAGAATGCCTTGCTTCAGCTGCTCTGAAAAAGCTCTGACCAAACACCAAATTCAAATGATAACAACTCCAGCTATCATCATTCAGTCTGACAAAAGGTTATCCTAGCATTCACTGATACAATAGCGAGTGGGTGGGTGGATAGATCTAAACACAGGGGGGAAATGCTAGAAATCAGTCATAAATTAAATTGTTACAATGAAAGGAAAAAAACACTATGCAAAATTGCATAGAAATGTTTTGTGCTCTACAGCGCCATCTGCTGTTGTATGTTTATAACACATTCAAAATGCTGGTTTTTTGACTAATGTAGCTGAGTCTGGCGTCTGGAGCCCTCGGCCCAGTGAATCACATCTCGAGTTTGCTTCCAGTATTGGAACCAAACATGAATCTACAACTACACTAAACCTGATTTATCAGAGACTGCAAAAATTTAGCTGACTTGAAAGCATAGTAATACAGTGGTACCTTGGGTTAAGTACTTAATTCGTTCTGGAGGTCCGTACTTAACCTGAAACTGTTCTTAACCTGAAGCACCACTTTAGCTAATGGGACCTCCTGCTGCCAACGCACCGCTGGAGCACGATTTCTGTTCTCATCCTGAAGCAAAGTTCTTAACCTGAAGCACTATTTCTGGGTTAGCGGAGTCTGTAACCTGAAGCGTATGTAACCTGAAGCGTATGTAACCCGAGGCACCACTGTAAATGTCATTGAATCCTGATTGACAGGGGAATTTGACCTGTAAGTTGATGGACGCATGGAAATCTTCCTCCAGCTTTAGAATCACTATAGGTTTGCACATACAGCAGAAGGAGATGGTTAAATGAATAGAGCACTTCACGTAGCATGGAGTGAGGTGCCATTTTTGGAGCGCTCCTCCACGTAGAAACCTCCCTGCAAGCAAAAATCTAGCACTACAAAGATAACGTTTTTGGCTCAGCTACTTCCCTATTGTCTTTTCACTTGTGACAGGTCTTCTTTTGTTCTGCTATTAATTTACAGCTTATCTTTTTTAATCATAATCATCCCATTCTGCATTCGAAAGCAGTATCACCCATTCTCCTGGCAGCCCCAGCTAGCACAGCCAATGGTGAGAGATTATCTGGGGGCTCACAGGTCCCTGCTTTCAGAAACTAGCGATATCAGCGAGGGTGGCAGTGGGCATCCGGCCTGCTCTTGTCCACGACTGAGCATGGTCAAGCAGCAGCTTTTCATTATAATAATTCCGATATGAAACCCGCTTTGAGTGAGATCCTCCCAAGCTGGCATTTTTATGAAGGAAAATCCTAGCGCTGCAATGTCTGACTATCCATAGCTCTGCCCCCCAAAGTCATGCCCAACACCCCCATGCACACACCCTGTAACCTTGGCGAACAGCAAGAACACAGCAGGAGAGGCACATTTCAAGAGCACTCACCAGCTGCCTGCTGTGGCATTATGGATGGTTGTATGCACTGGCAGGCCTCAGAGTGGGAGGGTAACATAGCAACCTTTATTCAGAGCTAAAGGGGCAGAATTAATCAGACAGATTTGTCCCTCTTCTGAGCAATGAAGCTGCCTGCCAGTACAGAGAGAGAGAGAGAGAGAGAGAGAGAGATGGAAATGGACAAAGAGGCTGGCACTGCCCTCCATTTTAAAATGCCAACCAATCAGGATCAGTGAACATGCAGCAGCTGGATGTGGGGGTTTTTGTGCTTTTTTTGTTAGTATGTGGGGAGGGGTGGTTAAGTTGCAGGTAGACAATGTAGCTGACAGGCGAGGGAAGGATGACACTTGTTAACTACTCAAAACTCCAAGACGCAAGGCAGAATAAGGTCTGGAAGCTCTCATGGGGTCCCGATAATGGGAAACAAGTCTTCACAGCAGGAAATCTAATTTGGCAATAAAATAAAATAAAATACATACTGTGGTAAAAAGGGATGGCAAAAGCGAAGGAGAGGCTTCAGCAGAAGTTGGCCTGCGATGATAGCCACTTATCAGGCCTCTACAGTTTCAACTATTTATTTATTTATTTATTTTGCCAATTATCACTTCACCAAGGGCATCATGTTGAAGGTTACCAGGTCTCTCCAGTCTTCAAAACATGGCCACCTGTTTTAACACACCACAATCCCCAGAGGATTTCAAAGGGTATCCCGAACAGGCCACAATAAGATGAAAATGGAGAGAACCTACACGAGCCAGGAATCCATAAATTCTTAGCTTTCAATTTATTTATTTTTAAGAGTAGGTTTCAATCATTTGTAGACCCTGACATATATAGCAAAATGCACAGGCACTATTTTACTCCGTTTTGTGTTGTTTTGTTAGGAACTAGCCTGCTCTCCCAGTTTGTGTTTTACTTTGCTACCACCCCCACTCCCAGAGGGGGGTGCAACCCTGCATTTTCGTCTGGCAACTACAGCCACAACCAAGTACACAAACAGGCATTGTGGTGTGTGGTTTTGAAGAGAAGGGCTGTGGCCCCAGGCAAGTGTTTTAGAAAGAAATTCTAGGCTCAGTGACCAATGAAGAAGAATAAGTGGAATCATTTGGGCAGCATAACATCCTAGCTCTCCTAGCCCTCATTACTGACATTATTCTTCTCCAGCTTACTCTTCCTTTCCCTTCCTGTTTTATCTTCTTTGTGATTACACTGCAAGCCCTCTGAACAGAGACCTGTCCTCTCATACTGCAAAGTGCCATACATGCTGAAGGTACTGTTAGCAAAACCACTTGCATAACACAGACAGAGTCCACAGAGAAAAGAACTCATGATAAACACTATACTGAGCGGTATATAATTTGAGGAACAGGGAGGTTTTGTCTTTCTTACTTTAGGCCTTGTATATAGCAGATAGGCATTCAATCAAATGTACAGAGGAAAGACTCCCTCAGAACCACACAGCCAATGAGGGCATGTGCTACCTCAGCAAGCAGCATCCCACTCTGGTTGCTAAGCAACACATCCACCTGTCACCCCCTAGGCTAGCAGAACTTTGACACTAGTAGAATTAATTCTTAAATTACAAACCAAATGACACATGCTGCAGCACTTGCAACAGGTACAATAAAATTATTATTAATGAAATAGGAGTTGGAAGAATGAATGTACCGTATTTTTCGCCGTATAGGACGCACTTTTTCCCCTCCAAAAATGAAGGGGAAATGTGTGTGCATCCTATGGGGCAAATGCAGGCTTTCGCTGAAGCCTGGAGAGCGAGAGGGGTCGGTGCGCACTGACCCCTCTCGCTCTACAGGCTTCAGGAAGCTATCCGCAAGCCTTGCGCGCCCGGCGGGAGTTCCCGCGGGCTCGCAAGGCTTGCGGGCAGCAGCCTGCAGCCCGAAGCACAGGGCGCCCTCCGGAGGGCGTCCTGTGCTTCGAGCAGGTGTCCGCAAGCCTTGCGAGCCCGGCAGGAGTTGCCGCCGGGCTCGCAAGGCTTGTGGATAGCAGGCTGTTCTGGGGGCCGGGGGAAATAATTTTTTTTATTCATTTCCCCCCCCCAAAAAGGAGGTGCGTCCTATGGGCCAGTGCACCCTATAGGGTGAAAAATACGGAAATTAGCAGGGATATAAAAATGAAAACAAGGAGCAAGACTATAGGTTTTAATGTAAGAACCAGGGATTTGTGCTAGATGCAGAAGGGAACAAGGAGCTCGGAATGCCAAACTGTGTGAAGGACCACAAAGTCTAAGCAACAACCAGTTTATTTTTTTTAGAAAGCCAGTATTTCAAAGCAACGCCGTACAAAACTAACAGCTGTTTATTTACATATACATACTACTTTTAAAGTTCAAAAAGAAAGTAAAACAATGCCAATTTTCTCCCTGCTCAAGTTCTTTCCTATTAAGGCGTCTCTGTACAAAGTGTCCCATTTTTTTATTCAGCCTTTCACAACCACATTTGGAAAGTTTTGTATGCTGTCAAGTCCACCGCTTGTAGTACCTCCCAAACCTTTGGTAGCCCATTCAGTTTTTAGAGGGTTTAGCTGCCTTTTCCCCAATGTCTTGCAAATACTATTCTCACTGTGACTATTAAAATCAAAACCACAAGTTGGTCATTATCAAGTGGGCATTGTCTTATGTGAAAGTCCCATTTAACTCAGGACTTATTTCCAAGGTAACACGAATGAATAAGATTGTGGCCCACATTAAGTCTATGCAAGACTGCAGCCGTAGAGAACGGATCAGTTGCACATACAACTCTTAACATTTCTTCATCACATTGAGGGTATTAGTGAAGCAATACTCAAAGCATTTTTGAAATTTCCACGAAGATTGAACCAATTCCCTTTCTTTTAATAAAAATGTCAACAACAGCCATTGCTGGTCCAGAATATCTTCTGTAGAATCTAAAGAGTTGGGTGCCATTATGTGGCCATGCCAAGGTTTTCTTGAACTGGAATACAGAGAATCTCAGCTCCTTATTAAAACAAAAGTCAAATTCCTTTACAGGCTCTTTGTTGCTTCTTTCTGTCATTTGCACCTCTGCACTAATCACTGATAAACAAAGCTTCCTCTTAATTTATTTTTCAAAACTGAAGCAGGTGCCTTCAAATAACTGGCTAGCTTAAATAGTAAAAAATAAAATAAAACAAAACAGTGAAACTATTGGTGAAACAGCAGAAAAACACAGTATGGCAGGGATAAGGAACCTGTGCTCATTCTGATATTGAAGACCAGGGTTTCCCGAACTTAGGTCTCCAGCTGCTTTTGGAGTACAGCTCCCATCATCCCTAGCTAGTGGTCAGGGATGATGGGAACTGTAGTCCAAAAACAGCTGTCAACCCAAGTTTGGGAAACCCTGTTATAGGCTCTGAATTCCCATCTGCCCATGGCTGGCATGTCCAGCAACATCTGTAGGGCCACATGGGCTCCCTATGCACGAGATAAGGTAAAACTCGAACACTCTGAGCATCAGCTCAGCAGGTTTGTCCTGGATGTGCAATATAAGTACGCAAGAAAAGCCTGCTGGGTTGGACCAATGGCCCATCTAGTCCAGCATCCTGTTCTCACATTGGCCAACCAGACGCCTGTGGGAGACCTGAAAGCAGAATTCAAGCAGAACTGCACATTCCTCTCCTGTGGCTTCCAGCAGCTAGTATTCAGGAACATTACTGCTGCCATGGGTCAGCTTTGCCTGCTGAACAGAAGCCTGGAGAAGGCAAACTGATACCACCTGCAGCTGATCAGCCTTCAAGGACACAGAGAAGGCACTGATGACAACCAGCTGGCTCTGGCCTTCTTAAACAGAGCTCCCAGCAGTCATCAATGCTCGAAACAATGCCTGTGGTTCCTGGCCCTACCTTGCTAAATCCTGCTCTTCCACTGGACCCTTGGCTCTGTGATCATCTGGATTCCCTGACCTCTGGATTCCCTGATTATGCTGATTGCTGCCTGCCCAACCCTCAGAATGGACTTGATTTCGGATGTGGATTCTGCTCTCAGGCCAGTGTTCCACAGAGGGTCCTAGCCCCTGCTTACTCAAAAACGGGACGACGACAGTAGCCATGATGGCTAGTAGCCACTGACAGCCCTCTCCTCTGTGAATTTGTCTAATCCTCTGTTAAAGCCATCTAGGTTGGTGGCAATCACTGCTTACCAGGGGACTGAATTCCATTGTTTAAAGATACAGTCCGTGAAAAAGTATTTTCTTTCAACTGTCCCGAATCTTCCAACCATCAGCTTCTTTGAACGTCCACAAATTCTAGTGTTACGAGGGTGGAGACTTCTCTCTCTCCCATTTTCTCCAGGCCATGCTTAATTTTATAATCTGCTATCATGTCACCTCTTACTTGGTTTTTCTCTATTCTAAAAAGTCCCAAATGCTGGCACCTTTCTACACAGGGGAGTCATTCCACCTCCTCGATCATCTCGGTTGCCCTTTTCTGAACCTTTTCCAATTCTATACTATCCTCTTTGAGGTGAGGCAGCTAGAACTGGATGAGATGAAAGCCTGCAGGAAATGGCATAAATGGGAGTCATTAGGAGGGAGCTTTTATGCTGTGACTTTTGTATGCCTTATCACCTTCAGTTCTGGGAGCGCTGACAAGTGATGACTACTCTTGATGTACGTACTTGTCCATTTATAATCGACCTGTTTCAGATCAGTTAATTTTAAGCAGATTCAATTTCTGGAAACTCATGTGCATGAGGAAATAGTCTGAAAGAAAGCATTGCTCTCAGATGATGCACACATGTGTAGTGGCAAGCACAATCTGAGATGAGACGATCCTCGCAAATGCAAGAAGGAATGTTCTTAAGATGGTGTAGTTTTTATAAGTACTAAAACAATCAAAATATATAGACTGCTGACTTCAGAGACACTTCAGTTGATCTTTTTTAATAATAATAATCAGCTAGTCAAAAAATTAACAAAAATCCAATACTGTACAAATTGAGAAAATGCTGCCAAGGCAATTACGTTTTAAGTACTTTTCTGTATCTGAAACCCCCAATCCATTGACTGGTACTCAACACAACTTCTGCCATAGCTGTTTTAGCGTCTTATGACTACTTTTACTGGATTGTCGTTAATGTTTCCTTAGAATGTTCATTGTTTTAACTTCCACCCTGAGCTTGCCTGAGGAATGGGAAGGTATGAAGCAGGTCTAGTAAGCTGAAAGTTATTCCATCCCTAAACTGCACAGCTGGACTTGTTCAATGTTCCACAGTGTGCTTTGCCTCCCTTTCCCGTGGGCAATCTGCGTACCTGCTGATATCGTGGCCCTTCAACTTATTCCTTATCTGAACACTTTCTAAACATTGGCATGCATATTTAAGCTACAACCCAACTCTTCTGGCTCATCCTAGAGTTTAGCATCCCAAGGTCTTTCTGTTCTCGGGTTTGACACCCCAGTGTTTTTTCCGCCGGCTGCCACCTTTAGAAAATTGTTGAAGCCAATGCCATAAGCAGAGAACAAATTGCTGCTCAACTCCCCCTTTGTATTTCTGCAATGTTGCTAGGGGGTGGCGCCATCTGAAAAGGTCAAGTAAACATACCAGTGTCCTCGCTATAAGGGGGTGGGGGGGAGAGAAGGACAAGCGTGTTTACAAAGTTGTCAGGTGGCCACTGGCAACTGTACAAAGGGGCAACCAGACAATGTTCAAGCTTCTTTGAAAAGCTCTTCAAAGAGAAGCATTATGCTCAGTTGCACATAACCAGGCATAGTAGGAAATTAGCCAGATCTGGGTTCTCACTGACGCCAACTCATGATAGTCTCAATTCAACCCCTAATGCCCTCTTTCTGGCATGGTGCTTGCATTAATAAAGCACTTCCACTGTGCTATGATGCAAAATAAGCTTTTCAAAAGGCCATTTTTTACATGTTTCAGCTAAATAAACCGCATGTGCTGAGCATTTGAAGGCTTACATGCAATAAAAACTGTTTACTTATCTACAGAGCATAGCAGTATAGGTGAAGAACACCGTTCAAAAAAGTAATTTAGTCATGAATTACTCTGGTTGTTGATAAACCATTTTTCATGCATTGACTTGCATGGAAATGGGAAGGGCTGTGGCCTATCCACTTTCTGATTTTTCCTTACTTGGGGAATGGGGACATTGCTCCTGAAAATAGGCTACACCATCCCTACAGCACTGACCTTGCTTATTTTGTCTCTCCATCTGGCCAGTCTTTATAGAGCTCTCAAAATGCAAGCTCTTGGTACTGCCGCACTGGTAGAACGCACAACAATATGGAAGAGCCATAGCTCAGAGGCAGGGCATAAGCTTCGTGTGCAGAAGGCCCTGGGTTCAAACCTCAGCATCTTCAAGTAATACTGGGAGAGACGCCTGCCTGAAAGCTTGGAAAGCCACTGCCAGTCAGAGGAGACAGTACTGAGGTAGATGGACCAATAGCATAAAGCACCACTCAATGTTCCTAAGCTTAAAAAGGTAAAGGGACCCCAAACCATTAGGTCCAGTCGTGACCGACTCTGGGGTTGCAGTGCTCATCTCGCTTTATTGACCGAGGGAGCCGGCGTACAGCTTCTGGGTCATGTGGCCAGCATGACTAAGCTGCTTCTGGCGAACCAGAGCAGTGCACGAAAACGCCGTTTACCTTCCCGCCGGAGCGGTACCTATTTATCTACTTGCACTTTGATGTGCTTTCGAACTGCTAGGTTGGCAGGAGCAGGGACCGAGCAACGGGAGCTCACCCCGTCGCGGGGATTCAAACCGCCGACCTTCTGATCAGCAAGCCCTAGGCTCTGTGGTTTAACCCACAGCGCCACCCGCGTCCCTTGTTCCTAAGCTTATTGTGCTTTTAATTGATCAATTCCCCTTCAAAGACTTGCTGCATATGCAACTGGGGCTGCAGTCTTTCTCTCTGTCTTCCTTTCTCCCAACAATTTTTTTTTAGTAAAAACACAATACAACATCAAACACTAAAAAAAAATTCCCCTGAACAGGACTGCCTTCAGATGTCTTTTAAAAATCACATAGTTGTTTATCTCTTTGACATCTGCTGGGAGGGCATTCCACAGGGCGGGCGCCACTACCGAGAAGGCCCTCGGCCTGGTTCCCGGTAACCTCACCTCTTGCAATGAGGGAACCACCAGAAGGACCTTGGAGCTGGATCTCCGTGTCTTGGGCTGAAGACACCCCTTCAGGTGTACAGGGCCAAAGCCATTTAGAATTTTAAAGGTCAGCACCAACACTTTGATTTATTCTGGGAGCCAATGTAGTCCTTTTAAGACGGCTGTTAATAGTCCCAGCGGCCACTCCCAGTCACCAATCTAACCGCCACATTCTGGATTAGTTGTAGTTTCCCAGCCACCTTCAAATGTAGATCCACACAGAGTGCACTGCAATAGTCCAAGCAGGAGATAACTAGGGCATGTACCACCCTGGCGAGATAATGCAGAGGCAGGTCGGGTCTCAGCCGGTGTACCAGATGGAGCTGCCTTGGATATAGAGCATAGGAACATAGGAAGCTGCCTTACAACAAGTCAAGCCATCTGGCTTTGAACCATCTATAGGGAGTGGCAGTAATGGAAGAGTTGTTGCTCGGTGGCAGAACACATGCAAATCGTCCCCATTTCCATCTCCAGAACCTCCAAGCAGGGCTGGGAAATACTTCTGTTGAAATGCTGGCAATCTGCTGCCAGTCAGCAGAATGACCTTGATCAGTAGTTCGTCTCCCTTAATCTCCAGTTAGGGCTGGAAAAGATCCTGGAGAGCTGAAATACAGACCATCAGCATGCGCCCTCTGCAACTAAGCTACGGCATCTTTGGAACACCAGTACTCTGCCAACACAGGCACATGTCGCTTTGAACGGGTACTGCTGGTACATGTGCTTGTAAGACTTTATAGCCTTTATGTCTAATGCAAATCAGATGCTAGCCTCGGGATCTGCAATACACAGAATGAATGGCTGCCTTATGGAGTAAATGTGCAGGGGGTGGGGGGGGTGGGAGAGAATATATGCAAGCACCCTGTATACACCCTGCAATTTGCATTAGGCTCCAGGCACTGCAGTTGCTCACAGCTAACAAACCCAACACAGGCAATATTATGCATGCAGAAAGAATCAAAACTGAAAAGAACAAAGTGCATCTTTATCATCTTTCTCTAACCAAGGCTGTTGGCACAGGGACTACACATGGCGACACTAGGCCCTTGCCTCTGGATAAATCACTTCCCTGGCAGAGGCCAAGGATGAGAATCGTGGGCAAAAGGTACAGCAGAAGAATTAATGAAAAGGAGATCCAGGTTCCCACACTCATCAGAAAGATAGGCAAATATAAGAGATCTGTTGACAGACTATGGTGTGGAAAACTGTAACCTCCCTGCAACCCAGTCTTTGGGGAGGGGGACCCCCAAAATTCATATATATGAATGAGAGCCATTGATTTGACCTACATCTCCTGCTTCCACTCCTACCTTAACTTTTTTACTCTATTCCTACATTTAATTTAATTGTTAACAAGGCCCCAAATGGGACAAATTTCAAATAGCCTCTGGGCTGACAGATAATGCCAAAATTAAAATAAAAGGCAAGATTCAACTCCCACCCTCCACCCATGTAATGAAATGATCAAAGTCTAATTACCACCTTGCTGGAGAAATAAGCCACGAAGAAATAAGCCTCAAACTTGGAAGAGCAAAGAAGGACACCCAAATATTTGCCCCTTCCATGGAGCACTATCTGATACTGATGGCTCTGTTAGCAAGAGCATTCCAGCTCTTGTACATGAAGTCTCTGCCTCGTATCTAACTTAGCCAGTTGGCTTGTTTGGAGGACTAAGGATTCCATGCTTAGTTAAAGTTGCTCTCTATTCCGAACAGAAAGAACTTAGAACTGGTGCAGAAGAACTATCATTTGCAAAGGCAACCCATGGAACCGCAGGAAACAGATTGCTATTCTGTGAGAATGAAGAGCTTGAAAGTGAGTGCAGGTCTACAAAACAGGATCCACAGAAGATGAAGTGAGTTGCAATAATCTACATCAACTCTCACCAGAGATTAGGCTTATTTTCAGGAAATCCATCAAGGAGATGGCGCTTCTCTTCCTATTTTGCATCCTTCTCGTTCTTGCTTTCAAGCCTCCTCATCTCTTGCCTTATCCATTTGGTCATTTCCAATAACTTTGCTATTTCAGCTCAAACCTGGAATTTTATGGATTACTCAAAATGGCATCACCTGTTCTCCCTTCCTCCTGCACAAGGCTAGAGCTCCCATCTTGCTACACTATTTTTTCTCCCACATGTGGGTAGTGAATTTGTACTGGCCAATGAATTTGTACTGGCATACATTCTGGATAAAATAATACTATGAAAATGTTACATAGATGGTACTATACCCTTTTGCATGCAGAAAAAGTCTCACTAATTTTTTGGAAAGGGTGTGGAAAGAGACCTATATATATTTGGTTAGAATGTCAAGAGGTAGAAAGGTATTGAATAGCGTGTTATGTGAAACATCTAAAACATAAAGCATATGATTGATTTCTTTGAATATAGCACCACACCAGAAGAGTTGGTAAAGTAGCAAAAAATCTTACCTATCAGATATGTATGATCAAAGGGATCACAAAACCAGAGTAATATTTTGCTGTGTGGAAGGACTTTATTTTTTACAGGGGAAAAAGAACAATGAAACACATGCTTCAGTTTGGAAAAATCAAGTGGGATCAACACTATAATTTGCAGTTCTTGGTGTCTGCAACAAGGGGCTGGGAAAAGGACCTCTGTTGTTTTTAAACAAGAGATAAAAAAGACGAAATGCTATTTTGTTGTTAACCTGTTGGCCATTTAGAATTCTGCACTGGAAAGTTTCTTAAAGAAATAATAATCACTTCCTCTCAGAGGATCCTTTGAAACTGCCAAAGATCGTGTACTAAGTTATACTGTTTTAATTTGCTTAGTGGTTATCAGCCACTTTACAGCTTTATGATCTCTCAGATTATGCCCACAAGCTGTTTAGAGATGAGATTTACATAAATGAGCCACAAACTTCCTGTTTATTTGTCTTGGAGAGTTAGGTCATATCAATCATCTTCCTTATTTCTGTGCTTCAGTCCATATGCAGAGTTAAGAAATTATTTTCTGGTGCCATTTGTGAAAGGGATGCCCACTGCCACCCCCCACAATAAACAGGAGGTATATGCTGGCTAGAACTCCATGATAAATTACCCAGCTGAAATCTTTTGCCTGGAGAACTCAGCAAAACCAGGGGAATGTTTTGCAAAGTAGCAAATGGGATTTTAAGTTAACTTTTCTGAAAAGCGAGTCAATTACTAAGAAGAATGCTTACAAAATTTAAGGAGGGCTGTACCACACACTGAGAAGATAAAAGAAGCAAAAATCACCAGGTGCAGGAAATAATCTATTGCCAAATCGATTCCCAGCACATTTCAAACATTCATGCTCTTCCTCTTGGGAAAGTGCATGGGAGAAGATTACTTTCACATCTTAGCTCTCGCTTCCCCGCCCTTATCATAATAGGAGGATATTATGTGATGAAAGAAGCATTCCAAGAACACAGCTCTGCTGTGGCATTGCTGGCCACAAAAATGCTACCTCTATAACAAATTATTGTTTTAGTTAAGTGGAAGGGGCTGCAGAAAATATTCTTGCCATCATGACCAACCCAATCTAGTACTTATTTTTTTTTAAGACACTTTTGTGCTTCAGTGAAGGACTTTAAGTAATTATCTGCTCCTCAGCTATTCTCTTCTTTCCTTCTTACCTGCTCTCATGCAGGTATCCACACTGCCTTGAAGAAATGTGTATTAGCTTCCCAACTTCCCTCTCTAACTCACCCTAGCATCCACATGTCCACCCGGCACTTGCCACCCCCTCCTCTCCATTTTTGGAATTAGATCCCTCCTTCTACCACAGGGGTGAGGAACTGGTTCAGGTGGGGGGACAGTTATCTCCCCCACCCCTCGAAGGCCAAGCATGGCAGGTGGGCAAGGTCTCCCACCTACCAATCACCTGACATCAGAATAGCACCAGGTGACCCACTTTTGCCTGCTTGGTTCTATGTCAGACTCTGCGGGTAAAAGCACAGCCCACGAAGCACCAACAATAGGCCAATCAGCACTCGCAGATGGAGCCTCCTAAGACCTGCTGATCAGTGCACAGAACTTGGGAGGCACTGTCAATCAGCTGATCAGCAGTGGCTGCAAACCCCATTTCAGTTGAGCTAGGTGAGTGTGGCTTGGCTGAAATGGAAGCTGCATGGTACCAGTTCAGATGATTTGTCCATCTAGTTCAGTATTGTCCACATTGGATGTCAGCAGCTCTCCAAAGTTTCAGAATGGGGACATTCCTACCCCAGCCTAGAGATGTCAGGGATTGAATGTGAGGCCTTCTCTGCATGTGAATCAGATACTCTACCAATGACCAGTTATCCTTATTACTGAATGAAGTGATAATCATCTATTTCAGTTCTTCCTAATGGGCACAACTAATGCGTAACTGATTGTATACACCACATATCTACATATTAAGCATGCATCCAACGATGAAATGATTAGCACTAATGCTGTGATTAATGCAAAGCACCATCTAAGGATATTCAGATGTTATTCCCAACTGGCAATAATAGTAATAGAGTGGCCACATGTTCTTCCATTTGAAGGGCTGTCAAAGGCAAGTATGGGTTAAAGGCAAAAAGCCACAATAAGGGACAGCTGGGGCCATGGAAGTTGCCAGTCAGGCGTCAGCAGAACAAACTGAGCAGGCACACAGGTCACCTTGTTACAGTCTTCTTCCTAGCTGCGATGAGAGGTGTTGCGCTTCCATTTAAAATTATAGTCAGTACTTCCCTCTTTGTCACTAGTCTCAATAGCTAGCAGTGCGTTTTATCAGCTAGAGTTAGGGTGCCAACTATGTCCATTCTTGGACAGGGATAGCCTGTCGGTGGTGATTCATGCACTTGTGACCACAATGCAATGTGATCTACCGTATTTTTTGCTCTATAAGACTCACTTTTTCCCTCCTAAAAAGTAAGGGGAAATGTGTGTGCGTCTTATGGAGCAAATGCAGGCTGCGCAGCCATCCCAGAAGCCAGAACAGCAAGAGGGTTCGCTGCTTTCGCTGCGCAGTGATCCCTCTTGTTGTTCTGGCCTCTGAGAGTCAGGATATTTTTTTCTTGTTTCCCTCCTCCAAAAACTAGGTGCGTCTTATGGTCTGGTGCGTCTTATAGAGAGAAAAATACGGTATGTGGGGCTACCTTTGCACCTTCATTTGGAAGCCTCACTTGGTGCAACATACTACAGTTACAGTGTTGACAGGGCCAGCCTATCACCAGCACATTGCTCTGGGGCTCAAATGCTTGCCGTGGCTGCCTATACTCTACCGGGCCAGTTTGAAGGTTCTTGTATTCACAAGGACTTTAACAACATGGGCCCAGAATATTTTAAAGACTGCCTAATCCCTTATATCCCAGCCCAATCATTTCGGACCTGGGGGAAGTCTCTGTTGGCGGTCCTCCATGGTTCATAACTACTAGATGTTCGGCCTAGTTGGGCCAAAAGGGTTAATAGATAAAAGAAAGAAACCAAATTATATGAAAGTACAGGCAAGCCCTTTCTTCCATAGAGATACATCACAGCCCTTAACCCAGCTCCCTTCTCCCAATCTCTCACAAAATTCTGTTGGACAGAGAAAGGCTGACAATGATGATTCATGCATCAGAAACTTCAGGATTCCTGCACATGGCTCAGAATATACAGATGAACTCCCTGATGCTCAAGTTGAGGAGTGTCTAGTTTCCGTCTCTGCCTGCAGTCCTCACCTGATCTTCACCCTCGCCTCTAAACACAACCCCTTTCTGGAGAAAAAACCATGAAAGTTCTTCTGAGGCAACTGCAACCCATTGAAGATGAAGTTCTCTGCTATTCCAGAAGTGGACCCAGGTGGGGGGCACAACATTTTGGATGTCTCCAGCCTGCCAGTGTTTTGTGGGAGTGATTCAGCTGCCTGCCAGGACTTTAGGTTTGCACAACTGAAGTGGATTGAATGGCCCCCATCACCCGAGCACAACAAATCCACTTTAAAATACACAAGACATTTTGCAGTTTGGAAAGTGTCATGGAAATATAATGAAAAGTGTGAGTTAAGTGAAAGACGTGTAAGCATGCTGCAAGGAAATCAGGATGAATGCAAGACGAAGGTTCATTGCTATATTACCATCCCACAAGCAAGGAAACTTCATTGCCCAACCCCAGGAGGAAGAAGACAAAAATGAGAACTATCAAGCAATAGCCACTTACCCGAATTTTGATGATTCTCGTCTTTGTGCCACAATTCTTCTTAAACAGCATCTTCTGAAAAAGAAGCAGAATCATAGGGTAAGAGTGAGCAGATATGCAAGATATAAGCAGTGGAGCTGCACAATTAATTTGGGTGTTAAATAATGCTGGAGTGCTAAAGTGAGTTGGAAGTTCAAACAAACATTTAAGAACCACTACTGAGACCCATGGTACCAAATGGGGTTTTCTTCCTATTAATAGGTGGTGGCATCCAATCAGAACAAAGGCTTTTAAAAAATCCTCCCCCTCTTTCTTATGGGGCTTGGTGGGGGCACACTGGCTATTTTATTCTGCTTTTTAATGAGTTTTGCAACAGCAAACTAGCCCTTAAATACTTTGCTCTTAAAGGAAGTTCCTGTTTTCAGAGCAACTGCATGGCAGGCAGTCATTCCACAGGACAAACTTGCATCACTGCTAAATCTGATGGGGGTGAGTTGGGGAGAGAATGCATTTGCTGAATTTCTCCTAGCCATTAACTGTAAGAGGCACAAAGGTTAAGAACCTTGCTTGAGAGTTTCTGAGAAACCTCCTAACAGAGAGTTATGGAACAGCAGGCCACCAGAGACAGGTCCCTTCATTACCAGCCAACAGTGGTGTCTTTATGAGAGATTAAGCTACAATTTCCATTTTCATAATCTGGAGGTGGACTGGAATAAAGATGGGTTCTTCAAAGAGTCAAAAATAAGACAATCCCCCAAAATATGCAATCTCTGTGCATATATAAAGCAGGGGTCAATATGGCACTCTCCAGAAATTGCTTGATTACAACTCACATTATCCCTGACCATCAGCCATGCTGGCTGAGGCCAATGGAAGTTGTGGTCCATCAACACTTTGAGGGCGCATGACATGTACTAGGCTCACAAATGCAGCTTCTCCCATAAAAGTGATGCACAGGGCCTGGAAAGCACCTGATCTGTACCTTCAATGCCCACCACCCAGAGGCACGACACATTTTAAAAGTGTATTAAAAACTGACATATAGGGTAACTGTATTGGTTTCTCCCAAAGAATCCCTGAGAATTTTACTTGGGCAAATGCTGATATTTTTTAACCTAAAATAGGGCTGAACAAGCACCATGGATACTCGAGGCACAGATTGTTCCTTCCCTAGAGTAGGGAACTTGTCTGTTTGATCTGTGGAACCCTAAATGCAGTGTGATCTTGTCTTTTTCATTCTTTGGGACCAACAGAACTGCAAGTTCCACTATTGTGAAGTATTCTAATGTAACTTTTGGAACAGCATAATGGGCTGCAAGTGAAACTGAGATGTGTTTAAAACGATGGACACGGATTCTGCAGTGCAGCAATGTGTGAGTAAAATACAGGGCTTGTGGTTATATTGATCCCATAATGAGAAAGAGAAAAGAAACTCGAGAGATACAAGAAGGGACCAGCAAAACCGCAAACTCTGCTATTAAGAGGTTAACCTACATCTGTCTTTTACCCACACGTTGCCTCTGCTCAATGTAGCATTACAGAAACAATGAATATATATCCTTTTCAGTTTTATTCTGAGCCCATTACAAAATGGCAGCCCTATTCCAAAAGTGACATCATAACATTTCAGCATGAAACAGAACAGTTTAGTACTGTTCAGCAAAACACTCCAGTACAAATGAGATCCTTCAGAAGCGGCACGCCCAAAACATCCCTACCCAATTAGGATCAAAGCGAGCTGAGCACAAGAGAAAACTCCACAGCCAGAAACCATCAAGTTGTCAAAAGACTCTACTTCAAACTTAAGCAATTCAGCATTCAGAAGTCTCTTTAATTAGAAGTCTGATCAAGCAAGATTTCTCGAACCAAAACAACAACACTGACAGCCAGAAATGCGAACCACCCAGTATGAATCCTATATTGCATTGCAAAACCAATTATCAGTGTGAACCAAATTAACGAGCATTTGGAACTTTGCCCATCAGTTCTCAAAATTATATCAAGTTATTACCTTAGCAGTGTTCTAAAAGGCAGGGAAGGGTAGATGACAGATTATGGCTCACGAGGCAGTTTCCAGTAAACCACTTACTACTACCACAAAACATGCGCTCTACCAGTTAGCTCCACCTCCTGATCACCCAATGGAGCCTCTCTCCACAAACTCACCAAAACATAGCTTGCTCCTGGACCCAAGCAGGGCTGCCAGCTTAATACATCCCTGGCTCTTGTGCCCTTAACAGCAGCTTGATGTGTATGTACAAGTGGCACATGATAATCCCTCTTGCCATACTGTGCCATGTTTCACCTACTGATTTTTGCAAATTAAACTTATGTGAAAGGCACTGGAGCAAGAACACAGTGGCTTCTTCCCCCTCATCCCAACTTGAGTTCCAAGCCTGTGGGCTAAATTCGTCCCCAGAGCTTCCAGGACTAGAAGGGGTTCCCAGGCAAAATACGCCAAGCAGTTGGAGTGCTGTCCCAACCCATGCATGCAACCAGCCAACTCTGAACATAATTTTCCTGGAAATGCCTGTATAAAACAAACTCGGGCTTTGTTTCCAGCGCTGCTGTGAAAAGTATCATCAAGCTGGTATTTACTGGGCAAGCTCAGCGAAAGGAGGGGTTTGTGGGCACAGAGAGGAGGGCAGAGGCCCTAGTGTAATAAAATAAAATAAAACAACAACAACAACAACAACAATTTTATTATTTATACCCTCCCATCTGGCTGGGTTTCCCCAGCCACTCTGGGTGGCTTACAGCACATTAAAAATTGTTGTGTGTGTGTTTATATCTATATGTCTATCGCTGAATGCCGAAACATCTGAAAGGCTATACTCGGACATTTTCCTCATGAGAAGAGAGAATCTCTTAAACTCACCATGTTCCGAATCTAGAATAATCATGTTCCAGGAGCTGATCTCACTTTTGCAACCCCACCTGACCCAAAAAAAAAAAAGACATCGCGCCAATCTTTATTCTTCATATTCTTCAATAAATCCAAACCTTGGTTTGATCAGGAATGTATTGCTATGAAGCGCTCTCTGTTGGATAAGTACAGGAATTACAAATCAGCGAACTTACCCTTGCTTCCTGCGGAATGGTTCGAAGCCAAACGTAAATATAAAGATCTGATTAAAAAGAAAAAGCTTCAGGCCCAAAGGGGGGAGTGGCAACGTTTATTAGAGGCCTCTCGAAGGAAAGACTCAGCCACTTTTTGGAAAATAGTTGCGAAAAGTTGGCAAGACTCCCCGATTGAAATTGATTATACTATACCAGTTGGGATTTGGGAGGCTTACTTTCCATCTTTATATACATCAAATCAACATCTGCAGGCCATGCCCCCAGCTTCGAGTGATATTGGCGCCGAATGGCCCCCAGTAGCAACTGAAGAGATCCACAGGCTCATCCAATCCCTTAAACCTGGAAAAGCACCCGGCGTAGACAACATTACACCGGAACTCCTTAAGGCTAATGTTGAATGGTGGGCCCCTGTGCTAGCTGCCCTATTTACCAGCATAGATCAATCGGCCACTATCCCCGAGGACTGGGGATTAGCAATCATCATCCCTTTATTCAAGAAAGGGAGCCGATCAGATCCGGCTAATTACAGGCCAATTAGCCTCCTAAGTATCATTAGCAAATTGTACGCTGCCCACCTATGCGATAAATTAGTGGACTGGTTGGAACAAAACCACATTCTTTCAGAAGCACAGGCGGGTTTTAGGGCAAACCGGTCAACCTTAGACCAGGGCCTTGTTCTCCAACATCTTGCGGAGAAATATTCATCAAGAAAAGGAGGTTCCTTATACGTGGCCTTTATAGATTTCAAATCTGCTTTTGACTTAATACCGAGGGACAGGCTTTGGGGAAAGCTAAGTGACGCAAATATAAACAAACGCCTACTGTATCTCATCCACAGTCTATATGAAAATACACGGATCCGGGTAAGGTGTGACCGACAGGGCCACCTATCCAAGGAAATCCAAATCCATCAGGGGGTTAGGCAAGGGTGTGTCCTTGCGCCTACTTTATTTAACTTTTATATCAACTCGCTAGTAGGAAATATGGAGAAAGAAAATGCCCATCCCCCCAAATTGGCTGGTACGCCCCTCCTGGTCCTTTTATATGCGGATGACACAGTTTTAATTTCTTTTTCTTGTGTTGGATTAAGAAAACTTTTGAGATCCTTTACCAAATACTGCAGTATTGAACAACTAACAATTAACTACAACAAATCGAAAGTCATGGTGTTCTCTAAAAAAAGGAGGAGGCACAAATGAAGAATAGACAATCGCTCAATAGAACAGGTAGCAACCTTTAAATACCTGGGTGTAACCTTCCAGGAAAGGGGCTCCTGGTGCTTTCAGATTAATAATACTATTGCAAATGCAGAAAGATCTACCAAAGCGTTAATAAGATTCTTTTATGGGAAAGGGGGCCAATACATACCGGCAGCCTCCCAGGTCTTTGCTGCCAAAATACTATCACAATTGCTATATGGATCCCAGATCTGCAGCTTTAAAAACCTTACTCTCTTAGAGGCATTCCAAACTAAGTTTTTCCACTGCCTGCTGGGGATCCCCTCCTGCATGTCAAACATAGCGGTCCGTTTGGAGGTTGGACAAATGCCTATCAGTACTCGGATATGGATATTGAAGATCCATTATTGGCTAAAGCTTATTTTCTTCCCAGTTGGGCTGGCACCTTTAACCTTATTAGATACCTACCAATCCAGATGGAAAGCTACACTGCTGGAAAAGCTTAAAGGTTTGGGGATCCCACAGCAGACCTTGATAGCGACAGGCTTCGAGAAAGCTAGGACTACAATTCGCCAGCGTATCTGGGACGTAGAATTACAATGCCACATGAGCGAAATGGTCAAACATCCAGCAATAAGGGACCAGGGGAGAGGTTTCTCTCCAGCTAACTATCTGTCAGGTCTTCAGGTACCCAAATACAGACGGTCTTTTACCCTCGCCAGATTTAACGTTCTCCCCTCTGCCTTACTTCAGGGCAGATTTGAGGGTAAACCATATACAGCACGGGTCTGTCCTTGTGGCTCGTTGGAAGTTGAAACTGCTTCACATGTTCTATTACGTTGTTGTCTTTATGAGGATATACGTTTGACTTTTATTACACCTGTTTTGCAAAAGTCCAGGAAAGAATCGGAATGTTGTTGTTGTTTAGTCGTTTAGTCGTGTCCGACTCTTCGTGACCCCATGGACCAGAGCACGCCAGGCACCTCTGTCTTTCACTGCCTCCCGCAGTTTGGACAGACTCATGTTTGTAGCTTCGAGAACACTGTCCAACCATCTCGTCCTCTGTCGCCCCCTTCTCCTTGTGCCCTCCATCTTTCCCAGCATCAGTGTCTTCTCCAGGGAGTCTTCTCTTCTCATGAGGTGGCCAAAGTACTGGAGCCTCAGCTTCACGATCTGTCCTTCCAGTGAGCACTCAGGGCTGATTTCCTTAAGAATGGATGCGTTTGATCTTCTTGCAGTCCATGGGACTCTCAAGAGTCTTCTCCAGCACCATAATTCAAAGGCATCAATTCTTCGGCGATCAGCCTTCTTTATGGTCCAGCTCTCACTTCCATACATCACTACTGGGAAAACCATGGCTTTAACTATACGGACCTTTGTTGGCAAGGTGACATCTCTACTTCTCAAGATGCTGTCTAGGCCTGTCATTGCCCTTCTCCCAAGAAGCAGGCGTCTTTTAATTTCGTGGCTGCTGTCACCATCTGCAGTGATCATGGAGCCCAAGAAAGTAAAATCTCTCACTGCCTCCATTTCTTCCCCTTCTATTTGCCAGGAGGTGATGGGACCAGTGGCCATGATCTTCGTTTTTTTGATGTTGAGCCTCAGACCATATTTTGCGCTCTCCTCTTTCACTTTCATTAAAAGGTTCTTTAGTTCCTCCTCACTTTCTGCCATCAAGGTTGTGTCATCTGCATATCTGAGGTTGTTGATATTTCTTCCGGCAATCTTAATTCCAGCTTGGGATTCATCCAGCCCAGCCTTTCGCATGATGTATTCTGCATATAAATTAAATAAGCAGGGAGATAAAATACAGCCTTGTCGTACTCCTTTCCCAATTTTGAACCAATCAGTTGTTCCATATCCAGTTCTAACTGTAGCTTCTTGTCCCACATAGAGGTTTCTCAGGAGACAGATGAGGTGATCAGGCACTCCCATTTCTTTAAGAACTTGCCATAGTTTGCTGTGGTCGACACAGTCAAAGGCTTTTGCATAGTCAATGAAGCAGAAGTAGATGTCTTTCTGGAACTCTCTAGGAATACCATAGTTTAAAACTACTGCTATAGAACAAGAATCCCAAGACTACACTAAATGTAGCTAAATTCTGTGCGTCTGCAATCAATCGCAGGAAGCAAGTGGTATCCCATAATGCATAAACCCCTAATTGCTAATTACAGGGGGCATGCTAACAATTAATTTTAATTTTTATATTTAAATCCTTGCTACATTCATATTGTCCCTTGTATTTCTGATATTTTTTATGATCTGTGATATTGTGTGTGTTGACGCTGGTCTGTGACCGTATTAATAAATTCATTCATTATTTATACCCTCCCATCTGGCTGGGTTTCCCCAGCCACTCTGGGTGGCTTACAGCACATTAAAAATTGTTGTGTGTGTGTATGTAGTCTATATATGTAGTGTGTACACACATATAGTGGAAAGGCAGGTGATTACACAGAATCGAAGAAACTTGACGTTGGCATGTATTTTCTATAGCTGTTCAATGTAAATAAAAAAACCACCTCCCTCAGTATTAATTTGGTGAGATTCTGAAGAGTCGGAAGCAGATTTCCCCTTACAAAAATGCCAGTACTATCATCGGGAGAAAAGGTCATCAGGTTTACACTATTTTTTTCTCCTTGCCACAAAACCACGGGCTTGTTTTGAAATTCCCCTGGATGAGAAAGCAATTATTTTGTCACTCAAGGGCAAGGGTCCAGCTCCCACTCCTGGCTGGCATCTCAAACTCCAGGTGGACACCAGAGGCCTAGGCGATGGGGAGAGAGAGAAACACCTGCATGGCAGTTTCAAGCGTGGGACTCTGAAAGCAAGACAAAATGCTGCTTTTTTAGAGAGAGAGGGGGGGGGGAGGGAGAGAGGAAACAGCTGCTGGGATCCCTTTACTCGCTCTTGAATGGAGCTCATCAAGCAGCAGCCTCTTCCCCCAGCATCTGGCCTTTGGGTCAGTGTCTAAGGGAGACACTGTGTGTGTGTGTGTTTCAACAGAGGTGAGGGGGAAGAGCCAATAAACAACTCTTGCAGCTTTTCAGTTTAGAAAACAGACAAGTGGGAACATGATAGAGCGGGCAGGGAGACGTTCGGAACTCAGGGTCATCCAATGAAGCTAATCCACCGACATGAATGTCATTAAATGAGAAGGTGACAAATTCAAGGCTATCTATAGCCATTAGCCACAATGGCTATGTTCTGCGTCCACGGCTGGAGCCAGTGGCCGAGACTCACAAGTGGGGATTGCGCTCAGGTCCTGCTTGGGGGCTTCCCATAATCATCTGGTTGGCCACTGCGAGAACAGGATGCTGGACTTTTGGTCTGATCCAGCAGAGCTCTTCTTATGTTCTTATCCACAAATTCTTGTGTGCAACAGCATGGTGCACACTGCCTAGGGTTGCGGTATCTCCAAGTCCCTCAGATCTGGGCAGGTTTTAGGCACATTGCTTTCTACTCAATGCAAATCAACTTGCTGCCCAAATTAGCACATATGCTCTCTTTTTCTCATCTGAGCAATAAACCAATCTTTCCTACTTCCTGGTGTGACGTGTTCTTTACCGGCTATGAAGGTGAATTGGGGTGCATTTATTTTAAATGGGCACCAGTTCCAACGCATTTCCATTCTTCTCAGGGTGTAGGTTGGATTCATGTGCATGGTGGACATGTATGTGGATTCTGACATACACCGCCTAACATCCTGCTGTTATCACTGCTTCAACTCCATTTGCCAAATTCACTGTTAGCATCTTAGCATCTACATTAATTAACTGGCTTATAATTTACCCAGAGAGTATGATCTTTACAAGATTTAGGAGAAACAGAAATATATGCATCATGCTTTGAACCTGACATTTGGCCCCTGCACTTTCCCAATCTTCATTATATAAACGGCATTCTTAATTTCTTCCATCTGTAATGGTTTTGCAAGAATTTCCTTTTGCTGTGTATTTAAGATGTAGGAGAACCAACTGGGAAAAAAATGCTTTCAAAGTCACACACCATGTAGGATCATTATGAAAGGGTTAATCTCAATACTATCTGCACCTAAGCTAACTTCTGCAGTTGTGGTTAAGCAGCTAGCAAAAAACCGCAATTGCAAGCTGGGAGCTACTTCCTCTTTCTGCCGGCTAGCAGGGAGCTGCAGAAACGCAAGAGACAAGGAGCACACAAACAAGGGAGGGAGGGGGCTTAGCTAGCTATATGCCATATTAGGGAGTAAGCTAAAACTTGCCAGCTGATTGGAGAAGGTTTTGGGGAAGCTTGGGGGAGGGAAGGGTGTTTTCAAGGTATAAGAAAGTTTGCAAATGTGAAATTGGGCGTAGCCAGTCTTTGGAGAGGACTCCACTGGCTGCCTCTGCGCAGATCTCAATAAATCTCTTTTCTCTGACCAAGAAGTCTCTGGAATTGTTTTTCCCCTCTGGCCACGGGGTTGGCGGACCGCTGGACCTCCGGGTACTGCTAATCTAAGGCTTCATTTTGGGGGCTCGTGTCCGGGATGGGTCCCCACCCCACGAAAGGTGGACCGAGGGGCCAGACTCGACCGGGTGAGCAACCGGGACCAGCGCTCGCAATCTCCAGCGCGCACCCTGCCAGTTCGTAGGGGGAGATCGCCACGCTGTGCCTGAGCCGAGACACCCAGTCGGGAGAGAAAAGAGGACGGCCGAAGGAGGGGTCCGCAGCGGAACAGGTAAGCCCTAAAAGGGCGTGGTAGGAAGCCTGATCAGCTTCCCCTGGCCGTGAGCAGTAGAGTGCCGCCAGAAAAGGGATAAAGGGTCTGGCTGTGAGCAGTAGAGTGCCGCCAGAAAAGGGATAAAGGGTCTGGCTGTGAGCAGTAGAATGCCGCCAGAAAAGGGATAAAGGGTCTGGCTGTGAGCAGTAGAGTGCCGCCAGAAAAGGAACAAAGGAACTGGCCGTGGCAATAAGGTGCCGCCCCGCCAGACGGGAAAAGGGAAAAGGGGAAACAGAGGTGGCAGTAGAGTGCCGCCAGTAAGGTTGGGGAAAGGGGAAACAGAGGGAAAATTATTTTGGTGTGTTTTGTGTGTTGCATATTAGGGTGTGTTTTGTATGTTGCATGTCAGATACTCCAGTGGCTGAATTGTCAAGTGTGGGCCGGGGCTTAGCGTCCCCTTGGCCGAGCGATTGCAGGGCTGTGCATTTCTTAGCAACGCGAGTTCGCCAAGTCACAGTCTGTAGTGGTTGGTGTGTGAAAGGATCTTAAGCCCGGTTAGGAGCGGAGTATCTGAAAAAAAATGGGGTCTGGGGAAAGCTAACGTAGTCCTCTGAAATGTTTTTTAACCAACTGGAAAGCAGCTACGAAGCATGATGATTGGGTTCAAATTGAGAAGAGAGAGGATGAGGACATTATGTGAGGTTGATTGGCCCACCCAAGGAACTAATTAGCCCTCGGAGGGCAGATTTAATTTGCAACTAATCAACCCACTATATCAAAATATCTTGAACGTCCACCCAGACCAGATCCCTTATATTTCTACCTGGAAAATCAATGTGGAAAAGAATCCACCGTGGCTGAAAGCCTGCCGAGGCGACGCCCCACAAAATACAATTTGTGCAGTCTGACCGGCAGGGAAGTCAGAAAAGCCCCCGGTGATATCAGAGCCGGAAGGAGAGGAAGGAGAGGAAGGAGAAGAGGGGGAAGTCATTAAACCGCCGCCACCCTATGCTCCACCAGCTGCCCCTCTAGCGAATCCCCCAGGCCCAGGGCCCCAGGACCAGGGAGGAGCCGGCCCTCAGCCTGAACCCTCCAAGGTTGATGAATTAGAGAGCAAAGAGGAAGAGAATGATGAGGAGTTTATGAAGGGACTAATTGAGTTAGCAAAGAAAGGAAAAAAGGTGGACATTGAGATTGCAACAGTATGTACAACCCTATGTGAAAGAAGTGGATGTTAGTTCCCATTTGTTGGCAGCAGCAGGATGTTTCCCAACACAAGGGAAGAAATGGCAGAAGAAATGAATAGAAGCAGCAACCAGGGCGTCCCTCCATAAGTCCCATAAGGCACAGAAAAAGGGTGGGACTGCAATGATGCCTCTACGCAGAGTGTATGACCCACCAGGCCCCCCCCCCAGGACAGGGTGGGGAAGCACCACCATGCACTTATACAGTCCAACATGTGCCTTTTTCAAGTGCTGATGTGTGCAATTGGAGAAATTAGAACCCTACCTTTGAGGAGAACCCAGATGATATTGCCAACGCCCCATTATAAAGGCTGCCTTTGTAGCTCAGGCAGCGTCCGATATTCGCCAAAAGAAAAAATCCAGAAGCCTGAGGGGTGCATCGGCCATGGGCTGGAATAGATGTTGGAAATAGCTCAAACCACTTACAATCAGAGAGATGAGGAGGCCCAGAGAAAAAGGAGAAGTATCAAACAAGGAAGTTGATGGCATTACAGGCTACCACACCCACCCCTCAGGAAAGAGGAAGTGCCCGGGGAGGAGGGCGAAGCCGTCTCGGACGGAATCAGTGCGCCATCTGCCGACAGGAAGGGCACTGGAAGAGAGAATGCCCTATTCTATTATTAGGAAGAGATTTGTTGGTAAAGTTGCAAGCCCAAATTATTTTTAAAGCCATCGGGAGAAGCCACAATGTCCATTATGTCACTTGGGGAACTGGTTGTGGAGGCACCCCTGAGGGAGTACTGGTGCCTCATGATGGTAAAAGAAGAGGAGGGACCCATCCCCGCCAGTATTCTGGAACAAGTGAACCCCCCAGGAATGGCAAAGAATATCCCACCAATAATCATGAAGCCCAAGCCATTTGTCAATCCTGTTGCAGTAAATAAGTATCCCATCCCACGAAGGGCGACTGAAGGAGTGTGGGTGCATCTAGAGCGACTGCTCCAACATAGGATCTTGAGGCAATGCCAATCACAGTGGAAGACCCCTTTGTTACCAGTGAAGAAAGGAAGCAGGCTATTATCCTGATACCAGAACCAAAGAACTCCGTGGCTTTCTGGGGTCTGCAGGATTTTGTAGGATATGGATACCTAATTGCAGCATCATTGCCAAGCCTCTACATGAGTCAACCAGAGGAACTGAGAGAGACCCCTTTGTTTGAGGCACAGAACAACAGCAAGCCTTCGTGGATTTGAAGAGGGCACTGCAGCAAGCCCCAGCGCTTGGCATCCCAAATCCTGAGAAACCCTTTATTCTATTCGTGGATGAGGACCAAGGGACGGCGAAAGGGGTTTTGTGCCAAAAATTGGGAAGCTGGCAACAGCCAGTGGCATACCTATCTGAGCGCCTGACGCCTACAGAGCAAGGTTTACCGCCGTGTATGAGAACAGTTGTGGCAGTAGCCACCCTACTGAACAAAGCAGACAAATTTATTTTTGGCCAAGACACCATTTGTGTGACCCCGCATGCAGCCCCAGCTCTGCTTGATATGAAGGGTACCTATTTTCTCTCCCAAGCGAAGATGAGAAAGTGCCAGATGTTACTGCTGCATCCGCGTTTGAAGTTTCAGGTCACCACCGCCCTCAACCCAGCTACCCTGTTGACAGTAGGAGAAGGTGAGGAGCGGATGCACGATTGCATTGAAGTAATGGATGGAGAATATTTTAGCAGGCCTGACCTCAAAGATGAGGCAAACCCCCATTGGCCTTCATGGTTTGTGGATGGAAGCAGCTTTGTTAAGGCTGGACAGCGGAAGGCAGGCTATGCAGTGGTAGCCTTGGAAGACCAAGTGATCGAAGTGCAGCCACTCCCGCCTGGAACGTCGGCCCGGCTGGCATAAATAACAGCGCTCACCAGAGCCTTGTGCTTGGCAAAGGGACAAAGGATAAACATTTATACTGATTCCAAGTATGCATTTCTGACTTTACATGCCCATGGAGCCTTCTGGAAGGAAAGAGGTTTGCTTACCTCCAGAGGTAACCAGGTGCCTGTTATAGAAGATCATTCCCCGCTATGGACTACCTAGGTCAATAGGATCTGACAATGGACCAGCCTTTGTCCACTCAGTTTTGCAATAACCCCCCATGCTAGTCAAAATGTGCAGTTTGATAATTATGTGCAGTTATTCTCCCGAGATTTTCTCTTTTTTTTAACAGGTGGACCCAGGCCCACTGCTGTTGAAGTTGCTGACCTCACCCCTTGGGTCCACCACACTTAAGTGAAGAAGGCTATTTTAGATTGGACAGTTACACCAAATCCTGATGATCCTCTGAAGCTAACCATCTCCAGAAGAGCGCCAGACAACCGCCCTGCTGGACAAGTGGATGGGAGGGACGCCTGCGGGCAGCGTCCCCAACGTAGAGACTTTTTTTCCCCAGCAAAGTCTGAGGCACCGCCAGGACTTTTGATATTGGGGCCAGAACTTTTTAATATAGTCACTCCGTGTGTCAGGCCTCTGCAAGGGTGGATATATATTCCTGTGGGTATATGTTAATATATGTAGAGGGAGAAGCCCCTTTCGGATACAGTATGTTGGGAAGAAATCATGAGAGTATTAAGCATCCACAAGGACAGGTGGGAAAATTGGTTAAGATAATAGGCTCCTCCTCAGAGAGGTGGGACACAACCTCCCAAGAAGCAAGGCAGCTGATAGAGCACGAGTATCAGTGGGCCCTTCAGCAATAAAATAGATATGTCCCAGATAATAATGTCAGCATTTCAGCCACCATTGATCACATGGAAACAATGATAGCCAGGAACCCGCTGAAAACTACAGGAGGTGATCTATGGGGTTGGTTATATTCCTGGCTGCCTCATGACAGTTGGCTCAGGCATATTGTGGTATTATTAGCAGGGCCGCTGTTAATCCTTCTGCTTCTTTGCCTCTGTATACCCTGCTTCGTGCAATGCTTACAAGGTGTGATGCAAAAAAAAAAAAAAAAAAAAAATATCATGGCCCTTATTGTTCTCCCCCAGGATTATAAACCCAAGAGACCAGGACGAACCTAGGAGATAGGTTGTCCAAAAGAAGAGGAGGGAATTGAAAGGGTTAATCTCAATACTATCTGCACCTAAGCTAACTTCTGCAGTTGTGGTTAAGCAGCTAGCAAAAAACCGCAATTGCAAGCTGGGAGCTACTTCCTCTTTCTGCCGGCTAGCAGGGAGCTGCAGAAACGCAAGAGACAAGGAGCACACAAACAAGGGAGGGAGGGGGCTTAGCTAGCTATATGCCATATTAGGGAGTAAGCTAAAACTTGCCAGCTGATTGGAGAAGGTTTTGGGGAAGCTTGGGGGAGGGAAGGGTGTTTTCAAGGTATAAGAAAGTTTGCAAATGTGAAATTGGGCGTAGCCAGTCTTTGGAGAGGACTCCACTGGCTGCCTCTGCGCAGATCTCAATAAATCTCTTTTCTCTGACCAAGAAGTCTCTGGAATTGTTTTTCCCCTCTGGCCACGGGGTTGGCGGACCGCTGGACCTCCGGGTACTGCTAATCTAAGGCTTCATTTTGGGGGCTCGTGTCCGGGATGGGTCCCCACCCCACGAAAGGTGGACCGAGGGGCCAGACTCGACCGGGTGAGCAACCGGGACCAGCGCTCGCAATCTCCAGCGCGCACCCTGCCAGTTCGTAGGGGGAGATCGCCACGCTGTGCCTGAGCCGAGACACCCAGTCGGGAGAGAAAAGAGGACGGCCGAAGGAGGGGTCCGCAGCGGAACAGGTAAGCCCTAAAAGGGCGTGGTAGGAAGCCTGATCAGCTTCCCCTGGCTGTGAGCAGTAGAGTGCCGCCAGAAAAGGGATAAAGGGTCTGGCTGTGAGCAGTAGAGTGCCGCCAGAAAAGGGATAAAGGGTCTGGCTGTGAGCAGTAGAATGCCGCCAGAAAAGGGATAAAGGGTCTGGCTGTGAGCAGTAGAGTGCCGCCAGAAAAGGAACAAAGGAACTGGCCGTGGCAATAAGGTGCCGCCCCGCCAGACGGGAAAAGGGAAAAGGGGAAACAGAGGTGGCAGTAGAGTGCCGCCAGTAAGGTTGGGGAAAGGGGAAACAGAGGGAAAATTATTTTGGTGTGTTTTGTGTGTTGCATATTAGGGTGTGTTTTGTATGTTGCATGTCAGATACTCCAGTGGCTGAATTGTCAAGTGTGGGCCGGGGCTTAGCGTCCCCTTGGCCGAGCGATTGCAGGGCTGTGCATTTCTTAGCAACGCGAGTTCGCCAAGTCACAGTCTGTAGTGGTTGGTGTGTGAAAGGATCTTAAGCCCGGTTAGGAGCGGAGTATCTGAAAAAAAATGGGGTCTGGGGAAAGCTAACGTAGTCCTCTGAAATGTTTTTTAACCAACTGGAAAGCAGCTACGAAGCATGATGATTGGGTTCAAATTGAGAAGAGAGAGGATGAGGACATTATGTGAGGTTGATTGGCCCACCCAAGGAACTAATTAGCCCTCGGAGGGCAGATTTAATTTGCAACTAATCAACCCACTATATCAAAATATCTTGAACGTCCACCCAGACCAGATCCCTTATATTTCTACCTGGAAAATCAATGTGGAAAAGAATCCACCGTGGCTGAAAGCCTGCCGAGGCGACGCCCCACAAAATACAATTTGTGCAGTCTGACCGGCAGGGAAGTCAGAAAAGCCCCCGGTGATATCAGAGCCGGAAGGAGAGGAAGGAGAGGAAGGAGAAGAGGGGGAAGTCATTAAACCGCCGCCACCCTATGCTCCACCAGCTGCCCCTCTAGCGAATCCCCCAGGCCCAGGGCCCCAGGACCAGGGAGGAGCCGGCCCTCAGCCTGAACCCTCCAAGGTTGATGAATTAGAGAGCAAAGAGGAAGAGAATGATGAGGAGTTTATGAAGGGACTAATTGAGTTAGCAAAGAAAGGAAAAAAGGTGGACATTGAGATTGCAACAGTATGTACAACCCTATGTGAAAGAAGTGGATGTTAGTTCCCATTTGTTGGCAGCAGCAGGATGTTTCCCAACACAAGGGAAGAAATGGCAGAAGAAATGAATAGAAGCAGCAACCAGGGCGTCCCTCCATAAGTCCCATAAGGCACAGAAAAAGGGTGGGACTGCAATGATGCCTCTACGCAGAGTGTATGACCCACCAGGCCCCCCCCCCCAGGACAGGGTGGGGAAGCACCACCATGCACTTATACAGTCCAACATGTGCCTTTTTCAAGTGCTGATGTGTGCAATTGGAGAAATTAGAACCCTACCTTTGAGGAGAACCCAGATGATATTGCCAACGCCCCATTATAAAGGCTGCCTTTGTAGCTCAGGCAGCGTCCGATATTCGCCAAAAGAAAAAATCCAGAAGCCTGAGGGGTGCATCGGCCATGGGCTGGAATAGATGTTGGAAATAGCTCAAACCACTTACAATCAGAGAGATGAGGAGGCCCAGAGAAAAAGGAGAAGTATCAAACAAGGAAGTTGATGGCATTACAGGCTACCACACCCACCCCTCAGGAAAGAGGAAGTGCCCGGGGAGGAGGGCGAAGCCGTCTCGGACGGAATCAGTGCGCCATCTGCCGACAGGAAGGGCACTGGAAGAGAGAATGCCCTATTCTATTATTAGGAAGAGATTTGTTGGTAAAGTTGCAAGCCCAAATTATTTTTAAAGCCATCGGGAGAAGCCACAATGTCCATTATGTCACTTGGGGAACTGGTTGTGGAGGCACCCCTGAGGGAGTACTGGCGCCTCATGATGGTAAAAGAAGAGGAGGGACCCATCCCCGCCAGTATTCTGGAACAAGTGAACCCCCCAGGAATGGCAAAGAATATCCCACCAATAATCATGAAGCCCAAGCCATTTGTCAATCCTGTTGCAGTAAATAAGTATCCCATCCCACGAAGGGCGACTGAAGGAGTGTGGGTGCATCTAGAGCGACTGCTCCAACATAGGATCTTGAGGCAATGCCAATCACAGTGGAAGACCCCTTTGTTACCAGTGAAGAAAGGAAGCAGGCTATTATCCTGATACCAGAACCAAAGAACTCCGTGGCTTTCTGGGGTCTGCAGGATTTTGTAGGATATGGATACCTAATTGCAGCATCATTGCCAAGCCTCTACATGAGTCAACCAGAGGAACTGAGAGAGACCCCTTTGTTTGAGGCACAGAACAACAGCAAGCCTTCGTGGATTTGAAGAGGGCACTGCAGCAAGCCCCAGCGCTTGGCATCCCAAATCCTGAGAAACCCTTTATTCTATTCGTGGATGAGGACCAAGGGACGGCGAAAGGGGTTTTGTGCCAAAAATTGGGAAGCTGGCAACAGCCAGTGGCATACCTATCTGAGCGCCTGACGCCTACAGAGCAAGGTTTACCGCCGTGTATGAGAACAGTTGTGGCAGTAGCCACCCTACTGAACAAAGCAGACAAATTTATTTTTGGCCAAGACACCATTTGTGTGACCCCGCATGCAGCCCCAGCTCTGCTTGATATGAAGGGTACCTATTTTCTCTCCCAAGCGAAGATGAGAAAGTGCCAGATGTTACTGCTGCATCCGCGTTTGAAGTTTCAGGTCACCACCGCCCTCAACCCAGCTACCCTGTTGACAGTAGGAGAAGGTGAGGAGCGGATGCACGATTGCATTGAAGTAATGGATGGAGAATATTTTAGCAGGCCTGACCTCAAAGATGAGGCAAACCCCCATTGGCCTTCATGGTTTGTGGATGGAAGCAGCTTTGTTAAGGCTGGACAGCGGAAGGCAGGCTATGCAGTGGTAGCCTTGGAAGACCAAGTGATCGAAGTGCAGCCACTCCCGCCTGGAACGTCGGCCCGGCTGGCATAAATAACAGCGCTCACCAGAGCCTTGTGCTTGGCAAAGGGACAAAGGATAAACATTTATACTGATTCCAAGTATGCATTTCTGACTTTACATGCCCATGGAGCCTTCTGGAAGGAAAGAGGTTTGCTTACCTCCAGAGGTAACCAGGTGCCTGTTACGGGAGATCATTCCCCGCTATGGACTACCTAGGTCAATAGGATCTGACAATGGACCAGCCTTTGTCCACTCAGTTTTGCAATAACCCCCCATGCTAGTCAAAATGTGCAGTTTGATAATTATGTGCAGTTATTCTCCCGAGATTTTCTCTTTTTTTTAACAGGTGGACCCAGGCCCACTGCTGTTGAAGTTGCTGACCTCACCCCTTGGGTCCACCACACTTAAGTGAAGAAGGCTATTTTAGATTGGACAGTTACACCAAATCCTGATGATCCTCTGAAGCTAACCATCTCCAGAAGAGCGCCAGACAACCGCCCTGCTGGACAAGTGGATGGGAGGGACGCCTGCGGGCAGCGTCCCCAACGTAGAGACTTTTTTTCCCCAGCAAAGTCTGAGGCACCGCCAGGACTTTTGATATTGGGGCCAGAACTTTTTAATATAGTCACTCCGTGTGTCAGGCCTCTGCAAGGGTGGATATATATTCCTGTGGGTATATGTTAATATATGTAGAGGGAGAAGCCCCTTTCGGATACAGTATGTTGGGAAGAAATCATGAGAGTATTAAGCATCCACAAGGACAGGTGGGAAAATTGGTTAAGATAATAGGCTCCTCCTCAGAGAGGTGGGACACAACCTCCCAAGAAGCAAGGCAGCTGATAGAGCACGAGTATCAGTGGGCCCTTCAGCAATAAAATAGATATGTCCCAGATAATAATGTCAGCATTTCAGCCACCATTGATCACATGGAAACAATGATAGCCAGGAACCCGCTGAAAACTACAGGAGGTGATCTATGGGGTTGGTTATATTCCTGGCTGCCTCATGACAGTTGGCTCAGGCATATTGTGGTATTATTAGCAGGGCCGCTGTTAATCCTTCTGCTTCTTTGCCTCTGTATACCCTGCTTCGTGCAATGCTTACAAGGTGTGATGCAAAAAAAAAAAAAAAATAAATATCATGGCCCTTATTGTTCTCCCCCAGGATTATAAACCCAAGAGACCAGGACGAACCTAGGAGATAGGTTGTCCAAAAGAAGAGGAGGGAATTGAAAGGGTTAATCTCAATACTATCTGCACCTAAGCTAACTTCTGCAGTTGTGGTTAAGCAGCTAGCAAAAAACCGCAATTGCAAGCTGGGAGCTACTTCCTCTTTCTGCCGGCTAGCAGGGAGCTGCAGAAACGCAAGAGACAAGGAGCACACAAACAAGGGAGGGAGGGGGCTTAGCTAGCTATATGCCATATTAGGGAGTAAGCTAAAACTTGCCAGCTGATTGGAGAAGGTTTTGGGGAAGCTTGGGGGAGGGAAGGGTGTTTTCAAGGTATAAGAAAGTTTGCAAATGTGAAATTGGGCGTAGCCAGTCTTTGGAGAGGACTCCACTGGCTGCCTCTGCGCAGATCTCAATAAATCTCTTTTCTCTGACCAAGAAGTCTCTGGAATTGTTTTTCCCCTCTGGCCACGGGGTTGGCGGACCGCTGGACCTCCGGGTACTGCTAATCTAAGGCTTCATTTATCCTTCCTATGTAATTTGGAGTAATACTTCTGAAACTCTGAATTTATTTAATTTGGTACTGAACACACCGTATTACACTCACCTCTAACCAACAACATATCGTTCTGACTTTTAAAAAATGAAAAGTCCATTATCTGATACAGTCCCTCACCCTTTTCCCAATATACTTGGTGCATACATGTAAATCCAAATTCTGCCCTAATTTAATTCATAATTAGCGTGTTGCAGATGTTTTCTATAAAGACCTGAGAAAAAGGATGTTGCAAATTGATTTAGAAGAGAGACTTTGCTGTTTTCTGAAAATTCTCTTCCTGCAATGTTCTAATGCCTTCCTTATGGAAGGCATATGCTATAATCCTGCTTTAAATGTACCCTTACACACTTTCCATTCAATGTCACATTACAACCCCATTAAGTTCAAAACATTTCTGAAGTCCAACACCTATCTGTATTTTACAATTTTTATCATTCAAAAGTCAAATATTTAAACACCGCAAACCAGAATTTCAAACCCCATCTGTTAGCTGCGTTGCCAAAAGATACTGGAGCATGATGTAGAACAACAATTGTATCACCACAAACTATTACTCACTGGGCAAAGAAACAAACAAATTGTGAACCAAAAGCAAATTTGGTGTACTAATGAGGAAAATGTCATGTTCTTTGGGATTACCGGTATGCCTTCTACCCATGATTTGCATTTGCCCCCAGACCTACACCACAAAGGTTGAAGGTGGCAGCAGAAAGTTCTGACCAGTTGCTCATGTCAGGGAAGAGCTGTCCTTCTCATGTGTCCTGCATGCCTTTCTTCTCCAAGTCTCATAAACAGGCTGCTGGGTCCCACCAGTTGTGCTTCTGGTGTTCCAGAATGTAAAAAGAGCCCTGCTCGATCAGAACAAATGCCCATCTAGGCCACAGTCTCACCAAATGTTTAAATCTATGGTACCACTTTAAACAGTCCTGGCTTCCCCCAAGATATTATGGGAGCTGTGGTTTTTTAAGGGTGCCGAGAGTTGTCAGGAGACCCCTATTCCCCACCCAGAGCTACAATTCTCAGACTGTAATTTAACAATCAATCCCTCTTCTGGGAACTGCAGTTCTGGGAAGGTAACTGGGCTCTCCTAACAACCCTCAGCACCCTTCACAAACTACAGCCCCAATAATCCCTTGGGAGAATTTAAAGTGGTGTCATGGTGCATTAAATATATGGTGCCCTTTATGTGGCCCTAAGTCTCAGCATCCTATTCTCATGGTCACCAACCAAATGCCCATGTGAAGCCTGTGAGCAAAACCCAAGCACAACAGCACTCTTCCGACCTATGATTCACAGAAAGTAGTATTTCAAGGCATGCTGCCTTCAACCGTGGAGGCAGAACACCTCATCCCGGCTACTCTATCCTATAAGTTGGAAAGTTAAAAGGATTTCTCTCCCAGCTCCTCAGTTCAGTTTTCCCTCAAACCATTTCGCCACACTGGTTTCCCCCAGCAAATTCTGAAAACAATAGCCCGAAGTCAGGCTGAAAACAAAACCAGAGGTTTCCCTCATGCATCCTCGTTGTGCTGTTAACAGTTTCTATTTTAAACCAGGTGTTGGAACTGAGTTTTCGACGTTCTGCTCCTGGCGCTGCCACAAGGGCATGTCATTGACGGTTCGACAGGATCCCCGCTGCTATTTCTCCACATGCAAGTCAGGCCGCAACCAAGTTTCCAAGTGCGAGAAATTCCAGAAGCCCACTGGCCTCAGCCACAAATAATTTTAGGGGAGCAACCCTAAGAACACTTAATCTGGCAATAAACCCCTTCGAAACGCAGCCAACTTACCTTCCAAGTAAACATGCATAGGTTCTACAGGTCTAAATGCTTAGCCAAATCGAGGCTTTTCCAAGGCCTGCAAAGCTGCATCATAAATCTTTCTGTTACCAAAGCAGGCTCTTGTCTGAAATTGCGTTCACTTCCCGTCTCCACTTGGACTGGAGATAACTTAAAACAGTAGGTGCTGACCCCATTCATTTTTACTGCGTTACAAATCTGCCAAGAGCCCTGGGGAAAAAGGGATGTCCCTTTTTTCCAGACGAGATCGTGGTGGCCATTTTGGGTGATGCGCTCTTGCCCTGAAAAATAACATTTTTTTCTGGGCCAGAGGGAGGCATAGGTCATGCGACTCACCCAGAAGTGCATCCTGGAAGACACACATCCTGGTTTTGTGTCTCCAAAAGTTGGGCAGAATGCTGCGTGAGGATCCTGCAAGCAAGATTGGAGCAAATATGGGAAGAGAGGCACAAGAGTAGTTTTGCACCTCAAAAGCAGCAGACACAAGCTTTTCCTGGCAAAAATGGTCCCCAGGGAAATCCTCTTGGGCCAAGATGCACTAAGTGCGGCCCTTTACAAACTAGATTCAACTCCATTGACATAGATTTGCATCCCTTCCCCTGAGCCATTTCAACCCCCAGACAGAGTACTGCCTTTTACAGATTAGCAGTGAGAAGCACACACAGCTTGCCTTGCAACTCTGAAGGGCCGCTGCAGCTTGTTCTCTCTTGCCTTTCCAGAGCTTTCTTCAGCTGCTTTCTCCATTTCTCAGGGAAGCAGCACAGCATTAGTTTATGTGCATGCACACAAATGGCATAGCTGAAACAATATGAATCTCGCAAACTGTGGCACTATATAACTTTTAGAAGGCAGATTTAAGGTTTAATGTTTTATTATGTTTTAAAATATGTTGGAAGCCCCGCAGAGTGACTGGAGCAAGCCACGCAGATGAGCAGGGTACAAATAATAAGTTACTATTATTTATTATTATTAGCTGCAGATGTGGGTAGGACCTGCGTTCTTCAACCTGAGTGGCTGAGCTGGCAAGTCTAATACAGTTTTGATCCTACCATGAATTCTTAGTGAGAAGTACACAGACAGGCGTTATGCCTGAACTGGGAATTCCAGTAATGAGCAGAAGGTGTGGGGAGCTCAGCACCCCGGCTGCCGGTGTCCCTGTGGGCAGAAGCTCCAGCTGTTCCCAGGGAAAGGGGAGAAATTAGGGTCATTTTAAAATGTGAACCAAACTCATTTGCACTTCCCAAAACAACGCCAAAACCAAAACACAGGCTGTTTCTGAAATTTACACTTCTCCAACTATTGCAAAGTAAGCTCCCGACCCAAATGTGTACGTTTGTGTCAAGGTGTGAAAAATGCATGTATTGGTGAACATAACAAATATACATTTTATTAGACAAAACAGCATAGAAAAATATATATTGGCAGAAATGCACACCAGACACCAAAAATGAAACAGAAGTGTGGCAAGCTGAATATAAGATTGAAAGAGAAATTGACAGAATTCTCCATGCCCAACAACTCTACCCACAGCCTTCCCAGACTGAACCAAACACACTTTCAACCCCACTTCAGACCTTCCCACAGCAGCACTGCCCTCTTCCCACAGTTGCAATGAACACCTGAAGAGAGCTTAGGAGAGGCAGCTTTCTATTAAGAGTAACCACTTTTTTGTGGCATGGCTCTCCGGCTTTTTAACAGGTACAGAAATGCGGCAGGCAAAAAAAAACAAAAAACAAATCTGATAAAGAGATGCTGTAATGGGAAAAGCCACATCTCAGAATTACGGTAGTAATTGCTGCTAGAAAGAACTGAAGCCCTGTTACAGACCAAATAGTGAAAAAAAGGACAGGAACCCTCAGTTCTGTTCTGCAAGCTCAGTACGTCAAGCCTAAGTCCATCTCCTGCTTGTAAAATAAAAGAAGCACACAGCACTGAGACGATTTTACGCTAGCACACTTTTAAATTGCTCCCACAGGCCTTTTCTGTTCACATGAGGAATCTGCTGCCTGGTTATCTTCACACCTGCTGCTACAGCAGCTGCACAGGGCATAGAACATGGAAACCAAGCAAGGGAAATTTTGCCATGCGAGGTGGAAACAGCCTGGCTGCCTGTTCACTGTTTTAGAACCTTACCAATTTGTTAAAGCAAGTTTTTCAGTAAAACCAACCTGTGGCAGTCACTGCCTTTTGTGCAGGAAACCCTGATCCCAACCTCATTGGAGCAAGTTTTACACTCTGAAGATACGCTGCTGCTGCACAGGCAGAATGGCTGCAGAATCCAATGGAGGGAAGCATAAACCAGAAAAGGCAAAAAAAATAATAAAAAAGTGAGCAATCAGGAATTGCCACCACCCATGGAGGGAAACAGTGAACTTCAATGATGGGGCCTTCTCCCCAGCACTACATACAATGCTGGGACACCCCAGTCCTCTAGTCCCGGTGGTACAGCCTGCCAGAGAGACAGGGGTTCGAATCTGCCCCCCATGTTATTCACACACTGTTTCAGAGCACATCACACACAAAGGATGGGGAAGACGCAGCGTGGCACCAACATAGGGGCAAAAAGCCTACAGAGAGAACACAAGTCGACGTCTGCTGTACTTGTGCATCAGAAGTCCTCCCCATAACACACTTTTCTCAGCAGCATTGAGAATGTTCTCTCACAGCTATAAGCAGATCTGCCAAGAGAGAGAGAGGAGGCGGGACTTGTGAACTAAGCAAGACTTTTCTGTGTTTCCAGGAGCTCTCAACTTAGTCTTACCCAACACGCCTGCCGGTGACAGTTGTTAGGAACAAAACACAGAGCTAAGCAGTAACAGACCCAACCCACGAAAGGAGAGCCAGTGAAGAACAATAGGAAATAGCTCCTGCCCACCGCTCTCTCCGTCCCTGTTAAATGTTGTGTCTGGCACACAGCATGCCGGGGGTTAATGCCTGGCTAGGGATGGGAGCAGCTGCAGTGTGGTGGGCAAATGAGGTCAGGCCACCAGACAAAGTGGCTATTGTGAGGCCAGAGGCTTCTGTTTGATGGCCTCCCACCTACCATCTCACCACGTGGCAAACTGGAGCAGGCCAGGGAGGGTGTGCGCAAATATTTGTGTGTCTGTGCGCGCGCGCACACACACACACATATATATATATGCATGCACATGCACACGCATGCTCAAAGAGAGAGGGGGCCAAATACATATGATTTGCCTGCAAGCAATTGGCTCAAAGAGGAGAATTCTTTGCTGAGTTTCTCCCTCCCTCCCCATAGCTAATCCTAAACACAGAAGAACAGCTCCCCACTGTCAGATCCTTTTGCTCCCAGGTACAATTTATGGCAGGCATAAGTTGCACAACCTGTTAAGGTGTGACAGGACAGCTCCTCCCTCTGATTTTTTTTTTTAACCTACATTTCCATCCCACCTTTCCTTCAAGTTGATCAAGGTGGTGTAAACAGAGCACCACACACACACTCCCAGCAACCTTGTGGGGCATGTTGGAAACAGCAAATGACCCACGGTCACCAAAAGAACTGCATGGCTGAGTGGTAATTTGAACCTTGGTCTCTCAACTCTTTAGTCCAGCACTCTGGCCACTATGCCATGCAGAGAGGGCACTTTTTGTGGGTTTGCATTAGTGGCAGTCAGATTTTATTTTATTTTTTACAGATGTACATCTTTTCTTCAAACTATGGAATTCACAACAGCAAAACACACATCTCACGGACAGCCAGCCCCAATGCCAGTGAACTAGAGGCCTCTATTTTCTGATTTCTTTTTCTCTAACAACTCTAACAGCTGTGTTTGCCACTGAATGTCCATGCACCAGATTAGGACTGGCTGAACCCTACCGCCATCATCATAATCATCACAATTTCCTGCTCTTAAAGCAGCTTTAAGTCAACAGTCAATGAAATACACATTAATAAAACAATAAAACAGTTACACACAAGGCAACTGCCATTAAGCAATGTTTCTAAAGGTAAGCAGATTTTTAAAGGTACATTATGGGGCAGGAAATGCGTTCCCCAGGTAGGGAACTGGATCTGGCTGGGGTGGCCAATTCCTTATCTCTCCCCCATCCCCCGGGGCTAAGCTCGACAGGTGGGCAGGGCAATCTACCTGCCAGACCGCTGACATCACAATGGCATCAGGTGACCCATTTCTTCCCCAAGTCTGTGAAATCAAACAGTGTGGACGAAGGTATCATGCTTTGCAAACCCTGATAAGCAATCAACAGTTGGGGCTCGCAAAGCACCATGCAAGTGCTGCCAATCGGCTGTGCCTGCAAATCCCCTTTTGGCCCAACCGTTTCTTATTTTAATTCATTGCATTTCTATCCCACCTTTTCCTCCATGGAGCTCAAGGTGCGCTGTTGTTTTGCTTTTGGCTTAGCTATTTATTATGTGCTTTTATCCTGTATTTTTATCTTGGCGAACCTCCCCGAGATCTTCAGCTGAAGGGTGGTAAATTTAAAGAAAGAAAGGTTCTCTCCCCTTCGCATTTAATCCCCACAACATCCCTGTGAGGTAGGTTAGGCTGAGTGTGAGCGATGTCACCCTTCATGGGGGAGTGGAGATTCAAATCCTGGCCTTCCTGGCCCTCGTCCGGCACTCTAACCACCACACCACACTGGCTTTAGCTTTACAGTGGTTTCTTTTGAAGTGATGGGGGCGCTAGAAGTCTCTTAAATGCTATAACAAGTCTTGAGCTGAGCTATCTATACCTATCTCATATTAAGAGGTTTGTCTCTCAGCATCAGGGCCCAGCTCCAGCTCTCGAGGGACCCTGGGCAAAGTGTCCTCTCAGTGCCCTGTCCCCTTCTCTGTCAGTGGCTGCTGGTGTGCAATGAAAATCTCTTAAGGAAAATTTATTATCCAGGGGGCACAGTGACAAAAATGTAGTCTTCCCAAAATTAAGGTGATGTAATTTCATTCATAGGGAACCCTAGTGGTCCCTACTAGAAGATCCTCCCTACAACAGCTACTGCAAAGGGGGATTTTGAACCTTTGTGAGGACTAGCCCATTTATAAAGATAAAGATAAAGGGACCCCTGACCATTAGGTCCAGTTGTGACTGACTCTGGGGTTGCGGCGCTCATCTCGCTTTATTGGCCGAGGGAGCCGGCATTTGTCCACAGCTAGCTTCCGGGTCATGTGGCCAGCATGACTAAGCCACTTCTGGCAAACCAGAGCAGCGCACGGAAACGCCGTTTACCTTCCCGCCGGAGCAGTACCTATTTATCTACTTTCACTTTGACGTGCTTTCAAACTGCTAGGTTGGCAGGAGCAGGGACCGAGCAACGGGAGCTCACCCCGTCGCGGGGATTCGAACCGCTGACCTTCTGATCGGCAAGTCCTAGGCTCTGTGGTTTAACCCACATCCCTTAGCCCATTTAGTACATCCCTAATTATTTCCTAGAGCCTCTACCATAACTAATGCAAGCAAATGCTCTTATTAAACAATAATTAAATTGTGTAAAAAGGGGGGGGGGTACCCTCCAGCAGGCATTTCTCCCACACAGATTAAATTTATCATTCCTATTCCAGGCCACACCATTGCTATGCTGGCTGGGGATGTTGGGGAATTATAGTCCAAAACAGCTGGAGGGCACCAGGTTGGGAAAGGCTGATCCTACAGCACAGCAGCATAAATGCCTAAGAGGCAGTCAATCTTCACATGCCGCTATGTTTATTTTTGCCGTATTAGGCTCATTTGTATAATATGCAAACAAGTCAGCTTTTTGCATCAATAAGTAGCGTTGTTTGGAACCATCAGCAAAGACGACGAACGGGGTGAAGAGTCTGTTTAATATCATTAGGAGCTTCCTGAGGATGACAGCAGAATAATAATTAGAAAGAGGAAACATCATGGACCATCCCGCCGTTCTCCAGTTTCCATCTCTGCTATCCTGTTCCCACTGAGCATCACGTACATATTGAATGACACACAGGGGCCCACGGGAGCCATAGAGGGGCTAATGGGATAAAGGGATCTCGCTCTCCAGTGATTTGATCCACTGACGCAACATATAATTAAACGGCTGCGATTGGAGAGGGTTTTCTCCCTGATGCTCACCAGCTAATTGCTTGACTGCCTGTACTATGCCTGATGCCAGGTAGTGGGGTCAGCTACATACAGTGGTACCTCGGTTTAAGAACAGCCCTGTTTATGTACTGTTCGGTTTACGAACTCCGCAAAACTGGAAGTAGTGTCCTGGTTTGCAAACTTTACCTCAGTCTAAGAACGGAAGCCGAACGGTGGAAGGGCACCAGTGGCAGGAGGCCTCGTTAGGGAAAGCACACCTCAGTTTAAGAGCAGTTTTGGTTTAAGAATTGACTGCCGGAACGGATTAAGTTCGTAAACCCAGGTACCACTGTATTCGGAGCCTGTTTTACTAGGCCTTAAAAATAGCTTTGGTGTAGCGCTGTGCTTCTCAAAGGAGACAAACTCCAGAAGCTCCTTCAACGGGAGATTCTGCTGTCACAAATAGATGTGGACTCAATTCAAACTAGGTTTGGCCTTAGCAAGCAACTGCAGAGAACCATCATAAGGAAGCACTCCTTCTGTTAAAGAGTGCCCATATTTGTTGCCCCCATGAGCTCCGAACCTCTTGAAATGGCTGCATTTTCCTCCCTCCAATGATGGGTTTGTGTATGTGCAAGGGATGTTTCAGTCCCCCCCCCAAAGGGCTTCTTATTCCCAAGTCACATTTCGTGTACCGTGGACAAAGGAGAGAGATAAAGTGCATCTTTCAGGGGGAGGAAGGCAGAGCTCGCCCTCCAGCCACTGGCTGCAAGGTTAATTAGAGTAAGTTCTTCTACGGCTTGGGTTAAAAATCAGAATCAAAGAGGAACTCAGGGTCATAATGTTCCTCGCACATCAAAGGTAAGCATTATGAGTTCTCAAGAATAATAGTCAAACTTGTGATTTATACACTTCAGTGTCATCTCAACCCCAAATGCTGGGATGGGTGAGCTATGACAGGGTATACCAGAGGAGAGAATCTCTGTCAACGAAACACAGCGGGCATTATAAATTCTGAAAGAAACTGTGCCCCAGAGAGAGGTGAATGGAAATTTTGCCTTCAACATCAGCAGATCATAGCACTCTTACCAACAACGTTTAGCTGCTCTCACTCTGCATTTTTTATTTCCCTGTGACAACGGCATCTTCACAAAAGGCTGTATGCTTGGGAAAATAAATGGAAATCTTGCAATGTCTTCAGCACCATCTCCTCTCACACAGAAGTCAGTCATTCAGTGGTAAGTCGACTGCCAAACGCTTGAGGAAATCCCTACACACACACACACACACACACACACACACACACACGCCTGCCAAAGTTTCTGTATGTAAATATAAGGAGTCCATTCATTAATTCACATCCACCCAAACTCATGATGACTTCTACAACAAACACTATAGACGAGCATATTGGAGCCAGATTTCCAGTGTATAAATAGGTTCTTCAACAGACAACAGAAACTTTCCATAGCTGGGTTCAATTCCATATTACTGGTAAATATTCCACTCATTTGTAAAGGACCATCTCATTTTAAATTGTCCCTCTTTATCTCAGCTATCAGGTTAGTTCATAGCATTACAAAACAGCAACAAGATATAGAACACAACAAGACTGGCTCACACTTGACAGGAGCCTTACACAAACACATTTGAAGTACATAAACTTCACCAGACAGATACATAGGCACCACTTGTAGGAATCTATCCTGTCGTATGGGGAGTTCTGAGAAATGCATCTAGGGCAGGGATGGGGCACCTATGTCCCTCCAAATGTTGCTGAACTACAACACCCAGCAACCCTGATATTGGCCATGTTGGCTGTGGCTGATAGGAGTTGTAGTCCAGCAACATTTGGAGGGCCACAGGTTCCCCATCCTTGATTTAGGGGCCGCCACCGGGTATGATTTGATCCCAAAGTAAGCAGAGTGTTGCCATCAGCCCTGGAAGAAGCCCAGGATCATGGAGACATCCACAACAAAGCTTATCCTTCATGGGTGCACCACTGCTTAGGAAATCTGTTTTGCATAGGTTTTTGTCACATCATTCTCACTTCCTACATTGACTGATCACAGGAAAACAGAACGGGAAAACTTGCAGGTATATTAAAAAACCAAGCCAAACACCATCTGCCAAGCAAAAGGGGTTTTCTATTTTTTAAAATAATAATAAAAGTAGTCCTGGAACACTTCTGTAGGATTTCCCTGAAGATCTGGGTTCTGCAGTTGGATGCATATGAAATGTTAGACCTAACATGCCAGAGTGAACATACTACACCAGCCCTATGGCCCAACTGGGTTGGCCACCAGTAAGATTTAGGAGAGGAAGCTGGGACTCTCCCAATAATTCATTTGCCAACATTTGCTTGAAGGATGAAGCAGCCGTTCCCAATTTCTGAAGTCATCGAGATAACCCAATCTCTAGCTGCATTCCCCATGGCTTTAACAAACAGAGCTAACAGCTTGTTTGGCACACAAGCGCACATTCAGTCTAACCCAAGCAGTTGTGGATACTGACATACAAGCACTCCAAAGAATGGGCACATTGTTTACGTGGATTAAAACAAGGAGCGCTGTGTGTGGAGTGATTTGAGTGAATTGCAGAGCAGGTTGGAGAGTGTTCACACCCTCAAAGTACGGAGGACGCACCACTCTGGCACCACCCGGATGCCAGAGTATGTGCAGCAAGGGCTGTCAGCGTGACCTTTCCTTCTGGACGACAGCCAGAGCAGCAGCCCAAAACTAATACCCTCTTACCAGGCTGCTGAGCTCAAGAGTCAAAAGGTGGCCACAAAGCCGGGAAAGATTCCAGTGAGCAGGCCAATTCCATTAAAAACAAAACAAAAACAAAACCCTGATGGCTTCAGCTTCAGAAGTATTATTTATTGCCAGATGCTGGGATCTCTTACAGGACAGTGCTAGCGAGTCAAGACTGCTTTCCTCAGAAGTTTCCAATTGTATCATTTTCATGCAATTAACCAATGCAGTGGTACCTCAGGTTAAGTACTTAATTCGTTCCGGGGGTCCGTACTTAACCTGAAACTGTTCTTAACCTGAAGACCACTTTAGCTAATGGGGCCTCCTGCTGCCGCTGTGCCGCCGGAGCACAATTTCTGGTCTCATCCTGAAGCAAAGTTCTTAACCTGAAGCACTATTTCTGGGTTAGGGGAGTCTGTAACCTGAAGCGTATGTAACCTGAAGCTTATTTAACCTGAGGTACCACTGTAATTTCCTTCCATCTGACGGGACATCCCACTTGTGCAGGCCAAAAGCCAATCTAGACCAGCACTATGTTCTCACAGCAGCCAACCAGATCCCCAAAGGAGGCCCACAAGCAGCACCCAAGCACTAGAGCACTTTCCCCACACCTTTGAGTCCTAGCTTGATATATATATATATGTGTGTGCATTCGATCCATAAGAAGGTTGTGGTCTCCCTCCCTCCAATTTCCTGACCTCCCATGATCCGCTCCTTCAAAATTAAACAGTTCTGTTATGATCTGAGGGCCTAACCTTTTCTCTTCCTCCTCAACCAACCCAGAAGAGCTCAAGCCAGGCCTGACCTAGCCATTTAGGAGAATGAGATGGGGAAATACCATTTTTGGATGTTCCTGTTGGAGGAAAGCAAACACAAGTCCCTACCACTAAAGTCTTGCACATTAAGTAGAAAACAGGCCAGGCAGACTAGATCGTCTTTGCTTTTGTTTGTTTGTTTAAACACATTCAGGTGTTTTCTGTATTATTAATAATAGAAATGTAGAGTTGGAAGGGACCTCAAGAGTCATCTAGTCCAACTTTCTGAAATGCAGGAATCACACCTAAAGGATCCATGACAGATGGCCATCCAACCTCTGCTTAAAAACCTCCAAGAAATGAGAGGCCACCACTTTCTGAGGTGGTCTGTTCCACTGATCTTACCATAAGAAATATATTCCTAATGTTTAGTCACAATCTCCATTCTTGTTATTTGAATCCATTGGTTTGGTTGGGTCCTACCCGCTTGCTGCAGCTTTTAAGAGTAACCCTGCTGCTGATCCTGTTAAAAATATGACTGGTATGGGGAGGGTTACAACTCTCTGTTAATCTGGCTATGCTACAGCTACCTGTTACAGGCCCTTGAATCTAACTCTTCTGACTCCTCTTCATCTGTTTATACTGCAAGATCAGACCAGCCTACTTCATCTGTTAAGAGCAAGAGCAAGCGCTCACCAGGGCTTCTGTTGAATTTCTGGAATTTTGCTCCTTCCTCTCCCCACTGACCAGATGCCAAGGAGACCGTCCTCTTGCAATTTTGAAGAGAGTTGCAACAGCAAAGAGAAATTCCAGCAGGTGACAAAGTTTCTCTTCCCCTGTATCACAAGTTGTGGCTTTCAAAACGTCATCTTCTACACAATTTATTACTTCTTTATTTTTGTCATTATTGAGTCCCTTTAATCCCCACTCTCCACCATCAGGTTCCAGGATGGGTTACTTACACCCATTTAAAATCCAGTATTAAAAACATTAAAAACAAATGGTAGTCACAGGAATGGGCTGGGTCCTTTAAAAATCTTTCTCTCAGGTGTCAAAGCCCAAGGCAAAGAGATGCATCTTCAGCATATGGTGGAAACTATATACAGTCGTACCTTGGCTCCCGAACGCCTTGGGAGTCGAATGTTCTGGCTCCCGAATGATCGGAAACCGGAAGTGATTGTTCCGATTTTCGAATGTTCTTTTGGAAGCCAAACGTCCAATGGGGCTTCCGATTGGCTGCAGGAGCTTCCTGCAGCCAATCAGAAGCCATGGTTTCGATTCCAAACATTTCAGAAGTTGAATGGACTTCTGGAACCGATTCCGTTTGACTTCCGAGGTACAACTGTACTGAAGCTGTAAGATGCACCTCTGTCGAGAGGGAATTGCACAGCCTAGAAGTTGCCACAGAGAATGCTCTCTGCCACCACAACCTGAACTTTTGAGGGTGGTGGAACTACCAAGAGAGTCCCCTCTGCCAATACCAACACTTGAGAGGGTCTGTAGGGAAGGAAATGGTATTTTGGGTGTTTGAGGTCTACACAGTTTAGGACTTTAAACGTTAATGTGAGTACCTTGAATTGGGCCTGGAAAGAAACTGGTAACTATGACAACTACAGGTGCTCAGTCCTCTTCCGTCCCTTTGCAATGGCCATCACCTCAAGTCAACCAAAACAAGTTGTCTGATCTCTCTCTCTCTCTCTCACACACACACACACACCATCTGCCTCCTGTCCTACAAGACTTCCCCATAGGCTCCCCTGAAAAGAAGAGTCTGCCCCCTCCATCCAGAAGCAAGCAGCGGCCCTGGGCTTTCTGGGACACGAACACAAAGGCCTCATTAAAATGCATGCGGCTGGCAGCATGTCCCGGGTATAATTAGGACGTTGCCCAAGGACAGCGATCAAGGGGTGGAAGAGAGACCACTGAATACGCTGTAGATGTATCAGTGCCTTTGTACGCAAGCCAAGCTGTTTCAGTCCCATTTAGACAAAAACAAAATGGAAAGGGACCCGAGGTGGGAAGAGAGCCAAATGCAAAGGAACATGCACACTGAAGCAAACGCTCCTCTGCAAAGGCACCACAAGCAGCCTAGCATGACAAGCAGATGGGGCAGCTGCTTTCTCCAACTGATTACAGGCAAACAATACGCCACCAAGCCCAATGAGCGAGGCAATGGGACACCGGTGGCCTCGGCCAATGAAACCAACAGGCTGAGAACATGAAGCGTTTCCAGAAAGGAGAGAAGGCCAGGAAAAAACGGAACCCCTGGCAAGTGAACACAGGAAGTAAGATTCCACACAGTGCAGAAGGTAGTTACTAGACCACCAGGAGCTAAAGCAGGGATGGAGAACTTCTGGTGCTCCTCAGATGTTCTTGAGCTCCTCAACTCCCATTAGCCCCAGCTTCCACATCCAAGGATGAGGAACGATGGGATATCTAGTGAAAATACATCTGGTGAGCCAGAGGTTCCCCATCCCTGGGAATAAAGGCTATTGGGTTCTTAGGAGCAAGGGAGCTCAGGGTAGTCAAAGCAGTTCCAATTGCGCCTCATTCCAGGAGGGAAAGTCTGAGCAATTATTCTACCACATAATTTGTGAGCCTACTGGCAGAGAAACTCTGTGTGCCATCTGGGGGGGGGGTCTTTCCACCTGCCTCATCCCACCTCCCAGACCCAGGAGCCTTCCTAGGGGAGCCTCAGCCAGAAGGAGGACTGCAAGTGGCCTCCCAGACCTGTTGGGTTTAGGTACAGAATAAGAAAGTACATAATATGGTTGATTGGCCTATTTGTAAGCTTTAACATTCATTTTTTAACGTAAATGTAAATTTTAAACAAGAAGTCTTAATGGTTGAATTGCCATTTTCTTTTCATTTTGCTTTTCATTTGTATACCTTTCTATATGTATTACTGTCACAACAGGCTGCTTTATTTTCGTGAACTGTGAACTGACTACAAATGGAATCAAATCAGGTGGAACTTTCTGGCGGTAAGAGCTGTTGGACAGTGGAACAGACTCTCTCCAAAGACTATCGTTGACTGGAGGTTTTTAAGCAAAGGTTGGACAGTCATCTCTTATGGATGCTTTAGTTGAGATTCCTCAACCCAAAGGGTTGGGTTGGATGGCTCTCAGAGGCACTTCCAGCTCTGCAGATTCTAACTGCATTCGTAGAATATTTTGTAGATCAGCCAACTGACTGTAAACGCAACATGGCCTTACCTGCTGCATTTTTTCCAGGTCAAGGCTGGGCCTTCCGACTTTGTCTCCATAACCTTGCCGGTGCCGCTTACAAGGCATCGCTTGCTCATAGCTGGCTCCGACGCTTGTGAAGATGAGAGGCCGGGACGTCGGGGTCCGTACCAAGGGCTGGAGTCTCTTGGGAGGGGAGGCACTGAAAAGCACTGGGCTAGGGGTGGCATGCAAGCCGTCCGCCGCTTCCGCCACCGGCCGGAATGACATGCCACACAAGTTCTTCACCTCCTCGTCGCTGGAGGAGGTATTGCAGCTGTCGCCACAGCAGGAAAGCCTGTTGACCTGGGACCACTTTCGCTTCTCGGCAGCAAATTCGCAGCTAATACGTTCCAGCTCCTCTTCAGAGCTGTGGCGGTCCAGCCCAGGAGGAAAATGGGCTCGAACTTTGCAGCACTGGTTTTCTTGGTTCTGCAGCTGATTGGTTGCCAGGGGGGTCAAGGTGCAATTCCGTCTTCTCTCTGCAGAAGTAGATTTTTTAAAAAAGTGACTGAAGAGATCTTGGTCATGGCTGTCACATGATGGGAAACTGACCACGCCAGTATCCCTCCTTCCCATCAAATGACTACTTCACCAGGGACCCTGGAAGGGGAGGTGGGGAAAGATTATTTATTAATTGAATAAATAATAATAATAATGTCCACACACACCCCACTTTGGCCAGAGAGTCCAAGAACCCACTGGTGATTCTCCTGCAAAAGCAACAGCTGTTGAAATCAAGGCTCATTTGTGGAGAAGGAAAGGTCCAGCTGGTTTTCTAGGACCCAGCAACTTGCTCACTATACCTTCAGAGCAGAGCTTTGCAGAGGCAGAAGAAAGTGAGCTGAGCACTAATACAATGAGAGAGGAGACAAGAGTTGCATGTGTTAGTGAAGACACCAAGCCTTTTGAATACTGAGCTTCGACCATTCTGTAATTACGAACCTTAGACTATTCCTTTGGGATCCCTTTTGAATATAATTTTTAATTTAATATACCCAATATACATACAACAGACACATTCTTGTTGCCCCTGAACTTCACTACCCTTACCCATAACCAGGGTGCCTATAGGCTCCTCATACATTGTTTGAGCTCCTATTTCCCACAGTACATTTAAAGAGCATGGCTGATTCTTGAAAACCACATGCATATTTAAAGTGGAGAGAGAGGTTGGGTAGAGGAAGAAGTCAAGTAGAAACTTGAACACAAGATGGTTAGCTATTGGTTTTATTTTAGAACTTACATCCTGCCTTCTTTTTACCAAATGAACTTGCAAAATAGCGTAACTTTTCAAGCAACCGCAACCATAAAGGAAACGGTATGAATGGCAAATGAAAGAATGGCAAATGAAAGGTTCAGTCAAATGGCATTTTGAACAGTAATGCAACATTCCCCAACTTGGCAGAAATGCATACGGCACAGAATTATTGTTAGAAGAAACTTGGCATTATATATTTTTTACACGGTGCCAACAAGAGGTACCAGAGGTTTTGCATCTACCTTGCATTTCCAACATACGGTGCTACAAGGACTCTTCGTACAAAGTGGCAAAGTACGTGGACTTATATTTCGTAACACATGGTTGGGCCATCAGTATCTCATGGCCAAGTATCTGCATCAAAGCCATTGCACTATGGGTTGTCGATCACAGAGAATATATTCTTGCCACCTTTGATAGATACCTTACAAAGGTAGGTAAAGATAAAGGACCCCTGGACAGTTAAGCCCAGTCAAAGGCGACTGTGGGGATGTGGCGTTCATCTCGCTTTCAGGCTGAGGGAGCTGGCGCTTGTTCACAGACAACTTTCCAAGTCATGTAGCCAGCATGACTAAACCGCTTCTGACACAACAGAACACTGTGATGGAAACCAGAGCGCATGGAAACACCATTTACCTTCCTGTCGCAGTGGTACCTATTTATCTACTTGCACTGGTGTGCTTTCAAACTGCTATATTGGCAGAAGCTGGGACAGAGCAACAGGAGCTCACTCCATCGTGGGGATTCGAACCGCCAACCTTCTGGTCTGCAAACCCAAGGTGCTCAGTGGTTTAGACCACAGCACCACCCCCGTCGCATATGATACCTTACAAAACACCACACTGTTCCCTGTACATAAATTCAAGCTCCACATATGAAAGAGTAAAGGAAGCAGCTCATCAGCCAGAAGAATCTAAACAAAAGTATAAAGTATACTAGAGTGGCAATGCAATTTCTACCATGGTGTGAAAATTCTGGCTTCAGGAGAGCAGATCCCAGCTGCTTCACTCCTCCTTGCTCATTTTACTGCTGTACTGTACTGAACTGAACCAAGCCACAGTTTGGCTTGGTGTGTCGTCTGAACCCCCACTTAGGGTTTACCTCTCCCAGATGAAGCACGGGCTGTAAGCCATGGGACAAACCTTGGTCACCGCTCATGGTTAGCCTGGAGACAGCTAAACCACAAGCCTTGTTTTGGATGACACGCTAAGCCAAACCATGGCTTCAGCTTAGCTCAGTGCAGCATTGCAGCAAAACGAGCGAGGAGGACTGCAGACTCCACCTAGCTATGCAGTTCACTGGGTGGGCCTTGGTCCAACCACCATCATACAGCCCAGGCTACCTCCATTGTTACAAAGATAAAAATGGAGTTACTGCCCTGAGAAATCTAGGGAGGTAATAAACAAGCCACACTTTATGTGTTCTTGGCGCATTTTGCAGTCTCAGAGCTACCAAACTTGGGAAAAGTCCTGTGTAGTAAGGGGTCAATGGAAGGAGGAGTACATGGTGGAAGTTACATATAACAGAGTTGATAGAGCATGCAGGCGTTGCAGATCAATAGTAAAGGATAAGCCCTGCACCCTACGTGCTTCCCAGCTTACCTTTGTCAATCTGAGCAAGTTCCTGGTTCTCTCCCTCAGAGTCATCACTGTCTTCCTCATCACTCGGGGGATAGGAGATCTAGGAGAGAAACACATTAGGAAATAGTTTAATATAAAACAGGCATGCACAGATCAGTGTAATTCTGACCCTGATCCCTTTCACATGCATTCTGTCCTCTTTCAGCAGTCTTTTGGTGTGTTTTTAAGGCATGCATCACATTTATATTTGACTTTTTTTTTCTTAGAACTTTATTAAGCAATCGAAATAGTTTGCAATGAAACAAAACAAAGAATCAGGTGGCAACCTGCTATTATTGGTTGGATATGACAATGGAACATGAAGTGGTTCAATCTAAAGTCAGACAAGGAAATAGGATTATTTTTCTTGAAGGAACAACAAGGGCTAGTAATAGTGGATATGTGTATGTAATCAACACCAAATTAAATCAATGAAAATGTCTCATCCTTAAGCATAACAGCTTTCAACCTGCTGTTAACAGTATTTCTTTATGCTCTTTACCTTTGGTTTATTTTGATTATTAATAAAAAATAAAATAACTTTCAAAAAACGGTCACCCACCCAAGCATTTTAAATGAATGTTTTATTTCTGCCACTGCTGCTTCAGTTTTGCAAGTCACTTTTATCTATTTTTTCATTCTTGTGCTGTTGTTTTTATTATGTCATGTCAGCAGCTTGGCGGGGGGAGGAATTTGAAGGACAAGATTTAACATTTGCTTGAACTAAATAATATCTATGCCATCTCCCTGGAGAGCCATGGGAACTGTATGACCTGGGGATAGCCAAGAATTCTATCACCTTCACCAGAATGAAATCCCCAAGAGTCTATAGACAGCCATAAAACAAATAAAACTGCCATAGTGTAATATAGATAAGCTCTTAGCTAAGCTGAATGATCACGCCAGAACCCAGAGAATAGTGGTTTTCCAAACAGAGATGCTATTTCAAGAGCTCGGGTCCCCTTAGATCTCACATAATCTATGTTTGAAAACTGTTTCACTGGCCACACGTTCATTTCTGGGCCCAATTCAAGGTGCTCACGTTAGTGTCTAAAGCCCAAAGTGACAAAATCCCCAAATATCTGAAATGCGGCCTTCTTCACTGCAGACCGCCTCAGGTGTTCAGGTCTTTTGGGTGGATAAAAAATTAGTATTACTCTTATACAAAGGCACCCAGAACCTTTAAATAAACATTGCTCAAAGTAGAGAGTGTGCATGCAATTGCTTACATGTGGCTTAGTCAAAGAAAACCAATATATTAAGTGTGCAGATGTACACACTTTTGCACAGAAATGGGAAAGGAAAACAAATAGGATGGAGGCTGCTATCCAGAAGCACGCATGTGCTGGATCAGGAATATGCTACTACTGTTCACAGGATTCCCTGAGCTATCGGCTTTGTCTCAGCAAAAAGCTGCAGCTGTGTTTATTTAAGGAAGAAACTTGGACTGTAGCTGGAGGGCTTTGCTGCTGCAGCCTTGTTCACTCGTCTCTGCTCAAGGCTGGAAAATTCCCAAGTTTCCTCCAATCACAATTTGGGGGTGCCATTTCCCCATAAAAGTGCATGCTGGAAAGTCTAGAGGGGAAAAAGGAGTTACAAGCCTAGGGAAGGCGAGTTAATTTAAATGTTTAGATCTGGGGTAGCCAAGATGGTACCCTCCAGATGTTACAGACAACAACTCCCATCACCCCCAGGCAACACAGCCAATGATCAGGGATTATGGGAATTGTAGTCCACAACAGCTGTGAATCTCTGACTGTGTGGCCCAGGCAGGGCCGGATTTAGGTTTGATGAGGCCCTAAGCTACTGAAGGTAACGGGGCCCTTTATATGTCCAGCTGTCCTTTGTCAACAACAATTTGTCGCTGTTTTTTGTGTTGAATATATGCTATATTGTAATTTATGGACCTAATAAGCATCTAAAGCCATTTGCACACAACAAAACATGTATTTTATCATAGTAACTGTTGAACTGAAATACAATTAAGAAGAAGTATATTAATAGTGAAATACAATTAAGTATATTAATAGTAAAATAATTATTAAGCTCTGACTGTATGTAAGTTTGATTTTATTTGTTTTTTATATTATATCTAGGAAATTAACATCCAGTGGTTTTTTTCCTTTAAATTTTTTTTTGGAGTCCCCAAGAGAGTGGGGCCCTAAGCTATAGCTTGTTTAGCTTATACGTAAATCCAGCACTGGGCCCAGGGAACAGTGGGAAGTCGCTGAAAACCGTTGGAAGAGCTGGCCTCTTGCCAAGGGAACATGCTGAGCACAAATATTTATTGAGCAGGTTAAGCTGGTGGTAAGGGTCCTAGGGAGTTCTTGTTTAAGATGCCAGCATCATTGTTTTCTCATGATCAGCCCTCCAATGTAATAAAAACAGCCCTAAGATAACTATCTGGGGCAATTATATTGGCTCTATTCGTTGGGTGGGGCAAATATTATTTTCATATTAGTTTTTCCGCTAACAAAGCTTGCACATGTGCACCTGGCCTAACCTGTGAATCAAAGCTGCCCATGTAGGATCTTTCGTGAGTTACGCTCAGATTGTGTGGATGGAGCATTGGCCGGTGAGGAACAGCAGACTTTTGATCCCCATGTTGGGCAAAAGATTCCTGCATTGCAGGTGGTTGGACTATATGACCCTCGTGGTCCCTTCCACCTCTACCATTCTCTGATTCTCTTATTCTATACTCCCTACTTTACATAAGTTCCTACAGATTGAAAAGCGGAACACTAAATGCTTGATGCAGCCATAGACAACATTATTTCTACATATTGCCCAACAAAGGCAATGTGCTCAAAGCTGTTAAAACAGTCAAACAGATAGAGTAAATAAAAGTTATAATCACTGCTGTTTAACACCAACCGTTCAACAGTTAACGGTGTGTGAACTGGGCCTTGCCTCCAGTACTGTTTACAGGTAGTGCAATACTAAAATTAGTCCCCAAGTTCATCCAACAGAAGCAAAGAGGGAGGAAGTACTCATCTTAAGGGAACTCGTTTTCTGAACAGGAGGGGGTGAGAATAAACTAGAACACAGATGAAGAGCAAAAGGAAGAGGGTGAGAGAAATAGCCTCTCTGGGAGATGGGAGGATGGAAACAAATCCTGTTGAGCAAGACTTTCATCAGCTGAGTGAGAAAGCTGCCTAGAGCCCAGCGGAAAGATCAAGCAACAACTGCACAACCGACCACAAGAAAATTCTAAATACTCTTGCTTCTCCAAACAATACTCCCAAGCATCCTGTTCAACTCTGCAAATGAACCAAGTAACAAACTGCACAGGAAGGATTGTTCAGCAGACTGGGAATTGGGAGAGACAGGGAGCCAAACTGCTGTAAATGGTTAGAAAGGTCACAGTTTACAGCAAGGGAGTCTCCAAGCTAAGATGTTAACCTTGAAAGTGCTGCCTTCCAAGCTTGTGTCCAATTAGTATGTGGGCAGGAGCTAGTGTTCGAATCATTCCAGATAAAACTATTCCAAATTACGGAGTAGGCCAGGGGTAGCTGACATGGTGCTCTCTGGATGTTGTTGGGATGGCCAATGATCAGGAATGATGGGTGTTGTGGTCAAAGGACATCTTGAAGGCACCATCTTTGCTATTCAAGTCATGGAACATGCACCTAGTTTCCCACAGGCAGCAGTCACGGCCACCAACTTGGATGGCTTCAAAAGAAGAATGGACAGATTCATTAGAGAAGGCTATCAATGGCTACTAGCTATGATGGCTATGCTCTCCCTTGAAAGTCAGAGGCAGAAATGTTTCTGAGTACCAGTTGCTGGAAACTACAGGAAGGCGAGTGTTCATTCTCTGGTCCTGCTTGCAAATTTTCCTACAGGGAGCTGGTTGGTCGCAGACAGAATAGGATGCTGGACTAGATGAGCCACTGGTCTGATCCAGCACTGCTTCTCTCATGGTCATAGACCGTAATTCTCAACTGCTGTCATGGTGAGTTTTACCTGGGTCACCGTGCCATTGGTGGAAGACACCCTTTCTGAAGAACTGCCATACATGCATATGGCCAGTAGAGCCAATTGAGAAGAAAGTGAAGAGAGATCAGACAAAGGAAGAAAAAGTAAAGGAAGATAAAGGAGTGTGTGTTTTTTAATGGGTACAGACCAAGAAAACAGATCGTCATGGGAAGTTCTTTTCTGTCACATAGTCAACTGTGGATTGGCACTGGTTTTCTTCCTTGTTTGCTCACTCTCATAATTGTAAATTTGCTGTTACTTGCCTAAATCCATAGCACGGAGAAATATTGTTAAACATCTGTAAGACTAAAGAGCGGCTGCCAATCTGTCACTCCCCGTCTACAGCAGAGGTCTGTGCCCATTTGGTTTGGGTGGATTTAACCAACCCACTTCTGCATTTACACAGGGTGGTTTTAGCAACGGTTGCATAGATGATCCCTATCTTGTGAAAAACAAGTACTTGAACTGCACCAAGTACAATTAGACAACAGGCAGCACCCAGAACTCCTGCTTCAGAACTCAGAGGTGTAACCATGCAAGGTTAAAAAAAGGAGGGGCTGTGTCTAGCTCAATAATGTTTGCTCACTGGTCCTCAACCCAACAGTTGACACAAGGACAGAGGAACATTCTTCCTTCTTGCAAGGATAAGGAAACAGGCTGTCTTCTGGCGCAGTCATGTCACGGATAAGAGTTTACAACTACCCTGGCAACTCTCCCTCCACCTCTTCTCAGGAAAACTCCCTTTACACTGTGATAAACCAGAGCCCTAGGATCAAGGAATGAAACATCCACACCTTAAGATAGCATAGAGATCCAATTATGCCACTTAAGTTCACACAAGGATAACATGGCTGCAGAATGACCTCGCAGGAATGGAGGCACAGATTAATGGGGGTGCTATCTTTAATAAGACCTAAGCCCTCTTAAGGGGTTGCAAGGAGAGCAATGGGATTATGTGAGGGGGGCGGTCTGGATGAGTGCTAGCTCCACCCCTTCCACCACCAACTTCGTCACCTTCCAACTTGTGAACACAAGTGTCTGAGATGGAGAGTGTTCTGTATCCATGGAAAATTGGGGTGCTAAAACATGCAGGGAGCCACTACAGACACAGAAGGCTCTCCACTGTGATGGAAAGTGGAAAAGCAGCAAGAACAGTGACATTTATAGATATTTCCCCCCTCAAATGCTCTCATTGTCCTCTTTACAACTCTTGGAAGAGGGCTGTATCCTGATATTTTTAGACTACAGCTCCCAGGGCCAACAGAAATTGTAGTCCAAAACATCTGGACCATACCAAGTTGGAGCATAGCTGTCAACTTTCAGATTTGAAAATAAGGGATCAGCAGCCTCGAAAATAAGGGATCAGCCGCCTCACCTGTCCTGGGGCAGTCTGGGATATCTAACAATCCGGGATAGCAGCGGGAAACGCCGCTGGAATAAGGGAATTTCCCACAAAAACAGGGAAGGTTGGCAGCTATGAGTTGGAGAAAGGTAACCTAGATGATTCTAACAACCATTCTGACTGAAAGGGAGCGGCTTTCCTAACACCACCAGCAAGTTTATGGCCAAGTGGAGATTTGGACCACACTTCCAAGCTCACATTTTGCACTTTTGGGGATCACACAGTCACCCATGCTTTCTGTTTAAGCAGTTGTCTATTAGGACAGAGAAAGAACGAATGTACAAAGACAAACATGACTTCAAAACACGAATGAGGGGAAACATAACATATGGAATTAACTGCTCCAGGATGAGGTTTTGGCCAAGTATATAAACATGAATTTCTAAAGAGAGATTTTGAATCATGCATACTTTCTCATGGCTCATGCTTATTATATTTTTCTTTCCCCTATGCGAATACAAGCATGTATTCCCAGGTGTTAGGAGAGGAGGATGGTGGCAGTCTACCCGCCCTCAAGGTTTCAGATTACATGAGATTATTCCTCGGAGGCACACTTCTCTCTCTCCGGGTATTGGTTTATAGAAAGTTAGTCAAGACATGTTCCTAATATCTATTACTTTTTTGCAGGTTACATCTTGGAGATATCCAAGACCAGCTTGAGGTTGGACAACCAAAAGCGTGTAACAGGCATCAAATAGTCTATCCTCTTGCATAGCAATCAGGTAGCAATACAGCTGCCCCCATGCAAATATACCAGTTGATTCAAGGGTCCTGTCCTTATTTTAAAATCTCACGTTGTCAAAAGTTCAGTGTTTCTATAGTTGGGTGTAAAGGAGTACCAATCTTTCTACTCCTCTGGCCATTCTGAAGACTGCAAACCATTCACTTTTGCAGCTGCTAACACCAAACCTTGCAACATCATAGCCTAGGCTATGATTCTTTTTGTGATGCTCAGGTGAGAGAGACAACCCCATAAACTGACTTTTGTGTACAACTGTAGTTACCTTGGGGCACACCTCCATGAAACAGACCCAAGAGAGATTATAGATTCTGTCCCATAACATGTATTTTTTCAAAATTGTATTTACTACCAGCTAAATCCAGGGACGCGGGTGGTGCTGTGGGTTAAACCACAGAGCCTAGGACTTGCTGATCAGAAGGTCAGCGGTTCGAATCCCCGTGACGGGGTGAGCTCCTGTTGCTCGGTCCCTGCTCCTGCCAACCTAGCAGTTTGAAAGCACGTCAAAGTGCAAGTAGATAAATAGGCACCGCTCCAGCGGGAAGGTAATCGGCGTTTCCGTGCGCTGTTCTGGTTCACCAGAAGCAGCTTAGTCATGCTGGCCACATGACCCGGAAGCTGTACGCCGGCCCCCTTCGGCCAATAAAGCGAGATGAGCGCTGCAACCCCAGAGTCGGTCACGACTGGACCTAATGGTCAGGGGTCCCTTTACCTTTACCTAAATCCAGGACTGCAATCCAATACTTTATCCAAGTGAAACAAAACATTAATATGCCAGCTAGCCCACAACCACTGGATATGAAGAGACATTTGAACATCAGGCACCATTTTGTTCTCAGAAGTGTATACTTTACTGTGTCCCTTTATGAAGTAGGCAGCATCATTATTTCCATCTGCTTTTTTTTAAAAAAGCAAAAGTTACTAATTTCTAGTTGCCTATGTTCAGAAGTTTGTTTCAACACTCCAAGCCCGACTCAGTGCTATTAACTAGAAGCTATACTAAGAACCAGAGACCTACTGTATATATTCCCCATTCCAGGACATATTTATCTGGAGGGGGAGGGAAGAGGGGAAAGAAATCAAGTTTGAACAAATGCTGAACTTTTTCTGTTCTCCAGCTTGTGCAAGTCTCCAACACCTTTTCCTCTCCAACTGTGTTCTTTTGAGAAGAAGCAGTGGCAGCTTTACAAGAACTTGTGCTAATTCCTTCAGGACAGCTGCTTAAAACCAAAGCTTGGCACAAAAACTTGACAGGCGCTGGGTCTAGAAAGCCAATCTAGACCCACACATGCTCAGAAAGGCAGTCACAATTCTACCCCCAGCTAGCTCCTACCCAGACACTGCTCTCCTAGAGATGCCTGGAGACTTTGACTTCAGATAGCATGGCCAAGTTCACTGTGGGGTCTGGAAGAGCTTTGTCTACGGCAGGCTTCCCCAACATGGTGCCCCCAAATGCTTTGGACTACATCTCTCAGCACACCTGTGCTGGCTGAGGGTTATCTAGAGCACCCACAGCTCCCTGGGCCCTAATCAAATGTTATATTGGGGGGGGAGGCAGGAAAAGAAGTCTGGCCCTGCAGACGGGAGGCCACATTTGAAGCACATGGTCTCCTCCAAAAATTCCCGGGGACTGTCATTTGTTAAGGGTGCTGGGAGTTGTGGCTCTGTGAAGACTAAACTACACTTTCCAGGAATCTTTGGGAGAAGCTTTTGAATAAATGTGTGTGCAATGTGCGACAAGCATATGGTGCAGATGTGTCTGGAGTCCCTAGCCTTTATGAACTCCCTGACAATATCCAGACAGACACAGGCAAGTCCATAAAAATGAATTAACTTACTCAGTAATTTGCCAATAAAGAGAGCTGTAAGGGGCAGGTAAAAGGTACGGCCTGATCCACTCATGTTTACTCAGAAGTCAGTCCTGCAGAGCTCAAAGGCTTGCTCTTAAGTGAGCACCAGACTGTAACTATACCATGCAATCCTAAACATGTTTCGCCACAACAAGTAATTTCCACTGTGTTTTATTTTACTTTATTTTATTTTATGGGGGGGTGGAGATATGCTTACTCTCAAGTAATTTGGAAATATCTACAGACTTAGAACAGACAAAACCCGTGCCTAGCAAAGCACTTCACCAACTTCTAAATATTGCCCAAATGTTTTATTTATTTATTTTCAGAGTGGCACAGCCCCCTCTCTTTGCAGGAGCCACTCTCGACCTCAAAAAATGTCTCCCTTCAAATATAATCCGCAATACACAAAATATGCACTTTGCTAAGAACCCTTGCATCCACACAGGGCACTTTTCGAGGCTCCAGGCTGTCCAAGGAAGTGCAAGGCCTCCTCCATCCCTTGAGCTGCTGTGTGGACAAAGACAACCTGGCCCTCGAAAGGAACAGGCCTTATTCAAGTGCATACGCAGCTCTCACGGTTAACTCGTGCCACGAGCAGGATGCGAAAGGGAGAAAACGAGCCCTGGCCATGCTAACAATATACAGTATAGAGTTTCTGCAATCAGTACAGCTCAACGCAAAAATAAAAAATGAGACGTGCTTTGGAATATACAACCAACTGCGCGCTCCCTTTTTTTTTTTTTTTACCTTTAACTGGAAGGGCTGGATCTCATTCAAACTCTGATTCCTGAGCTTCTTCGTGAGGATCTTGAGCATGGTACAAATCCAGAGAGCCGGGAAAGAGTTAAGCACCCACGCACATCTAGATCGGCTGCCGCTGCCGCCGCCGCCGCCACGCTTGGAGGCACTCAGAATAGCTTGCATTCAGCAACTTCAGGTACACCCAACTTGTAGTTTGGAGAGGGCAGGATCTGCAGAGAGAAATTCGATCTTGCGCCCCTTTCCTTCCAGACAACAGCCTGGATGGGTCTGGGTTTTGTTGATGAAAAATACTGCCACGCACAGTCTTTGGTTTTTGTTTCCCCCTTCCTTTTCTTCCAACACGTATATAGATATTACACAGCAAATCCTTTCATTTGCTTCGCAGGCTGCAGAGGCAGCCGAGGTAAAGGAGCAGCTCTAGCGGGGCTTAGCAAGAGAGGCAAAAGCGGAGCAGCAGCAAGAACTTAGGGAGAGCTGAGCAAGCTCTCCCAGCAGAGGCCCGGGGCTCCGCTCATGGCAGCGGGTCTAACGTGCCATGCCGCTCACTCGCTTCCCCGTCGCCCGCAGCCCCTGGGCAGCATCGCTCCTCCTGGGCACACGCGCTCTTCCTCCCTCGCGCACCCGACCCGGCTCCTTTTTCTCTCTTCCACGCTCCCCTCTCGCTGCCTTCGAGCTGTGTGAAACTTGTAACAAACAGAACACGCATCCGAGGCGCCCATTGGCCCGGCCGAGGAGGACTGTGTCAATTTCAGTGGGCGGGGCTTCCATTTAAAGGGAAACCAAAAGGAAGAAGGGGAAAGTCGCCTTTCACGCACGCGCGCAACCCTCCCTCTGGGCTGGGAGATCCAGAGGCGCCGGATGCCATAAACCCTGGCAGCTGCAGATCCTTAAATCCGAAAGGATCCCCCCCTCTTGAAACGAGGGCTGGAGATCACTAGTAGCATACAGTGCGTGCGTGTATACACGATTTGAAAAGTTTTATTCAGCACTTCAGAAAGTTTGCTCTGGATCCTGGTAAGGTAAAGGTAAAGGGACCCCTGATCATTAGGTCTAGTTGTGGCCGACTCTGGGGTTGCGGCACTCATCTCGTTTTATTGGCCGAGGGAGCCAGCATACAGCTTCCAGGTCATGTGGCCAGCATGACTAAGCCACTTCTGGAGAAGCAGAGCAGCGCACGGAAACGCTGTTTACCTTCCCGCCGGAGCGGTACCTATTTATCTACTTGCACTTTGACATGCTTTCAAACTGCTAGGTTGGCAGGAGCAGGGACTGAGCAACGGGACCTCACCCCATTGCTGGGATTCGAACCGCCAACCTTCTGATCGGCAAGTCCTAGGCTCTGTGGTTTAATCCACAGCGCCACCCACTCTGGATCGTGGTAGGATGCCGTGAATCACTAACGTCATATATTTATTACAGAGACTAACAAAAAAGAGATTATTTCCAGCACCATGTTAAGGCAGAAGCTGAAATGCTTTGCTAGCAATAACTGATCTATTTTGTTAGCCGCTGAGATATGCATAGCACCCATGAATGTGCATACGATGAAGAGCCTTGTGGCACCTTCAGAACTAACAAATTTATTATGGCATTAGCTTCAGTGGCCTACACTCCAGCAGAGAATTGTAGGGTTGGAAGAGACCTCCAGAGTCATCTAGTCCAACCCCTGCAATGAAGGAATCTCAACTTTAAAACCTCCGAGGAAGGAGAGTCCACCACCTTCCCAGGGAGTTTGTTCCACTATCAAACAGCTCCTACCATCAGAAAGTACTTCTGGATGATTAGTAGGAATCTATTTTCTTGTAACTTGAAGCCATTGGATTGGGTCCTACCCTCCAGAGGAGGAGAAAAGAAGCTTACTTCCATCTGACAGCCCTTTAGATACTTGAAGATGCCTGTTGTATCTCCTCTCTGTCTCCACTTTTCCAGGCTAAACATACCCAGCTCCTTCAACTGCTCCTCATAGGGCTTGGGTTCCAGACCCTTGATCATCTTGGTTGCCCTCCTCTTCACAGTACTCCAGGTGTGAGCAGAATGAGCCCTTGGTCACCCTCCTCTGCAAACATTCCAGCTTGTCAATATTATTCTTAAATGGTGGTGCCCAGAACTGGACACAGTACTCCAGGTGTGACCTAACCAAGGCAGAATAGAGAAGGACTATTACTTCATTTGATTGGAACACTATACTTCCGTTGATGCAGCCTAGAAAAGCATTAGCTTTCTTTTGCTGCTATCTCACACTGTTGGCTCATGTTAAGCTTGTGGTCTACTAAGACACCTAGATCCTTTTCACATGTAGAACTGGCAAGCCAGATGTCCCCCATCTTTTATTTATGCAGCTTGTTCTTCCAGCCTAAGTGCAAAAACTTACATTTGTTCCTATTGTCAGTTCACCAATCTGTTTAAGGTTTCATTGAATCTTGATTCTGTCTTCTGCGGCATTAGCTTCCCCTCCCAGTTTGGTATCATTTGCAAATGTGATGAGCATCTCTTCAATCCTTTCATCCAAGTCATTTATAAAGACGTTGACAGACAGTCAGATTGTACATCCATAGCAGTGACCAGAGGAGGAATGACCACTGGGAGGAGCACAGAGAGAAGAAAAGCCATGGTGCATCTGCAGGATCGCAACCAGACGCCTTTATTTGCCCCAGCTGCAACAAAACATCTCTCTCCCATATCCGTCTCTACAGACACAGCAGGTGTTGTAGCCTTCCAAAAGTAGTCTTCACCCTCAAAGGCATCAGCTAGCATGGCCAATGGGTAGGGCTGGTAGGAGTTGTCAGTGCAAAATATCTGGAAGCCACCATGTTGACTAGCCCAGCAGTGTATTTAGAACTCCACTGCTGGTAGAGTTGTCCCTGGGCATGGTGTCTCGCCATGGTATCTAACCAAACTTATGTTTGGCATGATTTCCCCCTCCCCCCGCCACCCAAAAAAGCCAGAACTACACCTAAAGAAGCATATTTAACTAAATGAAAGGATGGGTACATTTCTACATAAGTATATATGTGTGCACGTGCTCCTTTTAAAGGCAGAGACAAGACTACCATTCTGATCAGAGAACATTGCCACACTCAGTTTGCTTATTCAGGAGACTGGGGCAACCAGCAAGGGAGGAGGAAATCCTCAAAAAATATTGAAAAGCATTAAAAATACTCAATTAACTGAGGTTCTGCTCCCTCTAGCCAAAGCCTGCTCCCCATAATGTCCTCTTTGGGGAGGATTTTTACCCGTTATCTCCCCCCAAAAGCTCAACAACTTTTGGGGTCGATCTCTCTCAAAAAAAAGGCTCACTCTAACAAAAATTCTGGCCATGCCCAAGGGAACCAGCTGCAACTAGGAAGACAGAGCAAGGACATTCTCCTTCCTTGAAAAAGGGCTCCACTTGTACCCTTACAGATTGCAAAAGTACAGCAGGCTTAAAAGGGGAAGTTACACCAGAGAAATGTTTGTCATACACAGCCTTGTGGTGTGTCCTCTTGAAGAACCCAGGCAGGAGCGCCAAAGGAAATTTGCTAATGACCTTGCAAATACTCCCTGAGCACCGTTATTATCTGATGGGTGCTGGGCACTCTGTGCAGAGCGGAGCAGCTCCATGCTATAATTATTATCTCACGGCTGTTCATCTGTCGAGTTCCAGCAGGTCCTGAGCTGAGGTCCTTTGAGCTGAAGAACAAAGGCACTTACCACTGAACTGCTCCAGGAAACCTTGCAGCATATGAAGATCATTCTGTTGTTCAGATCTGGTCTGAAGGCACACAAGGCCATTGCTTTGCTGGAGCTATACTAACCTGGGTCTGGGTAGTGCCTGGATTGGATAACTGTCTGGGAACCATCCTACCTTAGATTCCATGAAGGATGAAAGGTGGGAAATAATTGTAAAAAAATAAATAAAGGGCACTGTTGTTCAGGCCTTGGCTGTTTATGAGATTCAAATGCTGTTCCTGTTTTTGGAAACACTCCCATGAGCTAGTAGATGGATTGGTATTTCATTTCAAGCAAATATTTTACATTGGCTTTTTGGTTGTTATTACTCACCCTGAGACTTCTGGAGCAGGATGTCTACACACACCCCAATAAATAGAAAATCAAAGGCCTAAATTAAATACTTAGATTTTCTTATGCCTTACAAGTAGGACCATGTCAATGTAAAGTTCATCCAAATATCTGAATATACAATGCTAGATGTTCCCAAAGGCTAATCAGATTTAACCAAATAGCTGACTGTATAAACATTTGAAATTGTAGTGAACTAAGAATCAAATACAGGCATATGCTATCAACAGTGTACGTTTCCAAACTTAAAAATGGAAAGCGCAGTGCTGGTGGTCAACAAAAGAGGTTTAAAGACTCAAGGCAAATCTAAAAAAAAATGTAGTATAAACACAGACAACTGGAAAACACTGACCTGTGAGTGCTTCAGTTGGAGAACAGCCTTTACCAAAGGTGTCATGGGCTTTGAAGATGCTCGAACTCAGGACGAAAGGGAGAAACATGCTAAGAGGAAGACATGCTGGGCAAACCATCGTCATAATCACCCCCTGCCCAGAAACCTATGACCCCACTGTGGAAGGACGTGTGGATCCAGAATTGGCCTCCACAGTCACTTATGGAGTCACTGTTAAAACCGTGTTTCTGGAAGACAATATTACTTGGCCATGAGTGATCGCCAAAGAGAGAAGAGAAAGAGAGAAGAGATTATTTTCGTGCCATTTTTTTATGAAGAAGGAAAAAAGCCTCTCGCCAAAGAACAGGGAAGGGCATTTAAAATCCAGCTACTAACACTTAAGATCCAATCCCTGGCACTTCTAACTAAGCCAATCCCTGTGCCACAACAAGAAGCCTCCTAGCCTCGTAACAGATGTGTATCAGGAGGTGGGGATTCAAGAAGTGCAGCTTCTTGAACTGTATCCATGCATCACAAAGAACTTGATCATCATGCAAGCCTAATGGAGGGTGGGTGGGAAGAGAAGAGCTCTCATGGAAGAAGGAAAGTCTACTCTGGGGACATCTCCTCCAGATGTTGTTGGACTCGAGCTCCCATTATCCCTGGCCATCGGCCATGCTGGCTGGGTCTGATGGGAGTCTGATGGACTCCAACAGTGTTTGAAGGGATACAATGCTATAGCCACCCGTGGTCAGTTCATTCCATTTCATCACTCCTAATTGATTTCCCCTCCCAATCCCAAGGGAAACAAAGGAATTGTGAAATTGAACAAGCATCTTCTGGTCTAGAAAGTTTCACTCCTAAGGGAAGCGGCATTCTTTGTTGCCATTTTAAGGACAAAAAGGGTAAGAGCATCTGTTGATGTGTATGAATATATGCAAGCATTTTCATTTGAGAGGGAAAGTAAAATTCAAATCAACTCCCAGCTCTGTTGTGTTGAGGGTTCTTTCCCTCTTTTTTGACTAATCCTTCTCCTCTGCCTTTAGGAAGAGCAAGACAACAACATACTGTACATTTTAAAAAGTGATGGGGGGAATTTCTCGATGCTAGAGGGCTCAAGCACCATCTAGCGGCATCATCCATTCATTACATTGTCAATGAACATTGTTCCAAGCGTCAAAATCGGAACCCGTCATGAGCAACAAACCCCACATAAAATACGAATTCAGCTGTGTCTGTGTAACACACAAAAATAAATAAATACACGTTTAAGATAATTAAGACAGGCAAGAAACTAGAGATGTGTTTGGCCCTAACTGTGGTTTCCAAAAGCTTTTCAAAAAAGTGAAGTAGCAGTTAGGGTGGAGGGTGAATTTGGGCCTGAATTTAACTGTTAATCATCCTGTATATGTTCAAGAGGAGAAGCATGGGGTTGTAATAGTATTACTCATAATAGTAAAAAACAAAACAAAACAAAAAAACTCTAAGCAGTTTATGCAAAAACAATAAAAATAAAACCACCTTCAATTTTTAAAAAAGTTGTTTTGTCCCCAGCCTCCTCCCTGCCGAGGGCTACAAAGGCCACACTGAGAGCAAGGACCACCCCTTGGGCACCTTTGCCTCAGTCTCCTTCTCCTGGGGCTCTTCCCTCCCCCCTCCCCCGCTACTAACTGCCTCTTTCCCCTCAGCCACCATGTCCTTTTGTGACATCAGAGGCAGTTTGTAGCTAATGGCAACAGCGCAACCTTCCTAGACCTGACAGTTGTGGGGGCACCACAGCAGTGAGTTGCTTATTATTAAAAAATATTTACAGTTCAACCTTCATATGTACTGATACCTATTTGTGCCCCAACTTCAACCCACAAATATCCACCGGCTTCCGTCAACTGGTTTCTGAAGGTGAATTTCAACAAGCGTAAATCTACAAACATCCACCTGCTTCAGCCTCATGGCATTTCACTGATATCTGAATGAGAACCCATTGGCTTCCACCCACTAACATCTTCCAGGTTCAGTTAGGTCCATCACTAGACGTGAGCCAGTTTCTGACCATGGATGCCAGCCACCTTCAAGCCACAACTCTGCTCAGCAAGTGAACTTGCCTTATTATCGTTCCACAGCATCCCACAGCCAGACAATTGCTTCTGTCCGTCTGCTGATTCCCCTTCTCCAAGTGGCAGAGTGAGCGATACTTCCTGTCCCAGCTGTTGCCCACTGTCGTCTGTTGGGAAAGAGGAAAGGGCTCACTTTTATACCCACCCAGTTGCCATGGGCATTTGTGATGTCACAGGTAGTCCGTAGCCAATGGCAACCACTGGGGATGCATCACCAGAATCTCCTCAGGCCTCACAATGGTAGATGCACCTCAGCAGTGATTTATTTGCATGCTTGTTTATTATTAGAATCATAGAACTGTAGGGACCCTAGGAGTCATCTACAGTAGTCCAACCCCCTCCAATTCAGGAATCACAGCTGAAGAATCTCTGACAGAGGGCCACCCAACCTCTGTTTAGAAACCTCCATTGAGGAGAGTCAACCACCTTCCAAGGCAGCTCATTCCACAGTCGAACAGCTCTCACTATCAGAAAATTCCTCCTAATTTTTAGTCAGAATCTCCTTTCTTGTAATTGTCATCCATTGGCCCAGGTCCACAACAACTCTCTTCCTCTCCCGTGTGACAACATTAGCTGGAAAGGAAAGGGGGGAACCTGGGCTCTTCCTGTTCCCGACAGCCGTGGAGGTAGTGTTGCAACCCATCCTGTATAATACAGGATCGTCCTGTATTTCAGTGTAAAATGCTACATCTTGTATTGATTCACTGCAGGACACAGTTTGTCCCGTATTTCTGTATTCTGCTACGCACTCTTTCTCTCGGCCAAGTAGGGGATCCTTTCCTCATCCTGCCCCCAAGGAGGACCGAACCAGGGCAAGGCTTTCATGTTGTTGCTTCCAGTTCCCTGCAGTTTTGGCTGAATTAAGGCAGCCATCTGCAGAGCTGCAGCCTGTGAGCTCTGGGCCCCGTCCTTCAGCGAGCAACAGGTTCTGAGGCTCTAGAAGCAAGCTGCTTTGTGTCAGCGAAGCCCAGAAGCCCCGTTTCTAAACAAAGTTATCTGCGTGACATTTGAAAGGGGAGGGTGTGGGATGAAATAGCTCTCCACAAGGATTGCTCCCCACCTAATAATTTCTCTCTCTTTCAGAAATTTAACAAAGCTTGTTCCCTCATCAGAATATGCCCTCCCCCATTTATTTACTTATTTGCCCAGGCCTGCATTTATTGCTATACACATGCATATATGTGAAAGGGTGCATGAAATGTCATTTATTTAACCTCTGTGTAGCAAAGCACAAACAGATGTACAAATTCATGTGTATGTGTGTGTGGCAAATTCCAGAGGGGCCACCCTGTTAGGCTGAAATAGATTGTAATGTATTGCTTTGTCTGCACCAGGTGAAAAATATCTACCACTGCAGCCCCCCACCCCGTATTTTGCCAAAACAATGCTGGCAACTCTAAGTGGAAGCTGCTCCAGCTCTGGCTTCTTGGCTTCTTACTTACAACTCCAAGGGGTGGCAGCACCGACTGACAGCTTCCTCCTCTTTAGTTTCAGTTTTGTAGAACACAGCATAGAATCATAGAGTTGGAAGAGACCACAAGGGCCATCAAGTCCAACCCCCTGCCAAGCAGGAAACACCATCAGAGCACTCCTGACATATGGTTGTCAAGCCTCTGCTTAAAGACCTCCAAAGAAGGAGACTCCACCACACTCCTTGGCAGCAAATTCCACTGTCGAACAGCCCTTACTGTCAGGAAGTTCTTCCTAATGTTTAGGTGGAATCTTCTTTCTTGTAGTTTGGATCCATTGCTCCGTGTCCGCTTCTCTGGAGCAGCAGAAAACAACCTTTCTCCCTCCTCTATGTGACATCCTTTTATATATTTGAACATGGCTATCATATCACCCCTTAACCTCCTCTTCTCCAGGCTAAACATGCCCAGCTCCCTTAGCCGTTCCTCATAAGGCATCGTTTCCAAGCCTTTGACCATTTTGGTTGCCCTCCTCTGGACACGTTCCAGTTTGTCAGTGTCCTTCTTGAACTGTGGTGCCCAGAACTGGACACAGTACTCCAGGTGAGGTCTGACAGCAGGGAGGAGGAGGGTCTGGACAGAAGCAGAAGGAGGTGGTTCTGCCTGTCATTGGCTCAGGTGGCACCTACCCTTGGTCTCCCTGCCTTCTGCCCTCTGGAATACCTCCTCTAAAAGTGTAGGCCATAGCTGAAGGACCTGCAAGAGAAGGAAACTGCAGGAGCAAAATGCGTATGTTTTTATGCTGGAAAGCTCTCCAGCCAGGTAAATTGCGAACATGGAAAGGCAACCCAAACATAAGCCGCCTGTGGTATAGTTTGAGTTTCTGTTATGAGAAGGGCTGAACGGCAAGGGGCAGCATAAGACCTTCACACTCACTCCTAATTTATGAAATGCGTAATTGTCACCAGAGGGCAGCAAAGGAGCATTAATGCTTGCTGATGTGCGGCCAGTAGATGTGTTACAAGAGAAAAGGAGCTGAAGAGGTTATGGAGGGCATTCAGAACTGATGAGAGTGTGATACTCTCCCCGATGCTTTTCAACATCTTTATGCGCCCCCTCGCCCAGCTTGTCCGGAGTTTTGGGCTGGGTTGCCATCAATATGCTGATGACACCCAACTCTATCTGTTGATGGATGGCCATCCTGACTCGGCCCCAGACACACTGACCAGATGTCTGGAAGCTGTGGCTGGATGGTTACGTGGGAGCTGGGTGAAGCTAAATCCTTCGAAGACAGAGGTCCTGTGGCTGGGATGAGACAATATGGGATTGGGAGGGCAACTCCCATGTCTTGCGGGGGTGCAATTAGTGCCAGCACCGTCCGTTAAGAGTTTGGGTGTAATCTTCGACACCTCCCTTTCCATGGAGGCGCAGATTGCAGCTATAACAAAGGCGGCATTTTTCCATCTCCGCCAAGCTAAGCAGTTGGCTCCTTACCTCTCTTGCCCTGACCTAGCCACTGTGATCCACGCGACGGTCACCTCCAGACTGGATTATTGTAACTCGCTCTACGTGGGGCTGCCCTTGAGACTGACCCAGAAACTCCAACGGGTGCAGAATGCTTCAGCGAGACTCCTTATGGGGTCCTCCCCACGAGATCACATTCACCCGGTGCTATACCAGCTGCACTGGCTCCCGGTGGAGTACAGGATCAGGTTTAAGGTTACGGTCTTCAAATAAAAACATCTTGAAGGTCCCAGGCCACAGAGAGGTTAGGCTGGCCTCAGCTAGAGCCAGGGCTTTTTCAGCTGTGGCTCCGATCTGGTGGAACACTCTGTCACAAGAGACTAGGGCCCTGCGGGACTTGACATCTTTCCGCAGGGCCTGCAAGACAGAGCTGTTCCACCAGGCCTTTGGCCAGGGCACAGCCTGACTCCCTCCTTCGGCAATCTTCGTGGAGCTCTGGCCGAATGGTTGCCAGTGGTTTAATTTGAATTAATTTTATAAGGAATGATTTTAGAGTGTTGTGTTGTGTTGTACTGTTGTACTGTTTTATTGTTGTTAGCCGCCCTGAGCCCGGCTTCGGCTGGGGAAGGCGGTATATAAATAAATTATTATTATTATTATTATTATTATTATTATTATTATTATTATTATTATTTCTTCTGCAAGGTGATGTTACCTGTTGCAGAGCTGGAAGCAAGAGCGGAGCAGTCTGCCTCAGAAGGTGGTAGACTCTCCCCTGTTGCAGCTGTGTAAGCAGAGGCTAGATGACTGCATGTTGGAGATGCTGTAGCAGTGAACTTCCTGCAAGGACAGGGTTGAACTAGAAGGCGTTTGAGGTTCCTTCCAACTCTATGATCCTAAAATACCTATTTGCAGCAGGGTTGGCTCACCTGTGGCCTGCGAACTGTGACTGGACTTCAAATCCCATCAGCCCTGGCCAGCATGGCCCCTAGTCAGGGATGATGGGAGTTGCAGTTCCAGCAACATTGGGTGAGAGGGAGACACAGGTGAGCCACTCCTGCCCTACGAGGTCAAAGTTCTTTCCGCATCTTTCAATGCACCCTGGTTTATTTTTAAAATGTTCAGCTCATATTAAACATTAACTAGAAAAGACTTGAATTATCCAAAAGCATAGCTGCCTGAGTTCTCTCCATGAAGCTTAAAAGAAGCTACAGAGCTTCCTTTTACTGAGGATCACCTCCCCCCCCCCCAAAGTGGTGGCTGGTGTGAATTGGGAGAAGGCATAGCAAAAGGTAGGAGGACCACCACTAGGTGGAACCAGAGCCAATAACAGGCACAGTCAAGCAATTCTGTCCCCCAGCCAGCCCCCTGCTGAGTTCTATGAGGGCAAAACTGACACCAAGGAAGAGGACGCTGACAAGCAGTGCCACCCCCTGAACTGGTTGCCCGTAAAAAAAGAAGGCAGGCAGGTTGGGGCTGGCCGAGAGCAAACTGCGGCTGAGGGGGCAATGCTCCATTTGCCCTAATAAACCAGCCTACACTGAGCTATCCAGACTGGGTTTTATGTTTGGCTTTTCGTAGGCGTTTCATGCAAAAAGTCATTGATAGTGCAATAGTGCTGGATTGATACTGGACTGTCCGCACATTGTTCTGTTTTATTAGTTGTTCTGCAATGCCTCCCCAGTGTTACCTTCTGGAGAGGCACTCTTCTGCTGCAGCATAACGAAAGCAGGATGAAAAATAAACTGGGACGTTCATGGTGCAGAAAGTTACAGGGGAATGTTTCTGCTCCGAAACACTGGAAGGCACAAACAGTTATCAAAAGTGAGACCCCATATAACTGCCCCGATACCCTCATGAGGAAATCATCAGGAATGTACAATAAAAAAGATGTTTGGGGGGGGGGCCATTTAGCTAACTCGCTGCTATCTATCCTGACTGGCAGCAGATCTCCCCAGGTAATGTTCTTTTCCTAGCCCTTCCACCCAAAAGGCTTTTACTGGCAACGTCAGAGATTGAACTTGGCCTTTCAAACATATGCTCTGCCACTGAGTCATCGCCTCCTCTGGGATTATTCCTAACCTTTTCTGGGTTCACCCTGTCAGCTTATCAACTGATTCGCCACACGTGAGCTTACCCGCGAGGTGATTGCTTGGGTGCATGTACCCATGCTCTGGTAACCATTTAGAGCGGGAGAGGGGATTTCTCTCCCCCCCCCCCGATGTTGCTGAACTGCAACTCCCATGAGCCCTAGCAAACATGCCAATAGCCAGGGAGGATGGGAGTTGTAGTTCAGCAACATCTGGAGGGTCAAAATTCTCCACACCTCATTTAAGACTACGTATTGAAAAATGTGTTGCCATTAAAAAATACCCAGAAGCTACCATTGATCCAGAACAGGGCTGCGAGGTTATTAACCTGGGCAGCTTGATCATATGGTCCCTGTGTTTTGTCTGTTGCGCTGGCTCCATGTTACTTCTGGTCCCAAATGCTGGGTTAAGCCCTTAAAGATCTAAATGGCTTGGGACCAAGTGGCCTGAAATACTGTTTACCTCTATATTCACTTACCTGGAACTTAAGATCCTTTCCAGAGGACCTGCTTCAGTGCCTGCACCAAATGGAGGCAGGTCACCGCTAGGGAGAGGGCCTTTTCAGTAGTGGCACCCCAGTTGGGAACAGCCTTCCCTAGGAGGCTGGCTTGGTGCCATCTCTGTGGTCTTTGACGCCTTTCTGTTCATCCAGGCCTTTTAAATACCTTATAGCCAGAGCCACTCAGTGTATCTTGTGGAAGATTGTCAGTACTGTCTACAACACTAACTGGCAGTGTCTCTCTTTCGGGCAGAGAGTCTTTCCCAGCCCTACCTGGAGACGCCAGATGGGGACTGAAGCTGGGACCTTCCTCATGCCAAGCAGATGCTCTAGTACTGGGCTAGGGCCCTGCCCTGTGTGTGCTGACTTTGGAGTCAGCCCCATTGGCCTCAAGTGGACATACTTCCGAGTCAACATGCATCAGACTGAGCAGTAAAACAGCCCTCCCTTAGCACAATGACCTCCTGTAGGGCTGATCTCGGGGAACAAGAGGTTTTTAAAATGTGGCATACTGAATCTGGTGAGCCATAGTCTGTTGAGCAAAGGGTGAGCTTACATCTATATAGAAAGGGAAAGGAGTAATATTGCTTTATCTGTCCTTGCTTTAGGACAATGGAAGCAGAGAAAGGGTGGAGAGGCTGGTGAGGTTCTGACAAGTGTTGATCTCCGAGCTAACCAAGCCGAAGAGCCACCGCAATGGTACCCTGCTGTGCAAACTGCTGCTTATAGGAGATGTTGTCAATTCAATCTCCTGCCAAGTGTTACCTGATTTAAAGGGAGAGTCGGTGGAAGCACCCGAGGAACCTTCGGTGCAGAAAGAGATTGATTATGGAATAAAATTATAACATTACAGCTCTGAGCATGTCTTCATATCCAACCTGTAGAAGATGATTGCATCCCAATCAATTTATGGCTACCAGTTTTCAACAACCCCCCCCCCAATCTCCACCCCCCACTTTAGCTTCTCTCTGAAAATCTTTGAGGAGGAATGAGTTTGTCCAACATTTTTCTTTGGAGATTTTTAAAACCTGTCTTTGCTTTCCACCATGGACAGCTTGACGGTTGCATTTGTGCAAAGCGAGGAAAAGGACAAAAAGCAGCTGCAAGTTAAGGATACAGTGGTACCTCTAGTTACGAACATAATTCATTCCGGAGGTCCGTTCTTAACCTGAAACTGTTCTTAACTAGAGGCATGCTTTCGCTAATGGGGCCTTTTGCTGCTGCTGTGCCGCCGGCACACGATTTCCGTTCTCATCCTGGGGCAAAGTTCTCAACTCGAGGTAACTCTTCCAGGTTAGCGGAGTTTGTAACCTGAGGCATTTGTAACCTGAGGCATTTGTAACTCAAGGAACCACTGTAATGGTGACACTTAATTCTTTAGGCTTGGGTGGGTGGGTGCTGGTTGTAAGAAACTGTGTGTATTCTGAGTTGGTAAGACTTGAGCCCACAGCAAAACCTGCCGTAGTACTTTGGTATCCCAGGCAAAGGAATTCTCCAAGGAGCTCGAGGGGTTGTTCATAGTTCTTCCTTACCTCATTTCAACCCCACAACAACCCTGTGAGGTAGGTTAGCCCAAGGTCACCCAGTCAACTTAGTGGCAGAGTAGGGATTTGAACCGTGGTTTCCCAGGTCTACAGCTCAGTACTCTAAGCATTACGCCACACAAATGCCGGCCCCCTCGGCCTGAAAGCGAGATGAGCACCGCAACCCCATAGTCACCTTTGACAGGACTTTACCGTCCAGGGGTCCTTTACCGTTACTTTTTTTTTTACACCACACTCTAAAGGACAGAAAGAGTTTGTTCCAGGAACCCATGACACCAGTTACTTCAGAAGTCTTGCACAACAAAGCTGCTTCCCCAGAAGTTCAGACTTCCTGCAGTAAGAAAAGTGATGAGGAAATGCTCTGGGCAGTGCAGGACAACACCTGCTTAACACAAGTAGTCTAACTTTTCCGCAAACAAATCAGAATGAATGCCCAGTATAAGTCATCTGAAAGTGACCTTAGTATCACATTAAGGAATGTCTCAGTGGGAGTCAAGCTGTGAAGCACATCTTGTCTCCTTGGTCTGATCTGTCACTTTATGGCACACTTGAATACACACAAAGTGGACAGACAAACAGAGGTTTGCAGTCGGGGGGGGGGGGCAATTTCAGGTGTGGAAGGGCGAGATTCAGATCAACGTTCAGAAGATCCATTCAAGATGAAATTACAAAAAGAATATTTTAAGGGCATTTGTCATGGGGCAGTTCATTATTTTCAATATTTCATTTTATTCCTGATTTCTCCTACCTCATAATGAACCCAGTCATCCACAAAGGACAGTCACATACCTCCCTTTTTAAAAGCAAAGCTCACCCAACACAACACCCCAATTGTTTTGCAAGCATAGCCAGTACATAAGGCTGCCTCCAAACCGTCTCTATTTTGTGGGTAGGAGTCAAGTACATCCTGGAAATTTAGGTTTGTGCAATTAAACTGCTCTGCCACCCTAGCACAGCAAATCTTATTTAGAAAATAAACTGACTTTTTGCTGTTAGGAAAGTGATGAGAAATGCACAGAAACGTGTGAGACGAATGAAAGATTAGCAGGCATATGTGTAGTAATAATAAAAATAATAATTTATTATTTACACCCCGCCCATCTGGCTGGGTTTCCCCAGCCACTCTGTAAACACCCTGAATGCAAATCAGAATGAATGCTGAATAAACTGAATGCTGAATAAGGAGATCATCTGGAGGAGACCAAAGTGAATATTTGGAACAATAGTCCGTCACATTCAGGGTTTATCCACACTACTGAGCTAGCCAGATATAAGTGCTCTGGTGCATAAGACTGTGGTGAGGTCTGGAGCACGAAATAGCACCCCAAATATCACTCCAAGGCAGGGATTTCTGCTCCTATACTTTCTATATTTCTATGGGCTCAGACCAGAGCAGGACTGTGGGTCCTTTGCCCTCCCTCTTGGATTCGTGTGTACTTCAGCAACAGCAGACAAGGAGCAGGAAGAAAAGGACTCTGTATGGGGAAGACTTTCATGGGAGCAATGTCACATTTATATCTTCCGTGGTGTGTCTCCTTCATTGCATCTATTTGTGTGTGCTGCGGGGAGGCAGCGCTGCACGAGACAGCGCACTGAAAGGCACTGTCGAAATTAGAGGTCTCTCTCCGAAGCAAACAGAACTTTGCAGCTCGGACTCATCTCTGCTAGTGCCGATTATTTAAGATGATGTCCCTTGTCAGATTCAAGGCCTCGCGTGGAGGCTGAAGAGGGGGAGAGAGAGAGAGATCTCAGCCACCAAGAAGATTATCTGGATGTGACAATGTTCAAACCCACTGGGCCCTGCCATGCTGCATTATTTAAGCCCAGTAACCAAATTTAGTAACCAGCCCGCAAGGCACTCTTGAGAAAAATGCGGTTTCCAGAGATTCATTTCCCAGCAGTGGTGAATCTGACCACAGCTACGGGCTTCTCGCTTTAAAGGAGCCGCAACACACCGCTTTCTCCCTTTGCAGGGCACGGACTAATTCTTCAAGGACTGATTTAAACTCGGCAGTGTAAAGTTATATCATCACCGACAGAAATCAGAGTGGCCGAGAGAATCCTGTGCATGCAAAACAGCCTCACCCTCCCTCAACTTTGCACCACGCTTCTCCAGAAATGATCAGAAATGCCGACTTCTACTTTTAACTATGGATCGCTATGACGACTCTTCCCACGAAAAAGAGGACGTGTCCTGGAAAAAGAGGACATATGGCAACCCTAGAGGAATCTTGCTCATATAGAAGACCAGGAGAAGCTGAGCTTTAGGTGACTGCCACTTAAAGAAATTGGCAGAGCCTGTGTTCTTCCAGAAACTGACTACAACTGCCATCACTCCCCTCCAGCATGGCCAATGGGCCAGAGATGATGGGAGTTGTAGTCCAACTGCATGTGGAGGGTGAGAAGTTCCGCATCCCGGCTGTAATGAATGTTCATGTCCATTCTTGGGAAAGAGGAACTTCAAAGTGGGTGGGCTCCAGAGTTTGGCATTCCGCAGACTTGGGATGCTGCCAGTACCATTTATCCAAGCATCAGGTATGATTGTGTTGGCTGCTGCAAATCAATTTACGAGCATTAGCTATCATCCCGTTGCGAAAGGTAGTGAGGAACGGGCTGGTACAGAAGACTACTGTAACATGATAGAATACTGGCCAAACATTCCCTGCATTTTCACCGTTAAGCTTAGGACATCTTTACACATTTCAGGTGTGTGCCCAAGAAATGAAAACCAAAAGTTAAGTGCAACAAATGTATTCTTATCATACATCAGCAAGACATCATACAACAATACATCATACAACAGCAACACACTCATCAGGGAACTGGGATTAGCAGAATTTCATTTGTGGCCTGATCCTGTTCATTTTTATTCTGAAGCCTTTCAGTGCCTTTCTTCCAAGCAAGCAAGCACAGGCTGGCAGCCTAAATACTTAAGGAGTCAAATTCCAAAGCGCTGGTTTTTCAAAAGCTTCTTGCAAGACAAACTCAGAAAAATACGTTGCCTTCTAGTACAGTTCCTTCAAGCTTGTTTTCAGCTCAACATGAACAACATCTGCTTCACCCCCTCACACACACACACCCCGCCCTCCAGTCTGAGCTGTGGCTTGTGCCTAACCAAACTCAGGGGAGAGATAGAGCCCCACAAAATGGTTTGATTCTTTGAGCACGTCGGGACTTGGCGAGTGCGTGAGCAAAGAAATGATATGATGTCAATATTTCTCTGGCACCAGGCCACGCACAAACAGCACGTCCTTTGTCTTGGCAATCATTACACAGGGAGTGATCTAAGTCTGAGAACCGGGACGGGTGGGTGGAATGGGCAGCAGCGGCACTTTTCCCCATGCCAGCTGAGCTGCCTCCGAGTTCCAGAACCTTCCTTTGCATGCGCAGAGACTGCCTTGTCCATAAAACCAACTCTCGGCCCCCAGGAGCCAGGAGGACTATGCCGATACCTGTCCATGCCAAAGTTGACTCTTGCACGCAGTTATTAACCATCAAGCATGCCAATATGAAGGCAGCATTTGGACTCCGTGACCCCTTAAAACCACCAGGAGCCTTGTCTCTCCAAGTCCCTACAAGTAGCAACAGAAAAACAGGTGTTTACAAACAGTAGTATAAATGGCAATAAGGAGGAAAGGCTATTGAGCAGCCTCGGGGGAAAGAGTTGATGCAATGAGACCTTGCCTGGATTCTCATTCTGATTTATTCTTCTCTCTAGCTTGAGCCACTTAATAATTTCTCCTTGCCCTTTGGTAGCAGGATGCATGCTCCACGATCTCTCCTTCTGTTCCATTGTCCATAAGGGGAGGGATGAGGAATAAATTCATATAATTGTAGAGTTGGAAGGGGTTCCAGTGGGCATCTAGTTCAACCCACTGCAATGTGGGAATCACTGCTAAAGAATCCCTGACAGATAGCCACGCAACCTCTGTTTAAAACCTCCAGTGAAGTAGAGTCCAGCAACCTCCAAAGCAGTCTATTCCACTGTCAAACAGCTCTTGCTGTCAGAAATTTATTCCCAATGTTGAGTTGGAATCTCATTTATTGTACAGTCGTACCATGGAAGTCGAACACCTTGCGAGTCAAATGTTTTGGCTCCCGAATGACACAAACCCGGAAGTGAGTGTTCCAGTTTGCGGACGTTCTTCGAAAGCCTAAAAAGTGATGTGGGTTCCATGGCTTCTAATTGCAGGAAGCTCCTGCAGCCAATTGGAAGCTGTGCCTTGGCTTCCGAACATTTTGGAAGTTGAACAGACTTCTGGAATGCATTCCATTCAACTTCCAAGGTACGGCTGTAATTTGAATCTATCGGTTCAGGTCCTACCCTCTGGAGCAGCAGAAAGCAATACACCAAGTGAAATATAGCTGGCCTTTGAAATTTGCACTTCTTTAAATTTTGCAGTGGAGGTCTTTGCCTATGTAATGTGTTGAAATATGCATATAGCAGGGTAAAATGCGCATGGAAAATGCACATATGAGTGAATGTAACATGCAAAAATGCATTGTATTGGGGGAAACAATTTTGCAAAAATGTGTGTGTCCAGCAAAAGAACATCACAAACGTGCATATTAGGAGAAATTCACATTCATTCATAGGGACTTTTTAAAGAAAAATGGCAAAGTGTTGTGAAAATGTTGAGAATCGAAGTTAAGACTGGGAAAAGGATAGAGAGAAACTGAAACCAACTTATTTGTCACTCTGTACCCTAAAGGTGCTTCCAGACTCTTACTCCTCCAGATAACCTGTTTATTCAGCATCCATCCTCTTTTGGTTACAGAAAGTTTACAGGGTGGCTAGACTATGTCTAGTCTTTACTGAGCATCCGTTCTGATTTGTTTATGAGGACATTATGTGACAATGAGCATTGTTCATACACCTGCCCATTGATCATTTGTTCATCCCACACCTTTAGGGGCATTTCCCTGTCACTTTCCAAACTGGCAAAATAATGGTGTGTGTTTTTCTAAGTAGATTTGTTGAACCAAAGCACTTCAGCCGTGCAAAAAGTTCTGGTACGAGCTTGAATCTCTTTGCAAAATGGTGAGAGTTTGAAGGCAGCAATGATTTCCAAACAGGCTGTCCTTCGGCTGCAAGATGCCAGCTCCTTGACTTCTTCTTCTTCTTCATTGTTTTTAAGGGTGCCTTCACCAGACTGTCACTTGGCTTGTAGGAAAGATTCAGGTGCATCACGGAAATTTTGTGAAATGGAAGTGGATTAAAGCACTCTGTCAACCTAGCACAGAAAATACACTTAACAAAAGAAATCAACTTTTTGTGGTTCGGAAAGTGACTGTGAAATGACCAGGAAGTGTGGGATGAACAAATGATCAATGAGAAAACATATAAACACTTTGTAAACAAATCAAACACTCAATAAAACCGGACACCATCTAAGCTTTATGTAAGCAAATCAGAACGAATACTGAATAAACTGAGCATCTGGAAGAGCCCCAAGTCTTTTTTTTTTTTGTAAAATTTTTATTGGTTTTCCCACATATAATATAAAACAATACAGAAGACAAACACAAACAAACAAACATATAAACATGTATAATTTCATAAATTTTTTCATGTACCCAATTTCAGCGACTTCCCCATGCCTCCCTTTTCTGCATCCCTGTTTTGAACTTTTTTTCAACAACCCCTGGTCCCAATTACTTATTAGTTCCTTTCTGTGACCTCTTTCTTTCCTATCCAATCATTTATCGCTGCAAATCTGTTATGCTTTACCCATGACATTTTAACACTCAATAATTTTACAAGAATTTTTAAGATAAAGTTTAAATTTCTTCCAATCTTCTTCCGCCGTCTCTTTCCCTTGGTCACGGATTCTGCTCGTCATCTCTGCTAGTCCCATATACTCAATCACCTTCGTCTGCCACTCTTCCAGTGTGGGTAGTTCTTGTGTCTTCCAATACTTTGCTAGTAGAACTCTTGCTGCTGTTGTAGCAGAAGAGCCCCAAGTCTTTCTCAGAAGTAGACAAAATTGTCTCCAGAGAAGGCACTTGTGGTCAACAAGCTGGCCAGTTTGTAGGTATTATGCCAAAATACTGGATGTTGCAGGGAACACTGTTGTTATCAGTAGCAAGACCTTACATCATTTGCCATCACAAATACTATTGCTTGAGGACATGACCTGCAGCTTATAGCAGCCTTTCCCGAACCGGTGCCCTCCAATTGTTGTTGGACTGCAATCCCCATTAGCCCCAGCCAACGGGACCAATGGTAAAGAATTATGGGAGTTGTAGTCCAACTTCTGGAAGGCACAACAGTGGCAAAGGCTGATTTATGACTATTAAAATCCTTTTTGTTTTGCATGACAGCAGGCATCAGATCTACAGTTTAAAGCAGGCTTTCTCAACTTTCGGTCCCCAGATGTTGTTGGACTATAACTCCCATCATCCCTGACAACTGGTCCTACTTAGGTAAGGATGATAGGAGTTGTAGTCCAACAACATCTGGGGACCAAAGGTTTGAGAAAGGCCGTTTTAAAGTCTAAGCAAGAAAAACCAAGTCCAGTTCCCCCCCCCCACAAGTTAAAATGTTGCATTGGTGGAAGCAAGAAATGTTAGGACAGTCTCAAGGCAACATTTTAGGTCTTCTTCATAAAAATAGACATTTTGTAGGCATACAACTTTTTTATTTTATTTCAGAAGCATGCCCTTAAAAGGTAAGATATGAAACTACAAGGTATAGGAATACATGCATCACAGGTACGCTTATTATAGAGCCAAGACTGGCTGCAGCTTCCTGTTAAGGTACAGCCAGGGTGCAAAGTGTGAAATGACCTCTACATCAGCTGCAATCCCGTTCATAGTTACTTGGAAATAACCCCATCAAACTTGATGGCACTTAAAGGTAAAGGGACCCCTGACCATTAGGTCCAGTCGTGGCCGACTCTGGGGTTGCAGTGCTCATCTCGTTTTATTGGCCGAGGGAGCCGGCGTTTGTCCACAGACAGCTTCCGGGTCATGTGGCCAGCATGACTAAGTCGCTTCTGGTGAACCAGAGCAGTGCACGGAAACGCCGTTTACTTTCCCGCCGGAGTGGTACCTATTTATCTACTTGCACTTTGACGTGCTTTCGAACTGCTAGGTTGGCAGGAGCAGGGACCGAGCAACAGGAGCTCACCCCGTCGCAGGGATTCGAATCGCCGACCTTCTGATCGGCAAGTCCTAGGCTCTGTGGTTTAACCCACAGCGCCACCCGGGTCCCTTGATGGCACTTACATCCAAGTAAAAACATAGGAATCATAGAATTATAGAGCTGGAAGGAACTGACTCTGGGGGTCATCTAGTGCCCCCCTTGCAATGCAGTCCCCCATCTAGTTTGCAATCATACTGGACCCTACTTAACTTTGCAAATGCGCTCGCAGTTTTCATTGCTGCACCTCTAGGATCGTTCTCACACTGTTAGGCACCCTTTACTAGGCTGAATCACTATTTGCTGCCTTTTATTTATTATCACAGATTTGTAGCCACCTTTCCCCCAAGGTGGCATACGCGGTTCTCCTCCCCATTCTATATTCATAACAATCCTGTGAGGTACAATAGGCTGAGAGACAGTGACCAGCCTAAGGTCAGCTGGTGAGATTCATGGCTGAGAAGGGATTTGAACCTGGATCTGCCCAGTCCTGGTCTGACACAGCCTGACTGGAAATCTTTACAGCTCTGCTGAGCATGCAGCAGCCAGTGCACCATCTGAACAGGCAGAGTCATCCTGAAGCGTCAGTACGCAGTATAACTCAGGGAACCTGTGACCCTGCAGACATTGTGGGACTCCCAACTGCCATCATGACCAACCGTCAGGGTCCCCCCCCCCCATTTATTTTTATTAAAGTTTTCTTGGTTTACAAAGGTATACACAATGTCTCTTTTTTTCAAGTTGCATTTTCCATAGGTCAGTTTTGTTTGTTGAGACATTAGGGTTACATTAGGAAGAAAAGGGGGTGAAGAGGTGGAGGGGGGAAAGGTGAGTTGGGGTGGGGTCGGGAGGCGATGTTTCTAATTTGCTTAATGTATGTGTGGGGTTTTGTGTCAGCGTCGTTTGTGTGGGTTCTCTTTGCTATTCACTTGTGTTCCTTTGGCGATAAGAGAAATTGGGGTTGGCCTAGGGTGCGGTTGCTTGTTTGTGATTGGCTGTGGTGAACTTTGTTTTCGTGTGTGAGTGGGGTGTGTGTGTGTGTTTTTGAATCAGGTTAGCCATATTGATTTGTATGATGTTGGTGGATTCTTGTCGTTGTCTTGGCCAACCGTCAGGGCTGATGGGAGTTGTAGTCCTCGCAACATCTGGCAAGCCACGGGTTCTCCATCTCTCCTTTAGAGGACAGATCTGGAGCTTTCTGGTTTTAAAAGCATCCATTGCATCTATGGCAGGGATGGAGAACGTGGCCTTGCAGGTGTTGGTGGAGCCCAGCCAGCACGGTTGATGATCAGGGACGATGGAAGCTGAAGTTAAAAAGAGAGAGAGAGGTTTCTGCTACAACCACATGGCTTGGCTTCTGTGGCCTGGAGGAACAAACTGACCTGTGAAACACTCAGCTGCCCAGGAGATGGGCAGCAATTTCCCCCCCCCAAACATAAAAAAGAAGCCGAGAGGGGGTGAGGGAGAGAGAGAATGAGAGGAACCAAATTAAGGAGGTCGGAGAGGTAAAGAGGAGGGATATGTATGTCACTGCTTACCTCAGAGCCCGAATTAGAAGCTGGGTAAAAATATAAAATCACAGCAGGAAATAATGTGTTTCTTAAAATAGCAACATCAAATGGGAGAGAGAATGAGGAGTGGGTGGCATTTGAGGTTGCTGCTCAGTTCCGCCCTCCATGGCAGGCTGATTAATATGTCTGTGCTACTTGTGTTTATATAACAAAGAGCACTAAAGGCCAAGGCTGTATTTTAAACTAACATGGCAGGAGGCTGTGCGAGTTTTTCCTTTCACCCTACGGTATTAAGTGGGAGGATATGCACTCGCAACTTCCTGTCCCAGGAAGGAGAAAAGTCCCTGTTGCAGCAAGGCACACACAAATACCTTTCTTGCGGGGTGTGAGTCTGGTTTGATAGCCCAAACTTGTCTTTCCTATTCTCCTTTGCTACCCACAGAAGCTAACACAGGAACATAGTCCAGCACCCAAAGTCACAACAACAACACATATACTACTTCAACGGCCCGGGCCTCCCCCAAAGAAATCCTGCAAACCCTCGTTTGCTAGGGGTCTCATAGAAACTCTCAGACCCTTAACAACCGACAGCTCCTAGGATTCTTTGCGAGAAGCCATGACTGCTAAAGAGGTAGGAGTGCTTTGAATATCTGCTCCCCAACACCGTAAAATATTGCCGGCTAAACTTTGCAATACGGCAGTATATTATGATGTCAGAAAGGAGGAAGAGGGCAATTGCTGGCCACAGATTAGCGTCACCATGCACAGCTTTTGCCTCTTCTCTGCGAAGAAGAAGAACAACAACAACAAGAAGAAGAAAAGTTTGGATTTGATATCCCGCTTTATCACTACCCAAAGGAGTCTCAAAGCGGCTAACATTCTCCTTTCCCTTCCTGCCCCACAACAAACACTCTGTGAGGTGAGTGGGGCTGAGAGACTTCAGAGAAGTGTGACTAGCCAAGGTCACCCAGCAGCTGCATGTGGAAGAGCGGGGAAACGAACCCCGTTCACCAGATTACGAATCTACCACTCTTAACCACTACACCACACTGGCTCTGGTGGTGGGTGGCACTGCCCTGGGCAGAATGCAGCAGCCAGGGCATGGCACGGGACCACAGAGCCGCCAGCCTCCCTGGAACTGCCAACCGTGGCTCGTCCTGACGATAGTCCCGCCATGCAAGCAGTGGCTACCTGGAGCCACCATTCTGCTTGGCACGAGGAGGAAGGGAGGGAGGAGGCAGCCTGCCAGCGCTCATGCAGCCAGGCAAAGAAAGGAAGGCGTCAGCTGGCAAGCAGGCAAGCCCCACTCTCGAGGCTGGTGGCTAGGCTGCGGAGGGAGGGAGTGGGCGGGTATCAGGTGGCCATCAGGAGGCCTGATTGAAGGGGGCAATGCTGACTATGCAGAATTAGATAAAGTAACAGGAAGGATTCGAAACCTTCGGGATCAGAGATTCTTAGAAGACTGGAGTAAATATATGAACTATTTGAAAAGTAATTGTGATGAACAGATTACGCTAGTAGGATTGCAAGAAGTTTTGTAAAGTGGATTATTTGAAATATTGCAAGAAAGACCATGAAGAGAATTATTAGTTAAGGATAATTAAATGTAATATAGAAATTAAGAAATGCAGAATAAGTGAAAAAGAACGGAAAATCATCAGAGGTGTTGACGGAAGTCTAAAATATTGTATAAGATGAGAAGATATGTTGTATGACTGTTGGAACTGATATGTTAATATATATATATATATATATATATATATATATATATATATATATATAATAAAAATGAAGGGGGCAATGCTGGCAGTGAGTGGGGCTGGGGATTCACGATACATTGCCTGACCAGAAATTCTAAAATAGCTCTCACGATTTTACATTTAGACCGGTTTCAGGCAATACATCACCTGTTTTCACAGGGCCCAAGCAGATGCACGTGGGAAGCCCACAAGCAAGAGCTGAGCACAACACCACTCCTGCCACTTGTCATTCCCAGCAACTGGGCTACTGCCTCCAGCAGTGGAGACAGAACACAGCCAGGTTGGCTAGCAGCCTCTGAGAGCCTCATTTTCCATGGGTTTGTCTATGACCCCTTTTAAAGCCACCACGTTGGTGGGCATGGCTACATCTTGTGCTGTCTCAGTTTGGGGCCATTATTAATCAGGAACAGGTACTACCATCCTATCCATTTTTCACACCCCCAAAGTGTTACGGTCATCACCCCTTAGAATGCTACTTTCAGTGTGAATTCATATGAATTAGTAAATTTACTATTGCAATCCTCTTCTCACACAAAATATTTTGCTATATCAGTTTTTAAAGGTGGATCTGTTCCATGTACAGTCCTTGGAGATATTCTTGTAAGGCTGTGTCCATTCTTGGGATATGTTTGCCAGATTCATAAACCTACAGCAGGGGTGGCTCATCCATAGCCCACCCCCAGCCTGGCTTGGCTTAGTGTTAACATGCAAACTGGCTCTTAGTATTTTGTCTTTCCACCCAAATGCAACACCTACTTAGGAGAAATGTCTAAATATATTTCCTGCCTCAGCTTCCTCTGGATGAATACCCAGCCGCAGATTAAGAATATAAGAAGGCGAAAGGTAGGGGAGGAAGGAAGATAACTAAACAGACAAAAATATTATCTGTTTGAGCCTTTAATTATAAATTAGATACCAGTAGGCACATCCCCTGCTCTGGTGAAATTAATTCCTTGAGGATTTCAAATATTAATTCAGTAATCTTCATAATTAATTATCATTTTTGCTTCTCGCTTTCTCTTGTGCTCGTCCTTAAAAAGAAAAAAGGGGGGGGATTATTCCAGCTGCAATACTGTGACTTGCACATCCTGAGAAGAGCTTGTTTTTGCCAATAACAGAGAGCATGCATCCTCTCTGCCATCTGGAAGGAGAGATTTTATTTCCCCACTTTCATTGCCACTACTGCCACCACCAGATCTTTACAGGAAGAAACGCAGATGGAAAGCAAAAGGGGCTGGGGGCACACAGGACTGCCAGGCAGGTCTCCTTGATTTTATCCCGAGGGCCTGCTTGCTGAATGACTCACGCGTGCATCCTAATCCTGCACATGTTTTACTCACAAGCAAAAGCCACCAAGTTCAATGCAGCTTACTCTCAAATCCCCCTAGAGCTGGAAGTCTTAGGATAGTTCGCAGGGGAATGCGAAGGACATAATCTCTTTACAAGTCTCAAAAGGTCAGTAGATTGCTGGGGCCCATTTGAAATGGTCTCCTTTATCTCAGTCGGTAGAGCATGAGACTCTTAAGCTCAGGGTCCTGGGTTCTAGCCCCACATTGGGCAAAAGATTCCTGCATTGCAGGGGGTTGGACTAGATGACCCTCAATGTCCCTTCCAACTCTACAGTTCTATGGTTCTGTGGTTCCTTACTTCCCAAGGTGTTGTAAACAAAATCTGCCCTTATTCCCTTATGGGGTACCCAAGAGCCCTTATAGAGTCCTTCAGTGGGTTCTCTATCAGTAGAAGAAAATAACAGAGGCCAACCAGAGAATACTGAGAAGCAAAGCAGCTACTAAACCTGATCTTTATTAAAGCTGTTGTGACAGGGTTCTCCCCCCACATGCAGGAGAGGAGGAGGAGCCACAACAAAGGTGTGCCCACCCTTATATAGACTTTTGGAATTGCCCATCCTCAAACTCCAGACCACCCCCAGAAACATCATACATACATCACAGAAGGGGTGCAGCCCAGGACCACCTCCACCATCACAGGGGGCGGTCTAAAACAGAATCCTGAGTGTGTTGTTTATCTCCTGTCTGGCAGGTTACCTGCTTGCATTATCTGGGTTTTGGCTACTCTTCGTTATTGTTGTTGTTGTTTAGTCGTTTAGTTGTGTCCGACTCTTCGTGACCCCATGGACCAGAGAACCCCAGGCACTCCTGGCGTTATTATAACTACTTAAATTTCTGAATCCAGGTCACAGGTCACAGGCTCACCCTATTCACACCTTAAATGTGCCCTTAAGGAAGGATTTGTGAGCACAGAGACAAAGGGGAGGTTTTTTCAGTTCTTCCCTCCTTGCAGAGAAACATTTGGTCAGTTTGGGAGAGTCAAAATGGTTTCAGGACTGTCTTCCTGTACTGTTTCAGACATGTGGTTTATGTATTTATGTCCGTGTTTGCCTTGCACATTTAATTTATATATTTGAGACCTTAAATTCTTATAACAATGGCACAATGTTGTAACCAGCATCCATCCGCTGAGCAGGTATAGCAGGGATGGGGAACCTTTTGTTACCCCAGGGACTGCCTTTCCTTCTCACCAACCTTGAGTTAGGGCCACATACCAGTGGACAGTAGGGCCAGGGGCTGCCTGCCTGGCAAGCTATGAGATCAGTGCATCATGAGAACTCTCCTGCCTTCCTTTTATGTGACTTGCTCCAAAACAGTGGCTGTGCATAAAACATAAGGGGATTTGAACCCCTGTCCATGCCTAGGGACTTTAAATAGTGGAATCACTGCTGGCTGTGTCAAGGGGCTGATGAACTGATGGCCCCGTGGTGTTGTCATCATGCATGGGGACAGGGGTGATGAAGACACAGTGCTGTGTCTGCATCATTATCAGTTCATCGGCTCATTCATCTGCAGGTGATGGCACAGTCCCTGACTGGGGGGTGTAGGCAGAGTTTCCACAGGTGCTTAGGCAGGGTGTCCTCCAACCCACGGAAGCAGTAATCTGGGTTAAACTGCAAAATGATACATGACAGCATTTCAATAAAGACAGTGTCATGTAGGGTGTGGGTGGCGCTGTGGTCTAAACTGCTGAGCCTCTTGGGCCTGCTGGTCAGAAGGTTGGCGGTTTGAATCCCCACAATGGGATGGGCTCCCATTGCTCTTGTCCCAGCTCTTGCCAACCTAGGGGTTCAAAAGCACGCCACTGCAAGTAGATAAACAGGTACCGCTGCGGCAGGAAGCTAAACAGCATTTCCGTGCACTCTGGTTTCCATCACGGTGTTCTGTTGCACCAGAAGCGGTTTAGTCATGCTGGCCACATGACCCAAAAAGCTGTCTGTGGACAAACACCGGCTCCCTCGGCCTGAAAGCGAGATGAGTGCCTCATGTGGGCAACAGGCAAAATCTGCATGTATGAGCAGCTCCCAGCTGAGAATAAACTGCTATGTGGAAGGGGCGGGCGGGGAGGGAAATGGGCAGCTAGACAGGTAAGCATCAGACAGGTACAATCTGAGCTGATCATCTCCTGCCCAGTGGTTATTGAAGTTATCCTCAGGCTACCTTAGGAGCCTGCTGGTGTGTAAGAAGCATCAGAGGAAAGGGGATTTGGATCCCCACTGACTAGCGGCATGTACATGCTGGGAGTGAGTAGCGGCTGCTTTCTCATTGCCAAGCCTGTTCCGTCACTGCTGAAGTGTTGCTGCTGGAACACCACTGAGCTCCAGTTCAGTGACTCAATGCTTGTGAGTCACGGGCTGTATCTCTGCCGCACAGAATTGATCACAACCTGGAAGCAAGAGCTTAGCAGTCACAAACTGTGTCAGGAATTGCAGACGCAGAAAAACATAGAAGGGGGTATTTACAAATAACAGGAATATCACATTGAGCTCCGCTATTTCAGGATTTTACTAGCTGACTGGCCGTAAAGACACTGAGTCCCAAACCCTGACTTGGATTAAAATCAGTCAAAATAAACACAGTTTCGTTTTGTTTTTCCAAGGCAGTGAGATCCAAGTTTCCCAAGTTCAGGCAATGTTGCATTGCATGAGATGCACGAACAAGCCCCCCGCAGCCATCTCCAAGTCTTGCTTTTACTGATTGCAGCTCTGATCTGAGCTGGCGGTAGCACATAACCTTTCAGTATTAATCATACCGAATGCTGACAACCTAAATGAAAGAAATAGATGAAACGAAGTCTTTCAAACCACACATTTCTCAATTGTGGTTGAGATTCATTTCTCCCACACTGGGACACCTGACCTACTGAAGGTGGGACGGGTGAGCTGGAAGTTTGTGGGCAGATGTCTGGAGGGTGGAGGAAACAAGGGGAAGACCAGAAGCTGGATAAAAGGGCAAGAACACAACAAGCTTTGGCACTACATGCATGAAAGATTGCCTCTGATAGAAAGAAGGCCTTTGTTCAAGTAAGTCAGCATTGGGCGGCAACGGCAAGGGTGCATCTGATGTAGACCGTATGTGACTGGCAGCAAAATACAATGCATGCTTATTTAGAAGATCCATAGAATTTAGCAGGACATAGAATTCAAGTACCATTCATAGGATTGCAGCCTGAGAGGGCCTTACATGAATGGAGTGGTGAGCCACCAAGACTTATGGACAGATAGCCACTGGGATAGACCAATTAGTCAGAGATCGGTTGACTCAGGTCAACAGGGAATGTCCTTGTTTGGATACATGCCCTGCTACAATTGAAAGAAGAGCAAGGGTTGCCAAACATTTTGGACCCACAGAAACATTTGCAAACGGCAGAAACTGTTGTGGGCCCTGTCCACACACCGCAACCAATCACACATTGCTCCCTATTCTAAGGTAAAGGTAAAGGACCCCTGGACAGTTAAGTCCAGTCAAAAGCAACTATGGGGATGTGGTGCTCATCTCACTTTCAGGCTGAGGGAGCTGGCGTTTGTCCACAGACAGCTTTCCGGGTCATGTGCCCAGCATGACTAAACTGCTTCTGGTGCAACAGAACACTGTGGCGGAAACCAGAGAGCATGGAAACACCGTTTACCTTCCCGCCACAGTGGTACCTGTTCATCTACTTGCACTGGCATGCTTTTGAACTGCTAGGTGGGCAGAAGCTGAGACAGAGCAACGGAAGCTCACCCCATCACAATGATTCAAACCGCCAACCTTCTGATCAGCAAGCCCAAGAGACTCAGTGGTTTAGACCACAGCACCATTTGCATCCTGGTTTCCCTAATCTACTAGCTACAAGAGAATACTTCTTTCAATTCAAATTGCAGCTTGGAAAGGGAGGGGACCCTGTGGGTACTAGGGACGGCCTCTGTGGGCACATATGCACCCCACCACAACCCCTAAAGTAGCAGAACACACCAAGGGATGCAGCTCCTGGACAGATCACATCTGCTGTCCCCTGAACTTCACAAGCTTAGCTGAAGATATGAATACATCTTGTGTGTGCAGTGTGAAAAGACCAGGCACAGAGCCATATTGCCACAAGTAGCTTCAGTATCATAACACTGTGGGACAGAGGCTTAGTAACCCCTTCCATATGTAGATAGGGAAGCAAGCAAAGGATGCTAAGGGCTGCCGTACAATTTGATGAATACACGTCAAAAGGAATGCCCAGTAATAGCCCACCTTAGCCCAAGTCTACCATAAGCGAAACAGGGTGCCTTTATCTTTACAGCCTCTTCAACACATAGGAAAGACGTAATTTACACAACTCAGCTGGATTGGAGGCCAATGCCATATCTCAATGAGCTTCAATAAAGCCTCACAAATGGTAGCAGAGGTGGATTTCAGACGGTAGTTTGACTACACTGCCTCACACATTGTGTGCCATTTAAGTCACCTTGCACTACCACCTGGAATCTGAACGTCTAGTAATGTAAATGGTGGAGACTGCCCTCTTTTTCGCACATTTTCAGTGCACGCAGTGAATAATTTGGAGACCATGTGGCTACTCTCATTATATGGTTTCCCACCGCTAGGTGGCATTGAATTTAATGGTATTTGGGTGGAGTCTGGAGTTTCCAGCTGCCGTTCTGTAAGAATAAGAGTCTTGTTGAGCTTCCCGCCTGGTGTTTCCCTTATGCCTTCCATGACAGATGACATAGGAAACCATGATTCACATTATTAGTCAGCTTTGAAACTCCCTGGGGTTGGACAGACAGGCATCCTTTTTAAAGAAAATTGAAAGTGCTTTGAGACAGAGATGCTTCATTGTTCTAGTTGTAAATTCACTGATAAGAGATTATAAAAATTGGACAAAGGCAACCAGGTTTTTGAAATTTCAAAAGATGACGGAACCCTGCAGGACCTGTTATCAGAAGATACCAGTACACTCAGAAAGAACAACTGTCTGTCAGTCTGAGTGGCCAGAAGCAAAGAACTCAGCCAGAACTTAACTTTCTCCCCAAGGTTGCAGCGAAACCTCTTCGGAGGCACTTCCAGCCATTTGGTTGTGCTGAGCATTCATCCTGACTGGTTTGCAGGGAGAGTAAAAGACCCTGGCTATTTATTGAAAATTCATTCTGATTTGTTTGTGGGAAGGTTAGATGACGTCGCATCAAAGCAATTGCTATCCCACACTTTCCAGTCCATTTCTCTATTATTTTATTTATCACCAAAAAAAAAAAATCCACTCCTTGGGGGAAGCAGGTTTATTGTTCAAGACCTCCCCATCAACCATAGCTGTGCAACCTGAATTTTGCCTGAATGTGATTGAATCCCCAGTAAAGAATTATAAGGTGTGGTAAGCTGTTAAACGCTACAAAAATAAAATTGCTTTGGAGCATTTGATGATGACGATTTTAAATTTAAAAGTGGTTCCTATTTAAACATTTTTTGTCAAAAACATAAGCTACTCTCCAAAGTATGGTTCAACAACATTTGCGGTGTAGCCGTCTCAGAGTGACTGACTGGGCTTAGAAGGGTAGCAAAAGGTGTTATAAAGAGAAATACCTTTGTTGGATAACAATTCTCTCCCACCAACTACTAGACCTGTGCCCAGCTATTGTATTTAAATTATAAAAGGTTTTATTATTTTGGAAAATAAAAAATTGGGGGGAAACCCCAATAAAATATATTTTAGCTGTAAGTTAAAACATGATTTTCTTCGCCTTTCAGGTTTCCCTCTCTTGTATAGATTTAGCTTATTGAACAGATAACGAAGCAATTCTAAGCATAGTTACTCAGAAGTAAGTCCCACTATGTTCCATGGAGCTTATTTCAGGATAGCTACAGGGATAGCCAATATGGTGACCTCCAGATGTTGCTAGCTTACAACGCCCCTCATCCCAGACCCTAGGCTATCCCTAGCTGATGGGATTTGGAGTCCAACAAGGGCTGGAGAGCACGACATTGACTACATTGTTGTATAATACTGCCTTCTTAATCCAGCAGGGCTGTGGACTAATCTATGAGAAATTCCCAGGCACAAAATGGAAAAGCATGTAGACTGTTACCAGCAGAGGGACACACAACAAATGTTAGGAAATTACCTCAGTGCAAAAATTCCTCTCTTCTTACAACTCCCTGTGAGTATCTGCCAGGTGTCCTTCCTTATCAGCACCAACAATATGGGAATGATTCAGTTAAACAACTAACATCCTTTCTCCCTTCTTCCTTATGGTAACTCAGCTGCTCAAGCTATTTCTGACCATCAGGTGTGAGACTGATAAATAAGCAAATGCTTCAGTGCACTTCCTCTGCCGGCTGCCCATATGGGACCTCTCAAACTGAAGCAAAAGGTATGGACCAGGATTCCGTGAAAAGGTGTTAAACTGACATTAATTATTATTGTTGTTGTTGTTGTTGTTAATTTTATTTGTATCCCGCCCTCTCTGGCCATGGCCGGACTCAGAGTGGCTAACATCATAAAAACAACACAATATTCATAAAAACAGACATCAATTAATTAAAATACATCTTAAAATTGATTCAGAAAAGTTAGAATCTGGGCAGGCCCAGTGAAATAAGTGTCCAGTAGCAGTATCTGAAGAAGTGTGCATGCATGCGAAAGCTTATACCAAGAACAAACTTAGTTGGTCTCTAAGGTGCTACTGGACAATTATATATATATATATATATATATATATATATATATATATATATATATATATTCGACTGTGGCCACCTACCTGAATCCAGTGAGATAAGATCAGTTTACAGAATAGCCCCTTTATTCCGATATCATCTCTCACTCTGAAACAGTAGGCAGTAGCAAATTCTACACACACACAAAACCATTCAAGGAATGATTATTGTACAGAAATAGGCTTGATAATTTTGTTTGTCACTTACTCCATGTTGGCAGCATTAAACACATCCTGAGTGCAATTCATAGACTTCATTTCCAACAGGAAATTTAATCTTGGCAGTGAAGTGTCCATGTTTGAAAAAGCTGCTCATGTACCAGTTCCCCTCTCCTCCTACGGCACAGCCTTCTTCAGCACTGATATCACAGTTTAATCAGGCATGTCCAAAGTCTGTTTTGGGGGCCTAATCCGGCCCACCGGTTGGTTTAATTCAGCCCCTGTGGCAGCTTATTTCCTGGTAAAATCATTAAAAAAGCTCAATAACTTCAGTCCTAAAATAAAGGTCAACAACTCTGGTTGGCCCTTTGGTCGGCCCTTGACTTCATCAAATCTGGCCCTCTTTGAAAAAAGTTTGGACACCACTGGAACTTAATCCCTGCTTACCAACCAGATCTGGGTTAAGCCACCATTTCCTCGTATGATTAAACCACGGTTTCCAAGTGAGGATATAATGGGAAACCATGCTAGAAGTGCAAAAGCGACCCATAAGGAAAGAGGTGAGATGTAGGAGGATGAATGCTCATTCTGGACCTAATAAACCAAATTTACCCTCTCTCTACACCACAAATGTATGGTGGTTTTATGCATGTTAAAGATTTGTGGTTTCTCCAAATTTTGAGATTTGTAGCAGGAATTCTCTGGTGTCCCCACACAGGCATTCTTCTTAGGTGTTGACCCGTGAAGTAGAGTTGCAGGGACGACACATCTGCCCCCCAATCACCATTCCCACCAGTCACTCTTCAAAAGTTAGAGGGCGAACTTCTGGAATATCAAATTGTCTGATTTCAATGGAAGAGCTAAGCATCTGCTTTTAAGAAAACCCAACAACTTTGTTTTTCAGAAATTCTGCATAACAAAGACTAGTTTGCCAAGGCATATCTATGAATAAAGGCGACTGAGATGTTCCATTTTATTTTATCAGTTGAAAGCACATAAACAAATGGTCTAGAATAGAATAAATGCTTCCCACTTTTCATTCTGCTGGGGAACATGTGGGGGAATTAAATGAAGATTTCCCCCCCTTCCCTGCAGCTCAGTTTCAACATATCAAAAGTTTCCTGTTTCCAGCTCAGTTCCTGAGAGCTCCTGGAACCGACCGTCAAGAATTAATGAAATCACATAACATCTAATTGCTTTGAAACTTGCCCCCTCATTCCCACATTTGCATCATCCGAGAAAAACAGCAACAAGGCACAAAGGCTACCTTGTTTCTTGACGTGAGTCATCGGTGTGACATCAGAGAAGGACCTGACCCAGTTTGTTCAAAATCACAACCAACCTGGAAATAACACAGTTTGTTCCCAAGATCTTATTTACCCCTGGATCCCTCTTTTCTATTCAACCATCATAATGCAGGCATGACACATCTAAAGGTGCTTTTTCTTTGACCTTTTTTTGGGAGGGGGGTTGTGTTCATGGGTATTGTTTGTTCATGAGTCTCTTTCCCCACACCCCACCTAGGCTCTCTCTGCAATGCATCCAAGCCAACCCCACTGGCAAGCAGCCTGGCTCTCTTGATGACGGCACCACACTCTTAATTTGTTCCAATCTGTTTCACACTGACATTTCAGCACCAACGTCACCAGCAGCTGAGATTTCATTGCTTCGGCTAAAAATAGCAGCCCTTTCAACCCCCACCTTCCCGGCACTTCACCCCAAAATAATTATTTAATGATAAGGGCTGAATGACACAAAATCAGGGGCACTTATACGAGACAGGGAAGGGCACAAGCCCAAAGCAATGAAAATGCCTAGAAACATTCAGACAGGCTGCTAGAACCAGAATGTCCTTTAGAAGGGTTTATTTTATTTTTTTGAAGTAGACATAATAATACTGAAGCAATAGCACAAAAGAAAATCAGGTAGTTTCTGTCCTGGTGAGTACTAGGTACTGATGACCACACACACACACAAATAAGTTTCAGCAGCTTATTCTGCAACTCCTCTAGACAAAGTAAATAAGCATCTCTGGCCTCTTGCAATGGACCTTTGGAAAAGAATGCCTGGGTTTTAGTTTGCACAGTGCCCTCTATGTGCACGACACACACACACACACACACACAAAGATGCCCCCTGCCCCAAGGAGCTTATACAGTGTCTGTTTTTTTACACATATCATAAAGAGAAAGTTGAATGTTCTATGGATATGGAGCTTCTCGTAACAGAATAGCCAGGCTTGAACAAATGAAGTGGTCATCTGGTCTACTATTCCCACCTCAAAGCAGGCTCCTCCACATGTCTGCCCCACCAGACCTACCCCAATGGATTAATGTACATTGGACCAAGGAGTGTCCCATGTAAAGAGTTTGGAACAGTAATCTGCAATATAGATTGTTCGTATTTTGGGATGGTCCAAGTAAGTGAGCTAATGCATGGTGATAGGAAACCTCTGTTGCCTCTAGCCTTTCAAAAAGGGGGAGCACACACACACACACCCAGCTCTCTAAGAACAATCCCAAAGCTCCTACAGAGACATACACCATTGGTCCATCAAGCTCAGTATTATACTGGCTGGAGGCAGGTCTACCAGGTTTCAGACGGGACTCTTTCCCAGTCGTACCTGGAGGTGATGGGAATTGAAAGGAGGACCTTCTGAATTCTAAGTGGTTGATCTGTCATTGAGCTATGGGCCTTTACTGCAAAATCTTTGGGAGAATTTCTTTTGAATTTGTAAGGATTTCTAACAATACAGGCTGTGGACAACAGCTTTGGTAGCTCATCTTCATGATGAAAACATTTTTCCCCTTTCCTAATAATAATAATGCTCAAATGCCTGGGCAAATAGGTAAAGGTACCCCTGACGGTTAGGTCCAGTTGCAGACGACTCTGGGGTTGCGGTGCTCATCTCGCTCTATAGGCGAGGGAGCCGGTGTTTGTCTGCAGACAGCTTTCGGGTCATGTGGCCAGCATGACTAAGCCGCTTCTGGCAAACCAGAGCAGCGCACGGAAATGCCGTTTACCTTCCCGCTGGAGTGGTATCTATTTATCTACTTGTACTTTGACATGCTTTCGAAGTGCTAGGTGGGCAGAAGCTGGGACCAAACAACGGGAGCTCACCCCATCGCGAAACCGCCAACCTTCTGATCGGCAAGCCCTGGGCACATTGGTTGAGACCAGAGCGCCACTCGCATCCCAGCCTGGGCAATTTTTTGTTATTTAGTTGTGTCCAAAGCCAAATAGGAAAGAACTGAGATCTGCCAGGGAGACACATCTCCACATCCACATATTCACCCTGATGACCTATGAAATGCTGTGACTTTAAGATTAGACTATGCATATCAGAAGCAAAAGCAAAACCAAGGTAGGAGGGTGAACAGATGAGAAAGTTGAAAAGTAACCCAACACCGGAATTGTGATTGCTCTTCGGCAATGTTTCTGGTTTACATCTAGAAGGTCAGCAGGGTCCAACACCTTTGGGCTGAGAAGATCATCAATCATCAGTCCCAAGTGAACATGCTGCTTCTTGTAGCTTTCAGGAATTGCGCCAGGATAAATACAGTAGGAATTCCCTAGGGCAATGTGTTTCCCTTGCCCAACCCTTGTCCCTGCCTTGTGTGTGAACCTGAAGTATTTTCCTTTGAAATATAATACAGCATTACTTTACTGCTTTCTGTTGTTTCACGGGGGCTCCAGGTAGTCTTCCAACGCACAGGAGCTGGGGTCAGCGAAAAAGGTGGCAACCCTGCACCAAAACTCTCCTGCAGGGGAAGATCAGTGGTAATGGGCAGCCTATCTTTCAGCAGGGCTTAATTTGAGTCCCACGTCTGTTTCCATTTCCAATGTTCATTCCCAGAAATTTAGCAGTGAAAACAAAAACAAAAAATGGGTTGAAAGTGTCATTCTACCTGTTCATTGTCACTTTCTCCCACCACCACTAAATCACTACAGAGCTAGTGTGGGATAGTGGTTAGATTGTCAAATAAGGACAAGGCAGACCTGTGTTCAAATTCCTTCTCTCCCATGAAATTCACTCAGTGGCGTAGCGTGGGTTGTCAGCACCCGGGGCAAGGCAAGTAATTTGCGCCCCCTAACCCATGGATTTGCGCCCCCTAACCCGGGGATTTGCACCCCCTAACCCTAACCCCCAGATGTTGCGCCCGGTGCGGCCGGCCCCCCCTGCACCCCCCATGCTACGCCACTGAATTCACTGCCTGAACTTGAACCTATCTCTTGCTTCTAGGCTAGCCTACCTCACAGGGTTGTTGTGATAAAACGAGGGTGCGCAGAACCGTGCAAACCGTCCTAAGTTTCTTAAAAGAGGGAGGGGAACCATAAATGCAATAAACAAATTCAGAGCGCTGGATTCAAACTAAGTTAGGACCCTTTGAAACCAGTGGCACAAGTTCATTGCCTTTTCAGTGCTCATTGCACATGGAACTCCCTCCCTACTAAGATAAATCTGACCCCATCTGTTTAAAGTTTTCATTTGTTTGTTTTTTGACAGGACAAGACACATTTTTCTTTGGTGGCCATTTGGCACCATAAGATAATGCTTAGCAAGGGACTCTGTAAGACTCCTGCAGACAAAAAAGACTACCTTTTTTATTTTTTTAAAAAAGAGGATTGGTGGCTATTGCTGCTTATTGGTGAATTGGTACTCAGTGAATTATGAACTGTTTGTACTTTACTGCTTTGTGTTATTATGTTGAATTTTACATATTCTTATTCTGTTTTGATTTTGTTGTAGACTGCCTTTTGGCTTCTGCAAAGGGAGGGATACTGTACAATAACACACCTAAATAAATAAATGCAAAGAAAGTGCAACCAATTTGGATGTAATCCAGAGAACCCCCATATAACAATGAAAAGAGGATGGGGGAAGCCACTTCCAAAAAACATAATGGCGTTGTTTCCAGACAGGCTGGAGCCCGGGGTCTCCTTTTCTGGATAGTAAGCACTGTTTGTCCACCGTTATTAGCCATCTCCTCAGTAATGACAAGTTCTTGGTAACTCTTAAGGTCCTATGCCAACAAACACTGAACTAAGAAGAGGCCTGGACATGCCTAATTACGGTAACTTTTTAGGTTATTATTTGACTTCTGTCAGCAAAGCCATTCCTGCCTATATTGGGAAGGGACAGAGAGCAGGTTATAATTTTTTTACTGAAATGTATTTTTTAAAAAAACAAAAACCTGATGCTAAAAATGATGGTGATGATTATGCCCAATAATGCAAACAAAATCCCAAACTGGAAATCTCTAGGTAGGCGTGGGAAGGCGCGGCCTCAGGCGTCCCGGTAGCTGACTTGCGCCACCGGCTCCGGCGGGAGCATGAAGAAACCCGAGGCTCGTCTCGGCAGGAACTCGGCGACCCGGGCCGAGGAGAGAGCGGGGGAGCTCAGGCCCAAGAAGCGGCTCTCATTTCCCGGCGGAAGGGGGAGGGAAAGCAGCGCCCGAGGGGAAACCGGAGCCGCTCCTTCTGGGAATCGGCAGAGAAGGCGCGCCCTTTCCCACTCGCAGCGCCTCCCTCTGACCCGAGTGCAGCTCGGGACGGGGAACCGGTGACCTTCTCAGCCCCTCGGGGACACTCTGCAGCCAGGGGCGGCCAAACGCAGCGCGCCCCTCCAGCTGCGGCCGGACTGCAAAGGCATATCTTCATTTATTTCCGCGCCCTTTCTGCGCCGCTTGATTGCAAAACGCCGCAAATATAGAACGAGGAAAGCGAGGGGCAATTCGCCACGAGTGCTTTAGAACCTGCGAAAGTGAAAGTATTCGAACGTTAAAATCACCTCCACTTTCTAAGTCTCTGGGCAGACCTGACTAAATAGCCTGCGGCTGCTGGGGGAAATTGGGAGTCCAGCAGCATCTTGGAAGGGACCCCCGGCTGCTTTCTTTGGCGATCGAGGAAGATTGGCTTCCCTCAGTCCGTAAGTGACTGTGGAGGCCAATGCTGGATCCACACGTCCTTCCACAGTGGGGACTTAAGTTTCCAGACGGGAGTTGATCACAGTGAAGGTTTGCCAAACGTGCCTTCCTCGTGGCACGTTTCGCCCTGAGTTCGTGCTGCTTCTTCAAGGCTGTTCTCCAATCGGAGTACTCGCAGGCCAGTGTTTCCCAGTTATCAGTGCTTATACTACATTTTAAAAGATTTGCCTTGAGAGCATCTTTAGACCTCTTTTGTTGTCCACCGGCATTTCGCTTTCCACACTTAAGTTGGGAATAAGAGTAGTTGCTATGGAAAATGATAATCAGGCATCCGCACAACATGACCAGTCCAGTGAAGGTGATGTTGAAGAATAATGGGTGGGGAATCGGGGACCCTTGGGTGTCGTTGGACTACAGCTCCCATCATTCCCTGCCATTGGATACACTGGCTAGGGCTGATGGGTGTCAGAGTCTAACAAGATCTGGAGGGGCTGCAAGTTCCCCAGCTTGGCTCTCAGAGGCCTTTTCATAATAACACAATATCCCACTTGCAGGAACAGACAGCTGTTGTATGTCCAAATATCCAGTAACAGCCTTACTGAGACTGTACACTGTTATTTTGCAGATAAAATCGCTCAGATTCGGGAAGAAGTAGACTCCACCGTGGGAGCAGGGCCAGGGCGGGAGAGTGCTAGAGTCCTGTCTAGTCAAGTTGTGTGCGATCAATTCCAATCTGTTACCTCCGAGGATGTGGACAGGCTGCTTGGACGAGTGAAACCAACCACCTGTCTCCTGGATCCTTGCCCATCCTGGCTTATAAAAGCTAGCCGGGAAGGACTGGGCGATGGGCTTCGTGGGGTGGTGAATGCTTCCCTCCGTGAGGGAGCCTTCCCAGACCCGCTGAAAGAGGCGGTTATTAAACCGCTTCTTAAAAAACCATCTTTAGATGCGGCCACGATGGCCAATTATCGCCCAGTCTCAAATCTTCCATTCTTGTGCAAGGTGATTGAGCGAGTGGTTGCTGAGCAACTCCAGGCACGCCTGGAAGAAGCGGACCATTTGGATCCCTTCCAGTCGGGATTCAGGCCTCGTCATGGGACTGAAACTGCCTTGGTCGCACTGGTTGATGATCTCCGGCGGGCTAGGGACAAAGGTGAGAGCTGTTTCCTAGTTCTGCTGGATCTCTCAGCGGCCTTTGATACCATCGACCATAACATCCTTCTGGACCGTCTTGAGGGGCTGGGAGCTGGGGGCACTGTCATACAGTGGTTCCGCTCCTTCCTCCTGGGCCGTGTTCAGAAAGTGGTGGGGGGGATGAGTGTTCAGACCCCTGGGCTCTCACTTGTGGGGTGCCTCAGGGTTCTGTCCTCTCCCCCATGCTTTTCAACATTTACATGCAGCCACTGGGAGAGATCATCAGGAGGTTTGGGCTGGGTGTTCATCAGTATGCGGATGATACCCAGCTCTACCTCTCTTTTAAATCAGAACCAGTGAAGGCGGTGAAGGTCCTGTGTGAGTGTCTGGAAGCGGTTGGAGGATGGATGGCGGCTAACAGATTGAGGTTGAATCCTGACAAGACAGAAGTACTGTTTTTGGGGGACAGGAGGTGAGCAGGTGTGGAGGATTCCCTGGTCCTGAATGGGGTAACTGTGCCCCTGAAGGACCAGGTGCGCAGCCTGGGAGTCATTTTGGACTCACAGCTGTCCATGGAGGCACAGGTCAAATCTGTATCCAGGGCAGCTGTTTACCAGCTCCATCTGGTACGTAGGCTGAGACCCTATCTGCCTGCAGACTGTCTCGCCAGAGCGGTACACGCTCTGGTTATCTCCCGCTTGGACTACTGCAATGCGCTCTACGTGGGGCTACCTTTGAAGGTGACCCGGAAACTACAACTAATCCAGAATGCGGCAGCTAGACTGGTGACTGGGGGCGGCCGCCGAGACCATATAACACCGGTCTTGAAAGACCTACATTGGCTCCCAGTATGTTTCCGAGCACAATTCAAAGTGTTGGTGCTGACCTTTAAAGCCCTAAACGGCCTTGGTCCAGTATATCTGAAGGAGCGTCTCCTCCCCCATCGTTCTGCCCGGACACTGAGGTCCAGCTCCGAGGGCCTGCTGGCGGTTCCCTCACTGCGAGAGGCCAAGTTACAGGGAACCAGGCAGAGGGCCTTCTCGGTAGTGGCGCCCGCCCTGTGGAACGCCCTCCCATCAGATGTCAAAGCGATAAACATCTACCTGACATTCAGAAGACATCTGAAGGCAGCCCTGTTCAGGGAAGTTTTTAATATGTGACATTTTAGTGTATCTTTCATCTTTGTTGGAAGCCGCCCAGAGTGGCTGGGGAAACCCAGCCAGATGGGCGGGGTACAAATAATAAATTATTATTATTATTATAAAATTATTATATCAGTGTACTGGATGATGCAAAGATAACCAGTGTTGAAGCAATGATTCTTCAACTTCATTGGCCTTGTCATGTTGTGCGGATGCCTGATGATCGTCTTCCAACAACTCTATTCCGAACTTAAAAATGGAAAGTGTAATGCTGGTGGTCAACAAATCCAAACCGTGATCAATTCCCGCCTGGGAACCAATCCCCACTGGGGAAGGACGTGTGGGTCCAGAATTGGCCTCACTTGCAGACTCATTGCTATGGAAGACAATCTTACTTGGCTATGAGTGATCTCCAAAGAAGAACAGCCTTACTATAAAGGAGGGCTGAATTTCTTCAGTGATGGGTGGGAGCAAATTGGGGGGGCACCAACCCCTTTCTCAGCTTAGCTTCCTCCCTCTGCATCGACTTCACCCCCAAAGGAGCACCCCTCCATCGTCTCCAGACGGATGCCAACAAACCAGCACGCCCAGAGGACAATGGATGCGCTTCACCCTTGAGAAACCTCCAAGCCTGAGCCCTGGATGAACTTGGCCCTGAGCAAACGCAGAAATCTGTGACATCATGAGTTTACCTCTGAGCAAATGCAGAGTGCGCCCACAAATCATAGCCTGAGCCTGGGGTGAGCTTGCCTCTGAGCAAATGCAGAGTACAGTCCCCTCCTCATATATACCGCCTGTCATGTTAATATATTCAAGCAGCAGAGTCTCCCCCTAGGCCCGGAAGATATAAGAGCAGGCCAGAGCCCGCATTTCTGTCCAGAAACCCACAAAAGTGCTTTACGCCCTCAGCGTGCCTTTAAGGTACCCATGGAGGATGCTCTGAAGCGCCCCTAGGCGCTCATGCATGTGCCTAAGCAGCGAGTGGCGATGCAGGCGGGTTACGAGGAAGGGCTGCTCTCGACCAGCTGCCCGCCGTCGCCCAGCAAACCGCCACGCGCAGAAGCTCCAGAAAAGCGGTGCTGTCTCTTTAACACGCTCCTCTTCTTCCGAAGCCCGGCCGTGAAGGAGGGAGTAAGCCAATCAGCGTCAGGGATATTTGCATGAAGGGGTTGCGGGAACTAAAATGAGAACAAAGTGGAAAGGTTTGAGGGTATATAGTCAGAAAATATTAATAAAGAAAGACAAAGAGCCACACATGAGAAAGGCATTGCCTAGCCAGGTACTATAGGAACGACAGACCCGAATAGAATTGCTCCGCCGTTTGCTTGCAAGCTCGTTGTATCTTGGAAGTACAAGCAAAACGAGAGGTTTATATACCGAAAGACTAATACGTGTTTGATGCCCGGATGATCCTCAGTGGTCTGGGGTGCAGGCTTCAAACCTGTAGCTGTTTAGCGACAGAGTGGTTCAATTCCACCTTTCGGGCGAGTAAATAAATACATTTAATTGTTTATTTTCAGAAAACCGAATGTGCAGTGGTTTCAAAACAAGTAGTGGCAAAATTGTGCAGTTTGTTTTTTTTAAAGAGAAACAGCAGCAAACGTTACTTGTTTTCTTCTCATTCTGAACCTGCCTCCATATCACGGGTAACCACCATAGAATGGAAGCAGGGAGCCATTAAAAACTCAATACCATAAAACAGCAGCAGTCTTCAACTGAAATGCTAAATTCACAGAAACAGCAGATAAGGAGGTAAGTCTGCTGACTGTACCTGTTCACCTTACAGGAGGGGATTCTCATCTGCATGTTTCTTCATACAAACCGACAAAATAAAAATAAGCATTCCAGGAAAGCGTCCAAAATATTGTATAGTAACTACAGATGTGGAGGCTAGGCTGAAAAAAAAACAGCATTAGGTAACTATATAAGCTTCCATGTTAATTTTGCAAAGCTGTAACTTTTTTATTCACCCCTTACTTCAAGCGGTGAAGTTACTTCAAACTGCGGAACATTAGAAAAAGGGCAGTCAGTCCTCACACTGCTGCTCCAAATCAGGTTTAAGAAGCCTGGACTTTTTACTTTTGATAACCATTATGAAATTTGCATAAGAGGAGATCTCTACTCAATCCTCATTAAGGCAGATGGGCAAATATTGTATTTATGCTTTAGAACCCTTCAGTGATTTATCCTCACAACACACCTGAAAGCGAGGCTGCAGTGAGGCCAAGCAACAACTATATTGGCCAAACTGGGATTTTAGCTGATAACACCAGAATGGGACTGGCTGCTATTTCTATTATTTGTAAATTATGCTCTAACCACTACACCATGCTGTCTCTCTGGTGGGTTAGGATCGTATTGTGCTGGTGATCTGTCAATTGCACTGACTTCTGGTCTGTTTCTGGGCTCAATTAAAAGTGCTCGTCTTAACCTTGTAAACTCCTTTTTGGCTGGGTCTAAGGTTTCTAATGGCCTGTGTCAGATCTTTAACAAAGTTTTTTTTGTCTTCCAACCATCCAAGATGGGACAGTGGTTACCAGGGAGATGGCAAGTTGGTGGTGGCTCCCCAATTATGCTATTTCAGCATCTAACATTTGTTTGTATTTTCCCAGGCTTTTCCTGATTTAATTTTATCTCTGTGCAGGGCTGATGGGTTCTTGCTGCTCATTTAGAGTCTGCTGCTCTTGGTAACGCTCATTTTATATACTTTAATTGTTGTAATTATATTTTGATCCTTTGTACGACACCCTGGGAACTTGTTCCAAGGATGAGAGCTGAAAATCTCTGTAATAAATGCATACATCAATAGATAACCTCCCAGGTCCAAAGTTAACTGTTCCTTGTCCATGATCCCAATGTTGCTGCCTTCTGAATCAGCAAATTAGTTCCACATTTTTAAAAGGTGATGTAGGAAGGATTGTTACATGGGCAGTCAGCATGTGCCCCAGTGCTGTGAATGATGTGGGCAGGCAAGTTGGGCTTTGTGGCACTCCTGGAGGGCCAGCAGGCCTTAGTTATAGTACAGAATCAGATCCACCTACTGCAATGGCCTGGATTAGGACCCATAAACTAACGCTGGGTCCCAGCAAGATGAAGGTTCTGTGGGTCAGTGGTAATTGGACCCAGGAATGAGGTGGGTAGCCTGTTCTGTGGTTAGGTGTGTGTCAAGCTGGACAAGGATAGCCTGGTCTTAATTATCCACAGACTAATAGCCTCTCATATAGACTACTGTGATGCACTCTACATGGGGCTTCCCTTGAAAATAGTCCAGAAGTTGCAGCTGGTGTAGAATACTGCAGCCAAGTTGTTATTGGGCTGCCGTCATATCCGTCCAATGCTGAAGGTACTGCACTGTAGACTACCTTGCCCAATTCAAGGTGCTGATGGAATGCAATGCCCTAAATGACCTGGGTTCTGTTTACATGACATTATATGTTTCCTAATAGCCATCACCCCAAGTCTTAAGATCTGCCAGAGAGACATTGTTTTGTGATCTTGAGGACCAGCGTAGCAGCAAGGTGGTGACACCAAACATGGCCTTCTCAGTGGTGGTGCCTTGTTTATGGAACCCTCCCCATTGAGATACGGCAGTTGTCCACACTAGCTATATTTAGATAACAGGCAAAACTTGTTTATATTTTCCAGTTCTTTGGAACCCCATAATATTGATGTCAGTTGCAGCTTAGGCTTGTTATTGCTGTTTTGCATGCATGCATGGATGAATGATTTTATTCTGTTATATTTTACATTAATGTTTTTTATTGTTGTATTTTATCTTAATGTTCCTGTTGTATGCTCTACTGTAGGCCACCTTGTGCTCTGATCTGGGGAGAGGGCGGTGTAGAAAATCTCTGAAATAATCCAACAAAAAAATTTCAGCTGTTCTGCATTTTTAAGAACCGTTCATTCTTAACAGGAAAGTGATCCTGTGTTGTATTCAGAAAGGAAACATCGACTACTGCCTTGCCTAGAATTTTGTATTTACAAAGAAGCTGGGTTCTACATTCCTGTATTTTCCAGCCCTCCCGTCTCTCCTGTCTCATAGAATCTTTTTGTACGCTTCTCTGACATTTGTTTGACTGTCCCACAATGCAACTTGGGAGCACAGCGAATTCCAGATGGCTATTTAATTTGCACAATTCCATCTGTTTCTGCAAATCAGCATGTCTGGGGCCATGGCCCATAATGAACTCTCTGAGTCCAAAAGCACTATGGTAGCCCTTTAAACACTGAACAATATGAAGTTTGGTGATGGGGTTTCATTGTCCCCAGAGGTAGCTTTGGAAAGAGAGTCTTTGTTCGTCAAATTGGCAACTCAGAACAGCTAATCTTGATGTCAGTTTCATAAATGAGCATGATAAGTCCTTTTAAATGTGCGGTTAGAAAATGAGCACGCTTTTGTGTCTGTCTGGTGTTTTTATTCAAGAAGCCGTTTGAGATTAAATCTAAGCAATCGAAGTCTATTCAACTGCTCCCGTCCTGTAAGCAACACATAAATAGGAGGTTGCGTGCTTTGTATTGAGCCAAGTTTGAACTGTACAGCAGGCCCAGCGCAAGACATTAGAGTAGTGCCACGGGTTGGCCATCCTCAGTTGTGGCCACACATTTTCCTGCTGCTGTCATAGTTGTGGAAGCAACACAGTGTACTGCACAATGCCAGATTAAATCCTGTGGAGGCCCCTAGGCAGTTGAAATCTCGGGAGGCCCCTTTGCAAATTATCTCCTAAAATTATCACCACACCTTAGACCCACTCAGTCTCCCCACTCTGGCTAGATCATATTTCCTAGGAAGGATGAGGGTCAAAAGTGGCTGTGCAGATCCAAGCATCTGGCCACATGAAACTCAGCCTACCACACCCGAGCAGGCGTCGTCTGAAACACCTCCTCAGGAATTGTCGCAAGCTGCAAGGTTGGTGCAAATCCAAGTGATTTTATCCTACCAAATTAGGATAGGGAACCAAATTAGTTTGGCTCGATTGCCACAGCCCCTTCACTACTCAAAAAAACAACTCTACTGGATGGCAAACTGAGGCTATAAAGCTGCTTCTTTGCCACCTTCATCACCATCTTGAGTGATCATGTGCTCAGGCAGGGACTTGGTTGTCCTTGCTATGAGACTGGGACCACTTGTTCTTCAGGTGTCGTGAGGCCATCTTCACAGCCCTCAGCTTCCCAGAAAACCAGGGAGCCACAGAGGCTCTGCAGTGACCGAGAGGGGACAGCTGTGTCCATGGACCTCCGCATCTCCCCATTTCACCGTGAGGCCAGGACCTCAACAGAAATCACCAGCCTTGTGGGTCAGAAAACCTTCCAGAACATTCAAATTCCATATGTCTCCAGGAGTAGACCATCTTCATAGAGTTTCCCTTCCCTGCAGAAAGCAGGGTTATTGCTATCAGTCCAAATCTCCCCGCTCCATCTTACGTCAGAAACACACAGAAAGATCTCTACAGTCTAATTACTTGGTTATTTGCAATTTGTGAGTGAAAATTAGCTGCGCGAGCACAAGCTGTTCCACTCCTTTCCAGTCCACCATGGAAGGAGAACTTTAAGTACAGGCAAGGTAATCATATGCCATTATGAAGAAAAAGTGGAGAATGGTCTCTTAAAATGTATGTTCCGAATATAGTTTGCTTTTATGCATATGAATGTGCTAATGCATCCCTGATCAAACTTACCAGTAATGCCTTCTCACAAATAATTTAACCCTATGAACAAGCCACTGAAAGTTTTATGAGGCTGGGGTCACGAATGTGTCACCCACAGGCAGTGTTACTTTTCTAGAAAAAGAGGTCCTGGAACTCACTGCAAACCCTTGTTCTTCTATAATCTCTATGGCGCCCACCTGAGAGGTGCCGGAACTGTGTTCCGGCAAGTTCTGGCTGAAAAAAGCCCTCCCTACAGGGTCAGTGGTGTCCTTGATAGCATCCCCTGGTCCCCACAAAGCTAGGGTTGCCATACAGTGGTACCTCGGGTTAAGTACTTAAGTTGTTCCAGAGGTCCATTCTTAACCTGAAACTGTTGTTAACCTGAAGCACCACTTTAGCTAATGGGGCCTCCTGCTGCTACTGCGCCACTGGAGCACGATTTCTGTTCTCATCCTGAAGCAAAGTTCTTAACCTGAGGTACTATTTCTGGGTTAGTGGAGTCTGTAACCTGAAGCATATGTAACCCAAGGTACCACTGTATTTCAAAAAGTAAAAACCAGGACACCCCAAAAGTGGAAGACCCTAACATTGTTGAGCTTTCTTTTATTTTTATTTTTTTTAAAGGTTTTTATTAAAATTTCAAAAATTATATAAAACAAAACAAAACAAAAATACAAAAATACAAACAGACAAGAGTAAAAAACAAGTATACTTTCAATCCCTTATTTTCTTGTAACTTACTTCCCCGACTTCCTCATACCTCCCCTTTCTGTATTCCAGTTTCTAATTTATTGATTCAGCGAATCCTTTCCCTTAATTTTCATTTAATTTTTGACCTTTCTTTTTTTTTTACTTATCCATTACAGCTGGAAACCACGTAAATTCTAAACCAGCGTCATACTAACATTCATTAATTTTGCAATGTTTCTTAAGATAGTCCTTAAATTTCTTCCAATCTTCTTCCGCTGTCTCTCTCCCCTGGTCTCGGATTCTGCCAGTCATTTCTGCCAGTCCCATGTAGTCTATCACCTTCATCTGCCATTCTTCCAGAGTGGGTAGGTCTTGTGTCTTCCAATACTTTGCAATGAGTATTCTTGCTGCTGTTGTAGCATACATAAAGAATGTTGTATCCTTCTTTGGCACCAATTGGCCGACAATACCCAAGAGAAAGGCCTCTGGTTTCCATTGTTGAGCTTTCTTTTAGGAAACCACCGAAACTGCTGAGCTTTATTTAGACAATCCCCAAAGTTTTTTTACAAAAACGCCAAAATTCCGCCTCTCCCCACATGACCTGACCCAGGCCCTCCATTTTTTCATTTGAAGCCCATGTCCACCGGAGGTCCAGAAGGTGTCAACATATAACCAGGGCTTCCTACTTGTAGAAACCTCTGTCCAGGGAGGTTTGCATGGTACCATCTTTATTTTTAGGTGCAAGACAAAACCTTCCCCCTCCCCCGGCTTTTGGCCCTTGATTTGAAGTGTTTTGAGTACTTTTCGCCCCTTTTGGTGGGTCAGGTTCCCTATGGCTTGCCTTTTTATTTGTATAGATATGTTTAAAGTTTTTACTGGTTTGTTTTTTTGTAATTGGTTTAAGTGTTTATACTGTGTAAAGTCACTTTGAGACATTTTTTTGTGAGTAAAGCAACAATGACAACAACAATGTCAATGGGCCCCAAAAGGTTGACAACCCCTCATATAAGATGATACAGCACAACTTTATATTTTCAGTTCAGGCTTTGAAGGACAAGGCAGCCTGTTGAATGAAAATAAGTAATAAAAGGACCCATTTCCTGCTCTTATACCAAACGAATTGATGTGCTAAGTGCAGTGTGTGACATTAAGATTTTTGTGCTTTATGAAGCACTCTGCTGCAAAAAATTATGTTTAATGTGAATTGTAGATTTCACTCTGTAGTCTACATGGATTGATTGTTTATGCCTCTATTTGCTTCTATAAACTCGCAGTTACTCTGGTATTTAGCAGCGGAGCTTCATAGAGTATGGAACTATTCCTTAGATGAGTAGACCGAATAAAAATCGATGGCATCATCCCAAAAGTGGTTGAAATGCAATCAATGGATGACCTAATCCCCAGCAAAGCAAATGACTGTTTTTGATCTTTTTGTCTAAATGGAGCTACAATGTGGTGTGGAGGATGTGTTTCTCTTTAGGGGCGAGCTGTGTGATTGACATCACTTTTGGTACATGGGTGACTGTCTTCTGAATCAGGGAGCATGTGCTTATGGGGGAGTGAGCACAACTGTGTCATCGAACTGTGCACATGATGCGTGCATTGATGTACACACAACAAAGTACCCTTTGGAGATGCCATCTGCAAGGGCTGGATCAAAGGCTGCAGGACTGCAAAGGGCAAGGCATCCACTCAGACTGGGGAAGCACTGAAGGAACAAAAGGGTCTCCAAATCAAAGAATTATTGAGTTAGAAGGGACCACAGGGATCATCTAGTCCAGGGGTTCTCAACCTGTGGGTCCCCAGATGTTGTTGGACTACAAGTCCCATCATCCCTGACCACTGGTCATGCTGGCTAGGAATGATGGGAGTTGTAGTCCCAAAACATCTGGGGACCCACAGGTTGAGAGGAATCTTTTGCCCAACATATGGCTCAAACCTACAACCCTGGGATTAAGAGTCTCATGCTCTGACTGAGCCCCTGTCCGAAACGCTGGAGAGTTGCTGCCAGTTTGTGTAGACAGTACTGAACTAGATGAACCACATGGCCTGGCAGCTTCCTATGTTCCTGCGCATGACTTGTGCTCCATACTGTTTTGACCTTCTCTGCTGCCACCTTCTGGGCCCGTCTGTCCACATCCTTCGTAAAGCACGGCACCCAGAACAGGACACACTAGGCCAGGTCTGTCCGGGGCAGAATAAAGGGGAATGATTCCTTCTTGTGACTGAGAAACAATGGCTCCGTTCAGACAGCCTAAAATCTCACATGCCGGTTTGTTTTTTTGCAGGAGTGCCTGGCATGCTGTGGTCCATGGGGTCATGAAGAGTCGGACACGACTAAACAACAACAACACACTGCTGACTCACATGCTGCTTGTGATCAGCGGTAATCCTGAGATCTTCTTCACAGGTGCTTCTGCTGCCAAGCCAGGCGCCTCCCATCCTTTGAACTATGGTGATGAACCTGATAGAATAAACCCTCCATTTTAAAAAATAAAATAAAATAAGTTTTATTTTTACAGTATGCTGCCCCAAAGGCTACAGTATATGCATTTAGAGAGACAACTTCAGGCCATAAAGAAAAAGAATTTGGTAAACCAAGAGCAGACGATGTTTGTGTGGAAAGTTCTGTAGCTCTTCCGCAAGGCCTCTGCTTTGCTTCCTTGGCCTAAAGAGCCACAGCAAAGCAGCTCCTTCAAGGAACAGACAACCTGAAGTTGGAATTCCAGTAGAGGGCTCTAATGCTATAGCAATAGAACTGACAGAAGGGCAGATTGGCACACCTAGTGGTGGAGAGCGCAGGGCCCTTTTGAAAGTGATGTTAATTAATGAGTCGCTAAGGAAAAGTCACCACATTCCACCCAAAGGACTGGCCTTGATCCCCCACCCCACCCCTGGCTGCATCCAGTTCATTGCAAAGGAGACGTGGAAGCTGTCCTTTGTACGCACCACAGGGAGAAAGTCCACATGCAGGCTGAGTTTCATTCGGCTGCCAACTCCAAGAGTGTTGTTTTTCTTGTCTTCTCGTTTTTCAAGGAGCATTTAGCCAGATGGCCTGGGTGGTTCCCCCCCCCTGTGTGTGTGTGTGTGTGTGTTTAAATGCATTGTGCGTTGGTTGGATGTGCGTTTGAAGGAGCTGCCAGCTTTGCAAAAAAAGGAGAAATGGGAAGAAGGAGCAAAAGAAAGTGCCATTTGGTGTCTATCCCTGGTATCTGGCCAGCTCTCTGTTCTAAGGAAGGGGGAATCTTAGAAGTCACATTTCAGTCTCAGAGAAGCTTCCATAAGAATAGCAGGAACCAGGACAAAAGTCCATCAAGCCAAGCATTCTGTTGCCAGCAGTGATGGCCAGCCAAAAAAGCTTTAGGAGGATTAAAGACCAGTGTTGGCTCCTGTTCTTTGTCTCCGGCAGCTGATATTTAGACATGTTTGGGTGCCCATTAATGCATTGTGAAAAGGAAAAGGAAAGAGGGCCCCAATTTGCAAAAGATTTGCATACACCAATGTGTGTGTGTGTATATATATATATATATATATATATATATATATATGCACATTTATAAAGAATTGCCCATAACTTAAACAGAAATGCACTGCCTCTCACCATAGCGAGGGAAGATTGGGATCAGGCGCTGAAGAAGGGTGCACTCGTGGCCCTTCATAGAATCATAGTCCAGCCCCCTGAAATTCAGGAATCTCAACTAAAGCATCCATGGCAGATGGTCATCAGATGATGCTGGACTGCAGCCTCCATCATCCCTGACCACTGGCCACGTTAGCTGGGACTGATGGGAGCTGCAGTCCAACAACATCTGGAAGGCCCTGAGTTCCCCACCCCGGTACTAACTATTGATGCACAATGACAAGGCCCCTGTGCTCTCTTCTTTAAAGCATCTATGGTCTGGATAGCCCTTCAAATTGAGGACCTATTCAGATAGAGGTCTGTCCCCTGACAGCCCTTCGGGTAGAGGACTGTCCTCTGTAAAGTGGGGCACAAAGACCACTCTAGTTAGTACATGGAGACTTCATTTAGCAGGTAAATTCCTATTGATAGACCTATTCACCATGCACTTGCTTTTGCTTTCAAAAAGTTTTCATTGCAGGAAGGTGGACTAGATGACACTCAGGAACACTTCCGACCAGTGGCGGAGCTTCATGCTCTGGCACCGGGAGTGGAGAGCAGGCGGGGTGTGGCTGGTGCGCGTTCTGGGGGCATGGCGCATTCCCTGGGGGCATGGTGCGTGTCCTGGGGGCATGGCGTGCCACCTATGGGGGCATGGTGCCCAACACGGCACCCCACTGGGATTGTGGTGTGCTCCCTCTACCCCTCTTCCTCCGCCAGTGCTTCCAACTCTACAGTGCTTTGATTCTAAGTCTTCTAAAGTTCTAGTTGTCTGTATCTTACAATAGCCAATGTCTTCTATTCACATGTATCACAAGTATACTTCTTTTTGTCTGACCTGAAGACTTCCTGCAAATCAACTTAATTGGTGACGCCACGCTGTGGAGAGAGGGAGGAAAATGTTGATTTATCTGCACTGTTTATAATTTTATAAAACTAATTGGTAGTAATAATTGGCAGGGCTGGCCCAAGACCATTTTTCTGCCTGAGATGAAACAGCAAATAGTGCTCCCGCTCAGGTCTAAGGTTCATAATACACAAGGCTGGCCAAGATATTTGCCATGTGAGACCACAAACGCCTTTACGTGGAAGTAAAAACAAAACAAAACACAATTTAGTTATTTGAGGTGATCACCTCAGTCTGCTCAATGGTAGGGCTGCCCCCGATAATTGCTGGTCAGGAAGACACCATCAGACTTGCAATAATGGTGGTGGAAGAACTGTGGACAATGAATCAAAGCTGGTTATATTTGAAAGTATATCCTGCAGTTGATGTGGTGAAGTGCTGTCAAAGAAGAGATGGTTGCACTTGGGGGGGGGGGAGAGAGAGAGCACTGGATTCATGTATTTCCCGATCACATCAAATTGTTTTCACTGAAATGACCTGAAATCAAGGACCATCGGGTCAACCAGTGTCTCCATAGCAACAGAAGCTGAGGGTAGTGCTTGGCATATAACTCAGATAACATTTCTTTTCTACAGTAATAAATCTACCATCGCATCCCTCTTAGAACAGCTTTGGTTAATCTCAATCACGTTCAGAGGCAAATTTGTTGACCAGAGCTCCTGCAGCTTTGGTAGGTGTGTATAGGGAATTTCAGCAGCTGTAGTTTGTGTCATCAAGGAGAAGGGGACGACAGAGGACAAGATGGTTGGACAGTGTTCTTGAAGCTACTAACATGAGTTTGACCAAACTGCAGGAGGCAGTGGAAGACAGGAGTGCCTGGCGTGCTCTGGCCCATGGGGTCACGAAGAGCTGGACACGACTAAACAACAAACTCTACCTGCTGAAATGTCCTCTTCGGCGCAACAATTCAAGGCAGGAACCCTTTCTCATCTGACCTTCTGACATAGGGTCACCTAGGGGAAGGAGTAGAAAAGGGTTGGGTACTTCTCCTTAGTATGAAGAGGAGGATTTAGTAGATGAGACTTGTTACACAAGGGTAAGATAGCCAGCCAATCAGCAGATAGCGAATCAAGATTTTTTTTAAATGATATTTTTCTTCACTTCTCACTTACCTCTTTGCCCCCCATGCCTCGTGCTGTGCCCCCCCCCCATTTGTACATTTTTCACCTGGGCCCCCCTTGTAATATCCCTTCCAACTCTAAAGATTCTGTGATTCTAAGAGTCAGGACAGACAAATTAACGTCTTTGCACAGTGCAGAGTTAAGCGGTGGAATTTGGATGGCTCTAAAAAATGGGATAATCAGATAGATTTATGGAGAAGCCATGAGGGCTATGTAATGCTTCCGCTGTCAGAGGCAGTATACCTCTCTATCACTTGCTGGGGTTCGTGGACAAGAAAATGCTGTGTGGGCTCAGGTCCTGCTTGTGGGCTTCCCATAGACATCTGGTTGGCCACTGTGAGAAGAGGATGCTGAACAAGATGGGCCTTTGGTCTAATCCAGCAGGACTCTTCTTACAGCCTCGGTCCAGGATACCTGAAGGAGCGTCTCCACCCCCATCGTTCTGCCTGGACACCGAAGTCCAGTGCCAAGGGCCTTCTGGCAGTTCCCTCGCTGCGAGAAGCCTGTGGAACACCTTTCCACCAGATGTCAAAGAGAAAAACAACAACCAGACTTTTAGAAGGTTTTAATAGGTTTTTTTGTATTTTAATATTCTGTTGGAAGCCACCCAGAGTGGCTGGGGAAACCCAGCCAGATGGGCAGGGTATAAATAATAAATTATTATTATTATTATTATTATTATTATTATTATTATTATTATTATTATTATTATACGTTCTTGAAAATAGGTCCAGGAGCTAAGCTGGGATTTGTGGCTGAAACACAGAATGGTGTCCTGGATATTCACAGAAGCTGCCCCCCCCCCCGGGCTAGTCTGTGTGAACAAGCAGCTTAAATTATTGCCTGCAGTAGCATAACCTACTTCACAGGGTTGTTGTGTAAATGGAACTAGTGATGGTAGGAAGTGCACTGCCCTTAGTAACTTGGAGGAAAGGCAGGATTCGAATATAACAAACAATGCTTCCACTCCCCATTCCTAAAAATAGGAATAAACTACAGTATTAGTCCTGGTGTGGAGGATGTTGATTCAGCAAAGACCCCTAAGATCTGTCACATTGGAGGTGGCTGCTACAACCAGACTTGACCAGCGTTGAAATAAAATAGATGAAACCTGTTTCTTATTTTTCAATCCATCTATATTTATATCGACAGCATTTCAAGCTGGCATATAATGCTGATGTATGAGTTCTTCCTCGGTCTTCCATTTCCGTCTGGTTTGTTTCCAGTCGCTTTATTTGATCACTTTTACTGCTTTTTCATGTCCCAAATAAAGGCAGCATCTGTTCCTATTTAGTTCTCAACAGCTGTGCTCTCTTCTGTTGTCCCTGTCTTCTGCATCTTCAGAGGAAAGAGTTAGGAGTTTGTCTGGGTTTCTTCACCATTGTGTTTGTTCAGTCGAATGGCCAATTGACAGCGTTTCCAGTAAATTAACTAGCAGGTTTCCCCTCCCCACAAAAATTTAATATAATCAGGTTCTGAAGGGGCAAATAAGTGGTTAACAGCACAGAAACATCTATTATCACATCTGCTATCCAGGATATTTTGATTTAAAACAATCTGAATGGAAATCATTTGAGCTAAACTGGCTTTGTTTCAACAGATTTGATTTGGGGTGCAATTCTAAGCCTGGAAGTCACACGGAATTTATTTATTTTATAATTACATATACAGTCATACTTCGGGTTACAGACGCTTCAGGTTGCATTTTTTTGGGTTACAGACCACCTGAACCCAGAAGTACCGGAACGGGTTACTTCCGGGTTTTGGCGGTCGTGCATGCACAGAAGTGCTAAATCGCGCTTTGCGCATAAGCACCAAATCGCAACCCATGCATGCACAGACGTGGGTTGCGAATGCTGCGGGTTACGAATGTGCATCACGCGTGGATCATGTTCGCAACCCCAGCATCCACTGTATATCTCACCCAGTGCTTTTTTTCTAAAAAAATGTTTAGGGGGGACTCTCATTTTGACTCAAGAAAATCACCATTTTATAGTTCAAATCGGGGAAAATAAATACAGTAAATGGACAAAAGGCCTCCATCAGGGTTTGCAATGGAACTGATGATTCACTGTGCTAGAGAAGAAACTTTTTTTAAAAATAAAAAATTGTAGTTTCTTTTCTCGTTAGATTCAAAAAATGTTTAGGGGTATGCGTACCCCTGCATCCCCCCAGAAAAAAGCACTGATCTCACCTTTCCTCTGAGAAGTACAATGGGGCATACATGATTCTCCCCGCCATTTTTCCTCACAATAACTCTGTGACGTTTAGATTGACTGTGCCTGCCTCTGTTGTATCTTATTGTGAGAGTGTTTTTCCCCACTGATATTGTGATTTCAATTCTCATAACCCTCCATAGGTATTGCATATGCATTTAAAAAGGCAGTGTCAAAATTTCCCATCGTAGAATTGTAGAGCTGGAAGGGGCCATGGGTCATCTAGTCCAACCCCCTGCAAGGCAGGAATCTTTTGCCCGACATGGGTCTCGAACCCATGACCCTGGGTAGGAGTCTCATGCTCCACTGACTGAGAGTAGACCCATGGAAGTGAATGGTGCATGCTAGTCATGGCTCGCTTGTCCCATTTATTTAAATGGCTATACTCTAAGCCTGATTAAGATCCAACCCTATATAAATCAGTAAAATAAAATGCAATTTGCACCTTTGTGGTTCACACCAGTCCTGTGGTGCTCTCTTGGAAGAGAGATGGTTAATATTAAAACCAGCCTAGGATTTCAATGGTGGTATTTCCAGCTGGTTTTTCTCCCCCACCTTCGCAATATACGCCATCCATAAATTGGGTATATTCTCTTTGTTTACTTTTATTTTGACCCACGAAAAATAAACTAGAATCTCACAGGCCCACGACAGTTTTGTGACTTTCGTCCCAATGTGGTTCCACTTGGAGAACTCTGGGGTGGATTTTTTTTAGTTCCACTTCCCCCCATCCTTGCCCTTTACAGATATGACAGTTGTAGATAGTGGAAGTAATAGAGCCCTGCAGGGGAGAAATTCTTTTCTATAGCTCTTTGTGTAATCTCAGTTCGTTATTGCTAAAGAGATCTCTGACCAGGAGGCAAATGGTGCAGTAGGAGCCAGAACTATATATAGCCAAAAGCTCCTAAGGGAGCAGAAAGCCAGCGAGGCTCCTGCCTGACACACACAGATGCCTGGAAAAGCTTGTGTGGATCTCGGGGCCTTTGTTCATGTATCAGTGGCGCGTCTCTTTATGGTGCAATGGAGACCTGATCTAGATGTTGCTTCCTGGGGCTCCTTATAGCAGACGCTGTCAAAGGTCACAGGAGATTGGGTTTTCAGAGCTAAGCAGGGCTGATTCGTGCATGTACAGTGGTACCTCTGGTTGCGAACGGGATCCGTTCCGGAGGCCCATTCGCAACGTGAAAAGAACGCAACCTGCAGCGGCGTGTCTGCACACACGCTGGTTGCGATCCGCCGCTTCTGCGCATGCGTGTGATGTCATTTTGCGCGTCTGTGCATGCACAAGCGGCGAAACCCGGAAGTAACCCTTTCCGGTACTTCCGGGTCGCTGCAGAACGTAACCTGAAAGAATGGAACATGAAGCGGACATAACATGAAGTATGACTGTTTTGGAAATGTCTCAGATACAATATTGCAGTCGTACCTCGGAAGTCGAATGCCTTGCAAGTCGAATGTTTTGGCTCCCGAACGCCGCAAACCCGGAAGTGAGTGTTTATGGTTTGCAAAGGTTCTTTGGAATCCGAACGTCCTTCACAGGTTCTGCGGCTTCCGATTGGCTGCAGGAGCTTCCTGCAGCCAATCGGAAGCCGCACCTTGGTTTCTGAATGTTTTGGAAGTCGAACAGACTTCCGGAACAGATTCCGTTCAATTTCCGAGGTACGACTGTATTATTATTATTATTATTATTATTATTATTATTATTATTACAGTTTATATAATCATAGAATTGTAGAATTGGAAGGGACCCCAAGGATCATCCAGTCCAACCCCCTTCAATGCAGGAATCACAGACACCTAAGAAGTTTCCATGAAACCTACAAAAAAATGTAAACAATCATAAACTGCAACATACAGTGGTACTTCTGGATACGAATGGGATCCGTTCCAGAGCCCTGTTCGCATCCTGAAGCGAATGCAACCCACATCTGTGCGTCTGTGTGTCCACGGGTCGCGATTCGACGCTTCTGTGCATGTGCGTGACGTCATTTTGAGCGTCTGCGCATGCACAAGTGGTGAAACCCGGAAGTAATGCATTCCGTTACTTCCAGGTCGCCGCAGAGCGTAACCCGAAAATGCTCAACCTGAAGCAACTCCAACCCAAGGTATGACTGTAAAATCATAAAAAAGAACAATGCATGGCAACAACAGTCATGGAATAACTATCAGGGGCTGGTGTCAGGAGTGGGTCAGCAATAACTCACACGGCTTCAGTGAAGCTAACTCTTTATTCAAAGAAACAAGACAGTCCAGGAAGCCAGGCCTAGTGAACACAGCAGCTCTTCCTGGTGGAACTTGCCCCTATGAGGCAGTTGTGAGGACTGAAGGTCCCGCCTTCCCACAGCTCCCTGAGTCTCCTCCTTCAGTTTCTTCCCAAGCAACCTGAGACTCCCTTATCTTGTCTGTCTTTGCTCCTCCCTCTTCATACCTCTTCAGGATCTGGGAGACCAGGGTAGCGGGCAGCGTTTGGTCGTAGCAGGAGTGGGAGACAGCCTGGCTTATTCAGCAGCCTGGCTCATCTCAGTCTCTTGACCCCCCTCATCTCCAGCTCCTGTGTCTGATTCTGGACTTCCTTCTGCCATGGACTTTTCCTGCTCACTAAATCCTGTTGCCTTTTCAACTTCTGATACCTCCTCCTCCCCACAGTGCAAACAATTTTCTCAGAAAGGGAAAATTCTGGTTTATTAGGCTTGGAATAAGTGTCTTCCATTCTACAGTTCTACAACTCTAAAAGGAGCTCATCAAATGCTATGTGAATTTCATGCTGGTTAGGTAGTATGGGCTGTTTTTGAACATATCGACTGTATGCAGGGGACGCGGGTGGCGCTGTGGGGTAAACCACAGAGCCTAGGGCTTGCTGATCAGAAGGTCGGTGGTTCAAATCCCTGCAACGGGGTGAGCTCCCGTTGCTCGGTCCCTGCTCCTGCCCACCTAGCAGGTCAAAAGCATGTCGAAGTGCAAGTAGATAAATAGGTACAGCTCCAGTGGGAAGGTAAACGGTGTTTCTGTGCGCTGCTCTGGTTCACCAGAAGCGGCTTAGTCATGCTGGCCACATGACCTGGAAGCTGTACGCCGGCTCCCTCAGCCAATAAAGTGAGATGAGCGCCACAACCCCAGAGTCGTCTGCGACTGGACCTAATGGTCAAGGGTCCCTTTTCCCTTTCCCTTTACTGTATGCAGATTTTATTTCAGTTTTATTGTCAAGTCTTTCCCTCAAAGAGTTCTGGAAATTGTAGTATTGTGAGAGCACTTTTAGAGATTCCCATAGCTGCATGCACACTGCACAGAACTATAGTTCAAAGCGTTCCTCAGAAGAGTGGACAGCCTTTAATCAGTTTAAGTCTGTGATATAGATGCTTTTGTGACTGACTCCAACTACAAAAGCTGAGGCTGCTGAACAGACTCTTGGGCTGGGACATTGGGGTTTTTGTTGTTGCTGCTATTATTAATTTTTTGTATATTTTTAAATCTCTTTATGATTTACAAGGCGATTGCTCGGTTTGGTTTTGTGTTTTTTAATGTGTTTTCTTTATTTGTGACTACTGTTGTTGTGTTTGTCATTGTGTAAATATTTTCATGTTTTTAGCAGCCTTGAACGTGGATTTAACTATGGAACGAATTAAACGATGAAGATTTCAAAGGCAGCAGCCTTTGGGAAGTGGTTACTTTTGTGATGCTAGAATCATTTATTTTCACCAAAGCTGTTGCAAGCTGGCCATTTAGCAAAGGAGCTGTGGGTGATGCTTATCCCTGAGCTGTAACAGCCACATCCTTGCTCTAACAGTTTTTAAAACTCCAGCTTGGACTTTGTGGTCAGTGGGCATTACAAAAGAGCAACACACACATCCTCTCCCCACATCTTCTCTCCCTCTCCACACACCCCACCCCGCCAGATTGAAATCACAGCACGGTGTTTCTAGACAAGTTGTTATGTAATCCTCCCCCCCCCCCACTTCCGAGGGTGTCACAGGAGAAAGGACAGATGGACAGCTCTTATGAAATAGAAAGAGGAAAGACGATCTTCTGGCAGGGAATGAGCAAAGGTCATCCTATGCTCTGTGTGCGTCAGCAGCAGAGAGTTCAGACCTGCATATGTTGCGAGGCCGAGTAGGATTGGAAGTGACTTGACAGAAAATAAAAACAGGTTTGGGGAACTAACCCAACCAAGGAAGTTTCTTATGCAGCAAATGTCTGCTGAAAAGGGAGAGTTGAGGTATTCATTTGCTGCTCATCTCCCTTTGGTGTTTTGCACTTCCTTCTTTCATAAACAGGGATGGAGAACCAGTGGCAGCCAAATGCTGTTGGACTCCAATTCCCATCAGCTCCAGCTAACATGGCTAATGGATGGGGATGATGGGAGTTGGAGTTAATCAACATCTGTGTAGAGCATCTCACTAAGCTAGTGCCCTCTGGATACAGTGGTACCTCTGGTTAAGAACTTAATTCGTTCCGGAGGTCCGTTCTTAACCTGAAACTGTTCTTAACCTGAAGCACCACTTTAGCTAATGGGGCCTCCCACTGCCGCCACCGCGCGATTTCTGTTCTCATCCTGAAGCAAAGTTCTTAACCCGAGGTACTATTTCTGGGTTAGTGGAGTATGTAACCTGAAGGGTCTGTAACCTGAAGCGTCTGTAACCCGAGGTACCACTGTATTTTGAATTGAAAAACACCCAGAAAATCAGTCACGTTACCCAGCTCCCACCTTTAGTGAGGGAGTCTGTCACAGAGCCAAACCTTGTGAGTCTTTCACACCTGATCATTGTCATGGCTGAATGGAAAAGACCCACATGATTGACTTCATCTATGTGACTGGCATGGGACGTGGGTGGCGCTGTGGGTTAAACCACACAGCCTAGGACTTGCCGATCAGAAGGTCGGCGGTTCGAATCCCCGTGACGGGGTGAGCTCCCGTTGCTTGGTCCCTGCTCCTGCCAACCTAGCAGTTCGAAAGCACGTCAAAGTGCAAGTAGATAAATAGGGAAGGTAAATGGCATTTCCGTGCGCTGCTCTGGTTCGCCAGAAGCGGCTTAGTCATGCTGGCCACATGACCCGGAAGCTGTACACCGGCTCCCTCGGCCAATAAAGCGAGATGAGCGCTGCAACCCCAGAGTTGGCCACGACTGGACCTAATGGTCAGGGGTCTCTTTACCTTTATGTGACTGGAATGTTCCCATGCTCCCTGGTGCCACGGGAACATCTCTCTGGGAAGTGGCTGCCATGCTACTAAGGACATGTCCACACTTCCACTTGTCCTGAGTGTAGAAAGCACACGTCTGAGAGGATTTTTGTTTGTCCCAGGCTTCTTAGGCAATGGTCCGTGCGGTTTTTCATTTGTCCTTCCGCTTTACCCCAGAAAACCCCTCTTACCACTGAATCAGAACCAAGTCAATCCGCAGAAAAACTAATTGATGTTTGTTCTAATTTAGCAGTGAACAGCAGGTTTCCACCTGGGAAAGCAGAGGTGGAAGTGTGGCTGAGCCCTTTGCGGATATGGGAAAAGAAAGCAGATACTTCTGACCAAGGCAACCATACTGCCACAGGAATGCATGCTTACTTGTATGAGCAAAGGATGCACCGAGCATGGGCTGCCTTGCGCTTCTTGGGCTGGCTAGCTGCCTGCTTATTTACTGTGGGAAGCTAACACGAACCGCTGGGAAATGTATGCGAGTTTCGTGCCCTGATCTCTTTTTCTTAGTATTTGTTATGCTTTGGCAACTGACAGTTAAGAGCACATAGAAAATAGGAGCACCAGGCCAATATTTACATTGTTCTGATATATTTAGCCTACCACTCATCTCTTCATTGGTCTCTCTTTCTTTCTCTTGAGGGTTTCACCTCAGCAGCTAGGTTACAGGTGCAGGGTTTTCTCTGCCAACATTGCAGGTGACTCCCTTGCCTTCTTAGCGAGTGCCAGGAACAGAGCCACACCTGTTTGGCAAAGAACAAGGACATGGTTGCATCCTGAAGGCACACAGGGGATCATGTACACAATGATGAGTTCTAGAAAGGAAAGGAACATTGCAATCACAACGTGACAGGCCTTTTATTTTCTGTACTCAGGAAAAAGGTTTGGCATGATCCTGGAAGGCTCTTTCTCTCTCTCTCTTTTTTTTTTTTTTTGGAAACGGGCATATTCTCTGTTGAAACAGGTAACTTCATGTTCGAAATAGCTGCCTTAAAAAACATCAACAACAAAAGCTTAGTTCTATACGCCATTGGTCTTTAACCAGCAGGCTATGACCCACAATATACTTACGGCTAAATAACGCTAAGATCATTCATTGCATTATCTTCTCCCAGTTCTCCATTATCTCTATATTTATTTATTTTAATAATTTCTTACTTGCCCGTTAGCACTGGCTCCCAGAGCAGCTTACCAATAAAAACACTGCAATATTCAGACAAAACAAACCAATCGCAGCAGGCAGTAAAAATCCAACATCAAAGCTATGTTGAAAGACTAAATTAAGCTAAACTATAAAAGGCCTGAGGAAAGGAAAAAAAGAAGACCACCCACCCCTGAGGACAACACTTCTGGCTTTTCTCTGATTTCCCCACTCTAGTTAGAGAAAATAAGGGGCTTGTAGGGCAGTTGTAGGGCAAGCTTGTCAGAGCTTGTAGGGCAGTTTGATCCATCTTTTAGATTTAGGGGAGCTAGTCTCAAACGTTTGTTGGGGGAGATATAGGTTTATTTGGGGGGATTTATTTGTCCTGTCTTCACGCTTTTTATGATGGAGGACCGCTGTAGTCACCCCCAACGACACCTTCTCAAGATGGAGGGTGAGGGAACAGCTGCAGTCGCCTGTGGTTCCTGCGCAATGTTTGCCATCTTGCCAAAGGTTGCAGGCAGCTTTACCTGCAGCAATTGCATGTTGATTGCCCTCTTAAAAGACAAAGTCCAGCAACTGGAGGAACGTGTAGCTACGCTCCAAAGAATTAGAGAGCTGGAGCTCTTCTTGGAAGCAACAGAGCACACCGTCTCCACCAAGGAGGAGACAGGGGACTCCCCTGAGAAGGAGGCTAGTTCACCAACACAGGAGCCAGATATATGGAGAAACGTGACTCAAAGAAGTAGGAGGCCCAGGGTTCGCTCTGATTGTTTAGAAATACGCAATCGCTTTGAGGTCCTTTCCCCTAGCATGGAAGACGAAGAGCAGACTCCATTTGAGGATCTCTCCCTCATTACAGTCGATCAGGTATATGAAGACGAGCAGCAAAGGCAGTCTTCAGGGAATGTGCAGGCGACCTTGGAACGGACAGCTCACGGAAGAACCCCGACCAGACCTAAGAGGAGGCGTGTAGTGGTGATAGGGGATTCCCTACTGAGGGGAACAGAAGCAGTGATCTGTGGGCCTGACAAGATGTCTCGGGAAGTGTGCTGTCTCCCCGGGGCTAAGATCCAAGATGTAACTGAACGACTGCAAGGAATCATAAAACCCACTGACAAATACCCCTTCCTCTTGGTTCATGTGGGAACCAATGACACTGCAAGCAATAGCCTCCAGAAGATCAAAAGAGATTACGAGGCTCTGGGCAGGAAATTGAAGCAATTAAATGCACAAATTGTCATCTCATCTGTCCTCCCAGTTGAACGACGTGGCCCAGGGAGAGAGGGAAAAATAGTGGAAGTGAACAACTGGCTTCGCAAATGGTGTAAACAGGAACGGTTTGGATTCTTAGATCACGGAATGCAGTTTCTTGAAGATGGACTTCTGGCAAGCGATGGGCTGCACCTCACAATGGTTGGTAGGAATGTTTTTGCAAAAAATCTCAGAAACCTCATCAGGAGGGCTTTAAACTGACTAATGTGGGGGAGGGAGACAGTGCTCCTGAAGGTAGGAGTCTATCAATTGATGAAGATGATCATCCAAATGTCATAGACCGAATGGAGCAAACAGCACGCAGACCTAGTGGTGGGAGGAAAAAATCCTTAAATAAGAGACACGGGGGAATGATTAATGGACTTCAATGTCTGTACACTAATGCGCAAAGTATGGGAAATAAACAAGATGAGCTTGAGCTCTTGGTACAGCAAACTAAATATGACATAATAGGCATCACTGAAACCTGGTGGGATAAGTCCCACGATTGGAATGTAATAATGGAGGGATACAATCTATTTCAGAGAAACAGACCAGACAAGAAAGGAGGAGGAGTGGCGTTATATGTCAGGGATGTGTATACCTGTGAAGAGATCCAAGATTTAGAACCTCAAAGCCAAAGTGAGAGCATTTGGGTCAAAATTAAGGGAGAGAAGAATAACAGTGACCTCATTGTGGGAGTTTACTATAGATCCCCAAGCCAAACGGAGGACATAGATGATGCCTTCCTGGAACAGATGGCCAAGCATGCAAAAGGAAGGGAGATAGTAGTAATGGGGGACTTCAATTACCCGGATATTTGTTGGATGTCAAACTCAGCCAAGAGCATAAGGTCAAACAGATTCCTCACTGGCCTTGCAGACAACTTCATTGTCCAGAAAGTGGGAGAAGCTACAAGAGGAACAGCCATTTTAGATCTGGTCCTAACCAATGTTGATGACCTGGTTAGTGGGGTAGAAGTGGAAGGATCATTAGGCGCGAGTGATCATGCTCTTCTGAAGTTTACTATACAGCGGAAAGGAGCAGCCAAGCATACTAGGACTCAATTTCTCGACTTTAAGAAAGCCGACTTCATAAAACTTAGGGAAGTGCTGGGTGAGATCCCATGGACAGTAATACTAAAAGGAAAGGGAGTTCATGATGGCTGGGAGTTTGTTAAGAGGGAGATAGTAAAAGCACAACTTCAGGCAATACCAATGAGACGGAAACATGGAAGGTGCCTAAAGAAGCCAGGGTGGCTATCTAAAGAACTTTTAACTGAGTTAAGATTAAAAAAGGATGTGTACAAAAAATGGAAAAGGGGGGAAACCACCAAAGAGGAATTCAAACAAATAGCCAGCACGTGTAGACACAAAGTCAGAAAAGCTAAAGCACAGAATGAACTCAGGCTTGCTAGAGAGGTTAAAAGCAACAAAAAAGGCTTTTATGGGTATGTTCGTAGCAAAAGGAAGAACAAAGAAACAGTGGGGTCACTCAGAGGAGAAGATGGTGAAATGCAAACAGGGGACACAGAAAGGGCTGAACTCCTCAATGCCTTCTTTGCCTCAGTCTTCTCCGATAAAGAAAACAATGCCCGACCTGAAGAATTTGGAGCAAATGATTCAGCAGAGGAAACACAGCCCAGAATAACTAAGGAGATAGTACAAGAATACTTGGCTAGTCTAGATGTATTCAAGTCTCCAGGGCCAGATGAACTGCATCCAAGAGTATTAAAAGAACTGGCAGATGTGATTTCAGAACCACTGGCAGTCATCTTTGAGAATTCCTGGAGAACAGGCGAAGTCCCGGCAGACTGGAGGAGGGCAAATGTTGTCCCTATTTTCAAAAAGGGGAAAAGAGAGGACCCAAATAATTACCGCCCAGTCAGTCTGACATCAATACCAGGGAAGATTCTGGAGCAGATCATTAAGCAAACAGTCTGTGAGCACCTGGAAAGGAATGCTGTGATCACCAATAGTCAGCATGGATTTCTGAAAAATAAGTCATGTCAGACTAACCTGATCTCGTTTTTTGACAGAATTACAAGCCTGGTAGATGAAGGGAACGCAGTGGATGTAGCCTACCTTGATTTCAGCAAGGCATTTGACAAGGTGCCCCATGATATTCTTGTAAAGAAGCTGGTAAAATGCGGTCTTGACTATGCTACCACTCAGTGGATTTGTAACTGGCTGACTGACCGAACCCAAAGGGTGCTCATCAATGGTTCCTCTTCATCCTGGAGAAGAGTGACTAGTGGGGTGCCACAGGGTTCTGTCTTGGGCCCGGTCTTATTCAACATCTTTATCAACGACTTGGATGATGGACTCAAGGGCATCCTGATCAAATTTGCAGATGACACCAAACTGGGAGGGGTGGCTAACACCCCAGAGGACAGGAACACACTTCAAAACGACCTTGACAGATTAGAGAACTGGGCCAAAACAAACAAGATGAATTTTAACAGGGAGAAATGTAAAGTATTGCACTTGGGCAAAAAAAATGAGAGGCACAAATACAAGATGGGTGACACCTGGCTTGAGAGCACTACATGTGAAAAGGATCTAGGAGTCTTGGTTGACCACAAACTTGACATGAGCCAACAGTGTGACGCGGCAGCTAAAAAAGCCAATGCAATTCTGGGCTGCATCAATAGGAGTATCGCATCTAGATCAAGGGAAGTAATAGTGCCACTGTATTCTGCTCTGGTCAGACCTCACCTGGAGTACTGTGTCCAGTTCTGGGCACCACAGTTCAAGAAGGACATTGACAAACTGGAACGTGTCCAGAGGAGGGCAACCAAAATGGTCAAAGGCCTGGAAACGATGCCTTATGAGGAACGGCTAAGGGAGCTGGGCATGTTTAGCCTGGAGAAGAGGAGGTTAAGGGGTGATATGATAGCCATGTTCAAATATATAAAAGGATGTCACATAGAGGAGGGAGAAAGGTTGTTTTCTGCTGCTCCAGAGAAGCGGACACGGAGCAATGGATCCAAACTACAAGAAAGAAGATTCCACCTAAACATTAGGAAGAACTTCCTGACAGTAAGAGCTGTTCGACAGTGGAATTTGCTGCCAAGGAGTGTGGTGGAGTCTCCTTCTTTGGAGGTCTTTAAGCAGAGGCTTGACAACCATATGTCAGGAGTGCTCTGATGGTGTTTCCTGCTTGGCAGGGGGTTGGACTCGATGGCCCTTGTGGTCTCTTCCAACTCTATGATTCTATGATTCTATGATTCTAAGGGGAAAGCTCCAGGAGAACACAGAAGAACAACAGCTATATGGCAGTGGTATGTCTGCCCTGTAAAAAACGAGAGGATTGTGCTGACTTCGTGAAACCAATTTTTGAGTGCATCTTCTTTAATAAAACTAGACAAATACCATGCCTTTTTCACTGTGTCACTGTAATGTTTTTCAGGCCTTAAAGAAGGGCTCTGCACCATGCTGGAGCCCGAACTAGTGCCCAGTTCCTTCTCTCTATCCCTCTTTAGGCTTCTCTCCTAACGCTATTATGGAACATTTGACCAGGGGACTCAGCTATACAGTGGTACCTCCGCTTAAGAACTTAATTCGTTCTGGAGGTCTGTTCTTAACCTGAAACTGTTCTTAACCTGAAGCACCACTTTAGCTAATGGGGCCTCCTGCTGCCGCTGCGCCGCCACTGCACGATTTCTGTTCTCATCCTGAAGCAAAGTTCTTAAATTGAAGTACTATTTCTGGGTTAGCGGAGTCTGTAAACTGAAGCGTATGTAACCTGGAGTGTATGTAACCAGAGGTACCACTGTACAGCTGCAAATAAAATGTTTTAAGTTTGTTGTAAAGTGCAATATACAAATGTGACAGTAGATGGTGACAGTGAGCGATGGCAATCTCAATGTGTTTTTCAAAACTTTTTTTTTTAAAGCATTTTCACAGCATTTTTTATATGTGTGTAGATTCCACCCAGGACTGGTTTCCATGGTTTGCTCCCCCATCGCCCTGATCCATGGTTGGGGAAATAAACAACGCCTCTGAGGCTGTACCCTTTCCTTAAAGGCTCAGCCAAGTAGTGATCGCTGGTTTCTAGGGGCCCCGGTTCAAGACCCGCCTTGGCACCCTAGAGACTGTCACAACAGAAAATACCTGTCTCCCACCTACTTCAGCTGGTGGTGGAGACACAGAACAGGGCCTCTGAGATTGGTCTTGAGCCATATATGAGACTTAGGTGGAGTGGAAGTTGGAACATTACAAATGTTTGGTAAACATTTATTATATGAAATGCTCACTACAACACACACAGACTCACCCCATTTATCTATCTTCATATTTTCCTTAACTGCCATGGCTTTTGCTTCTGTAGAACAGGGTGTTCTTTTAATCTTTAGATTTGGATTTGCACCACATATTTATAAAGCCAAAAGGAGGTTTGACAGCTTTTGAAATCAAGAGGATCTAGGGTGGAGAAAGGAGCTTGTAGTACCAGGAAGGTCTAGAAGCAGAGTTCAATGCAAAAGCTCTTAAGGTCTATAGTGTTAAACCTAAAATGACTGATAACGGTGGGTGGGGAAATTGACCTTTCCCCTTTGCTTTCCTGGCAACTAGCCTGAAACAAACAGAACCCTTCTAGACCAGTTTTTTTTACTTGTCATTTGGCAACCATCCTTGAAAAGGTTTCCTAGATTCCACTAGAATAATTAAGCTTGTGTTGCTTCCCACCTCTTAATAACTTAGCTGCATCCTGGTTATATTTAACATATATTGAAGGTTTATTTTCTTAGATATTTTTTTCTATAGAGAGGAAATGATGAATACTTATTAATACTAGGAATGAAACCCAAAAAAGCTTATCCCTGCTTTCTATTATTGTCTCCCAGTGACCACAGGCAGTATTAATGTTACTATTCTCTTCCTTGATATATGCTGTTTCACATTGTGTTTCTATACCCAAAATGGCTAATATTCTACATTATGCATTTTGTAATCAAATCATCTAGTGAGGGGAGTAAAGAAAATGTATTTTTAAAAATAATTATTAAAAATCTCTTTTGAAATGAGTCTATATGGGAGCACATCACTGTGGAAAAGACAGAGCCTGTCTCCATAAGATCTCCAGCGACTGTTGAAACCAGGAAGGTTAGGCAGAGCCAGACTGTCTGGCCTCTTCACTGCTGCGTATCACAAGCTACATATCGCAATTTTGAAAATATATAAAGTGAAGTATGTTTGGGGCGAGAGATGAGGGATGCAAAGTTTCCCTTTAGGAAGCAGCCTTATCCTGAGTCAGACCAAAGGTCTGTGAGTGACAAAGCTGAGGGAACTTGAATACACACACACACACACACACACACACACACACACACACACAATTGTAGAATACTACAGTGGTACCTCGGGTTACATACGCTTCAGGTTACAGACGCTTCAGGTTACAGACTCCACTAACCCAGAAATAGTGCTTCAGGTTAAGAACTTTGCTTCAGGATGAGAACAGAAATCGCGCGGCAGCAGCAGGAGGCCCCATTAGCTAAAGTGGTGCTTCAGGTTAAGAACAGTTTCAGGTTAAGAATGGACCTCTGGAATGAATTAAGTACTTAACCCGAGGTACCACTGTATCTTCTAAACTCAACTCAACAACCTCACAGTCAGCATTATATCAACACCATTCAGTTCCCCCCAACAGCCACAAGAATAGCTTCTGAAAGACCCTTTTGCCATGAAAGGAGGAAAAGGAAAAGGAAAACAGCCTGCTGAACTGCCACCCCTCAGCTCCCTGATGTGGTGACTCCTCCCTCATCCAACTGTCACCACAGAAACTTCTGAAGAACCATCTTGCCCTGCAGGGTGTGGAGAAGGAGCCGTTACTACAGCTTGTTCCCTTTACTGTAACATCTTTTCAATAGATGCTTCTTGTTGTAATCATCTTTTGCGAAATCACCTTGTGAGGTTCGTCTCAAAAGCAGCATATAAAGAATTCAAATAAATAAATGTGGAGATATGTGCTCTCCCCCCCCTTGAGGCTGAAGAAAAAGTAAAATAGAATTCAATCCCTTTTGAGAAGATGTGCCAAATTCACATCAAAACCCTTTGTTCTTATTTATTCTTTGCCATCAATGGGGGGGGCTGGGTAGTGAAATAACCAACTCTTTGCAGACAGGTAGATAGTTTTTTTAAAAATGAAACTGGTTGATGATGTCTTAAGATGCAAAGGAGTTTAACTCCCAACTTGGCTGAAATAAACTATCTTGAGTGTTGCTTTAAGATTCTACAAATTCTGCAGTCAGATCTCATTTCAGGTTTTGCTCCAAAGGAGGCAACGAAAGAGGATCAGACAAAAGGATCCTAATGGCAGCACTATCTGATCACCCCAAATGTTCCCTCTTCTCTTTAACATGTTCCTTGAAAGCCTATTTTTTGCACAATGGATATAGGTTTCTAAAGGACTGTTCAGAACACTGATAATAAATTTTGCTTGTATATAGCTGAAATGGAAACAAGGCAGAACATGTAAAACAAAATCAGCAGGGCCACCAACAGACCTGTCAAATCAACTCCCAATGAGGATGTCATGTTACTCCAGAACTCGGTTTTACTGTCAGCCATTTGTTTTCATGCCACATAATATCACATTAACTAGCTGTTATTATGCATTCATTCTTGGCCTCATTAATGTGCTTTCAGCATGTCAAGCTGACATATATTTGTTGCATTGATAACTACAGAACATTCAAAGGCCTGGTGCATCAATATTAATTCCTACACTAAGTTTCTCTAACATGAAAGGAAGAAGAGAAATAACCCATCTCCCATTGTCTGTACAATAATCTGCCATAGCATTATAAAGTAAAGGTAAAGGACCCCTGGATGGTTAGGTTCAGTCAAAGGCAACTATGGGGTGCGGCGCTCATCACGCTTTTCAGGCTGAGGGAGCCAGTGTTTGTCTGCAGACAGATTTTCTGGGTCATGTGGCCAGCATGACTAAATGCTTCTGGCACAACAGAACACTGTGATGGAAGCCAGAGCCGGTACCTATTTATCTACTTGCACTGGTGTGCTTTTGAACTGCTAGGTTGGCAGAAGCTGGGACAAAGCAAGGGGAGCTCACCCCTTCACAAGGATTCGAACCGCCAGCCTTCCAATCAGCAAGCCCAAGAGGCTCAGTGGTTTAGACCACAGTGCCATCTGCAATCTCTGCTGTGTGGTGGCAAGATTCCAGGGGGCTCCAGGCACTCACCCAGGGTTGTGTTTCTATCGGGAAATCAAGGCACAGTGGACACCAGTGTCTGTAAGAAATATGGTTTATTTTACAAATTGTTACACCTAAAGCCTTCAGTGGAGGGGGTGCAGAACATTACATCACAAGAGGGTCTCTCATTGCTCTCTTCATAGCTTCAGCAAACTTGGGTCCAAAGCAGCAGCCAGTCTGGTCTCTTGGTGCAGCCTCATCTAGCAGGTGCAATATGGCGTTCTCCTACTTGACAGCTTTGGGGAGCTGATTGCTGTGCCGCCTGCTCACATTCTGATCCTGCGGTGACATGGAATACACACAGAGGCCAGATATTTGGACAAAAGTATATTTTGTGCATTTCTGAACTCCACAATACAGACAAACACATATGCCATATGTTTGTAAAGTGGCATAAAGGACAGGTGCGTGCGATGTGGAAAATAAAACCACATACTATTACCAGCTGCTGATACACCCAAAGATCTACTGAGGTTTGGGAAGGCAACATCTCAGTCCACCAAAGTGTAGTAGCACTGGGAGGGGCTGATACCCCTCACTGCACCAATCAGCTGTTGAATGGAAAAGGAAGAGTGAATAGAGGAGCTGTGGCCTAGTCTATTTTTGAAGGTTTAAAATATCACTGGACAAAAGATTGTCAAGATCCATTAATAAATAGGTTCCAAGGGCAAAAAGCAGACATCTTATTTAAACCTCATATTGGTTACCTCCTGCTGGCAGCTAGGCTGGTGATAGCTAAAGCTTGGAAGGACTTAAAAGGAATATATTTAACTACTGGCTCAATAAAACATTGGAATTGGCTCTTGTTTGAGAAATTTACTAATAAAGTGTGCCTAACAAAAAGACAAAGACCTAAAGACCTATTTAAAACACACTGGTATAGCTTTATTACCTCTATGAACAAGGACAATCCTGGATTCTTGAAGACAGTCATTTTTTGGTTGCTTTGAACATTTCTCTTTTCTGCATGCTGACCTTCTCGGGGCTGAATTTTTGTGATGTAATATTCTGCTGTATGCCAGGGGTTATTTTGGTCAAAGTGTGGTATAGGTTTAAAATTCAATAAAAGGTATATACAAAATAATAATATAAATATATACTAACAACACTAACAGGAATGGACTGAGTTGAGGGAGAAGAGAAGCCTGATGAAGCTGGTGTTTCCGAAGAACCAGCAGCATGACCGACTTCCCATTTCTCTCTGCTGCAGTCTGAGGGACAGATTTCATTCTCTTTGTCAGGATTGATAGTTCCTTGCATAATCCTGCCTCTCTTTGGGCCTCAGTCTGCCCAAAGATCTCAGTCTCTGATGTGGAGAAGCTGTGCTTTTCAGTACAAGTTAGAAGGGTGCACTGATTTTGTGTGTATCACCAGCAGTGGAAAACCACAAAAGGAAATCATTTTAAAAGTGTGTGGGTCAAAGCAGAAAAATGGGCACTGGCATTTTCAACAACTTCATCTGCCAGCCTCACATTCTGGCCAAATAATAATAATTGTTAAAGGCTGAGTTACAATGGCAGACATGCTTCCACAGGCTTCAAGCCACGTTTCCCTCCTCCCATTATTACTGTCTGCCTGGGAAATGCAGTTCTTGTATGATATGGCATGGCAATTTATTAACCCTATTTTTAGGTGCTTCTACAATACTCAAGGGACATGGGTGGCGCTGTGGGTTAAACCACACAGCCTAGGACTTGCCAGTCAGAAGGTCGGTGGTTCGAATCAGCTTCCGTTGTTCGGTCCCAGCTCCTGCTCACCTAGCAGTTTGAAAGCATGTCAAAGTGCAAGTAGATAAATAGGTACCTCTCCGGCGGGAAGGTAAACGGCGTTTCCGTGCGCTGCTCTGGTTCGCCAGAAGCAGCTTAGTCATGCTGGCCACATGACCCAGAAGCTGTACACCGGCTCCCTCGGCCAATAAAGCGAGATGAGTGCTACAACCCCAGAGTCGGCCACGACTGGACCTAATGGTCAGGGGTCCCTTTACCTTTTTACAATACTCAAGGACAGATGCAATCCCAATCTGGGTTTATGCAACCCTAAAAGTGAGTGAAGCAGGCAAGTCTTAGCAAGGCGGATGACGGTCCGACCATGAGATAAAAAGGAGACAATTTAGGAAAACGTTCATCGCCCCCAACTGTGGACAATGCAGTTCTACGTAGATGGAAGACAAATGACTGGGGCGTCGCAATACAAAGGTCTGCAATCCCCTGCCTCCGACACAAGCTGATCTGCATGGTCATTTACTCAAAACACACAAAGATTACACTATTTATTCTGCTCAACACACAGGCTGCTTGGAGGCAGGACTGTAAAAGTGAACTGCGGGTACAGTGTTCGGAAGAGCCGTAAAGCGACAACGTCGTGAAGGAGGCGGGAACGGGCCCTAGAAAGCAAGAAGAGGAGGCTTAGGGGCGGGGCCAACGCCGGAGAGCGCGCGAATAGGAAGCAAGGGGGAGGAGCTCCATCGAGCGCTTTCGTTCCCCCCCCTCAGGGTGAGTCGGACGGTGGCTTGGGACCCGGAAGTGGAAACGAGCACCCCCGGAAGCGCTAACAGGTGGCGTTCTCTCTGAGGCGGACGGCTGGCTAAGCCTTCGTGGGCGGCGGAGCCCGGCTGCCGTTATTGCCGCCGCCGCCATGTTTCTGACCGTGGCCAATTGTGAGTGGGCGGAGGAGGCGGCGGGGAAAGGCGGAAGGGTCCTTTGGGGAAACGGCTGCCTGCCGCGCCCCCGGGATGGATGGGCCTGGGCCGAGGCGCCATGGTTCCCGAGGGTACCTGGGTAGAGAAAGCGCCGCTACTGGGATGGAGAAGGGTTGGGTGGGCCGAGGCTTGTAGTTCCTCACAGTGAGAGTGCCTTACATTTTCAGTACTTCGCCTGTGACACTTGATCCAAGGTCACTTGACGATGAAACAGGGCGGTTCGATGCGACCCCTTGTACTGTATTACTTTTCCCCGGAAAGCACCTTCGTCTTCTGTTAAATGCTTTCTTCTAAATATCACATTAAAGGTAAAGGACCCCTGACAGTTAAGTCCATTAGGCGTTATAAAAAGGAAAACCCAAGTTTGCCATTGAGCATGCTTTGCCAGGGAACCATGGCCAACACTAGCTCCTTGGTGAGTTTTCCTGACCTACACATTTTCATGTTCACATGGTGTGTTTTTTAGGTCATACCTAAGAATTTAAGTGTGCCTAGAGCTCTTTAGCCTCATTCACCAGCAGCTGGAAAAAATAGAAGATTGATCTACATAGCACTAATTTTCATCATTTCCCTGTGGTTTTCACAACTAGAGAAAATCCCAGCAGCCCAGTTTGTATTCATGTTATCCATTGAATGACAGCTTGCTGCAGTTCGTTTTCCATGTCAGGATTTTGTTTTGGAATAATTGAAGTATTATGAGTGCAGAGCATGCCTCTTACTGTCACTGCCTCTCAGCCCAACCTGCTTCACAGGGTTGTTGTGGGGATTAAATGAGGGGGAGGACCACATATACTACCTTGGACTTATTGGAGAAAAGGTGGGATATAAATGCAATAAAAACAAATAAATAGAAAGTTAATATGCCTACTGAAAAGTATATATTTTGGCAGGCAAATAGGAACTCTTCCCAGTGAATTGTGTTAGAAGATAGAATAAGAGATTAACGAAGACAAGGCATAAATTGGGGGAGGTCTGAAGCAAAGCTGTGTGGCAGAATGAAATATTTACACTTAATAGGTGTAGTAGTGCCATCGATGAACCTCCTCAGTGAAAAGAATTAGAACGGCATAGAACTATTGCTTTAGAAGAGGGATGGGGGAACCTGTGGCGCTCCAGATGTTGGGCTACAACTTGTTATCCTTGGCCACTGTCCATGCTAATTGAGGATTTAGAGCTTTGGAACCCAGCTTCTGTTCCAGCTTTCTGACCCATCTGCTTCAGATGGAAAAACACTTACACAAACAATTAAAAGTAGTTCTGTCTTGGTGTAGTTTGGTGTATGTTTCTGCATTTAGAAATGCATTTAAATAATAAAACAATTTCTCAGCAAGTATAATTTTGATAAGAAACATGATGGTAAAATAATTTCTCTTTTTCTTTCCTATTCTGCAAAACCAGTGGCCAAGAGCAAATCAAAGTAAGTAAAAACTCCCTACTACTATGGTTGTTTTGCTTAGCATTGTAGTTGCAGTTATCAGTGGCCCAGTGCGGTCTTGGTGCTTTTGTCTATGGAGATTGTGGATTTTCTGCAGTAGACTCTTGCTTATCTGTAGATGTGTCACTGCCATTCTTCTACAACTGGAAAGGACTTGTCCACGGAAGATTTCATGTGAGCAATGTGTATGAGGAATTGGGGCCTGATATAGCCTGATAGGGATGCGGGTGGCGCTGTGGGTAAAACCTCAGTGCCTAGGACTTGCCGATCGTATGGTTGGCGGTTCAAATCCCCGCGGCGGGGTGAGCTCCCGTCTTTCGGTCCCAGCTCCTGCCCACCTAGCAGTTCGAAAGCACCTCTAAGTGCAAGTAGATAAATAGGTACCGCTTTATAACGGGAGGGTAAACGGCGTTTCCGTGTGCTGCGCTGGTGCTGGCTCGCCAGAGCAGCTTCATCTCGCTGGCCACGTGACCCGGAAGTGTCTGCGGACAGCGCTGGCTCCCGGCCTCTTAAGTGAGATGAGCGCACAACCCTAGAGTCGGACACAACTGGCCCGTACGGGCAGGGGTACCTTTATAGCCTGATAGCGTTGTTTAACAACTTAGTAACAATGTTGCCTGCAAATGATTTTGTGAAACATATTGGCTAGTTAGGGAAGTACCTATTGAAGCAAGATATTTGGACTTTGAATTGTTTGAGCAAGGTACTGTTCACTTGTGAGTAATAGTGACAATGGGCTCATGAGGAATATGCAGTGAAATCTTGAAGCCTGAAGAGAGAAACACAGAATGCTACTGTAGTAAAGTATGAGTTGCATCTATTTAAGTCATACTCAAGAGTTGGCCCATTGAAATTTGTAGACTTAGTCATGCCTGTTGATTTCAGTGGGTCTACACTGACCATGACTTAGGGTAAAAATCCTAACACAATTTACCTGGGTAAGTCCCATTGAACACTAGGACTTGCTTCTGATAGGATTGCCCTGTTAATTGGATGCAGCTCTGTGAATTGGGAGTGGTACTCACGACTCTGAAAAACAGGACTTCATGGATCAGAGACAAGTCTAGTTCAGCTTTAAAATTAAGTACAGTTATATCTCTGCTGTGAAACTATATATGGTAGATCATGTATTGCTGCAGAACTCTTACCACTTAAGCTGCTGGGTAAATTCCAGGGAAGACTCCCTCCTTCTGGAAGGAGTGATACTAAAGTTGCTTTTATTTTTGGAGGGCACAAACCCTTGCATACAAATTGCTAAGAGGTGGGGATGATAGGGAGAAGTTAAACAGTTTTTTAGAGTTCGAAAAAAAATCAGCCTTCAGTGGAGCTGTTGCTAAGCCCCTACAGCTCTGAAAATATCCCTCTAATTGTAGTAGTTTAATCAAATTACTAACATGCATACTTAAGGGCAGGTTTTAAGGGAACAAACTGACCTAGGCCTCAACAACATCCAAATAAAGAGATTTAATAACAACCACCCATTTGTTGGATGGTGAAAAATCATTTGTGGTTCAGAAGATTAGGTCTGCAATGTTTTACACACTTACCTGTGAGAAAGCCCCATTGAAGTAAATGGGACTTATTTTTGAATAGACTTACAAAGGATTGCTCTGTTAAGAGTGTAAATGTAAGTCTGTCTTAATAATAAAATAATGGAGAGAGCAGCCAAGCTGGTGCCAACCATCTTGCTTTCCTTTGGACCACATCAGTGAGGCCAAGAGGAGAGTCTTGTCATCTGGGCAGCTGAGAATCTCCATACACACTGCCCAGGCTTGCACCCCAGAGAGGTCACTTTGGTGCTGCTAATGCAGCAAAAACAATGTGGGAGGCAGCAGTTACGAGTTACCTATCTCTGCAGCTACAGCAGGCGCTATGATTCTCCAGTGATCTGACTTCACTCCTAGAGGTGCACTCCATTGTCTCTCAAGTCTGATGGATGCCAACAAGGGGCTTAGCCATGCGGTCATCTTTTTTAGAAAGCACAGCTGTTGTGTGTGTTTTTCAAATGCTGTTTTAATTTTGTTTTAGTGTAATAAGCAATGAAATAGAGGAATTGTTATCTTTAATATTTATAACACTGATTGGTACTTTACAGTTTATCAGACAAAATCTTTTGCAAATATAATTATAGTGAAGTTTTGGCAACATGTAACTTTATCTAAACTTAGTAGGAAGAAAATAAACTAAAACTGTTAACCATGCCTCTAGAAATTATATTATGGATTAAGGTAAAGCAGTAAGAATAAATGGCAGGCAGTTGTTCCACTTTTTGTTTATCATTCTAGGTATATCCTTGTGCGGATGTTGAGTGAAGCAGGAACAGGTTTTGCTTTCAACATGAAGAGAGGCCGACTTGAAGAAAAGTTAGTTACATTGAAATACGATCCTATAGGTAAGAAGTTGGGGGATGCTTTACAAGCGGTATAAATATTTTATCTTAACCACTTATTGAATGTGAATAATTTGCATATTCAAATTGTATTACAAACATTCATCCTTGAAATATCCTGGCAGTTTTAGAAGGAACAATGGGTCACAGTGCTTTCTTAAAAAAATCTCTGAACTGTATAGGATGACAGTGGCAGAGTGTGGAGTGGCACATAACAGTGGATGAAATCAAGACCTGTTCCCAGCTGCATGGACTCTAGTGCTGCTTTATAAGATGGCTTGAAATGAAAGTTATATTAACTGTTAGTCTTTTTTATCAAAGGTAAAAGTTAAATTTTATATGAAATAGTAGCTTGTTTTTAGAGGATGCTTTTTCAAATGTAAAACTTGTTTTTATTCTTCAGTTTTAAGTGAGTGGTGCAATTGCTTCCCTTTTTTCTCTAGGGAAGCTGTAAAAACTGCAAGGATTTTAGCTTTTACTTAATAAAAGAGCATACAGAAGAGTCTAGAACACTTGAATTCACCAGCTTATTTATTGGCTAAAAAGCAAACTGGCCAATTCAGCAGCTTATTTACTAGCTTAAAAGCCACACAGTGGCCTTAAGTGCTCCTGTAAGCTCGTCTTTCCCATTGTTATTCTTTTTTTTTTAATGTTGCACATGTCTATGTGATAAGTCCAGGAACATGTAAATACACATATTTAGACATTGCATTGACATGTTCAAATGCATTCATTTCACTATCACAGTTAGGAAAATGCTGTGGTGCTGGGAGAGATTTTCAGTGACAATCCAAATGAGTTAAAAATATTAACAGTAGACAATATTGATCAGTTTTGTAAATAGAAATTCAGGAGCTGGTCATCTGCCTTGCTCCTTGTGCAACTGTCCCTGCCCCGGCGGGCCATATTAGACTCAGCATTTAAAGAGTTAGGAACATGCACATTAAAGATGAATATGAAGAAGATGTGGGTATGTTTAGCTAGAACGAACTGCAGGACTCATTGCTTATATAAGGCAATTGAGAAAGCTATTTTAGAAGTTACTATTATTAATTTACATACCACCCTTTATGCGAAGATCCCTGGGCAGTGTACAACATTAAGAACATAATTTACGCAGCATAATAAAAAATAATAATACAGAGCATAACAATACACAACATAAAAATTAAAGAATCATAATAACGGTCCTCCCATATTTAACAAGTCATAGATTATTTAATGTCCAAAGGCCTAAAGAGGAATGTTTTTGCCTGGTGCCTAAAGACATGTAATGATGGCACCAGGTGAACCTCGGGGGGTGGGGGGGAGAGCATACTACAGACGGGGAGCCACCAGAAAAAAGACCCATTCTTGTATTTTCATCCACCGAACCTCTCAGGGATGGGGGACATAGAGAAGGGCCTCGGATGACGACTGCAGGTCTGGGTCTGTTAATATGGGGAGAGGCTCAGGGATTGAGGTCTTGAGCTATGTAAGGTTTTATAGGTTAGCACCAGCACTTTCAATTGGGCCCAGAAACTAATTGGCAGCCAGGATTGGCATTATATTCTCAAACTGTCTTGTTCTGGTGAGCAACTTGGCCTTCAAATTTTGCACCAGCTGAAGCTTCCAAACCATTTTGAGAGGCAGCCCCAAGTATGTCAGTGATGTAAACTGGACTAGAATTGTAAACACAGACTATGTTTTCTTCCTTGTTTTAAAAGGAGACAATAGTAAAATTCTGTTTCCCCCCCCTGCAGTGTTCTAATTCATAAGAACAGATACCCATCTGTATTTTTGACTGTTCTGCTATTGTTTTTTTAAACTGTTGTTGATTATTCATGCTTCCAAAAAAATTCAAAATTGAAAGTGATTCCATTTGTACACAGACATTTGTGATTCTACTGATGAAAGTGTTAATTTTCACATGGCAAGATGCACATGACTGAGGTGGTTAGTGGTCAGGTATGTAGGTTTGATAAGGCCTTTTGAAAACCTAAACTAACTTTCTTTCGTTTTCTGTCTATAGTTAAACAGCGTGTCCTCTTCAAAGAGCTGAAAAAGGTCCGTTCCCTGTAGACGACAACTGGCAAAAATGATTGATTCATACATGAGGCACACTCATAGGAGGAAATGCTAGCCCCGTAGTGTCCTCAGAAACAAGAGGAAATGGACTGAAATGGCTGTCTCCTGTAATTTGAAGACCATTGTGAAAGAGAACAATGTAGAAAAAGAAACTTTTTGGTGTCTACCCATGGATCATCATAAGCAGCAACATATTTATAGTTAATTTTACAGCTCTCAATTTAAAAAAAAATCAAATTCCCTTGTCTCTGTGTGTTTCATTTCAACACCACTGTGGAACTGCCTGCAGTCTTGAAATGTTTGTTTCACATAGCAATAATATTAAAACTTCTAGTAAGACCTTAGTCGAACATTTCCAAAGTTTTCTTAGGCATTCAACCACAGAAGGCACACAAATAATCAGCAGCCAACTTCAAGCAGATGTTCCTTTACAGCTACAGCTTACTGGGTACATAATTATATCCAAGCATCTTGTCATACTTGACAATGTTTCCAGTGAAACCAGTATTAAATTCAACTTCATTGAAGGCTTTTTTTGGAACAGCTAATTAATTTTGCCTAAAGCAGCCCTTCCAAATATATATATATACTTGACAGAGAGACAGACAGAGCGAGCTGCTACAGTACTCCATTGCCTGGTCAGGTAGCCTTTCGTTAAGTATTTGTTGTGCTAGCAGGTCCAGTGTAAACACTGAACAACGTTGTTTCTAAATTTGTCAGCTGTGTTTTCCAACAAAGAAAATTCAGTTATCTAAGAAGTTTTATTCTTAAAAAAAAACACCTTTCCATTTTGAAATCACAACTTCATAAATGATTTTGTGAAACATTTATTATAATTAAGGCATCATAACGACATCAAACCAAACTGCATTTCTTCACATCCCTTAACTGAGGAATGGGAGTGTCTCATTCACAGATCTGAAGTCAAGTATTTCACAGTGTCCTGGAATGACCCTGCAGTGAATGGTACCCTGCACACCTTATTAGGGGCCAGGACCTAAGTATAAGAATGTGTTCGATACAGTTGTCTCATTTCAGATATATGTAGGAATTGTTGAAATTATACATTATCTTACAAATTGAAAATCAGTGGACCACCATTGTGACAGTGCAGTGGACAGGTTAGAATAGGTCTTGGGGCAAGTCCTTTCTATAGGGATAGGAAGCCTGTGTCCCTGTTGCTTGGACACTAATCGTCGCAATGAAGTTACTGTTCCCCAGCATTTCTTCTAGAGGCAGGTTGGGATAGTAAGCCAGGTAGAAAGCCAGTGCCCCCACAAAGCTGTCACCTGCTCCCTGAAAAAGAGAAACCAAAGTTACTGCTCCTTCAAACGTAGTTACAAAGAAAGTCCTCCAAAGGGAAGCAGTTTGCCTATACAAATAAGTATTTTCATGAAATCTGAGTTTGAATATACATTTAAATTCGGATTTTATGAAAATACATTTATGTACATGCATGCTCTGCAGTGAATGGCTAGAATTTGGTGACGGCATATAAACAGTGATTACTGTAATTACAGTAATCTTGGATTACTATTTTCAGACACTTGTTGAATATTATTATTATATTTATTTATTTATGCCCCACCCATCTGGTTGAGTTTCCCCAGCCACTCTGGGCGGCTTCCAACAGAATATTACAATACAATATAAAACAATACAATACAATACAATACTCTATTAAACATTAAAAGCTTCCCTAAACAGGGCTGCCTTCAGATGTCTTCTAAAAATCTGGGAGTTGTTTTTGACATCCGGTGGGAGGGCGTTTATTTCCCTACCTTAAGAACACAGAAGTAAATGTTGACTCTCACGTATAAGTGACCTAAATTCACTGCTTTATTTCTGAGCTTGTGGACATGGAGAATAAAGTGATCAGTGGCTGCTACCCATGACAGCTATGTGACAAAATTACAAGTATTCTTTCTCCTAATCTGATGGATTGGCTTATTCTATGTTATACAATTTTCATAAATGTTTTATAAATCGTAATAAGGTTTCAACCTCTGATTACATATTAAAATACTATAACTCAACAGCTTTGTGCTTGAGACCTACCTCCTGTTACAATGAGAAATGAAGTTTATCCATCCATTCATAAGATGATGTTGACTTTGTTTGCTTCCCTTACTTCTAAGATAATGAGTTAACCTAGCCATTGTAACAAGTTCTCATACTTTAATAGAGAGGGTAGTAGGTTGTCCCCACTTTTTTGCACAGAATTCTTGCTGCTCCTAACCTGCAAGAAATTCTTCACATTTGGATTGTAAAGATGCCTTCACATACGCCAATAGTAATAAAAGATGCAGTGGAATGTGCTACTGAAAATTTTCATATGCTTGTCTTTTTTCTTACTTACATTACTATCACATATGAAAAAGTTAATTTTTTGAATTTTCAGCAAGTTGTGAGAACAGGCTGCTGGACTAGGTGGGTTGTTTTTTTTAGTCTGATCCAGCAGGGCTCTCCTTATGTATTATGTTCTTATTCACAAAATTTTGTGTCAAATGATCACCATTCATTGAACATTCATTCTCCCAACGGCAGTACAAATCTGCAAGGTATAATGTGAGTAGCAGGGACAAATATGAAACAGTGGCTTAGTGAAAAGATTAGCAACCTCTCACATTAGTGGCATCCGTACAAGATTAGTCTTCAAGGTGCTTTATTAAGGAGAAGCAATACAAATACAAACGTATTTCAGACTTCAAACTTGTACAACCCACATTCCCCTGGTTACTTTCTAGGAGTCATCCTTAGTCTTTAAAGTTCTGCAGCCCAATGTATTAATATGTGCCTACCCACCCACCAAGTTTGTAGCAGAAGTGCCTTCATCCTGCTTTCCATGTGTAGTTCTTTAATTCTGAAATCCAGCTGTGCTTCTGTACAGCTGCGGGTTCTAAAAGGCTGTTTGATGCACTTCTGCTTCCTTCAGTTTATACAGCTGGAAATGTAAGCCCTGTGCTGGCTGCCTTCTGTCCCTACTAGCACTCATTGATGCGTCAGAAAAGTTAATGCTATTCCAGGTTGCATCAACAGAAATATAGTGTCCAGCTCAAGGGAAGTAATAGTAGTAATCTATTCTGCCTTGGTCAGACCACACCTAGAGTGCTGTGTCCAGTTTGGGGTGACACAATTTAAGAATATTGACCAGCTAGAATGTGTAGAGGAGGGTGATCAAGGGCCTGGGAACCAAGCCTTATGAGAAAGGGTTGAGGTAGTTGGGTATGTTTAGCCTGGAAAAGAGGAGAGTGAGAGGAGATATGATAGCCATCTTCAAATGTCCAAAAGGGCTGTAACGGGGAAGATGGAATAAGCTTGTTTTCTCCTGCTCTGGAGGGTAGGACCCAAACCAATGGCTTAAAGTTACAAGAAAGGAGATTCCGACTAAACTTCAGGAAGAACTTTCTGATGCTAAGAGCTGTTTGACAGTAGAATGGGCTACCTTGGAAGGTGGTGGGCTCTACTTCCTTGGAGGTTTTTAAACAGGTTGGATGGCCATCTGCCATGGATGCTTTAGTTGAGATTCCTCCATTGCAGGGGTTGGACTAGATGACCCTTGGGATGAATGCACTCTGCTGGGCCGCCACCACCCTTGTGTCTGAGGGTGGTGGAACTACCAAGGCACCCTCCGCCCTTATAACCAGAGAAGGGGAAGGAGGCGATCTTTTAGTTCTCAGCCTGAGGAAGTAGACAGCAGGCAGGCTACATAAATAAACCCCAAACAATTCTTGCTTTTCATCCTCAACTTGCATGATATTACCTCTTAGAACTTTTTGATTTGTCGTCATATTATAATGCTGTGTTGACACTTGTAACTAAATGTAGGAAATGACTGTGTTAACACTTGGGAACTGCTTAGTCAGAATTTGTCCACAACTTTTCTGCTGAAGAAACAGAGATGTTTGAGTGGGTGGAAATCCCATTTGCAGCTGATGCCACAAAGTTGATTTTATCTGTTCAAAAGGAACAGCTTATCGAAAAGCCATGTGATTTGACCTTCAAAGACAATTTTTGTGTGTGAGGTTTTCTGAATTTTGGCTTCATTCTACACACACACACACACACACACACACACACACAGACAGAGACAACTTAGTTATTATTGAGTAAGCTTGTGGCTTAAGAAATGCTTGTGCTTTCATTTGGTGGTACAGATTTTTGAGAAGCAGGTTTTTCTGCAGAGACTGCTATGAAGATGAAATAAAAGGCTATGTATCAATAAGGCTATGCCTGACAACTATCAAACCCTACACATTGTCAAAAAGCAAGCTCAGCCATCCCACTAGTACTTGCCCAAATTGGCTTTATTCTGGAAAAAACTATTTTAAATATTCAGTTTGTTATATTTAACACCACTTGTGTAACCATATTTTTTGAACCAGATTTTTATAACTTAGGAAGCAATATCTTGCAATTAGAAGACTGGTATTCTTACATTCCCATTAAAAACTGTTAATAACTTTCTAAGTACTATAAATAGTTCAACGAATTCTACTTTAGTAGAGGCGTTAAGTAAATTCGGATGCCTTGGGTAATGGTTATAAATAGGCAAACTTACATTTAAGATGCATGAAACTGACAGCTGCTGAAGACTAAAAGTCCAAAATTCATGTGATAATAGAATGATGGGTCACCACGCCAAGCAAATTTGGACAGTGGGAGCCACTGTTTTAGTTAACCCTCCACGAAAACTTGATCCACCTTCCACTAACACAGGAGTGGGGAACCTCAGACCCAGGGGCAAAATGCAGCCCTAACAGGCCTCTGAGTAGCCTTTGGGGCTCTCTCCAGGCTGCACCTTCTCATCAACCCTGCTTCAAGCCATGAGTGTTTTTGCCTGTGTTTTGGAATGTGTCCTCGCAGTCTAATAATGCTTCTTCCTTACTTGGATGGAGGTTAGAGATGGCTGGGTGTATAGGAGATTGCCCAGAAGCAAATGTGGTCCTTGGGGTGAAAAACATTCTGCAGCCTTGCAACAACAAATCCCACTGAGTCCAATGGTTCTGTTCTAAGCATGACCAAGGCCCCATCTGCACTGTATCATACCACTTTGAACAGCCACGGCTTTCCCCAAAGGATCATGGGAAATGTAGTTTGTGAAGAGTGTTGAGAATTGTTGGGAGACACCTATTTCCCTCACCATTTCTGGAATTCCCTGAGAATTCTGGTTGGAGTCGTGGGGTGCAGATAGGCACCCTGACAATTTCCCTGTGGGGAAAGTCCAATATGCCTGTGCTTTTAAAATGAAAGTGCAGTTTACAAAGATGTGGAATATGTGTACAGAGAGAAATTATTCTCTGTCTCAAAAGAACAGCTGGATTTTCACGTCAAGATTCCTTGGCAGCAGATTCAAGACTGACGAAAGGGAATTTTTGGAAACCACAAAATTATGGAATGCATTTCCCACAAGATTTGCTGGTGGCCACTTGCTTAGCTGCAATTTTTATTTTTTTTAAAGGCGTAGACAAAATCATAAAGGGCAATCCCTAGCAAAATCTTATTTAGTCACTGCAGCATATACAGAGACAATCTCTCTCCCATGTTAAGGGGGGGTGGGGGCACTTTTTATTTTCCTGCTCTTATTTGGCAATAGTAGCTGTATTTTATTTCCTGCTGCAGCTTTAATGTCAACTTGTAAGGGATGTTTTATCTTTGTTGCCAGCCATTTTGAGCTCTTTGGAGGAAAGGGATGGCAAATATGTTTTAAATAAAATAAAATAAATAAAATAAAATCCCACCTTCTTTCTCAATTACTCTGGAGAGGTGATGTCTTTCCTAATGGCCTTGAATCAATACCGGCACAAAATGTTGGTCAGCCTTATACAGAGTCAGACTTTTGGTCCATCTATCTCCCTTCTTCTTCTATGGTGATCACTCGTAGCCTAGTAAGATTGTCTTCCATAAACATGGTTTTAACAATGAGTCTGTAAGTGACTGTGGAGGCCAATTCTGGATCCACACGTCCTTCCACACTGGGGACATTGGTTCGGGGGGGGGGAATTGATCATGGTGTGCATTTGCCAAACATGCCTTCCTCTTAGCACATTTCTCCTTTGCGTTCTGAGTTCAAGTGTCTTCAAAGCCCATGACACCTTTGGTAAAGGCTGTTCTCCAACTGGAGTGCTCACAGGCCAGTGTTTCCCAATTGTTGGTGTTTATACTACATTATTTAAAATTTGCTTTGCGACAGTCTTTAAATCGCTTTTGTCGACCACCAGCATTACGCTTTTCCATTTTTAAGTGCGGAATAGAGTAGTTGCTTTGGAAGACGATAATCAGGCATCAATACAATATGACCAGTCCAACAAAGTTGATGTTGAAGAATCATTGCTTCAACACTGGTGATCTTTGGTTCTTCCAGTACACTGATATTAGTTCGCCTGTCTTCCCACTATTGCCTGCTACGCTGGCTGCCAGTGGCTCTCCACAGTTACAGAGACGGGTCTCTCCCAGCCCTATCTGAAGATGCTGATGATTGAACCTGGGACCCTTCTGCATGCAGAACAGATGTTCTACCACTGAGTTATGGCTCTCCCTTCATTAAAGGTAAAAGGAAAATACTTCACGCAGCACATATGGAACTTGCTCCCACAGGATACGGTGACAGCCACAAACCTTTAAAAGAGGATTAGACAAATTCATAGGAGAGAGGGCTCTTGATGGCTACTAGCTATGATGGCCATGTTCTGCCTTCATGGTTGGAGGCAGCAGTGCTCCTGAATAGCAGTGGCTGGAAAACACAGGAGAGGAGAATGCTCTTCTGCTCAATCCTGCTTGTGGGTTTCTCATGGGCATCTGGTTGGCCACTGGGAGAAAGGGATGCTGGACTAGATGGGCCAGTGGCCGGATCCAGCAGTCTCTTCTTACTTCCCCCTGAAGGTGAGGTAAGGTGATCTTTGACTTCCACTGTCAAATGGGCACACAGCCTTTTGGCTTCTCAGAATTCTGAAATGTTAGGCGGAATAGACTTGTGAGGGACAAAGCTGAGTGAACTCAAACATGTACAAACTGCAAATATAATAGGTTAGTCAGTGGCTCATGAAGCCATGATGGCTTTATATAACAGTCTAAGAAGGTCTTTAAGGACAAGTGCATTATAACTGGAAATAGTCTTATGGGACAGCCTTACTTCCCCTCTGTGAAGAACTTGCCAGCCAGTCCACTTTAAAAATAAAAGGATATTCTTCATTGTACAAAATAAAACACTTTGCCAAAAGGACACTTTGGACTGCAAAGATAAGGGTATGCTACATGTTCCCTCAACAACAACACTCAAGCCAGCAGTGGCAACCTCTGCCAACCTCTTTTTCAGAGTTATTTCCTCTTAGGGAAGAGTCATTGTGCAAATCTCTAATAATATTCATCAGTCATTTAAAAAAGAATATGGAACTGGAATCCAAAAGTGTGAAATCAATGTGCAAGTCAAATTCTGCTCTGGTGACCCCAATTGTCGATTTAGGTACTTTTTCTGCTTTGTCGCACTAATTGCATTTAAAATGATAGCAAATGCTGAAAGGGATGAAATATATTTAAAAACATCAAGGGAAAATGACAGCTTTAACAAAGTGATGTAATAAAGTCGTGGACAAGACCAGAGCCACTGCACTCAGTGGAAAATGCAGCAGAAAAAAAGAAAGGAAATTTACTTTAAATGATACTGTTCTATCCTTTCTGCGTCCATGTGTGTTCATGGTTAAAGGCGGAAAAAGTTGGCTTTGATGGGAGTGATCAGCAGAGAAGAGAGGGATACAATTAGTTCCAGTGCCTCTCCCCCAACAAATACAAATGTGTGTGTTTGTAATGGCAGTTAAACACTTGCATGTAAAGTGTAGTCTGGGTAGCAGATCTGGAAGTCAGATCAATGTGAAACACTGCTAACTGCAGTTTTTCCAGAGAAGAGCAGTACAGGCACATAATCTAGCTTCTCAGAAGCACACTTTTATTTTTATTTTTATAATGTACACTTCTAGACTTTTCGGCTCTGGAGAAATGGTTGAAAGTGCATGGGGCAATGACTAAAACAGGAATGGGGGCAGTTCCCGCATGATGGTTCACTTTCCAAGGGTCACTTGCCAGTGGCAGTGGGGGTCAGAGGCAAGAGCAGGCACAGCAACAAATGTAAAATTTAGCTTTGTGCAGTAGACTAGTTTCTACACACAATCACACACCCCTCTTTATCTTCCATCCAGACAAGCGGGAGGCATCATCGCGGTCCAAGGGTGCAATTCTAGTCAGGCAAAAACAATTGGGTGCAAAGTAGGGCCTGTGAGGGCTGTGGCCTGAGGAGAATTCTGAGGATCAGGCTGAGAGGCCTGGTAGACCACATTTGACACCAAGTCCTGAAGTGACCTACCCTGGCCTAAAACTTTTGAACCCAGAGGCGTGGCTGAAGCCGGTTTCTGATGGGACTCCAGTGCCCTGCAGAGCTGCTCCCGTCCCCAAATATGAGAAGATATCATGCAAAAGTTTGCACCTTGTCTAACTTTGCATTCTTTATTTAACTTTGCATACATCTCATGATGTATTTTATCACACATACAGTATTTTGACTACATGGGTGCTGGTTGTTTTTTTTAGTGGCACAAACAACTTTAGATCAGAGTTTGCACTGTTCAATATTTCCAGTGGCAGGTTTACCTGCATAACAAAAAAAATAGATATTTTGGGAAGGCTGACATAGTATGGTGGAATGGAGATTAAATCCACAACACCACCATGTTTTGTTGGTCTCCTGTAGCTGTATGTCCTTGTGCTCTTTCACCACTTAGTTCTTTACTTTTAAAGCATTCCTAGTATAGGCTTGTGTAGCTTCATAGCCAAAGGACCCAAGGAAAGTGTCCATAAATTATGTTTCAACTTGTTTCATTCCTCAACAGTAGAAGGTAAAACATGCACCTGGTCTGTTTCAATTCTGACAATCCGCTTCTCAATTTTTCTTTCAATGGCCTCGGCCAACAGCTCTTCTCCCTCTTTTTGTTCCTTGCTGTTCTCTCATTCTTTTCTTCAGTTCCTTTAACCTCTTCTTTTTTGCTTTTCGGTCATTTATATCGTTATATTTGCAATAGCAAAATTCTGTATTACTACTCACACAGTTTATTATGATTATTTTTGAATCTCTGCAGCATCTGTCATTCCACCCAATTTTCTAGCATCTGCAAATATGACATGCATATCTTTACTTAAAGTGATTCATGCCAACGTCAAACTGCACTGAATCTTCAATAAAACAACTGAGAATAACTTCCTGCCAATTGATATTGATCCCTGTGACCACTTACAAGCTGTTTCAAATGCACCACAGATAGTTGTTTTGGACTACAAATCCCATCAGCCCAAGGCACCACAGACATGGTTTTACTTTTCATGTTTTTCCCCCTACCTGCAGGTTGCTCTTTCAAGAGCTCACATTGTTATATATTTTATTGACTTCAGATTGGTTCAAGTATAGTCAAATATTTGGATTTCTGTTAGAACTCCACAGTTCTGTTAGAACTCCACAGTTAGGCAGCTACTACATGGAGGGCATGTATATCAGTCAGACACAACCAGACCATGGACTGTTGCTAGGAAAGTATGCTAGTGCAATACTTTGCATCAATCCTCAGGAATTTGTACCCACTTCCTGACAGATTTCCTGATGGGTTATTTGCAAACGATTAAATGGTGCTGACTGTTAACCCCATGCATTCCTGAGAGATGAGCCCAGATAGAGTGTCTTGAAAACATCCTACTCCACAAAGCCATTCAAGATCAAAGCAGAACAGGGATCTGGAGAGTTATCTAGCTTGTGGCGTACCTTGCGAAAGAACTAAAGAGATAGGCAACTATCAATCCTGGGCAATCTCTCCCCTCCCTTCTGTACATTGACCTAAAAAGAGCTCTGTAGCCTGATAATTCTTGTAATCTCTGTAACACTTTGCATTCTCAAGGCCCATCAATCACCCGGAAGATAGGAAAGGTCTCATTTTTTAACAGACTTGGGAACAGGCACAGCGATAAAGCATACATTTTTTGGAAGTGTCAACTGGTTTTGAGGATCCAGACTATCATACATCTCTGATTTCTAAATAGTTAGTGCAACTCTTGTCTTGCAGCACATTTTATGGGACATTCAAGAAGGCTTTACTTGCTGTTCAATGCAAGTGGGTGCATGGTCCTTAGTTGATTCACCTGGTTGTAATTTACCAAATTTGCCAGCTGACATTTCTGGCACGGTGATCTTGTTCTCATCTGCATGTGGCACAGGCCTACTGACCATGGGATAACTTGTTAGAATTGTTGGACAGAAGATACCTGCTTCACTAGACAGATAAGAACTAAAGGTATGATGCTGTGCAAACTCCCAGCCTTTAGCCTTGTTGTTGGAACTGAGCACTCAGTACTTCAAGTAGACAATTAGTCTGTTTCCAGTTGGGTAGTTGATTTGCCCAGTGCTGAATAATGTTTTGATTTTTTTTAAAATAATGACTGATGTTCAGGAACTCTGCACTGTCTTTTTAGGGGGGGGGGGAGAATCTCAGTATTCATTTACATTAATTTGTACTGTGATCCACAGAAGAATGTTACCCTCTTTTATCCAAGTACTGAAGAATCTTTGTGAAATATTTGCTAAGAAATGGGGTGTGTGTGCATGTGTGTTTGTGTGAATTCTTTGTGTGATCGCTTTGATTCTGAGTCAGGTCTTTCAGAAAACTATGGATGTGTCATCTCATAGTGAATCCTCTTTTCCTCTGACTTGCTGATTTGATCATTAAGAACGTAAGTACACTTATGGGGAATCAGACCAAGGATCAAGCATTATTTTGTCTCAGCAACTGGTACTCAGAGGGACACGGACTCTAAATAGTAACCCTACTCTCATAGGTGAAGAAGAAGAAGAGGAAGAGGAAGAGGAAGAGGAAGAGGAAGAAGAAGAAGAAGAAGAAGTTTGTTATTTATATGCCTCCCATTTGGCTGGGCTGACAGTGATAGCTGTTTATCAGACATATCCAGGACTGGTCTAATGAAGTCCATGGTCATCAAAACATCTTGTGCTAGTGTATTTCATACACAAATATGAACTGTATGAAGAAGAACATTCTTTTGCCTGTCCTGAGTCTAAAGCTAATCAATTTAATTGGGCAACCCCAACTTCTGCTAGGCTGGGGCTGAAAGGAGAGCATCAGCTTGGAGTAGTTTGGAGTAGATTATAAAAACAAAGGCTGCTATCCTGTTTGTCACTTTCGGAAGATTTGTGGTGGTATGCTGGAAGCAGTATGAACTAGAAGGCAGTACAAATATTTATCATTGCTCAGTTTGTGGATACCAGCCTAAAACTGGGTCTGGCTTTACCACCAGGAAGAGCAAGGCAGCCAGAGGGCAGGAAATTTCCAGCTGTTTAATTTATTATTATACTTTTGACTGCACAGGTGAGGTGATGTTTCACTCTGGTGGACCAAAAGGTTTGGTGCAATAGAAATTCAAACAAACACTCCAAATTCAGATGGTCAGCACTTGACCTCTAGGCCCCTGGGATTCTTCCACCGCTAGGAGCACCAACATCCTCCCCCAAAAAGATGCACAGCTATAGGTCTGCTTATCACTCCATGTGCACCGCAGAACATGCAATGGGAAAAAGCCCAGTTCCCTGGTATACATTTCTGTGGGAAGAGATAGATGGTCATTATTTATTTTGCCGGTTTGTATCTTTCCCCATATACAAAGATCTTGAGGTGAGTAACTACTGCATTAATAAAACAAACAAACAAACAAACAAACAAACTCATTTTAAAAGGGGGTTAAGAAATAGCCAAGTCAGAGTGCCAGCAGTGTGGGAGCCATCTAAATTTCAAGGGCAAGGGCACTGCAAGCTTAGGGTGCCACTACGGACAAAGCCCACCTACGCTTCATTGCTAAATGCGCAGTTTCTGGAGTGGAATCTTAAGCTGGGCCTCCTTTGAGAATCGTTGTAATGTGGTTCTGGTTGGTGGCTCCACACAAAAGGAAGGCCACCACATTTTGCCCAAGTTATAAGTCATCTTCAAGGGCATCCCTATGTAGAGTGTATTGCAGCAATCCAAGCAGGAGGTTATCAAGAGCATGGATTATGGTGGCCAAGCCATCCTGGTTCAGAAACTGTTGTAGCTGGTGAGCTAACTGGAGCTGGGCAATGGCACTCTTGCCATGGAAGACACCTGTGTCTCCAGTGACGAGGTGGTATCAAAGGACACTCTCAGAATATGCACCTGCTCTTTCAGGGAGAGCCCAGCTCCACCAAAAGGAGCCTGTTCCCTTGATTCCTGGACCTGAGAGCAACTATGCCACAGCACCTCCATCTTACCAGGTTTTAGTTTCAATTTATTAGGCCTCATCATAGCAGCTAGGTATCAGTGCAGAAGCTGCATGGTCTCACCTGACTGATGAAAAGCAGAAGTAGAGCTCTGAGCCATAGACATGTCCTGTGTTTAACATGTCTAAAGAGAAGCGCCTGGAGCTATGAGAAGTTCCACCTTCTGCCGTGACAGCTCTTCTCCCTTGTTCTACATATACAGTGCTTGGTTCCAGTGACTCAGTAATGAGGGGCAGGCCCTCTGCACATCCCCATAGGCATTCTTTTTTTATTATATCACACACACCCCAGGATAGCCCTGGCAGTGAATGCAATGTTCTGCGGCCGAGCCCTGGTCAAATTAAGGCCTAGGGCTGTCTTGTGTTTGAGCTACAAGGCTCTCTTTAAACTCAGAGGGAGAGCCTGATGAGATATTGATTTTCATCAATGTCTTGATTTTATGGCATTGCTCACAATTCCCATCCCTCCAACAGCTGGATCTCCATTAAATGTTTCAGTCCCATCTGGAAGGAGACTATGAAAGGCTTGCAGGCCCTCTCCCCCTTAAAACGAGAAATAGAAAGGGATTTAATTAGGGAGCTGGGTGGCTTAGAAATAAGATCAGACCATGACCTGGGTGGTCTTCCAGCTCTCCCGCTACATATGTTAAGATTGCAAGCAGCACCGTACAAACCCTTGTTTACATTTGCTCAATTTGCTTAAATTACATTTCCATTCATTGATCAAAAAGCCATTTATACTAAGTGGGGAAAATGCCTTTTTTTAATCATATGGTGCTGTCTTGTACTAGTCAGGGCAGGCCCTTGGGATCCAGTATTACAAGGCTTAGTATCTGGCTGCGTGGCAGTGAATCAAAGAGTAACCTTTGGCAACGCATCCGTTGCTTCATTATGTCGAGATGATCTTTGAAAAATCTGTGCACCTCCCGATGCTTCATTTATCCTCTCTGCAAATTAGGGATAATGATGCCTTCTGATCTCAAAGGGTAGTCAGATGCCCCAAGGTTTGCAAGGGACTTTGAAAATGCTCAGATGCACAATACAGGTCTGTTAGCAAATAGAAGCAGAGAAAGTCCCCCGCTTTCTTCTGGGATGGTGCCCAGAACAGCCCTAGTGCATGACAAGGAGCTCCTACACAACACTGCAAATGCATGTGACAATTACTCATTCTCCTTCACATTTGGCTCCTCGTCCACAGGAATACCTGCAAAACATATTGACTCCAGCATCCCTCATCCTGCTAAGAACCATCTGCATGTGCAGAGTCTGACTAATTCCTCTGGCCGTTCAGATTCTATTCTAAAAGCTATACTTGTGTTAGCCCCAATGCAACATCAATATGGCACCAGGTCCAGTTCCCATATAATGGAAAGTGAGGGACCGGTAGCCTTGCTACGTAGTAGGAAAGCTATTTGTTGAACTGATTGGATGAGGAACAATCATGGAGCATTCACTGAGCAAGCTTCTCTTTGCTGCTCAGACTTGGCAAACAGATGCTACAGTCAAGCAAGCGCTCTCAGTTGCTCTGAAAGGTTGTGATGGAACAATGGCAGGAGTCCAGGAGACTGATTATATCCAGTTGTGTCTGGAACGGGAGGGCAATCACTTACTAAAAAATGTTCCCTAAAAAATGGAAGGCTGGAAATGGACCTGATAGCTGGCTGGGAAGTCTGCATCCATTGCCGATTTATTTTTTTCTTTTAGCACAATCTCAAGTAACTGTAGATTTGAGGCTAGATGGCAGAGATGATAAACCTGAGACCTTCCAGAAGGTATTGAACCACAACTCCCTGCTTAAGGAAGTTTGTAATGTTTGATGTTTTATCATGTTTTTAATATTCTGTTGGGAGCTGCCCAGAGTGGCTGGGGAAACTCAGCCAGATGGGCTGGGTATAATCATCATCATCATTATCATCATCATCATCCCTAAGCACTGTCCATCCTGATGGGAGTTGATGTCCGGCAATTCCTGGAGGGCCACAGGTTCTCCATCCCTGCTCCTTCTGTGGAAAAAGGCCCTGCTGCAGCAGTAGCCACGATACTCAACACGCCACTTTCCACTGTACGTCCCACTGCAAATAATGCACTATCTAGAAGGTCGCTTTCCTAGCGACAAATGCAAATGCCCTTGGCAACAGAAGCACTTCCTGAAGGAAATACATCCGGATCCCCTGCAACCCATGAGCAACAAGTGCATGCTTATTGTGCGGAAAGAAAAGATCATTCGTAAAGGCCCTGAGGGGGTCTGTATCAGGATCAGAAGCTGGGATGATCTAAGGGACCTTGGTCTACTATAAAGTGAGTCAAGTCAGAGGGGATGATTTCGAGTCATGCGATGCTCGCGGCCAGCCTGAACTTTAGAAAATAATAGATGCAGTGTTAAATAAAATTTAATAGCTGCTGATTGGAGCAGCTGGTGGGTTAATTTATTCTGTAAGGCTCTTTGTATTACAAAAAATTCATTGGATTGCATATTTGTAGGCGAGAAAGCAGAAGGCTAAGTCACAGGGTTATTTTGGCTGCATGATAAATAAAGGGAGCTATTATACTATCACTATCTGGGGCGTAATTTTTTACAATAATACTCTCCACCTCACCATGCTGGTGCGTGCAATTAACCACAATTAGAGCCCAATTGCTCGCCTACTGCTAACAGCTGCCACTGCTAACAGGCTTCTCACACTGTGGTCAAGGCCATTTTTTCACTATAGTGGAAACAGCTATGGTAGGAGAAAGGTCAACCACCCTCCTTTGGTGAACTGCAGAAGTCTCCCTCAGACACTCTGTCTGCCAACTGCTTCATTTACTAGCAGCTGTTTTCTTCCCCATTGTCAGGAGGATAACTGAAACAAAAATCACTGTTCTTTGGGCAAACTGCATACTAGATAGCAAGCTCCGAGGGATATTATTGAATAGCAAAGGCATTTGATAGTATTAGAACCAACCACAGGTTCCACTTCTGCTGATGCACAGAATTTTGAGCAATTAGTCACTGGATTAAGTTCAGTATTTATAACCCCCTGAGTCATAGCCGTTAGGCCACAAAGTTGGGAAACAAAGAAAGGTTGCTGTTTTTTTGGTTTTTTTTAAAAGACTCTCGTTCAGGGTTTATTTGCGTATGCTTCCATTTTATTCCAGTAGCCATTGCAATTTCCTGGCTTGGTTCTCATCCAGAATTTGGAGAAAGATTAAAATTATACGCAAAGAGTAGGCAGGAGTTTGAGAAGAGGATGGGCAGTGCTGAGGAATGTCCTTGGGATGGAGAACGGACCTGACTTCTGTCACAGCCTTCTGGTGAGGTGAACTTCACATGTGGAGAAATTGTTGCTACAAGTGAGCAGAATGCCTACCCCAATGCAGCAGTTAACAGCACTATAAGTAGTATGAAATGAAATTTTAAAATGGCATTTGAAATAGACCACTGTAGCCATCTTATCAAACTCAGGAGTCCGCCTTTCACATTATATCTGAGTTTTCACATGACGTAAAAGCCACTTCTGGAAAACCAACGGAATGGAACGCATGCTCAGCGCTCATTTCCATGTATTTTGATTCCAGATAAAATCCATTTGTAGCCCCCTTAACCCAGAAAATTACAGAAGTAAAGTGACAGAATTTGGGGCGGTACCCTAGCATATGGTTCTTTCCTGCTCTTTTCATGGGGGAACAGAAGCACACACATGTGGAAAGGGTGCGGGAGTAGTGACACACTGTCCAATGGATGACATTCATTGTTGTGTCTCACCACCACGCCCACTGGTATGAATGAAATTTAGAGCAATATGATGGTATATCAGTCAAAAAGCCACAATTCCATAACACAACAGGCACTGCAATGTGAAAACGGGACAGAAATGCTAGGAGGAAAACTAACACGGTATTTCCATGTTTGAATGCACCGTACCAGCAGCGGCAGTGAATGGAGGTGTGTGGAGGCCTTGCTGGGCCCCTCCAGACTGGTGGGGTTTTTTGCAGGCATATTTGCTTCAAGGTCATTAATGTAATGCTATTAGTGGTGGATTTATGCTACATACCATTCCGCTTTATCAGCTGTTCACCCACAGAAAATGAAGCGGTATGTCTGTTCCAAAACATTTGCAGGTTCAAACAATATCAAAAGCAGGATTGCATAAAACTGCTCCAATAACACCACAAGCACAAATACTCATGAATGCATAATAATAATAATAATAAAGAGAAGTCTGAAGGGATTCATTATGAGTCCCCCACCTCGGCCTGGAAGATACTTACTTTTTCCAGATACCACAAAAGAAAATACTATTTTCGCAACTGACTACCTTCCCATAAAAGCACTTTATGGAGAATGTGAGAAACCTACACCCGGCACAATATATTCTGCTGCCTGAGGCAGACAAAATACCCCCCCCCCTTTCTGCTATCTGCATATAGAAGCCACTAAGACTTGTGAACTGAAGCTGATGTGACAACATTCTCCACTTTATCTGAGGACACCAGGCTAGGTCATGGGACGCAGGACAGGTGGCACATGAACCTTTGCCCTCCAGCATCTCCTGACCCCCAATGTCTCCCACCAGGGGCCATTATACTCACTCAGGTGTGGGGAACCTCTGGTCCTCCAGATGTTTTTGAACTGCCACTCACATCTGCCCAGCAAGTAAGTAGGGCCAAAGTTCTCCATACCCTACTCAAACTAATGGGAGGGCCATCTCCCTGACCCTGAGAAACCACCACTGCAGTCGGCTGTTAATATGGTGAAATGTACAGTATATCACTCTTACTGTAACAAAGAGCTCCCCTTGCATCTTGTTACAAAATGAAAGGTGGCAGAGGGAAGCTTCACACATATTGTGTGAGTGACATTTCAGGATTCTGGCAACATGACCTATTACAGACAACCACAAAACTTCAGACGGAAGGCAATTAGACAGGAGACATTTATGCTTGTTGCAACATTCTGGTGTAATAAAACAGGTGAAAAGGGGATGGTTTTATCTTAAGAAGACCATTATCTCCTCAGCTTACTTAAATACACCCCTGTGTTTTTGCTGTTTAAAATAAGAGAAAAAACAGTGTGTGTGTTGTGGAAGGAAATGGATGGCAAGTTTTGAACACAACAATTCCCAGTGGAATTTTCTTATCTGTGATTTAAATTGTGACTACTCAAATTATGACTACTAATCCTATGTGTGTTTACTCAGAAGTCTCATTGATTTCAGTAGGACTTACTCCCTAGTTAGTGTGCCCAGGATTGCTGATGAATGGGTGCAAGCTTTTACATGTATGGCACCCGACCTCCTTCCTCCACTATCCCTTCCATTTGCAGGTGGGCCAGTGTGGATCTAACCCAATATTCTGTACTAGATGGGCCCTTAGTCCAGGCAGGCTCTTCTTATATGTGCTGAAGAAATATAACAACAACAACAATTTTATTATTTATGTCTATTATTATAAGCCTCTTAACAAAATTGTTTTAATTTGGAACTGATTTGTGTAATTGGGTTTATACTGAAAAGCAAATGTAAAAATTGGTAAAATATAATAATAATAATAATAATAATAATAATAATAATAATATTTGTGAAACTATTTTAATGGTTTTCACTGTAAGGAGCAATAAATTATGTGACAAATATAACATTGTTAGCCAAACCTTGAGGTGCCAATAATGCACCAGTAATCCACAATTATTAAGTAGGTACAATTGCTTCACTAAAGCATTTCATTGTTATCTAATCAGTAAAAACCCGTCTAAGAAAACCCTTCACCTAACCACGAAGAGACAATTCTGCATGGACTGGGGTGTTTAAATGAAATATCACTTTATAAGAACAAAGGGAAGCCGACTGAAAACAGCCAAGTCATAAACTGATGTATTGCTCAGCGAAATAATAGAAGCTTTCATTCACGAAATCAAACATCAGCACTTTTATATTAAACCAACAGCTGAACTCAGTCTGAACCACAGCTCAGTCTCAGAAGCTGATATTAAGTGCCAGGATTGTCCTGGGAAGTGTGAAGAAAAAGCAAGTGCAGAAATTAGGCTTTTCAGCCTATCTTCTTGGAAACTGAGCACTTGCCTGAGCTTAGCAAATACCACGAAATTTCAACAGGCAGCAGTTCTGCCAATAAGTCTGTGCTTCTCTGAGTAAGGAAGTTGACAAATGTTTCTTTGTTACTATCATCTATTGTGAAAAGACTAAGGTCCTTCCCGGCAAACAGTGACAATAGGGTTTTTGTCTGAGCACTAAAGTAGCAGTAGCCCAGGTCCAAGGTTGGCAACATCCTGCCCATACCCAGTGGATAGGTGAGAGGAGGTGGATGTTCTCTGCGACAAAGTGATGGAGAGTCATTGCCGTGCAGTGGTTAGTGTGTTGAATTAGGATGCAGGAGACCAGAGTTTAAATCCTCACTCAGCCATGACTGTGGGTCACTCACTTGGGGCTTGTTCACACTTCCGCTTGTACCATTACAGTCAGGGTGGATTTGATTTAAATCACTAGTCAGTAAGACTTGATTTAAATCATTTTTTTACAGAAAGACTCATTCTTACTGGTATAATCTTAACATTTACAACCAGAGGAAGGTTTCATTTTTGGAATGATAACTGTTCAGAGTAGATTTTACAGTTATATCAAAAATTACTGATTTGGTTATACTATTAGAAATACATAGACAGATAATTATGAAATTATTGTGGGGTTTAATAAGCTAACTGTTTATATTTGGACAACTTTTCTGCTGTACTTTAATCATTTCCTTAATAACAATTTAAACAATTTATTTAACTAAAGCAATAACATTATAGTATATGTCTAATGGTTATGGGGTTGCTCGTGCGTAAGTTGCCGCCACTCCTGGGTAGGTGGCCTGGTTAAACCTTTCCTGGCTGGACAGCCCCTCACTTCGTGGCTGCTCAGTCGCTGGCAGAATCCGACAGTGGGCCTTTCTTCAACCTTTTCCAACATAAAAGTTGTTTGACGCCCAGTCTCCTCCTACTCTCCCTGAGCGGAAGCCTTCTGCGCAGGGTGGGCGTGGGTATCAGAGGACCTGTGCTCTCTCCGCTGGTGTCCAGTGAAGAGTCTCTGAGCCTGCTCTCTGCTTCCCCCATTGGCCCCCCTCCATCCCTGGTGTCGCGCTGAATTTCTTCCCCAACAGGAGACCTGCCTCTCTCCCTACTTGGCCCCTCTCCAGCATCCTCGTGGAGCCCCTCCTCCTCCTCTCGTTCCGATGGCAGTTCCCTGACAATATGTATCCATGTTTGTTAACTGATGTGGTTAAACGGTGTTGTTGTTGTTGTTTTAAAAAACTTAGACTGAGTTTTAGCACACATGAAAAACTTAAAAACAAATCCTTATTTCCTGATGAATAGCCTTTGGACTATAACGTAACTTAAATAGAAAACTATATTTGGAAAGATTTTTCCTCCGAAGGCATTTTAATTTAAAAATCCGATTTAAATAAACAAAATCCGATTTAAATAAAAAAATCCAATTTTAATTTTAAAAAAATCTTTTTTTTTTAAATCACTGATTTTTATCCACCCTGATTACAGTACTAGAAAGCATGGGTGCCAGTGACAAACTCAGTGGGGAAACTCCAGAAGCTTATGGCAGCAGTTGCTCTGGAGGCGGAAGAATTAGGCTGCACACCTGAAGCATGGAAATACAGCTGTTTGGGTCGTGGTCCATTTCTGCACAGACTCCCGGCCTGCTGTTTATGGCTTGGGAGGGGGCAGGAAACCTCAGGAACATTCAAGATCAATATGCTTGCCTGCTCCTTTGGATCGCGACTGCTTCTACTCAGAATTCTGGTCTGCTATTTTGGGGGGCGGGGAGAGATGCAAAGAGGGTCTCGAGGCAGTCCCCACGGCACTGCGCACAGGCAGACAGCACGAGCACAGATCCATTTCCTTTGCCTTCCCCTGAATTGAACCGGCTATTCTGGTTTTAGGTACATAGCAGCACTATGTTTTGCCTTTTAACAAAAGGGGGGGAAATGTCATGGTTGCAGCAGGAGAACACATGTTACATTTCATGACATCAGGCAGTTAAAATGTATAGCTAGTACATACAGTGCTCTCACCAGAACTACTTTGGATTTGCATCAGACAGAACTGCGAGTACAAAATGTCCCAGCTCTTGTAAAAATGTGGGTGAGATAATATTGCTATCGGAACCTTAACTATTGCCTTTCTTGATGGCTGTTGCTGCTGCTGCTGCTGCTGAGCTAATAATCCTAACATTCCACTGAAGGAGTGTTCAGTCAGTGCTTGATCATAAACAGGAAAGGAATGAAGGGAGGGGGGAACCCCAACCTCAGGCTTTATGAAAGATGCAGGTCATTGACCTTACAAATCGCGACAAAATTAATTTGGCACGGCATGCCGCTTCTGCCTTTTAACTATGCCCTGTGGAATTTGAGCACCTGATATTACTTAAGCTCTACAAAGCAAAAGGCTTTTGCCAGCACAAACAGCTCAGGCATGTGTGGACAGAGCCAGTCATTCAATTTTGGGGAGTCTGAGGAGAGAATGGCTGGGCGTCTCCTTTCTCCCACCACAGAAAGAGCAGGGGTGTTTCGAGGTGATGGCGCTGAGGGATTATGTCGCCATCTTCCACAAGTAGCAACAGAGTCGCCGCTCACACTGTTTGCCGCAATACGGAATAGACAGGAGGGTGAAGGAGGAATACAATGATTTCATCAGTACATGCTGGTCTGTCCTGTCTATGGAACGCCAGCCTATAAACCTTGGGTGAACTGACATTCACTGTGCAGTGGGATGGAATGGGATGGTTTGCTGGCATGCATTATGCCTTGCCCAAAGATGTGGCTGATTACTCTGGGCTTTTAGTGTTCAAATAATAATTAGTTGTCTACACACTCCGGTTTACTCTGCATCCAGCACTGCATCCCAATGCTGGTTTGGGAACTGGCGTGCACATGACATTAGCCACAATCCACACCTTTACTGTGATTTCTTATGAAATACTGTGTTTTGAGGTGTGTGCCCCCTGCAACCAGATTCTATCAGAATTGAAGAAAAAAATGACATAGCCACGTTTAAAGCTGGTAATGTGTACGCAGCCTCCCCCCAAAGCAAGGCTTTTGAATCGAAAGTACATACCGTGGTGTCCACAGCGGTGACCTTCTTGGTGGGTATATGTTTCGGGGTGGGTTCCTTTGCGCAGACCAACACACAGCCCTCAGGACCCAAAGTTACAATGGCTGTTTTACAGCCTCTCTCGAGCAGGATCCGTCCCACACGCCCAGCATCTTCAACATTGCCAACTGGGATTCCCGTTAAAAGTTCTGCCTAGGGGAAAAGGTTGAAACAACACAAAACCCACATTAGCTTGGGGGGGCGGGGATTAAGCAAAAACATCAATTTATTTCAAGACTACTAGCTATGTGAAACAGATATGTAATATTTGCTACTATTAAATGCATTGAGAGACAATGGTGTGTACCAGGAAATATAGTGGGAGGTGCAATAAATCCCTTTGAAAGCACAGATTAACCACTCAGCCCTTAATTTATTATTTCCACAAATGAGGTATCGTACTGATGTACCAGACTCAGAGTAGTGGGCTGAAGAATAACATAATATCTATTGTAATAACCTCTACAAATAATTAATTCAGGGCTCTGGCGTTCAGCCAAACCCAGTTTCCTGATTTGTGCATGAGACACATGCTCAAAAGCACATTTAAAAAAAATTAATACATTAAACAAGCAACATTTTTAGGTGCACATAAAAAACCCACCCTAGTAAAATGTGTGAAGTGGCCAACTGCGTGCTGTGCCCGTAACGGGGATTCCACCATGAACTTCCCTTGTTCAAGGGAGGTAAATGATTTTCCATTGCTTTACCCAAGGAGCTGCTTTGAAGAACCACCTCTAAGAAAACTACTGTGGGGCTTCCCTCTTGTTCCTTCCCCATTTTCCTTGGGAGTAGACCCTATGTAAAGCAATGGGGGGGTAGGTCTGTGTTGCTTTGCGCAGGAGGTTGTTTGGAAGGGCTTTCCTAGGGGGAAATGAAGGAGTTTGGATTGGTTTGGGAAATAACAATGCTTTCCCTTGGGGGGGGGGAGAGTGGAAGGGGGAAGGGAAGGCTTGGTTCATTTATAAGCCAATCCAATGTGTGTGTGTGTGTGTGTGTGTGAGAGAGAGAGAGAGAGAGAGAGAGAGAGAGAAGTTTTGGAATATATAACCAGACAGAGGACCTTCTCGGTAGTGGCGCCCACCCTGTGGAACGCCCTCCCATCAGATGTCAAGGAAATAAACAACTATCTGACTTTTAGAAGACATATGAAGGCAGCCCTGTTTAGGAAAGTTTTTAATATTTGAAGTTTTATTCTGTTTTTACGGTTCTGTTGAAAGCCGCCCAGAGTGGCTGGGGAAACCCAGCCAGATGGCCGGGGTAGAAATAATAAATTATTATTATTATTGTCATTATTACACACACAGAGAAAGAGGGAGCTGAACCTGGGGTCACACTCCTGAGAAGTGTCCAAGTTGCTTTAAGCAGAGGTTGGATGGCCATCTGTCATGGATGCTTTAGCTGAGATTCCTGCATTGCAGGGGGTTGGACTAGATGACCCTTGGGGTCCCTTCGAACTCTAAGACTCTATGATTCTGTCTCCTAAGGAGAGTCCACTGCTCAGTCTTTCCCACCATCAAATGCCGTCTAATGTTAGCAAGTTTCTCCTAGTGCCTTGCCAAAGACTGCTTCCTTAATAATTTCCACCGTTTCATTCTGGTCTAGAGATGAAACCCTACTGTAGCACTGGCCCTAGCCCTTCTCACCATCCCCCAAAGTGGGGCGCATGCTACAATGCCACAATGAGGCAATACCACAATAAGTTCCTTGAAGGAAGGGCAGGTTACAAGATGCAAATACATCTGCACCACACCCTGTTGATTGCATGGATTGTGATAGTACCTAGTTTAGAACAGAACACTCTGTTATTGCTTTAATCCCAGAGAGCACCCACAGTCCTTGACTGTTATTGTCTGGCCCTCCTTCTGTGCTGCACAGTATACAAAGGTGGTTGCGGACCGATTAGGCAAATACAGATGCCTCTAGGAGTTTCTGCTGCGTCTGCCATCTGCAAAGAGTTGCCTCCAGCTGTATTTGCAACAATTGTGATGCAGCTGAGATAAAGAGGGAGAGGGGGGAAATGAGGACACCGCAAGGCAGGCCAGGAGTCGATTTCCCGCAAAGGTAACAGACACTAGACAGATGCTACGTGCCAAAAGTTAAAATGTACCACAAAGTGTCAATTGTGAAATTAAATATAAAACTGCTGGGCTGTGTTGGAAAGTTCCTCCCTCCAATAAAATCACTTTTTTTATATAAAAAAAATACAATTGGAGGAAATAACTAATGGCTGCTCTAAAAAAGAAAACGAAGACACAATAGCAGGAGGCCAAGGAGGATATTTTTAAAGAGCTTTCTACATAAGACCAAGGGAAAAGGATTCTTCCCTCTGGCTCCTACCCCCACATTTTGCAAAAAGGCATAAAACACTCACAGAGATATGAGGAAATGGCCAAATTACTTATATTGTTAATCTACAAGTCTATATACAGTCAATGTAGTGCCCTCAGATGTTGTTGGGCTACAGGTCCCATCACCCCTGACCATTAGCCATGCTGGCTGAGGCTGATGGGAGTTGGAGTTGGCAACATCTGTTAGCCCCCCCCCCCGTATCTACAGGTAATGCTGCTGCTGCAGAACCAAATGCTTAAGCAGGAAATGCAGAAATGCAGAATTCAACAGCGTAAAGATATGCAAGCTCACATTCTGCAGAAAAGAATTTCTAAGGTGTGACTCCTTATTTCATTGTACCCACTCCAAACTGTCACACCTTTAGAAACATGACCAGGCATATTCCAAGTCTGCTACGGAAAATGCAAAAATAGCATTGTGCCACCCAGAACCAGCCCGTTTTGCTCAGCAAAGTCCCATCCATTGTTGGGATTTTTCACTTGCCGTTGGGTCCACGTTATGGGTGGTGGAGGTGTAGAGACTACACTACTGTACAAAGATTGAGTTTACATTTGTTGCTCTGACCACCTTTGTCTCTGGCTCCACCCACCACTGTAAAATGGCCCTGGGGTGGCTTCCCTGAAAGGAATATGGTCTTCAGGCAAAAATATTTCCTATCCCTGAGCTTAAAGCAACAAAAACATAGGAGCCAAATCCTAGGAGTCGAGGGGGCTTCGGTCCTCCCAATAAAATATTTGAAGGGGCTGCCCCCCCAAGTTGATAGGCATTGTCATTCAAATGGTTTGTGTGATCGATTATGCAGGCACCCCTGAACAGAAGCGAGATGGGAAGGGGGCAGGTTTGGGCTTTCCTCCTCTGCATGTTTTTTGTGTAAATAATATCACACACATACCCCTTATATGTGAATGCAACAAATGCATTCAGTAACATACACATGGCTGGCCCTGCACATCTGAGATTGGTTTTTTCCCCTGGAATAACTCTCTAAAGTGCCAAGGACATTATAAATGCAACACCTACAACCATTTCCCTTCAAGTCTGAAATCACTTAGTGGCACACAACCTTAGGGTTTTGGCTTTCAAATGGACCAACATTTGATATACTTATTCTGCAATTCTTTTATTAGAAGAATTAGAAAGAACAGAGAACCAGCACATTCCTGGGCAAACCTCAGGGATTAGGCTCTGCTGCATCTGGTGCACAGTGAATTAACAAGCCAGTTTCAACAGGCTTGATCTTTCTGGGAAAAGTCGGGGGGGGGACGGACCAAACTACCAGCTAAGCAAAAAATCAGGAACTGATAATCTTGCAAGATGCATTCTCAGTATTTTGCACACGAACCACATACAAAGAAGTAGAAGCTGCACAAATAAAAGTTTATTAAAGCAATGAAAAATATCTGAAACCACAGCTTGTGAAATATCCTTTGTGGTAGATAGCCCACTGATATTATACCCTTGTTTTTTTGCTCCATTCTAGCACAACAATTCGGAATGAACAAAATGTTTCACAATACCAAGTATTTGTGGTTGTCAAAGCATCCACAAGTGTTTGGTGGATGTGCTTCCATCCAACAGATTATTTGAAGGATGCAGCCCATGTGGCAGGGTTTGCAGCAACTTGGGGTACTTCCAAGGCTTTGCACAGTCACAGACTAGTTTTATGCCTCTGCTGCCGAGAAGATAAATAACAGAAACTTCCTGTCTGATCCCATAACTGTTATCAGCCAATCATAAATGGACGATTACAAGCACACAGTATGAATTATTAAGGAACCTGGCAGAAACTTCACAGCTCATGTTGACAATGGGGCATAAATTTCCACTTCCCTTTGAAGTAGGTGGCTAGTCAGCGCAAAAAGTTGGACGGGTGTTAATTGTGATGAGCTCTGAATTCTTTTTTTCCTTTAGAAATATTTCAAGATGATGATTGGCAGCTATTCTGCCCCCTACACACACACACACACACACACACACACACACACACCCTATACTGCTGTGTTCTGTCTGTATGGTCAAGCTTCATCTGTTCCAATACAGGTAATAATTTTACTAAATTATCTATAAACCCTGATATGTGGGATATTTCACCTCTCAACATGCTGGCCCTCAATGGGCGAAAACCTGGTATGAGAGATGGCACTGTTCTTTTCATCTTTGGGACCATGTGGATGCATGAGAACTATATGGACACAGAGGTGAGCTTCGATCAGGCAGACCTGCAAGCATCTCCCATCTCTGCCGCAGGCTGACTGTGTGGACTTCCAGACATGATACAAGACGACAAAAACTAGACTGGAAATGTCAAGAGTGGAGTTGGATATACAGTGGTACCTCACAAGACGAATGCCTCGCAAGACGGAAAACTCGCAAGAAGAAAGAGTTTTCCATTTTTCGAGGTGCTTCGCCAGACGAATTTCCCTATGGGCTTCCTTCGCAAGACGAAAGCCCATAGGGAAATCTCCGGGGACAGCGGGGAAGCGCAGCGCGTCTTCCCCACTGTCCTCGGACCTCCTCCGAAGGCTGGCGGTGCGGCGGAGAGACCTTCTCCCCCCGCCAGCCTTCGGAAGGCTGCTCCGAAGGCTGGCAGTGGGGCGGAGAGACCTCCTCCCCCCGCCAGCCTTCGGAAGGCTGCTCCGAAGGCTGGCGGTGGGGCGGAGAGACCTCCTCCCGCCGCCAGCCTTCGGAAGGCTCCTCCGAAGGCTGGCGGTGGGGGGGAGAGACTTCCTCCCCCCGCCAAGCTTCGGAAGGCTCCTCCGAAGGCTGGCGGTGGGGCGGAGAGACCTCCTCCCCCCACCAGCCTTCGGAAGGCTCCTCCGAAGGCTGGCGGTGGGGCGGAGAGCCCTTCTCCCCGCGCCAGCCTTCGGACGGCTGTTCTGAAGGCTGGCGGTGGACCGCCAGCCTTCAGAACAGGTCCAGGGACAGAGGAGAAGCGCAACGCGCCTTCCCCTCTGTTCCTGGACCTGTCCTGAAGACTTGCGTTGGGAGGAGGGTTTTCCTTCCCACTGCCAACATTCAGAATGCTGTTCTTAATGTTGGCGGTGGGGAGGAAAAACCCTCCTCCCACCGCAAGCCCTGGGAACAGAGGAGAAGCGCTGCACGCCTTCCCCTCTGTTCCCGGACCTGTCCTGAAGACTTGCGGTGGGAGGAGGGTTTTCCTTCCCACCGCCAACATTCAGAATGCTGTTCTGAATGTTGGTGGTGGGGAGGAAAGCCCTTCTCCTCACCGCAAGCCCCGCAAGCTCCGGGAACAGAGGAGAAGCGCAGCGCGCCTTCCCCTCTGTTCCCGGACCTCTCCTGAAGGCTTGTGGTGGGGAGAAAAGCCCTTCTCCGCACCGCCAGCCCGGCAAGCGGTTTCCATAGAAACGCATTAATTGATTTCAATGCATTCCTATGGGAAACCGTGCTTTGCAAGACAAAAAACTCGCAAGAAGAAAAAACTCACGGAACGAATTAATTTCGTCTTGCGAGGTACCACTGTAGCTGAGTAAGTTCAGCAAGGCAGTGCACTGGATCTATAGTTTATTGTTTACGAGCCTATATTCAAAGCATGTTTACCCTGCTCTTCGATGAAAAAGGCTCCCAAATCAAGTTGCAGAGCAACTTTTTAAAAAGGCAGTCCCTGCCCTCAGCCTTACAATCTAAAGGACACAACACAAAAGGGGGGAAAGGATGGGTTGGGAGAAGAAAAGATACAGTAGAAAAGGGAAAAGAGGAGAAGTGGGAAGTACCAGTTCTTATAGTTACAGTTCTTATAATGGTGGCTGGCTTGCTGGCATGGAAAAAATTCAGGTAGTTTGCTAGCACTGGGCACTGCAAGGTGACACATGGAGGAGAGGACGACAGAATAGCCCTACTTTCCTTCTCTTTCTTTCTTACAGTCTGATGGAATCACCCAGGTTTATACAGTGTGCTGCTATCCTAGACCCTCCAACACTACTCAGATGAAAATAGGGACATTTCTCCTTCCCTCCCAACTGATCCTCCTCGACCCCCCATTTTTGCCACCCTCCAACAGAGCATTTTCTATCAGAAGAAGGGTGAGTGCCACCATCACCACACCAAGGGGACACAGCACTCACACCCTCCACCACCCCAAGAATATCACTTAATCCTCTTATTTTATTTTAGTCTTGTAATTTTGAACAATGATTACACATTACAAACCCAGCCATCGGTCAAAGCTTTCTGGGTTGAAGTATGAACTGTATGTTTATTTCCTCTTTGGTATGCCACTACAACCACTGAGATGGAGACCTTTTTTGGGGGGGGAGATTATCAGTTCTGTTTCAGGTGCTATCCAGCCCATTCCAAGTAAAGCCAGCATTGTACAACACGGCATTTTCAGAATTTGAACCAATTACTTGCATTTAAATGCAGAAAAGATGATGCAGAAAACAGATTTTAAAAGTTGCATTGGTCCAGAGCGACCAAAATCATGGTGATGACACGTGTTTACCTCAGTTTCATTGCAGCAGATGATGTCAGAATAGGTATAAAATCGTGGATCTAGGTCAGCGACGGCTGGAGCAGGATTAAATAAAGTCTTCACTATAAGAAAATGGAAAATGTCTAAATCAATGGCACATGATGCTTGAATATGAATAATTGGGCAGAATCCAGCAAAAACTCTGTCTTGTTATGGTGAAGGCACTTTCAGCTCCACATTCCCCACCAAGATATATAAATTACTTGCAGACCCACAAATCTTCAGGAAAATATCCTACTTTCTCATGTTGCAAAACAAAAAAGCAACTCCGATTCACAATAAATAATAATGGTTTCGTTAACCAATTTTGTTAGAATATTAAAGCCCTGATTATCATGCCACTGTCATCAAAGTGAGAAAAGAAGAATTAATTAGCAGAATGAAAGCTCTGCTGAATTCAGAAAACAGAAAGTTGAGTTACTGCTAATTTGTTTAATATTTTTATAAGATATTCCATCTAAGAATCACAAGGCTGTTTGCTGCTTTTAATTTGAAAATCAAAGGTGCATGGAAACTCACTCAGCTAATGGAAGTACCAAATACAGAATCCAGCTTGTCTTTAACATCCTGTGCCCTGTCAGCCTTCCATATTAAACAAACCCTCTTCCATATTAGAAATGTAATTCACTGAACATGATTCTGGTTATCCTAACGTTTACCTATTGCAGCAGGAATACTTCCAATGCGGAACATGGAAGTAAATGAAGTTCATACAGCAGAAATGGCAGCTCATTGCCAGCATGTGCCTCAGTAAATAAGCAGCCTGCCTCATCCCACAGAATCTCTGAAGCTTGGCCCAACCAAGGCTACCCGCTCAGCTAGCTGTTGCACCTAGACCCTTCCTCAAAACCATGGTCAAACTTAATGCCTGATTGTCTGAGCCTCTGTAAAAGTAAATATGGGAAACAGAAGCACACAGTGCTCCTACAGCACTCCCTAGTGCACTGTGTATAAGCTAAAGATGGGCTCAAATTCTCATGTTTTCTGATGATCAAGTGCCGGCAAGCGGAAAAGATGTGCTTCAAGCTTTGTTGAGCTGGAAAAAACATAGATTTTAGGATGCCTTGTAACAACCTTCCAGCGGCATTGTTGGGGGGCAGGGGGGTGGTTGTTCAGTGGGGCAGCCACTCCTCTCTCCCAGCAATGCCTTTGGAAGGGTGCTATGTTGTAAAGTAGCACCCCCCTCACAGAGGCACAGTGAGGGAACTGACCCTGGATCATGCTAGCAGCACCCAGCAAAATGGTTATTTAAGAAAGGGGAAATGGAGGGGGGAGATTTGCCTAAACTATGCAGAAACTGAAATGTAAGCACTGGAAATGAAGTAAGGTTTTTCATCACTGCATCCCTCAAAACGGTTGAGAGCACACTTTTGTAGTATGAGAAAGGAGCTGTGAAGATAGGGAGGCACTTTCTATCCCGTTAGAGTACAAGCAAATTAAAGGAAAGGAGCTGGAATACGCCCAAGACAGGTTGCAAAATGCACGGGAGGATAATCCGTACAGTAACAGAAAAGGCTGCTCAAGCGACTACCAGCAATCTAATGCAACAGGGCAACCAACTCCCTATATTCTGCTGACTGTGTGATGGTAGTTTGGCACAATGCTCTCTAGCCCCATCAAGACATGGTAGGGTGGAGAAGGCAAGCAAAGCAGCTTGCCTCCTACTGTCTCCTGTTGCAATGATGCAAGCCTCTACTGTCAGGACTGCTGGCTTAGTCAGAGGGATGGCAATCTGAGGTCTGCAGGCCACGTCAAGAGAGTCAAGGCCCATCCCTGTCAGCTTGTGGTGGCTCTCCTGCAAGCTGGTTTTCTTTGAAGCCAAGTGGGCAGGGGTCCACCCCTGGCGAGGGAGGGACAGCCTTAGCAGGTAGGACAAGGGGTCATCCCCCCATTGGTGGCCACATTGCTTCAGGGAGCTACATCCCGGTGGTGGGCAGGGCCAGAACCATCCCCCTTTATCTCTCTCTCTCTCTCTCTCCCTTTCTGCCACCCGCTTCTCTCTCTCCCTTGCATCACCCAGTGGGCTACCTGGAGGTGGCACAGATCGCTCTTGCCTGAGATCTGAACTGATGGCTTGCAGAAAGCTTTTGAAATTAGACTGAAGGTGAAACTAGGGCCATTGGTAGCCCACCCCTGCCCTAGGGGCTTGGAAGCTCCTTCATTATATACCTTTAGGCGCCAGGCAAAAACATTCCTCTTCAACCTTTGGTTTATTGACACCCAAAGCCCCTTTAGAATGTGTTGGGGGGGGTGGTTAACTGAGTTGTTCTTGTTCTTATTTTTATTATGTATTTTATATTGTGATTTTATCTTGCGAATCGCCCTGAGACTTGTATAATTTTTTTTTTTTAAAAAAAGCAGAATGGTGGGTGAATCAATGTTTTTGTTTAGGCACTTCTGAGAAAGCAGGGTCCATAAATGGGCGACTTCAGCTCTTCCATTTAACTACTCAAGCAAACAAGAAGAATAACATTCGAGTCAAGAGTGCTACAATCGCTTTGGCATGCTGGATTTAATGACCTGTCCGGGCACTGTGCCAGTCAAAACAGAGGCCAGCGCTTAGACAAAAGCTGCCACAGGGACCTTTAATGACTACTAGGAGGACAGTGAGACATCGGCAAGTGTAACACTGTTGGTTCGCAGCCTTGTAAAACGGGGGTAAGTGAATGAGGACAAGAGGGCTTACAACCGCAAGCTTCCGTTTCCTCACTTCTCCCTTTCTTTTGAGCATGGCATCTCGGTGTGCATCTGTTAAACACAAATAGTCTAGTGTGCTTCCTAACATAAACCCCTGCATTAAACATGCAGCATCTGCAGACTAAAGGAAATGCCACTAACACACTCCAGCTGGGAGGGTGTTTAATACTGCGCAGTGTTAGCAAAGTGTTTATGGGGATGTGGTTATACAAGGCAGTTTGACATGTTTGTCCTGTCATCTAGGGCAGAGGTGGCCATAGATTTACTGGAGTACGGAGCACACTGTGACGAAAGATGGAATGGTTAGGATGGTTCTGATCTTCCAATTACACAGTCTCTTGTCTTAACTTGCTAATGCCTTTCTTGCTCACATTCACCTAATAATTTTTTATTTATTTTTGGTTTAACACGTGTGATGTAACGAAACACTTAATAATTTGCCCTTGCTGCTACAAAAAGAGCTCCTTCAACACTAATAAATTTATTATGGCACAACAAATTTATTATGGTCACTTCATAAGATGCACAAGGTTGTCACTCTAGCCTAGTGCAGGTGTGCACTGTTGAAACAAATGGGTTTTCTAAGCAAAAGATTACACAAACTTATGCATGTTTGCTCAGTGTAATTCCAATTGAATTCGATGAAGCATCCTCTGAGGTAAGTGGATATAGGACTGACGTTTTAGGAACTTCTGGGGTAGCAAGTAAGGAGAACAAGGAGGGTGACTGTAGGCGAAAGCAATATTCAGAGGTGTGACTGTTGCAGTAAAGGGTCTTGCAGAAGAATTTAGCCTCACTTTCCACAAAACGTGGCTTATTGTTATGGATGAAGCAAAGACTGTGGTTTAAAACAAACTCTGGCCAATTTCTAAGCAAGCCAACTTCAAACTATGGGTTTCGAAGCTGGCTTGTTTAACTAACCAGTTTGTTTTAAACTCCAGTCTCTTGGGCTATACATAATGACAATGTGTTTTGCAGAAAGTGAAGCCATGTAGTCCCCCTTCCAGTAATGTGAGGAGGAAGAAAGACGGGAGCATAAAAATCCAAGGCTTGCAATGGCTTCTTGCTGCTTGTACACAGAACACTAAACCATGGTTTGACATCGCCTTCCTAACTCCAAATGTTTTCGGGATAAAATTCCCATGGAGCTCCAAATGTTTTCGGGCTAAAATTCCCATGGAGAATGATCAGGGATGATGGGACATGGCAGTCCAAAAGATATGGAGGGCATCAGTTTGGGGAAGGCTCCGTGAACCCAGACAGTGAGTATGTGCCTCTTATGACAATTAAGAGATGAACTTTGTCTTGCCAATCAAATGAAATCAGTTTCGCTCTTCTTTTCAAATTTGGCACAAGCTGCCAAACACACGTCACCTTCTTTTCCACTACTGAGTTTTAAAAATAGTCCTGAAGCCCTGCTGCCTTGAAAGGATATAAAAGCATTTAAAAAGAGAGCAAATAATTAAGACAGATTATTAGATTACCTCCACTGGTGTGTGCCATTTTCAGGGCTTCCAGAGAAATAGCTGGGGTTATTTCAAGTTGGCAGACCATGACTTTAGCGTTTGAGATGACATGTGCAGCCTTCTTTAAGTCATCAGAATTCAAAAGCAAATTTGCTCCTGCAACAATGACGATAAAGTTTTCCCCTAAAAAACAAACCAATTCTGATTTTTTAAATGTTTACAAGTAACCATGCAACCAGTCTCTTTCGCAAAGGGATGGATTCTACCCACATAGCTGTACATCTCCCCTTCGCTTCAATCGGAGCTTGCACCTGGGGAACTTCATGCTACGTTGTCGTCTAAAATAATATTATGGTTTGAGCTTCCATAGGCTCAAGACGATTCATCAGATACATGAAGCACAATGGAGAGACACATCCTTAGGTCAACTGATTCCTAAGTGTCCATTAACGTTTGTCAAGAGGATGCTTCAACTGAAATTTGTTAGTGGAAAACTTTTTGGACCTAATACAGAATGCCTGTCCTATATATGAAAATGTGTGTGTGTGAGAGAGACTCGCTTTCGCCTTTCTACCACTGGCACATGACTCTCAAGAGCGTTGGTCAAAGGGGAATACAACCCTAGGTTTTAAAAATGGATCTGCTCAAAGTTCTTCTAACAGGGGCCCTTCACGGCTGAGATTAAGCCAGCGTGGGGACAGAAATCATTCCGATGTGCTTTTATTTGTTTGCTTATTAAAAATATTTACATACCACTATTCATAAAAAGTGTCACAGCGGGTGGCGCTGTGGGTAAAAGCCTCAGCGCCTAGGGCTTGCCGATCGAAAGGTCGGCGGTTCAAATCCCCGCAGCGGGGTGCGCTCCCGTTGCTCGGCCCCAGCGCCTGCCAACCTAGCAGTTCGAAAGCACCCCCGGGTGCAAGTAGATAAATAGGGACCGCTTACTGGCGGGAAGGTAAACGGCGTTTCCGTGTGTGCTGCGCTGGCTCGCCAGATGCAGCTTTGTCACGCTGGCCACGTGACCCGGAAGTGTCTCCGGACAGCGCTGGCCCCCGGCCTCTTGAGTGAGATGGGCGCACAACCCTAGAGTCTGGCAAGACTGGCCTGTACGGGCAGGGGTACCTTTACCTTTTACCTTTATTCATAAAAAGTGTCAGAGCAGTTTACAACAATTATACACAAAATCATTCAATTAAAACTATATAAAATGTTGAAATCAGAAAATAGCCAACTATTATGCAACAATGTTATTCTTAATTGCCTGCTTAAACCTGACGGAATAGAACAGTTTTCAACAGCTGTTTTAAAAACTGAGACAGAAGGCACCTACTTAATGTTTCAGCATGTGTGTTTGTTTGCTTTTTAAAAAGAAAAAGTACTGTGATGACTAGAACTTGCAAATAAGTGGACTAACAATTCTGAAATAAAACAAATAAACAGCAAGCGTCAAGTTATATTAGAAGAGCCCACCGCTTCTTTGGAGCTCCTTGGAACAGACACCACAACTTCAGATTTGTATTTTGATGATGACATCAGAACTCGGTTATGTTTCATTACACTTTATTCTGAGAGGGGTGGGTAGGGAGGGGAACGTGACAAGGGTCTGTTGCTTTCGGCAGCAGCTTGCGTTTATCATAATGTATAGCTCCAGCTTACTGTAGCATGCAGCCTTGCCTTTAGGGCGTGTTTTACAGTGGTGCTGTTGCACATACTGCACATCCAAGCCAGAGAATGGTACAACTGCCTGGTGTGATTATATTCCTGGAGTCTCCATGACCCCAGGGAAGGAGATGTCAGTGCTGCTTCACCACACACTACACTGAGCCTGGCTTTCCTCCACACCAGTGTCTGCCTGCTCCTGAAGTTACTGCTATCGCTAGGGAGTGTTGCTAAGGCCACGTACACATTAAAGGCTTAAAATGCAGTGGGGCTGTGTTTCAATTCCATGTCGGTACAGGGGCTTGAAATGCTAAGAAAGAGCATTTCATCTCTGTGATTCTGCACTTTAGACTTCTCTCTTTCTCAGGAGTAAATACCATTGCATTTGGAAGATGTATTGGGTCATAGTTGCAGCCACAGGAAGCTGATCTCGGGGGTGGGATGCAGTTGGAGGGATTAAGCTTCACCAGAGAAGGGTTGGGGCTTGCAAATCATGAATGGTCACCTGATTGGCTGTGGGTTGGTTTCAAAGAAAGAGCTAAGCTTTAGGAACACAGTATTTTTCATGAATGAGACTTTCAAGTGCCTTGCGTGCAAAAAAGCGCCTCCCAAAAATACAGTGATAAGATAACATCATGAACTCACAGGGAGGAATTCAAGTTTCCAAAGCAATTAGGCCACTGGTAACATAGCTCAAACAGTCACATGTTAAAGCTTATTTTGGTTAAAGCCCAGGCTTTTTGCCCTTCTCTTTTCCCTATCAGACAAAAGACCTGTTCTCTGAATGTGTGGAGGGACAGTGGGAGATCACACATGCTATCTTGATTGGTTCAACCTCAAACTTCATGTGTTGAGCAGGAAAGTCTGAAGTGGGACACAAATTCTGCTAAATGAACCTCAAATCCTTGCTGAGAATGCAGTTTGAATCCTTGTGTCTGAATTCATGCAGACTTAAGACTGGGATCCCTGGCTGCATGAAGAATTCAAAGTGTATTCAGCCAAACACCATTTAATTCCCCATTCAGACTCTCCTGCTCAAGGCACCAAGGCCTGAGTTATGGGTGGTCCAGTGTGTGGAGCTGCACTTTTCTTTCTACATTCTCAGTCAATATCTGAACAGGGGAAAGAAAGCTGCCTATTATTAACCAAGAGCCCCCGAGGTGCACCTAATGTGCCCTGCACAGTGTCTGTTGTCCGTTCCCCATGTCTGGGAACAAGGTGAACCAGAGATGGAGATGGAGCAAAGGTAACTGAAACAGGTTCATGGGAGGCTGAGCTTGGAGCTGGCTTATGGGAGCATGATAAGCAGCTGTCATCCCAGCACAAGTCCAGGAGAGACTAGGAGGTTTATATCCACCCAGGAAGCTCCTCCCCATTCCAGTTCAGCTGCTGTATCTCAATGCACACCTGGTTCTTCTCTGGCTCCCTCCCCCTCCTGACTAGACTGCTCCCCACCCATAGTGAAGCACCAGGCAAGAACTCATCTGCCAGTTCTGGATTTCTTTTGGCCCAAACACCACCGCAGCCCCTGTATATGTGTGCATGTGTGCTCTACAGGTGAAGGCAGAGTCTGTGCCAGAGGCAAGCATTTGTGTGGGGGGGTCATGGGGGCAGGCAAATTGTTTTCGGGGCTGGTAACTAGAGAGCTTGACTGTGACAGCATTTTCTTCAGGATCCTCAGTGGTGTTGAGGGGTCTTCACAGTCCCCCTCCTCTTCCTGGGATGAGTTCCTCCTAGAGGCATTGTTGGATTGGACTCTTATCATTTCGTTTCTGAAAACCTCAATAGGAAGGTACTCGAAACTGTGTGAAAGTTTGTCCTAGATAACGTTAGTCCTAGATATGAAGCACATGATGCAATTTGTTGCAAAGCTTCCAAGACTTAAGAAGAAAGGAATCCACTTGTTGAATCACACCAAAGTCCATTGGTTTATCTTCAACAATGGCGATCCAGTTGTCCCTGGGAGATTCTCAAACAGTGCATGATTGAGATAACTATTACCAGTGTTTGCAGTGGTGCCTTTTAATCAGAGAAATAGTGTCTATCTAACAAAGTTTTTCCATGCACCCCCTCCACTTGCACCCCCTCCTAAAACTTGCTCTGAAAGGGACTTCCGGGTTAGCGCCATCGACTAATGGCGGATTCCCTCTGAGCTCCGGAGGGAATCGGCTCCGCAGGATCGGGTCTTGCCGCTGCGGCGACGCGGGGACCCTAAAAAATCACAGGCGGTGAAGCCTGTGAGCGTGGTGACTCGGCGGGCACCATTTGCACCCCCGACCTGCGAAGGAGCCTTTTTAAAGGCTTCGGAACGGGGGACGGGGTGAGCGGCGCGGTGCTGAGAGTCGACTGCTTCTCCTGCGGAGTGAAGCCGCACTGCCGTGGTCGGAGAGCGCTGACTTCTTCTTGTGAGCAATTGGATCTTAAAGTAACAACCCGTGAGTAGTACGGAAATTGGAATTGTAAAGAAAATTTTTACAAATTTTTATGAATTAGGGACGATCGGGGAAGGTGTAAACAGGAAGTCTGCCTCCCCTCCTTGTAAATAATTTAAAGCAAGGACCTGCTAACTAAGGTCAAGAGAACCTTTCTTTTCCTTCTTTGGTAAAAGACTTTAATTTCACGGTTTGGCAGTATAAGAAATCTTACTGGAGGATAAAGAGCTAATTTTGGGAGCTGAAGTGCCACCCTCCCGGACCCGGGAGTGTTCCGCGAGAGAGCCTGTTGATGAGGTACTGAAGAGTTTGACAGCTGTCAAATTAGCTGTCAAGACGGAAAAAGAGAACTTTGTTTCTGCTGCTTCTGCTGGTTATATTTGTTACAATTTCGTTACAATTTGTTGAAAATAAGGAAGAGCTGATACAAACTAACTTGACTTTTGGATTTGAACTGGAATGAATATCAAGGAACCAAAATCCCTCTAGAGGGGGTTTTGGGACATTACAAGAATGGCTGGAGGAGGGAAAATTCAGGCTGAATTGGACAGAGTCTTTGTTCTCTTGGGAAAGTTACAAGGCCAAACTGATGTTTTGGCTACAAATGTTACAACTCTGGACTCAACTGTAAACAACATCATTGAATCTGATAAGGATTTGAATCAGGAAGTCTATTCAGCTGGACAAAAAGAGAAACTTGAGAGCTTTGAGAATTTGGAGAAGGAGACATATGTTGTTCCTGAAAAAAAGGAAGGAGGAGCTGTAATTTTACAGATGACGAAGGAGAGCTTGAGGCCTGACATGATGGCAATGAAGGAAAATAAAAACTTGATGTGGAAAATCTGGCCTGAATTGGAGATTGAAAAATGCAGAGATCCTCTTATGTGGAGATCTGAAGACCTAAGGATTACAAATTTGCTTAAGGTGGAAGTTGGAGCTTTGGGGACATTTGGACTTGAAAGGAGTAAGAAACAAGATTTGGGCGCCACTTTTAAGTATGGAGGTCTGGCTGGAAGAAACATGGATCCCGTAGGGCCAGAGCTTCTCCGAGATTTGGTGTTCAATATCAAGGACTATCAAAAAAACCGGCAGAGAGGAATTGAGAGAGAATTAAGAGCCTCGGACGTGAGATCTCCAGGCTAATAGTAGATTAAGACTGATGGACATTTGTTGGGGACTGAAACCGGGAAAGGGGGGGTGGAGTTTGGGAATCCAAAGGGTACATAATTATAATTTGTTCTGTTTTTATTTTGTTTGTGTTATGTGTATGAAAATTGGGAAATTCGTGGAAGGGAATTTGGGTCGACTTTAGAAAAAATGTTTTAAGAATGAGTATTGATGTATAAGTATTGATGTTTAAGTTTGGATAAGGTAAAATTGGTTTTTTAAAATGAACTAAATTAAATGAAAATAAGGTTAGCAAAAATAAATTGAGGAAATGGATGAAGGAGAAAAAGTAAAATAATATGTTAACTTAAGTATAGAAATAAGTTAAAAAATACGGATAAGGATTTGCTGAATTAACAATTTGAATTGGAATACAAGAAAGGGAGGTATGAGGAGGTCAGGGAAATATGTTATTGAAAAATAAGTACTGTGAACTTTATGTGTTTTTAAACTTTTTTGCTTTTTCCTTTTTGATTCTTTTTCTTTTGTATTAAATATGAAAACTTTAATAAATATATTTTAAAAAATAAAATAAAATAAAACTTGCTCTGAAAGGTTGGGGAAACCCCAGAACAGATTTGTGAAGTGCAGAAGGAGCAAGAAAACAAGGAAGGGAAGTTCTGTTTATTTATTTATATTCTGCCCTTCATCCGAGGATCACAGGGATAAACTTGTTGCTCAACTGGAAGTCCTTGCAGGACTGAGATGACCTTGTTGGATACAACTCAGAATTTCTGAGCTAAATAAAGTTTCCATTTTTAGCCACAATGGCCATTAAGATACTTACCCACCTGGTTATTTATTTATTTTTAAGTCCATATAAGCTAGTGGCCACTAAATATATCTCACACCACAGAATATGATAACTATTGACTGCATGAAGAACTAACTCATTTGGTTTGTTCTGACCAAACCATTGAGACACCCTGAATTCTAGAAGGGCATCCAGAATCTGGAGCAAAATGAACACATTACGACCCCATATCAAGTTGTTAAGATCCCAAATTAATGTGGGTTACATTTATTAATATCTGTTGGGAGCCGCCCAAAGTGGTTGGGGAAACCCAGCCAGATGGGTGGGATATAAATATTAAATTATTATTATTATTACATTAGGGTCTAGAGTGAAGAGATTGGGAAAAGGGCAAAGTTCCTGCATCTTCGAAGTTGTATCAAAATGGGAATTTTAGAAGGTGCATCTTGCAGGACTATTGAAAGTGCTGAAGTTCCTGTCCTCTTTATTTCCTGCCCCCCAATCTGGGATATAAATATCATTATCCTCTCTTATTATTTTTAAGAAGGAGACAGTAAAGCAGAAAAGGAACTGCAAACATACTGTGGAATGGAAAACATGCACCGTTAATTTGCTTTTTTAAAAAAGTGGGTCCCAGGTCTGAAAAGTCTGAAGGCTACTGTTTTATTGTGAGACTGAGAATTCCACACTAGGAAGTGGATTAAGTGACAAGCTGACCAAGCTTTGCAGGTGTCCTTTAATCTGGAGCATCTAGCTAGTGCTGCTGGACAACAGTGACCACACTCTGGCACACTGTCTCAACAACCTCAGCAGCAGAATCAGCATTCCTGTGTATCATTTTCTAAACCACTTTCCTCTGGCAAGCAAGCTACGACAGCTCGCTAGGTGACAGTGTTCAAGTAGCCAAGGTCAAGCTGTGGGTGGAGTTCCTCTGTTTTTACCTCTTGCCTACGATGTTGAAAAACCCAACATGCACCCCTCTGGCTGTACAACAGCTGCCAAGTTTATTAAGCTAACACACGAGATCCATGTAACATCTCCCCACGCCCCTCCAGAGTCAAAGTTTGTGTTTGACATACTTTTCTTTAATCTTACTTCTTTAAATTTTACGTGTGTGTGTGTGTGTGTGTGTGTGTGTGTTTGAGAGTGTGTAAATACACACACGTACACACACAAAAGGTTTCACTGGTATCAAGGTACACTTAAGACCTTTTGTACTCAGGCATCCGCATGCATGGAAAAAAGTCTTTCTTCAGTCTTTGTGTAATGATTAATTAACAGCAAAAGATACAGTTAAGCTGAAGCAGGCTTCTGCTGGTTTCCTGGTTTGGCTCCAACTCTGAGGGGGCCCTTGGCAAACTGTCTCTGTCTCCTGCGTTGGTGGGACCAACACTTACCTGGAAGTGTTGGTGGGTGGCAGCAGTGCTACAGTGATCTCCAAGCTGCTCGGCAACAAAATGAAGCTGAACGTTCAAGGACAGATAAAAGAAAGAACGTCTTCACCCAGTGCATTGTTAAACTATGGGACTTGCTTGCACAGGAAGAAGTGATGGCTGCCAACTCAAAATCATAGAACAGAGTTGGAAGGGACCACGAGGGTCATCTCGGCCAACCCCATGCAATGTAGGAATCTTTTGCCCAACCCGGGGCTCAAACCCATGACCCTGAGATTTAAGAGTCTCATGCTCTACCGAATGAGCTATCTAAGAGAGGATCGGACAAGTTCATGGAGGACAAGGCTATCAATGGCTATGTTCTACCTCCACTGTCAGAGGCGTTGTACCTCTGAATACCAATTGCTAGGAATTGCAGGAGGGCAGAGTGCTGTTGCACTCATGTCCAGTTTGCAGGCTTCCCAAAGGTGTCTGGTTGGCCATTGTGAGAACAAGATGCCAGACTAGAAGGGTCATTGGCCTGTTCCAGCAGGCTCATCTTACACTCTGCTTTTTAGAATTTCCCAGTTTCCCAGAACAATGCTACATCAGAGGTACTGTAGGAAAGCAAAGTGCTGGATGACCTCCCCAGGTCTTTAGCACGGTGCTTGGCCCTGCCAGGGTTTTGAGCCCCCAGAAGCTGCCCAGGGAAGTCACGGACTTGTCCTGGCTTTTATATATATCGTATAGCAGCCTATTTTGGTGCTCTCAGCTAGACTGGCCAGTATCCTTTGAGGCTTCACAGTTATAACATGCCGACACGCCCAATCAGAGGCCATGCCGGGGAACAAAGGAGATGTCATTCTCACCCAGAATTACTGTGTTCCCCCAGCACTATCTCACTAGACAGGCACAAGAAAAGCACATGAATATTGGAGGTGATCACAGAATAGCATGATAAAAAGGTAAAGGGACCCCTGACCATTAGGTCCAGTCGTGACCGACTCTGGGGTTGTGGCGCTCATCTCGCTTTATTGGCCGAGGGAGCCGGCGTACAGCTTCCGGGTCATGTGGCCAGCATGACTAAGCCGCTTCTGGCGAACCAGAGCAGCACACGGAAATGCTGTTTACCTTACCACCGGAGAGGTACCTATTTATCTACTTGCACTTTGACATGCTTTCAAACTGCTAGGTGAGCAGGAGCTGGGACCGAACAACGGAAGCTGATTCGAACCACCGACCTTCTGACTGGCAAGTCCTAGGCTTTGTGGTTTAACCCACAGCGCCACCTGGGTCCCTTTTTAATAGCATGATACTGAGAGCTTATTTCAGGACTGAGCATAGGTTGGGAAGGTCGGGAAGGTCGTCCAGAATGCCACGGAATGCCATGCAGAGAAGAAGCCCTTGCATGAGCGGAAGTGAATTTTGCCCTCCAGATCCCAGCCTATGTCTACAAGTGCTGATCTTGGCTTGCTTTCTTGTGGAACTCATGCATGGGGAAAACAATTGTAGAAAGTTCTACAACTGGTCTTAAGCAATAGGTCCTGGGCAGGGTCAGCTTATCTGTACTAATTAACCTGATGTAGACACGTCGGCTATTTAGCCCATCAAATCCTTGCTCAGAACAGAAATAGCTCCTAGAAAAGAGTGTTATGGAATTTGATCAAGGATAACAGGTCAGCCATCCATCCTTTCCTCTTCCAGACTAGGGATGAATGTTCTCCTTTGGTTTTGTAAGAGCTAATCTGCACTTTACAAGAGGACACCTCACACGTAAGAACAAGTCAAACAATGTGGAAAATTACACAGAGCATTTGGAGGGAAAGAGAACACAAGGAAGGGGTCTGCAGAATACTACAGTTCTGTCAGAGTCTGCTCGACCCCAAGGCATCCACCCCACCAAAAACTCATATGTGGGTCAGTAAAATGTCATAGCAAATAGCCGGAAGACCCCAAGTTGTCATAATATTTCCTCTTATTCCCAGCTATAACCAACAGCAACAAGGGAACATCTTGTATCTCAAAGGAATGATGGGTGGAGATAAAAAGATGACAATAACAAGGAAGAATGGAATGGCAGTTTCTTATGGAGGAACAAAACAGTACAAAGGCCCTGGTACTACCTGACACTGTCTTGCCACTTTCTCTCCCCACCCCCACTACCTGGATGGGGATAGGTAAAAGGTAAAGCACCCTTGGACTATGGGGTTGCAGTGCTCATCTCGCTTTCAGGCAGAGGGAGATGGCGTTTGTCCACAGACAGATTTCCGGGTGTTGTGGCCAGCATGACTGAACAGCTTCTGGCACAATGGAACACAGTGATGGAAGCCAGAGTGCACAGAAATGCTATTTACCTTCCCGCCTTAGCGGTACCTATTTATCTACTGGTGTGCTTTCGAACTGCTAGCTTGGCAAGGGCTGGGACAGAGCAATGGGAGCTCACCCCATCACAAGGATTCGAACCACCAACCTTCCAATCAGCAAGCCCAAGAGGCTCAGTGGTTTAGACAACAGCGCCACCCCCATCCTGATCTGGATGGGGTTAGCCTGGCTTCCGTTGGCTCTGCTGTGTAACCTGGGATTGAACCTGGGACCTTCTGCATGCAAAGCAGATGTCCTACCAATGAGATACAGCTCTTCTCCCTTCAGTTATAAATGACCTTTTCTTGAAAATATGAATGCTACAAAACCTATCTACGAAGGCTTGTGAGAAAAGGAAGAGCAGGATAAAACTGCAGGTTTTATTGTTACCAAGCAAACTAATTCTGCTAAGCGAGGATAATGTAAATGGCAAGAGTAATGTTGTACTGACTAATGTAATGAACTGTAGTGCTGTCCTCCCTGGATGTTGTTGGGTTGGTTTTTCTTTTCTCTACCTCCGCCCCAACAGTTATTTATTGTCCAAGCGTGAGGAGAACTTTAGTTTTCAGTGAACATTAAACCACAGTGCAGCTCAAACCTAAGGAATAGGGGCCAGCAAAACCCAGCAACTTCATTAGAACAACAGTTAGAACAAAATTCAGACTATCCCTAGATACCCACCTTCCTTGTTGACAATGATCGAAGCCGCTCCAGTAGCAGCATCCTCTGTTTGGCCCACAAATTCTAAAATAAAATAAAATAAATAAAATGTAAAGTTTTAGCACAGTACTTATTGCAATTTCTTTTTTTAAAAAAGATGCCACTTAGAATAGTGAAAACTAGAATAAATCCACTGGTGTGTGTGTACACACACACACACACACACACACACACACACACACACACAGTGGTATCTCAGGTTAAGAACTTAATTCATTCTGTAGGTCTGTTCTTAAACTGAAACTGTTCTTAACCTGAAGCACCACTTTAGCTAATGGGGCCTCCTGCTGCCGCTGCGCCGCCGCTGCACAATTTCTGTTCTCATCCTGAAGCAAAGTTCTTAACCTGAGGTAATATTTCTGGGTTAGCAGAGTCTGTAACCTGAAGCATATGTAACCTGAAGTGTATGTAACCCGAGGTACCACTGTATATTGAACTGCAGCAAAACCAGGGGTGATGAGAACCTCATACATGCTAAAATAAAATCACAAGACAATAAAAGCAAACTCAGATTAATTAACTGCAGTTAATTCTCTATTTCAGCGAAAGCGGGCTTTTAATACAGACTTTACTGGAAGCTGCAGTGTACTGTTAATTCACGTACACATGGCAGAATAAACATTTATGTGACTTCTGCACACGGTGATGTCCACAGTTGTACATTTCCCCAATCTTGAACATACTGTCAAGCAACTTCATTGGGTCACTTAGAATTCTAATATTATGAAGATTTTCTTTTTCTTTATCCAATATTTTTGAGTTTCATACGTACAGTTTTACAAACTTCCTATGCCTCTGCTGGCCTGCTTTGTTGAGTAGAGGAAGAGGACTTTGGATAGAAATTATTAGTGCGGTGTTATACAGGCTCTGCATCTTTCCAAAGCAAATTCCCCTTTGGACCTCATAAACAACTACGAAAGAGACCACACAGGTGGCTCTTTTTCCTTGTGTGTAGCATCCAACTCAATACTTAGATATGCCACCTAGCTAGCTTTCAAATGCTGTTAATATTTTATTGTAACTATTATAATGGCTGTTGATTTAGTTCCAGATTAAAATCTCACCTAATGATGGATTAAGAGGACAGTTTGTGTCTCATTACTATAATTTATCCTTCCGTCATTGGGGGAAGACTGTAGCTCAGGTACAGAACAAGTACTTTGCACTTGCATCAAACCGTGGCATCTTAAAGTAGGACTCTGAAAAGTCCTTGTCTGAAATCTTGGAGAGCTGCTAACGGTCAATGTAGTAGACAATGCTGAACTATTATTATTATTATTATTATTATTATTATTATTATTATTATTATTTTCACTTATTAATCACCTCCCATAAAGCATCTTGAAACAGCTTGCAATACAATATAAAACATTTATATTATCTGGTTTTTTTGCAGATAAAGTCGCTCTGATTCCGGAAGAGGTAGACTCCACCATGAGAGCAGGGCCGGGGCGGAAGAGTGCTAGAGTCCTGTCTAGTCAAGTTGTGTGGGATCAATTCCAATCTGTTACCTCTGAGGATGTGGATAGGCTGCTTGGACAAGTGAAACCAACCACCTGTCTCCTTGATCCTTGCCCATCCTGGTTTATAAAAGCTAGCTGGGAAGGACTGGGCGATTGGCTTCGCGGGGTGGTGAATGCTTCCCTCTGTGAGGGAGCCTTCCCAGACCTGCTGAAAGAGGCGGTCATTAAACCGCTTCTTAAAAAAAACATCTCTAGTCCCGGCCAATATAGCCAACTATTGCCCAGTCTCAAATCTTCCATTATTGGACAAGGTGATTAAGCAAGTGGTTGTTGAACAACTCCAGGCACGCCTGGAAGAAGCGGACCATTTGGATCCCTTCCAGTCGGGATTCAGGCCTCATCATGGAACTGAAACTGCCTTGGTTGCACTGGTCGATGATCTCTGGCGGGCTAGGGACAAAGGTGAGTGCTGTTTCCTAGTTCTGCTGGATCTCTCAGCGGCTTTTGACACCATCAACCATAACATCCTTCTGGACCGTCTAGAGGGGCTGGAAGCACTGTTATACAGTGGTTTCGCTCCTTCCTCCTGGGCCGTGTTCAGAAAGTGGTGGGGGGGGGGAATGAGTGTTCAGACCCCTGGGCTCTCACCTGTGGGGTGCCTCAGGGTTCTGTCCTCTCCCCCATGCTTTTCAACATCTACATGCAGCTGCTGGGAGAGATCATCAGGGGGTTTGGGCTGGGTGTTCATCAGTATGCGGATGATACCCAGCTCTACCTCTCTTTCAAATCAGAACCAGTGAAGGCGGTGAAGGTCCTGTGTGAGTGTCTGGAGGCAGTTGGAGGATGGATGGTGGCTAACAGATTGAGGCTGAATCCTGACAGTTGAATCCTGAAGTACTGTTTTGGGGGGACAGGAGGTGGGCAGGTGTGGAGGACTTCCTGGACCTGAATGGGATAACTATGTCCCCTGAAGGACCAGGTGCACAGCCCGGGAGTCATTTTGGACTCACAGCTGTCCATGGAGGCACAGGTCAATTCTGTGTCCAGGGCAGCTGTTTATCAGCTCCATCTGGTATGCAGGCTTAGACCCTACCTGCCCGCAGACTGTCTCACCAGAGTGGTGCATGCTCTAGTTATCTCTTGCTTGGACTACTGCAATGTGGGGCTACCTTTGAAGGTGACCCAGAAACTACAACTAATCCAGAATGCAGCAGCTAGACTGGTAACTGGGAGCAGCTGCTGAGACCACATAACACCGGTCTTGGAAGACCTACATTGGCTCCCAGTACGTTTCCAAGCACAATTCAAAAGTGTTGGTGCTGACCTTTAAAGCCCTAAATGGCCTCGGTCCAGTATACCTGAAGGAGCGTCTCCACCACCATCGTTCAGCCCGGACACTGAAGTCCAGTGCTGAGGGCCTTCTGGCGGTTCCCTTGCAGCGAGAAGCCAAGTTACAGGAAACCAGGCCGCGGGCCTTCTCAGTAGTGGCACCCACCCTGTGGAACGCCCTCCCACCAGATGTCAAAGAGACCAACAACTACCAGACTTTTAGAAGACATCTGAAGGCAGCCCTGTTTAGGGAAGCTTTTAATGTTTAATAGACTATTGTATTTTAATATTCTGTTGAAAGCCGCCCAGAGTGGCTGGGGAAACCCAACCAGATGGGCGGGGTATAAATAAACTATTATTATTATTATTATTATTATTATTATTATTATTATTATTATTATTATTACAATTGCATATAAAGACAATTAGAACACTATTATTATTATTATTATTATTATTATTATTATTATTATTATTATTATTTGCCGCCCATCTGACTGGGTTGCCCCAGACACTCTGTGCAGCTTACTGCAAAGTAAAACAACAAACACATTAAAACATCAAACATTTAAAACTTCCCTATACAGGGCTGCTTTCAGATGTCTTCTAAAAGTCAGATTGCTGTTTATTTCCTTGACATCTGATGGGAGGGCATTCCACAGGGTGAGCACAACTACACACATAAAATCAATTCAGATCCAGGACAGATACCAATTGGGATAAATCTTTTTCTAGGCTTGTTGAAAGGGGAACGCCTTTAGGAGGCGCTGAAAACCCATAGAGGCGACACCTATCCGATATGCAATGGGAGGGTCTATTCAAAGGGTAGGTGCTGCTGGCATCACTTGAAACTGATCGCCTTATAGGATGGCATCTGCAGGATGCCCTCTCCTGCAGAACGCTGGGATGAGGCAGCTGAGTACATAAGAGGATGAGCTAGATGGGCAAATGGTCTCTGACTTGCTACAGAACAACTCACTGTGTTAATACAATTTATTTATTTAAAGCATGTTTTTCCCCATTCCTCAGCCAAACAAACAAACAAACAAACAGGCTTTCAGGTCAATAAGAATTCCACTCTACAAAGACAAAAAAAAAAAGCAGAATGGAGCTTGGTCACTGTGGCACCTGTGCTGGGAACCTTACATTTAGGCAACTGTAATGGGCTTTGTAAAGGGACGCGGGTGGTGCTGTGGGTAAAACCTCAGTGCCTAGGACTTGCCGATCGTATGGTCGGCGGTTCGAATCCCCGCAGCAGGGTGAGCTCCCGTCTTTCGGTCCCAGCTCCTGCCCACCTAGCAGTTCGAAAGCACCCCTAAGTGCAAGTAGATAAATAGGTACCGCTTTATAGCGGGAAGGTAAACGGCGTTTCCGTGTGCTGCGCTGGTGCCGGCTCGCCAGAGCAGCTTCGTCACGCTGGCCATGTGACCCGGAAGTGTCTTCGGACAGCGCTGGCTCCCGGCCTCTTAAGTGAGATGAGTGCACAACCCTAGAGTCGGACACGACTGGCCCGTACGGGCAGGGGTACCTTTACCTTTACCTTTAATGGGCTTTGGGGCTTCCCTTAAGTCTATTCTGGACATGGCAGCTGGTGCAGAAGGCTGTTGCCTGGGTGGTGGGTGGCGCCCCTTACCAGGTACATGTCACACATGGGCTATGGGACCTGCACTTGCTAACTATCAGTCACCAAACCAGTTTGAAGGTGTTGTTTAGGGCTTTCTGCGCAAGTAACAAATCTAGACCAGGTTATCTGAAAGCCAGCCTTCCCCTGCATTGCCAGGGTCAGGGCATCAGGATGAACAAATGGAATCCAATTAGCCACGTCACACTGTAATGATTTTCACTGGTGGCCTAGTTGTGGAAGAACCACTCTGCTGAAAAAGGAGAGGTCCCATCTGTATTGGCATTCGGCCAGCTTTTTAAGACGTACCTGTTTAAGCAGGCCTTCCCCTTGATCTCTTGACACGATTCTCCTGCTTCAATTACAGTTCTGTTTTATTGGGTATTTTAATTATGGATATTTATATTTTAATGCTTGTGTAATTGGTTTGCATACTTGTAAACTGCTTGGAAGCCTGCCCATTCATTTCCATGGGTCTAATCCAGTAGTTTCTGGCTGGCCTGTGCTCATCAGGATGGCTATAGGGCAGGATGTGGAGATGGAGAAGTCAGGGGAGCTCTAGCTTGGCAGTGGTTCTGCAGGTGGGCATACACCTGCAGGCTGCCACTGCCAACCCAGAGCTTTCCTGACCTTGCTACTGTCTCACCAGCCTTGGGAGGATATCACTGCTGCCCCCACCCTCATACCGCTGATGGTCTGTGATTTACTTGAGTGCAACATAGTTAAAATATGAAACATTTACCTGTAGGAATCCCATTTTTCTTAAAGTTTTCAAGATAATCATTGCCAAAGGAATCCTTACCAACCTACACAGCAAAGGTGAAAAAACATTAGATCTCTTACATTTAGTGCATATCACTAAATATACTGCACATGTGTATTCCAAACGCATTGTATTCCAAATGCAAATATTCTATATCAGCAAGGGGGGAAAGATACACTCTCTTCTTGTGCATCTTGATTTACTGAGGCTGTAGTTTCAGCAAATTTTAACATTAAAGCATTCTGCACTCTTGTTTTGTAAGGCCATTTCAAATACATGAGGTGGGATTTAACTAAGTTGTTCCGTGAGCATAACAAGGTCCATTCAAACAAGTGGGGGACTTCCTCCACCCCTTAAATCCGCTCTGGAGGTTTGGGGGAAGCTCCAAAGAGGTTTAAGGGGTGCATGGGGTGGGAGGAGGGGGTGGAAACATCTCAGTGTGGGAATGAATCATGTTTCCCATGCACATACCATATGTTGAATTCCACCCAGAAAGTTTAATAGGCATATTATTTTGCTGTATCGCTGCAACTCATATTTAGGATTCTACGATGTCCCACTTGGGATTTCTTTCACCGTATAAAGTGATTGCAAAATAATGTAGTGTAAGGTCTCTCTGGGAGAAGAGTATTTTAAAAATGCAAAAATAGGATATCCATAAAACAACCTCCACAAAACCAGATTTTCAAGCGAATGTTTAGCACCATGGGTTGAAAGTGATTTCAAAAGCATATAGCAAGACAAAGCATTTTAGAAGATGCTATTAAGATGCCATTAAAGAATATCACTGTTCCTAAGGGAGAACATAGACATCAGGGACACTTTGGTAAAGATGGACTATTGTGGTCACAGACCAGAGAGGAATTAGACAAATAAACATGTCAAGTGGTTCTTGAAACTGAGCAGGAGCGATTTGTGGTTTCAGGATTCCCAGCCGGTCCTTGATTCCTATGTTAACATTTTACCAGAGCTGACATTAGCTATGCTTCCCTAGAGTGTTCTGTGTGGTTCAATGCATTAGGGTAGTGCAGAATGCAGCATAAAACCATCTAAGACTTTTTAAATTTTTCTTTTTGCTTCAAGCCACTGATTTCAGTCAGTTTGGAATAAAAAAAAATGGTACTAATTTCATAGAATTGTAGAGTTGGAAGGGATTGGATCAAAGGACAGGTCTTTGGGAAGAATATACCTTCTATTTGGGCGTCATTTCTTTCTTGTGCCCCTTCCTTCAAGCATTTGATAACAAAAGTAAGACTTTGAATGGGAAGGTAACTGGTTTTGCAATGATAGGGTGCCCTCCTGATTTTTGGACTGCCCCCACCAGCCTAGTATCCAATGTTCCAGCAGGATGTTGTTGGCTAAGATTGGCCTACAGAATCAAAATAATCTGTTAATCTACAAATTAATTATATTGGGATGAGCAGGAGTATTTGCAAGCATTTATTATTGCACTATGCCCTTTTAAAATGTGGGGTTTGGGGGCAGAGTTATTGGGTTGTTGTTTTTATTTTGATTATGTATTTTGTGGTTGGTTTGGGTTGTTTTTTTCTGTGAACCGCCCTGAGACCTCCAGGTATAGGGCGGTGTATAAATTCAATTAACAACAACAACAACAACAGCTATCTGTTCTGCATAACTAAATTTTATGGTCAACTTTTTAAGAAGTATATTTCTTATTTTTATTGCACTGGAATCTCAACTTTGTTATCAAAAATTAAAAATCTAGTAAGATCAATTTGGGGTGAGGGGGGATTAAATCATAGTTTAGGATGTCATAATTCAGCTTCCAAATTCATTGTTGTCATAGATGCACTCACACCGTTATGTAACGAAAACAGCAATGCTGTTTCAGATGCAGTTGGCAGTGACCTACGATTTGAAAGCTTTTTTACATTCCATACTTAGCAAACCCAAGCCTTTGCTAACAAAGCACAACCGAGGTTCAGAGGCGACTTCCATTCTTAAAGTGCTGCAAAGGAACAAAACTGAAGCTCAGCCAGATAAAATGGAGATGCTGGGGGTGGATGGTCTGTTAAAGGCGGACGTAGGGCCACACTCCTTAGGAGAGCCGATCAATTTGGCTTTGCTCCTTTAAGTTGATGTGTCTGTCTATGGCCAGGAGTTATTGTCACCAGTTGGGAAAATGCTTTCTGGAAGGGCTGAACCATTGTCCGGCCTGATTTGGCTATCTCTTGCCTTGACTAATGACATACATGGGCTTGCCCTTGAAGACATTTTTGGAAACATCAGCTGGTCCAGGATGCAGCAATACAGGGTTGGTTGGTTGGTTGGTTGGTTGGTTTTCACTAGTCCATTACAGCCTTATTAGAAGTCCAAGGTGCAGGTTTCAGCCTTCAAAAGAGGAGTGGAGCGCTTGCGTCCGAATGTTAAGCCTACAGCTCTCATCATCCCTGATCATTGGACATGCTGTCTGGGACTGATGGTCAGGACTGATGGGAGTTGGGCTGATTCCAATGACATTTGGAAAATAGGAATATAAGAACATAGGAAACTGTTTTATTCCAAGTCAGACCATAGGCTCATCTAGCTCAGCTTTTTTGACAATAACTGATTTTATGTATTTGATATGATTTTATGTATTTGATATTTTATGTGAACCGCCCTGAGACCTTCGGGTGTAGGGCGGCATAGAAATTAAATAAATAATAAAATAAAAATAGTAACTGGCAGCAGCACTCCAGAAAGTCAGCCAGGGGGTCTCTCCCAGCCCTACCTGGCGATGCTAGGAAGTGAACATGGGACCTTCTGTATGCTATACCCACTGAGCTACAGCCTATTCCCATCTCAAATGGTCTGCATCTGGGAAACCTTAAAGACTATCCACTCCTATATCTCCCTTGAGCAGAGCTATAAACAGTGCCACTAGCATCTCAAGTAAGAATACTGCTACTACCAAACAGTGTCAGGGACTGGAGGAATGGTGGAGACCGCCTCCCCCTCCTGAACCTTCCAGAGAAGAGGAAGACAGTATAGATTTACAACAGTGGTTTGAGGAAAGTCACAACTCAGAGGTAGAGGAAGGACAGAGTTGGGAAATAACGGGAAAGGAGGAGGGGAAAACAGTCGGAGCAGCAGGCTGTCACGTTATCACTAGAAAGCAATCCAGACCCCACTTCTCCCAGAACCAAGGGAGCATTGAAAATATGAGAGCAAAGGGCTCGTTGGCAAATGTCCCTAAGCGGCCACCTTAAATTGGGTGGTGCTGTTGACGATTGAGGAAAGAAGGGGGATGGGGATTAGTCGGAGCAATGCCATTACGCTAAGAGGCACCATTTCTAAGCCTCTCTGTGAATATTGAATAAAAGACATTGGTAAGAACTCTCCCTGTTTTGTCTATTCCTGGCAGCCTACTGGGGGGTGGGTCGGATTCCCTGAAGCCTGACAAACAGAGCTTTTTGCAGTGGGGGTACCCATTGTATCAAGTTCCCTCCTGAGGAAAATATGCCCCACTTGCCCCACTGTGGTTTTTAAGAAAAGCAATAAAGACCATGCTTTCTAAGCAGGCTTCTGAGGAGCTAGCTTAAGGTGCACTGCTAGAAAGCTGACTTGAACTCTCCGTTCTTCATTTGTTTTTCACTGTTGCTTTTTAAAAATACACTTACGACAGTATGTATATTTGGGGCAGATGTGAACCCAGAAGATGTTTACCATGCATATCATGGAGGTTTTCGCCCCAAGTCGAGCAGCTTGGACACACTGGTTGGCACCTTTCCCTCCAAATCCAGAGAAAAACCTGTGACCGTGTATGGTTTCTCCAGCTTTTGGCAGGCGTGTGGTAAGGCTGGCAGTTAAAGAAAGAAATATAATATGGGGTTTGAGTGAATTAACAACTGAAATCATAAGAATTACAAACCTCATACTAATTGGGCATATACATAATGTAATAGGGGAATCAAAGCTATTGGGATACATCCAAAAGTACTTACAATAGTAATCCAGTACAGTGGTACCTCTGGATACAGACGCTTCAGGTTACAGACACTTCAGGTTACAGACTCCGCTAACCCAGAAATAGTACCTCAGGTTAAGAACTTTGCTTCAGGATGAGAACAGGAATCGTGCTCTGGCGGCGCGGCAGCAGTGGGAGACCCCCATTAGCTAAAGTGGTGCTTCAGGTTAAGAACAGTTTCAGGTTAAGAACGGACCTCCGGAACGAATTAAGTACTTAACCTGAGGTACCACTGTATAGGTAAATGCAGTCTCTTTCACTATAAGCCTCTCCGTTCAAATCTTCTCCACCACTATAACTAGTATGAAGAAAAACAGGCCTCACAACAGATGCATTGAACTTTGTTGTTAACAGATATGTCACAGCAGAAGGTGGTACCAAGAACCACAAGGTCCAAAATAAAGCTTTAAAGTTCCCGGGTCAACAACTTTGCATAGGGCTAGGGAAGCTAGTGCTCCCCCACTGTTGCTGGATTACCATTTTCATCACCCCTGGTCATTGGGAGTCGGAAGCCAACATTTGGAGGGCCACAATTTCCCCATCCATGGCTTAATAGAAGAGGATGAGACAGTTACCTTTGCTGATAATGATAACATATGCTATAAAAAAATTAAAACCTAACTAGATTTTTTTTTTTTTGCAAAAAATGCAATTGCACAATTATGCCAGGAATCTGATGAAAACCACTCAGGAAATTCTATGTAATTCTCTCTCTCTCTCTCTCTCTCTCTCTCTCTCTCACACACACACACACACACACAGAGCAATCATCAGAAAGAACAATTCTTCCTCAAACACATTTCCACCTTGCATATTAAACATACTCCCAAACACTCATCTATACGCAGTTATGGAAGGTTCACTTTTACCGATACAGCTATTAATAAAATAGAAGTATTGTTAAAATGTAATGCTATTATCTTGTCACAGATTTCTGCAATGAGAAGCAATTATTAGATTTTGCTTTTCATCAGACTAGCTTAAAAGGCATTTCAGAATGCTGCTTTGAATTGACAATGATGAGTAATCTGTACGATTAAGGAAGCATCGGAATTCTACACTTACTAACATTGCCACAAAACTGCATAATAGACCAAAAGCACACATACGCAGAAACAGCTAACGTTACAACTAAACCCAAACAACTTTGTTAGGATGTTCACAATTGTTGCTACAACATTTTCTACGGTAATTCATAACTGACATAAACATTCAGACTGCCACCTTATGCAGACTTATCAAGGAATAATTCCCATTGTGCTCAGTGGGAATTATTTCTGATGTAAGCATGGTTAGAATTACATACACTGCAAGCGAAATGGATATGTGCACACCACTAAAATAGTCTACAGATGAGTTAACATAATTTCCATTCCACTGTATACAGCACACTCTGTAATGTAATTAAATTAAATCAACTCTATCCCCAATTTTCTTCCCAGTTTAATTGTGCATGTTACCAATTAATCTTGACCTTTGTTAATATAATAGCTATTTTGCACTACCTGTTCTCTTTCTGGCACCATGTCACTGCTAATGGTGCTTTGAGACACAGCCTCTCTGAAAGGTTCTTCTTGAGGGACTGATGGAATGATTGACAGGAATGCATTCTGCCTACATCAGGGATCCCCCACTATATCAGTGATCAACCACAAAAGAAAATAACACATCCCCAAACAAACAACTCCCCCTACAAAAGTCTTTTTTTATATATATAAAAAAGAAACTGACAGGTATCTGCAGGTATCAGGGTGTCTAAGGGTCCCATACTGGGGACTCCCAGTCTCTATGGTCACCTGGTGAGTGAGTTGCCATCTTTCAATTTCAGAAATTTGACACGATATATGCTGCATACCACCCAGGAACCTGACTTGATGAAGGGTAGGTGGAACAAAAATATCCCCCCCCCCTTATACCTGCTTTTCCTCATGCAGATCCCGGAGCTCCTAACATTTGTAAAATTCAACATAAACAAGTTAAAACACATATCACACTCAGTTAATACAACAGGGCTACTCTCACAATGCTCCAGAAACCTGCAGAAATAGGTAGGTCACCAGCTGCTACCTGGATGAATATAAAGAAGAGGACAGCTGTATCTATACTGGGCAGGAGTTCAAAAAAACGAGGTGCTGCCACTGAGAAGACCCTGCTACTCACTCCAGCTCATACTCATGAGGGTACCACAAGCCAGGCCTCCCCACAGATCTCAAAACTCAGGTAGGTTTTTACTGGGGAACTCCAAGCACTTTCTAAAATAAGTAACAGAAAAGGTCCCATGTAAGTATTTTTTCAAACATTAACACAGAAATAAATTGAAACTGTTTGTATTCAGGGGTCTAAATTTACTGCCTTGCCAAAGACTATCAGAAATCCCACAGTACGACTGAATTCATTCTCAACTATAGCCTCTCTTCATTGGTCCTTACTTATGTTACATCATGAGAGAATTGTGGATGCAAAGGAAAACCCCCTGGAAAAATCTGATATGACTGCCTTCCCCCATCCTATTTTTGTTTCATTCGGGAAAGTGGAGCAGTGACTCATTTATTTGTAGCACTGTTCATTCAGAAATTAACACATACAGGAATAAAAATTGATACAAAGAGTGAAACCCTACTACCTACGGCTGGGGAAGACCATTCAGATAAGGGGTCTGAGAACAACTGCCATAGGTGCTGCTGCTACCACAGAGCAACATGTTAAATTGTGCGCTGGGGCTGAGCTCAACAACCTGTCACTTTACTCTGCAATTTTAAGCATGTCTGTTCAATAGGACTTCCTCCCCTGCACATATGTATAGAAAGTATACAGAAGCATATTAAATAAAAGGAATTTAAAGAGAAATCTTCAACAGCAAGTGATCTGCTTATAAACCTTGGTGTACTGGGTTTGTCACACATCAAGAGTTTTGAGCAGAAGTCTTAAATGCATTGCTTTGAAGAAAATACTTAATAACCAAGGAAACAGGCAAAAGAACTGGCAAGGAGGCATGCTAAATGCCACATAGCAGAAGATGTTTACACAGGACTTTGTTCCTGGCAACAAAAAATGTTATAAGGGTGTTGACAACACAGCACAATGTTCAGTTTGTGAATATCTTAAAATATGGTGAGATGGAGTGAAAACTTTGCAGGGGATCCAAAGCACGTCTCTCAACCTTCAAAGTCCAAGTAAGTTTGAAAAAAACCACCAAATAAGGGAGAGAGGGAGGAAGTCAGATTTACTCATGGTACTGTAATTTGTAAAAAATTATCTCATATCAAGAAGGTATAATGCATTTGAAGGAGTCCCTGCCTATAGTCCTAGCCTACAGTGGTGTGGGTAAGGGACTCTCCGATCATCACAGGATGTCCCTGAAGTCTTGTCACTGGTTCCTCACAACTTTGGTTATGACAATCAGAGTGAGGGCTTGCTTGGGACAAATACTCAGTAGTCAGGTTGCTAACAGAAGAGCCTGGCTCAACATATTGTCTATGAAGAATCTTATTTTTGCAAGTCTTGTTGATTTCACCTGTGGACTGAGCTGTAAGAATGAACAGAGTCCATATAATACAAGATCTGGGGCAAATTGGCTCCTGTGTGAGTCGAGTTTCACATTCCCATGGAGGATCCATGTAGGATGATCAGGCAAGGAGATAGATCACTGGGAGAAATGCCCTTCTTCTGCCACTACTACAAAGGCTCAGGGTGGCTTGGCTGCATCTCAGCAATGTGGGCAATTGAGCACACTTGTAACAAGGCATAAGAAGACAGCCTCTCACAGCTTGTACATAAGAGATGAAAAGGGCAGGACAAAGATGCCAGCCGTACTTTAGCTTTGACAACAGGATTTTTACAAGTTCCTTCCTTTCCCAGATTCCTTGGAAGCTGGTGCCACTTATATTATCCGTTCAGCGTTCAAGACTTACAAATTCAATTTATGTCCAGATAATGGGTGCTGGTGGCAAAGAAGAAAGACTGCATCATCAGAATTCTAGCACCCAAAAGTGATTGCATTATTTTTTGCCCTCTTAACCCTCATCAGGATTCAATATTAGCCATGTCTGCAGCCACGGCCTGATTTCTGCAGTCTGGCACACAGCACTCATTTTCAGCACTAGACTGACAACTGATGCGAGTGTGATGCCACGCACCACTTCTCATGCCACTTTCTACCAGTCATGGGAAACCCTCTGCTCACAGTGTTACACATGATCATCCTTAAAATTCTTAAATGGGTCTCATTCTTGTTCAAAGCTATTAGTCCTCTGCTTTTCTTGTCTAACCCTTAAATTCCACCAAATTTTACTTACAGTTGCAAATTCCCATAGTTTAGTGAACCACTCTTCCTTTCCCCCAGTATTTTACATGCAGCATCCTAGCTGCTAACACCATATAAAAGACATCCTGCTAATATTAAACATGATTTCTTGAAATAAATGTTTTGCCTCTAGGAAGTCCACCAACAGTGGATAACACCCACTCTGCCTGTTCAACACTTCCAAGAGTTACTGTTACCAGTATCACATATACTCTTTTAAGAGAGTTGAATATCACCTAGTTTATAACTTGAGTTTTCTATTAATGATATCAATACAATTCATATTGTTCATATATTCCCCCATATCCTCTAGAACCCCCTCTCCTATCATTGCTTCCCATGTTCAAGTGTAATCCTATTTTCTGTCTTCTCTCTTACTCAGTATAATTTGGTAAATTTCAAACAACATATTTCTTGGTTTCTCTCAAATTAATCCTTCAACATTATTTAACTCTCTCAATTCCACTCTGTATCTGAACTCTCTCTTATTTGAAGATATTCAAATACTAGCGGCCTTATTATCACTCAAAATTTCCTTAACCCTGCTCAGGCGCCTGACCTGATTACTGTTAAAATTCCACTGGAATGATTCCATTTTTGTTAAACTGTTGCTAAAATAGCTGCATCCAGTGGAGATTTTAAGGAACAGAAACAGTTTTTAAATTTACCCTCCCCACACACTTTCCATAGTGCTACTAATCCCTTTTTCTAATTTTTATCTTAATTTTCTGTGCACAAGAACACATTTGGTGCAATTCCAGCAGAATAGTTTTCCAAATTGTTTATACAGTATAGCCTTCTCCTATTTCATAACAACTTTTAACCGATCCATTTCATGGGCTGCTTCTGTAGCAGTAGACACACTAAGCTTTACTCAAAGGAGATCTACTGAAATGAATGGACCTAAGTTAGTCATATCCATTAATTTCAGTGGGTCTACTCTGAGTATGATTAACATTGCCTATAACCCAAAATACGTAATTTAAAGGAGGATATATCCATAGATGTCAGGAGGAAGCCTGTGCTATGATCAGATCTGTAATCCATAAATTTGTTAATCCAGCATACCTGAATCTCAAATATCTTTGACTGGAATGGAACAAAGCCAGTTGACACAGTTTTGCAATCATACTATCTAATATCAAAAGGTTACTGATCTCTGGCAAACTTATTTCTTAAACGCACATGATAGAAAGGTTAAGGCCACAATCATATGCACACTAACCTGGAAGTAAACTCTACTGAATGCAGAGGGGCTAACTTCTAAGTTTCATGTAATAATAAGGGCTAAAGCTAGTTATTTCATTGCATGTTTCTTTGGAGTTGGCTAAAGGGACAAAAACAATGTCATGTGACAGGCAAACTGAAATGCTCCCAACTGATGCATAGCAATAGAAATTTCTCCGGGAATTTCAGTGCACAAACTGTAGTCATCAGACTGCAATTCATATGTGTTCTTTCCACCCAGGCACAGAAGACGCTTTCGAGTTGCTGATTTTATTTCATTTTAAACATAACTGTTTTCCTTCTAAGATCAAACGACGCCAATTCACTTATTCCATTACCCATGCTAAGGCCCCAAAGAATTAAGCAATGGTTTCCAAGCCCCATGTGGGCTATAATGCCATGGAGCTTGGTAAAGGCAAGCCTTATCTCACAATCCATAATTTTTAATTGCCAGTACTCAGAGGAATGCCTAAATCTTCCACTGATGGCATCACAGTCTACTGCCATGGAAATAGTTAGCACTACAAACAGCGACCTCACCTCTATGGAAAACAGAGAAGACTGTGTAAAGTGGAAATGACAGCTGGGATAAATCAGCCTTCAAATATAATAAACATTTAAAGTAGCCTGCTTAAACATACACACAGACGAACACACACCAACAGTTCATACTAGCCTAGGGATCACTGTAGGACACACAAGTTTCTGGAAATGTCCATGTGTCCTTAAACACTCCTGTGCTGTTTCTATCTGCAGGATCTGCACCATCTGAGAATTTATTATTCATCCTCTCAGGGCTGGCCAACATCTCTAATCTCAGTCCCTGCTCCTCAGTTGTTACTATCCTGCATCCAGCTGATCTTTACTGGGATTGTGGTTCTGCACACCAAAGTTTAAGAAGGCTGCCAACAAACTGGAGCATGTCCAGAGGAGCGTAACAAACATGACAAGGGTCCTGGAGGAAAGTTGTGGGGGACACACAGCAGAAGAGACCATTTAGAGGTGACACAGCAGCCATCTTCAAATATTTGAAAGGCTGTCACATGGATGATGAAGCAAATTTGTTTTCAGTTACTCCACAGGGCAGTACGTGAACCAACAGCCCCAAAATACAATAAAGGGGATTTTGATTAGACTTCAGGAAATATGTGTTCATGGTATGAGTTGCTTGGGGAAGAAATGGATTGCCTTGGAAGTGATAGACCAGGGGTCAGCAACCTTTTTCAGCCATAGGCCAGTCCACCATCTCTCAGACCATGTGGTAGGCCAGATTATTTTTTTTGGGGGGGTGAATGAATTCCTATGCCCCACAAATAACCCAGAGATGCATTTTAAATAAAAGCACACATTCTACCCATGTAAACACACCAGGCAGGCCCCACAAATAACCCAGAGATGCCTTTTAAATAAAAGGACACATTCTACTCATGTAAAAACATGCTGATTTCCGGATTGAGAAGGAAATCTGGCCGGATCTGGCCCCAGGCCTTAGTTTGCCTACCCATGAACTAAGCCATTTGCTGCACAACAGTAGATTTTCTGTTCCATGGAGTTAAACTAGATAGCCTTTGAGGTTATTTCTGCTTCTCTGTTTCTACGATTCTAAGCTCTCCACTTTGCCCCTGTCCCATCTGTTATATTCCTGCCACACATCAAGCATGTTTCAAAAACAAACCATGAACTATAAAACCATAGGACAAACCTTGGTTACAGGCCATGGTTAGCCTGGAGAGAGCTAAAGCATGAGCCAAACAGCCACAGTCTCCTCCCTGGGAGTCCCCCCTGCACATGCTAAACCATGGTTTGTGAGTGAACCAGACCATTGAAACTAATGACTAGTTTGGGATCTTTAATTACAAAGGATCTACTCTAAGTAGAGGGGGAAGCGTGTGGTGCTGTGGTCTAAACCACAGAGCCTAGGACTTGCCGATCAGAAGGTCGGTGGTTCAAATCCCCATGGCGGGGTGAGCTCCAGTTGTTAGGTCCCAGCTCCTGCCCACCTAGCAGTTCAAAAGCACGTCAAAGTGCAAGTAAATAAATAGGTACCGCTCCGGTGGGAAGGTAAACGGCATTTCCATGCGCTGCTCTGGTTCGCCAGAAGCGGCTTAGTCATGCTGGCCACATGACCCAGAAAAACTGTCTGTAGACAAACGCTGGCTCCCTCGGCCTAGAGAGCGAGATGAGCGCGCAACCCCAGAGTCGTCCACGACTGGACCTAATGGTCAGGGGTACCTTTACCTTTTACTCTAAGTAGAACTTAGTTAGTGGAACCCAAATGAACAACTAACACAAGTGTCAGGCTTCTGACACACATCTTGGTGTCTTGGATAATACCTTCAGTGACTCTGGGTCACATGCCCAGTGACTACAATGAATATATTCTGTGGCAACACACCATTTAGAAAATGAAAATCAGAAATGCAACTGGCCACTGTGAAACATTTTAAAGGTTTAGGGCTTTTAGTCAAGTGCCTGCTTAGAGATCTGTATAATGTATTTTCTTTTTCGCGGGTGAACAGCTTTAATTACAGGCTAACTAACAATGAAACAGAATGATAACTCAAATGTTTTGTTGAGGGTTTATAGATGTGTTTAAGGCTGGATGGAGAAAAAGAGCTGGAAGGTGGCTCCAGGCACATTCGCCAACATGAAAGAAGGCACGCATTCTGGAGAGGAGGAGAGAAAGACAAAGGGAAGGTGGAGAAGTCTAGGCAGATCGTGGGGAGTGGAAGAATGCAGGCAGAGATAAGGGAAATGCAGGGAAGGAAATTCATTTTCTCCTCAAAGAACCCAAAGCAGTTTTTTTTCAAATCTTGGGAAGATACAAATCTAGAAAACTGGTTTTTGGGAAATCTATGAAGGGAATGGAAACAACTTGTTGCAATTGGAAAAAAGAAATAATGAGGCCAAGACAGAACATTCTAAAAACAATACTGTTCATGGTTGCACATCAAAGGAGGAGTTGCACAGAGCAGACAGAAGCAAAAGATAATTGCATACACACGTTTTAGAGAAGGGTTGGTACCCTGGAAGGAAAAATAACCTATTCAGTATCTTGGGCTTCACGGGAAAGAAATACCTTCAGCAATTGTCCTTGTTTGCCTGCCACAGTAAGACAAACTATTGCTTACAGGGACTGCTCATGGCTAGCAAGAAGAGAACTTAAGAGCTTATGTTCAGACAACATGCCAAGCCAAACTTTGCTTGGCAGAGAAATAAAAAACAAAACAAAACCACTGGGGTAGTAGCAAAGCAGCAGTGAACTCCTCTCAGGGAAACTGCATGTTTGTGAATTCTAGTAAGCCAGAGTTTACCACAAACTAAGCCAGGGGCCAGCAAACTTTTTCAGCAGGGAGCCGGTCCACTGTCCCTCAGAGCTTGTGGGGGGCCGGAATATATTTGGGTGGGGGGAAATGAACGAATTCCTATGCCCCACAAATAACCCAGAGATGCATTTTAAATAAAAGCACACATTCTATTCATGTAAAAACACCAAGCAGGCCCCACAAATAACCCAGAGATGCATTTTAAATAAAAGGACACATTCTTCTTATGTAAAAACATGCTGATTCCTGGACCGTCCGCAAGCCGGATTTAGAAGGCGACTGGGCCGGATCTGGCCCTGGGCCTTAGTTTGCCTACCCATGAACTAAGCCATTTGCTTACTGTGATGTTTGGAACCAAGCGCCACCACATATAATTGAGCTTTTATGTGTGTATGGGTTTAAAAGAGGCTTAGACAAATTCATGGAGGATGAGGCTGTCCGTGGCTACTAACCCTGATGGCTATGTTCTCTTCCACCAGGGATCAAGCCTTTGGAGTGACAGGCCCTGCCTGTGGAACTCCTTGCAAGTAGAGGTCTGGTAGGAGTCAACCCTGCCTTCTTTTGAAACTTGCATTTTTAAACCTACCAGTATTAATTGCTTTTTTTTTTTTTAGTAAGATTTTATGTTGTAAACTGCCTTGCCAATTGTTGGCTGCAATTATATTTTAGTAAATTGTGGGTTGCTTGCTTTATCAGCTGTTGGTTTGCTGATATTTTACTTGTGAGTATATTGTACTATATATTAATTTTATTGGAAACCTCTTTGGAAGAGTTTACTCTTCAAGATGGCATATAAATGTTTCAAATAAATGCTATGCTGGTGGAATGCCAAATACGCTGGTGGCATGACAAATACGCCAGCAGAACTCTTCTAATACACTTGCAGATGCCTCCATTCACAGAGCCATTTCTGGCAGAATAAAGTATAGGATTGCTCTGCCTATCTTTTGAATGTATTTATGATTATTGTTTATCGTTACTCAGTGTTAAGCTTTGGTAGATTGATGCTGCCTTTATCATTTCCTAAAATCTAAGGCATATGTTTTTCATTGTTCCTCCTCAGCCAATCAGCCTATTAAAAATTATTATTAACAGAACTGAGTACAAGATAGGACTAGAAATCAGGATGCCATTCCTATTTTTGGGTGGTGAAAATAGCAAGCCAGACGCAAATGAAACCCCCATGAGAGGGTAAGAACTGAAATATTGTTTTCCCCCAAGAAGCATACGTGCTTGGTTTCAGGGTTGCAACTTTTCTTGTTCTCAAAAAAATTAGAAGCAATATTATTGCTCTGATTGTTTCAGCATAGCTCTCTGCATTTAATTTCATCTATTACAGCAATTTTCCATTTTAAATTCAGTTATTTTTAGTGTGTCTCATTCTCACTAGCCTTGTGTACTGGAACTCTCAACTGCATGAAATGCTACGCAGATCTTAAGCCAATACTGACCATCTCTAAGTTCCCTTCACTTCCATTCTATAGCATTCCTGCAATGTTGCATGAACATGTATGTTGATCCGGAATTAAACTCCACTAGAATAAGGCAGTATGTGTGTAGATTCATGTAATGAGCTAAAGACTGAAGGTTTTGTCAACTTACTGGCAGGATACTGGAGGGTAGGGCTGTAGTAAGCCATTCCCAATCCTCTATTCCCACATAAAGTTTCCTAAATTCTAGAGCAAAATGGGAGAGAGAGTTTTTGGACCAGCAGGTGGAGTGGATGAGAACTGGACTCTAACAACATCTGGAGGGCCATAGGTTCCTATTCTAGCTTTAACATCCCTTTTCTAGAGCGTCAGGTGTTAATAGACCCGACATAGTCTCTCCCAGTGTTAACAACAAGTAGAATGCCAATGCCACCAACAGACAGTTAAAATTCTAACATTTAAAGGCTTATCATCAATCCTCAACACAGTATACACAAAACATGCTAGCCTTCTTATACAAAACGAAAGAACAAGGTCTCATGAGGGCCTTTTAGCATTTTTATAGTGCAATACTATGCATCTCTTCTCACAAATATGTCCCACTGAATTCAATGAAATGTACTCCCAGGTAATTAAGTAATGGTATTATAGCCTTAACTTTCCGGGGGGAAGAAACCTACATATGCCAAAATTCAGGGGTGCTTTATAGAGTCACTGGCACTGACAATCAATACAACAGAATGCAGTGGGGGGAAACAGTGTGTGTTTGAACATCACAATAAACCATAAGTTTCAGATTTTAAACCAATCTGTTTAGTGTTTTCTGGTTCTTTTTTGTACTTAAGTCAGTGTGGACGCAAAGTATTTTTAATTTTGCAAAAGATGGCATATTTTTATTTTATTTTATTTTTATTCTTCCCTGTCTAATTAGTTTTAGGGAACAAACATAAAAGCTATTCATTAGCAGTAATATGTAATCTGCTCAAAATATTTGCTTAAATTAGTATTTGCAAACTGTGTTCCGAGTAACTCTGGGATTTAACTGAAACTCTTCAGGGATTTCTTGATGAGAAGATAGATAATTATGGATATGCTGCCTGAAAGACTGCTGGGAAACTATTACTGATTTACCCTGAAATGCAAAGTTGAAGAAAAGTAATGGAAGCATTCTAGGGTGACAAGTGAGCTTAACAAACCTAGCTGTGTGCTTGTCAACTGAGTGCAACCTAGACCAGGATTGGAGGGGTTTTTTCAGTCCAAGGACTGCATTCTTTCAGGGACAACCTTCTAGGAGCCACTGGTGTGTAGTGGGAAGAACAATGGATGGAAGACTTACTTTTGCACAACAGGTTACATTTCAGGCACACAAATACCACATACACATACACCTCTCCAGCCCTCATCCAAACAAGACAAATTATCAGAGACCAAGGAAACATTATAGCCACACAAAATTACTTGAGGGTTTGAGCAGGGCCAGTAAAAGATGTGGCCAGAGGAACAGGGAGAGTCTTAAGGGCCAGATAGAGACATGTGGTCCAAAGTTTTCCATCTCTGCCTTAGACCACTGATCTTCAGCTAGTGAGCTGGGACCCAACATGGGGCCATGATCTAAGGAGATTTGAAACAGCAGGTGGCAAAAAAGAGAAAAGAAATGGGTCTCCCAATGTATGTTTGGGCTAAAGGTGGGTCCCTGGTTTGAAATTATTAAAGGCTACTGCCTTAGAACATGCTCCAGAATCCTCTGAAAGACACATGTAAGAATTTTGAAGCAGTCATCAACAATCCATCAAATGGGGAAAGTGTTCCTGGAAATTACTGACTAAATACTTAAGTCACCCATCACTTCTGTAGCAGGTCACAGTGGTCTCAGAACAATACTTTCATTTGCAGTAGGAAGGCAAAAGCGTATCAGGCAGATATTCCTGTTTCCACTGGACCATAGCTCTGCGGCAGAGCACTTGTGATGCATGCAGAAGGGCCCAGGCTCAACCTTAAGGCATCTCCACTTAAAAGGACCCAGCGGCAGGTTCTGAGAAACATCCCTGCCTGAAACCCTGGAAAACAACACCCAGAAAGAATAGATGGGCAAAAAGCCTGACTTGATATAAGGTAGCTTCCTATGTTCTTGGGGGTATTTTTGTTTGTCGTTATGAAAGGCTATTGATAGATCTTTTACATCTTATGACTGTTGTGAACTTCTCTAACTCTGGTAAAAAAATAGAATACTAAGTAAATAATGTCAGGGAATGGAGATTACGTAATGACAGAACATGGGATCCATTGTGGACTGTATCTTATCCTTCCTGTATAAACAGCAGGTTGTAGTAGGCACTTTTGTCTTAGTTGGAAGGAATATGGTTACTTGAGTCACACTGAGCATGGGGAATTAGAACTCTTCAGTTCTGTTTGTATATCCCATTAAGAGTTATTAACGTATTAACTCCCGATAACTGAAAAGGCAAAGTCCACAGTGATATTTTCATTGGGATACATTGATCTGTAAGAATATGCAAACTCTTAACTTCAATTTTTCCCCCTCTCACACAAAAAAGCTATGTGAACCTAAAATTACTTCAAAAGCTTGAATGTTTTCACAAATTAAAGTTGATTTCTGCTCCAGAAAGAATCATGGAGGTACTTTAACTACAATTTGTATTCACAATCAACACACAAACAGATAAAGTTTTTTTCCTACTTCAGTTCAATATGTGCAGAGAGGCAACTGCAATTACAAAAGGATAGTATTTATTTTGGACTTATTAGGAGCACGATCCTAAGCGTGCACCATTGAAACCCACCTCTCTGCATATTTACTCAGAAGTAAGTCACACTGGGTGGTATGCAGTGGGGTTTTTTTTGGGGGGGAAGCAGGGGTACGCATACCCATAAACAATTTGTGAATCTTTGTACTTTTGTCCATTTACTGTATTCATTTCCCCCGATTTGAACTATAAAATGGTGATTTTCTTGAGTCCAAATGAGAGTACCCCAAAACATTTTTCAAGAAAAAAAAAGCACCAGTGGTATGCAATGAAACAGTTGTGCTAGTGCAATAGTTAGTTCCAGAATTGGTGCAAGTGAAAAAGAATTACTCATTACTTTCTTCCCTACATCTGTTCCAGAGGGTTTGGTGGCAGCGGGGGGACAGGACCCAGAACAAGTTGGGGTTGTGTGGAAAGGAGGAGAATGTTCCATTGTGGAAAGAGAAATTGTGCTAGCAGAATGGCTCACATCAGTGTACTGCTGCATGCAACCCACAGAGTTTACAGGGACTTACTCCCAAGTGTACATCTTAGGCATGCTTCAGAAGAAACCTCCATGATATCTACTAGGCTGCAGCAGAGAGAGAGACCCTTTGTCAGCTCTGCTGAAATATCAGGACCATTGGGCCTTTTGCCCCTCAACTGCCACCTGACACCAGCCCCTCAAGCAAACTGCAGTGGAGGGAAGAGAGAAACCAGTTCACTTGGGGCTCCTGCTGTCTTTGCAACTCTTTCCATTCCAGTTGGCCATGATGAACTTCGCCACTAAGACCAGTTTGCTCTTTCCCTCCCCCTTCTCTCTACTTCCAGAGGCTTGGGCTTGCAGGGCTGCAGCCTCCAACACGCCTCCTCCTCTCCCTGGACTCTGCAGCCACTTCGGGGTAAGAGCCTTAAGCAAACCGAAGCAGCTGGTAAAACAGGGGGGGCAGCAGCAGAGGATCCCATTTGCCATACTAACCTCACCAGATCAGTCATACAGGATCCCACCACCACGACCTCAGCAGCTGCCATGTCAGAGAGAGGTTTAGGACCACAGCACCCAACCTGACTCGCATGTACCTGAGCTGCCTGGGCACTAGCTCTCCAACCACCGCTCACCCCGCTTTGCCAGAGGGGGGTCCTTCGCCTGCCCAATATGTGCGCCCGCCAAGGCGCCTGAGTTTTTACTTTGCGCTATCCCGAACTTCGACTGCGGAGCGAGCTCAGCACACCGTTATCAAAGCACCCGTTTATAACTCTGCTGCCCGTTCTAACGGGCGCAATTTTTTTTTTCAGGCGCGCTTTAGTCGCCTATATATCCACGGAAGCCCCGATTTTATTTTTTTTTTTAAAACTGCCTATCGGGTGCGCGCTTGGCTTTTCTGCAGGAGATTGGCGCGCGGGCGCGCACGCAGGAGCGTGCTGGGCGGAGTGGGAGGGTCTACGCAGGCGCGCGGGGCAAGGCGAGTGGCAGCTGCTGTGTTTCTTGGAGGTTTGTTTGCCCGTACTTCTCCCCTCCCCCCCCCCGTGCAGTCTCTCTTTACACACAGCAACAGGGGGTGGGGGGCAAAGATGGTTCCCCTTCAGGCTGGGTGGGGTGGGTGGATGCTGGTGGGGTTTCCCCACCCCTTCTCTTTCTCTGCTTATTGGGGGAGCAAAGCATGTAGTAAGGGAGGGTTGCTTGGCTGGGGGGGGGAGGGGTAACAACCCCTCAGACCTGGGCATTTGGCGGGGGGAGACCGTTTTATAGGAAACAGCCACTACCAATTGTGTGTAAGGCTTCTGCTGTACTTACTTGTAGGTGCTGCTAATTTATGAATCAATACTGCTGCTCATAATACCCGTTTCCTGTGTTTCTTAATAGATTGCAGGGTTGCAGCAGCTGGTGCCCTTGCTGGGCTCATGTGCCACTCCTTCTTGCTACAGGTAGAAAGCCAGTTGTAGTGGATAAGTCCCCTGGCTCAGGCATCATCTCTGCCATGAGCTTAAGCAGCCATTTAACTGGATCTGCTGCATCTGCAATATGGGTATAATAAATAAATAAATAATTGGTCCAGTAGCACCTTAGAGACCACATAAAAGCTTATACAGTGGTACCTCGGGTTACAGACGCTTCAGGTTACAGACTCTGCTAACCCAGAAATAATACCTCGGGTTAAGAACTTTGCTTCAGGATGAGAACAGATATCGCATGGCGGCGGCGGCAGGACGCTCCATTAGCTAAAGTGGTACCTCAGGTTAAGAACAGTTTCAGGTTAATAATGGACCTCCAGAACGAATTAAGTTCTTAACCTGAGGTACCACTGTACCCAGAACAAACTTAGTTGGTCTCTAAGGTGCTACTGGACCAAAAAAAATCTTTATTTATTTCGACTGCGTCAGACCAACACAGCTACCTACCTGAATCTAGAATCATGGGTATAATAATTCTTTTAAGTATACACACACACACACTTTCCAAGTTTATACATTTCACTAATTTTACAGTCATTTTAACATTTCAAAATTGGGAAACAGGTATAATAATTCTAATCTACCGTGTAAGGTTGTTGTGATATCACGTGTGTGAAGTGTGCGTTCGGCGCTTGAACAGCTATCTGTGCATGCCAAGTATGAGTATTTTATGTTACGTTGAGGAAAGCTGTTGAGTTTTACAACACATAGCTGTCAAAGGTAAGGGTGCCCTACAAAAACAAGTGCCAGCTGCCTACCATCGATATGAGGATAGGAGCTTGAAGAACTGCTTCCAGTCAGAGTTGACAGTACTGGGCTAGACGGACCAGTGCTCTGACTTGGGATAAGACAGCTTCATTTGAGGGTTGTGTAAACAATTTATAAATTTATGAATCTATAAATAAAAGTGGGAAATGATTCAATGGCATTTAACCATTTATCTTATTTCTGAAATGTTCAGTTTTGTTTGCAGCACTGTAGTCTTCTGCACTTTTATATGAATATTGTTATATACTACTTACAAAGTTTAATGCAATCTCATATGTAGTATTTGGGGAGAAATTCAAAGCACGTTAAGTTTTCTATTGTTACTAAGAGACACTTTTCTCCCAATATTTTTTTTCAATTTTATTTGGATAAAAATAATAAGCACAGCATATTTGATCTCGGTTCTGACTTAACAAGGTATTTTAGTAAATTGTTTGGAATGGTAGGTAAATTTTATACTCTGGTAAACTTTAAAATGTGTTAATGGTAACTAAGCTCATTGAGAGATTAATAAAAAGGGCACTGTCCAACTGCTGAAGTAACTATCAGGCCTGCACAACTGGTGACACACTGAGTTGAGCACAGCCCATCAGCTGGATACAGTTGTCTGCCAAGAGCCTGACAACCACCCCTCCACCTCTGCTTTTGTCACCCCAAGCAACCAGCAGAACCAGAAGATTTATCAAGTCAGTGGTGGGCTATTCTCATCTTGTTAGGTCATAAGTTGTGTTGTATTTTATAATGGACCACTGAACAAAATGAGAAAACCATGTTTTATGAGTGAGATGCTTACTAAATATTAGGAGTGCAAATGGTTGCGTGGCTATAACTGTGGACCATAGCCAAGTGGATGGGCAGCAGCTAGCCCAAATGTGCCCCCTGTTCCCAGCAGGCTTTGCTTCCATTTCCTTTCCCTTGGCCCCTACTTGCATCAGCCTTTTTTAAAAAGTTGCTTGCTTTCTTTGCTTGCCTTGTCTTTGGCCCTGCCTTGTGTGTCAGGTCTCAAGAGTCGTCTCTTTTAAAATATGTATAGAAATGGTGTGGCTACTCTTTGATACGTTCACAATTATTTTTCCTTGCAGAACTGTGTGCACCTTGCAGATTAGGATGTCCCCTGAAGTTGCTTTGCACAGAATATCTCCAGCACTTTCTCCTTTTGTTTCTAATGTGGTCAGGAATGGAAAAGTAGGATTGGATGCAACTAACTGTTTAAGGATTACAGATCTGAAATCTGGGTAAGTGCCCTCAATGAATTCAAATAATGTCTATGTGCCAATTTTTGTTGTCAGTAATCACATTCAATTTATTTGGAATGAAGAAATTTAAGAAGTTTTAGCAAGGCTATAGAAATCGTGATGTGTAGTGCAACACAATTGGATTTAATGTTATTATTCATTGGTAGAGCTTGGTAATTGATTTCAGAAATGAATCTAATGTGTTTGAGCATTTCATTTCCATATCACATTTGGTTTTGTATCCAACCCTAAATGCCTGTCTTAAGTATTTGGCTATACATAATCTGAAAAATAGGGCTTCCCCAAAGTTAACTTTTCTTAAGATGTTACTGTTAAATGCTAGTTATATTGTGTAAGAATTTTCTTGTTGTTGAATACCACCTTTCATCTTTTACTGTTGGCAATAATGCTAGATGGAGGTTTAGCACTAGATCTAGGGACACGGGTGGTGCTGTGGTCTAAACCACTGAGCCTCTTGGGCTTGCTGATCGTAAGGTCAGCAGTTCAAATCCATGCAACGGGGTGAGCTCCCATTGCTTTGCCCAGCACCTGCCAACCTAGCAGTTCAAAAGCATACCAGCACAAGTAGATAAATAGGTACCGCTGCAGCAGGAAGGTAAACTGCATTTCCATGCACTCTGGCACTTGCCACAGTATTCCGTGCACCAGAATCAGTTTAGTCATGCTGGCCACATGACCCAAAAAAGCTGTCTGCGGGCAAACACTGGCTCCCTCAGCCTGAAAGTGGAGATGAGCACCGAACCCCATAGTCAAATTTGACTAGTCTTAATTGTCCAGGCGTCCTTTACCTTTTTTACGTTAGGACTAGGATTGGGCTGAGGAAGAACTTTTATTTTAGGAAAGAACTGCAGCTTAGTGATATAGTGCATGCTTTGCAAGCAAAAGGTCCAAGGTTCAGTCTCCAAAATCTTTACATAGGGAGAATACCCCTATCTGAAACCCTGGAATGCTGCTTCCATACAATGTATTGAGCTAGGTGAACTATGTTCCTAAACATGACTCTTCTACCTGGCCAGAAGGCCACCAATAGATGTAGGATGGGAGCTGTAACTTTGCATACATTACTGATGTCCAATGAACCCTCAGTATAACTTGGTGTTGTATCAGCCACAACCACAAGTCTAGAGAAGCAATAGTAATAAATTTCAGTGGCTGACACTGCTGTCAAGCACGAACACTATGACATGTTTCTGTGCTGATTTCTTCATTAGTGGGTCTGTTCTGACAGCTGACATTTCTGAGCTGTGGGGAATAATTGAGCACAGCTCACACAACATAATAAGCACGTTCTTAACCTAGGGATTTGCTCATATAATTTTAATATAGAATAGGTCTTGCTTTTTCTGGGAAACTCCCCTGTAACCTATTTTATTTAAATATTTTATGCTGTCTCTTTCAGCCTATTTAAAGACACCTAAGGTGACTAATAATACCCATAATAAGATAAAAATAAACAACGACCAACCAACAAATTCATAAAAAATAGTAAAATAAATAAATAAATTGAAACACCAGCAGTAGCGAGATTCAAAACTACCAAAGTTGACCACTGCCTAAGTCATACATGTTCATCTGAAAGAGGGAGCCAGGTGTGGCTCACCTGGGCGGTGAATTGCAAATCTAGGCATCGCTATTGAAAAGGTACAAATTCCACATTGGGTGTAATTAGAAAAGGAATAAATAAAATAAAACTGGCAAAACAATACCAAATAACCACACTTGGAATACTGTGTACAGTTTTGGTCACCATGTCTCAGAAAGGATTTTGCAGAGCTGGAAAAGTTGCAGGAAAAGGCAGCCAAATGATCAAGGAAGGGGCTCAAGGACAGGTTACAACATCTGCGTCTTTTTAGCTTGTAAAAAAGGTGAATGAGGTTAGACATGGTAGGTGTGTGAGAGATTATGCATTGTGTGGAGAAAGATATGTTATGTTCTCTCTATCATAATATTAGAAGAAAGGGTCATCAGATACAGGGCAGACTAAAGGATGCACTTTTGCACACAGCACTTAGTTAAAGATGTGATGATAGCCACATCTTTGAAAGTGGCTTGAAAGATAAGACTGTCAGTGGCTACCAGGCATAATGACCGTATCATTTCAACACAGATAACTCGCAACTTAAATACATTTAACTTGTGCGCATTCAGCTTTACAGGCTTGGCTAAAAAAAAGGGGACAGGCATCAAGGTAAAAGAAACACTTTGAAATAGTCTTGGAAATTAATTGACAACCAGTGAATAATCCTGGTTCATCTGAATCACGAACTCTATCTTCTGCACTCTGTACTGATCAAAGTGTCTGAAAACATCCTCGCATATAGTACGTTGCAGTAGTCCAGTCCAAAGTTGATAATGGCATGCATAGTGGTGGCCTTTTCTAGGAGACGGTCCAGCTGGTATACTAGCCAAAGCATGATGTAAATGTTTCTGGCCATGGCTGCTACCTTGGCTTCTTGGAGCCTAGCAGGATCCAGGAGCACTCTCAGACTGCAAACTTGATCCATCAGGCAGAGTTAAACTCTGCTACAACAAGGCAACTGTCTATTTAGCCTAGATAAGTTGAGCCCATTGCTAACTGTATTTCTGCCATTATTTAGCATAGTAGTGAGGGGCAGTCATATTTCCAAATCTTATTTTTTTGGTGCTAACACAGCTGTGTTGGTTTTGTGAAATGAGTTTGAGTTTGCCTTTAAGTATCTTAATGTGTAACTTGGACAACTTCAAGACACTTTCTCCCCCCAAAGCACCCAAAGTTTAATATTTTAGAACTACTGTTACAGAAGGCTCAGAATATGATACGGCAAACTTGTGGATAAGCTTTCTCTACTCTGTGGATGGGGGCAGAGCAAAAGCAAGCAAGATACGACTTTACACAACCAGGAAATGTTACAGGATATGCTTCAGTTTTCTTGTATGGTGCCTGCATCTATTTGATTTATATCTTGGGAACCACTATTAATGCTCAATTTTCTCACTACTACTTCCTTTTCTCTTGACAGCATTTGTAGCTCCTTAAAAGTATTTTGCTAACTAATACTTTTTGCTCAGAAAGTATCTGCTTTTGAAATCTCTTGTGTAGCTTTATCAAAAAGTAATTTGACAAAATGTAGCCGCAGCTGCTGTTAGCTCTCATTTCTAGACCAGTATTTTTATATATATATATACGTTTTTTAAAAAGCAGAATCTTAACAGCCTGGAAAATACTTAGTGTTGCTTTTAAGGATGCTCTTATTATTATCTCTATTACACCGTAAAGTATATTATCCTTTCTCCCCCTGCTATTCTGAAGTGAACTAAATGAAGTGGTTTATTTGCAAAATCAGAAATACCTTTTTTATTCCAACTGGGTATGTTTATCTAGAAGATGAGAAGACAAGGGTGCAGGGACAGTGGGCATGATTGCATTCTTCAGATGTCTGAAGAGCTGTCAAAAGAAGAGAGCAAAGACTTGTCCTCTGCTGCCCCAGACAGCAGGACTAGATTGATGGGTGCAAGTTATAGGAAGGTAGATTTTAATGAGACCTTGGAAGAAATACCTGAAAGATCAGTTTGACAAGGAACCCAATTACTTACAGGGGTGGGGACAACCTTTTATTAGGTATGCTCTAGCTCTGAACATGAGGCTGGACTAAACACTCTTCAAATCTATGATTTACAAGGAAGATTGGAATCACATGTCAAGCTACAGCTCAGTATGATGTCCAATAAGCAATAATCTGCTGCTGATGTGTTATAGGGAACTTGTGAAGTTAAATGTCATGCATTTGTGATTGTTTCAATGGATGTTGGGAGTTCAGTGCAAAAGATGGATCTGTCCATGAGTTTGAATGGGTGTTTAGAATATCGGGCCATGCTGGGGCGAAACTTAAATGTGGAGCCTTTAATGGTAGACCACGAGGGAAATTATTCACAGGCCAGTGTTTCTGCTTGGGGTGCAACCCTCTCATGCACTGGTGGTCACTCACTGCTTGATTTTGATTCTGTATCCACTGCCAACTCTCTCCTCCCTCTCTACATCTTGGGGACATGTGATGACTGTTTAGTGGTGAGCAGTGACACTGAGCATGGCCAAAGGTGCCCATGGCAGTACGCTGGAGTTATTTTTAGATCATCCCTATTGGCAGCTCTTCACAGAGAATCCCCAAACGGCTTTGGTTTTTTTAAAATCAACCTTTTTGAATTTTTTGTCAGATGTGTGAAGTGGGGTGGGGAGGAAGTCTGATGTTATATAAGATAATAAAGACATACATATTTATAAATGAAAACTTCAAGGAAAAACCCCGAATACAGCAAGGCTATAGCATAAATGTGACAACGACACAGAATAATTCCTTGTATCGTATAAAAGTCAGTTAATAAAGGGTTGAGAAGGTTATTGAATGGCTTACTGAGAGCCAGTGTGGAGTAGTGGTTAAGAGCGGTAGTCACCTAATCTGGGGAACCGGGTTCGTGTCTCCGCTCCTCCACATGCAGCTGCTGGGTGACCTTGGGCCAGTCACACTTCTCTGAAGTCTCTCAGCCCCACTCACCTCACAGAGTGTTTGTTGTGGGGGAGGAAGGGAAAGGAGATTGTTAGCCGCTTTGAGACTCCTGAAGGGGAGTGAAAGGCGGGATATCAAATCCAAACTCTTCTTCTCTTCTTCTTCTTCTTACTAAAGAGGCAAGTGAATCCTATGCATGTTTACTTTTATGTAACCCCCCACTGTATTCATTGAATTCCCACCTATGGCAGTGCATAGGACTGCAGCCGTAATAGCCATCTGAGGTCTGTATTAGGTATTTTATTATATTATGGGGATGTTTTCCTTGAGAGAAAGCAAGTCCACATGCAATATACGGAGGAACTGTTGCAGCCATTGCTCTTTTCTTTTTGGACAGGAACCATTAATAATAATAATAATAATAAATTATTTATATCCCGCCCTCCCCAGCTGAAGCCGGGCTCAGAGCAGCTAACAATAATAAAAGTATTGAAGAACACATAAGGAAATGTGGATGAGGAGCAGTTTCCTACTTTTATTTGTTAACAGGAGCAACTGGAATGGACAAGAGATCCTGTACTGTGTTTTTATTTCTAAAGTACTTTACATACTTTGAGTGCTTTAGAGTAAATAAAAGCCGACACCAATCATGACTTTCAGATTTCTGATTACTTTGGTTTTCCTATGCTTTTATCTAATGCCTTTGTCATTTAATCTGGGCATGTTGCTCATTGATCAGACTCTGATATTGTGTGCATCTTGGTCCTTCAATTCCCTCTTCTTTCCCTTCTAGCTGCATGTCCTTGACTCTTGGGCCCAGCTGTGATCGCTTTAAGTTGCATATTCCATATGCTGGAGAAACACTAAAATGTAAGTGCTCAAACTTTAAAGTCCACTACCTTCTGAGACTAACTGGGGAAAGTGCTCCTGTATGGAATGCTCTCCCCAGGGAGGCTTTCATGGTGCTGAACCTTCATTTGGTACAAGACTGATAGAAAACATTTCTATTCCCCTAAATGTTTTAGATAATGTTTGTTAACTCTGTTCTGATTGTGGTGGTTTATGAAAATACATTTCTGTTGCTTTTAGCCCTGTGTTTATTTTTTTATATGCTGATCATTTGGTTATTTATGTATTTTTAATGAACATAATTGAACCAGTGAGTCCCATTAGCAGAAACCCTGCACAATGAGTACTGCTCATGCAATGAGGCTTTCTCCCTCCCACCCCCGTGTCCCCTGAAATAAGCTCACGGGGTAAAGGGTATCAGGAAACTAGCCAGAACAGCATACAGGAGAAGGAAGGGTGGGTTTTTTTCCATCTGGCAAGCCAAAAGGATTGCCCTGATGGAGCGATGGGCTTAGCATGATGTTGTATTCCTCCCCATGTATTGTTAAGCTGCCTTGGGAGTTGTAAAGTTGAAGCGTGGGGTAACACATGTTTTAAATAAACAGATTAGAGGTGTTTCTGTTGCATCTTCTATATCTGTTAAAATATGCATGTGCATTGACTCCCTTTTACCAGTTTGTTAATCAACCTTGTCAAAGCTTCCAGGCTTTATGGAACTGGCTCTCACGACAGCAGCCATTGCAGCCCTTGTTCTGCATCCAAGAAATGCCTGGCTTGAGGAGAGAGTGCAGTGCAGGGAATGGGGAGGCAAGATTGGATGAGGCACTGAAGGGCAGGTCTCCCCTCCAGTTCAGTCTTTTTAAACCGCGAGGGCTCGTCTCTCCTGCAGGTGACATGATCTGGCAGTTGGTCTAGTAGATCTGTCCCTGTTGCAGCTGGGGAATAAAAAAAATCTGCCTGTGCAGCAAACCCAGTGGAGTCCCTTCTGGGGAAGGCATTTGGCCTTGAGGGATGTATGCCCAGGTCCTTAGTCCTGGGAGGTGGAGGAATTGAGCCTGGCAGGCAGGTTTCCAAAGGTCTCAGCTCTCTCCTGTGCAGTCATCAGTCTCTGGCAGTATGTGGGGCTCTGTTTTAAGAATAGGGGAGTTTCTAATTCTATTGATCTTTTTGGTTGCTTTTTGTGGGCAGTTGTTGTTCTAATGGTGAAGCTTTTCTAGTAAGTGTCTGTTCTTCTGTACAGGCGTTGGTTGACAGATCTCAGTTTGGACTACATCACTCTCACACACTCCACATCACATCACTCTTAAAGTGGACCATAAACCAAGAAAGTGTTTTGAAGTCAGTGGGAGAAAGCAAGTGGGAAGTGGTCAGTGAATCACCCCCTAAGATGCAATCCAAACCTATTGCATCAGTGGTGGAAACATCTAATTCAATGGAGTTAAAGATGGCATCTTACATGATGTGGTAGCATCTGGTTTTGTGGGTTACCACTTTTAGAGTTCATTCTGTTGCCTGTGTGTGGTTTTATATTAGACTGAGATCTTTGAAACTGTTAATTGTGTAAGTCACATGAAAGGAAAATGGCATCAGGAAACAAAGGAGCAAGTATAGCTTTTAATTTCTTTATTGCTGTAATTGACCAAATGTGATGCTCATTTCCTAAAAAGGCAATGAGTTCTCAAGAAACAATGGGAGAGTGTGTCATTGAGGGTAAGGTCAAACCGTTGGTGAGTTACAGCACCTGCTGTGGCTGTAGAGACCTATATGAGAGAGGCATGTTTTATTACAGCTGGGGAAGATGAAGGCACCCAGTTTCACTGTTATATATGCACCATGATGTTTCTTCTCTCTGTGCTCCTCCCAGCGGTCATGAGTATTGCTTGGTTTGGTAGCCAGCTATCAGATTCTGGAATATCGATAGGGAGCTCATATACAAAGGACATGAAGCTGATCTTATCCAAGCTTCTGCTTTAAGGTAGGGTGTGAATATCCTCATGACACACTAGCATTCATTACGTAATTCTTTCTCCAGGTGAGTTTATTAAAATATATCAGATAGTTAGACAAAATGAACCAAGTCCCATATTAATGAGGGGAATCATTTTTCATGAGTTGCTGTTATGTGGGAAATTCAGACAGGTAACTTTTTTGGGCCTCGTGTAGAAATAGTTTTTCAAAAATCAGTATTTACTCTATGGAAGAGGGTTTAGCCATTGATGTGCTTGATGTTAGTCTTTTTGGCTGTGTACACACAGCAGTTTAAAGTGAATTTGAGGTGTGCATGTTTTTCACATCCACCTGACATTGTCCTCATCCAAGTGGCAGCCATCGCTCCCTACCCCCTGTTTAATTTGGACATTCCCAATTGATGGATAAAGTGGGGCAAACACAATTGGGGTTCTTTTAATAAACCCAGTGTTTTGTGTAATATGCTATATTGGAAAACCCGTATCTAAAAAAAGATTTTAAAAAATGTGTTAGGCACAGGTGAACAAATACTTGCATGCATTCCCACAGTGACCCTCAGATTTCCAGAACTTGGAGTGATTGAGGAAGTACTAATTGAGGCAAGGGGACAACAGCACACAATTTGAATACATCCCCTCAAGCACTGCCCAGTAGTGTAGCTGGAAAACAAAAATCTCTTGAGACAAAGTACATTTGAAAGTGCTCCTCTGTTGACAGACATGCAGAAAAGCTTGCATGGAAAAATCAGATCTGTGTGACACATGTGCGTATTACCATTCTGGTGTGTACACTGCCTTAGCCTTATAAGTCGTCTATTTCTTCCTAGTTCAAGGGCTTCGTTCTCAGTTGCCTGAACATGCACAGGTCTCTTTGTATTGGTGTTTACAAGCCTCTGTCATTCATGTTTAAATGGCCACCCAATGAGAATGATAGGTTATTTCTAAGGTGCCTGGGTGGCCTCTGACCTGTACAAGCTGCACCAATATATCTGAACAAGAGGACATATTGCAAGCTAATGTAAATTGTTTAACCGCTACTCTTGCAGTTTTTTTTTCTATTTCATATATACTCATGTAATCGCTGAGAAGGAGAAAATTATATTCTACCATCTTATTCTAGTTGCTAAGACTGGCTTTCTGAATTGTCAGTAAAAGACAACTAGAAAACAAGTAGCAAGTAGTCTATGTATTTTAGTAGAGCATAGAAGCTTTTGTGTTCCTAAAATGTAGGAAATGTTTTATCATCCAGAGTACGTGCTTATACAGTTTAAATGTTGAGATTACACATAAACTCGGGTGGCAGCTTTTTCCTAACTGCATTATATCTGAAAAAGAATAATTATTTAGGCAATTTATGAATTTTTTAACATCTTATGTCACAAAACAGTATCTGAATTGTCTGAAACAAAACATTAGGCTTTTTCTGTGATATCAGGTAAAATTCCAGTGGCATAGTTCCATGTATTTGGATATATACGATGAAGAAAAAGATTTCACATCATGATTTTTTAAAGAAGTCGTACTGCTCTTAAACTAGCCTGGGGAACCTATGATTCTTCATATGTACTTAGACTCCAATACTTCTCAGCCTCATCCAGCATGACCAATGGATGATTGGAGTTGCAGTCCAACAACATCTAGAAGGTCACATGAAACCTCAGTTCAAACCCTGTTCATCCATGGAGCTGTCTATATGATGTTTGCTATTTTAACCTAGCCTACAGTACAGGATGGTGGTGAAGTTGGAGGTGACAAGATTGTGATGAACAAAATATTAAAACAATTACAAAGCAACAGGTGAAACCTGCCCCATGATGATTATTGTTGGGTCCTTATAGGATTGCAACAGTACCGAGAAAGAATATACTTCAGTGTTATGGTCTGCTGAATATAACAACTTCCCAATATTACACATGCCTCTCTTTACAAATCCAGCAAGATTGGCAGCAAGTTTTTTTGAGTCAGATCTACTCAAATGAAAAATCTATGCTAAGAGAGAATGCATATTTAAACCCATGCAAATATAGATATGATATAGCTGCAAATAAGTAGCAGATGAAAAGTGTTAATATGTGGAAGCATTATGAATGACAGTGTTTGTGGTTCAGAACAAAATGTTTTTTGATGGGCAAAGGACATTCATAATTGGCACTTGTGGAAATTATTACTATAAGCAGACAACAATGTACAGGAACACCAAACATCCTGTTGCTAGATGTGTGGCTGTTATCTTTTGAAAGCAGAATAATTCTATGAAAAATGGTCACTGAATGTCGTAACAGGAACATTTTGAAGTGTTCATGGTTTTGTCTTGTGAGATTGGTGCTGAGTACAAGCTGAAGTGCCTACTTCCTTTGCGGCTAACCACTGCATCCTCTTTGTAAGAGATCAGTTTTCCTCCTCCAAATTATCATTCACAACAGCTGCCATACTTCAAATCCAGGTAGCTTATTCTGGTGTGTTAATCAGTTGGCATTTGGGAAGTACCACTGTTTTGACTTTTTCTCTCCCTGGAAGTCAATGGGAAAACTGAATTTACCATGTTAGGAATTGACTTTGTGGCAACACAGTGCATCTTGTATTGAAACTGATAGCTAGTTTACACTGTTCCCTAATTGTTTAAAGTTCCTTGGCATTCAGATGTGAACAAATCCCTCCAAATTGCACGTTTATGTCACTTTGATTTATTGTCTGTCCTTGTTTCATAGTCTCTTGAACTTCATCAAATACCAATTTTGCCAAGGCTATCAATCCTCGTTGTGATCTATTAAGAAAGATTAGCACTTTGCAGATGTGGTTTAGTTTATTCTTTGCTATGTTTATACTCCACTTTCCTGTTAAAACCAAAGCTGTTTGTAGTAGAAAATACAATATAATAAGCATATAATTAACAGAGCACAACCATATAAGAACCAGCAGTATTGTCATTTAAGTGATGCTTAAAAACAGAGGCTTGGATTCAAGTAACCTTGAATCATTTAACCACAAATGAATTGTAATGAATACAATACAGTTACAATCTAGAATCGGGGGTCTACAACACAGTGCCCATGGGCACCATGACACCTGCAGAGTCTTCACTGGCACCCCCAGCCAGGGACCCATGCTCTGAACTTTCATTAAAAAATAGTATTTAGCCCTCCTAGTAAGAAAGTTAGGAAGTAAAATGTGCAGGTACCCTTCTAAGTGATTTCTGTGAAATGAGCCAGCCTGACTGCTCCTGCTTGTCAGTGTTTTTAGCCAATGGGTAAGAGTTGTTATTGGTGAGCTGTTTGCAATAGGAGTCCCTGGGGTTGTAAAGGGCTGCTGTTTCCTACTCCCATTTAGTGTGCTTTTTCTGCTTTTATCTAATGTTCTAGTCCTTGGAATCTCTGTAGTTTGCCCTTCCTTTTCCATAGCAACCAGGATGCATCTTTAACGTGGCGGGATTGTCTTGAGATCAGGTAGTCCCTAAAAGTAATTTTCTGCAAATAAGTGTGGGTGATATTAAAGAACCCTGCCCCCTTCTCACCAAAGGCAAAGGTGAAAACTTTGTAAAGAGGCTTAGTCATGTCTTCAGCTGTGCAGGAGCTAAAGATCAGGCACTCATTAAGATTTCACTGTACAGCTAATTTACAGTACCCTGGTATACATGTCTACTGAGAAGTACATCTCTTCGAGTTTAATGGGGTTTACTCTAAGGTACAGGATGGCAGCCTGAGCTTTGATTTAGTGTTGGCATTGAGGAATAAAGGGTTATTGTGCCTTTAACAGTATGTGTCAGGCAGAAATTCAACAGACCAAACCTTTTCTAGTATAGAAATACAATTTTGGGAAAAGCTTTACCCTGACAGTGCTCTCTAATTTTGTGTTCTGCCATCCTCCCCTCCCCCAAGCAGCCTTGCGCTATGACACACTCACTTGGCTCCCAAAGCATGTTCTCAAAATTCATAATGTTCCCACTGGTCCACAAAGGTTGGCAACCTCTGATCTATATTGGAATAGCAAATAAGTTTCATACATGTGGGCAAAGGGGCGGGGAGGCAAAGCCTTGCACCCATATGTCCCTTATGTTTAAAATGTATATCTGACTAATTCTGTCCTCAAAAGCACCCAGGGAGCTTAAAAGATAACAAAAAACACACACATAAAGAAGTAATAAGTAAGAGAACAAAAAGTTACAATTGAAGTGGGTTAGCCTTTGCTTCTCAAGGGTTCTCTGTAAGAGAGAAGCATTTTGCTTGTACTGTATCAGAAAGGATGCCAGGGAAGGGACCAGCTGAGCCTCCCTTGGGAAGCTGTTCTGTAATCTGAGGACAATAAAAGAAACAGTACTGGGATTGCCTAAGCGAGCCTATGGTTGCAGAACATGAAACAGGGACTTGGGTGATGACCTCCGTACCTGGACAGGTACACACTTGGCAGCAGGTGGCTCTTCGTGTATCAACTTGCCTGGAAACCAGTTGGGAGTCACTGTGATGGATAGTCTTAGTCTGACCTCTGCATTGAGTTGTCTGCAACGAGATAAAGTGTCTAATAAATGTTAATAAAAATATCAACAATAATTCTAGACCAACTGCAGTTTCCAAATGGTCTTCAAAGGTAGCATCAATATTATATTATATTATATGACAGGTTCATAGTAACATATTTTTTCCATTAGAACAGTATTTTAAGGAGCCAATACATCTTCCGGACTAAGTTGTGGGAGACTTTTAAGTATAGAATTTATGTATACAAGTTGTCTTACAGAAAGTGCTTTAGACAATGCTAATAGTTTAGCCTCACCATGGACTTGCATTGCACCTGAATGCAGTCAGTGTGTATAGACTTTTCTTTGCTATTGTGGTACTTAAGCCATTTCCTTACTTGTCTGCTTGTTTTAGGGGATATAATTTTTAATGCCTACTATCCAGAACTGCCTCCTGACTTCATCTTTGGAGAGGATGCTGAATTCCTTCCTGATCCCTCAGCTTTACATGTGAGTACATCTCTAGTGTTTTGTGTGCTGTCATTTATACAGACACCTACTTGGCTGCTTATCCGTGGCCCTCAAGCTCTGGAATGACGTGTGTTCACCCACCTTCATATTGGCAAGCCTTGCCTGTGCTGGCAGGCATTTGGTGGTGGGGCCAAGTTGCTTATTTATTGCTCTAATTGTTGTTAGTGGATTCTTTGTATTATAATGTGTTCTGTATTTTTAACTGCATTTTGCTAATGATGTGGTTGAATTATTATAATTATAATTAATAAGTACCTTCAGCTATTGGTTGCAGCAGCGGGCTGAAAACGCACAAAACCAATTAAAAAAAAATTGAACTGAAATTTGCAAACCCAACAAAGATTTTCAGTCTTGCATTTTCGCTGCTCCCTTTATACATGTACGTTCTTTCATTATCCTAATGTAAATTAGATTTTGCCTAAATTTCGTGAATCAGGGTGCTGTCAATAGTTGGTCATTTTTTCTATAGCATACCAATTGAATAATTGTGGTAACTCAGTTTTCGTAGAGAATACATTACAGTTAGCTAAAAACTACAATTCTGGAGAGAGACTTCCATTGCCTGACAGAGTTGTGACATCTGCTGAAAAAGTTTGCATATTCCTCTGGGTTTTCAATACTTATACTTTTTTTTATAAGAAATCTGCTGCCACATGGCCCTTAAAGTGATCACATTGTAATCTTTCCTTTTCTGATGAGTTATCTGTTTTTCCTGCTACTGTTATGGAGCTGGACTTCCACTGTCACTTTTCTGCCTTTCATGATCAATCCATTTTTCATTTTTGTGGACCGCAACATTCTTGCCTTGAGACAGCAGGCCTTTCAAGGATAAGAAGGGTTTAATTCTTATATGGGTAGGATATTGTAGTGGGGAACTCTGAGGAACTCTTTCCACATAACCATCTCTTGCAATCCCGGGAGTGGAGTGGTAGAGACCAAAGGCATGGAACAGTATTCATTCGGGAAGATTAGAAGTAGAGGCCATGGGAGACGTTTCATCTGATGTCTTTAGCTCTCTCATTGTAAAACGCCTTGCTGTGGGCCTAATAACAGGTTAGACTTCCCTCTAATAAACAATGTATAGGTTTTAAGAAGGGCTAATTCTATAGTACAGAAAGTACTATTTGTGAGGGTGAGGTTCTGTATTCATACCTTGAAGCATGGACGTGAAGTGAAGGTGTACTCCAGGTTTCATCATGTTAGGCAACACTCTGAAAGCTGAAGATTTAGGTGTGTGTTTTGTAATAAGGATAGGCATGCTTTCAGGAAGGGAGGATGCAAGAATCAAGTATGCTAGATGGATAGCCCTTCAGAAAAAAGGGATGTCATTGTCTAAGGTGGTAAACAGATCATCCCTCCCTTGAGAAACTGTTTTTGTTGCACTATGTTTATATTATGAAAAGAAACTACTCCATGGCTAAAGATAATGATCTGGCCTCATCCAAGTAATACATTTATATAAATGCAGTAGTTTTATCCATATACAGTAGTGCAAAGCAAGGGGTAACTAGCATGTGGCTCTCCAGATGTTGGACTCCAACTCCCATCAGCCCCAGGAAGCATGACCAATGGTCAAGGAGGGGAGTTCTAATCCTGCAATAGCTGGAGGGCTGTAGTTTAGGCGCCCTATGCTAAGCCACAGTTTGTGTATGCAGCCAATGCTGAAGCTTAGCTAGGAGGCAGTGAGTCTCCTAGAAGCACATTTTGAAAGTTGAAAAAAAGTATCTTTCTAATTGCTGCCTTTTAATTTCATTTTTTAATGAGAAATCATTGAAATTAACAATTCTGTGCCCTTTAGGTTCTAATTATTGGACCATAAGAATTTTTCCAGAGAGAAAGTAACTGCTTGTGAATGTGCAAGTAAAACATGTAATTTGTCTGATTAGTGCATGTCATTTAGGAAATAATTAGCTGTAGTTAATCCCCTTTTAAAAAAAAAATTCAGTTTGTAACTTCTGTTCTACTTGGAACAGAAATATCTTTCTTACGGGGGTTCCTTTTTGTTTTGATTTTTCTCCTATATAGCAATACAGTTTGCCTTGATTTTTGACATTTTATAATTGGAAAAGGAAACCAATAATATGTTGTATTGGGGTAGAAGTTGTAAAACTTTTCTCATCTACACTTTCATCCAAAGTCTGCTTACTTAGAGGCAAGCTGATTTATAGGCGGTGACCATTTTGCGCTGGGGTTCTGTTCCTGGCCCCTGTGAGCATCTAGAGAGAGCCCATCTTCTCGGTCCAAAAGGAGCCAGGCCAATTGGTGGTCGCTCATCAATTGAGCATGCAGAAAATGGTTGCCATCTGTAGGTGAATAACAATTACTTTTAAGTATAAGTTTGGTTGATCAAGTCTATTTTGGACTATGAGAAGAAGAAATACTAGCCAACTGTTGGTTGTGTACACTTAAGGGGACACACTGCATGGTTACAATTTGAATGGTAAATAATTTGTAGTATATTCAGAGCTACTTTCATACATTACACAGAGACTCTGAGACTGCAGAAAAGAGCAACTAAAAGGATCAGTGAGCTGGAGTAATTCTCTATGAGGAAGGGGGAAGGTTAGAGGACATGTTAGGTAAAGGTAAAGGGACCCCTGACCATTAGGTCCAGTCGTGACCGACTCTGGGGTTGCGGCGCTCATCTCGCTTTAATGGCCGAGGGAGCCGGCGTACAACTTCCGGGTCATGTGGCCAGCATGACTAAGCCACTTCTGGCAAACCAGAGCAGCGCACGGAAACGCCGTTTACCTTCCCGCTGGAACGGTACCTATTTATCTTCTTGCACTTCATGCTTTCGAACTGCTAGGTTGGCAGGAGCTGGGACAGAGCAACAGGAGCTCACCCCGTCGCAGGGATTCGAACCGCCGATCTAATGATCGGCAAGTCCTAGGCTCTGTGGTTTAACCCACATGTTAGAGGGCATGTTAGAGGTGCATAAAAACTATGGCTGGTGTGGAGACACTGAATACAGATACAATTTTCTCCCTCTTTCATAATAGTAGAACCCAGGATTGTCCAGTGAAGCTGAATGAAGCGAAATTCAGGAAGGGCAAAAGAAGGTGCTATTTCACACAGAGCTTTTCAGTACAGAATTTGCTTCCACGGGATGTAGTTACGGCTGCCAACTTGAACAGGAGGTTAGACCAATTCATGAAGAATATGGCCATCAGTGGCTACTAGTCAGGACTGAATACTATTTTGAGACTCAGAGGCAGTATGTTTTTGAATACCAGTTCCTGGAGAACATAAGCAGCAGAGTGCTGTTGAGCTCATGTCCTGCTTGTGGGCATTCCATAGGCATCTGTTTGGCTGCTATTGGGAACAAAATGCTGGACCAGATGGGCTTTTGGTGTGGCCCAGCAGAGCTGCTTTTATGTTCTTATTGCCAAAGGGTTGGCCTATCCTAATTCCCTGACCGGTGTGCCTGCCTACTACAGGTGTTTGCAAACACCTGTCTGTAACTTTCACATTTTTACATTTCAGGTGTATGTTTAAATATTTTAAGTGTGTGCCTAAAGCTGTAACATATAAATGGATTCTGATACTCCCTTGAAGTGGACACTTTGGATATAAGTGGAAACAAATGCTTGTGGCTGAGAAGGTGATTGAATAGAAGGAGACTGGAACAGTTATCAGATAAATATTCGTATTTTTCTGTTGGTTTATGAGCATTGGTACATATCAAAACTGCTTCAGAATAAAATGTTTTCGATAGACCTTTTATAGCAAATCTCTTTTGCTTACATGTTGAACTTGTACAGTGTTTGCAATTAATCCGTGAAGAAAGGCTCTGCATAAATTTAATCTTATTAACTGCTATCAAGGGCTTGATTCTTGTGTTTCCTGACATTTATTTCCTTGACAATTATTGCACTTAATTCTATACTCCCTAAAAAAAAACACACACAAAAAAAACAGTGCACCAACTGAAGATCTTGCTGTTTTCTGTAGTACAGCCAGAAAAAACAGTAGCAAGCTGTCTTCTTCAAAGTCACGTTCCTGGAAGATATTCCGGCAACCTGGATGCTTTAAGCACATTCTTAAGAAAAACAAGTTCCATTTAATTAAGAAATGATTTGCTTATTCTCTTAATGACAGGAACAAATTGCATCTTATGCAGATTGTTCCTGGTTTTAGAAAGAGACCATACCACATGTATGGGAAAGATGTCTTACAGGCACACAAGCTCCATCCTGACAAGCATTGTCTTGACCGTTCAGATCTCGACTTCTAATGGCTGGTTAAATATCCTATGAGCCAAAACTAGCTGATTGAAATGGGTGGTCGCTAAGCATGTTGAGATGGCAGGCAGCAGTTCTCCTGCAGTCAGTTGTTGTAGGACTTCAACCATGTGACATCCGTCATGGTAGCGATAAGTAATATTGGTTGCTTCCTTTTAGAATGGAGTACTGTTCTCTCACTATGATTGAGCTGCAATAATTTCTAAGTATCCAGTTTTCCTTTTCTTGCCCTGAGTGGTTTTTAAAAAGTGGAGGCTAGAGGGGATGCACTTCAGTATGCTTTCCAAAGCCATAGGAGTGGGCTGGAAATCAAAATAAATAAAAGATCCTGTAGCATGGTTGTATTTTGTCTGTATAAGATGGATGGTGCAACTTGTCTTTGCATATGTTAACTTATCTACTGTGTATTTGGTGTGGTTAATTGTTTCTAACCAATTTGAATTAGCCTGATCCTCTATTCCATTTTCCCCTTTTCTCTTCTATGAAGAAACCCTTTCTGGGACCCCACATTTAAATTCTTCCCTGGTCTCCTTGCTGGCCCTAGTAGGACCAACTTGGCCAGTTAGCCCTGGTGATCATTTGATGTCTACTGATTGGGTCCCCCCCAAAAAAAATGACCCCTGAATTTTTGAATTTTATTGATATTGTTGCTGCATTTTATGCTGTTTTAAAGTCGCATTTTAATCAATGTTTTATATTTGCTGTTAGCCGCCCTGAGCCCGGTTTTTAAACCAGGAAGGGCGGGGTATAAATAAAAAATAAATAAATGCCATACGGGCTATCATGTAATCTGAAACATTCCAAAGTGCATATGGTTAGTAATAAATAAAATAAGTAGTATCTGGAAACCTGGGGCGTGATATAGCCAAAGCAGCTGAGCACTTTTAAACCTCCTTGAAGGTATGAAGAAAGCATATGTTGAACTCTCTTCGCTTGAAATTACTAGGATTTGAAAGTGCTTGACATCTTTGGCTGTCTTGTGCACATAATATTTTGGTTGATGTTAGAATCATAGAGTTGGAAGGGTCCTCAAATATAATCTAGTCCAACCCTCTGCCTGTTCATGGCAAAGGTACAGTTGCTCAGCTCATTTCTATATTTATACCAAAAATTCTTCTTTGCCTAACATAGGGCTCGTCCACGGTTCCCTTTTGCCTTACATGCATTCTAGGCTCTGTCTTTTCCCAGTCTATGTCCCGCTATTGTCCCCAGGAAAACTCGCTCTTTAACGCTGAATCAAAACAAACAGCAATTAGAGTCTTCCACGGAATGCCTTTTGCTCCCATTCGCTGGTAAAGAGTGGGTTTTCTGATCCCGAATGCAGTCAGCTGTTGAATTAATAGAACCAAAAGAGAGAGATACTCAGTGTAACCCCTAGTTAGTTAACAGGTATATTAAGAAGCAGGTGATTAAAATCAATTATTTTCAGAGAACAATATTGTATGCATGCATATAAGGAGGAGTTAATGGCATATATCCTTGAACTCAAGGGATAGGCCAAATGGCCTCAATGTCTTCTAGAAGCAAATAAAGCACACAGCAACTATAAAAGACATGTGGGGACTCTTATATCACTATTGAGCAGGAAAGAGGGTGTCAATACAGTGCGTGATTGTGTGTTGCAGCTCCCACAAGTGCGAGAACCAAGCAACCTTTCCTTCTGACTTTTCTTCATGGTCTCATGCAACAGCAAACCTAATGGTAGGCTGCTTCCCATGCCAGAATATTTTCTATTTCATAGAACACATCCCTGTAGTAAAATATTGTTAAATTGGTGGTATGGCAATATTTGATTGGCGACCCATAGTAAAATATATATTAAATGCAATTAATCGGAACAGCGTTAAAATAGCATTCCAAATCTAAAATTGCTGTACTCTTCCACATATATAGTTTTATGAATTAAGACTTGCCACTATACACTTCCTCGCTTGCTATATGTTTATAAAAGGCAGAAATTACACTGATGTTTTCCAACCTTGATGGTTTTTAATTCATCAGTATATCGGCCTTGGTCCAGTATATCTGAAGGAGCGTCTCCACCCCCATCGTTCTACCCGGACACTGAGGTCCAGCTCCGAGGGCCTTCTGGCGGTTCCCTCACTGCTAGAAGCCAAGGTACAGGGAACCAGGCAGAGGGCCTTCTCAGTAGTGGCACCAGCCCTGTGGAACGCCCTCCCACCAGATGTCAAAGAGAACAACAACTACCAGACTTTTAGAAGACATCTGAAGGCAGCCCTGTTTAGGGAAGCTTTTAATGTTTGATTCATTACTGTATTTTAATATTTTGTTGGAAGCCGCCCAGAGTGGCTGGAGAAGCCCAGCCAGATGGGCAGGGTATAAATAATAAAATATTATCATTATTATATCTACCTAACTAAGTCAACTTAATATCTGTTACATCACCTGCAGCAGCTCTTAAGGAGTCAGTGTGGTGTCGTAATTAAGAGTGTTGGACTAGAACCTGGGAGACCAGGGCTCCAATCCCTGCACAACCATGAAACTCACTGGGTGACCTTGGACCAGTCAGTGCCTTTTCAGCCCGACCTACCTCATAGGGTTGTTCTTGGAATTAAATGAAAAGGAAGAAGAAGAGTTTGGATTTGATATCCCGCTTTATCACTACCCGAAAGAGTCTCAAAGCGGCTAACATTCTCCTTTCCCTTCCTCCCCCACAACAAACACTCTGTGAGGTCAGTGGGGCTGAGAGACTTCAGAGAAGTGTGACTAGCTCAAGCTGCATGTGGAGGAGCGGAGACGCAAACCCGGTTCCCCAGATTACGAGTGTACCGCTCTTAACCACTACACCACACTGGCTCTCAAAGGAGGAAAACCTTGTATGCCGCCCTGAGCTCGTTGGAGGAAAAGGTGGGATTAGAAAACCAGTCATTCACCTTGCAGAAAGAAAATCCTTGCTGCTCTCCTCTGCTGAGAGGGTGGATTATCCACTGAAACATACCATGTTTAAGGGGGCATGTTCAGTGGAGGAGAGGCCAAGCTAATACAAACAGGAACTGAGTAGAAAAGCAAACTGTCTCTTGTGCACTGTGGATTTTCAAGGGGATATTTACTGAGACCTTTTGTGGTAAGGTTACCAGACATCCCCGTTTCCTGGGGACAGTCGCTGGATTTACACATCAGTCCCCATACAAAATCTATTGAAGTTGAAAAGTGTCCCCTGATTCATTGAAAAAAATCTGGCAACCTTATTTTGTGGGCACTATGGGAGGAACTGGTGGAGACACTGACACTTGTCAGGTGCCATGTTGGCGACCTCCGTTGTATAACATCAAAGGAGGATGCAGTCTTTTGTGACTGTGATGCCTAGCTTCCTTTTTCTCTCCCCCCCTTTTTTTTTTTAAGGAAATGGAAGTCTGGTGAAACATAGCTAACTAAAGTTTTGCCCAACTCGTGGTTTTACTCCTTTTTTTAATATTAGCGTATGAATTCAAGAGATGGATTGCTTCCTGGAATCTTACCCACTTGAAAGCATTTGGTAAAGGCAGAAAAACTGTCTTCAGTCATACTGCCCTAGAATGTGCCAGGAAAGAAGGTAGTCATCTGCAGGATGCTTCTGCCAGTGTGTGTTGCCATATCTGTGGTACTGCACAATCAGCTATACCGTATTTCTCTGTGTTGAAGATCTGGAAACTGTGCTAACCTGTATCTGGTACCATTGCTTTTCTCATCTTGCTGGAATAATGATGCTGGCACAAATGTTTCTCGTTGTAGTTTGTACCTTACTTTGGTTCCTGATGCAGAACAGTAGTATAAGTAACTGAGGTTACACTTCTAAGGGTGGGTTTTATGTGAGTGTAGTCAGGAGAGTGTGTGTGGCTCCTCGGCCAGACATAGTATAGTGTGACTTTTGTGTGCCGATTGGGCAAAAAAAGTTTATTAAGAGGCTATAAGAACTGACAACATGAAGAAATGGTTCTTCCAGTGTTATGTTTTCCTTCTGCCTGACCACTGTTCTGATTTACTTTGACAAAAACAAATTAGTTATATGTAATGGCTAGGATCCAAAATATTCGGGGCCAAAAAATGTGCACAAGTTTGGTTGTCTGTAGTGGGGAGGGGATAGTACAAATAAAGTGAGTGCATTCCTGCTCCTCCGCCCTAGATTTACAGGAGCTCATTGAAAGTCATCTCCCTACTGCCTGCCATGTTTATTCGTTAACTGTTTCTGTTTTGCAGCTGATCACAAATCTCTTGATAAGCTGGTAGTTCTAAATGACCGTTTTAAGAACAGGGTCGTTTTGTTTAAATAAAAGCCAATTAAATCAACATGAAAAAGACAGAAGAAAATTGTTTTAAATCATGTGTTTCCTGAAGAAATGTGCATGGTAGTTGGTTCCTATAACAATTTGAACTGATTGGTTTGCAGCAGCAGCATGGAGCCTTTCTATTTCCTGGTGGCATAAGCAGAACCTTTAGCCATGCAGCCCACATGACTCTTGTGCCACAAAACTGTGTCATTTTTGATAAGGGAAACAATTGTGAAACTAACAGATCATTGGCTTGTCTCTCTTTCTGTATAGAAAGAGATGATAAGACTATCTTAATTGTCCAGAACGCTACAGAAACAAGGCTTGGTGGTTTGCCCAGTAACGCTTGGCCTTCATCTTTATACATACACCCACCGGTGCCTGTTCTTTTTATATGGAAAAGCAGTTTTTAAATTAATACATTTCGGATTATAAAAGCAGACTTCGACATTTCAAGTTCTGACTTCAGTTAAAACCAGGATATATTTTTTTCAAAGAGACACTTAACTTAAATGTTTAAAATATAGAAGTCTGACATAAAATAAAGATTCTCATTGATCCCCCCCAACTTTGATTCTTATGTGTTTGTATTTCATTATCAGATTCAACATCATTTTCTTTTATCCTCCAAGTAATTTTTCTCTTATGACTTACTTAAAAATATATAGTTAATGTTGGAACAAAACAGCTATCTTGTGAGATGATTTTTATGTCTAAAACTGATGTGTTAGGGTGAAGCTATTTGAAAGCTCTGTTCTGATGCAATATTGTTCAGCTTGACAAGAATAACCCTGCTGTCAGAACAAGAACAAATGACAGCTTCCTCTTTCTGCTTTTTCCCCTCTAAATGTTTGTTAGTTGTTTTAAAAAAGCATATATGGGTGTGATTTTCTGTCTCATTAGTGCTTGGGAAAAATAATCCACTCCAATGTAGGACAGTTATTAAAACGTGGGTCATTTCCTTTAACACAATACTAGTGATGCAATACAATAGAAAAAAGTGGGGGAAGAAGGCATTCCCATTTCTCATTAAAATGATGTCAGCCCCTACTGGCACATTCCATCCTTCAACTTTCTGGGAAAGTTGTTTGCTTAAAGGCTTGTGGAAAGGAAATAGCAACTATGCAGAACATGTCTGCTTGCTTGATTTCTGACCTTGTGATGCAAGATTGATTTCCTACATGATATGCTGTGGGCTTAGCTGACAAAATCTGATAAAAGTGAACTTTCTGACCAGTTGATCTGTACAACACCTCGATAGCCATTGCACCTAATTACCAGTTTTCAAATCACAGTATGTGGCAAGGATCACAGGCCTTCTCACACTGAAAGATCCCAGACATCTCCTCTACTTAATGTGTAACTGAAAAATAGCCTTGGTGCCTACTTACTCATGTTGATTGCCTGTTCCCCATACTTTTCTCCCCTCTCCTATGTTCTCCCCTTCTAATAAAATTTATATTTGTAAGCACTTCTAAGCAAGGACCTGTCCTCTTTTTACTCTGCAAAGTGCCATGTGCATTACACTATAGCAGCAGCAGCAGTAGTAGTAATAATAATAATAATATTAATAATATGTTGTATTCAATTGAGTGCTAAGGAGATTGAACCATTAGCTCAAGTGTTCCTACTTGCCTGACAGAACAATCTCTCATGTGATTTCCACGCACACACTTCTGGAGGATTTAACAACTCTTTGAAGCAGATTTGGGAAATATATATGGGAGTGGCAGAAGTGAGAAGTCCCTTTGCAATAGTAGGAATCTTTGTGCTGGCTTCCGCTAATGCAACAAGTTACTATAGTTGAACACGGCCCAGCGTTTTGTCTAGACTTCATCTTCTTCCTTGGTGATATTGAAGAGACAATTTCTCCAGCTTTCCATAAAATGTCACACTGTCGATAGAACCTAATTCCACTTTATCTTTTAAACATTTAGGCTTATATTTTATTTTTGTCCTTGAGTCCTTCCTATCTTTGGAAGTATGAATAAACTCTAGTTTCTCCCATAAATTCAATGCTCCTTGTCTAGGGCCTTATAGGAGACAGTGGAACAAAAATCACTTTATTTCTCTGAATTTCCAATGCTGAAAGTAAATTACTCCCTTTAGTATAATGTCACTACAGGTTCTTCCTAACATAGCTTATCTTTAATATCATAGCCTCAGTTAGGTAGAGAGTGAGAAATCTTTTTAATCTGTCTTGTATTCTCCCTAAGTTTTCATTTTAGCAGGCATTGGACTTGAGTTTCTAACTCACTTGCTCTTTTAAGCAAGTGGAATGTCCTACAGCTTGGTCTAACTCGAAACCTTTCCTTGGTCAGGCAGTGAAAAAGCAACTACACTCATACCTCGTGTTGGATTAGGTTCATGTTGCGTCTTTTCGGCTTCCGAACATGGCATGCACAGAAGCGTTCTGCACACTTCGCACATGTGCAGAAGCGCTCTATCAAGCTCCACGCTTGCGCAGAAGCACCGCTCTACTTGCAGACTTTTGGGGGTGCGAACGGCACCCTAGAATGGATTGTGTCCATAACTAGAGGTACCACTGTATACAGGTATACAGTATACAGTGGTACCTTGGGTTAAGAATTTAATTTGTTCTGGAGGTCCGTTCTTAACCTGAAACTGTTCTTAACCTGAGGTACCACTTTAGCTAATGGGGCCTCCCACTGCCACCGCGCCACCGCCATGCGATTTCTGTTCTCATCCTGAAGCAAAGTTCTTAACCCGAGGTACTATTTCTGGGTTAGCTGAGTCTGTAACCTGAAGTGTCTGTAACCTGAAGCATCTGTAACCCGACGTACCATTGTATTAGTATTCCTATCTTCATGAATTAACTTGGTCATTGTCTCAATTCATTACACAGAATTTGGCCTCATGGAATCCCTCGAACCCAGAATGCCTGCTGCTTGTTGTAAAAGAACTTGTTCAACAATATCACCAGTTCCAGTGCAGCAGACTACGTGAGAGCTCTCGCCTCATGTTTGAATATCAAACATTGCTTGAAGAACCTCAGTATGGAGAAAACATGGAAATTTATGCTGGCAAAAAGAACAACTGGGTAAGTGATCGTAAGTCTACTAGCAAAATAATATAGAAATCCTTTCTTTATGGGGACTGTAACCATTGATTTGGAAAGGTTATTTGTGCTAGACGTGTGGCTCTTAAAGTATGTGAGGTGTCCTCAATTTACCTTCCTTATCCTCAGCCTAACTTCCTTGACCTCTATTTACCGTCCTTGCTGTCTACTCCCTCTTTTGTTCTTTAACTCTGTTGCTCTGCTAATTTAGAGGCAAACAGATGTAGAGAAAAGGATTGCAGCAGTTACTGGCAAGCAACCACTTTCAGGAGGATGGGGTCGAAGTGTTGCCCCCCCCCATTCTATGAAAACTAATTACTGACTGGGCTGCAGTTTGCACAGTGCTCTCTGATGTACATTTATCCTTCAGAGTTTTTCTTTTAGGTTGACTGTTCATAGATGGGTGTTGGAATAACATAGCAAAGAATACAAATGCTTCAACTCAGTTTAGCCTGTCTCTGCAAAAAGTATTATCAGATAATGATGAGTATAATGTGGAAGGTCTAGCTGCATAATATATGATCTGCTCTCCAGATATTGTTGAACTGCAGTTCCCTCTATCGCTGACCAGTGGTCATGTTTGCTAGGGCTGATGGGAGTTGTCTTTATTCGGGCCTTTTGCTGTGTGAATTTCTCGCCTTCTCCTGCATTTCTGTGCACTGCTGCTTTGTTGTTGACTTTCTGTTTTTGTTTTTAAATGTAAGTTGTAATTGTTTTAACTGTGACATATTTGCCCTTGGGCTATCTGATGATGGGAGAGAGTTTACAGTATCAATCAAATAAATAAATAAAAACCATTTGGAGGGTACCTAGTCTAATATAATTACAGTGGTACCTCGGTTTAAGAACAGCCCTGTTTACGAACGATTCGGTTTACGAACTCTGCAAAACCAGAAGTAGTGTCCCAGTTTGTGAACTTTACCTCGGTCTATAATGGAAGCCAAACCGGTGGAAGGGCACCAGCAGCGGGAGGCCTCATGAGGGAAAGTGCGCCTCAGTTTCAGAACGGTTTTGGTTTAAGAACGGACTTCCAGAATGGATTAAGTTCGTAAACCGAGGTACCACTGTATTTTTTGTCATAAGGGTGTTCCGAGTACCTTTCCTTCCCTGTTGTGCTAAGACACGTTTGTGTACTACTTACTAAACTATAAATATATTCTTGGCTTCATTCATGGCTAGAGTGAGCTCTCTAAATTGTTAGGAAAGCATTAGGAAACTTCCAAAAAGTTTGATGTACGATTCTGGCTCTTGCTTCTGCTGTACAGTGATATTGCTCAGCATAGGTTTCACTATTTTTTCTTCACTTGACAGACTGGTGAATTGTCAGCTCGTTTCCTTCTGAAATTGCCGGTGGACTTCAGCAACATCCCCACTTACCTTCTCAAGGTAATGATTCACCACGGTGTTAGCTAGCCTGTTATTCTGTGGAATAATCTGAATTGATGAGACATTCGGCATTCAAATTATTCTAATCTGCTTGGAACAAGTGATAGTCTAGCATTTTAAAATATGTTTTTAATTTGTGCATGGGGGCATTTCTACGAGAATGATTTTGGATAATACTGATGATTGGACTCAGATTCCAACGTGATTAGTGACTATCTGCAGCCACACTTTAAAATTCATTCTACATTCATTTCTGGTCCCTGCTGTCTACTTTGGCATACTTTCCCAAAGAAGAAATGAAATGAGTTTAATTACCAGAGTGAGCATACAGTCTTTAAAAAATTTACAAACAGGCCTTTACTAGTTTTCAGCGTGACACCTAATATCTGACTAGACTTAAAATCAGAAGAGTCTGGTTAAGCCTTTGAAATTTAGTCATTGCATCAGCAAGCCAACTGAGGAGGTGCCCATAGGAACTTTCCTATCGTTATTACAGCTCAAGCTACTGAATTAGAGCCAAGGAAATTGCCTCTGTTCACTTTTAAATATATCCTTAAGTAAACAGGGAGTGAATATACAGAATTTAGATAATTACCAAACTTATGCTTGACAGCTCTGCAGAGCTGGAGGAAGAGGGGGAGTTTGCATGAAGGAATATAAAACACAGTATGACTGTCAAAAGGACTGGTTCACATGTAACACTGAACCATGGTTAAGCACTACATAGACAAGCAACAGCAAAGGCAGTTGAATCATCAGGCCCACTCATCTCCCCACTGTGTGACTGAAGGCTGAAGCCTTATCCTTGCCAGGGAATCGTTTGCCTGCGTCCCCAGGGCCGAAGAGAGAGCAAAAAGCACCAGGAAAGATTCTTCTTTGGAAAAAAAAGTTTTATTGAAATCTGTGCACAGAGGTGGCCAGTGGGATCGTTCCCAAAAGACTGGCCCATAGATACAAATAAACAAGCATCTTTATACCTGAGAGTCTGCCCATCTCTTCCCACCTCTTCAAATTCTCCAATCAGCTGGCAAGGTTAAGCTTATTCCCTTATATGGCATATAGGTGTTTGGCTAGCTAAGCCCCCCTCCTTCCCTTGTTCGTGTGTTCTTCTCTTGCGTTACTGCAACAGGAAGCGTGTGCAGGAAGCGGCCCCCTTGCTCTGTCTGACCACATACGGTAAATAGATGCGGTTTCTGCTTAGCTGGCAAGCACAGGAAATGGCCTTGCTGCTGTTTGCTAGCAACTGCAAAGCAAGATTAAGAGAGGATTCACTGAATTTACTTCAGGAATTTACTTCAGGTACAAGGTGCAGGGATTACTGATAGCAACCCTTCTTAGGCACAAAGTGCAACCCCTACACCTCTCCCTTCACTCCCTCCTCTTCTTATGAACAACCTAATACTTAGGTTCGTTCTGGCCTCTCGGGTTCATAGTATTCCTGGAGGAGAGCAGTGAGGGCCATGACACGGGGCCCCATCATGCGGGACATCATCTTCCCCATCATATTTTGCATACATTGCATCAAGCAGGGCATACAGAAGCAGAAAAGCAGTAAGATTATAACAGGTCCAGCAATTAAAACGATAACATGACGAAACCAACTGCTGTCAGGCAACCAGGAGTACAACCAACTCCACGGATCCCCACCATCAGAGGGTTTCAAAGGATTTTGAGCTATCATTTGTTCCATGTGGTCTATGGTTGCAGAAATGCTGACATTATTATCTGGAATAAACATGCAGCAATGAGAATGAATCAGAGCACAAACCCCACCCTTTGAGGCCAACACCACATCTTATGATAATCCTCTCCCCTAGATGTCTTATTTAGTAATCCTGTCCCCTTGTGTCCCCGCTTGTCGGCCATTGCATTTCCTTCTACTACTGATAATATGAGAGTGACTAAGAGGATCATCAAGGGGATGGAAGGACTAGGCCTTTGCCTTCCGCAGAGCCTGTGACGCTCATGCCAGCAAAAATACAGGAGCATCCAAATAAGCAGGGCAGTAGATATTATTCCTACCCACCAACCCCAATCTGTCCATGGCTCCTCCCACCACTCCATCTCTTAACCCTGTAAGGCCAACTGAAACTGTGCTTCTATAAACGCCTCACCCGTAGGGGTGGATCGCCAAAGTATCTCCTCCTCCCCTATTACTTGAAGCAACTTTCCTGCTACCCAACCGTCATGAACGCAAATTGCGTAACCCCACGGTCGCCTATAAGAATCGTAGATATAATGGCAACCACAAGAATAAACCCAAGCGTTCAAGGGACGTTCAGAAGGGGTCAGCACGTCAAGAGGGGTAAAGTTGTCTGGGCTTAATAAAATCAGTCCAGGGGGAGCTGCGCCTGGATTGTCTGGTTGTCGGGTAACTACGGTGGGAGCGCTGCCTGCGGGCGCCCCTCCCATCCACCTTCTTCAGCCGTGCGTAGAAGGGTCAGCGTCCGGAGTGACCCTAGCAGGGCGGTCGTCTAGCGCTCTTCTGGAGATGGTTAGCTTCAGAGGATCATCAGGATTTGGTGTAACTGACCAGTCAGACACAACTCTCTTCGCTCGGGTGTGGTGGACCCACGGGGTGATGCCGGTGACTTTAACAGCAGTGGGTGTGGACAGCAGGACAGTGTGGGGACCCTTCCAACACGGTTGTAGAGGTGTCTGGGCCCAGTCTTTGATCCACACCTCGTCACCCGGCTCGAACTGGTGCAGGGGTTCAGTCAGAGCACACGGGGTGCGTTCGTGGGTCCACCTATTAAGAGAAAGAAGAACTCGGGAGAGTGATTGTACATAGTTATCAAGCTGTACATCTCGAGTGACGTGAGGAGTCAGTAGCCTAACATAGGGGACTGGTCTCCCAAACATTATTTCAAAGGGTGATAAGTGGGTACGCTTTTGGGGTAGGCTTCTGACCCGTAATAAAGCAAGGGGTAACATAGATACCCAGTTTGAACCTGTTTCCTGGGTTAGCTTGGACAACTGATTTTTCAAAGTCCTATTCATTCTTTCTACCTTTCCTGAGCTCTGAGGCCTATAGGCAGTGTGCAATTTCCAATTGATTTGCAGAACTTTGGCTAGTTCCTGCAACACCGCATGAACAAACGCTGGGCCATTATCAGAGCCAATAGTTCTGGGCAGGCCATAACGGGGTATGATCTCCCTTAGGAGACACCTTGAGACTTCAGAGGATCGCTCAGTTTTAGTGGGCCATGCCTCAACCCATCCAGTATAGGTGCACACCGCCACCAGCAAGTAACGGTGCAGTCCACAACGAGGTAATTCAGTAAAGTCCACAACAAGATCTTCCATGGGTGCAGTTCCAATATGTTGGACTCCCGGGGGAGCCAAAGGTCCTGTTCTGGGGTTGTTCTTTTGACATAGCAGGCACTTCCTGGAAATCTGGGCTGCCAGTTGATAAAGGTGGGCTATATAGAAGCACTGCCTTAGCTGCCTGGTTGTGGCATCTGGTCCCATGTGGGTGGACTTATGATATCTTTGAATTATCTGCCGGGACAGGGACTCTGGAATCCACATTCTGTCATCATGAGTAAGGTACCATCCTTCTTTGGACATAGTCAGTTCCTGGGCATCTGCGGTGTCCCTTTCCTTCTTGGTGTATATTGGCTTGTCATCGGTGCTCAAGATCCTTCCAGGGACCAGTACTCCAATAGCCGACGCTGGGGGCTGGTTCCCGGGCTGCTTCCTTGGCCACTCTGTCTGCCAGTCGATTTCCTCTGGCCACTTCTCCTGGTCCAGTCTTGTGTGTCCATAACAGTGTACCACTGCTACTGCCTCAGGTTCCCATACTGCATCCAGGAGGTCCAATAAGGCTTGTGGGTGGGCCACCTGATTTCCTCTGGAGGTAAGCAAACCTCTTTCCTTCCATAAGGCTCCATGGGCATGTAAAGTCAGAAATGCATACTTAGAATCAGTATAAATGTTTATCTTCTGTCCCTTTGCCAGATTCAAGGCTCTGGTGATTGCAACTAGTTCTGCTAGCTGGGCCGATGTTCCAGGTGGGAGTGCCTTTGCTTCGATCACCTGGTCTTCCAAGGCTACCACTGCATAGCCTGCTTTTCGCTGTCCAGCTTCAACAAAGCTGCTTCCATCCACAAACCATGAAGGCCAGTGGGGGTTTGCTTCATCTTTGAGGTCAGGCCTGCTAAAATATTCTTCATCATCTTTGCTTGGGAGAGGAAATAGGTACCCTTCATATCAAGCAGAGCTGGGACTGCATGCGGGGTCACACAAACAGTGTCTTGGCCAAAAGTAAATTTGTCTGCTTTGTTCAGTAGGGTGGCTACTGCCACAACTGCTCTCATGCACGGCGGTAAGCCTTGTTCAGTAGGCGTCAGGCGCTCAGACAGGTATGCCACGGGCTGTTGCCAGCTTCCCAATTTCTGGCACAAAACCCCTTTCGCTGTTCCCTGGTCCTCATCCACGAATAGAGTAAAGGGTTTCTCAGGATTTGGGATGCCAAGCGCTGGGGCTTGCTGTAGTGCCCTCTTCAAATCCACGAAGGCTTGCTGTTGTTCTGTGCCTCAAACAAAGGGGTCTCTCTCAGTTCCTCTGGATGACTCATGTAGAGGCTTGGCAATGATGCTGTAATTAAATATCCATATCCTACAAAATCCTGCAGACCCCAGAAAGCCACGGAGTTCTTTGGTTCTGGTATCAGGATAATAGCCTGCTTCCTTTCTTCACTGGCAACAAAGGGGTCTTCCACTGTGATTGGCATTGCCTCAAGATCCTATGTTGGAGCAGTTGCTCTAGATGCACCCACACTCCTTCAGTCGCCCTTCGTGGGATGGGATACTTATTTACTGCAACAGGATTGACAAATGGCTTGGGCTTCACAATTATTGGTGGGATATTCTTTGCCATTCCTGGGGGGTTCACTTGTTCCAGAATACTGGCGGGGATGGGTCCCTCCTCTTCTTTTACCATCATGAGGCGCCAATGTTCCCTCAAGGGTACCTCTAGGGAAAACTCTCCTGCTGGCCCTGTGGTCATTGTTACTTCGCCTGTCGGTTGGAAGGGGATCTGGGCTTGCAATTTTGAAAGCAGGTCTCGGCCCAATAATGGGATGGGGCACTCTGGTATGTACAAAAACTTATGTTGGACCACTTGGCCACCCAGGCGGCAGACAACAGATTGTAGAAATGGGGCCTTTTGTGACTTGCCTGTAGCTCCTATTATGGTAATGGATTCAGGGGTTGGTTTAGCAACGGGGGTGGGGACGACCGAGTTGGCCGCTCCCGTGTCCTTTCTGTCGGCAGATGGTGCACTGATTCCGTTCAAGACGGCTTCGCCCTCCTCCCCGGGCACTTCCTCTTTCCTGAGGGGTGGGTGTGGTAGCCTGAAATGCCATCAACTTCTTTGTTTGATACTTCTCCTTTTTTCTCTGGGCCTCCTCATCTCTCTGATTGTAAGTGGTTTGAACTATTTCCAACATCCATTGCAGCCCATGGTCGATGAACCCCTCATGCTTCTGGATTTTTTTCTTTTGGCGAATATCGGACGCTGCCTGAGCTACAAAGGCAGCCTTTATAATGGGGCGTTGGCAATATCATCTGGGTTCTCCTCAAAGGTAGGGTTCTGATTTCTCCAATTGCACACATCAGCACTTGAAAAAGGCACATGTTGGACTGTATAAGTGCATGGTGGTGCTTCCCCACCCTGTCCTGGGGGGGGCTGGTGGGTCATACATTCTGCGTAGAGGCATCATTGCAGTCCCACCCTTTTTCTGTGCCTTATGGGACTTATAGAGGGACGCCCTGGTTGCTGCTTCTTTCCATTTCTTCCCTTGTGTTGGGGAAGATCCTGCTGCTGCCAACAAATGGGAACTAACATCCACGTCTTTCGCATAGGGTTGTACATACTGTTGCAATCTCAATGTGTCCACCTTTTTTCCTTTCTTTGCTAACTCAATTAGTCCCTTCATAAACTCCTCATCATCCTCTTCCTCTTCGCTCTCTAATTCATCAACCTTGGAGGGTTCAGGCTGAGGGCCGGCTCCTCCCTGGTCCTGGGGCCCTGGGCCTGGGGGATTCGCTAGAGGGGCAGTTGGTGGAGCATAGGGTGGCGGCGGTTTAATGACTTCCCCCTCTTCTCCTTCCGGCTCTGGTATCACCGGGGGCCTTTCTGACTTCCCTGCCGGTCGGACTGCACAAATTGTATTTTGTGGGGCGTCGCCTCGGCAGCCTTTCAGCCACGGTGGATTCTTTTCTACATTGATTTTCCAGGTAGAAATATAAGGGATCTGGTCTGGGTGGACGTTCAAAATATTTTGATATAGTGGGTTGATTAGTTGCAAATTAAATCTGCCCTCCGAGGGCCAATTAGTTCCTTGGGTGGGCCAATCAACCTCACATAATGTCCTCATCCTCTCTCTTCTCAATTTGAACCCAATCATCATGCTTCGTAGCTGCTTTCCAGTTGGTTAAAAAGCATTTCAGAGGACTACGTTGGCTTGCCCCAGACCCCATTTTTTTCAGATACTCCGCTCCTAACCGGGCTTAAGATCCTTTCACACTCCACACACTACAGATTGTGACTTGGACGAGCTCGCGCTGCCAAGGAATGCACAATCCTGCAATCGCTCGGCCAAGGGGACGCTAAGCCCCGGCCCACACTTGACAATTCAACCACTGGAGTATCTGGCACACAACACACAAAACACAAATCCCTTCCCCTTCCCCTGTTTGTCCTCCTTCCGGCGTCAGCCTGCTGCTGACAGCCAGACCCTTTCCTGGCGGCACTCTACTGCTCACTGCCAGGCGAAGCTGATCGGGCTTCGTCCCTTGCCCTCTCCCTTAGGGCTTACCTGCACTCCGCTGCGGACCCCTCCTTCGGCCGTCCTCTTTTCTCCCTCGACCAGGTGTCTCCACTCCGGAGCGGTGTGGCCGGCTCCCCCCACGAACAGGCAGGGGTGCGCACTTGGAGCCGCGAACGCCGGTCCGGGGCTGTTCACCGAGGTCCTCCCCGGCCCCCTGGGGTGGGGCGATTCCCGGCCAATGCACCAAAATGAAGGCTGAAGCCTTATCCTTGCCAGGGAATCGTTTGCCTGCGTCCCCAGGGCCGAAGAGAGAGCAAAAAGCACCAGGAAAGATTCTTCTTTGGAAAAAAAAGTTTTATTGAAATCTGTGCACAGAGGTGGCCAGTGGGATCGTTCCCAAAAGACTGGCCCATAGATACAAATAAACAAGCATCTTTATACCTGAGAGTCTGCCCATCTCTTCCCACCTCTTCAAATTCTCCAATCAGCTGGCAAGGTTAAGCTTATTCCCTTATATGGCATATAGGTGTTTGGCTAGCTAAGCCCCCCTCCTTCCCTTGTTCGTGTGTTCTTCTCTTGCGTTACTGCAACAGGAAGCGTGTGCAGGAAGCGGCCCCCTTGCTCTGTCTGACCACATACGGTAAATAGATGCGGTTTCTGCTTAGCTGGCAAGCACAGGAAATGGCCTTGCTGCTGTTTGCTAGCAACTGCAAAGCAAGATTAAGAGAGGATTCACTGAATTTACTTCAGGAATTTACTTCAGGTACAAGGTGCAGGGATTACTGATAGCAACCCTTCTTAGGCACAAAGTGCAACCCCTACACCTCTCCCTTCATGACCAGGAGGAGATTCTTCCCATTTCAAAGAATCTTGGCTTAGCATTAAGCGCAAAATGAAGTTGGCTTATATAGGAAGTAGTCATCAGTTGTTGTAGGCCAGGTTCTGTAACATCTACGCTGAGATTTGAAACTGAAAATAAACACAGCCGAAAATCTGCTCCCAGACATGCAAGTGGGAGAAGGGGAAATCATTTGACTCTGAAGCTGTGCTTTGACTTGCTGAGGCTCATCCATGTGGGGCTAAACCATGGCTTGGCATTGCGTGCAAATCAGCCCAAGAGCTTGAAGGAGAATTTATGAAAAAATACACTGGGTAGAATATGTTATATGGAAATGAGGAGATGCAACCAAAGATCAATAATTAAGTTGGAAGTAAAATTCCACGTTCACAGATTTAACAGTGCAATATCATATAAATGATGCTGCCCCCAATATCGGGCAAAACAAAAATGTCTTTACCTGGCGCTGAGACAATGACAGGGTTGGTACCAGGCGAGCCTCTGGAGTGGGTCTGAAGAGAGCTCTTGAAGCCTTTTTAGTTCACTTGGAAGCTTTCGTGAACTATTGGTAAACTGCATGCATGCTATCCTTTCAATGATGAAAGAAACAAGGGAAAGCTGGCAAAGTTTCATCATGTTTTAATGTAATCTTCCAAGACTACTGGATTCCTGTCAGTGCTCATTTGACACTAAGTCTATAGTCCTCTACTGAGAGTAATCCCCTTTGAATTCAGTGTGGCTGACTTCTGAATAGATATGCATAGTTTTGAGCTCTAATTTATTTAATTTAAATCACTTCTGGCATCTCCAGCAAGTTCATTCTGTAGAATCTAAGTGATAGGAAATGTGTTTTGTTGAAACACAGATTGGAAGATGCTAGCGTTAAGCTGTTATCAGAAATCAGTGTTAGGAAATCAGATGGCAAAATATATATTTAGGAAATAATCTGGGGTATTGTACTGGGTAAGATGTAAATTCTTGACACTGAAAATGTTTCTGTTCACCTCCAGAATGAAATAATTAAGCGATAAGTATTATAGTCCAAACAACTCTTCACATTTATATGAATTGAGTTTATTGAGTGTGCAAACTGTGTTTCCAACTGAATAATGTGTGGGAGTGCATGTTTTCATAATGAAAGCTCACGTTAATGGTCTTACAAATGTATGGGGTCAGTTCTAGAAGAGTACAGTGAATTAACTTCAATATTTTTTTCTATATGTACAAGGTACTTTTGCCACCTTACCTTACATTTTGTAGATACTAATTTTGGATGGTTTCACAAAGGGAAAATAACTCATGGAAGGAGCTTTTTACTGTATTGTTTCTACAGCAGTTGTAAAGGTCCAACAATTTAAAGAACCTCAGAAATTAAATATCTTTCCCCTGCTATTTCTTCTAAATTATATTTATGCAGTCAGTACAACTGTAATTGCTGAGAACTGATTGGAACCATGCTGTCTGCAGTCCAACTCAAAGAAATATATGCAGCCTTATCAAATAAGTTATGCTTTTATGACTGCTGAAATGAATACCCAGAAGTGCAATAAAATTTTAATATATTTTTCTGCCTGAAATTAAATACTTGATTTACTGTTTGATTTACTGTAACTATTAATCTGAGGCTTATATAAGTTGGGAATTTTAAAGAGTCACCACTTTAATGTCTTGCAACATTATTGCTAAAGAACAATATGCTTACCATTTCCTCTTGGGTTTGGTTTATGGCAATTTGAAAGCCATATGTTGACGTTAGATGGTTTGGATCAACTCCTAAAACCTTTGAGTCCTGTGTACCATGGCATCCAAAAATGGTTGACGCAGGGTGGCTGATGTTTGCTTCTGAAATCCTGTATTTTGTGTTCTTATAAAGGACAAAGCATCAGAGCACTTCAACACCATTTATTCAGTTTCTTATTATAGTGCCAGATTTTTAATCTAAATATTCGAGAGGGGGCAGTAAGGTTTTCAAACATTTTTGTTTATTTTATTTAAACGATTTATATACCTCTTAACTACAGTCATCTCTAAGCAATGCTCAGAAAATACAATATGGAAAAGGTAAAAATCAGTTAAAACTATAAAAAAACTATAAAAAGGTCAGCAGGCAGGAGGCCTCTCTGACCACAATTGGAAATGCCATAAATTTGGGCCCATGATACTGAAGGCATGGTTGATCTGGACCATCCATCCGTGCTGCAGGGGACCACTGTCTTGGCTGTCTCTTTTTTGCAAGGACAAGCAAAGCCTTTGTGTTGCAGTGACGGTGGAACTGGAAAAGATATTGATGGTCAACGAGTCACAGATTTAACCTTACTCTTTGCAGAGTGCTCAGAGTATTTGGCTGTTGGGAAGCAACTGGGAACGCAACACACAACATTGGGGTCCTGTTTTTTCTTCCCACTACACTCTATAGATAATTGGGTCAGGGTATTGGCCACTCTCCCAAAGTCCTTTATTTCCCTGGTGATTAAAATAATTCAGAAATGGGAGTGACTCCTTGCACTCTCACCCGTAGTTCTTCAGTTGCTTTCACTCTCGCTACTGTTACAAATTGTTTAAGGCTGCCTTTTTTAGGGGGCAAAGGAGCCAGAGGCAACAGGGGTGGAACAATCACTATTGGGCAGCCCCAAAAGTCCACATAAATCCAGACATTTTTGTAGTCATCTTCTATGCTGTGCACAATTTCAATTTTTTTATCACCCTTCCCCCCATGCTCCTCTCAATTCAGTTCTATCTTCTTCTTCTTCTTCTTCTTCTTCTTCTTCTTCTTCTTCTTCTTCTTCTTCTTCCTTTTCCTCCTCCTCGTTGGCGATCACTCATAGCTGAGTAAGATTGTCTTCCATGGAAACGGTTTTAACAGTGAGTCCATAAGTGACCGTGGAGGCCAATTCTGGATCTACACATCCTTCCACAGTGGGGACATAGGTTTCTGAGCAGGAGTTGATCATGGTGAGGATTTGCCAAACGAGCCTTCCTCTTAGCTCGGTTCTCCTTTTCACCATGAGTTTGTGCTTCTTCAAAGTCCATGACACCTTTGGTAAAGGCTGTTCTCCAACTGAAGCGCTTGCAGGCCCGTGTTTCCCAGTCATCAGTGCTTATGTTACTTCTTTTTTTTTTATTTTTTTAGATTTGCCTTGAGAGTGTCTTTAAATCTATTTGGGGCTTTAACAGGAAACAAAAGCATTATATCTGTTGGTTCTCCCTCTCAGCTATGTCTTGGTTTCTTTCCTAGAACTCTGCCCAACAGAAGGTAGGATGAGAACAAGGCAGTCAGACACACATCTAAGCTTGGTGGCCAGGTTGCGGAGCCTGGTGCCTAAGGCATAGTTCCAAAAGATGTTCTGCTGTAGCCCCTGCCCTTTGTGGATTGTGTACATACTTGTCTGGTCTCCATCTTCTCTTGATACTCACAGTGGCACTCAGTTGCAAAGGAAAAACATGTCTCTGACATGTAAACTGTCCCCAGTATCCAGTTAAAGGATGTTGGGTAGCAGGACTAGGAAAGTCTTCTACCTGAAATCTTGGAAAGCAGCGGCTCACTCCTTATTTGAGCACCTGCTTGGTAACCTAGAACTGCTACATGTTTTGGTCACAATGTAGAGATCCCTTTTTTAAAAAGTCAATTCATACCCCTAACACAATACAAATGCCTTCATACTGACTGACTCCTTGATTCTGGATACTTGTGGCATTAAGGCTGTAACCCTAAGTCACTGAAACCAGAATAAATTGGGTCCCATATATGATTGAAGTTGCTCTTTATGTTATGAATAATAGCTATATCCGATAGACCAGAAATAAGTATGGAGAAATGGATAGATATAGCGTATTCACATATGTGCTTAACATGAGTTATATGTAGGCAGAGATAATTTACTGACATGGAAAGAGAAATCATTTGAGAAAATAGGTTGTTTTTTTAGATCTCGTGTGTGGCCAGGCATTTGTATAAAATGCTTTGATCCGGATAAGAGGAAAATAGGTGATGCCATTGAGTAATAACCTGCAATTATTTTTTATAGCCATTGCATTCCAGTATCATAAATCAGTGCTTATATTGCTACGGTACAGAATTGGCATGATTACAGGTTCTGACAAGATGGTGAATCTGATTCAAGTAGTGTAATGCAAACACTTCCACCTGGTGCATAGGGCTTATGAGTGTAGAAATGGCTCAGTTCTTTTGTCTTTTCTATATAATAAAAAATTAAAATAACCCCTCAACTTGATAGTGATTTCTTGCATCTCTAAGTTGGGAAAACTGTTAGAGTGTCATCTTTTCTTCCTGGATGCCAAGAGGAAGGTATTGGTTGAGAATGATTGACTGTGGGCGACATGGTAATCGATCATGAAGTAAGACGTTAAGAAAAATGAATGACTAAGGTTTGTACAATGACAGTAAGGGTGCTCCTCTGCTAGGGTTTTGATAGAAAAAGTTAAGTGGATTGGGGGAAATGAGAAAAGTATGACAATTCCTGAGGAAAAGACTAAAAGCCGAAGACTGTTTTGATAAAAGAGAAGAAAAACACACAGGTCTTGAAAAACAACAAGTATTTTATTCAGACCATATAACAGAATTCTCTTCCCACCTCTGAAACTTCTTTACTTTTTCTGCTACTCAGTCATGCAAACATGCCCTCTTCTTTGTATGCTTTATGTATTTATTATTTGAGCCAGCAAATTTCCTTTCCTCTCTTGAAAAGTGCTTTCAGGTTGTATAAAATGCTAGACAGATGGGAAAAATCATCTTAGCTGACTGATGTCTCTCTGATGATACATAAACCATCAGTTACTTGTTTGGAAGAACCCTGGGGGCTGGTGGGTTGGTTAACCTCAAACGGTGATTGCTACAGAAGCTTGTTCCAATCAGAATTTTCACTCTTTTAGTATTCATAATGCTGAGTATTCAAATGAAAATTAATTCCATTTAATTTCAGCCATTCTACAATGCTTATTTAAATGTTAATGTGCCCACTTTCTGATTTATTAAATTAGATTATGAAGAGTTGGACATGTTAAATATCCCCACGAATCTGATCTGATTAGATTTGAAATATTCCTTATTTTGTCATATGTTCCATGTTGCCTTTGCATATAAATGCCTTGCAAGTACTCTGTAGTTTATCTTTGTAACATAAGCAAAGGCATATCTGTGTAGGAGCTTCTCCTATTGGAAACCATGAGAAGACAGCGGTATATGAAAGGAAGGCCAGAAAAAAAATGTTGCTGTAGGTGGGTGAAACTTGGAGACTTCTGCCTCACGTTTCAGCTGAAGGGACAGAAGTGGTAGAGTGCAGGTGGGCCACTGTGTGCTGCCCCTGCCTTCATATTTATCTCACATAACACTGCAAAAAGTTTTCCCTAATCAATATCTATATGATAAGTGTAATTGAGCTTAAACACCACACTGAATTTGTGTAAACTTATATATGCAGGTAGAGTTGAACAACAGCTGTTAAGTTCATAATGGCATCAGTGTTTGGGGTTCAGCTTAACTGGACAAGATCGACTCCATCCAGAAAGCTATCAGTGACCCTAGGAGCAGCACTGTTGTGAACATTGTTAATGTGTAAAATGGCCTATCCATGGATACAGGAGCAATGACTTTGCAGAGATTTTCCTGAACACTCTAGCTGATGAAAATATCACTGTAATAGTGGAACCTACTGCTGGTTCATTATGGCTGTGGATGAGCAGATTCGTACAGTGCCCTAGTTTGCATGTTGTGCTAAACCAAACCATAGCTTAGCACAAATGCACTGGTTTCAAGAGAGGAGATAGTGATGAGTTTACTCCTCCCCGGTCATTTTGCTGCTATGGTGAACTAAGCTGTAGCTTGGCTTAGCATGTCATATAAACCTGGACTTGTTTTAATTCTGCTGGACAAACCATAGGACAAACCTTGGTTACAGCTCACGGTTAGTCTCTTGTTAGAGAGCTAAGCCACATGGATGACATGGTGAGCCAAACTATGGCTTAACTCAGTGCAACGCAGCAGCAAAATGACTGGGAAGGAGCAAAGAAGCCATGAGGTCCTTTTTGGGAGCTCATGTGCTTTGAGTTCACACTATATCATAGTTTGGCTTAACATGTTATGTGAACCAGGTCACTGTGTTCTTCCCATCATGGAATGCAATCATTTGACCTAGATGATTCTGAATGCATGTGGATGCACACAGTTCTCATTCATACAGTGGCTTCCATTTGCTGCAGTGACAAAGCCGACTCCAGGACTATATCTACATTGCTTCTTCAGCAGTACCCCCACTCTTATGTGATCTCTGCATTTATTTAATTTTAAAACAAGGATCATAAAATTCTGAGTCATATGTGGTGGAGGGTCGCATGCGGGTCTTCACCTTGCCACACAGAAAATCTTAATTTTTGCAAATGTGTGAACTTGCCCTAAGTGGCATTCGGCAAATACATTAATTCCTTTCCTGTAGCAGACTCCTTGCCTGATTAATCAATGACCTTATTCTGTTAAGCATTTCTGTCAGTATCTGTCTTGCTAATAACTCTATTTAGCCTAGAGCATACGAGGCATTGACTTCCTCTTCAAAGATTGTTAAGTAAAAAAAAAAAAGTGTTGGTAGTAATGTGGGCATTGCTTGTCCAAGAACGTTAAGACCTCAGTCTGATTTTTCTAACCATAAAAGGCGATGTGTTATGTCTTCCTGTTTTGTGTGGCTGGGAAAGGAGTAAAATGAACTTTTATTGGAGAAAAATATTTCCGTTCAAACAGTATGAGATAGAATAATATTCCAGAAAAGAGCCTTTGCAGCAAATTGTTATTCACAATATGTACTTTCTGGCTGCTAATTACTATACTAGTCCATGAACAACTATATACTATTCTAATTACTATATGTGCATGTGCAGACTCACAAAATAAGTAACAGTTTCTCCTGAATAGTCTTTTTTAAAGTACAAAATAGGTTGAAGTGGTTGCTTGAAAACTTTGAAGATTGGTTTATTAGGTAGCCAGTTTAAATGACGGTGTTCCCTGCTTATTTCAAGTGACAGAAAACATGTGATCTAATAGATGATGAAGCAGTTAAAAATATAATGCAGGAGAAACTGAACGGTACATGTTGCCAGTCTAAGAATCTGTTTCCTGTATTGCGTTTTGCATTTTGATTCCTGCATTGCAGGGGGTTGAACTAGATGACCTTTGGGGATCCCTTCCAACTCTGCAGTTCTATGATTCTTTTGTGCCCAGATATAAATGTAAATGCAGAATATTTTGTTTTATATGTGCCACAGCATTGTGATAGCCTCTCCCGTGGGGATAAGTTGCAGGAGGATGCTAACCAAAAACAGCAGCAGCCAAACAATTTATGATGTGAAAACCGTACATTTTGTTGTGAGAAAGAACAGGCTTTCTCAGTCTCATGGAAGAAGTTGGAGGGGGCAGGATTGCAATCAAGCTGCTCTGTGTACTTTTGGGAGGACATATGTACCCTGCTTTAAATGCCCAACATTATGGTGCTTTTTATTTTGTGTATTTATTACAGAGGCTGTGGGAAGGGCAAGACTTCTACTGCCTTTCAGATCCCTTTCCAAGAAGTGCTGTTGTCAAGCCTGTTTAGAATCATAATCTGTTAGGAAGACTGTCTGTGCCTGGCATTATTAATCCAAATTAGATCTTACATCAGGTAGATAGTCTAGACCAGGAGTGGGGAACCTGTGTCCCTCCAGATAGTTGAATTCAAACCCATGTCTTTATGGCTGATGAGCAGGAAGAAGGGAATTGGTGGCCTGCAATATCTGGAGGGCCACAGGTTCCCCAAGCCTGTTGTAGACTATCTTAGAATACACTCTGGTGTGTTTTGATCTTGCATCTCTTAAGGATATGATGCCTTCCTCTTTGCATTCACTAAGGTTACTACGTTGGTTCTGGGTAGCACTTGAACCCAAGCTACAATCAAACTTCTGAGCTAGCGAAGGAGTTATCAGCATAATTATGTAGAACCATTATATGCCATTCAGCTCACCCAAGGCAAGGGAACATATTCATCTGCTGTATATAAAACTGGGGAGTGAACCCTGTCTTCCATCCTACAACCTTAATAAAATGAGACATGGAGCGGAAGAGTTGTGGAAACTGAAAAGGTGCAAGTTCTGTTAGAGAAAGAGAAAGTTAAACCTGCCTCTTCACTTTGGAACATGCCTCCTAACATCCATCTCAATAGTAGAGAGTAGCAAGAAGGGGAAACAAGCAGCGCCAGGTACGTGGGAATTTTGAAGAGCAAGTAGATAAGGAAGGGAACGAAGACATTTGAAAGCTTGTATAAGTTCACAAATGTGAGAAGAAACAGGGAGCCAATGTTCAGAGAAGTGTGGTGGAGCAAAATGAACTTAGCAACAAATGGAACATAAATTTCTTTTTTATCAGTTAGCCTCAACGAGTGAGTTTTAGTCATGAAGGTGGCCTATAAGTATTTTAAATAATAAAATAAAAATAGATGAGCTGAAGAGTTTAAGATAGCGGAAAGAGTTTTGAAGGAAGAGACAGAAAGAGAAAGAATAGGCAATATGAAGAGCAAAGCTTTTGCAGATGTGCTCACTTACTTGCTACTGGCAAACTCATATTTTAGCCTCCTTGCCAGGCAGGACTAGTTGCTTATTTCTAGGGTTTGTTACCAAATATAGGTAGCCTTCTAGGTTGGGCACAGTTTGGCATAGAACACACTAACTCATACCATGTTTGCATCACCCTAAGATAGTTTATGGGAACAAGATGTCCTTTTACCTCCCATGTAGGTATGCAACAAGGGTTGATCATATTAAGAAAGGTATCCAGAATATCTGGGCTTGTGATCACACCTGAAAGGGACATTGCTTTTTTAAAAGTGCCAGATTGGGCAGCTGAAATGAAAAAGAAATGCATTTTGATTCAGGAGGCACATTTTAAATACAACGAAAGAAAATGCTGTCCAAGAATCAATCCTGATAATATAAATAGCATTATGATGTGCCACTGAAAGATCTTAAAGCAAACAGAGCATACACAGAATGTGTCTTAACTTCTGCAGATTAGATGTCAAATTTAATACTAAATAGTAGTGTTTATTACTTGTACTTCACAAGATCAAGCCCTGTGTTATAACATTCTCAAGATTCCTTAGTATGTTGTCAGTTCTTATCTTTTCACATTAAGATGTCAGGCTCCTCAGGCAAGAGTTCATCTTTTCCTTTATCTCTTGAATAGCTCAAGTACACTGTCACCACTTAGCAAAATAATACTGCAAGGTTTATTCGAAACTGTTTGGTATAGGTTTAGAGACTTGTCATGTAGCTAAAATATGCTTTGAGTGTTTTACCTGCTGGCCAAACATAGGCACATGACTGTAATGTTAACTCATTCTTACTGCACTACCATCATAAAAACAAAATATGCCTTTAGTGTGCATTGCGTAATGCAAAGAAACCACCCGCATGGATGAACTTGAAACTGATGCACTGTTTTTCATTGTTGCTTTGGCTTCCTGTGTTTGTTTTTGGGCATAACTATGATTGTTCTGTTGAGGACAGGAAAGACATAGGAGCTCAATTGGGTCACCTCAATCTTGAGACGTTCATAGTATTCATGCAGTGTATATGGTTAGGGGATGGGAATTGAAGGAGCCTGAGCAGGGTGTTCACACAGCAGTATTGTTGATAAGGGTAGAAATATCCTTTAGCTAGACTGCAATCAGTTTGGGGGTTTCTACTCTTTGTTTGACAATATCGGATTGGTTACAGTAACTCAATGTGTCACTTTCTAAAATATTGTTTTGACATAATCTGGTGAAACTGTATGTTCCTTTAAAAAATACTTTGGAGTCCTGTTTATTGAAAGGACAGTAGTTTTCCCAGTAGATTATATCTAATGTAGCCAAGTATGTGTTTAGATTTATAGCTCTTCCTGTCTTTCAGGCTTAGGGAAATAATGCAGTGTGTTCATATGAAATGGGAATAATGGGCATAATCAAGAAGCAGCTTCCATTCCTTTCAAGAGGGAAATAGGAAACTTGGGTTGTGCCCAGTTTGTGTAATCTGAAAGCCAACAATCTCAGTTTAAGATGAGATGATACGGGTTCAGCTTTGAATATTGGTTTCCATCTTATGGAGGTAATAGTGACCACAAAGTCCTTAGTTGAGACCCAAATAAGGGAGCATTTGCCATAAATATTGAAGTCCCCACCCCCAATATGTTAGAAGTTCACAATGCCAAATCCAGAATGACCTTTGCCAGTCCTGCTGCCTGGCCAACTTCATGGCTGAGCTGAAAATTCTGGATTATGATGGTGATGATGATAATTATATGCCGCCCATCTGACTGGGTTTCCCCAGCCACTCTGGGTGGCTCCCAACAAAGTGTTAAAAGCACAGTAAAACATCAACCATTAAGAACTTCCCTGAACAGAGCTGCCTTCAGATGTCTTCTAAAAGTCAAATAGTTGTTTATCTGTCTGACACCTGATGGATCCGCAGCACAAGGTACAAAACTGGCCATGTTCCCCACTGGGTATCTTCTGTTGGAAATACCTCAGTCATCTGGCATGATCCTTCCTCCCTGTCTGCCCTCTCTTGGTTAATGTTGTACCATATATATGGCTGGAAATACTCTAGGTCGGGGTAGGCAACCTAGGCCCGCGGACAGTCCGGGAATCAGCATGTTTTTACATGAGTAAAATGTGTCCTTTTATTTAAAATGCATCTCTGGGTTATTTGAGGGGCATAGGAATTCGTTCATTCCCCACCCCCAAAATATAGTCCAGCCCATCACATGGTTTGAGGGACGGTGGGCCAGCTCCCTGCTGAAAAAGGTTGCTGACCCCTGCTCTAGGTCAAAAGAAACCCTCTTGTTTCATCCATCCAAGGCTGTATAATAAGCAGCAGATTTCAAGTTGTGGAAAGTGGATATTTACTAAATAGTACTTACTTCAATAGCATCATAGGTGGGGAACAGCAGCTGAGGGAATTCCAGAGGTGTGAGTCTTGCATTTCTTGAGGTTAGAGGAGGCCTGAGGCAGCTGATAACAGACTCAGTAGAAATGATCCCCACCCCCCACCCAAGTGCTGGTAAGTAGAAAGTAAGGTGTACTCATGGCATTCTTAACTCTCTCCTGACTTAGTAGTGAGAGCTGGGCTCTTGCATTGAGTATGAAAGCTGCCTGAGATGGAGGGAGAGCTGGTGAAGCCACTCTTATTCCCTCGCAGTGAAGTTGTTGTCGCTGTTCAGTATATATTCTAAAAGCAACCACTTAACTTGGAAAAGAGCAGTGTAGTCTCTTTACTGCTTTTATCAATCAGTTTTATTCATTATGATGGTTTTTACCCCAGAAAGCTGTAAAATTGAAACAAAATAACTTTGCTGTGCAGATCCATGTGGTTAGAAAACCTTTCCAGTAGGTAAGCAAGTAAGGAGTTTTCACAATCTCAGCAAGAGCTTTATCTGCTGTTTGGGCATGATTTGATCTGAGCCATTTAGCTGCAGAGAATATGTTTTGTGGGCAGGGGGTGGGAATTCATTACAGTCTTTCTCTTTTCTTGGTTGGATCTTTTGTCATCAGGGACTGAGCAAAATAACTTGGACTCAAGGAAGAGTTTTCAAAAGTATTTCTGTGGGAGAGAAATGGCACTGTTGCCTGAGCACCTCCAGGTTGTGAATTTCTGAGGTGCTGCCATAAGGTTTGCAAGCAAGAGCTGGTGGAATGGTTGTGATGGTTTTGCTGTTGAAAATTCCAAAATAAGCTATTGGATCCGATCGAATGTATAGTTACTCTGTAGCAGGGTGGGTCCAAGACGTGGCTCAAGTGCCGCATGCAGCCAAAATACCTTCCAAAGAAGCAGATCATGTATTGCACGGAAAGCATGAGACACTGAAGCACTGATATTTTTCAAAAGCACCACTTCTTTAGAGTTGAGGAGGTGAATAGTGATATCTCTGTGTATGTGCCATTGTTTTAAACTATGTATAGGGGTGTGTATAGGGGTGTTTTTTTGTGTTTCATGCAGCCTGCAGTTCAACAGGCAACTTCTAGAGTGGGAGTATGACATACAGTGGTACCTTGGTTTTCGAATGGCTTAGTTGTCAAACAAATTGTCTCCCAAACACCACAAACCTGGAAGTAAGTGTTCTGGTTTGCAAACGTTTTTCGGAAGCTGAATGTCTGACGCGGCTTCCACAGGAATCTCCTGCAGCCAATCAGAAGCTGCACCTTGGTTTTCGAACAGTTTTGGGAGTCGAACAGACTCCTGGAACAGATGAAGTTCAAGAACCAAGGTACCACTGTAATACACATCCATATTTCAGCAGAGGTATTTAAGTTCTGTACGTTAACTATGTTGTGGCACCACTGTGTAATTCATCCTTGGAGATAGCCACTATCCCGTTTCCATTGGTCAGTAACCTTGAAGCTTGTTTTTTAGACAAGGATGGACTGCTGCTCTCCAACAAGTTTGCATCTAAACATTGATTTTTCATTCCTTCTTGTGTCGTTGGCATTCACTTTTCTGCTGTCTCCTGGAGCCCTAGTGAAGCATCTGTCTGCCTGCCATGCCCAGTAGAGTACCTTTGCTGAAAAATCCTCCCCCCAACTGCTTAAAATAGCTACTATGATTAAAAGCTTCTAGTATTGTCCGGCTAGCTATATCTTTATTCATACAGTACAGTGGTACCTCGGGTTACATACACTTCAGGTTACATACGCTTCAGGTTACAGACTCCGCTAACCCAGAAATAGTGCTTCAGGTTAAGAACTTTGCTTCAGGGTGAGAACAGAAATCGTGCTCCGGCGGCACAGCAGCAGCAGGAGGCCCCATTAGCTAAAGTGGTGCTTCAGGTTAAGAACAGTTTCAGGTTAAGAACGGACCTCTGGAACAACTTAAGTACTTAACCTGAGGTACCACTGTACAGAGGAGCTTCAGTGCTAGCATATTTAATGGATAACTTGAGATGCAAGCTATTCTTTTCTCTGAGATGGAAAGAGGAGTGTGTCTTTGTAGGAGGCAGATGGTAGATGGTCATAAAGATGGAGCATGAAGAAATCTTTCATACCTGTCTATTTATTTTAACTAAGCTTCTCTTGCACAGAACTGCAGTACAAAAGAGGAAAGGCCCAAAATCAAGCAGTGGAGTTCCATTTCAAGCAAGGTTCCTCCATCTGATTTCAGGCAGTTTCCCCCTTACACTGCAATTCTATGTTCAGGATCCCACCCACCCCCCACCACAAAGAAAAAACAACCTCTGGAGAGGGGAGGGGAAAGGAAAGCTTGTTTGCGCAAGCTGCCTTCCTCTCACGCAACCACTGCATACAACACAGTATTTTTAGCATCTAATATCTCCAGAATGAGGAAGCTGTCTCCAATACTGCCTATTAACATGAGGCTATAAATGTTAATAATGGAGGGGGGGACGCAGGCAGGCAGACAGGCAAATGGTGGTATCCTTCAATCTAACTGGGCAAGAATGGTTAGGATAATTGTGTAGGTTTGTGCAAAGGGCTGAACTGGGAACATGTACACACCCTCTCAGATGGGTGTTAGTTACAAATAATTATGGGTACTTGGTTGGCATAAATATTGTCTTTTGAAAATCGGTATCCTTTCCTGAGTTTATACCTGTTTTTTGTAGGCTTCTTCTTCGTTTCTCAGGTCCTTACTATGCAACTTGGTTCTACTCCAAACACAAGGGGAAATGAATTATAGCAGTTGTAACAGTGTAGAGCAGATGTTTTGGTTGGACTGGCTATTAGCACTGTGACTCATCATAAATCCTCAGTTCCAGTAAGTTCCCAGTTTTTAGTTACAGTAGGTAGAAGGATGCAGGAAAACAATGTGTTCATGCATTGTGCTTTGAATGTGTTTGGGCATTAGTTGCCAGGAATCTATTTTTTAAAAGGTTACTCTCTTGTTTAATGGCTTACATGGTCAAATAAAAAACAAATTGGGAAAGGTATCCTGAAACCTACATCACTACAAGGAACAAGAACTGGCGCATCGTTTAAATAATCCTAATGGATAAAACACAAAATTCAGTTAAGAGAATTTTAGCGTACTATACATTATGGGGAAATGATTACTTTAAAAATGCATTGTCTTTAAATTATTTGTTTTTAAAAGAAACTTATACCCCCATCACTCCAATATGCACATGAAGCAGTTTACAAATACAAGTAAAAACAATATCAAAATCTCTGCATAACAAATTGAGAGCTTTATGGTGAATGAAATGGTTTGTTGTTGTTTTTAAAATAGTTGTATGTTCTAAGCATCCTCCCCCCCCCCCCCGCTTAAAATCTGTGATCTTCAAAACTGGGAGCAGTGGCTTTTTCAAAACCAGGAACAATGGCAGGGAAGTTTGAGCAGTGTTTATGTTCACACAGCTTGTTCACAGTATAAACCATTGTACCCCATAAATCTGTTCTGGGCTTCCCCCCATCCTCTGGTTTAGTATGAATGAGTAGTGTGATCATACACTTAAAGAAGAGAGAGAGAGTCTATCAGACTAGGGGGGAGTTCTGTAAAAGTTGTGCCAACACTGAGATGACCCTGTTCCTGGATCCTACCCACTGTCCTTTCAGTGTGGGCAGTCAGCTTACTGAGTGAGGGCAGTCACTGAGCTGAGACTTTGATCAAATGGATTTATACGGGCGAAGGCAGCCATTCAGGGTGTCGTTAACTTAAACTGGGCCTGTATACTAATAGGTAGCCAGTGCCTTTGGTATAGAATCTTTGTGCTCCAGTTGCCACAGCCTGTTCAACATCCTGGCAAGCCACTTTTTGTACCAGTTATCATTTCTGAACTGTCCTTGAAGGCAGCCCTGCATAGAAAGTGTTGTAATAGTCCATTCTGAGTGCGGTTAAACCACTAGGACATCGACTACCAACGTCAGATCTGCTTTCTTCAGTAAGTGCACTCTGCCTAGAGAAAGTGCAGTTAAGTGTGCAAAACAATACATATGCAGTCCCGGGCTCCCCAATGTCTTGGGGTGTTCCCCCCCAGCAGATAGGGAGCAGACAGTGGCACTGAAAAAACAGACATGCATATAGAAGTGACTCAGTATTATAAGCAGGCCTGCTTGACCTTCAGCTCTTGTCCAGGCATGCTACAAATTCTTCCTGCAAGTGTCATCTGTGATACCTCTGGCTTGGTTTACCCCCATAGGGTATTTCTCTTTCAAGTTGTGATAATTAGAAAAAGGATTCCATCATGCTTACATAGTTGTATTGTTATCTCTTTACCAAATGAATAATTAAGTATATATATATATTTATCACAGTATTTATATACCCCCATCTTACAAAGCTTCAGGGAGGTGTGCAACAATATATAAACATTTAGGAGCAATACAAATACCCTACTGAATTATGGAAATAGAACAAACTGATTTGTTCCCAAATTAAGACCATTGCTGCATCTAGCCCAGTATTGGGCCACAACTCTCCTGGATTTCAGCCTTTCCCAGCCTTTCTACCAGTGAACGAACCTGATTACATTCTGCATGCAGAGCATGTGCCATGGGACTTTTTGCCAGAATATTTATTCTCTGGGATGTTAGCAACACTGGAAAGAGATATTGCTTGGTTGCTCACGAGTCCTCTTACAACTTTTAAAACAAAAACAGAGAAAGTCAAGCTGATTGAAACAATTGGAGAACTACATTTTTCAAATTTTGGGAGGGTCAGCAGAATAGTCCATGCACATGGCCAAATTTGGCATCTAGAAAACCATAAACTCACTTCCTTAATTTTAAAAATAATCTTGCATTCATAGTTGTGAAGGGCAAATTGAAATGGTGGCAGCAAAATGTCTCAAGATTACAAATCATGAAGCAAAGAATCAACCCATATTCCTTGTTTGTTACAGTTATAAAAAATTTATTATTATTAAGAGCTGAGTTGAGTTTTGAGGGCAACAATTTCTGCAGAAGAATATTGTGACATGCCCACTAGCAGTAATTTGACATCTGCCATGTTCATAGCAATGACATGTAATTTATGTCGACCACATGGACCTAAAATATGCAGATTTGTCCCTGCTAATGTTCTGTTTTCCAGTGTGCCCCTCAGTGCTGAGCAAGTTGTCTCTCCACATTTTTCTTAATGGGTTGCACTTGCAGACTGCAAACCTCTTGAACAGGCCTTGGACTCTCTCCCATTATTGAGCTTATGTCTACTTTCAGTCTGAAGTTGTTTTCTTTTTGTGTATGTATGTTTGTTTGTAGGATGCAAATGAAGACCCCGGGGAAGATGTTGCTCTTCTTTCTGTCAGCTTTGAGGATACAGAAGCTACTCAAGTTTTCCCCAAACTGTATCTGTCTCCACGAATCGAACAGTAAGTGCAGCACCTCATATATGATATTCCTGTTCTCATAATATTTAATTATACCTCTTGCTGTTCATGCAGGAAGTTTTGGGGGGCATCAAACCTCTCTGACTTTTAATTGACAAAAGCCAAGATTATGATTGTAAGTGGCTATGGTGGTAAAGCCATGCAGTTTCCCATGCCAGATCCATCCTTAAGTATATAATACTATTAGAGCTGAGCCAGCATTGGCAGTATTGCAAGCAGCTTGTAGCTTCCTTAAATGGTATTGGTTGAAGGTTCCATCTTTTCTCTCTTTATTCCATTGACCACGCCCCCCACCCAAGGGGATTTAAGGTGCAGAGATTTTTCTCAGATTTTTTCCATTAGGGGAAACATATAAAACGGCAGTGACAGGCTGATCATAGAATCACAGAATTGTCGAGTTAGAAGGAACCACCCGGGTCATCTTGTCCAACCCACTGCAATGCAGGAATACTTTGCCCAACGTGGATCTCGAACCCACATCCCTGAGATTAAGAGTCTCATGCTCTACTGCCTGAGCTATCCACTGCTTGTATGTCAGTCATCTGGTTAGTCAGCGCACTGTCCCAGGAGCAACTTTGACAGAAAAAACAGCAGTGAATAACCATAGAAAATGGCACAACTCACCAATGGTTTCTAGCATCTATTAAAAAAATGAAATAAAGTAATTAAATGCTACCATTCAGCAATGTCACAGCTGCATGAGTGACAGCCCCAACTCATGCCTTCACCCAAGTTGGGTGTCTTGTTAACCCTTTCATTGTGTTTTCTTATGCAGTGAACTTAGATTCTTGCAATGTGTTTCAGCTGTAGCTAGTGGATATTTTTATTGAGAGGCATAAATCGAAGTGTCTGGAACTCTTTGGCTGTTGTACTAGCTTGTGTGTTTCTTTATCTTTGAATCTCAACTACTGTAGGAATGGGGTTAGAGTGGTGTGAACCAGGAAGTGATGCTTGTTTCCCTGCCGCAGCCTCTGTATGCCTGGTGCTGCATTATTATTACATTGTGAGTAAGTCAGTAGCCAATCTTCCAACCTGTGTAGTCAGGAGTGAGGAATGCAATGCAACAAACTTCATTCTGCAAATGGACAGAGCACTGGTTAAATTTAATTCTCACCTTTTTAATGCAGTATTTAACAGGTAATAGGATCAAGCTGTCAAATAATGTTGTTGAATAGCATTCCCCCTAAACCATGACCTATGAGAATAGAAAAAAGGCTTCTCCAGATTAAGCAGTATTTAGGCAAGCTGTAAGAATGCTTTTCTTAAAGTGCAGTTGGGAATCTGTGGTCTAAAAAGCTATTTTGACCAAGCACATGAAGGAACATTTTACTTGAAAGTTACTGTGCAATACATTTAGCAGACTTGCTAATAAACTAATTTTGCTCCTAAAATGGAAGCATTGGAAGTGGTGGGGAAAATCCACCTCCTTCATTAGTTTTCTCTTCTTCCATTTTTGGAGCTGAGTGCATCTCTGTTCCTTTTCCAGCCCCCCCCCCCCGCACTTTGTACTTCAGTCTTGAAAGGTCTGCTTCAGAGCTTCAGGCTTAAATGTACTTTACCTTACAGATAAGAATCCATGGAAAAACCTCTTGTTTTGCTTTACGTCTTAGCAGATGAAGGCTTCCAAAGAGAAAGTTACAAGTTGTTAACGTGAAAGAAAGCCTCAAAGGCTTTAAAGGTTTCTAGTGTCCTTAAATGGACGCGGTATCTAAGGTGGAAGACCTGCTTCTTCAAATACCTAGTCTAGACATAGTTACAGGTAGGTAGCCATGTTGGTCTGTCGTAGTTGAAACAAAACAAAAAAAATCCCTTCCAGTAGCACCTTAGAGACCAACTAAGTTTGTTATTGTTATCTAGTCTAGACAGTGTAGGATATTGAAAGAAAGAAATGGTCTCAGGTAACTGATTGGACAAATACATCCTCCATAGGTTTGTTTTTATTATAGATGTTAAATAAGCATACACTTGGATTGTGAACATCTATGGGACGTAGTGCCGAGTAATTTGCAAAAGAAGAAAGTGTTATTAGACAGGATTAATTTTTGATTAGGATTAATACTTATCATAACTGAAGGAGGCTTTGGGGCTTGGGAGTATTGCTGGACCTAGCTTTGAGTGGCCACTGTAGCCAGGTATGTTCCTTCCCCCAAAAAAGCACTTTGAGTGGTATATTGTGGTATATTCATAGTGTCTGCTTGAGAAATATGTGTGCCTGCCTACCACGGTCCAGTAGCCTAGTTGCAAGGCATCCTTTAAGAGTCTACCTTTGAACAATGTCCAGAATGCTGACTAGATTGTTGACTGGCTACAGCTGAGGACAACATACCTCCAACTCACAAATGACTGCTCTGGTTACCAGAGTTTCCAAGGCCAATTCAGAGTATTAGTTTTAGCCGTTCAAGGCCTAAGTGGTTTGTCCCCAGGTATTTGGAGGAACTCCACCTTCTCTGTACACCTCTGTGTGCATTAAGATCTGCATTACTGCAGACCAGCATAAATAAAATTGTAATAAGTGAGCTTAATCAGTCATAAGGAATGTTTCTCAAAAGCTGCTGTTTTCATTCAGAGGATAGTACTCTGGCCCCAGGCCCATACATAGCACGAGGGAAAGGGTTAAACTCACCCTCTCTACGTGCTGTAATCCTGATAGTTATCAAATACAACGCCCAGTAGCCGCTGTTTTCGTTTTTAAAACTATGCACATTAAATGCAAATATGCATTTACCATCACATTTACTTTGACCCTATGACAGCTGCTGTCAAATTTAGCATCTAGTTAAGCACTTAGACATATTTTATGAAAATATATTGTTCAGACACCTTCAAACATTCTTTAGCAATAATGGGGTGATAAGATTTTAAATACAAGTCATAATGGTCTCATGTGAAAAGGTTAAGTGAAATGCACGTCATCAAGATTCTTTTAAGGAAGAAAGCACTAGGAATAATCTTTTGTTGACTTCCGATGCAAGCAAATTACCCAGTTTATTTCATTGTTTTAATGCTAGCTGACTATATTTGTGAAAAGGAAGGCCAGTGCTTCAGCAAGTGCTTGTTACAATGCTAATTGTAATCTCCACAGTTGTTTATCTCACATGAAAAGGTATAACTTTGACAATTTTGCTAGGAATACAAAAGTTCAGGATAGTTAATGGTCTGTCACCTTCTTTGGTGTAACCTCTACTGACTAAATTATACTACTATTTTATTTGGGGGGGGGTAATTTGTGGTGTAAAAAGCTAAAGGTAAAGGACCCCTGACAGTTAAGTCTAGTTGCAGACGACTCTGGGGTTGCAGTGCTCATCTTGCTTTACAGGCCGAGGGAGCCGGTGTTTGTCCTCAGATGGTTTTTCCAGGTCATGTGGCCAGCATGACTAAGCCGCTTCTGGTGAACCAGAGCAGCACAAGGAAATGCCGTTTACCTTTCCGCCGGAGCAGTATCTATTTATCTACTTGCACTTTTTTGGCGTGCTTTCGAACTGCTAGGTTGGCAGGAGCTGGGACAGAGCAATGGGAGCTCACCCTGTCATGGGGATTCGAACCGCCGACCTTCTGATCGGCAAGCCCAAGAGGCTCAGTGGTTTAGACCACAGCGCCACCCGCATCCCAATTTGTGGTGTAGAAGAGGGTAATTGTAAAGATCGATCCATCTCTTTTAGATTTATGATTGGTGAATTTTTAAGGTAAAGTGTATATGAAATTTTTTTACGGAGAGAGAAAACTACTCAAGAAACTTTGTTAAATTTGAATAATTGCTTACTTAATTTTTATCAGGTATTTCTGAACTGGCAAACCTTGGCTTCATGTTTAATATCTTACACGAAACATGAGTAGGCACTTGCAGTGTTCAACTTTGTGCTACACTTACCCTCCTGAAAGTTAACGGTTTAAATGTAGACTTAATCCATCATGGAGCCTTGGCTTATCAAGTCAAACTGCCACTTGTGATCACTTGACACTCATACAAATATATCTACTTGCATGTAATTTTGTCAGAACATTAGAAGGCCTCCAGAAACCTAAAATGTATGCTTTAGTCGCTAGAGCTCTTCCAGATTCTTGTTGTGTACTTTATATAAACATATTCACAAGGCAGAGCTCTGCCTCACCATTTTTGAAACATTAACCAAGAGGTATTTATTGCAAAATTAAGAAAATGTATCTGATATCTGTCTTAACAAGCAAAATTATTATAATGGGTCAACTTTAGTGAGCTGTGCCAGATATAATAGCTGCAAACCCTGCTTCTATGTTTTCCCGCACCAGCAGCCCTGTCTTGCACAGAATAATTGGGTGCAGTTTATAGATACAGCTGCTGCAAGTGGTCACGAAACAGAAAAGAGCAAGAACCCACTCCCCTCCTCCAAGATGGAGGCACGTTTAACAAAGAGAATGAGTATGCATATCAGGAAGGATAAAAAAAATGTTCTTTGTCTCTTCTTAAAAATAGGTGGCCCCTGGCCTCCTTCTCCAACTTACAAGTCAGAAGAAAGGGAAATTTTAATGAGATCACAAGCAGCCTGCTCTTTTTTTAAATCCCATGTTAGGTCCAAGGAGTACCTTGGAGACAATGACCACAAGTCTTAAAACTGATATTATTAAATAGGTACTGGACACACATCGTGATTAACCACATTACTGTTATTTGGCAATGGCAAGGAGGAAGGAGTCTGAATGACTAACATGGATTTTGAGCATCAAGTCATTCAGCAATAATGTTGGGAATGGAAAGACATCAAATTCCTGCTGCCTCCCTTTAAAACATTTTTAAAAGCACAGTGTATTACAGTTAGCAGCAACAGGAGTTGCATGTTTACATTTCTATTACGCTAAACACAGATTTATTGTTTGACTCACACTATGCAACTGTTTCCAAATTTGAGCAGCAAATGAAGTTCATTTCCAAGTGATTTGGAGAGTGAACCAGTTTCAGGAACATAAATCTCCGGGGAACTCTTTCTAGTTGGTAGCCTTCTCTTTATTACCAGTATATTATAGCTTCCTCTGGCTTCCAGTATGCTTCAATAATTAAAAGTGTCATATCAGGAGATCCATCTGGTAAAATCACAGCTAAACGGAGGAACTTTTAGAAATAGGTAGAGGGGGCTTATTAAAATATAAAACAAAATTTTAAACAACAGTACAATCTGAAATGTAAGTAGAAATCTTAATCAAATGGTTTAATTTTTTTGCAGGTCAAGTCAGGTACAGTGCTACCTCGGGTTAAGAACTTAATTCGTTCTGGAGGTCTGTTCTTAACCTGAAACTGTTCTTAACCTGAAGCACCACTTTAGCTAATGGGTTCTCCCGCTGCTGCTGTGCTGCCGCCACGCGATTTCTGTTCTCATCCTGAAGCAAAGTTCTTAACCCGAGGTACTATTTTTGGGTTAGCAGAGTCTGTAACCTGAAGCGTCTGTAACCTGAGGTACCACTGTATTAGTGATAGATTTACAGGCCATAGCCCTTTGGGGTCTCCAGGATTTCGTATGCTTCACAATTATGTGTATATCTGCCCAGAGTGGGAATTGTGTCCTTGCTAAATAAGACCCACCATAACCATATTTGCTAGCACAGGAAGTCCTATGAGGGAGGCTGGAAGGAATTTAAACTCTGTAGCAGCAAGTCAACTTCAAAGTTGTTCACATGACCCTGCCTCTAAATGTTTCTGTGTGTTTTGTAGTCTCTCTCAGACAGTGTTGAAAAAGCATTTGGAGCTTTGGGTTTGCTGCACATATGTATACTAATTCAGCGGTGTAGGTAGCTGCTGCTGCTAATTTAAATAAGTCAGTTTCTGTAGTGCTTTATGGACCCAGTCTCCTTGACCTTGTTTGGCATTTGTGCAGTAAAGATGGAGAGCCTGACATGATCTAAGCATGCTGATTTCTAAGGACATGTCTCCTTGGGTGGGCCTGTTTTGCATTTTGTTGGCATTTTAGGCCTCCTTTAGAGCTTTTGTAATATTAGCTCCTCTGGGAAATAAAGCTCTGGCAGCTAGTTTCACCTCAGAACAAGTCTCTAAAAATTGGTTCCTTGTTGAGCTTAGTGGACTTTGTAAACAAATTATGCAGCCATTAAAAAACCACATGCAGCTGAACAAGTATGGCGTGTGTATGCTGGGCTCTTTACATTTGCATAAGCATTGTGTCCTAGTCTTTAATATGATCTGCTCTGATCTGTTTGCAGTGGAGGACGAGATATAAAAGCAAGAGCCTATACTTATATGCTGTGTTAGCATGTTCATATCCAAGCCAACTAAAGTGTCTGGATAACCAGTATATTAGTTATAGCCCACCCTTCATTAGGTAAAGTTAAACGGACCCCCTTTAGATGCTGTTAATTTCCAGCTAATTGAAACACAGGCAGTTGCTGCAATGCATTCATTGCTATTGTTTGTTTGCACAGGACCTTTTTGCTAACATCCTCGTCACACATTTCATAATGCACTACACACATGCAAACTAGGCAAGATTTCCAATAAGCTGTCACCCTGCAATCAGCTATAAATGACTCCTTTTCACATTCACTGTTTACCTCCTTGCTCATCAAACATCTCTCTAAAGATAACTGGGTGAAAGCATCTAAATATTACTACTTGCTCAGGGGTTGTTTGCATTTATATAACAGCATGTTTCCATAAATACTTAATTCCAAGATAGATTCACACATGACTTGATTTTTTTCTACATCAGTTTTTTAAATATATATATTTCATTATCAAGCTGTGTGAAATAAAAAAGCTGAGTCCATACATTTTGGGCTCTGTGTGTGTGTGTGTGTGTGTGTGTGTGTGTGTGTGTGTTTGTAACATTGCTCATAATGTTGAAAACATTTTGAACTTGGAATTCCATCTTGAGTCACACACATACCTCCTGGCCTTCCTCCCAGACCCCCCAAAAAGAACATCTTGGCCCCTAAAAGCTAAAATATGAATTTTGCTCTATGAAAACTAAACTAAACTTCTGCTGCTGGGCATGTTTTATCAGGAAACCTATACACACACACACCCTATCTTATAGGGCTGTCTCCATGCACATAGGCATGCATGACTGGATAATTCTAATTTCACTGTTTCTAAACTGATAAAATACTAAAAACTGTAAACAGGTCACTTTATTTTGTTTTGACTGACAGACGAGAGAATTTACAGATATATTATTTATAAAGAAACTTGTGATCCGTACAGTGGCGTAGCGTGGGTTGTCAGCACCCGGGGCAAGGCAAGTAATTTGCGCCCCCTAACCCGTGGATTTGCGCCCCCTAACCCTAACCCCCAGATGTTGTGCCCGGTGCGGCCGGCCCCCCCTGCACCCCCCACGCTACGCCACTGGATCCGTAACATTTTGCTATACGTTTTCAAAAGCTTTGGTTATAATTCAGCTGGTATACAAATCAGATTTCTTAAAGTTGTACATCATATTGCTTAAATGCTCATTAAAATGTTTATAATGCGAGGATCTCATGCTGGCAATGTCTGCCAGCTGGAATGCATAAGGCAGCAAAGGTCAGTAAGTGGTATAAAAACACAGCTGTAAGACAACTAAGCCAGTGGTTCAGAACCAGCGCTGTAGAGAAGCAGAAGATGTATCAGAATTGGGCAAAAGGACATGGAGGTTTGGAGAAAAGTAGCCAGAAAATGGCTTATATATGAACACTGAAATGACTCCTAACATTGAATAATGACATCTTTTCTCTCTCAGTTCCACTTCCCATGTTACAGTTTTAATTCATGGCAAAAAAAGTTATATGTAAACTTCTCAGAGGCTTTAGCATGCTTAAACATGGGGAAAGTGTTAGCTGTAGATCTGAAAGTTCTGAGGTGTCAGAACCTGTAAATAAAAGGGTACAGTGTGGCCTCCTAAGATGTATGGTTCTCCAATGTGTTTTAACTGTTGCATATTACATTAAAACAGGTTTTTAAATGAGTGGGAAGACTCCGCTGATAGAGGAGTCTTCTCACTTAAGATGGTTTTCTCCAGATCAGGGTAGAACTTGTCCTTGCAGTTCTTTCCCTGTGCATTACCATGCTGTCCTCATACCAGCAGAAAGCTTAAGTTAGCATAACTTTAAATGGGCTCCCATTTAGGAAAAGACCTTTGTAAACCTTCAAGCTAAAGAAAGTATCCAGTCATTTCTATACTGTATCTGGTTGCAACCCACACGCCCTGTGGCTGTGATGCACTGCCCAAGCCGTAAAATACGTTTGTGACCTGTATCTGACATACCTCATCTTCCGTGCATGCCCGTGATCTGCATCCAATTTGGGGCAAGAAGGGCGCCCCAGTTTCCTTGGACAAGAACATTTGCAGTAGCTAGTCACACGGATTTTAGGAGTAGAAGATACCGAACAGGTATGATGACTACTTCAGTGTAGTACTAGCAACCTAGTAGACAGAAGTTGATTGTTCCCCATATGTCTAAACAGCTTTTCAATTCATCTCAAGTAAATGTTACAATAAGCTTTTTTTTCAAGGTTCTCTGTATGCTTACAGATCAAAAGCTAATTAGCTTTGCTTTGGTGTTTTGGGTACACTTGCAAAATGTTTCAGGGGGGTGAAGAATTGCTGGGAAATCACACTGAAGCAGCACTAAAGACTGCCCAACCCACACAAATTATGTCTCTGCTAGAACAAAACATGACTCCTGCTGGAAAAAAGTATGTCGAAATTATTGAGTGCCATAGAGTTTAATGCTACTCCAAGGGGTCCTGTTTAGCTTTGCCAATTTATACCCTTAAATGTGCACTTATCACAGTTGTAGTGTGACTGGGGCATCACATTTCCTGTTCCCAAAAAGAAAGCTTCAGCCGTTGCCGTATCGTTCCTTTGCCCTGCACCACCGCCCACCAAAAACACACAGACCCAAGCACTAATTACTGAAGTGAGTAACAGTAGTTTTAAATTAACTAATTAGAATTTGTCCTCAGAGTGATTGTAATAGGTTCAAAAAGGTTAATTGTTCAAAGCTCTTGACAGGCATGGTTTCTGGTTAACTCCCTCTCTGTAAGCCTCCTTTTGTTGCCGTGCGGACATAATTTTTATTTATTTATTTATTTGTTCTTGGTAAGAGTCCAAACCCTGTTCAGATGTGAAATCTTGCCTTTCAGAATGTTCAGTACTGTTACCCTGGCCAGTTTCATGTGCAGTTAGCTTCCTTTTTAATAAACATGCATGGAAACCTCACTCAGTTGGGAGATTGCCACTTCAGTCTTTGTTTCACAATGCCCTTTACATTTCTGATTTGGTTTCTGCATCTTTGTACGAGCCCTAGTTTGCCAGCCTGTGAATCTAGTAGGAGACAACTATCTATTGCTAAATCAGGAGCCTGGAAAGGTTTTTGCTGAGACGTTCTTCAGAAGTGTTCCAGCTTCCCTTAGAAAGACTTCGCTTTGTAGTTTGGTCTGTCCTGCTAATGTAGCCGATGGATCTGCTCAAGGAAATTGTTCAGATATGGCAAATTTCCTTGTTTTTGTGACTAGTGACTACCAGTTGCCCAATTAATTGTGCAGGTTGTTACATGCACACACAGCTCTGTTCCACATCATATCTTGTATGATCAAGGCTTTTAACATCAAGTGTAGTATAAAATGTTTGCTTTTCATCCAGTGAGAAATTGAATGTATCTGTATATAACCTAAAAGCAGTTATTGATATGTAACTTAAAAGCAGGGATCAGTTCTGTTGCAGTACGGGGCACCTTTCATAATAATAAAAAAGTAACCCTATTAAATGAGCAAAATCTTGTCAGAGATGAAGTTACACCAGAGCTTTCGGGAACAAAACTTGTACAAATAGAGCAAAACAATTGTGCTTGCAGATAACATGGCGTTTCTGGAGGAGAGGCTCTGCTCTTCTGTGTGGCTTAGCAATGTCAAGCTCTTATCTTGCTGGAGGGAGTTATGCTCCTATAGTACTGTTCTGACCTTGAATAGCCTATTTACTGGTTGAAGGCACACACACACAAACACAAAAACCCAGGTCACTTAAGGACATAGGCAAGCCAGGAGAAATACGTCTGGGGCCCTGCCTTCTTCTATGTTAAGTGATGTATCCCGCAGTATTTTTCTTCCTTGAAATTTTTCCAAGATAGTCTCAAAACTGTTTATGCTAATTGTTCCCTTGCACTGCTTTGGTAGTCTTTGTTCCATATGTTTGGTTCTGCATGCAAAAAAAATTCTGCCAGTGGCTGGCTGCCTTGTGTACAGTTTCTAAGTTTATGCCCCTTTGTTCTGTTTGCTAGTAACTCCCAACAGCCTTCAAGCATTCATCTGTGCCATTCCCTTTGGAAGATTTCCTATCTCCATGTTATGCTTGAATTCTCCCCCCACCCCACCATCCTTGACAGTAATTTGGGGATTTGAAAAAAAAATCATATTGAATAAATTGCTTCTCTGGGTTGAAAACAATCTCTTGGATTGGTTTCTGGTTAGCTTTCTTTCCCCCCTGTAATTATATTTGATAGGGGTGGAATGAGAGTGATGCTGGTTTGCAAGTTGCTTGTGGCCTTGTAAGATCACATATTAACCAAGGTGACTTGCTCAGACTAACCTTCATGTACTATCCTGATTGCTCTTTAAATATGCTACCAATCAAAGTTGTTTCCCAGTTGTTCAGTTATCGTAAATGTTTTTTCTATTGTATCTCAGTTGTCATAACTACGCCCATGTCATAGTGGGTTTTTCTCTCCTCCAAACTTTATGACACACCCTTGAGTGACAGCTTTGGAGGCAATGGAGGCAGAATAGACACAGAGCTTAGAATAGTCAGCTGGTAGTGATGGATAGAACAGCAGCTGGTAGTGATGGACAGAGCACGTAGTTGATGCTAAACCCCCTTTAGAATACTTATTTCAGCTTCCAGTCCTGCCTCCCTTCCTGGAGGCAGCCCCCAAGACAGCAGGAAATTGTCTGCAAACAAAAAACAAGGATGACAGAGGGTAAATCATCCTTGCAAATTCCCCCCAGGGACAGGGGGGAATGGACTTCACTCACAGTTCATCTTGGTACCTGGCTCTCACTCCGACATGGAATGTGGGAGGCAGGGAGGCACCAAGTGCAAAAGCATTTCACTTGGCAAAAGCCCTCCCATGCCACCATTAAGAAGCAGAGGTTCTCCGTTTCATTGGATCTTTAATTGGCTTTCAGGTACTGCTGTGTGATGGGAAAGGATTGCAACAGCATACTGTAAAATATATCAGCCACATGGAACAAAGGTTTGAATTGAGATAAGATTTTCTTCGGCGCAAGAGTCAGTTGGAGAGAGGGAAGCCCATGGTTTATTCTAAGCTGCTTTTATATATTTATGATTCAGCAACCCTCTCCGGAATACAAGATAAAAAATGTATTTACAAGTTGGGAAGGGACATTAGGGTAATATTGATATTAACAAGCAAAAATGGAAACTGCACGTGACCTGAAGTGAAGAAAGGAGGGGGAGGGAAAGCTCAAGTATGACTGTGTTGGAAAGACAGAATAATTACCCTCACCTCCATTTAAAAACAACATACAAGGAAAAAGAGATCGAGATTTTTGTGTGCTTCTGACAGAATGTAATCTAAGATAAAATTTAATTGGGCCATAAATCTCTAGCTGGAAGGAAAAGAATTTGGGGGCTGTGATAAGAACGATGCAGAGATTCTGGGAGTTGGAAAGGAATATTAAATCTTCAGTGCGTTCAAAAACTGCCCACCTTTTCCTAGGCTGAGGGGGAAATGGCAAAGATCTGTGACATGTTTTCCTAGTGAGGCAGAATGGTTTCTAGCAGACTGTTGCCTGTTCCGAGACATTGAAACAAGGGACAGAGAGATAAGACCTCTGAGAAACTTTGAGATTCAGTTCTGCCTCAAGTCACGATGGGAGAAAACAATAGCTGGGAAGTGAAAGAGACAATGCCATACATGGACAGAAGGAATCTCCAGGGACATGATAGTTTTCACACGCAGGGCAGAATAAAGATAATAGTTTAAGTTCCTCATTTAAAGCTTTATAAATTTTTATATTGTAACATCACGAATGGAAATGATTAATTATGTAGCTGTTGACTAAGTGATTATTATAACTGACATTAATTAAGTGATATAATATCGGAAATGCACCCAGACCACCATGTGGGGAGCCACTTTAACTAAAATGTATTGATTGGAAGTTGATTGCCATTTTGATAATTGTATACTTTGGGAATTAATTGTTATTGTTATAATTTAGCTATTATTGGGGGTATATTGGAAAACTAATTAAAAAATTATATATATGAATACTTCTTTCTGTTCTGCTTCATGTTCTGTTGCTGAACTATCACTGCTTTAAGAAAACATTTCCCCAGATCTAACCCAAACCTTTTTACCTAACAATTACTTCATATGTAAGGTTGGAATCTGTTGTGTGCTTACCAATACCAAATCATTTTCTCTATGAAAGGAAGGATGACTTCCATCTCTACCTTCCATTGATGCTTGTAAAGTGTCAGTATTGATTATCAGGATGCAAAATGTCACAAAAATGAATTCCCCACAACGTGTTTCATAGTCAGCTGGCTTATTGACCACCATCTCCCACTTGAAATTTTCAGAGGCAATTCTTTGTGTCCCACTGCCTTCACAAGTGAAGAGGGTGGTCTTTTTCAGTTGTGTCATCCTGGCTTTTGAATGCCTTACCTAGTGAGGTTCACCTGATGCTGAATCTGATATCTTTTTGGCACCAGATCAACACCCTTTTATTTTCCAAGGCCTTATAAGATTTCAGCCTTTTTAGAGCAGAAGTAGTCAAGCTGCTACCCTTCAGATGTCATTGGGCACCAGCTTCCATCATCTCTAGCCATCATGACCAATGGTCAGGAATGAGGGTTGTCCTGCCACATCTGAACGACACCACATTGACTACCCCTGAGTTAGTGTACTGTTGAGTTAGTGTACTGTAGTACTGTTTTTGCATGTACAGTCATACCTCGGGTTAAATACACTTCGAGTTGAGCGCGTTCGAGTTGCGCTCCTCGGCAACCCAGAAGTAATGGAGCGCGTTACTTCCGGGTTTCGCCGCTTGCGCATGCGCAGATGCTCAAAATGATGTCATGCGTATGCGCAGAAGCGGCGAAAAGCGACACGCGCATGCGCAGACGTGCCGTTGCTAGTTACATTTACCTCTAGATGTGAACGGGGCTCCGGAACGAATCCCGTTCGTATCTAGAGGTACCACTGTATTATGCTATCCTTGCCTTTTCTAGATGGAGCTGCGTTGGGTGTTTGTTTGTTTGTTTTGCTGTGTTGGAATTGTGCAAGCCATTCTGAGAACCTTTGGCAGTGCATTCTTTTGGATGTTATCAGCTTTCTAGGTGGTGTTGACTCACCCATTTGCTTGTACATTGATGCATGGTAAGGGCCAAAATTTCAGGGTAGGCATGAAAAAATGAGCTTGGATATGGAATTGGGCAAGTGCATGAGGAAATCTGCTTTGTCTGTAGCAATAGAGGAAAATTTCCACTCCTTCTTTCTTCTCTGTGGCAATCTTTAAGCCAGGGATGGATAACATTTTTCACGTGAAAGGTCATGGTCCAATGGGAGAAGTCAGTTAGGAGGTGAAGCATGGCAGGATTGTATAGCTCACTCTATTTGCCACCACATCCCTGCTGCCTCTTTGCCATTCTCCCTATCTCTGTGAGCTGCTTGAAATAAGGCAGAGGGCACAGGTTATTAGTCTGGAAAATGATCTTTCGCCAGAACAGTTTGTAACGATTAAACACAATAACAAACTGAAAATTGTTTCCACATTTGGAAAAGCTGTCTGAATTTTCTCCTGGAATATTATTTGATACTTATCTTGGTGGCTGAAATATTCTTTTTCAGGATGAGCTTGTTTGACGTATGGGTGGAAGTGCAAGAGTTCATCGACTAGACTAAGGTCAACATAGTTTGGATACTTTTGCATCAGCATCTCAATGCCATTGTGAATCTGCTCCTTGGTTACTTGCAGGTTCACCAAAAATGAAAAATTGTCAGCTATACGCCTATACACTGTTGCTTTTCTGTCTAGGTGGGCTTCACGGGCATGCATGACAGGGATAAATGAATTTACCGTAAACTTACCTTTTGGAGAAAGTTCATCTAAGGCAGTGATGACCAAACTTGGCCCTCCAGATATTTTGGGACTACAAGTCCCATCATCCCTGACCACTGGTCCTGTTAGCTAGGGATGATGGAAGTTGTAGTCCAAAAACAGCTGGAGGTCCAAGTTTGGCCATCACTGATCTAAGGCTTCGGGTGTTGTCCCATTATTGTTTTGCGTTTTTCGTACTACATATTTTTCTGTGGCTTGGCCTTCACCGTTGTCTTACTGTTTCTAGCTAACATGAGATAAACACCAATGTTCACACATTCTTTACATTTGCAAATTCAAAAGGCACATCTGTATTTCAACGGGGAAAGGTTTAACCCCATACTTAGCTCTGTTCCAATGAAACTAATGTGTCTAAAAAGTGTTTCCACTTTGACTGCAAAATTCCCACAGTCCTTACTGTAGAGGAATCTAAGCTAAATTGCTTAGAGGAACTTGTTTGCATTTATAAAGCACTCTTCATTAAAGAAAAAAAATCTAAGAGCGGTTTACCCAATAGAACATTAAAATATAATAAAAAAATTAAGCTAACAAATACAATTAAAACTCACCAATATAATCAACATACAGAAAAGCCAGTACAGCAGTGGAAGAAACAAACCACACAATTGCCAAAAACAAGCCAGTCACTTGGTTTTTGATCTTCTGGGGAACCAAAAGTCAGGGAAACTTGTTTTGGAGTCATTATGGGCTGTTACATTACTGCTATAGTGTATCTTTGGGATTAGTATTCTTACATATTCCCAGAAATACTGTACTGCTATTAACATGTATTTGTTCACTCAAATGTGTTTCAAGGCAGCTTGCTAAATCCAAAACCATAAAATAATTAAAACTGAGAAACCAGAACAAAAAATTACACATTTCAGATGTATTTAATCATTCAATATACAAACAAGTCAGCCTTTTTAACCATCCATTTGAAATGCCAGAATCAGCCCTCAGGGAATATATTCCACAGAGCTGTGGAAATCTGTGAACTAGTAAAGAAAAACAAGAATACACTTATTTCTTTTTAAAAAATTTTTTTTGAGGAATGCCACTGAGAATTGTTTCCCACAGTATATATTTAAAATTGCTTTCCTGGGCATGATTTTATATAACCAATAAACTGTCTGACGGATCTTCTGGTGCCATTCTAGGTCTAATAGCACCTTTTGCAATTCTGTCTGTCATATAAGGATCACTAAATATATTGCAAAACTTGTTAAATGTGTAATGACTTCTTTGAGAAATAAAAACCAAAAAAACCTCTTGTTGCATGTCATATAATTTATTCCCTTCAAAGGAGAAAGTTTAAACAATGGGTCACAAACAATCCTCTCTCCCAATTTCTTTTTCCATCTCAAGCCTTTCTCTCTTTTGCTTATAATCTTTCTGAGCGATATCCCAAGTAAGTGATGCTTGGAGTAGACCCATTAAAATAAGAAGACCATCAATTTCAGTGGGTTTACTCTGACGTTAGATAGGTCTGTAGTTGAATTTTTATCAATTCAACTACAGAAACGTCTCCATTAGTATTGAAGTAGCATGTAGTTCTTATGAAACAAGATTGTGATCTCCTATCATTCAGTTAATAGTTGTATTAATTATCTTGTGCACATCTGTATATGCTACTGCACTTTTCATGTTGAAGTCATACTGCATGTCTTTGTCTTAACTTTGAAAAACTAGTTAATGCATTTTTGCAATCGGGAGTCAGTACATCAGGAATAGGGAACCTCTTTTCCCTATTCCATCCTTTTCCAAGGACGTAGGTGGTGCTGTGGTCTAAACCACACAGCCTAAGGCTTGCCGGTCAGAAGGTCGGCAGTTCGAATCCCCGCGACAGGGTGAGCTCCTGTTGCTCGGTCCCTGCTCCTGCCAACCTAGCAGATTGAAAGCATGTTGAAGTGCAAGTAGATAAATAAGTACCGCTCCAGTGGGAAGGTAAACGTTGTTTCCATGCGCTGCTCTGCTTCGCCAGAAGCAGCTTAATCATGCTGGCCACATGACCCAGAAGCTGTAAGCTGGCTCCCTCGGCTAGTAAAGTGAGATGAGTGCCGGAACCCCAGAGTCGTCCGCAACTGGACCTAACGGTCAGAGGTCCCTTTACCTTTCCCCCCTAAACCATGCCCACCCACCAGCTGACAGTGGTTTCACTTTGCATTGGCTATACAATCCTGTCCCCAGATCTGACTGGGTACCTGCTGAGGTCCCTGGCACTCGCAATACCAGGGCCGTGGTGAAATGCCACCTTTGAGTCACAGCGTGGCAGGGCACTGCTGCTGCTTACCGTCACTGGTTTCTTATCTTTCCCTTCTAGGCTTGTTTTGCCTGCTGGTCTGTGAGGCAGCAGTGCTTTCGAATGCGCGCCAAGCCAGCAGTCAGCTCCAATCTTCAGTGGCCATTTGCCATATCCCATTACCCGCATTGGGTCAGGCATTGCATTTTGGGTATTCAGACATGACAGTTTGCCATCAGAGACTGCCGGCTTCTACTCAAAAGTGGTAGTGGAAGGTACCAGCCTCCGCCACCTTCCCAGGTCGGCCCAGTTTAGGGCGAGATGAGTGACAAGCAGTGAAGAAATATACAGGGGTGGAAGCAGCATGCAGCAACACTGGGTAGGGGCCCAGGTTGGCCCATTGGTGGCATCATGCCAAGGGCCCATTGATGTATGGCAGCAGCCCTGCTTAAGGCATATGGCTTTGCACACCAATCCTACTTCTGTTGTTTGTAAATCACCAACATCACTGTTTTGCGGGGATGAACAGCATATTTTTCAAGAAAAGAGTTCAGATTCAGGTAGATAAAGCTAAAAATACTTCCTTTAGTGAGGCATTTACAGGAATTTCTTTGATTCCTTTGTAATTAAACAACATATACATATACCCGCAATAAGTGTTTGTATTTATGTCTATCACCATGAGGAATTAATCTCATTGTTTGGCATTACAGTAAATTGTTACTATAGACTAAGCAGTACCTGTGTTTTAACCTCTAAAATGAGGGGAAATCTGTGGGAAATCCGTAATGCAAGTTTGCTCTGAAACGCCTTTAAAAAAATTTCTGGTATGGCAGGCAAGTTTTTCCAATGCAATCCCGGTAATCCAGATTCTAAAATGGTTGAAGTATATGAAAACATTAATGCTGCTGATGCAAGGAGGATACTGATCTGTTCTTTCTGGATACTTTGTCGTGGGGGGGGGGGGAGAAGATGAAAGCATTTCACTTACCATTATTTCCTTTGAGCACTGAGAGAAGGATAAGAAAGTTAGTATGTACACTTAGAACATAATTCTCCATCTGAAATTCAAAAATCCTACTCAAACAGCACCACCCAATTATCAAGGGACTAGAGAAAGATGCAAAATTAATGCAGTATCTGAAGTGGGGCCTTTTGGAATGGTATTCTTTAATAATACCAGTAATATTCTTGGCAGTGTTGCAAAGAAATATGTTACAACAGTACAAACCTCTGTGTGTTTACTCAGAAATAAGTCTCACTGCGTTCAGTGGGGCTTACTCCCTAGTCATTGTGTGTGGGATGCAGCCAAAGAATATCAATAAAATAAGAATAGTTAATAAATTATCCAATTTACAATCTGTCACTAGAATCTATACTAAAAAATTAACCATTTTTATATTTCTGAAAATATTTCAGTGGTAAGTTTACAGGGGCTCTAGACCTCTGTTCTTCATCTGCATATGCAGATGGCATAAAAGCAACTTGGTGGCCTTAGCAATAAAGTTTGTCATTTTTTATTTTATTTTATTTTGGAAGAAATGTCAGCCGTAGTGTATGCGGTTAGCCCTGTTGGGTGCAATAGTCAAGCATAATGGTACCTAAAATGCTAGAAAACAATCGGTTGAGTAAAATACATATTGATTGTAAACAAATGCAAGGACAGTTATGCAGATAGTTCTCCATGATTATTTGGCCAAGGGTAAAGTAAAAGCTTTTGCTCTGGGAAATGTTGGTTTAAACCAAGACCAGGGACATTTTTTTTCCCTTGGGGAAAGGTTCACAAGCTTGAGAGCAAAATTTTGCAGCAGATTGGAAAGCTCATGTTTAAGAAAAACATATAAGAAATTTTTAAGGAAATTAGAATTCTGACAAGAGTAGCAAAAATTTAGGTGGGTGTGAGAGTGAGCTCCACCCCCCATACATATTATTGCTTACAAGGCTAGTCATGATCACTAAGTAATGCTAAATAATCTGATACAGCAACCATCTCATAGCTGGTATCTCAACATAATGCAAATTAGTTGTGTTTAGGTATGTACAGTCATACTTGGGTTACAGATGCTTCAGGTTGCGCGTTTTCAGGTTGCGCACTGTGCCAAACCTGGAAGTACCAGAACGGGTTACTTCCGGGTTTCAGCGCATGCGCAGAAGTGCTAAATCACGCTTTGACACAGCACTGTGTGTTGCGAGTGTGCCTCCCGCACAGATCACGTTCGCAACCCGAGCGTCCACTGTGCTGTGCCTTGGTTATGTGCTGTGTTCAAATTCAGCACTTCACCTGATAAAGATGTGCTGGATTCTCTTCCTCTGCCTTCAGCTTACCTCCCACTCCCAACCCCTGCTTTCCTGTTCCCCTTTTGTAGTGTGGGGCAGTAGGACGTGAGATGGGGCAGTTACTGGCCCTTTCTCCTTGGTTCTGTCACCATGTGGATATACACCCTTCCAAATAAGTTTTTATTTATTAAAATTGGCCACTGGGGCTTTGTTGCTTGTGTTTGTGTGTTTTCTCGACTTCCTTCCTTGTTTTCATTCTTGCCCTTGCCCACCTTCCATTTGATGATTTCCCTGAAAGGTGTGTTTATTGGTTGACATTCTTTTAGGCAAGAAGAGACAAAGAGAGCACATTCTTCCCATCAGACTAGATTGCAGAAGTCTTTATGGTAAACTCTGTGGTATACCTCTCCTGTCTCCAGCTATCCCTGCTAATTTTACAGACTTCGCTGGCATTCTGTATGCTACCCGGCAGACAAGTGTTTACTGGTGGTTTCTTGTCCCATGAGTAATGGGTTAAGCTTATTTTCTGAGCTTAATTTTCATTTTCTGTTCTTTTGATTGCATCAGTAGTTCATTCTCTCTCTCATTATAGAGTCTCTGATGTTTCATGTTGTCTTTCAGAAATATTCTATGCCACATGGCATGGAAAATGTCAGCCACTTCTTTGTGATGGCGATGGTGATGATGATGATGAATAAAATAGTGTGGAGCTATAATCACATGTAGATATTTCTAGACAAGGGGGGGGGGTCCTGCAACCAAATATTGCAGCATGAAGCCTCTGGTTTCTCCTCAGGTAGTATAAATCTTTGCCCTTTTACCAAAGAAGGTTCAGACCAATCTCTTTCAATCCCCATTCTTTGTTTTTCTGTCTCATCCTGTTCCTGTGTCCTCAAGCCTCCAGTCAGCATTCTATGCTATGCAGAGGATGGGGGCCCACTGGTCACCTGGTCCCAGCAGCATTAAAATCTTGGGTTTCTTTTGATTTCTACTGGCAATTGTCAATTCTATCCTTGGGGACTTTGAAAAGTTGCTTCTCACTGTGAACCAGAAAATGGCCTATCCAGATAATCAGATTGGGCTGTCTCCCCTTTTGATATCTGTTTATCTTCCTCTAGTTGTTATTTGGAATTATGGGGAAGTATTCTAAACTGCAGGTCATTTCACACATCCTGTTCTGTAAGATTCATCAGGACAGAATGCAGGCATATGAGGCATCAATGTATTTTTGCAGGGGAAAGAGTTACGGTGGTGAGAGAGAAGCTATGAAAATTAAAGTTTGTCTGTGTTAATGAAAATTAAATTGTTCTTCTGTTTTTAAAGTTCAGTTGTGAAATTCATGATATCCATCAGGCATGTAAATAGGGTTAGAATCCTCAGGCTTGATTTTGTTTGTGATATCTCACATGATTTTACCAAGGCTTAATACAGTATAGTCAGTTTCCAGTAAACAGTTGGGACACTTTGCAAGACTTTACTTTCCTAAGATTAAACACAAACATGTTACCTTGCTACAGCAAAATGCTGAAAATGTATAGTTAAGCTTCATATAATTTTGCAGAGATTTCTCAGCAAAATGAATTGAAGAGAACAAAAAAATCAAAATGATTTGAAGATCACTCAGTGTAAATTCATATATTATGTCTGCTTCTTAACTAGCAAAGTTTTAACAAATATCCACACCCATTCTTTTCCCCACTTAAACTGGAGGGGATCTGATGGCAGCATTTGCGAACCTAAAACAACAGCACTGCTAGTTTACGAGGTTCACAACCTTCCGGACTGCAAAATGTGATACTCAATAAATTATCATTTCCTCTAAGGATATTGGGTTGTATCCAATGGTTGCATGAGCAGATGGTAGCTCATGCAGCCAATATTTTCCTCCTCTCATCTGCAGACCCCTGTATTTCCTGAAAAACTTTTCCAGAGACTCAGGAGGAATCTACTGAAAATTTTATTTGGGTTGTATAGGGATGAAATGGGAAGGGGAATCATCTGAAATCAGGTGGAAGAATCTTGCATGAGGAGAGCTGTGCTAATGTAAGATTTCTTCACCTGATTTCAGGTGATTCTTCTCCTTCCACTGCAGCCCGTAATGTTCTGTAGGTCTCTATGACCCCCTGAAGAAGTTTCTAAGACATGTAAGAAACTGCAGGAGGGACGAAGGGAAAGATTTGCTGTGCGAACTCTAGCCTTGCTACCATCATCCATGCTCTGGTAACCTCCCATTTGCATTGCTGCAAAGAATTTTACATGAAGCTCCCTTTGAGAACAGTCTAGAAACTTCAGCTGGTCCAAAACTATATGTACAGTAAGTTATATTGCCTGCTGCTCAGAACATGGAAGTTATGGGTGGTACACAAATGTTACCACATAAATAAGTCCCATCTGCCTTCTATTTTGCAGTGCCACAAGAATAGCTCCAAGTTATTCTGGTAGCTAGAATGTTAGGTTTAGATGTGGAAAATCTAGTTCACAAGGTCATTGTGTGGCCGTAACAAACTTCTTGAGGAATACAAATAAATGCAACAAACAAATACTACATTTGCAAGGGAAATAGGCTACAGCTGGCTGGATATTTCCTGGTTTAAGGGAAGCAAGAACCTGTATTTGCCGAGAAGCTCCTTTGAAGTTGCATGCAAATATATGTAATATATCCATTTTATTACAGCAGCTGTTTCCTTCATGGAATAATTTATTCCCATGAGCATCTTAATTTGTTAAATTTCCTCATACATTTCATGAGCTTTCAATACCCACCACTGACATTGGTGAGGAAGGAGGGTCTCTCTATAGAGCCCCCTCCTGTGAGGATTCCAACATCAAGTCAGCTATCTGTGAGAGTGGTGTGCCAAATCTCTGCCCTATCCTCTTCTCTGCTGCCGTATCTCATCTGGGGCGGGATTGTTCTTGATCAAGGACAAGACAGCCAGGCTAGCAGTTTAAGGTGCCTTCATTTTCAACAACAATAATAATTACCAATTTGACAGAGAATGGTAGTACTGATTCTGCTGATTCCAAAACAGAATCAGTACAAGTGACAAAAGGCCAAAATAATTTTCCAGGTGGTTTTTGCACAGCTTCCTCCTGCCTGTACATCATACACATTCACGTTCATCTGGTTTTCAGGTGCAATCCATAGTTGTTGCTTCTAGGACATTTACTGATAATTTCCAGATGGGCATCCCAAAAGAGATTACAAGCCTCTGATCTATGAAAAGGCTGTTTAACCAACATGAATTGTTCAATTTCTATACTTGTTATGTTTGTATCCCTCCAAGAAATCAAAGGCTGAAATGTTGTGTAACATCCAAAATAATTTTACGGATAGCACTAAAACACCTGTATATATAGGCAGGTTTACCATATGCTGAGGATGTATTTTTGGCTTCTGTTTGTCTGTATCTGTCATTGTTGCTTGTATGACAAAAACTAAGTTAAAATTTAGGGATATACATGGGATTCCCTCTCCTATCCACATAGCAGGGGGACCTCTTAGTTACAGCAGTGGAACTTAATAACACGTCTGTCAGGGCTACCCTAGGTCCCAGCTCACAAAGGACCAACGCTGCTTCGTTGTTAAGTATAAAAGTCTTTATTGAAGTTCAGTTTCACTTCCAGAGCCGCAGCGCGCAGCCCCACGTCTAAAGTGTCAGACCACTGATGCTCCGTCTGAGTCTCCTCCCCCCTGACACCAATTTAAGATCCTAGCCTTGCTCCACCTTCTCCGCTGCTCCTTCCTCCTCTGGGTCCGCCTGCCCGCCGGGGTTCCGCCCTTTCTAGCCTCTTCTCCCGCTGATTCCCCCGAGCCTTCTCCCTCCCTCCGGCGGGCTTTAGGAGCTGGTTCCCCATCCGGGTCTCCTGCTGTTCCGCGCGCCTGCACATTTGAACTTGGCGCGCGCGCCCAGCCAGCAGCTTTCCTCCTGACCGTTTCACTGCTGCTGCCACTGCTTCCCCCTTCGGGGGGGCTAGCTGCAACTGACCTCCCTTCCGTTCCCCCACTCTCCGATGGAGGCGTGGTCAGCCCTGACTCCCTCTCTGGAGGAGACGCTGGCCCTGACACATGTGACTCCTCCCCCCCACTATGCTCTGGTGGGGAAACTGGTCCCGATCCTCCACTACTGCTTTGGGGTTCCCCTCTGGCTCCTTGTTTCTGGTGCGTCCCCCCTGGGACCCCCCTTGCCCTGCCCATCGGCGCCCCCTTCTGGGAATCTTCTGATTCGCTGGAGAAGCTCATGGAATCTCTCGGGCCACTGTCATACTCCCCTGCGCTGCCCTCAGATTCTTCCCCTTCGCTCTCCCAATCCTCTCTCCCCAGTGCTCCTGCTCCTGATTCCCTGACATCCATCCCCCCCTCGAAGCCCCCCCTTCCCCCCTCCCCCTCTTCGGGTGTGGGTTCCGGGTGCTCCAGTCCTGTGGGTGTGAGTGCGGGATACCATTCTTCCCCCCTGGTGTGTAGCCGGTCCACTGGATCCGGCCCAACCGCAACGGGCTCGTCGACGTCGATTTCCTCTGCTTCCATCTCTCTGCTGATGTGCTCGAATCCAGGATCCTCCCCCAACACGTCCATGTCCTCCCCTCCCCCGGGTACCTCTGGTGAGACTGCTTGCAAAGGTCCCCGCAGCAGCTCCCTGTGCCACCCCACCTCCGGTTGAGTGTCCCACCAATAGGAGCGGTCTGTGGCAAACCCCGAGAGAGACCCCTCCGAGGAGCTAGTGTCCGGCGTCATCTCTTCAGCTGATGAAAAACCCTGGAACGTACTGGCTGACAGTGTGGGTGTGAAGAGCCAGTCGTCGAAAAACTCTGCCGGCATAGGTCTGTGTGGGAAGAGTGCATGGAACTCGTCTTTAAGATAGTGCTCCTCCACGGCATAGCACGGTACCCACCTGTTGGCACTGGCTGGGGTACCTTCCCTGGCGAGGAGGTATTCCACCCCCTCTTCCCCCCACCTCGAGTCCAAAATCTCCGTGACCTCGTTGAGTGGCGTCGCCCTCCGTGACCCCTCCCTCTTCGGAGATTCACTAAGTGTGTCTGGCGCGTTCCCTGTCGCCTGAAACCTGTGGGGTTCCCTGTAGGGTGTGAGCACTGACCTATGAAAGACTGGGTGCATTCTGGAGCCCTCCGGGAGTGTCAACCGGAAGGCCACTGGATTGATTTGTGCCGCGACCTGGTAAGGTCCCAGCTGCTTGTGCTTGAGCTTCCTCTTAGCTAGCGTCCTGGCCGGCACTGCCTGGGCTGCTAACCAGACCCAGTCCCCCACCTGGATGTCCTCCCCGACCCTCCTGTGCTTGTCTGCCTGTATTTTGTAGGCGTGTTTCGCCAGTTCCAATTGCCTTCGGAGTTGCTCGTGGACCTCCTGTAACTCTGCTGCTAAGTGCTCTGCTCCCCTTGGCTCCCCCTCCCCCTTCGTCTCTAACCCCGGGAAAGTTCTGGGATGCCGCCCATTATTGGCGAAGAACGGTGTCACTCCCGTAGACCCGTGCTTCGTGTTGTTGTAGGCAAACTCGGCCAGCGGTAGGTAGTCCACCCAGGTCGAGGGTTGTTGATTGGCGTAGCATCGCAGGTACTGCTGCATGATGGCGTTGACCCTCTCCGCTTGTCCGTTGGTCTGCGGGTGTCGTGCCGACGCTAAGTTGATCTTGACGTTCAGGATGCCCAGCAGCTTCTGCCAGAAGCTCGAGACGAATTGGCGACCCCGGTCGGACAGGATGGACCGCGGCAAGCCGTGAGCTTTGAACAGGTGGTCTATGAACAGCTTGGCGGTCTGTTCCGCTGTGGCCACCTTCGCGCACGGAATAAAGTGCGCCATCTTGGTGAACATGTCTACGACCACGAGCACCGCTGTTTTGCCTCGCGAGCTGGGCAGATCTGTGACAAAGTCCAGGGCCACTCTCTCCCACGGTTCGAGCGGCGTCTGTAGGGGTTCTAGTAGACCCGCCGGCTTCCTGTGTACTGGCTTGGCCCTTTGGCAGGTGTCACACCTGGAGACGTAATCCGCGACTTCTCCCCTCACCTTGGGCCACCAAAAGTCTCTGGTTACTAATTCCGCCGTTTTGTCCTTGCCAAAGTGCCCAGCGCTGGGCGCGTCGTGTAGCTGCTGCAAGACTTTCGCGCGGAGGTCGTCTCCGGGCACGTAGAGAGCCCCTTTGCGGATGAGCAGTCCGTTTCGTATCTGGAACTCGTCGTCCTTCGCTGTGCCTTTTCGCACCTCCTCCATCTTGGATTGTGCGAACGAATCCGTCTGCAGCGCTCGACGCACCGCGTCCAGGTCCACGGCAGCTGAAGCGCACGCCCACGCTTTCGGTGCGAAAATGTGCTTGGCCGCCACCGGCGCCGCTTCCTCGAGATACTGCGGCTTCCTGGATAGTGCATCCGCCATGACGTTGTTGTCTCCCGGGATGTATTCTATCCGGAAATCGAAATCCGCAAAGAACTCCGCCCAGCGGATGTGTCTCTGGTTCAGGAACCGCGCCGTGCGCCAGTACTCCAGGTTCTTATGGTCCGTGCGGACTTGCACTGTGTGTCTGGCTCCAACGAGGAAGTGCCGCCACGCCTTGAAAGCTGCATGAATGGCCAGCAACTCCCTGTCCCAGATGGTGTAGTTCTGTTCCGCCTTGCTGAGTTTCCTGGAGTAGAATGCGCACGGCCTCCATTCCCCTTGCGGATCTTGCTGCAACAGGACGGCCCCCACCGCTCTGTCTGAGGCGTCCGTCTCAACCCTCATTGGTCTGCTGGGGTTTACATGTAGCAGCTGTTCTTCGGACGCGAAGAGACGCTTGAGTCTCCGAAAGGACTGCTCCGCCTGGTCCGTCCAGGTGAACTTCTTCTTCTTGGAGCTGAGGGTGTCCGTGATGGCCGCCGTCTCCTTCGCGAACCCTTTGATGAACTTGCGATAAAAGTTGGCGAAGCCGACGAACCTCTGGACCTCCTTCCGATTGCGCGGGCTCTTCCAGTCCAACACCGCGCGGACCTTGGCGCTGTCCATGGCGAGTCCCTTGTCGGACAGCTTGTAGCCCAGAAAATCCACCTCCGTCATGTCGAACTGGCACTTCTCTAATTTGGCGTAAAGTCTGTGCTCCCGTAGCCTCTGCAGGACCTCCTTGACGTCCCTCTCGTGAGCCTCCTGCGATTCCGAGAAGATCAGGATGTCGTCCAGGAAGCAGACGCACTTCTTGTAGAGGAGTCCCGCTAACACGTGATGCATGAAAGCTTGGAAGGTATGGGAGCCATTTTGCAGACCAAAAGGCATTACGCGATATTCATAGGTGCCTAAAGGTGTAAACATGGCTGTCTTCCACTCATCGCCCTCCCGCATGCGTATAAGGTTGTACGCCCCTCGTAGATCCAACTTGGTGAAGATCCGTCCCTTCCTCACCGTCGCGAGCAGGTCGTCGATCTTGGGCATGGGGAATGCTGCGGGCTTTGTTTTGGAATTTATGGTCCTATAATCAACTATGAGTCTCCGTTGGGGCGTGTCCTTCTTCTTCACGAAAAACACGGGACTGCCCCCCACTGCTTTAGATTCTTGGATGAACCCCCGCTTCAAGTTGTGATCTATGAACTCCCTGAGTTCTTGCAGTTCATCTTCAGACATGGAATACAGTTTCCCAGTCGGCAGCGTCGCTCCCGGCAGGAGGTCAATCTTGCAGTCGTAAGGCCTGTGGGGAGGCAGCTTATCCGCTTCCCTCTCGCAGAAGACCTCCAAAAACTCCTTGTACTTGTTGGGTACCGCTTGCACCATGCCTAGGTGTAGCTGCGGTTCATCCTCTTGCCCCTCCTCCTCCTGGCGGGTCTGGATGCAGTGTTCTGCACAGTAAGAGGAGCAGAAGGTCAACTGCCGCTGGTACCATGCTAATGCCGGGCTGTGCCTATCCAGCCAACTCATATCCAACACTATGGGCGTGTCCGACAGGTGGGTGACGTTGAAGCTGATGACTTCGCGGTGGTTTCCAATTTGCATCACCATCGGTGGTGTTTGCTGTACCACCTCTCCTCCCAGTAGCTTCCTGCCATCGACCGTGACGACGTTTAGGGGCATCGTGGCTGGCATGAGTGCTATGCGATGTTGCTTGATAAAGTCCACTCCAATAAAGTCTGCGTTGCTCCCAGAGTCAATGGTTATTGGTACTTGCATGGTGTGCCCATTGGGCAACTGGAGCGATGCGGTGAGTTGCACCACTGGTTTGGGTGGGAGGGGGTCTGTGGGCTGTAAAATCTCTGGGGACTGCTTCACTGACTTGCCTGGTTGGGCCCCAGTGGCTCTGTTTCCAACCAGGCTTCTTCTTCCCCCTGCAGCTGTTTCGGCTGCTCACCTGTTCCCTTTACTGTTGCTGAGGCTGCAGTGTGCTTCTGGAGCCTCTGGGGACACTCTTTGGCCATGTGCTGTGCACTGTCGCAGATGTAACACTTCCTGGTCCCTCTAGGAGCCTTCCCCTTGACTGCTCCCGGTGTTTGGGCTCTGCTGGCAGTCTGAGCCCTCGCACCACCAATCTCCATCGGCTCTTCTCCCCTTCCCAAAGGAGGCATGGACAGCGCCCGCCCCGCCTCTCTGGGAAAGAAAGGGGTTGTCCTGGCTGGGGTGCTTGCCTTACGTCCTTCCTCCCTGCTCCAAGGGCGTCCTTCCAGGCGCACACCAATCGCCAACGCTCTTTGGGCAACTTCTTGGGTACTTTGGGGCCGTTCCCCTCTTGCCAGCTCATCTTTCACCTCTCCACTTAGCCCCTCCCAGAACAGGTCTCTGACAGCAATAGAGTCCTTCTCCCAGCCCAGCACGTTCAGTAAGGCAAAAAAGCGCGAGTGATATTGCCTCACCGTCGCTTTCCCTTGCTGTAGTCCATGCATTTCCCTCCGAGCAATATCTACATCTACCGTAGATTTAAAGCAAGCGTCCATAGCTTTGATGAATGCATCGGAATCTTTGAGGGCGGGGTCTTTTTCGCGCCACAAATTCCGCAGCCACGCTTTTGCTTCCCCATGCAAATGAGTGATTATGAAGCCCACCTTCTCTTCCTCATCTCTAAAGTCTTTCCGAAGCAAATTGAGCGCGTAAACCACGTCAGCTCTGAAGTTAGGGTATTGCTGCAGGTTCCCATCAAAGTGGGCTACTAGGCTGCCCCCCCTCTTCCCGAGGCCAACTCCCTCCGGTTTGGGTCCTGGCAGCCCCTCTTTCCCCCAATGGTCCCACCTGGCCTGCAGATCCCGGCAGAGCGCTACTGCTTCTTCTTCTCTTTTCCTGGATGCTGCTACTTCTGCGTAAAGCGTCGTGACTGCTTCTTGCAGTTCTTTCACCTGGCTCTCTGTAGTCATCTTTGCCTATCTTCGTGAGCTCGCAAAACACCAAGTCTTGCCCCTCGCTGCACCAACTCACGCTGCGAGGTTTTTATAGGAGACGGAGCATACTGTCAGGGCTACCCTAGGTCCCAGCTCACAAAGGACCAACGCTGCTTCGTTGTTAAGTATAAAAGTCTTTATTGAAGTTCAGTTTCACTTCCAGAGCCGCAGCGCGCAGCCCCACGTCTAAAGTGTCAGACCACTGATGCTCCGTCTGAGTCTCCTCCCCCCTGACACCAATTTAAGATCCTAGCCTTGCTCCACCTTCTCCGCTGCTCCTTCCTCCTCTGGGTCCGCCTGCCCGCCGGGGTTCCGCCCTTTCTAGCCTCTTCTCCCGCTGATTCCCCTGAGCCTTCTCCCTCCCTCCGGCGGGCTTTAGGAGCTGGTTCCCCATCCGGGTCTCCTGCTGTTCCGCGCGCCTGCACATTTGAACTTGGCGCGCGCGCCCAGCCAGCAGCTTTCCTCCTGACCGTTTCACTGCTGCTGCCACTGCTTCCCCCTTCGGGGGGGGCTAGCTGCAACTGACCTCCCTTCCGTTCCCCCACTCTCCGATGGAGGCGTGGTCAGCCCTGACTCCCTCTCTGGAGGAGACGCTGGCCCTGACACATGTGACTCCTCCCCCCCACTATGCTCTGGTGGGGAAACTGGTCCCGATCCTCCACTGCTGCTTTGGGGTTCCCCTCTGGCTCCTTGTTTCTGGTGCGTCCCCCCTGGGACCCCCCTTGCCCTGCCCATCGGCGCCCCCTTCTGGGAATCTTCTGATTCGCTGGAGAAGCTCATGGAATCTCTCGGGCCACTGTCATACTCCCCTGCGCTGCCCTCAGATTCTTCCCCTTCGCTCTCCCAATCCTCTCTCCCCAGTGCTCCTGCTCCTGATTCCCTGACAACGTCTTAATCCTTTGCCTGCATATCTCACTGAATGCCTCATTGTGCAACACCCGATTAACCGTAGCTCCAAAAACCACAGACACCCCTTTGTCTGGCCATTGTAGTATAGGATTTGCTACTTAGTGGAGAGTGTGCTGGAGACATTGTAAAATTGGATATGTAAATCAGAGCTTCTCAGTGGCCTTGTTGACACATCACAGTAAACCACAGTTAATCGTTTTCCATAATCACACTTTTCTGGGTTGATTGTCTCCTTCCTGATAGCACATGGAGGAAACAAACCACAATCCCTGATTTAGAATTACCTCTGAAACAAGGAGTCATGATTTGTTTGCACCCAGCAAAGCATAGCCTGTGACCAAAGTTTGTTTTTGGCAAATTGATGGGCATTTGTTGCAGCGAGGCAAACCATGCTTCTTTTGGACAGAGTATGGCTTGTTTTCTCCATTTGGTAGCAGCCCATAAAGGTGTCATTAACGATGGTTTACTGTGATCTGCGAAGTGCACGAATAAGATGTGGGTCATCTCATAAAGAGACACAAGAAAGTGCTTTAGATGAAGCATAAGCTCCTCTATGACCCTTCTGACCAGCAGCTGTATATTGACGCTGGCTCTGACTTGTCTAGAACCACCACCTCCACCCCGTTTTCCTCAAGATCTGTTTCCCTCTTCTGAAGAAGCAGGGTGGGAAGCTAAGTAAAAGCTTGCCTGGTGCTTTTGGTTGCCAGTCATTTGGGAGGCCTGAACCTCCCAAACCTGTATGTGTTCGGTTCCTGGAATCTTGCTGTGGCAAAACTTGCAAATGCTTGACTTGGGCAGACAGGATCAGACTTCTGTTGTTTTGTTGTTATTACTACAGATAAAAGCAGAAATACGGCCCTATTAGCAATATGATATGGAGGATAAGGTATGGGCAAATGCGTCTGAAACTGGTAAATGGATGACAAATTTGGAACAGGGAGTCTCAAAGGCAGATTTTGTGGTCACATTCCTTGTTGTGATGTGGTTTCTTAAGTCATCTGTACAAAATGGGGTAATGTATAAAAAGTGAGAAATCTGAAAGAAAGAAAAAGATGAAAGGAACTGCTTAGTAATAAAAAAGAAAGGGGAAATAGTAAGAAATACAGATGGAGATCAAAAGGTACTTGCCATTTTTTTAAAAATGTAGAAATGAGAGGGAAGAGCACTCCTGCGTATTTCTTAATTTCTTATCTCAGGCTGCCATTAAGTTTCAGACATACTCTCTCTCAATATTACCTATCCCTGAAATAAGCTGCAATTTCACAATGAAACAGCGCGTAGTGTGTGTATTTAGAGAATTATGAAGCATGTGTGCTGGTAAAGAAATAATTCTAGACAAAGAGCCATGCCTTCAATTAATAGCAATATGAATGCTTGAACATTAGCCAGGTGAAGGGATAAGCGTCTTGTGGTTAAATAACCCAATACAAAATGTATCTTATGTACAGGCATAGCATTATTTAAAATCTTAGAGCAGGCTAAACATCTAACCAAATAGTTTACAAGAGCCCCAGTGCTGCTTTCTGATGATTTCAGTTTTAATATATAGTGAATATATGATTACAGAAATTTCTCAACTTGAGTCAGTACTGGATAGTTTGCCTGCCTGGGCAAAACCATGTTTATGGGTAGAAGCATATGCCCATGCAGGGTTTTGTTTATTTTACCAAACTCCAGTCTCAAACCTAGAGCTAATTCCCTGCATGGAGCAAATATAATACATTGTTGCCTGTTTTATGAAAACACACACACACCAACATATCAACCTACATCTACCCCAAGGCATGCAGGATTACCCCATCTCTATGAGCTTCCTTTTGCAAATGTTGTAGAAAGCAAAGTTAATATTCTCTTGCTGACAGAGCTAGGGAATAGGTTTATACTGAGTTAGACCACTGGTCTGTCTAGCTTAGTGTTGCCTGCACTGATTAGTGATGTCTCTCCATGGTTTCTTTGTTTGTTTGCTAAATTTGTATACCTCCCTTCATCCACAGATCTCAGAGCGGTTCACCAGGGATTGAACCTAAGGCCTTCTGCTTGCATACCTTGCGTTCTTTCCCTGTGAGCTACAGCTCCTTCCCAAAATCATGCCTTTTCATGCAGGGGTCCCCAATCTTTTTGGGTCCAGAGGCACATTTTGGAATGCTAAGAAAGTGTTAATGGAACCACAAAATCCCCATTTCGCGGAATAAAAAATGGCAGTGTTCAGAAGCACCTGCTCTCCAAAACAATAGGTGAAACATCCCCACAAATCCCAAAGTGAAGAGAACATAGGCAAAAAAAGCAGACATCCCCCCCAAAAAGACAGAACAAATGAAGCTTGTAGACTGCCCTCCTAACTAGACCAAAATAAGCAAGCAATCCCCTCCCCCAGTGAAATAACAAAAAAGCAAACAAAACATAGTCATCCCCTATACACACACAAAAGACAAACACACACCCTGCAGTTCTTCCAGGACTTGCCAGGCAGTAGCATATACCGGTATTTCCTTTTCCTTTTCTGAAGAATTTCAGGTGGAGACTAGAAGGCAAGACAAGGCTATTCCCTCAGCTGCCCGACTCTCCTCCTCCTCCTCCCTTCCTACAGATGTCTTCCAGACCACTTGAGCCCAGAAGCATTCTGGAGAAAATGAGAGAAGAGGTTGGGGTGGATAACCACACTACACTTTTGAGTAGCCCAGTGCCACCCAAGATTAGAAAACAAAAAAACCTTCATCTCTTTAAAAATACATAAATCTGGAGACACAAGGGGCTCAGCAGGTGCTGAGGAAAATGGCTCAGAGCCCCACAGCACCCACAAACGCCATGTTGGGAATCCCAAAGTTATGGCAAAGAACTTTCTTATGGACACACAGTGCCTGTATTGAGGAGAATAATAGTGCAAACCACTTAAACTGCCACAGAGTTTACAAAGCATCCTCTCAGATTATTTTTTCCTGAACTGCGCTGTGCTTCAAGAATATGTTTTTACTGCTACCTCCTATGGTTTTAAGACATTATTGTATCAAGCTGCCTGTTGAGGATCTCAGGTTAGTATTGGCTGCAGTACCACATATTATTATACTTTCCGTTTCTGGTGCACTATCAGCTTTAAGTGTGCCACTCGGGCCCTAAAATCTGGCCTTAAAAATCTGACCATACCTCTGAACATCCCTGTGGTCTCTCTATAATTTCATGTAAGAACATGACAAGACCCCTGCGGGATCAAACAAAAGGGCCATTTTGTCCAACACTCGTGCTATTTAGTCCAACATCCTTGTTATTTGCAGCATACTGCCCCATGAAACTGGCAGCAAAACACAAGCATCATGACTGGTTGCCATTAATATAGCCTTATTCCCCATGAATTTCTTAAGCTATCAAAGTCGATGGCCATTGCCACATCTTGTGGCAACAAGTTCCATAGTTTAACTATTTAAAGTTGCTGGGGAGTGTACTTTATACGACCGAAACATTCATAAAGCCCTTAAATTCCTTGTTGAATTGTGCTGTTTTGTAAGGAGAAGGACCTTGTCTGTTGAAAGGCAAACAGCATTATTCAGACAGAGTTGGCCACACAAATAACTGCTCCTGCACACTTAATATCAGAAGAGAAGTAGTAACCCTCGACGAATCTCCTCCATTACACCCACTTGTGTGGGTAAGTTGGCTGCAGTAACTGTCTGTTCCTGCTTTTAGACGTACGCCTGTGCGCAGGAGCTGTGTCTTAATTTGTTTTATGTACAACGCCTAGTTACTGTAGGCACTCGCGAAATAATAATTAAAAATGTACACGGCATTTACTGGTTAGGAGGGGCTGCCACTCTGTCTGCTGTCTTGGAAAAGGCACATAGTGGGAAAGATCAAAAAGAAGTGAATGCTTTGTTGGCAACTGCTGCGATGTCCCTAGGAAGGCCTGCCTCCCGCTTTGAAAACTAAGCTGATGTTCCCAAACTAAGCTGCTGCTATTGAAAGGAGGAAAAGAAAAGGAAGGTGGGGTTCTGCTTGAAGGAGACTGAGAACTCAGTTGTTTTGTGTGAGAGCAAGTTTAAAAATGGCCCAAGGCCATAAAGTCTTCTCAGCTTGGTGAGAGTCTACAGTTTCTATAAACTTCTGACATAAGAAAGCAACTAACACCTGATTCCTGAGTACATTTACTTAGATAAGACAGGCAGGGGAATGACTAAAGGACTCGACTCTCTCCTTCCTACTGGGATAAAGGGCACACACCTTGTTACAATGGCTGAGTGGCGTTTCAGAATTAGGAGCCTTTCTTGGGACCCATAGTTATGTGTGTTTCATTCAGACAAGGTGGTGACTGGGAATGACCCCTTTTATTCCCAAAGTGAATCTTTTTCTCTGTTTGCAGGTAGTTGTTTCATTCTCGCTATCGCAGTCCTTCATGTTCTCAGAAATTCACACTAGGTGTGTTGAGAGTTCTAGCTGCACAGGGCTTTCAAGTTCAACATTTCTGACACTTATTTTTGCCTGCACTTAATATCTGTCCGGCTTTCAGTTATATTCTTGGTGGTCATTAGTAGCAAGCCACTGATAATTAACATTGGCCATTATTGTTGTTGTTTTTTCCTCCAGTGAGAATGCAAATATTATTAGTTTTAAATGCAAAAACACTTTTTCGCAGGAGAAGGAATTGGTTCCAGGGTCTTCAGATATCATATGAAACACAGCGTGATGGCAAGCAGAAAAGTCCTTAAATAAACAACAGGTAGTAATGAAGATTGCCAAAGAATGCTCCAACTACTGCACAGTTGCGCTCATTTCACATGCTAGCAAGGCTATGCTTAAAATTCTGCAAGGCAGGCTTAAGCAGTATGTGGACCGAGAACTCCCAGAAGTGCAAGCTGGATTTCGAAGGGGCAGAGGAACCAGAGACCAAATTGCAAACATGTGCTGGATTATGGATAAAGTTAGAGAGTTCCAGAAAAACATCTACTTCTGCTTCATTGACTATGCAAAGCCTTTTACTGTTTCAACCACAGCAAACTACAACAAGTTCTTAAAGAAATGGGAGTGCCTGATCACCTCATCTGCCTCCTAAGAAGTCTCTATGTGGGACAAGAAGCTACAGTTAGAACTGGATATGGAACAACTGATTGGTTCAAAATTGGGAAAGGAGTACGGCAAGGCTGTATATTGTCTCCCTGTTTATTTAACTTATATGCGGAATTCATCATGCAAAAGGCTGGGCTGGATGAATCCCAAACCGGAATTAAGATTGCCAGAAGAAATATCAACAACCTTAGATATGCAGATGACACAACCTTGATGGCAGAAAGTGAGGAGGCATTAACGAACCTTTTAATGAGGGTGAAAGAGGAGAGCGCAAAATATGGTCTGAAGCTCAACATCAAAAAAACTAAGATCATGGCTGCTGGAGCCATCACCTCCTAGCAAATAGAAGGGGAAGAAATGGAGGCAGTGAGAGATTTTACTTTCTTGGGCTCCATGATCACTGCCGATGGTGACAGCAGTCACGAAATTAAAAGACGCCTGCTTCTTGGGAGAAAAGCAATGACAAACCTAGACAGCATCTTAAAAAGCAGAGACATCATCTTGCCAATAAAGGTCTGTATAGTTAAAGCTATGGTTTTCCCAGTAGTAATGTATGGAAGTGAGAGCTGGACCATAAAGAAGGCTGATCACCGAAGAATTGATGCTTTTGAATTATGGTGCTGGAGGAGACTCTTGAGAGTCCCATGGACTGCAAGAAGATCAAACCTATCCATTCTGAAGGAAATTAGCCCTGAGTGCTCACTGGAAGGACAGATTGTGAAGCTGAGGCTCCAATACTTTGGCCACCTCATGAGAAGAGAAGACTCCCTGGAAAAGACCCTGATGTTGGGAAAGATGGAGGGCACAAGGAGAAGGGGACGACAGAGGACGAGATGGTTGGACAGTGTTCTCAAAGCTACTAACATGAGTTTGACCAAGCTGCAGGAGGCAGTGGAAGACAGGAGTGCCTGGCATGCTCTGGTCCATGAGGTCACGAAGAGTCGGACACGACTAAATGACTAAACAACAACAGTAATGAAGATGGAAGATGGTTAGCAGTAATGTGGTTCAGAGTGTCATGTGCAAGATTTTCTCCATGTTTATAATCAGAACAACTCCGTTCAGTAGGCAGAGTTAAGAGACAATTATTGCCCCAGATCCTTCCTTTGTAGCTGCTTGGGGCATCAAAGCCAGGTCTGCCTGGTCTGTGTCCAACATTTTCCCACTATGTCGCATTGCTTCTACAGACATTCACAAGCATCACTTGATAGCATATCGCCCAAGTGTCATCCTGTGTCATGTCAGCAGATTTCCCCTTCCTCTCCTTTCCCTGCACCCTCCAAATCTGCTCCAGAGGGGCTCAAGCTTTCCAGACCAGATTTCAGGAAGTACATAGGGAGCTTCAGGGGGAGGAGGAATCTGTGCCATCAATGGTGTTCGTTCTTCTGGCAGACCTGGGCTGTTGGATTTCACCCTAAAACGTTATTTTCACTTGTTTGTGGTTCATAAAGTGGAGTCGTTTGGTTTCCTTCTTGCAGCAAAATCATTTATGCAACTAAAATGCTTCTGTAGTAATAATGCCCCTTTGCCGTTTCTTTGCTCTGTGAAATCAATTTCATGAAATGAAATTTAATGAAGTAGCAGTTGTGATTTATATGCTTTTTTTAAAAAAAAATGTCCCTTCTAGGGACTTTCATTTTTCATTTTTTTTAATTGTCAAAGTTTAAAGTTTACACACAGTGCATACTGGAAGAATAATCACAAATATGAATGTGTCTTAAACAGTCAGTTTTTCAAAAAGTGGAAATTGGTTTATATTTAGTGCTTTTCTGGGAGCGGCAGAAATACCTGGATTTATTTTATAGATTCAAACATCACATGGGGGGGGCAGTAGAAAAGTTAAGGAACAGGGCAGTGTGGTCATGTATATTATGGTGTCCCTTAAAGAATGATTTCTTCTATCACTGACATTTCTGAAGAAAAGACCACTTTTCTTAAGCTGGTTTCGTTTGTGAAAGGCATACTTTGGGCACTTCAGTCTAACCTCACTGAGATAATGAAAATCAGATGACTATTTCCCTTGACCTCTTTCCTGAAAGCTAAATAATTAACTTCAGGCTATTGTTGTCCTTTTGATGGATCTGAAAGATATGGCCCAGAAAGAATACAATTTGCTGCTTGCTTAGCCAGACATTTGACATGGTTATTCATTTAGAATGGGCAGTTTAATCTGTCCAGGAACATGCCCATTAGTCTGTATTCCTTTTTGGTTTTCTCCCATCTATGAATTTATTTTTTTATTTTGTTGACAGTTTGATTAAAACTGCTGTTTCTTACCTCCTGTCTTTTGTGGTGCGTCATTAGGGTTGCAGTATCTAAATAGGTTAGTTTGGGCTCCTCGCAGAGGAGAGTTGGTATATAAATTCAGTCAGTGATTTAAAAACATTTAATTTGCTTAAAAGCTGCCTCAGATTAATTACAGGTAGGTAGCCATGTTGGTCTGCTGTAGTCGAAGCAAAATAAAAAAAATTCCTTCCAGTAGCACCTTAGAAACCAACTAAGTTTGTTATTGGTATGAGCTTTCGTGTGCATGCATCGTAACCTTGGTTATGAATGGAAGCACCCCATGCTCATGCTATCAGGATGGGATTTCGCATCTTTTCTAAAATGTTTTTGTTGTTTAGTCGTATTAGTCGTGTTTGACTGTCCGTGACCCCATGAACCAGAGCATGCCTTGGAAACTCTCACTTTCTTCTCAAATCTTCTCCTTTTTATGTCCGTGGAGTTTTCTTGGCAAAATACTGGAGTGGTTTGCCAGTTCCTCCTCCAGGTGGATCACATTTAGTCTAAACTCTCGGCTGTGACCTGTCTGTCTTGGGTGGCCTTGCACGGCGTAGCTCATAGCTTCTCTGAGTTATTCAAGCCCCTTCGCCACAACAAGGCAGTGATCCATGAAGGGGTTTCTAAAATATACATAGCTGTAAATACTCCTGATAGAGGTTGTAGGCAGTCATGAGTCTAGTTTGCATTGATAAGACCACCCTTGATTTTATTGTAGATGGAAAAAATAAGAATTATAGTTTATTAAAAAGCTTAGCATTCCCAGCCTCCTGAGAATAGTGCAGTCACTTGATTGCTTAAAATAGCACAGAACTCGTAATCATAGTGACAGACTCATAAATTGGGTTAAATATTTACTGTTCAGATTTTATTTTTTTTAAGCATTAGAAGTTACTGAGTCAATGCTTGATTCATTTATTTAGGTATTTTATTCCATCTTTTAGCTTTTGCAAGCCATATTGATGCGTTTTGAAACATAACAAAACAAATCATGTAAGGATTCAATATGAAAGTAAAACATCCTGAATTAACCGTGAAGCAACAGAGATAATTTATTTATTACTTGCTTCTGATATGATCTAATTCTAGTCTAGTCTATTGTTATAGTTAGCAGTCAGGCTAGGGGTGAGGAGCTCCCTGGGCTGCAGGCCTGATCTGGCCTCTTAAGTGATTTTGTGTGTCTCTCCTCTTCCCCAAGTCCAAGAATTTGCTGGGGTCTACCCAGTCTAAGGATCAACTTAAGGGATCAGTTTTGGAGAATCTTTCCCATAGTGACCATGCCATGTCTTCCTAGAGTGTTTTGTTTTTAAAAAAAGGTTGAATGAGTAGTTAAAAGGCTCTTAAATACCTTTAAAAGTTTCAGAGAGCAGGGTGGAATTCACCTGGCACCTAAAAGATAACAAAGGAGATGCCATGTTTGGGAATTAGTTCCAATTGTGTATCATCACTGAAAAGCCTTTCCCATTATCCTACTTCTGATGGCATCAGCAGCCTGAGTGGGGTCTTTGAAAATGACGGTAGTTAATGGGGAGGTTCATAGCAGAATAGTATGATACTGGAGGTGCCGGTAGTACAAAGCAATCTTTACTATTAGCTACTGATAGCTTTTTCCTTCATCAATTTGTCTAATGCTCTTATAAAACTGTCCAAGTTGGTGGTCATTACTAAAGGGTGTGGCAGCAAGTTCCATAGCTTAACAATGTGCTGCATAAGGAAGTACTTCCTTTTGCCTGTCCTGAATCTTCCAACATTCAAATTCATTGGATGATCCTGGGTTCTAGTATTATTACTGCCAGCTTTCTAGACAACCCAGCTGCCTAGAGAACCAATGAGATAAGGAAACTAGAAAAGTTTGGTTTATTTCATGTCCTCCTTCCTGGACTAGAGAGCTATGGAAACACATAGGTACATAAGTCTTGAAAGGTCTTCAGACAACTTGGAATGGGACTTGATTTCCTCCTTCTGCTATTCAAGTGTTGCCATTTGAAGCCTGTTTTCCACGTGCCTGGATAGAACATCACCAGTCCCAAGCACTCATTTGTGTTGCAGGTGTTATGAGGAAAAAAACTGCTCCTTTTCCCCTATGGGGTATCCAAGAGCCCATATAGTCCTTTTGTAGGTTCTCTATCGGTAGGAGAAAGTAACAGAGACTAACCAGAGAATATTGAGAAGCAAAGCAGCTAGTAAGCCTGATCTTTATTAAAGCTGTTGCAACAGAGTGCTCCCCCCCACACACAGGAGGGGGGGACCCAAAACAATGGCGCGCAAGCACTTATATAGACATTTTGAATGGCCCACCCTGGAGCCCAAGACCACCACCCCCAATACATCATAGATACATCACAGAAGAGGCGGTCTACAGCAGAAAACCTGTGTGCAGGTTACCTGAGAATGATAACTGATTACATTATTTGGGCAGTCTGGTGATTCCTTTGTAATGGTAAATACTCAGTTTCTGAGTCCAGGTCACAGGCTCGCCATATTCATATCTTAAATATGCAATTAAGACAGGATTTGTGAGCAAAGAGACAATGGTGAGATTTCCCATTTCCTTCAACCTTGCAGAGAAATATTTGAGGTCATTTTGGAAGAGAGAAAATGGTTTCAGGGCATTTCTGTAAGTTTCAGACATGTGGTTTACATATTTGTATGTGTTTACTTGGTACATTTATGAACATCTATTTTATATATATAAGACCTTAAAATTCTTGTAACACAGGAGTTAGCACTAAGGATAGTGAGATCAAATATGCCACGTGCTGTTCATTGCTACAGCTAAGACCTTTATCAGCATTAGTGCTTTATGCAATCTAATCTTTTTCTTTACTCCCTCTAGATGTGTTGGTGCTATTTCCTTGTTCTTGCAGATATTTGCATCATGTTTTAAAAGTGATGAAGAAACATTGCCCTTCAACACATGGGAGATCTCTTGTTAACTATTAATTGTAGAACTTTCAAAACAGGTCTTATTCTGTTGACAAGACACTGCCTTTTACATTTCATGAGCATAAAACCATTGTATTAAGTGGAACTTACCTTACCTTTGCAAATTGCCCAAGACAACCATAAATCCATTGTTCTTGTGTCCTTGAGAAAGTTAAAGTATGCAGATCTGGGTTCATTTTTTCCCTTGTATAAAATATCAAATAGGTGTATTTTTCTGAAAAATAGAGAGTCCAGGATGCTTATAGTAGTGATTAATAAATTATAACCACTATCTGCCTGCCACATTTGCTCTTCTTGTTTGGATTGTTGGTTTACTAAATATAGTATACAAAAAGTTCCAAGTTCTTGAATCCAGAAGGTGGAAAGACAGCCTTTTCTAGACAGGATTGCACACAGCAGCTGTGTACAGGACATTTAGAGACTTGTCCAAAGTCAATAAGTGCTCTTTGTTACTGAGCATAGATTGGAGCCTGACTCCCCCATACCCAAAATAACTCCATATTGTATGTAAACATATAAAAACATGAGAAGAGCCTGCTGGATCAGGCCATGGCCCATCTAGTCCAGCATCCTGTTCTTACACTGGCCAACCAGATGCCTGTGGGAAACCAGGATGTAAACACAGACACGTGACAACAGCAATCACACATCTGCAGCACGGGGGAATGAAATTCCCAACCGCAAGCAGAACCTGAACACAAGAGTACTTCCCCCTCCTGTGATTTCCATCCGCTCATACCTGAAAGCATTACTGCCTTCAACAGTGGAGGCAGAGCATAGGCATCATGACTAGTAGCCTTTGATAGCTGTCTCCTCCATGAATTTGCCTAATTCTCCTTTAGAGCTCTCTAGGTTGGCCGCCATCTCTGCTTCCTTTGGGAGATACTTCCATAGTTTAACTATGTGTTGCCTAAAGAAGTCTTCCAATGTTCAACTTCATTGGATGTCCGCAAGTTCTGGTGTAATGAGAGAGGGAGGAAAACTGTTTTCTACCCACTTCCTTAATACCTTTCACCATTTTATAAACTTACTTTATTGTACTTTACTGAGACTCAAGTAATGCTACTGTTATACCTGTATAATGTTTTGTATTATAGGATGTGATCTTGTTTGTTCATAAAACGTGGTTTGAAAAAAGGATTAGGAATAATAAATGTAATATGTTCAATGAACTCATCTTTTTAGTGCTCTTGGAGGATCTTCTGCCCTTCACATCCCTGCTTTTCCAGGTGGAGGCTGCCTCATTGATTACGTACCCCAAGTATGTCAACTCCTAACCAACAAGGTAAATTGTTGTAAATTACTTTTATCCTATTGAGATGTTTTATAAAGATGTTACCAGTATGAAGGCTGGAACCCTGAAGAGCCAGGCTTGTTTATGAAATGTTAGCATAACCTAACTCTCTGTGATCTGATAGGGCTTCAGGCTCAAGCTTTTTGAGTCTGTCTGTCCGTGCTACATGGCAAAGTGCTTTGCAAATTGGTAGATATGACATTTGGAGGTGAGGAAGTGTACTTCCCTGGGAAAAAAAAAGTTAAAATCTGATTGTGTGTTCCTGAGTTCTTGAGCAGACCTAAAGTTTCACATCCCAGTCAGAGTATATTAGTTTCTGACCAGATAGCAGCATACTTAGGCAAGACAAACTATTCTGCTAGTTCCTTCCAAGAACAGTCTTGAAATCTGATGGATTAAAAAAAAATCTTTAAAAAACAATGCTGATAAGGAAGGTGTCAGGCTGTACAACAAACGCCAGTGCCCAGCAAAAGTATTTAAACAAGCTTTTCACAACCTGTTTTCCAGATGCCTTGGCCTCCAGCTCTTATCAGCCCTGTTCTGGCTGGGATGGATAAGAGTTGTAGTTACAAATATCCGAAGTGCACCAGGTGGGGAAGGCTTATTTAAACCTTCAGGATAAGGAGATGCATCTTTCTAGAGTTATACATGCTGATTACCACTGTAAAATTTGGCTGCTTGGTCTTTTAAAGGAAATGCTGTTCTCCTTTGGGATTTTTCTCTGCGAGCACATCCAAAAGGCGTGAAAGGCCTTTTGCTGCTGTTATATGTTGTAGTGCTTTAACACGGTGAAAAGATAGCAATCATGCATATGAGATGAATATATTTGAAGTTTCATGTAGGCCAGGATCCAAAGAGTTCTAAAATGCATGTGTTGATTGGCTGATGATTTTACCTTCTAGTACCTAAGGAAATATGTGTCTGGTGGTTCTCCCAGTCTTCAGTGGTAGTTTGTGGGGGAAAGAATGCTCCAGATGGAACAGCAGAAAAGTCTTTGCATAGCATTCTGAATCTCAGCCTCAGTAGCTTTTGAGACAACTTGTGGTCAGAGCTTTCAACAATCTGGTTATCAAATATTCCAGATTTGTCCTTTATTCCAATTTAAACTTTCTTTCTAAAGGAAGCCTATAAATTATGACTTTATGAAGCGTTCTTTCAAAATGCATTTCTATAATTATGCAGGAATCTATCTTTGGAGTTGTTTTTGTTGTGGCTCTCTATTGAAGTTAGTTGTGTGTGTGTTTTTTTTTACTTTTCAAGTGCACGAGCCTGTTTTTAAACTTTTTTTCAAGCTTGCTTAAACTAGATTAGCTGTTTTTTTCCTATTCCCAGAGTAACATTTTAGATCCCACATAAAGCCTTCAAAACAAGCATTTGTTCATGAACTGAAATACATCCAATTTTATAAATAGAATTATTTTATTTTGAGAGGGTGTAACATGGCTCTTAGCACTGATTGTATCATGGTTATTTCAAGTAATTTAGCACAGCTGTTTGCCAGCCAAGGTAATCCAGTATGAACGCAGCCAACATAAACAACGTGTATACTTTATTTTATTTTTTTACTGTAAAGAATGCAGCTGTAGAAAGTTGCTGTTATAAGATATTAATGGAGAATTGTTTGAGTGTTGTGCACAGGCACAACATAGCTACAATACTTTTATAATTTCACATTTTGTCATATACTTTCATATTATACTGGCATTGCAGTTGACATTTTCTAAACTTGGGTATTAAATGTTGGCACAGTAAATCTGAAGAATGTGAAATAAATGTAAAATTGCCTTTTTGGCATAACAAAGCAGCCTGGAAATCTAAGGGTGCTGCTTTTAGCTATAGATACTCTTTAGTATCTAGCTTACAGGTTTTTAAATACATGACATTCCAGAGGCGTAACATGCCACTCTGTTATTGCAAAAACAGCAGAGTCACATAGTACATTCAGGATGAGTAAATCTGATAGTTTTTAAGGTGCCAAAAGCATTAGGTAACTCTTATGTGAGTCTAATCTTACCTATCCTTATTGCTAATATGAATATTAAAATGATATTCTTGAATCCCATTCTGTTAAACTCTGTATCAATATAGAACTGTTATATATATACAGTGGTACCTCAGGTTACAGATGCTTCAGGTTACAGACTCCACTAACCCAGAAATAGTACCTCGGGTTAAGAACTTTGCTTCAGGATGAGAACAGAAATCGTGTGGTAGCAGCAGCGGGAGGCCCCATTAGCTAAAGTGGTACCTCAGGTTAAGAACAGTTTCAGGTTAAGAACAGACCTTCAAAACGAATTAAGTTCTTAACCCAAGGTACCACTGTACCGTACTTTTCCGTGTATAAGACTAGGGGTTTTTTAGTTTAAAATACGGTTACAAATCTGGAGGCGTCTTATACATGGATAGTGCATATGCCCATTTTCTAAATTTGGGGCCCCCCAAAATAGGGACCATCTTATGCACGGAAAAATATGGTATATACTGCTTCTTGGCCCAAAGTCCCCCAAAGCATTGAACAGCTCATTAATAAGAAAGATAAAGTAGAAGTACAATAAATATAATTAATTAAATCAATCATCAAAACAATATATCAAAATCACAGTATACCCGGAAGTGGCTTATCATGTCACTGTCAGCTTCCCAAGGATGGTAGTCAACCTAGCACTGTGTCACTTAACCCAGTCACCACCTTTCATTATCCCCATCTCTCTACATCACTGAACAAACAGAAGCTCATTCTTACTTTATCAACCCACTTGCTGATTCCCCACCAATCTGCCATACTGCAGAATCCAGACAACTACAGGAGATGTAAAAAGAAAGAAAGAAAGAAAAGAAAAACCTGTAATACCACTAACCAGCCACACCGGATATGCATTCATAACTTTGTAAGCTATGTTATTAATAGGAAACCAGCACATTTTCCTAGAAAAATGCCCTAATATGAACAGTTTGTACTATTATTTAGCTTCACTGTGTCTTTACTGGTTTCTTCCTTTCATTTTTATTCAAGGTACAATATGTTATTCAGGGTTACCATAAGAGAAGAGAGTATATTGCAGCGTTTCTTAGTCACTTTGGAACGTAAGTATTTCTACATACTTTTTTTAAAAAGTGAACAGAACCATATTAAAATGGTTTTTTATTCTCTAGCTCGCTACCAGATCCTAGCAGTTGTAAGAAGTGTGCACCTGCTCCCAGTTTTCACTTACCCTAATTTTACAATGTATGTTGAGAATCATAGCCCTGGTTAATACCTCTTAGGACATTTTCTCCTCACCATCTGCTGTGGTGGGTCAGGGGACTCTCTGGACCAGTGAGCGTAGTTGCACATGGGGCTGTAACAGGAAGGGATGGTCTATGAAATCACCTCTCCGCAGCCCACCATTTTGCTGGCAGGAGCCTCCTTTGGGTTGAAAGTTTTTCCTTAAGCGAAAGAATCCCTTCCATTTGTGACAAAGCTGCATAGGATCGACAACATCACTGCTGTTGAAGGTGAGATCAATAGTAGCAGCCACCTGTGGGGGCAAAAGTTTTAAGTCCTCTCTCTCTTCCCATCATAGTTCAATTCAGCACGGTAAGTTCTGCCATGCTGATCTGCACTTTGGATAGGGCATGACCAGCGCCTTGGAATGTCATTCCTGATTAAATTTGCTTGACTCCTACTTTGTCGAGTTTTGCACAAAAATTAAAAATAGGTTGCATCCAATGATGACTTAGCATCATCACTTGTGCAAAGTGAGGCACTTGTTTTTCATTGATCCCCGCCTTCTTCCTACCTACCCTCCATAATATATCTCTTACAGCTCCCAGAAAGTCCCCCAGCCCTCAGGAGCAAGCTTGTAAAGCAGTGTTTCCCAAACTTGAGTTCCCTTTTGTTGTTGGACTACAACTCCCATCATCCCTAGCTGGCAGGACCAGGGATGATGGGAGTTGTAGTCCAACAACAGTTGGGGACCCAAGTTTGAGAAACACTGCTTTAAAGGAACACTTGGGGTGATGACAATAGGTTGGGTGGCTTGTTGAAAACTGGCTGCCCCACCTCACACAAGCAGATGTGTTTTCATCTAACACATGGCTTCATTAGGTGCAGCACAATATTTTTATGCAAACAGCCTTTCAAGTTTTAATTCAGCCACCTCTCTTGATGACTTTAATTGCTGCTTCTTATGATTTTTTTTTATTCTGCATGTTTTTTTGAAAAAATGTATGTTTATTCTTCAGTGTATTATTCCACACACAAACACCCGATTCTTTTTGTTAAGGAGCTCTGGGTACTTACTGGTGGACTTCTGTCAATATTGAATGTTATAATAACTGTATTATAATAGCTGCCATAACTGTAGATGCACAATGTAAGAGGGAATTCTCTCAGACCCTTGTGGAGCCAGGGACCTGGAAAAGGCTGCTGGGTGGGAGGTACTGATGGTCCTTCTGCTGGGAGTAACTGTTTGATACTGTTAGTGCCTGGCCAAGAGAGAGTGGAACTGCATTATATCCTGCGATAAGCCCATGCCTGCAGATGTGTATTTGAAGGAAGAGATGGCTCCCTACAGTCTGACTTGTGCTATTTTTATGCTTTAATATTTATAGTTAAAACTATGCTTTTTTATAGTGGCGTGGTAGAATACGATGCTGAGGGTTTCACAAAACTCACCTTGTTACTGATGTGGAAAGATTTCTGCTTCCTGGTTCACAGTGAGTAGCTATTTGCCTTGGGCACAGATGTCTAGCCCCTTAAAGATAAAAAACATTCAAAAGGGTAAAAACCAATTACAAGAACAGTTTAAAGGTTTGGGCTATTTTTACTCTATGTTTATGCATTTTTGATGTGGCCCTCACACTTGCAAAATCCCACCTGCAGTCTGAAAAAAAGGAGGGGAAATGTTTTATGCAGATTAGGAACATTCATTTGTCTGTGCGCACATTTAAACTGTCACATGCAACAGAAAGTCACTTAAAAGTCATAGGCAGAAAAATTAGATTGTACCACTCTGGCAGTCCATCTGTTAGTAGAAGGCCAACAAGTGATACTTATGGTTGAAATAGCCCAGGATAGAACATGAGACTAATGCTCAGGATTGCGGGTTTGAGCCCCATGTTGGGCAAAAGATTCCTGCATTGTAGGGGGTTGGACTCTCTTCCAACTCAACAGTTCTATGATTCTGTGATTCATTGGAGTTTGTCCACTCACCTCAGTGAGTACACTAACAAGAGACCCAGCACAGAGGGTTCAATACAGTAGGACCATGCATATGTGTATCTGAGATCCAAGCCTTTATCAGTCAATTTAGTCACCTGTTGTAATGAGAAGGGCAAGTATTTTATGCAAGCAGCTTTGTTCTCTTGCAGCAGTCATTCTACCTCTTCACCTGCCTGCTTCCCAGTGGCGTAGCGTGGGTTGTCAGCAACCGGGGCAAGGCAAGTAATTTGCGCCCCCTAACCCGTGAATTTGCGCCCTCTAACCCGTGGATTTGCGCCCCCTAACCCTAACCCCCAGATGTTGCGCCCAGCCCCCCCTGTACCCCCCACGCTACGCCACTGCTGCTTCCCATCCTCTTTTCTCACACTGCTGCTTCCTTTATGCATTGGTGGCCCCAGCAACACCACTCCCAAGTTGGCTCTGAGGGTGCTCCATCTTCCCCTGGCTGCCATGCATCTTTTGCAATGATTTTCTGTGAAGTTGCAGCTTAACCTGAGACACCATTTTTTAAATCTCTCCAGCATTTTATTTCCCTCAATTTAAAACAGAATTTTGTCCTATGGCAAGGTAAGGTTAAAAGACATGTAAGGACAGATTGCTGATATCCTTTATTCTCCATAGTTGAGAGTCATTTTGAATCCCCTTGTACTCTTAGCAATCACTGCATCATTTGGCAAAATTCCGTATGTTAATTGTATACAGTGCATGTGGTGAGCTTTACTGAGATTACACTTTCACCAAGCAATGTCTACAAGATCTCAATTAAGAAGCCATTATCGTACATTTAGGATTATTGTTTCCCCGTTTTGAATCATTTTTCCTTTATCTGCATTGAATTTCATTTTCCTTTTTGTTGGGATCTTCCTGATTCTTTACACAACTTTGTGGATTTTTTGTTCTTTTCATTGAGTTCCCCACATGAAGCACGTCTTTATCCCTTCTGTGATTCTTCTACTTAGCATATAACCCTACTTCCAGGTCCGGGTCTTACAGGTGTTGCATTTTGTTCTACAGAAATTTACATTACTTTGATAAAGTGTGATTCAATTCAGGCATAACCACAAACTACATCCCGTGAATAAGAGGTGGCAAGCCTTGGTCTTGCATTCTCCATCTTCCTCTTTACTTGCGGGAGATTAAAAGCTTCCGTTTCTAGTTTGCTATTTTGTACAAAGGAAATAACTACGATTTGCACAGACCATAGCTCTTTTCATCTGGACAAAATGGCAAACCAAGACTTGCCACTGCACTGCTTGTTCTTGTAGGTAGTCAAACTGTAGGTTGTTAGATTTGATTTGAGCTTCTGTTTTTGCATGGAGCAGTTTAGAAGGATTGTTTGGGCTAATTCATTTTCCTCAACCCACATGGTTGGTTGGTTCATGGTTTTTGGTTGCTTATTTTTTTATTTTTAAGAAAACTATAGATTGTAATTTAAGCTTACTTAAAATTCAAATATTTGAAGTCAGAAAGAATGTGGAATATGTTCTCGGTAAATTTTAAATTGCCATGCTTCACAAAGTCAATTCAGTCTTCAGTAACCAAAGGTTTTCACTGTAAAATAATTTTTCGAGCTTTCATTTTAATTAATTTTAAAGCTCTTGAGAAAGATTATTACAATTGAATAGCTTGTCACTATCAATTAATCCTACAGCCTTAGAGCTCACACAGCAACTTACACATGCAAGTTGTTGCATCACTAGCTTTGATGAATAACCCAGGGCAAACCATTCCATGTATTAAAAGACAGTGCAAAGAAACCACTCATCCATGAAATGATACCAACATTTATGGATAAAAACATTGAATTTATTGATTTTTTGTTTGTGGAAAATAGAAAATGTATGTACAGGCAATGACCAATTTATATGCATCCAATTGACAGTTCACTGTGCATCCATGCATGTGGCTGGAAGATAACCTAGAAGGCAGCCCCCACGCAAATTGGGGCTGCCTGTAATTAATTGTTTCCAGATAAGTCATACTCAGAGTAGACCTACTAAAATCAAGTTAGTTGGGACCAACTTAAGTCCATTGCTTTCAGTGGGTCAATTCTTAGTTTGGCTTCATCAGATATAGCCCAACAGACATGATTGTGATCCACTGCTGTGTTCTTTTAAGGCAAAACTGAACTTTTCCTCTGAGCTTCCCAGGTATTAAGAAATCTCTTGTCAACCAAAACATAGTGTTCCAGGGAAACATTTCAGTTTTCAAATCTGAAATTATTTATATTAAAATAGTTTGTGTGTAAATGTGTGCATAGTGTCTATTTAAAAGAAAGAAGTTCAAAGTGAGGGTGGGGAATGAGCGGAGCAAGTGAAATCTGCTAAGAGTCTGGCAAGTCTTTAAAATGTGGGTAGAGCATGTAATTGTCATAGATCAAAAAGAAGATAGGGAGGCATTGATTCTGCTATTTAGATTCTGTGAACAAAGAGGTGTTTTCACTACTCTATCATTTTTAATTTATGTTTAAAATTAAAAAGCTTGAGTCAGGTATGTTAAAGAACCTAATTTTTTTGGCTGTACAGTACTCTGTTCTGTTACATTTAGTGGCGGATATTTTAATGAATGGGTTTGACTTTTGTTCCTGAAGACTGAAAATATGCCCTTGTGTATAGAGTTCTTTGGAGGTTTTGTCAGATTTCAGAATGTTAATTTTAGTTCAACTATTGGTGAGCTGAACCTTTTTAATAGCTCTACCAAAAAGTTACAATATGAACACTGTTACTTTTTAATGACAGCACCCCTCAAAGAACAGTTTCTTTGACTGTGAGTTACTTAAGTGGTTGCTATCAGCCTATTGAATAAAAGGAAACTGCAAATAGCTAACAATAAACAATTAAGCCTTTTTATTATGATATTTTGTTGAAATATTTTATCTTGATGATATATTGAAGGCAAAGACTCTTGTGAAGATGGGCACAAACATCAACATTTCTGTAATTAGTATTGTGATGGACACGTAACGTTTTTTATCTTGCTGTTGCTTCACCTGCTCTCAAATGAAAATGGAAAGCACTTTAACAAATGGATTGAATGACAATTATTTTCACAGTAGCTTCCTTCATGCCACACAACTAGGGGGGCGAGCGAAAATGGCACTTAGGCACATTTGTTCAGAAGCTGTAACTATTGCCTGAGTTCCTTAGACACAAATATGAATGTATTATTTTAGGTTTCCTCTGAAAAGCAAATTAATACTGCATTTGGTAGGTCAATTACTTGGAAGAAGAGTAAGTTTGCATCCAGACTAGAGTTGTCCCCAGAGAAAAGAGTCTTAGCAACATAGGAACCTAGAAATCTGACTTATTCTGACTTAGACTATATAGGTCTATGTAGCTTAGTGTTATCTACACTGACGATAACAGAGGCTTTCCAGGGCTTCAGGCAGGAGCCAATCTTACCTGGAGATGCCTGGGATGAACCTGGGACCTCCTTGTATGACTGGTCCAGTGTTCGAGTCCAGTGTTTGAGTCCAGTATCTTACTTAGAAACTTTGCTCAAGTGTTGGAATCCTGGGAAATCATGATTAGTAAATGCTCTGAGAGGTGAGGAAAGTGCTATCTAATATTGTTGGGCATTTCCAGTGAACTGCTTCCACTAGTGCAGACCCTAAAATCTCCTTTGGGGGGTTTCCGGAGCACAGTTGGGGAGGCTGTAAGGGGAGAAAGATAGAGAAAGTTCCATTGAACAAGCAGAAATTATTGTGCTAGCGGAAGCAGTTAGCGGCCTATCACTCAAAAGGTTTCCCCGCATACTTGGTTGGGTTTTGTGTTGTAAAAGAAATAAGGTTGTGCAGTATGATGGTAAAGTGAATCATATTCTGATTTTCTTTATTTATGAAAGGAGCCTTCTGAACTACATAACTGTTGCAAGAGACATAGGGGAAAGACTGTCAGGCTCAAATGGCAAAGCAGCAGAAAGCAGTAAATGGCTCTGCTGTAGTGCTGTTTTTTCATTGTCATTGCCTCCTCCATTCTTGTCCTCCAAAATCCAAACTATGTGTACTCACTGCAGTTTAAGCAACAGTGTGTTGTCTGGAACATTTGTCTTCCCTATCTCACTCTTTCCCCAAATGAGACATCTTTGGACTGCTTCAGACACCCAGTTTCTTAAGCCCGCAATGCCGGTAACTGCCTAAAATATTCCAGTAGCCTTCCTTTTCTCGCTTCCTTGCATTTTATTTTATTTTAAAATGTTTAAAATGTTCTGAGGTGACCTACAACAAAACTACAGACCATAGGAAGGAAGGAAGGAAGGAAGGAAGGAAGGAAGGAAGGAAGTAAGTCTTGGAACTGTTAAGTGTCTATCTCTGTTTTGTCATTTGAGTCTGGCCGTCTACGGACTGTCCTGATATAATGGGCTTCTGCGGTAAATTTTAAATTACTTCCCTATTGCCAGCTCCACAGCCAAACTACAGCAGTCTTCCACACCTGGATTTGAAGGCAAGAAGCCTCCATCCTCCTTGTTCCTTAGCAGGCTTCTCAGTACTCATCTACCATCCCATGATTGTAGTTCCACCAACAATAGAGAGGTCCTGTTTCATCACCGAGAGACACTGTGTTCTGTGAAAAGATAAAAAACACAAAACTTTCATAACTGGTGCTGTGTGTCCTTTTGGGCTTCAATGTGGGTTTCTAAATGGCTCGTGTTGGCATAATTAATACTCTGTAGTGAAATACGTATTTGTGCCAGTGTAATCACTGTTAGGAGGAGTTGCTATAGCAACTCATGCAGCAGAAACAAAGCTAAGAACTGGGAACTAGGAGAAAGGCCTTGAGAACTAAAGGAAGATAAAGTAGAAGCCATTAAGACTAGGCCTGTATCTCATACTCAGTAAACTTCCAAGGTCCTTATTAGAGGATAAAGTGGATTGTTCCTTTTAGTGCACTCTCGGGTGTCTTGTTCAGGCTAGTTACTGAGACTGTTGTGTAGTAGTAAAGAATTTTCTACTGTGGCTACATTTCAGAGCAAGTTTTTTCTTGCTTGCATGCTGATAGTCCTGTGCCATATTTACTCAGAAGTAAGTTCCATGATGTTCAGTGGGGTTTGAATATTCAGAGCACCACAGGGTTTAGGCAACTCTGCATTAGCCATCTCAAAATAAGTGAAGAAATACTTTAAATTTATTCAAGTACTACTTAAACCAGCTTGGCTGTCAGTCCTGGAAGACCTGCTCCCTGCCTTGCAGGCCCCTTTCCACCTGGCCTGCGAGGGAGGGGCCCTGACTGACTCCAGCTACAAAAGCTGAGGTGGCTGAACAGGCTCTTGGGCTTGGAGTATTGTTTCGGGATTTTTGTTGCTGTTGTTGATATTAGCTTTCTGCATCTTTATTTTTAGATTTTATAATATATGTGGAAGTTATTCATTTGGTGTACTTTTTATGTGTTTAATTATGGTTTATGGCTGCTTTTGTGATGTCTGTAATGTCATTTTTTCTTGTTGTAAGTCGCCTTGAGCATGGTTTTAACTGTGGAAAGGCGACATACAAATAAAATGATGTACAGCCATACCTCTGGTTGCAAACGCTGCGGGTTGCGTGTTTTCAGGTTGCGGACTGCACCGAACCCGGAAGTACCGGAACGGGTTACTTCTGGGTTTTGGTGCTCGCACATGTGCAGAAGCACTGAATTGTGTCACGTGCGTGTGCAGATGCAGCACTGCGGGTTGCGAACGCTGCGGGTTGCGAATGTGCCTCTCGCACGGACCACGTTCGCAAACCGAGGTTCCACTGTATGTATGTGAGACATATATAAAATATGGGAAGCAAGCTTTTGAGTCACTCTGAAAGCTGCTTCCAGAAACATCTCTGAAGCAGTATTAAATTTAATACAGTGGTACCTTGGGTTACATACACTTCAGGTTACATATGCTTCAGGTTACACACTCCGCTAACCCAGAAATAGTGCTTCAGGTTAAGAATTTGCTTCAGGATAAGAACAGAAATTGGGCTCCAGCGGTGCGGTGGCAGCAGGAGGCCCCATTAGCTAAAGTGGTGCTTCAGGTTAAGAACAGTTTCAGGTTAAGAACGGACCTCCGGAATGAATTAAGTACTTAACCCGAGGTACCACTGTACTGTTAAGATTACGGTAAATGACTAAACAAAGCATGGAGAAGCTCTGCACTGACACATGCAGTGTACTAGATCAGTACTTGATGAGGTGGGACCCACCTCAAACCCCAACCTACAACCTGGAACCTTTTCTGAGAGTCCATGCAGTGGGGTAGAGTGGAGCACACCACTAAAGGGGTGGAGCTGATCTTCCCCACAAAGCAAAAATGGCAGTGGTTGTATAACCTCTGATCCCTATCTTAGCTGTTGGGGGGGAAAGCCTCCTGACAATTTAATGTGTATTCTGCCCATCCCCAAAAAAGTGAGTTTGCGTTGCTGCTTATTTATCCTAATTCAGGGTCAGCTTGGGCAGAATGGGTTGCTTTTCCTCCCTCTCCCAGCAATCTGTAAATCACTTCTTATCTGTCCTCTGAGGAACAGCATATATCTAGGCAAGTATAGAACAAATAGTTCCTGGGGGTGGCTGCTGCTCATGGGGGGGGGGAATTACTTTAGGCAGTGAGTGCTTAGAGTTTCTGCCAGCTGCCTGCAACTCTGATGTGTCCAAACTCTACAAAAACAAGAAAGTGAGCAGCAGCTTGGTCAGGCTTGGAGGGAACGGAATTATACTCCATGTTCCCTGCTTGGACTGGTCTGTCTCCATGCGGAGAGGCAGGGCCCCTGCCTACCTGGAGCTCAAGCATGCCCATATCTCAATAGAGTGTATTCCTATCATTGCAGCTTCTTGCAAAGAAAGGTCACCCTGGGGATCCATTTCAGTGCTATCAATTTGGAGTGAGGGTTTTGTCATGATGAATTTCCAGTGCTCATGTGCCCACTGGGTATGCATCAGCATTCACTTGTCCTAAAAGTCTAAATTGATCTTGATATTTAATACTAAAGTCCAAATTGATTGGCATATTTGGACTTTTGTATTTGACATCGCATGTGTCCAGTTCTGGGCGCCACAATTTAAAAAGGATGCTGATCAGCTGGAACGTGTGTAGAGGAGGGCAACCAAGATCATCAAGGGTCTGGAAACCAAGCCTTATGAGGAATGGTTGAAGGAGCTGGGTATGTTTTGTCTGGAAAAGAGGAAACTGAGAAGAGATATGATAGTCATGTTCAAATATCTTAAGGGCTGTCACATGGAAGAGGGAGCATGCTTGTTTTCTCCTGCTCTGGAGGGTAGGACCTGAAAGAAAGGAGACTCCAACTTAACACCAGGAAGAACTTTCTGACCGTAAGACCTGTACAACACTGTCTCCCTCAGGAGAGTGTGGGCTCTCCTTTCTTGGAGGTTTTTAAGCAGAGGTTGGGTGACCATCTGTCATGGAAACTTTAATTGAGATTCCTGCATCACAGAGGGGTTGGACTAGATGGTCCTTGGGGTCCCTTCCAATTTTATGATTCTATGGTTTGGGGGGTGGGGGGTTACCAAGCAATAGATCATCTTTCTTAACGTCAAGATGCATAATGAATGAGTTTCCTTTGCTAGTTTTTTGTTCTGTGTACAGAAAAATGCGGTACAGAAATGATTGAAACCTTAACTAGAATAGGAAATACAGGAGCAGGTAAAACACAACAGACAGCTGTTAATTATATCTAAATACACTAAATTCAGCTTCATCTTGGTCAGTGTGCATTTATTAGAATGTTTCTTCTGTCAATAACATGTGAGCTGAGCCCTAAAGTACTGGCCAAATTCCAATCCAGGTAATTATATTTGGCTGACCTATATTCCCCATTTAGCCTTAATGGAATGTTGTTCCTGATTCCCTTTTTTCCTTTAAAATTAAATATGAGTTTATAGTGCTGCAGACTCAAGAAGTCTAGTATATATGGATGAAAAGAGGACAATTTATTGAGAAATATTGATTCTTGCTCATCCTGTCCTTGATTCACGTCTACAAGTATATTAAATTGTACTAGTCCAGTTTTTCTTATGGAAGTTCTTATGGACTTTTCATGGAAAGTAAGTAACTAAGGGATACAGAAGGATTGTAGGAGCTTTGCCAACTATAAAATGCTGTTCCAGATGTTACTTGTGTAAGTTGAAGTTTTCAAAGTAAATAATACCAAGCAAAAAAATGGCACTTCAGATGCCATTTAAAAGGTTAACTCCTTTTTTCAGGCAACTTCCCATGGCATATATCTGTGGTTCCCAATTTGGGGTCCGGGGACTCCTGGGGGTCTGTGGCAACATCTCCTGCCAGAGGCTCACCTACCTTGTTAATTGCACAGTGAAATCCACAATGGTGATCCACAGATCACCCACCCTCTGCTCCCAACCAGGGCCTGCTGTGTTTCAAACAGAACCAGGATCCAGCACTTGGCATTGGGCTATTGCATACTGATTCTTGGGAAATGTTGACTTCTTTCCCAATTAAAGAAAGAGCTTTGATTAAAAAAAAAATCTAGAGTGTTGTTAGTAGTGGCTGCTGAACAGATTCTCATGGTACAGATGTAATTAATGAATGCACTTAATTTTTTTGTAAGGGCCATAGCTCAGTGGCAGAGCATCTGTTTGTATGCAGAAGATCCCTGGTTTAATTGCTGGCATTTCCAGGTGGGGCTGGGTATCTTTCTGAAACCTTGCCAGTTTCCCCTGCCAGTCAATGCAGACAGTACTGAGCCTTATGGACCAATGGTCCAACTTGGTGCAAAGCAACTTCCGGTGTTCCTTTGTAGGGCAGAGATTCTTAAGTGTCTTTTTGTGCTCCCCATCTTTCTGAAGTCATGTTCCATAGCATCTGGTGTCTTCGTAATTAAACGTTTAAAAGTCAGAATTAAAAGTATGATATTTAAATATAAAAGCTTCATTACATCAAAGGAAGTATAACAATACCAGGCCTTGTTGTGTTCTTCAAAACATATATAGGGATCACTAGATAGTGATAATTAAGGTTCCAGGCCTTTTAACTTCTGGACCCAGCACAGATCTAGTTTGTTTCTTCAAAACATGGGATAAATGTTATAATATACTTGAATGTACTTTTATGATAGCTGTACTCCATTAGGTATTCTTAAGAGTACCTTTCTAAGTATACTTTGTGATAAGCAAGTCCTACTGAACTCAGTAAAACTTCATTCCAAGTACCGTATTTTTTGCCCTATAGGACGCACTTTTCCCCCTCCAAAAATGAAGGGGAAATGTGTGTGCATCCTATGCAGGCTTTCGCTGAAGCCTGGAGAGCGAGAGGCATCGGTGCGCACCGACCCCTCTCGCTCTCCAGGCTTTGCGCAGCTCTCCGCAAGCCACGGGAGTCCGGCACCCGGCTCCCGCGGCTTGCGGAGAGTTGCCTGCATGCTGAAGCCTGGACGCGCTGAGCTCAGCGTGTCCAGGCTTCGCGCAGCTCTCCGCAAGCCGCGGGAACCGGCGCTGGGCTCCCACGGCTTGCAGAGAGCTGCCTGTTCTGGGGGCTGGGGTCGGGGGAAGCTGGGGGGGGATAATTCCCCCCCCTTTATTTCCCCCCCCAAAAAACTAGGTGCGCCTTATGGGACGGTGCGTCCTATAGGGCGAAAAATACGGTAATCATTTGTAGAACTGAGCCACCAACCTCTTTCCATAGCACAAAAGTGACTTGAACTCATTTGCTATATGTTGAACTGTCAAGGGTGTTTGCTTGCTGTACAGCAATTTATTTATGAATTAATAGGTAACTAATCTACTGGGAGGGTCTTAGTCAAATATAGGCTTAGTAGAAAGATAAAGCCAAACTGTATTTTTTTATGTTCTTTCTATATGTTTACCTTTAATGAAGTTACTTTATCTTTCTCTTAGGATTTATAAACATGGGAGACAAGCCCAGTGTATAGAAGGAGGTTGAAAATATGAATAGAGCTATTGTAATAGAAAGCAATGCATTGCCGGGTCACCTACATTTAGACAATTATTAACACACTGGACCCCTATATTTCTCTGCTTCCTTTCTTTTGGTTTTGTTTGCTTGGTTGCAACATACCACAGAGTTTGCAATGCAAACATTTTTTGTTGTTTCTGTCTTCTTTGTAACATGCACACTGCTTCTTCTGTCATGTAGTTCTAGGTTAGCTTCAAGCAAAGCAATGTCAATATGGAGCATTCCTTAGAGCCATCTGCATCAGTGTATGCCTCAATGACTGACTTTCTTGGTGTCCCGCCTGATTCATAACGTACTAAGCAAGCTCCTAAAATTCTGAACCCTAAAGGAATAATTCAAAGTAGATCAATGAATAACTAGGAACAGATAACTAGACGAAGTGCCAGGAAGCTGTTGTTTGTCGGCAGAATATCGTGGGAAACCTAATAAGGTCTTGCGGGCTTCAAAATAGTCATTGTCTTAAATGCATAGCTATGTCGCACATTCTTACCAACGTGATAAATTATAATGGAGTAAAACTTAGGCTTGCCGCCTACAGTCGTTGAAACTCTTTAAAAGAGAGTTAAGTTGCTCTCACAGAAAGCAGTGATGGCCATCAACTTGGATGGCTATAAAAGAGAATTAGACAAATTCATGGTTATCAGTGACTACTAGTCATGGTGGCTGTGTTCAGGGGCTTAGCATCTGCGATTACCTCCAGAGGTGCATGCACACACTGGGATGGGAGGCACCGCTGGGTGGATGAATGCCATCAGAGCCCCCTGCTTCCACTCCTGGGTCAGGCTTGATGGGGGGGGTGGAGCTGCCAGACCAGCATCAGAGAGGGGTAACGCCGCTTCTCCGAAGCTTTGCAAGGCCAGCATTAGAAATGGGCAACGCCTGGGTCAGCAATCTCTTGTCTCTCAATTAGTTATGGAAATTCCCCAGTAGTAGGAATCACAGCTACCTTGCATGGGTTTCACACGAGCTTTCTGGTCCATTTCCCTTTCATTTTCATTTGCGAACCACCTTGTGATCTTTGGGTGAAGGGTGGCGTGCAAATTTAATAAGTAGTAATAATTTTCATAATCCCGTTCTGCCCCATTTCCGCATGTACATTTTGATCCGCATATTAGTTGGCAAGATGAGAGTCAGCTCAGTTCATGTTGTGATTCATAAAGATCAAATTTCTCAAATATTGTTTATGTGCAGCAGAAGTTGTACGTGACCACAGAATCTCAGCCTAACATCTTGGCAGCTTTTAAACATAACAGCTAAATGGAACTTGCATGTTCAAAAGTAGCATGCCCCCGAGTATCAGCTCTTTGGGTATGCAAACACCGAGCTCTATTTCTGTCATTCCCTTCTTGTGAGATTGCCATAGGAATCTTGCTGTTTGGTGTTGAAAATAGAATGGACTTCCGGAGGCGGCGCGAAACAGCAATGGCGGTCCTCTTCAGTTGTTGAAGAGGGGCTCCGCGGAAAAGGGTCGTGCGCTGCGGCACAGCGACGACCCGTTTAGGAAAACCACGGGTAGAGTGAGCCCGTGGCCGTGGGATTCGGCGGGCACCAGGAGCGACCTCGGATACGCAGAAGGGACCCCGTAAGGGGCTCCGGAACGTGGAGGGGGTAGCGGTGCTGTGAATCCATCGCTCTTTCCGCGGAAGCGAAGCCGCGCGGCTGCTGCTGATGAGCGCTGACCTTTCTTCTTTGAACATTTGATTGGAAACAACAAACTCGTGAGTAAGAAATTTGAGGCTTTATTTGGACATCAAATTGGTGAATTTCGGCTGAAAGCGGGAGACGCTAAAAAGGAAGTCAGTCTTCCGTCCCTGTTTAAAGTACTGAGCAAAGTTTTTTTAAAGCGGAAGCGTTGAAAGGAGTTTAAAAGAAGTTGGAACTTACCCTGCAAGTTTGGATTTGATTGTGAGACTGTGCTATACCTCTCTATATTTTGTGGATTATAAAGTTATAAGCCCCAGCTCACGGGCTGCCTGGATACAAAGTAACATCAGACTGTGGCAACTGTGTATAGAGACATAAAGTTACATTGGGCTACTTTGCAGTTACAAAAAAGGAACTGTTGTTCACACCTTCGCAAAGAACCTTTATCATCTGCAGTTTAAAGTGAATTTAGAGGGTTTCCCCCCCTTATTTTGGATTTTACCATATTTGGGAATTAAATGGTGGAAACTTTTGGGGAGCTCCCCCTGCTGGATTGTGGAAATATAAACCTCTGAGAACTGCTGGTTGTTTTGGAAATCTTTTTGCCTGGATGATTGCTTTTCCCATGGGATTTACAATTTGACCTTGAAACCTAGACAGTTGTGGAATGAGTGTGGCAGGAAAAACAAGGGCTGCCAAGAAAGCAAAACAAACTGAACTATTGCAATCAACTTTGCCTGTGCAGCCACGTAGATCATCTGTTCCAATTGTGACAGGTCTGCAAGAAGGACAATTTAAACAGCCAGTTTTGGAGGATATGGCTGCAGGAGGATTAGACCCTATTTCTAAAGAAATATTGGATCAACTAGCAGCATTAAATAAGAAAGCTGATGAACAAGCGGCTAAATTTGACCAGGTTACAGCAACGATTAATAAGTTGACAGACCAAGTTGCTCAAAACACACAGGTGATAGGAAATTTTGAAAAGACTATATCAGAGAACCGAAAATTAGCTGAGGACGCAAACACGAAAGCAGACCAAAACAAAAAAAGGATTGAGGAATTAAGAGGGGAAGTAAGACCACTGAGTAGACAGGTCACTGAACAACAGGCCTATCTGTCTATGGCGGAGCTGAAAAACCGGGAAAGTAATCTTAGGATTAGAAATATTCCAGAACTAGAAAAGGAAGATTTGGCTGGCTTTTTGACTGCAGAAATATCCAAGTTCTGGGGTTTGGCAGAAGAGAAAGACTTCAAAATCGTCACCGCTTTTAGATTGGGAAGAGTGGCCAAGAAAGATAAACCAAGGGATTGCTTGATCATATTGAGATACAAGCAAGAAAAAGACAACATACTTGGCCTACATTTTAAAAACCCATTGGTGATACAGGGAAAGACAGCAGAAATCTTCAGAGACATACCAAAACAATTGTTGGACTTAAGAACTACATACAAGGATCTGGCAAGATTATTAAGAAACAACACAATCCCTTACAGGTGGGAATTCCCCCAAGGATTATCTTTTAATTTGAAAGGGAAGAAGGTGAGAATCAGAACAGCAGAAGAGCAAGAAAAATTCCTAAACGATCACGGGGAGGACCTTCGAAAAGGGACAGCAGGTACCTGGCCACCCCCCACGCCTGGTACAAAAGATCCACCTCCAGACATAGACGAGAAGGGAGACAACCCCATCGGCTAACAAGCTGATCCAGGATGTCTCTGCAGCTTTTTAGTTGGAATATCCATGGGGCAAATTCCCCTGAAAAAAGGAAAAGGATTTTTCACATTTTGAGGAAAGAACAACTAGACGTCATTTGTCTCCAGGAAACCCATGTGACTAGGCTCCACAGAAGAGTGCTAATAAACAAGCGACTAGGCCAAGAATTTATTTCATCAGCTAAAGAAAAGAAAAGGGGAGTCGTGATATATGCAAAGGAGAGCCTAGCACCAAAATTTGTGTTCAAAGATGAACAAGGAAGAATTTTGGCGATCGAAATACAATCACAAGGAGAAAAATTTTTGATAATTGGAATTTATGCACCAAATGAGGGGAAATCTGAATTTTATGGGAAGCTGCATGAGACAATGCTGGACCATATGGACTATAATAACATCATTCTGATGGGAGATATGAATGGGGTTGTCTCCACACACATGGATAAGTCACAAAATCAAAATGTGACTAAAGATGGCAGACTACCAAAGACTTTTTTTGAACTCACAGACAATATGGACTTGATTGATATCTGGAGGACAAAGAACCCCCTAGGTAGAGAGGGAACATTCTTTTCTGAGGCCCACCTATCCTGGACAAGAATCGACCAAATCTGGATATCTAGAGGACTGGCACCCAAGACCAAAAAAGTAGAGATCTGCCCTAAAACTTGCTCCGACCATAACCCCTTGAAAATGGACTTGAGACTTACACCAGCTGGATCCTTCAGATGGAGAATGAATGATGCATTGTTTAGAGACCAGGAGATAGTGAAGAAGGCCCAAAAGACGATGAAAGACTACTTTGAACTAAATTTGAACACTTCGGTGGAAAAAAAAACAATCTGGGACGCAAGCAAAGCTGTTATGAGAGGGTTTCTGATACAGCAGAATTCTATTAAGAAAAAACTCTGGAACGGTAAAAAGGACAAGATCTTGGAAAGGATAAAAGACGGAGAGAAAAAGTTGAGACTAAATCCAAAATCAAAAGAAGTTTTGAGAGAAATAAAATTCCATCAAGCACAATATGCAAAACTGATAAATCAAGAAGTTGAATGGAAAATCAAACAGATGAAACAAAGATCATTTGAATCGGCAAATAAATGTGGGAAGCTGCTATCATGGCAGCTGAAAAAGAGACAAAAACTGAACTTTGTTACCAATCTAGAGGTTGAAGGAGAATGTATTCAGAAACCAGAGGAAATTAGAAAGTGTTTCCAGAGATATTTTAAAAAATTGTTTTCCCAAGGACCCCAAGTGGAGACTGAAATAAATAAATTTTTAAAAAGCTATGGCCTACAAAAACTAACACAAGACAAACAAACTGACCTGAATTATAAAATAACCCAACAGGAAATCGAAAATGCCATTCAGAACATGCAACTAGGCAAATCCCCGGGCCCAGATGGACTTACCTCCAAATACTATAAGATATTGAAGGAATACCTGATTCAGCCATTGATGGAGGTATGTAATCAAATTATGGAAGGGAAGGGGGCACCAGAATCGTGGAAAGAGGCATTCATCACTTTGATACCAAAATTGGAATCTGAAAAGACTCAACTTAAGAACTACCGTCCCATCTCACTCCTAAACGTGGATTACAAGATTTTTGCTGACATTTTGGCAAATAGATTGAAAAAAGTCTTAAATGGAGTTATTCATAAAGACCAAGCAGGCTTTCTCCCTGGCAGGCATTTGTCAGATAATACTAGGAACATTGTTGACGTTCTGGAACTTCTACAGACAAATTTGAATACAAAAGCAGTTTTGATATTTATAGACGCGGAGAAGGCCTTTGACAATATATCTTGGAAATTTATGAAGAAGAATTTGGAAGGGATGGGAGTGGGAAGGGCGTTCCAAAATGGCATAGATGCAATATATTCAGAACAAAAGGCTAAATTGATAGTAAACAATGTGGTGACAGAAGAGTTTAAAATTGAAAAAGGAACACGACAGGGGTGCCCCCTATCACCCTTGCTATTTATTTCTGTCCTTGAGGTTTTGCTAAATTTGATCAGGAAGGATCAGCAGGTGGAAGGAATACAGGTCGGAGGAAAACAATATAAACTGAAGGCCTTTGCAGATGACTTGGTTTTGACATTACAGGAGCCGGTGTCCAGCACAAAAAGAGTATTGGAATTAATTTCTGAGTTTGGTCGGGTGGCGGGATTCAAGTTAAACAAACAAAAAACTAAGGTTTTGGCAAAAAACTTGACACCTTTAGAAATAGATGGGTTTCAGAAGGAAACAGAACTAAACGTTGTTAATAAAGTGAAATACCTGGGGGTCAACTTGACTGGGAAAAATTTGAATCTGTTTAAAGATAATTATGAAAAATGTTGGTCTGAAATTAAAAAGGATCTAGAAATCTGGTCAAGATTGAAACTTTCCTTGTTGGGAAGAATTGTAGCAGTAAAGATGAATGTATTGCCAAAAATGCTGTTTCTGTTCCAGACCCTACAGATCGTGGACAGAGTGGAATGTTTTGGAAAGTGGCAGAGGGACATTATGAAGTTTGTCTGGCAGGGCAAAAAGCCCCGAATAAAATTTAAAATATTAACAGATGCAAAGGAAAGAGGGGGTTTTGCCCTGCCGGACTTAAGGTTGTATTATGAAGCTGCATCCCTCTGCTGGCTGAAAGATTGGTTTTTGCTAGAAAACACTGATGTCCTAGATCTGGAAGGGTTCAACAATGCTTTTGGGTGGCATGCATATTTGTGGTACGACAAGGTAAAGTCTCATAAGTTGTTTAAAAACCATATTGTAAGGAAATCTCTGTTTTCTGTCTGGACTAAATACAAGGACTTATTTGAAAACAAGACTCCGAGGTGGTTATCACCGATGGAGGCTAAAGCCACAAAAATACTTAATATGGGGGGTGGCTGGGCAAAATACTGTGAAATAATAGAAAGAGTGGGTGACACTTGGAGGTTGCAGAGCTTTGAAAAATTGAAAGGGAAGGTGCGAGACTGGTTTCACTATGCCCAAATTTTAGAGATCTTTAAAAAAGATAAAAAAATTGGTCTCCAGGTGGAAAAATCAAAATTAGAACTAGAATTACTTGAACCTAAGACGAAAGTGCTTTCAAGAATGTACAACTTGCTGCTTAAATGGAATACTCAAGATGAGACAGTCAAATCAGCCATGATAAAATGGGCACAAGATATTGGATACAACATTATGTTTGAGGACTGGGAAAGGTTATGGACCACCGGTATGAAATTTACGGCATGTAGTGCCTTAAAGGAAAATATTATGAAAATGATGTACAGGTGGTACATGACCCCAGTCAAACTTGCAAAGATATACCATTTGTCTGATAATAAATGTTGGAAATGTAAGGAGGCTGAAGGAACTTTTTACCACCTCTGGTGGACATGCCCGAGGGTGAAGGCCTTCTGGGAAATGATTTATAACGAGTTGAAAAAGGTATTTAAGTATACCTTTCAGAAGAAACCAGAGGCCTTCCTCTTGGGCATTGTGGGCCAGAGGATACCTAAGAAAGACAGAACCTTCTTTCTATATGCAACGACTGCAGCAAGAATTCTCATAGCTAAATATTGGAAGGCACAGGAGCTACCCACACTGGAAGAATGGCACACACAACTGATGGACTATATGCAACTAGCCGAAATGACTGGCAGAATCCGAGACCTGGGAGAAGAGGCTGCGGAAGAGGATTGGAAAAAATTTAAGGACTATTTACAAAAACATTATAAGATATATGAATGTTAAAAATTTGCTAAGGTTTGAGGTAAATATGCTTCAGTATTGAAATTCGGAGTTGATAGAAACAAAGTTAATGATTGAGAAAAGTTTTAATTTCAGAGTGAATAATTAGATGAAAATACAAAAACACAGGAAACAAGGTATTAATTTGCTGTTTATATTTATTATAAAGAATGCAGGGATGGAGGAGATGGGGAAGTCCAGTGGATGATGAAAAAAAAAAAAAAGACTTCGAAAAATGAATTTTTTCTTGTTTAATTTCTTTTTCTTTCTGTAAAACCGCTTTTGTTGTGTTATTGATGATGGATTTAGATTCTGGAAAAAAGCAATAAAAAAAATTTATAAAAAAAAAAAAAAAAAAAAAAAGAAAATAGAATGAAGGGCTATGCTGGCTTTTGGCCTGAACCAAGAACACACGGTTTTTTTGCCCCTGACCAGTCATCTCTACTGGAGTAAGGTTTTCACAATATTTCTGTAGCAAGAGTGGGAAAACTCCAGCCATGGGCCATTGTTGGCCAGCTAGGGTGTCCAATTTGGCATGCAAGACCGTTTTCTCCAACTCCTGCTCACATGTCAATCATCTGGCATCACTTGTGACATCAGCTTATGGGGGGGAGGGGGGGTTTCTTCGTGTGCTGGCTGCATGCGTACCAAGGATAAATCATGCTCAGTTGGCTATGCATACCTGTTCCATGCATAGCCAAACCCAGTCAAAGCAAGCAGTCTCAATTTTTTGCAGGTATTGGCTGAGAGAGGGACTTTTTGGTCTCGTAGCAGATGCTTTCAAAATGCCAGCTTCTCCCCCACTCCATCAGATGATGGAGATGGGAGCAAGAAGTGCTTTGCTAGCCCGGTGCAGAGCATTGGGCCAGCAATGCTCCTTATACTACAGTTCCCAAGCACCTAACAGCTATTTGGGTGTCAGAAACTTGGGAGCCCTGAATATAGGATTTTGACACATGCATAAGATAACCCACCTGTTAATCACGTGGTGTCAATAATGGCATCATTTGATTGACAGATGGGTTGTGTCCCCCATCAGTGAAAGTTCGCCTGCAGGGTGGGTCAAAATTTTTTCCTCACCCTTATTCTATAGCTAATTAATTTAAGAAGCTGCAATATACCAGAGTGAGAAATTTGAAATACTCATCTTTGGACCCTGTGGTCCTCTCTGTAAGGCAAAAAGTATTGGATTTGAGTCTAGCTGCTTATGTTTAATACTGCTGGCAAGAATTTTAATTTTTGTACCACACTCTTATAAAAGAAACAAAAATTGCAGCAGCAAGAGTTGTTGCCATTTTGAACTGGTGGGCATGTCCCCCAAAGCCAGTGGGCCACTTGTCAGTTGCCTGAATTCATCATAACATCAAATGAGCTGTTTTCCTTTGCCCGTGCAGTTTGGCATCAAGCTGTATGGACAAAGAATGTGTTTTTCTGCGGAGCCTGCCTTAGGTGCCAGTCAACTGATCAGCACTTCAGTTCCAGTAGTACCAGTAAACAAAACATTTGATGACACATTGGCCCCTCATATTTGACATCAGAGAACACTAGAAGCTGTGCAAAGGGAACTGAATTTGACCAACAGGTTGTTTCTTATCTCCCCTACACACACACACATACACACCACCCACGGGCCAAATTTGAGAGATGGACAGCACTTTGTATCACCAACAACCATCTCATCAGTGGAACTTCAGTTCATTGCATTGTTATTTTCAGTCAGCTTATCTTCGGTGCTTCAGAAGCCAAGTGTGAAGCACTTCTTTAGCTCTATAAATCAACTGATCATTAGGACTACAGAAGAATTGCATGCTAGCTTTAGAAGCCATGACAATCTGCTGATTGGTACTTCAGAAGCCCCTTTTGGCCCAGCTAGCTTAAATGAAGAGGCCTGGCGGGCCTAATTAGATCCATGGGCTGGAGGTTCCTTAAAATTAATTATTGTGAAGCTTTGTGGCTTGTAATAGACTTTGTGGAAATATTCCTCAAAAAGCACTTATATTCTTGGGGTCAAATAAATCTCATGTCTTCCACTGACACATTTTTCCTTTTTATTTTTAGCATGGCGACAGAATTATACCTTCCTGACTAGATATCACTGTTTAACAACACAAGTTGTGCAAACGTGTTAGATGAAGTGAGTCATATGTATGAAGTTATTTTTAGACTTTTAATTTGTGCTATACAGAATGTAACGGGGGGAGATGGTATACAGCTAGAGCCCTTTATTATGGCTTACAGAGCTCGTGAACTCATCATGCCTTTAAAAGATGACTAAGCAAGGGGTCTGTTAGCACTTCCAGGAATTTACAGACATGACTCATGCATCTATTGTCTACAGACATAGCACCAAGGTATCTGTGAGTCAACTTGTTTGGAAATAGTATTTGCAGCACTTGACATGAATGCTAACATACTTTTTATCTACAAAACATGAAAAAAACACTTAAGCATGGTTTTGCAAAGTTCAGATTCTCAAGCCAAATTCAGGCAGTCTTTGGGCATGTAGCAAGCTGTCTGAAATGTTTGCATATGCTGGTGTCAGCATTTTCTATCTTTATTAGAGCTGTTCCTTGATCTAATCTAGGATCGCCAGTAATTCTGCGTAGAAGCCTTGGGTTTATCTTTGCTCCCCCTTTTCTGTTGCAAAGCCTTGTCACTTCTATATAGCAACATCTCTCTTTCTCCTCTTGGTTGAAACTCAAGGTTTGTGCTCTAGTCATCTCCTGCCTTGTCTAATTCAACCTTATTTTGGAAGGAGAATTATGGCTAGAGGTGAGAGAACTGAGATGTGCCAAAGTTATTCTCATTCAGTCCAAATGATCCCTCTCCTCAGTTTTCTACACTGTGTTCCCAGCTCCTTCCCACCATCTGGTAAAAAAACTCCTTGCTCTTACCGCTAAAGCCCTGTCACATCCTCCACCCCATGACTTTCGTTCCTCAGACTCATATTGCCTCTTCTGCTCAAGTGTTCTGCTTTTTTAAGTTTTTCTGCCCTTCCTTTCTTGCGCACTGAATCCCCTCCTAGGACTACATAGTTTTAACTCCCAATATTTGTTCAAAATCCCTCATCAGACTTCTCCTGTTTTTTTTCTATAATTTTTATTAAATTTTCTGTTTTACGTTTTAGAATATTCATTTAAACAACCTTAAAATATCAATGACTTCCCTTCTTCTCTTTCCATGGTTAATTTTGCATAACATAAATCCCTGCATATTTTACATAAACTGAACCATTCAGTATTCCATTATTACATCCATCAAAGCTTATTTACACTGTTGAATTTATCTTAATGCTGCCAACGTTTTCAAGTGTACACAATTTCAATAAACATTTTCCAGTCTTCTTTAAATGTATGTTCTTCTTGTTCTCTTATTCTATGTGACAGGTCCGCAAGCTGCGCATATTCCATCAGTTTAAGTTACCATTCTTCTTTAGTTGGGACCTCGCTCATTTTCCAGCCTTTTAAGCCTTTGGCTGGTAACCTCAGCTGGTAAAAATCCCCATGTTATTCCAACTGCTGCTGTCAGCTTATCGGCCCAGGCTTCTGGGGATGAGAGAGGTGTATTGGCTACCTGAGTTCTTGTTCTTGCTGGTTTAATTTATAACTGGAATGTTGTGTTTAGTTTCCTATTTTTTATTTTATTGCTACGTTTTGTTTTGAATTTATGTCTTTCTGCCCTAGGACCTTTGGGCAAAGGGCCAAGCTTAATTATTTTTAAGAAATAATAGTGTCTGTGCATATCTTCCCCTGTCCCCCTTGCTTTTCCTTTCTCTCTCCTCCTCCTGTTGGACTTCCCGTAGGTGAAATGTAGGCTGTTTCAGATTTGGTAGTATGAGAGTCAGTGTGGAGTAGTAACTAGAATGTTGAAGTAGAACTGGGACAGACACGGTTCAGATCCCTGCTCAGCATGCTTCTCACTGTGTTACTTTGGCCTGTGTCTACAACTTGGCCTATGGCTGGTTGTGAGGATACAGGTTGCGGGAACAAAACATCTATTCTACCTCAAACTCTTTGGAAGGAAGGCAGAATACAAATGTAATGAAATAAATACATACCTGTATGTATGCATAAATAAATACATTCCAAGGCCACTGCTTGTGTTAAACTTTTCAATTTTGTATCTAGTTATATTGATCTCTTATATTTCATGTGGGGTGAGTTCTCGTCTTCAGAGGTGGGTCATGAATACAGGGAGCGAGGGGAAACTTCTGTAAGAAATTGGAAATCAGCTGGGACTAAGAAGTGAAATTGTTCACAGGAGATTTGGGGTCAGGAGAAGCTGCACGTTAAGGAGGAATTATAGAAGTACAAATGTACTATGGGCAAGAAAGCTGAGAAGGCATGGGGGTCAACTTGATCGTGCACATTGATTCAATAACTAGACATAATAGAACCTTGGTGGGGGTTTTTTAGTTAACTGGAAGAAGCCTTTTCTTCCCTTTTCTTCTGAAACAGTCCTGTGGTTGGGGTGGGTGTGGGATTCAGCAATCACTGAAAGACTAATCACCGCAAATGAAAGCTTTTCTGAATTGACAGTCATGTCTCTATTATGCTTTTAAACATGACTTCAGTACTATATACTTTGCTCTTAAAACAAAGCTTTTGACTTACTTAATAAGAGGAAAACTGCTATTAGTGCCTTTCTCAGTAAGTCAGAGGTTTTAAAAATCTAGATAATGGGGAAACTTAGGATTCTTGAGTAAAAAGACAAATGAAACTAATACAACAGATACTGTTAACTTTCTTCACTGAAGTTTTATTATCCTCTCTCACTGCTTTATACCACTTGCACAAAGAAATTTTGCTTTTAAAAGAAACCTGATGCTTGAGGGAAAAGTAATTTAAAATAACAACCAAACACATAAAGGAAATGGAATTTAAATACAAAGCGCAAACAACAAAGAATAGAATCATAAAATTATAGAGTTGGAAGGGATCACAGGGGTTATCTAGTCCAACCCTATGCAATGGAGGAATCTCAACTAGATCATACAAGGCAGGTGGCCATCCAGCCTCTGCTTAAAAGCCTCAAGGGAAGGAGAGCATTTGTGGCCCCCACCTAGAGCTTATAAAACAATTTGAAACAAAATAAAAAAATTCCTTCCAGTAGCCCCTTAGAGACCAACTAAGTTTGTTATTGGTATGAGCTTTCGTGTACATGCACACTTTTTCAGATACTTTCGTGCATGCACATGAAAGCTCATACCAATAACAAACTTAGTTGGTCTCTTAGGGGCTACTGGAAGGAATTTTTCAATTTTATTTCGACTACGGCAGACCAACATGGTTACCTACCTATAACTAAAACAATTTGAGTTTGTTGAGTGAAAGGAAGCTTTACGTTGTCATAATGTTAAAGTTTTGCTGTGGGTGTTACACTGATAAGCTTAGAAGTTTCTTAATCTGTTTGTCAAATGAGAAAGATGAAAGCAAGAAAGAACAAAATCCCTTAACCCATCGTCTCTTTCTTCTTTGCAGTTGACCTCCCACTCTATTTTCCTCGGGACCAGCCAACATTAACGTTTCAGTCTGTCTACCACTTCACTAACAGTGGGGAGCTCTATTCGCAAGCCCAGAAAAACTACCCCTACAGTCCACGTTGGGATGGCAATGAGATGGCCAAAAGAGCAAAGTAAGTCATCTCTCTTTCTGTGGGGTAATTCTGCAAGATAATATACATGTAGTTTGCTTTCTGTTTGAACTAGCTAACCACCTCTGAAATGTGATTAGGGGAAAGTGAGGCGAATGAAGCCTTAAGCTACTTTCTTACATGCAGATACGCTCTGCTCCATTCACTTTCTTCCCTCCAGACCTTTTCCTTACTGCCAAACTTTAGCTCCTTTTCCTTTTAGCTCCTCTCCCTGTTACATGACCTTCCAATTCTCAGGTGTCCTCCTTAAATGAAGTGCAAATTTGTCAAGTACATCCCAGGGCAGTTCCCAGCATAAAAATGATAAACATAAAAATGGGGTTTTCATCTCCTCAAGTCCTCCAGTTGTTGACTCTGCCATTCATTGCCTTCAGCTCCTTGAAATACCAAGGAGCCAACATGACTCAGTGACTTGTTGACATGGTAGCATGAGTAGCATGAGTAATCTCCCAATTTCCGGCAGGACCACTGGACAGATCTGTGGGAAATTCCCCCAGGGACATTAGGAAGCTATCTGGCTCCATACATCTCCAGTGGTAGATGTTTCCATTGGCCCCATACCCTGCAGCATACAGCCCAAGCCTGATTAGAGGGTCATAATATCCATGACAGCAGTCTTTGTCAGCTCCCCCACCAAACACTAGTACAGAAAAGCAGGTCTAAAGTGTGTCCTGCCACATGCATTTTGCCAGATATAATCTGAGACAGACCCATGGTTGTCATGGCAGTGATGAAATTTTGAGCTGCTCCAAATAAGGTTGCCTCAGCATGTATATTGAAATCCCCCAAAACTATAGCCTTGGGGTTCTCCACACCACTTCCACCAGCTCAAGCAGGCATGTAATTGTTACTTTTAGCAATTTTCTTATTCTGAAACCTGTAGTGGGATTATACAATTGTATTTATCCATTTTATTGTGGCAATATTGAGCAGATCTACATCGTTAAGCCACTCTTTGTTTTGTTTCACTTTTCATCAAGGGCCAAAGTATTTGAAGTAAAATGAATGGAAGATTTGAGATTGGGTGATAGTTGACTGTATTGGCCAGGTCTAAAGATATTTTTTAAAAAGCAGTTTAATAACTGCCTCTTTCAGTGGGTCTGGGAAGGCTCCCTCACAGAGGGCAGCATTCACCACCTCGCAGAGCCCATCGCCCAGCCCTTCCCGGCATGCTTTTATTAGCCAAGATGGGCAAGGATCAAGGAAACAGGTGATCAGTTTCACTCGTCCAAGCAGCCTGTCCACATCCTCGGAGGTAACAGATTGGAATTGATTCCATGCAACTCGACTAGACAGCACTCTAGCACTCTCCTGCCCCAGCCCTGCTCCCACTGTGGAGTCTACCTTTTTCCGAATCTGAGTGACTTTATCTGCAAAACTTTGCAAAATCATTGCAGGAGATCTTGGGGTCTTTACCAGGCCCCGATGGCAAAGGTGGTTCTGTTAAATTGCGAACCACCTGAAAGAGCCTCCTGAGGATGTGAAGAAAGTTCTCTTCGTCATTGCTATCGCCACTTGGTAGGCTCGATATTGACCTCCAACCCGTGTCTGGTCCGATTCAGAATGAGTTTTCCGCCACCGGCGCTCTAGCCGTCTCAGCGATTGTTTCATCACCCTCAGCTCCGGGGGAAACCGTGGGGCTGACTGGGCTTCATGCAATTGGAGAGGGCGTTTCAGAGCCATACAGTTGATAGCCCTGGTTAACTCTGCATTCCAGTGGGCCACCAGGGAATCAGCTGAAAGGCCATCAACATGGGATAAAACATCCCTTACCACCCTCTGGAAACCGTTTGGCTCCATTAAAGGGGGGGGGCAGACCATCGGAATCAGTCCCACCTCCCTGCAGAGGTGAAGGGTCGCAGAGAAGTCCAGTTGCACCAGGAAATGATCTGACCATGGCACTTCCTTTGTTTCACTTTTACTGGGTGTCAGATCACCCACGTCAGTAGAAGTGAACACCAGGTCTAAGGCATGTCCGCGACTATGAGTTGGACCAAACTTATTCAGGAACAGCCCCATGGAGGCCATGTTTTCCACGATCCCGAGCGGCTCCTTGTAGGTGCTTTCTATTGACTTGTCAAAATGCAAAAATGTTGAAACAGCAACATGTTAGAGATCAGCAAGTTGCAAAAATAAAATAGGTTTGATCACCTTGAAATGTAGCAGAAAGCACCGTTCAGTTTAGTTTAGTTTAGTTGTGATTAATGGATGAATATGCTGATACCATTGTATAAACTCAGCAAAATAGAAATGTTTTTGTTACATGTGGATTGCTACATGTAATTAGTTCATTGGCTCCATTGCATTTGATCCAGAAACTGCAGTTGGTGCAGAATGCAGTTGGGGGGGTTACTGGGTTGTTGTTTTTATTTTGATTATATATATTGTGGTTTTTATGTTGATCTTTTCTGTGAACCGCCCAGAGATCTCCGGGTATAGGGTGGTATATAAATCCAATAAATAATGATGATGATGATGATGATGGTGGTGGTGATGATGATGCCACACAGTTGCGGTCAGGAGGGAGACCCTGCCAGTATATAACATCTTGTTCAGATGTTGCCGATTTGCTACCAGGCCAAGTTCAAGTTGTTAATATTAGCACATAAAGCCCTTAAGAGTTCGGAATCAGTTTACTTGTGGGGTCATCTTAATCCATATATGCCCACTTGACCGCCTTGATCTGCAGAACTGGCATTATGGCAGGTGTTGCATAATACTCACTCCGCACTGGTAAAAAATTCCATCTTTTAGTCTGGCAGCACCTGCACTTTGGAACTTCCTGCTGATTGACATCAGGCAGGGGCCTTCGCTGTACTTTTATCAGGACGTGCTTAAAACATTTTCATTTAGTCAAGCCTGCCCAGACAAAGAGAATTTACATATGTTTTATTTCTTTTTAACTACTGCTGATTTCAATCATATTTTGAATGTTTAAATACCTGTTTTTAACTGGATAAAATCATTTTTGATTTTTTATATATTTTTTGCAACCCACTTAAGAGGGCATTTTGTTTGTTTTGCTTTTACAGTCAAGCAGTATATAATTTTGTTAATAAATGAATAATTTTTGCCAGGGGAATATAAAGAACTATAATTCTGCCCTCAGTTAAGTCTGTGGTCAGTGACATGATTGTTTTAAATTAATCTAAGGATGAATAAAGTGACTGGTAGAAGTGCCACCAGATAATTAAGGGGCTTCTCACTTCATGTTTTGCTTTATTTTGAAGCATGTGGGCTGGTCGTGATTGCTTGAAGGTATAGATTACAGTTCAGGATGAGCACATGGAAATCTGAAAGCACCCTGGGAAGGGAATGAGATTCCTTGTCATTGTGAACAAAGGCTGTCAATTTAAGGTGACATCCTTGAACCTGTGAAACAGCTTCAGCTATGGAAAGACATATTCGGTAATATGTGAAGGGAACTGTACACCTGCATTTGCTTCACTGTTGAAGGCAAACAGGTTCTGAATTCAGGCTGGCTGATTATTCTGTTTCGCTTTTTGCTTATTTTTGCATAGTCATGGAAGACCATAAAAAACCTCTCACATAGGAGTGCAGTATACAGCATTTTTAACTATCTGCAATGGTGAATTGCAGCATAGTTAACCAGTGTGGTTGAGAATTCGTACTTTTATAAAATACAGAAATGTCAAATAGTACCTGTCCTTATGGTGATATACTGCAGTGGGAACTTTTAAAGACATCGATCCTTCATGGGAGGCGCTGCCAGTTTAAACATGCCTACCTTTTATTGTCTTGTTGGGTGTGTCCTTATTATCTTGCCCTTCCAGGGTTCTGGCATGGGTGTTACTCAGAAGATCAAGAGAAGCAGTTATAAATCAATATCATCTCTCACAAAATATTACGCAGCATAGACAGGTGTAGTAGTATAAGAATTCGCAGAGGTCACTGTAAATTCTTATTATAAGACCTTTTTTAAAAATGAACAAGTTAAAATCCAGTGCCTTCACAATTTCTTCAAAAGTTTGGGGAAGACATCATAAAAGAAGATCATTTTGTATTCCCTCCTTTTCACTGCTTCTGGTTGTGCTCTCTGCCCTGACCATTGGACTGACAAAGCTGTTCGTATAATCAAGCAATAGCCTTCAAATGTGAGGTCAGTGGTATGTTCCTCCTAATACCATCGGCTGGAGGTTGAGACCAAACATTTTTGCCTTCAAATGTGGGTTTCCCAGAGGCATCTCTCCAACTACTGTTGGAATCAGGACTAGATCCTGGGCTGGGTGGACCTTTGATCTTATCCAACAGGGTTATTCTTATGCCAGGATTTAAGATAGTAATGCTATGCACAAAATAATCCAATTCATGCTTGCAAGGAACCAAGCCCTGTTTGTTAGTCTTGATATTCAGAGGTTGGGTTTATTCTGTTAAGTCCCTCGTTAGGAACTTGAATGTTCATTTTTAGCTTTCATTGTGCATTAAAGTCATATGGGGAACATTTTCATTTAAGAAACTTAGAATCTTTTTTCAGGTTTTCTAATTTTTTTCATAAAAAATAGGAAATGCCTATAAAATCTCTTGGTCAGGTTTCATTAGTAAAAATAATACAAGTCGATGGTTGGGTTTTTTACAGGCTATTTTATCAACTTTTGTTATTTAATTTTAAGTGCCATTGTTGAGTGAAATGGTTGAGTGGCGCTATGGTCTAAACCACTGAGCCTCTTGGGCTTGCCAATCAGAAGGTTGGCAGTTCAAATCCGCACAACGGGGTGAGCTCCCATTGCTCTGTCCCAGCTTCTGCCAACCTAGCAGTTTGAAAGCATACCAATGCAAGTAGATAAATAGGTACCGCTGCGGCAGGAAGGTAAACAGTGTTTCCATGTGCTCTGGCTTCTGTCACAGTGTTCCATTGCACCAAAAGCAATTTAGTCATGCTGGCCACATGACCCAGAAAGCTGTCTGTGGACGAAAGCTGGCTCCGTCGGCCTGAAGCGAGATGAGTGCCACATCCCATAGTCACCTTTGTCTAGACTCAACCATCCATGGGTCATTTACCTTTACCTTTTTTACTTTTTATGTTCAAAACACCCACCTTCTTTCTCTTTGCCTGTTTTCATTTATAAATTCTCTCTACTTACTTACAAGCTTTCTCCATTTTTGCTCTTGCTTTTTATATACAAAGTGACTCCATATATTTCCCCTTGTAAAGCCTTTATTTATGTCCCGTATTTACAAATGGGGACAACGCACAGTCATATCGTCCTGAAAAATCTTGTTTCCTCTCTTAAAGAGATTTATGAATTCTTAGTTTGAAAATAAATATCCACTCCTGAAATAAATATGTATGAATGCCAGTCTGCTGTAACAGCGGCATGATTTGAAACTGTTTGTTTTTCTGTCTTACCCAGTTTGAGTTGCTATCTTCTTTGAGGCCTGTATATAAATTTCCTTGAGTATGAATGAAGTAGTATGGAGCAAAATGTAAATAGTAAACAGAACAACATGTGGGTCTTTTCTGCTTATCTATTGCCGTCCATATGCCTATTTGTGGTCAAGTCAAATTAATGAATAGGAGACTTCGTGGGGAGAAAATGTGAGTGCATTGGTAAGGTTGTGAGCTGGAGAAAGTTGAAGGAAGTTAAAGGAGAGACAACAAACTGCATTAAAGGAGCAAAACAAGGAAGCGTGAGAAAGTAGCTAGGACCATTTTAAGGGTGGAGATAGTTATAGAAGAAGGTAGATTGCATTGGATTGACCCAGAAATTCACTCTGACTTTAATGACCTATAAGAAAAACAGAAGATTGGGGGAAAGAGGACATCTATAGATTAGCCGTCAAGAGTAGTTCTACTCTCGCAACACAAACGCTGCTTTTGCAGAAAAGGGGAATGCATGGAGACAGCTGCAGGCCAGTGTACTGAAACATACAGTTCATGGTAATCTATGGTGGGCATAAAATATATAGCTAATTGTGAACAACCATGCTCCTATTCATGGTATAGATATAAAGCAGACCCAGGATTTTTGTTTCCATGGGAAAAAATGTTGTGTTTTTCTCTTCTTAAGTAGGCATTCATGTCTATGTAAACAGAACATACAGTCTCTCAGCCTGCAATTTTATGTAGGAATATTGTAAATAAAGCTTACTTGTTTGTGCACGTAATACTTAGCTATTGGAAGCATGCCGGATTAGTGTCTGTTCTCAGTTACGCTTTGTTCGGTTCCAGAAAAATCCCATGAGGCTTCAGGAAATGCAGGCGAGGCTTGGTGTTAGCCATGTTTCCATACCGTAGTCTAAATTCTAAAAAGTGCAAGTTAGGCATTTCCCACACATCTAGGCAAGGGCAGTTAAAATGTTTCAGCATCTTGTGAATCTTGTCCTTGTCTATGGGGGAGGGAAGGAGGCAAAATTCTGGCTCATTTGGGTGCAAAGAAGCTACATGTAGGGCAATACTTGGTTAACTCTGAGTGAACCATTTCAGAAACTTGAAAGTAAGACTTCTGTGGTTGGCAACTCCTTGCCCCTCCCCTTGATTAGTGAAGCAGGATAAATTATGCAAAAACACAAATATGGTTTATTTCAGACCTGGTATCCATATTCTGTATTGTTAGGCAGGTACTGGAGCACCAGTGCCTTGGTAGGTTCTGCCATGCTGATGATGCTTGCCCACCCTCTGATCCCCCAATGACCATAGTTCACCTGGAAGCTACCATTTTCTTTCCACAGTGTCCAGGGCATGCAGATGGGGGGAAAGAGGGCTTTCAGGGGCAGCTGACATATGATTGTGGCATCTGGAATCTTATCCTGTCACCCCAAGTGGCATAGATGACAACATCCAGTGCATGCAGGAAAAAGAAAATGTCAGATGCCAAAAAGCTCCATTGCCACTCCTTTCAACTGCTATTCTTTGCAGTTTAAAGTTGAAGAAAAAAACGCTCTTCTGCCATGTTCCAGGCTATGCTTCTGGCAAACCTTAGGAAGGAACTCGGTGATGTGCACTTTTCAGAGGGCACTTTAAACCTGAAGCCAACAGGAGAGCTTCTTTTTTGAAAGTACCTGCCAACCACATTTTCTGTGAATATTTTTAGCGTTAGAAATAATATTTTAAATTTAAAAAAATTGTAAGGAGAAATTTTAACTCGGCTGAAATGACTTTTAATCAAATGGATTAATTAACTAAACACTGCAAATCTCATTAAAAGTATTGATAGTGAGATTTCATTCCGGGAGCTGGAAAGTAGAGTGGATTCTGGGAAAGAACCCTAAAGGTCCGCATTTACTTCCTTTGAGTTAATGAAGCCTACCCTCCTTAAATTTGCACACTTTAATTTCAAGGAATTGTTCACTAAATAAAATACAGAGTTACTGATGGGATAAAATGCCAACATCCAGAAAGACGAAAGTAGAAGGAAGCGACATTTTACTCTAATATCACATAATGCTTTATTATTAAGATACTTAATGCATTATTAGCTTAACAGCTCTTGTAACAAAATCCCCTTTAATTAGATAGATGCTGTGGTAGAGACAAATAAAAAACCAGTGGACCAAAAACGAATGCAAATGATGGCCTGTAATGGAGCAGCAATCTATATTGCAGTGAAATCTGTGTATGTTCATGACGGTGGGTGGCATTACAGTAGTGTCTGGCTAGTTGAATCACATTTTTCATGTACATTTTGAAAAGTGTCGTCTTGGATAGCTGAGTGCAGCTCTTAAGACATGGTATGTTGGTTTTTGACAGGTGCCTGCCAGGGATCTTCAGTGCTGTCATGCATAATGTGGATTTCAGCCAAATTAGGAGGGTTGGGAAACTTATTTCTGGTCACTTCTCATTAAATCTTTGACTTTGGCAAAGGAAAAACAATGATTAAAGATGTAATGCCATGGTGGGAGATAAGCATATGCGAAATTCTTAACGGAATACAGGGTTTTCTAAATAACGAATATGCAGTATTGAAACATTCCATCTCAGCATTGTTGTAAATAGCAAAATTTCAAGTATTAGGTAAGGTATATAATTACATTTAGATTATTTTATTCAATGAAAGTATAGGATCTCTTATGACAGACAGTACTTTTTTTTTTAAGTGTAGCTTCCCTCCAATGCCCAGAAATGAGTACTCTTTAATTATGTAGTGATCTACATAGTGGAATTCTTCAAAAAACAATTTCTGCTCTCCAGAATGTGAACTGAATATCTGGAGAGAGATATTTCTCTGCTATTTCCTTCTGTACCCTAAATATGTGTGTGGAGACCTTGAAAATGAGCATGCATGCAGCATGCATCTTTTGGCCTGAAGGAAGAGGGAAAGAAATCCAAAAGAAGCTGAAGAATTGTTGCTAACTAATATTGGTTTTAACTTGAGTATTCATCTATTGCAGTAGAATATGCTAAACTAGAATACTGCCATGCTAAATATTTGGTATTTTTCATACGATCCAGTAGTAAAATACTTGAACAGCAGCAGTGCTTCCAGTGACTCCCATCTTCATAGAGAGTCTTTGAGTACAGTTGCCCAACTACCCATGGATCCACCGGAGAGTAATACCGTATTGGCCCGAATATAAGCTGTACCCGAATATAAGCCACACCTTTAAAATTGGAGGTGGGGGGAAGAAAAAAAGAAAAATATCCCAAATATAAGCCGTTCCATTCCTCACTGCTCCTGGCTGCATACTGGGGATGGAGGGGAGCCGTGCTGCGTTGCAGTCCGCCTTTCCCCTTCCTCACTCTCTCCCTTCCTGGCCTTGGGGACAGGGGACTATGCACGGGGCGGGCACCGCTTTGCCATGCTCCTGGCTCTGTTTGCCCCACGCTCCTGGCTGCATACCATAAGGTTGTGAATATAAGCCACACTTTAACTTTTCATGGTCGGAATTTTGGGGAAAGTGAGACTTATATTCAGGCCAATACGGTAATACTTAGTCCCCTTTTAACCAGTTTACCAACCAAAAATGACTGGGAAAGTTTCTTTTTGGAATTCCATAGGAGCTTGTCACACAACCAAATAGAAATGATGAGTTGATCTCTGCATTTGAATCTGGAAACTGATACTGTCTAGATTTATGACAAATAATTGCCTGTTCTGGAAGGCACATGTATAATGACTTAGAAAAACAAACACATTCAGTTTAATTATAAAATAGTGTGTTTGATGGACCAACCCAACAAGATGCTCTCCTAGAACACACAAAACTTTTCATCTCTTAATGTAAACTTTTATGTCCCATGAGGACAGTCAAACAGAACTACATAGGAAACACAACTACACAGTCAAACACAACTACACAGCATAGGAAACAAAATATATGGAATTTTCCTTTACTTTTTTGGAACAAAAGAATTGTAGATGACAATAATTAGAAATAGAAAAAGATTTTAGAATGTTAATTTGAATGTAAACAGAGCTTAATTTGAATGGAAGTTGATTTTTAATAAGGCTACTTCTTTCGTTAAGCATAATTAAAATGTTTTACGTGACCTTGGGATGTTCATAAACTTTGTTTATTGAGCAAATGCTTAACGTAAGACTTTCTTTTCTAGATCATAGGGATACTTCTGAGTATAATGATACATTACAGTTCCATCTAATCCTGTTATGAAATGTGACCTACATACCAAACCACACTTGAAACAATAACTATTTGCAGTTTTAAATTCTCGTTGTTTGTCGGAATAAACAGGACTTTAAAACTGCTAGGCATACATAAGTTAAAACGAGACGAGTCCATAAACATTTCATTGTATTCTTTTGTCCCACTTTTAGTTAGAGTGACTGTCACACCAGCTGTGACCTGGGGACATGTGATCAGGCTCTCTCATTAGCCATTGGCAAAGTTGGGCAACTTCCAGAGACCATGCATTAGAAAGGTGTGTACTGCTGATTGGACATCCAACAAATTGCTGCTGAACTTTAGAATAAACACATAGTGGAGGATCTGTGTGCACATGCCGCGGCTGCCTGTGTAGGTGGCAGATATGGAGATGAGGGAGACCAAGGATCCTAGAGCCATGCAGTTTGATTGCCCAGTGGTAGAGTGGGTTACTTCCTCTCAAGCTGGCTCCCCAGAGTCCATTTGTTGCAGAAATTGAAGAATCCCGCAAGCTACACCATCGAGACTTTAGGCATTGCTGTGTAGGAGCTCAAGTTCTAATTCACAGAACTTAAGCTCCTGCCTGCTGTACCCTCTCATGCTCCTAGCATCAAGTAGCAATTTTGAACTCTGGCAGTCACCTCTGACCCGCCCCTCAGCAGTTTCAGTGCTTGATTGCCACCACATATGCCAGAATCAGCTTGCCAGAAATAAGCTCACCAGTCTGACAAGGGTAGTGCATGGAGATTGGTCCCAGAAGGGGACAACAGTGTCAAAAATTGTACAGCAGTGAAATAGCAGCCTGTCTCAGGATCAGGATGAGGGTCCCCCATGTGAGTGAGTATCTCTGGATGGTGGCCTTTACATGTGTGAGAGGATCTGTCTCAATGTGTTGCTTGCTTGTATGTGTGAATAAAAGAGGGTATGTCCATCTGTCAGTCCGTGTGTCCTTTGTGGGGTTGTGCAGAAGCCCAGCATAGACCTTGCACGTGAGCTTTAAAATAATCCATTTGAGCTGCAGCGCAGGTCAATAATTCCCTGATTTTTTTTATTCAGAGAACAAAACCATCCATCATATTTATCTTCTTAGTGCCGTCTATGCCCCACGATGTTTACATGACAGGTCACTACTTCAGTGGGCTTACAATATAAAATTGATACACGGAAACAGAGGAAAGGAGGAAATGGAGGCAGGGGTATGTTACTGTTCCTGAGTGATCTGGAAACATACCATTTGAGGGGAGAACTTCATAGGCAGTTTTCTTTCCTGCCACACTGCAACAATCAGTTGATTAGGAAAGACATTTGTCCTATCACTTTTTGAGTTAAATGACTAGTGGCAAAAGATGCTGTGTTGTGTTTGTACTTCAGACATGAAGGTGCACGTGGTTTTTATTTTATACATCAATACTCTGCCATTCTTCCAAAGAGCCCATAGCTCCTTGTGTGTTATTCCAAAGCAGTCGCCAACGAGGCAGTGCACCGAAACAACGAGGAGCCAAAAAGTTTTGAAGTGTTTTTCCATGGCACGGGATGCAGTGACTCTGTTTCACTTTCCACAAAAGCCATGCAGATGTCTGTCCACTGCTATGGCTAAAAGACCTCTTTGGGATCAGTTTCTACATGTTCTCAAATTTCACCTTTTTGCCTTGATCACTTCAGTTATATAAGTAGTAATAAAACTAAATATCTTGAAATCACTTGTGTTTTTAATAACCATCCCCACCCCTAGTGCGTGTCTCTGGGTCAGTGCATCTGGAAAGGTAGTAACCCTGTCTCTGAGAGCATCCTATTATCTGTCTTTTGTGCTTTTAAAGGTTAATTACTGGGAGTTGCACAAAAAGAGCCAGCCAGACTATCTGTGGTCAGGGAAGGGTTGGCCCTCTCCTCGTCAAATGCCCAAGAACAGACTGCTGTGGGTGGCAAGCATTTTCAAAACAAGTTTTCTTTGTTTCAGGACAAGTTGCTGCAAGAACAGGGAACTATAAAGCCTTTAGAATTACCAGTCTGAGCTTCAAAAAGTGTATAGTCAGAGGGATTTACAAGAACTTGGATGCACTTTGTGGCCACACTGTTGACATCCTTTATGTAACATGACATTATTATGAATTGGCAACATCATAATTACAGTCTGAGATGAATAGGTCAAAGACACAAAGTCATATGATCTTTGCCCTGGTCTTTCTTGAGTTTAGCTCTAGCTTTCATCTCATCTATGGAAGAGAGTGGAACGCTCTCCAGATTTTCCCTGGTCTGAATTATTTTGATTAGAAGGGATTTGGTCTGGATTGCAAAGCCTTTGATACTGAAAGTCTACTCTTGGCCTGCTTGCATAAATCATGATGGTTGGGCACTGTTGAGATGGAGTGACTCCTAATAAGATAAACAGAAATGCTTGATAAAAGCCACATTACTATGGTCTTCTCATGTTAATATTTCTGAAAGGCATTTTCTTCCACCTTTTTCCATTTATCACTTGGCCTCTGATTGCAGTGCCGAGACAAATGCAAGAAGAGAAGTTGTAATTAATATTATGATTCTTAGTTTGTCCTGTATAAGTTTAGTGTTACTCTGGGCTACGTGCAGATGAAGAGAAGAAACAGGTCAATAAATACCTTAAAATGCACTTTGGAAACCATGCCAATTCTCCTGAAACCTTTTTTAAAAATGCAGAATTGCCCTTGAATTCATGGTTCTATTCAGACATGTGAATCTTCCAGCCTGATATGTCTCTGCAACCCTTTACCTATGCTTCCCATACATCCCAAATTTGTAATCCAGTGCCTCCTGCCTCTGGGCTCCCCATAACTGCCCTTTGGGCTCTTTCCAAATGCCTGTTTCTCTGCTTTTGTCCCTGCTTACTGGCCACTGTGAATAATCATCCTGTTCCTAATCTCCACCAGTCTTAGAAACTGGGATAGAAAAGCTAAGAGCCAAATGGCTTATGGCAGACATGTCCAATTCCCAAGAGACTGCAATCTACTCCCAGTATAGAAAAACTGGCAGTGATCTACGCACTGTCATTGGAGGGAGGAAGAGCGTGCGTGGGGTGGGTGGATTGCCCAGAGTTGTTGAGCTTTTTGTGGGGAGGATTGCAGAGTTTTTAAGCTTTTCCCCGTAACTTTTTGTACACAATAAGGATCCCGCAATCTACCAGGATCAGCCAGGGATCTACAGGTAGATTGCAATCTACTGGTTGGACATCCCTGGCTTATGGGATCTGGGGTGTGGGCACCAAAACAGAATGTCTAGTTACCACTGGGGGTGGGGATCAGCAACACTTGTTATTTATTATTTTGATAAGCATGAATTAATACGCAATTCACGTAAGTAAGGTAAAGGGACCCCTGACCATTAGGTCCAGTTGTGGCCGACTCTGGGGTTGCGGCGCTCATCTCGTTTTATTGGCCGAGGGAGCCGGCGTACAGCTTCCGGGTCATGTGGCCAGCATGACTAAGCCGCTTCTGGCAAACCAGAGCAGCACACGGAAACGCCGTTTACCTTCCCGCTGGAGCGGTACCTATTTATCAACTTGCACTTTGACGTGCTTTCGAACTGCTAGGTTGGCAGGAGCAGGGACTGAGCACGGGGAGCTCACCCCGTTGTGGGGATTTGAACCACCGACCTTCTGATCAGTAAGTCCTAGGCTCTGTGGTTTAACCCACAGCGCCACCCACGTCCCAATTCACATAAGTAACATATTGTTAATATCACATTTTAGCAGAAATTGTTAATGTATGTTTAATTTGGTGTTGACAATAAAAATATTGGTACCATGCTTCAGTTTTCAAAACACTCTACTCTTTATTGTTAAACTGCTTAATATATTGTCTATCCTTAACATATACTTTGAGGCTTCAAAGCCCATACATTTCTGTAATCCTTGAGTGTCAGCCAGGTGCAAAAAAATGGCACCCAGACTTTTGGAGGTGCTCACAAATGGAGAATCTGGCGCCCTGCTAATTTCGAACCCTGATCTCCACATGAGTTTTTCCATAATCAAACTGTGATCCTTCATTTTCATTGAGGTATAGCCATATAGCTTACCATCCCCTTCCCAGCAGCTAAAATATTTGTGACAATATTTGTGATTTTAGCTTTAGAGTGATTGATACTAAAACACTAATTAGCGGGGGTAAGCACACCAGAAATAACTGGCACATCCCTTGAAAGCCACCAATAAAGAGAAGCACAAGTGAGATTAGTTGACACTTCCCCCGAGTAAGAATAACCGTACAGCATTCAGTGGTCTTGTAGAAGGAAATGGCACATTACATAATGTTGATGACTACTCTGCAATTTAGTTATTTTCTCTTAAAGGCCTGTCACTTGCTATTGAAAATTGGGGTTAAGTCAAACCGTTCTGTACTGTCGATGAATTGTCTACTTTAGGTGCTGACTTTACACTTCATACTTTCAACCATCTTTGGACCATCAACTGATGTTTGCTTTTTCTTCTCGAAGACACTTCTTGACATTTAAGGCACTGGGGCAACTATAGCCAGAGTATTAACAGATAGAAGTACGTCAACATGAATAGTTATATCATGGAAAGAAGGTTTGAGGCTCTCACTGTCAAATGGCATGGCATCAGTGTGCTTCTTAAGCAAGTGAAATGTGAAGTTTTCCTTGATAGCTTCTAGAGTATGGATGGTGAAAGAAACTAATGATTTGCCTTGTATTGATACGTCCTTATAGTGTATTTATTGAGCCTTTGAACCCCAGCTTGCTGGATCAAAATCAGTCCTTCTTGGAACATTAGGAAGAGGAGATACCACAACTCTAGGGCCCTGACTCACAATTTGGCTAACCTAGTCAGTGTGTTCCTCCACACAGGGTCATTTAAAAAACAACAACCCAATTCATATTCCTTCTTTCTTTTGTTTCCTCTTCCTTTGCAACAGATTTTGTTGAACACACAGGAGTGTGACAAACCTCATTTCTATCAGTCCCCCACCCCACTTTCCCTAACTGCAAATTCGCAAAACTTTGCTGCATGGATTTAGACTGTGATGAGAACGAGGACTGAATATAAGCTAGGATAAACAGCAGCTGAAGCATGTGAGAAGGATCCTAATGAATTGTTACACTAATAAAATGGGGACAACAATATTACAAGGTATCATTTGTCAGCTGTCTTGGGAGGATTCGAAATAAATATATTAAATACAGTGGTACCTTGGTTTGCATACGTTTTGGATTACAAACACATCAAACCCAAAAGTGCGTGTCCTGGTTTGCAACCTTTTTTGGATTACAACCCTTCTTTTTTGGGGGGAGGGGGAATTACAAACAAAAAAAATTTGGACGCCCCATTGGCGAAAGCACGCCTTGGGTTACAACCTGTTTTGGTTTACAAACGGACCTCCAGAACGGATTATGGTTGTAAACTAAGGTACCACTGTAACTGCGTAGGTTGAAATGCAGTGCCTTTCTTTCCCTGTCTTGAGCTCCACTGCGGTTATGGTCCAACATCCCCACAGTGGGTTGTTTCATAGGAAGAGTTCCTTAAATCCCTCCCTCTAGCTATCCAAAGCAGCTGGTGCCTGTGGTGTGAAGGAAGGGGATGTGAAGCATACAATATTATACCCTCTGTTGGTAAGGGAAATGCAACATTCAGCTTTCTTTCACTCACCTCTCTCTTGTCTCACTATCACCAATACCACTGACCCTAACTTAGGGGGTGGGGGTGGACTCCCAAGCATAAATGTTGCACTAGTTCAGCCTTTCTCAACCTGTGGGTCCCCAGATGTTGTTGAACTACAACTCCCATCACCCCTAGCTAGCAAGGCCAGAGTTCAGGGATGATGGAAGTTGTAGTCCAACAACAGGTTGAAAACCGCTGCACTAGTTGATGCAAACTGAACAAATTCACACATCTTGTGTGGGTTCTGTGTACAACCACTGCACACTATCACCAATTTGAAATGCAAAGACATTTTTTCTCCACTCTAGTACTGCCAAACACAACAACAGAATACTAAATGCTAGGTAATCTACGGTCACCCACATGCTATGGTACCTGGGAAGACACATCACGTGACTTAAATCAACACCACATACAAGCCTAGCGAAACTACTGAAAACATGTAGGAGGAAATGTACCTTGACAAATTATTACAAAGTTCAGGAGGTGAGAGTGGAAGATCCAGCATGCCAGTGGCATTTGATAGACATTAGGAGTGAATATAAGCAGCACGTGCACAGCTAATTTAATAACAGGGCAAGTGTAACATTTTCTTTAAGTTTCATCACATCATTCTTTGTTGTTGTTGGCATCCATCTGTCTCGAGAGACAATGGAGTGCGCCTCCGGGGGTGAAGTGTTAGCAGCACCAAAATGACCTTCCTGGGGCACAAGCCTGGGCAGTGTGCATGCAGCTGCCCAGACAACAAGACCCACCCTGTTGTTGTTCTTGCTGTTGTTGTTTTAGATTTATCTATATCCCGCCTTTTTCCCTGACAGGGACTCAAGGCAGCTTACAGATAAAACAAGAACAACTAAAAAGAGAACTGTGCTTCACGTGAATAGAAATTGTTCTGTTCCGCGTTTCACATGTACAGAAACGTTTTTTTGTTTTGATGCTTCTCAAGATTAACTTGGTTTTTTGTTTCTTTCACCGCAGTCTTTTGTAAATTATGGTGAAACTGTTTATCCATTTGAATGCTATTTCCATCTGTTGCAGGGCAATAGCTTCTTCAATCTATCTCTCTTTTGTAATAGCAGTAAGACTCTGGTATCAGCTACCCACATTTCAGGCATGCCAGATGGTATGGAGGTGAACTGCCATCTCCTTCCCTTGCCCTCAAGTTGTTACAAATTAGTTTATAATTGTGCTTTCCCCCCACTCCTTTTCCACAAAGAAACTCTCAGCACAACTTGTAACTTCTCTTTACATTTATAACATTATGCAGTTAATCCTGTTTTTTTCTTTTTTTTAATGGTGATCTGTATGGCTGTATCTTGTTTGCTTAGTCTGCAGCATGATTTTTAAAACTCTTATGAAATTGCACCCCAGTTGTAAGTTGACTAAATCTTTCACATACACATTTTGGCTTCTGGACTGGCATGTGTGCAATTAGCACTTACACTTTGCCTGCTTCTTCCAGTTGCATGGTACCTAAACATGCATGTGCGTGCACACACACACAGTTCTTTCCTCCTGGCCCTACTTCCTGCATACACCTTATTTCCTCTTTTATTTTTATTTGGCAAATATAACAAGAAGAAACATCCTCAGCTCACATTAGCACATCATTTTTCTCTCACACACACATATACAACAGACACACGGAGTCCCTATGTCCAAATAAATATCCAAATGAGATTGACAATTAGAAGATATACATTCAAATGTGGAAAGGGCAGGAGGTCTTCAGACCACTAAACAGTGGGTGGTGAGTGTTTTATACTTCATGGCTGGAAGGATATTCTCTTTGCAACCATAAGGGTTTGTAGGATCACACCTTTTCTATTTTGGTTGATATCCAGCCTGTGGTAACTGCACTGACAGCAGTCAAGAGCTTTCAGCGCTTCTTGTGGAGGTCACTGCACACACACAGATGACTTTGTAGACCTTTAACCAATAAAGTGGTTTGTGTCCCTTTCCACAGATATCCAGTTTGGTTTTTAAACTGTGGTTTTTGTTTGTTTATTTATTTATTTTTAAAATCTTCAAACAATTTCCTTGAAAGCAAAAGCATCTTCAAACAATTCCATATAACATACAAATATAATGAGGCATGGTAGGAAAGATACAGAGTTTGCGTATCATTTTGACAGTTCCACTCTCCACTGTTGTCATTCTCTTAATCATTTCTTTTATTTCGTCTCAGGTACATTTAAGTGCAAATGTAGTGTGTCTGATAAAGCAGATCAGAGTATTCCTGTTTTAAGGCAACCATGACAAATCTGAGTCTATGTTTTCAGCAATGGTGATGGAGGATATAACATGTGCATCACTCCCAGGTTTCTTATTGATATGCCTGTTGCATTTATTTTTTTATTCTGCAGTCTACCCTTTTGCTCCCAAGCACTACCATCAGGTTCCAACAGCTAGTCTGAGGCAGGGAATGGGGGGCTGCATTGATTTTTACTGTGTTCCATCCCTCAAGATGATAGTAGAGTGCAGTGTGGCGTATCTTGTTTTACATACCAAGCCAATGGTGTGAGCAACTGCATAATTTGCCCAAGGCTTTGTCTCTGTTAATGGTTCCCCCTGGTCCAAGAATGGGTGGGGGATACCCTGACTCTATAAAACACTGCCTCTTACAGAAAAATATAAACACAAGAAGTGGCCAATATTGCGCTGTTGCAAAAAAGGGGGGAGGATATATTGCATGCAAGACATTGTAAACAGAGGTATCATTTTATTCTGTTATGGTTAGGACCCCTGTAATATTATTATTATTATTATTATTATTATTATTATTATTATTATTATTACCCCACCCATCTGGCTGAGTTTCCCCAGCCACTCTGGGCGGCTCCCAATCAAGTGTTAAAAACAGTACAGCGTTACATATTAAAAACTTCCCTGACCAGGGCTGCCTTAAGATGTCTTCTGAATGTCAGGTAGTTGTTTATCTCTTTGACATCTGATGGGAGGGCGTTCCACAGGGCGGGCGCCACTACCGAGAAGGCCCTCTGCCTGGTTCCCTGTAACCTCACTTCTCGCAATGAGGGAACCGCCAGAAGGCCCTCGGCGCTGGATCTCAGTGTCTGGGCTGAATGATGGGGGTGGAGATGCTCCTTCAGGTATACAGGACCGAGGCCGTTTAGGGCTTTAAAGGTCAGCACCAGCACTTTGAATCGTGCTCGGAAACGTATGTTTAGAAGATGGGTGAGCTGGTTTCTGCAAGTCACAAAAATCAGAGCTTTGTGTAAACAAGGAAAGGAAGAAGAAACACATTGTGCTTAGCTCTGATGAAGCCTAGTTGCACAACGGTCTTTTAAGCATTGGGTTCATTTTGTGTCAAACAACACATGTGTGAATATTCAGGGAACCAGTGGCAAATTGTTTACACTGTTGGACAATGAGGAAATTTGCACAGCATCCTTCTGGATTCCCCTTCTACAGAATGTTCAAAAGGAGTTGGCTTGTTTGTACAGCTAGATCCCATTTGCATTTCTGTGATACGGTCAGATGTCTTTGTGATAAAGTCAATAGCGTTTCTTGAGTCTGCTTTAGGTCAAGGGAAGTTTTGAATTGCTGGGAAGTGGGCTACTTTGTTTTTGACGTATTCCAGTTTTGTTATTCTATGGTTACTCAGGTTTTCCAACCTCCACCATTCAGAGGAATAATTGGAGTTCAGAAGCTGCTAATGTCTCTATCCAGATTGTGACATTCAGAGCTATTCCCTCCCCCCCCCCCCTTTGCTTGCTTTAGGGATGCTTGGCATAGAATTTGTATTAAGAAATGCCTGGGATTTTGGCAACTTTGTTCATAATAATCATTGTAATAAAGCAAAGGATATAATTCACAGCTACCTTCTCTCCAGAAATTTACCCAGAACAGCATGAGAGGAAAGAGAAATATTAATCTGTAGAATAACTCTTCTACAGAAAAAAGAAAGGGAGGCTGGTGTCTGCTCAAATTTAAATTTTAGCCTATCAAGTGAGCAGTAGTGGATTACATTTGCTCTTCTTAATCAATTACAAGATGCAGATTATCATGAAACTGTTTGAATTTATTCAACTGTGGGGTAAATGTGACATTCTCTGCCCATTATTGGAACAAGAGAGGATTCTGAACCTAAACCTTTTAAAAATGTTCAGTTAATGCACTCATCAGTTCCAGAACATACACAAAATATTCTGATTTTAAGTTACTTTAAAATACCATGTTTTTTTCTCAAAAACCTGAATTAATTGATCCCCTTAAGATCAACTCTGACTGCCTCTGGCAGCCCTGCTCTGCTACTTACCTGAAAGCAGATTTTAGTTTATGACCATCTGCAGTATTTATTATCTCCATTGCTTGCTCTACTAAATATCCATGCTCTATCACCATGGATGAATCCAATTAACCCAGAAACATGATAAACAAAGATGTTAGAGGTGCTCTACCACCTTACACTGACGCAAATGGTATGACAGACAATGGCAGGCATGTCCATTTCTTGAAGTTCTATTCAGGGGAGTACATTTTTCATGCTGATTGCTGCAAAATACTGCTCTGCTTAGTTTAAAAGAATTAGAGTTATTATATCTGGGCAGAGGGAGACAGGAGAGAGAGCCATTGTTGATGATACTTAGCTGCCTACAAAATCTATTTCAGTGGGAATGATAACAGATTCCATGACAAAACACCAATAAAGAATCACAGTAAAGAGTGGCTGGGGTATAAATAACAGGGAAACTCACTGAGAATAAGATTGAAGTGTGCAAACTGGTCATGCTTCAAGACCTAAGAGACATATCTGCTGTTTGGTGTTTGTTTGTTTTTTAAATGAACAGGAATATAGCCCTCTGACTTAGCAATGATATCCCTTATACATTATTTGGGGCTGAGAGATCGTGCTGCTAGACTTGATCTGAGGCAGGCACAGGTGTTACACAAGGAGATTTTTAACTGAGTAAAGTTCTCAATCTGTCTTGAGGTTTGCACATTAGAAGATCTTGCCCTGTGCAGCATGTTCTCTGTTTCGTTCTGTGAACCGCCCTGAGACCTCCGGGTATAGGGCAGTATATAAATTCATTGAATAAGAATAAGAACAATAGTAAATAATTTTGTTCTTTACTAACTTCAACCCTTTTCTTTCCTCCACTAGGGCTCATTTCAAAACATTTGTCCCTCAGTTCCAGGAGGCAGCATTTGCCAATGGAAAACTCTAAGATCATAAAAGGGGGAGACAACCTCATCCTGCAAGGATGCCAACCAGAGTCTTATGTCATTGCCTGTCAACAAATTGCAAGATGGCTTCCCGCAAGTAGCTTGGACTTCAGTCTCTTGGTGTGTTTTGCCTCTGGGGTGCTGTTGTGATCACCACAGATTGAATTTACTCTTGTCTATATGAGGACCTTGGCTGACTAAACATTTTTTGCTCTATTTTGCTCATTTTTCCTACATGCAAACACATTTCTTATTTTATCTGTGTGATCAAAATTAAAAATAATTTGCATAGATGTGCCCCCCCATGATGCCTTATTTATGAATTCCTTTTCTATACCAGTGTTTCAGGCTTTCTTGTGAACTTTTCCGTGATGAATTTCGACTTTTTGACATATTAGAAGTAAACAGAAAATAGCTGAGCAATAAGCCTTGTTAGACGAAGCACTGCCGTATTATGCCTTTGTAATTATTTGTGTTCAAGATTTATCTCCAATTGAGTCTGAAAGCAAAACCAGAGGAACATTTTAATTGCTACAGAAGGTAGTATGATGGCACATAACTCTTAGTGCTTCTAACTGGAAGTCCCCCGTGTTGTAGAATACTGCTTTGTACTCTTGTTATCAGTACCAAATCTTAGATGAGCTATCTTGTCACTATCCAGTATGTTGCTAAGAAATGTCTACCATTTGAATACCAGTAGTGTCTAAAAATTAAATGTGTAAGTTATGATGAATTCACATTTCACGGCACAGCTCTGATGAGAAACACAAATGCCACTATTGAACAGGCTTTCAACGTCAACAGTGTCATTAGTACCTTTATTAATTTATAATGCATAGTCTTTCAACCTAAAATGTATGGTTTAGTTCACATCTAGATGACTTTATGAGAAAGCATAATTGGATGCATCATTCTTTCTTATACACGAATTGTACATTCAGCATCTGAGCCATTTGTTGTTCCTTTCCTGTGATACATTTCGGCAAGCCGCTTGTCTGACTAGCCGTGGACTAACTTCCCATATTTTGTAAATAGCTCAGGGTGCTTTCCAACAGGGAATCAAACGTTCGTAAATAGCATGTGGAAAACATACTTTAGTTCCGTTGTGATTCACAGAACAAAACTGAATAATTTCTGCTGTTGTATCCAGAACACCTCTAGTTGCCTAATATGGCACTATACCTTGAAATGTAACTAACATTATAGAGTTGTATCTAAGTCATACTTTGAATGGCTGCTTAGTGGGATAGAACCCATAGAACATCATTCTTAGAAGGTTAGTGGACAGTACTCTTTATTAGTACTACCCAATTACTTTGTCCCAGGGATTGGATGCACCTGGTCACCAGGCCTCTTTCTTTCTGCTGACATTGTGTGCACAAGGGAATCTTGCCGCCTGATCCAGCAGGCTTTGTCTCTATTGCCCATTAGTAGAGATAGAGCCTGCTTCCCCATGCCATTGCACTACCAGGATTTGTACTTTAAGGCTCCCAATTGTGCATTAGCGCTGTCTAACAGAAGATATTTTTAGCTGACGAAAACAAAAATACACCATTTTCCCACCGTAAACCACACCCAAAGCAGATTGCACTAGACATTTTTTTAAAAATGCGGAACATTTTTATTTTAAAAACGTTTTTTTTTAAGCACCAACAAATTCAAACAAGACAACATCAACAATTCCAAAATCATAGGATAAATTATTACAATGAAGTAATCTAGACTTAATGCGGGATAAGTTCAGAACAAAATTAACAGACAGGTAAAATAAATGTTAACCCGTATAACTAGTTCCAGTCTTGCATTCCAAGGGGCTGGCTTAAATACAATTTGGAGCGGGCAGGGTCTTCTTACCAGACTAGGTCTGCTTTCCCCCCCATCCTGAGACGCCCTCCAGGTGTTCTGGGTTACCATTCCCATCAGCCCTGACAGTTGGTTGTGCTACCTGGGACTGATGGGAATTGTAGTCCCAAGTATCTGAAGGACTTCCACGGTCCAAAGCAGCATTGTTTAAATACAACTCAGAGGGCAGAGGTCTTCTCACCAGGCTAGGTGGCTTACAAGGCCTTCTGCCTCCACGCCAGCATGCTGGGCTCAAATCTTTTGAGGCATGTGCACACAAGGCCAATTTTCCTACAACGTACATGAATCCTGCATGTAGTCAACATTATATTGAAGTTGCTTCTAGGTAGGATTGGTCAGCGTTGGCCAGTAATGGTCAATTACATCGTCAAATATTCAAATATATAGGGGTGGTTTTTTAAAAAAAGTTATAAAAAGACAATGCTGAATATAAAAAATTGTCATCTAGAACTCAAAAGTCCATTTCTTCCCAGAAGCTTTCCAGAGTACCATATAAGATCACATAGAGACCCTTGCTCCCCATAGCAAGTGCAGTCGACTAGTTCCATGAAGGAAATGTGTTTTGTGATTTGCTCCAGTGTAACTTTAGTCCCAGGTACATAGCATCATAGCCTATGCTTAGAACTTACCAAAGTGAGCAAGGTTGCATCTCTCTTCTGGTTCAGTTCCATCAGTGATGGATCAGTGTCTAAAAACAAGTTGGCATTGTTGTTGTTTAGTCGTGACCCCATGGACCAGAGCACGCCAGGCACTCCTGTCTTCCACTGCCTCCCGCAGTTTGGTCAGACTCATGTTCGTAGCTTCAAGAACACTGTCCAACCATCTCATCCTCTGTTGTCCCCTTCTCCTTGTGCCCTCCATCTTTCCCAACATCAGGGTCTTTTCCAGGGAGTTGGCATGGCCAAGCATTAATGAGCATTTAAGAAACCACAAATTGGCAGGTTCTCAGTTCCAAATACAATGCAAGCATAGAATTGGATGAATAATAAGTGTGAGAAGCTAATTGCCTCCATCTGCTTCTTTGCAAAATAAACTGCCTCACTTATAACCTGCAGGTACCTGTAAGCATGCTTCTACATTTACTCCTTTCTCCTTTTAGATGACACCATTCAGCCACTCGTTTAGACAGACAACCTTCTCCCAAACTATTGCATCGTCACTTTTTTAATAGCTGGTTTACGGTGGGTTTTTAAAAACCCTAAAATGCTTCTATTCCAGATGCAGCTACTCACTTATTACCTTCACTTCTGTTTTCGGGTGAACCTGACAACAGTGTGTGAGAAAGGGAAATCTTGTCGGTTCACTTCTGCCATGTAATTTCTTTTCATTAAATTAGTACTGTGGGCTCCACTATTGATGCACACATGTCTTTACCTTTTTTTGACTAGGCTGCCCTCCTCTTTCCCAAAGCCTGGTGAGAGGGAAGTTTTGGCTTATGGTTATAAAAACCAGAAGCCTATTGTTAACATGTGGGAACTTGATCATACACAGCCGCTGCAGATCAAGGGTATCACTAGTAATAGGTCATGGGGGAAAAATGCTTTTATTGTTATTAACTGGAAGAGCTATAAGATGCTTTGACATGTGTGCCAATATTCTCCTTATACTTTATATTTACATGGATGCATAAAAAAGAAGGAAAGATTTGAATGAAAATGAATTGGACTGGTTTCAAATCACCCTTGAAGCCATGAAGCTATCGGGGTCCCCTTCAGAAGTCACTATCTCTAAGCTTAACCTCCTTCAAAGGCTTGTGAAACTAGAAATTAAGGTGACTCGGCTATTCTGAGCAATCAGAAGGATGCAAATATAGGAGATACATATTGCTAAATGTTCATTATGAGCCCAAACAGATATGATGTGGTGGTGGCAGAGCCCTGTACAGGATTGGATCTGCTGCTCAGTCTATATCAGCAGAGACCAAAGGGTTGGCAGGAAGTTTCTATGGCATTTCCCCTCCCTTCCTTGGTTCAATTTTTGAATACCTTCTTGCTGGATTTGTAGCCCATGTTCGTGAGTTTGAGAAATGATCTACATGCATGATTTATCTCTTGTCATTAAAATCGTACGTTTCCATGCAGGGATCCGATTGCAATTCCTCCCATTTCACATTGTTTGTTGAACGGGCACCAACGTTGTCACTTCCCCCACCACCACCCAGGTGAGGATGATAATGAAAGAGAAGACTGTGCACATTGTTGTTTCCAGCTTTGCCAGTGAAAACAAACTCTGCACGTTGTTTCATCTGTGAGTGGATAGTATGTGACGAGCACCTCCAAAGTTGGCACCCCAGGTGTTAACCTGGTTCATCTCCCCCTAAATCTAAGCCTGCCTAGGATGGAGCAGTTTATAAAATGGGCTGGTGGAAGCTGATCCCTCTGAGCTCGTCCATACTTCCAATTGACCTGCGTCTAGAAAGCACGAGTCCAAGCAGTATTCCGCTTGATTCATGTTTTCTAGGCACATGTCTGAGCGGTTTCACCCTTGCCCCGCTCCTTTCCCAGAGAAAACTTGCTCTTCAGTGCTAAATCGGAGCAGACGTCTATCTAGAGAAAACTCGAATTGCTGTTTGCCCCTGGGGAAAAACAGCGGGACAAGAGAAAGTGTGGATCAGCCCTTTCTTTGCTGTGCTCCTCATCCCTTCCCCCAATTATGCCCAAGTAATTCTTCTTACAGTGGAAAGAGAAAAGCAGAAAAGTTTCAGGCAGTTGTTTTCTTGTGAAAAAAGCGCAGGCTACTGGCAGATCAGTTCCTCCTCTCTCCCAGTCTTGTGGTTCCTGCTCCCCATCCCTGTTCCGCAGACAATCAACAGGATGCAGGTTGGCTGCTGCTGCCGTCGCGTCTTGCCCTGCCTTGTGTTGCAAGGCCTTTGGGGCTTATGAGGCCTCCCGTTCACCTGTGTTCACATGCGCCACTCTTTTCCACCACCGAGCAGCAGTTTGATTTGCACAGCAATTAATTGTGGAGAAGGAATGTGGGCAAGAGGGGGGGCCAAGATCAATTGCTGAGCGTAATGTTTGAAGTGTCAAGAAATGGACAATGAATGCAGGCATAGAATATTTAGCAGGTGCCCCGCTGATTTGCTAAGGCCACCATCCAAACCGTCAAATGAGTCCCCGGCACCGCTTAAAAAGAAATAAAACATCTAAATGTGAGGGCTTTCATAAGTCAATAAAGAATAGACGCCATCTTAAATAGCTGGAAAGGAGGCAAGTGCTTAATTGCAGGTGCCTTCAGAATAAATAGAGAGCAAAAGTCTAACATTATTCATGCGGGTAGCTCTCTTGAGCGCACTTGTTTCCAGAACTGGCTGAAGAATTAATGCGTTCTTGTTGAATAAATGTCCTTTGCAAGCCACCTGCAGCGAAAATTGATCTCTGGGTCGCTACATGTTTTCATCGAAGTGTATTGAAGCCATAATGTTTCTTTTTTTCCACCTGTGAGGATTGCAAAGCCGTGCCAATGAAATGCAGAGCTCTGGTGTTCTGCTCCGACTGTGCAGAGCTGTAAAAGTCCTCGAATTGCAGTGCGGCAAGTCATTTCTGCAAACTGGTTAAGTCTGCCAGTGAGCCGGGGTACCTTTGTCGTGCCTCTGGATTTGTTCATGACAATTCGAGCTGGGTTTCAGTTTGACATGTTGTTTCTTTTCACCCACCATCCCCTACAGCTAAAAGATTGTTAATAATTGCCTTGGAAAAGAAAAAAACCACATTGGGGGTTTGTGTGTCTGGAAAGATTGCAGCACCAGCTTGCATAAGGTATCTTATTAACGCATCTACAGCTAGGACTCCTGTTTATCTGACTGGGGCGGGAAGGTTAGGTCTCTGGCGACTGTTTTGCTGTAACAACAGTTAATGCCACCTGTCCTGAATATGATTACATGTCCGGCTTAGCAGTTGCTGGCACGGGGATTTTAATCCAGAACATGGGGATTGTGGTTGACCAGTGCTCTGAGTCACCGCTCGTAAAATGCTACATGTAGAAAATGCTCCGTCCAGAAATGTCCTGAAATCTGCCTCTGTGGATATAGGTCATGGTGTAGTCAATAGGAAAATTTATCACATCCATGGGGCAATCCCCATTAGGTTACATTTAGAAAACAAACCAGTCCCATCAGTGGTGGAATATGGCTGCAGTTGGCAAAGGGTGGTCCTCTTTGGTTGGTTCACTTTTATCCCACACTTCCTCCCAAAAGGTTATACTGTGCCACATCCCCCAAAGTAGCACAAATGGTTCTTCCACTTCCTCATTTTATCCTCACAACAACTTTGTGTGGTAGGCAGGGCTGCAAGTACATGGTCAGTGATGGTTGAGAGTTCAGCAGGGATTTGAACTTGTGTCTCCCTGGGCTGGGGTTCAGAATGTTCAAACGACACCCAAATGTGCCCCACATCTTTGTAATCGTGGAGAAAATGTTTACTGCATTTGATTATTTTTTATGGCAGAATTAAAACAATGCAGGCATTGGGGGAAAGAGTACAAACTTTAGAAGAGACTCTGGGATCAGGGCAGTGGTCCATCTAGTCCAGCATCCTGTTTTCACAATGGCCAACCAGACCTTTATGGGAAGCATACATACAGGACCTTAGCACACCAGCACTTTCCCCCTCCTGCAGTTTCTGGCAACTGACATTCAGAAACATGCTGCCCTCAATAGTAGATGTAGAACATAATCATCGGGTTAGTAGCCAGGTTCAGTTAGAGTGGGAAACCTGCCTTTGACTTCAGGGTCGATATCCAGTAGGTGCCTGCAACTCAAGACATATATACCAGAATACACAAAATAATGAAACCTCACGTTGGAGGGATAATTGCATTTTCCCTGCAGCAGCCTCAGCTGCAACATAGGTTTGGATCCTGGGGGAACCGGTTTCCTTACAACTGCCATGCTCTGTAGAGGAAAGGGTTTGGATTCCCTTGATGCAGTGGAGATGCTGATTTGAGAAATATCATCCGAGCTATGGCTCAGTGGTAGAACCTCAGCTTTGCATGCAGAAGGCCCCAGGTTCATCTTCAGGAACGGCTGGGAGAGAGGCATCCTAGAGAGTCACTGTCAATCAGTCCGTCCAGCTCAAGACATCAGCACCAATGTTCTGGCTACACTTCTAGTGGTGCAAGGCAGCTTTCTGTGTTCCTGTTCTGCATTATCAGAAAAGCCTCATCTGAAAAGACCTCGCACCATCTCTCGGCATCTTCCGCTTGCCTCAGGATGCCAAATCCCAGTTTCCCTAAACCTGCTGATGAACCAAGGAAACGGGATGGCATTTTCTGGTTTCAGCAAGAACAAGGTGAGTTTTGAGTAAAGAGGAGTCGTCTTCCTGCCAAGCACTAACAGTACTTCTAGCCAACAAGGGGGAAAAACATCTTCATGCTAATGGGGTCAGGTGGCTTAACAGGGCAATTTCCACATGGTGGTGGATTATATAATTATATGCCTGGCCTTGGCGTGTCTGGCTGTAATAGCACTTTGGACTGCTTTTGATAAATGACTCACCCTGTGTGTGAGCCTAATTATGGGCTACTTGAAGGTAAAAGCAAAGTAACTGGATCTTCCTGTGCAACTTCCAATGGAGTGGCATTTATTGCCCATGCAGACTGGCCACTGCAAAGCTATATAAACATCTGGTTATGTTGATGGAGCACAAAGGAAAACGTAAAACATAACAAAATTAAAAATTACTTAGTCAATGCAGTCAGACCTTTGAGCTGAAGCACCGGATTTGCCAACTTCGACGTCAGTCTACCAAATTCCATTTCCTGTGTGTGGTGCTGGTTAGCCAATCATGTGGCACTTTATGCGGAAATGGACACTCCCTCATAACCCATATTAATCTGTTTTGAAGGCAGCTAGGCTATTTGTGAGGTCATTTTTTTTGCAACACCAAATGCAGTTTGAACAGTGTTTCAGGTGATCAAGATGTGCCGAGATAATTCAACAGAACTGAACGTGGGTTGTTGTTGTTTTTAAAGTTAAGACTCAAAACACCAGGGAGGTTCTGTGCCCCAGCGAGATGTCCTGATCCCTCAAAAGGCTGTATTTTCTTCCTTGCTGCTCCATTTTCTTGGAATTCCCATCTTGATTGCACAATTCAAAGTGTTGGTGCTGACCTTTAAAGCCCTAAATGGCCTCGGCCCAGTATACCTGAAGAAGCGTCTCTACTTCCACTAAGGTCCAGAGCTGAGGGCCTTCTGGCAGTTCCCTCACTGCGAGATGTGAGGTTACAGGGAACCAGGCAGAGGGCCTTCTCGGTAGTGGCGCCCACCCTGTGAAACTCCCTCCCATCAGTTGTCAAGGAAATAAACAACTATCTGACTTTTAGAAGACATCTGAAGGCAGCCCTGTTCCGGGAAGTTTTTAATGTTTGACGTTTTATTGTGTTTTTAATATTTTGTTGGGAGCCACCCAGAGTGGCTGGAGAAACCCAGCCAGATGGGCGGGGTATAAATAAATTGTTGGTGTTGGTGTTGGTGTTGTTGTTACCTGCCTAATGATTCTTCTTTGTCATCATTAAAATTATGTCCCCAAACTCACCTTTTCTGTGATGCCTTTGGCACAACCCTCTACTTCACCTACTTTTCTGGAGCTCAGCCTAAGCATATGTGTCAGGGAACTGCCATCGGAACTAGAGGAGGAGGCGAGGCTCCGCAACGATGCTGGAGAGGGGCCAAGCAGGGAGAGAGGCAGGTCTCCTGTTGGGGAAGAAAATCAGCGCAACACCAGGGATAGAGGGGGGCCAATGGGGGAAGCAGAGAGCAGGCTCCGGGACTCTTCACTGGACACCAGTGGGGAGAGCACAGGTCCTCCGCTACCCACGCCCTCCCTGCGCAGAAGACTTCCGTGCAGGGAGAGTAGGAGGAGACTGGGCGTCAAACAACTTTTATGTTGGAAAATGTTTAAGAAACACCCACTGATGGATTCTGCCAGCAACTGAACAGCCACGGAGTGGATGGCTGTCCAGCGAGAAATGGTTTAACCAGCCAACCTAGCCCAGAGCGGCGGCTATTTACGCACAAGCAACCCCTAAAGCCATTACAATATGCAACTGAAACCTCATATTTGGTGTTTGCTGCTCCCTCCCCTTCCTGATGGGGGGGAACTGTACATAAATTTAGAATTGTGTGCTTCTTGGGGGCAGAGACCTGCCCTCTTGTGTTCTGTAAAGCAGCAACACTGGCTTGTCCCTTACTTTTTCTGTAAAATCTTTATTTCCTCTCAGACTGAAAAGTAAAACAAGCACAAATCAAAGTACCATACACACTGATAGTATATAAGTAAATACTGTGATATTATTTATATTATGTAAGTTTATACGAACATTCTGCCAGTCACTAATTTGTTCCATAATGGGTTACATAGAATAACTCAAATTTAAAACAATGTACGATTAATTAAAACCATTAAGTTAAAGCCACAGAACTAAACGAAATCACAAGAGCAGCAAAACAAAGTAAGGGAAAACATCCACTCACCCTGGTTAAAGAGATGCTGATCTGACACCCAAATCTGCAGTGATGGCAAAATATACATAATATACATAATGTATAAGGGATGCAATTCTAAATAGATAGCTTGCAGAATAAGAAAATGTAATAGAATGTTGGTCTATTTGGGGGAAATGACTAAACCTCAAGATTCTCATGATTTTATAGGAATGTTTGAGATACTGCATCCTTTTTTGAAAACTTTAAAATCTTTTAACTTGTAAATTTATTGTTACAGTCAAGCCTCAGTTGTTGAACGTAATCCATTCCAGAAGCCCGTTCAGCTTCTGAAATGTTTGACAACCGGGGCTTCCGATTGGCTGCAGGAGCTTCCTGCACTCAAGTGGAAGCCGCGTTGGACATTTGGCTTCTGAAAGAAGTTCAAAAACTGGAGCATTTCCTTCCAGCAGCCAAATAGTTCCAAAACGGAGCCGTTCGGCAACCAAGGTTTGACTGTATCACATTTATGCAAGCCACAGAGCTTCAGTACTGTGACTGCCCATCTTGCAAACAGGCATTGCTTTGCTCTCCCTGATCTCTGAGAGTTAGAGAGCTTCAGAAGCTGGATTTTACCTTATTATGACACAATACTGCAGACCTCAAGGCGTTTTTTTACAAATACACAACATGAGCAAGGAGAAAGCAAGCGTTTCTCTGTTGCCGCTGCCCACATAGTCAGAACCTAGCCAGTAGCCATCAGTGCTCATTTTAGAAAAACATATTTTAAGCTCCTTTAAATAATGTCTTGAGCTATTAGCTGAATAAAAACATAGAGGAGAGGTCATTGCCTTCCTTGACAAAGCATTGTAGTGTTTTCTTTACAGTTGGAAGACTCTGAATACACATCAACTGCCCCCAAAAAGCATAATGTGATATGCTTTGGGAGTTCTGCTGCAGCAACAACTCTGTCAAGCTGGGGTTTCCTTGGGCAGATCCGTACCATACATTTAAAGTGCATTAGAAGCACATTTAAAAGCACATGGCTTCCTCCAAAGATTGCTGGGACCTCTAGTTTCCCTTCCTACAACTTCCTAGGATTTGTGGGAGGAAGTCACATGTATTGGATTCGCTTTAAATTGTATGGTATGGGCCATGCCTCCCTAATTCAGAGACCTTGCTCATGGTTGGGGACAACTTAAGCATTCCTAGAGCTGATGCCCTCCAGCTACATTTCCCATCCTCTGACTATGTTGGCTGGGGACTGGTGGGAGTTGGGAATCCCATGTTGGAGAAGGCTGAGGTCCAGTCAAAGTCCAGCCAAAGGCGACTGTGGGGTTGTGTCACTCATGTCACTTTCAGGCCAAGGAAGCCGGCGTTTGTCCACAGGCAGCTTTCTGGGTCATGTGGCCAGAATGACTAAACCGCTTCTGGCGCAACGGGACACCGTGATGGAAGCCAGAGCGCATGGAAACGCCGTTTACCTTCTCGCTGCGGTGGTACATATTTATCTACTTGCACTGGTGTGCTTTTGAACTGCTAGGTTGGCAGATGCTGGGGCAGAGCAGCAGGAGCTCACCCCATCACAGGGATTCGAACCGCTGACCTGATCGGCAAGCCCAAGAAGCTCAGTGGGTTAGACCACCCTTGCTGAGTGGGGATCACTTCCTACTAAATATTGTGCTGCCTAAGCAGCTTGGGATGCCATGTAATACTGAAATCTCTGAAAGCATAGCTATTTAAACAAAATACTGCTTTGTCTGATATAGCAAACAGCATAACTGGGCTTGATCCGACATCAGGCACAGCCATTGATCAGATGTAGTGGCGTCAGTATCTACAAGGTATTGGTGTAACCTCAGATACTAATAAACGTCAGGGGTCCAGCGCTGCGCCTCTGCTCCCAAGTCTGTTTTCTGCCATTCCACCACTTTGCTCTATTAAAATGCTTTGTTTTGAAGCTTTGTGTCTGCGTGTGCTCAGTTTTATGTATCAAGATTTAATCGCACAGACAAAACAGCTGTTTAGGAAGCAGGCGGACCAAAACAACAGTCGCAGTAGCATAAACATTTGGGGGCTTGATTATCTGCTCTTTACAGTGTGGCATTTTTTGGTCAGTCAGGATATCCAGAAGTCCCAAGAGCAACATCCCTCTTTGGCCTGTCCACTTTTGCTGTGCAAATGGGCAGAGCCAAGCCACGAACACATGCCCAAGCAGTTTCTGTAGTGAGTCAGTATGTTTTTAAGGAGGCCCAGTGAAGCAGGTGGGTTTGGTGAAGTACTTTCAGAGATTTCCTCGCCTCGCAGTGTTAAGGATGCTGGGATACTCTCTTGTCACAATCACCACAGAGGTGTGACCCAGTTTCTCCTGCACTATAGCAAAATAGCTTCTCCCTGATCACATGGCATACCCCGCAAGTGTCCCAGAAAAAAGGGACATATCGTTTTCTCACACGAGAGCACGGCAGGTGCCATGAAAAAAGCACGCACACACCCAAAAAATCTTTTTTGGGGCCATGATCTCACCCAGCACCCCAAAATGTGCATTTTTGGGTGCCATGCTAACACACCCTGAAAAAAACACATATTTTGGACTCCTTGATCTTGTGTGGGTTATGTGACTCACACTGGAACACAAGTGGGAAGATGCACTTCCCAGTTTTGGGACTCAAGATGTTGGAAGATATGACATGGTGCATCAGTTTGTGGAAGGAAAAATATATTTGTGCTGACCCCACAGACCATTTGGAGGCAAGTGTGGGTTGTTCTGATTCTTGAAATTCTTGATTCTTGAAATATGGCAACCCTAATTCAAACAGCCCTGTTTCTTCTTCATGTGACCCATTCTGATGAGACGATAATTAAATTCTCTCCTAACAATAAGTCTGCAAGCCTAGACGTGTCTACTCATAAGTAAATCCTAGTTGAGTTCAATGGCACTTACCCCCAGGGGAGTAGATATAGGATTGTTGGGTCTTATAATGTGACTCAGCTCAAGCCCAGGTTGGGAGGCCAGCAAGCCCTCTATCACTTCTGCCTCCTTTTTATAACTTAAAGTGATAACTTGTTTGTGGGGCCTTTTACAAAGCGTGGTGATGATGGGGACCCAGCTACCAGCCACCTTAATTTGCCAGGAGACAAAAAGCAAAGCCTTCCCGCCCATAATAGGAAAATCTGTTCCTGAATTCCAGAGGGAAGGCTGTTTGCATTTTAATATTCTAGACTTTTAAAACCTTTTGTTTACCTATTTATCAGTGTGCTGCACTCCCAAGTATGCCCTGTATCCAGCTTAAGGAGGATCTTCAGCAATGTAACCTCTGGCGAGTTCTCCACATATGCCAGTAGGGCCTTGACTGTGGCTCAGTCTAACTGATGGCAGCAGTGGGCAGCAATAAGCCACTATTTAGAATTTCTCACAATACCCTGCAGCCGCAGGGGCACTGTAGAAAATTTAAGAAGGCATGAGGCAGACCCACTCACTGCCCCGGGCCCTGCTAGGGTGCTGTGTCTCAACAGCTGCCTAAGAGTGCCAAATGCTGAGCCCAACTTTGTCCTAGATTGCACACCTCAGTGGGACTCATTCTGAGTGAATACGCCCGATTCTCCACTGTCGGTCATTAGAATTCTTCTCTAGATCCCAAGGACTGGTGACTACACAAATTCCTGGAGCAGCTACATAACTCGCAAGGATTCATCGAAGCCATCTGCAACCAATATTCTTGTTTGGGTAGGCCTGAAGTTGCCTCTGTTGTCCTGCTGCCCAGCTGCTTGGCCAAGCAGGGCCCACTTTCTTGAGCAGTGCTTTGTTTTCCTGGAGCGTTCTCTTGAGTCTCAAAAAAACAACAACAACAAAAGCAGCCTCTGCGTCCTTTCCTCTCATTGTGTGGTGCCCAGCTGCTTGCACCTGAAGCTAGCCAGCTTTGCTTCCTTCCCCTCCCTCTCCCATGCGTTCCCTCTCCCCTTCTCTTTCTCTAGGCATAGCACGCCAGTAAGGCTGGGGCTGGGCGCTGGCCCTGCATTCACCACTTCCTCGCCACTAACCCAGCCTACGAGGGCTGCTGCTCTGGTCCTTTGAACTACTTCCAGAAGTGTGTGGGCAGAAGCCATGAAAAAGTGCTTACTCTGGGCTTTGCCCTTGCCAATGCTGCTGCTCCTTTCCACTGGCATGCAGACAGAGGCCTCGTCCTCGGCACACAACACAAAGGCTGGCATCACCCCGAAGATCTCTCTCTGTATGTAAACAGGCCTAAGGAGCTCACTGTACAGGTACCTCAGAGCTCTGTGACGCCTGCCTGCCTGGCCGCTAGCCAGGAATCCTTCGCTCGCTCGCACGTAACAAAACATGAATTAACATATTTATCTTTTATTAATTAGAAGGACAGCATCTTTCTGCTTAAGCCTGGGAGGTAACAGCAAAAAGAAAAGCTGAGGTGAAGCTTGATCTCAATCCTATCTATGTCTCCTGACGTGCCTCAGTACTATTGCAAAATTAATCGTTCTTTGCATGTTTCCATTACCTTTTCCTGACACAGCAGTATCTACTACATATTTCTCTTTGCTTGCTATGCCTTTGGACACCTCTCAAGATACTGTAACCAAATGGTGCATGATGGTACCTGAAATCAAGGAGCACGCTTTTAATCCGTGTTTGGCTACCATTTTGAATCAAAGTGGCGGACTGAACCTTTCAAAACTGTGCTAACCTTAAGCACTGATTTCAAACCTAAAGTGATTTTGTTGATATACTAGATCTCCCAAGCAACATCTTGTGTGAATTCCCAAGTAATGCCTAGCATTTGTTTGTTTGTTTGTTTTGACACACACCCCAACATTCCTCCGATGAAAATAGGGACGTCCCATTCCATGCTGATAATTTTACTATTTATACCCCACACATCTTATTAGGTTGTCCCACTCTGAGCGGCTTCCAACATATATAAAAAAATAATAGAACATTAAACATTCCCTATACAGGACTGCCTTCAGATGGCTTGGGGGTTGGCTAACTCCATACCCTCCAACATTTCTCCAATGAAAATAGGGACATCCAAAGGAAAAGCAGGACATTCCAGTTTCAAATCAGAAACCCAGATGGTTTCTCGAAATCACGGACGTCCCTGGAAAATAGGGACACTTGGTGGGTCTGTTTTGAAGGTGCATTTGTCGCATCCTTCAGTAATAATTCTCAGGGCAACATGCAATAAAATAATAAAAAACTACATCTCGGAATCACTACAAGAACGACAGCAACTGAACAAGGCCGTGACGTTCAGCAGAACACCTAAAACTGTATTCGAAGCATCTTACATTTAATGCCCAAGTGACTAGACAAAATAAAACTTCAACTGTATGAGCAATCGCATGTGCACTCCAGATGTTTGGGGCTACGATTCCCATCAGCCTCAGCCGGCATGTGGGAGTTGTGGTCCAAAACATCGGAAGGGTGCCCGGTTGCAAAACCTAGAGAATTTAAGGCTGACATATATGTGATGCAGGAGAGCCTGACTGATTCTTTATTAGAACAGCAGCCTTCTGCCTCCCCAGTCAAACTCACCTTGCTCCAACCCAGGTATTAACCTGGCTGGGAGAAGAAAGACAGGCACCCACAAGCCAACACTAATATTAGGCAGAGTGAGGCAGCTATTTTTAGGAGCTGATTTGGGGTGTCATGCAAGGGCAGGAATTTATTGAAGGTGATGATTCCCAGGGAGACGCACTTGTGGGATTTCCAGCCACAGGTGTCAAAATAACTTGGACAGCCTTGACTACTGTGTACCTTTATTTGAGGGGAGGCTGCCTCAAAGCTGTCGCATGTTCTGTTCTTGCACTACAGGCAGGCCTGTTCAGTGGTTTGATATTTTTGATCAGCCAGTCATTTTTATAATTTTGTGTTGTTTTTATTGTGTTTTATACTGGTTTGTATATACTAATGTACACTAATGTACACTGTACTAATGTACAGTGTTACATTGTATGAATTGGAGATACGTATATATTATAATACATAGATGATGATATTATTATTATTATTATTATTATTATTATTATTATTATTATTATTCTGCCCATCTGGCTGGGTTTCCCCTGCCACTCTGGATGGCTCACAGCATATATAAAACATAGTAAAACATCAAACATTAACTTCATTGATACAGACAGGGAGTGGAGCCAGCCTTCATCTTTATCTGTGATTTTTGCATTGCAGGGGATTAGATTAGATGACTGCTGGAGTCCCTTCCGCGCCACAATTCTGTGATTCTTGTTGTGATCGAGACTTCTCCCCACCAACATATTCTGATGGATCACATAAGAGAAAGGGCATTGCAGGGAAACCCCAGTTCATAAAATCAGATATGGGGATAGACGGGTTTTTAATGCATGATCATTACAGTGGTACCTTGGGTTAAAAACTTAATTCATTCTGGAGGTCTGTTCTTAACCTGAAGCTGTTCTTAACCTGAAGCACCACTTTAGCTAATGGGGCCTCCTGCTGCTGCCGCGCTGCTGGAGCATGATTTCTCTTCTCATCCTGAAGCAAAGTTCTTAACCCGAGGTAATATATCTGGGTTAGCGGAGTCTGTAACCTGAAGCATGTGTAACCTGAAGCGTATGTAACCCGAGGTACCACTGTATTAAAAAACGCTTGTTTGATTTGAGGTCAAAATATCATGGTACAATTTTGAATGAAAACTATTCATAATTTCACCATACCAGTATCTCATTATACTTTGAAGAAATGCTAGAGGATTGTTGTTGCCGACTTTCCATGGGACCAACTTCACCCTTGTCTCGCAGTCACAAGAAGTGGGCATTTGGGTGGGACTCTGCTTGGATGGATAGTAACTGCAGCAGCTGTTAATAAGCATGAAGAAAGTCATGTTTAGGCAGCTTCCGTTAATGTATGCACCACAAGCTGATCCTATCTCATCACCCCTCCTGCCAGGTGAAGACAGCGTGCGAAGTTCTGGATTATATTACTAACACTTTGCAATTACACAGCACCTTTCATCCAGGAGCATCAAAGCACTTTGCAAGCCTTAATTAATTAAAGTTCACAACAGCCCTGCAAAGCAGCCAACAGGCCTGTTGTACATGCAGGGGAACAAAAGCATCCCTCTGGGAAGTCGTCCAGAAGCCGTCAACAAGAACTAATCAACCGCAGAGCTGGGAACAGAATCCTACGACTGGAAGACAGCAAAGGATGCCTTCTGTCTAACTGCAGGACCACACCCACATCCTATGACCAGCCTCATTCTAGGTCAGTCTACCTGGATGTGAGTCTCCAGGGTCCTAGGCAAAGATCTTTCCCACCTGGAGATCCTGTTAATGGCCTTCTGTGGGCAAACCATTTACTGAGCTCTGGTTAGGGATGGGTGAATTGCTTGCCTCTTATCTCTGTTACTGTTTCTGCCCGTAAGACGTGTGCATGTGTACAATCACATTGCAGCTCTCTTTTTTCTAAAAATGTGTATTCAAATGCTTATTGTGATATGTTTTCAAGAATTGCATCTTGCAGTGTTCAGAGAAGTGGGAAATATGGTAGAGAGCTGTGTTCCGGTCTACTCAATAGTCCAAGAGATGTGTCTCATGTCATTTCGTGATAATTAATCTCTTCAAGCATCCCTCGCTATGGTTTCACCTGCAGCTATAACCTCTCCTGGGTCAAGTATTGTGATTGCTCTGTAATAGCTGCATTTGTGCATAATGCTAAGGCATGTTTTGTTTTAACAGTGGTGTGTTCAGCAACCCACAAGTCATCTCTCAAATGAGCAAACAAGCCGTGGCCTCTATGTCTGGCACTTGTTTTGTTTTCCAGCTGCTTTTGCCTCGTGCCTGTGTAGCTTGGGGCTGGGTTGCCAAACATGGGTAAGCAAGGCTGTTGTGTTCAGACATAACGGCAATCTATGGTTGGACTAAAACATAGGTTGTAAACCAACAACAAACCATTGCTTCACATCACGGTTTGCGGGCAGCAAACAAACTATAGTCTGCGGGATAGGTTCACACATTCATACAAACCGTGATTAGGTGAAATGTGAGCCAGGTCATTGGCTCCAGTTCTCATTGGCCTGTTCCAGCTCAGGAATTGAGTTTTCTCTGTGTACAAGGTGATTTACAACAGTTTCCCTTGGTCTGATCCAGCAGGACTCCTCTTATGTTCATGTAATCTCAGAAGAAATGTGTTCTTTGCTCTGCCCCCTGCAAAAAGGTTTTAAAAATGTGGGTGGAGGAAAGAGTAGGACTGCTCATTTACATAATACATCTTACAGGCTAAACAAGCTGGTTTTTATGTCATGAAATGGTTTTGGATGAAAGTCCTTTGATCAGCAAAAGGAGCGTGGAAAAAAAACAGAATGAAAGAAGACAGATTCCATTACAGTAGACGCGAAAACACTAAAATAGCATATTTTCTTGAGGAAAAAATAAGATTAAATCCAGATGATCAGGAATAGTCCCACCCAGAAACAGGCAGTGAGAAGCTAAAAATGTTTTAGATATCTGTAGGTTATACATCTATACATTACAAACATATGCACACAGAGCCAATGAAAGTTGAGGTGGCAAACTCCACTGTTGCAGATTGCGGATGGGAACTCACGTAACTGAATGTTGCTCAGGACTAAACATAAAAAACCCTCCACATAGAGAACTGCATGCCAGGGAGATGGATTCGACTTTTCAGGACATCAGCCTCTGAGGTACCCAGTTTCTTTGGGGGAAGTTATTTTGTACAAAGGAGCATCATGTGAGTTGTCATTTGGCGTCTAATGTGGTACAGCCTAGCCACTGGGTTACAGCTTCAGTGAACACTAGGCCAAAGGCACTGATACCAAATGTGACATTGTTTTTCAAAAAAATAAAAGAAGAAGCATTGCTTTCCTTTGTAGGTGCAGCTTTAAATGCAAGCCCTGTTCTACAATACAAGAAAGCAAGAATTGGGAGCACACTAGTTTTCCTTTGAAGTCGAATCACCTGATGTTATGGTGACATTAGGCGATTGATAACAACAGGATGGCCCCACCCACCTGTCAGATGACTCACAGAGAGTGTTCAGGATCCATCCCCCTGACTAGATTCACTGAGAGACCTTCAGTCTGATGCTGTATGATGCTTTTTCTTTTTGAAATTTGTTTCTTATTGAAACTTTTCAGCATAGAATAAAATTTTAAAAAACAGATTCATCTAAATAAAAAGAAAGAAAGAAAATAACAAAAAAATACAAAATGCAAAGCCCTTTATTGGAGGTATTTAAAAAATAGAAATGAATACTGCGCCCCCATTTTGCTTATTGCTTATTGTGAACCATGGTAACCATCTGGATAAGGCTGATAATATTTGCTCTGGCGTTCTTGTACACTTCCTGGGAATTTCTCTCTTAAAAAGGCTTGTGCATACAGATAGAGCAATACCTGTGCCTGCCCAGAACTGAAGAAGACAGTGGAAGAAGGAGTGATTAAGCTGAGGAGGACTTCTGGATACAATCTGTTGAACGCTGCAGACTGGTGTGGACAGCAAGCCGGGCAATCGCAATCGATTTCCACGACTTTGTGGAGGGGGAATAGGAATGTACAGAATGTACAGATCTGCACACCCTGTTTGTGACGCAAGGTCCCTGTGCCTCCATTATGGAAAGGCATGAAGTTGTAGAGGTGCCCATGTTTACTAAACCGTTCAGCTTTCCATCTCATTTGGAGGCTGGAAAACAAGGACAAGTTATTGCTGGCATGTCAATGAACTGGGAAAATGTAATCAGGCAGTACCTTCGAGCTATTAGGCACAGTACAGAGCAAGATAAAATCACAAATCAAGAAATTCTGCACCGAGATTGCACAACTAAAGAAGGGTTTATTCTTTATTTTTTAAAATCGCTTCGTTGGGCTTTACATGCCCCTTGCGTTGGGGACGTCATCCTTCGATCGGTGAAAGGCAGACACTAGAGACATGTTTGCTGCTTAGTGGGTTTGTACTCGGCAGAAGACCAACAGAGGAAAGAGATTCAGAGATGTATTGTACAGGACCTCACCCAACATGACATCAGTATCACCATGTGGGAAAGGGACAGAATAGTTAACTAACGTGGTGCAGAGAAGCATGAGAATGGTTGAGCCTGAAGTGCTTCCCAGTGAAGTACAGTAAAGCTGGATTAGAAGCCAAACACACACCTCTCTTGTGGAGATACTTGACTTTGTTGGAAACTCTAAAGCAGCCTTCCCCAACCAGGTGCCCTCCTGAAGTTTTCGGCTGCAGCTTCTGTCAGCACACACTGGCTGGAGCTGGTGGGTGTTAGAGTCCATCATGAGCCTAGGGAAGGCGCCACCAAACTCGGCCCTCCAGATGTTTGGGGACTACAATTCCCATCATCCCTGACCACTGGCCCTGTTAGCTAGGGATGATGGGAGTTGTAGTCCCAAAACATCTGGAGGGCCAAGTTTGGTGGTGCCTGTTCTAAGGACTTCACCTTAGTCCCAGAGTTGGATGCGGGGGTACATATACTGCATTGTGTGTGTGTGTGTGTTGCTGAATGTTGTTGTTATGGAGGCACCATTAGGCACCTCCCCTGGGCATAAACTGGTTTGGGGCACTAAATGGGCATCAAAGATCATGTTGACAGTTATTTAAAATAATACTCAATTATTCCATGCTTTCTTCTTGTTTTCGAAACAGCAGCCAAAACCAGCTTGCTTGCAGGCTTTCTGAGAACGCCAAAGGCAGGCAGAGATACACTGTTGTGACTTCTATTTTGTCCTGAGTCTGCAGCCTAACACAGCAAAGCACACCCAGCCTCTGCTGAAGGAGGGAGGGGAAGGAGGAGACATGTGACATCAACCAGCCGGCTGGAAGGGCTGTTTTGTCACTCTAGCTCACAACCAGTGGCTCTTAGCCTTCAGTTCCTCCAGCTATATCTCTTTCCACTATCCCCAGGTGTTTTCAGACTCCAGCTCCCATCAGTCCCAGCCAATATGGCTACAGTCAGGGATTATGGGAACTGTAGTCCTATATCTGGAAGACCACAGATTCCCCACCCCTTCCTTAGGGACTGTGCATTCTGAAATAACAAGAGGAATGTAATTCAGGGAGCACAAGTGCTTTGTTCAGTTTCTGGTCCCGTCCGGAGGTGGCCCTACATTTTCTTATCAAATAACATTGCATTGTTACAAACAGAATAAAGAAAATCCACTAATTTGAACTGCCCTATTAAGGGTCAGATCACTGGCCTATCTACCCTAGTGCTGTCCACTCTGGCTAGAAGTGTCTCTTCGGAGACATACATACTAAATCTGGTGGAAGTGTCGTCCGTCCCCCCACATATCTTGACTGAAAACAAATTCTGCAGGATGTCACAACTGTGAGTCAAAACCACTTCCCCTACATTTTAGGACAGCCTTCCCCTGCATTGTGCCCTGTAGATGTTGTTGGACTACAAGTCCCATCATCCTGGACCATAGGCCATGCCATACTAAATGGGGATGATGGAGGTTGTAGCTAGGGATATAAGCGAATCTGTCTATTTCAATTTCTCTCCATTTCCAATCTTAAATTCAGCTCTCCACATTTCTGCATCAGTCTGCAATTTTTTTATAAAAAAGTCCTCATGAAAATTCATCAGTGAATTTCTTCTAATACACACATGCTTGTATACAATTTTGCCCAATATTTGTGTTTTTATATTGTAAACTGTCCTGTGATCATTGGATGAAGGGCAGTATAGAAATGTAATTAGTATACACATTTCTGCAAAGCAATTTCCCCTCATATGATGGATTTTTGTATTTTATTTTCACTATTATATGCATTTCTATGCACACTTTACTCCAGGATTTGCACTTTTGTGCACATTACTTGACTGGAGAACTACAGTGCAAAATTCAGAGAAGTGCGAATTTTGAAGGATGGTTGTGTTTTGTTTCACTCATTGCTTCAGAAAGTGAGAATTGAGTAGGTTCACCATAAATGCAACCTGAATCAAATTATTCCGTCATCTGTTGTTATAGTGCAAACTATCTGGAGGGCACCAAATTGTGGAAGGCTGCTTTCGAAGTTGTATTTGTCTCTCTCCACTTATATATGGTACAGCCAAAAAGGAAGACTGAAAGTTTCTTTGAACTGACAGTGAAAGTCAAGAGGTAGTAATGTTTTCCCCTTCTTACAAACAGAGCTGAGTTAGTGCAACAGACTTCCTGATTTTCCTCGGTTAACAGATGTGACGTCTTGAGGTAAACCACACGAAACCTGCAACCATTACTGATGTGTTGTTTATATGACCTTCCTCTGAAGAAGCTGTAGGGTTGCTTTTCAGCAAAATGTGTACATTTCCCCGAGAACATCATTTCCAGTCATTCAGGGACTGGGCACTAAAAGGAAGAAGAGTCACTGATAATTTAGAAAAAGAGAGAGACTGAGGAAAAAGACGTCAGCAAATTACGATCAAAGGCTCTCTTTTTTTAGTAGTTCATAAAACACAATTATTATGTGGAAAGTCACCGGGGGAGGGGGAGTCTTTGAATTTTAAAAGTTCATTTACAAACCATTCTTCATTCAGAGGCATGACCTAAGGAGGATGAATTTTCTCCACTATTTTTGTCTTCAGGGGGAATTTGGGGTACCCAAACCCAGCAAGAGAAGGCTGTTCCACATGCTTACTTATATTTTTCAGGTGCACGCCTAAAATATTTATAAGTGTATTAGGGGGTGGGCCCCTACTCACCACCCACCATGACCTTGTCAAAGCCTCATCTCCTTCCTCCTCACCAAAACTAGCCCCTCCCCTTACCTTCTTGCCAAAGCCCCCCTCTCCCCCCTCTTAAAGGTAAAGGGACCCCTGACTATTAGTTCCAGTCGCGGACAACTCTGGGGTTGTGGCGCTCATCTTGCAAGGGAGCTGGCGTACAGCTTCTGGGTCATGTGGCCAGCATGACTAAGATGCTTCTGGCAAACCAGAGCAGTGCACGGAAACGCCGTTTACCTTCCTGCCAGAGCGGTACCTATTTATTTACTTGCACTTTGACGTGCTTTCGAACTGCTAGGTTGGCAGGAGCGGGGACCGAGCAACAGGAGCTCACCCCGTTGTGGGGATTCAAACCGCCGACCTTCTGATCAGTAAGTCCTAGGCTCTGTGGTTTAACCCACAGCGCCACCCACGTCCAAAACCATCCCTCCCCTCACTCTTTGCCAAAGCTATCCTTCCCCTTACATCTCACCCAAACCACCCCAGAGCCCACCAAAACCATTCCACCCCTTCCCCTTAGACCTTTCCAAGCTTCCACTCACTAGCCTGAGCTGCCTGCCAGCCTGGGCTGCCTGGCTTTTCGCTTGCCAGCTTGGACTGCCCACTCATTTCTTTTCTGGCCTGCAACACCAGCCTGCCTCTGTCTCCATTTCCCTTCCCCTTCCCCTCTGACGCTGTTGCAATGGCCCAGCAGCTCTGCAAGCCCAGTTTGACGTCATGCTGCCATTCATTTTGCCACCTGTTGGCGGCCATGCAAACCGCAGCATGACGACATCCTTAGGAAAATATGTATTAGGAAAGATATCTAAGAACAGGACAGAACGTAGCTCAGGAAGAGAATGTATTATATGCATGTTATTGTAAACTGCCTTTAGTTCAGTTCAGTGTAGAAAGGTGAGATAAAAATATAAAAATCCAAGAGGGGAAATCTGGAATAGAGAAGCAGCAGCAGCAGCAGCGAGTAGGGGTGGGCTTGCTTAACTCTTTCCTCACTCACAGCTACTCTGCTTGAAAATTCTCTGCTCTTATCCTGCGGCAAAGTTATGAATACATTTGTATGACTCTGTGTTCCATAGGCAAAAAGTGGCTTGGGAGAGGGGAGACCATATTGGATTGCCAACTTTCCTGGGCTCAGAATTGATAATGGATGGTGGGAGATTGAATAAATAAAATAATATGTTTCCTGCCAAGTTGGTTTTTAGTGCACCATAAATTCCCTGTTGCATTCTAGATGAAGAAGCTCACTGCAAAGGCATTTTGAGCCTGAATGGGTTTAAATAGTTTTCACTTGGTGTAAAATAAACAAGCAGACGGAGTCTTAACTTTCTCAGGTTTTTTAAAAAAATAAATCTTAGCTTCCCTCAATGGTACTCATTGTGGCCAGTTCTAATGGGCAGTGTGAAAAGAGACAGCGTGTGCAAATGAGTAGTTCTGGTTCTTCATCCTGAAAGACATTGCAACCATAAGATTTGGGGTGGAGAACATGTGGCCTTCCTGATGTTCTTGCAATCTAGCCCACCATCATTCCTGCCCACTGAGAATGCTGGCTGAGGCTGATGGGAATTGCAGTCCAACAATAATGGGCCACAGGCTACCCACACCTGCCTAAAATCAAATATTCCCCTCCCCGCGGCAAAAATCTAAGGCCAGTCAGTTCAGCTCAGCTTATCAGTGTTTGGAGTGCTTTTTTTAATGGCTGAACTCTCAAGTCAGAGCAAGTTCCAGGTCATCTCAACCTTGTAGCGCTGCCAAGGAGAAGATATGTTGCCTCTCTCTGCTCCGGGTATCTGATAATCTTGAAGCAGTAAAACCAGCCTGGAAGCAGAGAAGCCTAGCCCTGGTTCTCAGCTTGTGGAAAGAGAGTTATGAGAAAAACCTAAGAACATAAGAAGAGTCTGAGTGCTAGAGCATCTGCTCTGCATGCAGAAGGTCGCAAGTTTGATCTCCAGGTAGGGTTGGGAGAGACTCCCTGTCTGAAATCCTGGAGAGCTGCTGCCAGCCAATGTAGGCAATACTAAGCTAAATTGGCCCAGAGTCTGACTCAGTACAAGGCAGCTGCCTGTATTCCTGTGCATGTGCACATTCAATGTGTCTGGTGGATTTTGAGATCCAGTGTGGTGTAGTGGTTAGAGTGTCAGACTAGGACCTGGGGCTCTAGGGTTCAAATCCCCACTCTGCCATAAAGCTCAGTGGGTCAGTCAATGCCTCTCAGCCTAACCTAATCCTCATTTGAGGATTAAATGAGATGGGGGAGAACCATGTACACCACATTGAGCCCCTTGGGGGGAAAAGGTGGGATATAAATGCAACTAACTAACTAACCAACCAACTAACTAACTAACATCTGAAGTCCCTCAAATAAGCACAGACGCACACAGAGAAACAGGGTATATTCATAGCGTGGGATTTTAAAGCACACACACACTGGTACATCAACATCTTCTTCGCTGTGCAGCAAACTTCACTCTCGGAAGCCGAGGGAGAACAACCACAAGGAAACAGAAAGTGAGGGCGATAAAGAGAAAGACTCTGACAAGAGAATTTGTTCAGTCCTTATCTGAGTGTATGTCATGTCCCAGGCATGCAGAGAATCCCATCTCTCCATCACACACAGATTAATGGTAGGGTTATTGTGTTTTTTTAAAAGGGAACTGCTTTATGGGGGGAAAGTGGTTGAACAAATGCTTGGACAGCTAGTGGCCTTGCTAGACTGAAATGTGTACGGTTAAGGCTCTCATGGAATATTGAATCAGGCCCAAATTGAATATAATGAGTGATCTCCCAGCATCATTGTCTTTTGCATTACACATTACTTCAGGGGAATTGAGTCTGGATCAGATCCATATAATGGACCCTGGGCAGATGGCAAATCCCACCAACAGAGCTGCTAATACTTGAGAGGGTAAAACACATCAGTAATGTTGTTGTTGTTGTTGTTGTTGTTGTTGTTGTTGTTGTTGTTGTTGTTGTTGTTGTTGTTGTCATACATACATACATACCCCACCCATCTGGCTGGGTTTCCCCAGCCACTCTGGGTAGCTCCCAACAGAATACAGTGGTACCTTGGGTGAAGTACTTAATTCGTTTTGGAGGTCCGTTCTTAACCTGAAACTGTTCTTAACCTGAAGCACCACTTTAGCTAATGGGGCCTCCTGCTGCTGCCGTGCCGCCGGAGCACGATTTCTGTTCTCATCCTGAAGCAAAGTTCTTAACCTGAGGTACTATTTCTGGGTTAGCAGAGCCTGTAACCTGAAGCGTATGTAACCTGAGGTACCACTGTATTCAAAACATGCTAAAACATCAAACATGAAAAACTTCCCTAATGATGGAAGCCTTCAGATGTCTTCTAAAAGTCAAATAGTTGTTTATTTCCTTGACATCTGATGGGAGGACATTCGCTGTAGCTTCACTTCTCTCAGGGAGGGAACCGTCAGAAGGCCCTCGGAGCTGGACCTCAGTATTCGTTGAGGGTTCCCTCTGTTGTCACCTGGCATGGCCAGGCAAATGCTGGGGCCCACCAAGGTTGATAGCAGTCACTAGCATCCTTTTGCTCTGTTTCCCCCTCCCACCCGCAATATTTGTACTCAAATGGTTGACAGGCACAGTGAAATAATGTGCCGGCCAAGGCCACAGCGACCACTCATCTTCATTTCCCCACAATGACTGTGGCCCCCAAGTACGTCAGATCCCAGTGGCCTTCTGGGGGAAAGAAGTTGACGGGCAGCTGTAGCCTCTGCTGGTGCTTCGCTTTGCATTGTGCTTGCAATTTGCAATCTGATAACAAGGGGCTCCTGCTCACCCATCCTCACCAGAGTGGTCTGCTGTGGGGGGGGGGCATCGAGACACAATGGACCTCTAAGTCAAGGTGCTGGCTCTGTGTGCAGGTTGCAGAAGCCAGAGATGCCCAGAGGTTGGGGACAGGGACTGTAGACATGATTCTGCTCCCCCAGTCTAGCCTTCATATTTTCAGTAAACACGCGGACATCAGGTAAGATTGAAGCTATAGTTCATGCAGCCAGTAAATAACTTGATGTTAACTGTGTGACTGCAGTTACAGCAAACACTTTAGTTATGTTACTAAATACAGTGGTACCTCAGGTTAAGTACTTAATTCATTCTGGAGGTCCATTCTTAACCTGAAACTGTTCTTAACCTGAGGCCTCCTGCTGCCACTGCCCTGCCGTTGTGCGATTTCTGTTCTCATCCTGAGGTAAAGTTCTTAACCCGAGGTACTATTTCTGGGTTAGCAGAGTCTGTAACCTGAAGTGTCTGTAACCCGAGGTACCACTGTAGTAGCCTTAGAGTTGAGCAGCATCAAGGCCAGAAGGGCTAAGGAAGGGAAGTTTAATCCTACCATGGTCCCAATGAATCCAGAATTCATAGGAGGAATGCATCTAGTGGACTAACCCCAGGTGCAGGATATGGGATGTTCCATATATAGCTCCAAAACAGAATAGGTGCTTTACATGCAGGTATCTTCAGTTAAAAATGAACTCTTTCAGGTAGGGGGTTTTAGGAATGCCCGCCTCCCTTCCACCTGGGGGTGTGGAAAGCTACTGCCATTCAAAGGAGAGAGGGGACTAGAAGGTTCTTTCTGATGCTGCTCGATGAATTTCTAGGTGGAATAACTCCCACGAGAAAACTGGATCTGAATTATGTAAGTACAGGTTATCTTCTTCTGCACACGAATATCAAGGAACCCAGCGATGTTGTTTTCCAAGGGCTCTGGCAGCAGCTCAAAAAGAAGAGCAAAGACAGCCAGTTCCCGTTCACAGGCAAGTCCCTACATTTCCATGGGGTGAACATTACGCTTTAAAAAGTGTGATCCTCACCCCCTCCAGGGCTATTTTGCAAATTGACGACTTCTAATAAACACACATGCACACACACATGCTGCAGATTGCTCAAGTAGGCAAACGAAATGGCAGTGGGTTGTTGTTGTTTTATATACTGTGGACTCGAACGTTCAGAGCCACGGAGCAACTGAAGCCGGGATCTAGGTGAAAATTCTGCACAACTGCTGATGTGCCAAGTTGAACTCCGCTTGTATGGTGGGTGGACCAGCTCTGGGAATTGATAAACATCTTATTTTTGTTTCCTGGTGGAGGACTGTAAAAACGGAACACACTGTGTGCGTGACTAAGGGCTCGTCCACACCTGCATCTGCCTCATGATTTCCAGGCACAGGTCTGAGTTTTTCTTTTGTTGCACTGCCTTCCCTGGGAAAACCCACTATCTTCCACTGAACAGGAACAAACACCTGTTAGGCTTTCTGCGGACTGATGTTTGTTCAAATTCAGTGGTAAACGTGTAGATGAGCCCCAAGTTTGACTTGGACATAAGGCAAGCCCTGCAGGAGCAGAACAAAGGCTTGTGGAGCCCTGTATCCCATGGTGGATAGCCAAGTGGGATATCTGGGAATCCCACAAACAGAACATATTGATGACTCAGCAGCAACCCAATCTTCAATGGCCCTAGATATCTGGTCTGCAGCGGCCTATTGTATTGGGAAGGGTGGATAAGCTGTGGTCCTCTAGATGCTGTTGAACTCCAACTCCCATCAGCCCCAGCCAGCATGGTCAATGGTCAGGGATGGTGGGAGCTCGAGTCCAGCAACATCTGGAGGGCCACATGTTTGCCATTCCTGGATTACAGGGAGGAAACAAAAAGAGCCTGCATTATCTGGAGATGGAGCAAAGGTTGCATGCTGAGCTTCCTTTTAGACTCCTCCTCCTCCTGACTCTATTTTGGTTTCTTTTCCCTTACATGGTTACTTGGTTTTATTATGTCGCTGCTGACTATGTTATGTGGATTGGTTATTTTCTAATGTGTCTTTTTTTGGTTGTTAGTGGCCTTGGGCATTTCTTCTTCTTCTTCTGGAAAGTTGGAATAAAAATGTAACAAATCTGTGATGAACCAATCAGAATGGTGGGAACTAGTAAGAAGGTGGAGCAAAACTGCTTACTTCATTGATTGACAGCACATTGGCATCCTTTGCAAGTCATGAAAAGGCCTGAATCAAGTTGCTTTGGGGAAAGGTTGTTGTTTCCTTTCCCCAAAGCAACTTGATCCAGCCGTTTTACAGCGGAGGCTGGCTGGAAATCTATGGGCAGGCTTGGGAATTTTGCTTATACAGGCTTTTCTTGACTAAATTTGAGGTTCCTTTTCAGATCCCTTCAGACTTTGTGGAGTCGACAGGACTGGGATTTTAGTATGTCATCTACCTGTCTTGGCCTGTGTCTGCATCATCACTCTTGTCAGTTTTTAGTGTCTTGCTGGCTGAAATAATTGTGCATTTTCCATCCACAGGTGCCCCCCCCCCCCAGGAATTGCATGAAACTCTCAGCTTCTGCAATTCTGTTCATGCACTTTTCTAATGAGTTACATGCAGTGTGTAAAAAAGAAAAGAAAAAAGAAATGGGGAAGAGAGGGAGGAGAGATCATGAAGTACCCCAAGAAATCAGTGTATTGTGTGTGATTTTGAGGGGATGAGAAAGCAGACAGTGTTCAGGATCACGGTGTAGCAGATCCTGAATCCAGATTTTTTGTTTTTTAATAGCAGAGAATATTAGCACCTTTTCCAAGAGTGTAAAGAAGGAAGGATAAGATAGGAAGCACCACACAAGATTATTATTTCTTTGCACTGATTACGTAGGAACATTTGTACTTATTCAATAAGAAGCACGATTTTCCATGCAAAAAATAAATAGTTGAGGACAGTCACAGATCATGAAATGCAAGTTGGTTTGTGTTCTCCGCCTTGTAAACATTACTATAGCAAATCATGTGAAGAATGTGTGGTGTGGTCACTACCATATGTAGTATGGTGCTCAGACCAAGAAATTATAGGATCATATAATTTTAGAACTGGAACTTCCAAGAAATCTTGGGGGGTCATCTAGTCCAGCCCCCTAATGTAGGGTGCAACTATAGCGACCATTAGGGGTGCCATGTTTTGAAGAGCAAGAAAGAGGACGCTATGACGGCCGTTCAAAGCAAATAAATGCAATTTGTCTCAAATTTTACCCCTGCAAAAGAGGATGTGTCATGGAAAAAAGAGGAGCCATGGCAACCATGTCAGATGGCTATTCAGCTTCTGCTTCGATGCCTGTCATGAAGAAAAGTGCATCACCTCCAGGGGCAGTCTGCTCCGCTGTGAAACAGCTTTTAGCATTAGGAAGTTTGTCCTGATGTTTAGTGGAAATCCACTCTCTTGCCACTTCCGTCTGGTAATTCTTGTCCTGCCTGCTGAAGCAATGAGGTCTTGGCATCTTTGGCATGAGCCTAGACTTTAGATATTTGAAGAAGGCTAACACATCTCTCTTTAATCTTATCTTCTCTGCATCAAGCATGCCCAGCTGCTCCATTCAATTTCTATTAGGACTTGGATTCCAGATGCCTCATCATCCTTGGACATTGTCCAGTTTTTCAGTGTCCTTCTTAAAATGTGGTACCCAGAGCTGGACACTACACTCCCAAGAGTAGCACAAAACAGAACCAGCACTTCTCATAATTTGGTTGCTATGCTACTGTTATTACACCTAAGATTGCATTAGCATTCTTTGCAGTAGCATCACACTTCTTGCTCATTGTTCAGCTATTTATCAACTTTGATCCAAGCTTTGTAACTGGATATGCGTGAAGGAGTGGTTATTTCTACTGTTATAATATTGAAAAGGAATTCTTAAAACTCTAAATCATTATAGCTGTGTGGAACACATGTTAAGCACACAGGAATAGGAAAGAAATGTTTTCCTAAACTTTTCCAAGTTTTTATAAACAGTTGTATAAAGCCATGTAATAGTTATATAAATCTATAAATTATGAGTATTGTCTGTTTTATATATTTATTGTCTGGGGTTTTTTTTTTGTGTGTTTGTGTGTATTCTCTGCCTTATACTTCTACACCAGTTTTTTCTTGCATAGAATAGGTGAGAGTCATTTGGTGATAGCAGTGGGAAACTTTAATCTGCAACACAGATTCATACTCAGTATTCATAGGTAGCATATCTTGATGGACTCATTGGGAGCAGCGGATTAAGCACTAAATTGGCAACCAAAACAGCAGCCAAATTTGCTCTTTGAACAGTAGCAATTCCAGTGTTTAATTCAATTACAGGGCAGTAAGAAAAATTACAAAGGCAATTACTTCAGAGATCCCCTGACATCATCATAAGCAACCTGGCACCATCATAAGCAGCAACTGGACATATTTGTGCGAGGAAATATATTTTCTAGGATCACAGAAATCCTTGCAGATGTGAAACAACTAGTAGAAAGAAAACACAGCAAACAAGTTCATTCTCATGACTGAGTTATCTACACCCCCGCATTTCATCGCTCCCAAGAAATGACTTTCCTTCGTGGAGACAACACCTTAATAACAACGGCAACCTTGTCCTCAAAAGTGAAAAACAGCTACAGGTAGGACTGCAGAGAATTGTCCCACAAAACCCAGAGTAAGCCAAAGATAAGCAGTATGGATTATGCTTCACAATACCTGTATTCATTTGAACGCTGCTACTGTGTTGGCAAGTTATGATGCTTTTGACTGTGAATTCAGCTCTTCTCCTGAGATCTGTCGTTAAGAGCACTCTCCAAATTTTTGGTTTAGCTCTACCGAGGATATCAAATAAAGACGATGTGGCAGATTTCGCCAGCCTGGTGCGCACCAGATGTTTTGGACTACAATTTCTATTGGGCCTGATGGGAATGATAGTCCAAAACATCTGAAGGGCACCCGCTCCCTCCAAGCAAGATCATCATAGGAAGGGGAAAACCAATCTTCTCCCCCTCCATCAGCAGAGTGGGTTGCAGCTGCAGGGAGATTCCCCTTCCCTTCCACAAAAAAGACCCTGCTGCAACCACCATTAACTCTGGGATTGTGGAACCAAAGGGGAAAGGACTCTGGCCCCATCCATTGCCCAAATGAACAAGGGCCTCCACCTGCTATTCAAGGAAGGCCATCAGCACAGAAAGCCTGGCCTCCCACTGTACCTCAGCCGTTTCTCAGAATTGATGCCATTCTAACTTTTTCTTCCACTCCCCTTAGCTTGTATGTCATATTTTTTGTATGCCTGATGGCATGACCTCTTGCTTCCTCTTTCTCTGGCTGTGTGCACACTAACCATTTAAGCACATTATTTTCCCAAAAGAAGCTTGGGAACTGTAGTGTGTCAAGGGGTGAATTACAGTTCCCTGGCTTCTTCGGGTCAAGTTATGTGCTTTAAATGCATGGTATGTGCATAGCCAGAGTTTCATCTCCATCTCCTTTTCTTGATTGCAGGACTTTTCTCCCCCCACCCCTTAGGGGGGAAATAATTTTCTAACAAGCAGGATTAAAAAATAGTAAGCAAATAAATAAACATATCCTGAGTTTCCAGTCTGTTAAAAATACAAATAACAATGGCTTATCCAATTATGGGTAGTTTTAATTTTTTATTGCTTGTGGGTGAGCTAAGGCTTGCAAAGTAGCTATATAGCATTTAAAAGTGCTATATAATATAAAGTTTGATTAATGATGTTTGCAGGCATCCACCTCCCATTTTGAATGTTTAGCTCCAAGTCTGGGTTTAGCGTTAGTCAATGTCTAACCACCTCATGGAAACTGCTGCGCTCTGTGGAAGGATCAGGGCCAGCCGAAGGTGTATTGGTTTGTGAGGAACAAGGTCAGAAGCAGACTGAAAGAAAATTGGCTTGGTCTGCTTTTCAGAAACCCAGTACGGCAGGAGATTTGAGGAGGCTTGTGGGAGTGGGGAGGCACTTGGGGGAAGGGTTACAGCCAGAAATTCCCTGAGCCTGCTTCGTACACAAATAGATGCCGTCGCGAAGCACCCTCAGTCATGCCGCATTTATCTGAAGAATGGGAGAAAGAGAAAAGAGAACAGAAGTCTTTGCCAGGAGCGAACAAAGTGGGCATGCCTCTTAAATAATTACCCCAGGACTGATTACCTTTCCAAGTAATTAAACATTATGAAAGGTTATTAACGTGCTGATAATAGACAGCTTTGAAAATTGCCAGCGCAGCGTGAGGGAGCAGCAGACAACCACATGGCTGAGAACAGGTTTCTGTAGCCTCGCGAAGGCCTCAGACTTCTCATTGTCAAGCAGCTCCTGCAGAAAAGGAGGTGAGGAGAAAGGAAATAAAAGGCCTGTTTCTGTTAAAGGAGCCAAAAGAGAGCACCGTGTGTGTGTGTGTGTGTGTGTGTGTGTGTGTGTGTGTGTGTGCTTTCAGTCCATGAAAGTGGCATAGCGGGGTTGAAAATTGCATGGAGACAGCAGGGGGAGAGGAGGGAGGTGTACACGTTCCATAAAACAGAAAGCCTTACCCACAGACATGGAGCGATCTAAATTATGCCTCTCTGAACCAGCCTGGCCAATTTGTGCCTGGGGCGGGTTAACTCCAGCACAGGGCCAGCCAAGCAGGTGTTCGCCAGCTTTTTAATTCCAGAGGAAGGTGTGTTGGTGGTGGAGGTGGTGATGGAAGCTGCCTCCTGTCCTCTCTCTTTTTTAGGGTTTGTTCAGCTACCCACAAGCTTCTGGGTATTATTTATTAATTAAAGGTATATCCCACCCTTTCTCCCAAAAGAGCCCAGGATGGGAAAAGACAAGTGATAAAACAATTACTAGAAGGAGGAGAAGACAGAGGAGAAGGAGAAGAAGAACAGATGTAGCCTTAAAATCTTGTTGAAAGAAGAAGGGTGCTGAAAAGACAACAGATATGGTGCCTGTCTTAATATTCAAGGAAAGGGGGTTCTAAGGAGGAGGTGCCACAACACTAAAGATCTGGTCCCTATGTTGTGCGAAACATACCTCCTGATAAGATGGTATCTTCAGGAGGCCCTCATCTGCACAGTGCTTTGACCAACTGGGTTTGTAGCAATCTTTCAGGCCTCTGGTCCCAAGCTGTATAGGGCAAAGCCAGCATCTGGAGCCTAGACTGGTAGCTAATTGGCAGCAAAAGATCAAGTGTGATGGTTGTCTGTTTTGTTCCTTCATTTCCAGAATGGACTGAAAAGTGGGTTGGTGGAAGAGTACTTCTCCTGTCACATACCTCCGTTTTCCCCAGTAGCAACGCAGCGATTGAGCTGGCCTTGTCTTTGTAGAAGGTGAGATTTGGTGCGGGCCCATGTGGGCTCACCTTGTGGCATCAGTGGTGCCTGCGGTGGCTCTGAGCAGTACGGGGTAGGTGGATGTAGCCACCATTTTCATCTCTCACAGCGCTGCCATGACACAGCATTCCTCTGTGGCATTATGGGGTCTTAACATGGCAGCTAGATTGTTTTAAAGGAAGTCCAAGCCCCTGCCAGAGTGCTGGAGCACCAGCTGGTACCCAAAGATACCAAGTGCTGAAGTCATTCCTGGCAAAGTCCTGAACTGTAACTTTCAAAGTTGAATAGAAGAGAGTTTTCAGGCAGGTACAACTTGTCACGGAGGAGTGAAAGAAGTTCAAAATCCTCTCTCCTACACAACTATGTAAGGTTCAGGAGCCCTGCCTACATTTGTATCTGTCCATCTTCTCTAGTGCTTTTCGCCACTCCCTCGCTTAAGAAGTGGGAAAATAACCTCAGACAAATAAGAATATAATGGTGTGGTTACTACTGGCTCAACCCACTTTAAGTCAATGTGGGTCACTAGCATATAGAATAAGAGAACAAGACGAACATACACTTAAGATTGGAAAATGTTTATATTATATTGGGGAGGGGTTGTGTACACTTGAAAACATTGGTAGCATTAAGATAAATTCAACAGTCTAAATAAGTTTTGATGGATGTCATAATGGAATACAGTGATACCTTGGGTTAAGTACTTAATTCGTTCCAGAGGTCCGTTCTTAACCTGAAACTGTTCTTAACCTGAAGCACCACTTTAGCTAGTGAGGCCTCCTGCTGCCGCTGCGCCGCTGGAGCACGATTTCTGTTCTCATCCTGAAGCAAAGTTCTTAACCTGAGGTACTATTTCTGGGTTAGCGGAGTCTGTAACCTGAAGCGTATGTAGCCTGAAGCGTATGTAACCTGAGGTATCACTGTACTGAATGATTTAGTTTATGTAAGGATCTATGTTGTGCAAAATGAACCATGGAAAGAGAAGAAGGGAGGTCATTGATATTTTAAGGTTGTTTAAATTAATATTCTAAAATGTAAAACAGAAAATTTAATAGAAATTATTAAATAATAATAAGTCAATGTGAGCCCACCAGTTTGAAAGCCCTTTTGCTTGTGGATGCGATAGCAGATTCCTCCTTGCAGGATGGGTGGAAGTCAGACAAAGAATCTTTGTGCTGTCACAGATTCAATAGGTGGGTTTTCTTTTCTAACTTTCTAAGAACTTAATACAGACATTTTGCTGTGATGGTTTCATACATCCAGTGCAGTCGACAGTTGGAGTTGGCACCTTGCATTTCCAGTTTACATGACATTTGTAAGATGAATGGTGAGATTCTAGGCAAATCTATAACCTGTGGGTCTAGGTAGTGTCTCGCCAGCGGCAGCATAAATCTGAAACTCTTTGACCGCAGCCAGAATGAGTGAGAGCGCCTATGTAACTTGAGAACCAAATTGCAGAGCATGAGAACAAGTGCATATACCTGTGTATTACAAATCCAAGTAACTGTACAGGTGTAGGAATGGGATTGAAGGCACCTGAGGTCCAGCTTTTCTGATCTCCCCAGATTGCTCCACAGGGCCAGGTTTAGAGGCAGGAAAGCTGGGAGACTGCCTGGGTTTTAAGAGCCGGAATGTGCCAGTCACAAGCCAGCCATCCACTCAACACCTGGGGAAAAATGTACCAACTTCACTTGTAGAGTTGGCTCTATAGTGCCAATGCAGGGATGTGGCCTTCCAAATATGGCTGGACTACAACTCCCTTAATGGCTGACCATTGGCCAGGCTGGCTGGGGCTGGTGGGAACTGGAGTCCAACAACAACTGGAGCCATTGGTTCCCCAGCCTGATGCTAACTTTCCCTTTACATTCATGGGAAGGGGATGCAGTCTTGGCTACTGCATGCCACCCAAGGAATCTATATCACGAGGCAATGAGTAAATATAAATAGTACATAATAGCTACAGAAGAATTTTGGAGTGCAAAAGATGGAAATATTGAGCTAAAATACCAAGAAACATGGCACTTCTGTCTAAAGCACAAGTGGAGTATGCTGATTTTAAGGATCCTTTTCATTTTGCTGCTACCTTACAATACCTTCATTGTATTAAATCCTACAATGAGATGGCAAGAATAAATATTGACATCCTGGGCATCAGTGAACTAAAATGGACGGGAATGGGCGAATTCAGTTCGGATGACCATCACATCTACTACTGTGGGCAAGAAACCCGTAAAAGAAATGGAGTGGCCCTCATAGTCAACAAAAGAGTGGCGAAAGCTGTACTGGGATGCAATCTCAAAAACGATAGAATGATCTCGATACGAATCCAAGGCAGATCTTTTAACATCACAGTAATCCAAGTTGATGTCGATTCAAGCCAGCAGAGCCAGCGCAGTCCAGAGGCAAATTGGCCACCCTCCAGGTGCCCGGCTTGAATCCTTGTTGACCTCCCTGGCTGCATTCTCCAGCAGGATCAAGGCGAGGTCTCTTCGGCGATCCTTTTCAACGTGAAAAGAACACACCATTCCTCCCCCTCCCATAACCAGGGGGGGGAATGAGACAGACAGAAATGTATCTACATGCTTTTATTTCTGTCTTTCAGCAGTACAGAGAAATCGTGTCTGTACCCTCTCATCACAACTGCAGAGAGAGAATAACTCCACCCATGTACTTCCAGTACAGGGTCATGTGCCACTCTGAGCTAACATCCGGCACTCAGTACACAGAACAGACTGTCCCTGGTTCCCACGGTTCAGTCTAATAACATCAGCTTCCTGTTTACCATTCCAGCCACCTGGAGCTCGCTTCTGCATTGCTCCTTTTTCGTAACAGTTTATGCACCAACTACTGGTGCTGAAGAAACTGAAATTGACCAATTCTATGAAGACTTACAACACCTTATAGAAGTGACACCAAAGAAGGATGTTCTTCTCATTATAGGGGATTGGAATGCTAAAGTAGGGAGGCAAGAGATAAAAGGAACAACTGGCAAGTTTGGCCTTGGAGATCAAAACGAAGCAGGGCAAAGGCTAATAGAGTTCTGTCAAGAGAACAAGCTGGTCATCACAAACACGCTTTTCCAACAACACAAGAGACGACTCTACACATGGACATCACCAGATGGGCATCATCGAAATCAGATTGATTATATTCTCTGCAGCCAAAGATGGAGAAGCTCTATACAGTCAGCAAAAACAAGACCTGGAGCTGACTGTGGCTCAGATCATCAGCTTCTTATAGCAAAATTCAAGCTTAAACTGAAGAAAGTAGGAAAAACCACTGGGCCGGTAAGATACAATCTAAATCAAATCCCTTATGAATACACAGTGGAAGTGAGGAACAGGTTTAAGGATTTAGATTTGGTGGACAGAGTGCCTGAAGAACTATGGATGGAGGCTCGTAACATTGTACAGGAGGCAGCAACGAAAACCATCCCAATGAAAAGGAAATGCAAGAAAGCAAAGTGGCTGTCCAACGAGGCCTTACAAATAGCGGAGGAGAGAAGGCAAGCAAAATGCGAGGGAGATAGTGAAAGATACAGGAAATTGAATGCAGATTTCCAAAGAATAGCAAGGAGAGACAAGAAGGCCTTCTTAAACGAGCAATGCAAAGAAATAGAGGAAAACAACAGAATGGGAAGAACCAGAGATCTGTTCAAGAAAATTGGAGATATGAAAGGAACATTTCGTACAAAGATTACCATAATAAAGGACAAAAGTGGTAAGGACCTAACAGAAGCAGAAGACATCAAGAAGAGGTGGCAAGAATACACAGAGGAATTATACCAGAAAGATATGGATGTCTCGTACACCCCAGGTAGTGTGGTTGCTGACCTTGAGCCAGACATCCTGGAGAGTGAAGTCAAATAGGCCTTAGAAAGCACTGCAAATAACAAGGCCAGTGGAAGTGATGGTATTCCAGCTGAACTATTTAAAATTTTAAAAGATGATGCTGTTAAGGTGCTACACTCAATATGCCAGCAAATTTGGAAAACTCAGCAGTGGCCAGAAGATTGGAGAAGATCAGTCTACATCCCAATCCCAAAGAAGGGCAGTGCCAAAGAATGCTCCAACTACCGCACAATTGCACTCATTTCACACGCTAGCAAGGTTATGCTTAAAATTCTACAAGGAAGGCTCAAGCAGTATGTGGATCGAGAACTCCCAGAAGTGCAAGCTGGATTTAGAAGAGGCAGAGGAACCAGAGACCAAATTGCAAACATGCGCTGGATTATGGAGAAAGCTAGAGAGTTCCAGAAAGACATCTACTTCTGCTTCATTGACTATGCAAAAGCCTTTGACTGTGTCGACCACAGCAAACTATGGCAAGTTCTTAAAGAAATGGGAGTGCTTGATCACCTCATCTGTCTCCTGAGAAATCTCTATGTGGGACAAGAAGCTACAGTTAGAACTGGATATGGAACAACTGATTGGTTCAAAATTGGGAAAGGAGTACGACAAGGCTGTATTTTATCTCCCTGCTTATTTAATTTATATGCAGAATACATCATGCGAAAGGCTGGGCTGGATGAATCCCAAACTGGAATTAAGATTGCCGGAAGAAATATCAACAACCTCAGATATGCAGATGACACAACCTTGATGGCAGAAAGTGAGGAGGAATTAAAGAACCTTTTAATGAGGGTGAAAGAGGAGAGCGCAAAATATGGTCTGAAGCTCAACATCAAAAAAACGAAGATCATGGCCACTGGTCCCATCACCTCCTGGCAAATAGAAGGGGAAGAAATGGAGGCAGTGAGAGATTTTACTTTCTTGGGCTCCATGATCACTGCAGATGGTGACAGCAGCCATGAAATTAAAAGACGCCTGCTTCTTGGGAGAAGGGCAATGACAGGCCTAGACAGCATCTTGAGAAGTAGAGACGTCACCTTGCCAACAAAGGTCCGTATAGTTAAAGCCATGGTTTTCCCAGTAGTGATGTATGGAAGTGAGAGCTGGACCATAAAGAAGGCTGATCGCCAAAGAATTGATGCTTTTGAATTATGGTGCTGGAGAAGACTCTTGAGAGTCCCATGGACTGCAAGAAGATCAAATGTATGCATTCTTAAGGAAATCAGCCCTGAGTGCTCACTGGAAGGACAGATCGTGAAGCTGAGGCTCCAGTACTTTGGCCACCTCATGAGAAGAGAAGACTCCCTGGAAAAGACCCTGATGTTGGGAAAGATGGAGGGCACAAGGAGAAGGGGGCGACAGAGGACGAGATGGTTGGATAGTGTTTTCGAGGTTACTAGCATGAGTTTGACCAAACTGCGGGAGGTAGTGGAGGACAGAGGTGCCTGGCGTGCTCTGGTCCATGGGGTCACGAAGAGTCGGACACGACTAAACGACTAAACAACAACAACAATTAAATCCTACAGTCTCCTCTCTCCAGGTGCCTTTGTAAATGGATTTCTCAGCTATTAATCAATGTAATTTGCCAGAAGAGATAAGTTTTGTTTACTGGCAACCGTTCTCTGGGTCTATGTGTCAAATTCTCCTGTCAACTAGGAATCAGAAAAAAATGTTGTTTTTTGTTTAAAAAAATCAACTCACCTTTGATGCCCAACTAAAAATTCTAAATTGTTACAGAATGAATTTTCAAATGTTGCAGGGGTAGGAAGTTGTCATAGAAGCATAGAGCTGGACGTTTATGGCTCCTGGAACTTTGTTTTGCCAGGTGTAAGCAGTGCTGTGGTTAGGTAATTTCAGAGACTAGATACTAAAGGTATTTGGGGGGGGGGAGCAGAGGTGGGCTGTATAGATGCTAATGTGCATTACTTCCCCTTCTGCTAGGAGGAGCCATGGACTTCTGTCCCAAGGTCTTGTTCTGATGGCACCTCTGGTTTTAAGAGGTCTCTGGGTGCTTTCAGGCTGCAGGGTTGGTCCAGAGGCTGTGTCGAACCATTAGATGTAACTGAATACAGGAAAGGCTGCAACTTGAGTCAGGTTGTGCAATTCTGCAAACCAGCTGAGCAGGGACCATGTTGTCCCTGTGAGTACAGTACCTAGCCTGCAACAGGGGCAAAACAAAATTAAGTAATAGGAGGAGGAATGGGTCAGCCAGAGGCAACAGAGTTGGGATAGCACTGCCTGTAGCTGATCTAGTTACACTGTGCCATTTGGCTGGAAACTTTCTGCTCTGTTACCAAATGTCCTTGGCAGACGTTGCATTCACATTACCCATTTGCGGCCAGCGCCATCGGGACATAAGTAGCTTGGGCGGAGGGTGTGAGAGCATCCCTAGGCAGTGTGAGAACAAATTTGCAGAAAATGTGGGAGCCTCCTTCAGTGAGGCATGGATTCTTTCTGATTTCCCAAAGGCAAGGCTGGTGTTCAAGGAGCCCAAAGTTCAGACTTTAGGATGGTGGACATGCCATGTGACTTCCCCCAAAGAATCCTGGGAACTGTAGCTTAAGGGTGATGGGAATTGTGGCTCTGTGGGGGTAAACTACAATTCCCATGATTCTTTGGGGGATGCAGCCCATGAAAGGACATCCTGTTAGCTCGATATCATGACTGCCTTGCCACGAGGTTTTACCTGCACTTGGTAAATTGCCATATGCATTCATCCAATCGTTCTTTTTCACAGGGGCAAAGTGTGAAACAAACCACAAACAAACCACAACCTGCCCCGCCCCCCCATGCCTTGCTTTTAGAAGAGAAATACAAGAGCAAAAGCCAGGAATGGTGAGTTCAAGAATCATATAAATAGGACGATGAAGTGCAACCAGAATGTTTCTAACTACGGTAACTGCTGGTATTATCCATGGAGGTGGCAATGCCTGAGAAAGTAAGTGAGTGTGGACTAAGCTAAGGTATTATTATCTGTGCCGCCTTGCTTCTTGTGTGGGCTTTAAGATCTATGCAAATGAAGTGTAATTAGGCTTGCCTCTGGCCACTTTTGAACCTGTCCAGCTTTGTTTCTTCGAGATTATTGCACGTTTACTTCATCCTTGATTCCCATCAGAAAAAAACCAAATGTGTATGAGCTGTTACTTTCAGCCCCAAATCTGGATATCCTTGATGCAGAATGTTTGTTTTCATTTGGGAAGAATGCACCAACGTCTGCCTAGAAAGGCTACTACAAATGTATAAAATGTGATATGAGAGAAAGGATCAAGCAGCCTACATGTGCAGTCACAATCCATCCCATGTAGTGTATCCATATAATACCCCTAGTGTGTGCAGCTAGCTGCTCAATATTTGTAGCTGAAAATACATGCTTTGCTACATGTGAACACTGAAATGTTACTGGTCCGCCCAAGAGATTTTGGATGGTTCTGTTAAAAAAAGAAATAGTAATGTATGAAGTGAAGCAACATTGATTAGGGATGCAACATGGCATCACAGTTTCTATTCCAACCTGCGTCCACCACAATCAGCACTGTTTCTGCTGCAGTTCAGGGTCCACCAAATGCTAAGTTAATTGTGTCGCTGCCTGCTATTTAACATGTGTTATGGCAACTGCATAACTTATGCAACAATTTGCATGATTTACATCCATTTCAATGTAAAAGAAATGTCAAAATAATGTTTAAAAAGTTATAACAGTGGTACCTTGGGTTACAGATGCTTCAGGTTACAGATGCTTCAGGTTACAGACTCCACCAAACCAGAGATAGTACCTCGGGTTAAGAACTTTGCTTCAGGATGAGAATAGAAATTGTGCTCCGGTGGCACGGTGGCAGCAGGAGGCCCCATTAGCTAAAGTGGTGCTTCAGGTTAAGAACAGTTTCAGGTTAAGAACGGACCTCCGGAATGAATTAAGTACTTAACCCGAGGTACCACTGTAACTGCATATCACTTGCAGATTTAGAAGAAAACAACAGTGTGAACTAATACAAATCATATTCACATGACCAGTTTCCATTCCTGACCAATGACAATTTCCACTTCCCTTTCCATCTTCATCAGAATTCTCTTGGCAATCTCCAGCCTTGAGAAGGAACTCACATTGCTGCATAAAAGGATTCCCTTGTCCCATATATACCCACCTAGTCCTTGAGATCCTCAGTGGAGGACCTTTTCCAAGTTCCTCTGGCTACTGTGATGTGGATGGTTATTATGGACAGTGATGGCACCCCATTTATCCAATGCTCTCCCCAGAGAAATTTAGCTGCTGCCTATACTTGGTTGCTGTCTTTTAGGCTCCAGCTGAAGACCTTCTTGTTCTCCCAGGCCTTTTAGTTGCAATGGGCGAAAGTTCGTAGGTCCACAATAAAGAATATACTCAAGTTCTCGGGCTCAGTCCCCAACATCTCCAGGTAGCATTGGAATAAAGTCTGGCAAAAAACCTGGAGAGGGGCTGCCAGTCATTGTTGACAATACTGTGTTAGAAACATGTGTTAGAAAAGTAGAAATAATTCAGCCCTTTAGCCATCCTGATTGGAAATATAAAATGATAATGAAAGCATAGTGGTTAAAGAGAACCATCTTGTTCAGTGCTTAGAGACCTGAAGTAGGGCCAAAGAGATCCAGGTTCAAATCTCTGTTCAACTGGACCTTGGACCAATCAGTATAGCTCAGCCTAATATACCTCTCTGTGTTGCTGGAGAAAGGGGTGCAGAGAATCATGGGTGCCACTTCGAGCAGTTTGGAGAAGCGCCAGGATATCTATGTAACAGATTAGCACTCAAGAAGTACTAATCCACGCAAAAAAACAACCAAGAGTTTTGTGGCATCTTTAAGACAAACAAATTTATTATGGCATAAGCTTGACATTCTTTGCAACCAAAGACGAGCACAGCTTCTCTTCTGAACAATTCCTGTTAAGTGATCTTGACTCTGCATGCTGAGAAGTCTGGCAGTAGAGTAAGCATCTTTCAACTCTTTAAAAAGTTTAATCGGTGAGCTTTTTGCCTGTCCCAAGGCTTCTCGCTTAGAATGGCTCCCAGCAGCAACAGACAACAGCAATCAATTAATAGCTTGAAGCCACTGCCTGAAATATTGAGCTTTGTGCGGAAGAGATCTGCATGCGCCATCGGGCTCTCTTTTCACATTATCCTCTGGCAGGAGCTCCCAGCATGGTTCACTAGTGGGATCTGACAAAGGGCAGCAGCAACAACAGCAGCAGCAGCAGCAGCAGCAATGCCTTTTCTGCTCCAGGTTTTAGTATGGTTATTGACTGAGCCAAACAAGCAGGTCATGCAAGGAGCCACTGCCAAGGAATAGACGAAAACAATTGCATGCATACTTGCTCTTTGTGGGTGAACAGGCTGTGGCTAATAGCCACACTGACATGTGGGAGGAAGTTAGCAAACATTTCTTGGGCTCCTACTGCACAACCCAATATCACCAGTGGGGAAGATAATCAAGTTTGGTGCTGGTGGTTTTTAATTGGTTCACATTCGGAAGAGTAAACCTTGAGTTATCTGAAAAACAATCACTGGGGAAAGAGGAGTAGCTCAGTGGTTTTGCATGCAAAAAGCCCCAGGTTCAACTGCTGGTGTCTGCAAATGAGGCTAGGAAGGCCTCCTGACTGAAAACCCTGGGGAGGTGCTGCCAGTTAGTGCAGACAATACTGACCTAAATGTCTCCCAGCCTAGCCTACCTCACAGGGTTGCTGTGAGAATAAAATGGGAAGAGGGCGAATCGTGTACCTTGAGCTCCTTGGAGAAGATGGGGTTAAAATGAAATGAAACTAATAAAATGCCATTGCTGAAAAAGCATCTTTATATTTACCTGGGGAGGGTTTTTTAAAAAATGACAGGGGCGGGGAAAGCTAACTATTAGGCTTACACTGTAAGGATAAAAGGACCGCCCCTCCCCATATAAACCACCCCAGGCTCTGTGATCATCATCTGAGGCCCTTCTTTGTGTGCATCCTCCATGTGAGGTCCGGAAGGTGGCAACACAAGAACCGGCCTTCTCTGCTATGGCTCCCCGTTTCAGGAATGCTCTCCCCAGGGAGGTTTGCCTGGCGCCTTCATCATACACCTTTAGGCACCAGGAGAAGACCTTCCTCTTCAATCAGGCCTTTAGCTGATCTGTATTCTACAGCATTTTACATGTGCCTGTGGGAAGCGGGCCGGGTATTGTTGTGCATGTTTTGTTTTTAATTATTTACTTGGTTTTTATCCTGTGTTTTATTCTGTGAACCGCCCCGAGATGTTATAATGAAGGACGGTATATAAATCCAATAAATAAATGAAATAAAAGACGAGCCTCAGCCCAAAGACCCATCTGGCAAAGCAGGCAGTGGGTGGGTGGGAATGAACCCTTTCATTTCCTGTTGTGGTCCTGAGGTAAGCGCCTTCTCTGAAGATGGTATTTGCTTTGGGAGGAAATCCCTCAGTAATGCCACTGCCTTGCTCTGATAACCCATGTTTGAAGAGTGCTGTAAGATACCTTCTAAGCAAACAAAGGTTTAAAAACACAGGGCCCTGCCCTGCTTTGCACATGGTCCCACTATGAATCATCGCTCAAGATGAAGGGGAGCTGCTAGGCCCCACAATAAACTGAGTGAAGCAGCTGATTTTGCGCATTGTTTCTTTTTGAATGCATTATTATTGGGGGGTTTTACCACTAGGAGGAGAGAGAGGTGACTGTGCTCTACTCACAACGCCACAACAACATGGCTGAGTACTCTGCCCCTTGGTAAAGGACCCCTGGGCGGTTAGTCCAGTCAAAGGTGACTATGGGGTGCAGCACTCATCTCGCTTTTCAGGCTGAGGGAGCTGGCATTTGTCCACAGACAGCTTTCTGGGTCATGTGGCCAGCATTACTAAACCACTTCTGTGACAAGTGCCAGAGTGCATAGAAACGCCGTTTACCTTTCTGCCGCAGCGGTACCTATTTATCTACCTGCACTGGTATGCTTTTGAACTGCTAGGTTGGCAAAAGCTGGGACAGAGCAATGGGAGCTCACCCTGCCGCATGGATTCGAACCGCCAACCTTCCGATTGGCAAGCCCAAGAGGCTCAGTGGTTTAGACCACAGCGCCACCCGCGTCCTTCTGCCTCCACCATTTGCTGCTCCACCTGAGGCACTGAAATGTCTTGGGCTGACAGCTATGCATCTTACACAGTGACAACAAACATGGCTGCTATGTGTACAGTTAGGAGAAGGGCCATATAGCTAGATGGTGATGCATTCTCAGTACGGCCAGGTAGCGCTAGGAAACATACCCTCTCTGATATCCAGGATAGCCCCTGCAAGTCAGTGTAGGCCAGCATTTCTCAAACTTGGGTCTCCAGCTATTGTTGGACTACAACTCCCATCATCCTTGACCACTGGTCCTGCTAGCTAGTGATGATGGGAGTTGTAGTCCAACAACAGTGTAGTCCAACACTAAACCTGATGGACCAATGGTCAGACTTAGTACGAGGCAGCTTCTGATGGTCTTTGGGGTTACTTACAGCAGCATGGACAACAAACTTGTGTGTTCAGATACAACTTTAGACAGATGTAGACGTCAGCCTGGGAACCCAGACTGGGTCAGCCAATTCTGAGCAGAGTGTACCCAGTTGTTTAAAGATTCATATACATGCACCTATGTTCTCCACATTGCTGCAGGATACAACAGTGTGCATACAGCCACTGTATTCATAATGTGTGTAGCTCACCCTGCTTCTGACAGCTTCTCTCCCCCCGCACCCCGCCATGCTGACTAGAGTCTGCCTACAAGTCAGGAGCAGGTCATCTGACTTGCTCACCACAAGCAGAATCTGCAGCTTTTGTACCAACATGCAACCTCAAGCCATATTTAGACAGTTGGCAGTGGTGGAAAAAAAATGTCAACTTCTGTTCTTGGAGAACAAGTCAGACAACTAGTTTGCCACAAAGCAGGCAAGCAACCATGTGTTTCAGTACTAAGAGATGTTGGCATCATTTCTGGTCCAGTTGAAAGGGCTGCTCCTTTGGTCAGAGCAAGAATATCTCCCCCCTCCCCCCGGATAGCGCTTCTGTACCTTTAACAGGTGTGTCACAGGAAACATGTTGGTTTATCATTTCACTCTTACTTTTCAGGAAATCTGAACAAAAGAGAACAGGTTTTTTTTATTGCAATACTCCAAATTATCCCTAAATAGCAGCACAAAGTTCTCACCCTGAAGGTTTATACTTATTAAACTAGAATACTGGGTTTGCACAAGTACTTACATGAAAATATATATATATATATATATATATATATATATATATATATATATATATAGCATGATGCTTTTAATTTTGTTCCTTCCCTCCTGCTCATTTCCAGATAAAAATCAATATTTGCTACTGAAGTGTCCAACATTATTTCTCACCTACACAGGAAAGTTTTATTGCAATACAACCTTCATAGATTTGTCTAATTCTTGGGTCGTTTGGGATGATCCAGTGCGTTAAAATAGTCTTAGTGAGTCGAGGGCAAAATCGGCCAGCTTGAATGGCTTTAAGAGAGGATTGGACAAATTCATGGAGGTTAAACCTATCAATGCCTACAAGTCATGATGACTATGCTCTGCCTCTACAATTGATGGCAGAAATGCTTCTGAAGACCAGTTGTTGGAAACCATGAGAGGGGAGAGGGCTCTCGTTCTGCTCCCTGGTTTCCCACAGGCAACTGGTTGGCCACTGTGAGAACTGGATGCTGGACTAGATAGGCCACTGACATGATCCAGCAGGCTATTTTTATGTCATCACGTTGTTAAGTTGGAGGCAGGTGAAGACAACATGAGGGCCTGTTGATACCATCTGCCCTGTGGGAAGAAACATCTTGTGCTGGCTTGGTGGAGATAGTTGTTTTGTTTAGTGTGCATGCGGCTCTTCTTGTGTTTCATAAATGTTGTGAGTCGAAAAGTGGGATATAAATCTACAGAATAAATAATAGTGGCTAGAGAAAATGGTTGGTTGTTAACTCTCCCTCATTTCTAAAGTCCCATACATTTCAGGCAGTGCAGTGGTACCTCAGCTTAAGAACTTAATTCGTTCTGGAGGTCCGTTCTTAACCTGTTCTTAACCTGAGGTACCACTTTCGCTAATGGGGCTTCCCGCTGCCACCACGCCACCCCCGCGCGATTTCTGTTCTCATCCTGAAGCAAAGTTCTTAACCCGAGGTACTATTTCTGGATTAGCGGAGTTTGTAACCTGAAGCGTCTGTAACCCAAGGTGCCACTGTATTATGCCACTTTAAACAGTCATGGCTTCTGCCAAAGAATCCTGGGAACTGCAGTTTGCTAAGGGTGCTGAGAGTTATTAGGAGGCACTGTGGATTAAACCACAGAGCCTAGGACTTGCCGATCAGAAGGTCGGCGGTTCGAATCCCCATGACGGGGTGAGCTCCCGTTGCTTGGTCCCTGCTCCTGCCAACCTAGCAGTTTGAAAGCACGTCAAAGTGCAAGTACCTTCTGGCGGGAAGGTAAGCGGCATTTCTGTGCGCTGCTCTGGTTCGCCAGAAGTGGCTTAGTCATGCTGGCCACATGATCCAGAAGCTGTACGCCGGCTCCCTCAGCCAATAAAGCGAGATGGAGGCCGCAACCCCAGAGTCGGTCATGACTGGACCTAATGGTCAGGGGTCCCTTTACCTTTATTCCCCTCACAAACCAAAATTTTCCAGGAGTTTTTGCTCTAACGTACCAGGAATAGAGAAGCAGAGTCCCTGTAAGACTATCAAGTCCAGGGTCTAAACTTCCCTAACTTGCACCACTCAAAGGCTTCTTGTTTATGCTTTCACATCTCGTCATTTCTTAGTCCAACCTGTTTTCTTGGCAATAACTTTGCTCATTTGGGCATAGCCATCCCAGGACGTTGATGATCAGCCAGCCTCAGCTGAAGAGAAGACATATGCTCTAATTCTAACACACATTAGGACTTGCTTTGTCTGCCACCTTCTCCACCTGTTCATATATTTACGAGGGAAATGTTAATTGCCGAACCTTTGGTGTAAATATAACAACGGATTCCACCCCAATAGCTGCAACGTCTTGCTTGTCGTATGAAATTGCACAAATGGCATCGCAGAAGTGTTGCCATATGTCCACCAGCAGTGCGGAGTCCACCAAGTTCGTGCAAATATTATGTGAATTATATTTGGAGTACGTAAATAAGCTGTGCAAATTAGGTACGGCCCTCTGGCTCACAATATGTTTTCAGCAAGTCTCTGTGTGCTGAACTAATTGGTTGCTTCTGATGCTACCTTTGCAGCGGTTCCGCGTTAAGGCAGTAAGGCCAGGGTTCTTGCACATTTTTAACTCCTTTTAAAAAAAGGGGAAGATTTTCATGTTTCTGAAAAACAAATCCCGTAAGACCACTGGAACACTCCATCCCTCTTTGCACCCTAAAATATATGCACAAACGAAATTCTATGAAGAAGGGACTTCCTTCTGGCTTTGTGCATTTCAAAATTGCAGCATTGCACGGTAATCTGGTGCTGCCACAACAGCAACATAAAAGTACCATTGCCATAACAGAGGGTTGGAGTGTGGGAGTTTAGCTTCTGCTGCCATTCCTGGCTCTGTTACTTTAGTCAAAAAGAGCCTGACCCACCAATGGCCCGAGGCCCTTGGTTCCTAGGGATGAGTATTAATTAAAGTGAGGGTGTTATTTTAGTTATTTGCTCGGTTCTGCAAAGTGCCACTGAGTGCCTGGAACATGAAGCACCAAAACCTTGCTCATTTGCCTGTCAATGATCCTCCCTTGCCCTGCAACTTGGTTTGGTCTTAACTTGCTTAATGCTCAGGCAAGACTGGACTTAGCAAGCATGCATGTTATCTCTTGTTTTTTATTTATTTTTTTGGAAACAGATTGTTTTATTGCTCAATGCAAGCAGCTCTGGATGTATGTCTAGGGCACTGTAAACCAGGCTTGTTTAAAGTTACTTTGGCCAAGCAGTTTATTGCAAAAGTACTTTATCGCCAACAGATCTCAAATGCTACATGCTGCTGGTTATTTTCTCATGGGATGAATAGATTTTGCTCTGTGTGTGTGTGTGTGTGTGTGTGTGTGTGTGTGCAGAGGGATAGGAAGGTCAGGTGGTACCTGGTGCGGAAAACCACATTGTTGGTTGGGGAGGGGGGGTTTGACCTGAAAAAATGGTTTTACGTTATTTCATATTTTCTTACAAAGGAATGTGGATTCTGAGCCTCTGATAACAAGTAGGCGACTATGGACAGATACTTAAATCTACAGGATGGATTGTGTTTTGGCTTGTGTTATTTTATTTATATTTATTGTTTATTTATTTAATAATGTTTTTTAAAAACAAAAACAAAAAAACCCACAGCAGTAAAATCAAGAAAAAATAACAATCCTACTTTAAAACATACAAAAGCTAAAATATTACGATTAAAATTTCTTCAACTCCCTAAGCATCTAGGTATGCTTGCCTAAAGAAGAATGCTTTTAGCAGGTGCCCGAAAAGAGTCTAGCAAAGGCACGTGCTTTGTTGAAATTTCAGCCTTCATGACATAGGAAAACGGCCAAGTAAACAGCTATTTTCGTGGAGGAGGGTCAAGATATTAACTGATATGCATGAAATTTCATATGTATCTATATAATCCCTAGTGTAGTAAGAAAAGACCTTTGGAGCAGGCATTTTCAAAAAAAAAAGGTTTTTCATGAACCGCCCTAGTAGGGCAGTAATTGTTCCTTGATAATTTGTCACCCCCCTCCATGATGGCACCTGGGGCGGCCTGCCCCCCCTTTCCTACGCCCATGTGTGTGTGTGTATGTGCAAAAGCACTGGTTATTGGGTAAGGCAGTCCACTTCGGCTCATACATCAAAAACTGCTGAAACCGATGCAATTTTTCAAGGGTGGTTCTAGTCCATAAGAGTCACTCCCTAAAACTGTGATAGTTATAGAGGACATGTCTGCCCAGTTAACAAAAAGCCATCGCTGTCTTGAGTGCTCTTTGGAAAACCTGGTTAGTAAGCTTTTTGATAGCAATTAGCACGTCTGCATTAAATTATATTTATATTTCTGTTTTTGCTATGTATTAATTTATAACCGCTTAGTGCCAAGGGAGTATTTAAGTGCCAATTGACAGTAGTAGTAGTAACCCGATGGCTCGTCCCAACTGCATGCTTTTCACATGGCAATTTTCTTACGTTACTACATTTCCATGTGGAAGAAAAACACATATTATATAATACATGATACAGACACGATACCTGTGCAGGAAAACAGTCAAGTTTAAAGGTGCTTCTAGAAAGCATTTTTTTCTGGATCTCAGGCGCACTAACTCAGTACAGTGGTATCTTGGGTTACATATGCATCAGGTTACATACGCTTCAGGTTACAGACTCCGCTAACCCAGAAATAGTACCTCAGGTTAAGAACTTTGCTTCAGTATGAGAACGGAAATCGTGCTCCGGCGGCACAGCAGCAGCAGGAGCCCCCATTAGCTAAAGTGGTGCTTCAGGTTAAGAACAGTTTCAGGTTAAGAACAAACCTCCGGAACAAATTAAGTACTTAACCCGAGGTACCACTGTATACTGGAAGCCTGCAAGCCACACAGCTCCCCACACAAAACCAACCAGATCTCTTGACTATTGACATAGCAGACATCTCAGGCCATCTATGGATACAACAGTTTTTTCTAGCTTCAAAGCAGAGTCCAACACTGATGGGATTACAGAGGTGTCTACCTCATCCCATAAACATGCCTTTGATTTTTAAAAAATCTAAATGCAAGACATTACATTTATCTCTGTTGAATTTCATGGCCCAGAGTTCCAGACTGACAGAAACTGTTTTGAATATAGATTCCGTCTTCTATGACATTAACTACCCATACCAGCCTCACAACATTTGCAAATCTAAAAAGCATCCCCTTGATGCCCTCATCCAAATCATTTACACCAAAGTTGAAAAGCAAAAAAAATTCCATTTTGCACCTACCCCAGGTTCATATGAGGCCTCTGTCTGTCTGTCTATCTATCTATCTATCACTTGATGCTGAAATAGGCTTCTAAGTAATTTACACATTTAAAAAACAATTAAAAAAGCATTAAAATATAAAAATCCACCATTAAAACACACAATTATACCACACGCACAATAAAACAACCCAGTAATTGAAACAGGAGATTTGGGTTGAGAGGCGATGGGAAATGCCTATGTAAGCAGGTTCATCTCCCAAAGCTAGCAGAATGCCTCTCATATTTCAGCAGGGAGGGCATTCCACAGCACCAGTGAAAAGGCCCCCCTCACATCACTGCAAACCGATAGATAAACCTTCGCCCATGGCAAGGCTAACTGTGTTCCATTTATCTAAATGCTCTTACTGGGCAATGCAGGCAAAGTCAAGTAGTCTGGTTCAGAGTGGTTTAGGGCTTCATATGTAAAACAAGAAGACCTTACAACTGACTTGGTGGCTCACAGGCAGCAACTGCAGATCGCTTAGCATGGGTGTGATATGTGCCCAGAAAGGGGGACCACCTTCCACCCAGGCTGCAGCATTCTGGTACAGCTGCAGCTTCTAGAACACCCATAAGGAAAGACCCACAATGAGTGCATTACTGTAGTCTCAATGTGAGATTACCAGCACATGTATCACAGAGGCTAAACTAACCCTGTCCAGGAAGGGGCACAGTTGATGCACCAGCCAAAGCTGGTGGCAGGCACTCTTTTTTTTATGAGGGTTACCTGGACCTCCATAGACAAAGTTCCAAGATCACCCATGAACCATGTACCTGTTTGTTCAGAAGGAGTGCAATCCCATGCAGAACAGGTACAATCCCCAATTCTCAGACCTGGCCACCACAGTGTCTCTATCTACAAAGGATGTAGCTTCATCTTATTGGTCCTCATCCTGCCTACAACCACACCCTGCCACTCAATGAACACACACTGGGTACTGCTGTTCAACCAGCTGTGGACCCCACTCTACCTCCGCAACTCTGTGGTGCTCTAAACCAGTATTTCCCAGCCTTGGGTCTCCAGCTGTTTTTTTGGACTACAACTCCCACCATCCCTAGCTAGCAAGGCCAGTGGTTAAGGATGATGGGAAATGTAGTCTGAAAACAGCTAGAGACCCAAGGCTGGGAAACACTGCTCTAAACCAATTGCTGGAATTGTTTGCCCGACACTTGGTGGCCATCCGGTTTGCAGTGCTAGAAAGCAAATGATGTGTGCCACCTCAGTCCCCAGGATGGCCATTCAATAGTTCCACATTCTCCTATTGGGAAGAATTTCACTGCTTTGCCTTGAGTGCCAAAATGCCAGAGGCTAGACCCCTTCTTCAAAAGCCCTGACAAATTCTAAGCGGAATTCTGAAACATCGTTATGCCAGCCCCTGTTGAAGTCACCTGGCATAAACACACAGCCCCCTCTCTCCAAGGCAGTTTTTCCAGCTCGGTGATTAAACTGACAGCTGAAGACAGGAGATAACCCAAACAAGAAGCGTTTGCAAAGGAGATTACTTTTACCCCAATGCTTCTTCCCATGCACCTCGTAAGCACTGCAGGCCAATTTCTTTTGCATCTTGAACCAATTCTCTTTCCCCCTAGGATAGCTCAAGCACATGCGTCTCTTATCTGTTTAATGTACAGTCCAAAGGGGGAAGAGTCACCGTCTCACTGTGCCTGTTAGAGCACCCCCACCATCCCACTGCCTAAATATAACACAAACTGGCTGCTGAAAATGGCCTATTTTTGTAGTTCTACCAACACCTCCTCTAAAGATAGGCACTGCATGAAAAAGACCAGCTAATTTTGGACCAAGGCACTTTCTTCTTCTTCATTGGTTTGGAAAACAAAGCATCTGACAGCAGCAGCAGCAGCAGCAGGAGGAGCTTTGTTTATGAGCGCCTGGCTCCTCAGGTGTTAAAAGGTTTTGGGCTTTTATGCTATTTCTTACCAGCCTTCCCCAAACGAGCTTGGTTGCTTTCTTTGGCGATCACCAGAAATAGAAACAAACAGGCAAAAGACCTTGCTTTCTTCCACTCACAGAGAAAGAGTACATCTGAAGAGGACAGCCTAATGGGATTTGATCATTGGAATTTAAGCTTCTCTCAATTTGCACAGCAGTTAAAGGAGATGTGCAAAGTGCTAGTTGGATTCTCTAGGGGAAGTCTAAGAAACATACACATCCCATCTTAATAGGCCTTTTTAATAGTCTCTAAAGTAGCAGCGCTGCTGCATTTCCACTTGTTATTTTCCCAAATTTATTTTTCTTCCCTCCTGGGTAAATACATTTTATTTTATTTTTATCCTAGAATGCTGTTTTTTTTCCAAGATGATGCTTGCTTTCTGCAGTTTTTATGAGAACTTGTATTTAACAAATTGTTGGTTGTTGTTTTTAATTAATCATTTGCTGCACTTTATTTAGGCTTGATTCTCAACTGGCATGCTTTCAAGAACCATACAGTTTTGAATTTATTATTAATAACTAACACGGAGGCTCTAAGTAATAACCATAAGAGGGGAGACTTCCGGGGTGGCGCCACCAGCAATGGCGGAATCCCTCTGAACTGGAGGGACTGGCTCCTCGGAAAACGGGTCTTCTTTGCTACGGCGAAGCGGGGACCTTTTCAAAATCACAGGCGGATGAAGCCTGTGACCGTGGGACTCAGCGGGCACCTTTAGCGCCCCCCCAATCCGCTAAGGAACCCACCAACGGGCTCCAAAGTGAGGAGGGGGAAGCGGCACGGTGCTGTGAGTCAATCGCTACTTCCGAGGAGCGAAGCCGCATAGCTGTTGCCGGAGAGCGCTGCCTTTATCCTGGGACAATTTGGACTCTAAAATAAGCACCCGTGAGTACTAAGAAATTGGACAACTGGATATTGAACAAAGATTTGAGAGCGGGACAGAATCGGACTTTTTAAAAAAAATTATTTGAATTTGGTACGGAATGGGAAGAGCTAAACAGGAAGTCACTCTTCCGTTCTTTTGTAAACAGAATAAAGCAAAGGCAATTTAAACTAGAGCTCAGAAAATCGTTTTTAAAAGATTGGATTTCAACATTTTAACTTGTGAATTTCTTTTTTTGGACTGTTTGAAGTGACTTTAAAGGGAAGAAATTTTCCTCCGTCCTGATCCTGGAGAGGGATGTCAGGACTGACGTGGGAAGCTCATTGACCAAAAACAATTGTTTTTTGACAGATAGCTAAAAGAAGAGAAACTTTGCAATTCCACTGTTCCCTTTCGCATTTTAAAGGAATATATAAGGACAAAATATTTTTTAAAAGGAAATTCTGTAGCAAGAATAAAAACAAGTCTTCCCCCTAGGGGGAGTTTGTGAAATTGTGTTCAGAAGGTGGTGGTGGGGGATGAGTGTTCAGACCCCTGGGCTCTCACTTGTGGGGTGCCTCAGGGTTCTGTCCTCTCCCCCATGCTTTTCAACATTTACATGCAGCCGCTGGGAGAGATCATCAGGAGGTTTGGGCTGGGTGTTCATCAGTATGCGGATGATACCCAGCTCTACCTCTCTTTTAAATCAGAACCAGTGAGGGCGGTGAAGGTCCTGTGTGAGTGTCTGGAGGCGGTTGGAGGATGGATGGCGGCTAACAGATTGAGGTTGAATCCTGACAAGACAGAAGTACTGTTTTTGGGGGACAGGAGGCGGGCAGGTGTGGAGGATTCCCTGGTCCTGAATGGGGTAACTGTGCCCCTGAAGGACCAGGTGTGCAGCCTGGAAGTCATTTTGGACTCACAGCTGTCCATGGAGGCACAGGTCAAATCTGTGTCCAGGGCAGCTGTTTACCAGCTCCATCTGGTACGTAGGCTGAGACCCTATCTGCCTGCGGACTGTCTCGCCAGAGTGGTGCATGCTCTGGTTATCTCCCGCTTGGACTACTGCAATGCACTCTACGTGGGGCTACCTTTGAAGGTGACTCGGAAACTACAACTAATCCAGAATGCGGCAGCTAGACTGGTGACTGGGGGCGGCCGCCGAGACCATATAACACCGGTCTTGAAAGACCTACATTGGCTCCCAGTACGTTTCCGAGCACAATTCAAAGTGTTGGTGCTGACCTTTAAAGCCCTAAACGGCCTCGGTCCAGTATACCTGAAGGAGCGTCTCCACCCCCATCATTCTGCCCGGACGCTGAGGTCCAGCGCCGAGGGCCTTCTGGTGGTTCCCTCATTGCGAGAAGCAAATCTACAGGGAACCAGGCAGAGGGCCTTCTCGGTAGTGGCGCCCGCCCTGTGGAACGCCCTTCCAGCAGATGTCAAAGCGATAAACAACTACCTGACATTCAGAAGACATCTTAAGGCAGCCCTGTTCAGGGAAGTTTTTAACGTGTGATATTTTACTGTATTTTTGGTTTTTATAGAAGCTGCCCAGAGTGGCTGGGGAGGCTCAGCCAGATGGGCGGGGTATAAATAATAAATTATTATTATTATTATTATTATTATTATTACTCCAGGGAACTGACAGCTGCTACAGAGTAACCGTGGGAACAAGTATTTGACCTTGCAGGACAATGTACTCAGAAGCCTTGGTGTCTGCTTTCTACAAAACAAATGCTCTACTGGAAGAATTACATGAAAAGGTGAACTGTATGGTGACCTTGACTAGAAATCTTGATCAGGCAGTGGGACATTTGGACCAGACAGTGAGAAAATATGTGGAGCCTACCCAGGATTCAAACCAGGAGTGTGTCTTGACAGAACAGGAGTTTGAGGCACTAAACCAGGAATGTGTTTTGACAGAACAGACTCAACAGGAGTATGATATTGTGGACTGGACAAATGAACTTGGGAAAAGCCAGAGCTGGAAAGGGAAAGTTCGGCGTGGTTTGGAAATGGGGGGCTGGATTGACCCCCCTATGTTGGGATGTCTGGACTTTTTAAATATGGCAATGGGCTGTGAAATGTTTGGGACTGTGGGGGCTCCTAAGTTTGGAAGGCCCTCGAAACATGCTTTAAAATACTACATGGAATGCAGCGAGGAATACGGAAAAGGATCTGATCTGTCGAGAAGGGTTAAAAACATTGTCAAGTTGGAGCTACCACGAGCAAGAGACGTAGCTAGGCTGGAGTTACTACGAGCAGGAGATAAGGGAAAGCGCAGTTACAAATATGAAGAAGAGCCGCGGAAGGGCCATGGAAGTGACTTGAGGGCCTCGGACATAAGGTTACCAGGTTAATGGGCTAGGCTGATGGGAACAAGGACTGACAAAACCCGGAACCAGGAGAGAGGGACATTGGATAAAGATTGGATTTGTTTGTATCTTGTTTTTTTTGTTTTTCAGTATGCTTTACAAAGTTGATGAATGATAGAAAAATGTTGGAAGAAATTACTCGGTTTTAGTAAAGATGCTTAAAGAATTATGAAAGAATATTACGATTATAAGAAGTTAGTAAGGTCTAGATTTTAGCTTTTAAAATTTTAAGGTTTATTCTATTATAGAAAGATAAGACTAAAACAACTTGGGGTAATGTGATGGAAAGGATTTGCTGGGATAATTTATAACTAGGATACAAAGGAAGGGAGGAGGAGGAGGTCTAAGAAAGAAGGTAATGACAGTTAAGGATCTGAAAATAATGAATTTGTTTTTAAATGTCTTCTTTTTTTGTCTTTTTTGTCTTTTTTTTAAGGGTTTGGGATTGTTGTATTATTGTCATTTTTGTGTCTCCTTATTTTGAATTTTTTCTTTTTTCTTCTTTTTTACACAGTGGGAAGGGGTTCGTTCTTTTATTATTATTTTCTTTAATGGTTTGCTTTTTTCATTCTGTAATATTTTGAAAATCTTAATAAATATCTTATTAAAAAAAAATAACCATAAGAGGAAAGAACCTCACGTCACCCTCATTTTAGATTGCAATCTTAGCCAACCTTCCTGCAAGTCAATTCAATTGAACTCAATAGGATGTTCAATGGAACAGGCATGCATCTGTTAAGAGATGGGGACTATTGAGATCAAGCAGATGCCTTCACTGTATTCTTTTTGGAGCACCGGCTAAAAACATTGTTTAGATAAGCGTCTCTACCCCATCATTCAGCCCGGACACTGAGGTCCTCCTCTAAGGGCCTTCCAGTGGTTCCCTCCCTGCGAGAAGCGAGGTTACAGGGAACCAGTCAGAGGGCCTTCTGGATGGTGGCGCCTGCCCTGTGGAACACCCTCCCACCAGATGTCAAGGAAATAAACAACTACCTGACTTTTAGAAGGCATCTGAAGACAGCCCTGTTTAGGGAAGCTTTTAATGTTTGATGTTTTCTCCTGTTTTTAATATTCTGTTGGGAGATGCCCAGAGTGGCTGGGGAAACCCAGCCGGATGGGCAGGGTATAAATGAATTATTACCCAGACCCTTAGAAAGTTGAGGTAATTCTAATTTGTTTTAGTTTTTTAACTTTTGTATGTTTAAAAGTATGTTTGTGATTCCGCCCTCCCTTCAATTTTACTGTTTTATTTTTGGTAAACTTCTTTGAGGTTGTGTGTGTGTTTTTACAATCAAGTAGCATACAAATGTTATGAAAGAAAGATTAACTGAAGTCAAGTATGTATCCCCATGCTACTGCATTCATGCTAAGCTGTTAAAAGGTTCAAAAGCAGCTGATTGCTTAGAACTTTTTAGGAAAATATTTCTCCCCTACAGAATCCATGTACTCAACGCACCATGTCACATGCAGGAAACTGTGGGATTTAGTCACATCTAAAGTTAAGGGGGGAGGGTCACAAGTGTTTCTATATTTGTTATCCAAGCTGCGAAGGGAAATGCTGATTTTTAGGTTCCTATTCAGACACACCACATGCTGCAGTGACCTGTACTTGCCGACTCCTAACAAATCGCAGGTGTCTGTTGAGAGGAATGCTGTTAATTGTTACTGCGAAAGAGAGTTTATTAAAATACTTAAGATGAGAGATGTGTAATTAACGCAGCTTTGTGCTCTAATGGGTCCCTTTGCTCAGAGCTCTTTGAAAAATTAATTAAATGGCCCTCCACCCTCATGTGGTGATAAAGATAAACCAATCCAGCAGAAGGGTAACCCCAGGCAGGCAAGATTGCCCTGCAAAAAGAGACAGAAATATTGAGTGGGATCCAATTCCCAGCTCCCTGTTCAATCCGCAGGGTAAAATGGGGATTAATTTGATCCACCAGATTCTGAACTTATGGAACCCCACACAAACAGCTTATTACTTGGTTAATTAAATGTACACCCTGATCTGTGCTTCTGGCCTGGGTGGTTTACTGGTGGTTATAGTGAAATATAGAATATACCAATAAAACTCTACTTCTTAGCTTTTAAATGAGACCTGCTCGGGTGAATTACCTGTTTGTAAAGCTCAGAAACCTCATCTGCTCTGGAGGTCTGTGGAGTAGGAGGTAGTTTTACACGGAGATGAAGATACGGAAACTCTCCCTGCTCCCCAGGGGTTACTAGAGGGCCGCCAATTCTCCATTGTTCTTGGCATCTGTCTGTCTCAGGGAGACAATGGAGTGTGCCTTTGGGGGTGAAGTCAAACTATTGGAAGGTTACTGTGCCTGCTGCGGTTGCAGTGACTGATACAGGAGAAGGATGTTTTGTTGCAGCTGGGGCAGATGAAGGCGTCCGGTTGTGCTGATGCAGGTTTCTGTATCATGGTTTTCCTTCTTTCTGCGCTCCTCCCAGCATTCGTTCCTCCTCTGGTTACTGCTGTGGATGCGTGACCTGTCTCAGGCACCACAGTCATCTGAAAGGGATTCTCACATGGCAGGGTTGACGTTGCCAGCCCTCATGTCATCTTTGTAACACAAGAGTTGGCCGGCCAATGGACCTGGTGCCTGAAGCCAGCTCCCCAGCATCCTTGGAGATCCTGCCTTCTTCCATTCTGTGGACGTGACCAAGCCAGCGTAGATGCTGCTGAGACAGGAGAGCAAACATGCTGAGAATGTGATGCAGTGCATGTGTCAGGTGTGGTCGGGGGCTGGGCTGAAGAGGAATGGTGGAGGCTAGCCCCCACAAAAAGGGCAGTGGATGGGCCCTCAGTAGAAGGCAGCTTCCTATGTTCCTAAGCCTAGGTCAGCCAGCCAGCCAGCCAGCCAGCAGGGACTTCCTGATTGGATCTCCCGAAAAAAGGACAGTATAGATTTACAACAACAGAAGGTCATGACTCTGAGACGAAAGAAAGACACAGATGAGAGATAATGGAAGGGGAGGTGGGGGAAACATCAGAGCCAGAACAGCTGGCTGACACATTATCATTAGAAAGCATTCCCACCCCCCCTTCTCCTAGAACCTGGAGGGCTGTGGAAGTGGAAGAGCAGAAAGCCCTTACACAGCCACCGTATGAGGGGTGGAGCTGCAGATGACGGAGAGTTAAATGGGAGGAGGAAATTACTTGGAGCAATGCCATTAATTAATAGGGACTACTTATTAGACCACTGAGCCTTGGGCTTGCCGATCAGAAGGTTGGCGGTTCGAATCCCAGCGATGGGGTGAGGTCCCGTTGCTCGGTCCCAGCTCCTGCCAACCTAGCAGTTCGAAAGCATGTCAAAAGTGCAAGTAGATAAATAGGTACCGCTCCGGCGGGAAGGTAAACGGCGTTTCCGTGCGCTGCTCTGGTTCTCCAGAAGCGGCTTAGTCATGCTGGCCACATGACCCGGAAGCTGTACGCCAGCTCCCTCGGCCAATAAAGCGAGATGACCGCCGCAACCCCAGTTGTCTGCGACTGGACCTAATGGTCAGGGATCTCTTTACCTTTACATTCCTTTCTCTCTCTCTGTAAATCCGGAATAAATTCTGTAGCTAGGAGTCTTCTTGTTACCTGCTTTTTTTTGCCACCACTGGGGGAGGGATAGGATTCCCTGAACCTTGACAGGTGTTGAGGCGTTGCTCTTGGTGGTTCCAAGTTGCCCAAGACTTGCTTCCATATAGCAACATGCTCAACAGAACAAGCCTGGTAGATCTTCATCTTGGTTTTGGTCATAAGCATCACATTCTCCCACACCCTTTTGGAGCCACGAGCCATTGCCATAGCTGCCAGTTGCTATTATTTTTTCCTTTCTAGTTTGGCAACTGGGGTGGGGGACCAGTTTTGGCTCAGGAGTCTTTCGTTGCTGATCTGCAATTCTCCTCCTTTTCTCCGCCTCCCGGGTCAGACCTGACCCAGGAGTGGAGCTGGGGCTGGGCGCAAGGCAGCTCCCTTGCCCGCCGGAGCCAGACTCCAATAAGGGAGACTGGGAGGGGGGCAGCTGGTTGCTCCCCCTCTCAAAAATGCACCCGGGGTTCATGGCCCCCCCAGGCCCCTCTATGCAATGCCCCTGGCTAGTTGCAAAGGCTGTATGCTGCCTTGAGCATGAAAAGTATGCCCCTAAAAGCCAGTCACTGGGAAACTGAGCACTGTTCCACAGCATTTGATATTTTCATTTATATGCATTCATTTGAAATAAGATGGGTTTATGAAGCATTCTATATCCACCCACCACGCTGACAAAGAATTCTACGAAACAGTAGTCAATATCCGGAATTACTGTTCAGTGTTGGGCATCATTGTTGAATACACAAAGCTTCACAGCTTGTCTTCCACCATACAAAGTTTGGTACCTCGCTTCATTTAAAGATTTTCAGAGACTTTGATACTAAAGATTTCATTCTGAACTTTTTATGATTTGAAGGAATTCTATAAAGATTGTCTATTACGTATGCATATGGTCATCGTGTTGCCTAGACATTGTTGAAGTCACTGGGAAACAGCACAGGGAGAGGGCTATTTCTCTTATGCTCTGCTTATGGGCTTCCCATAGGCATTTGGGTTGTCTCGGTGGAATCTAGCAGGACTATTCCTACATTCTAAGGCTGGTTTAACCATAATAATAAAGTTCTTACTTAAACCCTGCCCATTTGACTGGGTTGCCCCAGACACTCTAGGCAGCTTCCAACCAAAAGGCTTTCCGGAGATGATGGGCGCTCCCTCCTGACATGGTTTTCAGCTTGGCTAGGCAAACCATTGCAGTAACAGTTTCTATTTTTAAAATCGTACCTCTCTGCCGATTTAGTTTTTTATGCTGTTTTAGTGGTTTGTTTGCTTTGTAAATGGCTAACTTGCTCTTCTTCTCACTGATTTTGTTAGCTGCTGCCATGAGCCTGTTGTGGACAGGCAGGATGTAAACGTTTTAGTGAGGAGAATGGAAACGGAATCTCAAGGGTTGTTTTCAACTGGGTCCTCCTCAAGAGCCGACCAACTAAAATGAACGAATCTAAGTGAGTCGTGTCCATTTACTTCAATGGGTCTACTCTTTACCCTAAGTAAAGACATACATGCATAAGTAAAGACATATATGCATAGAATTGCCACTAAGCTGCCTGGAGTACAGAGCAGTTGGCCCAGAATCAGCGTCTTGAATGGCAGGAACCCGAGTGTTTTTCTCAAGAGGCCAAAACTGAGCCATCAGCCCAAAAGACAGCAGTTCTAGCTGGCTGGAGGCAAGAGTTCCCCCTCCCTCTTGAGGCTAGGAAAGGTACAGCTGTGCTCAAGAGCCACAGGCAACCACCTTCTAAGTAAATATTTGTAGGTCTGGGCTAGCCAAGGGGAACAGAACAGGAAGCCCCAAACAGTTTTAAGGCCTTAGCCGCACATAGGAAGCTGACTCATACAGTGTCTATCTAGTTCAGTATTGTCTACACTAATTGGCAGCGACTTGCCGAGATTTTAGACAGGAGCCTTTTATAGCCCTGCCTGGAGATATCAGCGACTCAACCTGGGACCTCCCACAGGCAAAAAAACATACTGTACCAAGAGCATGCCTCTAATCTGAGAGTTGTCCTTGAAATAGGAAATAGGAAGTTGCTCTATACTGGGTCTTTTGAATTATGGTGCTGGAGGAGACTCTTGAGAGTCCCATGGACTACAAGAAGATCAAACGCATCCATTCTGAAGGAAATTAGCCCCGAGTGCTCACTGGAAGGACAGATTGTGAAGCTGAGGCTCCAATACTTTGGCCACCTCATGAGAAGACTCCCTGGAAAAGACCCTGATGCTGGGAAAGATGGAGGGCACAAGGAGAAGGGGACGACAGAGGACGAGATGGTTGGACAGTGTTCTCGAAGCTGCAAACATGAGTCTGACCAAACTGCGGGAGGCAGTGGAAGACAGAAGTGCCTGGCGTGCTCTGGTCCATGGGGTCACGAAGAGTCGGACACAACTAAACGACTAAACAACAACAACTATACTGGGTCCAACTGCTGATCCAGTCTAAGCTCAGTACTGTTTGCACTATCTGGCAAGTGGCTCTCCAGAATTTCAGACGGGTCTAGACTACCTGGATGGAGATGCTGTTGACTGAAGCTGGGACCATCTGCCTGCAAACCTCTACCACTCAGCTACACCCCTTTACCCATAAGATTTCCACAATGAGAAAACTGGACCAATCCAAATCGAACCCAGACAGCTTTGAGCAGTAGATTACTCCTAAGACTTGTCTGCTATACAGTGGTATCTCAGGTTAAGAACTTAATTCACTCTGGAGGTCCATTCTTAACCTGAAACTGTTCTTAACCAGAGGTACCACTTTAGTTAATGGGGCCTTCCGCTGCCGCCGCGCGATTTCTGTTCTCATCCTGAAGCAAAGTTCTTAACCCGAGGTACTATTTCTGGGTTAGCGGAGTCTGTAACCTGAAGCGTATGTAACCCGAGGTACCACTGTACTGAAAAGCTGCTGGTTCAAGAATTCATTGGGTGGCCTTCGGCAAGCCACTTTCTCTTGCCTAGAATACGGAGATGTTAAAGACCAGGTCTGCTCTGTCGCTAAGGTTAATCAAAAATATTGCCAGTCAAGTGCTGCTGATTAAATGATGGACAATAACTGCAAGCATGCCGTCCCACAGCTTCCATTACGCCAACAAGTTCCAGGCTCTAGTTTTTAAGTCCACATGGCTCTGGCCTCCCTTCCTCAGGACATCTGAGGACATGTTGTCTTTGTGAAGCTAATCATCACCACACTTTGCTCCAAGGCTGTCGATTAATGCTTTGATTCTCGGATCAATTGTCACATGTTCATTATCCACAGACTTTTTGCAATAAAGGAAGTATCTAATATACAGCTACAATGGAGTCAGGATAAAGAGCAGTTATTACGGGACTCAGCAGTTGTGCTCTGGCAGACAAAACTGCTGCATAAAGTAGGAAGAGAATTCCCTTCCATCTTTTCTTAGGAGGTAATGGTCCATTGATCCATTCACCTCTCAGACATATCTACTGGCTCAGCAAGTGTTCGGATTGGGAGCCATAAAAGTACTGATGTGGAACAGCATGTCCCTTTCAGAAACGGAGCCCATAACTCCATATATGGAGTCAATAATTAGTGAAGGGTGGAGTCCCTTACAGCATGACCTTTGTCCTGGATATTTCCTGCTCCCTACACTGTTTTCATGATGTTCAGCTTTTATTTGGCTCACTGTGGTGGAGGGATAGGAAGAAGCACCAGCAGAATCTCAGAACCCTCCCATTTTGAGGGTTTTTAAGGTTCTACAAGTCTCGTAGAACCTTAAAAACTAGCAAACTGATTGTGGCAGGTGCTTTTGTGGGCTAGAGCAGGGCTGGTGGGTTCTGTGTCTCTCCAGATGTTTAACTCCACCTTCCACCAGCCTCAGCCAACATGGCCAGTTGCTCAGCTGGACGGCCACATCCTTGCACCACAGCCCACCCCATCACAAAGCCACAATAAGAACGTAAGAGCCTTTTGGATCGGGCCAAAGCCCATCTAGTCCATCATCCTGTTCTAACAGCGGCCAACGAGATGTGGGGAGCCCACAAGCAGGAATCATGGAATCAGAGAACTGTAGAGTTGGAAGGGACCCCAAGGGTCATCTAGTCCAACCCCCTGCAATGCAGGAATCTTAACTAAATCATGCATGACAACTGCCCAACCTCTGCTTAAAAGACCTCCAAGGAGAGTCAACCACCTTCCAAAGGAGTCCGTTCCACTATCAAACAGCTTTTACTGTCAGAATGTTACTCCTGAGGTTTAGTTGGAATCTCCTTTCTTGCAACTTGAAGCCCTTGGTTCGAGTCCTGCCCTCCAGAGCAGGAGAAAACAAGCTTGCTCCATCCACCATGTGACAGCCCTTCAGATATTAAAGATAAAGTGACCCCTGACCATTAGGTCCAGTCGTGACCAACTCTGGGGTTGCGACGCTCATCTCACTTTATTGGCCGAGGGAGCCGCTTCTGGCAAACCAGAGCAGCACACAGAAACACCGTTTACCTTCCCGCCGTTTACCTTCCCTACCTTATCTACTTGCACTTTGACGTGCTTTCGAACTGCTAGGTTGGCAGGAGCAGGGACCAAGCAACGGGAGCTCACCCCTTCACGAGGATTCGAACCGCTGACCTTCTGATCAGCAAGCCCTAGGCTCTGTGGTTTAACCCACAGCGCCACCCGCTATGAAATATCCTCAGTCTCCGCTTTGCCAAACTAAACACACCCAACTCCTTCAACCGTTGCTCATAAGGTCCCAGACTTCAGGGCAATAGCGCACTTTGCACCTGCAATTTGAGTAACTGGTATACAGGAGTGTATTGACCCCCCACACTGATGGCAGAATATAGCTACCCTGGCCAGGAGCCAATGATAGCCTTAGGTAAAGGTAAAGGTACCCCTGCCCGTACAGGCCAGTCGTGTCCAACTCTAGGGTTGCGTGCTCGTCTCGCTCAAGAGGCCGTGAGCCGGCGCTGTCCGAAGACACTTCCGGGTCACGTGGCCAGTGTGACGAAGCTGCAGCTGGTGAGCCAGCACCAGCGCAGCACACGGAAACGCCGTTTACCTTCTCGCTATAAAGCAGTACCTATTTATCTACTTGCACTTAAGGGTGCTTTCGAACTGCTAGGTGGGCAGGAGCTGGGACTGAACGACAGGAGCTCACCCCACCACAGGGATTCGAACCGCCGACCATGCGATCAGCAAGTCCTAGGCACTGAGGTTTTACCCACAGCGCCACCCGCGTCCCTAATGATAGCCTTATGCCCCATAAATTTATCACAACAATCCCCCCCCCCTTTTAAAGGACCACAATATTTTAATTTGTGCATGTTTGCTGATAATGACCTACATACACTTCTGGAAGCAACTTTATATTATGATAGGCATTCCATTATTATTGCTGTTGTTGTTAATAGGCATGCCATTGTTGTTGTTGTTATGAAAATGGTAATTTTCGACATTCATCTGGTCCTTGGCATCCTGCAAGCCCTACAGCCTGAGGCTTTCTTTCTCAAGCGTTTCCTTCTAACTCTCCTGAAATGCTTGCCTTTGTTCGAAACAGCTCTTTACCAATGCAAAAAAAAAAAAAAGCCAATTTCCAAACACACAAAACAAACAAACGCAGCGGGAACAGTTCGCGCCTCACTTCCTGGGGAGCCCTTGTTTCCGCCGCCCCCTCAAAAAGGGGGGGGGTAGGAAAGGTTGGGGCAGACGTAATCTTCGGTGGGAAATTCCAGCGCCCATCCCCTCTTCCCCGCGGCTCCGTCCAGGATTTGCGCCCACTGCATTTCCCGCCCGCAGCCTCCCCTGCTTGCTCGCCGCGAACGCAAAGCCTTGCACGGTTGCATCAGCAGCGACCGTCCCAAATTCCATAGTAAAACTCCTTGATCTCTGGGGGTTAGCCAGCAGCCACGTAACTTTACTGGAAGACACCCGAGCCCAGCAGGCAACGCCGCCCGGCCGTGCGTGCGTGCGTGCAAAGCAGCAACAGCGGCGGCGGCGGCGGCAGCACAACTCAGCCACAAAGCGCTCCTCCCACCGGGGAGGCATTCCTGGAAGGGGCGGGCCCGACGGAAGGGAAAGGGAACAGCGTGCGTCTCTCTCCAGCCAGGGGTGGCAGCGGCCTAGCAGCCGCTGACGGGACGCGACCAAGTCCCCGTGCCGGCTCTTAGCCGGGATCCAAGCAATACGGGCAGATTCCGAGCTGTTTACCCTTCTCAAACGGTTTACGCCGCTCAGGACATTTCTGGCGGCTGCTGCAGTTCCGTGCCCACTTTGGCAAAGCGCAGCCATCAGGCGTGGATCGTGTGAGCTCGCCTTCGCAAGCGCCTACGACACGTGTATCGTTTGGTCTGCATTTCTTTTAAGGTTCTTTGGGCCCGATCCTGTGTGTGCTCACTACTCAGAGGTAAGCCCTCCAGAGTTCATCGGGGCTGCTTCTCAGGCAAGTGAACAGGGCTCTTGCAACCCAACGTATGTTTACTTGGAAGTGAGGCCCACTGAGTCCGATGGGGCTTCTGCACAAGTCTAAACATGTCGATCTTGAAATAAGCTCCTCCCCGTGCGCGTTTTCACGGGACTTCATAGACTTGCGCGATCTCATGTTATCCAAGTCCGCATTTCCTCCTCGGCCTGTTGGCAAGTGAGGCTTGCAAATAAATAACCTCGGGTTTATTTAGGGGTCTACCATGAGCAGTTTAGGGAAACGGGGCGCGTCCAGCAGGTCCAGGAAAAAGCCTGGACGGCTATGGGGATATTTCAGTTCCTAGAGGAGGCAGCGCTGCAATTATAATAAGTTGAATGGCATTAGGAGCTCGCTACTTAAAGCAGACCCGGCAAAGCGGGGCAATGCGTTATGAGATCGAGCGGCCGCTCTACGACAGAAGAGTCGGCTATTACTGCAAGTTGCATTTGGGGCAAAGAATAACAAGAATAAGCGGGCGAAGGGAGTACCGCGCGGGCGGGGCAAACCGACTCGGTACGAAGCTTCGGCCAAGTTGCGCCGCACCAGCGATTCTTTTTATCTCCGCCGCTGCTTCTACTACTCCCCGACACGCTAAACCTGACATGCCACCCAAGATCGGTAGCACGTACTTGGGAGGGAGCAAACGCCCTTTTGCAAACAATGCGTCCTGATGCAAATCTTCCCCACCCTGCCCTTGCTTTGGGTCGCGGTGCTAATCGGCCCGTGTATTCTGCCACAATAGCGCAAGCCGCCCACACTCGAGTTTTGCACAAGCAGCATTTAAGAAAATCCACCGGCGCCACGAATAAAGTGTCGGCTTCTCTTCACCGTTCTCCCCCCCCCCCCCACCGCCCCAGTATTACTATTACTATTAGCGTTTCGATCCTGTTCCCCTTTAAGCGGAGCTCGGTCTGTTGCAGACGACCAGGGAATCCCTCTCCGAGCGCGTCACTCTAACCAAGGAAACCCGCGCTCGCGTAGTACAACGCAAATGACCATCTTTGGCAACGGCGACCTGCGACAATGGAACAGTCTAAGCCTACGCGCTGGGAGGGGACGGGGGACGTGACACGAGGAGGCCGCGGCCGGGAAATGGAGCCCGCCAGGCGAACGGTCCGGGCTGCGCCTCCGCAGGGACGGAAAACGGGGCGAGGAGAGCGGGGAGCCGCCCGGGCTGGGTTTGGCTCGGCGGGGCTGAAAGGACAGCGCGCTCTGGCCCTGTTCTCCCTCCTCCGCCAAGTGGGAGGCTCCGCGGGGCGGGGCCAGAAGCCTGCGAGTTTGACGTTTGCGAATCCACATGGTACAGCTCTTCAGAGGCAGGGAGATGGAATAATAAGACTGTGGATTTGAACTAATGCCATTGCACTGACTCATTCAGGGAGAGTAAAGGAGCTCCGAGAACAAGGATACTAGAGAGAGAGAGAGAGGAGAGGGAGGGGGAAAGGAGGGGGAAAGAAAGATCGCTTTTATGGCCGAGAAGGGCAGCATCAAGGGTTAAGGGATCAATAATTCGGGGGAGTATTTTTAAGCAGCAACAACTAACGATCAGGAGCCTCCGATCCCGGGCTGAGTCATCCATCCAGTCCAGTTGGAGCAGGAAGCTGGCACTTTTCTGTAGGGCTTAATTATACAGGAGGTTTAGATGCTCCTGATTTAAAAACTACAGGGCGACCGCGGCTTTGAAAGCAGTAGGGAGATCTCCACAGGAAGTTGGAAGGAAGGCAAACGAGATACATCAAGCTTTCTCTTCTGTAGAAATAAAAGTCGCATTTGGAAAACTATTTTTTTAATAAGTATATTGTTTTGATTCTCGCGTGAGAGGCAATGATTTGCCTTTAGAGCGCGTGCATTTTTTTCCCTTCTGCACTGTATGCGGAGGTTTTTTTGGATTTATTTTTTAATTCCCACAGTTGCTGTCGCAAGAAACAAAAAACCAGGAAAGGACTTATTTTTCATTGCTTAAAATAGAGAAAAGGGAGGGGGGAGCAACACCCTGCCAGATCCACTTGAGTGCATTTGGAAAATCCTAAGGCAGTAAATAAAAAGATCGGAAGCGAACAAGACAGGGAGGGCTGAGGAACAAAACAAACAAACAGCGTGCACGGTTTTGTTTTTTTAAGATTTCAAAGTTTATTTCTCACCTCGGACAATGTACCAGGATTTCCCAGGGAACTTTGATACCTCCTCCCGGGGCAGCAGCGGTTCTCCAGGCCACCCGGAAACTTACAACAGCATCACAGCTCAACAGGTAGGGGCGAGGGGGGAGTGGTCCCTCTATGCTTTTCCCTCTTAAATCTCGAAATGCCTCTGAGGGCATTTTACCTGGAAGAGGAGTTCAGGTGATCTCAGCAGGTTTCCTTTCGCTCTGCGTATACTGAGATCGTAGGTGATTTCGCGAAATCCAGGTCCCTGATACTGGTTGTTCTCCCCCCCGTGTCCTTTTCCCCCTTTCCGACGAGCGAGCGAGCGCCTCCGCCGCCGCCACCTCCCCGGCTCCTGGCTCCTTAACCAAACAGCAAAGTTCACTAACCACACCCCAGTCCACCTCCTGCGAGCGCGCTCCGACCTCTCCCTCAGTCGCAGATCAGGGCGAAGAAGGAGAGGCGGCGGCGCGTCGCCTTTGGCCTCCAGTCCAACAGCCGCCGAGACACCTTAAAAGGAGGCGGAAGCGGCTGCTTGGCGGCGGCGCTGCTGCTGTTGCGAGAGTTTGGGCGGGCGAGCGCAAAGCCGCGCCGGAGCTGGAAGTTTCGAGCTCGCCAGGGCGCCGGAGCCGAGAGGCAGCCTGGGCTGCGACGCGGAGCCGCCGAGGCGGCGATCGGGGCTACAAGTAAGCGCGGGGGTTTCTCTCGGGGGAAGAGATCGGAGCTGCTTCTGCAAGCCGGGGATGCCTTTGCTGGAACTGTGCGCTTGGAAGGAAGAAAGACCCCGGCGCGCTCGCAACCATTGCGGGACTGAATTGGGGACCGGTCCATACGTGCGGGGGAAACGGGGATGGGAGTGGGAGGACGGAACCCACGGCCGCTCTTAAGATCCCGGTGAGGGTCTTCTCTCTACCCTCTGGGTGTGCCTCTCCTTGGCCCAAAGGGGAGATGGCCTTTTGCCTAGTGGCAGTTCGGGGTAACGTGCAGAGGTATCTGCCCGGGGTGTGTTTCCGAGCACGTCGGGAAGAGAGGTGAAGGGGGGCGCAGGGCAAGGGTGTGAGGAGTCGGAGTGCCCCAGACGCGCGCCTCTTCGCCAGCAGTGCTCTACGTGCGCACTGGCAGGAGAGCAGCGGGGTGGGGTGGCCACAATGTTTGTCTCAGTAGGAAATTGGGGGGGGGGAATACACGCGCACAAAGGGGGAACCGTGGGTAGTTGCCGGAAGTGTGGGCCCAACGTATTCAGGCTGCAATCCTAGACCTCTTTACCTGGGAGGACACGCCACTGAAGTCAATGGGGCTGACTTGGGCTTTGCTGTGCGTTGTTAATGTGGACTGAAACTCCTGGTGGAGTGGAAAACAGTCTAAAAAGGGACGTGTCGGTCTCAACATCGGTTGTGGCAGGCGTGGAAGAAAATCACATTGTCTGGGCATGCTGGGGAAATAAGTCAGACACCCACCAACCCAAAAATAAAAAAGTTATGCTGCAATCCTCAAAACAACCTTCCTTTTTACATTGCTGGAAAGCTTGAAGAAGTGATCAGCTTGTGAAGTGCAGTTTCGCCCTAGTTCAAATTGACTTTGTTGGGTCTTACTTCTGCCCCAAGACCTCAAGGAAATGTAGCTGCACAATTTGTAACGACCTTTTCAAAGGTGGTGGGTTTGGATTCCAGGAAGCCTTGTGTGGGGATATTTATCTGTAGCCTACCCATTGGTTGATGTGATTCAGATCCAGTAGGCTTGGGAAAATAGAAAAGCTTTTGGCTATGGGGGGGTCCTGATCACTTCTTGAATATCACCTGAAAACATGGATTGCCTTGCCCATGACAGCTGAATGAACTAAATGGTTTGTAATGGATTTTTGAGGGAGTTTCAGAAGTTAGAACCCCAGTGGAGAAGGGGTACGCCTTAGTAATAGCTCTTTCTTTGGCTTTGGTTATACAAGCAGGATGCTGGGATTATGTAAAGTGAGAGAAAGAATGGCACATCCAATAACTTTTTGGGTGGATTTGCTTTTAACCTGTTGCTCTTTCACTTCCTCCAGTTCCTTATCTCCTTATTCGCAACACACACACATGTGTAGAGATGGCAAATGGAACATGAAAGGAATCTCTCCAATGTTCCTTGGTCACAGGCCCGGATTTACATATTTATATGCATTCGTGAGAGACAAATGTATTGGCAAGCCAGCTGTTTGGACCCCACACCCCGAAATGGAGTTTTAATCATATTTTGCAGGCTTGGTGGCAGATCAAGGGCATTAAATTAAGAGACATCTTCCGAAGATTGGGCTGTTTGAGAAATGCAAAGAAACAGGTCTAGCCACCAAGCCGGATTTAAATCCACTTTGATTCAGTCGAGTGGGTTTGTGAATTAAGCTACAGTGATTTTGAAAGACCCTCTGTAGAAAACAAGAAAACAAATCTGTGTATTTTTCGTTTTAGATCCCTTTCCTGGGAAAGGGTCTAGAAAGATGTGGAAAATTGGTTTCTTTCCAAGTGCTGAAGTTGAGATAGGCTATACGAATTAGATATATTTGTCTAAATGTGCTTTTATTTACTCATTTCTATTTGCAAAATGGGGGGTTGTTTTTAATTGTTTAAGCTGATTTCCCAGAAGACATTGAAAAATGTGTGGGGCAGCAGCCAGGATCTTTGAGGAAGGTTCTGTAGGTCCATACCAAAAGGAACATTGTATTATCCCCCACTCCTCCATGGTTCCTCAGTTCCTTCAGAAAGATTTGACCCTTCTCTCCCTTTCACAAATAAGTATTCAGTTTACTGAGATGAGTAAATGAAACACTAAGCATGTTTTTCCACATTGACTAAAAGCATACAGTTCCACTTTATTCTCATTGTGATTTCTTTCTCTCTTTTAATAGTAGCAACTTTTTAAAAAGCAATATCTCTGGAGGCAAATATGTTTTTCCTTGGGCTCTGCCAGTGTCCTAAGCTGGCAAGGCTGCTGAAATACGTTTTTCCTCTGTTTTTCGAGGTCCTCTTCTTTCTCTCTCTCTCCACCCTCCCAATAATCTTCAGGCTTAAATATGTCAGCATGTTAAAACAAACAAATCATTTCAGGATTATGAAGAGGCATCAAGATTCTAGAGTAGAAAATACATAAACGACAGTTCTTACTACGCTAGTGTAGTCTCCACAGAAAGCAGTAGACCTTCTTCCAAGAAACAAGTTAAAGACAAGGATGCAGTAGCTTGATGGATAACTTGAGTCCAGTAGAGTTTTCATTCAAATAATACTTTACACACAAATTGGATGGATTTCTGGAAATCAGGTTGTATAATACTGCTGTATTAGCAAAGGCCAATTAGTTGTTTCATTGTAAGTACAGCTGTATGTTTTCTACAGTCTCAACTATAAAAGTGGCCTTTATGACCGTGGTAAGTTTGCCAGTTTGCTGAAATAACTACACTTCCATTGGATTTGAAACTACCATGTTAGAAACACACTCAAAATGGTGAAACTGCTATACATGGGTTAGAAGACTGTCCTTGACTGAGCACAACTTAACTATTGGTTAGTTTTGAGCACGCCACAATTAAAAGGATTGTGTTTGCAGTGAATAATAAAATGTTATGCCATGTACCCGGTAAATCGTGCTGTGTTGTCCAGAAATTGTGACTGCCATTAGTTTACAGCTGCCATGTAAAACCAGTGGAAACTGTCAGGTAATTCTACTTTATAGAGACATAATCATTTACTGTTTGGAAGTAAAACAACAACAACAACAGCAGCCCCACCCTTCTTTTCTCTCTCCAGCTTTTGTTCTAGCTTGAATTTCCTTTTCCTTGTCTCAAATTAAATGCCATTTCATGAGCTGTGCCAAACTGCAATTAATTCAGTGCTATGCTGCTGTCGAAGTGCTGGAACCATCTCCTAATACATTCACAGTAGCCTTCTAATGTAGCCATTTCCATTCAGTGTTTTTAATAGCGTCTGATCGGGAAGTAGATGGAATGCATTTTCGGGTTGGCTCCATCTTCAAGCAAGCTAGGGAGTGATATTGTTGCTTTCCTTTGGTATTCAGACATTCCTTTGCTGCCTGAATGGTATTTATTGTGGAATGGTTTTTGACCTTCAGAATGCAAGTTCTTACAGGGTCCATGCAATTTGGCTACATTTTTGGGATAGCTCTTTTGGTACAGCGTCTAGCCTGAAATGATGCTGGAACTTGAAGAATGAGAAATATTTCCTTTTGAAACTGAAATCTGTAAAATCAAGGGTCGTTGCGCTCTCTCCATTTCCCTGTGGGTGCCCCTCCCTCTTTTCTCTCAATCGGTATTTTCTTAGGTCTTTTCGAAGATGTCTTATGTGCCTTCCTAGGCTAAACCTACAGCTTCTCTGAGAGGCGTTGCACAATCTCATCAGTTACACAAACATACGATATTTCATAACATGTTTACATTGGCTGGCCTTGCCTCTCTTCCCCCCAGAATGCCTTTCTTACCACTTCTGTAATGTGTGTGAAACCTACTGGCAAAGTGAGGCGTAAGGTTTTTTTCACATCAGCTAGTTGTGGACCTTCTTTGTTTTTGGTTATGTGTGCTGTAAACTGTCCTATATAAAACTTTGCCAGTGGTGCCAGTCGGTGACATTCCACACACATCAAAGACCTTATTTATTTATTTATTTATTTACTTACGAGAAATGACTCTCCGTGTGCAGGTCGAAGCCAAAGACGCCTCTTGGGTGCCCTCTGTAGGCTGTTCCACGTAGACAGGTTTCCAGAGATGATACACAATGGAAAGAAATAATTTGCTCACTTACAGTAAATGTGGGGAATCTGGTTTGGGAAAACGGATAGAGTGAGTTTTCTTTTTAAGGCTTGTCTGTACTTTCCGGCCCAAATGATCGCTTTAACGAGACTGCCGATGAACGTGTGTTCATATTCTCAGTCCGCCACTTCCCAAGCTTAATATGCCAAGCTCTCCTTCAGTGTTTAGCTCTCTTTGTAAAGCTGCATGTTGTTGTATTTACTGCTCTTCAGAATTCACTGCATCTCTTGCCTCGCTTCTAAGATGAAGATGACACCGGTCAATTGCTTGATCAGTTCAACTGGCTGTGTGCTTATGGTTTGTATGTGCACTTAGAACACATTTCACTCTTTGTCCCGGTCTCCTTTCATGGCTGTCAAGCCTAAAATATTTGATCAGGCCATTCATCAGCTTCTTTTGGTTTTTATTCATGTGCTCCATTGTGTTTCCGCACCCATATTCTGTTAGCTGTGGCTATAGGTGGTGCAGGAAAGAGCTGTTGCTCTTCAGTTCCCTTTATGTGTCCGTCCTCACAACCACACACACTGCCTACTTTCCTTCAGCTGCAGGGCCAACAACCTTACGTGCTGCTTAATTTTAGCTTTAATCATCATCATCATCAACAACATATGAGGGGTCTTTGAATTCAAGCTTGCCTGGAAGTTACACCCTCCATGTCTGCTATCGTTTGAGAGAACTCCTTAGTGAAGGAAGGTTGCTTGGCATCTGCTCCCAAGACATTCCTGCTTCCCTTGCTTTGCCCTGTTCCAGATTGAACTCTCCATAACAATCAAGAAAGAAAGGCAAATAATAATGTCAGAATAGATTTCTGCATGGTTTCTGCTAGTGATACGCTGTTCAGCATCTGGAAGATTTCTACACCTTCCCTGCAATTAAGAGCAAGTGGAAATGTCATTTTCCAACCCAATAATAATGAATAATAAGAAGTATTTATTTATACCTCACTTTTCCCCTGATGGGAACTATCCTCTTCTTCCATTACAAAATAAACATGTGAATTAATCAGGGTGAGGGGTGGGATGTCATACTGGGATTGATGAGATTACTTATCTTGTCTTGCAAGATTAAGGCAAGGGGAATCGGAAGGGGTTGGGCTATGTTACGTTTTCTTGCTGGGGGTAGCTCAGTTGGTTAGAATGTGGTGCTGATAGCGCCAAGGCTGCAGGTTCGATTCCCGTATGAGACAGCTGCATATTCCAGCATTGCGGGGGGGTGATCCTCAGGGTCCCTTCCAACTCTCTGATTCCAACTTTTTCTAGCCACTGTGACAGTTCCTTGTAGAGCAAGAGCGAAGAACCTGTTGCGCTTCAGATGTTGATTGACTAAAACTCCCATCATTCCTTACAATTGGCCATGTTGCCTGGGGCTGATGGGAATTGGAGCCCAAGTACCATGTGGAGGGCCACAGGCTGTAGATTTGATACCATTATAATATTTTGCTACAAATTAGTTATTTCTGTTTTGATTTGGAAAACGATGGGTAACATGAGATCTATTATGTGGGTTCTTTCTATTTCTGTTGGTGACAGAATGATCTTTTTAGTAAATAAATAAAGCTTTCTAAAAGAGAGGCGGTTGTGATGCAATGAGGAGAGTGATTTGATTTTGAAGGCTCTGATTCATTCTGTGGTTAATAGGCTGGCCTTCAGATAACTAACCTCACAGTGTTGTCGTGATGGTAAATAAGAGCATGATGAAGCATTCTGTGTGCCGAAAATGCTGCGGCAATTAATAACAAAATTTGTGAAACGAGGAACCATAAGAGTTTATCACTCCACGTAGATAGCCCTTATTTCCACACATTGCATTCTTGTAGACATTATTTGCCTTGGGTACTATGGCTCCTTGGTGACCTTCATTTCTGCAGTCTTGGATCAGACCACTTTAGATTGTTTGTACTCCTCTGAGTGAAAAATATTTTGGAGATTGGCTGCTCGAGGTTTGATCAAGTTTAATGCATAAGGTGTTAATTTAACGTGTTATCCATGCATCGAGGCAGCTTTACATATGGCATTTTTCCTACAGAGGTACAGGAGAAAACAGGAACATCCAAGAATACTGTCATAAAGATTGCATACATTTTTTTTTTAATCACCGTGATTGTATGTGAAGGATTTATGTGCCGTAAAACACATAAATGCACAGGTGTAAGCTCTCTTCCTCCTACAGCCTTGTAGGTAAAATGTCATTTACGTTAAAGGTAAAAGTAGATGAAGCAGACTGTCGTACAATAAGCAGGCTTGAAAAAGGTCCCGCCACGGAGGAGTGGGTAGAAGGTAGCTCAGGATCTACTTCTAGATCTCTTGAGTGATTTGCAGAAGATCCGCATGGGGTTGTGACACTTAATTGTTTAACCTGTAGCAGCAACAAATATGCTTATCTCTCACTAAATAGGCTGCTGAAATGAAGACAAGACGTGATTTTGTAACTCAACTGTTCTGGTATTGAAAACATACCTAGGCTCAGAATGTGCTCAGAGGCACCCTCTTCTTTAATTATAATGAAACATCTTTTTGCACATCGCTCCGGTTAATAGATCTTGGCGTTCTAGTAAGAAACAAAGCTGGTCCAACAAGCCTAAGTCTGCCATTCCCTTCCATAATGCAGTCATGGTTGGGGAAGTCTACTCTTATTAGTAGAGCTATGGTTGTAAGCGGCTGGTATATGCCTAGTAGACCCGTAAGCAATCACTGCCAGTTGTACTGCTGCCTTTCTGTTGAGCTGGCCTTCAATCCAGTGGCGCATGGTACCCATTGGGACTGGTGGGTTAGAAAGCGGGGAGGCCAACAGTGAGTGGAGTCAGAGCCCATAACTGACAGAGCCAACTCCATTTTAGTATTGTCATCCTTCTCCACCCTGTTGGGTTCTACAAAGACGACAATGAGACTGAGGAGAAGGCCCAGAAAGCTGGCAGCCAGGGCCCACGCCCTGGAGTGGTTGTAAGTAAGAAATCAGACAGGTAGGGTTTGGCTTGAGGGCAAATTGAGGTTGGTGGGGCAATGCCCCATTTCCCGTAGTAAACCAGCCTCCGTCACTTCCAACTTCTAGTTGTTTGGGAGAGGTTTGTTTCTGGCTTCTGATCTAGGTGACTTGGAGGTCACTGTAATTTATTATGACCTGTCAAATATGGACTCCTCCTCTAATTAGTCACTTAGATAACAGGAAGGATATTGCCAGAGAGGGAACATTGCTCCAGTGTGGATCGTTCAACCCGTTACTCATCTTAAAGCATTCATGCGAGGGGTAGCTACACAGCTTGGAAGGAGATCCAACTAAACATATGGAAAAACTTTCTGGCAGGAAGAACTGTGTGACAGTGGAATGGTGTCCCTCAGGAGGTGGTGGACTCTCCTTCCTTTGAGGTTTTTAAGCAGAGGTTGGATGGCCATCTGTCATGGATGCTTTAGCCGAGTTTCCTGCATTGCAAGAGGTTGGACTAGATGGCCCTTGAGTCCCTTCCAACTCTACGATTCTTCACCTCAGTCACAATAGGGAGAAACTTGCATCCTCCCCAAAATCTGGCAGGATAAGTCTCTTTGGCAAAGACATCATGGTATGGCACTGAACAGGCTGTCGGCATTTACCTGTTAAAGAGGTTCAGCTGGAAGATAACGAGCAATTTGTAAAATATCATTAACAGGTTTCCCTCCCAATTTATTTTCAGGAAGGATGAGTCTGACACAAAAGCTGAGAACAAAGTGCTACTTTTCTCATGGACACTGCCTTGCTGTGGCCAATAAATTTGAGTTCACTGGGCTTCCCATCAACCACATAGGTTTCACATATCAATGATTTCTATTGTTGTTGTCTCTCAACATAGCATGCATATACTGTTGGAAGTACAGAAATCTGAGTACAAAAACATTCATTTTACTTCAGTGTGCTCGCCATCTTTTTCTCAGAGAGGGTCAGTCTTTGAGTATATATTCTTTGCAATAATCAGAAACACAACTTCCATGTTCAGTGGCTATGTGCTTTTGCTGGATGTGGTGGGGAACAAAACAGCATGCGGATTGTTCCCCCTTGTGCCTTGCTTGTGAACTATTTTCCCAGGGATATCTTGCTGCCTTTAATGGGCAGGTGAGAGCTGTGGTCCTGATGGACCTTGGGTCTGATCCTGCAAGGCAAGTCCTCATAATTAGTTTTTGTGGTGGTGGTTTCTCTCCTTGATGTTCTTACACTGCCCAAAGTGTGGATGATTTTCAAGGACTTCAAATGGTTCTTAGTTAATGGATCTAAAATCCCAAGTGGTCGGGACATGATAGGCCTGTAAAACTAATCCAACATTTTGTATGTTTCTTGAATGGCTCCCTTGTTAGACAAAAACATTCCTTCTCTTAGATTTTCCCCTCCAGGGCCTGCCCATTGTTTTGTTTTGTTGCTTCCATTCCTCCAGAGTTTTGGTGCCAGTAAACTATCCAGATGGATTTACCTTAGTCTGGAAACAAGGTGTACAAGGCTTCTTTTTTATATATTTTATTTTGCAGGAGATCATTACCTAGTGCCTTTTTAAAGGCTTCTGTTTTGTTTTGTTTTGTCTAGACAGAGCAAAGAGCTGCAGGGAATTTTTCTGATCTGAATCCCAAAACACATTTTATAAGGTATTATTAAAATATAGGCACGTAAATCTGCTGCAGCTGGAGGCATCTTTATATTCTACTCTCTTTTTTTATTATTTTAAAAAGAAACACTCCTTCCATGTGATCCCAGAATGGGTGTGTTGTACCAGCAGAAGGCACAGCTGTTTCTCAGCTCAAAACCCATGGTCATGTTGGTGAAACAAGCACCAGAAAACAGTCTCCACCTTTGTATTTTAAAAGAGATTTATTTATTTGCCACGCCTCACCAACAGGTTCATAAGGCAGCTTGCAACATAGAAGTGAAAAAAACCCCCAACAATTAACCATTCAGACCACAACAAATAAATAGTAGGCAGCAGCAATCAGATAAAAATCTGATAAACAGCAAAGTAATGTCATACTGAAAGCGGTGTGTCTCTCTTAAGTTCTTTGTGAAAGGTATTTAAAGGTATGCCGCTGACTACAGTACAGTATATGCTGTTACTGCTGACTTTGCTAGGCACACGAGGGAATTTGTGTATCTACTCTTCGCATGCAAAAAAGGGACTATTTCATGGTTGGCTGTCTCATTGCCTTCCAAGCAGCTGTGGCCCTAGGTTTCTTGTGATGGGTCAGGGCGGGATAGTCCTTATCTCACTCAGGCCAATGTCTCTTCCGAGGCTAGCGTAGTTCTGCAGCACCCTCAGTCAACTCCTCATTTTGCTTTGCTGCATTGCATCCTGGGAATGGAAGAAAATTGATTGGGCTGTAGCCAGGCTGCCTGCTGAGAATTTGTGAGGGAGTGAATGGAAGATGCCCAAACAAGAATCTTGCCCATTTGTCTTGCCCAACCTGTGTGGGTTTATTTCCTGATTATTTCCCCCTCCTTTACTTTCTTCACATTTTATTGAATGTGGTGGTAGGCTGCGGTGGAACGCAACTGTGTAGGGTGGGGATTAAGATTTTTGAATATTCCTCCATGTTAAAAGCCAGAAACAAATTAGTATTATTTATTCAATTTATGAGTTGCTGGACCTGAAAGAAAAGCTCCAAGTGACGTTAGAAATGTTGCAAAGGGCTACACTGGTGAGAAAAGAAACACTTAATCTGGGTATAAGTCCCACTGAACTCTGTGTGACGCTTCCAAGTACACATATACATGATTACACTGTTAGTGGATTAGTTTGGTAAATGACTCAAAATGGATATGTATGCCATGTCCCCAAGACACTTTGACTGCCTGATGCTCAGTGCCATCTCATTTTCAGGTTGAAATGTATTTCTTACAAATTGTCAGGTGGTTGATGTAATTTTTAAAACTCATAATCCCTAGTGGAATGAAGGAACCAAACAAGCGCATGTCTTGTATCTCAGCTCTTGGAATAACCTTTCAATTTTTCAACTTGTAAAATGGGGGTCAAAAGTGTGAATAACTTTCTGTGTCTAGTCTTCTGTGCTATGCAAGTTGCCCTGCAAGTGATGATCCAGCTTGTTGGCCCTGCATGCCGAAGGTTCTAGGTTCAATCCTTTGCATCTCCAGGTTAGAACTGGGGGTGTCCTCTGCCTCAAACCCTGGGGAGTCAGAGTGGACAATGTGGAACTAGATCAGGGGTCCTCAAACTTTTTCAGCAGGGGGCCAGTCCACTGTCCCCCAGACCTTGTGGGGGTTGGACTATATTTTTGTTTTTGGGGGGAATGAATGAGGGATGATGAGTGGCGCGTGAAAGGGCTCTGGAGAGGGGCTGGCACCAACAAAGCCTAGCCCCTTTCCTCCTCTAGGCAGGGCGAGGAGAAGCCAGGAGGAGAGAGGGAGGAGGTGCCACCGTCATGGGAGGGAGAGGGAGGGAGAGGAAAAGAACGCATGGCAATCCACGCGGCGATTCCCGGACCGTCCCCTGGCCAGATTTAGAGGGCAATTGGGCCTGATCCAGCCCGCAGGCCTTAGTTTGCCAACCCATGAACTAGATGGACCAATGCTCTGACTTTTGAATATAGCAGCTTTCTACGTAGAGTGAAAAAGCGTTGTTTTGCCACAACTCTGGACTGCTCAGGTGGGGTGGAATTGTATGAACTGGCAGTAAATGTAACGAGTTTGGGACAAGGGTGGGGAACCCGTGACCCTCCAAATGTTTTTGCACTTGCGATTTCTCTCAACTTAGTGGTCATGCTGAGTGGAGCTGATGGGAGTTGGGATACAGCAACGTCTGGAGGGCTATAGGTTCTCCACTCCTTCTCTAGAGTTTTAGTACAGCCCACAGGCAGGGCACATAGCATATATTAAGCTGCTGGATTCAATCTTCCAGCGTCTTCAGTTAAAAATAACTTGCATAGCAGAACTGAGAGAGACCTTGGCTTGAGCACCTGCAGAGCAAGCTACTGCCCGTCAGAATAGACACCTTGCCCTCCAGATGTTGTTGCATTGCAGTTCACTGGGGCTCCTGGGAGTTGGAATCCCACAACATCTGGAGGAGACTCCCACCAGGTGTGCCAAGAACAGTCAGTGCTGCTGAGCTAGGTGTTCTCAACGTCTTGCTTGGCAAAAGAACATCTCCTGCTTCTGTGCTGGTGTGCCACGCCTGCCACCTTGCTTAACGTTCCACTAATTCTGGTTCTACCGATTTTCTCTCCCTGTCTTCTAGAAATTCCGGGTAGATATGCCAGGATCGAGCAACGCTTTTATTCCTACCCTGAACGCCATCACCACCAGCCAAGACTTGCAGTGGATGGTGCAGCCCACTGTCATCACCTCCATGCCAAGTGCCTACTCTCGCTCGCATCCCTACAGCCATGGCCTGCCAAATCTGTCCTCGGTTACTGGACACACAGCTCTTCAGAGACCGGGTGTCATTAAAACCATTGGGACCACGGTGGGCAGGAGGAGGAGAGATGAGCAGGTAGGTACACTGGTTGAAATGACTTTGTGCAATCCGCTAGTTGCGTGTGCTTGGAAGTTCTCGGAGCTGAATGCAGAGCTTCCAAGGCAAATAACTTCATGTTCCAAGAGTTTTTGGTGACCCCTCTTTGTGTCCATGGCTAACTTTGAGAGTGCTGCATCTGGCAGATACTTCTATTTAGGGAGTTCTAAAAAACCATGGCAAGCAGCCGTCATTACCATTAGAGCACATGCTTGCTTTATCCCCTGTCATTTCCAATGAAGGGCTGTTGGGACAAGGCCGGGAAGTATTGACGACCTGTAAAAACTTGCCACCAGTCGGGACTTCCAAGTTAAATCATTGGGGTGGCTTGATGTCTTTTCCTTCAGCTTCCATTTCTATGAAGGCTTTGGTGGCATTTCCCCCAGTGTCTGTCCTGCTGGAATGAGTAGATTCTGATAGTTATTATTGGATAGTCTTCATTGTTTTCTGTGTTTCATACTTGAAACTTCACTTTTGATTCCAGCCCTGACCTGTACACACAGTTTATCAGCACAAAATGTCGTTGGGAAGATGGGCAGTATTGTTGTGTTAATAATAAGGTTTCCTGACCAGAACGTAAATTTGGAAACCTAAAGCCAAGTTCTTGTTTGGCATACTTTAATAGGGAAAGTTACTGGAGCAGAGCTAGTTTTTAAACACCTTTCTATTTTGCTGGTCCTGGGGGTATATGACTGAACTGAAGAACTGGAGAGGTGGTAACCCAACCTGAGGTTACCGTTACACCCTAGTCTGTTCAGCCATGAACTTATTCCACCCTAAGAGCATAAGAAGTTGTTGTTGGACCAAATACCTCCCTAGTCTGACATCCTCATCCCCACACTGGCCAACCATGTGCCTCCGGGAAGCCCATAAGCAGGATATTAGGGCAATGGGCCTCTCTCTTGCAGTGGATCATGGTGTTCAGAGTGATTCTGGAGGTAGCACATAGCTATCATGACTAGTGTACACTGATAGACTTATTCTCCTTGAGTTTGTCTAATCCCCACTTTAAAGCTGTCTCAGCTGCTGCCTGTCACCAGATCTTGAGGCAAAGCGAATTCCATAATACATATTTAAAACAATGCTTGTTTTTAAATGAATCAAAGAAGAGGAGACAAAGCTGCTTCTCTCCACTTATGCCCCTTTCTGCTCTCTCCAGTTTCATCCAGAACCCTTCTGTTTTGAGATCAGTTTCTTCTTTAAAGCACACGCCTATCAAGAGATGATAATAAGAGTCTTTTTTCTGTGGAAAACAGCTTCAGGGTTAGGCGAGATTAGCTGCTGCTACCAGTTGAATGCTAAATCCTCCACCATCAACATCATGAGTGCCTTTGTAGTAATCTCAGACAAGGATCTTGTCAGCTAAGCTCTTTTTGACTCCCTGTTTGTTTGGCTGCATTTGCATGAAAAAGGTATTTGCGTGAGCCCAGGAGGTTTGCTTCACTTCAGTGACGGCAGATGTAAGGAAATGAGACCTTGTTATTGGAGTTTGGTAGCCTGCTCTGGGTTTTGTAGGCGCCTGAGTGGGATTTGTGGCTGCTTTGCCTGATTTTGGGGGATTACTCCATCAGTGTTGCAGCCCTTTCCAGGGGAGTAGCACTGTTGGCCTTTTGCAGCAAAAGCAACAAAAGAGTCTTGTGGAATCTTAAAAACTAAGGGCTGTATCCCCTTGCCCCCAAGCTGTTCTGGAGGGTCCCTCAAATCTCTGGAACAGATTTTTGAAGGTGCCTGGGGGACTGGAGAGAAGGGGAAGTTCTGTTGCACAAGGGGAAGGCTGTTGTGCAAGGGGAATGGCAGCATTGGGTACAACCCACACAAGTCTACAGCATATGTTTTCATGGAGTAGAGTCTTCTTTGGGTTGGTGCCTCTGGTGTCCGAGCTTACAGAGTCTCCAGGGCTACCATCATATTGATAAAATGCAACAGCTTAGGTCAGTTAATGGGTCTCAGTTTTGTTTGCATTTATCCCCAATCATCAAAACATTTTATTCTGGAGTAGTCCTACTTGAAGCGTCCTTTGCCAAACTGTTTGATGCATACAATCTGAGGGGCTTGTCTGAGATCACTGGTCATATATAGGCAAAGAAAGATCACCCTGATCCTATATATTTGCTTTAACTTTCCAGGTGTTGATCTTTAGCAGTGCACCCCGCCCCCATAAAAATCCCCATACCAGTTGAACTCAGTTCATTGCCCCCAAACACCAGTGTTTGCAACTCAAGGGTGGTTAACGAGGCTTCAGGGTGCTATCTATTGCGGAGTGTCCCCCTCACCACTTGTCAGATCCTTTGTGGACAAAACGGTACAGGGACAAGGAGAAAACATTGGCCAGCTAACATTGCAGCTTTGGATAGGAGGCTTCCTAGCTCTGTAGCAAAGATGCTAGTTGAGTCTTTTATTGCACTGGAGTCAAGATTTTTGCTTCTAATCCTATGTTCACTTTTATAGAATGGATAGGTAGAATCAGGCCCTTGCTTTACCATAAGAGCAGCATTGTAGTTGGGAGTTTTGTCTCTTCCCTATAGGTGGGACGCTGTAGTGGTGTTGTGATAGTTTTATTTTTAAAGTTTACTTACCAATTCATTGCATTTATACCCAACCTTCCCTCCCAAGGAGCTCAAGGTGGTGTTCATAGTTTTCCTCCCCCACGTTTTATCCTCACAACAAACTTGTGAGGTAGGCTAGGCCGAAAGATTGTGATTGCCGCCCCAATGTCACCCACTGACTTCAAGGCCGAGTGGGGATTTGAATTCCCCATGTCTTAGGTTCTAATCCAACACTCTGACCACACCAGCTATCCGAAAGAACAATAAATGTTCCCTACCTTAATTGTATTCTGTTGTAGTGCCTTTAAACCAGAAGAAATTAAGATGGCTTACAACTTAATAACTTGGTGCAACCTACTGAAATGCATTAAGCACCCATTAGAGTAAAAATAAAAAAAAATCTTGTGGGTTCACCTTACTCCATGTGCCCACTTGAATGCTTTGATCTGCAAAACTGGTACTGGTGCCACACAGTCCTCATTCCACACTTGTAAGAAATCATTCTTTTTGTGTGGTGGCACCTAAGCTTTGGAACTCCCTGCCTATGGACGTCAGGCAGGCACCTTCACTGTATTCTTCTTGGCACCTGCTTAAAACACTGTTGTTTAGGCCAGCCTATCCAGACACATAGATGTTTATGTGTTTTAATCTCCCTTAGTTTACTGCTGATTCTAATGCTTTATATAAATGCTCTTCATTACTTGTTTTTAATGTTTTTCGTTGATAATTTTAATGTTTCTTGTAAACCACTTGGAGCTTTTGTTACACTCGAGCAATAGTTTAAATAAATACATAAGCCATATCAAAGGAACAGTAAAGCATTATGAATTGTAATTGCTTTGGCCTCCACATGAGCTGCTGCCTCACAGCCGTATATGCACTCAGAGGCCATCTTTGATTCCTTTGTGACTTTCATCTTCTCTCTAGGGCTGGGCTGATTTGGAAAGCGTAATGTGTTAATGATGGAAAATCCCAAGCGATGCGAGTGAAAAGTACTTCTTGATACCAAACAAAGCAGCCTATTTTTTGATTTGATACGGGCTTCTCCAATTTGTCCTGCCCTTGAGGACCTTGGCGCCTGACCTTCAAGTTAACAACTGTTTTTCAAGAGGGAAGAGGCATATAGTTTGTTTCAAGAAATAGAAGCTTGCAACATCTTCCTAAGCTTTTACCTCACAAACCACCCTCGTTGTGAAACAACTTTGGGAGAGAATCGGCCGTGTTTGGCCTTGATTGCAGATTCACTGTCGTCTTGCCCAATCTTCCTCTTAAGTTTCTTCACCCTTTTGCTCCTCCTCAATCACCACCACCTTGCTCGCTCTTCCTCTGTGGTTGACTTTCCCTTGAAGTTGTTAAGGGGTTTGCTTTTGTGACGAGTGCTCCTCCTGCCTTGGGGCTCAGAGGCTCAGGGCTGCCAGCTTCCTTAGTCAGTGTCTGGAACCGTGGTGGCTGTGGCATGGCGAGCGCAGCCCAGACTGGCTGATCCACCTGCCATGTCTGAGCCTTGGCTCTCCCTGCCCGAGGCTGGCGCTATGACACAAGTGGTTCTTTCTAGAGAATTTTCTTTGTAATACAGTGGTATCTTGGGTTAAGTACTTAATTTGTTCTGGAGGTCTGTTCTTAACCTGAAACTGTTCTTAACCTGAAGCACCACTTTAGCTAATGGGGCCTCCTGCTGCCACCGTGCTGCTGGAGCACGATTTCTATTCTCATCCTGAAGCAAAGTTCTTAACCTGAGGTACTATTTCTGGGTTAGTGGAGTCTGTAACCTGAAGCATCTGTAACGTGAAGCGTATGTAACCCAAGGTACCACTGTGCTGTACAGAAGCTGTTGCTTTTTCTTCTCTGTCTACCACAGGGTACATAGGTTTGTCTCCAGGGCCTGGGATAGTAAACCTAACACCCTTCAGATGATGTTGCAGCAACATCAGTGGTGAACTTGGTGATGTACAGATGTTGTTGGATTCCCTCTGACCCGCTGAGTGGGGCTAATGGAAGTTGTGGAATCCAACCTCATATTTTGGGGTGGAGAGGGGGGGGCACATGTTCCCCACTCCATATCTTATAACTAAAACATGTGATATATGACTATGCCCAGAGAGTTCAAAGAACATGCTGTGGAGTACACCAGACGTGGCTCCTTTCTCATTGTGGTTGATCGTTTGGAAATGAGTTTTCTTCTTTTGCCACCTGTGATCTGATGGTGTTGTGTTTTTTTCTCTTTGCTTGTTTGACCACAGTTGTCGCCTGAGGAAGAAGAGAAGAGAAGGATCAGGAGAGAGAGGAACAAACTAGCAGCTGCTAAATGCCGTAACAGACGCCGAGAGCTGACTGAGAAACTTCAGGCAGTACGTATTCCCTCCTTAGAAGTCTCCTCCTTTTTTGAAAATGCTCACTTTCGGCCATCCAGAATGGATATGTTTAATAAAGTTTGCATAATATACTGACCCTATTCTTCAGCGGGGTTATCTTCTAGAGGAATTTGGAATGGCCTGACACAAGTTGATGTAGTGCAGGAATCACCAACATAACACTTGTGGCACACGTGTGCTCTCAGAGGTGTGCCCCCAGGGTCTTTCTCCCCTTCTCTCCCCGATGAATTTAAGCTTGAAAGAAGTATTCTATTGTAGCCATTAAAATAGCTTGTGGGGTGTAGATGTGTGTGTGTGGTGCCCATAACCATTTCTCCAGTTTGCAAATGGACCCAAAAAGGTTGGCGATCCTTGATCTATCTGGCAGGTCTCCCAGTTCTTTCCTACTGGGTTTACACATGATGACACAGCAAGTGGCACCATGCTCCTCAGAGCATCAGATTCTTCTATGGTTCTCTGTTCTCTACTGTCCTCTGTTCTGGCCCTGTCAGCTTTTAGACGGCTAGGAGACGAGAGTTGTCTTCAGCATTCTTCACATGCAGAGCTGCTGGGATCAGAAATTCTGCAGTGGCTCCAGTTTGCAGCGGATTCAGGATGTAGCTGCATCCACATGTTGAGGGAAGTGTGAGAGGCAGCTAGCTCCTACCTTGTTCTCTAACCGATATGGTACCTATCCAAGCAGTGTGTTCATCAGTGTGGAAGACATTCATTCACTGTTCCTGGTAGAGATCCACAGCAATGAATTACTAAGATGCAATATTTAGGGATGCTGAGCCTTCTATATTTTGATTGAACATACCACTTTGCTGCAGCGACTCCCCCTCCCCACAAAAATGTGAGGGTTCAGATACCTGAATATTGAAAACACCTGTTTTTTAAAAAAGAAAGGGAGTGAGAAAACATTAGTCAGCAGAGTTTTTTGTGCCACATTCTGAGTGGCCCAAACTTATTTTTGTTTCCAAATGTATATCCTGTCCTTCAGTGGCTAGTCAGCATTCCTCAAACCAGTAACTTACAAATATTTATATTAAGCCCCATCTATCTACCTGTGCTCACCTTGTTGTATTTTTTAGTTTGGGCTCTGTACAAGCCGCTGTTGTTGCTGCCGCTGATCACCTTGTTTCCCCTGGATCTGTAGGAAACCGAGGAGCTGGAGGAAGAGAAGTCTGTGTTGCAGAAGGAGATCGCCGAACTCGAGAAAGAGAAGGAGAAGCTGAGGTTCATGCTGATGGCTCACAGCCCCATGTGCAAGATCAGCCCTGAGGAACGCCGAACCCCGCCATCTCACAGCCTCCAGACCGTCCGGACTGGAGTGAGCAATGCTGTAGTGGTGAAGCAGGAGCCCGTCGAAGAAGAGATCCCCTCCTCATCCTCTGACCTCGAGAAAGGGCAGAGATCAGTCATTAAACCTATCAGCATCGTCGGGGGCTTTTACGGGGAAGAGCCGCTCAACACTCCCATTGTGGTGACCTCGACACCCGCCATCACCCCCGGAGCATCCAGCTTGGTCTTCACCTACCCCAGCGTGCTAGACCAGGAGTCTCCTCTCTCCCCCTCGGAGTCTTGCTCCAAAGCTCACCGGAGGAGCAGCAGCAGCGGCGACCAGTCCTCGGATTCCTTGAACTCCCCCACTCTGCTGGCACTGTAACCCCTTTTCCCTTTTGCCCCCCACCCCACCCCACTCAGTTACTCTGGAGGGGGAAACCCCGCCTTTGAGATCAAAAGACCAGCACAATGACTTTTTTCTTTTTTCCCACCAAGCACAAGGGCGGCAAAAGCAAGAAGAGGAAAATAGAAACTTCCTGGGACGGGAAGAACCAGAACAAACGTAAAGCCATATAGGAGTGGGGTGGGGAAGCAGAAGTCGCATTACTGGGACCCAAGTGCTTAGACTACATGGTGTGTGCATGTGTAGAAGTGGGTGGGAGAGCCAAACTCCCCATCCAACGTTTAGTGCGAACGGATGTGAGCTTCAGTAAATCGCTAGCCCGTTCGCCTGTCATTGCTGATGAATGGACTGGCGAAACCAGGTTCTCTTCTGTGCTAAGTAGTACATTCCAGTTAGTTTGATCTCATTTGGGCCTTCACCTTTTTACTTTCTATTGGATACCATGACATTTCGAAAACTCTAACAAAACAAAAAAAAAGGCTTGTGGCAATTGTCATTAAACCGCTGCTGATGTTAGGATCTGCCTACACGGGATTCTTGCTGTTGTTGGGTGAGGGGGTGGGCTTTTTGGAATATATGGTGCAGAGCCGAGAGAGGAAAAAAATAACAGGTCCAAATCTTTAAAAAAACACACACCACAACAACACTCCTAGCACCTTTGTTTTGGGGGAAGTGGGGTAGCATGGAAAGAAACAAGTGTTGGATATTCTGTTGACAAAAAAAAAGAATCTTCCCCAAAGAGACTGGAGTATGCAGATAAACACATTATTTCTTGGTGCATTGCAAAAGCTATGACTACCACATGCCTCCACATCAGTGGACCAGGATTGGTGCCAAGGGAACTGGGGAGATGCCAGAGTGAGTTTCCACTAAGCCTTTGTCTCTGGCATGGGTTGTTCTGTAGTTGGCGTTTTGTCAAATACGGTGGCTGGACCCTACGTTGCCTTTCCCCTTGGCTGCCAGCCACCTTGAGTGTGATGTCTCCTCCCCACTGGCACGCCTGACTCAGATGCTGGGCTGCTCTCAAACAAAAGCCACCGGCTCCCAGCTCTGTGAACCGTTGCAGTGCAGCAGTGCTGCTGTTCTTCTTTTGTGGCTGGTCCAGGAAAGGGATTTACTGAGGGCAAAAGTGCAGGAAGCAAGCTGGGTGCTCCCTTGGATAATTCTTTTCTCTCTGTGTGTGCGTGTTGCGCTTCGCTCATCAGTTCCTAGCCAAAGTTTGTGTGTGTTGCAATTTGATGACTTCAGGCCTTGTAGTTCCTTGGCTCCCTTTCTGGTCCTGGAGACATTAGCGGAGAATTTGTTTTTGTGCCTGAGTATGGTCCTCTGCTGCACTCTTGTCGCTGCACATTCAGGTGGATATGGCTGTTTGAAAACCTGTGCTCACTACTGAAATGGGCAGCGGGCTTTGCTTTTTCTCGCATCTTCTGTGGTGCCTAGACAAAATCCTATTGCACTTAAAACAGCGCAGCTGCTTGGGTTTGCAGAGCTGAATTGGAGAGAAGTTTGCTGGGTTCTCCCCTTGTTAGGTTAAGGCTTTCTTTTGTATAGAGAACATCCCGTTTAGCCCAAGCTAACTGGGGTTCCTGTCATGAGCATATTTATGTTTGCAGGTTTCCACTATCATTTTTGTTTTCATTTGACCTCAGGATTTATTAGCAAGATGGCAGATGGATACATGATTTCACTGTGCTCTTTGGAGATCAGCTTTCTCACCTGGGGGAATCTCTTCAAGCCATGCTAACTCCATTGGTGAGCATCGCTGCCTTCCTTGAGACTCTGCCTTAACAGCTGGGGAATTTGCTTAAGTCTTTTGAGTGTTTCCAATGAAGTCAGTGACTCAACTCCCATTGACTGGCTGTTGGTTTTTTTAATGCATCTGGATATCAGCCATAGTGTTAGGTCAGCTGCTTGCATGTCATTGTGAAAGGCCAGAGGTTCTCAAACTGTGCTTCACAGGCTGCTGGCAGCCCACAAGCTGCATTCATGTTGCCCACCGAAAACACTGACCAACAAGGATACATGACTTCACAGAACGGTGCTCAGAAAAAATGCAAGGTTATGCATTGCTTTGCTTTGTAGAACAAAAGAAGTTTATTAAGTAGTCTGGTGAGACCACCAGCAATTTTCAAGTCCATCCCCTCAAAAAGTTTGAGAACCACTGTCCTAGGCTATCTTCTGGCTAGTCAGAATAAATCAAAGCCATACTTAATAACAGCTACAATGAGAAGAAGCCAAATTCTGTAACCTGAATCAAGCATGCACATATTTGAGTATAATTTTGAAATTCGCATTATTTATATTGCCTGTGCTGGCCATGGGGAGGAGAAAAGAGCTATGCAAAGCGCTAAAAAACACCTACCTCTGTCCACCGGCAGTTGCGCTTAGAGCCCTTCTGTCCTCTTAAAAGTTCACCAGGCATTACCTACATATTTTCAAGCTTCTCTTTGCAGAAAGGAAAGCCACAGTTTTGGGTTTTGGATGACAGCACAAACCGCATATCCATTTCGTGGATCCGGCCTTTAATACTAAGCTGCACTTCAATCGCACAGTCACTTAAACTCAGAGTAAATGAGAGTCGTGGTAGTAACTCTTCATATTTAAAAGCAAAACTATACTGGAAAGGCATTTTGTTCAAGATATTAACATCCAAGCATTTTTCTTCTGACATTTCCCTTTTTAGACAGTGCCACTGGAAGAGACTCAGGCTTGTATTCAGGGCAAATGCTATTCAGAGTAGACCTCTTGGAAATGAATGAACCTGGGCTAGCCATGCCCATTAACGACAGTGAGCCTACTCTGGGGACAGCGTTCCTGGTTCTAAGCATCATGTAAAAGAAAATATTCTAAGCATAATAGGGAGAGCAGAAAACTGCATCATCTGACTGTAGCATTTTTTAAAAAATAAAATAGCACAATATACCTTTCACTAAAATCACTGATGTGTTCTCTGAAATACTGCTTGTCTCAGCAGGCAAATAACATTTTTTTTAAAAAATCACATGTTTCTAGCCCATTTAACTGCGCTGGGTCAGATTGACCCAGGCTTCATGTCCGTCTTAGAAATCCTTGGAAAAGAAAAGGTTTGAATGCGACGGAGGCATCTTCTCTGCCAGGCTTATAACTATTAGCAGAAAAGAAAGAGCATTCTCTGAAATTCCCAGTACTATCCAAGTGCACATGAAGGTGCCTTGGGCACTTATGCAGGCTTATATGTGAGGCTGCCATTTGCTAGTTGGTTTCAGTGGTGCTGCTGCCGCAGCAGTTTGATAGATAACTCTGGGCAAAGGGCACAAAGCCTGTTAACAGAAAACCTGGAGAGGACTAAAGAAAATACAAGGGTTGGCAGGGCTTTTTGCTCCAGCTTGTTTTCTAAATTGTAAAAAAATAGGAGAGGCAGGACTTAGGACTTGTTGGTTTTGTGGCAAGTCTGAAAGGTGGTAGGCAAGGTCTGTGGAAGAGTTCCATTTTTCAGAGTTTGCCTTGGGAAAGATCTGGGTTTATAGCTGGAAGCGATTAGAAAAGAGGTCTATGATCTGCTTCCTGTTGTTGACCTCAGATCTGTCCTCAGGCAACTTTACTATGTGGCCGTGTACATGCCATATACATTTAGAGCACATGACTCCTGCCCCTCCTCCAAAGACTCCTGGGAACTGTATTTTGTTAAGGGCATTGGAAATTGTAGCTCTTTGAGGCACAAAATACCATTGCCTGGCTTCTTTGGGGAGAAGTATGGTGCTTTGAATATATGGTGTGTAACCAGCCTAAGTGTTGCTTGTCTTATACCTATGGGTTTATATATATATATTTATCACTTGAATAAGGTTCCCTGGTGAGCTGTGGCTTACCTTCACCCTTTCTGCTGGCCAGAAACGTGTCTTGTCACCGTTCTCCTCCACAAAGGAACTTACTAGGGTAATTTTGTGGCAGATATTCCTGTGCATCTGAGTCTTACAGTTGATTCAGGCATGTTTTGCTGTGTGAATCCAGTTTTAGCTTCAGATTCTGCTTTTCATCTTATAAATTTGTACATCTGAAGGGGTTATATCACACTTATTTCCTAAAGCTGCCCAGATGAAACTTCAGTTTAATCCTTGCAAGGCATGAGCAGTGGCTTTTGGGCCTCTTGGACCCTTCTTCTTGATTAATGCTTCCACTTCTTCTTGGTCCTACAGGATGATAGAGAGACAGATCTGGGTTTAAGTCTTGGCATGTCAGCCCGCAGATGACACCCTGGTGGGATTATTTTAGTCAGGAGCACTACAGAAGTACATCCATCCAGATGGATGGCATCTCAACTATGACTTGGCGTAATGGATGACATCCCAGCTGTAGACATTATGAAGCCCCATGTCCCAGTGATGGCTTTACTGTGGAAAAGAGACTAGAGATGTTTTGTAGGTGAAGCCTGGAACAGATAGCGCTCTGATCTAGGAAACATTTCCCTACTTGTTTTTTGCATGCATCTTGATTATTACGGATGTCTTTACTCGTTAATTTGCCATACTTTGGGGAAAACCTAGCACCTTTGTTCCAAAGGAAAATATATTTGTGTCCCAACACTAACTCTCTTTAAAATTCCTGCTTCTAATCCAATCCAGCTTCTAGTGTTTGAACTTTTCCTTTCCATTCAGTTTAGAGTGCAGTCCAGCAAGAATTATGGCTTTGGAGCTCTGTTCCATTTCAAAGTGTTTTGTCTTAGCCTGGGTGATGTAGAAATAGGATGACCACAGTCTTTTAAGGGATTGTGCTCTTAAGTCAGCGATGTACTTGTGATAGAACAGGACCTGGCGCCATCATGTTGCTGTCAATAGATTTCCTCCACCACCTTTTTAAAAAAAATTAATCGATTTATTAAGTTCATTTGAATCTAGCAATGTGCTGCTTTTATATTCTGCTTGGCCTTAATCCTAAAAGTACTCATTGCTTTCACATTTATTTATTGGCAGGCAAACACTTTTTGTGTCTGCTCCAGCAAATCTGCCCACCATTTAATTTAACATCCCTCAAACGTGTGTTCCTGTTTTTTAATGCCAAAATGAAATTCTGCAACATTTTTTTCAACACACACACACACACACACACTCCTAGAAGTATTTTCAGTCATTAGAGTGGGTCAAATATTTTAAGAGAGGGCACAAATGATCCCATGTTTGTTTTGTTATTTATATTTATATAAAAAATGTTTACATCTTTTTCTCTGCCTCAAATCTGTATTTTAAAAACAACTTTATCCCCCTTCCCTTGCTGACTTTTAAAAATGCTGTTTTGTTTTTTTTCTTTTATAAAGTAGATGACTTGGACTTACAATCTTGGGTTTATGTATTTCCCCCAATTCAGTTGTGTCATTTTCTGTTGAGTTGACTCTGCCCTGCTTTGTGCTGTGTCTTCCAAAATTACATGCAGGATTTTTGTAATTCTCAAAAATGGTGGTGCCCAAGCATCTTACTTTCCAAGCTTGCTATAGCTTTCATTTGCACGAATTCTTTCTTAAGTAAGCCATAGGTATCAAGTGGTGTGCATCAAAAAACAGGCAAATTTTTGTTGCGTTTGTTTTTTAAGGGCAAAAGCTATAGTTCAGTGGGACACTGGCCAAGCCTCTATCTGAAACTTGGAGAGTTGCTGCCACAACGATTGCAGAAATGAAGCCCTTCGATTATTCCTAGGGCATGTTAGCTCACTAATTTATGAACTAACAAATTTGGACTTTTCTCATTAAGTACAAATCCTGTTGAGGTGATCGTATATATGATCACATAACTTAAGTAACAACTCCAGTTGCCTGCTTTTTAAGACACATCACTGCTTGTGTACTCTGCTTACTCAATTGGGAAGAAAATCATGTCAACAGAAGGGAAAGCTGCAAGAAGATCAAACCACATGTGTTCTGGGACCTTTGCAAAATCAAAAGCCAGAAGAAGAAAGCAAATGCGTTTGTGCCTCTCTGCAAGCGGGATGAGAGAAATGGGAACCACTAAATTGAGCAGGGTGGGAATCATTTTTTTTAAAAAATTGTTTTGTATAAAGAAAACTTCTTTCTAAAGAAGCATAATCAATCCTCTGCAAATAGTAATAGGTGAGGCCAGACGAACTATTTCTAGGTACAAGAGATGAATCGAAACTTTTTTTCTGTCCTATGAAACGACTCTCCTCCCTTTCCCATTTCATACAATTAAAAGGTTGGTCCACTTCCTTGTTTGTGGCTATTTGTTGTGGGGGGGAGGGGAATATGAAATTATGTGTAGAAAATAGACAACAGGTTTGTATTTGCTCAGTGAGCGGATAAAGTGTTGTGTCTGTGTATATATAGATTCTACTGTGTAGTCCACAAAGTAACATTGGTAAGAGAAGAGTGTATCTTTATTCACAAGGTAGTTTAATAGCGTAAAATGGAAGAATGCTTTAAGATTCCTGAAGATAAAAGGGCCTGGATCTCTCTCTGTTTACATGACTCTGATCCTAAATGCACTCCTGTTAGATGTTTGTATCTATACTGATGATAACACTGGTAGAGGAAACGGTTCTCAGTGATCTTATTTGTGCAAATTCACGGAGATCGGTAAATTTTTGGGTGTGCCATTATATTTCTCTTCCACACAGAAAAGTAAGTTTTTTCCCTCCTTTGCTTAATTCGTGGAGTGGAATTTAAAATTACTGAATTGGAATCCCTTTTCTCTGATCTTTTGCATAGATCTTCCCATGGCAGAGAAGCTTGGCTGAACGGTCATCTTCTCGCACCTTTCCTTGCTATATACAGGCCTACAATATTTGCACTAAAAAAAGATGTCAAAAATAATTATATGAAAGCTGGTTGGAAAAAGCTTGCTGCTACGAAAGAACGTATGAAAATAATGGCCATGCTTTTCAGTTTTAATGGAGTAGTACCATTTTGTAAAGTAAAAAAAAAAAATCAATCTAGAATGAAACGAATGAAGGTTTTATATATCTTGTCTTAAATATTACCGTTTTTACTTTCTCTCGCCCTTCCTTTCCCCCACCCCATCTTGATACCATTCCATGCCTGTCATTGCTCCTTTTCGTGATGATTGAATGTGTTCACTACCCCCAACCTGCAAGTTCAAACACTTGTAAATTACGCTTTCATGGCACTGCGGACACCTTTTTTGTATAGTGAGAGCTAACTGGAGTTCTTCTCTCTCTTTGGTTGAAGTCATTAAAAGATATCCTTTGAAGTCATTAAAAGATTCTCTTTGTGATGACTTAATTAAAAGCTTGCATTCTCCTGTGTAAACAAGCATTGATAACGCTGGCACCTCCAAGACGGTTGGTATATTTTTCTGGGAGGGATTCGAGCGCAGTCTGGGAAATTTAGGTTTGTGCGCAATTTAATCCACTTTCACTTAGCGCTCTTTAATTCTACTGTACTTTAAAATGCTCTTTAAAAAAAGAAAGAAGCAAACTTTTTTTTCGGTCATGAAAGTGATGGGGAAATGTATTGATAACTTTGAAATGAACAGATGGTCAACAAGAAGATGTGTAAACAAATCGGGATGAATGCTCAGGGTTTTTTAAAAATAATATCCCCACTCTAAAAACAAGAACAGCAACAACCCAGAACAAATGTTCCATAAGGAACGGACACAGTTTAACCACTACATAAGCTTTGCACAAGCAAATTGTGCAGTAGCAGGTGTGGCAGGTCAGAAAGCATCTTCCATCCAATGAGATTCTGCTTCGAATGGCTTTTGAGAAGTGGGGATAAATAGGGGAGAGGCTGAATAAAGGAACTTCCATAAAAGGGAATCCCTTCACCAAGAGTTTTATCAGACTTTTTAAAAATGGGAGAAGAGACAGTGGGGATGTGTTATAAGAGAGCAGGAATGCATAATAATGTTCAGCTCCAGAAGGAAAGCACTTGCAGTATGATTAAAGTGGTGTTCTAAATATGGTTGCACTGATGATTATGATGATAACATGAGTGCACTCTTATTATCCTCCAGTCTGTTTGCATAGTTGACATTCTTTCCTGGATAGACAACCCTGTGTGCTTAATGACTGCATGGCAGGGAGACAAATCCGCACGTGCAGCTTTTCTTGCCGCTTGTTGGCTATCTCTTTTAAAGGCACTGGAGTCTGTTTGCCGACAAAGGAGTGCTTTTAAGGCTCCTCTGTTCTGTTTCTTTTTAATGCAAAATGTTGTCAGAAAGGCTTGAGAACATGAAGCGTTCCATGAAGGCTTGGATAGCTGAGGAATTAAAACAGGAGAAGCAAGAATGCTAGGCATTGGGCATGCTTTTAATTGCTGGGTGCGAGTTTCAGAAATCAATAGGTGAAGCTTTTCACAGTGTAGAGGAAAAAACTGATCACCGCCAAGGAAAGGAAAGTGGCAAACTGTAGGTGCTGCATTGTACATAACTAAACACATCTTCTGTGGTTTCCAATCCTGACCTATAGATTTGCTGTCTTCCACAGCTACCACCCTGTGCTTTTGTACAACATACCGTATTACCATAAAGGATATGCATTTCCGCAAACCAATTTGCATAGTCTCTTATGCATGCAGCCTTCCTATTTGCCAAAGTGCAGCCTGCTGTGGATGGCAGGGTCCATATTGCACAGAATGAATTTTCACCAGCGCATCTGGCATGACATGGGACCAATGACATCTATGTATCGGTTACACTAGAGCTGAAAAGTGGGGAGGTGTTACTGGGTTCCTCTTGCACTCACAGACTACATTTCTAAAAAGGGATGAGATGCATCACAGCACACGAGGCACTTGAATTCTTTTAAGAAAATAATTTTGAAAACCCAGGGAATGGAAACAGCTGCCTTAAAATGGTGTCCACCCACCATATACCTGCTGGATTCTGGCAAGTCCATGGTCTGTTCTGGCATGGTTCCAGCTGAAGCAAAAGCCTGCAATGTCCATTAATTCATAAATCCCTTGTCTTCCTCCACCTAGTGCAGGAGGTGTACTTAGTTCATTAGTAGTACATTTCTTGCCTGGTCTGTAAACCAGGCACAGACAACCGAGGGTGGTGCTGGTGTTTCATTGTGGCTCCCCAGACTTCTGTCTGGCCCTCAGCCCTCTCCCTAGCCTCACCCCCTCTTCTTAAGCCACACCTCTCAGAAGCCCTTCACACCCTGAGGCTTTTTGCCTGGCTGAAATAATGTCTTTTGATAATGCCTGCTGCTTGTTGATGAAGAATGCAAAGGCAAGTGTGTAGAAACAAGCCAACTATACCAGTGCTACCTCAGGTTACAGATGCTTCAGATTACAGACTCTGCTAACCCAGAAGTAGTACCTCAGGTTAAGAACTTTGCTTCAGGATGAGAACAGAAATTGTGTAGTGGTGGCGCAGCGGCAGCAGGAGGCCCCATTAGCTAAAGTGGTACCTCAGGTTAAGAACCGTTTCAGATTAAGAACGGACCTCCGGAACGAATTAAGTTCTTAACCCGAGGTACCACTGTAAAATGTATATTATCCATTGCTCAGCCTACTTTTGCCTCTGGCTCCAGCCCGCTCTGGTATGTTCCCTGAAAATAATGTGGCCCTTGCTATGAATAGGGGCCGCCCACCGCTGCTGTAAAGAACATAGCTTGATGGGTGCAGGGTAATGACAAATAACAAAGAATGATTTGGGTGTCCAAGACGCTGCCTCATGCCACATCCTATGTGTCTATGTAGCTCAGGGTTATCTCCGCAGAATGGCAGCAGCTCTCTTCCCAAAGCTTGTGGAAGATCCCAGATACAAAGTCTAACCTGTGACATGCCTCCACCTCTGAGGTGTGGTTGCTTGCTCCTCTGGCACATCTGCTATCTTTTAGGGCTATTGAAATGGCTGTTTCCACCAGGGCCATACGTACATAAAAAGAGCTTGCCTCGTTATTTCTAGGATTCAATGTACGCCTCCTGCTGCACTCAGACCCTGTTTGTACACAATGTGCTTTTTGCAAGACACACGGTTCTTCTCCAGAGACTCCACGTTCCCTGAGCAATTCCTAAGCTGGATTGTCTTTCAGCCTCAACAAGCAGCCCACAGACACTGGAATCTGTGCGCAGCTACTATAATTTAGATCTGAAGGATGAAATTATATGGCAGTGCAAACCTCATGACTGCTTCAGTCCCCTTTCCGCGGGCAGCTAAGTTAAACCACACTTTGCCTTCCCACAGGAGTTCTGTTCTTTCGTTGCCTTCCTGTCTTCCTGTTTTTAACACCCCCAAGAAGCAAAAAGCTGATGGACAAAGCTTTTCTCACAGGAATTTGGGGTGTACTGTAATGGGTAAATTACAGTCCCCAGGGTTATTTGGGAAAAGAAAATGTGCTTTGAATGTATGCAGCCATACATTCCCAGTCAGCATATTTAGGTAGGATATCTCCTTTCAAGGATCAAATAATTCTATAGGTTTGAGATCAGCCTTTCACACTGTTTCCTGGGAGTAAGCCCTGCTGAAATCGGGGGCTTACCTTTGAGTAGACATGCATAGTGTTGCAGTATTTCTTTTCCCTTTCAATATGGGGAGGGTTGTGACAGGTGGATTTGGAGAAAAGCAGTTGAACTGATTTTTGTGTGTGATAAGTGTTCACAAAAGCTTTAGCTCTGTCAGGATGCATGACTTTGCAAGCTGAGTCATGGGTTAGAGAGAACCTGCTGCGATGAGACCAAAAAATATGTTTCTGTTGTTTTTAACAAACCACTGTTTACAAAACACTGTGCAATCTTTCAAGATACACAGAGTTCTTCCTCAGGTTAGATAGTAAAAAACACACACCAAATTTAATGCTTTAGACCAAGGTATTATGTTAAACATTGTGTGAAGCAGCAGTTTTGAGCCCTAGCAGGTCAGTGAAGGAACCCAAAGGGTGCTCATCAATGGTTCCTCTTCATCCTGGAGAAGAGTGACTAGTGGGATGCCACAGGGTTCTGTCTTGGGCCCGGTCTTATTCAACATCTTTATCAACGACTTGGATGATGGACTCATCTGGGGTGTTAGCCACCCCTCCCAGTTTGGTGTCATCTGCAAATTTGATCAGGATGCCCTTATCCTGATCAAATTTGCAGATGACACCAAACTGGGAGGGGTGGCTAACACCCCAGAGGACAGGATCACACTTCAAAACGACCTTGACAGATTAGAGAACTGGGCAAAAAAAACAAGATGAATTTTAACAGGGAGAAATGTAAGGTATTGCACTTGGGCAAAAACAATGAGAGGCACAAATACAAGATGGGTGACACCTGGCTTGAGAGCAGTAAATGTGAAAAGGATCTAGGAGTCTTGGTTGACCACAAACTTGACATGAGCCAACAGTGTGATGCGGCAGCTAAAAAAGCCAATGCAATTCTGGGCTGCATCAATAGGAGTATAGCATCTAGATCAAGGGAAGTAATAGTGCCACTGTATTCTGCTCTGGTCAGACCTCACCTGGACTACTGTGTCCAGTTCTGGGCACCACAGTTCAAGAAGGACACTGACAAACTGGAACGTGTCCAGAGGAGGGCAACCAAAATGGTCAAAGGCCTGGAAACGATGCCTTATGAGGAACGGCTAAGGGAGCTGGGCATGTTTAGCCTGGAGAAGAGGAGGTTAAGGGGTGATATGATAGCTATGTTCAAATATATAAAAGGATGTCAGATAGAGGAGGGAGAAAGGTTGTTTTCTGCTGCTCCAGAGAAGCGGACACGGAGCAATGGATCCAAACTACAAGAAAGAAGATTCCACCTAAACATTAGGAAGAACTTCCTGACAGTAAGAGCTGTTCGACAGTGGAATTTGCTGCCAAGGAGTGTGGTGGAGTCTCCTTCTTTGGAGGTCTTTAAGCAGAGGCTTGACAACCATATGTCAGGAGTGCTCTGATGGTGTTTCCTGCTTGGCAGGGGGTTGGACTCGATGGCCCTTGTGGTCTCTTCCAACTCTATGATTCTATGAAACCCGTACAGATTTACAGCCTAATCTATACACGTTTATTCTGAAATAAGTTCCACTATGCTCAATGGGTTCACAACATACTATGTATATGCTAACAGTTAGGGCCTCGGGTTACACTGAAGCATGCTGGACTGAACAACCAATGCAGCTCCCATGGACAATATAAAAACCAGGAAATGGATAGCTACTAATAGCTTCATCTCCACATTGTTTCAGAGCTCTTTGACAGCACAGATTCACTAAATGACTATGAGATAGGGATGTCTTTACAGCCTTCCCTTAATTTGTTTCATCCTCATTTAAAACCAACCACGTTGGTGGCTATTTCTGCATCTAGTGTTGCAATCCCACATTTCATGCAAAATTAAGAAACCAGAACCTATCAAGAAACTATTCCAGGCCCTGGAGACAAACCTATGTACCCTGTGGTTGAGAGAGACGAAAAAACAACAGCTTCTGTACAGTACAGTGGTACCTCGGGTTACATACGCTTCAGGTTACATATGCTTCAGGTTACAGACTCTAACCCAGAAATAGTACCTCGGGTTAAGAACTTTGCTTCAGGATGAGAACAGAAATCGTGCTCTAGCGGCACGGCGGCAGCAGGAGGCCCCATTAGCTAAAGTGGTGCTTCAGGTTAAGAATAGTTTCAGGTTAAGAACGGACCTCCGGAACGAATTAAGTACTTAACCCGAGGTTCCACTGTAATCTGTCTCAAACTGCAGCAAAGAAATGAAAATAGATCTTGAGGGGAAGGAAAAGATTAACTGCTCGGGCGGCCAACAACAACCATATTGTAAAATTATGTAACATAATAGCAAAAAAGCACCTTTCAGACACATATTTATTAAATATATTAGTAAACTGTTTTTTAAAACAAAATGGTTTTCAACCTGCCCCTCCCCCCCCCAAAACCATTGGTTTTTATGGCTCTATCTACACACTACAGGCTTATTTTGGTTTTATTTTTCCTAAATTAATTGCCACGGCTTCCCTAGAAGACTCCTGGGAATTGTAGATGCTGAGATGTTAAAGATCCGTTGTTGTGTGTCGCCCCCCCCCGGGGGGGGGCTGTTCCTGTTCAGGCTGCAACTTACAGAGCTCTCTGTGAAGGGGAAATAAACCCATGAGCCCATAAGGATGCATATGGCCAACGGCTCGTTCCCTTCTGCTCCTTTCAACCACTGTATGGCTTACCCTGCCATTTGATTGCAACCGAACTGCATGTTTGAATTGTAGTTCCAAAAAGTGATTGTCAGAAAATAGCTCTCGTTACCAAATACCAAATCCTAGAACGCAGAACTGAAAGCAAAGGGTGTGGCTGTGCCCTGTTGTTGGAGAGAGAGAGAGAGAGAGAGAGAGAGAGAGAGAGAGAGAGAGAGAGAGAGAGAAGAAACCGCAGTCTTTTCTAAAGGCTCTCTCTGAACTGTGCTTTTCAGGGTTGGAAATAGGGCACTGAAGCCAGGAAAGGCGCCATGTCCATTTGGCCTAATTTCCTGTTTTGGAAGGTACCTGAGCCTCCTCCCTCCAAAGTGGAGATGCAGAAAGGCTGTAATTGCCACCTTCCCTCCCACACAATCCTGTCATACCATGTCAGTCAGAGAAGATTAATGTTCCTATGTAATGTAACCCGGCCGTCTCTTTGTTCAGCCATGTGTATTTTGCCTTTTATTCTCGGCTGACATTCAACGCTCACGTTGGCCTTTAAAGAAAAGCTGCACCTAAAATAAGTTACCTGAGGAGAGTTGCCACTCAGGGCTGGCGCCAGACTTTAGGGTTCTCTCAGCACGGAAGTGCTGAGGCCCACCCCACAAACACGCACACACACAATGGGGGCATGCTTTTTTCTTCAAGAGCTACTGCTTCAGTAGTGGCGACGCCCCACCCCACGAACCCTGCTCATCCTACCTCTCTTGTCCCCTCTTTTCTTCCCAGCCTAATACTGCATGCAACACTAATGCCTCACAACAAATGAAACTGATCTGTAGAAAATGCAACTTGAAAAAAAGAGGCAATGCACGTATTTTTGTAAACTAATAAATCTTAAATAAAAAATATTTAAGAAGGAAAGAACACCACTGACCAGATTTCACACCAGCCCCCTGAGCTGCCTTTCAGCAGGTAGGCAGGTGGTGGTACCATCCCTTGAATGGGAGCCAAGCTGGGCTCCCATCTGCAGTGACCACTTGCCATTTTAACTTATCCAAAACACAATGCCCCAGCTGATAGATGGATGAAATCTATTTCTTTATTTTTATTTGCTAAGCATTTCTTTATAAACAGCTTATTATTTTTAAATCTTCAAGAGATATACTATATATATATATATATATATATATATATATATATATATATATATGCATTAAACATTAAAACAAAAACGTAACCTTGAGCCAATAAAACAGCAATATGAAAACATATGGAAGCATATAAAGCTAAAGAAAAACCCAAAAGAATTCAAGCACATAAAACAGAGCCCAATTTTGTGGGCCAGGAAATGCCTAGGCAAAAAGATAAGCCTTTATAAGATATATGGGCCAGGGCATTATATTCTGAGTAAATTAAAATGCCTTGCAGCTATTGCAGATGTGAACTAGGCTTGGCGCCTGTTGAAAAGCAGCACCACAGATCACACTGCAAAATGGACATCTGGGGGTCCAGCCCCCAGCATGGCCAGGCCAGGCCACTGAGAGACTTCTTTGGGCTGCTGAGACTTTGGTCAGTGCAGAATCTGGCCAACCTTGGTTCAAGAGGACATTGGCTATTCTTTGACTCTTTCTCTGCAGGAGCTGAGGAACAGTCAATAATATTCCAGGCAGAAATATTTCATCAAATTGGGGGTCAAAACACAGTCCAGTTGACAGTTTTTACACTTGTGTAAGCTGCCTCAGCCATCACTGAAAAGTTGTGGGAGTTTGGGAAACATGTCTCCAAGATTTCAGGAGCTGCCATGAACAATACGAACTTCAGGCAACAACAGCATTGCCTAAGAATTGGCAGTATAGAACAAAGACTCTGACTTGGAAAAATATTATTTTCTTAGTGCAGTGGTACCTTGGGTTAAGAACTTAATTCGTTTCGGAGGTCCGTTATTAACCTGAAACTGTTCTTAACCTGAGACACCACTTTAGCTAATGGGGCCTCCTGCTGCCGCTGCACCGCCAGAGCACAATTTCTGTTCTCATCCTGAAGCAAAGTTCTTAACCCGAGGTAATATTTCTGGATTAGCGGAGTCTGTAACCTGAAGCATCTGTAACCTGAAGTGTCTGTAACCCGAGGTACCACTGTACTCAAAGGAGGTAGAGAATCCTGAATGATGGGTGATTGTGTTTACAATTATTTACTTATTACACTTAAATCAGGGGCATCTAACCCCCAGTTTGGGGGCTTGATCCATGCATTCCCCCCCCTGAAACCCCCAAGACCCTCCACTGATTTTGGCAGTGACAGCAAAACGGAGGGAGGGAAATAAAGCAGATACCGGTGAATGCAACCTTCGAGGCAAAAGAAAAAAGAAAAAAAGGCTCAAGCCTTATTTAAATTATGCTTTTTTTCCAAGGAGGTTAGGAAAGCACACATCGTTCCTCCTTCTGCCATTTTATCCTCACGCAAAACCTGTGAAATAGGCTAGGTGAGAAAGAGTGACTGTCACGAGGTCACTCAGCAAGCTTCATAGCTCAATACAGATATTTATGGTAAACCTGGGCCTCCCCACCTGCAATCTCTTTGCAATCCATTTGCCTTTTCTTTGGTGGTACCCAAAATGTAGTGTACCGCCCCTCTAACTGCTATACCACACTGGCTGAACCAGAGAATTCCCTTTCATAGCCTATGTTTCATTCCTCAGTTTCCACTGTTGGACAGATCATGCTTCTGAACACCACCAGATGCAAACACAAGAGGGGAGAGCGCTGTTGTACGCAGGTCTTGTTTGTGGGCTTCCTGTAGGCCACTGGTTGGCCACTGTGAAAACAGGAAGCTGGACTAGATGGCCCCTTGGCCTGAGCCAGCAGGCTTGTCCTATAGTCTTACAAGGAGAGAAAAAACTTGCATGGATACCTGTTCAGTGATATTTAGCAACACAATAGTTTAATGACCTTAGGTTGTTTCAGTGAAGTCTACAGCTTGCTGCCTAATCTGATGCATTGCCTACAACACGCATACTTGGTATTCAGGTCTCTGAGGAACACTTCTGCTTTTATGGGTGGAAAGCCTTGGGAAAATTCATGCCTGGAAGACACAAAATGGGAGTGGTGGCTGTGATAACCCCAGTGACATCAGCCCTAGGTCCTTAGCTTGCTCCTCAAGGAGGTTCCCAAAGAGTCTTTGAACAAAGGACAACACGACTATCATCTTCCTGCTTCTGCCTAAATCTCTTGTATTGCTACAAGAATTTATCCCTGCTCTGATCACCTCAGCTGTCATCAGCCCAAAACAGTAAATGATAATAGTGTCCCAAAATGGCCCTTTGTGTCCTGCCATAACGGGCTGCTTCAGATATAACATTGAACCTTGGCTTGTGCTAACTATGGCTTAGACACCCAACCAGGACGTCATGTTTCAGACACACAAATTTAAAATATTAAATGGTTTATCGTTGCCTTAGAATAAAATAAATGCAGGCAAACCATGGCTTGCTCGGTTTCCCAAAACTGGTGCAGTGTGGTGGCGAGGAGACTGAGCTAAGAATTGGGAAACCTCAGGTTTACTTTGAAGGCTTGAAAGCACTGTAGAAAGGTCTTGTTATTTTATTGTTGCTGCTGTTATTAATGTATTATTTTACGTACTATCTTCTGCCTGAATCCTAGCAGCACCAGGAGGAACAGCCCCCCCCCCAAATCAGGATTCTTCCACCTTATTATGTTGCATGTGTAAGACTAGGCCTCAGGCAGAATTTACCAAGCAGCTTATCAGCAAAGAAAGATACAAAAACAATAAACTTCATTGTAATCCATTTAATACATTCTGTGCCTGTCCTGACTTCCAGCTAGGAATGAAGATAAGGCTGGGGGCTTAACTCTGTCATTTGCCTCTGCCGGGAAGGCTGGGAGGGGGGCATGTCTGGGTGAAACTGTCATTTTCAGTTTCTCCTTATTCCATCCTTAAATTCAATGGTCCACATTCCCCCAGCAGTTTGTAGTTGGCTGGGTTGTGTTTTTTTAATGTCCTCTTGAAAATTCATTATCAGCATATAACTACAATTTTCTCCTAATATACACAAATTTGTACAAAGCAATCTTGCATAATATAGTACAATTTTGTATGTTATTTGCACTAATACAAGCATTTTTATGCACAAACACACCCTACTATGTGCAACTTCATACCCATTTGTTGGCATTACAAGATTCAGAGAAGTGCAAATTTCAAAGCGTGGTTCATGTATTATTTCAAAAAGTGCAAATTAGGGAGGTTCGCCTTTAAACGTGAACTGAATTCTCCTGAGGCAGTGGTGAGCAAAACAGTTTTCAGGAGTTTCCCCACTCTTGCCCCTTCTGGCGCTACCATAAGTTTTGTATCTCTTTTGTAGGAAAAGTATACTTTTTTGTGCATTCCACAATGCATTTGTGCATAAGAATGCTTATATTAGTGAAAACAACTGCACTGTATTATGGAAGATTGCTTTGTGGAAATAGAGAAGTGTGTGCTCTCTATTTGCTATCTTTATTTCCCTGATCACATGTAGCACCCGTGCCTCCATTGACGCAGACATGCAATCTCACATTAGAAGAACATAAGAGCCCTTAAAAAACCAGAAGCTTTCTTGTTGGGTATAATAGGACAGGAACTCCCAAAAGAGCAGAATAAGTTGTTTATGTATGCTACAACGGCAGCTCAGATTCTACTAGCCCCAAAATGGAAGGACGACAAGATACCAACGAAAGAAGAATGGCAAGGTAAGCTTATGGAATATGCAGAAATGGTGAAACTGACAAAAAAAATCGGAGACAATGATAATGAAGAATTTAAAAAAGACTGGGAACCTTTTACGTTGTATTTACAGAAATACTGTAAAGATATGGACTCACTAGCAGGGGTTGATTAAACACTTACAAGTAAGAAAATAAGATAAAAGGACAACATAGAATGAAATGGACTGTAAGATGTAATCATCATTGTATAAAACTGATAAGAAAATAAGAGCATTAAGGTGTAAGATTATAAAAATAAGATAATAATTAAGCAGAAGTAGTAAATATTTAAAGAACCAGAAGGAGAAGTTGAGGAAAGCCATTTTCTTGTATATGACAAACGTTATATTGTGTTATTTGATTGAATATAAAACTGTAAAAATCCAGTAAAATCTTTTTTTAGAAGAAGAAGAAGAACATAAGAGCAATGGCCAATCTAGTCTAGCACCCTGTCCTCACAGTGGCCAAGTATATGCTTATGGGAAGCCCAACAAGCAAAACTTGAATGCCACAGGAATCTCCCCATCTGTCTTCTGCTGCGCCTGTTGTCTCAAGGGAAGTGCTGCTAGGAAATCTGCATAGGCATCTCCTTTTGACAATGGGCCATGCGGCAGAACCAGCCCATCATTTTTTTGGCAGAGAGGAAGGAATCAATTCAGCGATGACCTCATGTCACCACCCAGAGGAGGAGATCCCTTTTTTTTCAATTCGCAATGACGTCTCAGCCATTCTGCCTGCCTAGCAGGAGCTAAGGAGTCACCGCAGTCCTTTTCAGGAATAACCTGCTGCCATTAGGAGCTGAGCCTGCACTAAGCTCAGGAAGTAAGGGAGGACCTCTGGTTTGGGACTGGCGGTGACTAATGTCAATATTTATAGCTCTTCTTCCTTTCCTTCGGGAAGTTCTTATGGAGAAGTCAGCCTGAGAACTTGATTTGTGATGACAAAAGATGGAGCCTTCATTCATGGAGAGGTTGACTTTGGCATAAGTTATCACCAACAGAAGATGAGATGATTAAAAACTGTGACTGGAATGCACCACTTGAGAATGGGGATAGGGAACTCACATGATGGAACAGTCTCCTGGGAGGAAACCTGTACACAGAAAACCAGTATGCCATGGAGAAGAACATGCACACCATCCCTTCCCTCTGACACCAGATTCATTATAAGCTGGGATCTTGTTATTTATTTATTGGGTGTGGAAGATCATCCAGTAATGTAAACCCTCACCTGCAGTTTAAGTGGTACAATCCAAGCAGAGGGTTACCACTTTATCTGATGTTTGTGGGAACTAGGACTAGAGAGAGAATTCTGCTGTTGTTGCTGTTGCTGCTGCTGTTTTTAAGCAGAATAACCTTTGTGGGTTGTTGAGAAAGGACTCAATTAACCAGTTGTCTGGAAGTGCCCTTGGTCCAGAATGGTGGCTTATGAAGATGTAGATCAACAAACAAACAACAGATTTTGGGGTCACACAAAGCTAAAACGTCCCCTTCTGTCTCAGGCATGCTGAAACTTTTTGCTGGTAATGATGAGGATTAATGGGCCCATTTTCCCCAGAAGGCAATAGAACTTCCTTGGAGATTCACACCCATCCTGAAGAGGTGGGAGCTGGGAACATTTGCGTGATGTGACTGGGAACCAGGAAAAGGGATTGCCAAGAAGCAGATGGTGAATAGAGTAGAGGGTAAGGTAGGAGGGAACTTAGATTTTCCTGTTCTTGCTGGGTTTTCACAAACCTGGAATGATGTTGCTTGGGATTTAGCACTGACTGTCCTTATTGCCCAAACCCTGTGATACCTGTTTAACATCGTTTTCATTGCCAGAGCACAACATTTCAAATTCAGAAACAGGAAGTGGGTTTACAAAGGTTCCGTGAGTCTTCTGCGTTCTCTGTTCTTATGGAAATTGATTCTCTGTAAAGGCTGTCCTGGATTTCCCATCATTCAGGAAGAGAAAAATAATACTCTTTGGAAATTAGATGCCCATAAATGTGGGCGCTGACTCATGCCTGCCTGGAGGTTGCATCCTCTGAACTGAAAGCCCTTCCTTTGGAGAGTGGGAAATGGGGTGTGGCTATCCAGTGGCAAGGGAAATGCAATCAACATGTGCTCAGAGGGAGTGGGTGGCATTCAACTAAGTGCTATGCAGAGTAGGCCCCTTGAAATCAGTCGCACTCATTAATTTCATTGGGGCTATTCTGCGTAAAACAAACTCCAATACCATACACTGTCTCCTTTGCAATTTAATATGGCCATGCCAACCCTGAAACTGAGGCGCTGTGGCTAAATCCTAGCTCGTGTTATAAATGTTATAGCAGCAAAGAATCCAGTGGCACCTTAAAAGCTAAGAGATTTGTTATGTCATAAGCTGTTATAAGGCTGTGCGCACGCTAATCCATTTGTGGTGCTCAAATGTAGTTCCTCCCCCCATCTAAAATCATTCGTGCTGATCCTCAACACACCGCTTTCAATCTAGATTGATTCTAGATCCTGCCACCCACAAGATGGGGTGAGGATGCTTGATAGGTTTTTGAAAACCCTCCCCTTGATTAGGTTCTCCACATCTTTTCCTCTCTGCACATGCTCCAGGCAAACAAAGAAGTAAGTGGTAATTGCATTCATGGTCTAGGTAGGTAAAGGTAAAGCCCCTCTGGATGGTTAAGAACAGTCAAGGGCAACTATGGGGTTGCAGCACTCATCTCGCTTTCAGGGTGAGGGAGTCAGCATTTGTCCATAGACAGCTTTCCGGGACATGTGGCCAGCATGACTAAACCACTTCTGACACAATGGAACAATGGAAACCAGAGTGCATGGAAACGCCATTTACCTTCCTGCCGCAGCAGTACCTGTTTATCTACTTGCATTGGCATGCTTTCGAACTGCTAGGTTGGCAGGAGCTGCAACAGAGCAACAGGAGCTCACTCCATCGCCGGGATTCAAACTGCCAACCTTCTGATCAGCAAGTCCGAGAGGCTCAGTGGTTTAGACCACAGCGCCACCTGTGTCCCGCATTCATGGTCTATACCCACCCACTCACCATGTCACTGGGCACAAAAATCATGGAAGTGTGGAAGAGCCATTATAAATTTTATAAAAGCAAAGAATCTGATGGCACCTTAAAAAATAACAGATTTATTATGTACAGTGGTACCCTGGGTTACATACGCTTCAGGTTACATACGCTTCAGGTTACAGACTCCGCTAACCCATAAATATTACCTCGGGGTTAAGAACTTTGCTTCAGGATGAGAACAGAAATCGTGCTTTGGTGAGCGGCGGCAGCAGGAGGCCCCATTAACTAACCAAGTGGTGCTTCAGGTTAAGAACACTTTCAGGTTAAGAATGGACCTCCGGAACAAATTAAGTACTTAACCTGAGGTACCACTGTATTAGGCTTTCATGCCATAACATATCAGCTAGTCTTTAATTGGCCACAAGACTCTGCTGTTTCTATTGCAACAGCCTACCATAGCTACAGATGCTTTCAGGCAGGTGTTTATCGTGGGATGGGTGCTCTTCATGCATGCATATTTCTTTTGCGGCATCCATGCTGTCATTGGCAACAAAATGCCAGCCCTCTGTAAGTTCTTTCCATGTTAGGTGATCACAGGTCTTAAGATTGAGTTGCAGAAAATGTTTTGCAGCTGTGACTAGCCCTTTGTGCAAGGGGAAAGCCCCCTCTCTCTGCAGACTCCTACAAGCATATCTGCGCAGAAGTTGATGTTGGCACAATATGTAAGAGGGTGTCCTGTGTTGTCAACATAAATGCATGTGAATCATGTGCTTCCTCACATTTGATATCAAACAATGAAAAATATGTGTTCCAAATCTCTCTCGATAGCTTGTTTACTTGAGTTCTTAGACGTGCCCGAGCACACAGCTTCCAGATCCGTAAGGAAATCCTTCAGTGTGAAACCTAAACAAAAACATCATGCTCAACAACTTCTGCCTTTGCGGCTACCTGATAGTGAGCCTGTCGCAGCTCAGCACATTGCGGTCAGTACTAAGGAAAGAAACATGTTCCTGAATGCAGGCAAGTTCCCTTCTGTTAAGGCCCGTATTGCACAAACAACAGGCTGTGTTTAAACTCTACATGGGACAAAACTAGGGGGGATGGAAATGTAATAAAAGCAGCCCTGGAACAGCAGGAAGTGTTGCAATTTGGGACTAAACACGATGAATTGGCTGTCCTATGTGATGCGGGGAGAAGGCGAGGCTGGTACAGCAGCCGGTGTTGCAATCTGGGGCTGAGGTTTATTGATTCAGTTGTTGCATCCTTTAACAATTATGCAGACACACCACTTGACTGCAGCCATGCCTTTGCTCTTTGCAAGAAGCAGGAGCTCAGTTACCTGCATCCTTAGCACCTGCCGACATCGATGCAACACCCATGAACACGTGCTGAGCTTTAACTGCTGAGCACTGGATTTTATGCATCGATTTTTCTGATTTTGTGGTTTAGGTTATATTGAAACCCATCCCCAAGATAATATTATATGTTGTTGTTTAGTTGTTTAGTCGTGTCCAACTCTTCGTGACCCCATGGACCAGAGCACGCCAGGCACTCCTGTCTTCCACTGTCTCCCGCAGTTTGGTCAAACTCATACTGGTAGCTTCAAGAACACTAGAATCATAGAATCATAGAGTTGGAAGAGACCACAAGGGCCATTGAGTCCAACCCCCTGCCAAGCAGGAAACACCATCAGAGCACTCCTGACATATGGTTGTCAAGCCTCTGCTTAAAGACCTCCAAAGAAGGAGACTCCACCACACTCCTTGGCAGCAAATTCCACTGTCGAACAGCTCTTACTGTCAGGAAGTTCTTCCTAATGTTTAGGTGGAATCTTCTTTCTTGTAGTTTGGATCCATTGCTCCGTGTCCGCTTCTCTGGAGCAGCAGAAAACAACCTTTCTCCCTCCTCTATGTGACATCCTTTTATATATTTGAACATGGCTATCATATCACCCCTTAACCTCCTCTTCTCCAGGCTATCCAACCATCTCATCCTCTGTCGTCCCCTTCTCCTTGTGCCCTCCATCTTTCCCAACATCAGGGACTTTTCCAGGGAGTCTTCTCTTCTCATGAGGTGGCCAAAGTATTGGAGCCTCAGCTTCATGATCTGTCCTTCCAGTGAGCAATATTATATAGGGTTGCCATATTTCAAGAAGTGAAAATCTGGAAGCAAAAGTTGTCAAGCTTTTCGGCAAGATCGCAAAATGACCTCTTTGAGCTATTTTACCAGTTTCCGCCCATACACTGCTTCCGGCTGCAGTATTCTGGATATGGCAACCCTATCTTATATTCATAATAATAATGCACTCATCGTAGTAGCAGCTGTAGAGAAATAAAGAACAAAGGGTAGCTATCCTACCAAGGTTTTGCCCTTTCCAGAATTAGGATGCAAAGCAAGAAAACTTTCTGGCTGAGCCAGTTTTTCGTGTCCCTGCACATGCACAGCTGTCGGACTGTCCTAGAGCATGCATGCATGCACATTAAGGCATCTTGCTGCATTTTTATTCTCTTATGCATCCTTGTTTACTGTTAGCTCATTCCATCATCTATCCTGCCTCCTCATCTCAGCGTGAAACATTCTAGGTCCAAGACCTAGACTCTAGGAAGCCTATGATTTCCAGAGGGAAACTGCAGGGTTTGTTTAGTTGGTGAGAGTTAAAGAATCTCCCTGTCACTTGGAAGATGCCTTTGCATACTGCTTGCTGGGAACTGCTGGAGGGGAAGATGCTGTTGTTCTTGGGTCCCACGGGCATCTGGATGGCTGCTGCGAGAGCGCAGGATGCTGGACTAGAGTGGGCCTTTGGTCTGATCCAGCAGAGCTCCTCAGGTCCGCAGCAGCTCTTTCCTTTTGCTTGATGGATGGTGTGCACGGCTGCCCTGCTCACGGGGGCTGCTTATTTTCTGAGCCCGTGGCAGCCACCTGTTTGTGGTGAGTGGGTCGCCTGACTCATCCGCCATAAGCAGAAGCTTAATTTTGCATCCTGCCACAAGATTCCTTAATGTGGGCTGAGAGATGGCTTGCAAAATATCAGCTTCTGCTCACGGCAAATGCCTTAGACAACTACGTTGTTGAAGCTGCCACATACACACACAGGCTGGGGGTGGAGGGAAAGCAGCTGCTCTGAGCAGTGTGGCAACCTCGCAAAAAGCCTCGGGGGATGTTTGGGAAAGGGCCATAGCTCAGAGGTAGAGCATCTGCTTTCCATGCCAAAGGTCTCGGGTTCACTGCAAGGGAGTGCTTTGTCATTGTCAGCATCTGCACTGATGTGCATGCGTGTACATGTTTTTTTTAAAAAATACTTTTTTATACATGCAGTTGTTTTAACTGTTTTAATATATGTAACTGGTTGTTGTTGTTTTAATTGTACTGTAAATCACTTCAGGATGCCTCCTGGGAAGCAATTCATAAATGAATGAAATAAGTAAATAATAAACGCAGGGGAGGCAGAGCCATGTAGATCACTTGATCACCTTTGATGGAAAGGTGCAAGAAATGAAATAAATGGAATGGAAATGTTTGAAGGCACAAGTCTGCTGATGTCACATAGAGTCGCACCCTCATAGGAACAGGCATCCTGTTCCTTTTTGCAATCGCTGCCACCTAAATTCCTTTGAAGTTAAAAAAAACAAGGCAGCAAGGGCTAGTTTTGAGAACCTTCTCTACTGACAAAATACTTAAAAGTCTTGAGATGTTTGCTTCCTCACCCCTTCTCTCCTCAAAGCACGTTTTTTTTAGCACCTCTGGGAGATGGGCAGATACACCACCAGAGGGATTATTAAGGGACAGGAAAAGCTTTATAACACAGTTCTAATTAGACATGTTTTTACTAGTGAGTAAGTTCCATTGAACTCAGCAAGACTTACATCTGAGTAGAGTCTACTGTACAGCCTGCCTTAGGCTGTTTTCAGAAGTGACACACACATACACTATTTTTCTGGCATTTCCCGTAGCTGTAATTCAACTGCTAAATCAATGTTGACAAGGATGTTACGTTCGGTTATGAAATAAGCCTCTCCCAGGCATCATCCAGGTGGCTATGCAAGTCTTGCAGCTTTGCATCATGCATTAAGCCATGTCCACAGGTAAGCCATTGCTGGTGAAAAGACATATGGACAGCTAATACATGTTTACCCAGAAGATTGATTCACTGTGTTCTGTGGGGCTTACTCCCAGGGAGGCATGCTTAGGATTGCCATCCAAGGCTGCTTCCACAATGCGGAATGATCAGTAGTGCAGTGGGGGAGGGGAAGGAGGATTTACCTAGTTAACCCTTCGTCTTCCACACCATGGGCCAAATGAAAATCACCCCTCCCCATCAACCCTTGGGCGGCGGAGCAGGAAAGGGGCTGCCTACTTGGCTATAGAGCAGCCTTTCTCAACCTGTGGGTGAGAAATGTTGTTGAACTACAACTCCCATCACCCCTAGCTAGCAAGCCCAGAGCTCAGGGATGATGGGAGTTGTAGTCCAATGACATTTGGGGACCCACTGGTTGAGAACCACTGCTATAGAGTATTAGGAACAGAGTTTCTTTTCCGCTTACAGCAGAACAGCAATTATAGGCTACTAAACGGTTCACATTTCAAAGCAACCTAAATGTCACTTGTGAAAATGCCCTTCATTTATTTTCACATGAGTCATTACTGGTTACAAGCAGCAGCTTGGAGAAGAGAGATTTTCATTGGGGGGGGGGATGGAATGACAGAATGGATTAACCCCTTCATATACACAGGCATGTCCCAGATCAGGGTGCTGCGTCTGCAATTGCTGTTATCTTTTAAGAAAAGAAAGAGGAGAATTTTTAATATGGGATTCAAAGACACATTTAACACTGTATCTTGTACATGTGGGCTGGTCCACCCATGAGGCAAGAGGAGGCGACCGCCACAGGTGGCAGAATCCACATGGGCAGCAAATCTGGCCTCCAAGGAAAACATCGCCCATTGCTGCTGCCACAGGGGCAGCAACAGCTGTGTGTGCTCCCTGGAAGCCAGGTCTGCCACCACAATGCCACTTCTACAGTTGACTCTTGGCAAATAGGAGGTGCTACTGGTCTTCTCCTACCCCTAGGTAGGAAATGGCAGGGACTGCCTTCTGGGGTCTCCTGGGTTATGCACCCACCTGGCATGATGGTGGGTCTCTTCCTGCCCCCCCAACACCCTTTGATTCCCACTTCAACCATCAGGTAGGGTTGATTTGATTCTTCCCCTCTGTTCCTGGTTTAGATCTTTATTCACCCCTTCTTCCCTGGCATGTGTGTGCCATTTTGAGGTTCACCTCAGGTAGCAAAATGTCTTTGCCCAGCCCTGATCTAGTATGATCCACAGGCTTACACGCCCTCCCATGCCACGCAAGGCTTACACAGGCTTACACGCCCTCCCATGCCACGCAACTTGTGGTGAGAAACAGGTCATACATGTGGCTGGGGAATTAAAGTTTGCTCCTCTGCCTCGTGGTGTGGGTTGCATAGGTAAAACTGCCCTTGGTTACAACTTCACAGTATCTAGGCTGATTTAAGGAAAAGCCAGTGTGACTAAATAACAAAAACCCACAGCAACATCTGCCATGGACTTGACATGGAGCAACAGAGAGTCAAAACTGCGTGAATGAGGGTTAGCTGCTAGGCTGGAGCTCTGCAGCACAACTTCATTCATCAGCTTGTAATTGTCCCAATTGTTCTCAAATTCAAAGAAACACATCTCTGTCCTTTAAATTCCTGTTCAGTGAGGAGATAAATCAGGGCGGGTGCCCTCATTCTGAGAACAGCAACACACCTAGGGGAGTAGCTAGAAACTAGCTTGACGATGGAGTGTAATTATTAACCACAGGACACAGAGTGCCCCAGCGTTGCACAAGCAACTTCGGCCCCATTGCGACGTCACACATTTCTTTTAGGTTCTGAAATGCAAGCACAAGGCGTGTTTGGAAATACATCCATTCAGATTGTTCCTATGGAAGCCGTTGAAAGCTTGCCAGCTGAGTAGTCTCCTGATTATTTTGGACTACAACTACCATCAACCCCAGACAGCATTGGCAAAGGCCAATTTAGTGTATGGGGCCATTTGGAAAGCTAATGTTTCCTGAGGTCTTCACCCCAGCAGCTTCTCTTGTCTTCTGGCCAGAGGAGCCAAGACGTTTATTTAGTTATTACATCCACATTCCAGAAGGGTAGCCATGTCAGTCTGCTGCAGCACAAACAACAAAATGTCTTGTGGCACCTTAAAGACCAACACATTTTATTATGGCACAAGATGGACTTTTAAAATGGAGTCCACTTTGCCAGCTGCATCCGATGATGTGGACTTTACACCCCAAAAGTGTATTCCACAAGAAAGTTTGTTCATTTTTATGGTGCCAAATATTACTTATCATTATTCATATTCCGCTATTCCCACCAGAAGCCCAATATGGTATGTATGGTTCTTCCCTCCTTTAATCCCCACAACAACTGTGTGGTGTGGGTTATACTAATAGTTCCTGCTTCAAGTTTCCTAGTGAGGTTCATGGATGACTGAGGAGTGGAATCTGGGTCACCCTAGTCTTTGTCCCTCACTCTTCCCACCACACCTTATGGGTATCGCACAGGAGTGGCGTAGGAGTTGGTTGCCCAGAGTCAAACACCTTTCTCTTCACCTGATCTAGAAGTGAGGAGGCTGAATAGGAATCTTTATAGGGTCATACCTGGCGCCCAGTGATGTCTGGTGCCCATTAGAACCAGTAGGGTGGAAGGCAGGGAGCCAAACAGTAGGTGGCGCTGAAGCCACTGACAGGCAGAGCTAACTACTTCTAATGTTGTGCCCTTCCTCCCTGCTGAGTTCTACAAGGGCAAAATGGAGATTAAGGTGGAAAAAGTAAGTGGGAGGCTGGTTGAGGGGAGACTGGGTTGGCTGGTGGGGCAGTGCCCCATTGACCTCAAGGGACTAGCCTAGAGCCTTTTAGCTCCTTGTGTTGTCAGATCTCTCCTGGTGTGGAAACGGCATTAACACTCACAGCCCTGTGTAATGGTGGCTTTGCAAAATAGCTGAGATCAAATCTGCATTTCCCTTCAGCTGCAACAGCAGCAATAACAACAACACAATCTATTACAAAGGCTGCCCCTGGCCCTTCCCTTCCTTCTGTTTGTAATTTTTCACCACGCCTAATTGGGTAATATATATTTAGAATCATAGAATTGTAGATTTGGAAGGGACCATGAGGATCATTTAGTCCAACCCCCTGCGATGCAGGAATCTTTCACCCAACTTGGGGCTCGAACCCATGACCCTGAGATTAAGAGTCTCATGCTCTACCGACTGAGCTATCCCTCATGAATATTCAAATGCAAATGAGTGGGGGGGGAGGGCTGTCCCTCAGTATGTAATTCTAGATGCTCAGCTGGGGTAAGCAAACACAGTAATTGGGCCAGTGGTGGCTGTTTCCTGTTTGTTTGAAGGTGGAAGTGGAATGCTCCTGAGGCCTCTAAAGAGGCCCTTGGGGGCTATTAAGAAGGCACAGTTCATGATACTTTTTCAGCCAGATTGCCATTACTATGACACAGCTAGAAGAAGGTTAGGAAAGGGTGCTAAGAGCCTATGGAAGGCAAAATCATGAATGCGCCACTCAGTGCGCATTTTCATTTCAAAGACAAAGTGAAACCAAATAAGTTATGGTTGAATGGTCTGAGCACGATATGCACACTCTGTTCTGGTGTTTGATGCTGAGTTTCATTGTTGGTTAACACTACCAGGTTGGTAAAAGCACCTTAGCTAAACTCCAAGGGTTTAGCCCAGGCCTAGGCAAACTCCGGCTCTCCAGATGTTTGGGACTACAATTCCCATCATCCCTAGCTAGCAGGACCAGTGGTCAGGGATGATGGGAATTGTAATCCCAAACATCTGGGGGGTGGGATTTTGCCTATGCCTGCTTTAGCCATATGATCAGTTGAAGTGTTTCCCACCTTTGCAGCACTCATTCTGCTATTCCCACATACCTGTACTCACACATGAAAGTAAGCTTTCTGTAACAATAGTAACCTGGTTCAAATGACCACCAAAACCATGGCTTGAGTGGTCAGGATTGAGTCTCTGCAAGCCTCAAGCTCTCGTACTCCTCTCCTTTGTACATGAGTAGAGTTGCCATATTTCCCAAAATGAAAATCCGGACAAGGTTGTTGTTGGGTTTTTGGGGGGACGGGGGTCATTTTTTAAAAAATACAAATAGAGCCCTACTTGACATATGTCTGGGTTTTCCTGGACATTTTGCCAATTCAGCAAAAATCCGCCTGGACGCCATTTTGCTGACCAATTCCTGGACGTCGTATGGCAGCCCTATACACACTGGCGTAGCGTGGGGGGTGCAGGGGGGGCCGGCTGCACAGGGCGCAACATCTGGGGTTAGGGCAAATCCACGAGTTAGGGGGCGCAAATCCACGGGTTAGGGGGCGCAAATTACTTGTCTTGCCCCGGGTGCTGACAACCCACGCTACGCCACTGCCTATACATGAGAGGGGGAGAGTGAAAACTTTGTCTTTCCTTTACAACAAACCACAGTTCTGTATTACAGTCAAATCCAGGAAACTCAGGTTTGTTCTAACTAAAGTTTAAACAAAACAGGACCTGAAACTGTGATTTGTAAGCTACCTTTGGTTAGAACAAATCAAATGTAAAGTTCAAATGTAAAGGGAAACTGGTTTGTTTTAAAGAATACGTGGAAGCTTTCACTCTCCTCATGCGTGAAGGAAGAGAAGCATGTGCAACCCAGAGACTCACTATAGCCATATTGCCATAGCAATATTGTAGCACAATTTTTATAGCACTATGGCACCATAATAACATTATACCAGTATGGTACCAGAGAACTATACTTATCTTTCATTAACACACACATACATACTTCTATTTACATAGGAATGTGTTTTGGCAAAAATAAACAAGGCTCATAAAATGGCACCCGCCACAAAGGGTATAATGAATCTGTGCTAAATTTTAAATGGCCCCACCCACACCTGCTATGTCACATGCCATGCCCATTGGGGTGGAGACAACATAGCAGATGTACACATAGAAAGAAAGCACAATGCTCCCAACACTGTAGAAAGCCAATTGCAATGGAAGAGCAATGACTGCTTATTGCTATGAATGACCCACCAGGAAGCCATCTGAGAGCCCTTGTGGCCTAATGGTTAGAGTGTTGGGCTATGCCCTGGGAGACCAGGGTTCGAATCCCCAATCAGCCATGAAGCTCACTGGGTGACCTTGGGCCAGTCACCATCTCTTAGCCTAACCTACCTCGCAGGATTGTTGTGAGGAGGAAATGGGGAGGAGGAGGACCATGTACAGCACCTTGAGATCCTTGGAAGACAAAGGTGGCATATAAATGCAATAAATAAAACAAATAAGTACCGTATTTTTCGCTCCATAAGATGCACCTAACCATAAGACGCACCCAGTTTTTAGAGGGGGAATGCAAGGGGGGGGGAATTCTTTAAAGGGAGCGCTGAGCAGAGCCTATATGCATCCCAGGATCTGCTCAGCGCTCCCTTTCACGAGACGTGTGGAGTGTGTGCGGCACTTGCAGACTTTTCCCCTAGGAGGGAGAAGGGCAGCCCGTCACTGACAGGTTGCCCTTCTCCCTCCTCGGCGAAAAGCCCCCAAGAGCCGCACACATGCTCCGCACGGCTCTTTAAAGGGAGCAAGGCTCTTGGGGGCTTTTCTGGGAGGTGGCTTGCTGTTCTGGCTTCTGGGATAGCTGTGCAGCCTCTTCAGGGCAGCGGGATGAAGGCTCCCCACTGCCCTGAAGAGGCTGCGCCCGGCTAAGCCAGGAGCTTGTACAGCGAGAGGGAGCGCTGCGCAGTGATCCCTCTTACTGTTCTGGCTTCTGTGATAGCTGCACAGCCTGCATTCGCTCCATAAGACGCACACACATTTCCCCTTACTTTTTAGGAGGGAAAAAGTGCGTTTTATAGAGCGAAAAATATGGTAACCTCTCGTGATTGCACCAGTATAATATAAGGGTAGTAAGTGAGGTATTTCCTCTAGAAGTGGCGCTGAGCCTTGATGCCTTCTTTTTCCTCCAACACAGACCATGAAATGTGCCCTCAAATGCCCAAGTTGGTGCAGGGAAGTGTTTTACATATAAGCTATTTAATGTGTATTCAGAACAAAAAATATAATTCAGAAAGAAACATAGAATTGGGACTAGGCTCTTGGAAAATAGACACTCTTGCATCATCACTCTCAAATGATGAGGCCACAGAGAAGCACGTCCAAGCAACACGTCAGCAGTTAAATGCTTGAGCACATAACATGCAAATTTGAATGAAATACTGTGGTTGCATTAGGAAGCCTGGAAAAGGCAGCAGAAGGGAAATGAGTTGCTGTGGTGTCTGAAAATGCACATTACATCCTAAATGACAAACCCAGAAGCAAATCAAAGCGATGCCTGGGAAATAAGAGTGTCAGAGCGCTTGAATGCCAAGCTATTCAAGCCCACAAACTTGTGTCAAAAATGGAAATCTCAGATGGATGGAGGAGCCAGAGAGCACACCAACTTCTGAGCAACTTTTAAAGGTTTTTTTTATTTAAAAAATGGTCTAGTGTGCAGACTATCGTTTGAGCAAGTAATGGAATGTCATTAAGCCTGAGGTGGGGTAGATTGCTGCATGCTTCTACAACATGAACGGCGTTCCTAACCGTGACATAACCCAAAGATACCGATAATATTTATGCAACTGTGATCCACGCTGCCACAACAAAGACTAAAATTGCATGATCTGCACATTTCTTTCCTATACATGACATGCCTTCAGTGGTTTGGAAAATACAAATTCTCTAGCAAAATGTGTGCAGGCTCTGCACTCAAAATGGCGGCAAAGTTCTGTATCCTTTGTGCCCCACCCACTGCCAATCCTATTGAGATAATATGCTATAGATGCAGGGAGGTGACAGAAAGAAAGGAAGCTGTGGATAGCAGCAATCCTCTGCTCCAGCGCTGGGCTGGGATGTTTTGCTGCCTGAGGCAAAACAGAAAACGCTATGCGCCCCCTACCTGCTGCATTCTATTCTTCTGCAGCCCTTCTCCTCTTCCACACACCCTTACCACTGCCACCTCCTCCTCCACAGCCCCCCAGTCTCCTCCACTTCCTCCTCTTCAGCAGCCCCTCCATGCTGAAGGAGGTGGAGGGTAAAAGGAGGCCAGAGAGAAGTGGGCGGTCACTTACAGCAGATCACTCCTCAGAAGCCATCAAATCTGCCATCTGAGGCAGCCACTTTACCTTGCCTCATGAACAGGACAGCCCTCTTCTGCCCCCTTCTAAAGCAAATAATAATAATAATAATAATAATAATAATAATAATAATAATAATTTATTATTTATACCCCGCCCATCTGGCTGGGACTCCCCAGCCACTCTGGGCGGCTTCCCTAAAAACCAAAAATACAGTAAAATATCACACGTTAAAAACTTCCCTGAACAGGGCTGCCTTAAGATGTCTTCTGAATGTCAGGTAGTTGTTTATCTCTTTGACATCTGCTGGAAGGGCGTTCCACAGGGCGGGCGCCACTACCGAGAAGGCCCTCTGCCTGGTTCCCTGTAGCTTTGCTTCTCGCAATGAGGGAACCGCCAGAAGGCCCTCGGTGCTGGACCTCAGCGTCCGGGCAGAATGATGGGGGTGGAGACGCTCCTTCAGGTATACTGGACCAAGGCCGTTTAGGGCTTTAAAGGTCAGCACCAACACTTTGAATTGTGCTCGGAAACGTACTGGGAGCCAATGTAGGTCTTTCAAGACCGGTGTTATATGGTCTCGGCGGCCGCCCCCAGTCACCAGTCTAGCTGCGGCATTCTGGATTAGTTGTAGTTTCCGAGTCACCTTCAAAGGTAGCCCCACGTAGAGCGCATTGCAGTAATCCAAGCGGGAGATAACCAGAGCATGCACCACTCTGGCGAGACAGTCCGCAGGCAGATAGGGTCTCAGCCTACGTACCAGATGGAGCTGGTAAACAGCTCCCCTGGACACAGATTTGACCTGTGCCTCCATGGACAGCTGTGAGTCCAAAATGACTCCCAGGCTGCGCACCTGGTCCTTCAGGGGCACAGTTACCCCATTCAGGACCAGGGAATCCTCCACACCTGCCCGCCTCCTGTCCCCCAAAAACAGTACTTCTGTCTTGTCAGGATTCAACCTCAATCTGTTAGCCGCCATCCATCCTCCAACCGCCTCCAGACACTCACACAGGACCTTCACCGCCCTCACTGGTTCTGATTTAAAAGAGAGGTAGAGCTGGGTATCATCCGCATACTGATGAACACCCAGCCCAAACCTCCTGATGATCTCTCCCAGCGGCTGCATGTAAATGTTGAAAAGCATGGGGGAGAGGACAGAACCCTGAGGTACCCCACAAGTGAGAGCCCAGGGGTCTGAACACTCATCCCCCACCACCACTTTCTGAACACGGCCCAGGAGGAAGGAGCGGAACCACTGTATGACAGTGCCCCCAGCTCCCAGCCCCTCAAGACGGTCCAGAAGGATGTTATGGTCGATGGTATCAAACACCGCTGAGAGATCCAGCAGAACTAGGAAACAGCTCTCACCTTTGTCTCTAGCCCGCCGGAGATCATCAACCAGTGCGACCAAGGCAGTTTCAGTCCCATGATGAGGCCTGAATCCCGACTGGAAGGGATCCAAATGGTCCGCTTCTTCCAGGCGTGCCTGGAGTTGTTCGGCAACCGCTCACTCAATCACCTTGCCCAAGAATGGAAGATTTGAGACTGGGCGATAGTTGGCCATCGTGGCCGCATCTAAAGATGGTTTTTTAAGAAGCGGTTTAATAACCGCCTCTTTCAGCGGGTCTGGGAAGGCTCCCTCACGGAGGGAAGCATTCACCACCCCACGAAGCCCATCGCCCAGTCCTTCCCGGCTAGCTTTTATAAGCCAGGATGGGCAAGGATCCAGGAGACAGGTGGTTGGTTTCACTCGTCCAAGCAGCCTGTCCACATCCTCGGAGGTAACAGATTGGAATTGATCCCACTCAACTTGACTAGACAGAACTCTAGCACTCTCCCGCCCCGGCCCTGCTCCCACGGTGGAGTCTACTTCTTCCCGAATCTGAGCGATTTTATCTGCAAAAAACTTTGCAAAATCATTGCAGGAGAACATGTGGCCCATACTGGGCCCCGATGTTGCAGGTGGTTCCGCTAAATTGTGAACCACCTGAAAAAGTCTCCTGCTGCTGTTTTCATTAATTCCCCTTATACAGTGGTACCTCAGGTTAAGAACTTAATTCGTTCTGGAGGTCCATTCTTAACCTGAAACTGTTCTTAACCTGAAGCACCACTTTAGCTAATGGGGCCTCCTGCTGCTGCAGCACAATTTCTGTTCTCATCCTGATGTAAAGTTCTTAATCCGAGGTACTATTTCTGGGTTAGCGGAATCTGTAACCTGAAGCATCTGTAACCCAAGGTACCACTGTATTATGATGGTACAAGGCAGATGGTCCACAGGTGGCGCTGTGGTCTAAACCACTGAGCCTCTTGGGCTTGCTGATCGGAAGGTCGGTGGTTTGAATCCACATGACGGGGTGAGCTCCCGTTGCTCTTTCCCAGCTTCTGCCAACCTAGCAGTTTGAAAGCATGCCAGTGCAAGTAGATAAATAGGTACCACTGCAGCGGGAAGGTAAACGGCGTTTCCGTGCGCTCTGGCACTCGTTGCGCCAGAATCACATGATCCGGAAAGCTGTCTGTGGACAAACGCTGACTCCCTTGGCCTAAAAGTGAGATGAACGCTGCACCCCATAGTCGCCTTTGAGTGGACTTAACCGTCCAGGACCTTTACCTTTTACCTTTTACAGGTTGACACACTATCACCATGGAAAGATCACTTTCACGTTGGAGCACAGGTACTTGGGAATTATGCAATGGATAAAGTGTGGGTTGCAAACGTATTTCATCATCATCCAACATTAGTTTATCCAAAATAATAATGTTGAAAGTTCCTGGTCCTCATTTGTACCATTGTACCATAAGTACCATTGACTCAGCACTTCCTCCAAGAAGCAAATGGGTGGAAGCCACTAAGTAGCAAATGGGCCCACATCTCCTTACCGGCATACTAGTTTTACATGAACAGAAGTGTATTTTGGAAAAGTGGGAGAAATTACTACAGCTCTGAGCATTAGTAACACCTTATTTTCTCCCTTTCTCATATAAAGCTACTATTTTCTCAGAAAACTGGATGGCAGTAATCTGCCAGCTGGGGTAACAGTGATGGTGGAGGTGTCCCTGTGCATGAAGTAAATCCACCCATGCAGGGAGGGAATCTGCCTGCTGATTTATTGAGAGGACCCATCTATTAATGCAGCATGACACACTGGAAAGCACTGCTTGCTGGTGCTGCTTGCTGTGAGCTCTGCGATGTAGCTTCCATTCTCCCATGTACATGTGCCTCCCCACCCCACCCCTCTCCCCTGCAAAATGTATTCGTTCATGGTCCAAATGCTGGTCTTGCTCCCACAGTAGGGCTCCAGCTTTCCTTGGGGAGCCTCTGGGTTCTTCAAGCAGGCCTCCTACCCACAGCACCATGGATGGTGGCTTGTGGGTGGGAAGGTGCAATAGCCTCTTTCTGGCTGCCTGGTCACGAGGGCAGCTAGGCAACAATAGATTCTGGACTTGAATGTCTTATGAAAGCTCCCTGCTTTCAACTGGAGATGGGCACTCTCAGGCCAAATGAAGCCTATCTGTCCGGCCTGAGGGACTCTCCTTATGCCATAGCCTCTCCCCAGCCACACACCCCTCTTCCCAGACTTTGTTCCCCATTTGAGTATTCTGCCTGGATAGAATTTTTTTTTGAACTTTGATAATCCTTCTTGTTTGCCTGGATGGAGGGTTGGGAGGGCTGTGTGTAGCCTGATTTACACAAGTAAAATTCACATATGTTGTTCTTCCCACTTTTGCCTTTGGGGCTGCCCACAAATGGCTTGTGGCCCTTGGAAGGCTGTCAAGGAGAGAATGTGGCCCTCAGGCTCAAAAAGATTCCATGTTGCACTGAGGAGCAACCTCATGACCATTCTGCTGAGTAGGCCTTCCTGGATGACACCACCACAACTGGTGCCCCTTAGGTGTGGAGGGCATGGGCATACTGGGTTGGGTGGCACCCTGTGTCGACTGATTATTTCTAAGCACATACAACTAAGGTGGGATGGTGTTGGTGGGTGACATAGTAATACATGCTATGGATTACTTCCCTGGAAAGTCCAGGGAAGCTGTGGGAGCAGCTGGCAATGTTTGCTGTGCTAGTGCTTGTTTCTACATTTGCTTTGTCCTTGGCTTCGAAAGGAGAGCGGCTATATTTCGCTAGCATTAGCTTCACTGAAGCGGGACCATAGGGTTGATGTGCTAATGTACCTGCACCTCAGTTTCTCATTTTATGAACTGGAGGAAGTGCTCCCCAATGACAGAGGCTTAAATCACATGGTCTGCAGAAGCTTCAAGTGCTAACTTTGCCGAAGTGGGGATGGGGAGAGAATATTATCCTGTACAGCTCAGACGAAAGAATGAAAGGAATTTTGGAGCAATGATCGGCATGGAGACAGACGTAACGCTTCTCCTCTTTGGGCTCTCAAACACACAGGCCCACCCTCTCTGTGAACCCTGATCTGTGGACAGATGAACTCATGCACCCTGCCTTGCAGCAGACTGCCGATGACGTACAAAAGGCATGACTCACTCGTTCGACATTACTTGTCTTTCCAGAAGTATGAGCAACAAGGGAAGAGAAATTCCACCAAAAAGGGAAGTGTGTTCAGAAGGCAAGTTGGGATGTGCAGAGACCTCATTATTGCTGCTGATATTGCAATGCAGGGCGATGTACGATGGGACACAGGGAAGTCACTAGTCTGTACGTGCTCAGGGGCAGGGAAGAGCTCCGCAGAATATTCTCAAAGAAGTCAAGCGCAGGATTTTGTGGTGCAAAAATGTTCGTAAGTAAGGCCCCATCTGGATTAGACATTTAAAGCAGTATCATACCACTTTAAACAGTCGTGGCTTCCCCCAAAGTATTAAATCTCCTTTATTGGCATAAAGAGAGTGTGCCATATACATGGATGAGAACATAACACATCCCCCAGAGAATTCTGGGAGCTGTAGTCTGTTAAGGCTGCTGAGAGTTGTTAGGAGACACCTACTGCGCTCATGTAACTACAGTTCCCAGAGTTCCCCAGGAAGAGGGATTGATAAACCATTCTGATAATTGCATCTCTGAGAGAGGAGCAGGGGTCTCCTAAGACCTCCCAGCACTCTTAACAAACTACAGTTCCCAGGATTCTTTGGGGGGAATCCATGGCTGCTTAAAGTGATACAATACTCCTTTAAATGTATTGTGCAGATGGGCTTCATTTCACAAAAGACAGCTGCAGGGTACAGACACCGCACACCTAATGTTGATTTGTAAAATTGAATGGAAATGCTGACCTCACACACACATGCAGACTCACACCCATCCCTCCAACTAGACCTACTCATAGTTCTCTCTCACTCATGGCTTAGGGGCAAGATTTGATGTGATATGAGAGATCCAGACACAGTTTGGGTGGGGAAAATGAATTTTAATTAGAAAACATGGTGTGTAAGGAAAGTTAAACCACCCCTCTCTCATCATCTAGTGCTGTGGTCCCAATCCAATTTGGACACTCATGTGGCTACCATTTCACTTATAAATGGTATCACAATGGCCTGCTAGTTCCTCCCACATCTGTCGCCATTTCTGTCACCTTTGGACTTGCAGAAGGTGAACTGAAGCACCTCTCTGTATCCATGGAGCAGCCTGATTTCCAGTGTTCCAAAATGAGCAAGGAGCCTCCACAGGTACAAAAGGCTCCAGACTCCAGGCTGTCACCTTACACAAGTTGGAAGGCTACGTTCTACCACCAGGACTGGAGGCAGAAGGCCCCTGACTGGTGCATGCTGGGAATCACAGATGGGCAGATGTGCTCTGGTCCTGCTTGCTTGTACTTCACTTTGTCAATCAGTTCCTCCCTGTTGGTGAGGACCAGGTCCAAGAGAGATGACCCCCTTCTTGCTTCTTCTACCTTCTGGGAAATGAAATTGTCAAGGAGGAAATGGAGGTATTTGTTGGAACTTAAATTCTTGGCAGAGTTCCAACAGATATCAGGGTAGTTGAAGCCTCCCATGACTACTATATCTCTCCTTTTTTAAATGTTTGCTAATCTGCTCTAGGAAGGCCTCATCCATGCTGCCACCCCCCATGTTTACTTTTCATGCCTCAGTCCTTATCAGAATACCCAGCGATCCATGCACCCTGGCTTATCAGTGACAATTCTAGACCAGGAGGCAGATCTGGATCTTCTGATAGATCTTTGTGTGCAAATTGTCAAGAATTTACGACTCCCAATTGTTTAACAACAGCAGCAATACAATGACTCACCCTAAATTATAGTGCTGAGATGAAGTTAGCTTGAGGTAATCAGCAATGGATTTTTGTGTGTGGAAGTAACATGAAATCAGTTCAGTGATGATACTTGAAACGAATCCCTGGGATAAGAATTATTTAATCCTAAATTTTGCATCAGGCTGCAGGTGATGGATCTCAGGTTACTAATAAAAACACAAGGCAAAATAAATCCTGCAAGTCTGAAGTCTGCTCTCTCGTATTCTAAACTACTTTAGTGAGCTGTGTTTTGTTTTGCTTTGTACTTTGTTTAATTTCTCTCTGTGTCATCTTATTCATTGAAATAAAACTTGATTTGGAATTTGGAATACTGCAGCTTGGCTGATTACTTCGGACCACCCTTCACTTTAACTCTCCTAAACTGGGCTGCTTTGGTGACATGCTCCAAGACTGAGGGAAACGGGAGATGAAAGGACTGCCAAACTCTTCCTCCCAGAAGCTCCTTTTAAGGATTTGCTGCCAGTTTCCTATTTCACAGGAAAGAACCCAAGGTTCTGGGCAATCTCCCAGCCAATGAGTTTATATGCAGGGTGCTGACACAACTACCAAAGGGTAGGGAAGTGTGAATCTGTCAATTTCCAGTTCTCTCAGCGTCTAATTACTCAGACTTAAATTCATTTTTTCCCATCAGTTTGGAAGGTGTTTTTTTTTTAACCTCATGAAAATTAGTGCACATTATTGCACATATTAATGCAAACCTCTCCCAATAATCACTTTTGCAAATTTCCCCAATATACACATTTTGTTTTGCAAATCGTGTTTCCCTTAATGTTTGTCCCCATCATATACTTCCCCTGACAGTTGTCCCCAACTTGATATCAAGAAGAACACTAAGCTAGACCAACTGCGTTTGTGTGTGCAGGGATTGTTTTCTATGGAGGTAATTTGATCCTATAAGCTTCCATCTTCGGCCTGAAATGGTACAAGATGGAAGTTTCTTTCTTTTCTTTTCTTTTTACAAGATATTTATTAAGATTTTCTATAATATTACAATAAAATAAAAAAAGAAAAAACAGAATAACAAAAATACAGAATAAAGAAACTTTTTTTTAAAAAAAAAAGAACACACATAAATTTTCAGTTACTTATTTTCTTTTAACTTGTTTCCCGGACCTCCTCATACCTCCCTTTTTTGTATTCCACCCCAAATTGTTAGTTCAGCAAATCTTTACCATTATATTATTACCTATTTATAATCCTTTTTTTTTCATATTCTCTTAAAGCATTACAGCTGGAAACCACTTAATTTCAACCCAACATCATTCTAACACTCATTAATTTTACAATATTTCTGAAGATAATCTTTAAATTTCTTCCAATCTTCTTCCACCGACTCTTCTCATCATTCTGGCTTCTGAGCCTGGAAAGCCTTGGAGACCACCAGGACAGGGTGAGGACTGGGAGGATCCTACTGAACCCCATAGTTCCAAGATACTGACCTAGGCAGGCTGATCCAATGCATCATTACTTAGAAATGATGCTCATTGTACTCAATGAGCTTTACTCCCAAGTTAAAAGACTGCACAGGGGTGCAGTGTTAGGCTAGCCTGTACTTTAGCCCCTTCTGCTCTGAATGGAACATGGTGGAACCAAGATACGGGGATGAGGGACTATGATATCCTTGATAGTGTGGGAAAGGCAACTGCAATTCCACTTGTAGCTTACAGCAGATCAAGGAGCATATGCAATGCTCTGCAAATTTGTGACATGGCCCTTTAGGTACCTATTAATGCCCTTGCTTTCAGAGTACTGCTTTGATTGCTGTGATCGGCTATACTAAATACCCCAGCACACAATGGACTTTGAGAAGTTTTACTGGATGGAGGAAACCAGGATGAGGAAACCAGCAGCAGGTGACTGTTTTCTCCATCACCGACCGGCTAGCTGCACCTGCTTGAGAGAGTTCCTTACTAATGCTGGAAAAGGGATAGCATGCATGCGTTCCTGTGTGTGTAGGAAAACTGGTTGACCTCACCCTTATTTTTAAACAAATCTATCAATGGATTCCAAAAGCAATCTCAATAACTGTCCATTTCATACATGTGATTAAAGTCTTGATTTAGTGGTAAACACGTTCTCAGAATAAAATAAATAAATCATTTTCCTATTACTGTTCCATTATCTGAACATCTGCTATAGATAATTTGGGGTTAGTTAAACTGATTGTGGACTTTGCATGCACCACACTCGCTTGTGCACGCACAGCCGCAGGCCCACGTGACTGTAAACAGGATTCCCATTGGTCCAAACTTCTGAGTATCCCTATGTTCCCCAAGGCTGTTTGACAAAGTGAATTTATACCAAGCACATTTAAATTTAGACACACGCTCATGTCCAGTTGATTTCAGCAGAGCCAATGCCCCGTGCTGAGATGTGCAGGCTAAAGGGCTTTGCTAGGATGCTGAGCCCTGGCTGAAATGTTTTGCTGAATGAGGCCCCACACAAATGTCAGGCAACTTGCAAGCTCAACACCCCTAGGGGACGAAGGCCTTCCCATCTTTTTATAGATCGAACGAGGGGAGAAGTGGATGTACCGCCATCCTCATTCCTGACTGCAGATCGAAGTTTGACTGTGGACCGCCACAGTCAACGATCCATTGCTACCTTGTAGAAAATTAATCATTCTCGGCAACGTAGTTCAAGCAGGAAAAAGTGTGTGGTGTGTGTATGTGTGTGTGTATGCTCCTGTGTGCCATGCATGATGTTACATCTGGTTGACCATCCGTGACCTGACAGCACAGTGTCAAGCTGTCATTGTGAGTCATGTCAGATTAGCAACAGGCTCTCAACAATTATCTAGCCATGTGAGGGATTCCAGCCCAACTCCCATCACTACAGAAATGTGAATGTTACACTAAGATGAGATCAAATGCCAAGCCAACACTGATTTTAATGTCCCACACCAGTTATAACTAGAACAAGACCGGGGGGCGGGGGGGGCGGAGGTATCGCCGAGGGTGTTTCCAGGGCAGAAGGAAAAGGGCATACTGTATTTCTTGTGCCCAACAGGGGAGGACAAAGCCCAGGGCCCCACTCAGCAGAATGAGCACGAAAGTCCTCACAATTTATTCTTTTCGAAGTAAATGAAGTAACACACATTACTATCCCAAGAACTTCCGCCCTGTAAGAACATTACAACCAGAGTCTAAGATTATCTAAGTGTGCCGCTGCATATAGATGATCTATGATAGCTCACCAGGCTAGGTTGCAGCCTCAGACCACAAAGCCGCTGGTTGAAAATCATAATTCTCTGAATGATGAGACACAAGGGGAAAAAAACCCCAAAGAGACTGAACTCCATAGAAACAATATAAACACAAGGCAAGATTTGCCCTCATTTGTTGGGGTGGGGCAGGGCTTTCCTCATGGCTACAAGCTTATGTACTAGGCAGAGGGGAATGAATCAACCCTGATTAGTATTATTATTTCCCTTTCTCTTTGATACCTATTATTTATTTCTCCCCTCCCATCCTACCAGCAAGCACAATCCCTTGCAAACCAGCCTTCCACGGGTCCGGCCACATAAATTTAGCGCAGGGTGTACCACAAGCAGAGAGGAAGGTGGAATAAAGGTCCAGCTCAACAAGAGATACCTGCAGAGCAGATCATCTCTGGGCGGCTCAGCAAGAAAGGCAAGCTCCAGGCAGAAGGCAAAGATCCTCAGAGGTACATTCAGTCTGCCTTGTCAGGAATCACTCATGAGGTGGAGCCACTTTTGTGACGAAGGAATGGCCAACCTAACTCCTGAAAGACAGTTGACAGCAGGTATAGCACAATGGCTGCCCTGTGGCACATTCACCAAGGCCCAATCACTCAATGCTTCTCTCTGGAACCAGCCCACAAAGTGAAGGGTAAAATAGTGCCTGCAACCTCATACGCACAGAGTTGGCCCAGGAAAACACTTCTGACAGATTCAGAGCTGGCCCCGTGGAGGGAGGAGATGGTTCAGCTGGAACGGGACCAGGATGTCTCTTCTTTGTTGTCTGCCTCCCTTGATTGTCTGAGATCCTTCTTAGAAGGACAATGCATAGCTAAAAGATAGGATTCAGTATGGGGATGGCCAACAACTCGGTTGGCTTTATAAAGGAAGATTAGACAAATTCCTGGAGGATCAGACTATCAGTGGCTTCTCCACCATAGTAGGCAGTAGACCTCTGAATGGCAGTGGCTGGGAATCACAGGAAGGAGGAATGCTCTCTGTCAGAAAAGAATGCTGGACTAGATGGGCTCTTCTCAGGCTCTTACGTTAACCTTGAATATATCTAGTTGTAGGGATGAGAGACACCAACCTTCATGTTATATATATACTGCGTAACAGGGCTGGAAGTTAAGTCTAGCTGAATAGAAGGCAACTTGTACATAAATATGTATGTATAGAAACAAACAAACAAATCCAGATCTTTGTGGCTTGTTAATGTACTCTATTAGTGGCGTTTTTAAAATATGAAGTTGATTGCTTTTTTAAAAACTGAGTGTGAATTTTGGGGAAAGTGGTATGAAAATGATTTCATAGAAGAAATAATAAGTTACTATTTTCCTGTAAAGTTTGGACCCTGCAAATACCAGCACTCAGCTGATGGTTGGCGCTTGCAAAGCGTTGAGCAGATAGGGGGCTTTGCAGATGCCCACAATCAGCTGATTGGTGTGTTCTGCAATTCCTCTTCCAGCCCACTCATGTCTTTACCAGCCATGGTGTCAGACATATGATCCCAGGTGTAGGGCAGGTGGGCCTGGCTTGGCCGAAATGGTCTTGTGGGCCAAATACAGAGGCCTGGCCACCCATGGGTTAGGCCCATGGGTCAGAGATTTCCCAGTGCTGGTGTGGACCCCTCTTCGGGCAAAGGGGAGAAAAAGGGCTGGGCAGTATCAGCCACTGTGATTGCCAGGCAGACTTGGGTCGGTGTAAATTTGAGGAGCCATCGGCCTTTGCCTGGGCAAGAGAGCAGTGCATGCTGTTGGTTACTTGGACTCCAGGTTTCAGCTTAGACCATCAACTTCAGGTTCCTAAGCATAGTGGTGAGCTGGAAGACGAAACCTAAATCGGGGGGTACCTTAAAGATCTGGATTTGGGGCTGCTGCTGTCCACTGTCCTAGCCCAATACTGATTATTTCCACACAAGCATCATGCAGTCGGGGGGGGGGGGATCTAAAAAAAAAAAGTGACCATGAATGATAAATGAGCCCCCACCTAAAAAACCAAACCAAACCCTGGCTGTGTTAAAGCTTGTTAAGAACGCTTATTCTTTCTGTTTTGAGAGTTGCTATTTGACTTCAGCAGGGAGCGTGACTTGGAAATCAAACACAGCAATGCAGCAATTATCTGGTGACCTCTAGTGGAAACAAGCTGTCTTTCAAAGATGCAAAAATTGTTAGAAACTCTGCAGGCCTTTTCAAGAAAACAACCAATTAGGGGTAGTTCCACTATTTTGTGAGAGGAATTCAGGTGCATACCAGAAATTTGGGTTTGTGCAATTAAAGAGCTCTGTCACCCCAGTAGAACACATAAAGTGGATTAAATATCTAAGCTGTGTACAGCAAATGTAAAGTTGCACTAAAGAAAAATATAAAATCAGAAATGTCACAGAGAATTGGCCAATCACAGAAAATGCATCTAACCAGAAAGGGCTGTCAACACAATGAATAACAATAATAATACATCATCACAATCACCACTATAAGATGATGATGATGATGATGATGATGATGATGATATCTTGCACACAAGTGAGCTGCATCTTTGAGGTCACGTAATTTTGCTCCTTCTTGTCAGAGAGAAAACAGTAGCTGATTTCCTAAGCAACCCTGCACAAGATTACTCCCACATAAGTCTACTCCTATCTACATGTTTATGCCAAAATAAGTGTGCCCAGGATTTCATCTATGGTTGCTTTTGCTTAAGTGATACCTCAAGGAGCACAACACACATCCCTGCCTCCCTCAAAAACAGGTTGGTTTAGATTACTATGATTAAGTCCCATTGAAATAAGAATAATTTATTTCGTTTATGAATTGCTTCCTATGAGGCGTCCTCAGGCAATTTCCAGGTAACTGATGGGGGAAATTGGTTGAGAATCAACCCATCCAAGTGTTCTCGGGATCAGAGTCCCTTCTAGGAGCTGGGTCACAATGATTTCTATGCAATTGCAGAGGCGGAAGTATATTAAGGGCTCCTCCACACAAGCAGTTTATTCAATATTCACCCTTCTTTTCTTTTCTTCTTCTATTAATAACGAATGCAGATATAAAAAGTAATAAGGGTACAGAACCATGAGTAACACGGGTCATGATACAAAGGATCCAAAGAAAACTGGGCAAGAATGGGATTATTCATCGATGATATAGTAGCATACAGCTGGTGTATTAAATCTGTCTATAAGCAAGACTGAAACACAAAGATAGAACTCAATAGGAAGGGGAAATCATAAATAAGTAGGGAGATAAGTTACATGTGATTCCAAACAACATCCAATGGCTTCGGTACATATGTGTTTGTTTGTTTTTTGGATCATGAGACATATAAGTAATAAATGGCCACCAAATAGCTGCAGAGTCTTCCAGGTTGGCCATGCCTCATTGTACTTTCAAATTAATTCAACATTCATCCTGAGTTGCTTGCACGAAGTGCATGTGTTGGCAAATCTAAGGGAGCTGGGCATGTTTAGCCTGGAGAAGAGGAGGTTAAGGGGTGATATGATAGCCATGTTCAAATATATAAAAGGATGTCACGTAGAGGAGGGAGAAAGGTTGTTTTCTGCTGCTCCAGAGAAGCGGACACGGAGCAATGGATCCAAACTACAAGAAAGAAGATTCCACCTAAACATTAGGAAGAACTTCCTGACAGTAAGAGCTGTTCGACAGTGGAATTTGCTGCCAAGGAGTGTGGTGGAGTCTCCTTCTTTGGAGGTCTTTAAGCAGAGGCTTGACAACCATATGTCAGGAGTGCTCTGATGGTGTTTCCTGCTTGGCAGGGGGTTGGACTCGATGGCCCTTGTGGTCTCTTCCAACTCTATGATTCTATGATCTATGCCTGGTCTTTATTGAGCAGTCATTCTGATTCCGTGTTGCTGCTTCCCTCACACCCTCCAACATTTCTCCGATGAAAATAGGGACGTCCCATTCCATAATGAACATTTACTATTTATACCCCACACACCTTACTGGGTTGCCCCAGCCACTCTGGGCAGCATCCAACATATATTAAAACATAATTAAAAATAAAAAACTCCCTATACAGGGCTGCCTTTAGATGGCTCGGGAGTCGGTTCGAATCCCCGCGACGGGGTGAGCTCCCGTTGCTCGGTCCCTGCTCCTGCCAACCTAGCAGTTCGAAAGCACGTCAAAGTGCAGTTAGATAAATAGGTACCGCTCTGGCAGGAAGGAAAATGGAGTTTCCGTGCGCTGCTCTGGTTTGCCAGAAGCAGCTTAGTCATGCTGACCACATGACACGGAAGCTGTCTGCGGACAAACACCGGCTCCCTCGGCCAGTAAAGCGAGATGAGCACCACAACCCCAGAGTCATTCAGGACTGGACCTAATGGTCAGGGGTCCCTTTACCTTTACCATACCCTGCAACATTTATCTGATGAAAATAGGGACATTCTTTTACTCTGCAAGCTTGGAAAATCTTTACCATTGATCTGCCTCCCACTCCACCCAGCACTCCACTCCAGAAAACATAGGTGTTTGCAATCAGATAGATGCAAAGTGTGACATTCAACTTGGTGCGCATAGGCCAAGTTGAATAATACGTAATACAGTGGTACCTTGGGTTAAGTGTTTAATTCGTTACGGTTTGTGTTCTCATCCGGAAGCAAAGTTCTTAACCCGAGGTACTATTTCTGGGTTAGCGGAGTCTGTAACCTGAAGCATTTGTAACCTGAAGCACATGTAACCCAAGGTACCACTGTACTGTAATAATAAAACTTGTTGGAGGCGCATAGAATTCTGTCATTGTGTCCAGCAGATGGCAGTAAAGTTCTTGTGATTTCACTTCTGTTTGGTTACTGGAGGATATTTTCCTTCGCAGTTAAAATAAAAATAAGCCCGATAGAAATTAGTTTCTAGAGTGAAGATATTAAGGACGGAGCTACCATTTTTACATTTAGCTGCCACAGATCTATGGGGGAGAAAACGTTACTGGACTAAATCGGCCTTTGGCATGATCCAGCAAGGCTCCTCTTATATTGCCAGCCAGGACAAGGGCCTGTCTATGTTTTTATTTTCCAGTTGTTTTTCGTTTCCACGGGAGCTCCGCTTGAGCCAAGAGTGAGGTGGTGTAAAAAATAAATCCAAAATAAATAACTTGAGCCATGGAGACACAAACAGGGCCTCGACTTGACCTATCTACCATGACAACCTAAGCTTAGCAAAGCACGCAGAACCTTCCAGATCTGCTTTCTTTTATGTGTCCTGAATTGTTGTTGTTGTTAAAAAATTTATACCGTCCTTCATCCAAGGATCACAGGGCCGTTTACAATATAAAAGCACAAAAATATATACCATAATAATAAACAAAAGCAGTTTAAAAGGCCATGGGTTGTTTAATTAGCCAAAGGCCAAAGAGAAAAGGAATGTTTTTGCCTGGCGCAATTCAACTTCATTGGAATTCTAGTGTTATAAGAAGGAGCAAGAAAAAACTTTTCTCTTTCCATGCCATGAATAATTCTATAAATTTCTATCATGTCACTTCTTACATTTCCTCTGAACCGATAAGTCCCAAATGGTGCAATTTTTCCGCATTGGGAGGAGTTACTTCATCACCTTGACCATCCCCCCCCCTTTTAAGTTAAACAAAAACCACTGCAGAGGTGGAAAGATGGAAATGGGGAGAAGTTGTGATGTGGAATGAACCGCAAACAATATTCCTGCCTGGTGGGGACTAAGAGATGTATAGCAAAAGTGGGGAAGGGCTGTCTGTAAAACCCTGGAGAACGGCTGCCAGTCAGGGTAGAAAAGATATTGTGCTCATAGATTCATAGAATTCTAGATTTGGAAGGGACCCTGAGGATCATCTAGTCCAACCCCCTGAAATGCAGGAATATGTAGCTGTCCCATATGGGGATTGAACTTGCAACCTTGGTGTCATCAGTGCCACACTCTAACCAGCTGAGCTATCAAGATGGACCCAATGGTCTGAGTCAGTTTAAGGCAGCTTCCTAAGTTCCTATGGATCCTGTGAGCCCTCTCAGACTTACACGTCAAAGCTGGAAGAATATAACCACTCAGGCGTCTCAAGATTTCCCTGTCCTTTCCACATCTTATAATCAACTGTCTTGTTTGAATAGCTATTTGGATGGCTTGTATGTGTTTAAATTTGGATTGATGGGTTTTTCTTATTTTTAATGGGAGCTCAAGTTGTTGTTTTTTCCTCTCCCCCTTCTCACTTTCTTCTTTCACATTTGCAATTTTCAAAAGGGGTTGCGGTGTGAGGCTTTTGGGCTGTTTAATCCCTTCTCGTACCTGCCATGCTGTTGTACTGTTGTTAAGGGAAAGGAAACTCATATATATATTTCATGCCACAAGATTGAATTAAGGGATCAAAAGCTTCTAACATTCACTGGGTTATAGAATCCCATCTGGGTTTATTATATTTAAGCCCCTGAGTGTGTTTACACTGCCTTGATATTTGGTCCCTGGAATTCTAATTTTACAGCAGACCTTTTGCTTTGAAATACTGCTCTGCCCTTCTCTTTCTTGCCACCTAAATTGTGCTGTCTTCTTTTTTTCTTGTAGTAGTTATGGGAAAGGAAATGACAGAACAGTTATTGGGCCATATCCATCATGTTGCTAAAGCCCTTGCCATTTCCTCTCGGCTTCATTTGCCCTCGCCAGCTGCATGCTGGGAAGGATACGGATCTCCGGTGGGTGCTGTGAGGAACCTGCTGTTCTGACAGATTGACTGGGAAGGAAATGTTTCCAACTGGTGGCATAGTCTGTGGGCTGTCCCAGGCATCGCCTGTAAAGGAAGCAAAGGCCTGCCAATGGGAGAAGGTGCTCCTTTAACATGCACAGAGAGAACATCAGGCAACACTTTGGTGTTCCTTCAGGAAGATCTGGAGCCTAGCTGCCCAGTGGGGTTGAGGAGCAGGCATTTTCAAAGGATCAGAAATATAGAAGCTGAAAGTAAGGAGGGGAGTAGGCAAGGCAGATCTAGAGCTAGATTCAGGGAAGACTGGCATGGCCAGCCCTACCATTGGACAGAGTGCTTCTTCTCCCCTTTCTTTAAGCTTAAAATTGCATTTTTACTTTGCTTATATAAGGCAACTAGGCAGGCCACAAAATATGGTGCTAGTGAGACCCCACCAATCTTTAAGTTGCCCAGGGATACTGGCTTTGGTTTCAATATGCACATAAACAGCAGTCTGATTGTTGCTTTCTGTTACCTATTTGTTTTTCTTTTTTTCCCCTTTCCCCTCACTGGAGCACTTAAGACCCAAGATTGTATGATGTGCCTATAGAAAACAAATCTGTGTTGTGAATTGTCCTAAGGCACTTCATTTTAAATCCATTTACTCCCCAGCCTGCACTGAAAGCTTTTACTAGCTCCAGAGCAGCACACTGCATGGATAGACCGTATTACCACAGCAGGGGGTGGGAGGAGGTGGGTGGGTCGGGGCGGCGGGGGGCGGCGGGATGACCCTCCAGCTTTCCCCTGAGATGTTCTGTATAATCTTCAGTTCTGTTGAGCGTGTTGGCTTTCCCAATGTCCATCAAGGCAAAGCAGACTTGAATTTTCCCATGACGACCCAAAAAGCAATGGTGCAAGAAGACGAAGAAGCTGGGTAAATGACATGGCTCCAGCTTCCTCTGCCACACAGCTGAGGCCGTGCATTTCATTGCATCCTTGGGAGAAGAGTTCAGAATGACCCATTGGATGGAAATGCTGAAATGTAAGTACCACCTCCTCTTCCTCCACCTTCCAGCCACAAGGCTGGCCCCACCATTAGGCAGACTGTGGAAGCTTGGGTGGGGGAGACATGTCCCTCATCAGTCATTCCCATCCTCCTAGCAGCAGTGATGCCTGCTTGTTGCTAGCCTGGGCAGGCTAGCCCAGTTATTGTCTTCTAGTACAGTATTCTTCAATGCTGGGTTTTCAGATGTTGATAGACTACAACTCCCATCATCCATTCCACTGGCTGAGCTGGAAGCTACCTTGAGTCCCATCAGGGCAAAAGGAGGGGTATCAACTTCATCTTCATCATCTGGTGAGGGATGATGGGAGTTGTAGTCCAATAACATTTGGGCACCCAAGGATGAAGAACACTGTCTACTACATTGTAGACAGCACTGTTGGGAAAGTAAGTGGACATGCATCTCAGAAGGAATTCTGGGTGTACATTAGGGATGGGGGAGAAATTAAACCAAGTTCACTTTTAAAGGTAAGCTTACCTAATTTGTGCTTACTGGAACAATACAAGAAACAAAACAGTCGTTCTTCAAAATTCGCAGTTCTCTGAATTTTTCAGTGCTGTTTTCCAGCCAGATAATGCACTGACTGGGGTAAAGTATGCCTAGAAATGAATATATATTAGTGAAAATGACATGCAAAAATGCATATTCTAGAGCAAATTGCTTTGCAAAAATATGTAGCATTGTGAGTTGGGGATGGGGTTAGCCTGTATGCCTGAGTCCCTTCTAATTCCTGAATCCAGGAAGGGATAAAACAGAATGGAGGATTCAATTGCTAGAATAGCCGGGCCAGCTTCTTGGTAATGGCCCCCTAAGCACGGGCCATCAAGGTAACAAAGGATGTGGCTCTGTGCCAGAGGAAAAATGAGTGGGGGGCCCCTCTCTCCAGTGTCTGGACTTTTCTTTAAAAATTTGCAAATGGATGTAGAAGTATGCAGAACTTAAGACTGGGGAAATGAAAAACTGAGGGAAAGTGAAGCTGATAAAGTCACCCATCCCTAGTGCATCTGCAATGCTTTGCTCTTATGATGCACTCTGGTGCTGCTGCTGCTGCTGCATGGAGCATTTGTTTGAGTGTGCAGCAAGCAGGCACTGAGCAAGCTCTGGTGAGGTAGTAGAGGATGGAAAGATTTGTGTG